>NC_083875.1:85888177-90888177 GCF_032452875.1 Bos javanicus
AATGGGGACCACAGCAGTGTCTGTGCTGCAGATATGACTATTCTAAGGGTGAGCTTAGATAATATTCACTGAAAAACAGTCACTCTGGTGGGGACAACTGGAACAGAGGCTGGTGATGAGGATACAAACTCACTCAGATACAAAGGGACCGAGGAAGTAGCTAGAGGCCTGGTTGGACCCAGGGTTCAAGAGATGGCGTCAAGACTCAGTTTCCCTTCCCTATGGCCTGGAAGGGCATGCTGACCACCCACCCAGCCACTGTGACCAGTATGAAGCCACTGACCAGCATAGGCTGAGGTCGCTTTCTCCAGCCCTGGGGCAGGAACATGGGGGCCCAAGAGGAGTTAGGTGGGATCCCCACCCGCTATGGTGGCCGCAAACCAACAAACGTGTCCCACATCATGGCGTCAGAGATGATGCCGGCTGAGGAAGGAGCCCCACACAAGAATGCACTTATTTCAGGCAGCTTGGGCCACTCTAACAGAGCACCACAGGCTGGGACTTAAACTACAAACATTTCTTCCTCACAGTTCTGCAAGCTGGAAGTCCAGGATCAAGGATCTAGTGAGGACTCTCTTCCTGGCTTGTGGACAGCCACCTTCTTGCTGCATCCTCACATGGCAGAAAGAGAGAGGCTCTTCCTATTAGGACACCAGTCCTATGGGATCAGGGACTTCTGTTCTGACCTCATTGAGTCTGAATCACTCCTTACAGGCTCCATCTCTAATACAGTCACATTGGAGGGTGGGCTTCAATGGGGGATTTGGGGACATGATTCAATCCATTGAAGTCCCTCTGCTTCTCCCCACTCTAGCCCAACCCACCCCACTCCCATGCCGGCCCCAAAGACCCTGTGTCAAATCCAGACCTGACCTTGTCCTTGCCTTCCTTAAAAGACTGTCCTTAATTCTGACACCAACAGAACAGTTGCTGAAATGGCTGGCCACATAGACTTTCTCTACAGAGACAAGCCAGACATTCCTCCTCTCTGTCCCCACAACTGCCCCTCCCTGGAGTGCAATGCCATTTCCTCTCCCCTCATGTCTAGACTCGCCTCATGACTTGCTTTGTCCAATGGAAGGTGGAGGGAAGGACCTCATCCCTGCAGACTGGGTCTTCTGGGGCTTTGTTTTTCCCATGTCCGCTTCCTAGAATGTTCCCTTTCAGCCTCCCAGATAACCGGGACCAGAAGCTTTCCTGGGCCCTAGCAAGACACAAAGCTGTGTGGTGAGAAGGGCTCTGGAGAGGAGAGAGTATGGAGAGGTTGGCAGACAGTCCCCAGCCCTGCAACGAGGCACCAGGCTGTGAATGGGATCATCTTGGAAAGATTAGGTTGCCATATCGAGCAGAGATAAATTGCTCCACTCTTCCCTGATGGCTGAGACGGTTAAGAATCCGCCTGCAGTGCAGGAGACCTGGGTTAGATCCCTGGGTTGGGAAGTGCCCCTGGAGAAGGGAATGGCTACTCACTCCAGTATTCTGGCCTGGAGAATTCCATGGACAGAGGAGCATGGAAGGCTACAGTCCATAGGATCATAGAGTCAGATATGACTAAGTGACTTTCACTTTCACTTTCACTTTTCTTTCACCCAAATTTCAGAATCTGGAGCAATTAAATTATTGTTGGTGTCTTGGGGTAGTTTTTTACATCTGACTGATACAGGTCTCCACTCATCTCTGGAGCATTGACCAGAGAGATGGGGAAGAGGAATGTAAACTGAGAAATAGCCACTGTCCTTGGTGCCTTAAACGGAAGCTCTGGGAGGGGTTACGGGTGAGCGGCAGCGAGGGCATGCACTCTGGAAGTTTGGTTCAACTTCCACCCCTGCTCTGGACTTCAGTTTCTCTCATCTGCAAAGTAAGTGGCTTGGATAGGACTGATGACTTTTAGGTATTATTTAGCCCTTTTGGTGGACAGGAGATTGGGTCAGCCAGAATCCATGGCACCTTGTTCTGAAGATGACACTTGGGTTCCTTTCCAAATCCCCAGTGCCCTTGGAGATAATCGTTGTGGATGTTCCAGTGCCTGCTTTCCCACTATGAAGAAGTAGCCGTGTAGCCAGAGGCTCATCTTCCCTGAAATCTCACCAGGAAGCAGAACTCTGAGATCCTCTTCCTGAGGCATCCGCACTCGAGGACCATGTGCAGCTGACAGGAGCAGAGCCAGCCACCTGGTTCCAAAGTCAGGCTTCTGACTCCCAGCTCCCCCACCCACAAGCTACTCACTGGCTCTGGCCTCAGTTTCCCCATCTGTACAATAGACTAATAGGGGCTGATGTGTGACTCGATGGCACAGTGCCTAGCATACCATAAGGGGTCACAAAGCCTCAGCTCAGGGAGCTGTTTCTGTCATCCTTACCATCAGTCTCCTGGGGCTGACCCAGTTACTATCTTCTTCCAAACCCAATACTTGGGCCTCCCCTCATCTGATAACCTTCCATGTCAGCCCCTGCCTGCTGCTGTGGGCAGTCAAGCTCCCTGGGCTGTCATGGCCCACAACACAACTCCAAATCACTGCACAGAGATGCCCCATAGAAACAATCGGGCCAGCATGGCAATCCAGCTGGAGCAGGGTAAGGTGGCAGCATGGCCCAGGGTTGCCCCTCATACTCGGAGATTCCAAAGGGCTTTAGGGCTCAGGTGCCAGCAGGCAGTGCAAGACTCCTGGGATGCGTGCACTTGCCCTTCCCCTAGGGAGATGAGACAAGAGCATCTTACTTGGCAGGAAGACTTGTCCAGGGAATACCACTGGGAAGAAGACAGGGATGACCCCCACCTGCTGTAGGGTAGCACTGTGCCTGAGGATCCTGCCAGTCACCAAGTGGCACCAAACATCATAACGACACAAGTCACAGCCCATGGCCATCCTGACATGCATTAATTCAGTCCCAGCAAGACAGGATGGTTGTGTAGTGTTCCATTTCACAGATGAGCAAACTGAGGCATAAAGACTGTCCATGATGGGACCAGCATTGGATGCAGATAGCCCTCTGGGGTCTAAGTTCCGATACCTAAGGTCTAAGCCAGGATGCTCAAAGGAATCACGTGGCCAGAGTGGAAGCCAGGAGCTGCTGTGCTGGCCCCCTCCACTCTGCCCCCACCCTACCCAGCCACACTCCACCTATGGTTACCTGGGGGTGAGACAGGCACAGCGAGGAGCTGGACAGGGTGGGGCATTCAACTTCCAACCCATGCCCCCCTACTGTAATAGGAAAAGTCAGGGAAAGCCATGGCAAAGCCCGGCGCCATGGATGCCGCCTGCCGGAGGCCTCATGGCCACAGAACCTGCAGTCATGCAAATGATTAATGTCAGCTCCGTGGAGGGCTGGGGTCCACAGGAAATTGGAGTCGATGAATTTAAGAGAGAAACTCCTTGTTTAAACAGAACTACTTTAGAAAATAAATACTGCCGAAGTTGATGGTAAATACAGATATTTGTGTGGGACAGAGGTGGAAATATGAATTTAATAAAGCTGGTGGCACGTGGCCCTGCTCCTTGGGCCCCTAAGCCAGTGTCCCAGCAGCCTGGGCTGCTCAGAACAGGGCCTCGCTTCCTGTTTCACTCCTGTGACCTTGGCAATTTACAACCTCTCCCCAGCCTGAGCCTTGGAGCGGTCTACAAACTCTCTTGCAGGCCAGTGTAGAGCTGTTGGCTCACTATGGCCATCCCCTCCTCCAGGAAGCCCTCCGTGACTTTGCTGATGAGGCCGGCAACCTGAGTGCCCTGACCACACCCACAGCCTCTCAGACCTGCCCTGGCTGCAGCAGGCCTCCCTGTGGGCTTCACTAACCCCACTTGGTAGAGGGGAGACAGGGACTCCAGAAAATGAAGCAACTTTCCCAGAAGTAAGGAGCAGAATAGAGAGCAACTGGGGCCCACTAGGTCTAGGGATGGGGAGGAACCACTATCCAGCTCTGCAAAGTCCTTGTGGGCCCAGCAGCAGGGCATGGGGGAACAATGCCCCTTAGGGAGGGGATCCTCCTGTGGCCAGGAAGCTCCATCCCAGTAAAGGCAAAGGAGGGTGCCCATAACTCCCACACTGCACATCTGCTCACGTCATACCTCCTGCCCCCTACCTGTCCTGTGACATTTACCGAACCCTTTCTGTATAAGAAGCCCAGAGACCCAGACAGAGTCAGACTCTACCCCACCCTGGTTGGGGGCCCCAGACATGGCTGGTGGAATGTGCCAGAGAAGATATGTCCCACAAGCTGTGGCCCAGGCAAGGAGACTGGAACAATCTACCGTGGCTGGGGATCCCAGTGTTGCAGGAACCATCCACATCCCCTCCTAGGATTCTCAGGATGGCTGATGCCGTCCATAAAGATAGGGTCAGCTGGTGCCAGGCACCTGGAGCAACTCCACCCCTCCCCATACACACACCCTTCAGAGGCTGGTCACAGAGCAGGCCACAGCCTCCCCCTGCTTCCCCAGCCCCACATGAAGCACCCAGAATCCCCTAGCAGATAGCCTAGCCACTCTGGGTCTGGCCCAGCGAGGGGAGTGCTTACTGACAGCACCCCTTAGAGGCAGGTGTTGTTACCACCTCCACTTTTCAAGTGGAGAAACCAAGGCACAGAAAGGCCACATATACTGAGGCCACGCAGTATATGGCAGCCCTGGAATGTGCCCACGATGATTGGCTGGAGTCCTCAGGACAAGACCGCCTGGAGACCAAACCCCCATGCCTCTTCCAGCAGCCTCACAAGCCTGGGCCCTTGAGACAGGCTCAGCTGAAGCCATGGTCCACCACATGCACCCGTTTCTCAGATGAGAAGACTGAGTCTCCAGAGAGGTCGGGCTGGAGGTTCACCCTACCTGGAGTGTCTCAAGGCTCCCTGAGGAAGGACACACCCCACCTCCCACCCCCACTAGGACAGCTGCACCCTGCTGGTGGAGACAGGTCTCAGGAACAACGACGCTGCTGTGTCGACACGTGCAGGACGACGGTGATTTACACGAGGCCTCCTAATCCCCCACCGGGCACCCTGACTCATGGGCCTGGCACCCCTGCCCGCGCCCGCAGGTGGACAGGCATTCACCGCGACGGCTGCGCCACTGTTATGTTTTCATAAGCCTGCCTTGAAATTTGTCAAACCACATATTGTTCTCGCACACGCCCGTCAGAGAAGCCCGCGCCAGATGGGCTGGCTTCCTACGTGTGCTCCAGGCAGCAAAGTTACACATCGACTTCGGTTTTATGTCAAACCTTTAAAAGGGGGAAATAAAAAAGAAGACATAGGAGAGATTTTTTTTAAAAGAAGAAAGAAATGAGTCGGAGTCTGAACAGGCAGGACTGTGATCGTGCACAAATCCTGGCTCGCTGGTGCCGGGTTTTATATGGAAACTCGGCCCGTGGTAAATAGAACTTCCCGGTTGTCAGGTCCTTCATTAGCGAGGTGTGCATAATTTATGTATTTAAGAGCTGCCTTCAGCCAAGCTATCACACGGGGAGCATGCTTCATAGGTGTTAGTGTTTATACGGACAGTAAATAAATGTCACACACACACAAAATCCACTCTCAGGCCAGTGCTGACGCGGCCCCATCCATCATCCGCCCAGCTGGAGGTTTCACAGGGCTGCCAAGGCCCGAGGGCTGCCTGGCCTGGCAGCAGAGCTGGCAGGGCCGGAAAAGGCTGTGTGAAGGCGGGAGGCCTAGGGGCTCTCACACCTGTCCAGAGGCCACAGGAGCCTCTGGGAGGAGTGGGGCCTGCCCATTAGGAGGCCCCCCTCCATCGACCTATCCCCTGAATTCATCGACGTCAGGCCAAGCCAGGCCATGCTGGCTCCAAGGGCTTCCTTGGACAAGGATGGAGGGGCCTGGTCCATCTCTGCTCAGCCAAGGCTGCCGAGCCTGGAGCCACCTCAGAGGCCAGCACGGGCCGGTAGCTAATAATAGCACTGCAAGCAGGGGCCAGGCCAGTGGTGTTTCCATCCATTAGTTCACTGGCTCCTCACCCTGCCTACCTGGTAGGTCCTGTTTTTTAAAGTTTGGAGCTATTTTTAATGAAAAAAAATTTTTTGAAATCGTTTTTGCAATTCTTTTTCGTGGTCCATAATCAAACTGTACACGCTGGCAGGCCATCGAGGACATGTCCTCACCTCTGTACCCTCTCATTCAGCCCCTGCCCCAGAGACAGCATTTTCTACAGTTCTAGGGGGCTGTTCCAGGAAAGCCTGTAAGTAAATAGCCCCTTCCTCTTCTCTGGCAAAGTGGTGACACTCCCACACAGCCCTGTCCCTTCCTTTCTCCCTAAAGGCCACCCAAGGCTCAGCCCACTGCAAACATGGATTCCTAAGGAGAACATGTGGATATCCCACCAAGAGGGTGCCCCTACTCCCCTAGTGGCCAAAAAACAGCCAGGGCTGTGCCTGCAGCACCAATATCCATGCTGAGGGCTGTTAAGTGTTGAGCTGTGTGCTTGTGTGCTTAGGCGCCTCAGTCGTGTCCGACTCTTTGCAACCCTATGGTCTGTAGCCCGCCAGGCTCCCTGTCCATGGGATCCTCCAGGCAAAAATACTGGAGTGGGTTGCCATGCCCTCCTCCAGGGGATCTTCCCAACCCAGAGATCTGACCCAGTTCTCCTGCATTGCAAGTGGATTCTTTGCTGTCTGAACCCAGCTGACACCTTAATCTCAGACTTCTGAACTCCAGAACAGCGGGAGGATAACTTTCTGTGGTTCTGTGTTGCTCTGTTGTGACAGCCATAGGAGGCTAAAACAGAGCCTCTGCAGATGCTTTACCGTAGTCTGAGCCACCAGGGAAGCAGAGCACCACGACCAGGCCTCAAACATCCCAGGGAGAGGTGATTGGGAAAAAGACATTGGAACTAGACAGGCATCACCTCCTTGGTTCAAGCTCTGTTAAGTCATTTAGCCCCCTTGGCTCAATCTTTCCATCCACACAGTGGGACCACAACAAACTTGCCTTGAGGATGTAATCCATATGGAGTACTATAGCCTCAATGGAAGTTGATATATGCTATTATTTGGAGACAGCTATTATAGCTGTCTAAATGCTATTATATGAGACAGTGTGGGGCCATGATTAAAACCATCACCAGGAAGTAATCTCTGCTGTGTGTGGAGGGGCATCACCCCGAGGTGTCACACATAGTCAAGTTGACCAGAAGTTGCTAGATGGAGCAAGAGCAGATCAGGATAACCAGATGTCAGGGACCAAGTCCAACCTTCTTGTTCTGCAAGTGGGAAAACAGGATCAGAGAGGGTGAGATCCAGCTCAAAACCACCAGCATGCCTATGGCCAAGGTGGAGCTGGAGCCCAGGGTCCCATCTCCAGCATCACAGTTCACCAGGCAGTGTGCAGGCCTGGAGTTGTCTCCTGTAGGAGTGGCCCTGCATGTCCTTCCCTGGACCATCCCTATCAGAGCCCCCCAGGACCAATGTGGGTCAGCCGTGGCTGCAGCGACACAGACAACAACCACAGGAGCTCACGCAACAGAAGCATGGGCTTACCCCACACGCCTGCGGCCTGGACGCCATGTGGTGAGGATGGGCTGCTCACAGAGGAGACCTGTGCTTTCAGGGCCTATGCCTCAAAGGGGGCCACCAGCGCCTCAGCCCAATTCCACTGGTCTAAGTGCTACCAGGCATGGGGCGCCCACCTCTTTCTGGGAGGAACTGTAAAGGAGGGTGAAACATTGAGCCTGGGAGGGGAGTTGGCCACCGCCCTCCCTCCACGGGGAGTGCAGAGCACCCCAGCCTGCGGGCGGAGGTGGGGAAGGCAGCACCCTAGGACCATAGGTACGAAAAACATCACTGTGCGGTCATGGCTTCTTTGGGCACTGCACGGTACAAACCCGAGGGCGGGCGCACTGCGAGAGTGATGTTAAATCCATAAGATCCCGAGGCATGCAGCCTGTGACGCCCACATGACTGGAATTTGGGAAAAACTGACCTAATTCAGGCCATCTCCTGCTTAGAGAACATTCACATTTTTAATCGGGATTTCCAAAGAAGAAAGAAAAAGCACAGTGACATTTCAGGCCCCGTCACAGGTAGAGTGAGGCAAAGATACACCTCAAATCCCTAGGGAGCCTTGGAGAGCACCAATAGGGATAAGCCGTAGCTAGTGGCAGGATTAGGGGCAGAACCATCTAAGTGTGAAGAAGCAGAGCCCAGCTCTCAACAACAATGGAATTCATTTCATGACATATCAAAAGCTCCTATGAAAGTGATCTAAAGGTCTTAGCTGACCACAAGCTGAAATGATGGAACAAATTTGATAGCAAAACAAGGACGTGGTCTCCAACGGCACAAAAAGAATTGTGCTATCTCACAAGCTCAGAGGGGTGTCCCCTATACTACAGCTAGAGAAGCCCCTCCCTTCAGCTGAAGAAATTATATCCATTTCTTGCTCTATATTATACAAAGGACATTAGCAAACCAGTGTAGGGCACTGGGGTCATTCAGTAAACAGGTGTCAGCTCCTGTGCCAGGGACACTGGACCGGATTCATGAGAAAACTAAATCACCAAGAGACTGGAGGACAAGGCTGGGGTCACCTGCCTTAGGTGAGCTGCAGGTCCTCTTCAACACCTCCAGCCTGCAGTCCTGATCTGTGCTCCAATAGCTTGGAGACTCTGAGGGCCGGCCACAGGGCCTGCTCTGCCCACCACAGGCCTTGCTCCTGTGCTTTGCACATCCAGGGTCTCCACACTGCTCGCCCTGTCTCCCCTGCTTCCACTTTCTCCTCCTTCATCCTCCACCCTGGCCTGTGGCGTTTTCCTGCTCAAAGCCCCCCATGGCTCACCATTGCTCTCACTGTCCATCTCAGTGGCCTTGGACAAGGCACTCTGCCCCTCTAAAGCCTCAGTTACCTCTTCTGCAGAATGAGTTTCACTGGTCACTCTGTATGGCGCACAGGCACCAGAGCAGGTTCCCTATAGAATGGCATTCTGGTGTTGCGTTTTCCTTTTCTGGGGCTTGCCCTTCCCACTAATATCCCTTGGGGACCTGCCCTGTCCTCAGTCCGCCTGGTTCTAGAAGGCAGGTCCCATCCTGATGCAAGGGTGCAAAGGCACTCCTGCCCACCAAGATGCTGAACTGGCACATGCCTACCAGTCAGAGCCATCTGGGAGCCAATAGGAAAATTGCTGCTGTCCTGACAGCTGTGGGACTCAAAGTTTCCCTGGGTGCCCACCCCAGCTCTGGTTCCACAAAGGGGGGCACCCTGAGAAAGAAGCCAGCAGAGAAGAAGCTGGAGTTGCTGGACCCAGCTGTGCCAGCAGGGAGACCTCCTGGGATGATCACCCACACATTCCGCCCTCTGATGGTGATGCTGTGGCAAAGAAATGAGAAAACTAAGTCCCTGGGAGCCTGGGACCTCTGCCGGGCCAGTGTGAGCAGACTTTAACCTCAGAGTGCAGACACAAAATGCTGTCCTCCTCCATCTGATAGCCTTCCTCCTACAGGCTCTGGAAGGTGTGCACTTGTGAGTGCAAAGGGGTGTGAGCATGAGAGTGAATGAGTGTGTAAGCATGAGCATATACATGTGTGTGCATGGGCGCAAGTGTGAGTGTGTGTAAGAACTGTGTGCTAGGGCGTACGTGAGGGTGTGTGCATGTGTCTATGAGCAGCACGTATCAGTGTGCTCATGCGCTGTAATTGAGCAGATGGCCAGACAGAGGAAACCTTGACAGAAACTCCCAAGGGCAGAGGCAGAAGCCAGAGCAGGTGTCCAGCGCAGGTTGGGCTTCTAAGCTGTGAGTACCTGGTTGAGTTGCTCCACTCTGTGCCTCAGTTTCTCATCTGTATGGAGGAGGATAAAGAGCACATCAGCCTCCAGGGCTGCTCTGAGAGCCACGACCCAGGAGGGAGGTGCCGCCCAGAGTTACCTTGCCTTGGGGCGCTAGACCACCCACAACTCAATGTCACCACATATCCCCTTGGAAGCCTGCACCATGCACCGGGTTGTGATATCCCCAGAGCAGAGGAACGCAGCCCCTCATCCTTCAAGACACAAAGCCCACACACTGGACCTGTGTGACAGCGGTTCAGAGACGGGACCCCAGCCTCCCTTGGGAGCCATGCTTCCTTCCTTTAGATTAGATGTTCCCATCGTTAGATTAGAAAGTGCAGTAGTTTGCACCCAGCCCCCACTGGCCCTGAGCTCCACCCATTGTGGAGACCCTGGCCTACAGAGGAGCTGGGCTCAGGCTTCTTGCCACCTCACACTTCCTCCTCTGCTCCCCAAACCTACCAGATGCCCCCAGCTCTTTGCTCATATCTCCTATCTGGCCAGTTTCTCTCCCACCAAGCAGGAGGTCACCCTCCCTGCTCTAAGCCACCTGGTCCTTTGGCACATGAGACACATCCCTTGGGTGTATCCAGGTCCATCTCCCTCAGCCCCTCAGATTCTGGATCAGCTTGACACTAGACAACATCACGACAGGGGTAGGGGGTGCTACGGGCACCTGGTGGGTGAAGGCAGCCCTGTGGAACCCCAGGCTACTCCAAAACAGATGATGATCCAACCCCAGAAATCAGAGCGTTAGTGGGCTTTGCCAAGTAGAGCAGCAGCCTGGGGCCCTCCCAGTCCACACCCCTCCGCACATTTTCTTTCCCCCAATCCTATTGTCAGAAGACAGCCAAGGAAAACATGCAGGAGTCCCCACTGACCAGAGCATGCAGCCTGGAAGTATTAGGTTTTGTGGTAATTAAGCTTATCCAGTGCATGTGGTGGCTGGGCCCAGCCACTGCCCGGGCATGACAGGGGACAGGGGACCAGGAATGGGGTAAGGAGTGTAGGAGGGACTGATATGGGGCAGGGTGGTGGCATGGGATGATGAGATGGATGGGGGGCCTTAGGAACTGCCCAAGCTTTCTCTTTGTCCATGAGAGACAGAGTAGAATCACATGAACATCCTGGCCCGTGCTGGGCCCCTGGGCCTGTGCTGGATGCATGGATGCCGTCATACTGGGTGGAGATGGATGGATGCTGCTGTGCCCTGACATGCAAGGTGCCCTTGACATCCTCATGCCTTGAGGTGGGCATCCACTGCATGTGGTGGGTGCCAACATAGAACTACAGGAACTTCTAACCCCCATCCAGCCCATAGCAGCTCTCAGGGAGCAGAACCAGGACAGGGCATTGCTTCATCATGGGGACACTGGAGCTCATGCCCACACCCCAAGTGGAAGCCTCTCCTGGGTCAGTGAAGCAAGTCTTCACTGTGGTCACCACCTTGAGTCACTCTGCACTGCCGCTGTCTTTCTGGAGAGAAAGACTGACCACATTCCCCCTGCAGGGCCACACAGAGACCCTCCCCAAGCCAGTCTCAGACCCATCACCAACCTTGTTTCCCAAACTCTGACTCTATTGCTGAAGCCTCAGGGATCCCCCTGATTAAGAGCCTATACCTGACATGTGACCTTTAGCCAAATGCATATGAGGGATGGACACCAAGCCATCAGATCAGATCAGTCGCTCAGTCGTGTCCGACTCTTTGCGACCCCATGAATTGCAGCACGCCAGGCCTCCCTGTCCATCACCAACTCCCGGAGTTCACTCAAACTCATGCCCATCGAGTCAGTGATGCCATCCAGCCATCTCATCCTCTGTCATCCCCTTCTCCTCCTGCCCCCAATCCCTCCCAGCATCAGAGTCTTTTCCAATGAGTCAACTCTTCGCATGAGGTGGCCAAAGTACTGGAGTTTCAGCCTTAGCATCATTCCTTCCAAAGAAATCCCAGGGCTGATCTCCTTTAGAATGGACTGGTTGGGTTTCCTTGCAGTCCAAGGGACTCTCAAGAGTCTTCTCCAACACCACAGTTCAAAAGCATCAATTCTTCGGCGCTCAGCCTTCTTCACAGTCCAACTCTCACATCCATACATGACCACAGGAAAAACCATAGCCTTGACTAGACGGACCTTTGTTGGCAAAGTCATGTCTCTGCTTTTGAATATGCTATCTAGGTTGGCCATAACTTTCCTTCCAAGGAGTAAGCACCTTTTAATTTCATGGCTGCAGTCACCATCTGCAGTGATTTTGGAGCCCAGAAAAATAAAGTCTGACACTGTTTCCACTGTTTCCCCATCTATTTCCCATGAAGTGGTGGGGCCAGATGCCATGATCCTCACTTTCTGAATGTTGAGCTTTAAGCCAACTTTTTCACTCTCCTCTTTCACTTTCAACAAGAGGCTTTTGAGTTCCTCTTCACTTTCTGCCATAAGGGTGGTGTCATCTGCATATCTGAGGTTATTGATATTTCTCCCGGCAATCTTGATTCCAGCTTGTGTTTCTTCCAGTCCAGCGTTTCTCATAATGTACTCTGCATAGAAGTTAAATAAGCAGGGTGACAATATACAGCCTTGACGTACTCCTTTTCCTATTTGGAACCAGTCTGCTGTTCCATGTCCAATTCTAACTGTTGCTTCCTGACCTGCATACAAATTTCTCAAGAGGCAGATCAGGTGGTCTGGTATTCCCATCTCTTTCAGAATTTTCCACAGTTTATTGTGATCCACACAGTCAAAGGCTTTGGCATAGTCAATAAAGCAGAAATAGATGTTTTTCTGGAACTCTCTTGCTTTTTCTATGATCCAGTGGATGTTGGCAATTTGATCTCTGGTTCCTCTGCCTTTTTTAAAACCAGCTTGAACATCTGGAAGTTCACGGTTCATGTATTGCTGAAGTCTGACTTGGAGGATTTTGAGCATTACTTTACTAGCATGTGAGATGAGTGCAATTGTGTGGTAGTCTGAGCATTCTTTGGCATTGCCTTTCTTTTGGATTGGAATGAAAACTGACCTTTTGCAGTCCTGTGGCCACTGCTGAGTTTTCCAAATTTGCTGGCATATTGAGTGCAGCACTTTCACAGCATCATCTTTCAGGATGTGAAATAGCTCAGCTGGAATTCCATCACCTCCACCAAGCCATAGGTTTGGGTAATACTGAATAGGTTCAAGCCCTCAGCCAGTACACAGCTCCTGAAGGGAGACAGGTGAGGAGGAGGACAGGGAACGGGGGGAGAGGAGATGTAACAGGGGCCACATGTGGCCTGCAAAGCCTAAAATGTTGTTCTTACAGAACAGTTTGCTGATACTTCTTTTAGACAATCTACAAGTCAATCAACTCATCCTTGCCCTGTAGCATTCACAGCTTTCCACAGCATCCACAGCATAAGCAGCATGAATTAATTCCTCAGGGGATCCTTCTGGCTACTCCTCCATTCCAACCTGGTGACCCCCATGGGCAAGGCTGGCTTGTCACTCAGCAGAAGTGGCATGGACGGAGAGAACATGGATCCTGTAATGCCCTCCTGGCAGTGACACCCCTCTGGAACTCGAGTTTGAATCCTGGTGCTCCCATTTTGAGCAGCGAGGTTTGGCAGCTGCAACCGAACACGTTAGCAATCCCTTCCCTCCACTTTCCTTCTTTAAGCACATCCTCTGATTTTCCTTGGGAAACCTGCCCTCCATCTATGGGAGGACTAATGAGGTTTGAGGCTAGTGGTTTGAGGAACTAACCATCTGTGGTTTGAGGGACTAACGAGACCCTGGGATGCAGGATGAGGACATAGTTTGGGTTCCACCCACCATGGTGATTGTTACCTGAACAAGCACAGGCCTCTAGGACAGGAGATCCCATCCTTACCTGGACTATTAGAAAAAGACAATCATTTCTGTAAGGTGGTGGACAGGCTGGGAAGTCACCCTGGACCCCACCACCAACCTGCCCCACCATAACAGGGGGCCAGAGCAAAGGGGTTTTGGGGGGACACCCAACTAAAAGCATCTGTTCCCTTTTCTGGATCCCTTTAAGCCCTGGGTTTCTAGTGATGTGAGTAGCAAATTCCTTTCTGTGTTTAAGCTTGGCAGTTGGTTTCTGTCACTCATGACCAGTACAGTCTGGGCTAATGGGACAGGTCAGGTAATTTCACCTTCCCCATCCATAAAATGGAGGCTGCCCTATCTTCTACAAAGCTCATTCTGAAGGGAACACTGCCACCTACAAGCTTTGACAAGAGGGCAGCACCACGCAGCGGCATGGCCAAGAACTCCAAAGAGTGGACTTCGGGAGTAAAGCGGGGACAAGGCAAATTCCAGCTGAGGAGTGTGGAGGGCTCCAGAGCAAGGTCTAGAATGTCAGCTCCCTCCCAGACATACCACGTTAGTAAGAGGCCCCAGAGCTCCTTCCTACCCTCCTGAGAGCAAGCCTTAACCTCAGCTCTACCTGGAGCCCCAGGCTGGTCATACTGCTGGCCCTAGCTCTTCTGGGTGACTGCCTGCTTCTCTTACAGACCCAGATCCAGGGTCTCCTCTGGCATCAAACCTTCCTGCCACCCCCAGAAGTCGGGTTCCTCCACTACAGACCTGATTCATGGCAGCACAGCCATGAATCTCCTCCTGGCTCTGTGTCCCCCAGGATGGCCCAGGCTGCACCCGGACCCAAGCCCAGCCTCCTAACAGCAGAGTGTGGCACTGACAAGCCAGGATTTCTAATTAATCTGACTGCCATCTGAGACCCACAGCCAGCTCCTCCGAGGAAATACTCACAGAGGTATTTCTTTCATTAAAACACGAGAGAAAGGAAGAACGAACAAACACCGGAAAAGAGGCATTCTGGGAAGCACTGCGGGGAGCAGGGCGCTTCTCCGTCTCCTGACTTTCTCCATCTTGGTCGACATTCAATACTTCCTTTTGGAGAACACATAGATTTGTTTGACTTTGAATATTGAATTTGGAGGCTGTTCAGCAATTTCAAATTTCAGGAGTGGGGCGGTGGGGAGACACTGTAAATTAAAAAATTCTTTCCTCTTCGGTTTCTACCCAAGATTGTATATTTTTTGATGGCAAAATTAGGGATTAACTATAAACATCTGTTTGTTCGATACTGACACGGTTGTGAGAACAATGACCAAACCATTGGCGCTGGGGGAGGGTTGGATGCTGCAAGTCCATGGTGGAAAGCTCTGGGCTTCCTCCCAGGATTCTGAAAGGTGTGAAGCAGAGACGGGGCAGGGCAAGAGGAAGGAGAGATCCAGGATGAGGCAGCAGATCTCTGTCCACTCTGCCCCCTGGGACACCTCACATACCTTGGCCATCACACATCCTCACCAGACCCAGGGCTCCCCACCCTGCTCTTCCCACTCAGTCCTCATTGTCAGAGCCTTATCTCCATACCAGCCCCCACAGGTCATTCCTGTGTACCTACTGTGCATCAGACACTATGCTGGGCTTTGAGGACACTCAGGGACTCAATTTACCTTAAACAACTCTTAGAAAGCCCTGTCTCCAAATACCATCACATTCTGAGGTGTCATGGGTCAGGGCTTCAACATATGATTTTGTGGGGGACACAGTTCAGGTGGTATTAAGTGACATTATTGAGAGCAATGTTGGCAGAGTGATGGGGAGAAGGGAGACGTAAGGCAGGGAAGTATAGACTGTGGAGAAGGCTGGAGATAGCTGGTGAGGACAGCTCTTTTGAGAAATTTAGCTGTGAATAGGGGTGTTCTGCCTACCTATTGCTGGGGAAAGAATCATGCTGACACTAAGTAGCTTAAAATAACAGTATATTTTTCTCTATGGGTTCATTAGATACTTCTCCTACCACTGAAGCAACTTAGCACAACAGAGCACAGCCTGGGACAGCTGGGAGGTCTACAGTGTTTTCCTTCACAGAGCGGTTTTAGCCATCAACTAGGAGCTCCCTCGGGTTTCTAGTTAGGGTATCTTGATTCTCATCCAAGTGTGTGGTCCACACAGCTGCTTGGGCCTCCTCATAGCATGGCACTATGTGTGAAGAACCAGCACTTCAAGAAGATGGGTTCCATGGGGCAAGTGTCTATCAAGCCTCTGCTTGCATCATGCTTGCTAATGTCTCATGGCCCACAGTTACCCATATGGTCAAGCCCAGAGTAGGGAGGAGGGTGAGAAATCTGGGAGGCATGGCTGACTGGGGCACTGAAATCAGTGTGCCACAGGGTCTGGATGCAAAAGGCAGCGGAGGGGGGCGGGGAGCTACAAAGTGGCATCAGGAGGTGTTTATAGGGGGCAGTGACTTATACATCACTAGAGAAGGCAGAGGCTGAAGGTAGGAGGAGCAGAGTGATAACTTAAGACACGAGAGTTATGCTTTACTGAGCATTCTGTGCAACCACGCTCTTGTCTGAGGGCTGGTGACGGTCCAGCAGTATGCTTTGTGTTTGCATGCCCACCTCACAAGCGCCTCAGTGCTTCACACCTGAGCTGGGTGCCTGACAGAGCCAAGAGGCCTCTGGCTTTGCTGACTTCAAAGTCCAAGTCCCCAGACACTGCATCCTAATGGCAGGTGTCCCCCCAGATTCATACATTCAAGTCCTGCCATGTGGACATCCTGACATCAGAATGCGACCTTATTTGGAAACAGGGTCATTACAACAAATGCCCTTCACTGAGATGATACTAGAGTAGGACAGCCCCTGACCAACATGACTGACGTCCTTATAAAAAGGGCAAATTTGGACACAGGTCCACACAGGGAGAACCGCACATGCAGATGAAGGTGGAGATCAACACGGTGCTTCTATGAGCCAAGGAGCACCAGAAAATCACTGGAAGATCAGCAGAGAGACCTGAAACATATTCGACCTCATGCCCTCGGGAGGAACCAGCCCTGCTGACACCTTGATCTTGGACTTCTAGCCTCCAGCACTGAGAGACAACAAACTTATCTGTTGTTTGGGCCCCCCAGTGATGGGGCTTTGTTTTGGCTGCCCCAGGAAGCTGATACCCTGGGGGATGAGGTCAGGGAAGCTGACAGGAGTGGAGTCTAGAGCTCTTGGGGGACCCTGGGCCTCACAGGAGGAGACTCCACTTCCCTTTTTAAGGAGCTGCAAAAAGCATTCAGGCATATAGTAGGGGCACTAGGGAGGGTGATGAGCTTGACTCCTACTTCAATAGAAAGCCAGAGTTTTCACTGAAAAGATGAGGGTGGAGACAGACTGGCCCCTGAATAGCAGTGAATCAAACTGCTATTACTGTATAAGAACTCCCCTAAGTTTAATGGTTTAAAACCACAGTCACCACTTATGGCTCACAAGTCTATGCAGGATCCGGGCTCCTTCACAGTGGTAACTCACAAATGCTGGTGACCACCAGCACCACAGCACTTGAATGCGGGATAACCGGACCCCGCTGCCTCTGCTTGTCCTCACGGCCAAGGCAGGAGAGAGCTGAGTTTGCATGGGCCCCAGGCCAAGTTCAGACCTGGCACTCCTTTAAAGCCATTACATTCTATTGACCCTGAGGCGAAGGAAGATAGATTCTGGAAGGACATGATTATGGGGATAGAGGAAGGGGTGAAATCACTCTATCGCAGGTGGGGAAGACAAAATCATTCCCTCAGAGGATGGGGAACCGTACTGACAGGGACCCCCAGGAGAATTTCCAAGCAGTGCCTATCATCTGGCTGAGGCGGGGGACTGAGTTCGCCCTAACGTTGATCTAAACACTTGCACACTTGAGTCAGCTCCTTTGGCTTCAGGAAGAAGGGTGCACAGAACACCTTGGTCTGTCCTACACTTCTCATCCCTTATAAGGACAAGCCCCGGACTTGGCACATAGGCGGAAAGCCATCAGAGTCACTCCACCCCACTGGAGATTCGGTTCCCCCACCTCCTTGCCAGGCAGGCTGCTCACTTCTCTGCATCTCTATTTCCTCATCTGTGAAATGGATAACATGGGTGGGGGGGTGGGGGAAAATCCCCAATTCTAAAAACTAGAAGAACCAGAAATCTGAGAGCTGTTTCTGTAAGTTTGTGGAAAACCACTTTGGCTTCATTTCCTCACCTTGCATGAGGTCGTCTGTGCACCGTTTGCCATCTCAGAATCATCATTCCCACTTTCTGGCTTGAAAACACAGTACAGACGACCTCTCCCAGCTCCCTCCCCAGCCCACCCCTCTAGGTTGTCACAGAGCACCAACTTTGGGTGCCCTGAGTCATACAGCAAACTCCCACTGGCTATCTGTTTTACATATGGTAATGTGTATGTTTCAGTGTTACTCTCTCAAATCATCCCACCCTCTCCTTTCCCCTACTGTGTCCAAAAGTCTGGTCATTATGTTTGTGTCTCCTTTGCTGCGCTGCACATAGGATCATCCGTACTATCTTTCTAGGTTTCATATATATGCCTTAATACGCAATATTTGTCTTTCCCCTTCTGACTTATTTCACTCTGTATAATAGGCTCTAGGTTCACCCACCTCATTAGAATTGACTTGAATGGGTTCCTTTTTATAGCTGTGTAATATTAATTCCATTGTGTATATATTTGATCTATTTCAAATTGTGCATATGTTTGAGCTATTTCAAATCCTGAAAGATGATGCTGTGAAAGTGCTGCACTCAATATGCCAGCAAATTTGGAAAACTCAGCAGTGGCCACAGGACTGCAAAAGGTCAGTTTTTATTCCAATCCCAAAGAAAGGCAATGCCAAAGAATGCTCAAACTACCACACAATTGCACTCATCTCACACGCTAGTAAAGTAATGCTCAAAATTCTCCAAGTCAGACTTCAGCAATACATGAACCATGAACTTCCAGATGTTCAAGCTGGTTTTAGAAAAGGCAGAGGAACCAGAGATCAAATTGCCAACATCCACTGGATCATAGAAAAAGCAAGAGAGTTCCAGAAAAACATCTATTTCTGCTTTATTGACTATGCCAAGGCCTTTGACTGTGTGGATCACAATAAACTGTGGAAAATTCTGAAAGAGATGGGAATACCAGACCACGTGACCTGCCTCTTGAGAAACCTATATGCAGGTCAGGAAGCAACAGTTAGAACTGGACATGGAACAACAGACTGGTTCCGAATAAGAAAAGGAGTATGTCAAGGCTGTATATTGTCACCCTGCTTATTTAATGTCTATGTAGAGTACATCATGAGAAACGCTGGGCTGGAAGAAGCACAAGCTGGAATCAAGATTGCTAGGAGAAATATCAATAACCTCAGATATGCAGATGACACCACCCTTATGGCAGAAAGTGAAGAGGAACTCAAAAGCCTCTTGTTGAAAGTGAAAGAGGAGAGTGAAAAAGTTGGCTTAAAGCTCAACATTCAGAAAGTGAGGATCATGGCATCTGTTCCCATCACTTCATGGGAAATAGATGGGGAAACAGTGGAAACAGTGTCAGACTTTCTTTTGGGGGCTCCAAAATCACTGCAGATGGTGACTGCAGCCATGAAATTAAAAGATGCTTACTCCTTGGAAGGAAAGTTATGACCAACCTAGATAGCATATTCAAAAGCAAAGACCTTACTTTGCCAACAAAGGTCCGTCTAGTCAGGGCTATGGTTTTTCCTGTGGTCATGTATGGATGTGAGAGTTGGACTGTGAAAAAAGCTGAGCACCGAAGAATGGATGCTTTTGAGCTGTGGTGTTGGAGAAGACTCTTGAGAGTCCCTTGGACTGCAAGGAGATCCAACCAGTCCATTCTAAAGGAGATCAGCCCTGGGATTTCTTTGGAAGGAATGATGCTAAGGCTGAAACTCCAGTACTTTGGCCACCTCATGCGAAGAGTTGACTCATTGGAAAAGACTCTGATGCTGGGAGGGATTGGGGGCAGGAGGAGAAGGGGACGACAGAGGATGAGATGGCTGGATGGCATCACTGACTTGATGGACGTGAGTCTGAGTGAACTCCAGGAGTTAGTGATGGACAGGGAGGCCTGGCGTGCTGCGATTCATGGGGTCGCAAAGAGTCGGATACGACTGAGCTACTGAACTGAACTGAACTGAATATTAATTCCATTGTGTATATGTACCATAGCTTTCTTATCCATTCAGCTATTGATGGACATCCAGGTTGCTTTTATGTCCTAGCTATTATAAACAGTGCTGCAGTGAATACTGGGGTACATTTGTCTTTTGCAATTATGGAGAAACTGATTTTTTAAATAAATGAGAAGATCTAGCAACCAACCAACCAAAAAAAAAAGAAAAGGAAAAAAAAAAGAGTAAATAGATTTAAAGAGATTTATGAGGTGAATCATTGTGTTGCAGGTAAGAAAAGTGCATGGTAAGAACTCAGTCAACTGAAGCTAAGGCTGTGATGAGAAAGCCCTGACATATGAGAATCCTCACTTGAGACTTTGCAACCAGGGGGAAGACACAGCTTTGAGACTCAGACTTGTGGCTTTGTTCAGCATTCAGCATCACACAATGAGTGCCTACTGCACATAGGCATTAGGCCCTGAGCACCCAGGGAAGCACTGGCCCTGACCACCCAAGCCACCCAGTCAGCTGTGGAAACAGATAACTGAACAATGATGATTTAACAGAGTAACTTGTAAGAGCCCTGAGGAGGCTCCCAGCTCAGCCTTGGAAAAGTGTGGAGGGCTTCTTGGAGGAAGTGGCCTCTAAAATGACTCTGCTGCTGCTACTGCTAAGTAACTTCAGTCGTGTCCGAATCTGTGCGACCCCATAGACTGCAGCCCATCAGGCTCCCCTGTCCCTGGGATTCTCCAGGCAAGAACACTGGAGTGGGTTGCCATTTCCTCCTCCAATGCATGAAAGTGAGAAGTGAAAGTGAAGTCGCACAGTCGTATCCGACTCTTTGCGACCCCATGGACTGCAGCCTACCAGGCTCCTCTGTCCATGAGATTTTCCAGGCGAGAGTACTGGAGTGGGGTGCCATCGTCTTCTCCGACTCTGAATAGACAAATGACTCTCAATAGACAAAAAAAAAAAAAAAGGCCTTGGGAAAGTAAGCCCAATAAGGCACATTTATATTAGTTCCCCTGGTAACCCCGTGGTCCCCTTTCCTGGGGCAATCTGAAGAATAGCATTACAGCACAAACCCAGCTCCCAGCTGACAGGAAGGGAGGGATCATGGTGGGTACTGGGCACACTGAGAGAACTATGTTCTCCCTGCAACCCATGCAGTGACCAAGAGTTTTATCCAGAATAGGTACCGTGTCCTAAAGTTAATAATGATAAATAAAAAAATGTAGCCCCACAGGAAATAGAACAGAAGTGTTGAATAAGCATTTCACAAAAGAGCACATCTATGTGGCCGCAAATACAAGGAAAGGTAATAATACAAATTAAAATCCCAGCTCAGCTGGTAAAGAATGCACCTGCAATGCAGGAGACCTCAGTTCGATTCCTGGGTCAGGAAGATCCCCTGGTGACAGGATAGGCTGCCCACTCCAGTATTCATGCCATATCTATGTGACAACAAACATAGGGAAAGGCAATAATACAAATTAAATTCCCAGTATGCTGCCACCACCCAGCGCAGATGAGATAAAATGAAAGAGACTGACGGTGCCAAGAGTGGGGAGGACAGAGAACAACCCGAGTCCCACAGAAGGAGGCCGAGGCAGTGCAGCCATTGGAGAGCTGTTGGCAGTTTCCATCAAGCTGAACCTGCCTGTAATTGTGGTCCCGTGGTTCCACCCTAATACACACCCAGCAAAATATGGGCTGTGTATCTCTGGGAGACCAGACTCAATCAACACACCCATCCAGTCAGTCTGCAAATATTTGTCAGACACCTACTGTGTGCAGGCACCATCCTGAGTCGTGAAAAACAGAAAAGTGCTTGGAGATCTTGTTCTGGAGGGGAAACAGACATGAATAAGAAGAAGACAAAAAATGCATAATGTGATTTCTAGGGATATGTGCCAAGAGCCCTGGAGCAGGGAAATGGGGGAAGTGGGTTGGGGGCCTGGGTTGAAAGCTACCATACAATCATGGGCAGGGCCATGAGGGGCTTCCTTAAAAAACAGCAGAGAAGAGAGCATGTGTGAGAGATGGATGGGGTTCGCTGTGTAAGTGTCTGGGAGAGGGGCAATCCAGCAGGAACAGCACAGGCAAAGACCCTGGGGCAGATGTTGGAGAGAGAGCCTGGAGGCCAGCAAGGCTGGACAGTTGGTTGGAGTAGAGGGAGGGTGGGAGAAGTCCCGGGAGCCAGGGACCTCGAGGAGAGTGGGAAGGAAAGTGGAGTCCATTCACATGTCCACCTCCTCACTGATGGGGTCAGGGCCAGCTCTCACCCACACCTGCATCCCCAGAGTGCAAATGTGACATTTTGCAGGTTCTCAAAAGGGTAGTAAGTTAAGTCAGACCCACAAGAACAGGACCTGGGGTCCATTGCCCCTCCCACGCCCACGCCCATTGCCCACGCCCACCCATTGTGTTGGCTAGGACCTGACAACATTTCTCACCTGAGCACGCCTTCTCTGGAGCATTGGACCAGGTCCTGGGGGGCTCCAGGTGGGCATCTCGTGCTGCTGTGTGCAGGAGGCCTGCAGCCTGCATGCTCTGGCCCTGAGGTCTGCAGCATCCCAGAGGGGACCGCTGGGCACAAGTACCCCTGGACTCCCACACGGCAGAGCTGCCCTCCACGCGTTCACCACTCTGAGTCCCTATAAATACCCCAGGCTCAGCAGAGAGCCTCCTGACCATATTATGACCAGTCTAAATAAGACTCCTTTAATAAGAAGAAACACACGGCCCCATTTATACACAAGTGTGTAAAATATATTAAAATAATTTTAAATGCATGAGTCACTCACAGAGAGTGTGTTTTTAAAAAAATCACAAACAGTACTTTGTGGTGAAGACGGCAGTGAACAGGGGCTTGTCCTACAGACGAGGGACCCCAGCAAAGAAGGAGCACAGACACATGGGGGACAGTACTTCATGCCCCCACGGGTCAGTGCTCCCTCCAAGGGAACACTGAGTCCAGACTTGCACCCAGATAGTGAACAGCACCATCAACATCGGAGACTGTGTCCTCCCCACTTTCCACGCTTCACATACCAGCATAGACGCCACAGGCAGAGCCAATGGGCCTGTGGTTTGGGGGCCCAGAAATGACACTTCCTATTTCACTGGTTCATTCTGGGCTTCAGTTTCCTCATTTACAGACTGGAGGGAAGAATCCTGCCTCTAAGGGCTGGATCTGCCTTCAGAGGCAGCCCCACTTGCCACACTGTCCTCCTACAGCCCCTCCTGAGGGGAAATTCACCCCCTCAGAGACATCCCTGGCAGCTGACATTGGAAAAACGCTCTTTTTTGTGAGCTCCAGTCTCCCAAGGAGAATGGAGACCACAAGGCAAGGGGGCGCGGGAGTGCTCCAAGGACTGCTTCCCAGGGCCCCATGCAAAATGGAGTCCTAGCCTCTCCCTGCTCCTTGCCCTGGGCCCAACCCATCACTTTGGGCATTTAGGATTTCAACATATAAATTTGAGAGGAACACAAACATTGAGTCCATAACACCTGCTGCTGCTGCTGCTGCTGCTGCTGCTGCTGCTAAGTCACTTCAGTCGTGTCCAGCTCTGTGCGACCCCATAGACGGCAGCCCACCAGGCTCCTCCATCCCTGGGATTTTCCAGGCAAGAACATTGGAGTGGGTTGCCATTTCCTTCTCCAGTGCATGAAAGTGAAAAGTGAAAGTGAAGTCGCTCAGTCGTGTCCGACTCTTAGCAACCCCATGGACTGCAGTCTTTCAGGCTCTTCCATCCATGGGATTTTCCAGGCAAGAGTACCGGAGTGGGGTGCCATTGCCTTCTCCACCCTAACTCCTAGTACCCTTCAAAAAAAGTTTGGAAAGAGGAAAGAGTTTTCCTTCCTCTTAAGTTTGTTTCGAGTAAGTGATGTTTCAAACTATTGCAGTTACTATTGTTGCTCAAATTGCCCCAGTTGTGGGCTCTTCTCCTTGGCCCGGGTTTCTTTTCACTGGTGCCCAGTAGCCCTAGTCACCTCCTTGCTGTCTGTTATAACAAAAAACTTCAAGCTCATCTTGTCTGTTTCCTGCCCCAGACATAGACCAGCTATTTCTCTATGCAGGCCTGGTTCCTTTTAATGGGAAATGATACAGAGTCTCCAGTGAAGGTACCAGACGGGCTTGCTGCTACTGGATTCACCGTTTCAAGGAATATTCAGTGGCTAGAGCTAGAATACACAAATTCTTTGAAGATTTTCTTTTATTGTGCTAAAATATACATAATGTAAAACTTACCATTAACCATTTTTAAGTGTAGAGTTCAGTGACATTAAACACTTTCACATGATTGTGTAGCCATCACCGCGGCTCCAGCCCGGTCCCGAGAACAAGGGGGTGGCATCCCCTCACCCTTTCAGACAATACTAACTCCCAGGAGTCCCCACCACCCCCGACAAGAGGGTTCTGGTGGGATGTGGGCACCTTCGGAGGGGAAGCTGGCAACGGACGAGATGGAAGCAAGGCCCAGGGATAGACCAACTTTTTGAGCTGTGGCTGCGCGGGCGCAGGAGGGCCTAGAGGAGCTATCCCACATTGAAGGTCAGGAAGGGCGGCGGTGAGGAGATACCCCTCGTCCAAGGTAAGGAGCAATGGCTGTGCTTTGCTGGAGCAGCCGTGAAGAGATACCCCATGCCCAAGGTAAGAGAAACCCAAGTAAGAGGTAGGTGTTGCAAGAGGGCATCAGAGGGCAGACACACTGAAACCATACTCACAGAAAACTAGCCAATCTAATCACACTAGGACCATAGCCTTGTCTAACTCAATGAAACTAAGCCATGCCCATGGGGCAACCCAAGATGGGCGGGTCATGGTGGAGAGATCTGACAGAATGTGGTCCACTGGAGAAGGGAATGGCAAACCACTTCAGTGTTCTTGCCTTGAGAATCCCATGAACAGTATGAAAAGGCAAAATGATAGGATACTGAAAGAGAAACTCCTCAGGTCAGTAGGTGCCCAACATGTTACTGGAGATCAGTGGAGGAATAACTCCAGAAAGAACGAAGGGATGGAGCCAAAGCAAAAAGAATACCCAGCTGTGGATGTGACTGGTGATAGAAGCAAGGTCTGATGCTGTAAAGAGCAATATTGCATAGGAACCTGGAATGTCAGGTCCATGAATCAAGGCAAATTGGAAGTGGCCAAACAAGAGATGGCAAGAGTGAATGTCAACATTCTAGGAATCAGCGAACTCAAATGGACTGGAATAGGTGAATTTAACTCAGATGACCATTATATCTACTACTGTGGGCAGGAATCCCTCAGAAGAAATGGAGTAGCCATCATGGTCAACAAAAGAGTCCGAAATGCAGTACTTGGATGCAATCTCAAAAATGACAGAATGATCTCTGTTCGTTTCCAAGGCAAACCATTCAATATCACAGTAATCCAAGTCTATGCCCCAACCAGTAATGCTGAAGAAGCTGAAGTTGAACGGTTCTATGAAGACCTACAAGACCTTTTAGAACTAACACCCAAAAAAGATGTCCTTTTCATTATAGAGGACTGGAATGCAAAAGTAGGAAGTCAAGAAACACCTGGAGTAACAGGCAAATTTGGCCTTGGAATATGGAATGAAGCAGGGCAAAGGCTAATAGAGTTTTGCCAAGAAAATGCACTGGTCATAGCAAACACCCTCTTCCAACAACACAAGAGAAGACTCTATACATGGACATCACCAGATGGTCAACACCAAAATCAGATTGATTATATTCTTTGCAGCCAAAGATGGAGAAGCTCTATACAGTCAGCAAAAAGAAGACCAGGAGCTGACTGTGGCTCAGACCATGAACTCCTTATTGCCAAATTCAGACTGAAATTGAAGACAATAGGGAAAACCACTAGACCACTCAGGTATGACCTAAATCAAATCCCTTATGATTATACAGTGGAAGTGAGAAATAGATTTAAGGACCTAGATCTGATAGATAGAGTGCCTGATGAACTATGGAATGAGGTTTGTGACATTGTACAGGAGACAGGGATCAAGACCATCCCCATGGAAAAGAAATGCAAAAAAGCAAAATGGCTGTCTGGGGAGGCCTTACAAATAGCTGTGAAAAGAAGAGAAGCGAAAAGCAAAGGAGAAAAGGAAAGATATAAGCATCTGAATGCAGAGTTCCAAAGAATAGCAAGAAGAGATAAGAAAGCCTTCTTCAGTGGTAAATGAAAAGAAATAGAGGAAAATAACAGAATGGGAAAGACTAGAGATCTCTTCAAGAAAATCAGAGATACCAAGGGAACATTTCATGCAAAGATGGCTCGATAAAGGACAGAAATGGTAGGGACCTAACAGAAGCAGAAGATATTAAGAAGAGATGGCAAGAATACACAGAAGAACTGTACAAAAAAGATTTTCATGACCCAGATAATCATGATGGTGTGATCACTGACCTAGAGTCAGACATCCTGGAATGTGAAGTCAAGTGGGCCTTAGAAAGCATCACTACGAACAAAGCTAGTGGAGGTGATAGAATTGCAGTTAAGCTATTCCAAATCCTGAAAGATGATGCTGTGAAAGTGCTGCACTTGATATGCCAGCAAATTTGGAAAACTCAGCAGTGGCCACAGGACTGGAAAAGGTCAGTTTTCATTCCAATCCCAAAGAAAGGCAATGTCAAACAATGCTCAAACTACTGCACAATTGCACTCATCTTACACACTAGTAAAGTAATGCTCAAAATTCTCCAAGCCAGGCTTCAGCAATATGTGAACCGTGAACTTCCAGATGTTCAAGCTGGTTTTAGAAAAGGCAGAGGAACCAGAGATCAAATTGCCAACATCCACTGGATCCTCGAAAAAGCAAGAGAGTTTCAGAAAAACATCTATTTCTGCTTTATTGACTATGCCAAAACCTTTGACTATGTGGATCACAATAAACTGTGGAAAATTCTGAAAGAGATGGGAATACCAGACCACCTGATCTGCCTCTTGAGAAATTTGTATGCAGGTCAGGAAGCAACAATTAGAACTGGTCATGGAACAACAGACTGGTTCCAAATAGGAAAAGGAGTTGGTCAAGGCTGTATATTGTCACCCTGTTTATTTAACTTCTATGCAGAGTACATCATGAGAAACGCTGGACTGGAAGAAACACAAGCTGGAATCAAGATTGCCGGGAGAAATATCAATAACCTCAGATATGCAGATGACACCACCCTTATGGCAGAAAGTGAAGAGGAACTCAAAGGCCTCTTGATGAAAGTGAAAGTGGAGAGTGAAAAAGTTCGCTTAAAGCTCAACATTCAGAAAACAAAGATCATGGCACCCTGTCCCATCACTTCATGGGAAATAGATGGGGAAACAGTGGAAACTGTCAGACTTTATTTTTCTGGGCTCCAAAATCACTGCAGATGCTGAGTGCAGCCATGAAATTAAAAGATGCTTACTCCTTGGAAGGAAAGTTATGACCAACCTAGATAGCATATTCAAAAGCAAAGACCTTACTTTGCCAACAAAGGTTCGTCTAGTCAAGGCTATGGCTTTTCCTGTGGTCATGTATGGGTGTGAGAGTTGGACTGTGAAAAAAGCTGAGCACCGAAGAACTGATGCTTTTGAACTGTGGTGTTGGAGAAGACTCTTGAGAGTCCCTTGGACTGCAAGGAGATCCAACCAGTCCATTCTGAAGGAGATCAGCCCTGGGATTTCTTTGGAAGGAATGATGCTAAGGCTGAAACTCCAGTACTTTGGCCACCTCATGCGAAGAGTTGACTCATTGGAAAAGACTCTGATGCTGGGAGGGATTGGGGCAGGAGGAGAAGGGGACGACAGAGGATGAGATGGCTGGATGGCATCACTGACTTGATGGACGTGAGTCTGAGTAAACTCCGGGAGTTGGTGATGGACAGGGAGGCCTGGCGTGCTGTGATTCATGGGGTAGCAAAGAGTCGGACATGACTGAGCAACTGATCTGATCTGATCTGATCACCACCATCCATGCCCATAACTCTTTTTATCTTGTAAGACTGAAACTCTATATATATCTATATATACGTATACATACCAAACAATAATTTCCCATTCTCCCTTCCTCCAGCCCTTGGCATCCACCATTTTACTTTCTGTCTGTATGATTTTGACAACGCTAAGCACTTCATATGACTGGAATCATATAGAATTTGTCTTTTTGTAACTGGCTTATTTCACTGAGAATAATGTCCTCAAGGTTCATCCATGTTGTAACATGTGTCACAGGTTCCTTATTTTAAGTCTGAATACTATTCCATTGTATGACAAACCTAGACAGTGTGTTAAAAAGCATAGACATCATTTTGCTGACAAAGGTCCTACAAAAGTCAAAGCTATGGTTTTTCTAGTAATCATGTATAGATGTGAGAGTTGGACCAGAAAGAAGGCTGAGCGCCAAAGAATTGATGCTTTTGAATTATGGTGGTGGAGAAGACTCTTGACAGCCCCTTGGACAGCCAGGTAACCAAACAAGTCAATCCTTGAGGAAATCAAGCCTGAGTATTCATTGGAAAGAATGATGCTGAAGCTGAAACTCCAGTACTGTGACCACCTGATGTGAAAAGCCGACTCATTGGGAAAGACCCTGATGCTGCGAAAGATTGCAGGCAAAAGAAAAGGGCGGCAGATGGTAAGATGGTTAGATAGCATCACCAACTCAATGGGCATAAGTTTGAGCAAACTCCAAGAGATTTTGGAGGACAGGGAAGCCTGGTGTGCTGCAGCCCATGGGGTCACAGAGAGTCGGACATGAGTCAGCGACTGAACACCACCACCAGTATCCGTTGTATGGGTAGACCATATTTTGCTTATCCATTAAACCATCGGTGGATATTTGGGTTGTTTCCACCTGTGGTTCATGTGAATGCTGAGATGAACATAGGTATACAAATTGGCAAGAGTAACTTTTTGTTGCCAAAGGAGGATCAAAGGAGGGACTGGAGACATGAATGCATAAAGGTGCATGCTCAGAGCATCCAGGCCTGGGCTTTCTTGCACAGACCCCTGAGGCGTGGTTTCTGTGCGCTCCCTCTCTCTCTTCTCCTCTCTCAGCCTGTACATCCTAACATCAGCTGGGCCATCAGGCAAGGCTATGGCTACAAAGACCCATGATGCCCCTTCTTTGGAAGGGCTTCTACCAGTTTGTCTTCATACAGTGCCTAAGGTCTCCTTCACAAGTAGGAAGTACAGGCAGGAATCCAGAAGTTTCTGGACAGCAGCTGTTAGCATCACAGGCTGGACATCAAGGCAGCACTGATGTACTTCTCTGCTTCCTCCTTGTTCTTCCTCCTTCCTCATGTCGCTCCACATATTTCTCCTCCTCCCCAACTCACCCACCCCTTCCCTGTCTCCCCCACCTCCTCCTCTTCAAACATCTTGGTGACTGCTGCATGGCTGAAGCAAAGCCAGCGGCTGCTTGAAGGTAGGACAGCATCAGAAGATTGTAGAAGTTCTTGAAAGTGGATGAACAGCATCAGAGGATTCCAGAAGCTCTGAGCTGGGTCCTCAGAAAGCATTAATTACATCTGACTGTCTTAAACTTATTTAGCAGTCAATCCTTTGTTCAAATAAAATCTTACTAGAACCTATTAACTCAGAGCTGTCAGTGGAGCTATTTCTATGATTAATTTCCCTGACAGCCCTCCATGCAGCTTACCCCATACACCCCAGTCACAAACAGCACATGGCTGACACAGGGTTGTTTGCCAGCAAATTCCCACTGGGGGCAACTGGAGGGTAAGGGGCTGTGCCTACCAGCCAACTTCTGGCAGCCACTGGTTGCTGGTATATGGTGTGAATTCCCGGGAAAGCAGGCTGTCGTGGCGGCAGTAATACTCAGGCAGCCCAAAGCCAGCACTTACAGGTGGAAGTCAGACCCAGGACATCATTCATCTGTTCGCTCACTTACTCATTCACTGCAAGCCTGGGGGGGATGTGCATGAGTGTCCAGGTTCAGGGGATGTGGGAGGTCAGTCTGGTGCCCAACACAGACAGGGATGGAGACAGGGAGGACTCTGGAGAAGCCGTGCCTGAGAAGTATTTGTGGTTGGCCATCAGAGGAAGGCAGAAATGGTGCTTCAGGCAGGGAAGGGAGCTTTGGAAAGCGAGTGGTTCTGGAACCCACAGACCAGGCAGAAGGTGGTGAAAGGAGAGGGTGGGCAGGGGCGGGGGGGCGGGGTTGGTGATGTGAGCTGAGGGCTCTGGGCCTGATGGAAGCTGCTGAAGAGTAAGCGTGACAATGATGCGGCCCTGAGCTCCAAGCAGTCACCGGAACGTGCACAGCTCTGCCAAGGCCACACCCAGGAGCCTGCCAAGCAACCTGCCGCTGCCGTAGGGTACCACCACAAGGCCCTGGGAGGAGAGATTTTGCATTCCAGAGCCTGCTGGAGCAAAGGCTAGGCTACCTTTCATGTGAGATCTTTGCACACACTCTCAGCACACACTGAGGCAGGAGGGGCACAAGTGCTTGACCCAGGATCTCCCAGCCTATATGTGCATTCACTTTTCTGGCCCATAGATGTTTCTTGTGCACCTACCACATCCCAGGCACTGTCCCAGAAATAAGGGCTCAAGGATGAGCAGAACAGGTAGGGTCTCTCCCTCCCAGTGGGAGAGCTGGCCAGAAATCCATCAACTGACAGCCTGAATTCCTTGTTCCTTGCCAACACCTGAGTCACTCCCATCAGCCCCTGAGACACACAAACATCATGTCATATCTTCAAAATAATTCTAAAACTCCTTTGTGAGGAAATCCTGCTCACCAAATGATCAGGCACCTTAAGGAGAATACAAGGTTTATTGCTATTGTTCAGTCGCTGAGTCGTGTCGGACTCTTTGCAATCCTATGGACGGCAGCATGCCAGCCTTCCCTCTCCTTTGTTATCTTGCAGAGTTTGCTCAAACTCATGTCCATTGAGTTGGTGATGCCATCCAACCATCTCATCCTCTGTCGTCTTGCCCTCAATTTTTCCCAGCATCAGGGTCTTTGAGTTGGCTCTTTGCATCAGGTGGCCAAAGTATTGGAGCTTCAGTTTCAGTATCAGTCCTTCCAATGAATATTCAGGGTTGATTTCTTTTAGGATTGACTGGCTTGATCTCCTTGCTGGCCAAGGGACTCTCAAGAGTCTTCTCCAGCACCACAATTCAAAAGCATCAATTCTTTGGCCTTCTTTCTGGTCCAACTCTCACATCTATACATGACTACTGGAAAAACCATAGCTTTGAAGTTTTATTATTAGTCCCCATTTTCAAGAGGGAAATTGAGGCATAAAGAGGACAGGTAACTTGCCCAAGGTCACACAGTTGGTGAGTGGTGTACCAGGATTTAAACCTAAGCTAGCCTGGACCTCAGTCACCAAGCCAGACTGCCTCCACTACTCTCAGTGAAACCTTCCTAGGAATCTACTTGAGGTAGAGGATGCAGAGCTGAGACAGTAAGTTGCTCTGACTTAAATTTATACTCCAGTTCTGCTTATGTAAGTAAGGCAAGCTACTCCTCTTCTGCACTTCAGTTTCCTCATCTGTGAAATGGGCTGGGTATCGTCTTCACCTTCAAGGCCTTCAAGATTAACCTTGATGACAATTAACCAAAGCAGTGCCCACCATCAGTGCTCCGTAAATGGTGGAGGCAGTGGTGGCATGCTTACAAGCTCAGGGAGGGCCCTGGGTTCCAGTCAAGCTCCAAGGCTGGGAGACAATGCCACTACAAGCTTTCACATCACATCCCCAGGAGACACCCTGGAAGGTGCACAGCTCCAAGACAGGTCAAACCCCTACAGAGCCCATCCTGCTTATGCCTAGCCCACCTGCCGCTGTTCACACAGGAAAGAAGTATCCTGAAGGGTCCCTGAAGGGGAAAGAGCTCAGCCCTGTGTCCTCCTAGCTCTGGGAGTTTTCTGAGCATCTGCAATGGGCACCCAACCCAGCAAGAACCAGGAGGTCTGAATCCAGGTCTGTCTGGCTGCAAATACAGTGTCCCTTGTTGCTCAGGAGAATGTCAGGTGGAAAGGAGCTGCTGCTGGAGGCTGTGAGGCTATACCAGGACTGAGATAGCCATGCCCCCAGACAAATGCACAGAGAAACACAGGCAAATGTGATTTTGTCTTCCAGGCAAATGCATAGACCCCAAGCAATTTGACAGACCTCAGGCAAACGCACAGAAAATCACAACAGGGGTGAGTGCCAGCCAGCACTCAGAGTAGACCACCTTGGGAATAATGAGGGGGCCTCCACCTGGAGGGAGAGAAAGGACTCACATCAAGGGAGTGCAAGGAAGAACACCATGGACTAGGGAATAGAATGTGCAAGGGCCCTGAGAAAAGGAGGAGCCTGGCACGTTTGAAAGGCTGAACACAGCAGGTCAACAGCAGGCGAAGGCACTTTAGACTGCTTCCCATCTTCCCCAGTGACTACCAAACAAGACCCCTCTGCATCAGGTCACAGGTTGGTCTGGGAGACAGCCTGCCCCAGGAAGAACCCCATTCCTGCTTTTGCCTTCCTTGCCCCCCTTCCCTTTTATTATCTCCTGTCAGTAACTCTCATTTTTGCCTCCTTTTCCCATCTTTCTCCTCTGTTTCTCCATCTCCACTGTCTTCTCACTCCCCTTTTAGCTGTTTCTTTACCCCTTCCATCTTCTCTCTCTCCCCTTCTCTCTCCTCCCTCCCTCTTCCCAGAGTGCCTTCTTATTTCGCATCCCTCCTCTCCACTTCCCGCTCCGTCTCCCTCTTCCCAAAGCCGCTCTCCCCCTCCTCCAGCTGCCTCCTCCTTCTCTCGGAAACCCGTCCCGCCCCTTTAAACGCTTCTAAATTGATAGTTCACTATTGCATCTCCTATCTTTCCAACTCTTTCTCTTTTGTCTCTCCTCTCTGCTAGTTTCTGCCTTTCTACCTCCCGCCCCAAGCGGGTCCCCAGGGCCAGCTCCCGCCTCCACCTGCCCCTTCACGCGCACGCATGGCGGTGCTGCCTCCTGTGCGCAGCGCCTTGAGCCTTGCTAATGCGTTTCGCATGGCGCGTCAGTCAAACGCCCTTCTAATGTCCTTAAAGCACGCAGAAAATTGCATCCTTATGAAAAAGAAAAAAAAAAAAGCAAATTGCTTGGTGTAGGCGGAGCTGCCTCAGGGCTCTAGTGGCTGCGCTTAGAGTTCAGGGGGGCTGTGCTGGCACAGAAAGCTGCCCCTGGAGGGAACCAGAATGCCACCTCCTCCCCACCACCTTCCGGGCAGCAAGACTCACCTTCTCACCTCTTTACCCACTACCTTTGCCCACCTTTCCATATGTATTCCCATCACTCTGATCTTTCACTTGTGTCTTTAAGGCCAAGCTTCACTCTGCCACAGGACCTTTGTACTTGCTATGCCCACTGCCTGGTAAGCATTTCTCACATTCATGTCTTGGTTGAAGAGTCAACTCCTGAGACTGACTCTCTCTGACTAAAGCTTCCATCCCACTCATTGTCTATCTGTTTTTATTTTCTACAAGGCATTTGTTACTTCCTGATATCATCTTGTAGATTTAATTGTGACATTTTTGCCTCCAACTTGAGCTCCTTGGGTCACAGGCTGTGTGCCCCATGCCTAGCACGGTGCTTGGCACACAGCAGGCATTTAATAGATACTTGGCAGACAAATGGATGAGACTCATTCTGGGCAGGCAGGGGCCATTGGGGACCCTAAGGGATCTAGGATATACCAATTTGAACCTCAAGGCAGTGGAGATCCACAGAGCTGAAGTCAGATCCAAATTCTGCTCTTGATAGCTATGTGTCCCTGAGCAAGTTGCCTAACATCTCTGAGCAGTATCTTCATCTGCAAAATGGGAGTAGGGCCCCTATTTTACTAGACTGTAACTGGATCAGTAAAGGGGGAATGGCCTGTGTCCCAATGCTGAGAACCCCACCACATCCTGCAACTGCTTTTTAAATGAATGAATGACCCAAGAAAGAGCTTAATTAACATCAGAGAGTCCTTGATAGCACTGATGTCTCACACCATTATTTCCCTGAAACACTAAGAAAGAAAAATGTTAAAACACTGCCAATGAAGACATAACCCAGTGGTTTTTTAGCGCCCAGAATTTTTGTCTTGTACTTACTCAAGGATCTCTTTTGGGCTTATTAAGACAAAAATTTCTATTACAGATCACTACTGAGTTTACATGAAAAGGAAACAAGCAGGGAAATCAATGGATTGAGCATTCCTAAAACTTCTCCAAGGTCAGAGGCATCTTTGAATTGATCCCCCTCTAGCAACCTACAGTCCTGTCCCACTTGGCCTCTGCCTGGTGTGTGAGTGTCTCTGAGTTCCTGCCATGCTATTGCCCTGTGTCTACCTGCACCTTAAGGAAGATCCCTTCCTCCCCCCAGGCTCTGTGGCTTTCTCCATCAAGAGTTGGTGCCTGAGAGGTGAGGGGCCTCCACTGTCCAGCCAAGGACACCTCCTTAGGGACAGTCACATCTTTGCAGACACAGGGCCCACAGGGCTTTCCACCCCAACTGTCACATGAAACCAGATTTCAGAAATGGGAAGACACTGTCTTAAAGTAAATAAGATGAGCATAATACAGTGTGAGAACTAACACAAAGGAAAACATCAGAAGTCACAAAATGGAGAGACCCCTGCAAAGTCAGGGAGGACCTGCCTTCTGCTGCACCATGTGGAGTGGTCCAGGGACCAGGGCCAGTGAAAAACTTGGCCTTGAGCCAGGCTGACTCAGATGCATGACACTGTTGCTGTTGTCCCTTTCTGCCTGCCCACAAATGAGGAGTGAGTCCTGGCTTCCTTCCTTCCCCTTAAAGTGGGGCTGGGAAGGTGGTTTTGGAGACAATTTCTTTTCAGCTCAGAAAGTCCGGGGCCAGGTTGAGCTGGAGGGAGCCCACTGGGCCTCTGTAGTCATTCTTAGCCTGACTGCAGCCCCCCTGGGCCTGAAGAGGCCTTGAGGGGCAGAGACTCAAGGGATCAGCTGGTCTCCTCTGTGGACATGGGAACTCGACATGGGATCAGAGATGTAACTTCTGGGGCAGGGGTTCCCCTTGAGTGTAGAAACGAAATCAGGCACGGACTAAAAACGGAGGCGAGGCCTGGTTTCTACTCCAATTCTGGGCCTCGGGAAATGTCCCCAGGCAGTATTGCTCACTCCAGGTTGAGCCGGCACCACTCTGGATCCTGGTTCCCCCTTAGGTGCAGTAAGAGAGAACCTTCCGGCTCCAGGAGAGGCAAACCTCGCGCCTGGCGTGGTTAATGTGGTCCTGGGGTCCGTGTTTCTTTTCTTCCACCTTATGGGTTCTCACTACTGACCCTACAAGAGAATCCAGAACAGGGAAACGGAGTAAACCCGAATAAACTCTATTTTTTACAATGAGGCGACAGGAGGAGGAATGGGGAGCCCCCGCTCGGCTGCGCCTGTCATATCCTAGTGGTTCGGACTTTGCGGAAAACCCGCGGCTAGTCGGAAGCTTCGAGAAAGTTGCGGCGAACCCCAAGCCGGCCGCGACAGGCCCACTTCTCCTCGAACATTTCCTGCGATCCTTGCCTGAGCCGAGCGCTACACAGAGCTAGGCTCCCGCTTCCGCCGACTAGGAGAATGACTTGCTCAGGATCGGGGTCATAACCCCCATCCCCGGCCAGGCCTTCAGCCAAACTGCGCCCATAGTCTCCCTTCCGGTCTAGGCCCCTACCTACCCCCACCTCACAAAGCCCAGACGCGCAAACTTCGTGCTCGCCTCAGAGCGCTGCCGCCGAGCTAATCCCGTGTGCCGCTCAGTCCTTGCGCCAAGCTGCGCGCCCTTCCAATCAGGCCGGAGTCCTGGCCACCAAGGGCGTTCCACCTCCACCCCATTCTGGGCCCTCGTCGATCTCGAGACGCCTGAGCCCGCTCCTGCCCTGGCTGAGGGTCTGGGGCTCCGGAGGCACAGCCGCGCGACCTCTTTTGCGCTTTGGTGTGGTCTCTGGGTTTTGTTTCCCAGAACCTTGGGACGGAGATGAGATTTGTGCGGCGGTGGGGAGCAAGAAGATCGTTCCTTCCCCAAGGCTCGGGTCTGGGAGCGAGCGGTTGCTACCAGGCAGGGAGAGGGTTTCCGCGCTGGGTGGCCCAGGTGGCCGGGGCGGGGTGGCTCTGACGCTGGGCGACCGCATCGCCGTCAGAGATACGGTGCTGCCCTTTATCTAGAGTCCTAGTTCTGCGGGCGGCGGTCCTTGACTGTAAGTCTAAGGATGGGCGGCAAATCTGCCTCCGCTTCTTCGCTTTTTCCTGCAGCGAGCCTGAGCTTCCATCGGGTCTCATAGGAATTGCCCAAGTCAGGAATGCCGAGGTGCCGGAACGCGGTCGGTCAGCAGTCCGGTCCTCTCCCGGGCCTCCAGGTCTCGATCTCCTGCGGTCGCCCCGCTCCCTGTCCGCCAAGGAGCACAAAGGCGCAGGCAGTGACAGAAACCCCTCCCACCCCCGCCCGCACTGGAATTTGGACCTCTTCTACAGGGGCCCAGCTCCCCCACTGACCGGCTGGTGACCTCGTGACAGCAGTGCCCGCGTCAGGTTCCCCATCTGTGCCTGAAGGAGCTGTACTTACTGGAATATTGGGGCCCTTGTGCTCTGGAGCCGGTTTCCTCGGACGCCCCCACTCCCTCTTAGAGCTCTGGTCCTTTAAGGCTCTTTCCTCCAGTCCAGTGAGGGGGCTGCCTTGGGGAAGCACCAAAGAACCACAAGGCAATCCGCCTGAGGTTGCATTCCGCAGATTTAATGAAACCTGAGGACCCAGAGGACCCAGAACGAGGTCCCAGAATGGACTGGAGGAGTGCAGGTCGGTATGCCTCGTCTCTCCTCTTTCACTTCTCTTGTCTTCTGCAACTCTGCATAGTTGACAAAAGCTGTGCTGAAATCTCTCCCAGGCCAAGGAGGGGCAGAACTTCTTGACTTTTCACTCCCACTCCTGCCCCACTTTGAGGTGGAAAGGATTAAACTCAGTAGTGTACCTGATTTGGCTAGCCTGGGCCTGCTGTAGGAAGGTTTTGGCAGGACCACTACATTGAGCAGACCTGGAGGTAACCCTAAGGGATGGAAGGAATTAAGAGTTGCAGTCATACACTGATGGTCTATTTCTTCCCTCCTGCCTACAGGTTTTCTCAGGCCCCTCAGGGGACAGTGGCAAGTGAGTAGTCTGGGAGCTGTTTTTGAGTTTAAGAGCCTAGAAAGGGAGCTGATTTCCCAAAGACTTGGCAGGGCTGGGGCTTGCAGAGAATTGCCTGCCAACCTCAGAAAACATCCTCTTTTTCAGTCCTCCCAGCCTCAAACCAAGGCCAGTGATGCTTGGGTACCAGAAGTCCAAGTGCAAGTTTCAGGAAAGGGCAATCAAGTGGCCAGTTTGAAAAGGAAGCTATCAGCCACTGCAGGTGAAAGCCATAACGGTTTTCACATTCTGAAATTCAAAGCCTGCATCTCAGTATAATGTTCCTGACTCTTTCTGTCTCTGTTTGCACCTGCAAGGACCTGGTTTCAAATCTTGTTCCTGTTTGGAACTCTGCAGAGCCAAGTTTCCATCTGTCCCCTAGCTTTAACCAATGGTGTGCCCATTTCCCCATCTCCATAGCCTGGTGGTAGTCCTAGAAAGCACCAAAACAGGAACGAACTGGGGAGCTCGCAGCCCAGCTTAGGTCAGGGAGGAGGCAACTGGAAACCTTCCCCAGCGAAAGGGGCTGGGGGCGGGGGACAGCAAGCACATGCCACCAGGCCATGCCCTTGGAAAGGGGCACCGTGAAAAACTGTGAGCAGTTTGGGGTCCTCTGCTCTCTGCCTCAGGTACCCCCACTCGGTTCCTAGGTGCCTCCACCGGGTGTATACTGTAGAAAACGTGAAAACTCCGGGAGCCGGGTGCCTCTGCAGGCAAGGACTGCTGATGGTGGCCGGCCTCGAGGTGAGTCCTAGGTTTCCCGTCAGCCTTAGGATGGGCTGGCCAGAAAACCTCAAGGACCTCACAGTTAGTCCCTGAGACCGAACCAACAATTGGGGCAGTTTTCAGCCCGGGGCTACTTGCCGAGTGAGAGCGAGGTGGCCTGGGGCTCCCGCTCCTGTTGGAGACCGCTGTGTAGCCTGATTGCTGCCATCCGCAGCGCCCTGGGCCGAGAAGGAAGGGAGCAGGTTCACACTGGCCTCTAATGCCCAAAGTGGAAGCGATTCCTAGGATCCTGCAGCAACCGAGCCTCCTGCGTGCCGGCCCAGCCGGGTGGAGCTGATTAAGGCTCGAATCCACGGAACCCCGGGGCAAGGATGTTTCAGAAGCCACTGCGTGTCTCCCTCTTACCTCGCCGTGTCCCCCTTCAACCTCGCGGATTCAGAAACTCCCTCATCAAGTCCCGCTGTGTCATAAAATATTTTATTGGGAAAAAAAAAAAAAATCACCGTCTTCGTAAGAGAGGGGTAGGGGCCCCAGCGACGTCGGTTTGTCTGGGCGCCATCTCCGGCCGTGGTGGCCTGCGCCGGGCCGCGGGGTCCCCGACACGTGGAAGCGCGTGTGTGCCTGGAGGCGTCTGAGCCCGGGGGCCGGCCAGAGGAGAGTGGGGGGTGCAGGAAAGGAGCGGGGCGTGAACGCGCGTGGAGCGCCTGGCGCCGCTGAGCTCCGAGCGGAGGCGACCTTCTGCCACGTCTCATGTGAGTTTCCAGGCTAAGGCCCGCGAGCGCACTGGGGCCTCGGTTTGGCTTCAGGGTCTGTCCTTGTTTGGCCCCTAACTGTCCGCATTCAAGGTAATAATAAAAAGTTTAGAAAGCAAACGGCGTGGACGCAGAAGGGCCGACTCGCGGCTTTCGGCGGATTCTGGGAGCCGCCGACTGCGCTGGGGTTCCCTGGGCCCGCACCCTCTGCCGCGCTCAGTCCTCGTGGCTCCGGTCGCTGGCCTCGCCTGGTGCTTCCACCGTCTTCTCCGCCTCCTTGGCGCGCTCCTGCTCCGTCAGCTGTTCGCTCGTGGGGATGGAGTTCTTCTTTGGCCTCCCCTTGGGCTTGGTGGGAGACTCCAGGCCGCCGCCCTGTAGCACCTGCGAGGGAGACCAGTGGCGCTGCGGTGAACTGGCCGGGGATCCCGGCATCCTGGAGAGGCAGGCAGGACCTGGAGAGCCCATCGAGGCCGTTGGAGGCCGCGCCTAGCCCCTGGGAAATGGTGGCCATTTGTCCAAGCGCTGCTGGGGCAAAACGACCAGAGCTTTTCGGGCGGAGGGTTCAAGTCTTCCAGGAACACTGAGAGCTCAGGGAGCACGAAAGGAGCTGGGCCAGGGCACCGGAAGGAAGCTGAGCTAGGGCACCCAGAGGGACAGAGAGCAGGGAGGGTCCTTCTGGGCACCAGGACGGAGGGAATCGGGAGGATTGGGTGCAAATCTCCACGGTGGAGAGAGTAGCTCAGGCTGCAGGGGCGTGGCGGCAAATAGAAAACACAGAAAACCGCGAAAACACTTACTATTTTCTTCCACTTCATCCTTCGATTCTGGTACCACGTCTTAACTTGCAACTGGCTCAGACCCAGGGACTCGGCGAGATCTATTCTGGAAAGAGCGGGGTGCACCCTCAGCAGGGCATGCAGCCTCCCTCCCACTACCCGCTGGGCCCAGCCTGGCCCCGCGCTACCTGTCCGGCGTGGAGAGGTACTTCTGCTTCTCAAAGCGTTTCTCTAGGCCCATCAGCTGCAGCTCGGTGAACACGGTGCGGCTCCGACGCCCCTTCTTGGCCTTGGTGCCCGGCTCCCCAGCGCCTGGCGCCTCCAGCTTCCCGCGAAGCTGCAGCTCCAGCGGCAGGTGCGGAGCGCCCGCCGCGCCGGGGAGCCCAGGCCCCGCGGCCAGCAGCGCCGAGCCCAGTCCGGAGCAGCCGAGCGGCGCCAGCGGGAACTTAAACACCGCCGCCTGCTCGGCCTTCAGCACGGCTGCGGGGAGAGAGTGGGGAGCCGGGTGAGCTCGAGCCGTGCTCCTCCTCTTGGAGATCCTCGCGCCGTGCGCCCCTGCCGACAGCTCGCCCTCAGCCAGTGCCCCCGGCACAAAACCTTCGTGCTGGCCGGGAAGTGAGAAATCTGTGCTAGGCAGACCCTCCTTGACGCCGTGGTTCCCAGAGTCTGGAAGGGGGACCTCCCCCACCCGGGCTCTGCCTGGCGTTCCCCAGGCCCCAGCTGCCCTGACATTTCAGGATTCCCAATGAACAAGGTCGAAGCTCCCAAACCAACGGAGTACGTGTGTCACAGGAAAGGGAAACCAAGAAAAAACGGCACAGTTAGGAACATGAGCATTTCCCCCACCAAAATCGGCTTTGCTGCATTGGTGGGGGTGGGGGCGGGAAGAGAGTTTCAATGAAGTAAGCAGTCTGCTGGTCTATGCAGGGCAAAACAGCCACCCCGAGAGACAGGCAGTGAACAGGCAGGACAGTCAGTGAGGGTGAAGTTGGGAGCTTCCCGGAAATTCCAAAGCACCCCCAAGAAATAGGAAATTTGTTCTTCCTGTTTTCTCTCTTTAGACTCTTCCCCGCGAAGACGTTTCAATTTTCATTAGTCCTAAATGATTTTTTTATTTTTTGCCCGCTTCAAACGAATTATTAACAGCGCAGCTGGAAGCAAAAGGCAGCAGAGATTGAACTCAAAACGAACCAACTGGTCCCGCTGCCCCTCAGGCAGGCGGATCACAGGCTGAAGGGTCACTGGGTATAGAGGATGTCAGTTCCCTGGGCTGAGGTCCTGCTAGAAGGTAGGAGGGCTCCCTGCCCGGATACATCTCACTACCGGCGATGTTAGGCCGCTGGAGTCAAGAAGGGCCCAGGAAAGATGAGCGGGTGAAAGTGAGAAGGCAGCGGGAGCGGAGAAGGGATCCTCGGGGGACGGTGAGAGGAAGGGCAGACCCACCCCACTGAGAGGAAGGTTGGAGAGAGACAGGGAAAGGTCAGAAGAGGGAATGCATTGGAGAGGGCAGGCAGGTCAAGGCAGGGCCTGGACAAGGGAAGAAGAGAAGAGAACTGAAAGGAGCAGAAAAAGTCTGAGTTGCTGGTTCAAGCTCCGCCAAGGTGCCGCCGATCTGGAGCATAAGGGCCAGTCCGGCAGCAGCTCACAGACAAGCCTCTTGATCTCAGGCAAGGCCCAAGGGGGTCTACGCTACAGCACAGGCGGGTTCGTCGCCAGCCTGAGACCCTGGGCTCCGGGAGCTCTGGGCTGGCTCCGGCCAGCGTCAGCCCCCAGCACAGCACTCAGACACACGGGCCTCTTCCATCAAGGTCCAGCTTCCCCAACTTGGGCAGCCACGGCCACTCCCAAGTCCTGTGGCGAAGGCCCAGGCGCCCGCGGCCTGAGGTCGCTTTGACCCGAAGTCTGACATTCGCAGTCTGGTCCAGCGCCCGCGATGGGGATGCGGGCTCAGGTCCCCGGGCTGGACTCCTTGGGGCTGGAAACCACAGGGTAGCAGTGAAGAAGAGAGCGAATGCTCTCCCGGCTGGCCTGGCCCACGGGCACGAGGCCTGGTTTCTGCGCGGCCCGGCGCCTGCCCCTTTTGCTTCCCTGCCTGGAACGCGCCGAAGGAACGACCCGGGGCCTGCGTGCCCAGAGCTGCGTCCCGCAGAGGCCGCGGCTCGCTTCCTCCCGCCGAGCCCGGCCAGCGCCCCGCGGCCCCCGGCCCCGCACGTACCCAGGTGGCTGTGGAAGGGCCGCGCCGCCAGTAGCGCCTGCACGCCGAACTTGAGCAGCTCGCCCGCGGCGGCGGCGGCGGCGGCGGGAGCGGCGCCCTTGGGCCCCGGAGGCTCAGTGAGGATTTCCTCGATCATGAAGCTGCGGTAGCGGTGCGGCCGGTGGTCGGCGCAGCCCTCGGGCGGCCCGAAGCGCGCTGCGCCCGGCTCCCCCGGCCGCTGCATCGCGGCTCCCGGAGCTCGGCGGCGTCAGCGGCTGGGGCGCGGGGCCCGCGCGGGGTCTAGGCCGGCCCGCAGCTCCCGGCGGCGCGCGGGCGCCGGCTCATGCCCCCTCCCCCGCCGGCCAGCCGGGCGGAGGCACAGGGCGCGGGCGGGGCGCGCGGGGCTCGGCTGGTCGGACCCGAGACTGCGCCCCCGCCCCGCTCTGCCGCGCCTCTAGCCCGGTCGGCCCCGCGTCACCGCCCCGCCCCGCCCCGCCCGGCCGCCCCGCCCCGCCCCGCGACACCGCCCCTCACCCCCCAGGCCGAGCCCGAGGGAGGGCCAGAGATGGGAGGGTGGCAGGAGGGAGGGGGCCGCGAGAGGGGCAGACCGACCCAGACAGAGGGAGACCCAGCGGAGCGCACGCCCAAGAAGGATCGAGCCGGAGAGCTCGGGACACAAGAACCCCGGGGATGGGAGATCGAGAAAGAGAGAGAGAGAGAGGTGAGAGAGGGTCTAGAGCGAGACACCGAGGGCCACACAAGATGCGAGACGGTGACGTGAGGATGCCAGGGACGCCGAGACGTGCGCAGAGAGCGACCGACAGAGGCGCGGGAGTCAGCGGGCCGTGACGTGCCAGAGAGCACAGAGGCAAGCAGGACAGAAAGACGGGGCAGTAAAGAAAGATGGGACAGCTAGCAAGGCGGGCGGCCTGGGTAGGGGTTAGGGAGCCCCGGAGAGATCGGGGGGAGGAGTAGAAAGCTCGGCTGGGAAGTGGGTGGCGGTGCTCAGCCTCCATGCCAGGACGCAGGGCCACCCGCGGGGCTGGAGTGCAGCAGTGGGCCGAGGGCAACTCGCAGGGCAGTGATCTTACCTGTGCCTCAGTTTACCAGGCACCGCCTCATTTCTCCGGAACCGCCCTGAGAGTCAGATTTCTCCAGCCAGAATTTGCTTATATTGTCAAGTGATATGTGGACCCCTCCACACAACCCTAGACGCTGTGGAGTGTGTTGGGTTCCCCTAGTTAGAGCAAGAGGTGGATGCCAGGAAAAGGAAAGGCTGCAGATTTGCCTTTTCGCAGTTTTGGAGGAACAGAGAAAACGGGTATTGGGTGGAGCTGGATGAGAAGCCACAGAGGGCCCTGGGAATCTGGAGATGAACTCTGGCTCCTGCCTCCTCTCTGAGCCTTAAGGACCCCAATATGATTGAGGAAGGCCAGAGGCTTTGTAGGTCTCTCTCTTCATCATCAGGGGAATATTAGTTCAAGTTAGGGAGTCAATCCCAAAGCTCAACTCTCCACTTAGTCTATCTCTTTGGCATTGTCACTAGAGACAAGCCACTGCCCCATTCTGGACCTCAGTCTCCTGACCTGTCCAGAGAAGACGCTGACATTTGATTTCAGGGAGGCTGTGAGGACTTACTGGGGGGTCCTGTTCCCATGGATACATAGGATGGACTAGGGAGGAGTATATAGTTTATCTAGACAAGGAGGGTGGAGTGTCAGCGGAGATGGGTGGGTGTCCCCAGGAGACTGGGGAGGGTGCCTACCTTTCTCCTCCTGTCCCTTGGGAGTCCCTCAGCTGGGGTCCTGGCCTCTTCTCTTTCCCATATGAGCTCTGCCTGGGACCTCAGTGATCACCTCTGGGAAACAGGACCTACTTACGACACCCGTGGCCCTGCCTCACCTCAGGATGATGCAGCTTCTCAAGCTCTAGCTGCTGGCGGTGAGGCCCTGGCACCTGTCAATGAGGAGATGCCCAAGACTCTTTGTCCACAGGGACAAAAAGAATGTCTTACCAGAGGCTCTAAGAGCCCAGCTGCCCGTCCCCCTAGTTGTTGAGTGACTTCAGCCAGGGCTGCACCTTTCTGAACCTCCCAGCCCTCCTCAGGACTGAAAAGACCTCCAGCCGCTCCCTATGTGGGTGATCTTATGAGTCACAAGGCTGCTCAGAAGGGGATAGTGTGGGACCCATTAAGAGTGAGGATATCCCACACAAGGCAGGCCTCTCTCCTGGTGAGAGATAGAGAAACAGGGAGTGGGTCTGTGCCACCTCAGTTGGCCCAGCAGCCACCAGGCAAACAGAAAAAAGCCAGTGTCTCCCAGAGCTCTAGGTAGTCTAGCTGGGAGCCTCTTCTAGCTCACAGGCAAAGAGAACCCCTCCCTAGATAGGTGCTTGGGTGTCACCCAGTCCAACCACCTACTTTCTGAGATGGTGAAACTAAGGCCCACCAAGAGGAAAGTACTGGCTCAGGGACCACAGTGAGCAGGGTTTGTTTTCTATTTGGTCCTGGTGCATATGGCATGGGGCCCACTTTCCTCTCACCTCCTTCCACCTAGTAGGGCCCATCAGCCACCTCTGGCTCCTTCTTTCCATACCTTCCCAAGGGCATAGCCTATGGGTAGCCTACTGTGAGGGTTAAACCCAGCCACCCCCGCTCCATCCCTTTACCTTCTATTTGTGCCCTTAACTGAAGCCATCTGGCTTTGAACCATCTCTGCTTTAGGCAGTTGCCTCCCTGAGGGTCTTAGGTCCTCCAAACCAGCGGAGCTCAGGACCCAGATCGGAGGACTTGGGAATCACATTGATCAACTCACCAAATACATTTTGCCTCCAGTCCTGGGTCAGGTTTAGGGGTAGGAGGTTATTTTCAGGATTGAGGCTTCACCTCTAGATTTTTGGGAGTCAGAAGACTAGTGCAAGTCCAGCCCCCACCCTGTTTCGCAGATGCTGAAGGGGAATACTTCCCCTCAGCTACTTGGGCTTAGCTTCTGGAGGCTGAGGTCTGAGCCATGGCAGGCGCCAGGAATAAGGCCCAACACTCTTTGGGGGAGCATTGGAGACCCTAGCTGGTCCAAAGAGCTCCCTGTCACCCCTCAAGGCCCTTCCCTGGGTGGGTAGGCCTCTGATCTCCCCTCTCTGGGCATGCCTGTGCTTGGCTGTGATCCCAAAGAAGATCTACAGATAAACCCCCTTTTAGGCGAAAAAATACTCACAAAGAGCAGCAGGGCCTCTTTTGCTTGGGAATTGTAGCATTATTGGCCGGCAAATGATTCCCAGAGAGTGGGGTCCTTCCTTCCTTCCCAGAGAGAAGGGTCCCTCCTCCCGGTGGGGAACAGAGGCCCAGAGAAGGGAAAACCCCCTTGGGCGAAGGGGCCTCAGGGCCTCTCGCGCGGTCCCAGCCTTCTAGCCCCCGCCTCAGGGGTGCAACCACCGGGCCCAGCTCCTCCAGCCCGGGCCTCCCGCCGCCGCTGCCGCCTCGAAAATCCCGGAAACCGTCCGCTCTCGGCGGGCGCAGTGGAAAAGGTGACCTCAGCGCCCGCAGCCAGCCGCCCTCACCGCGGGCCGGGCGATGAGGGGCTCCGGGCAGCAGGGGGGTCTCGGCGCCGCCCGGACGCCGGGTGGGGCCCCCTCCCCACTGCTGCTGTGCTCCTCAGACCCCACAGCCGCGCCGTAAGGGCAACGGCGCGAGAGAGGATTACCTCCCTCCCTAACCGAACCCCCTCAGCCCAGGAACGCAGGTCCCAGACCTTCCCCTTCTCCAGTTAAGGGCTCCTCCTCCCCTGGCGCCTCCGGGTGGGTTTCTGGAGCCGATGGGGCGAAGGGGGCCCGAACCATTGTACAGATGAGGAAGCAGTCCGCAGGCCCGGGCAAGGTCTCTGACCAGGTCTGGGTGCTTCTGCATTACCTGGAGTGTTCTGGGCCCAGTTCCCCCTCCAGCATCCACCGAACCCTGGCCCTTTTTCGTTGTCTCCTCTCCCAGCTGTCGAGGGTTTGTGTCCTACTCCGCAGAACAGAGTCGGGGATGGGAACCACCAAGAGTGGTTTCCTCTGGACCTATCTGCTCACCCCTGGGCGCAACCTCCGGTAGGCAGCTGCTAGGGGTGGGGGCGCCCCACCTCCCCTCAAGCCCAAGTCATCCAGGAACGGAGCCGCGAAGGACTTCCCGGTCTGCCACCCTTGGCAACCCGGCGTCCCTCGCCCTTGTGCCCGGTCTCCTCAAGGGCGCCCGCGGTCGCGTCCGCGCCCAGAACGAAAGTCATCCTCTACGGGCTTCTTTTGAAAGCGGTCACTTGTGATTGTCCCCGGCCCAGGGCAGGCTAACGCTGGTGGCTGAGGTTCTCAGGTGGCCGCACCGGCTCTGTCTCCGTGGACCATGCCAGGAGGAGCATATCGGCACCGCCGGGAACGCATCGCTCGTCCTGAGGCCCCGTGCCCCATTCTTGCTCATAGTGTCTGGATTCAAGACTGGCGACATCTGCCTTGCCTTCAGAACAGAAAATTTCGATGTTATAAAATTACTCCGTCTCCACGCTCCTAAGTCACACCTCCTGATGACCTCATGATCACTTTCTCTTTGGAGAAGCGGATCTCTACTGATGCCTTCCTTTATGAACATTTCAAGTCATGTGTGGACTTTTCGTTTTGAATCATTTCAAACACCTGTGAGCTCAGGGCTCAAAGAGCCTTTGGGGACAGCGCCTTGAGACACATCCTTCCCTCCCCCCTTCAAATTCTCCCTCTTCAAGTAATTTACATATTTGTTCCTCTGGAAATAATTACTTTATTTTTGTTTTGTAGCTATTTTTTTTAAACGTGTGATTTTCTTTAGAAATGTGTTTTAAAGACCAGATCCGTAGGTAGGCAATAATTGCCTTGACCCAGTCAGAATCCCGTTCTTGATGCCCCCAGAAACCCAAAGCGTTCCTGCTGGGCACAGCGCAGACCCCGGGCTGTTCTGCACTCGCCCCTAGGCATTTTAGCCTAGCCGGGAGGGTTTGAACAACTACCTTGGTTCCGAGTGGAGTCCTGAACAGTATCTGCACTGAAGGCCACACGCAGGGCCGGGAAGTAGTGGCTGTGAGTGCCTCCGCTCTCTCGGGCCCCAAGACTCGCTCACCAGCTCCTGCGCTCAGATATCCACGCCTTGTGTAGGCAGCCTGGGGAGTCTCCCGCCGGCTTCTCCCGCAGGTATGCGCAGGTCCTTCGAGAATGTGCTCTGAAACAAGGGCGCTGTGCTCCAGGGACACGGTGCCAAGGAGCAGGAGGCTGGGTCCGACTCCCTCCCGGGCGCCAGTCAGGGACCCCAGTCCAGGTTCCCAGCCGTTCTGGCCTTTGAGAGAACGAACGAGGTGCCCGCTCGCTTGGACCACTGTCCTCCTGAAGCCACGGGACCGGCCTCGGTGACAGGACAGAAAAGGAGAGGTCCCACGACAGAGGCCGGTCCCTCCAAACAGACCCGCAGGCAAGATTCATGAAAATGGCTCAAGCTTTGTTTTTCTTCCTTGTTTTTCTCCCTTCCTTCTTTTCTGTTCATTCTCTTTTCCCTCCCTTCATCTGTTTACCCTTTTTCTTCTTTAGCCTGCTTCCTCTGCATGCTTCTTCTTCCTCTTTTCTTGCATTCTTGCTCCTTCCCTGCTTCTCTTCTCTCTCTTTCCCTGTTTCCTTTGGTCAGAAAGGGTCCACATCCCAGTCTGTCTCCCTGGTAATAAAGGGAGGGGCCTTGTACTCATCAGGGGACCTCCAGGTACCCCACTGCAGAGCCCTGGGAGGCTTATGTGGGCTGTGGACCTGGGGCAGGGTCTCCTCCCAGCTAGCTGGTCATTCGAGGTGGCAAAGATGAATGAGGCAAAAGACTGAATCTGTGACCCAGCCAGGCAAGGCGGGTACATCTCCTCCAGGGTGTCTTCCAACAGATGGGAGGCCAGAACATATTGCCCCTTGCAAGAGGGAATTCACACCTATATCTGTCCTCCCTAACGCAGAAGTCCCTTCTCCTCTGCAGTATTTGGGGGGTGGGGAGTGGGTGGGGAGCGGGAAGTAAAGAGGAAAGAGAGAAGCCACAATCACCTTGTTCCTTAAACACCAGGCCAGACCCAGCCTCTGGTTCCTGGGCTCCAGTCCAGTCCTCCTGCTGGTCTGAGCGAGATAAAGGGTCTAGGAGCTTGGTGCCAGTCCACATACACCTGTGCTTCCTGCACTCTTTTGTACACGTTCATCAGTGCCAAACATGGGCACAGAGGCCCTGCTTGCAAATGTCCAAATGCCATGCAGGGCACACAAGGAACCCACGATGCAAGCTCATTCCCTGTTTCCCCAAATGAAAAAAACAAGAAGGGATGAACTAGATGAATTCTTTCTTACCAATTTTAACAGTCTAGATCAAGGGTTGAAAAACTTTCTGTAAAAGGCCAGATAAGTAAATATTTTAAGCTTTGTGGGCTGTATGGATCTGGTGTAGTGCCTCCATTCTGCCCTTGGGCATGAATGCCACCATAGGGAACGTGTAAAGGAATGAATGTGGCTCTGTGCCAGTCTCATTCCATATGCACATCAAAACTTGAACTTCATCTAATTTTCATAAAATATTATGTCACAAATATTTGTCCTATCTTTATTTGTTTCAACTATTTAAAAATGTGAAGAACATTCTCAGTTCACAGGCCATGCAAAAACAGGCAATGGATCATAGCTGCCAATTCCTAGTCTGCTCGTCTAGATGCAAATTCTTCTGATTGCCCAAATAGGTGCACCTCTGTATCTGAAGGGTTACCTTATTTAATAAACATTCTAAATTTTTTTCCATGAAAGCATTCATTATTTTTGCAGTATTTTGGCCTTAGAAACACAAATCATTAAGTTCATTTCCTACTCCCATGTCTGAATTCTCAACAATTTAAAGTCTTCCTGATACTGATACACCTGGGCACAGGGTTGGATGCTTTACAACCATCACCTCATTTAATCCCACAATAGTCTTTAGAGTAGGAATTATTCACCCTTACTTTCCAGCTTCTTGCATACTCCTTGTGACAGTACACTCACTCCCTTCAGTGGCAGCCCTAACAGACTCTAAAGGCTGATTCCTCTGGAGAACCCCAGCTGCTCAGTGACCTGGCTGGCAGCCTTGGAAGGTCAAAGGCCAGCAAGGGTGTGAGTGCTCCCTCCAGGACCATCCTTTCCCATCTCCTCTCAATTCCAACTAAATCCCCTCCAGCTGCTAAAATGTGGATTGGACAGGGGGCCGCGGCCTTGACTTTCTGGGAGTTTCCCAAGCCCTGAGCTTTTGCAGGCTTTTGCAGCTGCCAAGTGACAAATCCTGCAAGGAATAGGCAAAAGGAAAGAATATGACAGAAAAAAAGCTATTATAAATGTGTTACTTGCTAAAAGTGTTTCCAGGAAATCTTGCACAAGCGGAGGCCTCACCCTCTTCTTCTGCATCTTCAATGGCTTTTGCGCCCTCTGCTGGTCAGATTGAATCCTAACCAGGCTCACTCGGATCCATCTTTCCTCTTCAAAAGGAAAAGCAACCCAGAACTTTATCTCCCTTTTATGTACGTGGCTTGCTGGATGCTGAGCAAGAGTGAGGAGATATCCTCAGGGAATGCAGTTTATGGAGAGAGATGGACAAATGTGCTTACAAGTGACAACAAGGTGAGGGGGAGGTGGATGGCTTCCTAGAGCAGGTGACATGATCTAAAACCCCTTGATGGGTGCAGAGCTTCCAGACGCAGACACAGTAAGCTCATGCTTCTGGAGGGTGTTAGTGTTCCGGTTGGTGGCTGGCAACATGTGTCAGTATGTTTTTAAATGTTTGGATACTTTAGTGCCAGCCACAGGTGGACTTTGGAGACATAACAGCCCTCTGCGCTCCGTGCTTGGGGTGTCTCTCCATTCAGTCATGGGTTCCACTGTGTACTCCCTGACATGAAGTAGCCCTCAGAACCATCTGAAGAGCATGTCTTCTGTGGGGGCTTTGTCACCCTCCCCCTTACATTATTTCCTTTAATCTCACTCTGGGAAGAGAGCATTTTTACCCTTGATTTACAGGTGAATCAGTACAGGTAGCAGAGCAACTTCATTTGTCCAAGCGGTGAGCTGGTATTTGAACCAGCACTCTGTCCATAGCACCACAGTGACCTCTTTGGTTGGGGAGGGGAGTCCTCCACCTTCTGACTTAACCTCTGTTTTCTCTCCAAGGCCTGATTTCTACTGAGGTTTATACCAGTAGCTCCATCTGCCAAAGGTCACTTCCAGTCAGGTGTCCACAGACGGTGTGCTCACTGGGCCTGAATCTGGACTCAATGTCTCTTGCCTCCCCCCAGGCTGCCTCTCCTTTTCCCTGTGCCCAGGCTGAGTGGGGAGCATCCACTGGAACAGCCATCAGTGTACACTGCCCACCAACCAGGAGGGCCCAAGAGGCAGGCCCCACTCTTACCAGAGCACTCACAGCAGGCAGGGCATCCCCATTCATCCGGCAGGGTAGCCCGTGTACTGGGCCCCTTCCATGGGCAAGCCCTGTACTGGCCCCAACCCAGGCCCACCCCAGCTGTCTAGGAGGGCGTATGGGTAGAGAGGACAGAGGGTAACCAAAGGTGGTGGCTTTGGGAAAGACAGGCTGCTTTGGGAACCTGAGGAGACAATAGAGAAGGCTGCGGAGGGAACAGCTGAGTAGGTATCTGGGTGTAGCAGGGCTGGAAAGTCCACCCACATGCTGAGCTCGGAGCAGGGGTTTGGGCCTTTCTGTGATGTCTGGGAAGTCACCCATTTTGAGGCTGAAGGGCTTGTTCCAGAAACAAGCTTGTTCCAAATGGCTTTGCATTTGATGTTGCCCACAGCAGCTTGTCCTCAGTCAAGGAGTTACAACTGTAGATGCTCCCAGTGCCCAAAGATAGCCCAAAGATAGCGGGTCTGAGGACCTCTGTTGTGGCCCCATTTACAGGCTACAGAACCGCTAGGAGTGTCATCGACCGAACTGGAAGTGGCACCTGCTGTTGTGCAATGCGCAGCCCCTGTCCCCCCAACCATGTCCAGCAGTCCTGCCAAATGCTTGTTTCCTTCTGTTTTCATAGAACCAAATGGGGTTGAAGAGACTGTTGTCATTAAATTTTATGACATCATATATGCCCCTTTCCCAAATGATAAGCTACAATTTGAGATCCCAAAGGAAAACATAGCCTATCTTCATACTCGTGTTAAAAATCTAACTTAATTTTAGCCATGTTATATTTCTGTTACAGATTAGAGCAAACTTTCTCTCAAAGTTTTGAGTAAGGGTCATATGGCAGACTAAATTCTAAGACTGCCCCTTGATATGTGTACACACCCTATGTAAGCCTTACCCTTGAATGTGTGATAGACTGTCACTGCCCTGATTGTGTTACCTTATATGGCAAAAAGGGCTTCCCTGGTGGCTCAGATGGTAAAGAATCTGCCTGCAATGCAGGAGACCTGGGTTCAATCCCCAGGTTGGGAAGATCCCCTGGAGAAAGGAGTGGCTACCCACTCCAGTATTCTTGCCTGGAGAATTCCCATAGACAGAGGAGCCTGGCAAGTTACAGTCCCTGGGTCGTAAAGAGTTGGACACAACTGAACAACTAACGCCATATGGCAAAAGGGATTTTGCTAATGTGATTAAGGTCCCTAACTGGTTGGTGTTGAAATGATCAAAAGGAAGATTATTCTAGACTTGACTTAAGTAGATGACCCCTTTTAGACCTCCCTGGGGACTGATCAGTTCTTCTGCAGGCCTTGAAGTCAGCTGCCACATTGTGAGGGGGCACGCAGGGGACCTGGGACCAGGACCCCACAGTGGCCTCAAGGAACTAAGAGCAAGGGAACAGATTCTGCTCACAGCCTGAGTGAGCTTCACAGTGGATCCATCCTAAGCTGGGCCTCCAGATGAGACCACATCTGTGATTGCTACTCTGTGAGAAGACCCAGCAGAAGACCCAGCTAAGCCCTGCCTGGACTCCTGACCCACAGACACCCTGAGATAACATGTGTACATTGTGTTAAGCAACTGCATTTGCAATAATTTGTTATTCAGGAATAGAAACCAATTCAGTAAGTTACTTGTGCATGGGCCAAACCTGACTTCTGCCTCAGGAGAGACACTACACAAGGAGAGGATACCCCTTTGGGGACCTTTGCAGAGCCCAAGTTGGGATTCCAGTACTCCAAGGCACACCTGCCAAGGGACTATCGTGTGCCCCTAGTCCCCACATGCATACTGACACCCAAGGAAGCCTCTTTGGCAGGCAGCTGGCCACAGTGTGGGCAGGATCTACATTGTGCTTCCTCACCTAGGGTGGAGAACAAGAGAGGTGATTCTGATCACCAATGTCCTGGTATCCTGCAACCGCCCACTCACTATGATTAAGAGTGAATCCAAGGAAGACTCCACGCAGAGAGGGAAAGCTGTTCTAAGCCTCTCTGAGGCTGCAGAGCTGGCCAGTGTTGCATGCAGACCCAGGGAAAACCAGGAGTGAGGTGGGGGAAGATGTGTGTCCAGTTCCTCTTTCTCTCATCCTCTGGGATCTGGGAGCCAGGATGAAGTAGCACATGGTCTTTGACTCCATTCTCAGACATTTGGCCTGGTGCAACTGGGCCAGTCTGCTCAGTCCCCACCCACCTATTTAAAGTTTGTTCTGTGGCTATGTCTCAATCCCCCTCGTCCAGCCCTACTCTCACAGCAAATGTATGGCCCACAGGACGCCTCCCCACCCTCCTGGTGACAGTCACCAGGTCCTACCCTCTGCCTGCTGCACCTGGACTTGAGCTCCTGGTAGGAGCCAGTTGTGGCCCATGAGACCAGAACTTTCTGCTGGCCAGACCCTGGTCAACGTGGTTTTGATGCACCGCAGAATCCTGCTCTAGTTCTCGGTGTTCTCTTCTCACGCCCCCTCAGTTCAGTTCAGTTCAGTCGCTCAGTCGTGTCTGACTCTTTGCAACCCCATGAACGATAGCACACCAGGCCTCCCTGTCCATCACCAACTCCCAGAGTTCATCCAAACTCATGTCCATTGAGTCAGTGATGCCATCCAACCATCTCATCCTGTCGTCCCCTTCTCCTCTCGCCCTCAATCTTTCCCAGCATCAAGGTCTTTTCAAATGAGTCAGCTCTTCACATCAGGTGACCAAAGTATTGGAGTTTCAGCTTCAACATCAGTTCTATCAATGAACACCCAGGACTGATTTCCTTTAGGATGGACTGGCTGGATCTCCTTGCTGTCCAAGGGACTCTCAAGAGTCTTCTCCAACACCACAGTTCAAAAGCATCAATTCTTTGGTGCTTAGCTTTCTTTATAGTCCAACTCTCACATCCATACATGACCACTGGAAAAACCATAGCCTTGACTAGACAGACCTTTTGACAAAGTAATGTCTCTGCTTTCAATATGCTGTCTAAGTTGGTCATAACTTTCCTTCCAAGGAATAAGTGTCTTTTAATTTCATGGCTGCAATCACCATCTGCAGTGATTTTGGAGCCCAGAAAAATAAAGTCAGCCACTGTTTCCACTCTTTCCCCATCTATTTCCCATGAAGTGATGGGACCGGATGCCATGATCTTAGTTTTCTGAATGTTGAGCTATAAGCCAGCTTTTTCACTCTCCTCTTTCACTTTCATCAAGAGGCCTTTGAGTTCCTCTTCACTTTCTGCCATAAGGGTGGTGTCATCTGCATATCTGAGGTTATTGGTATTTCTCCCGGCAATCTTGATTCCAGCTTGTACTTCCTCCAGCCCAGCATTTCTCATGGTGTACTCTGCATAGAAGTTAAACAAGCAGGGTGACAATATACAGCCTTGACGTACTCCTTTTCCTATTTGGAACCAGTCTGTTGTTCCATGCCCAGTTCTAACTGTTGTTTCCTGACGTGCATACAGGTTTTTCAAGAGGCAGGTCAGGTGGTCTGGTATTCCCATCTCTTTCAGAATTTTCCACAGTTTATTAAGTTAGAGGAAATCAGGGCTGTATGTGAGAGAGTGGAGAGCTGGCTAATCTCTAGTAGGGAACTTACACAGACTGTGTGCTGATTACACTGTATCACATACTGGGGAAGTTCCTCCCTTTTCAGTTTTTTCTTCATCTTCCTGATTTTGTTAAGTCCCACACCTCACCTTGCTGCTGGTATGGGTGCACTGTGCTCGCAGACTGGCCACTCTTCTTTCAGCAGACGAGTCCAGCTTTAGCTGTACAGCACCAGGCAGGTAGCAGCGCTGGGGCATGCAGGGACAGAGGGGTGTTGAAATTGGATTTATCATTATAGTTAACTGCTTTTGATTTTTCCTAAGTGATGCTGACTGGTTGTTTTTGTTTAGGATCTGTGAAAGTGTCGCTTAGTCGTATCCGACTCTTTGCAACCCTATGGACTGTAGCCCACCAGGCTCCTCTGTCCATAGGATTTTCCAAGCAAGAATACTGGAGTAGGTTGCCATTTCCTACTCCAGGGGATCTTCCCAACCCAGGGATCGAACTGGTGTCTCCTGCATTGCAGGCATATTTTTTACCATCTGAGCCACATCTGGGTAAATTTTAAATACATTGAGTTAGTTAGAGCAAAGCCATTTAAAGGGGGAAAAAATCAGATAAACAGTAGCACGGGTGATTCATGTGGAAATGACATGATCGTGGAGGTGGTATGAGCAGAGCAGCATAGATTTGGATTCGAATTTCACTCAGTAACCTGGGGCACCAGCCTTCTTTGTGCTTCAGTTTCTTTCACCAAGAAAGGACAATAACACTGTGAAGACCCACTATGTGTACATTCACAAAGCTTTCAACCATGCAGCATGTGCTAGGTGAGTGTTTGTTAAGTAGAACTGACAAATGGGGTTAAGGAAGCCTGCATAGTGAGCCCTCTTAGACACTGCTGATGGCCATTCCTGTAGGGACTTTCTGACCCCAGTCTGAGAGGTGCTGCCCCCACACTGACACCTGTAGCTCCAGATTTTCTCTGCCACTTGCTTCTCTTGTCCCCTAGATGGGGCCCTTACCGGTCCTGGCAGGAGGAAGTGACAGTCAACTGCAGTACCCAGCAGGGGGCCTCGCCCATTCAGTGAATGTGAATGAATGAACGAAGTATCAGGAAGGTTCTGACTGTTCCACAGCCGTGCAGTTGTCTGGATGCTGGGTGAGCTTGCTGCAGAAAGAGCCCTGAGCCTTCGAGCAGGAAGCACCAGCCTCCCGCAGAGGTTCACCCACATCTATTCTGGCTGAGCATGACCCCTTGGCATGTGCGTAGCAACAAGTGGAGACAGTGGCTCCTGAGCTATGTGTCAAACAGACGAGTCTTACAGTCAGGGCTCAACTCAACATCTGCATGTTCCCCTACATGCAACAAAGTGAACTGCAGCTAGATGGGCAGTGGCCACAGAAGCCCTGAGGCTGGTGCTGGTCATGGTGGGGTGGTGGTGGTGGTGAGGAATGTGCGGCTGGGCTGGGGTGAAAAGTGGGTGAGGCTGGGCTGCAGTGAAGAGTGGTTGTTCTTGGAAGTTTACTGTGCTGGTAGCCAAGTGAGCCATCTCCAGGGCTTGGAGACAATAAGCCTAATCTGATTTCCAGGCCCTTCTGCCCTCTCAGCAAGACCCTGGAGCTCCTGATGCCAGAACCCCCTTGAGTTGGGCAGAGGCTTTGTTCCAGTTAGACATTCCATCAAATCAGAGTCATGCTGGACTGTCCTTCCTAAGGCCTTTGTCATTGGGGTAGACCTCCAACATCCGGTAAAGTGGAAGAGTTGGGAGGGCCTCCAACCCCAAGGACTGCTCACCCCCATCCCAGTGTCCATTGCCCTCCTTGAAGTCCTTGCCCAGCCCTGGGTCTGTCTCAGGGAGTCTGTTCACTCACCCCATCTGGGGAAGGATATGGCGACAGGGCCAGAACCTCTCCAGGCTGCTGCTTGTCCCCAGCCCGGCCACTCCATTTCCTCTGGGGCCCCTTCAATCTCACAGGCCAGAATCCCTTATAAATGTTGTGCAGATCAGTGAACTGTGCCCTGTGTCACCGGTGAGAAGGCTTGCATGCTAAGTTGTTTCAGTCGTGTCCGACTCTTTGCAACCCTATGGACTCGCCAGGGTCCTCTGTCCATGGGCTTCTCCAGGCAAGAATACTGGAGTGGGTTGCCATGCCCTCCTCCAGGGGATCTTCCTGATCCAGGAATCGAACCCACATCTCTTCTGTCCCCTGCATTGGCAGGCATGTTCTTTACCACTAGTGCCACCTGGGAAGCCCAGTGAGAAGGCTATGTCAATACATCACTTCACCCCTGAGAGATTCAGTTTTCCATCATAAAATAAAAATCAGACCAACTTCCTCATCACAGGATTTCTCAGCACCTGGTCCATAGCAGGTGCTTAATGAACAGAAGCTCCCACTTGCTGCATGCAAAGCTGAGGAGGGGAGGGGCTCACTCCAAGCCACATGGCTGGTGGCGGGATTGGAAGGACATGTATGGTTGCAACAGGCTGTAATGAAAGCCTCCTCTCCTGGGAGGCTGGCAAGGCCAAGGTCTGTGTCCGCTCCTGCTGTGAGTCCATCACTCATCCGTCCACAGAGTGGCTCTGTGTGGGGACTGCTTGTGAGGAGCAGAGAGGAAGAGGGAATTCTGGAGAGTCTCAAATTGGTGATTAAGTGGTCCAGCTTGGAGGTGATTCTAGTCGCTTTCCTTGACAACCCGACCAGAGCTAGGACAATCCTACCACACACACAGCAGGGCTGAGATGATCACGCCAGGCAGCTAAAGCTCAGAGTGGGGGTCCTGCCTCCAGGCTGCCCCCTTGCTCTGTGGCATCCCCAGTCTGTCTCTCCCTTAGTGAGGTAGGGTCACAGGGGTGAAAGAGGTCTCCAAACACCCTCCTGCCCAACGCTGTGACAACCAATTCATGTGTGTCTCGACCAGTCATGTCTCCCTGACCATTCTGGCTCCACCGTTCACCAGTTTGGGAGACAAACATTAAAACCTCTCTGAGCTTTATCTTTCTCATCTCTCCGTGGGGGGTGGTAGCAATCCCATGTTCCGGGATTAGTGTGAGAGTGAAATGAGATAATACTTTCAAGGTGCTTAGCAGAAGGCCAGGAACAGAATAAATGCTCACAAAATTGGAACGATAAGATACTTCTAAGTGCTCAGAAAATCCTTACTAGTGATTACCGTTTGAATGAGTATCTTCTACCATACACCTAAGCCCTTTGGCATAAGGCAGTGTTGTCCCCATCTTTCTGACCAGAAAACTGAGTCTAGAGGCATTACAGAAAATGCCCAAGGAAGCTAGTAAAAGCATAGTCAAATTTGAATCCTATGCTAGGGAGTCTACGGTTGCCTAGTCCTGGGTGCAGGAAACTAGTGGCCAGGTGGTAGGGATGAAACTCATATGTATCAATACCCAGAATAAGAGATGGAGAGTGAAGCACTGAGAGGAACAGTGCAGAGGTTACGACAGAAGATGCTGGCACTGCATATGTGCATTTCAGGGAAATCTTGGAGGCCTGAGTGCAAAGACGCAGCTGGGTGGTTCTAGGTAAAGACGCTGGCTGCAATGCGAATTTGCCGTATGACTCAGGGAACTCAAACCAGCATTTGGTAACAACCTAGAGGGGCAGGATAGGGAGGGAGGTGGGAGGGATGTTCAAGTGGGAGGGGACATGGGTAAACCTATGACTAATTCATGTTAATGTTTGGTAGAAACCAATGCAATTATATAAAGCAACTGTCCTTCCATTAAAAATAAATAAATTTTAAAAAAGAAAAAAAAAGAATTTCCCAGATTAATAAAGAATAAAATAAAAATAAACTGTAAATTCTTGAAAAAAAAAAGTGCTGGCATGATGTTCTCCCATCCCCAACACTCCGGTCCTCCTAGGCATCTTCTTGCAGAAGCTCAAGTCGGGGTCCAGAGCTGAAAGCAGGGACAGAAGCCCAGGCTGCGGGACTCCTCTTTTGCTTCCTGGAGTCCCTGGCTGCCAAGGGACTGCCAAGTGCTGGTCAAGTGCCTGTCAAGTGTCCCCCAGCCCCCGACTCCCTTGCACAGGTCCAGCCTTAGGTTTTGGAACTTGGTATGAAGCCGGGCACCTTCTCAGGACGGGTGAGGAGAGAGAAGATGCAGATACCCCAACAGGACTGATGACTCAGGTGAGTCTTCGCTCCTTCCCTCCAGTCTCAGTTTTCTCTGCTGGGGACTTTGGACAGTTCCCCATCCCTGAGACAGTGAGGGTGAGTGGATTCCCAGAGGGTGTGAGAGACCAGGGGTGGCCCCAGGAGAGCCAAGTTGGCATGTGGAAGTTCCGAGGAAAAGAAGAGAGAGCTGTAGAAGGTGCTCCAGGGCTTCGCTCTGTGAGGCGCCAGGCCCTTGCTGAGCGCAGGTGTGATCAACCTGCCTGCGTGCAGCCCGCACGCCCTCTGCTGGCTTCTCCAGAAGCAACAACTTAGCTCCGATCTGTCTCTCCCACCTGCCCTTCTGGTGGCAGGAGAAAACAGGTGTTCCCCGCCCCCCCACCCCCGCCCAAAGAAACAAGTATTTGTTTATTTATGTATCATGTGTTTTGTTGTTGTTTTTAATCTCCGCCAAAGGCCTTTAATGTCCTTGACAACAACATTCACCAACCCCACCTTCACCACGGTGGGGAGAACTTTGTTTTCTAGGGAGAAGGGGATAAGTTCTGATACTTTAAAATAGTTAAAAGAGGATTCTAGAACAAAGCCATCACTGCATGTATGAGTTTCCTTTGGCTGTCATAAGAAAGCATCACAAACTTGCTGACTTAAACAGCAGAAATCTGTTTTTTGAGTGCTGGAGGTTGGAAGTCTGAAATCAAAATGTCAGCAGGGCCCTACTTCCTCTGAAGGCTCCAGGGAGGGTCCTTCCTCTTCTCTTCCAACTTCTTGTGGCTGCCGATGACCCCTGACTTCTGGCTGCATCACTCCAGTCTCAGCCTCTGTAGTTGAATAGCCTTTTCCTCTGTACATCTGTGTCTTCATCTCCTTCCTTAGAAGCCTTCCTGTCATTGCTTTAGGGTTACCTTCATTCATCATAACTGACTACATCTACAGAGACCCTATTTCCAAATAAAGTGACATTCACAGGTCCTGGGAGTTAGGACTACAGCATATCTCTTTGGGGAGCAGAGTTCACCCCACAACACTGTCCATATAGCACCTTTGTACAAATTCCTTAGGGAAGGCATGGCTGCAGCAGTCAAGCACAGGCTGGGTTTGAACTTCTCCCTTACCCTTGAGTTGGGTACCTGTATGCAGAGAACAAGCTGCACAGCTGTAAGCAACAGCCCTCTTCTGGAACCTCTCATTTAAATGCTTAACATCCATCCCAAGTAAAAGGTCCAGACTGAAATTTCAACTTCAGCTTGGGTCAAGGGTGCTACAAAACCCTGCATCCCAAGGGTGGGGCCAAAGCAGGGTCTGCAGCAGACAAGGCCATAAGTGATACATTATCTACAGAGAATTTAAGAGCAATAACAAAGCTGTCTAAAAGTTAGTCTCCTTTTTTTTTTATTATCACCATGTTATCTGCTATTTTAAACAATGTCAATCATGAAACTCTCCTCCCTTACCCACATCTTATGCTGGTTTAAGTTCTAAACAACTGCTGCTGTTATCATTGTTTTTATAATATATGCAAGCTTTAGGCTAGCACACACTATTATTTACCTTTTCATGAAAACTGTGGTCTGAATGGAAGTTATTTAGATAACTGGAAGTTAAGCAGTAGAGCCTGACATACATCTTGAGTTTGTGAGGTTTGGGGACCATTGGTGAGCCCCAGTAGGACCACACACTCCTGAGACCAATGGTAAAGTCCGTGTCCATCCTGAAAGCAGGGCGACTGCGAAGACAAAGACAGACCTCAGGCTCCAAATCTACTGTCCTGCCAGAGCACTGGCAGTTTATTTTTTACTAGTGTTTAAACCTTACAACAGGGACTTCCCTGGTGTTTCAGTGGCTAAGACTCTGAGCTCACAACGCAGGGGTTCTGGCTTCGATCCCTGGTCAGGGAATTTAGATTCCACATGCCACGGCTAAGAGTTTGCTTGCTGCGACTAAGACCTGGCCCAGCCTAATAAATAAATAATAATAATAATTTTTTAAAAACTTACAACAATGAAACAGAGAGCCAAGGGTAAAGTGTGACAGCTCTGTATCCTGAATGGGGTGATGATTACTAGACAGGCGGTAAAATGACAAAGAACAACACACATGTACCAATACCAATGTTTTAATTTTAATTAACTACAGTTAGTTAACCTAAGGTGTCACTGAGGAGAACAAGCTGGAGGGTACGCCAGACCTTTCTCTGTTACCTGTGCAACTTACTTTGAATCTAAAATATAGTTTAAAATAAAAAGTTAAAAAGGTAACTGTGGGCAAGAATAATCTCAAAAGCCAAACAGAACAATGAAATAGTGCAAAATGCAAAGGGTACTAGTTTTGTGAATGCAGATTTATTTTGCACATGAAATATTTAACTTAAATTTATTATCCTTTTAAAATTACGCTATGTATTTTAATTTGTTATTAAACCATAGCAGATCAATGTTTTTGTTGAATGTGATCCCCTAAAATATGTTAGTGTAAAAGTTTTTAATCCATGTTAATTTGTCTTCCTATTTTATACCATAATAATTTTTTTGGAATGAAGTTAAATTAAAAATATGCTGAGGGACTTTCCTGGCAGTCCAGTGGTTAAGAATCTGCATGCCAATACAGGGGACTTGGTTCAATCCCTGGCTGGGGAGTATCCTAAAATCGCACAACTCAGGTATTATGGCAAGCACCTCTTTGTGGGTAACTCTTGGTCACCTGGGACCACAAGCATGTGGAGACCTGGAGAGAAGCTGCAGCAGGTCCAGAAACACCTCCTGGCCTGGGTCTTCCTGGGTCAGGCTGGTGAATGGGGTCTCAGGAGCAGCCCTGGATCTAGCTGGTGGGTGCCTGACATGTGGTGTTCCCTTCATGGCCCTCATGGTAAAGGGATCCATGGACACCTGCCCCTGTGCTGCTGTAAACAGCTGGCACCTCATGCATAGGCATGCCTGCATCCATGCATCCTTACCACACACATTTCTTCTTTCTGTGCCTTCTACACAACTTTAAGGCACTGGCCTCACAGACATGATCCATTTCATTTTTGGACCTCCATCTCCCTGTCTATGAGAGGAAGGATGGATTGGATCATTCTCAAGGCTCCTACCACTTCTGACATCATCTTTGTCCTGGCTCTCTTTGTTTAGGATCTATTTCTTCACGTGTTTACTCAAGCCATGAGCCACTTAGCCACAACAATCCTAGGGTTTTGACACAATTATCTCTCTTTATGGATGAGGGAACTGAGGTTCAGCAAGGGTGGTATCTTGCCTGGTTTACCCTATAATAAGTGGCAGGGCTGAAACTGGAATCTGAGCACACTCTCAAAGCCCTCTAATCACTAGGCTACTCCGCTGGAGGCAGGAGGGAGCCTCTGGGCCAACTGCCCACTGGTAAAAGTGAATGCCTGGTGTGGAGTGAATTACTGGAGGTAATTCAAGCAGAGGCAGGTTGATTGGTCAGGAAAGGTGTAGAAGGTCAGTAGAGGATTGGGTGAATTACTGGAGGTGTTCAAGCAGAGGCAGGTTGATTGGTCAGGAAAGGTGTAGAAGGTCAGTAGAGGATTGGGTAAGACCTGCATGCTTCAGTGGCAGCATCACATTAATATAATGTTTCCAGTTTTGAGAGGCGTCCCAAATAGTTTGTTCTTATTGATTTGTGAATAATTTACATTTATATAAACTTAAAATGCATCTTTTAATATGAAAATTCAAGGTTACACCTGTAACAACACCATCCTCAATCTCTTGCCTTTCAATATGCTTTCCTGAGCAGGAACAGGAATGAATGGAGTCACAGCCCTTGGGTCCACAGAGGAGTAGGTCCACCTTGAATCTTATCTGCGCCATGTACACAACAGTCACTACTCTAAGGTGCGATTCATGGGGTTGCAAAGAGTCGGACACGACTGAGTGACTGAACTGAACTGAACTGAAGGTGCCTTAGGTATCCCTCCAATCTAGAGATACCAGCGCCGATGATTCCACCCTGAACTTTTCAACAGCACCACAGCCTGGGGTGGCAGTTTCCAGGAGCACCAGCCATGTGCCCAGTAAATTCTGAGCCCTGGAAAGTGCCCAGCAGAGGGTCCCTCAGTCTCTTTTGACTGGGATGTTTCATCATCCTGGCACTGATGTTCTCTGGCAAAGATCTTAACCCGGTCCACCACACCCTCCTTTCCTCAGTCCGTTCTCATATTTCTTGGCCAGTGTCTTTGCCCTCCTAGTTCTGATCCTACACCCCATGTTTTAGCCATAGTTCTGAATATACATTCTATTTCTAGTAGTTACCATATCACTATTTGCTTTGAAAAGTAAACCTCAAGAGCTCTGTGGCTTAACCCACTTAAAATTTCTTTTTCATTCACATATTTGTCTGCTGTGGGCGTTCCTGGTCTATGGATGGTGTTCCTTTCTCCATACAATGACTTAGGGATCCAGGCTCCTTCCGGGAACAAGTTATGGGTTAGTTGTGTACCTTGTGATATTTGATTTTTCTGCCCGGCATTTAGCCCATGTTGATGAATGTTGCATATGCACTTGAACACAGTGTGTGTGAGACTGTTGTTGGCTGGGTATCCGATAAGTGTCAGTGAAGTCAAGCTGGTCCATATCCTTACTGATTTGGGGCATCAAGTTTTAAGAGACAAATGTTTAAATCTCCCACCATGAGTAAGGATTTGTCTATTTCCCCTTTTCATTCTATCGGTTTTGCTTCATGTATTTTGAAGTTCTGTTGTTAGATGCACGATCTTAAAGATTAAGTCCTTTTGAAGAAATCAACTCCCTTATCATTATGACTTGCTCTTCATTATCTGTGTCAATATTCCTTGTTCTGAAACATACTTTGTCTAATATCAATATAGCCACACTAGGTTTCATTTGGTTTGATAGTTTGCATTGTACACCTTTTTCAATTTTTAAATATGCACCTTGTAGGCATTTCAAAATTTGAGATATAATTGACGTATTAATTTCAGGTATGCAATACAACGATTTTATATTGGTATATATTAAGAAGTGATTACCACAAAAAGTCTAGTGAACATTCATCACCACACATAGTTATAAAAAGCTTTTTCCTGAGGGTTTTTAAGACCTACTCTCTTACAAAATTTCAAATATATAATAGTGTATTAACTACAGTCACCATTCTGTACATTATATCCCCAGGACTTATTAATTTTATAATGGACGTTTGTACCATTTGACAGCCATTGCCCATTTTTCCCACTCAGTACTCCCTACTTTTGGCACCTGCCAATCTGTTCTCTGTATCCATGAGTTGGATTTTGTTTCTTGGTTTTTTAGATTCCACATATAAGTGAGATCCTAAAGTATTTGTTTTTCTTTTTGGTGTCAAATGCAAAAAATCATCACCAAGACCAATACCATCTGTTTTCTTCAAAGGGTTATATGATCTCAGATCTTATATTCAAGTATTTAATCCATTGAGTTAATTTTGTGTATAGTGTGAGATTTAGTGGTCCAGTTTCATCATTTTGCATGTGGTTGTACAGTTATCCCACCACCATTGAAGAGACTGTCCTTTCCCCATAGTATATTCTTGGATATTTTGTCATAAGTTGATTGACCGTATTTATAGCATAAGTTGACTCCTGTAATCACTTTTCTTTTCTGTGTATCTATGTGTGTTTTTATGCCGATACCATACTATTTTAATTACTGTAGCTTTGTAATTCAGTTTGAAATCAGGGAAGCATTATGACATCAGCTTTATCTTCTTGGTCTTTTGTAGTTCCTTATAAATTTTAGGATTGATAGTTCTATTTCTCTAAAAATTGCCATTGAAATTTTGTTAGGGATTGCACTGAATCTGTAGGTTACTTTGGGTAGCATAGCCATGTAAGAACTGTTAATTCTTTCAATCCTTGAGCACATCATATCTTTCCATTTATCTGTGTCTTCTTCAATTTTTTTCATTAATGCGTTTTGGTTTTTAGTATACAGGTTTTTCACCTCTTTGGTTATGACCAACCTAGACAGCATATTAAAAAGCAGAGACATTACTTTGTCAACAAAGGTCCGTCTAGTCAAGGCTATGGTTTTTCCTGTGGTCATGTATGGATGTGAGAGTTGGACTATAAAGAAAGCTGAGCGCTGAAAAATTAATGCTTTTGAACTGTGGTGTTGGAGAAGACTCTTGAGAGTCCCTTGGACTGCAAGGAGATCCAACCAGTCCATCCTAAAGGAAATCAGTCCTGGGTGTTCATTGGAAGGACTGATGTTGAAGCTGAAACTCCAATACTTTGGCCACCTGATGCGAAGAGCTGACTCATTGGAAAAGACCCTGATGCTGGGAAAGATTGAGGGCAGGAGGAGAAGGGGACGACAGAGGATGAGATGGTTGGATGGTATCACCGACTCAATGGACATTGGTTTGGGTGGACCCCGGAAGTTGGGGATGGACAGAGAGGCCTGGCGTGCTGCAGTTCATGGGGTTGCAAAGAGTCGGACACGACTGAGTGACTGAACTGAACTGAACTGATCTGATTCCTATGTATTTTATTATTTTTCATGCAAATTATAAATGGTTTTTTTCCCCTTCATTTCTCTTTCTGTTAGTCCATTATTACTGTATAAAAAGCAACAGATTTCTGCATGTTGATTTTGTATCCTGAAATCTTACTGCATTTATTAGTTCTAATCATTTTGGGGTGGAGTCTTTGGGGTTTACTGTATATGTTATTTGCAAATGGTGACAGTTTTATTTCTTCATTTCCAAGTAGATGTCATCAATTTTCTTACCTAGTTACTGTGGCTAGGAGCCTATCTATGTTTTTATATTTAAGTGAATTGAATGTATACAATGCATAATTGAGTCTTGTTTTTATATATATCTCTGCCTTTTGGCATGAGTGTTTAAACCATTCACATTTAATGTAATTATCCATATGGCTGCATTTGCATCTACCATACTGATTTTTTAATTTGCTCTTTGTTGCTTTTTTGCTTCTTTCCATACCTTCATTTAGGACGAATACTTTTTATGATTTCATTTTGTCTCCATACTTGTCTTATTAGATAAATCACATTTATTTATTGATTTACTCTAGGGTTTACACTGATCACAGTCTATATTCAAATAACAATATTTTTCATATATAATATGTAAACCTTACAATAGTAAACTTATATTTCTTTCCTCCCATCCAATATTCTGTGCTATTTTTATTAGACATTTTAATTCTACATGTTATAAACTCCAAAATACATTGTTGCTTTTTGCTTTAAATAGCACTCGTTTTAAAAACTTTTTAAATTGGAAAATGAGTTCCAAATTTATTCACATATTTGCCATTTTGGATACTCTTCATTTCTCTTGTGGAGAAACACAGTTTTGGCCTGGCATCTGTTTCTTTATTCTTGAAACAATTCCTTTAACTTTTCTTGTAGTAAAAATCTGCTAGCAATAAATTATCTCAACTTTTGTTTCTTTTTTGAAAGATATTCTCACTGAGTATGGAATTCTGGGTTAACATTTTCTTTACGTACCTAAAAATTGTGTTTTATTATCTTCTGAACTACACAGTTTCTGAATAAAATTTTATTGTCATTCTTACTTTGCTCTTGTAATAAGCCTTTTTTCTCCAGCCACTTTATAAGACTCTCTCTTTATCATTAGTTTTCAACAATTTGATAATGTGTGACTTTCTTTATGTTTCTTCTGTTTGGAGTTTGTTAAGCTTCATGGATATTTGGGTTTCCTGTTTTTCTCAAATTTGAAAGTGTTCAAGTATAATTTCTCTAAATATTTTTCTTCCTTTTCTCTCCTTTAAGTACTCCAATTACAAATCTTGTAGACAACTCAGTATTGCAACACAACTCAGTAAAGTTCTGTTCTTTTCCTTCAGTTTTGTTTTTTCTCTATGTGCTTTATTTTGAATGGTTTCTATTGCTACAGCTACAAGTTCACTGATTTATTCTTCTGCAGAATCTAGTTTGCTTTTAATTCCATCTAGTTTATTTTTCTTTTCAGTATCATATTTTTAATCTCTGTAACTTTCACTTGAATCTTTTTTTTTCCTCTTCTAGTTTTACTGATATACATTTAAGGTATACAGAATAATGGGTTGGCTTACATACATCTTGAAATGTACTTGGGGCTGTTTTATATCTTTTATTTTTTCCTCATTATGTTCACATTTTTCTTTATTGCCTTGAACATAGTTATAAGATTTATAGTTGTTTTACTATCTTTATCTATTAACTCCATTATCTCTGTCATCTCTCAGTCTGTTTCTTTTTCTTTTTTTGAGTTTTATTTTTTATGGGAACATAATTGCTTTTTAGTGTTGTGTTAGTTTCTGCTGTACCGTGAAGTAAATCAGCCATATGCATACATATAGCCTCTCCCTTTTGGACCTCTCTTCCACCTCCCCCATCCCAACCATCTAGGTCATCACAGAACACCAAGCTGAGCTTCCTGTGCTTTATAGTGGGTTCCCATTAGCTATTTATTTTACACATGATAGTGTATATATGTCAGTTTTAACCTCCCAATCTGTCCCACCCTCCCCTTTCCCTGCTGTGTCCACATGCCCATTGTCTATGGCTGCATCTCTATTCTTGCCTTGGAGACAGGTTCATCGGTACCATTTTTCTACATCCGACATTTATTTGTTGATGTACAATGTTTGTTTTTCTCTTTCTGACTTCCTTCAGTCTGTATGACAGATTCTAGGTCCCTTCACGTCTCTACAAATGACTCTATTTCATTCCTGTAGTGGCTGAGTAGTATTCCACTGTATGTATGCACCGCATCTTCTATATCCATTCATCTGTCATTGGACATTTAGGTTGTTTCCATGTCCTGGCTACTGCAAAAGTGCTGCAACGAACACTGGGGTACATGTGTCCTTTTGAATTATGGTTTTCTCAAGGTATATGTCCAGTAGTGGGATTGCTGGGTCATATGGTAGTTACATGTTTAGTTATTTAAGGAACTTCCATACTGCTTTCTATAGTGGCTGTATCAGTTCACATTCCCACCAACAGTGTCTTTATCACATTGAGGTAGTTTACCTCTATGCCTACTTTCTGGATCATTTTTATCATAAATGAAGTGTTGAATTTTGTCAAAAACTTTTTCTGCATCTATTGAGATGATCATACAGTTTTCATTCTTTAATTTGTTAATATGGTGTATGACATTGATTGATTTGCATATACTAAAGAATCCTTGCATTCCTGTGATAAAGCCCACTTGATCATGGTGTATGATCCTTTTAATGTGTTGTTGAATTCTGTTTGCTAGTATTTTGTTGAGGATTTTTACCTCTGTATTCATCATGATACTGGTGTGTCATTTTCTTTTTTGTGTGATGTATTTGTCTAGTTTTGGTATTAGGGTGATTATGGCCTCGTAGAACAAATTTGGGAGTATTCCTCCTTCTTCCATTTTTGGGAAGAGTTTAAGAGGGAAAGGTGTTAGCTAAAGACCATATACAATAAACTCAGAGCAAACATCATTCTCAGTGGTGAAAAACTGAAAGCATTTCACCTAAGATCAGGAACAAGACTAGGATGTCTAATCTGGCCACTCTTACTCAACATAGTTTTAGAAGTCCTGCTGCTGCTGCTAAGTCGCTTCAGTCGTGTCCGACTCTTAGCGACCCCATGGACTGCAGCCTACCAGGCTCCTCCGTCCATGGGATTTTCCAGGCAAAAGTACTGGAGTGGGTTGCCATTTCCTTCTCCTGTGCATGAAAGTGAAAAGTCAAAGTGAAGTTGCTCAGTCGTGTCTGACCCTCAGCAACCCCATGGACTGCAGCCTTCCAGGCTCCTCCATCCATGGGATTTTCCAGGCAAGAGTACTGGAGTGGGGTGCCATTGCCTTCTCCTTTAGAAATCCTAGCCACAGCAATCAGCGAAGAAAAAGAAATAAAAGAATATAAATTGGAAAAGAAGAAATAAAACTCATTATTTGCAGACGACATGATACTATATATAGAAAATGCTAGAGATACCACAAGAAAACTACTGTAGCTAATCAATGAATTCAGCAAAGTTGCAAGATACAAAATTAATGCACAGAAATTTCTTGCATTCCTATACACTAACAATGAAAGAGCAGAAAGAAAAATTAAGGAAACAATTCCATTCACCATCACAACAAAAAGAATAAAATACTTAGGAATAAACTATCTAAGGAGCCAAAAACCCTTGTACTCAGTCTGTTTCTGTGGAGTAATTTTTCTCCTGGCCATGGGTCATGTTTTCTTGCTTCTCTGCCTGCCTGGTAACTGGTGATTGAATATTCCATATTGTGAATTTTACAGTGTTCTTTCATGCTGGATACTGTTTGTTGTGGTTGTTGTCATCTAGTTGCTAAGTCGTGTCTGACTCTTTGCCACCCCATGGACTGTAGCCTGCCAGGCTCCTCTGCCCATGATATTTCCCAGACAAGAATACTGGGGTGGGTTGTCATTTCCTTCTCCAGGGAATCTTCCTGATCCAGGGATTGAATCTGTGTTTCCTGCATTGGCAGGTGGATTCTTTGCCACTGAGCCATGTGGGAAGCCCTGCTGGGAGTGTTGTTCTGGTAGCAGTTACTTTCAGATCAATTTGATAATTTTGAGTTTAATTTTAAAACTTATAGGGGTTTCAGAGTAGCTCTTATTCTGGGGGAAACTCAGCGCTACTACTAGGCCTGGCCCTTGTGCATATGCTACTCAATCCCCCAGGTATTATTAGGAGGCCTGTGGGAAGACTATTCTCACCCTTACCTAAGCACCAGGAATTGTTCTGTCTCTTGCTTTGGGGGATTCCTTTCCTGGTGCAAACATGCACAAGTACTCTAATAAAGCTTCAACAGGATCCTTCTGCAGATGTCTGGAACTCTATAACACAATCCTTTTCTAAATTCTGTCTGCAAATCTCTAACCTTTCAACTTTCCTAGAACCCAATATCTGTTTCTTGAACTCGGCAATACTTCCGAATGTTGTTGGGTTTTCCTGTCCTCTCTTGCATTGCTCTTTGGAAGCTGACTCCAGGCAGCAAGCTGGGACAATTATAGGGCTCGTGTCATTCGCTTCCTCTCAGTTTCTCAGTCCTATGCTACCCGATTTCCAATGTCTGAAACTATTGTTTCAGATATTTTATCTGGTTTTCTAATTCTTATGGCCAGAGGGCAATTACCATAGCATTTAATCTTTCATGGACAGAAGTACAAGTCATCCATTGAGTTCTTAATTTCAGTTATCATAGTTTTCAATTCTAGAATTTCCATTTGATTGTTTTTAATAGCTTCCAGTTCTCTGAAAAAAAAAAAAAAAACCCTCTATATTCTCATTGGATGTATTGAAGACATGAAATATGAAACAATTATTTTAAAGTCCATGATTGATAATCCTAGTATCTGGGACATCTGTGGGACCGTCTTCAGTCTTATTTTGCTTCTTTTAATTTTTAGTTAATTATTGTCCTTTTAAACGCGTGCCTATATTTGGTTGATTGCCAGTTATCTGTGGTTTAAAAATAACAGAGATAATTCGAGACTTTGGATTCCTTCTCATGCAGAGAGGATTTACTCTTACTTTGGCAGGCAGTTCGTAAGGGACGGGGTGTAAGCCTTCAGGGAACAAGCTGAGATTCTGGATGCTAGATAGGTCCCCTCTCCTTGACCAACTTTGAATGACAGTTGTTGCTCCCCAGGCCTGTGGAACCACCAACAGTCTCATTGAGCTTCTCAGCCTCTGCAGCAGCAGCATTTATTTCTGGCAAGTATCTTGGGGAGACAATGTACCAAATGTCGGGTTCCCTTAACTGCACTTCCTTTCTCTCTACAATGATATCAAAAGATGTGACTTTGGATTTTGTCCAGATTTTCTAGTTGTTCTTGATTGTGAAGGTTGGTTTGAAACAAACTGGTTCACCATTACAGAAAATTAAACTCAGCCTTGATTTCTTTTTAATAACATTTTTGAGGCTAAGAGGGCAGAAATTATGCCCAATGATGACATCTACTCAACTAAAATCTTTCTGGTAGTCAGAGCTAACTCTAATTCCCTGAACAGTGAGATCATAAAGATGACTCTACCCAAATAGCTAGGGTGGATAGCCCCGTTGATGAAGCCAGACAGTAGCATTCTTAAACCAAAACATTTCAAGCAGAAGAGATTTACCACCATGACATGTGCAAGTAAGTTACTGAAAAAGGAAATGTTCACCCATGGTACCATGGGTGCTTGGGGAAAAAGTGCTTATAATATTAATATCCAGGAAAAATCATTATAGTGGTAGTTTCTAGCATATCCAGAAAATGAATTTTCTAAGGCTGTATTATAAGTCTTTTCTGTCCATACCTGTCGATTAAACTCTGGACCCCTTTTCTCCATTGCCTCCAGTATCCTCTCCCTGGATGTCCAACAGCACCTCAGACTCAAGAGTCCAGGCTAACCTTCCTCTCTTCTCTGCCCCTCCAAATCTTTGTTTTTCAGAGAAAATTTTCTGAGGTGAAACTATTTTAATAGAAGCTACATCTGGAAAGTTTAACTGTGGAACATGAGAGAGAAGGAAGGCAAGGACTTTAGCTTTTTGTCTTTTACTCCTCTATAACCTTGAACAAAAATTAACTAGGAATATCATCCTTAAAATAAAAAGAACGTGTTCTCTAGCATTCACTGTCATGACCATTAAGGCAAGAACATTAGCATCCTTCCAGATGACTGTTCCCACCCCTCCCTGTCCACTTGACACCAGGCTCTCTTTCCAACCCCACCATCACACGTGTATGCAGAATGTAGCCACCGCCAGGGCCTTCCAGCCTTCCCATCCCACTCCAGTCTACTCCATTCTGATTTGAATTCTCTTTTTATTTGTCTCAGATGCATAGCTGAGAATCTCATGAGGGTGTCTGGAGGATGAAAGAGAAGGGGGCATAAGGCCCCAAGCATAGCTCCTGACATAGCATTCTACAACAAATACTTTGAGGAGGACCCTGGACAGGTCCTCCAGGGTCCCTGTTCTTACAATGCCCTCTTAAAGCAGTCCTTACTCAGCCTTCAGGCTTCTCAGGTGCCTTAAGGGTAAAGAATCTGCCTGCCTCTGCAGGAGATGCGGGTTCGATCCCTGGGTCATGAAGATCCCCTGGAGAAGGACATGGCAACCCACTCCAGTATTCTTGCCTGGAGAATTCCATGGAAAGAAGAGCCTGGCAGGCTACAGTCCATGGGGTCACAAAGGAGTTGGACACGATTTAGTGACTAAAACAACAACTCAGCCTTCAGCAGTCAGCTAGGGGCTGCTTGCTCTGTGGTCTGGCAGCACAACTGGGGCAGCATTCTTCCAATGCATGGTATGCATAATAATTGCCTCCCAAAATACCCTTGTCCTAATCTCCAGAACCTGTGATAATGTTAGCTTATGTGGCAAAAGAGACTTTCCAGATATGGTGGAATTGAGGCTCTTGAGGTGAAATTTTCCTGGATTATCCAAGTGGGCTCAGTGTAATTCCAAAGGCCCTTACAATATGGAGGCAAGAGAGTCAAAGAAGCAACATGATGACAGAGGCAGAGATTGGAGTGATTCTTTCCTCTAGAAGCTGGAAAAGGCAAGGAAATAGATTTCCCCCCAGAATGAACCAGTCCTGCTGACCCCTTGATGTTTAGCCCTGAGAAAGTAATTTCACACTTTTGAACTTCAGAGCCATAAGACAGTAAATGTGAGTCATTTAAGTCACTGAAAAAAAGTGAAAGTGTTAGTCGCTCAGTTGTGTCTGACTCTCGGCAACCCCACGGATGGTAGTCCGACAGTCCCCTCTGTCCGTGGAATTCTCCAGGCAAGAATACTGTGGGATTGAGCCCACATCTGCAATGGCAGGTGGATTCTTCACTGCTGAGCTACCAGGGAAGTCCCATTAAGTCAGTAAGTTTGTGTTGTTAGGTTGGTGTAAACATAACTGCAGTTTCAGACTGTGAATTTTTAATCATTATAACTAGTCTCAAACACTCATTAAATAGGAACCATTACAATCAACATATGTTTTGCCAATGAAAAATAAGTTTGTTTATTCCTGCAGCATAAAAATCTGTGCTTCACGATTCAACGAACTTTTGGAAAGCATTTTCTGCCTCCTGCTGGTTGTGGAAGCATTTTCCTTGCAAAAAGTTGTCGAAATGTTTGAAGAAGTAGTAGTCGGTTGGCAGGAGGTCAGGTGAATATGGCAAAAATGCGTAGCCCGATTCACTCCACTTTTGAAGTGCTGGTTGTGCAATGTGTGGTGAGTGTTGTGATGCAGAAGCATTGGGTCCCTTGTGTTGACCAATACTGGCTGCAGGCATTATAGTTTTCAGTGTGACTCATTGATTTGCTGAGCATACTTCTCAGATGTAATGGTTTCACTGGGATTCAGAAAGCTTTAGTGGATCAGATGGGCAGCAGACCACCAAACAGTGACCATGACCTTTTTTTGGTGCAAATTTGGCTTTGGGAAGTGCTTTGGAGCTTCTTTTCAGTCCAGTCATTGAGAGGGTCATCATCAGTTGTTGTATAAAGTGCACTTTTCGTTGTACATCACAATCCAATCGAGAAATGGTTCTTTGTTGTTGCATAGAATAAGAGAAGTCACTTCAAAATGACAATGTTTTTGATTTTCAGTCAGCTCATGAGGCACCCACTTACTGAGATTTTTTCACCTTTCCAGTTTGCTTCAGATGCTGAATGACCATAAGATGGTTGACATTGAGTTCTTTGGCAACTTCTTTGTAAGAGGATCAGCTTTGATGATGTCAACTTCCCATGGCCAGCCACTGTGCTCCTCATCGTCAAGCCTTTTGTTTCCTTTGCAAAGCTTCTTGAACCACCTCTGCGCTATACATTCATTAGCGGTCCCTGGGCCAGAGGCACTGTTGATGTTGTGTTATCTCCACTCCTTTACAATCCATTTTGAACTCAAAGAAGAAAATTGCTCAAACTTGCTTTTTGTCTGACATCATTTCCCTAATTTAAAATAAATACAAAAGAGACAGCAAGTAATGTCATTAGCAAAAATATATAAAGCCAGAAATGGGCATTAAAAATGATGTATAACACAACCACATTTATTTAAGAATGCATTCTAACATCAAATGGCAATGTTCAACAGTGCAAAGCCACAATTACTTTTGCACGAACCTATTAATTTCGTTACCAGCAACAGGAGACAGTACAGGGTCACAGCTAGAGCTGAACTGTGCACCACACCATCTTCCCAGTGGTTCGCTGAAGGGACAGTGTCCCATTTTTCTTAGGTCATAGCTCCATATTTGATTTATTTGAAAAGATCAATGCAAAGCCTGCTGAATTCAGTCAACAGCTAATATCTAAAAGGTCAAAATCTGTCCCACTCCACAGTTTCATGATTGTCATGATATCATTTTTAATCCAGAAATACCTTTGAAAGTTGCTTTCATACCTATGATTGATCATGAGTCAGGCCTGGGACCTGAGACCCTTTGATGCATGCTGCAATGCTTGCACCTGGACACACCTATCCTTGAGCTAGAAAATACAAAGAAATTATATGAGAGTAAAAATAACAGTGCATGTGCAGTTGGGGCAAATTCTGGACCGAAAGACAAAAATCCCAACTGCCATTTCTGAAGATCCGGGAGCAAAAACTGGGTGTCGGGAGCAAAACAGGGTGCTGGGCATGCCCCCAGCACTCAACACCACAGAGGGGTGAGTAAATCACCTAAGCCACCTTTCCAGCCTGACCCCTGGACACACCCCTACCCTCACCCCATATAAGGAATGAGCTTGCCCACCCTGCCCTGCCCCTGTTCTAGGGAGCAAGTGAGAGAACCTGTTTCTTGTTTTTGCTCCCTCCTGTAGCTGGCACAGGAACCCCAGTAAAGCCTTGCCTGAATTTCTTGCCACTTCTCTAAGAAGGCATAATTTCCCTGATCCAGGGTGCGAGGAAGCTCTACTACAAGTTACCCCACAGGAACTAGTGACTCTTCCTTGGGGTAAAGAGTATTGAGGGACATAGGGAAGTAGAGGTTGGGATTGGTCCGAGAGACGGGGAACAGTACGTGACTGCAGAGAAGTGAGTGGCTCTGGAGAAGTAGAAATACTGTCAGGAGTTGGGGGAGCCTGATGATCCCCTCTGAGAGATGGGAGATCATAGAAGGGAATCATATGAAATGTCAGGAAAGCTTCTGGTTCCCCACGTTTTGGATTACAAGAGCTATATAGGGCAGGGTTTTGGTAAAGAACCTTGAAAGCCTGAATATAGGAAACTTCAGTCCACTTTCTCATCCTGCAGCAATAAAGATCCAATTGCAGAATGGTATTATAATTTAGAGACCTTTTTTCAGGCCATTTTTCTCCATTTCCCAACATACAACTTAAGTTTTTCCTTTCTAAGCCCTTCTATTAAAAAAAATTTCCAGTTCTTAAAGATACATTTTACAGGTGTTTCTTCTGGCTTGGAGAAGGATCCTCCCATGTCGGGTAACTTGCAACTGAGAACAAGAAAGTTCTACAAATGGAATCTGGTGTCCCAGAAACATTTACCAGGAGGTTTTAACCTGAAGGGGTTCAGGGTGTCCCCCAAGTTCCTTTCAAACCTGATGGGGTTTCAAGCATCCTCTACTCTGCTATCAAGATGCCTCTGGTCTTCCTTAGTGCCTTGACCAAGGTGTCCCCCAATGTGGCCGGCTGCGGGGCAGGGGAGACATTTGAATCATTGCAGACTGGATGCCAGGATTTTCCTTTGGAGGGATCCATTGTCTACACAGCTTGTGTCCTATGATAAGCCTTCCTACACTGGGGTGTATTGCTCATAACTGAGCATCTACAAAGTTTATAATTTGGGCTTCTGGGTAGTGGCCAGCCAGATAGGCTATTCATAACAATACATAGGCTGTCAAAGCCTGGAGTGAAGGAGTCCAATAGATACAAAGAGGGACCTTTGGAGAAACTGAAGTTGAATGTTATGGAAGATGGCACAGGGTTCAAGGGTGGAGGCTGGGACACAAAGAAATTCTCATAGTAAATTCTGGGCATTGAGTAAAGTAAGAGACTAAATAGCAGAAGAACCCAAAATGTGTTGCCCTATATGTCTGGCAGCTAAGACAGAATTGGAAATTGTCTGACAATTTTGTCTGATATAGACAGCACTGAGTTTGGCAAGCAGGGACACAGTTTAGGAATGATGTCCAAGAAATCCTCCCCTAAAAGGGCATAAAGATATAAAGTGAGAAACATACCTTGTTGTGAAAGCAAAGTGCGGAAGAAAAGTATAGTGGAGGATTCCACATTGGACAGTGAGAGAGTGAGAGAAACATCAAGGGCTCCTTCACGATGGGAAATCACATTTTCACCAGGTCCCAAAGAACAGCATCAGCTGTCACTCAAGTGATTATTATTTGAATTTTTGTGACCTGGGGAATACCCTTGCCACGCCTGACTTTGGGGGGAAGACTTAGCGCAGTGGGAGAACAGAGTTTATGCCCTGTGGGTATTGAAAATAGAGCAAAGCAGAAAGTGAGAGAAAGAGGGCAAGAGCGACAGTCAGGGACCTCAAGCTGCAGTTGGGCAAGGCCTGCAGTTTACCTTGAGTTCCTGAGTTTCGGCACCAAATATGATCTTGGGGTTTCCCTGGTAGCTCAGACAGTAAAGAATCTGTTTGCAATGTGGGAGACCTGAGTTCAATCCCTGGGTTGGGAAGATTCCCTGGGGGAGAGCATGGCAACCCACTCCAGTATTCTTGCCTGGAGAATCCCCATGGACAAAAGAGCCTGGCGGGCTACAGTGCATGGAGTCACAAAAACTCGGACATGTCTGACCAACTCAGCACAGCACTGTGTGATCTTGGGTGGCCTCAGCTGTAATGGCTTGAAGCACGGTTTTGGTTCCCCACCAGAGACTGAGGTTGGGCTGCAGCAGTGAGAGTGCGGAATCCTAACTCCTAGACGAGCGGCAGTGACAAGGCTCTGGCCCTTCAGCTTTGCAGAAATGAATTCCCACAAAGACAGAAAATAGTGAAACAAGTAAAGTGTTTATTAAGAGGGAAAAGAGTACATGTAGATGACACACAGGCAGCCTCAGAGAGAGTTGAACCCTCATGGTGGTTTAAATTACTTTTATGGGGGCATTTCTTCTGAGTTTCCTTTGACGAATCATCTTGCTTTGCCTGGTTCTGAGTCTGTATTTGGTATATCTCAGGATCCTCCCATGAGTGCACGCACATCTCTTAGCAAAGATGGATTCCAGCAAAGAGGACTATGAGTATGTTGATATCACCTGCTACGGGGTGGTGCTCACTCCTTTTTTGACTTTCAAGGAGCTGTATAGTCAGGAAGGTCTCCTTGTGTTCAAGAATGAGAAATACATAGTCCCTTATCTTTTATTCTGGGCAGGGCTCGCCTCTCCTACCTTCATCTTAGAGTGCAAATTCTAGCTGCTCAGCCTGGGTCCCATCTATTTCCTGCCTCAATATCATGTTACAGATGAGGAAACTGAGGCACAGAGAAGGGCCATGTGCTGTGCTTAGTTGCTCAGGCGTGTCCAACTCTTTGTGACCCCCATGGACTGCAGCACACCAGGCTTCCCTGTCCTTCACCATCTCCTGGAGCTTATTCAGACTCATGTCCATTGAGTCGGTGATGCCATCCAACCATCTCATCCTCTGTCGTCCCCTCCTCCTTCTGCCTTCAATCTTTCCCAGCATTGGGGTTTTTTCTAATGAGTCGGCTTTTTGCAACAGGTGGACAAAGTATTGGAACTTCAGCTTCAGCTTCAGTCCTTCCAAAGAATATTCAGGACTGATATCCTTTAGGATTGACTAGTTTGATCTCCTTGCTGTCCAAGGGATTCTCAAGAGTCTTCTCCAACACCACAGTTCAAAAGCATCAATTCTTTGGCGCTCAGCCTTCTTTATGGTCCAACTCTCACATCCGTACATGACTACTGGGAAAACTATAGCTTTGACTATACGGACCTTTGTTGGCAAAGTGATGCCTCTGCTTTTTAATACATTGTCTAGGTTTGTCATGGAGAAGGAAATGGCAACCCACTCCCGTATTCTTGCCTGGAGAGCCCCAGGGACAGAGGAGCCTAGGGAGCTGCCGTCTATGGGGTCGCACAGAGTCAGACACGACTGAAGTGATGCGGCAGCAGCAGCAGGTTTGTCATAGCTTTTCTTCCCAGGAGAAGTGTCATGCTTGCAGTCACCACCTGCAGTGATTTTTGAGCCCAAGAAAATAAAGTCTGTCATTGTTTCCATTGTTTTCCCATCTATATGCCATGAAGTAATGGGCCCAGATGCCATGATCTTAGTTTTTTAAACCTTGAGTTTCAAGCCAGCTTTTTCATTCTCCTCTTTCACCTTCATCAAAAGGCTCTTTAATTCCTCTTTGTTTTCTACCATAAAGGTGGTGTCATCTGCATAGCTGAGGTTATTGATATAAAGAATCAAGAAGCTGGCAACTTGCAAATGCCAATGAGTACAGACAACAGAAGCCCCACACACCCGCACCCAGAGCCAATTCTGTCTAGCCAAAAGAATTGGAAAAGGACAACCTAGCAAGACAGAAAACTTTTAAACCATAACTTTAAGACCTTAAAGAACCAAATAGAAATCTTAAAACTAGAAAATGCAAATTAAAGACTCTATCAAATATCACATAAAATACTGCAGCTCTATTGCCATCCACATCCTCAGAGTTACTGGGGAAACTAGATGCCCACCCTCACCCACCTGACTGTAACGAGACAGACCCTCCCACTCACCAGCATGGTGTTAGAGAAGGCTGAATGAGGAGCTAGGGCTTTTATCCCTATCTGATATTAATGAACCCCTCCTCCACTATGTCAGTGGAAACTAGGGAATCTGAATTTCCACCCCAACTGGGCAGTACCAAGGTGGTATCCTCCTTTTCTTACCAGTGCAGTGGCAGAGAAGCCCGTTGAAACAAAGAATTTAACTATGAAACAGTCTCATAGCATAATAATTATTATGTCCAGAATATAATAGAAAATCATCAGATAAACCAAGAAGCAGGAAAGTTTCAACTTGATTGAGAAAAGACAGCAGAAGCCAACATCAATAGGACACATGTTGGAATTATACAGCAAGGGTTTTAAAACACCCGTAATGAAAATGCTTCAATGAGCAAATATGAGCATGTTTGAAACAAATGGGAAAAAAAAAAGAAAGTCTCAGAAAAGAAATAGAAAATATAAAGAAAGTTCAGCCCTGGGATTTCTTTGGAAGGTATGATGCTAAAGCTGAAACTCCAGTACTTTGGCCACCTCATACAAAGAGTTGACTCATTGGAAAAGACTCTGATGCTGGGAGGGATTGGGGACAGGAGGAGAAGGGGACAACAGAGGATGAGATGGCTGGATGGCATCACTGACTCAATGGATGTGAGTCTGAGTGAACTCCGGGAATTGGTGATGGACAGGGAGGCCTGGCGTGCTGCGATTCATGAGGTCGAAAAGAGTCAGACACAACTGAGCAACTGAACTGAACTGAAAATTAATATTTTAGAACTAAAAAATACAAATGAAAAACTCAATGAATGGGCACAACGGAAAACAGAGAGGAAAGTACAGAGTGAAGAATCAAAAAAGTTGAAGGTAGAATGATGGAAATTGTCCAACTGAACAAGAGAAAGAAAACAGATTTTCTAAAAGTGAGCCCCCAGTTCCTGTGTGTTAAGATTGTCCTGTAATACAAATCTTACATGTGTTATTTGAGCCTCAGAAAGAGAGGAGAAAGAAGGTGGGACTGAAAAGTTTTCAAAGAAATAATGGCTAAGCATATCCACACTTAGCAGATGATATAAACCTATAGATTCTAGAAGCTGAACAAACTCCAAAAAGGATAAACCCAATGAAATCCATGCAAAACGTCACAAAGTTCTGAAAATGAAATACCAAGAAACTTTTTTAATTTAAGAAAAAATTTTAAACTTTTTATTTTGTATTGAGGTATTGCTGATTCACAACACTGTGATAGTTCAGATAGTGAATAGCAAAGGGACTCAGCCATACATATACATGTATACTTTCTCCCCCAGACTCCCTTCCATCTGGGGTGCCACATAACATTGAGCAGAGCTCCATGTGCTATACAGTTGGCTATCCATTTTAAATATAGCAGTGTGTGCAAATCCATCCCAAATTCCCTAACTATTCCTTCCCCCCATTCTTCCCCTGGCAACCATAGGTTCTTTCTCAAAGTCTGTGAGTCTCTTTGTATTTTGTAAGCAAGTTCATTTGTATCATTTCTTTTTGGATTCCACATATAAGGGATGTCATACAATATTTCTCCTTCTCTATTTGACTTACTTCACTCAGTATGACAATTTCTAGGTTTATCCCTATTGCTGCAAATGGCATTGTTTCATTCCTTTAAATGACTAAGTAATATTCCATTGTAGATGTGTATCACATCATCTTTATCCATTCCTCTGTCGATGGACATTTAGGTTGCTTCCATGTCTTTGCTATTGTAAACAGTGCTGCAATGAACATTGGGGTGCATGTAGCTTTTTGGATCATGTTTTTCTCTGGATATGTGCCCAGGAGTGGGATTATAGGGTTATATGGTAGCTCTATTTTTAGTTTCTTAAGAAACTTCCATACTGTTCTCTATAGTGGCTGTACCAATTTACATTCCCAACAATAGTGTAGGAGGGTTTCCCTCTCTCCACACTCTCGCCAGCACTTATTGTTCATGTGTTTTTTGATGATAGCCATTCTGGCTGTAGTTTTGATTTCCACTTCTCTAATAATTAGTGATGTTAAACACATTTTAATGTGCCTCTTGGCCACTGTATGTTTTCTTAGGAGAAATGTCTATTTCGGTCTTCTGATCATTTGTTGATTGGATTGTTTGTTTTGATGCTGTTAAGCAACATGAGCTGTTTGTAAATTCTGAAGACTAATCCCTTGTTGGGTAAAGACCTTGCCTGCCAATGCAGGAAACGTGGATTTGATCCCTGGGTCAGGAAGATCCCCTGGAGCAGGGCATGGCAACATGGTGCTAGAAGCTCTACTTAGAGTAGTTAAGCAAGATAAAAGAAATAAAAGGCATTCAAATTGGCAGAGAAGTAAAATTATCTCTGTCAGCAAGTACTAAGATCCTATATGTAGGAAACCCTAAAGATTACACACACACACACTCTCTCTCTCTCTCTCTCTGTTGGAACCAATAAGAGAATTCAGCAAAGTTGCAGAATACAAAATCAACACACAGGAGCTCTCCCGGTAGTCCAGTGGTGAGGACTCTACTCCCAGTGCAGAAGGCATGAGTTTGATTCCTGGTCAGGTAACTGAGATTCCCACATGTTGCATGGTGCAGCCAAACACACACACACACACACACACACACACACACACAGATACACATGCACACACATACATACCACACACACACATATACAGACACACACACATACAAGCACAGGCGCACACACACACCACACACACAGATATACACACGTGTATACAGACACAAACACCACACAGACATACACAGACACACATGCACACACATATACACCAAACACACAGACACACAAGCACATGTATATACAGACACATACACACCACACACAGACACACACCACATACACATATACACACACGAGCACACACACACAGACACACACCACTCATGCTTTAAAAAAAATTAGTTTTGCTTCTATACACTAGCAATGAACAGTCTAAAAGGAGATTAATAGAGCAATTCAACTTACAGTAGCATCAAAAAGAACGCAATACTTGGCAATAAACTTAACCAAGGAGGTTAATTATACTTGAAAACTACAAAACATTCCCGAAAGAAAGGCACCAATAAATGGAAAAACATCCCATGTTCACAGATTAGAAGTTTTCATATTTTTAAGATGTCAATACTACCCAACAAGATCTACAGATTCATCAAAATTTCAACACTTTTTTCAGACAGAAAATTAGTCCTGAATTTATTATGGAATTTTATCAAGTGACCTGAAATAGTCAAAACGGTCTTTGGAAAAAAAGAATAACATTTGGGAGCTCACATTCCTGATCTCAAAATTTACTATAATTCTGTGACAATCAAAACAGTTTGGTACTACCATAAGGACAGACGTATACACAATGCAGTACAATAGAGAACCCAGAAATAAACTTTTATAAACAGGGTCAAATAATTTTCTGTAAGGGCGCCAAGGCCATTTAATGGGGAAAAGACAGTCTTTTTAACAAATAATGTTGGGAAAACTGCATTTCAAAATGCAGAAAAATGCAAATACAAAAAAGTTAAGTTTGACCCTTACCTTACACTATGTACAAATATTAACTCAGAATGGATCAAAGACTTAAATGTTACAGCTAAAACTTAGAAGAAAACATAATAAAAAAAGCTTTATGATAAAAAAAAAATAATCCCTTGTTGGTCACGTCATTTGCAAATATCTTATTTCAATTTATGGGTTGTCTTATCACTTTGTTTATTGTTTCCTTTGCTGTACAAGTTTTTGAGTTTAAGTAAGTCCCATGTGTTCAATTTTTTTAAATTTTCATTATTCTAGGAGATGGATTGAAATGTTAGTGTTCTGCCTATGTTTTCTTCTAGGTATTTTAAAGCATCTGGTCTCATATTTAGGAAGGACCAAGAAATAACATTTTACCTATGGAGAAAGCCATTCAATGCCCATAATTCTCATTAGAAATCATCCAGCCAGAAATAAGTGGCACAACATACTTCAAATACAGAAATAAAAGAACTATGTATGCAGAATTCTATATCTAGTAAAAAATATCCCTCAGGAATAAGGGGGAAATCAAGACACTCTTAGAGGAAGAAAAACTAAAATTTGTCATCAGCAGACATACTGCAAAAGATGTTCTTGAGACCAAAATGATAAAAGAAGGAATTCTGGAATGTCAGTGAGGAAGACAGAAAAACCGTAGGGGTAAAAGTATGAATAAACCCAATAGACTTTTCTTCTCTTCTTGAATACTGTAAATCACATTGACAGGGTTGGGGGTGGGCGGCAAGCAAGAAGGAAGATTTCTCTTATGGCCCTCACTTTCTTGATGGCAGTCTGTCACAGTTCGGATGGCACACCCTCTGCTTTCTCCTCTGATTTTATTCCACAGGGTACAGGAGAAAGAGCCCTGCACTATATGACCTGGTTATAGTCCCAGTTCTGTTACTGACTAGCGTGTGATCTTGAACAAGCTAATTCCCCGAGTCTTGTCTATAAAATGGGTATAAATCGAACTGTGGTGTTGGAGAAGACTCTTGAGAGTCCCTTGGACTGCAAGGAGATCCAACCAGTCCATTCTAAAGAAGATCAGCCCTGGGATTTCTTTGGAAGGAATTATGCTAAAGCTGAAACTCCAGTACTTTGGGCACCTCATGCAAAGAGTTGACTCATTGGAAAAGACTCTGATGCTGGGAGAGATTGGGGGCAAGAGAAGGGGATGACAGAGGATGAGATGGCTGGATGGCATCACTGACTCGATGGATGTGAGTCTGAGTGAAGTCCGGGAGTTGGTGATGGACAGGGAGGCCTGGCGTGCTGCGATTCATGGGGTCACAAAGAGTCGGAAATGACTGAGTGACTGATCTGATCTGATCTGATCTAGTTTTTGAAAAGAATTAAATAATTTTGTATTTAAAAGTACTTTGTAAACTGAAATGTACTGCATTAATACATTCCTTTTCAGAGGATAGGCCCCTAACTTGGTCTAGGGTGTAGAGAGAAGAAATAATAACTGAGATGAATCATGAAGGAGGAGAAAAGAAGAGAGGTGATAGGACAAGAGAGGAGCATGAACAAGGAAAGGAGGGCTAGACAGATCTGGAAAAAACCAATCATCGTATGCACAGTCAGATTAAAGAATTTCGGGAAATGGGTGGAGAAGACATGATGCTAACAGTCCAGGCAGGCAAGGTCGTAAAGCACTTTGCATATCACCCTAAGGAGTGTGGACTTTTTAACGATGTGGTAAGTGAGGTGTTTAAAGAGGGAGTGGAATGATCAGATCTGTGGTATGGAAATCTCCTTGGTGGGGGGAGTGTAGAAGGAGGTGTAGAAGCAGTCAGGCTAGCCTGAGAGATCACTCAGGAAGCGGGAGCAGTAACCCAGGCCAGGAATGTAAAGAACCCAGGTTAGGGTAGCCATACCACAGGTGGACAAGAGCATCAGTTCAGTTCAGTTGCTCAGTCATGTCCGACTCTTTGCGATCCAATGGACCGTAGCATGCCAGGCCTCCCTGTCCATCACCAACTCCCAGAGTTCAACCAAACTCATGTCCGTTGAGTCGGTGATGCCATCTAACCATCTCATCCTCTGTCATCCCCTTCTCCTCCTGCCTTCAATCTTTCCCAGCATCAAGGTCTTTTCCAATGAGTCAGTTCTTCACATCAGGTGGCCAAAGTATTGGAGTTTCAGCTTCAATATCAGTCCTACCAATGAACACCCAGGACTGATCTCCTCTAGGATGGACTGGTTAGATCTCTTTGTAGTCCAAGGGACTCTCAAGAGTCTTCTCCAACACCACAGTTCAAAAGCATCAATTCTTTGGCACTTAGCTTTCTTCACAGTCCAACTCTCACATCCATACATGACCACTAGAAAAACCATAGCCTTGACTAGATGGACCTTTGTGGACAAAGTAATGTCTCTGCTTTTTAATATGCTGTCTCGGTTGGTCATAACTTTCCTTCCAAGGAGTAAGCGTCTTTTAATTTCATGGCTGCAATCACCATCTGCAGTGATTTTGGAGCCCCCCAAAATAAAGTCTGACACTGTTCCCACTGTTTCCCCATCTATTTGCCATGAAGTGATGGGACCGGATGCCGTGACCTTAGTTTTCTGAATGTTGAGCTTTAAGCCAACTTTTTCACTCTCCACTTTCACTTTCATCAAGAGGCTTTTTAGTTTTTCACTTTCTGCCATAAGGGTGCTGTCATCTGCATATCTGAGGTTATTGATGTTTCTCCTGGCCATCTTGATTCCAGCTTGTGGTTCCTGCAGCCCAGCATTTCTCATGATGTACTCTGCATATAAGTTAAATAAGCAGGATGACAATATACAGCCTTGAGGTACTACTTTTCCGATTTGGAAACAGTCTGTTGTTTCATGTCCAGTTCTAACTGTTGCTTCCTGACTTGCATACAGGTTTCTCAAGAGGCAGGTCAGGTAGTCTGGTATTCCCATCTCTTTCAGAATTTTCCACAGTTTATTGTGATCCACACAGTCAAAGGCTTTGGCATAGTCAATAAAGCAGAAATAGATGTTTTTCTGGAACTCTCTTGCTTTTTCGATGATCCAGTGAATGTCGGCAATTTGATCTCTGGTTCCTTTGCCTTTTCTAAAACCAGGTTGAACATCTGGAATTTCGTGGTTCATGTACTGCTGAAGCCTGGCTTGGAGAATTTTGAGCATTACTTTACTAGTGTGTGAGATGAGTGCAATTGTGCAGTAGCTTGACCATTCTTTGGCATTGCCTTTCTTTGGGATTGGAATGAAAACTGACCTTTTCCAGTCCTGTGGCCACTGCTGAGTTTTCCAAATTTGCTGGCATATTGAGTGCAGCACTTTCACAGCATTATCCTTTAGGATTTGAAATAGCTCAACTGGAATTCCATCACCTCCAGTAGTAATCCAAGTAGTTCTAAGGAGGTGGAGTCCATAGGACAGAACGCCAATGAGCAGGGAGGTAAAGGAAGGATGGAGGATGACTCCTGGCTTCTGATTTGAACTGACAGATCAAAAGAGATTCTTTCACTCAGTTAGGAGGAAAAGCAACTTGAGGGAAAGAGAGAATCCAGTTTTAGAATGTTGAGTTAGAGGTACCTGTGGGACAAGCAAGTAGAAGGGGCTAATAAACTGTTGGAACATAGGAGGGAGATGTGGGATGTATGTAAACAGAAGACACTCTTAGAGTGTTATTAAGATCACAGTCTCATAGCTTGTATGTGGATGTGATATATCCAGAGGCTTTCAAACTCTCCACCTTCATTCCTCAGAATTTGTTAAAAGGAAACCAAACAGGGAACCCCTTTAAAAACACACATCTTAAAGGCTCTTTACATAGAATAAATCTTTATCATTCATGGTTAAGCTTGGAAACACTCAGATTCATAATGGTCTTTTCTAAGAACATTGCTGCCTGGGTTCTTTTCCAGGATGGAAGATCTGTAGCACATGTAGTGTTGCAGTCAAGAATTTCCATCCACATTCAACCTACATCTCTTTTGTCTGGTTAAGCCCATTGCTTTTGGTTCTTATTCTCACTGGAAATAATTTCTTACTGTCAGCTTACACAGTAAAGTTTATAACTTTAAACCTGTGATTGAACATTTCCAAACATATGGATGAAATTTTTTAAACGCATCTGTCAATATGTTTCCAAATCTCAACTACAATTAACATTCTACATTAATTTCTCATGCCCCTCCTTCCCATTGCCCACTCCTTGCCTGCCATAATGGACTTGTTTGCATTTCTGGAAGGCCCAAGGCCTTATTTTTACTGTTTCTTTATAATGACTGGAAGTAAATTAACATGCGATTTAACATCAAGAGCAGAAATAGATCACTTCCTTTCTCTTGTGTCATAGTTTATTCATCTGTAAAACAAGAAGGTTGAATTTGATTGGAATTAGATGACAAAAATGGAACCCCTGGATTCCCAGGGGGCTCTCAGTGATGTAAACAAGAATAAGTAAGCTAATAAAATGGAACTTTCGCCCACAAAAAGGCTACAGAAGGATAAACATTCACTAAGTACACATGTACTTCGGTTTATGTTTCCTTGAAGTTGCATAATGAAGTAGGTATTTCCATTTTCAAATGAAGAACTAGCACACAGAGAGGGAGATAACTTTCCTAAGGCGGAACTGGCATTTTACAAAACTAAATGAAACAAAAACTCAGGTTCCTTTGCTTTTAAATGGAATTATATCAACTTAATAATTTAGCCAGGATTATCCAGTTAACTGGAGAAGGAAATGGCAACCCAATCCAGTATTCCCAGGGCTGGAAATCCTATGGACAGAAGAGCCTGGCAGACTCCTGGCATTCCGTGGGGTGGCAAAGAGTCGGACACGACTCAGTGACCAAACAACAACAACCAGTTACAGAGGGAAAAAAGGAAAAAGAAGTGGACTTTTGTTTTATAGATACCGTTCAAAATATGACTCATAGGGAGAGGCATACAATTATGTGTATCCTTCTCAATAAGGTTAGAAATCTATGGAATAGTTGTTTTCTCTTTTTTAAATTTAAATTTATTTATTTTAATTGGAGGTTAATTACTTTACAATATTGTATTGGTCCACCACGAGTGTACACATGTTCCCCATCCTGAACCCCCCTCCCACCACCCACCCCGTACCATCCCTCTGGGTCATCCCAGTGCACCAGCCCCAAGCATCCTGTATCCTGCATCAAACCTGGACTGGCGATTAGTTTCTTATATGATATTATACATGTTTCAATGCCATTCTCCCAGATCATCCCATCCTCTCCCTCTCCCTCTCCCACAGAGTCCAAAAGACTGTTTTATACATCTGTGTCTCTTTTGCTGTCTCGCATACAGGGTTATCGTTACCATCTTTCTAAATTCCATATATATGCTTTAGTATACTGTATTGGTGTTTTTCTTTCTGGCTTACTTCACTCTGTATAATAAATAAGTTGTTTTCTAAAGCAAGGACCTTCCTTCTCAAAAAAAATCCTAGGATTCCAAGAAAACCTTTTGATACACAGTATGTGCATTGATAACTAGCTGCCACAAGGTGGCACAATTTCTCAGTAAATGCAATGAGGTTGCGCGCATGCGTGCAAAGTCGGTTCAGTTGTGTCCAACTCTGCGAACTCGTGGACTGTATAGCCCGTCAGGCTCCTCTGTCCACGGCATTCTCCAGGCAAGAATAGTGTAGTGGGCCGCCTTTTCCTACTCCAGCAATGAGGTTGGTCTAAGTCTAAAATCTCAAATTTTTCTTCTCCACTCAGAGCATCCTTTCTCTTTTAGAAATTCAGTCTGATTTTTCTATTTAATAAGGGCAAGCTTACATAAATTTGGTTATTCCTTTAATCTGGAATCCCTCCCACCATCTCTTATCTCCCTCATTTCACTAACTCACATTCATCTTTAGCTTACACCTAAAATATCATTTCCTTAGAGACTCTCACCTCCCTGAACAAGGTTAGTTTCCTGAGAACATGCTCCTGGAGCATCTTTGCCCTTGGTCATACTTCACACTCTTGAAATTTCTAACTTCTAGGTTTGAAGCTTCATATAAGGACAAACAACCACACTGATCTCATTCGCAGCTCAAATCTAGAGGCCAGCCCAGTGTCTGAGTCATAGTAGGCATTCAGTAATTAGCATTGCTCAATGAATAAAGTAGTGGTAGACTAAACATTAGAGAAATAAATAACCTCTAAGATTTCTTCCTCCAGATTTCAGGGGAAACATTTTTTCCCACCAAAAAGAAACAAAAGATTGACCAAGCTTCCATCATTTCTGGTCTTTAACTCCATATAGTGGTGGGAGACGATTAGCAACACTTAGGAACTACGTTATATTTCCTCAGTTAATGTCACACTATTATCCATAATTGTGTAATTTAACTATCCACTTCTGAAGCTGTCATCTAGAGTAGTAATAAATGAGTCTCCTGTGACTGAGGAGAAAAACTTGGATCTAGTGTGGAGAGGGGATTTCTTCCAAGCTTGCCTCTGGCAGCTGAACAACTTTCTCCCAGGAACAGGGTCTGAAATATGATATTTTCCAAGAGATATGTGCTCTAACCAATTGGCTCTGTGCTTTGAGGCTGCTCTGGTTGGTATGTGCAAAAAGCTTGAGCACTATCCATTGGGGAGATTTTTATATGATCTTTGCTCCTTTTTTCTTTGCATGCTAATAAAACTTAACTCAAATTAAATTTAATTCAACAGTGAACATTTGCTGTGTGTAAGAAACTGTGCTGAGTCCTATAGAGATGTGAAAAGCAAGACTCCTGTCCTCGAGAAGTTTACAGTCCAGTATTTCTTACTGCTCTTGTTGTTCATTCGCTAAGTCACGCCTGACTGTGACCACACGAACTGCATCACTTCAGGCTTCCCTGTCCTTCACTGTCTCCCGGGATTTGCTCAAATACACGTCCATTGAGTTGGCGATGCTATCTAACCATCTCACCCTTTGCTGCTCCCTTCTTCTTTTGCCTTCAATCTTATCTAGCATCAGGGTCTTTTCCAATGAGTCAGTTCTTTGCATCAGGTGGCCAAAGTGTTAGATTCCCAGCATTTCTTATTTCAGCACTGTTAGTCATAGTTCACATTAAGTTCATATTTTGGACAAATGATTCCTACTCTTTAGGAGAGCCTAATGGAATCTTGAATTGGGTAACAGGAAGGGGTGATGGTGAGGTCATTGGAAAGGATAGATTCAATATGTGCATATTAATTTGATTATTCTAACTACAGAAAGTGTGTGTGTGCTAAGTTGCTTCAGTCATGTCTGATTCTGTGCAACCCTGTGAACTGCAACCCACTAGGCTCCTCTGTCCATGGGATTTTCTAGGCAAGAATACTGAAGTGGGTTGCCGTGCCCTCTTCCACGGGACCTTCCCGACCCAGGGATCAAACCCACGTCTTTTACATCTACCTGCATTAAGTGGGTTATTTTACCACTAGCACCACCTGGAAAGCCTAACTACAGAAAGTAAAGCACAACAAAACTATCCTTCTGAGGGTATATGCATGAGATTGAAGGATCAATAAGTATCAATTATGTGGAGTTAATATTAGAGAGGTGATAACAGACTCAAATATTAGCACAGAGGTACTCTAATCTCCCTCCGGCATGTTCACTCCAAGGCTCCAGCAATAATCAACTAACAGTTCCCACTGACTGAATACCCACCTGGGCTTTAGGATCAGCAGCTATTATCCACATCTTCACATGTGCTGTTGCCTCTGTTTGTGCTGCTCCAACCTAGTGTGGCTGGGAAACCCCTTCCCTTCAAAACCCAATCCGAGCTCATGGATGCCTCTGACAAAGCCTCTCTTCCTCCTCTGGAGCTTCCGATCACTTTGTTGTCTCGGCTTATTCATATGGACACCATCCTCTCACATTGCAAGGCTGGAGCTGTGCCTCATTCCTACCATACCTCCAACCCTATAGCTTGGGTTCTTCAAGATGCTAGAGGGTGTCCTTCCCTCTATGTGCTCCCTGAAGTCTGCCACAGTGGAGAGGAGTCCCTGGGGAGTCAGAAAGTCTCTTTTTCCTATATGACCACAGCTGTAGCCCTAAAATTACTTTTAGGGCTTTTCATGAGATTACTTTTCATGGGAAACTGTCCTACAAAATCTCAAGAGGGCATCAGATGACTAGAAACATCATTAGATTGATTACTATTCTCAATTCACATGTTTCCTCAAGATTAAAGTGCTTTCGTATGATACTATTTTCTTTCCATCTTTATAAAAACACAGTTTTAAGAACCTTAGAATCATCTGAGTTGGAAATACCTTGAAGAACATACCAATTCTCTTTCAAATGAAAATGAAGACCAGAAAAATTAAAAAACTTGCTCTGAGTCCTAAGATTTAACAAGAAAATCAAGCTGCAAAACAAATTACCACAAATTTAATGGCTTAAGACAACACCCATTTACTAACTCACAGTCTATGGGTCAGAGGCCCTGCCTGGCTCAGCATGACTGGCTCCTTGCTCAGGGTCTCATGAAGCTGTAATTAAGGCATCAGTGGGCTGAGTTCCCATCTGGAGGCTCTGGGGAAGAACCTACTCCCAAGTTCATCCTTACTGGCAGGACTCAGTTGCAGGATTGAAGGCCCAGTTTCCTTGTTGGCCATTGGCTCTCAAATCCTTTCTACCTGACCCTTCCATCATCAAGCCAACAACAGGGCATCAAATCCTTCTAATACTTCCAATCTCTGATTTGTGCCATGGCTACCAGCTACAGAAAACCCTCTGATTTCAAAGGCCCCATGTGGTTAGGTTAGGCCCACCAGGATCCTCTCTCTTTTTCTTATGATCAACTGTGCCAGATAACATAACCTAATCACAGCGGGAGAACCCATCAGATTCAATCCCAAGGATGATTCAGGATGTATATGTGGAAGGTAGGCAGGAACTCTTGGAAAACAAGTTAGAATCCTGCCTACACACAGGGAATGGAAATCAAAGACATGGTTTTGATATGAGCTTCACTACTCACCATCTCTGCGGTTGGACACATCATTACATTTGATTGAGCTCATGTTTCTTCATTGGTAGACTGAAATTAATAAATACCCCACAAAGTTTTTGTAAGTGTTAATGAGAAGATGGATATGAGAATGGCTTTAAGGTATAAGGCATAACCTGGCAAGGTCTACCTCAAGTTAATATGTACAAGTATGTAGCATCAGTAGACTCAAAATTGCTAAAAGTTAGAGGAAAGTTCGGAGAAGGCAATGGCACCCCACTCTAGTAGTCTTGCCTGGAAAATCCCATGGATGGAGGAGCCTGGTAGGCTGCAGTCCATGGGGTCGCTAAGAGTCAGGCACGACTGAGCGACTTCACTTTCACTTTTCACTTTCATACATTGGAGAAGGAAGTGGCAACCCACTCCAGTGTTCTTGCCTGGAGAATCCCAGGGACAGGGGAGCCTGGTGGGCTGCCGTCTACGGGACTGCACAGAGTCGGACATGACTGAAGCGACTTAGCAGCAGCAGCAGCAGCAGAGGAAAGTTTGTCTCTTCAGACCTGCCAAAAATAGGGGCTTTCTCCTCTGCAGTGTCAGCCTTGCAGTCATAATGACACGGAAGTTGAGGGCACCAAGAAAAGGAGAGGAGCTACAGGATTTCAAAAGGCAGTGTCTTCCTACCCAGGACTAAACTGTATTTAGATGTATCTGGACTGCTCTAGCCCTTGGCTAAAGCTGGGGTTTTTTCAAGTGACCAAACAGTCCTGGACCCCCAAGCTGACATGTTCATCTGATAAGTTGATGAACTGATAAAGTTGGGGTCTAACTCAGAAGGGGAAGGCACAGCAGAGATGACTGGGCACATGTTTCAGCAAGGAAAACAGCTTGTCTATCCCTCCCCACTCTCCGGTGTTCTTTAGGGCAAAAATTGTGAGTTATGGTAACATCTAATCATAGCTCTCTTTATTTAGAACACCACCAAAGGGGCAAGGTTCTAAAGGCACAAGTAAGGGGGCACACACATGTGTAGGAGACTCATTTTCTCTTCCTTCAGTGTAGCTTACTTACTGAGAAAGGAGCACATAAACCTGGATGTAAATTGCTTAACAATGATGGCTTACATATACTGTGTTTGCCCCTTCAGCAGAAGAAACCATTATGTGATGGTTTTCCTCAACCCTTTTTTGCTAAATACATAGAATAGAGCAGAGTCTGGCATAAAACAGATATTTCAAAAAGCATTTGCCAAATGAACAAATTTATAATAAAAGTAATGATAATAAAACAGTGAGCTGGACCCATATTTCCTATTTCCCACCCACCACTCTTTCTAGTAAACCGTTTCCCACTGTATTGGGCTAGTGGCTGCCTTTTGAACAGATTTAATAAGTAGGTATTAAAGCTCAGGCTAAACTTGAATGTGTCAGCTCCTATAGCCACTAGAAATTCCAACCAGTCTGTCAAGTTAAATGTCTCTATAAATAGTCATGCAGCTGAGGAAGTGAATAGCATGTTGACCATCTGTTGTCTTTCTTCCCTGGGGAGCTGAGCTGAAGGAATTTGAGAGGTTAATGAGCTCTCTCTGGCTCCTGTGATCTTGCATAATCTTTGGATGTGGGTCTTGTCCATTTTGGAAGATCAACACCCATGAAATACCTTGGAAGTGTACATGCCTATGCAATGATTAGAGGTGTCTCTCCAGTGATCTGTGATGTTTTTAGAGGCTCTAAAGGAATGCTGGGAAATTACTTGGGCTTTGTAGTCAGCTCAGTGTTTTAAACCTTGATTCCTCCACTTAGTCGGATAACTTTGGTTCTTCTCTGATCTTCTGTTTCTTCACATGCAAAATTGGAACCATAGTATTAATAATATTTATATCATGGGGTTATTATGAAGGTTAAATGATCTAAGTACACAAAGCACGTAGTACAGAAATAGGCTCTTCATAAATTGGCTATGATTGTTTGTATGTAACTAAATTTCCTCTTGAATACACATACATTTATTTCTTCAAACCATGCAAACATTTATTCCATAAGCATTCACTAAGTGCTTAATAATATTCCAGTCCCTGTGCTAAGTGATAGATGTTGAGTTAAGTGAGAGGATGGCTCAGGGGAAAGGGAGAGAAAGTTAACATTGAGAACCCACACTGAGCCAGACTCTGTGCTAAGTGTCGGGAATCGCAGGCGAACAAGTCACAGAATTTGAATTTCCTATCTGCTTTTGTTTCTTAATTTCACACATTAATTCATTTAAGAGACATCAAAGCTCAACAAGTCACTTTGGCGTACTGGTCACCAAAATTTCTTTTTGACTCAGTCTTCTTTGAATTCCACTGGGGCAGGAGAGCATACCTAAGAGACTTGCTTTTCATTCCAGCCAAGCCTGAGCTCAGTCTTGGCCTCCCACTGCTCCCCAACTATCTTTGATTTCCCACTTGTAGTGAAGAATAACTCCACTTTCTCAACAGAAGCGTCAGTGCCCTAGGCCTCAATGTGATTGCTTTAGAGAGTAATTGTGTTTTGGCAAGAACATCCTGCTCTCTTAATTAAGGGCTTCTGTGGTTTGGTCCTTGTCCTAGATCCTTCTAATTTATTCCCTGTTGTCAAATTCATCACTAAGTATGTCCTCTTATATAATGTTATTATAGCACAAGTGACATAGTTCCATAACATTTCAGGAAAAAGTAGATTTTACTGGAAATAAAAGTACTCAGAGAACCGCATTATGACGAAACATTCCACAGTGCTGATTTGTTCTCTATTTCCCACAAATCTACAGCAACAAGTGACTCATTTTAAAACTAGCTCTAGAGTTGCCCATCTAAAATAACTCAAGTAAAACACACACACACACTTGTCATGTTTGTCACAATTAATCAATCTGACAACACAATTCCAGAACAATTAAAAGTTAAATAAGATATAAAACTATAAGAATTTTAGAACAACAAATGTGTGGAAATGTTTATACTTCTCCAGTGGGAAAGGTATTACTAAGCATTGTATCAAAGGCAGAAAGCATTTAGAAAATGACCAATAGAATTGATTTCTGAAAAAAATTTAAAACTTTTACAAGGCCAAGAATTCTGCCAAATATTGAAAAGCATAAATTAGGGAAAATATTTGCAATCTATAAAGAGCAGTTAACATATAGTTTTTCACAGTTGCATGCTAGGCAAAAGTCATGAGAAGACAATTCACAAAACAAATGTCCAGTAAGCATATAAACATGTTTGACTTTACCAATAAAGCAATACAGATTAAAACTATGAAACATAGTTTTTCACCATTAGAATGGTAAAGCTTAAATTTAGGGATAAGGCAAGTATGTGCATGAACCAGCACTCTCATACATTCTTACTGGATGGGATCAATTTTTTGGAGGCCCATTTTGTAATATGCAAATTGTTTTTAAAAGCATATACCATTCGACTCAGCAACTTTACTATTAGGCATTATCCTAAGGAAAGAATTGGAGAAGTCGCAAAAACGTATTGTAGCACTGTTTATAATAAAGAAGAATTTGAAACAACCTTCTATCTACAGAGGGTAGTTAAATTATAGGACATTCGTACAGTGGAATATTAGGCTACTGTTATGGGCTTCCCAGGTGGCTCAGTGGCAAAGACTCTGCCTGCCATGCAGGAGACCTGGGTTTGATCCCTGGGTTGGGAAGATCCCCTGGAGAAGGGCATGGCAACCCATTCCTGTTCCATGAATTTCATGAACAGAGAAGCCTGGTGGGCTACAGTCCATGGGGTCACAATTCTCACTCCTTTATTGGCTTCAAAGAAGCTGCCAGGTTGTAAGAGGGTCAATGGAGAGAACCACGTGGCAAGGAATTGAGGACAGCTTCTAGAATCTGAGAGCAGCCCACTGCTGACAGTCAGCAAAAAAAATGGAACCACAGTCTAGAGCTGTAGGGAGATCAATCTTGCCAATAACAGCTTGGAAGCAGATATTTCCATGGTCAAACCTCTGATGGGACTGCTGTCCTGGCCAACAGCTGATGCAGCCTGGCAACAAAAACTGTGAGATAATAAATAAGTATTGTTTAAAGTCACTAAGTTTGTGGTAATTTGTTATTCAAAGCTGTCTAGGTTATGTTAAGTAAAAAATAAATTATGAAATAGTATGTCATATGATCTTATTTAAATTAAGCTTATGTTTGAATAAATTTGTAGAAAAATGTCTTGGACAGTATAAGCCACTTTTATATTTTAAATTTATGTATTTTTATACATAAAATTTATATATTTTAAAGGTAGTCCTCATATTTTTCTACTTTCTTGCAATTTATTTTTTTCAATGAGTATTTTTTATAATTAAAGATAGATATATTCTCATTTTCAAAATTATATTCAAAACCTTGGGAGGAGGTTTATCATTTTTGTGTCATAATGATGCAGCATTTGGGGGGAAACCTTGGAACATATTGAAATTCATTGATTTAAAGATAATGAAACATATTTCTGTTCACTAAGGTAATCTGTGAATATGATTAAACATGAATGCCCATCTTTTATTAATACTAAGGATAAAAAGAAAATATGCAATCAGAGCTTTTGCACCGCTAAAAACAGCTCACATTAACTTGAGACAATTACATATGGCTTATTTCAAACACAATTGCAAATAATTATCAGTTCAGTTCAGTTGCTCAGTCATGTCCAACTCTTCGCGACTCCATGGACCGCAGCATGCCAGGCCTCCCTGTCCAGCACTAACTCCTGGAGTTTACCCAAACTGATGTCCATTGAGTCGATGATGCCATTCATCTCATCCTCTGTTGTCCCCTTCTCCTTTTGCCTTCAATTTTTCCCAGCATCAGGGTCTTTTCAAATGAGTCAGCTCTTCGCATCAGGTGGCCAAAGTACTGGAATTTCACCTTCAACATCAGTCCTTCCAATGAACAGTCAGGGCTAATCTCCTTTAGATGGACTGGTTGGATCTCCTTGCAGTCCAAGGGATTCTTAAGAGTCTTCTCCAACACCACAGTTCAAATCATCAATTCTTCAGTGCTCAGCTTTCTTTATAGTTCAACTCTCACATCGATATATGACTACTGGAAAAACCATAGCCTTGGCTAGACAGACCTTTGTTGGCAAAGTAATGTCTCTGCTTTTCAATATGCTGTCTAGGTTGGTCATAACTTTCCTTCCAAGGAGTAAGCATCTTTTAATTTCATGGCTGCAATCACCATCTGCAGTGATTTTGGAGCCCCCAAAAGAAAGTCTGACACTGTTTCCACTGTTTCCCCATCTGTTTGACATGAAGTGATGGGACCAGATGCCATGATCTTTGTTTGCTGAATGTTGAGCTTTAAGCCGACTTTTTCACTCTCCTCTTTCACTTTCATCAAGAGGCTTTTTAGTTTTTCTTCACTTTCGCTATAAGGATGGTGTCATCTGCATATCTGAGATTATTGATATTTCTCCCGGCAATCTTGATTCCAGCTTGTGCTTCTTCCAACCCAGCATTTCTCATGATGTACTCTGCATAGAAGTTAAATAAGCAGGGTGACAATATACAGCCTCGACGTACTCCTTTTCCTATTTGGAACCAGTCTGTTGTTCCATGTCTAGTTCTAACTGTTGCTTCCTGACCTGCATACAGGTTTCTCAAGAGGCAGGTCAGGTGGTCTGGTATTCCCATCTCTTTCAGAATTTTCCATAGTTTATTGTGATCCATATAGTCAAAGTCTTTGGCATAGTCAATAAAGCAGAAGTAGATGTTTTTCTGGAACACTCTTGCTTTTTTGATGATCCATCAGATGTTGGCAATTTGATCTCTGGTTCCTTTGCCTTTTCTAAAACCAGCTTGAACATCTGGACGTTCACGGTTCACATATTGCTGAAGTCTGGCTTGGAGAATTTTAGGCATTACTTTACTAGCATGTGAGATGAGTGCAATTGTGCGGTAGTTTGAGCATTCTTTGGCATTGCCTTTCTTTGGAATTGGAATAAAAACTGACCTTTTCCAGTCCTGTGGCTACTGCTGAGTTTTCCAAATTTGCTGGCATATTGAGTGCAGCACTTTCACAGCATCATCTTTCAGGATTTGGAATAGCTCAACTGGAATTCCATCACCTCTACTAGCTTTGTTTGTAGTGATGCTTTCTAAGGCCCGCTTGACTTCACATTCCAGGATGTCTGGCTCTAGGTCAGTGATCACACCATCGTGATTATCTGGGTCACGGAGATCTTTTTTGTATAGTTCTTCTGTGTATTCTTGCCACCTCTTCTTAATATCTTCTGCTTCTGTTAGGTCCCTACCATTCTGTCCTTTATTGAGCCCATTTTTGCATGAAATGTTCCCTTGGTATCTCTAATTTTCTTGAAGAGATCTCTAGTCTTTCACATTCTACTGTTTTCCTCTATTTCTTAGTATTGATCACTTAGGAAGGCTTTCTTATCTCTCCTTGCTATTCTCTGGAACTCTGCATTCAAATGGGTATATATTTTCTTTTGTTCTTTACTTTTCCCCTTCCTTCTTTTCACAGCTATCATAAGGCCTCCTCACACAGCCATTTTTCTTTTTTGCATTTCTCTTTCTTGGGGCCCCCAAAAATAAAGTGCCACTCTTTCCCCATCTATTTGCCATGAAGGGATGGGACTGGATGCCATGATCTTAGTTTTCTGAATGTTGAGCTTTAAGCCAACTTTTTCACTCTCCTCTTTCACTTTCATCAAGAGGCTCTTTAGCTCTTCTTCACTTTCTTCCACAGGCTGGTGTCATCTGCATATCTGAGGTTACCGATATTTCTCCCGGCAATCTTGATTCCAGCTTGTGCTTCATAAGGAAACAAAAGTACAACTTGAAAAACTGCCAAGCCAGAACATTCATTCAACTCAATAATGGAATATTTGAGATAAACTAACAGGGCAAGTCTTCAATAAGTGCAACAACTTACCATTCAAGAATGACTGTCCACTTATCTCCCTTACTAACAGGAGAAAGATTCAGAGCAGTGGCACAGGAGATAGATTCAGAGCAGTGGCTAAGGTGTATTACTGAGGATATCATAATTGGAGATGGTGCCTGGAATAAACTGTTTTAATGTTAACTAAAAAATGATTTCTATATAGTACAGATTTTCTGTAACAGGGATGATTAAATACAATTTAATTTTTGGCTAGATAGTACAATCAAAATAACTATAGAGTACATCTTTTCAGCAGCTAAAATACAGTATTTATAGCTAGTCGTGAGATGTGAAAATGAAGTAACTAAACTCTAGGTTATTGGGTTTGCTAAGGAAAATATTGTCAGTTGTGAGTACCATCCAACCTTGGAATCTTTTCATGGATCCAAGAGCCTCACCAGCTCTATAGTGCAGATGTTTAAACACTCAACTCCCTATCCCGCATCTTTTCCTCTCATCTGATTGGCTTTGCTTGTGTCAAGTGCCCATCCATTGGCTGGGGAAGCAGAAGATGTCTAAAGTAAGAATGCCACCAAGAAAACTGTATACAAGGTAAAGTAACTCCACCCACCCTCACCCACCGCCCAAAGCAAGGAGACAATGGATGCTACTGGCCATAGCAATCAAACTCCTTAGCATGAATATTCGACCCATCATGATAAGGCACTGCCTAACTGTTCCACGTTCTCTCCTATCCCCTATCTCTTCATACCCAGTAGTCAATATGCCTCACCCTCTTTGCCATCTATATACTTTTGTACTACCATTCCTTACACTTAGCTGGTGGTCTCCAGTTCCATTTTCAAGACCCCATTAGTCATCAGCTCTTTAAAAAAAATATTAGTTAGAGCCATCAGTTCTTTAGAAATTCTTCTGTGACAACTCCCTTCCTTCCCTTCCAGGTTTGATGCCTTCTCACCTCTTCCATATCCCCCATAGTATCATGATGTGTTCAAATTGTCTGTACTCTTGTCTTTCTCCCCCTTGACTGTGGACTCCCTAAAGGCAGGGATTATCTGACTAATGCTTAATGGAGCAGCATGTATTCAATAAGCATTAAAGTTTATTGAATGCAAAAAATCAGTCTCATTACTTACTGCTGCTGCTGCCGCCAAATTGCTTCAGTCGTGTCCAACTCTGTGCAGCCCCATAGATGGCAGCCCACCAGGCTCCCTCATCCCTGGGATTTTCCAGGCAAGAACACTGGAGTGGGTTGCTATTTCCTTCTCCAAGGCATGAAAGTGAAAAGTGAAAGTGAAGTCGCTCAGTCATGTCCAACTCTTAGCGACCCCATGGACTGCAGCCTACCAGGCTCCTCCGTCCATGGGATTTTCCAGGCAAGAGTACTGGAGTGGGTTGCTAATAAACTCTAATATGGGCACTCTTCTCCCCTGGACAGTGTTGAGAAGTACCAAGTTGAACTTTTTCAGTTCTCTTTTAGCTTCGTCTGTTTATCAAAAGCATTTGTTTTTACAACATTACTATATTGGTGTTTTGACAAACTATAGTTTTACACTGGGTATATTACCTGAGGCCTGCTTCCTGCGCTTATAGGGGAGTGGCCTTATTCTCATTTTGTTTGATTCTAGTCAGTTTTAGACAGAGTGGTCCTTCTTGACTTAGTACATGAAATTATATTCCTTAGGCCCATGTGCTTGTAAAATACTGTGTAGCAGCTCAGTAGTATATCTATATCATTTGGTATATCTATGGTTTCTCACTATTATCTTTCAGTGTTCATGCACATGAGAGGGCTAGTAATGCCCGCCCACCTTGCAGGATTGTTGAGCATTTAAGAGGAAAATATATGTAAAGCATTTAGCACAGAGTCAGCCATAGAGTTTATATTTGCCTAGTAAGTTGTTCAGCACACCCAGGGGAAGGAATTATTTCTACTGAGTTGTGTGGTACAGGACCACTTGCAAGTGTTTATAAAAAGAGGTTGTAGTTGTTCATCCAAAGGCATTCTTCCTTCCTTTTTTGGAAGGGAATTTTATTGAGGACAGAAATGTGCTTAGAGTACCAGGCAAGGCTATGTTACTAAGTTCAAATCTGTAAGATGTAGATAGAAGTTCTTGGGTGGGGCTTCTGGAAAGATCCTTTCTAAAAGAGATTTTTTAAAAATCTAACAAATACTCTTCTGAATACTAGTTTCTTAGTGAGAAAGTCATTTCCTAGGCAGGTTGATAGGGAGCCTAGGGGTCCCCAAGGAGAGAGGGGTCTGGAATTCTCAAGGAGGAAGAAAGGACAAACTTTTTTTCTTTCTCCACATTCCTTAGGATTATATAACAATAATGTATCCTAAAAAAAAAAAAAAGAAAGAAAAAAAAATAATGTATCCTGCCTAAGGACAGTCTTTGGATTCAACCTTCTGTTATCTTAAAATGTTAACTATGGGAGTAGACCTGGTCTTTACAAGGATGTATCTTGCCTGAGGACAGTGTTATCTTAAAATGTAAATTATGGGAGTAGGTCTGATGAGGTCTTTATAACCTCCAGACATTCTTTGGATTATATAACCTCATTGTTAACACTAGCAAGCGGGTACTCTTTCTGCCCCCTTCTGATGCCTATGTCAGAAGCTTTCTCTATCTCCTTTATACTTCAATAAAACTTTATTACACAAAAGCTCTAAGTGATCAAGTCTCGTCTCTGGCCCTGATTTGAATTCTTCTCCTCCCGGGGCCAAGAATCCCGGTGTATTCGCGTGATTCAACAACAACCTTTCATCTGTCAAGTAAAATTGGTGTTTCATTTTGCAAAACAGTGACTAGTTAAGCTCACAACTCAAACTGTATTTGTTTAGAACAAATGGCAATGCTGTATCATATCATTCAGCCTAATAGTCCAACTGCCTTTCCAGACAACCATCATAGAATTTTAAAGATATGTATATCTCAAGGGTCAACTTTTGATAGAGTTAATAATTGTTACTGTGAAACTGTTTTTTGTTTTTTTTTCTTTTTCTGCAAAGAGTAGTGGTGAAGAATACAATGACTACTAGATCAAACTAAAATAAACTAAGGTGATGTCTGAAGCTACAACCACCATTTTGGCCCAAACTTGAGGATAGAAGCCAACAGTAAGGATAGAGCTGAGTTTGCATTCCTGGGGTACCAACCTAACACCTTCTGAGAGAGGGAAAAGAGCGTAAGGGCTTAGGATGTTGAAAGTTAGGCATGCAGGCGAACCCATCCTTCCATCTGTTAAAGGAGCTAACGTGAGGCTGACTGCTGGGCCTTGATCTAATCCCAGTATTCCCGTCCTTGGGAACTTCTGGGACTAGCTGGAGGCTAGGTAGCAAGACTGGGGCTGGACTAGGACGACAACGGAGGAAGAAAAGGTGGAAAACAGGCTCTCTGTGCAGGACTGAGAGGCTGGCCAAACCCCATACTGTGTCAGCCCTCGCCCCAAGTACTCCTTTCCCTTTTTTCTTCTACTGGTGTAGTCCGGGGAGAGCAGCGGGAGTCAAAACTGGACTTCGGCCACCCGCAGTCCCGCAGAACTGACCCCGAATCCACCCAACAGCGTCAGCTGAGCAGGCAGTTAGCACCCCGCAACCCCTCAGCCCACTTTGAAAGCTCCCAGAGCCACCAGCCGCGACACGGGCCGTCTCAAGCTGCCGTTGGCCAGCGCGCGTCACGTGCAGCAGCGCGCGGCGGCGATTGGTGCAGTGCGAGGCGGCGGGGACGCGCCGGGCACCGCAGAGGGAGCGTTACCTCAGCCCCTAGTGCCCAGCGGCGGTGAATGGACCGCTAGGCGGGCGGCCTGGTCAGGCAGGCAGGACTGTGAGTGGCGGTAGTATTGCTTGCCCTGGTGGGCAGCGGCGGGGCCTCTGGGACACCTCGGTGAAGCACGGCCTGTGGGGTTCAGTTGGGGCTGGGCGGAGGTCAGCCGGCGGACGGGGGGCAAGTGGGGTGGGGAAGGCGGGGAAGCGACCCGCCTGCCGCTACGAGGACTACGGATGAGAAGCCGCGGGAGAGGCGCGCGATCTGCTGTTAACTTAGCTGCCCCGGCGATTCCAGCTGCGTGTTAAATGTCTGAATCCTCACGTGGTGAGTGCTGGCGGGCACCTCAGTGAGGGGGATTGGCCTGAGTTTCGGGGCTGCAGGACCCGGTTGCGAGGGGCCTCTCTCAACCCCGCCCAGGACCCGACATCTTTTTGTAGGAGCTCCTGATTTTTAAATATCAGTAACTAATTAAAAGTAAATGAGTAAACTGAGGGGGAGGGCGGATGGGCCGGTTCCAGACCATCGGTTTGTGGCCAATGTAGACTAGATCCTGCTCCTAATTTGTTGTGTGACCTTGACCAAGTCACCTCTCTCGGGGATGGACATTCTCAACGTGGATGATAGTGCTCATATTTTTGAGGGGAAAAAGATCTCAGACAATACAATGGCTTGTGGCTTACCAAAGGGCCATAAAACTTAAGTACTGTCTGTCTCGGACTGGGAGATTAGAAGAGAAAATGCTTAGCAAGGCTCCTGGGAGGAGAGGGGGTAAATGAGAAAAAGATGAGAAACCCTGCTTTAAGGGAAGAGATAAAGAGACGTTCTTGTGATAGTTACATACATTAGAGGATTAAAGCAAATGAGTTGGAAGAACTTGAAAGGTCGTCTATTAGAAAAGTTTTGTGACGCCTCACACGTACACACACATAATTTTACTTAGTCTCCAAAACAGACTGTCATTCCACCTTCTGTAATGAGAAAATTGAGGATCCAAGGGTTTGGGTGACATGCTGCAGTCAGAGCTATTTAATGAGGAACTGGGATTTAAACCCAAGCCTCTGTGGCTCCAAAACCCATTCATCATGTTGCCTCTCAGCCTCTGTTCCAGTTATGTCCCAACCAAGAATTCTACTTTGTGACTTAAAATATGAATATTCTCAGCCCCCCACACCTAAGAAATGTGAATTCAGTATCTGGGACCTAGCCTGGTAATCTGCATTTTAACTGTTATTAGGTGATTCCATTTTGGTGATCTAGGAACCATTTGGAGAACAACTACTCCATAAATTTCCCACCCAGCCCCCACGTCCTCATGGCGTGTACCCTAGGGATTCGAAAGAGCAGAGATTACATCTTCTCTTCCAAAGAGGTGGCCAACCAAGCTTTGAGAGAAGCCAAGGTTTATGAGCTAGCACCTTGCACACCTCTCAGTTTGAGAAAGTGCTGGCAATTTTGGTTTTCTTTCTTCCTCCCTCCCTCTTCCTTCCTTCCTTTCTCCTCCCCCCTTTTCTCCCCTCTTTTTTTATATAGCTTCTGTTGTTGCTACTCTGTTACTCCTGAGAAAATGGCTCAAGGCATTTATTTTAAAGTCCATATTAAAATTTAAAACACCATGAAAAAAGTTTAAAAACCACAATTCATTCATAATGCTTCCAGTCTGTAAGTTTTCATGTTCTGTTGTATTGTTCTACTATTAATTAATAATCTCCCTCTTGTTAATCATATAGATTATTCAGGTTCACACAATTTAGAAAATTCTTCTAGGAGATGAGCTTGAACCTCACAATTCCAATTGGAAATCAGAAAATTATGCTGAAGATAAACCTTAAATCACAGTTCTCTTTAGAACATATCTCATTCTTCCAAATGCCTCAAAATCTGAAGATTTTTCTTTAGTTCTAAAAATAAATGGTATCATTGGTATGCATATGTATACACTGAAATGTTTCTTTTCCAGTGACTTTATCTGTTCTTTCCCATATCACTTCATTCTCACCAAAAGATATATTTAATTATTAATACTTAATTTGCTTATATATTTCATGTTCTAAAAAATGTAAGTTGAATAATCAAAACATTTCTTTGCAATTATTAACTGTCATTTAATGCACTTTGCTGCTAAAAAGGTTTTATTTGTCTAGTTCTTATGGAGGCAATATGGGATAGAGGAAATAAAGTGAGTTTTAGTTTGAGGAAGACCTGGTGCTCCAACCCCAATTCCAACACTTTCAAACAGTGATCAATCTGATCACAGTAAATTGAGCAAATTAGATTTTTAAAGAAGCTGTGAATTTTGTATTGTAACTAGTTACAGTGATGAAAAATTGAAACTCTCTACTTACGCTTGCATAAGAAACTATTAATAGGGATTCTGCTTTAACATTTTCTCAGTTTGTTAATGATCATGTTTTCTTCTTCTTTTTTTTTTTTTGGTCTTATTTAAAACCTAACATTTGTTCTGTTGGGTAGTAAACCTTTATGATTTTAATCCATAACTTTTTGAGTGGCAGATTCTACTGCAAAACCATTAACTAGCCTTATTCTAGCTGCTATGAAAGAATACTTCCTTTCTTTGTTCTTTCTCTTGGATGTGAAGATATTAGTCTTTGGCTCATACTTTGCTGTCTGGATGCTGTGTAGTGCTGCTGGATGTGTTTATAGTGCAAGGAGTTGGCCATTGCAGGTAGAGAATGGTTTAGAGAAGGCCTACAAATTGTACTTGAGGGAAACAAAGGCATGTGTTTTTTGATCTTGGAGTTTTTATTCACTACAGTTCAAGCAGCATCATTTCTTTTGCACACTCGATCTAATAATTTGTGGCACTCTTCCCTTCAAAAGGAAGGTTGTCTGGCCCTATAAATGAACTCAGGACTTGATTTCATCAAAAATGTTTGAATACTTGTGCTAGACATTATAATAGTTTAAATGGATCAATTATTATAGATTCTTAGATTCCTGTATGTTTAAGAAGGGCCATATGGTCTTAGCTACTCATGGAAACATTTTCTCATTTAGAGTCATACTGTTTTCAAAGTCAATCCTAATATGTTACTTTTATAGCTTTATAAAGACTAATTTAATTTAGCTCTAGGTGGAAAATGTTCTAGAGGATTTATATTTTCTTCATTTAAAAAAACCTTCTGATTTAGGGTTTAAATTGCCCAGTAGTTTAATTAGTGTTGTTTCTATGTTTTTATTTTATTCTAGACACAATACTGTTTCCCAGGAAGTTTGCATATAATATGTATTGACTTTTAAAAATAATGTTTTCTAGAAATAAATAAAGGTAGGTAAATATATAGTCAATATCAAACTTAGAAAATACTGATAATCAGAAAATAAAATACACTCTGTTAATATTTTGACATGTTCTTCTGGTCTTTGTTTATGTACCTGTTCTATTTATGTATTTCTTAATAAAAATGAGATCATACTCTGCATTCTATTTTATACCTTATATTTTTTAATCTAGTAGCATATGACGGAGGAGCCTGGTAGGCTACAGTCCATGGGGTCGTGAAGAGTCAGACACGACTGAGCGACTTCACTTTCACTTTTCACTTTTGTGCATTGGAGAAGGAAATGGCAACCCACTCCAGTGTTCTTGCCTAGAGAATCCCAGGGACGGGGGAGGCTGATAGGCTGCCGTCTATGGGGTTGCACAGAGTCGGACACGACTGAAGCGACTTAGCAGCAGCAGCAGCATATGACAAATAAATGTGCTTTTTACGTGCATAATTTAAGTTCTTTGTGAGCAGATGTTTTGTTGCTAAAATAGGGACCACACGAATCTATTTATTAAATTAGTCTACAGAAACCCAGTCTACCAACCCAGGAACAGAATTACTTCTCTGCTCCTTTTTGACCCCAATTCTGTACCTGTTACTCCCCACTGCCCATTTCCCCACCCCCAGGAGGGTTCTGTTGGGGGAGTCTCTGAAGGAAGTTTTATCTAGTCAGTTATACATTGTTAACACTTAAGTTCTCTTCTTTTCCAGTCTTTTCAGTAAATCCTTCAGAATTTTTATATTTTATTTTATTTGCTGGAGACAAACATCACGAGTGGAGTTGGGAGGATTTAGAGTAATACAGGAAAATAAAATCATATGCTGGAATTCTTTCTCAGACTTATAGGGAAAGGAGAGATAACTGAATAAAAATACTCCCTGGGTATATGCTTTCATTCTTTCATTCTTTCTCCCAGACAATGATGTTTTTAAAGGTCAGGGACTATTTATCCTTATATTCCTCATGCCCCTCATAGTTCTTGGCACCTAGTAGCAACTCAGGTATTTATTATATTGACTCATGAGTCCCTAACTATCCTGGCTTCTTCCCTGCTTAACATATACTAGTTTATATGTCTCTTTTCAGTATGTTCCTGTATACTCTGTCTTCATACTTTGAAAAATATATATATTTGCACAAAGACACAATTCTATATGATTGAAAATTGGAAAAATATCAAAGATCTAATTTTATTATTATTGAGGATGTCAAAGTTTTCTATCATCATACAGTTATAACTAAAAACTGCATTATTTATTTTGTTATTCAGATTGTTCCAGCATTTGCCATTGTGAGCTGTTTTAGTTGGCTTCTGAATCGCTTTGACATAGCCCTAGCAGTTTGTGTTTTGAGCACTTTCCTACTTTCTGGGCAGGATCATCTTGTATATTCTCTACTCTGCTTCTAAAATCAGCCATTTCTCTTTTTGTTTATCTTTGTTGTTTTTTACTTTTTTATTTTCCATATGGCTTTTTACAAGATATTGAATATAATTCCCTGTGCTGTACAGTAGGACCTTGATGTTTATCTGTTCTATTAACATATATAATAGTTTGCATCTGTTAATCCCCAACTCCCAATCCATTCCTCCGCATCCCGCTTCCCCTTGGCAACCACGAGTCTATTCTCTATGTCTGTGACTCTTTTGTAAATAAGTTCATTTGTGTCATATTTTAGATTCCGCATATATCATATGGTATCTGTCTTTTTCTTTCTGACTTAACTTCACGTAATATGACAATCTCCAGGTTCATCTGTGCTGCTGCTTCTTTTTTATGTAAAATCACCTATTTCCCTGGATTCTTTCATTGGAAAATGGTATTAGAAACCAAGACTTGCTCTAATCTGCTCATCATTGAAGCACACTTATTCACCCAGGCCAAGGAGGGGTAACTGTGACCACAGCTGGGCTGTGTTTGAAGTGCCTGTGGCAGTGGAGACTGACAGGCTGTTATACTGGGGCAGGATCACTCTGGTGGGAGTCCCTCCCAGTGCCTGCAGAGGCTGAAGAAGATGGTTGAGGAAGGGGGTTGCAATGGTGGCCCTACCCCTTCTATGCCACTCAACAATGATGCCTTGCTTCTATGATGTCCCAGGTTTTTTGTGTAAACTTTCCTGGTTGTGGGGCCCTTAGTCCTGTTACTTCAGGCTGTCTTTTCACAGCCAATCCTCCCTGAGTCAGTTCTCTGAACCCCGCTTTCCAGCACTCAACTCCCTCTACACCAGGAGACACACAACTCATAGTGGAGTGCTCAGGGCTAAGGCACAGATCATGCATGCATTTCTTACTTTGTTCTGCCTTCCCCTGATCCCCCAAAGTTCCCTTTCTGCCCCAGCTGATCTCTCCACATTTTCTGAATGTGGGAACCTGTCCTCACCTTCAGCCTCCCGCCAGGATTGCTGGCCTGTTTTTTTATTCCTTTTCTTTTTTTCTTTCTTTGGTCCTACCTGGTTGTTAGGGCATTTTTTTTTATCCTTTAAGGTGTCCAGAGTCTTCCACTAATGTTCAGAAGATGCTCTGTGAGAATTGTTCCATTTGTAGATGTATTCTTGATGTAATTGTGAGGAGAGACAAGTTCTGGGTCCTCCTATTCTGCCATCTTGACTTCCCCTTAAAATTTTTTTCTTTAATGAATTTTGCTTTTAGTATTGTACTTAAAAACTCATCACCAAACTCAAAGTCATGCTGATTTTTTCCCCTAAGTTTTCTTATACAAATTTTTTAGTTTCTACATTTTACATTTAGGTCTATGATCTACTTCAAGTTAATTTTTGTGTAAGATGTGAAGTTCAGTTTGTTGTATATGGACTTCCAGTGTAGCATGATTTATTGAAAAGACTTCTTTCTCCATTGAATTGCCTTTGCACTTTTGTCAAAAATTTACAGTATTTGTGTAGGTCTGTTTCCATACTCTCTATTCTGTTTCATTGACTGATGTGTCTGTTCTCCACCCCCCTCCGCCCCCATGTTCATTACTGTAATGGTGAATCTTGAATAATATAAATTCTTAAGCTTTTGCTTTTCTTTCCCAGAATTGGATTGGTTATTCTAGTACCTCTACTTTTTCACAGATTTTTGAAATAAGTTTATATATTTCTATTAAAAAAAAAACCTGGCTAGAATTTCAATAGGGATTACATTAGGTCACAGAAAATTGACATCTTTACTGACTAGTTGACTTTTATGTGTTGGCTGTGTGCCTTTTGACTTTGCTAAACTCTTCATAAGAGTTATTTGGTAGATTCTTTGGGGTCTTCTGCATACAGTTATGTTGTCTATGGTTAAGGATGATGCTGTGAAAGTGCTGCACTGAATATGTCAGCAAATTTGGAAAACTCAGCAGTGGCCACAGGACTGGAAAAGGTCAGTTTTTATTCCAATCCCAAAGAAAGGCAATGCCAAAGAATGCTCAAACTACCACACAATTGCACTCATCTCACATGCTAGTAAAGTAATGCTCAAAATTCTCCAAGCCAGGCTTTAGCAATACGTGAACCGTGAACTTCCAGTTGTTCAAGCTGGTTTTAGAAAAGGCAAAGGAACCACAGACCAAATTGCCAACATCCGCTGGATCATTGAAAAAGCAAGAGAGTTCCAGAAAAACATCTATTTCTGTTTTATTGACTATGCCAAAGCCTTTGTGTGGATCACAATAAACTGTGGAAAATTCTGAAAGAGATGGGAATACCAGACCACGTGACCTGCCTCTTGAGAAACCTATATGCAGGTCAGGAAGCAACAGTTAGAACTGGACATGGAACAACAGACTGGTTCCAAATAGGAAAAGGAGTATGTCAAAGCTGTATATTGTCACCCTGCTTATTTAACTTATATGCAGAGTACATCATGAGAAATGCTAGGCTGGAAGAAGCACAAGCTGGAATCAAGATTGCCAGAAGAAATATCAATAACCTCAGATATGCAGATGACACCACCCTTATGGCAGAAAGTGAAGAGGAACTAAAAAGCCTCTTGATGAAGGTGAAAGAAGAGAATGAAAAAGTTGGCTTAAAACTCAACATTCAGAAAACGAAGATCATGGCATCTGGTCCTGTCACTTCATGGGAAATAGATGGGGAAACAGTGGAAACAGTGTCAGACTTTCTTTTTGGGGGCTCCAAAATCACTACAGATGGTGACTGCAGACATGAAATTAAAAGATGCTTACTCCTTGGAAGGAAAGTTATGACCAACCTAGATAGCATATTAAAAAGCAGAGCCATTACTTTGCCAACAAAGCTCTGTCTAGTCAAGGCTATGGTTTTTCCAGTGGTCATGTATGGATGTGAGAGTTGGACTGTGAAGAAAGCTGAGTGCTGAAGAATTGATACCTTTGAACTGTGGTGTTGGAGAAGACTCTTGAGAGTCTTGGACTCTCTTGGACTCTTGGACTGCAAGGAGATCCAACCAGTCCATTCTGAAGGAGATCAGCCCTGGGATTTCTTTGGAAGGAATGATGCTAAAGCTGAAACTCCAGTACTTTGGCCACCTCATGTGAAGAGTTGACTCATTGGAAAAGACTCTGATGCTAGGAGGGATTAGGGGCAAGAGGAGAAGGGGACGACAGAGGATGAGATGGCTAGATGGCATCACTGACTCGATGGACCTGAGTCTGAGTGAACTCGGGGAGTTGGTGATGGACAGGGAGGCCTGGCGTGCTGCGATTCATGGGGTCGCAAAGAGTCGGACACGACTGAGCAACTGAACTGAACTGAACTGAACTGAAAGCAGTCTTACATATTTCTTCCTTTCTAGCCTGAATACCCTTCATTTCTTTTTTTTTTTTTTATTTAAATACACTAGCTAGGACTTTCAGTATAAGGTTGAATTAGAAGTGATGAGAGAGGACATCCTTGCCCTGTTACTGATCTTAGGGGAAATACTTAACATCTTATGCTCAAAATTATTCAAGCTAGGCATCAGTAGTATGTGAACCGAGAACTTCCAGATGTACAAGCTGGGTTTCAAAGAGGCAGAGGAACCAGAGATCAAATTGCCAACATTCATTGGATCATGGAGAAAACAAGAGAATTCCAGAAAAACATCCACTTATGCTTCATTGATTATGCTAAAGCCTTTGTGGACCACAACAAACTGGAAAATTCTTAAGAGATGGGAATACCACACCACCTTACCTGTCTCCTGAGAAACTTGTATGCAGATAAAGAAGTAAGTTAGAACCGAACATGAAACTACTGACTGGTTCAAAACTGGGAAAGGAGTATGACAAGGCTGTTATTGTCACTCTGCCTATTTAATTTACATGCACAATACATCATACAGAAGGCGGGCTGGCTGAATCACAAGCTGGAATCAAGATTGCCAAGAGAAATATCAACATCCTCAGATATGCAGATGATACCACTCTAATGGCAGAAAATGAAGAGGAACTAAAGAACTGCTTGATGAGGGTGAAAGAGGAGAGTGAAAAAACTGGCTTAAAACTGAAAATCCAAAAACTTAGATTTTTTGAATCACTTCATGGCAAATAGAAGGGAAAAAAGTGGCAACTTTGACAGATTTTATTTTCTCGGGCTCCAAAATCATTGCAGACAGTGACTGCAACCACAAAATTAAAGCTTCCTCCTTGGAAGAAAAGTTCTGACAAACCCAGACACCATATTCCAAAGCAGAGGAATACTTTGCTGACACAGCTCTGTATAGTCAAAGCTATGGTTTTTCCAGTGCTCACGTACAGTTGTGAAAGTTGGACCATGAAAAATGCTGAGTGCTGAAGAATTGATGCTTTTGAATTGTGGTGCTGGAGAACTCTTGAGAGTCCCTTCGACTGCAAGGGGATCAAACCAGTCAATCCTAAAGGAAATCAGCACTGAATATTCATTGGAAGGACTGATGTTGAAGCTGAAGCTCCAACACTTTGGCCACCTGATTCGAAGAGCCGACTCACTGGAAAAGAGCCCAAGACTGAGAATGATTGAAGGTAAAAGGCGAAGGGAGGGGCAGAGGATGAGATGATTAAGTAGCTTCACTGACTCAGTGGACATGAATTTGAACAAACTCTGGGAGATAAATGGAGGACAGTGGAACCTGGCGTGCTGAAGTCCTGGCGTGCTAAAGTCACAAAGAGTTGGACACAACTTACGGACTGAACAACAACAACAAACAGAGGATATCCTTGCCTTGTTCCTGATCTTAGGGGGAAAGCCTAGCATCTTGCTGTTGAGAATGATGTTCAGTCCAGTTCAGTTCAGTTGCTCAGTCGTGTCCGACTCTTTGAGACTCCATGAATCGCAGCACGCCAGGCCTCCCTGTCCATCAGCAACTCCTGGAGTTCACTCAAACTCATGTCCATTGAGTCGGTGATGCCATCCAACCATCTCATCCTCTGTTGTCCCCTTCTCCTCCTGCCCCCAATCCCTCCCAGCATCAGGGTCTTTTCCAGTGAGTCAACTCTTTGCGTGAGGTGGCCAAAGTACTGGAGTTTCAGCTTTAGCATCATTCCTTCCAAAGAAATCCCAGGGCTGATCTCCTTCAGAATGGACTGGTTGGATCTCCTTGCAGTCCAAGGGACTCTCAAGAGTCTTCTCCAACACCACAGTTCAAAAGCATCAATTCTTCAGTACTCAGCTTTCTTCACAGTCCAACTCTGACATCCATACATGACTACTGGAAAAACCATAGCCTTGACTAGACAGACCTTTGTTGGCAAAGTAATGGCTCTGCTTTTTAATATGCTATCTAGGTTGGTCATAACTTTGCTTCCAAGGAGTAAGCATCTTTTAATTTCATGTCTGCAGTCACCATCTGCAGTGATTTTGGAGCCCAAAAAAGAAAGTCTGACACTGTTTCCACTGTTTCCCCATCTGTTTGACATGAAGTGATGGGACCAGATGCCATGATCTTAGTTTTCTGAATGTTGAAGTTTAAGCCAACTTTTTCACTCTCCTCTTTCACTTTCATCATTTAGTTCCTCTTCACTTTCTGCCATAAGGGTGGTGTCATCTGCATATCTGAGGTTATTGATATTTCTCTGGGCAATCTTGATTCCAGCTTGTGCTTCTTCCAGCCCAGCGTTTCTCATGATGTACTCTGCATATAAGTTAAATAAGCAGGGTGACAATATATATAGCCTTGACATACTCCTTTTCCTATTTGGAAACAGTCTGTTGTTCCATGTCTCGTTCTAACTGGTGCATCCTGACCTGCATATAGATTTCTCAAGAGGCAAGTCAGGTGGTCTGGTACTCCCATCTCTTTCAGAATTTCCCATTTCTTTCAGAGTTTATTGTGATCCACACAGTCAAAGGCTTTGGCATAGTCAAGAGAATGATGTTAGCTGTGATTTTTAAAAAGTAATCTGTATTAGTTTAGTGAAGTTCTCTTCTAATTTTTGAGAGTTTTTATCATGAATTGATGTTGAACTGTTTCTGCTCATGTATTATATGATCACATGATTTTTCTTGTTCTCTGTGTTAATACGATGTCCTATGGACAGAGGAGCCTAGTGGGCTATAGTCCTTGGAGTCACAAAAGTGTTGGAGATGACTTAGCAACTAAACAACAACCATTTTAAGTGTACAGTTCATTAAGTATATTCATGTTGTGTAAATTAAGTTGTACTTTTCATTTTTATTCAGTTCAAAACATTTTCAAGTTTATCTTGAGACTTCTTAACCCATGTATAATTTAAAGTACATTGTTTAATTTCCAAATATTTTGAATTGTCTAGCTGTCATCTATTATTGATTTCTAGTTTTATTTTGGTATGCTCTGAGAACATATTTTATAAGGTTTGTATTCTTTTATCTTTATTAAATTGTGCTTTATGTACCAGAATGTTGGTGAATGTTCCGTGTGAGCTTCTGTTGTTGGATGGAATGTTCTATAAATATCGGTTGGATCAAGTTGATTGATGGTACTGTTCAGGTCATGTATATTTTTACTGATTTTCTGCCTACCTGATTTATCAATTCCTTGGAAACAGGTGTTGAAACTTCCAGTTGTAAATACAGTCATCCTGCTTATTCACAGTGAAGTGGTTCCAGGATCCCCCACCCCACCTTGGATTCCAAAATCCATGGATGCTCAAGTCCCTTATATAAATTGATGTAATGTCTGCATATAACCTATGCATATCCTCTCGTATACTTTAAAGCATCTCTAGATTACTTATAAACCCTATAAAATTACTTATAGATATGATGTAAATGCTATGTATGTGCGTGCCTGCGTGCTGAGTTACTTCAGTCATTTCTGACTCTGCGTGACCCTGTGGACTGCAGCTTGCCAGACTCCTCTGTCTATGGGATTCTCCAGGCAAGAATACTGGAGTGGGTTGCCTCCAGAGAATCTTCTCAATCCAGGGATTGAACTTGTGTCTCTTAATGTCTACATGCATTGGCAGGGGGGTTCTTTACCATTAGTGCCACCTGGGAAGCCCAAATGCTATGTAAATGGTTGTAAATACAAGCTAAAGATTATGTAAATAGTTGCAGGTATGTAGCAGATTCTTAAGTTCTGCTTCTTGGAGCTTTCTGGGGTTCTTCTCCCAAATATTTTCCATCCGTGGTTGGTTGAATCCCCGAATAGGATTAAGCTTCATTTGTGTGTGTATGCATACTCAATCATGTCTCTTCAGATTTTCTGTTTTTTAATTACCTTTTTGTTGAGGTAACATTGGCTACAACATTATATAAGCTTCATGTGTACGATAATATATTTTTACTATGTACGTTACAGCTCACCACCAAAAATTCAGTTTCCATCTGTCACCATATAGTTGATCCCCTTTACCTATTTCACTCTCCCCCGATCACCCCTTCCTCTTTGGTGACCACTATGTTCTCTATATCTATCTATTTGGTTTTATTTATTCAAGTTTTTTATTTTTTTATATTTCACATGAGTGAAATTACATGGTATTTATCTTTCTTCATCTGACTTATTTCATTTAGTTTAATACCCTTAAGGTACATCCATGTTGAAAGATGATACTGAGCAGTATCATCTTTATACTGAGCAATATTCTATTATTTTTGTGATTAAGTAGTGTGTATTCTTGTATATACATATCTATCTCAGTCGTGTCTGACTGTAGCCTACCAGGTTCCTCTGTCCATGGGATTTTCCAGGCAAGAATACTGGAGTGGGTTGCCATTTCCTTCTCCAGGAGATCTTCCCAACCCAGGGATTGAACCCAGGTCTTCCACACTGTAGGCAGACGCTTTACCATCTGAGCCACTGGGGAAGTCAATTCTTGTATATACATATCTATCTATGTGATGTATCACAGTGATTGGTTTGAGGATGTTGAATCAACTTGCTTTGATAGATCATGGTTTGGTTTGAGGATGTTGAACCATCCTTGCTTCTGTAGATCATGGTTGTGTGATCTTTGAATGTATTGTATTCAGCTTGCTAATATTTTGTTGAGAATTTTTGCATCTTTGCTTATCAGAGATATTGGCTATAATTTTCTTTTTTTGTTTGTGTTGTCTTCATTTGGTTTTGGTATCAGAGTGATGTTGGCTTTATGAAATTACTTAGCATTCCCTAGTTTTCAGTTTTTTTGAAGAGTTTGATAAGGATAGATATTAAATCATCTTTGAATGTTAGAATTTACATGTGAAGCCTCTGGTCCTGGGCTTTTGTTTTGGGGGAGGTTTTTATGTTTCCATTTCACTGTCTGTCTTCATGATTCAGTTTTGGGAGGTTATAATGATTCTAAAAATTTGTCTATGTTTCCAGTTAGTTGTTACATAGCTGTTCGTGATATTCTTTTATAATTCTTTGTATTTTTGTGGTATCTGGTCTGCTCTATTTCCAGTGCTTTCTAATACCTTCTTTATGTCATATATTGAGTTCTTCAGCTCCAGAATTTGTCTTGTTCTTTTTTAGGGTTTCAACCTCTTTGGTAAACTATTATTTCATTTCAGTAATTTTTATCTTGAGCTAACTGAACTTGAGCCTTTCTGAGTTTTCTTGTAGCTTGTTGAGTTTCTTCATGAGAGCTCTTTTGAATTCTCTATTAGATCATAATACTCCATAGTTTTAATTTTGCTTTGGATGAAATTGTCATTTTCTTTTTGTGATAGTGTTACTGTGGTTCTTCATGATGCTTCATGAGTTGTTCCTCTGGCGGTGTATTTGAAATAGAGAATTCATTTCAACTGATTCTGATAACTCAAAAATAATTAAAGGATTTTCTTTTCTCTTCCAATAGGTGGCGCTATAGCACAAGTTTTTGTTTTCTCTTAGCTGAGCTGCCTCTGGTTATATTTAGGAAGTAGCACTTTTCACCCTCCACCTGATGGGCAGAAAGCAAAGATGAACTAAAGAAGAACCTCTTGATAAAGGTGAAAGAGGAGAATGAAAAAGCTGGCTTAAAACTCAACATTCAAAAAACTAAGGTTATGGCATCCGGTGCCTTCACTTCATGGCAAACAAAATCACTGCAGATGGTGGGGCTTAATTGCTCTGTGACATGTGGGATCTTCCCAGACCAGGGATTGAACCTGTGTCACCTGTACTAACTAGCAGGTAGACTCCTTACCACTTGAGCCATCAGGGAAGCCCTGTCCTTTACTTTTCAGCCTGTTTGTGTCATTGAATCTAACATGTCTTTTGTAGATTGTATATATTAGTAGTTTAGTTTTTTAGCGGGAGGATGAAATCTAATTTATGCTTTTTTGTTTTATGGTTTTGGGTCCATATTTTTAAGACTAGTTTTTTAAGATCAGTTTTAAGTTCACAACAAAATCAAGAGGAAGTTACAGGGATTTCCCAAATATTCCCTGCTCCAACAGATACATCACCCATTACCAACATTGCTTACCAGAATAATACATTTGTTATAATCTATGAACCTATATTAATATATCATAGTCAACCAAAGTATCATTTACCTTAGGGTTCATTCTTTTTTTTAAATTTATTTATTTTTAAATTGAAGGGTAATTGCTTTACAGAATTGTGTTGGTTTCTGCCAAACGTCAACATGAATCTGCCATAGGTATACATCTGTCCCCTCCCTCTTAAACCTCCCTCCATCTCTTTCCCCATCCTACCTCTCTCAGTTTTTACAGAGCCCCAGTTTGAGTTCCTTGAGTCATACAGCAAATTCCCATTGGCTATCTATTTTACATATGGTAATGTAAGTTTCCATGTTACTCTCTGTTGACATGTTGATGTTGGCAATTTTATCGCTGGTTCCTCTGCCTTTTCTAAATCCAGCTTGTACATCTGGACGTTCTTGATTCACATACTGTTGAAGCCTAGCTTGAAATATTTTGAGCATTACTTTGCTAGCATGTGAAATGAATGCAATCGTGTGCTAGTTTGAACATTATTTGGCATTGCCCTTCTTTGGGACTGAAATGAAAACTGACCTTTTCCAGTCCTGTAGCCACTGCTGAGTTTTCCAAATTTGCTGGCATATTGAGTGTAGCACTTTAACAGCATCATCATTTAGGATTTGAAATCTTTATAGATGCCCTATGATGTCAGTCATTTCAGCCTGAAGGATTCTTTTAGTATTTCTCATAGGGCAGATTTACTAGCAACAAATTCTCTCATATCTGTTTTTTTGGTCTTTGTTTTTAAATCTGGAGATGCCTTAATTTCTCCTTTATTTTTAAAGGAGAACTTAGCTGGATATATAATTCTTGGTTGACCATGTATTTCTTTTAGCACTTTGAAGATGGTCATCTCACTGTCTTTCATCTTTTCTGATAAGACATAACTATCTGTTAACTCTCTTCATGGTCATATTTTAGGCTACAGCTTCCTCACTCAGTTTTAGTTGCCTCTACTTGTGTCTGCTTGCTTTCTTCCCAAATCCATTGAAACCTCTTGCTTCTTGCTCCGTGAGCTTATCCTTTTTAAAATTTTTTCTCACCAGGATCTTAGGAGGAAGGGGAAACTAGTGTATAAATTCAATCCACTACTTAAACCAGATGTTCTCTGTATCTTGCTATAGAAGGTCTGATCTAAGCCTGTGATTTCCCAGGAGCTACACACCTGCCCTTGTTTTAAGTTATCCAAGCTTGTCACTCAAGTGTTTCAAATATGTTTCACAGAATAGTATTTTCTTTGAGAAGTAGTTCAGGAATGTAAAAGATGTAAAATCTTGTTATCCTTCTCAGTCTGTAAATAAATGGAGATAGTAAGGTGAATAGTAAACCCTGCTTCATCTACTATTTTAAGTTTTTCATGTTGAACTAGCTGCAATTTATTTTAAAAATTCTAAACAGTGTCACAGTATTTAAAGGTGGATGTAATTATATGACCACAGTGTTTATATACTTACTAAAAAGAATATTCAGATACTAAACATCTTTTGGTTAGGAATCCAAATTATGGTCTGCAAAATGATGTGGTATGCTGTTTTTTTACTAAAAATAACTGATAAGGAGAATCTTTCTTGCTGATACCACCTGCATAGCAATGCCCTGATTCCAGGTAATGTGTTTGGTTTAAAATAGAATTTTGATAGGAACATTAATGCCCAAGTCTCACCCAGGAACATGAGTCTTTTTCTAGATCTGGTTGATGATGTAGAACTTCTTAACATATTTCAGGAGGTTGTGAAGATTGGGTTAGAAAAAAAAGAAAGTTTTATTTTTCTGGCAGCTAAATAGAACCCAGGAGACACACTTTCACAATAATCTATAGAATATGTGCTGCTAGGTGAATGCAGATTGCCTACCTAATGCATTGGTTCTCAAAGCATCAGGGTCATTGAAAACTAGTTAACAAGGCGATTCTCAGCCCCACCCAGACCTACTGAGTGGAAATTCTCGAGGTGGGGCTGACTAGTCTGGATTTTTAGGAAAGCCCTCCAATTGATTCTGATGAGTGTTGAATTAGGATTTGTTGACTTTTTTTTTAATGAATTTAGAAGTATCTGTGGTAGTGGCACTCATGTGAAGATGGTTGAAACCTGTAGGAATAACCAGTCAGATGTGGTTGTTTGTGGGAAAAGAGTATGGAAACCTTGCTTATGAAAACGAGTTTCACCTATTGTTAACATCTTACCTGTTTTATCATAGTATGTTTTGTGAACAGTCTGAACCAAACAGCATATTTCTTCAAATGATGAAATACTGAGAATGATACTGTACTGTTGTTTTTCTCTGATCTGTGATTAGTCTCCTGAGAGCTGGGGACCTTCCCTAAGGTGTATTTAAGGTGTGAGATCACAGAAGCCAGTGTGGTTCATAGCAAACTGCCAGACATAACGTATATTCAAAGCAGTCGTAAGTTATTTCCCTGAGGACTTATCTAGTTAGAAAAGCTGGAGGGATTTGAAAAAAAGAAAAGGTGTGTCTTAAATGTTGCCGGCCTGTTCTCCAGAGGTGATTTGAGGAGAAAGGGGATTTTATATAGTTCTAGGGTTTTTTGTTGTTGTTTTGTTGAGGATACAGACTCAGAGGTGGGATTCACAGTTGAGGACTTAGAGTTTAAAAGAAACATGGTTTTATTTTGTTTTACTACATAAGGAGTCATAAGGAGTGCATTAATTCTTTTAAGGACAAAATACTACATACTGTGGTATTAAGAATCTATTTTTTATAGCATCTGAGCCACTAGATAAATCTTGTCAGCCCTTCATGATGAGGGGATGTGAATAGAATGTGTAATTAGCATTAGGGAAAGCATCCTAAAGGGGAGAACATTTGGGCTGAGGGTTGAATTTATTGTCATCGTGCATATTTGGCAAAAAAAAAAAAAAAAAAGCTACACTCCTTAGGGAATTAGGAGGAACACAAATTTTTCAAGTTGCAAATTGAAAAGATGTTGGAAATGTCACTGTGATCAGGGAAGTTAAGACAGAGAGAATGCCATTTCTTGCATTTGTGTAGTGGTGCTATCATTTATTTGATAGGCTCTTAGCAAAAATCTTGAGATAAGTAAAGCATGATTACTCTTCCTCCTTTACAGATGAAAAAGCTGAGGTTCAGAGAGATTAAATGATGGTGGTGTGGTATATATTGGGTTGACCATAAAGTTCATTTGGGCTTTTCTATAAGATATTGTGAACAATATAGTTTGATATAGAAAGAATGATATAGAAGGTCCATATAATCAAAGCTATGGTTTTTCTAGTAGTCATGTACAGATGTGAGAGTTGGACCATAAAGAAGACTGAGTGTCAAACAATTGATGTTTTTGAACTGTAGTGTTGGAGAAGACTCTTGAGAGTCAGTTGGACTGCAAGGAGATCAAACCAGTCAATCCTAAAGGAAATCAGTCCTGAATATTCATTGGAAGGATTGATGTTGAAGCTGAAGCTCCAATACTTTGACTACCTGCTGTAAAGAACTGACTCACTGGAAAAGACCCTGATGGAAAGGTGGAAGGCAAGAGGAGAGGGCAACGGCAGTGGACGAGATGGTTAGATTGTATCACCGACTCAGTGAACATGAATTTGAGCAAGCTGTGGGAGATAGTAAAGGACAGGGTGCTACATTCCATGGGGTCTCAAAAAGTCGGACATGACTTAGCAACTGAATAGCAAACAACACTGCAAATGATTGAACTCTTTGGCCAACCCAATATTTATTCAACAAATTTTTGAGCATCTACTACATAACAGGCCCTTTTCTGGGCTTTTAAGACACAGTAGTTGACAAAGCAGACAAAAATCTATGACTTCATTGGGTAGAGAAAGGCAGATGGTAAATGGGATAAATAAGTAAATTATGTAATGTGCTTAGGTATATTTTCTTCACAAGTTCTGAGGAGAAAAACGGAACAGGGAAAGAGAGCTGGTTTAAAATGTGAATAGGGTGACTAGAAGGGTTTTGAAGAGGACGGTGACATGATCCATCTGAAGTTAAGATCATTCTGGCTTCTGTGTTGAAAACAGACTGTATTATCAATCAGGTATGGAATTAGATCTGTGTACTGGCTCTCAGGTAATCTTTATAACTTCTAGAGAGCAGATAGTCTCAGAGCTGTTAGTAAGTGTGCTTAAGATCACAAAGCCAGTAAGTGCCAACAACTCTATTGAAAATATGCTTAGATTTTGTAACATTATGTTTAGCTCTTTTCTGTTTCTGTTGGAAGGGGGGAACATAAAATATGTAAAAGGGCTGTGTTGTTGATACTTGTCTTTGGTATAGCAGTGAATGAAGATTTGGAAGGAAGAATTGACAGATTGTCTGCACAGAGCAAGACAAATTTGAAAATACTACTGTGGAAAGGAGCTCTGAAGACTTTCTTGAAAGGGAAGCAATTATAAATGGTGCAGAATCCAGTGTAGTTAAGTTCCAATGCATAGTGTAGCAGACTAAGGTCTGTCTTTATTGTTGAAAAGCTGTATGTATAGTGGTTAAGAGCACAAACTCTGGAGCTGAACTATGTAAATTCAAATCCCAGCTCAAATCCCAGTTCAGATAATAGCTATGACTTCAGACAAATTGTTTGACTTGACTTTGCCTTAGTTTCCTATCTGTAAAATAGAAATAATATACAGACTAAACATGTTCTTGCCGTATAATCCAGCAGTCATGCTCCTTGATGTTTACCCAAAGGAGCTGAAAAACCTTTGTCCACACAAAAACCTGTACACAGATGTTTATAGCCACTATATTCATAAGTACCAAAACTCAGAAACAACCAAGTTGTTCTTCAGTAGGTAAGTGAATAAACTATGGTACATATAGAGAATGGAATATTATTCAGTACTAAAAAAAATGCACTTTCAAGCCATGAAGACATGGAAGATGTTAATTGTATATTAGTAAGTGAAAGCCAATCTGAAAAGGCTACATAATGTATGATTTCAACTATATTGCATTCTGGAAAAGCCAAAGTATGGAGACAGTGAACAGATTAATTATTACTGGGATGGGGTGTAGAGTGTAACTAAGTGGAGCATAGAGGATTTTTAGGGCAGACACAGTACTGTGTATGATACTATAATGGATACATATCATGATTCTTTGCAACCCCATAGACTGTAGCCCACACAGTCCTCTGTCCATGGAATTCTCCAGGCAAGAATACTGGAATGGTTGCCTTTTCCTACTCCAGGGGCTCTGTCCAGCCTAGGGATCAAATCCAGGTTCCTGGTGTCTCTTGCATTGGCAGGTGGGTTCTTTACCACTAGCACCACCTGGGAAACCTATGCATGTCATACATCTGTCCAGTTCCATAGAGTGTCCAATGCCAAGAGTGAATCCTAAGGTAAACTATTGACTCTGGGTGATTATGACGTATCAGTGTAGGTTCTTCTATTATAACACATGTACCACTTTGGTGGGAGGGTGTTGATAATGAGAGGCTGGGCATGTGGGAAATAGGGCAGGGGTTTAGGGGAAAATCTCTGTACCTTCTACTCAGTTTTGCTATGTATCTAAAACTGCTCTAAAAATAAAATAATTTTTTAAAATGGAAATAATGGTGATACTCATCTAATAATATTGTCATGGATATTATGAGTTGAGATATATAAAGCATTTGGAACAGGGCTTGGCATTAAGTAAGTGTATGTGTTATTATTCATGAACATAAAAATATATATGTTACATAGGTTCACTCATAGACTTAGGCTTGCATCTGTTTTTCCCCATACAAACTTAAACTTTTTAGCCACAGAAGCTTTTATCATGATTGCTGTATAGAATCTAATCATTTTGATTGAATTTCTTTAAGTGTGGCAGAAAGCCTCTTACCAGAATGAGCTGGAGTGTAAGTTGATGATAGAAATTGTTAGACCAAATTTAATAAATCATTTTGAGGATGGGCCAAAGAATCTGCATTTTCCATAAGCACTCAAGGTGATTCTGATGCACGTTGGAGTGCTAGTGCTTTGAGAGTCTAGGAAGAATATACCATACTTCTAATATCTCAGGCACTTATTAATACAATCCCTGCAAATTCTCTCCCCAAAATACATGTATAAATTTTGGCAGATCACTATGTATCTGGAAGATGGAAGAGAAAGTAGTGATGGGAATACCAGACCACCTGACCTGCCTCTTGAGAAACCTATATGCAAGTCAGGAAGCAACAGTTAGAACTGGACATGAACAACAGGCTGGTTCCAAATGGGAAAAGGAGTACGTCAAGGCTGTATATTGTCACCTTGCTTATTTAACTTATATGCAGTGTACATCATGAGAAACGCTGGGCTGGAAGAAGCACAAGCTGGAATCAAGATTGCCCAGAGAAATATCAATAACCTCAGATATGCAGATGACACCACCCTTATGGCAGAAAGTGAAGAGGAACTCAAAAGCCTCTTGATGAAAGAGGAGAGTGAAAAAGTTGGCTTAAAGCTCAACATTCAGAAAACGAAGATCATGGCATCTGGTCCCATCACTTCATGGGAAATAGATGGGGAAACAGTGTCAGACTTTATTTTTGGGGGCTCCAAAATAACTGCAGGTGGTGATTGCAGCCATGAAATTAAAAGATGCTTACTCCTTGGAAGCAAAGTTATGACCAACCTAGATAGCATATTCAAAAGCAGAGACATTACTTTGTCAACAAAGGTCCGTCTAGTCAAGGCTATGGTTTTTCCAGTGGTCATGTATGGATGTGAGAGTTGGACTGTGAAGAAAGCTGAGCACTTAAGAATTGATGCTTTTGAACTGTGGTGTTGGAGAAGACTCTTGAGAGTCCCTTGGACTGCAAGGAGATCCAACCAGTCCATCCTAAAGGAGACCATTCCTGGGTATTCATTGGAAGGACTGATGCTGAGGCTGAAACTCCAATACTTTGGCCACCTTATGCGAAGAGTTGACTCATTGGAAAAGACCCTGCTGTTGAGAGGGATTGGGGACAGGAGGAGAAGGGGATGACAGAGGATGAGATGGCTGGATGGCATCACTGACTCGATGGACATGAGTTTGGGTAAACTCCGGGAGTTGGTGATGGACAGGGAGGCCTGGTGTGCTGCGATTCATGGGGTCGCAAAGAGTTGGACATGACTGAGCAACTGAACTGAACTGAACTGAACTGATGGAGGGTCAGTGCACAAATGAGCACTTTTGCAGAGTTCTCCTGGATTTGAGTTATTTGAAGAGAGCCAAGGGGGATTTCTGCTTCCAACCAAGATGAAATAACAAGAGACCAGAATCACCACCCTGCCTGAAATAACTATAAAACTAGACAAAATATGTAAAAATGGTTTTGGACATTGAAAAACAGGCAGCTTGGAATCATGATCTTTGAGAGAGGACAAGCAAACATGGTGAGCTTCAGGTTGCACCAGCTGCCTCCCTGGAAGCAGTTTGCATGCTGCAGTATGGGGAGTACCTAAACAGAGTCTTCTTGGAGATGTGAAGAGAGCCAGGATGGCTAGAAGTTGCAGTGTAGTATGTTGGAGAGAACGGAGTAGCATGAAGAGAGGCTATAGAAACATGTGGAGGACCCTCAGGTTTTTGCTGGCCTAGAGTATTTGGCTGAGTACTGATCTGCACAGACTACCCAAGACTAGGGAGAGATACAGGAAGAAGTAGACAGAACAGTTCCAGGGCATTCACGGGGCTGGAAATAGTTCATGTTCCCACCAGTCAGAGAAGAAAAGCCTCATGATACCCAGAGCATCAGGTGGAAGCCTTACAAAGTTGTGGCCTTAAGCAATGGGCTAAATTAGCCTAAAATGAAGGCAGTTGTGGAGCTGCCATACTAATTTCAGATAACTAGTCTAATGAGGCAGGAAAAAGTGAGTAATTGAGACCTATTGAATAAGTAATGAGGATTTCCTTGTGGAGAAAGAAGGATTAAGTAAAACAGGATAAAAGTATGACTGGTTGTTCAAGCAAACAGGAAAGCTGTTTAATTTGTAAACCAGTGGAACTGAGTTTAAACAGTACTAGAGCTACTAGTACTTGAGCTACTAGAGTTTAGATGAAGGCACGTGATCAACAACTGCACGAAGAATGAAAGGGAATCTGCACTGAATACTTTTGATAGCCCTACAGATACAAATGGGCTTCCTAGGTGGCGCTAGTGGTAAAGAACCCGCCTGCCCATACAGGAGACATAAGAGATGCAGGTTCAATCCCTGGGTGGGATCAAGCCTCTGGAGAATGAAATGGCAAGCCACTCCAGTGTTCTTGTCTGGAGAATAGGGTTGCAAAGACTTGCAACTAAAGTGACTTACCATGAATGCATGCACACACAATACATGTATATAATATCTAACACACAAAATAATTATTTTGTATTTTGTCTTGCATATTAGAATAAGCCTATAGACAAGGCATGGAAGACAAGGCATGGAAAACTTGATTACAGGTATTTTTTGTTGTTCAATTGCTAAATCATGTCTGACTCTTTTGCAATCCCATGGACTGTAGCCCGCTAGGCTCCTCTGACCATGGAATTTTACATGCAAGAATACTGGAATGAGTTGTCATTTCCTTCTCCAGGGGTTCTTCCTGACTCAGGAATCAAAGCTGCATCTCCTGCATTGGCAGGTGAATTCTTTACTGCTGACCCCCCAGGAATGCCCAATTGCAGATATAGCTTAAGTATAAAAATTAAAAATCATTTAAAAAATGATATAGGTCCCCTCCACTTCCAAGTTCTTCTACCTATATCATTTTTTCAATTACTTTTAATTTTTAAGCTTTAGCTAGATCTTAACTAGCTAAAGCTTAAAATTAAAAATTGTTTTTTTTAAAAGGAAATGAAATAGCAGAACTTGGAAGTGGAGAGGAAAGGTGAAATGGAATAGTACAGATAAAATTACTTTTCTTATTTTACAAGGTAAGAATCAAGATACTGTTTAAAGTTGATAGAATAAAATATGGTTAAATGATGTTACTTAAAATTACAAAGATAATCAGAAGAATTAAAAATGTTTTGGTATGTTTGGTGGAGAAAGATTTGGCATGGTGGGAGGTAGGTAGAGTAAATGAGCCAGTTTTTTCGTTTTGGTGAATCATTTTAAAGATGATAAAATAATAACCAGAAGTATACATGTAGTCATTTCCCCTGGAAGAACTAAACCCAGTGTTTACATTTTTTACCTCTGGGGAGTAAAAGTTGGGATGGGAGATAAGAATGGAGACTTTTCATTCTGTACCATTATTTCTTTGTAAACTTTTATATATGCTTAATTATCTGTGTTTGAAGGTCTACTTTTTAACCTCAAAATGTATTGCAAATCATTTTTAGCCTTTTTTAAAAAAAGTGTCTTGATGTGTCTTGGGACTTCTGAAAACACTAATGTGATAGTAAACCACATACACTGTGCAGACAGGGGAGCTGATTGTTTTTGGTTTAATTTTTGATGATTACAGCCCATCTGAGGGTTAGATCTCAGCTCTGGGTACTAGGATATGAATAACTATAGAATTTAAATAGAAAGGGCATCCATGTCTATGAGGTCTAGAACCATTACATATGAAAAATGTGGAGGAGAAGATCTGCTGGTGGATAGTCTGGGAAGATGTAATGCGAGAGTGCATGATCGCTAGCCAGCTTTAGATATGTGGAACAAAGGGTTTATTATTCTGTGTGGTCTCAGAGCAGATATTTACAGAGTAGCCACATAAAAAGAGTTTTTTACTAGAATTATGTGATGATGTCACTGTTAATTTTCAAAGACATTGTGGAGAGAATGCTCATATGGGTTAGGATTCTAATAGAGGACTTCTGAGGTTCCTCACAAATTTGAGTTTCTGAGGGCCAAGTTGAGAAGAAAGTTTTAATATAGTCCACAATCTTATTTGTACTTTTTACTACCCAAAGGGATAAGATTAATTCAACACTATTTAAAGCCATTTTGGGGGTTGTTTCTTTGGCCACTCTGTGCAGCATGCTGCTGCTAAGTCACTTCAGTCGTGTCCGACTCTGTGCGACCCCATAGATGGCAGCCCACCAGGCTCCCCCATCCCTGGGATTCTCCAGGCAAGAACACTGGAGTGGGTTGCCATTTCCTTCTCCAATGCATGAAAGTGAAGTCGCTCAGTCGTATCCAACTCTTAGCGACATGGGATCTTAATTTCCAGACCAGGGATCAAACCCCTTCCCCTACATTGAAAGTGTGGAGTCTTAACCACTGGACCACCAGGGAAGTTCCTAAAGTGATGTTTTCAATGGGTTTTAGGTGTTAGATCCATGAAAGTCATCTAATATGCCATTTCACCTCAAGAGATATGTATGCAGTGAACGTGTCCCTTACATCAGAGAAGAGAAAGTCATGGCTTCTCCTTTTGAGACCCCATGGTGTGCAGGGGAGCCAGTCCAGTAGTCACATTTTATTACATCACAGCTGAAGAGCTTAGGGTGGCTTCAGGAAAGACTTAACAGAAAAAGTGACAGGGAGGTCTGTCTTGTCACCACATGCTGGATCACCTGGGACATGCTTCATAACTCCTCATCTACCGAACAACAATTCTGACTGCTCTAAAAATCCCATGGTTCTAAAATGGTGATAATTGTTTTTTGGGGGTCAAAATATGTTTTAAAGGTCCAGAATTTTGAAAAGTAATATGGTAAAAATATTGTAAATCTGATCTTAGTGGGTATTCTTTTAAATTAAATTTTTGCTAATGAGTTTCCTGGAACAACTTGTTCCATTAGTCCATTGACTTCTTGTCTTTGTCTAATATTTGTTTGAAATATTATGTACATTATAAATTTCATATTAGTATGATACCAGATTTGTGATATGAATATTGCAGGAATTTCTTTTATCTTTCATGGTAGAGTACATCTATGATTTTAATTTCTGTATTTCTTTTGAAGGGAGACCGTTTCATCAAGTAGGACTTGAAAATTTTATACCTATTGAACATATAAAACTTGATTTTAGAAATAAAATTTTAATGAATTTGAAATTGTCAGAGGGTCACTGAAATTTGTGAAGTGTTTTTTTTTTTTTTTTCCCACAAAAATAAATGCTCCAAGGAAAATATTAAGACTGTATTTAATTACCACCTGGGGCTTCCCTGGTGGCTCAGACGGTAAAGCGTCTGCCTACAGTGCGGGAGACCCGGGTTCAATCCCTGGGTCAGGAAGATCCCCTGGAGAAGGAAACGGTAACCCACTCCAGTATTCATGCCTGGAAAATCCCATGGACTGAGGAGCCTGGTGGGCTATAATCCATGGGGTCGCAAAGAGTTGGACACGACTGAGTGACTTCTGTGTGTGTGTGTGTTAATTACCACTTAGTTTATTGGTGCCAAAATTTTCAACAGATTTTTAAAGCATTTTTTAAAAATTAACAATCACATAAAAATTAGTCTTTGATCCCCTAGTCATTGATGCTCAAACAATAAACATGGCTTTTCAAAGAAAAATATTAAGATCGTTATTTAGGAAAAAAAATTTAATACTGTATGTGACTTTCTGCTGTATCGCCATTAACTCTCCCCTTCTAGAAAATTCCAAGTTTCTAATCATGGCTTTCTGGTGACCAGCCCCCATCCAGGAGCCATCCAGTAGCCCACCTAGAGTTAAGAGTTACCCCATTAGAACTAGAACAAAGAGTCTCATAGAGTCCTTATCACTTAGGAATTTACAGGTGTCTAGTTGCTCTGTGTCAGGAACCAGGGAGCAGAAATCAATATGTGTTTTGTTTATTTCACAATCTGACACATAATAGGGGCTTCAGAAAAGTGACGATTTTTGCTTTTTGACACGTTAAAAGATTTACTTAACTTTCCTCAGTGGAAACCATAGCAACACAATGGTTACTTAGCCATATAATTTACCATGAGATAGATGAATACTGTTAACTGTAAAGTCATAAATTCAGTAACTCTCACTGAATTGAATTAGTAAAGAAGGAGGGATTCTGTTTAATTGCGTAGTGTACCATCCTGTCCACAATAAATGTTACCCCTTGAGCCTAGTTCAAGTACAAATTCCTTTTTTAAGCATTACACCTGCCCTCAAATTGGGCAGCCCTCTTGCTTGTCCCAGACTGCCTTGTGACACTTAGCACGTTAGCATTATTTGTGTCTACATCTTATCTTCCCAACAGTCTATAAATGTACAGGAAGAGTAGGTCTTATTTTTTTCTATCATTTCCTTACAGTCTAGCACAGCACTGTCCAGTAGAATATTATATGAGCTACATATTCAAATTTGGATTCTCCAGTAACAACAAAAAGAATCAGAAAAATAATTTTAATAATTTATTTAACCTAATATATTTTAAAATATTTAAATGTAAAATCAGTATAAAAAATTAAATATTTTACATTTTTTGTGCCATTCTCCAAAATCTTATAGTTTATATCTATAGCATATCTCAGATCTATACTAGCCACATTTTAAATGCTCAGTAACCACTTAGCTAATGACTGCTGTATTAGACAGTAGAAGACTAGCACATTTTAGGTGATTAGCAAATAAATATTCCATAGGCAAAACTTCAAAAAGTAATCTTTTCTCTCCAACAGACTACCATGGCTGCAGGAGCCTTGCCTCAAAATGAACAACCATATTCTACATTGGTGAATAACAGTGGATATGCTGCAAACATGAAAGGTAATAGTTCTTTTTTTTTCCTTATTAATTTATACTTTATTTTATTTTTTCTTAAATTTATTTTTTAATTGGAGGAAAATTGCTTTATAGTCTTGTGTTGGTTTCTGCCATACAACAACTTGAATAAGCCATAATTATACATAAATCGGAGAAGGCAGTGGCACCCCACTCCAGTACTCTTGCCTGGAAAATCCCATGGATGGAGGAGCCTGGTAGGCTGCAGACCATGGGGTCTCGAAGAGTCGGACACGACTGAGCGACTTCACTTTCATTTTTCCCTTTCATGCATTGGAGAAGGAAATGGCAACCCACTCCAGTGTTCTTGCCTGGAGAATCCCAGGGACGGGGGAGCCTGGTGGGCTGCCGTCTATGGGGTCGCATAGAGTCGGACACGACTGATGCGACTTAGCAGCAGCAGCAGCAGCAGCATACATATATCACCTCCCTCTTGAGCCTCCCTCCCCTCCCCCATCCCACCCTACCAGGTCATCACAGAGCACTGGGCTGGGCTCTCTGTGTTCTATGGCAACTTCCACCAGCTATGTGTTTTACCCACGATACTGTATATATGTCAATGCTACTGTCTCCATTCGTCCCACCCTCTTCTTCCCCACTATCTCCACAAGTCCATTCTCTACATCTGTGTCTCCATTACTCCCATGCAGATAGGTTCATCAGTATCATTTTTCTAAATTCTGTATATATACATTTACTATATGATATGTACTGACTTACTTCACTCTGTATAACAAGCTCTAAGTTCATCTACCTCACTACCACTAACTCAAATTCATGACCCTATGGACTATATATATAGTCCATGGAGTTCTCCAGGCCAGAATACTGGAGTGGGTAGCCGTTTCCATCTCCAGGGGATCTTCCCAACCCAGGGATTGAACCCAGGTCTCATACATTGCAGGCAGATTCTTTACCAGCTGAGCTGCCAGGGAAGCTCATTTATTTTTATGGCTTAATAATCCATTGTATATATGTACATCTTCTTTATCCATTCATCTGTTGATGGACATCTAGGTTCCTTCTGTGTCCTGGCTATTGTAAGTAGTGTTGCAATGAACACTGGGTTATGTGTGTCTTTTTGAATTGTGGTTTTATCAGGGTATATCCCCAGTAGTGGGAGTGCTGCGTTATATGGTAGATTTATTCCTAGCTTCTTAAGAAGTCTCCATAATGGCTGTATCAGTTTACTTTTCCACCAGCTTTGCAGGAGGGTTCCCTTTTCTGCATATCCTCTCTAACATTTAAGGTTTGTAGACTTTTTGATAATGACCATTCTGATTGGTTTTTGCCAAGAGAATGCACTGGTCATAGCAAACACCCTCTTCCAACAACGCAAGAGAAGACTACACATGGACATCACCAGATGGACAATACTGAAATCAGATTGATTCTATTATTTTCAGCCAAAGTTTCAGAAGCTCTATACAGTCAGCAAAAACAAGACCTGGAGCTGAGTGTGGCTCAGATCTTGAACTTCTTATTGCCAGATTCAGACCTAAATTGAAGAAAGAAGGTAAAACCACTAGACCATTCACATATGACCTAAATCAAATTCCTTACGATTATACAGTGGAAGTGACAAATAGATTCAAGGGATTAGATCTGTTAGGCAGAGTGCCTGAAGAACTATCGACGGAGGTTCGTGACATTGTACAGGAGGCAGTGATCAAGACCATCCCCAGGAAAAAGAAATGGGCAGTGGTTGTCTGAGGAGGCATTATAAATAGCTGAGAAAAGAAGAGAAGCAAAAGGCAAAGGAGAAAAGGAAAGATATACCCATTTGCATTACTTTGTCAAGAAAGGTCTATGTAGTCAAGGCTGTGTTTTTACAGTGGTCATGTATGGATGTGAGAGTTGGACTATAAAGAAAGTTGAGTGCTGAAGAATTGATGCTTTGAACTGTGGTGTTGGAGAAGACTTTTGAGAGTCCCTTGGACTGCAAGGAGATCCAACCAGTCCATCCTAAAGGAGATCAGTCCTGGGTGTCCATTGGAAGGACTGATGTTGAAGCTGAAACTCCAATACTTTGGCCACCTGATGTCATGAGCTGACTCATTTGAAAAGACCCTGATGCTGGGAAAGATTGAGGGCAGGAGGAGAAGGGGATGACAGAGGATGAGATGGTTGGATGGTGTCACCGACTCAATGGACATGGGTTTGGGTGGCCTCTGGGAGTTGGTGATGGACAGGGAGGCCTGGTGTGCTGCACTTCATGGGGTTGCAAAGAGTCAGACACAACTGAGCAACTGAACTGAACTGAACTGAATGCAGAGTTCCAAAGAATAGCAAGGAGAGATAGAAAGATTTCTTCAGTGATCAATGCAAAGAAATAGAGGAAAGCAATAGAATGGGAAAGACTAGAGATCTCTTCAAGAAATTAGAGATACCAAGGGAACATTTCATGCAAAGATGGGCTCAATAAAGGACAGAAATGGTATGGACCTAACAGAAGCAGAAGATATGAAGAAGAGGTGGCAGGAATACACAGAGAAAGTATACAAAAAAGGTCTTCCTGACCCAGATAATCATGATAGTGTGATCATTCACCTAGAGCCAGACATGCTGGAATGTGAAGTCAAATGGGCCTTAGGAAGCATCACTACAAACAAAGCTAGTGGAGGTAATTGAATTCCAGTTGAAGTATTTCAAATCCTAAAAGATGATTCTGTGAAAGTACTGCATTCAATATGCCAGCAAATTTGGAAAACTCAGCAGTGGCCACAGGACTGGAAAAGGTCAGTTTTCATTCCAATCCCTAAGACGGACAATGCCAAAGAATGCTCAAACTACCACACAGTTGCACTCATCTCACATGCTAGTAAAGTAATGTTCAAAATTCTCTAAGCCAGGTTTCAACAATGTGTGAACTGCAAACTTCCATATGTTCAAGCTGGATTTAGAAAAGGCAGAAGAACCGGAGATTAAATTTCCAACATGCGTTGGATCATCAAAGAAGCAAGAGAGTTCCAGAAAAACATCTATTTCTGCTTTATTGACTATGCCAAAGCCTTTGACTGTGTGGATCACAACAAACTCTGGAAAATCCTGAAAGAGATGGGAATACCAGACCACCTGACCTGCCTCTTGAGAAACCTATATGTAGGCCAGGAAGCAACAGTTAGGACTGGACATGGAACAACAGCCCAGTTCCAAATAGGGAAAGGAGTACGTCAAGGCTGTATATTGTCACCCTGCTTATTTAACTTATATGTAGAGTATATCATGAGAAATGCTGGGCTGGATGAAGCACAATCTGGAATCAAGATTGCCGGGAGAACTATCAATAACCTCAGATATGTAGATGACACCACCCTTATGGCAGAAAGTGAAGAAGAACTAAAAAGCCTCTTGATGAAAGTGAAAGAGGAGAGTGAAAAAGTTGGCTTATAGCTCAACATTCAGAAAACTAAGATCATGGCATCCAGCCCCATCACTTCATGGTAAATAGATGGGGACACAATGGAAACCGTGAGAGACTTTATTTTTTGGGCTCCAAAATTACTGCAGATGGTGATTGCAGCCATGAAATTAAAAGATGCTTGCTCCTTGGAAGAAAAGTTATAAGCAACCTAGACAACATATTAAAAAGTAGAGACATTACTTTGCCAAACAAGGTCCATCTAATCAAGGCTATGGTTTTTCCAGTAGTCATGTGTGGATGTGAGAGTTGGCTTTAAAGAAAGCTGAGCAACAAAGAATTGATGCTTTTGAACTGTGGTGTTGGAGAAGACTCTTGAGAGTCCCTTGGACTGCAAGGAGATCCAACCAGTCCATCCTAACAGAAATCAGTCCTGAATATTCATTGGAAGGACTGATGTTGAAGCTGAAACTCCAATACTTTGGCCACCTGATGTGAAGAACTGACTCATTTGAAAAGACCCTGATGCTGGGAAAGATTGAGGGCAGGAGGAGAAGGGGACGACAGAGAATGAGATGGTTGGATGGCATCACTGACTCATTGGACATGAGTTTGAGTAAGCTCTGGGAGTTGGTGATGGACAGGGAGGCCTGGTGTGCAGCAGTCCATGGGGTCGCAAAGAGTCGGACGTGACTGAGCGACTGAACTGAAGTGATTCTGACTGGTATTAGATGATACCTCACTGTAGTTTTGCTTTACATTTCTCTAATAATAAGCCATTTTGAGCATCTTTCATGTGTTTATCGGAGAAGGCAACGGCACCCCACTCCAATACTTTTACCTAGAAAATCCCATGGACGGAGGAGCCTGGTAGGCTGCAGTCCATGGGGTTGCGAAGAGTCGGACACAACTGAGCAACTTCACTTTCACTTTTCACTTTCATGCATTGGAGGAGGAAATGGCAACCCACTCCAGTGTTCTTGCCTGGAGAATCCCAGGGACGGGGAAGCCTGGTGGGCTGCCGTCTATGGGGTCGCACAGAGTCGGACACGACTGAAGTGACTTAGCAGCAGCAGCAGCATGTGTTTATAGGCCATCTGTATGTCTTCTTTGGAGAAATACCTGTTTAGGTCTTCTGCCCATTTTTTGTTTAGGTTGTTTATTTTTCTGATATTGAGCTGTCATGAGCTGCTTATATGTCTTAGAAATTAATCCTTTATCAGTTGCTTCATTTGCAGTTATTTTCCCATTCTACATGTTGTCTTTTCATCATTTTTGTAGTTTCGCTTGCTGAGTGAGTGCTTGATTATTTAGAAGTGTTTTGTTTAGCCTCTATTTGTTTGTGTTTTTTACACCTTTTTTTTCCTTGTAATTGATATCTAATCTTATACCCTTATGTAAGTGTTGTTACCATTGATGTGGGGATTTAAAGTCCCTTAGTATTTCTGTGATACTGTAAATTTCTTCCTTTATGTATATTCATATTTGCTTTATGTATTTAGGTGCTCCTATGTTGAATACATATATTTACAATTTGTAAATCTTCTTCTTCGTTTGTTCCCTGGATCATTGTGTGCTTTGTTGTAACAGTATAAGTATTGCTACTCCAGCTTTCTTTTGATTTCCATTTTCCTGAAATAACTTTTCCTGTCCCATTTTAGTCTGTATGTGTCTCTAGATCTCAAGTGAGTCTCTTGTAGGCATCATATTTATGGAACTTGTTTTTGTTTCCACTCAGGGACTCTGTGTCTTTTGCTTGGAGCATTCAGTCAGTTTACATTTAACTTTTAAATTAAAAGTTAGCTTTTAGCTTTTGCTTGTCTGTAAAACTCTTGATTTCTACATCAAATCTGAACAAGAGCCTTGCTGAGCATTCTTGGTTGTAGGTTTTTCCCTTTCATCACATTAAGTACTTCCTGCCACTCCTTTTTGGCCTGCAGAATTTCTGCTAAAAAATCAGCTGATAAACTTATGAGAGTTCCTTTGTATATAACTTGTTGCTTTTTCCTTGCTACTTTTAATATTCTCTCTTTAACTTGTGTCATTTTGATTGCAAGATGTCTTGCTTGGTGTTTTCCTCTGGAATAATCCTGGTGGGACTCTGCACTTCTTAGACTTGAGTGAATGTTTTCCTTTCCCAGGTTAGGAAAGTTTTCAGCTATTATATCTTCAGGTATCGTCTCAGGCCTTTTCTCTCTCTGTCTTCTTCTGGGACCTCTATAATGCAAATATCATTGCACTTGATGTTGTCTCAGAGATCTCTTTAATTGCCCTCTTTTCTTTTTATTCTTTTTTCTGTTCAGAGTCAGTAATTTCCACCATTTGTCTTCTAGCTTGCTGATCCATTCCTCTGTATCATTTAGTCTGCTATTAAATTCTTTTAGTGTACATTTCAACTACTACATTCTTTAACTGTGTTTGGTCACTCTTTATATTTTTTAAGACTTTGTTTAAAAACTTCTGACTTACCACTCTGTGCATACATTCTTCTCCCAAGTTCTTCCATCATCTTTAGGATTGTTCCTCTGAACTATTTCTTGAGTAGATTGACTGTCTCCACTTTACTTAGTTTTTCTTCTGGAGTTTTATCTTGTTCCTTCATCTGGAACATTTTCCTTTGCCATCTCACTTTGTGTAAGTTGTTATTTGTATTTTCATGTATGTGGTAAGTTAGTTACGTTTCTTGACCTGTGAGAAGTGGCCTGTGGGAGATGTCCTATGTGTCTCAGCAGTACATTTGTCTCTTGTCATCTAAGCTAGATGCTCTAGGGTTTCTCCCTGAGATGGGTGTGTGGGTTCTTCTGTTATGGGGGCTATATGTACAGTCTTGTAGGCTTTATTGGCCCCTAGCCCATTTGGCTTTCAGACCCCGCATTGTCCAAATGCTACTGGTTGCTGTTTAGCAAGACAGCACAAGGTCTGGTCACAAGGCAGCTGGCTACAGAACCCTAGGGAGCCTCATGGCTAGTGCTGGCTCACTGGTGGCAGAAACCAGGTCCTGAAGACTCCAGGGCTGTTGCTTGGCCACTGGTTGTTAAAGCCAGATCCTGTGGTTAGTGCTGGTCTACTGGTAGGCAGAGCCAGTTCCTGGAGTCCGATTATAGGACCAGGGATCCCAGAACTTGCTTCAGGTAGTTGGTGGTAGGGGTGGGCGGGTTGGTTCCTGGACTTGGTTATGGAGTCTGAGATGTCCTGAAGCTTGTGTTGGCCTGGTAGTGGACACAGCCAGAGCCCAGCTGCTCCCAAGGTACGATCTGGCCTTCTGTGAGTGTCCTCGATCTGCAAGCTGCAGGATTATTGTTTCCTTTGATCTGGTGTCTGCTCCTTGTGGTAAGTGAAGCTATTCTAGAGACTAGTGCAGGCTTCCTGGGGGGAAGGCCTGGTGCCTGCCTACTGGTGGGTGAAGCTGGGTCCTGGCCCAATGGTGGGTAGGGCCATGTCAGGGGCATATTTTAGAGGTGGCTGTGGGCTCAGGAAGTCTTTGGAAAGCCTGTTTGCTTAGGAGTGTTCTGTGTCCCTCCACAGTTAGTTGTTTGGCCTGAGGTAGCCCAGCTCTAGTCCGTACAGGCTGTTGGATGAAGCCCGTTTTACCACTAGTCAGCCAATATGGCAGCTACCAACAGTAGTATTCACCTGGAAGAATGTTGCCAAGTGTGACTGCCAAAGAGGGTCAACTACAGCTGCCCTGACCTCTGCAGGAGATTCACCATGACCAGCAGGTGGATCTGGCTCAGGCTCTTGTCAAATGACTAGTTTTGCCCTGGATCTTGGTGTGTGTGATTTTATGTGTTTCCCTTAAGAGTAAAGTCTCTTTTCCCACAGTTCTTTGGGGCTCCTGAAATGCCCCACTGGTGTTCGAAACCAAATGCTCTGGAGGGTTATCATACAGGGCTGTGGAGCCCCATGTAGGATTTAGAACACTTACTCACTCTGCAGTATAGTTACTCTCCAGTTGGTGGATCATCCACCTGTGCTCAGTTGGCTTCAGTCATGTCCAACTCCTTGCAACCCCATGGACCATAGCATTCCAGGCTCCTCTGTCCATGGGATTTCCCCTGCAAGAATGCTGGAGTGGGTTGCCATGTCCTCCTCCAGGATCATCCACCTGTGGTATGCAATTTGATTATATTTTGAGTCCACCCATCCCACCCATCTCTTGGTTCTGTCTCTGTTTTTAGTTGTAGAAGATCATTTCTGGTAGGTTCCAGTCTTTTTCATCCATGCTTTTTCTGCATATAGTTATGATTTTGGTGTGTTCATGAGAGGAGGTAGGCTCAGGGTCTTTCTACTCTGCCATCTTGGCCACTCTCTCCTTAGTCTTTTAAGGAGCAATGTTGAAAACAATGTTTGTCTCCTTCATTTTCCTCTTAAATTATCTGGCTGTTCCTCTCATCAAGCACCTGCTTGCAGTTCGATCTTTCATTTCATTCTTCTGTTACTCATCAGTGTCACTTATAAAGCCCATTCAGAGGCATCCTAGCCCTTCTTCTCTGTCTTTTTCTCTCTGTCATGGCCTTACAGTTCTGATTCTTACAAAGCTTCCCAGGAAAGGAAAGGTGATGTTACTCAAACTCTTACTGCCACACTCACCCTCTCTCTTTCCTACTGTTGAAAGCTCTGAGCTGGAAGTACAACCCGATTTCCTGCCACTTTGGCATCACTGGTCTTGCTGCTACCACTAGCAGTTAACCAAGAAACATGTTGAATAATTTTTCTTGGCAGTACCCCTTGTATGATTTTCTTACTGCCTACTTTGGATTTTGCTCAAGTTCATTTTAGTGCTCCTGTTTAGGGATCTTGGAAGGATTTTCCCCTTCTGAGTATGGATTTGATAATATAAGAAGAAGTTAAGAAATAAAGGTCTAAAGGTATTGGAGTTAAATGCTTGCTGGGAATAATTGGTTCGTGAAGTTGGTTATGCTTCTTATTAGAATCTATCCACTCCACCAGAGAGAGCTGTCTTTCATCAAGAAAACCAATGTTTTGCACTTCTGACCTTGTCTACCTGAAACTGTCACAACATTGTTAATTGGCTATACTCCAATATAAAATAAAAAGCTTTAAAAGTAAATTCCAGATCTTTATAGATCCTCCATCTGTCTGTGCTGTGTCTGACTCTAAAGGGACTAATACTTCTGATAACTACCATCTGTGGACAACTTCTATGTGCCAGACTTAACTACATATTCATCTCCCTGATTTTAGAAAGAAGAGGTATCTAAAACAAATGCTTTCATAATGGTGTCAGTTTGTTGCTTCTCTGGTAGAGGGGTTTTCCCCTATGTACTTTACAGTTAATGAATGTAAGAATTCGATTAGCCTTTTTCCCTTTCTTCAATTGGAACGTTATGTCTTAGTTGGTGTTTCTCACTTGGGATTCTCTTGGCTTTTGAGGCAAAGCAACTCTTGATTGTACAGGAGAGCCCTTAGCATTGAAGACATTTAGTATCTTTGCCCTCATCTAGTACTGTCCCTAGGTCACATGACTATCAAAAAATCATATACATTTCCAAATGTCCCCAGGAAGGTTGTAACCCCTATTGTCATCCACTCACTAAGCTGATTTTTACCTTTCGAAAAGCATTTTTTTTTAAAATAAAATCTTCCTTATTGTGTAAGTGTACCTAATTTTTAATTAGGAAAAATTAGAAAAACTTTTAAAAACTTTATATGTAACTTTCCTAAAGTGCATCTCATTTATGAAGACAGTCAGTTATACATTATTAAGTTAACATTGGGATAAGGCTAGTATATTTTTTAAATGTTGACTAATAGGTGATGAGAAATTCTAACTAAGGGGTATATAAATAAAATACTTAAATGATTTTTAAAGGAAAATTAGAAATTCAGTAAATATTGAATTAGCTTTGGAATTAAACAATCTTGGTTCTACTACTTTTGGAGGGGAAAACTTATTTTGGGGAAATTTCAAATATTCCCAGAAGTATACAGAGTACAATAAAGATTTCCAGGTGGGTACCACCCACCTGCCATGGAGGTACCATCCCCTAAGGAGGTACCATCCCCTAAGTAGGTATCATCACCCAACTTTAACCTATCAGGTCACTAGCTTCCTCCACTCATTTCCCCTACCTCCATATTACTTCATTTGATTCATTAACTGTATATCATCATTGCAATAACTAAAAAAGTTAACAATAGTTTCTTAGATATCTAAACATTGCTAAGATTTCTACTTGTCTCATAGATGTATCTTTAAATTGAGATCCAGCAGTATATATGATTTCATACATCATACATGATTGAGATATATCTTACATCTCTTTTAAATTTGGATTTCCCACAATCTCTTTTTCCTTACACTTTATTTATTGAGGAAATCAGATTTTTTACTCTGTAGATTTTGCCATAAACTATATTTTGCTGATTATATCCTAATACTATTTACTATAAATTGAATTGATAGAAAGATGTAGAGTCTATAGTCAGGTTTTTTTATTGGCATGATATTTCACAGAAGGTGCTATATTCTTTCATCAGAATTCTCATGTTGTCAGATTGTCCCTCTTCTTATAATGTCATTTCTTTTATTTTGAAATCATTTCCAACATACAGAAAAGCACAAAAAATTTTCTATGTATTTTTCAACCGGAGACCCTCATTCAGATTTTATCAACTGTCTGTAATATCTTTTAGTACCAAAAGGTTACTTGTCATGTTTTTTCAACTTCTTTTAGTGACCATAATTAGTCCTTTCTTGACCTTTATGAAGATTACAGGCTAGTTATTTTGCAGTGTGTTTCTCAGTTTGAGTTTGTCTACTGTTTCATCATAAGATTGAAATTTTTGGCAGAAATATCACAGAAGTGATTCTGTGCTTTTTGTATTCTCCATCCTGTCAAGCAATTCAAGATACCATTTTGTCATAAAACTGGAAATGTTAAGTTTGATCACATCAGTAAAGTTGTATCTGCCAAAGATTTACCTATTATACATTATTCTTTTTCCCAACATTTTATGGAGAGATCCACTGAGACCTTGTATATATCCTGGTCCTCATCCAGCTTTTACTCAGTAGTTTCAGCTTTTAATTACTACTATCACAGATAACTGAATGGAGATTTTCTAATTCCTTCTTTCCTTTGGCATTTCTTAGTTAGCATTCTGCTGTGAGGAAGAACTTTCCCTTAGCTTTTATTTGTTTAGTTATTTCAGTGTAGATTACTACTTTGTTCAGTGGAATATCATCCTTTACTATCATTTGTTTGGTGCTCAAATATGATACTATAATCTTTGGCAACTTATGTTAGTGTATGTATATATGTATGTATGTGTATACACTTGTAGTTACTTTTGTTTTTATCTATGCATATTGAAAACCATGGATTCATATTGGTACTTCATATTCTAATCCAACACTATACCATCATTCTAGTTTTGCCTGTTTTTATGTTTACAATTTTCTTCTCCAAGAGTGAGAAACCTGGCTCTTATTATCCCCAATATATTTGCTTGTTTATTCAGCCCTCGTTTTCATAACCAGTCTCCCAGACCTGCTCAGCCATCATCTAGTTTAGCTCTTTTTTTTTCACATGGGGCCTACATCCTGCCAGATCGTGTATCATATGCTATTAGATATGCTATTAGATATCTTCCTGTGTTAGCTCTGACCTCTGCTAAATCACCCTCACTTAGCCTGCCTTGTGACTTTTTTCTTTGATTGTATATACATTTTTAATTAAAATATTGAGATAATTAAGTACTAGCATGCAGTTGTAAGAAATAGTACAAAAATATCTCATTTACCCTTTACTCAGTCAGTTTCTACCAACAGTAACCATCTTACAAAATATAGTACTATTTCACAGACAGTATACTGACATTGTTATAGTCAAGATACAGGACAGTTCCATCAATACAAAGATTCCTTCTGGTGCCCATTTATAGCCAAACCCACTTCCACCCATGACTTTTGGCATAGGTCTCTTTGGGTGTGTCCTCTTTAAGCTTCATTTGACCAAGGCCAGTCTTTGAGGTTTGTTCTTATCCTTTTTTGAGGGCTTACCTTTCTCAGCATGGAACCTCTGGAACAAAGGAGATGGGCTTAGGGCAGTCAGGGGTCCAGTATTTTCAGTGTACTTTGTTGAAAACTATAGAATATTGCTGAAAAAAAATTAAAGATTTAAATAAATGAAAAGACATGCTGTGTTCATGATTTGGAAGAATTGCTAAGATGTCAGTACAACCCAACAGAATCTACAGATTCAATGCAGTCACTATCAGAAATCCCAATGATTTCTTTGCAGAAATAGAAAAATTCACCCCAAAATCTGCATGGACTATTGAAAGACCCCCAAATTACCAAATAATCTTGAAAAACAAGAACAAAGTTTAAGAACTTGCATCTTGACTTCAAAACTTACTACAAAGATACAGTAGTTAAAATGGTGTGGTATTGGCATACAGAAAGACATACAAACAAATGGAATGGAAAAGCTATCCCAGGAGAAAAAACCTTGCAAATGTGGTCAGTGATTTTTGACAAGGGTGCCAAGGCTATTCAGTGGGAAAAAAATAATCTTTTTATCAGTTAGTAGTGAGAAAACTGTGTGCACATGCAAAAAAAAAAAAAAAATGATGTTGGACTCTTACCTTCTACCATGTATGAAAATTAACTCAAAAAATCTGAGAGAAAACAAGATGGCAGAGTAGAAGGACATGGAGCTTACCTCTTCCCACAAATACCTCAAAAATACATCTACATTTAGAGTAATTCTCACTGAATACCTACTGAATGCAGGCAGAAGATCTCATACAACCCCAACTGCAAGAAAGATCAACATATAAAATGAGAGAAAAAAATGGTAATTGAGATGAGACCTGTGCCCCTTGGAGGGAACTATGAAAAAGGAATGGTTCCCTCATCCTGGGAACCTCCTTCATCATCTGAAAAGTCAGCTGGGACAGATAGGGAGCTTCAGAAGCTCAGAAGAGAGTGTGCCAGCAGGCTTGTGGCAGACAGGGCAGAGAAAGACCAGCACAGATGGTCCTTGCCAACTTGCTACACTTCCGAGCCCAAATCATGGCCCTGCTGATGAGTGCAGTGGTGAGTGCTGCAACTTGAGCTTCAACAGACAGACCCAGGGACAGGACTTGGTTTGGCTATGTGGAGATAGCCTAAAAAGCCTGAAATATGATCTGGGGATGTGTGTTCAAGATGGAACCCAGGTCTGCCATAGGAGCACCATTGTCAGTGAGCTTGTAAAGGGAGGGGCATGGCCCGCCAGTAGTAGCTTTGGTCTCAGTGTGCTAACAGCAGGAGTAATTTTGCTGCTACAAGATTTAGGAGCATGCAGGTGCCAGCAGGTTGCCCACATGTGGAAGCGGCTGAAATCTGAGCCAGTTACCAGTGCAAGTGGATGCAAGGCATAGCTTTGGCGGGTTTTGAAGCCTGCAACTTTGTGGGGGCAATGACTGAGGGACATCCATGCTGACTACTGGCAGTCCTACTGCTGAGGTGAGTCAAATATGAGCAGCAGCAGACTTCGTGGCTGCACACACATGGAAGTAGCACCAAAATCTGAGCCAATTACCAGCTTTCCCACCGTGGAAGTAGGGCCAAAGACAGTGCCTCCAATAGTGTACTTCGTGGGTGCATACACTGGGTGGCAGTTTACATCACTAAGCACAGTGGACAAGTCCTGGAGAGGAATATGCAGCAGCTTCTTTCCTACAAGGAGTAGTCTAATCCCGACTACCTCACACTGCATTCTAGAACTGGATCTGGAGGCTTCTATTCCTACAACTGAGAAGCAAATCCTGCCCCCAACAGAGCTGTGACTATCAAAGAACAAGGACTTTGACTTTGACAAGCCCCAACATTGACTGCAGGCTCTGGTCACCATAACACCAAACACACACACACACACACACACACACACACACACACACACACACACCCTCCTCTCCCAAGAGGATAATGGCTGGGACACCCTGAGGAAAGACATGGCAGGCATCCATACCAAATATAGCCCATGCACCAAAATACTGAATACATGCATGCTGAACAGGAGCACTCCCACATAAAAACAGATAAAGGCCCAATATCACTGATGAACATAGATGCAAAAATCCCCAACAAAATTCTAGCAAACAGAATCCAACAACATATTAAAAAGATCATACATCATGACAAAGTGGGCTTTATTCCAGGGATGCAAGGATTCAATATTTGCAAATTAGTCAATGTGATACACCATATTAACAAATTGAAAGATTAAAACTAATGATTATCTCAATAGATGCAGAGAAAGCCTTTGCCAAATTCAATACCCATTTATGATAAAAACTTCCCAGAAAGCAGGTATAGAAGGAACATGCCTCAACAGAATAAAAGCCATAAACGACAAACCCACAGAAAACATTATCCTCGATGGTGAAAAATTGAAAGAATTTCTTCTAAAATCAGGAACAAGACAAGGGTGCTCACTCTCCCCACTATAATTCAACATAGTTTTGGAAGTCCTAGCTACAGCAATCAGAGAAGAAAAAGAAAGAAAAGGAATCCAGATTGGAAAGGAAGTAAAACTCTCACTGTTTGCAGATGACATGATCGTCTACTTAGAAAACCCTAAAGACACCACCAGAAAATTACTAGAGCTAATCAATGAATATACTAAAGTTGCAGGATATAAAATTAATACACAGAAATCCCTTGCATTCCTATACACTAAGAAAATAGAAAAATTAAGGAAACAATCCCATTTACCATTGCAACAGAAAGAATAAAATACTTAGGAATAAATTTACCTAAAGAAACAAAAGACCTATATATAGAAACTATAAAAGAAATAAAAAATGATACAAATATATGGAGAAATATACCATGTTTGTGGATTTGAAGAATCAATATAGTGAAAATGAGTATAGTACCCAAAGCCATCTATAGATTCAATACAATCCCTATCAAGTTACCAACAGTATTTTTCACAAAACTAGAACAAATAATTTCACAACTTGTATGGAAACACAGAAAACCTTGAGCAGCCAAAGCAATCTTGAGAAAGAAGAATAGAACTGGAGGAATCAACCTGCCTGACTTCAGACTATACTACAAAGCTACAGTCATCAAGACAGTATAGTACTGACACAAAGACAGAAATATAGATCAGTGGAACAAAATAGAAAGCCCAGAGATAAATCCACACACTTATGGACACCTTAGGTGCTGGAGTGGCAAGCAGCGGCTGTGCGGCGCTGGAGCGGCGAGTGGCGGCTGCGCGGCACTGGAGCAGCTGAGAGGAGATACCCCACGTCCAAGATCAGGAGCAGCGGCTGTGAGGAGATACCCCATGTCCAAGTCAGAGAAACCCCAGTAAGATGATAGGTGCTGGAGCAGCTGTGAGGAGATACCCCACGTCCCAGATCAGGAGCAGCGGCTGTGAGGAGATACCTCATGTCCAAGTCAGAGAAACCCCAGTAAGACGATAGGTGCTGGAGCAGCTGTGAGGAGATACCCCAAGTCCAAGGGCAAAAGAGAGAAGCCCCAGCAAGATGTGGCGAATTATGTTTAGAATCAAACCCCATTCCTGCCAGAGATGCTAAGAGGGCTCAAACAAATCTTGTTTGCACCAGGACCCAGGGACCCCACAGAGACTGAGACAGAACTGTGCTTGAGCATCTTCTGTGGGGGTAAGGGTCAGCAGTGGACTGCCACAGGGACAGGGGCTCTGGGTGCAGCAGACTTGGGTATGGCATAAACCCTCTTGCAGGAGGTCACCATTAACCCCACCATAGAGCTGCCAGAACTTACACAGGACTGGGAAATAGGTACTTGGAGGGCACAAACAGAACATTGTGCACCAGGACCCAGGAGAAAGGAGCAATGACCCCACAAGAGTCTGACCCAGACTTGCCTGTGAGTTTCCAGGAGTCTCCAGTGGAGGTGTGTGGCCTGCTGCAAGGTTTGGCACACTGAGTTTAGCAGTCCATGCATGGGATCTTTTGAAGGAAGTCACCATTATCTTCATTACCTCCACCATGGTTTGGCCCCAGGTAAATAGCAAGAGAGTTCCAGAAAAACATCTATTTCTGCTTTATTGACCATGCCAAAGCCTTTGACTATGTAGATCCCAATAAACTGTGGAAAATTCTGAAAGAGATGGGAATACCCGACACCTGACCTGCCTCTTGAGAAACCTGTATGCAGGTCAGGAAGCAACAGCTAGAACTGGACATGGAACAACAGGCTGGTTCCAAATAGGAAAAGGAGTACGTCAAGGCTGTATATTGTCACCCTGCTTATTTAACTTATATGTAGAGTACATCATGAGAAACACTGGGCTGGAAGAAGCACAAGCTGGAATCAAGATTGCCGGGAGAAATATCAGTAACCTGAGATATGCAGATGACACCACCCTTATGGCAGAAAGTGAAGAGGAACTAAAAAGTCCCTTGAGGAAAGTGAAAGTGGAGAGTGAAAAAGTTGGCTTAAAGCTCAACATTCAGAAAACGAAAATCATGGCATCTGGTCCCATCACTTCATGGGAAATAGATGGGGAAACAGTGTCAGACTTTCTTTTTGGGGCTCCAAAATCACTGCAGATGGTGATTGCAGCCATGAAATTAAAAGACGCTTACTCCTTGGAAGGAAAGTTATGACCACCCTAGATAGCATATTCAAAAGCAGAGACATTACTTTGCCAACAAAGATCCTTCTAGTCAAGGCTATGTTTTTTCTAGTGGTCATATATGGTTGGACTGTGAAGAAAGCTGAGCACCGAGGAATTGATGCTTTTGAACTGTGGTGTTGGAGAAGACTCTTGAGAGTCCCTTGGAGTGCAAGGAGGTCCAACCAGTCCATCCTGAAGGAGAGCAGTCCTGGGTGTTCATTGGAAGGACTGATGCTAAAGCTGAAACTCCAATACTTTGGCCACCTCATGCAAAGAGTTGACTCATTGGGAAAGACCCTGATGCTGGGAGGGATTGGGGACAGGAGGAGAAGGGGACGACAGAGGATGAGATGGCTGGATGGCATCACTGACTCGATGGACATGAGTTTGAATGAACTCCGGGAGTTGGTGATGGACAGGGAGGCCTGGCGTACTGCAATTCATGGGGTCGCAAAGAGTTGGACAGGACTGAGTGACTGAACTGAACTGAACTGAACTAAATAGCAGGGAGGGAACACAGTTCCACCCATCAACAGAAAATTGGATTAAAGATTTACTGAGCATGGCCCCGCCCTTCAGAACCAGACCCAGTTTCCACCTCAGTCACTCTTTCCCATCATCCCAAGCTTCCATAAGCCTCTTATCCTTCTCCATCAGAGGGCAGACAGACTGAAAACTACAATCACAGAAAACTAACCAATCTAATCACATGAACCACAGCCATATCTAACTCAATGAAACTATGAACCATGCCCTGTAAGGCCACCCAAAACAGACGGGTCATGGTGGAAAGTTCTGACAAAATGTGGTCCACTGGAGAAGGTAATGACAAACACTTCAGTATTCTTGCCTTGAGAACCCCATGAACAGTATGAAAAGGCAAAAATATATGACACTGAAAGATGAACTCCCCAGGTGGGTAAGTGCCCAATATGCTACTGGAGATCAGTGGAGAAGTAACTCCAGAAAGAATGAAGAGAGAGAGCCAAAGAAAAAACAGCACCCAGTTGTGGGATGTGACTGGTGATGGAAGCAAGTTCCAATGCTGTAAAGAACAGTATTGCATAGGAACCTGGAATATTAGGTCCATGAATCAAGGCAAATTGGAAGTGGTCAGACAGGAGATGGCAAGAATGAACGTCAACATTTTAGGAATCAGTGAACTAATATGGACTAGAACAGGTGAATTTAACTCAGATGACCATTATATCTACTACTGTAGGAAAGAATCCCTTAGAAGAAATGGAGTAGCCATCGTAGTCAACAAAAGATCTGATATGCAGTACTTGGATGCAATCTTAAAAACAATAGAATGATCTCTGTTTGTTTCTAAGGCAGATCGTTCAATATCACGATAATCCAAGTCTATGCCCTGACCAGTAATACTGAAGAAGCTGAAGTTGAATGGCTCTATGAAGACCTACAAGACATTTTAGAACTAACACCCCAAAACTTTGTCCTTTTCATTATAGGGGACTAGAATGCAAGTAGGAAGTCAAGAAACACCTGGAGTAACAGGCAAATTTGGCCTTGGAGTACAGAATGAAGCAGGGCAAAGGCTAATAGAGTTTTGCCAAGAGAATGCACTGGTCATAGCAAACACCCTCTTCCAACAACACAAGAGAAGACTCTGCACATGGACATTACCAGATGTTCAACATCAAAATCAGATTGAAAATATTCTTTGCATTCAAAGATGGAGAAGCTCTATACAGTCAGCAAAAACAAGACCAGGAGCTGACTGTGGCTCAGATCATGAACTTCTTATTGCCAAATTCAGACATCAATTGAAGAAAGTAGGGAAGACCACTAGACCATTCAGGTATGACCTAAATCAAAACCCTTAATGATTATACAGTGAAAGTGAGAAATAGATTTAAGGGACTAGATCTGATAGAGTGCCTGATGCACTGTGGACAGAGGTTCATGACATTGTACAGGAGACAAGGATCAACACCATCCCCAAGAAAAAGAAATGCAAAAAAGCAAAATGGCTGTCTGAGGAGGGCTTATAAATAGCTGTGAAAAGAAGAGAAGCAAAAAACAAAGGAGAAAAGGAAAGATATACCATTTGAATGCAGAGTTCCAAAGAATAGCAAGGAGAGATAAGAAAGCCTTCTTCAGTGATCAGTGCAAAGAAATAGAGGAAAACAGTAGAATGTGAAAGACTAGAGGTCTCTTCAAGACAATTAGAGATACCAAGGGAACATTTCATGCAAAGATGGGCTCAATAAAGGACAGAAATGGGATGGACCTAACAGAAGCAGAAGATATTAAGAGGTGGCAAAAATACATAGAAGAACTGTACAAAAAAGGTCTTCATGACCCAGATAATCACAATGGTATGATCACTCCTCTAGAACCAGACATCCCGAAATATGAAGTCAAGTGGGCCTTAGGAAGCATCACTATGAACAAAGCTAGTGGAGGAGGTGGAATTCCAGTTGAGCTATTTCAAATCCTAAAAGATGATGCTGTGAAAGTGCTGCACTCAATATGCCAGCAAATTTGGAAAACTCAGCAGTGGCCACAGGACTGGAAAAGGTCAGTTTTCATTCCAATCCCTAAGACGGACAATGCCAAAGAATGCTCAAACTGCCACACGATTGCACTCATCTCACATGCTAGCAAAGTAATGCTCAAAATTCTCCAAGCCAGGCTTCAACAATACGTGAACCGTGAACTTCCAGATGTTCAAGCTGGATTTAGAAAAGGCAGAGGAACCAGAGATCACATTGCCAACATCCACTGGATCATTGAAAAAGCAAGAGAGTTCCAGAAGAACATCTATTTCTACCTTATTGACTATGCCAAAGCCTTTGACTGTGTGGATCACAACAAACTCTGGAAAATCCTGAAAGAGATGGGAATACCAGACCACCTGATCTGCCTCCTGAGAAATCTGTATGCAAGTCAGGAAGCAGCAGTTAGAACTGGACATGGAACAACAGACTGGTTCCAGATTGGGAAAAGAGTATGTCAAGTCTGTATACTGTCACCCTGCTTGTTTAACTTATATGCACAGTACATCATGTGAAACACTGGGCTGGATGAAGCACACACTGCAATCAAGATTGCTGGGAGAAATATCAATAACCTCAGATATGCAGATGACACCACCCTTGTGGCAGAGAGTGGAGAAGAACTAAAGAGCCTCTTGATGAAAGTGAAAGAGAAGAGTGAAAATGTTGGCTTAAGGCTCAACATTCAGAAAACTAAGATCATGACATCCAGTCCCATCACTTCACGGCAAATAGATAGGAAACAGTGGAAACAGTGTCAGACTTTTTTTTTTGAGGGGCTCCAAAATCACTGCAGATGGTGATTGCAGTCATGAAATTAAAAGACACTCCTTGGCAGGAAAGTAATGACCAACCTAGACAGCATATTAAAAAGCAGAGATGTTCCTTCGCCAACAAAGGTCTGTCTAGTCAAGGCTATAGTTTTTCCAGTAGTCATGTATGGATGTGAGAGTTGGACTATACAGAAAGCTGAGAACTGAAGAATTGATGCTTTTGAGCTATGGTGTTGGAGAAGACTCTTGAGAGTCCCTTGGAGTACAAGGAGATCCAACCAGTCCATCCTAAAGGAGATCAGTCCTGAGTGTTCATTGGAAGGACTGATGCTGAGGCTGAAACTCCAATACTTTGGCCACCTCATGCAAAGAGTTGACTCATTGAAAGAGACCCTGATGCTGGGAAAGATTGAAGACAGGAGAAAAAAGGGATGACAGAGGATGAGGTGGTTCGATGGCATCACCAACTCAATGGACATGAGTTTGAGGAAACTCTGGGAGTTGATGGTGGACAGGGAGGCCAGGAGTACAGCAGTCCATGGGGTCGCAAACAGTCGGATATGACTGAGCAATTGAACAGAAATGATGGACACCTTATCTTTGACAAAGAAGGCAAAAATATACAATGGAGAAAAGACAATCTCTTTAACAAGTGCTGGCACAATGGTCCACTACCTGTAAAAGAATGAAGTTAGAACACTTTCTAACACCATTCTCAAAAATAAACTCAAAATGGATTAAAGATCTACAAGTAAGACCAGAAGCTATAAAACACTTAGAGGAAAACATGCAGAACACTCTCTGAGATAAATCATAGCAAGATCCTCTATGACCCACCTCCCAGAGTAATGGAAATAAAACAAAAATAAAAAAATGGGACCCAATTAAACTTAAAAGCTTTTGCACAACGAAGGAAACTATAAGCAAGGTGAAAAGGCAGCCTTCAGAATGGGAGAAATAGTAGCAAATGAAACAGCTGACAAATAATTAATCTCCAAAGTATATAAGCAGCTCATATAGCTCAATGCAACCCAATCAAAAAATGGGCCAAAGAACTAAACAGATATTTCTCTAAAGAAGACATACAAATGGCTAACAAACACATCACTCACTATCAGAGAAATGCAAATCAACACCACAATGAGGTAGCATCTCACGCTGGACAGAATGGACAGAACTACAAAAGTGCTGGATAGGGTTTGGAGAAAAGGGAACCCTCTTATACTATTGGTGAGAATGCAAACTAGTACAGCCACCATGGAGAACAGTGTTGAGATTCCTTAAAAAACTAGAAATAGAACTGCCATGTGACCCAGCAATCCCACTGCTGGGCATACACACCAAGGAAACAAGAATTGCAAGAGAGACATGTACCTCAGTGTTCATTGCAGCACTGTTTACAATAGCTGGGACATGAAGCAACCTAGATGTACATCAGCAGATGATGGATAAGGATGTGTGGTACGTATACACAATGAAATATTACTCAACTGTAAAAAAGAACGCATTTGAGTCAGTTCTAATGAGGTGGATGAAACTGGAGTCTATTACAGAAAGTGAAGTAAGAAGGAGAAACAGAAAGAGAAACACCAATACAGTATATTAACGCATATATATGGAATTTAGAAAGACAGTAATGATGACTCTATATGCAAGACAGCAAAAGAGACAGATGCAAAGAACAGACTTTTCGACGTGGGAGAAGGCAAGGGTGAGACAATTTGAGACAGTATGTATATTGAAACATGTATATTACCATATGTAAAACAGGTCACCAGTGCAAGTTCAATGCATGAAGCAGGGCACTCAAAGCTGGTGTTTTGGGACAACCCAGAGGGATGGGGTGGGGAGGGAAGTGGGTTGGGGGTTCAGGATGGGGAGACACATGTACACCTGTGGCTGATTCATGTTGATGTATGGCAAAATGCACCACAATATTGTAAAGTAATTAGCCTCCAAAGAAAATAAATAAAATTTTTTTAAAACAGCAAATTAATTCTGAAGAATGAATTAGTGAGCTGGAAGATAGAATAATGGAAATCACCCAATCACAGTTAGCAGACAAAAGGACAAATGAAAAGAAAAAATAAAACCAACATATTTGACCTATGGGATGCCAATTTAGGAGAAGGCAATGGCAACCCACTGCAGTGTTCTTGCCTGGAAAATCCCATGGACGGAGGAGCCTGGTAGGCTGCAGTACATGGGGTTGCTAGGAGTCAGGCACGACTGAGCAACTTCACTTTCACTTTTCACTTTCATGCATTGGAGGAGGAAATGGCAACCCACTCCAGTGTTCTTGCCTGGAGAATCCCAGAGACGGGGAGCTTGGTGGGCTACCATCTATGGGGTCACACAGAGTTGGACACGACTGAAGCAACTTAGCAGCAGCAGCAGCAGCAGATGCCAATTTACACATAATAGGGATTCCTGAGGGAGAAGAAAGAGATAAGGGGATTGAAAATTCATTTGAAAAAATTATTGCTGAAAACTTGCTAAATCGAAAGGGGAAAATATCTAGGTACAGGAAGTAAGTTCAGTTCAGTCGCTCAGTTGTGTCCGACCTTTTCGACCCTATGAATTACAGCACACCAGGCCTCCCTGTCCATCTCCAACTCCAAGAGTTCACTCAAACTCAACGTTCGTCGAGTCAGTGATGCCATCCAGTCATCTCATCCTCTGTTGTCCCCTTCTCCTCCTGCCCCCAATCCCTCCCAGCATCAGGGTCTTTTCCAGTGAGCCAACTCTTTGCATGAGGTGGCCAAAGTACTGGAGTTTCAGCTTTAGCATCATTCCTTCCAAAGAAATCCCAGGGCTGATCTCCTTCAGAATGGACTGGTTGGATCTCCTTGCAGTCCAAGGGACTCTCAAGAGTCTTCTCCAACACCACAGTTCAAAAGCATCAATTCTTCGGCGCTCAGCCTTCTTCACAGTCCAACTCTCACATCCATACATGACCACTGGAAAAACCATAGCCTTGACTAGATGGACCTTTGTTGGCAAAGTAATGTCTCTGCTTTTGAATATGCTATCTAGGTTGGTCATAACTTTCCTTCCAAGGAGTAAGCGTCTTTTAATTTCATGGCTGCAGTCACCATCTGCAGTGATTTTGGAGCCCCCCAAAATAAAGTCTGACACTGTTTCCACATCTATTTCCCATGAAGTGATGGGACCAGATGCCATGATCTTCGTTTTCTAAATGTTGAGCTTTAAGCCAACTTTTTCACTCTCCACTTTCACTTTCATCAAGAGGCTTTTGAGTTCCTCTTCACTTTCTGCCATAAGGGTGGTGTCATCTGCATATCTGAGGTTATTGATATTTCTCCTGGCAATCTTGATTCCAGCTTGTTTCTTCAAGTCCAGCGTTTCTCATGATGTACTCTGCATATGAGTTAAATAAGCAGGGTGACAATATACAGCCTTGACGAACTCCTTTTCCTATTTGGAACAAGTCTGTTGTTCATGTCCAGTTCTAACTGTTGCTTCCTGACCTGCATACAGATTTATCTAGAGGCAGATCAGGTGGTCTGGTATTCCCATCTCTTTCATAATTTTCCACAGTTTATTGTGATCCACACAGTCAAAGGCTTTGGCATAGTGGGCAACTAATAATATATCAATTATAATTTTCTGATTTGGGGGAATTTTGGAGAATTTTTTATGGGAAATGTACACTAACTTATTTAGAATAATGGAGCAGCATATCTGAAGCTTATTCTCAAATGGTTCAATAAAAAAAAATTCTTTGTATTATACTTAAAACTTTTCTATAAGTTTGAGATGCATCAAAAAGTAAAATCCTTTCCAAATATTTTTAAAATTAAAATTAAATTGTTCAACTCTGTTGGATGTGTGCTAAGCAGTAAAAATAAGACAAAAACTATAAAAAGGACCATCAGAGACCTTAGCAAGAATGAAACAGGTCACAAATGAAAATAGCAAATGAAGTCAAATTTTCTTTTTAGAAGTTTATCTGTAAAGGGAAGGCAGGGGCTAGGGGGCTCTCTGAAGAAAGTGAATTATAGTGAAGGATCTGGAAACAATGACTATTAATGTTTGTAAAAATTAAGATTTGACTGCAATTGGGGGAGTCTTGGAGAAGTTCTGTCTTCAGATATTTGAAAACCTTGCAAGTCAGAGAGATGCTTTATTTTTCATTTTTAACTTGCCTGATAGCTTAGTTGGTAAAGAATCCACCTGCAATTCAGGAGACACTGGTTCAATTCCTGGGTCGGGAAGATCCCCTGGAGAAGGAATAGGCTACCCACTCCAGTATTCTGGCCTGGAGAATTCCATGGACTGTATAGTCTGTGAGGTTGCAAAAAGTCGGACACAACTGAGCGACTTTCATTTTCACAGGGGGGAACCAAGACCAGTGTTTACAGAGAATGGATTATGACTCAACAGTAGAAAATATCTTGAGCTGTCGAACAGTTGAATAGTTAACTGCCTTGTGAGAAATGAGCCTCCTGTCACAAAAAGTGGAATAAAAAAGAAGCTGAAAAGTCGGCGTTCTAGTCTAGTTCCTGGAAATGACTCCTTTATTGACTTAGGACTGAGACTACATAGACACGTGACTAAATGGACATGAGACTCTATGGACATGTGTTTGAGCAAGCTCCAGGAGATGGTGAAGGACGTAGAAGCTTGGCGTGCTGCAGTCTGTGGGGTTGGAAAGAGTCGGACATGACTGAGCAGCTGAACAAGAACAACAACAGCCTATCTCTGTGGCTGTCAGAAAAAAGTTTCTTTAGCTTTTAGGTGTCTATTGAAAATATGGCCCTTCATAAAATTGCTCTTGCTCTAAAACACTTCCATTTTATATAAAACATGAAAAATATTAGAAATTAAGTAGTCTTGTTGCTCCTTTGATTTAAAGAAAAGGCTTCACTTTTTCCTATTGATAATTTAAATATTAAAATGTTAGTCTGAACAATTCATCATTAGCAATCTATATGATTCATCCCAATTTAAAATTTTTAATTGGTTTTTGGATGTAATACAAAGTCTTACAGAGGTGTGAAACAAAAAATGTGAGTATTAGTAACTAAATTGATCCACAAAATGAATAAAATAACTTTTTAAAAATAATACACAAAAGAAAGACCAACTTGTACTAATTTGGTACAAGTTCTAATATGTTTTATTCCATGAATTAAAAGATAATCCCTTTAAAGTCATGGCATGATTGTTTTTTGGCAACATTCTGTGAACGAAAACATGGTTATGTGGAGGTATGGATTTCTGAGGTCACGGAGGTTGGCAAAATAGCTTATTAGAGACAGCATCTCTTGATCTTTATTTTAATGCTGTGTTCCTCTCTGACCTCAGGAAAAACCTGTGATTTGCTAAAAAATATTACTCCTTTCTGCTTCTATAAAGTTAGTTGTTCAAACATGTAAAGATTCAAGTAAATAAAAATATGAGCCTTGCATACCAGTCATATCATCTCTAGTTTAATGAAGGAAAAAATAGAAATAAAAAATTTTAATCCTGAAAATATATAATACCTTATTTTTAAACAATGTAATTGATAATAGCCTAAATATTCAACAACTAAAGAATGACTGGGTAAATTATAATGCATCAAATTCTTGTGCATCCACTAAATGAAAATGAGAAGGCTAAAGCAAAATGGGAAGGTGTTGGCTATGCTCCTTAGAAAAAGCAGAGGAAATTATTTGCAATTATGACTACAAATATGTAGAAAATCCATGTGTCTGTGGACAGATACTGAAAGGAAGATGAGTTTAGGGGTGGAATGAAAGGTACTCTTCCCTATTGTAATGTCATTTGGCATAAATAACTGATTTTTAAAGGTGGATTTGGCTATGAATTGGGCATTTTTTCAAGGAATAGTTTGGAGCATGCAATAGTGAGGTTGACAGTTCTGACATGTCTTGGGGAAGTGGAGGCCTCTGCTCTGTCTGTCGTGCCCACAGGTGAGGAGCACTCCAGTTCACCACCAGAGAGTGCCAGTGTATCCCAGCACCCCTGGGTGCCCCAGGTGAGTGAGCAAGGCAAGAATATGCTGAGAGGGAGGGCTGCAGTCACCTTTTGGATTCCTGTTTGCCTTCAACTCCACTTTACTGAAAGCCCAAACTCAGTGTCCCTGTCTGGTAACTGAGTCCACTAAGTGGTTGCATATTTATTTGAGGCCAGCCCAGTTCTTAACATTTCACAGCAATTATTCCTGAGATGATACAAAAATCTTCCCTTCCTTGGCTTGGTCCAGACAAGTCCTATCCTCATCAATTTCATTCTCATTTTCAGAACTGTTGAGAGCAGAGTCACTTGGACTCTCATATCCTTAGAGCTGCACAGATCAGGCATTTCCTGCTCACTGGTTGAGGCCTCCTAGTTGCTGCCTCACATGCATTTCATCTCAGATGGAGATTGCCTGCTGGGTTTTCTCTGGCACCTTCTCCTTATGGACTCCGTATTTACTGACTTAAGTGTCTTGCTGCTGCTCGCTTAGACTTGAAGTCTTGGCATGCAGTGCAGTGTCCACGCCTGTACTATCTTGCTCCCACACTTACTGTTACTGTCCCAGCAGGCCCTCAGTCCTTGACTTCAATCCCTGTCTTTGCAGGGAGTGTTAACCCTGAGAAACTTGAGTCAGACTCCTGTTCCCCAATAGCAGACTCAGACTCCTTATTTTGAGCATTTAGGGCTTCTTGACATCAGGTTCCAACATGCCTTCGTCACCACATCCTCTGTACTTTCCTTTCCTTTCAAACTGTGGAAGCTGTGCCTTCTGAATAGACTACATTAGAAGAAATTATTTTTCATTGCTGTTTACAAAATGATAGGGGCAGGGTGCTACACTTGAATTTAGACACCAAATTGAGCTGCTGTATCTTATTTGACAAAACATATCCATTTGGAGAAATGGGGGTGTGTTTTAAAAAGAGCAAGTTTTAAAGCATTATTAATTATTAAAATAGAACATAACAAAGCAAAGAGCCCTATCTGTGATAATGGTTTGTTTCCATCTGCACATGGCCAGAATACCATTTGGAGAAACAGAAAGAGAAAAAGACAAGGGGGTGGGGTGAGGGTGTTGCAGTTTGACATTAACAAGAGAGGAGGCGGACAATGGGTGGTTGTTACAGTTTCTGTGTTCTTTATATCCTTTATCCTCAAGTTGCAACCTCCCCCTCATCCAGTTCCTTTAAAAAATGTGATACTTAGTGGATTTTCTTCCTATGTCTCTGCCAAGACATTATAGAAGCTTCTCTTTTCCCCTTAGTCAGCAACAAAAGACACAAAAGCATGTCTTTTGAGTTTTTGAGGGCTGTAGTTATGACTGCTATAACTATCCAATAACCAAGAATTGGATTTTCACATTCTGAAAATAGAAATATGAAAATAAATGTCTTTTGGTTAGTATACCAGCCCTCAAGATGTCTTTATTTCTTCTATCCAAGCATTTCTTAAGTTGTTCTATAAAATAATAGAGGGTTTTGTCTTCCAAGGTGGCCCACTGATAAAGGGTCTACCTTCAGTGCAGGAGATGTGAGTTCAGTCCCTGGGTCAGGAAGATTCCCTGGAGAAGGAAATGGCAGTGCACTCCAGTATTCTTGCCTGGGAAATCCCATGGACAGAGGAGCCTGGCAGGCTATAGTCCATGAGACTGTGAAAGAGTCAGATATGATATAGCAACTAAACAAAAAATAGAGGGATTTTTGGTTTTGAAAAATTATGTTTTAATAATGTTAGAGATATCTAATATGTCCCACTTTATTACAATTAACTTTTTATCTGCCCTTTTCCAGAGAGGAGTAGAAAGAGAATATTTTTCAAAATGTTCAGAGAATAGATATGAACGGAAGAACAAAATTTAGGTATTTTAATAATGTGTGTGTTTGCATCATAAAGACATTTTTCTAAATTCATTACAATATTTTAGATACAATTCTCTGAGCAGTCAGATCTTTTTGAAGGTATTTGAGAAACAGTAGAAAAGTCACATTTTAGGTATAATCTATTTAAAATACATGTTATTCTTCCCTATATTTGAACAATCTGTTCAAAACACAATCCATTCATAAGGGATTTTGCTTGTACAGATCTGAGTGGGAATCAGTACTTTCTTTGTTTGTCACTATGGAAACAAGTCAGCCTATCCTGAACAGCGGTTAGATCACGCAGAGTGATGCTCACATCTCAGTGTAACTTCATCATGGAGCAGGCTGGCGCTGACATCTCGCCTCCAGCTCTTCCCTCCTGGAAGCCCAGCACCATGCAGGATCCACCCCGGAGGCTCTCCGCTGTGCCATTCCTCAGCTCCTTTTTTGAGGGTCGTCGCCACTCTGCCTCCGACCCTATCCTGCGGCTGCAGCAGGGGCGGCGCAGCTCTGCTGCCAAGGTGCTGTCCTCGTCTTCTCTCCAGGTGATGGTGGCCATGTCCTCTGTCAGCTGTGCTGAGAGAAACCCAACTTGCCCCGAGAGAAAAAGTAAAGCTCCTTTTCTTCTTAAAGATTGACACACCTTTGAGTTTAAATATGATTGTGAAGAAGCTATGCTGTGTTTATACCTTTAAAAATTTTGAGAATTCTACATTATACTTATTGTCTGTTATGCTAAGAGATTCAGTAGACATGTAATAGATAAAAATGCTTGAATGTTTTATGTTTTTTTCATTAAAAATGTAGTTCTTGTGTAAAACTCATTTCTTTGTAGAAGATCTGCTGTAACAGTTTCTTCCTTTTCATTACCAGTACCCCATATGGAGATTCTTGTGTGCAAAGGCCTTTTCTGAAGTAAAGGATAGTGTACTTATATGAAAGGGAAACAGTTTTATTCCTGACAAAATGAAGGGGATTTAGCACCAACTTGTCATATGCAATCCTGAGAGAAATTGGAAGCTCTTTCCCTTGTTACTGTTCCATTTGGAGAGTAGGATTTTAAATCTTCCCTTCTTCGTATGTTCTAGGAAATTCAGGACGTCCAACACCAAAATATACAAAAGTTGGAGAGCGTTTGCGGCATGTCATTCCTGGACACGTGGCCTGTTCTATGGCATGTGGTGGCAAAGCTTGCAAGTATGAAAATGCAGCCCGCTGGAGTGAACAGGAACAAGCTGTTAAAGGGATCTACTCGTCCTGGTAAGTGATTCTGTCAGTCTTTGATAGCTCCCACCTACTACTAAGTAGGAAAAGGAAATGGAGTTATAGGTGATGGCCAGAGGCAGTAGCCAGTAGAAGAAGAAATGTGGGATTTTTAAGTCAGAGGACCTCTGACTTACCTTCCATCCCTGGCTTCCCCTCTTGACAATCTGGCCTACTCACAGGCACTCTGAACCACAGTTTCCTCATCTGTAAAATGGAAATAATAAAACCAACCCTTTAGGATTATTTTTTTTAATAAAGTAGAATGTTGTAGGTAAAGTATCTTAAAGAATTGGTAACTAGATAGATTTTAAATTTCAGAGATTTCTAGAAACAATTAAAATATTCAGCTATAAATTTGAGAAATTACAAGGTATACAGGTAGTTTTTCACTTTCATGCAGGTGAACTTTAGCCTCATTTTTATTTTGTTCCTGTATTCTGTATAAAAGGATACATTTTCATACAAATACATACACTTCCAGTCTGCCTCAGTAGAGGGTGGTATAAGTTGTCAGTTTAGTAAATGATGTAAAATGCTTTCATTGTTTATGGTATGTAAGTGTAATTCATTCATTATTGAATCATGCTATTTTTATTATTACTAGCAAATTGTCAAGTATACCTTTTTTGATATAGTGATACCTCTGAAAAATTCTGATATTTAAAACCATATTTGGAATGCACTAAGAGGAATTCACTATTTAAAGAACTCTGCTGGTGAATCATTTTATAAAGTAAGAATCCTTTTACAAATTAGGTATTTGTCAGCCAGTTTACTAAGCTCCAGCCCTGTATTTTTCATATTGGATGTGTTGGGTACATGTGTAGTGTTATAGTCTGGGATCCACTGTCACTACCTTCATCACTACTTTTTTAGAGTGTCATGAAAAAAGCAAACACTACTCCTGAGATGTGGTCAGACACATAAATTTATAATAATGCAGCTTAAGGTCACATTAATATTTCTGGTTTATTGTTGACTAAACTATCTTGTTTTCACTTCTGCTGCTTTCACATTACATCTCTCCTAATCTTACACTAAGTGCTATTAAATTTGGGGGATCCCAAACCTTCGTGGTTCCCTGTTTTTAGATATTGCCCCAGGCACGAGAGATGGTATCTTTCTGAATCCTGACCTGCTCATCTGATGTCTCTGTTACTCCTCTCAGGTTCTCGTAACCCACAACTTGTGACAGTCTGTCTTAGGTATCTTTCACCAGACCACTGGCGGGAAATCTGATCAGAACAGAGGGAAGTTAGAGCCCTAGTGAGAATGACAGCCATTTACTGGGCCTCTATCCATTTGTACACTCGGTAAACATCCATTTGGTTACAGGTCAGTCACAGTGCTAGACATTTTCAAATTATTATGCTCATAAAACCCTTTTAAGTAGGCATTGTTAGTGTCATGTTATTGATAAGGAATTGAAGTCCAGAGAGACTAAGTAATTTGCTGCACAGCTGGAAAATAGAAAAGCCAGCATTTGAAACCAGGCCTGAGTGACTCCAAAGTGATATTTTTTTTCTAAATTACAATAACTCAGCATTTATTCATAACCACATGCCAGAATTTATGCTAAAAGACTTTATACTCATCATATTGAATTCTCACACCAACCCTATGAGGCAGGCATTATTACCCTCACTCAACACATTAGATAATTGAGGTACAGATAACTATGTAACTAAAAATACCTCCCAGCTGGCCCTCCTCATTTAGTCAGTAACCTCTGGATAACTAATCCAGGATGTTATTTTGCTGCCAGTTGAGGTTTCTCCATCATTCTGTCATGTCCTCTAGAATCTCATCAAAGTCCTTGAAGATACTTTGCTGGAGCCCATAAATACATTATGTTCTGGAATTGTTTCCAGGGGTTTAAGAAGTGAGGGTTTCTTAGAGTCCTAATCATAATACAGAATTGAAGCCAGATTTGTATAAGGAGATTCTTATCTTACAGTATTGTTGAAATCATAGAAAAAGTAAGGGCTTGAAATCTTGCTTTCTCAGTTCTGTGCATTTCATCAGTCCCTCCTCCCATCTGTAGGGTCACTGATAATATCCTGGCCATGGCACGCCCATCCACTGAGGTCCTGGAGAAGTTCTGTATCATTGAGCAGTTCCGAAGGTAAATGTTGCATGTTTACACACTGTAATAAACCAGCTTATGTCTTCTTTTCCACTGCTTTTGACTTAAAATAGAAAAGTGCTTTCATTTTACCAACAGAAATGTGAGGAACTTATTTCAAGTAAGACAAAGTTGTAAGAGTAGTTAATGTTCATTAATACCAAAAATGGTTATTTTTTGTTAACACTGCCTCCCCAATATGACTAATTTTTTTCTTTTCCCTTTAAGCCACGGCATAAAAAGTATCATTAACCTGCAGCGTCCTGGTGAGCATGCCAGCTGTGGGAACCCTCTGGAACAAGAAAGTGGCTTCACATACCTTCCTGAAGCTTTCATGGAGGCAGGCAGTAAGTCCTTCCAACCTCCTCTCCATACATTACCAAGGACAGAACTCAGAGACTTCTGTCTGCTCAGTTCTTAGGTTAAAAAGGTGATGGAAACAAAGTTCATGCATAGTAGTAAGGCTTCTGAAAAGTGAAGATGAGATAACTTTGTCTTTAAATATCTTATTTAGTATTGGTGTTGAAAGTAAAGAAAGTACAGAATTTCTTTTTTCCTGTGAGAGAGATCTTGAGAGGAGACCTTGTAGAAATAATACCTGCATAATTAACATAAACAGTATGTCAGACCTGTCATCTCATTTAATCCTTAAAGCATTCATGTAATATAGTTGTTCTGAGACTTCCCTGATGGTCCAGTGGCTAAGACTGTGCTCCCAATGCAGGGGGCCTGGGTTCCACCCCTGGTCAGGGAAGTAGATCCCACATGCTGCAACCAAGACCCAGCACAGCCAAATAAATAAACGAACTTTTAACTATATATATATATATATATATATATATATATATATATATAGTTGTTGTGCTTCACATATGAGGTCACACAGACTGAGGAAGTTCTGACTTGCCCAGGATTAACACAACTTAAACATAGCAACAGGATTAGAACCCAGGACTTATTTGTGTTTTTACCTACCGCATAGCTCTAACCTGTGGGTAGGATGCGGGGATTCTGTATGTGACAAGTCCAGAAGCTCTGAGTCACAGGAGCTTTAGCATAGAATCCACTGAACATGTGTCATTGACACCAAGCTGGAAAGGATCAACCTGTGCTACTTCCACAACTTGAAGTTCATGCTAGCTTTTTATCCCACTAGTTAGAAAAATCTGTATGTACCACCTCATGTCATTTATCAGTCAGTCAGACAGGTTTCAGTGCTTAAACAAGGTTGCATGCTTTCCCTCCATGGTAGAGTAATTTTGGCATAGGTTATCAACTTTAATTTATAATCCTGCTTTTCATTAATTATTTCTGAGTTTCAGCAGGAAATGAGTTAAATAACACAGAATATGCTTTTTAAGAAATGCTAACAGTAAATTTACTGGAAATGGGAAAAGCCTGTTATTTTAGGTCTACATATCTAGTGAGATCTGCATGTTTTACAGCTGTATACTTTTCATGACTTCAGTCAGTTTTTTCAAATGTCTTTGCAAGTATTTCTCCTACATGTTGATTTCTTCTTGTTCTTTCTCATTGTCCAGTTTATTTCTACAACTTTGGATGGAAGGATTATGGTGTAGCGTCCCTTACCACCATCTTAGATATGGTGAAGGTGATGACATTTGCCTTACAAGAAGGAAAAGTAGCTATCCATTGTCATGCAGGGCTTGGTCGAACAGGTAAATTCTAGTGGGTGGTTTTATTGCCTTTCTGTGTATTTAAACATATAAGGAAAAATATTTCCTAGTTCTTAAGGATAGTTTTCATATTCCTATCAAAGGTTTGGAGTCAAATGGAACAAGTCAATAAAAGATACTTGAAATATCTTAAATAGATAGTTTCAGTGACCATATATCCATGAGAGTATTTTTTGAATGATTTAGAGTTAAAACTGCATCGTATTGAGAAATAGGTGGGTTTCCATAGCTAGCTGAATGACCTTTCTGATTTTCTTCTTTCAAGGAAAAAAGTCAATACTTTTGTTTTTAATACATAAGTCTTTTTAAAATTTTATCTTCCTAAACCAAAATAATAATGGAAATAGCAAGCATTGTTTTATCCAATAATCTTTTTAAGTTGTTAGCAACACTGTAAGTTTTGAAGGAGGTTAATTTGCTGTATCTAGTAAGTGATAGGACCATGATTTAAAGCCACAGCTACAAGGATTTTGTTTATAGAGTCTTAACTGTGCCTAAATTATGTATAAAAATCAATGATTTTACTTTAAAATGCAGCAGAATATCAGTGCAATGCCGAAACTAGGGCACAAAAAGGATGGAATCTTCCTTAGTCATCTAATCCAACCAGACACCAGAGTTTGACTCTGTTTACAATGTACCCATGCACTTACCACTGGCCTTCCCACTTACTGGGGAGCATCTTCAGATGGGGACATAGTTCTGCTCCAGATGGTCAGCTCTCATGGTTGAGCCAAGATCTCATTGTTCTAGGGATTCCATGTGATAGTTCTGCAGATATATCATGCTTACCCTAAAGAACTGCCTTATCCTAGTGAGAAAGATATGTTGGACCTTACCTCATACTAGGAAAACAGGCATTTTTCAGAGGTTCTGATTTTCACATGTAATGAGATTCAGAAACTTCGTGAATCACACAGATATCTTTTGATTTGCCTTTTGATGTTAATTAACTATTGTATTTAAATTAATTTATCACCTTTTTATTATTCATCTCAGTTTAGTATTAATGATAGTACATAGTTTTTACACTGTTAATGTGGTCTTCCTTAATATTAAGTACTTATAGAAAAGTATCTTGGTCTGGAGGAAAATATATATTAGTTTAGGCATTAGTTTAGTCTTAAAGAAGAAACTTCAAGAGACAAAATAGACTGTGAAAATGAATAGTCACCAAAGATAAAAATACCCAAGTGGGAAAAATGCAGGTCTGGAATGTGCCACCAATTGATGTCAAAGCTGAAAGGGGTGGGAAGTTCTAAACAGAATGTACGGAGTGATTGAATAGAAATTTTTAAGAACTGTTCAGAGTGGAAAGCAGTATTGGCTTCCTTCCATGTTGGAGTTAGGCATAATGAGGGTAAATGAACCAGGTCATCAGTTCATTCAGTCATTGCCCTCCACACTCAGCCATCCTCCCTTACTCCACACCTACTCAGGTTCACTGTGACAGTGCTTGTGCTTGCCCTGGGGTACAGAGGTAACCAAGTGTTCTAAGTCAAGGGGAGGGTTACCATAGAGACAAGTAAATAGGTGAACCCCTGTACCAAAAGTTTAAAAGTTATCATTGTTCTTAAAATGTTCCTCTATATATATGGTTTCCTAATACATATTCAAATTTTAAAATCATCAAAGAGTATAAATAAAAATATAAATTTTTCTCATACCAATCTTCATTTCTTCACTGTTTAGGTGTTTTAATAGCATGTTACTTAGTTTTTGCAACAAGAATGACTGCTGACCAAGCAATTATATTTGTTCGGGCAAAGCGACCTAATTCCATACAAACTCGAGGACAGCTACTCTGTGTAAGGGAATTTACTCAGTTTCTGATTCCTCTTCGCAATATATTCTCTTGCTGTGACCCCAAGGCACATGCTGTTACCTTAGCACAGTATCTCATTCGTCAGCGGCATCTGCTTCATGGATATGAGGCACGACTTCTGAAACATATACCAAAAATTATCCACCTTGTTTGCAAATTGCTGCTGGACTTAGCTGAGAACAGGCCGGTGGTGACAGAAGTGGCAGACATACCTGGCCTCTCAGCTGAAATTGAAAAAACTGTTTCTGAGATGATCACAAGGCAGCTGGATAAGGAGTTACTGAGACATGACAGTGATGCATCAGACTCTTTCACCCCCACTGCAGTAGTGATGGATTTTGAGAATCAGGATGTGGTTCTTTCCAGTGAGCAGGAGTTGGACCCTCTTTGGAAGAGGCGGAATGTCGAGTGTCTTCAGCCCCTGGCTCATCTGAAAAGGCAGCTCAGCTACAGTGATTCAGATTTAAAAAGGGCCGAGTCGCTTCTGGAGCAAGGGAGGACTCCGTGGACGGTGCCTGCCCAAGCCTTGCTTTGCCATAATCCCAGGCAGCAGAAGCACATAAGCCGTTGTTACTCCCCACAGTCTCCACAGCTAGATTTAAATAAGGAAACGCTGGTCCGCAATACATTTTCTTTCTGGAATCACACTAAATTTGGAGTCCCAGAGGGACTCAAAGATGATGGGTCATCAATTTTCCATAGGACGAGCATTCCAAAGGAAGTACAGCGAAGTAGAACCTTCTCTTCAGGAATTTCAGATTCATACAACCCTGGGGAACCAGTCACACCAAACTTTGCAAATATTCCTAAGGGACCAAACTCTTCTCAACAGAAAGTGTACCACTGTGAGTGTGAAAGTCATGGTGGTTGTGGCCCAAGCTCTGTTGCAGAGGATGGTGAGACTTGCCGCCGCCCTATGGACTGTGGGTCCAGTCCCAAAGCACAGTTCTTGGGGAATGAAACTCAGAACAGCAAATACCTGTCTGAAGTTGCTGCACATATGCCTTTACAGTCTGAGTTGAGTGTTGAAGCAAGGAGAATACTGGCAGCCAAAGCCCTGGCAAATTTAAATGAGATTGCAGAAAAGGAGGAAGTGAAAAAGAAAGTAGAAATGTGGCAGGTATTTGAATTTCATTCAATTATTTATGAGTAGGAAATATTTTTGTCAGAGCAAAAGTAATATACTTTCCCAAGTTCATTTGTTTTCAGGAATTTGAAGACATGTTGGTATAATACATAACCTTTGAACATCAAGTTACTCAACTGTAATACCAAATTGCTGTCATTGAAATAACAGACACAGGTCTCTTGTATAGGTTCATTTCAGTCTCTGTGAAAGAAAGCACTTACTGCTTAGCACTCGTCAGGGTGCTTGACTGAACATGACAGTGGTAGTGATTGATGACCATAGTTTCCTTCTTCCTTGCTGGGCCTGTGGGACTGATGGCCAGATGGATAGACAACTGTAGGAACTGACCTGAAGCATCTCTAACCTGAGCCCTAGCAGGAAACCACACTTTGAGAACCCCAAGCTGAGAGATAAAATGAAATAGAGACAATTCTTTCCCAAAGCTCATTAACCCAAGTATCAAGTAAGGACAGAAGGATGAGTGATGAATGCTGACTGCTCAGCAATCCCTCCCCAGTCCACCCAAACAAGGCAGGTGTTAGATTCCAGAGAGCAAATGGGAGTGGCCACAGAGCCCCTTTGTCCACTGGTTTTATCTGAGATTGAGTCCCTGAGTTCTATTTCTTGGCTTTTACTTAAATTAGAATATGACATTTTAAACTTTAACATTGTTTTGTGTTGTACTTTCATGAGGGAGCAGTCTTAAATCATGCTCTCTGCCTAGAATGAGCAGCTGATTAGAGAGAAGACAGGCCTTATAAACCTAGTTATGGTAAACTGCCCAAATGTGGGGCTGACCTGGGGAGGCCTGGCTCAGTGATATTGGCTTGTTAGCCCAAAATGTACCATGAATTATTTGTAGCTGCTTTTCCATCTCCTACCACTAATCAAGCAAGGTGTGTACACTTTCCAGGAGGTCAGGCCTTCCAGACGCAGAGGCAAGAAGAGGAGGCATGGAGCCTGCCTTCACTCACAGGCTTTATTTGACAGGAGGAGAGCACTTCCACGCATGATTTTTTCATCAGAATTGTAGTGTTTTGCTTAATCAGTAGTTAAATGTATTGCTGTCTTCCAACATGAAATATTTTCTTTATTTTGTACTCCAAGCTGAACAAGCATTCCACTCAGTGGGCAGGTCTCCTCCGTCTAACTGAGCCACAGTAGCTAGCGGCAGGACCTCAGGTTTCAGGCTCGACAGCTCACCACCCCATCATGGGTCTGCCCCACATGACCAAACTATTTGAATACCTAATATATACAAAAGCATTTTCTAGATGTAGATACAACTCTATCCTTTGGATAGGTTTGCCTTTTTTCCTTTCTGGATTTTATTGTGGGTCTTTCAGTAATAAAGAAAATCAGTTGAATTCTGTGCACCCCTAAGGCCCTTTCACATTGTTGCATGTGATTTTCACAGTAATCCTGTGAGACAGATGATACTATTTACAAATTCTTTGTTAATCTTTCAGTACTTACGAAGTAAGTATCACAGGTGGGAAAACTCACAGAGGTCAAGGGATGTGCTTGAGGTCATGTGGTCTGAATATAGCAGAGCCAGGATACAGTTCATGTGTTTAATACTTTACATCATCCCTGATGTTTTTCCTAGCCCCATTGGAAATTTTCAGAAAACAGCAATGATGTAATGGTCATTTTACTAAGAGGGTCTGTAAGTCATGTCGTTTGTGCAATAACATAAATTTGAATAAAAGCTACTCTGCTATGTACATGATCTATGAGATATGAAGGACTATGCGTAACTAAAAGTTTGGGCTTATTTATGAGAAAATAAAGAGAAACCAGTGCTGGAGGACCCTGATAGCATAAGAAAAACATCACAGACTGGGGTAGAGCAGATCTGGGTCGGGAATGTGCTCTCTTAGTTTGGGCTCCTGGGAAAGTCACTTCTTCTTTTATGAGCCTCCCAGTACATTCATCAGTAAAGGGAACCTCCATGCTGGGTTGCTATAAGAAGCAGAGAAAAGTCTTGTGTCATCATTCCTGTCATACTACAAGTTTTCTATGAATATTAGATTGGGTGAATGAATGAATGGTGGTAATTATTCTGCTTATTACTATTGCAAACATGTATTTTATTTATTAAAACATAAATCTGAACCCTCTCAAAATTAAAAATAGTTACCTTACTTTCCCCCCTACTCTCTGTGAGGTAAAGTTTTAAAATCTCCTTAAATTATCTCCAGGCATTTGGAGTATTGGCAAAACTTCCTAGTTGTTTTACCCTATCAAATTCAGAATGCAGGACTTGTTAAATTTTACATGGGATTCTAAAAAGGAATTTGAAAGAAATAGGTTATATATACCACATTTATTAACTTTTTGGCACTTTTATACTTTTTCATTTACCATTCAACTTCCTTGCAGTAAATATTTGTTTTGTTCTAAGGAGCCTGAAAAGAAAGGTTCCTTCTTGAATTGTTTCTGTGGTTTCTGAATGAAATGGAGAACTCGGGTTAACTAAGCCTTCTCAGTATCAGGAGCTTTAACAGCCCTCTCAGTTTATTCAGCCCACCAGTGGGGTGGGGATGAATTTCACAAAGGGAAACTGAGGCTTAGAGAAATCAAATGTCTTAGCCCAGGGTACTGAGTGAAAGTGGGACCACTGGGAGGGGTTCCAGTCCTCACCTCAGAGCCTGAGGCTTCACTCTCCTGGAGAGCCTAGGGCTCATCAGATATCACAGCATGCCTCCCTGCCCTCCTCTCCCTTGCTTTGTCTCTCTCTCTCTCTCTGTACCTTTCCCTCCTCTCTTGTCCTGTCCACTCTCCTTTCTCTTTCTTTTTCTTTCTCTTTCCCTTTTTAGAAAGAACTAAATTCCCGAGACGGAGCTTGGGAAAGAATATGTGGCGAAAAGGATCCTTTCATCCTGTGCAGTTTGATGTGGTCTTGGGTGGAGCAGCTAAAGGAGCCTGTGATAACCAAAGAGGACATGGACATGTTGGTTGACAGATGTGCAGATGCCTCGGAAGCACTGTTCTTATTAGAAAAGGTAAAATAGCTGTTGAACACTTGATGAAGTTAACTGAGGCCCTCAGTACAAGTTTTAAACACTAAAAATAACCATTAAAAAAAAAAAGAGGACTCACACAGAACTCCATATTGAGGTCTAATTTAAAATTTTCCAAGGTAAGGGAAGAAATGCATCCCCAATATAAACATTCAGAAGATACTGAAGTAAAATGGGAAAATACCCATAACCCCAGGTTCAGTTCAGTTCAGTCACTCAGTCGTGTCAGACTCTTTGTGACCCCATGAACTGGAGCATGCCAGGCCTCCCTGTCCATTACCAACTCCCAGAGTTCACCCAAACTCATGTCCATTGAGTCGGTGATGCCATCCAGCCATCTCATCCTCTGTCGTCCCCTTCTTCTCCTGCCTTCAATCTTTCCCAACATCAAATGAGTCAGGAGAGCTACTTTAAGCATTTTCATTGAAACATTTTCAAGTTTTTTTCTTTCAGTCTTATCAACACATATGTTAACTTGGTAAAAATTATTTCACGTAAAATGTTATACTTCATTTTGCTCAAAATTATAATATGGATGTTTTTCCATGTGTTTTTCATAAATGTAAACTTAAATGGGTAGATAATGCTCTAACATGAGATATGCTATAACTAATCACTTTCTCATTTTCAGGTGTTTATTTCTACTTATTTACTATGAGCATATAATGTGACTAACTGAAGTGGGTTGGAATATACATTCATTTGTATGTCTTTAAAAAGGGTGTGTGTCACATATACATTTATGTGTATAATTTTGTATATATAAAATATAGAAGGAAAAATAAGGAACTGATAATAATGGTTGCCTTTAGAGAATAGTAATAGGAATCAGTGGATCTAGAAAGCAAGAGAGACTTTTCATTGTAGATTCTTTTATACAATTTAATATTTTTAACCGTGTAGAGATAGTAAATTTTCATCTATAAATAGGATTTGTTTTGTTTTAGGAAACAATGTTACCTCATAATCAGCCTTGAGTAATCTGCTATGCTGTGGTATAAACATTTCATTGCTTCCAAACTTCTGCTACGAACTATTGCTTAATATAGACACACAGAGATACACACCGGCATTTGTGCACAGTTGTGTGATGCCCATGAGCACTTGAATGACAGAGATGAATCCAGAGCAGGGATAAGGAAGGCAGTTAACTTTCACTGACTGGGTGGCAGTGGGCCAGGCCCTTGCTGGGTCATAATTTCTGTTTTCACCTTTGTTCATCTCCATCGCTCAGAGAGGTAGGGGCCCGACTTTTCAGAAGAGGGAATGCGAAGCAGTCTGCCCACAGCACGCAGCCTGTGTCAGAGCAAGATACAAACTCTGGCACCAAGGTCCTGTACTTTTCTGTCTCGTTGTGCTATTTCCACATTATTCACTCCAGTCCTCACATGCAGGGTGTTGACATTATTTAGAGTTTTGATACAGATCACTGTAATGATAATTTGTGATCGCATGTTTTTCTGCATTTCAGATTATGTCCTTGGAGTAGATTTTCAGAAGTAAAATTAGTGACTCAGTGGACAGGGTGTGTTGGATGCAAATTGCTCCAGTGATAGGGTTTTTGCCTTTGCTTCTCCAAAGGAAACAACCCTTAGGAGTTAAGCTGGGGACACATTCTTCAGGAACCTTTCCCCTTATGCTTTAGCATGTTCCTGGAGGGCTGTGGTGGTCTTTCTTCTTCTGTCCTTCCCCATTCAGTATTGTCTGCCACTGGCAAGACATGATGAAGGCACTGAGTGCTGAGTACTCAGCTGTCTAGTACACATACTGCTTGAGGTGCCAGACACTGAGTGACTGTGTCTAGAAACAGCAAGAATGAATCATCTTCAGTACACTGCATGGAAGGCCTTTGATTAAAAATTGCACTTATCTTCAGATTCAAGTATATTTTGTGTAATAAATAACCAGCTTTGATATTATCTCCTGAAAGCTGTTCAGATTAACATGTAACAGTAAACATTGGTAGAGCCCTTGGTAGATAGTTTAGTATTTGAGGTAGTGAATACTTGATTGCAAACCAGTTCTTGGCTCAGCAGTTGTTTTGAGTTTATTTCTTGAGGCATTTTTCAGACAACTTGTTTGATTTCGATTTCTGCAAAACAGGGCCAGCAACAAACTATTCTTTGCGTGTTGCATTGCATAGTGAGCCTGCAGACGATTCCTGCAGACGTGGAGGAAGCTGTTCTTGCCCGCGCCATTAAAGCTTTCACTAAGGTGGGTTGCACTCCTCCTTCCCACTTCAGACCACAGTATAATCTTAGTAAATCAGAATCCAGAGGTTGTCATCCTTCTCTAAAATAAAACTTTTGGCCATGTTTCCCTTTAGTGGAAATATGTTTGACATTTCATGAAAGTTACAGACTTTTGGCTAAAAAATACCAGTTTCCTAACAATGATATAAGAAAAGGCTGAACCGTGGGTTTTTTGAAGGAAAACTTTGAAACAAAGAACTTTTATGCAGAGAGAAACAATTAAGTGTTGAGGAAATATTTTTAAATCATGTGCCTAGTAGAATTCTAACCCTGGGAGAGAATCTTTTCTTCTTGAGCCAGTTCTACTTTGGGTCTGAACAAGAAACCGCCTATTGAGAATTTAACATGCAGCTTTGGCAGTTCAGTACCGTGTCTGGTTGGCAGATCCTAAGCAAAGTTTCCTTTACATGCACATCCTTTTGTCCTGCAGCAGTCTTTCCTGACTGAAGAAAGATGCCAGATTTCGTGCCAAGAGAAAAGGTTCCCCTCAGCTAATTTGTTTTGTGTTTCTTGTATGTGATACCAAAATATCATTAAACAAAGAACCCTGTTTTTTGATGACAGCATCTTTGGCAAACATTTATATTAATAGCAATTGTTATTTGTACTCATTTACCAATCTCTTTCCCCATCCACTTTTTCCAAAGTGATGTCCTTCTTACAGATTTCTTTGTTCCTCATCCAGAGTTTTTTTCTTCATCTAGAGCTTTACAGCACTAACCACTTTGCATCCTCTCAGTCAGTCTCTTTGTGACTATTTCCAGAGTTAGCACATCAAAACCAAATTATGTGATCTTTTACAACTGTGTTTATGTTTTCATAGACCCAGAGATTACCTGCTGTGTGGGGAGGATTGTGGTTTGGTGTGTAACAAAAGTATGCAGTTCAGGCCATTACTAATATTATTAAGTTTTGCAGATAGGATAGACAAAACAATGATTAAGATAAAGTTAAATTTCTGAATTTAATTAAAAATAAGTCCTTAATACTGGTCTCCCTGAAAGCAGTAGAAATTCTTTACAACTTCTATTGACCTTTTACAGCAATACTAATGAAAAGTTAAATATATTGGTTGTTCCAAACCTGTCTATAAAAATGTTAGAAGACTGTTCTTGAGTCTCTCCCCTTGTGTACAGTCTTAGGAATAAGGCCCTGATAGCTTTTATTCCAGACTAGCTTGTGAAGGAAATCTGTGTAGCATCTGCTTCCAGTGTAATAGATGAGATTTCCTTCAGGCCACAGCTTAGCAGCCTTGGCACAGCTCCCTCATCAGACACTGGGGAGTTCCTCAGCAGTGAGGCAGACTCCTTGCTTGTGTGGCCTCCACTTGTGTCCCCCTGCATCATCCCCAGGGGGCTTGGAAGGCAAGGGAACCCATGTGATTATGGAGCGTGTGCTGCCTTGAGTCATAAAGTTGTTTGACCCAACACTGTCGTGTTTTCTGCCAGTGTCCACAAGTTGTGTGAGACCCTTCCCAGCCCCCCTGGAGGGAACGGCCTTCCTGTCTCCCTCCAGAAGGGAAGGGATCACTGGTCAAGGAGTCCTGATCTTGGGAGTTGCACATTTGGCAGTGGGAGTAGGGTGGAGGTGTGGTGATTGCCCTGGTTCTCTGTCCTAATGTCATTGCAATCCTGCAATACAGTGAACTTGGATAAGCAATCCAAATATGTGTTCATGGTGCCTTCCCACCAATGGGAAAGGAAATTAACTTTACAGAGAGGTTTTTACATGTGTCATGCCCGTGTTAGATTTTCCTATTTTGTACTCACGGAAATCCTAAGGAGATGGATGTTGTGATCTCCATTTTACAGAAAGGTTAGATATGACCCAAGGCTACAGTTGCTTACAGAGAGCTAGGCTTCCTATTCAGGTCACCTCAGTGCAACACTTAACCTGGTGTGCACTGTTTTAATAAGGAGACTTTTCCCTTAGGCCAGCCATGATTAGTCTCTGGATTCAAAACCGCCATCACACTCACTGTTGGCTTGCTTCAGGAGTACAGTATCTATCCAGGCACTAGATTTAATTGTTTTAGTTTTCATTTGTAAGTTTAGTATTGACATAATTGGCAGTTCTAATATACTACTTTAATTTAAACTAATATGTGAACTGTATTGTGTGTCCTTATAAAATTGTATGTAATTTTGTTTGTAAGTCTTTGTTTTTCTCCACCCCCTTTCTTTTCTCCCAGAATAAAGACTGGTTATAGTATCCTGAATTCTTGTTATAGTATACTGAATATAAATTTTCTTTATCACTAGGTTAATTTTGATTCTGAAAATGGCCCAGTAGTCTACAACACCCTGAAGAAAATATTTAAGCGCACACTGGAAGAAAAAAGAAAAATGACAAAAGATAACCCTGAGCCTGGCATTTAGTGACGCTGACTTTCCCTTCATGACTATTTCAGACTTGAAGATCTGGGTGGCATTTCTACTCATAGCTGAACAAATTGAAGTGTGGAACTGCTTCGTTTCATAGCACTTTATTTCAGATGCTCTCGGTTTGTGCTCAGAAATGCTTGTTCCTGTTTGGAGCAATTATTTATTTTAAAATATCCTTCAGTTACATTTTTATGTTAAAAAATTGCCATAAAGTCAGTGCCACTTCTTTTATTTATGTATTTATTTAACTGAATTAATATTGTTGTATTAATATTTTAAGAATGTGGTGTTTACATCCTTGTTCTTTTTTGACATTTTGGAAAAAGCTGACTCTTCTTTCCAAAACAATTATTTTATTGATGGAGCTCGTCTCTTTATTGATGGAATTATCTGTTTACCAAATAGATAATTTTAATAGTAAAACTTTACTGTGTATGCCCTGATACGTGACCTTCAGGAAGTCACTAAGTGTCTTAAACTGTAAGATATTTGTTATAAGAAGGCTATTGTTACAACATTTTAAAGGATTTTTTTTACATTTTTTGATATTTTTGTTTTTCCTTTTTACAAATGTGGCAAACAGTCTCAAATGTATTATTTTTGTGAGTGTTTTAGTTTTACGTTAAAGGATTGACAGTAGAGTGTTTGGGACTTTTTACTGTGGGAAATAGGCTTGCTCTTTGTCAGGCTTCCTGACAACCTCACTGACCTCTGCTGTCACAGGCGGAAGGAACAGTTCTTAACACATCAAGCCTTATTCCCACTTTTCTGGGCTGTTGCTGAGCTGAGCAGCATCTTTACAGAGAAAGTAGGATCGGTGACAAGCAGTGCAGGAAGCTGCAAGACTCCAGCAGAACTGTCTTACAGGGGCGGCCTCCATAGCCACAGCCACTCCCCAGAGGCAGTTCTGTTCATGCTGACATTGTGATAGCATGAGCCCCAGCCCACACGTCCTAAGTCTACTGTTTCATAGACCCAGTTGCCTCAGGGCTTTATCTTTGGTTGCTTTTCTGTGAGAATTTAGATGTTTAAATTGAATTTGACTCATTGTAGGTTGCATTCACCCTACAGGTTTTAGATAAGAGGAAGTAATTGCCTAAATTATTTAGTTCCTTATAAACCAAACTATCAGTAATCAAAGCCATTAAATAATATTTAAGTGAATATGTGGGGCACAAGAGGCCAAGCCTCTCTTTTTTTCCCAATAAAAGTGATATTAAACCAGTTTCAAACTAAAGCTACTACTTAATCTTAAAGACAGAATTTCAGAGAGAGTAACTAATTTACAAGAAATGAAATTTCTCCAACTTGTACATTTCTGAATCAACTCTAGCACATCAAAAATGTCTGTCATTATTGGTCTTACTAACTCTAGTGGCAAATGCCATACTGTTTGAATTTTTAGGAAATCAAATCCAGTGAATTTTAGTGAATTGGTTTGCCCATTCCTGAAATTTTTCATTTTCAAGTGCCTGATCTGGGAAAGACAGGGAGAAAACAATTACATTTATCCAAAGGTACATTATAAAGATATGTATTTTATACCTAAAAAGATATTTATCCTTATGTTTGTCGATCTCAAATGGACAGGTGCCACCATGGCTCATTTGACAAGTGGCTCTTGGCCTGTGCATCTGAAATGATCATTTCAGATTAGAGAATAAATCCTGCACAGCCAGGCTGTGACCACAGCAGTGCCTGTCTAAAATCTAAGTGCACCAGTCTGAGAAAGAGAGATGGTGTGATTAATCAAGTTGTATACAGGTTTTGTATTTATTTGAATAAAAGTGGGGGAAAAAAGCACATGATCTTTGTCTTTTACTTCTTTAGCTTAGTGCTCTTGAGATCCTGATGATAAAGATTTGGCTTTGTGATTAGGATTTCCTAGTGAGCAGTCTGAGTTGCAGACTGAGTAGTCAGCTGGCCAGGCTCTAGTCAGCCCCGACTCTGTTGGTTCAGAATGACCAAGGGATGGAGACAGGCAGATAGGAGGATTCTAAGAGAAGTATGGGAGGAAAATCTCAAGGTCAGCAGGATTCCTGCCTTCCAGGATTTGAACTGGTGAAGAGTTCTCTGTAGCCCACAGGATAGAAGTCTACCTACTAGAAGAAGTTACAGGCCTACAAAAATTAAGCTCAGCAGAGTGGAAAGAGCCAAAACTGCACACATTCAGAACTTAACTACCATGGCTGAGCACATGCATTTTCTTGATTACTTCTCTTACCAGGCCAGGAGTGAAGTACTTTTCATACTTGGCTGATGAAAGGATTCCCCTCTGACTGACTTTGAAGTATGTTCTCCCTCTTGAGACTCTTTCAGCACTAGATTCCATGATGGCATTACAGAGCACCGCATTCTGTAACTTCAGTGGAAATATCCTACAATTTTTGTCCTCTGAAAAAGACTGAGCTCACTCTATTGCTATTATATATATGTGTGTGATACACACACGCAAACATACATACATATATAGAAAGTGCATAATTTCTTGCCACTTCGTGTTCTTTTTCCTGTTTCAGTGAACTTGCTGATGCTCTTTGAGATGAAGTGCTGCTATTTTAAAGTTGCCTCATCTGTTTGTATAACTCAGAAACACTATGCTGATCTACTTTCTCATAGCTTCAACCAACTTCCCAGTTCTATCTGAGAAAGAAAGAGTATGTGCTTTCATCACTCTGGATTCCATGAAAATTAAACATATATCATACTTCAATAGAGAGGAAGTTTCTGTATTTCTCTCTTACATGGAGGACAGTTGCTTATATATGCTTGGGTGCTATTTCTGGCTGTTCTCTAGAGGTCTGAAAAAGTTTCCAGAGATAGTATATTGTAGACAGAGTGTGTGCCCCAAGTTCCTGGTATCTGAAGGCCCCCAAATAATTTGAGGATAATTTGAGGAATTGTTTAAAAGTGACAGCTTACTCATAGGATCTTTGTTGTTCAAAATTATTAAGCATTGATACATTTTCAGTAAATTAAGAACCACATTTCCTTTGGTGCTTTTTATGAATGTGACCCAAGAGTAACACCTTACCCAAGGAGCCCTTTTCAGTGTTGAAGTGAAAGTTGCTCAGTCATGTCTGACTCTTTGCAACCCCATGGACTATACAGTCCATGGAATTCTCCAGGCCAGAATACTGGAGGGGGTAGCCTATCCCTTCTCCAACGGATCTTCCCAACCCAGGAATTGAACCGGGGTCTTCTGCATTGCAGGCGGATTCTTTACCATCTGAGCTATCAGGGAAGCCCTAATATCTGGGCTTCCCTTGTGGCTCAGCTGGTAAAGAATCCTCCTGCAATGTGGGAGACTTGGGTCAATCCCTGGGTTGGGAAGATCCCCTGGAGAAGGGAAAGTCTACCCACTCCAGTATTCTGGCCTAGAGAATTCCATGGACTGAATAGTCCATGGGGTCACAAAGTCAGACACGATTGAGCGACTTTCACTTTTCAGTGTTAGGTAGTTGAAAATTATTTACAGATAAAATGGCAGGAGAAAGATTCAACAAATCCTGTTACACAGCAGTGGATTATTTTTTAGTTATGCTTTTAAGCATGAGCTGATCTCTGATTAGCCCAGCTCTGGCTGACAATAAAACTGATTTACAAGTAATCACAATGGAGCCATTCAACAGTAGAGCTGTAGTGAACCTTCATTCTAAATCGTCAATTAAAATAGCTAGTCACTAAAAATAATGTCCCAATAAGATGTTAATATCATAAAATCTTTTGCCCTGAAAAAATAAAAGTTTCATACATCCACTGCAATTTACATCACAACAGAAGGCTATTATGCCCTTGCCTCCTGCCTTTCTTGATTAAAATTAAAAGATGTTTTACTCTTCAGATTGCCTCTTTGGGAGAAAAGTTATTTTCAGAATACATTCCTACTTACCTAACCATTTGATTACAGTCTGCAAATATTACTTGGTTTTGATTTAGTGAATTGCCTTTTCATTTCTTTCTCCTCTTAAAAATAAAACAGACTACTCAGACATTGAATTATGTTGAACTATACTGAATGGCCATTTCTGCAGGTCAAAAATTATCAAATATGGGCCATTTTATACAGTTTTAACTGAATACTAAATTTAATTTTCCTGGGACCAGTAGGTGACATTTTCTAAATTATTTTAGCAAAGTTTAGATGATTAGTTGCTTTCTAAGGATGTCCTTTATGCTCAGAGTTCCAAAACAAATGAAAGAGATTAATATAAAACTATTCTTTCAACAACTGATTTGTGCTCCTCTGAGCTTCCACTCTGCTGATGCTGGGGACACCCAGGAATCATTCAGTCATTCATCCCTCCACCAGGAGCCAAGTCTAGTGCATGTCTGTATGCCACTTGTTCATGCCATCTCCTTCCAGCAGCACCCAAAATGAGTTCTGCATTGTCTGCCACCTAGCTACCCACTTCAGTCCACACCTTCATTCTTTCTATACAATGGTGGAAGAATAATTCTCAATACTTTATTATTGTTAATTCTGAGTGTCCTTCAAAATTCAGCTCTGATCCCTTCAAACTATGTATTAATTAACATTTTGTTAAATGTAATTAAATTCAACTACCCGATGACCGCAGAGGTAGGGAGGTGTCATGAGCTGAATTAAGTCCTAAAATTCATATGTTGAAATCCTAACCTCTAGTACCTCAGAATGTGACTGTGTTTGGAGACAGGCCTTTTAAGAAGTGATAAAGTTTAAAAACAAAGTCCGTATGTGTGTCTCACGTGACTTCAACGTAATATGCTGGATTTGTTGGTATTTCTTTTCATCCATGAAACTGCTACTCCTGGTGTAACACTGGTGCATAGAGAGGACTCAACAAATGTAATATGCGTAAAAGGGAAGAGGGTAGAGGAAAGGAAAGTAGAGCCATGGTGTCAGTGTATATAGAAAAAAATACCTGGGTCAGTTATGTTTAAAAATTGGGTTATTTGCAAAGCAGAGATAGAGACACAGATGTAGAGAACAAATGTTTGGACACCATGAGGGGAAGGTGGGATGAAATGGGAGATTGGAATTAACATATGTACACTATTGATTCAATGTATGAAATAGATAACTAATGAAAAACTACTGTGTAGCTCAGGAAACTATGCAGTGCTTTGTGGTGACCTAAAAGGAAAGAAAACCCAAAAAAGAGGGGATATGTGTATATATATATAGCTTCGCTTTGCTATACAGTAGAAACTTAACATTGTAAAGCAACTATACTCCATTATATTATTATTAATTTAAATAAATAAAAACAAGGAAGTGGAGTGTATAGGGGCATAATGGAAGTAATGGTTCTCCACTTCATTCAACAGGCTTCCCTGATAGATCTGTTGGTAAAGAATCCACTTGCAATGCAGGAGACCCCAGTTCAATCCCTGGGTCGGGAAGATCTGCTGGAAAAGGGATAGGCTACACACTCCAGTATTCTTGGGTTTCCCTTGTGGCTCAGCTGGTAAAGAATCCGCCTGCATTGCGGGAGACCTGGGTTTGATCCCTGGGTTGGGGAGATCCCCTGGAGAAGGGAAAGGCTACCCACTCCAGGATGCTGGCCTGGAGAATAAAACATCCCATGCCAGTAGACTACGCCAAGTTACATATATCTAGAGTAAGCACTAGGAAAACTGTAGTAATATACTCACTATAATCAAGATGGGATTTTTTTTATGTTCAAATAACTACAACAGGAAAGAGAAAAAAAAAAAAAGGAAAGAGAAGAAGAATGAGGAATACAGAAAACAAACAAATAATAAAATGGCTGACAAATTCTAACAATTACCTAAATTCAGATGGTCTGAATGCACCAAAGACAGATTGGCTTAGTAGATAAAAATGACTAATAAATCCTACCTTCCAGAAAGATTAAAATACAATGTTATAGATAGGTTATATCATTCATTATTTATTAAAAACAGAATGGTTTATTAGATAAAGTAGACTTTAGAGCAAAGAAAATTACAGAAACATTTGTGTCTTGTTTAGTCGCTAAATTGTGTCTGACTCTTTTGCAACCCCATGAGCCATAGCCTGCCAGGCTCCTCCATCCATGGGGATTTCCAAGCAAGAATACTGAAGTGGGTTGCCTTTTCCTTCCCCACAGAAACATTACACAGTGATAAAAGGATCAGCCCACCAGGGATACATAATTCTGAGTAAGTCCACACCAGCCATCAGAGCTTCCAAATACATGAAGCAAAACCTGGTAGAGCTGAAAGGAGAAATAGACAAAGCCACAGTTAGGCTTATAACTTCACCATCCCACTCTCAGCAACTGGGAGACTGTGCAACAGAAAGCAAAGCTGTAGAGTCACTGAAACAGGCACACGCATACAACAGGGGCTTCCACATACACAAACGCACACAACAAACACGGGCTCCTATGCAGCAGTTCTGACTGGTTTATCTCAGGACAACTTTGCTCTCCTAAGCATCAGTGAGTTCCTCAAACAGCTTTTGCTTATTTCTATTATATAATATTTATTGATTTTTATATATGTATTATGTAATTATTATATAAATAATACATATTACAATATATAATTATATAATACATTATATAATATATAATTATATAACAATTATATAATTATAATGTATGATTATATAATATAATTATAATATATAATAATTATATAACTATTATAATTTTACATATTATTATATATAATTATATATATTTTATATATATATATATATATATATATATATATATATGGCTTCTCCAGTGGTGCTAGTGGAAAAGAACCTGCCTGCCAATGCAGGAGACAATAAGGGTTTGATCTGTGGGTTGGGAAGATCCCCTGGAGAAGGGCATGGCAACCCACTCTAGTACTCTTGCCTGAAGAATCTCATAGGTAGAAGAGCCTGGTGGACTATAGTGCATGGGGTCACAAAGGGTTGGACACAACTGAAGTGATTTAACATGACCAGACACACACACACACACACATATTAGTAATTGACACCTTTCTAAAATAATTCACTTAACATAAACCCATTCAGTACTTCTTAATATAAATATTTTTAAGTTAGTGGCATTGTTTTTAATTTTTGCAAATCTCTAAGTTCTGACAAGAGAAAACAACTGGATTCTCATATGTGCCTAGCATTCATTTTGTTATACTATCACACATGTTGTAACCACTGGAAAACTACACCATACATTCATGAGCATGAGAAATGCACATAACATCTTAATACTCTAATGAAAAAGTAAAGGTTGCAGACACCTGAACCTCAGGTCCCCTACAGGTATCCCTGACAGCATATGGCCTCTATCAAGTCAAAGCTAACAGCCCAAAGCTGTTAGCCCAAGAAAGCCTCCCACAAAGGTGATGCTGCTGGAAGTGGATTCTGTTTGACAAGGAGAGAGAAATGAGTGCAAAGGAAGAGGGAAAGGAAAGTTGGGAGAGGAACGGAAAGTGTGAGGTTTTTTGTTTGGGCTATTTTTTTCATCACTTTTCAAAAACCACAGAGAACGACACCCTGAAACTATGAAGCTAGGGAAGCAGTTCTGCCCCATCTCATATAACATGAACAACAATCCCATATAAAATTATTAAAAGAAAAAAAGATTAATGGGTTAAATTTGGAATAACATTCCTATAAATAATGAAAGAATGCAGAGATATATGCTTACAAAATAAAGACATGTCTAATATTTAAATGAGCTTTAAAAATTAAGATTATAGATGCTATGATAGAATAGCAAAAAAATAGAATATGAAAAATTCAGAAATGAGATAATTGGTTAAAAACAAGATCTGAAAAAAAAAGCAGATGAACTCAAGAAAGAATTAGAAATAAAGAGGAAAATTTTGAGAAACTGAATATTAAACTGATGGATGTGCTATGCTGCTTCTGCTGCTGCTGCTGCTGCTGCTAAGTCGCTTCAGTCATGTCCGACTCTGTGCAACCCCATAGATGGCAGCCCACCAGGCTTCCCCGTCCCTGGGATTCTCTAGGCAAGAACACTGGAATGGGTTGCCATTTCCTTCTCCAATGCATGAAGTGAAAAGTGAAAGGGAAGTCGCTCAGTCGTGTCCGACTCTTAGCGACCCCATGGACTGCAGCCTATCAGGCTCCTCCATCCGTGGGATTTTCCAGGCAAGAGTACTGGAGTGGGGTGCCATTGCCTTCTCCAATGCTGCTTCAGTTGTATACAAATCTTTGTGATCCTCTGCACTGTAGCCCACTAGGCTTCTCACCATGGGATTCTCCTGGAATGGGTTGCCATGCCCTCCTCCAGCAGATCTTCCTGACCCAGGGATTGAGCCTATGTCTCTTATGTCTCCTGCGTTGGTAGGTGGGTTCTTTACCACTAGTGCCACCTGGGAAGCAAAAACCAAATGAGTCCAAGAGAAACAAAGGAGGGAAGGAGGAAAGCAAATTTACAAAGTAAAGTTTAAGAAGATTTGAGAAAAGTGATAGATACAGAGGACAAAGAAGATTCAATGTAAGTATAACAGGCATATCTGAAAAAGAAAACTGAAATAATGGGAAAAAATAAATAATAATTTAAAAAACTACGCTATCAAAAAAAATTGCTCAGTGAAAGAGCAATGTACTTACAAGTATATACTACAAATTTACTCCATTTACATGCAAAAATCAACCCAGGCTGGTCAACAGTAACACATACTCTAGTAAAATCATTGGTTTTTAAAAGAAAAAGAAAAGCCTCTTTGGACAATCAGACAAAAGACCAAGGTATTTAAGCTTCCAGTTCAAGATGGCAGAGTAGAAGGACATGCACTCATCTCCTTCTGCAAGAGCACCAAAATTGCAACTAGCTGTTGAACAACCATTGACAGGAGGATGCTGGAACCCACCACAAAAATATATCCCATGTCCAGAGACAAAAAAGCCACAGTGAAACAGTAGGAGGAGCACACCCACGATAAAATCAAATCCTATACCTGCCGGGTTGGTGACCCATAAACTGAAGAACAATAATACAAAAGGAGTTTTCCCACTGTTGTGAAGGTTCTGAACCCCATGTCAAGCTTCCCAGCCTGGGGATCCAACCAAGAGACTGGGAATTCCCAGGGAATCTGACCTTGAAGCCAGCAGGATTTGATTATAGGACTTCCACAGGACTGAGGGAAACAGTCTCTAGTCTTGGAGAGTACATATAAAATCTACGTGTACCAAGACCAGGAGAAAAGGAGCAGTGACCCCACAGGAGACTCACCAAAGCTACCTGCTGGTGTTGGAGGGTCTCCTGTGGAGGCGAGGATTGACAGGGGCTTACCACAGGGAAGGGGGCACTGGCAGCAGTAGTCCTGGAAGGCCCCCATTGGCATACACCCTCTTCAAGGTCACCATTAACCCTACCATAGAGCCCTAGACCCCAGGGATGGGTTGCCTCAGGCTAAACAACTAACAGTGAGGGAGTACAACCCCACCCATCAGCAGATAATTGGATTAAAGTTTTACTGAGCAAGGCCCTGTCCACCAAAGCAAGACCCAGTTTTTCCCACTGGCAGGCCCTCCCATCAAGAAACTTACACAAGCCACTTAGCCTCCTCCATCAGAGGGCAAACAGAAGAAGCAAGAAGAACCACAATCCCACAGCTAGAATAAAAACATTTAGTCAGTTCAGTCGCTCATCGTGTCCGACTCTTTGCAACCCCATGAACTGCAGCACGCCAGGCCTCCTGTCCATCACCAACTCCCGGAGTTCACCCAAACTCATGCCCATCGAGTCAGTGACGCCATCTAATCATCTCATCCTCTGTCGTCCCCTTCTCCTCTCACCTTCGATCTTTCCCAGAATCAGGGTCTTTTCAAATGAGTCACCTCTTCGCATCAGGTGGCCAAAGTATTGGAGTTTCAGCTTCAACATCAGTCCTTCCAATGAACATTCAGGACTGATTTCCTTTAGGATGGACTGGTTGGATCTCCTTGCAGTCCAAGGGATTTTCAAGAGTCTTCTCCAACACCACAGTTCAAAAACATCAATTCTTCGGCGCTCAGCTTTCTTTGTAGTCCAACTCTCACATCCATACATGACTACTGGAAAAAACCATAGCCTTGACTAGATGAACCTTTGTTGGTAAAGTAATGTCTCTGCTTTTGAATATGCTGTCTATGTTGATCATAACTTTTCTTCCAGGGAGCAAGCATCTTTTAATTTCATGGCTGCAGTCACCATCTGCAGTGACTTGGGAGCCTAAAAAAAATAAAGTCTCTCACTGTTTCCACTCTTTCTCCATCTATTTGCCATGAAGTGATGGGACCAGATGCCATGATCTTAGTTTTCCGTATGTTGAGCTTTAAGCCAACTTTTTCACTCTCCACTTTCACTTTCATCAAGAGGCTCTTTAGTTCTTCACTTTCTGCCATAAGGGTGGTGTCATCTGCATATATGAGGTTATTGATATTTCTCCCAGCAATCTTGATTCCAGCTTGTGCTTGTGCTTCATTCAGCCCAGCATTTCTCATGATGTACTCTGCATAGCAGTTAAATAAGTTAAATACAGCCTTGATGTACTCCTTTTCCTATTTGGAACCAGTCTGTTGTTCTATGTCCAGTTCTAACTGTTGCTTCCTAACCTGCATACAGAGTTCTCAGGAGGCAGGTCAGGTGGTCTGGTATTCCCATCTCTTGAAGAATTTTCCACAGTTTATTGTGATCCACACAGTCAAAGGCTTTGGCATAGTCAATAAAGCAGAAATATGTTTTTCTGGAACTCTTGCTTTTTCGATGATCCAGTGGATGTTGGCAATTTGATCTCTGGTTCCTCTGCCTTTTCTAAATCCAGCTTGAACATCTGGGTTCACAGTTCATGTATTGTTGAAACCTGGCTTGGAGAATTCTGAGCATTACTTTGCTAGAGATGAGTACAATTGTGTGGTAGTTTAAGCATCCTTTGGCATTGCCTTTCTTTGGGATTGGAATGAAAACTGACCTTTTCCAGTCCTGTGGCCACTGCTGAGTTTTCCAAATTTGCTACCTATTGAATGCAGCACTTTCACAGCATCATCTTCCAGGATTTGAAATAGCTCAACTGGAATTCTATCACTCCCACTAGCTTTGTTTGTAGTAATGCTTCCTAAGGCCCACTTGACTTCACGTTCCAGAATGTCTGGCTCTAGGTGAGTGATCACACTATTGTGATTATCTGGGTCGTGAAGATCTTTTTGTACAGTTCTTCTGTGTGTTCTTGCCACCTCTTCTTAATATCTTCTGCTTCTGTTAGGTCCATACCATTTCTGTCCTTTATTGAGCCCGTCTTTGCATGAAATGTTCCCTTGGTAGCTCTAATTTTCTTGAAGAGATCTCTAGTATTTCCCATTCTGTTGTTTTCCTCTATTTCTTTGTACTGATCACTGAGGAAGGCTTTATTATCTCTCCTTGCTATTCTTTGGAACTCTGCATTCAAATGGGTATCTCTTTCTTCTTCTCCTTTGCCTTCGGCTTCTCTTCTTTCCACAACTATTTGTAAGGCCTCCTCAGACAGACATTTTGCTTTTTTGCATTTCTTTTCCATGGGGATGGTCTTGATCCCTGTCTCCTGTACAATGTCACGAACCTCCGTCCACAGTTCATCAGGCACTCTGTCTGTCAGATCTAGTCCCTTAATCTATTTCTCACTTCCACTATATAATCATTAGGGATTTGATTTAGGTCATACCTGAATGGTCTAGTGGTTTTCTCTACTTTCTTCAACTTAAGTCTGAATTTGGCAATAAGGAGTTCATGATCTGAGCCACAGTCAGCCCCTGGTCTTGTTTTTGCTGACTGTATAGAGCTTATCCATCTCTAGCTGCAAAGAATATAATCAGTCTGATTTCAGTGTTGACCATCTGGTGATGTCCATGTGTAGAGTGTTCTCTTGTATTGAAAACTACATTACAGAAAGTTAATCAGGATGAAAAAGCATAAAGTTATGTCCCAGATGAAGGGACAAGATCAAACCCCAGAAAAGCAACTGAATAAAGTGGAGACAGGCAACATTCCAGAAAACGAATTCAGAATAATGATAGTGAAGATGATCCAAGGTCTTGTGAAAACAATGGAGAAGATGCAAGAACTGTTTACCAAAGATCTACAAGAACTAAAGAACAAACAGATGAATAATACAGTAGAAGAAATCAATAGCAGACTAACTGAGACAGAAAATCAGATAAATTATATGGAGGACAGAATGCTGGAAATCACTGCCACAGAACAAAGAATATAGAGGAAAGAATGAAAAGAAAAGAAGACAGCCTAAGTGACCCCTGGGACAACATTAAATGCACCAACATTTGCATTATAGGAATCCAAGAGGGAGAAGAAAGAGAAATGACCAGCCTGAGAAAATATTTGAAGAGATGATAGATGAAAACTTCCATAACATGGGAAAGGAAACAGTCAATCAAGTTAGTAAGCACAGAGAGTCCCAGGAAGGATAAACTCAAGGAGGAACACACTGAGACCCATAGTGCTCAAACTCACAAAAATTAAAGACGAAGATAAAATATTAAAAGCAACAAGGAAAAAACGACAAATAATAAACAAGGGAACTCCCATCAGGCTCTCAGCTGATATCTCAACAAAAACTCTATAAGCCAGAAGGGAATGGCATGATAATATATTTAAAGTGATGAAAAGGAAGAACCAAAAATACTCTACTCAGCCAGACTCTCCTTTAGACTTGATGGAGAAATCAAAAGCTTTCCAGACAAGCAAAAGTTAAGAGAATTCAATACCACCAAACCAGCTTTACAACAAATGCTAAAGGAACTTCTCTAGGCAGGAAACATGGCAAGGAAAAGACCTACAGAAATTAAACTCAAAACAATTAAGAAAATGGTATTAGGATCATATGTATCAATAACTACCTTAATTGTAAATGGATTAAATGCACCAACCAAACGATAGACTGGCTTGGCAGATGAAAACATGTGCATGTATGTACTTATACTTACCACATCACTCTACTTGACCTCCCAAACTATATGTAATTATTTTATATTGTTAGGTTAATCATGTTTACATTATGATTTTCAACTGTAATTATCTTTTATTTTTTTGTCTGGCTATTGATTGTGAACTAAAGCACCTCTTCAAAGTGAAAGAAGAGAAAAAGTTGGCTTAAAACTGAACATTCAGAAAACTAAGATCATGGCACCTGGTCTCATCACTTTATGGCAAATAGATGTGGAAACAGTGACAGACTTTATTTTCTTGGGTTCCAAAATCACTGCAGATGGTGACTGCAGCCATGAAATTGAAAGACACTTGCTCCTTGGAAGAAAAGTTATGATCAACCTAGACAGCTTATTTAAAAGCAGAGACATTACTCTGCCAACAAAGGTCCATCTAGTCAAAGCTATGGTTTCCAGTAGTCATGTATGGATGTGAGAGTTGGAATATAAAGAAAGCTGAGCATCAAAGATTGATGTTTTTGAGCTGTGGTGTTGGAGAAGACTCTTGAGAGTCTCTTGGACTGCAAGGAGATCCAACCAGTCCATCCTAAAGGAAATCAGTCCTGAATATTCACTGGAAGGACTGATGCTAAAGCTGAAACTCCAATATTTTTTGGCGACCTGATGTGCAAAGAATTGACTCATTTGAAAAGACCCTAATGCTGTGAAAGATTGAAGACAGGAGGAGAAGGGGATGACAGGGGATGAGATGGTTGGATGGCATCACCGACTCGATGGCCAATTTGAGAAAGCTCAGGGAGGTGGTGATGGACAGGGAAGCCTGGCATGCTGCAGTCCATGGGGTCGCAAAGAGTCGGACATGACTGAGTGACTGAACTGAACTGAACTGATTGTGAAAACTGATAAACCACTTTTACTATTGTTATTATGTAACTATAACCCACTTGACACCATTGTATCATGATCAGCCAACAGAAAAACAACAGAATACTGTATCACTAAAACTACCATTTAATAGAAAAACCTGTAATCACTTTTTAAAATCCAGATGCATATCGAATTATCTTGGAATTTTTTGAAAAATACAAATGCCCAGATATTTCTTTTTCCCTCTAGAACTCCAGATATGTTTCTAATGAGCAGCCATGTTTAAAAACTACTGGACTGTATGATGATCCTTTATCTAGTTTGTTTCACTTTTTCTACTTCATATTCAGTGCTCCCATTTCATGTAGTTTATGTTTTCAATTTCTCCAGCTCTTTTCTTGATGTTCGTTCTCAAACCTGTATCATGTACAGTAGAAAAGCTGTTGTACACATATGTATAAATAGTATATATAATATATATATCTTAGAAAATGTATGAATTTTTGCCTAATTAAAATTTTATGACATTTTGACTCCACTTGTTTGACTTAGTATGAATAAAATGCTATATTTCTAATTTTAAAACAATAGATATGCAATAAGCAACAAAGATTTACTGTATATCACAGGGAACCATAGCCAATATTTTGTAACAACCTACAATGGAAAATCGGAGAAGGCAATGGCACCCCACTCCAGTACTTTTGCCTAGAAAATCCCATGGACGGAGGAGCCTGGTAGGCTGCAGTCCATGGGGTCGCTAGAGTCAGACACAACTGAGTGACTTCCCTTTCACTTTTCACTTTCCTGCATTGGAGAAGGAAATGGCAACCCACTCCAGTGTTCTTGCCTGGAGAATCCCAGGGACGGGAAAGCCTGGTGGGCTGCCGTCTATGGGGTCGCACAGAGTCGGACACAACTGAAGCGACTTAGCAGCAGCAGCACAATGGAAAATAATCTGAAAAATAATATGTATGTATATGTATAACTGAATCACCTTTTTTTGCACTTGAAACATTGTAAATCAACTATATTTCAATAAAATATATATATTATTAAATGAAAAAAATTTTTCAAAGACCAAGCCATTTAAAAGGGAAGTAAAATTAGATTGACTTCTGACTTTTCAAAAACAACACCATGCCAGAAGCTAACAATACTCACACAAGTATCTTGCTAAGATGTCAATATTATCTAAACTATTTACAGATTCGATACAATTCCAACAGCCTTTTTTTAAAGAGATGGAGAAAATGATTGTATTTCCAAATCATGCAGCTTTTATATATAAAGGCCACACATGTGTATCAACATAAAATAACTCAGAGAATATTATTCACTTGAGTCCTTCCCGAGGAGTCTTCTATGACTCGGGGTCATTCTAAATCTAGCCCAATGCTTGTTTGTGTACAATGCATGAGCCATAGGAAAAGTATAAAATATCCATGAGCCCAAATTTATATAAATAAGTGAGCAATAAATAACTGGGAAGATGAGACAAACCTCCTATGAAGAATTCCAGATTAATTTAGGTAGATACTCTTCTCTTTCCCCACTAAAATGCACTTAGTAAGTTGCTTCCAGAGAGTATAAGGTGGAAGGGGAAGGGGAAGGGAATCAGTTTACAGTGGCAAAAGCTGCAAACAGCTGCTGGCCAGAGAATCAGAGTCAGCATCATCAGTGTTAAGTCATGCTGATAGTATTTTCCCCTGATGTGATATGAGGAGAAAGGCACTTAACCTCCGTGGTGGTAGTTGTTTGTTTCAGTCACTAAGCCGTGTCTGACTTTTTGTGACCCCATGGAATGCAGCATGCCCTGCTTCCCTGTCCTTCACTGTCTCCTGGAGTTCACTCAAATTCATGTCCATTGAGTCGGTGATGCCATCTAACCATCTCATCCTCTGTTGCCCCCTTCTCTTCCTGCCATCAATTTTTCCCAGTATCAGGGTCTTTTCCAGTGAGTCAGTTCTTCACATCAGGTGGCCAAAGTATTGGAGCTTCAGCTTCAGCATCAGTCCTTCCAATGAATATTCAGGGTTAATTTCCTTTAGGATTGACTAGTTTGATATCCCTCTATGGTCATCCTCCCCAAAACCCATAATTCTACTCTAACCATGAGGAAAACATCAGGCAAACCCAAACCGCTGGACATTCATCAAAAAACCTGCGAAGTCCTTCTCAAAACTATCAAGTTAATCAAGGACCAGAAAATCTAAGAAACTGTCACAACCCAGGGGAGGCTAAGGAGACATACTAACTAACTGTGATATCCAGGTTTGAATACTGGAACAGAAAAAGGACATTGGGGTTAAATTGGTGAAATCCAAGTAAAGTGCAGAGTTCAGTTAAGAGCAATGTACCAATGTTGGTTTCTTAGTTGTGACAAAGGTATTGCGGTGACATAAAATGTTAACAATAGGGAAATTGAGCCAAGAACATACAATAATTCCACTATTTTTGAAACATCTGTGTTAGGCTAAAACTATTCTTTATTTCTTTTTTTGGTAGTATGGATATTAAATTTTTTTTTAATTGTAATATAGTTGATTTACAAGATTCTATTAGTTTCAGGTGTATAGCAAAATGAATTACTTAGCATATATTTGCTCTTTTTTAAGATTCTTTTCCCAGACAGGCCATTACAGAGTATTGAATAGAGTTTCCTGTGATATACAGTAGGTCCTTATTAGTTATCTATTTTACATAGTAGTGCATATATATCAATCCTTGTCTCCCAATTTATCCCTCAACCCACCTTACCCCTTGGTAACCATTAAATTTGTTTCTGCATCTGCAACTCTATTTCTGTGCTAAAACTATTCTTTAAAAGCTTATTGTTTTTTTTTTTTAATTTTATTTTATTTTTAAACTTTACAAATTGTATTAGTTTTGCCAAATATCAAAATGAATCCGCCACAGGTATACATGTGTTCCCCATCCTGAACCCTTCTCCCTCCTTCCTCCCCATACCATCCCTGGACTCTGTTGCAGAGGGAGAGGGTGGGAAGATTTGGGAGAATGGCATTGAAACATGTATAATATCATGTATGAAACGAGTTGCCAGTCCAGGTTCGATGCACGATACTGGATGCTTGGGGCTAAAAGCTTATTGTTTTAAAAAGACAATCTTAAGCTGTATTATGGACTAAATCTTGGTAGTTGTCCAAAAACACCATGTATTGAAACCATAACCGCCAGTGTGTCTATTTGGACATCAGGCCTGTGAGGAGATGATAAAGGTTAACAGGCCATAACGGAGGGGCCCTAATCTGAAAGGGCTGGTGCCCTTACAAGAAGAAGAAGAGACACCAGACTCTCTCTCTCTCTCCCTTGTAGGGACACAAGGAGAAGACGGCTGTCCACAAGTCAGGAAGAGAGTCCGCACCAGGAACCAAACTGGCCAGACCTTAATCTCAGACTTACAACCTCTAGAAATGTGAGAAAATAAATTTCTGTTGTTTAACTCACCCATTCTATGGTGCTTTGTTATAGCAGCCTCAGCAGGCTAATACAAGGTGTATGATTGCACATGGTAGTTGTATGCACAGGAGGCAGTAGAACACTACAGAGAGGGACAATCCGATTATGAATTTGTGATGCTACTATACAGAGCAACCTGTAAAATATTTGCCAAAACTAGAAGCTGAATCCAGAGAAGGCAATGGCACCCCACTCCAGTACTCTTGCCTGGAAAATCCCATGGACGGAGGAGCCTGGTAGGCTGCAGTCCATCAGGTCACTAAGAGTCGGAAACAACTGAGCAACTTCACTTTCACTTTTCACTTTTATGCATTGGAGAAGGAAATGGCAACCCACTCCAGTGTTCTTGGCTGGAGAATCCCAGGGACAGGGGAGCCTGGTGGGCTGCCGTCTATGACGTCGCACAGAGTCGGACACAACTGAAGCGACTTAGCAGCAGCAGCAGCAGCAGCAGCAGAAACTGAATCACATCTAAGTTTATCAGAGAATCATGTGGAAGACAACATGAGGCTACAATCAGAATCTCCATTCTCTGAGAAACTATACAGGACAAGTGACCTGGTTTCTTAAATAAAGCAATCACAAAAGAAAAATTAGGGAGGGAATCTATAGATTATAAAATACCTATCTGCCAAATGTAACATATAGACCTGGGCAGGATCCTGATATTAACAAACTATTATAAAACAGTGATGACAACATATAGATATTTGATGATATAATGGAATTATCATTTATGTTTTTTAAAAGTCATATTTTAGAGATATAAATCAAGGTACTTATACATAAAATGATGTAATGTTTGCAATTTATTTCAGAATTATCTAATGGGGAGAGGGTCTCTTAGGATCTGGGCAGGGTTATAGATGAAGCAAGATTGGTCATAAATTACTTATTGTTAAAGTTAGTTGTTGGGTATATGGGAATTCATTTTTTCTATTTTTGTATATTTTTGAAATTTTTCATAAAGCAAACTTTAAAAAAAGAAAAGCAATATGTACAACATATTTTTTTTAACTTACATAAGTTTCTGTATGTGACCTCCCCTTCTACCCAAGATGGAAAAAAACAGGGGCCATAGATATCTCACTCCTGAAACAAATACACACACACATACATGCCCCATCACCACTACCAACAACAGCAACATTGACAATATTAGGAAACTGGACCTCAGGAAACAAAAGACAGTGATCTCTGAGATATGGGAAACAAATGCTTTGAGCCTCACTATTGACACAGCTTACTGCTGTGAGAAAGTTTCTGTGGCAGAGGAGAGGGGACTGAGAACAGCCTTGCAGCTTCCTACTGGAGGAAATGGAGCTGAGAGTCAAGAGGGACCAGGCAGCTAGAGCTTTTGGACAGAGTGCCACCAAGGAGGGAGCTTCACAGGCCAAGAGATCTGCAGAGGGACCCCTTGGGTGCTCAGCTGAGTACTGATCATCTCTAGGATGAGGTCATTACCATATAAACAAACAGAAAAGAAGAAGAAAAAAATGAAACATCATTGCCAAGGGTCAAGAAAGAACATTTGACAAAATCCAACATCTATTTCTGATAAAAGTTCTCAGCAAATAATAGAAAAGAACTTCCTTGACCTGCCAAAGAGCATCTACAAAAAGCCTGTAGCTGAGGCCATATATAAGGATGCCATGTGTAAGGATGCTGTCCTCATAAGATTAGGAACAAATCAAGGAGGGCTGCTCTCACCAGTCCCATTTAACATTGTACTGAAAGTTCTGGCAAGTACAGTCAGGCAAGAAAAAGAAGTCAAAGGCATCAGGAGTAAAAAATAAATGGTTTCTATTATTAGACATAACCATCTATGTAGAAAATCTGATGGAATTTGCAGAAAAACTATGAGAATAAATGATTTCATAAAAGTAAAAGGATACAATATCAATATATAAAAATCAATTCCACTTCTATGTACTAGCGATGAATAATCTGAAATTGAAAAATAAGGGCAGGGCATCAAAAAGATGAAATACTAATGGATAAATCTGACAGAAGATGTAAACAACCTGTTGTATTCGTTTTTTAGGGCTAACCAAAAGAAACTATAACACATGGTGGCTTAACAATAACAGTAATTTGTTCTCTCCCAGATCTGGAGGCCAGAAGTCTAAAATCAAAGTGTCAGCAGGGCTGTGCTCCTTCCAAAGGCTCTAGGGGAGGATCCTTCCTCCCTCTTGCAGCTTCTGCTGACTCAGGCACCCTCTGTGTCTTGGCTTGTAGCATTACCACTCATGTCATTATCAATCATTATCTGCATGTCCCCTCCTCTCTCTCTGTCCTCTACATGAGGACACTTGCCATTAAACTTAAGGCCCCTCTGGATAATCCAGGATGACCTCCTCATTTCAAGACCTTTAACTACATCTACAAAGACCTTTTTACTAAATAAAGTCACACTCTCAGGCTCTGGAGATTAGGATGTGGACATATCTTGAGGGCTGGAGGGAGGGGGGCAATTATTTAATTCACTACACTTGTTCACTGAAAACTACAAAATATTGGCAAGAGAAACTTACACCTAATTAAGACAAGTTATACCTCTCCATGAGTCAGGGGACTCAAGATTGCTAAAATGTCATTTCCCTCTAGGTTCTAGACAATCCTGCCCAAAATCCAACCAGACTTTTCTTGTAGAAATTAACAAATAGATTCTAAATTTTAGGAGAACTGCCTGGCAGGCCAGTGGTTGGGACTCAGCTTCCATTGCAGGGAGCATGGGTTCAATTCCAGGGAACTAAGATTTTGCAGGCTGTGCAGTGCAGCAAAAAAACAAAAACAAAAACAAACTATAAAATTTATATGGAAAGGCAAAGGACCTCATACAACCGAAACAACTTTGAAAAAGAACTAAATTGGCAGACTAACACTACTTGACTTCAAGATTATTATAAAGTTACACTAATCAACTGGACATGGAACAATAGACTGGTTTCAAATTGGGAAAGGAGTATGTCAAGGCTGTATATTGTCACCCTGCTTATTTAACTTATATGCAGAGTATATCATGTGAAATGCTTGGCTGGAAGAAGCACAAGCTGGAATCAAGATTGCCAGGAGAAATATCAATAACCTCAGATATGTAGATGACACCACCCTTATGGCAGAAAGTGAAGAGGAACTAAAGAGCCTTTTGATGAAAGTGAAAAAGGAGAGTGAAAGAGCTGGCTTAAAACTCAAAAACACTTAGATCATGGCATCCGGTCCCATTACTCCATGGTAAATAGATGGAGAAACAATGGAAACAGTGACAGACTTTATTTTCTTGGGTTCCAAAATCACTGCAGATGGTGACTGCAGCCATGAAATTAAAAGATGCTTGCTCCTTGGAAGAAAAGTTATGACCAACCTAGATGGCATATTAAAAAGCAGAGACAGTACTCTGCCAACAAAGGTCCATCTAGTCAAAGCTATGGTTTTTCCAGTAGTCATGTATGGATGTGAAAGTTGGGCCATAAAGAAAGCTGAGCACCAAAGAATTGATGCTTTTGAACTGTGGTGTTGGAGAAGACTCTTGAGAGTCCCTTGGACTGCAAGGAGACCAAACCAGTCAATTCTAAAGGAAATCAGTCCTGAATGTTCATTGGAAGGACTGATGCTGAAGCTGAAGCTCCAATACTTTGGCCACCTGATGTGAAGAACTGATATTGGAAAAGACCCTGATGCTGGGAAAGACTGAAGGCAGGAGGAGAAGAGGACAACAGGGGATGAGATGGTTGGATGGAATAACCAACTCGATGGATGTGAGTTTGAGCAAGCTCCAGGAGTTGGTGATGGACAGAGAAGCCTGGAGTGCTGCAGTCTGTGGGGTCACAAAGAGTTGGACACAACTGAGTGACTGAACTGAACTGACACTAATCAAAACTGTGATATTTTGTACAAATAGATCAAAGGAACAAAAAAGTCCAGAAACAGACCCACAAATACATGAACACCTGATTTTTTACAAAAGTGAAAGACAGTATAATGGAATAAGGATAGTCTGCCCACAGATGGTGCTGGGACAATTTGGATATTTACATGAAGAAAAGTACTTGGATCCATATCTTGCACCATCTGTAAAAAATCAACTTTTAAATGTAAAATCTAAGACTATAAACTTTCTAGGAGAAAGTATATGTTACATTAGGTAAGCCAGAGATTTAGATATGACACCAAGAGTGTTACTGTGCAAGGGCTGGCTGCGTGACCTGCATGGAAGCCAATACTATGGTACAGACTTTTGAGAAAAGAAAGAACTTTATTGAAAGATCACCAGGTAAGGAGATAGGAGGCAGGGCTCAAATCTGTCTCCCCATCCAGGGTTTCAGGTGAAATTTAAGGGGTGAGCTGATTGACAAGTCTTGGATCAGTCCGTATATTGTGATCAGCTGCTGGAAACTGAAATTTCCTTACTGAAGGACTGCTCACTTCATAAACGGCTCCAGTGGCAGCATTTCTATTCTTTGAGTTTTCTAGACTGAAGATTCTTGGTTCTGGGGTCATTTGGGAGACACGTGTCTTGCAAATGCACAGTGCTGTAAAGTAGCTCCAGGTTTGATTAATCAACTTGTTTTAAGGAAGAAAACTCCGTTTAAACTGCTCAATGTTTAAAACTTCTGCTCTTCAAAAACACTGTTAAGAAAATGAAAAGACAAGCCATAGACTAGGAAAGAATTTTGCAAGACATATAAGATAAAAGGCTTGAATCCAGACTATATAAAACCTCTCAGAATTCAACAAAAGAAAAAAACAACCTAAATTTTTTAAAGTGCAAAAGATTTGTATACAACACCAAAGATACAAAGTTGACAGAGAAGCACAAAAGGAGATGCTAAGCATTATTAGTCAGAGGAATGCAAATGAAAGCCACAATGAGATATCACTTCACATCTTTCAAAATGGTTAAAATGAAAAAGACGGACCATACCAAGTGTTGGTGAGGATGTCAAGAAACAAAATGATACATACTTTCGAAAACAGTTTAGCAATACCTTGAACAGTTAAACATGCACCTACTATGTGATCCAACCATTACGTTCCTAGGCATTTACCCAAGAGGAAAAAAATATGTTTGTCCCTACTAAGACTCCTACATCAGTGCTCATATCAGCTGTATGTGGAATATCCCCAAACTGGAAACAACACAAATGTCCATGAGCGGGTATGCGGATAACTACATTTTGGTTTATCTGCACATGGAATGCCACCCAGCAATAAAAAGGAATCAACCATTGAAACAGCAAAAGGAATGAAAAAAAAAAAGAAACAGGAATGAATCTCAGCCTAATTGTGCTGAGTGGAAGTCAATCCTCCCCCAACAAAAGTACATATTGATGATTTCACTTGTATATCACTCTAGAAAATGGAAAAGTAACCTGTAGTGCCTGGAAACAAGTGTGTGGTTGTCTGGGGTAGGGGACGGCAATAAGGGAGGAGTCACAAAGGAGCACGAGGCAACTTCGGAGGAGATGGATATGGTCAACACATTGGTTGTCATATTGGTCTCATGTCAGAACCTATCAACTGTACACTTTAAATACTGTATGTCAATTGTACCTCAATAAAGTTGTTAAGATAAAATAAAAATGTGTAGATGATGAAAGAAAACATTTTGGAAAGGAGAACATTAGATGTTCACAATGGTTTTCTCTGGGAGGGGATTGGAATGGGTTGTTACTGTCAAAGGGGACTGGGGCTTTAAGTGCATTATTTGAAAAATTTTTAACACAAATAGGCCCACATATTAACTATGTTATTTTTTAAAGTTAAAAAAAAATGGCTGACACACAAGTGGGCTCTGATGTTTGTTGACTCAATCTTCAGAGAACCTGTATGAGCTTTAATATTTTTACAGTGGGAATTTTGTTTTTACAATCTAAAATACCTTTAAATGAATTGAAGTGTATTTCTTATTTTAAATATTATTTTTCCTGAGAATTTCTGAAGGACTAAGTTTGGAAAAATCTGCTTTTTAACAGATGTCTTACGTTCTCTCCTCAGTATTTTTCTAGACTCTGACTAATGCATGAAATTTTTTGGCCACCACCCTCAGAACATAACCTCTGTTACCAGATGTTTTTCTTCCTGCTCTCTATATTTAAAGGATTCAGAGAAGACTTAGCCATTACAGCCGCATAAGGATTTTTTTTCAACAATTAAAAATTTTGACAACCACAGTATCCACAGACTAATTAAATTGAGGCACAGAAACTTCAGTTTAATTAAAGCTTCAGAAAAGGTTCAGCCTGTTGCCTCCTGCAATGGCACTGATGGTGTGCCCAGGAGTCATCACCCCAGGAATTCTGATAGACAGAGACTCCTGGCTGCTGCCCAGGAACTGTGAGTCATGAAGAAACTCTGTATAAAATAAACCTTCAGGCAAATGAGAAATGGTCCTTTAGAAAGTACTGTGTCTGAGCCACAGAGCAGAAAGTTGAATTAAATATGGGACCATCTAAATTCTTTCTCTCTGGCATCATCCATTCAATCCTCACTTAAGCACCTTCAGGTCTCCTATCCCCTTCTTAGGAACTGGGGATGCACAGCTGGTTCCTGTCTAGGGAGCCAGGTGGCCCTGGGAGCACATGGAGCTCTGGACCCAAATTTCCTTGGGAAGAAGGAGAGGCTCCCAGGCCAGGGAGGATACTTGAATGTGGCCCACAGAAAGTAAGGGGATGAGAATTCTGGACAAAGATATGATCATGGAAGGGCTTCTGGCCTTCCATTCTGAGACCAAATTACTCTGTGCCTGGATTGTAGGAGAGAGAAAGCTAGAGATGGTTTTGGTGCCAATTTTCAAGGGGCTCCCTCCTTTTCCACTCTTTTAAATCCATATTCCTTTACTTTGTTTAGATCAACTTGGTGTTGACTCCAAGTCCCCATTTCCCCCCAGAGCTGATGAAATATCTGATTGAGGTTGTTCTGGGCCCCAGGATTTTGCTGAGGTTCACGGATCATTTGGAGCTAAGATGCTGAATATCCCACAGGCCTGGGACCTCTTCTTCCCCTGGCCCACTGGGCTTGTAGCCTAGGTGCCTTTAGAAAGGCTGGAACACATACATATTTTCTCTTTTAAATACCGAATTGTGTCTTGGAGGCTGGCACCTCCCAAGCAGCCAGAGATTGAGCCACCTTCCAAGATGAGTGTGTAGATGGCTGTGCATGCTCTCTGGTGCCCTAGAAGTCCTGACAAACAGGGATCCAGGAGTTCAGAGACCCATCTTCTCATTTGGCATCCGCTCTTGACCCTGAGGAAATCACTTTTCTTTGACCCTTTTTCTGACACTGGCCAAGGAGATGGCTTGTGCAGGAGCTCTTGTAACACTCAGGAGAAGGTGAAAAAAGAACGGTGACCTCTCCAGGACACCCATGGGGGGCGGTCTGATCGGGAAGGGGGTCAGTCATCTCCTGAAGCTGTCTCTGGCACAGAACACTGATGGGATGACCAGGAAGAAATGGGAACCTCCAGGATCTGTTCCTCCCCCAGCTCCAAAAACCAGGCTTGTCTGGAGAAGCCCCTTCCTGAACTCTCCCCCAATGCCTGACCTCACATTTTGCTCCTTCTCAGCCCTTCACAGCATGACCAGCCACCCTGGCTCAGCCACCTCCCTCAAGAAGGCTGTCACTCCAGTAGCTGCTTATTTTAAATTCAGGTTTATTATTAATATATATGGAGCGTCCCTAGTTGCTCAGTGGTAAAGAATGCACCTGCAATGCAGGAGATGTGGGTTCAATCCCTGGGTTGGGAAGATCCCCTGGAGAAGGAAATGGCAACCTACTCCAGTATTCTTGCCTGGAGAATCCCATGGACAGAGGAGCCTGATGGGCTATACAGTCCATGGGGTCACAAAAGAATTGGATACAACTTAGTGACTGAACAACAATAAGAAATATTAGATATAATTAATATACAGTCAAAGTTTCTGCTTTTCATGTTCTTGTTCAATTGCTAAGTTGTGTCCAATTCTTTGAGACCCCATGGACTGCAGCATGCCAGGCTTCCCTGTCCTTCAACATCTCCCAGAGCTTGTTCAAACTCATGTCCATTGAGTTGGTGATGCCATTGAACCATCTCATTCTCTGTCACCCTCTGCTCCTCCTGTCCTCAATCTTCCTCAGCATCAGGGTCTTTTCCAAGGAGTGGGCTCTTTGCATAGATGGCCAGTGTATTGGAGCTTCAGCTTCAGCATCAGTCTTTCCAATGAATATTTAGTGTAGATTTCCTTTAGGATTGACTGGTTTCATCTCCTTGCAGTCCAAGGGACTCTCAAGTGTCTTCTCCAACAATACCATTCAAAAGCATCAATTCTTCGGCACTCTGCCTTCCTTATGGTCCAACTCTCAGCTCCACACTCGACCACTGGAAAAACCATAGTTTTAACCATATGGACCTTTGTCAGCAAAGTGATGTCTCTGTTTTCTAATACATTGTCTAGATTTTCATAGATTTTCTTCCAGGGAGAAAGTGTCTTTTAATTTCATGGCTGCAGTCACTACCCACAGTATTCCCATCTCTTGATTTTGGAGCTCAAGAAAATGAAGTCTGTCACTGTTTCCCTTGTTTCCCCATCTATTTGCCATGAAGTGATGGGACTAGATGCCATGATCTTCATTTTTTGAATGTTGAGTTTTAAGCCAGCTTTTTCAATTTCCTCTTTCACCTTCAAGAGGCCCTGTAGTTCCTCTTTGCTTTCTGCCATAAAGATGGTATCATCTGCATATCTGAGGTTATTGATATTTCTCCCGGCAATCTTGATTCCAGCTTGTGCTTCATCCAGTCCAGCATTTTGCCTGATGTACTTGGCATATAAGTTAAATAATAAGCAGGGTGACAATATACAGCCTTGACATACTCCTTTCCCAATTTTGAACCATTCTGTTGTTTCATGTCCAGTTCTAATTGATGCTTCTTGCCCTGCATACAAGCTTCTCAGGAGGCAGGTAAGGTGGTCTGGTATTCCCATCTCTTGAAGAGCTTTCCATGGTTTGTTGTGATCCACACAATCAAAGGCTTTGGCACAGTCAATAAAGCAGAAGTAGATGTTTTTCTGAAATACTATTGCTTCTTCATGTTCTGCTGCTGTTGCTGCTGCTGCTGCTAAGTCGCTTCAGTCATGTCCAACTCTGTGTGGCCCCGTAGATGGCAGCCCACTAGGCTCCACCGTCCCTGGAATTCTCCAGGCAAGAACACTGGAGTGGCTTGCCATTTCCTTCTACAATGCATGAAAGTGAAAAGTGAAAGTGAAGTTGCTCAGTCGTGTCTGACTCCCAGCGACCCCAGGGACTGTAGCCCACCAGGCCCCTCCATCCATGGGACTTTCCAGGCAAGAATCCTGGAGTGGGTTGCCATTGCCTTCTTCGTCTTCATGTTCTAAGTTTTGACAAACACACACTGTCTTGTAATCACCACCATAGTCAGGATACAGGACTGCACCATGCATATAGAAAGCCCCTTCATGTCCTTTGGCAGCCCTCACCCCCAGCCCTGCACCCAATCATCTGCTTTCTGTCCCTATGGTTTTGCATTTCCAGAATGTCAGACAATATGCAGCCTTTGCAGGTCTGGTTTTTCTCAATTTCACAAAATCCACTTGCCATTCGCCAATGCTGCCTCCATCTGTCGTTTGCTCATTTTTGAGCTGAGGGAGTTTCTGTTGTGTGGACGGACCATGGAGTGTTTATCCATTCCCCCGAGGACACTTGCCGGTTCTAGCTCTTGCCAATTGTGAATAAAGGACATGACGATACATGAGCTTGGGTAGGTTCTCCCCCCAAAACTTGGTTTCGGTTTCTTTTGGTAAAAAGCCTAGGAGAGGGATGGCTGGGCCAGGTGGTAAGCAACTTTACACGACGCTGCTCTTTTTAATCGTTTCCTCCAGAGGCTTCACTCTCTCACCTCTGCCTCCACTTCCTCCCTTCTCCTGCCCAGCCTTCACTTTGTCCACAGATTCATGGTAATTGTCTTTCAGCTCCATCCCTTCATCTCCAACCCCCGTTCAGTCTCTGGGTTTCCCTCTACACTTCCCTTGCTTTCCAAAGCTGTGTCTCCACACCCGTCCCCCTCAGCCTCACTGGGACCTTGCCTTCTAGACATCAAACTGCCACCTGCACCACTCAGGACTCAGGGGTCTCAGGACCCCCACACCCTGAGCCCTCCTGCTCTGTTTTCACCCTTCCCTCAGTGACATCCATTCTCCTGGGTCGCCCCAAGGGGAACCTTTCTCTGCATGGCTTCCTGGGGCCCAGGCCAAGTGACAGCAAGAGTCTGGATGCAGACTGCTGGCTCCCTGACCCAGCTGCTGTTGACTGCCAGATCCTGGAAGGCAGGGGTAGCTTCTCATTAAAGTCTGACCCTCCATCCCAGCAGGCGCCTGGCGCAGAGCTGGTGTCCAAGGTGGACACAAGCGGGGAAGACGCTGCCGCAGGAAGAGGGTAAGTGAAAAAAAATAGAAAACCAGGAAAAGCCCACTCTCAAGCGGAAACGCGATGGGGACAGGGAGGGAGGACAAGGTGGGAGGAAGGTGTCCGCCTTTGCTCAGTCCAGCATTTGCGGGAAGAGCTCAGGGTGCCTGGCAGATGCGCAGTGTGGGTGGATCTGCTGCTCCTCCCTCCTGCATTCCTGGTTCCTGAAGCCAACCATCTGGCTTCCATGTGGGTTCCACTCCCTGCTCTCCTGAAGCCACGGGTAATGACTGAGGTTCCGGGTCTCCCCCACCAAATTGAGAGGCAGCTTGGACACTTTCTCTCCTTGGTCCCCCCTGGACCTTCTGGCCTCTCCAATCCCTTTCTTGGTTTCTTCCCACCTGAGTCCTGCCTGGGAGGGAGGAGGATCACCATACTGTGCCTACCCTCTCCAGCTCCTGTGGCACCACCAGAGCTTGACCCTAGAGGCTGTCCTGCCTGGGTCCAGCCAAAGACCTGTGGCCTCCACACCTCCTCTCTGTCACTTTCCATCTATAAGAGGTGGTTCCAGGGGTAGGGGAAGGGTTGCCAAGAGCTTGGGGAGGAGAGAAGGGGCAACTGTTTAATGGGTCAGTTTTAGTTTTGCAAGATGAAAAATTCTGGAAGTGGAGAGCGGTGATGGTCACTGCAGATGGTGATTGCAGCCATGAAATTAAGACACTTACTCCTTAGAAGGCAAGTTATGACCAACCTAGATAGCATATTAAAAAGCAGAGACATTACTTTGCCAACAAAGGTCCATCTAGTCAAGGCTATGGTTTTTCCAGTGATCATGTATAGATGTGAGAGATGGACTGTGAAGAAAGCTGAGCGCCAAAGAATTGATGCTTTTGAACTGTGGTGTTGGAGAAGACTCTTGAGAGTCCCTTGGACTGCAGGGAGATTCAACCAGTCCATCCTAAAGGAGATCAGTCCTGGGTGTTCTTTGGAAGGACTGATGCTAAAGCTCAAACTCCAATACTTTGGCCACCTCATGCGAAGAGTTGACTCATTGGAAAAGACTCTGATGCTGGGAGGGATTGGGGGTTGGAGGAGAAGGGGACGACAGAGGATGAGAGGGCTGGATGGCATCACCGACTCGATGGACGTGAGTTTGAGTGAACTCTGGGAGTTGGTGATGGACAGGGAGGCCTGGCGTGCTGCAATTCATGGGGTCGCAAAGAGTCAGACATGGCTGAGTGACTGAATTGAACTGAACTGATGGTCACTCAACAGTTTGAATGCACTTCAGGCTGAATTGTGCACTTAAACATGGTTAAGGAAATTCCCTAGCTGTCCAGTGATTAGGGCTCTGAGCTTTCACTGTAAGGAGCATGGGTTCCATCTCTGATCAGGGAACTAAGATCTCACATGATATGCAGTGTGAAAAAAAAAAGGGAGGGTTTAAAAAGGTAAATTTTATGTTTTGTATATTTTAGCACAATAAAAAATGAACAAAAAAGCAATGGCTTAATGAACAAAAGCTTGCTTCCTGCTGGCAGTTCCCAAGACAGCCAGGGACTGGGGGAGTAGACTGAGGCCAGTGCTTACCTGCCCAGCCTGCTGCTCCCAGTCCTGACTGACCATGCGGCCTTTAAGAGGCTTGGACATGAGGAGCCAAACATCTAGTGCTTCAGGAAGTCTGTGCACAAGCCAAGAATGAGCTTGTGAGCCTGATCAGCCAATAGGATTTAAGCATTGAGGACGTCTACACTTTACCTACAAGAAGTCTAGAGCCAGCTCACTGATGTCAGTATCAGTAGTCTGGGTCAGTGCCTCTGCTGATCTTCAGGGATTACCTCTCTATCACAGATGGCTGCTGTAGCTCCAAGATCATGTCTTCACACAACTATACTCAAGGCCAAAAAAAAAAAAAAAAGTGGGATATTTCCCCTTTTATTATGGTGGAAAAGTTTCCCAGTAACTTTCTGGCAAAATCCCCCTAATGTCTCATTGGAGGGAAGTGGGCCGTGTAATGAAGCTAGCCTAAAGATCCGAGTGACTGGGAAGAGAGATGACATTGCTTTTGGGGTCTTGTCTCAGTCAGGGACACCTCAGGATGGAGCACTATATTGTTCTTCATCCTGTTCATGACGCTAATTGTCTCGCTATTTACACTGTTTGCTGAACTCATGGTAGATAAGGTGCAAGTGGGAAAGTCTGAAGAAAACTTGAGAAGCTGTAGAACTGCAGACATGTTTATTCTCCACTGACTGATGCAGCAGCCGTAGCAGTAGACACTTTATATTTTCTCCTCTGGTGGCTAACCCAACAGACACAGCCATGAGGTAGCAATAAATGCTTTCTAGGTGGAGCTCACATATCTGAGTACCCCACACAACCTGTGACCAAGTGAGTACTTCATGCAGGGCATGTGCAGTGCTATAAGTGATCTCAGCCGTTACATAGTCATTATTTACAAAACGTGGGGCGAGAGAGCCTGAATAAGCCATCTTAGCTAATTTGCACTTTCCCTACAAACACTCTGGAGTCTTGAATGTAGCTGGGGACCTGTTAGCAAGCCAGAAGACAACACCTCTGCAAAGCAAGCAACAAGCTCTGCTACACTGTCCACAGTCCTTTCTCTTGTAAGATGGTATTCTCAAAATGCTTCTAGTTTATCACCATGGCTTATAATACTTGCTGCTTAATCAGTTAGGATTGCAAACCCATTTCATGGTGGCTTTGCTTACTCATGTACATTGAGCTGGAGGGAGGTGAGTACCAGCATCAGTGCTGCTAATCACTGATGTTAGGCTTCATATTTGTAATCCTCATGGTTGCAAAGTGGCTGCTGCAACTCCAAGTTCTACATTTTCATACAAGGCAGAAAGATGAAGGAAACTGTGCTGAAATTTGCATCAATCTCTTTCATCAGGAAAGCAAGAAAGTTTCTCCCAAATCCTTTCAGCAGACTTCAATGCAAGCCTCACTGGCCAAAAGCTTCTGACACGACCATTCCCCCATGTCAGATAGTTTGATGGGACAGAGTTGATATTTCTGGCCACGGTCCTGGAAGACAGTCAGAGAAGAAATGGCCAGTGGGCCGCCTGGGACATCCACACCTCTCCTCCTGTACCTGCCATTTCCTTTGGACTGCAAGCTCTCTACGAGCAAGGATTTGCCTTGTCTGTGTTCATGAATTAGTCAGTTACTCAGGAGCCATGTGGTAAGTAAACAGGGTGGTATGTGCAAAGCACCAGTCCTAACGAACCTGTCATGAATAATGGGCATGTTAAGCCCCTACACGACCCATTATGTGTCTCAAACATGTTCAGTCCTCAATCTGTGTTTGTCAAATGGATGCTGAGAGCACACATGATGGGTTTTCACTCCTTTCTCCCTGCTCTCCGTGGTCTCATGAACACATCTAGGAGTGTAGGGAAACTGTATATCTCACTGGGAACATCTGTAGGAGGACCTCATCTTTGCAGCAACAGCCCGTCAGAAGCAAAGCAAGTGTATATCACAAGCTCTGCCATCTTCATGAACTGAAGCCCTGGGCAGGTTATTCGACCTCTCCAGGCTTCAGTTTCAATGATGCAGATGAAAGCTAATGACTTGAGCCTCTTCCAGTTGTGGAGATTAAATGACAGATAACAGTTCAATCCCTGGGTCAGGAAGATTCCCCTGGAGGAGGGCATGGCAACCCACTCCAGTATTATTGCCTGGAGAATACCATGAACATAGGAGCCTGGTGGGCTACAGTTCATGGGGTCTCCCAGAGTTAGAGACGACTGAGCTACTGAGCACTCACGCAACGTGACAACTGCCTGGCCCAGTCTGAGTGTCCAACCAATGCTTCTTTTTAAGACTAGTTCATCTTCCGAAGAACCCACAGTCCAGGTAAGACCTCTAAAACTGCCCCCTTTGTGACAGGGGTGGAGGTTAGGAAAGCCAGACTAGATGCACAGAGTTACAGGGCTGGTAGGGATTAGCGAGGACCCAGTTCCACATACTGTGGGTGAAGAAACAGGAGAGAGGCTAGTAGTCACTGCTTATAATCACCCAGCTCATAGACTGTGAGCTAGATAGAGGCAGGCTTCCTGTTCCTCACTCAATCCCACCAAATCCTAAAGCTGAAAGTATGCATATGAGGTGGACTGGATTCCAGTTATGTTTATCTTCTAAATTAGGCAGAGTCAGAAAACTCTTTCAGTAAAGAGCTGGAAAGTAAATATTTAAGACTTTGTAGATCAAGTATGGCTTCTATTACATATTCTTGGGCTTCTCTCGTGACTCAGAAGGTAAAGAATCTGCCTGCAATGCAGGAGACCTGGGTTTGATCCCTGGGTTAGGAAAATCCTCTGGAGGAAGGGCCAGTATTCTTACCTGGAGAATCCCCACGGACAGAGGAGCCTGGCAGGCTACAGTACATGGGGTCACACAGAGTCGGACACAACTGAACGACTAAGCACATTACATATTCTTGATTTTTTTTTTTGTTTTTTACAATGCCTTAAAACATGAAAAATATTTGTGTCTTGTGAGTTGTACCAAAAATAAGCTGTGGGCTGGATATCCCTGGCAGGGCATGGTCTGCCACCTCCCTGCTAATACATCCTGGGGCCCCGAGTGTCTGGAGGCCCCTTGCGCCTTCTATCCTCTGAGGAAAGCCCAGCTGTGTCTATTGTGACTGCATTCCATGGCTGTTCTAGAAGCCTGGTGGGGGCTGGCTGCCTGGAGGAGGCAGACAGCTGTGGACACCATGGAGGCCCTGAGTGCGGTGCTGTCCTGCCCCGTGTGCATGGAGCTGTTCACGCCGCCCGTGCTGCTCCTCTCCTGCTCCCACAACTTCTGCAAACAGTGCCTGGAGCTGATCTTGGTGTGCCAGAACTGCACCCACGTCAACGGACAGTTCTGCTGCCCAGTGTGTAGGAAAGTAAGAGAGGCTGGGGGTCCTTCTGCTGCTGACATAGCAGATTTCTTTCTGGTCAACACATCTTTGAATCTATGCAATAAAAGAGCTAAGGTTATTTGGCCTGCAAAATGAAGACTGTCTGGCCAGAACTCACATCTGTGAAGGGTTATCAGCAGATTTCTAGAGAAGGAAATGGCAATCCACTCCGGTATTCTTGCCTGGAGAATCCCATGGACAGAAGAGCCTGGTGGGCTACTGTTCATGGGGTCACAGAGAGTTGGACATGACTGAGTGACTAAGCACATCAATGGATTTTGGGGGGAGCAGGCTTAGAAGACATGGTGGGACCCAGGATAGGAGCTACAGGAAGATATGCACTGTGGTTTAATGTTAGAAGGTTCTAACAGAACTGCCAAGAGATAAAATACACCAGCTTTCACTTATTCAGTATGTGCTGGGGTAGGGGGACATTTTCAAGCACCTGCCAGGGGCCTTGTCACTGCCAGGATCCCAGGGATACAGAGATGACAAGACACATCCTTGTAGGAGCCAGTGGCTCTCTATACAGTGAGAGACCCTTCAGTGGAGACACAAAAGACTGCAGAGGAGCTGACAGCTGGGGAGAGACTACAAAGCAGGGCAGATGAAGAGAGGATAGCAGATACCAAGGGCCTAAAGGGGGGCCTGCAGCCAGATTGCTTAGAGTTGGTTAGTAAATAAGAAGGCTTTGGTGTGGGGTTGTGGGAGCTGCCAGGGCACTTAGGGCATCCATTAGGAGGACAGGTCAGGGCATGTTGAAGGAGGTCTTACATGTCATGCAAAAGGCTTTCTTTGCATGCTGTCCTGTAAGCAGTGGGGCCAGGAGAAATGTTTAACCTGGAAAAGGTCATATAGCACTGGTGTGGAAACTACTGTTATCTGCAGTATGTATTCTCATGGAAACTTGTTGGACAATGACTTGTGTGGTGTTTCTCTCCCCAGGTAGCATGAAAGTACTGTGATTGGTGTTTCTCCAGGTCCTTTGGGTATTTGTGGAAGGAAGGAAGAAAATATAAAATGAATGGATTGCAGGAAGAGGGAAGTTATGAAGGGTTCTGTGTCAGTAGGAACGGAGGGTAGGCCGATTGGAGAGGCAGGTGCCGGCTCTCCAATGGTAATCAACTGAATATGGGGGCTAGGGCGCCAGTGAGAAGGTTGTGTGTGAGAGAATGTGTGTATAGAGCTGCGGGGCAGCAGTTCAAAAACACCAGATGCTTAGATTTACTTATGCTTTTCATTTTGTAGCGATGGCTAGCCTGGGGTTTAAACTCAGGACCGGCCCCTCTAAAGATGATTTTTTTTTCTCTTCCCAGAGGGGCCAGGGAAATTCTGAGCAGGGTGTAAACCTTTTAGAAATGGCATGCTGGCTGAGGAGGGCTGAGAAGCCCAGCTCCTCAGTCTAGAGAGAGGGACAATCTCGAAGAAAAAAAAATATGTTAACATTTACTATATAAGGATTACGGGCAAGATAATCTCTAAATTTAAGACTGCCCACTTTATGGAACCCCCTCCCCAAGCTTAAGTTGCTAAGTTCCTTCAGTCGTGTCCAACTCTGCGCGACCCCATAGATGGAAACCCACCAGGCTCCCCCGTCCCTGGGATTCTCCAGCCAAGAACACTGGAGTGGGTTGCCATTTCCTTCTCCAATGCATGAAAGTGAAAAGTGAAAGTGAAGTCGCTCAGCCGTGTCCGACTATTAGCGACCCCATGGACTGCAGCCCACCAGGCTCCGCCATCCATGGGATTTCCCAGGCGAGAGTACTGGCGTGGGGTGCCATCGCCTTCTCCCTCAAGCTTAAATAGGCACTTTTTTTCAAAGAAGTAACTGAAAATTCACTGTAACAATAATGATAGTAATTCCTTTAATGCATATTCCCAAATAGGAATCTAAGCATTTCTGGAGAGAACGGGCTGGATTTCTATTTGCAGACAATGAAACCGAGGCTGAAAATTCAAGTCACGATGTTTAAGTTCACCCACCTTTCTTCCCTCGAGGTATAAAATACACACAGTAAAGCGTGTGATGCACACATCTGAGGTATTTGTTGTTGTCGTTTAGTTGCTAAATTGAGGACATGTGAGGTACACTTTGTCCCAATAAAGCACATATGTATATTTCCATATAAGCCCCACCCGGACCAACATCTAGAACATTTTCTTCACTCCATGTGCGTCCCCCCACCACACACACAAGACACTGTTAAGACTTCTTTTACCATGGGTTAGTTTTGCAGAAGAGACAACTGGGTCCAAGAAGAGTTTAGACTGTCTGGTTGGAAATCAGTGGCTATAGCTGGCACATAGGTTGTTCGGTGTCTGTTCCCCTCTCTAGTATATAAACCCCTGAGGGTAGGGCCAGGTGCACTGTCCTGTTCACTATCACATTCCCAGCATGGCAGGTGCTCAATGAAAGTTTATTAAACAAGTGGAATTTAAGGTTATTGACAGATGAGTGGACTGCGATGGTACCTCAGGGTGGCATGTAGCCTTGGCTTTTTTTCCTTGTTATTATTTGGGTATGACAAGACAAACAGATCAGGAGATGATTGCCATTGAGAAATAGCTTGTAACTCATAGACCCCAAGAGGAGGGGCCACACCACATCACAGTGGGCCACATGTGGAAATCAGAGTGGGTCAGGAAACAGGGGGATGGGGAAATGTGGACAAGAAAGACTTTTGTTTGGTTTCTGCAGGAAGAAAACAGGTAGGTATGGTGAGAAGGCTTAGGATTGGCCAGCTTGAACAATTTCAGTGGCCTCTGGGACATGGGGTTGCCCCTAGATATCTAGTATCTGGCCCTGAATGGCTAGGGCAGTGGGTAGGGGAACAGCAAATGTAAAGGAGGTGGTTGGGATGTGGACCCCAGATTTGTCAGTTTGCATGTAAAATGAATGCCTCCAGGTGAATCCTTTACTGTCTGTAGGAACTGGCTAGCCAAAGGGAAGGGGCTCATCCCAAGCCCCAGATGCCAGAACATCAGGACACAGTAAATAAAAGACGTGGCTAATATGCTTTGGTCTTCAATGCTTAATTTAGGCATCTTCTTGAGACTCCAGTCATGCTCTCCTCTGTCACCCCAAGGAGAGTTAGTCCTTCCTTCTCTGTGCTCCCCTATACATCCAAGCACACAGTCCTTCATGAAGGTCTGTCTTCCCACTGGCCTGAATGTCCCCAGGAGACAGAGCAGGTGCTAACCAAGACTTACAAGGTCAAAGAAGGCAGATTCCTGCTCCATCTGATGGAGTCTGTGATGATTGTCTCTGTAGACAGTGCACTTACTTGCTCAGGTGAGAGTGCTTTGGAGCAGGAGGAGATATTCTACAGGGATGAGGAGTCTTCACAGTCATTTCCTTTTGAAAGCCTGGAGGGGTGGCCTGGGCTGTCTTCCCGCTCACTGGTGTTTATGTGCAGGAAGGGCGGTGTTTCATCCTTCCCTATGATGATGTCACAGTTGATGATGGGAATTTGCCACAAGCTCATGCCGGTTCTGTGTTTTAGGTCATTTATTTGAGGGGAAGGGGAACAAACGGATTGCAGAGGAACATCTTGGCTGAAAACATACTGGAGAAGTTTAAGGAAGAACTTGAGACGCTTCACACCAAGGAGCAAAATCAACTTGCTCAGACATGTGAAAAGCATGGAGAAAGTGTGAATCTGGTATTCAATCACACTTTTAATTTTATTTTATTCTTGCTTAGCTACACAATCTGTCAAATTACTCAGCAACCTATTGTTGAAATCAGATATTTGCTTAGGAGTATAGCAGAGGATTACTTTCCAGACAAATGCACATACCAACGCTACCTTCATTCTTAGTGATGGAGCCCAGGGTTTGGTGTGTGTGTGTGGTATTCAGTCAGGTAAACTGCAGCAAGATTAAAGGGACCACAGATAGACAGGCTCACATAGTTACAAAGAAGTTGCATGATAGTCAGATCTATGAGAATTTAGCTACCCATGATCATGCAGAGAGAGAGGGTAGGGTAAGATGGGACCAGGAATCTGCCATTCCTCCTTTTGGCCACATCCCATTTGGAGAGCTGTGTATGATTCTGATGTTTAATCTTAAGCATGAGTTTTTGATACAATATGTCATATGAACTCTTTACTGTACTCTGTATGATGCTATACATGTTATATGTTTATACACACGTGTCTACAGTGTGATTTAAATAAAACCATGTGTACCCCACTCTAATTCCATGTTCCCCAGCTAAGAGATCTTCACAGGTGATTTGATACATGTAATCTGCCCCTTTGGTAATAGCTTTAGGATGATCTCCATGTCAAATATAACTCAGATATGAATCAGACATAACACCACTTTAGCTTTCATTCGTCAGTCAACAAAGCCTGTACACAACCTTGAGCTTGTTTGCTTTCCCCAGCAGCCCTGGTGGGACAGCATGAGGCAGCTCCCACGTCTCACAGACTGTGCAGCAGCCACCAGGTTTAGGTTGCTTTGATAAAGGTCAGGGGTGAACTAAGTTAGTGGTTTCCTTGGAGAAGGTCAAAAGCTTTCCTGAGTCTTTATAACTGGCTCTAGCTTGAGCTCTGCAGCCAACTCCTAAAGCATAGATGGAGCTCTGTGAGGGCATCATCGCTCCAGGGCCCCCAGCCCTTTAGGGCAGAATATCCAGGGTCTGTCCTCAGAGGGCAGGGTTTCTTTGTGAGTCGCCACCCTCAGCCACTTTCCCGGGCTGTTCTGAGCTCCACCAGCTTCTGCTCTGTTTCTTCCAGCCACCCCTCCTCGTGCAAGGACATAAATGGAATGTTTGGGGCAGGCTAGCTCAGGCCACTAAGAGGACCCAAAAGAATACAATGTGATTTGGTATTCTTGTTGAATTCTGCCTTTGAAAATCAGTTTCATTTATCACAAATTCTCAGTGGTTCTCTCACCCTCAGCAGTAACCTCCCTTTCTGAGATTCCAAGTTTTCACTAGTAAGTTTTCATTTCATTCATAAGGTTTCATTCCAAGGCTCCCATTAGCCAAGTGAAGGGGCCAGCAGGACAGTGAGGTCCTACTCAATCCCTTTCATCTAAAATAGGCCCAGTTTATCTTGAGCCTGTAGCAGGGTCAACTTTGTTGAAGTCTTTATGATATTATTGGTAGCTACCATGTGTATAATGTCTGCCGAGTGCCAGACTGCATACCAAGCATGTTCCATGCATCATATTTAATCTTTATAACAGCCCTTGGCTTGGCCAAGTGGAAATGACTTTGCTTCTAACCCCAGTTCTATCCCTTCATGGCATTGTGTCCTTGGGCAAATCATTTAACAACTTGGAGACTTTTCAGCTTTCTCCCCTGTAAAATGGACACAATACTATCCAAATCAAAGGGTCATTATGAGGAGTCCAAGAAAAACCAAGTGTGGTATGTGCTTACTAAATTATCATTCAAGCATCCTGGTACTACCACCATCTCTGTCTTCCATACATCAAGCCTCCTGTGCAACTGACTTTTGATACCTGCTTAAGAATACATTCAGCAGCCTGAGGTTACAGAAGGTTCTGAGTGTGTAGGACTGGAATAAGAAGGGAAATAAGTGTCATTGACTTTTCTTTTGTCAATCAGATGTGCCTAAGTGATGAAGAACCAATATGTGGAATGTGCAAGCTCTTTGGGGACCACAAGACTCACCCAGTAGCCAAGATTTCTGATGCCTATGCAGAGAGGAAAGTGAACTTTGCTAAGGATATTCAGCTGGTGCTGCAGAAATCTGAGAGCGCGGCACAGGCAGTACAGGTATGGCTCATATGGCTCATGTCTTTTCTCCAACAGCAGGGCAATATTTGGCTTCCATTCAAATGACTGCTGTTCTCTTGAGGACACTACATTAACAAAAGCAGTATTTAAATATGAGGGAGAAATTCTCTAGAGAGTGAGTCTCCTTAAGTGTGTTGTGAAATATGTTAAGTTTTGAAATGTGCATGTTGAGAAATGGTTGAATTCTGTTTGCTTAAAGGGATTCCAAAATGATCATTTAATGGCCATTTCACTCTTATGGGCTTCCCTGGTGGCTCAGCTGGTAAAGAATCCACCTACAGTGTGAGAGACCTGGGTTCTATCTCTGGGTTGGGAAGATCCCCTGGAGAAGGGAATGGCTACCCATACCAGTATTCGGGCCTGGAGAAGTCCATGAACAGTATAGTCCATGGGTCGCAAAGAGTCAGACATGACTGAGTGACTTTCACTTCACTTTACTCTTTTAAGATGACAAAGTAAGATGCATCCTAGCTTCTATGGTATATTTTCCTTATTTTATAACTTTCTCCCGCCCCCCAAAACTTAGATATTAGGAATCAATCTCTGGATACATTTGTCAAGAGAACAAAATTTTCTAAGTCACACACACACACACACACACACTCTGAAGACTAGATAGTCTTTGAGAAACAAATTCTAAACTTTAGCTTTTGTAGAGAAGGGACACCTGCAGAATGGCCAAGGCAGAGGCTGCTGGGGACTGGGCCACACTAGCCACCTAACATTTGGTATCATAGGTTGAGTCTCTGGAAACAGAAGCTGAGACAGAGTTTGGGGTACAAGATATCCAAGACTGCCATCTGTAAGAGTAGGAGGAGGTAGATGAAACAGAGGAGAAGGCAAACTACACCACAGGCCTGACAAGCATTGCCTGATCCAGCTTTGCCCATTAGAGTACTCTATGTTGAGGTGCAATGGGCAGGCGACTGTAGGTCCTTTTGCTCAGCCTCCAAATGTAGGCTGATGTGGGAAGGGCACAGCAATCCCAAAGGATTTGACACCTGGAGGCTGGTCATACCTCGACAGGCAGTAAGTCCTCTCTGGAAAGGGGGATTGGGGCAGAATATCTCTGTCTATCATAGCTGACTTTTATAGATCTTCTTCTAAATACCAAATATTGGTTAAAATTGGATTTTTATTATTTCCTCATCTGATCCAGATAGAGTAACAAAGTCTGAATTTATTCTCCCTTCTGGAAAAATAAAAAAAATAAACAAAAATATATGGAACAACAGTTTTCAAGACACTGGACCTCAAGAAATAAAAGATACTAATCTCTGAGAGACAGGATATACACAAGATTAGCTCTACCGTTGCTACAACTTACTGCCTTGAGAGAGCTTGAAAGGGTGGAAAGAGGGAACCCAAGCAAAGCCTGGCAGATTCTTTGAATTTAGGAGATGGAACTGAGCCTCTGGGGAGGTCAAGACATTTCAAGTGCATAAGACAGAGTTCAGAGAAGAGAGCACTGCACAGAGAGACAAACCAGAGATCTGCAGAGTCTCCTTTGAGTGTTCAACAGAGCTCAGCACCTGTCTGTGAGAAAATTACGTTATGCCATGAAAGGCTCCACAGGAAAAGATTGAGGGCAGTGCTTGGAGCTCAAACAGAATCAGAACAAAGCCTGTTCCCACTAACAAGATTGGAAAAACTTGTAAATCATGAGACATTGAAGTGAGTACTCAGGAAGTCTTAGTCCCAGAATGAGCATGGCTCCAGACTCACCTAACAAATAATGAAGTGAAAATAAAAGTGTTAGTCACTCAGTCGTGTCCGATTCTTTGCGACCCTGAGGACTATAGGCTCCTCTGTCCATGGGATTATCCAGGCAAGACCACTGGAGTGGGTAGTTATTCCTTTCTCCAGGTGATCTTCCCAACCCAGGGATCAAACCCAGGTCTCCTGCATTGGCAGGCAGATTCTTTACCATCTGAGCCACCAGGGAAGCAAGCACTAAAAGATCATTTTTTCCAAGTAACTTAACTGTATCCTCCCAAAATATTAAGATTTATAGGAATGTAAAAATATGCAACATCAAACAAGGTAAAAAATCACAATGTATGACATCAAAGATTACCAGGCAAGCAAAGAAGCAGGAAAATATGACCCACAATGAAAATAATAATTTGTTGGTTTTTTCAGTTGCTAAATTATATTTATAATTATAATTATTGTAATTGTAGTCCATATTTCAAAAAGTTAGAGACAAGGAAGATATAAAAAAGATTCAAATCAAATTTCTGGAGATGAGAGAAAAATACGCTTAGTGGGATTAACAGCAGGTTAGTCACTGAGAAGAAAAGCTTTGTGAAATTGAAGACATAGCAATATAAATTACTCAAAATGAAACCCAGAGAGGAGTGAGAATTTTTTTTAAAACAGAATTACTTAGCAGGGGAAGAGCTTCGTGTCCCAATATTTGACTAATTGAAGTCCCTGAAGGAAATGACAGGGTGGGGGAAGGACAGGAAAACTATCTTAAAAAATAATGGCCAAATATTTACCAAACTTGATGAAAACTATATAAAAAAAATACATCCAAGAAATTTGACAAACATCTAGTAAAATAAATATGGCTAAAACTATACCAGAGTACATCATAGTCAAATTGCTGAAGCCAGTGATAAAGAGAAAATATTAACAGCACCCAAAGGTAAAAACACACACATATTTCACACAGAAGAACAAAAATAAGGATGACATCTGCTTTCTTGCTGGAAACAATCCAAGCATGAAGACAGTGGAGAAAAATCTTTAAAATATCAGTTTAAAAAAGTCAACCTAGAATTCTGTATCTAGTGAAAATATCTTTCAAATATGAAGACAAAATAAAACCACTTTCTTTCAAAAGCTGAAAGAATTCATCACCAGCAGATTCACACTATAAGAAATATTATAGGAAGTCCTTCAGGCAGAAGGAAAATCTGAATCTAAAAGGAATAAAGGACACCAGAAATGGCAAAGAAAACCGTAAATATGTAAGATTGTTTTCATATTATTTAAATCTTTCAAAACATAACTCACTGTTTTTAAAATAACAATGTCATATGACGTTCATTACATGTAAAAGTAAAGTACATGACAACAATAGCATGAGCCTAGGAGAGACATCATGGAGGTACAGTACGATAAGGGTTTTATACTACATGTGAAGTGAGATGAAGGTAGACTGTGATAAGTTAAAGATGTGTGCTATAAGCCCTCAAGAAAGTGAAAGTCCCTCAGTTGCGTTTGATTCTTTGCAATGCCATGGACTAAGCATGCCAGGCTCCTCTGTTTATGGGATTTCCCAGGCAAGAAGACTGGAGTGGATAGACATTCCCTTCTCCAGGGGATCTTTCTGACCCAGGAATCAAACCTGGGTCTCCTGCATTGCAGGCAGATTCTTTACCATTTGAGCCACCAGGGAAGCCCATAAGCCCTCAAGCAACCACTAAAATAGTAAAGAGTTATTGCTAATAAGCCAGCAGTGGAGATAAAATAGGATTATAAAAGATACACAATTAATCCTAAAGAAGGTAGAAAGAGAGGAGGAAGGGAACAAAAACCAGATTGGGCAAATCGAAGCAAATAGCAAGATGATAAAACTCAAATCTAGCCATATCAATAATCACATCAACTGAAAATGGTCTAAACACTCCAATTAAAAAGGCTTTCATCATAGTGAAAAAAAAAAAAATCAAGACCCAACTCGGATAAATGTGCTTTATATGAAGACACAAATAGGTTAAAAGTGAAAGAATGGAAAGAGACATGTCATGCTAATATGAGTCAAAAGAAGCCAGAGTGATTCTATTAACATCAGGCAAACAAGATTTCAGGCCAAATAATATTATTAATACCAAGGAGAAAGAAGGTAATTTCATTTTCGTAAATGGATCAATTAATCAAGAGAATAAAAAGTCTGAAATGTTTATGCATTTAATAAGGAATCTTCAAAATATATAAAGCAAAAACCGATAAAACTACCAGGAGAAATAGACAAATCAATAATTTTCAATATCTTTTTCTTGATAACTGATAGAACAGGTATGCAGGAATTCTGCAAATATATAGCTTGAACAACATTGTTAATCAGGCCTGACTAACATTTATGGAACATTCCCCCCCAACAACAATAGAACACATTCTCAAGTTCACACAGCTCACCAAGATAGACCATAAAACAAGTATCAACAAATTTAAAAGGATTTGGGGCTTTTCTGTTGGCTCAATGGTAAAGGATCCTCCTACCAATACAGGAGACATGGGTTCAATCCCTGGTCCAGGAGGATCCCACATGCCATGGAGCAACTACGCCCGTGTGCCACAGCTATTGAACCTGTGTTCTAGAGTCTGGAAACCACAACCACTGAGCCCTCAAGCCGAAACTACTGAAGCCCACACGCCCTAGAGCCTGTACTCTGCAACAACAGAAGCCACTGCAGTAAGAACCCCGTGCACTGCAACCACAGTAGCCACCACTCACTGCAACTAGAGAGAAGTCTGCACAGCCAATAAATAAATAAAATTATTTTTTAAACGTTTTTAAAAATTCAATTTATACAAAGTACGTTCCCTGTTTAGTTGCTAAGTCATGCCCACCTCTTTGTGACCCCATAGACTGCAGTGCACCAGACTTCCCAGTTCTTCATTATCTCCTAGAGTTTGCTCAAACTCATGTCCTTTGAGTCAGTGATGCTATCCAACCATCCCATCTTCTGTCACCCTCTTCTCCTCCTGCCTTCTATCTTTACCAGAATCAGGGTCTTTTATAATGAGTTGGCTCTTCTCCTCAGGTGGCTAAAGTACTGGAGCTTCAGCTTCAGCATTAGTCTTTCCAATGAATATTCAGGGTAGATTTCCTTTAGGATTGATTGGTTTGATCTCCTTGCTATCAAAGGGACTCTCAAGAGTCTTCTCCAGAACCACTGGAGAATTCAAAAGCATCAGTTCTTTGGCATTTAGCCTTTTACATGGTTCAGTTCTCACATCTGTACACGACTACTGGAAAAACCATAGCTTTGACTACATGGACTTTCGTTGGCAAAGTCGTCTCTGCTTCTTAATACACTGTCTAGGTTTGTCATAGCTTTCCTTCCAAGAAGCAAGTGTCTTAATTTCATGGCTGCGGTTACCATCCGCAGTGATTTTGGAGCCCAAGAAAATACAATCTGTTACTGTTTCCACTTTTCCCCCTTCTATTTGCTGTGAAATGATGGGACTGGATGCCATGATCCTAGTTTTTCAAATGTTGAGTTTCTCTGATGACAACAGAATTAAATTAGAAATGAATAACTTACAGATTTTTGGAAATTAAATAACATGTATTGATTAACTCATAGATCAAAGAAAAACCAAAATGGAGATTATAAAGTATTTTGCACTGGATAAAAATGAAAGCAAAACGTATCAGTATTATGGGTTGCCACTAAAGCAGCACGTGGGAAATTTAAATTAGAAAATAATAAGACTTGGTATTACTGATCTCAGCTCCCACCTTAGGAAAGTGCAAAAAGAAAGAGTGAAGTAATCCAAGTAAGCAGCATAAAAGAAATAATAAAGACAGAGCAGAAAAAAATGAGCTAGAAAACCAAAAACAATAGAGAAAATAAATAAAACCCAAAAACTAGTTCTTCAAGAAGATCAACAGAATTAAACTTCTAGCCAGACTACTCAAGGAAATAGAGATGGTGAGAGGAGAGAGAACATTATTTACCAAAACCAGGAATAAGAGAGGTAACATCACTACAAATTCTATAGGTATTTAAAATACAACAGTCAAACTCTATGTTTAATGTTAAACTGCTCACAGCTTTTAAAGCCTTCCTTCTCCCTCTACCCCTTCTGATCAAAATCTGGAAAAGCTGATAAGCAAACCTAAGTGCTTCCTTCTTTGGCACCTGCAGGATTTCAAACCACATAAGCCCAGCTTAGCTGTGGGAACCTTCCACAGCTCATAATCACCATAAAAATTCCAAACCAATCTGCTTTCTCTGCTCTTTAAAGCTATTTCAGACCTGGTTGGAAGCTGCCCTGCTCTCCTCCAGAAAGCTTCATTATGTAATAGCCCTTTTCATCACATCTTTGTGTGGTGACATCATCACTCTTCAGGTTTCTGAGGAGTGGCTCCAACACATAATAAGGGACAACTGCAAACAATTTTATGGCAATAAACTTGACAATTTAGATTAAATTCTGTGAAAGACACAAATGATCAAAATTCTCCCAGAAGAAATGTTATAATAGCCATTTATCTGTTAAAGAAGTTAAATTTGTAGTTAAAAACTTGCTTGCATTAAAAACTCCAAGCCCATATAGGTTTGTTGATGATTCAACCAAACATTTAAGGAAGAGGCAATAACAAATATACACAAACTTCCAGAAAATTGAAGAAATGGGAATTTGTCCCAACTCTTTCTATAGGACCAGGGTTATCCTGAAGTCAGAACCAGGCAAAGAAAATTACAACCAATATCTTTTATGAACACTGATGTAATAATTCATTTAAAAATTTTGTAGATCATATCCAAAAATATATGAGAGGCCTAATACATTACAAGCAAAAGGGGCTTTATCTCCAGAATACAGTGCTAACATTCAAAAATCAATGTAGTCCACTATAATAACAAAAGAAAAATGAAAAATCATATGATTTCAGTAGACAGAATACTTTTTTGCAAGAATTCAATATTAATTTGATAAAACTAAGCAATCTAGTAATATCTCAGATGCTCTGGTTCTCAGAGGCCAAACTGATTGTCCAAAAACTTAATTCAGTTCTGATACTAACCATCTGTAGTTAATTCAGACCTCACCAGTTAAGGGCTATGCTATAAGACTGCCCTCACTTCAGATTTCAGTCACAAGTCTGAAGTTGCCACCTGTACTTCTGACTAACTGGCTATAAACTTGGGTTTCCTCAACTCCCTTCTCAGGTTGATGATTCATTAGAATGATTCACAGGAAAGCACTTTACTGCTTTTACCTCTTTATTATAAGGATATAAATCAGCAACAGCTAAACAGAAAAGATACACAGGACAAGGTAAGAGCTGTGGGGTATTTAGAGAGGTAGCTTGCATGAGTTCTCCGCGTGTCCTGTCCTCCCAGCATAACAGTGTTCACCAATTGGAAGCTCCCTGAACCCTTTCTAAAGGGGTTTTTGTGGAGATTCCATTATGTAGGGCTGCTGCTGCTGCTAAATCCCTTCAGTCGTGTCCGACTCTGTGCGACCCCAAAGACGGCAGCCCACCAGGCTCCTCTGTCCATGGAATTCTCCAGGCAAGAATACTGGAGTGGGTTGCCATTTCCTTCCCCAATTATGTAGGGCACGACTGATCAAATCATTGGCCATTGGTGATTGAACTCAATCTCTAATCCCTCTCCTCTTCTCAGAGTTTTATACCGCCAGTTGAGGGAAGGGCTGAAACCCAGAGTTTGAGGGTAGGGCTAAAACCCAGAGATTGAGGGTAGAGCTGAAAGTTCCAACTCTTTAGTCATGTTTGGTCTTTCTCGCAACCAGGATCCATCCTGAAGCTATCTAGGGACCCACCAAGAGTCACGTAATTAGTATAATCTCATATATTTTTAAAAAGGGCTTATTATGAATAACAAAATCTATACCTATCACTCAGGAAATTCCAAGAATTTTATGAGCTTTGTACCAGGAACCAGGGACAAAGGCCATATATTTCCCATTATACCACAACATAGAAGATAATAAAAGGCATCTGTGAAAACCTGCAACAAACATCATGCTTAATCTTGCAACACTGAATATTCACCCCCAACAAGATCAGAAATAAGACAATGATGTTGTTCTCATCACTGCAATTTAACATTGTACTGGAGTTCTAACCAGTACAACTAGGCAAGAAAAATAAAAGCATTCAGATAGGAAAGGAAGAAGCAAAACGATATAACTATTGCTGAGAGAAATTAAGAGGATCTATTAGTAAATAAATGGCAGAATATATACTCTTCATGCATAGCAAAACTCAATGTTATTGACATGCCAGTTCTACCCAAATACTTCAACAGATTTCATGCAATCACAATTAACATCCCAGCATACTTTTTTTTTTTTTTAATGACTGGGTGATTCTAAAGCTCATGTGCAAAAGTAAAGGTTATAGAATAACCAAAACAATTTGAAATAAAGTTGTAGGGTTAACTCTACCTGAATTCAACAATTAATCTAAAACTCTGGTAATCGAAAGAGCATGGTATTGGCATAAAGACAGACAAATAAAACAATGGAACAAAATAAAGAATCCAGAAACAAATCTGTACACAAATAGAACCTGAGTTTTGACAAAACTGCAAAAGCAGTGCAGTGGAGAAAGACTAGCCTCTTCAACAAATGGTACTGGAACAATTGAAATTTTGTATGTAGCAACAGCAACAAAGAAAGAAAGAAAAGGAAGGAAAAGAAAAACAAAACTTCATCCATCCTTCACACTATATGCAAAAATTAATCCTACATAGACAGTAGACCTATATATATATATATAAAACTAAAACCGCACAATGTGTAGAAGAAAACATAGGAGAAAAATATCTCTGTAAAAATATATCTGATAAAAGATAAAGAGTATATAAAGAACTCTCAAAATTCAACAATAAGAAAACAAACAGCTTGGGGACTTCCCTGGCAGTCCAGGGGTTAAGACTCCACGTTCCCAATACAGGGAGCACAAGTTCAATCCCTGGTCAGGGAACTAAGATCCTGCATGGCTCAGAGTGTGGCCAAAAAAAAAAAAGAAAACAAACAAATCAATTAAAATAGGCAAAATATTAGCATAGACTTTACACCAAATGAGCTATGCAGATGGCAAACAGTATATGAAAAGATTCTCAGTTATTAGGGAAATGCAAATGAAAACCACAATGAGATACAGCTACACATCTATCCAAAATGATAGATCAAGTGTTTGTGTGGATGTAGGGGACTCTGGGTAAGGAACTCTCATACACTGCTGCTGGGAATGTAAAATTGTACAAACACTTTGGAAAACAATTTGGTAATTTTTTAAAAAGTTAAATAACTGGTTCAGCTCTTCCTCTTCTAGGTTTCAAAACCCAAGAGAAAAGAAAATATATTAAAGTAATTGCAGTTTTGCATTGTTGAAATTTGCTGTTTGATATTGGAATACATTTTTAAATAAACGTGGTTATTTTATACACCATTTTAAATATCAATAACCTCAGATATGCAGATGACACCAACCTTATGGCAGAAAGTGAACTAAAAAACCTCTTGATGAAAGTGAAAGAGGAGAGTGAAAAAGTTGGCTTAAAGCTCAACATTCAGAAAACGATCATGGCATCCGGTCCCATCACGTCATGGGAAATAGATAGAGAAACAGTGGAAACAGTGTCAGACTTTATTTTGGGGGGCTCCAAAATCACTGCAGATGGTGACTGCAGCCATGAAATTAAAAGACGCTTACTCCTTGGAAGGAAAGTTATGACCAACCTAGACAGCATATTCAAAAGCAGAGACATTACTTTGCCAACAAAGGTCTGTCTAGTCAAGGCTATGGTTTTTCCTGTGGTCACGTATGGATGTGAGAGTTGGACTGTGAAGAAGGGTGAGTGCCAAAAAATGGATGCTTTTGAACTGTGGTGTTGGAGAAGACTCTTGAGAGTCCCTTGGACTGCAAGGAGATTCAACCAGTCCATTTTGAAGGAGATCAGCCCTGGGATTTCTTTGGAAGGAATGATGCTAAAGCTGAAACTCCAGTACTTTGGCCACCTCATGTGAAGAGCTGACTCATTGGAAAAGACTCTGATGCTGGGAGAGATTGGGAGCAGGAGGAGAAAGGGACAACAGAGGATGAGATGGCTGGATGGCATCACTGACTCGATGGACGCGAGTCTGAGTGAACTCTGGGAGTTGGTGATGGACAGGGAAGCCTGGCGTGCTGCGATTCATGGGGTCACAAAGAGTCGGACATGACTGAGCAACTGAACTGAACTGAACTGAATGCAGACCTAAATCAAATCCCTTACAATTATACAGTGGAAGTGACAAATAGATTCAAGGGATTAGATCTGATAGACACAGTGCCTGAAGAACTATAGATGGAGGTTCATGACATTGTACAGGAGGCAGTGATCAAGACCATACCCAAGAAAAAGAAATGCAAAAAGGCAAAATGGTTGTCTGAGGAGGCCTTACAAATAGCTGAGAAAACAAGAGAAGCTCAAGGCAAAGGAGAAAAGGAAAGATATACCCATTTGATTCTTCAGTGATCAGTGCAAAGAAATAGAGGAAAACAATAGAATGGGAAAGACTAGGGATCTCGAAGAAAATTAGAGATATCAAGGGAACATTTCATGCAAAGATGGGCACAATAAAGGACAGAAATGGTAGGGACCTAACAGAAGCAGACGATATTAAGAAGAGGTGGCCAGAATACACAGAAGAACTATACAAAAAAGATCTTCATGACCCAGATAACCACAATGGTGTGATCACTCACCTAGAGCCAGATATTCTGGAATGCGAAGTCAAGTGGACCTTAGGAAGCATCACTATGAACAAAGCTAGTGGAGGTGATGGAATTCCAGTTGAGCTATTTCAAATCCTAAAAAATGATGCTGTGAAAGTGCTGCACTCAATATGCCACCACATTTGAAAAACTCAGCAGTAGACACAGGACTGGAAAAGGTCAGTTTTCATTCCAATCCCTAAGAAGGGCAATGCCAAAGAATGCTCAAACTATCGCACAATTGCACTCATCTCACACGCTAGCAAAGTAATGCTCAAAATTCTCCAAGCCAGGCTTCAACAGTATGTGAACCATGAACTTCCAGACGTTCTAGCTGGATTTAGCAAAGGCAGACGAACCAGAGATCAAATTGCCAACATCCGCTGAATCATCGAAAAAACAAGAGAGTTCCAGAAAAAACATCTGTTTCTGCTTTATTGACTATGCCAAAGCCTTTGACTGTGTGCATCACAACAAACTGTGCAAAATTCTTAATGCAATGGGAATACCAGACGACCACCTGACGTGCCTCCTGAGAAATCTGTATGCAGGTCAAGAAGCAATAGTTAGAAATGGACGTGGAACAACAGACTGGTTCCAAATTGGGAAAAGAGTATGTCAAGGCTTTATATTGTCACCCTGCTTATTGTACTATTATATTGTACTATTGGGAGCCACAGTGACATATATGAGACCTATAGAAACATTTATCAATAGAATGGAAGAATCTCTTCATCCCATGGAAGATGAATTTGTTAAGTGCCTACTACATGCTGGTCTGGTGTTAGGCACTATATGTCCATCATCTCATTTAGTTCTCTTCAGCACCCATGATCTCCTTTCCTCAAGGCAGGAATCTAAGATGCAGGACTATTCAGATGTAAGAGCCACAAGCACACCTAGGGGCTGCCTGGCCTTATCTCCGAGTGCCTCTACAACTGTTTCCCCTACACTCCTTCCCCCCGAGGGGAGACCTGATCACAGAGGTGATGCAGAGCTGAGGCTGACAGGATGAGCTGCAGGACAAGCTGACCAGACGGGGAAGGGCACTGTAGGTCATGGAGTCCAGAGTAAGAGACCTTGACTTTTTCTAGCAAGATCACAATGGATGGTTTGTGATTTCATTCCCTTCAAAATATTCAGGTAACTCCTTCCACTTGAGTATTCTTTTAGTAAGGGTGTACGTTTGATTGTAATAGAAATTCACAAGCTGAAGCTTTTTTAAAAATTAGAGATTCTATTTATTTTTTAACTTAATGAAATGGCCATAGGTAGAAAGTCAAGAATGCCAGCTTAGTGGCCCCATGATGCTCCACCCTTTTCTCTCAGCTTTGCCGTGTGTGCTCCTGTCAGCACAAGGTTACCAGGAGCCTACTCCACGGGGCATTGACCCCAGGTCCTGGCAGGAGAAAGGGGAAGGATCAAGACTTGTCCCAGAAGCATCTGTCTACTTTTAGGCAGCTTTCCCAGAAGCCGCACCCAATAACTCAGACTTCTGCTTCTGTTGCATGCCTTGTCACCCCGAACTACAAGGAAAGCAGGAAATGAATGTAAGTATTTTTAGCTGCCCACACATCACTGGCTGGAAGAATCAGGGTTCTTTGGTAGGAAAGAGTTGAAAAAAGGGTAGTAGGCTAGCAGCTAGCAGTGGGCACCACCCCTAAGGAGTTCTTGGTTCAGTACTGGAGAAGAGGCAATGCCATGAACCAGGTGCCGAGGCCTGAATGCTGAAGGTCTTTCCTAAGAATTGTTCATGCTGCCTCCACAGGACATGGAGAAGCTCATCAGGGAACTCTCTACCAGCGCCACTGACACACTGGCCATGATCGACGCCATCGGAGACAGCCTGCTCAGTGGCATCAAATGTCGTATTGCCACCTTGAAAAAGCAACTGCAGAATGAGCACTGCTCCAAGCTGGAGAAGTTACAGCTGGTTGCCCGGGAACTTGAAGCCCCCCGAGAGCTTTACCAGCAGATGAAGATGCTCCTGCAGCATCATGCTAACACAGTGCAATTTCTCCACGAGCATAAAAGGCTCAAGGAGGAGATGAAGAGACTCGTGGAGGGCAGCGTGTCCCCCGCAGTCCCCACCAAGGACACTATTTCCATCAGGCGCTATTTTCAAGAGCTCATTAGAGGAATAGACATCACTGCCTTTGCCCCGCCTGAGACTGACCAAGTGCCGGCCAGCATGGCTGGGCTCCAAGAGGCCTGGCAGGCAGGCTGTGCCATGCAGGGCCGTCTGTCGCAACAAGTGCTTGAGGATATTTTGTGCAAGGCAGTATTGGGCTCAGGGCCAAAACCAAATCAAGAGGCAAAGCTTCCTAGGAACCCATCTCATGCTTACTCAGTACAAGGAAGTGAGATTGGTTCTAGAGAATCAACCGTGTAAGGTATTATTTTGGTCTCAAGATGTCAACAACTTTTATCATTTTGTCTGTAACTTGAAAGTTGCTAGACTTTGCTTCTTAAAATTAAAAAATTCTACATTGTGGTTTCTCTTTTGATTTTGGTCTTGTGTTGATCATCCAAAGCCTTTTTTTCTTCTTTTTTAAATGGAAATCTGCTTTAAAAACTACTTGCTTGAAGCTCACATAGGAGGGTTTGAATCATGGGGGCTGCTAATTTGGCAGTCGGGGTGGGTGGTGCAGGAGGTGAGTTCTTGGCACAAACTGAACAGAAAAGCTTTGTGTTCTGATGACTTAGTGTGCACTTTTAGCTCAGTTGAGCCTCAGATAGTAGAAAGCACAATAGCAATGACTCCCCCAGAAATGAAACCTTTGGCTAGCTCTGGACTGTGGCTTTTGTTGTTTTTCCATCACAATAAATACGATTTATTGAATGCTTAGGACACAAACACTACTAGCCATTCTTACATTAATGAGTTACTTTCATTCTCAAAATAACTGAAAAAGATGGGTTTCTTGGGTACCTCAACTGGTAAAGAATAGGTCTGTAATGCAGAAGACCTTGGTTTGATTCCTGGTTCGGGAAGATCCCCTGGAGAAGGGATGGGCTACCCTCTCCAGTATTCTTGGGCTTCCCTGCTGGCTCAATCGGTAAAGAATCCGCCTGCAATGTGGGAGACATGGGTTCGATCCCTGGGTTGAGTTGGGAAAATCCCCTGGAGGACGGCATGGCAACCCACTCCAGTAGGGAATCCTACTGGACAGAGAATCCCCATGGACAGAGGAACCTGGTGGGCTACAGTCCATGGGATCACAAAGAGTCAGACGTGACTGAGTGTGTCTCCATTTTAGAGGAGGAACCTCAGGGTCAGAGAATTTAAGTAAATATTCCAAGTGGACACAGTCATTGAAAGGGTGAACTGTTATGCAAATCCAGCTCCTCCCGGTAGAGGCTTAGCTTCTTCCAGGCTACCCGAGTCTCTGAAGGCAGTACTGATTAGGATTTATCTCCTTAAAGAACACTGCTACTATTCTTCAGGAAGGCGCTCACTCTTCTTAACTCTAACTGATCAGTTTTTAGTAAACATCTACCATAAAATTCACTGTTTATGGAATCCTTAGTAGCATGTGTTATGCACACGCATTACATCTAATGCTTCACATAGATGACATTATTGGAACCCCACCCCATCTTAGGAGGTAAGCTATAGTGTCCCCACTGCACAGATGAAGAAACTCAGAAGGTTATCAGTGGTTCAGCCAAAATCGCAGAGTGGCAGATCTGTATCATTCTCAAGCCCATTCTCCTTCCCACTACCTCATTGTTAGTCACAACTGTGCACTGGGGAAAGGGTAGGGCTGCCTCAGGGATGATAGGAACTAGACTCAATTGCGACCGGAAGCCCCCCTCTCTTTTGTCTCTGCTTCTCAAGCTTGCTTTGCTGCTTTCCTGCAGAAGGATCCCTTCTCCCCTGTCATTATAGCTTGGGGTCCAGGACTAAGGGGTTCTCTTCTCCCAGTTCCTGTTTAAGACATCCTCAGGAAAGGACTCTGCTTGATCTAGACCCAAATCCCATGGTCCAAGTGGGACAGGAACAGTGCCCCAAAGTGGAGGCAGCAAGGACGCAGATTCAGATGACCACGGGAGCCAGGCTTGTAACAAAACAAAGCAGGCTGGAGGTGGAGGGAAGGGTGGGGCCTGTGACAAATAGCAGAGCCCATTTTGTGCATAAAGAAAATATTGTCCTGTTGAAATGCTGGCTGAGTGTAGCCAGAGATTCTAGTTTTTTTGAGAAGAGCAAGAAATCTAGACTTTTTAGCATTAAATATCTCGATTATTTTGAAAGCTGTCAGCTAATTAAAAATAGATTTAAAACATTGCAGGGGCATCACAAAGCACTTCTGCGAACTAGATGTGACTTCCAGGACATCATCAGTTTGCAACCTCTGGCTAAAGTGAACACTATAACAACAATATAATAATGGCCCACTTCACCCTAGGGATACTGGGGGTGTAGGCCAAACCTGGGGCCTCTCTTCTTCCACTGTGACTCTTAGACAGAAATTCTGGCACTTACATAGGAACACAGGAGACCTTTGGAGCCATCAGCACTTAGAGTGGGTGAGATCGCCAGAGGCACTGACCAGACATCAATCTCCAAATCAACATGTCCGCCATTCAGTTCAGTGGCTCAGTCGTGTCTGAATCTTTGTGATCCCATGGACTGCAGCACGCCAGGCTTCCCTGTCCATCACCAACACCTGGAGCTTACTCAAACTCATGTCCATTGAGTTGGGGATGCCATTCAACCATCTCATCCTCTGTCATCCCCTTCTCCTCCTGCCTTCAATCTTTCCCAGCACAAGGGTCTTTTCCAATGAGTCAGTTCTTAGCATCAGGTGGCCAAAGTATTAGAGCTTCAGCTTCAGCACCAGTCCTTCCAATGAACATTCAGGACTGATTTCCTTTAGGATTGGTTGGTTTGTTCTCCTTGAGGTCCAAGGGACTCTCAAGAGTCTTCTCCAACACCACAGTTTAAAAGGTCATGTCCCCCAGGCTCCAAGCTAAAACCTGGGCCCACTGAGGCAGGGCCCCAAGATTAAGGGCAAAATTAAAGGGAATCTGCTGTAAAAAGCAGGGAGACCAAAAGGCAAATTGAGTATCTGGACCCAGCATGCTGAGTGAGGGGCCAGAGGAAGCAGCTGCACAAAGAGCACCAGTCTCACCTGGGGAGGGGTGGTGATGGAGGGCAGGGTCAGAGGGTGTTCCCTGGAATGTGTTTTGTTTACTTCAGTAGTTTTAGTCGCAGGTAAACAAAGGTGGGGGCTTTCCTGGTGGCTCAGATGGTAAAGAATCTGCCTGCAATGTGGGAGACCCAGGTTTGATCTCTGGGTCAGGAAGATCCCCTGGAGAAGGGAATGGCTACCCACTCCAGTATTCTTGCCTGGAGAAGTCCATGGACAGAGAAGCCTGGTGGGCTACAGTCCATGGGGTCATAAAGAGTCGGATATGACTGAGCCACTAACACACACATACACACACACACAAAGGTGGAGGGAAGACTCTGTCCTGAGGTTGCCTCCACAGCAACTTTTGTGGACAAGAAGTGGGATCTGAGATGGCAAGGCCTCTGGTCATTTGGGGTTGGCTACTCCAGGAATTCCAGCCATGGAAGTCTGTGGGTCTTCTCAGGACTCCAAACCTCTTCCTTTTCCTGGCCCATCTGGCTGCTGCTCCCTCTGCTTTTCATATGGTCTACTGGTTAAGGCTCTCACTTCCTGGACTCCTGCTGGTAAAATTTCTATCCTTTGAGCTCAGCCTCCACTATGAACTGCCCTAGTCTTTGCTTGTAATTCTACACTTTAAGAGATAATAAAGCATCTACTTTGTGTACAGGGTCCTGTTCTAGAACATGGGGACACAGCTGTGAATATTCAGACAAGGTTCTTGCTCTCTTGTGGGGAGAACAAGAACACAAGCAAGATGGGCTCAAAGTGGGCTAACATGCCGAACGTGTTATAAAATAGAATGGTGAAAGAGTGATGGTAGGAGATAGACTGGGTGGTCAGAAAAGATCTGGATGACCATGACTGGCTAGGTGAGGATAAAGATGACCATTCCAGGAGGCCTGAGCAGCGGCAGGTGCTGGACTCCCACAAGCATTGGGAGTAGAAAGGGAGGTTGAGGCCAGGCTGGGGGTAGGGTGAAGTATGGGAACAAGCTCTAATTTGAACCTAAGACTTATGACAGGCTGATCTGCATTGCCAACAAGGTCATCTCCCTTGGTGTGAAAGTGAAAGTCACTCAGTCATGTCCAACTCTTTGCAACTCCATGGACTGTCCATGAAATTCTCCAAGCCAGAATACTGGAGTGGGTAACCTTTTCCTTCTCCAGGGGACCTTCCCAACCCAGGGATCAAACCCAGGTCTCCCGAATTGCAGGCAGATTCTTTACCAGCTGAGCTGTAGAGGAAGCCCAAGAATACTGGAGTGGTCCCAAGCAAGGATTCAAATGCAGCTCTTGCCACCCTTTCTCACAATGACTGTGAAGACAACCAGCTTCTGTTCATCACTCAGCAGTTCCAAATCATACCCTACTATGATTTAATTGAACACACAGTCTCCGTCCAAGGGTGCCCCTGGGACACAGGAGCTGGGCCTTTCATCCAAGTTTGCTCTATTCCAAAAACTTCATGTTCTTCCCACAATATGCCCTCTCTATCTCCTAAGAATCCACACACACAATGAAAGCACACTGCATGAGCTTGCCCAGCTGGTCAGGCTGGCTTCCTATGAAAGTTTCTCCAAACTTTAGGGGCTTAAATAAGTCACATCTCTTTCAAATTCAAGCTTAAGTGGAGAGCACAGTATGACATCAGAAGGGGGCTGGGATTTGCTTCATGAGGTTCTCCACCATATTCCATTCTACTTAGGCAGCTGGAAATCAGAAAAGCGGAGAGAAAGAGCAAGTCCCTCCTTTGGAGGGCAGAAGCCAGAAACTTTGTTCACATCTCAAGCCAGCACTTAGTCAGATGGTTACATCTTGCTGCTGCTGCTGCTAAGTCGCTTCAGTCGTGTTCGACTCTGTGTGACCCCAGAGACGGCAGCTCACCCGTCCCTGTGATTCTCCAGGCAAGAACACTGGAGTGGGTTGCCATTTCCTTCTCCAATGCATGAAAGTGAAAAGTGAAAGTGAAGTCGCGCAGTCATGTCCAACTCTTAGCGACCCCATGGTTACATCTTAGGGCACTTTAGTTCTGTTGTCACCTAAGAACCTGGTTTCTGTTTAATACAGACAAAGGAGACAAGGGTTATGGGGGAACAAATAAATGTTTCTGGATAACTTTTATACTTTTTTCCTGATTATGAGAGCAATTCATACTTACTGCCAAGAAGGGTGTAAAGACAATAAAGTTTGCAAGTAATCCCAGAGGTAACTGTTTAAAATTTATAAGGTCATGTCATATACCTATTTCTCTCATAACAATGTAAGTCTCAGTCTTCCTATACTGATAAATTTAGGTTTACATCACCATCATATTTATTCACGGAATGTTTAAGAGATGACCTATGATGACCTGGGAGACAACTTGATTTGTATTTATTTGATAGCTAATAAGATTGACAGTTGAACTGACAGTTTATCTTTTGTTTATATTTTAATGGGTCATTCACTTTTAACTACTGATTTGAAAAAAATCCACTTTATATATTAAGGATTAACATTAACAAACACTTATATAATGCTTTTATTATCTAGCATTGTTCTAAGCACGTGTAAAGTTTACTCATTTAATCCTTACAATACTATAAGGTAACTGATGTTGTCATCTCCATTTTACAGATGAGAACCCAAGACAGAGAGAATAAGTGGTTTGGTAAGTCCATAGCTGTCTAGTTGGGAAGAAGTAGAATCAGGGTTCAAAGTTAGCAGCCTGGTTTCAGGTCCCTGCTCCTGACCACTAGACATTCTAATTAATGTTTGTTTGCTATGTATTATACAAAATTGTTTTTCCAATTTGTCACTTGTCTTTTAACTTTAAAGGTTTTTTTTTTTTTTATTGTGTTTTCACTCATATGGACAACTCTATTAATCTTTTTCTTTATAGACTTCAGCATTGTTTGGTTGGCCTTCAAGGGTAGAAAATGAAGCACGGATTGGAAAGTAGAGCATAATATAATTCATATATACTTTTTCAACCTTACTAACCACTTGTAGGTGAACATGTGAAGAAAACGTCACTAAAGTTCATAGTGCTGTGGGGTCGCTGTTGTGTAGCTGAATCCCATCACCTCTCATCTCAAAACTGAACAACATCCTGACCTGTTTCCTTTCTGCATTTTCCTCCCACCTCAGCCTACATCATTGATACTGGTTCCATTCGACAGAATTTTTTACACTCCCAGACTGCCACACTCCTACTGTGATAGGTACTGGGGACAGACAAGGATGAGGACTCCATCTCTCTACAGCGTAACTCCAGCCAGCCCAGTGGGCCTATGCTCTTCTTTCTGAATACATCTTCTTTCTGTAAGTCCTAAATCATGCTCATCTTTCAGGTCCAAGTTCAAGTTTTGTCTCCTCATCTCTTGTTCATTTCAGCCCACAAAATTAACTAAGTAACCCCTTTGGCATTTTTTGCATGCACTAAGACGAATACTAGCATAGTGCCATCTGAGATCATAAATGTAGACGCACCAGGTAAATTTTTAGTGCTGTTAAAAACAGTTCTGTTATCCATGAGAATGCGTTTTGTCTTTTTTTAGTATCCTGTGCACAAAGTAGCAGTGAGTTAAGAGAAACAGTGAGGTGCAGGTGGTGGACTCCCAGCCATAAAGAGATCTGAAAGGGTACTCAACCAGTGCTTTCCGGAGTTTGGAAAGTTATAATCGGCATGGACGAACCATGTTTTAAGCTATTATTAAGTTAGGAAAATTATGGATTACTTTGAAAAAACAAGAATCTTCAAAACCTGGGGCAAACGGCGGACAGGACTGCTTCACCTACTTGCGGGTAAACTGAGGCAAAGCGGGTCGGTCTAAGTCCTCGAGGGGAGGCGCGGAGTGGGTGACGGCGAGCGGGACAGTCCTTTGTGAGGCTTGCGGTACACTGTCCTAAAGCCAGAGCGCGGCGCACCGCAGCCCGGCGCGATTTCGAAGGCCACGTGACGGCGCCGGTCCTTCACAAGCAGAGGCAGGATTCTGCGCCACCACTCTCCCAGCCGTCCAATAAGAAACGGGGAGCGGCAAAGTGGGCGGGTCCCGGGCGGGTCCCGCCCGCCCCTCCTCCGAAGGCCGCCCAGTACGGGGCGGGTCCAGATGCCGTCTCCAGTGGGGTCCGGCCAGCCCAACTCGGCTGAGGCAAAAGGGCGACACACACGTCAGTCAAAAGGTCCCGCCAATGAGTTCGTGCGCTGCTCTCGAGCCCGCCCCTGCCTCAGCCTCCCGGCGCCCGCGCTGCCTTCCCTCTGGCTGCTGCGGCCCGCCCGCCCGCGCCTCCTCCATCCGGGTCCTCGTGTGCAGCTCTCGGGTGGCGGCGGGTGGCGGCGGGCGGCGGGCGCGAGGGCTGGGCTGTCCCCGCGGAGGGCAGCGGCAGGCGGCGGCCTCCTCCGCAAGCCTGAGGTGGGTACAGAGGCGGGACGGCGAGCGCGGGGCCGCCATTTTCCATCTCTCGGACCCCCCCCGGCGGCGGTGGGAAAACGGGAGAGTTGCGAACCGGTTGGTGGAGGCCTGAAGGGCTGGAGCGAGCTGGGCAGGCGGGTTGAGAGCAGAGGCCGCAGTAGGTGGTGGCGCGGGTGGGGGATGGGCGCCGCGTGGCGTGGTCGGTCCCAACCCCCTCCGCTTCCCGCCCAGCGCCTCACGGACGGGGGGAGGGGTCATTCTTCACATTCTTCACCCCGCCCCTCCCCCAACTTCAATCAAACTTGGGCGGGGGAAGTCCCGCCCCCGCGCCTTGCCCATTGGCCAGCGTTCCCTCCCGCTATGGCGTGACTGGCTGTGGACAGCGCCAGGTCCCCTGACGTCACTTCCGCTATCAGGTTTGTGGGCAGGGGAGACCTTGGCCTTGGGGGCTGGGATGCCAGAGGGAAGGTAGGAAGTGCGGGGGAGGGCCGGGACATGCGGGCGGGCAGGCTCTGGGCTACCTCGCTGCTGCTAATCCGCCGGCCTAACTCAGCCTCCGGTCCTGGAGCAGCTGTGCAGCCGGTCCACCCCTGCGGCCGTCCTTGGCAGTGGAGAGGGCGGGCGGGAGGAAGTGGGATCCCGGGGGGACGGGCTCATGCATGGCGACCTGGGCCCCAGCCAGCGGCCCCATCCCTGACTTGGGGGCTGCACACCCTGGAAGCAGGTTGGCTGATGCACGTTCCTGGAGGATTCCGGTGTGAGGAATGCGTAACCTTTATGTCCTTGGCTAGCGATGGCCTTCAGTCTTTCCAACTTTTACAGTACGGCCTGGCCCCCCTGCCTCTGTGTCAGAGGTCAACTCTAAAGCTTTTTAAAATAGACTTCTCGATTTTGAGAGGGCTGGCAAATGGGAAAAGGCATCGGGGATAGTGAATGTTGAATTCTTTAAGTAAATCAGAAGACTGGATGAGTTTTTTTTATTTGTAACTTTACTGATGATTATTTTCTTGGCACGCAGTTGCTAGAGTAAAAACCTCATTTAGCAGTCCTCATTCATTTCTGATGGCCAGAAAATCACGCACTTGTTTAAAACGTTAAATTTTAAATTGAAACGTTGTTCAGAAAGTATAATAATTGTCCTTTGTCCAAGTTTTTCTGCTGTATGGCAGTCTGATTCGTTTATAGAATATTCAGAAAATATATGTAGTTAAGTAACGTTTTGTAAGTTACTTCGGTGGTTTTTTGAGGGTGTTTGATTTACTATACCCAGTTATGTAGTATTGTGAAACTTGTGAACTTTGAGAGTGGAGTGGTTAGCATTAACTAGAATTTCTTGGTTTAGAGTACAACACACTATAGATATTTGTGTGCTTTTTCTTTGAACAGTTAATAGCTTTGTAGTGGAAATTGATGAAAATGAATCCTAAATCAAGTTCTTCAAACTGTAGGTCCTGACTTACTGGGTTATGAAATCAAGTCAGTGGGTGGTCAGAATTTTTTAAAAACAGAAAATAGTATCAATAGTTTGTTATATGAAACTGATGATTCTGTTGTATAATGTTTATTCCTTCAAAAATACTTCTCTGAAGATGAGTATCAAAAAAGTTTGGAGAACATTTCTTCTAATGCGTTCCCCCCCCCCCCCATTTATATCACTGGTCTTTAAGGAGTATTAAAAGTGGCCCTGATTATTTATACTTGGTGGAACATGTTCCTTTCACTTTTGTTTTCAGGAGCTAGCAATCAGTGGCCAGCATGCATTTTAATCACTTAATGTTTTTAAATCTGGAGAAGCTTTTATTTAGACAGTAAAAGCTCTTCACCCCAGAATATTAACTGATGAATGATTTTTCCATGTACATGCCCAGGTGGCGCTAGTGGTAAAGAATCTGCCTGCCAGTGCAGGAGACAGTAAGAGACGTGGGTTTGATCCTTGGGTCTGAAACATCCCCTGGAGGAGAGCATGGCAAGCCACTCCAGTATGCTTGCCTGGAGAACCCACGGACTGAGGAGGCTGGTGGGCTCCATTGGATCGCAGAGAATCAGACACAACTGAAGCCACTTAGCACAGCACAGGATGAGAATTTGGATCCCCAGCAATGAGTTGTCAACATTGCCCTAATGTGACCTCGGGTGGAATAAAGAAGGCTTGATCACTGTATGATCTTTGACTGTGGGTGTACTAAACATTGCACAGTCACTTAGGATAAAAAGAGAGCTACTGGCTTTTTTATTTTGCTTTATATTAAGTCTTTGAAATCCAGAGTGTCTTTTACGGTAACAGCACATCTCATTTGGAGCTAGTCACATTTCTGGTGCTCGAGTGACATGTGGCTACTGACTACCACACCAAATGGATAGTGGATTGCTTAGCTGCTCTTCAGAAATTGGCTTTCTCTGGCTAAGTGTGTTTCAGATTATCAGCTGAAAATGTCCCCTCTGTCTGTGGCCTCATCTCAAATGTGAGGCAGTTTCATCAGTTGATTTCTTAGGCTCTTTCTGGGTATAAGGTTTAAGGACTCTGAGGCAGATGACAACTATGCTTTCATTAAGTATCACTTTTGCTTCTCTAGGAATGTTTTAGGAGATTTTGAATGATTTGTTTTAAAATAGCAGATATTAATGATGATGTTCCTTTAATCTGCTTTGTGCCAGTATTCATTATGAAGTTAAACTACTTGTTCACTTGGCCGTTTCTTCCCTTCTCCCCAGTTTTTTAGTCAGTTATAGAATATTTTTCTTGTACATTGTAGACTAAGGATACGGTTGGTTATAGTAAACTGGGGAATCTGGATTTAATGACAAGAAGCCACCTTTTCTTGACTTTGGGGATTGTGTGAATTAAACGGTGACTTTTCAACCTGGGTACATATCAGTATAATTAAGGATAGGAAAGTCGAATATGATAGGATTGAGAAATAATGGTGTATGTATAAGGACCACTAAGCAGAACAAGTCACCCAAGTGGAGTACTCTGCTTTACCCGAAATATTTGTGTGCATTATAGGGTGTGTAGCAGAATATAGGGAGGTAGCTTAGAATGTACTTAACAGCAGGGATGTTGGCCCTAGATTAACAATTTGCATTGCAGAATCTTCAGAGGAATATTGGGAATTGAACTGACATTTTTTTAAATTTCAGAATTTAGATAGTTTCATCTAATCTAGAATGCCTTATGTTGTGTGTCTAAGTGAATGAAAGGAAATGGTCCTTTTGGAAAACATGACCTAGTACTTAGCTTTTAAAACTTAACATGAGTCTCAACATGAGTCTCAGGCTTAGTGCAGTATTTGGTAGGATAACAAATTTAGTGGATGTAGCTAGATTACTGTGGTGATCATTTCACAGTTATACAATAACAAATTACATTGTACACCTGGAACTAATACAATGGTATATGTCAATTAGACCTCCATTTAAAAAAATTCAGCCCCTCTCAAAAAAGAAATTAAGATCTTAGATTAAAAGTGGGTTAATTTTGTTAGTAAAACTTAGTTATAGCCAAAAACTTAATCTTGTCAATTTCACTTGTCAACTTAACCTTGATGGGGCAATCCATGGCTAAAAATAATGCCTATATTCTGCCAAAGGAATCAAAATACAACTGGAGAATTTGTATATGTATTTATGTTTAAATATTCAGCCATCATCATCAGATAATTTTATTAATATTCAACTGAGTGTTTGAAGGAAATTGTATTAAGTAACCAGTGTTCTAATTTTGATTTGTGTTTATCATCAAGTGAAACTTGGTGATGAGACTAAAGGAAATGCTTCGTTGTATTTGTATAAAAGTTTGACAAAAAAAAAAAATGTTTAGTCACCTGTAAGATGGCATGTAAATGGAGATGGAAATATGTAAAAAGTAGAACTTTAATGAGCTACTTTGTTTATAGGAGTATGTAAATATAAAAGGTGAGAATATTAGATTGCTGGAGAAAACAACATTTTAGCTCAGAATATCAAAGTGTTAATAGATATTAAGTATGTAGAAAAGATGGGGTATGCCTGTGTTTGGACTAAGTAGGAAAATTGATAAATGCAAAGGTGGTATTGATATATTTTAATTAATATGTAGCCTTTAGAATATATATTCAAATGTGTTTTTAATGCCATGGCAGTTAACATTCTTTTGGTTATAGACTTTTTTGCAGATGTGGCAAAAGCTATGGAAACTTGCAGAGAAATTGTATATACAATTTCTGGTGGTTACTGAAGCTGGTTATGGATGCAAGTTAAGAACTCTGGCCAAAGTTGACTATACAAGTATATTAAACTATATGATGTCATACATTATCGTTTACCAAGATATAAGTGAATATTAAAAGTGTTAGAAACTTTTATATAAATATAGATAAACATAAATAAGTAGATTGCCTTTTCACAGGACATTTTAAATTGATGCATGATTTAATTGAAGATAAGTATTTTTGACTGTCACAAGTATACCCAAGAAGGTAAAATAACTGTCTTGCTGTGCGCTGTGTTCAGTTGTGTCGAACTCTTTGTGATCCTTTGGACTGTAGCCCACCAGGCTCCTCTGTCCATGGTATTTTTCAGGCAAGAATATTGGCATGGGTTGCCATTTTCTCCTCTAGGGGATCTTCCCAACCCAGGGATTGTACTTGCGTCTCCTGTGTTGCAGGTGGAGTCTTAGATTTTTTAGTTTCTCAAATAGGTTTAATTTATTAAGAAAAATGGTTACCATTTGTTGAGTATGTCAGCTAAGATGTCATTAAGATGGATCACTAAGATGATCTGTGTGTGTTCCTAATCTTCAGAACAATCCTGTGAGGTGTGGATGTTAGGTTCCAACTGGAGATGAGAACTAAACCTCAAGGAGGTTATTTAACTTGAAAAAGAACACAGCTGCCACGTAGTTGCCTGACCTGTAAACTCCTTTCCTGTACTGCCATGTTGCACAGAAACATTTTGTGCAAGTTGAGTTGAGACTTTTGGTCACTAGGGTATTTAATGGGGAGGGGAGGAGTTCAAGCTCCAGACTGAGGTAGTAAGTGAACAGGATAGAAAATGCATGTAAAATTGTGTTACTGTTAGAAAAGAAAATATGTAAAAGGTCACATTCGGATAGTTTTAGCTGATAGTCTTGTCTAAGAATGTTTTAGAATTGTCTAATACTGATGGTTGTAGCTGAAAGTTATTGAGCATCCACTCTGCACTTGGTATACTTTGTGGTTTTTGTATTTTATTTCTAATTCCTCTTAACATCCCTGTAAGATTTGTCTGATTTTTATGAGTTGAAATAACAAAAGCTGAGAGATTATCACTTGATGTGTCTGAAGACAAGGTAAATGAGAAACCGGGATTCAAACTGGATCTCTGATTCTGAAATACGCTTTAGAGGGAAAATCTTAAGGAATGAAAACACGTTAGTCAGCTACATAACTTCTTTCTCCAGCCAAAGATTGTATAGTTGTGATCAGTGTGTATGTTGAGTTTTATTTAACCTTTTTCTTAGTGAACATTTCCATGGGTTCTTAAAATCCATAAATTCTAGTTTATGGATTGTATTCTGAAAGCTTGCTTAACTAAACATTGCTTCCTCTTTGCTATTAGATTTTAGTTTCCAAAATTTGCTGTAATCAGAGTTAATCTGAAAAACTGAAGATTGAAAACCATCAGTGGATCATAAAGTCAATATATGTGTATAATAATGTATAAAATAAAAGAGTAGGAGTTAGTGTTCATTTGTGAACAGTATTGAATATTAGTATCTTACTATATTAGTTTAGTATTTGGCTTCCCTGGTGGCTCAGTGGTAAAGAATCTACCTGACAGTGCAGCAGACATGGGTTCAGTCCTTGGGTTGGGAAGGAGAAAATGGCAACCCGTTCCAGTATTCTTGCCGGAAAAATCCCATGGACAGAGGAGTCCAGAGTGTTGCAAAGGGTTGACACAAATGAGCACAGCACAGAGTCAGAGATGACTTGGTGACTAAAGCAACCGTAATACTAGTATTTAGTGTTACATATGTATAGACGTGTATGTGTGCTGTTAAGTCACTTCAGTTGTGTCCAACTGTGTGAACCCACAGACGGCAGCCCACCAGGCTTCCCCGTCCCTGGGATTCTCCAGGCAAGAACACTGGAGTGGGTTGCCATTTCCTTCTCCAACGCATAAAAGTGAAAAGTGAAAGTGAAGTTGCTCAGCCGTGTCCTACTCTAGCGACCCCATAGATTGCAGCCTACCAGGCTCCTCTGTCCATGGGATTTTCTAGGCAAAAGTACTGGAGTGGGGTGCCATTGCCTTCTCTGGTGTATGTGTGAGTACTGTTTAAAAATACAAAATATTTTTCTTGTGAATTATGAATGGTGATGCTACATAGTAGATACCTGTTTGCTGTGCTGCTCACCCATAAACTCCCAACTTAAATCGTATGAAATAAGCAGGCCACACTTGCCAAAGTTGAAAAATGAATACATTTTTAGATTCAGTGTTTATTTAATCTTAGATTCCTATGTTTGATGAAGATTCAGACGTTTTAGATGAGAAAACTGGGCTGGGCTTGAGGGTTGTGGTAGAGGTATCAGCTGGTTTTACTGTTGGCTGTCATTTTAAAAGTAAGGACTATGCTGGTTCAGTATTCTCACTCACTGATACTTATATTTAAGATATGGCATTGTATATTGCATTATTACCCTTCATAGTAGACCTAAAATGAGAAGATGAATTTGTTCATTAATTTTCCAGATGATAGATGTGAAATGATGCTTCAGAAAGTTGTCTTTATGTAAGTCCTTGTGTGTGAGTGTACATGTACTTGGACATAGATTTTAAGGTATAAACTGGCTCTTTTAGAATAGACCTGCCATCTGAAAATGGGAAGTTGGCACCTGAGATCTGCTGAAGAGTAGAAGAACTTGATGCAGGGTTTTTTTTTTAACCCCCACTGAAGTTAATAATGAATTTTTAATTTTAAAAATATATATTCAAAATTCATGTATTGGATTTTGAAAACTTTATTAAAAGTTAAGAAAACAGTAGATATGTACTCAAATTTTCAAGCCCATTACTTGTTATATTCTGCCAAAAATGGAATGGAGTGGGAGATGTAAACTGTTCTGTCTGGACCAGTCTGTCTGACTGTTCTGTCATGGACCAGTATTTGGATTCATTCCTTGGGTTGGGAAGATCCTTTGGAGGAGAAAATGGCAACCCACTGCAGTATTCTTGCCTGGAGAATCCCATGGACAGAGGAGCCTGGCGGGCTACAGTCCATGGGGTTGCAAAGAGTGAGACATGACTGAGTGACTTAATACAACACTTGCTGGTTCTGGAGAAAGATCAGTTCAGTTTAGTTCAGTCGCTCAGTCGTGTCCGACTCTACGACCCCATGAATTCGCAGCATGCTAGGCCTCCTTGTCTATCTGCAACTCCCGGAGTTCACCCAAACTTATATGCATCGAGTTGTTGATACCATCCAGCCATCTCATCCCCTGTCATTCCCTTCTCCTCCTGCCCCCAATCCCTCCCAGCATCAGGGTCTTTTCCACTGAGTCAGCTCTTTGCATGAGGTGGCCAAAGTATTGGAGTTTCAGCTTCAGCATCAGTCCTTCCAATGAACACCCAGGACTGATCTCCTTTAGGATGGACTGGTTGGATCTCCTTGCAGTCCAAGGGACCCGCAAGAGTATTCTCCAGCACCACAGTTCAAAAGCATTAGTACTTTGGCACTCAGCTTTCTTCACAGTCCAACTCTCACATCCATACATGACCACTGGAAAATCCATAGCTTTGACTAGATGGACCTTTGTTGGCAAAGTAATATCTCTGCTTTTGAATATGCTACCTAGATTGGTCATAACTTTCCTTCCAAGGAGTAAGCATCTTTTAATTTCATGGCTGCAATCACCATCTACTGGCTCGTAAAGCCCTGACTTTTTAGGGGCGGTTTTTTGCATGTTCATGCCTGAATCATCATCTGGCCTTGTATAATTGAAATAGGCTCAGATATGATAAGTTTGGAGATCTCAATAATTTGGAACAGGTTATTAAACTTCTTGGCACCAGTTTCCACCTATGTAAAACAGAGATGATATGACTTACATAAGATGGCACACATGAAGGGGCTTAATGTTGGGCCATATGTATATCGAGGGTGTGGTAAATCTTTTTCCCTTACCATTACAGATGATTTAGTCCAATTAATTGATGTTACAGAGACCTTAGAAAAGCTTAAGTTACTTGCACATGGCTTCAGTGGCAGTGAGTAGGTTGGGCCAGGGTTTGAACCTTGACTTTTGTTGACTCCAAATGCTGTGAACATTTCATATACAAGTTTTGTGTCTAATTTTCTTAGGAATATAACTATGAGTGGAATTAACTTTCTGATGAACTGCTAAACTTTCCAAAGCACCTGACCCATTTTACATTCCAACCGTAGTTGGGAATATAATTTCTCTATATTCTCAATAATGCTTCCTTTGTTTCTGTTCTCTTTTGATTATGGCCATCCTAATGGATCTGAAAGTGCTGTCCCATTATGATTCAGGTTTCCCTAATGAGTAATAAATGATGTTGAGTGTCTCTCTATGTACTTTTTGGCCATTTTTTGCTTATTGATCATATCTTTGGAGAAATGGCTATTCTTTACCCTTCTTTAAAATAAGTTATTCATTTTAAGTTACTTAAATATGGTGGGGACCCAGATTTATTCTTTTTGCGTGTGGGTATTCAGTTGTCCCAGCACTGTTTGCTGAAAATTATTTTTTCTCCATTGAATTGTTGTGGCACTCTTGTTGAAAATTGGTTGACCCAATGTATAAGGGTTACTTCTGAACTTTCAATTCTAATAACATGGAGCTGTATGTCATAAAAATGGTTTTGATTATAGGTTTTGGTTGTTAGTAAGTCACCACTCAGTAATTTTCCTTGACATTAAATTTGGTGCATTCCTTAACAAATCAAGAAATCTTTGTGGTAGCTGTCTGTTAAGTATGAAATAAGTAAATTGAAGACTGATGTTTAATATGATTTAGCTTTGTAACATTTAGATTATAAAACTAAGCTGATCATATTGCTTAGTTCAGAGAGTATTGTACCAAAACGTTAAATAGCTTGATTCCACACTTTGATCTTCACAGTGCCTTTCTTTGCCGGCATGGAATACATGAGTACGTTAATTTAAAAATTAGAATCTCTGTATATTTTTTGCCGTTCCTTTAATCATGGATTATGCATACTGTACAGAACTTTTGTGTTTTAGAGGATCTTCTGTTCCTCCTTTGTAATGGAGTTTTTGGGTTTCTCAAGGGAAGGATAAGTGTTCTGATAACTTAAGAAAATTAAAGTTGATAAATAAAGTAAGATGCAATAAAATCATGATTTCTAAATCTTATAAACACATGGATTCAGATAGCTAAGAATTTAGAATAATACTAAATAGAAGGAATAAAAGCACTGTTTAGATCATGAATATTGCTACAGTTTAAATTGCTGATTTTTGGAAGGTTTGTTTCAGTTCAACTTAGTTCACATTCAGTGAATGAAAGTAGTCTAATACTTTTTTTTTTCTCCTTTAATCACACAGGAGAACCAGGATTACCTAGGAGAGAGCTTTCCTGTGATGCCCAGCTCTGGTCCAGTTTCAGCATTCTCCCTGGACATTCTCTTCACTGTGGGATGAGGTAGTAGGTTGTATAGTTTTAGGGTCACACCCACCACTGGGAGATAACTATACAATCTACTGTCTTTCCTAAGGTGATAGAAAAATCTGCATCCAAACAGCCTCACACAGTTGATAACTAATTGTGCAGCATTTAAGATTGACTTGTGTAAAAATGCTGTAGTGCAGCATTTCTTAATAGTGTTCAGGTTGCTGCTTATTTTAGAGACTAGACTGATTGGGGATTGGGATACTTTTTGCTTCTCATTTCTGCATGTTGGAATAAGTGTATATTTTATTTTGATTGATGTTGATAATGCACCATAAAGAGTTGCAGTCTTCATTTCAGAAGAAAAGATTGCTCTATCAGAGTGAGGTAGTAGATTGTATAGTTGTGGGGTAGTGATTTTACCCTGTTCAGGAGATAACTATACAATCTATTGCCTTCCCTGAGGAGTAGACTTGCTGCATTTTGTTTTTGTCTAGATGATGTTAAAACTTGGAAGAATTAATTTTGACATTGCTTTGTACTTAACAGTTTACTTAAGTCCTTGATAATAACATTCTCTGTTCAAGTATGGTGTACCTACAATAGACACAGTGATCTAACATTTACATTTTTCACATATGGTATATTTTAGAAATTTGAAATTGAGCAAAAATCTCAAAGAGTGGAGAAAGTATATAACTTTCAAGAAATCTTAATAGGGCACCATGCATTTTTGTAATTGTGAATAGGTTAACTGCCCCTGGTACAGATGTCCAAGGTGAGATCCTAGGTGGGAAAGGTAAATACAAACTGGAAAAGTACTGTCTGAGCTAAATTGAAATCAGGTTGATTATGATTCAGTCCCCAATTTGGTGTTTATGTGACCTTAGGCATTGTTGTAACTACTGTTGCAGTGATGATTTGGACACCTTCACTCTGTAGCCTAGAAAAGGAGAAATGGTTTCTTGGGTTCAGCTCTCGTTCCCTTTTTAAGTCCTTAAGATGTCAGCTTTGCCCTGGTCCCCAAAACCTGAAATGAGCCTTCATTCACAAAGGGAGGTCCTCTGAAGCTTGTCAGTTTAGAAAGTCTATAGTTGTTTTAAAGAAAATGTGAGGATAATGCTTGAAAGGGATGTTTGAATTTTAACACCCTTGATTAGCTTTTTTCTAATCGTGGAACTTTAGGACTTTCCTAAAAAAGTCCATGTTTCAGCTTTTTTCCAATGGCCAAGTCATATGCTACCTTGAAAGTGAGTGAAGTTGCTCAGTCGTCTCCAACTCTTTATGATCCCATAGACTGTAGCCTACCAGGCTTCTCTGTCCGTGGAATTTTCCAGGCAAGAGTACTGGAGTGGGTTGCCATTTCCTTCTCCAAGGAAATGCTACCTTGGGCCCTTATAATTAGCTAATGCTCCCTGTTTTAAGTGCTTGCCATTTGTTTTATTTTGGGAGAAGAGAAAGAGGCAAAGTGTAGGTGAGAGAGAGGTTACCTCTTCTCAAATATTTCCATCTGTCATGAATCTTAGTATCTTAGGCAATCATTGTACAGTGCTGTAAGCTGCAGCAACTTTGCATGAGAGAAAATATCAAATTCTCTCCTGGATGGGTCCAAACCAGGTGATTTACCCTGGGTTAGATTTATGTTTTTTTAGTTCATCCCTGGCATACATATAGATGGAAACCTGCATGGTTCCAGAATTGGTCTTCAAACTAGACATAGACCTGTTGGGTAGGGGGCCTTTTATAGTCATTACCTTTTGGTGTGCCAAAGAAAAGTGGGAATGTTCAAGAAATTTTTGGCAAGTTGTTTTTGTGGGTTTCCAGTACATGTGTCTCCAGAATGGATATCATCACAAGTTTGTGATTGGAAATTTAAGTAATACCTAAGGTCTGGTGAAAAATGAATTTATATCTTTTATTATTACTCAGGGATACATTTCATACCCTTTTTGGTCAAGCCTAGCAATTGAATCAAATGGTTGTGTACTATGTTTTTTAAAACATTTAAAAGTACCTTATGGTACAGTGAGACAATCTCTGAAAGCTTGTTTTTGATGGTGACAAAAACCATGATCAGAATTTGCTTCTAGTTACTCTACGTCAAGGGTCAAAACCCCAGATAACCTGGGCCTAGAAGTGACTGGTTGTAACTAGGAGACAGCATCTAAAGGGGACAGACTGTAAGTTAGCTTCACTTGACAGTGGTGAAGAGGGTTTAGACATACTGTCATCTGATTTTCTAGTTTATCAAAAGAGATGGAGAGTTTATGAAATCATATTTTAGTACTTTGTTAAATGTTTTGAAAAGTCTGTGGTGCCAGCTTTTTGTTTTTTAGCTGTATAGCCTGAGGGGTTTTAGTTTCCCCACCAGTGATTGAACCTGGACCCTCGACAGTGAAAGCATGGAGTCCTAACTACTGGACTGCCAGGGAATTCTGGCCAGTGCCTTTGTAAAAGCTATCAGTGAGTGAATTCTAACTGGTTTTAATTTGAAATAACCCCCCCCCCCCAAAAAAAAATATGGCCTAATTTAACAGGTTAATTTGAAGTCCATCTACTAAGTAGAAGACCAGCAAGAAAAAAATGGGTTCCTAGGAAGAGGTAGTAGGTTGCATAGTTTTCGGGCAGGGATTTTGCCCACAAGGAGGTAACTATACGACCTGCTGCCTTTCTTAGGGCCTTATTATACCACGGTAACCGGTTTCCTTGGTACCTTGCTTTGGTGTAAACACTTTTTTCTGGAGAGTTTCTCACGAATGAAAACATTGCTGGCATACCAAAGAAGCAGTGCTTGGTTTAGTGATTTATAAACAGCAGCATTATATGAACATCAACTGCTGAGAATTTAAGACTTCTGAAGTATAGTTGCTCATGTAATCTCACTTTGGGGGTGCTGAAAAGTTTGGGAAAGCATAGTTTTGTTTTTGGTCATGTTCCCTTTTCTGCTCATGACACTGCCAGCTGTAGCCCCCTCTGTAACTCTTTATCCAGAAGGCATTTAATGAAACTTTTGAAATACTCTGCTTTTTCCTACACTGTATTTATGCATTGCTAGTTTTTTTTTTGTTTTCTGGACTTCAAATTTGGAGCACTTCTTAGGGGTGGTATTGCATAGTGTGGGAATCCATCATTGCACTGAGCACCCATTCTGGTATATAATCCTGTGATTGAATCTCTCTAATATGTGCAAGGACTGGAAGGTCGACAAAAATGAAAAGTTATAAGATATATACATATTTTATTAAATATCTTTCTAATAAAAATAATACTTCTAAAACTTGGTGCTTTTAAATCATTCTTAACCATCCTTTCAGATTTAGATGTAATTTTTTATTCTGTATTTAGATTTAAGGTCTGTTAAAGTACTTAATTTTTTTCTTTGCAGTAATTTGCTGATTCTTCTATTCACAGATGTGTATTAGTGAAGCTAACTCCAGCCGTACCCTACTCTTTCATTTTTGGAAATGGTTTTGTCTTTGTAGTAATTACATCTGCTTAGGACATTGTACTTTCTTGAAATAATTCTCATTCTAGTGAGTCTTCTAAAGTAGACACTGCCTTGTTCATTATCCCTCTTCATTTCTCCAGCCTACTTCAAACACTTAACCATACTGGGGAGCAGCTTAAAATTTTTTCAAATGATTTGAACAGTAATATGTTTAAAAGACTATCGGGTCAGTGAAGTTTCCCATCCTGTTTCCAGTTCAGAGAATGATCCAGTGGAAGCAAGGTCAGGAGGTGTAAGCATGTTCCACACCTCTGACCAATTGGGGCTTTAATTTCCTCTGTAAATTGATTTTAATTTTTCAGAATTTCCCTAATTTTGCTTATAAAGGTATTCTAAATGAACTTTAACCATCTTATTGTTAAAATCTTTGGGCCACACCAGCCAACCTTCATTTTTCCCCCATCCCATCGAACTTGATTTTCCAGATTGTTCTTTCTTGTGCTTCCTATTTTGCCTCCTGTGGTTGGGATCTTGGTGGGAGGTGAGCTGGAAAGGGGCTCCTGGGGATTGGATGTAGTGCCTTCAGAAAAGTTTGATGGTTGAAAAAGCACATGGAAAGTGTTTAACATGGAGAAATTCAAAACCACAATTGGATATCCCCTCACTTAAGTCAAAATGGCTATAAGCAAAGTCTACAAATAATAGATGGTAGAGAAGTTATGGAGAAAAGGGAAACCTACATTGTTGGTGGTGATGTTAATTGCTTCATCCTCTATGGAGAACAGTATGGAGGTTCTTAAACTAAAAACAGCTACCTTATGGATCCAGCAGTCCCACTCTTGGTCATGTATCTGGGGGAGGAAAAACTAATTGAAAAAGGTACAAGCCCCCTAGTGTTCAAAGCAGCACTGTTTACAATAGCAAGGACAGCCATCAACAATTGATTTAAGGTGTGTATATGCAAACAATGGAATATTACTCAGCATTAAAAAATGAGATTGCCATGTTCAGCAGCAAGAATAGAGAACTAAGGTAAAGTCAGATAGGATACCACTGATACATGTGAAAACTAAAAGATGATACAAGTGAATCAACATGTAACACTCAGAATTTTTAATAACAACAACAAAAAAAATTTTTAATAACAGATTATTCCAGAGAGGAAGTTGGGGGATGATGGCAAAGAGATGTATACAAACTATACATAAAATACATATGCGATAAGGATTTACTGTATAATGCAGGGAACTATATTCACTATCTTATAACCTATAAAAAACATCACCGGTGTATGCCTGAAGTTGACACAGTATTATAAATCTAAAAAAAAGTTTGGTTATTGGCCCACCTGAGGGAAGCAGGTATATTAACTTCTTGGGATTCATAACTTAAAATTTTGCTGTATTTCTTGGGATTCATAAAGTTTTATTTTGGTATAAGGATATTTTTTCTGTAAGAAAATCTGGGTGGAGTAATTGAACTGCTGTTAACATCAGTAGCTTAGATAAATTTGCGTTTCAAGTAAATATGACGGTTACCCAGTGCTAGTAAGGAAGCTTCATGATTGCTGCCTAGATTCTTTCTAGCTTTTCTAGAAAGATGTGTTTGAACTCTAGCACATGGTTCCCATTTTTAAGGTCTCCTCTTTGTCACAATGACTGTTATTAATGCCATCACTCCTCTTTCAGGCAGGAAGACATAAGGGGAAGGGCAAGAACATTTCATCCGCCAAACCAGTTTGAAGAGTGTTCCAATGACACCAAGTAGTGACTCCTTTGTGAGTCATCAGTTGGTGCTGCAATTACACTACTATGGTTGCAAGGAAGGCTGGAAAGTGACTTAACGGGCCAATTTTCAGACTGAGCAGGTAACAGCAGAGGGAATTAGGAAAAACACGTGACATAAAGACTAATGGGTACTGTTCCACCGCTGACTTACAGGCTTGAAAAGTTTGAGTAGAAATGGAAAGGTTCAGTCAGAAGGGACTTTAAGGTGAAGGCTGGTTAGGGACCAGCAGGGACCCTAAGATATATATACTCCCACCACTGGGCCTGGTACAACATTAAACCTAATAAAGTTTTTTTTTCCCCTCTTAAAACTTTTTAAAGTAGCTTCACTTTCACAGCAAAATTGAGCAGGAAGTACAGAGTTCACATAATGCCCTATGTCCCCTTCATCCTGACCACAGTAGTACATTTAATAACACATGTTTTTGTGTTAACCTTTGAAGTTCTTCCACTATTATAATTAGGTTAAAAGGCTTAGCTTAGTGCACCATGGTGAGTACATAACTCAGCAATGACCACAGGACAAATTATTGGCTTTGAGTGCCAAAATTGCCTCTGGAAAATTTAATGCCAGAAGCAGGTACTTTAAATGACTTTTTGTAATTTTGCATAAATTTGTCTAAAGCTAAACTTGGAGGACTGATAATGAGTTGCACAATGGCAGCAGAGCAGAAGAAAATGGTAATAAACTTTCCACCCCAAGAGGTTTACCAGCAGGTAAGGAGGGAATGGCGATTGGATGAGATGGATAGCATCACCGACTTAATGAATATGAGTTTGAGCAAACTCCAGGATATTGTGAATGACAGGAAAGCCTGGTGTGCTGCAGTCCACGGGTTCATAGAGTTGGACATGACTTAGCAACTAAACAATAAGGAGGGAATGGGACTTGAGTTAGACTTTGGTGAGTACTGGAGAAATGGTCCCTGCACTTAGTGCTCTGGGATGGGTATTGTGGAATTCCATAAATGGATTGGGGTGGGGATCCAGGATGAGGCCGTTGTAAATTTCCCTTTCCCTACAGCGTAGCTGGGAGACCTGTAGGGAAGACTGTACAGCCTGATAACCTCATCAGTAAGGGTTGGAGGGGTGCTGTGGCTATCTGTGGACCTCATCAGTAAGGGTTGGAGGGGTGCTGTGGCTATCTGTGGAGGTCCTGTGGAACACTTACCCAAATGACTTCCAGGAGAACCTCAAAAGTTCCTGAAGTATGGATTCTTTCTCAGGAAAGGTGCCTTACCTCTTGACGTAGGGGTGGACCAAAAGCTGACCAATCAGATGTAAGGAGTGGTGGAGGGGGAGAGGGTTTCATAAGAGGAATTTTTCTGGAGGAGAAATTGCCTTGTATTGGACCCTGCTGCTTAACTTTGAATGTGATTGTGTGATGACCAGAGGTACTCTAGACACATTGAGACCACAGGGAAGCAGGGAGGTCATTGCCAACTCAGGATTCTGACATCTTTGAGCCTGTTCAGACAGTGTCCTAGATTTGCCCACCTCCATACTTGTAGTTCTGTGAGAAGAATGAACTATCCCACAGAGTGAGTGAGTATGCTCTTACAGAGAAGTCAAAGGAAAGCCCTTAAGTATGTGTCAGTCTGAAAGGAGTGAAGGTGTTCACTCCTCTTTCAACCAGACCATCAACTGGCAAGGAGTTTTGTGGCTGGGTAAGGATGATAGAGACTGGATCTCTGGTATCTGGAGACCATGGTAGGACCCTGAACAGGAGCATGACATGCTATAGGGAAAAGTCTTTAATGTCAAAGACCATGTTTCAGAAACCTAGATTTTAGAAGTGACAGTGTGCAAGGACCAAGACAACATGTGGACCAGAAACCACTTCCTGGTGCTGAGATGTCAGCACCTTGGAAACAGATCATCCTCGAAAATGGGTCAGGGAACAATCCTGAGTTTGGTAGACTATTAAAACTGCTTTAAATAAAGTTTTCTGTTAGAACTGAGAGCATTTTGATATTCAGAAATTGAAACATTTTATGCATTTGAATAGTAACAGCAGTTCTCTTCCAACATAATATTGGAAGCCTTAGCCACAGCAATTAGACAAGAAGAAGAAAATTTCTTATATGTGTTTTATATATATATATATATATATATATATATATATATATATAATATCCAAAGCTATCCTGAATAACTTGTCAGTAGTTAAGTAAAAGCACACAAACACCTAAATTAAATGCACATATACCTTTGGGGGGCTTCCCAGGTAGCTCAGTGGTAAAGAATCTGACTGTCAATGCTAGAGATGGAGGAGATGGCGAGTTTGATCCCTGGGTTGAGAAGATCCCTGGGAGGAGGTCATAGCAACCCAGTCCTGTATTCTTGCCTGAAAAATCGCATGGACAGAGGAGACGCAGGCTGCAGTCCATGGAGTCACACAGCTGAGGGAGCACACACAGCTTTAGGGCACATCATGTACAGTCAACATGATCTTCCAGAAGAGACTCCTGGTTCAGAAAAGTAGTCTCTGAAGCTAAGTCTTAGCATGGCCTGTCATCTCTCTAACCTATTTGATAGGAATCGTAATAATCTACCTCATAGAGATCATTTGATGAATGAAATAATTACAGAGCATATTTTCTAAGATATGGGAACATAATAAGCAGTAGCTAAATTTTCAACCTAACAAATTAAAAGTTATAAAACCTGATCTCTAAGAGGAGAAATTTGAATCTGCTGGGAGAGATCACAAAGAAATGCTCTTAAAACAGTGAATATAAAATAAGGTCAGCAGAGGGCAATGTATTACATAAGGCCTACTGCTTATTTACAGAATTAGAGCATAGAGTAGCAATGGAACTTAAGAGTTTTACCTTCACTTAGCATATTTTTAAGTTAATTCACTGTGTAACATACATGAACATTCCTTTTTACTGCTGCGTATTATTGTATGGATATATCACATTTAGATTATTGATTAGTCGATTTTGGGATTTTTTTCTAGATTTGGGTTTTTTTTGATTGATGCTACTATAAACACTGTACCAGTCTTTCTGTGGACATCTGTTTTCATGACTAGGAGAAATATTAACACCAGGGAGTAAAATTGCAAGTCAAGAAACACCTGGAGTAACAGGCAAATTTGGCCTTAGAATACGGAATGAAGCAGGGCAAAGGCTAATAGAGTTTTGCCAAGAGAACACACTGGTCACAGCAAACACCCTCTTCTAAGAACACAAGAGAAGACTGCACGTGGACATCACCAGATGGTCAACACCGAAATCAGATTGATTATATTCTTTGCAGCCAAAGATGGATAAGCTGTATACAGTCAGCAAAAACAAGACCAGGAGCTGACTGTGGCTCAGATCATGAACTCCTTATTGCCAAATTCAGACTTAAATTGAAGAGAGTAGGGAAAACCACTAGACCATTCAGGTATGACCTAAGTCAAATCCTTTATGATTATACAATGGAAGTGAGATAGATTTAAGGGACTAGCTCTGATAGACAAATTACCTGGTGAACTGTGGACGGAGGTTCATGACATTGTACAGGAAACAGGGATCAAGACCATCTCCATGGAAAAGAAATGTAAAAAAGCAAAATGTCTGTCTGAGGAGGCCTTATGAATAGCTGTGAGAAAAAGTAAAAAGCAAAGGAGAAAAGGAAAGATATTCCCATTTGAATGCAGAGTTCCAAAGAATAGCAGGGAGAGATAAGAAAGCCTTCCTCAGTGTCAATGCAAAGAAATAGAGGAAAACAACAGAATGGGAAAGACGAGATCTCTTCAAGAAAATTAGAGATAGCAGGGGAACATTTCATGCAAAGATGGGCTCAATAAAGGACAGAAATGGTATGGACCTAATAGAAGCAGAAGATATTAAGAAGAGATGGCAAGAATATACAGAACTGTACAAAAAAGATCCACAACCCAGATAATCACGATGGTGTGATCACTGACCTAGAGCCAGACATCCTGGAATGTGAAGTCAAGTGAGCCTTAGAAAGCATCACTACGAACAAAGCTAGTGGAGGTGACAGAATTCCAGTTGAGCTATTTCAAATCTTGGAAGATGATGCTGTGAAAGTGCTGCATTCAATATGCCAGCAAATTTGGAAAACTCAGCAGTGGCCACAGGACTGAAAAAGGTCAGTTTTCATTCCAATCCCAAAGAAAGGCAATGCCAAAGAGTGCTCAAACTGCCACACAATTGCACTCACCTCACATGCTAATAAAGTAATGCTCAAAATTCTGCAAGCCAGGCTTCAAAAGTACGTGAACCGTGAACTTTCAGATGGTCAAGCTGGTTTTAGAAAGGCAGAGGAACCAGAGCTCAAATTGCCAGCATCCGCTGGATCGTCAAAAAGGCAAGAGAATTCCATAAAAATATCTATTTCTGCTTTATTGACTGTGCCAAAGCCTTTGATTGTGTGGATCACAATAAACTGGAAAATTCTGAAAGAGATGGACATACCAGACCACCTGACCTACCTCTTGAGAAACCTGTATGCAGGTCAGGAAGCAACAGTTAGAACTGGACATGGAACAACAGACTGGTTCCAAATAGGAAAAGGAGTTCGTCAAGGCTGTATATTGTCACCCTGCTTATTTAACTTCTATGCAGAGTACATCATGAGAAATGCTGGGCTGGAAGAAGCACAAGCTGGAATCAAGATTTCCAGGAGAAATATCAATAACTTCAGGTATGCAGATGACACCACCCTTATGGCAAAAAGTGAAGAACTAAAAAGCCTCTTGATGAGAGTGAAAGGAGAGTGAAAAAGTTGGCTTAAAGTTCAACATTCAGAAAACGAAGATCATGGCATCCGGTCCCACCACTTCATGGGAAATAGATGGGGAAACAGTGTAAACAGTGTCAGACTTTCTTTTTTAGGGCTCCAAAATCACTGCAGATGGTGATTGAAGCCATGAAATTAAAACATGCTTACTCCTTGGAAGGAAAATTATGACCAACGTAGGTAGCATATTAAAAAGCAGAGATATTACTTTGCCAACAAAGGTCCATCTAGTCAAGGCTATGGTTTTTCCAGTGGTCATGTATGGATGTGAGAGTTGGACTGTGAAGAAAGCTGAGTGCCGAAGAATTTGATGCTTTTAAACTGTGGTGCTGGAGAAGACTCTTGAGAGTGCCTTGGACTGCAAGGAGATCCAATTAGTCCATTCTAAAGGAGACCAGTCCTGGGTGTTCATTGGAAGGACTGATGCTGAGGCTGAAACTCCAGTACTTTGGCCACCTCATGCAAAGAATTGACTCATTGGAAAAAAACCCTGATGCTGGGAGGGATTAGGGGTAGGAGGAGAAGGGGACAACAGAGGATGAGATGGCTGGATGGTATCACCGACTCGATGCACTCCACGACTGAACTGAACTGACTGATGATAAAGTTATGTTTAAGCTTCTAAGAGACTGCCAGTTTTCTAAAATGTTTGTACCATTTTACATTCTCAGCATCAATATATGAAGGTTCTAGTTTCTTTACATCCTCAAGTCAGTCAGTTCAGTTGCTCAGTCGTGTTTGACTTTTTGTAACCCCATGTACTGCAGCATGCCAGGCTTCCCTGTCTATCACCAACTCCCGGAGCTTGCTCAGACTCATGCCTATTGAGTTTATGATGCCATCCAACCATCTCATCCTCTGTCATCCCTTTCTCCTCCTGTCTTCAATCTTTCCTAGCATCAGGGTCCTTTCCAATGAGTCAATTCTTCACATCGGGTGGCCAAAGTATTGGAGTTTCAGCCTCAGCATCAGTCCTTCCAATGAACACCCAGGATTGATCTCCTTTAGGATGGACTGGTTGGATCTCCTTGCAGTCCAAGGGACTCTCAAGAGTCTTCTCCAATACCACAGTTCAAAAGCATCAATTTTTCGGCACTTAGCTTTCTTTATGGTCCAACTCTCACATTCATACATGACTACTGGAAAAACCATAGCTTTGACACTACAGATCTTTGTTGACAAAGTAATGTCTTGGCTTTTTTACATCCTCATCAACACAATGACTCTTTCTTCTTATGGTAAAGAATCTGCCTGCTAATGCAGGAGACATAGGAGGCACAGGTTCAATCCCTGGGTTGGGAAGATCCTCCAGAAAAGAAGTGACAACACACTCCAGTATTCTTGCCCTGGGAAATACCATGAACAGAGAAGCCTCTTGGGCTACAGTCCATGGGGTCTCAAAAGAGTTGGATGCAACTTAGCAACTAAACAATAACAAAAATATCGTCTCTAATAGGTATTTAGTGGTATCTCATTGTACTTTTAATTTGCATTTCCATAATGATTAATAATGTTAAGCATCTTTTCATGGGCTTACTAGCTATTCTTGTATCTTCTTTGGTAAAATATGTATTCACATTTTCTTACTAATTTTTTACTGACTTGTTTATCTTCATGTAATTGAGTTGTAAGGATTCTTTTTATATTCAGAGTACAAGTCCTTTATCAGATATGCTTTCAAATATCTTTTCTCAGTCTGGGGCTCTTCGTTTTCCTAATCATATTTTTTTGAAGTACATGTTTTAAATTTTGATCAAGTCCAGTTAATCTTTTTTTTTTTTTCAATAGATCATGTCTTTGCCAACCAAGCTTATAAAGATTTCTTCCTATACTTTCTTCTAGAAGTTTTATTGTAGCTCTTACATTCATGTTTATGATCCATTTTGAGTTAAATTATGTGAATCCTATGAGGTAAAAGTGTAAATTTTTCTTTTTGGTTACCTAATTGTTTTAGCACCATTTGTTGAAAAGACTATCCTCCTCCAGTTCTGTTGGCCTGGCACATTAATTGAAAACCAGTTCACCATACATATACTTTTTTTCCCCCTTTATTTTTCCATCTTTATTAAGGTATGATTCACAATAATTATATGCATTTAAAGCTTACAATGTGATATTTTGTTATAAGTATACTTTATACAATGATCACCACAATAAAGATAATTAACTTATCCATCACTTCATATATACTTACTTCATATATACTTACCATTTGTTGAAAACAAGATCTACTCTCATAGCAAATTTTAAGGATACATTATTATTATTTATAGTTACCATGTTGTGCATTAGATTTCTAGAATTTATGCATCTTAAAACTGAAAGTTAACCACAGTTTTAAAAAGTCAACCCTGTTGTTGACAAGAAACCCACTTGTTTCTTGACTTTTTGATAATCACCATCCTAATAGGAGTGAGGTGAAATCTCATTGTAGTTCCCCCACCCTCATTATTGAGATACAATTGACAAATGACATTGTATACATTTAAAGTATACAGCATAATAATTTGATACATGTATATTTTGCAAAGTGTTTACTACAATAGTTAACACATCCTGCACCACACATAATTACTATTTTGTTGTTATTTTTAGGAATATTTAAATTCTACTATGTAACTTTGAAGTAGACAAAGTATGAAGTATTACTAACTATAGTCACCGTGCTGTACATTGGATCCCAGAGCTTACACTTCTTATTACAGGAAATTTATACTTCTGACTGACATATCCTCATTTCGCTTACCCCCACAATCTCTGGTAACTATCATTCTGCTTCTTTCAGAGTTTGACATTTTTAGATTCTACATATAAGTGAGATCATAATACAGTATGTGTCTTTGATTTACCTCACTTAGCATAATCCCTTTAAGGCCCATTCATGTTGTGGCAAATGTCAGGATTTCCTTCTTACTGACTGAAAAATATTCCTCTATTTATGTGTATTTCTTTATTTTTCTTTCTTCATTCATCTGTCAGTAGAAACTTAGGTTGTTTCCATGTCTTGGCTATTGTGAAAAATGCAATAAATATGAGTGTACGTATCTCTTTGAGATACTAATTTTATCTCTTTTGGGTATATACACAGAAAAAATGAGAATGTTGAATCATACGGTAGTTCTTTTTTTTTTTTTTTTTAATCAAGGAACATTTATACTGTTTCCATAGCTGCTGCTGCTGCTGCTGCTAAGTCGCTTCAGTCGTGTTTGACTCTATGTGACCCCATAGACGGCAGCCCACCAGGCTTCCTCGTCCCTGGGATTCTCCAGGCAAGAACACTGGAGTGGGTTGCCATTTCCTTCTCCAATGCATGAAAGTGAAACATGAAAGTGAAACATGAAAGTGAAGTCGCTCAGTCGTGTCCGACTCTCAGCGACCACATGGGCTGCAGTCTTCCAGGCTCCTCCGTCCATGGGATTTTCTAGGCAAGAGTACTGGAGTGGGGTGCCATCGCCTTCTCCGGTTTCCATAGTGGCTGCACCAATTTACGTTTCCACCAGCAGTGCAAAAAGGATTCACTTTTCTCCACATTCTCATCAGCATTTTGTTATCTCTTGATATTTTAATTTTTAATTTTGATAGTAAGCATCCTAACAAGTGTGAAATAATATCTTATTGTGGTTTTAATCTAAATTTCTCTGATGATTAGGGATGTTGAACATCTTTTTGTGTGCTTGTTGGCCATTTGTATGTCTTCTTTGGAAGAATGTCTATTGCAGTCCTCTGTCCATTTTTTAAGTAGAATTATTTGCTTTTTGCTATTGAGTTGAAGGAGTTCTGTATACATTTTGAATATTAACCAGTTATTGGATTATAACAAACTGTGGAAAATTCTTAAACAGATGGGAATACCAGAATACCAGGTTTTTCTGTCTCCTGAGAAACCTGTATGCAGGACAAGAAGCAACAGTTAGAGCTGAACATGGAATGACAGACTGGTTCAAAATTGGGAAGGGAGTATGTCAAGGGCTGTATATTGTCACACTTCTTTAACTTATATGCAAAGTAAATCATGCTAAATGCCAGGCTTGATGAACCACAAGCTGGAATCAAGAGTGCTGGCAGAAATAACAACAATCTCACATATGCAGATGATACCACTCTAATGACAGAAACTGAAGAATTAAAGAGCCTCCTGATGAAAGTGAAAGAGGAGGGTGGAAAAGCTGGCTTAAAACTCAACATGGTAAAACAAAGATCATGGTATTTACTCCCGTCACTTCATGGCAAATAGATGGGGAAACAATGGAAAGAGTGACAGATTTTATTTTCTTGGGCTCCAAAATCACTGCGGATGGTGACTGCAGCCACAAAATTAAAACACACTTGCTCCTTGGCAGGAAAGCTATGACAAACCTAGACAGCATATTAAAAAGCAGAGACATTACTTTGCCAACAAAGGTATTTATAGTCAAAGCTATGGTTTTTCCAGGAGTCATATATGGATGTGAGAGACCATAAAAAAGGCTGAACGTCAAACAATTGATGCCTTTGAACTGTGATGCTGGGGACAACTCCTGAGAGTCCCTTTGACTGCAAGGAGATCAAACCAGTCCTAAAGGAAATCAGTCCTGAATATTCATTGGAAAGACTGAAGCTGAAGCGTCAATACTTTGGCCACCTGGTGTGAAGAGCCAACTCATTGGAAAAGACCCTGATGCTGGGAAAGATTGAGGGCAGGAGGAGAAGGGGGTGAAAGAGGATGAAATGGTTGTATGGCATCATTGGCACAATGGACATGGGTTTGAGCAAACTCAGGGAGATAGTGAAGGACAGGGAAGCCTGACATGCTGCAGTTCATGGATTCAAAAAGTGTCAGACATGACTTGGCAACTGAACAATAACCTGCTATGAGATAGATGGTTTGCAGATCTTTTTTTTCCCATCCTGAAGGTTACCTTTTCATTTTGTTATTTTCTCTTTTTGCACAAGCTTTCTAGTTTGATGTATATAGTCCCACTTGTTGATTTTTCTTTCATTACTTGTGCTTTTGGTGTCATATCAAAAAGAAAATCACTGCAAAGACTGATGTTAGAGATATTTTCCCCTGTGTTTAATTCTAGGAATTTGACAATTTCAAGTCTCCATTTCAAATTGAAGGACTTCTTTGAACATTTCTTACAGGGCAGATCTAGTTGTAATGAACTCCCTCAGCTTTTTATCTGGGAATTTCTTAATTTCTCCTTTGTTCTTGAAGAATTTTGCCAGATATTAAATTCTCAGTTGACAGTTTTTTTCCCCAGCTCTTTAAATGTATCATTTCATTGCCTTCTGGGATGCCTTACATATGATGAGTAGCTTGTCTTTTGCTGCCTTTAAGATTCTTTTTTGTGTGTTTGGTTTTTTCATTGTACATCTTGATTTGGTTCTCTTTAGATTTATCCTGCTTGGAATTGGCTGAACTTGAATTCAGAGATCTTTGTCTTTCTTCAAATTTGAGAAGTATTCAGGCATCATTTCTTCAAGTAATTTTTCTTCCCTTTTTTCTCTTTCATCTTCTGGGACTGTTATACATATTTTTCCTTTTAATGGCATTTCTAGATGGTATATTCATATATTTATAGATGGTATAATTATAAATCCCTTTGATTCTGTTCACTTTCCTTCATTTTTTTCTTCTTGATCCTCAGACTCAGTAATTTCAAATGACCTGTCTTCACGTTTACTGATGCTGCTGCTTTGGTTGCTATTGAATCCCTTCAGTGAATTTTTTCAATTCAGATATTTTATTGTCACCTCCAGAATTTTTTTTGGCTCCTTTCTACACTATCTCCCTTTGTTGATATTCTTGCTTTGCTCGTACGTTATTTTCCTGATTTCCTTTAGTTCTTTGTCCAAGTTTTCCTTTAGCTTTTTTGCATATTTAAATTGTTTTAAAGATGTGTAGCCAAAGTCAAAGGCTTTAGCATAGTCAATAAAGCAGAAGTACATGTTTAAAAAAAAGATGTTGTATAGCAAGTCTGTTGCCTGTATTTACTCAAGAATGGTTTCTGGAAATTTATTTTGTTCCTTCAAATAGGCCCTTTTTCTTGGTCCTGCGTCTGCTTTATGCTCTTTTGTTGAAAATTAGGAACATGAGAAAATAGCCACCTCCCCCTTCTTTGCAAACAAGCATGTAGTACCTTCAGTAATTGGCCAGGTATGTCCTCAGCCTTGGGATCAATTTGGGATGAAGCTAACATCTTAGGTTTTTCCTGGCTTTCGTCTTGCTTGGGCCATATGTGTACATTTCCCCTGACCCAGTTTCCCCAGAATGTATGGCTGCTGTTAAATGTGTTAACTTCTCTCAGAACCTGCTTCTCGGGGCCCTCCATGTTCTACTATATTCCTTTGCCTATAACTCTTGCTTCAGGTCTCCATGGGTCAGTGATTTCCCCTGCAGGTTTCACGTACTGTCGTGCCTTCCACTTCTTTCAATGACTTCTGCCAACCTGACATTTGAGCGGCGCTGTTGCTCTCCACTGGAGCTCTGAGCCAGCTGAGACAGAAATTAGTTCCTTGGGTATCCCACAGACTAGTCCTTCTAGCTTGAGGGAGAGACTGGGAATTGGGTTACTTCCTTTCAACCATGCCACACCTGGGAGAAAGTGGGGTGAGTGTGAGTAAAAAGGCTACAACTTCTCCTACTATTTGAATGTTGCTTTTTCTTGATTGGGCATTTGTTGGTGCTTTCACTGTCTGAAGGCAGTGTACCTTGTGTGAACTGGCTCTGTACAGCTGAGGCAATCACCAAACAGGGCTGACAGTTGAGTGTTCCCTGCCAGCAACACTCGCAGCAGCTGGGATAACGATTCTTCCTTCCTAACGAGAGATCACGGTGATGTGCCACAGCATCCACCTCAGACCTGAAGTCCTAGAAAGCAGAGGAAGGTTATGTGTGAGTACAGGCCATATGCATATAGTGGCCATCCAGTGGCTCTTAAGCTGGCCAACAGGTTGTCAGACATGAGTATCAGTTCTGACCTTGACCCCAGAAAATTCATATGTACCCTGACATTTCATTGTATGAGTTGGCTAGAAAAGTAGATGAATTGGAAATACCAGCACCATGAAATATGAGGGCGAAATGAGGACAGATTTTAAAAATACGAACACAGCATGGCCCAACCTAGAGTTCCTTTATTCCACCCATGCAGATAGGTAAAACTTTCTGGAATGTGTCTTCTATGGAGAAATTGAAGCAGAGGGGATATGACTTACAGGTGCCCGGTGGGAATGGTATGCTGGAATAAAAACAGTCAACTTAGGTGAAAGTCTGAATATTGAACAGATCATTAGCCTCTTGGTGCAAAAGCAACAAGTAAAACTATTTGTCCATTTAGCATGAATTAAGGCAGTGGCACCAATGTCCTGGTAGTTTCTTTACTGCCACGCACTCAAAGGTTTTTTTAAAAAGTCAATTTCACTTAAGATTCTCTTTGATGAAGTAAAATTCATCAATTTTATGTAAATCTTAACTCTTTAGTAATGACTTTAACATTCTGTGTGATGAAATAGGAAGTATACAAATGCATTTGAGTAATGTTTGAATTTGCGACCTGAAGTAGCAGATTTTTTTCATGGAAAACCACTTTTCCTTGAAAACAATACTGACAGATAAACTATAAATATTCAAACCTGGGTATTGGTACACATTTTCTCAAAAACAAAATGAGCCAGCTACTTATGACAGTGGCCAATGATAAAATTTTAAATTGTAGGTGAATTTATAATTGTAAATTCAGTGAGAGTTTCCCAATATTTCAAACTTTTCTTATGGGATCAGTGGTGATATTAATGATATTTTTGATATTATGTAGTAGAAAGTGTTACCATTTGCAAGACCAGCATATCTCAGTGAACCCGTATTTTCCTAGTGACAAAATGCATGATGTAACATGCATAATCTATGGGTAAAAGATTTATTCAGTATGTAAAAAACAGGATAAGGGATTTTAATGTAATGGTATGATATGATAAGTATTTAGATTCCACGTTGCAAATAACCTTTAGGAAGCGACCAGTTGTTGAATTTTGGTGTGATATCAAAGCAGATCCTGTGTATTGATACGAGGCTAGATTTTCTTCATACATCTTGACTGGAAATAACCTTTAGGAAGTGATCAGTTGTTAAATTTTGCTGTGGTGTCAAAGCAGATCCTGTGTATTGATACAAGGCTGGATTTTCTTCATACACTTTGACTGGAAGAGTGTATCACCATAAACTGAATGAGTACACAGATAGGAGAATCTGTATGTCTTCTAATAAGTCAGACATTGAAGAGATTTGCAAAAAAACATAAAAACAATACCACTCTTTCCCCCATTTCTCTTTGAAAAATAGTTTTGTTTTTATAAAATGCTATTTATCTTAAGATTATTATTTTAAAATATTTTTTTCTGTTTTCATTTCTAATATGATAAATTTTCATACATTTAACCCACTAAATAGAAATTTGTTGGTGTCTTCCATATTTTTTAAGTGTTTAAAGCAGTCCTGAAATCTGAACATTTAGGAATCACTGCTCTGGAGGTACGGATTTCCCTGGTGACTCAGCGGTAAAGAATCTGCCTGTGATGGGTTCGATCCCTGGATGGGGAAGATCCCCTGGAGGAGGGTATGGCAACCCACTCTAGTACTCTTGCCTAGAGAATCCCATGGACAGAGGAGCCTGGCATGCTGCATGCATTCCATAGGGTCGCCTAGAGTCAAAGAGGACTGAAGCGACTAAGCAGCAGCAGCAGCACCTCTGGAGATACACATCTGTAACTTATCATTGTCTACCTTTAATATAGTTCACGAGCAACGTAAGAACTTTACAACAGTGTACTTCCAATTGCTATCCGTACTCTCTGCTCTGTTGAAGTATATCTTACTTTTCTATATGCTAAACCCCCCACATTGTATTTTAATTTTTACTTTAAATATTTGAGGTACCCATGGAAGTGTACTGCTCAGAGCTCCCTTTAAGAAAAAAACTCACTAGTTGTGAGGCTCAGTTTCCTGAGAGCCTCCAGTTATAGTACCTTCAAAATCTCCCTCAGTTTTAGAACTGAGGACATGAGTTCTCAGGCAGTCCCCAGCAAATGATAAGAATAGCAGGTTTGCCAGGGTGTGACCATTTTACCAAGAACAGTGCTTTTCTAATAGGCTTTTTTTGCTATGGAGCTCCCTGTTGGACTGTCTGAAGTTTTAGTATATCTCCCTGCCAAATCCTGCTTCCTTCCACATTCCTTTTTCAGATGTTCGATTTACACTGTACTCTGAAGGGTTCCCCAGCAATATTCGGACCCCTTGTCTTGTCTTCAATAGACAACACTCCCAATAAGCCTCTCACATTCCTAACTCTTTCTTGTTGTTTGTTTCCTTGAGAGAGCCAACCGACATAGCACTCTTTCAAAAAAATTTTACTCTACTGCTTTTAGATTTTCTTCTTGCAGAATTGAATTTCTTCCTGTTATCATTTCTCTTCTTTATTTTTCCTTCATTTTTGAAGACTATTTTCACTGGATACAGAATTTAACTTGGCAATTTTTATCTTTCATCACTTTAATGATGTAGTTCTATTATATTCTGATTACATCAGTCATTTTTCTTTTCACTATTTCCAACATACATTGTCTTTTATTTGGACTGCTTTCAGGATTTTTTTTAGTTGTTGTTGCTGCTGTTTTTCTCATTCTTCTTTATGTTTTAAATTAAGAAAGATCAATAACACATTTATAGGAGACTTGGAAAATACAGAACAAAGTTACATATAGTTCCAGTATATATTACAATTATTTTTTAGGTAGCTAAATTAAGATTTTTAATTAGGGTTTTAATATCACACTCTCAAAAATTAATGGAATGAATAGACAGAAAAGTAGAATATATCTAAAAAGTACCATGAACAAATTAAACATAATTAAGATTTATACAACTTTTACACGACAGTAAGATACAGATTCTATTCAAGTTCCTATAAACTATAAACTTGAAGACACTGGAACATATCCAGGGATGTAAAACAAGGTGCAAAATTTTCATGGTCTAAAGGTATTGAAATCATACAAAATCTGTTCTCTTATTATACAAAGTCTGTTCTCTTATCACTGTGGAATTATGTTGGAAATCAATATCAAAAGATACTTGAAAACAATCCATATATTTTCAAGTGCAATGTGACATTTACCAAGAGAGATCTTTGTCTTAGCCACTGAAAACCTCAGTAAAGTTAGAAGACTGAAATAACGCAGAGGTTGATTGTAGAGAAGAAAGCATTTAAATAAGAAATTAATATCAAAATGAGAAATTAATATCAAAGATGTTAAAAAAACATGTATTTTAAAATTAAATGTCCACTTTTAAATGATGGGTCTAAGAAGCCATAACAGGGAAAATTAGAAAATATTTGTAACAGAATAAAAATGAAAAAAGAATTTACCAGAATTTGTCGCATACAGCTGAAGCTTCTCAATGCAACTAAATACAATGTAGTACCTTAAGGTATAAGAACAAATAATGGACACTAGCACAAAGTTTTGTGAAATTTGAACAGAATCTGTGCTTTAGTTAATAATACTGTATCACATGTTAATTTCCTGTTTTGTTTTTTTTTTACAACATAGTATTTATTTATATTCTCAGAATTGGGATTAGAAGTTTCGAACCTCCTTCAGTATTTTAAAAATCACTATAAATTTTCTAGACTTTTAGCAGTAGTACTAGATGCTGAAATACATGGAACTCTATCAAAGTTTTATGAATTAGAAATCTAGAATTCTATTCATGCCAAGTCAAACAAGTGGAATCAAAATGTCGTAATTTTTTTAGCTGGGCAAAATTTCATGGAAAAAAGGTGAAAAAGTGAAAGTGTTAGTCGCTCAGTCATGTTTGACTCTTTGTGACCCCATGGTCTGTAGCCTGCCAGGCTCCTCTGTCCATGGAATTCTCCAGGCAAGAATACTGAAGTGGGTTGCCATTTCCTTCTCCAGGGGATCTTCCTGACCCAGGGATTGAACCCAGTTCTCCTGCATTGCAGGCAGATTCTTCATCATCTGAGCCACCAGGCAAAAATTCATGTTTTCTGAAATACATGTATTATACATACTATTTACATATATATATACAAAAGATTTTCTACTCAGCTTGATAAAGGCTTGAGAACAACAAAAAAGAGAGAAATTAGAAAACATAAATAAATGAAATGGGAGGACTGAATATGAAATAGAAAAGGTGAAAAAAGCTAGATAAAAGTAAAAGATCATCATATGGTCCAGTCGTTTCTAAACATGGCTGCTCACTAGAAACACATCTGGAGCTTTGGAGAAAAAAATACCTGGGCATTTGTATTCTTCAAAAAATTCTGAGATAATTCTGATACACATCTTGATTTTAAAGAATGATTGCATGTTTTTCTATTAAATGGTAGCTTTAGTGAAATAGAATTGTGTTATTTTCTGTTGACCAATCATGATACATTAAGTGAATAATAGTTACATAATCACAATAGTAAAAGATGTTTATCAGTTTTCACAATCAATAGCCAGACAAAAAAATAAAAGATAATTACAATTGCAAGCCACTATGGAAACATGATTAACCTAACAATGTAAATTAATTACATACAGTTTGGGGCTTAAGTAGAGTGATAGGGTAAGTGGGAGTGCATACATGCACATATTTTCATCCACCCAGCCAGTCTATGTCTTTTGGTGCGTTTAATCCATTTACATTTCAAGAATTATCAGTATGTATGATCTTCTTACCATTTCCTTAATTGTTTTGGGTTTATTTTGTGTAGGTCTTTCCCTTCTATTGTGTTTCCTTTGTAGAGAAGTTCCTCTAGTAGTTCTTGTAAAGCTGATTTGGTGGTGCTGAATTCTCTTAACTTTTGCTTGTCTGGAAAGCTTTTGATTTCTCTGTCAAATCTGAACGAGAGTCTTGCTGCATAGAGTATTCTTGATTGTAGGTGCTTCCTTTCATCACTTTAAATATATCATGCCACATTCCCTTTTGGCTTATAGAGTTTATGTTGAGAAATCAGCTGATAACCTTATGGGGGTTCCCTTTTATTTTGTCATTTTTCCCTTGTTGCTTTTAATATTTTATATTTGTCTTTAATTGTCAGTTTGATTACTATGTGTCTTGGTGTGTTTCTCCTTTGTCTGCCTGGACACTCTGCTTCTTGGAGCTGGTTGACTATTTCTTTTCCCATGCTAGGAAAATTTTCAGCTATTATCTCTTCAAATATTTTTTCTCTGGTCGTTTCTCTCTTCTCATTCTGGAACCCCTATAATGCAAGTGATGGTGCATTTAATGTTGTCCCAAAGCTCTCTTGGGCTTCCCAGGTGGTGCTAGTGGTAAAGAATCCACCTGCCAACGCAGGAGACATAAGACACTTGGGTTTGTTCCCTCGGTCAGGAAAATCCCCTGGAGGAGGGCATGGCAACCCACTCCAGTATCCTTGCCTGGAGAAGCCCATGGACAGAGGAGACTGATGGGCTGCAGTTGATGGGGTTGCGAAGAGTTGGGCATGACTGAAGCAACTTAGCAGGCACGCACACATTGGAGGGGGATTATGTGGAATAAATGAGATAATCATAGCACAAGGTCTGGCATGAAGCCAGCCCCTAACAAAGTCTTATTTCCTGGTCTTCTCTTGGGACAGTCTTCCCTCTAGCACTAACCATTCACAGGTAGTATGTCTGAGTACACAAGCCAGCTGTCTTCCACTTGTCCAGTGTACGGGCATCACCTGAGGGGTAGGGCACTCAGTGTTTGCCTTCAAGAACATACAGGCAATCCATGAACAGAACAGAGATGACTGGCAGTCCAGATTTTCAGTACAGTAGTGAGCATGTAGTTCCTTTTTCTTTGACGCCTCAATGTGTCCATGAGGATAGCAGTGTGACGCAGAGGAAGACCCAGTCTGCAGCCAATAGTAGTGGTGTAATGTTAGTCGCTCAGTTGTTTCCAACTCTTTGTGACACCATGAACTGTAGCAGGCCAGGCTCCTCTGTTCATGAGATTTCCCAGGCAAGAATACTGGAGTGGGTTGCCGTTTCCTTCTTCAGAGGAGTCTGCATCTCGTTACGTCTGATTACAACTCTTAAGAGTCACCAGCTGCAGGATTCAAGCAGGTCCCTCCACTTCTCTGATCCTGTTTCTTCATTGAAATTGGTTTAACATGAGGGGTCAGTGAGAGAATACAGGTGAAGGGCTGCATATTGTCTAGTACTGCTAGTGCTGGATGAGGGTTGCCTTCTCCCACATGGATTCCTTGTAAGATCCAGTGGAGGGGAGAGCAGTCAGGACGGTCATAGAAGTTCCTTGTTGCTCTCAAGGCCTTACTGTGGCCTGGGCCTTTGGGACCGAGTCTTCTGTGATGATGAAACAGTTCTGTGATATCCATGTGCCGTGTGTCTCTCTGTCTTAGGGCATAGGCAGAGGCACCAGGATCTTGACTCTGTGCAAATTCTCTTGGGAGGTTTAACAAAGGGTCTAGCACAGCACTGTCCAGTAGAAATATAAATCACGTGTTAAGTTTAAATTTTATAGTAATCACATTAAAAAGAATGAAAAATAGGAAATTTTTATTGTATTTATTTAAATTAGTATACAGGAGACTTAAGAGACACAGACTCCATCCCTGCGTCGGGAAGATGCCCTGGAGGAGAAAAAGGCAACCTACTCTAGTATTCTTGCCTGAAGAATCCCATGGACAGAGGAGCTTGGTGGGCTATGGTCCATGGGGTCGCAGAGCCAGTTGGACATGACTGAAGCAACTTAGCATGCACCTAAAATATTGTTTCAACATGTAACCAATATAAAAACATTTATTAATGAGATAAATTGTTCTTTTTTCATACTAAGTCTTCAAACTGCCATGTGTATTTTACATGTACTGCTACTGCTACTGCTGCTAAGTCACTTTAGTCGTGTCCAACTCTGTGCAACCCCATTGACGGCAGCCCACCAGGCTTCCCGTCCCTGGGATTCTCAGGGCAAGAACACTGGAGTGGGTTGCCATTTCCTTCTCCAATGCATGAAAGTGAAAAGTGAAAGTGAAGTCGCTCAGTCGTGTCCGACTTTAGCGACCCCATGGACTGCAGCCTACCAGGCTTCTCCGTCCATGGGATTCTCTAGCAAGAGTACTGGAGTGGGGTGCCATTGTGTGTACAATAATCTTAATTAGGACTAACCACAGTTCAAGGACCCTAATATTAGGACAGATAATGGCAACCCACTCCAGTATTCTTGGCCTGGAGAATCCCAGGGATGGGGAGCCTGATGGGTTGCCGTCTATGGGGTCGCACAGAGTCGGACACGACTGAAGCAGCAGCAGCAGCAGCAGCAGCAGCAGTGGGATGTGACCTCCAGGAAATAGAGCCATGCTGCCATCTCATGGTTATGCTATCAAATAGCATCCTGAGCACCCACAGGCCAGGCCTTGTGCTGGCACCAAAGGCACAGAAGTTAAATGCTTCTGGTCCTGGAGTGCCTTCATCATCCTAGTGAGAGAAAAGGCACCAACCTTCCAAGAGTCCAAAGTTCCAGAAGAGAAGGCTTTTACAATGTTCTGGGATTTGGAAACACCAGGGATGATCAGTTCAGTTCAGTCGCTCAGTCCTAACGGACTCTGCGACCCCATGGACTGCAGTGCGCCAGGCCTCCCTGTCCATCACCAACTCCCAGAGCTTTCTCAAACCCATGTCCATTGAGTCGGTGATGCCATCCAACCATCTCATCCTCTGTTGTTCCCTTCTTCTCCGGCCTTCAGTCTTTCCCAGCATCAGGATCTTTTCCAATGAGTCAGTTCTTTGCGTCAGGTGGCCAAAGTATTGGAACTTCAGCTTCAACATCAGCCCTTCCAATACATAGTCAGGACTGATTTCCTTTAGGATTGATTGGTTTGATCTCCTTGCTGTCCATGGGACTCAAGAATTTTCTCCAACACCACAGTTCAAAAGCATCAATTCTTCGGTGCTCAGTATTCTTTATAGTCCAACTCTCACATCCATACATGACTACTGGAAAAACCATAGCTTTGACTAGATGGACATGTGTCGACAAAGTAATGTCTCTGCTTTTTAATATGCTGTCTAGGTTGGTAGATCCGTGGTAGCCCACAGCACCAGGGGTGATAGTCAGCCAGAGATGTGAGAAGCCTTTAGGGACAAGGAGGCACTTCATTTGCTTTTTAAAAACAACTTATCTCATTGCTCAGATTTTCTATTTTTTCATTTGTTTCAAAGACTTTGTACTTGCTTCTTTGTACTTGCTTCTTATAGTGTTTTTATAATCAAATTTCATTATTTGATTCATTCTGGGGTTTGATTGTCTTGGCATTTGTGGATAATTGATACTAGATAGGAGCCTCTGGATTCTATCTTCTTTTTCTAGGAGTTGGGGTTTAAAATAAGGACCAGCTGAATGCAGCTGTTCAGCTTCCCACTGGGCCCCAGAAACACTTCCTTGGCAAAATGGAGCACTTACACTGTGCCACTGCAGTGGGTAGGTACCTTTCAAGCCTATGTGGGTCACCAGTTCACATCTGCTTACTGCCTCTGAGTGAAGGTTTTGGTTGGCACCACTGACACTTGGAGAAAGAGGGGCAAGCAAAGTGCTAGTTAGACCCACCACCCATCATCTTACTTTACCTCATTAATCCCAGGGGAATGGAAACTCACTTTCCCAATTGACCCACTGGTACCAGGAGAGGACTGAAGCAGAGTGATGACTACCCTCCCTAGCACCATCTTGTTCTGCCTTACTAATGCCACCTAGAGTGAAGGCTCAGGTTCCCTAGGGGTCCTCTTGATGGGGTTTTAGGGTGAGTGAACTGCTTACTAACTGTGCTTTACTCTCTGCCTGTTTAATCTCATTGCTGGCAGGTGGAGGTGGAGGTTTAGCTCCGTCTTGGACTCTGCTGATACATCAGGTGGAGTGGGGGAGAATGGATTACTCACTGGATCAGAACTGAACTGCATTGCTTTGTTCATTGTGGATGCTGGATATGCGTGCAGACACTAGGCCTTGCTGATTGGCAGCGGGATGGGGTAGGGAGGGAGCAGGTATTAGTGTAGTGTGAGTAGCCTCATTATTGTATCTTGTCATTAAGTTTTGTTACTGTCAGGTGAGGAGGAGGTTCAAATTGCTGTAGGACTCCACTTAAAACTGCTCTAGGTGTGAAGGTAAGAAAGTGGGGGGACTGGAGCACTGCCTGTTTACCCTAGTGAAGGATGGAAAATCAACTCTCCACCCAGCCTACTGATACCATTTGAAGCTGGAGGGCAGCTTGTAAGGTGGAGGATGATAAGTGGAAGATCACCCTCTGCTTGGCTCTATGAAACTATGAAGCAGGATGAAGTTTTTTCATCTGTTCTTGGTTAGAGGAGGGTGAGTATTGCCAAAAAAAGTTTTCTTATGTTAAACAAATGTTTTCCTAGTCTTTGGCTAGGGGGAACAAAGTTTTCTTTTTCTTGGAGGTTTTTTGGTCCATGCCTTTTGGGCTGTTCCTGCTTGGAGGCTTCTTAAGCAATCTGTCCCAGTATATATAAGGGGCAATAGAAACAGAGAATCCACTACTGTATGGAGCCTCACATCCCATGGCCCAATGACAGTCTTCCTTCTTCCTGTTACATTCAGATTCTGCCTATACTTGTGTTATGTCCAGTATTTTTTAGTGGTAGGAGGAAGAATCTGGGAGGAAGGTTTTGCTGAAATTCAAAATGCATTTTTCCCTTTATTTTACTGAATCATAAATGTACAATAGCATCCTAACTCTGTGGTGGTGGTTGTTGTTTAGTCGCTAAGTCATGTCTAACTCTTTTGTGACCCCATGTGTCGGGGTCCAGCCTCAGCAGAGTCCAGGGATACCCTCAGGATGAATGGCGTTGGCAAAAGAGATGACACAGGGAGACCAAGCTTAGGTGAAGCGGGTCTGTAACTTTATTTTCAAAAGGAGCTTTTATATCCTGAGTTACACATTTCCAGAAGTGAAAGATGCAGAGTCATGCAGAAAGTACTAAATAAAGTTACATTCTTATGGAGCAAAAGTGTAGTGGGTTACAAGAAAGAAAGAACTTATTAACTCAAAGGTCTAATGTTGCTAATGCCAAAGCTATTACTTGTTTTTTCTACATTCCAACTATATCAACTAATGCACTCCCAGGCGCACAATGGGTAAGCAAGCATTGGCTCAACAATGCAGTATTCTAATAAAACTTTTTCACTGCTCGAAGGTCATGGTTGGGATGTTGCGTTAGTTGCAAGAGTATGGATAAACCTGCCAAGCAAGCTAGAATGCCAACAGAGGGATTTGAATGGAAATACTCCTTTCATGCTCAGACTCATTAACTAGAGCCCTAAGTTGATTTTCTTCAGAGAAAGGTGGTCGGGGATAGCCCCCTGTTAGTGTCAGAAGAGTTGGTGAAAGGCATAGTAAACAGTAGACAGACAGATTTTGGTTTTAGGGTAGATGCTCGAGCAGGTCCAGGGAGTCCCTTGAGTCCTGATCCGCCTTGCCTGTCAGGTCTCCTCCGCATGACCTTGTCATGGGTGGGATCTCCTGAGCTGGCTCCCGGCACCCATGGGCTGTGGACTGCCAGGCTCTTTTGTCCATGGGATTTTGCAGGCAAGAATATTGGAGTGGGTTGCCATTTCCTTCCCAACCCAGGGATTGAAACTGCATCTCCTGCATTGGCAGGTGGATTCTTTTTTTTTTTTTCATGTAAATTTATTTTTAACTGGAGGATAATTGCTTTATAATATTGTGTTGGTTTCAGCTATATATCAACACGAACCAGTCAAAGGTATGTGCTATGCTGTTCTTAGTTGCTCAGTCATGTCTGACTCTTTGTGACCCCATAGAGTGCAGCCTGCTAGGCTCCTCTGTCCATGGTGATTCTTGAGGCAAGAATATTTAAGTGGGTTGCCATGCCCTCCTCCAGGGGATCTTCCCAACCCAGGGATCAAACCCAGGTCTCCCGAATTGCAGGTGGATTCTTTACTGTCTTAGCCACCAGGGAAGCCAATCATAGTGCTCTGTGGCAACCTAGAGGGATGGGATGGAATGGGAGGCAGGAGGGAGGTTTAAGAGGAAGGGGGACATACATATGTATACCTATGACTACCTATGACTTCCCTGGTGGCTCAGATAGTAAAGAATCTGCCTGCAATACAGGAGAACTGGGTTCAATCCCTGGGTTGAGAGTATCCCCTGGAGGAGGACACGGCAACCTACTCCAGTATTCTTGCCTGGAGGATCCCATGGACAGAGGAGCCTGGCGGGCTACAGCCCATGGGGTCACAAAGAGTCAGACATGACTGAGTGACTAAGCACAGCACATCTATGACTACATATGTATGTCCCCCTCCCTCTTAAACCTCTCTCCTACCTCCCACTCCATCCCACCTCTAGGTTGTCACAGAGCACTGGATTTGAGCTCCCTGAATCATACAGCAAATTCCCACTGCCTATCTATTTTACATATGGTAATATATATGTTTTAATGCTACACTCTGAATTTATCCCACCTTCTCATTCCACCCCCCACTGTGTCTACCTGTCTGTTCTCTATGTCTGTGTCTCCATTGCTGCCCTGAAGATGGGTTCATCAGTACCATCTTTCTAGATTCCATATATATGTGTTAAAATGTGATACTGGTTTTTTTCTTTCTGACTTACTTCACTCTATATAATAGACTCCAGGTTCATCCACTTTATTAGAACTGAGTCAAATGCATTCCTTTTCATGGCTGAGTAATATTCCATTATATATATATATACCACAGGTTCATTATCCATACATCTATCAATGGATATCTAGGTTACTTCCATGTCCTAGCTATTGTAAATAGAGCTGCAGTGAACTTTGGAGTACATGTGTCTTTTTAAATTTTTTGGTTTCCTCAGAGTATATAGTTAGTAGTGGGATTGTTGAGTTATATGATGGTTTTATTCCTAGTTTTCTAAGGAACCTCTATACTGTTCTCCATAGTGGCTGTATTGTCTTCAATTCCCACCAACAGTGCAAGAGAGTTCCCTTTTCTCTACACCATGTCCAGCATTTATTGTTTGTAGATTTTGATGATGTCAGTTTTCACTCCTATCCCAAAGAAAGGCAATGCCAAAGAATGCTCAAACTACCGCACAACTGCATTCATCTCACACGCTAGTAAAGTAATGCTTAAAATTCTCCAAGCTAGGCTTCAGCAATACGTGAACTGTGAACTTCCAGATGTTCAAGCTGGTTTTAGAAAAGGCAGAGGAATCAGAGATCAAACTGCCAACATCCGATGGATCATGGAAAAAGCAAGAGAGTTCCAGAAAAACATCTATTTCTGCTTTATTGACTATGCCAAAGCCTTTGACTGTGTGAATCACAATAAACTGTGGAAAATTCTGAAAGAGATGGGCATACCAGACCACCTGACCTGCCTCTTGAGAAACCGGTATGCAGATCAGGAAGCAACAGTTAGAACTGGACATGGAACAACAGACTGGTTCCAAATAGGAAAAGGAGTATGTCAAGGCTGTATATTGTCACCCTGCTTTTTAAACTTATATGCAGAGTACATCATGAGAAATTCTGGGCTGGAGGAAGCACAAGCTGGAATCAAGATTGCCGGGAGAAATATCAATAACCTCAGATATGCAGATGATACCACCCTTATGGCAGAAAGTGATGAAGAACTAAAGAGCCTCTTGATGAAAGTGAAAGTGGAGAGTGAAAAAGTTGGCTTAAAGCTCAACATTAGAAAACTAAGATCATGGCATCCAGTCCCATCACTTCATGGCAGATAAATGGGGAAACAGTGGAAGACTTTATTTTTCTGGGCTCCAAAATCACTGCAGATGGTGATTGCAGCCATGAAATTAAAAGACGCTTACTCCTTGGAAGGAAAGTTATGATCAACCTAGATAGCATATTCAAAAGCAGAGACATTACTTTGCCAACAAAGGTCCATCTAATCAAGGCTATGGTTTTTCCAGTGGTCATGTATGGATGTGAGAGTTGGACTATAAAGAAAGCTGAGAACCGAAGAACTGATGTTTTTGAGCTATGGTGTTGGAGAAGAGTCTTGAGAGTCCCTTGGACTGCAAGGAGATCCAACCAGTCCATCCTAAAGGAGATCAGTCCTGGGTGTTCATTGGAAGGACTGATGTTGAAGCTGAAACTCCAATACTTTGGCCACATGATGCGAATAACTGACTCATTGGAAAAGACCCTGATGTTGGGAAAGATTGAGGGCAGGAGGAGAAAGGGATGACAGAGGATGAGATGGTTGGATGACATCGTTGACTCAATGGACATGGGTTTGGGTGGACTCTGGGAGTTGGTGATGGACAGGGAGGCCTGGTGTGCTGCGGTTCATGGGGTCGCAAAGAGTCGGACACAACTGAGCGACTGAATTGAATAATGAAGGATGCCAAGCATCTTTTCATGTGTTTATTATCCATCTGTATGTCTTCTTTGGAGAAACATCTGTTTAGGTCTTTTCCCCACTTTTTGATTGGGTTGTTTGTTTTTCTCGTATTGAGTTGTATGGTTGTTTAGTCACTAAGTAGTGTCTGACTCTTGCCACCCCATGGACTGTAGCCCACCAGGCTCCTCTGTCCATAGGATTTTCCAGGCAAGAATATTGGAGTGGGTTGCCATTTCCTTCTCCAGCTGAGTTGTATGAGCTGCTTGTATATTTTTGAAATTAATCCTTTGTCAGTTTTCTTTGCTATTATTTTTTCCAATTCTGAGGCTTGTGTTTTTACTTTGTTTGCAGTTTCCTTTGCTGTGCAAAAACTTTTAAGTTTAATTAGGTGCCAGTTGTTTATTTTTGTTTCTGTTACTCTAGGAGGTGGGTCATAGAGGATCTTGCTGTGATTTGTGTCAGAGTGTTCTGCCCATTTTCCTCTAAGAGTTTTATAGTTTCTGGTCTTAACCTTTGGGTCTTTAATCCATTTTGAATTTATCTTTTTGTATGGTGTTAGGCAGTGTTCTAATTTCATCCTTTAACACATAGCTGTCCAGTTTTCCCAGCAGCACTTATTGAAGAGACTGTCTTTGCCCCATCGTGTATTCTTGCCTCCTTTGTAAAAAAATAAGGTATCCAGAGGTACATGGGTTTATCTCTGGACTTTCTATCTTGTTCTATTGGTCTATATTTCTGTTTTTGTGCCAGTACCATACTGTTTTGATGACTATAGCTTTGTAGTATAGTCTGAAGTCAGGAAGGTTGATTTCTCTAGCTTGATTCTTCTTTCTCAAGATTGTTCTGCCCACTTTTTGATTGGGTTATTTATTTTTCTGGTACTGAGCTGAATGATATGTTGTGCAGTCAAAAAATAAAAAAGAAAATAATAAACACAATGCCTCTTTTCTTTCCAAACTGCCTAACGGTAATTATCTCAAATGACATCAACTTTTCCATACTCCTTGCCGTAATCTCTAAGCTGATGTTCCTTAGTATCTTCTTTAATTCCACCAACAAACAGTCTCTTCACAGTGCCAGATTTTCCAGATTCCTCTTTGGCTATGGCGCATTATGGCTATCTCACTTGTTCATCAGTTGAATGAGATTTTGCAGCCACAGCAGGATCAACCTCAGTTATGGATGAAGAACTTACAAAACCAGATATTCTTGATCCTTTGGTGACAGGATCCCTCATACCACACAGTCTGTAAGTTTTCCCTGTGGCTTAGAGTAGCTCCTTAAATTTTCTTCTGTGGTTTCAAAGCTTGGTGGTGGTTTAGTCACTAAGTTGTGTCTGACTCTTGCGATCCTATGGACTGTAGCCTGCCAGGCTCTGTCCATGGGATTCTCCAGGTGAGGATACTGGAGTGGGTTGCCATTTCCTTCTCTAGAGGATCTTCCCGACCCAGGAATCGAACCCTGGCCTCCTTCATTGCAGACAGATTCTTTACCAACTCATCTATGAGGGAAGCCCCTTCAAAACTTAAACCACCAATAATGTTTACAGTAATGTCCTTTTCTCTCTAAACAGGAGACTTAGTCACTTCAGCTGGATTTCAGTCCAGACAGATGAGAGATATCCACCAAGGAGTATGAACATACTTGTCCTGGCACTGTTGCCTTGAAGACATTCGTTTTTTGATGGTCGCTGCTTTAGTGTAATGCATGTAAAGATCTTCCATACCACAAAATGGTTTTCAAAATAATTTACATTTCACATTAGATCTCTGATATCTCTTTTATTTTTTTCAATTTGCAAAGATTGTTTATTTTCCAATGTGCTGGTACCTGGCAGTGTTTTCTCAGTGGATTTATTAATCAAGGTACTATCCAATTAAAAACTTTCTCCAAGAAGTCATCTTGGCAAAGATAATTTAACTTCGACATTTCTACTTAACCTAACCTTGCATTGTGACTTGTGAGAAGACCCTGCTAGTGAGAAAAAAAGATCATTAGTTGCTATTATTAATCACAGGAAAATAATTCAAATATGCCTTACTTTATCAATCAGTGGGTCAAAAACACATTACTGTGGGTAGATACTAAAGTTCTATTTAACAAATTTGTAACATTAATTCCCAGGTGTTAAAGCTTTGTATTTGTTTTGTGAGCTAGCTTAATTTCCCCCAAATAACTATTTTTCTCAAGCTTACCAAACTGATTTGAAATCACCTTTTAAAATTTTCTTCCCTCTCTCCCTTCCTGGTTACTTTATGACTTTCCCTTTAGTACCATTTAGCTGACTTGCATTACTGTCACATTACAGTTTAATATTAAAATGCTAATAATAGAGGAAATTGGGTTTTATTATTTACTACCATTTTTGTTCTTTTTAAAAAATTTATTTTGTTATTGAAGCATAATTGCTTTACAGAATTTTGTTTTCTGTCAAACTTCAACATGAATCAGCAGTAAGTATACAAATATCCCCTCCCTTTTGAACCTCTCTCCCATCTCCCGCCCCATCCCAGCCCTTTAGATCAATACAGAGCCCCTGTTTGAGTTTCCTGAGCATACAGTAAATTCCCGTTGGCCTTCTATTTTACATATGGTAGTGTAAGTTTCCATGTTACTCTTTCCATACATCTCACCCTCTCCTCCCCTTTCCCCATGTCCATAAGTCTATTCTCTGTGTCTGTTTCTCCATTACTACTACTACTACTAAGTCACTTCAAATGTTTCTCCATTGCTGCCCTGTAAATAAATTCTTCAGTATCATTTTTCTAGATTATGTATATATGCATTAGAATATTCATATTCTAGATAATGATAAATATTTATAATATAAATAATATATTCTATTATATAATATTATAAATAATGTAATATTATAAATACATATTTATCTTTCTCTTTCTAACTTACTTCACTCTGTATAATAATAGGTTCTGTGTTCATCAACCTCATCAGAACTGACTTAAATATGTTCCTTTTTATGCTGAGTAATAGTCTATTGTATATATGTACCACAACTTCTTTATCCATTCATCTGTTGATGGACATCTAGGTTGCTTCCATGTTCTACCTATTGTAAATAGTGCTGCAAAGAACAATGGGATACATGTGTCTTTTTCAGTTTTGGTTTCCTCAGGGTATATTCCTAGGAGTGGGATTCCTGGGTCATATGGTGGTTTTATTCCTAATTTTTTAAGGAATCTCCATACTGTCTTCCATAGTGGCTGTATCAATTTACATTACCATCAACAGTGCAAGAGCATTCCCTTTTCTCCACACCCTCTCCAGCATTTATTGTTTGTAGACTTTTTGATGATGGCCATTCTGACTGGTATTTACCACCATTTTTAAATAAATATCATCAGTATAGTTATCCAAATAAATATTAGAATTACTTTGTGGTGTTGAAATATATGCAAATACTCTTTGAATTACTTTAAAGTTACTGCTTATTTTATGGAAAACCTTGAATTTAGCCTTCTTTGAGATTTTATTTATATAAGAATATGTATATTTCTGCTTATAGGAGTCATGTAAAAATGAAAGTGACTTTTAAGATTTTTGAAACATATTTTACATACTTCTCCCCTAAATTTAACATAAAGATTTTCTCAATCAAGCATTTTGGCCTAATTTTGCCCCTCTAATTGAGGCAAAAATACTTGTGAGTACTTTGATTCCTCGCCATGTGAATATGAAGATTTCCATTCTGTCTGGCAGGTACAGGCACTATTCCTGGCCTTATGTGTGCTCAGGCATTTTCCATTAATCTTTTTCAGTTTCTTTCCTGGGAGTTGCACTCAACTGTTGGTAGGCACTCAACTGATACTTGAGGAAGAAGTTCCTCCACTCTGAGTGCCCTTTTCTGTCCTGTTACCTGAAATTTCTTAAGGCTAACCTGGCTCCTTACCCGTTTCTCAGGGTCCATTGCTCTTCATTGTCTTATGTCCAATGTCTTCAGAAGTGTTATTTCACATATTTCATTCTTTTTAAAGTTGTTTTAGGCAAAAGGTTAAATCTGGTTCCCATTACTTCATTTTGAGTATTGAGTAAATAGGAAGTAATTTGAAAACATTTTTGTCAAATGTCTAGAAAAACAGTATGTCTATTTATAAATACTTCAAAATGTTTTTAAGCTTCCTACTCTGTTACATCTAATCAGATTTTTTTGTATTAGTAAAATAATTTTAATTTTAGTTATTATAGCCTTAAATGTCTTCAAGCTTAGTTTTTCTTCGTTTTCTTTTAATAATTATTATTAATAAACCAGAATTTTCCTGTTTAAAAAAGGAAAAATCCCAAGACTTTTGGCATATTTTAGAAGTACATTCATTACATGCTGTTATTAAAATATAAAAACAGTTGGGTGAATCTGTAGTATGAAGGACAGGTACACATCCAGGTGACTAAAAACTAACAGGACCCTTCGTTTAAAAAAACAAAGTTAAAAAAGGAAGATTTTAGTGCTCACTTGAAACAACCCTTCTCATCTACCTGAAAGTCACTTTGACTTTAATTGTGCTAAATCGTCAGGCGAACTCCGTGCGACACTATGGCCTGCAGCCCGCCAGGCCCTCTGTCCATGGAATTCTCCAGTCAAGAATACTGGAGTGGGTTGTCCCGTGCCCTTCTCCAGGGAATCTTCCCAACCTAGGGATGAAATGCACGCCTCTTACATCTAACCTGCACTGACAGAGGGTTCTTTACCACTAGCGCCACCTGGGAAACCCCATGAAGATGGAGGTGCCAGGGATTGAAACAGGGATCTCATAAATGCGAAACACACACTCCACCACAAAGCCATGAACTACCACCCCCACATCTTGTCTACTCTGTAAACTTACGTGCTGTGCTAAGTCGCTCAGTCGTGTCCGATTCTTTGCGACCCCATGGACCGTAGCGCGCCAAGCTCCTCTGTCCACGTAGATTCTCCAGACCAGAATACTGGAGTGGGATGCCATGCCCTTTTCCAGGCGATCTTCCCAACCCAGGAATCGAACCCAGGTCTCCCGCATTGCAGGCGGATTCTTTACCGCCTGAGCCACCAGGGAAGCTCTTGTCTAATTTTTCACAATTTCTCCAAGGGCACAAGTGACTGTCATTCTGAAACTTGAGCGAGAGAGTACTACAGTTGAAGAGTCAGGTCCAGTTGGGAGGCATGCCCTCTCCCCGGGGCATTGTGGGTAGTGTAGTCCCGCGCCCCTAGCTCACTGAGCGCGGTCTTGAGCTCTGGAGCGTTTAGGGTTGTGCGATCTCGCGCCCCGGGGAATTTTGGGTATTGTAGTACCCACCCCGAGGTGTTGTGGGTAGCGTACTTCTGAGCCGCGCTGTCGTATTTTTGGACGTGGTGACAGTTTTTCAGTGCTTGTGGTGAGCTATCCCGCCTCTGGCTGCTGAGTCCAAGAGAGAGAGGCTCCGGAAAGCCGGGAGAGGGCGGGCGGGTTTGGTACGCCCTGTCCGTGGGGTCTTTGAGGTTTGATTTTATTTTTCCCCCGGGGTCAGGCGCGGTCCACCTCAGAGGAGCTGTTGGCAGAGGTCTCGGGTCGCTCAGTGTCCAGCGGTGCTGGGTACTCAGGGCCCTTCCTGAGGGGTCAAGACTAGTGCGGGTGGCTTGGGGGACACAAGTAACCTTTGTCCGGGGCAGACATCCCCATTGCTGAGCGCGTGCCTTGGACATTCTTCCTGGGTGTTAACTGGGGGAGTGTAGCTGGATGATTCCTACCTGGCGATGGAGGCAGCGCTTGGTCCCAAGGACCTAGGTTTTGCAGGGAGGACTCGCATGGGGCAGACACTCAGACTTAACCTTGACTGACAATGGTGGTGGGGGAAACTTGGGTCAGCGGCCTTGGGCCCCACGGGCTCATGGGGGAGTTGGAAGGGCCTGGTGGGAGTCAGACACCCCGGGTTTGCGTGGGGCACCCTTGTGCTCACATCTGCGACTCCTCCCGAAGTTGTCTGACTCCTCTGGTGCTGGGGCTCTTCCAGCAGCTTGGAGTGGAGCCCACAGGGCAGAAAGCTTTGTTCAAGCCATAGGGGACTGGTGGGCTGACTCCCTGAAGTAATGGGGATGAGAGAATGAGAAGAGGGTGGTAAGACGTCCAGACTTAAGTTTTATTTTAAATTTTGCTTTATGAAAACGTTGTAAACATGCACAGAAGTAGCTGTGAGGTCTCCTGGATTCATCACACAGATTCACCACTTCTCAACAAGAGCCATGTTCTTTCTCCCCCAAATCTGCAACCTCAGGTGTATATCTCTTTGGGCATTTCCTCTCCCTGGGGGCCTATGTCAAGCCTGTTGTGGGAGCCCTGGCCTCGATAGGGAGAGTTCACATACAGGTCTGCCTGTATGTGAGTGTCCTTGGGCAAAGTACTGAATCTCCTGGAGCTGTTGGGAGTGTGGAAAGAGGTAAAACAGGGGTCTGGTATGTGTTAATATAGTGTTCATTCCTGTTTTTACTAACCTTTATAGGCACATAGAAGATTAATGTCATGCTGGATTATCAGCATAATGTTAGAGAAGGCTTGTTCTAAAACCCACTTCCCAATTCTGTTCCTTGTATTGTTCTTCTTTCCATGCCTGTATCTGATACCTTACTTTAGAGAAGTGCTCCTCAACTGCAGGCTTGGGGGTTTCCAAGAACTGGGAGAGAACACTGAAGCTGGAACTACTTCTCTCATACCAGGTTTTGCCTTGGAGCAGTCTGCTCCCTCACATTCAGAGGCAACTGCCTGTTAGGGAGGAGAGGGTTCCTAGGGGCCTGGCCGACCTGCCTCAGATAATAGCACTTCCTTGTTATATTCTTATGGTGTCTTTGGTACTAAATGAGGGTGTGACTTTGATATCTTATGCCTAAGTCATATCTCCTCTTGGACACAGAGCTGCAAGTGATTTCCCAGGAAGAGAGTTTTGTTTTTGATGGAGTACATTCCTGCACAGCTGTCCTAGGGTACATTCCTCTGCCCTCATCAGGTCTTTCCATCTTCGCAGTTGTTCCTGCATTGTTTCTCTCCATATCCATTCACACTGTTGTATTCTCAGGGCCTTGGAGTGGTGGCAAAACAGTGATGGTGAGAAGTACTGTTTTTAGAGCAAGAGTCCTGTGTGGTCAGTGTGCTTTCTAAGTTAGTGTTAGTTGCTCAGTTGTGTCCGACTCTTTGCAACCCCATGGACTGTAGCCCTCCAGGCTCCTCTGTCCATGGAATTCTCCAGGCAAGAATATTGGAGTGGGTAGCAGTTCCCTTCTCTAGAATCTTCCCAAACCAGGGATCAAACCTGGGTCTCCTGCATTGCAGGCAGATTCTTTACCATCTGAGCCACCAGGGAAGCCCAAGTTTTTTTTTTTTTAGTTTAATGATTAAGTTAAAATGATTTAACTTAGTGATTATGCTTCTTTGTCTCTTTTCTACTCTGTCATATTTTTTACTTCATGTATTTTTTCCAGACTGTGACTTGACTTTTTATTTTCTTGCTAGTATCTTTTACAGAACAGAATTTTAAAAATCTTAACAGAATCCAGCTTACCATTTTTTTTTTCATGAATTGTGTTTTTGCTGTCATATGTGAAGAGACATTGCCAAGTCCCCGGTCATCTAAATTTTTTCCCATGTTATTTTCCAGGAGTTTTATAGTTTCATGCTTTGCCTTTAAGTCTGTTATCCATTTTAAGTTGATTTTTGTGGAAGACATAAGGTCTGTGTATGTGGAAGTTCAGTTGTTCCAGTACTGCCATTTAATGAAAAGACAGTCTGTTCTCCACTGATTTTTTTCTTGCTCTGTTGACTTTATTTATGCGTGTCTATTTCTGTGTGCTCTATTCTGTTCCATTGATCTGTTTGTCTATTTTTTTAAATTTATTTTTTTGCCAATACCACACATTTAATTCTTGTAGCTTTATAGTAAGTTTAGAATCTAGTCATGTCAGTCTTCTGACTTTGTTATTCTTTAGTATTGTGTTGTCTCTTCTTGGTCACTTGCCTTTCCATATACACTTTATTTATTAAGGCTTAAAATGTATTTTAATAAGTTCATGTTGCATTATTTCATTTCTCAGAAAAACTTCAAAGGTATTAGGGACAAATCAAACATGGTACACCAATAAAAAATGCACAGCATAACTACCTAAGATAGGCAAAGCTAAGAGCTACTGTCTGACATTCAGCATACAGCAACCCTGTTCTCAAGATTGTACTAGGCCTATCAAGAAAGCTGTGAATGGCAACATCACAGACACAAAAGGGCCATTTCTGGGTTGTCCTTACCCAAGAAAAAGATGGAGGCAAGTTTAACACAAGATTTTTTAAAGATACACTAAATGAAAATCTCTAAGAGAAAATGTCTTCCTTGGGACATGAAAGGGTAATATACGGGACATAACAGAACCGTATGTATGTTGTCTGTGACCTCTGTGGACATGTGCCTGAATTCCCACCTGGGAGTGATTGGAACAGTGGGGCCAAGGTCACTGGGGGATATTTGGGTTTTGTGGTATATGTGGCAGGATCTCTAGGGTAAGACAGTGCACTAAATCGTGTCTGACTCTTGCAACCCCACGGACTGTAGCCTGCCAGGTTCCTCTGTCTATGGGATTCTCCAGGCAAGAATACTGGAGTGGGTTGCCATTTCCTTCTCCTCCATATACACTTTAGAACCAGTTTGTTGATACCTTCAAAGTAACTTGCTGGAATTTTGATGGATCGAATGTATAGATCAAGTTGGAAAGAACTGACATTTTAACAATATCAAGTCTGCTGCTGCTGCTGCTAAGTCGCTTCAGTCATGTCCGACTCTGTGCGACCCCATAGATGGCAGCCCACCAGGCTCCGCCATCCCTGGGATTCTCCAGGCAAGAACACTGGAGTGGGTTGCCATTTCCTTCTCCAATGCATGAAAGTGAAAAGTGAAAGTGAAGTCGCTCAGTCATGTCCGACTCTAGTGACCCCATGGACTGCAGCCTACCAGGCTCCTCCATCCATGGGATTCTCCAGGCAAGAGTACTGGAGTGGGGTGCCATTGCCTTCTCCGAATATCAAGTCTACCTATCCATAATATGGACGATCCATTGTTTTAGACCTTTGATTTTTTTCAGCAGAGTTTTGTAGTTTTCCTCATGTATATCTTCTACAAATTTTTAAAAGACTTATATCTAAGTATTTCATTTTTCTGGGTGCTACTGTAATGTTTTTGATTTCAAATTCCATCTGTTCATGGCTGGTATATAGGAAAGCAGTTGATTTTTGTATATTAACCTTGTGTCCTGAAGCTTTTATATAATCACATGTTCTAGAAAGAAATCTTGGATTTTCTACATAGACAGTTGGACTTCCCTGGTGGCTCAGTCAGTAAAGAATCCACCTGCAATGCAGGAAACCTGGGCTTGATCCCTGGGGTCAGGAAGATCCTCTGGAGAAGGCGATTGCAACCCATTCTAGTATTCTTGCCTGGAAAATTCCATGGACAGAGGAACCTGTGGGCTATAGTACATGGGGTCACAAAGAGTCAGACACGACTTAGTGACTGAACGCCACCACCACATAGACAATCAAGTCATCTTCAGAAAAGACAGTTTTATTTCTTCTTTCCTAGTCAGTATACCTGTTATTTCCTTTTCTTGTCTTCTTACATTATCCTGGAATTCCAGCTTGATGTCGAATAGGAGTGGTGAAAGGTGACATTCTTGCCTCGTTTCTGATCTTAATGGGATAGCATATAGGTTCTCACTTTTTTTTTTAATTTTGTTTTATTTTTAAACTTTACAATATTGTATTGGTTCTGCCGTATATCGAAATGAATCTGCCACAGGCATACATGTGTTCCCCATCCTGAACCCTCCTCCCTCCTCCCTCCCCATACCATCCCTCTGGGTCATCCCAGTGCACCAGCCCCAAGCATCCAGTATCATGCATCGAGCCTGGACTGGCAACTCGTTTCATATATGATATTATACATATTTCAATGCCATTCTCCCAAATCATCTCACCCTCTCCCTCTCCCACAGAGTCCAAAAGACTATTCTATACATCAGTGTCTCTTTTGCTGTCTTGTATACAGGGTTATTGTTACCATCTTTCTAAATTCCATATATATGCATTAGTATACTGTATTGGTGTTTTTCTTTCTGGCTTACTTCACTGTGTATAATAGGCTCCAGTTTCATCCACCTCATTAGAACTGATTCAAATGTACACTTTCAAATGCTGTTAATTGTAGATTTTAACTTTTTTAGGCACAGCAACAATTGTTTGCAGAGAGTATCAGCACAGCCTATCTTTAACCTAAGCCTAACAAAATTAACATTGATTCTTTAATGTCATCTAATATCTCATCAGTGTTCATATTTCCTTGATTGCCTCCAAAATGTCTAAATAAGGTCCACACATGGCATTTGAATATCTCTTCAGTCTCCTTTTATTCCATAAGACCTTTCTCTTTTTATACTATTAACTTGTTGAAGTCTTAACAACAACAACAAAAAAAATTGCAAATTATGTCATTTTACTCTCAGCACTTCAGCTTCATTTCTTAATAATGATTTTTCTCTGTATCCAGAATATCATGATCTTACCTAACAATATTCACAGTAATTCTCTAATGTCACCTAATACCCAGTTCATTTGAATTGGCCTTCATAGTTCCCAAAATGTTTTTCAGTTCGTTTGTGCAGATTCCTAGTGGCTCAGATGGTAAAGAATCTGCTTGCAGTGAAGGAGACTGGGTTTGATACCTGGGTTGGGAAGACTGCCTAGAGAAGGGAATGGCAACCCACTCCAGTATTCTTGCCTGGGAAATCCCAGGTACAGAGGAGCCTGGCGGGCTGCAGTCCATGGAGTTGCAAAGAGTCAGACACGACTGAGCCACTAACACATTCACTTTCACTTGTGCAGATTAGTCAGTTGAAGCTAATAGATGACACCTGAAGAATGATGTTTATTTCTTAAGTGGATTTGTGTTAAGGAAAATCTCCCCTCTAAAAAATTTTGTCATGAAATTGACTTGCTGAAGACCTAGGGTATTTTATGACTGTCCATTCTTACTTTCAAATATCACATTTCAAATCTTGGGTATATAAGTGGAGGGGAAGGAAGAGCCAGGTTATGGCTTCTATCCAGCTTCAGATTTCTCTCCAAATCTACATTCTGTTTGAACTGTAGTGCCCTTTCTGTTTTGAATTTCCTAGGCCTTGTCCTTAGGGCTGATGTAGATGGAGAACTTCTGTTTTTACTATGATAAGTCACCATTTCTCACCATGAATGCTCACTTGTGGGCACTATGAGACCCTTTCCTCTTAATAGAGTCCATTCAGTGATTTAATAGAGTCTTACCCAGTTTGTGGGGCTGTGGGCTTCATTTGCCAACTAGAGATTGGGGCTGAACCTGCTACTGGTCCAGCTCTGGGGGCCTTATGTACAGGACACTGGTTAAGAATGGGCAACTCTCTCTGGAGTGGGAGCACTGAGTCCAGGACACTAGACTGACAGAGAACTCCTGATCCCAGAGAGTACTAATTACTGAGAACTCCCACGAAGGCTTCCACTTCTGTCCAAGACCTGATGCCACCAAGCTGCTGGCAACACACTGTGCAGGATGCCTCACCCAAATAAGAAGCATGACGAAAACACAAACCCAGTCATCAGCAGACAGACTTCCCACAGACACTCCCCCAAAAGGCATTTCACATAGCCCTTCCCATCAGAGGGAAAAAAAACTCACCTCCTCCCACTAGAATGTAGGTACAAGTCCCTCCAAATAAGAAGCTTGTCCAAACTAATGGACCAATCTCAACCACCAAGGGCAGAGACCAAAAGGAAGAACTATGACCCTAAAACCTGGGGAAAGGAGACTTCAAACTAGTAAATTAGAAAAAAAAAATGAAAAGACAGAGAAATATTACACAAATGAAGGAGCAAGTTCAAAACTCAAATAAACAAAGAGGAAATAAGCAAATTACCTGAAAAGAATTCAGAGTAATGGTAATAAAGATGATCCAAAACTTTGGAAATAGAATGGAGAAAATGCAAGAATCAGTTAACACATTCAAACAAAACAATTACTGAAATTAAAAATACTCAGGAAGGGATCAATAGCAGAATAACTGAGGCAGAACAATAGATAAGTAAATTGGAAGGTAGAATGGTAGAAATAACTGCTGAAGAGCAGAGTAAAGGAAAAAGAATGAAATGAATAGAGGATAGTCTCAGAGACATCTGGTCAAATAGTAACTGCATCAACATTCAAATTATAGGGGTCCCAGAAGAAGAAGAGAAAAAGAAAGGGTCTGAGAAAATTTTTGAAATGATTATAGTTGAAAATTGTCCTAACATGGGAAAGGAAATAGTCCATCAAGTCTAAGAAGCCCAGAGAGTCCCATTGAGGCTAAACCCAAGGAGAAACATACCAAGACATATACTAATCATACTAACAAAGATTAAACACAAAAGCAACAAGGGAAAAGCAGTGAGTAACATACAAAGGAAACTCCATATGATTAACAGCTGATCTTTCAGCAGAAACTCTGCAGGCCAGAAAGGAATGACAGGATACATTTAAAGTGCTGAAAGGGAAAAATATACAACCAAGATTACTTTACCCAGAAAGGATCTCATTGAATATTGATGGAGAAATCAAAAGCTAAAGACAAGGAAAAGTTAAGAGAATTTAGCACCACCAAACTAGCTTCACAACAAATGTTAAAGGGACTTCTATAGGCAGGAAACATGAGGGAAGGAAGCCTACAAAAACAAACCCAAAACAGTTAAGAAAATGCCAACGGGAACATGTATATATCAACAATTACTTTAAGTGTAAATGGATTAAATGCTCCACCCAAAACACACAGACTGGCTAAATGGACACAAAAACAAGACTCATATGTATGCTGTCTATAGGAGACCCACTTTGGACCTGGAAACACATACAGACTGAAAGTGAGAGGATGGAAAAAGATATTTCATGCCAGTGGAAATCAAAAGAAGAGTAGCAATTCTCAAATCAAATAAACCATGAAATAAAGAATATTATTAATAGAAGAGATAAGGAAGGACACTATATGATGATCAAGGGATCAATCCAAGAAGACATAACAATTGTAAGTATTTATGCACCCAACATAGGAGCATATCAATACATAAGATGAACACTAACAGAAATTAAAAGTTGCTTACTCCTTGGAAGGTTGTTATGACCAACCTAGATAGCATATTAAACAGCAGAGATATTACTTTGCCAACAAAGGTCCGTCTAGTCAAGGCTATGGTTTTTCCAGTTGTCATGTATGGATGTGAGAGTTGGACTGTGAAGAAAGCTGAGCGCCAAAGAATTGATGCTTTTGAACTGTGGTGTTGGAGAAGACTCTTGAGAGTCCCTTGGACTACAAGGAGATCCAACCAGTCCATCCTAAAAGAGACCATTCCTGGGTGTTCATTGGAAGGACTGATGCTGAGGCTGAAACTCCAATACTTTGGCCACCTTGTGCAAAGAGTTGACTCTGGAAAAGACCCTGATGCTGGGAGGGATTGGGGGCAGGAGGAGAAGGGGACGACAGAGGATGAGATGGCTGGATGGCATCACCGACTCAATGCACATGAGTTTGGGTGAACTCCAGGAGTTGGTGATGGATAGGGAGGCCTGGCGTGCTGCGATTCATGGGGTCACAAAGAGTCGGACATGACTGAGTGACTGAACTGAACAGACATAAAAGGGGAAATTGACAGTAATACAATAATTGTAGGGGACTTTAACACCCCACTTACGCCAATGGACAGATCATCAAAACAGAAAATTAATAAGGAAATATAAGCCTTAAATGACACATTAGACCAGATGTACCTGATTGAAATCTCTAGGACGTTGTATCTACATGCAGAAGAATACACTTTCTTCTCAAGTGTACATGGAACATTTTCCAGGATAGACCACATCTTGGGTCAACAATCAAGCCTTTGTAAATTTAAGAAAATTGATATAGTATCAAGCATCTTTTTTGATCACACTGCTATGAGACTAGATACTAATTACAGGGGGGAAACTGTAAAAAGCACAAATATATTCAGATTAAAGAATATATTTCTAAATAACCAACAGGTTACTGAAGAAATAAAAGGGGAAGTAAAACAATCCCTAGAAACAAGTAACAACAAAGACATGACTCAAAATCTATGGTATGTAACAAAAGCAATTCTAAGAAGGAAGTTTATAGCAATACAGTCTTACCTCAAGAAATAATAAAAACATCAAATAGACAACCTAATTTACACAAAGAAGAACCAAAAACCTCCCAAGTTAGTAGAAGGAGAGAAGTCATAAAGATCAGAGCAGAAATTAATGAAAAGAAGGAAACAATAGTAAAGATTAATAAAACTAAAAGCTGATTCTTAAAGAAGATAAACGAATTTTACAAACCACAAGCCAGACTCATCAAGAAAAAAAGGGAGAAGCCTCAAATCAACAAAATTAGAAATGAGAAAGGAGAGGTTACAGCAGACAATGCAGAAATACAAAGAATTATAAGAGACTATTACAAACAGCTATATGCCAGTAAAATGGACAACCTGAAGAAATGGACAGATTCTTAGAAAAATTTAACTTTCCAAGACTGAACCAGGAAGAAATAGAAAATTATGGTCAACCTATCACAAGCACTGAAATTGAGACTGTGAGAAGAATCTCCCAAAAAACAAAAGCCTAAGGCCAGATGACTTCACAAGTGAATTCTGTGAAATATTTAGAGAACAGCTAATGCCTGTCCTTAAACTCTTCCAAAAAATTGCAGAGGAAGAAAACGTACAAACTCATTCTATGAGGCCACCAATACCTTGATACCAAAACTAGATAATGACATCACACAGAAAATTATAGGCCAATATCACTGATGAACATAGATAAAAAAACCCTCAACATAATAATATCCACATATGATAAACCCACAGCAAACCATTTTCACCATTATCCTCAATGGTGACAAACTGAAAGCATTTCCTCTAAGACTAGGAACAAGACAAGGGGGCCCACTCTAGCCACTAATATTCAACATAGTTTTGGACGTCCTAGCTGTGGCAAACAGAGAAGAAAAAGAAATGAATCTAGAATTGGAAAAGAAGTCGAACTCTTACTGTTTGAAGATGACATGATACTATACATAGAAAAGCCTAAAGATACTATCAGAAAATTGCTAGACCTAATCAGTGAAATTAGTAAATTTGCAGGATATAAAATTAAGACACAGAAGTCAGTTGTATTCCTATACACTAACAATGAAAAGTCAGAACGAAATTAAGGGATTAATCCCATTTACATTGCAACAAAAGAACAAAATACCTAGGAACAAACCTACCTAGGAAGACAAAAGAGCTGTATACAGAAAACTGTAGGACACTGATGAAAGAAATCAAAGATGACCTAGACAGATGGAGAGAGATGCCATGCTCCTGGATTGGAAGAATCAATATTGTGATAGTGACTATACTACCCAAAGCAATCTACAGATTCAGTGCAATTCTGATCAAACTACCAATGGCATTTTTCACAGAAGTAGAACAAAATGTCTCACAATTCATATGCAAACACAGAAGACCCTGAATAGCCAAAGCAATCTTGAGAAAGAAGAATGGAGCTGGAGGAATCAATCTTCCTGACTTCAGACTATACTACAAAGCTATAGTCATCAAGACAGTATCGTGTGGCACAAAAACAGAAATACAGACCAATGGCACAAGATAGAAAGCCCAGAAATAAATCCATGCACCTATGGCACCCTACTCCAGTACTCTTGCCTGGAAAATCCCATGGATGGAGGAGCCTGGTGGGCTACAGTCCATGGGGTCGCTAAGAGTCAGACACGACTGAGCGACTTCACTTTCACTTTTCACTTTCATGCATTGGAGAAGGAAATGGCAACCCACTCCAGTGTTCTTGCCTGTAGAATCTCAGGGACAGCAGAGCCTGGTGGGCTGCCGTCTATGGAGTCGCACAGAGTCGGACACGACTGAAGTGACTGAGCAGCAGTAGCAGCGTGGGCACCTTAATTTTGATAAAGGAGGCAAGAGTGTACAGTGGAGAAGAGACAGTTTCTTCAATAAGTGGAGCTGGGAAAACTGGACAGCTATGTGTAAAAGAATGACATTAGAACACTTCCTAACACCATACACAAAGATAAACTTGAAATGGATCAAAGATCTTAAGGTAAGACCAAAAACTATAAAACTTGAAAACATAGGCAGAATGCTCTATGATGTAAATCACAGCAAGATCCTCCATGACCCATCTTCTAGAGTAATGGAAATTAAAAGAAAAAAATAAACAAGTGGGGCCTAATTAAACTTAAAAGCTTTTCACAGCAAAGGAAACAATAAATAAGATGAGAAGACAACCCTCAGAATGGGAGAAAATAACTGCAGATGAAGTAACTAATAAAGGATTAATCTCCAAAATGTATAAGCAGCTCAAACAGCTCAGTATTAGAAAAGCAAACAGCCCAATCAAAAAGTGGGCAGAAGACCTAAACAGACATTTCTCCAAAGAAGACAACTGGGTGGCTAATAAACACATGGAAAGATGCTCAACATCCCTCATTATTAGATGAGAAATCAAAACTACGATGAGGTATCATCTCACACTGGTCATCAAAAAAATCTTCAGTCAGTAAATGGTGGAGAGGATGTGGAGAAAAAAGAACTCTCTTGTACTGTTGATAGGAATATAAATTGATATAGCCATTATGGAGAACAATATGGAAATTGTTTTCCATATTGTTTTTCCTTAAAAACTAGGAATAAAATTACCATATGACCCAACAATCCCACTATTGGACATACAGTGTGAGAAAGCCATAGTTGAAAAAGACACATGTACCCCAGTGTTCATTGAGCACTATTTACAGTAGCTTGGACATGGAAGCAAAGTAGATGTCCATCGACAGATGAATGGATAATGAAGTTGTGGTACATATATACAATGGAATATTATTCAGCTGTATAAAGGAATGCATTTGAGTCAGTTCTAATGATGTGGTTGAACCTTGAACCTATTATGCACAGTGAAGTAAGTCAGAAAGAGAAAAACAAATGTTACATATTAATGTGTGTATATGAAATCTAGAAAGATGACACTGATGTATCTGTTTGCAGGGCAGCAGTGGAGACATTGACATAAAGAACAGACTTGTGGACAGAGTGGGGGAAGGAGAGGGTGGGGCAAATTGAGAGAGTAGCACTGAAACATGCACATTACCATATATAAAATAGATACGCAGTGGGAGTTTGCAGTGTGACTCATCAAGCTCAAACATAATCTGTGACAACCTAAAAGGATGGGATGGGGTGGGATGTGGGAGGAGGTTCAAGAGAGAGGGGACATATATATACCTATGGCTGATTCATGTTGATGTATGGACGAAATCAACACAATATTGTAAAGCAATTATCCTCCAATTTAAACAAATTTAAAAAAAACTGGAAAATGTAAATGTAAGAAATCTTTGATGACAAAATGCAGATCAACGGCTGTTGGGGAGGGGAGTGAAAGATTACAAAGGAGCATATTAGTCATTTTTGGAAATGACTAATAAATTTACTCTCTTCGGTGTTGTGATGTTTTCACAGGTGTATAAGTATTTCAAACTTACTAAGCTGTATACTTTAAATACGTGTATAATTGTGTGTCTAATATATGCCAGTAAGATATAGTTTTTTAAATTAAAAAAAGAAGGGAGGCCTCTGATACCATCTTCAACCTGCTTTCCTTACCTCCTTCTTGCCTCTGCTAAACTGTGAGGCTGGATAGATGGGTACTCCTCCTACACATCCCTTTCTTCTCTTTCTCCAGCTCTGCCTATGCGACGAGTCTTCTCTAGGAAGAGCACTCACCAGACTAAGAACATGGCCCCAGGGCTCCTGACTACTAGGGATGAGGTGAGTCCTAAAATTTCTTCCTAGCTCTTATAGGATGGACCCATTTCTTTTGTCGTGTACCGGAGCTGCCTGATGGTGTTAGGCTGTACCTACCTCTGATCTTGGAGGTGTGACTTGTCTTACCTGGAGCCTTTTCTTGGACTCCTCTGGTCCATTCATGAGCTATACATTCATCAAGTAGTAAATTGTCATCAGCACAGTTGAAACACAATTATGGTTATGTGCCCAGTGATTCCAGGGCCTAAAAGAGTGAAGGGAGGCTTTCAAAGGAGGAGCTGCCTGAGCTGACCCTGACAGATATGGCAAGTTGAAGAGCTGAAGGAATGTATTTCTGTGAGAATGTGACTGGAAGCCTAGCACGTCTCTGAGACCAGGGGATCTGCAGGCTGTCCCTCGTCATATGGGAAGCTTGGAGCCGTCCGTGGCCTTTTGTTACATCAGTTTTCTCTGTGTAGAGGTGAGGATGCTGACTTGCTGTCTGCTGGTGATTCATGGGTAGCTATAATTTGGCTGGCCCCATGCTTTATATTTAAACGAGTTTTCCACACTTATAAATTGGAAGAATACACCTAAGTCCTGAGTCCACATTCTTGGTGCATATGACAAGTAGCTGGAACCAAACAGCATCCGCATGGTGTAGTCACAGCCTCTCGTGCCCCTTGACCCCATGGCTGAAGTGCCTGCTTCATTCATTCATTACTTGCCTCGGCTCTGAAGGTTTTGCTTTTACCCACTCTGAGTCTGAATGGAGATAGTTCAACCAGAATCCTGAAATCCAGGCTGAGGAGTTTGGGCTTGAACTTGGAACAAGTTAGGTTTGAAGGATTTTGAGAAGTTTGCCATAAGTAGTAATTGAATGAATATATGTCCTAAAGGAAAGATTTTCTAATCCCTAAGACTAGGCAGCTTGTGACCTTGACATAATCAAATGGAGTTAACGTTTACTGACTGCCTAAACAGACGCCAGGTGGGATACTTCTATTGATTATTATCATTTACAAAAAATAGTGTCAGTTGGTCTAATTAAATTTTGTGTTGCCTGTCATAAAAAATATGACAAGTATAAAATTTTTTTGTTAGATCTGAACTGCTGAGCTCATATGGTAGGTATTTGCCTGTTACTGTATAAGTTAAAAATACTTGATTTTGATGTTATCAGATAACATTGAGGGCTGTATGTCCCTCAATTGTCAAATCTTTTATTTGAGAGAAAGTGTTTATGCAGTACATGCAATTCAGAATCTTTCCTAAGGTATTTGTGGGGGGAATTTCTTTTATAGGTTTCTCTTTACCATTACTGATATTAATAGAGAGACATTCTTGGCCAAAATGAAACATTATTTTCCTGCCCTTCCTGTGGGATCCTTGGCACACCCTGAACCATATCCTGTCTATGACCATCATCTCTCAATATACATTTTTTCCCTTTTATTCATTAATTAAAAATTGAACCCAGGGCATGAGCATCTGAGTAGCTTTGTTTTTATTTTTTAATATTTAATTTTTTTAAATTGTGAAAGTGTGATAACATATTCACAGGAGACTTGGAAAATACAGAACAATGTTACATATAGTTCCAGTATATTATAATTATTTTTTTAAGTAGAAAAGTTAAGATTTTTAGTTGGAGTTTCAAACTCTCATAAATTAATAGATTATAGAGAAGTAGAAGGGTTTAGTAGACCTGAAAAGCACTGTGAATGAATTCAGCATAATTAAAATTTATACAATTTTCACACAATAGTAGGATACAAATTCTATTCAAGTTCCTATAGACTGTAAACTAGGAGACACTGGAACATATCCAGGGACATAAAACAAGGTGCCAAAATTTCATGGTCTAAAAATGTTGAAATCATGCAGTCTATTCTCTTATCACTGTGAAATTATATTAGAAATTGATATCAAAGATATTTGAAAATAGCATATTTTCAGGTGCCATGTGACATTTATCAGGATAGATCTTCGACTTAGCCATCAAGAGCCTCAATAAAGTTAGACTGAAAAAAAAACACAGAGGATGATTGCAGAGAAGAAAGGTTGCCTATCTCCTTCATTTGGTTGTTTTTCTGGAACTTTATCTTGTCCCTTCATCTGGGACAAAACCCTCTGCTTTTTCATCCTGGTTAACTTTCTAGCTACTAGTGGTTTTCTAGCTACTGTGGGATTGTAGTTCTTCTTGCTTCTTCTGTCTGCCCTCTGATGGAAGAGGCTGAGAGGCTTGTATAAGCTTCCTGATGGGAGAGACTGGTGGTGAGAAAAACTGGGTCTTGCTCTGGTGGGCAGAGGTATGCTTGCTGCTGCTGCTGCTAAGATGCTTCAGTCATGTCCGACTCTGTGCGAACCCAGAGATGGCAGCCCACCAGGCTTCCCCGTCCCTGGGATTCTCCAGGCAAGAACACTGGAGTGGATTGCCATTTCCTTCTCCAGTGCATTGAAAGTGAAAAGTGAAAGTGAAGTCGCTCAGTCATGTCCAACTCCTAGCGACCCCATGGACTGCAGCCTACCAGGCTCCTCCCTCCATGGGATTTTCCAGGCAAGAGTACTGGAGTGGGGTGCTATTGCCTTCTCCATAAGAGGTATGCTTAGTAAAACTTTAATCCAATTATCTGCTGATGGGTGGGGTTTGGCCTGAGGCAACTCAGCCCTGGGGTCTGTGGACTCTATTGTAGGGTTAATGGAGACCTCCAAGAGGACTTAGGCCAAAGAACCTCTTCCAGGACTGCTGCTGCCTTTGCCCCCATCCTTATGGTTAGCCACTGCTAACCCACACCTCCACAGCAGACCCTTCAACACAAGCAAGTCACTGCTCCTTTTCCCTGGGTTTTGGCATGTACAAGATTTTGTTTGTGTCCTCCCAGAGTGGAGTCTTTGAATCCTCCAGTCCTGTGGAAGTTCTGTAATTGAATCCCACTGACCTTCAAAATCCGATTCGCTGGGGATTCCCAGTTCCTTTGCTGGATCCCCAGGCTGGGAAGCTGGATGTGGGGCTCAGAACTGTCACAACAATGGGAAAACTTTGATAATATCATTCTCCTGATTGTTGGTTGCCCACCTAATGGGTATGGGATTTGATTTTGTGTTTGTGCTCTTCCTACCATCTAGTTGCGGCTTCTTCTTTGTCTCTGGACATGGGATATCTTTTTTGGTGAGTTCCAACATCCTCCTATTGATGGTTGTTCAACAGCTAGTTGTGATTTTGGTGCTTTGGCAGGACTGAGTAGCTTTGCTTTTAAGAAGTTTCCATACTTGCAGATATACGGTACTCATAACATACTTGTTTCATAAAGGGACACGATCTTAACTTACTCTGAAAGAAAACAGAACAATGGATTTGTTAGGTTTGTTTGTTTTGCTGTTAGTTATTTGAGACATAGAAATTTACGTATTTTCAGTTCAGTTCAGTCGCTCAGTCATATCCGACTCTTTACGACCCCATGGACTGCAGCATGCCAAACTTCCCTGTCCATCAACAACTCTCAGAGCTTACTCAAACTCATGTCTATTGAGTTGGTGATACCATCCAACCATCTCATCCTCTTTCACCCCTTCTCCTACCTTCAATCTTTCCCAGCATCAGGGTCTTTTCCAAGGAGTCAGTTCTTTGCATCAGATGGCCAAAGTATTGGAGTGTCAGTTTCAGCATCAGTCCTTCAATGAATATTCAGGACTGATTTCCTTTAGAACTGACTGGTTTGATCTCCTTGCAGTCCAAGAGACTCTAAAGAATTTTCTTCAAAACCACAGTTCGAAAGTGTCAATTCTTTGGCACTCAGCTTTCTTTATAGTCCAACTCTCACATCCATACATGACTACTGGAAAAACCATAGCTTTGACTAGATGGACCTTTGTCGGGCAAGTAATGTCTCTGCTTTTTAATATGCTGTCTAGTTTGGTCAAAACTTTTCTTCCAAGGAGCAAGTGTCTTTTAATTTCATGGCTGCAGTCACCATCTGCAGTGACTTTGGAGCCCCCCAAAATAGTCTCTCACTGTTTCCATTGTTTCCCTATCTATTTGCCATGGAGTGATGTGACTGGATGACATGATCTTGGTTTTTTGTATGTAGAGTTTTAAGCCAACTTTTTCACTCCCCTCTTTCACTTTCATCAGGAGGCTCTTTAGTTCTTCGCTTTCTGCCATAAGTGTGGTGTCATCTGCAAAACTGAGGTTACTGATATTTCTCCCAGCAATCTTGATTCCAGCTTGTGCTTCATCCATCCCAGCATTTCACATGATGTACTCTGCATATAAGTTAAATAAACAGGGTGACAATATACAGCCTTGATGTACTTCTTTCCCAATTTGGAACCAGTCTGTTGTTCCACGTCCAGTTCTAACTGTTGCTTCCTGACCTGCATATAGGTTTCTCAAGAGGCAGGTCAGGTAGTCTGGTATTCCCATCTCTTTCAGAATTTTCCACAGTTTATTGTGATCCACACAGTCAAAGGCTTTGGCATAGTCAATAAAGCAGAAGTAGATGTTTTTCTGGAACTCCCTTGCTTTTTCCATGATCCTGCGGATGTTAGTAATTTGATCTCTGGTTCCTCTGCCTTCTCTAAAACCAGCTTGAACATCTGGAAGTTCACGGTTCACGTATTGCTGAAGCCTGGCTTGGAGAATTTTGAGCATTACTTTACTAGCATGTGAGATGAGTGCAATTGTGCAGTAGTTTGAGCATTCTTTGGCATTGCCTTTCTTTGGGATTGGAATGAAAACTGACGTTTTTCAGTCCTGTGGCCACTGCTGAGTTTTCCAAATTTGCTGGCATATTGAGTGCAGCACTTTGACAGCATCATTTTTCAGGATTTGAAATAGCTCAACTGGAATTCCATCACTTCCACTAGCTTTGTTCACCACTTTCTAATTCCATAATGTTTTCAGACCCCTCCCACCCTAGAGGTGGAGAAGGAAATGGCAACTCACTCCAGTATTCTTGCCTAGAGAATCCTGTGGATGGAGGAGCCTGGTGGGCTGCTGTCCATAGGGTCACACAGAGTCGGACACGAGTGAAGCGACTTAGCATGCATGCATGCATTGGAGAAGGAAACGGCAACCCACTCCAGTAGTCTTGCCTGGAGAAATCCCAGGCACAGAGGAGCCTGGTGGGCTGCCATCTGTGGGGTTGCACAGGGTCAGACATGAGTGAAGCAACTTAGCAGCAGCACTCCAGAGAAATCTTGCACTCATTAGGAGTCACTCCCCATTCTCCCCTCCCCCAGCTCTTGACAACTACTAATCTATTTGTATACATTTGGTTGTTCTAGATGTTGCATATAAATGGAATCATGTAATATATGGTGTTTTGTGGCTGTTTTCTTTCACTTGGCATAATATTTTCAAGATTCATCCACACTGTAGCCCAAACCAGTAATACTTTATTCTTCTTTAAGGTTGAATAATATTCCATTGTTTGGATATAAGCCATTTTGTTTACTCATTTATCAATTGATGGATATTTCAATTATTCCTGTCACTATAATTTAATTAAGATTTTTGGTCTGTCTGTGTGCATCTGACAAGTTTTAATGATAAAATTATAGTATTTTAAAACTAGTGACTACACCACTATCATACCTTTTTTCACTTTAAAAAATGAAAAAAACACAAACATTTACATTCAAATCAGTAACTCTACTGGTTAAATCATTAATAGATTTTCACTATTCCATCCCGCTGTGTTTCTCAGTCATTAGAAATTTAACCTGTTCTCAATGTTTCAGAATTGTTTCTATGGGAAATTTTATTCATGAAGTGAATTTTGGACTTACCACAGAATATGGCCAAGTGAAGAAAGATGCCACCAAATATGGCCAGGTGAAGAGAGATGAGTGTTTTAGATCATGTGAGTTACAATTCTATAGTAGAGCATCTGTGGGTTTTTGTCTGCTTTTAAAACCATTGACAAGATGCTCTAACACCTTTGCTCTCTATTCTACTACCACTAGCTTTCCTTTCCCTCCTGCCAGATGTTTGTCCCTTCCCGTATCATAGGCTTTCCCCCTTTCCTTCTTATGGCATCTGTGTTCCCTTTCTCTCTACATGCCTCATCTTGATTTTTAGCCCTCTGATTTTTTCATGTCTATTCTGAATCTTACTCATGTTTTAAATTTAATTTTTCTTTTACTTAAAAAATTTTTGTTTTGGCTGTACATGGATTTTATTGTAGTACACAGGCTGTTTGGTGCATTGGCTTTCTCTAGTTGCAGAGCATGGGCTTAGTTGCCCTGAGGCTTGTGGGAGCTTAGATCCCCAACCAGGGATCAAACTTGTGTCCCCTGCATTGGAAGGCAGATTTATAACCAGGGAAATCTCTAGATTTCTACTAGACCACCAGGGAAGTCCCTAAAGTTTAATTTTTTTTTTTTTTTTTTGGTGTTACAAACCATAATTCACCCTGTGGATTAAATTTCCAGACAAGGACTTTAGACTCTCTAATATTAGCTATACTCAGTGAGGAAAGGAAAATAGCATTATCAACTATCAGATAAAATCAACTGCTAGACAAAGGGAAAGAAGAACATTTTGGAATGATAAAGAGGTCACGTCATCAGGAGGACATAACAGGTGTGTATATACTTATTCAAAATAGCAAAACTTCAAAATAATTGCCAGAATTAAAGGGAAAAAAAGACTCCCCTCTGAGTAATTGATAGGACAACGAGGTAAAATTTAGTAAAGAGGTAGATAATCTGAAGAAAACTAGCAACTGTGTTATCCTGGTTGATAGTTATAGAACACACCACCCTACAACTGTGGAATTCACATTCTTTTCGAGTACATTTGGTATGCTCACCAAAATAGACTACATGGGGTTCTGTAAAGGAAATCTTAACAAATTTAAAAAGATGCAAAGAATACAAAGTATATATTTTGTGACTAAGAGAATTGTGTTAGAAGTCAACAGTAAAATATCTAAGTAAATTTCAAATATTGGAAATTAAACAATACAGTCCTTACTATCCTTACACCAAAGAAGAAATTGCCTAGAAAATCCCATGGGCAGAGGAGCCTGGTAGGCTGCAGTCCATGGGGTCGAGAAGAGTCAGACACGACTGAACGACTTCACTTTCACTTTTACTTTCATGCATTGGAGAAGGAAATGGCAACCCACTCCAGTGTTCTTGCCTGGAGAATCCCAGGGATAGGGAGGCCTGGTGGGCTGCCGTCTATGGGGTTGCACAGAGTCGGACACGACTGAAGCGACTTAGCAGCAGCAGCAGCAGAGAATATTTCAAACAGACTGATGATGGAAATACAACTTACCAAAACTTGTGGGAGGCTAACTGAGTAGTTCTGCCTTGCCAGCCTTCCAGCAGTGTCATCCATCACTCTTGGGGCTAACCCATGCCTAGTGTCCAACTTGACCCATGAAGTGTCCCTAGAGGGCCTGAGAGGAAGACAGTATTGCTGATTGGGCCCACATATTTTCTCTTCCATTTCACTTTCTGTTCCTTATTGTGGAAGCTCAGGGTCTGTAATAAGCACTGAGGACATGCAAGTAGGCTTAGTAGTTGGGAATTTACTGAAACAAATACCCCAGAGCTATCACCTGCTTGCGTTCTTAGACTTGGATAGAGGCAGCTTATTGTAGCTACAGTGCTACCTTGCCAAATGGCTGATAAGCCACTTTGGACTTTATCTATATTTCTTGTTATCAGGCACATTGGGCCAAAACCCAAGGTCTCCTTTGCTTAATGAGGAAGATAACTTCAGGACAGAAACATCATAGGCTCTGCCTTTAATGGACTAATGTTGAATAGAAAATTCATGTATATAACATAAAACAGGAAATTCTGCAATAAAGATGAAGACAAACCATCTTATTTTGTGAAAGAAGAAATCTCAGATATTGGGTTTCTTCATGGTACTGGGAATGCTCTTGCGGCATTGTCCTTGGGAGCCCGGTTTGGGGAAAGCTTGTAACACTGGCTTAGGTTGCTGCTGCTAAGTCACTTCAGTCGAGTCTGACTCTGTGTGACCCCAGAGACTGCAGCCCACCAGGCTCCCCGTCCCTGGGATTCTCCAGGCAAGAACACTGGAGTGGGTTGCCATTTCCTTCTCCAATGCATGAAAGTGAAAAGTGAAAGTGAAGTCGTTCAGTCGTGTCTGACTCTTCTCGACCTCATGGACTGCAGCCTACCAAGCTCTTCCATCCATGGGATTTTCCAGGCAAGAGAACTGAAGTGGGTTGCCATTGCCTTCTCCCTGGCTTAGGTTAGGTTTCTCCAATACCTTCCCTGAGAAACTCATTTATTTCTGGCAGGTGACCATGTCTCCCAAAATTCTTCAGTAACAAGAACCAAGGGATTTGATGAGTATAAGATCAGTCTAAACTCAGAATTTCCTACAAAGAGAGTGATACTTCAGGAAGAAGAACCCACATTTGTGGAAATGTGTCGTTTATGGCAGAGGCTTCAGATTCAGTTATGAGCTCAGGCAACATCAGAAAATTCATTCTGGTGAGAACCTTATATGTAGGATAATGGAAGTAAATGCTTCATTGAAAGCTCAAAACTTAATCAATATCAGAGGATTCATTCTCACTTGTAAAGAGAGAAACTTTACAAGTGTACTGAATATTTTAAAAGCATAAGTCAAAATTCTGATCTTTCACATTAGCAATTTCACACCAGAGAGAAACCCTATGGATGTCACAGTGTAGGAAAAGAAAGGATTCAAATCCATCCCAGATCTCTTTCAGCACTGGCTTGGCAGGGCCCCTTGAGCTCAGAGGGGTGACCCTGCCTCTGTGACTCTTTGAGAGCCTCTGATGTAAGCAAAGAGTGGCAGCCTTGTCCCTTGGCCTGTGGTGGAATTGGCAGCCCTGACAACTTATGAATAGCCTTTCTTTCCTTAGCCTAATGATAGCCTAATCATTCCCCATGGCTCAGACAGTAAAGCGTCTGCCTGCAATGCGGGAGATCCAGGTTTGATCCTTGGGTTGGGAAGATCCCCTGGAGAAGGAAATGGCAACCCACTCCAGTATTCTTGCCTGGAAAATTCCATGGACAGAGGAGCCTGGTGGGCTATAGTCCATGGAGTCTCAAAGAGTCGGACACGACTGAGCGACTTCTCTTCACTTTCTTTCCTTGAAGGATAATGCATATTCACATTCTTCTTATCCCATCCCATTTTAAACTGCCTGCCTACTGACTATCCATGAGGAAGCCCTGGCACAAAAACTTTAAATCAAATATCTTAAATATGCATGAAGACCTAAAGGAAAATGAGGACATGGAATGAAAAGAACTAAGTCAACAATATTTGAACAAATAGAGTATCAATAAAGAGAATTTATAAAAGAGGACCATATAGAAGTCTTGGTGCTGCAAGCTCAGTAACTGAACTGAAAAATTCATTATAGGGATTCAACAACATATTTAAACAAGGAAAATTAAGTCTGTGCCACTTGGAAATACTTCAATTGAAGTTACCCATTCTGAGGAACAGAAAGAAAAGATTAGTAAAATGTGAACAGTTCTTGAAAGACCTGTGCGACACCATCAGGTTTACTTTACATACACATAATGGAAATTGCAGAAGGAAAGAAGAAAGAAAATTCCAAGAAATAATATCCAGAAACTGCCCATGTTTGATGAAAGACATAAATCTATACATCCAAGACACTCAACAAACTCCAAGTAAGATAAACTAAAAAAAAATCCACATTAGGACATATTAGTCAAATTGTCAAAACCCAAAGACAGAATTTTGAAAACAGCAAGTAAGAAGTTGTTTGTTACCTGCAAAAGACCCTAAAATAGATTAACAGACAATTTTTCATCAGAGCCCATGGAGGCCACCAGTCAGTGGGATCACATATTTTAAATCTTGGAAGAAACACTGTGAACTAAGAATTCTATATCTGGCAAGTTATTCTTGAAAAATGAAGGATAAATCAAGATGTTAATTTAAACAAAACCTGAGAGAGCTCATTAATGATAGACCTGCTCTATAAAAACCCTGAACCAAAAAAACAAAACTTCAGGCTGAACTGAAAATACATTAGGTAGTTACTCTAAACCATTAGAAAGAGAAGTGAATGCTAGTGCATAAGCTAGTATAAAAGCCAATATTATTGTGCTTTTTTGTGTAGTTTATGACTTCTGCTTTTTCTATGTGGTTTCAGGCAAACACAGAAAGTATACATCTATATTAGTGAGCATACACGGTATAAAGATGTAATCTTGGACAATTAGAAAATAAGGGGAGTGGGATGGAAAAATATAGGAGCAAGAGTGCTGGTATACTATTGAAACTAAGTTAGTAGACTTTTACAAGTTAAAAATGTTAACATGTTAACCACTAAGAAACTACTTAAAAATACACAGAAAATTAAAGAAGGGGATAAAGGTGAAAAAAAAAAACAAGGGAAAAAATATTTTAAAAGGCAGCAATGGAGGAATTGAGAAACAAAAGACATACACAGAAAACAAATGGCTAAATGGCAAAGGTAAATCCTTCCTTTTCAATAAACACATTCAATGTAAGTAGTATAAAATCCCCAGTCAAAAGACCTAGGTTAGCAGTTTGGATTTTAAAAAGAAAAACAAGATCTGTGTGGGGTTGTCTATAGGAGACTTACTTTAGATATATAGATATAAAGAGGTTGAAAGTAAGAATGGAAAGAAGTGAAAGTAAGAGTGAAAGAAAGAATGGAAAAGATGTTTCATACTAATAGTAACCAAAAAAGAGTTGAGATAGCTGTATTGAGACAAAGTAGATTTTAAATTAGGAAAAGATAACAAGATGAAGAAAGATATCATATATTGATAAAAAGCTTACTACAGAAAGAAGATATAATGATTATAATATATATCAATATATAAAAAACATATGGAATGACAATGGACAGAATTGAGAGAGAAAATAGTTATACAATAATGGTTGATGAGTTTAATACTCAGCTTTGTATACTGCATAGGGCAGCCAGAAAGGAGATCAACAAGGAAAAATAGAACTTGAATCACACTATAAATCAATTGCACCTAACATGTACAGAACACACCACCCAACAACAATAAAATATATATTCCACTTAAGTGCACATCAAACATTTTCCAGGACAGACCATATCTTAGGCCACAGGTAAGTCAGTAAGTCTTAAGTTTGAAATGATTAAAATCTTACAGAGTAACTTTTCTGTTCACAGTGGAATGAAACTAGAAATGAATAACAATTTTGGAAAATTCACAAATATGTGGAAACTAAGTAGGACACTCTTAAACAACTAATGTATCAAAGAAGAAAAGTCACATAAAGAAAATACTTTGGGAAAAAAATGGAAATTAAAACATGACATACCAAAACTTATGGAATATGGTGAAAGCAGTGCTTAGAGGGAAATTTATAACTGTAAATGCACATATTAAAGGAGAACTTAATAACCTAACTGTATAACCTGTATAACTAGAAAAAGAAGCACCAAGTAAACCCAGGCTAGCAGAAGGAAGAGAAATAACAAAAGTTAGAGCAAAGACAAATAGAGAATAGAAAAATGACAGAGAAATCAAGAAAACCTAAAGTTGGTTTGTTAAAATGATCATCTAAATTGACTAACAAAAAAATAAAACTCAAGTTACTCTAATCAGAAATCAGAAATTGAAAACTTTATTATCAATTTTTTAAAGATACAAAGGATTGTAAGGGAATACTGTCAACAGATATGCTGCCCAAGGTGAAATTAACACATTTTGAGGCATACACATTTCTATCTAAACTTCCTCAGGAAAGAATAGAAATTATGAATAGATCTATAATTAATGAGAATATTGGATCAGTAATTAAAAAAAAACTCTCAACAGAGAAAAGCTTACAGTGAGATGGCTTCAGTTATTAAGTCTACTAAATATATAAAGAAGAGTTAAGACAAATCTTTCTCAAGCTATTCGAAAATATTGGAGAGGACACTTCCTATCTAATTCTGTGACAAATTGCTCTGACTCCAGAGGTCTCAGACAAACAGTCTTCAAGAAAAGAAAACTACAAGCTAATATTCCTTATTAATATAGGGACAAAAGTCCTCACCAAGATGCTCTCAAAGTGAATCCAGCAGCATATTAGACCAATAGAGGTTTACAATGTGTTTTAGAATATTAATATCCTGTAATACTGCATTCAGAGAATAAAGTATAAAAACTGCATGAACATTTTAGTTGATTACAAAAAAGCATTTGACAAAATTCAGCATTCTTTTCATGATAAAAATATTCAGTAAACTAGGAATAGATGTAAACTTCCTCAACATGATAAAGGCCTTATATGAAAAAATCTACACTAATATTATTCTTACTGGTGAAAGACTGAAAACTTTTCCCTGAAGAACAGTGCAAGATAAGGATTTCAGCTTTTGCCACTTCTGTTCATCATAGTACTGACAGTTCTAGCCATAATTAGGCAGAAAAAGAAAAGATCCAAGTTGGAAAAGAAGTAAAATTATATCTTCACTGAAGACATTATCTCAAATCTATACAACAATCCACAAAATGTTGTTAGAGCTGATAAATTAATTCAGCAGTTTCAGGACACAAAATCAACACAAAAATGACAATTGTATCTATTTGTTTCCAAAGACCTATTCAAACAGGAAATATATATTTTTTCAATTCCATTTGTAATGGCATCAAAAATAATGTTCTGCTATAAACTTAACCAAGGAGTCAAAATAAATGTTCACTGAGAAGTGCAAAACATTGCTAAAATTAAAGAAGACCTAAGTAAATGGAAAGACTTCCCATGCTTATGGATTGGAAGATAATATTCCTGCAAAGACAGTAATATCCAAAGTGATCTATGGATTCAGTACAGTCCCTCTCAAAATATCTTTCATGTTTTATATAAATAGAAAAAAAAAATCCTAAAATTCATTTGGAATCTCATAGGACCCTGAAGTCAAAAGAATCTTGAAAAAGGAAAAGAAAGTTGGAGGACTCACTCTGCTTGGTTTCAGTACTTAGTACCAAGCTACAGACAGTTACAAAAGTGTCAAACTGCCATAAGTATAAACATATAGATTAGTGGAATAGAACTGAGAGCTTAGCAAAATATCTCTTATATATGGTCAATTGATTTTTGACAAGGATGCCAAGACTATTCAGTTGAAAAAGAACAGTCTATACAAGTGGTGCTTGGACAACTGGATATCCACAACTAAAAGAACACACTTGAGATAAATGAAAAATTAAAAATCCTCTGCAAAGAAATAGAAGATACAATGAATCAGCATGTAGAAATTTCAGAACTGAGACATATGTACCTAAAAGAAAAAGCTCAATAGATCGACTTAACAGCAGGTTAGAGGTAACAGAGAAATTATTGAATTAGAAGACAGAATAATATAAATTACCCAGTCTGTGCAACAGGGAGAAAATGTAGTGGGAAAAAGATGAACAGCCTCAAGAACTGTGAGAGTATAACAAAGTATCTTAACATTTGTGTTACCACAGTTCTAGAAGAAGAAGCAAAGAAGGGCAGGGTTGAAAAAGTATTAGAATAATTAATGGCTGAAAAGTTCCTAAATTTGGCAAGGGACCTACAGATTCAAAAAGCTTAGTATATCCCAAACGTGATAAGCCCACTGAAATCCATGCCAAGACACATTATAATGAAACTGTTGAAGACTAAAAATGAAGAAAACATCTTGAAATCAACTGGAGAAAAATAACACATTTCTTACAGGGGAAGAAAACCGTTAGAATGGTAGTGAATTTCTCATCAGAAATGACAGAGGCTAGATGGAAAGTGATGCAATTTTCCAGGTGCTGAAAGAAAATAATTACAAACCCTGAATCCTATATGAAATAAAAATATTTTTCAGAAATGAAGGGAAATCAGGGCATACTTAGATAAAGGAAAACTCAGAATTTGTCTCCAGCAGATGAGGAAAGGCAATTTTATAAACAAAAAGGAAACAATAAAAGAGGGAACCTTGGAATATCTGTGCGCAGTAAAAAGTTAACATAGCAGTCTGTCCTTAGAAAGTCCTGCTGGTAAGACTATCTTTTGGCTAGAATGGGAATCTTGTATTTTAGGTGGATTGGCACCATTCCCAGAGCTAATAAGAATGGCTCTCTGTGCCTAAAACTATGCAAACAATGGGTTTATGCCTTTCTTCTAGTATCTTGAATTTTGGTATGTGCTAGGCAGAAGGTGCCCGTGTGACCAGCCCACCATTTAAAAAGCTGGGCAGTGAGCTGCTAATGAGCTTCTTTGTGAAAACATTTAGCACATGTTGTTATAAATCCTTTTTGAAAGAATTAAGTGGGGTCATGTGGGGACTCCAATGGGAGAAAGAAGATTTGGGGTGTTTATTCCTGGTTTCCTCTGGATTTAATCTCTTGTATCATTTCCCTTTGCTAATTTTGCTTTGTATCATTTTGTTGTAATTATAGCCACTTGTGATAGGTTTTGTGCATCTTCCTAGTAAATATCAAACTTGGGGGTGGTCTTGATGACCCTTGGCACAATCAGGAAGAGAGTAAACATCATAATGAAAAATAAGCACTTTGCTTATGTATGAATTTTTCTAAACCTATTTTGATGGTTAAAGTAAAAATTATTACACAGCCTGAGGTGATTCTAAATGTATATAGAAGTAAACACGTAAGAAAATGACAATTTAAACAGAAAGGACAAGAGGATGTAATGGGAGGTAAAGTTTCCATACTTCAAACTGGTAAAATGACAATACAAGTAGACCAATAAGTTATGTGTATATATATACATAATGTAGCACCTAGAGCAACTACTAAAAAATCTATACAAAGAGGTACACTAAAAAACAATATAGATAAAAGAGAATGTTAAAAAAAAATTCAAGTAACTGACAGGAAGTCAGTAATAAGAAAACATAAGCAGAGGGAACAAAATTAAAACGGTCTAAATACACCAACTAAGAGAGACTGGACTGGAAGAAACACAAGCTGGAATCAAGATTGCCGGGAGAAATATCAATAACCTCAGATATGTAGATGACACCACCCTTATGGCAGAAAGTGAAGAGGAACTAAAAAGCCTCTTGATGCAAGTGAAAGTGGAGAGTGAAAAAGTTGGCTTAAAGCTCAACATTCAGAAAACAAAGATCATGGCATCCGGTCCCATCACTTCATGGGAAATAGATGGGGAAACAGTGGAAACAGTGTCAGACTTTATTTCTTTGGGCTCCAAAATCACTACAGATGGTGACCGCAGCCACGAAATTAAAAGACGCTTACTCCTTGGAAGGAAAGTTATGACCAACCTAGAGAGCATATTCAAAAGCAGAGACATTATTTTGCCAACAAAGGTCAAAGGCTATGGTTTTTCCTGTGGTCATGTATGGATGTGAGAGTTGGACTGTGAAGAAGGCTGAGTGCCGAAGAATTGATGCTTTTGAACTGTGGTGTTGAAGAAGACTCTTGAGAGTCCCTTGGACTGCAAGGAGATCCAACCAGTCCATTCTGAAGGAGATCAGCCCTGGGATTTCTTTGGAGGGAATGATGCTGAAGCTGAAACTCCAGTACTTTGGCCACCTCATGCAAAGAGTTGACTCATTGGAAAAGACTCTGATGCTTGGAGGGATTGGGGGCAGGAGGAGAAGGGGATGACAGAGGATGAGGTGGCTGGATGGCATCACTGACTCGATGGACGTGAGTCTGAGTGAACTCCGGGAGTTGGTGATGGACAGGGAGGCCTGGCGTGCTGCGATTCATGGGGTCGCAAAGAGTCGGACACGACTGAGTGACTGAACTGAACTGAACTGAAGAGAGACTGACATCAAAAAAAGACTCTATACGCTATCTAAGTGAAGCATCAAATGTAACAGCATAGGCAGATTAGAAAAAGAAGGATTAAAAAGATTAAAAAGATTTTAATAAAGATAATGAAGATTTTAATTTTAATAAAGATTTTAAAAGATTAAAAAGAAGATGCAGACATTAGTCAAAGGAAAGCACGGGTTCCTATATTAATATAAAGTAAGATAAACTTCAAAGAAAATTCTCAGACACAAAGAACAGTAAGTGGGTCACTTCACCAGGAAGACATTGGGGTCCTTAATGTGTGTGCATGGGCTTCCCCCATGGCTCAGTGGTAAAGAATCCACCTGCAATGCAGTGGAGATACCAGTTTGATCCCTGAGTTGGGAAGATCCCCTGGAGGAGGAAATGGCATCCCACTCCAGTATTCTTGCCTGAAACACCCCATGGGCAGAGGAGCCTGGTGGGCTATAGTCCAAGGGGTTGGAAAGAGTTGGACACAACTGAGTGACTAAGCACCAATGTATATGCATCAAATAACTGAGCTTCAAAAGACGTGAAGAGAAAACTGAAAGGAGAAATAGACAAATCAACAATAAGAGATTTCAACACTTTTCTGTCAAAGTTAGAGAATAATTAGGCCCAAATCAGTAAGAGCTCCACACTGTCAACCAATAGAATCGAATCAACATTTATAGAGCATTTCACCTTAGCACAATAGCAAAATGCATGTTCATAAAGTTAACCTGGCATTTCCAAGGGTTCCATATCTGCAGATTCAACCAATTGCTGATCAAAAAGGTAAAAAAAAAAAAATTTTGGAAAGTTCCAAAAAGCAAAATTGGAATTTTCTGTGACTAGCAACTGCTTACAAAGCATTGACATTGTGTTAAGCATTAAAAGTAATCTAGAGATGACTTAAAGTATATAGGAGGATGTGTGTAGGTTACATGCAAATACCATGCTGTTTTATATTAGGGGACTTGGGCATCTGTAGATTTTGAGGGGAGTTCTGGAACCACTTCTCCATGGGTGCTGAGGGATGACTGTACCAACATAGACATTTCCTGGGCTCAAAACAACACATAAGACACAATAATTTGTTTACCTTAAGAAATTTTTAAAAATTTAAGTTGAACGAAATATGTCGTTTGACCACAATGGAATCAAATTTGACATCAATAAGAGAAAGTTAACAGAAAAATCTCTATAAACACTTAGAAAATAACAGACTTCTAAATAATCTGTTCACCAAAAATGATGTCCCAGGAGAAATCAAAACATGCATAAAAGTGAATGAAAAGGAAAATATGAGATATCAAAGTATGTGGGATGCAGCTAAAGCAGTCATGAGAGAAAAACTTGTAGCATTAAATGTATATGTGAAAAACAGGAAATCTCAAGTCAGCAATCTAGGCTTCAAAATGGCTGTCTGAGGAGGCCTTACAAATAGTTGTGAAAAGAAGAGAAGCGAAGAGCAAAGGAGAAAAGGAAAGATATACCCATTTGAATGCAGAGTTCCAAAGAATAGCAAGGAGAGATAAGAAAGCCTTCCTTAGCAATCAATGCAAAGAAATAGAGGAAAACAACAGAATGGGAAATACTAGAGATCTCTTCAAGAAAATTAGAGATACCAAGGGAACATTTCATGCAAAGATGGGCTCGATAAAGGACAGAAATGGTATGGACCTAACAGAAGCAGAAGATATTAAGAAGAGGTGGCAAGAATACATAGAAGAACTGTACAAAAAAGATCTTCACGACCCAGATAATCACGATGGTGTGATGACTCACCTAGAGCCAGACATCCTGGAATGTGAAGTCAAGTGGGCCTTAGGAAGCATCACTATGAACAAAGCTAGTGGAGGTGATGGCATTCCAGTTGAGCTATTTCAAATCCTGAAAAATGATGCTGTGAAAGTGCTGCACTCAATATGCCAGCAAATTTGGAAAACTCAGCAGTGGACACAGGACTGGAAAAGGTCAGTTTTCATTCCAATCCCAAAGAAAGGCAATGCCAAAGAATGCTCAAACTATCGCACAATTGCACTCGTCTCACACGCTAGTAAAGTAGTGCTCAAAATTCTCCAAGCCAGGCTTCAGCAATATGTGAACCATGAACTTCCAGATGTTCAAGCTGGTTTTAGAAAAGGCAGAGGAACCAGAGATCAAATTGCCAACATCATCTGGATCATTGAAAAAGCAAGAGAGTTCCAGAAAAACATTTATTTCTGCTTTATTGACTATGCCAAAGCCTTTGACTGTGTGGATCACAATAAACTGTGGAAAGTTCTGAAAGGGGAATACTAGACCACCTGACCTGCCTCTTGAGAAACCTATATGCAGGTCAGGAAGCAACAGTTAGAACTAGACATGGAACAATAGACTGGTTCCAAATAAGAAAAGGAGTAAATTAAGGCTGTATATTGTCACCCTGCTTACTTAACTTATATTCAGAGTACATCATGAGAAATGCTGGGCTGGATGAAGCACAAGCTGGAATCAAGATTGCCGGGAGAAATATCAATAACTTCAGATATGCAGATGACACCACCCTTGTGGCAGAAAGCGAAGAAGAACTAAAGAGCCTCTTGATGAAAGTGAAAGAGGAGAGTGAAAAAGTTGGCTTAAAGCTCAACATTCAGAAAACTAAGATCATGGCATCTGGTCCCATCACTTCATGGCAAATAGATGAGGAAACGGTGGCTGACTTTATTTTTCTGGGCTCCAAAATCACTGCAGATGGTGACTGCAGCCATGAAATTAAAAGATGCTTACTCCTTGGAAGCAAAGTTATGACCAACCTAGTTAGCATATTGAAAATCAGAGACATTACTTTGCCAACAAAGGTCCATCTAGTCAAGGCTATGGTTTTTCCAGTGGTCATGTATGTATGTGAAAGTTGGACTATAAAGAAAGCTGAGCACTGAAGAATTGATGCTTTGAACTGTGGTGTTGGAGAAGACTCTTGAGAATCCCTTGGACTGCAAGGAGATCCAACCAGTCCATCCTAAAGGAGATCAGTCCTAGGTGTTCATTGGAAGGACTGATGCTGAAGCTGAAACTCCAGTATTTTGGCCACTTGATACGAAGAGCTGACTCGTTTGAAAAGACCCTGATGCTGGGAAGGATTGAAAGCAGGAGGGGAAGGGGACGACAGAGGATGAGATGGTTAGATGGCATCACCAACTCAATGGACATGAATTTGGGTAAACTCCAGCAGTTGGTGATGGACAGGGAGGCCTGGCATGCTGCAGTTCATGGGGTCGCTAAGAGTTGGACACGACTGAGCGACTGAACTGAACTGAATCTAGGCTTCTGCCTCAAGAACTTAGAAAAATGAGAGCAAAATAAACTCAGAGGAGCAAATAGAAGGAAATAATAGTGATAAAGGCAGAAATCAATGAAATTGGAAATAAAAAGAATAGAGAAAAATCAGTGAAATAAAGAGCTGATTCTTTGAAAATAATAAAATTGACAAAACTTGTAAAGAAGACTAAAGGAGTAGGCACAAAATGCCAGTATCAGAAGTGAAACAGAAGTTATTACTACATACTCTGTAGCCATCAACAGAATATCCACCCATACATTTGGCAACTTAGATGAAAAGGGACTGGTTTCCTTGAAAAACATAAACTATTGTACTTTAACTCGACCAATATGGAATAGATAATTTGAACAGGGCTATAATTATTAGCCAAACCACAGAAACAACCTAAGTTGTTGACAATCTAAATGTCCATCAATGGATGAATGGACATCCATTGATGAATATATGTATATATGTATGAATGTATGTATATGTGTACATACATACAATGAAATATTATTTTCAGCCATAAGAAATCTTGTCACTTGCAACAACATAGATGGATCTTGGGGACATTGTACTAAAAGAAAATAAGTCAGAGAAAGACAAATACTATATGCTGTTATATATCTTTAGAAAAGAAGAAAAGGTTACATATAGAGAACAGACAGGTGTTGGTGGTAGCAGGAGGTGGTGGGGGGGGGGTGAAATGAGTAAGGGGGGTGAAAAGGTATAAACTTCCAGTTAGAAAATGAATGTCATGGGAATGTACTGTACATCATGGTGACTACAGTTAGTTATGTTGTATATATGAAAGTTGCTAAGAGAATAGATCTTAAAAGTTCTCATCACAAGAAAAAGAGTTTTGTAATTATGTATGGTGATGCATGTTAACTAGATTTATTGTAGTGATCATTCTGCAATGTCTACAAAGATCAAGTCACATTGTACACCTGAAACTAATATAATGTGATATATCAGTTATACCTCAATTAAAAATATGATAAAAGAAAAAAGATAATCCAATTTATAATTTTAAAAACTCCTACAAAAGAAATTTATAGGCCCAGGTGATTTAATGCAGAATCTGCCCAATTTTCAAAGGAGTCTTAAACACAAATGCTACATGATTTTTTTTCAGAAAATAGGGAGGAACACTTCCTAATTCACTTTGTGGAGCAGATATTATGCTGGTAATAAAATCGGACAAGAACAATAGAAAAAAGAAAACTACAGGTCAACATTTCTCATGAATATAGACATGAAAATCCTTAAATTATTATGCAGATTAAATTCAACAATATGTAGAAATAATTGTACACCGTTATCAAGCATGGTTTATTCCAGGGACACAAGACTGGCTCTGTATTTGTAACTTAATCAGTATAATCCCCCATATTAACAGGCTAAAGAAGAAAAAGCATGTGATTATATCAGTTGATGCATTATAGTCATTTGGCAGAATACAATAAACATTTGTGGGAAATGTAAAAAACACCTTAAGATAGAAATGGGAACTCCTTTACTTGATTAGGGACATCTACAAAAAAATCTGTAAGTAGGATTATTCTTTTTTTTTTTTAATTTAATTTTATTTTTAAACTTTACATAATTGTATTAGTTTTGCCAAATATCAAAATGAATCCATCACAGGTATACATGTGCTCCCCATCCTGAACCCTCCATAAACATATACTTAATATAAAATTTTCACCATTTTAAAATGTCCAGTTCAGTGGCATTGTTTATTCACACCATTATGCAGTCATCACCATTCATTTCCAGAACTTTTTCATCTTCCCAGGATAAAACTATCCATTATATAATAACTACCTGTTCCTAGCCCACTCCCCCTCCCAGCTCCTGGTAACCTCTGTTTTACTTTGTCTCCATGAATTTGCCTATTTCAGGTACCTGCTGTAAGTGGAATCAAACAATATTTGTCATTTGTGACTGGCTTATTTCACTTAGCATAATGTTTTTAGGGCTAATCTCTTGATTTAACATGTATCAGAATTTCTTTGCTTTTTAAGGCTGAATTATGTACAGTTATGTGTATATATGTACTGCATTTTCTTATCTGTTTGTCTGTTGGTGGACATAAGGGTTGTTTCCACCTTTGGGCTATTGTGAATAATGCTGTTATGGACATTGGTGTATGAGTCTATTGAATTCTTGCTTTTGATTCTTTGGGGGTATACACCCACGATTCAAATTGCTAGATCATATGATAAATTGAAATTTTTTTAAATTGATATATTTAACTTTTTGAGGAACTGCTAAGCTCTTTCCCACAGAAACCACATCATTTACTTTTCCCACAACAATAAATAGAGGTTCTAGTTTCTCCATGTGTGTGTGCTCAGTCATGTCCGACTCTTTGTGACCCCATGGACTGTAGCCTGCCTGTCTCCTCTGTCCATGTAATTTTCCAGGCAGAAATACTGGAGTGGGTTGCCATTTCCTACTCCAATTTCTACTCCAGTTTCTCCACATCCTCCCCAAATGTTCTTTCCTGTTTCTTTGGTAATAGCTATCCTAATGAGTGTGATGTGGTATCTTTGTGGAGCAGTATTTTTAATGCTTTGAGACATTATGTTTCCTTCTCATATCAAGTACAAGGCAAGGATGTCTGTTCTTACCACTCTTATTCATTATTGTGCTAGAGGCAAGAACAGGAAATAAAATACATATAGATTATAAGGAAAGAAATCTGCCCCTGTATGCAAATCCTCTGATTGTCTACGTAGGAAATCTTAAGGAATCTAGGAGAAAAAAAGCCCCCGAGAGTTAGTGAGTTCCACCAGGTTGCCAGATTCAGGATAAGCATACAGTTTATTACTGTATCCTGGCAGTTGTTCTGTATCATGAACAATTGGTCACTGAACTAAAAATACAGTATCATTAAAATCACTAAAAAAAGAAAAACAAAAGAATTTTTAGGTATCAGTTTTTTAACAAAGCATATGTGGATTTGTATACTGAAAACCACAATAGCTGTTGAAAGAAATCAAAGAACATCTCGGTAAATAGAAAGACATCTCATCTCATGTTCATAGATTTGAAGAGTCAACATGATAAAGATGTTGGTTCTTCCTAAATTGATATACAGCTTTAATGCAAATCTTGTCCAAATTCCAGAAACATTTTTTAGTAGATACAGGTGAGATTATTCTAAAATTTTTTGTGAAAAAGCATATGGCTTAGAATAGCTAAAATAATCTTTTAAAATGAAGACTAAAGGAGGAAGAATCCATTTATCTGATTTCAAGACCTATGGTATAGCTACATTAATCGAAACAGTGTTTTCCACAGCATCATAGATTTAGAGATTGATAGAACAGAATAGAGAACCCCTGAATAGACCCCCAGCAATGTGGGAAGAGGTTTAGTAGTCTTAAATACGTGGCAAAGGATTCTGGTTGAAAGCAGGGTCTATGGATCTCACCTGATGTTCCATGCCAGCCTTATTGCTGCCTCAGCCCTGGTTGGTAACTTAGGTTAAGTTGACTGGTGAGCCTGTGTGTTTTCTGGGTGAGCAAGGATGTGTTTGTGTTATAGGCATTAATGGCCTTCAGGGATGTGGCTGTGGCCTTCACCCAGAAGGAATGGAAGCTACTGAGTCCTGCTCAGAGGACCCTGTATCGGGATGTAATGCTGGAGAACTACAGCCATATGGTGTCGCTGGGTAAGGATGACCTGTCCCATGTCGCAGACTCTGCCTGTAGGCCTCTTAAGATTTAATGGAGTAGCCACCATGCTTTTGGCTCAGAAAGAAACCTGTGTTTTCTCTATACCTCAGAGAATGTCTGGATTCTGTAGAGTTGGAAATGGTGAAGTTGTGCATGTGTGTGTATTTGTGTGATATGACACTGCATTTCTAGGCCCCTTCTAAGGCCAGGCCCTCCTTTAAAGTGATCTTACTTCAATTAAAACATGTACAATATCATAAAAAAAAAAATAACCAACCACAATAAATGTAGTCCAGTTAAATAAAATAAAATAAAATAAAAATAAAGTGATGTTACTTCAGACGGCAGAGTATTTATATTCATTCAAGCACAGGGGAGAATCATATACTGCCTTTAGATCTGGGATTCCTCCTGCCCCTTAGTCATCTTTTCTCAGCATTCAGAGAATCTTTGTCCCCATCCATGCCCCCTGCCTGGCTTTCCTACCCGCTTCTGAGTCATTGCATTCCCTGACTGAATTCTGTGATAGCCTCTTAAGTCACTAACCAAAGGTCACCTTGATTTTTTTCCCCTGTGAGTAGGAATTGCCTTTCCTAAACCAAAACTCATTATACAACTGGAACAAGGAGACGAGCCCTGGAGAGAGGAGAGTGAATGTCGTCTGGACCTTTGCACAGGTAAGTGGAAAACAGCAGGCAGACAAGGATCAGGGCAGTGAGGTGCTCAGCAGGTAAGGAAAGAGGAGCATTTGTAAGCTTCTGAGGAGGAAGCTCTTCCTCAGGCCTGCCTTCCATGCCATCCTACTCAGCCCAGAGAGGGCTTCCCTGGCCACCCCCTCTTTCCTTCCCAACAGAGCAACATCCACTCACTTGGTGTCCCCTGTCCAACATTCTAAGATCTTCCCATTCTTGAACTTTTGTTAGTTGACCTGATCTTGAACATAACACTTGTCCTCTGAGACTAAGTCATCTATCCCTGCTAGATTCTGTCCAGTTTTTGTTTTTAAACTGGTAATGTTTTCATGTAGCAGTTCTACCCCATAAGTTTAACTTTGTTTCTTTTATGATGTGTTATTTAAGATTATAACAGAGAGTGAAGAATTACACAATGAGTGCCAGTTTGCCTTCCATGCAGCCTAAGTGGTGGTGGTGATTTAGTCGCTAAGTCATGTCTGACTCTTGCAACTCCATGGACTGTAGCCCACCAGGCTCCTCTGTCCATGGGATTTTCCAGTCAAGAATACTGCAGTGGTGTTCTGTTGAAAGTTTTCACTTTTGTCTCAGGTTCAAAGGATTTCTTAACAAAATAAGCCATGCATTATATGCAAATAAATAATAAAAATATTTATTAGAGAATTATCTGGCTTACTTTCAATATACTAACATTGAAAGAAAAATGAAAGAGAGCAGAGAATACATCACCAGTTTGGATTTTCACCAACATTCAGACTTAAACAGTGCTAGGAAGTCCCATGTCACAGCACATCTGGAGTCCCAGTTGGGAAAAGGTCCCAGGTAGAGTGTCTGCTCTGTGGGTGAGACTTCAGAGATTGCAGTTTGGGGTTCCCGTTTATAATCCCAGGATGCAAACAGGATGCTCATCATCAATCTGTGAGCAAATTGCAGGTCTGGTTTCATGTTATGCCGTTTGTTTTGTCATGTAAAACTTGGAGTGTTGTTAAGGTCAGGGCTTGGTTGGCCAGGCCCCCTCCAGGAGCTTAATAAATTCCAAGATCTGCTCCCTATAGATATCTATTGTGTTTCTCTTCTGACACTCACCGCAGGTGTGGCTGACACCCACAGCAGCAGTCAGGGCAGTGTCCAGGTAGGTCAGAAGCAAGGTCAGAGGCCCGCTCTGCTCTTTTGCCTCTGAAGCCTGGACAAGACTACTTCTATTTTATTTCTCTAACAAGTGGGTTGCCATTTCTTTCTCTAGAGAATCTTCCTGACCCAGGGACTGAACATGGGTCTCCTGCACTGCAGGCAGATTCTTTACTGACTGAGCTACCAGGGAAGCTTGCAGACTAAGAAATATACCATTATATAAGACCAGGTGATAGCCGATACCTTTCCTGGTTGTGTCCTGCTCCTTCGCTCCGCCTCTGGGAATTCGACTTGTGCATTAGCATGCCTGTGACTGCCCTTAGCTTTTTATCCCTTCAGTGGATCTTTTAACCATATAGAGAGTTCTTTTGCATGTTGGTAAACTTTTCTGCACATAACACCATATTGTATACCTCCTTCACCAGCTATATGTGAGATTCGTATTAAAATGTGCAAGTTTAGTTTATACTTTTAACATTTGTTATATATTGATTTCATTATATGGATATTTTAATGCAGTTGAATTATCATTTCTCTTCTTTTGGACATTTGAGTTATTTCTAATTTTTGTCTATGAAATAAGGTTGCTGTATATTCTTATTTCTTCTTTGGAAATGCATGCAAGGGTTTCTCTCAAGATGCATACCTAGGAGCACAGAGACTAGTTCATGGGTGTGGGTAGCCTCAACCTGATTAGGTTATACCACATGTGTTCTGAAGCTGTTCAATGCCATATTACACTCCCAGCAGCAGTGATGAGTTCTTGTTCCACATCCTCACATTTTTCACCCATCTGTTTGGTTTGTGGTGAAATATCATAGGGATTTTGCTTTCCAGAGAGCATGAGCATCTTTTCCTGTGTTGACTTGGTCATTGGTGTTTCCTTTTCTGTGACTTGTCTGTTCAGGATATGTTCCTACTTTTGATTTGGGCTATTTCTGTTATTGAACTGTAGAAATTCAATATACATTCTGGGAATATTTAGATCTTTAATCCAGGTGGAATTAATTTTATGTGAATGTTGGGAGGTAAGGATAAATTTCTGCCTTTTTTTTTCATTCTTTTATTTTCAACATTCTTGGCATTTTATTTTTTGTTATTTATTTTTGCTTCTAAATACAACCATATATCTATAATTATACTTTATAGCAGACTCAATGCTTTTTTCTTTTAAAAAAAGAACTATTATTAAACTATAATTATAATACAATAGAAAAATATTATTATGGTATAAGGTATGATACCTTATGCTAGGAGGTATAAGGTATGATGCCTTATGCTAGGAGGTATAAGGTATCATACCTTATGCTAGGAGGTATAAGGTTAAATTTGTTAAGTTTTGATATCTGCACAGTCATAAAACCATCACGATAATCCAAATTCTGAGCATACCTATCACTGCAGAGTTTCCTTGTGCCTTACTATAACTTCTGTCTCCTGCCCTTCCCTGTCCCCTCCTCCCTCCCTTACCCAGGTAGCCACTGACTGCTTTCTGTCATAGATTTGTTTGCATTTTTAGAATTCATATAACTAATCATGTTAATTCTTTCACCCAGTATAATTATTTTGAATTTTATCCATAATGTTGGGTGTGTCAACAGTTCATTTCTTTTGATTGCTGAGTAGTAATTTAGATATCACAATTATTTAGCCATTCATGGGCTAAAGAAATTTCAGTAGTCTCTAGTTTTGATGAATACAAATAAAAACTATATGAACATTCATGAAAAGTATTTGTGTAAGCATATGCTTTCATTTCTTTTGGATAAGCACCCAGGAGTGGAGTGGCTGGGATGAATGATACAGGGGATATTTAATTTTTAACGAAACTCACCAAGTAGCTGCACTATTTCACATTCCCACCAGCAGTGTGTGAGTTCTGAATGCTTCACATATTTGTCAACACTTGGTATTATGATTTTAATTTTAGACATTTTTATAACTGTGTAATAGCGTCTTATGTGGTTTTACCTGACATTTTCTTAATGACTTGTGATCTTGATAGTCTTTTCAAGTGCTTATTTGCTGTCTGTATATTTTCTTTGGTGAAATGTCATCTCAAATCTTTGGCCAATTTGAAAAGCTGGTTTCTTATGTTTTTATTGAATTTTGCAAGTTCTTCATATAGTCTGTATAGAAGTCCATTATTTGATTTGTAAGTATTTTCTTTGTGGCTTGCTTTTTATCTTCTTGGTTGTTGTTGGTTGTTTAGTCACTAAGTTGTGTCCGACTCCTGTGATGGACTGTAGCCTGCCAGGCTCCTCTGTCCATGGGATTCTCCAGGCAAGAATACTGGAGTGGGTTTCTATTTCCTTCTCCAGGGGATCTTCCCGACCCAGGGATCAAACCCAGGTCTCCTGCATTACAGGCAGATGATTTACCAACTGAGCTGTTATCTTCTTAGTAGTGTTTTTCAATGAGAATTTCTTAATTTTGGTGAAGTCCAAGTGTAAATTTTTCTTTCATGAATTTCACTTTTGGTGATTTATTTAGGAAATCTTTCCAAAATGAAGGCCAAAAAAAGTTTCGTATATTTTTCCTTTTAAAAGTTTTATAATTTTTACTTTTCATTTAGATCTAAGTCTTATTTTGAGTAAATTTTTTTACTTGATACCAGGTCTGGATTTAAGTACAATTTTTGTTTTTTCTTCTTCTTTTGTATACAAATATCCTATTTTTCTAGCACTATTTATTGAAAAGACAACCCTTTCTTTGAATTTCCTGTGCACCTTTGTGTAAGTTAATTGTGTATGGGTCTATATCTAATATAAACTCTATTTTTTTCCACTCTTCTCTTCATCCATCTTGATGCCAGTACCACATAGTCTTGATTACTGCAGCTTTGTAAGAAGTCTGGAACTTAGTATACATCCTCAAACGTTTTTTCTTTTTTAAAGTCGTTTTACTTGTGCTGGATTCTTTGCATTTCCACATGGATTTTAGAATCAGCTTGACAGTTTTCAACAAAATGCCTGTTGGAATATTGATTAGGATTGAATTGAATCTACATCAATTTGAGGAGAATTTACATGTAAATCATATACTCTGTCATCCAGTACCTGAATGCAGTCCATCTATTTTTATGGGACTTAATATTTGTCAGCATTGTTTTGTAGTTTTTCATACAAAGGTCTTATGCATCTTATCAGATTTATCCCTCTCTGTTTCATATTTTTCATGCTATTTAAAGTACTTTAAAATTTCAATTTTTTGTTGATAGCATATAGAAATAAAATTAATTTATCTATACTGATCTTGTGTCTGGTAAACTTGCAAAACTTCATCCTAGTAGCTTTGTAGGTTCTATATGATTTTCTACACAAATGACTAATTATTTGTAAGTAAGTATACTTCACTTCTTTCCATTCTTTGTGTCTTTAATTTCTTTTTCTTGCCTCATTGCACAGGCGAGAACATGAGTGCAATGATGAATTTAAATGGTGGTGAAAGGGGACATCCTTTCCTTGCTCCTGATCTTATGGGGAATGCTTTCCTCCTAAGTGTAAGTTTTATAGCTACTCTTTATCAGCTTGACAAGCTTCCTTTCTATTCCTTGTTGATGAGTTTTTACTGGGAATGGGTGTTGGATTTTGTCATTTTTTTGTGGCATCTTTACAGATGATCATTGTGTTTTTCTTTTTTAATCTTTTATTATAATTTAGTAAATTATACATTTTTGTTGTTAAATCAGCCTTTTATTCCTGTTAATACAATGCACTGACATTCATATTTCATCAGTTTTACCTTCATTTTGTGTGTATGTGTATATTTTTTTAGTTCTTTGAAATTTTATATATGTACATTTCTGTAACTACCACTGTATTCCAAGATACAGGACAGTTCCATCACAAGAATCCCCCTTCTGCTACCCTTTTATAGTCAGAGCCTACACCCTCACTCTTCCCCTCTCTTCATCTGGCAACCACTAATCTGTTCTCTGTCTCTATAGTTTTGTCATTTCAAGAATGTTATATAAAAGAAGTCACATCATATGTTACCTTTGGAGATTGTTTTTTTTTCCTTTTGATATCCATACAAATTGTTGTATGTATTAGTATTTTATTCCTTTTATTGCTGAGTAGTAGTCCATGGTATGAATGTATCAATACTACAGTTTGTTAAACCATTCAGGAACATTTGAGTTCTTTATATTTTTGGCTATTAAGAATAAAGTTGCTGTGGACATTTGTGTGTAGGTTTTTGTGTGAATGTATGGTTTTTGTTTCTGGCATACATGCCCAAAAGTGCAAGTTGCTGGCCTATATGGTAAATATAGGTTTAGTTTTATAATAAAATGCCATACTCAATTTCCAGAATGGCTATACCATTTTATATTCCCATCAGCAGTGTTTGAGTGATCTGGTTTTTCTGCATTTGTGTCAGTATTTGGTGTTAACACTATTTTTTTTTTTTTAATTGTAGCCATCCTATCAGATATCTAGCAGTATCTCCTTAGTTGGTGGGAGTAAGAAGTTTAGTACAAGCAGTTCTTCTCTGAGGAGAGCTGAGTTGCTCAGTGTATCTGAGTAAGTTTACTGTAGCAAGGCTTTCGGAGAAGGCAATGGCACCCCACTCCAGTACTCTTGCCTGGAAAATCCCATGGGTGGAGGAGCCTGGTAGGCTGCAGTCCATGGGGTCGCTAAGAGTAGGACACGACTGAGCGACTTCACTTTCACTTTTCATTTTCATGCACTGGAGAAGGAAATGGCAACCCACTCCAGTGTTCTTGCCTGGAGAATCCCAGGGTCGGGGGAGCCTGGTGGGCTGCTGTCTATGGGGTCGCACAGAGTCAGACACGACTGAAGCGACTTAGCAGCAGCAGCAGCAGCAGCAGCAGCAGCAAGGCTTTATTCTTCTTGCAAAGAGACTTGCATTCTCCACATGGATAGATTAAGAGCTTATGAGGACCTGTTCATAGGTGGTTATTGCTGTCATTTTGTGAGGTCTTCCTGGCATGTCCTTAGCATCTACTTATTCTCCTCAGACAATCATTTTCCCTGAGTGGTTGGCAGGTGTGAGTGTGTCTTAAGATCTCATCTAATCTGATCACCAAGTGGTTCGGGCAAAGACAATCTAACAAGTGGTGAGAGGAAAGACATAGTTTCTTCCTAGGTTAGCTCATACTGGTAATGGGCAGGCAGGGACCTACAGACTCAAGTCCAGGGTGTCCACTTCAGCATCTTTGAACACTGCAGTTTTAAAAGGGCCAACTTCTGATAGTTCATTTCAGCTTGGTGGGTACCATGAAAGTTGATTGGCCCCAGGAATAATGGGTAGCATGAATATTATTAACTAGAGTTGTTTGTTTCTTTTAAGGTAGAATTTACTGGAAATGCAACATTTTAAGTATACTAGTCTGTGAATTCAAATAATGCATACATCTCTATAACACAAACTTTATCAACATGCACATTACTGTTATCCAGATAGTTCCCTTGTGGCCCATCCCAGTAAACCCCTGCTCCCACCCCTCAGAGGTACCACGGTTTTTTGATTTTATTTCACCATAGATTAGTTTTGCCTGCTGTACAATTTTGCATAAATGGAATCATATAATACTTTCTTTTTTGTGTAAGGCTTCTTTCACTCAATATATTTTTTAAGTGTCATCCATGCTGTGGCATACATCAGTAGTCTGTTATTTCTTTAACATCAAATAAGGTACCATCATATGAATATATATATATGACTGTTTATCCATTCTCCTTGAGAAACACCTTGATGGCTTCCAGTTTTAAGTTGTTTTGAAAAAGCTGCTGTTAATATTCTTATGGTAATTTTTTGCTTGTTTTCAACAAACTTTTGTTTTCCATTTGCTTTGGATACATACCTAGGATGAATTAGTTTCCTAGAGTTGATTTAATTAATTACCACAAACTGAGAAGCTTAAAAAAAGAAATTTATTCTTTCACAGTTCAAAATCAACTTGTTGGTGGGGTTGGTTCTTTCTGGAGGTTCTGAAAGGGAGTCTGTTCTGTGCCTCTCTCTTCGCTTCTGGTGGTTGTTGGCAATCCTTAGTGTTCCTTGTCTTATAGCAGCATCAGTCTAATCTCTGCCTCTGTGGTTATACAGCCTTCTTCCGTCTAAGTGTCTGTGTATCCAGATCTCCCTCTCCTTGTAAGGATACCAGTCATTGGATCAAAACTCAGTCTAATTAGAGTATAACCTCATCTTAACTTGATAACATGTGCAAAGACTCTTTCGAAATAAGGCCACATTCATATGTTCCAGGTTGACATTCATTTTGGTGGGATACTATTTAGTGCAGTACACTGAGTCATAGGGTAACTACGTGTAGTTTTATAAGAAATGACTAGACCTTTTCCAAAGTGGTTGTACAGTTTCTCATTTCCATGATCAACAGACATGTGAGAGTTCTTGTCACTTCACATCCTCCCCAACAGTTTTCATTTTATCTTTGGTGATGGATGTGTCGAGTTATCTCATAGGGGGTTTCCATTTTGCTCATGGTTAATGACGTTGAGTCCTTCTGTGTGCTTTTTGATGTTTTATATATATCATATACTTCGTGAAGTATACATTCAAATATTTCTTCCAGTTTTTCTGCATTGATTTTTATAATTAAATTTATTTATTTTTAACTGAAGGATAATTGCCGTACAATATTGTCTTGGTTTCTGCCAAACATCAACATGAATCAGCCATTGATATACCTATGTCCCCTGTTTTGAACCTCCCTCTCACCTCCCTCCCTATCTCACCCCTCTAGGTTGTTACAGTGCTCCATTTTGAGTTCCCTGAATCACACAACAAATTCCCATTGGCTATCTATTTTACATATGGTAATGTATTTGTTTCCATGGTACTCTCTCAATACATTCCACCTCTCCTTACCGCCCCCCACCACCCATGTTATTTTTCATTATTGAGTGTTATGAATTCTTTATTAATCCTTGATACTAGTCCATTGTCATTTGTACATTTTGCAAATATCCTCTCAGTCTGAAGCTTTTGTGTTCATTTTCTTAATAATAACTTCTGATATTTTAATATCGAGGAAGTCTTTTTCTTTTCTTAAATTTTTTTGTCATCTATATTTTCTTTTAAATGCTGTTTAGTTATAGCTGCTTTTATACTTAGATTTACAGCTCATCTTGAATTAACTTTTGTATATGGTGTGAGGTTTTGTTGTGTTTTTTTTTTTTTTTTCCCATGTGGCTACACAGTGGCTCCAGCCCCATTTGTTGAAAAGTCTTGTATTTCTCTCATTGGATTGCTTTGTTGAATATCTAATCGCTGGCTAAGATTGGGTTTATTTTATACTCTCTCTGTTCTATTCCTTTGATTAGTATGTCTATCCTTAAACCAAACCATACTGTCTGTGCTACTGTAGGATCACTGAAAATCTTGAAGTCAGGTAGTGTAAGTCTTCTCCTTTTTCTTTTTCTTTTTCAAGGTTGCTTTGGATAGTCCTCTGCATTTCCACTTAAATTTTAGGATCACTTTCTCATTTGCAAAAAGAAAGAAAAAAAGAAAACCTGGGTAGTGTTTATTTTGAGATTTTACTCTATATGTGGAAAATTCTGAAAGAGATGGGAATACCAGACCACCTGATCTGCCTCTTGAGAAATTTGTATGCAGGTCAGGAAGCAACAGTTAGAACTGGACATGGAACAACAGACTGGTTCCAAATAGGAAAAGGAGTACGTCAAGGCTGTATATTGTCACCCTGTTTATTTAACTTATATGCAGAGTACATCATGAAAAATGCTGGGCTGGAAGAAACACAAGCTGGAATCAAGATTGCCGGGAAAAATACCAATAACCTCAGATATGCAGATGACACCACCCTTATGGCAGAAGTGAAAAGGAACTCAAAAGCCTCTTGATGAAAGTGAAAATGGAGAGTGAAAAAGTTGGCTTAAAGCTCAACATTCAGAAAACGAAGATCATGGCATCTGGTCCCATCACTCATGGGAAATAGATGGGGAAACAGTGGAAATAGTGTCAGGCTTTATTTTGGGGGGCTCCAGAATCACTGCAGATGGTGACTGCAGCCATGAAATTAAAAGACGCTTACTCCTTGGAAGGAAAGTTATGACCAACCTAGATAGCATATTCAAAAGCAGAGACATTACTTTGCCAACAAAGGTTCGTCTAGTCAAGGCTATGGTTTTTCCAGTGGTCATGTATGGATGTGAGAGTTGGACTGTGAAGAAGGCTGATCGCCAAAGAATTGATGCTTTTGAACTGTGGTGTTGGAAAAGACTCTTGAGAGTCCCTTGGACTGCAAGGAGATCTAACCAGTCTATTCTGAAGGAGATCAGCCCTGGGATTTCTTTGGAAGGAATGATGCTAAAGCTGAAACTCCAGTACTTTGGCCACCTCATGCGAAGAGTTGACTCATTGGAAAAGACTCTGATGCTGGGAGGGACTGGGGGCAGGAAGAGAAGGGGACAACAGAGTATGAGATGGCTGGATGGCATCACTGACTCGATGGACGTGAGTCTGAGTGAACCCCAGGAGTTGGTGATGGACAGGGAGGCCTGGCGTGCTGCGATTCATGGGGTCACAAAGAGTCAGACACGACTGAGCGACTGATCTTATCTGATAGATAACTTGAGGTAGAAATTGCATCTTACCAATATCAACTCTTACAAGCCACTACCTAAATCTTTTCAAATTCATCTCAGCAAAATAAACATTTGTGAGATGCAGCTAAAGAGGAGTTTAGAAGGAAATTTATAGCCTTAAGTGCTTATTTTTAGAAAAGGTCTATGATCAGTGACTTAAGAAGCTAGAAAAAGAACAAAGTAAATGCAAAGTGAGTGCAAGGAATGGAATAAAGAAAATAAGAACAAAAATCTGTGAAATATAACACTTTATTAGCAGAAAAATTTGCCAAGAAAATGTTGAATGTCTGAAAAGAATATTATATATTGCTACTAAATTATATATTACTGCATAGACTAATCAAGAGAAAAAGAAGACATAAATAATTCAAGAGTGAAGGGGAAGTTACTACATCTTCTTGATACTTTAAAAGGATACTAAGGGGATATTATGAACAAGTTTATACTAACAAGTTTAACACCTTATATGAAATGAATGAATTTTTGAAAAATACTACAGATACAGAATGGGACAAAATCTGAATATAGTACATTTTTAAAGTAATTAAGGATCCCCGAACCTGTGCAACTGATAAAAACATTCCATATTTTAAAAGAATTACACACCATGCCCAAATGAAATTTATTCTACTTATGCAAAGCTCAGCATTAGAAACTCTGTACTACAGATTAGTCAATTTATATATCCTCTGATAGAAGCTTTCTCTCCAGCTCTCTTCTTTTCTTTTTAAGTCCTCAGCAAAGTCACATTTACCATCCATATTTCTACCAGCAGTCTCTTCTTGCTTTTTCTAGTATGTACCTCAACTCTTTCAGCCTCTAACTGTCATCTAGTTCCAAAGCCACTTCCCCAAATTTTAGGTACTGGCTATAGCAGCATCCCACTTTTGGTATCAAAATCAGTCTTAGGGTTATTGAGTAACAGAACCCTTTGGATGTATTTGTATACACACACACACATACACACACACAAACACAAGATGTATTATAAAGAATTGGCTCATGTGACTATGGAGGCTGAGAAGTTCCAAGATCTGCAGTTAGCAAAATGAAGACATATGAGAGCCCATGGTTCTCTCAGGCTCTCAGTCTCAACACCCAGTAAGAACTACTATATCAGATCAAGTGTGATAGCAGGAAAAACAAAAACAACTCCATCTGTCTCCTCTCCACCACCCACCCTCCCATGTCTCAGCCAGAAGGCAATTAGCCTGGAAGAATTCCCTCTGATTTTGGAGTTGTTGTTCAGTCACTAAGTCATGTCTGACTCTTTGAGACCCCATGGAATGCAGCACACCAAGCTTCCCTGTCCTTCAGTATCTCCCAGAGTTTCCTCGCACTCATGTCCATTGAGTCGGCAATGCCATCCACCCATCTCATTCTCTGTCACCACCTTCTCCTGCCTTCAGTCTTTCCTACCATCAGAGTCTTTTCCAGTGGATCAGCTCTTCGAGTCAGGTGGCCAAAGTATTGGAGCTTCAGCTTCAGCATCAGTCCTTCTACTGAATGTTCAGGATTGATTTCCTTTAGGATTGACTGGTTTGATCTCCTTGCTGTCCAAGGGACTCTCAAGAGTCTTCTCCAACACCACAGTTAAAAAGCATCAGTTCTTCAGTGCTCAGCCTTCTTTATGGTCCAGCTCTCACATTCGTGCACGACTACTAGAAAAACCATAGCTTTAATGTCAGCAAAATGATGTCTCTGGTTTTTAATATGCTGTCTAGGTTTGTCATTGCTTTTTTCCAAGGAGCGAGCCTCATTTAATTTTGTCACTGTCTGCAGTGATTTTGGAGCCTCCAAAATAAGATGTGTTACTATTTCCACATTTGCCCCATCTATTTGCCATGAAGTAATGGGACCGGAAGCTGTGATCTTAGTTTTTTGAATGTTGAGTTTTAAGCCTGCTTTTTCACTCTCCTCTTTCACCCTGATCAAGAGGCTCTTTAGTGCCTCTTCACTTTCTGCCATTAGAGTGGTATCTGCATATCTGAGGTTGTTGATGTTTCTTCTGGCAATCTTGATTACATCTTGTTGAGTCATCCAGTCCAGCATTTTGCATGATGTCCTCTGCATGTAAGTTAAATAAGTAGGGTGACAATATACAGCCTTGACGTACTGCTTTCTCAATTTTGAACCAGTCTGTTGTTCCATGTCTGGTTCTGACTGTTTCTTCTTGACCTACATACAGGTTTCTCAGGAGACAGGTAAGGTGGTCTGGTATTTCCATCTTTTTAAGAATCTCCACAGTTCGTTGTGATCCACACAGTCAGAGGCTTTAATGTAGTCAATGAAGCAAAGTAGATATTTTTTTGGAATTCCTTTGCTCTTTCTATGATCCAACAGATGTTGGCAATTTGATATCTGATTCCTCTGCCTTTTCTAAGTCCAGCTTGTACATCTGGAAGTTCTCGGTTCATGTACTGCTGAAGCCTAACTTAAAGGATTTAGAGCCATTACCTTGGGAGAGAGTCAGTCTTTTGTTCTACTAAGGTCTTTCAACTGCTTTACTCAGTCTTCCTATTTAAGTGTTAAAGTCTTCCCAGAACACCCTCACAGAAACACCCAGCTGCTGCTGCTGCTGCTGCTGCTGCTAAGTTGCTTCAGTCGTGTCCGACTCTGTGCGACCCCATAGATGCCCAGAATAGTGTTTAAATGTTTGGGCAGCCTGTGGCCAGAGCAGTTAATGCGTAAAATTAACTGTCACATATTTTAATATTTCTTTTATATTGTCTTAAAATCATGGAGATGGCATATTATGAAAGTTGTCTAGTTTCCAGGGATTAATTCAGATTCTTATCAAAAGTGTTCTCTTTTTTCACATGTGGACCAAGTCTTAAAATTCTTTTAATTGTTTAAAAGCAGTGAATGCCAAGCATTCTTTCTTCTATTGTATGGTATCTGTTTAACTCACTGCTATAATTTTATTCCTTACAATTACAGCTGCAGAAGGGAAAATTTCTTTAAGAAGCCATTAGGTGTGGATTTTTTTTCTGTTTCCTTCAGGATATTTGTTGAACATCCCAATATGGACAGTTGTTGAAATACTTATTGGTCTGAAAAATCAATTGGCATGAGCATAGCTGTAGGTTATAAATGAGTTTATAAATTGATCATTTTTTTATATATCTTGGCAACTTTTATGATTAACTGAAAAGAATTACCTTGGTAAAATTTTATTTCTTCTTTTATTGAGGAACTTGGATGCTTAAAGCCACAGTGAACACTGTAACTCTTAATCATTTTTAGTTAAAATTTGTCACATTACCAGATAGCATAAAAATGATGATGAGTGAACAGCCTTAGTAGAGACTAAGGCTCCCATAAGGACAGTGTTAACTGTATTTAAATCAGTCATTGTATTTAATACAAAAGACACTGAACAGCATACCTGTAATGGAGTAGTTTACCACTGGCCTTAGACTTTTTGCCTAGCTGGGAGTAAAACAGGTCAAGGAGAAGGCAGCGGCTGCTTTTCTCTTCCTGCTTTTCTCATAGATAAGGAGACAATAATGCAATACTGAAAGCTTAGCTTTCAGAGCTTTAGAATTACAACAAAAGTATTTCTTGGAAACTGCTAGCCAGAAATGTACATGCCTGCCATGAGTTTTGAAAATGTGGATAGCCTAGCTTAACAAAATAAACTCACTCACGGTTCAATGGACTGAGCTAAAGACCAACCATGATGGGACCCCTGATGGCCAGAACTGTATACAAAGACTGAAAGGATATTCACTTTCATTGGAAGTCCAGTAGGGTCAACAGTTGAGTGATTCAGTTCAGTTCAGTTGCTCGGTCGTGTCTGACTCTTTGCGACCCCATGAATCGCAGCATGCCAGGCCTCCCTGTCCATCATCAACTGCTGGAGATCACCCAAACTCATGTGCATCGAGTCAGTGATGCCATCCAGCCATCTCATCCTCTCTCGTCCCTTTCTCCTCCTGCCCCCAAGCCCTCCCATCATCAGAGTCTTTTCTAATGGGTCAACTCTTCGCATGAAGTGGCCAAAGTATTGGAGTTTCAGCCTCAGCATCAGTCCTTCCAATGAACACCCAGGACTGGTCTCCTTTAGGATGGACTGGTTGGATCTCCTTGCAGTCCAAGGGACTCTCAAGAGCCTTCTCTAGCACCACAGTTCAAAAGCATCAATTCTTCGGCACTTAGCTTTCTTCACAGTCCAACTCTCACATCCATACATGACCACTGGAAAAACCATAGCCTTGACTAGACAAACCTTTGTGGCAAAGTAATATCTCTGCTTTTTAATATGCTATCTAGGTTGGTCATAACTTTCCTTCCAAGGAGTAAGTGTCTTTGAATTTCATGGCTGCAATCACCATCTGCAGTGATTTTGGAGCCCCCCAAAATAAAGTCTGACACTGTTCCCACTGTTTCCCTATCTATTTGCCATGAAGTGATGGGACCAGATGCCATGATCTTCATTTTCTGAATGTTGAGCTTTAAGCCAACTTTGTCACTCTCCTCTTTGAGGCTTTTTAGTTCCTCTTCACTTTCTGCCATAAGGGTGGTGTCATCTGCATATCTGAAGTTATTGGTATTTCTCCTGGCAATCTTGATTCCAGCCTGTGCTTCTTCCAGCCCAGCGTTTCTCATGATGTACTCTGCATAGACGTTAAATAAGCAGGGTGACAATATACAGCCTTGACGTACTCCTTTTCCTATTTGGAACCAGTCTGTTGTTCCATGTCCAGGTCTAACTGTTGCTTCCTGACCTGCATACAGGTTTCTCAAGAGGCAGGTCAGGTGGTCTGGTATTCCCATCTCTTTCAGAATTTTCCACAGTTTATTGTGATCCACACAGTCAAAGGCTTTGACATAGTCAATAAAGCAGAAATAGATGTTTTTCTAGAACTCTTTTGCTTTTTCCATGATCCAACAGATGTTGGCAATTTGATCTCTGGTTCCTCTGCCTTTTCTAAAACCAGCTTGAACTTTTGGAAGGTCACGGTTCACATACTGCTGAAGCCTGGCTTGGAGAATTTTGAGTGTTACTTTGCTAGCGTGTGAGATGAGTGCAGTTGTGTGGTAATTTGAGCATTCTTTGGCATTGCCTTTCTTTGGCATTGGAATGAAAAGTGACCTTTTCCAGTCCTGTGGCCACTGCTGAGTTTTCCAAATTTGCTGGCATATTGAGTGCAGCACTTTCACAGCATCATCTTTCAGGATTTGAAATAGCTCAACTGGAATTCCATCACCTCCACTAGCTTTGTTCATAGTGATGCTTTCTAAGGCCCACTTGACTTCACATTCCAGGATGTTTGGCTCTAGGTGAGTGATCACACCATCGTGGTTATCTGGGTCATGAAGATCTTTTTTGTATAGTTCTTCTGTGTATTCTTGCCACCTCTTCTTAATATCTTCTGCTTCTGTTAAGTACATACCATTTCTATCCTTTATCGAGCCCATCTTTGCATGAAATGTTCCCTTGGTATCTCTAATTTTCTTGAAGAGATCTCATTAATCAGGGCTACTTCACAGGATCCTCTAGATTTAGCACCACACACACACACAATGAAGTTTACTGAATAGTTTGCTGAGGAGGAAGTGTAGGGCCTTTTAAGTGTTAGGAAGGGTTTTCATGGTAGCTATTATTGTTAGTATTAAAAGCTGGCATCTTAGACAAGACAGAATGAATAACTTCCTGTAAAAGGGTTAGATAGTAAATATTTTAGGCTTTGTAGCCTTTATGTTTTTTGTTGAAACTACTCACCTTTGCCTTTGTATATGAAAGCTGCTATAGACACAGCATAAAGATTGAATGTGGCTGTGTCCAATAGACTTCTTTACAGAACAGTGTTTGGCTGTAGTTTGCTGACCAATGTTGTTGATTGTTCATAAAATACATCTCAGTTTTGATTGGTGAAGAAAGAAACATGTATGTCTGGAAAGGCCTGGTGTACTGAGTTTATTTAAGGTTCATGGTATTTTTCATCAGCTTCAGGTGGATAGAAGCAGGGTGATAGAACAAGGCATCCAAATTTGATATCTACAAGTTATTTTAGGTGGAAAGTTTCCATGTACAACAATTTGTATTAAAAAAAAAAAAAGCAAAACACTGAGAAGAGCAGGTCTTAGATTGATTGGGGTCACTGGGAGCCAGAATCATTTAAGGGGTTGTAGGCCTAGACTATGTCTCTGTGTTTCACTTGCAAATCCACGCACCATGTTAGAGGACCCAGCACATAATCCTCTAGGAAATACTTGTTTAACTTCCCACATGGATCTCTGACCTGTCCTCTGTACTGCCTCCACTAGTTAGTTCAGTTCAGTTGCTCAGTCGTGTCCGATTCTGCGACCCCATGGACTGCAGCACGCCAGGCCTCCCTGTCCATCACCAACTCCCGGAGTTCACTCAGACTCATGTCCATTGAGTCAGTGATGCCATCCAACCATCTTATCCTTTGTCATCCCCCTTCCCTTCCCGCCTTCAGTCTTTCCCAGCATCAGGGTCTTTTCAAATGAGTCAGTTCTTTGCATCAGGTGGCCGAAGTATTGGAGTTTCAGCTTCAACATCAGTCCTTCCAATGAATATTCAGGACTGATTTCCTTTAGGATGGACTGGTTGCATCTCCTTGCTGTCCAAGAGACTCTTAAGAGTCTTCTCCAACACCACAGTTGAAAAGCATTAATTCTTTGACGCTCAGCTTTCTTTATAGTCCAACTGTAGAGGGACTCCCTTTTTTGACCCCATCTTTTCTTATAGGAAAAGTCCCTAAAGAAATTTGTAATGTTATGTATTTTAACTCTCAGTAAAAGCATGTATTTGTAGATATTGTTTACACTGGTGTTAATGTCTGTGGCTTGTAGGATAATTGTATTTGGGGCACATGTATAACTCTGATGGCAGTGATTTATAGGGCTAGAGCTGCCTGTGATGCTTTCTTAAACCTCCTTAAGCTGGGCTGATACTTAGAGCTGGCTCATTATGTGGGTTTTATGTGTTGTAAAAGGTATGCATCAATATGTCACCATGGGTTGGAACGAAGGTCTTTGAAGGAAGTCTTTGTGCGGGAGCATCTGAGGAATGAGAACTAGACAAGTGTTAACCATCCACAAGATACCTTTGGTGATTTTGACTGACACTTTCTCTCCAGCAGAAGGAAGAAAAGAATTCCAACCCTGTCTCTCCTGCCCAGTGACTTTTTCCAGTCCACAGATCCTCCATCACTATATGCTCTGTGGTCATGCCCTTCATATCTTCCCAGGTTCATCTGCAGAAAGCCACTTCCTACTAGATGCTCCAAGCTGCTTGAATGAAAAACCAAAAGATGGAGAGAGAGAAGGCTCTGGCACTGTGTTTGGGAGGCTGCAGCTGAGTGGGACTTCAAGGGCATTTTTCAGCTCATCTCAAGGTCAGCCAGTAGACCAGGGAGGCAGTAGCAGTGGAAGAATAGACCAGGGGATGATCTCTGACGAGGCAGATGCAGTATTAACAGAGACAAACATCTCAGAATCTGGAGCAGTCATATGTGAAAACTATAGACTAGGATTTAGCCGAAAATCAAGCCTCTTTAGCCTCCAGAAGCATCATGTGTGCCCTGAATGTGGCAGAAACTTCTGCCAGAAGTCAGACCTCGTCAAACACCAGAGGACTCACTCGGGAGAGAAGCCGTTTAGTTGCAGAGAGTGCGGGCGAGGCTTTGGCCGCAGGTCCTCCCTCACCGTACACCAGAGGAAGCACTCAGGGGAAAAGCCCTACGTGTGCCGGGAGTGTGGGCGACACTTCAGGTACACATCCTCCTTAACTAACCACAAGAGGATACACTCCGGGGAGAGACCCTTTGTATGTCAGCAGTGTGGGAGAGGCTTTCGCCAGAAGATCGCCCTTATCCTGCACCAGAGGACACACTTGGAAGAGAAGCCCTTTGTGTGTCCAGAGTGTGGAAGAGGCTTTTGCCAGAAGGCATCACTCCTTCAACACCGTAGCTCGCATTCAGGCGAGAGGCCCTTCGTGTGCCTGGAGTGTGGGCGTGGCTTCAGGCAGCAGTCTCTGCTCCTCAGTCACCAGGTCACACACTCAGGTGAGAAGCCTTATGTCTGTGCTGAGTGTGGGCACAGCTTTCGCCAGAAAGTCACCCTCATCAGACACCAGAGGACACACACAGGGGAGAAGCCTTACCTGTGCTCCGAGTGTGGGCGTGGCTTTAGCCAGAAAGTCTCCCTTATGGGCCACCAGAGGACGCACACAGGTGAGAAGCCTTATGTGTGCTCTGAGTGTGGGCGTGGCTTTGGTCAGAAGGTTACCCTCATCAGACACCAGAGGACGCACACAGGGGAGAAGCCTTTTCTGTGTCCTGAATGTGGACGTACCTTTGGCTTCAAGTCACTTCTCACCAGACACAAGAGGATACATTCAGGGGAGGAGGCTGATGTGTACAGAGTATGTGAGCAAAGACTTGGTCTGAAGATCCAACTCACCTCTGACCAGAGGACACACTCAGGAGAAAAGCCATGTGTGTGTGATGAGTGTGGACGCGGCTTTGGCTTCAAGTCAGCCCTCATCAGACACCAGCGGACACATTCAGGAGAGAAGCCATATGTGTGCAGGGACTGTGGTCGTGGCTTTAGCCAGAAGTCTCACCTCCACAGGCATAGGAAAACCAAGTCTGGCCATCACCTCCTGCCACAGGAACTGTTCTCTTGACATTTCCTTTCCTTCCCTATGAGTGTCTAGGTGGTAGAAATCACTAGGAAATGTTCCACTTCTCTTAAAATGCAGTTGAGAAAAAAAAAGTTGTATTTTTTCAGTGATCATAAGATAGTTGATTTATGGTTTACTTCCTAACTGGCAATGTGTTTTACTTTGCCAGGGCTGCCATAACAAAATACCAGACTTGGTAGCTCAAAGAACAGAAGTTTATTTTCTCATAGTTCTGGAGACTAGAGGTCCAAGATCAATGTGTAGGCAGTTTGGTTTTTATTGAAGTCTTTCCCCTTGGCTTGCAGATGATTGCATTCTTGCTGAGTCCTGAAATGGATATTTTTTTACCCTGTGTATGTACTTTCCTGGTAACTCTCTCTCTTCTTTCTGAGGACACCAGCCATACTGGATTAGGACTTCACCCTATGACCTTGTAAAGGCCCTGTCATCAAATAAAGTCATGACTTGATATGTTATGTTATGACTTCAGTATGTTAATTTGGGGGAACAATTCAGTCTTAACAACTCAGTCCTCTGGACCCCCTATATTCACATTCTTCAAGTACAAAATACATTCACCCCAAATTAACAGCAGCAAAAGTCTTAGCCCATTTCAACTTCATCTCTACATTCAAAATCTCACCTAAGTTTCATCTAAGTCGAGTGTCGATGAGACTAGAAGTGCATTTAATCCTTTCCAACTGTGAACCTGTGAACCAGACAAGTTATTTGCTTCCAAAATACAGTGATGGGACAGGCAGAGAATTCACATTCCCATTCTAAAAGTGGAAAGGATTGATTGGTCCCAAGCAAGTTTAAAATGTTACAAGGCAAATTCTATTAGTTTTTAAGGCATGAGAATGATCTCTGGTTGTATCTTCTGCCCTCTGGTCTGGCTGGTGTATGGGGCCCACTGAAACCATGGAAGAACCATACTGGCTCCCCAAACTTTTACTGTCTGGGCTTATTTTGGAAATGGCAGACCTGCTGGTCTCTGTTTCACCTTTGGGGTCATTCTTTCCTCTTCTTGATGGATAATGTAGTCAGATAGTTAGCTCTATTCTCCCGTCTTGTAGAATCCCAGACGTCTAACAGCCTGCCTTCATTTTGTACCGTCTATGTCACCTTTAGTTCTACATCTGAGATGATTGATTGCTTCCAAACTTAGCTCTTTATTAAACCATGTCTAACTACACCATAGTATTCTTTCCAGAACATGCTTCTCATTTTCTGCAAAATAGATATCCACAGGCTGAGAATTTTCCAAATCTCCAAATTCTAGTTCTCCGAATTTTGTTTAACAGTTCCTTCAATTTATCTTTCTACTCTCACATTTTACTGTAAGGAGGGAGAAACAAGGTTGCACTTGTAACATTTTGCTTATAAATCTCCTTAGCTAAAAATTTGTTGCTTATGTCACAATTTCTACCTTCCACAAACACTGAAACACAGGCCAGGTTCTTTGCCACTTTATAACAAGGATTGTCTTTCCTCCAATTTCCAGTAATATGTTCCTTATTTCTGAGACTGCACCATAATCACTTTTAATGTCCATATTCCTACCAACAGTCTCTTTTAGACAATTAAGGCTTTTTGTAACAAGTGCCTCAAACCTCTTCCAGCCTCTGCCCATCACCCAGTTCCAAAGCTATTCCGTATTTTCAGATATTACCCTCAGTACCAAAATTGTATTTGTTTGCTAAGACTGCCATTATAATACCAGAGGCTGGAATGACTAAGTGACAGAAATTTATTTTCTCAGTTATGGAGACTGCAAGTCCATAAGGTGTTGACAGGGTTGTTTTCTATTTAAGTCCCTCTCCTTGGCTTGCAGATGTCTGCCTTCTTGCTGTGTCATTATACAGGCTTTCTTCTGTACATATGCTGGAGAGAGAAAGTGAGCTCTAGTATCTCTTACTCTTATAAGGACACCAGCCCTGTTGGATAAATACCTCATCCTATGCCACTGTTTAATCTTAATTACCTCCTTATAAGCCCTATGTCCAAATACTGGAGAGTTAGGAGTTCCCAGCCTGAGATGCTTGCATTGGCACTTCCCATCCTGAGACGCTTGTATGCACACTGACCATGGCCAGTGAGGGCTGGGTAACGAGACTTAGGCTTCAGAGGTCAGACTCCAGGGAGAAGGCTGGGGTTGACTACCTTGAAGACAGTCTGAGGGGGCTAGTACAGCACATTTGAGGAAGTCTAGGAAAAAGCTTGGCCTGCCAGAGAGGCAAGAGATCATTGTTGTTCAGTTTAGTTCAGTCACTCCGTCGTGTCTGACTCTTTGTGACCCCATGGACTGCACACCAGGCTTCCCTGTCCGTCACCAACTCCTGGAAGCTTGCTCAAACTCATATCCATTGTGTCGGTGATGCCATCCAACCATCTCATCTTCTGTCATCCTCTTCTCCTCCTGCTCTCAATCTTTCCCAGCATCAGGGTCTATTCTAATGAGTCAGCTGTTCACATCAGGCAGCCAAAGTATTGGAGAAACATGCAACAGATGAAGGAACATGGTAAAAGCCCACCAGACCAAACAGATGAAGAGGAACGAGGCAGTCTACCTGAAAAAGAATTCAGAGTAACGATAGTAAAGATGATCCAAAGCCTTGGTATTAAAATGGAGATACTGTGATGGGTTGAAGAGATACAAGACATGTTTAGCAAGGACCTAGAAGAAATAACCCACTCCAGTGTTCTTGCCTGGAGAATCCCAGGGACGGGGGAGCCTGATGGGGTGCCGTCTATGGGGTTGCACAGAGTCAGACATGACTGAAGCGACTTAGCAGCAGCAGCAGCAGAAGAAGAAATAACAGACAATCAGCAATGAACAACAAAATGACTGAAATAAAAAAATACATTAGAGGGAACCAATAGCAGAATGTGGTAAAAGAATGGTTAATTGACCTGGAAGATAGAATGATGGAGATAACTGAAACAGAATAGAATAAAGAAAAAAGAATGAAAAAAAAAATGAGGACAGTCTCAGTGACCTCTGGGACAACATTAAGTACACCAATATTCAAATTACAGGGGTCCCAGAAGGAGAGAAAAAGAGTATGAGAAAATATTTGAGGAGATTAGAGTTGAAAACTTATCTAACATAAGAAAGGAAACAGCCAGCTTAAGTCTAGGAAACCCAGCGAGTCCAATAAAGGGTATACCCAAGGAGACACATGCCAAGACACATATTAATCAAACTAACAAAAATTAAATGCAAAAATGTTAAAAATCAGCAAGGGAAAGAACAAATAGCATACAAGGGAATGCCCAGAAGGTTAATAGCTGATATTTCAGCAGAAACTATTCAAGGCAAAAGGGGTATACTTAGAGTGATGAAACAAAAATATCTACAACCAAGATTACCCAGCAAGGATTCATTTGAATTTGATGGAGAAATCAAAAGCTTTACAGATGATCAAAAATTAAAAGAATTCAGCACTACAAAACCAGCTTTACAACAAATGCTAGAGGAACTTCTCTAGACGGGACACATAATAGAAAAGGCCTACAAAAACAAACACAAAACAATAAAGTAAATGCTAATGAGATCATACATATCAAGAATTCCTTGAACATAAATGAATTAAATGTTCCAACCAAAAGACACAGTCTGGCTGAATGAACACAAAAACAAGACTCCTATATATGCTCTCTACAAGAGACCCATTTCAGAGCTAGGGACCCATGCAGACTGAAAGTGAGGAACTGGAAAAAGATATTCATGCAAATGGAAGTCAAAAAAAGAGGAGAGTAGCGATACTCAGATAAAACTGACTTTAAAGATCATTACAAAAGATAATGAAGGACACTACATAATGATCAAGGGATCAATACAAGAAAAAGATATAACAATTATATATGCACAGGAGCACCTCAAATGCTAGCAGGGGAATGCTAAAAGGGGAAATTGGCAGTAACACAATCATAGTGGGGGACTTTAACACCCTACTCACACTAATATATCATCTAGACAGAAAACTAATAAGGAAACACAAGCCTTAAATGACACATTGGTCCAGAGAACCTAATTGGTGTTTTCAGTATATTCCATCCAAAAACTGTAGAATACATTTTTTTCTCAAGTACACATTGAACATTCTCCAAGATAGATTACATCTTGGGTCACAAATCAAGCCTTGGTAAATTTAAGAAAATTGAAATTGTATCAAGCATTTTTTTCTGACCACAACAATATAACATTAGATATCAATAATAGGGGGGAAAAGACTGTAAAAAACACAAACATATGGAGGCTAGACAATACACTTCTAAATAATCCAGTGGTCACTGAAGAAATCAAAGAGGAAATTTAAAAAGTACTGAGAAACAAATGACAATGAAAACATTACAACTCAAAACGTAAGGGATGCAGTAAAAGCAATGCTAAGAGGGACGTTTAAGCAATAAAAGCCTACCTCAGGAAATGAGAAAAATGTCAAATAGACAACCTAACTTTATACCTAAAGCAACTAGAAAAACAACAACAACAAAACCCTAAAGCAACTAGAAAAAGAAGAGCAAAAAACCCCCAAAGTTAGTATCAGGAAAGAAACCATAAATATCAGAGCAGAGATAAATGAAGAAATGAAGGAAACATTAACAAAGATCAATAAATCTAAAGACAGTTCTTTGAGATGATAAACAATATTGACAAAACATTAGCCAGACTCATCAAGGCAAAAAGGGAGAAGACAATAAAATTAGAAATGAAAAAGAAGTTACAACAGAAAAGGCAGAAATACAAAGGATAATAAGAGACTGAAAACTGAAAGTGAAGTCGCTCAGTTGTGTCCGACTCTTTGCGAGCCCATGGACTGCAGCCTCCCAGGCTCCTCCGTCCATGGGATTTTCCAGGCATGAGTACTGGAGTGGGTTGCCATTGCCTTCTCCAGGGGATCTTCCCAACTTAGGGATTGAACCCAGGTCTTCTGCATTGCAGGCAGACGCTTTACCCTCTAAGCCACCAGGGAAGGCTTTAATAAGAGACTACTACAAGCAACTATATGCCAATAAAATAGACAACCTGGAAGAAATGGACAAATTCCCAGAAAGTACAACCTTCCAAGACTGAACCAGGAAGAAATGGAAAACATGAACAGACCAATCACAAGCACTGAAATTGAAACTCTGATCAAAAATCTTCCAGCAAACAAAAGTCCAGGGCCAGATGGCTTCACAGGCAAATTCTATCAAACATTTAGAGAAGAGATAACACCTATCCTGCTCAAACTGTTCCAAACATTTGCAGAGGGACAAACATTCCAAAACTCAGTCTGCGAGGCCAATATCACTCTGATTACAAAACCAGATAAAGATATCACAAAAAAAGAAAATTACAGATCAATTTCATCCATGATGAACATAGATGCAAAAATCCTCAACAAAATACTAGCAACAAAAGCCAACAACACATTAAAAGGATCATTTACCATGATCAGATGGGGTTTATCCCAGGGATGTAAGGATACTTCAATATATGCAAATCAATCAATGTGATACACCATATTAACAAACTGGAAAAAAAAAAAACATGATCATCTCTATAGATGCAGAAAAAGCACAACACTATTATTCAATCTAATTTTGGAAGTACTAGCCACAGCAATCAGAAATGAAAAAGAAATAAAAGGCATCCAGATTAGAAAATAAGTAAACCTCTCACTGTTTGCAGATGTACTTATACTATACGTAGAAAACCGTAAAGATGCCACCAGAAAATTACTAGAGCTAAGTAATGAATTTAGTAAAGTCTCAGGATATAAATTTAATACACAGAAATCCCTTGCAATCCTATACACTAACAATGAAAAATCAGAAAAAGAAATTAAGGAAACAATTTCATTTACCATTGCATCAAAAAGAATAAAATACCTCAGAATAAACCTGCCTAAGGAGGCAAAAGGCCTGTGTTCAGAAAACTATAAGATATTGATGAAAGAAATCAAAGATGACAAATAGGTGGAGAGATATACCATGTTCTTGGGTTAGAAGAATCAGTATTGTCAAAATGACTACACTATCCAAAGCACTCTTCAAGTACAATCCCTATCAAATTACCAATGGCATTTTTTAGCAGAATTAGAACAAAAAATTTATGATATGTAGGGAAGCACAAAAGAACCCAAAGAGCCAAAGTAATCTTGAGAAAGAAAAATTGTGCTGGAAGAATCAGGCTTCCTGCCCTCACATTATACTACCAAGCTGCAGTAATCAAAATTATTTTGTACTGGCACAAAAAACAGAAATAAATCAATGCAACAAGATAGAAAGCTCAGAGGTAAACCCACACACCTATGGTCACCTAATCTATGACAAAGGAGGCAAGCGTATAAATGGGAAAAAAACAAAAAGCAGTCTCTTTAATAAATGGTGCTAGGGAAACTGGCCAGCACCATGTAAAAGAATGAAATCAGGACATTCCCTAATACCATACACAAAAGTAAAGTCAAAATGGATGAAAGATCTAAATTTAAGGCTGGATACTATGAAACTCTTAGAGGAAAACAGAGGCAGAACACTCTTTGATGTAAATCATAGCAAGATCTTTTTTTGACCCACCTCCTAGACTAATGAAAATAAAAGCAAATGGGACTTAATTAAACTTAAAAGCCTTTATACAGCAAAGGAAACTGTAAACAAAATGAAAAGACAGCTCTCAGAATGGGAGAAAATATTTGCAAATGAAGCAACCGACAAGGGATTAATTTCCAAAAGATAACGAATAACTCATGCTGCTCAATATCAAAAATACACCCCAATCAAAAAATGGGCAAAAGATCTAAACAGATATTTCTCCAAAGATACACAGATGATCTAAAAACACATAAAAAGATGCTCAACATCACAAATTATTAGAGAAATTCTAACTAAAACTACCATGACATACCCACCTCACACCACCCAGAATTAGACCATTATTAAAATGTCTACAAATAGCAACTTCTGGAGGTGGTGTGGAGAAAAAGGAACCCTCCTATAGTGTAGGTGGGAATGTAAGTTAGTGCAGCCACTGTGGAAAACAGTATGCCTTAACAAAATAGAAAATACTTAATCCAAGGCCACCAGATGGGAAAAAATAATAAATAATACAGCATACATAAGCAAAACAGAAAATAATAAAAGTCAATGAAACCAGGAGTTGGTTCTGAGAAAGTGTCAACAGGTACCTCAAGATTGTGACACAAGAGACTCTTGAATTTCCCTCCTTCCATGGATGCACTGAATTTACAGCTACACACAGATCAGTTCCCTCTGAGAGAAGTTTAGAAATTGCTTGAGTGACTCCTACACATTGGGCAACTGAGAAAATACCCACATGAAAATGTATAGTGAAGGGTGAGACACTTACTACAAACCCCACCCCAGAATAATACCTTATAATCTTTCTGAAACCATCAACTCCCAGCCCCTTCCTGATCAGTAAAGTGTTTGGGCACATTTCTAATGCCCCAGATTTTAAGCCTGTCACCTGAGGGCTGGGCCCTCAAATCTTCTAGCTCTGAGAACCAAAGGGCTTCCATTCACAAGTCCCACAGTGTTATAGCAAAGAAGCAATTGTTATTAGGTGCTTGAGCACTCCCTGTGGCTATTTCCTGAAGCTTAGGGCAGAGGGAGCAGATTGCATTTCAGCTGAATCCTCCCCAGAGCCCCGAAGAGCCACTGGGTACTTACCTGCCCTCTCCTTCCATTTTGCTCCAACAATGAAACAAAATCTCCTGCATGTCCCTAAAAGGAACTTTCTACATGTTTACAATCCTGACTTTTAAAACTGCCACCTGAGGGATAGATAGACTCCAAAATAACCTACCTCTGAAAGCCAATGGAGCTTACATTCATGAATCCTACAGTGTTGTAGCAAAGAAACAGTTTTTGAAAGGATGCTTGAAGACTCCCTGTAGTTTATACACCCAGGCCCAGTATGGAGGGAGAAAACAAAAATGCGCATCTCCCAGTTAGTCCCTGGAAGGAATTTGTGTATTTTTCTAGCTGCTGCCTGTGGTTCTGGCTTCTAGTCAGTCTGCATGTAGGAGCTGACTGGCATCCTTCTATAAGCCTGGTAAAGCTGGTGGGCTATCTCCCCCAGCTCCAACAGTAAGACCAAGTGTTTATTTTCACTCCTGAAAGCTGGTCCATACATCTCACACCCCGATTTTCAACTACCACCTAAGGGACTACCCACAAATCATGTAGCTCTGGGAGCTGACAGGGCTCATCATTTATGAGTCCCTGGGACCACTAAAAACAAAGGCTATTTTATTTGGACACAAAAGCACTTGCAGCAACCATTTCCCCTGGTTCAGCAAAAACTAAAGTGAAAGTGAAGTCTCTCAGCCGTGTCTGACCCTTTGCGACCCCATGGACTGTAGCCTACCAGGCTCCTCAGTCCATGGAATTTTCCAGGCAAGAGTATTGGAGTGGGTTGCCATTTACTTCTTAAAAACAAAGGCTATTTTATTTGGACACAAAAGCACTGCAGCAACCATTTCCCCTGGTTCAGCAAAAAGTAAGTAAGCAAAAATGCCCAATTCCTGGATTCTTCTTGATAGAGGATAGACTGCATATATAATGTCCTGATTTCCCAGTTCCTGCCCCATAATTGGGCTTCCAATTAACCTGCATTGGGGAGTTAAAGGGTCCAGGAGCCTAAACAGGCATAAGAATGTTTCCCACATCTTTGGGGACACTGATGAGTATTGGCACACCCTCAGCTATGGGAAGCCACTAAGGAAAAAGACAGGATTTGATCACAAAACTTTTAGAGACAATCAGGAGCTCCAGGCTGATTATGGAGGTTCATCTCCTACACAAGGCCAATGTGTCAATTCTGGGGAAAGTGTTTTATACAGAAACCAACACAGAAAATCAAGAGAAGTAAAGAAATGAGGATGTTTCAAACAAAATAACAAATCTCTAGGAACTCATCTTAATGAAGCAGATGTAAGTGTTTTACCCAATAGAGAGTTCAAAATAATGGTAATAAAGATGCTTATTGAGGTCAGGAGAATAATGCATGAACAAGGTACGAATTTCAACAAAAAGACAGCAAATGTTTTTTAAAAGTACCAAACATAAATCGTAGACATGAAAAACACAATAAATGAAGAACTCAACAGAGATGTTCATAAGTAGACCAGATCAAGTGGAAGAAAATAATCAGACAAGGCAGTGGAAATCATCCAATCAAAAGAGCGAAAAGAAAGAATGGAAGAAATCAAAGATAACTTAAGGGTCACTGTTTAGTGAACCAATGTAGGTATTCTAGGTCTCCAAGAAAGAAAAAGAGAGAAAGGGCAGAAAGCATATTCAAAGAAATAGTGCCTGAAAACTTACTTAATATGGAAAAAGAAAGAGATATTCAGATTAAGGAAGTCCAAAAAACTTCAAACAAGATTAATTCAAAGAGATCTACCCAGAGACACACTATAATGAAATTATCAAAAGTTAAAGATGGAGAGAATCTTAAAAGCAACAAGAGAAAAGTGACTTTATACAAGGGAATCCTCATTAAGCCTATTAGATTTTTCAGCAGGAATGTTGCAGGCCATTGGGAATGGGATGATTAAAAAAAAAACAAAACAACTGCTAAGAATACTCTACCCAGTAAACTTGTGCTTCAGAATTGGAGAGAGGGAGAATTTTCATAAACAAACAAAAGCTGAAGGAGCTTATATGAAAGTTGTTAAAGGGAATTCTTTATTCTGAAATGAAAGCATGTAAGTTAGGAATATGAAAGTATAAAGCTCATGGGCAAATAAATAGTTAAATTCAGAATGATATTGTGATGGTGATGGTTAAATTTCTTAAAATTTTAAAGGTTGAAATACAAGAACAACTAAAACTGTAATACTTTGTTAATAAATACGCAATATAAAAAAGATGTAAATTGTGACATCAAAAGCATAAAAGTGTAAACATGTAGATCTTTTTTATGTATTAATTTTCAAAATTAAGCTTATCATCTTAGCCTGTCATAAATATAAGATGTTGTATGTAAGCCTCATGATAACAAAGAATCAAAAACCTTTAGTAGATACCCAAAAGACAGGGACAAGAATCAAGGCATATGACAACAAAATCATCAATTCACAAAGAAAGACAGCAATAGAAGAGTAAAAGAATTACAAAAACCCAGAAGCAATTAAAATAATGGCATAAGCCCTTACCTATCAGTAATTCCTCTGTATGCAAATAGATTAAATTCTTCCATTAAAAAATGTAGAGTTGTTTTATGAATTAAAAATCAAGACCCAACTGTACAATGATAACAAAGACTCACTTCAACTTTAATAACAGTAAAGGAATGGAAAAAGATACACTATTGTAATGAGAAATAAAAGAAAGCAGCAATAGCTATAATTATATAGATTTGATAGCTATAATTCTATACACTTGAAGTCAAACACTGTAACAAGAGACAAAGAAGGTCATTCAGTTCAGTTCAGTCACTCAGTCATGTCCGAGAATTGCAGCACACCAGGCCTCCCTGTCCATCACCAACTCCTGGAGTTCACTCAGACTCATGTCCATCGAGTCGGTGATGCCATCCAGCCATCTCATCCTCTGTCCTCCCCTTCTCCTCCTGCCCCCAATCCCTCCCAGCATCAGAGTCTTTCTCAATGAGCCAACTCTTCGCATGAGGTGGCCAAAGTACTGGATTTTTCAGCTTTAGCATCATTCCTTCCAAAGAAATACCAGGACTGATCTCCTTTATAATGGATTGGTTGGATCTCCTTGCAGTCCAAGGGACTCTCAAGAGTCTTCTCCAACACCATAGTTCAAAAGCATCAATTCTTTGGCGCTCAGCTTTCTTCACAGTCCAACTCTCACATCCATACATGACCACTGGAAAAACCATAGCCTTGACTAGACGGACCTTTGTTGGCAAAGTAATGTCTCTGCTTTTGAATATGCTATCTAGGTTGGTCCTAACTTTCCATCCAAGGAGTAAGCGTCTTTTAATTTCATGGCTGCAATCACCATCTGTAGTGATTTTGGAGCCCCCCCAAATAAAGTCTGACACTGTTTCCACTGTTTCCCCATCTATTTGCTATGAAGTGATGGGACCAGATGCCATGATCTTCGTTTTCTGAATGTTGAGCTTTAAGCCAACTTTTTCACTCTCCACTTTCACTTTCATCAAGAGGCTTTTGAGTTCCTCTCCACTTTCTGCCATAAGGGTGGTGTCATCTGCATATCTGAGGTTATTGATATTTCTCCCAGCAATCTTGATTCCAGCTTGTGCTTCCTCCAGCCCAGCATTTCTCATGATGTACTCTGCATAGAAGTTAAATAAGCAGGGTGACAATAGACAGCCTTGACGTACTCCTTTTCCTATTTGGAACCAGTCTGTTGTTCCATGTCCAGTTCTAACTGTTGCTTCCTGACCTGCATATAGGTTTCTCAAGAGGCAGGACAGGTGGTCTGGTATTCCCATCTCTTTCAGAATTTTCCACATTACATAATGATAAAGAATAAATTTACAAAGAGGATATATTAATAGAATTATAAATTTTTATTCATCCAACATCAGAGTACCCTAAATATAGAAAACAAATATTATTTCCTGACTTGAAGCAGGAAATAGGCAGCAATATAATACCGTGGGACTTCAATACCCAACTTTCAACAATGGAGAGAACATCCCCAAAGAAAATCAATAGAGAAATATTGGACTTAAACTACACATCAGATCAGATGAACCTAACAGAAATATGCAGAACATTTCATCCAATACCCCTGGAATACACATTCTTCTCAAGCATACATGGAATGCTCACCATGATAGTTAATGTGTTAGGTCACAAAACAAGTCTTAACAAATTTAATATAATTGAAATTACTCTAACTTTCTTTTCCAACCACATGATATGACAATCCATAACAGTAGGAAAGCCAGACATATCACAAATGTTTTTGTTGTTTAGTTGCTAAGTCATGTCCAACACTTGTGACCCCATGAACTGTAGCCTGGCAGGCTCCTCTGTTCATGAGATTTCTCAGGCAATAATAACTGGAGTGAGTTGCCATTTCCTTCTCAAGGGGATATTCCTGACCCAGGAATCAAATCCATGTCTTGTACATTATAGGTGGATTCTTTACTGCTGAACCACTAGGGAAGCTCATCACAAATATATGGAGATTAAGAAAACATGTTCCTGAATGACAAAAGGGTTAAAAGAGAAATCAAAAGGAAATAGGAAAGATATTTTGAGACAAATAAAAATTAAATACAACATACTAAAACTTATGAGAAGTTCTAGAAAGCAAGATTATAATGATAATAGTATACATTAAGAAAAAAGAAAGCTCTCAAATAAGCAACCTTACAACAACTAAGAACATCAAGGAACTAAACAATGAATATAAGTTGAATGTTATCAGAAAGAAAGAAATAAAAATTAGGGCAGCTATAAATGAAAAAAAAAAAAGGACTAAAAATACAAAAGGAAAGACTACTGAAACTAAGAGCTGTTTTTTTAAAATTATGGTATGTATATTGGTTTTTCAGATATAAGTCTATTGCATATTAACAGACTACAATATTGTATAAACATTTCTTTAATATGCACTGGGGAACCCAAAAATTCATGTGGAATGTTTTGTCGCAATATTCACTATATTTTTGTTGTCTGAAACCACACCTGCAATATCTCCAAGGTATGCCTGTACACAGTGGAATATTATTCAACCTTTAAAACAGCAGTGCCCAATCTTTTTGGCACCAATTTTGTGGAAGACAGTTTTTTCACAGGCTGAGTGGGGGTTGGTTTCAGGATGATTTAAACACATTACATTTACTATGCACTTTATTTCTATGATTACATTATGATATATAATGAAATAATTATACAACTCACCATAACGTAGAATCAGTGGGAGCCCTGAGCTTGTTTTCCTGCAGCTAGATGATCCTATCCGGGGGTGATGGGAGACAGAGACACCTGAAAGTGTGTTGCTTATGTCCAGTCTACTCCACGATCTTGTTTTGGTCGCTGTCACTGCAGAAAGCCCTGAGTCACAAAGATAGGATGTTGGAAATGGAAGCAGACTTTTCAGTGCTTTTGTGGCAATCTCAGTATATTCTGCCTTGACTTTAATCCAAAATGTATAGAGATTTGAAGTTGTCTCAAACATAGTTTTTCCCCCCTCTGGGTTGGAAGTTTATTTAAAAAAAAAAGCACCCCAGTTATCTCATTGTCTTCCTTGTCCATTATTTTTCTTAACAGAACAAGTTACAAAAAACTGGGGAGAGGGTATAAATTATCTTTGCAGACTGACATACTTGCAGAGGACTCCCAAACAATGACGATGATTCAAAAGCTCCTAGGTTTACTCCTGAATCAGGCAAAGAGCAAAGAACAACATAAGAAGGAATTTTGTTAACAGCAATCTTATAATACAACATTGATTATGACAGTCCAGTGGTTACAATTACATTCATGATAAATCACTAAAATCACCCTGTTGCTTATACACTGGAGGTATCAGTGCAAGGAGTCATCTGAAGAGTGAAAACCAGAATTGGTAAGGCTTCTCTGGCAGTGTGATTCTGAAACCAGTGGCTCCTGGCTCAGTCACCCTCACTTTGAGTCCTGGTCTTCTGTTTCATCTAAGAGGGCAGAGCAGATCCCCAGCTTTTTCAGTTCTTCCACCAGCTCCCTGGTTCTGGTGCATCTGCAGAAGAATGTCACCACCTCCCCCATGAACTTGCAGTTGAGGTACACTTGTGGGATAGGGGGCTGGCTGGAATAGTCTTTAATGCCTTGTGGGAGCTGGGGGTTGTTTAGCACATTGTAGGTTGTGGGATCTGTACCATGGCATTGCTGAAGCGGCACTGGGGCTGCTCTGGCATCCCCTTCAGGAAGACCACCACCTTGTCCTTCCCCAATGTGTCCAGGTGCTCCAATGAGCTGCTGCCACCTAAGCTCACCACCTGCACACCTGGGGCCCTACAGGCCATCATCCACACTGTGCCCCCAGAGAAGCAGAGACCTGATTGGCTCAGGGATCCTCTCTTCCCCACATGCTGGCCAGAGCTCTTAACTGCCCCAAACATACTTTTAAGGCCACTGTCATTTGTGGTCTCAAGCAACTAATCTTCTCCTAGCATGGCCAAAGTCAATTCACCTGGTTTATTCACAAATGGGCTGCAGATCCATTCCTTCCCAGTTTGGGGATCATCTGTGGTTGGGAAATAATGCTCAAACCCTTTTGAAAGCTGAGATAGGTGATCATGCACCATTTGGGAGAAAGAAGCTCTTGCTCAATCTCTTTCAAAATCTCTGCTAATGTTTGAAACATATTTAAAAAAAAAAAAAAAAAACCCCAAACTTTTCACCCCCATAACTGCTGTTTAACTTTGAATGCAGCCACTTTATCTGCTGACTTGAACAAGTTGTCATGCTCCCCTGAAGGGACAGATTGAGTTCATTGAGCAGGTTGAATATGTCACACAAGTGAGCAAGTTTTGTGGTCCATTCTGTGTCAGTGAAACATGCTGCCAGTGGTGACCATTTTTTCTAAAAGAATTATTTCGAGAAGCTCTCATAACTCAAAAACTCTAGCCAGTGATATACCTTTAGAAAACGACCTCACGTTTGTGTTTAAGAGAACACGTGTGTGCTCTGTGTCCATCTCCTCACAGAGGTGTGTGATATGAGTTAAGAGCATGTATTTTAATATGGTTGATAATTTTAATCACATCCTGAAAAACATTGTTAAGTTCAGGTGACATTTTTCAGCTAGACAGTATTTCTTTATGCATGACACAATGCATAGGGTCACATTAAGAAGTGACCTTTTTGCCATCCAGTCATGGCAGCCACTCTGTCTGTGGCTGCATACATGATTGCTTAGTTGCTCAGTTGTGTCCAGCTCTTTGCAATCCCATGGCCCATAGCCTGCCAGGCTTCTCTATCCATGGGATTCCCAGGCAAGAATACTGGAGTGGGTTGCCATTTTCTACTCCATCTGTCTGTGCAAATACAGACAGAAAATGACCAATTCAGTTTTCCTAATACATAATCAATCAGAGACTTGAATAGTTCTGCAGCTGTGGTGTTCATTTGCAACTAAAGGGCACATAGCATATTCTGTTGCACATTTTCCTGAGAAACTGTGCAAAAACAAATGTTCTTGCCTATTTGTTAATATCGGTAGACTTGTTAACCTGGATTGTATACCACAGTGACTCACTAACTCTCTCTAACAACTGTACCTCAATATCCTCCGCTATTTCATCAATTCATCTAGTTATGGTGCTAAACGAAGAAGAATATGTGCCACGTTTTGAACTGCAGCCTCTCCTCAAAGTTCATGACAAATGTCCTTAGCAACAGGCATGATCAATTCTTCACCAGTAGTAAAGGGCCTCATAGCTTTAGCCACTAAGAATGATGCTCTCAGTGCAGACACATTTGAGGAAGTGATGGCCTTCGATAATTGCTTCTGTTCTTCATGCTCACATTTTTTTTTTCTTTTGAAAAATTGCAAAGGCTTGTCTTTTAATGCAGAGTACTCAGTCTGCATGTGGCAAAGCAATTTTGAGGGTTTCATAGCTTCTTTGGATGGCTGGCCACTATATATTATACAAAGCAGGCTTGAAGAATTTGGACTGCTTGTTGCAATGAACCTGTAATTTAAGTAGGACTCTTGGTATTTTCTTTTAAATGTAGCTTTCTTTTTGTTGGCAATTCTATTCTCTTCTGCCGTTTCATCATTGGATCTTCCCCCTTCAAAGAAACTCCCCAGAAAATTTGTTTGTTTTTTTTTTTTCTCATTTTGGCTAGGGTTAGCTTCAGGGCTTATCTGGAAAAAAAAAAAAAAACTGTGACTGAGACAAGTGCGGAGTGTGGGAAAGAGGCATGGACAGAAGTGGTAAATAAAATAATAGGTGGGATCCACATGAACTAAAATCAGTGTCGGATTCTGACTTAAACCTGCCACCAGATGCAGCTGTATAACTGAAGTACATCAACTCATTTGCCACAGCTTAATTGTCTCTTGCTGCTCACTAATAGGGTTTTGGCATGAGTCTGCAAGCGATTTATTATGGCCTCTGTGCAGTCAAACCTCTCTGCTAATGATAGTCTGTGTTTGTAGCTGCTCCCCAGCACTAGCATCACCACCTCGGATCATCAGGTATTGGCTTCTCATAAGGAGCATGCGATGTAGATCCCTCGCATGTGCAGTTCACAGTAGGGTTCTCGCTCCTATGGGAATCTAATGCCGCCACTGGTCTGACAGGAGGCAGAGCTCAGGCAGTAATGTGAACAATAAGCAGCAGCTGTAAATACTGATAAAGTTTCTCTCACTCACCTGCCACTTACCTCCTGCTATGTGACTTGTTCCTAACAGGCCACAGACTGTCTGGTTTGTGGCCTGGGGGTGGGAAACCCTGCTTTAAAAAGAAGAAAATCCTGCTATTTGTGACAGCATGGATGAAACTGACAGAGATTATATTCAGTGAAATAAGCCAGATACAGAAAGACAAATACAAATACGGCATCAGTTCAGTTCAGTCGCTCAGTCGTGTCCGACTCTTTGCCACCCCATGAATCGCAGCACGCCAGGCCTCCCTGTCCGTCACCAACTCCCGGAGTTCACTCAGACTCACGTCCATCGAGTCAGTGATGCCATCCAGCCATCTCATCCTCTGTCGTCCCCTTCTCCTCCTGCCCCCAATCCCTCCCAGCATCAGAGTCTTTTCCAATGAGTCAACTCTTTGCATGAGGTGGCCAAAGTACTGGAGTTTCAGCTTTAGCATCATTCACTCCAAAGAAATCCCAGGGCTGATTGCCTTCAGAATGGACTGGTTGGATCTCCTTGCAGTCCAAGGGACTCTCAAGAGTCTTTTCCAACACCACAGTTCAAAAGCATCAATTCTTCGGCGATCAGCCTTCTTCACAGTCCAACTCTCACATCCATACATGACCACTGGAAAAACCATAGCCTTGACTAGACGGACCTTTGTTGGCAAAGTAATGTCTCTGCTTTTCAATATGCTATCTAGGTTGGTCATTACTTTCCTTCCAAGGAGTAAGCATCTTTTAATTTCATGGCTGCAGTCACCATCTGCAGTGATTTTGGAGCCCAGAAAAATAAAGTCTGACACTGTTTCCACTGTTTCCCCATCTATTTCCCATGAAGTGGTGGGACCGGATGCCATGATCTTCGTTTTCTGAATGTTGAGCTTTAAGCCAACTTTTTCACTCTCCACTTTCACTTTCATCAAGAGGCTTTTGAGTTCCTCTTCACTTTCTGCCATAAGGGTGGTGTCATCTGCATATCTGAGGTTATTGATATTTCTCCCAGCAATCTTGATTCCAGCTTGTGTTTCTTCCAGCCCAGCGTTTCTCATGATGTACTTTGCATATAAGTTAAATAAGCAGGGTGACAATATACAGCCTTGACATACTCCTTTTCCTATTTGGAACCAGTCTGTTGTTCCATGTCCAGTTCTAACTGTTGCTTCCTGAACTGCATACAGATTTCTCAAGAGGCAGGTCAGGTGGCATGTTATCACTTTAATATGGAATACAAAACAGTCATAGAAGTGGAGTGCAGGATGGTAGTTGACAGGAGATAGGGGGTGGCAATATGGGCAGGTATTGATCAAGAAGTACAAAGTTTTAGAAAAAAGAATAGGTTCTGAAAATCTATTGTACAATGAATGGTAAACAATACTGTATTGTATACTTATAATTTTCTAAGACAGTAGATCTTAAATGTTTGCACCAAAAATAAAGAAAATGGTGACTATATGAGATTAATTGGCTTGATTGTGACAATTATTTTAAAAATGTATGTGTACATCAGAACATCAAGTTGTGTGTCTTAGATATATATATTTATTTGTCTATTATACCTCACAACCAGTCCATTGTTAAGGAGATCAGCCCTGGTTTTTCTTTGGAAGGAATGATGGTAAAGCTGAAACTCCAGTACTTTGGCCACCTCATGCAAAGAGTTGACTCATTGGAAAAGACTCTGATGCTGGGAGGGATTGGGGGCAGGAAGAGAAGGGGACGACAGAGGATGAGATGGCTGGATGGTATCACTGACTCGATGGACATGAATTTGAGTGTACTCCGGGAGTTGGTGATGGACAGGGAGGCCTGGCGTGCTGTAATTCATGGGGTCACAAAGAGTCGGACACAACTGAGCAACTGAACTGAACTGAACTGAAAGATAGGAAGAAAAAAGAAATGAGGTACTGATTTATCCTATAATATGCATGAACACTGAAAATTATGCTGGGAAAGAAGTCAGACATAAACAGTCACATACTATGTAATTACATTTATTGATATATGAAATATCCAAATAGATGTATTTGCACAGACAGAAAACAGATTGGTGATTGCCCAGATGTTAGGTGAAAGAAGGAACAGAGTGTAACTGCTCCATGAGCAGGTTTCCTCTAAGGCAATAAAAATGGTTTTGAACTAGAAAAAAGTAAGGATTACACAACACTGTGAGGAGAAGGCAATGGCACCCCACTCCAGTACTCTTGCCTGGAAAATCCCATGGACGGAGGAGCCTGGTAGGTTGCAGTCCATGGGGTCGCTAAGAGTCAGGCACGACTGAGTGAGTTCACTTTCACTTTTCACTTTCATACATTGGAGAAGGAAATGGCAACCCACTCCAGTGTTCTTGCCTGGAGAATCCCAGGGACGGTGGAGCCTGATGGGCTGCCGTCTATGGGGTCGCACAGAGTCAGACACGACTGAAGCGACTTAGCAGCAGCAGTAGCACACAACACTGTGAATGTACTTGAAGCCATTTAACAAGTTAAAATGGTTGATTTAATCAGTCAAATAATAAACCCTCTCCTCAAGTTACTTTTAGTTTACTGTTTCAGTGCAAGTTTTAGTATGAATTATATCTTTAAAGAAAAAACCAGCCTCATTTCACTCCAAATAGAAGATGGCAGAGTAGGAGGATGTGGAGTTTGTGTCTCCTCACAACTACAACGTGAATGCATCGGAGCAATTCTCACAGAGCACCTATTAGGCGCTAGAGTGGGGGACCTCAAGCACCTAAGGGAGTGGGAGGAATCCCTGCACAACCAGCTAGGACGTGGCGAGGAAAGAGGGGGAAGAAAAGTGGAAGCAAGACGGGATCGGTGCCCCTGAGTGGTGCTGGGGAGGAAGAGAGGCTCCCACACCCAGAGGGGCCTTCTCACAGCAAGGGGGTCAGCAGGGAGGGAGAGGGACTCTGGCGGAGTTGTGGGGATCAGAGCGGAACATGGAAAGTGGCTCCCCCAGACTGCTCAGGCCCCAGTGAGACTGCCAGGGTCCTGGGCCTGAGCCCCACCCCTGTCAGGGCCTCTTCTGGCCCAGAGTGAGAAAACTCACTCAGAGACCAAGGACTTGGCCAGCACTCCTATCCCAGGGGCATTATCACCACCATGCGTGGTCTTGGAGCGGTCACACTGAATGCCTACCACTTGCTCAATATCGTATTTGATTTTACAGAGAAATAATAGTCACATTAACATCCCTATTGCAGAAGGTATTCTTGTGACTTTGATAGTGAGCTTGCATTTAAAGAGCATTTTTAAAATAAATCTTCCGAAATGTGATTATGAATATGTGAATGTTTTTGATCTTGTACATTCAATAATATGAAACTACGATGACTTAAGTAGTATGATTAAGGTAGGAAAAAATATTTCCTTTCTCCCTAAAAATGTGTCAGAATAATTTGGGTTATAAAAGCCTGGAATCATAAAGGCTGATGGTAAAAAACATGTGATTGGGATAGCGCTAATTAGGTACTTTCTGAAATATTTTTCTTTCTTCTTTCTGAAGTATTTTAAGCTACAGAGAAGCTTGTTAACTATAATAGGGCTCATTGAAGGCAGATTATTCAGAAATGAGCAGGGCCCTGCCTGCCCTCAAATGCATGTGTAGGAGAGATGCTCTCAGTTCAAGCCAGGCTCTCTGTGCCCTGAAATATGGCTAAAGCTTCACAGTGCTTTGAAGACAACTTATGAGGAGAGGAGTGTGTGCAAGAAAGCAACAGAGCATGGCTCTTAGGGACGATCACATTTCAGGGGCCAAATAGTCTGGATTTGGCCTGGTCCCCAGTCCTGAGCAAGTTTGGAAACATCACAGAGTCTCTCAAATAATATGTTGTTAAGAAGTCTTTAAATTCTTATTTTATATTTATTTTTAGTTGGAGGATAATTGCTTTACAATATTATGTTGGCTTCTGTTATACAGAGTGAAGTAAGTCAAACAGAGCAAAACAAATTTCACATGTTAGCACATATATATGGAATATATAACGTAGAAAAATTGTACTGATGAACCTATATGAGGGGCTGGAATAGAGATGAGACACAGAGAACAGACTTTGGACACAGTGGGGTAAGGAGAGAGTGGGGCATACTGGGAGAGTAGCACTGACGTATTTACACTACCATGTGTAACATAGCCAGTGGGAAGTTGTTCTGTAGGCACAGGGAGCTCAACCTGGTGCTCTGTGAAGTCTTTCAATTCTATACCAGCTCTGTAATTCTTTATTTACATTGTTTAATCAGTTTGCCACAATTTATTGTGTGACCTTTTGCAATCCTCATTAGGTTTCAGCAGCTTTGAACTTTTCACTTACCTTGACATCAGAGCTCTACAAAGTTGTCTAATTAATGAAAAAGTCCATATAGTATGATAGCAGGTATCTTAAGAGACTGCCTTTCTATCTTAATGTTATTCATCATTTACTAAACTTATCTACCTGTGGTTAACCTTGTCAACGGTAGCAAATATTATTTAGCAGAAAATAATGTTTCTAATGGAGAAGGAAATGGCAACCCACTCCGGTACTCTTGCCTGGAGAATTCCATGGATGGAGGAGCCTGGTATGCTACATACAGTCCATGGGGTTGCAAAGAGTCGGACACGACTGAGCGACTTCACTTTCTTTCTTTCTATAGTTCCTTTTGGAGAAGGAAATGGCAACGCACTCCAGTGTTCTTGCCTGGAGAATCCCATGGGCAGAGGGGCCTGGTGGGCTATGGTCTATGGGGTTGCAAAGAGTTGGATACGACTGAGCAACTAACACACACACACACACAATGTTTCTAATACAGTGCTTCAAAAATTACATTAAATTTCCGCCTTATACCTTAAATTTATACCTTAAGGTATAATTTATACCTTAAATTAAATTAAGGTATAGTCTCCTGGTATAATTATTTAAAAATATTTATTTGGCTTTATTCGGTCTTAGTTGTGGCACACAAGATCCCTGTTACATCATGCAGGATCTTTCATTATGGTCCATGGACTCTAGCTGTGGTACGAGGGCTCAGTAGTTGTGGAGCACAGGTTTAATTGCTCCTCGCATGAGGGATCTTAGATACCCAACCAGGGGTTGACCCCAAGTCCCTGCATTGCAAGGTAAATTCTTAACCACTCGACCACCATGGAAGTCCCCTTATATATATATATATATATATATTCGGTTATTATTGAGCTTGAGCAAGGCCTCATGTCCTCCACCTGCATTTTTTTTTCTGTAAAAAAAAAAAAAAAAGCTTGAGCTAAATAATAAGTTTAATCAGAGAAGTGAGAAAATGCAGAAACAAAGGAAAGTAATAAAAAAAAGGATCCAAAATAACTATAGTTATAGTTATAAAAACTAATCCAAATTAACTATAGTCAGTAAGCAGAGTCAAGGACCTTTAGTTTCTTCTCAAGGGCCATAGATAATACTCTGAGCCATATCCTGTGAGCTGTCTTATAAATACTGAAACCACTACCAGGTAGAAGAAGTCAGCTACATGATGACCAGACTGTGGCCATTACATAAACTGCCACATTTCCAAGAATCGGCCTGAAGGAAACGGGAACAAACTGATGCTGTAACTGAAGATTAACTGCTCTTAAAACAATCAAGATGACTCTGGTCAGACAACCACATGACAAATTTGAAGATGACTGTCAGAGCTGACTGTGCTGTTTCTGCTTGTAGCCCCCTGCCTCTGTCTATGAAAGCTGTTGTCTACAGGTTGTCTGTGGGTGGGGATGCCAGCCTTCAGACAGGAGTCCACCTTCTCCTACCCCTCTCCCCCAACCCCCACCCTGGTTGCTGGCATCCAAAACAGAGCAAACTTTCCTTCACACTCATGTTGCACCTTTATTGGCTTTTGAATGGAGCTGGACCCCACTTTCAGTTGCATTATGTTACCAATGATAAAATGACTGCCTCAAAGTTGAAGTTATCTTGAATGGTTGAGCACTCTCAAAAAAAAAAAAAAACAAAACAAAACCATGCTTCTATATAGATTTTTTTTCTTATTCGAGCACAGTATTTTTTAATGATTTGTTTTGGAATAATTGTAGATAGACAGGAAGTTGCAAAATTAGGACAGAAAGGCCCCAGGTAATCTTCATCTAGTTTTCCTAATTGGTTACATTTTATGTAACAAAAAGACACTATTAAAGCTAGGAGACTGATATTGGGACAATATATGTGTGTGGTTTATAACATGTGTATTTAATAACATGTGCAGCCACCACTATGGCTTCCCTGGTGCTCAGTGGTAAAGAATCCATCTGCCAATGTAGTAGACGTGGGTTTGATCCCTGAGTCAAAAAGATTCCCTGTAGTAGGAAATGGCATCCCGACTTCAGTGTTCTTGCTTGGGAAATCTCATGGATGGAGGAACCTGGTGGGCTACACTCCATGGTGTTGCCAAGAGTCAGGCATGACTGAGCACATGATAAAGTCAACAAATAGAGTAACTCAATGAGGAACTACAAATTATAAAAAAAGGAAACAAATATAAATTCTGGAATTCAAAACTACAAAATAATTGAAATGGAAAATTGACTAGGGGTTCAACAGTGCATTTGAGATGGTAGAATAAAGAATCCATAAATTTGAAGATGGATTAATAGAAATCAATGTAAAAAACAAAGAGAAAATATTGAGGAAAAATTAGCTATGGGACCCATTAAGCACACTAGCAAACATGGAAACAATCTCAAAAAGCAGGGAGAGAAAGAGGAAGAAGAAAAAATACTTGTAGACATGACTGAAGTCTTACCAAATCTGATGGAAAACATTAATCTACAGACTCAATGTTTACGTCTAGTAAAATGAAAGCAAAAAGATACATCTAAGACACATCCTGGTCAAAGTGTGGAAAAACCAAGGTAAACTCTTAGAGCAAGAGAAAAACTGTTCTCCATATACAAGAGAACCACAGTAAAATTAAACACTGACAATCGGAAAGAGTAGAGGGAAGGCTGTGTGATGACATATTCAAAGAGCTGAAAGAAAAAATATTGTCAACCTAGGATGGCATGTCTAGAAAATCTATCCCTCAAAAAAAGAAGGAAAAATACAAATATTCCCAGATAAAAAAAGAGCTGGAGAATTCGAAGCTAGCAGTCCTACTTATAAATACTACTGAAGAAAGCTTTTTGAACTGAAAAAGAAAAAAAGAAGGTTGATTCTTAGATTTGAAAATGCTGGATTAGGCTTCCCTGATAGCTCTGGTAAAGAATCTGCCTACCAGTGCATGGGATACAGATTCGATCCCTGCTCCAGGAAGATCCCACATACCATGGATCAACTAAGCCCATGACAACCTATTAACCCTGTTCTCTAGAGCCCAGGAACCACGACTAGTGAGCCCACACAATGAAACTGAAACCTGAGTGCCCTACAGCCTGTGCTCCACCACAAGAGAAGCCACCACAATGAGACACCTGTGCAATGCAACTAGAGAGCGGCCCCTACCTGCTGCAGCTAGAGAAAAGCCCACGCAGGAACAAAGACTCAGCATAGACGAAAATGAATAAGCAAGTAAAGAAAATTATTAGAAACAAGAAAATGATAGCTTGATTTATTAAAGGATATTTGTATGTCCTTAAGGGCTTCCCTGGAGGCGCAGAGGTTAAAGCGTCTGCCTGCAATGTGGGAGACTTGGGTTCGATCCCTGGGTCGGGAAGATCCCCTGGAGAAGGAAATGGCAACCCACTCCAGTATTCTTGCCTGGAGAATCCCATGGACAGAGGAGCTTGGTGGGCTACAGTCCATGGGTCGCAAAGAGTCAGACAAGACTGAGCAACTTCACTTTCACTTTCACTTTGATGAGGACTGCCAGGTTTATATGTGTGTGTTTTAAAAATTTTGAAGAAGGAAATGGCAACCCACTCCAGTGTTCTTGCCTGGAGAAACCCAGGGGTGGGGGAGCCTGGTGGGCTGCCGTCTATGGGGTCACACAGAGTCGGACACGACTGAAGCGACTTAGCAGCAGCACGTGTATATCAGTAGAGAATGTTCCAAAAGTTTTTGTGGACTTTATTAATTTTAGAAATAAGGATGTTGGAAATGTATGAAAAATTTATTTGAAAGCTTAACTATTTTAATTTATTTTATACTTCATAGCTTTGTAAATTTCAAGTATTTTTTTTTGTTTAATTTTTAAGTTCCTGTGGCTGAATATAGAGAAGATTAAAAAAAATTTAATGTTTTCAAAATTCACACGGCTGAAGAAGTATGATTTAGATCCATACCAGAAATGGATACCAGAAGTAGAAGATATTAAGAAGAGGTGGCCAGAATACACAGAAGAACTATACAAAAAGATCTTCATGACCCAGATAACCACAATGGTGTGATCGCTCACCTAAAGCCAGATATCCTGGAATGCGAAGTCAAGTGGGCCTTAGGAAGCATCGCTATGAAGAAAGTTAGTGGAGATGATGGAATTCCAGTTGAGCTATTTCAAATCCTGAAAGATGATGCTGTGAAAGTGCTGCACTCAATATGCCAGCATATTTGGAAAACTCAGCAGTGGCCACAGGACTGGAAAAGGTCAGTTTTCTTTTTTTTTTTATTTTATTTTATTTTTAAACTTTACAATATTGTATTAGTTTTGCCAAATATCGAAATGAATCCGCCACAGGTATACATGTGTTCCCCATCCTGAACCCTCCTCCCTCCTCCCTCCCCATACCATCCCTCTGGGTCGTCCCAGTGCACCAGCCCCAAGCATCCAGTATCGTGCATCAAACCTGGACTGGTGCCTCGTTTCATATATGGTATTATACACGTTTCAATGCCATTCTCCCAAATCTTCCCACCCTCTCCCTCTCCCATAGAGTCCATAAGACCAAACCCAAGGAAAGGCAATGCCAAAGAATGTTCAAACTACCACACAATTGCACTCATCTCACACACTAGCAAAGTAATGCTCAAAATTCTCCAAGCCAGGCTTCAACAGCACATGAACTGTGAACTTCCAGATGTTCAAGCTGGATTTAGGAAAGGCAAAGGAACCAGAGATCAAATTGCCAACATCCACTGGATCATGGAAAAAGCAAGAGAGTTCCAGAAAAACATCTATTTCTGCTTTATTGACTATGCCAAAACCTTTAACTGTGTGGATCACAACAAACTGGGGAAAATTCTTCAAGAGATAGGAATACCAGACCGCCTGACCTGCCCCCTGAGAAATCTGTATGCAGGTCAAGAAGCAATAGTTAGAACCAGACATGGAACAACAGACTGGTTCCAAATTGGGAAAGGAGTACGTCAAGGCTGTATATTGTCACCCTGCTTATTTAACTTATATGCAGAGTACATCATGTGAAATGCTGAGCTGGATGAAGCACAAGCTGGAATCAAGATTGCAGGGAGAAATATCAATAACCTCAGATATGCAGATGACACCACCCTTATGGTGACTGCAGCCATGAAATTAAAATACTTTTACTTCTTGGAAGAAAAATTATCACCAAACTAGACAGCATATTAAAAAGTACTGACAAAGGTCTGTCTAGTCAAAGCTATGATTTTTCCAGTAGTCATGTATGGATGTGAGAGTTGGACTATAAATATAAAGAAAGCTGAGTGCTGAAGAATTGATGCTTTTGAACTGTGTTGTTGGAGAAGACTCTTGAGAGTCCTTGGACTGCAGGGAGATCCAACCAGTCAATCCTAAAGGAAATCAGTCCTGAGTAGTCATTGGAAGGACTGATGCTGAAGCTGAAGCTCCAATACTTTGGCTACCTGATGCAAAGAACTGACTCATTTGAAAAGACCCTGATGCTTGGAAAGATTGAAGGCAGGAGGAGAAGGGGACAACAGAGGATGAGATGGTTGGATGGCATAACCAACTCGATGGACATGAGTTTGAGCAAGCTCCAGAAGTTGGTGATGGGCAGGGAAGTTTGGCATGCTGCAGTCCATGGGGTCACAAAAGTTGGACATGACTGAGCGACTGAACTGGCCTGAACTGAAAGAAGTATGATAGAAATTTAAGTTCTATGTCTGGGTTGATGCAAAGCACTAATATTACCATGTGGAAAATTTGGAGTTACAAACAAGGGCATCCTGAGAGTAAAAATATCTGGGAACCCTGTCTGAGTTCCAGATGGGATGAACTGACACTTGACTAAAATCTCTGCCTAACAGGATGAGAAGGTAGGATGGGAAGGCTCAGAGAAGGCAGATGAATAAAGCTGAAAGGCTCAATGTTTGGGGAGGGACCAGGATCCAGCCTCCTCCTCTCTCACTCCCTCCTCACCTTCAGGAGCCCTTTGTGACCAGACCACAGCTCTATGATGTGGGCCTAGGACTTAAGTCCTCAAGTGGACACCCTGTGCTCAGTTGCCTGAGGGCAGCAGTGTGATATAGATGATGGAGAATTTTCTCTTTTCTCTGAAAAGCACTTTTGATATTTGGCTGAATTCCTGTTCCACTTACTGGGTGACTGATACCATCCTTGCCTTTCTATTTGGACTGGGGCTCTTTTTCCTGTTCCTTCCCTATCTGGAAAATAATCCATCCTTTCCACCTCCCAGGAAACATGGAGACATAAAGGTAAGGAACCCTTGGCACAGCTTCACAAGCACATGGTTCTCTCTTCTATTATTATTTTCACTTTTCTGAATCAATTAGAGAGACCCCTGAGATGGGAAAGAATATGACATCTATTCTCTAGGAAGTATACAACATCACCCCTCTAGGGACAAACCAGGCTGGGAAGGGGATACAGTGAACACTAGGATTTCTAGCCAAAAGGTCTCAGACCAGTTGCGCAGGTGTGGTAGAGGGATCCAGGGCAAGTCCCAAACACAGCGACCAGGGGCTGAGGATTGGATACTGAGTTTACTCTAAGCCAGAAGACAGACTCCTGAGCACCAGTTTATCCCCCATGAACAGGTATCTTGGATGAGGGCTGATCTGAGGGCAGTGCTGAGGCTCTGAGAGCCTCAGAGATGGGGCTGGAGTAGGGCCCTGGACTTGGGAAGCAGACACCTACCTGATGGAGCTCAAATTCACCAGTGGGTCTGAGAATGCGTGTTTCTTGAGTAGAGGAACAGTGACAAAGGAACCACGGTGAATCTCACATTGAAAATCCTTCTTTATGTTCTTCAAAAAAATTATTCTTATTCCCTTTAAAAATGAGTAAAAGGAAAGAAAAAACAACAACAAAAAAAACACAAACACAAAGAAAAAACACAAACTCTGCTAGTTAAATGTATAAAGTCACATTATGTATGGACACTGAGTGTCTGATGCTGGTCTAGAAAGGGGAAAGTGAGAATGGGGTCCCAGGTCCTCACTTTTTCTGTCTCTCAGCCTCAAACTGAGCCAAGGAGAAGAAGGAGGAGTCGGAAGAAAAATGCAGCTGTGAAAGGTAGGTTATGCCATTCAGCCCTGTGTGCCCTGGGTGTTAGCCCCCACCCTCTCTGGCCCTGAAGGCCCAGCTCAATGGGTTCTGAGGAGACCAGTGGCCGGGCCCGCCCCTCAGGAAACAGAACCCCCATGGAGCTCCTGAGGAGCAGAGCAGAACACAGATCCTTCCCAGATTCCATGTGCAGAATGAAGCTGTGAGGGTCCTGAAAATGGGTGTGGCCCAGCAGGGCTGTGTGGGCTGCGTTGGACCAATAGCACCTGGATTGGGAGGTGGGACCTCCAGGTCCAAGTGTGGACATGTTAACTTTGCTCAGATTCATCTGTGAGGTGACCCCTGCCCATTCTCCTCCACTGAGGGGTTGTGAGGGCAGCAGGAGGCAATGGATGTGGAAGCACTTTGTCAATGATAAACCCTTTCCTGAGGTTCACCATCACTGTCACGGACCCTTAGACAGCCTTGGACCCTGCTGCCTGGACTCCAGTCTCCCAGTGGTGTCCCTTTAAAGGAGGGGTCAGCCTCCTTTAAGACCCCTAGGCTGGTGCCTTCACCACCATAACCCACTCTGCTGATTTTCAGCTTGCAGAGATTGCCAGAAAGAATTGGAAGAGGTCCGGGACCTGACTTCATTTCTGCAAACGTAATGACTCTTCCCCTTCTCTCCTGGGTTCTTATTCCTCCCAGATCCTATGGTGGATCCCAGGGCTACAGGCAGCCTGGGGCTGAGCTGGGATGGGGAGTCCTAGGGTGGGGGTTTGGCAAAAACCCTGGTGTGAGGGACAGCAGGGGCCAGGGAAGGCTGTGGGCTGCAAGCGCCCACCCTTGCCTGCCCAGTCCTCCTGGCCCTAGGGGCTCCTGGCTGCAGCTTGTGCCTCCTGTCTCCTGCAGACACCTGGGGAGGTTCCCTGAAAAGGGCAACTTTCATCAACTCTCCTCTCAAGATGCCCCTGGGAAGGTGAGCAAAGCAGCACCTGCTGGAGCCCACCAGCCACACAGGGAAGAGACTGCTCCCACCGTGTCCCCGGCTCCTCTGACTGAGCAGCCTCTACCTCAGGCCTCCACCCTTTCTTCAGATTCAGTTCCCTCCTCATTTTCTGTTCACTCAGATTCCTCCTTGAGTGCTTCTCAAATACCAGAGCCTTTCCTTCCCCTGGACAGCCTTTCACCCCAGCCACTGGCTGTTTCTCCTACACCGCCATGCTCTCCTGATGCAGCGGCCTGCCCTGCACCTCCAACAGCCTCCTCTGTCCCACAGCCACCAGCCGCCATGCTGAATCTCAGTCAGGGTGAATCTGTGGCACTCCCATTGGGCACCGTCTCACGCAGGTCATCTCTACCCTCCTCATGGAGACCAGCCATCTCAGGCCTACTCCATTCAAGCTGCCCCCTTTCAGCCCTGTCTTGGTGGCAGGGGGCTGAAAAAACCTGGAGTTCCTCAACTGTGACACACTTTGAGTCCCAGCAAGAACACCTTTCCAGTCACCCAGCAGAGGCCTCATTTTGGGGAGACCTCACAAACAGACAGGTAGAGCCTGGTAGCCTCTCTTTTGTGAACCCAGATGTCCAGAAGCTGCTGGAGATACTAATCACCAAGAGAGTAGAATTAAAGATTTGGAAGAAGAAAGGAAAGGAGGTGGAGGCAAGCTTTTGGATCATAAAAGGCAAACCAGAACAACTGCTTGGTCCCGAGAGGGCCCCATATGCTGGCACTTTGGGGGACCATCTACAGAAGACATGCAGCCACCTCTTCTGGGGTCTCCCTTTTCTGCACAGTGAGTCTCTGGTGGCTACTGTCACAGTACCTGGGTCCCCTTTAGAGTTACACCCTATCTTATTTAACAAATGCTCTAAGACCAAACCACTCCAAATTCCAGCCAAAGCAACATCACAACTGTCATTGGCCCAGCCCTTGACCTCCACTGTGGCCCAGGTACAACCCAGACCCTTGATTCCAACCATGGCCCAGTTTCAACCACCACCTCAGGGTCACATGGAGACCCAGGCCCAACACTTACCCTTGACTTCAATCCTGCCCCAATATCAGCCACAACCTCGGGTTTACTTGGAGACTCAGACCCAACCCCTACCCTTGACTCCAACTATGCCCCATTGTCAAGCACAAACTCAGGCTCACATTCAGACCCAGGCCCAACCCCAACCCTTGTCTACAACCATACCCCAATGTCAACCATCATCTCGGGCTTACATGAAGACCAAGGTCCAACCCCTACCCTTGACTCCAACTATGCCCCATTGTCAAGCACAAACTCGGGCTCACATTAAGACCCAGGCCCAACCCCAACCCTTGTCTACAACCATACCCCAATGTCAACCATCACCTCGGGCTCACATGGAGACCCAGGTTCAACCCCTACCCTTGACTCCAATCATGCCCCAATGTCAACCGTCACCTAGGTTTCAGTTAGAGACTGCTGCTCATATCTCACCATCTCTTCCAATCCAACCATCTTCTTCTAAACCACAGATTAGGTACGGTGAAGTATCTCATGCAACAGTCCAAAGTAAGGGACAAACTTCTGTCCCAAATGCAATTCAAAACCTGGAACATCACTTTTTGATAAAGCAATTAGAAAGTAGGAAAATTATACCCTCTTTGGTTAAAAGATATCAGCATGTCTTTAGTCAAGTCACCCACAACCATTCCCAGGAGAGCAGGCCTTCCCAGGCCCACATCTCTGTCGCCACCCCTTTTGGGGATTTGATCAGGCCTGAGGTTTGGGAGAAACTGGAGCACCACCTTTCTAAAAGGTTCATGCAGCAACAGAGTGACCTGCCCTGCAGAATCCAAGCTTCTCAGAAAGTTATGCAGCTTCAGGGTGAATTCCCAAAGCTTTGTGAGGTACAGGCTAAGAAGGGGCCCTCAATACCCTCTGCAGTTCTAGACAAAAGCAGCCAGGACACACAGAAGATGAGGTCCAGATCCTCAGCAAGGATCCCACCAGAGAAGGGCCTTTGCCAGGATATAGAACAAAGTGTGGGGAAGATCGTAAAAGACCTGTACATGATCTCAGCCAACACCACAGTGACCGTTCCAAGAGTGAAGCCTGAGTCACAAAGAGAGTTGAGCCCAGACAGGAAGCATCCAGAGGATTTGGGAGTCCTTATGGGCATGAACACTAAGCAGATTCAAGAGAGTCCAATCCTTGTGGGTGTCCATTGTTTGAGACTTGCTGCCAACCGCATCGTAGACCTTTCTGGAGAGTCAAAGGCTTATCAAGAAACAGAAAATCTAGATTCCTCTCAGAATGGGGAAGCCTCCATGAACACCTTCCATGAGTCTCTTGTCCTGAGTCCTTGTGTCCGACAGGAGTTGGAAGCATATATACTAAAATTTCGGGTGACGCATATGTGGGGCTTACTCCTCAAGGTCTTCAAGTTCATACTTAGCTTGAATTTGAGAAAGGCCCACCGCATACCCCTTCCAGGATCCACCTTGAAAGCTACTTGTGAATCTGGGGACCACTCAAAAGCCCAGTCTACAAAGATCTTTGGAAAGCCTCCTCAGCCCCAAGCTGGAAAGAGAAAGATAACAGCTGAGGCAGCTTCCCCCATGGCGACTGCCTTCTCCACTCCCTCATGGACCAGCGAGGAAACCCAGGGAGTCATGGGAGGACCCCTGCCTGGTGGCATCCTTAAGCCCTCAGAGGTCCCTCTGACTAGACAGGGAGACAAGCCACCTTCTCAGGCACCTATGTACAACTTTGTGGGCAGAATCTGGCACAATGAGTGTATCATGGGGGCTGACAAAGGCAGCCTGGAGCCTTTGAGCAGTCCAAGTCCAGCAATGGTCAGGAATATGCCACAGGAGGAAGCTGGGGAATGGGCTTTCCCAGACTCCTACTCTAGCGTGACAGTAGTGGAACTTGATGAAAGGTCCCAATCTCCCATGGAACAAGAAGCCATAGAGGGGGACTCTGGTTGGAAAAGTACTTTTGAACCTTGTTTGCTGATCAAATCACAAAGTAATAATATGGATTTGAGGAGATCACAGTCTCAAAAATTCAATAAATGCTTCTCATTTAATACAAAGTCTGTTGCCTCAAGTCTAGATCTACACTTTGGTGCACAGTTTCGTAAGCTTGAGTGCCAAGGTTTTACAGATGGGCAGAAACAGGCTCAAGGCCAGGCCGTTGGCATGCTCCTTCAAGACTGTGAAACTGGGGCCACTGGCACGCTTCTCAAAAACTGTCGCTCAGATATGTTCATTGCTGCAAACAACTTGGCTTCTCAGGAATCCCTGTCCTGTTCCCAGACCTTGTCCAGTGGAGGCACGACCAATTCCCAGATGCTCTATGATGCTTCATCAACTGGAGGGAGCAGCCAGGGGCAGCAGGAAGTCCTAAGATGGCAGCCCCAACGTACGTGCCAGAGCAAGAAGTTTGTCCCCACTGATGGGAGAGGGAATTACAGAAGGTCCAAACTAGGACAGCGTAAAAAAAGATTGGCAGAATGGAGGGCCTACCAGGCCCGCAGGATGAACCACTTTGGCCAGAAAAAGGAATCAGCAGAGTCACTAAGCAAGTCCCGCCAGTTTACCTTGAAGAAAGGACAGGTTCCTTTAGAAAGCCACTTCAGAATATGGATTAAGCAGCTTCTGCAGTGGATTTTCCCCAATAAAAGCAAAAGACCAGAAGAGCACCTGCAACAAGGCAAGCCTGCAGCAGCCACTACAGGCTACAGTAGCCACTATAGCAGCCACCAGACCCAGGAACCAGTCCAAAGTAGATTGATAACGGAGGGCAGGGCTGCTGAGGCTCAGGTTCTCATGACAGCTGTTGGAAAGATCCTAAAGGAGAAGATGGTGTTACACTATAGACCTCATGCCTCGGAGTTACACTGGTGCCAAGGAGAACTCTGGGCCCCATTCGGTCCATGTTACTGCTACCATAGGTTTTCCTCCTACAAAGAGCAAAGGAGAGTGGTGGGAGATACATCCTGCCATCACCAGGCTACCCCCATGGGCCACAGCTGTTCTAAAAACAGTGAGTGGACCAGTGCCAGGGGCATCAAATGGGCTGTCCTACCTAGGGAGCCAGGTCCCCCTCTAGGCAGAGCTTGCCAGCATAGATCAGGAGTGACAAGTGTCTCCAGCCATAGCCTCCACTGTCCAAGGCACTGTCTTTTTCAGAAATAAACCTCTTCTGGTCAATCAGAACAGGCTTGTCACAGCTTTCCTGGTAGGAAATCTCTTCTCCAAGAAAAAAAAAATGCATACCATTCAGATAAAAATTTTTTCTCTCATGTTAGCACATCATCCATGTGCTAATGGCTTCTTCCTACCACAAATTTTATTGCTTCCTGAAATAATTATTGTTTCTCATGAGAAGGGGTAGCCTGTCTATGCCATTGAGGGAAGGAAAGGGATCAGGGTCCACTCTTCCCAGGTGCCAGCTTTATTTTCCAGACGGGACAGGGACATGGAGGGAGGGTGACCCCAATGTGGATGCTCACCCTCACCCCGGTTCCCTCACTGCACCTTCAGTTTCCATAAAACCAGCATTATGGAAACAAGTGACAGCATTCAGCACATGCCGAGGTGAACGAAACCTAAAGACCTCCTCCTTCTCAGGATCCAGCTCAGTCCTCTCTCCATCTCTCTCTCTACCTTGAACTTGTGCAGCTAGCTGTAGGGGAGGGCTTGGCGGAGGCTGAAATTCCCCTCAGGCTCCAGAAAGTGTCAGAGATAAGTTCACATGTCAGAATAAGAGAGGAATTTGGGGGCAGTGCTGGCCCTGAGTCCAGGGTGTGAGAAACCTCTTCCCCATGTCATGGGGGGATAGATGACACTGCCCTGAAATCCCCTTCTTTCCTGGAAGGAGCTGGGATTGAGATTGGCCAGGAGTGTCACCCTCCCTCTGCCCTTCTTTTACCCTGGAGCTGTGGTGAGGACAAAGATCATACGTTCCCAGCTCTGAGGGAGTGTGGTGGGGAGCGTGCACGCTCCTGAGGGTTCATCCACCCCTGCCCTGGAGGAGAGGACAACCCTGCTCACAGGACCCACCTCCCCTGGGGGGAGGGAAGGAGTGTCACTGTGTGTGCAGTCACCTCACAGTCTGGGGGTGGGACACTGTGCCCCTAGGGTGGATAGAGAGGTAGGAGGCTGGTGGCAGAGATGCCCATAGTGTGCAGTGTATCGCTGATCCTGCTCACAGTGCCAATTCTTTTGCTGTTCACACTGTTTATTGAACCCAGGGTAAGCAAAGCTTGAGCTAAGAGGTTGGAAGAAGACTCGAGGAGCCATAGGGACTGCAGACACGTTTATTCTCTCCTGGCTGGCATGGCAGCCATAACACAGCCTCTCTCCGGGCAGCTGTAGTGGCAGCCATAACATAACAGTAACATTGCCATAACATAACTTGATATAACATAACCATGATACCACTCCAGTGGAGCTCCAGTACAGCAGCATCCAGGGCTTGCAGTGAAGCTCATACTGGTGTACCACACACACCCTCATGTAACATAACCACGGTGTCACTCTAGTCTAGCCCTTGTACAGTAGCAGCCAGCGCGTTCATGGTAAAGCTCATATGAGTGTACTGCACAAAGCAGCCCATGACTAAGCAGGTACCTCATGATGTGCATGCGCAGGGCTGTAAGTGATCTCAGCCATTATATAACCATGCAAAGTCATTGTTTATAGAACATGGGGTAAGAGGGCATGAGAGCATGGGGTGAGAGAACCTGATTGGTACCATCTTGTTAATTTCCCCACATGCAGTGATCAAAGAGCCCTGGCATTCTATCACTGCCTACAGGCCCGGAGGAAAGAAGTTAGGAGCCTGGTGGCTCCTGGTGGCCCCACCCGAGTCTCCCCCTACTCTAGCTCCCGGAGCCCAGACAGAGGGAGAACATGTGGAGCTCCTCCACAGAGGGCCAGGCTCCCAGAGGCAGTGGAGCCTCCGGGAAGGGAAGCTTCACTTCTCCACAAGTATAAATTATCAGCTTTCACAAGATCAGAAGCTTGGGACAGACTCGTGGTCTGTGACCTCTCCTACATGTGTGCCCCAAGGAGGCTTCCAGGGGAGAGGTGGGACTCAACAGGCCCAGGGACCATGCAAGGGTCATAGGAAGTCTCACCTGCTATCAGCCTTGCTCACCCCAGAGCCCGGAGAGGGAAGAGGCCAGCAGACAGGATATGTCACCGTTGGGTGGAAAGTGACTTGTAGGTAGAAGGGTGCCATCAGCTTACTTCCTTGGGCCTGTCCACACGGGAAAGTGGGGAGACAGGAGCAGTTCCCTAGAGCTCCTGTCATGACTGTGTCACAGTCATTCCTGCGATGGAGAGACCTGCTCCAGGAGAGGCCCCTGATCCTTGAGACAGCAGGAATGGCCCTGCACTTATGCCTGTCAGGACTCCAACATGTGGGACCTGGACCTAAGGTGTGGGGATCATTGGGAACAGGCCTACTTGTGCTCTGGTTTCTTCCAGAAGCCAGGTCCTGCCTCTGGGTCCCATCCTTTAGGGGGAGCACAGCAGTGGGGACTTAGCCAGTGCCTGAGGGAGGGGCTGGGACCCAGGCCACAGAATGCTGCTCCCAACTCTGGAGCTCAGGAGACAGTCCAGAGTTCCCCAGCATGGACCTTGTCTGGCTGCTGCTGGGTCCTCTCATGGGCAGCAAGACATGAGGGCTGGGTGTTGGGGGAGCTGTACCCCCAAGGCACTTGTCCAGAGAAGTGACACAGAAGGAACACAGAAGAGCAAAAAGCAAACAGGGGCAAGTCCCTTCACATTTCTGCTGTTTTAGGGGAAGAAAGGCGACCAGTGGAGGTCCCCCCACTAAGAGTCCCCACATTGACCCCACACGGGGACCTCCCACATACCCACTCTGAGAAATCTCACCCAGAAACTTCTCAGCTCATCCCACAGAGACCTCTCTGAGGCCTCCCCCACACACCTCACAAGTGTTCTTTAGGCCCTGAGTATCCACCCCTGACAGGTCCTTCATGGTAGGTCTGATGTCACTCAACAAACTGGCAGCACAGAAGAAGGCCCATCAACTGTTCCCTGACACCCCTTCCCCAAACTCTAAGACATCCAGGCATTGTGAGCATTTCCCCAGATGGGCTTCTCTGCCTGGAGAAATCATGCTCATGACTTTTGACCTTTTGTGACCACTGCCTCTGAGTAGAAAAGTTGCAGCAGACCTGCAAGTCTTTCCGCAGATCTTCATCAGCTAGAGCTCTACCCCAAGGCTTGTTGTTGTTATCTAGTCACTAAGTCATGTCCGACTCTTTGCAACCCCATGGACTATAACCCGCCAGGCTCCTCTGTCCATGGGATTTCCCAGGCAAGAATACTGGAGTGGGTTGCCATTTCCTTCTCCAGGGGATCTTCCTGATCCAGGGACTGAAACCAAGTCTCCTGCATTGACAGTCACTGAGCCACCACAGAAGCCTGCCCCACTGCTTAGTGAATCACAGATTTTAAATATGAATAAAATGCTGTCAAACTCCAATGAGAGAAAGTATCTTAGTCACTTCCAGGCAGATGGGGTCAATATATATGTATATATATATTATTTCTTGGGATATCTGAACTGAATTTGGCAGATTTCCTTACTTGGAAACAAGGTAAAGACTTGCACCAAATGGGCTCTAGGAATAAAATAAACCAACAAAGCATGTGGAGTCTCACACCTCCAAGGGGGCTGTGCGACTAACACAATATAACAGCTGTGTCAGGCTTGAGTTTTGTTTTATTTTTAAATGAAACAGGCTAAAGATTATGTGAAGATTTTTCAAATGAATCATGTATCTGGCTAAATTATTTTTTTTTCCCCTCTGGCAAGAATATACTTTTTTTTTTCTTAAAATGTGGTAATGCCCTCAAATGGAATTAGGCATATTTCCAAGATACGGCAAGGTCCTAATGTCCAGGTAACGTAGTTTAAACTGATGAACTATTTAGAAAGATTCATTTTTAAAAATAATACTTTTAAAGTGTACAGTTTCCAAAAGTGAAGCAGGCACCATTTTATGTTCACTATGGGGCTAAAAAAAAGACGTTTTCCTTTAAATTGTGGAATCTTACAAAAGGTATCATTTAATCTGTGCTTGATATCTGTGTGTATGTGCTCAGTCATGTCTGACTCTTTGCAACCCCATGTTCTGTAGATCGTCAGGCTCCTCTGTCCATGGGATTTTCCAGGCTAGAATACTGGAGTGGGTTGCCATTTCCTTCTCCCCAGGGATCTTCCCCCACACAGGGATTGTATCTGTATCTCCTGCATCTCCTGCATTGGCGAGTGGATTCTTTACCAGTGCGCCATCTGGGAATCATATGCTTGCTATATACACATGACCTGATAAAATTGCTAGAAGGGACTTCACTTCTGAATTGAAGAAAATGTATGTAAATAATCAAAGTGTGCATTATAGTAAACAAAGTGTACATAGATAATCAAAATTCTTACTTTGTATATTCAGCCCTTTCCAAAGAGAGCATGTTAGTGATAATATGTACATATTCTTGTTGCTCATAAGCAACTAGATTTCTTTGCCTTGTTAAAATCTACTTTAATGATAGCTGAAGAGCATTAGTCGTTGGTTAAGGCAGATTATCCATCAGGATGACAATATCACAATATCACAGTCCTTCCTCTAAGAGAAGCAGAGCTGACATAAGGGCTCTTTTGGCCTATTTATTTCAACAAAAATTCCCTTCTTGTATTTTCTGTGATTTACAAATTTATAACTAATTTTCTATTTTACTTCCTTACTATCTCATTGAATCAGACCATGATGGAATGTGGTTGTTGATGTCCTTTAGTAGTCTACTGGGTGGTATTTTTTTTTGTAGTGAAAATTATACAGTTAAGTTTCATAATAAAATGGGAGCAATTGGAAAAAATTGCATACGGGAAATTCTCACAAAGTATATTATTTCCTTTTCAAGTTGACTGTCTTAACATTATTAGACTGATTATTATTCAGTTCTTTGAATTTAAGTTGAATAAACTGAAAACTGAAAACAGATAAATGTTCATATTAAATAGTTCATTGCAATGATGTGTGAATGTGATTTTCCCCCCTTGGTAATTCACAGTTCAATAAACTGTGCAAAACTGCAATGAACAGTTGTGCAGTAAAGAAACATTCCCGTCAATAATTGCATGTACATCTGTCAAATGTTGCTTTAGATGATTTGTGTGTCCGACTTCCATGGCATCAGTTCAGTTCAGTTCAGTCACTCAGTCATGTCCGACTCTTTGTGACCCCATGAATCGCAGCACGCCAGGCCTCCCTGTCCATCACCAACTCCTGGAGTTCACTGAGACTCACGTCCATCGAGTCAGTGATGCCATCCAGCCATCTCATCCTCTGTCGTCCCCTTCTCCTCCTGCCCCCAATCCCTCCCAGCATCAGAGTCTTTTCCAATGAGTCAACTCTTTGCATGAGGTGGCCAAAGTACTGGAGTTTCAGCTTTAGCATCATTCCTTCCAAAGAAATCCCAGGGCTGATCTGCTTCAGAATGGACTGGTTAGATCTCCTTGCAGTCCAAGGGACTCTCAAGAGTCTTCTCCAACACCACAGTTCAAAAGCATCAATTCTTCGGCGATCAGCCTTCTTCACAGTCCAACTCTCACATCCATACATGACCACAGGAAAAACCATAGCCTTGACTAGACGGACCTTTGTTGGCAAAGTAATGTCTCTGCTTTTCAGTATTCTGTCTAGGTTGGCCATAACTTTCCTTCCAAGGAGTAATTGTCTTTTAATTTCATGGCTGCAGTCACCATCTGCAGTGATTTTGGAGCCCCCCAAAAATAAAGTCTGACACTGTTTCCACTGTTTCCCCATCTATTTGCTATGAAGTGATGGGACCAGATGCCATGATCTTCGTTTTCTGAATGTTGAGTTTTAAGCCAACTTTTTCACTCTCCTCTTTCACCTTCATCAAGAGACTTTTTAGTTCCTCTTCACTTTCTGCCATAAGGGTGGTGTCATCTGCATATCTGAGGTTATTGATATTTCTCCCAGCAATCTTGATTCCAGCTTGTGCTTCTTCCAGCCCAGCGTTTCTCATGATGTACTCTGCATATAAGTTAAATAAGCAGGGTGACAATATACAGCCTTGACGTACTCCTTTTCCTATTTGGAACCAGTCTGTTGTTCCACGTCCAGTTCATAAACTGGCACATTTACCCTAGATGAAACCTTCAAGGGGATTTTATCAATTAAAAAAAACTGTCAGTATTGCCAGACTTTATGGTCACCCATATTTTATTTTTAACAAGATTCACCTACAGCAAATATTATAAATGTTTTACCATTTATATATACCAAACTGAAAGCTGTGCCAAAAAGTAAGATAATGGAGAAGAAACAAGTCTTTTGTTTTTGACATTTTTCACATGAAAACATGATTTCTAATCTACAGATAAAAGGCTATCTCCATGATATTTAGAAACTCTTAAAAGTTTGGTTTTAAAATTGATTGATATTTAAAACAATTCTCACGCTTATTATAATGAACCAGGAATTCTAGGGAAAAAAAAAAGCATGGAGGGTGGCAATTATGCGATGACTTCTTAATATTCCAAGGGGTAAATTTTTCCCCCCAAAATGGCAGAAAAGAAAAAAAAGAAAAGTAATCAGTCTATCATATTAACCCTGAAGAGCTCCCCTTGATTGACTGCAATGCTATTTTCAGTTTCATACTTTTATTTTATAATGAACTCCCACAAGAAGTAGTTTTGGCCATGTTTCCAAATACATACAAGCACATTTTCTGCTATACTCACACCATGGATACAATAGAGAACATCAAGTTCTGGATGATCCAGAAGCAAAAGGACTGCCTCTTTGAGGTCAGTCAGATTCATAATCTGGTGGCCTTAATCCCCAAATCCTTCTGGGTTTCCAAATATTAATTATGTTGTGACTTTTTAGTAAGTCCTTTCTAAACACCTGACATTCAAGTTTTTCAGGTCTCCTAACTCATGCTCTCCCACCTTCCAAAAGCTGTCTACTCTTTCTCTTTTTAGTTGGCTTAGCAAGTTTCATTAACATGCAAAATTTACACATTCTTGATACTGCAATGTAAACTGGAAGTCTCTAGGGAACAAGGAAGGAAGGGAGGAAGGAGAGAAGGAAGGAAGGGAAAGAGGTAGAGACTGAGAAAGTAGGAAAGGAAGGAGAGAAGGGAGGTGAGGGAGGGAGGGAGGGAGCGGTGGGTGAGAGACCAAAACCGGCTCTTGTCACTTTTCAAGGATCTGGTAAGTTTACAACTAAATCAATACCTTAGTTGGAAAGAGGGTTCTACAATGCTATTCCTGTCTTCTTATTATTGGTGTGTGAATCTGAAGAGAGCAGAATCTGTGATCTGAATCAAAAAGATAAAAATAAAGTTACCCATATCACTAAAATTACAAGAATTAAATTATTTCTTAAGTAAGGCCAAAAGAATTATACTTGTTAGAAACATAGTAAAACTTAAATTCTCACAGTGCTGAAAAAAATATTTTTAGTAATTTAAATCTATACTCTCAGTTTCTACAAACAAAATATAGGTATAGTTCATATACTTTACATCAATTTGGTTATTTTAAAATCTGAGCCATAGCATATAGACTGCATAAACGGAGAATATTAATCATGAACATGAATCATGAATTCAAAAGATATTTTCAGTAAACAGATATATGAACAGAATCTTCAAAAGATTCTTTCTGACTTATGCTAGAAATGTAGTAGAAGGGATGCATGACTATAAATATGTAGAAATATATTAATTTTAGAAGGTTCAGTAAGATTTTGTGAATACTAATAATCTAAAAATAGGCTCAGGTAATTTAGATTACATTTCTTAAATTAGACTTGACAAGCATATAAGATTTAGCAGTCTATATGATATAAAATTTATATTTCCTAGGAAATAGTGGAAAACACATTTTGAAATGGAAAGAATTGGGAGCTTACAGATGTTACTGAGGAATGAAGTTTGACTGTAAGTGAAGGTTCTGCACAGTTGAGCAGAGCATATAAGTATATAGACTTGAAGAATGGCAAACACCATGGAGAAAAAAATTACAAAAAGAAATTGTAGTCCTCTGTGGTTCTTTTCTCCTCCTGCCCTCAATCTTTCCCAGCATCAGGGTCTTTGATGAGTCAGCTCTTTGCATCAGGTGGCCAAAGTATTGGAGCTTCAGCTTCAGCATCAATCTCTCAAGAATCTTCTCCAGCTCTATAATTTGAAAGCATCAACTCTTTAATCAGCCTTCTTTATTATCCAACTCTCAAACCAGTACATTGACTTCTTTTGTATTCCTGCATTCCCTCCATCTGCCCTTTGGAACTCAGAGAAGGTCAAGGAGGCTAAAACTTTTTTCCCTCAAATAAGAAACAAGAGCACAGAAATGCTTTTGTATCTGGGAGGGCCCCATAGGGTTGTGCTCGGACAACCAATATTGGCAGCCACAAGGAGCCTGACACCTAAGTCATGTGCTCTGCTGAGAGCTCTCCTGGGTCTTCTCTCCCTAGCCAGCAGCCACTTCCTGCTTCTGGGAGCCCCCTCCCCGCCCCCGCCCGGCCCTCTACCCCAGCATTGATCCCTGCTGTGACCTTCCCGGCACACTTTACAGATTCCCGCCTCACACTTTCCTTATTCTGTATATGTTTTGGCTCAAATGTCAGTTTTCAGCTACTTTTGCCAAGCTGTCTACTTAGACTTCTAAGCCTCACTACATATCCACCCCTTCCTGTCTTCTTTTCTTTGTAGAACTCACCATCAACATCTGTGTGCTTTACTTATTTGTTTGCTTTTCTGTCTCCCCATGGGAAGGAATTTTGTGCTTAGTGAAGTTTTGTGTGGTCAGCAGAGTATGTGGTCATGTTTTAACTTCTCTTGGCCACCTGGCCTGGGTGGCTCCCTTTGCTCACTTTCTAGCTCAGTTGCATGTTTAAAAGGTGGTTATCTGGGTGCTAGTCAGGGTGGGAATGTGTTCGCATAGTCCCACTGTGGCTGGACCCAGAAATCCCCAAACGTGGGAGTCATTCCTATTGCCAGTGAGAACTTGCTGGGGACTTCGCGACATCATCTTCAAGAGCTAGTCTCAGGGAGATCTTAGGTTGCCTAGGCAATAATTGTCAACATGGCTTTTTTAAATTCTAAGCTGTACCAAGAGTGCTAACAGCCTGTTTGCTAAGGTAAATGGGGCTATGACCATTGTAGGTCTAGTAACATCATCTTTGACATAAACAATATTTTCACTCCTAAGAGTTACAGTTAGACATATGTATACCTATGGCTGATTCATGTTGATGTTTGACAGGAAACAATAAAATTCTGTAAAGTAATTCTCCTTCAATTAAAAAAATACATTTTTAAAAATTAAATTAAATTTATAAAAAGATCTACAGTTAGATATTATGCTCTTGGCTGCTACTCAAATGTGTTATTTCCTGGACTCTAAGCAATAGCACCGGTGGCAGCTTTAGCTCTCTTTTAATTTGGAAAAGACAACACTGCCCCATGAATATGACCCAGTAAAGCCTGAGCAGTGAAAGTGAAAGGTGAAAGTGAAAATGAAAGGTGCCTGACTCTTTACCACCCCATGACAATTGCAGTCCATGGAATTCTCCAGGCTAGAATACTGGAGTGGGTAGCCTTTCCTTTCTTCAGGGGATCTTCCCAATCCAGGGATTGAACCCAGGTCTCCAGGATTGCAAACAAATTCTTTACCAGCTGATCCACAAGGGAAACTGGAGTGGGTAACCCATCCCTTCTCCAGTGGATCTTCCTGACCCAGGAATTGAGCCAGGGTCTTGTGCATTGCAGGCGGATTCTTTACCAACTGAGCTACGAGGGAAGCTCAAAAGAAAGCCTGAGCAGGCATGAATGAAATACTCATTATGCAGTGCTTTTAGCAAAATTAAATTTGGACTGGGTGAAAGTGTAGGTGTGTGTGGTAATTGTTATGCTTCATGGCAAGCAAATCACTGAGTAATATCAGTTTGCAAGATAAATCAGAAGTTTATATTTCTTCTTTTTGTTATATGTTAGTGTTCACTTTGTCTCTGATACTTGGGGTTAATGATCATTGAACCACCTTAGCGATTACAACTCTAGACCCCAACCGTCTTATCCATCTGTATCTTAGACACAGTTTGCTAGGAACTCACCAAATATTTGTTGAATGAGTGAATGAATCCCACTTCAGCTTCTTGCCAGCTCTGGTCTAGTGGTCTGTGCCTTTCCTCACTGAGTCCTGCATAGACCCAGTGTCCTAGTTTGGGGCCAACAGGCCAAGTTTGGAACAGCCTCTCCCTTGTGCTTTGGAAGTCACTGTCACTCCTCGTTTATTAGGTGAACGGGCCAGGCTCAGATGCAGGACTGAGGTGGAGGGCAGCGTGGAGCGTGTCGTGGGACTGAGGCAGGGAGCATCTCCAGTCTCCTCTGCCCAGCCAGGGCCTTGAGACTCACAGTGAGAAACACCAGTGTCCAGGGCATCCTGAAATCATCACTTCCCATCTCTGTTAATACAGGAAATGCTCCTGATGGATTTGGAACCAGAAGAATAAAATTCTGCAATCTTTAAGTTTTCTGAAATGAACATGCATAGCTTTATAAACAAAAAAACAATGGTTAAAACACACCAGACACACAGCATCCTGTGAGTCTTCAGAAAGCAGAGTTGGCAGGAAGGTTAAGAGGTATTTGATTTTTTTTTCCTATGTGACTTAGTTAATGTTTTTTAAAAACCTGTCAGAATTTACCTTCAGGAAATGGAATGCTTTAGTTTGTTCAGGAATGTGAAGATTCACACATCGTAAAGTATTAAAATGTATTTGATGTGTGATGAACATATGAATATCTCAGTCCTTGTGTCTTTGGTTATGGGTTGTATATATTTGATTGTTTTAATGGTTGTTAATGATTTTTTAAAAAATTGTATTTATTTTAATTGGAGGATAGTTACTTTACAATATTGTGATGGTTTTGCCATATATCAGTATGAATCAGCCACAGGTATACATGTGTCCCCTCCATCTTGGACCCGCTTCTCACCTCCCTCCCCGCCCCATCCCTCAAGGTTGTCACAGAGCACCGATTTTGGGTGCTCTGCATCATACATCAAACTTGCACTGGTCATCTATTTTACATATCCTAAGGTATATGTTTCAATGCTATTCTTTCAAATCATCCCACCCTCTCCTTCTCCCACTGAGTCCATAAGTCTATTCTTTATGTCTGTATCTTCTTTGCCGCCCTGCACGTAAGATCATGGGTACCATCTTTCTAGATTCCATACATATGCATTAATATATGGTATTTATCTTTCCCTTTCTGACTTACTTCACTCTGTAAAATAGGCTCTAGGTTCATCCACCTCATTGGAACTGACTCAAAGTTAATGATTTTTTGAAAGATCTATGGTATGGACCTAACAGAAGCAGAAGATGTTAAGAAGAGATGGCAAGAATACACAGAAGAACTGTACAAAAAAGATCTTCACGACCCAGATAATCATGATGGTGTGATCACTGACCTAGAGCCAGACATCCTGGAATGTGAAGTCGAGTGGGCCTTAGAAAGCATCACTATGAGCAAAGCTAGTGGAGGTGATGGAATTCCAGTTGAGCTATTCCAAATCCTGAAATATGATGCTGTGAAGGTGCTGCACTCAATATGTCAGCAAATTTGGAAAACTCAGCAGTGGACACAGGACTGGAAAAGGTCACTTTTCATTCCAATCCCAAAGAAAGGCAATGCCAAAGAATGCTCAAACTACCACACAATTGCACTCATCTCACACGCTAGTAAAGTAATGCTCAAAATTCTCCAGCCAGGCTTCAGCAATATGTGAACCGTGAACTTCCTGATGTTCAAGCTGGTTTTAGAAAAGGCAGGGGAACCAGAGATCAAATTGCCAACATCCGCTGGATCATGGAAAAAGCAAGAGAGTTCCAGAAAAACATCTATTTCTGCTTTATTGACTATGCCAAAGCCTTTGACTGTGTAGATCACAATAAACTGTGGAAGATTCTGAAAGAGATGGGAATACCAGACCACCTGATCTGCCTCTTGAGAAATTTGTATGCAGGTCAGGAAGCAACAGTTAGAACTGGACATGGAACAATAGACTGGTTCCAAATAGGAAAAGGAGTACGTCAAGGCTGTATATTGTCACCCTGTTTATTTAACTTATATGCAGAGTACATCATGAGAAATGATGGGCTGGAAGAAACACAAGCTGGAATCAAGATTGCCAGGAGAAATATCAATAACCTCGATGACACCACCCTTATGGCAGAAAGTGAAGAGGAACTAAACAGCCTCTTGATGAAAGTGAAAGTGGAGAGTGAAAAAGTTGGCTTAAAGCTCAACATTCAGGAAACGAAGATCATGGCATCCGATCCCATCACTTCATGGGAAATAGATGGGGAAACAGTGGAAACAGTGTCAGACTTTATTTTTTGGGCTCCAAAATCACTGCAGATGGTGACTGCAGCCATGAAATTAAAAGATGCTTACTCCTTGGAAGGAAAGTTATGACCAACCTAGATAGCATATTGAAAAGCAGAGACATTACTTTGCCAACAAAGGTCCGTCTAGTCAAGGCTATAGTTTTTCCTGTGGTCACGTATGGATGTGAGAGTTGGACTGTGAAGAAGGCTGAGCGCCAAAGAATTGATGCTTTTGAACTGTGGTGTTGGAGAAGACTCTTGAGAGTCCCTTGGACTGCAAGGAGATCCAACCAGTCCATTCTGAAGGCAATCAGCCCTGGGATTTCTTTGGAAGGAATGATACTAAAGCTGAAACTCCAGTACTTTGGCCACCTCATGCAAAGAGTTGACTCATTGGAAAAGACTCTGATGCTGGGAGGGATTGGGGGCAGGAAGAGAAGGGGCCGACAGAGGATGAGATGGCTAGATGGCATCACTGCCTCAATGGACATGAGTCTGAGTGAACTCTGGGAGTTGGTGATGGACAGGGAGGCCTGGCCTGCTGGGATTCATGGGGTGGCAAAGAGTCGGACACGACTGAGCGATTGATCTGATCTGATGTGGGAATTTAGTTTGGGATTACTGTGTAATGAAGTATTTAGCCACAAGGTGGCGGTGTTACACAATGCAGATCTGGTCTAGGTTCTGATGAGACTGCTGCTGCTACTGCTGCTAAATCGCTTCAGTCATGTCCGACTCTGTGCGACCCCATAGACGGCAGCCCATTAGGCTTCCCGTCCCTGGGATTCTCCAGGCAAGAACACTGGAGTGGGTTGCCATTTCCTTCTCCAATGCATGAAAGTGAAAAGTGAAAGTGAAGTCGCTCAGTCTTGCCCGACTCTTAGCGACCCCATGGACTGCAGCCTACCAGGCTCCTCCGTCCATGGGATTTTCCAGGCAAAAGTACTGGAGTGGGGTGCCATTGCCTTCTTCGTTGATGAGACTAAAAACCGAAAATCAAATTGGGATTCCGTGGAAGTGAACACCCTGGAATATGTTCATGTTAAAGCTCTACAGCAGTAAATATGAACAAAACACGCAAGACAAAAAATAAAATAAAAATAAAATATCCAAATAGGAGTTATCCATTCTTCTTTGTTAATGTTTAATATTTTTAGTTTCAAATTCCAAGTAAAGTATATATACAGTATATAAAAATTATATTAAAAGGAGGTTTCAGTACTATCCAAAATCAAAGAACACACATATATGCATACACACATAAATATATAAATCTTTCTGTTGTAGTTACAGCAGGAAACAATGACTCTTTTGCCATAAGATGGCATTTGACTTTTCCACATGTATTTATCTTTTTCTCAGCTATCAAAAAAGTAGCAATGAAGTTTATTTACTTATTTTTTTTTGTCTATACAGTTGCTAATTGCAAAATTGATAACTTGGACCTTCAGGAAAGGTAAAATTACATGTCAAAATGTCTTTTGAAAGTTGTCGTGTTAATTATAGTTCTGTTGTAATGCAAAACTTAAAAACCCTTGCTCTGAGTACATTGTGTTAGTATTTATTTGCTTGTTTATTTAAATTAAAAATAACCCTCCAAAATCATACACATTTTTTGTGGTGTTTATTTTTAAGAAAAGTGCTATCTGTGCTATATCTGTGGGAATTCAGAGCAGTTACTAAACTAGTCAGTGAAAATCAGGTTCTTAGGTGCCATTTCCCTGAATAGGGAATGAATGATGGGTGCTGTCCTTCTCTGGCTGTGAAGACAATTGATAACATTGCTCTGATATCATCTGGGGCCAGCATGGATACTTATGTGGGAAGGAATGAGTTAACTTTGCTCCTCAAACAAGGTTATTCTCACTCTGCCAGTGGGTTGCTGTAGGAAGAAAGGTTCTCTGCAAGTACCCAGGAAGCACAGGACCCGAGAATGAGCTTTTCTTCACCAAACCACTCTGTGATGATGTGCAGACTCAGAAAAGCTTTGGGAACTGGTTTTCCAGGCCCAGAGCGACGATGCCATGCCCAGCAGAGCTGGGGTGGGGCCTCCTGAGTGGTCTTGCTGAGGTCAGTGCCCATCAGGCTTGGAAGAGCTGCCCAGAGTCCTGGAGTGCTCAGAACCTTGGTCATCCATTCCTTATCCATTCGTCCAGCTGTCCCTCCGACTCACATTTACGGAGTGCCTGTGTGTTCTGTGTCTTCTGCTTACAGAGGAGGAGACCAAGCAAGGGTGTGTATGGAGGATGAGCCCAGGACTGGACTCTGGAGGGAACTTAGGCTCCATGGTCTGTGGGAGTTGAAATATTCCTGCCTTAATACTGAGTGAGCCATCACAAGTGTCCCTGCTGCTGAGATGTCAAGCACAAGGTGCCTGGAATCTGCCTACTGGGAATGGCATTCAAGGCTAGGGCACTGTCATAAGGGCTGTTCAGTGGAGGGGGTATATATGCATTGTGAGTGGGTGGAGTGGTGAGTGGAAGATGGGGAAGACTTTTTGACTGTGCATAGTGGGAGAGAGATGGGTGCTGCAGCAAGAAGGTGACTCAGGTTGGAAAAGGAAAGTAACTGCAGGTACCTTATGACATCTGCAAAGTCAAAGAGCTTACACATTCGGAAAAAAAGAAGGCCATCTTCCCTCACTCTAATGGAAAACTCCACATAACACCTGGAGCTAGGATCCTGTTGTCCAAATCCACATTCACTTCCAGGAATTTTCACCTGGGCTCAGGAGAGAGATGCTAGTTCCCAGTCATGGCATTCCCCATGTTCTTGTCTACAAAATGAATATGAACTATGAAATACCAACACAAAGAAAATAAGAAAAGGGTCATTAAAGTGAAAAGAAAGTGAAGTTGCTCAGTCGTGTCCAACTCTTTTCGACCCCGTGGACTGTAGCCTACCAGGCTCCTCCATCCATGGGATTTTCCAGGCAAGAGTACTAGAGTGGGTTGTGATTTCCTTCTCCAGGGGATCTTCCCGACCCAGGGATTGAACCCAGGTCTCCTGCATTGCAGGCAGATGCTTTACCCTCTAAGCCACCAGGGAAGCCCAAAACAGTCATTGCAAAAAAAAAAAAAAAAAACAAAAACACCAGAAGAAAAATGAAACCAACCCAAGTAAGACAGGAATAGAGAGGATGAAACCTGATCTAAAATAATGTTTGTCCCTTGGTGCCGCTGTGTCTGATGCTTGATATTGATTATATTGGTTACACAAGTTGAGACTGTCCTTCCTGCTAGAGCAGGAGGTTTGAATTGCATCTGTCCTCTATATTCAAAATTTCCCTGGTGGCTCAGACGGTAAAGTGTCTGCCTACAATGCGGGAGACCTGGGTTCGAACCCTGTGTCGGGAAGATCCTCTGGAGAAGGAAATGGCAACCCACTCCAGTACTCTTGCCTGGAAAATCCCATGGATGGAGGAGCTTGGTTAAGCTACAGTGTATGGGGTCGCAAAGAGTCGGACACGACTGAGCGACTTCATCTTCACCTCTATATTCAAAATAGCCTGTGTTCACAGATGTATCTATTCTTTGAAAATTTAGGAACATTTCTATGGTTGCCTGGACTTTTAATACATCAGTTTCAAGAAAAGAAATGTTGAACTCCTCTAGTATTGTTTTTTTCTGAAATTTATTCATAACATAAATAAGGGAACTGAACAGAATGAAAAAATTATGACAGGACCAAACATAATGTTTAAGATGGAAAAAGACAATTGCTTAATAATCCATTGAATAAACTACTAGTAACAATGATGACCTGCAGATTTTCATAATTTTCTCCAAATAAATTCATGTACTATGAATCTGTTACTAGGTTATCTGTATGTGCTTATTTCATTCATTCAGTTCAGTTCAGTCACTCAGTTGTGTCTGACTCTTTGTGACCCCATGAACTGCAGCACACCAGGCCTCCCTGTCCATCATCAACTCCAGAGTTTACTCAAACTCATGTCCACTGAGTCGGTGATGCCATCAAACCACCTCATCCTCCATCATCCCTTCTCCTCCCGCTTTCAATCTTTCCCAGTATCAGGGTCTTTTCAAATGAGTTGGCTCTTTGCATCAGGTGGCCAAAGTACTGGAGTTTCAGTTTCAACATCAGTCCTTCCAGTGAATATTCAGGACCAATTTCCTTTAGGATGGACTGGTTGGATCTCCTTGCAGTCCAAGGGACTCTCAAGAGTCTTCTCCAATACCACAGTTCAAATACATCAAGTCTTCGGTGCTCAGCTTTCTTTGTAGTCCAACTCTTACATCCATACATGACTACTGGAAAAGCCATAGCCTTGACTAGATGAACTTTTCTTGGCAAAGAAATGTCTCTGTTTTTTAATATGCTGTCTAGCTTGGTCATAACTTTTCTTCCAAGGAATAAGAATCTTTTAATTTCATTGCTGCAGTCACCATCTGCAGTGATTTTGGAGCCACCCCCCAAAAGGTCTGTCACTGTTTCCATGTCTATTTGCCATGAAGTGATGGGACCAGATGCCATGATCTTAGTTTTCTGAATGTTGAGCTTTAAGTCAACTTTTTCACTTTCCTCTTTCACTTTCATGAAGAGGCTTTTTAGTTCTTCTTCACTTTCTGCCATAAGAGTGGTGTCATCTGCATATCTTAGGTTATTGATGTTTCTCCTGGCCATATTGCTTCCAGCTTGTTCTTCCTCCAGCCCAGCATTTCTCATGATGTACCCTGAATATAAGTTAAATAAGCAGGGTGACAATATACAGCCTTGATGTACTCCTTTTCCTATTTGGAACCAGCATGTTTTTCCATGTCCAATTCCAACTGTTGCTTCCTGACCTGCATACAGATTTTTCAAGAGGCAGGTCAGGTGGTTTGGTATTCCCATTTCTTGAAGAATTTTCCAGTTTGTTGTGATCCACACAGTCAAAGGCTTTGGCATAGTCAATAAAGCAGAAATAGATGTTTTTCTGGAACTCTCTTGCTTTTTTGATGATCCAACAGATGTTGGTAATTTGATCTCTGGTCCCTCTGCCTTTTCTAAAACCAGCCTGAACATCTGGAAGTTCATGGTTCACGTATTGTTGAAGCCTGGCTCAGAGAATTTTGAGCATTACTTTACTAGTGTGTGAGATGAGTGCAATTGTGTGGTAGTTGGAGCATTCTTTGGCATTGCCCTTCTTTGGGGTTGGAATGAAAACTGACTTCAGTATTCCCTGTTTTATTGGGTTGGCAAAAAACGACATCACCAGGTGGTCAATACCGAAATCAGGTTGATTGTATTCTTTGCCAGCTGAAGATGGTGAAGCTCTATACAGTCAGAAAAAATAAAACCTGGAGCTGTCTGTGGCTGAGATCATCAACTTATTGCAAAATCCAGACTTAAATTGAATAAAGTAGGGAAAACCCCTAGGCCTTCCAGGTATGACCTAAATTGAATCCCTTATGATTATACAGTGAAAGTGACACATAGATTCCAGGGATTAGACATGGTAGACAGAGTGCCTGGAGAACTATGGACAGAGGTTCATAACATTGTACAGGACGCAGTGACCAAGACCATTACCAAGAAAAAGAAATACAAGAAGGCAAAGTGGTTGTCTGAGGAGGCTTTACAAATAGCTGAGGAAAGAAGAGAAGTGAAAGGCAAGAGATAAAGTGAAAGATATACCCAACTGAATGTGGCTTCCAGAAGATATCAGGAGAAAAAGCAAGGCCTTCTTAAGTGAACAATGCAAAGAAATAGAGGAAATGAGTAGAATGGAAAAGACCAGAAAACTCTTCAAGAAAACTGGAGTTATCAAGGGAATACATCATACAAGAATGGATTTGATAAATGACAGAAGCGGTAAGGACCTAACAGAAGCAGAAGATAGTAAGAAGAGGTGGCAAGAATACACAAAATTTCTATACAAGAAAGCCCTTCATGACCCAGATAACCACGATGGAGTGATCACTCACCTAGAGTCAGACATCCTGGAGTGTGAAGTCAAGTGGGCCTTAAGAAGCATTCCTACAAACAAAGCTAGTGGAAGTGATGAAATTCTAGCTAAGCTATTTTAAATCCTAAAAGATGATGCTCTTAAAGTGCTGCACTCAATATGTCAGCAAATTTGGAAAACTCAGCAATGGCCACAGGACTGGAAAAGGTCAGTTTCCATTCCAATGCCAAAGAGAGGCAATGCCAAAGAATGTCTTAACTACAGTACAATTGCATTCATTTCAGTGCTATTAACATTAAGCTCAAAATCCTTCAAACTAGGCTTCAGCAGTATATGAACTGAAAACTTCCAGATGTTCAAGCTGAGTTTAGAAAAGGCAGAGGAACCAGATATCAAATTGTCAACATTCATTGGATTATAGAGAAAGCAAGGGAATTCTAGAAAAGCATCTATTTCTGCTTCACTGACTATGCAAAAGCCTTTGACTATGTGGATCACAACAAACTATGGAAAATTCTTAAAGAGATGGGAATACCAGACCACCTTACCTGTCTCCTGAGAAACCTGTGAGATCAAGAAGCAACAGTTAGAACCAGGCATGGAACAACAGACTGGTTCAAAGTAGGGAAAGTAGTATGTAAAGGCTGTATATTGTCACTCTGCTTATTTAACTTATCATTACGTGAAAGGCCAGGCTGGATGAAGCACAAGCTGGAATCAAGATTGCCAGGAGAAATATCAGTAACCTCAGATAACACCACCCTTATGGCAGAAAGTGAAGAGGAACTAAAGAGCCTCTTGATGAAAGTGAAAGAGGAGAGTAAAAAAGTTGGCTTAAAACTCAACATGCAAAAAACAAAGATCATGGCATCCAGTTCCATCACTTCAAGGCAAATAGAAGGGGAAAAAGTGGAATCAGGTTTTACTTTCTTAGGCTCCAAAATCACTGTGGAATGATGACTGCAGTTATGAAATTAAAAGACGCTTGGTCCTTGAAATGAAAGCTATGACAAACCTAAACTGTATTCAGAAGCAGAGATACTACTTTGCCACCAAATGTCTGTCTAGTCAAAGCTATGGTTTTTCCAGTAGTCATGTATGGATGTGAGAGTTGGACTATAAAGAATACTGAGCACCGAAGAATTGATGCTTTTGAATTGTGATGCTGGAGAATACTCCTGAGAGTCCCTTGGACAACAAGGAGATCAAACCAGTCAATCCTAAAGGAGATCAGTCCTGAATATTCATTGGAAGGACTGATGCTGAAGCTGAAGCTCCAATACTTTGGCCACCTGATGTGAAGTGCCGACTCATTAGAAAAGACCCTCATGCTGGGGAAACTTGAAGGCAAAAGGAGACGGGAGCAGCAGAGGATAGAATGGTTAAATAGCATCACTGACTCCCCTGAGAGGAGCAGGAACAAAGGAAGAGGTTGCTGTTTTCACAACCAGAAAGCTTGTAAGAGGACCCTAAAGAGTTGAGATCCAGACCTCTGAGAAAAGGGCGTTGCTTTCTTGGTGTTGATACCACTGAATGGAATGCATTATTCTGGGAGTGAATGGAAAAAAGATAGAATCAGCTGCTGTTAGAATCCACTATTGCTACCAGGGAGAAGAGCTGATGCTGGAAAGACAGAAACAGATGAACAAGGAGGGTCTTTTGTCATTTCCTCTTGCTTGACAGCCTCACTCTGATGCCCACTAGTCACAGGACTTAACAAGGAAAGAAGTGGCCAAAGGGAAAGAGTTTGCAGAGTACCAGCCCCAATCAGTGTTTCCAAGCCAGGTGTGGAAGAGTGACCTTGGAGCCCAGAAGCAATATTTAATGCCCAATTACTGTAACCAAAGAAGTACACATTACAAATATATTTACATATCCAATTTACATGGATCTGTAAAATAGTTCAGAGAAGGAAATGGCAACCCACTCCAGTATTCTTGCCTAGAGAATCCCAGGGACAGAGGAGCCTGGTGGGCTGCTGTCTATGGGGTCGCACAGAGTCGGACACGACTGAAGTGACTTAGCAGCAGCAGTAAAATAGTTATTGTTACAGATTCAGTAAGCATGCATTCATGTACACTACTGGTAGATGAGTAAATTAAATCCTAAAGTGTGTATAACTTTTCAATCAATAGTTTTGCTTTCAGAAATTTATCCCCAAAGACACAATGAAAATTATGATGTAAGAGTTATATACAAACAATTTACTAGGGTGTTGCTCATACTAATAAAAATCTTAATAACCCAAATAAGAAATGGCTAAGTACATTAAGGAGTATAAATATTATTTTATGCAATAGTTTAAATTTGGTTTACAATGCAATTTATGGACAAAACATTTATGGTATAATGATTGAGATATCATCTTTTCACTTACTAAATTTACCACAAGCACAGTTATTACTTTTTATTTTCTTTTTGTTTTTATTTTCTCTTCTCCATTGCTATATATTGTTTCTTATAATACATTCTATTAATAATAATAAAATAACGCAAATAATAAAGTAAAAAAATAGCATCACCGACTCAATGGACATGAATTGAGTAAACGCCAGGAGATAGTGGAGGAAAGAGGAGCCTGGTGTGCTGTAGTCCATGGGATCGCAAAGAGTCAGACAAAATTTACTGACTGAACAACAACAAAAATTCCTTTGGTTTTTAAAATAAAAATAAAAGACATTTTTCATTTTCACAAAGAACTCTTCAAATAGTATTTCAATCTCATCAAGTACAAAATGAAAAAATGTTTTACTGCTAATAGGTCTTAAGGATTAAATGATGGAATATGACATTGGCTAGCTGTGAAAAGAGCAATAGCCAGGAACATATATTGACTGATCATTATGTACCAGAAATTATCCTTGATATTTTCCCATCTATCCATGTGTTATATATACTCAGGAGATTTGTCTTAAATACTTTCCTAAAACATGAGAGACACAAAAAGTTTAGAGAAGCTTCTTGAAATGTAAAATTATAGACGCCCTTTTATATCATTATATGAAGTGGAGTCTTTCTATTCAAAGCAACAGAGTCTGAGAGCTTTTAAGCAAGGTTATAACTGTAATCTGGAGAAGGAAATGGCAACCCACTCCAGTGTTCTTGCCTGGAGAATCCCACGGACGGTGGAGCCTGGTGAGCTGCCGTCTATGGGATCGCACAGAGTCGGACACGACTGAAGCGACTTAGCAGCATAACTGTAATCCTATATTTTTAGAGAGTTTAGAGGAAATTACAGTAAAAGTGGTTCAATAGATTACCACACAGATCCAAATCTTCTGTTCCCAATATGCCAATATTTTATGGATAAAATACATAAGAGAAAAGCAAAGAGAAATAAGCTCTTAAGCAAAATCCACAATACCATGGACAAGAATGGGGCGGAAAGCAGTGAGTGAGCCTGAAGTCATGAAGCTAATGCTGCCAGGTTCTGGGCATGAGGTCAACACCTGCAGGGAACAGGGGGAATGTGTTTTGCAAAACAGTGTTCAGCTCTTGAAACCAGAACCTGAAGTGGGACTTTTCACTCCTGGAATAAGAAGAAAAGTTATTGATGCCATCTGAGCCTGCAGCGTCTATGGAACCACTGATGAGAGAAGCAGGGATTCAAAGACCAGACCCCTGACCAAGATCCGAACCAAGCCAATGCTGGTCTGTGGTGTCCCCAGCATCCCCAGGGGGCAGGAGCTCTGAATCACTATAGAACCTGATCCTGGACTGAGAAGCCTAGGAGCCTGGTGGAAACAAGGACAAAACCATAAATACACCCATACACTGCACACACACATAGACACAGACACACACACACTCACACACAGTCTCTAACACCATACACACTCACACATATACAGAGACTCATTGTGTACACACTCATGCACACGTACAGACACACGCCACATAGACTCTACATACACACATCATAAACCATACATAGAGCTCACAGGCTGAAGATCCCTCTGCTCAAATGAGCCTACAAATTAAAGTTTAATTAAAATTAAGTTTAATTTTAAACTTATAAAGAAATCCAATGTTAAGAAAAACAGCAAACTTAAATTTTATGAGTATTATTTCCAAATTTTGTGAGAAAATGCTTCTCATTTTCAATGTTTCACATTTCACAATGTGCATTAATTAACCCTATGCACTTTAAGTTCTATGCATATTAAGTTCATAGCTTTCTATAATACAGAAAAAATGTGTTTGGTATTCCTTGCAACTGAATTGAGAGGATAAATCTGCAAAAGGATAATGTGCTTTCCTACTACCCTTTAGCTCTTGTGAGATATTACACTTTAAATGCATTGGTTGTCGATGGCAGTGGTGGAAAATTGTGACTAATGAAGAAAAAGATGCTTGCATAGGCCTTTGGACCAAAGGTCCCATAAAACAGGTCCTTCATTAACTCCCGAGTCTCCAGCTCAGTACAAGGAGACTTTTGCTTGGCTGTGAGTTTCTCTGTAAGTGTGGTTTCTACTCTGAGCACTTCGTTGTTGTCAGTCACTCAGTCATGTCCAACTCTTTGTGACCCCATGGACTGCAGCATGCCAGGCTTCCCTGTCCTTCACTATCTCTCAGAGTTTGCTCAAACTCATGTGCATTGAGTCAGTGATGCCATTCAACCATCTCGTCCTGTGTTGTCCCCTTTTCCTCTTGCCTTCAATCTTTCCCAGCATCAGACTCTTTTCCAATGAGTTGGCTCTTTGCATCAGGTGGGCAAAGTACTGGAGCTCCAGCTTCAGCATTAGTCCTTCTGATGAATATTTACAGTTGATTTCCTTTAGGATTGACTGGTTTGATCTCCTTGTACTACAAATAACTATAAAAATCATAAAATGTGTAATTGTGTACCTAGAGTATGTAAAGGAATCTCTTTCTTTGGTGGGGAAACTGATAACACAGAAAGATTTGAAACTCAAATGAGAAAACTGCTCCTGAAAATCAGTGAAAGAGGACAAGTCTCCCTGCACTTGAACAAAGAGCTTAATGATGGGGTCTATTATGAAGTGAGGATCTGAAGGAGGAGAAAGCACAGTTAGGTGAATGACGAAATGGTCAGTAAAACTTGTGGTACAAACCATGAGAAGACATGATATGGACAGGGACATTATTTTCATTGCTATAATTAGTGTAAAGGAGTCTTGCTATAACAGGAGTGTTTTACATAAATCATAACATCAAGTCTGGTATTAAGTAAGGCATTAAAATACATTTGCCAAGCAGACTCACAGACTTTAGAAACAAACTTACCATTACCAGAGGGGAAACATGGTAAGGTGGGATAAACTAGGAGTTCAGGATTAACAAATACACACTGCTATACATAAAATTGGAGAAGGTGATGGCACCCTACTCCAGTACTCTTGCCTGGAAAATCCCAGGGACGGAGGAGCCTGGTAGGCTGCAGTCCATGGGTCGCGAAGAGTCGGACACGACTGAGTGACTTCACTTTCACTTTCTTGCATTGGAGAAGGAAATGGCAACCCACTCCAGTGTTCTTGCCTGGATAATCCCAGGGACGGGGGAGCCTGGTGGGCTGCCGTCTATAGGGTCGCACAGAGTCGGACACGACTGAAGTGACTTAGCAGCAGCAGCAGCATATATAAAATAATCAATAAGGACCTACTATATAGCACAGAGAACTCTACTCAATACTCTGTAATAACCTATATGGGAAAAGAATCTGAAAAAGAATGGTTATATACATATGTGCAAATGAATCACTTTGGTGATTTTATAAGTCTACATGAAAAAGTCTGTTTATTGGGATGCATATTAAAGATGTACCTTTTTCTTAATATCTTTGAAAATTTGACAAATGTCCCGAATCTCTTGCATTTACTATCAATTTCTAGTTGCATTTTTTCTCCACGGTGTTTGCCATTCTTCAAGTCTATATATGTGTAAGTTCTGCTCAACTGTGTAGCATCTTCACTTACAATCTAACTTTATTTCCCAGTAATTTCTGTAAGCATCCAGTTCTTTCAATTTCAAAATATATTTTCTACTGTTGCCTAGGAAAGAAAAATTTTTTATCATAAAGACTGAAATTTTATATGCTTTTGAAGTCTAATTTAAGAAATGTGATTTAAATTACCTGAGCCTATTTTAAATTTTAGTTTTAAATTTATTTTTAATTTGAGGATAATTGCTTTACAATATTGTGTTGGTTTATGCTATATCTATATCTATATATATATATATATATATATCTCCCCTCTCTTTTGAACTTCCCTCCCTCCCTCCCCACACCCCTGCCACACATCTAGGCTGTCTAAGCCTATTTTTAGATCATTAGTATTAACAAAACCTTGTTGAACTCTCTATAATTGATTTAATTATATTTATACATATTTAAAGGCATACATTTCTTCAACAATATTTATAAGACAAGTAGTTCAAAGAGTCTTTTGAAGATTCTGATCATATATCTACTTATTGAAAATTTGTTTCAAATATGTTTATGATTAATATTCTCCTTTTAATGTGATCTACATGCTATGACTCAGATCTTTAAAATAGCAAAATTGAAATAAAGTGTATGAAAGAGATATATATATATATATATATACACACACACACTTGTTTGTTTGTAGAAACTGAAAGTATAGATTTAAATTACTGAAGATATATTTTCAGCACTGTGAGGATTTTGTTTTATTATGCTTTGGTTTAACATGTATAATTTTTTTGCCTTACTCAAGAAATAATACAATTCTTATAATTTTAGTGATATGGGTAACTGGCTTGTATTTATTTTTATCTCTGTAATTCAGATCATAAAGATTCTGCTCATTTTCAGGTTCACACACCAAAAATAAAGAGAAAGGAATAGTAAGGTAGAATCTTCTTTCAAATTAAGGTACTTGGTTTAGTTATAAACTTAGCAGTTCCTTGATAAACGGCAATAAGTTGGTTTTGGTCTCTAACCCAGCTCTTCTTTCCTCCCCCTCTCTCTCCATTGCTCTCTCTCTCCTTCCTCTCTTACCTTCCTTCCTTTTTTCCTTGGAGACTTCTGATTAAACACATCATACATTTTTGCTTTCTAATGAAACTCACTAAATCAATTAGACAGAGAAGAGAGCAGACAAATAAGTCAACATAATTTTGAAGATGGAAAAGCCTGAGCAAGAAGTCAGGAGGGCTGAGAAATCTAAATGTCATGTGCTTAGATAAGACTTGCCAAAAAGTCACACTATAATTAATATTTTGGAAACCTAGAAGGATTCGGTGATGAGGGACATCAGATCATGAATCTGACTGATTTCAAAGAGGCAGAAGCAGTTATGAAGATTCTGGATCATTCAGATCTTGATGTTCCCTACTGTGTCCCTGCTGTGACTATGGCAGAAAGTGTATGCCTCTATATATGTGGGATCACTGCCAGAACACTTCCTGTGGCAGTTTGTTATTATAAAGTAAAAGTGTATGAGACTGAACACAGCATTGTAACCTATCAAGAGGAACTCTTCTTTAATTATAGCAGTCCCAGAAGAAGAAGAAAAAAAGAAAGGATGTGATCAAATATTTGAGAAAGTTATAGTCAAAACTTCCCTAACATCGAAAAGAAAATAGTCACCAAAGTCCATGAAACCTAGAGAGGTACATACATATCTCCTTGAATAAACCCAAGGAGAAATATGCCAAGATACATATTAATCAAACTAACAACTTAAACACAAAGGAAAAATTATTAAAAGAAGCAAGGGACAAGCAACACATGATGTACAAGGGGATCTCCATAAGGTTAACAGCTGGCTGATCTTTCAGCAGAAACTCTGTAGGCCAGAAGGGAGTATCAGGATATACTTGAAGTGATGAAAGGAAAGAAACCTACAAACAAGATAACTCTACCCAGCAAAAATCACATTCAGATTCCACGGAGAAATCAAAAGCATTACAAGTGTGAAGAGATAAGCAAATGTGAAGAAAATTCAGCACCACTACATCAGCTTTGTAATGAAAATGTTAAAGGAACTTCTTTAGGCAGGAAACTCATGGGAAGGATAAGATCAACAGAAACAAACTCAAAACAATAAACTAAAGGGTAATTGAATCATACGTATCGACAACTGCTTTAATTGTAAATGTATTAAATCCTCCAATGAAAAGATGCAGATTGCTGAATGAATCCAAAAACAAGACCCCTAAGTATACTGTCTAGAAAAGACCCACTTTGGGCCTAGGGACACATACAGACTGAAAGTGAGGGGCTGGAAAAAGATATTTCATGCAAATGGAAATCAAAAGGAAGCAGAAGTAATACTCATATTAGATAAAATAGATTTTAACATTAAAACTTTTATAAAAGACAAGGAAGGACACTGCATAATGATCAAGTGTTCAAGAAGAAGCTATAACAATTATATATGCATGCAATATAGGAACACCTCAGTACACGAGGCAAATGCTAACAGCTATAAAAAGGGAAATCAACAGGAACACAATAATAGTGGGGGACTTTAACACCCCACTCACATGAATGGACAGCTCATTCAGACAGAAAATTAATAAAAATCACAAGCCTTAAATGACCAGATGGCTGTAATTGCTATCTATAGGACATGCCATCTAAAATCATCAGAATACACATTTTTCTCAAGTGCACATGAAATATTTTCTAGCATAGATCACATCTCACATCACAAATCAAGCCTTGGTAATTTTTTCTCTATTTTTATTGCTTAAGCTTTCTCATTGTTTTTTTAAAAAATCCATTTCTATATATCCTTCTGTTTCCAAGTGCCAAAAAAAATTAAAGTTTTGCTTTTTGTATGTGCATTCTTAAATCAATAGGAAATGATATTTTTGCTTGCTATAAAGTAGGAATCTATCTTTTGCCACCATGATACCATGATAATTAGTTGTCCCAGTCCCATTATTGAGTAGTTCTTATATCAGAATATTAACTAAAAGTTTAAAAAATTTTTAATATTTTCCAAAATTCTCATGGCTGAAGAAGTATAAAAGAAATTTAAGTTCTATGCCTAGGTTGATGGAAGGCACAAAATCCTATGTGGAAAATTTGGAGTTACACACAAGGGCATCCTGAGAGTACAAATTCCTGGGATTAACCAAAACTACCAGGACAACTCCAGCTTTTGAAAAGGTACTGATGGGGCTTGAGCAGAGATCTCAGAGGAACCGAGCATTGTCTGAGCTCCAAGTATAAAGAATCGAAACGTGATTAATGTCTGTCTCTAACAGGATGAGAAGCTGGTGAGTAGAGCTACAGGGTTGGATGGTTGGGGAGGGGCTGTGCTGCCTTCTCTACTGTAGTCCCTGCCCACACTCAGGAGCCCTTTGTGACCAGAGCACAGCTCTATGATGGGGACCTAGGACTTTAGTCCCCCAGCATACACCCTGTGCTTAGTTGCCTGAGGACAGCAGTGTGGTTCAGATGATGGAGACTCTCCTCGGCTCTCTTAAAAGCACCTTTGGTCCTTGGCTGGACTCCGATTCCACTTCCTGGGTGACTGAAACCATCCTTGTTACTCTGTTTGGACTGGGGCTCTTTTTCCTGTTCTTTCCCTATTTCCAGAATAAACCAACTTTACCACCTCTTAGGAAACACAGAAACACCAGGAAGGTAAGGAACCCTTGGCCCTGATCAACAAACACACGATTCTCTCTTTTTTCCTATTATTTCCAATTTTCTGAATCAACTGGAGAGACTCTTGAGATGGGAAAGAATAGAACATCTATTCTCAAGGAAGAATAAAACATCACCCCTCTAGGGACAAATTAGACTGGGCAGGGGACACAATGAACACTACGATTTCTATCCAAATATTTCAGACCAGTTGTCCAAGTGTGGAAGAGGGCTTCAGGAAAGGTCCCAAACACAGTGACCAGGGGATGAGGACTGGATACTCAGTTCATCTCAACTGCAGCACAGGACTCTGAGCACCGGTTCACCAGTCACAGGATAAGTGTCTTGGACGAGGGCTGAACGAGGGCAGCGCTGAAGCCCTGAGAGCCTTAGAGCAGGGGCTGGGGTGGGGCTCTGGATTGGGAAGCAGAGGTCTACCGAAGGGAGATCGGATTCCCCCACACGTCTGAAAATGTACGTGTTTCTTGAGCAGTGGAAGAGTGAGAAAAGAAATCCAGGGTGAACCTCATATTGAAAATCCTACTTTATGTTCTACAAGAAGGAAAACAAAATATTTTTGTCCCCTTCAAAAAAATGAGTAAAAAGAAAGAAAAACCACAGAGCTCCGTTAGTTAAATGTAAAAAGTCTTATTATATATATGGACCCTGAGTAGCTAGCTGATGCTTGTCTAGAGAGGGGAGAATGAGAATTGTGTTCAAGGTCCTCGTTTTTTGTCCCTCAGCATCAAATGCAGCCGAGCGGGAGATGCAGGGATAGGAAGACAGATAGAGCTTTGAAAGGTAGGTTCTGATGTTTGGCCCTGTATCTCTCAGGGCCCTGAGGACCCAGGTCTGCAGGCTCCAAGGAGGTCAGTGGTAGTTCCGGTCCCTCGGTAAACAGAACCCCCAGGGAAGCTCCTGGGAAGAGAGCAGAATGCAAATACTTCCCAGATTCCCCTGCAGAATGAAGTCCTGAGGGGCTTGGAAAAGGGTGTGGCCCAGCAGGGGTGTGTGGGCTGCATTGAATCAGTAGCCCCTGGATTAGGAGTGGGACCTCTAGTTCTGAGCCTGAACACAAGGTTTAACATCATTAAGATTCCTCTGTGAAGTGACCCCTGCCCATTCTTCCCCAAGGGCATTGTAAAGGCAGAAAAGGATCAAGGATGTGGAAGCAGTTTGTAAATGATAAACCCTTTCCTGAGCTTCACCATCATTGTCAGGCATTCTGTGGCCTTGGGTGCTAGTGCTTGGGCTCCAATCTCCCAGGGGTGTCCCCTTAAAGAGACAGTGTACTTAACCGCCTATAAGACCCCTAGGCCCCTGTCTTCACCCTCATGACCCAGTCTGCTGATTTCAAGCTTGCAGAGATTGCCTGAAAGAACTGGAAGAGGTCCGGGACTTGGCTTCCCATCTGCAAAGGTAAAGAACCTTCCCCATCTCTCCTGGGTTCCTCTTCCTCCCAGAACCTCTGGTGTTATCCCAGGGAGACAGGCAGCCTGGGGCTGAGTTGGGAGGGGGAGTTCTAGGGAGTGGGAAAGTCTAAAGCCCTGGGGTGAGGACAGCAGGAGCATTGTGAAGTTGCCTGGGGGCCAGGGAGGGCTGTGGGCTGCAGGTGCCCACCCTTGCTTGGCCTGCCCATCCCTCCTGGCCACAGGGGCTCCTGGCTACAGCTTGTGCCTCCTGTCTCCTGCAGACACCTGGGGAGGACTACTGACAAGGGCACCATTCATCAGCTCTCCTCTCAAGAAACCCCTGGCGAGGTATACAAGCAAGCCCCTGCTGGAGCCCACTAGCCATGTAGGCAAGAGGCTGCTCCCACCATGTCCCCACCTCCACTGACTGAGCAGCCTCCATCTCAGGCCTCCACAGTTTCTCCAAGATCAGTGACCTCAGTTTCTGTTCACTCAGATTCCTTCCTGACTCTCTCTCAGCACCAAAGCTTTTCCTTCCCCTGGACAGACTTTCACTTTGGCCACCTGCTCTTTCCCCTTCCCTGCCATGCCCTCCTGACCCAGGAGCTGCCCTGCACCTATAACAGACTCCTCTGAACCCCCTCCCCAACAGGCTCCATGATGTGTCTCACTAGGGCTACTCCTTAGCACTCCCACTGAGCACCATCTCACACAGTTCATACCCTCTCCCCTTGGAGACCAGCCATCTCAGGCCTTGTTCTTTCAAGCTGTCCCCTTTCAGCCCTGTCTTGGTGGCAGGGGACTGCCAAAGCCTGAAGTTTCTCTACCTTGGCACACTTGAGTCCCAGCAAGAACACCTTCCCCGCCACCTGTCAGAGGCCTCATTTTGGGGAGACCCCACAAACAGACAGGTAGAGGCTGGTAGCCTCTCTTTTGTCAACCTGGATGTCCAGAAGCTGTTGGAGACGCTAATCACCAAGAGAACAGAACTGAAGATTTGGAAGGAGAACGAAAAGGAGGTGCAGGCAGGCTACCATCTGACTTATTTGGAGAAGAGGATCAAGTCACTTGGTGACAAGCAGGACACGTTGGGTCGCCAACACTTCTGGAGCATAAAAGGCAAAGCAGAACAACTGCTTGGTCCTGAGAAGCCCCTGTATCCTGACATTTTGGGGGACCATCTACAGAAGACAGGCAGCCAGCTCTTCTGGGATCTCTTTCTGTACAGTGAGTCTCTGGTGGCTACTGTCACAGTTCCTGGGTCTCCTCTAGAGCTACACCCTATCTTATTCAATGAACTCTCTAGTGCTGAGCCATTCCAAATTCAAGCTAAAGTAACTTCACAGCTGTCATTTGCCCGGCTCTTGACTCACCCTGTGACCCAGGCTCAACTTCAATCCTTGACTCAAACCATGCCCCAATGTCAACCACCACTTTGGGTTCAGTTAGAGACCCCTGACCATTTCCAACCCTATTTCCCAAACTGACCATCTCTTCTCAGCCACAGATTAGGTATTGTGAAGTATCTTGCCCTAGAGTCCAAACTAAGGCACAATCATTTGTCCAAATGCAATTCAAATCCTGGAATGTCACTTTTTTGTAAAAGCAACTAGAAAGTGGAAGAACTTTACCCTCTTTGGTTAAAAGATCTCAGCAGGTGTTTAGACAGGTCACTCCCAACCTTCCCCAGGAGAACAGGTCTTCCCAGGCCCACAGTTCTGTCTCCATCCTTCTCGGGATTTGATCAACCTTGAGGTTTGGGACAAACTAGAGCACTACCTTTCCAAAAGGTTCATGCAGCAACAGAGTGGTCTGCCCTACAGAATGCAAGCCTTGGATTGGATACAGCCTCAGGATCAATTCCCAAGACCTTGTCAGGTACAGGGCAAGGAGTGGCCCTCAAGGACCTCTCCAGGTCCAGGCAAAAGCAGCCAGGATGCACAGTCCATGTGCCCAGCAAAGATCCCACCAGGGAAGGACCTTCACCAGGATATACATGAGAATTTGGGGAGGATCCTAAAAGATCTGTACATGACCTCAGCCAGCACCACAGCAAAGGTTCCAAGAGTGAGGCTCGAGTCAAAGAGAGTTGGGCTCAGGCAGGAAGCATCCAGAATAAGATTTGGGAGTCCTTATGGAAAGGAAGGCAGAGCAGATCCCTGAGTGTCCAAACCCTGTGGATGTACATTGTTCGAGACTAGATGACAACCTTGTCTCAGACTCTCCCGGACAGTCAAATGCTCCTCAGTGAACAGAAAATCCAGATTTCTCTCAGAATAGTGAGGCCTTCATGAATACCTCCCATGGTCTCTTGTCCCATATAACTCAGTCCTTATATTCAGCAGGATCTGAAGGCACATATAATAATGTTTCAGGTGAGGCACAGGTATGGGGCCTACCCTCAATGTCCTCAAGTCCATACTTAGCTTGAAGTTGACAAAGGTTCACTGAATACCCCTTCCGGGATCCAACTTGAAAGCCACCTGTGAATCTGGGGACCACTCAAAAGCCTAGTTAACCAAGGTCTTGGGAGAACCTCCTCAGCCCCTCTCAGGATAGAAAGTGATAACAACAGAGGCAGTTTTCCCCATGGAAAGTCCCCTCCCTGCCTGCTATGGGCTGTGGGAGGGCCCCCACCTGGTGAGGTCCACAAGCCTTCAGAGGTCCCTCTGACTGGTCAAGAAGAAAGCCACCTCAGGCCCACAAACATAACTTTGTGGGCAGAATCTGGCACAATGAGTCTGTCATGGGAGCTAACAGAGGCAGCCAGTCCAAGGCCATCAATGAGCCACAGGAGGAAGCCAGGGTGGGCCTCCCCAGGCTCCTGCTCTAGTGTGACGGTACTGGATTTTGACACATGTTCCCAATCTTCCAGGAAACAAGAGGCCATGGAGGAGGACCCTGGTTGGAAAGGTACTTTTGGACTGAGTGTGCTAATAAAATCCTAAAGTATTAATATGGATTTGAGGAGATCACAGTCTCTAAGTTGCAATAAAAGCCTCTCCTCGAATACAAAGTCTGTTCCTCAGAATTGAAAGAGACAATGTTCATCACAACACTGTTTACAATAGCCAGGACATGGAAGCAACCTAGATGTCCATCAGCAGATGAATGGATAAGAAAGCTGTGGTACATACACACAATGAAATATTACTCAGCCATTAAAAAGAATGCATTTGAATCAGTTCTAATGAGGTGGATGAAACTGGAGCCTATTGTACAGAGTGAAGTGTGTCAGAAAGAAAAACACCAATACAGTATACTAATGCATATATATGGGATTTAGAAAGATGGTAACGATGACCCTACATGCAAAAGGGTCACAGCAAAAGAGACACAGATGTAAAGAACAGTCTTTTGGACTCTGTGGGAGAAGGTGAGGGTGGGATGATTTGAAAGGGTAGCATTGAAATGGGTATATTATCATATGTGTAGCAGATCACCAGTCCAGGTTCTATGCATGAGACAGGGTGTTCAGGGTTGGCGCACTGGGATGACCCTGGGGGATGGGATGGGGAGGGAGGTGGGAAGGAGGTTCTGGAGGGGGAACACATGTGCGCCCATGGCTGATTCATGTCGATGTTTGGCAAAACCCACTACAATACTGTAAAGTAATTAGCCTCCAATTAAAATAAATAAAATAATTTTTAAAAAAGTCTGTTTCCTCAAACACAGACAATCTACATGCTGATTCACAGTGTTGTAAGCTTGAGTTTCAAGGGTTCAGAGACCAGAAGAAAAGGCTGGACCAGGGAAGTGCTCCTTCAAGACTGGGCCACTAACATACTCCTCAAAGACTATCACTCGGATATGTTAACTTCTACAAACACTTGGGATTTGCAGGAATTTCTGTCCTGTCCAGAGGAGACACTTCCAATTCCCAGATGCCCTATGACCAGTTGTTCCAGTGGAGGGAAAGAGCAGGGGCAGCTGGAGGCCCTGAAGCAGCAGCCCCAACATCAGAGCAAGAAGTTGTCCCCACTGGTCGGAGAGAGAATTACAGCATGAAAAATGTTTGGCAGAGTGGGGAGTCTACTGGGGCATTGGATGAGAAAAAAGATTAAGCAACATCTGCAGTAGATTTTCCTTAATAAAGGCAAAGGATTGGAAGAGACACTGCAAAAAGGCAAGCCTGCAACAGCCACTGCCCAGAGCCAGGGACAAGGCAAAAGCAGATTGCTTATGATACAAGAACTTCTGAGGCTCAGGCTCTCATGACAGCTGTTGGATGGATCCTAAAGGAGAAGGTGGTGCTTCACTGTGGACCTCATGCCTCAGAGTTAAGCTGGTGCAAAGGAGAATTCTGGGACCCATTAGGTCCACATTACTGCTCCCATAGGTTTCTCTCCAACTAAGAGCAAAGGAGAGTGATGGTAGATGCCTTCCATCACCAAGCTACCCCCATGGGCCACAGCTGTCCCACAGTCAGTGGACCAGTTCCAGGGAGCCAGGTCCCCCCCTAGGCAGAGGCTAGCAGCATGGATCAAGAGTGACAGGTGTTCCAGGCTATTCCCTCCACTGTCCAAGGCATTGTCTCTCTCAGAAATAAACCTCTTCTGGTTAATCAAAACACGATTGTCACAGCTTTCCTGGTGGGAAAACTTTTCTATAAGAAAAAATGCATGCCTAGCAGAGAAAAAAATTTTTTCTCTCAAGTTTAGCACATCTTCTCTGTGATAATGACTTCTTCGTACCGCAGATTTTATTGTTTCCCGAAGTGAAACTTTTTTCTCATGAAAGGTGATGGCCTCTCTGCGCCCTGCTAGGGGGAAGGGAAGAGATCAGGGTCCACTGTTCGCAGGTGCCTGCTCTGACTGTCAGATGGGACAGAGACATGGAGGGAGGTGGATCCCGATCACATCTCCTCACTGCACCTTCAGTTTCCATAAAAGCAGCATTACAGAAACAAGCAACAGCATTCAGGACACGCCAAGGTGAACTGAACCTAAAGACCTCCTCCTTCTCAGGATCCAGCTCAGTCCTCTTTCCATCTCTCTCTCTACCTTGAACTTGTGTGGCTGTGGGGAAGGGCTTTGCAGAGGCTGAAATTCCCCACAGGCTCAGAAAGTATTAGAGAGAAGTTCACATGTTGGAACAAGAAGGGGAGCTTGGGGGTATTGCTGGCCCGAGTCCAGAGGAGGGAGAAACCTCTTTCCCATGTCAAGGTGGGATTACACGACAATGCCCTCGAAGCCCCTTCTCTCCTAGAAGGAGCTGGGATTGAGATGGCCAGGAGCGTCGTCCTCCCTTCGTCTTTCTCGTGCTCTGGAGCAGAGCCGAGGATGAGGCCCATTCTCCACTCTGAGGGTGTGCAGTGTGGAGCATGGAGGCCCCCGAGGGCCGGTCCACCTCTGTCCCAGAGGAGAGGACAGCCCTGCTCACAGCACCCACCTCCCCTGGGGTAAGAGCAGGGGCATGATTGTGTGCAGTCACCTCATTGTCTGAGAGTGGGACGCTGTGCCCCTAGGGTGGGATGCAGGGGAAGGAGGCAGGTGGCAGAGGTGTCCATGGATGGTGTAGTGACCAAGGAGCCCTGGCATCCCACCACAACTACAGGCCCAGAGGAAGGAAATTAGGGGCCTGGTGGCTCCTAGTGGCCCCATCCCAGAGTCTCCCCCCTACTCCAGCTCTCAGAACCCAGATTGTGTGAAGCCACCTGGAGCTCCTCCACAGAGGTCCAGGCTCCCAGAGGCAGTGGAGCCTCTGAGCAGGGAAGCTTCACTTCTCCACAGTGTAAACAATCAGCTCTCACAAGACTGGGAGCTTGGGACAGACTTGCGGTCCCTGACCTACCTTACACATGAGGCCCAAGGAGGCTCCCAGGGAACTCAACAGGTGGGACTCAACAGGCCCAGCGACTGTACTAGAGTTTGGCAAGTCTCGCCTGCCCTCAGCCTTGCTCACTGCAGAGCCCAGATGGAGAAGAGACTAGCAGACTGGATGTGTCAGCCAGCGGGCAGGAAGTGACCTGTGGGGAACAAGCGTACAGTCAGCTTTCCTCCCCAGGCCTTTTCACATGAGAAAGCAGGGAGACAGGCGCAATTCCCTAGAGCAATTCAGAGCTCTGTGTCAGTCACTCCTGCTCCAGGGGGATACCCTGACCCAGGAGGCAGCAGGAATGGCCCTGCCCCCATGCCTGTCAGGACCCCACAGGTGGGACCAGGACCTGGTGGCATGTGGCAGAAGTGGGGGCTCCTCTGGGGCCAGATGGCAGGGCTGGGACCAGGTTACAGAGTGACGGCGAGAGCTCAGGAGAGTGGGGCGCGGAGCAGGAACCTCGAGCCTGGCTGCTGCCTGGGCCTCTGAGAGGCATTGAGAGGGGAGTGCTTGGGGTGGGGGGTGGGTTCTGGCCCCACTAGGCTCCTGCCCAGAGAAGTGACACAGAAGGACACTGTACCACTGATTCTGTTCGTGATGCCAATTGTCTTGCTGTTCACACTGTCCGTACTGTTCGTTGAACCCAGGGTCGGCAAGGCATGAGCTGAGATGCTGGAAGAAGACTCAAGGAGCTGTTGGAACTGTAGACACGTTTATTCTCTCCTGGCTGATGCAGCAGCCATAGCAGCAGCCATAGCATAACCTAACACAGCATAATCACACACAACCACCCTTCCAGGCTTTTCCAGGTGAAGCTTATTCAGATGTACTGCATAAAGTAGTCCATGACCAAGCAAGTGTCTCGTGATGGGCATACGCAGTGCTATAAATGATCTCAGCTGTTATATAGTCATTATTTACAAAATGTGGGGCGAGAGAGCCTGAACACACAATCTTGACCAATTTGCTCCCTCCCCACAAACACTGACAGAACAACAAGAAACAGGAAGGAGCAAGTCCCTGAGCCCTTCGCCTGCCTTCATGGGCAGAAAGGTCAGCAATGTGGTGTCCCCCACTGTGTCCCCATGCAGAGACCCACATTGACCCCACATGGGGACCTCCCAAACACCCACTCTGAGAAATCCCACCCAGAGACCTCTCAGAGCATCCCACAGAAACCTCTCTCCGAGCCCTCCCACACACACCCCTCACAAGTGTTCTTCAGGATCTGAGTATCCCCCCACTGACAGGTCTTTCAAGGTGGGTCTGATGTCACATCATAAACCAGCAGCACAGGGGAAGGACCAGTGACGGTGCCCTGAGCCGCCCCCAGAACTCTAAGACATCCAGACATTTTCAGCATTGCCCCAGATGGGGTTCTCTGCTTGGAGAAAGGATCATGCTCTTGTCTCTTTGTAACCATTGTACCTAAACAGAAGAATCCCAGCGTTCACCACCTGCAGGCCTGCAAAAGTCTTTCCTCCACAGATTTTCAGTAGCTTGAGCTCTGCCCCAGGGATTAGAGAGTCACAAAGTTTAAACACGAGTGAAATGCTGCCAACCTGCAATGAGAGTCAAATATTGTCTTATTTTATTCATATTCCAGTCAGAGGGTGCCATATCATATTTTTAAAAATTTCTTTGGGGAAAAGATCTGATTTCAAGATGCAGATTACTTTACTTTGGAAACAAAGTAAAAAATTGCAGTAAATGGGTTTTGGGATGAAATAAAGCAGCAATAATAAGGCAGGTGGCGTCTCACTCACTTGCCAGGGGACTGTGCAACTAACACATTATTTTGGACATGCAGTTTGTGTCAACTGTGTGGGTTCTGTTTTATTTTTAAGTGAAACAGGCTAAAAATATCAGAAGATTTTTCAAATGAATCATATCTAGCAATACTCCTTTTTTGTCCTCTGGCCAAAATATACATTTTTTCTTAAAATGTAGTAATGCCCTCAAATAGTATTATGCGTATTTCCAAGATGTAATAAGGTTCATATGTTCAGGTAACATAGTTTAAACGAACTATATAGGAGTTTTCATTTTTAAAATAATTCTTTTAAAACATACAGTTTCCAAGATGCAGGAAAGCTCCATTTTATGTTCATTACGGGGCTAAAAATGACACTTTGCTTCAAATAGTGTCAAATTTTATAGAAGATATCTTTTCACCTATGCTTGATATATACACATGGCCTAATAAAATTACCTAAAGGAACTTCTTCATATCAGATTGGAAGAAAATGCACATAATAATCAAAGTGTGCATTGAACGTACCCAAAATGCCCAACAGTCATCAAAATCCTCACGTTATGTATCCAGCCCTGTCCAAAGGGGACCCTTTACTTACACCTCATAATGTTTCTCACTGCTCAGAAACAACTAGTTTTCCTTGCCTTGCTAAAATTTACATTAATCATAGCTGTTGCACATTTATCATTGTTGAGTTAGATTATCTATCAGATGACAGTATCATCCCATCATTTAGGCCCCCTTTGGGCCTAAATATTTCAACAACAGAATTTATAATTAATTTTCAATCTTACTTCCTTATAACTTCATTGAATCACAGCGTGATGGAATGTGTCGTGGTTGTCCTGTAGTTCTACAGGGTGGTATTTTTTTGCAGTGAAAGTTATACAGGTGAGTTTCATATTAACACAATGGGACAAATTGGGGAAAATTCCATACAGGAAATGGTTTGCAAAGTGTGCTATTTCCTTTTCAATTTGATTATTATTCAGTTTTTTTTTAAATTTAAGTTGAACAAACTGAAAACAGAGAACATAAACAAATATCCATGATAAATAGTTTATTGCTTTTCTCGTATGAATGCATTGTCCCTCACTAGCGATGCATAGTTCAATAAACTGCACAATTGTAATGAACAGGGTGCAGCAAAGCAGCATTCTCATCAGTCATTGCACCTGCATCTGTCATATGTTGCTTCAAGTGACTTGTGGGTTCAGCTTCCATAGCATAAACTTGCCCTTTATCCTAGATGAAGCAGTTAAGAGGATTCTATTTTAAACACATTGTCACTATTGCCAGACTTTATGGTCACCTGTAGTTTTTCTTCCTTAAAATATTTAATTACAGAAGATCTTATAAACGTCTTACCATATATATTATATATATATATATATATATGTATACATATATCAACAGAAAGGAATACCAAAATAAGATAATGGAGAAAATAATAATTCCTTTGCTTTTGACATTTTTCAGAAAAACATGTGATTTTAATCTACAGAGAAATTAATATATATAATATTAATATTCAAAAAGTTTGGTTTTGAAGTTGATTATATTTAAAATGATTCTCGCACTGATTATAATGAACCAGACATTCTAAGAAAACCATGAAAATGAAAATGGCTCAATTGTGTCTGAGTCTTTGTGACCCCATGGACTATACAGTCCATGGAATTCTCCAGACCAGAATACTGGAGTGGGTAGCCTTTCCCTGCTCCAGAGGATATTCCTAACCCAAGGATGGAATGCAGGTCTCCCACACTGCAGGCAGATTCTTTACCAGCTGAGCCACCAGGGGAGCCTAAGAATACTGGAGTGGTAGCCTATCCCTTCTCCAGCGGATCTTCCTGACTCAGGAATCAAACCAGCGTCTCCTGCATTGCAGATGGATTCTTAACCAACTCAGCTGATGACTTATTAATACTCCAAAGGGTAAAAATATATGTGTGTGTGTATATATATATATATATATACATTTTTTTTTTTTTTTTACCAAATGGACAAGAAAGAAAAAAGAAAAAGTAGTCAGTCTGTACTTAATTCTGCAACTCCCCTTAATAAGTTACAATGCTGTGTTCAGTCTCATATACTTTTACTTCATAACAAACTCCCGCAGGAAGTGTTTTGGTAGTGTTCACACATATATATAATTTCTGCCATAGTCACAGCAGGGAGAGTCAAGATCTGGATGATCCAGAAGCTTCAAAACTGTCTCTGGCTCTTGGAAGTTGGTCAGTTTCATAATCTGGTGTCCCTAATCCCTGAATCCTTCTAGGTTCCCAAAATATTAATTATCTTGTGACTTTTTGGCCATTCCTTTTAAATACCTGATAGTCAGATTTTTCAGCCCTCGTAACCCTTCACTCAGGCTCTTCTATCTTGCAAAATTATGTTGACTTATTTGTGCACCCTTTCTCTCTCTTTAGTTGGTTTAATGAATTTCATTAGAAATAAAAAATATGTATTTTTGAATCTGCTATCTTTAGCCAGAAGTCTCTAGGAGAAAATGAAAGAAAGAAGGCAGGATGGAAAAGAGGGAGGGGAGGAGGGAGAGATAGAAGTAGGGGTGAAAGGAAAGCAGGAGCGAGGCAAGGAGGGAAGGAGGGGAGAAGGAAAGATTGGAGGGAGGGAGGGAGGAAGGGGTGAATTAGTGACCAAAACCAACTTACTGTAATTTTTCAAGGACCTGCTAAATTTGTACCTTATCAAGTATCTTAGTTTGGAAAGAGGATTCTACCATGATATTCCTTTCTCCTTATTGTTGGTGTGTGAACCTGAAGGTAAACAGAATCTGGGATCTGAATCAAAGAGATGAAAATATATGGACAAGTTACTCATATCACTAAAATTATAAGAATTAAATTATTTCTTGAGTAAGGCAAAGGAATTCTACTCATTAAAAAGATACACTAAAACTAAAATTCTCACAGCTGAAAATTATTATTTTAAATAGTTAATAACAAATTATTTAATTATTAATTACATAATTAATAAAACTATTTTCAATAATTTAAATCTATGTTTTCAGTTTCTACAAACAAAATAATATATGTATTTCATATACTTCATTTCAATTTGGCTATTTTAAGCTCTGAGTTATACCATGTAGACCACATTAAAAGGAGAATATTAGTCATCAAAAGATTTGAAATGTATATTCAATAAGTAGATGTATGATCAGAATTGTAAAAAATTCTCTGAACTGCTTGTCTTATAAATGTTGTAGAAAGTATATATGACTATGTAGAAATATGTTAAATCAGTTATAGAGGATTCAGCAAAATTTTATTAATAATAATCTAAAAAAAAGCTCAGGTGATTTAAATTACATTTCTTTAATTAGACTTCAAAAGCATGTAAAGTTTAACAGTATAGGATATAAAAATTTTCTTCCCTAGAAAATAGTAGAAAACACATTTTGAAATGGAAAGAATCGGATGCTTATAGATGCTACTGAGGAATAACACTTGATTGTAAGTGAAGGTGCTGCACAGTTGAGCAGAGCTTATAAGTATATAGACTTGATAATGGCAAATACCATGGAGAAAAAATACAGCAAGAAATTAATAGTAAGTGCAGGAGTTTCAGGAAATTTGCCAAAATTTCAAAGATATTAAGAAAAAAGATTTTTTTTTTACTATACATACAAATATCACATGGTTCACAGCCTGTGTAATTCAATGAAATGTTGAGCCACGCCCTGTAGGGCCACCCACAGACAAGTCATGGTGGAGAGTTCTGACAAAATGTGGTCCACTGGAGAAGGGAATGGCAAACCACTTCAGCAGTCTTGCCCTGAGAATCCCATGAACAGTATGAAAAGGCAAAATGATATTACACTGAAAGATGAACCCCCTAGGTCAGTAGGTGTTCAATATGCTACTGGAGAAAAGGAGAAAATAGCTCCAGAAGGAATGAAGAGCCTGAGACAAAGTTGTGCCTGAGCCAGACACTGAGTTGTGGATGTGTCTGGTGGTAAGAGTCAAGTCTGATTCTATAAAGAACAATACTGCATTGGAATCTGGAATGTTAGGTCTTTGAGTCAAGGTAAATTGAAAGTGGTCAAGCAGGAGATGGCAAGAGTGAACATGGATATCTTAGGAATCAGTGAACTAAAATGGATGAGAATGGGTGAGTTTAATTCAGATGACCATTATATCTGCTACCATGGACAAGAATCCCTTAGAAGAAATTAAGTAGCCCTCATAATCAACAAGAGTCCAAAATGCAGTACTTGGGTACAATCTCAAAACGGCAGAATGATCTTGGTTCCTTTCCAGAACAAAGCACTCCCCATCACAGTAATCCAAGTCTATGCCCCAAACACTGATGCTGAAGAAGCTAAAGTTGAACCATTCTATGAAGACCTATGAGAGCTTCTAGAACTAATACCAAAAAGAGAGGTCCTTTTCATCACAGGGGACTGGAATGCGAAAGTAGGAAGTCAAGAGATACCTGGAGTAACAGGCAAGTTTGGGCTTGGAGTACAAAATGAAGCAGGGCAAAATCTAATCGAGTTTTGCCAAGAGAATGCACTGGTTCTTGCCAAGAGAACCCTCTTGCAACAACACAAGAGACGACTCTACACATGGACATGACCAAAGGGTCAATACTGAAATCAGATTGATGATATTATTTGCAGTCAAAGATGGAGAAGCTCATACAGTCAGCAAAAACAAGACCAGGAGCTGACTGTGGCTCAGATCATGAACTCCTTATTACAAAATTGAAACTTAAATTGAAGAAAGCAGAGAAAAACACTAGGCCATTCAGACATGACCTAAATCAAATCCCTTAGGATTATACAGAGGAAGTGAGAAGTAGATTCAAGGGATTTGATCTCATAGACAGAATGCCTGGAGAATGATGGATGAAGGACTCTTTGAAATTAGAACAATTTCTAGCACATACACAAAAACAAACTCAAAATGGCTTAAAGACTTAAATATAAGGCCAGAAACTGTAAAACTCTTAGAGGAAAACATATGCAGAACAGTCTTTGACTACATAATAGCAAGATCCTCTCTGACCCACCTCATAGAGTAATGGAAATAAAAACAAAAATAAACAAATGGGATCAAATTAAATTTAAAAGCATTTGCACAACAAAGGAAACTATAAACAAGACTAAAAGACAACTGTAAGAATGGGAGAAAATAATTGCAAAGAAAACAATTGACAGAGGATTAATCTCCAAAATATATAAACAACTCATGCAGCTCAATATCAGAAAGAACTAACAACCCAATCAAAAAACAGGCAGAAGACCTAAACAGACATTTCTCCAAAGAAGACATACAGATGGCCAATAAACACATGAAAAAATACTCAACATCACTCATTATTAGAGAAATACAAATCAAAACTACAATGAGGTATCACCTCACACAAGTCAGAATGGCTATAGAGAATGTGGAGGCAAGGGAACCCTCGTGCACTGCACTGTTGGTGAGAATGTAAATTGATACAGCCACTATGCACAGCAGTATGGCGATTCTTTAAAAAAATTAGGAATAAAACTACCATATGACCCAGTAATCCCATAACTGGGCATATACCTTGAGAAAACCACAATTCAAAAAGACGCATGTACTCCAATGCTCATTGAAGCACTATTTACAGTAGCCAGGATGTGGAAGTTAACTTAGACATCCATTGACAGATGAATGGATAAAGATGTTGGGGTACATATGTACAGTGGAACATTATTCAGCCATAAAAAGGAATGAAATTGAGTCTATTGTAGCGAGGAGAATGAACATAGACTTAAGTAAGTCAGAAAACAGAAAAACACATATCAATATTAATGCCTATATATGGATAATGCATACATATGGAATCTAGAAAAATGGTACTGATTGATGTTTTTGGAGGTAAGCAACAGAGATGTAGACATAGCAAACAGGCTTGTGGACACAGCAGGGGAAGGAGACGTTGGGCTGATTTAGAAAGTCATATTGACATATATATATATAACACCATGTGTAAAATAGATAGCTAATGGGAAGCTGCTATATATCACAGGAAGCCTAGCCTGGTGCTCTACGAGGACCTAGAGGGGCGGGGTGTAGGAGGTAGGAGGGAGGCTCACGAGGGAGGGAATATATAATGTATATACATTATATCATATATATACATTGTACATACATACACATAATTGTATGGCAGAAATATTATAGTTATGAGTGATTCACATGGCTGTACAGCAGAAACCCCCACAACATAGTAAAGCAATCATCCTCTAGTTAGAATGAATTTTTTAAAGGCTATGTTGAATGATCCACTCTCAATGTCCTCAGCAGAATGCCCTTCTGGATGTCTCCCCCTGTATGTTCCAGGGAAGGATTTTCTCCTTTCCCACAGGCTGGGCCATGACACATGGATGCCCATCAAGCCTGCACAGTAGAGTCTTCTCATTTAACTGCCGCTGAGGCCAGTACCATCCTTGGAATCCTGGGGCAGGACCCTTCCATCCCCGAGGAGCAGCAGTTGGCCTCACACCGGCAGTTTCTTTGGACAGTTGGAGGACTTGGAGCTAGACTTTCAGGCCTCTCTGCTCCACCACGATCTCCAGAAGGGGAAACCCTGGGACTGTTCCTGTCACTATGAGCAAAAACAGAACTACCTTATTCTGTAGGGTGAATGATTCTAAGCGCCCACAAAACATTTCAAGAAGGTATGTAAGGCCTGCATCATCTGTAGTTCTTTTCTTATTCATTTACCAGTAATAACTCAATTACACCTTTAAAACATATATCAACTTAGAGACATACTTAGAGCTGGATTTCAGGGATTCTACTTTCAAAAAGAATATTCTTTAGCTAAATTTATATTTTGTTTTCTTACAAATTATAACAGGAAGTGGTACTTTGAAACACAACTTCTGCTATGTTTAAATACATGATGAAATGAATGAATTAGGAAATTAACTCTGTTTATTACTCTTAAATATTCTTCAGCTCATTCTTCTGATTTGTCAAGTGTAAAATTTTGACTGAGGTTTAAAATAATGACAATTTCTGAAAGCTAACTCTTTTTTTGCTGTATATTTAACAATAATAACAAAGTGCCCATACTCTACAGATACAATATCCTCATGTTTGTATAGGGGCTTCCCAGTTGACTCAGGGGTAAAGAAAACTGCCTGTCAATGCATGAGACCTGAGTTTGATCCCTGGATCAGGAAGATTCCCTGTGGAAGGAAATTGCAAGCCTCTCCAGTATCCTTGCCTGGAGAGTCTGTAGGACAGAGGAGCCTGGTGGCTATAGTCCATGAGGTTGCAAAAGAATGATTCATGATTTGATGACTTCAACAACAGCAGCAACAACATGTTTGTATACACACACACACAAACACAGTTTTCTGAATGTACAGTGAAATATATACTAATCTTCCATTTTGTGTCCTAAATCAGAGATGCTCTTAATATACTCTTGTTGCCATCAATCCTAGAAGCTAGAACCAAATTGGTTCCCAGGAATGTGACCCAGTGCCAACACTAGTTTCAAAGTTGTTTCTTCTCAGGACATATTTTGATTTGTGTTTGTCTTGTGTCTTCTCAAAGCTCTTTTAGTTGTGTTTTGTGTTTTGTTCATAGGCAGTTATTTCCTTTTAATTTCCATAAGAATTTGTTCAAATGTTGCACAAAGTTTGCTTTTTTGATTATTAATATGCAGGAAAGCCAACTCTGGAACATATTTTTTTCACCTAAAAGCACTTCGTACCAGGTATCACATGTGCGTATATGTGAGATACAGCCTCATTTCAACAAATTCCACCTAAATTCCACTCAGTAAAAAAGCAGGTAAATAGATAGTCAATGGGAATTTGCTATATGACTCAAGGAATTCAAACTGGGGCTCTATAATAACCTAGAGGGGTGGGAATGGGCAAGAGGTGGGAGGGAGATTCAAGAAGTAGGGGACATATGTACACCTATTGTTAATTCATGCTGATGTATGACAGAAATCAAAATATTTTTTGACGGCTTTGGCATAGTCAATAAAGCAGAAATAGATATTTTTCTGGAACTCTGCTTTTTTCACGATCCAATGATGTTGGCAATTTGATCTCTGGTTCCTCTGCCTTTTCTAAATCCAGCTTGAACATCTGGAAGTTCATGGTTCACATACTGTTGAACCATGAACTTAGCCACGATCTTCGCTAAGTTGTGTCTGACTCTTGCAACCCCATGGACCGTAGCCTGCCAGGCTCCTCTGTCCATGGGATTCTCCAGGCAAGAATACTGGAATGGGTTACCATTTCCTACTTCAAGGGATCTTCCCAACCCAGCGGTTGAGCCCCGATCTCCTCTACTGCAGGCAGAATCTTTACCGTCTAAGTCACCAGGGAAGTCCCAAAAGTGCTCAAGGAGTTTGTGTATGTACTGGTAGGCGCTGAGTTTGATCAAGCAGGGTTATTATTCTCTAAGGACTGCTGTTTCACCAATAATGAATGGACAGTGGAGACACCGAGAGTAGGGCTCTTTTATTCTCCCTGCATTTGGCCAAGAGCTTTAATAGTCCCACTGCAGTCCTACTGCTGGTTTCATATGGGAGTTTAGATCCAGGTTATTACTTATTGACAGTGGTTTAGACTTAATCGTGTGTTACTAGTGATGCTGCCACTGTTCTTGGGTCTTGTGTTTCCCAGTCTCTTGAATTTAGTGTGTGTTTGCACTAGAGAATATGCTGGAGGAATTCTTTTAGGAAAGTCTAAGTTTCCTATACTTTCTATGTCTTTGTATATCCAAACGTTTCTTTCATTAGCTTTCTTACCTGAATATTTGCCAGCCTCAGAGCTTGCTAGAGTCTGATGGGACTTACCATCCCTTTGACTGAGCTAGCTTTCTAGGAATGGAGGTTTAATGCTGTTACATTATTAAGTGGTGTGAAAAGTCGAAGTGTTAATCTCTCAGTATTGCCTGACTCTTTGTGACCCCATGAACTGTAGCCTGCCAGGTTCCTCTGTCCATGGAATTCTTCCAGGGAAAAATACTGGAGTGTGTTGCCGTTCCCTTTTCCAGCGGGTCTTCCTGACCCAGGGTTCAAACCTGGGTCTTCTGCATTGCAGACAGATTCTTTACCATCTGAGCCACGAGGGACCCCAATAAGTGGTATAGATTGTACATAATGCTTTGTAGTTTTTGTTCAGTCGTGTCCCAACTCTTAGAGACCCCATGGACTTCAGCATTCCAGGCTTCCCTGTCCTTCACCATCTCCCGGAGCTTGCTCAAACTCATGTCCATTGAGTTGGTGATGCCATCCAACTGTCTCATCCTCTGTCTTCCCCTTCTCCTGCCTTCAATCTTCCCCAGATCAGGGTCTTTTCCAGTGAGTTGGCTCTTTGCATCAGGTGGCCAAAGATTGGAGTTTCAGCTTCAGCAAGAGTCCTTCAGGATTGATTTCCTTTAGGATTGACTGGTTTGGTCTCCTTGCAATCCAAGGGAACGCTCAAGAGTCTTCTCCAGCACCACAGTTCAAAAGCATCAATTTTTCGGTGCTCAGCTTTCTGTATGGTCCAACTCTCACATCCATACGTGACTACCTAAAAAACCATAGCTTTGACTATGTAGACCTTTGTTGACAAAGTAATGTCCCTGTTTTTTAATATGCTGTCTAGCTTTGTCATAGCTTTTCTTCCAAGGAACAAGCGTCTTTAATTTCATGGCTGTAATCACCATCGCAGTGATTCTGCAGTCCAAGAAAATAGTCTGTTACTGTTTCTCCATCTATTTGCCATGAAGTGATGGGACCAGATGCTGTAATCTTTGTTTTTTGAATGTTGAGTTATAAGCCAGCTTTTTTGCTCTTCTCTTTCATCAAGAGACTCTTGAATTCTTCACTTTCTGCTGAAAGGGTGGTGTTCTGCATATCTGAGGTTATTGATGTTTCTCTCGGCAATCTTGAATCCAAGATGTGCTTCATCTAGCCTGGCATTTTGCAGGAGAGCCTTGACGTACTTCTTTCCCAATTTGGAACCAGTCCATTGTTCCATGTCTGGTTCTGTTGTTTCTTGACCTGCATACAGGTTTTCTCAGGAGGCAAACCACTTCAGCATTCTTAAGAACCCCATGAACATAATGCTTACCAGTAATCTATTCCAAAGATGGGTGTAGTGTGGATTTTCAATGCCTATGTTAATATTTAAATTAATCTCTAATTAAGAATAAACAGTTTGGGGGACTTCCCTGGTGGTCCAGTGATTAAGACTCCCCTGCAGGGGGCATAGTGTCAACCCCTGATTGGGAAATGAAGACCCCTTATGCTATGTGGTGAAGCTGAAAAAAAAATAAGAAATGAAAAAATAAATGGTTGGGAATAATGACCTTTTAAACTAAGTCAGTAACACTGCCTTTGCATAGAATTAATGATTTCTCCTACTATGTGATCTGAAACTAGTAATTCATCTCCTGTCCAATGTGTCTTAAATCCAGCCTGTCACTTAACACTTTCTAAGAGCATTGTGAAAATCCACAGCTACCTATTTTGGTAGCATCTCTAGATGATTTTGGTTTTTATTCTTTTGTGTTGGTCATAAATTATTTGTTATGACTAATTAGTCTTATGTTAAGATTTGCTGTCATGTGTCTTTCTTATATCCTTATTTAGATTGATTAATTTTTTTGATGTTTGCATTTTACATCTATCTTCTACTTTATAGAGGTCTTCACTAGTGGTGAAGGAGCAAAAAATCCACCTCCCAAAGCAGGAGACCCAAGAGAGGCGTGTTCAGTCACTGGTTCAAGATGACCCACTGGAGAAGGAAATGGCAACCCACTCCAGTATTCTTGCCTGGAAAATTCCATAGACAGAGGAGCATGGCAGGCTAGTGTCCATGAGTTCACAGAGTTGGATGCAATTGAGCATGTAAGGATCATACTTTCTATATTGTAGCATCACTGATGAACAGGATGCTTGGGACGTGATCTTAGAAAAAAACCAAAGAAGTGGAGTTCTTAAGAAATTCCAGCTTGGTTTTAGAAGCAGGAGTGAGTTTCAATTACATACCAGGAAGGCTCATAGAATTAAAAAAAAAAAAAAGAAACTTAAAATCAGTGATAATAAAGTTGCTGAATAATACTAATTTATATAGATCTAAACCTAAAGAATGCTTTTTCATAAGAGATCAGCTGTGACTTTTTTGGGTGAGGAGGCAGCTATCATAGTTATAAAGCGTGAAAATGCGACTGTTCAGGTATAAGTGTACTAAGGAGGTTCAGTCATGTCCGACTCTTTGCGACCCTATAGACTGTTGCCTGCCAGGCTTCTCTGTCCATGGGGTTCTCCAGGAAAGAATAGTGGAATGAGTTGCCATGGCCTCCTCAAGGGGATCTTTCTGACTTAGGAACGGAACCCACATCTCTTATGTCTTTTGGATTGGCAGGCGGTTTCTTTACCACTAGTGCCACCTGGAAAGCCTGAGACTATTCACATGAATCTTAAATTCCATTTCCAAATTGAATCAGAAATAACATATTAATTTGTTTTTCTATTCACTCTTCATGAAAAGTAATAGTCCACAGAATCTCCTAAGTTTTTCTAGATGTGATTTAAATTTTTGTAAATAGAAGATGGAAATCAAAACCTACTTATATTGTAGAAAATGCCAGGGGCAATGGAGTGATAGAAACTGGATATGTCAGCTATGCTTACGTTGGAGTCCTCTTTGTACTTGGGTGAATTTCCTGAAAGGTCCTCCCAGAGGCTGCTCCAGTCACTCTTAACTGGTGAGACTGACTGATGCCATTTTAAAAAATTGATTTATGATCTGCTTGCAAAGTACTTTTTAAAAAAGAGAATAAATTTTCTCAATGTAATGAAAATATGAAAGCCATTAGTTACTATTTACATATGTATTTTCAACAGGCTTTAGTTGATTCCAGTCCATCTATAAAGTGGTATCAATAAAACAGGAAACTGAAGCATCTGTGAATGAAGTTTCTGTTACATTTTGACTTATTTGCAAATTTTCCTTGATTCACAGGCACCCAAAATCCTCTAGTAAGAGATACATGGTATATGTAGAAAAGAAATTTTTGAATGAAAATAGAATAAGGCAAACTCAAAATGCAGCCTATTTCCCATAGCTCTTTAATGTCTAAACAGTCTACTAAGATTGGTTTCCACACATTTTTAGTTACAAATTGTGAATTGTATATGGCAATATGGGTGTGTTTTAAAGGGTGCCTCTCTCCATTCTGTTTGTTAGTTAGTGAAGCAGTTTGTTTCATTCTTACCACAAACTGAGTGAATCATACCTCAATAATTTGGATAAGAATATGATAATGAGGCTTGCGTGCGTGCTAAGTTGCATCATTCGTGTCCAACTCTTTATGACCCACTGGACCATAGCCCACCAGGCTCCTCTGTCCATGGAATTTCCAGGCAAGAATACAGGAGTGGGTTTCCATGCCTTTCTCCAGGGATCGTCCCTACCAGGGATTGAACCCAGGTCTCTTACATCTCCTGCATTGGCAGGCAGGTTCTTTACCACTAGTTCAGTTCAGTTCAGTTCAGTCACTCAGTCGTGTCCAACTCTGCAACCCCATGAACTGCAGCATGCCAGGCCTCCCTGTCCATCACCAACTCCCGGAGTCCACCGAAACCCATGTCCATCGAGTTGGTGATGCCACTCAACTATCTCATCCTCTGTCGTCCCCTTCTCCTCCTGCCCCCAATCTTTCCCAGCATCAGGGTCTTTTCAAATGAGTCAGCTCTTCGCATCAGGTGGCCAAAGTATTGGAGTTTCAGCTTGAACATCAGTCCTTCCAATGAACACCCAGGACTGATCTTTAGGATGGACTGGTTGGGTCTCCTTGCAGTCCAAGGGACTCTCAAGAGTCTTCTCCAACACCACAGTTCAAAAGCATCAATTCTTTGGCACTCAGCTTTCTTCACAGTCCAATTCTCACATCCATACATGACGACTGGAAAAACCATAGCCTTGACTAGACGGATCTTTGTTGGCAAAGTAAGAGAGTAGACAATAAACACAGCTAGTGAACACATCAGTGTAGATGTTGTTTGGTTGTTCAGTCATTCAGTCATGTTCGATTCTTTGCAAGCTCAGGACAGGTTTCCCTGTCTTTCACTATCTCTTTGAGTTTGCTCAAACCCATGGCCATCGAGTCGGTGATGCCGTCCAGCCATCTCATCCTCTGTCACCCTCTTATCCTGCTGCCCTCAATGTTTTCCAGCATCAGTAACTTTTCCAGTGAGTCGGCTGTTCACATCAGGTGGCCAAAGTATTGGAGCTTCAGCGTCATCATCCATCCTTCCAATGAATATTCAGGACTGATTTCCTTCAGAATGAACTGGTTGGATCTCTTTGCAGTCCAAGGGACTCTCAAGAGTCTTCTCCAACACCACAGCTCAAAATATCAATTCTTTGGGGCTCAGCTTTCTTTATAGTCCAACTGTCACATTCATACATGACTACTGGAAAAACCATAGGTTTGACTAGATGGACCTTTGTTGGCAAAGAAATGTCTCTACTTTTTAATATGCTGTCTAAGTTGGTCTTAACTCTTCTTCCAAGGAGCAAGCATCTTTTAATTTCATGGCAGCAGTCACCATCTGCAGTGATTTTAGAGCCCAAGAAAGTACATTCTGTCGCCATTTCCATTGTTTCCCCTCTATTTGCCATGAAGTGATGGAACTGGATGCCATTTTGAATGTTATGTTTTAAGCCAACTTTTTCACTTTCCTCTTTCACTTTCATCAAGAGGCTTTTTAGTTCTTCTTCACTTTCTGCCATAAGGGTGATGTCATCTGAGTATCTGAAGTTACTGATATTTCTCCTAGCAATCTTAATTCCAGCTTGTGCTTCACCTAGCCTTGCATTTCACATGATGTACTCTACATATAAGTTAAAGAAGCAGGGTGACAGTATACAGCTTTGATGTACCCCTTTTCCAGTTTGGAACCACTCCGTTGTTCCATGTCCAGTTCTGACTGTTGCTTTTTGACCTGCATACAGATATCTCTTTTATCCTTGGATGTGGGGAATCTTTTTCTGGTGGGTTCCAACATCCTCCTGTTGATGGTTGTTCAGCAGCTCGTTGTGGCAAGATGGTGGAGTAGAAGCACATGTGTGTATGTTATCCTGCAAGAACACCAAAATTGCAACTAGCTGCCGAACAATCATCGAAAGGAGGATGTTGGAACCCAGTGCAGGTGAGGTGGTATACTACTGGAGAGTAAAAAGAAATGTTTCCAACATCGTCTGGCCCTAAAAGAGTGTTTTAGTGAGATGAGGAAAAATATAAACCTCGGGCGAATTTCATGCCTAAAGTCTCATTCACGTAAGTGTAATCATTAACATTTGGATCGACTTTCATGCAAGGACTGAATTACTTAAAGGAAAAAGTTTTCTATGTTACAGATTATCCAGATATGAGACCAGTTTAATTTTTGTAAACATTTTGCTCACTGTTAAAGGATATGACATTCCTCAGTGTGTGAGTGATGCAGTGTAAAGAGCTACCAAAAATGTCTGTAATCTTTCAGAATAAACTTGTTAAGTCATCTTATGCTTGTCCACATACGCTCCAGCTATTGTGGCTGCCGCCCAATGGACAGGCCACTGGATTTTTTGACACTGAATGGGGTTTGCTTTCATATCCCACAGAACTGTAGCTAACAAAGGTGCAGTTCTTCATGGGCATAGCAGCAGCGCCTCCTACCACCTCACAACTGTACAAGCAGGAAAGGAATAGGCAAAATGTCAACTTTCCATTTTATCCCTGTAAGGAGCTTGACTACATATTTTTCCCAGCTTCCATTTAACCCAATTCCAGGTGGGGACTGTGATCACACCTTTGGGACACTGATGGGCACTTGAACGTCCTCAGTGACTGAGAGATACCAAGGACAAAGAGTGTGGCTGGATGTTTTGGAAGGGACCACAGTCCAGCCTCCTCCCCTATTCCTCCCTCCCCACCCTCGGGACCCTCTCTGACCAGACCACAGCTCTGTGATGGGGTCCAGGGCTTTAGCCCCCAGGGCACACCTTTTGCTCAGTTTCCTGAAGGCAGCAGTGTGCGTCAGATGACGGAGAATCCTCTCTGTGCTCTGAAAAGCACTTCTGATACTTGGCTGAAGTTTGATACTTGGCCCCAGTTCCATTTGGAGGTGATTAATGATTGATCGGGAAGGTAAGGGACCCTTGGCCCAGACTCACAAGCACAAGATGCTCTCTTCTTTACTATTATTATTTCCAAATTTCTGAATCGACTAGAAAGACTCCTGGGATGGTAAAGAACAGGACATCTATTCTCAAGGAAGAATAGAGCATCATCCCTTTAGGTACAAACCAGGATGGGAGGGCATACCGTGAACACTGCGATTTCAATCCAAAGATCTCAAACTAGTTTCCAGGGGTGGTGGAGGCCTCCCAGGCAAGTCCCCAGATACAGGGTCTGAGGACTGGACACTGAGTTCAGCCTTAGCATAGGACAGACTTTGATACCAGTTCACCAGATGTGAACAGGTGTCTCTGACCAGGACTAATCTGAGGTCACTGCTGAGGTGCCGAGAGCCTCAGAGCAGGGATTGGAGGGGCCCTGGTCTCAGGAAGCAGAGACCTAACTGACAGCGCTCACACTCACCCTTAGGTCTGAGAACGTGTGCATTTCTTAAGCTGAGGAACAGTGATGAAAGAAGTTCAGCGTGAATCTCATGTTGAAAATCCTTCTTTATGTTCTTCACAGAAGGAAAACAGAAAATATTTGTATCTGCTTTAAAAATGAGTGAAAGGAAAGAAAACCGACAGAGCTCTGTTAAACATAGAAAATCATATTATGAGTGGCCACTGAGTGTCTGATGCTTGTCTAGAGAAGGGAGAGAGAAAATGGATCCCCTGTCCTTTTTTTCTTTTCTCTCAGCATCAAATGGAGCTGAGGGAGAGAAGCAGGAGCAGGAAGAGAAATGAAGCTTTAAAAGGTGAGTTCTCACCTTTGGCCCTGTGTGCTTTAAGCATTATTCTCCACCTCTCTGGCCCTGGAAAAGATCAGTTTTCATTCCAATCCCAAAGAAAGGCATTGCCAAAGTATATTCCAACTACCGCACAATTGCACTCATCTCACACGCTAGCAAAGTGAAAGTTGATCAGTTGTGTCTGACTCTTTGTGACCCCATGAACTACACAGTCCATGGAATGCTCCAGGCCAGAATACAGGAGTTGGTAGCCTTTCCCTTCTCCAGGGGATCTTCCCAACCCATGGATAAAACCCAGGTCTGCACTGCAGGCAAATTCTTTACTGACAGAGCCAGCAAAGTAATGCTCAAAATTCTCCAAGCCAGGCTTCAGCAATATGTGAACCGTGAACTTCCAGATGTTCAAGCTGGTTTTAGAAAAGGCAGAGGAACCAGAGATCAAATTGCCAACATTGATGGATCATCGAAAAAGCGAGAGAGTTCCAGAAAAACATCTGTTTCTGCATTATTGACTATGCCAAAGCCTTTGACTGTGGGATTCACAAGAAACTGTGAAAAATTCTGAAAGAGATGGGAATACCAGAGCATCTGACCTGCCTTCTGAGAAATCTATATACAGGTCAAGAAGCAACAGTCAGAAGTGGACATGAAACAACAGGCTGGTACCAAATAGCAAAAGGAGTACGTCAAGGCTGTGTATTGTCACCCTGCTTATTTAACTTATATGCAGAGTACATCATGAGAAATGCTGGGCTGGATGATGCACAAGCTGGAATCAAGATTGCCGCAAGGAATATCAATAACCTTAGATATGCAGATGACAGCACCCTTATGGCAAAAAGTGAAGAAGAACTAAAGAGCCTCTTGATGAAAGTGAAAGAGGAGAGCAAAAAAGTTGGCTTAAAACTCAACATTCAGAAAACTAAGATCATGGCATACAGTCCCATCATTTCATGGCAAATAGATTGGGGAAGAGTGGAAACAGAGACTTTATTTTGGGGGGCTCCAAAATCACTGCAGATCATGAATGCTGCCATGAAATTAAGACGCTTGCTCCTTGGAAAAAAACTATGCCCAACATAGATAGCATATTAAAAAGCAGAGACATTACTTTGCCAACAAAGGTTCGTCTGGTCAAAGCTATGGTTTTTCCATGAGTCATGTATGGATGTGAGAGTTGCACTATAAAGAAAGGTGAGCACTGAAGAATGGATGCTTTTGAAGTGTGGTGTTGGAGAAGACTCTGAGAGACCCTTGGACTGTAAGGAGATCCAACTGGTCAATCCTAATGGAAACCAGTCCTGAATATTCATTGGAAGGACTGATGCTGAAGCTGAAACTCCAATACTTTGGCCACCTTATGCGAAGAACCAGTTCCTTTGAAAAGACCCTGATGCTGGGGAAGATTGAAGGCGGGATGAGAAGGGGACAACAGAGGATGAGACGGTTGGATGGCAGCACCGATGCAATGGACATGAGTTTGAGCAAGCTCTGGGAGTTGGTGATGGACAGGGAGGCCTGGCATGCTGCAGTTCATGGGGTCACAAAAAGTCAGACACAGTTGAGCGACTGAACTGAACTGACTGTGGCCCTGAGGGCCCAGGTCCATGGTCTCTGAGAACACAGGTAGCAGGGCCTGCCACTCAGGAAATAGAACCGCCAGGGATGCTTCTGGGTAGGAGAGCAGAACCCAAATACTTCCCAGATTCCATGTGTAGGATGAAGCTGTGAGGGAGCTGGAAAAGGGTGTGGCCCAGCAGGTGCATGTGGAACGTATTGCACCAGTAACCCTGGTTTGGGAGGTGAGACTGCGGGGTTCGACCAGGACAAGTTGTTCAACTTTGCTCAGATTCGTCTGTGCAGTGCCCCTGGTCCATTCTCCTGCACAGCAGGGGTTGCGAGATCAGCAAGGGGTGAAGGATGAGGAAGCACTTCGTAAATCATACATGCTTTCATGAGTTTCATCATTACTCTTAGGGATCCTGTGGCCTTAGATGCTGGTGCTTGGGCTCCAGTATCCCCCCACTTAAAGGGACAGTGCACTCAGCCTCCTATAAGACCCCTAGGCTGCTGCCTTCACAACCATGCCCCAATCTGCCAATTTCCAGGTTGCCAAAATGGTCTGGAAGAACTGGAATGAGTCCAGGGCCTGATTTCACTTCTGCAAATGTAAAGAATCTTCCCCTTGTCTCCTGGGTTCTTCTTCCCAGAGTTTCTGCTATGAGCACAGGGCTGCCGGGAGCCTGGGGCTGAGCTGGGAGGGGGAGTCTTGGGGGCTGGGTATGGTAAAAGCCCGGGTGTGACGGACAGCAGTAATATTGTGATGGCATCTTGGGGGCTGTGGAGAGCCATGGGATGCAGGTGCCCACCCCTGCCTGGCCTGCCCGGCTCATCTGGCCCGGGCAGCTCCTGGCTACAACTTGTTCCTTATGTCTCCTTCAGCCACCTGGAGAGGATTGCTGATCGTACAGCTTTCATCAGGTGTCCTGTGAAGACATTTGGTTAGATGTGCAAAGCAGTATCTGCTGGAGCCCATCAACAATGCAGGGAAGAGGCTCGTCCAACATGTCCCCAACTCCTCTGGCCAAGCGGCCACTACCTTGGGCTTCTACCATTTCTCCAGGCTCAGTGATTGCATTCTTCCATTCATTCAAATTCATCCCTTAGTGCCTCTCCAACACTAGAGAGTTTCTTCTTCCTGGACAGCTTTCACCATGGTCACTTGCTCTTTCCCCTCCCCACCCCATGTAGGGCCCTGCCCTCCACCTCTGACAGCCTTCTCTGCCTCACCTCCATCAGGTGCCATGCTGAATCTCACTCAGGGTGACCCGGTGGCACTGCCACTGAGCTCCATGCCACACAGGTCATCACTCTCCTCTTGGAGACCAGTCATCTCAGCACATGTCCATTCAAGTTGTCCCTTTTCAACCCTCTCTTGCTGGTAGCCCCCAGTGCCTGGAGCTTCTCCACCTTGACACACTTTGAATTCAGGCAAGAACACCTTCCCCTCCACCCATCAGATGCTTCATTTGGGGAAGACCCCACAAACAGGCAGGCAGATACCATGTCAACGTGGATGTCCAGAAACTGCTGGAGATACTAATCACAAGAGAGTAAAACTGAAGATTTGGAAAGAGAATGAAAAAGAGGAGGAGTCAGGCTACTACCTGAATACTTTGGAAAAGAAGATTCAGTCACCAGATGACATGAAGGACACCTTGGGTGCCAACACTTCTGGAGCTAAAAGGCAAACCTGAACAGTTGCTTGGTCCTGAGAAGCCCCCATATTCTGACATTTTGGGGGACAATCTACAGAAGACAGGCAGCTAGCTCTTCTGGGGTCTACCTTTTCTGCACAGTTTCTGGTGGCTACTGTCACAGTACCTGGGTCCCCTCTAGAGTTATACCCTATCCTATTTAATGAGTGCTCTAAGGCTGAGCCATTTCAAATTCAAGCTAAATTTACCTTCAAAACTCATCAATGGTCAAGCCTTTCGTCACCCTGTGGTCCAGGCTCAAACTCAGTCCTTGACTCCAATCACGCCCCATTGCAACCATCACCTCTAGGTCATATGGATACCCAGGGCTGACCCCTACCCTTGCCTCCAACCATGCCCAATGTCAGCCATCATCTGAGGCTTCCATGGAGACCCAGGCCCACCCACACCTCATGGCTCCAACCATGCTTCAGTGTCAACAACCACCAACTTAGGCTCAGATGGAGACTCAGGTTTGACCTGTACCCTTGGCTCCTCACCATGCCCTGATGTCAACCACGACCTCAAGCTCAGTTAGAGAGCACTGCCCATCTCTCACCTGTCTCCCAGTCCGACTATCTTCTTTATAATACCAGATTAGGACCTGTGAAATATTTTGCAGTCCAAAAAAATAAGGCACAATCTTTCATCTCAAATGCAGCTCAAAGCCTGGAATGTCACTTTTTTATAAAAGCAACTAAAGAGTGGAAGAAATTTACCTGATTTGGTCAAAAGATTTCAGCAGGCATTTAGCCAGGTCACTCCCAACCTTTCCCAGGAGAACAGGTCTTCCCAGGCCCACAGTTCTGTCTCCATCCTTCCTGAGGATTTGACTAGCCCTAATTTTTTGGAGGAACTGGAGCACCATCTTTCCAAAAGGTTCATACAGGAACAGAGTGGTGTGCCCTGAAAAGTCCAAGCACCTCAGAAGCTGATACCACCTCAGGATCAATTCCCAAGACCTTGGCAGGCACAGGGCAAGAAGGAGCCCTCAAGGCCCTCGGCAGGTCCAGGAAAAAGTAGCCAAGACATACAGAAGATGAGGTTGAAGGTGCCCAGCACAGATGCCACCAGGGATAGACTGTGCCATGATGTAGGGCAGAGCATGGGGGAGGATCCTAAGAGATCTGTATATGATCTCAGTCAACCCCCAGTGAAGGATTCAAGAGTGAAACCTGAGTCAGGAAGAGAGTTGAGCCCAGGCACGAGGCATCCAGAAGTCTCAGGAGTCCTTATAGAGAGGATGTCAGAGCAAATCTGTGAGAGTGAGATACCTGTGAATGTCCATTGAGGCTTGCTGCCAAGCTTGGTTTAGACATTCTTGGAGAGACATATGCTCCCACGGAGACAGAAAATCCCAGACTCCTCCTAGGATGGGGAAGCCTCCGTGAACTCCTCCCATGAGTTACTGTTCTCAGTCCTTATGTTCAACAGGAGCTGGAAGCACATAAAATAACGTTTTAGGTGAGGCACAGGCGGGACCTATCCTCCAAGGTCCTCCAGTTCATACTTAGCTGGAAGTTAAAAAAGGCTCAAGGGTCCATGTTGAAGGCCACCTGTGAATCTGGGACCACTCAAAAGCCCAGTTAACTGAGGGCTTGGGGAAATCTGCTCAGCCCCATTCAGGAGAGAAAGTGATAAGAGTGCCCCCACGTCGATTCGGAGAGTCCCCTCTGAGCTCACTCACAGGTGAGTGAGGAAACCCAGGGGCCTCTGGGAGGACCCCCACCTGGTGACATGCGTAAGCACTCAGAGGTCCCTCTAACTGGAAGGGAAGACAAGCCACATTCGTAGGCTTCCATATACAACTTTGTGGGCAGAATTTGGTATGTGAATCTGTTGTGGGGACTGACAAAGGCAGCCTGGAGCCCAGTTCAAATCCAGCAAAGGTCAGGAATGAACAACAGGCAGAATCTGAGAGGTGAGCCTCCCCAGAATCTTGCTCTAGTGTGACAGTCATGGGACTTGATGAGTGTTCCCATCCTTCCACAGAACAAGAGGTTGTGGAGGGGGACTGTGCTTGGAAAGGTACTTTGGGACCTAGTGTGCTGATCAAATCCCTAATCATTAATATGGATTTGAGGAGATCACGGTCTCCAAGTTCAATACAAAGTCCATTGCCTCAAATCCAGAAGACTTACGCTTTGAGGCAGTGTCGTTCCAAGGGTTCACAGACCAGCAGAAACAGGCTCAAGGCTGTGCCATTGCTGTGCTCCTTCCAGACTGTGCAACTGATACGTTTCTCCAAGACTGTCACTGGAATATGTTCCTTGCCGCAAACATCATTCCTCTGTCCTGTTCCCAGACCTTGTCCAGTGGAGACGTGTCCAATTCCCAGAAAGACTAAGATGTTGCATCGAGTGGAGGGAGCAGCCAGGGAAGCAGGTGGCCCTGAGATGGCAGTCCCAAATATAAGAGCCTGAGCAAGAAGTTTGTCCCCACTGATGGGCGAGAGATTTAGAGGAGGCACAAACTAGGACAGCATACAGAAGGACTGGCAGAATGGAGCACCTACCAGACCCATAGGATGAGCCACCCTGGCCAGAAACAGGAATCAGCTGAGTCCCTAAGAAGCAAGTTGTGACAGTTAATCCAGAAGAAGGGACAGGTTCTTTCAGAAAGCCACTTAAAAAAATAATTAAGCAGCTTCTGCAGTGGATTTTCTCCAATAAATGCAAAGGATCAGAAGAGCCCCTGCAAAAAGGCAAGCCTGCAGCAGCCACTGCCCAGAGCCAGGAACCAGCAAAAGTAGATTGATTATGGACAGCAGGACTGCTGAGGCTCAGACTCTCCTGACAGCTGTTGGACGAATCCTAAAGAAGACAGTGTTTCACCATGGACCTCATGCCTTGGAGTTGAATTGGTGAAAAGCAGAACTGACTAAGTCCACATTGCTGCCAACATAGGTTGCTCTGCTTCCAGGAGCAAAGGATAGTGAGAAATACAGCCGGTGATCACCAAGCCGGTGATCACCAAGCTACCCTCATTGGCCACATCTGTCCAAAAAGGAATAAGTGGGCCAGTCCCAGGGACAGCAAGTGGCCGTCCCACCCAGAGAGCCAGGTTCCCCCACCAGGCAGAGCCTGCCAGCATGGATCAGAGTGACAAGTCTCCCAAGCTGTCCCCTCCACTCTCCAAGGAAATGTCTCTTTCAGAAATCCACCTCTTCTGGTCAATCAGACATGCTTGTCAAAGTATTCCTGGTAGGAATCTTCTTCTCCAAGAGAAAAAGCATGTCTTGAAGAAAAAAAAACATTTTTTTTCCTCTCATGTTAGCATGCCCTCTGTGTGCTAATGGCTTCTTCCTACCAAAAGTTTTATTCTCTTCTGCAATCAGTGTTTTCCCTCATGAGAAATGGTGATCTGTAGTGTCCTGCTGGGCGGAAGTGATGAGGAGCCTTTCTTCCCAGGTGCCTGCTGTGATTTCCAGATGGACAGGGCCATGGAGGGAGGTGGACCTCAGTAGGATGCTCACCCTCACCCCGGTTCTCTCACTGCACCTTCAGTGTCCACAATACCAGCGTTACAGAAACAAGAAACGGCATTCAGGACATGCCAAGGTGAACGAAACCTAAAGACCTCCTCCTCCTCAGCATCCAGCTCAGTCCTCTCCATCTCTCTGTCTACCTTGAACTTGTGTGGTTGTGGGGAAGAGCTTTGCAGAGGCTGAAATTCCCTGCATGCTCAGAAAGTATTAGAGACAAGTTCACATGTTGGAATAAGAAGGGGAGCTTGGGGGTAGTGCTGGCCTGAGTCCAGAGGACGGAGAAATCTTTTTCCCATGTCAAGGTGGGATTACATGACGCTGCCCTCGAAGCCCCCTCTCTCCTAGAAGGAGCTGGGATTGAGATGGGCCAGGAGCATCACCCTCCCTTTGTCTTTCTCATGCTCTGGAGCAGAGCCGAGGATGAGGACCACAGTCTCAGCTCTGAGGGTATGCAGTGTGGAGCATGGAGGCCCCCGAGGGCCAGTACATCTCTGTCCTGGAGGAGAGGACAGCCCTGCTCACAGCGCCCACCTCCCCTGGGGTAAGAGCAGGGGCATGACTGTGCACAGTCACCTCATTGTCTGAGAGTGGGACACTGTGCCCCTAGGGTGGGATGCAGGGGAAGGAGGCAGGTGGCATAGATGTCCACAGATGGTGCAGTGACCAAGGAGCCCCTGGCATCCCACCACAACTACAGGCCCAGAGGAAGGAAATTAGGGGCCCAGCGGCTCCTGGCGGCCTCATCTCAGAGTCTCCCCCCTACTCCAGCTCTCAGAGTCCAGATTGTGTGAAGCCACCTGGAGCTCCTCCCCAGAGGGTCAGGCTCCCAGAGGAGTGGAGCCTCCGAGAAGGGAAGCCTCACTTCTCCACAGTGTAAATAATCAGCTTTCACAAAACTGGGAGCTTTGGACTGACTTGTAGTCTGTGACCTCTCCCTACGTGTGTGGCCCAAGGAGGCTCCCAGGGAAAAGGTGAGGCTCGACAGGTCCAGGAACTGTGCAGGGGTCATAGCAAGTCTCCCCTGCCTTCAGCCTTGCTCACTCCAGAGCCCAGGGTAGAAGAGGCTAGCAGATAGTGTCACCCAGTGGGTGGGAAGTGACCTATCGGTGGAAGGTGCCGTCAGCTTTCCTCCCCAGGCCTGCTGACATGGGAAAGTGGGCAGATGGGAGCAATTCCCTAGAGCAATTCAGGGCTCTGTGTCACAGACATTCCCATGGTGGGGAATCCTGCTCCAGGAGGTGCCCCTGGTCCTGGATACAGAAGGACTGGTTCTGCCCTCATGCTCGCCAGGATGCCAACATGTGGGACCAGGACCAGGGTGGGGTGGGGCAGCGAGGATAGGCCTGCTTATGTTGTGGTTTTTCTCTGACTCTGTGTCTAATTCTCCAGGGCAGACACACAGTTGGGCCCCATTTGGGGCCTGTGGAGTTGGGGGATGGAGACCTAGGCCACAGAGTGATTTCCAGAGCTCAGGAGAGGGGGGCACAGAGGAGGAACCTTGAGCCTGGCTGCTGCCCGGTCCTCTCAGAGGCATTGAGAGCTGAGTGCTGAAGTGGGGGGGATCTGGACCCCCTAGACACCTGTCCAGAGAAGTGACACAGAGGGACACCTACAGAGCAGCAAGAAACCAGAAGGAGAAAGTCTCTGAGCCCTTCTCCTGCTTTCATGGGCAGAAAAGTCAGTAATCGGGTATCTCCCACTAGGAGTCCCCACACAGACCCACACTGGCCCCACATGGGGACCTCCCATACACCCACTCTGAGAAATCTCACCCAGAGACCTTTCAGGGCATCCCACAGAGACCTCTCTCTGGGCCTTCCCACACACACCTCACAGGTGTTCTTTATGATCTGAGTATCCACCCACTGACAGGTCCTTCAAGGTGGGTCTGATGTCACTTAACAAACTGGCAGCACAGGGGAAAGACCAGTGACAGCACTCCACCCCCACACCCCCAGAATGCCACGGCACCCAGATATTGTCAGCATTGCCCCAGACTGGGTTCTCTGCTTGTAGAAATGGCCACGCTTTTCTGTCCTTTTGTAACCATTGCCTCTGAACAGAATAATCAAAAGGTTTCAGCTCATGTAGACCTGCAAAATCTTTTGCTGCTTAGGCCACTCAGGGCCACGCTTGCATTCTCATCATCCCTTTTAGGACCAAAGTGGAAAGAATACACTTCAAAATGAAAGAGGAACAGGCATTGTGGAGAGACAGCAAATTAGCCAAGGTGGCCTGTTCATGTTTTGTAAATAAGGACCTTGTAACAAAGGTCTGGCTCCCTGGTGGCTCAGACAGTAAAGTGTCTGCCTACAATGTGGAGACCCAGGTTCGATCCCTGGATTGGAAAGATCCCCTGGAGAAGGAAATGGCAACCCACTCCAGTTCTCTCGTCTGGAAAATCCCATGGACGGAGGAGCCTGGTAGGCTACAGTTCATGGGGTCACAAAGAGTTGGACATGATTGAATGACTTCACACACACGACAAAGGTCCTTCTAGTCAAAGCTATGGTTTTTCCAGTGGTCATGTATGGATATGAGAGTTGGACTATAAAGAAAGCTGAGCACCAAAGAACTGATGCTTTTGAACTGTGGTGTTGAGAAGACTCTTGAGAGTCCCTTGGACTGCAAGGAGATCCAACCAGTCCATCCTAAAGGAGATCAGCCTTGGGTGTTCATTGAAAGGACTGATGTTGAAGCTGAAACTCCGATACTTTGGCCACCTAATGGGAAGAACTGACTCATTTGAAAAGACCTTGATGCTGGGAAAGATTGAAGGCTGGAGGAGAGGACAGAGGATGAGATGGTTGGATGGCATCACTCAATGGACATGAGTTTGAGTAAACTCCAGGAGTTGGTGAAGGACAGGGAGGCCTGGCGTGCTGCAGTCCATGGGGTCGCAAAGAGTCAGACATGACTGAGCGAGGAACTGAACAGAACTGAACCTTGTAACAGCTGAGATCATTATAGCACTGCGCATGCCCGTCAGGAGGCGCTCACTCGATCTTGGGTTACAGTGTGCAGTACACCTGTATGGATTCCACCCATGTAGTCGTGGGCACTACTGCTGCTGTGACCAGGCTGTGTCTGCTGCGTCTGCCTCCAGAGGCGAGGGGAGAATTGCCTGGAGCCACCACGGGAGATCCCACCCATGACAAGGTCATGTGGAAGAGCCATGACGAGCAAGGTGGATCATGGCTCAAGGGACCCCCTGAATCTGCTTGAGCATCTACCCCAAAACCAGAATCTGTCTGTCTTACTATTTTGTGCCTTTCACCAACTCTTCTGACATTAACAGGGGGCTACCCCCCACCACCTTTCTCTGGAAAAAGTCAACTTAGGGCTTTAGTTAATAAGTCTCCTGGGCATGAAAGGAATATTTCTATTTTAACCCCTCTGTTGGCATTTTAGCTTGCCTGACAGGTTTATTCATACTCTTGCAATTAACACACATGATTGTTCACAACTCCCTAACCTTGAAAGGCACGGGAAGCCAAAACATTCTAAAAGTCCTAATGAGTATAGAGTCCTTTAAGGGATGAAAAATTATTAGAATAGATAGTATAAAGGTAAAGGGCTGGTAAAGGGCTTCATTACTAGGCCAATGCTTGCTGCCGAGTTCCCATATCCCTTATCCATTGTGCACCTGGGAGTGCATTGGTTAACATAGTTGGAATGTAAGAAAAACAAGCAGCAGCCTTGGAATTAACCACATCAGACCTTTGAGCTGATTGGTTCTTTCTTTGTTGTAACTCACTGCACCTTTGCTCCAGGAGAATGTAACTCTGTTTAGCACTTTCTGAAGCCGACATAGATTAGAAGTATAAAGAAAAAACACTTCAAGGGAAAATAAGTTTTCTGGTTGAGAAACCTTTATCAAAAAAAGGGTCATAAAATGTCCATAGGCCTCCAAGGCCAGAAGATAATGTACACAACATTGTTTATGGGAAAGGTATGCAGAAAAAAATCCTGGTTTTGATAAAGACAAAACAGATGTAATGTTTGCGCTGACTCTGTATGACTTTGCATCTTTCATTTCCCTCTATGTACAAGTCAAGGTATAAAAGTTCCTTTTGAAGATAAAGTTATGGGCCTCGCTCACCGAAGCTTGGTCTCCCCATGTCATTCTTTTTTCCTTTTCTCTCCTTTTCTCTCTCTGTTCTTCTTTCAGGATGACTCCTTGGAACACAGGAGCTTTATTGGCTTTCTGTGTTAATCAAGGAAGATCAAACCTCTGTTCTCTTTGCTTTGCTATCCTTTTGCCTATGCCGTCATCCTGAGGGTACCTCTGGATCCTGCTGGGGCTGGGCCCCAGCAGAGAATATAGCGTGTCTACAGTTGAGGCTGCTGCGTCAGCCAGGAGAGAGGTTGTGTTGTGTTAGGTTGACTGTTGCCAGAAGAGAATAAATGTGTCTGGAGTTTCTCTGCCTCCTTGAACCTCCTTTCAGCCTCTTAGCTCGTGCTTTGCTTACCCTGGGTTCAACGAACAGCAAGAGGATTGGCACTGTGAGCAGGATGATACAGGCAGTGAGGTGTGAAGCAGGGCTGAGATCCTCACTGTGTCAAATGCTGTGATCTGATCCTCTTCCTGGCATTACCTTTTTAGAAACCTCTTTACTGTTCACGAGAAAATGAAAGATAATAGGCTTGTCATGTGCTTCTGATTATCTAGTGACCAGTCCCCCTAATATCAGGAAGGATAATATTACCAAGATGAGATATTAGCACACACACAAAAAAGAAAGAGCGTGAATCCATAGCAAATATTGAAAACACAAAACTAAACTTTAGGAAGAATGGTGCAGGGAGAAACTATTTCATTCTCAAGTTTTCTTTCAAAATAAACTTGATTGGCCAACATATCTCTAACTTTTACTACCATTTAGATGCTTTATAAGCATAAACTTCACATTTGTTGTTTTTAGTCACTAAATTATGTTTGACTATTTTGCAGCTCCATCATGTACTGTAGCCTGCCAGGCTCCTCTGTCATGGGATTTTCCAGGCAAGGAGCCATTTCCTTCTCCAGGGGATCTTCCCGGGGATCAAACCCATATCTCCTGGATTGGCAGTTGGATTCTTTACCACAGAGCTACTGTAGAAACCTCCAAAGTACACATACTGTATGTCAAAGACATAAGACTTTGAACAGAAGATTAAATGTCTTGTTAGTATATAAGATAACTCGTAAGAATAATATTTGAATATATTGGGTTAAATAAAATGTATTATCAAAATTATATACACATTATCAAAATTAATTTCACTTGTTTATTTTTTAAAAATATGCCCACTAAGAAATTTAGAATTATGTATGTATTCACATTCTAGGCTTGTGCTGTGGTTTTTCTGCACAACTCTAGTCTAAATGGAGACCCCAAACCCTCCCAGCTCTGCCACCCTATGGTTCTATTGTGCTATTGTGATAAGACGTGTATCAGTCTGCTGAGGCTCCATAACAAAGCATCACAGACAGAGGGGCTTAAATAACAAAATTTCACTGTCTCACAGTTCTGGAGGCCAGAAGTCCAAAGTCAAGGTGTAGACAGAATTGATTCCTTCTAGGGACAGTGACTGGAGAAGGCAATGGCACCCCACTCCAGTACTCTTGGCTGGAAAATCCCATGGATGGAGGAGCCTGGTAGGCTGCAGTCCATGGGGTCGCACAGAGTCGGACACGACTGAAGCGACTTAGCAGCAGCAGCAGGGACAGTGACAGAAGGATGTGTTTCAGGCTTCCCTTCTTGGCTTGTAGATGGCCATCTTCTTCCTGGGTCTTCATATTTTTTTCCCTCTAGGTGTGTGTGCACGTGTCAAGTGTCCAAATTTCCCCTTTTTATAAAGACACCAGTCATATCGGAGTAAGGCCCACTATAATGACTTGAGTTTAACTTGGTAATCTCTGTAAAGAACTTTCTTCCCTATGAGGTCACATTCTGAGTTCCTGGGGGTTATGACTTCAACATATTAATATCAGCAGGGACATAATCCATGTCCATAACAGGATATGACAGGAGAATTCCCTTCTGGATGCTTAGTACAATTTGTCAAGTTAGTAGGAATAACAGGATTCTAGCACATTCCTTATAGGATAGCATCTTCTGCCAAATCTCGTACATTTATAGATCCAGCTGGTTTACACAGCTCTCCAATGACAATGACAGGGAATTCTATTCTGATGTCATTCAAAGGTTCAACTTGTTTCAGATCTTCCTCCAAAGACTCAAAACTTCGCTTTTTCTGAACTATTTTGATTTTTCTGGTAAAGGAAACAGCTATATCAACGCATGACTGATTATTGGTGTCACTGTTGAAGTGTCTAAGCTTAAAATGACACTAAGATTGGAAAAAGATTTTTTAATAATATTTATTTATTCAGCTCTCCCAGGTCTTAATTGTGGGCATGCAAGACATATCCTCCTTGAGTATGTGGGATCTTTTCAGGATGTGAACTCTTAGTTATGGCGGGTGAGATTTGTTATAGTTCCCTGACCTATATTGGAAGTGTGGGCAGCCTACATTGGAAGTGTGGAGCCCTAGCCACTGGACCACCAGGGAAGCCCAGCAAAATTCATTTTATTACACCTGCTACAATTTATTTTCATTCCTATCTCAGTTAAAAAAAAGTTTCTGAATTTTAAAACCCAATTTAAACATTTGCTTATTTGTCTGTTTGAAAAAATTGGCATCACTGTAAATGTGCAAAAGTAGACCAGTTCAGATTTGGGGGCTTATACAAATGCAAATTGCAGAAAGGCACACATATCTTTTTAAAAATATAAAGAAAGACAAGAAGGGTTAAAAAAGTACTTTAGCAAGACCTGGCTTTTGGTGGTTTGCTATGGAGGCAGGATTGAAGGAATTTGTAGTATGGAGATGCTTTTGCAAACAATTACAAGAATTTGCTTTCTGAGTTGATTTGAAGTCACATCTGACCCAAGTCAACCCCATTTAGAGCTGACCTAGGTGTGGGTAACTACAGGGACACTTGAAATCTCAGGAATTCCTAAGGGACTGAAACCGGCTCAAAACTATGGAGCCACAACTAAGCGGCTGAATGTCTGGGTGCCCACACTGAAGCTCCCTGAGAGCAGAACTTGCTCACCTTGGCCTCGTGCATCATGTTGGGGACAGTTTCAGCATCACGACTACTGAATGTGTGTTTACAGGTGACTGGGTCCAAAGACGGCAAAAAGCAGCTCCACAGCAGTGGCTTGCAGTGAGATTGGGTTGATTCTTCCTCATCTGAGACACTGAGAAAATAAGGGGGACAATGCGTGGGACTCACTCCACATGGGGGGTGCACTCAGGGGACATGGCAGGCAGATTCGAGCACAGGTGCATGGATCTTTCAGCACTAAGATCCTGTGATCTTACCACATCTTGTCATGAAATCCCCAAGTGTGATCTCACCACGTCTTGTCTTGCAATCCCCCAGATTTAACTTTTGGTTATTTTAACCACACTATCTAATAAACAATAACTAGTTTAACTTTGAAATGGCTGACTACCTCTTATTATTAAGACTTAATATTAAGGGGCTATTTAAGTGATTTTTCACAGAGGAAGGTAGAGGAGATGGGTAAAAGTCATCTCTGCCCAGAAGTACTTTTCCATTCTTTTTCTGTTTAATACAATGTTCTACCCATATTACTATCCTAACTAATGTTCTTTTGTTTGAGAGCAATGAACATTTACTCACAGTGATTTAATCCAAAAAGGGAGAGATTTTTCTGATGGCATCATTGTAATGGCATGGAAGCTTCCAGAAGAACCAGAACCAGAAGCTGGAAGAGCTCAGGATCTGACCCAGCTGCTCTAAGTAATTCTCCCCTGGGGCCTCTGCCCTATCCTCCCAGGTCCTCTCCCAATGTGGCTTTTCTTTTCTTTATAGACTCAATCTATCTGTTTTTCTATGTATTTGGCCAATATGGCAACTGAGAGGTCCCCAATTTAAATATTCTAAAATAATCTACAAGGACAGACCAGCATCTCCCAATCCCAATTCCCAAGTTCTGGAGAGAGAACATGGTTGCCCCAGTTAGAGACAGTTCCTCTTTGACCCCACCTCTGGCTGACACAGGATCAAGCCATACAAATGTAGGCAACCTGGAGGTGGGGGTGGAGCAGGCTTCAGAGTTAGAGAATTGGAACAGAGCAGGCTTCCCTAGTGGCTCAAACAGTGAAGAACATGCCTGCAATGAGGAAGACCTGGGTTCGATCCCTGGGTTGGGAAGATCCACTGGAGAGGAGAATGGCTACTCACCCCAGTATTCTGGCCTGAAGAATTCCATGAACAGAGGATCCTGGTGGGCTACAGTACATGGGATCACAAAGAGTCGAACAGGACTAAACCACTTTCACTTTCTTACTTTTAGACACACCAGAAGTATTTACTACAGTTATCTCATTCCACTACAGCCCTTTTTTGGGAGGGAGGGGCTGGTTTGTAGTAAGATCAACTCACTGAAAAATGTAAAAAGCTCATATCTCTTAGACCCAGGGAAGGAAAATTAACCATCGTCTCACGTCTGTGGTCCTCACAGTCCTTCCTTTTAAGTTAATTAAAAAGTTCATCTTTTCATGAACTTTAGAATTAAATAAGTAAATGTGTCTAGGAATAGTGTACAAACAGTTAATGATCCATCTGCCAAAGCAGGGGAGGGAATAAGTGGGCAGGATCACTACCAAGCTAGTCCCTAGACCTCCCCCCATCTAGTCAGGGGTCCCAACACACTCGCTTCTTGAAGGTAAAATTTTTCTGCTCTTCCTTTTCCCATCCTCAGTCTTTTCTTTGACTCAGGACCCCCTGTCTCTTCCTCAGTTTGATGGAGAGAGTTAAGACTTAAGGGTTTCCAAAATTAGTGAAAAAGACTCAAATTTAAAGCCTAGATAGAAACCGCATCTTTTGAAATTCAACACTAAATTCACAATCTGCATCAGCCAGATGATTTATACCTGAAAAGTGAACCATAATATTATTTCCCTTGAAGGGAAAAATACAACCATTTCTAAAGAAATGAGAGAGTGTGTGCTGTGAAAGAGAAAACAAAGATTCCTGATAACCACGGATCTTGGGACAAGGTTTGTTCTCTACAGGGCTTTCTGCTCTTATCATCCCTAACCTTGTTGAGTTTTGAATCTCAGACCTAACAATGGAAACAATATGTCAGGAACTCGAGCTTGAAAACGGATACAAAATAGAGATCTGGCATTTTGTGTTCACAAAGATGAGAGCAGAAGACAGTCATTCTTGTAACACTTTCATTGTTAAGACTATGGGACCTCTGATCTTCACCACATTTTCTGAGTTATTAAAAACGGAAGTGGGAAGAAAGCCAGCTGTTGTATGCAGGGTGTTGGCAAACAAATGCAAAAAATGCAAAAAACAAATACAAAAATGTTTTTATTAATGAGTCAGGATTAAGGAATGGCAAAAGTAAAATAGGGGATAATGAAATAAATGCCACAATATCTAGTAACAGAGTTATAGTGGACTGATTTTGTTTGGAGAAAATTATGAAAAGCTGCAGGTCATCATTGATGACAATAGCTTATTAAATGGATAACAAAGTAATTGTGTTTTTCCTTCCTGAAGATTATGTTTGATTCTGCATAAACTAATTCCCTGATTCTATTTAGTTCCTTTATTTCTTGGTGTCACAGATAATTTTCAGAAAAACAATGCCATTGGAATTCAATATTTCTTTTCCTGAAATTGATATATTACAGGCCTGGCAACTGTAGGGATGTTCCTGAATTTCCAAAGAATAGATACATCAGTGAACATGGACTATTTTGAATATGGATGACAGATGCAATTCAAACCTGCTTTAGCAGGAGGGGCATCTCACCTCGGGTAACCAATATGCTCAGTATTTAGCTTCAGGTACAGCTGTATCCAGGGGAAAAACAATAGCTCGTATCAGGTCTTACCTTCTCTATCCCTGCCTTCCTTGAGTTGGGTTCATTTTCATCTTTTTTTTTTGCAATGACTCTTATTTTCTTTGTGTTGGTATTTCATAGTACATATTCATTTTGTAGACAAGAACATGGGGAGCGCCATGACTGGGAACTAGCATCTCTCTCCTGAGCCCAGGTGAAAATTCCTGGAAGTGAATGTGGATTTGGACAACAGGATCCTAGCTCCAGGTGTTATGTGGAGTTTTCCATTAGAGTGAGGGAAGATGGCCTTCTTTTTTTCCGAGTGTGTAAGCTCTTTGACTTTGCAGATGTCATAAGGTACCTGCAGTTACTTTCCTTTTCCAACCTGAGTCACCTTCTTGCTGCAGCACCCATCTCTCTCCCACTATGCACAGTCAAAAAGTCTTCCCCATCTTCCACTCACCACTCCACCCACTCACAATGCATATATACCCCCTCCACTGAACAGCCCTTATGACGGTGCCCTAGCCTCATATGCCATTCCTAGTAGGTAGATTCCAGGCACCTCGTGCTTGACATCTCAGCAGCAGGAACACTTGTGATGGCTCACTCATTCTTAAGGCAGGAATATTTCACCTCCCACAGACCACGGAGCCTAAGTTCCCTCCAGAGTTCAGTCCTGGGCTCACCCTCCATCCACACCCTTGCTTGGTCTCCTCCTCTGTAAGCAGAAGACACAGAACACACAGGCACTCTGTAAATGTGAGTCGGAGGGACAGCTGGACGAATGGATAAGGAACGGATGACCAAGGTTCTAAGCACTCCAGGACTCTGGGCAGCTCTTCCAAGCCTGATGGGCATTGACCTCTGCAGGACCACTCAGGAGACCCCACCCCAGCTCTGCTGGGCATAGCATTGTCCCTCTGGGCCTGGGAAACCAGTTCCCAAAGTTTTTCTGAATCTGCACATCATCGCAGAGTGGTTGGTGAAGAAAAATTCATTCCCGTCTCGTGTGCTTCCCGGGTACTTGCAGAGAACCATTCTTCCTCTTTCGACCCACTGGCAGAGATAGAATAACTTTGTTTGAGAAATGAAGCCATCTCATTCCTTCCCACATAAGTATTGGAGCTCTCCATGCTGGCCCCAGATGCTATCAGAGCAATGTTATCAGTGGTTGCCACAGCCAGAGAAGGACAGCACCCATCATTCATTCCCTATTCAGGGAAATGGCACCTACGAACCTGATTTTCACTGACTAATAACTGCTCTGAATTCCCACAGACATATCATAGGTAGCATTGTCCTTTAAAATAAACACATAAAAAGTGTTTGATTTGGTGGATTATATTTAAAATAAATATACAAGAAAATAGATACCAATAAAATCTATTGAGAGCAAAGGCTTTTTAAGTCTTGCATGACAAAAGAGTTATATTAAGACAGAACTTTCAAAAGCCATTTTGACCGGCAATTTAATCTTTCTTGACAGTCCAAGTTATCAATTTTGTAATTAGCAACTCTGTAGACAAAATAAATAAGTAAATAAACTTCATTGATACTTTTTTGGTATCTGAGGAAAAGAGAGAAATATGTGTGGAAAAGTCAAGCGCTGTTTTATAACAGAGGTCATTTTTTCCTGCTGGAACTACAACAGTAAAATTTATCTAGTTATGGGTGTATACATATATGTATGTCCTTTGATTCTGGATAGTTATGAAATCTTTTAATATTTTTAATATATTGTACAAATACATGGAATTTAAAACTAAAAATATTAAACATTAACAAAGAACAGTGAATAACTCCTATTGGAGTAATTTATTTTTATTTTATATCTTGAGTGTTTTGATCATATTTACTGCTGCAGAGCTTTAACATGGACATATTCAAAAGTGGTCACTTTCATAGCATCCCAATTTGATTTCAGTGTTACCAGACTCTGGACCAGGTCTGCATTGTATAACACCGCCCCCTAGTGTCTGAATGCTTCATCACACAGCAACCCTAAAAAGCTGTTTAGTAGCTAAGTGGTCCACTGGAGAAGGGAATGGCAAACCACTTGGCATTCTTGCCTTGAGAACCCCACGAACAGTATGAAAAGGCAAAAATATATGACACTGAAAGGTGAACTCCCCAGATTAGTAGGTATCCAATATGCTGCTGGAGAAGAGTGAAGAAAGAGCTCCAGAAGGAATGAAGTTATGAAGAAGCTAAGCCAAAGCAGAAACATGTTGCAGAAAGTAATACAACACTGTAAATCAAATAATTTCCTGATGCTGGGAAAGATTGAGGGCAGGAGGAGAAGGGGATGACAGAGGATGAGATGGTTGGATGGCATCACTGACTTGGTGGACATGAGTTTGGTTATAAACTCCGGGAGTTGGTGATGGACAGGGAAGCCTGGCGTGCTGTGGTTCATGAGGTCGCAAAGTCGGACACGCAACTGAAGTGAACTGAAATCAAATATATACCAGTAAAAATTAATTTTAAGAAATTTTAAAGAAATAACTATATAAAATACATGCCTGGAAACAAAGGCATATTTCAGTCCTTGGGCATGCGAACAGGCTAGGGCGGGGCTGCCCTCCCCAGAGCCTCTTCTCTTTGGTGATGGAAAAGGCAAAGAACAGATGGCAGTCAAATTAGATGAATACTTCATGAATTCCCATGTTTAAATCAGAAGATTTTCAACTTCATTTTGGAAAATCTTACTTTATTAAAAATTATTAATCAACAAAGATGCTACTGCAATCGACTTTAAAAGACAAAGACAAAATTGTATTGATGACTTTTTCATGGGCAGCTGATAAACATGTCCAAATAAAAATTTGGTGAAGAATGAATACTCAGTTATTCTGTGCTTTCTAGATACTCCTTAAACTTAAGTATCTTAAATGTTTTTGGTAGAAATCACATGGCCCTTAACAGCCCCAGACATCAAAGAAGCTCAGCCCTATGATGTATTTTCCATAAAATTCAGTTTAGTTCAGTCACTCAGTCGTGTCTGACTCTTTGCGATCCCATGGACTGCAGAACGCCAGGCTTCCCTGTCCATCACCAATTCCTGGAGCTTGCTCAAACTCATGTCCATTGCGTCAGTGATGCCATATACTTATAGCTCTTTTAAAATGATCAGCACTACTCTAGATATATTTTTGTTTGTAATTCAAAGATGATCAGCTTATTTTTCTGCTTATTCAGTATAGAAATTACCACCAAAAAATAGCCAAGTAAGGTAGTGAAGATTCTCTTCAAGTCAAAGAAAGGCATCTCCTGCATCAGAGAGAAATCAATCCACATACAGCTCAGTATTATTTATTCCTTTGCAAAATGCCTCAGTGATCCACATTATGATGTGTATACATGTTTGTTCTATATTTAAATGCATTATGTAGAAGGCTTACATACTGATTTTCAATTATTTCACCTTCACAGAGAAATGTATCGATGTATTACATGTCTATTCATACTCATTACATGAAGGTATTCTTTAAAGTTGCATACAGGAGGAAGGTGGTGGGAAGGTATAAACTTCCAGTTATAAGTCCTTGGGTTGTAATGTACAACTTTATGAAATAGTTAACACTGCTGTATGGTATATATGAAAGTTGTTAAAAGAGTAAATCTAAGAGTTCTCACAAAGAAAAAATGTTTTCTCTTTATTGTATATATATATGAGATGATGGAGGCTAATTCAACTATTTGTAGTAATCATTTCACAATAAATGTTTAAACCATTATGCTATACACCTTGAAGTTACACATTGTTACATGTCAATTATATTTCAATAAAACTGGGGAAAATTTTCAAAATAAAGTTGCACAGAAAAATAAGCATAACACCACTGCAAACAGATGTCTCTGCCCGAGTTTCACCGATTTATTTCCTTTTCTTCCAAACCACATCAAATATCACATGGTCCTTGAGTAGTCTCTCTGGACCATGTGTGAAGAGATGGTCGTCACAGCCCCTTTGGTAGCACTGCTTTTGCTCTGGGAACCCTGAAGGAATAACGCCGCTTGCTGCTAAGGTGCTGAACCATTTGCTTCTCTTGATTATCTGGTGTTTCAGAAGATACCAGCTCCTCTCCATCTACACATATTTTAAAACAAAACAACATCATTTTTTAAAATGTTAAGAGATCCCATCCATTAATGTCACATTTCCTCTTGTTAATTTCACAACTGTTAATGAACTGCACAAATATCATATTGCTCTGATTTCTTAAAGTTCATAGTGGATGAACATGGCAAATTTCTCAAGAATAGTAACAGAGCATTAATGAAGAGAATTTAATGTTCAATGTAAGCAATACTTAAAAAGAGATCTATTGTGACTTTTATCTACAAAATGACATCATTTCACTGGAAGGAGAGGGCAATCATATTGGTGTCTTTTCACTTTGCTGTTTTTCTCCTACCAGATTTCTGTGGCTAAAGGGTATCAAAATAGTTGTTTATGTTGAAAACAATTCTAATGATTGTAACTGAGCAAAGCATATCTGAGGCTCCCTGCAGGAGGAAAAGGTACTGAGGTGGAGTAAGGGGACCCCACTTCCCTTCTCCTGGAGGTGAGAGTCAATCTCTACTTGATGCTGCTTCTGATCTTTGGGGAAGGATGCATCCTAAGAATCTAGGACTTAACTCTGTTTCAGCTCTTCATATCTAGCAGTCAATAAACTGTCACCCAGAAACCCTCAAAACTGTCTTATTAGACTCCAAAAAGAAAATATGAGTTCTTCTATGGATTAAATGGTGTCCCCCTAGAAGATGTTATCCTAACCACCCCCCTACCCTTTGCAGATGATTAAGTTAAGATGAAATCATTGGGGTGGGCCCTAATCTGATTGTGTCCTTATAAAAAGAGGATATTTGGACACAGACAAGCACAGGGAGTACACCACATGAAGGTGAAGGCCCATATCAAGGGTGATGTATCTGAAAGCCAAGGAACACAGATTTCCAGCAAGTCACCAGAAGTTAGCAGAGAGACAGGGAAAAGGTTTTTTCTCACAGCCCTGAAAAGGAGCCAGCCCTGCTGACACCCTGATCTCCGATTCTGGTCGCCAGGACTGAGACAATACATTTCTGTGGTTTAAGCCACCCAGTGTATGGAAGTCACAACAAACTAATTCTCTGCTGTGCTAGATATTCCATCCTATAAATTAAACAAGAAAAAAAAGAGAGAGAAATGAATCCCTATGACTTGTCTCACACTTCATATCTGCTACTGTTTATAACGTGGGCGGAAGAAGTTGGAGCAGGGTGATGCAGCGGACTACCTCTGCTTCCCACCTGTGCACTAAAGCTTGACGCACGTCTGGTCGCAGAGCCTGCTGGGAAATGAATGGCTTTTCACAGTGAGCGTTCAAATGGTTGATTAGTGTTTCCAGGTGTTTATGTCCAACCAGCAGTCCTGCTTTAAAAATAGCTGGAGTGTGCCACAAGTAAATGTTTTTATCTCTACTGCTATGTGAGGATGAAAGAGAAATACTTTGTCAGGAGCACATTCCAAGACTGTGTGTAAAGGGCACAGACATTCACGTCAGACCCTCTCCACTCACTGGCTCTGCGACTTGGGGCATTCAGCTAAAGACATGGTTTCTTAGAAGAAGTTTTAGTAAGAAGAAGTTATTTCTTACTTGTCTTCTTATTTTTGAAATATATTAATCTAATTGTCTCCAAAAGAAAAATATTTAGGGATCCTTCACTATTCAAGGGTCGAACCTAAAATAATAATAAAAAAAGATTACCATTTCAATGAATGCTTTTAAAAATTAAGTTACATATAAAGAATTAAGAATAAATATATTCTATTTAAATTGCCCCCTTAGAGTAACGTAGTCTCAAAAAAAACCAATTACAGGAAATAAATGGTGTTACAAACTCATATTGATAAAATTTCAGAAACATGAATATTACAGATTAAAAAAATCTGAATATTACTAACTTAAATAGATATATATATTTCATTCTTCTATTAACTTTTTGACAGTTATTAGTAACTAAAAGATTTTCCTGAGAAGATGCATCTGTCTTGTGGATTCATTTTATCAAACTAAGTGTGACTTGTTCACATTCAGAATGCTGGAAAAGTATATTTTATGTAGTGGAACAGTACTTAAAAAAGTTTTTGTGTTGCTGCTGATATTGTTTAAAGTGGGGCAAAATCTCACATATAATTGTGAATACTTCCTTCATCCTTTCCTATATAAAATTCCTTTTTGATGGCTCAAGCTATGTATACTCCACATATGTAAGAATTAATTGTTCTTAAATCTTCAAGCATGGGCTTCTCTTAACAAAATAGCAGTATTTTCACTTTAAAATTTTAATGTATATTTCAAATTATTTACAGTATAGATACAAAATTTTTATTTTATTATGAATCTGAAATTCTAATTGAAAATCAGAGCTGAAGCACAGCTTTGGTTATATACTGTTCCTTTTTTTGCCACTAAAATTTTCCTTCACAGGATGAAAAATTATACTAAGTGAAAATTAGTGATAAATACAAGTGACTAAAGTGAAAGAGGGAAGTTAATATCTGTATTGTATGATATAAATATGCGTGTGTGTGCTCAGTCGCTTCAGTCGTGTTTGACTCTTTGCAACCCTATGAACAGTTGCCCACCAGGCTTCTCTGTCCATGGGATTCTCCAGGCAAGAATACTGGAGTGGGCTGCTATGCCCTTCTCCAGAGGATCTTTTAGACCTGGGGATCGAACTTGCATCTGCCTGCATCTCCTGTATGGCACGTGGATTCTTTACCCACTGAGTCACCTGGGAAGCCCCCAATATGCATATTTTATCTATATAAATAAACAGCACACATTTATATCATGAAAATCCTACTTTATATAATGCAACTAAATATCACAAGAGAGTTCTTGTAGCAAAATTAACCAATTTGGTTTCTGTTGGTTATTTTTAGTCTTAGCTAAGCCTCTAAATTACCAAGTACACATTAGAAAGTCTAGCAAATGCACAACTGAGTTTCCATATTCAGTCAGTAATCCATCAGTCACATGATCTCAGTGTCGAGTCACCTTCTTGAGGGGGATGGTCTGGATCCAGTCCATGGTGTTCACATCAAAGATGTCCACTGCATTTTCACTGTACACTGAGAGATATGGGGCATTGTAACCTGGGAGAAGGGGAGGAGGTAACAGCAAGTGTGGGCTTCAGGATTCATTATTCAATTAGAATTTTTTATTAGGATAATTATAAATTCACATGCAATTGTAATTAACACAGAAAGATCTCTTGCACATTCTGCCCAGTTTTCCCCAATGTAACATTTTGCAGAACTAGCATATTGACATTGATAGAGCTGGCCTATCCATCTTAAGCAGATTTCCCATTTTACTAACACTCGTGCACATGTGTGTGTCTGTCAAGGTCTATACAATTGTGCCACTTGTATAGGTTTATGTGTCCACCACCACAAGATACAGAATAGTTCCAAAGATCTCCCATGATGCCCTTTTATAATCCCACTCACTTCCTTTCCATCTTCCTCTCCTTCCTTAATCTCTTACTCCATTTCTAAAATTTTGTCATTTCAAAAACGTTATGTAAATGGAATCATACCGTATTCATGATTAATTATATCTGCTAAGCCCAAATACATTTTAAGAAAAACTTCAGATTGGAAACCAAAGAGAATCCCTCAATAATATTTTAATTATTATATAGTAGCTGCCTTAAAATCTTTTTTAATAAACATGATTAACAAATTAAAATGGCAAATAAATGATGCACATGTGTCAAATTGTAGATTAAAACACATATGTAAAATCTGACCATGATCTTTCTAATGCTATTAGATAATAGCAGCGTCATTAAGTAATTTCATAACTTTTCAAAATCTATGAATCCTAAACCATGTCAGCTCACTGAAAGAGTATGGCATAAGATTAGAAAAGTATATGTGGGGAGTGAAATCAATGAATAATAAAAACAGTTGATTTCTCATCAGAAATGATGGATGTTAGAAAGCAGTAGAATGACATTTTTAAAGTGTTGAAAGAAAAAAAATGACTCAGTTTTTTAGCTGACCTTCCCAGACTCACTAGTTTACATTAAGCTTTCCTCCTTCATGCTCATATAGAATACTATACTCCTTGTCACAGCACTTGCTTAATTATTGATCTCATACCATGATTATAATCTCCATAAGGATTCACTCTGTCTGTTTTACCAGGTTTAATATTGTGCCCTTAACCTTTAGCATAGCAAGTTGGTCATATTAAGTGCTCAATTAGTACGCTCTAAGTGAATAAAAAAGAGCTGTATTAAAATTATAAAATGATAGCCTGCATCAATAAAATATCAAATAAACTAAAATCATTTTATTTTAATTTAAATAATTTAAAATTATTTAATATAAAATTATTTGAACATTCTATGTAGACTTTACATAGGGTGAAGGCAATGGCACCCCACTCCAGTACTCTTGCCTGGAAAATCCCATGGACGGAGGAGCCTGGTAGGCTGCAGTCCATGGGTTTGCTAAGAGTCGGACACGACTGAGCGACTTCACTTTCACTTTTCACTTTCATGCATTGGAGAAGGAAATGGCAACCCACTCCAGTGTTCTTGCCTGGAGAATCCCAGGGATGGCGGGGTTAGACTTTACATAAGCTAAACCCAAAAGGCAAAAAGTAATTTATTTAGTAACTATTTCTTACAGTTAATGCTTATGTGATTTTCAGTGATCTTGAAGACATCTATTTAGGATCTTACAAAAAGCAACAACTTGGGTTAAGAATATATTCAAGGTAAGTTATCTAATGAATATAGTAAACATTAAAGGCTAAGTTATTTCACGTGTTTGACTTAAATATAACTTCTTTAGAGCTCTTCTACTTGAAGAGACATAGACAACTCAGGAAAAATCTTCAGTGATGCTTTCAAAAATTAAAGCTGTCATGAACAATATTTAGTCATAGGATATAAAACTGTAACAACAAGGACAGAAAGGTACAGAAAGACAAGAAAATAAATTGTAAGATAGCCTTACAGCAATAAGTTGGAGGTGCTGGCCACATTAGTTCAACTGGCCTAGATCTGAGGCCCCTGCTGTCAGTGTAAATTCCAATGCTCTTGAAACACAACAGATACTCAATACTAGAGATCTCAACTGCACAGAGAGCATCCACTGGTTGATGAGTGATAAATGACAGTGTAGGGTCATGGAAGTGCAGCATCCTGTATGGAACTCCTTCTCTCTTCAAGGGGTATCTGAGGAATCCCGACTGAAATCCTACACAGAGCTGTTCACTGAAGATGCCCATCCACTGGACAGTGGTTGGGATTTGGAGTTGTTTAAATTTTTTGTGAGAGATTGTATTGCTCTGAAACAGCTCGTAACAGAAGACTTGGCTTTTCCTAGCCACACAGAGGCATGTATGGGCCCCTTGGCACACTGTTCCAGAAGTCATGGTGTGGCACCCTTTGGTTTCTGCCAGCCTGTGACTATCAGTCTTTTCTCCATCCAAAACTGACATGGGAAATAGCTGCACCTGGTGACTCCGCCCTGAGATCACTGCAACCATCTGGCCGTGGGGGATAAGCTCAATCTGGTGAATCTTCTTTATGTCACCAACGCGAATAATTTCTACACATTTAAACATATTTGTAAGTCATTTTCAAATTCAAAATAATTTGTATTTACTTATTTCAAAAGTCTCCAAATTTCACCCGAAACAATTAAGAAAGGTCCTAATAAAAATGATCTAATAAATCTTCTTAATGTCATTGACTTAACTATTTTCTATACAAATAAAATGTCAAGTCTCCTTCAAATTAGAAATGTTTTCTTATTTTTTAAAAATCTCTTTATTGAGGTATAATGGATATATAACAATATATTAGTTTCAGGTGTACAACATAATGATTCAATATTTGTATGTATTGAGAAATGGTCACCAAAATAAATCTAGTCAATAGCCAACACCATATATAATTATAATTTTTTTCTTGTAATAAAAACTTTTGCAGTCTACAAACAATAAATACTGAAGAGGGTGTGGAGAAAAGGGAACCCTCTTACACTGTTGGTGGGAATGCAAACTAGCACAGCCACTGTGGAGAACAGTGTGGAGATTCCTTAAAAACTAGAAAAACCATATGACCCAGCAATCCCATTGCTGGGCATACACACCGAGGAAACCAGAATTGAAAGACATACGTGTACTCCAGTGTACACTGCAGCACTGTTTACAATAGCTAGGACATGGAAGCAACCTAGATGTCTATCGGCAGATGAGTGGATAAGAAAACTGGTACGTATACACAATGGAATATTACTCAGGTATTAAAAAGAACACAGTTAAATCAGTTCTAATGAGGTGGATGAAACTGGAGCCTATTACACAGAGTGAAGTAAGTCAGAAAGAAAAACATCAATACAGTATATTAATGCATATATATGGAATTTAGAAAGAACAGTAATGATGACCCTATATGTGAGACAGCAAAAGAGACACAGATATAAAGAACAGGAGGCGAGGGTGGGATGATTTGAGAGAATAGCATTGAAACATGTATATTACCATATGTGAAATAGATCACCGGTCCAAGTTTGATGTATGAAGCAGGGCACTCAAAGCCGGTGCACTGGGACAACCCAGAGGGATGAGATGGGGAAGGAGGTGGGAGGGGAGTTCAGAACAGGGGGAGACTTGTACACCTGTGGCTGATTCATGTCAATGTATGGCAAAACCCACCACAATATTGTAAAGTAATTAGCCTCCAATTAAAATAAATAAACTAATTAAAAAAACTTTTTGCAATAAACTTTGTTAGCAATTCTCAAATATGCTTATTATTAACCATAGCCACTTGCCTGTACATGACATACCCAAGACTTACTGATGATGGGCAGTTTACACCTTTAAACCCCCTTCATCCATTTTGCCCATTATCCCCACCTTCAACAACCTCAGTTGTTCTCCATATCTGTGAATGTGTTTGTGTTTGGATTCCACATAAGTGAGACCATATGCTATTTATCTTTCTTTGACATTTTTCACTTGGAGTAACACCCTCGAGGGTCATTCATACTGTTGAAAATAGGAAGAGTTCTTTCTTTCTTATGGCTGAATTCAGATCAGAGATCAGATCAGTCGCTCAGTCGTGTCCTACTCTTTGCGACCCCATGAATCACAGCACGCCAGGCCTCCCCGTCCATCACCAACTCCCGAAGTTCACTCAGACTCACGTCCATCGAGTCAGTGATGCCATCCAGCCATCTCATCCTCTGTCACCCCCTTCTCCTCCTGTCCCCAATTCCTCCCAGCATCAGAGTCTTTTCCAATGAGTCAGCTCTTCGCATGAGGTGGCCAAAGTACTGGAGTTTCAGCTTTAGCATCATTCCTTCCAAAGAAATCCCAGGGCTGATCTCCTTCAGAATGGACTGGATGGATCTCCTTGCAGTCCAAGGGACTCTCAAGAGTCTTCTCCAACACCACAGTTCAAAAGCATCAATTCTTCAGTGCTCAGCCTTCTTCACAGTCTAACTCTCACATCCATACATGACCACAGGAAAAATCATAGCCTTGACTAGACGGACCTTTGTTGGCAAAGTAATGGCTCTGCTTTTGAATGTGCTATCTAGGTTGGTCATAACTTTCCTTCCAAGGAGTAAGCGTCTTTTAATTTCATGGCTGCAGTCACCATCTGTAGTAATTTTGGAGCCCAGAAAAATAAAGTCTGACACTGTTCCCACTGTTTCCCCATCTATTTCCCATGAAGTGGTGGGACCGGATGCCATGATCTTCATTTTCTGAATGTTGAGCTTTAAGCCAACTTTTTCACTCTCCTCTTTCACTTTCATCAAGAGGCTTTTGAGTTCCTCTTCACTTTCTGCCATAAGGGTGGTATCATCTGCATATCTGAGGTTATTGATTTTTCTCCTGGCAATCTTGATTCCAGCTTGTGTTTCTTCCAGTCCAGTGTTTCTCATGATGTACTCTGCATATAAGTTAAATAAGCAGGGTGACAATATACAGCCTTGACATACTCCTTTTCCTATTTGGAACCAGTCTGTTGTTCCATGTCCAGTTCTAACTGTTGCTTCCTGACCTGCATACAAATTTCTCAAGAGGCAGATCAGGTGTTCTGATATTCCCATCTCTTTCAGAATTGTCCATAGTTTATTGTGATCCACTCAAAGGCTTTGGCATAGTCAATAAAGCAGAAATAGATGTTTTTCTGGAACTCTCTTGCTTTTTCCATGATCCAGCAAATGTTGGCAATTTGATCTCTGGTTCCTCTGCCTTTTCTAAAACCAGCTTGAACATCAGGAAGTTCACGGTTCACATATTACTGAAGCCTGGCTTGGAGAATTTTGAGCATTACTTTACTAGCGTGTGAGATGAGTGCAATTGTGCAGTAGTTTGAGCATTCTTTGGCATTGCCTTTTTTTGGGATTGGAATGAAAACTGACCTTTTCCAGTCCTGTGGCCACTGCTGACTCTTCCAAATTTTCTGGCATATTGAGTGAAGCACTTTCACAGCATCATCTTTTAGGATTTGGAATAGCTCAACTGGAATTCCATCACCTCCACTAGCTTTGTTCGTAGTGATGCTTCCTAAGGCCCACTTGACTTCACATTCCAGGATGTCTGGCTCTAGGTGAGTGATCACACCATCGTGATTATCTGGGTCGTGAAGATCTTTTTTGTACAGTTCTTCTGTGTATTCTTGCCACCTCTTCTTAATATCTTCTGCTTCTGTTAGGTCCATACCATTTCTGTCCTTTATCGAGCTCATCTTTGTATGAAATGTTCCTTTGGTATTTCTGATTTTCTTGAAGAGATCCCTAGTCTTTCCCATTGTGTTGTTTTCCTCTATTTCTTTGCATTGATCGCTGAAGAAGGCTTTCTTATCTCTTCTTGCTATTCTTTGGAACTTTGCATTCAGATGTTTGTATCTTTCCTTTTCTTCTTTGCTTTTCGCTTCTCTTCTTTTCACAGCTATTTGCAAGGCCTCCCCAGACAGCCATTTTGCTTTTTTGCATTTCTTTTCCATGGGAATGGTCTTGATCCCTGTCTCCTGTACAATGTCACGAACCTCATTCCATAGTTCATCAGGCACTCACTCTATCTATCAGATCTAGGCCCTTAAATCTGTTTCTCACTTCCACTGTATAATCATAAGGGATTTGATTTAGGTCATACCTGAATGGTCTAGTGGTTTTCCCCACTTTCTTCAATTTAAGTCTGAATTTGGCAATAAGGAGTTCATGGTCTGAGCCACAGTCAGCTCCTGGTCTTGTTTTTGCTGACTGTATAGAGCTTCTCCATCTTTGGCTGCAAAGAATATAATCAATCTGATTTCGGTGTTGACCATCTGGTGATGTCCATGTATACAGTCTTCTCTTGTGTTGTTGGAAGAGGGTGTTTGTTATGACCAGTGCATTTTCTTGGCAAAACTCTATTAGTCTTTGCCCTGTTTCATTCCGTATTCCAAGGCCAACTTTGCCTGTTAAATATATATAATTGTTATTGTTCAGTTGCTCAGTCATGTCCAATGCTTTGTGATCCCATGGACTTCAGCACACCAGGCTTCCCTGTCCTTCACCAACTCCCAGACCTTGCTCAAACTCATGTCCATTGAGTTGGTGATGCCATCCAACCATCTCGTCCTCTGTCATCCCCTTCTCCTCCTGCCTTCTATCTTTTCCAGCATCAGAGTCTTTTCTAGTGAGTCAGCTCTTCGCATCAGGTGCCCAAAGTACTGGAGCTTCAGCTTCAGCATCAGTCCTTCCAATGAATATTCAGGACTGATTTCCTTTAGGATTCACTGATTTAATCTCCTTGCAGTCCAAAGGATTCTCAAGAGTCTTCTTCAACACCACAGTTCAAAAGCATCAATTCTTCAGTGCTCAGCTTTCTTCACAGTCCAACTCTCACATCCATACATGACTACTGGAAAAACCATAGCTTATACAGATTTTGTTGGCAAAATAATGTCTTTGCTTTTTAATATGCTGTCTAGGTTGGTCATAGCTTTTCTTCCAAGGAGCAAATGTCTTTTCATTTCAAGGCTGCAGTCACCCTCTGCAGTGATCTTGGGCCCAAGAAAATAAAGTCTGTCACTGTTCCATTGTTTTCCCATCTATTTGCCATGAAGTGATGGGACTACATGCCATGACCTTTGTTTTTTGAATGTTGAGTTTTAAGCCAGATTTTTCACTCTACTCTTTCACCTTCATCAACAGGCTCTTTAGTTTCTCTTCACTTTCTGCCATAAGGGTGGTGTCATCTGCATATGTGAAGTTATTGATATTTCTCTCAGCAATCTTGATTCCAGCTTGTGCTTCATCCAGTCCAGCATTTTTCATGATGTACTCTGCATATAAGTTAAATAATCAGGCTGACAATATACAGCCTTGATGTACTCCTTTTCCAATATGGAACCAGTCCATTGTTTCATGTCCGGTTATAACTGCTGCTTCTTGACCTGGATACAGACTTCTCAGGAGGCAGGTAAGGTGGCCTGGTATTCCCATCTCTTTAAGAATTTTCCACATTATGTTGTGATCCACACAGTCAAAAGCTTTAGTGTAGCCAATGAAGCAGTTTTTTTTTTTTTTCTGGAATTCTGTTGCTTTTTCTATGATCCAACAGATGTCGACAATTTGTCCTCTAGTTCCTCTGTGTTTTCTAAAACCAACTTGAATATCTGGGAGTCCATGGCTCACCTACTATTGAAGCCTGGCTTGGAGAATTTTGAGCATTACTTTACTAGCGTGTGAAATGAGTGCAATTGTGGGGTAGTTTGAGCATTCTTTGGCATTACCTTTCTTTGGAATGAAAGCTGACCTTTTCCAGTCCTGTGGCCACTGCTGACTTTTCCAAATTTTCTGGCATATTGAGTGAAGCACTTTCACAGCATCATCTTTTAGTATTTGAAATAGCTCCACTGGAATGCCATCACCTCCACTAGCTTTGTTCATAGTGATGCTTCCTAAAGCCCACTTAACTTCGCACTCCAGGATGTCCGGCTCTAAGTGAGTGATCACACCATCATGGTTATCTGGGTCGTGAAGATCTTTTTTGTACAGTTCTTCTGTGTATTCTTGCCACCTCTTCTTAATATCTTCTGCTTCTGTTAGGTCCATACCATTTCTGTCCTTTATTGTGCCCATCTTTGCATGAAATCTACCCTTGGTATCTCTAATTTTCTTGAAGAGATCTCTAGTCTTTCCCATTCTATTGTTTTCCTCTATTTCTTTGAATTGATCACTGAGGCTTTCTTATCTCTCCTTGCTATTTTTTGGAACTCAGCATTCAGATAGGTATATCTTTCCTTTTCTCCTTTGCCTTTCCCTTCTCTTCTTTTCGCAGCTATTTGTAAGGCCTCCTCAGACAGCCATTTTGCCTTTTTGCTTTTCATTTTCTTGGGGATGGTTTGATCATCGCCTCTTGTACAATGTTTCAAACCTCTGTCCATAGTTCTTCAGGGCTGTCTATCAGATTTAATCCCTTGAATCTATTTATATGTATATCTATCTCACATCTTTATTTGTTTATCTGTTGGTAAACATTAGGTTGTTTTTATATCTTGACTGGTACAAATAAAGCTGCAGTGAACATGGAGGTACAGATACATTTTTGAGTTAGTACTTTTGTTTTCTTTGATAAAATATCCAGAAGTGAAGCTATTGGATCATACAGTGGTTTTATTTTTAATTTTTGAGGAACTTCAATACTGTTTTCTATGTGCCTGTAGCAATATACATTCCCAAGAACAGAGTACAAAGTTTCTCTTTTCTCCACATCCTCACCAATATTTATTATTTCTTGGCTTTTGAATAATAGCCGTGTTAACAGGTGTGGGGTGATATCTTACTGTGGCTCTGATTTGCATTCTCCTAGTGATCTTGAGCACCTTTCTTGTACCTGTTGGCCATCTGTATGTCTTCTTTGGGAAAATGTCTATTCAGATCTTCTGCCCATTTTTAAATCAGATTGCTTAGCTTTTTTTGCTATTGAGTTGCACAAGTTCTTTATGTATTTTGGATATTAACCCCTTATAAGCTACGATCTGCAAATATTTTCTCCCATTGTTAGGCTGCTTTTACCTTTTATTGATGGTTTCCTTTGCTGTGAAAAAGAATGTTTTTGTATTTTTAAATTCTTTCTAATTATTACTCCATTGGGTTTAAGTCATTTTCTAATAAAATCACAGACATAAACTTAGAGGATACATTTTATGGCAAAAAAAGGATAAGAAGAGAAGAGATCAACAATTATATGTTAAAAACAGATAATTATTCCAGAGATAATGTAATTACCTTAATCATAAAATTAGCATAAATAAAGCACTCAACTTAATCCTGATATTTCAGATGGCAACACAAACATCCCTCAGTGTCTGACGAATAGAAAGAAATATGCTGCTTTTCTTTCTTTCTTTTTTTTGCCTTGCTGCGAGGCTTGAGGGATCTAGATATCACCAGGGATAGAACTTAGGGTCTTGGCAATGAAAGCGCCAAGTCCTAACCACTGGACAGCCAGGGGAAAAAAAGAAAAACAAAACTGTCCTCTTTTTTCCTGGCACTAATTTTATTCCTTTATTGCACAAATATTTGTCGAGTGGCCACTACGTGCCAGGCACTTTTAAGTGCATGGGATACAGTGCTGAACAAAAAGACACAAGGCCCTGCTCTCATGCTGGCACCTGCTGACCTTTCCTGGGTCTCCTCACCAGGACTGGGAAACCTTTCCTGGAGAATAGCTAATGGCCTTCAAATAGAGATTCTCGTTTATCTAACTTATTTGAATGCAAGACATTCACTGGAACAGCTGTATGAGAACGGCTCTTCTTCACGTCAGCTATTCACCCACTTCTCCCTCAAGCAACTGAGAACCAAACAAAACAAACAGAGAATTCTGCTGTCTTATTTGGGAAAGATTAAATTTATGTGGTTACTCTTCATGGTGCCAATGTACTAGTGAGGGCAGGGGCATTCAAGCAGAAGTGTTCTCCTCCATGCATCAACTGGAAGATGGTACATTAAGTTCTTACAGCACACTTACTAGGTAAAATCCCTTGTGAATATATATGGACACCCTACTGTATATAAAATAATTAACAAGGGCCTACTGTATAGCACAGGGAACTCTATTCAGTATTCTGTAATAATTACATGGGTAAATAATCTGGAAAAGAATGAATAGGTATAATTGAATCACTTCACAGTACCCCTGAAACTAACACAACATTGTAAGTCAGTTATACTCCAATAAGAAATTTTTTAAAAACATGTTTGAACTCTGGAGGATTATGGATCTCTGAAAGCAGGCAAGTCATCCTGTGACTTGAAAACACATCAAACCAGATGTGGACAAAAGAGAACAAATTTGATAATATTATTATTAAACTTTAAAGTTATTTTAGAACATTAAAGACTCTCCTTACCATCTATGATAACGTGGACAACAAATAACCCTTCTTCATTTCCCAGAGCAATTCTTTTGTGATCTATATTTGACACATAAATAAAAACATCAAGGAATTTGGGGGCAAGCTAAGTGAACCAATTTATTAATGTTGAAAAATTTTAGAAGTCAAATTAAATATATAATTAGAAATATTCAATGAAAAGAAACATAATAAGAACTAATAATTTATACTATGATCCAGATTACACAAGTAAGCACAATAAAACATGGTTTTTCTCAATAGAAATTTCATTTTATAAGGTAATCTTTATGAATACTTGAAGAAAGCATAATAGTCAAGTAATGATATGCTTTCAGATTTGCTGTAAGTGATGTTTCACAAATGAAAAAATTTTATAAAATAATTTGTCAGTGACCATAATTTGAGCTACAACAGCATGGGGGTGTGTGTCAGAACACAGTGAGAACTAAAAAATGCAGATACCACATTAAGTGAAGGCTTTGAATACAGAGCACAGAACTTAACATATACAAGTTCATTTAATCCTCTCCATAACTGAAAAGCTGGAATTATCTTCATGTACACATAAAAGCTTAGTAACTAGCTCCATGTCACCAAGGAGGCAATAGCTAAGTGGCTCTTATTGTCACCATTATCTAATGCAGAAATATACTGTTTAAGAAAGGCAAGTATTCTTGTTTACTGATAAAACTTTCAGTATCAATCTTGGCAATTCATTCATTGATTCCTTTGCCTTTCACTTATTTATTGAGTATTGGGTGTTGGGATTTGAAGGACAGTCCCTGCCCTCAAGATAAGTAGTTCACAGTTACACACAGGGTAACACTCCTTGTGTGTTTGTGGCCAGATGTGTTTGGAAACTAAGAATTTTTCAGGCTTGAAAAGGTATAGCTGTAGATTAAAGAAACACCGCTTTAGGCAGAGAACCATAATATAATCAAATATATTTTTGCAGAGAATCTGATGAATAGCCATGGGATGGAGGAAGAAGGACCTTTTCCCTCACTCCCACCCCCTGCCACCCATAGAGCCTCATTCAATCAGGTTTTGCTGACAAATGAGTTGTGGATAAAGTTAACGTTTTCAGATTTCGACACTGGGACTGTGGTGAGGGGTGTGAACCTAGCAGGATAATGTTGTAAATCCATACCTATGATTGCAGCTGTCTGGGTGGTTTTGATCAGGGGTAGATCGCTGTCATAAGCCTCTTTCAGAACATAGATTGACCGGTCTCTGGAATGACTTTTTCTCAGTATCTTGTGCAATTCACTCAGCACGCCCACCCACTCACTCTTCTTATTCTCGCTATCTGCTAAGATTGGGATTGAATATCTATTACTAGGTGCTGAGAGCTGGGAAGCTGTGACCTAGAACAATGTAAGGAATATCTAGGTTATAAGAAAGCAGACATTCTCTATGCCAGCCTGTCTAACATTTTTCCATTACACTCACAACTGGTAAATGACACTTCTAATAATATTACCCTCTTCCTAGTAGTAAAATAGGTGATGTGAGCCCTCAGAGCCAGGCCAGAAGGAAAGTGTCAGAATCACTTCTATTTCGATCCTCATAAAACCACCAGTGTTATCTGACTACCTAAGATCTTTTACTTCATCAAATGAAAATAACTACTATTTATTCCCTGGTGGCTCAGACTGTGAAGAATCTGCCTGCAATGCAGGAGACGTGGGTTCGATTCCTGGGTTGGGAAGATTCCCTGCAGGAGGAAATGGCAACCCACTCTGGTATTCTTGCCTGGAGAATTCCACGCACTGGCTACAGGCCATGGGGTCATGGCAAAAAGTCAAGCATGCCTGAGTGACTAACATCTTCACTTTCATTGTATGCTGTCGCTGTACCAGGAACTGCTCTAAGAAATTTACATGTGCTAATTGAATGAATTCTCACAGAAAACTCGGTGGGTAGTTAGGACTCTTCTCTCCATTTTATGGGTATGAGGACAAGAGCACAGCTGGGTAGAATGCAGGCAATCTGATGCTAGACCCTCCACTCTGAGTCTCTATTCCTTCAGTTCTAAGACACACCTTTGCACTGTAGATTATCTCTGCAATGGCAATGCTTTGTGTAATTGCAATCATCACAATCAATTGTGATGCTACAGAATGCTCAGTAGTTTTTGTTGTTACATTAGAAGTGTTCAGAAACACTCATGATTTCCTGTCTGCTACATGTCTATAATTTATATTATTACTAGTAAATGGCAAATCAAATTTAAATTTTAAGATGTATAATTAATCTTTAAGTCTACATTTCTATATAAAACTTTCTTTTGTGATCATCAAGTAAGCATCAGTGATATAATAAGCTACCACTCTAAGTCAGTTCCAAATAGCCAGAACTTTGTAGGGGCTCTTGGCAGTTGCTGCTGCTGCTGCTGCTAAGTCACTTCAGTCGTGTTCAACTCTATGTGACCCCATAGACGGCAGCCCACCAGGCTCCCCCGTCCCTGGGATTCTCCAGTCAAGAACACTGGAGTGGGTTGCCATTTCCTTCTCCAATGCATGAAAGTGAAAAGTGAAAGTGAAGTCACTCAGTCGTGTCCGACTCTTCAGGAGCCCATGGACTGCAGCCTACCAGACTCTTCCGTCCATGGGATTTTCCAGGCAAGAGTACTGGAGTGGGTTGCCATTGCCTTCCCCGCTTGGGAATTGAGTAATATCTAAATAAATGTCTATCTTTGGGTTAAGGAACTAAGAATACTCCTGTGTGGCCTTTGTTAAGGCCAAGATTTCTAGGCTGACTAACCACAAGGGTCTCAAGGGGATAACAAACCTTTGCTCTTTCTGTCACCTTATACCCATTCCAGAATCACTTTAATTTTTACATGAGTTTTGAAGAGCAAAGTGTCTATTTTTTAGATTGCAAAATAACATCTTCCCCCAATTTTTCCATTTTGTACTCTTGGTTTGAACCTGAATTATGGCTTCAATATGTTGCCTCAGAGAAGACTTATTTTACAAAGTGACTATAGTTTTAGAAGCTGCATACTCAAGTTACTGCAGGTCCATGAACTGACCTCCCTGTACATCTGACCTGGAAGAATATTATCACTCTTCCTCTGTCATCGTTTCCCCCTCTTCTTTCACATCTTCTGCCCCAGCACTGTTCTGTTTTGTAAGCTTTCCCTGTTTTCAGCTATGAATCATATCTGTCTGATTACCTTAGTGTAGAGTGAATGGACACCCTACGGAATATTTGTATTTTAAATCTTAAGTTTAACTGTAGGATGAAAGACAGTGATACTTGCAAAAACCTATTTATGGTATGTTTGAATAAGAATAAGGGGGCTAGATTTCTTGTGGCAAGTGGGATGGAGCGGGGAACAATTCCACAGCCCTTCTAAAATCTTAACCTTTAGGTACGAATACCTTTACCAGCCCAAGGAGGCTTGACCCCTATGACCATACAAGAAAGGGATGAAGCAAAATGTATAAGGGATCCAACAGCAGCACGGACACTTACCTTAAACATACGAGGCATTTCCTTTCTCTTCGCAGGAACAAAATCAGAGGGCCAGACTGAACTGACAGAAAACGCTCCATCCCTGAAGGAAAAGCAAGACTCTGGCAGTGAGTAGAATCGCCTGAAAGTGAGTAAAATGATACATAAACATAATCCTCAAACTTAATTTCCCTAACTTTTAACATTCTTTTTTGTAGGAACTGACAGTGATCAAAATATTATAACAGCAGTTCTCAGCCAGTTACATATTATCAGAAAACCCAAGTTAACTCTGGGCTGTTCATGGAGGAGCCAACCCCCTGTGACTCCCTGTTCACAGGGAACTAAGAAAGGAGCACATGTCTGACTGCAAAGCCACTGGCCCTACAGTAAGGGCCATATGCCCACAGATCAGCTTGCTTGTGTATTTTGTCAGTGTTACTGAGATACACTTGGCATGTAATCAACTGCACATATTTAAAGTGGACAGTTAGATAAGTTTTGATTTATGTGAGACCATCACCACAGTGGAGATAATGAATGTGCCCACCACCCGCAAGTTTCTTGGAACAGCTGTGTAACCCTTACCCCTCTCCCTCCTTAGAACTCTTCCTCACTCCCCCACTGATCTGCTTCCTGTCACTCTAGATTAATTTGCATTTTCTAGCACCTTATAGAAATGGAAAGGTACACTATATATTCTTTTTGTCTGACTTTTTCTTAGCATAATAATTTTGAGATGCATTAGTGTTGCTGCATGGATGAATACTTCATTTCTATTTATTGATGAATAATATTTCATTGTATGGATATGCCACAGTGTATCCATTCACCCATTAATGAACATTTGGCTTATTTCAAGTTTGGGGTGTTTTAAATAAAGGTGTTATGAATGTTCATGTCTGTCTTTGTGGACATATGTGTTCTCTTAGGGAAATACCTAGGAGTAGAATGACTATATATTCAGTTCAGTTTAGTCGCTCATGTGTCCAATTCTTTGCGACCCCATGGACTGCAGCACGCCAGGCCTCCTGTCCATCACCAACTCCCAGAGTTTATTCGAACTCATGTTGATTGAGTCAGTGATGCCATCCAACCATCTCATCCTCTGTCATCCCCTTCTCCTCTCGCCTTCAATCTTTCCTAGTATCAAGGTCTTTTCAAATGAGTCAGTTCTTTGCATTAGGTTGCCAAAGTATCAGAGTTTCAGCTTCAACATCAGTCCTTTCAATGAATATTCAGGACTGATTTCCTTTAGGATGGACTGGTTGGGTTTTCTTGCAGTCCGAGGGACTCTCAAGAGTCTTCTCCAACACCACAGTTCAAAAGCATCAATTCTTTGGCGCTCAGCTTTCTTTATAGTCCAACTCTCACATCCATACATGACTACTGGAAAAACCATAGCCTTGATTAGACGGACCTTTGTTGGCAAAGTAACGTTTCTGCTTTTTAATATGCTGTCTAGGTTGGTCATAATTTTTCTTCCAAGGAGTAGGTGTCTTTTTATTTCATGGCTGAAGTCACCATCTGCAGTGATTTTGGAGCCCCCCAAAATAAAGTCTGTCACTGTTTCCAGTATTTCTCCATCTATTTGCCATGAAGTGATGGGACCAGACACCATGATCTTTGTTTTCTAAATGTTGAGCTTTAAGCCAACTTTTTCACTCTCCTCTTTTATATATTAAGCATGCGTTTAACTTTTTAAATATTTTTCAAAGTGATTATATGATTTACAAAGCAATGTATGAGAGATTTAGGTCTTCCACATCTAGGTCCTCCAATACTTGAAATAGTCTTTAATTTTAGCTTTTCTTATGGATGTAGAGTGATATCTCATGGTTGTTTTATTTGAATTCCCACTGGAAAAAACCCTAATGCTGGGAAGGATTGGGGGCGGAGGAGAAGAGGATGATAGAGGATGAGATGGCTGAATGGCATCACCGACTTGATGCACATGAGTTTGGGTGAACTCTGGGAGGTGGTGATGGACAGGGAGGCCTGGCGTGCTGTGATTCATGGGGTCACAAAGAGTTGGACACAACTGAGCAACTAAACTGAACTGAACTGAATAATTAACGACATTGAACATCTGTTAATGTGCTTATTTGACATATGTATCATCTTCTCTATTGAAGTATCTTTCCAAATTCGTTGCCCTTTTTTTAAATTGAGCTATTTTCTTATTATTGAGTTTAAAAAACATTTTTATATATTGGTATGTAAGTTCTTTTTCAGATATTTGATTTGCCACCAGTCCACAGTTTCTATTAATTCTCTTAACAGAGTATTTCAAAGAGCAGAAGTTCTAAATTTTGATGAAGTTCAATTTATCAATTTTTAAATTGTACCTATTGTGCTTTGATGTTATATCTAAAAATTACTTGTCTTATACAAGATCAGGCTTTCTCCTAAGTTTACTTCTAGGTACATTACAGCTTTAGGTTTTACATTTAGTTCTATGGTATATTTTGAGTTAATTTTTATACATTGCAAAAAGTATAGATCAAAGTTGATTTTTAAATATATGGATATCTAAAGTTCCATTACCTCATGAGAAACGCTGGACTGGAAGAAACACAAGCTGGAATCAAGATTGCCGGGAGAAATATCAATAACCTCAGATATGCAGATGACACCACCCTTATGGCAGAAAGTGAAGAGGAACTAAAAAGCCTCTTGATGAAAGTGAAAGAGGAGAGTGCACAAGTTGGCTTAAAGCTCAACATTCAGAAAACTAAGATCATGGCATCCGGTCTCATCACTTCATGGGAAATAGATGAGGAAACAGTGGAAACAGTGTCAAAGTTTATTTTTTTGGCCTCCAAAATCACTGCAGATGGTGACTGCAGCAATGAACTAAAAAGAGGCTTACTCCTCAGAAGGAAAGTTATGACCAACCTTGACACCATATTAAAAAGCAGAAACATTACTTTGCCAACAAAGGTCCATCTAGTCAAGGCTATTGTTTTTCCAGTAGTCATGTATGGATGTGAGAGTTGGACTGTGAAGAAGGCTGAACCCTGAAAACTGATGCTTTTGAACTGTGGTATTGGAGAAGACTCTTGAGAGTGCCTTGGACTGCAAGGAGATCCAACCAGTCCATTGTGAAGGATATCAGCCTGGGATTTCTTTGGAAGGAATGATGGTAAAGCTGAAACTCCAGTACTTTGGCCACCTCATGCGAAGAGTTGACTCACTGGAAAAGACTCTGATGTTGGGAGGGATTGGGGGCAGGAGGAGAAGGGGACGACAGAGGATGAGATGGCTGGATGGCATCACTGACTTGATGGATGTGAGTCTGAGTGAATTCCAGGAGTTGGTGATGGACAGGGAAGCCTGGTGTGCTGCAATTCATGGGGTCTCAAAGAGTCGGACATGACTGAGCAACTGAACTGAACTGAACTGAAAGTTCCATACCATTTGTTGGTAGCTATTGTAAGATGTTGAAAATACTGTACATATTAAAGTAGCAGAATAGAAAATATAGAAATATATTTACATATATTTGAAGAAAGTAGGGAAAACCACTAGACCATTCAGGTATGACCTAATCAAATCCCTTATGATTATACCGTGGAAGTGGCAAATAGATTTAAGGGACTAGATCTGATAGATAGAGTGCCTGATGAACTATGGACTGAGGTTTGTGACATTGTACAGGAGACAGGAATCAAGACCATTCCCATGGAAAAGAAATGCAAAAAAGCAAAATGGCTGTCTGGGGAGGCCTTACAAATAGCTGTGAAAAGAAGAGAAGTGAAAAGCAAAGGAGAAAAGGAAAGATACAAGCATCTGAATGCAGAGTTCCAAAGAATAGCAAGGAGAGATAAGAAAGACTTCCTTAGCAATTAATGCAAAGAAATAGAGGAGAACAACAGAATGGGAAAGACTAGAGATCTCTTCAAGAAAGTTAGAGATACCAGGGGAACATTTCATGCAAAGATGGGCTCAATAAAGGACAGAAATGGTATGGACCTAACAGAAGCAGAAGATATTAAGAAGAGGTGGCAAGAATACACAGAAGAACTGTACAAAAAAGATCTTCACGACCAAGATAATCACGATGGTGTGATCACTGACCTAGAGCCAGACATCATGGAATGTGAAGTCGAGTGGGCCTTAGAAAGCATTACTATGAACAAAGCTAGTGGAGGTGATGCAATTCCAGTTGAGCTCTTTCAAATCCTGAAAGATGATGCTGTGAAAGTGCTGCACTCAATATGCCAACACATTTGGAAAAGTCAGCAGTGGCTACAGGACTGGAAAAGGTCAGTTTTCATTCCAATCCCAAAGAAAGGCAATGCCAAAGAATGCTCAAACTACCGCACAATTGCACTCATTTCACACGCTAGTAAAGTAATGCTCAAAATTCTCCAAGCCAGGCTTCAGCATTATGTGAACCGTGAACTTTCAGATGTTCAAGCTGGTTTTAGAAAAGGCAGAGGAACCAGGGATCAAATTGCCAACATCTGCTGGATCATTGAGAAAGCAAGAGAGTTCCAGAAAAACATCTATTTCTGCTTTATTGACTATGCCAAAGCCTTTGACTGTGTGGATCACAATAAACTGTGGAAAATTCTGAAAGAGATGGGAATACCAGACCACCTGACATGCCTCTTGAGAAACCTGTATGCAGGTCAGGAAGCAACAGTTAGAACTGGACATGGAACAACAGACTAGTTCAAAATAGGAGAAGGAGTACATCAAGGCTGTATTTTATCATCCTTCTTATTTAACTTATATGCAGAGTACATCATGAGAAACGCTGGGCTGGATGAAGCACAAGCTGGATCAAGATTGCCGGGAGAAATATCAACAACCTCAGATATGCAGATGAAACCACCCTTATGGCAGAAAGTGAAGAGGAACTAAAAAGCCTCTTGATGAGAGTGAAAGAGGAGAGTGAGAAAGCTGGCTTAAAGCTCAACATTCAGAAAATGAAGATCATGGCATCTGGTCCCATCACTTCATGGTGATGGGAAACAGTGGAAACAGTATCAGACTTTATTTTTGGGGGCTTCAAAATCGCTGCAGATGGTGACTGCAGCCATGAAATTAAAAGACACTTACTCCTTGGAAGGAAAGTTATGACCAACCTAGATAGCATATTCAAAAGCAGAGACATTACTTTGCCAACAAAGGTCCATCTAGTCAAGGCTATGGTTTTTCCTGTGTCATGTATGGATGTGAGAGTTGGACTGTGAAGAAGGCTGAGTGCCGAAGAATTGATGCTTTTGAACTGTGATGTTGGAGAAGACTCTTGACAGTCCCTTAGACTGCAAGGAGATCCAACCAGTCCATTCTGAAGGAGATCAGCCTGGGATTTCTTTGGAAGGAATGATGCTAAAGCTGAAACTCCAGTACTTTGGCCACCTCATGTGAAAAGTTGACTCACTGGAAAAGACTCTGATGCTGGGAGGGATTGGGGGCAGGAGGAGAAGGGGACGACAGAGGATGAGATGGCTGGATGGCATCACTGACTTGATGGACGTGAGTCTGAGTGAACTCCGGGAGTTGGTGATGGACAGGGAGGCTTGGCGTGCTGTGATTCATGGGGTCGCAAAGAGTCGGACATGACTGAGTGACTGATTTGAACTAATAGAGACACGCTGGGCTGGAAGAAGCTCACGCTGGAATCAAGATTGCCAGGAGAAATATCAATAACATCAGATACGCAGATGACACCACCCTTATGGCAGAAAGTGAAGAAGAACTAAAAGGCCTCTTGATGAAAGTGAAAGAGGAGAGTGAAAATGTTGGCTTAAAGCTCAATATTCAGAAAACTAAGATCATGGCATCTGGTCTCATCACTTCATGAGTTTGGGTGAACGCCGGGAGTTGGTGATGGACAGGGAGGCCTGGCGTGCTGTAATTCATGGGGTCTCAAAGAGTCGGACATGACTGAGCCACTGAGCTGAACTGAACTGAATGGAGACACAGGTGTAGAAAATGGACTTGTGGACACAGTGGGGACAGAGTGGGATGAATGGAGAAGTAGTGTCAACATATATACACTATTGTGTGTAACATAGGTAACCGGTGAGAAGTTGCTATGTAACACAGGAAGCCCAGTCTGGAGCTCTATGACAACCTAGAGGGGTGGGATTGGCGGGGGCAGGGAAGAAGGAGGCTCAAGAGGGAAGGTATATATGTATAATTATGGTTGATTTATGTCGTCATACAGCAACACAACTTTGTTAAGTAATTTTCCTCCAATTAAAAAATAAATTAAAAAATAATGTAATAAATCATGGGAGTTAAGGGAAAAACAACAATGATCTCAAGAGACCCAAAAAACCATCTGCCAATATCCAACAACACCTTTCCAGATAAAAAGACTCAACAAACCAGGAAGAGAAGACCAGTTTCTCGATCTGACAAAGAGCATCAGCCATGAAAAATGAAGTACTGATACATGCTCCATGGGTGAGTCTTGAAAAATTATGCTTAGTGAAAGAAGCCAGTTACAAAATTCCACATATTTTATGATTTCATCTATATAAAAATTTAAAATAGGCAAATCCATAGAGACAGAAACAGGTTAATGGTTGTCAGGGGCTGGGGGCAGTGGTGAATGTAGAGTGACTGCTAATTAATAAGGGTTTTTTTTTTTTTTTTTTTTTTGATGTGATGAAAATCTGAAATTAGGTTATGGTGATGGTTTACAAGCTTGTGATATACTAAAAACCAGTGGATTCCACATTTTTAAATAGTGAATTTTATAATACATAAATAATATCTCAATGTAAAGAACTTTTGGTTTTGAGGTTGTATTTCCTTTCCTGCTATACACATGTGCTGTTCTGTGCTAAATCACTTCAGTCATGTCTGACTCTTTGTGACCCCGTGGACTATAGCCCACCAGGCTCCTCTGTTCATGGGATTCCCCAGGTAAGAATACTGGAGTGGGTTGCCATGCCCTCCTCCAGGGGATCTTCCTGACCCAGGGATCGAACTCGCAGCTCCTGCATTGCAGGCAGATTCTTTACTGCCGAGCTAACAGGGAAGCCCCGCTATAAACACATGCAAACATAATAAGAAAATAAACTTCTGACTAAAAAAAAACCCCAAAAAACTCTTACAAATATTACACAGTTATAATCCACATCTAAGAGGTAATGATGCAAACTTTAGGAAAATCATTTTTAAAGTCCTCATGGAAATGGTGAAAATTGGGAACTTAAGTTGTGACAACACTACTTAAAAGAATATCAGAAACCATTTTTATTCAAGATCTTGTTTTGATAAAAAAAATTCTCCCTTTCAAAGCTTACCTCATGTCAATTACTTGACTCACTACAACATTGGGTTTTGAGTCTTCTTCATTCATATCAAATAGGAAGAGTTTGAAGTCACAAACTATGGCCAATGCCCTCTGCCATCCTTTTTTCATGCCTGCTTTCTTTGGAATCTTTAGTTTTTATTTTTCAAGAAACAAATAAAAGCAATCCAAGCTGAAACATCAAACACTACACAATTATTACATATAAAATTAAAACAATACAAATGTGTTATAAACCTATCATGTTTCTTGTTAAAAGATTGGAACCCAACGACATAACATGATTGAGATTTAAAAGCAAGGCAATTCTTTTAATTACTGAATAATTCATGCATGTGAAAAATATATTAATACTATTTCAATTAGCACAAGCAATTCATTCAAATAACAGTCACAGCTTTGCCTCTAAGGTAACATTAAATTCAAATTTGGTAACTCCAAAATCACCTCAGATTTTAAATATTTCTCAGGAAGATTTTTTTCACTTTTAATCTCATAAGTTATTATTGCTGACTGGAAGTCAAAGTTACATCATCAGGACAGATTTTAGCATTTGTTCATTGTAAGGTAATGTCTAAACAGAAAACTTTGGGAAATTTGAAAATACCGTATTGGGGGCAGCTACACTTAGTTTTGAAACCATATTCTTAAGATGCACAAAATATTTTCAATTTAATATAATTAATATTGTATAACATATCGTAAATACTTCTGACAAATACTGTACATGCATTTTGAAAAGTGATTAATAAACTCTTTAAGAGTTCATGGGAACCCAGAACATTGCCACTTACCCAGACATGGCCTTCATAGACTGTTCCCAAGCCTTTCTGTGGGTCTAGACAGAAGGCACCTTTCTTCTGATGAAAAGGCACGGGACAAGCTCTTGGAGCTTTTTCTACACAGGCTGTGTGACATGAGAACCCACATGCTTTTTGAAGGAAATAGAGAGATGTGATTGTAGGGGGTAAAATGGGTTGACTCCCTCAACCCCCACTGCAATTCTGCCTACTCTATCCTAGAGATCAAAATGCTAAAAACTACCTGCCCCAGACTCCCTTGGAACTAAGTTTTGGACCTGACGTAAATTCTGCGGGTAAGATAACCTTCTGTGAGACTTTGAATTGAGTCAAGCCAGGAGAGCTACAAAACTCAGCACATCAATTTACTGGCTTGGATAGTGACAGGGAGTGACAGCTGCAGGAATGGCTTCTGATTTGATGGAAGCTCTCTTAACTCCGCAGCAGCAGGGTGTTTCTTGCTACTGGCAGAAGTTGCAGGTTTTAAGGGCTGCAGCAGTAGTGGCAGCTTCTGGACTCACCATCTTCTTATGACACTGGTGGGAGCTGTTCCAGGCTCAGCAGAGACTGAGTGATGCTGGCAGCAGGAAATGCTCTGGGAGCTCAGCTCAGAAGCTGCCTCTGCTGCCCTAGGAGGATTGCATGGGCACATAATTCCCCCTGTAAAGTCCTACTTTGTTTAATATGCTGGGATGTATTTATGGTTAAGGCATCTCTGATTGTCATAGTGCTGAGGACAAGAAAGCTGTCCTACTCCACACCATGTGTTCCTGAGTGGGCACTCGAGAGACTGGCTATTAATAGAGTCTTTTCCCTAGGATGAGGTATGAAGTGTCTGTGCGGCATTGTGATATGCTGCTGCTGCTGCTGCTAAGTCGCTTCAGTCGTGTCCAACTCTATGCGACCCCATAGACGGCAGCCCACCAGGCTCCCCTGTCCCTGCGATTCTCCAGGCAAGAACACTGGAGTGGGTTGCCATTTCCTTCTCCAATGCAGGAAAGTGAAAAGTGAAAGTGAAGTCGCTCAGTCATGTCTGACTCTTAGCGACCCCATGGACTGCAGCCTACCAGGCTCCTCCATCCATGGGATTTTTCCACTGTGATATACTGTTTGATATTTCCAAAACTATATTTCTTTCTTTCAATGATGTCATAATAAATTCAATGAGTAAAATAAAAGGATTACAACTCAAGGCTAGCATTCTATTTTCCTGTCACATAAGCTGGTGAATGTGGTCCTCACACTCTACTATTGCTATAAAGAACAAAATTTATCTAAACACATTTTCCTAATAACTGTGGCCCTGTCTGAAGACTACATAGCACACCTCCCTGGGGTGCTTTCACGTGGGCTGTGAGGGTATGAGGCTCTTTGGAGCTGCACAGTGCAGATGTCTCTTCAGAAGCCCCCATATGAAATAGATTCAGAGGGATTTTTAGTAAAGCGATCAGTTCACTGTCATGCTTCCACAATTCAAAGAGAACGAAATTTCTGATTGAATGCTTGCATTCCTTCATAAATGATATATCAAAATCGTAATCCCCTCGTGATGGTATTTGGAGATGGGGTCCGTGAGAGGACATGGGAGTGGAGCCCTCGAGAATGGGATCAGCGCCGTTACAAAAAAGACTGCACAGAGCTCCTTGGCTCCTCCACCCGTTGAAGACACAGCAAGCAGGCAGCTGTCTGCAGCCTGCAAGAAGGCCTCCCCAGAACTGGGCCATACTGACATTCTGATTTGAGACTTCCAGCCAGTGAGGAACATATGACTGTGTTTGGAAGTCACCCAGTCTCTGTACTTTGTTATGGCGCTGAGTTGGCTAAAACACTTAGATACAAGGATTATGAGTCTGACTCCATGTATCCCTTCCTCAGATCTCACCGTCACAGGTGCAGCCTTGTCTTATCAAACCCACCATCAGAGACGTGCACTGGTGACATTTGGTGGGAGCAGTAAAGGATGTGAGGAAAAACCGGTGGGCCTTATGCTGTAAAACAAAGAGACCAAATGCACACTGATGGTTAAGTAACTTTGAATAGGTGATTCTGGTGATTCCTTCAACCCCTCCTGCCCCAAAGAAAAGCAGCTTTCCCCTTTTCACCAGCATTTAAGATTCTTGCCCCTAAGTACTTCATAATTGGAAAATTCTGATTTAAAAAAATACCAAGAAGAGAAAGGGGGTGTGTAGGAGGAGGAGAAGAAGAAAGAGAACTATTTAAGTGGTGACCAAATGTACATTGTTACTACTTGGAAGTAGTAGCAATAAAGCCTGACTTCTATTTGAGCTGATATGCTCTGAACATTTAAAAAATTCTAGATTGACAAATTCTTCAAATCATTCCTTTATAACAAATGGAGTCAAATTGCCTATGTACACATATTTTTATCGGGGAGGGGTAGCAAAAATAATATGGTTTTTAAAACCTTCTTTAGAAGAAAGAATAATCTCAAAATTTTATCTCTATAGCAAATTATGTGTTTCATTTTCTACTATCAATAAAAAAGAATGTGCTCCAGGAAATGGAACACTTCTATTAAGTTAAGCAAGACCTATTATACCTTCAAGACAGAAGGCACCCTGAAATTTCTCACTGAAACCTCAATACCTAAAACTGTAGATGTTTTCACAGAATTATCAAGTTGACAACCCACTATAGATTTTCCATTTCTGTATCATATCTTTTTGACCTGAAATTATCGTCATAAAATAGCAATATGTATAACAAAATTATAACCAAAGCTGGCCTTCCTAAACACTAGTTGGCCAGTTTTCTCACCTTCCTTGTGTATATTTCCCAATCTGTGAGGGGACAGACTTGCACTCCCTACCATGTGCAATGGGTAGTGTGTGTATAGGGGCTACTTGCTCTTTCTCAGATGATTAATTTATTCCTCTCTTCAGCACTGCAAGTCACCCCTGCCTCCTGAAGAATCTGGTGTCTCTAGTTCCTGAATCTTTCTAGGTGTGCAAAATCTTAATTATCTTGTGACTTAGTAAGACCTTTCTAAACCCTTGACATTCAGATTTTTCAGTCATCCTAACCTCTCACTCAGGTTCTTCCATCTTCCAAAATTACATTGGCTTATTTTTCTACTTTTTCTCTCTCTTTGGTTGGGTTAGTAAGTTTCATTAGAAAGCAAAAAAAGAAAAAGAAAAGAAAAGTATGCATTTTTAAATCTGCTATGTTTAACCAGAAGTTTCCAAGGAAAATAAGAAGGAAGGAAGGAAGGGAAAAGAAGGTAAGGGAAGGGGTAGGTTAGAGACCAAAACCAACTTGTCATTTTTCAAAGACTTGCTAAATTTATAACTAAATCAAGTACCTTAGTTGGAAAGAAGATTCTGCTATGACATTCCTTTCTCTTTATTGTTGGTGTGTGGACGGGAAGGTGAGCAGAATCTGTGATCTGAGACAAAGAGACAAAAATAAAGATAGGTAAGTCACCCACATCACCAAAATTATAAGAATTAAATTATTTCTCAAGTAAAGTAAAAGAATTATATTTGCTATACAAAAAGACAGTAAAAATAAAATTCTCACAGGGCAATATATATATTTTAAGTAATTTAAATCTATGCTTTTAGTTTCTATAAAAATATACTTATTTCATATACTTTATTTCAATTTGGCTATTTTAAAATGTGTGTCATAACATGTAGACTATACTAAAGAAGAATTTTATTTTTTGGCTGAGCCCTGCAGCATGTGGAACTCCCTCTAGCAGGTACTGAACATATGACAACTGCAGTGGAAGCATGGAGTCTTAACCACTGGGCCATCTGGGAAGTCCAAAAGAAAAATAGTAATCCTAAAAATATTTGAAAGATAATTTTAGCAAGTAGATATATGATCAGAATCTTCAAAAGATTTTTGAACTACTAATTTTTTAAATGTAGAAGTAATTTATTATTTAAATTCTGTAGAAATATACTAAAACAATTATAGAGGGTTCAGCAAGATTATGTGAATACTAATAATCTAAAAATAGGTTCAGATAATTTAGATTACGTATCTTAAACAGACTTCAAAGTCATATAAAATACAGCTATCTATGTGATTGGAAAAGGTAAGTTTTCATTCCAATCCCAAAGAAAGGTAAAGCCAAGGAATGCTCAAACTACTGCACAATTGCACTCATCTCAAACACTAGTAAAGTAACGCTCAAAATTCTACAAGCCAGGCTTCAGCAATACGTGAACTGTGAACTTCCAGATGTTCAAGCTGGTTTTAGAAAAGGAAGAGGAACCAGAGATCAAATTGCCAACATCCTCTGGATCATTGAAAAAGCAAGAGAGTTCCAGAAAAACATCTATTTCTGCTTTATTGACTATGCCAAAGCCTTTGACTGTGTGGATCACAATAAACTGTGGAAAATTCTGAAAGAGATGCAAATACCAGACCACCTGATCTTCCTCCTGAGAAACCTGTATGCAGGTCAGGAAGCAACAGTTAGAACTGGACATGGAACAACAGGCTGGTTCCAAATAGGAAAAGGAGTACGTCAAGGCTGTATATTGTCGCCTTGCTTATTTAACTTATATGCAGAGTACATCATGAGAAACGCTGGGCTGGAGGAAGCACAAGCTGGAATCAAGATTGCCGGGAGAAATATCAATAACCTCAGATATGCAGATGACACCACCCTTATGGCAGAAAGTGTAGAGGAACTAAAGAGCCTCTTGATGAAAGTGAAAGAGGAGAGTGCACAAGTTGGCTTAAAGCTCAACATTCAGAAAACTAAGATCATGGCATCTGGTCCCATCACTTCATGGCAAATAGATGGGGAAACAGTGGAAAAAGTGAGAGACTTTTTTGGCCTCCAAAATCACTGCAGATGGTGACTGCAGCGATGAACTAAAAAGACACTTACTCCTTGGAAGGAAAGTTATGACCAACCTTGACACCATATTAAAAAGCAGAAACATTACTTTGCCAACAAAGGTCCATCTAGTCAAGGCTATTGTTTTTCCAGTAGTCATGTATGGATGTGAGAGTTGGACTGTGAAGAAAGCTGAGCACCGAAGAACTGATGCTTTGCAACTGTGGTGTTGGAGAAGACTCTTAAGAGTCTCTTGGACAGCAAGGAGATCCAACCAGTCCATCCTAAAGGAAATCAGTCCTGAATATTCATTGGAAGGACTGAGGCTGAAGCTGAAATTTCAATACTTTGGCCACCTGATATGAAGAGCTGACTCATTGGAAAAGACTCTGATGCTCAGAGGGATTGGGGGCAAAAGGAAAAGGGGACGACAGAGGATGAAATGCCTGGATGGCATCACTGACTCGACGGATGTGAGTTAGAGTGAACTCCGGGAGATGGTGATGGACAGGGAGGCCTGGCGTGCTGGGATTCATGGGCTTGCAAAGAGTCGGACACAACTGAGTGACTGAACTGAACTGAATGTTCCATTGTCTTCATGTACCACAGTTTATTTATCCAGACACCGACATGAACCAGATAATCATGATGGTGTGATCACCAACCTAGAGCCAGACATCCTGGAATGCAAAGTCAAGTGGGCCTTAGGAAGCATCACTATGAACAAAGCTAATGGAGGTGATGGAATTCCAGCTGAGCTATTTCAAATCCTAAAAGATGATGCTGTGAAAGTGCTACACTCAATATGCCAGCAAATTTGGAAAACTCAGCAGTGGTCACAGGACTGGAAAATGTCAGTTTTCATTCCAATCCCAAAGAAAAGTAATGCCACAAAATGCACAACTACCACACAATTGCACTCATCTCACACGCTAGCACGGAGAAGGCAATGGCACCCCACAGCAGTACCCTTGCCTGGAAAATCCCATGGACAGAAGAGCCTGGTGGGCTACAGTCAGTGGGGTCGCTAAGAGTCAGACACGACTGAGACTTCACTTTCACTTTTCACTTTCATGCATTGGAGAAGGAAATGGCAGCCACTCCAGTGTTCTTGCCTGGAGAATCCCAGGGACGGGGGAGCCTGGTGAGCTGCCGTCTACAGGGTCGCAAAGAGTCAGACACGACTGAAGAGACTTAGCAGCTGCAGCAGCAGCACATGCTAGCAAAGTAATGCTCAAAATTTCCAAGCTAGGCTTCAACAGTACATGAACCATAAACTTCCAGATGTTCCAGCTGGTTTTAGAAAAGGCAGAGGAACCAGAGATCAAATTGCAAACATCCGTTGTATTATTAAAAAAACAACAACAACAAGAGAGTTCTAGAAAAATATCTACTTCTGCATTATTGACTATGCCACAGCCTTTGACTGTGTGGGTCACAACAAACTGTGGAAAATTCTTAAAGAGATGGGAAAACCAGACCACCTGATCTGCCTCTTGAGAAATCTATATGCTGGTCAGGAAGCAACAGTTTGAACTGGACATGGACAGCGATTAGTTCCAAATAGGGAAAGGAGTATATCAAGGCTGTATATTGTCACCCTTCTTATTTAACTTATATGCAGAGTACATCATGAGAAATGCTGGGCTGGATGAAGCACAAGCTGGAATCAAGATTGCCGGGAAAAATATCAATAACCTCAGATATGCAGAAGACACCACTCTTATGGGAGAAAGTGAAGCTGAACTAAAGAACTTCTTGATGAAGGTGAAAGAGGAGAGTGAAAAAATTGGCTTAAAACTCAACATTCAGAAAAGTAAGATCATGGCATCTGGTGCTGTCAGTTCAGTTCAGTCGCTCAGTCATGTCTGACTCTTTGTGACCCCATGAATCACAGCACGCCAGACCTCCCTGTCCATCACCAACTCCCGGAGTTCATTCAGACTCACGTCCATCGAGTCAGTGATGCCATCCAGCCATTTCATCCTTTGTTGTCCGCTTCTCCTCCTGCCCCCAATCCCTCCCAGCATCAGGGTGTTTTCCAATGAGTCCACTCTTTGCATGAGGTGGCCAAAGTACTGGAGTTTCAGCTTCAGCATCAGTCCTTCCAATGAACACCCAGGACTGATCTCCTTTACGATGGACTAGTTGCATTTCCTTGCAGTTCAAGGGACTCTCAAGAGTCTACTCCAACACCACAGTTCAAAAGCATCAATTCTTCAGTGCTCAGCTTTCTTCACAGTCCAACTCTCACATCCATATATGACTACTGGAAAAACCATAGCCTTGACTAGACGGACCTTTTGTTGGCAAATTAATGTCTCTGCTTTTCAATATGCTATCTAGGTTGGTCATAACTTTCCTTCCAAGGAGTAAGCATCTTTTAATTTCATGGCTGCAATCACCATCTGCAGTGATTTTGGAGCTCAAAAAAATAAAGTTTGACACTGTTCCCACAGTTTCCCCATCTATTTCCCATGAAGTGATGGGACCAGATGCCATGATCTTCATTTTCTGAATGTTGAGCTTTAAGCCAACTTGTGCACTCTCCTCTTTCACTTTCATCAAGAGGCTTTTTAATTCCTCTTCACTTTCTGCCATAAGGGTGGTGTCATCTGCATATCTGAGGTTATTGATATTTCTCCCAGCAATCTTGATTCCAGCTTGAGCTTCTTCCAGTCCAGCGTTTCTCATGATGTACTCTGCATATAAGTTAAATAAGCAGGATGACAATATACAGCCTTGACATACTCCTTTTCTTATTTGGAACCAACCTTTTGTTCCATGTCCAGTTCTAACTGTTGCTTTCTAACCTGCATATAGGTTTCTCAAGAGGCAGGTCAGGTGGTCTGGTATTTGCATCTCTTTCAGAATTTTCCACAGTTTATTGTGATCCACGCAGTCAAAGGCTTTGGCATAGTCAATAATGCAGAAATAGATGTTTTTCTGGAATTCTCTTGCTTTTTCGATGATCCAGAGGATGTTGGCAATTTGATCTCTGATTCCTCTGCCTTTTCTAAAACCAGCTTGAACATCTGGAAGTTCATGGTTCACGTATTGATGAGGCCTGGCTTGGAGAATTTTGAGCATTACTTTACTAGCGTGTGAGATGAGTGCAATTGTGTGATAGTTTGAATATTCTTTGAGATTGCCTTTCTTTGGGATTGGAATGAAAACTGACCTTTTCCAGTCCTGTGGCCACTGCTGACTTTTCCAAATTTGGTGGCATATTGAGTGCAGCACTTTTACAGCATCACCTTCCAGGATTTGAAATAGCTCAACTGGAATTCCACCACCTCCACTAGATTTGTTCATAGTGATGCTTTCTAAGACTCACTTGACTTCACATTCCAGGATGTCTGGCTCTAGGTGAGTGATCACACCATCGTGATTATCTTGGTTGTGAAGATCTTTTTGTACAGTTCTTCTGTGTATTCTTGCCACTTTTTCTTAATATCTTCTGCTTCTGTTAGGTCCATACCATTTCTGTCCTTTATCGAGCCCATCTTTGTATGAAATGTTCCCTTGGTATCTCTAATTTTCTTGAAGAGATCTCTTGTCTTTCCCTTTCTGTTGTTTTCCTCTATTTCTTTGCATTGATCACTGAGGAAGGCTTTATTATCTCTCCTTGCTATTCTTTGGAACTCTGCATTCAGATGCTTATATCTTCCCTTTTCTTCTTTGCTTTTTGCTTCTCTTTTATTCACAGCTATTTGTAAGGCTTCACCAGACAGCCATTTTGCTTTTTTCATTTCTTTTCCATGGGGATGGTCTTGATCCCTGTCTCCTGTACAATGTCACAAACCTCTGTCCATAGTTCATCAGGCACTCTGTCTATCAGATCTAGTCCCTTAAATCTATTTCTCATTTCCACTGTATAATCATAAGGGCCATCATGGTCAAGAAAAGAGTCCGAAATGCAGTACTTGGATGCAATCTCAAAAACAACAGAATGATATCTGTTCATTTCCAAGGCAAACCACTCAATATCACAGTAATCCAAGCCTATGCCTCAACCAGTAACGCTGAAGAAGCTGAAGTTGAATGGTTCTATGAAGACCTACCAGACCTTTCAGAACTAATACCCCCAAAAGATGTCCTTTTCATTAAAGGGGACTGGAATGCAAAAGTAGGAAGTCAAGAAACACCTGGAGTAACAGGCAAATTTGGCCATGGAGTACGGCATGAAGAAGGGCAAAGGCTAATAGAATTTTGCTAAGAGAACACACTGGTCATAGCAAACACCCTCTTCCAACAACAGAAGAGAAGACTCTACACATGGACATCACCAGATGGTCAACACTGAAATCATATTGATTATATTCTTTGCAGCCAAAGATGGAGAAGCTCTATACAGTCAGCAAAAACAAGACCAGGAGCTGACTGTGGCTCAGATCATGAACTCCTTATTGCCAAATTCAGACTTAAATTGAAGAAAGTGGGGAAAACCACTAGACCATTCAGGTATGATCTAAATCAAATCCCTTAAGATTATACAGAGGAAGTGAGAAATAGATTTAAGGGACTAGATCTGATAGATAGAGTGCCTGATGAACTGGTCCTGTCACTTCACGGCAAATAGATGGGGAAACAGTGGAAACAGTTGCTGACTTTATTTTGGGGGGCTCCAAAATCACTGCAGATGGTGACTGCAGCAATGAAATTAAAAGACGCTTGCTCCTTGGAAGAAAAGTTATGACCAAACTTGACACCATATTAAAAAGCAGAGACATTACTTTGCCAACAGAGGTCCCTCTAGTCAAAGCTATGATTTTCCAGTAGTCATGTATGGATGTGAGAGTTGGACCATAAAGGCTGAGCATTGAAGAATTGATGCTTTTGAACTGTGGTGTTGGAGAAGACTCTTAAGAGTCTCTTTACTGCAAGGAAATCCAACCAGTCCATCCTAAAAGAAATCAGTCCTGAATATTCACTGGAAGGACTGATGCTGAAGCTGAAACTCCAATACTTTGGCCACCTAATATGAAGAGCTGACTCGTTTGAAAGGACCCTGATGCTAGGGAAAGACTGAGGGCAGGAGGAGAAGCGGACAACAGAGGATGAGATGGTTGGATGGCATTACCAACTCAATGGACATGAGTTTGAGTAAACTCCAGGAGTTGGCGATGGACCGGGGGGCCAGGCGTGCTGCAAGTCCATGGGGTCGCAAAGAGTCGGACAAGACTGAGCGACTGATCTGAACTGAACTGAAGAAGGTTGCTTCCAAGCTTGGGCAGTTATAAATAAAGTTTCTAAATATATCCATGTACAGCATTTTGTGTGGAGATAAGTTTTCATTTCATTTGAATAATATCGAGGTACATGATTCCAGGACTGTATTGAAAGTGTTTAATTTTGTAAGAAATGGCTAAACTGTCTTCCAAAGTAGCTGAACCATTTTGCATTTGCACCAGCAATGAGTGAGAGTTCCTATTGCTCTACATTTTGCCAGCACTTGATGTTGTCCGTGTCCCAGATTTTGATGTGTAGAGGTATTGCATCATTTTAACTTGCATTTTCTGATGACATATATATGGACATCTTTTCCTGTACTTATTTGCAATCTATGTATCTTCTTTTTATCGAGGTCTCTGTTTAGTCTTTGACCCATTTTTAATCAAGTTTTTTGTTTTCTTATGAGTTTTTTCTTGAGTTTTAACAGTTTTTGTATATTTTGGATGACAGGTTTTTTTTTTTTTATCATATTTATCTTTTGCAAATATTTTCTCCCTGTCTGTGGCTAGTCTTCTTAGTCTCTTTTACAGAGCAAAAGTTTTTAATTTTAATGAAGTGCAACTTATCAAAAATTTATTTTGTGGCTCTTGCTTTTGATTTTATATTTAAGAAGTCATTATCTAATGCAAGGTTGCTGAGACTTTCACCTATGTTGTAGTTTTGCATTTTAAATGTAGGCTTATGATCCATTTTGAATTAATTTTTTGAAGAGTGTGAGGTCTGTGTCTAAGGTTTATATTTTTTGCATGTGAAAGTTCAGTTCTTCAAGCAGCATTTGTTGAAGAGACTATCTTTGTTCCTCTGTATGGTTCTGGGGATTTTATTATATTTCATTGGTCTATTTGTCCATTCTTTTGCCTTAAAAACAATTGAAATTCTGACACACACTATAACATGGATGAAATATGAAGATACTATGCCAAGTGAAATTAGCCAGACAAAAAGGGGAAAATATTATATGACTCTACTTATATAAAATATATAGAATAGGCAAATTCATAGAGATGCAAAGTAGATGAGAGTTTACCAGGGATGGAGGGGAAAGGAAATGTCAAGTTATGGTTTAATGAAGATAAAACTTCTGTTTGTGGAGATGGAAAATTTTGAGAAATAAATAATGTAATAGTTACATTTGCAGAACACTGTGAAAGTAATTTATTCCACTGAACTCTACACTTAAAAATGAATAAATGGAATATTTTATGTTATGCCAATTTTGTTGTTGTTGCTCACTAAGTTGTGTCCAACTCATTTGTGACCCCATGGACTGTAGCCTGCCAAGCTCCTCTATCCATGGGACTTCCCAGGCAAAAATACCAGAGCGGGTTGCCATTTCCTTCTCCAGGAGATCTTTTAGACCCAGAGATTGAACTCATGTCTCCTGAATTGGCAGGCAAATTATTTACCACTGAGCCACCTGGGAAGCCCTTATGTATATTTTCAGTTCAGTTGCTCAGTCGTGTCCAACTCTGCAACCCCATGGACTGCAGCCCGCCAGGCTTCCCTGTCCATCACCAACTCCCAGAGCTTGCTCAAGCTCACGTCCATTGAGTCAGTGATGCCATCCAACCATCTCATCATCTGTAGCCCCTTTCTCTTCCTGCCTTCAATCTTTCCCAGCATCAGGTTCTTTTCCAATGAGTCAGGTCTTTGCATCAGGTGGCCAAAGTATTGGAGCTTCAGCTTCAGCATCAGTCCTTCCAATGAATATTCAGGACTGATTTACTTTAAGCTTGACTGGTTTGATCTCCTTGCAGTCTAAGGGACTTGCAAGAGTCTTCTTGAACACCACAGTTCAAAAGCATGTATATTTTACAACCAAATAAGTAAGTAAATAACTAAATAAAGCTGATAAGTGATAGAAGTGACATTACAAATTATTAGGAGTTGATAGATTAGTCAATGAATTCAGCCTGGGACAAGTAACTATCATGGTATCATGGTGTCATGGTGGCAAAAGTCAGATTCCTACTTCAGAACAAACAAAGATATAATTTCCTGTTGATTTAAGGACCTAAATGCAAAAAGCAAAACTTTAAATCTTTTTGGCACTTTGAGGACAGAAGAATACGGTAGAAATGGAATTCTTAGAAAACCATAAAAAACCTCAAGCAGTAAAAGGAGATATATTTTACTAATAGAATGAAAAACCTCTACATGACAAAATGAAAGCAATAATTAGATACCACTTCATACCCATCAGAATTACAAAATTTCAACGGTCTAGTATTGGCAAGTGTCAACATAGGTATAAGGAAATGAGAACTCTTATGTGCTGCTAAGTGAGAGTAGAAATTGGTTTTTAAAAACTCTATTCCCAGCAAGGTGAGATGAGTGTGCACAAGGAGGGCAATCTAAGATAGCGACACAGAGTCCATCCCGTGTGAGAAGTGATGAGGTAGCTGCGGAGATGGCAGACTGCTCACAGAGAACAGAGGTGACAGAATAGCTTCCCTGGTGGCTCAGACGGTAAAGTGTCTGCCTGCAATGTGGGAGACCCGGGTTCGATTCCTGGGTCGGGAAGATCCCCTGGAGAAGGAAATAGCAATGCACTCCAGAACTCTTGCCTGGAAAATCCCATGGATGGAGGAGGCTGACAGGCTACAGTCCATGAAGTTGCAAAGAGTCGGACACGACTGAGCGACTTCACTTCACTGAGAGTATAAAGAGGCAAGTTTCTCACTGTCACACAAGGAAGTTACCAACATAGAAAAGGAGAAAACTAGAATGAAACCTATAATGTTGGTTTGGAATTAGAGGTATAAATGTGTGTATGAACTCATAGTTTTTACAGGTAAGTAGTTAGATAAGTAGGTAGGTGAGTAGGACAGTAGAGATGATAGATGAAGAGATAGATGACAGATACACAGATACATAGATTTCTACCTAGAGACTGATATATAAATATATTTTTCTCTATCTCTATCCAACAAGCATTCTGAAATAGTGGCATCCCATAGCAATGAACATACCTAACACCCAGATCTTGTCTTCTAAATACCATTTTCCACTGAAAGCAATCAGTACTGCTTGGAGAGATGGCTAAATCCATGGCTGGCAAAATACAAGATGAGCTATACAATCATTTGAATACTAGAATAAATTATGACTATAATGGATTGTAAACAATGAAGTAAAATGAAAAACTATGTGTCCATACAGATACAAGTAAATTGCAAACTGTTAAGAAATGTGGTACTTACTGCTTCAAAGTACCTCTATACAAAATACTTATTAATTACAAAGGGAAAAAAGTAATTTCACAGTGGACAGGCCTGGAAATTCCCACCTTAGTGCAGAGGTCAAGTAAGCATGATCAGCAATGGAAAACATTAAAATCATGAACCACCTGATAGCATGTAAGGAGAAGACCACAGCATCACTTCTGTGATATTTTTGACAAACATGCATAACTTGAATCAAGTCACGAGAAAGCATTTGTAAAATGAGGGATATTCTATTCTAAACCAGCGTGATTTTTGAGAGTATCAAGGTAATGAAGTCAAAGAAAGACTTTAGCAAGAGACTAATATGGCAAGAGACTTCCATATGGCAAGAAACTATTGAGAGACGACAACCAAGAGCAAAGTACAATTTTGAACTGCTTTTTTTTTTTTTTTTGCAATAATGGACACGAGGGGACAGTTGGTGACACCTGAAGGGGTCTGACGATTAGATAGTCGGTAGTGATGCATCAATGTTAGTGATGATGGTTGTACTGTATATGTATAAGATGTAGGAGAACATTCTTATTTGTAAGAAGTACAAGATTAAGTATTCAAGGTGATGGAAAATCAAATGACAACTTTAAAATAGTCTAGGAAAAATTAATATATACTGCACTTATAGTATTTCTGTAAAGTGTTTGACTGTCTCAAAAAATTAAAACAGTTGGCAAAATTATGCATTGGAAATATGCATTTCTACTAGCTCAGATCAGATCAGATCAGATCAGTCGCTCAGTCATGTCCAACTCTTTGTGACCCCGTGAATCGCAGCACGCCAGGCCTCCCTGTCCATCACCAACTCCCGGAGTTCACTCAGACTCACGTCCATTGAGTCAGTGATGCCATCCAGCCATCTCATCCTCTGTCATCCCCTTCTCCTCCTGCCCTCAATCCCTCCCAGCATCAGAGTCTTTTCCAATGAGTCAACTCTTCACATGAGGTGGCCAAAGTACTGGATTTTCAGCTTTAGCATCATTCCTTCCAAAGAAATCCCAGGGCTGATCTCCTTCAGGACTGGTTGGATCTCCTTGCAGTCCAAGGGACTCTCAAGAGTCTTCTCCAACACCACAGTTCAAAAGCATCAATTCTTCGGCGCTCAGCCTTCTTCACAGGCCAACTCTCACATCCATACATGACCACAGGAAAAACCATAGCCTTGACTAGACGAACCTTTGTTGGCAAAGTAATGTCTCTGCTTTTCAATATGCTATCTAGGTTGGTCATAACTTTCCTTCCAAGGAGTAAGCGTCTTTTAATTTCATGGCTGCATTCACCATCTGTAGTGATTTTGGAGCCCAGAAAAATAAAGTCTGACACTGTTTCCACTGTTTCCCCTGTTTCCCCATCTATTTCCCATGAAGTGGTGGGACCAGATGCCATGATCTTCGTTTTCTGAATGTTGAGCTTTAAGCCAACTTTTTCACTCTCCACTTTCACTTTCATCAAGAGGCTTTTGAGTTCCTCTTCACTTTCTGCCATAAGGGGGTGTCATCTGCATATCTGAGGTGATTGATATTTCTCCCGGCAATCTTGATTCCAGCTTGTGCTTCTTCCAGTCCAGCATTTCTCATGATGTACTCTGCATATAAGTTAAATAAACAGGGTGACAATATACAGCCTTGACGAACTCCTTTCCCTATTTGGAACCAGTCTGTTGTTCCATGTCCAGTTCTAACTGTTGCTTCCTGACCTGCATACAAATTTCTCAAGAGGCAGATCAGGTGTTCTACTAGCTAGTAACTAACAAATTCTCCCATATGTATATAGCCAAACAGGTCCCAACAGGCTCTTTGTAACAGAGAAATTGTAATAAGGAAAAAAGACATCAATACATAAAAAGTAACATAATTATATATCATGGTTATGTATAAATAAGTATATTTATTATCTAGAATACTACACAGTAGTTAAAGATGAACTGTCTTAACATGAATAAATACTGTGAAAATAGTAGATTATTTTCACAATAGGGATATTATTTGTGTATTTTGAGCAGACCAAGCAATCCTTTGAAATTGAAGAGCACATGCCTAGGATATAAAATATAAGAGGGTGGACAGAAGAATGCAAACCATTTCAAAATATCTGATCACTTCCCAGGACAAAAGAATGCAGTTAGATGGGCTCAACTGTTCAGTATCATCCCAATTTTTCTTTTTATCTGAACAAAAATGGCAAACTGTTTTCTTAATTTGTGGGTAATAGGTATATGGGCTTGTGATAGATTATTCCTTGTACCTTCTTCCTCCATGAGAGAGATATTATTAAAATTTTAAAACAATAAAATAAAATAGTTATCAAAAATTTAAATGTTCTGAGCAGAATTTGAAGACAATGTCTGACCTGGCTATAAACCACACTGAAAATTTTCCAAACTAAACCAGGGATCTCCGGGAGAACTCACCACCTAGTCCCCAGGATTCCAGAGTGGGTAGCAAGAAACCCTACCCAGATTAATCAGAGTGAGTGGAATGCAGAGGAGGGAAATAGCATTTCTGAAGATGGAAAATATGAGCTGGGAGACACCAAACCCTTTGATTTCGGGAGGAAACATTTGCAGAAGAGTCATGTTCTCTGATTATCATAAAGGGCCACAAAGAGCTATTTTGTGTACCATTATGTGAGACATAAAATTATCCTACATTTTAGTAAGAACAGGAGCAAAGTATTTTTTGTCTTGTTTTGTTTGTGGGGTTTTTTTGTTGTTGTTGCATGATGGATGGCCTCAGGAGGACTATTTGCAGTTTTGTTTTAATTTAATGTTAGAATATAGTGATTTATGGGCTTCCCTGTAACTTAGCTGATGTAGAATCTGCCTGCAGTGCAGGAGACCCCAGCTTGACTCCCGGGTTGGGAAGATCCCCTGGAGAAGGGATAGGCTACCCACTCCAGTATTTTGGGGCTTCCATGGTGCCTCAGATGTTAAAGAATCTGCCTGAAATGCAGGAGACCTGGGTTGGATCCCCGGGCTGGGAAGATCCCCTAGAGGAGGGCATGGCAACCCACTCCAGTATTCCTGCCTGGAGAATCCCCATGGACAGAGGAGCCTTGTGGGCTACAGTTCATGTCATTCCAAAGGGTCGGACAAAACTGAGCGACTAAGCACAGCACAGCACGTGTATTTGTTAATCCCAAACTCCTAGTTTATCCTTCTCTGCCCTGCCCAAGTTTCCCCTTTGGTAACCATAAGTTTGTTTTCAAAGTTTGTGAGTCTGTTCAGCAAATGTATTTTTATGCCTTACCTAATACCAGACTTTATGTTGTGGTAAGATTATGTAAAATATTCCTGTTACAGCTTAATTCCTTGATGTTAATTAAAGCAATGAAAATAATGAGAGCTCTCTCCCTGCCAGACTATGTCCCCTCATGGACATGGTTATCAGTTAAACTTAATATTAACTATCACCTGATAAACTTAATATTCTCTATAGACTGTTCCTATCTAAGCAATGCTTCTGATTAGAAAGAAAGGGCACTGTTTCTGAACAGGATTCAGTCTCCTTTTGTTTGGTACAAGTGAAAAGTTCTGAAGCAAATCCACCCCAGAGAGGTACCTTCACTGTGTCTGCTTCGTCTTCGCTATATGAAGATGGAGATGTGGACCTGGAACTGATGTAAAACTTGATCTTTAGATTCTGTTCGAATATATTGTCAACTGGATCGCCCTAGAAAAACAAGTTAGGGAAAACAAAAATTCAAGAGATCACTGTATAGAATTCAGCACTCTTAACATAAGTCATGAACATAACACTACTTTCCAATAATGGGTGATAAAACTGTAACTTTAGTATTTTTGTAAGAATTATGTCAACACACAAAACTGCAGCCATAATCCTTCAGTGGTGGACACAGCTGTTCCCACCTGCACCTCTGAGCACTTCTCTTCAGAATGTGCTGTTTCACATCCATCATTCCATTCCATGTGGAAGTACCATGACATAAAAAAAAAAAAGCAGGTGGACTCCATTCACAGTGGGTTATAGAGAAATGAATCAGAAACTACAGATAAGAACTCTGTCACTGAGGGCACCTGGTGAAGAGGTTCAGAATATGTCACCCCCAGGTATGTCACTTTGGCATATTGATTACTTGAATTAAAGTACTTGAGAAACAGCCATGCAAGTATATCTGGCCCTCCTTTGTTCTCCTGAAGGAAGAAGAATACAAATCTTCTCTGTGAAAATAACCCTCCCTGTGCCAGGAGGAGGGAAAAACTTTATCACCAGAAACGGAATTCAAGACTAGGAAGGCTGCATAAACAAAGATATGATTGTTAAACTACCCATATTTTCCTTGTTACTTCACCATTTGTGACTCAACCCAAACCTCTTTGTTTTATCATTTCTTCACAAATATATTGTACCTTTGCCTAAAAAAGTATAAAATCTTCCTTACTCTGGTCACTTAAGGTCTTCTCTTGGGAAGGCTCCCATGTACATGTAAAAATTTAATAAAATGTATATGCTTTTCTCCTGTTATTCTGTCTTATGACCAATAGAAGGAAGACAAGAATTTTTCCCACCCACAATGAATTAGACATTAAATGAAAGTAAATGAAACTGATCATGGTTGTATGACTAATGGCACCAATATAAACCCCTGCTTATTTAATAGCATAGAAATACTGGCACCTAAAGGTCAACATCTATTATTGTCAGAATTTTTGTGACTTTACTTTGGAAGATCATGTAGTGCATAATTTAGTGATTTCCAAAGTTATCAAGTTTCTTAAAATGCAGAGGCAGCTCCAGGATTTTTATATAAGTGAGGCGCAATCAGAAGATGAGGTGAAGCTATAGGTCAGCCTTCCTGGGGTTGCATACACACAGTGAGTGTTTCACATGGTACTAGAGAGCGTTTTGCTGTTTTCTCTACACATAATGTTTAATATGCATGAGATGATGGTGGTGGTGGTTGTGGTGGTGATAGCAGCAGTAACTGGGGTTTAGGGGTAGGGGAGCTGGTAGAGATTATTGAAAGGCCAACCTGCCTGAGCACCCCCCTTAGTCTCAAGAGCCACAATTGTCAAAATGTCCTGTGCATTTGTATGAGCATGTTTTGGGGCTAACAGAACAAACTCTTTTCAGAAAATAAAGCCAAATAATAAAAAGCAGAAATAATTGACAATGTGCAAAGCAAAGAGCTTTACTTAGTAAATTATATCTTAAGCTTGTTTTCAGTTCAAGGCAAATTCAGACACGTGGCTTAAATCCCCAAATGCCCTGTTCATTTTCTCAGGTTGGATACAGTATCTTCCATTGTTAATTCATGTGACCACTGCTGTGAAATATGACTTATTGTTTGTATATTTTATTGATTTTTTTTTTTTTTGGTGTGGAGAATTTAAAAGTCTGTCTTTTGGATTGATTCTAGGTACAATTTTCTATGTGGCACAGTGGTAAAGAATCCACTTGTCAGTGCAGAAGACCCAAGAGATGTGAGTTTGATCCCTGGATCAGGAAGATGCCCTGGATTAGGAAATGGCAACCTACTCCAGTATTCTTGCCTGCAAAATTCCATGTACAGAGGAGCCTGTCAGTTACAGACCATGGGGTCACAAAGAGTTGGCCATGATTGAGCAACAGAGCATGCACACACAGTTTTCTATGTGGTTAATATTTTAGAGATCAACAAGGCTCCCAACAAAATACTTGAGCCTAACACTCTAAGTGTTAGTCGCTCACTCCTGTCCAACTCTTTGCAACCCCATGGACTGTAGCTCACCAGGCAACTCTGTCCATGGGATTCTCCAGGCAAGAATACTGGAGTGGGCAGCCATTCCCGTCTCCAGGGGATCTTCCTGACCTGGGGATCAAACCTCAGGTATCCTGCACTGCAGGCAGATTCTTTACCATCTGAGGCACCAGGCTGGAAATTTAAAACCGGCAAGATTGGCTGTCACTTATTGCTAATAATATAATCAAGGCTATGGTCTTCCCAGTGGTCACATATGGTTGTGAGAGTTGGACCATAAAGAAGGCAGAGTGCTAGAGAATTGACACCTTCGAACTGCGGTGCTGGAGAAGACTCCTGAGAGTCCTTTGGACAGCAGGGACCTCAAACCAGTCAATCTTAAAGGAAATCAATCCTGAATACTCTTTGGAAGGACTTTTGCTGAAGCGGAAGTTCCAGTATTTTGGTCATCTGATGTGAAGAGTTGGCTCATTGGAAGAGTCCCTGATGCTGGGAAAGATTGAAGGCAGAAAGAGAAGAGGGCATCAGAGGATGAGATGGCTGGATGGCATCACCGACACAATGGGTGTGAACTTGGGCAAACTTTGGGAGATGGTGAGGGGCAGGGAAGCCTGGTGTGCTACAGTCCATTGGGTCGCAAAGAGTTGGATATGACTGTGTGACTGAACAACATGGCTAATAGACCTGTTCCCTGGAGGGCCATGACCATTACGGTGGGCATAAGCAAGCTAGCTATACGACACAGCTATCAGCAAAACAAGTAGATAAGGAGTTAATTTACTCCTACCAATGAAGATTCCCTTCGGAAACTTCTCAGTAACCTAGGTAACTGCCTACTGGAGAGACCCATCTGTCCTCTCCCATCCCCTGAATCGCACTTTTAAGCTTTAAATTAGGCAACATAGAGTGAAACCTTGAAACTCAAGACACCCCACCCTCTATGCCAGTAAAATCAGAGCTCTCAGTCTCCTTTCTCTCCCATTCTCTCGATCTGCCACCTTGTTGTGTGGCCCTTGGGTGTGCCATGTACCCTCCAGGGCCTGTGAGTGATCAATCATGTTCCTCAGATTTCCCTTATAGTTTTTACTTAAGTGCATCCTGCTATCATAATAAGAATCACTAGGCTCGGGCCAGACACACAGTGGTCCCTGTGGTGATGGAGAGGATTGTGTGTGGCACTCACTACCAGTACTATGGCTCAGGTGAATGCTCTGGGCATTCCTATCCAAGAACATCACTACCAACCAGCTGAGACTACAAAACACAGAGTTTAATTTTGCTCATAGTGTGTTGTCTTTTGTGCTTGACTTTTTCACTCAACATTATGCTAATGAGATTCATTCATGGTGTTGTGTATAGCTGTAATTTATTCATTGTTATTGATATAGTGTATTTCATTACATTAATATAGCCTAATTTCTTTATTCATTCATTTTGATGGACATTTGTGTTTTAGCTATTACAATCATTCTTCTACATACCTCCCGGCATAAAATATGCAAGCATTCCTACAGGATATATTTCTAGAAATGGAATTATACAATATGCAGATTCATATTTCTTCAAATACTCACCAACACTTGCTTTTGTAATCATTCTGTGTTAGCTATTTATTTTCTCTAGTGGCATCTCATGAGGTTTAGAACTTTTAATATGTTCATTGTCTATTTGGATTTCCTCTTTTATGAATAGCCTGTTAAATTTCTTGCCACTTTCCCATCAGGTTCACTGTCTTTTTATTATTGCCTTATAAATTCCTTATATATTCTAGATATGAGCTTTTGTTATTTGTAGTGTTGTAAACATCTATTTCTACTCTAAGGCTTGTGTTTGGATGATCATTTTTCACTGTTCTATAGTCCCAGTTTTATAATAAATTAAGCATTTCTAATACAAATTTTTCTGGGCACTGTCATACACCACTGGTCTATGTATCTATGTTTTTGCAAATACCATACTGTTTTAATTTACAGATTGTAGTTTTATAATAAATCCTGAATTTCTGGGACTTCTCTGGCAGTCCAGTGGTTAAGACTTCACCTTCTAGTGCAAGACTTGCCTATTCCATCTCTGGCTGAGCAGCTAAGAACCCACAAGGCTTGTGGCCAAAACACCAAAAACATAAAACAGAAGCAATATTGTAACAAATTCAATGAAGACTTTAAAAATGGTCCACATCAAAAACATCAGAGAACAACATGGAGATTCCTTAACAAAGTAGAAATAAAACTACCATATCACCCAGCAATCCCACTATGGGCATATACCCTGAGAAAATCACAATTCAAAAAGACACATGTACCCCAGTGTTTACTGCAACACTATTCATACTAGCCAGGACATGGAAGCAACCTAGATGTCCATTGACAGATGAATGGATAAAGAACATGTGATACATATACATATATGCATACATATATATATTATATATATATATAATGGACTATTACTCAGCCATAAAAAGGAACACATTTTTATGTTTGTACAACTACACCTCAATTGTAGTGAGGTAGATGAACCCAGAGCTTGTTATACAGTGTGAAGTAAGTCAGAAAGAGAAAAACAAATATAGTATGTTAATGCATATATATGGAATCTAGAAAAACAGTACTGATGAACCTATTTGCAGGGAAGGAATGGACATGCAGACGTAGAGAAGAGATGTGTGACCACATTGCAAATTTCATGAAGAGAATAGAATTTAATCAGGATTATATTTAATCTTGATATTTTATATTAGATCTTTAATCTTGATGGAATCTTGATTGAATTGATGTATTATCAGTAAACTCAAACAGGGGCTCTGTATCAACCTAGATGGGTGGGGTGGGGAGGGAGATGGGAGGGAGGTTCAAAAGGGAGGGGGATATATGTATATCTATGGCTGATTCATGTTGAGGCTTGACAGAAAACAACAAAATTCTGTAAAGCAATTATCCTTCAATTAAAAAATAAATTAATAAAAAAATGAATTAATATCTTTATAATATTGTGTCTTTCAATCTAGTGTTATAGACTATTTAACTTAGGCCTTTTCAAATATCCCTCTTTAAATTTTATAATATTTCTTCCTAGAAGCCTTCTAGCTATTGTTAGATTTGCTTCTAAATATTTGATTCCTTATGCTATTGTAAATGGTGTATGTTTCAAAAGATAATTATTTAATATTCTAATATAATTACTTCATATTATTTAATATTCATATAGAGAGATGCATTTGATTTGAGTATATTGATGTGACATATATTTGTTTCTGTATATTGACATTGCAGTCAACATATTCTGTACATATAATATACTCTGTATATTGATTTTTATATACTGATATGGTAGTCAACCACCTTGCTAAACTATTAATAATTCTAATAATTTATTGAAAAGATCCTCAATTTCATAATGAATTTTATGTTCATAAACATAAATTTTTTTATTTTTTCATTTTTATACTTTTTTGCACTTCATACTTTTCATTTTTATACTTTGTTCATAAATATAAAAATAGAAAAGCTTCAGTATTTCACCATTATACAGTTATATACATCAGATCAGATCAGTTGCTCAGTCGTGTCCGACTCTTTGCGACCCCATGAATCTCAGCACGCCAGGCCTCCCTGTCCATCACCAACTCCCGGAGTTCACTCAGACTCAGGTCCATCGAGTCAGTGATGCCATCCAGCCATCTCATCCTCTGTCGTCCCCTTCTCCTGCCCCCAAGCCCTTCCAGCATCAGAATCTTTTCCAATGAGTCAACTCTTCGCATGACGTGGCCAAATTACTGGAGTATATAATTATTATTATATATAATGGCGGCACTACTGGTAAAGAGGGCTTCCCAGGTGGTGCTAGTGGTAAAGAACCTAACTGCCAATGCAGGAGAAGGTACGAGACATGGGTTTGATCCCTGGGTTGGGAAAAGCCCCTGGAGGAGGGCATGGCAACCCACTTCAGTATTCTTGCCTGGAGAATCCCATGGACAGAGGAGCCTGGTGGACTTTGGTCCATAGGGTTGCAGAGTCAGACATGACTGAAGTGACTTAGGATGGAGGATAATAATATTGTACAACATATAATGATAATTATATAATATTAAATATTATTATTATATATGACTTTTGTTGCTGGTGCTGATATCTTTGATCAGATAAAGAAAGTTGTTTTCTATTTCTAGATTGGGAAGAAGGGTTTTGCTTTTCTATCATAAAAGGCTGTTGAAATTTTTCAGATGTTCTTATGCTTTTATTGAAATGATATGATTTATATTTTTAATCCATGAAAATCAAGATGGTGGACTAGAGGGATGTATGCTCATCTTCTCTTGCAAGAACACCGAAATTGCAACTAGCTGCTGAACAACCATCAACAGGATAATGTTGGATCCCACAAAAGAAAGATACCCCATGTCCAAGGGCAAAGAAGTCCCAACAAGATGGTATGAGTGGTGTAACCACATTTAGAATCAAATCTCATAACTGCTAGAGATGCTCAGAGGGTACAAACAAAACCTCATGCTCACCAGGACCCAGGGAAAGGTGCAGTGACCCCCACAAGAGACTGAACCAGACCTGCCTTTGAGTGTTTGAGGGTCTCCTGTGGAGGCACAGGTCAGCAATGGCCTGCTGTGGGGACAGGGGTTCTGGGTGCCGCAGACCTGGGAGGCACAGTTGTGTGGCATAAGTCGTCTTGGAGGAGGTTGCCATTAGCCCCACCATAGAGCCACTGAGCCTACAAACTGGAGAACAATTATACCAAAGAAGTTCTTGCTGCTGCTGCTAAGTCACTTCAGTCGTGTCCGACTCTGCATGACCCCATAGATGGCAGCCCACCAGGCTCCCCCGTCCCTGGGATTCTCCAGGCAAGAACACTGGAGTGGGTTGCCATTTCCTTCTCCAATGCATGCAAGTGAAAAGTGAAAGTGAAGTCGCTCAGTCGTGTCCGACTCTTAGCGATCCTGTGGACTCCAGCCTACCAGGCTCCTCCATCCATGGGATTTTCCAGGCAAGAGTACTGGAGTGGGGTGCCATTGCCTTCTTGCACTGTTGCAAAAGTTCTAGGGCCCAAAACAGAGTTTCCAACCTGGGGATCTGAGAACCCTCTGAGAATTTGACTTTGAAGGGCAGTGGGATTTGATTACAGAACTTCCATAGGACTGGGGAAACAGACTCTTGGAGGGCCAAACAAAACTTTGTGCGCACCAGGACCCAGGAGAAAGGAGCAGTGACCCCACAAGAGACTGAGCCAGACTTTTAATATTTTTAATCTGTTACTATGTTATATTTTTAATGTGTTACTGTGTTATGTTGATTCATTTTCCAGAAGGAAAAGGGGATGACAGAGGATGAGACGGCTGGATTGCCGGGAGCCGGCATATTGCATATTGAGTGCATATTGCATATTGAGTGCAGCACTTTCCACAGCATCATCTTTCAGGATCTGGAATAGCTCAACTGGAATTCTATCACTGCCGGGAGCCAGCGTGAGGAACTCCACCCATGACAAAGGTCATGAGGAAGGAGGCTCGGCATACGCAAAGGCGGGATCGAGCCCCAGGAGTCCCTCTGGAAATTCTCGAGCATCTACCCCCAAAACCAGAGTCTGCCTACTTTCTGCTTTGTGCTCTCACCTACACCTCTGACTTTACGGGGGGCTGTCCCCCATTACCTCTCTCTGAAAAAAGTTAACTTACAGCTCCAGTTAATAATTCCTGGGTGTGACAGTGTTTCAACCTACAAACTCCTTTGGAAGTCCTCTAGCCTGCCTGAATAGGTTTTTCCGGCCACATGTGATTGTTCAGAGCCTTCCAACTGTGAGAGGCATGAGATGTTCTAAACTGTCTGAATACAGATTCCTTTGAGCAGTTAAAAGATTGATTAGAAATTGTATTGGTGAAGGGATTTTCACTTGTTGGGACAACGTTTGCTGCTAAGTTTCCATATCCCTTACCTGCTGTGTCCCTGGCAGTGTATTGATTAATATAATTGGTGTAAGTAGTAGCTTTAATTTTTGAAATCTTGTAACCTTGAATTAATTCTTTTTCTTGTTACAGCCCACCACACCTTTGCCCTATAGGAATGCAACTTTAATGCTTTTGGAGGGTGGCGCCTGACTAGTCACCTTTAGAGAAAAATAAGTTTTCTGAAGAAAGGGTCTTAAAATGTTAACAGGCCTCTGGGCCAGAAGATGATGCAAATCACCTAAACTTTTGCATATGATAAGTTTGCAGGAAGAAAGCCTGGCTTACTGCATGACTCTATCCCTTCCCCCATTATCCTCTATGCATAACTTAAGGTATTAAAAACTACTTTGGAAAATAAAGTGTGGGCCTTGTTCACAGAAACTTGGTCTCCCCATGTCGTTCTTTCTCTCACCTTCTGGCTGAATTATTCAGCCTCTTTTCTCCCCTGAATTTCCTCACTGAGCTATCCTTATTTCAGCCTCTTTTCTCCACTGAATTTCCTCACTGAGCTATCCTTATTCTATTACTCTTTATATCCTTAATTAACATTTAATTAAGCAGTTGTTTCCTGATCCTCACCGACGCTGTCCCCGCTTCGAATTCCCTGGATCCACCGGGGCTGGACCCCGGTACTGGATGGCATCACCGACTCGATGGACATGAGTTTGAGTGAACTCTGGGAGTTGGTGATGGACAGGGAGGCCTGGTGTGCTGCAATTCATGGGGTCACGAAGAGTCGGACACAACTGAACGACTGGACTGAACTGAACTGAACTGAAAGTGAAACTTTGTGTATCTGTTCAGTTCAGTTCAGTCACTCTGTTGTGTCTGACTCTTTGCAACCCCATGGACTGCAGCCTGCCAGGCTTCCCTGTCCAACATCCACTCCCGGAGATAGCTCAAACTCATGTCCGAGTTGGTGATGCCATCCAACTGTCTCATCCTTTGTTGTCCCCTTCTCCTCCTGCCTTCAATCTTTTCCAGCATCAGGGTCTTATACCAAATTGGTCATGCTGAGTTATTCTTTTTATTCTGTTTAGCAACTTTTTTTAAAGACTTAAAAATTTTTTCAACAATTGCAGGATTTCATGAGAATTCCCACTGTACAGCTAAGAGTATACAAAAGGTCAGATTTGCTATGTGTATGGTGCAGATGTTTTACCCCTGGACAAAAGTGATGAAGTATAATGAAAACAGTGTATATAATCTTTGAACTGTTCCAAGGACATGGCAATCAGCACAGCTGAAGCCATGGATGTTCTTGTTAAATTTCAAACTAAAGTTCAAAGAATGCTTCTGTAACTTCAGCCAAAATAGTGGATTGTATACCTTTGTCTTTAACAAACACATGAGCATCATTATCTTAGCCTTACCCTCGATAATCTTTTAATGAGTGGCTAAAATTTAAAGCTGTGTGTTCAGTTAAGACAAAACCTATATTTTTCATAACAGGTATAGAACCAACAAAATACTCATTAATGTCAAAAGTAGAATTCTGTATGTTCACCAGTAAGATTAGACTTCTTCCTTCTAAAATATTCCTTATCAGGTTTAGGTATCAGGTTACACTAACCACATAAAATAATTTGAGGGGTGTCTTAGTCAACTACAGCTGCCAAAACAAAATACATGGATTAGGTGACTAAACAGCAGGCATATATTTCTCATAGTTCTAGAGGCTGGATGTTTTAGATCAAGGTGCCAGTGTGGTTGGCTTCTGGTAAGAATTTTCTTTCTAGCTTGCAGACAGCCAGCTCCTCACTGTGCCCTCATATGGAAGAGGCCACCAATACTATCAGACAAGGGTCTCACTCTTACAATCTCATTTAACTGTTTAGTCGCTAGTCATGTTCAATTCTTTCTGACCCTATGGACTATAGCCTGCCAGGCTCCTCTGTCTATGGGATTGTCCTGGCAAGAATACTGGAGTGGGTTGCCATGCCCTCCTCCAGGGGATCTTTGTGACCCAGGGATTGAACCCTCATCTCTTAATGGTTCCTGCATTGATGAGTGGGTTCTTTACCACTAGCATCACCTGGGAAGCCCATAAGTATACATAAGGATAGATAAAAAGATACAGACATTATAAGAAATTGTCTCACATAAATAGATCATAAATAATTTCCTTAAATAAATAAAAGATTAAAACATATACACACATATATATATATAAACATAAGGACATATAAAAAGATACAGATATAAGGAATTGGCTCACATGATTATGGAATATAACCAGAAGGAGATATTGATACACAAATAGATAGTGATATAAATTCCTGTTGGTTTTGTTCCTCTGGAGAACCTTAAACCAGATTTTGGTGCTGAGAAGAGACTGGTTCCAAATTGGGAAAGGATTATGTCAAGGCTGTATATTGTTACCCTGCTTATTTAACTTATATGCAGAGTACATTATGCGAAATGCTCGTCTGGATGAAGCACAAGCTGGAATCAAGATTGCCAGGAGAAATATCAATAACCTCAGATATGCAGATGACACCACCCTTATGGCAGAAAGTGAAGAGGAACTAAAGAGCTTCTTGATGAAAGTGAAAGAGGAGAGTGAAAAAACTGGCTTAAAACTCAACATTCAAAAAACTAAGATCATGGCATCCAGACCCATCACTTCATGGCAAATAGATGGGGAAACAATGGAAACAGTGAGAGATTTTATTTTGGGGGGCTCCAAAATCACTGCAGATGGTGACTGCAGCCATGAAATTAAAAGACAATTGCTCTTCAGAAGGAAAGCTATGACAAACCTAGACAACATTAAAAAGCAGAGACATTGCCAACAATGGTCCGTATAGTCAAAGCTATAGTTTTTCCAGTAGTCATGTATAGATGTGAGAGTTGGACCATAAAGAAGGCTGAGCACCAAAGAATTGATGCTTTTGAACTGTGGACTTGGAGAAGACTCTTGAGAGGCCCGTGGACTGCAAGGAGATCAAACCAGTCAACTCTAAAGGAAACAAATCCTGGACCTTCATAGTCCGTGGGGTCACAAAGAGTCAGACATGACTGAGTGACTAACACTTCCACTTTCACATGAATGAACCCATAGGACATTATGGTAAGTGAAATAAGCCAGTTACAGAAGACAAATACTACATGATTCCACTTATGGGAAAATTCTAAAGTCAAACTCATAGAAGTAGAGAGTGGAATGCTGGTTGCCAATAACTAGAGGAGAGGAAAAGTGGGGAAACGTCTGTCAACGAGTACAAAGTTTCACTTATGCAAGATGAATAAATTCTGGAGATCTGCTGTACAAAGTTGTGCCAATAGCTAGCCGTATTGCATTGTGTACTTGAAAACTTGTTAAGAGGGTTTATGTTAAGTGTTCTTACAGGAATGGCAGTAAGAGACCATATTTCTGCCAGGGATGGCAGTCCAGTAGTTAGGACTCCCTGCTTCCACTGCTGAGGGCCTCGGTTCAATCCCTGGTCAGAGAACTAAGATCCAGCAAGCAATGTGGGGACAAAAGTGTTTCTACAACAACAATAAAAAGAAGCACAAGGGAATTTTTTGAGGTAATGGATGTATGTATTACTTTGATTGTGGTGATAGTTTCATGGGTGTATGAGTATCTACAAAGTCATCAAATTGTACGTACATTAAATATGTACATCACTTATACATCAATTGCACCTAAATAAAGTTTTTAAAAATAAATAGATAAAGTGAAACATCTCTATTAACTGTTACAGTTCTTAGTTTCCTGACTGGAACCAGACACATATCCAAGGATTCCCCAAAAACGGAATGGGTAAATAAACTACTGTATATTCACATAATGGATGATCACATACATTGAAATACAGTTGAACATATTATTACTACACATAAATGAGACTCACCCACTCAAAGCTGTGATACGAAAGAACGTGTACAGGGTGATTCTACTTACATACTAAAATTAAATCCTCTTGTTTAGGGATGCATACATTCACTGAGTGTAAAAACATAACAAAATGCAAGGTGAGCAGCAGAGTAGCAATTGCCCCCAGCAGAAAGAGAGGGCTTGCTGTTTCTGAGGACGGGCACACTTGTGGGGCATCAGTCATGTTTCCGATTTTCACCTGAGAGCAGGTAACAGAGGTACGTACTTTTCTCTATGTGTGTCAGAATTCACGATGTAAAATATTTTATTTTAATTCTAATATAGATGACTTTACAGCCTACATAACCTTGCAGCCTTATTTCCATGAAAACTGTTTCTTTGTTATGTGCTTATGTCAAGCCTCCAGTTCTCTCCCACGGAATATTAAAAGAGTTTTCGATGCATGATACTGGATGCTTGGGGCTGGTGCACTGGGACGACCCAGAGGGATGGTACGGGGAGGGAGAAGGGAGGGGGGTTCAGGATGGGGAACACGTGTATACCTGTGGAGGATTCATGCTGAAGTATGGCAAAACCAATACAATATTGTAATTAACCTCCAATTAAAATAAATAAATTTATAGTAAAAAAAAAAAAAAGAGTTTTATTGCAAACGGAAGTGCTACTCTGAAAGCACCAGTGACTTCTGAAGTGGCAGCAGCACATATCCAAGAATTTTAGTACTTACTTCACACTGAGCCACAGCATTAGAAGTTGTATTAAAAAGTGCCAAGGAAGACGAACTTGGGTCTTGTAGCACTAAACCTGGAAGACAACAGCAAGCAGTTTATAAATGAGAAAACTGAAACCAACATTCATGCCTTTTTCAACCTTAATCTCTTTAAAATTGTTTTCAGACCATATTTTTGGAGATAACCTGACTTCCTATGTGTGTGTGTGCTAAGTTGCTTCAGTTGTGTCTGACTCTGTGCGACCCTATGAGCTGTAGCCCACAAGGTTTCTCTGTCCCAGGAATTCTCCAGGCAAGAATACTGGAGTGGGTTGCCAGGCCCTCCTCCAGGGGATCCTCCTGACCCAGGAATGGAAACCACGTCTCTTACATCTCCTGCATTGGCAGGCAGGTTCTTTAAAACTAGTGCCACCTGGGAAGTCCTTGTGTACATATTTAAATCAAAATAGGTTTATATGTATTTTTATATATTAAATATATCTGAGAATTATGCATCTCAAATGAAATAATTTTAGCAAATTTATGCAAACTTATAATGAAACTATATAAATAAATTATGTAAGTTTTCATGAATTAACTCCTGCGTGTCAAGTCATTGCTTTCTTTTCCTTAATAGTATTATATTTAAATAAATTTTGAAACATTTTTAGAAGCCTCAAGGGGATTTTAGCAATATAGTCATGCCAATGATAGATGCTTTTTCTATGTTAGCTTCTCCCCACAGCAGGAATCAATTTCCTAACCTCCTAACCCAGGTACCTAGTACAATTATCTGTTAGTATCCATAGGATATGGCTTCCAGTACCCCTTGCAGATACCAAAGTCCTCCGATGCTCGAGTTCTTTACATGAAGTAATGTAGTATTTGCATGTAATAACCTACCCACATCCTCTATGCTTTAAATCATCTCTAGGTTAGTTATAGTACTGAATAAAATGTAAATGCTATGTTAATAGTTGCTGGAAGCTGGCAAATTCAATATAATTTCTATGTAAATAGAATGGTGCACAGCAAAGTCAAGTTTTCCTTTTTTGTGACTTTCCATAAATCTTTTGTTTTGTATTTTTTATCTGAGTTTGGGTAAATCCACAGACATGGAACTCACAGATATGGAGGGTCAAATGTATGCATTTCTTAGCTTAAGTTATCTATAAGAAGAACACAGGCAGATATAAAACAAATATTAATTATACTTAAAACTTTTATGATAGTATCAAGGCTTTATTTATTTAGACAAAATAAAATAGCCAACTACAAGTTTCTTTTTTCCCTTAAAGGAATTTTAAAGAAATTCCATACATTGTCATTTAGCAATTGTATGAACTTTAAATAAACTAAAAAATAAAACCTTATGGTATGAGTATAATTTTATTTAAATACAAGAGAAGAAAAAGTAGGAATTTAGACCTTCTCCAATAAGCATACATTTAACAACTGATATTGCCATGAGTGTGAATTTTCCAGCTCTAAATTGCTAACACAATTACTTAATAGTCAAATAAGGAAATGTGTTCAGAAATGTCACATAATACTGCATAAGGATTGTACTGCTCTACAGCATTCAGGGAAAAAATAATGGTAAAAATAAAACTGTGACAAATAAAAATGAAATAATGACAGACTTCATTTTTTTGGGCTTCAAAATCACTGCAGATGGTGACTACAGCCATAAAATTAAAAAACGCTTGCTCCTTGGAAGAAAAGTTATAACAAATCTAGACAGCATATTGAAAAGCAGAGACATTACTTTGCCAACAAAGATCTGTCTAGTCAAGGCTATGGTTTTTCCAGTAGTTATGTACGGATGTGAGAGTTGGACTGTGAAGAAAGCTGAGTGCTGAAGAATTGATGCTTTTGAACTGTGGTGCTGAAGAAGACTCTTGAGAGTCCCTGGGACTGCAAGAAGATCCAACCAGTCCATCCTAAAGGAAATCAGTCCTGAATATTCATTAGAAGGACTGATGTTGAAGCTGAAACCAATACTTTGGCCACCTGGTACAAAGAACTGACTCATTGGGAAAGACTCTGATGCTGGGAAAGATTGAAGGTGGGAGAAGAAGCGGACGACAGAGGATGAGATGGTGGGATAGCATCACTGACTCAATGGACATGAGCTTGAGTAAACTCTGGGAGTTGGTGATGGACAGGGAGACCTGGTGTGCTGCAGTCCATGGGGTTGCAAAGAGTCGGACACGACTGAGTGACTGAACTGAACTGAACTGAAAAATAAAACTTCATGTGAAAAGCTTAAAATGTTAACTTGATAAAGTATTGTGATAATATATAGTCTTTGTTTTTAGGTTCCTTCAAAAAAATGTCAAGCTTAGCACTACTCCCACTTATCAAGGTTTTGGGGTCCTGAAGGACCCCATCTACTGGTTCTCTGTAGTGAGCAATACCCTGGCCTTGATTCCTTTGCTGGAGCATCTGCCCTGAGGCCACCACCATCTGAACTTGCTATATCACTTATTCTGTATTCAGTGCATCACTTATTCTACCTCTCTCTTGAATTAGGACCTATCTTGGTTCTTGTCTTTGTAAGGATACTCAAGTTCTTTTTAATTGTTTCTTCTACTGTCCATAAAAAGTCAACCCACAAATATTTATTAGACAAATATTTACTTCCAGAGTTTGCCTATCTTGAATTCCTGATTCACCTATTCCTTCCCCTCCAGAATGTTGATCAGCTCTTGCAGGTTCATCCCACTCTGATACAATCCAATGTGAACCAAAAAACTGTGGAATGAAAGGAATGGTGAACTCAGACAGGCGGAAGCTCCACTAACATATTTGCATAAGAAGCAGCTTCTGTTGAGAAAATGAAATATCCCTTCAAAGGATTAAAGGTAACCACCACAGTTTATTTTTTAAAATAAATTCTATATAAAATGGAGTATTACTCAGGCATAAAAAAGAATGAAATTGGGTCATTTGTAGTGATGTGGATGAATCCAGAGTCTGTCATACAGAGTGAAGTAAGTCAGAAAGAGAAAAGCAAATATATATTCATGCATATATATGGAATCTAGAAAAATGGTACTGATGAATCTAGTTTCAGGGCAGGAATAGAGATGTAGACATAGAGAATGGACTTGATGACACAGTAGAGGAAGAAGAGGGTGGGATGAACTAAGAGAGTAGCATTGATATATATACACTTCTATGTATAAAATAGGTAGCTAGTAGGAAGTCGCTGTATAACACAGGAGCTCAACCTGATGGTCTGTAATAACCTAGAGGGGTGGGGAGTGGGAGGGAGGTTTAAGAGGGAAGGCCCTTATGTATCAGTTCAGTTCAGTTCAGTCGCTCAGTCGTGTCCGACTCTTTCAACCCCATGAACCGCAGTACGCTAGGCCTCCCTATCCATCACCAACTCCCGGAGTTTACCCAAACTCATGTCCATTGAGTTGGTGATGCCATCTATCATTCATCTCATCCTCTGTTGTCCCCTTCTCCTCCTGCCCTCAATCTTTCCCAGCACCAGGGTCTTTTCAAATGAGTCAGCTCTTCACATCAGGTAGCCAAAATACTGGAGTTTCAGCTTCAACATCAGTCCTTCTAATGAACACCCAGCACTGATTTTCTTTAGGATGGACTGGTTGGATCTCCTTACAATCCAAGGGACTCTCAAGAATCTTCTCCAAGACCACAGATCAAAAGCATCAATTCTTCTGTGCTCACGTAGAGCCAGACATCCTGGAATGTGAAGTCAAGTGGGCCTTAGGAAGTATCACTATGAACAAAGCTAGTGGAGGTGATGGAATTCCAGTTGAGCTATTTCAAATCCTAAAAGATGATGCTGTGAAAGTGCTGCCCTCAATATGCCACCAAATTTGGAAAAGTCAGCAGTGGCCACAGGACTGGAAAAGGTCAGTTTTCATTTCAGTCCCAAAGAAAGGCAATGCCAAAGAATGCTCAAACTACTGCACAATTGCACTCATCTCACACGCTAGCAAAGTAATGCTCAAAATTCTCCAAGCCAGGCTTCAGCAACACATGAACTGTGAACTTCCAGATGTTCAAGCTGGTTTTAAAAAAGGCAGAGGAACCAGAGATACTTATGGCTGATTCACATTGTTGTATGGCAGAAATCAACATAACAATTATCCTCCAATTAAAAGATTTTTAAAAATGCACCATGGGAAAAAAGTGGAGGAGGATCAGGAGCATCCTGATGCAAATCTTAGGCATCTCCCATGATGATGTCTTCTCAGCTGCACTTCGCCATCTCCCCACTTTGACTCCTACAGCTCTGAACACACAGACATGCGCTGCCTTGACTCTGTTTAATTTGAATAGCAGATTTTCCCATTGCCAGAGTGGCTTTGCCTTATGCTGTGACACATGGAAGCTTCCCAAAACTGGAATGTGACTGGTACAAAATGAAAAACTTGTATTACAAAAGGTCTTTATAAAAGGTAATTCCACTTAAAGTAAAATACTTTGCTTCCACTGTGACAGAAAAATCTCTTAAGTTGTATAAAATAAAACCAAACAAAATGACTCTTTGAACATTTTATCAAACAAGAGTAGACATACACACAAACCTTAACCTTGGCTCCAAGCTGGCTTATGAGAGCTAATCTTCCACCTGCATAGTAAACTGGTTCCCTAGTTAACTGGACTCATGGACATGGAGTGCAATAGGTACTGATTTAGGCAACAGTTAGCCCCATACCCTTTAGATCTGAGTGTCTCACCTTTATTCGGGTGTTCAATTTCTAACCACAGATCAGACTGGTACTTCTCTCTGGCTTTCATTTTACTAAAAGAGGCAGAGAAAAGGGAAGACACCATTAAATGCAAAGTGCAGGAGACTGACCTATAAGTGGATCTCACTTAACTGGAATGTAGGGCTAATGCAATTAGAGACTTCAGTCAAGCTGAATTTATTACTTATAACATTCCAGATAAAATGTATCCGGATTTATTTCATAGGGAATTGAAATAGTGGAGCAAATAAATGTATATACATATACTATTTTCTGTCTGATTTACATGCCTACTTTTAAGCAAATGTGTGAACTGAGATGCTCTGTGCATAAGATGAAATAATGTGTTTTTTTCTGGAAGATTATACAGATAGCTGTTTACATTGTATCATCCACATACTGAGGAATGTCTTTTTCATGTTTAAATGAAGTATACTGTATAACTGGATCATTTGTAACATATGAAGCTTTTGGCTTTAAGTATTTCAACTTTTACATTGAAGCTGATTCAAATGTTAATAACTACAGTTAAATGAATTAGTCTTTAAGCCCTCAGAGGCCCTCAGAGGCTTATATTTCTTCTTGACTCATTAAAATGACTCTTTTTGAGCACATTGATGTAGGAAACAGCTGTCATGTTTATATTTTCACACTGGTTTTGAATTTTCTTGCTTTTTTTCCTTTTACTCTCTGATACTGCTGCTGCTGCTGCTAAGTCGCTTCAGTTTTGTCCGACTCTGTGCGACCCTATAGACGGCAACCCACCAGGCTCCCCCATCACTGGGATTCTCCAGGCAAGAACACTGGAGCGGGTTGCCATTTCCTTCTCCAATGCAGGAAAGTGAAAAGTGAAAGTGAAGTCGCTCAGTCGTACCCGACTCTTAGCGACCCCATGGACTACAGCCTACCAGGCTCCTCCATCCATGGGATTTTCCAGGCAAGAGTACTGGAGTGGGGTGCCATTGCCTCTCCACTCTCTGACACTATACCACTTCAAATACACTGATGTATTTATTAGTTATGTTTACTGTCTATTTGTATGATTATCATATTGTCATACACATTGTTCTTGCCTGGAGAATCCCAGGGACGGGGGAGCCTGGTGGGCTACCATCTATGGAGTCGCAGAGAGTCAGACACGACTGAAGCGACTTAGCAGCAGCAGCAGCATACACATTATTGGGGTTTAATTTGCTCTATGTTTGTGGTAAGAATAAAACAAACTGCTTTACTGACCAGCAAACAGAATGGAGAGAGGCAGCCTTTAAAAAATACACATATTGCCAAGTTACAGCTATAATTAAAAATATATGGAAACTAACCTCAGTAGAAGTTAAAGGTCATTTAATAGTTAAAGGTCCATGGGAAATATGCCTCATTTTGAGTTTACCTCATTCTATTACTATTCAAAAGATTTTTTTCTACGTATACAAGGTATTTCTTACTAGAGGATTTGGGGAACCTGTGAATCAAGGAAATTTTGCAAATAAGGAGAGAACAACAGAAATTTCATTCACAGATGATTTAGTTTTTAGTATTATTGGTATCATTTTGTAGAGATACTGGAATCAATTAAAGCCTGTTGAAAGTACATATGTTAAAAGTAACTAATTGGTTTCAAACTTTCATCATTTTTCATAGAAATAAATCTATTCTTTAAAAAAACCCATACTTTATGTCTTACTACTACTACTACTAAGTCGCCTCAGTCGTGTCCGACTCTGTGCGACCCCATAGACAGCAGCCCACGAGGCTCCCCCGTCCCTGGGATTCTCCAGGCAAGAACACGGAGTGGGGTGCCACTGCCTTCTCCAATGCAGGAAAGTGAAAAGTGAAAGTGAAGTCGATCAGTCATGTCCGACCCTTAGCGACCCCATGGACTGCAGCCTACCAGGCTCCTCCATCCATGGGATTTTCCAGGCAAGAGTACTGGAGTGGGGTGCCATTGCCTTCTCCGACTTGTCTTAGGAAGAAACTAAACACAACACTTTGCAACCAGATTATAAAACAATAATTTAAAAAATGGTATCAGTTGGTCTCACCAGTTTAGAGTGACTGGCACAGCCTCTGGGAGGATCTTTCTGGAAATTTTCTCTCTGTCCAAAGCTGACTCCAACATAATCATAGCTGACATATCCAGTTTATCACATCGCTCCATTGCCCCTGGCATTTTCTACAAAATCAGGTAAGTAGGTTTGAGTTCCATCTTAAGTTTACAAAATTTTAAATCACCTCTAGAAAAAGTTAGGAGGTGCTGGGGACTATTAGTTTTCTTGAATAGTAAACAGAAAACTGATTGTTAAAATGTATTATTTTTCAATAAATTTGGGGATAGTATTAAAAATTCATGTGAACAGTCTCATTTTTATTCTTATAATTCTGGTAACTGCCTCCCTTTCCAAAAAAAGTAGGACTGATCTCATATGAAAAGGCATTTTTCAGGCTGAAATCCAATGAACTGAGATTATTCAGCAAGTTTATTATCATCATTTTAGCTTTCCTTTTTTCCATTTTATGAGCCTTTCTGGGCTGTGATTGACACTCACTCTTGCTCCTAAAACCAAGCTGGAATTTCTTAAAGACTCCTCTTCTTCGGTTTTTTCTAACACCAAGTCCTGAGCCTCTTTTTCATCCTTGATGCTATAATATAGAAAGTAAAAGACAGATAAAGGCAAACATGGAAAAAAATTAACCAACCTAATGAGAATAAAGAAAGATACAGGACAGTGAATCTTAGCACAAAGTATTTAAGGAGTCATAACAAATAATTTCTGACTAACAGAAAAGGGTAAAAATCTAGAGATACCTCTAAAATATATGTTATCCTGGATTTTTATAATGCTCATTAAAAAATGTGAAATGGTTGACCAGATTTAGGGCACACTGGACAACAGTAGACTTCTTCCAGGTTCAGATCATGTTGTTGGAGAAACAATTAATTCAAGGCAAAGATAGTTTTCAGTCAGTTCAGTTCAGTCGCTCAGTCGTGTCTGACTCTTTGTGACCCCATGGACTGCAGCACGCCAAGGCTCCCTGTCCATCACCAACTCCCAGAGTTTTCTCAAACTCATGTCGATTGAGTCGGTGATGCCATCCAACCATCTCATCCTCTGTCGTCCCCTTCTCCTCCCACCTTCAATCTTTCCCAGCATCAGGGTCTTTTCAAATGAATCAGTTCTTTGCCAAAGTGACCAAAGTATTGGAGTTTCAGCTTTAGCATCAGTCCTTCCAGTGAATATTCAGGACTGATTTCTTTTAGGATGGACTGGTTTGTTCTCTTTGCAGTCCCACGGACTTTCAAGAGTCTTCAACACCACAGTTCAAAAGCATCAGTTCTTTGGTGCTCAGCTTATAGTTTTACTGACTTAGTTAAGGAAGGTCACTATTCCAAACTGTTTCTTCTTAGAGACTAATTAAAATATTAATGTAATCATTGAAAATCCACACTACGCCCATATGTAAAATAGCTTACTGGAAAGCATAGTGTATGAGTCCCTTGGTGGCTAAGCTGGTAAAGAACCTGCCAGCTAATGCAGGAGACACAAAAGACAGATTTGATCCCTGGGTCAAAAAGATAACTTGGAGAAAGAAATGGCAACCTGCTCCAGTATTCTTGACTGGAAAATTCCTAAGAGTCAGACACGACTGAACATGCACACACACACACGAGTATTACATACAGTCTACACTACTTTATTAATATAACAGCATTAAACCTCCATTCCCAGAGGATCACTCAGTTAATGGGATAGTTAGTCCTATCACTCTCTAGGAAATGCTGAGGCTGGCAAATAAAAAATGCAAGTATAAAAGCAAATGAAAGAAAATTTTGGACATACAAAGAGGTAGGAAGTGTACAACACAGACTTTTCTGAAAGAAGTCTTCCAGGATGTTCTCTAGTGCAAAACAAACACTGAATTCAAGAGAGAGGGAAGACAGGAAACACAAGAACACAGAAACATAATTAGTAACTTATGATTACATCTAAAGTATTGTCAGTAAATAATAAACTGGATCTAAACTCCCATATGATGCCAGAGTTAGAACTGGAGTGGAACTATCAGAATTCTTTTTTAAAAATTAATTTATTTATTTTAATTGGAGGCTAATTACTTTACAATATTATGGTGGGTTTTGCCATACATTGACATGAATCAGCCATAGGTGTACATGGTTGTCCCCCATCCTGAACCCTCCTCCCCGCTCTCTCCTCATCCCATCCCTCAGGGTTGTCCCAGTGCACTGGCTTTCAGTGCCCTGTTCCATGCATCAAACTTGGACTGGTGACCTATTTCACTTATGGTAATATACATGTTTTACTTCTATTCTCTCAAATCATCCCACCTTCGCCTTCTCCCATAGAGTCCAAAAGTCTGTTTTTTCTATCTGTGTTTCTTTTGCTGTCTCACATATAGGGTCATCATTACCATTTTTTCTAAATTCCATATATATGCATTAATATATTGTATTGGTGTTTTTCTTTCTGACTTACTTATAGTGGAACTTTTTGAAACAAGCATACATCTCATATATACTTACATGTGATGCATGATATATATGAAGGGCTTTTAAGAGAAAAAAATTTTTTCTAGTGTGGCTTTCCTGCATGTTAATAATCAAAGAAGCAAACAGGATGCAGTGTTTGAACAAATTCTTAGGGAAATTAAAAGGAAATAATTGCCAACGAACAAATCATAATGAAAAGAGTTTAGACAGAACACACAAACCAAAGTACGTGCAAGGAAGAAACATAACAGTGAGACTAGTGTAGGCACTGGTTACATATTCCTGGGAACCAATTAGGTTCTACCTCCTAGGACTAATGTGAGTCTAAATGTATTAAAAGCATCTGAGAATTAAGACACAAATGGAAAATGATTATTTATTTAGCTGGCAGAGGAGTTAGAAGCATCTGAAATATATACATTCAAAAAATCATGACAAATAAATGGGGGGAAAGTGGAAACAGTAACAGGTTTTATTTTCTTGGGCTCCAAAATCACTGAGAACAGTGACTGTAGCCACGAAATGAAAAGACATTTGCTCCTTGGAAGAAAAGCTATGACAAACTCAGATAGCATATTAAAAAACATATTATTTTGCCAATAGTGAAGTGCCTCAGTCGTGTCCGACTCTTTTCGACCCCATGGACTGTAGCCTACCAGGCTCCTCTGTCCATGGGATTTTTCCAGGCAGTAGTACTGGAGTGGATTGCCATTTCCTTCTCCAGGGGATCTTCCCAACCCAGGGATTGAACCCGGGTCTCCCGCATTGTAGACAGACACTTTATCGTCTGAGCTATGGCTTTTGCCAGTAGTGATGAATGGATGTGAGAGCTGGATCATAAAGAAGGCCGAGTGCCAAATTGATGCTTTCAGATTGTGGTGCTGGAGAAGACTCTTGAGAGTCCCTTGGACAGCAAGGAGATCAAACCAGTCAATCCTATGGGAAATCAACCCTGAATATTCACTGGAAGGACTGATGCTGAAACTAAAACACCAATACTTTGGCCACCTGATGTGAAGAGCCGACTCATTAGAAAAGACCCTGATGCTGGGAAAGATTAAGGGCAAGAAGAGAAGGGGAAGACAGGGATGAGATGGTTGGATGGCATCAGTGACTCAATAGACATGAATTTAAGCAAACTCCAGGAGATAGTGAAGGACAGGGAAGCCTGGCATGCTGCAGTTCATGGAGTTGCAAAGAGTCAGACATGACTTGGCAACTGAACAATATACCCAAACCTCAAAAGATATATAGATACATATATACATGTGTGTGTGTGTGTGTGTATATATATATATATAAAATTTTGCCTCATTTACTTTGTCTATCACTCACTCTCCATATTTTTTTCTAAATTATTAAGTTGCAGACACAAGGATTTATTACCCTTAAATACTTAAATATAAGAACAGTTCTTATATAATCACAGTACAAAAATAAAAAACTAGAAATTCAACATTGACACACTATTAACTAAAATATAGACTATATTCAAATTTTAAAAAATTGCCCTAAAATATATTTACGTATGTTTGTATATACACACATATGTATGTATGTTTGTGTATACATATTTATATTTGCGTATTGTGGACACACAACTTTTTTGTTGTTATTTTTAAACATACACCAAAAAAGAGTTCACAGAAAGTGTCATAATTCTAAGTCTCATTCAAAACCTTAAACTTGATAAATCAAGAAAATAAATTGAAGGATGTTTGATAAACACAGTTAGTTTCCTAGTTCATTAATTTCATGATGTATTTAAAAATAGTGTGACCTGTATTTCTAAGCACCATTTCTTGTTATAATTAGTGAGAAAAGAAATTAGAAATTTAGCTTAAAAAACATTTTGAAAGCAGAAGTCCAGAGATCCAGCTCTAAGTATAAATGCTATATAGTGTATATTTTTAAAAAGTATAATTGAGTTATTACTGGTAAATTTGGAGAAGGAAATGGCAACCCACTCCAGTATTCTTGCCTTGATAACCCCATGGAGTCTGGCGTGCTACTATCCATGTGGTTGCAAAGAGTTGGACACGACTTAGTGATTCAGCAACAACTGGTAAATTAACAGGAAAAAAACTGTAGATGGGCCTGACATACCTTTCTGATGCGTTCTTTAAAGGCTTATAATCATTCAACCTATAGAATAAGGAAGCTCTGTCTTTGCTCATAGTGACATGAAAAGTCCCAGGGTTTCCCCTCCTGGAAATCTTGATGGAGAAGGAAGGCCGGAAAGTCTAGCTCTAAGTCATCCAATTGTCCAAAGGATCTGCCAGTGTGAGGCCAACTGCTGCTCCCTGGGGCTGCCCCAGGGTTCCAAGGTCAGTTCTGACTTCAGTGGCAGTTAAGTGAGAAGACTCAACTGTGCAGGCTTGATGGGCATCCATGTGTAATGGTCCAGCCTGTGAGAAAGGAGGAAATCATTCCCTGGAACACAGAATGAGAGTCATCCAGGAGGGTATTCTGGTGATGACACTGTGATATTAGATCATTAGACATTATCTATGACTTGAACTTTCATATATAACACACATATATGAAATAGATATGAATTTATATTGTTGTTGTTCAGTCACTAAGTTGTGTCTGATTCTTTGTGACCTCATGGACTGCAACACTCCAGGCTGCCCTGTCCTTCACTATCTCCCAGAATCTGCTCAAACTCATGTCCATTGAATCAGTGATGTTATCCAACCATTTCATACTCTGTTGCCCCGTTCTCCTCCTGCCCTTATATATATATGAATATATATATGTATGCGTGCTAAGTCACTTCAGTTGTGTCCAACTCTGTGTGACCCTATGGACTGTAGCCCACCAGGCTGCTCTGTCCATGGGATTCTCCAGGCAAGAATACTGGAGCGGGTTGCCATGCCCTTCCTCCAGGGGATCTTCCTGACCCAGGGGTCAAACACGAGTCTCATGTCTCCTGCATTGGCAGGTGAGTTCTTTACCACTAGCACTACCTGGGAAGCCCACAAATATATATATATATAAAACAAGAAGGAATTGTTATAAGTTGTTTTATAATTTTTTATTCTGTTTTGTTTTGTTGAGATACTTCCTTTTGGTAACTGTCAATTTTGATAAAATTTGAAACTTGTAGAAAATCATAAGACTAGACAAAGAGGTCCTGTAAATTGTTTTATCAAATTCAACATTTTAAACATTTTGTCCCACATACTTTATCTCTCTTTCACTCTCTTTTTCTCCATTTTTTTTCCTGAATCATCTGAAAATAAGTCAAAGACACTAGACTTTATTAAAAGATGCTTACTCCTTGGAAGGAAAGTTATGACCAACCTAGACAGCATATTAAAAAGCAGAGACATTACTTTGTCAACAAAGGTCCATCTAGTCAAGGCTATGGTTTTTCCAGTGGTCATTGAGAGTTGGACTATAAAGAAAGCTGAGTGCTAAAGAATTGATGCTTTTGAACTGTGGTGCTGGAGAAGACTCTTGAGAGTCCCTTGGACTGCAAGGAGATCCAACCAGTCCATTCTAAAGGAGATCAGTCCTAGGTATTCATTGGAAGGACTGATGCTAAAGCTGAAACTCCAATACTTTGGCCACCTCATGCAGAGTTGACTCATTGGAAAAGACTCTGATGCTGGGAGGGATTGGGGACAGGAGAAGGGGATAAGATGGTTGGATGGCATCACCAACTCAATGGACATGGGTTTGGGTGGACTCTGGGAGTTGATGATGGACAGGGAGGCCTGGTGTGCTGCAATCCATGGGGTTGCAAAGAGTCGGACACAACTGAGCGACTGAACTGAACTGAAACACTTAAGAATACACTTATTACATAACCACAGAATTAAAAACCTGGACATTCATCATCATCACAACACTTTTAACTAAAACATATCCTATATTCAAATTTTGTTATTTGTCCTAATAATGTCCTTCATAATTATGTTTCTCTAGGTTCAGGATAGAATCTGGGACTGCTCATTTCATTTAAGTCATATATATTTAGTCTGGAGACTTTCCTCAGTCTGTCTTTGTCTTTCATGACCTGAAAACTTTGAAAAAGATGAACCGATTATTTTTAGTTTAGTTTCCACATGATTAGATACATGTTAGCAGCTTGGGGAAGAATTCCATAAAACTGATGTTATGTCCTATAGTACCCTGTAGGATGGCACATACTCCAACACCAAGAACCCCAGGGACACTTGATGGCCATTTGCCTCATTGTTGGTGATATTAACATTGTTTGGGTAAGCAGATTGTTTCTTGACTATAAATTTTCTTGTCTCCATTTCTAACTAATAAGCTGTTTGGTAGGGAAAATATTTCAAAACTAAGCAGTTATCCTGTTCCTCATAAAACTTTCACTCATTGGTCATCCTTAATATGCTCTGAAGTAAGTGTACATGCTAAGTTGCTTCAGTTGTGTCTGACTCTGTGAGATGCTACGGACTGTAGCCCGCCAGGCTCCTCTGTCCAAGGGATTCTCCAGGTAAGAATACTGGAGTGGTTTCGATGCTCTCCTCCAGGGGATCTTTCTGACCCAAGGATCGAACTTGAGTCTCTTAGAACTCCTGCATTTGCAGGAAGGTTCTTTACCACTAGTGCCACCTGGGAACAATGCTCTGAATGCACATCTCCAATGCCATCATTTCTTCTACATTTGTTAATTAGCATTCACTGTAAGAAACAGCTTTTCCTTTTCTCTCATTTATTATGTATTCATTAATTTATTTACATCAGTATATACTCATGGGCTCCTATTTAATTTTATTCCTTACTTATTTTGAAGCTCAGTTGTCTCCTTTATTAGTCCATGCAGGGTACTATAACAAAACACCATAGGTTGGTTGACTTGGATGACACAAATGTATTTCTCACAGTTCTGGAAGTTACAAGTTCAGGAACAAGGCATTGTAAAGGCAGGTTTCATCCTGGGGCTTCTCTGGGCTTGTAGGTTACTGCTGTCTCACTGTGTGCTCATATGGGCTCTTCTTAATGTGCACTTGGAAAAAGGAGGGGTGTTCTGATGTCTCTTGCAAGTGTTTCACCCTCACGATCTCATCAAACCTAGTTACCTCTCAAAAGCCCCACCTCCAGGCCCATCTCGTTGGTGGTTAGAATTTCCTCATATGAATTTAGGAGGGGATAAAATGTTCATTCCATCTAGACAATCATCTCCTATTGGCCAAAGTGAAAGACTTCAAAACAACTCTTAAGTCCTTTTCACAAGCTCCAATATTATTTGAAGACTTTTTTGCTTTCTGGAATAAGATGTACCAAGGTCATCTTGTTCTTTCACTGTCTGAAACATGGAATCAAGAATTTTCCAAGGACTTTTGTTTTTATTTTATGGGGAGTGGTATTTAGAAAACAGCATGGTACTATGTGCTCGTTACTACTGGCTTATAAGTGCTTCTAGGACCTCTCGGCAGAAAGAACTAAATGAACATACAGACACATACATACATATACACATACATACATATACACATCCATATGCCACACAAATACACATATGCTTCACACACATGCCTATAAACATGCTACACATGAACACACACATACATCCATACACAGAGGCACAAACATATATACATGTATATAAGCTTTGTAAAAATAATAAAATACACAAAATAGACATTTTTAATATTTTTGTGCCTGACACCATCACAGAACCTTACCTCTTAGGAAACGGAATAAGAGTCAAGGAACATGGCCCACAAAGCTCTTAAAATCAGGAGTTACAGTCCGTTACATACCTGTTCACCTGAGAAACAGCCATGGGGCATGCTACACTGAGTGACTGCTGTATCTCTGAGTAATAGCTTGAGTCCTAAATGTGCTGTGTTCAAAATCTCTATTCCTAAAGTCACAAAGGTCATACACATTTACTCTAATGTTGGAATAAATATAAATAAATATAATAACAATTCTTAGTTTGTAAAACAGAGATGAATACCTGCTTTCCATGAGGACTTTGCTATTCAGGGCCCTCATTTTTTTTTTCCACTATGTTTTAATTTATTAAGTGAAGGATAATTGCTTTACAGAATTTTGTTGTTTTCTGTCAAACCTCAACATGAATCAGCCATAGGTATACATACATCCCCTCCCTTTTGAACCTCCCTCCCATCTCCCTCCCCACCCCATCCCTTTAGATTGGTACAGAGCCCCTGTTTGAGTTTCCTGAGCCATACAGCAAATTCCCGCTGGCTATCTATTATACATATGGCAATGTAAGTTTCCCTGTTACTCTTCCCATACATCTCACCCTTTCCCCTCTCTTCATGCCGATAAGTCTATTCTCTAGGTCTGTTTCTCCATTGCTGCCCTGTAAATAAATTCTTCAGTACCATTTTTCTAGATTCCGTATATATGTGTTAGAATACAATATTTATCTTTCTGACTTACTTCACTCTGTATAATAGGTTCTAGGTTCATCCACTTCATTAGAACTGACTCAAATGTGTTCCTTTTTATGGCTGAGAAATATTCCATTGTGTATATGTATCACAACTTCTTTATCCATTCATCTGTCGATGGACATCTAGGTTGCTTTCCTGTTCTAGCTGTTGTAAATAGTGCCACAATGAACAATGAGATACATGTGTCTTTTTCAATTTTGGTTTCCTTGGGATATGTGCCTATGAGTGGGACTGCTGGGTCATATGGTGGTTTTATTCTGATTTTTTAAAGGACTTTCCATACCATCTTACATAGTGCCTGTATCAGTTTACATTCCCATCAATATTGCAAGGGTGTTCCCTTTTCTCCACACCCTCTCCAGCATTTATTGTTTTTTTTTTTTTTAGCATTTATTGTTTATAGACATTTTGATGATGGCCATTCTGACTGCTGTGAAGTGATATCTCATTGTAGTTTTGATTTGCATTTCTCTACTAATGAGCAATGTTGAGCATCTTTTCATGTGTTTGTTAGCAATCGGTATGTCTTCTTTGGAGAAATGTCTGTTTAGGTCTTTTGCTCACTTTTTGATTGGGTTGTTTGTTTTTCTGGTATTGAGTTGTAGAGCTGCTTGTATATTTTGGAAATTAATCCTTTGTCAGTTGTTTCATTTGCTAAAATTTTCTTCCATTCTGAGGGTTGTCTTTTCACCTTGTTTATAGTTTCCTTTTCTGTGCAAAAGTTTTTAAGTTTAATCAGATCCCACATGTTTACTTTCACTTTTATTTCCATTACTCTAGGAGGTGGGTCATAGAGGATCTTGCTTTGATTTATGTCATCGAGTGTTCTGCCTATGTTTTCCTCTAAGAGTTTTATAGTTTCTGGTCTTACATTTAGGTCTTTAATCCATTTTGAGTTATCTTTGGGTATGATGTTAAGAAGTGTTCTAATTTCATTCTTTTACATGTAGCTGTCCAGTGTTCCCAACACCATTCATTAAAGAGGCTGCAGGGCCCTCATTTTGTTGGGCTTATACTGAACAATCACTAACTCAATGGACATGAGTTTGAGCAAACTCTGGGAGATAGAGAAGAACAGGGAAGCCTGGCATGCTGCAGTCCATGGGGTGGCAAATGGTCAGACACTACAGCTACTAAACAACAACATACAGAACAATGCAGAAAAGAGCAAGTAGGGGGCAAAGGGGAGGCAAGGCTCCACAAGGCACAAACAAGTCTCTTAATCTCAACTCTGGACCATGTAGAAATTCTCAGCTATATGAAAATTATATCAGTTCATTCAATTCTTCTAGCTATATTAAATTAATAGGAAGTATTCTGTATTATAACTCTTTTTTACAATGTAACCTTTGAGAGCAGGATAGATACACTCATAAATTTTTATTGGATTTCCTGAAATATGCCAAGAGAAGACTAGAAGGCAGTTTGGCGGAATACTGTATCAAGGCTTGCTGAATGATGGATGTCATCAATGGGGTCATCCAATGTGGGCACTGGATGATCAGGGACATTTCAGATGATGTTTTCCAGGACAAGGGTAAATAAGGATCAGTTAATTTGAAAGTGTAATTGGAAAATATTCTATACACACCAAACTGTTTTAGGAAAGTTTACTTTAATTCAAGGAAGATAACTGATTGTGTATCTCCATGTGAACTTTTGTTATTAATGAAGGATCACACACACATACACACACACATACAAAATACTATTGAAAAAAATTTAAAAATCCTTCTTTTCAGAATCCTGTCTTCACTAACACATCTGGATAAGAGGACCTGTATAGAAATCCTATACAAATTCCTTTAAACTCTTCCAACAAACTCAAGCTTCTTCCCATCTTAAACCAAAAGGAAAAATGATAAGACTTCAGTTATCAGGTAAGTTTACCCAGAGTGACTATAAAATAAGACTAAAATAACCTAAAACAAAAACCTACATCTTTGAAGGTCAACCAAGGCCACCAAGATTCCAGAGTAAAGGGAAATACATAGAGTGGGGCTTACGTTCACCGCAACATTTCCCTTCAGAGAATTTGTTAGTTTGCCATGCTGGACACACACAGAACAAAAAGTTAGCAGCCCAGAGCTTATAGCAATCTCACTGGACTGAAGGAGATGATGGCCAAAATTTGAGAAGAAAGGGAGCCAAAAAGGACCTGACATTCTGCATTGCAACTTCCTTCTTCATAGTTAGTTAGCTAGTTAGTTTAGTAGCTAAGTTGTGTCCAACTCTTGAGACCCCATGGACTGTAGCCCGCCAGGCTCCTCTGTCCATGGGATTTCCCAGGCTAGAATACGGGAGTGGGTTGCCATTTCGTTCTCCAGGAGATCTTCCCAAACCAGGAATTGAACCCAGGTCTCCTACATTGCAGGCAGATTCCTTACCAACTGAGGTACAAGGGCACTTGTTAATTCCTAAGCTGGATGCCTTATCTAAACCCAGGTTGAGTATCTGGAAGTTCTCAGTTCACGTAATGCTGAAGCCTAGCTTGGAGGATTTTGAGCATAACCTTACTAGCATGGGAGATGAGTGCAATTGTCCAATAGTTTGAACATTCTTTAGTATTTCCCTTCTTGGGAATTAGGAAAAGTCAGAGGAACCAGAGATCAAATTGCCAACATTTGCTGGATCATAAAGAAAGCAAGGGAATTCCAGAATAACATCTACCTCTGTTTCATTGACTATGCTAAAGCCTTTGACTGTGTGGATCATAACAAACTGTGGAAAACTCTTAAAGAGATGGGAATACCAGACCATCTTATCTGTGTCCAGGGAAACCTATATGCGGGTCAAGAAGCAAGAGTTAGAATCCTGAATGGAACAACTGACTGGTTTAGAATTGAGAAAGGAGTATGACAAGGCTGTTACTGTCACTGTGTTTAACTTATACGCAGAGCACATCATGTGAAATTCCAGGCTGGATGAGTTACAAACTGGAATCAAGATTGCCAGGAGAAGTATCAACAACTTCAGGTATGTGAATGATACCACCCTAATGGGAGAAAGTGAAGAGGAACTAAAGAGCCTCCTGATGAGGGTGAAAGAGGAGAGTGAAAAAGCTGGCTTAAAACTAAATATTAAAAATACTAAGATCATGGCATCTCGTCCCATCACTTCATGGCAAACAGAAGGGGAAAAGATAGAACCAGTGACCCATTTCCTCTTCTTGGACTCTAAAATCACTGCAGATGGTGACTGCAGCCATGAAATTAGAAGATGATTGCTCTTGGCAGGACAGCTATAATAAATCTGAAAGTGAAAGTTACTGAGTCATGTTTGACTCTTTGTGACCCCATGGACTGTAGCCCACCAGACTCCTCTGTCCACGGACTTCTCTAGGCAAGAATGCTAGAGTAGGTTACCGAATCTTCTCCAGGAGATCTTTCCGACCCAGGGATTGAACCCAGGTCTCCTGCATTGCAGGCATACTCTTTACCATCTGAGCAACAATAGTGTGTTAAAAAGCAAAGATATCACTTTGCCAACAAAGGTTCATATAGCCAAGGCTACTGTCTCTCCAGTAGTCATGTATGATGTGAAAACTGGACAATAAAGAAGGCAGAAGCTGAATAATTAATGCTTTTAGACTGTGGTGCTGGAAAAGACTCTTGAGAGTCCCTTGGAAAGCAAGAAGATCAAACCAGTCAATCTTAAAGAAATCAACCCTGAATACTCTTTGGAAAGTCTGATGCTGAAGCTCCAATACTTTGTCCACCTGATGTGAAGAGCCAACTCATTGGAAAAGACCCTGACGCTGTGAAAGATTGAAGGCAGAAGGAGAATAGGGCAACAGAGTATGAGATGACTGGATAGCATCACCGATTCAACGGACATGAACTTGGGCAAACTCCGGTAGATGGTGAGGGATAGGGAAGCCTGGCATGCTGCAGTCCATGAGGTCACTAAGAGTTGGCAACTGAACAAAAACAGGCTGGATGCATACATATGAAAAGAACAGCAGAAAAGCAGGTTTCTTTCTTTCTTTCTTTTTTTTAGAATAAATTTATTTATTTTAATTGGAGGCTAATTACTTTACAATATTGTATTGGTTTTGCCATACATTGACATGAATCCACCACGGGTGTACATGCGTTCCCCATCCTGAAGCCCCCTCCTGCCTCCCTCCCCATACCATCCCTCTGGGTCATCCCAGTGCACCAACCCTGAGCATCCTGTATCATGCATCGAACCTGGACTGGCAATTTGTTTCACATATAATAATATACATGTTTCAATGCCATTCTCCCAAATCATCCCACCCTCACCCTCTCCCACAGAGTCCAAAAGACTGTTTTATACACCTGTGTCTCTTTTGCTGTCTTGCATAAGACAAGCAGAAAAGCACTTTTAAGAGATTAATAAAACAAAAGCAGAGTTTCAGCTATCTAATATTGCTGGAGTAATAGAAGCTGGAGTTCAGAGCCTATCAAAGAGCAGAAATCCTGGTTAACATTATAAGCTTTCATTTGAGACTTCAGAAAGTCTTCACCATGGAACTCAGAACAAACCAGAAAGACCAGTTTTAACCATGTGGAAATACTATCTGAACAAGATTCAGGGGAATTACTCACTCTCTATCTGCCTACCAGTAGAGAAACCTATCTAAAGAAAAACAACTTCATCCTGAGCCTATATAATTGCTTATCAAATGTTCTGCCATTTAATGAAAATTTAGTAAACTAAAAATTTAGGAAACATGGTCAGGTAATCGAAAATACAAAAGTAAAAACAGACAAGAGCAAAAACCCACAGGTAAACCATACCCTGTCATGCCCTGGATCTCCCAGAAGCCAACTGTGAGTCAGAGTTTACTCAGATGCACTTGTGAGCAATACTTACGGAAGGAAGGGTACAGAGGCAGGACTGGGAAGAGAGAGAGGCTGAGTCAGCAAGAATCCCTGATGATAGTCTAAACTGACAACATGAAGAACTCTAGAGCAAGAATGAGCTTTCCAACGTATGTCACCTTGGGCAAAGAAGGGTAGGCTTTTATGCTCTTCATCAGTCAATAGATGTGGGCTACCTTAAAAGGGCCGAGACCTTGACAAAGTGACTTTCTGGAGCTGAGGTAATCCCTGGAGTTGCTGAGAGCTGAATGTTGTCTGCTGACAGAATTCCCAGCAGTGGAGCCAACAAACCTTTCAGTGAACAGGGAATCTGGGTACACATCACATGCTCAAGAAGATATATAAAATATGAAAGGTAGATAAAAGTAAACTGGGATTTTAAAAATATTTAGTGTTACTGTGGCCTACTAAAAAAATAGAAGCCAAGACAAATTAAATGTGCAAGACACTAAGCCAAAGACCCATCTAAATTGTGTCCAGATTCCTCTGACTCACATGACCTCTGAGATAATAAATGTACGTCGTATTTTAGCCCCTAAACTTAAGGCCATTGGTTGTGCAGAAATAGAAAACTGAACATAGTGGAATGAAGTGCACTGTACAACAGAGAAAAAATAGATTTGAAAACAAAAAAGGAACAGAGTTTCAGACTTATTGGATACATCAAAACCTTTAATGTTAAATGTTTGTGTCACTTTATTCATAGAAGAGACTATGTGAGGAAAAAAATTTTAAATACTAAAACCTTCCCAACATTGGCAAAAACATAAACTTCCACATTCAAGAATCTCAGTGAATCCAAATAAATCCATGCCCCAATACACCATAAGCAAAATGCCAAAAAAAAAAAAAAAAAAAGCAGGCATTACATGGAGAGGAATAGTGATTTGAATCAGGATCAGGAGATGCTTTTCATCAAAAACCATGGAGGTCAGAAGACGGTGGAACATATGTTAAACTGGGAGAAAAGAAATCTATGTGCATTTAAAATGTTATTCAGGAATAAAGGCAACATAGACATATTCGGAGATGAAGGAAAACTAAGAGAATCCATTCTAGCAAATTGCTCTAAAATAAATGCTAAAAGAAATTTTTACGAAAGAATAACTGACAAAAAGGGTAGAATTTCAGGAATACAAAAAAGAGAAAAAGAAATAGTATCTATTTAAATATTTTTAAATTTTCTCTCAAGTTCTTTTAAATATGTGTGACAACTCTAATCAGAAATTAAAACATTGTCTTAAAGAATTTTGATGATGTCAGTAATATAAAGAGGGAGAGTTAATGGGCTTATATGGTGGTAAAGAGTTTCTACATTCAATTTGAAGTGTTGAAATATTAAAGTTTTAGCATAATATGAAAAGGTAAATATGTATATCATAATACTGGAGTGAGTAGCCATTCCCTTCTCCAGGGGATCTTCCCAACCCAGGGATCGAACCCAGGTCTCCTGTATTGTAGGCAGATTCTTTACCATGTGGGCCACTAGGGAAGCCCATCATGATACCTAGAGCAACCAATTTAAGTATTTTTTAAATCAATAAATAATTAAAAATGGAAATCTAAAAACAATTCAAATACTCCAAAAGAAGTTAAGAAAGAGTAAGCAGGAACAGAAAACAGAGTGAATAAACAGAAAACAAGTAATAGGATTGTAGGCCTAAATACACACTTATCAATATTATGTTAAATGTTAATAGTATAAACACACATATTAAAAGACAGATAGTCAGAATGGATTTTCAAATGACTTTATGCTGCTAGTGAGAAGTGCACTTTAAATGAATGATACACACAGGTTAAATAGAAAAGGATGGAAAAATATAAGCCTTGCCAACACTGGTGAAAGCAGAAGTCATTGCACTGACATCAGACAAATTAGATCTCTGAGCAATAAAAAATAGTGTGGATAGAGAAGAACATTACACAATGATGAAAGTGTCAAATAACAAGGATACATTACAGTTCTAAATGTATATGCACCAAACAACAGAGATTCAAACTACATGAAGTGAAACTGAAAGAATGGGCAGATCTACAGTTATAGATGAAAACCTCAATATTCTTTTCTCAATACTCAATACAATGGGCAGGTAGAAAATCAGTGTGAATACAAAAGAACTGAACAACATCATCTACCAACTTCATCTAGTATTTATAAAACACTTCATTCAAGAGAAGCAGAATTCATAGTTTTCAAATACACATGGAATAATTTGTCAAGAGAGATCATATCCTAGGTCACAAAACAAGCCTTGACAAATTAAAAAAAAATAAATTAAAACAGAATGTGTTCTCTGACCATAGTGAAAGTAAACTAGAAATCACTTACAAAAAGATAAATTAAAAATTCTTAAATACTTAGAAACAAAAGCCATACTTTTAAATAGATACGTGCCGAAAAGGAAGTCTCTCAAGGGAAATTAGAAAATATTTTGAACTGAATGAAGATGAAAATATAGCTCATCAATATTTGTGATCTAAAGCAGTAGAGAGAAATTTATAGATTTAACTGCTTATATAAGAAAAGAAGTAAAATCTCAAATTAATAACTTCATAAAACCTCTAGCCAGAAAAACAAATATATAAATTACCAATATCAGAAATGGAAAAAAAAAGATATCACCCCAGACCTCACAGACATTAAAAGGATAATAAGAGAACTATAACCATTCTAGGCACATAAATTAGACTTAGATAAAATGGACCACTTCCCTGAAAGCCATAAACTATACCAAAGATCACCCAAGAAAAAATAAACAAGTCAAAGAGTACTATATCTAGCAAGGAAATTAAAAGTATACTTTAAGAATATTTAAATATTTAAAATTTAATCCAAAAGAAAACTGCAGGTCCCAATAATTTCACGAAGATTCTATCAAATCGTTAATGAAGAAATAAATCTTTATAAATGGTTCCAGAGCAATTCCTTATTGGTATGCAAAAGAAAAAAGACTCAAACTAAACTTCACACCTTATACAAAATTAACTCAAAAATGCATCACAGATTTAACTGTAAGGTATAAAACTATAAAACATACAGAAGAAAACAGGAGAAAATTTAATTACCTTGGTTGAGCAAAGTATACTTGGCATGTTTCAAAAGAAAAATAATAAACTGGACTTCATCAAAATTAAAACCTGTTAAAGACACTATTAAGAGAATGAAGAAACAAGGTACAGGCTGGGATAAACATTTGCAAAACACTTATCTGACAATGAACTTGTATCCAGAATTCCCAAATCTCAACAATAAAAAAACAAAAGAACTTGTTAAAATGGAAAAACATTTGAACAGACATTTCATCAAAGAAGATGTATTGTTGTCAAATAAGCTCATGAAAACATGCTCAATGCATTAGCCATTAGCTATTTGGGAAATGCAAATTAAAACCATGCTGCTGCTGCTGCTAAGTCTCTTCAGTCGTGTCCGACTCTGTGTGACCCCATAGATGGCAGCCCACTAGGCTCCTCTGTCCCCAGGATTCTCCAGGCAAGAATACTGGAGTGGGTTGCCATTTCCTTCTCCAATGCATGAGAGTGAAACGTGAAAGCGAAGTTGCTCAGTCGTGCCCAACTCTTAGTGACCCCATGGACTGCAGCCTACCAGGCTCCTCTAATGAGATACAATTTCACACATTATAATAGCTTAAATATTTTTAATAGTCAATACCTTGTCTGGCAAGAACACTGAGTAACTGGAACTCTCATGCATTAGTAAGAATGAAAAATAATGCAACCACAGTGGAAAATCGCTGGGCAAGTTCATGAAATTAAATATACACACACTATATGATCTGATAATCCTACTCCTATGTATTCGCTTTTGATAAATAAATTCATGTTGACAGAAAATCTACACACAATTGTCTATAACAGGACTCTTTATAAATCATCAAAAGCTGTCAACTAGTCAAATATCCTTTAATGGGTTATTCAGTAAATTCTGGTACATTCATATAATATAATATTGCATAGCAATAAGAAAACAAGCTATAAAATATAGAATTTTGATAGAGGCGGTCCTAAGATAGCAGAGGAATAGGACAGGGAGACCACTTTCTCCCCCACAAATTCATCAAAAGAACATTTGAATGCTGAGTAAATTCCACAAAACAACTTCTGAATGCCGGCACAGAACATTAGGCACCCAGAAAAGCAGCCCATTGTCTTCAAAAGGAGGTAGGAAAAAATATAAAAGATAAAAAGAGAGACAAAAGAGATAGGGACGGAGCTCTGTCCCAGGAAAGGAGTCTTACAAAAGAGAGATGTTTCCAAACACCAGGAAACACTCTCACTGCTGAGTCTGTGATGAGCCTTGGAACCACAGAGGGTAACTGGGAGGAAAAATAAATAAATAATTAAAACCCACAGATTATGTGCCCAACAGTAACTCCCCTAGCGGAGAAGCAGCACAGATGCCTGCATCCACCACTAGCAAGCGGGGCTGGGCAGGCAGGTGTGGGCTGCATTGCTTAGAGTAAGGATGGGCCTAAATGCCCCGAGGGCAATCTGAGGGAACTAACTTGGGATAGCAAACCAGACTGTGGGATAGCTACCACGTAAAAAGCGTTGACCTAAGACACCGCCAGGCCTGCTCACAGAACAAAGGATTGAGCAGAGGTAGACGGAGAAGGCAATGGCACCCCACTCCAGTACTTTTGCCTAGAAAATCCCAAGGATGGAGGAGCTTGGTAGGCTGCAGTCCATGGGGTTGCTAGAGTCGGACACGACTGAGAGACTTCACTTTCACTTTTCACTTTCATGCACTGGAGAAGGAAATGGCAACCCACTCCAGTGTTCTTGCCTGGAGAATCCTAGGGATGGGGAAGCCTGGTGGGCTGCCGTCTATGGGGTCGCACAGAGTTGGACACGACTGAAGCGACTTAGCAAGTAAGCAAGCAAGATGGCTACAGGCCGGCCCATCCCCCTCCAGTGACAGGCAGGCGAGGGCAGCCAGAGCCAGAAGGGGGCAATCACGGCCCCAGAGAGGCATTATTTACCAAACTGCAGGCAGGCTTCATTGATAACAAAGACTTCTTGGGATTCTGGACAGTCAACATCCACCTGAGAAGGTGCGCCGGTTGTACACTCAGAAAACCGAGCAGCAGGGACCGGGGACACGATAAGTCGCAGCGACCGCGCTCGCCAAACACCTGGTCACCTGAGCTGCTCGGACCTGGGAAGGGCACAAAACGCAGGTCCAACCAAGTCTGCGCCCTTGAGGAGTACCTGAGTACCTGAACCTGAGCAGCTTAGACCTGGGAAGTGCATACAACTCAGGGCCGGCCTCAGACAGTTCCTGGCAAAGCAGTGTAGACAGGAAAAGCACACATGCCGTGAGCGGGGGCAAACCCAGTGTGGCCGAGACACTGCGAGCACACGCCAGTGTTATTTGTTTGCTGTGTCCCTCCATCCCCATAACACGACTGAACAAGTGAGCCTGAAAAAGTGTCCACCACCTCCCCCTTGTGTCAGGACAGAAATTAGACACTGAAGAGACCAGCAAACAGAAGCAGCTAAAACAGAGGGAACCGCCTTGGAAATGACAGGTGCAATAGATTAAAACCCTGTAGTTAGTGCTGACTACATAGGAAGGGGCCTATAGATCTTGAGAAATATAAGCCGGATCAAGGAACTATCTGAAAATGAACTGACCCCACACTGTCCACAACACCACCAGAGAAAGTCCTAGATATATTTTTACTATTTTTACTATCATTCTTTTTTCTAAATCTTTAAAAAAAAATTTAAGTCCTCTATTACTCCTTTAATTTTCATTTTTATAACCTACTATTACTTTGCAAAAAAAAAAAAAGAGAGAGAGACACCCTATTTTTTTAAAGCAAACTTCATATGTATATTTTTTTTCTAATTTTGTGACTTTTTTTCTTTAATATTGAATTTTTGAAAATCCAACCTCCACTCTAGATTTTCAGTCTTTGCTTTTCGGTATTTGTTATCAATTTTGTACCTTTAAGAACCCAATCTTCAGTACCCACTTTTACTTGGGAGCGAGATTACTGGCCTGATTGCTTTCTTCCTCTTTGGACTCTCCTTTTTCTCCACCAGGTCGCCTCTATCTCCTCCCTCCCCCTTCTCTTCTCTACCCAACTCTGTGAAGCTCTTTGTGTGTACCATATGATGGAGAATACTTAGGGAACTGATTACTGGCTAGATCTGTCTCTCTCCTTTTGATTCCCCACTTTATCCTCCTGGCCACCTCAGTTTCCTTCCTCCTTCTTCTCTTCTCTGTGAACATCTCTGAGTGGTCGAGACTGTGGAGTGCACATAAGGAAGTGATAACTGGCTAGCTTGCTCTCTCCTCTTTTGATTCCACCTCATCTCATCCTGGTCACATCTATCTCCCTCCTCCCTCTTCTCATCTCCATGTAACTCTGTGAACCTCTCTGGGTGTCCCTCACTGTGGAGAAACTTTTCATCTTTAACCTAGATGTTTTATCAACGGTGCTGTATAGATGGAGAAGTCTTCAGACTACTGTAAAAATAAGACTGAAAACCAGAAGCAGGAGGCTTAAGTTCAAATCCTGAGAACACCAGAGAACTCCTGACTCCAGGGAACATTAACCGATAGGAGCTCATCAAAAGCCTCCATACCTACACTGAAACCAAGCACCACCCAAGGGCCAACAAGTTCCAGAGCAAGACATACCATGAAAATTCTCCAGCAACACAGGAACACAGCCCTGAACTTCAATATACAGGCTGCCCAAAGTCACTCCAAACCCATTGACACCTCATAACTCATTACTGGACACTTAATTGCATTCCAGAGAGAAGAAATCCAGATCCACCCACCAGAACACCAACACAAGCTTCCCTAACCAGGAAACCTTGACAAGCCACCCATACAACTCCACCTACAGCAAGGAAACTCCACAATAAAGAGAACTCCACAAACTGCCAGAATACAGAAAGGCCACCCCAAACACAGCAATATAAACAAGATGAAGAGACAGAGGAATACCCAGCAGGTAAAGGAACAGGATAAATGCCCACCAAACCAATGAAAAGAAGAGACAGGGAATCTACCTGATAAAGAATTCTGAATAATGATAGTGAAAATGATCCAAAATCTTGAAAACAAAATGGAATCACAGATTAAATAGCCTGGAGACAAGGATTTTAAGATGCAAGAAAGGTTTAACAAAGACCTAGAAGAAATAAAAAAAGAGTCAATATATAATGAATAATGCAATAAATGAGATCAAAAACACTCTGGAGGGAACAAATAGTAGAATAATGGAGGCAGAAGATAAAATTAGTGAGGTAGAAGACAGAATAGTAGAAATAAATGAAGCAGAGAGGAAAAAAAAAAAAACAAATAAAAGAAATGAGGACAATTTCAGAGACCTCTGGAACAATGTTAAATGCCCCAACATCAGAATCATAGGAGTCCCAGAAGAAGAAGACAAAAAGAAAGACTATGAGAAAAGACTTAAGGAAATAATAGTTGAAAACTTCCCTAAAATGGGGAAGGAAATAATCACCCAAGTCCAAGAAACCCAGAGAGTCCCAAACAGGATCAACCCAAGACAAAACACCCCAAGACACATATTAATCAAATTAACAAAGCAAACACAAAGAACAAATATTAAAAGCACCAAGGGAAAAACAACAAATAACACACAAGGGGATTCCCATAAGGATAACAGCTGATCTTTCAATATAAATTCTTCAGGCCAGGAGGGAATGGCAGGACATACTTAAAGTGATGAAAGAAAATAACCTACAGCCCAGATTACTGTACCCAGCAAGGATCACATTCAAATATGAAGGAGAAATCAAAAGCTTTACAGACAAGCAAAAGCTGAGAGAATTCAGCACCACCAAACCAGCTCTCAAACAAATGCTAAAGGATCTTCTCTAGACAGGAAATACAAAAAGGAAGTATAAACTTGGATCCAAAATAATAAAGTACATGGCAATGGGATCATACTTATAAATAATTACCTTAAACATAAATGGGTTGAATGCCCCAACCAAAAGACAAAGACTGGATGAATGGATACAAAAACAAGACCCCTATATATGTTGTCTACAAGAGACCCACATCAAAACAAGGGACACATACAGACTGAAAGTGAAGGGCTGGGAAAAGATTCCATGCAAATAGAGACCAAAAGAAAGCAGGGGTAGCAATACTAATATCAGATAAAATAGACTTTAAAACAAAGGCTGTGAAAAGAGACAAAGAAGGACACTACATAATGATCAAAGGATCAATCCAAGAAGATATAACAATTATAAATATATATGCACCCAACATAAGAGCACTGCAATATGTAAGACAAATGCTAATAAGTACAAAAGGGGAAATTAACAATAACACAATAATAGTGGGAGACTTTAATACCCCACTCACATTTATGGATAGATCAACTAAACAAAAAATTAACAAGGAAACACAAACTTTAAATGATACAACAGACCAGTTAGACCTAATTGATATCTATAGAACATTTCACCCCAAAACAATGAAATTCACCTTTTTCTCAAGCGCACACGGAACCTTCTCCAGGATAGATCACATCCTGGGCCATAAATCTAGCCTTGGTAAATTCAGAAAAATAGAAATCATTCCAAGCATCTTTTCTGACCACAATGCAGTAAGATTAGATCTCAATTACAGGAGAAAAACTATTAAAAATTCCAACATATGGAGGCTGAACAACACGCTGCTGAATAACCAACAAATCACAGAAGAATGGGAAAATTGGTCAACCACTTGTAAAAGAATGAAACTAGAACACTTTCTAACACCATACACAAAAATAAACTCAAAATGGATTAAAGATCTAAATGTAAGACCAGAAACTATAAAACTCCTAGAGGAGAACATAGGCAAAACACTCTCTGACATAAATCACAGCAGGATCCTCTATGACCCACCTCCCAGAATATTGGAAATAAAAGCAAAAATAAACAAATGGGACCTAATTAAAATTAAAAGCTTCTGCACAACAAAGGAAACTATAAACAAGGTGAAAAGACAGCCTTCAGAATGGGAGAAAATAATAGCAAATGAAGCAACTGACAAACAACTAATCTCAAAAATATACAAGCAACTCCTGCAGCTCAATTCCAGAAAAATAAATGACCCAATCAAAAAATGGGCCAAAGAACTAAACAGATATTTCTCCAAAGAAGACATACAGATGGCTAACAAACACATGAAAAGATGCTCAACATCACTCATTATCAGAGAAATGCAAATCAAAACCACAATGAGGTACAATTTCACACCAGTCAGAATGGCTGCTATCCAAAAGTCTACAAGCAATAAATGCTGGAGAGGGTGTGGAAAAAAAGGAACCCTTTTACACTGTTGGTGGGAATGCAAACTAGTAGAGCCACTATGGACAACAGTGTGGAGATTCCTTAAAAATCTGGAAATAGAGCTGTCACACAACCCAGCAATCCCACTGCTGGGCATACACACCGAGGAAACCAGAATTGAAAGAGACACATGTACCCCAATGTTCATCGCAGCACTGTTTATAATAGCCAGGACATGGAAGCAACCTAGATGTCCATCAGCAGACGAATGGATAAGAAAGCTGTGGTACATATACACAATGGAGTATTACTCAGCTATTAAAAAGAATACATTTGAATCAGTTCTAATGAGGTGGATGAAACTGAAACCTATTATACGGAGTGAAGTAAGCCAGAAAGAAAAACACCAATACATTATACTAACGCATATATATGGAATTTAGAAAGATGGTAACAATAACCCTGTATGCGAGACAGCAAAAGAGACATAGATATATAGAACAGTCTTATGGACTCTGTGGGAGAGGGCGAGGGTGGGATGATTGGGAGAATGGCATTGAAACATGTATATTATCATATGTGAAATGAATCGCCAGTCCAGGTTCAATGCATGATACAGGATGCTCGGGGCTGGTGCACTGGGATGACCCAGAGGGATGGTATGGGGAGGGAGGTGGGAGGGTGGTTCAGGATGGGGAACACGTGTACACCCGTGGTGGATTCATGTCAATGTATGGCAAAAGCAATACAATATTGTAAAGTAATTAGCCTCCAATTAAAATAAATAAATTTATATTAAAAAAAGAACTTTGATAAAGCATAAGGACGTTACACTGAGTGCAAAAATCCAACCTCAAAAAATCACTATATGATTCCATTTTTACAGTACTCTACAAGTATTCAAACTCATACAACTGTACACAAAAGAAAGTTAACTTACTATATGTAAATTTTTAAAATAACATAAATTAAAATAAATAATGCAAATGCAGTTGTAGCCAAGAAGTAAAAGGATTCTTTGAAGACTTTTCAATTGATAGTGTGTGTTTTGTCCTGGTCCTTCTCTGAATTCTTTAAAAAAAATTCCCTACACTTGTGAGTAAACTAGGAATCATTCTCCTTTTGGCTCATTTCTCGTTCAGTGAACCAATCTCATAATTGACCACTAGAAAATGGAAATTCTCATTGAACTTTCCTTTTCACCTTGTCCAATGTCTTACATTTTTACTGTGCTAAAAGAAAACTAAATACAAGAAAGGAGAAAAGAGAAACATACTAACCTGTGCACCCACCATATTTTACACACTAACATCAACTTATAGAAGGGCCAGTCCCACAGCTAAGGTGCTAAGGTCTCTCAGAGCCTTTTGCTGCAGCCCAACGGTACCAGAAGGTTTGAGATCAACTGACTATATGTAAGAGAGGTTCATTTCTCCTGGTAAGGTAAGGAGTGAAAGATGAAGTACAGCAAAGGACAGGCAGTGTCACAAGAATTTTTCAGGAAAACTTTCTTTAATTTTCAACTCAACATTAGTAATCATCAGATAGTCTATTGGTGATATTTCCTCCCTTGAATGGTTTATGGTAAAAGTCACTACTCACCTATCCTGAGACAGGCAAAGACGCAGACTGTGTTGACACAACTCTGTAAGCATGATGAGGAGACCAGGCTCCTGCCTCACTCATTCATGTCTGAGATGACAAACAGTAATGACATCTGATTCTAACTCCTTTCTCATTTGGCACTCAGGGAAGTGGGCCATCTATTAAAGAAATATCACCAAGTAGGAAGCATCACCAGATGGTCAATACTAAAATCAGATTGATTATATTCTTTCCAGCTAAAGATGGAGAAGCTCTATACAGTCAGCAAAAACAAGATTGGGAGCTGACTGGGGCTCAGATCATGAATTCCTTATTACCAAATTCAGACTTAAATTGAAGAAAGTAGGGAAAGCCACTTGACCATTCAGGTATGACCTAAACCAAATCCCTTACGATTATACAGTGGAAGTGACAAATAGACTCAAGAGATTAGATCTGATAGACAGAGTGCCTGAAGAACTATGGATGGAGGTTCGTGACATTGCACAGGAGGCAGAGATCAAGACCATCCCCAAGAAAAAGAAATGCAAAAAGGCAAAATGGTTGTCTGAGGAGGCCTTACAAATAGCTGAGAAAAGAAGAGAAGTGAAAGGCAAAGGAGAAAAGGAAAGATAAACCCATTTGAGTGCAGAGTTCCAAAGAATAGAAAGGAGAGATAAGAAAGCCTTCCTCGGTGATCAGTGCAAAGAAATAGAGGAAAACAACAGAATGGGAAAGACTAGAGATCTCTTCAAGAAAGTTAGAGATATCAAGGGTACATTTCATGCAGAAAAGAGCACAATAAAAGACAGAAATGGTATGGGCCTAACAGAAGCAGAAGATATTAAGAAGAGGTGGCAAGAATACACAGAAGAACTATACAAAAAAGATCTTCATGACCCAACCAGCCCATCCTAAAGGAAATCAGTCCTGAATATTCATTGGAAGGACTGATGCTGAAGCTGAAACTCCAATATTTTGGCCACCTGATGTGAAGAACAGACTCATTGGAAAAGACCCTGATGCTGAGAAAAATTGAAGGCTGGAGGAGAAGTGGATGACAGAGGATGAGATGGTTGGATGGCATCACCGACGCTATGGACATGAGTTTGAGTAAGCTCTGTGTTTTGGTGATTAACAGGGAAGCCTGGCGTGCTGCAGTCCATTGGATTGCAAAGAGTCGGACATGGCTGAGTGACTGAAGTGAACTGAACTGAATGAAGCATATAAAAGTTTACAGAGCATAGAACAGATATATGGATTTCATCAGGCCTCTTATGGTTTTATTCCCTCTTATAACTCATGTAAATTCCCTTTGGGGAAAACAATGGTCCAGCCTCATGGAATTCTCAAGTGACAGCTTAGCAGAGCTATCTTTTCAGTAATAAAAGAATTGTTACATCACAAATGGCCAAAAATCTTGTCCTGTAAAGAGTTATTTTCCAAGGAACTGAACACAGAGCAGGTTTGAGTTTCCTTAATAAAATCCCAAACCATTGCCAGTGTAGCTACAGCCAAGGCTTCTGTCCTCATGGTCCCCCAGCTGGCACCCCATACACTCACATCTGGCCAGTGATTCCCACTTTTGTGGCCTTTCCCAGCCCACATATTTGCTTTTGTCTTTCTCCTTACTTCATATTTGTGGGAGTGGGTTCATACTATGTTTGAACCCACTATTCATACTAGGTTTCCTCCAACCTTCTTCCTACCCAGTCTCTAGCACTTCTCCCTATTTCCCCTACTCAATTTTTTCAGAATTTTCACTCAAGCCTTTTTCTTCTCAACAGTTCTTTTCTGTTTCTTTAGTTCCCTCCCATCACTTGGTCATTGATCAAAAGACACTTGTTGAGAGAGATAATAACAAGTGTTGGCAAGGATGTGAAGAAACTGGAACCTTCATACATTGCCAGTGGGAATATGCAATGGTGCAGCTGGAGAAAAAATTCTGGCAGGAGGGATTTCAGGGAACACAGAGAATTAGGATGTGCCAGGAATCTGTCTCTCTATCTAGACAAAAATTGCACTGACAGAATCTGTCTGATGTAACTATTTTGGAAATCTGGAGCCTATTGAAGGCTTGCAACTTCCATGGAAAGTCTTGGACAGTAAATTGCAGTCAATTTGGGCCAATTTCAGCTCTTAACACAGTAGCAGTTACCCATCCCCCCAACTCCAGCCATGTGGCAGGCAGCTGTGCAGGTATTCTTTGAGCAACCTGAACACAACTTGTGGGATATGGGATGTGCAAAAAGGTTTATATTCTCCAATTACAGGATAATTTGTGCTTTGATTATTAATTGCTGCTTCTGATCACATAGGCACAGATGAATAGGCACAAGTCATCATTGTTGTACCTCTTCCCATTGTTGCAAAACCCTCCTTTGACTAATGTGATTTCCGGGAGATTTCAAAGGCAGGTGCCATTTTACTACCCCTACATATTTTGCTTTTCTTCATTCAGAAGTCAGACATTAAAGACTAAAACATTCAAAAACTAGTGTACATACAGGAAACTAAAGGAAAATGTGGAGAGAGTCAAGAAAACAAAGTATGAACAAAATAAAAATATTAATAAAGAGAAAACCTAAAAGAAACCAAAAAGAAATTCTGGAAATGAACAGTACAAAAATTAAAATTTAAAAATTTACTAGAAGGATTCAAAGACAGTTTTGAGCAGGCAGAAAAAAGAATCTGTAAACTTAAAAACAGGACAATGGAAATTATCAAGACTGAGGAGAAAAAGAAAAAAAGATTAAACAGAGCCTGGGAGAAATAGGAACATCATCAAAATAACAAACATTAACATCAGGGAAGTCTTAGAGGAAGAAGTAGAATAGAGAGAAATGAACAGAGAAATAATGATTGAGATCTCAAATTTGAAGAAAGGCAAGACTATGCTATACTACAACTAATATGAACACAAAGAGACCCGCACCAAGATATATTATAATCAAACTTTCAAGAGCTAAAAATAAAAAGCAAATCTTGAAAGCAGTGAGAGAAATGAAGCATCAGTTCCAAGTGATCCTCAATAAGTTTATAAGCAGATTTCCCATCAGAAACTCTGGAGGCCAGAAGAAAGTGGGTTAAAAGGGGGAAAAAAAAAACCCCAAAAATCTCTCAAGCACAGTGTTCTTCATAAACGAGGTGAAAATCAAGACCTTCCCAGAGAAAGTAAAGCTTAGCAAGTTTGTGACCACAGGACCTGCCCTGCAAGAAATGGTCAAGGGAGTCCTGTGAGGTAAAATGAAAGGACAAAGACCATAACACAAAGCTGTATGAATAAATATAAAATACAAGGACAAATATAAAAGCTAGTATTATTGTAACATTGGTTTGTAACTTTACTTTTTGTTTTCTATACATTTAGAGACTAATGCAAAAGGATGAAGTTAGAAATCAATAACAAAGTTGGAAAATTCACAAAACTGTGGAAATTAAACAACAATCTTTTAAACAATCAGTGGATAAAATAAGAAATCACAAGGGATATTCAAAAATAATTAGAGGTAGATGAAAACAGAAACATAACATACTTAAACTTATAGTTCCCAACAAAAGTGGTATTAAGGGGGAAATGTATAGCTATAAGTTCTTACATTAAAAAACAAGAAAGATCTAAGATCAACAGAACAAGCTAAAATTAAAGCTAACAGAAGGAAGGAAATAATAAAGATTAGGTGAGATAAATGAAATACAGTACATATAAACAATGGAGAAAATTAATAAAACCAAAAGTTGATTCTTTGACAAGAGCAACAAAATTGGCAAGATCTAACTAGATGGGCCACTAAAAAAGAGAAAAAACTCAAATTACTAAAATCAGAAGTGAAAGTATAGACATCACTACCAATTCTATAGAAATAAAAAAGATTGTATTGTGAATGATTATACCCCAAAATACTAAATAACCTAAAATAAAAATTCCTAGAAACACAAAATCTACCAAGACTGAATCACAAAGTAATAGAAATAGATTAGACCTGTAACTAGTAAGGAGACTGCATCAAAAATCTCCCAATAAATAAAAGCCCTGGATCTTACGGCTCCACTGTGAATTCTGCCAAACATTTAAGAAAGCACTAATACCAATCCTTCTCAAATTTATCAGAATATTAAAGAGGAGGGAACAGCTCCTAACTCATTCTATGAGGACAACATAACTTTGACACAAAAGCAAGACAAGCATACTACCAGAAGAGAAAACTATAGATCAATATCCCTTATGAAACTTGATGCAAAATCATCAACAAAATACTACCAAACACAATTCAGCAGCACACTAAATGGATTATACACCTTAACCAGGCAAAATTTATCCTTGGAATACAAGGATGGCTCAGGGCTTCCCTGGTGGTTCAGAGGGTAAAGCGTCTGCCCGCAATGCGGGAGACCTCGGTTCGATTCTTGGGTCGGGAAGATCCCCTGGAGAAGGAAAAGGCAACCCACTCTGGTACTCTCACCTGGAAAATCCCATGGACGGAGAAGCCTGGTAGGCTACAGTCCATGGGGTCGCAAAGAGTCAGACACGACTGAGCAACTTCACTTCACTCACACAAGGATGGCTCAAAATGTGAAAATCAATGTAATATGTCACATTACAAAATGAAGGAAAAAACATGATCATTTAATTTGATGCAGAAAATTTATTTGGAAGTAATTGAACATTCTTTTGTGATAAATAACCTTCAACAAAATAAGGAAACTACCTCCACATGATAAAAGCCACATATGAAAAACTCACAGCAAACATGTGGTTAAAGACTGAAAGCTTTCTCTCCAAGATCAGAAACAAGACAAAGACACCCCCTTTCACCACTTCTATTCAACAGAGTACTAGAAGTTCTAGCTAGAGCAAATAGACAAGAAAAAGAAGGAAAAAACATCTAAATTGGAATGGGAAAATTAAAATTATCTCTGTTTGCAGATGATATGATCTTATGTAGAAAATCCTAAAGATTCTCCCAAAAAGCTGTTAGAATAAATGAATTCAATAAAGTGATACAAAGACAACACACAAAATTAACTGCATCTCTACATACAAATAAGGAATAATATGAAAAGGAAATTACAAAGGCAAATTTATACTGACATCAAAAAGTATTAAATACTTAGGAACTATCTTCACCAAGGAAGTGAAAAACTTATATGAGAAAAACTGCAAAATATTGCTAATAGAAATGAAGATGACAAAAATAAATGGAAACACATTCCATGTTCATGGATTAGAAGACTTAATATTTTTAAAATGTCAGTATTCCCCAAATTCAATGCAATCCCTATTTAAATCCCAAAGATATTGTTTGTAGAATTAGATAAACTCACCCTAAAATTCATATTGAGTTTCAACAGAGCCCAAATAACCAAAAACAATATTGAAAACAACAACAAAACTAGAGAACTCACATGTCCTAATTTCAATACTTACGACAAAGCCGTGGTAATCAAACAGTGTGTCACAGGGATAAACACAGACACACAGGTCAGTGTAACAGAATAACGATCCAGAAATAAGCTCTTCTATATTTGGCCAAATGATTTTTGACCATGGTGCCAATCATTCAATAAAGAAAAGTCTTTTCAACTAAAAGTCCTGGGAAAACTGGATATCCATGTGCAAAAGAATAAAGTTGGAAAGTTGGATCCTTACTCAACACCATATATAAAAATTAGCTCCAAATGGATCAAACATTTAATATAAGACCCAAAACAATGAAACTCTGAAAAAATATACAGAATAAAATCTTCACAATGTTATATTTGTCAATGATTTCTTGGATATGACACCAAAGGCACAGGCAACAAAAGTTAATAACAGACAACTGGGATTTATGAAAATGTTAAATTATTTTTATTTGTATATCAAGAGACACTATTCACAGAGTAAAAAGTCAGCCTACAGATTCAGAAAAATTATTTGCAAATTATATATCTGATAAGGGATAATTATCCAGAATACATCTATAACTCCTAAAACTCAACAACTAAAAACAAACAATGTGCTTTAAAAATGGGCAAAGGACTTTAACAGGTATATCTCTGAAAAAAAACTATACAAAAGGTCAATCAGCATCTGAAAAGGTGATCAGTTTCACTAATCATTCAGGAAACGCAAATAAAAACTGCAATGAGATGCCACCCCACACTCATTAACATGGCTACATTCTAAAACAACAATGACAACGTTTTCGTGGTGAAGTAGACAAATTACAGCAGATCTGATACATAGAGTGCCTGATGAACTATGGACTGAGGTTCGTGACACTGTACAGGAGACAGGGATCAAGACCATCCCCATGGAAAAGAAATGCAAAAAAGGAAAATGGCTGTCTGGGGAGACCTTACAAATAGCTGTGAAAAGAAGAGAAACGAAAAGCAAAGGAGAAAAGGAAAGATATAAGCATCTGAATGCAGAATTCCAAAGAATAGCAAGGAGAGATAAGAAAGCCTTCCTCAGTGATCAATGCAAAGAAATAGAGGAAAACAACAGAATGGGAAAGAGCAGAGATCTCTTCAAGAAAATTAGAGCTACCAAGGGAACATTTCATGCAAAGATGGGCTCAAAAAAGGACAGAAATGGTATGGACCTAACAGAAGCAGAAGATATTAAGAAGAGGTGGCAATAATACACAGAAGAACTGTACAAAAAAGATCTTCACGACCCAGATAATCACGATGATGTGATCACTCACCTGGAGCCAGACATCCTGGAATGTGAAGTCAAGTGGGCCTTAGGAAGCATCACTACGAACAAAGCTAGTGGAGGTGATGGAATTCCAGTTGAGCTATTTCAAATCCTGAAAGACGATGCTGTGACAGTGCTACACTCAATATGCCAGCACATTTGTAAACCTCAGCAGTGGCCACAGGACTGGAAAAGGTCAATTTTTATTCCAATCCCAAAGAAAGGCAATGCCAAAAAATGCTCAAACTACCATACAATTGCACTCATCTCACACGCTAGTAAAGTAATGCTCAAAATTCTCCAAGCCAGGCTTCAGCAATACGTGAACCATGAACTTCCAGATGTTCAAGCTGGTTTTAGAAAAGTCAGAGGAACCAGAGATCAAATTGCCAATATCCGTTGGATCATCGAAAAAGCAAGAGAGTTCTAAAAAAAAATTTATTTCTGCTTTATTGACTATGCCAAAGCCTTTGACTGTGTGGATCACAATAAACTGTGGAAAATTCTGAAAGAGATGGGAATACCAGACCACCTGACCTGCCTCTTGAGAAACCTGTATGCAGGTGAGGAAGCAACAGTTAGAACTGGACATGGAACAACAGACTGGTTCCAAATAGGAAAAGGAGTACATCAAGGCTGTATATTGTCACCCTGCTTATTTAACTTATGTGCAGAGTACATCATGAGAAATGCTGGGCTGGAAGAAGCACAAGCTGGAATCAAGATTGCCGGGAGAAATATCAATCACCTCAGATATGCAGATGACACCACCCTTATGGCAGAAAGTGAAGAGGAACTAAAAAGCCTCTTGATGAAGGTGAAAGAGGAGAGTGAAAAAGTTGGCTTAAAACTCAACATTCAGAAAACGAAGATCATGGCATCTGGTCCCATCACTTCATGGCAAATAGATGGGGAAACAGTGGAAACAGTGTCAGACTTTATTTTTTGGGGCTCCAAAATCACTGCAGATGGTGACTGCAGCCATGAAATTAAAAGACGCTTACTCCTTGGAAGAAAAGTTATGATCAACCTAGATAGCATATTGAAAAGCAGAGACATTACTTTGCCAACAAAGGTCCATCTAGTCAAGGCTATCGTTTTTCCTGTGGTCATGTATGGATGTGAGAGTTGGACTGTGAAGAAAGCTGAGCGCCAAAGAATTGATGCTTTGAACTGTGGTATTGGAGAAGACTCTTGAGAGTGCCTTGGACTGCAAGGAGATCCAACCAGTCCATTCTGAAGGAGATCAGCCCTGGGATTTCTTTGGAAGGAATGATGCTAAAGCTGAAACTCCAGTACTTTGGCCACCTCATGCGAAGAGTTGACTCATTGGAAAAGACTCTGATGTTGGGAGGGATTGGGGGCAGGAGGAGAAGGGGACGACAGAGGATGAGATGGCTGGATGGCATCACTGACTCGATGGACGTGAGTCTGGGTGAATTCTGGGAGTTGGTGATGGACATGGAGGCCTGGTGTGCTGCGATTTATGGGGTTGCAAAGAGTTGGACACGACTGAGCAACTGAACTGAACGGCGGTGTTGCTGGGAGGGCCAAATGGGAAAGTTACTGAGGAAAACACTATGGGGGTACTTCAAAAAATGAAAAATAGAATTAGCATATGATCTGGTAGTATCACATTTGGGTATATACCCAAAAGAAATGAAAGCAGAGTCTCAAAGGAATATTTTTACATCCATGTACACAGCAGCACCATTCACAATAGCTAAAATATGGAAGAAATTCAAATGTCCATTACCAATGAATGGATAAGCAAAATGTGGTATTTACATGCAGTGAAATATTTTTCAGCCTTAAAAAGGAAGGAACTTCTGCAATATGCTACAACATGGATGAGCGTTAAGGATATTATGCTAAGTAAAATAAGCCAGTCACAAAAAAATAAACATAGGATCCCACCTATATAAGGTACTTGTTGTTATTTAGTCACTAAAGTCAGGTCCAACTCTTATGCAACCCCATGGACTGCAGCCCACCAGGCTCCTCTGTCCATGGGATTTCCCACGCAAGAATACCGGAGTGGGTTGCCATTGCCTTCTCCAGGGGATCTTCCTGACCTAGGGATCCAAAGGCACAGGCGACAAAAGTAATAGCAGACAACTGGGATTTATGAAAATCCCAGTCTGGGTCTCCTGCATTGGCAGGTGGATTCTTTACTGCTGAGCTACCAGGGAAGCCCATATGAAGTACTTAAAAGTTGCCAAAATCATGGAGAAAGTAGAATAGCGGTTGGCAGGGGCTAGAGGGAAGGGAAAAGAGGGAGCTGTTATTTAGTAGGCACAGAGTTTCAGATTTGTAAGATTTGTGGGAATGGATGATGTGGTGGTTACACATCAGTGTGAAGGTGATTTAATACCACTTCACTGTACACTTAAAAGTAGTCAAGATGGTAAATCTTACATCACAAGTATTTTAACACATTTTTTTTCACATTAGTAACTGAAAATAGTGGGGACAGAGCTGTAAAGGAGCAGAGTTATTTTATGCTATTGAATTAAAGCTGACATAAATTCAAATTAAGCCTTCCTGGGTGGTGCAAATGGTAAAGAACCATTTGATCCCTGAGTGGAGAAGATCCCCTGGAGGAGGGCACGGCAACCTACTCCAGTCTTCTTGGAGAATACTATAGACAGAGGAGCCTGGTGGGCTAAGGTCCACAGAGTCACAAAGAGTTGGACACAACTGAAGCGACTTGGCAGGCACACAGGCAAATTCAAATTAGAGCGATTTAATGTGAGGGTTTTAAATGTAATCACCATGGTAATCACAAAGAAAACAGAACATGAAAGAAACACGACTGTGATCACTGAAAGATGAATGGATAAACAAAACACGGTGTATGCATACAATGGAATTCTTCAGCCTTAAAAAGGAAGTATTGACACAGGCTCCAACATAGATGAACCTAGAGGACATTATTCTAAGTGAAATAAGCCAGCCACAGAAAGACAAATTCTGTGTGATTCCACTCATGAAGTATCTAGAGCAGTCAAATTCACAAAAACAGAAAGTAGTTTGGGGTTCCTGGGGGCCTGAGAGAAAGGAGGAATGAGGACTTATTGTTTAGTAGGTACAGAGTTTTGATTTTGCAAGATGAAAAGAGTTTTGGACTACGGAACACTTCAAAAATGGCTGAGATGGCAAAAATTATATAATGTGTATTTTACCATAATAAAAAAGGGGCAGGGGAGTAGCTGAGTTGCTGAAAATAGGTGTGTGGGTGATGGGACTGCTCAAGCCTTCAGAGCTCAGAAGTATGCACTCTGGAGTGTAGTCTTCTGTGTGCTTGCATGTGGATGATTTTGCTTGGACCTCACAGTCACTCTGTGAAGAAGGTAGATCCTTAATTCTCCATTTTAAACATTAGGAACCTGAAAACAAAACAAAACAAAACAAAACAAAACAAAACCTGGGACTTCCACTGTGATTTTTCAAACTGAAGCCAAAATGGACGAAAGAATGTTCTGTACCCACTGGCCTAACCGGTTTATGGCACTGTTAGCATTTTCAGCCTTTCCTTACAGAGTGCATAACAGAAACTGAGGCAAACCTTTGTTAGGACAAGAACAGATCAGGGTCCAGGCCAAGCATTGGCTAGAGCACTGCGAACATCTCAGAAGCCCTGGGCTAAGAGGTGAGTATTATTGAGCATGTATCATGCACCAGGAAAACACTTTACAAGGCTAGTTTTGTTCTATCCCCACAGCTACCCTGGGTAGTAGAACATACAGACTCCCCAGTTCTTCTAAGGGACACAGGGTTAATTAGCTCACCACATCTGTTCAACTAGAAAGAGATGGAATCAGGACTTGAACTTACACAGGCAACTCGGGAAACTGCATCCATAGTCTTGAGAGGGTAACAGGCAGGAAGGCCAGGGGTCTCCAAATGAAGGAAATAGCCTGCAAGTGTCAGACATTTTTATCTCTCTTAAGCGGCAGGAGGAAACAAACTAGCAATATTTTTTCCTTCTCTATACAAATTTAAAGGGAGGTTTCTCTTAAAATACAGTGTTGCCATAATGACACCTGGTTTCGCGGAGAGATAACCAATGCCTTTTTCTTATGGAAATGTTCATCTTAAGCTATGCTAATGTACTATGCCTTTACCCCAAACTCTGTCTCCAAGTCGGTTCCGCCTCTTGGCCCAGAACCTACTTGACAAACCAGTATGGATATTGTTCCCCTAATCTATGTAAATGAAACTATTTGTATAGTAGTCTGCCCTTCTTCAAGATTCAAGTTAATCATTTTATGGCCCAGGATAAACCATTTGGTGCTAAGATTATCCCAAAATGCATCTTATGGGTGAGGGGCCTGGTGCCATTCTGAATTTTAAGACATTCCTTTCTTTTATTAACAGACTACTAGTGACTATATAACATCCAGCTGAAGACTAGCAGGCGGGTACTCTTTCTACCCCCTTCTGATGCCTATGTCAGAAGCTTACTCTATCTCCTTTATACTTTAATAAAAATAAAACTTTATTACACAAAAGCTCTGAGCGATCAAGCCTCGTCTCTGGCCCCGGATTGAATTCTTCTCCCCCGGGGGCCAAGAATCCCGGTGTATTCGCGTGATTCAACAACAACCTTTCAGTCTCCCCCCACACTGCGTTTGCCCAGAGTTGGCAACATGGGGGAGACCAGAACCCCAATTTTGCCATGCATAACATGGCAGGATGAGCTGGAGGACTAGATCCCTGGAGCCCTAAAGTGTTAGTGTGAGCTGCCATGTAAAGCAGATCCAAGGAGCCAAGGAAGAGGGATGGTGAAACAACACACCCACAGGCTCCCAAAGTGAAAGTGCAAGTCGCTCAGTTGTGTCTGACTCTTTTGTGACCCCATGAATTGTAGCCCGCCAGGCTCTTCTGTCCATGGAATTCTCCAGGCAAGAATACTGGAGTGGGTAGCCATTCCCTTCTCCAGGGGATCTTCCTGACCCAGGGACCAAAGCTGGGCCTCCTGCATTGCAGGCAGATTCTTTACCATCCAAGCCACCAGGGAAGCCCTCAGGCTCCTAAGTCAGAACTAAAGCAATTATGCTGTGTGCCAAGCTGCATGTTTGGAATATGTGTCTGAGACATGGGCATTAAGGGTCAGAGCAGCAGAGTAGGCTGATCATCAAAAAGACCATGAAATAAGAAAAAGGATATATGTTTCCCTTTTTATCTTTTCTTTAGCCCTTGAAAAATTAAAAGTTTATTTATGTGGAAATACATAATATACATAAATGCAAATGTATATAATATACAAATCCATAACTTATATAAAATATGTTTTATATGAATAAATTTATGAAAGTGAAAGTCACTCAGTCATGTCTGACTCTGCGACCCCATGGACTATACAGTCCCTGGAATTCTCCAGGCCAGAATACTAGAGTGGGTAGCCTTTCCCTTGTCCAGGGGATCTTCCCAACCTAGGAATTGAACCAGGGTCTCCTGCATTGCAGGCAGATTCTTTACCAGCTGAGCCAACAAGGGAAATCCAAGAATACTGGAGTGGGTAGCCTATCCCTTCTCTAGCGGATCTTCCCAACCCAGGAATTGAACCGGAATCTCCTGCATTGCAGGCGGATTCTTTACCAACTGAGCTATCAATGAAGCCACAAATACATGTATATTATATACTATATATAAATGTACAATAGTTTGTAGCCCATATAAATATAATATGGTATATAAGTGAAGTGAAGTGAAGTGAAGTCGCTCAGTCGTGCCCGACTCTTTGCGACCACATGAATAGTAGCCTGCACCAAGCTCCTCCGTCCATGGGATTTTCAAGGCAAGAAGTACTGGAGTGGGTTGCCATTTCCTTCTCCAATATGGTATATAAATGCACAACTGAGCTACACACACACACGTTTTATATAATATATATATTTATATTTTATATTAATATGGTATATAAGTGCATATTAATACAAAAAATAAATATATGTATTATATAAAACGTGTGTGTGTGTAGCTCAGTTGTGTCCAACTCTTTGTGATCCCATGGACTGTAGCCCGCTAGGCTCCTCTGTCCCTGGAATTTTCCAGGCAAGAATATTGGAGTGGATTGCCATTTTCTTCTCCAGGAGATCTTCCCGACCCAGGGATCGAACCTGTGTCTCTTGTGTCTCCTCATTGGCATGTGGATTCTTTACCACTGTACCACCAGGAAGCCCTATATAAAACATATATTTATAGAAATAAATATATATATAAATGTAAATTTCAGTTCACAGCATGGTGTTTACATTTCATTCCTGATAGCTTACTCCTGTTTCTTTCTATAACGTGTTTAGTATAAGTCTTTGGTTATATGCTGCTACTGCTGCTGCTAAGTCGCTTCAGTTGTGTCCGACTCTGTGCGACCCCATAGACGGCAGCCCACCGGGTTCCCCCATCCCTGGAATTCTCCAGGCAAGAACACTGGAGTGGGTTGCCATTTCCTTCTCCAACGCATGAAAGTGAAAAGTGAAAGTGAAGTTGCTCAGTCATGTCCGACTCTTTGCAGTTGGTTATATATGTAGTCTCAAAAAGTATATCCTGTTTTCTAGTTTTATTTGTAAGATTTTTTTTGTTTATACAAATGGCATGTGCTTTAAAAGTTTGTTTTATGTCCTACTTTTATCATCTAGTACTTAATTTTAAAGTTATATCCATGTTGAGTGTGTGTGGAGGGGGGATATTTTAGCAACCAAGTGAGATTCTAGTATGCATCTGTCTTATTGAAGATCCCTGCAAGGAAGACCCTGAGATGTGAGTGCATCTCAGAATGAGGGTTCAAGTGGCTGATTTAGGAGATGACCCCTATAAACCCCTGATCGCAGTGGGGAAGTGGGCAAGAGAGAGAAGGAAGTTGGTAAAGGGCATGTTGCCAAATCAGCTCCTTCCGTGGCACTTCTGGCCTGCCCTGAAAACAGGCAAAGCAAACCAGATGAAGTCCCACAGGCACTGGCGGAGAAATGGTAAGTGCGGGGTGTTGTGGAGTGGGGGGGAGGTACAAACAGCCTCTGCTACAGCATCACTCACAATCATTCCCCTTTAGACAGACCTTAGCTTTTTCCTACCACATATCATCTCAGTTCAGTTCAGCCTCTCAGTTGTGTCCGACTCTCTGCGACCCAATGGACTGCAGCATGCCAGGTCTCCCTATCCATCACCAACTCCCAGAGTTTACTCAAACTCATGTCCATCGAGTCAGTAATGCCATCCAACCATCTCATCCTCTGTCGTCCACTTCTCCTCGCACCTTCAATCTTTCCCAGCATCAGGGTCTTTTCTAATGAGTCACTTCTTCACATCAAGTGGCCAAAGTATTGGAGTTTCAACTTCAACATCAGTCCTTCCAATGAACACTCAGGACTTATTTCCTTTAGGATGGACTGGTTGGATCTCCTTGCAGTCCAAGGGACTCTCAAGAGTCTTCTCCAACACCACAGTTCAAAAGCATCAATTCTTTGGTGCTCAGCTTTCTTTGTAGTCCAACTCTCACATTCATATATGACTACTGGGAAAACTATAGCCTTGACAACAAGGACCTTTGTTGGTAAAGTAATCTCTCTGCTTTTTAATATCCTATCTAGGTTGGTCGTAGCTTTTCTTCCAAGGAGTAAGCATCTTTTAATTTCATGGCTGAAGTCACCATCTGCAGTGAATTTGGAGCCCCAAAAAATAAAGTCTGACACTGTTTCCACTGTTTCCCCATTTATTTGCCATAAAGTGATGGGACCAGATGCCAAGATCTTAGTTTTCTGAATGTTGAGCTTGAAGCCAACTTTTTCACTCTCCTCTTTCACTTTCATCAAGAGGCTCTTTAGTTCCTCTACACTTTCTGCCATAAGGGTGGTGTCATCTGCATATCTGAGGTTATTGACATTTCTCCCAGCAATCTTGATTCCAGCTTGAGCTTCATCCAGCCCAGCATTTCCATGATGTACTCTGCATATAAGTTAAATAAACAGGGTGACAATATGCAGCTTTGACGTACTCCTTTCCCTATTTGGAACAAGTTTGTTGTTCCATGTCCAGTTCTAACTGTTGCTTCCTGACCTGCATATAGGTTTCTCAAGAGGCAGGTCAGGTGGTCTGGTATTCGCATCTCTTCCAGAATTTTCCACAGTTTATGTGATCCACACAGTCAAAGGCTTTGGCATAATCAATAAAGCAGAAATAAATGTTTTTCTGGAACTCTCTTGCTTTTTCGATGATCCAGAGGATGTTGGCAATTTGATCTCTGGTTCCTCTGCCTTTTCTAAAACCAGCTTGAACATCTGGAATTTCACAGTTCACGTATTGCTGAAGCCTGGCTTGGAGAATTTTGAGCATTACTTTACTAGCGTATGAGATGAGTGCAATTGTGCAGTAGTTTGAGCATTCTTTGGCATTGCCTTTCTTTGGGATTGAAATGAAAACTGACCTTTTCCAGTCCTGTGGCCATTGCTGAGTTTTCCAAATTTGCTGGCATATTGAGTGCAGCACTTTCATAGCATCATCTTTCAGGATTTGAAATAGCTCAACTGGAATTCCATCGCCTCCACTAGCTTTGTTCATAGTGATGCTTTCTAAGGCCATCATTCATAATTGCCAAAACTTGGAAGCAATCAAGACATCCTCAAGAAGGAGAACAGATTAATAAACTGTGATACTTCCAGATAATGGAATATTATTCAGCACTAAAGGTAAATGACCTATGAAGCTATGAAAAGATGTTGAGGAACCCTAAATGCATAACACTGAATGAAAGGAGGCAATCTGAAAAGGCCACAAACCCTACGATTCCAACTTTATGACATTCTGGAAATGCAAGACTATGGAGCTGAAACTCCAATACTTTGGCCACTTGATGCAAAGAGCTGACTCATTTGAAAAGACCCTGATGCTGGGAAAGATTGAGGGCAGGGGGAGAAGGGGACAACAAAGGATGAGATGGTTGGATGGCATCACCGACTCAATGGACATGGGTTTGGGTGGACTCTGGGAGTTGGTGATGGACAGGGAAGCCTGGCGTGCTGCAGTTCATGGGATCACAAAGAGTCAGACATGACTGAGCAAATGAACTGGAACTGCCCAAGTTTAGAAAAGAGCAATGGATGAACAGTTTCGAGCACAAGAGACTTTTAGAGCAGTAAAGCTATTCTATATGATACTATAATGCTGTATACATGTTATTATAAATTCATCAAAACCCACAGAATCTACATCAAAAATGAACTCTAATATATCCTGTTGGCTTTGTGTGATAATGATGCATCCATGTAGGTTCATCAATTGCAACAAACATACCTATCTGGTGGTGGGTGTTAATAATTGATTTTTACAGTGGAGTAGACTGTGCCTTGTATGAACAGAGAGTAAATGTGAAATTTCTGTACTTTCTGCTCAGTTTTGCTGTGAACCTAAAACTACTCTAAAAAATAGCATATTCCTTGAAAAAACAAACAAAAACAACCACAAGTAGCAAAGACATGAACAACAGTGTTCTGCTGTTATCTGTATGGTGATTACATTGCTGGTTTTCCTTATAGAGAGTGAAGACGTATTTTAGATATGTTAATAAATTTCTAACCACCTGCTCATTCCCTTGGGATTTTATAACTCATTGGGAAACCTACTTACTCTTCATCAAAATACAGTTTTAGGACTTAAATCCACATTTAATCACAGAAATAAAAAGGAACACAGCATTAAAGTGGGTAGCCTGGTAAACCTCTGATATGCTATTGTGCAAGCCTATCATTGAGAAATCCAGCTAAGAGAAATCCAGCAAAGGAGATCAACATGTTGTCAAACTTGTCCTACTTCTTGTGGATCCTGAATGCTTGACTCCAGAAACCTGGCACTTAATTTTAATCAAGATTTTCAAGAAGATACAGAACATGCCTACTTTCCTTGGCTCTGTCACCATTTTCCACCAAAACAAGATGCACTCTGGGCTCAGGACTAGCATTACCACACACCTAAACTCTTCCATGTTTAAAATAAAGAAAGAGTGGTTATTAATGATCTCCAGTCTGTGACATTAAAAAACAAACAAACTCAGTTTGAGAGCTTGAGGTTGCAGACAAAAAGCAAAGTAGGATTTCATCTTAAGAATCTAACTAAACCTAACTTGGTCCAGAATTTGGGTGAAGGAAGGGTTTCGTGGTTCCACCGAGGAGGTCCTGGACTGTGCATTTGGAGGGCACTTTGTACAAGGTGGAGAACAAGCTGACTTTCAAATCAAGTAATGATGAGAAGTGAGGAGAATAGGGACTCTAAGGAGTTTAGCACCCCTGTTGGCCTCCACTTGGCACTGCCCTGATTTCACCACCTTTGTGAGCTCCTCTCTGAGTCCCTAGCACTTGGACCAATGGCAGCTCATGATGGGCTCTCCCTTCCCAGACGCTGAGGTCATACTGACTCACTGTGCATGTGCCAGCCTTTTTTGAAACCTTGAAGAAATATACCCCCATCATGCCTGATGTTTTGTTCTGACAAAATATAAAACTGTCCTGAAAACTACGTTTCCCTGGAGGATTTGCTCAGAGCAATTTGAGAAGATGTCTTCTGAGCTATTATCCCCAGTTTGAGTAGAATAAAACTCTCCTCTATTCTTATCATAAATGTGTTTACTTATTATTTCCAATGATCCCAGCAATCATAGTAAGCACCTTGTCAAACCCTTTTGCATACATATCAGGAAACTGAGGTCAGGAAAGGCCGAATGACTCACCTGAGGACATCAACTGAATAAGTAACAAGTACAGAAGGGAGTATTGTTGGAAAAGGTGTTGTAGAAGACTCTTGAGAGTCCCTTGGACTGCAAGGAGATCCAACCAGTCCATCCTAAAGGAAATCAGTCCTGAGTATTCATTGGAAGGACTGATGTTGAAGCTGAAACTCCAATACTTTGGCCACCTGATGCAAAGAACTGACTCACTGGAAAAGACCCTATGCTGGGAAAGATTGAAGGCAGGAGGAGAAGGGGACGACAGAGGATGAGATGGTTGGAGGGCATCACTGACTTTGATGGACATGAGTTTGAGCAAGCTTCAGGAGCTGGTGATGGACAGGGAAGCCTGGCGTGCTGCAGTCCACGGAGTCACAGAGTAGGACACGACTGAGTGACTGAACTGAACTGAACAGAAGGGAGGTCAGTCACCAATAGGTCACCCTTGTTCACTGTGCCAAGATGAATTGTGTCAATTCTCTAACTCCTTCCTTTCACTTTGGTGGTTGACGTGGGAGGAAGAAAGGAGGTGAAATCATAAGTATGGCTTGGAGAGTCTTTTTGCCTTATGCCCTGATTATATTTTTGTTTAGGGTACATATGAATGCTTTTTTCACCCTAGATGACCCAGATGAAGCTATAGGTATATGTGTTTGGTCCATCTCAGCTGGGAATCCTGGCGAGTCATCTCGTCGCCCTCTACATTGCCTCTGAATGCAGACTTCAACTTCCTGGTAAAGGGTCCCTGCCCTTTGTCCCCACTGAAACTGGAACTTCCCCAATGATGATAGCAAATGTCAGTTATTACTGTCTATTACTATGCTAGATGCTTCATATTTATGAAATCATCTTATCTTCATGACAATCTAAGAGGAAATTACTATTCCCATGGTACAGATAAGAAAACTAAGAAAGCAGAGGGATTCGTTTTAATGTGCTGAGAGTGTGAAAGCTAAGACAGGAGACCAGATCCATTCAACTGGGCTTGGACTACAGTCATTCCCCCATTCTGTGGACTGTCACTTCCTGCCCCCATTCCAGTTCTCAGACATGTGCCTGCAGCCCTCCCAAAGAATCAAACTTAAATCTTTTTTTATTCCATGAATGCATCACACATGGAACCCAAGCTGGATTCACAGCCTAGGGATCCTTGACTGTCTAATAGAGAGGACTGATATGATTACTTGGTTCCAAGTCTTCATCTAATAAAAGAATGTAATAGATGAAAAACAGAAGAAAGGAGAAGTGAGGAAGGGAGAGAAAAAAAGAAACTATACTGCTTATCTCACTACCCTGGGGGTATTCAAAATAATGCAAAGTAGTGTATAGATATATACATGTATACACACACACATACACACAAATGCATGTATATATGCAGGAGTGTGCAGACATAAATATATAGGTAATGTACATATATGACTCTAATGTATAAAACTGATAAGGATTGGTTGTACATGATTGTGAGTCACTGAAACTAAATGCATGTGAAAAGATGCTTCCTGAATGACAAATGCAAGTCATCCATCTCAACCAGTAGAACTGGAAGAGAGGATGCTTGTGCATCCTGTGACTACCTGGTGGGATCTGAGTAGCTCTGACTTCTCTTCTTTCCTGTCATCAAGGAATGTCTCTAACTGTGCTGGGTGGGAAGTGCCCTATCCCTGCCCCTGTGCCGCTGCCCGTGATGTTCCCATTTCCTGAAAACCTCATCACCAACTGCCTACTCAACCCCTCAGTTCATTCTCTTTCTCCTTAAGTGGCCCAGCTTAAGTCTTCCTACTCCAGGAATATTTTCCCTGATCAACACAAGCTCACAATTCTTCTCTTGTCTGAAACTCTATACAATAAGCTCTTCTCTACTGTTACTATGTTGAGGTTGCTATGAGGAGTTTGGAGGTAAGCTCCCAGCACTAAGTCTAAAACATGACAGGTACTCAAAAACAGGGTCTAAGTGAATTTAGGTTATGTGCCAGGCACAGTTCTGAGCACTTAGCATGTTCTGTCTTGTTCTGTCCAGTTATTATTCCACAGTCACCCATGGAAATGATTTCCACCATCATCCCAGCTTGACAGATAAGGAAATGAGGCACACAGCTAGGAAGGGTGTATGTGGGGCTTAACTCATCCTCCTAACCACCCTGCACCCTCTTTATCTCCCCAACACTAAGCATAGATCTTAAAAGGTCAGAAGCCTCACTTGCAAAATAGCCTCTTCTTTTTAAAAACATTTTTACAAATTTTGTTGATTTACAGTGTTGGGTAAACTTCCTTTTCCCCCCAAACTTTAATTTCTGCTGTACAGCAAAGTGACTCAGTTATACATATAAATATTATTTTTCATATTCTTTTCCATTATAGTTTATCATAGGACAGTAACTATACTGGGTTGGCCAAAAAGTTTGTTCGGATTTTCCTGTAACATAGAAAACTCAGACGAACTTTTCTGGTCAACCCATTCCCTGTGCTAAAAGTAGGATCTTGTTGTTTATCCATCCTAGATATAATAAGTTCAGTTCAGTTCAGTTGCTCAGTCGTGTCCGACTCTTTGCAATCCCATGAATCACAACGTACCAGGCCTCCCTGTCCATCACCAACTCCCGGAGTTCACGCAAACTCACATCCATCGAGTTGGTGATGGCATCCAGCCATCTCATCCTCTGTCGTCCCCTTCTCCTCCTGCCCCCAATTCCTCCCAGCATCAGAGTCTTTTCCAATGAGTCAACTCTTCACATGAGGTGGCCAAAGTACTGGAGTTTCAGCTTTAGCATCATTTCTTCCAATGAACACCCAGAGCTGATCTCCTTTAGAATGGACTGGTTGGATCTCCTTGCAGTCCAAGGCACTCTCAAGAGTCTTCTCCAACAACACAGTTCAAAAGTATCAATTCTTCAACGCTCAGCTTTCTTCACAGTCCAACTCTCGCATCCATACATGACCAGTGGAAAAACCATAGCCTTGACTAGACGGACCTTTGTTGGCAAAGTAATGTCTCTGCTTTTCAATATGCTATCTAGGTTGGTCATAACTTTCCTTCCAAGGAGTAAGCGTCTTTTCATTTCATGGTTGTAGTCACCATAGTTTGCATCTAAAATAGAACTTCCTTTTGTCCAAGCCCAAGGCCCCTGGTGGTTTTAAGCTCAGGGTTCTGTTTTTATGAGCAGCAGAGCTGAGAAGTGCAGTGTTCCTGGGACTTCTCTCTAAACAACACACTTCCCACCACCCAACACAAAGACACAACACCAGAGTGCAACAAATACTATCAACAGGGTTTTTTCTCTTGAGCATATTCATTTTATGGTTCATATTCATTTTCAAGTTTCCTACAAGCAGCTTCTATGTTAAATTTGACTCCTCAGACCTCACATGAACTCTTCACTCTTTTTTTCTTCCCTAGTAAATTAGATTTGCTAGATGGAGGTTCGTGACATTATACAGAAGACAGGGATCAAGACCATCCCCATGGAAAACAAATGGAAAAAAGCAAAATGGCTGTCTGAGGAAGCCTTACAAATAGCTGTGAAAAGAAGAGAAGTGAAAAGCAAAGGAGAAAAGGAAAGATATAAGCATCTGAATGCAGAGTTCCAAAGAATAGCAAGGAGAGATAAAAAAGCCTTCCTCAGCGATCAATGCAAAGAAATAGAGGAAAACAACAGAATGGGAAAGACTAGAGATCTCTTCAAGAAAATTAGAGATACCAAGGGAACATTTCATGCAAAGATGGGCTCGATAAAGGACAGAAATGGCATGGACCTAACAGAAGCAGAAGATATTAAGAAGAGATGGCAAGAATACACAGAAGAACTGTACAAAAAAGATCTTCATGATCCAGATAATCACGATGGTGTGATCACTCACCTAGAGCCAGACATCTTGGAATGTGAAGTCCAGTGGGCCTTAGAAAGCATTGCTACGAACAAAGCTAGTGGAGGTTATGGCATTCCAGTTGAGCTATTTCAAATCCTGGAAGATGATGCTGTGGAAGTGCTGCACTCAATATGCCAGCAAATTTGTAAACCTCAGCAGTGGCCACAGGACTGGAAAAGGTCAGTTTTCATTCCAATCCCAAAGAAAGGCAATGCCAAAGAATGCTCAAACTACTGCACAATTGCACTCATCTCACACGCTAGTAAAGTAATGCTCAAAATTCTCCAAGCCAGGCTTTAGCAACACGTGAACCACGAACTTCCAGATGTTCAAGCTGGTTTTAGAAAAGGCAGAGGAACCAGAGATCAAATTGCCAACGTCCTCTGGATCATTGAAAAAGCAAGAGAGTTCCAGAAAAACATTTATTTCTGCCTTATTGACTATGCCAAAGCCTTTGACTGTGTGGATCACAATAAACTGTGGAAAATTCTGAAAGGGATGGGAATACTAGACCACCTGACCTGCCTCTTGAGAAACCTATATGCAGGTCAGGAAGCAACAGTTAGAACTGGACATGGAACAACAGACTGGTTCCAAATAGGGAAAGGAGTACGTCAAGGCTGTATATTGTCACCCTGCTTTATTTAACTTATATGCAGAGTACATCATGGAAACGCTGGGCTGGAAGAAGCACAAGCAGGAATCAAGATTGCCGGGAGAAATATCAATAACCTCAGATATGCAGATGACACCACCCTTATGGCAGAAAGTGAAGAGGAACTCAAAAGCCTCTTGATGAAAGTGAAAGAGGAGAGTGAAAAAGTTGGCCTAAAGCTCAACATCCAGAAAACGAAGATCATGGCATCTGGTCCCATCACTTCATGGCAAATAGAGTGGGGAAACAGTGGAAACAGTGTCAGATTTTATTTTCGGGGGGGCTCCAAAATCACTACAGATGGTGACTGCAGCCATGAAATTAAAAGACGCTTACTCCTTGGAAGGAAAGTTATGACCAACCTAGATAGCATATTAATAAGTAGAGACATTACTTTGCCAACAAAGGTCCGTCTAGTCAAGGCTATGGTTTTTCCTGTGGTCATGTATGGATGTGAGAGTTGGACTGTAAAGAAACCCTAGCACTGAAGAATTGATGCTTTTGAACTGTGGTGTTGGAGAAGACTCTTGAGAGTGCCTTGGACTGCAAGGAGATCCAACCACTCCATTATAAGGGAGATCAGTCCTGGGTGTTCATTGGGAGGAATTATGCTAAAGCTGAATCTCCAATACTTTGGCCACCTCATGCGAAGAGTTGACTCATTGGAAAAGACCCTGATGCTGGGAGGGATTGGGGGCAGGAGGAGAAGGGGACAACAGAGGATGAGATGGCTGGATGGCATCACTGACTCAATGGACATGAGTTTGAGTAAACTCCAGGAGTTGGTGATGTACAGGGAGGCCTGGCGTGCTGAGATTCATTGGGTCACAGAGTTGAACACGACCGAGCGACTGAACTGATGTTCTATTTTGTTTTGTTCTGGAAATAGGTTTTTGGTTAAATTTTGTTTCCTGTGAAAGAATAAACACTTTCTTTTATTTTTTCCTTTTTTCCCCAAGCTTTAAACTTTTTATTTTGTATTGGGATATAGCCTATTAATGGGGCTTCTCTGGTAGCTCAGCTGGTCAAGAAGTCGCCTGCAATGCAGAGGTCCCCAGTTTGATTCCTGAGTCACAAAGATCCCCTGGAAAAGGGCTAGGCTACCCACTCAACTATTCTTTGGCTTCCCTGGTGGCTCAGATGGTAAAGAATCTGCCTGCAATGCGGGAGACCTGGCTTTGATCCCTGGGTTGGGAAGATCCCCTGGAGGAGGGCATGACAACCCACTCCAGTATTCTGGCCTGGAGAATCCCCATAGAGGAGCCTGGCAAGCTACAGCCCATGGGGTCGCAAAGAGTCAGACACGACTGAGTGACCAAGCATAGCACAGCACATACCTATTAACAATGTTGTGGTAGTTTCAGGTGAACAGTGAAGGGATTCAGCCACACATATACTTGTATCCATTCTCTCCCAAACCACTTTTAAGTGGGTAAAATTCTATTCTTCAGAGGAAGTGGACAAAAGTTCATCAGTAGAAGCCAGCATAGATCTGGGCTAATTCTAGGTTGGCACTGGGTCACCCTTGGTGCCTGACACAGGGACAAATACGCTGAGCAACTGTCTGTCTGAGAGATGAAAATCCCACAACTGCTGCTGGGGTGAGTCTCCCCTGATGGCCCAGATGCATGTCTGGCCCAGTGTTCACTCCTGGCAGCTCCACACACTGCCCTGCAATGGGTGCTGGAGCTGCTTCCAGTTCAGACACAGCAAGCTCACTCAGGAGTCACTGAGGGGCCACTCAGGGCTCTCCCATTTGGCTCAATGAACCTTCAAGAAATTAGGCCAATAGGATCACTTTCTGCCTTCCGGATATTTATCTGATATGACCTTTGAGAGGTACATAGTGGTAGTATTAAAGATCACCCATTAAGATAAGACCTTACATGTGTGTGTGTGTGTGTACAGGGGTGCTCAGTCATGTCTGACTCTTTGTGATCCCATGGACTGTAGCCCACCAGGGTCCTCTGTCCATGGGATTTTCCAGGCAAGAATACTGGAGTGGATTGCCATTCCTTTCTCTAGGGGATCTTCCTGACCCAGGAATCAAACTGGCACCTCTTACATCTCCTGCTTTAGCAAACGATTCTTTACCACTGGGGCCACCTGGGAAGCCCAAGAGAAGGCTGATTCTCATTAAAAACTAATACAGTCATTTGAAAAAATGTTTATGTTTTGCTCATTATAGGGAACAGAGATAGAATTTAACTCTTGACCCTGGGCCCTTACACTGGCCTCCGAACCAGGACAGCCTCTGCCCCAGGGTTCCCCAGACTAGCTTTAATCCATCGACTCCACCTATTCAGAAGACCTGTCTGTAACAGGTCTCCTAAAAGACAGTGAAGGGTTAAGGGGTCCCAGCGTATGCAACTAACTTATCCCTGCTTCTCTTACCTTGATGGGTAACAGCTGGACTACAGGAAGTAATGATATTTGCAACTCCTAGAAAAGAAGGTGATTACAAATTAACCCAATGTAAATATAATAAAACAAAAGTATGTCATCATAAAACAGAGAGGTGCACAATTGTTTTTCTTTTACAACAGGTCTCTGTCTCTAACTACCTGGATGACTTTGAACAAGTCACTTTATCTCCTCTCCTTCCGGCCTGGATTTTTTTCCCTCTGAAAAATGATCAAACTTGAGCTTAATGGTTTCTTAATTCCCTTTGTGCCCTGCAGTCCTAGGCACTCTGGCCTGTTACGCAGGTATGATGGCTTCTTGGTGGCTGAGACATCAAATAGAGCAGTATTGTCTACCAGGTACTTGCAGCCACAACTTGATTTAATTTAACTTAACCTGTATCTCATAAGCTAGATATTCTTCCTATTACACAGATGAGAATACAGAGGTTTAAAGAGAATAAATGATTTACCAAGGGTCCTAGAGCTGGTTAAGTGGTAGAGCTTGGGTCAAACTTTGAAAACGTATGCTTTTGGTGGCTCCGCAGTGAGATCCTGCCACTATGCTAGACACTGGAGTAATAACCCAGTTGCACGGCAGTTACCACAGGCCAGCCCACTGTTCAAAGCACTTTACACATGCTAACTCACCTAATCCTCACAACAGTCTCATCCCATTTCACAACTGGGGAAACTAGGGCACAGAGAAGTTAAGCAACCCAAGGTTAAAGAGTTGGTATATATAGGAGGGAAATTCATAAGCACAGACAATAGCTTAAAACAGGGTTTCTCCTTTAAAATACAGTATGGAAATACTGTTTTTTCACATGTATCTCTGTAGACTATTGGCACAGAAGACTGTCCACTACCAAATCATCTACCCTTGAAGACTTCCTCTAAGATTCTGTTCCCTAAGAAACTCAAGTTACAGGGTCATCTCAGGATGCTTAGGTTGAGTACGTGATAAAATACATTAGTTTCTAAAAAATTAATTTATCCTTCTTTAAGAGGACTCTCCTAATTATGTTAATCTGGACTTTTAGAAAAATGTGTAATAGTTATCTAAGACTTGAAAGATAAATAGGATTCTATGACATTAAGAATTGTTTATTTATAGTATCCTGAACTGAAACAATAATTTCACCAAGCATAAAATAAACTCTTGTTTAAGTAAAATGGAACTTACCATTGGGACAATCTAAGATCACCCTGTTGAAGCTTTACAGGATTTAGGATCCAGAATAATTTTTTAAATGACTCAGTGTTTATACAATAACAGTGTAGGGAGGTATGGGTGCAGGTGAGGGAGTAAAACACAGTCTTTCACATATTTCTTAATTATGTGTTGAATATCCACTAGATTCTTGGGAAAACAGGGACAAAAATATTTTCACAGCTCTTTAGTCAATGGAGAAGGCAGGCATTAATTCAAACATACACAACTACATACTTAGGTTTTATTACAAGGAATCAAGAAGTGCAGAGTTCTAAAAAGAAAAAATAAAAAAGAAGTAGAGACCATATAACTGGGGGAGGGGGGAACTCCCTGAGAAAGTAGTGTTTGAGCTGAGATCTGAAGGATATATGTCTTGCTGGGAGAAGACAGCATTCTAGCTACATCCTGCCAAGATATATGGACAAGAAGAAGGAAAAGGTTAGTGGGGAATAGGGCACAGAACAAAGGATGGTTGAGGACTGGGCTTTATGTAATGATGTGGCAGGTACCATGGCACATCCAATTCTATACCTTATTTCCTAAAAAGAGAACCCCATTTTATTGAGGCAATGGGGAGAGACCCCTTGATCTCAGTGAAGGTAGGCCCAGGTCCAAGGTTCAAAATATTTGTTATAATTGGTTGGCTAATTCTATGCCTCCTTTCCCAGTGACCAGTGAGGAGCTGGCAAGTGACCAGTTCTAATCAATAAAGAAAAAAATGGAAGAATGCTGGAGGGTCACTGGGAAAAATCAGATTTTCAAGCAAAACTTCAGAGGTCAAGAGAAGATGTCCTTTTCACCTTGCCCCTCTTGTCCTGACTCTATGTGACAGGGTGACACTGGTCATCTGGAACCCATAACAATCTTAACAACACAAAGCCACCAGGCTGAAGATGGCCGAATGGAAAAGTAGCATCTGGGTCTTTGACTTTGCTGAGCCTCTGAGCAAATCCTGGAACTGCCTCCCCCAGGCTTTATGATATGTAGGATCATTTAAGGCCATCGTTTAAGTCACTGTTGGTCGGTCCTCTTACTTACAGCCAAATGCAACCAAAACTGATATGTTTGGGAAGGCATTTGTTTCAGTGATCAGTTGTTAAGTCATCAATCACCTCAGAACTTAACGGCAAAAAGCACCAATTTATTATTATCTCACAGTTTGTAGGTTGATTGTGCCCAGCTGGGCTGTTATCACTTGCGGCCTTAGAGGAGGTTGCATAAGTTTAGAAGCTGGGACTTGCAGTCATGTGAAGGCTCAGCTGGGCCAGCTGCCCCAAGTGGTTCAATGGTGTGCTGTTGCCTGGGAGCTCAACTGGGGCTGTCAACCATCATGCCTCTATATGTGGCTTTACCATCACGGAACCTTTAGCATCCATGACCTCTACATGTGGCTTCAGCATCATGGAATCAAAGTTGTTTCCCTGCTCTTAAGAAAAAAACCTCAGGAAACCAGTCTTTCTTTGCCTGGATATGAACATGGAATCATGCAGAACTGATGACCATCAGCTGCTGTCTTATAACCAGTGAGGAATACTGGTCTTAAAAAACTCACAGTAGAGTGGTTTCCTACAGGGAGTATTCTCAAAAAAGACTGTTCCTAGAGGTTTAGGCTGAAAAAGTAAAGCTCTTTATGACCCACCTTCAGATGTTACATGGAATCATTGGTCAAAGTCAAATTGCAAAGCCAGCTCAGATTCAAGATGTGAATACCAGGAGGTGTAATTCAATAGGAAGGTAATCTTTGAAGACTAGTTTCCATACTGTTTATGTATTTTAAGTGATAAGTGGCATAGTCAGATAGCTACTATATTGAATAGATTGATGAAAAAGAAGATAAAATGAGGAGACCAGTGAAAGGGACTGTGATTGACTCCAATATCCATTCTGTTCTTCCCACTGTGTACCAGTGAATCACCTCTTTGCTCCTTTACACTTAGTGATTCAAGAGTGGGCAGATCCAAGCCAGTGTGGGCCAAGCAGAGCTCTCAGGATCTCTGAAAAAGTTGGTTCCTTGCCCGTAAGAAAAAAGAACCTCAGGAAGCCAGTCTTTCTTTGCCTGGATGTGAATGTGGAATCATGCAGAACTGATTACCATCAGCTGCTGTCTTATAACCAGTGAGGAATACTGGTCTTAAAATTACCTTGATACTGGTCTTACAAAGAATTTCTGCTCTGGATAGTGGAACACGGGTCTCAGAAAAATCAGAGTCCTCAATGGCTTTATTGAGTTACAGGACGAGAGCTATTCAGGGATGACCTGAACTTCACTTTTTAAATTTCTCACAAATTATTTGAATGATGAGATTTAAGGAATTTTCAGAGTTAATTTCATTATGCCAACAAATCTATTTGATTTTAGATACAAACAGCAATCTTTCTACATCCCAAAATAAGATATTCCACTGTGCATTTCACAGAAATTACCAAAAACACCAACTGACACATAATGCTAAATGTTAGGTAAAATATTGTAAAGGACAGTTAAGGATACAACTTTTTTGCTTTTTCCAATTTAGTACATATTCATATATACGTGTGTGTATGTGTGTGCTCAGTTGTTTGGTTGTGTTCAACTCTTTCCGACCCAATGGACTGTAGCCCACCAGGCTCCTCTGTCCATGGGATTTCCAAGGTAAGAATACTGGAGTGGGTTGCCATTCCCTCTCCAGATAATCTTCTATACTTATATATACATGCTTATGTATATTATCGGAGAAGGCAATGGCACCTCACTCCAGTACTCTTGCCTGGAAAATTCCATGGACGGAGGAGCCTGGTGGGCTGCAGTCCATGGGGTCGCTAAGAGTCGGGCACGACTGAGCAACTGCACTTCACTTTTCACTTTCATGCATTGGAGAAGGAAATGGCAACCCACTCCAGTATTCTTGCCTGGAGAATCCCAGGGACAGAGGAGTCTAGTGGGCTGCCATGTATGGGGTCGCACAGAGTTGGACACGACTGAAGTGACTTAGCAGCATCAGCAGTAGCATGTACATTATATCTTGAGAATTCAGATAAAAGAACAAGATTTATTTTTTAAAAAAATCAGTCCTGGTTCACCCTTCCTCACCCCAGATTCCCATTTCCAAAAGACAAAGTTATTTCTAAAAATTGCTTTCTGGTTTTAAACAGCATACTGTTCTGCTATTTATTCATGCTATTCTGCTATGATGTTTTCATTTTGCTGTTGTTTGTTAAGAGCTTACCTTACCTCCAGGTAATGTGTCTTATATTCTCTCTCATACACATTTCACCAACTCCAATCTTTCCATTTTTCAATGAAGTTCATTCATAGTGTTTCTATTACAAAATGACTTTATACACTGTTCACTGTCAAGCCAAACAGTGATTCATCTCTACAACATTTTTCTTTTTTCAGTTTTTTTTTCTTTCCTTGATGTTGGACCTACTTTGGTCCATTCCTTCTGCCCTTCATCATTTTAATCCAATTTGGCCTAGTCACACTTAGCCCTGCCCACAGCTGTCATCTTGGAATTTTCTTCCCTTGTTTTCTCCCTGAGGTGCCCCATGCCATCTGCTTTCTTGTTCTGCTTACTCATTTGGGTGTGGCATATCACTCAGGAGTTTCCTGAGAAAGAGTACCAAAGTATATCAGTTATTAAGAACTTGTTTGCCAGGCATTAGTGCTACTCACCAATATTTCTGGCTCTGTTTTCCAAACATGGGCTAACAACACACCTTCTTGCCATATGAATAAAAAGGGCATGTCACCTAATGCCAGAACACTAATTGCTAGTGTGATCCTGGCAGTGACACAAGTTCAGGTGATGTCCAGGATGGTGGCTTTTGTGTTGGCCTGGAACATGAAGAAGAGAGACATTGCAGAATCTCCTCTAATCTCAAATTTATGAAGGGAGGTAGCATCAGTTCAGTTCGGTTCAGTTCAGTCACTCAGTGTGTCCGACTCTTTGTGACCCCATGGACTACAGCACTGCAGGCTTCCCTGTCCATCACCAACTCCTGGAGCCTACTCAAACTCATGGCCATTGAGTTGGTGATGCCATCCAACCATCTCATCCTCTGTCGTTCACTTCTCCTTGCACCTTCAATCTTTCCCAGCATCAGGGTCTTTTCTAATGAGTCACTTCTTCGCATCAGGTGGCCAAAGTATTGGAGTTTCAGCTTCAGCATCAGTCCTTCCAATGAATACTCAGGACTGATTTCCTTTAGGGTTGACTGGTTGGATCTCCTTACAGTCCAAGGGACTCTCAAGAGTCTTCTTCAACACCACAGTTCAAAAGCACCAATTCTTCAGTGCTCAGCTTTCTTTATAGTCCAACTCTCACATCCATACATGACTACTCAAAAAACCATAGCTTTGACTAGATGGACGTTTGTTGATAAAGTAATGTCTCTGCTTTTTAATATGCTGTCTATGTTGGTCATAGCTTTTCTTCCAAGGAGCAAGTGTCTTTTAATTTCATGGCTGTAATCACCATCTGCAGTGATTTTGGAGCCCCTCAAAATAAAGTCTCTCACTGTTCCCGTTGTTTCCCCATCTATTTGCCATGAAGTGATGGGACTGGATGCCATGATCTTAGTTTTCTGAATGTTGAGCTTTAAGACAACTTTTTCACTTTCCTCTTTCACTTTCATCAGGAGGCTCTTTAGTTCCTCTTCACTTTCTGCCATAAGGGTGGTGTCATCTGCATATCTGAGGTTATTGATATTTCTCCCGGCAATCTTGATTCCTGCTTGTGCTTCATCCAGCCCAGCATTTCTCATGATGTACTCTGCATATGAATCAAATAAGCAGGGCCACTATATACAGCCTTAAGGTACTCCTTTCCTGATTTGGAACCAGTCTGTTGTTCCATGTAGCATACATAAGAAATAAACTGGTTTTAATAAGCCACAAAGATTTGGCGGATGGTTGTTACTGCAGCATCACCTAGGTGATCCTAATTTATACACACTGTGTATCTTCATTCTACTTCTATTCATTATAGACAGTTAATGATAGAATCCTTTGTTGGAAATCATTTCCTTCAGAAGTCTGAAGGCCCTGCTCCACTGTCTAGTTTCTAATAATATTAATGAGAAGCCTGATGCCATTTTACACTTGATCCTTTTTGTGTGACTGTTTTATCTCCTCTTTTAGGAGATTTAGGAGCTTTCTATATTCTCATTTTTCTTAACCTTTACAAAGTATAAGTAGTTGTGGGACTTCTAGTATTCAGCGGGTTGGGCACTTGAGGAAGTTTTTCAGTCTGGAAAACTCATGTCCTTTGGGGAATTTTCTTATATTATGTCTTAGCTTGCTTCCTCTCTACCTTTTCTCATGCACTACCTTTCTGGAACTCAAGTTTTTAAATCTTTCCATTCCTAAACTTATTCTCTCATCTCTCTGTCTTTTGTCCCTAATTTTAAAAATCTCTGCGCTTTTGTTTTGCTTTCTGGAACATTGCTTCAACTTTATCTTTCAAGACTTTTAGTACATTCTTTCATTTCTGCTTCCATGCTTTAATTCTGAAGAGTTCTTCCTTATTAGCTAGATGTTCATTTTTATGACATATGGCTCTTGCCTTGTGGTTGCATTATATTCTTCTTTTTTTCCCTAAAAATATATTTTTTCCTTCTTCATTTCATAATAACTGTGTTCCCCCAAGTTCTTTTATTAAATAAGCTTTGTAATTTTACAATAGTTTTAGATTTACAGAAAAAAAACGTGAAGGTAGTAAAAGGCATACATAACTCACAACCAGTTCCCCTATTATTAAACAGCTTACACTTGTACGGTACATTTGTCACAGCTAAAAAGTCATTTGGGTCAAGTCCTTTTTATTCCTTGTTTTAGTGTTTTTCTTTCATGTTAAAGGTTTTTTCAACTTTGTGGTGAATCTTGGATGGCCATTCATACTGAAAAGTTAGGGAAATCCTGATACATAAAGTAAATGGGATTTTACTGGGCTTTAGTTAAAAAGTCTTTTCAGAGGCTACAGTAAAGTCTCTCACTATATTAATATTCATTTTATTCAATCTCTGAGTGGCAGCAGTCCAAGGTAGGAAAAAATTAAAATTTTAGAAAGAAATTTTAAGTTTAGAAATATTTTTCAAATGTACTAATACCTAATATGATCAAATAGAAGTAATATCTGAGGAAATATGATAATGGAGAAAACAGAAGACAATTTTAAAGTAAATGCAGTTAATACACCCAGAAAGGAGTGCTTTAAGGCATAGCCTTTATACCTCTTTTCTTCTGTATCTACATTTGTTTTCATTTCTATTCCTGATCTCGCCTCTGAAATTCAGATCCAAACATCCACATGTCTTCAGGACATCTCCACATATATATCTACCATGTGCTTTCCAACTTGCTCACCTTATCTTTACCATCTCAGGAAATGGTACTGCCATTTACTCATTGATTCAGGATAAAGACCTTGGAGCATCCTGACCCTCCTTTCTCTCCCAACCCCCCAAAGCAAATCCTATCAGCTCTACCTTCAGATGATGTCTCTGGAATAATGGCTTCTCACCTCATCCAACTTTACCAACTGCATCTAAGTCAGGAGTTTTGCAGGAACTTCCCTTATCTTTCTGAATGTTGAGTTTTAAGACAACTTTTTCACTCTTCTCTTTCACTTTTATCAAGAAGCTCTTTAGTTCTCCTTTGCTTTCTGCCATGGTAGTCCTGTATGGATGTGAGTTCAACTCTCAGAAAGCTGAGAGTTGAAGAATTAATGCTTTTAAACTGTGGTGTTGGATAAGACTCTTGACAGTCCCTTGGACTGCAAGGAGATCCAACCAGCCCATCCTAGAGGAAATCAGTACTAAATATTCATTGGAAGGACTGATGCTGAAGCTGAAACTCCAATACTTTGGCCACCTGATGCGAAGAACTGACTCACTGGAAAAGACCCTGATGCTGGGAAAGATTGAAGGTGGGAGGAGAAGGGGACTACAGAAGATGAGATGGTTGGATGGCATCACTGACGCAATGGACATGAGTTTGAGTAGGCTCTGAGAGTTGGTGATGAACAGGGAAGCCTGGCGTACTGCAGTCCATGGGGTTGCAAAGAGTCAGACATGACTGAGCAACTGAATTAACTGAACTGACCGTTACCATACAATTACCTCACATCTTTGGTGTTGCTTGAATTCCCAAAACATCTCATCACTTGGTCTTTCCTCTACCTAGATCACTCTTTCACCAAAGATTCATACATTTCATGTCTTTATTAAGAGTTCTGTCCAAACAAAATCTCTTCAGAGAGCCTTCCCTGTGCACTCTCTGTAATTCTTTCTTTCTGTACATACTTTCCTTTTCTTCATAGCAGTTCATAACACTAAGCCATGTTATCTGTTTATTATCTATTAGTTAGAGTGTAAGCTCCAGGAGGGCAGGGATGTGAGTATTTTGTGCATTTCTATGCTCCAGTGCCTTAGGAAGTAAATGCTCAACAAATAGATGTGGAATGAATTCCACATCTAGAATTTTAAACAATTAGCATTTCTAGAAATTAAAAATGATCACTGAAATTAGATTTTAAATCAATGATCAGATGCGCTGAATAAGAACAACTAAAAATAAATAAAGTGGATTAGAAAGTTGACACCAGGAAGTTTACCAAAATGAAGCTTAAAAGGACAAAAATTGGAAATTTGAAGAAAAAGTTAATTTATATAAAATATAAATATATACATATAAAGAAAAAGCAGTTCTTAACTGTGGCACAACATGCATACATAACAAATTTTACAATTTTATCCACTTTTAAGTGTGTAATTCAATACCATTAAGAATTCTTTTATGTGCTAAGTGACTATTTGTATATCTTCTTTGGTGAAATGTCAGCTCAAATCTCTTGTCCTTTTTTTGACTCAGTAGCTTGTTTTTTGTTGTTGTTCAGTTGTAGAGGTTCTTTATTCTGAATGTTAATTTCTTACCAGTTATGTAGTTTGCAAATAATTTCTCCCATAAATAATTTTTAAAAAAAATCACATAAATGAAATAGAAATAGTAAAAAAAAAAATTGTTCTAGAACTGAAGAAAGACATGATGCTTCAGCCTGAAATAAACCACCTGGTACCCAGCAAAATAAACAAAAAATGTTTAACATTACTAAAAATTATACTTGTATGTGTATGTTGTGTTAGTCTCAGCCTACTGATAGAGATACTGTTGGTTAACAATGCCTGAGACATTTGCCCAGGGCCTGTATTACTGTGGCAGCCTCCACAGGCATTTTCTTGAACTGAGCCAACGTCCCTGGTCCAGCCCTTGTGAATCTTATTATGACTGCAGTATGCACTTCAGCAGAAACCATCAGAGAACTTTAAAGAACAAGATTATTACTCACAGGTTTTGGAGAGTCCACAGCATGCTTCAGGGCCATACTGTAAAGCCATGGGGTGGGAGAGGGGGAGAGAAAAAGAGAACTTGGAGAGAATCTGGGGCTCTGCCTTTGTTAGGGTCCAAGGTTGGGGTGCTTAGGGTTTTGCAGGTTCACTCTGTCCAGGAAGAAATTTTTCCTTCAACCTTGTAGATGCTTCTGGCTAGTCTAAGAATTAAATTGACATTGAACAGATTAACAGGAGAAAATCACGCAAAAATTTAATAACAATGTGTACATTGTAGAGACCCAGGAAAACTGGGTAACTCAGCAAAATGGCAGAAACCCTCACCTTACATATCATCTTTGGCTGGAGACAAAATAGGATGTTGTGGGTAGTGGTTTGGGACTTCAAAGAGGAGGAAAGCAATTTACATGGATATGGAAAAGCAAATGTTTGATAAATAAATGTCTGCTGGGTCATGCAGAGTGGGACAGAGAGGAATTCTAACAAGCACTTTTCTAGGTTCCTGCTACATGCCCAGTTCATACCATAGTTATCTATGGTAACTGCTCTTTTATCTACAGTCTTTAAGCAGTTAGGAGGAAGGTCAAAGGTTCTTTCTGAGTCTTTTGGGCTTTGACTTTTTTCAGCTCAAAATCATCTGCATGCCAAAGAAACATTTTGGAGGGGGTAAATTTTGCTCCTTTGCAGTCCCATTTTTGAAACTTGAAGTTTCACGGTCCAGAAGTTAAATTGATAGATTGTTTTATATCTCTTTGAATCAGTCTCTTAGTCCTGATAACAGATCAGTTTAGTTACTTATTTCAGGAAGCGGAGATGCAGGTGGGCTCTCAAAGTTAGGTCTATAGGGCATGGGCAGTCAGGTATTTTATAAGAGGCATTTCTATGGAGATGAAAGAAAAACAATGCTTAATGATTGGAGCACGTTGTAAACCCACTGTCTTCAGTCCTGAGTGCTGCCAGTCCAGATTCCTCAGTGTCAGGTCTGAAGCATCTTTTGCAGTTTGGAATGTCTCTGAGGATGTCTTTGGGTGTTTAGGTAACTTCTCTGTTGGCTTACATAGCAATAAGCACAAAGATTGTCTAAACATGGGCTATTGTGGTCATCTCTCTTAAATTTATATCGAGTTATTCATTTTCAGTTTACAGAGATTTAGGAAAAGGGAAGTTTTAGTTCTCAGTGATTTCAAGTCAAAAGTGGGAGAAATATTGAAACATTAGTTTGAATGTTATAGTAAAACTTTTGAGGAAACTAGAATTCAGGATCCAGTTCAGCTAATAAGTGGAAAAGCAAAACCTTGAAGATAACTAACAGAACTAGAATCTAATATCTATAACTGTGTATTAAAGTTCTACTGAAAAACATTTTTCTCTAATATCACCTTCATTTCTAACAAAGATATCTGAATAAAGACTAGTTTTTGAAACAAGCTTAGTTTCATTAAACCTGGCCTGAATATTTAAATATGTCCAAAAAAAATGATGATTGACCATAAAGGCTTTTTAAAATTTGCTTTGCTGGAATTTTTCACATGGAATTCCAAGTTAAATTTTTATTTGCCTATGGAGGCCACAAAGTCATGAAGCCATATCAAGGACTTGCCATCAGGTTTCCCTGTAATACCTATATATTTGGGTGAATTCTTCTCTTCTTGAGGTCCCCCAAATATCCTAAGATTCTTGTGCCTGCTTCAGTCAGCTGGTAAGGTTGCTGGGAAATCTGCAAACAGGATACTTACTTGTGTGGTGCTCAACCATGTCCAACTCTTTGCCACTCCATGGATAATAGCCCACTGGGCTCCTCTGTCTGTGGAATTTTTCAGGCAAGAATACTGGAGTGGGTAGCCATTTCCTTCTCCAGGATATCCTCCCCACACACAGATGGAACCTGGGTCTCCTGCATTGCAGGCAGGTTCGTTACCACCTGAGCCACCAGGGAAGTCCTACTGTAGGGGATTTTTATTTGTTAATTCCTTATTCAATTAAGTGTATGATTTGAAAGTTATTGGGAAATCTGCATTTCTCAGAAAAATCCTTTCTGTAAATCTTCGTGAAGATGAAGCATTTTTGAGAAAGCATCAGAGTAAGACAGTAAAACTGTCTATAAATGACAAAATACTTAAAATGGCATGGTTAAATATCTTTTAATTCAAATGACAAGGAAATTTGGTTATTTCTGTGACATACAATATTTTAAAATCATAACTAGATTCTTACTCATGTTTTTCTTCAAAATAAAACTTTTGCCTTTTAAAATAATTATTAGAATTGTGATTGATAATATTATACCAGGACATATCTGAGTTTTAAGAATTTTATATAATTTCTACAACATCTATATTAGTAACCTTCATATAATACAACCTAAAGCTTATCATTACTCATTTGACAGTGCTTCCAATGTAATTAAACATACCAAATAAACTTGTTGTTATTGTCATTCAGTTGCTCAGTTGTATCTGACTTTGCAACTCTATGTACTGCAGCACACCAGGGTTCCCTGTCCTTCACCATCTCCCAGAGCTTGCTCAAACTCATGTCCATTGAGTTCATGAGGCCATCCAACCATCTTGCCCTCTTTTGTCCCCTTCTCCTCCTGCCTTCAATCTTTCCCAGCATCAGGGTCTTTTCCAATGAGTCAGCTCTTTGAAGTCAGCATCAGTCCTTCCAATGAATATTCAGGACTGATTTCCTTTAGGATTGACTGGTTGGATCTCCTTGCAGTCCAAGGGACTCTCAAGAGTCTTCTCCAACACCACAGTTCAAAAGCATCAATTCTTCAACGCTCAGCCTTTATGGTCCAACTCTCACATCCATACATGACCACAGGAAAAACCATACCCTTGACTATACAGACCTTTGTTGGTAAAGTATTGTCTCTGCTTTTTAATATGATGTCTAGGTTGGTTATAACTTTTCTTCCAAGGAGCAAACATCTTTTAATTTCATGGCTGCAGTCACCATCTGCAGTGATTGTGGAGCCCAGGAAAATAAAGTCTCTCACTGTCTCCATTGTGTCCCCATCTATTTGCCATGAAGTGATGGGACCAGATGCCATGATCTTAGTTTTCTGAATGTTGAGCTTTAAAGACAACTTATTCACTTTCCTCTTTCACTTTCATCAAGAGGCTCTTTAGCTCTTCTTCGCTTTCTGCCATAAGGGTGGTGTCATCTGCATATCTGAGGTTATTTATATTTCTCCTGACAATCTTGATTTCACCTTGTGGTTCATCCAGCCCAGCAGTTTGCATGATAAACTCTGCATAGAAGTTAAATGTCTGGTTCTAGGTGAGTGATCATACCATCATGGTTATCTGGGTCATTAAGACCTCTTTTGTATTGTTCTGTGTATTCTTGTCATCTCTTCTTAATCTCTTCTGCTTCTGTTAGGTCCATACCATTTTTGTCCTTCATTGAGCCCATCTTTGCATGAAATATTCCCTTGGTATCTTTAATTTTCTTGAAGAGATCTCTAGTCTTTCCCATTCTATTGTTTTTCTCTACTTCTTTGCATTGATCACATAGGAAGCCTTTCTTATCTCTCATTGCTGTTCTTTTGAACTCTGCAACCTAATAAGTTTAATATCACATTTTTGAGATTTTTCCAGGGGCCTGCTGAAAAATCTCAAACTTAGCTTGAGGTCAAAAAGACTTTATCCAGAATTTGATTTTTGGAAATGTGTCAAAGATATCAAAAGGTTTTAAAACACTCATTCAAATAGGACCATACATCAGTATAAATGAATATTCACTTAACCAAAGTGACAATAAAATATTTCAAAGGCAAATACAGAAAATTTCAACAAACTACTTAAGAGGTAAATAAATTTTACAATCTGCTATCAAACAGATTGATATTGCAAGAAAACTTTGCCCTCTTAGCAGACAGAGAAAGTAAAATTCTAGTTTTGCAGCAGCTTGGTGGTTTTTGCCACCCTGAGTGGCCTGTGGGATCTTAGTTCCTGACCAGGGATCAAACCCACGCACTCTGCAGTGGAAACAGAGTCTTAACCCCTGAACTTCCAGGGAATTCCCAGCAACAGCTTAGTTTTAATATTAAAATTTATTCATCCAATTAAATTTATTTTAACCTTAGCCAGTCCTAAGCACACACAAAACTTTTCTCAGGGTTTCTTTTCCATAAGCCTCTATATAATTTCTTTCTTTTATATATTCAAAATTTGTCCTGTGCTTTCCTTTCCTCTTTTTTTTTAAAAAAACTTTTGAGGACAAAATTACATGTGTTCCCCTTAGCAAAATGTATTTCTACTCCTTGTACATTTTTTCCATACATAGGAAGATGTTTTCCTTATTAATTTTAATTGCATATTAATTAGAATTCCTAACCCTTAGAAAGGCTGGGCTGGAAGAAGCACAAGCTAGAATCAAGATTGCCGGGAGAAATATCAATCACCTCAGATATGCAGATGACACCACCCCTATGGCAGAAAGTGAAGAGGAACTAAAGAGCCTCTTGATGAAAGTGAAAGAGGAGAGTGAAAAAACTGGCTTAAAACTCAACATTCAGAAAACGAAGATCATGGCATCTGGTCCCATCACTTAATGGCAAATAGATGGGGAAACAGTGGAAACAGTGTCAGACTTTACTTTTTGGGGCTCCAAAATCACTACAGATGGTGATTGCAGCCATGAAATTAAAAGACGTTTACTCCTTGGAAGGAAAGTTATGATCAACCTAGATAGCATATTCAAAAGCAGAGACATTACTTTGCCAACAAAGGTCCGTCTAGTCAAGGCTATGGTTTTTCCAGTGGTCACGTACGGACGTGAGAGTTGGACTGTGAAGAAAGATGAGCACCGAAGAATTGATGCTTTTGAACTGTGGTGTTGGAGAAGACTCTTGAGAGTCCCTTGGACTGCAAGGAGATCCAACCAGTCCATTCTGAAGGAGATCAGCCCTGGGATTTCTTTGGAAGGAGTGATGCTAAAGCTGAAACTCCAGTATCTTGGCCACCTCATGAGAAGAGTTGACTCACTGGAAAAGACTCTGATGCTGGGAGGGATTGGGGGCAGGAGGAGAAGGGGATGACAGAGGATGAGATGGCTGGATGGCATCACCGACTCGATGGATGTGAGTTTGAGTGAACTCCGGGAGTTGGTGATGGACAGGGAGGCCTGGTGTGCTGCGATTCATGGGGTCACAGAGAGTCGGACATGACTGAGCGACTGAACTTAAGTGAACTGAACTGAACCCTTAGAAACTTTAATTTCTAAGAAAACAGCAGTAAGTGATTGTGAACTGCTTGTTATACCAATATTTTTTGGTTGGTAACCTTGTGAATACATTTCATAATTTCCAGAAACATACATTTCCTCATAATAATTTTTTAAATCTGGTACATGACATGTTTCTAATAAATGTAAACATATTTAGTTTTGCTATAATAAAAAGACAAAAGTAAGTAAGAGACTTTAGCAATTAATACTTCAATATTTTATCATATTTGGAAATGATCTAGACTTTTGATGAATTTTCATCATTTAATTTTATTTACAGAAAAGCTGTACAGTTTTAAGTTACCAAATGATTTTGGAAGATATTTTAAAGTTTTATCTCACTTATTTTCATCTAAATCATTTGTCCCCCCAGATTATATTTAGATCACCTTTGAAAACTTCGGTGACATCCACTCCCTGGGGTCACGAAGATCCTCTGCAGAAGGAAATGGCAACCCACTTCACTATTCTTGACTGGGAAATCCCATGGACAGAGGAGCGTGGCGGGCTACAGACCATGGAGTCTCAAAAGACAGGACTTAGCGACTAACAACAGAATAACAACACTTTCAAATATTTAATATTGATTGAGCCCTTCTGGAGAGCAGTATGGCAGTGTTTACTGACATTAACATGCACACTGAGTAAAATCTGACTTTGAGGAAACTTGTTGGAAATACCCCAATATGCACAGAAAGACATACATACATCCATGGTTACTGAGCATTGTTTGTAATAGGAGAAAAAATGGTGGTCGGCGGGGGCGGGGCGGGGAGAAAGTGAGCCACCAGGGAAGCCCCCCAAAATAAAAATGTTTAAATAAAATGCAATGAGAAATACACATAAATTACAATAAATAGTCTTCATTGATCATAAATATAAAATTTATAGCCCAAAGAAGAAAAAAGAATAGAAGACAATTGTGCAACAGTATTATCCCTATGCTCCCAGTTACATTTAGGAAATTCAACCGAAATATGCGCACATCACGTTTGGATACCTACGCTCTTGAAGATTCCACAGCTAACTGCTATATGGCTTAATACGTACAAAGCCTTACATGATAAATGGTAATAATAAGAGTTGTCTTTTTTTTTTTAATTATAATGCATTCTTGCATTACTTACATAATTTAAAAGTAAAGAATATGTTTGCGATTGCATTAATAACTCCCTGAACCCAACTACCTGCCAAGCGTGAGGGTCATTTATTACAACCCTTCCATCCCAAGAGCCCAGCACGGGATCCAGCAGTTAATGGCCTGGCTCTGAACACATGCTGCGGGGACCAGCCTGCCGATTCTCACCATTCCCCACACCCCAGGGAGATCCTAAAGTCAACATTCACCACACCATGCTAATTCTCCCTCAGATGACGCAGCTGCCAGCCATACAAAACGCAGGCGCGAGAAGGCGGTGCTCACTCCCGGCAGCCCCGCCTCCCGGGCTCCTAGACGTCATTGGGCAGCGCCGCTCAGTATCTGAAGGGCCTGCGATCTGCCTTCCGGAAGGGAATCCCGGCCGCTGACTATGGCGACCGTCGCAGAGCAGTGGGTCCTGGTGGAAATGGTCCAGGCGCTCTACGAGGTGAGCTTGGCGACTTCAGGGGCTTACGACCACACCCAACCCTGGGGAAGTGGGACGTTTTGTCTGGATTTTTGTGCTGAGGGCCTAGGCGGGCCTGGCCTAGTCACGCCCGGACCTTCGGCGTCGCTCCCTGGAAGGGCTCAGAGGCACATATTTCCCAGCGGCGGAATGTAGGGAGGCGCGGGTGGGAGCCGAACTGGGGGGTCTCGATTTGCTCTCCAGCTAGTGGAGAGCCCTCTCCAGGTCCTGTCCGGATACAGGAGAGAGACTAGTCAAAAGCCAGAACTGTTAAAACGGGAGAGATGGAAGTAGAATGGAAAATCTCAGTCTGGAGAGGTCCTAGGGAAGACAGGTCCTTGGAACTGTGGAGCAGATAATAGGGGAAAAAATAATAAGTTGGAGTTTGTTTTTGTTGGGAGGTAGCCGAATGATTTGTTGGAAAGGAAGCCGAATGATTTAGGAATGTGAAATAGCCATTCTTCCGCATACGTCCCATTTTCTGTCTTGGAGAGATACAACGACTTTAGTAAATCTTTGAAGAAAGATTAGTTAAGGGATGTTTTTTGAAAGGCCAGCCATTTCAGGTAGTAAGATAATATAAAATTTAAATGTCGTTCTTGTGTAAAACGTTCATTCGACATTTAGTGAGTTTCCCTGCACTGTACTGAGCTGTTCAGTGGCCACTAAACACATGTGGCTATTAAGCACTTGAAAAGTGGCGAGTACCGCTAAAGGAGTGAATTTTTCATTTACGTTAGATGTGTATTTAAGTAGTTTAATGGTGCTAGTGACTATAATATTGGGCAGCACAGATGTAAATGCTAGAAGCAGTGCAGTGTGCGAACAGGTAAAAGTCGCTGTGCTTATGAATCTCACATTCATGTAGAGTGAATCTCAGTTTCTTTCGATAATTTTCTTAAAACTTAATATTGCACTTACTGGCAGCGGTGATGATGAAAGATGCATCAGGACCCATCAGGACTTTTTGGAAAAAAAAACAAAACAAACAACAACAGTTAAGAAAGAGAATATGGCTTAGGAGATGTCCAACCATAGGTTAATCATAGTGACTGTGAAAGTCACTCAGTCTTGTCCCACTCTTTGCAACTCCCTGGAGTTCTCCAGGCCAGAATACTGGAGTGTGTAGCCTTTCCCTTCTCCAGGGGATCTTCCCAACCCAGGGATCAAACCGAGGTCTCACGCATTGCGGGCAGAATCTTTACCTGCTGAGTCACAAGGGAAGCCCAAGAATACAGGAATGGGTAGCCTATCCCTTCTCCAGCGGATCTTCCCCACCGAGAAATCCAGCTGGGGTCTCCTGCATTGCAGGCGGACTCTTTACCAACTGACCTATCAGTGACTAAGAAGAGCCAGTGAAATTTAAGATTTGTGTTTCAGAAATGAATGTAACTTCTACTGTATATTGTTGCTGCCTTTCTGAAGACTGCCTTCGATTGTGTAACTTCTCATGCCTTAGTCCTGACCATGAGTGAACCTTGAGAGGAGTCCTCCTGGATGTCTTTCCTAGGGAAGAAAAGAACCTGCATTTGTAATTTTTATTAATTCAGTAGACATTTCAGCTTTTCTTAGGATGATGTCTTTGTGGGGTGGAATGTTTAACTAGTGACTTGGATATTTGTTTGTCAGCTATAGCCCAATTATTGATAAAACCAAAAGGGTTTTTTTAGTAGAGCCCTTATTCTTAAATGAATTATATTCAGGAGGGATCAGCAAATTTTAAAAATAATCTTACAGAGATTTCTGGTTTTGCTTCTAATTTCTGTGTACCTTGGATGTAGAATTTAAGGAGTCTTGTTGTGTACCTATACATAGATAACATGTATGGAGTTTTAAAGGTACCTGTGCAGTGATCTGGAAGTTTATGTATGCATTTGTCAGCAGTTTCCCTGTCACCACCTCAGAATTTTTTGAACTACTGTGACTCATCACTTTCTGTCTAATGCTTTACAGTAGTTTGTATTTACATTTCTAAATACCTCTTTTAAATGACTTTCCAATGATAACCTATTGGAATACAGCACTCCATAACTGACTGATGGTGGTTTAGTTGATACCTGGAATCTTCTACATGCACTTCGTGTGTTTAGTTGTATAAAACATAAAAGTCGGCTAGCTTGGCCTTTATCCTGGAAATGTACAGTTGAAAAGAAAACCTGACATGGATAATTTCATTAAGGTAACTTTTTGCCTGCTGACATGGAAAACACTACATACTTTTGGGAAACTATGGTAGAAAAGAGACATGCTGTTTCTTTAAGCATTAATAAAGTCTTTCTGCCATGTTCCAAGGAGAATTTAAAGAGGCTTATCAGGGATACGAAAAATGTAGTAAGATGTGCAAAATTCTTTGAAAATTGTGGAAACTGGTTTCCAAATAATTCTCAGTTCATCAGTGATATGTGAAGGTGACAGAAAGCTTGTGACGCTGCAAAATGTTTGTTAGTTACAGTTGTTTCCTACCAGTAAAAATACAAATTACCTGAAGGATCTGATAGTTAATATTGTTTAATTATTGAAATTCTGTGTCAGATTTTATTTTAAAAATTAATTTTTATTCCTAAAGATGGTTTAAAGCTGCAGTTTTAGAGATTTTTCATGTTAGGAGACATGCCTTCTGTTAGAAATGGGAAATGGAATGAGCAGAAATAAAGTGAGCTTTGGAAGTAAATCTCCAGAAGTAATAAATAGGTTTTGTAAGGGTCATGGGTAGTAGTATATGCAGGTGCATTAAATTATATGTGCAGGTTTGGAAATATTTGTTTATTTCTTGTTTGTGTTTTACTTTTGTTTTTGACTCCTAGGCTCCTGCTTATCATCTTATTTTAGAAGGAATTTTAATACTCTGGATAATCAGACTTCTTTTCTCTAAAACTTACAAATTACAAGAACGATCTGATCTTACACTCAAGGTGAGAAGTTAAATTTCTATTTTATTATTTGGTGTATGATTATAGTTGTTGCTGCTGCTAAGTCACTTCAGTTGTGTCCGACTCTGTGTGACCCCATAGATGTCAGCCCCCCAGGCTTTCCCGCCCCTGGGATTCTCCAGGCAAGAACACTGGAGTGGGTTGCCATTTCCTTCTCCAATGCATGAAAGTGAAAAGTGAAAGTGAAGTCACTCAGTCATGTCTGACTCTTAGCAACCCCATGGACTGCGGCCTACCAGGCTCCTCCATCCATGGGATTTTCCAGGCAAGAGTACTGGAGTGGGGTGCCGTTGCCTTCTCCAATTATAGTTGCTACATCTTTCAAAAAGGACTTGTGGTGGCCCAACTATATATATATGTTAAAATGTTTCTGGAATGTAAGGAAAACGGGAATGAAATATCAGGGTAAACGAATTACAAGGAATCCAGGGATAAAGTAAGTGTCCAAAGGAGTACCATGTTACAGGCCTTTGTATTTTGCTAGAAGTAAACAGCAGTCTGGAAACGTACTAGATGCTGGAAGGGAGACTTGGGCTACTGCTGAAATGCCAGTGTCCACCTATGAGGTTTCATGAGTTGCTTGGGAAAAGCAGCACTGTTTCTGAAGTGTGAATGAACGTTTTCCCTGTGGTCTTCATAAAGGAGATTCAGAGTCGGAGAGAATCCTCTCCATCCCACCACTCTCCACCTTCACACCCCAAATTGAATTTTCATGTGTTCTGTATGGTAAAGAATCCAGCTCAAGCCCAAGTTCGGCAAACCTTAGGAAGAAGTGTCAAGAGGACTTTCAGTGCTGCCCTCTGGGGGCTGTTAGTATGGAGGACCAAGGGGTTTGTGGAATCCCCCACCTTCTCGTGTGGGTAGGAACACTGAGTAACTGTGCCCCAGGTATGAGAGGGGAAGAGCAGTTTTGACTGCAGCGTGGTTTCTGTGACTTTGATTGTTTCCCTGTCCAGCCTCTATAGCAATATGCCAGAATACTTAGAGACAAGTACAGTTAGAGGTGTTTTCCCACAAAAGTGCCTACAACTTCAGGAGTTCACAAGGCAGCGTTAAGTGTAGCACAAAGATGGACACTGCTCCTTTCTTTGCTTGCTGGAGCATTCACTGGAGAAGGTGCAAGTGGAATAGAATTACAGCAGTGTGGCAAGTGTTGCCTTGTTTTCACTGGCTGGCCCTTGCTATCTTGATCATTAATGTTTATCATGAGAGGGTCAGACAGTATCCCCTCTAGGGGATATGCAGCAAGTGACTCTTAGGGCAAATAAGTTTAGGAAAGCTGAGTAAAGCAAACTAAAGAGGTGTCTTGTTGCATGATTTCTTATATAAAAGGTTTTTTATACACCAGTGGCTATTTGAACCTCTGGAGAGATACCCTAAACTTGACCACGGATCCCCACCCCTGCCTTTTTTTATGGCACACTGATCCTTGTGGGATTAGTGTACCATAGAACACTCTTTTGATAGTATTACAGTAAGATTGAGTCCTCCAGCCCAGAAATCCTGTTTTCTTTTTTTCCCTTGGTATTTAGGAACTCCATGTGAATGATTACGTGGCCATGGAACAGATTTCTAGCCCAGCTGTTTAAGGGGTTGATCGTTCCTAATATTCTTAATTTAAGTTTAAGCATATAAGTCCACACAAATGTGCATTTTGAAAGAATAATGCCTAAACATAATTCTAGGATAACCCTCTAAAATCAAAGCTTACCTAGAGCAAGATTCAGTAGTCACTGACATCTTACCCTAAAAGCTGTGGAAGGAAAAAAAACAACTGTGTGAGCATTTCTAAAGCTTAACTTAATGGCAGCAAAGAACAAATGCCCTTCTCAGTTTTGCAGATGTGCAGAGTCTCTTGAATACCAGGCAATCTTGATTCTGAAATCTGTCTCCATGGTAGCGAGTGGACTGTGTATATGTATCACACGTGCTCTAGGCTTGTTCAGGCTACTGTTCTTCCATGCAGTTGATTTATTCAGCTAAGCATTTTTGAGTTCCTGAGCCTTAAGTGAGTATGCTCCTGGCCATGCCCTAGAGTTGTCTATTAGGAGAAACATACACAGAAGCATTTAACAGGAGTGTGGAAATAGAAATATTAAGAGTGGGCTTATCTAAGGCTAGAATTCCTGTCTCTGTCGTGTTCATCAGGTGTGCCTCATCTCATCGTATACATCCAGAGTACATTTTCAAAATTACACTGCCTTTTCTAGTTCAAGAAAGGATAGGAAACTCAAAATAGTCAAAATACCTGTAATGTAAGAAATAGCAGGTAAAAGGAATAAAGTGGCTTTCTGTGAGAAATTTCCAAACAACTAAATCCTATTATAATAATCATTATTAGAGAGTCTTTTGGTATATTTCAGTTGCTTCTGAATCCTTGCCAGTGGCTTATAGAAACAGTGCTTTGTAGTCTAGTTGATCCCTTCCTATGACTATCATGCCTATAAGAACCTAAGGTGTGGCTGTCTGTAATATTTTGCAAGAGGCTGAGGTCACTTAACCTGCAGTCGTGCTTCTTATCTTTGTATTGTAGACTTTTTGTTTTATCATCAGTAGCATTTATACTTCCTTCAGTGAAAAATTCTGAACAAAAATAAAATGAAAAAAAATTTTCCATCACCCAGGAAGTTTCATGGGAAAAGAGCCTTTAGTCTGAGTTGAGGAAAGAGGTAAGGGGTTAAGTGCACAAAACTCAGTGGTGATTTAGTGTCATTTCCAGCCACAGCGTCTGGACCTCTTTCTAGCAGCGTGTTCATTACGATGGCATCATTACAACAAACAGTTTAGATACTGCTAGAGTTGCTGTCCAGTAAGCAGCACTGCACTGTATTTTAACTGCTTTTCTCTTGTAGGAAAAGGAAGAATTGATTGAAGAGTGGCAACCAGAGCCTCTTGTTCCTCCTGTCTCAAAAGACCATCCTGCTCTCAACTACAACATTGTTTCAGGGTAAATTGGTTTTGTTAGTCAAGGGCTGATGTTTGGTTTCCTGAAAGTAAATTCAGCAAAGTATACGTTGGTTTATATAGTATTCCCTTTTTAACTGAAATAAGACGTTCAGAAACTTCTGGAGATCGGACATGCTCTTTAATAGTCTCCAGCTTGGGTTTCTCCAGCTTGGGTTTCAGAGTTTATCTCTTTAATACATATCTATTTTTCAAAGTAATACAGACATATAGTATTTCAGATGGTGAGACAGTGAAATGAAAAACAGCATTCCTCCTTGTTGCCACCTGGTTTGTTTCTGATTTTAGATCTGTTGTAGATCTTTATAAGTAGATAGTAATGGTATGCTTACACCACTGTTTCTTGATTGATTAGTATAGACAGACAGTCCCTGTTGACTCTCACAGTATGAATTATGAAACTTCAACTCACACTAGTCCCTCCTGGCTTCCAGTGTTTTATCTGTTTATATTTTTAGTTCTTCTGTTTCAGTATAGAGAAAATATTAGACACATAGTATCCATCATCAAGAAGTAATAGGTATTAACATTTTGCTGTTTACTTCAAATCTGTTTTTTAAAAGAAATAGAGCATTAGAAATATAGTTGATCCTTGAACAGTATGGTAGGGGTGCTGACCCTCCATGAAGTCAAAAACGTACAACTAAATTACAGTCAGCCCTCCAGATACATGGTTTTAACACATCCCTCCAGATAGTGGTTTTACTACTATTTACAATCTCAAAGTTGGTGGATGTTCCTTTGCTTATATTTATGCTTTTACAACAATATGCCTGTTGCCATGAAAGTTTTCAGTATTTGTTTATAAAATACGATGCAGCATATTCTCTTGAGAGAGCTTCCCAGGTGGTTTAGTGGTAAAGAATCTGCCTGCCAGTGCAGCTGATGCAGGACATGTGGGTTCAGTCTCTGGGTCAGGAAGATCCCCTGGAGAAGGAAATGGCAACCTACTCCAGTATTCTTGCCTGGGAAATCCCATGGACAGAGGAGCCTGGAGGGCTGCAGTCCATTAGGTCGAAAAGAATCAGACACCACTGAGCAACATTCTCCTGAGACTGTCCTACTTCTGGTCTGACATGGGAGAGGCTTGTATTCTTCACTTTGGTGAATTTCTTTGGTCTTATGAAAGTTTTACTTGTTCTTAAATCAAACTTACCAATCATTAATGTTATGATCATAAAATCCTTTCTACCACAGACGTCTAATTTGCCTGTTTTCTGTATGACAGTCACTTGTCACAACGTAATTGGTTGAATAATCCATTTTTTACCTACTGATTGGAAATTTCCCTACTTTTATATGTCATGTTCATCACTCAGTCGTGTCGAACTCCTTTTTCATATCCTTCTCCAGGGGATCTTTCTGACCCAGGGATCGAACCTGGGTCTCCTGCATTGCAAGTAGATTTGTTACCATCTGAGCTACCAGGGAAGCCTTCTTAGGTTTAGTTCCCTTATATAAGATCTATTTCTGGCTTTATTTCTGTTCTTTGGTATATTTGTTCTCCCTGTGCCAGAACCTCGTTTATGTTGTTCAGTCGCTAAGTCATATCCAACTCTTTGCAACCCCATAGACTACAGAACACCAGGTTTCCCTGTACTTCACTATCTCCCTAAGTTTGCTTAAATTCATGTCCATTGAGTCAGTGATGCTGTCTAACCACCTCATCCTCTGCTGCCCCCTTCTCCTTTTACCTTCAGTCTCTCCCAGCATCAGGATCTTTTCCAGTGAGTTGGCTTTTCGAATCAGGTGGCAAAGTATTGAAGCTTCAGCTTCAACATAAGTCCTTCCAATGAATATTCAGGGTTGATTTCCTTTAGGATTGACTGGTTTGATCTCCCTGCAGTCCAAGAGATTCTCAAGAGTCTTACCCAGCACCATAATTCAAAAGCGTCAATTCTGGGAAGCTCAGCTTTCTCTTATGGTCCAACTCCAGATCCATACACAACTGCTGGAAAAACCATAGCTTTGACTATACGGACCTTTGTCGGCAAAATGATGTCTCTGCTTTTTATATACCGTCTAAGTTTCTCATAGATTTTCTTTCAAGAAGCAACATCTTTTAACTTCATAGCTGCAGACACTGTCCACAGTGATTTTACAGCCCAGGAAAACAAAATTTGTCAGTGCTTCCACTTTTTACCCTTCTGTTTGCCATGAAGTGATGGGACCAGATTCCATGATCTTAATTTTTGAATGTTGAGTTTCAAGCTGGCTTTTTCATTCTCCTCTTTCACCCTCATCAAGAGGCTCTTTAGTTCCTCTTTACTTTCTGCCATTAGAGTGGTATCATCTGCATATTTGAAGTTGTTGGTATTTCTCCCAGCAATCCTGGTTTCTGCTTGTGGTTCAACGAGCCTGGCATTTTGCATAATGTATTCCACATATAAGTTAAATAGGCAGGCTGACAATACAGCCTTGTTGTATTCCTCTCCCAATTTTGAACCAATCCATTATTCCGTGTCTGGTTCTAATTGTTGCTTCTTGACCTGCATACAGGTTTCTCAGGAGACAGGTGTGGTGGTCTGGTCTGTTTAAGAATTTTCCACAGTTTGTTGTGATCTACACAGTCAAAGGCTTTAGCATAGTCAATAAAGCAGAAGTAGATTTTTTTTTCTTAGAACTCTCTTGCTTTCTCTATGACCCAACAGATATTGGTAATGTGATCTCTGGTTCCTTTGCCTTTTCTAAATCCAGCTTATGTATCTAGATTCATGTACTGCTGAAGCCTCCCTTGAAGGATTTTGAGCATAACCATGCTAGCACGTGAAATGAACTCAGTGTTAGGGTAGTTTGAACATTCTTTGGTATTGCCCTTTTTTGGGATTGGAATGAAAACAGACCTTTTCCCATTTTGTGACCACTGCTGAGTTTTCCAAATTTGCTGACATATGAGTGCAACACTTTAACAGCATGATCTTTTAGGATTTGAAGTAGTTCAGCTGGAATTCCATCACTTCCACTAACTTTGTAGTAATGCTTGCAAAGGCCCTCTTGACTTTACACTCCAGGATGTCTAGTTCTATGCCAGTGACCACACCATCGTGGTTATCCGGGTCAAGACCTTTTTGTGTAGTTCTTCCATACATTCTTGCTCAGTTTACTTCAGTTCAGTCGCTCAGTCATTTCCGACTCTTTGCAACACCATGAATTGCAGCACGCCAGGCCTCCCTGTCCATCACCAACTCCCGGAGTTCACTCAAACTCACGTCCATAGAGTCTGTGATGCAATCCAGCCATCTCATCCTCTGTCGTCCCCTTCTCCTCCTGCCCCCAATCCCTCCCAGCATCAGAGTCTTTTCCAATGAGTGAACTCTTCACATGAGATGGCCAAAGTACTGGAGTTTCAGCTTTACCGTCGTTCCTTCCAAAGAACACCCAGGACTGATCTCCTTCAGAATGGACTGGTTGGATCTCCTTGCAGTCCAAGGGACTCTCAAGAGTCTTCTCCAACACCACAGTTCAAAAGCATCAATTCTTCGGCGCTCAGCCTTCTTCACAGTCCAACTCTCACATCCATACATGACCACAGGAAAAACCATAGCCTTGACTAGACGGACCTTTGTTGGCAAAGTAATGTCTCTGCTTTTGAATATGCTATCTAGGTTGGTCATAACTTTCCTTCCAAGGAGTAAGCGTCTTTTCATTTCATGGCTGCAGTCACCATCTGCAGTGATTTTGGAGCCTAAATAAATAAAGTCTGACACTGTTTGCACTGTTTCCCCATCTATTTCCCATGAAGCGATGGGACCAGATGCCATGATCTTAGTTTTCTGAATTATGAGCTTTAAGCCAACTTTTTCACTCTCCTCTTTCACTTTCATCAAGAGGCTTTTGAGTTCCTCTTCACTTTCTGCCATAAGGGTGGTGTCATCTGCATATCTGAGGTTATTGATATTTCTCCCGGCAATCTTGATTCAGCTTGTGTTTCTTCCAGCCCAGCGTTTCTCATGATGTACTCTGCATAGAAGTTAAATAAGCAGGGTGACAATATACCGCCTTGATGTACTCCTTTTCCTATTTGGAACCAGTCTGTTGTTCCATGTCCAGTTCTAACTGTTGCTTCCTGACTTGCCTACAGGTTTCTCAAGAGGCAGGTCAGGTTGTCTGGTATTCGCATCTCTCAGAATTTTCCACAGTTTATTGTGATCCACACAGTCAAAGGCTTTGGCATAGTCAATAAAGCAGAAATAGATGTTTTTCTGGAACTCTCTTGCTTTTTCCATGATCCAGTGGATGTTGGCAGTTTGATCTCTGGTTCCTCTGCCTTTTCTAAAACCAGCTTGAACATTTGGAAGTTCACGGTTCACATATACCTGAAGCGTGGCTTGGAGAATTTGAGCACTACTTTACTAGTGTGTGAGATGAGTGCAATTGTGTGGTAGTTTGAGCATTCTTTGGCATTGCCTTTCTTTGGGATTGGAATGAAAACTGACCTTTTCCAGTCCTGTGGCCACTGCTGAGTTTTCCAAATTTGCTGGCATATTGAGTGCAGCACTTTCATAGCATCATCTTTTAGGATTTGAAATAGCTCAACTGGCATTCCATCACCTCCACTAGCTTTGTTCATAGTGATGCTTCCAGAGGCCCACTTGACTTCACATTCTAGGATGTCTGGCTCTAGGTGAGTGATCACACCATTGTGATTATCTTGGTTGTGAAGATCTTTTTGTATAGTTCTTCTGTGTATTCTTGCCATCTCTTCTTAATATCTTCTGCTTCTGTTAGGTCCATGCCATTTCTGTCCTTTATCGAGCCCATCTTTGCATGAAATGTTCCCTTGGTATCTCTAATTTTCTTGAAGAGATCTCTAGTCTTTCCTATTTTGTTGTTTTCCTCTATTTCTTTGCATTGATCGCTGAGGAAGGCTTTTTTATCTCTCCTTGCTATTCTTTGGAACTCTGCATTCAGATGTTTGTATCTTTCCTTTTCTCCTTTGCTTTTCACTTCTCTTCTTTTCACAGCTATTTGTAAGGCCTCCTCAGACAGCCATTTTGCTTTTTTTAATTTCTTTTCCATGGGGATGGTCTTGATCCTTGTCTCCTGTACAGTGTCGCAAACCTCAGTCCATAGTTCATCAGGCACTCTATCTATCAGATCTGTTTCTCACTTCCACTGTATCATCATAAGGGATTTGATTTAGGTCATACCTGAATGGTCTAGTGGTTTTCCCCACTTTCTTCAGTTTAAGTCTGAATTTGGCAATAAGGAGTTCATGATGTGAGCCACAGTCAGCTCCCAGTCTTGTTTTTGCTGACTGTATAGAGCTTCTCCATCTTTGGCTGCAAAGAATATAATCAGTCTGATTTCGGTGTTGACCATCTGGTGAAGTCCACGTGTAGAGTCTTCTCTTGTGTTGTTGGAGGGGGGTGTTTGGTATGACGAGTGCATTCTCTTTACAAAACTCGATTAGCCTTTTCCCTGTTTCATTCCGTATTCCAAGGCCAAATTTGCCTGTTACTCCAGGTGTTTCTTGACTTTCTACATTTGCATTCCAGTCCCCTATAATGAAAAGGACATCATTTTTGGGTGTTAGTTCTAAAAGGTCTTATGGATCTTCATAGAACCGTTCAACTTCAGCTTCTTCAGCATTACTGGTTGGGGCATGGACTTGGATTACTGTGGTATTGAATGGTTTGCCTTGGAAACGAACAGAGATCATTCTTTCGTTTTTGAGATTGTATCCAAGTACTGCACTTTGGACTCTTGTTGACCATGATGGCTACTCCATTCCTTCTAAAGGATTCCTGCCTGCAGTAGTAGATATAATGGTCATCTGAGTTAAATTCACCCATTCCAGTCCATTTTAGTTCACTGATTCCTAGAATGTCGACATTCACTCTTGCCATCTCCTTGCTACCTCTTCTTAATCTCTTCTGCTAATGTTAGGTCCTTATTGTTTCTCTGCTTTATCCTGCCCATCTTTTCATGAAATGTTTCCTTGATATCTTCTGTTTTCTTGAAGAGATCTCTAGTCTTTCCCATTGTACTGTTTTCCTCTGTTGCTTTGCGTTGTTCATTTTAGAAGCCCTTATCTCTTCATGTTGTTTTCTGGAACTCTGCATTCAGTTGGGCATATCTTTTCCTTTCTCCCTTGCCTTTTGCTAATCTTGCGTTAGCTATTTGTGAAGCCACCTCAGACAACCACTTTGCCTTCTTGCATTTCTTTTTCTTTTGGATAGTTTTTGACACCGCCTCCTGTACAGTGTTACAAACCTCCGTCCACAGTGTTATTTGTTCTTCTTATGCCAGAACTTCATTTATACCACTAGGTTAATAATAGGTCTTGGCTAGCATGGATCCTTAACCTTCTTATTCTTCAGAATTGTCTAGGCTGTTTTTTGACTCTTCACTAATAGTTTAGGTTTAGCTGATCAGATTTCACCAGAAAATGAATTTGAACTTTCGACTAGTAATGCATTGAATTTGTGGATTAATTTGGAAAGAATTGGCATATTGCTAATACTGAATCTCATCACCATGTATCTTGTGTATAACTTGTATATTTAGGTCTTTCATGTTTCTGAGAAAAGTTGGATAACGTTTTTCATAAAGATTTTGCTTAACTTTTCGTACTTTTTGTTTTGAAACATGATAGATTCCCATGAAGTCATAAGAAATAATACAGATAGATTCCATATACCCTTCATTATGTCCCCCAGTGGTAACATCTTGCTTAACTGTAGTACAGTATCACAGCCAGGAAATTGACGTTGCATATCTTTTAATAGCTTTATCTCTAGATACCAGAGAGTTTTCATTTCTGTCATGAAGAGCATCATTTTCTTCTTGTTTCTGTGTTATTACACTGGCTGGGATACTTTGTATGCAGTGTTGAATAGGAGTGGTAACAAAGACTTCTGTGTCCTGTTCCTGATAGCTTTTAAGGGATAACCTGTATGGTGTTACAGGCCTTCCTTTCTCATCCTAATTTGCTAAGGGAACTTTTTGTTAGTTTTAAAATCAGAGTATTAAATTTTATTAAATCTGTTGAGATGATTGTGACTCTTCTCCTCTAATCCATTACTGTTTTAAATTGTACTGGTTGATTTTTTTACAGTAATTAAGCATATACATAAAATTTCTCGAGGAAATTGCAAGCAGCCACACCACTCATCGTCACTCAGATTCTAGCTTGGTAGACTTGCAGAAAGATGGAGATTTACCCTCTGGAAAGGCTAAATATAAATGAAAAGTCCGAAGGATGTGTTAGGGAACGGGTGCCCTTCTGAAAACAGAATGTAAGTAAAATGTTTATAATGAATAGTAGGATGCTGATCCCATTTCCTCCATCTCAGCTCTTAGAGAAAGTTGGAAACCAGATTTATACCTCATATATACCAAAGGAGTTCTCTTTGGTGAAACTCGAAGTCAAGAGAATAAACACAGAAAATTTTGAGCTTAGGGTTTCCACAGATGAACTCGTGTCTGATTATTATAGAGTGAAGCCCACTGTGAGTCAAGAAGCCAGGCCTATTTACACAGTGCTTCAATTAGCTTCCCTGTGGCTCATATGGTAAAGAATCTGCCTGTAATAAGAGAGACTTGGGTTCAATCCCTCGGTCAGGAAGAACCCTTGGAGAATGGCTACCCACTCCAGTAATTCTTGCCTGGAGAATTCCATGGACAGAGCTGCCTGGCAGTCTACAGTCCATGGGATTGCAAAGAATCGTTCATGACTGAGCAACTAACAGTTTCACTTTTTTTCTTTCTGGTTAGCATTTCAGTGTCTTATTCTTAAAAATGGGTGGACAACCTTAAATTATGGTCCATTGATTTTCAACAAAGTGCCAAGACAATTCAGTAGGGAAAGAATAGTCTTTTTTGGCGAATGGTGATGGCACAACTGGATAGACATGTGTAAAAGAATGATGACAGACCTCAGACTCACAACATGTGTGAAAATTAGCTCAGAATTAATCACAGGCCCAAATTTAAGGGCAAAAATTATAAATTCTTAGTAGAAGAAAGAAAACAAAAGAGTAATTCTTTGTAATCTTGGGTTGGGCAAAGATTTTTAGATATGACACAAAAAGCACAAGCAGCCAAAGGAAAAATAAACTGCAATTCATTAAAATTAAAAACACTTGTGTTTCAAAGTCCACTGTCAGAGAAATAATACAAAACCCTGCAAAATGGGAGAAAATATTTTCAAGTCATTTATTTGTTAAGGGGCTAGTATCCAAAATATATATTAGAAAACTCTTACAACTTAGTGATAGATAAACCCTATTTAAGCATGACTATTTGGTTAATTTTTATTAATTGTTGGGGTTTTTTTTTTGTTTTTTGGTTTTTTTTGCTAATATTTGGTACTTTTAGTATCAGTATTAGAAAACGAGTTTAGTCTTTTCTTTTCCCTTACTATGCTGGCCCGGTTTGGTATCAGAAATTTAGTAGTCTTGTAATTTTCTTGGCAATAATATGTATTTGTTGTTTGTTCTGTTGAGCATAGATTTTTAATCATGAATTTAATGTCTTCAGTGAGTTTGTAAAACCGTTTCTATTTCCTTTATGAGTAAGTTTTGGTTATTGTTATTTAGTAATTGTTCATTTCTTGTGTTTTCAAATGCTTTTGCATGAAGTAGTTCATAGAATTTTCTCAAACAGTTATATGTAAAAAAAAAAATATATATATATATATGTGTGTGTGTGTGTTAGTCACTTAGTCGTGTCCAACTCTTTGTTATCCCATGGACTAAAAAAAAAAAATATATATATATGAAATATATATATGTGTGTGTTAGTCACTTAGTCGTGTCCAACTCTTTGTTATCCCATGGACTATAGCTCGCCAGACTCCTCTGTCCATGGGATTCTCCAGGCAAGAATGCTGGAGTGGATTGCCATTTCCTTCTCCAGGGCATCTTCCTGACTCAGGGATCAAATCCAGGTCTCCTGCATTGCAGGCAGATTCTTTATCATCTAAGCTATAAGGAAGTCCTCCTCATATGTAAAATAATATATATGCTATATATATATACACACACACAACTTTATATACAGATGTGTAGAACAACACATCTGTGGGGTTTGTGTCTGCATTACAGTCATCTGTGTCTCCTTTCTCACTCAGATTTGCTAAAGGTTTGTCCTCTGGTTTAGTTCAGTCTCTGTTTTATTTTCTTCATTTTGGGCCTTTCTTGCAGGCACAGGTATTGACCTCCTCTTCAGCACTGCTCTCATCAGCACTCATGTAAGACAGCATTCTCATTTGCTTTTTTCTTGGTTTCCTTTATCCCCAGCACCTGCATCTGTTCTCCACCAGTAATGGATCTCACTGTAATGCTTGTATTTTACTTTCTTTTATTATTTTATGTCATTAAAAACATGTATTTTATTATTTTTAGCATGTATAGATTCTTGAAACTATTTTTAATGTTTTATGAATGTGTTTTTAATTTTGTGCTCTAGACTCCATTCTGATTTTTTTTTAAACAAGTTTTCTACTCAACACAATTTTTCGACAAATGTTTGAGTTCCTGCTGTGTTCAAGGAATATGCTGAGTATGTGCAGTAATCAAAATCTTAGTTCTCTTAGGCCAGGCAGATCAAAAATGAAGTAAATATAGTGTTAGCTGGTGTTGAGTGGTGTAAAGAAATATGCGGCAGCACAGAGAGGTGGAATTGCTAAGTGTACTTCTCATTTCTTTTGACTGGTACATATTATTCTGCTGTATATGGCTACCATGTTTTACTTAGCCATTTTCCTTGTGATATATACCTCAGCTGCCTCTACTCCCCACTGCTACAAACAGTGTGGTTATTAAACCTGATTGACATCCTGTTGTGGACCTGTTTGAGTCTCTCTAGGGGTGTGGGCCCAGCAGGAGAATCATGATGTAGGAAAGTCCCAGAGGGAAATGAGACAGGCGTATACCAGTACCCAATTCCTGGACAACATTGTTTTATTTTGCATTTCTCTGATTATTTGAGCCATTAAGTATAATTTTATCTACTTATTAGCTGTTGGGGCTTTTCTCTTCTGTGAATGCCTACTAGTATCTTCTACTTCTTTTTCTACCTAATTCCCAGCCTACTTTTCAATTATCAGGAATCCCCATTATTGTGTAGATTTTAATTCTTGATCAGTTCTTGTGTAGTGATTTATTACAATGATTCTAAGAAACTTTTTTTTTTCTTTCTATTTTAAGATCTCTGAAATGGATATGAATCTTACAGCTGCTGGGAGTCATTCTTACCTGGGGGCAGTTGGGGTGGTATCGTTTCTTAGCACTGATGAACTTGGTCATGGCTGTACTCACTGCCAACACCTCAGTTGAGTTACGTGGCCATAGGTCGTATAAGACAGCTGATGGAAGGAGAAATGCTCAGATTCCTCTAGACGGATGAACAGAGGCTGTTGGGACTATGGCTTTGAGCATTCCTTTGTCAAATTCCTGCTGCCTTTGGATAATAAGAGCTTACTTTCTAGAAACACGTGATTCAGTTGAGGAAAGATTAAATTAGGAGTTTAGTCCAATAGGAAAGTTCCAGCACGAAATTTAGAGAATGGGTGACTTGTCAGGTAATCTCAGAGATAATAGCAGAGCATCCTCCTAAGCAATACCAGGATACTCCTGTTAGCAGGGATTTGAATACCTGTGATATCCATGATGTAGCAGGGAGCAGTCAGTCAGAACTGCTGACTAAAAATTAGGAATGTCTTAACTGATTCATCTTGTTTATATTTTTCCATACATAGGTGCGAAAGTAGAATGACAAAAATCTGTGTCAGGAATGCCTTTTCATTAAATATAACCTGAAACACATATAATAAGAAAACTGTCATTACATTTTAATTGGCCATGTCTTTCTTCCTTAGTGGTAGATAAAATACAGTTGATGCCATCTTGCATTCATGAAATACAACAAATTTCTATCACCCATCTGTTCGTTTTGTCTGTGGTATCTTCATTGAACCAAAATTCTTAGTTTTGACTTAGTCACATCCATCCATTTTAGCCTCATGGTTTGTGTTTGGAGACTTGCTCTAGAAATCATTTCCTATTCTGAGGTCACAAAGACTTTCTAAATTTTCTTCTGTTACCTTTTTCAGAGTACTTTTTAGGCTTTTAAAATGCCTGGAATTCACCTTTGTATATGGTTATTCAATTTTATTTTTTCCCATTGAGAACAAAATATGTGTAACTTAGTGGGTGCAGCTGCTGCTGTTTGCAGGTATTTATATATAGGCATACCTCATTTTATTGCACTTTGCTTTGTTGTATTCCTGTGTGTGTGTATGTGTGTGTGTGTGTGTATGTGTGTGTGTGTGTGTGTGTGTGTGTGCACGCACTCGGTCATGTCCAACTCTTTGCGACCCCATGGACTATATAGCCTACCAGGCTCCTCTGTCCATGGAATTTTCCAGGCAAGAATATTGGAGCAGGTAGCCGTTTCCTGCTCCACGGGATCTTCCCAACCCAGGGATCAAACCCACGTCTCATGTGTCTCCTGCATTGGCAGGTGGATTCTTTACTACTCTACCACTTGGGAATTCCATTGCACTCCCATAGATACTGCATTTTTTACAAATTAAAAGTTTGTGGCAACCTTGTATTGTCAGATGATGGTTGTCATTTGTTAGCAATAAAGTATCTTTTAAAAATTAGAAAATAATTTTTTTTAGTTTTATTAAGATATACTTGACATATAGCACTGTTTAAGGTGTATAGCATGATTTGACTTACATAGATCATGAATTGATTACCACATTAAGTTTAGTGAACATACATCATCTCATACAGATTCAAAATTAAATAACAATTTTTTTTTCCTTCTGAGGAAAACAAGTTTTACTCTCAACAGTTTTCATATATAATTTAACATCAGTGTTAACTATATTTGTCATGTTGTACATGCAGTGCAGGCAGATTCTTTGCGATCTGAGCCACCAGGGAAGCTTGTTACATCCCCAGTACTTAATTATCTTATAACTGGGAGTTTGTACCTTTTGATCACCTTAATCCAATACCCCCTCTCCCTAACCTGCCTCTGGTAACCACAAATCTGATCTCTTTTCCTGTGAGTTTGTTTCTTTTTGAAGTGTGATTGACTTAAAACACTATATTAGTTCCTGGTATACAACATGGTGATTTTATATTTGTATACATTTCAGAATGATCACAATGATGAATCTAATTACCATTTATCACCATACAAAGATACAACAATAATCATTAAGTGTATTCCCCACACTGTGCATTTCATATCCATGACTCATTTATTTTATAATTGAAAATTTGTACCTATGAATCTTCCTCACCCGTTTTTTCTCATTCCCCCAGCCTCCCTTCCCTCTGGCTATGACTCTGCTTCTCTGTGACTGCTTCTGTTTTGTTATGTTTGTTCATTTGTTTTGCTTTTCAGATTCCACATGTAAGTAAAATCATACATATTTGTCTTTCTCTGACTTATTCCACTCAGCATAATACCCTGTAGATCTATTCACGTTCTCACAAGTGGCAAGATTTTGTTCTTTATTTTTTGGCTGAGTAATACTCCTCCTTACATCTTCTTTTTCCATACTGATGGGCACTCAGATTGCTTTCGTATCTGGGCTATTGTAAATAATGCTGAAATAAACATAAGCGTGGAAAAATATTTGCTAATGAGTGCTTTTGTTTTCTTTAAATAAATACCCAGGGTTGGAATTGCTATATTATATGATAGCTCCATTTTTAATTTTTGAAGTGATTCCATGCTATCTTCCATAGTTGCTGTACCAATTTGCATTCCCACAAATAATGCATGAGGGTTCCTTTTTCTTCACATCCTTGCCAACACTGGTTATTTGTCTTTTTAATGATAACTCTTCTGACAGGTATGAGGTGGTATTTCATCGTTGTTTTGTGTTTTCCTGATGATTAGTGATGTTGAGTATCTTTTGTGCCTGTTAGCCATCTGTATGTTTTCTTTGGAAAAATATCTATTTAGATTCCTTGCTCATCCTTGTCTTGTTCCTAATCTTAAAGGAAATGCTTTCAGTTTTTCACAGTTGAGTATATTAGCTGTGGGCTTGCTCCGTGTGAACTTTATTATGTTGAGGTGTGTTCCCTCTGTACTCACTTTGTTGAGAGTATTTTTATCATAAATGGATGTTAAATTTTGTCAAAACTTTGTCTCCTTGTTGAGATGATCATGATTTTTATTCTTCAGTTTGTTAATATGGTAGGTCATGTTGATAGATTTTTGGATATTGAACCATCCTCGCATCCTTGGGATGAATTTCACTTGATCATGGTGTATGATCCTTTTAATGTATTGTTTGATTCAGCTTGCTGATATTTTGTTGAGGATTTTTGCATCTATGTTCATCAATGATACCGGTCTATAATGTCCTTTTTGTGTGAAATTTCTGTGATTTTTCGTGTGTGACATTTTATTCTTTATACTATGGAATTTGCATGTTCTTTTTCTATGTCCTTTAAGTGTAAGGTTGTCATTTATCTGAGGGATTTTTTGTTTCTTGAGATACTCTTGTATTGCTTTAAACTTGCAACAGCATTCTTCCATCTGGCCACCAGAGCTACATGTTCTGAGCATGCCCTGTGTGTGCTAAGTGAGTCTGTTTCAGTGGACTGACTCCTATGGATACTTGGTAGCCATGGCTGGTCCTTGGTCTAGTTGGTTACCACAGAAGTTGTGCAGAAGATGTTGGCCCCTGATGGGCATGTCCAGATCCTGCACAGCTGGCTACATGGCTAGTGGAGTCCCAGTCCTGGTGCCAACCCGCTGGTGGGTGGGCCCAGGTTACGAAGTAGCTGACTGAAGGCCAGGAGCCCCAGAGCTAGTGTTTACCTAGTGTTGGTGGGCAGGTTTAGTCTTGGGGTTCCTGCAGCTCATGGCGTCCTATGACAGCCTGCCTGCTAGTAGGTGGGACTGTGTTTCCGCCCATCTCATCCCTTGGCCTGGCATTTCCCAGTACTAGTGCTGACTGGCTGGTAGACAGAGCTCAGTTTCAGTGCTAATAAGCTAGAGTGGGATTTCCAAAATGGCACTTGTCAGCAGCCGTGTTGCCATGTATGATGATCTCCCAAAATGATGGCTGCCACTATCTCTGTCTCCATATTAAGTCCCATTTGCCTCCTGCCTCTCTGGGAGGCTCTCTTAAGATCAGTGAGTAGGTCCTTTCATATTACTGATTCTGCCCTCCATTCTGGAATGTTTGAGATTTTTGTGTGCAGCCCTTGTCTACATGGATATTTTGCTTTTTCATGTTCTTGTGGGTGCCAGCTCCACCACCTCAGGAAATTTTATGAAACTTCAGTTTTGTGAAACTAAAGAAGTCCTAGGAGTTGGGAAGGCAATGGCAACCCACTCCAGTACTCTTGCCTGGCAAATCCCATGGACAGAGGAGCCTGGTAGGCTGCAGTCCATGGGGTCACTAGGAGTTGGACACAACTGAGCGATTTCACTTTCACTTTTCACTTTCATGCATTGGAGAAGGAAATGGCAACCCACTCCAGTGTTCTTGCCTGGAGAATCCCAGGGACAGGGGAGCCTGGTGGGCTGCCGTCTCTGGGGTCGCACAGAGTCGGACATGACTGAAGCGACTTAGCAGCAGCAGCAGCAGCAGCAGAAATTGGGAAAACAAGTGACATAGTAGATTTAGAATCATAGTGGATGATTTGAAAGAGAAAAAGCCCTTGAAGCCATAGAGAAGAAAGAAGATAGTTAATGAGCACTTTTTATAATGACAATTTGAGCCATAGCTTCTCACCCCACTTTATAGATGAAGAAACAGGCTCATGGAGGCCAAGTGACACCCCTGAGTTTCTGAAGCCGTCACTAGCCACAATGCAGACAGAATCTGCCTGACTGATCTACAGCTGTTCTTTTCAGAGTCTTGTATGAGTTCATCTGCTTTTGTTAATTTACTTCTAGTAGTCATTCTTTTCCTTCCCTGGATTCCCAGCATTTTTTCATTATTTTTCTCACAGAAAACTAGTTCTGTTAGAATATACTGGTGAGAGTGGTGTTCCCTAGTCTTTTCTGGCCGCAGTACATTTTACAGAACAGCCCAGTGACAGAGCAGTGAGTTTGTGAAACAGAATCAGTTCTGTGCCACTGTCCTTTCCCTGGCCCTGTGTGGTATGTTTCTATTCCATTCTATTCTTTATTCTTACGATTTCCTTTAGGTGAAATAGGCTGGCTGTGATCCATTAATCACACCCTTTAATAGCTCGTGTCCCATAGTTTGGCCTGTATTTTTAAAGCATGACTTGTAGCTCGAGTACTTTTCAGCAGAGGACGATAGGTTGTCTGAGTAAGAGCCCATCTCCTGTTCAGCTGAACTCAGATCCATGCTCTGTGCAACCGGCACTCTTATTTTACCCCTTTGTGGAGGGGTGGGGAATTCCTTTTAAATAGCGTTTCAGCATTAACTTTAGAAATGGGGGCCACGGCTTACTTATTCTTGTGGTGGCTTCCTGTAGATAACATGTATTTTTAAACTCTTGTCTGTAAGACTGTGACTCGCTCTGTCTCTTCACGCCTTTGATCTTGATGTTTCTATGTTTTCCTGAGGTACTTTATTTAGCAACTTAAGTGAGTTTCAAAACCAAGCAAAGGTTTGCCATTTATCTATCCAAAATCTTGAAATTCTAGCTCACCTTTTTTTAATTTAAGTAGTATAGAGGGGCCTATTAAGAGTAGAGTTAATTACCAAGTATCTGATTTTTAATATACCATTTTCTAATTTTACTTTTTAAGAATAAAAAGAGAGATAGGAGTATGCGAATAGAGTAGAATGACACACTTGTGTGTCCTGTCCCCTTCCCTCTCCGAGACAGTATAATAATGTGTGTCCTGCAACACAAATGACTGAAGTATACCACTCTTGTCTCTTTCCCCAGCCCTCCAAGCCATAACATCGTGGTGAATGGAAAAGAATGTATAAACTTTGCTTCATTCAATTTTCTTGGATTGTTGGATAACCCTAGGCTCAAGGTAGGTAGCACATATGCTGAAGTGGACAGATAACATGACTGACTTGAGCAACTGGGCATAAAATAAGAGACAAATGCAGAATATCTGAAAGGGCTTTGTAAATGTTTATCATCATTCTTTCTTGACAGAGCTGTAACCTAGTTTTCAACAAGGGAAGGCAGGAGTGTCCTAATGTGGTTTAGTGTTAGGTGACAGCCAGAGAACTATATGAACCAAACCCGGTAATAGTTGGAGATGTGTCCAGGAAATTGCTTCATCTTCTTTTGGGATTGTGAGCCAGTAAATATTTTTTGAGGAAAGTTGTTCAGTCGCCCAGTTATGTCCAACTCTTTGCAACCCTTTGGACTGTAGCACGCCAGGCCTCCCTGCCCCTCACCATCTCCCAAAGTTTGTACAAGTTCATGTCCATGAACTTTGAGGTAAAACTTATGCACAAAATGCCAAAAAGTGCGAATGCATTGAGTTAACCAGGTTGTCAGACGGTAAAGTGTCTGCCTACAGTGCAGGAGACCTGATTTCGATCTCTGGGTCAGGAAGATCCCCTGGAAAAGGAAATGGCAACCCACTCCAGTACGGTTGCCTGGAAAATCCTGTGGACAGAGGAGCCTGGTAGGCTACAGTCCATGGGGTCGCAAAGAGTTGGACACGACTGAGTGACTAACAACCAGGTTTTAATGGTCAAGCTAATATAACTTTTCCATGTTCTTAGTCATATGCCTAAATCTTTCCATCCCTCCTTTCTTTATATCCTGTCAGAATTGTCTTAGTTCTTATAAAGGAGGAAAAGCCAGGCAACTAGAGAGGTATGTGAGCTATGTGGGTGAAAAAACAGGAAATTTCATTTTTGAGTTCTTAAGGATAAATTATTACAATATATATTTTTTTTCCACAAAGGCAGCAGCTTTGGCATCTCTAAAGAAGTATGGTGTGGGAACTTGTGGACCTAGAGGATTTTATGGCACATTTGGTATGTTTTCTGTCATATTTTTTAGACTGCTGCTTCCAACAATTAAGATCCAATCTGATTTCATAACTTCTTGGAAAAGGTATCCTTTATTAGTTGTGGTAATAAGCAAATGAACTTTCCAGAAGATTTTGTGTTTGAGACCATTGGTGGGAGACATGCTGATCTTAAGCTGACTGTCCCTTGTGTTGAAGGGCCATGGGTACCTAAGGCGCACTGTCTCAGTAGGATGAAGACTGAGCTCTTGTTGCATTTGCCCCAAGAGACAATGGTGTGAGGAGACTGTCTGCCGTGCGTGACATTTGTGATGGGAAGCATCTGGTTTGAATGGCTCTGCTCTTCATAGTTGTGCAGGAAGCCAAATCTTCCCTGTATTGTTGCTGTTGGCCTAATAGGGGCACCTTCCTGGTCTGCATGGCTGTAGCCAAATGATGAGTATAGGGGAGCAGGAGTGCAGGGCTGCTGTACCCGTTTGGGTGGGCAGGTGGTATTGCTCATCATTCTGCCCACATTCCATTGGTGAAAACATAACTTGGATCATGCCTCCAGCAGAGGGACTGGGAAGTTGCCCTAGCTGGACAACCACATGCCAGGAGCAAGGTGAGAACAGATTGGAGGTACGGGGGGCAGTGATCAACTGTATAGCCCTTTTCTTTCTGGAATGAAGATGAAGGATCATTGATTTCCTTATGTGTGGATGACCTGGGGATGGATTAACTACCTGTTAGGATGAGTATGATTTCAAACACAGTAAACTCCCTAAATCAGAGTCATCAAAGAAGACCTTGGAATTTTATGATGGTTTTTGTTAAATGTATATTGTTCTTTGCTTCTGAAAATTTCAGAAATGTTGTTATATAATTGTTCAAGTGAGTATACTACTGGAAACAACATTCTGGTTTACGAAATGTCAGAGGCTGGGGAAAGAGGTCAGGGAAGGAAGTCTCTTTTAAAGTCTTCTCTGCTCATTTTCATTTCTTGGTCTGTGCTTTTTTTTTCACTTCTGCAGTTAAGATGTTTTTATTTAAGGGAGCACCTTTCTTTATCCTTTAGCTAGTTTAGTGGTTGAATTATTTGTATTAGAAACAGATGATGGGAGTTAGTGTCCAAGAATCCTGCAGCTGGACAGGATCTTTAAAATCTTGTATTCCTGCATCCCAGCTATTCAGAAGAGAACTAGAAAGCTCAGAGAGGTTAAGTGACTTCCTCATGGTCACACTGCTAATTAATTTCAACCCTAAAACTAGAAAACAAGTTTCTTGATTTGCAGTCGTAATGGGAAGATCAAAGACTTTATAAAGAGCTTAGATCAAAACCTCCCTCTTTCTTCTAGCCTAATGCAAACATGAGTTGTTTGCCTGCTTTTTATTGGTAGGGTATTATTTCCTTGATAAGAATTAGAAAACTAGAAAAGGCACTTTTTGTTTTTACAGGTTTATTTGTTGTAATCTGATCAACAAGCCTTTCTTTCCATGATCTGCTTGCTGGGGTAAAGAATTTGCTTTCTTAAAACTCTGTCTTTCTAGCAGATTTTATTTGCCCATGTGGCCTTGACTCTTGCTCGAGAGTTATCTGAGAAGACCAATAAGAGATTTATTGTAAAATTTAGTGAAAAAAAAGTTTCGAATCTTTAAGACCAGTTTTCCCAGAACTGTGGAAATATGTTGTTGTAATCGCCCAGTCAATTTTTCATTTGAATCACCTGAAATATGCGTAATAGGATGCTGTGTGCTTCCAGATTTGTGTGTGGGGGGGTGTTTAATGATTTTTAGATTAATTTTTAAATTGCAATGTAGTTGACAAAAAATATTGTTAGTTTCAAGTGTATAGTGATTTGACATTTGCATACATTATGAAATGATCACCATGACAAGTCTAGCAACCATCTTTCCCTAAAGTTACTACAATATTATTGGCCATATACCCTAGGGTGTATATTATATCCCCATTGCTTATTTATTTTATAACAGGACGTTTGTACCTCTTAACCCCCTGTACCTAATTATCCCCACTCATCATCCCCTTTCCCTTTGGCAGCCACATATTTCTTCTATCTATGAATCTGTTTTCATTGTGGTTTGTTTGTTTTGTTTCTTCGAGTCCACATATAAGTGAGATCATACGGTGTTTGTCTTTCTCTGTCTGACTTATTTCACTTTTCATAAAACCCTAAATTAATTTTCTTGATTGAATAATTCAGTCCATGATATAAATCTCAAAAAGGTTTAAAAAGATAGTGAAGTCTCTACCCACTGTCATTCTGCCTCCCAGAAAAGACAGCTACTGTCAGTAGTTTCTTGTTAATTCTTCCAGAGACTTTTTTTCAGTGTATGCAAACCATTTCATACTTTTTCACCCCAGTTTTACAAAAATGATAGCATACCATATATATGTAGTATGCTGTTCGAGTTTATTTTAAATTTAGTCTCTCATATGTCTGAATGTAATAAACACATGGTTGTGTTATCAGCTCTTTTGTGAACAGCTTTATTTGTCACTGTGTCTTTCTCCGGGCTTCCCAGGTGGCAGGCACAGAGGTAAAGAATCTGCCTGCCAGTGCAGGAAGTGCGAGAGACGTGGGCTCCCGGGTCAGGAAGATCCCACGGAGTAGGAAATGGCACCCGTTCCTGTATTCTTGCCTGGAAAATCTCATGGACAGAGGAGCCTGGTGGGCTACAGTCCATGGGGTCTCAAAGAGCTGGACACGACTAAATGACAGCACACGCCCACTCACACGTATCATTCTTATCCTATTGTAGTTCAGGGTTCAAACAGACTGTGGTATCTGGATAAAGATTGAAGATTAATTTGCACTGTGATGGTTTTGTAATAAGACACCAAACCTGCCTGGTGTGTTTTCTGAGTATATCGTCCTTCCTATTAACTTGCTTTGTTCCTTTTCAGCAGTTATCTATGCTTGCTTGTCATCTTTTTTCCTTTCTTTATATGTATATTGCATATATTTTTATTTATTTATTTTTTCAATACGATATTTTCTATATTTTTCCTTATTCTGGAACCGATCACTTAAATTATTGTAGTTGTATTACATTACCTTGAAATTTCAGTGTAGGTAAGCTTAGGGAAGCTAGCTGAGATCTACTAAGGCTATATTTTAAATCTCTAAAATACCTTCTACAGTTAAATTATTCAAAATATTTATGGTACATTAACCCTTTGCACTGAGCATTAAAGCAGAAGTGAAAGACCCCTTTCCTTTCATTTTAGTAGCTTGTGCGTTTGTGAGACTAGGGTCTCTTTCCCTGGCCCAGCGAAAGGTTGCTTTTAATTTTGTCTTTTTCCTGAAAGGATCATTCAGGCATCTATTTTCAGTGAAGAAAATGTTGCCTGTTTTAGCTCTTTTCTCAACATTTCAAGTAATGAATGAAAATCACTTATTGGAAAAGTAAATGTCCTTATTAAAACATTTTCCACTTATTGTTTGATAGTAAAATTAGGTGATACTAGATGATTAACCGGAGAAGGCAATGGCACCCCACTCCAGTACTCTTGCCTGGAAAATCCCATGGACGGAGGAGCCTGGTAGGCTGCAGTCCATGGGGTCGCTAAGAGTCAGACACAACTGATCGACTTCACTTTCACTTTTCATTTTCATGCATTGGAGAAGGAAATGGCAACCCACTCCAGTGTTCTTGCCTGGAGAATCCCAGGGATGGGGTAGCCTGGTGGGCTGCCGTCTCTGGGGTCGCACAGAGTCGGACATGACTGAAGTGACTTAGCAGCAGCAGGTGATTAACACAGAAAAAAGAAAATTGAGAATTGAATTAAAATTCTTCTAGTTTCTTAGGCTAAATGTTTACCTGCCTCCTAAAGGCCCAGCAAGTTGTCTTATATAGTAAAGGACCATGTGAACCAGAGGTTTTTCCACCTTCTCATCTTACTGTTTTAATGTGTATTTTAGAATCAGTCAAATGGTGTTATCAAGTTGTGGAGCCTTCCTTTTCTCTAAGGCTAATGCAGTCCCAGTGCCTTTGATAATTGCTCTTGTTGAACCTTTTTATTTTGTTTGTAATGCATTCAGATCTCATTTATTTGTTTATTCCTCAGGCCTGGGATCTGCCTTGCATATGTAATACATACTTGGCTCTATGGTCTTAAACTGAATCAAAAGACAGTTACTGGCAGGGTTTCATGGTGAGAGATAGTGACATTTAATTGTGTTTTGGAGAAAAGAGTAAAGAACTGTTCATTTGTTTATTTTAAAGATATTTTTTCTCTCTTGTATAGTATCTTGACTGCATGTTTTAGTAGGAAAAGCATTTGGTCATAAAATTCCTAGATTTGCCACTTCCTTCTACCAGTCATGGGATTGTAGTTTTCTCAGTGTAGGCAGGGAATGATCTTTGTGCAACTTAGAACATTTTGGTAAGAATCACGTAAGATCCTGTTTGCGAAAAAATACTGCATGCAAAAGCATTCTGGAAAACATTCAGCACTGTTTTTGTATTTTAATGAGTACATATGTGATATTTGTACTTTTAAGAAAAATTGTCCAAGTCTCAGGTATTTAAAAAAAGTATGTAACATAAAAATATGGAGATATAAAGAGAAAATATAGTAGGTTGTAACTGTTTTAAAATTGGCAATTTTATGGTTTTTCCTCTAAACAACAAACTAGAACTTGGCCATAATACCTCCTTTTATTCTGATAAATAGGAAATTGAGCTGAGTGGCTTTAATATAAGATAGCCCTTATATTTGGATATCCAGGATTTGGATAGCTTCATTAGAAGATAACATATCTGATATTTCCTTTTAAAAGAAGAAAACATTTTCTTTTATTCTACAAATATTAATTTAGTTGAACAAACACACAGTATGTTGCTTTTTCCATGCCAGGCATTATTCTGAGTGTTTATGAGCATTAACTCTTGCGGTTCTCCTAACAATCCTTTCAGGTAGGTACACCTGTTGCCATTTGACAGAGGAAGGACCTGAGAGGGACAGAACAGTTTTAGGCCTGTCTGGAGTTCACAGCTGGCAGTGAGGGAGCCCAGATCTGAGCCCCTGTGATGACCACCATGGCCAGGCTCTGTGCTTGGTGTGGGGCATCCTGCCCTAGCCTTGCCTCCCATCTGTTACGTTCTGGTGAGGGAGCAAGTGCCAGCAAGGGCAGCAGAAAGGGCAGAGAGGACATGGAGGCCTTCTGGTCACCTCCTGCCATAGCCTCCTGCCTGCCATATTGTTTCCTAGCAGTGAATTTAAAAATGCCGCATGCAGATCTATGAATCTAATTGTTGAAAGGGATCGTGCACACAGAAGATAGACATCCAGAGTCAAAGAACATGCCCTGGCAGTTTTTTCTGTTTGCTGCCTCCCCTGCCCTTTTGTTGAGAATTTCTTCATTGCAGTGTAATATCATACATAAAAAGAAGTCATACAGCTATCCTTGTTCACTTGTCACAAAACCTGCTTTGCAAGGCTGACATCAGCTAAAGCCCAGTGTTTTTAGTTAGGAGAAAAGGCCTGTCTTATTTAAGCTTCTGGGACTAGACAAGAACCAGTAAATCACTGACTTATTGTAGAGAGATTCTTCTTACCACTTCATGGTAATGACATAAAAATGGTTATGAGTATGTGTGATGAGAGTATTAACATAATTTTTTTATCAACTGAGTTGCTAACTGTAAACCCTTAAAGCAGAGCCAAGATGTATTTGTTTTATTTATTTTTATTTGTTTTATTGCTAATCAATGAGAATCATTTAGATCTACAGAATGACTTTAAATCCCTTTTTGTGGTTGGTAGAAAGTTTGTATGCACAGCATGTTTTTTCTTTTTGAAATGGAGATAATGAATGAAAGCATTTCACTGTGACTTGGGTAGTACTTCTGCTAGCTAAATTGTTGAGACTTGCCATAGATAATTCCCGATTTAGAGGTAGCATGGTAATTTGAAGGAGGCCTCCTACATGGGACCTGCTCTCTCATCTGATCAGAAATGAGAGGCAGCGGAGAGGTGGGGGTCTTCGTGTAGGGAAGGTGCTCAGAGGACACTAACAGAGGAAAAGGAAGGCACACCTGAGACATGCTCGTGCTCAGCCGCCTGGAGGAAGCTGGATGTCTGGTGCTTTTCTGCTTTCCTTGTTCTTGTCAGATTTTTGCCTGAAACCTTTCCCTGGCAACATACCTTATAGAATGGTGGGCAGGGAGGAGCAAAATCAAGTCTGTAGTCTTGGTGGTGTTGCTATCACAGGTTTGATGCTTGAAAAGCTAAGCACTCCTTTGGTACTATTTCGATCAACCAGGATGCATCTTTCTAGACCTTGTTATTGTGAAATCTCATGTTTATTTAATATTGATCTAATTAAAGTATCAGTTTATAAAAATAACTATTTGACTGGTAATGGAAATCAAATGATATTTCATGTATTTTTTATGTAATAGGCTATATGGGAGTGCTTCCCTGATAGCTCAGTTGCTAAAGAATCCACCTGCAATGCAGGAGACCCCGGTTCGATTCATGCGTCAGAAAGATCTGCTGGAGAAGGGATAGGCTACCCACTCCAGTATTCTTGGGCTTCCCCTGTGGCTCAGCTGGTAAAGAATCTGCCGCAGTGCAGGAGACCTGGGTTCTATCTGTGGGTTGGAAAGATCTCCTGGAGAAGGGAAAGGCTACCCACTCCAGTATTCTGGCCTGGAGAGTTCCATGGACTGTGTATAGTCCATGGGGTTGCAGAGAGTCGCACACTATACTGAGTGACTTTCACTTTCAGGCTATATTGGTATACTTTTAAACTTATAAATGGGCAGAAGCATGCCTAGATTTTTTTTAAATCATTGCTTGATTAGAATGGGGTAAATAGTTCATTTTCACAATTCTGTATCATTCTTTAAGAAGTCTGTGAAGTAGACTTTGATTTATTTTATTTTTCGGATATTGCTGCTAAATTTTCTAATTCCTCACCATGCCTCTCTTGCCATCAAATTGGGATTTAGTTTGGACCCTCTGTGCTGTCTCATTTCTCGATCAATGACTGGCTCCCACCCCTGCAGCCTTCAGTTCATGATTGAGGGACCTCTGCCTTTAGTCAGAAGTCACTACGGAGGTGTTGCAGTTCTGAGTGTAGAAGGGACCCAGATCCTTCAGACCAGGAGACCAAAGGCACAGCTTAGTCTTTTGTCTCCCTTGTAGGCTCAGAGTTCTCCATTGAAAACTGCCAGATGCCTCTCTTAGCTGTCTCACTTTGTCAGGTGGCAGGAGCCCTGTATTTCTCCCTGACCCAGTGCTTATCACAGTATCTTTATGTGATATTTACTAAATGTTTAATTTATAGTTGAATTAACTGAGATTGTTAGACAGCCCTCATCTCCTTTTTAAAATGTAGTCCTTTGTGAAGTTGTATCTTTTATAATTCTCAATTTTGTCTCATTAATTAAAAGGCATCGCAATAAGATTAGCTTGCCTCTGATATATCAGTAAGTGGGTTTACAGAGTTTAGACACTTTAGTCAAATGTTCTAAAAAGTGGTTTATTCCTATTGCTGAACTTACCCCTCCCTGGAAGGTGATGGAAGCTTTATAATTAACTAGGTCCCTGTCCCTTACCGTGGGCTGGGTTGTTTCTTTTGTATATCTCAGTCCTTCAGGTCTTTTCCTTCTCCCCTTTCTCAGCAGGAATGCTCTGGTGGGGAGGGGCATACCGCAGGGAAGGCTGATGCTGAAGGGGCCTCTTAGTGCGATGCTCCCACCTACAGGTCCTCGACATGTAGGCTGAAGGGAGGGTTCTGCTGGGCCATCAGCCTTCTTCAGCCCTTAGTGGAGAACATCTAGGTCCTCTGCCACTGCCTGCGCTTCTGAGTTCCTCTCAGTGGACATACCCCGGCTCTGTCTGAAAGTCTGCCTTTACTGCTCTGAGCTCGTCCTCTTTCTCTTGAAACTGCAAGGCTAGAGGGGCCTGGCTGCGTCTTCCCTGTATCAGCTTCTGAGTTCTCCTTGCACAGGGCATGGGTAAAACGCTGATCTGGTTCTCCAGGCTTGGGTCCTGCTGTAGTTAAAAGAGCCAAAGGAAGTTAAAAAAATTTTTCTGCTCTTGGGTAATGCTTCAAGACGCCTTAAAGTTTTCCAGTTCAAAGCCAGTCAGTATACTGTTTATTCCGGATATCGCTGGTCTTTTCATCTGAGGGTCTAGGAAGGTGAAAGGCTATATGGAACCATGATGTAAGAGAGAAGAAAAAAAACAGTTTAATAATTACAGTTTATCCCTATAATTATATCAACATTCTTCCTAAGCTGCTTCCATAAAAGGGCCATATTTCTCTTTGTATTCTACATTTGGATTCACCAGTACTCTTAGAAAATTCAGACAGAAGCTCAGTCCTACAGTATAATGGCAGGTGCCACCAATAAATGCTGACACAAACTGTCAGCGGAGTGACCACCATAGTTGAGAAAGGCTCCCTCTCAATGCAGAGTGTGTGGAGTTCTTTTTAACCACTTTGCTTTTGTATTTCTTTTCCTTTTAAAAACTGCTTGACAGTTGTCTTAATGCCTGGTTTGGTCACTTCTGCTAAAATGCAAAAAGGCATTAATAAATTAACATACGTTGATAACACCTCAGCACTGTTGATTGAGAGAAGTTAAAGTGGGCAAAGTGACAGGGCCTTGAATTCTTACTGCTAGAGTAATACGAAAGCAAAACCGAGTCAGAGCCATCTCAGTTACGTGTTTACGGACAGATGAGTAGCTGACTCAGTTCACACAGTATAGACATAGTTTGGGCCTGGAATTATCTTAGTAGATACTGTATAACTTGTAACTAAAAACAATTACATTTGACCACAAGGTGACTACTAATAACTAAACTGCCTATGTTATTTTCTTTCTTCTTTAGTCAAAGAAAAAGAATTAAAAGACCTTTTAACCATTTAACCTTTTACTCTTGAACTAGATGTGCACTTGGATTTAGAAGACCGCCTGGCAAAATTTATGAAGACAGAAGAAGCCATAATATACTCATATGGATTTGCCACCATAGCCAGTGCTATTCCTGCTTACTCTAAGAGAGGGGACATTGTGTTTGTGTAAGTTACCTTTACCTTCATTTCAAAATTCCTTTGGAAATAATATTGGCCTTCCTAGAAAATGTCTCTGTTAGAGATCATCTACTTAAAATATTGATATTTTTTTTAACATTGAGAAGGTCAAACTTCTGCAGGAAGGGGCCAGCCCTCTGCCTTCCCTATGCAGCTCCTGACAGCATGGTATCCTTGTGAGTCTGTGATCATAACCCACTCACACTCCCTGCTGAAGTCACTCCACTTCGCAGCACCCACGCTGCAACTCCTGGTCTCTGCTGATCTTGCCCCATGGGTTGTTTAGAATACTGAAGTCATGAGTTGGGAACTCATAATAAGGACTTGTGTCTCTATTTTTATGAACAATGGAAGCTATTAAGTGAAGTGTGACAAAACCAAATTCTGGCTACAGTGTTAAAGAGGAAGCAAAAGTCAGTCTGAGACCTAAAATTAAAAGTTATTTAATAATCTGCGCAGAAGATAACAGAGGCTTGGGCTATCGGCAGGTACTTTTGATGCTGCCTGTAACCTGCTGCCTGGGCTCTGCCAGCCCTCACTCTGCTCCTCCCTTCTATGGTAAACAGCAGTACCACACATCCAGTGCCCATGTATGTTTGCTTCTGGAAAGTTAAGAAAGTCCCCAACTAGGGACTAGATTTTTAATAAAGCATAGTTACAACTACAGTGTCATCCAGTATTGCTTTGTACAAGTACCACCCCATAAATTCCTTTTTGAGTTTAAAGTCCAGAAAAGGCTTACAGTTAACAGTTGAACTTGTATGCTTCCTTTGTCAGATAATAAATACTATATTGTCCTTTTGGTTTAGTTGCTGGGAAACCTAGTCTAAATTCACTTTCAAGTCTTATGCTTGGTGTCTTAGAACTTAAATTTCTAGTACATCATTAGAAAACTTAATTATTTCCTTGTACATAATTTTAAATATTCCACCTGAAGTCTATTTGAAGGTAGGCACACTGGAGGTAAAAATGGTATTTAGCAAATGATTTAATGAATTGTTTTTGATAAATTCATTAGGCATAGGCAATATGCCTGAGGTTTCATTTTCTTTCTTTTGTAGTAAACTGTGATAATGCTTTGTCTACAGATCTCAGAGCAATGGTTGTTCATATACTTAAATCTTTCCTTGTTACTTTATCTTTCTGTTACTTTATGTACCCTTTACTAATGAAATGCTTTATGTTGAGATAATTGTGGCTTTACGTACACCTGTAAGAAATGCAGAGATTTTCTGGACCCCTTACCTAGTCTTCCCCAAAAGTCACCTCTTGCAAAACTCTAATACAGTTTCAAACTGGAATGTAGACACTGATAAAGTCAAGATAATCCCTGGTTTTGTCACACCCATGTCCCTTCTGTCCTGTTTTCTCTTTAACCCCTGAGGGCAATGGCACCCCACTCCAGTACTTTTGCCTAGAAAATCCCATGGACGGAGGAGCCTGGTGGGCTGCAGTCCATGGGGTCGATAGAGTTGGACATGACTGAGCGACTTCACTTTCACTTTTCACTTTCATGCATTGGAGAAGGAAATGGCAACCCACTCCAGTGTTCTTGCCTGGAGAATCCCAGGGACGGGGAAGCCTAGTGGGCTGCCGTCTATGGGGTCACACAGAGTCAGACACGACTGAAGCGACTTGGCGGCAGCAGCAGCAGCAGCCACTGCTTTCTTCTCCCGTTTCGGTAATTTCATCATTTCAAGATTGCTGTACATATGTAATCATGTAGTAGGTAATATTTGAGGATTGCCTTTTTTCATTTTGAATGAATTCTCCAGAGATTCTTTAGAGTTGTTGTATAAAACAGGAGTTTGTTCCTTTTGATTGCTGAGCCACATTCCATAGTACGGATACACCAAAGTTTGTTGAACTATTCACCTCTTAAGGACATCAGAGTTGTTTTTAGTTTAGGAATATTACAAGTAAAGATGCAATAAATATTCATGTATAGGTTTTTCTGTGAGCTTAAATTTTATTTCTTTGGAATATAGACCAAAGAGTGCAGTTGCTGGTCATGCAGTGTTACACATTTCATTTTTCAAGAAACTGCCAAACTTTTCCAGAGTAGCTATATTATTTCACATTTCTGTTAACAGTATATAAGTGATGTAGTTTCTCCAACATCTTCAGCAGCATTTGGTGTTGTCACTATTTTTCGTTTTAGTCATTCTGTAGGTGTATAAAGATATCTCATTGTGGTTTTAGTTTATATTTCCTGATAACTAGCCATACTTAACTGTTTTTAGATTTTGTTAGTCTTAGCATAGGAGAAGGAAACGGCAACCCACTCCAGTATTCTTGCCTGGAGAATCCTGTGAACAGAGGAACCTGGTGGGCTGCTGTTTGTGGGGTTGCACAGAGTCAGACACAACTGAAGCGACTTAGCATGCATGCATGCATTGGAGAAGGAAATGGCAACCCACTCCAGTATTCTCCTGGAGAATCCCAGGGACGGAGGAACCTGGTAGGCTGCTGTCTATGGGGTTGCACAGAGTCGGACACAACTGAAGCGACTTAGCAGCAGCAGCAGTAGTCTTGGCATCAGAATACTTTCTGAAGTCAATTTGAAAGTGTTCTCTCCTCTTCTAGTATTTTCTGGAGAAATTCTATAAACATGTGTTAGAATTCTCCAGTAAAAACAGTTGAGCCTGGAGTTTTTTTGTTTTGTTTTGTTTTAGAAGTATTTTAACTATGAATTTGATTTCCTTAGTACTTATAAGGCTATTTAAATATTGAGATGTAGAGCTTCGGGGAGAAGCTCTGACACCACAGGGGCTCCTCAAAGGCCACTGGGCTTCTGCCTCTACTTGTGCTTGTTGTTTAGTCACTAAGCCGTGTCTGACTCTTTTGCAAGCCCATAGATCATAGCCTGCCTGGGCCATCTGGCCATGGCATTCTCCAGGCAAGAAGACTAGAGTGGTTGTCATTTCCTTCTCCAGGGGATCTTCTCCACCCAGAAATGGAACCCTTATCTCTTGCATTGCAGGCTGATTCTTTACCACTGAGCCACCTGGGAAACCCAGTTGTGTTTGAGGTTGAGCCTTTCGAAGAGGTACCCGCCCAACCCCACCTGGTCAGGTTTTAAAAAAAAAAAAAAAAATTGAGATGTAGTAGCTAGTGTTTTTCAAGGAATTGGTCCATTTCTTCTGAATCATCAAATTTATATGTATAGCATACTTTGTGGTATTCCTTTCTTATCCTTCTAATGTGGTATACATTTCACTTCAGTTCAGTTGCTCAGTCGTGTCCGACTCTTTGCGACCCTATGAATCGCAACACGCCAGGCCTCCCTGTCCATCACCAACTCCTGGAGTTCACTCAGACTCAATCGAGTCAGTGATGCCATCCAGCCATCTCATCCTCTGTCGTCCCTTCTCCTCCTGCCCCCAATCCCTCCCAGCATCAGAGTCTTTTCCAGTGGGTCAGCTCTTCGCATGAGGTGGCCAAAGTACAAATGTCTGGAAGCCCATTTCCTTCCTGACTGGTAATTTTTGTCTATTCTCTTTTTTGTCATTTTTGCTAGAGATTTGTCAATTCTATTGATCTTTAAAAAAAAAAATCAACTCTGTTTCATAGAATTTTTTTGTACAGTGTATTTTTGTTTTCATTTCTGCTAATTTCTGGTGTATTTCTTGTCTCCTCATTTTCAGTTTATCTTATTCTAGGTTCTTGAAGTGGGAGCTTCAATTACTAATTTGAGGCTTTTCTTTTTTTCTAATGTGTTAGTGTTATGAATTTACCTAATCATGCTATAGTTGTGTTCCATGAATTTGATGTGTTTATTTTCATTTTCATGTAGTTCCTTGGATTTTATTTTCCTTAATACTCTCTTTGACCCATAGGTTATGCAGAAGTGTGTTGTTTAGTTTCCAAACCTTTGGAAAATGTAAATGTGTTAGTTTTGTGGCCTGTGATATGGTCTTTCTTGGAATATATTCCATGAGTTCAGTTCAGTTCAGTCACTCAGTTGTGTCCGACTCTTTGCGACCCCATGAATTGCAGCACGCCAGGCCTCCCTGTCCATCACCAACTCCCGGAGTTCACCCAAACTCGCGTCCATTGAGTCTGTGATGCCATCCAGCTGTCTCATCCTCTGTCACCCTCCTCTCCTCCTGCCCCCAATCCCTCCCAGCATCAGAGTCTTTTCCAGTGAGTCAACTTTTCGAATGAGATGGCCAAAGTATTGGAGTTTCAGCTTTAGCATCAGTCCTTCCAAAGAACACCCAGGACTGATCTCCTTCAGAATGGACTGGTTGGATCTCCTTGCAGTCCAAGGAACTCTCAAGAGTCTTCTCCAGCACCACAGTTCAATTCTTCAGCACTCAGCTTTCTTGACAGTCCAACTCTCACATCCATACATGACCACTGGAAAAACCATAGCCTTGACTAGATGGACCTTTGTTGGCAAAGTAATGTCTCTCTGCTTTTGAATATCCTCTCTAGGTTGGTTATAACTTTCCTTCCAAGGAGTAAGCGTCTTTTAGTTTCATGGCTGCAGTCACCATCTGCAGTGATTGTGGAGCCCCCCAAAATAAAGTCTGACACTGTTTCCACTGTTTCCCCATTTGTTTCCCATGAAGTGATGGGACCAGATGTTTCTGCCATAAGGGTGGTATCATCTGCATATCTGAGGTTATTGATATTTCTCCCAGTAATCTGGATTCCAGCTGTGCTTCTTCCAGCCCAGCATTTCTCATGATGTACTCTGCATACAAGTTAAATAAGCAGGGTGACAATATACAGCCTTGACATACTCCTTTTCCTATTTGGAACTAGTCTGTTGTTCCATGTCCAGTTCTGACTGTTGCTTCCTGACCTGCATACAGGTTTTCAAGAGGCAGGTCAGGTGGTCTGGTATTGCCATCTCTTTCAGAATTTTCCACAGTTTATTGTGATCTACACAGTCAAAGGCTTTGGCATAGTCAATAAAGCAGAAATAGATGTTTTTCTGGAACTCTCTTGCTTTTTCCATGATCCAGTGGATGTTGGCAGTTTGATCTCTGGTTCCTCTGCCTTTTCTAAAACCAGCTTGAACATCTAGAAGTTCACGGTTCACGTATTGCTGAAGCCTAGTTTGGAGAATTTTGAGCATTACTTTACTGGCGTGTGAGATGAGTGCAATTGTGTGGTAGTTTGAGCATTCTTTGGCATTGCCTTTCTTTGGGATTGGAATGAAAACTGACCTTTTCCAGTCCTGTGGCCACTGCTGAGTTTTCCAAATTTGCTGTCATATCGAGTGCAGCACTTTCATCATCTTTCAGGATTTGAAATAGCTCAACTGGAATTCCATCACCTCCACTAGCTTTGTTCATAGTGATGCTTTCTAAGGCCTGCTTGACTTCACATTCCAGGATGTCTGGCTCTAGGTGAGTGATCACACCATCGTGATTGTCTGGGTCGTGAAGATCTTTTTTGTACAGTTCTTCTATGTATTCCTGCCACCTCTTCTTAATATCTTCTGCTTCTGTTAGGTCCATACCATTTCTGTCCTTTATCTTTGCATGAAATGTTCCCTTGGTATCTCTAATTTTCTTGAAGAGATCTCTAGTCTTTCCCTTTCTGTTGTTTTCCTCTATTTCTTTGCTTTGATCACTGAGGAAGGCTTTCTTATCTCTTCTTGTGACATTGTACAAGAGACAGGGAACAAGACCATCCCCATGGAAAAGAAATGCAAAAAAGCAAAATGGCTGTCTGGGGAGGCCTTACAAATAGCTGTGAAAAGAAGAGAAGTGAAAAGCAAAGGAGAAAAGGAAAGATATAAGTATTTGAATATGTTCCATAGTCACTTTAAAAAAGAATGTTTTGGCAAATACAGAGAAAATCCCGTATGAGGACAACAGTGAGAACGCGTCACTTCGTGACAGGACATGTGATTAATTTCCTTCCTTACGCATTTCGGTTTTTCATATGATAGTATTCAGTGATCAAATGTTGTACTGATCATTATTTGTTGAAAGTCAGTGATACACAAATTAAAACCAAAAGAAACCACACAAAAGATTTATTTGCCACTTCTATCTTACAATCCACTCAGAGAGAGAGGTAGTTTTACATGTCAACTTCCTAAGATATATTTCTATATATCATAGTTTTAGTGAAACAAAGAGTAATTTCCATGAAATTTTATTTACCTTTTGAGGAAAATTATTTTTCTCCATTATCATTAAATGTGCTGTGCTATGCTTAGTTGCTCAGTCGTGTCTGACTCTTTGTGACCCTGTGGACTATAGCCTGCCAGTCTCCTCTGTCCATGTGGATTCTCCACATAAGAATACTGGAGTGGTTGCCGTGCCTTCCTCCAGGGGATCGTTCCAACCCAGGGATTGAACCCAGGTCTCCCACCTGGCAGGTGGATTCTTTACCATCTGAGTCACCAGGGAAGCCCTGTCATTAAATAGGAAAACAATATTCTGCTGAATGGAGTATTCTGTAAATGACAATTAAATCTTCCTGATTGGTGTTATTGAGTTCTTCTGTATCCTTGCTGATTTTCTGTTTGGTAGTTCTGTCAAACTACTAGTGCTACAGGTCTATCAAACTGTTGTTGTTTGTCTATTTCTTCTTTCATTTTTATCACTTTTTGTTTCTTACCTTTTGTAAGCTCTGTTACTTGGTACATGTTTAGGATAAGTTTTCTTGACTTATTAATACTTTTTATTATTATATAATGGCTCAACAGTAAGTTAGAACTGGACATGGAACAACAGACTGGTTCCAGATAGGAAAAGGAGAACATCAAGGCTGTGTATTGTCACCCTGCTTATTTAACTTATATGCAGAGGACATCATGAGAAATGCTGGGCTGGATGAAACACAAGCTGGGTTCAAGATTGCCAGGAGAAATATCAATAACCTCAGATATGCAGATAATACAACCCTTATGGCAGAAGGAAAAGAAGAACTAAAGAGCCTCTTGATGAAAGTGAAAGAGGAGAGTGAAAAAGTTGGCTTAAAACTCAGTATTCAGAAAACTAAGATCATGGTAGCCAGTTCCCATCCCTTCATGGCAAATAGTTGGGGAGACAGTGGAAACAGTGAAAGACTTTTTTGGGGCTCCAAAATTTCACTGCAGATGGTGACTGCAGCCATGAAATTAAAAGATGCTTGCTCCTTGGAAGAAAAGTTATGACTAACCTAGACAGCATATTAAAAAGCAAAGACATTTCTTTGCCAACAGAGGTCCGTCTAGTCAAAGCTATGGTTTTTCCGGTAGTCATGTATGGATGTGAGAGTTGGACTATAAAAAAAGCTGAGCACCAAAGAATTAATGCTTTTGAACTGTGCTGTTGGAGAAGACTCCTGAGTATCCCTTGGACTGCAAGGAGATCCAACCAGTCCATTCTAAAGGAAATCAGTCCTGAATGTTCATTGGAAGGACTGATGCTGAAGCTGAAACTCCAATACTTTGGCCACCTCATGCGAAGAACTGACTCATTAGAAAAGACCCTGATGCTGGGAAAGATTGAGGGCAGGAGGAGAAGGAGACGACAGAGGATGAGATGGTTGGATGGCATCACTGATTCAATGGACATGAGTCTGAGTGAACTCTGGGAGTTGGTGATGGACAGGGAGGCCTGGTGTGCTATAGTCCATGGGGTTGCAGGAGTCAGACATGACTAAGCAACTGAACTGAACTGAATGACTTTCTCTGTCTCTGATAATTTTCTTTGTTCCAGAGTTGTCTTTATCAGTTAATAACACAGGCACTCTGCTTCCCTTTTGAAAGTTTTGTGTGGTGGATTTATTGTATGTAATAAATATGTTCACTGCCTGTATTATTGTATATAACATACATACGTATTCCCTTACTACCTACCTATCTCATTACATCTGAAGGCAATTTCTTTTAGGCAGTATGTTTAATCCTCTGTGCCAGTCTCTGTCTTTAAATTGTATATTTAAGCCATTTACATTTAATGTAATCATTGGTATATGAGAGCTTATTGTTCGGTTGCTGAGTTGTGTCAACTCTGCAGCCTCATGGACTGCAGCATGCCTGGTTTCCCTGTCCTTCACTATCTCATGGAGTTTGCTCAGGTTAATGTCCATTGAATGGGTAATGCTATCTAACCATCTGAGAGCTTAGATCTACCAATTTTTATTTTTCATTTTTAACTTGTTCTGTTTGTTTTTTGTTTTCCTTTTTCTTTTTCCTGCCTTTCTCAGGGTTAATTGAATGTCTTTGGGAGTTCCATTTTTATTTATCTTGTTTATATAATACAATCACATATCTTTTTTTTTATAATACAGTTGTTTTAAGTATTTCTTGTAAACACCTTGAGAACCACATGAGATAGTGTTATAATTTTTACTTGAACCATCCAAAAATAATTTAGAAAACTCATGAGAAGAAAAGCCTACTGTGTGTGCTCATACTTTTTACTTTGTTCTTTCTTCCTTCATCAGAATGTACAGTTATTTTATTTTATTTATTTATTATTTCTATGTGGAGAGCTTTCCCTAGCTATTCATTTAGGGGAGGCCCGCTTGAGAAAAATTCTCATAGTTTTTTCCAACTGAGAATGGCATCTTCTCTTCATTAGCAAAGAATATTTTGCCTAGTTTTGGATTCTTGGTTGCCAGTCTTTTCTTTCAGTATCTGAAATACATTGTGGCGCTCTGTTCTGGTTTATGATGAGAAATGTACTGCCACTCAACTTTCTTTTATATATAAGACGTCATTTTTTGCATGCTGTTTTCAAGAATTTTTTGTTTGTCACTAGTTTTCAGAAATTTGACTAAAATTGTATTGGCATTTATATGCTTGGGTTCACCTGCAAGAATTTCACTCAGCTTCTTTAATCTGTTGGGTTAAGCCTCTTGCCAAAGTTGGGACCTTTTTCAGCTATTATTTATTTAAGTACCTATTTGGTTCTCTTCTTTGGAACTCCGCAGAGTTGAATGTTGCATATTTTATTGTGGTCTCACAGGTCCCTGAGACTCTGTTCTTTTCTTTCCAGTCTGTTTTCTCTTTGCTATCTACATTGACTTGATTTCCACTGTTCTGTATTTTTAGCTTTCTGATTTTGAGCTCATCCACTATGCTTTTTCTCTTGACTATTTTGTTTTTCAATTCTAACATCTCCACAGGATTATTTATTTCTTCCCTCTCTCTGCTGAGACTTCCTGTTTCTTCATTTGTTTCAAGCATGTTGGTAATTACTCACTGAAGCATTTTCATTGTGACTGCTCTGAATCATTGACAGATAATCCTGACAGCTTTGTCATCTCAGTACCTATACTAGTTGATTTTTTTTTCCATTGTTTGATGTTTTTTGGTTCTTGGTATGACAACATTTTCATATTATGCTGTTATAGTTTATGCTGTATTTAAATGTTCTAATTGTTTCTCTGACAGTCTTCCAACAGGGGCAGGGGGCACTGCTGCCTCATTACTGCCAGATGGAGATACAAGTCCAGGGTCTCCACTGGGCCTCCATTGACACTGACATGGGGTTATTTTCATTTCTGCTGGTTGTTGATGAGAGTCCTACTTTTCTCTGAGCCTCCCCTGACATACCCTAAGCATAGAGAGGGGAGAGTGCCTCTCATGCAAGAGGGTTGGAAGTTGGGTCTCCACATGGTCTTCACAGTGGGAGCCACTTGTTACTATCCAGTAGGGATACATACAAGTCCTGGTTGTCGTCTGTGACAACTCCCTTGGGGGTGTTGGGGAGCCTTGTTATGGCCCTGTAAAGGCTAGAGTCTAGGTTCCCCCTGAGCCTTTGCTGATGTGGAGGGGACAGGCCCAGGTTGTTCTTGATTTGGCTGCAATAGAGACATTATTGGGCTTCCCTGGTGGCTCAGAAGGTAAAGAATCCACCTGCAGTATGAGTGACCTGGCTTTGATTCCTGGTTTGGGAAGATCCCCTGGAGGAGGGCATGGCAACCTGTTCCAGTATTCTTGCCTGAAGAATCCCTATGGACAGAGGAGCTTGGCAGGCTACAGTCCATGGGTTTGCAAAGAGTCGGACATGACTGAGTGACTAAGAACACACACAGACATTATCATTTGCTGAGCTGCCCCCTTTCCTGTCCTTGGCTACAGAGAGCAGACTTTTGTCAGACCTTTTTTGTCTATGCCTGTTGGCATTTCCAGTTTGCCTGCTGCATCAGTTCCAAATCAGGAAAATCCAGGAACTTGTTTCATGTCATTTTTTTTTAAATTTATTTATTTTCATTGGAGGCTAATTACTTTACAATGCTGTAGTGGTTTTTGCCATACTTGGCATGAATCTGCCACGGGTGTACATGTGTTCCCCATCCTGAACCCCCTCCCACCTCCCTCCCCATCCTATCTCTCTGGGTCATCCCAGTGCACCAGCTCTGAGCACCCTGTCTCATGTATCGAACCTGGACTGGCGATCTGATTCACATATGATAATATACATGTTTCAATGCTATTCTCTCAGATCATCCCACCCTCGCCTTCTCCCACAGAGTCCAAAAGACTCTTCTGTACGTCTGTGTCTCTTTTGCGGTCTCGCATACAGGGTTATCATTACCATCTTTCTAAATTCCATATATATGCGTTAGTATACTGTATTGGTGTTTTTCGTTCTGACTTACTTCACTCTGTATAATCGGCTCCAGTTTCATCCTCCTCATTAGAACTGATTCAAATGCATTCTTTTTAATGGCTGAGTAATACTCCATTGTGTATATGTACCACTGCTTTCTTGTCCATGTCATTTCTTACATCCCTTGCTTGTGTGCTTTTTCTTATTTTTCAGTATTGTTTTATATTTGTTTTATATACAATGTCAAGGATTTTTGGTTTTACCCAGAGAGAAAAATAGGAAAAATTAATAATGTCTTTCTCCCCAGAAGTAGAAGTCTTGTTTGAAGTTTTAAATAATACACTTAATTTAAAAACTATATTCCAAAAAAAAAAAAAAAACTATATTCCACCCTCTCACCACAAATAACTCAATTTGGGAGATCGTACTGAAGTTTAATCTATATGACTCAGCATTCTCCCCTGGGTTATATAGAGTCAACAGTCCAGTATTCATTTTCATGGCAAAGTAATGGCAGAGTGGTGGCCAGTCAAATCAGAGATGTTATTGATGATAAGATACATCAATGTTTCATTTAGTTTTCAGAATGAGAAAATTACTGTGAATATCCATACAGTAAGATGCATGCTGATTTTTCAAAGAGCAAAATATGGCAAGAGTATGGTTCTTGGAACAGAATCAGTATGGTAGTTAGGTGGAAAGACTTGGCAGAGTGAAGTGCAAACAATGATGTATTAATGTTCAAACATATTTTATCTATTTACCCTCTTCAGTTTAACAAGTGGATGTTGGTCAAGTTATAAAAACAAGCATTCTTTTTCTGAGAATGTTGACAAGACTCTTTAAACCCCATTCTGGTGGGTCTGTCTTTCTTTCAGAGATAAAGCTGCCTGCTTTGCTATTCAGAAGGGATTACAGGCATCACGTAGTGACATTAAGGTGTTTAACCATAATGATATGGACGACCTGGAGCGACTACTAAAAGAACAAGAGATTGAAGATCAAAAGGTATGATTCTTTTGAAGAAAATTATACAGTTCTTTAGTACTTTCTAACCAGCTAAATTATAAATGAAATGGTAATTTGTAATGAAAACTTGCCTGTGGATCACATTTGGGTAATAAATAAAAGTGTTCTTGCTTATTAAATGTACCTCAGGTTAGAAAGCCAAGTCTGATAGTAATTGCCTCATCATTGTCATCATTATATGTGGCAAATTTGGAAAAATGGTATCTAGGCAGCTTTCTAAAAAGAGAAAAAGAAAAACAGCATGCACTTTGGAGATGGAGGAATATATACTCAACTCTACAGAAATAACATCAGAATTCATTACAGTGTTAACAGGATATACCTAGTGAATTCAAAACACACTTATTCATATCAGAATAAATCATGTATCAGTCCACTGGAAAAAACAGTGGCAGCGTATCTTAATCTATGAATTTATGTGAGACTTCTGACCCCAGCCTCATCCCGGAGCTCTGAGCGACTGCTTCCTATGGGAAGCAACTGCCTCAAGCATGGTTTCCTTCCCTCCTGCAGCCTGTTTACACTTCTCAAGCACCTGCGTAGGTCCTTGGGGCAGGGAGGGAATTGGGGGAGTGGAACTTGCTCCTTATTGTTCTGATAAAGGAGGAAATAGAGGAAATGTATTCAAAGCATCACCGTTAGAATTAGCATTTATTTGCCCCTGACAACAGGGATGGAGAAGGTAGTTCTGGTCTGTGGTTCTACAGTGGGAACCACTGTATGTAGATGTACTAATAACCTGGTCACCAGATTCGTGGTTTGAAACACCACTTTCAAGTGGACTTTTCCACTGCAACTCATCCATTGCTAGAGTAACTGATAAAGATGCTCATCACATTCTTAATTTTGTGTTAATTCCCATTTTTCTAGATACTTGTTTTATTTCTTTTGGATTCAGTTGTCTTTGTTTAGGTGATAGTCTGGGAGCAGCACTACATGATCATACACATTCTTGTGGTGAATATGCATAGATTCTGCTCTTCTGCGATAGATGTGCTATAAGCTGTGTTTTATAATTATACAATTTAGAAAAATCTATAGATGTTAGGGAACAGCTTAAAATTGAGACCATACCACCTATGAATTCTTTCTACAAATTGTAAAATGATGCCCCTTATTATGATTTAGTATTAGAATGCTACCATATTGAAGAACGCTGCTGTAGAAAGTATGACCAATGAACTGGTCTGCTGTGGAGTTATTTTGCCAAGTTAACATTGTACAAATTTGGAAGACAACATACTCAAGTTTTGTGTGTATGTATTTTATAAGATTTACAATCTGTGGAACTTTTTTAAAGTGAATAACCAGGAATTATCTTAAAATTTATTTCCATTTTATAGTTTTTACCTTTTTACTAATTAATTCTACCATATTTTCCTGCCGAGAGTAAGCTTTCTAAATTACTTTACATTTTGATTTTTAGAAATAAATACTTTAAAATTTTATTTTAATATTTAAATTTTTATATATTTTCTATTTAGATGCTTGTTTTTACTTTGAAAGTGAGTTAAAATATTGCCGTTTAGTCTGGATTTGGATCAAACTTTTTTTGTCAAAAATTTCCCAACTTATTGGGGTTCATATTTTTTTTCATTCCTTTTCTTATGGAGTTCTCGTATCCCATATTAATCCTTCTTTAAGAAAAAAAAAAGACAGTAGATTAAAAACAGCAGTTCACAGAAATACAAACAACTGAGCAAATAAAACATAGTCTGACCTCACTAACAATTACAGAAATTAGGGTAAAGGTTTTTGCCTGTCCAATTAGGGAAAACTTTTATGGTAGTAATCAGTGCCACACTGATGTATGTGATGATACAAAGGGTCCTCCTATAGCTCTGATGAGAGTTTCAGTTGTGACAGCCTTTCTAGAGGATAAATGGGCGCATATATTCTAGGATTCTTAAATACCTGTATCCTCTGGAGTTCTATCTTTAGAAGATAAGATAATCAGAAATGGTGTCAAAGATCAGTGGGGTGTGGAAAGGCATGTGTTATTTGAAAAAGTCCCTCCACCGCACCACCTTTGAACATCACTGGATGAAGCCATAGTCAGTTTCACTTGACTCAGTTTTGAGAAATAAGAAAGGTAAAGGTTTCATTTGTTTTTTGGTTGACAAGGGAGATCAAGGTTTGTCTGTTTTTTAACTTTTTATTATTGAAAGATCTGGCACATTCAGAGGAAATAGTAGTAGAGTGAAGCTCCCTGTGCCCTTCTCTCAGCTCTGTTTTCAAAATTCTGTCATTCTTGTGTCATCTGAACCTTCACCTAACTTCCCACCCCATCTCTGTGAAGATGATGATTGTCATCATCATTATAGTTCTTCTTACTTTAGGTAAAATTTACAGACACTGAAATACATAAATCCTAGTCATACAGTTTTGACCAGTGGTTATTACCTATGTATGGAGTTCTCTGGTGGCTCAGACGGTAAAGCAGCTGTCTACAATGCAGGAGACCTGGGTTCCATCCCTGGGTCGGGAAGATCCACTGGAGAAGGCAGTGGCAACCCACTCCGGTACTCTCGCCTGGAAAATCCCATGGACAGAAGAGCCTGGTAGGCTGCAGTCCATGGGGTCGCAAAGAGTCGGACACGACAGAGTGACTTCACTTTCACTATACCTATGTAGCCCAGGTGTCCTGACCCCTGTCACGACGTAAAACATCCACCTCTCCCCCAGAAGATTGCCCTGGGTCCCTTCCCAGTCATTCTGGGCTTGGAGGGTTGTGTTTTTGTTTTAATTTTCTCAGATTCTAAACAGTTTGTATTTGTGGGTGAGGCCTCCTCTTTGGCTGAGTGAGTGAGTGAAGTTGCTCAGTCGTGTCCGACTCTTTGTGACCCCATGGACTGTAGCCCACCAGGCTCCTCCATCCATGGGATTCTCCAGGCAAGAACACTGGAGTGGGTTGCCATTTCCTTCTCCAGGAGATCTTCCCGACCCAGGGATTGAACCCAGGTCTCCCGCATTGTGGCAGATGCTTTAACCTCTGAGCCACCAGGGAAGCCCTGAAGGATTGTATATGAAGCCCTCATTGGCTATGTGACCTGAAAACATACCTAGGAGAAGAAAGCACTGTTTTTCATCTCATAGTAACAGGATTGCAAACCTTAAACTTGAAATTAATTTAGTCTATTTATTTATCTTGGTGAATACATCTTGTAATGTGAAAGTGCTAGAAAGCACCTAACAGATTTTTATGTTTGGAGTTACTAAAGTTTAAAATGTCTGTTTTTTTCTTTTAAAGAATCCTCGCAAGGCTCGTGTAACTCGACGTTTCATTATAGTTGAAGGATTGTATATGAATACTGGAACTGTTTGCCCTCTTCCAGAATTGGTGAGCAACTATGTCTATTAATTATTTGAGAATTCAGACTATTTGGCAGTTATACCTTTTGTTTATGACCACTTTAAATGTATAACATCTACACTGCTTTGCTTAATAGATATCATAAGCACAATCTGATCATATTAGGGAAGTAGATTAACATAAATGCCAACCATGACATTTAAAGAGTAATCACGACTGAGTTTTTTAAAATCAACTTTATTGAAGTGTAATGGATACATAATAAAATACACTTACTTTAAGTGTGTGCTTTGATGTGTTCTGACAGGTGTACACCACTGTATCACCAGCACCACAGTCATGATATAGAACATTTCTGTCACTCCAGAGGATCCCTCAGGATCATTTCTTAAATGATTAATGATGTTGAGCCTCTTTTCTTGTGTTGGCTCGTTGTTGATCTTTGGAGAAATGTCTGTAGAAGCCTTTTGCCCAGTTTTAAATTGGATTGTCTTTTTTGTTAAGTTCTTTGTATATTCTGGATACTATACCCTTATCAGATAATGTGATTTGCAAATATTTTCTCTCATTCTGTAGATTGTCTTTCCATTTCTTTGATGGTGACCTATAATGCACAAAGGTCTTTAATTTTGGCACAGTCCAATTTATCTAACTTTTTGTTCTTAACTTGTCTTTGTATATTCTGTGAGAGAGGGGTTCAACTTCATTCTTTTGGATGTGATTATCTGTTTGTCCCTCTACCATTTGTTGAAGAAGCTATTATTTTCCCATTGAATGGTCTTGGCACCTTTGTCAGAATCATCTGACTGTAAATATATGGGTTCCTTTCTGGACTCTCAGTTCTATTCCATTTGTCTATCTAGCCTTATGTGAGTACCATGCTTAATTGCTTAATTCATGTAGCTTTGTGGTAAGCTTTGAAATCAAGACATGTGAGTTCTCCATATTTGTTCTTTTTCAAGATTCTTTTGGTTATTTGGAGTACCTTGAGATTCCATTTAAATGTTAAAATCAGCTTTTCTATTTCTGTAAAAAATGCCATTGAGATTTTTTTATAGGGGTTGTATTGAATATTTAGATTGCTCTTGGAAGTATTATGATCTTAATGATAGTTCAGTTCAGTTCAGTTGCTCAGTCATGTCTGACTCTTTGCGACCCCATGAATCGCAGCACGCCAGGCCTCCCTGTCCATCACCAACTCCCGGAGTTCACTCAGACTCACGTCCATCGAGTCAGTGATGCCATCCAGCCATTTCATCCTCTATCATCCCCTTCTCCTCCTGCCCCCAATCCCTCCCAGCATCAGAGTCTTTTCCAGTGAGTCAATACTTCGCATGAGGTGGCCAAAGTATTGGAGTTTCAGCTTTAGTATCATTCCTTCCAAAGAAATTCCAGGGCTGATCTCCTTCAGAATGGACTGGTTGGATCTCCTTGCAGTCCAAGGCACTCTCAAGAGTCTTCTCCAACACCACAGTTCAAAAGCATCAATTCTTCGGTGCTCAGCCTTCTTCACAGGCCAACTCTCACATCCATACATGACCACAGGAAAAACCATAGCCTTGACTAGAGGGACCTTTGTTGGCAAAGTAATGTCTCTGCTTTTGAATATGCTATCTAGGTTGGTCATAACTTTCCTTCCAAGGAGTAAGCGTCTTTTAATTTCATGGCTGCAGTCACCATCTGCAGTGATTGTGGAGCCCAAAAAATAAAGTCTGACACTGTTTCCACTGTTTCCCCATCTATTTCCCATGAAGTGATGGGACTAGATGCCATGATCTTCGTTTTCTGAATTTTGAGCTTTAAGCCAACTTTTTCACTCTCCTCTTTCACTTTCATCAAGAGGCTTTTTAGTTCCTCTTCACTTTCTACCATAAGGGTGGTGTCATCTGCATATCTGAGGTGATTGATATTTCTCCCGGCAATCTTGAGTCCAGCTTGTGTTTCTTCCAGCCCAGGGTTTCTCATGATGTACTCTGCATATAAGTTAAATAAACAGGGTGACAATATACAGCCTTGATGTACTCCTTTTCCTATTTGGAACCAGTCTGTTGTTCCATGTCCAGTTCTAACTGTTGCTTCCTGACCTGCATACAGATTTCTCAAGAAGCAGGTCAGGTGGTCTGGTATTCCCATCTCTTTCAGAATTTTCCACAGTTTATTGTGATCCACACGGTCAAAGGCTTTGAGTCTTTTCATTGATGAACAAGGAATGTGTTTCCATTTATTTTTGTTTTCTTCAATTTCTTTCATTACTGTTCGTGGTTTTTTTTTTTAATGTAAGGTCTTATCTCTTTGGTTAAATGTATCCCTAAGTATTTTATTCTTTTTGATGCTGTTATTGATGGGATTATTTTCTTAATTTCCTTTTTGAATTGTTCATTGCTGGTTACAAAAATACTATTGACTCTTGTGTATTGGTCTTGTACAGCTTTTGCTGAACTTGTTTATTAGCTGAAATACTATTTTTGTGGATCTTATTCTATATTTAGAATTATGTCATCTGTGGACAGAGATAGGTTTACTTCTTCTTTCCAATCTAGTTGTCTTCCTTTTCTTACCTTAATGCTCTGGCTAGAACTTCCAGTACAGTGTTGACTATAAGTGGCACGAGTGTGTATCCTTGTCTCATTCCTAATCTTTAAGGGGAATCTTTCAGGCCATCACCGTTGAATAGATTTTAGCTGTGGGTTTTCCATAAATGCCCTTAATCAAGTTGAGGAAGTTCCTCCTTTTTCTAATTTGTTGAGCGCTTTTCTCATACGAGATTTGGGTTTTGTCAGATGCTTTTTCTGCATCAGTTAAGTTAATCATGTAGTTTTCCTTCAGTCTATTAGTATGGTTTGTTACACTGATTTTCCTGTAGTAAACCACCATTGCATTTGACCATTAAAGTCTGAATCTGTGAGTCCATCAATTGAATAAGGATTTACAATTAAGAGTTTCATATCTTATTTTTAAATTTTTCCCTATTTATTGAGGAAATCTAGATACATCCAAAATGTTAATAAAAGAGATGATTTCTTATCCTCTCCTTCCTTTTGTGTCAAAGCCTGATAGGATAATGTGGGAGAAAGAGTGGGCCACAGAATACTAGAACTGTATATTACAGAAATGCATTAATAAAGCAGTGTTCATGGGCAGATATATAGCCAATGGAAAAAATATGAAGTGTAGAAACAGTAAGTATTGAATATGTAAAATTATAGGATACAAATTAGGGTTTGACAAAGGGATTCCTGTTTTGTTACACTTGTCTGTTTGTGTACCAGTACTGTAATAATATTATTAAACATTTTCTAAAACATAGTTTTTAGAAACTATTTCATTTGATAATATCTCATATTAATGGATAGGACACAGAGTCAGTGTTGAAAAAATGTAATTCACCCCAAATTGGTTTGTTCATTGTTAAGAAAATTTATCTAAAAGCCCAGTGGGGATCCCTTCCCAATTTGATATTGATTAGCATGATTATGGTTAAAAAAGAAATTATCAGAGACTCATGATACAAGAGTCTTATATATTTTTGTGCATTAGTTCTATAGTCTCAGTGGGAAAAGTCTTTTAGTAATTAAAATTTGATAATTAAAAGTATGATTGTGGCACAAGAGAAGATTACTTGAGTCATGGAAGGATTTATGACCCAACTTCTTGTGTCACATATATAAAAATTTAGTGGTTGATAATCACTATATTTTAATTCAGCTGTAAAACTGATCACATGCATATTGTAAAGGGGTAAATCAATTAGACATCAGAAGGAGAAAAAAAAAACAAAACTGTATACTTGTGTGTTTCCCAATGTATACACCCAAAAATTTATGAAATAATTAGAAGAATGTATAGATAAATATGCATCTAAACCATTGATGGGAAAGGACTTTCCTACAAGCCAGAAAGCAAAGGGGGAGGGGAAAAAAGATTAAAAAACCATACTAATGAAAACTTTTTCTGCATTAAAAAAATGAATCTAAACTGAAACATAGTGCCTCTGAGGAAAGAATGTATACAACATTTCCCTAGGAAGTTTTATGCATAATTAGACCAATATTTGACACATATATTACATGTCTGTACTTACAAGGCCTAAACAGTTCATTTTTAAAAAATTGGCATTGTGCTGTCTGTTTTGAGTTAAATTGAATCATTTTAGAGCATCCAGATTTCGTTATTTTCATTTTTTATGGCAGTTCTGATCTATGAAGAGAGTGTGTGTGTTAATCTCTCAGTCATTTGCAGCCTCATGAACTATAGTTTGCCAGGCTCCTCTGTCTATGAAATACTCTAGGTAAGAATACTGGAGTGGGTTGCCATGGCCTTCTCCAGGGAATCTTCCCAACCCAGGAATTGAACCCGGGTCTCCTGCATTACAGGCAGGTTCTTTACTGTCTGAGCCACCAGGGAAACCCGTGGGTATGTTTACTTATGTTCTGTTAACATGCTGCCAGTACCGAATTATCAAATACTAAACTTTTGCTCCTAGGACAAATACAGAGTTAGTTTTCTGCAGGCCTCTCATCACAACGTTTTCATCCATTGCTCAATACATAACCTTGTTTTATATGTGTTTGTATTAAAAGACGCCTTATTTAATATATATTGTTGATTTATTCACATTGAACTCATGGCTAGCAGTACTGTAACTCTGGCCTGAATGATACTTAGGTAAGACACACTTTTTTTCATAAGGCACATCATAGCCTTCTTGCACTTAGGAAAACTAGACAAGACTTCAGCACTGTGCTAAGGGTCCATTTTAAATAACAAAATCACCAACAAAATGTGAAAAATGTGGCAGTAAACAAGACGTGAAGAGGACACTTATTCACAGTATGAGCTGAAGCAGTAGCCTGTTAGCTCGCCTGGAAAGTGTGTTCCAGGTGACTCCCAGTTTTCACCACTCTGCAAGTGTGCCTTAAGTATTAATTTGGGGTCACAAATTTTAGCAAATTGGCAGTTTCACAAATATGAATCCACCAATAATGAGGATCAACTGTACGTTTTTTTCCTCTCCTTTTTATTTTAGGTTTAATTTTGTTCTTAACCATATGTTCTGTGCACTGCTAATTATCAGTATTTTAAAGTTGTGTTTATTTACCACATAGGTTAAGTTAAAATATAAATATAAAGCAAGAATCTTTCTGGAGGAAAGCCTTTCATTTGGAGTCCTGGGAGAGCATGGCCGAGGAGTCACGGAACATTTTGGAATCAGTGTAAGCTCTCCTTTTTTGGAACATTCCCTCATATAGTAACCATGCAGTTCCACCCTGCTGGGCAGGTTTCATGGATACAAGACAGTGCTCCTCATCAGTGTGCACTGGCAGCACTTCACTGAGTCCATGGAGGATGGCTCAGCCACACCAGAGGCCCCATTTTCCCTTGAAATCTATGAACTCAGAGTGGCTAATCATAGATTTGTGTTCTGTTTAAAAGGTAGCATTTGATCCCAGCTTTCAGTATCTCCTCTAGAAACAGTTAAATTTACCTTTTTTTTTTTCTTAAAATCAGTAAGAATTCCTCAAGTTGTCCTTAGAAAATATTTATTATAGCAGTGAAAAGATGTTCTTTCTAATATTTAAAATTGTATATTCTGTGTAGTATGTATATATGGGGATGATTTTAATATGTACAATATCAGAAACCCTTACCAATATGGTATTCACAGAAAAGCCCCACAAGGTCCCAGACAACTGGAGTATGTCATGTTTTTCTTTTGCTGAAGGAAAATAAGCTTCAGTTAGCCCCACCCTTGGTGGTGTGAGTGCCTAGATCTTCAGGAAGGAGGAGCAGCACGGGCCCATCTGCACAACTGGTCACCACTCACCGCTGCATAGCCTGCCCTCGCCCACCACTGTGTACTCTGTCCTCGCTCACCGCTGCTGTAGTCTGTCTTCATTCACCACTGCCATAGCCTGTCCTTGCCCTCCACTGTGTGGTCAAGTTAAAGAAGCTTTTCTCCAAATCTTGTGTATAAAAATTTTCACAACATGTTAAAAAGTTGAACTTATGCAACATAAAATCACCTTCAATTATATTTGCATCCCTCTACCCATACAGAACTAGAGAAAAATGTAAAGCAGAATGAATATCACAGAAACTTGACTGAAGCATGCTCCCCAGAGACAGACTGACATTTGGCAACTAAATGCCCTAAAGAATTTAAGAAAAATGGAAATGTAATTCAAGTAAAATTTACACTAGAGCAGCTTTTAAGACATGAAGATTTTAAAGAAGATAAAAGCACCATATAATTTCACTCTTCTGGTTTTCTGACTGCTCTTAGCAGTTGTCTCAGAGATATTATTTATAAGAGCTTAAGTACAGAATGTGTGGACTTTATTTGGATCCTGATTCATACAAATATCATGGAAAACAAGGTTTGTGAAACAGAGATACTTGAACCCTCAAAGTTTGACATATAAGAAATTTTGATAATGTTTTTGAAAGGGTACCCATCTTTTAGAAATGCTCGCTGAAATATTTATGGATGAAAACAAGTTAAGTCCGAAATTTGCTCCAAAGAAATGAAGAGGGCAGTAGGGGGCTGTTCATAGAACAGGATTGTCCATAAGTTGATAATTATTGAATCTGGTGGTAATTCTGTAATACTTTGATATATGTTTGGAATTTTTCATAAGGAAAGGATGAAGAAGAATAAGAGAGCACAGGTTTCCTTGTTGGATCTGTGGAACACTTAGAATAACACCATGTGTGATCTGACCAGTTATTATGGCCACCAGTGAGTAGTTACTGAATGGCTGTTGTGCACAGGATGGAACTTGGTGCCGGGGGCTGGAGCAGAACTTGAGGACCCAAGGAGTGCTGAGCCGTTGAAAAGGTGGTGGGTGTTCAGGAGCCCACTGGGCACATTAGGTTTATCCACTGCCCAAATTGGCTCATTTGTTCAAAGAACCTATTGCCTTCATGTTTGAATAAATTGATTTCGTTTTTGGAAAGGTGGAAAAGATGAATGTAGTACACATTCCAAAAATGCTCAAAAGATTCCTTTTTGTTTCTCTCAAGTACCTTCTATGGAGAAGGCCAGCTGAGACCACTGTTTTAGCAAGGAATGATCTTATCTTGTGCTTCTGAGTATGTTTAGTATCAAACAGCTTTAGATTTCATCTTTTATTCTCTGTGAATAAATCGTCAATGCATGACAAAATGCAAAAAAGTATGTATAAAATGAGACATTCAGAGGTGGGTTGTGAAGCAACAGTCCTTTTAACAATTGATTTTGTATGACTTATCCTTTATTTTCACAGAGGTGGTTTGAATCCAGATGTTGACATCATCACTGCTGAAATTTTGTCTCTAAGCTTGACATTGGCCTTTTTTTTTTCCCTTTTCTTTAAATTGAGAAGTAACTCCCACTGTTCCTCTTTTCTGGCAGATTGATGATATTGATCTTATCAGTGCCAACATGGAGAACTCACTGGCATCTATTGGGGGTTTCTGCTGTGGCAGGTCTTTCGTAATTGACCATCAGGTGGGTTCTTTTTAAAAACAAAGAGCAAAAACTGAAATTTACTGCTCCGTTTGAGTCACCCAAACATGTAACTGTTTTCGCAAAATTTCATTCTTAGTTTATCATACAGTTTTTATTTAGAAATAGATTTCTTAAAGAATCACTCAAAATATTTACATTTAGAAATTGTTTCCCTTTTTAAAAAAAGGTTTTGTTTTTGTTACATGATAACTTCTGTACATGCCTGGGTTTTACCACCTCAGCAGTTGTACACACTTTTTGGTAGGTGGTACGGAGATTTAGTGCCTTTAGATTTTTTTAGCCTCTCTGTCCCCGCCACCCCCCACCAAATATATGCTTTGTGACTTGTTTGTTTCTTTTCAGCGACTTTCTGGCCAGGGATACTGCTTTTCAGCTTCGTTACCTCCCCTGTTAGCTGCTGCTGCGATTGAGGCTCTCAACATCATGGAAGAGAATCCAGGTATAACCTTTAATCCCAGGAAATCAAAGATGTCACAGGTTATGTTAGCCATGCTCCTGGTTTGCTTTTTTGAGAAATTGGCTGGAGGGAATTATTTCCTAGACAAAGCTCTGGCTCAGAATTAGATTATCTGGCAACCTACGGGAAGGATGATGGTGAAGAAGTTGTCCCTGCCCCCAGGGTTTTGGTATAGAGCTTCTCTCGTTTCTGGAGATGAAGCCAGAGCCACAGCAGAGCTGGCTCCTTTGGTGGGCAAAGATGCCGGAAACAGGAGGGTTACCTCTGGGCCAGTCATGGTGATTTAGTTTATTTATTTATTTTTTTGAGAAATTTGCTGAAGTATGCTAATTTTTGGTACATATAATTTTATAGCTGTTGTCTGGTTGTCCCCTCCAGCCTTTGAACCATGAGTTGGTACCAAAGTCAAACTGGTTTACCAGCCATTAAAGCTTGCTTAATGGGCAGGTGATTCAATTTAAAATGTGATTCTAGGCTGTGATAACACCTCCTCACCAAGGGCTAAAACACAAATGCAAGAGCAGGTCTGGGTTTTGTAAAGTTTAAATTTTCTAAATTTCTAAAGTTTCAGTGTTGATTTTTTTAATTCAGAGAATCAGTAAAAGTGAACATTTCTCTGTGCATAGTCATATGCTTGCTTATCAGTAGCCTGCCACTCTCATCTCCTCCGATATTTCAGCTTGTGAAATTTCCTTAAAAGAAAGCAAAAGTATCAAGAAAGAGATCATAAACATTAACACAGTGTCTGTGTTTTCCCAAATTCTTTAGGGTCCAGAAATCAGATTTGTACCCTTTTATTCTTAGCTAGATAATTTATAGAATCTTGGTAAGAAAAAGAGCCTTTGTTTTGTTGTTGAAAACCTCCCGGATTTTGCTGAAAGTAGGGTGAGAAGGTGCCGGCTAGTATGTGCCAGAGATGAAAGTTGGGCGTCTTCAGAGGAGTTACCAGCTGTCTGTGTGTACTAGTAGGCAGAAGGATTTGCAGCATTTGAAAGGGATGAACTGGGCACTTCCTTGGTGGTCCAGTGGTTAAGACTCTGCGCTGCCACTGCAGGGGCATGGTTTCCATCCCTGGTTGGGGAATTAAGATTGTGCATGCCACATGGCATGGCCAAAAGGAAAATTAATTAATTAAAATAAATTGATGAACTGGGTCTTTAAAAACATTTTTAGATTAGTAATACCAAATTTTCCAAATGTACTATCAAATGTATTTGTTTCATTCAGGTATTTTTGCAGTGTTGAAGGAAAAATGCAAACGAATTCATAAAGCTTTACAAGGGTGAGTTACCTTTTCAACCATCTTGAAGTTTATCTTCACCACATTCAAACAACTCATGAAAAATTTTGAATGTCACGTCTTTGGTTTTGAGTGCATTTAATCGGCTGGGTCAATTTGACTAAATTGCAGCCAAGAAACCAAAAACACAGTTCATTCAAATTTCTTTTTGTGTGAATCCAAAACATCCATTTTGCCATTGTTTTAAAGAATCATAGCTTTGTTTTTCTAAAAATGATAATAAGTTCATTAGTAAAATAATTAAAGCAGGACAAAAGATAAAGATGAAAACTAACAAATAACAGAACATTTGACCACCAGAAATAACTGATAAACATTGGAGAATCTCTGCACATCTGTAGGGATACAAGGATGTATTAGATGACGGTGGGTTCATACTGTCCATGTTACTTTTTAGAAAATTATTCTTTTAAATTACTTAAACTAGTGAAAGTGAAGTGAACCTTATGTGTATTCTGTTTATTTTTGTTTATATTAACTATACAAGAGTAGTTCTTTAAAATTCCTTGAGAATTGAGGGGGAGAGGGGAATTAAGGCTGGTGACATCCTCAGGCTCTTATAGAAAATTATCTCACCTTGCCTGTGGTGTTTCTTTTTGCCTTTCCAAGCTGAAACCTGCCTTCTCAGTCATGGAAGTCCTATCCCTATTCCCAGATATGGAATCTAGAAACTTTTCTAAAAGAAAAAGACAGTTGATAAATAAGCAGGTCACAGATGTTCCAGTTACTATAGGGGCAGAAATAATTAAAGTCTGGATCTGACTTTATGATCATAGCAAAAGTTCTTGCATGATTTATGGTAGAGAGATATTGTTGTTATTGTTTCCAGTTACATTGGTTTATGAAATATTAATAAACCTGCTCAGCCCAGCACCACGGAGTCACTGTCAGCTCATGAACACATGCCTCAGATGCCCTTTATTCTGTCTAGCAGTGTTAATATGTTTAAGTCCAATCCTCCATTGTTCCCAGCTCTTTCACACTTCTCCTCTCTAAAATCCCTCACCCTTGTCTCACTGCACCCACTTTTAGCTGACAGCCCTGTCTCATGCTTTCACTTGGGAACTGCTTCATTTTCCCTCACAAACTTGTACACCTGCAGGTTTCCAAGCCAGCCTTCCCTCCTGTTACAGCCAGAGAAGTGTTCCTCCATCCATCATAGCTGTTCTTTCTTAAAACCGAGTGCCTTTGATTGTCTCCTCTCCTTTCTCTGCAGTCTCTCCCATTTCCTGAGTCATTTGATTAGCTCTGCCCTGTCTTAAATTTTTCTTTCCCATGACCCCACACTCTCTTGTAGCAACTAGCCCGTTGCTCTGCTTCTCTGTGTAGTCAGTCTTTTCCCCACTGTTTAGCCTTCTCTGCATCCTCACCTCTCATGTACACTTGAAACTACTGAAACCCACCTCTGCTCCTGCACCTTACCCAGCCATGTGCCTGTCACTCAAAGGCATGACTGTATTTTTTGATGTTAAAACATCCTTGTATTCCTGAGTAAACCCCTACTTGATTATAGTATGTTTTTCTTCACTGTTAAAATTTTGAATTTTTATATCCATATCTGTGATTTAAATGGGGCTACAATCTTTGGTTCCAACAGCCTTACGTAACCTAAGAATCAGTGAAATAATTTTTCCACTGTCTTGTATTATGGAGCTACTGTGTAAGACCAGGCTTGATGATTTATTTCTTCAGAGTTGAGCAAGACTCCTCTGTCAGACTCTGGAGTTGGGGCCTTTGGGTTGGGCATGTAGTCTATGATTATCTTTCCTGTGTCTGTATTATTTCCTCTTTTTATTTTCTGTTTCTGTAATTTTTCCTTTTTCCAGGATTTTTGCCCAGCACATTTTTTTTAAGTTTGATTTTGTTTTCTTTGATTGATCTTTTTTTCCCCTTATTTTCCTACCTTCCTGTTTCATTGAATTTTGATTTTATTCTTTTTTTTTTTTTTAGCTTTTTACATTTAGCTTATTGGTTTTATTATTTTCCAGTAAATGTCTTAAATATAAACATTTTCAAAGGCAGTATTTCCAACATTCAGTTCTAAATAATTTTCTAAATCTCTTCTGATCAGAGATTTGCTGCTGTCATCTCTGAGGCTGCATTTGGGAGAGGAAGTCAATGGCCTATGCTAGTTTGAGTCCTTGCTGGAATCTTGAAGTCCTTAAATTCCGACAGATAATTATTCATGCCCAGTGCTCTCCCCACAGTAAGCACATGATAGAGACCATGTCTGAATTGTTGACTGTCCTGTCCATGGGACTTAGATCAATGCTTAGGATTTCCATTTGGTAAAAAAAAAATGGTAGATAATAAGGTCTTCAAAAAGATTTTTTAAGTATGCTGCTGCTGCTGCTAAATTACTTCATTTGTGTCCGACTCTGTGTGACCCCATAGACGGCAGCCACCAGGCTCCCCCGTCCCTGGGATTCTCCAGGCAAGAACACGAGTGGGTTGCCATTTCCTTCTCCAATGCATGAAAGTGAAAAGTGAAAGTGAAGTTGCTCAGTCGTGTCCAACTCTTAGTGACCCCATGGACTGCAGCCCACCAGGCTCCTCCATTCATGGGATTTTCCAGGCAAAGTACTGGAGTGGGGTGCCATTGCCTTCTCCGTTCAGGCTCTGAAACACAGCTTCTAAGTTTCTGAACTCGAGTTATAACTATGTCCATTGGTTTTAGTTAAACTTTAACGCATCAGTATCCAGGCAGCCAGAAAGAGGCCATTTTGTTTCATTCCTCTCCCACCAGCTTGCTCCACCCAACATGTGAAATGAGCCCATTTGATCAAATAGGAAGCTTGATTGGGCTTTTAGGTGCCTTGTTATTAACAAGGAAAATCCAGGCCATTTTATTCATAGGAAATGCTATTTGGAAAGTAATATATTTAGTTCTCTCTGAGAGTATATGACCTAAAATAATTGATGTTTCTTTGTATACAGTTTAACACATTCAAAATTCACCTAGGAAATGGGTTTTGAAAGCATATTACTTCGTTTCTACATTAGTAAACAACTGATCTATAAGGTTTCCCAGTATTCTAGAAGTCCTAGAGTCTAAGGTTCCATTCAAATCTGCAGCCTGGTTTATTGAGAGATCCTAGCATGATGTATTCGGAGAAGGCGATGGCACCCCACTCCAGTACTCTTGCCTGGAAAATCCCATGGAGGGAGGAGCCTGGTGGGCTGCAGTCCATGGGGTCTCTCAGAGTCGGACACGACTGAGCGACTTCGCTTTCACTTTTCACTTTCATGCATTGGAGAAGGAGATGGCAACCCACTCTAGTGTTCTTGCCTGGAGAATCCCAGGGACGGGGGAGCCTGGTGGGCTGCCGTCTCTGGGGTTGCATAGAGTCGAACACAACTGAAGCGACTTAGCAGCAGCAGCATGGTGTATTACATGTAAAGAGAGTAGGCATAAATTAATGATGTTCAAGGCTGGCTTGAAAAGCAGGTGATCTTAGCCTCCCCACCTCACGTGCTATTTGGCACAAGTAGTCATTCAGGAAAAGCGTGGTGAGTTCTAAAAATATTTGAGGAATTGAGTATGCTACCAAGTACTTTTTGTATTCATTTTACTCTAAGGGAAAAGCAAATCTTTCCAAGTAAAGCACACTAAATGAAAGCAATCTAAAATGTTTGGCCCAGTTTCGAATAGACATGTATTACGGTTTCTGTCCCCCGAGATAGGTCAAAAATCATACCATTCCTGACTAAGTACTATGGCCTGCAGTTCTCATAACATCTATAATATGTGAAAATATAGACTTTCACCTCTAAAGAAATCTCTCTTTCTCCTTGAGAAAGAGCAGGTTTCTGTACTGTTAATCCTAAGAAAGAAGAAGGTAATTGTAATTCAAGTAACACATGCACACAAGCAGGCAGCTTTACAACCTGAACGTTGCTGGTGGTCAGAGTATAAAATTTCAGTGTCAGAAGCCATTCCTGTAATTTGTGAAAAACAAGACACAAACTAAAGATAGAAAATAAGGAAGCAACATTATCAACTATAATAAGTTGTCCATGAAGAAAACAAAATAATAGAAACTGAAGGTGCTTTCCTGGAGTGGGTGATGAGGGAGGCCCTCAGGGGAGTGGCAGTGGGCCGGGACCAGGCGTGCCTGGCACCAGCAGGAGGACAGGAGAGAAGAGATGAGGAGAGGAAGCTGTAAGCCCGGGGCCCACGACCCGCGTGGGACCTGTGAGGGCCCCACTGAGGCAGGGCGGTCCCAGCCAAGCGGGGTGAGGCGTGCAGACCACCTGGTGGGAGGCTGGAGACGATGTCTGTGTTCTCTGTGAAATGTGAACCCAGGGGGACCCTCCAGCCAGTGAACCGTCTTCCCAGCCGTGCTGCAGGGTGTCCTAGACCGGGAAGCACTGCCCAGAGCATGTATTTTTACCTTGCTTTGTCAGATCTAGAATCCCATCACATGGTGTTTCCCATGAAAGTTCCAAGTTTCTGTCAATTCATTAATGCAGGCTTCATATGATTATTAATACGTGAGGAACCTGAGCTTGAGGAGGACACGGAAACCCACTCCAGTATTCTTGCCTGGAGAATCCCCATGGACAGAGGAACCTGGCAGACTACAGTTCATGGGGACACACAGAGTTGAACTTGACTGAGCAACTAAGCACAAGCACAGCCTGAGCTTGGAAGGGGAATTATGCGTCTGTATGTTTCCCTTTCAGCATTCCTGGACTAAAAGTAGTGGGGGAGTCTATTTCTCCAGCATTGCACCTCCAACTGGAAGAGACCACTGGGTGTCGAGAAAGAGATGTTAAACTGCTTCAGGAAATAGTAACTCAAGTGAGTATCCAGTTATTAGGTGAATACATACATACTTGCGAATGAAAACAGACTCACTCTGCTTCCTTGTCCTGCTTGTCCTGACAGTTCCTTTCTGAGGCTCCTGCCCTGAATCTGTGCTGCCAGGCGTCAGGGTAATAGTAATGTTTCTCCACACATTATTTGTGTCATGGGATGTGGGCCTTGTCTAGGTGCCAGAGTGTCCGTTCTGATCAGACTCACCTCTGTCCTCTTCTCATTCATGGCAACAGCTAGTCTTACTGCTGCTTTGTTCCAGAGGGAGACTCAGAAGAGGGCATGTGAATCAGTTGACTCCATACTGTACTTAACATAGCTTATCTTCGTAACTAAAAGAAAAAGTGAGTCTGTGGACAGTTCACAGATCCCAAAGTAGTATCTGTGGGCCTGATCGATACTGGCTGTCTCTGGGAAATCATCTTGAGAGTCGCATGAGGAGAGAACAGGCTCTGGAGCAGGGAAGAGAATACTCTGTGAAAGCTGCATCTGTAAGAAGGAAGAGGCAGTTCTTACAGTGTTTTTGCATCATCACAGCTTCCACCTTAAAAGCCTTTGTTCCTCTTTGTCTTTTCTTTTCCGTATTTGATAGAGAAAAGAAAATTATGACACAGTAGCTCTTTTTTAAGCTTTGTAGAACTGAGAGGAGGTTCTGCCAAGTTTTTGTTGAGTTGCTTGACAAAACAACTGTTTTTACAAACTGAGCTATGGTTTATAATGTTTCTTAACTAGCCAGGAAGCAGAGCCAGTCCAGATGTTTGCAGAAGGAGTTAACTTTTCCAAGTACACTTCCAGAATGTAGAATTAGCAAACGTCACTGCCTGCCGTTGTTTTCTATCTTTTCCTAGCAGAGGAAAACCTGCCTTCACAGCTGACAGAGTGGCTCCTCTTCAGGCCAATGGCTGCCACAGGCTGGCTGTGTTTGTTCTCTCTTTTATAGCACGTCTTGTTCTGATTGGGTCTTGTTGTTGTTTAAATACAATTCACCTGTAAAATTCACCCTTTAAAGTATCCTGTTGAGGGTTTTTATCTTCACAGGGTTGTGCAGGCTCTGATTTGAAAACATTTCATCACCGCAAAGAGAAACTGTTATAAATCATTACCCTTGTCTGACTTTATGCTTTTTTTATTTTGATATCATTAATTTTTTAAAATTGTTGACAGATGGCTAATGTATCGGAAAACTGTTCAAAAAACGTGTGATACCAGACTTCTCTGTGCCTGGTAGCACCGTGCCCAAGTGTGCACATGGGAATCAGAGGTGTCGCTGGCATTTGAAGTGTTAGTTGCTCAGGTGTGTCCGACTCTCTGTGACCCCACGGACTGTGGCCCGCCAGGCTCTTCTGTCCATGGTATTCTCCAGGCAAAAATGCTGGAGTGGGTTGCCATTTCCCTGTGAGCAATTTCTTTCTGAAGTGATTCTGCTGGCATTATTAAATCCAGCTCTTGGTTAGCCTGTAGGGCTTTGCTGGTCCTGTTTGCCCTTGTCCTAACTCTGCTTTCCCTAAAACGGTAATCCCTAGTTACCTATGGCTATTTGAATTAAGTCGGACTCAGAGCTCAGTGTCACAGTTGCGCTAGCCATGTCTCAGTGACGGAAAGCCACATGGGTCCCTGACTGCCCATGAACGGTGCAGAGTAAACACCTCCCTCATTGCAGGAGGCTCTGTAGAACAGTGTTGCTCAGGATGATTTTGTAGTTATTTTGTCTTGATAGTTATAATTGGAAAAATGAATTAAAACTTCTATTGAGGGTGACATTTCAGTGTACCTTCCTGTTTTAATGACCAGTGTCTGTGGTCTGGGCTTTCCAGGTGGCGTTAGTGGTAAAGAACCCGCTTGCCAGCAGGAGGCAAGAGACGTGGTTTGGATCCCTAGGTAGAGAAGGTCCCCTGGAGGAGGGCACAGCAACCCACTTCAGGATTCTTGCCTGGAGAATCCCATGGACAGAGGAGCCTGGCGGGCTACAGTCTGTAGGGTCGCACAGAGTCAGACACGACTGAAGCAGCTTAGCACCCACACGCATCTTCAGTTGGGGTCACAGGTATACTCCTTTTCCATACAGTGCATGGACAGAGGCATCGCATTGACTCAGGCACGCTACTTGGAGAAAGAAGAAAAGTACCTCCCCCCTCCGAGGTTAGTAGACTTTAAAATATGACCTGAGGCATCATTTTGTTTACTACTTTAAGCTCTTTTGAAATATATTATGTTTTGAAATTTTTTGAAAGATCATCATAGGATAAGGAAGAATATGTATCATTAAAAAAATAGTATATCACCTGTTGTTCTTAAACTAGATGTTTTCCCATTTTTAACTGAAAATCCCTCAGGACTCTAGTAAATGAAACATCTGTGATCTCGAGACTGAACTGGGACAGCCCAGGTTCCCACCGGTGACGACCTGCCACTGTGCTGTGGCAGCCGTTTCTGCCACGCGGACAGTCCTGCAGGGAAGGGCACGGTCTGGTTGGTGGTGTCATCTCACCTCTGGCCCAAGCACTGTGTGTGATACTTAATCTGACAAACATTTATTAAACTCCTAAGGAAAAACAAAGCATCAGTGGGGAAAATCGAGAGAGGGTTGAGCAGCCCTCCAGGGAAAGTACCTTGACTCATGATTTAAAATCAGTGTTCATTGAATGAGGAGGAAGGTGGGAAGGGGGTTCAGGATGGGGAACATATGTACACCCATGGCTGATTCATGTCAGTGTATGGCAAAACCACTATAATACTGTGAAGTAATTAGCCTCCAATTAAAATAAATTAATTTTTAAAACTAAATAAAATCAGTGTTCATTGAACAAAACATCCTTATTCTGCCCTTAAGCCTTTACAGGGTAGTCCAAGGAGGTAGATACCCAGAACATCGAGTGTTCAAGGTCATGACACAGGTCACAGAGGAGGAGGATATGGTTAATTCTAGCCTGGGAGGGACTCAGGCTTCCGAGAGCAGGTGATGCATAAGTTAAACCAGGAAAATTGATTGTATCAGACAAGCTGGGGTGGGCATGAGGCCTTCCAGCAGGGAATGCAGGGTTATGGAGGTCTACAGGTGCATCAGGGGAGCCCAGAGCACAGGTTTGAGAGGAACCATTGAGAGGGAGCCTGGGAAAGACCCAGAAGAGCACATGGAGTTAGAGCACCATGCAGACATGGAGCACCAGGCTGGGTTCTGGAAAGCTGTTCTGGCAGCAGCTGGAACGCACCCTGAAGATCCTGCTCTCTCTTCTAATCATACCATCCCGAGTTATGAGCCTGTGTTACATGAGGACAGGGGCCACCCTAATTTTGTGCCCTCGGGACTCCAAGCCCAGCCCACCTCAGCCCATATGTGTCCAGTGGCTGATGCAGATATTTGCAGAGCAGAATAAGAGGCACAGAGGTAGTGTTGAGCTGTCAGGCTGATGTTTCTTTTCTTTAGTTTCTTGAAAACTTGAAAACCTTTGCCTTGCATCAAAATATTGTAGAACTCTGTATGACTTACTGCATTAAAATTGTGAACACCACAGACTCATTAATTTGAGAAATGTTGACTTCCTGCTTTGAACCTGGTCCTGCTTGCAGTGGTAGGCTTACAGCATAGAGTTTCCTGTCGGCTCTGGCAGAGCCCCACTGCAGGGTTACCTTGACCAGATCACTGGTAGTCCAGGGAGGAACAGTCACTCCTGTAAGTGGCAGTCAGTACTTGAGGTTCGCAGGACACAAGGTCCCTGCCACGACTGCTCAGGCCTGGCGGGGCAGTGAGAAAGCGGCTGTGGACTGTAGGCCGTGTTCCAGTAGAAGAGCTTTACGCACAAAAACAGATGGCCGCTGACCCTTTGTGTAGACTCTCATTGGACTGTCTTGTGTGTCCCTGTGTTTTCTCAGCATTAGGGTTGTGGTCACAGTGGAACAAACAGAAGAGGACCTGGAGAAAGCTGCGTCCACGATCAGCGAGGTGGCCCAGACCGTGCTGCTTTAGTCTGGGATCTGGTGGCCACTCCACGCGCCACGCTCAGGCCTCAGAATCATGGCCGAGCGAGCAGAGGGTGCCTTGCAGTTACCCGATAAGGTGTCTCTAGACGGTGTGGATGTCAACGTGTTGTGTGACCATGAGATGGATCCTGGTGACTTTTTAAAGGAAAACATCCGAAAACCCAAAATCTAATTTTTTTTTTTAAAGGAAAAACTAATGACAGCGTCTAACTGATACTTAAATTGTGCTATTTAGTACTATTTGTCTAAATAATTAGACAAAATTGTCTACACCGGTAAAGCTTAGAGGCACTTCAGCATATATGATACAAAATGTACTGAAGATCTAATCCAACCACATGTTTTTCAGTCTTTGTCATGTGAAGCTCAGTGGTGGCTGATATATAAAGGAACACTTTTGTGTAATTATTATAAACTTTTCATTATATTTGAATCCAAGAATTTTTATATACACTATGATGTTGCACCATTTCTAACACTGAATCTTAGCATCCCTAACCAGAGAACAGTCATTATACTTCCTAAGTGAGCAATAATTTACATCAAATACTATTTTATTTCAGTATAATTGACCTTTCCATTTATTCTTTGTTGATTTCTAATCTGTTTTCTGAAGAGGGTTACTGTGATCATCCCAAAATGGAAATCATGTCCTTGATATTTTAGAATATCTTGAATGTATTCTTTTCTGTATAGTGGGTTTGCCTAGGGACATATAACCATGGGGCTTTTCTAAGCTAAAGAAAATGAGACCTTTATTTCTTTTCAGCTTAATGAATTCCAGATATCTGAAAAAGATGTGAAAGCACTGAAAATACAATTTTTAATCTGTGCTTTAGCAGTTTTTTTCTTTAGCAGACCAAGTGGGTGATATGAATGTTTGTGATATGTGCCACCAGGCAGTACACAGACATTACATTATTATTCCATCTCTTGTTAAAGGGGAAAGAATAAAATTATATTGAAAATATCATTTTTATAGTATATGTTCATATTAACAAATGGTCCTCAACATCTTTTTAGATAACATATATTTTTTAATGTTTGGTTTCTATTTTGCTTGAGGTATTTTGTACATATGTGCCTTGTGATTGCTGCTGCTTTAAAAGATACAGTACTCTGGGGGATGAATCTGTTCTGTTTTGTTTTTTAATTAAATAAACCTACACTCCTGATAATCAAGTCTATTTGTATATGTAATATATTCAACAGAATGGTCTCTTAATTTTAAATTCTGCAGACCTAGGGTGGTAGTCTGTGTGTGTGAGTGTGTGTGTATGTTACGGGGGTGTTTAATTCCTTAATGCCTTTCTTCAATATATAGTATCAGAAATTTCATTGGTTCATACTGATTTAAGCCTTGGCCCCATATGACTACAAAAATACAAGGCCTGTTCTTTTTATAAGCAGAGTAAGATGGTAACCTTTCAAAGTCAAAATTGCAATATCTAGATTTTTATTGCTACTTTTAAAAAATGATTGGAAGTTCCTGGAAAAAAATGATGGAGCAGCACATATTATTTAACTTCAATCCTTGAAACACATCAATGTGAACCAAAAACAAAGCCTAAATTAAAACTGTAGAGTGACCACAATCCAGTAATACACACCACAAAAAAATACCTATTAGAAACAAAAAAATTGTATAAAACAAGTGAAACGTTGAGAAACAATATCTCAAGTCTAAAGCAGGATGCACATTGCTGTTTTAGAGACAGTGAGAGGTTCTGAAGTGCTCTGTCAGTTGTCCTCTGTTTAGAAAGGCAGTGACTAGGTGAGCAGCATGGAAAGCTTTGGAGCAGATTCCCACTCAGCGGGTGCCCCCAGGGGAGGAAGAAGCCGCACACGACTGCTCCCTTTTTGTTGTCTATAGGAGACGCCAGCTCAGGAAAAGTGGGACTTTTAGTCAGGTTAGGAAAAATGGACCATAGGCCTAAATACAAAGATAAAACTACAAAACTTCTAAGAGAAAGCAGAGAAGGAAATATTTCAAATCTTTGGTTAGGCAAACATAGATATAATACCAAAAGCCATAAGCCATATAAGCCATAAAAGAAAAAAATAGGTAAATATAGGCTTCATTAATTTTTTTTTGTTTAATTTGTTCTTCAGAGGACAGCTTGAAAGACATGAAATAAGCCACAGATTGTGAGAAAATATTTGCCAGTCATAGAAAAGATATGTATCCATAAAGAATGTAAAGAGCACAACTCCAAAATAAGAAATGAAAAAGTATGATTTTAGAATGGTGAAAGACTGGACATTTCACCAAGAGAGACATTCAAATATCTAAACTCATGAAAACGTACTTGATCTGATTTGTCATCAGAGGAGTGCAAATTACAACTACCACGAGTACCATTACAGGCTCACTAGAATGACTGTAATCAAAAAGATAGATAATACCAAACATCATCAAGATATGGAAAAATTGGACACCCCATGCATAGCTGGTGGAAAGGCAAAATGGTACAACTATTTTGGAAAACACTTTGGCGGCTTCTTCAGTTTAACATAAATTTGCCATGCGTGTGTGCATGCTCAGTCGCTTCGGTCATGTCCAACTCTTTCTGACCCTATGAACTGTAGCCTGCCAGGTTCCTCTGTTCATTCATTCTCCAGGCAAGAATACTGGACGCGTAGCCGTTCCCTCCTCCAGGGGATCTTCCCAACCTAGGGATCAAAGCTGCATCTCTTACATCTTCTGCATTGGCAGGCAGGTTTTTCTTTTACACTGGCACCACCTGGGAAGTGCTATTCATAATGGCCGTAAATCAATCCAAATGTCTGCCAGCTGATGATTGAATAAATAAACAGAAAGTGGTATATTCATAAAATGGAATACAAGTTAGCAATAAAAAGTCAAAAAATTTTTTTGAAAAAAACAGATGAAAATGACCATGAAATTATGTAATTCTATGCATATTCAATGTCCATAGAAAGCTGATATAAAAAGTTAGTGGTTGTCTGCAACTGGGGGTGAGGTTGAGATTGACTGATGAAAACTTATCAGCACAGGGGACCTTTGCAGGAGATGTTCTAAAATAGGATTGTGGTGATGGATGCACAACTCTGAATATACTAGAAAGCATTGAATCAAGGAGATCAAACCAGTCAATACTAAAGTAAATCAATCCTGAATATTCATAGGAAGGACTGTTGCTGAAACTCCAATACTTTAGCCACCTGATGCGAAGCCAACTCATTGGAAAACACCCTGATGCTGGGAAAGGTTGAGGGCAGGAGAAGTGGGCAACAGAGAATGAGATGGCTTGGTGGCATCACTAATTGAAGGGACATGAGTTTGAGCAAACTCCGGGAGTTAGTGAAGGACAGGAAAGCCTGGCGTTCTGCAGTCCATGGGGTCACAAAGAGTCGGACACAACCTAGCGACTGAACAACAGCAATACTGAATCAAGTATAAATCTGTGATAATGAATGTAATTACTAATCAATTGACTCTTCCAGTCATTTCAGCAAATGTGTTCTTATCTGTGTTGTCCCTGATGAACATCTGGAAGTCCACGACATGGATGGGGTGGCAGGTCTCAGCAGCAGAGGACAGTATGCCAAAATAGAACAGGAAGCCTCTCAAGGCTAATTTGAAAGCAGAAGAGGGTCTGGTCCTAGCTTATCTGCTCAGTAGCCATGAGTCTTTGGACAGGACCCTCCTCCTCACTGAACAAGTTCTTTATGAAATAGAGTTGGGCTGATGGACTATATTTGAATTATCTTAAATCCTCCTGCTGTCACAGTGTTTCCCAAGCCAAGCTGGAAAATTCTCTTTGGCTCCAGAGAGATCTCTGTCACTGAGAAAGAACTACCTGTGCACACTTTCCCACAGGGAATGTGACACACCAATCAGTATCCTATTTTGATGAAAATTCACAAGCCAGAAAACTTCGAAGATTGGGTTCCATTCCCCTGATTGTTGCTATTTACCCTCTGAGTGATTCTGTCCCCCCAGATCCCAAGCCATCTCTCCCCTGCTTAATAGCATCCAAGAATTTCCCTGGAGGCACTCCCCATGCTGTGCATCACCTCAGGCCCCGTTTTCCTCTCACATTTATTCCACAGACTGCAACATCCGAGGAGGCCAAGGGTTCCACGCACAGTGCAGAGGGTGCCCCAGAGTCTGGACACCTAGAAGGGCCAACATCACTGCCTGCCGCCCATGTGAGCCCGGACAGTGACCTAAACGGACTGCGCCTTGTTTCTCCGTCTGTAAAATGAGAGTAACTGTGCTGCAGCCCGTAGAGCCATTGTGAGAATTGGATACGACGATACATGCAAATACTTTAAAGTGCACTTGATGTGTACTGAGTACAAAATATATGTTGTTAGGAATGATAATAATGATACAAGTTGGCAAAAAGTTTGCCTATCTTCCCGCTTACATGTTCCAGTAGGAAGTCATTCCAGAAGGACTTGGGACTCACATAACATCCAGGTCTGTGATTTTTTTTTCCTGCAACTGGTTTACAGAAGCCACTCCAAATATTGAAGATTTCCAAGAAAGGTATTTCTGCTTCCTTAATTCACATACATGGCTTAGAACCAGCTTCCTACACGTTCTGTTGAGAATCCAGATCTGGCAGTCAGTTCCAGGCCCACCCCTCATCTCCCACACAGGGACTGATAGAAACCTGAGAAAGTGCCCCACCCATCCTGGCGACTAGAGCTGAAGAGAGAAACCCTCTGTTCAAATTCCCAGTGCATTTCTTCAGTCACTGATGGCACCAAAAGTGAAAGGTGGATAAAGTATGGTATGCTGTTTGGTTTCCCAGCTCCTCCCAGATAAGAAAGACTTGTATTTGCAGCTCAGCCCTTCCTCAGCTCACAAGCCCAGAACTAGTAAGTGAAATCTGGAGGCCAGGCCTCCTAGTAGGCTGCCTCATGCAGGCAGGCCTGAGTCCTCCACCGGGATGATCAGAGATGTCTCTGAGTATCCTGACACTGCTGCTGCTGAGCTGAGCTGAGTTAGGACAGCTCCAGGGCCTCAGACCTGCAGGTGATACATCATTCTATATGGCTGTCACATCTGCCTCTTCCATATTCTTGATTTCTTTCATTCAAGTGAAGAGGAAACCCTCGTTCACCCTATGCAGTTGATAGTCTCTGCTTGCTGCTGCTGCTGCTAAGTCACTTCATTCGTGTCCGACTCTGTGCAACCCCATAGACAGCAGCCCACCAGGCTCCCCCGTCCCTGGGATTCTCCAGGCAAGAACACTGGAGTGGGTTGCCATTTCCTTCTCTAATGCATGAAAGTGAAAAGTGAAAGTGAAGTCGCTCAGTCGTGTCCGACTCTTAGCAACCCCATGGACTGCAGCCTACCAGGCTTCTCCGTCCATGGGATTTTCCAGGCAAGAGTACTGGAGTGGGGTGCCATTGCCTTCTCCGCAGTCTCTGCTTAGAACTGAGCAATAAGGGGATTTGTGAGTGCTCGGGGCCCACTGTTCTTCCACATCTGTTTCCTGTCCCTTAGCATCTGGCTGGCCTCCTGACTCGTCTGACTCCCCAGCTTAAATGGACATGCAAAGTTCTTATTCTTCATCCCTGGGGATGAAGAACCTTGCTTTCTTGTTGTTTACATTTTTTTAATTACACAAGTGATTATATGTTCAAATTAAACATCCAAAATACAAGGAGGCACGAAGAATAAAACTTGAAAATCCTACTTCCACCCAATTCCACTGCCCAAGGGTAACTCTTTTTCAAAGTTTGTTGGAGATCCTCCAGAAACAATTACTATTTGCATATATACCTGTATTCAAGTGGATTTTTTAAAAGCACAGAACAACTGCATAGTTCTTGTTCTGACTTAAGGTAGGAATTTTTCTGTGACGGCACCTCATTCCATTTACTTTGGCAGAGTATTCTGTAGTTTGGATGTGTCACAATTTATTTGACTAGTTTTCTTTTTTAGACATTTAAATATCTTGTTTTTTTCCTATGGCAAACAATGTTGAAATGAACATCCTCAGACATGTAACAATGTGCTTTTGTGGAATTTCTATGATGTGGACTTCTAGAACTGGAATCTTGAGCCCAGGAGTTTGCAAAATCTTTCTTTGTATAAATACCAGCAAATAGTTTTGTCAGGTATCTATATGACAGGTTTTCTCTTTTCTTGCTGTTCTTGTGTTATTTTTCTCTTTACAGCTGTTTCAAATTTTTATGCTATCGAATTTGCCAGTCTCTTCCATACGGCCTAGAAATTCTGGCTTGCTAAAAAGAGGTGTCCACACTCCAGAATTACAAGAAAGTTGTCCTTTCTCCTTCAAATACTTCTTCCTATGGATCCGTAGCTACTTTGTGAGCTTGTTTGTCTTATCTTGGCCAACATCAGAACACTTCAACTGTTGTTGATTTCTGATATGTGTCCCTGTCTGGTAGAACAAGTCTCCTATCTTTCTCTAGTTCAAAATATGCTTTGACATTCTTTCACTTTTTTCTTGCAGAAGACTGTAAGATTCAGGTTACCATATTTTAAAATCAGAGTGTTTGTGTCTGCATCATACTGCCTTCAAACATGTTGATAGAGACCTTTATTGTCTGGGGTGCAAACTGCCTGGTGACATCAAATGCTCCACACAGCTATGTTAATGGAAGCCTCTTCTGAGCATGCTAGGTTAGAAGCTCTGCAGGAAAAAACTATATTTACTCATCTTTGTCCCCCCTGCCCCCTGCATCAGTGCAACCAGATCCTCATTGACACAATAAACGTTGAGTGAAGACATTCTAGAACAAGAGCAGTAAGCTCTTGGTACAGACTCATGGCATTGGCTCTTTCTCACAGGCACATACGTGCATGCATGCTAAGTCACTTCAGTTGTGTCCAGCTCTGGGACCCTATGGGCCATAGCCCACCAGGCTCCTCTGCCCATGGGATTCTCCAGGCAAGAATACTGGAGTGGATTGCCATGCCCTCTTCCAGGGGATCTTCCCGATCCAGGGATAGAACCTGAGTATCTTATGTCTCCTGCATTGGCAGGCAGGTTCTTTACCACTCGCATCACTTGGAAAGTCATAGCCATGTACAACCCTGAGCAAATAGCTTTACTCTATGATAGTTGGCTTTCTCATCAGTAGTATGGCCACAGTCTTACAAGTTCTGCCTACCTCGCAGGGGGATTCTAGAACTAAATGAGTACCATGCAGTGCCAGAGCACTAGGAAAATGAGGTAAAGTAAAACATCCTAACAAAATGAAAAGGAGAGCAGGGTGGAACGATGGGTAAAAGCTAGACAAGAAATTAAAACATTCTTCTTCAACTGTCTGCTATACTTCCCTCAGCCACCCACAAAAAACTTGAAAAGAAGTGAGAGGTATTTCTCAGGATCCTCAGAAGCTTTAGGGAGCAGCCTGAGACCTGGGGGAGTAAAACACCTCCTCAAATGATGGCTGAATCTCTGCTTCAGACATCTGACAAGGAATTTCCTGGTGGCACGATGAATAAGAATCCGCCTGCCAACACAGGGGACATGGATTCGATCCCTGGTCAAGGAAGATTCCACATGCTGTGGAGCAACTAAGCCCGTGTGCCACAACTACTGAGCCCACGCTCTAGAGCCCATGAACCACAACTACTGAGCTTGCATGCCACACAGCTGAGCCCACATGCCTAGAGCCTGCGCTCTGCCACAAGAGCAACCACCACATTGAGAAGCCCATGCACCATAACTAGAGTAGCTCCCTCTCACTGCAACTGGAAAAAGCCTATGCAAAGTAACGAAGACCCAGAGCAGCTGAAAATAAATAAATATTATAAATAAATAAAACGTGACAAAATTGCACTAGTGTGTTCAGAACCCAGACCCAACAACATCCCCTCCTTCTTTCCTTGTCCTTACCAGGAAAAAGACCCTGGAAAGGCCAGAAGGCTCTTTCTTGGCCTTCTGGTTGTCAGAAAGACCTTCTGGTTGTCAGAAATCAGACCAAGGAAAACAGTGATCCTTAACTGAAGGCTTAGAATATGCCAGATTCTGTTCTAACCTCTTTTTCGTCCTCAAGGAAATCCTGTGAGGTGGGGATAATTGACTTCATGTTTTATGGTTGAGAAAGTTGAGATACAGAGATGTGGAGTGACTTGCCCATCATCACACAGCCAGAAAGAGGTAGAATCTAGATAGAATCCAGGTATTTGGGTTTCAACATCTATGCGCTCAAATCTCAAATCACACATCTTTTCATGCAAGATCACATTTTCATTGTGCTCTCTCTCTTGGTGATATGTGTCTGAGGCTCCTAAGGATCTTAGATGCCCCTTTCACTGGTACATATTTATCTCCAGAGTAAGTTGTCTGGAGTGATGTTCAGCTGATATTAATTCAAATTCAAAAGGAAAATGCTTTGGAATCTATAAAGTACTTTAGAAATAAAAGATTTAGTTTACAAATCACTGTGCTGTATACCTGAAACTAACACTATATTGTAAATCAACTAAACTTCAATTTTAAAAATTAATTTTTGAAAAATGCTTCTGCATCCTAATTCCAGGAATCTGTGAATGTTTCAAATTATTTAGAAAAAAGGGGGGGGGGGTACCTAAGTCCAATGACAGGTATCTTCAGAAGAGAGATAGGGGAGATGAGACAGAAGACACGAAGACAGAAGCAGAGATTAGAGTGATGCAGCTACAGGCCAAGGAGTACTAGGGATGACCAACAGCTGCTGGATGTTGGTGATCTTCCCCCAAGGCCTCTGGAGGGAGTGCAGACCTGCCAACATCATGCTTTTGGACTCTGGCCTCCAGAACTCTGAGAGAATAAATTACCATTGTTTTATTGCCCCACCCCAAACATTTATTGGTTTGTATTTCTATATCAAAGCTTCTATAGTCGAAGCTATGGTTTTTCCAGTAGGCATGAATGGATGTGAGAGTTGGACCGTAAAGAAAGCTGAGTACCAAAGAATTGAGGCTTTGGAACTGTGGTGTTGGAGAAAACTCTTGAGAGTCTCTTAGACTGCAAGGGGATCAAACCTGTCAATCCTAAAGGAAACCAGTCCTGAATATTCATTGGAAGGACTGATGCTGAAGCTCCAATACTTTGGCCACCTGATGCGAAGAACTGACTCCTTGGAAAAGACCCTGATGCTGGGAGGGATTGAAGGCAGGAGGAGAAGGGGATGACAGAGAATGAGATGGTTGGATGGTATCACCGACTTGATGGACACGAGTTTGAGCAAGCTCTGGGAGTTGGTGATGGACAGGGAGGCCTCGCATGCTGCAGTCCATGGGGTCACAAAGAGTTGGACATGACTGAGCGACTGAACTGAACTGATTTCTATACACGCTAACTTTTGCATGTCATACCTATTCCATTTGCAATCTTAATTTTCTCTGCTCAATGTATTTTTGTGTTCTTGTAATATGCCAAAAATATCTTTAAAACATGATATATTTAATTGCTATATAAGATTTGTTAGACCTGTTTTTTATTTGTCAAACACTTATCCTTACCTAGTTAAATCCTTCTATTTTGTAAACATTATGTTGCCATCATTTTTGAAATTATTTAAAAAATTTTGTTCTTATGCAGCATTTTCAGTGTAATTATTACTGACTAGATTACTCTAAGTGAGACATTTCCTTTAACTTTTTGAAAAATATGGATGAGGCTATTTGACATTAGTTCTTTTTCTTTCAAAACTTAAAAATCAAATTATATTGAAGGATTTCTACCCCAGCTGTTCCACCTTCAGCCACACTCTCAAGAGGCAGTCCACTTAAACCTTTTCCTCTTTATTTCTCCTAGAGAACCAAGTATTGGTCTATATATTGTTATGCCCCATTTCCTCATTCATCAGCCTTCATTAAGATCTCCTATTTTGAAAATATTCTCTACATATCTTTTCCTCATTTCTTTATTTGAATTACTACCTTCCACTTGTTTATTCTTCTAGGAGTTCTTAGTTTATGCCAAGTAATAAGCCCTTACAACTTCATGCAGTTGCATTACTGTCATCTATATCTTAGCTGCCTGCATTTGAAGTAATGAAAGCTATTGATTTCTTTTTCCCTTACAGTTTGTGTTTTTGAAGTTTAGTTAAGGACTTTTCAACACTCTTAGCTCCCCACTGATTTCAGTTCTTTATCTTTCATATTTAGGTCTTTAATCCATCTGAAGGCTAACCCTGTATCAGGATTAGGTAGGAGTCCAGTTTCATTTTTATTCTTCTTCATATGGTGAGATTGTCTTCCAAAATCATTCACTAAGCAATCTCTTGCTTCCCCCTTAAATTTATTTTTATACTTTATCTTATATTAAGTCTAATACAAGCAAGTGTCAGTCTTTAAGTTACTATGTTCCTTTGCTGTTTTCATGCCAATTTCACTGTCTTTATTAAATTATAGTCTTTTAACCTACCTTTATTATTTGACAGGATACATTCACCCTTTGTTTTCTCTGAAATTGAATTCACCATTCATAGGTTTTTATTCCTTCATGTATGTTTTTAAGTAAATTTAGTTGAGTTCCTCAAACTATCCAAGTGGAATTGTCTGATATTGCATTTCATTCATAGATTAATTTAGGAATCAATATCTTACAGTATTGAATTGTTCTAAGAGAAAGGGATGTCTCTGTATTTATTCAGATCTTCAATCTCCTTTGAGTTTTTAAGTTTTCCCATTGAGGCATTTTTGGTGTCTTGGATAATTTCTAGATATTTTTTACTTTTGGTTATTGTAATTTGTATTTTACTTTTGTTATCTTTCTAGTCAGTTATTGCTGGTGTAGAGAAAGCATTGATTTTTGTAAGTGTATCTGGAAAACTTGCTGAATCATTTGTTGGTTCTTTTGTTTTTTCAAGTAGATTATACTTTTTATTTCTTTTTCTTCTGTTATAGCATTGTCCAGGATCTCCAAAACAAGACTAAATGGTGGCAGTGGTAGTGGGCATATTTGCCTTTACTCCAAAATGAGTTGGAAAGTGTTCCCTCCTCTTCTCTTTACTAGAGAGAGTTTATAAAAATTGGTTATTAATTCCTTAAATGTTTGGAGAAATTCTCTATTTGAAAATACCTGAAACCCGGGGATTTCTTTCTCAGGAAACTGTATTACAAATTCTATTTCTTTAATGGTTATAAGACTATTCATATATCTATTTTATCTTGCTTAGTTTTACTAGGATGTGGTTTTCAAGGAATTGGTCTTCTAAGCTGTCAAATTTATGAGGATTGAGTTGTTTGTAGTATTTATTCATTATCATTTTAATGCCTGAAAGATCCACTGTGATACCCTTCTTTCATGTTGACATTGGTGATTTGTATAATCTCTTTTTATATCTTTGTCAATAAGTTTGACAATTTTATTGATTTTTTTGACAAATGAGTTTTTGTTTCATTAATTTTCTCTCTTGCTTTTATTTTCATTGACTTCTGCTTTTTGTTTGTTTTGTTCTTTCTGTTTTCTTTTTGTTGTTGTTTTTTCTTTTCTTTTTCCAGTCTCTTGAGCTAGAAATTCAGATTATTGATATATTATCTTTTTTCTAATGTAAAGATTTAGTGCTATAAATCTCCCCTCTCAGCCCTTCTTTAGATAAACCGTACAAACTTTGATATATTGTATTTTTATTTCATTTATACAATTTTTAATTTTATTTTTAAATTTTCTTTTGCAACTTCCTGTTTGACCCACGGATTATTTAAAAGTGTATTAATTTCCAAGTATTTGGAAATTTCTCTGTTGTCTTTCAGTTGTTGACTTTTTATTGATTTTCTTGTGGACAGAAAACATACTCTGTATGATTTCAATTCTTTTAAATTCATTATGGTTTGTTGTATGACCTAGGAAGGACATGGTTGTCATGATGAATGTTCCATGAACACTTGAATAGAATGAGCATTCTGCTATTGTTGGGTGCAGTGTTCTATAAGTGTCAGTTAGATCCACTACGCTGATGGTCTTCTGTGTTCCTGTTGATTTTATCTCTCATAGTTCTATCAAATAGTATGAACTTCCAGATATAGAATTCATTTAGTTTTTTCCTTTTATCTCTTGCAAAGTGTTGTGCTACTAAGTTCTGGCTTGATGGTTTCAGAAATCGAGAGTCATTAATTCAGTCTTCCTGTAGAGTTAATACATCATTCCTCTCTGATTGTTTTTAAGATTTTTTTAATTAATTTTTTTGTCTCTAGTTTTTCGTTATATATTTAGTTCCATATCTGTTTCACAGATCCCTGAGGCACTGTTCATTTTTTTCAGTCTCTTTTTTGTTTCATTAATACTGCATGAACTCAACTGACCTCCCTTCAGGTCCACAGATTCTAGCCACTGTCATCTCTACTCTCCTATTGAGCTTACCCTTTGAGGCTTTTTTTTTTTATATTGGCTATTATATTTTTCAGTTCTGTAATTTTCATATGGCTGTCTTTTGTAGTTTCTATTTTTTACTGAAATTTTCTATTTTTTCATTTGTTTTAAGAGAATTCATATTTGTTTATTGAAGCATTCTTATTACAACTTTTAAAATCCTTGTCAAATATTTCATTATTGGCATTTTTTCTCATCTCAATATTGGAGTTTTTTTTTCCTCATTAAAAGTGTTGGTTTCCTGGTTCTCAGTGTGATGAGTGAAATTTTATTGTGTCCTAGACATTGTGGTTATTATATTAGGAGACTTTTAAGTGCTCTTTAAATCTATTTTATTAGACATTCACCCTTTCTAAGTTTAATATCTAGGTTCTAGCCTATTTTCATAGGCTATAGTCCAGTGACCATTTAGTTTTCAGAGCCCTTGGCATTCTATTCTCGTCTGCTTCATTCTTTTGGCATTTACGTGGCTCTCGCTCAGTCCCTACAGGTGCTGCCTGAAGGAGTGGAAGTTGCTTTCCTGGGGCGTGCAGAGGTGAAAGGCCACCTTCAGCCAAGGGAGGTAGAGAGACTGAAGCCACTGGGCCTGGATCTTCTCATGCCATTGGGTGGAGGGCAGAGCCATGCTAGGCTGTGCTGATGCTGCCTGCAGTGGATCAGTCTACTCACCAGTACCCAGAGGAGGGAGTGGAGAAGGGGTTCCAGTGTGGCTCTGAGGGCAATTGGAGACCTCTGACGTGCCCCTTGTGAAGTAGGAGTTAGCACCCCCCACCCCATTTTGGCTCTGTTGGGTTTCTCCTTTCTGATTCTTTGGCCAGTGCCTTTGTTTGTTTGTATGTCTATGTACATTAGTGTCCCCAGGTTTCAGGTCTCTCTGGCCCCATATGAGGCATATGAGAGATAAAGGAACTCACCACATCATCAGTCCTGAGGTCTCTAACTAGTCAACCTCTTCTTTCCAGCTTTCAGAATCCTTTATTCTTGACTGTTGGATTATTTCCATGCTATTTAGTTTGACAGTGAGGTGGATGAGGGATAAGTGAGCCTACACTTTCTTGTTCTGGAACTGAAAATGCTATTAAAGATTTTGCACATGGAAAGCAGAATGAACCACTTAAATTGCATGGCTACAGGAGCTACTGCTGGGCCTTGGTATAGAGTGGGCATTCTGTAATCATTATTGGTTGAATGAATGAATAAATGGAGTTTTCATACTTTAATATCAATGTCCTAGAGGCATATATAAGCCAGAGCCCCATTTCCCTGAATTCTTGGACAAGTACTTCTCAAGGCTTTTAGGCTTCATCTTTCTGAGAAAAGACCATAATGAACTGGTAGCCTGAGGTAGGAGACTGCTATTTTCTAAAAGCTGATGACACTACTATATATATATGTGTGTGTGTGTGTGTGTGTGTGTGTGTGTGTGTGTGTGTGTGTGTGTATATATATATATATATATAAATATATATATATATTTTCACCTCAAGGAGCAATTATTGTTTTCTCTTTTCCAAAAGGAAGAAAACTTACTCTTCAGTATTCAGACAGCTTAACATAGTAAGGACTCAAAAACACCCTCTTAGCTTGAATCTTTCTTCAAGAAAAAGGTCAAGTATTTAAGATACAGAAATGTTAAAATTTTTTTAAAAATTGCTGTTAATAACACTGGATTGACATGACAGAATGTCTGCATTTTTTAAAGACATTAATGTTGAGATTTAAATGAGATTCCCTTCAGCTTATAGTCCCTTTTCTCTGTGAATATTATGATGCCTCTCAGATGTGGCTTTTAAAATAAAAGCATCTTAATGAAGCAGTAAATAGCTCTACAGTGAGGGGATCATCTGTGAGGGGTGTGCTTCACAGTGGATCACACCCACAGGTTTTGTTTTTGTAAATTTGAATTTTACTCCCCAAAGGATACCCTATTTTTTGTATTCAAGAGATGAAACACATAAGGAATTCATTAAGAAATCAGGCTTTGGTGGGACAGCTTTGATTTGACACTTTTGAAATATGATCCAGGTCACAGCGGTGAATGGTGCAAACCTCTTTTTTGGCGATGGCATCTGGACTTGATTATTTTAAATTAGGTTGTGTGGCGCTGGCATCCACTCGCCTGCGAAACTGCTACTGCAGACAGCCCTTGTTCCCCAAGATGATATGGGAAATTAGATGAGTTCTGAATACTTAGAAATAAAATTTATGTTAATTATCAACTTTGTTGTTTCAGTATCCCATTTTTCTAAGCTTCTAGAATGTCACCTTTTATCTTTCATTGGTAGTGATGGTTTTCATGCCAAAGATATAATTACACCTGGAGCATTTTATTAATATTTAACTTGTACCTTCAGAGGCATAAGTGACACTAAATAGACTCGTCAGTAAATATTTATTAAATGAATGGAAAATTACCCCCAAATAACCTACCATTAAGAACACGCGAGTGTGTTCCGGGGGGTGCGTGGGCGGCTGCGTGGCTATCTGCACACCATGTCCAACAGCTTCACTCCCTTTGCATCTTCAGTGGTCAGGAGTTCAAAAAGAGGGTGGAAAATTGGGTTTAAACCCAGTTTTCAGCAGCTCATGTGTACAGTTTTCTGATTTCAAGAATGTTTATATTTGAAAGTTTATTTTCTCGCAATCAGAGTCTGGTTAAAGAGGGGAAAAAAGACACTTTAACATCTAAAGAGTTTACCGACTGTCCGTATTTCCTCTTTTATGTTGTTTCAGAAATAGTCACACAGCCATTTCTTAAATAATTTCATAGAAACCAAATTCCAAGTGCGTTTATGTTTCAAAGACGAGTGGGTTATTTTGATGAGCTTTCAAATTTGAAAGGCCTCTTTAACAAATATTTTGGGAAGAGATCAAGCACCGAGAAGATCTGGAATGCCGATGTTCATTTGTACGCACACATGTCAGGGTAACACAATTGTATCCCACTTACTTATTCTGCTCCCCAAGACTTAGATTAAAAGCATCCAAGATTGTAGACTATTAACATCTGTAGTATTATGTCTCAAAGCTCTCCAAGAAATTGCAACTCATCTGAACCTCCATAAAATCTACTAACAGATGAGAAATGAAGGAAACTGACTTGCCTATCTTTCTACTGCCAGGATGTCACTGAGACTTGTTCTTGACTCCTGTTCACTCCATTTGCTAAACTTTTCTATCACACAGCAATCCAAACTGGGCTAAAAACAGCCCTGGAAGATCAAATCCTGGGAAAACAATAATTTCCAAAATGCCCCTTGAATCCCTTGTCTTCTAATCCAATATGACCTTCTTTTGTCCCACTGAAGTGTTAACATTCTTTGTGTCCCACCTTTTACTTTTAAATTTGGGATTTTTTCTCCTTCAAATGATGGTGTCTGTTTGTTTGTTTTTCTTCTGCATATCAAAATAACTCATAAATGAGTCTTGGAATCACTATTAATATTCATGGAATATTGTTTCTGAATCACTTTTCATCTGTTTCTGGACAGGCAAAGCAGACTTCCATATTAAGAACAGAGGGCACTGGGGACTTCCAGTGATTAAAATTCCATGCTTCCATTGCAGGGGACCCATTTTCAATTCCTGGTCTGGGAATAAGATCCCACAAACAGTGCAGCTAAAAGATTTAAAAAAATAAGAACAAAAATGGACTCTGGAAATAGAAGGTGGAATTTCAATAACAGACTCAATTTCTTAGCTCTGTGACTTCAAGCAATGTTTGGAACCTCAGTTTCCCCTTCTGTGAAATGAGGTAAGACAAGCAGCTTCCTGGTGATATGTGGCCGTTCCACAGGGCAGAGGTGATAGGATACCCGGCACACTAAGCACAGAGCCCTGATTCCAGCAATAGCCATTCAGAACGGATGCTCACAACCAACAGCCAATCAGAATGGATGCCCGTGACCAGCATCAAGCCAGTTGTCCAGGGCATCTAACTTGGTGCCCATTGAATAGCTACTGACTCACTGTGGCTGAGTTTGGGCTCCCCCAAACACAGACCCTGAAATAAGGATTAAAGTGACAGCAGTGTATCTGGGCAGTGATCCCCAGAAGCACCTGCTGGATAGCAGGAGGCATCAGGGGCTCGTCCTGCTGGGACCCTCCCAGTTGACTGTTCGGTGAGCCAGAAGGCTGAGTCATGGGCCCACTCCTGCCCCTCTGAATGAGGGCTGCCCCACACATTCTTGCCTACTCTGTACAAGCTCCTGCGGCACTTGCTGTAGGGGTCACAGAGGGGCAGATATGAGCCCTGAAGGAATGTAGCATCAACAATATCTGCTATGACTGCTACTATAAGTTTTGCAAGAGAGAACTCAGCATTTACCAAGTCCCCAAGGAGACAATGGTCACTTTGAACAGAGAGTTAAACCTAGGACTTTGAAGGACCCAGAAGCTCCCTGCCAGGCTGTTCTCTTCATGGTGAGTAGGCCTGGCCTGCCGCTCAAGTTCAAGTCCAGTCACAGACAGCAGATTCTCTCCCTGGTCAGGCATTGGAGGGCTGCTGCTTCTGAGGTAAAGGGCTCCCTACAACTGAGACAGACTGAAGCAACTGACAGCTGGGGGCAACAAGCCCTTCCTCAAAGGAGTAACTGGATGGCCTGTCTGTCCAGTACATTCTAGAATTCTGGTAGGCAGGCTGTCACTGCCCAGGGCCACTCCCTCTGAGGGTACTTCTTTGGAGAAAAGACCTCCATGTGCTGACATGTGGAGTGAAAGAACTGGCTTCCTGCCAGGAACACTCTTACTGGGGATACCAGCCACAGCCTCCTTCACACACGAACAGCCAGCTTCTCAGCCCCTGACTCTTCCACATGAATAGATGGAGGAAAATTGCCTTTGTGGGAGGGTCCAAAACAAATGAACCAGCCAAACATAATCAGGTAAAGAATTATTTATACACACATTTCTATGGTTGGGTATCATCAGAAATAGTAGAGAAAACTCTGCATTTGTGAGTTGAGAATAATTATCAGAGATCAAAAAATAGCCTAATTTTTTTTGCAAGTTCAGTAGGTGGAGTGGAAGATAAAGTTAAGGAAATATCAGGGTAAGAAAGACAGAGAAATGGAAAATAGAAGAAAATTAGAAAATCATTCTAGGATGCTGCTAAGTCACTTCAGTTGTGTCCGACTCTGTGCGATCCCATAGACAGCAGCCCACCAGGCTCCCCTGTCCCTGGGATTCTCCAGGCAAGAACACTGGAGCCATTTCCTTCTCCAATGCAGGAAAGTGAAAAGTGAAAGTGAAGTTGCTCAGTCGTGTCCGACTCTTAGCGACCCCATGAACTACAGCCTACCAGGCTCCTCCGTCTGGATGAACAGCATCTAATTAACTAAAGATAGAAATAAAGATGGAGAAGGAAACGGCAACCCACTCCAGTTTTCTTGCCTTCAAAATTTCATGGACAGAAGAGCCTGGTGGGCTACATCCAGTCCGAGGGGTCACAAAGAGTCGGACATGACTGAGCATGCACACACAGCAGGGCATAGAAGGAAACAACTGAAAAAATTTTAAAGCTTAATGGATTCCCATTCACTCAGGTTTCTTTTATTGAATACTTCTGCTTCAACCAAATGTTCTAGCCAAAGCTGAATTAAAGAACAGGAGGTTTAGAGTTATCTATTTCTACCCAGAACACCAGGGAGAATTGATAATCCTGAACTTCCATAGAGGGAAAACACAGATCTTCTATTGTGACAGTCATTGTGGCTGTCCTCGGAACAGAGGCCTATAGTATGGCCCCTCCCAGGGAAAGAGTCATGGCCAGGCACGATCATCCAGGGTGCCTTGGTCAGTTACTCAATGGGGTGTGGTGTGGCACAGCCCTGACCAAGAAAAGGCAGGGAGACAACTACAGGGACTGGTTTAAACTTCCTGCTACTTTCCTTGTTACTCAGGCTGTGATATTTGGAGCTGGTGCAGCCATCTTATCCCAATGAAGACCATTGCTAACACACTGATGGAGGAGCAGAGCGGGAAGGAGCCTAGAGCCTTGAAGCACATGGAAAGTTGTCAATCCAACCTTAAGATTGCTTCCTTTTCCACTTCTCTTTAAGGGAACAGTCAAGGTATTTGTGCTATTTTTAGACAGATGCTATGTTCTGGGAAGAATCTGGAGAATACACCCTAACATATATCACTTTGGCATGAGAATTATTTTGAACTGAAGGCAGTTGAGAAGCGGCAGCTGTAGGAAAAGCTCTCTAGCCTCTCTCTGTCTACCTAAAAACAGGGCAGAAGTTTCTGTTTGTGAAGGTGTACCCTTCTCCCGTACCAGGAGGGAAGAATCACCTTTATTACTACAGATGGAGGTGATAAGTCTGCATAAACAAGTCTTACTAAATAACCCTTATCTTTCATTGCTTTCTCCCATATATTTACTACCTCTAGAAGCCTAACTTAAATCCCTTTCCTTTATCTCTTTGCATGTCCACAATTTATCACTCTTTGTTAAAATGACATATATGCCTCCAGGTCTATGCACCCCTTGGGGTCCTTACTTTTATTCTATAAAGTACTTTGTGTACACATAAAAATTTAAATTAACATCAAAGAAAATGTATGTGCTTTTTCCTCCTGTTAATCAGTCTTTTGCCAGTTTAATTTGAAAATGCAACTACAGAAACTAAGAAGGTAGATAAAGTTTTTCCTCCTCTACAATTCCTTGCTACCTAACACAGCTTAATTAATATACATACAAAGAATCAGAAATAATAGTAGCATGGAACTTTACAGCAGTCATATGAGAAGTTAAAAGCTAGTGAGAGATTAGTAGAGACAAGTCACATTTCCCTCTGTCCTCACCAGCACTTCAAATGGTCTATCCGATGGTTTCTCAGTGTCATTATTTTTAAAGATTTATTTATTTGTTTTACTATGGTGGGTCTTTGTTGCTGCACACAGGCTTTCTCTAGTTGTGGTCTGTGGGCTTCTCTTTGCCATGGCTTCTCTTTTTGCAGATCACGGGCTCTAGCACGGGCTCAGTTGCCCCATGGCATGTGGAATCTTCCTGGACCAGAGATCCACCCGGTGACCCTTGCATTGCAAAGTGAATTCTTAACCACTGGACCACCAGGGAAGCCCTCCCACTCTCATTGTAATTTGAATTTGCTGATAGCCAGTGAGGCTTGGCATTTATCACAGATTTGTTGGTCATGTATGTAGATTTCTTCTTCTACTGTCCACTGTCCACTCATTTTATACACTTTGAATTCCTTGCTCTTTCCTAATTGATGTGTAAGCTTTCTTTTTTCTTCAGGTTCTAACCCCTTATTCTCTATGTTGAAAATAACTTCTCACAGTCTGTGATTTAGGGAGATTAGGGCTAAATGACATAGCATTTTGGCTGTGTCATTTTTTTTTTTTAAAGACTTTTTATTTTAGAGTAGTTTTAGGCCTGTAACAATTGAGAAGAAGGTACAGAAATTTCTCATAAATCCTCTAACTTCTTATCAACATCACTCACCAGAATGGTACATTTGTTACCAAGGAGGAGCCAACATTAACCCATTATCATCACCCCCAAATCTACAGTTTACCTTAGAGTGCACTCTTGGTATTGTACATTTTATGGGTTTGGACAAATATATTAAAGTGTATGTTTATCCTGATAGTGTTTTACAGAATAGTTTCACTGCCCTAAAAACATTCTGAGCTCTGCCTGTTCATCCCTTGCTCCTCTGCCTCCAATGACAACCACCAGTGTTTTATTATCTCCATTGTTTTGCTTTTTAAAGAATGTGATACAGTCAGAATCATCCAGTATGTAGGCATTTCAAGACTGAATTATTTGTTCCTTTTACCCCAGTGACTCAATTGTAAAAAGTCTACCTGCCAATGCAGGAAACGCAGGAGATGTGGGTTTGATCCCTGGGTCGGGAAGAACCCCTGGAGAAGGGAATGGCAAGCCACTCCAGTATTTTTCCCTGGAGAACCCGATGGACAGAGGAGCCTGGTGGGCTACAGTCCATAGGGTCGCAAAGAGTCAGACACAACTGAAGCGACTTAGCACACAGCATAGTTGATTTAGAGTGTCATGTTAGTTTACGGTGTACAGCACAATGATTCAGTTATACGTGTATGTGTATTTCTTTTCAGATTCTTTTCCCTGATAGATTGGCTGTGTCATCTTTGAGACTGAACCAACCACTGTGTTATCTTAGGCAAATTATTCAACTTCAGCCTCCTCTCTTCTAACAAGGCAATATAATCCAACTCAGGATTATTCAGGAAATTAAGTGAAACAAAGTATGTCAACAGGGTAGTAGATTAATATACAGAGGTAGCTTTTCTGATTTTTAGAGCAGGAAAGAACCTTAGAAATCGCTGAGTCCATTGACCATCAAATCAATGCTATTTAGACAACACTTACCAGGTACCAGGGACAGTTTTGAGTTTTACACATATTAGCCTATCTGATCCTCCCAACAATGCTATTTGATGATACTATTATTACCCCAGTTTTACAAATGAGAGAACTGAGAAACAAAGAGACTAGGACACTTGCCCAAGACATCTTGGAGTGGGCAGGCAAGGTGAAGTTACAATTTCTACTCTTTTATCTACTGGGAGGAGTGCTCACAACAATTCAGTTTTTTGAAGAAATGTTGTTTAGATAAGAGATCATTTGAAAAGGACTGATAACCACTCCTTAGCTACTGCAGGGACATCTCAAGTTTCTAAAGAACTACTGGTTGAGGCCCACACCAACATATGAGGAGCCATGGACCCAGACATGAGGTGTCAGCTAGAGTCCTCCTCCCAAGCCCACAGTGCCCTGGGGAGTGTTCCCTGATCATCTCCCATAAATTAGCAAGAAATGCCTTTGAATGCAATAAGGAGGGACCACCCACCCTCGTTATACACAACCGGGTTCTTCTGGGAAGACAGTCTGTAGCTTCCGTCAGATTCTCAAAAGGGCCCATCATCCCAAACAAGGTTAATTTACTCATTAAACTTACCAGTCTAAATCTTAAGCTACCCCCAAAAACTAACAAATGGAGCTTTCTTCTTTTTACTTTTACAATGACAAGAGCTCGAATTTCCCTGAGCTGCAGGGGCTCCATGAGCAAGCTTTACTCAAGTGGATAAAGAAGAGTCAATAGATGCTGTAAAAAAAAAAAAAAAAGATATTGTAAGGAGAGGGAAAAATCCTTTTCCACACCCTCTTGTGTTCTGTTCCTGGGACAATGCAAATTAAAGTAACACCACCACCATCCCCCCAACAACACACACACAAATAAAAAACATATTAGGAGGAGATAAAAGTTTATTTTATATCCATATGAGGGAGCCTCACAGAAATAAAATGAAAACCCCAAACCCAACGGGGTTAGGCCATTTTTAAGGGAGCTTATATACCATTTTTAATGAAGAGTGAAAGAGTATGGAAACAGGACAAAGGGAAAGAAATTTATGCTTCTAGGGCAGTGAATTGCAAGAAGATAAATCTATGAGGGAAACGAATGGAAGATAACGGTAGTTTTAGTAAGGTTTGTTTGTAAGGATCCATCTCTGTGTTGACTCTGTCTCAGGCAATAAGAATATTCTCTACTTCGTATGGAGAGGGCACTTTATCACTGGAAATCGATGACCTGTTTTTAGGTGGGAAGCAGAAGGTCAGAGCCCTGCTTTCATCTGCTGTTTCTCAAATGTTTCAGTTCAAAATAATCAGCGGGTCAAAGATCAGAGTCTTTCCCGTGAGAGATGTCGCCATCACCACTACCAACACCACCTTCTCTGTCCCACCAGCCTTCTCCCAGAACAGGGTCATTCAATTTCATTAAACAAGCAAACAGCCTGGAGATTTTAACCAGAGGGATATTTCATACAAATAATTGCTCTGGGGACTTGGATCAGCTCAGTGACCAGAAGTTGTGAGGCCATGGGATTTGGGTCCCTGGGGGAACCTTCCCAGAGCCAGGGCCTCCCTTGCCCCTCCAGTGTTTCCTGAACCATCAGGGACACTGCTTACAGAAGCTTAGTTCGTTCCACCTCACCTGGAATTCAGCCTAGGCAGCTGTATCTCAAAGGTTTTCTTGAATAACAATGCTTTCGAGGTTTATTTCCGTAGAGTTTTCTGAATTAAATCCATCTAGGTTAAAACTCCGTTCAAGATAGTAACAGAAATTGTTGATCAAATACTGTTTTAAAGCAGGGCTAATATGCCTATACAGTTACAGTTAGGTAAGGAAACGCGCTTGTTGAATTTAATCCAATACTTGGCCCACAGCATTCCAAGGTCTGGAGGGAGTTTGTTTAAGCAATCCTGTTTCTTAAAGCCAAAACATAAGTAAATTAAAATTCTTTACTGTATTGGGGAAATTTGAACAGATCACATTTTCCTGGTGGTACTGCTTTCAAAAGGAGAACGATGAATCCAATTGTGTGTATGTTACAAGCTAACAAAATAATCTCCCTAACACCATTCTGATGTATAAATAAACAAGTGTGTGTGCCCAAGGGAAAAACAACTGAGCATTTCAATACAAGGAGCAGAACAGGAAAGGTGTCCTGTCTTTTCAAAAAAGTGAGATTTCTACTTCATTTCAAGCAGGGCTTAAGGATTACATTATAAAATCTTTTAAATGACATTTTATTATAATAGAAAAAAAATATGTGTTCATTGTATAAAAACTTCAAATGTTCAGGAGAACGACAAGGACAAAAATCACGCTTAATCTTCTCCACAGAGGTAACAATGAAAAGAGTAACTTGATTAGTGATATAGTTAGCTCAGGGGAGAGGGGAATAACCTTTAAAGAAGACGTGTTTGAAGATGGTCCATGTAACACTTAAAAGCAAAATTATATGTTTATATAGGCTAACTTTGTTTTTCTGGGCTTCAAAATCACTGCAAATGGTGATTGCAGCCATGAAATTAAAAGACACTTACTCCTTGGAAGGAAAGTTATGACCAACCTAGACAGCATATTGAAAAGCAGAGACATTATTTTGCCAACAAAGGTCCGTCTAGTCAAGGCTATGGTTTTTCCAGTGGTTGTGTAAGGATGTGAGAGTTGGACTGTGAAGAAGGCTGAGCACCAAAGAATTGATGCTTTTGAACTGTGGTGTTGGAGAAGACTCTTGAGAGTCCCTTGGACTGCAAGGAGCTCCAACTAGTCCATCCTAAAGGAAATCAGTCCTGAATATTCATTGGAAGGACTGATGCTGAAGCTGAAACTCCAATTCTTTGGCAACCTGATGCAAAGAGATGACTCATTTGAAAAGACCCTGATGCTGGGAAAGATTGAGGGCAGGAGGAGAAGGGGATGATAGAGGATGAAATGGTTGGATGGCATCACCGACTCAATGGATATGGGTTTGGGTGGACTCTGGGAGTTGGTGATGGACAGGGAGGCCTGGCGTGCTGTGGTTCATGGCGTCGCAAAGAGTCGAACACGATACTGATACTGATAGGCTCAGATGGTAAAGAATCTGCCTGCAGTGCAGGAGACTGGGGTTTGATCCTTGAGTCGAGAAGATTCCCTACAGAAGGGAATAGCTAGCCACTCCAGTGGAGAAGCCAACGGCACCCCACTCCAGTACACTTGCCTTGGAAAATCCCACGGACCGAGGAGCCTGGAGGGCTGCAGTCCATGGGGTTGCTAGGAGTCCGACACGACCGAGCGACTTCACTTTCACTTTTCCCTTTCATGCATTGGAGAAGGAAATGGCAACCCAATCCAGTGTTCTTGCCTAGAGAATCCCAGGGACGGGGGAGCCTGGTGGGCTGCCGTCTATGGGGTCGCACAGCGACTGAAGCGACTTGGCAGCAGCAGCAGCAGCCACGCCAGTATTCTTGCCTGGAGAATTCCATGGACAAAGGAGCCTGGCAGGCTACAGTCCATAGGGTCTCAAAGAGTTAAACATGACTGAGCGACTTTCTATGTTTCTCCCTGATATATAAATGAGGAATTTTTTTCTGAATGAAATTCAGAAAAAATTTTTTTCTGCTTGCATAATGATACTGTTCCTGAGAAATCAGAGCAATAACCATAATCAACAATTAGCATTTAATGAACCCCTATACTTTGTCAAGGATTTATTTGATTCCCTAAAAAACCTGGCAAAACCTCATGAATAACAAACTTTTTATAACTAAAAATTTAATCATTAAATCCAGATTAATTGGCAGGATATTATATTAAGATATTATAAAAAGTCCAGTGCCTTTGGCATGGAGCACCAATTGCAATACTAACTAACATAAAGCAAAGGCTGCCTCTGACTTTAGGACCAATTTGCATCAATTACACACATGCCATGAGGGAGACAGGGCATCAGAATTTGAACCCAAGGGATGACAAATGGAGCACTCAACTGCATAATGAAATCTAACTCTTTGAACAAATAAATATCTGAAAGTTCATACTGATACAAAATAAAATCTTGAGTAAGTAAATAAGTGGGGAAGTAGTGGTAACTCTTTCTTTCAGACGAATTCCAATTAACAATGGTATAAAGAATGAGGGAAATAGAAAATTAGCAATGTTCTTAAGCTTTCAAGCTTGAGATTGGGAGGGGTCAGATACCGACATAATAATTGTCATAGGCAAGATCCACTGATGGATGTGAAATTTACTGGGGTAAAGTTTGAGGAGCAACAGGATATTTGTATTATCTCAAAATATCCCCCTTCTAACAATGACACGGCACAGTGCGGACCCCAACAGACGACCTTCCCAAGGGACTGAGGGTAATCTCATCAACAATTAGACAGACCCACATGATGAACCGAGAGAGGGGACATTGCACTGAGAAAGGCGCAACACCATTTGGATGGTATGCCTGCTGAAAATGTGTAACCTCAGTCTAATCATGAAAAAGCATCAGACAAACCCAAATCAAGAGACATCTTATAGAAGGAATTGACCAGGGCTCTTCAAAACAGTGTCAAGGTCATGAAGGATAAAGATGTCTGAGGAATTGTCCCACAACAGAGGAGACTAAGGAGTCTTGACACTAGATGCCAGGTGGGATCCTGCAACAGAGATGGGACATAGTGGGAAAACATGGGACTTGAATAAGGTCTACCACCAGTCCATTCTGAAGGAGATCAGCCCTGGGATTTCTTTGGAAGGAATGATGCTAAAGCTGAAACTCCAGTACTTTGGCCACCTCATGCGAAGAGTTGACTCATTGGAAAAGACTCTGATGCTAGGAGGGATTGGGGGCAGGAGGAGAAGGGGATGACAGAGGATGAGATGGCTGGATGGCATCACTGACTCGATGGACGTGAGTCTGAGTGAACTCCGGGAGTTGGTGATGGACAGGGAGGCCTGGCATGCTGTGATCCATGGGGTTGCAAAGAGTCGGACACAACTGAGCGACTGAACTGAACTGAACAGTTTGTCTAGTAGCCTCTTATCAACACTTATTTCCTGGATTTGATCACCATCCTTTGGAAGGTGTTAACATAGCAGGGCTTGGGTGAGGGTACGTAGGAACTCTCAGCCCTATTGTGCAACTTTTCTGCAAAACTAAAAATATGTCAAAATATAAAGATAAGAAACATGGCAGCAGAGAGAATGATTTCCTCCCACTTGAGCACCAGATCATAAGTCCCATGGGGGGTTGCTCTCCATGGCTGGCATGGATTTCTGATCAGTGACCTGACTGCTTCTCTCATGAGCAGCAGTAACAGTCCCAGGAGAATTGAGGCCAAGATTTATTTAGTCTTGTGCAAAATGGGAAGGTGCGAGTTATTAATAATAAGAGAAACTGGCTCTTTCTCACCAAGATTGGTGTATGACTTGAGCAGAAAGTTGAATTAAAGGAATCTTAAAGATATGCCTACAAACTGACTAAATTTGTTCATAGTTTAAAATGGAAGACATGCTCAATGTTCTCAAGCTTGTGTTGAGATTGGGAGGGAGCAAAAATTAACACCTCTCTTTTCTTCTCCTGAATTCTGAACAAATTGACAAATAAGACAATCAGTGATCAAAATATTAGTTTCACGAGTGTTAGATTGAAGAAAAGGGTTTTTCCTCTACTTTCTAAGGACTTTTTCTTAATATCTGTCTTCCCCCACCCCCAGACCCACCCAGTCACGGGCAGAGCTGAGCCACTACAGTCCCTGAGAAGGCAGGGCCCAATGACCAGATTTTGTGGAGCCCAATGACCAGATCTGGAGAGCTTGTTATCTCCCAAATCATGCATGATCCAGATGCCCTCAGCTCCCCCGCCCTCCAAACACCCATCAGAGAAGTCTCCCTCTTCCCTTGCAGTGACTGAAGTGAAGGGGAAGAGATCCCTTTTTTTCTGGGCTAAGCTCAGAATGCTGTGGGTGAGTATAGGAGGGAAGATGATTTCCCTGCAGCTTATTCCTGAAAGTCAAGCAAATGTACATGAATTAAGGTTGCCAGGGCTGGGGAGAATGGTGAATGCAAACTTCGTGTTTAATGGGGACAGAGTTTCAATTTTGCAAGGTGAAAAGAGTTCTGTGGAGGGTTGGTGGTAACACAGCCATGCGAATGTACTTGATGCCATAGAACCATATGCTTAAAAAATAGTTAAGATGGTAAATTTCATTATGTGTATTTCACCACAATTAAAAAAATGTTTAATTAAAAATGAAAAAAGGTATACTAATTAATAACAATGACACAAATCAATTATGATTTTACCATATCAGTTTTATTTAAGAACCAAGCCATCACTATGTCTAGATTTATGTCTGCTCTGGAGAGAAGCAGAAAATGGTCTCAGAAAATTTCTTTTAGCTATTCCTTCCCCAAGGACTATAGCATAAGAATGTCCAGAAAGTATTTCTTTGGAGTTTCATACTTGCTTCAGGAGTGAGTAAATAAAAGGATGCTGTGAGTTTCCCAGGAATGAGCAGGGAAGAAGCTAACATGGGTTCGTAGCAAAGATAAAGTCGGTGGAGACAAGAGATTGTGGGGAAATCATTCAGGATAGTGTTTTGCTCTACATCAAAGGCGCAGATGATGGACCCTGATCAAGGTCGCGTGGGGAGGTGGAGGGGGCACCACATCCCCTTCCCAAGATCCCATCTTGACTCCTCTGGATACAAAGTAGCTCTGAGCGGGCTCCAGATGGAGACTGAACCCGTGACCTCTCCGCATAAAGACATCATGACACCCACTACGCCATCTGGGGCTCATAAAACCACATTCTCTATCTTTTCTTGGCTCTCAGGCTAGTCAAAAGCTGAAGGGCAATATTTGGGACCGCTCTGGTTTATTCGTGGGGTTTAATTCAGAACACATTTCCACAAAGAGAGGCAGAACAAAGCACAATAGCACTAAAGTTCAATTTACATTCTCAGTCAGTGAAACAAAATGGAAATAAAAAACAGTTGTGTGAGAGTCATTTATAACTAAACTATGGCTCCAAAAGCGCCTTTCCTATAATGTCATGGAATAAAAGACATTTTCAAACCACCAGCAAGGAAAGCTTAAAGGGCCAAAAAAGGAGAGGTGAAGGCTTTCTATCTGAAAATAAATAAATAAATGAAATTAGAGCTCCGATGATGGCATGCAATCTCTCTCCTCTCTCTCTGGATTTGGCAGATACAGTTATTTCAGTATTTCCTGATTTAAAGTGTTTTCCTCCTGGTCATGGTTGGTGTTGGTGCTGCTAGTCATCGGAAAGCCAGTGCTGTCCCAGGAAATCCTTCAGGTTTTACTTCGCAGTTTGGTGAGACTCCTCCAAGACCACAGGGCTTGTCTGCCATCACAATGCCGTGATTTCCAGGTACAGATTTGCCATAGTAAGTTATGTCTGGCTTGTTCTACCCCCAAAATTTACCCAGTGCTGGCAGATGGCTGCCATTCCAACCACCACAGCAGCTCTGCAGTTAAGAACCAGCACGTAACACCGGTGTTCTTACAGGACGGGAATCATTCTAGGATTGAGGTGCTAAATGAAGGGACTCCCTGAGTTGAGTTTCAAGCTTGAGCTTCCACAGCTCATCAGTAGCAGGACTAGAAGGAGACTCTTGACTCCACATCTTGCACATTTTCTGCAAAGCTGAAAGAGGAAAATTTTTAAAACACACCCAAGTCCTCACAAGAGTGGTCACATAATGCTATTCACAGCTCTCGGGCTCCAAGTTGTCCTCATCACCAGGCCTTCACTTGAGCCAAATTTTCCCTTGAACACTTCTGAGTCTCTGGGCTAGTTTATCACTGTCTGTTTAGACTTTCTTTTACAGGACCTTTCCCACATTATATTGTAATAATCCACTTACAGGCCTGTTTCCACAGTTGCACTGTAAACTTTCTGAGGATATGGCACATCCCTCATTCATCCCCGTCTCCACAGATTTCAGCCCAGTGTTTGGTGTGTAGCCAGGGCCTTCTGAAATGTTTATGGAAAGAATTCATGCTCTATCCACACTAAATGCAATAACTTGTCAAATTAGTTTTTTTTCCAATTTTTTGTTTTCCTTTGTGTGTGGATACTTGCTAAAGAAATCCACTAAGAAGATACTTGTAGACTTGGTAGGAAACAGTTGGAGCTCAAACCTGCTTGTTAGCTCCTCCTCCAGAATCCAGTTCATAACCTCAACTCCTTAGCTTCCTGCTAAGAGAGTTTAGAATGGCTTAATACTTGAATAAACAGCAAGGTCCTACTGAAAAGCACAGGAAACTACATCCAATACCCTTTGACAAACCGTGATGGAAAAGAACATGAAAAAGAATGAACTGTTCAGCAGTAATTAACACAACATTGCAATTCAACTATTGATGTGTTGTTGTTTGGCCACTAAATTGTGTCTGACTCTTGTCACCCCATGGATTGTAGCCTGCCAGGCTTCTCTGTCCATGGAATTTCCCAGGCAAGAATACTGGAGTGGGTTGCCATTTCCTCCTCCAGTTGGCCTTCCCGACCCAGGGATCGAACCAGCATCCCCTGCTGGCAGGCAGATTCTTTACCACAGAGCCAATTCAACAGTATTTCAGTTGGGAGTGGAGTTGGGAAATGGCTCGATACTGGTTTCCCAGACTCCCTTGCAGCTCATGGGAGCAGTTATGGCCAAAGATAAGTCAGTGAAGGTTCCATGGGAAGCTTCCCTTTCCTCTTGCATTGAAGGCCACTGCCGCCACCTGCAGACAGGGCAGCAAACGTGAATGTGAAATCCATCACTAATCATGGAGTTGCAGGGAGACAGAGTGATCCAGGATCTCACCGAACATCATAGAGCAGCTGAACCTGCACAGCAATGGCTATCTCCAGACTTGTTCTGTAAGAAGTCCTTCTCTTTTGAAGGCATTTTGAGCACAGAGGTGGCTTAATGTCTTTGAACATTTCCATGTAACAAGAAATAATGGAACAATTGCTCTGAGCAGAACACTGTGTTAATTTGAGGAGAAAGATGCCTTTTCACCAAGACAAGGCATCAAGGAAGATGCTTTTTTGAAATTTTATAGCAAAGCCTATTTGAGGGTGTTGTCATCTTCCCAAGTCTCATAATATTTTGCTTTTTCTGCTATGACTTCCCAGCACAAAGCTGCTACTGCTGCTGCTAAGTCACTTCAGTTGTGTCTGACTCTGTGTGACCCCATAGACGGCAGCCCACCAGGCTCCCCCGTCCCTGGGATTCTCCAGGCAAGAACCCTGGAGTGGGTTGCCATTTCCTTCTCCAATGCATGAAAGTGAAAAGTGAAAGTGAAGTCGCTTAGTCGTATCCGACTCTTAGCGACCCCATGGACTTCAGCCCACCAGGTTCCTCCATCCATGGGATATTCCAGGCAAGAGTACTGGAGTGGGGTGCCATTGCCTTCTCCAACACAAGGCTATGTATGTGTATTTTCTGAACCATTTTAAAATAAGTTATGGTTTTCATGACATTTTACCCTTCAATGCTTCATAATTAATAATTTCCAAATGTAAATGTCCACCTCAAATGTCTCCCATAGCTGTTTTTTAGAACCATGATCCAAGTATTGCGTTCTGTTTTTATCTAAACTAGCCTTCCTAAACCTTTATATTTGCATAATATTGGTTTGTCGGAGAGACCAGACCACTTGTTATGAGAAACCTCTCACTCTAAAGATTTTGCCTGGAGAAGGCAATGGCACCCCACTCCAGTACTCTTGCCTGGAAATCCCATGGGCAGAGGAGCCTGGTAGGCTGCAGTCCACTGGGTTGTGAAGAGTCGGACACGACTGAGCGACTTCACTTTCACCTTTCACTTTCATACATTGGAGAAGGAAATGGCAACCCACTCCAGTACTCTTACCTGGAGAATCCCAGGGACGGGGGAGCCTGGTGGGCTGCCGTCTATGGGGTCACACAGAGTCAGACACGACTGAAGTGACATAGCAGCAGCAGAAGCAGCAAGGATTTTGCCAGATTGTTTCCTGCTGGCATTATTTTATTGGTCCTCTGTCCCTGTATTTCCTATAACTGGAGTTATGTCTAAAGGTTTGATGAGATTTGAGTTTAAATGTTTTTAGCAAGAACACTGTAGGAGATCCATGTGGGTATTTCTCATGGCGTTTTCTGGTCACATAGATCCCTGAGCCACCTTTTATTTGCAGGCAAGCTTCTCAGCCGCTGGACTTGTGCCTCCCCTTCTTGCCCATATCACACTGTCCCTGTACCTGATCTGAAGCATCTCATGGTCCCCTCCATGCCTCTGTGTGTGTTATGCTCTATTCAGTGCTCATCTTTCTCCTGTAGGCTTGGTCCACAGTAGTAAGCACAGTAGCATGGCCCTTGTATGTGGACAGGACCTGGAGCTTGCTTCTGACCAGTGAAATACAGCACAGGTGAAGGAAGGTCACTGGCCTGATAAGGTTACATACAACAGTAACTTCCATCTAGCCAGGAGATTCTCTCTTGCTGAATGATGATTCAAACTGCCGTGTTGGAGAAGTTCATGTGGTAAAGAACTGAGCGCAGTCTCCACCAACAGCCAGGAGGAATAAGCCCCTCAGTCCAACTGCCCTCAACGACCTGAAGCCTGTCAAGAGTCATGAGAGCCTGGAATTGATTCCTTCCCTGTTTGAGCCTCAGTTGAGACCCTGGTCCTGGCTAACACTTTGATCTCATGAGAGACCCTGAGTCAGATCACTCGACTATGCTCCACAGGGATTCCCCACCCACAGGAGCTATGAGATAATAAATGTATATTGTTCTAAACTGATATATGAAATAGCAATAGATAATGACTACAACCCACATACTGTTATTCCATACTTCAAGCCTAATCAGTCTTCAAGGACCAGCTTAAATACTTTAGTATGCTTTAGCACCCTAATGCCCTGAGTCTCTGTTGATCCTTCATTGTCAGAACCACACAGTTCATGATTTCAGACTACACTAGGGCCATTAATACTATCCCTTCAACCAAACCATATGTCCTTTGCAGGCAGAAGCCACATATAAATGCTTGTATCTCCTGTACTCTGGAGCATCACACTGCATATACAGGAGGTACTTACTGAATACTTCTTATTAACAACAGTAGCAACTGTTATAATCAGCAATCTGGAACAGTGTATACTCACTATAATCCTGGCTTACCAAATGTTGAGAGCTCTATCAGGAGCTATAATCAAACATGTCTATAATAACAAAAAATGTTTGGCCCTGAAAAAGAAAACACTTATTTGGGATTTCCTTTTAGTTTTTACTTCTTTATGAAATGATACAAATGGAGTGAATTAGTGACAACGATGTTTTCCAGATGTTCTCTAGATATGACAATAAAAATATAAATAAGACTTTTTCTTATTTTTTCCCAAGGAAACTCTATTAATAAGTTCAGTTGACCCTCCCCCACATCCACGTCTCCCCCTTAGCTTGCTGTGCCAAGCACAGGAAAGACTTAGAGAATCCACATGTTGGTAAAGTTACTTTATGGTTCCCACTTCAAGATGGAGTCTTGAGCACAGTATTTCTTCCCTTAAAAATTCCACGAAATGAGATAAAATTTACTTTTAAATGACAAATTCATCAGCTTGCTGAAAAACAGCAAAAGGGTGTATCAGGGAATTGAACATTGTGCCTAATTACAAACGATTAGCTGGCAACAGAGATGTTTATCTGAAAATTAAAGCCCCTCATTCATTTCCCAAGGATCTAAACAATGTAGAGAAATGACAGAGTGGATGATTTTCCCTTAGAGAAGCATGGGAGAGAGTGAGGTGATTTTGGACTGACAGGAAACTGGAAGGAAATAGAGTTATCTCACCCCAAGGGTAAGAGGTATATGAACTTACACCATGCCCTGAATAAGAGCCATCGACAGTTATATGGCTCCCTGCCATGCCTACCTTCTCCCCAGAACACCTTCAGGAAAGGAGACTGATGGGAAGTTGTTAAGGAAACACACAGAAGGCTTGCTCAGTTGCCTTCTGTCATTAAAACACGTGAAGCATGCATGAAAGAGAAGGACCAAGAGGAGCAAACACAACAGACTTGGAAGGAAACAGACAATACAGACAGCAGTATGGGCTTTCAGTTCAGTTCAGTTTAGTTCAGTTCAGTCACTCAGTCGTGTCCGACTCTTTGCAACCCCATGATCTGCAGCACGCCAGGCCTCCCTGTCCATCACCAACTCCTGGAGTTCACCCAAACTCATTTCCATTGAGTCGGTGATGCCATCCAACCATCTCATCCTTTCGTCCCCTTCTTCTCCTGCCCTTAATCTGTCCCAGCATCAGGGTCTTTTCAAATGAGTCAGCTCTTCTCATCAGGGGGTTAAAGTATTGGAGTTTCAGCTTCAGTATCAGTCCTTCCAATGAATATCCAGGGCTGATTTTAGGATGGACTGGTTGGATCTCCTTGCTATCCAAGGGACTCTCAAGAGTCTTCTCCAACACCACAGTTCAAAAGCATCAATTCTTTGGCACTCAGCATTCCTTGTAGTCCAACTTTCACATCCATACGTGACTACTGGAAAAACCATAGCCTCGACTAGATGGACCTTTGTTGACAAAGTAATGTCTCTGCTTTTTAATATGCTATCTAGGTCAGTCATAACTTTTCTTCCAAGAAGTAAGCGTATTTTAATTTCATGGCTGCAATCACCATCTGCAGTGATTTTGGAACCCCCCAAAATAAAGTCAGCCACTGTTTCCACTGTTTTCCCATCTATTTGCTATGAAGCGACGGGACCCAATGCCATGATCTTAGTTTTCTGAATGTTGAACTTTAAGCCAACTTTTTCACTCTCCTCTTTCACTTTCATCAAGAGGCTCTTTAGTTCTTCTTCTCTTTCTGCCATAAGGGTGGTGTCATCTGCATATCTGAGGTGATTGATATTTCTCCCAGTAATCTTGATTCCAGCTTGTGCTTCATCCAGCCCAGCGTTTCTCATGATGTACTCTGCATAGAAGTTAAATAAACAGGGTGACAATATACAGCCTTGACCTACTCCTTTTCCTATTTGGAACCAGTCTGTTGTTCCATGTCCAGTTCTAACTGTTGCTTCCTGACCTGCATACAGGTTTCTCAAGAGGCAGATCAGGTGGTGTGCTATTCCCATCTCTTTCAGAATTTTCCACAGTTTATTGTGATCCACACAGTCAAAGGCTACGGCATAGTTAATAAAGCAGAAATAGATGTTTTTCTGGAACTCTCTTGCTTTTTTGATGATCCAGCGGATGTTGGCAATTTGATCTCTGGTTCCTCTGCCTTTTCTAAAACCAGCTTGAACATCTGGAAGTTCACAGTTCACGTATTGCTGAAGCCTGGCTTGGAGAATTTTGAGCATTACTTTACTAGTGTGTGAGATGAGTGCAATTGTGTGGTAGTTTGAGCATGGGCTTGACAGTGTATTATCAACAACATTTCTATTCATGGCCTCCACATTTGCAATAGAGCCAGGAACCACATCCAGAATCTCCTTTTTTGGATGGTTCTGGGATAGTGTCTGCTCATGAAAGACATGGGTAAGAAATTAGGAAGATGGAAGAGGAGAGACCATTAGAGGTGGCAATTATAATTAAACATATGAACAGATGTTGAACTCAGAACATTTCCCCAGATTACTGTGCAGAAGCACCCACCTCACTATGGCAGAGTGAAAGTTGATGGGAGCTTCCAAAGATAGATGAGAATTGCAGCAGCATCCTGGGAATCTTCTGAGAGTCACCCATTTTGGGGGACCCAGGGTAAAATTTTAATGGATGCTTCACTTAGCTTTTCCCTCACCTTTTAATAGTTGTATGAGCCCCTAAATTTTTATATTAAAAGCCTTATTATCTTGAAAATACACATTATTTTATATATATATCTCTAAGAAAATCATCTTGCCAACATGAATTGCAATCATGATCCTTAGATAGATTTAAGTGCATACTGCATCAATAAAACAAGAAAAGGCTGCTAGGAAAAAAAGAGCAAAAGTTTCTAGAAGTTTTAAAAATTATGTGTTATATATATATATATATATATAATTAAGCATATGTATTATTATTATAACTAGAGATTTCATCTGAAGTTTTAAATTATTGACTTAAAGTAGGTAAGGAAGGAATTATTTGTGGTCTGTAAGGTAAAATCAAGGAAATTACAAGTGAGAGAAAACTTAAGGCATCAAAATATGTATATAAGCCAAACAAATTGATTAGATTCCTTGAAGAAGAGATTGGGGTCAATAGGCAGATAAGGAACAATTAAAAAAAAATGTACAAATATTTCTTAGAGATGAACAAGTTTTGAGATTTAAAGGCCAACAAGTACCCAAAAAATTTGTAAGACACACAGTTAGGTACAATTTGGAGAAACTCCTAACATCAAGGATAAAGAGGAAATCCTAAAACTTTCAAAGAGATAAACAGTGTATTTCATGAACAATGAGATTTAGACTAAGGTCTTTATCTCGTGCTTTACCTGACACTTGGAGATAAAGAGACAGTGCTTTCCTTCTCAGGGGAAACTATTTTGATCTTAGATTCCAGGACACAGCCAAAATATCAGTGAAATTTGAAGAGAGACAAAGACAACATTGGACTTGAAAAGGTAAGCTTTTGATTGCAGGTAGCAGGAACCCTGGAGAAGGCAATGGCACCCCACTCCAGTACTCTTGCCTGGAAAATCCCATGGACGGAGGAGCCTGGTGGGCTGACTGAGCGACTTCACTTTCACTTTTCACTTTCATGCATTGGAGAAGGAAATGGCAACCCACTCCAGTGTTCTTGCCTGGAGAATCCCAGGAACCGCAGAGCCTGGTGAGCTGCCATCTATGGGGTTGCACAGAGTTGGACACGACTGAAGCGACCTAGCAGCAGCAGCAGCAGGAACCCTGAAGTAGGGCTGAGGTCACATGGGATTGCTTCAAGGCTTAATGATGGCCCTAGAAAGCCTGTTACTGTCTGTCCATCTCTCTATTCTACCATTTCAAGCATCCATTTCATTCTATGACTCGTTTCCATTAGGATGTCAAGTTTCCTAAATTATATACATTGGGAGAGAAAGAGTGGAAACTATTTCCTTCTCTGCAATCTAATGGGACTGACTCAGGCTGTGTGTCCCGAACACAATATAATATATGCTGATTTAGTTCAGTTCAGTTGCTCAGTCGTGTCTGACTCTGCGACACCATGGACTGCAGCACACCAGGCTTCCCTGTCCATCACCAATTCCTGGAGGTTACTCAAACTCATGTCCATTGAGTCGGTGATGTGCTGATTATCTTAAATTAATCCATAAAGTGGGAACGGGGATCACTTACCCTGAGTCATATTGTTTAAGCAGAAGAGGAGTGTGAATACCTCACAAGAGTTTTCTTTGAAAGAAAAAAGGAAAGAAAGGTACTGGATCGCCAAATAACAATGTCTGATACACACTGTTATATCTCTTCCAAAACAAATAATTTGAGGATATACTCCAATATAAAGGAAAAAAACTTTCAGGAAAAAGATGATGCCTAAATCAAAGAAGAATGGTAAGCAAAGAAACATACATGTATATCAACAGTTGTAAATGATATGGCTATAAAGTGGACTTCTGTTTTTGAATAAGGATTCCTTAAAAAGTAGGAGCAAATATTGTTTTGTTTTTGTTTTTTAAATAAGCGAACCATAGCTTGGAATTGGAATTCCTGATTATTTCAGTGAAATACGGGAGAAAGAAGTAAAAAGAAGAGTGAAGATAGTTAAAAGCCAGCAAAAACATGAGTTAATCTTAAAAAGTAGGAGAGTAAACACATATGTTTATACTCCAAATTATAAAGTATATATATTTTCCCAAGTGGTAGTGGTATAATTATGAATATAGAGAAAGAGCAAATTCTTCCTCACTGATCATTAGGGGAAAGCATAATAAAACAACAAGGAGAAAAAATGTCTTCATTCATCATTTTGGCAAACAATTATTTTGATAATCTTGAGTTTTAGTAGGGATAAAGAGAAATATACTCTTGTAGAAGTGTAAATGTACAAGCTGTCTGGAAGGAGATTTACTAGTATCTCTCAAGCATTCAAATACATGTACACACTTAACTAGCAATTCCCTTCTAAGAAAATTTAAGAAATATTTACACTAGTTCACACAAATAAATGTTGACAGTGATCCGTGTAGAATTACTTAAAATAACATAAATAAATAAAGGACCTATAATCCTTCGAATAAAGGAATGACTGAATTGTTGAATAGCTATGCCACAGAATCTCCTACAACAGTTTGAAGCAGACTTTGGTTAAGACTTTTTCTGTAAAGGGGCAGATAGTAAATGTTGTAGATTGTGGGTGCCTCATGGTCTCATATTCAACTGCTCAGTTCTGCTATTGGAATGCAGAAGTAGTCATAGGCAATAATAAAATGAATGAACAAGGCAGTGCTTCAATAAGACTCTTTTATAAAAAGAGGCAGCAGGTCAGATTTGACTATAGGTTGTTTGCCATGCATTTAAAAGATTTCATTTGATATAATGTACTGATATGAAAATGTTTCCATCATTCATTCATTAAGAGAATCGAGTTGGAAAACAATGCATTATATGATGCAAATTTGAAAGTTATATGTGCATTTACATATACTGTCAATTCTCATTATTATAATAATGTTCTATGAAGTCACCTCCAACAGTGAATTAACAAATCCTGAACCATTTGCTCCTAAGGGAAATATAGAGTTAGGTTCCTGTGAAACTAGTCGCATTTTCACCAACTGCTTAGTACATAAGGGCTTCCCAGGTGTTGTCTTCCCAGGTAGAGTCTAGCAGCCAGTGTAGGAGACATGAATTCAGTCCTTGGGTTGGGAAGATCCCCTGGAGGAGGAAATGGACACCCACTCCAATATTCTTGCCTAGAAAACACCATGGACAGAGAAGCCTAGCAGGCTACAGTCCATGGGGCTGCAAAGAGTTGGACATGACTGAGTGAGCCCACACAAGCACACACTTTATACATAACCTTGTTTTATGTGTGTTTCTATTTAAAGACACTGTATTTAATACTTATTGTTGATTCATGAACATTGAACTCACAACCGGCAGCACTGTAACTCATGGGTGAAGGAAGCTTATATGACACATCACAGCCTTACTGTGCTTAGGACACCAGACAGCTTTTCAGTGTTGTGCACAAAAATGAGAAAAACGTGGTGCTCAGTAGACCACAAACAGGACACCTGTTTTCAGCAGGAGCTGAAATAAGAAGGCAGAATGTCAAAACTACTACAGGATTTTTAAAAAGTAATTGAGAATGTGGCTTGCTGGTCAAAAAATTTTAAATGTAACCTAGAAATTAATTTAAAAAATTTTAACAAGTACCCAAATGTCTGTCAATAAATGAATGGGTAAATGAAATGTGATCTAGTCATTGGATGGAAATTTATTCAGCAATAAAAATAAAAATGGAGAATTGATTTTTTTCCAACACATAGAGATGTTGAAAATATTTTGCTGAACAAAATAAACTGGTCTTAAAGATTACATATTGTATTCCATTTACTTAGAAGTCTAGAATAGACCAATCCTTGGAGACAGAAAGTAGATTAATAACTGCCTAAGTCTGGGAGGTTTAGGGAAAATTGGGCTGGGAATTCTGTCTTTTAGTGGAGACAAATGTTTTAAAATTAGATTGTGATGATGATATATTCACAACTTTAAATATATTAAAAAACACTGACTTGTACACTTTAAATGGGTGAATTGTGTGGTGTATAAATTATAACCTAATAAAGTTATTTTTTTTAAAAATCAGTTATTTCCCCTCAACTCACAACAGTGTCTCCTGTATTGCAGACAGATGCTTTACCATCTGAGCCACCAGGGAAGCCCCTGGAGTAAACGTATAAGGCAGGCTAAAGATGGCTACAAATTCTTTGATACCTTTCCCACAGAATTGGGTGTCTTTTCCCTCCCTTTGGATCTGGGCTGATCTGTGCCTGTTTTGTCCTATAGAGTATGACAGATATGAAGCTATGCCAGTTCTAGGCATAGCCTTTAAGACCAATACCTACTATCTTGTCCTCTTGGTGCCCTGGGTTGCCATGTAAGAAGTCTGACTAGCCTAAGGCCATTACAAGAAGCCCAACTATGAGAAGACTCATTGGAGAGTAAGATACTATGTGAAAAGAGAAAAAGGCCAAGAAAGACCAGTGACCACTGAAACACGTTGAATAAAGAAGCCATCTGGAAGGAATGCCTCAGCCCCAGGGACCGTAGTTGACCCTATGTAGCTCAGAGAGTGACTGTCCCATTGAGCTCTTCCAAAAATTGTGAATTACAATATTGTGAGCAAAATGAAATCTTTGTTTTAAAAACAACAGTTGTTTTTAAATTGTTGCTTAAAAACAAATGGTTCTTTTAAGCCACCAAGTTTTGCTGTAGTTTGTTATTTTGCAATAAGGAACTGGAAGAAAGTAACAGACCTTCAGGAAAAGATGGCATGGAAGACCAAGAAGCTCTATGGGACTAAAAGCCAATGTATTCCGTAATGAGATTTGCATTCCTGGGGGTAAATTCCATTTGATCATGATTTATAATCCTTTTGATATCTGTAGGATTTGATCTGCTGAAATATTACTTAGAATGTTTTACGTTGAATTCTTGAGAGGTATTCATCTATAGTTTTGTGTTTTTGTAATGCATATTGTTTTGGTAATCAGGATGATGCTGGCCTCAGAAATTGAGGTGAGAATTATTTCCTCCTTTTTGATTTTATAGAAGCCTGTGTATTGAATTGCTGTTATTTCTTCCTTAAATAATTTTCAGAATTCACCAATAAAATCATCTAGGTCTGGCATTTTCAATGGGAGGAAGTTTTTAACTACAATTTCAATGTCTTTAATAGATATAGGGTTATTTAGTTTCTTTCAGAGTGGGCTTTGGTAATTTATGTCTTTTGAGGAATTCACCTGTTACATCTAAGTTGTTGAAATTATTGGCATAAAGTTGTTAAAGTATCCCATTAGTATCCTTTTAATGTCTATATAATCTCTAGTGCTGTCACATTGTGTCACTTTAGCTAGAGATTCATCAGTGTTATTGACCTCAAAGACTTGGTTTTATCAATTTTCTATTGTCTGTTTCATTTAATTCCTCTATGATCCTCATTGATTCCCTCCTTCTGCTTATTTTTGGCTTAATTTGCTCTCTAATCTCTAGTTTCTTGTGGTAGCAGTTGAGGTTATTGATTTAAGTCATTTTTTCTTTTCTCATGTATGCATTTATGCTATTGATTTCCTTCTAGTAAGCTAAAGCTACACCCCCACAAATTTTGCTATGTGGTATTTTCATTTGCATCCAATTAATAATATCTTATTTCTCTTTTTATTTCTTTTCCATCCTATGGGTCATTTAGAAATATGTTGTTTAGTCTCCAAATATTTGGGGGATTTTCCAGAGACCTTTTTGTTATTGATTTCTAATTAATCCATTGTGGTCAGAGAACACACTTTGTATAGCTTGAATCTTTTTAAAGTTATTGAGACTTGTTTTATGGTGCAGCATCTACAGAGCATTCTATAAATTTCCTAGTGCAGTTCAGATCTTCAGTGTCCTTACTGATTTTCTATTAGTTATAGAAAGAGTGATGTTGAAAACTCTGACTATAATTACCAATTTGTTTTTTCTCCTTTCATCTTTGTATCAATTATTTTAGAATTTTGTTATTAGGTTCATAAAGGTTTACACTGTAGAATTGTGGGCATTTTCATGTCCTCCTGATAAACTCACCCTTTTGTTTATTATGAAATAATCTTCTTTATCTTTGGTAATATTCTTTACTCTGAAATTTACTTTGTGGAATATTAATATAGCCATTCTAGTTTCCTTTTGACTAGTGTTATCATGGTATATCTTTCTCAGTTCTTTTGTTTTTCACCTAATTGTGTCTTTTTATTTAAAGTGCACTTCTTATAAGTAGCATATAGTTAGGTCTTGCTTTTTTAATTCAATCCAATTATCTCTGACTTTTAATTATGGGGTTTAGTTATTTATACTTAATGTGATTATTAAATTGATTACATTTAAGTCAATCATCTTGCTCTTTGTTTTTCATTTGTCCCATCTGCTCTTTATTTCCTTTTCTCTGTTTTCTGGTTTCCTTAGGATTAATTGAATTTTTATGATTCTGTTTTATCTCTTTTATTGGCTTTTGAGCTATAAATCTTTGTTTTGTTGTTTTAGTGGTTGTTTTAGAGTTCGTAGTGTTCATCTTTAATTCATCACAACCTCCCTATAAGTGATGTCACACCACTTTACATATATAAGAGAACCTTAAAATACTATATTTCCATTTTCTCTTTCTTCTTTGTTATTATGTCTATTCTTTATTTTATTATTGTCATACACTTTCTTCTAGATATTTTATAAACCAGACAAACTGTGTTCTGTCACTCAGTCTTAGAACCTAGATTGTCTGATCCAAAGTCCATTCTTTTCATCTATATACTAAGCCCCTAAACAAAACAAGAAACTAAACAAAAATCCTCTGCTCAAATATGGGCCTTGACAAGCCTCAGCAAGGAAAGTTTATGTTGGTTAAATGTGAAGTGGACCCTGATTAAAACGCAATACAATCAGGAAATTCAACTATTAGTATAGATTATTCATGGTTTCGACAATGCATATTCATTTAGGCCTCGAAAAGTTCTAAAATAGCTATTGGGATAAAGTTGATAGATTTACAGTGTAATGTTACTATAAACTGTTTTTTTTTAATGTGGAAAGTAAAATATATAATGTAACAAACAGCTCTGAATTCTATAATGAATAATAATTGCTTATTCATATGGTACTTACAGTTACTAGGCAGCACTCTCAGTGCTATAGGTATATTAATTTATTTAAACTTATTTCACTATGAAGTAGTCCATTTACATCAGGGCAATGAGAATTGCTATATATGGCAGTTCAGAAAATGTTTAACTTGAAAGTGTAATCAATTTTGAGGATGGTATGCATCCTGTTATATTACTTTGCTACATTGGTTGGATCATGATTTACCAAAAAGGATTTAGTTTCCATCCCATGTGAATACTAAATTTCTTTCTCTCTTTAAAAAGAAAAATACTTTGTGTTTTATTATTTCAACAAGTTCTCAATCTTATTGTTTCAACTAGTACCGATAAATTTTAGTTCTTACTGTTCATATCATTTTTATGATATGGCATCAAACTCTCAAATAAATACTGACAGGAGCAAGGCTGGAATTTGTGGCATAATACATTGTTTGTATAATCTACACCTCCTAAGAGATGAATAAATCATACATTCTTGTGTAACAGGACAGAAGGAGTTCCCATATGCTCCAAAGAACTCTGAGCACATCTGTGGAATGTCAGAGCCCTGGTTCAGGAGTAAAACATCACTCAGGGTGGCAGTCTCATGGCTGCAGGCACAGATGCCAAAGGATGGTGGTGGCATATCACCTCCAAAAGCAAGATGGGACCAGGAAGCAGACCAATAAAGTCAGCCCACCATCAAGGTTTCTGTGCCCTCTGCATGGATGTGAAGGCTCTTCCCTCTCCTCCTCATGGGGGTGCAGTAAGCTACACCCATGCTCCCAGACAATATCTTATGGATGAGAAGAGATGAAATCAGAAAAAAAAAAAAACCCACTATTTTAAACTCAGCTCATGTGGCAAGTTGAATACACACTGAATGAATAAAATGTGTAGTGTGTAGATAATTACACATGCAAAAGATTAAAAATAGACAGCAGCCAAGGGAGATTGGAATGGTCAGCTTTGGGGACAGACTCGTCAGGGAGGGCACCAGTGAGGAGGTGACATTTGAGTAGAACTTGGAGGAGGTGAAGCAGCATGACATCCAGCCTGTCAGAGAGGTGCATTTTTGGCAGATCAGGGTCAGTGGGCTGCTAAAAGAGACCCAGGAAGCTAGTGAGGAAGGAATGTGTGACTAAGAGACAAGGAGGCTCACGACAGCAGAGTCATGTGAGATGGAAATGGAATAGCTTGGAGGGAAGTTAAAGTTTCTAGCCTTATCCAGAAGCACAGGATATTCACTAACTTCAGATTTAAACTTAAGTGTATGTATATTTGTTAGGGATAATCAGTAAAATAGAAATATAATAGATAACTTTCTAAAAAAGTAAAGATGGTAAAAAAAAATATTTTTATTAGACAGGAGTCAAAAAGGAAAAACTAGAAATAAAGAGAAAGCCTAATAAATTGAAATCCCAAAATAAGATTTAAAAATAAGTCCTGTTACATACGATATATATGGTTTATATGTATGTATGTATATATATATATATGTATATATATATATCTGAAGAATTGGATAAATTGGATTAGATATTAAAAATAGTACAATATGCTACATAAAGATACATATTAAATATGAAAGGGAGGCACCAAAAAGACACTTTGAAAAAACATGTAGATTGAAAATAAATGGGCACAAAATCATTAGAAGACAAATATTGCATCATAAACACAAAGCTGGCACAGCAGTATTAACACCCATGGCTGATTCATGTCAATGTATGGCAAAAACCACCACATTATTGTAAAGTAATTAGCCTCCAATTAAAAATAAAATACCCTGTAAGACCCAATTTAAGGTATGAGACATAAAAAAGGACAAGAGAGGCCATTTTACACTGTGATCAGTTAAGGTTTCATGTGTGGCTGGCTATAACAAAACCCAACAATAGTTACTTCAGCAAAGAGTTTATTTTAACAATATAAGTAACTCATTGCCAGGCAAGCCAGGCCTATCCCAGGTTTCATGCTGTCAGCAGTCTCTTGGCTTATTTCTCTATGTTCTGTCATTCTCATGGCTTCCTAATGATACTAAAATGACTCTTAACCTCCGTGTTCCAGAGAGAAGAGGAAAAAAGGAAATGCAAAGAAAGAGTGGTACCTATATCAGAAATTATACCCATCAGTTCAGTTGAGTTGCTCAGTCGTGTTCGACTCCTTGCAACCACATGGACTGCAGCACGCCAGGCTTCCCTATCCATCACCAACTCCCAGAGATTACTTACCCAAAGGCATGTCCATTGAGTCGGTGATGCCATCCAACCACCTCACCTTCTGTCGTCCCCTTCTCCTCCCGCCTTCAATCTTTCCCAGCATCTTTTCAAATGAGTCAGTTCTTCCCATCAGGTGGCCAAAGTATTGGAATTTCAGCTTCAGCATCAGTCCTTCCAATGAATATTCAGGACTGATTTCCTTTAGGATTGACTGGTTGGATCTCCTTGCAGTTCAAGAGACGCTCAAGAATCTTCTCCAATACCACAGCTCAAAAGCATCATTCTTTGGCGCTCACCTTTCTTTATAGTCCAACTCTCACATTCATACATGACTACTGGAAAAACCATAGCTTTGACTAGATGGACATTTGTCAGCAAAGTAATCTCTGCTTTTTAATATGCTGTCTAGGTTGGTCATAACTTTTCTTTTAAGGAGTAAGCGTCTTTTAATTTCATGGCTGCAATCACCATCTGTAGTGATTTTGGAGCCCCCAAAATAAAATCTGTCACCGTTTCCACTGTTTCCCCATCTATTTGCCATGAAGTGATGGGAGCAAATGCCATGATCTTAGTTTTCTGAATGTTGAGCTTTAAGCCAACTTTTCACTCTCCTGTTTCACTTTCATCAAGAAGTTCTTTAGTTCTTCTTTGCTTTGTGCCATAAAGGTGGTGTCATCTGCATATCTGAGGTTATTGATATTTCTCCAGGAAATCTTGATTCCGGCTTGTGCTTCATCCAGTCCAGCATTTCTCATGATGTACTCTGTATATAAGTTAAATAAGCAGGGTGACAATATACAGCCTTGACATTCTCCTTTTCCTATTTGGAATCAGTCTGTTGTTCCATGTCCAGTTTAAACTGTTGCTTCTTGAGCTGCATACAGATTTCTCAGGAGATGGATCAGGTGGTCTGGTATTCCCATGTCTTTCAGAATTTTCCACAGTTTATTGTGATCTACACAGTCAAAGGCTTTGGTGTAGTCAATAAAGCAGAAGTAGATTTTTTTTCTGGAACTCTCTCACTTTTTTGATGATCCAGCGGATGTTGGCAATTTAATCTCTGGTTCCTCTGCCTTATCTAAATCCATCTTAAACATTTGGAAGTTCACAGTTCACATACTGTTAAAGCCTGACTTGGAGAACTTTGAACATTACTTTACTATGAGTGAGATGAGTACAATTATGGGGTAGTTTGAGCATTTTTTGGCATTGCCCTTTTTGGGACTGGAGTGAAAAGTGACCTTTTCCAGTCCTGTGGCCACTGCTGAGTTTTTTAAATTTGCTGGCATATTGAGTGCAGCACTTTCACAGCATCATCTTTCAGGATTTGAAATAGCTCAACTAGAATTCCATCACCTCCACTAGCTTTGTTGGCAGTGATGCTTCCTAAGGCCCACTTGACATTGAATTCCAGGCTGTCTGGTTCTAGGTGAGTGATCACACTATCGTGATTATCTGGGTCATGAAGATCTTTTTTGTACAGTTCTTCTGTGTATTCTTGCTACCTCTTCTTAATATCTTCTGCTTCTGTTAGGTCCATCCCATTTCTGTCCTTTATTGTGCCCATTGTTGTATGAAATGTCCCCTTGGTATCTCTAATTTTCTTAAAGAGATCTCTAGTCTTTCCCATTCTATTGTTTTCTTCTATTTCTTTGCATTGATCACTGAGGAAGGCTTTCTTATCTCTCCTTGCTCTTCTTTGGAACTCTGCATTCAAATGGGTATATCTTTCCTTTTCTCCTTTGCTTTTCACTTCTCTTCTTTTCACAGCTATTTGTAAGGCCTCGTCAGACAACCATTTTTCCTTTTTGCATTTCTTTTTCCTGTAAATGATCTTGATTACACCCATGAGTTATACCCATGGCTATTCCTAAACAGAAGATGAACCAGTAGTTGCAAATTATTAGCTGAGTATATTGCTACTCCAACCAAACTGGGGTGTTACTGCTAAGGAGTAAGGAGAGAATATGTATAAGGTGGGCCACAACCAGCGTTTATTATGTACAGTGACAAAACAAACTAGACAAAGTTATCACAAATTTATATATACCTAGGGCTTCCCTGTTGGCTTAGCTGGTAAAGAATCTGCCTGCAATGTGGGAGACTTGGGTTCAGTTCCTGGGTTGGGAAGATACCCTGCAGGACTAAACAGCTACCCACTCCAGTATTCTGGCCTGGAGAATTCCGTGGACTGTCCATGGGGTTGCAAAGAATTGGACATGAGCTAGTGACTTTCACTTTTTCACATACGTACCTAACAACATCACGGAGAAATACAAAAGGCAAAACATGACATGATCATGGGGACAAATTTACAAAATCACAATCACGGTATAAACAAGCTTCTTTCAGACACAAATAAATCAAGTAGACAAAAAAGAGTAAGAATAAAGCACTATCATCAAAAAGTCTACAAATAGGGAGTTCCTTTGGTTGCCTAGTGGTTAGGATTCTGGGCTTTCACTGCCATGGCCCAGGTTCTATCCCTGGTGTGGGAACTGAGATCCCGCAAGCTACATGAAGTCTACAAATAACAGACGCTGACAGGGATGTGGAGAAAAGGGAATCCTTGAGTACTCTTGATGAGAATGTATATTTTTTTGCTGCCACTGTGGAAAACAGTATGGAGATTCCTCAAGGAAACAAAAATAGAACTACCAAATGATCCAGCAATTCTACTTCGGAGTACATATCTGAAAAAATGGAAAATATTAATTTGAAAAGATGCATGCATCCCAATGTCTATACATTATTTACAATACCCAAGATATGGAGCAACCCAACTGTCCATTAGTAGATAATGAATGAAGAAGATGTGGTATATACATACATCAGATCAGATCAGATCAGTCGCTCAGTCGTGTCCGACTCTTTGCGACCCCATGAATTGCAGCATGCTAGGCCTCCCTGTCCATCACCAACTCCCGGAGTTCACTGAGACTCACGTCCATCGAGTCAGTGATGCCATCCAGCCATCTCATCCTCTGTCGTCCCCTTCTCCTCCTGCCCCTCCCCCCACACACACACACTATGGACCATTACTCAGCCATAAAATGAATGACATTCTGCCATTTGTAACAACATGGGTAGTCCTTGAGGGCATATGCTTAGTGAAATAATTCAGACAGAAAAAGACAATATGTATATTATCATTTATATGTGAAACCTAAAAAATAAGAACATCAAGGTACATAACAAAACAGAAACAAATTCACTGGTACGGAAAACAAACTAGTGGGTATACTAGTCAGAAAAAGGAAGAGGGAAGGGGCAAGATTGGATAGGGAATTAAAAGATACAATCTACTGGGACTTTCCTGGTGGTCCAAGTGTTAAGACTCTGCTTCCACTGCAGGGGGTGTGGATTCTATCCTTGGTTGGGGAACTAAGATCCAACAAGTCAGTGTGGCCAAAAAAACCCCGCAAAAGATACAATCTATTATGAATAAAATAAACAAGCAACAAGGGTACATTGTACTTGTGGTACTTGTTCCCTGGAAAAGAGAATACAGCCATTATTTTGTAATAACTTGAAATGGAGTAAAATCTATAAAAAATATTGAATCACTATGCTGTACACCTGAAGCTAATATAATATTGTAAATTGACTATGTGCTGTGCTTAGTAGCTCAGTTGTATCCGACTCTTTGCAACCCTGTGGACTGTAGCCCTCCAGGCCCCTCTGTCCATGGGGATTCTCCAGGCAAGAACACTGGAGTAGGTTGCCATGCCCTCCTCCAGGGGATCTTCCCAACCCAGGAATTGAACCCAGGTCTCTCCTGCATCACAGGCGGATCCTTTACTGTCTGAGCCACCAGGGAAGCCAAACTATATGTCAATTTAAATATTAGCAAAAAAATACCAAAGAAGATTTAAATCAGCGCTATTCAAAGTTTGATTTGTGTGCCGATGTGCTACAAAGTTAGGAGCTTATGCCAGAATGTAAATCAACTATGCCACTAAGCCCATAGTTCAGTTCAGCTAATAGCTTTTTCTTTTTTCAAATGGTAAGAATTTCTTGATGAAGAAAGTTTTTTACATTGATTAATTTTCTAGCATGATTTCCTTCTATTGTCATAGATCTGATGAAGTGTTCACAAACCAGATCTTTTCTGAATAACACTGATTTAACTCCTTTTTTATCCTCATACAAAGATTTGAATTTTGACCAGCTACTTTGAGTAATACTGGTTTAAATAATATCTTAACAAGGTTGAACCCAACAATAGATGACAGTTATTTTTTCCTAAGAGTTACTATGTGCCAACAATTCAACTCTGACAAAAACTCAAGGACCAAGCAAATCTATTGGACCTTGTTGTTAACTGCTCTGCTTCCGTGCCAGCACAGTAGGTCGGTTCCGAGGCCAGTGGCCTAAGTCACAGTGTTAGTTCCATCCTCCAGGCAAATGGTGCTCCAGGGTGTGCAGAAAACCTATGCTGGTGCAGTTCTCATCACATGGAGAATTGTTGAGAAGTTATAGATTTGAAACTGGCACTTCAATTTTACCTCCTGATAGTTTCATTGATCCAACTCAGGTCCTTTTATGAGGTTTATTTTTTTTTTTAATTTTATTTTTAAACTTTACATAATTGTATTAGTTTTGCCAAATATCAAAATGAATCCGCCAGAAGGAAAAACATAAATACGAGGTTTATTTTCAGAAATTCCTGGCCCTAGGGTGGAGGAACAAAGATGTTCATTTCTTGTGCTTGACGGGGGGCAAGGCAAAGGCTTGGGTGAGGTCTCAAGGAATGAGACCTACACTGAGGAATGTAGAAAAGACAGATCCTTGTTCCAGAAATCTTATCTGTGCTCAATGTTGTGCTTTCAGTTTTCTGTGAATTGAGCGTAGACATCATTGTGAGGAAAATAAGGAAACACTTGGAATCATAGATAGTATTTACCCCGACATTTACCCCAATTTCATTTCTTCTTCCCCATAGATATACACTGTTAGCTGCTTAAACTAGATACTTTAAATGCTTATACTATGCAATTATATAGTACAGATTGGATATGAGATTATTATTTTACAAAAAATCCTTTGTTGTTAAATGGTTCCGTGACTTTCTTTTTTCACTTAACATATCATGAAAGTCTACCTGTCAGTATATGTAGCTCTACCTCATGGTGTTATACTGCAGTTCAATATTGTGATAAATTTACACATGTATATGTTCATTTAGACATTTCCCCACTGATAGATATTTGAAAGTGAAAGTTGAAAATGAAGTTGCATAGTCATGTCCGACTTTTTGCTACCCCATGGACTGTAGCCTACCAGGCTTCTCCGTCCATGGGATTTTCCAGGCAAGAGTACTGGAGTGGGTTGCCATTTCCTTCTCCAGGGGATCTTCTTGACCCAAGAATTGAACCTGGATCTCCTGCATTGCAGGCAGACATTTTACCCTCTGAGCCACCAGGAAGCCAGATAGATATTTAGGTAATTTCTAATTTTTGCCTATGACAAATAATACTGTATATGGTAGTAACTAGTCTCCAAAGATGCTCCCAATAAAGTCCATCTCCAGATTTTCACGTCCTTAAAAAAGTCCCCTCCCACACTGAATCTGATGTGACTCACCATGGCCAGTAGAACGCAGGGAAGTTGGTGCTGCAACAGCTCTAGGACTGAGGGTTAGAAGGACTGGCAGCTTTCACTTCTATGGTGTTGGAAGCTGGCCACCATGTAAGAAGTCCAATAGTCTTCCGAAGAGACAGAGACCAACTCACGGAGGCCTAGGAAAAGGATATGCCCCACACTTCCCTTGGAGACAGAGGCCAAGTAGAAGAGCACAAGGGTGCCAGACATGTAAATGAAAAAGCCATCTTGGATATTTAATTCAGTTGAACCTTCAGAGTTCTACAATCTAGTGGAAAATCACCCAGCTGAGCTCAGTCATCCCACAGAACCTGAGGGATGATTGTGAATTGCTGTTTTAAGTATTAAGTGTTGGGGTTTACTATGTGGCAATAGATAAGTGAAACTGCAACAAACAGCACAGCTTCCCCCCTTAACTCTGTCAGTTCAGTTCAGTCGCTCAGTCGTGTCCGACTCTGTGACCCTATGGACCACAGCACACCAGGCTTCCCGATCCATCACCAATTCCCAAAGCCTACTCAAACTCATGTCCATTGAGTTGGTGATGCCATCCAACCATCTTGTCCCCTGTTGTCCCCTTCTCCTCCCACCTTCAATCTTTCCCAGCATCAGGGTCTTTTCCAATGAGTTAGTTCTTTGCATCAGGTGGCCAAAGAATTGGAGTTTCAGCTTCAGCATCAGTCCTTCCAATAAATATTAAGGACTGATTTCCTTCAGGATTGACTGGTTAGTAACTCTGTATACAAAGAACCAAATGGCTAGGTCATTAGGCATGCACATCAAACTTAAATAAATTCTACTGAGTTACCCTTCAGAATGGCTGCATACCACATTAAATCTCCACCCATGAGAGAGTACAGAAACACAAAAACCTAACAGAAACAGAAGAAATTAAGATGAGGTGGCAAGAATACACAGAAGAACTATACAGAAAAGGTCTTAATGACCCCTGTAACCACAATGGTGTGGTCACTCACCAAGAGCCAGACATCCTGGAGTGTGAAGTCAAGGGGCCTTAGGAATCATTAGTATGAACAAAGCTAGTAGAGGTGATGTAATTCCAGCTGAGATATTTAGAATCGTAAAAGATGATGCTGTTAAAGTGTTGCACTCAATATGTAAGCAAATTTGGAAAACTTAGCAGTGGACACAAGACTGGAAAAGGTCAGTTTTCATTCCAATCCCAAAGAAGGGCAATTCCAAAGAATGTTCGAACTACCATACAGTTGTGCTCATTTCACATGCTAGTAAGGTTATGCTCAAAATTCTTCAAGCTAGGCTTTAGTAGTATGTTGACTGAGAACTTCCAGATGTATAAGCTGGGCTTAGAAAAAGCAGAGGAACCAGAGATTAAATTGCCAACATTCATTGGAGCATGAAGAAAGCAAGGGAATTCCATAAAAACATCTATTTCTGCTTTGTTGACTATGCTAAAGTCTTTGTGTGGATCATAATGAATTGTGGAAAGTTCTTAAAGAGATGAGAGTAACAGTCTACCTCACCTACCACCAGAGAAACCTGTGTGTGGGTCAAGAAGCAACAGTTAGAACCTTACATGGAACAACAGACTGGTTCAAAATTGGGAAAGGAATACAACTAGGCTGTATATTGTCACCCTGCTTTCTACAAAGAGTATATATCATGAGAAATGTGGGCTAGATGACTCACAAACTGGAAGCAAGCTTGCCAGGAGAAATATCAACAACGTCAGTTATGCAGCTGACACCACTCTAATGGCAGAAAGTAAAGCAAAACTAAAGAGCCTCTTGACAAGGGTTACAGAGGAGAGTGTTAAAGAAGCTGGCTTGAAACTCTACATTCAAAAAACCAAGATCATGGCATCTGATCCCATCACTTAATGGCAAATAGAAGGGGAAAAAATAGAAGTAGTGACATATTTTATTTTCTTGGGCTCCAAGATCACTGTGGACAATGACTGTTGCCATGAAATTAAAAGATGGTTGCTCCTTAGAAGGAAAGTTATGACAAAGCTAGACAGCGTATTACAAAGCAGAGACATCACTTTGTTGACAAAGATCTGTATAGTCAAAGACACTGTTTTTCCCGTAGTTATGTATGGATGTGAGAGTTATACTATAAAGAAGGCTGAACACTGAAGAACTGGTGCTTTCAAACTGTGGTGCTGAAGACTCTTGAGAGTCCCTTGGATAACAAGGAGATCAAACCAGTCAACCCTAAAGGAAATCAACCCTGAATATTCACTGGAAGGACTGCGGAAGCTGAAGCTCCTATACTCTGGCCGCCTGATGCAAAGAGTCAACACATTGAAAAAGGCACTGATGCTGGGAAAGATTGAAGGCAAAAGGAGAAGGGGATGGCAGAGGATGAGATGGTTACATAGCATCATTGACTCAATGGGCATGAGTTTGAGCAAACTCCGGGAGATGGTGAAGGACAAGGAAATCTGGTGTGCTGCAGTCCATGGGGTTGCAAAGAGTCAAACATGACTTCATGACTGAACAACAACAATGATCAGGAATATCATTTTCCCTTAAAGTGATTGCCAGATCAAAAGTGGGATTTTACTTCAAGTTTCTCTGATTACTGGTTAAGTTATGTATTTGTTTTTCTTTGTGTAGTGGCCATTTATATTGACTTTTCTGTTAACTGCCTGTTTTAGGAGAGACCAGCAGGACTGTCTGCTGGGTTTCCCCATTGCTTCTTTCTCAATTACCCTCCTAGGATGATTCCGTGCCTCAACTTCCCAGTGTTGCCAGGTACTACTGGTGTTGATATAAACTCCAGCTGACAGACAAGGTATTTATCTGCCTTGTCAAGGCCACTCTGATGTCCGCAAGAGCTCCACTGCCATATATTCAGGTGGATATCACTAATGCCCTTCCAAAGTCTCCATAAAAAAAGGAGAATGGCCGCATACCATTCTGGGATGACGAGAGACTAGACACTGTGTACAACATCCCGCCACTGGCCTGCTGAACTGTGAGGGAATTAAGACCCTCAGCCTCTGTTTAGGCCACAATACCCCGTCAGCTCATGTTTGAGGACTTCCTAATCCTGGAGACAGCCACCATGTCTCTCAGCACTGAAGTACCAGAGTGCTTTCATTTGCATCTCTGTCAGACATGGGGCACCTTGTGGAAGGGGCAGCAGAGCACCCATCAAATCAAGCATCAGCATACCAGGGTTTGTTAAGTAGGAAGACATTGCTCCCTCCAAGGGGCTGCATGCTGTCTCTCTACTCTCCTAGAGCTGGGAGATCAAGTCTTTCCTGGAAGCTCTGGATCTCACTCTGATGACAGCCCTTGGAGTGGATCCAGTTCTGGGATGACCTAGTCAGCCCCTCCCCGAGAAAACAAGAGTAACCACACGGATGTAATGATCACTGGACCCAGCAGTCACTCCCTCCCTCCTGAAGGAGAAGGCCCTGTGGTCTTCCTCTAACACAAGGGAACGTGTGTGTGTGAGTGTGTGTGTGTGTGTACATTTTGTCTAGTTTTGATACCATTTTTTTTTTGGTTTGCTTTTTTGTTTTTGGTCACAATGTGTGACATGCGGGATCCTAGTTCTACAACCAGGGTCTGAACTTGTGTCCCCGGCAATGAAAGTGTGGCATCTCAACAACTGAACAGTCGGGGAAGTCCCTAGTTTAAATGCTTTTATATCGAGCAATCATGTTATTTTTAATAATTTTGTGATTAATAGTATGTAATTTGAAAGGGCTACCTGTGGGTTGCATCCATTTATTACACTGCATTAGCATTCTGGGGCTGCTATAACAAAGCACCAGGACAGGGTGATTCAAACAAGAATTTATTATCTCATACTTCTGGAGGCTAGAGTCTAAGATTAAGGTGTAGTGATTGATCACAATCACAATAAGACTAGTGCTTGTTGACCCATAAGGGATAGAGATTATATTAACACATTTGCTTTCACTATGGAAAAATAAGTTACTTTTAGGAGGATTTTGGAAGATATTTTAGACATGGAATGTTGTTGAACAAGAATCATAGCAATAATAGTACTATCATCCAATAATCCTATGGCTGTGACCATGATAATATAAATACATCTTGGTCTTATTGACTTTTCAGAAAAGAATGAACTGTTATCTTTAATTGCCCTGTTAGGAAAATATTCTAACCACATGTATGGTATAATCTTTATAGTGGTGTCATCTTTATTCCTGGTTCCTAGCACAGAGCTCCTGCTGCTGCTGCTGCTGCTAAGTCACTTCAGTCGTGTCCGACTCTGTGCAACCCCAAAGACGGCAGCCCACCAGGCTCCCCGGTCCCTGGGATTCTCCAGGCAAGAACACTGGAGTGGGTTGCCATTTCCTTCTCCAATGCATGAAAGTGAAAAGTGAAAGTGAAGTCGCTCAGTCGTGTCCGACTCTTTGCAACCCAGTGGACTGCAGCCTACCAGGCTCCTCCGTCCATGGGATTTTCCAGGCAAGAGTACTGGAGTGGGGTGCCATTGCCTTTTCCAACAGAGCTCCTAGAACCCTTGAAATCAGAGAGACAGAAGAGTCTTCTGTTAATTTATAAGGACTCACTTCAACCCTACCAGAGTTTATGTTAATGAGGTGACTCTTGGAGGGGGTCCTAGAGAGGTTTGGGATAAGGGCTAGTCACCAGTAAGACTAATCAAGTCATGATTAGAGAATCACCCACTCCCAGCCTCCAGCTGCATCCCAACCTGACCTCTGCAGAGGGAAGAGGGACTGGAGGTGGAGTTCAGTAACCAATGGCTGATGATTTTGTCAATCATGCCTTTGTAATGAAAGTTTCATGTAAGACTTCTAGATGAAAAGGACCAGAAAGCTTCCAAGTTAGTGAGTACATGGAGGTTCTGGGAGGGCAGTGCTCCCAGAGAGGAGATGGAAGTGCCACTCCCCGCTACACCATACCCTGCCCTACGCATCCCTTCCATTTGACTGTTCTTGGGTTATATCCTTTATAATAAACTGGAAATATTCATTAAAGTGCTTTCTTGAGTTCTAGGAGCTATTCTAGCCAATTATCAAACCTGAGGTGGGGGTTGTGGGACCCCTCCAGCTTTGCAGCCAAGTCGGGCAGAAGAGTAGGTAATTTGAACACCCAGTACTTGAGACTGGCATCTGATGTGGGGGGTGTCTAGTAGGTCCAGGCCCCTAACCTATGTGGTTTGGTGCTAACTGACCATAGCTAGTTTTAGAATAGAGTTAAATCATAGGATTCCAAGTTCCTGTTTGGAACATTGAAGAATTGATGTTGGAGAGAACCATGCATTTGTTCTTGGAGGAGGAAAATACTTCTCAACACAATTAAGGAGATTAAGATGTGAGCTTCAACCAGTGGTGGGCCTCCTTGAGATGACCACCTGCCAGGTGGGAGTCACCTTTGTATGAAATGATGAACTAAAAAGGAAGAGATTGTTTCCTATTAGTCTCCTTCTGCTGCCCCCATCTCTTGACATAACGATTGGAAATTGAAGATAAAGTTTCTTTGTTGAAATGATGTGTTCAAGCTTTAGAACTTTTTTTTTACATTTATTTTCTACTTTAATTTTTTTTCTTTTTTCTTTTTAAAAAAATTTGCACTGATTCTTCCTTGTGGCATGTGGACTTTCTCTAGTTGCGGCACAAGGAGGCTTCTATATTGTGATGTGTGGGCTTCTCACTGAGGTGCCAGGGCTTACTTGCCCCAAGGCATGACTAGTTCCCCAGTCAGAGACTGAACCTGAGTCCCCTGCATTGAAAGGTTAATTCTTTACCACTGGATACCACCAGGAAAGAAGCTCCTAGAACTTCTAAAACTTATAGTTAGTGGTGGAAACTGCAATCTTTGTTTCATCATTCCTGAATCTGAATTTTTGGAAACAAGAAAGCCTACCTAAGCTCTGTGTAGACATAAAGGGTTTGAGATAAAATATTCTTTTCAAAACCACTGCAGTTTAGGATGGATGTGTAATTTCAGGATAGGCCCATAAAGACTTATTCAGTCATGCAAGCATGAAATGAAGAAACTGCTAGCATTTGTTTTATTTTATAAAAATTTGCTGCACATTAGAGAGAAAGGCAGTAGGCTGGTAAATGAAAAAAAAATTATTGCATTTTTCCCAAATGGAGTTCAACACCAGCATTTTTCTGCCTTGCTTCTTCCTTCTTTTCTTTCCTTTCCTCCCTCCCGTGTATGTTGTTACCACATCTCAGGCACTGATGGAGATACATCAGCCTGTTTCTTATGGAGCTTTAGAACAGTAGGGAAAATTGACCTAATCATGTCAGCTTGCATCATAGGGATGAGATTACAACTGTGATATGTGCCTCCAGGTGGGGTCCTAGGCATTCCATCTACATGGAACCTTGACCCATTCTGAGATGATGGTGATAGAGGGGCATCCATGAGGAAGTGACAGCTGGTGGAAGGAGTAAATGCTACCAAAGTGGAGGAAGTCAGGGAGAGCATGTTCCAAGCAGAAAGAACAGCTCGTGAAAAGTCCCCACGTGGAAGGGAGTCCGATACTTTTTGTGCTTTTGAGGAAATGAGAAACCAGAAGGGCTGGAAAATGAGAGCAAAGATGGCATGGTGCAGAATGTGACTGGGCATTTGTGTGGGGTCAGATCCTTCATGGAACATAAAAGCTTCAGTCTTTAACTTAAGAGCAGTAGCAAGATATTCAGCAGAAACTTGGCTAGGCTTGAGCTTGAAAGATCTTTCCATATAAATGTGTGGAAAGCATATTGAAGTTGGGTGATGGAAGAAATGGGGAGACTGGTGTGGAGGCTCTTATCTAGGCAAAGGTGAAACTGTCCTGAAGTGGACTGACGGCAATAGGGACGGAGGACAATGGGGATGGAGGACAATGGGGATGGAGGACAATGGGCTGGAGGCATTCAGGAGGTAAAACCAGTGGCACACGGCAATGAGGTGGATGTAGGAAGGTGTCAAGGATGGCGCTTATGTTTCTGTCTTGTACAGCAACAGGATACCATTGGGTGGAGGAGGGAATTTAGGGAAAAAACTAGGTTTGAGGGAGGGTTCAGGGTTGGGGGGTGTGCAGATCATGAGTTCAAGTTTGGGTAACTCAAGTTTGAGCAGCCATTAAGAGAGCCAAGTGGAGACGCCAAGGAAACAGTTGAAAACATAGGTCTGGAGGTCAGGGGACTAGCTCAGCATGGATGTGTACATTTAGGAGTTTCCAGGTGAATAGGTGTTAGCTGAAGCCATGAACTTGGAAGAGATTTCTCATTTGGGAGTGTGGATTGAGAAGAAAGTATAGCCTAGGACCATGTCCAGCATACCTGCCCAATGGAGAGGTCAGGGAAAAAGGGGAATAGGAGGAAAGCCTAAAGAAGTAGCAGTGAAACCAGGAGAGCTTGGTGTCATAAAACCAAGGGTAAATGTGTTTTCAGAAAGGAGCAGCCCATGATAAAGTGCTGCAGAGAGGCTGAGTGAGAGAGAGAAAAAGCCATCCGTTGGGTTTCACTGTCTGGGAATCCCAGCTGACCACGGTTGAGCTGTTTGTGTGCACTCAGTGTGGAGTGCGGAAATGGAGCCGTCTTGTTTGACAAGTTCTGTCCTTTATCTTGTTTTGGACTTGATTTTTGTATCTCTTGCTGTTGCCAGAGGAGGGTACAATTCAGCTGAGGGTCTCCTAACTGAAAAAAAAAGAATAAGTGATAATCTCACTGTACTAGTTTGCACATGCTCCCCACAAAAGCCCAGTGGGCAGAAGGCTGTGAACTGTAGTTATCAACTTTCCACATTAGGGCAGTAAAGTTTGGTATGCTCAAACACTCCAGATTCTTACTGATTTTTTTTTTTGGTTGGAGGTAGTATGTACTGAGACTCAGAAAACACTACCCACAAAAGATTAAAAAAAAAAAAACCTGATAAATTGAGTTTAATCAAAATGAGAAACTGCTGCTTATGAAAAAAAAAACACTGAAAAAAAAAAAACATTAAAAGACACACCAGAGACTGGGAGAAAATATTGTCTATGTCCAAGTCTTTTATCTGCCTGAAATGGGCTTATATCCAGAACATATAAAAAGCTCTTAAAACTCAAAAATAAGAAATTAAAAGATGAGCAAAAGATTTAAAAAGACATTTCACAAAAGAAGGTATGCTGTGGCTGCTGCTAAGTTGCTTCAGTAATGTCCGACTCTGTGAGACCTTATAGACGGTAGTCCACCAGCTCCCGTCCCTGGGATTCTCTAGGCGACAACACTGGAGTGGGTTGCCATTCCCTTCTCCAATGCACAAAAGTGAAAAGCGAAAGTGAAGTTGCTCAGTCGTGTCCGACTCTTAGCGACCCCATGGACTGCAGCCCACCAGGCTCCTCTGTCCGTAGGACTCTCCAGGCAAGAGTACTGGAGTGGGTTGCCATTTCCTTCTATGAAAATGAAGGTATACAAATGGCCAATAGGCTGTTCTTCAGACACCCCAGACTGACACCAACCCCAGGTTGTGACACCTTCATATAGGTACATCTCTGCACCAGGAATATTTTCCCTGGATAGCTGCATGGCTCCCTGTTGACGGTCTTCAAGGGGTGCCTGGCTTCCTCCTGTTACTCTTGCTGGCTCTTGTCATAATCATTTCCTCTTCCTCTTGCCTACTGCCTGTTCTGGGGACAGCATGGTTGTGTTCAATGTACGTGATGTGATAATCAGCTTCCTGGTATACACGCCTCCCATCCAGCTTTCTCCTACAACAAAGAGGTCTGGTCTGCAAAACCAACAAGATACTGCATGTGACTTCCAAGGCTGAGTTCTAGAAGACACTATAGCTGCCACTTGGCTCTCACTCTGGGAGAAGTCAGGTGCCATGTTGTGAAGATGCCCAAGGAGCCCTGTGGGAGAGGTTCCTGCTGTGAGGGAACAGGGGCCCCTGGCCCACACCCTGAGCTCACCTGCAGGGTTAGCATGTGTGTAAGCCACCTTGTGAAGACCTTCCTGCCCCAGTGAAGCCTTCAGATGGCAACTAACTTCAGCCTCACTGCAGACCCTGAGCCGGGCCTAGTTAAGCCTCTCCGGAGTTTTTGACCCAAAGAAACTATGTGAAATAATGAATGTTTACTGTTTTAAGCTATTAGGTTTGGAGGTGACTTGTTACACAATTGATAACTAACAGAGGTTTGAGAGAATAAGTAGGTCCGACGTGGCTTGGTATCTAAGCCACATTCTTCTGACTACTTAGAAAATGCATATTTTGACCTTTCCCATGTATAGGTGTTGGAATAGGAAATGGAAACCCACTCCAGTATTCTTGCCCGGAGAATCCCATGGACAGAGGAGCATCGTGGGCTATGGTCCCTGAGGTTGCAGAGAGTCGAGCATGACTGAAGTGACTTGGCACAGCACAGCACATGTATAGGTGTAAACTTACTGCATTTGTCCCTTAGTTCTGAACCTGTAGAAAGGGGAGAAAGGAGGGTGAGGGAGATGTGGGGTACAGCAGATCAGAGTTATAGGTAGGAATACTGTATATCCTGCCAGGCTCCTCTGTCCATGGGATTTTCCAAGCAAGAATACTGGAGTGGGTTGCCATGCCCTCCTCCAGGGGATCTTCCTAACCCAGGGATTGAATGCACATTTCATTAAGCATGTCTTCTGCATTGGCAGATGCGTTCTTTACCACTAGCACCATCAGGGAAGCCCCAGGGATAATTTGGGGAAAGAGAAAACCTGAAAAGATAATTTTTAAAAAGCTTTAAGAAATAATGTGTGACCCCACCCAAGAAACTGTCAGCAAAAATACATGTTGCTGTCTACACTCTCGGGTCAGGTTTGTGGGGAATCTAGTCGTGTGAAAATTGCACACGGACAACAGGTGAAGCACAATTAGGTCATTTCCCCAAAGTTCACACCAAGAAGTGTACGTGTATAGCAAGTGGCAGAGCTGCTCAGAGAATGGTTCTGGAAGGACAGCCTCAAAAATTCGGAGTGGAAAGCAAAAGGAGTGCATGTCTACAGAAAGGACGAAGCTTTGCCGATTAACTGGGTTTTGAGGGCGAGTCTCATAGGAGATTTCTCTGCCCCCGGCTCCCCCCTGCCCTCCCCCACCCCCGACCCCCACCCCATCTGTCTTTTTTGCCAAAACCAGAATGGAGGAGTCTGGAACTAGTACTTCAAGACCAACTTTTAAAGGCTTATTTACTCTTAAAACATCCTTGAGGGACCCCGGGGGAAGAAAAGGGAGGAAAAAGCCAAAGATAAACACCTGGCCGGGCTCACAGAACACCTTGGAGAGTAGTCCCGGGTTCAGACCCGCACCAGCGGCGCGAGGAGCAGCTGCGGGGGCCGCTGCAGCTGGATAATGCTTTTACCATTTCCCATTCGGCCCTGGATCCCCGGCCGTCCCTGAACAGTTTCAGTCACAGTCCCTCTTCTGCTTTAGGAATCTGTTCACCCAAACAGATTAAGCAGAGACAGAGGCCTAAATAATTTGAACAGGGGTAACAGGCGGGGCGGCTCAGCCACGTTGTCAGGAGACCACAGGAGGAGGACTTTTATTTCCTGCCATGTCTGAGGCTGTGGAGGGGCAATTCCAGGCGGGGACAAGCTCAGGGGTCTCTGGGTCTGGCACCCAAGGCCAGCACTCTCTCGAATTAACCCAACTAGCAGGAAATGGTGTTTGAGCAAAAACGCCAAACTGCTCCATAATCAGTTAAAAGATAAATCTCACAAAGCAAACAACTGAGTCCCTGGATGTTCCGAGTCCCTTTCTCCAAGAGAGCAAAAACAAAGAAAATTCCTAAGTTACCAACAGGAGGGTCAGGCCTTCCAATTCCAGATCTTTGCATGTGTTAAGCAAACCAAGAATAAGCAAGAAAATATGCTATTTGAATTGCGTTCAAAACGTCTTTTACAAGTGAAGCAAATTACTTCTGCATGTTTCTGGGGCTCTGCAGAGAACAAATAGTGTTCTGCGTTTAATGGGTAAAATTACACAATTTGCTTTTAACAGTAAACCCGAAGCCACGGTGGCTTCAGATAGCATTGCGCTCCCGAGGATTCCCTCCATGCAGCTCCACTCCCAGCAGTTTCCGAGCACTTTGGAGGCACGCAGTTGTCCCCATTGCTCGCAGCGTAGCGAGGAGAGGCCGGGAGGGCGCCGGCGGGGACGCTGCCCTTTTCCCTGAAAGTTTTGTTTCTCTTCCTCCCGCGCCACCGGTTTCTGGGATTGGGTGTCTCTCTGATGTGCCCGGTGGAGGCTGGCGGGGCACCGAGTCGTCCTGAGTTACAGATTTACCGTTAGGCTCCCGGGGGTCCCGCCCCTAAAGGTGGGTGCCAACTGCACCAGGAGTCTCTATGGCGAGGGCAGTCCCCGCGAGGTCTGGCTGGACGTCCCCAAGGCTCCACCTTTGCGTCCAAGAGTTCCGAGGAGCAGGCCGGGGGGCGGGCGCGGGAGGCGAGTCCGGGGACGGAGCGGCTGCCCCCCGGTTCTGGCCCCGCGCTGCCCGCGCGCCCCGCCCGCTACGGGCGTGTCCGTCCAGCAGGGGGCGCCAGAGCTGGCCTCTCGCTCTGCCCATCGGGGCGGGCGAGCCTGGGACCCTGCCTCCCTGCTTGCCCGCGGTCCGCCCCCCGCGCGCGTCCGGCCGGCCCGAGCCGAGCGGCGCATCCGGGCCGAGAGAGGAAGAGGACCGCGAGTTCCTCGAAAGGGACCAACTTGCCAAGCGCCCAGGAGAAAGGGCAGCGGACGCGTGGCCGACAGGGGTGGTGGCGCCGGATCCCCGCGCCCAGGCCCCTACGGCCCGCGGCATGGCCCGGGGCTCGGCGCTGCGGTGGCTGTGCGTCCCGGCCGTCTGGGCGGTCGCCGCTCTCTTGCTCTGCGTGTCCAGGGCCTCAGGTAGGAGTCACCAGCCCGCGTCCGCCCGGGCGCACCAAGCGCGGGCAGAGGGCTTGCCACTCGCGCGCCCGTCCCTTCCCTCGCGATGCTGCTGCTCCGGCCGCCGCGCCGGCGCCGGTGCTCCTGGGCGAGGGGCGCCTGGCGGGGGCCCTCCTCCCGTGCCCACCTCAGCCCGGCTCCGCATCTGCGCCCCGCCGCCCGGGGCTGCTTTCAATAAGGCGCGCTCCTGGGACGCCTAAGTGTTTCCAGAGGCTAGGGCGGGCGGCGCCGGCGCCCGCGAGGAGCCCCTAGCCGGGGGTTTCCGAGGGTCGTGAGTGTGAATGCGGCCGGCGCCCGGGTCCTCAGACGTGTCCGAGGTTCTCAGGACCTTATCTCGGCCCTGCTCCCCGAGGTTCTTTCCAGAGCTCCAGGTCTGCGGCGCCCGGGTCTGCGCCGACATCTCCCCAGGGCCGGCGCCGCGGTGGGACGAGGCTCAGGGAAGGGGGCTCCCGATCCCCGCCCCTTGGTTGGAAGGGAATTTGGCTTCCCTTTTGTTGGCCCCTCACCCCCTCCACCACCGCCGAGAAGTGGCCAAAGCAGCGTTTCCTTGCCTGGGGTCCGGGGTCCCCGGGCTGCCTTTCCGCTGCTAGAGACCTAGCCTTTTTCGGGCTGGCTGGAGGGTGGGCCAGGCTCCCGGGTGGCATTCCCCTCGAGGGTCGCACGCTGTTGGGCTGCGTGGACCCCGGGGCGAGCAAGAGGTGCCATCACGTTCGGTGGAAGCTAGGGGGATCGGCCTAGGGTGCCACGCTGTCCCGATACCCGCGGCACCCGCCTGCCCGCCCCCACCCCGCCCCCGCCAGCCAGTTTCCCGCACCCTGCTGCTGCGAGGGAGGGCGGCGGAACCTCTAGGTTTGAAAGCTAAGGGGGTTCACCTCGTGACCCAGAAATGTGTGAGCTGCCCCTTACCCCTAAGTGGGTCTCCGTGTCCCCCACTCAATGTACTGTGCCCCCTCCCACTGGCATTTCTGCAGGTAGGTGAGAATAGACAAAAGCACAAGAAGGGGGCTCGGTGGTTGTCGTCTTCTGCTGCCAACTGCGCGCTCCAGGGATCCATCCAACGATTCAGAAATGCTCGGCAGCCTTTCCTGGGGGGCGTTTGGGTTTAATACAAGAGCCAATTACGTCACACATCCTTGGTTACTTGATTTGGGAAAGGGGTTTGCGTTTCTGTCGCTGTCCCTTAAAGTGTAAGCCGCTCAAGGTGCACGGTACAAAGGTAGGTAAAGCAGACCTAAGTTAGTCTGTGCCTTTTGAACAGCACCCCTCTAGATTTCTGCACCCCTTATCCCGCTAGAATCCCTCTCCCGTTTCGAGTCAAGGTGTGCATTTGCTGCGCTGCGGGAGGGGAAAGAAGGGGTTTAACCGCGGGGGCTCGACGTGCCACTGAACAGCGTTTGCCTCGTGGCCATGTGGGGGTTAATTGCTCTGCAAAACCCTACTGCGCAAACCTGTGGCCCAGCGGTTTTAGTTGCATTTGCCAGGGGGGAGTTGGAAGTGGGTGATGTGAGAAAAGGTGATGGGTCTGTTCCTTAAATCAAGATTGCAGCAAGACTGAAAAGTTGCTCGCATTTTGGGCAGAGGAGTTTAAACATTGCCGTAGTTTCCAGTCGAGTTAAAGAAATCTCTGAGGAACAAAGCAATCCAATATCACTTTCCTTAATTTCTGAACCCTGTGTGGAGGTAATTTTCTTTCTCCAGTGAAATAATAGTAATTTCTATAGGGGAGGGAGTAAGGAAGCTGTTTATAATTCTCTTTCTTCTGAATGTTAGGTGAGGTGGAAATGCAAAGAATAAGATCATATTCAAACTATGAATACAATTTTATGATTACAGGAGATTCAAGTATTTGGCATCTTTTCTGCTGTAAAGAGGAATCCCTGTAATCTGAGTGTATTTTATACTCAAAACATACGTTACTATGTAAAAACAAGGAAACGTTATTCTGAAAGGATTTATAAGTTCTATGTTTTTATAGAAGGTTCTGTTCCTTAGGGAGACAAATGCTTAATTTTGGACTGTGTGTTCTGCCTGGGTTTGACAGGCTGGGAGTTTTAGGGTCTCTTCACCCCTGATTTTAACAGTGCAATGTTGACTTCTGGCCCATATCCCTGGAGTGATGGCGGTACTAAATAATGATAGTGATCCATTTGAAAAGAAGTAAATGAAAACATCTTGAAAAAGAAGACTGTGGAAAAAGAAAAGTTTTTATATACTCTATAGTAAGGCAACATGTTTTTCTTATTATGGCTGTGTACCAAGAAAAGAAGAAGCACTCATTTGAAAATTGTCAGTATTTAATAGCAAAAGCAAGTTTAACCCTCATGTCTACTTGACAAAAATGCCATCTGGACAATGACCACCACTATGTGGCATTCCATGTGAGCTGCTGTACTGAACTGTTTATAAAAATGGCGATAGGTGACCCAGGGGCTCTAGCCAACGAGGCTGAACTCTTGATTAGTAAAGCAAGTCATGGTTAGACAACTTACAAGAAATCTACTTAACATTTTTGCCTTCAGAAAAGCAACATGGGTTTAAAAAGATACACTGACCAGGGGTTTTGGGTGACAGCGATCTGCAGATTTACAAGACAACGTGAAATACCATTTCTATTTTTATTGTTAAAACGTTTTCTTGTTGTTTGGTCAAAATACCACTGTAATTGTGTGTGTGTGTCACTCTCGGTTATGGTGTGACTTGTCGTGAATTACTTGTTCCCTGTGGACGTTTTGTCTTTCTACCCTTGGTTTAACCTTTGAGACATTGAAGCCTGGAAGAATTTGGGTTTCACGCTCTAGCCTTTGGAATCTTTTCCTGAGATCAATGGGATAGAAATGCAGGGGCTGGGGAACAGCCTGTCTGACAGGTAGGGAAGATTAATCCCCTAAAGAGGGATTTCTAAAGCAAGGTTGCAGCTGGAGAAGTGGCACTCCTTTAAAATGCATTCCACGGGAGGCCAGGATGTAGAAAGTTATCATTATCATTGAAATGGGAACTGGGTGTGAAAGGCTTGGTGCCCCCCCCCCCCCCCGCAATCTGCAGAGCCCTGGCCACTCTGATTCGGTATAGGAAATTTGTGCACGCTAACTCTTTTCTCAGGGAGAGGTGTAATTATATACTTCCAAATTGTAGTCAGGGAAGAGAGAGTGGGTTACTAACTGTTATCTGTACCCAAGGTTTATAACCATCTTCTAAAACATTCATTGATGTCAGGGGCCTTTTGGTGTTTATCTGGTCCATTCCCTGGGAACCTGGAGGGGGACCGGCAGCATCCTGTGGTTACCACCTGGAGAAGGGCTGGGCTGTGAAGCTTTGGGTTTACTCTGTTGTCCCCCATGGGGATCCCCTTATGCGCTGTGATATGTTCCTGGTAAAGAAAGTTGCCATTAAGATATTTCTTTCTTTGGGGACCCTGTGGTGACTGCCAGGTGGACCCTATGAATACCATGCCTGGAAGGTGTCAAAGCAAAGTAACCAGGGGGCTTTGCTTTGCAGAGAAGTGTTGCTGATTAAGTCTGGATTTTACATGTCCAATAGCAATTTCATGAAAGGACAGCTGGGCTGAAAGAACTGGTTTTGAAAACATTGCTTCTCAGTGACTCTGAGTTCTTTGGTTTTATATTGTAGAACTGTATCACTGTAAAAGAATTGCTACAATTTTGGTGGGTAGTGCAGGCTTCTTGAGTTTTGAAATAAAAATCTAAGCAACAAGACCAGTTCTGGCCCACTAATTATGGCTGCAACTGGCTGGGGTTTGTACCAGCCTTCTTCTAGTATGTATTTATTTGGTTTTGCTGAGGAGCTTGCCAAGTTGGAAAAAAGGGCGGGACAGCTCTGCTTGCATGTGCTGCTGTCATAAAATATGTCTGGGGTGTGATCTGTTTAAAATCATATTAACAGAGTGGCCAAGGAATTGTTGAACAGTGTTGGGAAAACTTCAAAACTAAGGAATTGTGTTGGTGTTATTTGTACCATTTTGGGGATTTCCATTTTTTTTCCCCCCAAGTTCTACTGAAAGAACCAAAAAATCAAAAGCCAAAGGGAAGGAAATAATTACAGAACAATCTAGCCTGATTAGACTAAGTGGCTTGTCCTCTAGAAAGTCCAGTGAGATGTGGTGTGTGTCTTTAATTGTCATTGGAATGAGCTTCAGTAAGCGCTTTGTCACTTTTGAGATGTTATCTGGGGAGAATGTGGCAGCTTCTTCAAATCCTCCTGGAGTGGGGGAGGGTTTCCCCCAAGTCTCAGATGCTTCCAGCCTCTGGGTTTCCACACCTCGGGTGCCCTCCTGGAGGGCGAGTTAACCCAGTGTGCACTTAAATGACAGAAATCCTCACTGTAGGCTTCTGCTGTGGAGTATAGGTACATGTAACTATTTAGGTTAAAATTAATTAAACTGAACTGAAATGAAAGATTCAGTCCCTCCACTGCACTCGCTGCATTTCAGGTTCCTCATGTTTGTGGTGCTAGTGGTAAAGAACCTGCCTGCCAATGCAGGAGACACAAGAGATGTGGGTTTGGTCCTTGGGTTGGGAAGATCCCCGGGAGGAGGGCATGGCTACCCACTCCAGTATCCTTGCCTGGAGAGTCCCATGAACAGAGGAGCCTGGAGGGCTTACAGTCCTTACGGTTGCAGAGAGTCGGACAGGACTGAAATGATTTAGCACACAAATGTGACGGGTGGCTCGAATGGTCCAGGAACGTAGAGGACATCTCCAGCATTGCAGGAAGCTCTGTCCACCACCACTCTTCTTTGCCGAGCGTCTCTGTGTTAGTCGCTGTTGTTTTAGGAATGTCTTGTGGAGTCCAGAGTCAGGGAGGGGCTTACCTTGTTTGCTTAGAGTTCTGTTTGTTGACTGTGGGAGATTTGATGGCAAAAATGAACTGGATTGACTGACTCTAATCTGTAGAGTTAGATTAGAGAGGCTTCCCCAAGAGGGGCTTAGCAGAGGTGTGATGACCAAGGCGACATGCATACACTTACATACCATATAGTGCTGATTTGGGGAAAATGTTATTTCTAAAGAATTCACATATTAAGAGCTAGACAAAATTATACGAACATGTTGTGTGTGTGCATGTGTGTGGGAGGGCCACATCATGGCTTCAGTGCCATTTAAAAAGCACATGAAACGGTCAGAGTGATGACTGTTGATTCAGATTAGACTGAGTCTGACGTAATGGAGGAATCTTCAAGTGTTGAAAGGAAACAAATATCACATCAAGGTTTAAAGCACAGATGCAAAGAATTCCAGCACAAGAAAGGACGAAGAAACTTGCCTGATTACTGGTTGGATTCCCCCGCACAATGCCAGGCACATTCGGGGTGTGCGAAAGCAGTTTCCCACTTGAGGAAGGAAATCACAGTGGGGGTGAGACAGGGAGCTGGGGAGATGATCTGAGAACATGTTCATGGACCAATTCTCAGTCCCATCTGAACTGAGCCTTAATATGCTTCAGCTAGGATTTGCCAAAGATTTCCTGCAGCCCACAGCTCTGTGATGACGCCTGATAGTGGCCAACCTTCCCAAGATCTTCTCATTTATTTCGGAGCCACCACGTGGGATGCGGTGGAATGTGTTTGTGGAATGTGTTTGCAGATGGGAAAGGGCTGAGAGAGAAGGGCAGGCATGGAAAGAGGCAGAACCAAGAGCAGCCAGAGCACCGTCCTCAGAGAAGGGGAAATGGTGTGGAGTCAAGAGGGTGAGGATCTTAGCTCTCAGGCAAATGCAGGGTGTGATGCGATAAGCAGGGCAAGATATGGTGAGCCGCAGCCATATTTTCAGAGGAGGATTTGGCAGCAGCCAGGGGTAGTGGTAGGGGAGCTAAGTGGGTAGTAGCTGCACCCCAGAAAGGAGGTGCTTGAAAAATCAAGGGGCTTGGCCTTGGATTTGTGGGGGAATTCCCAGGAACGGTCCTGGTGGAGGAGCATCCTGGGAGGAAACTGAGGCAGAAGGAAATGTCCAGTTATTCCTTGGGGGTCTGGAGGAGGGACGCACACAGCAGTTTAGCTTCTGGCAGACAATGGGCACTGGGAAGGAGAATGAGTAGGATTTGGGGGATGGTGAGGAATTGAGGGGGTGCATAAGAGTTCCATCTAGAAAGTGAGCCACTTTCTAGTGGATGGTAAGAGGGGTGTAGAAAGGGAGTGAGGGCCAAAGCTGAGAAGGCTTTCAGGCACAACCTCTGGGTCACATTCGGTTAAGTGTCCACCTTGGTGTCCTGTTGCAGGGTGTTGCCTTATGTTTTCAACTGTTAGTGAACATTTGGAAATAACATTTAGAAATTAGGAATTTTTCTCCAGACAGGGAAATAACCACTAGGTCACTATAGTCTTTGTATAACACTGAATACGTTTCTAGAGCAGCTTAAGGGCTACCGGAGGAGATGGTGACGAGGGAGAGCTCTGTCTTACGAGAAAATAAGACATGGAGGGACGGATTGTACATCTGGTTATTTTGCAAAAAGAAACACAGAAGAACCTAGAAAGTGACATCAGTTACCTGAGATCTTTTTACAATAAAGGCAAGTGTTAGTTGTTCAGTCATGTCCGACTGTTTGCAACCCCATGAACTATAGTCCACCAGGCTTCTCTGTCCATGGGATTTCCCAGACAAGGATACATTCCCTTCTCCAGGGAATCTTCCCCACCCAGGGATGGGACCTGGGTCTCCTGCATTGCCAGCAGATTCTTTACTATCTAAGCCACCAGGAAAGCCAAAAATAACGGTAAAATATGTATAAAATAGACCTTTGAACCCATTATAAGTGCATTTCCCCAGTGTTAAGTGTCTCCACCTTGTGCCACGTCATCACTGTCCATCTCCAGACTTGTCTTTATCCCCCAGGTGGAGACTTGCCCCCGTTAAACCCCAGTGGCCCATTCCTCCTGCCAGCGATGACGGTCCCCATTCTACTTATGAAACTGACTACCATAGATATCTCAAATAAATGGAAGTGTATGGTATTTGTCCTCTTGTAAATGGCTTCTTTCACTTAACACAGTCTTTTCAAGTGTTCATCCATCTCAGAATATGTACTAATACTTCTTTTTAAGACTGAGTAGTACTCCATTATGCACACATGTACCTACACCCCGTGCACACACTACATTTTGCTTTACCACTTTTTCTGTCTGTTGGCAGACATTTGGGTTGTTTCCACCTTTGGCCGTTGTGAATAGTGCTGTTATGAACATAGTTGTACAGATATCTGTTCGAGTCCCTGCTTTCAGTCCTTTTGGATATATACCTGGAAGTGGAATTGCTGGATCGTATGGTCATTCTAAGTTTACTTTATTGAGTAACCACCATGCTGTCAACATCAGTTATTTTCTGCTTTATTGATAACAGCCTTCATAATGAGTGTGAAGTGGCTTTGATCTCATTGTGGCTTTGATTTGCATTTTTCTAATGATTCGTGATGTTGAGCATCTTTTCATGTCATTTATATATATTTCATGCACCATTAGTATATCTTTTTTTGAAATATGTCCCAGGTGCCCCTGATGGTAATGAACCTGCTTGCCAGTGCAGGAGATGTAAGAGACGTGGTTTTGTTACCCTGGGTCAGGAAGGTTCCCTGGAGGAGGGCATGGCAACCCACTCCAGTATTCTTGCTTGGAGAATCCCAAGGACAGAGAAGCCTGGTGGGCTACAGAGTTGACACAACTGAAGTGACTTAGCATGTACTATTCAAATCCTTTGCCCATTTTTAAATCAGATTGTTTGGGTTGTCTTGGTTGAGTTGTAGGAGCTCTATATATTCTAGATATTGACTCTTTATCAGATATATGATTGCGTTTATTTTCTCCCATTCTGTGGGTTGCTTTTCCACACTGTTGATAATATCCTTTGATGCACAAAAATTTTTAATTAAAAAAATCAATTTATCTATTTTTTTAAACCTGTGCTTTTGGTGTCACATCCAAGAAATTGTTGCTAAGTCCAATGTCCTGAAGCTTCTCCACTATTGTTTTTTTCTAAAAGTTTCATAGTTTTAGCTTTTGTTTGGGTCCTTGATCCATTTTCAGTTAAGGTATGGGTTTGACTTCATTATTTCTAATGTGGAAATATAGTTTTCCCAGTACCCTTTGTTGAAAAGACTTTTCTTTATTCATTGAATAGTCTTGGTATCCTTGTCGTTTGCTCCACATGTAGAGCGGGGCAATTCTGGATTCTCTATTTTATTCCATTGGTCTGTGTCTATCCTTTGGTCAGTGTTTTGATTATTGCAGCTTTGTAGTATGTTTTGAGATCAGGAAGTATGGGTGCTCCAACTTTTTCTAGATTGTTTTGGCTATTTGGGATCCCTTGAAATTACATATGAATTTGTGTCTGAGATTTTGATGAAGATTGCACTGAATCTGTGCATTGCTTTGGATGTTCAGTTCAGTTCAGTTCAGTCGCTCAGTCGTGTCCAACTATTTGCGACTCCATGGACTGCAGCACGCCAGGCCTCCCTGTCCATCACCAACTCCCAGAGTCCACCCAAACCCATGTCCATCGAGTCGGTGACACCATCCAACCATCTCATCCTCTGTCATCCCCTTCTTCTCCTGCCCCCAATCTTTCCCAGCATCAAGGTCTTTTCAAATGAGTCAGCTCTTCGCATCAGGTGGCCAAAGTATTGGAGTTTCAGCTTCAACATCAGTCCTTCCAATGAACACCCAGGACTGATCTCCTTTAGGATGTACTGGTTGGATCTCCTTGCAGTCCAAGGGACTCTCAAGAGTCTTCTCCAACACCATAGTTCAAAAGAAGAATCAATTCTTCTGCACTCAGCTTTCTTTATAGTCTAACTCTCACATCCATACATGACTACTGGAAAAACCATAGCCTTGACTAGACGGACCTTTGTTGGCAAAGCCATGTCTCTGCTTTTTAGACACCTTAACAAATCTTATAGTTCACAAAAACAGCCCAGAAATAGGTCCAACTTAAAGGAGACTACAGGACGAGAAAAGTAAATGCGGCATGTTTCTGAAGAGGACTGGTTTAGAGTGAAAACTGACTTGCACATCATTGGAAACTTTGATGAAATTGGACTATGGAGGTCAATTATTTAAAAGTGTGGTCTGAGTTCAGTTTCCTGAATTTGTTAATTGTACTGAGGTTCTATGAGAGAATATTTTTGGTCTTAGGAAGTGTGTACTCAGTGTTAATGGATAAAGAGCATAATGTCTGCAACCAATTCTTAGTTCGGAATAAAAAGCAGTGTGAGTATGGAGAGAGAATGATGAAGTATGTGGGGTGAAACATGAAAAATTAGTGAATCTGGGTAACAAGTATGGGGGAGTTTCATGCATGAATCTTCCAACTTTTGAGTAAATTTGAAATTATCTCAAAATAAGGCATGAAAATTATGTTAATTGATACAAATGTATGACTGTGGACAGTGAAATCTATAATGGGGTTGAACAGATTTGCTTAGAGAGACTCAAGTGGTTATAATTTTATGGGAAATGGTGTCACACCTCACCTAGGGATGGGGTGGGGCAGGCTCCACGTGCCTTTTACCAACACTGTGTTTATCAAAGAATGAAAATCACCAAGTCTTAGTCCAGTTTCTGGATCCCCAGAACTTCTAACATCTTTTACCTTAGCCTTTTACTATAGAAAACTTCAAGTATACATAAAATTAGACTAGTACAGGGAACCCCTATATATTTTTCACCCAGCTTCAACAGTTAACAAGTTCTGTTCATTTCATTTCTTCTGGCCCACTTAATGGGTCCTGGACAGCTTTAATTTTTCTCTTGTAAATACTTCAGCATGAATGGTAAGACCTGTTTTCCACATAATCTCTGTACTGTTATCACAAGCAAGTGATACTTGATACCCAGGCCCTGCCCAGCTTCCCCAACTTCCTGGAAAATGTCCTTTCACATTTGGCTTGTTTGCAGCGGGACCCAGGCAAGGTGCGCCCGTAAACCCTGGTTTTCACCATCAGAACGGCCTTCAGCCAGAGGGAGTCCCATTGGGTCTGAGGTTCCAAATTCCAGCAGGTATAGGCGCTGCTTCTCTGCATTCCCAAGGCTGCCCTCAGTGTGGTAGGGACCTGTACAGAGCTGGGTCCTGATGCAGAGGCCTGGATACCCTGCCTTGGAGCAGCAAAGTGCGTGGTGTGTGTGGGGGGCACAGGGAAGGCCCGCTGAGCTGTGTCCAGTGCAGCCCTTCATTCATCCTCTTTTGGAGGGTGCTCCTATGACTGTCTCCAGGCCAGCCCACACCCTTCTCAGAGCCCTGGACTCATTAACACAAAGATTGTTAAGGTGTAGAAAGGGAGCAAGGAAGGCATTTTAGCTTTCTTGTGTGTATTGTACCCTCTTCCCCTTTTCAACAACAACATATCGCAAGACTCAGTTTTGTGCTTCCTGGTGGATGGTTTGACATCCCACTTGAAAATTCAGACTGTTTGCTGGGAAGACTGTGTTTTACCAAATATATGACAGATGAGCAGATATGTAACCAGAATACATAAAGAACTTGTAAAAAAAAATGTTCCAATTAAAAGGGACACAATGCACAGCAAGCGGTTTGCAAAAAAATACAAAAGACCCAAAACTTAAGAAAAAGAGTTTGGTGTTAGTAGGGTTCAAGAAAATGCAAGTTATGAGGCAGTTATCCCAAGGTATTTCTGACTGAGCAGGTCAGAAATGGGTCATAAGGAGCATGTCAGTAGTGATATGAAGAGGGTGGCATGGTGGTGTGTAAGCTACTGCTTTGAGGGCCATGTGACATTTATAATACACATATTCTGTGGCCTGATCCACAAAAGTATGTGCACACCTGGAAAACATGCTGCACCATTTCTAATAGTGAGAAGTTGGAAATATCAGCATGTCTTTTAATGGAAGCCGAATAATTGAAGTGGTACCATGTCTCTACTATGGATTACTATACAGTGGCTAAAATGAAGATGAAACTCTGTAGATGCCCACAGAGGAAGATTTCAAAGTGAAATTCTGGGTAGGGACAAAATCAAGTTGCAGAAGATATCCTTCTTCGTGGGATTGATCTAAAAATGTCCCACGCCCCTCTCCTCTCTCTGTGGATAAAGCTGTCTCTAGAATAAAGCCTCCAATCTACAAGTCAGATTGACAACAGTGGTTACCCTGGGGGAGATGGGAAGGCGTCATAGGAATCTTCAGGATCTTTGATTCCACCATACCTCCTGTGCTAGGGATTACTTTACTGGATCCTGTTTATAAGCCTTGGGGGCAACATTTATGTCTACACATTCAGATAAATTAGCAGGAACTGTTACACAGTTACTTCCTCTCTCCCATCATCTTGCTCTTTTCTTTGTAACAAATTCTTGTCCAGCTCTGGCCAGAGGGGAAGGTGAAGGGAAAATGTGGCAAGTCAATTTGTTGAGGAGATGTGGAAGTTTTTAAGCGATTCATAAGCTCTTCAGGGGTGCATCTTGATCTTTGGGTTGAAGGCAATGGCACCCCACTCCAGTACTCTTGCCTGGAAAACCCCATGGATGGAGGAGCCTGGTAGGCTCCAGAGTTGCTAAGAGTCTGGCATGACTGAGCAACTTTACTTTCACTTTTCACTTTCATGCATTGGAGAAGGAAATGGCAACCCACTCCAGTATTCTTGCCTGGAGAATCCCAGAGACAGAGGAGCCTAATGGGGTGCTGTCTATGGGATCGCACAGAGTCGGACACGACTGAAGTGACTTAGCAGTAGCAGCATGGGTGGTAAGTGCTTCTGGGGTAGCCTAGCTAGTAAAGAATCTGCCTGCATTTCAGGAGACCCTGGTTCAATTCCTGGGTCAGGACGATCCCCTGGAGAAGGGATAGGCTACCCACTTGGGCTTCCCTGGTGACTCGGTCAGTAAAGAATCCTCCTGCAATGTGGGAGACCTGGGTTCGATCCCTGGGTTGGTAAGATCCCCTGGAAGAGGACATGGCAACCCACTCCAGTATTCTTGCCTGGAGAATCCCCATGGACAGAGGAGCCTGGCAGGCTACAGTCCATGGGTTGCAGAGAGTCAGACACGACTGAATGACTAGGCACAGCACAGCACAGCACATGGATGGGTAAAAAAATGGAAGTTTGGGGATGTAGAAAACTAGTTCCTGGGGATGTAGAAAACTAGTTCAGCTAGTTCTCCTGGTTGTTGAATTCTCTGGACTTTGCAAATATTCAATCTAAATTCCATTTTGATGACTTCCATGGTGGTCCAGTGTGAGTTCACCTTGCAGTACAGGGGACACAGGTTTGATCCCTGGTCAGGGAACTAAGATCCCACATGCCTCGGAGCAACTGAGTTGGTGTGCCCCAACAAAAGACCCTGCATGCCACAGCAAAGATCCCGTGTGCCACAACCAAGACCCAAGGCAGCCAAATAAATAAATACTAAGAAAAAACACATTAGATTCTGACATATTTAATGTTTTTAGAGCATCATGCAGAATGCCCTCATGGTTGCTTCATGCCGGCCCTGTGATGTCTCTTTAGACAGCTTTGGGTCAGCTTGTTTTGGTGTAGCCATCTCTGTATAAGCCTAGAACCCCAATTTTGTTCTGAGCACTGTTGCAATACTTTTCCTTTGTGAAAATGGCCACAAAGAATCCAAATTATCTTATATTCTGAAACTGAAGCAAAATACAGGAAATCTAGTTGCTTTGCCAACAAAGGTCCATCTAGTCAAGGCTATGGTTTTTCCAGTAGTCATGTATGGATGTGAGAGTTGGACTGTGAAGAAAGCTGAGTGCCGAAGAATTGATGCTTTTGAATTGTGGTGTTGGAGAAGACTCTTGAGAGTCCCTTGGACTGCAAGGAGATCCAACCAGTCCATTCTGAAGGAGATCAGCCCTGGCATTTCTTTGGAAGGAATGATGCTGAAGCTGAAACTCCAATACTTTGGCCACCTGATGCAAAGAGTTGACTCATTGGAAAAGATTCTGATGCTGGGAGGGATTGGGGGCAGGAGGAGAAGGGGATGACAGAGGATGAGATGGCTGGGTGGCATCACGGACTGGATGGACGTGAGTCTGAGTGAACTCCGGGAGTTGGTGATGGCAGGGAGGCCTGCTGCTGCTGCTGCTAAGTTGCCTCAGTCGTGTCCGACTCTGTGTGACCCTATAGAGTGCAGCCCACTAGGCTCCTCCGTCCCTGGGATTCTCCAGGGAAGAATACTGGATTGGGTTGCCATTTCCTTCTCTAATGCAAGAAAGTAAAAAGTGAAAGTGAAGCTGCTCAGTCGTGCCCTACTCTTAACGACCCCATGGACTGCAGCCTACAAGGCTCCTCCATCCATGGGATTTTCCAGGCGAGAGTACTGGAGTGGGGTGCCATTGCCTTCTCCGCAGGGAGGCCTGGCATGCTGCAATTCATGGGATGGCAAAGAGTCGGACACAACTGACCAACTGAACCAAAACCAAAAAGGACATTGAGGTGGAAATATGATTGGAACTGTCTTTCAAAATGTACCGTTTCAAGGTTTTATGGCTACAGTCCATGGGGTTGCAAAGAGTCGGACACAACTGAGCGACTGAGCACAAGTGCGTGCAAGATGAAGTTCATTCCTTTTGTCATAAAGATAATATTACACTGTTACAGGTTAAATAGTGTTTTCTTCCAAAGATATAGTATATTGGAGTCCTAAAACTGTGAAGAAGGCTGAGCGCCGAAGAATTGATGCTTTTGAACTGTGGTGTTGGAAAAGATTCTTGAAAGTCCCTTGGACTGCAAGGAGATCCAACCAGTCCATTCTGAAGGAGATCAGCCCTGGCATTTCTTTGGAAGGAGTGATGCTAAAGCTGAAACTCCAGTACGTTGCCACTTCATGCGAAGAGTTGACTCATTGGAAAAGACTCTGATGCTGGGAGGGATTGGGGGCAGGAGGAGAAGGGGACGACAGAGGATGAGATGGCTGGATGGCATCACTGACTTGATGGACATGAGTCTGAGTGAACTCCAGGAGTTGGTGATGGACAGGGAAGCCTGGCGTGCTTCGATTCATGGAATCGCAAAGAGTTGGACACGACTGAGCGACTGAACTGAACTGAACTGAATTGAACTAAATCCTCAGTACTTTAGAATGTGATCTTATTTGGAGAGAGGGGTTTACAGATGTACCTGAGTTAAACTGAGGTCATCAGGGGTGGGCCCTAATCCAGTATAGCTGGTGTCCTTATAGAAAGGGGAAATTTGGGCACAGAGGGAAGGCCACGTGCGGACACAGGGAGAAGGTGGCTGTCTGCAAGCTGAGGAGAGAGCCCTCAGAAGAAGCAGCTCTGCCCACACCCTTATCCCAGACTTCCAGCCTCCAGAACAGTGGGAGGATGGAGGTGTGTAGTCGAAACCCCCTAGTCTGTGGTGCTTTGTCAAGCCAGCTGAAGCTGACTCATACAGACACTTCTGCACTTACATGCAGGCTAATCAAGTATTGCTTTCTATCGATTTTCTTTTCAGAGGACCTGCATAGGAATTCAACTGATAGAAATGTTCCACTGCTAATGGACACTTCTGTGGCTGAACCCGTCATGCCTGGGGTGGCAGCAAACTGGATTGGCCCCATGATTGGTTAGTGATGCAGTTAGGAGTCAGAGTCACCAGGCCCAGTGTGGGCATGGTCAGACTCTCTCTGTGTGCCTATGGCCTGACTCAGGCCAGTCCCTTGGCATCAGAGGGCAAGTCCACTCCCTGGAAAGCTTGCTGTTTGGGACTGCTTCCCTGGTTGATGCTTTGGCCGGCCCCGTGTGGTCTTCCGAGCACCTCTGTGGGACCAGCCCTGTGTCCGAGCCTGGATGTCTTTGGTCAGTCACCCATCTGTCCCCTTTCCCTTCCTCCAGCTGTTTGCCTGGCTCTTAAGAGAGGCTTTGATGGGAGTTTCCTGGAGCTCAGAGGAGAGAGAGGTGGGCTGTTGAGGCCCCAAGATGTCAGGCACCCATCCCAGCCTTTGTTTCCCTTGGGGGAGCCTGGGTAACAACGAAAACAAAATCCAACAAAAGCACACATCCCTGGGCGCTGGGACGGGGCGGCTGTCAGCCTGTGTGATTTATCTGGGCCTGGGAGCCTTTGAAGCAGGAGGCTGTTGGAGTCCTTGAAGGCTGGCCCTGCAGGGAGGCCCTGGAAGTGCCAAATGGAGAGGCAAGAGCAAGCGGGTTGAGAGGGGTGGTGAGGGAGGGAGCTCTTGGAAGTCCATTCCTTTGTCCTTTGGGTCAGCAGCTCCTTTCTTCACCTTTGTCCTGTTCCAAAATGCAGGGGTAGCTCTGGAGGCCACAGGAAGGTCCTGTGGGCAGAAAAAGGCATTGACTTTGGGCTGGCCCTGAGTTTGCCAAGCAGGACTCCCAGAGGGCTTCCCTGTAGCTTTTTGGAGACTCTGGGCAAAGATGCAGGGAGATGAGGCCAGCCCCTTCCCAGAGGGGCACCCGATGTAGGCACCCATGGATGCTGGAGAGGGAGGTAAGCATGGAGTCCTGCAGAGGATGAGTTTTAAGGATGAGCATGTGTAGGGGTGTCAGCCTCCACCAAGTGGCTGCTGGGGCTTCTGACTGGAAGGCAGCTTTATAAGAAGGAGCCCAGAGGATGCTTTCTTAAATGTCAACAAGAGGTATAATTCTGATACAACCTTCTGACTGTTTCAGTAATGGTCAAGCACATATGTTTCATTGTTGAAATTCAGCTGCTTTTCTGCTATATACATCCCAGTTTTTCTTCACTATTTGCTAAATTTGATGTGTCTTTCTCATTTTATTTTGGAAGAAGGAAAATCCTTTGTTTTACAAGGCAGTGCCCAGGCACAATTACCTTTAATTAGCAAAGCATTTTCAGAGTTCAGATAAGGTTCACCTTTTTTTTTTTTTTTTGCTACTCTAAACTTTGACCCATTTGTTTTCTTATTTAAAAAAATAATAATTAAGGAAAAAACCCAAGATAATCACATTCCTTGTAGTTGACTAACCATAGATTTCTATGGTGTCTAAAAGCCAAACTGATTCAAAACAAAATGAAAGAAGGAAAGCCAAGTATGGGTATAAGTTTATCTGCCTGGGATTAAGTTTTAAAAAATGTTCTTTATAATTAGTTTCTTCCCCAGAGGTGGAACGAGTCCTGCCCTAAGTTTTGTGTGTGTGTGTGTGGGGGGCAGGGGATGTTCTCATGATACTGAGGGAACTTTGGCTTGGGCCCAACTATATACTTATGATTGCAAGTATTTTATTTTTTAAAATCACTGTGTGAAAACTCCCTCAAAACAATGCTTTCTATCTTTTCTGTTGGCAAATATTTACTAGAGGGCCCTCCTAGCATCGGGGTGTTATTTAGAGGAACTTCACGTAGTTTCTTCTGAATTGTTTTCATTTTACTTTATAATTTTTTTATCTTTTAATTTTTTTCTTTTTTTGGCCATGTTGCACAACTTGGGGTATCTTAGTACCTTGACCAGGAATTGAACCCAGGTTGCCTTCAGTGGAAGCACAAAGTCTAAACCACTGGTCAGGGAATTTCCTGTTTTCATTTTAAATCAGGGTTATGCATTTATTCCTCAATTGAGTAATGATCTAGAAAAACAACAACAAAAAACCCCCAGTAACAAATGGTGATGACTTAAAAAGTAAAACTGAGAAGGGTATAAAATGAAAAGCCCTTCTCACTTCTCAACCACCCTCCACCTCCCCTGCAGAAAAGTGTTAGTCACTCAGTCGTGATCGACTCTTTGCAACCCCATGGACTGTAGACTGCCAGGCTCCTCTGTCCATAGAATTCTCCAGGCAAGAATACTAGAGTGGGTAACCATTCCCTTCTCCAGGAGGTCTTCCTGACCTGGGAATCAAATTCAGGTCTCCTGCTTGGCAGACAGATTCTTTACCTTCTGAGTCACTAGGGAAGACCTGCAAAGGTCCCAGGTGAGCTTGGCCCACAGTCTTTGTACTTCCAGACATTTCCTGGGTTCCCGTGCTTGTCTGTGCATCTCTTTTGTTTATTTTTAAAAACTGTGGTAAAATGTGCATAACATAAAATTAACCTTAAGTGTACAATTCAGTGGCATTTTGTGCATTCACTGTGCTGTGCAACCATCACCTCTGTTGGTTTTAGAACATTGCCATCACTCCCAAAGGAAACCTCCTACATTAGCAGTGACTTCTCACTCCTATCCCCAGCCTCTTGCAACCACTAAGATACTTAGAGTCTCTCTGGATTTGCCTATACTGGAAATGACATATAAAAAGAATCATACATTATATGGCCTTTGTATTTGGCTTCTTTAACTGAGCGTAATGTTTCCAAGGCTCATCCGTGTTGTAGCATCCTTGAGTTGTTTTTGTATACAATGAGGTTATACCTTACATACTGAACTGAGGTTTGCTATAACAGTAGTTCTTGCAGATCTTTCCATCTTAGTGCATGCTGCGCACCTCATTTTTAAAAATCCCTTGTTAATACCTGCCATTTGGATACACATCGTTTATTTCACTGGTCTCCTATGGATGGATACTTCTGATTTTTAACTGTTACAGGAAAGAGTGCTACAGGTACATCTGTACATACGTTTTTATTTTCTCTACACTATGTATCTGTAGAGTCAGTTCCCAGAAGTGAATCTCTTTGTCCAAGGTAATGATACAGATTTTTTTATAGATTCTCCAAGGTTGCACTTCCCAAAGGTGGCAGTGATTTATGTGGCAGCGAGGGTGTGTGAGCCTCTCTGGTTTTTCCAAGTCCTGACCAACACTGGAAATTGCCAGGCATTTTAATACTACTAAGTCTGCAACAGAGAAATGGCATGTTAATTCTTTGTATTGACATTTTAAAAATTGTCCATGGGGCTGAATGTTTTCATAAGTCTTTTATTTATTTTTTTCTGGGAAATAAATGTTTGCTTTCTCTACTAATTTTCAACTCATTGTTCTCAATTGTTTCACTGACTTCTAAAACTCTTTAGGTCTATTCCAGAGTGTATGAAAATATTTCTTTCTCAGGTTATCCTTTTACATTGCTTATGATTGTTTCCACACAGAAAGTTTTATGGAGTCAGGCTAAGCTAGCTTTTATTTTATGTATGAGTTTTGAGTCAGACATTGCAATCTCTTTTCCATTCCAAGATTATTTTAAAAAATTAACCTTTTTTGAGGAAGTTTTACGACACTTTTTATGGTTAAGTCTTTCATTCACATGGAATTTTGGTCCAGCTTTAGTTGTTCTCCTCAGAGAAGTGAGTTGCCCTGAACTCTTTTATTGAATACCGTGTTCCTTTTCAGTTGTTGGCAAACAGCCTTTTTTTTTTTGGTATTCCATGTTTGTTTGGTCTTATTTTGAGATCATTCAATGTCTTCCTGTTTTTAATTAATTATCATAGCTTTATACATTTAGTTTTCTACACGAACCTTAGAACACTTTTATTATAAGTAAGGCAACTTTTTAAGGTTATACATTTTCCTATGCATGTAGCTTTGGCTACTGCTTTTAGATTTTGTTACAAGTTGTTATTTTCCAGATAGTCTTTAATCTCAATTTTTATTTTCTCTGCAATTCAAGAGTAAAGAAGAACATTTAAGACCTCCAGGAAGTTATTTTCTAGTTTCATTGCATTTTGTTCATAGAGAGCGTGGTCTGCTGTATTTTGGTGTTGGGGAATTGGATGTTCTTGCAATGGCGCCCCACTCCAGTACTCTTGACTGGAAAATCCCATGGATGGAGGGGCCTGGTGGGCTGCAGTCCATGAGGTCACTGAGAGTGGGACACAACTGAGCGACTTCACTTTATTTTTTCACTTCCATGCATTGGAGAAGGCAATGGCAACCCACTCCAGTGTTCTTGCCTGGAGAATCCCAGGGACGCGGGAGCCTGCTGGGCTGCCATCTATGGGGTCGCACAGAGTCGGACACGACTGAAGCAACTTAGCAGCAGCAGCAGCAGCAGCAATAGCTTAAAAATACAGTTATTATTTTTTATGTAGAGTGGGAACTTAGCTATAATCTTGGTTTCAGTTCAGTTCAGTTCAGTCGCTCAGTCGTGTCCGACTCTTTGTGATCCCATGAATCGCAGCACGCCAGGCCTCCCTGTCCATCACCAACTCCCGGAGTTCACTCAGACTCACCTCCATCAAGTCTGTGATGCCATCCAGCCATCTCATCCTCTGTCGTCCCCTTCTCCTCCTGCCCCCAATCCCTCCCAGCATCAGAGTCTTTTCCAATGAGTCAACTCTTCGCATGAGGTGGCCAAAGTACTGGAGTTTCAGCTTTAGCATCATTCCTTCCAAAGAAATGCCAGGGCTGATCTCCTTCAGAATGGACTGGTTGGATCTCCTTGCAGTCCAAGGGACTTTCAAGAGTCTTTTCCAACACCACAGTTCAAAAACATCAATTCTTCGGCGCTCAGCCTTCTTCACAGGCCAACTCTCACATCCATACATGACCACAGGAAAAACTATAGCCTTGACTAGACGAACCTTTGTTGGCAAAGTAATGTCTCTGTTTTTGAATATGCTATCTAGGTTGGTCATAACTTTCCTTCCAAGGAGTAAGCGTCTTTTAATTTCATGGCAACAGTCACCATCTGCAGTGATTTTGGAGCCCAAATCTTGGTTTAGAGCAACCTAATTGATTAGTAATTTATTTTTACTTTCTGTGTTCTTTATTTGCCTAAGGCAGAGAGGTAGATTTGGTATTCTATGCTATTATTTCTGTCTATACCTCTGATTTTATTTCAATCTTTTGGGCACTGTGGTATTTGCTACATATATTAATGAAAGTTCCTCACTGAGGATTGTACCCTTAATAATTTAAAAGTGTCTTCCTTGTTTTTTGCTTCTTTCTAAATCATATATGTTAATAGTATGTGATTTTTTTTTTTGTTCTTAGTTGTCTAGTAAGTCTTTGTTTCTAAAGATTTTTCTGCTTCCTAGCTGTTTGGTTTAGATAGCTATTTTAACTATAATGAATAGCTTTATTTGGGTTTTGATCCTGATTGTCCTTTTCTTCTAGATAACAAGTTTTCCTCTATTATGTTTATTGAAATACGGCCTTAAATCTGTTGTCTTTTGGGGTTACATTTTCTATTTTCAGTGCTTCCTTTTGCTCTCCCTTTTGTTTGATTTGTTCTCTTTGGCTTTGATGTGAGTGCATGTGTGCATGCTTAAGTTGTTTCAGTCGTGTCTGACTCTTTGAGACCCTGTGGACTGTAGCCTGCCAGGCTCCTCTGTCCATGGGGTTCTCCAGGCCAGAATACTGGAGTGGGTTGCCATGCCCTTCTCCAGGGGATCTTCCTGACTCAGCGAACCTGTGTTTCTTGCACTACAGGCAGATTCTTTACCACTAAGCCACCTGGGAAGCCCTTTATGTAACAACGTATCTAATCCCAAGTTACTAGAAGGTAAAAAAGCAGGTCAAAGATTTACTAGGAAAATATGAATTCTTGAAATTGAGTAACTTTATCAGCTTGTACCCCAAAAGTGTACCCAATAATCTGTTGCCATTTTTCTTGGGGCCTAATTAACTCTTCCTTTATTTCAGTTCATTTTCATCTGTCATACTTTTGAATGTGTGCATTTTTTGTTGCTGTTTGTTTTCTGTATTCTCTGGGGCACCACTTGTGGTATGTTGTGTCTCAGCTTCTGTTGTCTGCTGGCCCATCTTTTGTCCCCTCGACTCCCTCTGTGTGATTTTCAACCTTGCCTGTGAGATGGACTCACTGATGGAGCTCTTCATTTATCTATAGTGGGATCTATGTCATGTACAAATGTCTCCAGTGACTCTAATGAGAATCTCTGCTTTTCTGGGGAGCCTTAACCTATGGCATTTGGGTTTCTTCCTCCCTGCTTAAGGTTCTAGTTAAACTGGATGGAACGTGGCTACGGTATCCAGATTGTTTGTAAGGCTTCCAGTTAAACCTTATGCTCTGATGGGATTGCTCAGGAAGGCTGTCTACTCGCAGTACAAAGCAGTGTATGATTCCTCTTGCTGTCAGAAGCTTTCTTCAGTGCTTGTTTTGGGTCAAGGGCAGCTCTGTGCACTTTAGAATTGTCCCATAAGTAATGATAACCTTCACTAGGACAATCACTAAGACAGGTGCTATTATTAGTCCCTTTTACAGATGAGAAAACTGAGGCAGAGAGAGGCAGCATGACCTGTCCAGAGACATGCCTGTGGGGTGGCAGGGTCAGGATCCTGCTTTCTGGAGAGGTGCTCTTCATGATGACTATGTTGAGGGAAACCCACTGACCTCTTTTCCTTTGCCCACCACGGGTCAGTGGGCAGCCAGTGATGGGTCACGGGTGTGTCAGTGATTGTACCTGTGGGATTTTATGGAAAGAAGAATTTACCACCTACCTTTCTGGTGGCTCAGATAGTAAAGAATGTGCCTGCAAAGCAGGGAACCTGGGTTTGATCCCTGGGTCGGGAAGATCCCCTGGAGGAGGGCATGGCAACCCACTGCAGTATTCTTGCCTGGAGAATCCCATGGATGGAGGAGCCTGGCGGGCTACAGTCATGGGCTTGCAAGAGTCAGACACGACTGAGTGACTAAGCACACACGGCACGCAGTGAGTGTTGATGCAATAGGTGTGGTCTGAAAAGGACTACTTTGCTCTGTTAGGCTAAGTCTGGCCTGTGAGATGGGGGAAAACAGAGCCATTTCACCAACTTCTGTGGTATATTACTCTTTTTAAGAAAAACTGATTATTTTTCACATTTTAAAATTGTGGTAAAATACCCATAACATAGAGTTTACCAACTTGACACCATTTTCAAGTGCACGGGCCAGCGGCATTAAGTACACTCGCACTGTTGTGTGAACATCATCATCGTCCATCTCCAGAACATTTTCATCTTGCACAGCTGAAACTCTGTCCCCAGTTAAACACTGACTGCCCTCTCCCCTTGCCCTAGGCACCCACCATGCTACTTTCTTTCTCTAGGAATTTGCCTTCTGGGTATCTCGTCTAAGTAGAGTCATACAGTACATGTCCTTTGGTACCAGGTTTGTTGACTCTCTGCAGCCCAATGGACTGTAGCCTGCCAGGCTCCTCTGTCCATGGGATTCTCCAGGCAGGAATACTGGAGTGGGTCCCAGGGATCAAACCTGGGTCTCCTGCATTGCAGGCAGACTCTGGATTTCTATATCTCATGGCAGTGATGACCAGTGGTCATGATGAAGACTTTAAGTTTGAAAATTCACCCCCTGTTGATATGTTTTAAATTCTTCTTGGAAGGATAGATACAGGATATCTTAGGTATAGCAATTAGTTGCAGGAGAAATTAGGCAGGGTGCCTGGAAGTCAAGTTACTTGTTTCTCACAAAGAGGAAAGGCCTTTCTTCAAGGTCCTATTGCTGGCTTTTCTGCCCAGGCCTCCATCACTGTTGAACCCAGAGTAGTGTCCACGTTGGAGTCTTCTCCCCGCTTTCCATGGAATGAGTAGGTTCAGTGAGCCAGGTTTCATCTCTGACCGCCACTCCTAATATAGGACTGTGATTATTCCATGTTTGAGTTCTTGTGTACTGCCTGGCTGCATGTGTCTGTAGATTTGATGCCATCCAAGAAACTTAGGTTTATGCACGCATTTGGGGTCAGGGAAGAGTCACAGAGAGGGAACTGGGAATTGATGCTCATGTGGAAAAGAGTCATAAGTTTGAGCAGAAGTGGGTATTTATGCTGGGCACCAAAAGCAAGCAAGTGTGTGTGTACACAGACCAGAAGCCAAGAGCATTTCTGAAGACCTGGCTCAGTGAGCCCACCGGGGTGAGGATGCAGCACACCTGGGGGTGGGGGCTTTGGTCTCATTAGTGGAAGGCTGTATCTTGGGGAAATGTGCTCCCAAGGGCTGTGTCTGTTATGTCTGCAAGGTGAACAGATGCAAGATGCTGCCAGGGTGTCCTTTTCCAGGAAAAGGCAGGGATTGTCTCAGTGTGGTCCTTGGGCCGGCATCACCAGCAGCACCCGGGAGCACGTTAGGAATGTGAGTTCTTGGACTCGCCCTAGAATCTCCGTGATCAGAAAGTCTGGGTGCGGGTTCCACACTCTGTGTGTTAAGAAGCCCTCCTGGAGAGTCTGAGGTATGCAGAAGTTTGAGAAACAGCGGTTGTGATTCTCGTAGTGCACCGGGGCCAGAAAGAGCCTGGCAGAGGCCCCTAGCCTCGAGGGTGTCACTCATCACGAAGGGATTAAAACCGAAGTCACTTTCCTTCTGCCCTTTCTTCCTTCTCCTCCACCACAGGGACCACCAGGCAATCTCTAGCCTAACTGCAGGAGTCCTGGTGTTGGGGATGGGACGAAGAAGAAAGGAAGGGAGGTGCTGTGGTCAGCTACCGCAGAGGACTAAAGCCCCAGCTGTGTGGAATGCTGGGCCATTTGTCCACAGTGCAGATGGGTGGCGGGACAGTGGTCTGAGAAGAACTGGGAAGGATTAGTGGTCAGTGGTGTGGCCAAGATGAGTTGCAGAGGAAAATTAAGGGTGTCAGCAGCCCATGGGTCAAAGTGTGGTGTGTGATGGAAATGTGTGAAAGCAGAGCCTCCTGGAAAATTTGGGGGAGAGAAAGGCACTCACATACTCTGAGACCATCTTCAGTTCTCTCAGTAGGCATCATAGAGGGCAGTTCATCTGACATTTTTGCCACCTACAGAATCCTGGTGGCCCTCCATTTCTGGGCTCTGACTCACAAATTGCAAAGATATGCCTGTTGAAGAGGCTTACTGTCCAGAAAATGTGCTCTTTTGTATGTACGTTATTGTTGTTTTAAAAAATGTTTATTTATTTGGCTGCATTGAATCTTAGTTGTGGCATGCAGGATCTTCGTTCATCATGTGGGACCTTTGTGTGCTCCGGAGAGTGGGGGCTCAGTAGTTGCAATGCCCAGGCTTAGTTGCTCCTCTGCATATGGGATCTTAGTTCCCAGACAAGGGATTGAATTGATAACCCCTGCATTGCAAGGTGGATTATTAACCACTGGGCCACCAGGGAAGTCCCTGTATGTTATTGTTACTAAGTCACAAATTTATACATGCTTTGATAAAACTAGGTCAGGATTAAAGTATTAAAGTCACTGCTGTCAGCCTGAAATTAATTATAAGACATTGATTACTTAGGAAAAATATAATGTTTGTCATCCTCCCATGGGCTGTCTTCAATGCTTTTAATATAAATTTTAGAAAGTGTTCAGATCTTTTCCCCAGGCTGTGGTCTCCATAACCGTTTCTCTCCTCAAGACCTAAATTCACTAGCTGCAAATTTTGTTATCTTGGACATTTCTGAAATATAATTTCAGGATGCCTGGGGTGTGCATTGTTTTGTAGCTGCCCTAGGTAGCCACTAATTGCATGCGGCTACTTGGTTTAAATCCATTAAAAATAAGATTACAGATGGAGCTCGTCAGCCAAGCATAAGTGCTCGACAGCTACAGGTGGCTGGTGGCTACCATTGTAGGCATGCAAATACAGAGCATTGTTATCACCAGGAAGATTTCTGCTGGGCAGCGCTGCTCTGCACTGTGTTCTCTTGTTGCCATCATTCCAGCCAGTCAGTTTTTGAGCACCTGCCGTATGCCTGGGAGATGCTAATTTGTCAGTTTATTCAACAACATACATCAGGTATCTCTGTGTAACAACATCCCCTTTAATGTTATTATTAGTGTTTTTTTTTTTTTTCCAATTGGGAAGAAGCCTCTGATGTGAAGGAGTGACTTTATGTGCAAGTGGAGATGTCTTGGGCAAGAGTGCTTGGTGGGGCTAAGGGAGGCCATGTCCCACAGAGCCCTGGAGGAGTGCATACGTGGGGGACCGTGCTTGGAGGAGCTGAGGGCTGTGCACCCGGGAAGGAGGGCTGGGACCAGGCTGCCTTGCTCAGCCACAGGGCTGACTTGCCCAGCTTGCTGGGAGAGGAAATGCTACCACGGATGAGTCAACAGGCTTTGGAAAAAATTTCCATCCAGTGGTTCTTAAAGCATTATTTAAGTGTGGTGGTGGTGGTTTAGTCGCTAAGTCGTGTCGGACTCCTGTGATCCCATGGACCCATGGAGCCCGCCAGGCTCCTCTGTCCATGGGATTCTCCAGGCAAGAATACTGGAGTGGGTTGCCATTTCCTTCTCCAGGGGATCTTCCTGACCCAGGACTTGAACCAGGTCTCCTGCGTTGCAGGCAGATGATTTACCAACTGAGCTATGAGGGAAGCCCTTGTTTAAGTGTGCTTAACATGAAACACTTAGTGTGGACATCATACAGTTACTATTGAAACTGTTTCTCACAGGATTGCAAAGAAGAAGATTGGAGAAGTCGGTGTGGATTCCCACAGACACATTTCCGTCACACAGACAGTTTTCATCTCTCTTGGGTATACCTAGGAGTGGGATTGTGGTGTAGGTCTAAGAGCCATCTGATGCTGGCTAACGTCTGGAGCATCTGGCCAACGTCAGTCTTAGCTTGTTCTATATTTTAGTAACTGAGGAAGTACTTTATAGAAAACCTCAAACTTATATTTCCCTGATGATTTTCTTTTAATTTTAACTTACACATTTCAGTTTAAGCCATTATACTTTAACAAATGTCAAAGCCTATTTATTCTATTTTTCAAAACATTTTTTTCTTCCAGTTTTATTGAGCTATAATTCACATACAACACTGTATAAATTTAAGGTATATAGGGTAATGATTTGATAATCATGTCATACATTTAGCAGATATTCATCATCTCATATAGATACAAAATTAAAGACATACAAAGAAATATTTTTTCTTGTTATGAGCATGCTTAAGATTTATTCTCTTAACTTTTTCATATAAGATACAGCACGGTTAATTATATTTATCATGTGGTAAGTTACATCCCTACTGCTTATTTATCTTATAACTGGATGTTTAGACTTTTTGACCACCTACATCCACTTCCCTCTCCCTCCACCCCTGCCACTGGTAATCGCAAATCTGACCTGGTTTACTGTGGATTTGTTTTTGAAATATAATTGACCTACAACATGGTTAGTAATTCAGTATTTCTATACATTTCAAAATGATCAAAGTCTACTTGTGATATGTCGCCATACAAAGATATTACATCATTTTTTACTCTATTCTGTACTTTTCATACCCATGTCACATTTATTTTGCAACTAGATTCAAACTGTGGTTTTGATACAACCAATGAGGCACATCCCTTGGCTCTTATCTGATTGCGGCCACAGTAATTGAATTATGTTCACTTCACATGTCTCCTCGGTGCTCTTACTGGGTTCCATTATCCATTTTGTCTATGACTCTGTCCCGTTTGAATGTACCATCTACTTGATCTGTTAATGATGTGTTCGTTTTTTGTCTGTTTCCCAGCCCGAGGGCAGAGATCCTCCTTCCCTTTGTGGCTGTATCCCCCGGGCTCCTGGAAGGGCACCTGAAATGCAGCAGGTGTTCACTGCTGAGTGAGTGCAATGCCAGCCTCCTCCACTGGCCTCTGCCCCCTTCTCCCCTCTCTGCATTCTCATGTGGGAGGATAAAGCACAGTGCTTATTCTTAACACAAACAAAGGCCTAAAGTTAAAGGAAAAAAAAATGGACATCATAGTTCGAGAATTTTTGAATCAGATGGTATGCTCTATATCAATATTTGGGTCTTAACAATAACACCATATAATCTCATGTGTAATTCACTAAGGGTTAGATTCTTTTCAGTGTTTCAGGAGTTACTAAAAAAGAGAAATATCTCTTAAAACTTTCATCTAACATACAAGTGTCCTCTTTAATATTAGGAGTTGAATTGGGTTTATGGGAGCTGTGGGGGGAGCCTTTGGTCACTTTTGGATATTCAGGGTAGGTGGTCTCAGTGGGGCAGATGTAGGGTGGAGGCCAGGCCTGCTCAGAGCAGTCCCAACCAGCTTGCCAAAAATGTTTCAGGAAATCCTTGTTCTGTAATGTTGGAACCCACAGTCTGTTCTCTCCCTCAATTCCACCCAGGAATGCACAACAGACTAAGGGGTACAGAGAAGCCTTTCCAGTGAGGTCAGAAGAAGAAGAATCCAAGAGCTGGGGGGCCTGGATCCACCTCTTCTACCTCCCCACCTCCACCGGGCGGGCTTAGAGACCTGAGCACACTGGAAGAAGCAGCTGGAATAGGATTTGCACTGCCAACTGTCAAAGGAAATAAGTTCATGTGGAGACTTAGCTAAATTAGTATTGTAGGAACCCAGGTTCATGTTTGGTAAGAAGAAAAAAATTAAACGAGGCTGTTAAACATGTGAAATGATCCTCTGAGATTTTTGAGTAATGTTAATACTGGAAGTGAGATGGAGGAATAATATTTGGAAGGTTATAAATCTTGGGTTAGTTATTCAGATGGTCCTGTTCTCAGAGACACAGAGGGATCTGTGGGTTTATTGAACTGTTATTTTTATAAGTTGGCCTTTGCTTTAATATGAATTTATACAGGATGAATTTGGTATTTAAAGAAAGAATGGACTCAAGGAAAATAGGCTCATGTACAAATCCAGAGCACATCATGTTGTACAATTGGGCCAAGGAATTCTGGTTGTCTGAGAAATCAGCGATTTAGAAGTAAGGGATCTTGTGTAAAAACTCTAATTATGTCAGTAGCTATAAGGAACGCTTATTGAATGCCCATTTAAGAGCAAAGTGCTGTCCTGGCCACATGAAGAAGTTCATTCATGATTTGTCCTTAGAGATTTTCCTGTGTGTTTGGGAAGCTGGCCTACATACATTTTAAAATAATGTAAAATTGAAAACAGTGGTTATGTTGAGAGGAAGGGCCTGTAAAATCAGGTCAACAGGGGATGTAGACTCCAGAGAGTGATGCTGTGGATTACAGGGAAGCTCTGGAGATGGGATCCAGGGAAGATCTGAGGATGGGATTCAGGGAAGATCTGGGGTTGGGGATCCAGGGAAGATCTGGGGTTGATGGTTCAGGGAAGATCTCAGGATGGATCCAGGAAAGATCTTGGGATGGGATCCAGGGAGAACTGGGAATGCGGATCCAGGGAAGATCTGGGGATGGGATCCAGGGAAAATCTTGGGATGGGATCTAGGGAAGATCTGGGGATGGGGATCGAGGGAAGATATGGGGATGGGATCCAGGGAAGATCTGGGGTTGGGGAACCAGGGAAGATACGGGGATGGGATCCAGGGAAGATCTGGGGTTGGGGATCCAGGGAAGATCTGGGGATGGGATCCAGGGAAGATCTGGGGTTGGGGATCCAGGAAGATCTGGGGTTGGGGATCCAGGGAAGATCTCAGGATGGATCCAGGAAAGATCCGGGGATGGGATCCAGGGAAGATCTGGGAATGGGGATCCAGGAAAGATCTGGGGATGGGATTGGGGGAAGACTTGGGAATCAACTGAGCTCAGTGTACGGGCCTGACAGGGACCAGAGAGGCTGACTGCTAATTCTTCCCAGTTTGTTCTTTCAACTTCGTTCATCTGTAATGAAAGCAGCTTCTGCTATATTAAAATAAACCTGTTAGATTTGACCACAAATTATGTGCTCAGGACATTTTCTGGCATTTCCTGCCCCTTTTATTTTAATGACAGAATTATTGAGATAGAGTACACATACCATACAATTCCCTTTCTGCATGGGAAGTCACTGTTTTTTTGGAGTCACAATATCATCCAGCCATCACAACTATTGGACTGAGGGGCAGCCCATCACGTGTGCCTGTTTTGACAAGATAGGAGGTTGTACCATGTAAGATTGATTGTCCCTGGTCATTTTCATCCTGCAAACATGGCAGTGTTCTATGTTCTAGCTTCCAAATAATGTTTTAAAAGAGCTTCTCTTGAAAGCTAGTAGAGGATTTTTTTCCTGCATCTTATCTTAAACCATCTGAAAAGTGTTTGGAGGTCAGGAACCCCATGTATGGAGAAGAGTTAAAGGAGATTTACGGACAGCCCACTCTTGGCCCTTGAAATCTGTCACATGTGAGAACTTGGCCATTTCTCTGTGTGCTTTGGCCTCTGAGGGAAACAGTAGGAAGTGAACAGTGAGATAGCTTCGAGGAAGTATTGAGGAACAGATTTCAGTTTGATACAGCACTGAGATTTCTAGATGTAAAGCTGCCTGACCAACAAGCTCTGTGCTGTATCCAGTTATCACTGGGTGAATTTGAGCTGAGATGAGGGACCCCTGGACTGGGGCACAATTGGGAGGTGCTTCCCACTGGCCTCTCTGGCTTCTTCTCACCTGACCAGATGCTCTCTTGAGCACCCCACATGGGGAGTGCCCTCAACATCCTCATCCTGCAGGGCCTGCCTCATCTATCTAAGAAGTCCCCCACATTTGTCTGGTCAGCGCTGCTCCCAGAAGATGCCAGTTTCAGTGTGTCTGTATCCTTGTTTGGGGTCTCCCAGGCCAAGGATAGTGTGATCTCTCTCTGGGCCCTGGCTCCCCTTCTGAATCAGAAGCTCCCTGAGGACAGGACTGTGACCCGGCTTGCTCGTTGCTGTACCCCAAGCCCCCTCTGTGGTGGGCTCCGGCCCCCTAGCTTCTCAGTCAGTGTCAGAAGAAATGATGGGACTTGCTTTGTAAGCAGTTGTGAGTGTGTGTGCACAGATATTTGTGTGTGTGTGTGTGTAATTTTGTGAATACCCAAAGGAAGATAATTCTATTAGGTTAGAATGAACAGTATGGAGTTGCTGCCTTTGTGGATTGAAAATGGCTGAACATTACGTGAAAGCAGTCAGTCTGAAAAGGCTACAGACTCATCCCAACCATATGATGTTCTGGAAAAGGCAAAAATATGGAAACAGTAAAAACATCAGTGGTTGTTAGGGGTTAGGGAGGAAAGGAGGGATGAATTTTTAGGGCAGTGAAATTACTTTGTATGATACTATAATCTCCTTGCAGAGATTGGAGATCAAACCAGTCAGTCCCAAAGGAAATCAGTCCTGAATATTCATTGGAAGGACTGATGCTGAAGCTGAAACTCCAATACTTTGGACACCAGATGCAAAGAACTGACTCATTGGAAAAGACTCTGATGCCGGTCAAGATTGAAGGCAGGAGGAGAAGGGGATGACAGAGGATGAGATGATTGGATGGCATCACGGACTCAATGGACATTAGTTTGAGTAAGCTCTGGGAGTTGGTGATAGACAGGGAAAGCCTGGTGTGCTGCAGTCCATGGGGTTGCAGAGAGTCAGACACAACTGAACAACTGAACTGAACTGACTGAACTGATACTATAATGGCAGGTACATGACAGCCTCCTCTGTCCATGGGATTTCCCAGGCAAAAGTATTGAAGTGGATTCCATTGCCTTTTCCAGGGATCTTCCTGGGACCCAGGGATTGAACCTACTTTTCCTGCATTGGCAGGAGTGTTCTTTACCACTAGCGCCACCTGGGAATTAGGCATTGGTTAAAACCCCTATAACTTTCTATTAATAACACAAAGAATGAACCCTAATGTAACTATGGACTTTAGTTAATAATATTGTATCAGGATGGTTTCATTAATTGTAACCAATGTACCATAGCCATACAAGATGGTGATAATACAGAAATCAGTTGAGGGTGTCCAGTGGGAGGGGAACTACATGCAAATATGGTACTTGCTGCTCCTTTTTTCTGCAAACTTAAACTAGTCCAAAAAATAAGGTCCATTCGTTTATAAAAAGGTTAAATAAGAGCAGTTTTGTATGATTCATCTTTCCTTTGTTAGATTCTTTTTAATAATACTAATGGCTTTATCTGAGTCACATATCATAAAAATTTAAAAAATTCAGTGGTTTTTAGTAAATTCACAGAATTGTGTATGCATCACCACAGCCAATTTTAGAACATTTTCATTACCCTAAAAAGAAACCCTGCATCTCAGGTCCTGGCAACCAGTCATCTGCTTCCTGTCTCTTTGGATTTACCTGTTTGGGATATTTTATATAAATGGAATAGTAGAATAGGTGGCCTTTTCTGACGTCTTCTTTCATCCGGCATTATGTTTTCAAGGTTTGCTCATGTCAAACATCGTATCAGTACTTGGTTCCTTTTCTAAATTAAAATAAAGTTTTTTGTTTAAGAGCAATTTTAAATTTATAGAAAAAATGCAAATATAGTCCAGAGAGTTTTCAAATACTGCACACTCAATTTCCCTAATTATTAACATCTTGTGTGAGGACAGTGCATTTCTCACAACTAATGAATCAGACTGAAGATCATGCTGTATTCATATTTCTTAGTTTGTACTTAATGACCTTTTTCTGTTTCAGGATATCCCACATTCCTTTTAGCCTCAGATCTCCTTAGGCTCCTCTTGACCGTGACAGTTTCTCAGATTTGTTTTGGATGACCATGACAGTTTTGAGTAGTGGTCAGTTAGTGTCCCTCAATTAGGGTGTGTCCAGTGTTTTTCTTATAATTAGTCTGGGCTTGTGGGTTTGGGGAGGGAGACCACAGAGGTTAGGTGCACACATCCTATGAAGGAACCATGGTATCATCATGACTCATCACTAATGCTGTTCCACCTGGGTCACTACTCATTCCTTGTTACTGCCAGATGTATTCCATTGTTTGGAAATACCATGTTTTATTTATTTATCAGCGAATGGACATTTGATGTATTTCCACTTTTTGGCTATCGGGACTCATGCCACTATGAACATTTATGTACCCGTTTTTGTGTGAACACACATTTTCCATTCTTTTGGGTATCTTCCTGGGGGTGGAATTACAGGGTCATATAGTTATTCTGTGTTGAACATTTTGAGGAACTTCCAGATTTTATGTAGAGTCCACAGCATTTTACATCCCCCTCCTAGCAGTGTCTGAGGGCCCAATTTCCCCACATCCTCATCAGCACTTGTTATTTCCTATCTTTTGGATAGATTCTCTTGTTGTTTAAGAGACCCAGTCTAACTTTTTGAAACTACCTCTGGGCACTTTCTGAGTGTCATATGAGTCCTTTGTGGTGCAGAGGGTAGCTGGCCCATCTGTCTTGCAGTTCAGTGGGGTCTGCCTGCCGAGGAGGAAGATGGGGTTGGGGGTGGGGCGAGTGGGCAGGTGTTGAGTACCCAGGCCCTCTTGGGCAGTTTTCTAGTGTTTCTAGCTCATCTGTCTCTTTCAGCACAGAGGGCTCTTTTAATCAGAGGTTCAGGAGGTTGGCACAGTGCTACCTCTAACGGTGAGGGCACAGGGCTTTGCCACCTGGCAATAAGGAGCAGTGTCCCGAGCCTTGGCATTAATCATACTTCCTCACAACACATCTTTCTCTTTTGAGGGGGTACTGTTTATAATCAATTTAGTAAGTTTTGTTTTATTTAAATAAATAAAATTGATGCAGATGGAAGATATTGGGGTACATTGCACATAGTCAGGAAAATTTTGTCTTTGCTAGACTTTGTTTTAAATACATACATGTAAATATATACTGGGCCAGGAGTAAAATGTATTTATTAATGTGAATCCGTCAAAATAGTTTGAGGTCAGCAAACTATGGCTCAGAAACCAAATTTGGCATTCCACCTCTGTCTTAGTCCGTACAAGCTTCTATAAAAGAATACCGTTAAGTCAGGCTGCTCATAAACAACACATATTTAGTTCTCACAATTCTGGAACACAGCTCATCTTTCATGATAGCTTCTCCCCAGATGTCTTTCCCCCACCCCCAAGTATCTGGGTTTTGGAGCCTCTTTCCTGAGTTGATTTTTAGATCACAGTGGGTCAAGAGTTTAGAAACCTACACAGACCAGTGGAGGAGGGGCACATAACAGCATGAAGGGCAGCACACAGATCCCATTTGCAGAGGGAATTTGAAATCCACAACAGACCCCAAATGGCTGAGCTGAAGTGTTGCTCTTAACTGTTCAAGAAAGTGGGAGGCATGCAGTGGGGTCAGGAGGAAATTAATGACCGTCACCGGATGGTGGGTGATGAAACAGATAAGCAACAGTTGAATAAACACTGGAATTAATTTTGGAGCCACTGGGAAGGAGTAAAAAACTAGAGAATTATGGAAGACACAGTGTCTTGTGGTTTTATTTGTTTGCTGAGACTCAGAGGCGGCAGTTATTTTCCATCTGAGAATGGGAAAACCTGGAACCAAGTGAAGCTTGTTCTTTTTAAAGAACTTGAGAGGGTCTTCCTACCATGCTGGTGGCCACCTGTGGTTCTTTTTCTCCTTTGTTTCTTCAGAGAAAGCAGTAGTTCTCTGTCACTTATGTAATGAGGTTTTGCATTCTAAAGAGTGTTGCTAAGTTTCTCTTAAAAATCTTTATTAAAGACTTTATGAAATACCTCTTATCAGGGCTTGGGAAAGGCCCCCAAGCACAGTGATTATCATTTATTTGGCTCTTTGCTTGAGATCTGAAGTATTATGGTGGTGGTGGTTTAGTCACTCAGTCGTGTCTGACTCTTGCAGCCCCATGGACTGTAGCCCACCAGGCTCCTCTGACTGAGGTGTTTCCCAGGCCAGAATACTGGGATGGGTCATCATTTCTTTCTCCAGGGGATCTTCCTGACCCGGGAATAGAACCCAAGTCTCCTGCATCACAGGCAGTCTCTTGCGTTGCAGGGGGATTCTTTACTGACTGAGGTATCTGAACCATAAGGAAAATCATGACTGCATTTTAATGCAGACAGATGGGATAGGATGGCTGATGGTTACAAGTCTGAATTTAAAGGTGGGTTTTTGGTTTTGAAGTCTAGAAGATGTTGGCAGTTGGGTGAAGGAGGGCTTGTGAGGTGAGGGGCAGGAGTGGCTGGAGGCCAGAGTTCCTCAGGGTTACTCTGCAGGAGGGAGGTGCCCAGCTGAGGCTTTAGGGAAGGAGCAGGGAAGCGGTGAGATGGGCTGGTTGCTGACTGAGCATTCACAGGCTGGGCATTGCACATAGGAAATACTTGGCTGGATGACAGGATTCACTGACAGAAAAGTCATGGAAGCGTCCCCTGAGCAAAAATAATGGGACTTAAAAATCATGTGAGATTATTCATGACTTCAAGTTTCTAATTTCATTCCAGAGTTATGGACATCTGGCAAGACCATGGAAGAGTTCCAGGTGCCGAGATGATTACTGGCTGAGGAAACAACTTTCCATGATTTTATCAAATCAGCAGTGGCTCCTGGGAAGAGGCTCCCTGCCCTCCTTCTCGTTGCTGTCCTGAGTGGAGCCAGTTGTAGCCAAGACATGACTTCAGACCCCCTGGGCACAGTCCATTGTGAGACTGAGCTCTTAGAGCCTCTGTTAACAGATGCTGTGATATGACTGAGGAAGAGATGTGAAGAGTTACCAGACACTGAGTTCTAGGCTAGCAGCCTGCCCTTTGCATCCCCTGCCTCATTTCCCCAAAGGGAAAGAGAATTGTATTGACCTTCTTCCCAAGGGTGCCAGAGAGAGAGAACAGATTCCAATTAGAAGGAACCACTTTTGGCAGGCCACATGTACAGGATGTCAGTTGGGGGCCATAAGTGGTGGTCAGAGTCTTGTATCAACTGTATGACCCTGTGTGAGGAGGAGGCTGGGAAACCTTGGATTCGTCCTTCTCTGCCACAAAGGGGCCGACACAGGCTGGCTGCTGAGCTGGCATTGAGATGTCAGAGCCTGGAAATGCCAGGTGTGGAAAGCCACTGCCACTGTTCCCAGGATGATGGCCCCTGTGTTTGAATGGCCAGTTGTTTATCCTAGAAGCAGTCCTGAGGTCAGATGCTACTGTAGGGGAATGGGGATGTTCTGACACAGATGGTGGAGGCACCTATGGATATAAAATATGGTGGCCGATTGGCTCTTAAGTAGGGGTGTTGAATAGACTTGTGATGTTTTGATCCAGAAACCAACGATAGAAATAGGAGGATTAAGTCCTGTAGGAGGGCTTCTCCTACCTTTTCTGATGCCTGCCTTATCCTCCTTCTTGCAGCCCATGTTCAGGTGTCCTGAGTGGGACACAGGCCAGCAGCCTGCCCTTTGCATCTCCTAGCCTCCTTCTTGCAGCCTATGTTCAGGTGTCCTGAGCTGAGTGGGCCTCTGGCTTCATCCACCTGGACCTGTCACGGCAAGCACATTTGTCTGTGCTTGGTTGGGGACAGAACCAGTGATTGGTTGGGGACCAGTCCATCTCCTGGTTCTGGCCAATGAGATGTGAGGGAAGGAGGGGCTTCTTACAGGAATAAGGAGAGACTATTAGAGAAGGCCTTTGGCCACTGTCTCTCCTTTACTACTGGTAGGTGATGTGATCCCTAGAGCTACCTTCTGTGACTGTGAAGTGATCAACAGGAGGATAGAAAGCTCATTGCTAAACATGATGGGATGAACAGATAGAACCTTAGGCTTCAATGATGTCACTGGACCCCTCCCTTAGGCAGATCTCTTCCTAAAGACCCTTATGGTTAAGATTTTTTTTTTGTCATATTTAGAGCCCCAAACATCCTAACTGCTGGACAAGAATAGAGTTGTACTGTATGCATATCTCTCAGGAATTTAGACTCATTCTAGTGACTGATTTGCTGAACAAAACTGAACTTTATTGGAGCCTTAAACTCTCTGTAGATACTTTGAGATATTGTTGTATTATATTTGTTAGGAAAAATAAAATTTATCAAGCTACAAGCAGACCTAATGAGTTAAAATGAGGCTAGTTTGTGCCTGAGTTCTTAGCTTTGGAACTTGAAGTTGACTTAATTTTACAGAGCTTTATGTCTGCAGCTTCCCTTTTTCCTAGGCCAGGCTGTGGTAAACACACAGGTAGGCACCTGGGTGGTGGCAGCTGTAGTGTTAAGGACAGTCACATTGTTGTGCCAGCATCACCATCATCCATCTCAAGAGCTATTTTCAGTGTGTAAACTGAAACCTTATGAATTAAACACTAATTTCCCATTCCCCTCACCCCGCCTAGCTCCTGGCACCCGTTATTCTACCTTCTGTCCTGTAATGTTTATGTTATCTAATGTATGAAAGCTTTACAAAAATCAGATTTCTTAAACTCTCAAGGCTTGTGAAAGCATTGACTGGCCAGGACAGAGTAGGGTTTGGAAATAGCTTAGAAAAGAAATCCATGGCTAGGAAATTAAGGAACTTCTGTGGTGGTCTAGTGGTTAAGAATTGCCTTCCAATGCAGGGTGTGAGGGTTTGACTCCTGGGTGGGGAACTAACATCCCATGTGCTGCTGGACAGCTAAACCCATGAGCCACAACTAGAGAAACCCCTCGTGCCTCAACAAAGACTCAGTGCACCCCCCCTAAACGCCCCAAATAGGAAATTAACTTGACGTAAAACTGTAATTGAGCCATAAGCCTTAATAAATCTTGCCAGTTTTTTCATTAATGTCTGCTTTTCGTCTGGGATCCAACCCAGGATTCTGCATTTCATTTGAGTCACACATTTCCTTCTTCTTTTAAAATCTGTGACAGTTCCTTAGTACTGCCTTGCTCTTATTGACCTTAACACTCTTGAAGAGCACTGGTCAGTACTTTTGTACAATGTCTTTCAATTTGGGTTTGTTTGTTTTCTTATGCTTAGATTCAGGTGATGTATTTTTGGCAGGAAGAGAACAGAAGTGATGAGGTATTATATATCCATAGGTGCATTATGTCCACATGTCCCTCTGCTGGAGAGGTTAGTGGGATCACTTGCTTAAGGTCATATCTGCCAGATCTCTTCACTGGACAGTTTCTAATTTTTTTCTTTTTGATTAGTACCTTAGTCTCTCTTTCTCCTGCAGGGAGATACTTCGTGAGTACAATAAAATCCTGTTTCTTGTCATGGTTTGTCCAATGATCTTACCAACCAAAGTAATTCCATGATTTTTGATCAAGTGGCTTTGTACTTCCATCATCCTGTCTACATTTAACAATTGGAATATGTACTTTCAAAGAGAGCCTGTGTTTAGAACACTGAGTTTTATCTATTTTTAAAAGGGGCAGGTGACAGAGTTGGTTGGAGTCATAGTGAGGAGACCAGCAAGGGCTTGTTCCCTCCTTTGTCCCAGATATTTATTTGAAGAAACGTCTGTAGTGAATGCATGGTGCTGGTTGGTGGTTTAGTTGCTCAGTCATGTCCGATTCTTTGTGACCCTATGGACTGTAGCCTGCCAAGCTCCTCTGTCCATGGGATTTTCCCAGGCAAGAATACTGAAGTGGGTTGCCATTTCCTTCTCTAGGGAGACTTCCTGAACCAGGGATCAAAACCAGGTCTCCTGTATTGCGGCAGTCTCCTGCTTTGCAGGCAGATTATTTCCTCACTGAGCCACCAGGGAAGCCCCATAGTGAATGCATAACAGTGTTGTAAATATTAACAAAAATGAAGGATAAAAAAAATCATACGATCATCTCAATGGATACAGTAAAAGCATTTGAAAAGATTCAATATTTGATTATGATAAGAACTTTTAACAGAATATAAAGGGACTTTATCAACATTATAAAGGCCATGTATGACAAGCCCACAGGTAGCACACATGCTTGACAGTGAAAAACTGAAAGCTTTTCCTTTAAGATCAGGAACAAGAAAAGGATGCCCACTCTCTCCACTTTTATTCAGCATAATATTGGAAGATATAGAGCAGTTAAGCGAGAAAGAGAAATAAAAAGAATCCACATTGGAAAGGGAGAAGTAAAACTCACTGTTTGCAGATGACATGATATTATATGTAGAAAACCCTGAAGACTCTACCAAAAACTGTTAGAACTAATAAATTCGGCAAAGTTGCAGGATACAAAATCAGCATATAAAAATTGATTACCTTTCTATACGCTACTAACAAACTCTCAGAGAAAGTAAGGAAATAATTCCATTTACAATTGGATCAAAAGAATAAAATCCCTAGAAAAAACTTTAACCAAGGAGGTGAAAGATCTATTTATTGAAAATGTTAATGAAGAAGAAGACACAAATAGATAGCCCATGTTCATGGATTGGAAGAAGTAATATTGTTAAAATGTCCATACTACCAAAAGTGACCTACAGATTCAAGTCAATTACTGTCAAAATTTAAATGTCATTTTTCACAGAAATAGAACAAACAGTTATAAAATTTGTATGGAGTCATAAAAGACCTTGAATAGTCAAAGAAATTTTGATAAGGAAGAATAAAGCAGGAATACATGCCTTCATTTCAAACCATATTACAAAGCTATAGTAATTAAAACTGTGGTATTGGCATAAAGACACAGACATAGATCAATGGAACACAATAGAGAGCTAGAAATAAACTCATGCTGCTGCTAAGTCACTTCAGTCGTGTCCAACTCTGTGCGACCCCGTAGATGGCAGCCCACCAGGCTCTGCCATCCCTGGGATTCTCCAGGCAAGAACACTGGAGTGGGTTGCCATTTCCTTCTCCAATAGATGAAAGTGAAAAGTAAAAGTGAAGTCGCTCAGTCATGTCTGACTCTTTGCAACCCCGTGGACTGAAGCCTACCAGGCTCCTCCGTCCATGGAATTTTCCAGGCAAGAGTACTGGAGTGGGTTGCCATTGCATATATCATCAATTAACCAACAGCAAAGGAGCCAAGAATATACAATGGGGAAAAGACAGTCTTATTAGTAAATGGTATTGGGACAATTGTACAGCCTCAGTCAAAAGAATAAATTTGGGCCTCTAACTTACACCATACTCCCAAATTAACAGAAAATGGAATAAATACTTGAATGTAAAACCTGAAACCATAAAACTCCTAGATGAAGACAAAAGTGGTAAGCTCTTTTTCACAAACCTTGGCCATGATGTTTCTGAATCTGGTATCAAAAGCAGAAGCAACAAAACCAAAATAAACAATAAAGCTACATGAGACTGTCAGCAAAATGAAAAGGAAACCCACTGAATAGAAAAAATATTTCAAAATCATATATCTGATAAGGGGCTAATGCCTAAAATATGTAAAGAACCCATACAACTCAATAACAAAAAACCAAACAATTCTATCAAAAAATGAATAGAAGATCTGAGTAGACTTTTGTCCAAAGAAGATATAAGCTGGCCAACAGGCACATGAGAAGATGCTTTACATCATTAATCATGAGGAGAATGCAAATCACAATGGGATATATCACCTCACACATTTCAGAATAGCTGTTATCAAAGAACAAATAACAAGTATTGGCGAGGATATGGAGAAAAGGGAACTATTTGCATTGCTGGTGGGAATGTAAATTGGTACAGCCACTATGGAAAACAATATGGAGATTCCTCAAAAAAATTAAACTAGAACTACCATATGGTTCATAATTCCACATCTGGGTATTTATCCAAAGATGAAAACACTGATTTGAAAAGATATATGCACCCCCATTATCCTTGCAGCATTATTTATGATAGCCAAGATATGGAGACAACCTAAATATCCACTGATGGGTGAATGGATAAAGACAAATATTTATACACACACACATACATGTGTATGTACATATTTGTGTGTTAGTCACTCAATTGTGTCCAACACTATGACCCCATGGACAGCCCATCAGGCTCCTCTGTCCATGGAATTCTCCAGGCAAGAACACTGGAGTGGGTAGCCATTCCCTTCTGCAGGGATCTTCCCAACCGAGGGACTGAACCTGAGTCTCCTGCATCTCCTGCACTGGCAGGAGGATTCGTTACCAGTGTGCCACCTAGGGTTTGTAGTTTCAGTGGGAATACCACTTAAGTTTCTTTTCCACTAAATTTACAGGTCAAAAATAAGGAGACTCATAAAGCATAAAAAAGGCAGATGATTTGAAGTAAAGACACAGTATTTCTTTTCTTTTGAAAGAATTAAAGTTTTTCAAGGGATCAAAATCCACAGATGGAACAGGAGGGGAAAACCAGATCTGAGGTACAGTTAATCATGTGTGTCTGAGAGACAGAAGTAGGTGGGGGTGCCTGTCGAGGGTTTGGTCTTCATTCTTGGTTTCCCAGTCAGTGGGGATAAACCTCTTCATTCTCCAAAGAAGAGGAGCTTTCCTGGTTTCTGAACTGGGAACCAGTGTGCACAGCCTCTTGCATACTCTTGTCATCGCTTGTCTGAGTCACTGCCCTGGGAGCCCTGGTCAAGGAAGCAGCAGCTGTGTGGAGGGGCTGGACCCCACTCCTGGGGCTGAGGGTGCACAACTTGACTCTACCCTGGTGGGTGAAGTGCACCCAGGCTCAGAGATTTGAAGACAGATCGCTGGACAGGAAAAGCAATTAAAAGCAATTTAAATTTTCTCATCTGAATGAAATTCTATAGGTTGTTTTTGGCAAAGTGATGTGTTGCGTTAGGCTCCATGGACTCTGGTGCTCTGTAAATTAAAGAGGTTTGGGGTCATTGTGGTTTCTTCTTAAATTCCTCTTGTTGGCTTGATGCCGCTAGCAGCCGGATCCACCATGATGTGCTAATTTGGAGGGATGGAAGGGAAATTTTCCCTCCTGGTCCGCAGACTCCAACTGCCCAAGGTGTCAGCTTTATGGGTTCCCATAATGAAATTGTAAGGGGTTTGATTTCTAGGAATTTGAGTCATTTTTCTTAATTGGCACCTTCCACTTGAACACTCAGTGCTGTTTCTTTTGGCTCTATTGAGTGTTTTAAAATCTCAGTGGGGCTCATTTTGGATAATCTCTTAATGACATTAATTTTATTTGCTATTCATATCAATTAATAATCACTTTTGAAGAAACAGTGGAGGGATGTTGAATTTATTTTAATCATCTTTCACTGGGACTAATGTTTATTATGATGTCCTCTGGCTTCCTATATAACCATCCCTTCCATAGCTTAAATACCAGTGCCCACCTACCTCACGGAGTCCTTGTTTTGGGGATTAAATGATTTAATAGTTATAAAGTCCTTGGGACCATACTTGGCTTGTAGAGAGTGTGAGACTGATGTTTGCTAAGATAACTTCTGTAGAGCCTGTTTGTGTTCCTTGTTAAAAAGTCCTTAAAACTTACATTTTCCCTAGCTAAATATTCTATTGGAAAAATCTCCCATAGTTGGGAGATGTTTTGGTGGGTATTTTCCATAAATCAATTGCTACCACAGACCTTGCACTGGATGTGCTGATGGTGCCTCAGAGGCTACAGGTCCAAAAGCAAACTTGTCATCAGCCTCCTTTGGGGTCTGCCAGCCTGTCTTTTGAGGCACAGAGTGTCCCCTCCCCTCCTCTTGTGATCAAGACAGAAGCCAAGGAATTGCTCCTGACTCATCCCTCTCCTTACATTAATCCTCTTCCTCCCCAGAGGATAATACAGCCCTCCTGTGTCAGTTTCAGCTAAAGACTAATTTTAGATTCCCCTCTCTTTCTCTCTCACCCAGTCTGTCCCCTGCCTGCCAGCTCTGCTGTAGGTCCCACTAAAATCTGTGTAGGATCATCAGATTTATCTCATTATGTTCTTGCTGTAAGCTGTAGGATACCCTTCAAGCTCTGCCTGGGACGTAGGGGTGCCTCACATGGCTGTAAAGATGTGGGCAGAGATGCTGCCCCCTCCACTGGCACTTTGAGATGCCTTTCAACAGAACCTCAATGACACTCAAGCTGCTGCAGAATTCAGGAGTGGCTTCTAGAAGCCGTGAGTGTAACCAGGTTCCTTTATCATGCCCTCTCTTCCAGGCTGCACTCCTGGCAGCTGGTCTCATCTCTTTCTACCTTCAATGCCTCAGAAGCAGTACACAGGAGCTTTTCAAATGGTGGCTGACTTTGTTTCGGGATGGATGACTCTCCGTGCTTGCTTCTGCTCTCTTCAGCTTGATGATCTCTTCATTCTGAACCCCCTCTTCACTTTGTCTTCACTGCATGCATTTGGAGGCAGCCCTCTGAGACTGGCATTGATCAGAAGAGGCAAGTTTCTGGGAAAACAACAAATTTAGGGGTGGAAATCAGAAACTTCTCAAGGGAACAAAACTAAGGCCACCCATGAATCCTGGTACTAATTTAGAAGCATCTTTCTGACACCTAGAGTCTGTGTTTTTCATGTATATTACCTGGCACATGTCTGTGGTAATGAACAACTTGATTCCCAGTTTATTAACCTGGAAGTAGACTTTGGATCTACTTCCCCAGAGTATCCCAAATGCCTATATGCATGGAAGACACTTAATAACTCTTCTTGGGTTTTTAAAAAAATTTTAAATTGTGGTAAATTATATGTAACATAAAATTGACCATTTTCACCATTTAGTTCAAGCAGTTAAACAGTTCAGTGGTATTGAGTACACTCATGTACTTTCGCAACTATCACCATCCACCCGTAGAACTTTTTTCATCCACCCGTAGAACTTTTTTCATCTTCCCAAATTGAAACACTGCACCCATTAAACAATTCCCCAACCCCCCTCTTCCCAGCCCCTTGACAACCACCATTCTACTTTGAATTTGTCTACTCTCTGTATTTCATTTAAAAAAATTATAGTTGATTTGGGCTTCTCTGGTGGCTCAGCGGTAGAGAATCTGCCTGCAATGCAGGAGTCGTGGGTTTGATCCCTTGATCAGGAAGATCCTCTGGAGAAGGGCATGGCAACCCACTCCAATATTCTTGCCTGGAGAATCCTGTGGACTGAGGAGCTTGGCGGGCTACAGTCCATGAGGGGCAATGAGTCCAACATGACTGAAAGACTGAGTACACACACACAGTTGATTTGCAGTGTTGTGTTTATATTTCATATGAATGAAATCAGGTAGTATTTGTCCATTAAAGATGGGCTTATTTCACTCAGCATAATGTCTTCAAAAATCATCCATGATGTAGTGTATGTCAGACTTTCTTTCCTTCTTAAGGCTTGGTGTTCCACTATATGTATAAACCTCATTTCGTTTAATTATTCATCTGTCCATGGACACGTGGGTTGCTTCCAGCTTTTGACTGTTGTAAATAATGTGCCTGTGGACAAGGGTGTGAAAATGATTCTCTGAGACTCTGCTTTCAGTTCTTTTGCTCTAAATTCTTTTCAACACCCAGAAGTGGAGTTGCTTCATCGTTGGCTAATCCTATTTTTAATTTTTCATTATGGAGTTATTGCATTGTGGCATTTGCAGTCTCCAAGGAAGTTATTTTCCATTACAGTTCATTGCGTCACAAACCCCAGTTGTTTCCCGAAAACCAGACTCTTTCCCTTTACTCTGAGCCTATGCTGCACCCCCACTGGAGGCAGCATATGTGGGGCGTGTAGGGCTCCCAGATGCATCCTGAGCCTGGGGACGGGGTGGCCCCCTGATCCTGTACTGAAGAGGCTGGTAGGAGGTAGGAGGCTCACAGTTCATTTCACTCCATACGCAGGTCCATTTAGAAAATGAGAAGATGACTTCTATTTAAGGAATGGAAGCTGACCCTTTAGAAATTAAAGTGAGTGGAAACACGTGGTGTGCTGGCTGAGAAGGCTTTTAGTATAGCTGCTCGGAGTGTGGTTTTCTCAAAGATTTCTTAATTGACTCATTTTTGATCTCTTCTGTTTTCACATCCCCTTTCCCAGTCCTGTATTTTTTTTTCCCATCTGCAGAATCTCAGCTCACTTAGGGATTAACAAGTTGATGCCTTGAAAGAACTTGGGCTGGGTGGCTGCCTAAATCTTTGTGCCCAAGGAGTGCAGGAGGAGTCTGTTCTTCCCTTCCTTTCCTTGTGGATTTTGGAGAAATTCTTTACATCTGTTTGTGTTTGGGATGGGCCTTCTTCCCGTGTGTGTCATCTCCCATGACATTGGCACCAGGAGCCTGGGCGCTGTGATATCCCTCAGCTGGGAGAAAAAAATGCGTGCTGGCTCCTGGGAATGTAGGCTTGACCCCCTTGTAAGGGAGTTTGTAAATAAGTGGCTTCCTGTCTGGGGTTTTAAGATAATTATGCAGATTTCTCCTTTAATGAGGTTTTATTTGCTGCTGTGATTCAGCCCCTGCAGTTTTATCTCCCTTGATTTTAAAAATGGATGAGATCCAATGGGGAGTTGTTGTGAGTGGGACAGTTTTGGTTCTGCAAGATGCAAAACCTCTGGAGATGGATGATTGTAATGGCTGCACACTTATGTTAAGGCACTTAATGCCACTGAACTATGCACTGAGAAATGGTTAAGATGGTACATTTTATGCTATGTGTTTTCCACAATTAAAAAAAATTTTCTTTAAAAAAAGCCTGGAGGCTTGAATGCCCTGGGCCGGATGGAAAATGTGTACAACTGAAGCCTGGACAGTTTGTTAACATTCCTCTATGCTTCTCAGACTATCAGGGAAAGAACTGGTCAGGGTTTTTTTTCCCATTCATGGCAAATCAGTGCTTTTCTAAAGTATAGCAAAAAGAATTAATAGAAAAGGAAAGATAAAACAATTAGATGAAGTCCATTTAATAATGCGAAGATCATATGACCTTAACTGAAAGAATAAAAACAGTAAAATAAACAAAATCTAAGAGATTTTCTTAAACTCCATGAAGGGAGGGCCCATGCACAGTGGGAATGATTGTCAGGAGCTCCACTCTACTGACTCTCGGGAGGTCAAACACCAAGGGGCAGCTCTGGCTGCAGGGAGAGGGTCCCTTGGCCAGAGCTGGGACTGTACATGTGATCTTGACTTGGTGAGTTCCTTGGCATCTTGCCACCGTGTGCCAGTGGGAAGGCTGCTCAGAGTTTGGTGGGTGTGCAGATGTTGAGCCATCCTTGAGAGGTTCTTTTCCTCCAGATGCCCAGACTCTTAAAGTTTGCAATGCACAGACCTTGTTCTGTTGGTCAAGGAAGAATTTACCTTATACACTGCAAATTTGCTGTGGCTGACATTCCAGTACCTGAAATATCAGTCTGTGCCCCCCTTCTAAGAGCCACTTTCAGCCAGGGGACATACAGCTCCCCTGAACTCAGCCCCTGCAGGCCAAACTGGAGGGGCCCACAGGGAGGCAGCCATCTGTGTGCATAACACCAATCATTCGGTCCCTGGGCCCTGCCCTCACCTCCTGCAGCCAGGGCTGAGGTCACTGCTGGGACAGCAGGAGCTTCAGGGACAGTCGACGTCTCTCAGGGGTTGGTGTGGCTTAAAAACCCTCCCCTGAGTTTAGCTTCATTATGCCTGCTCAGCAGTTATTACTGTGTTTTTTTTTTTTAAGAATTCCCTTCAAATGAGCAGTGTTTTTGCCTCTTCATTAATAATAGTTTCTCAAAACCAGCAATTCAGTGTTGTACATAAATCTAGCCTGTAATTTTCTACATTTTCTTTAATATGCAATCTTCTACTGGGATCTAGAGTTTCCCAGGAATGGTTGTACTCTCGGGTTGTTTTTTTTTTGGGGGGGGGGGGGAGGGATTTGTTCTTTTTTTCTTTTAACAAAAAGAAGAATATACTGATTGGCTCCCTTTCTTAGTTCTGGGACTGTCTTCCCCCATTTCTTCATATTCACTTTCGTTTCCATGTTCTCTTCTGAAAAATGTGCTGTTTTGCTCCCTCCCCATCTCTGCTGTCCATCTACCATGTGGAACAAGGACTTGTAGTCTTTTAATAAAGAAAAATATTGGACAAGAGTGTGTCCACGCACACACGTGCATGTGTGTATCTGCATATGCGGACGTGCATCCTGTGGTCGTGAGCTCAGTGCAGTCCCAGGCAGCAGGTCGTACTGAAGGCGTTGAGCAGTGAGCAGTTCGATTTTTCACTTTTGGGGGCTCTGCCTTGTTAGCTTGGAAGCAGGGGCTCCTAACACCATTTGTTATTGTCTAGTTGCTCAGTCCTGTCTGACATTTTGAGACCCCATGGACTGCTGCATGCCAGGCTCTCCTGTCCTTCACCATCTCCTGGAGCTTGCTCAGACTCATGTCTACATGATGGATGATGCCATCCAACCATCTCATTCTCTGTCACCCCCTTCTCCTCCTGCCCTCAGTCTTTCCCAGCATCAAGGTCTTTTCCCATGAGCTGGCTCTTTGGCAACAAAGGAGGCCATCACATCACAATGGGAAGCCTGTGCACTGCAACCAGAGAGTAACCTCTGCTCTCCACAGCTAGAGAAGGGCAGGCATAGCAACTAAGACCCAGCAGAGCCCAAAATAAATAAATAAAATTATTAAAAAAAACAAAGAAAATAGATAAACAATGAGGTCGTACAGCAGAGGGAACTATATTCAGTATCTTGTAATAAACTATAATGGAAAAGAATGTGAAAAAGAACACCTCTATCTATATCTGAATCATCTTGTTGTACACCAGGAACTAGGAACACCATTGCAAATCAACTATAATTCAATAAAAAGAAATTCGATAAAATAAATTTTTATTGTGCCAGACTCTATCTTAAGACCTGGGGTAGAGCAGCGGACAAAATAAGCCAAGTTCTTGCCCTCATGATGCGTTCACCCTAGTGCCAGGCCCTTCAAGGATCAGCCAACACTGCCTGCCCACCCGTTGCCCTGCCCAGCTGCCCCGCTGATGGCCTCACCTTGCTCCCACCAGGCAGTGCTCACAGACACTGGGCCATGTTCAGAAGAGAATAGATGGTCACCTTCCTCTTGGGACACTCGTCAAGCCACATGGTCGACCGAAGAAGGGACCCAAGATGGAGGGAAGTCAGGTCTGGGGGCCACCACCAACTCACCAGCCCAGTTGTCTCTATTCTTAACCCTCTTGACACTCTCATATTTGCCCCAACCCTCATTTCCTGCCCATCATCCCCTCTTTGGGATTTTGTTCCAGAAAACAAAGGGATATTGTAGCAGTATCCCTTTAAATGCATAAAACAACTGTGGGCTTTTATTGCCATATAATTCCTAGTCACCCTGAGTCTCAGGTATTTTTATGAGCTCCTGGTGAGCCTTCTCTGGAGGCGGCCTGCTCTGGAAGAGTCTGTTGTGAGTCCCCTTTGTCTGCAGGGCTTCTTGCATTCTCACTGAGCCCAGGGGGACCAGGCTGACCAGGGGACCGGGCGACTGTGCCAGGTAGGTGCATGCTGCCTTCCTGAACACCGAGAGTGTGAGGAGGAAAACCCACTTCCAGGGAAGGAGCCAGTTTGCTTGCTGCAGGGAGAAAGCTGTCATCCTTACGGAGAACACTTAGGTTGATGTTGTTTGTTCTGACCTATGCCAGGGATGGATGAAGCACAAGCTGGAATCAAGATTGCCAGGATAAATATCAATAACCTCAGATACGCAGATGATACCACCCTTATGGCAGAAAGTGAAGAAGAACTAAAGAGCCTTTTGATGAAAGTGAATGAAAATTTGGCTTAAATCTCAACATTTAGAAAACTAAGATCATGGCATCTGGTACCATCACTTCATGGGAAATAGATAGGGAAACAATGGAAATCGTGACAGACTTTATTGTTATGAGCTCCAAAATCATTGCAGATGGTGACTGCAACCATGAAATTGAAAGACACTTGCTCCTTGGAAGAAAAGTTATGACCAATCTAGACAGCATATTAAAAAGCAGAGACATTACTTTGCCCACAAATGTCCGTCTAGTCAAAGCTATGGTTTTTTCAGTAGTCATGTATGGATGTGAGAGTTGGACTATAAAGAAAGCTGAGCGCTGAAGAATTAATGCTTTTGAACTGTGGTGTTGGAGAAGACTCTTGAGAGTCCCTTGGACTGCAAGGAGATCCAACCAGTACATCCTAAAGGAAATCAGTCCTGAATATTCATTGGAAGGACTGATGCTGAAGCTGAAACTCCAATACTTTGGCCACCTGATGCAAATAACTGACTCATTGGAAAAGACCCTGGTGCTGGGAAAGATTGAAGGTGGGAGGAGAAGGGGACGACAGGAAGAGACGATTGGATGACATCACCGACTCAAAGGACGTGAGTTTGAGTAAGCTCCAGGAGCTGGTGATGGACAGGCAAGCCTGGTGTGCTGCAGTCCATGGGGTAGCAAAGAGTTGGACATGACTGAGTGACTGAACTGAACTGACTAATGCCAGGGAAGAATTTGGAGGTGTGGAACTGGGGTTCATTTCTGACTTGGTAAGTTTGGATTGACACTGTGGGGTACATTTATTTGGGGGCTTGTGTTGCAGAAGTAAGAGGGTACACAGTGGTGGGGTTTCCTTGGCTTTCGGGCCTGGGGTAGGATCCACAGCCTGGCATCCATGCAGGCTCTTCCCAGCCAGTGCGGGTCAGGCCTGCTCATGGGTCCTCCCAGGCAGGAGCACAGAAAGATCTGATTGCTCTTTGAAGTGGCAGTTTTTCTATTCTTCGAATTCACAGTTTAGGGGAGAATTTTTTTTTTTCATTTTTGAGCATATGGCCTTTTAAAAAACGTTACAGTAAAATGACACACTGCATAGTTAACCATTTAAATCATGTTAAGTGTCCAGTGTGGTGGCATTAAGTACATTCACATTTTGTATGGTCATTACCACTATCCATCTCCAGAACACTTGTCATCTTGCAAAACTGAAAAACTGTACCCATTAAACACCAACTCCCTATTCCCACTGCCCAGTCCCTGGCCCCCACCATCCTACTTTCTGTCTCTTTGAATTTGCCTGTTTCAGAGTCCCCCGGTGAATGGACTCAAACAGTCTGTTCCTCTTTGTGACTGGCTTACTTCATTCAAGCATAATGTTTTCTGGGCTCATCTATGTTGTAGCCTGTGTCAGAATTTCATTCCTGATAATGCAGTTTTACAATGGTTATTTTGTTTTGCCAGTGCAGATAAATGTTCATATATTAATTCTGCTCTGAAGAACCAGAAACTCATATTAAAAGGAGTTCCAACATGTTCTTTTGTTGTTACCAACGGGCTGGTGTGTTAGTGAGGGCCAACCCCACCCCTGGGGTCTGGTGGTGGGGAGGTCTGGGCCTCATGGCCTGACCCACAAGCAGTTAGGAAGCCCTCCCACATGTGGCATCCATCAGGAACTGCTTTTTGAGATCTGCTTTCAGTGGGGGGCTGCCGTAGGCTGAGGGAGAAGCTAGGGGCTTGGTAAGGCCTGGCTTTGTGGCTGGGGTCAATCCGGTGAGCCCCTTGGATGGTTGATCCTGGAAAGAAGGAAAGCAGGAATGAGAGGGAATGAGAGGTTTACTTCCCTTAGGGATAAGTAAGGATAGAACACTGAACATTCTGCTTTGGCTTAGAAGTGCTTTCTCCCATGTAGGAAAGAATTAGATAAAGAAAACACTAGGAAAACTTTTGGAAAGATTGCTTCTTCACCATTCTCTGTATTTTTGTGCATCCCAGTCTCTTAGTTATTTCAGAGTACGTAAAATGCCAATCAACCATTTTGGGATTGTTTTTTTCCATGACCATTGGAGGTAGCCTTGCCAGTTTGGAGGAGATCCCGTTCTGTTCAGGCGTTGGCATTATCATTTGTTGTGGAGGAGAAAGTGCAGATGGCCCTGGAGCTGGCACCTTGAGCTGGGTGGAGCCCTTGTGAGTTAGTTCATCTCCCTGAGCCTCAGGTTCCGTGTCTGCAAAATGGGCATGACAACCCCATCATGTGGGTTCAAGTGTTGGGACTTGTTGAAGGAGTTGAGGGAGGGACTCTGTGCAGAAGGTCTCTTTTCAAGTGTCTTTAGCACTCCTGGCCTGATGTTCTAGACTCAGCTGGTGGCCCCTGCCACAGGTACAGATGGCCTCTTTCACACAGGAGCGGTGGAAGAATCAAGCTCTTCCTGTGCCTCAGGTTGAGAAATGTCAGAGCACTTTTATTTTTAACTCTCTGCAGAAGTAGATAATATACTCAACATTTGAAATCACACAGAGCTTTTCTGCCTGTTGGAGAACCTAGAATGTAGTTCTAAGTTGGAGGGAAATTCAGCCAATGAGGTCATTGTAGGTTTGGTTACATTTGAAGCAACTCATAAACTGTCTCTCCTTAGTTGTGTGAGGTTTTTTTTTTGACTTTCAGGAGGTATCTGAAACACTCCCACAAACAGTTAGCATGCAGGTTTACATTTCCAATGGGTATAGTTTAATTTATACTGGATATACTATGTAATTTATCTATTTATATATACCATGTAGTTTATACCATCCTTATTTATAGTATAGTCTGAATTTCAGATGGGTTTAGTTGGGGCTCAAGAAAAACAATTAGATGTGACATTTTTGTTTCTTTAACTGAATAAGAGAAAAATTAGAGAAATCAGAGGTGATGCCTTGAGAGCCTTTGTGCCCCTATGATTCACCCGTGTGTGATCAGTAAAGCAAAAGGACTTATGCGTGGTGCAGTTTCCTAACTTATACAGGACCCATAGCTTTTCTTTTTCATCTGCCTGGAAAAGGGATTTACAATCCAGTACTTGATTAAACGGTGTGTTTTTTAATTTCAAGAGTCTTGCTTCTTAGTTGCTCTTTAATTAATAACGGATTCCCTTCTTTAAAAATACATCTGCATTCTTGACTTAAAAGGTTTTTTTTTTTTTTTTTGGCCTCCAAGAATGTCCCTCTGTTTTTATAGGATTGAGGTGCAAAGTGTGTGTAGTTGTAGTGACTCCTTGGGGACCATGATTTTATGATAGAGGTGAGGGGTGACGAGAGGGATCTCCCCATCCCCGCCCCTCCCCAGCCTCCAGCCCCTCAAGCTCTGAGGGCAAAATGGACCCCTGATCTCAAAGCAGCTGTGCCTTCTGGCCACAGGGTGCCCAGCCTGTGTGGAGCTGGAAGTCCGCAGGGAAGTGGGGTGCAGCAGGGCTACACGAGCTCTCTTCAGGGGTCTGTGGCCAGGCCGGATGGCGGCGCTCGGTCCTTCCGCCTTACCATCTTCTAGGGGACACAGGTGTCTCAGGGACCCGTTGGTTGCTGCGGCCGCCTTACACACTTCCTTCTTATTCTGTGTGGTACGGGGCACTCCAGACCCTGTACCCCTGTCACACACGTGTCCTCATCTCAACTCCATGTCTCTGGCTTATCTGGAGCCCTGGCCGATAAAGTGCTGGGGCCGATTACCTCCTCTCCAACTGTGGCTCAGGCTGACTAATCTCCCTGGTGGGAGAACCACTGGCTTAGGGGCTGGACGCTTCTGGTCTCTAGGTACTTAGAGATTAATGTTTCACTAAGTTATCAAGGCTGCATTCACAGGTCACCATAGATTTTATACTTCTATAAGCTTAATTCTCTTGCTGTTGGCTTCCTGGTGTGTGTGTGTGTGTGTGTGTGTGTGTGTGTGTACTGCATGCCTGTGTACACGAGTGTGTGATTTCCTGGTGTGTGTGTGGCATATGTGTGGCTGTGAGTGTATGTGTGTATGTGTGTAGTTTCCTGGAGTGTGTGTGTTTGTAGTTTCCTGGAGTGTGTGTATGTGTGTGTATAGTTTCCTGGAGTGTATGTGTTTGTGTGTATGGTTTCCTGGAGAATGTGTGTGTGTATGTGTGTGTTTGGGTAGTTTTCCTGGAGTTTGTGTGTGAGTGTGTCCATGGGAGTGTGTGTAGTTTCCTGGCATGTACGTATGTTGGGGTCAAGGTGTCAGTGGTTAAAGGCAGAGTTTGGGGGGCCTTTGGGGGGCCTGGTCTCAGATGGATACCTCAGCCCCCCTGCCCTTCTATCCCTGAACGGGGGAGGGTCTTCCCAGCTGCCCCACCCCCTGAGCCCTGCTGACTTCTTTGCTTCTAAGCAGGCCCATTTCCCAGGTATAACCTGTTCGCTGTTTACACTCATGTGCCCCTGACAAGTCGCACCTGGGCATGTGGAGGAGGAAGCGTCCCAGCCTCCGGTCACACGTGCAGTAAGCACCTTATCCCAAGACCCTGCTCTCCCCCCTGCACCCAGATCCGTCTGTCCTGCGGTGCCTGCAGCCCCCTCGCAGAGGCTGTCAGCACACGTGCCCACTTTATCTCCCTGATTAATTCTCGTGGATCCTTCCCCGCTGTTGCTGCACCCAGGCCTTTCTGGTGGGATTTATTGCTTGGGTCCTCTCTCACAGCAGTGTGCTCCCATGGGCTGGTTTTGGGTGGATGCGAGTATCCTGCCCACAAATCCCTGAGGGAGCTGTAAGGGACTTGGCCTCACGATGCGGGTAGCTCCTGGTGGCTGTGTGGCTTGGAGAGTGAGGGGCAGCTCTGCCTTCTCAGTTGCTCTCCTTGTTCAGAAAGCTGCTCCTGCTGTTGCTTCTTGAGCAGCACAGAGTGACCAGGGGCAAGACTAGGGAGAAGAACCTTGGGGCACATGGCCTGCAGGGGTCCCAGGTTTCCCCCAGCCTTTCCAGAGGCCTCAGGTGGAGGCAGGGTCCCACGGCAGGGCGAGTAGGTGCCACTCCCCGTGTGGCTTGGCACCTGGTCTCTGCCAGTTGGCTGTGGAGGTAGATGCTGTTTCCTGAAAGGGGAGATAAATTCAGCTTAGTAAACAGGCCTGTGTCCTTGGAAACTGCTGCAAGAATTCATGAGTTAAGGGCACCTGAGTAAACGGCCCTCTTGCTGGTAGGTCCCTGGCCCAGGCCCCCTGGTGAAAGGGGGCTCTGTTGCACAGGTGAGTGGGTTTGCCACATCCAACCAGGGGTCCACATTGTCACATGTAATTTACACTTTAGGAAAGTTGAAGTGAACTTAAGCGTGGGCTCTGTGGGACCTTTCGGGCTTTGGATCCTAGCTCTTCCTTCATGTTTTGTATAATGTTTAATCATTCAGGTTTAATATCCTGGGTCTCACTGTCCATCTGTGAAAGGAAAACCCCTTTTTCCCTGACAGGGGTATGACTGGGTCGAGTCCCAGCACACTGCCAGCTCCTTGGTGTTGACTGCTGTCATCACTGGGGTCTTTGAGTGGGCCATGATCACTTTTCCTCTGAGGGCAGTTTGTAAATGGACCATTTATAAAGAAGAGACTGACACGGGATACATCACCAGATGCGCATAGACAGCCATTTGGGACATCCTTTCCAGAAGTAGTGACCATGATGGTGAGGCCTAAGGGATCCAAGGGTCTGGGGGCCCAGCTGCGGTAGGGTGTCCATGTGGCCTGTCTGTCATTTCCCTCCATCTTCAAGCATCTCCTCCTTGCTGTTTGTGGCTTCCAGGCATCAGGGCTGCTCCCTCTGTAACCACAAACACATGTGTGGATACGGTGATGCAGACCAGGACACGTGGCGTCTTCAGGATGGGAACTCTCCATGTGTCAGCTAGGTCCACCTCTGGGCTTCCTCCTGACCCCTGTCTTGGAGCCTTGGAGTGGAAGTCCTAGGCCTTGAGTGTTCTCATCTAGAAAGAGTCATAAGGTTCTGAGTGAGCTGGTCCTCCCAGAGTTGCTCCCAGGCAGGACCCAGCAACTGTCCAGCCCAGATGCTCCTATCTCTGGGCTCTGGGGAAGCCTGTTGTCTACCCACAGTGGGCTCCTCAAGCTTACCCCACATCCGGGACTCCGCACCTTTGACAAGGTAGTTCCCTCTACCTGGAATTCGTCCAAAATCCTGCTCATGGGTCTGAGTACTGCTCCACATGGCTTCCTGCATTTATCTCTTGAAAATTTCCTGAAGTGTTGGAATTTTGCACTTCTTTTTAGTGGAGGGGGGGTGGTGTCCAGCCATGGGACTATTTATACCATTTATTAGCCCTAAGACCTCTGCAGTGCCTTAGAGTAGGGCATGCCAGGAGATCTCGATTACCTTCTTCCTCTTTAAATGAGCTGTGTTACCCCAAGAGAGGGTCTAAAGAGAGCAGTGGAGGGTGGTGGAGCCCAGCGGTGTTTGCTGGGGGCTGGCCAAGCGGAAAGCAGGCCTGTCAGGAGTGATTAAAGAGCCCAGTGTTAGAAAAGAACAAGCCTTTATGTTAGTGGTAAAATGATTAGGAAGTAATAAGAAAAATGCAAGTTTGGACAGAACATTGTTTTGTTTAATCAGTTCTAAGTCCAAAAGGAAAAAGAAAAAGGACCCTTGGAAGTCATTTAAAAAGAGATTACAGCATGCACGTGAACGTTTTCCACCTAGCTTACAGGTTTAAACTTTCGAGGGAAGGGGCCAGACAAGTCTCTGTTCCTGGCTGTGTTCCTCTTTCTTCAGAGGAGGCCATTTCTATAATGGGAACTGGAAGCAGAGGGCGGGTGAGAAGCAGATGGGTGTGAGCAGGAGGTGTCGCCTGGTGCTCGCAGTTTTGTCTGCTGCACATAATGCACTTGGGTCAGATCGTCCCAGAAGCCGAAGGGAGAAGCCTGGAGTGTGATCACCTTGCAAGGAGAAAGGAGAACTGAAGGAGACTGAATCCTGTTGGTTTTAAAGCAGTGTTGTTTCTGAAGGTAAACCTGATGGAGACAGAATTGTGGAGGAACAGGGGGTCCAAGGTTCAGTCAGAGACAAAGTCGAGGGCTACGAATATGCCCAATGGAGCAGCACTGTCGGAGCCCAACAGAGTAGCCTGATGCTGCTTTTTTGTATAGACTATAGTCGGACATGACTGAAGCGACTTAGCAGCAGCAGCAGCATAGGATATAGACTGCTTGAAGGGCCTTTCTGGAGGGAGGAAGGCAGAGAGATTTAGGGAAACCTCTTTAATAATGAGTCCTAATTTCACTTGGACCCTTTGACTTTTACGGTTGTTTGCAACACTGTGACATTCATGAAAAATGGAGGCTTGCTTGAATATTCTTAAATGACTTGTGCTGCATGTACTTAGTCACTCAGTTGTGTCTGACTTTTTGCAACCCCATGGACTGTAGCCCACCAGGTTCCTCTGTCCATGAGGATTCTCCAGGCAAGAATACTAGAGTGGGTTGCCATGCCCTCCTCCAGGGGATCTTCCCTACTCAGGGATCAAACCCAGGCTTCCTACATTACAGGCAAATTCTTTACTGTCTGAGCCACCAGGGAAGCCCAAGAATACTGGAGTGGGTAGCCTATCCCTTCTCCAGGGGATCTTCCCGACCCAGGAATCAAACCAGGGTCTCCTGCATTGCAGGTGGATTCTTTAACAACTGAGCTACCAGGGAAGCCCAGATGATTTGAAAAGGGTTAATGCTTGACTGATATGCTAGCAGTCTCAGCGCTTCCCTGATAAGAAGTACTGGCACAGTGCTGTTGTCGATGAACAGGGCTTCTCTGCATCTCCATGTACTCAAATGATTGAGTTCAGGAAGAGTGGTTTTGTTTGTTTTGTTTAGGTGATTTTATATTTTAGAGCAGTTTAAGGTTCACAGCAAAACTGAAGGGAAGATACAGAGATTTCCCATATTCCTCCTGCCCCCACTTACACACAGCCTCTCGCCGTATCAGAGTGGTGTATTTGTTACATTTGATGGACCCGCACTGACACATCACAAAGTCCATTGTTTATATTAGGGTTTGCTCTTGGTGTCACATATTCTGTGGTTTAGGAAGATGAATAAATATGTAACCATCATTATAGTATCATATAGAATAGTTCTGCCCTAAAAACCCTCTGTACTCTATCTGTTCATCCTTCCCCCATCCCTAACACCTGGCAACTACTGATCTTTTAACTGTCGCCATAGTTTGGTTCTTCCAGAATTGTCCAGTATTGAAATCATTCAGTGTGTAGCCTTTTCAGATTGGCTATTTTCACTTAGTAATATGTGTTTAAGTTTCCTCCATGTCTTTTCTTGGCTTGATAGCTCCTTTCCTTGTAATGCTGAGTGACGTTCCATTTCTGGATGCACCACACTTTATTTACCCATTTACCTACTAGAGGACATCTTGGTGGCTTCTGAGTTTGGGCAATTATAAAGCTGCTGTAAACTCTGCGCAGGTTTTTGTGTGGACATAAGTTTTCAGTCCATTTGGTAAGATAGCAAGGGACATGATTGCAGGATCAAATGGTAAGAGTATGTTTAATAAAAAACTGTCAGACAGTCTTCCAAAGTGGTGTACCATTTTGCATTCCCACCAACAATGAATGACTGTTCCTACTCTACCACATCATTGCAGCATTTGGTGCTGTTGGTGTTTTGTAGTCAAACGCTGTACGCCTGAGCTATACCCCCTGCCACAGTGTTCTGAACAGGAAGAATTTTCAGTGAAGGTTGAGTATCCTTAAAGGGAAAGGAAAGGACAGACTTTCCTTTCACCCCCCCAGGAATAACATTGGAAATGCCCAGGACATCCAGTGTTTCTAACCAAGGTCTTGAGCATATTTTGGGCACCTACAAATTCTCTATGAGAATTTTCAAGTTTTGTGCTTTTCTGTTCAGTGACAATCTCATCTAAAATCGGTGTTAGCCAGTTAGTAAACGTACATGTTATGATGTGAGTGAAGATCAGATTAGCCTGAGGCACGTTGTGCAAATGAAGTGAAGATAGGAGATGAGGGACAGAACGCTGGAATGTGTAAGGAAGAACTTTTGTGGTAGAGGGAGGGGTGGTACAAAGGCCCTGCGGCTGGAACAAGCTTGGCGCATTTGAGGAGTAAGTAGTGTGGCTGGAAGTGGGTGTCAGAGGAGTAGGCCTGGGGTTCATAGGGCCTTGCAGGCCATAGTGGGAATTTACATTTTATTCTGTGTGCACTGGGAAGCTTTGAGCAGAGGAAAGTTGTTATCTGGTTTTATGTTTAAAAAAAAAAACATCCTCCCCAGGGTCAGAGTGAGAAGGAACAGGAGATGGAGCTCAGTTCTGCCTTTCTGCAGCTGGTGGGCAGGGAGCTTAGGCATCCCCAAGCTTCCTGCTCCAGCTCCCAGCCTGTGACTGTGATGGAGCTCTCTTTCGTCATTAGGTTATCTCTCTGACCTGGCCATGTCACAAGAGACCCGCTAAGTCTAGAGGACAGAGAGGAAATCAGGACTCAAACTGTGAGGAGAACTTGGTGTGTGTGTCTGGCTTTGAAGATGGAGGGGAACACGTGGCGAGGAATGTGGACAGCTTCTAGAAGCTGAGAGCGACCCAGCCCACAGTCAGCAAGAGAATGGATGCTTCTGTTCTACAGATGCAAGGAATGAAGCCAGAGGACAACTCAAGTAGCCCAGAGTCATTAGAAAGGAACACGGATCTTGCTAGCACCTTGTTTTCAGCTTTGTAAGACCCTGACCTGAGAACCTGCCACACCATGCTTGGACCTCTCATCTACCAAATTGTAAGCTCATCAGAGAGTGGTGTTTTAAGCCTCTAAATTTATGGAAAATTTGTTGTGCAAGCAGGAGAAATATCCTGAATCCAGATGTCTTCTCAGCATTTGAAAACAAAGATACAAAAATCCTATGTAGAATTTAGCAAATAAGACCTGGCATTATGTTAAATGAGCAATAATAAAAATAGTTTTTCCTAGGAATTGTAGGATGATTTGTCACTTAAAAAACCCACATTTACAGAGAGGCTAAGTTAAGCTAAGTGAAAGTCACTCAGTCATGTTCAACTCTTTGCAACTCCATGGACTATACAGTCTATGGAATTATCCAGCCCATAATACTGGGATGGGTAGCCTTTCCCTTCTTCAGGGGAATCTTCCCAACCCAGGGATTGAACCCAGGTCTTCCACATTGCAGGCGGATTCTTTACCAGCTAAGCCACAAGGGAAGCCAAAGAATTCTGGAGTGCATAGCCTGTCCCTTCTCCAGCGGATCTTCCTGACCCAGGGATCAAACGGGGGTCTCCTGCATTGCAGGTGGATTCTTTACCAACTGAGCTATCAGGGGAGCCCTTTACAGAGTAGAGGGGGAAAGTAGTCTCAATCGATGCTACAAATGCTTGTGCTAAATTTCAGAATTCTTTGCTGATGAAACAATGAAAAAAATAGGCCTAGATAACTCAATAAAAGGAAATCTTTTAGAAACCATACATGAGTATTATATTTTGAGTACAACATTTGAAAGTCAGGCACAAGAAATGGATGCTGCAGTGCTGTTCAGGAAATCCCAACCAACATGATTGAGACAAAAATGGGAGAAAGCTGTCATTAGTAGGTTATATACATGTTCATCTGGAAAATTCAAGAGAATCTACTGACAAGTATTAATACCAAGGAGACAATCTAAGAAAGGGACTTGCCTTGGTAGTCCAGTGGTTAAGACTCCTTGCTTCCAATGCAGGGGGTCAAGGGGTTTGATGCCTGGTTGAGGAACTAAGATTGTCCACGCCACTTGGTATGGCCCAAAAAAGAGGACATTAAAAAATTAAAGCATTAAAGTATTTTGGGACTTCCCAAGTGGTCCAGTGGCTAGGACTCTGCACTCCCAATGCAGGGAGCCTGGGTTCAATCCTTGGTTAAGGAAGTAGGTCCCACATACTGCAACTAAAAGATCTGCTGCTGCTGCTGCTGCTAAGTCTCTTCAGGCGTGTCCGGCTCTGTGCGACCCCATAGACGGCCACAGCAAAGATCGAAATTTTCGCAAGCTGCAATTAAGACCTGTGCAGCGAATAGATAAATAAATATTAAAAAATAATAACTCTGTTATGAAAACCAAAAAAAAAAACACTAAAGAAAACAAGATGACTGAATGAGTTAACATAGAAAACTCATCCACTTCCTGATACATCATGAATGACCCTATTAGAACAAAACCAAAAACAGTAAAACACCTAGAAATACATCTAGTAAAAAATGTGCAACATCCATGAAAGGAAAACCATAAACGTTCTTAACAGATCCCCAAAGAAGATCCAAATGAAAGGAGAAACTGTTATCATCTAGGAAATCTCAGTTCTGTTCAAATGTCAGTTCCCAGCCCCAGCATCCTCACCCCCACACCCTCCCCCACTCCCCAATTGCCCCCAGACAGCCCCACCCAAATACTGTCTCAATTCAGTGCATTGTTAACCAACCTCCCCCAAAGGCTTTTTCATCAAACTCAACAAGCTGATTCTAAAATTCACGTGGACGTGCAAAACCTAAAAGCAATTATGACTATTGAAAGTTAACAAAAGAAGTGGGGAAGTTATCTTACTAGATATCAAGACCTCGTCCAAGGCTTAATAATTGGAGTTGTGTGATATTGACACAGGAATAGACAAGTGCTAGGAGCTGAATTATGTTCCCTCTGAAGTTTGTATGCTGAAGTTCTAACCCCCAGGACCTGAGTGTGACTGTATTTGGAGGTAGGGTCTTCAAAGAGGTGATACAGTTAAAATGAGGTCATTAGGGTTGAGCCTTAAACCAGGTCGACTGATGTCCTTAAAAGGAGAGGAAATCAGGACATGGGCAAAGAGAAGCCCATGTGAAGACCTAGGGAGAAGACTGTCTGTAAGCCAAGGAGACAAGCCTCAGGAGACATCAACCCTGCTCACACCTTCAGCTCAGACTTCTGGCCTCCAGAACTGTGAAAAAATGAGTTCCTGTTATTGAAGCCCACCAGACTCTGGGACTTCGTTACAATAGTCCTGGAGTACTAATACAATAACTTAGTAAGAAAACTGAAGATCCAAAATGAGCCATGTCTGTGTGAACTAAATTTAATATAAAGATGCTAGGCTGTTGGGTATTCATTTGGGGAGAATAGCTCTACCCTCACCATTCACAAAAATGAATTTAAGATGGAGTATTGACCCAAAAGATTAAAGAAAGGCATATAAAAGGTTAACTTTGTAACCTTGCCCTGAAACATCTTCTCTGTGGGAAAAAAAAAAGCTGCGTGGGAGAAGATTCCTACATTCTTTATGTGTAGCATTATCATTCCATAGTGTAGATATCTTTAAGTGAGTGATTTCTTCTTTTATTTTTCTGAGAAAATCTTGCACTTTAAAGTCTGTTGTATTGGGTGCTTGTTGTAGGGGAAGGAAGCCAGGCTAAGGAGGAGGGGACTGGTGAGACCCCGTTTGGGAGGGTGGAGGGCTCACGCAGTGCTGTGAGGGGTGAGGTGCTTTGTTTGAGAACCACTGAAATCCCAGTACATTCTGCCAGGTCACATTCATGGCACAGCCAGCGTCAGCGTTTCTTCATAAGCCCTCACTGTAAACCATGTGTGTCAGGCATAGAATCGTGGTGTTTACCCCAAAACATACAAGAAAAATGGCTCTTTGGAAAAAGGGGATCCTGTTTCTGTTGGAAGAGCCGTGGCATCATATTAATGGACTCAATGTGTGTGAGCATCCGTTTCTGACCAACATTCACTTGTGATCAGTTGTCTTTTTCGGTTTGTGAAGCTCAACCGTGTTCTGTGAGTTGTAGTTACAAAGTCGGTGCAGAAGGTCTAGATCGAAGGTGAACACAGGCAGGGCTTCTGGGGAACCCCTGATGGAACCCTGGGAGGCTGGAGCACTTGGGTTTGCTTTCTGGATGGAGGTGCGGAGAAACCGGTGCTGGTTCTAACGGCTTGTCATGAGAGAAGTCTGAAAGGGTGGGGGGCACACTGCCCCTAGGAGTGATGTGGCTCTGTTGTCCCAAAGGACAGACTCCCTGCTTGAGCCCGAGCACAGCTCCCAGGGGGAGAGGGTCTCTGCTCACAGATGTGTCCTTGCCCATCCTGTCCTCATCCCCAGAAGTGGCCTTTAAATTGTTCTCTGGCCCCTGATTTTTCTCTTCTGGCTTTTCTTCCAGGATACTGAGGAAAAGAGTTTATTTCCATTCTCTAAGAAAAGAACAATCTGAGTAAAGACCGACGGACTCACCCTGGGCTTTTACTGCTCTCGCAGCTGAAGTCACTGCCCCCCTGGGGTGTAGCCTGACCTGGCCGGCCCTGTAAGAAGCAGAGCCAGCCAGTCCTGTCTGCTCTGCCTGGGGCTGGCTGGCCTGGAGCCTTGGCCGCGGTTACAGTGACTCCCACCCCAGCATCCATCCAGTATTCTCAGGGGCTCAGGCCAGAAAGATTCTGGAACGTGTCCGGTACACGGGGGTTTCCTGTGTGGGTCAGCCATAAAACACCCATTTCTCACTCTGACGGCCCCTTAAAGAGGCGAGGTGCATGAAAGTAGAGTTTAAATTTGAGTGCTAAGTTTTCAGACTTCGAGAAATTTCTGAGTCAGCCTTTCTGAAGACAATCTTGGGCCCAGTTTCAGGGAATTAGTATGTTTCATGCAGTTTTCAAGTCTGACATTGGCCTTGATGCTTTTAGTAAGCCTGTCTTCTGGTCAGAGAGGCGGGATGTCTGTCCAAAATTCTCAGAGCAGCAGATCCAGTGCTCAGGTCTCTTGACCTGGCCACAGCAAGCACATCAGCTGCATATTAGAATTTTCTTCAGCTCTCTGTGGGGTGACTTGCATGATGTGACCTTCACGATGCCTGATGTGCTGGGTGGTCCTGTAGTTGTCTGGCTTCCTAAGGCTTGGGCTTGGGCCCACCGTTGCCAGCCTCAACTCTGCAGGCAGGGGCTGCGTATTCAGCCTCAGGTGTTAACAGGCTCAGGAAGGGCCTTGGGCCTATTGAGTCACTCCACCAGTCTTGCTGGAGAGGGTTTAAGGTTTAGTATTAGCTAGATGTGGAGGAGTGAAGTGCCAATCTCTTTTATTACATGATCTCTTTTCCAAATGGAGTTATCCTGTGATGGGTTGTTTTTCCAAGGGGTTGTTCAGACTCAGTGAAGAGCAAAGAAAAATGAACAGTTAATGTAAAATGTTAAAAAGTGGCAAACGAAACCCAGCAAGCCACTTGGTGACGGCCTGTGGGCAGGAGATAGTGGGGAGGGTCTCTTCCCTATCAATGCTGGGAGCCAGAGAGTTGTTAGCCTCGAGGAGGCCCTTTTCTGTCTTTGGTCTGCAGCAACTCCTCTCCTGGTGGCCACTGGTTTCTCCTTGCTAATTTAGCCTTTATTTTCATGGCCAGACACTCCTGTTGTCTTGCTACTTCTGAGCAGTGGCCTCGGGCTTAACCCACATCAGAGAGCAGTCTAGGACATCTGGGTAGGAAGGGAGAAACATTTACTTCTGTTCCACTCCATCTGGCACCCCACTCCAGTACTCTTGCCTAGAGAATCCCATGGATGGAGGAGCCTGGTGGGCTGCAGTCCATGGCATCGCTGAGAGTCGGACATGACTGAGGGACTTCACTTTCACTTTTCACTTTCATGCATTGGAGAAGGAAGTGGCAACCCACTCCAGTGTTCCTGCCTGGAGAAGCCCAGGGACGGGGGAGCCTGGTGGACTGCCGTCTATGGCGTCGCACAGAGTCGGACATGACTGAAGTGACTTAGCAGCAGCAGCAGCACTCCATCCCAACACTGCCACCCTTGTGACTCCAGAGACAGATACGTTAAACAAAGAAGGAACCTTAGGAGTGTCTGTGGTTAGCTGGCTGCAGAGCTAGTGTGAACTGGTGTTTCATCATGTCTCGTCTCCTGAAGGGATGTCAGCATGACAGAGGAGGGAGGTGGGTGGTGGGAGGAGAAGGAGGTAGATACTGCTCGGGTATTTCCCTGGATATAATGCACTTCCTCCCCAAGGGTCAGTGTGGCTTGTGGTCCATTGTTTGTACCTTTAAATCTTCGTAAATACCCACATTGCCCTCTAGCTAAATAAATGGAACTAAAAAATATAAATAGGCAACTCACCTATAAGGAAGCCTTTGAAAGACTCATGAATCTGAAAATACAAGTTAAAACCTCAGAGGGACCACTTTGCCTCTGTCAGGGACCCCAAAATTTTAAAGTCTGACAATTCCAAGTGTAGGCAAAAATATGCTGAGAGAAGAAACTGGCAGAGGGAGATAATTGACTAGAGGATATTTTTTATTTAAAATAGTATGCAGCATATTCTAATGTTAAGATCTCTATTGGGTTAGTGTTACCCTTGACCTAATCTGGCGTAGGTAAAATGTTTATGTCTGTATTCTTTTCTTTTACTGATTCCTTGTGTAAGATAAGCCTTCTTGCTTTTAAGCTTCTAAATAAACAGAATTGGTAACTTACTAACAATCTGTAAATACAAAGTATTTTCTATTCAGATCAAAACCTCCCATTTTCTGTGTTATGTTGTTATTGAATTATGTGAATAATTATGTGGATAAATTACAAATTATAATTGGGTTATTTTACCCACTTCTTTAAATGAATATTTGATTAGTGTATCTTATTCTCAATCTCCCTTTAGTTTTAATTGTCCTGATTTTAGCCCTCTGCTTTTTAATTTTTATTATTTGTATTAAAAAAATTATTGATGTATAGTTGATTTACACATGGCTGTGTTAATTCCAGGTGTACAGTAAAGTGATTCAGTTATACATACATATATATACTCTTCCTTTCACATAAATATACGTTTTTATATTCTTTTCCACTATCGGTTATTACAAACTATTGAGTATAATTCTCTATGCTATACAGTAGGTCCTTGTTGTCTATTTTATATCCAGAGTTGAGACTGATATACCTGCATTACTGAGTAGCTAAGCCCCAGCTGGAGAAGTTGGATCCTGCCCCAGTGAGGAAGGTACCAGAGAAACTATCACACAAGTCGGAAGGGAACCACAGTGGGGCTATTCACAGAAACTGCAGACAACCCAGATGTCCACAGGATACAACCCAGATGGTGATGAACTGTGATCCTGCTTACTGAGTAGAGCCACAGGTTCTAACACGCATGGCTCTCACAACATAGCTTGAGCAGGAAAAGCTAGCTATAGGAGGATTCACATGACCTGATTCTGTTTACGTAAAGGTTAAATCTGTACAGAGCAATCTTACATGTTGCCTTGGGATGAAGATGTATGTGGCAGAAGCTTGAAGCTATTTATGGGAATACTAAATTAATATAAATTCAGGATAGGATAGCGGGGGCCTTTGCAGTGGGACTGAGAAAGGAATAGGGCTGTATTTTTGGCTATTGTATTATTCATTCACTTTTTCGGGATATGTCTGAAAGATAAACTATTTCCAAACCTGAAAAACAAATGAATTTGAAGTCTTTGAACAGTTGAAGGTTAGGAATGGAACCCTGGAAGGCTTTTTTCTTCCCATAATGTGCCCTGTTGCCTAGGATAGAAGATTGTCCCCTGAAGCAAAACCCCCGCATAGCACGTCCTGCCTGGCCTTGTCCTGCCTTTGTGGGTCCCTTCTGGGGAGCCAGATACGTTAAAAACTGTTTTGCTCCAGATGCTTGAAGTGTTTGCAGTTTCTTAAGATCCTGGGATCCTGGACAAAAGAAAGGCGGGTTGTCTCTCCTGCTGTCAGGGGAGCCCCTCTTGGGTCTGTATTTATATATTCTTAGGACCCTCTCCTGCAGGGCTTTTAAATGGTGAGTAATGGGTTCATGACCCTTGGTGCGAAGAAAGATAACCCCAGCAGGTAATATTATCTTTTCCTTTCATCTGCTAATCTCCTTGCTGCCGGCCAAACACCCCAGAGCACTGGGTCTGTGTGCTTGCCAGCCAGAACCCTGCAATTACACCCTTTGACACCCCCATCCCCCACCCCCGCCCCCTGCCCGAACTGGAAAACCTGATTTTCTTAAGGAGAAAAGAAAAGAAACCTCATCCGGGGAACGGAATTTGGTTTGTGTTTCCAGAGAAGCATGGGGTGGTCAGGGATCACTTCCTGACCCGCAGACCCAGAGCGGGAAGCGTCAGGCCTTTGTCTCAGCGCAGGAGGGCAGCTGCCCCCAATCCTGGCTCCTCTGCTCAGATGCCTCAGTGTAGACAGTCTGAGGTGTAGACGGAATCATCGTTCCTGCCCAGGTGTGCTTGGACTTGTGTCGAATCCTCAAAATGGGGAGGGGGAAGGATTGATAAGAGTAATCAGAGTTTTCATTACGAGAAAACTTCCAACTCCTACAGAAGTAGAGGGAGTAGTATCAGCCCCCTCCCCCTGTGGACCCCACCCTCCCCACTGGCTCCAACAGTAATCGTCTATTCACATCTCTATTCTCTCCCCTTCTACCCTTTGAGTCATCATTTCATTTGTACATAAACATCTTATTATGTGTCCCCAAAAGATAAGGTCTCTATGACAAAGCAACCACTTTCTGCCATTATCACACTTAAAACAGTGAACAATTATTTCATAATATAAAATATGCCGTTGGTGTCCACCTTTCACTGTTTCATGATTATCTTATTTTTCATTCTTCAACCAGGATTGAAATAAGGTCTTACACACTGCAAATGGTTGATTGACTTAAGCACATTAATTTAAATTAAATCTCACCACTGGAGATGATCACCAGCTTATGGTGGGGGGGGGGGGAGGTGCTAGAGGTTTCATGTTGGAATCACATTATGGTACCTCTCCCATTTAGGATCCAAGCTTCACTGAGACATCTAGCTCTGTGCTTTCAGTTCATTCTGTGTCATATTCACCTGGTGCAGCAATCCAGGTGTGGGGGTCACACTTCTGGCCAGCGTGAAGCCCCACCCCTGCCACCACAAGGGTGGGACGAAGGGATCGTGAAGCACTTTAAGGAGGACAAGCAATCCCCCTGACATGACAGCTGTTGCTGGGCCCGATGACACAGAGGGGTCTGTGGAAGCTGGTTCATTCCTGTGGAGGAGGTCTGGGAATGAGCCTCCAGAACCATAGACAAACCACCCCCACCGCACCCCCCCCCCAAAAAAAAACTTTTACAGAGGCTGTCTTTTTTTGTTTTGTTTTTAGTCTCTCCAAGGCCCTCTGCTGCCTCCCCTCAGCCCCTCTGTGTTCCGGCCAGCTGCAGGCCATGCCACCATTTGGAAGCCAGACTGTCTCCCTGGGTCTGGCTAACAAATGGGAGAGAGCTGGGGTGCAGAGACTCCCGCCTTTCACTGACCAGTTTGGAGGAAAGTTGCGGTGGAGAGGGCTGCCTGTTCAGTCACCCCGGGTTCAGGGAACTGCCAGGTCTCCACTGACTGCTGAGCTCGAAGGCTTGTTAGCATTCTCCGTAGAAGGCTTAGTGCGCTCTGCTGGGTAACAGAAAATGCTGAGTTAAGGCAACAGAGTGCTTTCTACATCATATCCCTCACCAATTAATCACCTTCTCAGCACAGGAAGTCGATGACTTCATTTAGAAAATATGATTTAGAAAAGTTGGTCCAAAGACTCTTTGGATTTAGTGCATGTTAATATCTCTCCAGATTATATCCTGACATTCGTTTAATTAAAAAAAAAAAAAGACTCAAAAGTTTTGCCAAACTGGAAGTGGAATCACACTGTATGGATGGAACAGTCTTGGACGTGCTTGGCAGCCTGAGGGATGCTCCAGTAGAGGAGCGAGTTTGTTAGATAATTATCAGATCAGCGAGAAGATTGAGATAGAGCTCTGCAGCATTAATATTCTGACAGTGTTAAAAACTGTCAGGCAAACAGTCATGATAAATGGAGAATGTAGAATGTAGAAGTTGTGTGCACCTAGAAGGCCTGTTTTTTGTTTTTGTTTCCTTTAAGGTGATCAAGAATAAATGGAGAGTGAGTAATCCTCTTTGTAGATCAATTAGGTAAATTGCACCTGAGTTCTCCCCCATGATTCCTGGAGGGGTGACTGTCTGTCATACACACGTGACTGCAAAGTGGAATCCGGAATGCTAGTGCAAAGGGCCTTGACTGGTGTGTGTTACTACTGCCTGTGTTTATTTGGATTTAGTTGGGCAGAAACTGACATGTGGACAGGTGAGGTGAGCTTTATTGGATGGTGTTGAATGAGGAATGATGGAACTGAATTGAACAGGACTGACAGACAGAGCAGTGAAAGGAAGGATGAAAGAAGAAAGGGATTAGAGCTCAAGTACCTTGACTTCCCAGACCGTGATTCAGCTGGAGACTCCTCTAACTTCCTTTGGGTTGAGTGGCTTGGTGGTTCTATGTACAAGTCTTCCTCAGTGATCAGTGCAAAGAAATAGAGGAAAACAATAGAATGGAGAAGACTAGAAATCTCTCTTTTTTTTTTAATTTTATTTTTTAACTTTACAATATTGTATTGGTTTTGCCATATATCAAAATTGAAGGGAACATTTCATGCAAAGATGGGCACAGTTAAGGACAGAAATGGTATGGACCTAAAAGAAGCAGAAGATATTAAGAAGACGTGGCAAGAATACACAGAAGAACTATACAAAAAAGATCTTCATGACCCAGATAACCACAATGGTGTGATCACTTACCTAGAGCCAGACATCCTGGAGTGTGAAGTCAAGTGGGCCTTAGGAATCATCACTACAAACAAAGCTAGTGGAGGTGATGGAATTCCTGTTGAGCTATTTCAAATCCTAAAAGCTGATGCTGTGAAAGTGCTGCACGCAATATGCCAGCAAATTTGGAAAACTCGGCATTGGCCACAGGACTGGAAAAGGTCAGTTTTCATTCCAATTCTAAAGAAAGGCAAAGAATGTTTAAACTGCCACACAGTTGCACTCATCTCACACACTAGCAAAGTAATGCTCAAAATTCTCCAAGCCAGGCTTTATCAGTGCATGAACCATCAGTGCATGAACTTCCAGATGTTCAAGCTGGTTTTAGAAAAGGCAGAGGAACCAGAGATCAAATTGCCAACATCTGTTGGATCATCGAAAAAGCACGAGAGTTCCAGAAAAATATCTACTGCATTATTGCTACTCCAAAGCCTTTGACTGTATGGATCACAATAAACTGTGGGAAATTCTGAGAGAGATGGGAATACCAAACCACCTTACCTGCCTCCTGAGAAATCTGTATGCAGGTCAGGAAGCAACAGTTAGAACTGGACATGGAACAACAGGCTAGTTCCAAATAGGAAAAGGAGTACGTCAAGGCTGTACATTGTCACTCTGCTTATTTAATTTATATGCAGAGTACATCATGAGAAATGCCAGGCTGGAAGAAGCACAAACTGAAATCAAGATTGCTGGGAGAAATATCAATAACTTAGATATGCAGATGACACCACCCTTATAGCAGAAAGTGAAGAGGAACTAAAAAGCCTCTTGATGAAGGTGAAAGAGGAGAGTGAAAAAATTGGCTTAAAGCTCAAAATTCAGAAAACTAAGATCATGGCATCTGGTCCTATCACTTCATGGCAAATAAATAATGGAAACAGTGACAGACTTTATATTTTTGGGCTCCAAAATCACTGCAGATGGTGACTGTTGCCATGAAATTGAAAGACATTTGCTCCTTGAAAGAGAAGTTATGATTAACCTAGACAGCATATTAAAAAGCAGAGACATTACTTTGCCAACAAAAGTCCATCTAGTCAAAGCTATGGTTTTTCCAGTAGTCATGTATGGATGTGAGAGTTGGACTATAAAGAAAGCTGAGCACAGAAGAATTGATGCTTTGGAACTGTGGTGTTGGAGAAGACTCTTGAGAGTCCCTTGGACTGCAAGGAGATCCAGCCAGTCCATCCTAAAGAAAATCAGTCCTGGATATTCTTTGGAAGGACTGATGCAGACGCTGAAGCTCCAATATTTTGGCCATGTGATTCCAAGCACTGACTAATTAGAAAAGACCCTGATGCTGGGAAAGATTGAAGGCAGGAGGAGAAGGGGACGACAGAGGATGAGATGGTTGGATGACATCACCGACTTGATGGACATGAGTTTGAGTAAGCTCCAGCAGTTGGTGATGGACAGGGAAGCCTGGCGTGCTGCAGTTCATCGGGTTGCAAAGAATCGGACACGACTGAGTGACTGAACTGAACAGGAGCTTGTGAATTATTGGGTCTTGACCTACTATAAATGTGTCTGCAAATACACTTTAATTATATTTGTTACTGTGTTATCTTGCTATGGCCACTGTTACAAAGAACCACGCATAGGGTGGCTTAGACACTGGAAATTTATTTCCTCACAGATCTGGAGGCTGGAAGTTTAAGATCAAAGTGTTGGCAGGGTTATTTTTCTGAGGCTTCTCTCCTTGGCTTGTAGACAGCCACCTTCTATTACAGGTGTTGTTGCTGTTTGGTCACCAAGTTGTGCCAGATTCTTTGTGTGTCTGTGGACTGTAACTAACCAGGCTCCCCTGTCCTTTACTCTCTCCCGGAGTTTGCTCAAACTCATGTCATTGATGCTGTCTAACCGTCTCATCCTCTGCCTCCCCCTTTTCCTTTTGCCTTCAATCTTTTTCAGCATCAGGGTCTTTTCCAATGAGTTAGCTCTTTGCATCAGGTGGCCAAAGTATTGGAGCTTCAGCTTCTGTATCAGTCCTTCCAATGAATATTCAGGGTTGATTTTCCTTTAGGATTGATTGGTTTGATCACCTTGAAGTCCAAGGGACTCTCAAGAGTTTTCTCCAGCACCACAATTCAAAAGCATCAGTTACTCTGTGCTCAGCCTTCTTTAATTTATAGGTCTGTCTGTGTCCAAAATTTTGTTTTTATAAGGACACCAGCTGGATTGGATTAGGACCTGCCCTAATGACATTATTTTATTTTAACTGTGTCTTTAAATGCTCTTTCTCCAGATACAGTCACATTCAGAAGTACTGGGAGTTAGGGGTTCAGCATATAGATTTTGTGGACAGCACTTAGCCCAAAGCAGCTACTAACTGGGCTTTTTTGCTTTGACGTTCTACCTGGCCAACATTTGCTGGGATGGAATACTCAGTTTGTCCTCCTTAACTTTGCTAAGAATCTTTTCATACGATGCCAGCACAAGCCGAGGCAAAGTTTCTATGTTTAAGAGGAGGCACGGGCAGGGCAGGCGTTGGAACTGAACCCTCCATAATCTTTGTGTAAGTTAGCCAGTTCTCTCTTGATACTTGCTGAGGTCTTCACTTAGTCTTTAGGGCCAGGCTTCTGTCAGAACCAAGAGTTTTCCTAGGATTTGTTTCTTGGTAGGCATGTTCTGACCATCATATATGCCTGACTGCACATCAGAAAAGATTAAGGATTTGTGGATATTTAAAGAATGCAGGAGTTGTTGCCTCTGCAGAGTAGGGAGATGGGTGGCTGGGGAACAAGAGTAGAAGACTTACTTTCCATTTCTTTAAAACTTTAGAATTTGTTCCATTCTTGTGTGTGTGTGTGTGTACATATATCTCTTATTTAGAAAATAAATAAGTAAATAAAATTATCCTTGAAAATAGAGAGGAAAGAGTGTCAGTGCATCTTTCCATGGCTTTGTCCTTTGTTCTTTGTTTCTTATTTATTTTAATAATTTAATTTTAGTTTGTTATTTTGACTGCACTGGGTCTTCCTTGCTGTGTAGACTTTCTTCAGTTGTGGCCAGAGGGAACTGCTCTCTGATTGTAATGCATGGGCCTCTTATTGCAGTGGCTTCTCTTAGTGTGGAGTTTGGGCTCTAGGGTGCACAGGCTTCAGTGGTTGCGGTAATTGTGGTACATGGGCTTAGTTGCCCTATAGCATATGGGATCTTCCTGGACCAGGGATCAAACCCATGTCCCCTGCATTGCAAGGTGGACTCTTAATCACTGAACCATCAGAGAAGCCCCATCCTTAAATTCAGAAGGATGTCGCCACTATCTTTGCTGCCCCAGTGGTACAGAATTCTGGGCTTCCCTATCTCGTTTCCTGGAATAGAGCCCAAGTCCCATTTGCTGGTGATGTGAGTGAATATATGCTATGTATTGAGAGTTCCTTTTTATGGAAATCAAAACTACAATGAACTATCATCTCACACTGGTCAGAATGGTCATCATCAAAAAATCTACAAACAATAAATGCTGGAGAGGGTGTGGAGAAAAGGGGACCCTCTCACAGTGCTGGTGGGAATGTCAATTGATATAGTCACTATGGAGAACAGTATGGAGATTTCCTGAAAAACTAGGAATAAATCTACCATATGACCCAGCAGTCCCACTACTGGGCATATACCCTGAGGAAACCAGAATTGAGAAAGACATATGTACCCCACTGATCACTATTTACAATAGCCAGGACATGGAAGCAACCTAGACATCCATTGACAGATGAATGGATAAAGAAGCTCTGGTACATATATACAATGGAATATTACTCAGCCATAAAAAGGAATGCATTTGAGTCAGTTCTAATGAGTTGGATGAACTTAGGCCTATTATGCAGAATGAAGTAAGTCAGAAAGAGAAAAAGAAATATTGTGTATTAACACATATATATGAAATCTAGAAAGATGGTGCCAATGAACCTATATGTAGGTCAGCAGTGGAGACACAGACAGAGAACAGACTCGTGGACATGGGTGGGGGTCAGGGGGAAGGAGAGTGTAGGACAAATGGAGAGAGTAGCATGGAAACATATACACTATCATATGTAAAGTAGATAGCCAGTGGGGATTTGCTGTCTGGCTGAGGGAGCTCAAACCAGTGCTCTGAGACAACCTAGGGGGATCTGATAGGGAGGCAGGTGGGAGGGAGGTCCAAGAGGGAGAAGACATATGTAAGTATGGCTGATTCATGTTGATGTACGGCAGAAATCAATACAATAGTGTAAAGCAATTATCCTTCAATTAAACATAAATAAAATTAAAAGAAGAGCTCCTTTTTGCTCATTCGCAAGGCTTTTTGGGATGCCTTTCTTTTGGATTTGTCTTTTTAAAAAAACTGGAATTTTTTGTACCGAGTTCTTTGCAGAAGGATTCTAGAAATACGGTTGGCTTTTAATTTTGGCCTCTAGAGAATGAAGGCCCTTCTTACATTCATGCTTCTAAGAAGATGATGGGTCACAGTTTGCTTGAAGCCTCTGAGTGATGTTGCAAAGACTCTAAGCCTCTGAGTAGTGTTGCAAAGAGTCTAATTTGTCACATTTATCCAAAAAAAAGTGTTGAGCCCAAGAGAGTCCTGACAATGAATAAACACAAACTCTGTCCTTATGTTTTATGTGAGGAGCTGAACAAGGGAATAATCATTCATCTTGATAGATACTGTGAGACGGATAGGTCTATATGAAATACCAATTGATGACCCTCTGCTGATGAGGCCAGAAAAGCTTTGTGGAGAAGATATGGCCTCTGGAGCTGACCTTGAGGGACAGATCATCTTCACAGGTGAAGGATAAGAAGAGCTATGGAGGTGTGAACACAGGACCTTGGACCCTGGGAGTGGAAGGAGCTATCATGGTCTGTTGAGGCAATATCTATTCATTCTTGCTGCCACCCACCTGGCCCTGTCCTCCATTGGTATCAGTAGACTAAGTGAATTGAATGAATGGGCACAGTTACAGTGCTACTGTGATATTTTTCAAGCAAGAAAGGGATTTTTCAGATACCATAAATATTCCATTTGTTGGAGGAAGCCAGAGTTGGTACTGGGCCCTAGGAAGTTCTAAACACTCTGGAAATCTTGTTAAAGCTAGAGGCTTAAACAAATTAAAGGGTCCCTATCCTTAAAGTCTTTCTTTGTCAGCCTCCTTTTGATGAGAAAATAATTGATTATCTTTTATAGTCCTTCTCCCTGGGGAGCATTGGAATAGTTTGAAAACGCAATCTAATTATAAATCTTGAAAGCTCCTACAGTGGTAGGAGGCAAGTATTATTACCCTTTTGGTCCCTTTCTCCTCCTGTTTTTAGCTTAAATCTGACCCTGGGAGATGAAGAGACTTGCCTAAATATAATGTAGTCTGTCAATGGACATAACAAAAATAACTGTCATATAAAAACTCCAGCTGCGAAATGATTTGATAACATCATTTGCTATGGTTCTTCAGAATTATTAGCTACTGAACAAGAATTGAGTGAATATAGTAGTAATCTGGCAACCCTTGATCTGTTTCCTGGAAATCCAGGTTTTTTGGCACGTCTGAATGATAATTTTGCCCTTGCAGTATTGCTCTTCTTTTTCTGACACTGTAGTCTTTGACCTTCTTGGTCCTTTCTGGTCACAAAACCCGTCAGTCAATTCCCTGGGAAGCTTGTTCTGTTTTGTCCTGCCTCTTATCAGTCTAGGCTGGATACCTGACTTAGGGATGGGCATGCTCCCTACACCAGGCATCCATCGGACTTCTTGATATTCTCCTTTCAGGAAGGGTGGATGAAACCTTGAGTGTGGTGAGTGAGGTTGGAAGGAGAGTGAAGGGAGTCATGGGAAGTAAGATAGGTACTTTCTAAGAAGCATTGTAGAAATAAATGGTAAGTTTTCTGAATCTTTGTAAATCACACACACATGCGCGATAGTTTGGCTGGGTATCGTTCTCCGTTGGACGTTATGTTCCCGGGAACATCACCCCACAGTTGCCTGGCGCCCTGTGCTGCCTTCTGAGAGGCCCACTGCCCCTTGCAGCCTCGTTTCTTCTCTGGCGACTCATTTCTCCTTGCAGAGATTTGACGATCTTCTATTTATCCTTAGTGTTGTAAAATTTCATGATGGTATATTAGGTGTATGTGTTTTTTGGTTTGTTGTTCTGAGTGCTGGCTTGGCTCCTTTAATAAAACAAGTCTTTCAGCTTGGGAATGTTCTTTGTATCCTTTTTTAAGCCCCTCCATTTTTTTTTTTTATGTTATCTTTCTAAAACTCTCCTCTTCCTTTTTTTCCTCCTGTGGAATTCCAGCTTTATCACTCTGCCCTTCTATTGAATTTTGTTTTTAATGTGGGCATCATATTTTAATTTCCAATAGCTCCTCCTTCTCTATTTCTATTTCATTACATTCTGGTAATTTTTAAAGAATTTGATACCATCTCTTGTGTCTCCAAAGGTTTAGTTTTCTTTCTTTTGACTTCTCTGGAATAATTTGCTTGTGTTCTTATCTTGGTAATATTGGGGGCTTCAGATGTGTGGTAGTTCTTGGTTGATTCTTGATTGAGACAATAGCATATGACCATGAGACCAATTTACCTGTGTGGACAGGTGAATTCACTTTAGATTCAGTGTTGGGGACTCGGTACATTACAAGATGTATATGTCTGTTCCTAAGTAGTCTCAGTTCAGTTCAATTCAGTTCAGTCACTCAGTCGTGTCTGACTCTTTGCAGCTCCATGGACTGCAGCACACCAGGCTTCCCTGTCCATCACCAACTCCCAGAGTTCACTCAAACTCATGTTGATTGAGTCAGTGATGCCATCCAACCATCTCATCCTCTGTCGTCCCCTTCTCCTCCTGCCTTCAATCTTTCCCAGCTTCAGGGTCTTTTCAAATGAGTCAGCTCTTCTCATCAGATGGCCAAAGTACTGGAGTTTCAACTTCAACATCTGTCCTTCCAATGAACACTCAGGAGTACTCTCCTTTAGGATGGCATGGTTGGATCTCCTTGCAGTCCAAGGGACTCTCAAGGGATTTCTCCAACACCACAGTTCAAAAGTATTGATTCTTCAGTGCTTAGCTTTCTTCACAGTCCAACTCTCACATCCATACATGACTACTGGAGAAACCATAGCCTTGACTAGATGGACCTTTGTTGACAAAGTAATGTCTCTGCTTTTTAATATGCTCTCTAGGTTGGTCATAACTTTCCTTCTAAGGAGTAAGCGTCTTTTAATTTCATGGCTGAAGTCCCATCTACAGTGATTTTAGAGCCCCCCAAAATAAAGTCTGCCACTGTTCCCATTATTTCCCCATCTATTTGCCATGAAGTGATAGGACCAGATGCCATGATCTTAGTTTTCTGAATTTTGAGCTTTAAGCCAACTTTTTCACTGTCCTCTTTCACTTTCATCAAGAGGCTCTTTATTTCTTCTTCACTTTCTGCCATAAGGGTGGTGTCATCTGCATATCTGAGGTTATTGATATTTCTCCCGGCAATCTTGATTCTAGCTTGTGCTTCTTCCAGCCCAGTGTTTCTCATGATGTACTCTGCATATAAGTTAAATAAACAGGGTGACAATATACAGCCTTGACATACTCCTTTTCCTATTTGGAACCAGTCTGTTGTTCCATGTTCAGTTCTAACTGTTGCTTCCTGACCTGCATACAGATTTCTCAAGAGGCATGTCAGGTGGTCTGGTAGTCTCATCTCCTTCAGAATTTTCCACAGTTTTTTGTGAGCCACACAGTCAAAGGCTTTGGCATAGTCAATAAAGGAGAAATAGATGTTTTCTGGAACTCTCTTTCTTTTGTGATGATCCAATGAATGTTGGCAGTGTGATCTCTGGTTCCTCTGCCTTTTCTAAAACCAGCTTGAACATTTGGAAGTTCACGGTTCACGTACTGTTGAAGCCTAGCTTGGAGAATTTTGAGCATTACTTCACTAGTGTGTGAGATGAATGCAATTGTGTGGTAGTTTGAGCGTTCTTTGGCATTGCCTTTCTTTGAGATTGGAATGAAAACTGACCTTTTCCAGTCCTGTGGCCACTGCTGAGTTTTCCAAATTTGCTGGCATATTGAGTGCAGCACTTTCACAGCATCAGCTTTTAGGATTTGAAATAGCTCAACAGGAATGCCTTCACCTCCACTAGCTTTGTTCATAGTTATGTTTCCTAAGGCCCCCTTGACTTCGCATTCCAGGATGTCTGGCTCTAGTTCACTTTAATCTTGTATGCCTGACATACTCTTTTTCTTTGGTCTGTGCAGGGGTTAGGAGAAATATAAGAAATGGATGCCTGAGCGCCAGGCTTGCTCCAGCCTCAGATGGGAAAGGGTTTTGGGCCCAGTGGGGATGAGAGTTGATGGCTTGGATTTCTACTTGCCCATCTATAGATTTACAGTCTCACCATTTTTCACCTTTGCCTTGCTCTCAGATGAACTCAGTCAGTATTTCTGAGTTCTGACTCTTTCTGTGCCTTTTCTAGCCACTTGGACCCCCTTTATACTATTTCATTTTTCAGTTGCACCCTTCCTGGATCCCACAGGTTGTGGGTCTTCCTGCTTATTGTACCATGAGTCTGTTGACTTTCTTCTATAAACTTATGGAGCTCCCATTTCCTGTGATCTTTCCCTTTTCTCTTTTTGGTATGGGTTTATATCATGTTTTATTTAATATTATTACTTTGTGGTGCTTTTGGAAAGGAAAACAGAGAAGAGCATGAGATCAATCCAGCATTTCTTCACTTCTGGTTATATAATTTAAGGAGTATTGCAATAGGCTTCTCCTTCTTCTGGCTCTTAAAAATAAGAAAATTAACCTGTTATTTTCTTAGGGACACTTGGAGATTCCTTGAAAAGACTTTACATTTCTACACCTTTCTCAAGTGGATTGAGTGATCTATTGGGATTTCTACATATACTTCTTATTGCCAGATGTTTGTTGCTTACGATTGAATCAAAATCTTATTCATTTGAAAAGTCAGTATCAACAAAACCATGAATTCCTTGGAGAATATCTTTTAAGCATTTCACTGATAGCATTGCACATTGTAACTATAGAGAGGTCTGCTTACTCTCTGGTGCTAGTGAGAGGGTAACAGGCAGGAAGGCCAGGGGTCTCCAAATAGAGGAAATAGCCTGCAAGTGTCAGACATTTTTATCTCTCTTAAGCGGCAGGAGGAAACAAACTAGCAATATTTTTTCCTTCTCTATACAAATTTAAAGGGAGGTTTCTCTTAAAATATTGTGTTGCCATAATGACACCCGGTTTCGCCTGAAGTTAGCTATTCTCGAGTCTAGAGATAACCAATGCCTTTTTCTTATGGAAATGTTTGTCTTAAGCTATGCTAATGTACTATGCCTTTACCCCAAAACTCTGTCTCCAAGTCGGTTCCGCCTCTTGGCCCAGAACCTACTTGACAAACCAGTATGGATATTGTTCCCCTAATCTATGTAAATGAAACTATTTGTATGGTGGTCTGCCCTTCTTCAAGATTCAAGTTAATCATTTTATGGCCCAGGATAAACCATTTATCCCAAAATGCATCTTATGGGTGAGGGGCCTGGTGCCATTCTGAATTTTAAGACATTCCTTTCTTTCATTAACAGACTGCTAGTGACTATATAACATCCAGCTAAACACTAGCAGGGGGTACTCTTTCTGCCCCCTTCTGATGCCTATGTCAGAAGCTTTCTCTATCTTCTTTATACTTTAATAAAACTTTATTACACAAAAGCTCCGAGCGATCAAGCCTCGTCTCTGGCCCCGGATTGAATTCTTCTCCTCCGGGGGCCAAGAATCCTGGTGTATTCGCGTGATTCAACAACAACCTTTCATCTTGGGGGCTCGTCCGGGATCCTTCAGGACAAGGTAAGGATGCTTGGAGCTTTAGTTCTTTGTTCTCTTAGCGAACACGTTTTCTGCTATGCTTTACTAACTCTACCGTGTGCTTGTGTGAATGAATGGCATGCCCTGCGTGAAACAAGTAAGGAGCCCTGCTCTGCGGTTCCACGGTGATCTCATACGGCTCATGGCAGAAACCTGTCGGGGCGTTATACCGACCTGCCAATGCCAAGAGGCACCCAATGTCTTCTTCGGGAACCGACCAGAAATGGGCAAAGCGTGTGGACCGAACTGTCCTTTCTCGGTCAAACTTTTCGGTCTCTTTGACCATTTCATAACTCCTTGGGAATTAGAAGTACTAACCTAATCTATCGGATCATAGACTTTCAAGGGACTTGTGATCTATACTGTTACTGTGTACTGTGGCTTAGGTCCCAAACTTGGATTGGTAGTCAAGAAAGTGTCTAGCCTCGCTAGGAATCGAAAGTTCGGAAGCTAGATGGAGCTCTAGCTCCCAGAACATCTCTGAGGTTAAAGGTTACTCAGATTGGGACTGCGATGGGTTTTTTTTTCCTTTGGTAATGCCGGCTCTTAGTGGATCAGAGGAGGCTGTTATACTGGTGTGGTGATGCTTGGAAAGAACATCTCAGTTTAATGTTCGCGTCGGTCTTATTGTGGTCAGGAAATACTCAGGGTCGTGCACAGGCACTCAGGTGACGAATGTTTCCTACAGCGGTCTTAGCTTGGGAGGCATTCCGGGAGGTTACTCTGATTCACCCCGGGTGACATCAGAGGCAAGCAAGGTTAAGGGTGAAGAGCTGGACGTCAAGTAGGGATGCTATCAAGTCTACCCCTGGTACATCCCCACCCCATCTCGGTGGTAGAACCGGGAGGGACGAGTACGGCCCCTGCGTCGGTAAGGGACAGACTAAGTCCGACCAGGAAGGAAAAGCTTTTGGTGTAACGTCTGTCTACACCCCCATCTAGAGCAGGGAGGGACGCCTCCGGTAGAAAAAATGGCGCTGGTCGCTTTTTTTCTCTCTTACAGATGGGAGCTAACAATTCCAGCCTCACTCCTTTGAACTGTATCCTGAAAAACTGGGATAGATTTGATCCCCAGGGCTTAAAGAAGACACACCTGGTCTTCCTATGTGATACTGCATGGCCACGGTATCCATTGGAGGACGGCGAACGGTGGCCAGTTGGAGGGTCTCTTAAGTATAATACTGTTCTACAATTAGACCGGTTCTGTAAGGAACAAGGGAAATGGGTAGAAGTAGCATATGTGTTGCCCTTTTTCTCTCTGCGAAATATGCCAGACTTATGTCCTAAGGGTATAGATTTGGGTGTGAAACCTTCAGCTCCTCCCTATCCTCTTCCTTTGCCCCCGTACCTGGGACTCCAAACTGGGATTCAAATTGCCCACATGGAGGTCCAAACAACTCCTGTCTCAGTACGACCTCAGACTACTCTGGTTTCAGTAGAAACTCAGACCATCAAAGTAAGCGATGAGATGGAGGACAGGAGACAAAGAGAAGAGGAAAAACAGGTTTCTCCAATCTATCCCTGGGATCATATGCGCAGAGCAGCCAGAGAGACTGAGGAACAGCCACACAAGCTGTTGCCTCTTTATGAAACACCCACCGGGAGAAATAATCAGTCCATGAGAGTTAATAAGCCTTTTTCTTATCAAGAAATACAAAGAATCAAGGAGGATCTGGGAGACTATTTAGAGGACCCAGAAAAATATATCAGAGCTTTTAAAGGTGTTACTTTGCTTTATGATCTCACTTGGAAGGATGTGATGTATATCTTGGGACAAACGCTGACTCCTGAGTCAAAGACTCGAGTTTTGGGAAAAGCGGTTGCTTATGGAGATGAGTGGCTTGGTAATGAATCAGTAGGGAAGAGGGAGAACGAGATAGCGGCCCTCCCCACTGGGAATCAGGCGGTCCCAACTATAGAACCAGACTGGGACTACAACACAGCTAAAGGAAGATGAGATCAGAGTCATTTTGTTAGATGTATTCTTGAAGGACTTAGGCAGGCGCGTTCTAAGCCTTTAAACTATGGCAAATTGGCAGATATAGAACAGGAAGAGAAAGAAGCTCCTGGTAAATTCCTAGATAGACTGAGAGAAGGCCTTCGCAGATTCACTGAGATTGATCCCGAAAGTGAAGAGGGAAAAGTGATCTTAAAGGATAGATTTCTCACTCAGTCGGCTCCAGATATCCGCCGTAAGCTATTAAAACAGGCGTATGGACCAAATCAGTCTTTAGATACTCTGTTACAACTGGCTCAGACAGTCTATTATGGTAGGGAATATGAGGAAAAGAAAGAAAGGCAAAAAAGACAAAGGAAAAGGCGGAAGCCTTCGCCATGGCTGTGAAAAACGTTCTTAAACAGCCTGAGAAAAATGCCCAGAGGGGCCCAGGTGAAAAGGGATGGGCTTGCTACTGCTGTAAGAAGGAGGGGCACCTCAAGCGGGATTGCCCTCAGGCATCTAAGCCGCCCCGGCTCCATGTCCGGTCTGCAAAGGACCACACTGGAAGAGAGACTGTCCCCAGAGGCGTAGGTCTCCGGGGTCGGACTCTCAAGACAATCAGGACTGAAGGTGCCCGGGGGTCCCCACACAAGCTCCCGTCCTAATTACACCTGAGGAACCCCGGGTATTAATAGTTGTGGGGGGCCAATCCGTCGATTTCCTTTTAGATACTGGGGCAACTTATTCTGTGCTTACTGAAGCCCCTGGCCCACTTTCTTCCCGATCCGCTTCCGTAATGGGACTGTCTAGACGAGCCAAAAGGTATTATTTCAGTTATTCTTTATCTTGCAACTGGGATTCTGTGCTGTTTTCACACGAGTTTCTGATTGTGCCAGAATCTCCCTCACCCCTTTTGGGAAGGGATATACTGAGCAAGGTCCATGCCTCTGTTTTCATGAATATGGAGCCCTCCCTTTCTCTCCCTTTAGTTGAACAAAATGTAAATCCTAGAGTATGGGCTGATGGAAAATCTGTGGGTCGAGCACAAAATGCTGTTCCTGTAGTTGTTAAGCTCAAAGACCCACACGTATTTCCACATAAGAAGCAGTATCCACTGAAACCTGAAGTTAAAGAAGGGTTAAAACCCATCATCGAAAATTTAAAGGAACAGGGACTATTAATTCCCTGTAACAGTCCTTGCAACACTCCTATTTTGGGTATAAAGAAATCAAATGGTAAATGGAGACTAGTTCAAGATTTACGAATAATAAATGAGGCTGTAGTTCCTTTACACCCCGTGGTGCCTAATCCTTATACTCTATTGTCTGAAATTCCTGAACGGGCCAAATATTTCTCAGTAATTGATTTAAAGGATGCCTTCTATTCAGTGCCTTTGGCGGAAGAAAGTCAATTCCTATTTGCCTTTGAAGACCCTACGCAGCCAGCTTCTCAGTTAACCTGGACAGTTTTGCCCCAGGGATTTCGTGACAGTCCTCACTTATTCGGACAAAGTTTGTCACGGGATTTACAAAACTTTAATAGCTCTGAAGCAGTGGTGTTACAATATGTAGATGATATTTTGCTCTGTGCTGAGACAGAGGAAGCTTGTTCGCGAGCCTCAGAAGATTTCTTAAACTTTCTGGCAGGCTGTGGTTACAAGGCATCAAGAGAAAAGGCTCAGCTTTGTCAACAATCGGTTAGATATCTGGGCCTAATCATATCAGAAGGGACTAGGGCCATAGGCCCTGAGAGAATTAAACCTATACTAAATCACCCCCTACCTATGACTTTAAGACAATTGAGAAGATTTTTGGGAATCACAGGTTACTGTCGCATTTGGATTCCGGGTTATGGAGAACTTGCCCGGCCTTTATATAAACTTATAGCTGAAACTCAGCAGGCCCAAACTGACAAACTGGTTTGGTCTCCAGAAACTCAAAAGGCTTTTAAGGTTCTTCAGACTGCTCTCCTGCAAGCTCCAGCTCTGAGCTTGCCCACAGGGTCAGAATTTAATTTGTTTGTCACTGAAAGAAAAGGTGTGGCATTGGGAGTTTTGACACAACCCCGAGGGCCTCACCAACAACCTATTGCTTATCTAAGCAGAGAATTAGATGTAGTTGCATGTGGGTGGCCCCACTGCCTAAGAGTAATTGGGGCAGCGGCTTTATTAGCACCTGAAGCTTTAAAAATAATTAATAGACGAAACCTTACTGTACTGACTTCTCATGATGTGAGTGGAATCTTAAATTCTAAGGTTAATATTTGGATGACAGACAGTAGGCTTCTTAAGTATCAGTCATTGTTGTTAGAAGGACCAGTAACTAAGCTTAAAGTTTGTGGAAATTTAAATCCTGCCACTTTCCTTCCTGAGAAGGAAAATGAAACACCTGATCACGATTGTTCTCAATTCCTAACCTTAAACTATGCAGCTCGGGAGGATCTAAAGGATATCCCATTAGACAATCCTGACATGGAAATATTTACAGATGGCAGTTCTTTTGTTCAGGATGGAAAGCGTAAAGCAGGTTACGCCGTGGTGACTGCTGAACAGGTTTTAGAAGCAAAATCTCTCCCCCAGGAAACTAGTGCTCAGTTAGCGGAGCTTGTGGCCCTGACCCGAGCTCTAGAGTTAAGCAAAGGGCAGCGGGTAAATATCTATACAGATTCTAAGTATGCTTATTTGACTTTACATGCTCATGCTGCAATATAGAAAGAGAGACACTTTAAAACAGCAACAGGAGAACCTATTAAGCATTTCAGAGAGATCGAGAGACTTTTAACTGCTATATATTGTCCTAAAGAAGTAGCTGTTATGCACTGCAAAGGGCACAGCAAGGATGGGAGTAAAATAGCCGAAGGTAATCATCTGGCTGACTGTCAAGCCAGAAAAGCGGCACTTTACGAAACCCCTTCACTACAGACGCCTTTGATCTGGACAGGTCCTGTGGAACAGGAAAGACCACAATATACTGAAGAAGAATTAGAAAGATATGAGAAACGAGGAGCAAAGATTACTGATAAAGGATGGTTACAGTCCGAGGATGGACGATTAATAATTCCTGAAAATGCTCAGTGGAAAATTCTTAAGGGTTTACATCAGAGTTTTCATTTGGGTGCTGAGAGTACTTACCAAATGGTTTCTCGTTTGTTTGAAGGTAAAAATGTAATGAAAACTTTAAAGAATATTATCAAAAGGTGTGAGATTTGTCAAAAAAATAACCCAAAGACTGAAAAGTTAGCAAAATCTGGATTACAACGAAGTGGGAAGTATCCTGGAGAGGATTGGGAAATTGATTTTACTCATATGCCAAAAGCTAATGGATATTCTTGCTTACAAGTTTGGGTAGATACCTTTACTGGATGGATTGAGGCTTTTCCCTGTCGTAGTGAACAGGCTAAGGAGGTTATAAAGATTTTAATTCATGAAATTATCCCCAGGTTTGGGCTGCCACGGAGCCTTCAGAGTGACAATGGCTCCGCCTTTAAAGCTGCTGTAACTCAGGGGGTATCTAAAGCTCTAGGAATAGAATATCACTTACACTGTTCCTGGAGACCACAATCCTCCGGAAAAGTTGAAAAAGCTAATGACATTATCAAAAGGCATCTGCGCAAATTAACTCAAGAGACGCAGGACAAATGGATTAAAGTCCTACCCATAGCTTTAATGAGGGCTCGAACTACTCCCAAAAAAGAGGGACTGTCCCCCTTTGAATGTATTTATGGAAGGCCTTTCTTACGCACAGACATTGTTATAGACCCTGAAGCCTTGGAATTAACTAATTATGTAACTCAGCTCTCAGCTTTTCAACAGACATTAACAGAACTCCGGGAGAAGACTCCTGACTCAGCCTCCGAGTCAAGCAGGCCTCTATTTGAGCCAGGAACCGAGGTCCTCATAAAAACAGTGGGATCTGGGGGGCCATCCCTCGAGCCTCTCTGGGAAGGTCCTTACCAGGTTATTCTTTCCTCTCCCACAGCTGTCAAAGTGCCAGGAATTGATTCGTGGGTACATCATACTCGAGTTAAGAGGTGGCACCCTGACCAAAATTAAGTGACTTCATTTTATGTCTTTACTTTCTATGCTCTGACTTTGTACCTTTTAGATGGGCCTGATAACCTATGTGAGCTTACTTCTGCTGACTCCAAATATCCTGAGTCTGCCGTTGGATCCTCAAGACAATGTCTTCCTGTCCTGGGCTCACTCCTATGCTGCATTCCACAATCGGTCTAACTGCTGGGTCTGCGGAGCGCTCCCTCTTCGTCAGTGGAAGGCTTCCCGTGGTGGACATCCCCACTTCAAGGAAAAGACTTTCTCCAAGTCTGTGAATACCTTCGACAACAATCACATGCGATGCCTCTTCGTCATCTGATGACATCTACCAACCCTAAAATGGACTGGTGCAACACTTTGTACTCTAACTATGGACATAATGTGACTTTTAATTTTGATTATACATTGTCTCGGTTCAATGACTATTTTGCTACATATAAGGTAAATAGGTCTAGATCTAATGGCTTTTTACCTGACGTTTATCAAATATGGGATGAGGTTACATGGCTAACTCCTGAAAAAGGACGTTTAATATCTACTGCCTCTATATGCTGGGAACAAACAGAGCCGTCCCCAAAAGTTAGCCAACAACTTAATTACAATGATTGGAAACAAATGGGATATTTGTCTCGGGAAACATGCAATGTAATCATTCCTGTGTTTTCCAATCCCAGTTCAGGTTCTCCCTTTGTCTGGCCAGGCACGAATTGGGACTGGATATCTCAGTCGCGCTGGCTTGCTCCAAACGGAACTTATTGGATATGTGGCTCTTACCTATGGGCATGGCTTCCCCCTGGTTGGATAGGGAGATGCACCCTGGGTCTAGCCTTTACTCATGGCTTTATATTTTCAGAGCTTCCAGAAAAGCCTGCTAATTTACCCCACCTTAGAACTCGGTGGGCAAGGTCTGTATTTTATTGGTATGATTATTTGGCTGCAGCGTTTGTTCCCTCTTTGGGAACTACAGATGTTATGTTACGAGTGGATGCTTTGACTAATTTTACTCAACAGGCATTACAAGATTCTCAAAAGGCTATTTCAGCTCTTAATGCTGAACAAGCACAAATTAGAAAGGTGGTTTTACAAAACAGATTGGCTCTAGACATTCTGACAGCTGCACAAGGAGGAACTTGTGCCATTATTCATACCCAATGCTGTACATATATACCTGATATGAGCACGAATGTTACTCATTTTACTAACCACATGAACAAGATGATTAGGGCCATGGACACTCCTGAAGCCTCAATTGCTTCACTTTGGAAAACGTTAACTAATTCCCCATGGTGGACAACTATCTTAATTACGATAATTCTGGTTGTTTTGTTCTTGCTGTTTGCTCCCTGCATCTGTAATTGTATAACTGGATTTGTTTCTAGCCGCATGAAAGCTTTTAAGTTACAAATGGTTGCTCAAACTCCTGCTACTACTGTAGCTACCTCCAGCTACTATTTGGGGCCCCTGGATCAGATATCCTCAATATGAGGATTAGGAGAATATGTTGCCTCACCAATTTAGGGACAACGCCCCTTGTCAGCTCGGAAGTAGTTATGGAATGAAAACGACGCCCCTTTTCCCTAGGCAACATAATTCTCCTAAAAGAAAAGGGGGAATGAGAGGGTAACAGGCAGGAAGGCCAGGGGTCTCCAAATAGAGGAAATAGCCTGCAAGTGTCAGACATTTTTATCTCTCTTAAGCGGCAGGAGGAAACAAACTAGCAATATTTTTCCTTCTCTATACAAATTTAAAGGGAGGTTTCTCTTAAAATATTGTGTTGCCATAATGACACCCGGTTTCGCCTGAAGTTAGCTATTCTCGAGTCTAGAGATAACCAATGCCTTTTTCTTATGGAAATGTTTGTCTTAAGCTATGCTAATGTACTATGCCTTTACCCCAAAACTCTGTCTCCAAGTCGGTTCCGCCTCTTGGCCCAGAACCTACTTGACAAACCAGTATGGATATTGTTCCCCTAATCTATGTAAATGAAACTATTTGTATGGTGGTCTGCCCTTCTTCAAGATTCAAGTTAATCATTTTATGGCCCAGGATAAACCATTTATCCCAAAATGCATCTTATGGGTGAGGGGCCTGGTGCCATTCTGAATTTTAAGACATTCCTTTCTTTCATTAACAGACTGCTAGTGACTATATAACATCCAGCTAAACACTAGCAGGGGGGTACTCTTTCTGCCCCCTTCTGATGCCTATGTCAGAAGCTTTCTCTATCTTCTTTATACTTTAATAAAACTTTATTACACAAAAGCTCCGAGCGATCAAGCCTCGTCTCTGGCCCCGGATTGAATTCTTCTCCTCCGGGGGCCAAGAATCCTGGTGTATTCGCGTGATTCAACAACAACCTTTCAATATGGGCACTATTCACCCTTTGATCCATCTGGTTCTTTTAATTATGAATAATTGCATCACTCAAGGAAACCTACTTTTCTTTCTCAACAGATGTTAGATTTCCAACAGGCCCAACAACTCTTCCTCCTTTTCCTGCTCAGCCTTGAGGTAGGATCAGGCAGCATTTACACATGACCAGAATCAACTCTATTTTTGTCAAGACAGACTTTTGTAAGGTTGATAGTGAGTTAACTCTTCTTTCATTTCAGTATTTCCAAGCTCTTCCTCTTCAGCTGCTGTGCGGTGTATTCTATGGACCCCCTCATATGGTGCTCAATAGGCAGCACTGTCGGCTATCAAAACACAGGGCCTGCATTTTAATATGTAACCCAGGAGGCTGGGCTAGAAATATAAAAATACACAGAATAAGAACTCCTTTAGCAGTCCCTCAGTATAAATTAGGGAGCCATGGCTCACAGCCAAAGTAACAACACATGCTGGGGGACAGAGAAGGACCTGGACACTGTGGTCCTGTTCACAGTGAGGAGAATTAAAGCACCATGAGTTACTTTGCCTAAAACTAAGGAACTACACCCAGGTAGGTCCACAGACCCAGTGTCCCCTTATCTCACATTTTTTTGCTTTGCAGGAGAACCTGAGTACTGTTCTTTGAAATCCTTTTTTTTAACATAATTTTATTTATTAACCTATTTTTGGATCTTCATTGTTGCACAGGCTTTTTTTCCAGTTGCAAAGCAGGCTTTTTCTCTAGTTGCGGTGAGCATGGGTTACTCTTCAGCTGCACCGCGTGGGTTTCTCATTGTGGTGGCTTCCCTCGTTGAGGAGCTCAGCCTCTGGGGTATGTAGGCTTCAGTAAGTTGAGGCTCCCGAGCTCTTCAGGCTCAGTAGTTATGGCACATGGGCTTAGTTGCTCCTCAGCATGTGGGATCTTCCCGGATCAGGGACCAAACACATGTCTCCTGCATTGGCAGGTGGATTCATTACCACTGAGCCACCAGGGAAGCCCTGAAAATACTTAAAGTTGACAGAGACTTAACCATTTTCATGTTATCATCATCATCCTATTTCCCTCCAGCTCTTGTTAGCAATGGGATAAGGCTTGTCCCCGTGACTCCTGGCCCTGTGGGTCTGGTTCCTTCCTCTGGATGAAACAGCATAAAGGTTGGTTTTTACCCCCTCCTGGATCGCATCATTCTGCATCTAAGAAAACTGCACGTTGACTCACTTACTACTGCTTGTGTGCATCTGGCCCCAAGCCCCTTGTCAACCAGTGGAAGTGTTTGGCAAGAACACCAAAATGCCACCAAGGGAACTCAGGATGCAATAAGGCCTCTTTGTTACAGTCCCAGGGACATCTGAAGTGCATTTTAACCAGGGCAGATGCACATACCACCTCCACAGTAACATACTGTACCCAGCCCAGCAATAAATATTGCTGCATTGACAGCACTGTAATTTATCCAGAGCAGAGCAGCTGAATCCCAGAGCCCAACGTCTCATTCTACATCCAAATTCTTCCATAAAGAGATGCCTTCAGGGAAACTTTTTCTCCCCTGAAAATTCAGGTTGTAAATTACCTTTGACAAATTAACTTTCACTTCTCCTTGGAGACAGATTTTAAAAGGAGAGTGTCTAGGAGAAATATATCAAAGGCTTTGCTGTTTGGTGGTCTGTTGGATGGGCTGGGGCAGTTGGGCTTCGTTTCGACAAACACTTACAGCCCTAATTCAGTGTCTATCCCTAAAAATCAAGTCAGGACGTGAAGTAAAGGTAGTAGACACCTGGAAGGGGGCTGCCAAAGCCCCACTCCCAGAAAGACTCTCCAGAAACCATTACATTTGGGCTTACACTCAGAGAAAGAAAGAAGACTCAAGTTGGATCTGCTTCACAGCAGGACCATTCCAGCAAAATGCTCTTAACCAACTTCTTCCAAGCCAGCTCCTCTGGGAGTTACAGGAGGCTCTACGTGGCCCCTGGAAAACACACTGACACTTTGCTCCAGGAAGTGACATACACACTCGCCAGAACTCAGTCACATCTGTTTCCAAACCAGCTTATGCCAATGGAACTTCTTATGGTCATTAAAGTACATAATCCAGCATTATTTATATATAATATTTATGAGGAAATATGAAAGTAAAAAGAGTTCTTTCTAGGGAAGCTACATTGGCTTCGAAAGGACTCAATACAATGAATAAAACCTATTTTAGAATGAGGTGTGAAAGATAAAACTATAAGTAATATTATATATAATATCATATATATAAGAAGATATTATAAACATCTGACTTTTGGATGTAGTTTACTCAAGGAAGACAACTGAGGACTCCTATCTGGAAACTTGATCCGCTTCACAGCAGGACCATACCAGGAAAATGCTGGAATGGCCAATTAAGAGGACAATTGAGGGTCATTTCGATGACTCTCACCAAAAGACCTTGGCTTTCATTAAAAGATTGGTGACTTCCTGGATATTTGTATGATTTAAGTTTCAGTTCAGTTCAGTTCATTTCAGTCACTCAGTTGTGTCCGACTCTGCGACCCCATGAATCGCAGCACAACAGGCCTCCCTGTCCATCACCAACTCCCAAAGTTCAATCAGCCTCACATCCATCGAGTCAGTGATGCCATCCAGCAATCTCATCCTCTGTCGTCCCCTTCTCCTCTTGCCCCCAATCCCTCCCAGCATCAGAGTCTTTTCCAATGAGTCAACTCTTCACATGAGGTGGCCAAAGTACTGGAGTTTCAGCTTCAGCATCATTCTTTCCAAAGAAATCTCAGGGCTGATCTCCTTCAGAATGGACTGGTTGGATCTTCTTGCAGTCCAAGGGACTTTCAAGAGTCTTCTCCAACACAGTTCAAAAGCATCGATTCTTCGGCACTCAGGTTTCTTCACAGTCCAACTCTCACATCCATACATGACTGCTAGAAAAACCATAGCCTTGACTAGATGGACCTTTGTTGGCAAAGTAATGTCTCTGTTTTTGAATATGCATAAGAAAAGTCATAACTTTTCTTCCAAGGATTTAAGTTTAATAAATGCTTAATATATTGCATTTACTAAAGCATAATATATTTTCTTATACTTTACTAACTTTAAAAGACTTTTCATGGTTAGCCCATCCAATTACAGGTCCTAGTGAAAGGTTGTTGTTGAATCACGCGAATACACCAGGATTCTTGGCCCCCGGAGGAGAAGAATTCAATCCGGGGCCAGAGACGAGGCTTGATCGCTCGGAGCTTTTGTGTAATAAAGTTTTATTAAAGTATAAAGAAGATAGAGAAAGCTTCTGACATAGGCATCAGAAGGGGGCAGAAAGAGTACCCCCCTGCTAGTGTTTAGCTGGATGTTATATAGTCACTAGCAGTCTGTTAATGAAAGAAAGGAATGTCTTAAAATTCAGAATGGCACCAGGCCCCTCACCCATAAGATGCATTTTGGGATAAATGGTTTATCCTGGGCCATAAAATGATTAACTTGAATCTTGAAGAAGGGCAGACCACCATACAAATAGTTTCATTTACATAGATTAGGGGAACAATATCCATACTGGTTTGTCAAGTAGGTTCTGGGCCAAGAGGCGGAACCGACTTGGAGACAGAGTTTTGGGGTAAAGGCATAGTACATTAGCATAGCTTAAGACAAACATTTCCATAAGAAAAAGGCATTGGTTATCTCTAGACTCGAGAATAGCTAACTTCAGGCGAAACCGGGTGTCATTATGGCAACACAATATTTTAAGAGAAACCTCCCTTTAAATTTGTATAGAGAAGGAAAAAATATTGCTAGTTTGTTTCCTCCTGCCGCTTAAGAGAGATAAAAATGTCTGACACTTGCAGGCTATTTCCTCTATTTGGAGACCCCTGGCCTTCCTGCCTGTTACCCTCTCAATATGAGACTATAGTTTCAACTGTTTTTACATGCGGAACCCAGATCAGAAAACTTTCCACCCTCCATAGACTTAGACTCCATTCGTAAAGATACGGGAATATCGCACCACCTTACCTGCCTCCTGAGAAATCTGTATGTAGGTCAAGAAGCAACAGTTAGAACTGGATATGGAACAATGGACTGGTTCCACATTGGGAAAGGAGTACATCAAGGCTCTATATTGTCACCCTACTTAACTTATATACGGAGTACATCATGCAAAATGCCAGGCTGGATGAAGCACAAGCTGGAATCAAGATTGCTGGGAGAAATATCGATAACCTCAGATATGCGTATAATACCATCTTTATGGCAGAAAGCAAAGATGACCCGAGGAGCCTCTTAATGAAAGTGAAAGAGGAGAGTGAAAAAGCTGGCTTAAAACTCAACATTCAAGATATGAAGATCATGGTATCTGGTTCCATCACTTCATGCCAAATAGATGGATAAATAATGGAAACAATGACAGACTTTATTTTCTTGGACTCCAAAAATCACTGCAGATGGTGACTGCAGCCATGAAGTTAAAATGATGTTTGCTCCTTGGAAAAAAGCTGTGACCAACCTAGACAGCCTATTAAAAAGCAGAGACATTACTTTGCCAACAAAGGTCCATCTAGTCAAAGCTATGGTTTTTCCAGTAGTCATGTATGGATATGAGAGTTGGACTACAAAGAAACCTGAGCACCGAAGAATTGATGCATGTGAACTGTGGTATTGGAGAAGACTCTTGAGAGTCACTATGACCATACAATACAGAGGTAGTGACCATGTGCCAGTCTGAATGAAGCCCAAATCTGGCCAGATTCCACTTTCTGCCTTTAGAACACTCATTCTTGGACACCAGCTGCACATGATGAGGCCAAACCACAAGGAGAGGTCACATACGAGATCTCAGGCCAAGAGACCCTCCTGAGCTCTAGGTCAATAATTGGCCTCAACCATCTGCCATGTCAGTGCACCATCTCAGATGATCAGCCCAATCGAGCCTTCTGATGAGACTTCAGTTCAGTTCAGTTCAGTTGCTCAGTCATGTCGGACACTTTGTGACCCCATGGACTGCACCACGCCTGGCTTTCCTGTCCATCACCAACTTCTGGAGCTTACTCAAACTCATGTCTATTGAGTTGGTGATGCCATCCAACCATCTCATCCTCTGTCGTCCCCTTCTCCTCCCACCTTCAATCTTTCCCAGCATCAGGGTCTTTTCCAAAGAGTCAGTTCTTTGCATCAGGTGATCAAGGTATTGGAGTTTCAGCTTCAGTTTCAGCTTCAGCATCAGTCCCTCCAATGAATATTCAGGACTGATTTCCTTTAGGATTGACTGGTTTGATCTCCTTGCAGTCAATGCCAAGGCCCACCCAGATTTTGGAGGATGGGGAACCAGTGGAGAAGTGTCAGGGTCACCTTGCAGAAGAGCATGTAAAATGGGAGATATTTTTCCAGTTTTCTTTGGAAAAATATAACTTCTTACAAGATTTTAAAATCAACATTGTATATACAATTCTTTTAAAATAGCCATATACACATTTGTATTATTACAGTACACAGCTTACAGAACACATTTTTCCAGTCTGTAGGCTGATTCTTTCATTCATTCAACAAACATTTATCTAGTGCATACTGTGCAGTGTATCATGGCCAGTAAATGACAAGATGAAAGAATGATAGAAAGAGAGAGTAAAAGACGCAGATAATTGTTTGGATAGAGAAAGACAAACAGTGATATATCAATCAGACAGCTGCTCTACACATGGAGAGAACCCAATGCATAAACAGAGAAAATGAGGCTCTCCAGAGGGGAGAGCTGCATACTAGAGCTGTAGGAAGGACAGCATAGGATAGACCATCTCAAGTTGTACTTTCTCTCCTCTGGACTCTCACCTTGTGAGCCATGTTGAAACAACCAGGAATTTATGTGATCTGGAGAGTCCTTCTCTGGAAGGTGCCACTTTAAAGAGTAATTTGATTGAGCTGTAGAACAATACTATTTTTAATGCAGGTATTAGCAATCTTTATGATTGTATTTTTACTTAATATGAACTCTGCTGATAGAATTCTGAAAACTAAAGGATGATCATGCCTCTAGTTTTTGTACTCCTGTGAGTGTCATTAGAATAAATATTTTCCCTAGGTATATAAAAATATTATACATACTTAGCCAGACTCTCCTTAAAAATCAGTTCCAAATATGTGGCTTAGGGGCATTTACAGGCTGCATGAAATAATGCAGTCCAGATTGGCTGAAATATGAGGGCTTTTTTTTTTTTTTGGACTTAAATACTAAATGCTGTCTTCAGTTTCAGCATTTAATATTTTATTCAACATTAAAAAATCACTTTTGATGCAGAGTTGCTTTCAACATCACAAGGAAAGATATGTTTGTGTAATCACCACCAAAATCCGGATACAGAACAGTTCCAGCGACTTCCCAAATTTCCTTGAGGTACCCCTTTATAGTTGCCCCTCCACCACCCAAAAGCATTGGCAACCATTGATTTTTTTGTTCTCTGTCTTATATTTTGTCTTTTCAAGAATGTCATGTAGTAGAATTATAAAATATTTAACCCTCAGAGTTAGCATAATGCCTTTGTGATTCACCATGTTGTTCCAAGTCTCAGCAGTTTATTGCTTTTTATTGCTGGGCAGTAGTCCGTTGTATGGGGGAAGCACAATTTGCTTGTCCATTTACCTGTCAAAGGGCATTCGCATTATTTTTAGTTTTCATGGTTGTAAATAGAGTTGCTTTACTATTCATATACTGGTTTATGTGAGAACATAAGTTTTTGTTTCTCTTATGGTAAATTGTAAGAGTGGGATTGCTGTGTCATATGATGTGTATATTCAGTTGTATGAAGCCTGCTGAACTGTTCTCCAGAGCAGCTGTACCACTTTGCGTTTTCACCGTCAGTGTAGGAAGGTTTCAGTTGACCAGTTTTGTTCTTCTTCTTTCATTCTTGATTATCTGAGGTTTTCTTCTGATATTAATTTCCTTCTGTGTGAAGTATTAACCAGTTAGTCACTCTGTCGTGTCAGACTCTTTGCAACCCCATGGACTGTGGCCCCATAGGTGCCTCTGTCCATGGGATTCTCCAGGCAAGAATACTGGAGTGGGTTGCCATTTCCTTCTCTAGGGGATCTTCCTGACCCAGGGACTGAACTAGGATCTCCAGCACTGCATGCAGATTCTTTACCGTCTGAACCATCAGAGATGTGCAATATGAAGTACTTTTGCAGTTCTTTTATTGTCTGCAACAATGGATTCAGTCAGTCTGCTGACAATGGATTCCATTAGTTTTCCTGTGTTTAAAAATATCGCCTTCATTCCTTAAAGATGTTTTTGCTGAGTGGGTATAGAATTCTGGGTTGATAGTTTGTTTCTTCAAACATTCTAATATCTATTCAATATCTTTCTGACCTCTATTATTTTTAATGAGAAATCTGCAGTCATTAAGGTAGTTTTTCCTTTAAAATAATTTGTTGTTTTTCTGTGGTTGCTTTTAAGTTTCTCTTTGTCCATGTCTTTAGGGTTCTTCTTTTTTTTTTTAGCAGTTTGATTGTTATATATTTGGGTGTAGATGTCTTTGAGTTTACTTTCTGGGGATTTACTGAGTTCATTGGGTTTATATTTTTGCCACATTTAGGTTTCTTCTAGTTATTATTTTTTCAGTTTTTTCCCTCTCCTTCTGGGACTCTGATGATACAAATGTTAGACTATTTTGTCCCACAATTCTATGAAGATATGTTCATTTATTTCTCAATCTTTTTCTTTTTTTGTCCAGATTCTATAAATTTTATTGAAACCTCTCTATCATTTCCATATTAGTGTCCGTCTCATCTCACAAGGTTTTATTCCACTGATTGTATGATTTTTACTCTAAAATTTCCATTTTTTTTTTATAGCTTCAATTTCTTTGCTGAGACATTCCACCTTTCTTTTGGTTTCCCAAGTGCTTATTACTTGTGGGAGAATTTTTATAGTAGTTGTATTAAAGATTCTGTCAGCTAATTCCAATATCTATGTCCTCTGGTTTTAGCGTCAGTTGATTGTTTTCCTGGTACTCTGTATGTTGAGTACTTTCGGATTGCATCATGGAGATTTAGCATATTATATTTTGTCTACAAGATTGAGTGTTGTTTAACTCTTAGGGGAATGTTAATATTGTTTTAGCAGGCAGTCGACCCATTTGGTTCAGTCTACAAGCTCCCAACAGCCTTCTGTATTTGTGGTTCTAGTGTCATCTGCTTTCAAAGCCTGTGTAGTGCTATTTGTAGAGACAATGAGATCTGTCTTTTGCGTGTGCCAAGCTGTGGCCAGTCTGGGACCTGAGTGGTGTTCTATTTTTTGATTCTATTCTCAACATCTGTTTAGGGTCAAATCCACACATGCACAGCTCATGGGTGGTCTCAGGAGTTTATAAACAATTTTAAGGGATCACTTTTCTTAATTTCCCCCTACCATGGCCTCCCTTATACTTTCTGGTTCCTTGGAACTCTCATTTTCAATCCCCTCGCACAAAGCCTTGGGCTTTAGTTACATGTTCAGTTGCATACCCACCTTGACTGTGCCTGTATCCAGGACTAAGCAGTTGGAAGACAGAAAGAGTAAAGGCAATGAATTTGGCCACTGCCTGGGACCCCAACTCCTCTAACTGTGGAAGTAGGTCCTTTTCCTTCTGAATTTTAGGCTACTTTAGTCACCTGTTGCTACCTCCAGTACCACCTCCATAGCACCCCATGGGCCTGGGGATGCAAGAGTGAAAAGAGTAAGAAAATGATAAAAACAACTGGGGGTGCTCTCTGTGCTCTTCTAGTAAGGAAAGATATACAGATGCCCAACTTCTGATGGCTCGACTTATATGGTTTTTGACTTTTTGATGTTTCAAAAATGATACTCATTCACTAGTAATGACCATACTTCAAATTTTCAATTTTAATTTTTTTTCCTGGGCCAGCAATATGCAATATGATATTCTCTTATGATGCTGGGCAGTAGCAATGAGCCACAGCTCCTGATCAGTCATGCAGTCAGGAAGATAAACAGCTGATACATTTATGACCATTCAGCACCTGTATGACCATTCTGTTTTTCACTTTCAGTAAAGTATTCAATAAACTACATGAGATATTAAAAACTTTATTATAAAAACAGGCTTTGTGTTAGATGATTTTGCCCAACTTCAGGCTAATATAAGTGTTCTGAGCATGTTTAAGGTAGGCTAGGCTAAGCTAGGATGTTCAGTTGGTTAGGTGTGTTAAATGCATTCAATTTCTATAGTATTTTCAACTTAGGGTGGATTTAGGGTAGGTTTATAGGGATACAGGGTTTCCCTGATGGTTCAGCCAGTAAAGAATCCACCTGCAGTACAGGAGACACAGGAGATGCCGGTTTGATCCCTGGGTCAGGAAGATCCCCTGGAGGAAGGAATGGCAACTAACTCCAGTATTCTTGCCTGGAGAATTCCATGGACAGAAGAGCCTGCCAGGCTACTGTCTATATGGTCGCAAAGAGTCAGACATGACTGAGCGACTAACACTCACTTTACACTGTAGGGATATAAACCCATCATAAGTTGAGGAAGATCTGTATTTATCTTTATACTCCTCAAGAAGAGCCAGAGGAGTTCTTCTGGCACTTTATTCTGTTGATAACCATGTGTGAATCTCGGGCTGGGTTAATTTCAGGTCTGCAGACTGCAGAGGTGCCAAGTAGCTGCTTCCTTCATTTATTTAGTGGGAAAGACGGCACAGTGTACTTACAGCATCTTGTCCAGAACCACCACTCTTAAGGTATTTTGATCATGATAAACAATTTACAGTTTTTAGTTTTTATTTTCCCTTAAAACACACTAGCACCAACTTAATTTTGAGGAGGATTTACAGACTTCAGATCGTTTCAAGATTTTATCTGCTTTTTCTATTCCAACCAAAAACGTCTACAGGCAGTATCTGTTAGATTCTCTCAGTTCTATCTCATAGAACTTTTGGGGATGACGGGAATATTCCACACTTGTGTATGGTGGCCATTCATGTCATGTGGCTCTCAAGCACTTGGGATGTGACTGGTGAGACTACCTGAATTTTAAATCTTCTTTAATTTCAGTTAATTTAAATTTCAGTAGTCCCCTATGGCTACTGAAGGAGCTGCATGGTGGCTCCTTTGCTATACAGTTGCCACTCTAAAACATGCAGCTGGCGAGCCTGGGTTTGCATCCAGGGAAGGGACATCTCTGTTTCTTGCTTTGCCAGTTTACATGAAAGCTTCTTTGCAGTGATTCCACTGTTGTAACAAAACACCTAGCTGGAATGTTTTGATTTAGGTAATTCGGGAAGTGCCCGTTTTTCAACACAGGTTGCTGAATTTGGATAGTGTCTGTGTTGGAGGCATATCCTGTGGAGCCGTTTAAAGAAAACATCTCCTGTATTACATTTTAGGGTGTGGGGCTCTATTGAACAGCTCTGACAACTCTGATTCAGCTGTTTCCCTTCCTTTCAAAGTCACCTGAGGCCGGTTACCTGGCCTTGGGACAAGCCAACAGTTTTCACTCTATCCCTACCCATGCTTCCAACTGAAAGCCAAAGTGGAACTTAGTCAGTGACCTCATAATTGTGCATTTAATATAGACTCACACTTTAGGCCTGTATTTTGAAATATGCCTTTGCCTAAAATTTTTAAGGAATGACAAAAGACTTATCTCCAAAAAGCTATCTCTTTCTAGCTTAGTGCTTTTATTTAATAAATTGCTTTTTGGTTGCTTTGTGTGCTTTTAAAAATGAATACTCTTAACTTTCCCTAATTTTATGCTTGCAGTGTCAGGGTTTTGGTATTCTGATTTGGAAAGAGATAAAGAGGAAGAAAGTTAATGTGATTAAAGTCACATTTTTCAGTTAAAAAAAAAAAAGGTTTCACAATTGATTCATTTGATTCCACCAGTCTCTCATCTGGGGAATGTTCTCCTAAGCTGAGGTGTCACTTACAGAGAGGTGTCCCTGTCAGTTGCAGGAAGAGCCTGATGGTTGGAAGTGTGCAAACTGCCTATTTACTGCGAGTGATGGGCTTAAGAACAGTGAGTGCCTTCATGTGGTTTTTCCCTTTGTTGTCCTATGAAAGAGCTGGTGGAGATCTTTTAAGCTTTTTATTGCCATCTAGAATTACTGTATTTGAAAACTATACTGAAAGAAAGCTTTTGCCTTAGCTCTTACTTTGGGAATGTTGTAGATCACAGAGAACTGAGTCAAAGACTTTGCTGTTGGGGAGAGTATTTCGCAAAGCACACAGATTCCTGGCTCAGGGAAATATTGTGGCCATTTGACTTTCCCTTGGCAGGAATGCTGCGGCTAAGGCAATGTAAATGAACTTATCTTTAGAAACCACTGTCCTCCCCTTTAGAGCAGACAGAAGGAAGATAAAATGGGCTCCGTGTATCATCAGCAGAAATAAGATGAACAGTACATTTCTGTTTATCAAGTTCTAGTTTATCTATTTCTTTTCCTTTGTTCAGTTATGGTGAAAAGGATTCATCTTTTAAGTAAGTTGTGTAAAATGAGTACATCCTGAGTTCATCCCAGTCTCAGTGACTCCTTTGGCATGTCCTCATGGACACAGGAGTCAGATGTTTGGGACTTCTGCTTGAAAGGAGCAGCTATGTGAGGGTGACTGCGCCGTCATGGGGGCCAACTTACTGCAGACCTTCTTGATTCATGTGACTTTCGCAAGTCCCGGAGGGGCGCCTTCCACATGCTTTGATCTCCAGTCGTATTTCCCTGCAAACTTTGGCACGAGAATCTCAATGTCTCTAAGTCATATTTAAGACTGTACGACAGGAGTATCCCTGACCCCTTCGCAATTGGCAGTGCTTCCTTATTCCCACACGCCCACTACTCCACATGCCTGTTGTAGTCCTGGTTCTTAGCTCCCAGGGGAGGGGAGGCAGAGGGGACCCGGAGTGGTTCTTTGACAGGATGAAATGTAGATTTTTCTGCATTGCTTGATTCTGGCCAAACCACTGAGGTGTGTGTCAGAAACAAGAGGACCCCTTTCCCAGAACAGTCAACTGATAATATGACACAAATGTCAAGATTTTCAGGTTGAGTTTTTTTATTTTTAAATTAATTAATTAATTACTTTGGCTTCTTTGGGTCTTCGTTGCTGGGCGGGCTTTCTCTAGTTGCGGAGAGTGGGGGCTACTCTCTAGCTGTGGTGCACACGCTTCTTATCGCGGTGGTTTCTCTTGTTGCTTCTCAACCTTTCTGTGCTACATTTTCCTTACTTGTAAGTCAGAGATGCTGGCACTAGCCTTAGAGGGTCATTGTGAAGATGAATTGGTCCATGTCGGTGTTTAGGACAAGTGTGGTGTGGGGAGGCTGTGTGGAAACGCTAAGTGCTCTTACTGTTACTGCCTCTGAGCATAAAGAATGTTTTCAAGTGAAGTCATAAAATCACTCTATTTGTTTTGAATGTAAATGGACTTTATTTTTAGAGCAGTTTTGGGTTTACAGGTACTTTTTGTGAAGGTTCAAAGATTTCCCACATACCTCCTGGCCACCCCCACAGTCTCTCCTCCACCATCAATATCCCCACTAGGGTGGCACCTTATAGTTGATGAACCTACACTGACATGTCATTGCTCAAAATCCATAGTTTACATTAGGATTCACTGTTGGTGGTGTGCATTCTATGGATTTGAATAAATGTATCAATATATGTATTATGGTATCATAATGGTTTCATATCATTTTGATATCATACAGAGTAGTTTCACTGCCCTAAAAATCCTCTCTGCCTTGCTTATTCACCCCCAACCTCACAACCCCTGTTAAGCACTAATGTTTTACTCTCTCTATAATTTTACCTTTTCCAGAATGTCATATAGTTGCAATCATACAGTATGTAGCCTTTGCAGATTGGCTTCTTTCCCTTAGTAATATATGTTTTAGTTTCCTTCTTGTGTTGTCATGGCTGGAGTGTTCATTTCTTTTGTGTTGGTTAATATCAATTTTATGAATCGTTTATTGTTTTTTAAACCAATACTTCACCTCTGTGTGAATAAGATCTGCTCTGCAAAGTGGTGGCTCTCAACCTTTAGCCTTGGGTGCATGCCCAGTCACTTCAGCTGTGTTTGACTCTTTGTGACCCTGTGGACTGTAGCTTGTTAAATACAGATTGTCCTCTCCTACCCTCAGTGTACTGGATTCTGTAGGTCTGGGGTGGGGGCTGAGAGTCTGCCTTTCTAAGGATTTCCTGGGGCTTCCGCTGGTGGCATGCACTTTGGGGAGGCAGTGTTCTGTGGAGTGTGTATGTGCGTGTGTCCCACTCTTTTGCACCTCATGGACTGTAGCCCTCAGGCTCCTCTGTCCATGGGATTCTCCAGGCAAGAATACTGGAGTGGGTTGCCATTTCCTCCTCCAGAAGATCTTCCCAACCCAAGGCATTGAACCTGTGTCTCCTGTGTCTCCTACATTGGCAGGTGGATTGTTTACTACTGAACCATCTGGGAAGCCCTGTATGTGCACAGATACATGGTTGTGCATGAATAAGCAAGTTTGTATGTGTACACACATGTGTACATGTAGGTGTATATGCATGTGTGAGCCTATGTGCCTGTGTGTGCACATGTATGTATATGTATGTATGCATCTGTAAGCCTATTGTGTGAATGTGCGTGTGCATGAGCATATGTGTATGCACATGCATTTACATGTGTGTGCACGTGAATGTCTGTGTGTCCTTTTCCAGTGCCTGGCCAAGTTGCTGATGGTCACCACCCTCCCTGGGTCAGCCCTGAGGGTGGGTATAGGAGCCCAGGTTGGGGACTAAGGGAACAGGGGTCATCCCCTTAGGAACAGACTGGAAGGATATAGTGTTTGTTCCAAGGTGCCGCCTTCAAGTGGGCCAGGGTTGTCTTTGTTTTCTCTTCCCACACAGGATCAGGGCCGGATTCTGAGTGGGAACCAGATTCGTTTGTGTTACAGGGTTTGGCGGCTGCACACTGGCTTCTTCCAAAATCCAGAGGATCCATGGCATAGCATCTACTCTCATTCTGCACATTCACCCCTTTATTTTCTCATGTTCATTTCAACAGGATTTATGCTTGATTAAGTTACTCTCTTTTATCATAATTAAAGAAAAATGTGGTGGGAGAGCCCTCCAAGCTCCACTCAATGAAAACCAGATTGTTGAACCTGCAGGGAAACAAGGGCTGCCCTGTGCACCCGGCGCCCAGTGGAGAACCAGCCTTCAGGGGGACCAATTGGCCTTGAAGGGGATATGCCCACCCGGCACTGCCCGGATGACCCAAGGCCAAGGGCAGAGTGGCCTGTTGACCTGCTGGCCCCAGCCCTGCCTCGAGGCGCTGCACCCTTGGTGCTAACTCAGGCACAGTGAGCTGCCCGGGTGCCCAGCTCGGCTCATAAAGACCCTTTCTTGTGGGCCCGCCAACCACCTTCAGTGTCCATGCGGATGTCTGTGAGGAACGTGCTTCTAGCTGACTCAGAGCTGGTCAGGCTTACTTATAGAGGTGACATTGCAAGGGTTGCAGTGCCACCTGGGGGGTCACAGAGCCTTCCATCTTGCCAGGACCAGGGTGGTAAGGGTCCCCCAAAGACTCAATTAAGTGAGGTTGATGCTGGCAGGTGGGATGGTCTCACAGCACCAGGGAAGACGAACTTGCTGATGCTGATGGGATGGCTTCTGTGATCCACATGGATGCTTGGGGCGTTTAGAGCCCCAGAGTCCCAGACCTGAAGAGCCAGACAGGGAGAGGGGAGGTGGTGCTTGAGAAGGGGCAACAGTCGCCAATGAAACCAGGAGCAGAGGTGGGGGCTGTGGTCCAGTCCCAATTCTGCCACAACCACACACAGGGTGCACTGGCCCCTCTGACCAAGGGACCCTTTTGGGGGGGTGGGTGTGAGCATGGGTTCTGGAGCCTAACAGCCCAGGCCCCTATCCTGGTGCTGATGCTTGCCAGCAGGCTGAGCCTGGTGAGTGACTTCAGCACAGAGTGGCTGGATTTGATCCTGTCTCCACTGTGGATACAGAAAATGATATCCCATGTGAAGGTGTTGTGGTGATTGGATGAGTAGGGTGCTCAGAAAAGCAGGTGCCTGTCAAGGGTTGGGAATGATCGCGATGGTTAGGGGATGTCTCTCTGGGGCTGTGAGGCCTCAGACCATGGCATTGTTATCATTCGATCTGGTTACCACAACGGGGACCACAGACTGGGCGGCTTAAGCAACAGGCATTTGTTGTCTCAGTTCTGGAGGCTGGAGATCAAATTATTGGCAGGGCTGCTTCCTTCTGAGGCTTCTCTCCTTGGCTTGAAGTCCCTTCTCCCTGCATCCTCACCTGGTTGTCGCTCTGTGAGTGTATTTATAAACAAACACTGCCTCCTGGACCAGGGAGGAGGCCTGCATCAGCCTCCAGGGAAGGGGATGCAGTAAGCAGGGAAGGATGTTGGCTTTGTCACTTACTCAGCTGATGCTCACTGCGCTCTGCATGTGCTGGCCCTGGGCACCCAGCACCCCTGCCCTGATGCAGCTGGCAGTTCTAAGGTCCTGTCCACCTCTTAGCCTGAGTCCTGTCCACTTCTCAGACTTGCCCTTTTGCTGTCTGGTTGCCAGAAACTCATGAAGTGAAGTGAAGTGAAGTTGCTCAGTCGTGTCCGACTCTTTGCGACCCCATGGACTGTAGCCTACCAGGTTCCTGTGTCCATGGGATTTTCCAGGCAATAGTACTGGAGTGGATTGCCATTTCCTTCTCCAAGGGATCTTCCCGACCCAGGGATCGAACCTGGGTCTCCCGCATTGTAGACAGACGCTTTACCGTCTGAGCCACCAGGGAAGTCCAGAAACTCATGGGGGGTACAGTTACTGCCGCTGCCTATTCCAGTGCTGTGGGAGACGAAACTTCTCCCCTTCTTTTCTCAAAGAGGGAATTCATGCCTGCCTGGGAGTTTGGGCTTCAGAATCTGCATGACATCCCTCCTTGTCCAACAGCTCATCTCCATCTACAGGGACATCCTCCGTGTCCTGGCCCAGAAGCCTCAGAGGAAAAAAAGGCCCATGGTTTTTATTGAGCCTTCTGGGAACATTGCTTTCTTGTCACATGTGAGAATAGGGTTGACTTTAAGGTAAATTTTTAGTAATCTAAGAGCTTCCTGGGGAGAAGGAAATGGCAACCCATTCCAGTACTCTTGCCTGGAAACTCCCATGGACAGAGGAGCCTGGTAGGCTACAGTCCCTGGGGTCACAAAGAGTCGGACACGACTGAGTAACTTCACTTCATTCACTTCATACTTTATCACTGGGGAAGGAACTGGCGACCTGCTCCAGTATTCTTGTCTGGAGAGTCCTATGGACTGAGGAGCCTGGCGGGCCACGGTACATGAGGTCGCAGAGTGTCAGACATGACTGAAGTGACTGAGCACACATGCAAGAGCTTCCTGGACCCAGAGGACATGTGACAGCACTTCAGAACTGAGTTGCTGTTTAGCTGCTATGTCATGTCCAACTCTTTGTGACCCCATGGACTGCAGCATGCCAGGCTTCCCTGTCCTTCATCATCTCCTGGAGTCTGCTCAAACTTGTGTCCATTGAGTTGGTGATGCCATCCAACCATCTCATCCTCTGTTTCTCCTTTTTTCTCCTACCCTCAGTCCCTCCCAGCATTGGGGTCTTTTCAGTGACTTGGGCTCTTTACATGAGGTAGCCAGAGTACTGGAGCTTCAGCTTCACTATCAGTCCTTGCAGTGAGTATTCAGGGTTGATTTCCTTTAGGATTGACTGATTTGATCTCCTTGCTGTCCAGGGGACTCTCAAGAGTCTTCTCCAGCACCACACTTGGAAAGCACCAGTTCTTCAGTGGGGTGAGCATCAGTGAGGGCCCAGCTCATCCTACCTGGTCCTACCTGGAAAGATAAGGCCTCCTCTGAGAGTAGAGAGAGTAAGTGATAACTTATTTAACTTATGGTCAGAATATTTTTAAGAGCAATTGAGTTAAATTTTATGTTCTTAAATATGAAACATTAACTTGATAATTCTGATTTCCTGAAAATATTGCTCTTTAGCATTTTAGAAATATCAGTTGTGGTTATAACCTATTGATAGGGGTTTTCATTTGCCTCTTCTAAAATATTTGAGGTATCGCTACTAAATACAGTTTTTAATATAAAGCCTTTGCTAGTTCTCTGTTGTCTTATCCAAGCCAAATGGCTGGTGACAATGTTGCTTTCATGACACTCTGCAATTCAGACTTCACTTCTAACTGGAGTCAAAGTTGTTGTTGTTGTTATTTAGTCACTAAGTCATGTCCTACTCTTTTGCAACTCTATGGACTATAGCCCCTCAGGGTCCTCTGTCCATGGGATTCTCCAGGGAAGAATTCTGGAGTAGGGTTGCCATTTCCTTCTCCAGAGGATCTTCCCGGCCCAGGAATTGAACCCAAGACTCATGCATTGGCAGGTAGATTCTTTGCCACTGAGCACCAGGGAAGCCCTGGAGTCAAAGTTAGAAGGAGCTTAATCTAAAAGTGAGACCCTCGGCTTACTAGGCATCTGCCACTGTGCTACGTTCTTAGAGACCACAGAGGATCAAATGACTTTAGATTATGAATCTTGGAATCCTTTCTTATTACTTGGGTTCTTTTAAAGAGAATGCTTGATCTTTTATTTCTTGATTTAAATCATTGGGAAGTTATATGGAGTCAGATCATCTTCACTGAGAAAATGGAGTAAAAAAAAATCATTGCTTTATTACTCTGCAGTCAAGATTTTGCAAATGAGTAATGTCTTCATATAGAATGTCAGTAGCCATAGAACATATATGTGACAAGGAAGGTGCAAGGCCAGTAATTCTGTAGTGGACCAGTGTTGCCAGTTGGTACCCCTGCCATGTCTTGCAGTCTGCTGACTCTAAGCCTCTGGGACTCTGCCCCAAGTCTTTCCTGGTCAAGGTCATCCTTGACCCATAGATAAGATACACTGGAAGTGTGGGGAGCTAGCCTATACCCTCTGCCTCCATCAGTCCTCCATGAGCAATGACCAGGACCTAGTAAAGAAATAAACCAGCTTCCTTGGCTATTGGGTGGATCAGCTCCATGATGTGTGATTGCATGACCTTCCAGGGGTGCATCCTGCTCATCATTTCACCTGGTTGGGGTTCCACCCCGCCCCTGCTTTCCTACTCCACTTCCAGGGTGTGACATAACCAATAGAGATTTGGTCTCTGTGCCTGGTTCCTGACACAGGCCTCCTAAAACCTGGGTCATTTCTTGAGTGATGGATTCGAGAAGCATCTTTTGTGCCACTGTGTGGTCTTTGACCCCAGTTCCTGACGCAGAGCTCCTAAGTCCCTTGGGATTTCCTGGGTGACCTGAGCATATTTTATTCCATTGTAGTGGCTTATCATGAACACCCTAGCTTCAGGATGAGGGCTGTTCACCAGGCAGACCAAGCCGTGATGACAAGCTTGGAACTTGCAGGCTTAGCCCCACCCTGGGGAGAGGACAGGGGCTGGAGATTGAGTGAATGATTTATCCTACTGGTATGGTGAAGCCTCCATAAAAATCTGTGAACTACAGGGTTTGGAGAGCATCCAGGTTAATGAACAAATCCATGTTCTTTGAGTGTTGCACCCCCCAACTCCACAGGGACAGAAGCTTCTGTGCTTGGGACCCTTTTGGACTTCACCTAGGTGTCTCTTTTCATATGACTGTTCATCTATATCCTTTATAATAGCTTAGTAAATATAAATGAACATTTCCCTGAGTTTCTGTGGTTCTAGCATATTATCAAGTCTGAGAAGAGGGCTGTTGAACCCCTGTATTTGTAGCCAAGGTGGACAGAAGTGTGGGTACCCTGGTGACCTAATATTTGAGACTGGTATCTGAAATAAGGATGTCTTGTGGATCCTGACCCTAACTCTGTGTAACTGATGTGAGAATTGAACTAAATATGGGACAACCATTTGGTGTCTGGAAAGCTGGAGAATTGGCTGGTAGGGGAAGATACCCCCACATATTGCGTGCCAGAAGTATTGTGAATAAACGGTTTACCCTTACAAGGCCACCTGGGATAACTTCCCAAATACACTGTTTGCTCTCAAATTCTTGTCTCTGAGTTGACTTCTTGAGGAACTCAACCTATGATAGAATTGGCAGATTTTGGCTCAGGGATACCTTGTCCATCCGCATCTCAAGTATCCCTGTTTTACTCACATTTACCCTTTCTATTATCTTCTCTGTCTCTGTCGTTTTACACTGTCAATGTGGGTGCCATGGCAGTATCATACCTGCTGCTGCTACTGCTGCTGCTAAGTAGCTTCAGTCGTGTCCGACTCTGTGCGACCCCATAGACGGCAGCCCATCAGGCTCCTCCGTTCCTGGGATTTTCCATGCAAGAACACTGGAGTGGGTTGCCATTTCCTTCTCCAATGCATGAAAGTGAAAAAATAAAGTGAAGTTGCTCAGTCGTGTCCGACTCCTAGCGACCCCATGAACTGCAGCCCACCAGGCCCTTCCGTCCATGGGATTTTCCAGGCAAGAGTACTGGAGTGGGGTGCCATTGCCTTCTCCAGTATCATACCTAAACACATATTAATATGTGGAATTTGACAGAACTTGGTTGGTCCTGTTTTACTCACAATATCAGCCCATGTGAAATTAATTCACATAGCAGAACGTTGAGTGGAATGCATACTGTCGTCTCGAATTAGCAGCCAAGACCCCATTCATCAGGTGAGTGAGGGCCTCTGCAGAGCTCCTGAAGGGGCCCAGCCACCTCCAATACTATGCCCTCCTGAGTCTCTTGCTCCTGATAATTAGAGGGTAGAGGAGGGAAGGAAGTTGGACAGCAGTATCCTTGGTTTTGTCACAATGTCACTTGTCTGCAAATTTCATCCATGGGATGGCTCATCTGGTACTGGGATGTCTGGGGTCTGGACTGCCTCATCTCCAGGGGCCTTGTCCTTCACCTGCACCAGGTGCTGCCACTCTTGAAAGCTCTTTATTTGGGGAAAACCTCCTTCTTTGCTACCTTACAGGAGCATCTGGTCCACCCTACCTGTTCATGGCATGGTACCGTTTACCTGTTCACCGAGTGACCACTATCCTACCTATTTATGGTGTGGTCATCTTTCAGTACTCTTCTTTCCAGGTCTTTACATGTGTACCCTCTGGTCATTAAGTTCTGGGGTCATCTGGTGAGACCCAGCGCTGGAGAAATCCAGCTGGCATGCTCTCTGAGTCTGGGTCTGGGTAGCAGTACACAGCTGGAGGGCATCCCACAACTTAGAGTGGTCAGTCCTGTTCACTGATGATTGTTGTTCCTAACTGGGTTCTCATTGCTTGGCACACTCACTCCTCCCTTGGCGGCTCATCCTCATGTGTTCCCCATAGATTATTTTTATCCATTCCCTCAGCCAGCATTTCTCAAGTGCCCTCAAGGAGCTTGTACTCAAGAGGGAGTGAGAAAGGCAGTAAGCAGGTAGACAAATAATAGGTGGTGTGAAATGAATGTGCTGCAGATCAAACAGGCTCCTGTGATGGGTGACTGTGACCAGCTTCTCTTGCATGGTAGAAATCTTCCTTTCCCTTCACCTCTTCAGACATTTCTGCCTTTTAATTCACAGACACTAAAGAAGGTTTCAGATGGGAAATCCCTCAAATTCTTGATCTTCATCCTCTCAGCATCCTGTCCTCACTCTTCCTATCAGGAGAGATTTCTTTTTTCTTTTTTGAAGGACAGTTCTACTTCCTTTATGGCCCCCATTCCCTCTCATCTTCTCACAGACTCTCCAGTGGTCTTGCATTGATTTCATTTATTTGTAATCCTGCCCTTTCATCTGAATTCCTCTCACCACCTTTTAGATGAGATCACATTTCCTGCATTTGGGGATACATTCTGTCTGCTACACCTCTTCAAGGAAATGATCCCTTATTATATCCTGAATGTACTCCCCCTCCACCGTGTGGGATGGAATTTGTTACTTTACTTCCCACTGCACGTGGGATGGTTATATGATAGTCATATCCACTATTGTGAGAGGTGAAGCAAGTGTCAAGAACACTAGAAGGTTTTAAAGAGCCTAATTTCTTTGAGACAAAGTTAAATGAACCAACAATAAATAGTGTACTTTTTTTAAAGTGATAAAGCTGAAATTAATTGTAGTTGGTTCAGTTTTCTATGTATAGAGAGTCCAAAGGAATTTGGTTGAACATCTTAGAACTAATAAGGGGATGTGGCAAGTTGGCTGGATTTAGGATTAACTTAGAAACATCAGTATCATTTTATTTGCTTGTAGAAAACTATGAGAGCAGAACACAGGATGGGAAATAATCCTGTTCACAATAGCAACGAAACCAATCAGATAAGCAGAAATCACCTTAGTAAGAAATGTGCAGCAGCTCTGTGACTTCATTGAAGGATATAAAAGATTAAAATAACTGGAGAGGGAAACCCTGTTGTTTGAAAGGGAAAGCAATATTATAAAGATAATCAGTTCTCTTTAAATTGACATATTAATTTATACAGTTCCATTTAGTAGCCTATTAAGTTATGTTACCGGATTTGGCTTGCTGTTTCTAAAATCTATGTAGAATTGAAAATTAGCAAGAAGATCTAGGGTAGTTTTGCAAAAGAAAATCTAATGGGATCCTTTCTCTATCTGAAATCAAAATGTGTTATGGTGATTAAATAGTGTGACAAATAGGTCACAGGAATAGAATAATGAATTAATAGACCCATGAAATATTTGGGAACTTATTAAATGATAAACATGCCTTTTCAAATGAGTGGGAGCAGTAATGAAGTTTTCAATAAATAGTGTTGAAATAATTGAAAGTAGCCTTTGGGAGAAAGTCATATTAGAGATTTGCTTTATACCAGTCACCAGAAAAATATACAAGTATTTATTTATGACCTTGACTTAGGGAATTTATTCTTGAATAAGTCAGGGAAAACAATAACAGAAATGATTGAGAAATCGTAATAGAAACTCTGTTGGGTAAAGGATATTTTAAAAGGAATTTATAGAAAGGAATATGAAAAGTAGCCAGTAAATTTAGAAAAAATCCTCACCTCAGTAGTTGTATTAGTTTCTCATTGCTGCTGTAACAAATAATTCTGGAGGTCAGATATCAAAATGAATTGGTGTGTGCTGTGTTCCTGCTGGAGGCTCCAGGGGAGACTCTGTTCCCTTGCCTTTTCTTCTTCTAGAGGCTGCCCACATTCCTTGGCTTGTGGTCCCTGCTTCCATCTTCAAAGTCAGCAGCCGAGCATCTTCCAGTCTCTCTCCCCTTTTGCTTCATCATCACATTACTTTTTATTTTTTAACCCTCCTGTCTCAATCTTATCAGGACCCTGGAAGCATCAGTTTTTTGGTGCTCAGTTTTCTTTATGGTCCAACTCTCACATCTCACATTTTGAAGGACAGTTAGCCGTATTTCTTAAAATTAACATGGTATGTCCCCAGGGGCCTGGGCTTGCCTTGCAGACTCACTGAGTGTGGGGCACAGAGGAGCATATACAAGATATTCATGACAGTAGGTTGTTGTTTAGTCACTAAGTCATGTCTGACTCTTTGCGACCCCTTGGACTATAGCCCTCCAGGCTCTTCTGTCCATTCCCCAGGCAAGAATACAGCAGTGAGTTGCCATTTATTTCTCTAGGGGATCTTTCTGACCCAGGGATCGAACCTGCATCTCTTGCATTGCCAGACAGATTCTTTACCACTGTGCCACCAGGGAAGCCCAGCAGTGATGTTGGGGAGACAGAAAAAGAAACATTAACTATTTATTGTTTTGGACATGGTGCAAAAGCTAGAAAAAAACTCACAAACATGGTATATTCATCCTAAGGAATATTATGTGTTCATTATACAGGAATGAAATGGAAAATTGGAGGTGACTCTAACCTCACAGATCATGACTCACTGAATAAAAGTCATTTGCAAAGTAGCATGTGTACAGTGATGGGCTTCCCACGTGGCTCAGTGGTAAAGAATCTGCCTGCCAATGTAGGAGACACGGGTTTGACCCCTGGATCAGGAAGATCTCCTGGAGAAGGAAATGGCGACCCACTCCAGTATTCTTGCCTGGGAAATCCCATGGACAGAGGAGCCTGACAGGCTACAGTCCATGGGGTTGCAAAGAGTCAGACACAACTTAGCAAGTAAACAACAACAATGTGTACTGTGTTGCTATTTAGGGGAAAAACAAGACTCAATAAATATTTGTATAGCTAGAGAAAAATTTGGAAGCATAAAGGACAGAGTACAAGCTGATTGTGGTTGGGGAGATGGGGTGAGTGGACTTCAGCTATATTTACGAGTGTGACTTGGGGTCGGCAGTGTATTCACATATTACTTGTATGGTGTAAAAGAAACTTTGAAAAGCAACAGCAACTTCTTTGAAGCAAAAGGTCAGATATTCTACAGTGATCACCCAGAAGTGTGAACACTTTAAGACAGTGAACTTGGTTCTTGGGCTACAGGTTCTGTATGAAGCTGGCTGTGTGGCTGGGGTGGGGTCTCGGGCCGGAGCTGGGGCTCCTTGTGGCCTTCCTTGCAAGTGTTAGCCTTAACCCCAGGGTTGAAGGGCAGAGCCGGGAAGCACTTGGTCTCCCTCAGAGATTGTGTTTTCTCACCACCTGAACAGCTGGCTTGTCTGTTAAGATATTCCTTTCTTTTTTTCCCCTACAAGCTGTATTTTTATTTTTTATTAATTTTTATTGGAGTACAGTTGCTTTACTTTTAAACATAGTAGTGTATGTATGTCAATCCCAATTACCATGTTCATCTCACTCCCACTTTCCTCCATGGTATTCATATGTTCATTCTCTACATCTGTGTCTCTATTTCTGCTTTGCAAATAAGTTCATCTGTATCATGTTTCTAGATTTCACATATATGCGATATTATATGATATTTATTTTTCTATTTCTGACTTACTTCACCCTGAATCACAGGAGAAGACCATAATTCAAAAAGACACATGTAACCCAGTGTTCATTGCAGCACTATTTACAATAGCCAGGACATGGAAACAGACTAAATGTCCACAGAAGAACAGATAAAGAAGGTGTGGGACTTATATACAACGGGATATTACTTGGCCATAAAAAAGAATCAAATTGTACAATTTGCAGAGATGTGGATGGACCTAGGAACTGTCATATGAGTGGAATAAGTCAGAAGGAAATAGTTCTCATGCTGAAGTTTTATCTGCACCTTCTAGACCCCTGCAACTGACCTCTTATTGCCTTTCCCTGCCCTGTGATTCTCAGTGTTGATATCAAGAGAAGCCTGGGAGTGCTGCGTGACTGTGGTTGAGACGTGAAGTGGAGTTCATGGGCACAGTTTCTCTAATGCTCCTGAAATCACATAAAATTACCGTGATCCACAGTCAGGCTCACCTAGGTGATATCCTCACACGATGAGCAACTTTCCTGTCGTCATGTATGTCACTTTGAATGTGGACACATGGATGGGCTTGCGGACAGTGGTGGCTGTGGACTTGAATTCTCAGACCTCAAGGGTGGAGTGTTAAAAATACTGGTATCCCTGGAAAAGAATACTTAGAGTTGTAACTGCTTTAAAAGTCTTGGAACACAGAAGTATTACATAATGCATTTCTTTCCTTCGTGTATTATTTGAAGATTATTAGGAAAATATTTCTAACTGTAGGCCAGCATGAGTCCAGCATGATATTATGGACTGCATCCTTATGTTCTGCTGTTATTGAGAAAATAAGAACTCTTTAAGGAGACTGGTGAGGAGAGTGGATGGTCCTGAGCAGCGGAATATCTGAGTCCACATCCCCTGGAGTCTGGGGGTGGGCAGACACACAGATGTTCACCCCTTTCTGAAAAGCAGGCAGAGTTTAGATACAACCTCCCTCCCCTGGTTTAATTACCTAAGACACCTCCCTCTTAACCTTGACCTTCGATGGGATTCTCAGGAAAGAACCCTCCTCTCAGGTCCTTGAATGGCATTTCCCCTTGATTGCAAGCACCCACCATGCATCCATTATTGGAAAAAGAAATCAAGAAATAGAATCAAACCAACACATTTCCTTGTTTTATTTTCCATAAAACACATCTGCCCCTTCTCTGTGAGAAGACTGGAGTATCATTGGTTTTGTGCCCCAGGTGATAAACCTCAAGTTTCTGCTTGCTCTGAAAGATTCCACAATATAAATAACTTTTTCTTTAAAAGCCTCATCTGTTTTACATTTCGAGGCCGTTTCGACACTGCCGGGTGGGGGATGCTGGCCTAGGAGTTCTGCCGAAGCCAGTGCCTGTGTGCTTCCCATGTTGCAGAGTGAGTCTGTGTGCTTCTTGCAAGATCAAAGACAGACTCGCGTCCAGCTGAGCGGAACTTGAGCTCTGGGGAGTATAGTTTTGGTGGCAGCAAAGACGTGAAGGATGTCTTCCTGCTCAACAAGAGCCCCTCGGAGGGAAGGAGCAGGGTCTGCTCTGGGCGGGGAGGTTCTCACCTGATCTTCCTCCCCCACCCTCCACACACCCGATCAGGAGATGAGAAATGCAGGTCTGGAGGAGAGATGTGATTTAGCAGAGCTGGGTCTTGTCTGTTCAGACTTGTGTTTAAAGACTGGAATTGTCACTTTGTGTGCTGCCTCTCACATTGTCTCCTCCAGCATCCATGGAGCCTGCCTACAAGAGGGAGCTGTGGATGCAATGCCGGCCCCAAGTCCACATGTTGAAGCCCCACCCCCAGTGTGATGGTATTTGGAGATGGGGCCTTTGGGAGGTGATTAGGTTTAGTTGAGGCCATGTGAATGCGGTCCCAGCAATAGTATTAGTGCCCTTTTAAAAAGAGGAAGAGACAACAGAGCCCCCTCTCTCCCTATCATGAGAAGACAGCTGTCTGGAAGCCAGAAAGAGTGTTCTCTTGCCAGAACTGAATCTGCCAGCACTGGGTCTTAGGCTCTAGGCCTCCAGAGCTGTGAGAGGTAAACTGTTTGCTGTGCAAGCCACCTGTCTGTAGTATTTTGTTACAGCAGCCTGAGCTGGCTGACAGCGGGGAGATAGGTCTGGGAGCCCTTTCCAGGGGCACATCTGGGCCTCTGTGTGGTGTGGAACACAGCCTTCTGTTTTGGGGTGTATTGTACAGAGGAGTAGCGGCACAGGTACTTAGCAAATACTAAGTACTTACCTGACTTGTTTCCCAGGTGGCTCAGTGGTAAAGAATCCGCCTGCCAATGCAGGAGACGCTGGAGATGCAGGTTCAATCCCTGGGTTGAGAAGATTCCTTGCAGAAGGAAATGACAACCCATTCCAGTGCTCTTACTGGGAAAATCTCATGGACAGAAGAACTTGGTGGGCTACAGTCCATGGGGTTGTATAGAGTCATACATGATGTACAGTATATACATACATATACGTATATGTGTATATGTATACACATATACACAAGTACTTAGCAACAGGTTGGGCCCTGAAAGGACCTCCTGGAGCTGAGAGAGACAGAATCCCTGCCCAGGGCCCAGGAGGGAGGCACAGTGGCTTCCCCCAGGGGTCAGGTACAGTGCCCCCACCACCGCAGCCCTTGGCATGGAGCCTGTCTGAGTGGGACAATGGTCCTTCCAGGGCCCAGCCCACCCCTGCTGTTTGCTCATGCTGACAACTTGAGTCTCATCTCATTCCTCTGTTGTGGGGACTGGGCTCATGGGACTCACTGGGCTGCAGCAGCCCCAGGATACTTTTGAGAAGGACGGGGGTCATGCCCACTTCAAGCCCAGACCCTTTACATGAGTGCTGCTCTCTCCTTGGACTCACCCCTCCCCCGTCTGTTCCCCACCCCCACCCAGGCTGTTTTGGATCTTGGTGCCTTTGCAGGTGGTGTCCCTTCAGCTATGCAGCCCTTTCCTGCCCCCCGGGAAATGCGCTTGCCTCTGCCCCAAGGCATCTGCACGCTATGTGCTGTGGTTGGCCACATTTGCTGGGTACTTTTTCTTTAGCAGATCCTTGTGCGATTTGACCTATAGTTTCTGACACATTAGGTCTGTCCCCAAGCCAGTTCATATATGGATCATGGTGTTTCCAGGGGAATGTGTCTCATCTTCCTTAGAAGGCAGGGGAGCAAAACAATGCAAAGACACTCCCTGCCCAGCAGCCTTCCCACAGTGTGCTCAGCAGCTCTGGTTTCAGAGGAGGTTCAGCCACAGAGGGGACAGCAAGACTCAAAACCGAAGCCCCACACCCTTATGCATAGAGTACCTCCAGCATATTGTTCTTTTTTAAAACAATTTATTGAAATATAGTTGACCTACAGTGTTAAGGGGCTTTCCAGGTGGCGCTAGTGGTAAAGAACATGAGACAAGAGATGTGGGTTCAATCCTTGGGTTGGGAAGATACCCTGGAGGAGGAAATGGCAAGGTCTTCAGTATTCTTGCCTGGAGAATCCTATGGACAGGGGAGCCTGGCAGGCTACAGTCCATAGCGTCACAAAGAGTCAGACACAACTGAAGTAGCTCAGCAATTACAGTGTTATGCTAGTTTTAGGGCACAGCACAGTGATTCAATATGTATACTTTTTAGATTCTTTTACTCAAAGGTTACTACAGCATTGTGTATAGTTCCCCGTGCAGTACAGGAGGTCCCTGTTCATCCATTTTATATACAGTAGTGTGACTATTTGAATCCCATCCTTCTAATTTACTCTCTCATCACTTTCTCCTTTGGTAACCATAAGTTTGTTTTCTGTCTGTGAGTCTCTTTCATTTTGTGAATAAGTTTGTTTCTATCTTTTTTAGATTCTACATATAAATGACACCATATGATATTTGTCTTTCAGTCTGACTTATTTTAATTAGTATAATAATCTCTGTCTATCCGTATTGCTGCAAATGGGATTATTTCATTCTTTTTTTTGTGTGTGGCTGAGTAATATTCCATTGTATGCATGTACCACATCTTTTTTATCTGTTTATCTCTAGATGGGCGTTTCGGAGAAGGTAATGGCACCCCACTCCAGTACTCTTGCCTGGAAAATCGCATGGATGGAGGGGCCTGGTGGGCTGCAGTCCATGGGGTCGCTAGGAGTCAGACACGACAGAGTGACTTCACTTTCACTTTTCACTTTCATGCATTGGAAAAGGAAATGGCAACCCACTCCAGCGTTCTTGCCTGGAGAGTCCCAGTGTTGGGGGAGCCTGGTGGGCTGCCGTCTATGGGGTCGCACCGAGTCGGACACGACTGAAGCAGCTTAGCAGCAGCATAGGTGGGCATTTAGGTTGTTCCCATGTCTAGGCCACTGTGAATAGTGCTGCTGTGAATATTGGGGTGCAGGCATCGCTTCGAATTCGAGTTTTCTCTGGATATATGCTCAGGAGTGGGATTGCTGGGTCATCTGGTAGCTCTATTTTCGGTTTTTAAATGAACCCTGTACTGTTCTCCTTGGTGACTGCACCAGCTTACAGTCCCACTAATGGTGTAGGCGGGCTCCAGATCTGTTTTATGTTGAATAATGAGGGTTAACCTGAGATTTCCTGTAAAGAGAGGGTTTTACTGCTGAAAGTCTGTCTCAGTCAGCCTGGGCTGCTCTAATAAAGTACCACAGACTGGGCAGCTTAAAGGATTGACATTTATTTCTCATAGTTCTGAAGGCTGGAAGCCCAAGATCAAGGTGCAGGCACAGTATTCTGGTTTGCCCTCTTCCTGGTTTGCAAATGTCCCCCTTCTCACTGTGTCCACACATGACAGAGAGATAAGCTCTTGGGTGTCTTCCTCTTCTTATAAGGGATCCTGTGGGATGAGGGCCCCCACGACCTCATTTAACCTTAATCACCTCCTCACAGGCCCCATCTCCAGATACAGGCACATTGGAGGCTAGGGCTTCAACATACACAGGGGTTACACAGCCCATTCATAGCAAAGTCAAAACCCACTGTACAGCACTCTTAGTTTTGAGATGAAGAGTCTGAGGCTCAACTTGATCCAGCTATTCCAGGTGTGACCAGGGGGCCCAGGCCTACCACCTCCACCTCCTGTCACCCCTACCACCCAGGGAGACTGTTGCTATAATCGCCCAGCCTGGAGCAGTTCTTAAGAGGCTGACCATGCCAACCCATTGTGGTCACTTCTTTTGCCACCTGCTTCTTAAGGCTGCTTGTGGTGCTGCTTACATCAGTGTTTGTACTTGCTGGCCAAGATGCGCTCCTGAAATGTGAGTTTTCTTGTGTGTGAACTATAACCCAGTACAGGTGACTAAGAGTCCTTCTTTGTGACATTGTTTTGTGTTTGATTTTAGGATAAAGTATTCATACATGAACTAATTTTTAAAATTTTGAATGAGAGTAAAACCTTCAGAAGAGTTATAAGAATGAAACAAAGCATTTTTATTCCCTCTTACTCTCCCAAGAGCCAGCTACAGATACAATGCCCTATCACATTATTTGGAGGCATCTAAAATAGAAGAAATTGTGTGCTGTAAAAAAATCTGATGTATGAAATTCTTACACTTTGTGCTTTGAATAAAAAGCATTTGCTTTGGTCCAGTGGTTGAGAATCTGCCTTCCAGTGCAAGGATCGCTGGATTCGATCCTTGGTCAGGGAACTAAGATCCCACATGCTGCAGGGCTACTGAGCCACGCCGCGACTACTGAGCCCCAGCACCTCAACTAGAGAGAAGCCTATGTATTGCAACGAAGAGCCTGTGTGCTGCAACTGAGATTGATGCAGCCCAAAATAAATATTTTAAAAAAGCATTTGCTTTATTCTGTTAACATGTAAGAATCCTTCTCTGGGGTGAATAGCGTGGTTGCATGTGCATTTGAATCTGCCCCATCAGGATGATGAGCTGCACGGGAAGTGAAGTACGTGCGTCAGGAATTCCCGTATGTTTGTCAAGTGGGTAAGTTTTGAGTAAGAATTAAATGGTGAGGAAAAGAAAGATGGTTATCCAGGAGGATGTGTCCACCAACGTCCTCTGACTTGAACGCTGCTTTGAGCAGAGTTGGCAACAGAGTCTCTGATTTCATGGGAGGCCTGGCCTTGCAGCTCTTTAGGGTTGCTGCCCAGAAGGGGTTCCCAGTTGAGTCAGGGCCTGGCTCCCCCAAAGTAGCTCTGACTCTGAGCTTCCAGGTTGGACATTAAAGGTGAGGGGTGCTGGGAGGACAGGGTCCAGGGCCCACTCCAACCCCCACTGTGTCCTCATGTTTCTGGACAGAGGGTGATGGAGGAGAAAGGGATCTGACCTTGAGCACCTTGGAAGTGGGAAGGGCAGCTACCTGGCCTTGAGAGGGCAAAGAATCAGGACTTGTCCTTTACAGCAGACCATGGGAACGTCCTCTAGTTCTGATTGGATTCGTAATTTCAAAATGTGTCACAAATGCATCTTGCTTTGTGTAGCAATATTTTGCAAACCGTGAAATGGATGCTTTAAGTCAGGACACATGTGTGGAAAATGCAGAAATTATTCCTTCCCCCTTCTTCCTCCAGCCCTGACCCTCCGGGGCGAAGGCTGAGGTTATGGAAAAGAATTCCTAAATGTGGCCTCTGGGGCCCCAGGGCTTTCCCCCCAGGTTCTGGTATTCCTTTCAATCTTCCCAACCCAGCAGGTTCTGGTGGCAACGAGGTGTAGTCCAGACACGAGAGAAGCTGTAATGCTGCAGACAGCCCAAGGATCTTGAGTAAAAACCACAGTGTATGTGATAGCGATTGGCAGAGAGGGAAGCCGTGGCAGCGCCCTGGGCAAGAAACAAGTGCTTGTCTGTGGAAGGAGCGCAGTCCAGAGCGCAATGCGCCTTCCCGGAGCAGGCCTGTGACCCTCCAACAGTGTTCCTTTGTGCTCTGGGCTCCCGGGACTAACGGCCTGAAGCTGGTAGCTAGGAGTCTAGCCACCAGGCAGCGGTTTAAATCAAAATAATCACTTTAAGAAACGGTAGGGAGCTTAGCTGGAGAACCATTTCCTCTGCCCCGAAATGCTAAAAACACATTCTGATTTATGCTGTTAGCTCTGGGCAGCTTGCTAAAACATCCAGAGTAATGCTAACCCCTCCCCTCTCCTTCCCCCACTCCGGGATGAAAAACATTTCAGGAGGAGAGTTTGCGGAAGGCCCTTAGTGCCAGCGAGTGGCTGTTGAAAGGACTTGGGTCTGCAGGGAGGTGGCGATGGGGCGAGATGTGTGGCCAGCCAGCTCGGAAGTGTGCGCTGAGGCTGACTTCGTTTTCTTCTGAATTGAGAGTGTTAGGAAGCTGTGCTCTGCCTCTTTAACTTGACAGTGTCCCTTGAATTTGATGTTGGAAGTTCTCCTTCCTTAAGAGAAGCAGGGGCAGCACTAGCCTCGCATGGGACGTGCCAGTTCAGGCTTCGTGGTAAGGGTGGCTCTGCACCCTGTGTCCCCACCCCCATGTCCAGTTCTGGGGGTGATGTCATGGTGTCATGTGGCTTCTCTCCACAGGTGATGAGGTTTTTTGAATTTCTTCCATCAAGCAGATGTGGATTTGGGGCTGGAAGCCGATTTTTCTCCTCACAGCAGCAGGTGGGCGAGTGCCACACGGAGGGGGTGCAGGGGCTGACTGGGGCCCGGGGCCCTATGCCCACACCTGCTGGGCTCCCATCTCGTCCTTCTCATCCTTGGTCTAGTGCGAGCTTTCCACCCTCTTCCCCTCAGGTGGGGTCTAGTCCCTTGGTTTTGGCGTTTGTCCATGCAGACTGTGTTCTGGGTGAGTCTGATCTGGTACTTTCTTTTGAACAGCTCTGTTGATGGGCAGGAATGCCCTCCCTGGACAAGTTGACTCTGCCAGGTGTCTGGGGGAGGCTGGAATTTCCAGGAAGGGGGGCAGGAGGGTGGCAATGGGTGTTCCAGGCTCCCATCTCTTCTGTGCATCTATTACGTAAAACATTGAACCCAGCCTTGGGGCAGGGTCTGTGGACACAGTATGGCTAAGTGGGAGCAAGCCTATGGGAATGGGGCAGAGCCGGGTAGGGGAAGTCCATTTCCTCCCAAGAAAGTAGGAAACTGCTGTGGTAACACCCGCTCTACCCCAGTCTAGATCAGCATTTCTTACAGGGGCTGTGGCTGTCAGGGTGTATTATTTGGGACATTAAGAACAATCAATAAGATTAGGATGAAAAGGATGTCTCAGTGGGGCCATGTGGGTCTTTGACTCGCTCCTGCACCCCAGCCTCTCCCTGGGGAGTGTGGAGTGCCCCCCTAGGATGGGAGCCCCATGTGTCCATGGGCCTGTGGTCACTGTCCACCAGCCCCCTAGCTCCTTCCTAGGCTCCAGCCACCTCTGTGTGTTGCCCAATTCCCTAGGTAACTGATGCTGCTCCCTTCAGTTCTGACACACCTGTGTTCACCTAAACACACTCACCATGGTCCCATTCTTTTTGCAGGTTGTTCTCATTTAAATTCATATTCTCCCAGCAAATGCTCCTGAGTGTCAGTCAGAAAAGCCAATCCAGAAATCCTTTTCAGAAGGGAGGGTGGGCTTCACTGGTGGGCAGGTGGGCACCTCGGTCCAAGGGACAGGAAGGAACGGGCCACGAGAGGATGCTGCCTTGTGGATCAGGGGCCAGGAGCCTGTCCACACCTTTCCGCCCACCAGCCCTGTGTGGGTGGCTCAGGGACCTACAGACTGAGTAGACGCATGGCCGGGCAGCCCAGGGCCCTGGGTCCTGGGGTTGCGGTGGCTGTGAGAACCGGACACTTCTGCCCTCCCTCGAGGCACTGGCACTCCTATCTGCTCACCTGATGCCCTGCTGGGGTCTGGATCCACTTCCACCCCCAGCTCTGTACTGGGTCATGTGATGGGGAAAAAAAAATGTTGAAATGTCCGGAAGTGACTGTCTGGGCACCACGGGCTGTTTCTCCTCGTTGTCCTGGATTTGAGGAAGCTGTGTGCAATTAGAACTGGTTGTACTGTCCTCTGGTGGGAAATGGGGGCTGTGTGACTTGGCTAGCACAGCACAGTCCTGGGTGGGTTTTTCCTGTAGGGGGCGCTCGTGTTCAGGGTTGGGAGGAGCCTCAGTGTCCACAGCGGACCAGTGGGGTAACAGTGGGGTCATGAGGATTAAATGAGATGACGTGGGGCCGGCGTCTGGCACACAGGCCATATGCACTGGTCATTTCTGAGACATGTAGCAGCAAGAATAATTAATAATACAGCAAATATTCAAGAGGGCTGAGGACCAGGAGTATGTTTGAGAAATTGGAGGAGGAAGAAGATTAAGAAATCCTTTCCAACACTGACTTTGCATCTTGGGGAAAAAAATCTAGTTTTTGACAGTTTTTCCTCTTTGTGCTTTTCCTTGCCTTTTCTTTCCTTAGTTTCTACTGTCTCTCTTCTTAGCCAGTTCAGCACTGGCTAAGCAGAGTCCAACTGCACTGGAAGTGTGGATTTGTGGCCTATTGGAGAGCATAGGGCTAGGGACCTGGCCCAGGCCTTGGGGTAGGTGTCCTTGTCTTCTCTTTGGGAAGCACAGATAGAGATGCTCTCAGATGACTCCAGCCAGGTCCTGGACAGAAGATGGAGGAAAGTGCACAAGTTTCTTGACATTGTGCTTAGTTGTGTGTGCTTAGTCAGTCGTGTCTGACTGTTTGCGACCCCTTGGACTGTAGCCTGCCAGCTCCTCTGTCCATGGGATTTTCCACACAAGAATACTGGAGTGGGTTGCCATTTCTTTCTCCAGAGGATCTTCCTGACCCAGGGATCAAACCTGCGTCTCTTGCATCTCCTGCATTGGCAGGTGGGTTCTTTACCACTAGTGCCCCCCCGGGAAGCCCTCTTGCAGTTGCGGTGCCCTTAATGTAAGAGGAGGAAGATCAAGAAGAGGTAGCCAAGTAGGGGTGGCATCAGGGCCTCTCCTGGGCCTGGGAAGTGCTGCCGAGGGGCTGGAACTCTGAGGGCCTTGAACACTGGCCAGGAATGAAGTCAGTTCCAAGAGCAGTGGGGACAGCTTTGGAAGCTGAACAGTGGGGGAGCCATGGTCCATCGGAAGAGCTCAGGAGGTGACCTAGGGGCAGAAGGGAGGAGGGAGGCTACTTAGGAGCCCCCACCCAGTGCTCTCGTGTGGAAATAAATAGGGATGTTTGCAGACGTCCCTACAGGCCCACATCCACTTTCTTTTGTGGATCACCTACTGGCTGGAATTAAAATCATATCACTTTAAATAAACCAATGGACACAGTCTTTTTAAAGTAATGTTCATGAAGAGCTTCTGGCCTCAGCCAGTCCTGATAGGGCTGTCTTCGGGCTTGTTACCAGATTCCAAAGTTGGGCCAACACTATTTATTAATGTTTGTGCAGTGGAAGAACTTCTTTCAGAAGCATTCATGCCACAGAGAGAAACTTGTAGCTTAGAAGATTGCTTTATGTCACCGAAGCCTTTTGTGAGCAATAGAAAGAAATGTGCTTGTGAGGAAAAAGGAGTATGGTTCATGTTGCATCCTAAAATAAAAGGTAGTGGGGACTGGGAAATTTTATTAAACCCATGTGTGGCATCTACCAAAACATTGTAGAAAAAGTGAGAAAAATGGCTGTAGGCCCCTGATGCCACATGCATACATCACCTTCCCCAGACACACGGATGCATACAGACAGACAGACAGAGATACACAGAGAGAGACACACAGATAGACACATATACACATATAGGAACACAGACAGATATACATAGTCACAGATAGACACACACACACATGCAATGCACGTAATGTAGGCAGACACATATTAAAAACACTCATAGACACACATATTGACACAGACATACCCAGATACGTGGGCAGACACACTCAGACACAATGGGCACAGAGACACAGACACAAATGCACACAGGCTATTGGAGGAGGTGTTGGTAAAGACAAAGTAAACCCAAATGTCCTGGCTATTGTAAATAGTGTTGCAGTGAACACTGGGGTACGTGTATCTTTTTGAATTATGGTTTTCTCTGGGTATATGCCCAGTAGTGGAATTGCTGGGTCACATGGTAGTTTTATTCCTAGTTTTTTAAGGAATCTCCATACTATTCTCCATAATGGCTGTATAACACAGAAAACTCAGCCCCATGCTCTGTGATGACCTAGATGGGAGGGACGGGGGGTGGGGTGGGAGGGAGGCTCAAAAGGGAGAGGATATATATATGCATATGGACAGGGAAGCCTGGTGTGCTGCAGTCCATGGGGTCTTAAAAGAGTCGGACATGACTGAGCGACTGAACTGAACTGAACTGATATGTATACATAAGGCTGAGCACATTGTTGTACAGCAGAAACGAACACAACATTGTAAAACAATTACCCTGTAATTAAAAATGATATAAAATAAGTCCAACACCCCCTGTGCTGCCCCTGAGGCTCCTTGTCTTATCAAATCACTTGGGCTCCCCCTAGTCTCCTGTCATCAGCCTGTGCCCTGCCCCGCAGAGGGCCCTGGGCCTGTGTGGTATGAGCTCCGAGTATCTTTATTTTAAGGTCCTTCTGACTCTTTGCCCAGGATCAGTTATGAGATTTTCCTCTCAACCAAAGTGAAACGTGTCCACTTTTCCTTCAGAGCTCACAAAGAAACCTTCTCTCTGGTTTCTGCTGAAGCAGACTTCCACTGTATGTTGAAAAACGATTTTCTTGTTCCTTGTGCTCTTTTTATTGAAAACTCTGGAGTGGAGTATTTGCTTTTATGAATGCTGGGTTTCACGAAAATTCATAACATCTGTAATGGTTAAGTGTGTAAACACGCAATGCCTGTTTTGCTCTTTTAAAAGGCTTTGGTAAGATCTATCACGTTTTCTGACAGCTTGGGTCCTCTGTCCTCAGAGGATTCCGCCCCCAACTCCCCCGCCTTCTGGAGAGAATGGAGCCATGCTGTGGGCGTCCCCCTGTGCACCCAGTTGGGGAACAGGCCCTGGGCTGCAGATAATTTTTTAATTAGAGGTCTTACGTCACAGTGAAATCCCCCCCTGGGTTTTGATCTGTCAGTATTTTTGTGTGTTGTTTTATATAAAGGTGATTTACGATGAAGGGAGACAAGGTCGAGGGTTGCAGAACAGGCGGGACTAGGTGTTCTCTGGGTGCCGTGAAATCCGGAGTGGTTGTAGTCCAGCCCATGGCCAGGAGGCACACTTGGGAACAGGGGGACCACTCCAGGGGGTTAGAGGAAAGCCCTGGAAGCCCGCTTCTGCACACCTTGGGCCTCCCAACTGGTGGGGGCTCCTAATGCACTCGCCCTCACACCTCCTTTCTGGGCCTTCAGCCTAATCCAGTCTGAGACTTGTGGTTTGGGTGGCTTTTGCTCTGTCCCAAAATGGCCTCGTACTGCCTGGTTGAGTTTGTCTTTATGAGCTCTCAGGCATAGCTGAGCTTTTCAAAGGGATACTCTTTTTCTGAATTATGAGTTGCAGTGGACATATCTTTCAGCGTCCAAAGGGAGAATTATGCACGCCAGGTGTGCCCAGGTTAAAGAATATGCTAAAGATGTTAACTGCCTAATAAACTATAAATCTCAACATAAACTCGTGAACAAGACAGGAAAAGCTCCAGGTCAACATGTGTACCTGAAACCTGTCTTGTGAGGGCACTGAGTATATGGATCATTTCTATTTTTCCTAAATGTGTATTTAATGTGGCAGTTTGACAATGAAAACTATCATTTGAGATTAAAAATGTTTTTTTTACATGTTCCAGTTAGAATGTGTGAGCCAGTGACACTTTATATCTCTTATTCTTCTGCTTTGTAGTTCAAAATCAGAGTATGGGGAAAAGGAATTAAACCTACAACAGTGCTTAAAAATTTTTTTTCTACTTGCCAAATGTGTATAAATCAACATAAGAACCCTTAAGAAAATTTCTTGTGCACAATTGGAATCTTTCCTCTCTTTTTAAAACAGTTTAAACATCTTGAAAATGAGACAGCTGGGAAATGAACAATTTACAAGGCGCCTTTGAGAATAACTGCCGACCCTTTAATTGATCAGCCCCCTCCCCAAACCCCTCAAGATCTCTCACCTTTGGACAGTGTTCATAAAATAGGCAAGGGTGGAGGGGTTTATTGCAATATAGCCATTTTTTTCCTTTTTTTTTCTTTTTAATTAATTTTTTTATTGAAGGATAATTGCTTTACAGAATTTTGTTGTTTTCTGTCAAACCTCAACATGAATCAGCCATAGGTATACATATATCCCCTCCCTTTTAAACCTCCCTCCCATCTCCTCCCCATCCTGCCCCTCTAGGTTGATATAGAGCACGTTTGTTTCCTGAGCCATACGGCAAACTCCCATTGGCTATCTATTTTACATACGGTGATGTAAGTTTCCATGTTACTCTTTCCATGCATCTCACCCTCTCTTCCCCTCTCCCCATGTCCATAAGTCTACTCTCTATGTCTGTTTCTCCATTGCTGCCCTATAAATAAATTCTTCAGTACCATTTTCCTAGATTCTGTATATGTGCGTTAGAATACAATATTTATCTTTCTCTTTATGACTCACTTCACTCTGTATAATACGTTCTAGGTTCATCCACCTCATCAGAACTGACTCAAATGCACTCCTTTTTATGGCTGAGTAATATTCCATTGTGTATATGTACCACAACTTCTTTATCCATTCATCTGTCGATGGACATCTAGGTTGCTTCCACGGTTTTAGCTATTGTAAATAGTGCAGCAATGAACAATGGGAAATGTGTCTTTTTCAATTTTGGTTTCCTCAGGGTATATGCCTAGGAGTGGGATTGCTGGGTCATATGGTGGTTTTATTCCTACTTTTTAAAGGAATCACTATACTGTCTTCCATAGTGGCTTTATCAATTTACATTCTTACCAACAGTGCAAGAACGTACCCTTTTCTCCACACCCTCGCCAACATTTATTGTTTGTAGACTTTTTGATGATGGCCATTCTAGCTGATGTGAGGTGAAATCTCATTGTGGTTTTGATTTGCATTTCTCTAATAATGAGCCATATTGAGCATCTTTTCATGTGTTTGTTAGCCATCTGTATGTCTTCTTTGGAAAAATGTCTGTTTAGGTCTTTCCCCCACATTTTGACTGGGTTGTTTGTTTTTCTGGCATTGAGCTGTATGAGCTGCTTGTATATTTTGGAAATTAATCCTTTGTCAGTTGTTTCATTTGCTATTATTTTCTCCCACTGTCTTTTCACCTTGCTTATAGTTTCCTTTACTGTGCAAAAGCTTTTAAGTTTAATCAGGTTCCACTTGTTTACTTTTGTTTTTATTTCCATTGCTCTAGGAGGTGGGTCATAGAGGATCTTGCTTTGATTTATATCATTGAGTGTTCTGCCTATGTTTTCCTCTAAGAGTTTTATAGTTTCTGGTCTTACATTTAGGTCTTTAATCCATTCTGAGTTTATCTTTGTGTATGGTGTTAAGAAGTGTTCTAATTTCATTCTTTTACATATAGCTGTCCAGTTTTCCCAGAACCATTTATTGTACACACCCCATTGTATATTCTTGCCTCCTTTGTCAAAAATAAGGTACCCATAGGTGCATGGATTTATTTCTGGGCTTTCTGTCTTGTTCCGTTGGCCTATATTTCTGTTTTTGTGCCAATACCATACTGTCTTGATGACTGTCGCTTTGTAGTATAATCTGAAGTCAGGAAGGTTGATTCCTCTAGCTCCATTCTTCTTTCTCAAGACTGCTTTGGCTATTTGGGGTCTTTTGTGTTTCCATATGAATTGTGAAATTTTTTTGTTCTAGTTCTGTGAAAAATGCCATTGGTAATTTGATAGGGATTGCATTGAATCTGTAGATTGAATTTGGTAGTATAGTCATTTTCACAATATTGATTCTTCCCAGGAACATGGAATATGTCTCCATCTGTTTATGTTATCTTTGATTTTTTTCATTAGTATCTTATAATTTTCTGTGTACAGAAAATGTCTTCTTAGTTAAGTTTATTCCTAGATATTTTGTCTCCTTAGTTAAGTTTATTCCTAGATATTTAATTGTTTTTGTTGCAGTGGTGAGTGGGATTGATTCCTTAATTTCTCTTTCTGATTTTTCATTGTTAGTATTTAGAAATGCAGGTGATTTCTCTGTATTGATTTTGTATCCTACAACTTTGCTAAATTCACTGATTAGCTCTAGTAATTTTTTGCTAGTATCTTTAGGGTTTTCTATGTGCAGTATCATGTCATCTGCAAACAGTGAGAGCTTTACTGCTTCTTTTCTGATCTGGATTCGTTTTAATTCTTTTTCTTCTCTGATTGCTGTAGCTAGGACTTCCAGAACTATGTTGAATAATAGTGGTGAAAGTGGACACCCTTGTCTTATTCCTGATCTTAGAGGGAATGCTTTCAGTTTTTCATCATTGAGAATATAATGTTTGCTGTAGGCATATCGTATATGGCCTTTACTATGTTGAGGTAGGTTCCTTCTATGCCCATTTTTTAAAGAGTTTTAATTATAAATGGGTGCTGAATTTGTCAGAGGCTTTCTCTGCAATCTATTGAGATTATCATATGGTTTTTATCTTTCAGTTTGTTAATATGATGTATCACATTGATTGATTTTGCATATATTGAAGAATCCTTGTATTCTTGGAGTAAACCCAACTTGATCATGGTGTATGAGCTTTTTGATGTGTTGCTGAATTCTGTTTACTAAAATTTCATTGAGGATTTTTGCATCTATGTTCATCAGTGATATTGGCCTGTAGTTTTCTTTCTTTGTGTTGTCTTTGTCTGGTTTTGGTATCAGGGTGATGGTGGCCTCGTAGAATGAGTTTGGAAGTGTTCCTTCCTCTGCAATTTTTGAAAGAGTTTTAGAAGGATAGGCATTAGCTCTTCTCTAAATGTTTGATAGAATTCTCCTGTGAAGCCATCTGGTCCTGGGCTTTTGTTTTTTGGAGATTTTTGATCACAGCTTTAATTTCAGTGCTTAGAATTGGGTTGTTCATAATTTCTATTTCTTCCTGGTTCAGTCTTGGGAGATTGAACTTTTCTAAGACTGCCATTTCTTCAAGGTTATCCATTTTATTGCCATATAGTTGTTCATAATAGTCTCTTATAATCCTTTGTATTTCTGCATTGTCTGTTGTAACCTCTCCTTTTTCATTCCTAATTTTGTTGATTTGATTCTTCTCTTGTTTTTTTCTTGATGAGTCTCACTAGAGGTTTGTCAATTTTGTTTAGCTTCTCAAAGAACCAGGTTTTAGTTTTATTAATGTTTACTATTGTTTCTTTCATTTTTTTTTCATTTATTTCTGCTCGGATCTTTATGATTTCTTTCCTTCTACTAATTTTGGGGGTTTTTTTTGTTCTACTTTTTACATTGTTTTAGATGTAAACTTAGGCTGTCTATTCGATGTTTTTCTTTTTTCTTGAAGTAGGATTGTATTGCTATAAACTTCCTTCTTAGAACTGCTTTTGTTGCATCCCATAGGTTTAGAGTTGTCATGTTTTCATTGTCATTTGTTTCTAGACTTTTTTTTATTTCCCTTTTGATTTCTTCGGTAACCTGTTGGTTATTTAGAAACATGTTGTTTAATCTCCATGTATTTGTGTTTCTTACAGTTTTTTTTTTTTCCTGTAATTGATATCTAGTGTCATAGCGTTGTGGTCAGAGAAGCTGCTTGATACGACTTCAATTTTCTTAAATTTACTGAGGTTTGATTTGTGACCCAAGATGTGGTCTATCTTGGAGAAGGTTCCGTGAGTACTTGAGATGAAGATGTATTCTTCTGCATTTGGATGGAATGTCCTAAGATATCAGTGAGATCCATCTCATCTAATGTATCGTTTAAGACTTGTGTTTCCTTATTAATTTTCTGTTTTGATGATCCATTCATTGGTGTGAGGGGTGTTAAAGTCTCCTATTATTATTCTGTTACTGTCAGTTTCTCCTTTTATGTCTGTTAATGTTTGTCTTGTGTATTGAGGTGCTCCTATGTTGAGTGCATAGATCTTTACAATTGTTATGTCTTCCTCTTGGATTGATCCCTTGATCATTATGTAGTGTCCTTCCTTATTTCTTGTAATCTTCTTTATTTTAAGGTCTATTTTGTCTGATATAAGGATTGCTACTCCAGCTTTCTTTTGTGTCCCATTTGCATGGAATATATTTTTTCATCCTCTCACTTTCAGTCTATATATGTCTTTAGGTCTGAAGTGGGTTTCTTGTAGACGGCATATATATGGGTCTTGTTTTTGTAACCATTCAGCCAGTCTGTGTCTTTTGGTTGGAATATTTAATCCATTTACATTTAAAGTAACTACTGATGGGAATACCAGACCACTTGATCTGCCTCTTGAGAAATTTGTATGCAGGTCAGGAAGCAACAATTAGAACTGGACATGGAACAACAGACTGCTTCCAAATAGGAAAAGGAGTACGTCAAGGCTCTATATTGTCACCCTGTTTATTTAACTTATATGCAGAGTACATCATGAGAAACGCTGGACTGGAAGAAACACAAGCTGGAGTCAAGATTGCTGGGATAAATATCAACCACCTCAGATATGCAGATGACACCATCCTTATGGCAGAAAGTGAAGAGGAACTAAAAAGCCTCTTGATGAAAGTGAAAGTGGAGAGTGAAAAAGTTGGCTTAAAGCTCAACATTCAGAAAACGAAGATCATGGCATCTGGTCCCATCACTTCATGGGAAATAAATGGGGAAACAGTGGAAACAGTGTCAGACTTTATTTTTTTGGGCTCCAAAATCACTGCAGATGGTGACTGCAGCCATGAAATTAAAAGACGCTTACTCCTTGGAAGGAAAGTTATGACCAACCTAGATAGCATATTCAAAAGCAGAGACATTACTTTGCTAACAAAGGTTCGTCTAGTCAAGGCTATGGTTTTTCCTGTGGTCACGTATGGATGTGAGAGTTGGGCTGTGAAGAAGGCTGAGCGCCAAAGAATTGATGCTTTTGAACTGTGGTGTTGGAGAAGACTTTTGAGAGTCCCTTGGACTGCAAGGAGATCCAACCAGTCCATTCTGAAGGAGATCAGCCCTGGGTGTTCTTTGGAAGGAATGATGCTAAAGCTGAAACTCCAGTACTTTGGCCACCTCATGCGAAGAGTTGACTCATTGGAAAAGACTCTGATGCTGGGAGGGATTGGGGGCAGGAGGAGAAGGGGACGACAGAGGATGAGATGGCTGGATGGCATCACTGACTCGATGGACATGAATCTCAGTGAACTCCGGGAGTTGGTGATGGACAGGGAGGCCTGGCGTGCTGTGATTCATGGGGTTGCAAAGAGTCAGACACGACTGAGCGACTGATCTGATCTGATTGATATATATATGTATATGTTATTCTTATTGACATTTTCTTAATTATTGGGGTTGCTTTTGTAGATATGTTTTCTTTGCTTTTATTTCTTGACTATATAAGTCCCTTTAACATTTGTTTTAGAGCTGGTTTGGTGGTACTGAATTCTCCTAACTTTTGCTTGTCAGAAAAGCTTTTTATTTCTCCATCAATATTGAATGAGATCCTTGCCAGGTACAATAATCTTAATTGTAGATTTTTTCTTTCAGTACTTTAAATATATCCTGCCATTACCTTCTGGCCTGTAGAGTTTCTGCTGAAAGATCAGCTGTTAAGCATATGGGGTTTCCCTTGTATGTTACTTGTTGCTTCTTCCATGATGCTTTTCATATTCTTTCTTTGTGTTTATTTTTTGTTAGTTTCATTAGTATATGTCTTGGTGTGTTTCTCCTTGGGTTTATCCTGTATGGGACTCTTTGAGGCTCTTGAACTTGATTGACTATTTCCTTTTCCATGTTGGGGAAACTGTCAACTGTAATCTCTTCAAAAATTTTCTCATAGCCTTTCTTTTTCTCATCTTCTTCTGGAACCCCTATAATTCGAATGCTGGTACATTTGATATTATCCCAGAGATCTCTGAGACTATCCTCAGTTCTTTTCATTCTTTTTACTTTATTCTTTTCTTCAGAAGTTATTTCCACCATTTTATCTTCCAGCCACTGATTCATTCTTCTGCTTCAGATATTCTGCTATTGATTCCTTCTAGAGTATTTTTAATTTCTGTAATTGTGTTGTTTGTCTCTGTATATTTATTCCTTAATTCTTCTAGGTCTTTGTTAATTGATTCTTACATTTTCTCCATTTTGCTTTCAAGGTTTTTGATCATCTTTACTATCATTATTCTGATTTTTTTTTCAGGTAGTTTGTCTATTTCCTCTTCATTTATTTAGACTTCTGTATTTCCAGTTTGTTCCTTCATTGGTGTAGTGTTTCTCTGCTTTTTCATTATTTTCTTTTAAACTTATTGTGTTTGAGGTTTCCTTTACCCAGGCTTCAGGGTTGAATTCTCTCTTCCTTTTGGTTTCTGCCCTCCTAGGGTTGGTACAGTGGTTTGTGTAAGCTTCATATAGGGTGATATTTGTGCTGAGTTTTTGTTTGTGTGTTTGTTTTTCCTCTGATGGGCAAGGCTGAGTGAGGTGATAATCCTGTCTGCTTATGATTTGGTTTGTATTTTTGTTTTGTTTGCTGTTTAGATGAGGCATTCTGCACAAGGTGCTACTGGTGGTTGGGTGATGCCAGGTCTTGTATTCAAGTGGTTTCCTTTGTGTGAGTTCTCACTATTTGATACTCCCTAGGGTTAGTTCTCTGGTAGTCTAGGGTCTTGGAGTCAGTGCTCCCACTCCAAAGGCTCAGGGCTTGATCTCTGGTCAGGAATGAAGATTCCACAAGTGGTTTGTTATGACATTAAGTGAGATTAAAACAAATATCCAAAAATAAGAAACCAAAGATGAACAGAATATACACATATACATATACACCCAAGAGCAAAGTCAAACAGTCCAACAAAAATAAAGTACAATAGATTGACCCAGAGAACAAGGAAATCAAAAATTATATTTACCAGTTAAGAACAAAACTAACTAAAGCACAAAGTGGAAAACAAAACTAAAGCAAGGTGCCAACTGGGGAATAAAGTAATGAAAACAAAACTAACAAATATGTTGAGAGGAAAGGAAAGAAAGAAAAGAAAGAATAGATATGCAAAGTTAAATAGAGGTAGATGAAGAAGATTCATATACATTAAAGATTGACTGCATGGGGAAAAGAACAGTAGGAAAGGCAAACAAAGGAATAAGTGTAGATAAAGTATAATAAGTTTAAAAAAATTAAAAGTTAAAATTATAGAAAAGAGAAAAGGAAAAAAAAGGCAGGAAAAAAAAAAAAAAAGGAAAACTCCACAGAACTGCAGAAGCCCAACATAGATGCAGAGGTTTATAACAATAAAAAGTGTGATTGAATATACACATATACATATACACGCATAAGCAAAATTAAAACAGTCCAACAAAAATATAGTACAATAGATTGACCTGGCAAACAAAGGAAACCAAAAATCATGTCTACTAGAACAAAACTAACTAAAGCACAAACTGGAAAAAAAACTAAAGCAAGGTGCCAATTGGGGAATAATGCAATAAAAATAAAAATAACAAATATGTTGAGAGGAAAGATAAGAAAGAAAAGAAAGAAGAATAGATATGCAAAGTTAAATAGAGGTAGTTAAAGAAGATTTATATACATTAAAGATTAACTGCAAGGGTAAAAGAATGGTAGGAAAAGCAAACAAAGGAATAAATGTAGAAAAAATAATACTAGGTTTAAAAAAAATTAAAATTAAAAAAAGAGGAAAAAAAAAAAAGGAAAACTCTACAGAACTGTAAAAGCCCAATGTAGAGGCAGAGGTTTATAACAACAATAAAAAATGTGACTGAGAAAAAAAAAGAGAAAAATTAAAAGCTTAATTAGATTTCATAGTGCCAATAAAAACAACTACAACAGAGGGAGAAAAAAAGGAAAAAAAAAGAAAAAATGCAAATGAATATACAGAATAAGTCAAAACATAAGAATAATAAATGTTTTTCTTGAGTCACTGTTGTCAGAGTCCTTTCCCTCCCTGGGAGTCACAGTCCACCTCACCTACCTAGGATGCCCTCCAGCACTGTGCTGGTCTCTGGACCTGCTGTGGGGGCAGCTCAGATTCTTATCTGATCCCACTCCTCTGTGTTCTTACCTTATCTGGAGGCAAGATAGTCCACAGCTATCAGGACTAGTGCGTTTTCTTTTGTGGGAGCTCTCAGTGACCTTTTATATATTCCATAGACACAGAGTCTGCCTAGTTGATCGTGTGGATTTAATCTGCAGCTTATACAGCTGGTGGGAAGGTTTTAGGTCTTCTTCATTGGCCACCCTGCCCCTGGGTTTCAATTGTGGTTTTATTTCCACCTCGGCATGTGGGTCGTCCACTGGGGTTTGCTCCTGAGGCTGCCCTGGAGGGCTTGGGTTTGCCCTGTGAGGGTCAGGTGTGGAGGTGGTGCAGCTTCTTGGGTTGCAGGGGTTCTGGCAGCACCAGGTACTCAGAGGAGTTAGCGGCCAGGGCAGCAAGAAATATAGTACTCTAGAAGGGTATGGCAACCAGTATTGGCCAATACACTCCAGTATTCTTGCCCAGAGAGACCCCCTCTCTGACAGAGAAGCCTGGCAGGCCACAGTCTTCAGTTTAGTTCAGTTCAGTTCATTCGCTCAGTTGTGTCCAACTCTTTGCGACCCCATGGACTGCAGCACGCCAGGCCTCCCTGTCTATCACCAACTCCCGGAGTTTATTCAAACTAAAGTCCATTGAGTCAGTGATGCCATCCAACCATCTCATCCTCTGTTGTCCCCTTCTCCTCCTGCCTTCAATCTTTCCCAGCATCAGGGTCTTTTCCAATGATTTGGATCTTCGCATCAGGTAGCCAAAGTATTCGTGGAACCCTTAAACTTATGCCACAATCCAATGAAATTGCAGGTGTCTTAAAGAAGCCATTGAAATCGGAGTATTTCACCAAGATGGGACCAGGCTGTTTGTTCCACATAAATAAACAAGCCACATCTTTGCTTTCGTTAGCAAGCAGCTCTCTCTGAACCAGCTGAATTAGCTGGGTTGGTAACAAATGGTTGGAGAAGTGGGAGGCGTTGGCAGAGCGAGACTTGTTGGCTGCTTCCAGCAGCAGGGCCACGTGAAGACTGAAGGGGCCATGTTTTGGGAGGGCCTTGGGCATCTTAAATTCTGTCGCCGTGTGTTCAGACCTGTGCGGGCCTCTAGCCCACCCATTTGCCTGATGCTTGTGCTCAGACATAATGCAGAACGCATTCTTGGGCTGTACTGAAAAAGCAATCATTTCCTGGCAGAGGGCTTGGTCCAGTTATAAAGTGGCCTCCCTTGAGCAGAGCCCATGCTATCGGGTTTTATTAGGGCTGTGTTTATCTTGAGCCCCGTGGGAGTCAGAGCCGTTACTCCAACGGAACTTTTAGGTAAACCTTCAGGCTGCATCTGATGGACCACACCTTCCTTCCTTTCAGGACTCACGAAAGTTTTTCTCGGTCTTAAAATCATAGGGGTTTTCACTTGGGACCCATAGTTTTTGAGAAGGTTTTAAAAATTCAATTCCACTTCGGGTTTTCAGTTTGGAATTTTAAGTGTTTGGATAGATGGGTCCATTACCCAGGGTTGTGGGGTTTTGGGGGCTGGAACATAAATCTCGCTGACATTTATGTTGCTCAGCTTTAAAGAGCAGCCCTGTTGACGTGTGCTGGGGGACATTTTCTCCCCATTGCTCCACATGTGAGTCTTGGCCGAGAGGGCTTCCACCTCTGCTAGAATTAGATGCAACAAAACTTCAGACAGAGCACACAAGACTAAGTCAGGATTCATATTTGCTCAGTGTTTGAATTAAAAAATGTAGCACAAAACACAATGACCCTTCAAACAGGGTGGCTTTAGGAGCTAGCAGCTGTCATGTGAGCTGTGAACGGTAGGTCCTAATTGAGGAGGTTGAGGATGACGGTCCTGGCGGGGGCAGAGCTGCTGGTGAAGCGGGATTTACAGGTGACACATAGGTGTCCCAGGGGAGGCATGCCTGCTCGGGCTCCTACACCCACTACTCCTAGTCCTGTCCCCTGAGCTAGGGCTGTGCCTTTCTCTCTGAGTAACAAGATTTACTGGTCTTTGTCATGGAGATTAATTTGCAACCTGAGATGGATTTTTTTTTTTTTACTTTCCATTCATCAGCTGCAATGGAACTTGGATGAAATTTACAGCCCTGCAGTCCAGGAGGACGAGCCAGCCCCTCTCCTCAGCCTCCTGGACAGTTCCTGAACTCAGCAAGCAGTGCCTGAGGCTGGGGGTGAGACCACGGGGGAAAATTGTGTTCACAGCTGCCTTGGATTTTCCAAAAGCTGGGCTAGGAAAAAGCAGTTCTAATCAGGGTATTCGAGCCTACCCAGCAGGGCTCAAGGAGCTCACTCTCAGCTCATGGGGAAGAGGGAACTTGAGCCTTCTCTCCTGCCATGGGGCCCAGCAGAGTGGCCCTGGGGGAGATTGGCAGGGCTGGAGTCCCCGAGGGTGGTGGTCAGGTTACATAGGGTCCCCAGGCTGGACTGGGACTTGGGCTGTTCTCCTGGTGAAGGGGAGGCACCAAGAGCTGTCACAGAGCAGACAAGTGGGTGTCGGTGGGGGGACCAGGGGAGAAGGTGTGGTAGCTGAGCCAGCGGGCTGTGATATGGGCTTGGTTTTCTTCCACATGGTTCCTGGTACATGGAAATACTTACAGATTTCACCTGAGCTTGCTGGCTGCTATGAGATGCCTGTGTTTAATTACAGATGTGCCTGTGAATATGGCCCAATGTTTCCACTTGTGGGCTATTGTGGGGTCTGGGGGAGATCCCACCTGCACCTTTGCCCCTGCCTGTGCTTTTCAAGTCTGGAAGTGTTGGGGTCTCCTAATGGGAGAGCTGTGAACAGCCGGGCCCCAAGGCCCGGCACTGAACATCTCCTTGTTCCTTGGGGGACACCCTGCCCTGCCTGGAGGCTGGTCAGCTGATCATTCAGGCCCACCCAGCTCTTCTAGGGTGACCCACATACCTTTCTTACTGATGGACTGGCTAGACTATAGCCAGCATGTGGACTCGGCCATCGCAGGGGCAGGGGGTGACGAGAGGGGATCACACCATCTTTTCTCTGCCATCTTAATGCTTCATTTAACATCCCTCTGATGCTTTTTCTTGAAAAAAATTACCAGTGCTTTCTTTGTAGCTAACTCAGTGTTTAACTTTTAAAGTAGAAAGCGGTACCAATGACAGTCTAGAGAAAGATGCCCCCTCCTGGAATGACATGGACTGGCAGCCCGCTGTGTCCTGGGCACTGTGTGCGCCTCTCGTGGGCTCTCTCCATTCTTCACCTGAATTCTGCAAGGTCAGCCTTGCAGTGACTGGTCAAGACCACCAAGTGGTTAGCTCAAAAGTCCAAATAGGATGGAAGCCCTGAGGGAGCCCTGTGTTTGGGGAAAGACTTGAGTCAGGGATGTGATGGGTTTGAACTTGGCCCCACACAGAGCATCCTTTTATATGGATGGAGGATGGGACTGTCCTTTCTGGTGGCGCAAGCCTGGTCTGCTTTTCTTACAGGGAGCCATCCAATGGGGACAGTTGCCTCTAGGAAATAGTAGCATAAAATCCTTTTGTGTGTGTGTGCTTAGTCACTCAGTCATGTCTGACTCTGTGACTCCATGGACTATAGTCCACCAGGCTCCTCTGTTCATGGGATTTTCTAGGCAAGAATACTGGAGTGGGTAGCCATTTCTTTCCCCAGGGGATCTTCCTGACCCAGGGCTCGAACTTGGGTCTCCGGCATTGCAGGCAGATTCTTTACTGTCTGAGCCACCAGGGAAGCTCCAGCATAAAATCCTTGACACCAGTGAAATTCTACTGGCTTCTTTCACGAAGTCATTTGATTCATCTGTCCTCCAATCAGACCTCCTGCTTGCATTCTTTTTCTTAGAAATGAATTTATGTTACAAAAGTAATAATAGGAAATTCTTAAAAATTCGTATAAAAAGCATATAATAAAACATGTATCATGTTCATTCTTACCTTTGCATTTCTCAAAGACCAAATGTAGTTACTGGTAACGGTTCAGTGTCTGTTTTTCCAACCTTTTCTTCTCTATATACAAACTGTGTATGTTTAAAAAAATGTTCATATTAATTTTGGTGGGGGATATCGTTTTCTTTTCTTAATATTGAAACATAGATATCATTTACTTCAAAGATTGGTTGTATAATTCCTTCTTATTCTTTTTAGTGGCTGCAAAATAAACTAGAAGCTCCATTTCCTTTGTAAATAAACTGACAGTTGCCCACGGCGCAGCAGCACTGAAGGCTGCTGGGTTCCTCTTCCCTAAGTCTTCACATACTTGCTTCCACAGTGGGACTGTGTATTGTTAGCCAAGAGTCTTCTGAAGCCTGCTATGGGAGCCGTGTTTGTTATCACACATACATAACTTAATTACATTACCCATAAGTCCCATGGGATACAGAATGCAAAGAAATGAAAACTCCAAATGAACGCTCTAAAAATACAGAATGAGAAAAACTTGTTAAAACCTCGCTGTTGATTTAAATGGAAGTCATAGTGAAAATTGATTAGGGTATTGTATTGTTTCATAGGTGTATGCAAGCACATCACTTTAAGAAAACCAAACCAGGAAATAGATGATATATTTATGAAGAAATTAATATAAACAAAAATCAGTATAAACAGAAAGGTCCTGGGCTCTGCGTCAGCAGGTTGATTAATGGTGGTTCATCTCTGTGTTTTAGGTTCAATTAAAATATCTGTTGTAGGAATACATCACTTTTATGGTTTCCCACTAGATGTCATTGGCTTCTGTTGATCAATCATCTTCAAATCCTGATTGTGTTAATAAGAAAGTGTCACCTGATCTGTATTCCAGAATGTGGGTGTGCCTTCCTTTCATCACCCTCAGCTATAATTATTTAAGTTTTTCTTCCACATGGTTCCTGGTACATGGAAATACTCACAGATTACGCCTGAGTTTGCTGCCTGCTAGGAGATGCCTGTGTTTGATTACAGATGTGCCTGTAAATGTGGCCCTGTGTTTACAAGGATGGCCCAGAGTGGTAATTCATTTGTCTTCCTCTGAATGCACTTCAGGAAAGTGACTGCACGTGCAGTATAGTTTATTTAGAGGTGGGACAGTGTGACGATGGTTAGTTACTGTATATTAAAGCTATATACCTTGAGGTCATTTGAAAATGGAATTCTCCCTCTTTCTCAGCTTGTGTTTACTTTCTGATGTCTGTAATCATTTAGACAGTATAAATAGGGAGATTATGAGATACCCAAAAGGCTTTTAAGAAAATTAATCACATATTTCTCATTTTACAAAACCGTAGGAAACTGAGATAGAAGGATAACTTTTTACAATGTTAATTAATATCTATGCCAAACTAAAAACAAACATTAGTGGTGTAACCTAGATATTCCCATTAATATCAAGGCCAGTTAAAAAAGCCTTAGGTGACATCGCTTTGTAAGTCTTGCCAATGTACTAAGACATAAAACAGAAACAAGGAGAGATTTAATGGATTGTACCAGATATAGTTATTGTTTTTTACAAGACTGTGTATCTTAAAAGCCCTAGTAAATAGACTAAAATAGACTAAAAACTTTTTAGAATTAGTGAATATATAGTTGGAAAAATGTATTGGAAAATCAGAAGCTGTATGGGGGTAAAATTCTACTGAGAGAAGCAAAACCAGATAAACCATATTGGTTTACCATCATACCATCAGAAAGTGTGTAGGTTCCACTGAAATAATCTAAAAACTTTACCAAAGGATATGAAATCATGTTAGAATAGTGAAATTTTAGAAAGCATAATAATTTATTCATGCTTTAGAAGACTACATTTTCAAAAGATGTCAGTTCTTCTGAGAGTAGCAAACGTTTAATCTCAGTCCACATCCCAGTGCGACTTTGTGGGGGTGGACATTGGACAAAATGACCCCAGGGATTCTCTGGGAGCATAAAGAAATGGTTAAATGGCCAAGAAAATTTTGAATATAAAAAGTGATAAAAGAAAATCTTTACTATGTTTAAAAATATCTTGTAAAGCTGCAAATACTAAAACAATATGATGCTGCCCCCAAACGATAACTTCTAGTAGGAGGGGTGGGCAAAGGACACTTGTAAACTCACAAGAAAAAATAACAATGAACAGAAATTTCAACATCTTCAGAATCCTTCGAGAATCCAGAAGTAGATAATAAGCTTAATGATGGCCTACTACTTTTTGGCTATCAAATTGCAAAATGTCTTAGAACATTATAGTTTTATTCACTACTGGTAACTATATAAATTGGACCAGTCTCTGACCCAGTACTTTCACTTCTAGGAATAGTTCCTGAGAACAAGGGAAGAGAAATAAACAAAGATTTACTGATGGGGATGTTTAGAATAGGTTTGTTTGGTCCAGTTAACAATGAGAAACAGTCTGAGTGCTCACTAGCTGGAGAAGAGTTACGTAAACTTGGCGAGTTACATGGCAAAGTATTTTGTAGATTTTTTTTTTTAATCACATTTCAAAGCATAAGGATATAGCAAAATCTTCATGATACAGTGTTATTTATAATGATATGGGAAAAAATTTACAATGGAATATTCATGTGTTCAACTGGGACATATACAATGTTTGATATTCACCAGGCAGTGCCCTAAACACCCAGAATCTGTCTGAATTATGTAGAAGGATCCCCTTGCTTATAGGGTGTAGAGACCAAGGATGGAAATAATGATATACTATTAATGATATAATAACAAAAAGGTCAGTTTAGGAATGAACTCTAACCCATAGTATATCTAGTTTGGGAAGCTGGAAAGAAAGGCACCCAGATTTTAGCACTGGATTTGTCTGGGTCAAAGTTTGACAGATGATTTTTTGTGTTCTTTTCTTATGCTTTTTCAGTTTTTTAAAATAAAAGCTGACTTAGATTTTAGTAATCAGAACAAAGTTAAAAAAAGCACCCCTGCCCCTGGACTCCCTTTCTCAAAGTGCTACACACACAGTAATTTGCAGACACAGTAATTGTTGCTTATTTGTATTTACAAAAGATCTTTCACTGAACCCATGAACTGCCCAACAAGTACGGTTGCAAGGTTATGGAATTTAACCATGATATATTCTGAGGTTTTCTCTGGATTGTTTGTTTATTTGTTTAGGAACACTTCGGTTATAACACAAAGATGTGGGTATGTCAGGGTTAAAAATGTCGTGAAATTAGAAATGGGACCTGTAGAATATGGGGGACACAGATCTGTATAAAAACAAAATATTAAGGTCAGTGTGGGAGGACTGCTTACTGCCATTCTGTGCTCTGTCCTCCTGCATCTCACCTTGGTAGGCGTCTCCCCCTTTTTATGGTTGGCCTGAGGCCTGCATGCTCCCTGGGAGCTGTTGCCTAGCTCACACTGGCTAATCAGGAATTTGAACCCAGGGAGCAAAATCATAAGAAAATCTACAACAGTAACGTCAGCATTCCCTCCTGAAAAGCGGTTATTTCCCAGCAGCTGGGGGCCAGAATAATCATCCCTGATTTCCCACCCAGTTAGATTTTCATAGACGGCACAGGGAGAGGCCCCGAGAGTCTCTGTCCCTCACTCCTGTGGGTCACAGCTGGCTGAATGAGCCATAATGCCTTTCACTGGTGTGTTTGCTAAAGAAGGGATCTTCTCTTTCTTTTTTCTGCTAAAAAATCAGAGTGTTTGGCCAAGTCAGCAGTTTGTGGCCATGGAGAAAATCTGAGGATTCTCTCTGTGGCTTTGCTAAATTGATACTTCTCCTTTCACAGTCCCAAAATCCTGTGATATAGAAAAATATGCCATGTGATGGGTGGCCCCATTTCTTGGGAGGTGGGTCCCAAAACATGGGGGTTGGGCTGTTTCCTCGGAGCCCCCCTTCTCCCCTCCCAGGACTCTGGCCGGATATCCTTGTTGAAATCTCTGTAAATAATCTGGGCCATGGCAGCTCTCCAGGTCTTCTAAGGGATGGTTTCTCAGATACTTTGCTTTCTGTTTCACGTTTTCACCCCAGAGTCCTAAGAAGTAAGTTAATGGTAAGCGGGTTGCAGAGTAAGTTTGAAAGGTCTGACCCCTCTACACCAGATACCCAGGGTGGGAGTGGATCCCCAGCCTGTCCCTAGCTGCTGTCTCCTACCTCACAGCATCCGCTCTTGTTTGGGGGTGAGTGGCTGAACACTGGTTTTTACTTTATTGCCAGTCCCCAGTCTTCCAGGATTACTGAAGGCTTTCTTTCACATCCGGGGAGGCAGGCTTGTTTGAAGGGCTTCTGTGTATTACAGACTTGTTGCCAGTTGTGGAAACAGATGTGTGTGTTTTTCTTATTGTCCCCATGTCTGAAAGACACATGTTATTTGTCACTGGCTTCCATAAGGACACAAAGAAACATTCAGCAGCTTAGCCATGTGGCCTGTCTGACTTGGGGCACAGGATTGAGCCCGCAGCTCCCTCTTCACTTCGTTTCCTGGAGGCCGGAGGACTGGGCTGCCTTGTGGGCAGTGGTCTTCACTGGGTTAAGGGGCCTTGTTTTGGCAGAGAAGAAATTGTGGCTGGCAAGAGGCCTTGGGGCCCTCCCCTCCTGCCGGGGCAGGCTGCTGCCTAATTGCAAACACATGGGCTGGTTCCAGAGAGCGGGGACACATTTCAGGTCCTGCCTGGTGAGAGCCTTGTGTATTTCACCCCATGCCCTGTTTCTCCTCAAGGAAACTGGGGCACCACATACCAGAGACAGCGGATAGCTGCCTTGGGTGAGGTAGGGCCTCCCAAATGTGCCTGATTCAAACATTTTTGGTGTAAGTTGGTGAACACTGGGATTTGGTCGCATGTCAGTTATCCTCTATTTCCTCTCGCATTTTTGGCGAATGATTTTGAAGACTTTCCCTGTTTCCTTTGTCTTGGTATGAGCGTATTTGCTGTTATAAATAGACTTCTTAAATACACTGTATCCTGCAGAGAGTTGCCCTTCACACATGTTCCTGTGCTTCAGCCAAGTTTGGTTTCCCTTAGGGACTGACGAGGACCTACCTCCCACTGCATGTGAGTTCCCAGGGGCCTGGCTTAGGGTGGGGAGGATCCTTGTCACCGCAGAGCTAGGTGTTATGGGGACCTCACAGGCTCGGATCAGACCCACCTGCTTTCAATGCCCACTTCCTTGTGACTCTGCCATCTGGTCCCCTTCCTGAGGTCTGATCTTGAAGTGCAAAATGCCAGCATCAGTATCTCCTGCAGGGATTCAGGATGATTGCAGGGAGGGTGTGAAGTAGAGTCTGCTTTGAGCTACTGGCTCATTATGAGAGACCTGCTTTCTAAGACCTTGGACTTGAGAACCTGAGGGCAGTGGAGAAGGAGCAACCACAAGCTGTGAAGGTCTTGAAAGAACTGCCATGAATCCAGGTGTATGGAATTTCAAGAATTCAGGAGACCCAGAAGCCTTGTGCATTGGGAACTTTGAGGGTGCTGTGTATCTGGGGTTTCTCTGAGAACCTGACTGAAGTGAACAGAATCCTGTTGACTCACACCACCCCATGGCTGTGGGCCTCTTTCTTTTCTCTCACCTTTGATGCTGAAAGTTTTCAAGTATGTATCAAGTTGAAAAATAGTACAACAGGCACACATAAATGCTCCACCCAGATTCAACAGCCTGTGGTGTTATACCAGATTTCTTGCTCTTTCTCTCTGACCCCTATGCAGGCATTTTGTAATATTGCTTGCAGGGGTGTGTCTGCCGCTCCCCATCGGCCTTTTTCAGCCCTTTTTGCCTCTCAGACTTCTTTCAACCTCTGTGTCGGTTCTCCTGAGCTCCAGGTACACCTTGGTTTCCCTGGTGGAAGCTGGTCTCATCTTGAGCCATCCTGAGTCCCAGCCCTCCCAGTGGGTTACTGTCCCTGAATGTGCTCAGTTGGGCTGGCCATCCTAGGAGCACCCAGAGAGCAGGTGCAGCTGCTGGCGACCTGATCGAGAACGTGCCCATGGACAACTCCAGGCCAGGCTTTAGGTGGCCGTGCCTGGGCCTCCCCTTGTCCTGGGCTGCATGGACAAGTGGTCGCCGTCTCCAGCGTGGAGGCAATGGGTTGGCTGCGTGGCTTCCGAGGTCTGAGTCTCAGTCCTGTCACCTTTCTGCTGGGTCACTCCAGGACACAGAAGGGTCTCACAGGTAGCCAAGGCTGCTTGTGCCATCCTGCTCTTGAGGATACCTCAGGGGGGCCTGCTCTAGCCTCACCTGCCTTGATCATTCCCAGGGACCAAACTGCAAGTGTCTGAGAAATAGAACTTTGTTTTTTGATTTCTTGGGCCTTCTGTTTTGTGGACAGGACTAAGGGAGCCTGTATCACATGGCTGGGGTGGAGTGGGAAAGGGCTTCTTGGGTGATGGTGGGTATCCAGTGGTGCCACCCCCCATATTGTCTCGGGGTCAAGTGCATGTGTATGTGCGTGGTTCTCAGCACAGAGCTGGCAAAGGAGATGCTGAGTAACAATGCCAGCCATGCCAGTCTGTAGGCGGCCGGAGCTACAGGGATTCTTGCCGGAGATCAAGATGTGAAGGTCTGCTCAGCAGAGATGTTTGGGTCCCAGAGTGAATAGCTGAGACAAGCTTGTGCTTGACAGGCTGAAGGGCTTGAATCCAGGCAAGTTGGCCTGAATCAAGTGAGTGGACCGTGGAGGGTGGGAGATGTGACCAGAGGGGCTGCATAGGGGATGGCAGCTGGAGCTGCAGGGGTCGCTGAGTGAGTAGGCTGCTGGGAGGCCAGGCAGCGGAGGAGGAAAGGCCGTTGGGACAGAGCTGAAAGCAGAGCAGCGGTCCGTGGTGGAGAGGAAACGTTTCTTATCTGACGGGGATGTTGGGTGATGATAACAAGCAGTGTGAAGGCCTGTTGCGTGCTGTGCAGGTCGTTTTGGGGCATTGTCGCCAAGCACCACAGACTGGGTGGCCTGAACGCCAGACACTTGTGGTCTCACAGCTCTGGCAGCCAGATGTCCCAGGTTAAGTTGTCCACAGGGTTTGTTTCCTCCGAGTCCCCGCTCCTTGGCATGCAGGCGGCTCTCCTACTGCTGTACCTTCACATCACCTTCCCTGTGTGTGTGTCTGTGGCCAAGATTCCCTTGTCGATAAGGACTCCGTTCAGATTGACGTAGGGCCCACTCTAATGACCTCATCTTAACTTGACGCCTTCTGTAAAGGCCTTCTCTCCAAAGCAGGTCATACTCTGAGATGATGACTTCAGCATATGAGTTTGGGGAACACAGTTATACGTAGATTGTGAAGCACTGGGCTGCATAATAACTTCGTGCTTTCATGGGTGTGAGGGGCGAGGGGAAAGGAGCTTGGTGACGGACCCTCCCCCCAGGACTGGATTGCAGCTGCTCCTGTGACTGTCCCTCTTGGGACCCTGTTGAAGCCACTGTGCCCATTCTCTGCTCTGAGTTGGGGACAGGACCACTAGGCCCTTTTCTGGACTGCCCAGGAACCTTCCCTGTAGTGAGGGCTGGTCATTCCTCTTCACCTGTAGCTTGTTAGTTCATTCCCAGGGAAAACATCCAAATTTGGTTTTTCCAAAAGTTTTCACCTGCTATAGCCACAAACAAGTGGGCAAGTGGATACTCTGCTTTTCTTGGATTAGTAGGAAGACGTCCATGTGGCTGCTTGGGTACCTTCTGTGGTTGGAATTTCTGAACTATTATTTTTTATTCTCTTATTGATAGGTTTTCTTGCATAGCTACTAGTAAGTAACCAAGTTTAATTAAAATTTAGAGGTCAATACCCTTGTCAACAACAGTTGTTTCTTTTCCACTTCTCTGTAGGCGGATCTGCTGCATGTTGCTTTTTCAGGTATCTCTGCTTGGAAATGCCAAGTTTTCCTGGTGGCTCAGTGGTTAGGAATCCACCTGCGATGCAGGAGAGTGCGGTTTCGATCTATAGGTTGGCAATATCTCCTGGAAAAGGAAATGGCAATCCACTCCGGTATTTTTTGCCTGGAAAATTCCATGGACAGAGGAGCCTGGTGGGCTACAGTCCATGGGGTTGTTAGAGTCGTACATGACTTAGCAACTAGACCACCATGACCGCTTGGAAACACGCTCCTTCCCCTCTCACTGTCGCCACCCCCACGTCTCCCTCCTGGCTTTTCTTTCTGTATCCATGCTCTACAGGGCAAGGCCCAGGGCCCAGCTGCTCCTGTCCTCGGGACCGTCACCCTCAGCATCTTTTGGAAGTTAAGAGTTCCCAAATGCTCAGCTATAGTTAAGACCTGGTCACCAGAAGGTTTTCATTTCCCTGTGAGAGTCTCCTTCAGGTCCTCTTGGTGTCTCCAGACCACTTCTCTAAAATTGCTTTTGCTGCTCAGGAGGGATTATAGGGCACTGATCGGTGTCAGGAACTTGAGCCTGTGGACTGTAGAGGCTTGGCCTTTTGAAGAGGACAGACCCTCGGCATCACAGGTTCTATCTGGAAGGAAGATGTAGTGTGGAAGGGGATGTAAGTTTGGGAGTGGGTTGCCAGGAGAGCCAGGGTCCAGTTGGAAGCCTGGAGCATTTGTGTAAAAACCCCCAAAGGGAAAAACAGTAAACATCCCAGCCCTGGTACCCCTAGGTCTCGCAGATGGCCCAGTTGTGAACATGTGGAGGCAGCCTGGCTGAAACACTGGCTGCCCTATCCAGGGAAAAAAACCTTGGCAGACGAAACCTGAGTGGAGGGAATCATGTAATAGTTTATATAGCCCAATGTGATCCTATTTGCATGGAGCTCTTTCGAGTGTTCCATCTTTTCAACTCTGGCGGCGTGTATTGGAATTTCCTGGGTTCTCAGCCCCAGAGGTTCTGATTTCACTGCTCTCTGTGGGGCCCTGGTGTTGATCTTGCTCAAATTTCCCAGCTGATTGCAACATGCAGGCAGCCCTCTTCTGATCTCTACTCCCCTGCCTTTTACATGAAGAAACTGGAACTTAAGCAGCTCAAGAGGCCGGTCCAGAGCCAACCTCTCCTTGGTGCTTGGAATAGCTGCGCAGGAATTGAGGTTCCCAACCTCCCAGAGGTGGGGCGATGGTGGTGTGCCTCTCACAGTGGAACCCAGATGAGGCATGCAGACCTAAGGATGAGTGTTGTCTTTGCGATCTCTTCTTTTTATATACAAATTAACATGAATTTTGTATTCTCCTCTATTTTGTTTCTATGTTTGTTTTGATATTTAACATTTTCCCCCAAATTTTGAGTTAAAAAGATAATCCACTCTCTGGGAAGATGGACTGGTTTGCCATGTGGCTCCTGATTCATCTTGTTCCAGTCACACATGCAAGCACACACAGATACACACACACACACACACACACACACACATGCTCACGCACAGAGACATACATATGTATATACATATATGTAGACACATAGACACTCAACAAAGACATACATACACACAGACATAGACATGTACACAAATATACACAGATATTAACACAGAAGCATATATCCACATACATAGGCATGCACAGATACAAAAAGGTACTTACACAGACATATACACACACGCACACACTCACAAACAGACCAGCACTCACTGCCTGGGGTGTCTCTGGGAGGAGATTGAGAAGCATGGCCATTCTCTGTACTGATAACTCTGCAAGGTGTCCTGTGGGTAAAGGAATCAGAAGCTTCATGATAAGATGGAAGAAGATGGGCAGTGACTGTTATTGTTGTTGAGTTGCCAAGTTTTGTAATTGTTTTGTGGCCTTCCCTGGCGGCTCAGACAGTAAAGCATCTGCCTACAATGCAGGAGACCCGGGTTCGATCCTTGGGTCGGGAAGATCCCCTGGAGAAGGAAATGGCAACCCACTCCAGTATTCTTGCCTGGAAAATCCCATGGACGGAGGAGATTGGTTGGCTAAAGAGTCGGACATGACTGAGCGACTTCACTATCACTATCATTGTGCTTTTTAAATTCTTGCCCCAGTAAAGGTATAAACTGTGCTTCATGGGGGGAACTAAGCCCTGGGCCAGTGCATCCTCACCTCTCCAGCACCCCATCCCTCTATGCCTTGCTCCCCACTCGCTGTACTCCTCAGGGGGCTGCAGTAGAAGCTGGTCATCTCATCCTCCAGGCTCACCTAGCTGACTACTCAGCGGTGGGCATTTCACCAGAGCTGGACCACCAGGCCCCTCCACTCTGGAGCTGAAGCAGGGAAGGAGGGGTGGCTTCTTCAGTGTCTGCTTGGGCTGAGCTGAGAGAACAGTGGGGAATATGTTTTCTTCATGGAGCAGCAAAAGACAGGTACTATCCTTCAAGAACAGCTTTGAATAAACACATAGAGAAGAGCAGAAAGAGAAGCAGATGGGAGATTCTGCACACCTGAGAGGTCCTGTTTCCAGAACAGGATGCTCTACTGGTCAAAGTAGGGAAATGACCCAGGGTCCACAGGTCAGAGCTGGCTGGAGTTGACCTACATTGAGTTCATGAGCCATTGGAACTGAGAGAGACCAGAGTTCATTCTGCAGTTCTGGGTGTTTCAGGTCACCACTTTGGTTGGTATTTTTTGTTTCTAAGCTGTCTTGGTACATTCGACCACAGGCTGAGTGACTTGCAAACAACTGTCATTTATTTCTCACATTTCTGGGGGCTGGAAGTCCAAGACTAGGGTACTGGCAGGGTCAGGTTCTGATGAGGGCTGTCTGCTGGGTTATAGACTGCTAACTTCTTGCGGTGTCCTCAAGTGGTGGAAGGGGCCAGGGCGCAGCTCTGCAGGGTCTCTTTCCTAAAGGCATTAATGCCTTGCAGGGGGGCCCCACCCTTATGACCAAAGCACCTCCCAAAGGCCCCACCTTCTAATACCTCCACATGGGGATTAGGTTTCAGCACATGAATTTTGATAGGACACTTACATCCAGACCACAGTGCAAGTCCACTGGAGGAGTTGCTGAGTGCCCCTAAGTTCTGCCCCATTCTTTCTGTTTTCTCCTATATAAAAGGGTTAAGCTTATCTATAACCAGCACAGGCAGTTGTTTCAGATTCTTCCACAGGGAGTTACAGGAGCTTCCTTTGTAATAAATTCTTCCTCCTTCTACCCCAGCGGGCTCTGTTAGGAAGGATTCAGACTTTCAGTGCAGCCAGTGGGTGTCCAGGCAAGTGGGGTGACCCAGTTGGGGGAGGGCTGGCAACACCACACGAGGGATGAGTGGCTGTCATGGAGGAAGGGGGCTTGTGGGGTTTGTGGCCTTTTGTTCCCATTGAAGATATTTCAAGAGATGCTAGTGCACAAGGAGTACTGTTAAGAAAAATCCAATGTTTTTGCCTGATGTGAGTGAAAGACATTTAGCTGTGCATATCAAAGAATAGAAATCTGTCATCTTAAAAGTCACTAATGTATAGTTATGTGACACAGATTTGAGTAATTAGAGGATTTGATCACCAAGCATGTGAAACCTATACAAATGTTGGTTGACGTTCTTGGAAAGAAGTCAAGCTTTGAGACTATTTGAGCGAGTCATGACTCTTTAAAGGTTGCCACAAGCTGAATTGATTTAGTTTGGCAGAAACTACAAAAACAAACATGGAGTTTAGAAAAGCAAAGACTCATGTGATCACAGCTCTGGCCCCCGAGAAAAGGAAATGCTCCATAAATTGCACCGTGGACCCGCACGCCCAGGCTCCCTCTCCCCCACCTGATAATTTTAAGATCGTCTGGAACAGCTATAAACAAAAGCTGGAGACACTGAAAGAGCCTTGGCGGCCCTCCCCCTTCCCCTCCCCCCCTCCTGTTTTCTCTCCCCCCTCCATTAACAACCCGCTGGGCTTGTGGTTTCTTTCTGCTTTTACTCCCTAAGTAAATCTTCATCATGGTAGTTAAACGCGGCCTTGACTTTCCTTTTGTTCCCATGGATACCAGACGGAGCTTTGGCTTGGCAAGATGGACATGGGGCAGCCTGATCCAGAGGGGCCATGGCGCTGTCTCCCTGGGTGTCAGCACTTGGACCCTGAGGACCAGACCAAAGGAGGCCCCTTCTTGGGCTGGCACCTGCCTGGTGTGCAGAAAGGTACAGGGCTGCCAGGGCTTGAACCCTTTTCTCTGGCTCCTTCTGGTACCATCTCTTTTCAGATGTGTGCACACACCCCAAGGCCACAGTCTTGCTTGTCCTGATGTGGCTTTGCACATTTATGTTGATCATGTGATCTCATCAGTTAACCACTGGACTGGCATGGCCATGTGGGTCTGGGCTACCACCATGATCTCTGGAAATCACAGAAGACCTCCTAGGGTCACTGAACATGGGGAGGTGGAGAAAGGAACCCACCCTGGTCTGCCCCCTGGGTCTTAGCATCTCTCCCCTCCACCTCAGATGTCAAGTTGGCCACGACTGAGGCCAAGGTCCTCCCCAGCACCAAGCTTTTGGATGTGCTATTTGTCATGTTTGAAGTGCAGGTTGAGTCAGCACTCCCTACTGCTTGATAAAGGGAATCTCTCAGAAGGCAGCGGGTGCCAGAGGCCATGGCCTCTCTCCTGAGAATTCTTCATCTCTCCTTCAGAAATGCATGGCAGCCTCAAAGTTGTTCAGAAACATCAGTGGTCAGTTAAAATACACTTTGTCACATTTTCAGGACAGTTAAGGTAACGTCCACTAATACAGTACAATTTGCTAGTGAATGGTGATCAGTATTTCTCAAATCCCATTGATGAGTATCTTTTCCTTTTGAAGCTGGGCTTAAAACTAGTAACAAATGGTAAATGACTGTCTTTGTCCTCCTCCCCGGTGCCCTTGCTTCTTTTATTAATATGTAATTTGATTTGTTTATTTTTGGCTGTGCTGGGTCTTCGTTGCTGTGTAGGCTTTCTCTAGTTGCAGGAACTGGATCCTACTCTTCATTGTGGTGCCCGGGCTTCTCATTGCAGTGGCTTCTTCTTGTTGAGAGCACAGCCTCTAGGGCACATGGACTCAGTAGTTTCAGCTCCTAGGCTCTAGAACACATGGACTTAGGTGCTCTGAGGCGGGTTGCTCTGACATGAGATCCTCCCAGGTCAGGGACTGAACTCATGTCTCCTGCTTTGGCAGGTAGATTCTTTACCACTGAGCGGATTGCTCTGACATGAGATCCTCCCAGGTCAAGGACTGAACCCGTTGCTTTGGCAGGTGGATTCTTTACCACTGAGCAACCAGGGAAGTCCCTACTCTTGCTTTTTGATCTCATGTTTAAATCCTCTGTGGATTGTCGTGTCATTTTCCTTGGAACATACAGAACCCACCAATGCTGGAGGGGAGTAGAGACAATTAACAGCTAAAAAATAAGCAAATGAATTGCAGATAGAAATAATGGCAATGAAGACAGTAATGTGAGGGAATGAGGTAGAGTGATGGGGTGTGGGGAGCAGGGAGAAGCCGAGGGGAGGTGGGCATGGAAGGCCTGTCTGAGAAGGGGCTTCTGCATGGAAGCCAGGCCAATGAAACACATGTCCGTGTCTTAGGGCAGGAAAGAGCTTGGGTGGACTAGAACCATCAGGGAGGTCAGTGGCTTCTCTGGAAGGAGGAGCCAAGGCACTGCAGTGCGAGGATTGGCTTTTGCAGGGGATGGTGAGAATATGGGGCTTTAGTTGAAGTGGGATGGGCGCCTGCATAGTGGATTTGAAGCAATGATGTAACATTTTGATAAAGTTTATCTTTTGAAGGGACTCTTCTGGCTGCATGCCAATAGATAGGCATGCCATTGTGGTTGAATGGGAAAGTAGGGAACCTGGGTGGAGACCAGGTTGGAGGGTCAGAACAAGGATGGTGGAGGCTGGTGTTGAGGTGGGGGCAGAGGAGAAGGACAGAAAGAACTTACTTCTGACATGTTCTAAGGATAAAACTGGCCCCTGACCAGCTGACTACCAGGGGTTAGGGGAGGATGAAGCAAGATGGCAACTTGGCATTTGCCTTGAGCTGCTGGATCCAAGGTGAGGCTGTTGACTGTTTATTGAGGAGGGTTTTCTAAGAGAGAGAAGCCACTCAGTTGTGTCTGACTCTTTGCGACCCCATGGCCTATATAGTCCGTGGAAGTCTCCAGGCCAGAATACTTAAGTGGGTAGCCTTTCCCTTCTCCAGGGGATCTTCCCAACCTAGGGACTGAACTCAGGTCTCCTGCATTGCAGGTGGATTCTTTACTATCTGAGCCACAAGGGAAGCTCAAGAATACTGGTATGGGTGGCCTATTCCTTCTCCAGTGGATCTTCCCGACCCAGGAATCAAACTGGGGTCTCCTGCATTGCAGGTGGATTCTTTACCAACTGAGCTATCAGAGAAGCCCAGGGAAGCCACAGGTACTGGGAATTCTACAAGGTTGTCCATTATCCACTGCCGGTGACCCTGAGCACACTTAGATTAATGGCCACGGCAAGTGGATTTAGGGGCAGCCTCTCTCCCACTGCTGACTTGCTTTTGCCTAGTTGTGTTGTGGATTTTTGAAACCTACCTATATTCAGACATCTGGGTGTTGCCTAGGGAGCTGATGGTTTCCTCCTAATCAATGAAAAAGGGCCTCCAGACCTACTCTGCATTGCCAAGTGGTCTTTTAAAATTTCGTTGGCATCATATCAAGTAGTTTTGGTTTGCAGGGAATTTACAGGAAGACCATCAGTTTCTCGAAGGTTGACAGTTGAGGTGCTGTCACGTTTTCTGTCAAGAATACCCCTCGATAGCCAGCAGGCAATTTCTGAGCTAAGAACAGTATTTACACTGTTTATTTGAGGATTAGTGAAAATCCTGTAATTCTCTATGACCCTGTCAAAGCAAGAGGAGCTTGATTTAATGCCTCGGTCTTGAACAAAATGCACTCATTTTACCTGTAAATATTTAATGTTCTCTTTTAAGCACCTTTTCAGACCCATGTATTCTAATTGCCTTAAAGTTTATTTTTCAAACCATGTGATAACTTTTATTATGAATGAAAATGCCTGTGGTTTCTTTGCTACTGAGTGGGAGCTTATACTGCTCTGAAGTAACTGCTCATCAGAGAAAAATCATTTTATATATGCCATGAATCTGTAATATGGCATGTTGGAAGCCATAGATCACTTAAAAAATGTAATGCATATCATTTAGTATGGAAAGCGTCATTGATGTTATTGGATTTCCTTCTTGAAACATAATCTATGTAACCATGAACTTTTTCTTAAATCCATTACATAAGTAGACCTTCATGATTCACTGGGAGAATTAAATTGCTTTTGTTTAGTGATCTTGACTTAGAACCGTTGTCACTTCTCTGCATTCTGGTTTTTGAGGAGGTGATGTGGGGGGAACTCTGCTAGGTGGCAAACATTTGACAAGGTCCTTTTCAGGAACAACTCATGTCTCAGGGCTGCCTGTGCCTGACCAAGGGAAGCAGAGTGTTGTCACTGAAGATGTTGGCCGTGTGGGCTGATGAGAAAAGAGCTGCCCAGTGAATTTAGCGAGTGGAAACCAGCAGACCCTATATTTGAACTGTTTTGTTTTGTCTTTCAAATTCCAAAGCCTAAGTTCTTACTTTACAGCCTGCTATAGTTGAGTGTTAATCAATAAACTCCCCTTTTCTGGGAGTTGAATTGTTTTCCCACTGCTGTTGAGATCCTTGAAAGGCGGGAAGGAACCCTGTTGCTTTTATCTTACGAGTTAGGAGCACAGAGGGAATCCCTAAATCTTGAGGGAACAGAGTAACTGAAAAAAATGTGATCCAAAGTGTGTTTTTTGTTTTAGTATCCAATAGTCAGCTTTTTGGCAGCGCCATAGTCCCTTGGGGAGAACCCATGAAAGTGACTGGAATCTAAGATGACTATCATGCTGTTGCCCTCAGAAGGCCCCTTGGCTGTGACCTGGTCCCCCGGGCCCTATGGCATCTACAGGCCTGGTGTCCCTTCTCCTCACCGGAGCAGGCACCAGAGGCCAGAGTATGCAGGTGTCAGGAGTGGTCTTCTGTTCTCTAGGTGACTGACAGAGCTAGGCTGTTTCTCTCCAGAGGTGGAAGATGCCTTCCAAGAGTAGAAATATTGCAAGGTTTTCTTTCACTGTGGTTTTTTCCCCCTTCAACATTTTTCTTCTTGACAGAACATCTTATGTGGCAATTTCTTTTCTTCTGAGGGGAGAAATTGCAGTACCATTCAGAATTGTCACCGAGTGCCTACAGTGTCCAGCGGGTCCTCAGATCTCTTGTTCTGCCATCTTTCAGTTTTGCCAGTAGATCCTGCTCGTTTCTGGTGCTCACCTGCTCTTCACTGTGGTTTGGGGAAACCTCCTCCCTGCTTCCTGGGTCATGGATGCTCTCTTCTGAGGACTGCATGGCGATGATGGAACAACTGTGTGACGGGAAATCCAGAGAGGCTATTCAGAGAGCTTTCTAGAGTGTGCCCTGAACTTTTACTGAGTAATGAATTGCAGTGCATGGGGTAGGACAGAACCTTCCAGAAGGCTGCTCTGGGCTCCAGAGTTGGGTTTCTGTGGGGGAATGTTTTTTGACATCCCTTTACTGTGTGGTTCACAGGCCCCACAATGCAGGCCTATTTACAATTCACAAAGACCCTTTCTCGCGTCATAAGTTCCCCACTGCCCCATTTATTTGGGCCTTTTAAGCGTGTGGGTTCTGAGTGGTGTTCCACAGACGGCCAACCCACCCCAACCCAGACGCGCCAGCCCTAAACAATCTGGTTACTGTTTAAACAACCGGTGTAAATAATGAGCACCTCCATTACCGAGAGTATAAATACATTGAGACAAGTAAGAGTTCTGTAGAGTGAAAGTTTAGGTTATGCGAAAACATCAACAGCTGTAATTTGTAGGCCCTTGTAGAGAGAGGGGCGTGAGTGATGTAAACTGAAGAAAGCCGACGTTTCGTTTATGTGTATTTTGTCATTGTGCCAGGAGGCCAACTTTGTTATATTTCCTTTGCTGTGAATTCATCTTGAGGGGGCAGCACCTGCCAGAAAAAAATTTTTCAGCCAAAAGTAAACTTAAATATTCGTTATAGGTGGCTCGTGTTAATGAGCGTCCTGGCAGGGCTGGGTCTGGCATGACCAACTTTGGATGGGGAGCTGCAGTTGGTTAGCTGCTCTTTTTCTGGTCCTGAAAAAATAATTAAAGCAAACCACAAAGGCATGGAGAAGGACACGTGACAAGGGACCGCAGTGTTGGCTCCAGGTACCCAGCCTAACGTTTCCCTGCTCTCAGAGCACAGGAAACTGGTCTCTGTAAGTCAACACAGCACTGGCCAGGGTTCACTTGGTGAATGGGTAGCAGGAAGACTCCCTCTTTTTATTTTTTGGCCAAAGCGGGAACTATAACTTAGCTATAAAATTAAGTAGTTTTTTTTTTTTAAACAAGGAGAAACAGATGAGGCAGAGAGTCACTTGGGTGTGAGGGATTACTGGGCTTTCTCCTCACTGTCAGCACAGTTCATGCATGCCCAGCTCCAAGCCAGGGTGTGTTTGAGAGGGTCCCAGTGTGGGAGACAGGCACACACACACACACGTGTGTGCCTGTGTGTGTGTGTGTGTGTGACTGGCCACACACGTGTGCATGCCAGACCCTCAGAGGTGCTGATCCTTCCTTGTGTTTGGAAATAACATTTGTGCTGATTTTCACAGTCACTGTGAATTCACAGATTAGCTTCTGAGGCCACCACTGATGCCCCAGATACTCAGCCCAGCATGGCACCTTGAGGACATACTTGTATTATGATCACCTGCTTGGGGGCTTCCCAGGTGGCTCTAGTGGTAAAAAAAAAACCTGCCTACCAGTACAGGAGACATAAGAGACATAGGTTTGATCCCTAGGTTGGGAAGATCCCCTGGAGGAGGGCATGGCAAACCACTGCAGTATTATTGCCTGGAGACTCCCATGGACAAAGGAGCCTGATGGACTACAGTCTATGGGGTCGCAAAGAGCCGGAGATGACCGAATTGACTTAACATGCATGCATTCACCTGCTTGGGAAGATGTACAGATTAGGTGATCTCAGCTAGCTGTTTGCTAAATCTGCTACCATTCTTCCATGTCTCCACTTCCAGGAGATGAACCACCGATTAATTCTACATGTGTGCATACATGCGTGCATGTGTGTGTGTGCACATACACATACACACACAGCTAAAGGGATCATTTAGATTTTAGTTGAAATGAGAATTGAGTGAACTGAATGCCAGGGCAGGCCATAGTCTAGAGTACAAGGGAGGCAATGCTTAAAGGTGTGGGGAATTCCCCTGGCAGCAAGGCCCTGTTTTAAAATGTGCCTGTGATTTGTTTAAGTTACATCTGGTAAATACATGGACATAGTAACAATTGCTGTGAAGAGAGAAGTTTTTGTCTTCATGGAGCCTAGAAACAGGAGATGGGATAGGCAGGGCCACACAGGGAAACACCAGGGCCAGTCAGAAGGCAGAGGGGAATGTGGGTGGGAGCTTTCACTGTGGTTTTTACAGGAAGAAATGGGCAAGGCAGGGTGAGTAGTCTAAGCAGGTGTAGGGGCTGCCCTAGGTGCCTCATCCAGCCCTGGGGTGGTAGAGCAGATGTTGAGGGTGTGAGAGCCTTGCTTGGTTTGCGCATTGTCCAGATCACAGTATGGGAGTGGGAGCAGTTCCTTCAGGGTCAGGTATCATGGCGCCAGATGTCAAAAACAGAGAAAATTTTAAGGAGTGATTAATACAACCCTTTCTTCAGGCTGGCTTAAAAGTCAGCATTCAAAAAGCGAAGATCATGGTATCTGGTCCTGTTACTTCATGGCAAATAGAAGGGTGAAAGGTGGAAACAGAACATGTTTTATTTTCTTGGGCTCCAAAATCACTGCAGATGTTGACTGCAGCCATGAAATTAAAAGACCTTTGCTCCTTGGAAGAAAAGTTATGATAAACTTAGACAGTGTTTTAAAAAGCAGAGACATAACTTTGCTGATAAAGGTCTATCTAGCCAAAGCTATGGTTTTTCCAGTAGTCGTGTACAGATGTGAGGGTTGGACATGATTTAGCAGCTGAACAACAACTTCCTCAGGAAGACCCCAGGTGTAGAGCAGGGCTAGAGGGAGGACCTGAGGGAAGTGGACAGATTTTCACAGGGGCCGAACTCAGACTCCCCCCTGCCCCAACAGCTACCCCTGGTCTGGCATGGGCTTGGCACCCTAGAGAGCACCCTGGGGTCAGCATTTCTACTGTTGTCCATGTGGCTGCCCCACAGGTGACTGGAAGTGGGCTAGAGGCAGTGTGGTACTGGGCAGGGGATTCTGTAGGCTCTTGGGTGGCAGTGTGGGATGAAGTGGATCAGTGTGGGCGAGTGTGTCCTGTTCCACCCTGAATGCTACACCGACTTCCACTGCCCCAGCATCCCCAGTCCTCCCAACCACCCCTCCTTTGCCCTGAAGGCAAAAGGGAAGGAGAATGCATCTCTCCTGCTTGTCGCTGCACTCGGCTGAACTTCACCGAATCCTTAGTTCTTGATGTGAACCTGCACGTTGTATTTCTGCCAGGAAAAGAGCCAAGAGACACAAGTAACACCCGCGGTCCTCACCTTCCCCAGGAAGCTCTGTTACCTGAGTATTTGTGTGTCTGTTCTCCTCTATGAGGAGACAGCCCCTTCATTCATAGTCTGTGAACTGTTACATTATTAATACCAGATCATAAGGAGGAGGGTGCAAGGATGTTTACTGTAGCCTCGCTCGTAGTTACAAAACAACCATGTGGAAACCAAGTAAATGCATGGCTCCAAGGGACGAGCTGGACAAATTCTGGTGCATTTATACCATGAACCTGTGTTTATACCATGGAGCATCAGTTGCTACTGAAAAATGGCGTAGACCTCTGTCAATATCTGATACTTCTGGAGAACTGTATGGAAGGATGTTTACCAAACATCCTTTGGAGGATGTTTGAAGGATGTTTACCAAACAGTGGTTACCAGATTGTTTGGAATGAAAATGTGGTCCAAGGAGACGCTGAGATGTATATGTTTGTGTATATATGCATACACACACACACACACACATATAACATATAATCGAGATATATAGATGTGTTGCTATCTTTGAATATATAGCTATTTATATGCTGCTGCTGCTCAGTTGCTTCAGTCATGTCCAGCTCTTTGTGACCCCATGGATTGTAGCCTGCCAGGCTCCCCTGTCCATGGGATTTCCCCAGCAAGAATACTGGACTCGGTTGCCATGCCCTCCTCCAGGGCATCTTCCTGACCCAGGGATCAAACCCACATCTCCTGTATCTCCTGCATTGCAGGTGGATTTTTTACCTGCTGAGCCAATCGGGGAAACCCAAGTATGTGTGTGTGTATATGTGTGTGTGTGTGTGTGTGTGTGTGTGTGTACTATTAATAGAAATTCATTTTATTTGGATTTTATGGATTTTTTGATTTATTTATTGGATTTTTTTTTGATGTTTTAATTGGATCACAGACATGTCTTAACCATACTGAGCATCAGAGTTTATTTACTATACAAATATGTGATATTTTATGTGGAGGAAAAACAAGTAACATCACTGTGAGAAAAAACCACCCACACATTGCCAGCATGCTCTCTAATTATATGCATCCAGCTTGACACACACAAGGCAGAGGGGTGGTCTAGGTACTTAGGAGATTGTGATGGCTTGTCTGTACATCTTGGTGCCTCACCCTACCTTTTACACTAATACTGTTCTGGGCAAACACATCATTTGGGGATGTGGTACTTTCTCTTTCTTTGAACTTGAGGTGCCTTAGTCTCATATTTATATGTGCTGGAATCTGGCACACAGGGTGACAGCTTGGGGGACCTGCTCATGATTTATTGTTTGTTTTCTGTGAGTCTCACCTTGAAGTCTCACAGGCTAGGAGAACTGAATACACAATTCTACAGGAAATGTGCTCGTCATCCACACTCCATTATGCAAATAGTTTATATGCTGTTGTCATTAAAGGCTCTGATTTCAGAATTCTAATTGGAGCTCAGAAATTTCTCACCTAGTGGGGCCTCAGAGTTCATGAACTGTCCCCAGGGTCACCCTCACCCTCATCCTAAGAAGAAGCTGATGGGTCTGGTGTGGAAAGGTGGGGCTGTTGGTTCTCTGTGTAGCAGGACTTTGCACTCACTCTCAGGTTTCTTCTTGTTGACTTTAAAAAAGAAAACAACTATGGAGTGAGCAGCCTTGAGGGCCTTTAAGGCCATGGCAGGGCTCGCTGTTCAACCCTAGCACCCCCTCAACCTTCCAGTCTTCACTGTGGACTTTTCCCCCACCTGGTCCAGGCCTTGCCGCATCCTCGCCATCTTTTCTACTTCAGACTGACCCCTCCCGCCTGCTCAGCCTGCTGCCCTGTGGCATCCTCACCTTTAGCCCTGCCAGCCTGCCCTCCTGTTCCCCCGTGCCCCACCTGACCCGCGTCCCCAGGCTTATCACCCCCTTCCCCCACTGCCCTGCAGAGGACCAGGTGCCTTCCTGGTCCTTGTGGTCTTGGTGGTGCTGGTGGGAGCTGCAGGGGGGCGGGGCTTCTTTGTGGACATCCTGCCCCTGCAGGCCCGCACCATGTCACACTTGGAACTTGCTGAAGGAACGAAGGAATCCAGGTTCTCATTATCGAGGGTGGATCTTGTAACAGTTTGGAGTGTGTCCTCAGAGGTACCTGTGAGTTTCCCTCCCCTATGTAGGTGGTCAATCCTCTGCCTGGCAGATATGAGGAGGACTGGCTCTGACATCATGTACCAGAAGAAAGAGGACCTCCAGTTAGCATTCTTCCTCTACTTCAAGTGCCCTCTTTCCATGTGGAGTAAGGGCTAAAATCAGATTATAAATTGTTACAGGGGTGACAGCCAGGTGAGAGTGGGCAGGAGCTGCCCAGTGGGAGAGGACTGACCTGCTCTTTGCTCTCCTGAGGGAGACAATTGCCACCCCCAGGCAGCTGCAGTGGGCTCCTTCCTGCACCTCCACCCTGCTAGCACTTACTGACTGCTCTTCTTTTCAAAAAATGCTGTGTTAGCAAAGGAAACTATAAACAAGGTGAAAAGACAACCCTTAGAACGGGAGAAGATAATAGCAAATGAAACAACTGTCAAAGGATTAATTTCCAAAATATACAAGCAACTTACGCAACTCAATAACAGAAAAGCACACAACCCAATCAAAAAGTGGGCGAAAGACCTAAATAGACGTTTCTCCAAAGAAGACATACAGATGGCTAATGAACACATGAAAAGGCATTCATTACTAGAAAAATGCAAATCAAAAGTACAATGAGGTATCGCCTCACACTGGTCAGAATGGCCATCATCAAAAAATCCACAAGCAACAAGTGCTGGAGAGGGTGTGGAGAAAAGAAAACCCTCTAGCATTGTTGGTAGGAATGTAAATTGATACAGCCACTATGGAAGACAGTATGGAGATTCCTCAAAAAAAAAAACAAAAAAAAAAACAACTGGGAATAGAACTACCATATCATCCAGCAATCCCACTTCTAAACATATATCCTGAGGAAACCATAATTGAAAAAGGCACATGTACCCTTATGTTCACTGCAGCACTATTTACAATAGCTGGGACATGGAAGCACCCTAGATGTCCATCATCAGATGAATGGATAAAGGAACTGTGTTGCATATATACAATGGAATATTACTCTGTCATAAAAAGGAACACATTTGAGTCAGTGTTTGTGAGGTGGATGAACCTAGAGCCTATATAATAGGCTATATAATAGCCTATATAATAGGCTCAGAGTTAAGTAAGGCAGAAAGAGAAAAACAAGTATATATTCACACACACACACATATATGGAATCTAGAAGGATGGTACTGATGACCCTATTAACAGGGCAGTGATGGAGATGCAGATGTTTATCTTCTCACAATCCTGGAGGCTAGAAGTCCCAGATCAAGGTGTGGGCAGGGTTGGTTCCTCCTGAGAGGCCTCTCTTGTTAGCGTGTTGATGGCTGCCTTCTCCATCTGCCTTCACGTGGTCTTCCCTCTGTGTGTCAATGTCCTATCTCGTCTTATAGGGACACCAGTCATGTTGGATTAGGACCCACCCCAACAACCTCATTTTACCTTAATCACCCCTTTAAAGACTCTGCCTCCAAACGTACTTCCATTCTGAGGTGCTTTGGGTTAGGACTTCAACACTTGGGTTTGGGGACCCAGTTCAGCCCATAACAGATGCCAACCTGAGAGAGCAGGAGGGTTAGGCTCAGGCTTCCTTGTGAAGACCAAACACTGGTTCAGGGCGGGAAGTGCAGGTTGGGCTCCTTTGGCCTCACCTGTTGTCCCTGTCACTCACTAGCTCTTTGGAGAGGGCTCTGGCTGAGGTGAGGCCACTCTCCTCCCTGTGCAAAGTGGCCAGGCCACATGGGGCTTTCACAGCTCTGTTTAGCTCAAACCTACTATCCACCCCCTACCCCACCCCGTGTCCTCCCAAGAAAAGTGAGGTCATTGCAAGTCCAGTTCTCACAGAGGCTTGCTCTGCATGGCAAGCAGTACTGCTCAGGCGATTCCAGCCTTCCTGGGCACTCTGGCCCTGCTGTGCCCTCTGTCACCTCTGAAGCCTGAGCTATGAGCACAGAGAGTGGTCTCTGCTTTCCAGGCCATCCCCTGTGACACAGGCCATAGGGCATCACACCAACCTCGTGGCAGGCCTCATTCTTGGGCACACAGGCTTCTGTTGGGAGTGTCTGGGAGGTCCCGATGTTAACGCCCTGTTGGAGGTTGAATTTACCCACGTGTTAGCCGTCTGTGGACTGCAGGATGTTACATGTCAGGGCTTCCTCCTCTGCCTGTGGCTGCACCAGAGCTTCTGTTAAGAACACGGTGGGCTGGGGCTAGGCCAAGCCTCCGCCTGGAACCAGCCAGAGCTCAGAGCAGGGAGGGGCTCCCAGTGCGGCTGTGTGTCTTGGCTCCTCCTATGGAGCTGTTCAACTGTGTGTCACAGGTAAGTAATACCTGTGAAAACATCTGCTTAAGCATAATGCAAAACCACACCTGTCAATCCAACAGGCCCTTCAGGTCTTGACGGTGGCTTCTAAGCAGGTATTTGCTTTTTCATGTTCTCATGTTTGTGACAGATACCCTTGTACACGAATGCTTTGGGATGGGCTTGGTTTTCACTGTGAAATAGATAGGGGTGGCTGTGAAACCTTCCCAGAGAGGTGGGAACTGGTGCCAAAACACTCTTGAACTTCAGGAAATCTTTGTGCCCTATTTCAGAGGCTGTCATCGGGACAGCCTCAGCAATGATGATGGAAACTGTCTCTGCCCAGAGTGGAGGGCACAGCCCCCTTGTGTGGTAGGAGGGGGTCACCTGGTGCCGCTCTCTTGCGTTCAGTCATGTCAAGGGGGAATCCAGCTATTTCCTTGACTGACTGTTGCTAAGAGTTAATGGCACAGCTTGGCTGGTGTTTTCCCCTTTTGGTTCCTATTATCAATCTTAGCATAAATTGCCACACATTATATGTCTGAGAGAGGGGCTCATTGTCAGCTACAGCTCTCCTTACTTTAGACACTGTTTTGAGGTCAGGAATGTGTTAAAACCAGTTCCTAGTGATGTCACTTCCTTTCCTTTAAAGGTTAGTGTTAGCTCTCGGGATGTCACAGTGGGGATCAAGGAAGCTCTCAGACGCATGTGCTTTCAGACAAATGCAGTAGTGAGGATGCCCATGACTTTTGCCCTCCCTTGCTCTCCACCAGTCCCTAGAAACCACAGGAGATGTTGCCATGTGTCAGCGAGTTGTTAGATGTGAATCACGCCGGCAGGCTGAGGACCAGGATTTTATTTGGTGCAGGACCCACCCCCCATCAGTGGACTTCCCTGTTAGCTCAGCTGGTACAGAATCCGCCTGCAATGCAGGAGACCCCGGTTCGATCCCTGAGTTGGGAAGATCCCCTGGAGGAGGGCATGGCAACCCACTCCAGTATTCTTGCCTGGAGAATCCCATGGACAAAGCAGTCTGGTGGGCTACAGTCCATAGGGTCGCAGAGAGTCAGACATGACTGAGTGACTAAGCTCAGCACAGCACAACACCCCATTAGTACAGGCTTCAGACAGCTGAGGCGGGCCTGACTCCTCCCTTTTGTAGCCCTCCACCCTTCCCCAGTCTTCCCCCTTCTACCCAGTCCCTTTCCCCTTCTCCCTTCTCTTCTGTCTGGGGTGTCTGGCATGGCAGTCACTGTCTGGTCAAAAGGGATTCAGAGAACGGTGAAGCAAAATTGTCGCTTTTGCCAGAAGAGTGACTGAAAATGCATGTGGTCATTTATAAAGAAACAGAAATAATAGGAAGTCAAGAAAAGCTGGCTCCCAGTTATTGCTGATAAGTCACAGAGGGCCAGGGAACAGCTCACAGATTCTGGCCTTTAAAGGACCATGAGCTCCATGCTGGTTTATGAGCAAAATGATAGATTTTGTACTGACATTCCAACTGAGCAGATTATCTGCATCTCTTTCAGAGAATGTTGGCATAGAAGAATACTTCCCCAGGAGGGAAGGAGGAGGGAGGGAGGAAGGACCTTGTAGACAATTTGAGAACCCCTGAAGGAAGCCAGCCATCGAGGTGGCAAGAAAGTTTTGACGGGTTGGGAGCCCTGGAACCTATCTTCCTTTTAGGGCATGTGCAGTTTCTAAATGAGAGAGAGGGGCCGTGAGATTCAAGTGAAGAAATAGGATTGAGCCTGTGGATTCTTTAAAAACAGCTGTCATTTCTGTAAGTGGACCTGAATTGACATCTGAGTCTCAGATCCTATCTCTGGTATTGCTCCAATGACATGACTGTGGGCAGAATGTCCAAAGCAGCTGTAGTTGAGCTGTGGTTCCTGGACCTGCAGCATCAGCATGGACTGAAAATTGTTCGAAACGCAGATTGCTGGGCTCTGTCCCAGACGTGCTGAGCAGGAAACCCCAGGAGTGGGCCCAGGCGATTCTGATACTCGCCCTGGGGAGCTTTGCGGGCCTGGGCTTCAGTCAGAGCATGGGATATAAAAACCTCCTGTGCGTCTGCTGTGTCCCGAGGGCTGAGACCCAGCTGTTCCCAGTTGTGGGGGGCACTTCTCCATCAGGGGTCCTTCCATAAGTTTGGATCAGAATGTGAATTGGCTCCATGCTGTGGTCTTCCTGGCTATTTCTTGAGCTCTGCTTTTTTCATGTGACATGCCAAAGGACAGACGATGGATGTTCAGATGACTGACTCACCAGTTAGGCATTTAGGAGTTCTGAAATACAAAACCACATCTCATGTCTTTCCAGGGAAGCTGCCTCATTTGTTAGCATATATTCCAGAAACTTGGGAAGTGTCCTCACCCATCCATTCAACGCACTGAGATGTTTCCCGGGCTGGTTACACGAGCGGTTGGGCTGCAGTTGGGAGCAAGACTGTCCCATGCTCCGTGACCTGAGGGAGCTCTTTTTGTGTGTGACGTGTGTGAAACGTACCATGTTGGGGACTGCTGGAACAGAATTCCTCCTGGATCCCCCAACATGGTCAACACCCCTGCTTAGCCACTCAGACTACAGCCTGTCTCCTCATTTTTAGAGTGGAGTTTTGTCTGGTTTTTGCACTGCCCCCTAAACAATGTGGATGTCAAATGGCACAGGTCTTACCCCAAATTCTGTTCTTCTGCTTTCCCTCTCATTGGGAAACTGGTGTTTATGATTTAGGTTTTGGTAAGTTGCAGCTTTCTGTGCCAGGCCCTGAGCTAGCTGCAGGGGTGAAGTGTTTGTCAAGTGATTGGAAGATTTGGTGGTCTGAATTCATGTGCTGGGGTGAGCAGAAATCTGCAGTTCTTTAAAAAGATAATTACTTTCAAAATGTTACTGAAGCTTACTGTGTATTTTCCTTTACACTTTCTCTGTTGGTGGTCTTGTTGTCATCTGAGCAGTTTCAGGTAGAAGTCAGTGGAGTCTTGTATGCAGATAAATCCCACTCCTAAGATCAGAGGTCCCACCTCTTAGCACAGCTGTTCTCACATCAGCTGTCAATGGGAAGACCCAGTGAAACCTTGGCTTGACTTCCTGTGAGGTGAAGTGAAGTGAAGCGAAAGTTGCTCAGTTGTGTCTGACTCTTTGTGACTCCATGGACTATACAGTCCATGAAATTCTCCAGGCCAGAATACAGGAGTGCGTAGCCTTTCCCTTCTCCAGGGGATCTTCCCAACCCAGGGATTGAACCCAGGTCTCCCGCATTGCAGGTGAATTCTTTACCAGCTGAGCCACAAGGGAAGCCCTTGGATTTGGTTAAATTGCTTACTTCCTTTTGGCCTCAGTTTACCTATCTGAAGCATGGATAATAATAATGACTACGTCATAAGGTCATTGAAAGAATAAAGGATAATATTATAAAATTCTTAATACATTCTCTGTCACATGATAAGTAGTCAACAAATGGGAAGTGTGGGGGTTGCTGATGGAGTTAGAGGAGGATTCTTTAGTTATGATATGATGAGAGCTGTCAGCTGAAAAATTAGATTAAATAAGGAAACATTCAGATCTATACTCCACATACTTAATGTTAGCTCATAATGTGCATTACTTTACTGATATTTTAATTGAGGGGACCTCTTCATGAGTGCTGTATCCTTCTCAAATCAACCACAGCCAAAGTGCATTTCAGTGATTTCAAGCTTTTGATTTCTATAAAATGAACTAAAAGCTCCTAGATATTTTGAACTTGTAGAATCCTAATACATTTTTACCCCCTGCCAAAGTTTTATCGGAGAAGGCGATGGCACCCCACTCCAGTACTCTTGCCTGGAAAATCCCATGGACAGAGGGGTCTGGTGGGCTGCAGTCCATGGGGTCGCTAAGCTAAGGGACACGACTGAGCGACTTCACTTTCACTTTTCACTTTCATGCATTGGAGAAGGAAATGGCAACCCACTCCAGTGTTCTTGCCTGGAGAATCCCAGGGACGGGGGAGCCTGGTGGGCTGCCGTCTATGGGGTCGCACAGAGTCGGACACAACTGAAGTGACTTAGCAGCAGCAGCAGTAAAGTTTTATAGTTCTCATGTGTACAAGTACCTGATTATTTTTTAAGCAAATACTTTTTCCCCTGAAGTATTCAGCTTAGTTTTTCTAACAATGACTTTCTTCTTGTTAGCACTTTTGTGTCATCACATTTGGTAATAATTAACTAAGTAGCATAGTGTAATAACCTTACAGTGGGCATAAACAGGTTTGGTTCAAAGAGACATAGAGATAGTCAAGAGGCACATGAAAAGTTGTTCATCATTGCTAATTATTAGAGAAATGCAAATCGAAAGTGCAATCAGATACCATCTCACACTGGTCAGAATGGCCATTACTAAAAAGACTACAAGTAATAAATCCTGGAAAGGGTGTGGAGAAAAGGGGACCCTCTTACATTTTTTTGATGGGAATATAAATTGGTGCAGCCACTATGGAAAACAGTGTGGAGATTCCTCAAAAAAACTAAAAATGGAGTTGCAATATGATCCAGCAATCCCACTCCTGCCATATATCCAGACAAAACTATAATTTGAAAAGATACATGCATCCCTTTGTTCATAGCAGTGCTATTTACAATAGCCAAGACATGGAAACAACCTGAATGTTCATCGACAGATAAACGGATAAAGGAGATGTGGTGCATACATATTATATGTATAATATGTATATACAAAATGAAATATTATTCAGCCATAAAAATAAGGAAATAATGCCATTTGCAGCAACCTGGGTAGACTTAGAGATTATCCTACTGGGCAAAGTAAGTCAGAAAGAGAAAACCAAATACTACGTGATATCAGTTACATGTGGAATCTAGAATACAGCACAAAGAAATGGGTCTGTGAAACAGAAACGGGTTCACGACATAAAGAACATACTTGTGGATGCTAGAAAGTGAGGCAGGGTGGGTGGGGGATGGATTGGGAGTTTGGGATTAGCTACATATAGGACGGATAAACAACAAGGCCCTACTGATAGCACAGGGAACTATATTCAATATGCTGTGATAAACCATAATGGAAAATAATATATATAACTGAATAACTTTGCTGTGTACCAGAAATTAACACAACATTGTAAATCAACTGTACTTTAGTTTGAAAAAAAAAAAAAACAGTTTGGGACAGCAGCTGACCTTTCGTGGCACAGAGCTTGATTGGTGCAAGCAGGGACACAGGCAGCAGTCTGGGGCGGAATGCGGGCATCCATCTCTTGGCGCCTTTTCAGAAAAAAAATGGAAAGGATCCTCTGGCAGATCAGCCTGGGCTTGTTTGGGAACAGACATACTTCTGTCATATTATCATAATGTACAGTGATCTCACTGACCTCCCCAACAGGTCTAAATGGAATTCGTCCTTCTCCCTCGCCAAACCACCATTGCGTCTTCTCTCTAATTCTGTTCATAAATCACCACTGGGCCCTTTCTCAACACTGCACACCCAGACACGTAGTCACAGAGCAGCTGGTTCTACCACGGAAATGCACATCATACACAATTTTACTTTCTAACCTCAAGTTAAAATTGAGCTTTATATTGAATTCCACCAGATTCTCAGCTGCCTCAGTAGACGTTTTGTGCGGTGATGTGACCTCCTCTGCAGTGCTGATGTGTTGTGCTTTCCCATTGGTTATATCCTGGAAAGAATGTTAGCTGAAAATAATATATGTCCTTATCCTTTCAGGGTGGGCAGTATTGATGATAGGCTGGGATTCAGTTGAAAGTTTGAGTGCATTTCCATCATCCCATCCTTTTTCCTTCATTCAACTTACAGGGTGCTGGCTCTGGAGGTGAAAGAGAAGTGTGTGTGTGTGTGTGTGTGTGTGTGTGCACATGTCCTCATGAGTGCTGCTTTCCCTGAAGACACACCCAGAGCATGTGGGCATTTCTTTCTCTGCTGACCCCTTTGCTTCTGAGTGTCTGCATTTTGAATTTCCAATTCTCACGTTAGGAGCTGCAGCTTCTCTAGGCTTCTGGCTAGAGCTGAGGATGGAGAGTGTTATTTAGGGGCAGAGAGAGAGAGGAAGGGGAGCTAAATCTGATGAAAGAGAAGGAGCAGATGGGAGAAGGTGGACCTCAGGGGCTCCTCTGACTTCAGATGTGCCTTGGGCTGTCTTTGGATCCTCACCTGTGAACATAGGCCCCAGGTCTGAGGACTAGTGCTAGATGAGGGGCCTCTCAGCTTGGCTCCCCCCTCCTTCCCCAACTCAGTGCCTGGGAAGTAGGTGGACCAAAAGCATGTCATCCCATGACGGTTGTCAGCCAAGCATGGATGTTACACAGTCGAGTGTGGGAGTCCTCTGTTGATGTTGTGCGACTGTGTGTGTGGCAGTAGGCCTGTGTGTGACCGTGTGCTCCAGGGATACTGAGAGAAGGATTCTGAGGGCACTGGAGAACAGTCACGTGGCTTTTGAAGACCAGAAGCTGTTGTAGGTTGCAGTGATTAAACACTATTCGAGTATTACCGTGAAGTACTCTGGATAAGTAAGAGCTCTTTTGTGAGGAGAAGGAGGATTAAGGGCACATACCTTATTCCTGCAGAGCATTTGGTTTAAGCTTTTAAATCATAAAAGAAAGAAAAAGGAATTTTCCTGAGGTGGGTAAAATACTAATAGAGAGGGCTGGATAATACAAATGAAGCTTTCAAGTGATCCAGTTCATTAAAAATAGAGGAAAACAACTCAGAAGTCAAGGGCTGAGGAATTTAACAGCTGTTTTCATTCATGTGTCTCATCTCCAGAGCTCAGGCCTGCGACCCCACTCTTAACCCACTGCTGTGGTTTCATCACCCGTTTGCTCTTGGTGGTGGATTCCAGGACCTGAGATGGCCTGGGAACTTGGGAGGTGTCTCCAGGAATCAGCCCTGGGCAAGAGCCAACCGAAATGCAAAGCAACAGTTCAAAGGCAGGCCCAGGAGCACAGGCACTGGAAAGTCGTGGGTGGCCTTTCTTCCCTGTGCTAGGCCGGGACAGAGCCTTGGAATTCTGTGCCTGTTACCTCCTGAAGACCAGCCACCAGGGTGGGGGCCCTGGACCCTGGGAGGTCCCCGGTCGGGCCACAGGTTAAGAACAGGCCCCTCCAAGGGCTGCTAGGCGATTCTGCAGCTGGAGGGGCAGGGCTCTGCTAAAACAGCTCCTGGGTCATATGATGTGTATGATGGCTCAGTGTTTCAACTTACGGGACTGTAGGAAGACAGAGGAGAGAGTGGGCAAAGGGAATGTTGACCTAAACAGAGGCAAACTGAGACCAGCTCCAAATTGTCCAAAAGATGAGTTATTTGGGAACAGCAGAGGAACTGCAGTCCGGGATGGAAACTGCAGCAAGCTATGGACAAGGGTTTGGGGTAGGCCGTGTTGAAGTGCAGGGAGTGTAAAGAGGGGAGGGTTCAGGTAGGGTCAGTTAAAATAAAAAACAAACCGAGACCTACTTGGAAGTTCCTCGAGCAGACAAAACCAGTCCCAACATACAAACAGGGTTCAGTTCAGCTGATTTTTCAAGACCAACCTGACCTGGGTCATTTGCTTGTTGGTGCCTCTGGAAACTTCCCGAGGTTAATGATAGGAGGCAATCTCTGACCAACTCCCTATCATTTAGAAAACAGGATATATCAACGTATATGTAAATAATTATATATCAAAATATAAATATAGAAATCAGCGATTTCCAAGAAGTCAGTCCTTTAGTTTTGTTTTCCTGAGTGCCCAAGTGTGAGATTTACCAGTTTATATCCTTCAGCTCCATTTTAGGTTGAAATTCTTTCAGAGGACGAAGGTGGTATTAAGTGCCTTCCACCGTGGCCACTGAGTCAGCCAAGGCTTGGTGTCCAGTGTTGCTCTTCATGCTGTCAGAGGCGGGTGCTATTGCTGTTGTTTCCCTTTCTAGATGTGCAGACTAGCCACAAGGAGCTCTCCTGATGTCAGACGTTAGAAACGGGTGTGCTTCTGGTGGTAATAGCCTTCGTAGGGTCACAGTCAATTAAAAAGAAAACCTAAAATGTTTTCACTTAGAGAAGGGATGATCCTAGATAGTGACCTGGGCCTTGAAGCTCACTTCCTGATTCAATAAGATTCTAAAGGCAATTGTGAAGCAAAACTTTTGCAGTCAGAATAATTCTTGAAAGCGACGAGGCTCCATGGAGAGTACAGAGCTCTTAGCCTGGTGTGCAGGGCTCCAGGCGGTCCTGAGTGGATGCACATCCGTATTCACCCAGGTGTGATGTGTGGGCCTAGGAGGACATGCCTGGAGGGCACTTCTCCACTTCTACATGGATGTCCTTCCTGAAGCGCACTGGGTCCTTCTCTGGAATTCACATCTGGCTTGTGTGGATTTTTCTTTTTTACTTGTGATTTAAAAAAAATACAGAACATAAAATTTAGTATCTTAACCATTTCTGAGTGTACAATTCAGTCGTGTTAAGTATAGTCACATTAGTTTTGTGCCACCAACTTCCAAAATTTCTCATTTTGCAAAACTGAAACTCTGTACCACTTAAACACCATCTCTCCATTTCTTCCTTCCCTGGCCCCTGGGAACCACATTTCTGCTTTCTGTTTCTATGGATTTGATGATTGCTCTAGATACTTCACATGAATCATATCTTTGTCTTTTTCTGACTGATTTATTTCACTTAATAGTATGTTCTCAGGTTTATCCATGTAGTAGCATGTGTCAGAATTTCATTTTTAAGGCTGAATGATATCATGTTGTATGGATGTACTGTTGCTGCTGCTGCTGCTAAGTTGCCCCAGTCGTATCCGACTCTGTGCGACCCCATAGACGGCAGCCCACCAGGCTCTCTGTCCCTGGGATTCTCCAGGCAAGAACACTGGAGTGGGTTGCCATTTCCCTCTCCAATGCATGAAAGTGAAAAGTGAAAGTGAAGTCGCTCAGTCGTGTCCGACTCCTAGCGACCCCATGGACTGCTGCATTTTGTTTATTCATTCATCCATCGGTGGGCACTTGGGTTATGTCCACCTTTGGCTATTGTGAATAATGCTCCTGTGAACACAAGTGTACAAATGTCTCTTCAAGACCCTGCTTTCAGCAGTGGAATTGCTGGTTTGCATGGCAATCTTAATGTTGTATGGCAGTTTTTTGAGGAACTACCGTATTGTTTTCCATAGCAGCAGTACCATTTTACATTCCCACCAATAGTGCACAAGGATGCCGATTTCTCACATCCTTGCCAAAAATTGTTATATTCTATTAAGAATGTAATATTGCTGTATTCTCATGGTTTTTGCTTGCATTTCTGTCATGATTAGTGATCTTTGAATGTGCTTGTTGGCCATGTGTCTATCTTCTTTGGAGAAATGCCTATTTTTGTTCTTTGTGATTTTCTGGTAAGTTCCTTTAATTCTTCATGAGTCAGCATTGCTACATGGCCCTGGAATGCCCTGTGCGTTCTTCCTGGAGTCATTGCTCCTGGTGGTTCCCTCGCCTCCCCAGTGGTCAGGGAAACCAAGAAAACCTCGCATTCTTTCCACCTGGGCTCTCCTGGCCCATATTGCCCACTCGGGCTGGATTCAGTCCATTTCCCATGGGTGAAAGGAGAGGTGTTTCTGGTGCTATTTAATGTTCTGCGCCCGTCCGTCTCTACGGCCCCTCTCCCTTCTCTTTCTTTGCCAAGCCCCATAGTTGAAGTTGACTGTATTTTAATGGCCTTTGAAGAAGCTCTACTGCAGAAAGTGCTGCCCTTACACCCTTGGGCTAACCCTTGGGCTAAAAACAGTGGTGCCTCTCAAAGTAGTTTCTTCTGCCCACCAGTGAGACTAGGCAGGGGTCTAAAACTCAAAATGTCTGTGGGGCTCCAGTATAATATAAATGCCAATTGGGTGCTCCACCTAAAACCTTCCAAATTAAGGGAAGGTGTATTTGTGGTGGGCATCACTGACCAATCAAAGGACCTGGTGACAGCTGCTAATCTTAACCTCGCTTACCTAAAAGGGTGCCCTGGGCCACAGCCTGTCTGCCTGGAAGCCAAGACCTCATTGCTCACAGTGGCCCACACACCAACAGTATCTCTTTGCCTGGAAGCTGTTAGGAATGCAAAATCGTGGGCCCCACCCCACAGAGTCAGAATCTGCACTTAACAAGCTCTTTGGGTGGTTTGTGTGCTTGTTAAAGTGTGAGAGGGCTGGTCCAAAGGGATTACCTCAGAGTAGACACTCAAGGCTCCTGGCTGCTACCCAGAGAATGGATAGCAAAAACCTGTCTACAAATGTTCTTCACAGCTTTATTTGAAATAGTTCAGAATTGGTAGTAGCGGATATCCTTCAGTGAATGAATGGATAAACCAACTGTGGCCCATTTATGCCATGGAATACGTGCTCAGTCGTGTCTGACTCTGTGATCCCATGGACTGTAGCCCGCCAGGCTCTGTTCGTGGAATTTTCCAGGCAAGAGTACTGGAGAGGGTTGCCATTTCCTACTCTAGGGGATCTTTCTGACCCGGGAATCAAACCCATGTGTTTTCAGTCTCCTGCATTGGCAGGTGAATTCTTTACCACTGCACCATCTGGTAAGCTCCATACCATGTAATACTATTTTGCAATAAAGAAGAAATAATTAACTCTATAGTCATCACATTAGATAACTCTCACAGGGATCCTGTTGACTGAAAGAGCCACTATCAAAAAGTTATGTAGGGAAGGAAAAAAATGCATACTCTCTTAGGTTCTGTGACTGGGGCCTGGGAATTAAACTGACAAAAGGAAACAGGAGAAAAGTCATACTGACTTTATTGATGTTGATATTTTTATATGCATGACAGCATCACAGAAGAAAAGTGAAAATCGACAGATGTGATTTGGCTTGGGTGCTTATGTACTGTGTAAACAAAGAGCAATAAATTGTGGATACATGATTAGACAAAGGAAAGAGGTTGGGGCTTTTTAAGGATGGTAGACTGTGAGAAAGTGACTAGGAAATATATTGTGGGAAAATAATGGTAGGTAAGGGTTATTTAGTAAGCTTTGGTTATGCAGATTCATCTTGGTGCTATCTGTATATGTGGTGAAAATGGTTCTTCCCTTCCTGGTCTAAGAGATGGGGACACCTTCACGAAGCAAAATTTATGTGCTGCTTTTAGGCAGATGGAGGAGGGCAGAGAGCTATTCCTGTCTCTGCTGTTTCTCAGTTATCTTCAGCTCAAAATAATTATGCCAGAGTGGTGCATTTGGGAGTGACAGGTGCTAATCCCCAGTGACATACTGTGTGATTCCATTTTATCTCAAAAAGATAAAGCTACAGTTAAGAAGAAAAAAGTCAGTATGTGGTGTGTGCAGTGGTGCATCTGCCTGTGTGTGTGTGTGTGTGTGTGTGTATGGTGTGGTGTGGGTGTGACTGTAGAGGGAGAGCATGAAAAGAATTTTTTGAGTGATGAAACTCTTCTATATGTTGATTAGAATTATGGTGAAATTGGTTATGATTGTGGTGAAATTAGTCTATTTCCTGTGTTAAAAAGCATAGATCTGTACACCAAAGGATAAAACAAAAGTCAATGACAATGTAAAAAAATGAAAACCCAGTGCTTCAGTGAATAACCACGTCCGCATATCATTTCACGCATATGTGAGTTCATTTTGTAGGACACATTTCATAGAGGTGGGATGGTTGGGTCCAGGGGTGTGCCTTTGTAGATGTTGGATCCAGCTCATGGTCCTGTGTGGAATTTGGCACAGTTACACTCCTGCCGCCGTATCTCCACCATCCCAGAGCCAGGCCTGGTCATCGTGTGATCCAGCCTCACGGTCTTCACCAGACGATGGGAAAAACAACTATAGTTTTTAAATGTCAGGTGACCTTTGTTTCGTGAGCTGTTCACAGGCCAGTGACACAGAAGTGGGCCGACATAAGCTGGGATGGTTTCTATGGCAAAGGTTTTTGCACTTGACCTTCATATCACCTGAAAGAACTCCTTCAGCAGCCTGTCAGCAGCCATAGTTTTGTTCTCCTCATGTACTTGTCATTCAGGACTTGGTGGTGGAGTCCCAAGGCCCTGCCCCTTAGGCCTTGGCCACAGTCCACCTGTCAATAGGTAAGATGGCTTCAGAGATTTTGGACCAATCACAGCAGGCTTGGAGTTAAGCCTTCTTTTTCGAGTTCATCTTTTTCTAACCCTCCTGCATCTCACAGGGGGCCTCTCCTCTGACAGTTTTCAGGTTGGCCTGTTTGCCCCTCCAATGCCTTCCCCAGCAGATAAGGCCTCTTCTCCCTGTGTGAGGTAGCAGTGTGGCTTGGGAGAGCATTGTTTCTGTCCTCGACAAGGAGAATGAATCCACTCCAGGAGAGTTGCTGTCATTTTCCCTCATGAAAACTGCTTTCTAGACTTTCTCAGGGTCTCTCCTATTTCACTTCCCCTTTTAGCACAAGGCTTTGGGGACAGTCAGGTCCAAAAGGAGCTTGGAAAGAAGATAACCTGAAAGCTTTTCAGGCCACGCCCAGCCCCCTGCCCTGCGAATCTTACCTGTGGGTTGGTTTCTGTGTTCAAATCATCCTCAGTGTCTTCAGGGAACATACACTGGGGGGCAGGGCTGCGTGGGGACCGCAAGACTCCCTGACCTCCTCTATGGGATGCGTCTGTGCTCAGTAGACTTGTCATAGATTCCAGGGCCCAGTTTATCTAAAGTCTTCCATGCTTCACGTTCTTTATGCATGGAAGCAATGGTGGGAGGGGCGGTGAGGCAGGTGGGGTTAAATTATGCAGTTTTCTGTGTGAGAGTCACCTGTGCTGCTGGTGTGCAGAGTTCCAGGAGCCACTTCATTGATGCCTTGGCCTGACATCTCCATTTTTGCCAGTCTTTACCCTCCAGGAGGGAGAGTTTCCAGGCCTTACTCCCATTGACTTTTACGTGGTGTTAGATTTGGCATCTGTTTTGGTGCATATTTTAAATGGGGCTGTGGCCCATTATGAGCTCCTTGCTGTTGGCAAGCCAGTGCACATAGAAGAATGGCTTGTTTGCATAAATAATGAGTCTCTTTGGAAATATAGCTGTGAACTTTACTGTGGCCTAGTAACTAAACGTAAAACCAGCTGGGAAAGGTTTGCCGGTTTGAGGGTGTATGTTGGAGTCGGTGTGTCCACACTGTGACCCCTGGCCCTTGACCTCCTTCCACATCTCCTTCATGGTCCAGCCTTTGTTTCATTCTCACTGATCTTCCTTCTGTTTCATGTTGCATTTTTATTACAGTGGGGAGACACAGGAAGGTGAGACTGTGAAGTTTCTCCTGCCCTTGTGGAAGGGCATGTGTTTCCTCCAATAGTTCAAAGATCTAAGTAACTCAATTCTGTCTCCCTCCAGCCAGCAACACTCTCCCCACCTTTCTTTGTAAATCTAGCGGGGGTGCCAAGAGGGGGATGGCCTATGGGTGCTGAACAACACACTGACGATGGCAGTGTCTGCAATGATGTCACTCTGAGAAGCCAAACTGTTATGAGAAGCAAATAGAAGCATGCTAGTGTCACTGAGAAGGAGAGTGAGGCCCAAGATTTGTCCTGCCCATTCCTTCCCTTCTCAGTTGCCACCTCTTTCTCCTGACGGATCCCAAGTCAGGAACACCTGGGGCTGGGTACTGGTGCTATGTACTGGATGCTGGTGTTGGGTGCTGGTGCTAAGTACTGGGTGCTGGGTGTTGGTGCTGAGTACTGATGCTGAGTGCTAGTGCTGGGTACTGATACTGGGTGTTGGTGCTAGGTACTGGTGCCTGTGTGGGCCCTAGTGGTCATGGGGCCATTCCACATAGGAAGGGGCTATGACCTTGGCCTAGAAGGCATTCACAATGGCCTAAAGGCCTTGCTGGCATCAGGAGCATCTCCCAACTGAGTTGGAAGAGGAGGAAGAATTAGAAAAGGGGGGACAGTTGGAAAAAAGAATAAACATTTATTAACCTCTGTGTAAGGTGTGCAAAGAGAAGAATGGCATGGATCTCGTCAAATCGGCACCCCATGAAGTGAAGCTTCTTTACTGCCATCCTGTATTTGGGGTGATGGAGATGCCCGTGGGCCATTTCTCTTGCCCCCAGTACAAAGTTCATAAGTAGCAGAGGCAGGATTTGCATGGGCGTCTGACTGTAAGGTCAGGCTTTTCTGAATCAGCACCACCTTTTGAGGGCTCAGTTTCTATACTGGAATTGGGACAAGGATGAACATGGCTGAATGAGGTTTTATCTAAATTTTACCTCAACTCGCAGGCTTGCTGACCTGAAACTGAGAACCTGCAGGAAAGGTAGGTAGTCTAGAGTCAAGCAGAGTTTCTCAACATCACACAGTTGGTGTTTGTTGTTGTTGTTGTTCAGTCACTCAGACCTGTCCGAGTGTTTGAGACCCCGTGGACTGCAGCACACCAGGCTTCCCTGTCCTTTACCCTCTCCTGGAGCTTGCTCAAACTAATGTCCATTGAGTTGATGATGCTGTCCAACCATCTCGTCCTCTGTCATCCCCTTCTCCTCCCGGTTGGTATTTGGGGCTTAATAATTCTTCATCGTGAGGGTCGCTTTATGCATTGAAGATGTTCAACAGAACCCTGGTCTTGATCCCCTAGATGCCAAGAGTGCCCCCCACCTGGAGTCTGACAGGCTAAAACGACTCCACTTGTTGCCAGATGTCCCCTGGGGGGGTGGGGGATTCTTTTTATCCATTGAGAACCATTAAAGTAAAGGAAAGGGCTTCCCAGGTGGCACTAGTGGCAAAGAATCCACCAGTGCCTGAGGTACAAGAGATACAGGTTCGATCCCTGAGTTGGGAAGATCCCCTAAAGGAAATAGCAACCCACTCCAGTGTTCTTGCCTGGGAATCCCATGGACAAAGGAGCCTGGCCAGCTATAGTCCATGTGGTCACAAACAGTTGGACGTGACTGAGCAACTGAGCAGAGGAGAAAGAGAGTAAAGGAAAGATACCCTTTGGAAGGGTGGAAAGGGAATTGGGATAAGAAACAGAAAAGGGGTTCATTATAACTTCTATTAACTTTCACATATCAGAACCAAACAAAAAGGAAAAATACAAAATTAATGTGAGAGAAGGGAAAGGAGAGGAAGGATGGGAAGGATGTGTGTGTGTGTGCATGTGAGAAAGAGAGAGAGTGGAATTAACCTTTTAACTTGGTTATTGTGTTTGAAAACTTCTTCATAAGCAGATTTCCCACAAAAAAGGTGTTTTGTTCATGTGTACCTGTGGATAAGCAGGGAGGGGATTTTATTTCCTTTGGGTGGTCATCTGTCATTCCTGCATCCCAAAGTCCTTTTGATACTTTATAGGCAGAAATAGGATTTCCTCTGAGTTATGCTTGAGGAAAGTAGAACACAGGACTAGAAGATTTGATTGGAGGCATATTGTGCTACCATTTTCCTGGACAAGGAATGAGAGCCTGGCACATCAACCCCTGTCCATGTGCCCGGGGATGTGTCAGCCCACATTGTTCTCTTCATCAGGTCACATTTTCCTTCGAATCCAATGGTTTAAGGTTACTGAGAGTGTAAAAAAGGTGAGGATGGAGCCACAGGGATCCCCTGAGCCCCAGAGTCACGTGTGTGTCTGTTTCCTTGGCGTCCTATGTGTGTGCTTTCAAATGTGTTTTTGTGATAATTGACAGAGAGAGAGGTTCCCTGGTGTTGTTTGGTTGTTAAAGCAAAAGTGCTTTAAAATAGCAAACTGAGGGCACACCTGCAGCCTCAAGAGACAGAAAAGGCAAGTCACCCCATGGTAATTACCCATGACAGTATTCCATGATTGATTAGTTTAGGGCTTCTGGCTGTGAAAATAAAAAAGCCTCAAAGGAAAGCCTGAAACAACCATGATTTATGAGTTTAAGAGTCTCAATTAGGTAAAACAAAGTATTGAAAAATGTCCCTTTTTATAGGGGCAGGGGAAGTAAGTACTGTCTGGTGATATGATTGTAACTTAATTCTTTCAGTAAATTTTTTTCTTTAGAAGAGAAGCTTAGAAAAGACAAGGACTTTAATTTACTGAAAAGAATCACAGTTGGCAATTGTGTGCATTTTTTATAACTGCTCATAATGGTTTATATTGCTTTCATCTGTTCAATATTAATACTACAGTACTGTGAAATACAAATGTTGATGTTGCAGAATCCTTGCTTTTTCATTGAAGACATCAGACATCATACAATTGTATCTACTGCAGTGGAAGATATTCAGGAAATAGAATATAAAGACTCTTATCTTAAAATTGTTTCAAATGCATGGGAGAGGGGCATGCAGGGAAATTCTAAACACAGCTTCATCTCTTTCTGTGCAGTAGTTATTTTGTTATATACGTTGTTGAACTGTTAACATTCTTTAAAAAAAAAAAGAATTTCCAAGGTGAATTATTTTGTTTTACTCTAAAAAAAAAAAAATCAAGGAACCCCAGGTGGCTCAATGGTAAAGACCACTCCTACCAATGCAGGAGACATGAGTTCAATCCATGGGTCAGGAAGATCCCCTGGAGGAGGAAATGGTAACCCACTCCAATATCCTTGCCTGGAAAATCCCATGGACAGAGGAGCCTGGTGGGCTACAAATCCATGGGGTGGCAAAGAGTTGGACACGACTGAGTGACTGAGCATTCACACACAAAAATTTAGGTTTTATTTTTTTCGAACAGGAAAAAGCTGAATGTTCTAAAACAATTGAGACACAGGTTTACTTTGTCCCCCACTAAAAGTGATCTGTTTCTTATGTAGCTTTAGCAGTTCTAAATAGCCCAAGTTGTGTGTGATCAGGAGTGGCTGTGTATAGTCCTAATCTTGCTTTGCTCTTGAAAAAGTTGGCTTAAAGCTCAACATTCTGAAAAATAAGATCATGGCATCTGGTCCCGTCACTTCATGGCAAATATATGGGGAAACAGTGGAAACAATGGCTGACTTTATTTTTCTGGGCTCCAAAATCACTGCAGATGGTGATTGCAGCCATGAAATTAAAAGATGCTTACTCCTTGGAAGGAAAGTTGTGACCATGTGTACCTGTGGATAAGCAGGGAGGGGATTTTATTTTCTTTGGGTGGTCATCTGTCATTCCTGCATCCCAAAGTCCACCTTTGATACTTTATAGGCAGAAATAGGATTTCCTCTGAGTTATGCTTGAGGAAAGTAGAACATAGGACTAGAAGATGTGATTGGAGACATATTATGCTACCATTTTCCTGGACAAGGAATGAGAGCCAGGCACATCAACCCACGACCAAGCTAGACAGCATATTAAAAAGCAGAGACATTACTTTGCCAACAAAGGTCCATTTAGTCAAGGCTATGGTTTTTCCAGTGGTCATGTATGGATGTGAGAGTTGGACTGTGAAGAAAGCTGAGTGCTGAAGAATTGATGCTTTTGAACCCTGGTGTTGGAGAAGACCTTTGAGAGTCCCTTGGACTATAAGGAGATCCAACTAGTCCATTCTAAAGGAGATCAGTCCTGGGTGTTCATTGGAAGGACTGATGCTGAAGCTGAAACTCCAGTACTTTGTCCACCTCATGCGAAGAGTTGACTCATTGGAAAAGACTCTGATGCTGGGAGGGATTGGGGGCAGGAGGAGAAGGGGACGACAGAGGATGAGATGGCTGGATGGCAACACCGACTCGATGGACGTGGGTTTGGGTAGACTCTGGGAGTTGGTGATGGACAGGGAGGCCTGGCATGCTGTGGTTCATGGGGTCGCAAAGAGCCGGACATGACTGAGCGACTGAACTAAACTGAACTAAATTCAAAAGTAAATACTTTGCTCCAGCATTAGTCTTCTTGCCTCTCTTCTTTGAACTATTATTTCATACAAATTACATCTTTATGTGTTTTAAGTCCATTGACATAGTTTTATGATTATAGCTTTATGCAGTAATCTTTTAAAACAAATAGAAGAAAAGAGTTATAAATAAAAAATATGTTTATATTGTCTTGCACAGTATCTGTGTAGTTACCTTTCTGGTACTGTTTTATTTCCTTGTATAAATTAGAATTCCTTCCAATGTTGTTTTATTTCATTTCCATGACTCCCTTTACTATTTCTTGTAGAGCAATCTGCTCATAACAGATTTTTTCTTTTGTTGTTATTTACTTGGAAGTGACCTAAATTCTTCATTTTTGAAGAAGAGTTTAGCTAGACATAGAATTCTTGGCTGATGGTGTTTTTTCCCCTGACATTTTAAGTATGTCATCACACTGGATTTCTGATGAGAAATCAGCTGTTAATCTTCTTGAGAATTCCATGTACATGATCAGACACTTCTCTTGCTGTTTTCAATATTCTTTGTTTTTCTACAGTTTGGTTATCATATGTCTAATTGTGGATATTGTAGACCTACCTACATTTCCTTGAGTTTTTTCAGTGTACTTTTAATCAAATTTGATAGGTTTTTGATTATTATTTCTTGGTATTTTTTCTTTCTTTTCTCCTTCTGGACTCCCATTATGTATGTGTTGGTACTTTTGATAGTGTCCCACAAGTCTCTTAGCCACTGTGATTTTTCTTCATTTGCTTTATCTTCCTCTTCTCAGACTGTTTAGTCTCTCTCCTAATAAACTGTCTTCCAGTTCACTGATTTTTTTCTTCTATCCACTCAAATCTGTTGTTGAGCCCACCTAGTGAATTTCAGTTATTGTATTTTAAACTGTAGAGTTAATTTTTGAGTCTTTTAATTCCCGTGATTTTATTGATATTCTCTGTTTGCTGAGATAAAGTTGTTGTAATTTCTGTTACTTCTTTAGTTATTCTTTTCTTTACTTCTTTGAATATATTTATAGTTGTATTAACCCCTCAGGGACCCCATTTTCTGTTGGGTGTTTTTCTTTTTTTCCTATGTATGTGGCATATTTCCCTATTTCCTCACATGTCTTTTTAGTTCTGTGTTTTAAATTTGTCATTTTAGATAATATTTCAACAGCTCTGTTAGCAAATTCCTTAAATCTATCAAAGTTTTTTTGTTGTTGCTGTCATTTTGTTTTGGTTTCATTTTGGATGTTTTTAGTGTTTTTTATTTTATTGCTGTTGTTGCTAAGTCGATTCAGTCATGTCTGACTCTGTGCAACCCCATAGACAGCAGCCCACCAGTCTCCCCCATCCCTGGGATTCTCCAGGCAAGGACACTGGAGTGGGTTGCCATTTCCTTCTCCAATGCATGACAGTGAAAAGTGAGAGTGAAGTCGCTCAGTCATGTCCGACTCTTAGCGACCCCATGGACTGCAGCCCACCAGGCTCCTCCGTCCATGGGTTTTTCCAGGTAAGAGTACTGGAGTGGGGTGCCATTGCCTTCTCTGATACTATTCGTTTATTTAGTGGTTTTCCTTTGCTAATTCTGAGGTTTCTATATTTCATTTGATGTATAAACACTGAATTATCTATCATCTTTAAGTTACTTTTAAAACCATTTTATTGAGGTATGTATGATTGGCATTCAAAAAGCTGTGCATATTTAATGTATATGACTTGATAAATTTGAAGATAAGTATATGCCCTTGAAACCATAACCACAATCTGTGCCATAAACATGTCTATCTTCTCCACAGGCTTCCTCTCTCTCTTTTTATATATTGTTGTTATTATTCTTGTGGTTATAATTATTGTTATTTTGTGTGTGTGGTAAGAACACTTAACATAAGGTCTCCTACATCTTTAAGGCCTGATTCCTAGGGATGACATCCAAGTAAGTATATTTGTGTGATCAACCACTCATTGATTATGAGATTTTCTTGCACCTTTTGCCAAGGGGATCCTGTGAGAAGGCATGCCATCTAACATCAGCCTTAGCTGTCACTTCTTGATTGCATCAGCGACAAGAGACTGGTGTCATCTCCATTCCCAGGTCTTTCTTGGGCATGTGCATAGCCTTCCATATGAGCGTGACCTTTTCAATCCTGGAAATACATTGGCACGTTTAAAGTTCCCTGAGGTCCTCTACTTCTGGATTTCCATTTAAATTCTGGGCTGGGCTAAAGTTTACTGCAGTTGTAGTCACAGCATTAGGCAGCTGAGGGGTTGCCAGCAGTTTGTTGTTGTTTGGGTAATGCCCCAGGGATAGCACCACCTGCCACCCTCCCCACGTCCCCAGCCCAGCCCAGCTCTGAGTCAAACCTAGAGATTTCCCAGGGTGCTGCAAGTCTAGACAAATTAGTGCCTCTAGGATGGCACTTTTAACAGAGCTTCAAAAGCTTCAGTTCTGCCGGCCACCTGTAAGGCTGCTGGGAGGGAAGGAAGATGGTCACATCCACATTAAACCAGCACAACCCTGCTGTCTTGGCAAGGGTCTGCCATTTCTCTTGAATAGATGATTTTTCAGCTTGTTCCGTGACTCTGGTGCATTATTTGAGTTCTTAAATGGTTGGTTTTAGTCATTTTGCCTATATTTTTGTTGTTTGAGAGGGAAAGTGAGTTCATCAATATCCTCACACCACCATTCTGAAAATTTATTCTCTAGTGTGTCCCCCATGAGTCTGGCCTCTTCACTTAGCTGGATGTATGTGAGATGCACCCATTGTGAGGTGTGTATCAGCAGTTGATCCTTTCTATGGTTGAGTAGCACCTGGTATGGTTTTAAAATTGTAAAAGATTCTTTTCAATTCATTGGAGTGTAAAGATGTATGCTGCTGCTGCTGCTAAGTTGCTTCAGTCATGTCCGACTCTGTGCGACCCCATAGACGGCAGCCCACCAGGCTCCCCCGTCCCTGGAATTCTCCAGGCAAGAAGACTGGAGGGGGTTGCCATTTCCTTCTCCAATGCATGAAAGTGAAAAGTGAAAGTGAAGTTGTTTAGTCGTGTCCGACTCTTCGAGATGCCATGGACTGCAGCCCACCAGGCTCCTCCGTCCTTGAGATTTTCCAGGCAAGAGTACTGGAGTGGGTTGCCATTGCCTTCTCTGTAAAGATGTATATGCACATTCGAAAGAGTGTGTCATCAGCGAGATTATGGAATATGGGCCTGGTGGCGCTCCTTGGGGCATTGCCAGCAATCTCAGGTTTGGGGTCCACTGAACAGGGCAGTGTTCATTAGCGGTTTGGAGGACCAGATCTTACAGCCTGTCCCGGGGGAGCAGAGTTACAGCACCGTTGTCTGCCTCTGGGAAAAGGAGCTGACAGGATGCAGGAAGAGGCTCTGGTGCAGTGCGCACTGCCCATACCTGGAACAGCTATGAGCTCCATTCTTCAAAATGTGAGGTAAAACTCAGGACTCTCCTGACACGTGAGCATGATGGTCCCAGGACACTGCAGTGTTTCTTTACTTCTCACATGGTCATAAAGAGCCTCGTGCAGGCCAGAGTTCCAAATCGTGGACACCAGACGGTCTCCCAGAGGCTCCCAGCATGGAGGCCACCCTCTTCTGATATGAGACATACATGGACAGCTTTCAATAAGAGCTTCCAAGGGAGGTCTTGTTTATGAGCAAACCCTGGAGCAGAGGAAGTAATCAGGGAGTTAGAGAGAGGCCCGAGGAAGAGTTTTCCAGGCAGAGGGAAAAATAAATACAAACCTCAGAGGGAGAAGGGGCTGAGACTGTTGCCGAGAGAGTGAAGGGGAAAGGAGTTGAGGTGAGGTCAGGAGTGTGTGTGTGTGTGTGTGTGTGTATGCATGCACAGACATGCCCTTGTGGAGTGACTGGAGAAGGGGCTCTGGCTGCTCCTCTGGGGGATGTGAAGGTGCTGGAGTCGTTGAGCATGGAAGCATGCATTCATTCATTCATCACATGAGCAACCACTGGGTGTGCTCCAGGGGCTGGGGAGAGAGCAGTGAGCAGACAGGCAGAACCTCCTGCTCTCAGGATGAGGAAATGGAATCAAACCATTGAACTGATCATCATCTCTTGGAAATGCTAAGGGGGAAAGAAAAATGGGAAGCAGGGTAAGTAGCAGGATTGTGTACATAAATGTGAAGGGAAGTGTTTGGCATGTTGAATAGGGTGTCCTTTCTTCCTGACCATCAACCCCAATGTAACCAGTCTTCTCACCTCCATCATTACAGATGCCTCTCTGCCCGTTTATGAATGTGGAATAAGTGGGATCTCACAATGCAAGATATTTTGAATATGTATCTTCTTCTACTCACCCTTTTGCCTTGCTATCACAGGCCATAGTGTTTGATGCTCTGTTTACAGGTCAAGTGTTTCTGCTGCATAGACAGCAGTGGAAGGGGAGAATGGACCCACGGAGGTCTGGGGGAGGGCAGTCTGTGATCCAGCAGGATCAGAGCTGCTGGGACTGTGTGTGACCAGGGAGGGTGAGAGCATCACATTCTGATGCATTTTGAAGACAGAGCATAAATAGTGTTTCTTGATGGATTGCATGTAGGGTAAGAGAGGGAAAGGAGTCAGAGATAACCAGGATGTGTGGCCTTAGCCCATGAAAGGGTGGAGCCAGAGTTTAGGCAGGCTGGTGACTGCAGGGGAGTCATACCAGGTGACTTCTGGTGACTGGTCTGTGGAGGAAAGCTGCATTTGTGTTTTGACAAGCTAAGCATGATGTGTCTATTAGATGTATAAGTGGAGATGCAAGCAAGCCATCCCGTTTCTGAGCCTGGTTTTCCATGGAGAGGTCCAGCCAGGAAAGGTACACTGAGAAGTTGTGGGCATTTGGCTGTCATTTGAAGTCAGGTCACTAACGGGACAGGTACAGAAAGAGGGGGAAGCTTTCGCAGGCCCAGCTCAGGGGCACTCCAGCATTTACAGGGCCAGAGACGAGGAGACACTTGCAAGAGGGACTGAGGCAGGAGGGGATCCAAACATGGAAGGTCAAGTGAAGGGAGTTGTGAGAATGCTGTGCATCATGCAAAGTGGGCAGCCCTGTGTAAAAGCTGAGCAGCGTCCTTACCAAAAATGGTCAGATGACTGCTCTACATCCTACCACGGCATTCCCTCTGGGCCTGCCATGCCGCTCTTTGGGAAGAGTGATGGTGGTATAAATATTATGAGAAAGAAGGAATGCCAGCCTGAGAGGGAGGGATCTGGTAAGATGCCACAGCTGCTGCTGGAAACTTTGGGGAGATGAAGCTCAGAGGACAGCAGTGTCTTCAGCTGACGTCTGTTTGAGGGCAGCCACAGGGAGACACCTTCAAAACGAAAGAGTTGGGGTGCTAGTCATTAGCAGGTTGTTGGCAGGTCCCTCCAGCATGTGGGTAAGCCCACACCCAGCCCCTCTGTACTTAGTCCAGGTCCCCTGTTTATTCTTTCTTGTTGAGGCTTTCTCTGCTCCATGCAATTGCAAAAATCACTTTCAAGTCATCTTTAATTATAAAGATATTATTAATTATTGAAGATAAATAGCACTGTCCGTTATGAATTGAATTGTGTCCCCCTCAAAATAGATATAATGAAATCCTAACTCCCAGTATTTCAAAATGTGACCTTATTTGGAAATAGTTCTTTATGGAGGTATTCAATTTAAAATGAGGTCACTAGAGTGGGCCCGCACCCACTGTGACTGGGGTATGCACACAGAGGGAAGACCATATGAAGACACAGGGAGAAGTTGGCCATCTACAAGCCAAAGAGAGAGGCTGTAGGAGAAACAACCCTGCCAACACTTTGCTCTTGGACTTCTGGCCTCCAGAACGGTTGTCTGAGCCACCCAAGCTGTGACACTTTGTTGGGGCAGCCCTAACAAACTCATATATGGGCTACCTTTACAAAAATTCACTGCTGCCATCTTTGATTATAACAGATGTGCATCCTTGTTTGTTTCTATGAACTCAAAGTGTTCACTGCCAACAAAACCTCTGCTTTCAATTATGCCAACTGGTTGACTTGCTCTGGGGATGAGAACAGCCTCTGGCCACGTAGGTATTGAAGGTATTGAAGTGTTAGTTGCTTGTGCTTGCTTGTGCTTAGTGTCCACCTATTTGCAACCCCATGGGCTGTAGCCCACCAGCCTCCTCTGTCCATGGAATCCTCCAGGCAAGAATACAGGACTGAGTTGCCTTCCTGGATCTCCCAGGATCTTCCTGGGATCAAACCTAAGCCTCCTGCATTACAGGCAGATTCTTTACCATCTGAGCCACCAGGGAAGCCCCTCTGGACACATCCTGAACACAAATTCCTGGCTGAAAGAGGGTGATACAAACCTTTGGAACCGTTTCCCTGTGGGTCTCATTCACTGCACCATGAGATTTCTCCAGACAACCGTGGGTTCCAAGGCTGCTAGACCTGCAGCACAGGAGTTTAACTCTCCTGAAGCAAACAGAAAGTAACCTCCAGCATTATCATGGGTTAATGGAAAAAAAAAAAAATTCCTGTGTGCATGGGAATAACTGATACTCCAAACAGTCTTCTGTAAAACCAAATGGAAACAATGAGCTTGGAGTACTTACCCAGCATTTCTGTTGGCTCCCTTTGTGCAAGTTTTGCTGCAGTAACAAGCAGGAATATCACTGGATTAGGGGCTTGTGTCGTAGTGAAGGGTGTTGGGGTCTCACCCTCCCAATCACATATGTTGTGGGTGGAGGCTCCTGGCTTCCCAGCCCCATGCCACCATGGCCAGGGGTTGCAGGTGTTGGGAAAGAGAGAAGATCAATGAAAGGACCCAATTCAGCCTCCTGAGCAGCTTCATCCCTACTTTAACCAGCTATTCACTTGGGCCTTGACAGTGGGACCTTTGTTGAGGGTTCTGGGGGGCTGTCTGTGACAGAGGTAGAAAAAGCATTATGACAGCAATATTGGAGGGAATTGGGTCTGTGCCTGGATCATTTGGGAGGGGTTGATATTTTTGCTGTAGAAGGAGAATCACAGCAAAGGTTAAATTGGTGAGAGGCACTGCTTACTCCATTTTCAGGCTGTTGGATTTAACTTTGTATTTCCACAGCAGAGTTAGGTCTGCCCTTTAAGGAATGTAGACACAGAGGCTAATATTTACTCAATTTGCAGTTCAAAATAATGAAATGAAAAATTGCAAACTGTTAAGACGATTGCCGATTATGTACTGGCAGCTCACCTTGAATGCTGTGTGGTTTTCTAGCTGGCCGTTGAGACACACGGTATAACATTTTATTGAGTACATTCCCAGAAACATTATCGAGTCTCTTTACTGTGGACATACTTTCTCTGGCCCAGTTCCCAGGCTAATGGACTCACCTTTTAGGATTTTATACTCTGCTCCTTTCCAGTTATTAGTTCTTTTTCCTTAACTGTTGCATTTCCAGCATCACGGATGTTTTTGATTTGACGTGTTGCTGAGCTAAGTGATTGTTCTGGAACACACGATGAACATTTCCAGTTGCCAGTGGATATACTGACTTCTCACGCAGCACAACTCATCATAAAATGCATGCTTGCCCTTCCGGAGGCACCCGGCATGCCACACCGTCTCCCTTCCAGGCTGTGGTCCTTTGCCCGTGTGCCCTTGACTGCTTGCTGTTCGTTCTCATATTCTGGAAATTATACCTTCATTTAGGATGACCAAATCCAAAAATGCCAAGCTTTGGTGAATGAAATACCCTCCCTAATTAAAAGGAGACTGCTTTGAAGTTGTCCAAATAGGCCAGAGACTGCATCTAATTAAATCACAAGGAGTGTACTGATTCAGATGAACAGGTTAGAGATTAATGAATGAATAATCTGAATAACAAAACATTTTTTAAAGAGAAACACAAATCAAAAGCAGAGTAGCACATGGACTCAAATCTAAGAGTGTGAGTTGAATGTCATTAGTAAATTCTCTCTTAATCGTGTCTCTGCTCTTAATGAGGTAGCCATGGTACAGTACCAGAAAGGAGCCTGGAAATCAGGACAGACCCACTTGTACTTTGTGGATCTGAATTTCTTTTATGTTACTGATGCCTTAAATCAAGATGTCATTTCAGTGGACCCTGTTGAGAGGTCTGCAGAAGATCCTGTTTGTCTGGGGCACAGTTTCTGATTACTCAGAATTTGTACATGTTTGGGGCTGGGTGTGCATATCCAGCTGTCGAAGGGCTGTGGGAAACCTTGACTTCTTAACAAGCCCAGCGACATCAACAATGCATCCTTTCATATGGTCCTTCTGAGGAAACCAGTTGGTTCAGCCCTGAATATATAGGACATTAATAAGTGCTGCTAAGAACACACGCCAAGTACTAGGTTAGGAGCTGATATCACCATGCCATGACAATTTACATACAGTTTAGCTCAAAACCCTACATACTCAAAAGTGATTTAGTTGCTGAACATTCCCTGGCATGCTACTGAATCTTTGAACAACCTGTATCAGATCCTGTGAATCTGTGTTGTATTTTGTTCACATGGTCAGTGCTTATGCCTGTCTTGCACCATTAAGGCCACTTGGAAATAAGATCTTTCTTACAGCTCTTCTTTTAAAAAAATGTTTTTAATGATTTTATTTATTTATTTAATTTGTTTTATTTTTGCTGTGTCTTTATTGCTGCTCAGGCTTTTCTGTAGTTGCAGTGAGTGGGGCTACCCTCTAGTTGCAGAATGTGGGCTTCTCATTGTGGTGGCCTCTCTTGTTCCATAGGACGTTCTCTAGGGCATGCAGGCTTCAGTAGTCGTGGCTCCCGGGCTCTAGAGCACAGGCTCGGTAGTTGTGGCACACGGGCTTAGTTGCTCCTCGGCATGTGGGATCTTCCTGGATCAGGGATTGAACTCGTGTCTCCTGCATTGGCAGGTGGATCCTTTACTACTGAGCCACCAGGGAAGAGCCCGCCTTACAGCTCTTCTTTACTTGTGAGCCTTGGTTAAGAGCTTGACCAATGTGATGGGATGTGTCATTGTTCCTCAAAAAACTTTTTACTGTGTGAAGGTAGGTCAAGAGTTTACATTTTCCTCACACTCTGTCCCCTCTTAATATTAAATCTTAGTGTGGTACATTTGTCACAGCAGATGTGCCAAGATCAACACATCGTTGTTGTTGTCATTTAGTCACTAAGTCGTGTCTGACTGTTTTGTGACAGCGCGGACTTAGCCTGCCAGGCTCCTCTGTCCATACATTATTCTTTACTAAAATCCATACTATTCGTCTTTCTTTGAACTTTACCTGGAATCCTTTTTCTATTCTAGGATCCCACCCTGGTTACCACATTGTAGTTAGTCTTTGCTCTAAGCTTCAAAGTGTAGTTTAAAAAAAACAGTTTATTTATTTATGAATTTGTATTTTTTTAGGCTGTGCTCTGTGGCATGTGGGATCTTAGTTCTCCAACCAGGGACTGAATCCGTGCTCCCTGTATTGGGAGCACAGAGTCGTAACCACTGGACCACCAAGGAAGTCCCTAAAGTATAATTTTGACCTGGATCAAACTATACACTTAATGTATCATTGCAAGGCAATGAGTCACAGTTAATTTTTTTCATATTAAATACTCTCCTTTCTTCAAACATCAAAAAACCAATAAGGAGGTAATAAATCACCACTACCTGATTGATGAGATCAAAGATTTGAGTTTTCCAGTAGCTTTACATTGTTTTGCTGGTTTTTTTTTTTTTTTAGATGAAGTTCACTCATGTCCAATGGAAAAAGTTAGAGCATCCACATTCTTAATGGACATGTGTGGCCTTAGTAGCGTGGCTTTTAGTATTTACCAGAATGAAGGACCTGTAATTTGCCTTGAGGAGTAACCTCATTTCAGAAAACAATAATTAAGTCCTGAGGAGTTAGGGCAGCTGAGTCCTCCCAGAACTTTTGCTCTCTTTAGGCCTTCCCCATCTTCAGTTAGCCAGTTGGGGGAAAGCATACCAGCACCCGGTAAATCCAAGGGGGACTTTGTATAAAGAAGCTCTCAGGACAGCCATGTGGAAGGCATGACTTGACTCACCACCTTGGACCAGTCGCTGCCTGAACTGGACTGGCAGTGATTGCCAAGGTGGGTCATGGGATGAAGAAGGAGAATAGAAGTCCTTTGTCCAGTCTTGGTGACCTGGAGAAGAACGTGCTAGCTGGGGAGAAGCAGTGGCCCCTAAACGCGAGGTGGAGAAATGCTTCCTTTGTCCTTGTCATGAGCTGTGTCTTTCTGCAGCAGGAATGTGAATGTGTGCTGGCTTCTTCTCAGTGAGACTCTCAGCTCCTAAACCATCACATCTGTGGACCAGTAGTCCTGGTTCTCTGGCTTTTCATTAGTTCTCTGTCTTTTATCCATTAGTCATTGCTGTGTCTCCATGCATCCTCCACATCCTGTCTACTTAGGCAGCCAAAACTTTCCCACAGGGTCTGGGCAGTGGTCTGATGTGCTGATGTAGCATTTAAAGGCCTTTGCTAATCACCTAGTGCAATGTGCTTCTCTCCAGCATTTTTTTTTCCTTTTCTTTTTGGGCATGAGATTTAAAAAATCTAATGAAATTAATGTTTGTTCAAAGAGCCACATATGATATCATTCCATTTATATGAAGTGGCCCCAGTACATAAATCCATAAAGACAAAAAAACAAGTTAGTGGTTACAGGGTCTGGGAGAGGTGAGATTGGTGGGGGAGACTGCTAATGGAAATAAGCTTTCTTTTGGAGGTAATAAAATATTGCAGAATTACATAGTGGAGATTGTTGAACAACCCAATATTAAAAACCACTCAATTGGCAGACTTTAAAATGCTAAAATTTGTGATATATGAATTATTTCAATTAAAGACTTGGTGCTTGTTCATTGTACAGATGTTGAAAAAGAAAATAAAAGAGGACTTTTAAATTACTATATAATTTCATGTAACTAATAGTGGGTGACAGTTTTTATTGTTTCTGTTTTTGGTGTTTGTCTCATTTATTTTTCCTTTGGTTGTTCTTGACCCTTTTTGGGCCAGGAAAATTCCTCTTGGAATCTGCTGAGACACTAGACCCTGTTCTCACTTGTTGGAGGTGCAGCATCTCGAATAAGGATAGCCATTCTACAGTGTAGGAGAATGATGATTTTATATATATATATATATATATAAAACTAGGTCTACTTCGGACTGTAAATGGTGCCCTTATGTCTCAGTTAGGAAGCAACAACAGGGCCTAGTTTTCCTGGAACTTAAGGCCTCAATTCCAAGGACCGCAATGACTGGATATTGTGAATTTATTCACACATTTGACTTGCAGAGGAAATGTGCTAGAGCTCAGGCTCTGCACACTTTCACATCTAAGTCCCAAAGACTGGGGTCCCTGATATTAGCCTTGAAAATTAGTGAATTTTACCTGTTTTTCCAAATATGTAGATGATACTCTTTTGCTTAAATATCCAAACTAAATTTTACCTAGAGTAAATCTTAAGGCTGAAAGAAACTAAAAATCAATTCCCAGGGAAGGTACTGATCAGTGCAACATATTCAGGGAGAATCTCAGCATTTCTAATTTCAAAAGGGACTTTGCATGTCTCTGTGTGTGTGTGTGGGTGGTGGTGGGGGGGGGATGACATCTGCTCATGAGTCAACAGAAGCGTTTGTATCACCTCCGGCTCTTCTCCCATGAAGAGTGTGCATGTCCACACCCCCAGCTCAGATGAACACGAAAATACTTATGCTTCCAAATTGAAAGCTGCCTTGGAAGAGCTGGGGCTCTTTTGCACAGTGGAATTGGGCTAATGTGCTTATTTTTCTACAGAGTATGTATTTATTTGACTGTTTCACACCATTTGTCAATTTCTAAGCAGTTAATAATTTTTATTCCTCTTTCAGATGTGTGTATATAGTACAAGTGTGTTTGATTTCCTGTGGTCTCTCTACATTTAAACAGTGCTGAGTGATGGTATGTGTAACATGCCAATTTAAAATTTCAAACCCAAACTGAACCACATTGATTGGCCTGTACGGCTTATGCTTGTCTCTGTCCTGCAGCCCCGAATTCTGTCTGGGTTTTAGTCTTCACTAGAGATGCAGCAGCTGATATCCTCTAGCTGTTTACAGTCCCTTGAGGAGAATTAAAATATATGCAACTATTGATTCAGGGGATGATGTGATTGCCATAGGAGAGGTGTATGGTTCAGGGGATAGTTTTAGAGAATAAAGTTGTTACTTCTGAAAGGTTGATCAAGGATGTTTTATGAAAGATGGTGTGAATGTGTGACTTCTGACACATGGGTAAGTTTGGACTAGCATTGACAGAAAGAAGGAATCTTCCGTAACTGAATGAAAAGCCATGAGCCCGTTTCAGAAATAATCTCCCCTCTTGGTTGCTTGGAATTGGGCCTGAATTCTAAGGGCGTTGCAAGCTGATGTTGTTACCTCGCAAGTCCTGGGATTTAGGAACAAGTGGGCAGAGAAGATCAACTGAGACACATGGGTACCTGTGAGTGTAAACTGGCCAGTGTTTGTTGAGCTAAATAATTTAAAGCATCTTGTGTACCTGACTTCTGTCTGAAAATCACTTCTACTCCGCTTTTAGGTCTCCAGTTTTTTGAGTAAGGCCTCATCTTAAGGGTTGGCAGAGGGGGTTCCTGAAGTGTCTCGGTGTTTTGTTATGCATGCTCCCTCTCATTTAAGGGAGGCATGCATACATGCTCGCTCTCATTTAAGGGAGACAAGTTGGGTGGCCCAATATTGAATTATAAACTACCTTTTTTATAATAATTTTTTTTAATTTTTGTGGTAAATATACAAAATTTATCATCTTAACCATTATTAAATGCACAATTCAGTGGCATCAAGTACATTCACCTTGTTGTACAAGCATCACCAATATCCATCTTTAGAACTTTCTCATCTTACCAAAATGAAACTCTGTCCATATCAAACACTTAACTGCCCATTCTGCCTCCTCCAGCAACCTGTCACCCACTATTCTACATTCTGTCTATGAATTTGACTACTCTATTTGTTTTTCTGTGTCTATCTCACTCAGAATAACCCACCCATGTTGCAGAATGTATCGGGGTTTTCTTCCTTCTAAGCTGCATCATTTGCCATCACATGTGTGTCCCGCTCTTTGATACTGTCAAGCCAGATTCATCCAGATGTGTTGGCAGAGTCACCCTGACAACATATGGCTTCACCATTTCTACCCCCATCCCCCACCTCCAACCAGTGGGACCCCAGTCAAGGCCAGGGTATGGGGTGGAAGTCTTCAAAGCAAACTGCACTGGGATATTAAGAAAGGACTATATGAGGCCCCGAACGGTTTCTAGGTCATCAGTCACACCTACCCATCCCTCCTGGCATCTCAGGACAGGGGACCCATGAGTTTGTGCTGTACTCTCACTTGAGCAGACCTTGGTGTTTATGACTCTGAGGTGACTGCTTCTGCTGACACTGTCTCTGAGGGAGTGAGGTTACTATTGCCATAAAGATGAGAAACTTCTGTCTTTATGCTTATTGGGTAGATCAGTTCTTGGCTGTTGACTGCTAATGAGTCTGGGGGCTGGGGTGGGCAAGAGGGAATGAGCTGCTGAAGAAACTCTCCAAATCTGAATTTATTCAGAATTATAACAGGCCTATATCTGAAGGACCACCTGCTGACTCTGGCTCCAGAAGTGTTTAATTTTGCCAGCTGGTGTTTTAATCTTTCTTTTTCCCAAAATGAAACTTGGGCCACATGTTTGCTTCCTTCATACCTGCTGTAAAGCATTTGCATTTTGCCTGGGATTGCCGAATGATTGCAAAATTGCAGGAATCACTTTTGCTTTTGGGCCAAATCTGATGCTACAAAAGCCCTGTGAATGTTACCGAAACACCTTATCCCTCTGCTGCTGCTGCTGCTGCTGCTAAGTTGCTTCAGTCGTGTCTGACTCTGTGCAACGCCATAGATGGCAGCCCACCAGGCTCCACCGCCCCTGGGATTCTCCAGGCAAGAACACTCTAGGTGTACTATAAACATTGGGCAGTTTTGCTAAAACACTATTGTCTTTGCATGAAAAGCAGAATAAAGGCCCTGAAGATAAATCTCATTAATGTGTGTGCTGTGCTCTTTTGCCCAGGGCAAGCGGAAGTTCCTGACTCAAGTGACCCTTTGGGACAACTGGATGGACATGACAGCCCTGTTCCAACTCTGAAAGGTAAACCGTGAAGTGTTCTTTGAATGCAAGCATTTGAATGTGTTTTCAGAGTACCATGCAGAGTGACTCACTGTGCCACTCTACTCAAGGCTTGGCCTGCTGAAATGGATGGTCAGGGTCTCCCATGGCCCAGTGCTGCCCCATGGGTGGGCGTAAAGCTGAATTCCACCTCTGTACTCCAACACTGAATCATATCTCAGAGACAGGGTTTGGGGTGAAGTAGATAAGAATAACTTTATTGCTTTGCCAGGCAAAGGGGGCCACAGCAGGCTAATGTCCTCAAGACTACATGTCCCAACCTGGAGTGGGAAGTGAGAAGTTCTATAGGAATTTCTGGTTCAAAGAACTTCATGGTTCATAAAGGGAGTGATCAGCTTGTGGACATTCTTCTGATTGATTGGTGGTGAGGTAAGTAGGAGTCAGCACCGTCAATCTTCTGGTTCCAACTGATCTAAGATCTGTAAGATTGTGAGCAGCATTCTGTTAACTTCTCCTACCTGGTAGGGATTTCAATATCTGCATAACAGCTCAGAGATATTATTATGTGTACCACTTGAGGAGGAACAATGACCCTACTCCAAAGTTGCACTATTGTTGTGTTGTTTTGTTTTTTTTGACAGCTCCTCCTTTGTCTCTGCATCTCCTCCCTTCCCTGATTAGCAACTGTTTGAACCTGCCCATTGGAACTCAGGCAAGGTTATGAAGGCTGCTCTTGTTTTTTAGTCGCTAAGTCCTGTCCACCTGTTTTGTGACCCCATGGACTGTAGCCGCCATGCTCCTCTGTACATGAGATTTCCCAGGCAAGAATACTGGATTGGGTTGCCATTTCCTTCTCCAGGGGATCTTCCCAACCCAGGGATCAAACCTGTGTTTCCTGCATTGGCAGGCAGATTCTTTACCGCTGAGCCACAAGGGAAGCCCCGTCATGAAGGCTAAATGAAACCTGTTTCCTGTAATCAAGAAATGGGGGGATACAGAAAGGCTTTTGTGCCCAGGAGTCCCACAGGGTCCTGCTTGGTATCAGGTGCAGTGGCATGCCTCCTGAAGCAGTTTTGAAAGCTGGGTGGAGCTTGTCAGAAGCTGGTGGGTGGGTGGGAGATGAGAGGGCAGGGGTAGACAGATGGCCACGGAAGGGAAGAAGGAGATTGAAGGGAAGAAGGAGATTTAAGGGAGCTCTGTGGGCCCAAACAGAGCCCTAGGACCTGGACTCCTGGCTTGGCCATGAAGTCTCCTGCTGACAAGGTCTTCTCGGGCTATTCTCCAGATGTAATTGTCCAGACTAGGGAGCACCTCAGGTGGGCAAGTGGCCCTCCTCCACAGGTCACCAGAGAGCAGGTTATTTGTCTTCTTGCTCCAGTCTTTCCCAGAGGTCACTGCCAAGATCACTGCCCACTTGGCAAACTTTGTAGGCATCTTAGATTTGAAAATCAGTAGACACCATTTCTTGTAATGCAGCCCAGTCACTTGACGAAGTGGTGCTTTGCTCCCTTCATCCCCTGTCACCATATTGCCTCAGTCAGCCCAGGCTGCCACAACATAACACCACAGGCTGGGCGGCTTAATCGGTAGACATTTACTCCTCACGATCCTGAAGACTGGAAGTCTGAAATCAAGGCGCTGGCATTGCTGGGTCCTAGTGGCATGCTAGGTTTGTAGACAGTGTGGTTTTGCTATGTCTTCACAGGGAGAGAGAGAGTGGGCTCTGGTCTCTTCTTGTCTTATAAAGACTCGAATCCTATTATAGGGATCCCACCCTCACGACCTCATCTAACCCTAATTACTTTCCAAAGGTCTCACCTTCAAATGAGGCACCACTACCACACAAGTGCTTAAGGCTTCAACATGTAAATTTGCGGGCACGCAGTTCAGTGTATAATAATTAACTGTTAAAACAGCTACTTTATATCTGTTGAGCTTCTTTTTGTAAGCATTATTCAGAGCCCAGACATCCAGAAATTTCTCAGCCCCCTGCATGTTGAGGGTACCTGTGTCCCCTCAGGAATGTGTTCACCTCCACGCGCCCAAGGCTGGGTCTCCTGGAGACTGAGTAGAAATGACTCAAGTCCACCAGTCTCAGCTGAGTGGAATAGATGTCCCTCTGTGTCCTGAAAGAACCTCTTGGGATCACACAAGGAACTTCCACATTCTGGCCTCAGAATAGTTGTTTAAATTCACAGAAATAGAGTCGTAGATGTAAAAAGCAAATGTTTGGTTACCAGGAAGGAAGGGGGCAGGAAGGATAAATTGGGAGAATGGGATTGATATACACACACTACTATATGTAAAATAGATAACTAATAAGGACCCACTGTACAGCACGGGGAATTCCACTCAATATTCTGTAATGACCTATGTGAGGAAAGAATCTAAAAAAAAAATGGATACATATAGATGTATAACTGATTCACTTTGCTGTCAAGCAGAAACTAACATAACATCGTAAGTCAACTACGGTCCAAGAAAAATTATAAAGCAAATGAATAAACAGGGTGTGTGGATCTACTTGCTGTTGGTGGTGCCTTGTGTGTGGAGGCTCCTTGATAATAATTTTCCCCTTTCGTATCTTATGCAGTAAATATATAGGTTAGTTTCCTCACATTGACCCCCTCGCAGTCCTACTGTGGTCACTGTGACCTTGCACAGAGTCAGGATATTTGGAGGAGAGGGCCCTTTTTGGCTAGGTAGGGATGTATCTCCATGGCGACCAAGATCTGGGCTCTGGAAATTTGTGTACCATGCTGGGCCTTAGGATAGATTTCTTAGGAAGAAAGGTAGTTTTTGGTGGTTAGATTCTGAAGTCATTTTTCACAAGTGTGATTGAGCTCACAATCTAGTATTATAGAGACTCAGATCCATCACAGGGGTCCTGCCCTCACAGCTCTTGCCCAAAAAGGGACTTGCCCCACTCTTGCTTTATTCTCCCCTGGCCTCCTCCTCACACCCTCAATGATGGAAGGAACTGGCTTGGCAATGCCAGACTTATTAATCCACACACTTTTTTTTTTGTTTAAAGAGCTTCAGGGAGCATTACTCCTTGGCCACATTTGGCTTAAATCATATATAAAAAGTAATAATAGTTGAATGGACTGTATGAGCTATTTCTTTAATCCAGTTACCGTTTATGATGCCCATGCATCTGTAAAACTGCAGGCAGGTGAAAATGGCTAGCGGGCAGTCTGTCACTGAGCGAAACAGAATCTAAGAATTAGTTACAAGCTTAAAAAGCATTTGAGTTCAGATGTACTGGGCCAGGATTGAGCACTTAACATATAATTGGTGGTTGGTATTCAGAGAGGGAGATCCCAGAGCCGATATAGAAGGAAAAACAATACAAAAGGCGTGATTTGCAGCTGAAACGTTTTCCTGAAATTTCTGTATGCCAAAGTACTGTCATCGTTAGGACTGAAGCTGGCCTTAGGACTCTGGTAATAGTATTTAACAGGAGTTTTATATTCTTTACCATATTAGATACACTATTTATTATTATTGTACTTACAAAAGTGTTCATTTGGCCTAGAAACCATTTGCTCTTTTGTTCCAAGGCTGTATTTTAAATGCATATGTAACTGGTTTTGTAAAATCAGTACTTTGGAATGTGTGTGGGCAGAGGATCATTTCTGAGAGCCTGAGCTGGTGGTGCTCCTCTTGTTCGTCTTGCGTCCTCCAAAAATAGACCCGCTTGCTTGTGTCTCCTGCCTAGGAGAAGGGTGCTCATCATCCTGGCTGAAACCAGAAGGGGAATTCCTGACTCTCTGCACTTGAAGCTGTGTTGCAATTAGAGGTGATCTCAAGGGCGTTCTAAATCACAGGGCAGGAGTTGATGCCTTACTCACCAGGCTGCCCCCTGCTATTTGTGACATGTTATGTTGTGGTGCTGAACTGAAACTTCCTGGTACAGAGAAAACAAAGCCATCAGCAGAGTTCACCCTGTTGGCATGGAGACCATGCCTGATATCTGTTTCTTGGGTGCCTGATCCACCTAGGATGCAGGGATTGATTAGCGTATGTGTTGGGTGCATTTCTGGTTTATTCTGGGACTCTTGGTGCATGTGTGAGTGTGTGTGAGCATGTGTGTGATTGTTTCCTGGAGTTTATGGAGAGTGAGGGTCTCCAAGGCTGATGGGTAAACTTGAAAACAGCACTCTACTTGCAGTAGCTTAGGTCTGTGGCTGGGAACTTCAGGCCAAGCTCAATCTGTGAGTCTGGGCCCCTGCACCTCCCCTCTGAGTGGCCCCCGGCTGGTCATGGAAATCTGGGGCTCCCCTAGACGGTAAGCAGAGAGTGTCCAATGTTGCACCACTTCCTTGGACAAATTTAATGTGAGTTTCTGGGCTCTGAGCCCTGGCCACTCTCCAGGTGAAGGCTGATCATTGAGCTCCCTTGATCCTCCTGCAGCCAGAATTTTCTGAGCCCATTGGGCTGCCCAGGATCTGAACAAACTGAACATTGTTGGGAGAAAGCCCAAACGTACAGATGAGAGATTTCAAAGTGAACAAGTCCTATGCAGAATGGATTGGGTAGCATAGGACCTCATATACACATATGAGAGCCCTCTGTGTGGGAGGGCAGGGATGCAGCCTGCTTCTCAGAGTGGTGAGGCCAGTGTGGGCCTCCAAGCCTTTGTCTCTGCTTCTCCTTCTCCTTCTCAGTGTACCCTCTCACTGTTTCAGGATAACTGCTGCGACCTGCCCCTCAGCTGGGATGGAGTCATGGTAACCGGTGGCCAGTGCCTGGCTGGACTGTCCGTTGTTGTCCCTACTGAAGGTGACAGACAGGCAGTCGCCCTTTCTCAGCCCACTGGGTTTGAACACCAAACTGCACTGGCCTTGTTCTTGTGTGCTTGTCTAACGTGTGTCCCAGGTGTGTGCATCTGTGTGTGCGTTTCTGTCTGTATGAACCCCCCAGAACCCCGCCACTGAGAAGTCAGCAGCTTGTGTGTACTCCCAGTTGCCTGTTTTTGTGTGTGCTTCTCTCTCTGAGTCTGCCCGTGTCATCTGGTTTTCTGGGTCTAGCTCTGTCTTCTTGTGCCCGACCATCTGTGTGTGTGTGTGTGTAGGGTGGGTGTGTGTGTGGGTGTGTGTGTGTGTGTGTGTGTGTGTGTGTGTGCATCTGTGTCCCTGTCCCTTTAAGAGGATGTGCTACGTGTGTTGTTCAGCCGCTCAGTGTGTCTGACTCTTTGCGACCCCATGGACTATAGCAACCCAGTGTGACCCTGTTTGTCCAAAGGCCTCCCTCCTTCTCTCTCTTACTTTTCTTCTTCAAACCCACTATAGTCGTTTCCAAGGACTGTCATTACAAAGTACCACAAACTGAGTTCCATAAACAACAGAAATTTGTCCTCGTGGTTGTGGAGGCCAGAAGTCCAAAGTCAAGGTTTTGGCAGGGTTCGTGCCTTTGGGAGGCTCTGTGGGAGAAGCCATCCACATCTCTCTGAGCTTCTGTTTTGCTGGCAGTCCATGCAGTTCCTGGGCGTGGGGCCACATCATTCCAGTATCTGCCTGTTTTCATGTGATCTTTTCTGTGTCTGTATTCAAATCTCCCCCTCTAAAGAATACTAGACATTTGATTAAGGCCCATCCCTATGTCCTCATCTTAATTTGATTATTTCTGCAATGACTCAATTTCCAAGTAAGGTCACATTCACAGTTTGCCACTATCTCACTGGAGGAACACAGTTCACCCCACAATACCCTCTTCTCCTCCAAAGACTCTTACATACTTTTCTCCATTTCTCAGGTCCTTTAAATTTCATTTCCCCATTTTTCTCATTGTCTCTGATTCTCATTCTTTCTAGTCTTACACCCTCCTCTGACCCTGGTAAGCTCCTCCTCCCACCCTTTCTGCAACTGGTTCCATGTAGACCACTAGACAACTCAATGGGAGCGTCTAAGTGGGAGTGGCCCCTGCCACTGCCCCTGACTGATTTATTGGCCTATAAATACTTCCTTCTGGGAAAAGCAGCTTTATATCCTCCATGCAGCTCTCAGGGTCCCCTCGTCACCTGCCCTTCCAGGCAGGTTGTTTTATTTCCCACCAGTCAAAGCCCTGTGACCTTGTAACCCTGGTACACATGGCTTTCCTTATCTCCTCCCCAGGCCAGCCAGTGTGACCTGGTAAACAGGCAGATCCTCAGACACTTTAGTCATTTAACCACATTGGTGACTACGTGGATGGTCAGTTGGGGTAAAAAAATCATTCATCACTGATCTGACTGTGAGGTCAGGAGTGGTGTCCTCTGGAAATGAGTTCTCCTGTTACCTCTGCCTTTAGTGTGTTTTCATGCTTGGTTTGAGCTCACTGTGCAGAGTTTAGGGGTGAGCAGAGAGCTGACCTGGGCACCAGGGAGATGGAATTCATTAGCATCAGTTGTTGAAGTGACCTGCTGTGAGGAAGGGGAAACCCTTTTGGATAATCAAAAGGGAAGACTTCTCCTCTTTTAATGCTGAGGAGGACTGGCCAGATCCAACTTAGCTGGATTCTCAGTCACAGGTGCTAGCTCCTCCCAGCCTGTTCAGTGGCAGCTGGAGAGGTTTGGAGCAGCTCTTGAGGAAGCCCTTGTGAACTAGAGGAGGGCTTAGCAATAGCCAGGACAAATACCATATTTCACACATAAAGGAAATGAAACCGAGAGATGAAGTGGCTGGCTGGGAGTTAACCACCAAGAGAAAAAGTAGTATTGTGCTTAGTCTTCTGAGAACTTTCATTCTGTTTTCATTTTGGCCTCCAGTGAATGAATGATGGTTGTAACGGTGGACCAAATTTATTTGGCCACCCTCCCACTTACATTACATACGAGTGCTCAATAAAATATTCATCGAAGATGTAAATGATTAGATGAACTTGCAAGAGAGTTGGAGAAACGCCCAGGAGCCAGGATTAGGAAGGAAACAGAACTGTGACAGTTCTGGGCTGCTGAGGAAGGAACCGCTGAGGTGTTCCATTCTGTTTGCAGCCTTAGGGAATGGCCCAGTTTTCATGGGAAAAGGTTTATGTGAGATAAAGAGTTGGATTCTGCAGATGTCATGCTATTTATGACGTGAGCTCTCCAACAGTGAGAGGCAGTGTCACCCTGTGGCCGTGGGCAGATGTGGATGCATCCATGGACTCTGGAGTAGAGGGGTACCAATAAGACAAGGACACCTTAGCAAAAGCTGGTACGGGCAAAAGACAACTGCAGACACATCAAATCCTTTCATGCTTTGATGCTGAAAGAGCTTACACTAGAGCAAATATGCAGAAGTAGAAAATCCTGATTTTGAGATTACATGAAATAACTAAATATGCTAAAGTTACTGATTTCACTGGAATTGGATGGATTACATTTCCTTCAAACAGGAAAAGTAAGGGGTTGAGACAAAAATCAAGTTTGGTTTTAGGAAATGAAGGAATTTACATTCCTTATATCTTAATATGGGCTTCCTTGGTGGCTCAGATGATAAAGAATCTGCTGTAATGTGGGAGACCCAGGTTCAATCCCTGGGTTGGGAAGATCCCCTAGAGAAAGGAATGGCTACCCACTCCAGTATTCTTGCCTGGAGAATTCCATGGACAGTGGAGGAGATTTTCATTTATTAGCCCAGGAAGGTGAGGAGAGGGCTTGCCTCAAGCCTGGCTCCAGATGGGACAAACAGGAGGCTTTCCCATGAGAAATCAGACTTGGACCTGCACCTCAGGAAACTAAATTTACATTACCAGAATGTTGTGGAAGGATCAAGAGCCCAAGAATTAACATAAAAACTTGGCACTGCCTATTTCAGGAACCCAGTCCTCAAGGGATTCCCACAGAAAAACCAGCCCTGCAGTGAAAAATTACAAAGTACACTCAGAGAGGCCCAGGATGAGTGATGAGTTAGTAAACAATGAAGCTGAAAGGATTAAAGGTAAAGGAAGAAAAAGCAGTGGTGGGTTTGAAATGGAACCAAAGAGACCTTCTGGAAATGAAAAGTGTAGTAGATAAAATAAGAAATTTGATGGATAGTAGTAGATGGCACAGAGCTAACGATTATAAAAAGATAGGGAATGTAGAAGTAGAAAAGCAGGGAAGGCTCTTATAAGGAAGTTCAGCATATATCTAGAAGGAGATTTCAAAGGAGAAATAAAGGGGGAAGGGAGAAACAGTATTTCATGACATACTGATGGAGGATTTTACATAATTCATGGAAGGCATGAATCTTCAGATGTTGGGTATAGCACTGAGGCCTGTTGAGGCTAAAATAAAAATAAGTTCATAGCTAGTGATACCTTGGAATGGCAAAGACAAGGGAAATAGGAAAAGCAGCCAAAGAGGGGAGAGGTCGGATTATCCACAAAGGCATGGTAAGACTTGTAACAAAACCACAAAAGACAGAGGATAGTGGTGTAATCGTCAGTCTAGAATTCTGTACCCAGCTATACTGGCATTCAAGTGTGAAAGCAACAGGTAATTTTGGACCATGACCAAGAGTGTTTACAACCTTTTTTTTACACAAAGAGCAAATGTGAATCAGGAAGAGCTCAGTTGAACCTGGGGGAAAGGAATGAGATGCAGGCAGTGTTGGCAAGGGAAGAACTTGTTAACCAAGTTGGCAAATCTAAATAAATTTTGTTATTGAAAATCATCTGTAATAAGGACCACTGCTGCTGCTAAGTCGCTTCAGTCATGTCCGACTCTGTGCGACCCCATGGACTGCAGCCTACCAGGCTTCTCTGTCCATGGGATTCTCCAGGCAAGAACACTGGAGTGGGTTGCCATTTCCTTCTCCAATGCATGAAAATGAAAAGTGAAAGTGAAGTCGATTCAGTCATGTCCGACTCTGTGCGACCCCATGGACTGCAGCCTGCCAGGCTCCTCCATCCATGGGATTTCCCAGGCAACAGTACTGGAGTGGGATGCCATTGCCTTCTCCAATAAGGACCACTAGGAGCTTACAAATGGAGTGTAACTAAACATTGGGAAGCAATAATTCAAAGCTCTGGTGGTTGGGGTGGTGTTTGCAGCTCACAGCATTTCAAGGTGCTTGTATTTCATTGTATTTGGGAAACTTTGCCAAATTAGGTATGCCTATAAAAAGTAATAAAGCTAACTACTTAAGTGTAACTTTTGAATAAGCAAAGGGAGAATAAAGGGAGAAAAACAGAAGAAAATAGGAAGGAAGAATTAAAAAGCAAAATTAACACTTTAAAAATAAGATCTTTCAGTTAACAATCTCATAGGTTAACACGTATAGACTTTTAAATTAGCATGTTAAATTATATGTTATTTACAAAATTCATGTCTAGTGCATGCCCAGTTGCTTCCGTAGTGTCTGACTTTTTGCAATCCTGTGGACTGTAGCCCGCCAGACTCCTTTGTCCATGGGATTCTCCAGGCAAGAAGACTGGGGTGGGTTGGCATGCCTTCCTCCACGGGATCTTCCCGACTCAGGGATCCAACCAGCATCTCCTGCATTGCAGGTGGATTCTTTACCCATTGAGCCATCTGGGAAGCCCTCATGTCTAGTGTATAATCATAAAAATCATTAAAAGTTAAAAATACAGAGTAGAACTACATTAACCAAAAATACTCTGAGGTAACTATATTAACATCCGACAAAATGGTTTTTTAGACACAAAAGCCTTAAATAGTGATATAAAGACTAGATGATGTAATAAATTTGAAGTTTATTGCACCCAGGAACATAGGTTCCAATATACAAACTCAACCTCACAGAATTAATAATGTCTATTTGACATATACAGTATCAGTTAGCATGTATCTCATTGAAACTAAAGGTTTCCTGATGACCTAGCAAGTAAAGAATCTGCCTGCAATGCAGGAAATGCAGGAGACACAAGTTGGATCCCTGGATTAGGCAGATTCCCTGGAGAAGGAAATAACAACACACTCCCGTATTCTTGCCTGGGAAGTCCAATAGACAGAGACTGCTGGGCTACAGTCCTTAGGGTCACAAAGAGTCAAACATGACAGACCACACACAAATGCATGATCACACACTGATTGAAACTAAGCATTTTTAAAAATTTGAGCAACAAACTGACAAGTTTAATCTTTTGGGCACATATAAGCCCCTGCACTGAACAATTAGAGAAAATACATTCTTGCCAATCAATGTGGAGCATTTCAGGAACTGACTGTACTAGACTGTAAAGCAAATCACAGTGGTATCAAAGAATTATCATCACACGACTATGTTTTGTGACAGCAGTATCATTAAAGCATACCTTTAGTAACTCATAGCCAAAAATTTATAAATTATAAGAGAAGTGGAGTCTGACCGACCATATGGAGATTAAATAAATTAACTTATTTGATGGCTAACCCTTGGGAAATTTCTCACTTAATGCATACATTAGAAAAGAGAAAGATAGAAAATTTATCAACTGTAGAAGTTAAAAATATAAAGACTTGAATAGATAATTACAGTAGGAGAGGCTCAAGGGCCAGTAAACCTTCCTAAGGACTCTTGAGCTCATGAGGAATTCTTAAGGTGCAACCTAAAACAGTAGTACTATTTCATGTCCATCATATTGGCAAACATTTTAACCCACACCCCCCCGCAAAAAAACCCAAATGCTGGCAAAGTTACAGGGGAAATACTTTAACTCACTTTTAGTGGAGTACAAATGGTTTCAAGCACTTTTAAGACATAGATAAATGAAAGACTTCAAGGCCTATGGCTTATCACTAATGCATGTGGTTGGGTGCTTGCAAGGTTACTCCCATACATGTACAGAAGGAGATATACACAGGTCGTCATTATACACTGTCTGCACTGGCAAAAATGTAGAAACAAATTATTGCCCCTGAATTGGGAAAAGGATAAAGAAATTGTGGATTCTTTTACAGTAGAATATTATGAAGTAATTAAACAAATGAACTGCATCAACAGAGAAACCCCAAGCTGACTTTGAGTAAAAAAAAAATAGCAAAGAAGGTCTTTCAGGGGAAATTCTATAAATATAAAATATAAATATGCATTGGAATAGTACATACTCATTCTCTGGAGAAATAAGGGAAGGGTGTGCTTTAGTTACAATTCAGAATGTCTTATGTTTTTAATTACTGTGAGTCAACATTTAAAAAACTAAGATCATGGCATCCAGTCCTATCACTTCATGGCAAATAGATGGGGAAAATACGGAAACAGTGTCAGATTTCATTTTCTTGGGCTCCAAAATCAATGTGGATGGTGACTGCAGCCACGAAATTAAAAGACACTTGCTCCTTGGAAGAATGGCTGTGACAAGCCTAGACAGTGTATCAAAAAGGAGAGACATCACTTTAACAAAGGTCCATATAGTCAAAGCTATGATTTTTCCAGTAGTCATGTATGGATGTGGGAGTTGGACTATAAAGAAGGCTGAGCACCAAAGAATTGATGGCTTTTGAACTGTGGTGTTGGAGAAGACTCTTGAGAGTCCCTTGGACTGCAAGGAGATCAAGCCAGTCAATCCTAAAGGAAATCAGTCCTGAATATTCATTGGAAGGACTGATGCTGAAGCTGAAGCTCCAATACTTTGGCCACCTGATGTGAAGAACTGACTCATTGGAAAAGACCCTGATGCTGGGAAAAATTGAGGGCAAGAGGAGAAGGGGGCAACAGAGGATGAGGTGATTGGATGGCATCACTGACTCAATGGACATGAGTTTGAGCAAAGTCAGGGAGATAGGGATGAACAGAAAGCCTGGCGTGCTGCAGTTCATGGGTTGCAAAGAGTCAGGCATGACTTAGTGACTGAACAACAACAACAACAACAAAGTCAAATATGGTAAAATGTTTGCATAAAATCTTGATGTTGTGTACATGCATGCTAGTGTGTTAATATATGTATTTTTCTCTGCAACATTTCAGTGTTAAAAATTGTTAGCTCAGAAATCATTAATATTGAATAGGAAGCAAGAGGAGATATGAGCAGTATGAATTTTGGAAGCTAAAAGGCTGTATTATTGTTATTTGAAGAAAATGATATCTTCAAAGAAAATCCAAGACAATCAACTCAGAAACTATCATAACTAAGGTAGTTCAGTCAAGTGGCAAGGTAAAAGAAAAATACACTTGCTGCTGCTGCTGCTAAGTCGCTTCAGTCATGTCTGACCCTGTGCGACCCCATAGACGGCAGCCCACCAGGCTCCCCGTCCCTGGGATTCTCCAGGCAAGAACACTGGAGTGGGTTGCCATTGCCTTCTCCAATGCATGAAAGTGAAAAGTGAAAGTGAAGTCACTCAGTCGTGTCCGACCCTCAGCGACCCCATGAACTGCAGCCTTCCAGGCTCCTCCATCCATGGGATTTTCCAGGAAAGAGTACTGGAGTGGGGTGCCATTGCCTTCTCCGAAAATACACTTGAGGGACAGAATAATGACCTATCAGTGATGTCCATGTCCTAATCCCTGAACCTGGAAATGTGTCACCTTATTTCATAGGACAGGGACTGTGCAGATGGGACTAAGTTCAGGATTTTGATGTGGAAATGATCCTGGATGATCTGTATGGCCCAATGTAATCACAGAGGTCCTTATAAGAGAAAGACAGGAAGGTCAGAGCCACTTGTTGGAGATATGTTGATCATGGAAACAGAAGTTAGAGTGATATAAGGAAGGCACCATGAGCCAGGGCATGCAGGTGGCCTCCAAAAGCTGGGAAAGGCAAAGAAAAGACTCTCCCAGAGCCTGCAGAAGAAATACCATCCTGCCAACACCTTGATTTTTGGACTTCTGACCTGCAGAACTGTGTGACAGTGTATTTGTGTTGTGTTACACTACTAAGTTTGTGCTAATGTGTTACAGCAAAAGTAGGAAATTTGTACAATATGTAGAAATCTAATAGTTTTCCCATAATAAATGCACTTATCTCTCCATCAACATCCCAATTTTTAAGTGCAAGTTATCAGGATGATTCTAAATTGAATCTGAAAGAGAAGTAGCCTTGAAATTAAGAAATATGCCCCTCAAAGTAACATTTGTTATTCCTGATGTCAAAATGTATTTCAATCATCTTAATGTAAAAAAAAAAGATGTTGCCATAGTAGCAGGCCAAGACCAGTGGTGTTAGGGGTAAGGTTAGCAATGAATAGATGCTATTTTGATGGGAGAATACCCTTTGTAGAGGTAACTTGAAAGTGAAATGAAAGTAAAGTCGCTCAGTCGTGTCTGACTCTTCGCGACCCCATGGACTGCAGCCTACCAGGCTCCTCTGCCCAGGGGATTTTCCAGGCAAGAGGACTGGAGTTCACTTTCACTTTTCACTTTCATGCATTGGAGAAGGAAATGGCAACCCACTCCAGTGTTCTTGCCTGGAGAATCCCAGGGACGGGGGAGCCTGGTGGGCTGCCGTCTATGGGGTCGCACAGAATCAGACACGACTGAAGTGACTTAGCAGCTTAGCAGCAGCAGAGGTAACTTTCTGGCACAGAATTGACCCATGAGAAATAGAAAAGACCCGAGGACAAGAGGTTCTTGGCTGACTGCACAATGAGGGATCAGTTGGATGGATGTGTTTTAGGAAAAGCAAGGGACACGCCCCTTCAAAGTAAGGGACAGTGTAGGTAGGGAGAGAACCTTGCACCAGAATCAAGAACCAGAAGCCTTGATACAATGGGTATAAATTAGATTTTCTTCATTATTTGTCTTTCTGATTTCTTCCTGAGGGCTCAATATTATTTACCTGCCTAGGGAGGGAGCTGTGAATGTATGAAGTTGCCGTGTTATCCACCCATGCTTTTGGTCTCTGAGTTTCTCATAGAGCATAAAGGAGGCTGATTTCAGGCCTGGGTTGGGACATGGATGGTATCTGTGGAGATCCTCCCTTTTGTCCATTCCCAGCTGGACAGGCCTTTTAAATGCTGTTGTACTTGGAACTCCCCAGATGTAGGTGCTGGTCACTTAGGAGCTTTCTTTCTAGTCCCAGTGTCCCTTCCAGCAATGCTTTCAGTGTTGTTTCTGATCAGCTTTAAGTTCATTCTTGGATGGGTTTTGTTTTTCTCTTTCCTCAGCCCTTCAAAGCAGGATTCTGGGTCTAGGCTGCACACTTAGAGCTTTAGACAAATTCCCAGGCCCTTAGTGGCATGATGTGCAGGTGGATATTTTTATCAGCTTCCACGTGACCCCAATGTGAAGTCATTGTTGAACCCCATGGGTTTAGATGGTATAGAATGGAGAGTTGTCAAGAACTCCACATGTGGATTAGATCACTTCACTAGCTTCCCCTTCATTTTCTGTAAATTGAGGAAGCTGTGACTTTAGGAGTGAGTGTTCATCTGGTCAAGAGTGAAGAGAATGCATATAAATTGGGCACCTCAGGGTGGGAGAAAATCAGAGGAAGTCTTACCCTAGGTCTGAGCAAAGCTGAGGGTGATGGCTAGTACTTTTGAAAGAATGCTTCCAGGAGTGTGGCCCTCTTCCCCTTTGCCTGGCATCTCCACCTCCCCTCTACCTGCTTTTACCTGGTTTGTTCACCTGGTCTCCCATGCCCACCCCTCCTCAGGAGACATTTCCTGACCTAAGGATTACATTTTTAATGTTATGCAGCCATCATTACTTTCTAGTTCCAGACATTTTCATCACTCCCAAAGGGAGACCCTACACTCATTTAGAGTTACTCCTTAAATTCCCCTTCCCCAGCCCCTGGCAACTACTAATCTGTTTTCTGTCTTTGGATTTACCTATTATGGATATTTCATAAACAGATATAATCAAGATAAATTGATATAATTTATCAATTATAAATTGGTAAACAGAAATAATCAAGAGTGCTTTAAAGATTAAATCCACTGTGTAAGGTGCTTGATTCCAGTACAAATGGATTTCTCCAGTCCTTGTTAGCTAGAGTTGATTAAGCATCAAAAAGGGAAATACTGGCACCATCCCTGGTTAAGCCATCTGACTCGTGTACAGTAAGTCCCCTACATACAGATGAGTTCTGTTCCTAGAGCATGCCCATAAGTCCAATTCATTCATGAGTCCAAAAAAGTTAGCCTAGGTACCCAACCAATACAATCGGCTATATAATACTGTATAATACTGTACTGTAATAGGTTTATAATATTTTCTATATAAATAATACATAAAAACAAATAAGCACAAAAAATTAAGAAGACATTTTCAATCTTTCAGTATAGTACCTGGAAAAGTACAGTAGTACCAGCTACATCACCACTGTTTTTGCACTTGCTTCCAGACATCCTGGGCTTGAAATAAAGATACCATGCTACTGTACTCTGTACAGTTCTACACTAAAGTACACAAAAGTGTAACCACATGTACAGCGTGCACGCATGTGACAGTGTATGCCAGATACGTGAACCAACTTACATGATTAGACATGCGAATGCACGTTCAAATCTTTGAAAGTTTGAAACTTGGAGGTTCCAATGTAGGGGACTTACTGTAGATGGTTTCACAGTGCCCCACCCGGTGGGTGGTTGAGGGTTAACATCACATGCTCTGTGCCCACATGAAAGGCAAACCAAGAAGGAGGTCATCTTCCCTGTTCTGCATTTCTCAGAAAAGGAGCCTTCCTGGAGTAAAGACTAGGTCTAAAACCACCATCAGTTATCAATCAGGGGTGTAGGAGAAGCTGTTCACTGGAGCGGAGAAGGATTTCAGGTTTTTGTACTCCTTCAATGTGAAAAAACAAGATATTCTTGAAAAGAAGTAGACCATGAGAGTCTGTGTATAGAGTAACTGGACAGTCTCGAGCTCTCCCCAGGTTTCCTTCTATAAGTTGTACAAAAGGAACCCTCTCCTTAACTTTCTCCTCTGAGAGGTTCTCTCCCTTTCTTCTCTTTCTTGATTCATATTTTTTTTTCCACGTTGAAGAAGATCCTCCTATGTCTTTCAAGATATTTAGATGATCAATGGAGATGTCCCAAGTTGATGTATGCAAATACCCTAGAAATGGAGGAAGGTGGTGGCAGAACTGCTTTTAAGCCAGTCCTCCAAATAGATGACTCAGTCTTAGCCCTCAGAACCCTAGGCCTGCTCCTTTTAGATTTTTGCTAGTCAGCTTGGAGACACAGATCCTTACACTCCTGTGTCTGTGTCTCCCAGGAAGTCATGGAGTGTCAAAGGCCTTTGGAAAAACTGTCATCAGGGTAGAGATGAGAAGTATAATTAAACTTGTACCAGACAGAAGAGATCATGGTGACTTTAATCTAATATGTCATTTGCTATTTTAAGTTATGATTTGGTGACTATTTTACATGCCCTACTGTGCTTTTAGTGTTATGAAACCTTAATGAAGCATTTGAATCTTAAACAACTTGTAACTACTTGGGTTCTGGCCAGAACACAGTGAAACAACGTGTTTGCTATAATCTGGGCAGCCCAGATTATACCATAGCAACTGCTTCGGACGGTCAGATCAGATCTCATTTTGGTTTCAAAAATGCAGGATCTAGCGCAGGAGCCTCAGCAGGAACGCAGGTCTCCCCAAGTTGAGCCTGTATGATTAGTGAACAACCATGACATCCAGAATGTTACCTGCTTGATTTAGCCTCTTTCCAGAGTTTTGTCATTAACATTTCAGTTACCTTCTGGCTTTGTGTCATCAATAAGAATTCTCTTGTACAACTTAATTCACTGCATTAAAAAGGGGGTTGGCTAGCAGAAAATAAAGTTGAACCTAATAATGTTGTTAATAATAATCACAAATAGTAATCAGCCCTACTTAGTGACACCTCTCTACACAGATATCTACCCACTCTCCCTTGTGAAGGGAAACTATCTTCATCTTGAATTTCACAGCCTCCTGCCTCTTCAGCTTCTTCCTATCTCCTTCACCCGGCCTGTGAAACTTATCCCCGGGGTCCACTAGAAATCCTATAGTTTTTCATCCAGTTAAATCAGTAATACAGATATGTGCCATCTTTCCATCTTCTTCTTCATTAAATAAAACGAAAAAGAGACCAACCAGAAATCAAGACACAAGATTTAGAACAGTACTATCCTTTATAGTCTTTTTCAGATTGCTCTGTTGTCTTAGTTTGTCTGCAGTGATCTCATCTCCTGATGATTGATTGTCTTGTCTCTCTAGCCTTAGTGGGTTTTTTTGGTGTTATGGAATTTTAGTGTGCATGTTTATCTTAACAGAGAGTATCCCTCCAGCCCCTGACCAGCAGCACGTGCACACACACACACACACATGCACACACACACACACAGACACACGCACAAATCCCTCCCAACTGCTGTCTGTTTCACTTCCTCTTGTTCCCCATGGTTTGTGTCACTAGCTGAGAGCTCCTGACTGTGATTGAATGGGGCCCCACATTCCAGGGCAGCATTTCCAGCCCTACTTGCTCTGTATTTCGGGTACCTTTAGGCCCTGTTTTCCCTCTTGAATTCGAACCTGGGATGGTTTCTTCCTGGTTCTGCCCTGGTGCAGTGGGACAGAGCCTTCCGCAACACTCAGCCTTGTTGTTTTTGTTCTGTTCAGACCAATGATTAGCTTGTTTGTGAGGATGTCTCTGTTTTGTCACACACTTTCTTCTTCTCATTTCCTTATTGTGGCTTGTGCTTGATGGTGTGGTAGGAAAGAGGATGGACTTTCTGAGCATGAATTTGCTTAATAAATTAGTGAGGTTAGATTAGATTTAGTGCTTGCAGAGAGAATGTGATCCTCATTATTTGCAGATTCTGTATTTTCAAGTTTACTTATAACCTAAAATGTGTTTGTAACTCCCAAATCAATTCTCACAGCATTCATAGACATGCCTACAGCAGTCAAAATTTTGATTTGCTGATTCACATGTTCCCTGATGAGCTTGTACAAAACACTCTGTCTAATGCCCCAGCTCATACTGTAAACAAATGTCCTTTCCATGGTCTGTTTAGTGCCATGTATTTGCATTTTTGTGCTTTTTGTTGGTGATTGGCTATTTAAAATGCTCCCAGTAATGGTGCTGAAGTCCTGTCTGGTGCCGTAAACACAAGTGTGCCTTAGGGTGAAAGCGTGTGTGTTAGATAAGCTTCTTTCAGACCAAGTTATAGGGCTGTTGGTTGTGAGCTCAGTGTTAATGAATCAATAGTACTTATTAAATAAAGTGTCTTTAAACTGAAGCACACTAAAACAAGGTTCTTTATTGATCAGTTGGTGAGAATGCTGTGAGCCGAGGCAATCAGGAACCTCACCCTGTCTTTCTTCAGGAGCAGCCCATTCCCTATTTGCTCCTTCAGTGGTGGAGGCAACATTCTAGAATATAATTACCCCCATTAAGCCAATAAGGAGAGTGGAAGGTTTGTATGTGACAGTCAGAACCTCCCCCAAGCAGTTCCTAGAAGGCGCCCCAGGGAGCCCTTTCTCCCTGTTCTCACCGACATTTGCTCTTCTCTGATTCTTCTCCTTTGCAGGGTACTTTCTGAATTTTCTGGAGCCAGTTAACAATATCACCATAGTCCAAGGCCAGACAGCGATTCTGCACTGCAAGGTGGCCGGAAACCCGCCACCCAGTGTGCGGTGGCTGAAGAACGACGCCCCGGTGGTGCAGGAGCCGCGGCGCGTCATCATCCGCAAGACGGAATACGGTTCCCGGCTGCGGATCCAGGACCTGGACACGACGGACACCGGCTACTACCAGTGCGTGGCCACCAACGGGGTGAAGACCATCACTGCCACCGGCGTCCTGTTTGTGCGACTCGGTGAGTGGGCACGGCCCCGGGCACATTGCTTAGCAGATAGGAAGGTCCCCAGCCACTGAGCACAGATTAATTTGCAGTTTGAAACTGAACACACACAAGCAACAGAGAGGAAATCAATAAAACCCTTCCCCGAGGCCTTTCCCATTGTGCATGAGGTCCCCAGCTTAACCTGTTACCCATTTACTAGTAATAAAAGAAAATAGACGCAGATGGAGGGGTCTATAAACCTGGAGTGCAGAAAATAATGCCAGACATGTTGTGTGTCAGGAGGTCACCCCCACGGGGGAGGCCCAGGCGATCCAGACAGGCACCCACCCACCCACGGAAACCCAACCCAGCGCAGAGGATGGGTGGGGAACAGAAGGTGAGCACGATTCTGTACTCTTGTACTTATCACAGGTGGCACAAAGCAATCAACTGGCAGACAGAGATGTATCCCTTTCATCCGAGTTATGAGGAGGTCCCTACCATGCCCCAACCATTTTGTCACCAGTGAGTAAGACAGATCTTGTGAATCAAGGTTGGATGAGAAGAAAGAAAAGACAGCAAAAATTCCCAAAATATCTCTCGATGTTTCTGCATCAACAGAGAGCACCCCTTCCATCCTCAGTGGGTTTTGCCATCCCTGGCATATAATCTTGGGCAGGGGCAGAGCTGGAGGCTGAAGATGGCTCACCACAAATGAGCACCCTGGGCTGCGGTTGCCTTTACCACGGGCCAGATTGGAAAAAAAATTTATTCCAAATCATGAAGTATTAATAACTTGTCTTTTTTTTTTTTAATTTTAGGTCCAACACACAGCCCAAATCATAACTTTCAGTAAGTATCTGCTTTCTTCAAACCATTTTCTCATTCTTTGTGGGCTTCCGTTATGTAAGAATCCAGGTTATAAATTGGGCAAACATATGTCTGCTGAATTTGCTAGAGGTTGGCTAGACTTCACACAGGGATGGCAATGTGCTTGCTTTGGGCTGAAAACAGTTGTATTTTCCATGTTGAGTGTTAGGGAAAAAGCCATAAAAACACTGATAGTTGTTTTCAGAGATTATGACCTTACAGGACAACAGGAGGCAGAGTAAGTGTACAGACCATTCTGCCGGGGCTGCCAAGACCCTGATGTCCCAAGAATATTTGAAACAGGGAAGTGGATGCGTGCATGCTAAGTCACTTCAGTCATGTCCAACTCTTTGCAACCCCATGGACTATAGCCTGCCAGGCTCCTCTCTCCATGGGATTCTCCAGGCAAGGATACTGGAGTGCCCTCCATGCCCTCCTCCAGGGGATCTTCCCAACCCAGGGATCGAACCCATGTCTCTTACATCTCCTGCATTGACAAGTGGGTTCTTTACCACAAGTGCCACCTGGGAAGCCCAAACAGGGAGGTAGTTACCCTGAAATCTCAGCACCACCCATAACCGTACCACCAGCTACAGTCTATGAAATGTGTGCTCATGGAGCCTCCACCATGGGGTGGGGGTCAGGGGTTCTCAGACCCATTTCAGAGATGAGGAGACTGAGGCTCAGAACCTGGCTCACTGGTCTTCACCTAGCTGCGGGCAAGTTGTGGCTGTGAACTCAGGCCTCTCTTTTGCTGATGCAGCCTCTTTTCTCCTCTGGACATCACAGGTCCATGAGAATCACTCTTTTCAGCCCCTGTGTTTGAGGTTAGCAGTGGCTGTGGATTCCTCATTTCCTGGACAGGCCATTGCTTCATCTCCCAAAGTTCTGAGCAGTGGCACAGACACTGTGTTGGTCAGCCAAGCAGTGTCTGCTTATCTGTGTCCCCCTGCAGCCTCATAAACACTGGCCGTTGCGCTGAGGTAGGGAAATGCACCGTCTCACTTTTGTTCACTTTTTCACATAAATTAATATTGAACTTGACATGTTTAATTAACAGTGTCAGTGTGTTTTACATTTCCCTGATGGTCTTTCTCCTGCTCTCTGTCTGTGGGAATTCCTGTTGTTTCCCACCTGCACAGTGGCCGCTTTGTTAGGCTGGTGGACAGTTTCTCTAGGGGAGATTCTGGGGAGTAGGACAGGCAGGGACACAGGATGCACCTCTCATAAGAGAAAACCTGCCAGTGGCGGGTGGGTGGGGGAGGGCACAGAGGTCACATCCCTGCCACAGTGTGGACCCATTTCTCTTATCTTCCAAGATGATTCTCACATCCATTCATTTCTGCTGCTCGGAAGGAGGAAAACTGATACTGACTGCTTTGTTCTCCCTTTCTGTCACCAGTGAGGCCGTGATAGACATTTCCTAGCTTATGGTGCTTCTTTGTCAGCTGGTTCTTCATAGTCTTTGCCCGTGATCCTCACATTGTTTGTTTCTTAATTATTTTTAATAATTGTGTCTTATTTCTTGCTGGAGAGGATGTAGAGGAAAAGGAATCCTCCTACACTGCTGGTGGGAAGGTAAATTGGTACAGCCACTATGGAGAACAGTATGGAGGTTCCTTAAACAACTAAGAACAGTTACTATATCATTCTGCAGTCCCACTCCTGGGTGTATATTTAGAGAAAACCATAATTTGAAAAAGACACCTGCACCCCTATGTTCATAGCAGCACTATTTGCAATAGCAAGACATGGAAGAAGCCTAGATGCCCACTGACAGATGAGTGGATAGGAAGATGTGTAGTGTATATACAATGGGATTACTCAGCTGTAAAAATAAATGAAACAATGTCATTTGCAGCAACATGGATGAACCTAGAGATTATCATATTAAGTGAAGTAATTCTGACAAAGACAAATACCAAACGATATCACTTATACGTGAAACTTAAAAAGATGATACAAATGAACTTATTTACAAACCTTATTTACATAAATAATAGGCTTATGATTATCAAAGTGGATAATGGGGTAGAGAGAGGAGAGATAAATTAGGAGTTTCAGATTAACAGATATACACTACTATATATAAAATAGGTAAACAAGGCCCTACTGTATAGCACAGGGAACTCTATTCAATATTTTGTAATAACCTATAAGGGAAAAGAATCTGAAAAAACATATATATGTGTAAGTGAATGGCTTTGTTGTACACTTGAAATTACACAAATTGTAAATTAAGTATATTTCAATAAAAAAGAGGTAATTAAAACATTGAAAAAATAAAAATCATAGAAATCAATGACAAAAATTAATGTCTTATTTCTTGATTGTGTAGCAGTTAATATTCTTCTGTCATTTATTAATAATTGCCAGTAATTGTATGGGTGTTTATGTTGTCTTGTGAAAGAACACACTAATTTCCTTGAAGAATTCTGATGTTATTTTGATTAGAATTGCAATGAATTTTTAGATAAATTTGGTTGAAAATTAATACCTAAATCAAATTGTTCTATCAAGGACCACTTTCTTTGTGTTTTAAGATATTCTTTTCCATGACATTTTATTATGCAAAATTCAACCACATGAAAAAGTAGAAAGAATTTTACGGTGGACATGCAATCCATATACCTGCCAATGAGATGCTGCCATTTACATTTTACTCTGTTGGCTATTTTTACATACATTTCTATTCATCAGTCATCTAATTTTTTATTCATTTCAATAAGTTGCAGATATTTGTACACTTATCCTGAAATATTTTACATACCATTATGGATTATGATATCACTTAGCAATATTATGGGAATCATTAACAAGAGTTCAACATCTGTGTACTTACTATTCTCATCTCTTCTTTTTGAGTTAAACTTGCATACAATGAAATGCACAGATCTTATGTATTCTATTAATAAGCTCCAAAAATGTGAAAACCTCTACACTATAAACCCTTATCCAGGCACAGAACATTCCTATTATTCTAGAAAGTTCCATGATCCAACTTCTTAATCACTACTCCCCCACCCCAGGCAATAATTGTCCTGACTTTTTTTCTACCATGAGCTAAGTTTACATGTTTTAGAACTGCATAGAAATGAAATCCTGTAGCACGTAGACACTTGAACCTGGTTTCCTTCAGTTCAGTGCAGTTGCTCAGTTGTGTCCAACTCTTTGTGACCCCATGAACCACAGCATGCCAGGCCTCCCTGTCCATCACCAACTCCTGGAGTCCACCCAAACCCATGTCCATCGAGTCAGTGATACCATCCAGCCATCTCATCCTCTGTCATCCACTTCTCCTCCTGCCCTCAATCTTTCCCAACATCAGGGTCTTTTCAAATGAGTCAGCTTTTCACATCAGGTGGCCAAAGTGGAGTTTCAGCTTCAACATCAATCCTTCCAATGAACACCCAGGACAGATCTCCTTTAGGATGGACTGGTAGGATCTCCTTGCAGTCCAAGGGACTCTCAAAAGTCTCCTCCAACACCACAGTTCAAAAGCATCAATTCTTCAGCACTCAGCTTTCTTTATAGTCCAACTCTCACATCCATATATGACTACTGGAAAAACCATAGCCTTGACTAGATGGACCTTTGTTGGCAAAGTAATATCTCTGCTTTTTAATATGCTCTCTAGGTTAGTCATAACTTTCCTTCCAAGGAGTAAGTGTCTTTTAATTTCATGGCTGCAATCACCATCTGCAGTGATTTTGGAGCCCCCAAAAATAAAGTCATCCACTGTTTCCCCATCTATTTGCCATGAAGGGATGGGGACCAGATGCCATGATCTTATTTTTCTGAATGTTGAGCTTTAAGCCAACTTTTTCACTCTCCTCTTTCACTTTTATCAAGAGGCTCTTTAGTTCTTCTTCACTTTCTGCCATAAAGGTGGTGTCATCTGTATATCTGAGGTTATTGATATTTCTCCCAGCAATCTTGATTCCAGCTTGTGCTTCTTCCAGTCCAGTGTTTCTCATGATGTACTCTGCATAGAAGTTAAATAAGCAGGGTGACGATATACAGCCTTGATGTACTCCTTTTCCTATTTGGAACCAATCTGTTGTTCCACATCCAGTTCTAACTGTTGCTTCTTGACCTGCATACAGATTTCTCAGGAGGCAGGTCAGGTGGTCTGGTATGCCCATCTCTTTCAGAATTTTCCACAGTTTATTGGGATCCACACAGTCAAAGGCTTTGACATAGTCAGTAAAGCAGAAATAGATGTTTTTCTGGAACTCTCTTTCTTTTTTGACAATCCAGTGAATGTTAGCAATTTGATCTCTGGTTCCTCTGCCTTTTCTAAAACCAGGTTGAACATCTGGAAGTTCATGGTTCACGTATTGCTGAAGCCTGGCTTGGAGAATTTAGAGCATTACTTCACTAGTGTGTGAGATGAGTGCAATTGTGTGGTAGTTTGAGCATTCTTGGCATTGCCTTTCTTTGGGATTGGAATGAAAACTGATCTTTTCCAGTCCTGTGGCCACTGCTGAGTTTTCCAAATTTGCTGACATATTCAGTGCAGCACTTTCACAGCATCATCTTTCAGGATTTGAAATAGCTCAACTGAAATTCCATCACCTCCACTAGCTTTGTTCATAGTGATGCTCCCTAGGGCCCACTTGACTTCACATTCCAGGATGTCTGGCTCTAGGTGTGTGACCACACTATTGTGATTATCTGGGTCATGAAAATCGTTTTTGTGTAGTTCTTCTGTGTATTCTTGCCACCTCTTCTTAATATCTTCTGCTTCTGTTAGGTCCATACCATTTCTGTCCTTTATTGAGCCCATCTTTGCATGAAATGTTCCCTTGGTATCTCTAATTTTCTTGAAGAGATCTCTAGTCTTTCCCATTCTGTTGTTTTCCTCTATTTCTTTGCATTGATAGCTGAGGAAGGCTTTTCTTATCTCCCCTTGCTATTCTTTGGAACTCTGCATTGAAATGGTTATATCTTTCCTTTTCTCCTTTGCTTTTTGCTTCTCTTCTTTTCACAGCTATTTGTAAGGCCTCCTCAGACAGCCATTTTGCTTTTTTGCATTTCTTTTCCATGGGGATGGTCTTGCTTCCTATCTCCTGTACAATGTCATGAACCTCCGTCCATAGTTCATCAGACACTCTGTTTATCAGATCTAGTTCCTTAAATCTATTTCTCACTTCCACTGTATAATCATAAGGGATTTGATTTAGGTCATACCTGAATGGTCCAGTGGTTTTCCCCACTTTCTTCAGTTTCAGTCTGAATTTGGCAATAAGGAGTTCATGGTCTGAGCCACAGTCATCTTCCGGTCTTGTTTTTGCTGACTGTATAGAGTTTCTCCATCTTTGGCTGCAAAGAATATAATCAATCTGATTTTGGTGTTGACCATCTGATGATGTCCATGTGTAGAGTCTTCTCTTGTGTTGTTGGAAGAGGGTGTTTACTATGACCAGTGAGTTCTCTTGGAAAAACTCTATTAGCCTTTGCCCTGCTTCATTCTGTACTCCAAGGCCAAATTTGCCTGTTATTCTAGGTATTTCTTGACTTCCTACTTTTGTATTCCGGTCTCCTATAATGAAAAAGACATCTTTTTTGGGTGTTAGTCTAAAAGGTCTTGTAGGTCTTCATAGAATCATTCAACTTCAGCTTCTTCAGCGTTACTGGTCGGGGCATAGACTTGGATTACTGTGATATTGAATGATTTGCCTTGGAAATGAACAGAGATCATTCTGTCATTTTTGAGATTGCATCCAAGTACTTCATTTCGGACTCTTTTGTTGACTATGATGGCTACTCGATTTCTTCTAAGGGATTCCTGCCCCCAGTAGTAGATATAATGGTCATCTGAGTTAAATGTCAAGTGATTTCCTTCACTTGACATAGTATTCTCAAAATCGTCTATGCAGTACATGTTTTGGTAGACAGCTGCTTTTTATTGCTGAATGGCATTCCCTTGTTTGACTATTTCATTTGATTTATCCACTTTCCTGTTGATGGACACTTGGGAAGATTGCATCTTTTCATGTTGATGAATATTTTCATTTCTTTTAGATAAATTTCCAGAGTTCAAAGTGCTGACTTATCAGATATGTATATGCTGAGCTTTGTAACAAATACCAGACCTTTCCCTAAGGTAGTTGTACCACTTTGTACTCCCACCACTAGGTAGGAGAATTCTGGTTGCTGCAATGTTTGCCAGCATTTGATCTGGTTGTTCTTTCTATAATAAATTGAGCCATTTTTATGTGTATGTAGTGGTTCCAGTGATCTTTATGTCATTCTGACTTCTTGAAAAAGTAATTTCTTTATTAGTCATTTTAAATTTTCAAACAAGTGCATTTAGAACAATGAAGTTTCCTCTGAATATCATTTTGGCTATATCTTTTCCCCCTCCAGGTATATAAGCTTTTGTTTTTTGTTGTCTTCTGATTTTTGTTGTATGATTATCAGTGAATTTGCGATGTATTTTACAGTTGGTAATTGGTGAAGATTTTCTTTATACTTAACTATTGTTCTCTAGTCGCTAAGTTGTGTCCGACTCTTGCGATCCCATGAACTGTAGCCTGCCAGGCTCCTTGGTCCATAGGATTCTCCAGGCAAGCATACTGAAGTGGGTTGCCATTTCCTTCTCCAATGTATGGCAAGATTGTCTTCAAAAGTAATAAAGAATTTCATAGGATTCTCCAGGCAAGCATACTGAAGTGGGTTGCCATTTCCTTCTCCGATGTATGGCAAGATTGTCTTCAAAAGTAATAAAGAATTTCATAGACCCACTGGCAAAGCATAAGCTCTTATTTTCTTATTTCCTCATGTTTCCCAGCACATGGTATTATCAGAACTCAAAACTGTGCCAATGTCTTGGGTGTCAGTGGTAATTTATAGTAGTCTTACATTAGATTTCACCAGTAAATATTGAAGTTGAACATATTTGTATTGGTTTAATAATCATTGGATTGCCAATGTAAATACAGTCTATTCTTATTTATGGATTCAATACTTGAAAATTTTCTTACTCAGTAAAATTTCTTCATAACCCCTAAAGTAATAATCAGGATGTTTTCATGGTCACTCATGGATATGTACAGAGCAGTGAAAAATTTGAGTTGCCCCATGCTTGCATTCGCAGCTGAGGCCTGCCATCTTGTTTCAACTCTCCTACTGTGCACACACGTCCTTTTTTGAGTCTGTTTACATTTTGTGCTTTTTATTGGTGATTTTGCTGTTTAGAGTGGCCCCAATACAGCATGAAGTGCTTTCTTGTGTTCCTAAGCACCAGAAGGCTGTGATGTGCCTTATGGAGGAAATATGTTAGATAAGCTTCATTTAGGCATGAGTTAAGTGCTGTTGGCTGAGAGCTCATTATTGATGAATCATTAACCACATTAAATAAGATGTCTTTAAACAGAAACACTCATAAAACAAGGTTATGTATTGATTGGTTGATGAAAATGTTATGATGAGACTTGTGGAAAACTATCTCTGTATTTGCCTTAGGGACAATGGCTCAGCATTTACTAGTTCAGTGTTTGTGGTGACTATATAGAAAATAACCGTCATAGACAACCAGAATCAACTGTATTTTGTCCATTTTCATTGGGATATTTGCTTTTCCTTATTGCTTTGTAAGAGTTTAAAGTTATAATTTTTACATAGTTCCTACTTCATCTAGAATTGATTTTTAAGCTGGTATAAGCCAGGGTTCTACCGTAATGTTTTCCTATCTCAATGGTCTACTGCCTTGGCACCATATAATGAATAGCCCCATCTGTAATCATTAAATTTAATATCACTTCTGTCATTGGTGAAATTTCAATACGTGTAGATCTGCTTCTAGATTCTGTTCTAGTAGCTTTTGTGCCTGGAATAAATACCACAATATTCTAACATTATATCTTTATTCCATATGTAGAGAAATATTCTCACTTATTGCTGTGGATTAAATTGTGCTCCCCTCCACCAAATTCAGATATTGAAGCCTTAATCCCCCTTCATGTGACTGTATTGGAGACAGCATCTTAAAGGATGTTATTAAGGTTAAATGAGATCATAAGGGTGAGGCTCTGACCTAGTAGGACTTGTGTCCTTATAGGAAGAGGAAGAAACATTAGAGATCTCTGTCTCTTTTCTCTGCCATGTGGGGACACAGCTAGAAGGGAGCCGTCTGAAAGCTGGGAACTAAATAGGGTGACACTTTGATGTTGAACTTCTCAGTGTCTAGAACTGTGAGAAAGCAGTGTGTGTTGTTTAAGCGTCCCAGTCTGTGCTATTTTGTTATGGCAGCCTGAGCTGGCTAATCTAGCTACCTCGGCTCAGCTGGTAAAGAATCCACCTGCAATGCCGGAGACCTGGGTTCGATCCCTGGGTTGGGAAGATTCCCCTGGAGAAGGGAATGGCTACCCACTCCAGTATTCTGGCCTGGAGAATTCCATGGACATGTGACATGGGGTCGCAAAGAGTCAGACACGATGAGTTACTTTCACTATTACTACACCAATTCTTCTAAATTATCTTGACTGTTAATTTTATTCTTCCATCTGAATTTTACCAGTTTGTATTTTTATCAGAATTGCTTGGTGGTTTGATTTTGGCAGTTACTTTTTTAGATACAGAGGTGATTGTGTAGTGTTCTGCTTTCAAGGTATTAATATGATGTTATGTAACAGAGTTCCTATTATTAACTACAGTTCTAGAGTGAAATCCATTCGGTCAGAATGACATATTCTTTTAATATGCTACTGAGTTGATCTGCTCGCTTTGTGTTGGCAGATGACCCTCTATTTGGATACTTCATGGTCGAAGGCAGTTGTCTTTTTGTGGCCACTATTCTTTTCTTCCCATTGACTGTGATTGTGTTTAACCTCCTTTATATTATCTCGGCAACTTGACCGAAACAAAGACAAAAAAAGAGGGAACATCAGCAGGCTTAAAACAGAATTATCCATGTTCTCTGTTTTTGTCTCTGGAATATCTGTAGCTTTTCTGATGCTGTGACTGTTCTCCTGGGCCCTTTCCTGAGAAAATGCACAGCAGTTAGAGCTCTTTTGCTGTTGGTCGGCTGGCATATGCTGTACCTGCAAGTGGAGAACTGAGACGGTGAATAATCAGATAGCCCTGGTTGATCCCTGTGTACAGCATGTCAGCACTGGGGCACGCTGGTTCTGAACCGTGAACAAGGATGATCCCCTCCGGGCTCATCACTCTCTTCCCTGGGCTGCTGCCCTCACGCATCCACACACACGGACGCCAGCAGTTGACTGGACATCAGTCTGTGTGTGTTGAAGGAGGTGAGGGGTGAGGTGGAAATCCTCAGAGGTTAAGGGATTTATTACCATCAAAACAGTGTTTTCCTTCCATCCATTTGAAGGGAGGGTGAGGCGGGTGTGTATATAGAGAACAAAGGCTTTAAGAACAGGCTGTTTCTCCACAGATGTAGGTTCAAAGACTGGGTGATTATAGCTTACTCAGGTAGCAGTTTTGGTAATGCAAGGGGATTAATGTGAGGCTACGTGTCTCACATTTCATGTGTGGGTTTCAGGTCTCTCTGCTCTTTTAAAAAGTGCTTTATTTTCATGATGATAGATGCACACATGCAGTGCTGGGGTAGCCTAGTGATACTGAAGTCAGCTGATGGGGTAGCAGGACAGTGATCCAGGGGGTGCTCCCTGAAGCCTGAGCTTCGGTTGTCCTGGGCCACCCCGAGGATGGCCCACAAGTATGTGCATGCATAATGTGCTTCACTAAACATCTGCTTAAAGGAAAGTGTGTTGTTTTTTTGAACAATTAAAAGTTATGTTAATTACTGGCCGCTGGGAAATCATTCTCCCTGAGGCCATGTCCCGAGCACTTATTGCTTCATAACCTGCAGATAATTCCAAGGCTTCAGCCATTCTCCACCCATATGCTCATGATCCTGGTGTCTCCAGTTCCAAATCTGATTTATCTCTTTATCTCAGGCCCCCCAATTTGGCCCCATCGTGGGCATCTCCAGGGGGATGATTCACAGGCATCTCACAATTCGCCTGTCTAAACAGAACTCAGCCATTTTGTACCTCAGAGTCCTTCCATTGCTATTTTGGGGAAGTTGTCATAAACCTAGTTCAAACTTTATCCTAATTACAGGAAAATAGCACTATTAAAAAAAAAAAAAAACCCTGAAACTGCCAACTGACTAGCCAGTAATTTAAAAAACCCTGAAACTGCCAAACCGACTAGCCAGTAATTTAAAAATGACTTCAGGAGAAACCAAGCTGCCTTACTAACAAGTTGGTAAAAGTAAACTAACTCAGACAAAAGGCTAACATTTAGCATTTGATGTTAAATTCATTAAACCACCAACTAATCAAATTGAGGTCTTCCCTGGTGGCTCAGATGGTAAAGAATTTGCCTGCAATGCAGGAGGTCTGGGTTCGATCCCTGGGTCAAGATCCCCTGGAGAAGGTAATGGCTACCCACTCTAGTATTCTTGCCTAAAGACTTCTATGGACAGAGGAGCTTGGCTGACTATAGTCCATGAGTCAGACATGACTGAAGTGACTTAGCATGCAATCAAATTGAGTTGGAAGGAGGGGAGAAGGCAACCTAATTTTTTTCTCTGTGACTTCTTGTGATAGGTTCTTTTTTTCTGGAAAATATCAGTTCAGTTCAGTTCAGTTCAGTCGCTCAGTCGTGTCCAACTCTTTGCGACCCCATGAATCGCAACACGCCAGGTCTCCCTGTCCATCACCAACTCCCAGAGTTCACTGAGACTCACATCCATCGAGTCAGTGATGCCATCCAGCCATCTCATCTTCTGTCATTCCCTTCTCCTCCTGCCCCCAATCCCTCCCAGCATCAGAGTCTTTTCCAATGAGTCAACTCTTCACATGAGGTGGCCAAAGTACTGGAGTTTCAGCTTTAGTATCATTCCTTCCAAAGAAATGCCAGGGCTGATCTCCTTCAGAATGGACTGGTTGGATCTCCTTGCAGTCCAAGGGACTCTCAAGAGTCTTCTCCAACATCACAGTTCAAAAGCATCAATTCGTCGGCTAATTCTTCAGACTAAATCCCATAGTCAATTCTTCGGGCTAAATCCCATGGTGCAGAACTTAAATAAAAATTAGAAACTTAATTCATTTTAAGATTAGTGGTAAGTGGCGAAACCCAATCACAGGTAAAGAGAATACACACACACTCTCCTTAATTCAGATCTCATAGTGACACAAATGAAAGTGTTTGTGCTTTAGCAGTAATGATAATATTAGCAGTTGATGGTGGCAGCACATTGAATGTTTCCAGTAACTCTTTGTTTTAATTTGAACCCATGTATGAGCTTCCCTGGTAGCTCAGCTGGTAAAGAATCTGCCTGCAATGTAGAAGACCCTGGTTTAATTTCTGGATTGGGAAGATCCCCTGGAGAAAGGATAGGCTACCCACTCCAGTATTCTTGGGCTTTCCTGGTGGCTTAGATGGTAAAGAATCCACCCGCAATGTGGGAGACCTGGTTTGATCCTGGGGTTAGGAAGATCCCCTGGAGGAGGACATGGCAACCCACTCCAGTATTCTTGATAGGAGCCTGGTGGGATACAGTTCATGTGGTCACAAAGAATTGGACACAACTGAGCAACTTAGCACATAAGCTAATATGCCCTGTTATGCATGGATGAGAACTTTTTACATGCTAACCTCCAGATTCACCCAAAAGTCACCAGTCTTCAAGGCTGATGTGAGAGGGACCAGCCGCCTGAACATAGTAGGAGAGAATAATGTTTACTTGCTAGTGAACTATTAGTGTCGGAGCCACTGTGTCCCTGCCTCCTGTGATCCCAGCGTTAAGGATAGACATTGCAAAATCCAGTGTTTCTGAAAGGTTCAGCTGACTTTTATTTCATAACATGAATGTTGGTGTTGATTTTATGAATAAATGTGCTCAGTTCACATTTTTGCCACATCAAATATGATATCAGTATAATTGGATGCTGTAAATATTTCATCTCAGAAGTAGAGAGGAATAAGTTATGATGCCTAATTTTCAAGAAAATCATTAATTCGTCTATTCATTTTTTAAACAATTTTATATTGAGGATCAGCTATATGCCAGGCCCTGTTTAAGTTGTTGGGGGCCCACCAATGAATGAAAAAAAACAGACAAAAACTAAAATATCCTGCCTTCTGCTGCTTACATTTTCCTGGGAGACTCTTATGTCTGGCTTTTTTCACAAAATATAGCATCAGAAAGATACTTTCTGTGGTTTATTCTTTTTTATTCATAAGAGTCTGTTGTATGAAGATATTACAATGTGTTTATTACCTGTTAATGAACATTTGGGCTTCCAGTTTGGAGCAGTTATATAAATAAACTGCTATGGATGTTTAATTTTAGGGAACATGTTTTCATTTTTCTAGGATAAATCCAAGGTATGAGATTGCTCAGTCAGATGGTATGTGTATATATAAACTGTATAAGAAATAACCAAACTCTTCCCCAGAGTGATTGTCCTATTTTACACTGCCATCAGCAGTATAAGAGAGTTCCAGTTGCTCCACATCCTTACCAACGTTTGATATTGTCATTTAATTGTAGCCATTCTAGTACCTTTTGTTGCGATGATTCATCATGGTTCAGTTACATTTCCTCAATCACTGAAAATGGGACCATCTTCTAAGGACACACTTTTGTGGAGTATCTGTTAGTTCTTTTGTCCAGTTTTCACTGTGTTGTATGTCTGCCTATTGAGTTATGGGAGTTCTTTTGTCAGATATATAATGTGTTTTCTCCCAGCTTGTGGTTTGTCTTTTTTATTTTCTTAATGCTTTCTTTTGACGAGCAGGAAATTTTAATTTTGGTAAGTCTAATTTATCATTTTTTTCATTTAAGCCCCATGTCTAAGAAATCCTTGCTTTTGCCTATCTAAATACTATAAAGATACTTTTCCTGTGTATCCTTCTACTAGCTTTTAATTTTAGCTTTTATGTTTAAGTCTGTGATCATCTCCAAAGCAATTTTTGTGTATGGTGTGAGTTAATGGGTTAACTCACACCATTAACTCACACCATTAATGGGTTAACTCACACCATTAACTCACACCATTAATGTGAGTTAATAGTGTGAGTTAATGAGTTTGTTTTTTTCCATATAAAAATCCACTTGTTCTGACATCATTTTTGAAAAGACTATCCTGTCTTTTTTGAATACCTTAGTATATTTATTAAAAATCACTTGACTACATATGAAGATACATTTGGAATTCTCTGTTATGTTCTATCGATCTATCCTTATATTCCAATACTATATCATCTTGATAAATATAAGTCTTAAAATTAAGGTATGAAATCTTCCATCATTCTTACTCTCTTTCATGATTGTTCTGGCTGCTCTAGTACCTTCACATTTCCATTTAAATTCTAGATTTAGTTTGCCAATTTCTACCAAAGTGCCTACTAGGATGTTTTTAACTTTTGATTTTGAAATAACTTCAGATTTATAAAAACATTACAGGAATAGTAATAACTAATCCCATATGTCTTTACCTAGGTTGACCAATTTTTGTCATTTGGCCATAGGCTTATCATTTCCTCTGTAGCTGTTTGCCAGTATTGTTTTTTGAAACATCTGAGAGTAGGTTGCATTCATTATGCCACTTTGCCCTTTAACAATTAGGTGTATATTCCCTAAGACCAACAATGTTTCCTTACAGAACAACAGCTTCATCTTAGGGGTGTCTGGATTGCCAGTCATACTCCAATATCTTTCATTGTCCCAGTAATGCTCTTTAGATCCCCTGCTCCTGGATACAGGCTCCTGACCATGTTTCCTTAGTCCTCTTTACTCTGCAGTAGTTCCTAGACCTTTCATGGCACTAAGATTTTCGATAAGTGAAGAGCTGTTATTGTGTAGAATATCTCTAAATTTCAGTTTGACTGATGTTTACTCACAATTACATTCTATTTATACATTTTTTACTGAAATAACATAAGTGATGTTTCCTTCTCAGGGTATCATATCTAAAGGTTTGCCCCTTATTGGTGATGTTAATTTTTCTCGCAATTTGCCCCTTATTGGTGATGTTAATCAGTTTGCCCCTTATTGGTGATACTAATTTTTCTCACTTGGTTAAAATACATTTTCTCATTATGTAGTTATTTTTTATTTTGTAATAAAAGGAAGTTTGTGAGGAGTCTGCTAGCATTTTCATGGGGTGATACTGTACTTTGTGAGACTTGATTTCTTTAAACTACTAGTGTTCCAATCTATGAACATGGTATATATTTCTGTTTATTTAGATTTTCTTTCCTTTCTCTCTGCAATATTTTGACGTTTTATGTGTGGAAGTTTTGTACGTATTTTGTTAGGTTTATTTCTAAGTACTTTAAACATTTTAGGTGCATAATTCAGAGGCATTAAGCACACATGCATTGTTATGCAACCATCATCACATCTCTCTTGAACATTTTCATCTTTCCAAATTAAAACTCTATATCCATTAAACAATAACCACCCTCATTTCCACCCTCCCCAGCCCTTGACAATCACCATTGTTTTCTTTCTATAGTTTGACTACTCCTCCATATATTTTTAATGTTATTGTAAATGATGTTTGAAAAAAATTTCATTTGCTAATTGTTGCTCAAATGTAAAAATATAATTGATTATATTGACCTTATGTGACTTTATGAAATCCATATTAATTTTTATAGTTTTTAAATATATTCATTAGAATTTTCTATGATGTTGTTCTGTCATCTATGACTGAAGACAGTTTTATTTCTTCGTTTCTAATCTGTCAGCTATTTATCTATCTATCTACCATCTCTCCTCTATCTATCTCCTTTTTGTAATGATTAGGACTTTCATGGTGATGTTGGGTAGAAAATGTAAGAGCAGATATCTTTTTCTTATATCTATGGGGAAAATATTCCTTCAGATCAGATCAGATCAGTTGCTCAGTTGTGTCCGATTCTTTGTGACCCCATGAATTGCAGCACGCCAGGCCTCCCTGTCCATCACCAACTCCCAGAGTTCACTCAGACTCACGTCCATTGAGTCAGTAATGCCATCCAGCCATCTCATCTTCTGTCGTCCCCTTCTCCTCCTGCCCCCAATCCCTCCCAGCATCAGAGTCTTTTCCAATGAGTCAACTCTTCGCATGAGGTGGCCAAAGTACTGGAGTTTCAGCTTTAGCATCATTCCTTCCAAAGAAATCCCAGGGCTGATCTCCTTCAGAATGGACAGGTTGGATCTCCTTGCAGTCCAAGGGACTCTCAAGAGTCTTCTCCAACACCACAGTTCAAAAGCATCAATTCTTCAGCACTCAGCTTTCTTCACAGTCCAATTCTCACATCCATGCATGACCACAGGAAAAACCATAGCCTTGACTAGACGAACAAGTAAGAAATTCATTGTGACTTTCTCATAGATGCCTTTTTATTAGAATGACAAAGTTATTTTCTTTGTTGAAAGTTTTGAAAATGAATGAGTATTGGTTTTGTCAACTGCCTTTTTTATATTAGGGCTTCTCTGGTGGCTCACATGGTAAAGAGTCTGCCTGCAATGCGGGAGACTGGGGTTTGATCCCTGAGTTCGATCCCTGTGTTGGGAAGATCCCCTGGAGAAGGAAATGGCAACCCACTCCAGTATTCTTGCTTGGAAAAATCCCATGGATGGAGGAGCCTGGCGGGCTACAGTCCATGGGGTCACAAAGAGTTGGACAGGACTGAGCAACTAAGACTTTTTTATATTAACTGAAATTAATACATGGTTTCTCTCTTTGACTCTGTGTTTCCAGTAATTGTTTTTTAAATGTTTTTTAAATGAAGTAACTTTGTGCTCCTGGGTTAACCCATTTTGGCTCACTCCCATTTCTATATTGTCTTTTTATTTTGCTCAGTCTAGTTAGCTAGTGTTTAGTGGACCCTGTTGCCTTTTTGATCAGGAGGTCTACTGGCCTATAATGTCCTTGGAGCATACTTATCAACTGTTTGTATCTAGGTACGTTTGCCTTGTGAGATGAACTAGAAAGTACATCTTACTCTTTATCTTCTGAAAGAGTTTATTTAAAATTGCTGAAGTTTCTTTTTTAAATACTAGATAGAATTCACCAGTTTCTTTTATTTTGGACTGGAGTCTTAATCATGGGAAGGTTTCTGATTACAACTCCAAGTTCTCCAAGAGATTTGGGGCTAATCTGAGTTTTTATTCCTATTTGTACTTATTTTGGTATATTGTCATTTATCATCTTTTTCTAAATTGTCCGGTATGTTCATTTATTTGTTCATAAATTTCTTATTATCATTAACATTCAGTCTTTGGTGAGTCCCCTTGTGCATTCCTGGTGTTGGTAATGTATGCTTTCTTTTAATCAGTTTTTTCTCAGTGTTAGCCCTTTCACTTTTCACTTTCTTGCATTGGAGAAGGAAATGGTAACCCACTCCAGTGTTCTTGCCTGGAGAATCCCAGGGACAGGGGAGCCTGGTGGGCTGCCGTCTATGGGGTCACACAGAGTCGGACACGACTGAAGTGACTTAGCAGCAGCAGCAGCATCGATTTCATTAATTTTTGAAGAATCAACTTTTGGCTTTATTGATTTTTTTATTGTTTGTTTTCTATTTTATTGATTTCCTCTCTCACCATTAGTATTTGCTTCTAATTATTTCAGGTTCAACTTGACATTCTTTTTCCAACTTCTTAAGGTGTAAAATCTTATCTGGAGTGGGGTGCCATTGCCTTCTCCGAATTTAAGCATTCAAGGCTATGAAGTTCTCTCTTAATTACTCTTTTAGCTACATTCCACAATTTGGGGTATCCTGTTTTCATTTCTCATATTTTGTGTTTTCTCATTCCATTTAAAATACTATTTAATTTTTCTTACATTTTCTTTTTTGAGCACAAAGGTTATTTAGAAGTGTGCTACTTAATTTCCAAACAGTTGGAGAAGTTATAAATGTATTTTTGTTATTGGTTTCTAACTTAATTCTGTGTAATCAGAAATTTATGGTTTCACTTTTTAAAATTTATTGTGAGTTATTTTATGAAAAGCATATGGCCTGTGTGGGTGAACTGCCATGTACGCTGACACATGTATGCTGTCTTATTGGGTATATTGTTCTACAAATATCCAAGGGTCAAGGGGGTGTTAGTGTTTCTGTTGTTTCTTCACTAAATTTTGCCTGCCTCAGTTAATTGCTGAGAGACAGGTATTAAAATTTCCAACTGTAATTATGGATTTTTCTGTTTTGTCCTCTAGTTCTGTTAATTCTGAAACTCTGATAATTAGGTTCATTCATGTTATGTCTCTTGGTTAATAGGCCCTTTTATTTGAAAGATATTTTTGCTGAGTATAGAATTCCAGATTCACATTTCATTTTTCTCTGCTAGTACACTGAAGCTGTCATTCTCCCATCTTCTGTTTTGCATTGTTTCTGATGAGCAATCAGCCATTAGTTTTTATTTCCTCCCTTTTCTGTTTATCCTAAGTTTTTAGCAAGTTGACTGTGATATCAGCAGTCATGGTTTCCTTTGTATTTATTCTGCTCAATTTTCACGTACATTCTTTAATTGGTGTTACTGTATTTTAATCAAATTTGGGGAAATTTTGGCTATCATTTCTTCAAACCTTTCCCCCCAACTCTGTGTATCTCCCTTTTCCTCCTGGAATTTGATTGTATGTGTTAGATCTCCTGTACTTTTCTATAACTTACTAAAGCTCTATTTAATTTTTTGTAGATCTTTATGTCTCTGTTTCAGTTTGGAAATTTTCCATTGACCTGTCAAATTGACCAATTTTTTTTCTAATTTTATCCAATCTGTTGTTAGTATCATACCATAAATGTTTTATTGGAGATTATATGTTTTAGTTCTTCTAGTTGATTCTTTTACAGTTTCCATCTCTCCTGAGATTACTAATATCTTCATTATACTTTCTTTTGTACATTGTTTACCATACTTTTGGTTCCTTAAAGTCCTGGTCTTCTAAGTCTAACATCTGGGTTTGTTTCTCTTGACCATAGGTTATATTTTCTTGTCTCCTCACATGCGTTCACAGGTGATTTTTTATTGTACACCAGACATTGTGGTTTATACTCTAGATTTTGTCATCTCCTTCTGAAAAGTGTTTTGTTACATCAACTTACTAGGTTACTAGCAGGTCATCTGAAGCTTATGGAGTTTAGGATCCATTTTTGTTAAAGATGTCGCTTCCTCTGCTTTCCTCAAGCAGGAAGCCTATTTATCACAGACAAACAGACCTTCTCATAATAACAGTAACAATTATGAAATTATTTAACCAGTTTTAACAAAAAAAATTGGGGGGAAAAGTTACCTTCCTACACAATTTGTAACTACTTTTGAGTTTTGGTATTGATTACTTTTCAACCTCAAAGGAGCCTGCTGCAGCTGCTGCTAAGTCGCTTCAGTCGTGTCTGACCCTGTGCGACCCCATAGACAGCAGCCCACCAGGCTCCTCTGTCCCTGGGATTCTCCAGGCAAGACTACTGGAGTGGGTTGCCATTTCCTTCTCCAATGCATGAAAGTGAAAAGTGAAAGTGAAGTCGCTCAGTTGTGCCCGACTCTTTGAGACTCCATGGACTGTAGCCCACCAGGCTCCTCCGTCCATGGGATTTTCCAGGCAAGAGTACTGGAGTGGGTTGCCATACTTTCCTTTAAAGATTATTCATTGTTTATAACAAGGAATTTTTGTAAGCTTTTCTTCAAACCAGTTTTTGTTTCTAGCAGGTACCATTACAGGGAAGGTGCTGAAGTGGCCCACCATCTCCTAATCCCTTTGTGAAGAAGCCTTTTCTATCACAGTATAATGATTCCTTTTTCTTTTTCTTCCCAATCTCCAACTCCCTTCCCGTAGCTTTTTTTTTTAACCTAAGATTGTAGTTATTTCTGTCTCTCTCTTCCTCTACTATGAACTTGTTGCTATAAAGGTTTCCTCTTCATCTGTGCTATTAGTGCCTGGTGGCATCAGGAAAGAAGGAGATTTCCAAAACTGAGTTTCTATCATATTGACGTTCTGAGATTTGGTGAGCATGCTTGTTTCACTGGTGTGGTTTAAGGGATTTTACAGAAGACAGCTTCTGTGTCAGCACTTTTCTTTGGTCTCTGAATGACCGGTTTTACAGCCTTTCTGCAGCTCTGTCACTCTTCAGAGGACCCAAACAATGCCAGGTAAAAATAAGACAGAACTGTTTGAGACCTACAAGTAATTCTCACTTGTTCTCCCAAAATTCAGAAGCCTGGGGGATGTCACTGTCCAAACGTTTCTGTTTGTGTTTCTGGATGTTCTCTAAAATTCAGATTAGAAGCCCACGGAAATAAGGGGACCAGTCAGAATGGCTGCGATCCAAAAATCTACAAGAAATAAATGCTGGAGAGGGTGTGGAGAAAAGGGAACCCTCTTACACTGTTGGTGGGAATGCAAACTAGTACAGCCACTATGGAGAACAGTGTGGAGATTCCTTAAAAAACTGGAAATAGAACTGCCTTATGACCCAGCAATCCCACTGCTGGGCATACACACTGAGGAAACCAGAATTGAAAGAGACACGTGTACCCTACTGTTCATTGCAGCACTGTTTATAATAGCCAGGACATGGAAGCAACCTAGATGTCCATCAGCAGATGAATGGATAAGAAAGCTGTGGTACATATACATAATGGAGTATTACTCAGCCATTAAAAAGAATACATTTGAATCAGTTCTAGTGAGGTGGATGAAACTGGAGCCTATTATACAGAGTGAAGTAAGCCAGAAAGAAATACACCAATCCAGTATACTAATGCATATATATGGAATTTAGAAAGATGGTAACAATAACCCTGTATACGAGACAGCAAAAGAGACACTGATGTATAGAACAGTCTTTTGGACTCTGTGGGAGAGGGAGAGGGTGGGATGATTTGAGAGAATGGTATTGAAACTTGTATAATATCATGTATGAAATGAGTCACCAGTCCAGGTTCAATGCACGATACTAGATGCTCCGGGCTGGTGCACTGGGACGACCCAGAGGGATGGTACGGGGAGGGAGGAGGGAGGAGGGTTCAGGATGGGGAACACGTGAATACCTGTGGCAGATTCATGTTGATATATGGCAAAACCAATACAATATTGTAAAGTTAAAAAATAAAAAAAAAAAAAAAATAAGGGGGCTGTGGTCCCAGTGTGATGCCCTTAAGCCCCGTCTCAGTGTGTCTTGCCTGTACCCTTGTTGCTTCCCCAATCTTGTGGGCACGTGACCAGTGGCCAAAGAGAAGCCCACAGTGATAGACCAGGCTTTCTAGTCCCTGACTCTTGAGGCAGAGAAAGGAAAAGACTCGTTCTTGTGGGGTCACCCAAGGGACCAACTGAATAAAATCTCGTATCCTCTGTAGCTGCTGCTGCTGCTGCTAAGTCACTTCAGTCGTGTCCGACTCTGTGCGACCCCATAGACGGCAGCCCACCAGGCTCCCCGTCCCTGGGATTCTCCAGGCAAGAACGCTGGAATGGGTTGCCATTTCCTTCTCCAAGGCAAGAAAGTGAAAAGTGAAAGTGAAGTCGCTCAGTCGTGTCCGACTCTTAGCGACCCCATGGGCTGCAGCCTACCAGGCTCCTCCATCCATGGGATTTTCCAGGCAAGAGTACTGGAGTGGGGTGCCATTGCCTTCTCCGATCCTCTGTAGAGCTGACGTTAATAAGAAAATGCACATCTTAATGCTTCTCCTGGCATAGCAGGCAAGTGCCCTTAACCCAGTCTGCAAACGGTGACATGGAACTCGAACACCAGGGCAAAGTTGACTTGTACTTGTGTTTCTTTATTTGGCAAGTGTAGGCATTAGTTTTAGTTTAATCAGCAGTTAACGCCAGCTCACAAAGAGAGAGAGAGAGGTGGGTTGGGTGTGTATTGTTAGCACATGTGCTTGCCTATTTAAACGATGTTTAAGGAATTCTTGACCCAAAGAAATAATGGCCCATGAGCTTGAAAGAAAGGGCACCCGGCTCTCACTGACACCAGAATCGCCTGTTTTAGATTATTTATGGCTCCAAGTTCTTTTCTTTGAAAAAGAGATTTTCTTCAGGGGCCAGGAAGACAGCAAACGAGGGAGAGAGCCAGAGGCGGCTGAAGAGACTGTGTCCTGCCAGACCCATTGTCTCCACTGTCACAAGCGTCCGGAGTTTCCATTTGTGAGAAAGCTAAGATAGGGATTCTTAAGTCCATTTGGTGAATTTGGACACAACCCAGATTTCACTGGGGGATGGTTTAAATCAATGTAGGGTGGATGACAGGTGGGGGGCTTATGGCAGGTTGCAGATTTGCTGGAAAGCAAGCAGATTACAGGCCTGAGGCTCCTGCTGAAGCTTGTTGTGGGAGCACAACACCCCATGTGCTCCACAGTGGACGGCAGCCCTGATATATGTGCTTTAGCCCACTTTTACTGTCTCCTTGGAGCATCCTCGGGGTCACTTTAAAAAGCATCTATCTGCTTAGAATGACTGACGTCATCGGCCAAAGGCAGGACTAACAGGTTTTACTGAAAACAATTTAGCACAGACTCCAAAGGGACGTGTACAAGCTATTCCCTCCAGGCTGGGAAGGTTGGACTGTGGGGCAAGAGGGAGGGCTGTGCTTGTGAGAGTTTCCTTCTGTGTCCCCCATATTTGTACACATGGTCTGTGCTGTGGAGCAATGATGAGGTCACTCCTCTGTCATGTAATGAGCACTTCTGACTGTACAAACTCTTTGAGGTCTGCCTGCCTCTTTGGCATCCTCTCCATTGCCTTTCTCCATTTGAAAGAATTCTCTCCTATCGCTTAATAGTAGAACACAGTTTCCAAATGGTCATCATCTTCATAGAAGCCTTGCTTGCAAACAATGGAAGTTAATAGAGGTGTAATGTTTCCAATGTAGTTTAAGACCAAGACGGAACACATCGACTGTTAATATTCTGTGTGTATTTGAACATAGGCATGAACATGTACATACCTATGTGTATGCTTCATGTTTTTCAATCCATCTTTCATACTCAACTAGTCCTTCATACTCAACTAGTTCCATTCCCCCCCCCTCACCCTGCCTTAGAGATGCTGATTTTTTTTTTTTTTATGAATAAGCTCTATAGTTTAGGTCAATTTTAGGTTCACAGAAAAATTGAACAGAAAGTATAGAGAAAGCTCAGGTACTCATTCCCCCCATCTCCACATACAATTTTCGCTATCAGTGATGTCTTGTGTTAGTATGGTGCATTTGTTACAGTTTATAAGCCAGTTCAGTTCAGTTCAGTTGCTCAGTCATGTCCGGCTCTTTGCGACCCCATGGACTGCAGCACGCCAGGCTTCCCTGTCCATCACCAACTCCCAGAGTTTACTCAAACTCATGTCCATTGAGTCAGTGATGCCATCCAACCATCTCATCCTCTGTCATCCCCTTCTCCTCCTGCCTTCAATCTTTCCCAGCATCAGGGTCTTTTCAAATGAGTCAGCTTTTCGCATCAGGTGGCCAAAGTATTGGAGTTTCAGCTTCAACATCAGTCCTTCCAATGAATATTCAGGACTGATTTCCTTTAGGATGGACTGGTTGAATCTCCTTGCAGTCCAAGGGACTCTCAAGAGTCTTCTCCAACACCACAGCTGTAAACCAGTCAGTATTGATACATTATTATTAACTGAAGTCAGGAGGATCCCCTGGAGGTGGGCCTGGCAACCCACTCCAGTATTCTTGCCTGGAGAATCCCATGGACAGAGGAGCCTGGCCAGGCTATAGTCCATGGGGTTACAAAGAGTCGGACATGACTGAAGTGGCTGAGCCGTAGCAGCATGATTTACGATAAGCTTCATTCACTCTTGGTGTTGCATGTTCTCTGGTTTGCACGAATGTATAATAACATGTATCCATCATTAAAGTATCATTCAGAGTAGATCCACTGCCCTAAAAATCTCCTGTTTTCCTATTCACCAACCCCCACCACCAACCCTTTGGCATTCATCTATGTTCTTACTGCTCCATAATTTTGCTTCTTCTAGAATGTCATAGAATTGGGATCATACAGTATGCATGCAGCCAATTCAGACTGACTTCATTCATTTAGTAACATGCATTTAAGTTGCCTCCATGTTTTTTTTTTTTTTTTCATATCTTTTCTTGATCGCTCTTTTCTTTTCAGGGCTGAGTAATATTCTATTGCCTGGATGTGCCATAGTTTATTCGTTCACTATGGACATTTTGGTTGCTTCCAAGTTTTGGCAGTTATGGATTAAGCTGCTATAAATGTCTGTGTGTGTGTTTTTGTGGGCTTCCCAGATGGTGCAGTAGTAAAGAATCTACCTGCCAATGCAAGAGACACAGAGATATGGGTTCAATCCTTGAGTTGGGAAGATCCCCTGGAATAGGAAATGGCAACCCACTCCAATAGTCTTGCCTTGGAAATCCCATGGACAGAGGAGCCTGGCAGGCTACAGTCCATGGAGTTGAAAAGAGTCAGACATGACTGAACACACACACATAGATTTTTGTTTGGACAGAAGTTTTCAGTGCATTCAGGTAGATGCCAAGGGACAAGATGGCTAGCTCACCAGATGCTGGATTTAACAAGAAAAAAAAAATCCTTGGGGATAATTTCAGTGTGCTCACGGATCGTGTGTTTTTCCCAGAGATGACTACCATGAGGATGGATTCTGCCAGCCTTACCGGGGAATTGCCTGTGCGCGTTTCATTGGGAACCGGACCATTTACGTGGACTCTCTTCAGATGCAGGGGGAGATTGAAAACCGAATCACAGGTAGGAGTGCAGTCCTTTGTTCTGAGACACTGAGTATGCATGCAGCTGCCTGTCGCCCCGCTGGTGTGTTTTCAGTCTCATTTGTGTATTTTGTCCCTTACAGCCATGGCCAGTGAATCCTTGTGCCATGTCTCCTGCAAGAGAAAATCAGAGGCCTTTATCAGAAGTGGTTGCAGTTTATCCTAAAATATTCCTCTTTGTATATGCAAATTAGCAAGCGCAGTCTGCTTGGAGTGGACCAACGTGCTGACTGCAGTCAGGCGAGCGGTTCCCAAGCCCTGCGCCGTCTTGTTTCCCTCCACTAGCCACACGGCCAGGCCAGCACTTGTGATGTTCAGTCTCGGTTCTGCCTTTCCTAGCTCTTGTGCCTTCTCAGAGTTACAAGGATCCTGGCTTGGGTACAAAGTACCTGGGCCAGATTTTAGGTATTGGGGACAGAGGTTCCAGGCCATCAGCTGTACCCTAGGGACATTGCAGTGAACTCAGACCCCCATCGGCCCTTGGTTTCTGGGCACAGTCAGGTCTTTGGTTACCTGCCCCCCTCCCCCCCGTATGAAAAGTGGTTCAGATCCTTTAGGAGTGAACATGCTCGTTTTCCGTCATATAAGAAGTTGATGTTAAGAACTTCCTGGGGGAAACTCCTTAAGAAGTGAGAAAATGAATTAAACCAAGACTCTGAAAAGCCCTCCCCACCACGGCTCTGCTCCCTCACAAACCCCCACATTTTCTCCTTAGACTCTAAGGAGAATCTGGTGAAGATGGCAGGTGTCCCAGTTGAACTAGGTTCTCTGCACAGTGATTCTTGACCCAGGCTGATCCCTGATGTGGGCTCCCTGGAGATTCTGGAGGGATTTGCAGAGGGGCTGGCAAAGCACTGCCCTGTAAGGGTACAAAGGAGGACCCCAGGTAGAAACTCATGCAGGTGTCACTGAATGTTCTTCTAAGTCCAATTTGACCCTGGCTTTGTCTTTCACCCTCAGTCTGGAGGGTCTAAGGTCTAACCTGCCTGGCCCATGGCTACAGAGACCCCTGAGGACACGGTCAGGTGTCCAGTGAGAAATGGAAGGGCAGTTATGGGACTCCGAGATCCTGGAAGGTGCTGTAATGGTCCAGTGGGCACATGTTTTGAACTTGTTTGTATCTCTCATTGGAAAAGCTCCCTATGCCATTTAAAGCAGAACTTCTTGAACTTTATGATCACAACCCATAGTATAAAGTATATTTTACATCGTGACTTAGTATCCATATATATCTGCTTCATAGAACTGAAATGGGTTACAGGAAACAACATTTGCTTTAACAAAGGCAGTGCAAGCTAATTTTTCCCTTCAGTTTTATTTCATTAATGAAAAAACTTGGTTCCAGCCTTAATATAAACCATGCACTCTGACATCCTCTGTTCCATTCTCATCATCGTTTAAAATACCAGCCACAGACTCCAGAATTAATTGTGTATCCCACTAATTAGCAAACACTGATTCAAGTCACAGGGCTGTCTCTCCGTTGTCTCTTCAGGAAGTTTAAAGGATAACAACTCAGATATCTAAGCAGACTCATGCTATAGCATTTTTTTTAAAGATAAAAGTTTAGAAGGAGGGTTCTCTAGATTTGTGTATTTTTGAAAATGTAAATGTGAAGTTGCTCTAGACTGACTGATGGTTTAGAAACTATGTTGGTTGTGGAGACAGTCTGTTTGAAGAGAATGCTTGTCAGAATGAGTTCCAGGGACACTGGAAGCTTCCCAGAAATGAGCCCCAGAACCATCAAAGTGATGTGTTGGATGTAAACAAAAACAAGTACATGGGTTGTTGGCTCTCTGTGATGCCTAGAACCATCTTTCAGAAATAAGTCCTCATGTGATGGGCTCTGGGACGGGGAGAGGAGCAGTCCTGTAAGGGGCGGCCTTCACATCCTCTTAGTCGATATCCCCAAAGTGATGCCACCTCTGGCTTTCTTAGGCCTTTCGCTGCCTGGGGGTAGAGGCCAAAATTGGTGACAGATCTTCTGGTAGTCAGTTGTCAGCTCACATGAGGAGACTGAACTGGGTTCAAACCCTGTTCGCCAGCCAACCCTAAGAGACCCTGCACCTCAACCTCTTACCTGTCTGTTCCGCAATTTTAATATTGGCCAGAAGGGACGGAAGGCTAAGGATGACATGACAAACACGCTACAGAGTTCCCAGCAGCCAGTGCTGCGTGCGGTGCATGGAGACAGCCTATTACCAGCGCCCCCCGGACCAAAGGGGCTGTTTACCTCCTGCGCTATTTTATAGGCTCCACATGGGTTTCCATTTCCCAAAGTGTGGCCTCAACAAATCACTTGACAGATAGAGACCCAGGTACAGAAAGGACTGAGTGACTGCCAGTCCTGTGGTAAATGAAAGGGCTGGACCAGAACCGGGCTCCCATGCCAGCTCACCTAACCCAGTGCCAGCCATGGGTACCTTGCTGGGTCTTTGGAGGGAAATGGGTGCCAGCAGTGCCACCTGCTGGCCGCACTAGGCACGGCACTACAGGTGATGGGTGAAGCTGAAGTGTCCCAAGGACCAAATTCCAACCTCTCTAGGTTCTCTCGCCTTCTCTCAGCAGGGAGTGTAGGCACAGGAACCTCTCTTTCTCTAGCTGGCCAGGGTCAGATCCTTATAATCAGGTCCTACACAGGTCAAAGTGGGGTGGGCACAGATGGGGCAGCTGATGCTTTCCTTTGAGTGCTGACTGCCACAACCTGGAGGAGAGGGCCCTGGAGTGCACACCTTCCCTCCTGCCACTGGTAACTCTGCTCCCATCCACCTGCCCAGACTTGGTCTCTGCAGCCCCCACCCCTTTCCTTTGTCCATGCAGGTGTCAGTTCTTCCCATCAAGCCCCAACCTGTGATGTTTTGCCCCTAAAAGCAAGCCAGCAGACCCGGGCTCCAGACACTCCTGTGATGGCTTGCTTCTCTGCTCTCCTTCACAAAGCCCTGCCACTCTCCCCGCTTTGAACCTCCTCTGGTTGTTTCTGGGCTCTCCCCAGACTCCACCGGAAGGAATCCCCACTGTCCACTCCCATTGTCACGGACTCCTTCTTGGGCCGCAGGTCACAGGGCTGATCGTTCATCTTTCTGGCTCTCTGTGTTCATACCCTGGGTCGTCCACTCCTTGGCCAGGCCTCCCTTCTGCACGCAGGCTCCAAGATGTCAGGAAGACCAAAGCTCCGACCTTATGCCTCTTCTCCAACCTCTCCTTCTAGAAGCCACTCAGCCCGTGGCTTCGCCTACCACCAACTGGCACAGCCGGTTCATAACAGGACCTTAGGCAGTGGTTTGGGGTCTGGTATCAGAATCTTTCTGCCTTGGAAGTAGTATCTAGGTGGATGAGATCTGTGGCCTGGTTTTCCTCCTTTCTTGTTTCATTTTTGATGTTCGTAAGGGAAGCCCTAGGACCAGGGCCTTTCTGTGTCAGTTGCAAATCTGGGCGGCCCATGTGCTCCCTGGGGTGCTGCTCTCCTGAGAGCCACTCTGGGCCAGCAGAAGGCAAGCCAGAGGGCTGGGGGTGGGGCACAGATGAGAGATGGGGGCCAGGGTGCCGGGCAGGGTCGAGGGCCTGGACCGAAGATGGGACCAGGGGCGCTGGGCAGGGGTGGCCATGCAGGGTGTTTGCCCCGAAGCAGGACCCACCCCACCCTAACTCTGACCTCGCCTCCTCCGCAGCCGCCTTCACCATGATCGGCACCTCCACACACCTGTCAGACCAGTGCTCGCAGTTCGCCATCCCGTCCTTCTGCCACTTCGTGTTCCCGCTGTGCGACGCGCGCTCCCGGGCGCCCAAGCCGCGCGAACTGTGCCGGGACGAGTGCGAGGTGCTGGAGAGCGACCTGTGCCGCCAGGAGTACACGATCGCGCGCTCCAACCCGCTCATCCTCATGCGGCTGCAGCTGCCCAAGTGCGAGGCTCTGCCCATGCCTGAGAGCCCCGACGCCGCCAACTGCATGCGCATTGGCATCCCAGCCGAGAGGCTGGGCCGCTGTGAGTCCCCACGCGTCCTCCCCCAGGACCTGGGTCCTGCCTCTTAGAACCTGGGGACCCCATTCCAGCCGTCCAGGAAAGTCCCACAGACCCGCTCCATTCCGGTAGGGCAGCCCCTGGGTGCAGACTCCCTGTCATCTAGTTGCCAGCGCACAGCCCTCCTGACGCTGCCTGTCTGTGGATCCCCAGTAAGTCACTCTACCCCAGTGAGCCGCACACTTAGCTTCTCCAAGACAGGAGGACTCTGGGCCTACCGCCAAGAAAGGAGCTTAGGGGAAAACAGCCCCCTTCCAAGCCTTCCCTGTGGTGCACAAGCATCTCTCAGCATCTGACTGAGGATGATGGTGCTCCTTGAGAGGAGCCGACCCAGAAAAGAGGTCGACTTCCTCCCAGACTTGGGAAATATTCACTTCCTTGGTGAGGCTGGAGTTCCCTAGAGCAGCAGGGCTCCTCACCAGGTGGCCAGAGCCTGGTCTCCAGACCCACTGCACCAGCCAAAGCCTGGCACCTCAGCTGACATCATGAACCTCCTGGCAAGTTGCTTAAATATCAGTTTCCTCCTATTACACCATGATAATAACTACTGACCTCAGGAGCTGGAATGAAGATTAAATGAGTTAATATTTAGAGAGTTCTTAACACAGTGCCTGCACACAACAAGCACAGTGTAACTGGTATTCAACAAACACACATGCCAGGTGTGACTCAAAGTGACCCTGGGTCTCCCCTGGGAGTGGAGTGGGCTCCCAGGGGGGCTGGGGCTCTGCTCACAGCAGGCTGAGCCCCGTCCTCACTGAGTTTGGGGGCCAGGTCTGGAAGTTTCTCATCCCTCCTGTATAGTTTGGTTTTGTTTCTAATGCAAGTGAACGTGAGGTTAGGGTTGACATCGTCATTGTAGAGGGGGGGTGCCTGCTATTTCAGGGTCATAAACTTCTGACCAGGTTCTTCCCCACATATGTCCCTGGTGCATCCATCCATTTAATTTGTGGGCTTGAGGACTTCTTTTCTTGGAAGTTACCTCCAATCCCTTGGTCTTTTGGAAATTCCGATTTGGCGAGGTGGTTTGGTTATTCCTTTTTGGAATAGTTGAAGACAGGTGCTCCTTGGACCCACAGAAGAGGGCTGCTTCCTCTTAACTTTCGGGCCTCCTGACAAACCTTCTCTCTCAGACCATCAGTGCTACAATGGCTCAGGCACGGATTACAGAGGGACGGCGAGCACCACCAAGTCGGGGCACCAGTGCCAGCCGTGGGCCCTGCAGCACCCCCACAGCCACCACCTGACAAGCACCGACTTCCCGGAGCTCGGAGGGGGGCATGCCTACTGCCGGAACCCCGGAGGGCAGATGGAAGGCCCCTGGTGCTTCACGCAGAATAAAAACGTACGCATGGAACTGTGTGACGTACCCTCTTGTAGTATGTATTCTCTCTTTTTTTTAAAATGTTGACTGGGGGGTGTACTTTGTGATGACATTGTACCAGGAGGCTGGTAGCTCTGGGGTTCCCCCACCCACCGTGTTTCACCACCATGATTATTTGTTTTATGTAAAGTTGTGGCTGGTTATAAAAGTAATACCTGGTCATTACAGGCCTTTTTAAATTATAGAAGAAAAAAAAAACTAAAGAAGAATGTGCAAATCACCTCTAGTTCCACCACTCAGCAGAGACTGCTGTTTACATTTGGGGGCCCTTCCGTCATTCCATGTGTGGTCCTGGGATATTCAGTTTGGCATCTTGTTTCTCAATGAACACTGTCAAGCATTTCCCACTGTTAGTGAAAATGCTTCCCATTACAATTACAACCAGCTTCTGAGACCAGCATCCGTGCTTGGGGCGCAGCCCTCCTGTCCCTCCTCCCTCACCTCCCACTCTGCTCAACTGTTTCACGTAGACTTAGCAGAGTGAGGAGAAAATAGAACTTAAATCTCTTGTTTTCCCCGAAGTTTCTCTCTTAAATTATGACTAGAAGAAAAGTGTGTAGTTCATGGTAGCAAATTTTACAGACGTCGTTATCTCTGGGCTTGCCAGGTGGTTCAGTGGTAAAGAATCCGCCTGCCAACTCAGGAGCCACAGGGGATGTGGGTTCAGTTTCTGGGTTGGGAAGATCCCCTGGAGAAGGAAATGGCAACCCACTCCAGCATTCTTACCTGGAGAATCCCATGGACAGAGGAGCCTGGCGGGCCACAGTCTCAAAGAGTTGGACATGACTGAAGTGACTTAGCATACTTGCAAGATGTTTTTACAGTGAGCAGTTATTATTTTTGTAATTAAAATTTAAACAAGAGATAAAGAAATTTGTATGTTCTTTCCTCTGGCAATGCCACAGGAATTTTACTTTGCAGAAATATTTGCACTGAAATGGGCAGAAATGCAAGGGTATTTGTTGCAGAATCACTTCTGAGAGCTAAATAAACAGGCAGTTGTTCACCAACAGGGGACGAGGCAGCAGTTCATCTGTGCCGAGGGACAGTGTGCAGTTCTTGATGAATGGCTGGCACTGTGTGTTCTTCAAGAAACATAGTCTGGTATATTGTGTTGTTGTTGCTTAGTTGCTAATTTGCGTTCAACTCTTTTGTGACCCCAGGACTGTAGCCCGCCAGGTTCCTCTGTCCATGATATTTCCCAGGCAAAAATACTGGAATGGGCTGCCATTTCCTCCTCCAGGCAATCTTCCCAACCCAGGGAACGAACTTGCATCTCCTGCATTGGCAGGCAGATTCTTTACCACTGAGCCACCAGGGAAGCCCTTCTGGTCTAGTATATTATTCTAACCACAAAACCAGGAGCAGGAAAATATGGATGATATGATTCTATTTTAAATGAGCTCTATTTAAATTCTATTCTTAAAAACTGTATGAGCTGCTTCTTTTATTTCAAATTAGTTGAATATTGGTTTATTCATGAATATTATTTCATGTTCAACTTAAATATATACATCAAAAAATAAGTGAATACCAACCTGTTAGCGATGGTATGAAGTGAAAAGTGTGCGTGCTCAGTTGTGTCTGACGTGACCCAGTGGACTGTAGTGCCAGGCTCCTCTGCCCATGGAATTTTCCAGTCAAGAATATTAGAGTGGATTGCCATTTCCAAATTACCTATTAAGAATATTCAATTTTCTCTAATACTATAATTATTAATAAGCGTGTATTCTGTTAGTGATTTTTTAAAGATAATGATAAAATAAATGGATATACAAAACTATGGATAGTGCTCACATCTCATCTTGGCTTAAGGATCATGAAATTTCCCTCCTAGACCTTAATTAGGAAAAATGACCCAGAATCTCCACTGCCCCTGAGGCTTTGAGAACATCTGCCTCCAGAGTGGGACCAGGAGGGTTTTGTGGGTGGTTGTATTTGATTTTTATCTTCTTTTGGAGACAAGGGAACAAGACTGGGTTTGGGACAGTGCTGGTGATAGTGGTGATTTTTAGAACTGAGTTAGCTCTTTAAGGGACCATGTGGACCAGAAACCACTTGTTTGCTTTCTGATGGAAAGCTCATTGCCACTGGTTATAGGGAAGCCCAAGTTCCCGTGTAATTATTCACAAGGTTAAGATGAAAACTGCTGGGGGCATTCGGGGCGGGGCTTTGGAAAACATGCTTCCGCATCACAGAGAAGAAGCCTTAACTCTCCCTCAGAGGGCAGCACCGAGGTGCTTCAGCCTTGCGGCCCAATGCCCTCTGTGCTTTCTGTGAGTCCTGTAGGGGTAGACTGTGCATTGCTCTTCACCATAGAGGGGAAAAAAGAGAGAGAGAGGGGAAAAAAAGAGAGAGAGTAAAGAAAAGAAAGAAAAACGTCCTGAAGCCTCAGTGTTTGTACATCTTACCTGTTGTTTTTCAAGAGTTTGTGTACCCCTGCTGCATATTGTTGGGTTAAACCCGTTGGCTGCCAGTGCTCTTTTAAATCATGTGCATTTTTAATGATTGCCTTTTAAGAATATATGTTCATTGTACAAACATGAGGAAAACCCTAAAATGTTGAATGAAGTCAAGGATCATGTCTAATCCCAATATCCAGTTCCTTTCACTGAGGATCAGCATGACACTTGTGTTTCATCAAGTTTAGTCAACTCATCAAGTTCAGTCAACATGAAAAGGTCAGAGCATCCATGTCCAACAGGATTCAAGTTAGGAAGCACCGTGTTGGTGGTGACTGCTACCGTAAGACCTTTAGAGTCCGTTGTTTGTGCTCTGCATTCTGAGTTGCTCCCCTGGCAGGGAGTTCTAGGTCATGCCTCACATGGTGTGCATTTTGGGGTACACAATGTTTTTTGAGGTTTGGTTTGTAATTTTGTCCCTTCATGCAGCTTACATAACTATCTGCTAGTGCTTAAATATTTTAGTTGGAGGTGGGAGTGGGCTGGTGGAGAACTCTGAGTTGAAAAGGGCGGGTATTTTCAGAAAAACCATGGATGCCTTGCTGTTCACAGGTCCCCAGGACAGCAGCAGGATGGGAATTCTGTACATCTTGGTTCCAAGCATCGCCATTCCCCTTGTCATCGCGTGCCTTTTCTTCTTGGTCTGCATGTGCCGGAATAAACAGAAGGCTTCTGCCTCTACACCACAGCGGCGGCAGCTGATGGCCTCGCCCAGCCAGGATGTGGAAATGCCTCTTATCAACCAGCACAAGCAGGTCTCTGTGCCAGTATTTGTTTAAAGAGGCTGCTCCCCCAGGCTTAACCTCTACCTGGAGATTGGTTACCCCCAGTACTCACTTTCTTAATTTGTTTGATTCACAACACATGATTCTTTTAAACTGGCCTTCTTTTTGTCCTTTCTTCTCTAAAATATCCTGGGACATTTGCTTCCTTAGGAAATATATGGCAGGTGAGTTTGGAATTCACTGTTTTGCCTCGACAGAGACCTGCGCTATTATCACAGGCTGGGAATGGGCTTTCCTCATTCTGCAGTGCTTCAGCTGCCCCCTCAGGAGGACACACAAAAGAGGGGCTCAGATTGCCCCCACAACTAGAGGGTCGAATATGGCGTTTTTAAGGAATGAGGGCCTGTTTTCTGGTCAGTTTGGGGTTGGGCTGACTTTGTTTTGTTTTTCAGGGAAGAACAGAGCAACAGTCCTATAGAGGTGGTAGTAGGGACAGGTCACCCCTAACCTGGCTCCTAGGATGGTGAGAACGAACTGAAATGTGTAGCACAGGAGAAGGTTTCCCCAAGCTCACCCAGCCTCAGTGAAGGGGCATTTACATTACTTGCAAGTTTTGGGGAAAAATCATTTCAATCTGGGCTTTGAAGTGGAGGAGGCTCGACTTATTCAGTTCTGTAGCCAGGCATCACTGAATTTTTGCAGGGGGTGGCAGGGTGGAAGGGGGTTTAGCAGGTGAGGACACAGATTCCCCTGGGTTCAGACAGCCTCTGAGGACAGAGCTGGGCACACAGAAGGGGCAGGAAGTTGTAGAGGCTGAGAGATGCAAGACTTGAATCAATTTCACCAGTGTGGTGCCTCTGTCACGTGGCATCTAATGAAGAGTCTAGTCAAGAGGAAGCAGCAAGACAGGCCCTTTGAGGTGCATCTGGAGAGCAGCTGGCCTGAACTCTAAAAATGACTCAGATCGTGGGAAGTACACCTCAGGGTTCAAGAGAAATAGACATCAGGGCCTTGCTGATGAGTAGAAGCGGCTGGGCCTGTTGGTGGGCACATAGCAGGGAGCAGCAGCCAAGGCCCTCAGTGGGGGACACAGCTGAGAGGGTGTCCTGGGACAGCTAGAGCTCAGCGTGCACACACCCACCCTCACCCACACACTTTATGATGCTTTCTTGAGGTGGCGGCATTGTTTGCAGCCTGGTTGGGACCATTTGAAGGTTTCAGGCAGTCCCTGCACATTTAAGAGCAGAGAGCAGTGTGTGATGCAGGCTGAAACTGAGCCTGGTGGGCCAGGGCGTGGCTCTAGGAGCCCCCAGCCGACCCCTTCTCCAGCTGTCTGGCTCTGCCTTCTGGTGTCTTGGTGGCAGAAATGTTTCACTGGGGCTTTTCTTCTTGGCAGGCCAAACTCAAGGAGATCAGCTTGTCCACCGTGAGGTTCATGGAGGAGCTTGGGGAGGGCCGGTTCGGGAAGGTCTACAAAGGCCATCTGTTTGGCCCGGCGCCGGGTGAGCAGACCCAGGCCGTGGCCATCAAGACACTGAAGGACAAAGCGGAGGGTCCGCTCCGGGAGGAGTTCCGGCACGAGGCCCTGCTGCGGGCGCGGCTGCAGCACCCCAACATCGTCTGCCTGCTGGGCGTGGTGACCAAGGACCAACCCCTGAGCATGATCTTCAGCTATTGCCCACACGGTGACCTGCACGAGTTCCTGGTCATGCGCTCACCGCATTCGGACGTGGGCAGCACAGACGACGACCGCACAGTGAAGTCCGCCCTGGAGCCCCCAGACTTCGTGCATGTAGTGGCGCAGATCGCCGCGGGCATGGAGTACCTGTCCAGCCACCACGTGGTCCACAAAGACCTGGCCACCCGCAACGTCCTGGTGTATGACAAGCTGACCGTGAAGATCTCGGACTTGGGGCTCTTCCGCGAAGTGTACTCGGCAGACTACTACAAGCTGACGGGCAGCGCGCTGCTCCCCATCCGCTGGATGTCCCCCGAGGCCATCATGTACGGCAAGTTTTCAGTGGACTCGGACATCTGGTCCTACGGTGTGGTCCTGTGGGAGGTGTTCAGCTATGGCCTGCAGCCCTACTGCGGCCACTCCAACCAGGACGTGGTGGAGATGGTCCGGAGCCGGCAGGTGCTGCCCTGCCCGGACGACTGCCCCGCCTGGGTGTATGCGCTGATGATCGAGTGCTGGCACGAGTTCCCCAGCCGCCGGCCTCGCTTCAAGGACATCCACAGCCGGCTGCGCGCCTGGGGCAACCTGTCCACCTACAACAGTTCGGCCCAGACCTCGGGCGCCAGCAACGCCACGCAGACCAGCTCACTGAGCACCAGCCCGGTCAGCAACGTCAGCAACGCCCGCTACGGGGGACCCAAGCAGAAGGCCCAGCCCTTCCCGCAGCCCCAGTTCATCCCCATGAAGGGCCAGATCAGACCCATGGTGCCCCCTCCCCAGCTCTACATCCCGGTCAACGGGTACCAGCCGGTGCCGGCCTATGGGGCCTACCTGCCCAACTTTTACCCGGTCCAGATCCCAATGCAGATGGCCCCGCAGCAGGTGCCTGCCCAGATGGTCCCCAAGCCCGGCTCCCATCACAGCGGCAGCGGCTCCACCAGCACGGGGTACGTCACCACAGCGCCTTCCAATACATCGGTGGCGGACAGGGCAGCCCTGCTCTCGGAGGGCACTGAGGATGCGCAGAATGTCCCGGAAGACGTGGCCCAGAGCCCCGTGCAGGAAGCTGAGGAGGAGGAGGACGGCTCAGTCCCTGAGACCGAGCTGCTGGGAGACAACGACACTCTGCAGATGGGCGAGGCCGAGGTCCAGCTGGAAGCCTGAGGGCCATGGGGCCATTGGGCACTGAGCGGACAGACACGGGCCTCAGGTGGAGGGCAGCCCAGGAACCGCTGAGCTGGAGGGCAGCCTCCCTGTGCCAGGTCCTCCTCTGCAGTCCTCTTGTGCACAGAGCTGCGCTGTGCCCACCTGTTTGGTTGGAGGGCCTTTTGGCCAATGGCTCCTGACCAGGCGAGGGTAGTAACCCCGCAGGACACATGGTGACTCCCAGTGCCACCTACATTTCCTCGGAGGTCGACATCAGTGAGCAGCGCTTGTGCTTTGAAGGAAATTAGGTGACATCTTCTCTCCATACTGCCTATGGATTATGTCCAAACATTGGGAAAAAGCGGCCTGCGACAAGTTGGGACCTTGGGATTTGTGATGCCCAGCGGCTGGGCTGCAGGCTGAGGGTGGAGGAGGCTGCTTTGCTCTCTGCTGCCTTCACCTGCCGGTAACAGTCTCCCCTCACCCACCAAAGATGAACGGGAACAAGAAGTGGCCACCTGTCAGGGTCTGATGAGGAAGGGGCTCCTGCAATGGGAGTTCTGTATTAAAACGTTATGTGCCTTAAAAGAAACCCACATGAATTTGTATTCTTGTGAAATAATTTTTTAATTATCCTGCATGTGTATTTTGCCCAGTTTTCTGGAATTCAAGGGAAAGTGTTTTGGGGCCTTGGAATGTTACAGAGGAGGCAACATTGTACAGAGCACATTGTTATTTTTTTTTAGAATCCTGTACAGACCTTAAATGTAATTTATATGGTTTTTGTATGCCGTTTTCATTGAAGTATTTTGAGCTTAAAATGATGACTTCGTAATTTAACTGTTTACGTTACCCACGTTGGGATACCACCGGATTGTATTCTGGTTTGCTTGTGTTTGTACCATATGTAAGCGAGGTCCGTTCATTTCAGAGCTCCTGTGACAGAAGGCCCACAAGTACACTGCATCTGACACGCGGGATAGAGTTCACTTGTAACTCCCACACCTGGTGTACCCAATAAAGCGAAAGAGAAGGTTCAGTCGGCTCTGCAGGTCATGAGGATGTGAGGCAGTGGAGGTTGCTGGATGATGGAGACGCAGAATGGTGATGATTTGGGCTGCAGTTGGGGCTTGTCCGGGAGCAGCAACTTCATCTGAACGTGGATATATTATACGTTGGCAGATAAATGATGGGAACAGGTTGCATTGCTTTTCTTGGTAAAGTCTGTAGCAGGGATTAACTGCAGATGAGGTGAAGATGGTTTGGGGTTTTAAACCTCTCTCCTCCTGAGGTCCCAAAGCCCCTGCCATTTTTAGACCTGGAGTCTGGCGCTTCCCCAGGCCTGGAGCAGGGCTGGAGGGAGAGACAGTGAAGGAGACTAGGCCTCCTTCACCACCTGCCCGAAGCTGCCTGCCTTCCATCGTTGGTCAGCAGCGCAGCCAGCCGAGTTTCGGTATACCTGGACCAGGGTACCCCTGTGGGGTCAGTGGCTCCAGGGCTTCCAGTCAGGGGAGGGGTTGGATGAGGCCTGGGGATGCTTCTGCTGTCCAGCTAATGGCCCCTGCTGCCCCTCTCCCCTAGGTAGGTCCCCTTTACCTTGGCGTGGCCTGGGTGGTTTTCCATGTTTAATGGAGTGGGTCCACAACCCTAGGTTAAGCAAGGCTCAGCTAGGAATTCACTTCACATCCATGAGCAGTGGGCCTTTATCATACATCAGAACATCCGATGGAGCTTGTTACAAAACAAGCACTGCCCTACTTGCTCCTAGGCAAGTCTGGTTGGGGCCAAGAAAGTGCATTTCTAACAAGGGTCCAAAGTGTCCTGATGCTGAAAGCCTCTTAAGTACAGCACCTGGGTCTCCCTGGCTCTCTGGCACCTCAGGCCATCATGGACACCCCTTGCTCCTCTGTTAGCATGATGCTGCTGAGGGATATAGCCATGCACACAAACAAATAACATGTCTGAGTGTACATCCTGTGAATGTCTGGGAGCCCCCTGGAGCCTCTCTCCTGGCCAGTGTGGTCTGGATTGCATATTAGAAGAACCCAGGGCTACAGGGGGCTACTTCTCATTTCCACTGATCTGAAAGAGGAACTTCAGTTTATCTCTAATTTGGTACACCTGATGGTTTAACTGTTCCGTTGAGACCTAAGAATGAAAAATGGGAAATAGCCCTTTGGCTGCCCTGTCCGCAGACCTAGCCAGAGAGGCAAGCGGCTGCTTCAGTTTCCCGTCACTCAGCACCCAGACGTAAAGGCGGTGCTCGGGGCCATGGCCGGGACCACAGAGCGAGCAGCCAGGATTCTGCAGAAAGACACTTGGAGGGGTTTTTGGCAGAGTTGGGGAGGTTTTGATCTGGGGGATTTTTTGGCTCGAAATAAAATTTGTTTGTTACTGCATCTTTAGGAAGGTTATTGAGCATTTATAGTTGGTGCAGTTGAACAAAAGTGACTTAATTGGGATGTTCCAGAACAGATATTAGAGCTAAGCTGCATAATTCAGATATATGTCACTCGTACTGTCCCACCTAGCCCCACGCCTGTTTACACCCACAAGAGGGAGATTTCCACACCAACTGAGTAAGGTCACATAAGTGTTCAGTTCAGTTCAGTTCAGTCGCTCAGTCGTGTCCAACTCTTTGCGACCCCATGAATCGCAGCATGCCAGGCCTCCCTGTCCATCACCAGCTCCCAGAGTTCACTCAAACTCATGTCCATCGAGTCAGTGATGCCATCCAGCCTACTCATCCTCTGTTGTCCCCTTCTTCTCCTGCCCCCAATCCCTCCCAGCATCAGGGTCTTTTCAAATGAGTCAACTTTTCACATGAGGTGGCCAAAGTACTGGAGTTTCAGCTTCAGCATCAGTCCTTCCAATGAACACCCAGGATTGATCTCCTTTAGGATGGACTGGTTGGATCTCCTTGCAGTCCAAGAGACTCTCAAGAGTCTTCTCCAACACCAAGCCATCAGATCAGATCAGACGCTCAATCGTGTCTGACTCTTTGTGACCCCATGAATCGCAGCACGCCAGGCCTCCCTGTCCATCACCAACTCCCGGAGTTCACTCAGACTCACGTCCATCGAGTCAGTGATGCCATCCAGCCATCTCATCCTCTGTCGTCCCCTTCTCCTCCTGCCCCCAATCCCTCCCAGTATCAGAGTCTTTTCCAATGAGTCAACTCTTCTCATGAGGCGGCCAAAGTACTGGAGTCTCAGCTTTAGCATCATTCCTTCCAAAGAAATGCCAGGGCTGATCTCCTTCAGAATGGACTGGTTGGATCTCCTTGCAGTCCAAGGGACTCTCAAGAGTCTTCTCCAACACCACAGTTCAAAAGCATCAATTCTTCAGCGCTCAAGCCATATAAAGCCACAATTACTTTGTACATGCATTTTTTTTTTTTGTATACAGTACTTATTGAAACAGTCTGTCAGAGCAATGGCTAACTTTTCTGTGCTACCTTTAGGGTGCTTCACTCAATGTTACAGTTATATAACTCTTCCCACTAAATCAAGACAAACCTCTTGGGTCTCTCAACAGGGAAACATTTGTTTAAAAGTGTTCGCTTTGGAAGAATTCCACCTGTCAGTTCAGTATTGACAGCTGTTTTCAGTCAGTTTATGACTTTCTGATGGGAACTTAGAAAATCTTTTTTGAGATGAACTTTTCAGGAGAAGGCTGTATCAAAGTAAACTTGCGTCAGACGACTAGCTCGATACCTAGTGGCTGGAAATCAGTGTGGCCTTTCCAGGTCAGAACTGTTCCACCCCCACCTCCTGTTTTTCCTTCATCAGTCCCTAAAGTCGTAGTAGACACTACTGCTGGAGTCTCTAGCAGTAGAGACTTGAGTGGAGACTTCAGTGGAGTAGAGACTTGAGTGGAGACTTTAGTCCCTAAAGTAGTAGAGACATTAAGTGTTTCTTGGCCTGGGACTTCATGGGTGCTCAGAAATTAGCTTTTGAAATAAGAGTAATGCTTTATTTACGTGGAGGAGGCCTGAATTTAGACTACCTGACACCCTCACTGAGAAGAACATGAGCCTGACTGTCAGATCTATTTCTTTTTCAGTTTTATTTCATTCATTTAGTTATTCAATAGAGAAAACAAATAGCTAATATTGTAACTACAGCTAGTTCCTGTAGTTCAGAGTCACAGTGGAAATTTCCTCTCCCATCCCCAGCTACCCCCCTACAAAGTAATGACTACTATTGCTTCATTGTGGATCCTGTCAGCTTTTTAATGCATATATAAGAATGTATACAGTGTGTTCTTATATTTATACCATTTTTTAAACATAAGAGGTACCTTCTCTACAAATGGTTTTCTGTTTACTTTTTTCACATAACTGCATCTTGGGGGTCTTGGCTTGTCAGTGGATGGTGGCTGGTCTGCTGGAGGAGTTCCTAGCAGTTGTCCTGCCCTGAGGCCCTAAGGGCAGGGGTTGTAAGGAGGCAGATGCCACTGCAGTGCCCCCCCCCACGACCCCCGCGCGCGCGCACACACACACACACACACACACACAGGCTTTGGAGTGGAGCGAACGGAGAAGGACTGTGGCGGACACACTTGGCTCAGCTCTAATGTGTGTTTTTTTAAACAGACAGGGCAAGTTAACATTTTTAATTCAGTAGTATTGTTTCTTCACTAATTTGTTCTGTTTATTCTTTTTCCCAGTCTGAAGTGCTGAGGTTTTAGTGAAAAATGTTGCCCAGATATAGAGACAGACTCAAAACCATCTTTTGTGCTTTGGAAGGCCTCAGGGAAGTATGCCAGTACCAAGGGAGGGATGGGGCCAATGACCACTTTTTTGGAACTCTAGAAGGGAAGTACAACACTCCCTCAACCTTACTGTTCCAGGATGGCAACTGCCCCCCCACACACACACACCCCTGCTCAGGATGGCAACAATACTCCCCTCCATAAAAATGAAAACTGCCCACCCCAGGATGACAGCACACCCCTCGCACCCCCCCAGGTCATGACTGCATCCACTAGATGGCTAAGTTGAGGTGATATTAATGGTATTTCTCAGATCTAGATGGAAAGTGGGGAGACAGTGTCCAAACAGGTAAAGGAGAATTCAGGTGAGAGGCAGCCACACCCTCCCTGTGCTCTTGCCGCCCCCATTCATGTTTAACAGTTTCAAAGAATCATCTTATCAGATTGGTTTTTTTTTGCTGAATTTTATATTTTGCTTGTCTCCTCACCATGGGGTCTTACCGAAAAACTACACTAAAGCCATCTCTTTGAGGGAAAACTAATAAGAATGTGAAATTGTGGAATTTTGTTAAGGAAATTCACCATTACTTTGAAATATGTGGACCCATGAAGTGTAGCCTGCTAGGCTACTCTGTCCATGGAATTTTCCAGGCAAGAATACTGGAGTGGGTTGCCTCCAGGGGGATCTTCCCAACCCAGGGATCGAACCCGAGTCTCTTGCATTTCCTGCATTGGCAGGCAGATTCTTTACCACTAGAGCCACCTGGGAAACCCTTGAAATACACAGAATAATCCAAATTAGGCTACAGGAGCCCAAGGAAAAGACTGAAGAGACTAACAGGCAGATTGCCTGCAAGGTGGTTTTCATGTTCAAGAAGCATCCTCCTGCTAGATGACTTCCAGTCTCAATTTGCTACACAGCTTTTCCCACAAATAATGCAAAGGTGTACTTCAGCCATGGCACAAAGGTAGACATTAGCCGGTGTTTGAATGACTTACAGGATGGGGGATGGGAATAGCTGGAATTTCCAACCTGTAGATGAACCACCTGAAGGGCCAGCTACAGATGCTTCCACATCTGGCCATTATCTTGTTTCAGACTCTTATATGCTACACCCTCATGCTCCTAACCTGGGAAGATAGAGATCTTGAAATTTACTTTCATGAAATTCACTCATCCAAAGTATACAATTCAGTGATTTGTAGTAAATGTGTAAATATTGCAGCCTTCACCCCTATTTAATCTTACCACATTTTCATCACTTCCTCAGCCCCAGGCAATCTGGTCTGTTTTCTGTCTGAATGGATTTGCCTTTTCTGGACATTTCTTATAAGTGGAATTAAACAATATGTAGCATTTTGTTTCTGGCTTCTTTCACTTAGCAGAATGTTTTCAAGTTTCAACCAAGTTACATATGCATCAAAGCTCATTTTATTGCTGAATAGTATTCCATGGTATGTTTTGTTTATCCACTCATCCACTGATGGATATTTGGATTTTTTTAGTTTGGGGCTGTTATGAATAATGCTGCTATGAACATTGTGTGTTTATATGTGGACATATGTTGCTTTTTCATTTCTCTTGGGTAGACTCCTAGCAGTGGAATTGCTGAGTCATATGGAAAAGTCATTGATGTTTTAAAAAAATTTCCAAACTGGTTTACACTCCCTCCTGCAATGAGTGAGGACTCCAGTTTCTCTACATACTCTCCAACATTTGTTATCATTGATTTGCTTTCATTAGAGCCATCCACTTTTAAGACTATCAGAAGAAAGCATTACTTACACGAAAAGATCAAGCTTGCAGACAAGTTCTGTGAGTTGTTCATCAAATCTCAACAAATGCCCTTCACTTCATTGTTCTTATAGTCATTCAACAAGTATTTCTTGAACATGTACTGTCAGCTGAATTCAGCACTGAATAAGATAGGAAACACTATCCCCACTTTTTCAGGAGAAAGTTTTTTAAACAAGAAAAACTGTAATAACAGGCAAAGTATTCCTTGGGTAGCAGTATTTGTTGTGCAATGATGAAGGAGGGCGTGGCAACACACTCCCTTATTCTTGCCTAGAGAATCCCATGGACAGAGGAGCATGGCGGGTTTCAGTCCATAGGGTCACAAAGAGTCAGACACGACTGAAGTGACTTAGCAGGCACAATCGTACAATGCCTTGGTCACAGCCCAACTGTGTCAACTGATGAGCATCAAACAAGCCTCATTAGACTGGGTCCCAGGGTTTGCAACTGACAGTGGACAGAAATCCCTCCGTTATGGGCACACTGGCAGGGGTGCAGCCCACGGTCTTCTAGAGCTTGTGACTACAGGTGACTGGAGTGTTTCTTTGGAGACTCTGCATTTCCTGGATCCCAAAACAGGTTGGCAGGACTGTACCCTGGTGCTCAAGACTCCCTGGTCCTGCGTGTGAATGTGGATGGGAGAAAGTACACGTTCATTTTCACTAATCTCTAACTGAAATGTAGCATTTCCTCTTATTGTAAATGTAGGGAAAAAAGCCCAAAGATATATTTGGTGTACTCATGGCTGCTCATCAGTAAAAACTGATTCCTTTCACATCACATTGCAAATGCTGCATCACTAATCCAAGGAGACACCCATTATGGGACCCTGTTGCAAAACCTTGCTACTGAGTTAATAGAGAAGCCCATATATTACAATTCTGTTTTTTTAAAAATATTTTCATAATTTCAATGTAGATGTTTTCTTCATAATTTGATTGCTTTATTCTCTGTGTTAAAACCCTTCATTTGAAGAAGGGAGTGCAAAGGTCCCTTCCGTGGTGCAGAAAGGAGCCCATTTTTGTGGCTTCTCTTCTGAGACCACCCACCACATGGACCAGTGCCCCACTCCTCCTGGGATGCACTTCTTCCCTGGAGTCACGGGGGTCGGGTGGGGGAGGGATGCTGCCAGGAGACTGGGACCTGGCACCCACACTCACTCACCAACACCCGTCTTTCCCACCTGCAGCCGGGCCTCTCTGTCTGCTTTGGTCCAGATGAGATGGAGTGGCAGGTGGATGGATGCTGTGCCACCAACCTACTTTCTCAATCTGTTTCAAAGCTACACATTGAGAAGACAGCAATGCAGAGAAGCAGGAACAATGTCTCACTAACCCAATAGGAGCACAAACTGGTTTTACTTTTTTTTTTTCCAGAGTAAACACCAATATTATTGCTTTTTCAAGTCTACAGGTGCTCACAGGCTCCTGCCACATAGTAGCTGTTCTCTCTGGGCCCACACTTCCCTGGAGGGGACAGAGGGGACTCGGGCTCCTGCAGGCTCCATCTGCCAGGCTAGGGTCTCACCAGGGAGAAAAACCTATCTTTTCCCTTTTTCTTTCCGAAAAATATTTAATTATTATCCCATAAGGGTAAAATTCTAGTTCCTTAAAACAGTTTTTTCCGTATGGATTTTCTTAGCATAAATAAATGTCACATTTCTTTCCATCAACTGAAAAAAGGAGCAGAACATATGAGAGTTAGAAGTTAACTATTATTTGGGGAAAAATGAGGATTATAGCCTGGGAGGCAGCATCTCAGATAGCCCTGAGAAACTGCTCCAAATTGGTAGGGGGGAGGTCAGTGTTACATATGATTTTAGTAAAGGGGGATACATGCAGTGAGCACAGAGTTTGGCAGAGGCTTGCTGCTTGTCAGGAGGGGCAGATGTCACCATTAATGATTTTAGTGCTTTTCTAGATACAAGGCGATGCAAGAACTGCACCATAAAACTGCTCATAAAGTCTCCTGAAAACATCTATTGAAAGACCTGTTCTTCCATTTTTTCCCCAGAGCACAGACTGCTTCATTCCTGATCTCCACTCTGAATTCCTTTTAGGGAGTGATAAAGTTTAGCAGCTGCAGTGGCTCATGATTTAACCCTTGTCAAGGTAGATGGCAAGTACCAATTTATACTTGGCGTTCCCCACAAAATACAATCTACCATATTCACTTTATCCGAGATACAGTGATCTTATAAGAGCTGGATTGGTTATGTAGGTCCTATAAATATGCACATTCATTGCACAGGTTGTGTTTTCTTAGTGTATTTTATTAACTTGATTATACCTTGGGGCATTTTTTGCTGAAATAACCTAGCATAAAAACCTGATATGTGCAAGAAAATTAGAGTGCTTATTAGAGAAGCTCTGCCTTTGTTATACTGCAATTAACACAATTGTTTAGAATAGCAGTTATGGATTTAATTGTGGGCAAAACGCTCTGTTCCAAATGCAAGCATGCAAAGTTACTGATTGAGCCACAGAAATCACAAGGAGATATTTACTCTCCAAACCGATCCAAGGCAAGATCATTAGATTAATTTATTGACAAATGCTGGTGGAAGCCTGCGGTGTGCCTGCTGCAGAGAACCCGGTATACAAACCCGGCAACAAAGTACATTCTCTAATGTCTGCGATGCTCAGATCTCTGATGAAAACACAGCAGGGTGAAGGTTCCTCCGCAGGAGTGGGCAGTTAAGTGATCCGGTCTTTACTCATCAATCGTGCCTCTAAAAAAAATACTGTGACCAAGAATCATCTAAAAATGTTTGTCTTCAGAGTTCCTTTTGTTGTAGCCAGTGATGGCTTTTTCACTAAATAGAAACAAAACCATGCCAGCAGAGCCACATACAGTCCCCTTATGCAAGAGAAAATAACAGAACTTGGAGAAATCCTGTCTCACTATTAAAAATTGCATCCCTATAAACAGTGTGAATTTCCAGTTCACAGGGTTAGGATCTCAGGATCATAGAGAGTGGGAGAAAGAAACTGGTGGTGAGTCTTTTGATTTTTATGGGGGCAAGAAGGCCATAGTCCCCACACGATCAGCTAGGAACGTGATTAGTGCAGGAACCTTATGACCTTGAAGCAGAGCTATAACACCCCCACCCCCACCACTGCTGCCGGCCAAAGCAGCTGAGCTGGGAGCAGGTTCCAGTCTGCGGGAACACCCAGCCTCTCTCAGACCTCAGCCCCCCAAACAGAAGTGCTGCAACTCTAACAAATGCCACTAGAGGCCACTAGAAAATGAATTCTAATTAGTTAATCCATTGAGATCTTTATATAGGTCTCTCTTTTTCTAATTTTAATTCACAGAGAAAAAGGCCAGGACTGCTGTTTGATGCACCAATTTAAACAGACCGCTCAGTTGTGTCTGATTCTTTGTGACTCCATGGACTGTAGTCCACCCAGGCTCCTCTGTCCACAGAATTCTCCAGGCAAGAATACTGGAGTGGGTTGCCATTCCCTTCTCCAGGGTATCTTCCGAACTCAGGGATTGAACCCTGGCCTCCTGCGTCGCAGGCAGATTCTTTACTGTCTGAGCCACCAGGGAAGCCCAATTTTAAAAAGGAGGGATATAAAGATAAACATAAATCAGTGGAGAAAATTATGCCCCGGTTGCCATCATTCCAAACGTGCAAAGGTAGGATCACAAGAGGTAAAGACCCACAGCAGGGGTTTTCTTCTGTTTTATTCAATGTTGTGTCCCCAACAGTGGGGTGGGGACTAGGTGACTTTTAGGCTTTGCTAGGCAGGATCATCAAATCTGGTGCTAGAATGGAATCACTATAGACAGTGGGGTGAAGATGACATTTCCCCTGCAATGCCCAGCATGGTCCTTGGGCATGAAGGTAAGGTGATGAAGGATTTCTATTCCCATCGTGTCAGGACAGACTGGAGTGAGCATCCAGAGTGTTAATCTCATTTCTAACCTTTACTTAGAAGTCACTTAAGGATGTGTTCCAGCAAACAGGAGGAGGAAATCAAGAGAAAAGATGATGTGGGATCCAGGAAGGTAGTAAGAAGGCCTCCTAAAATTCCTTTCCCGAGTTTCATAATTCAAAGAGGCTGCTGTCTCTTTGCATCCCTCCCTCCCTTCTTTCCCCTTCCCATTAGCTTTGAGTCTCGAAGATGGCTTGATACCACACATGGGTGTGCACACACACTCACACACATGCATCTCTATTCACTTCTGGGAATGCAGTTCTTTGTTTTGTAACTGATTTTCTTTCTTAAAGTCCTCCTGGCAAATTTCTAGTGAGATTGTCCACCTCTAGACTTTTCTAGTACTAAGTTCTTTCTAAATGGAAGTATAGTGGTGGTTTAGTGCCTATCGTGTCTGACTCCTGTGACCCCATGGACAGAGGAGCCTGCCAGGCTCCTCTATCCATGGGATTCTCCAGGCAAGAAGACTGGAGTGGGTTCCCATTCCCTTCTCCAGGGTATCTCCCCAACCCAGGAATCAAACCTTTGTCTCCTGCTTTGCAGGCAGATTCTTTACCAACTGAGCTACAGGGAAGCCCAGATGCAAGTGTAATGTTTCAGTAAACACTCTGATGCATTAAACTGTGACCGGCCACCGCTCCTATGTGATTGGCTGCTTCGCCGTCCCTGACAGGGCTCCTGCTGAGCTACAATATCTGTCTGCTCTCCCGCTTTTCTCAGGGTCCACTTTCGTTTGCCTCTCCAATCTGGTCTATTCTGATATCCTTCCACTTTCCTCTACCCCATAGTGATTATCTTCTCACAATATCTATGCCTGTGGATGGAACCCAGGGGGAACAGAGTTTCACCCAAAGCCCCTCTCCTCTTGACTTGCAGTGCTGCCAAGTAATAAAGCTGTCACTCACAAGGCTCTGTGGCCAGGGGTCTTGGTCAAGGTCTCTATGAATTCAAAAGCACATAAATTGAACAAAGCCTAGGATAAATGCCATGGAATTAAAGTATAGAAAGTTTCAAGGTGGCCTCCCCACATCAAGGGAGAATCTCTATATTAGTTTTCATTCCCGTTAAAAAGTAGATATATATATATAGTCTAAAGTCTATATTGACACTAGACATGGGGTGCTTATTGATTACTGGTGTTCCTTCAGAGGTTAACTCCTGAGTGACTTATGTTTCTAAAAGGCAGATGATCATCCAAACACAGCCAGGAGTGTCTACTCTGCTCCTCAGGCAGGGATCCTCAGCCCACTCAGTCCTCCCCACAAGAAGGTGAAGTGATTTGTCTAAGGTCAAAAAAATTGATTAAAAATAAAAAAAGATGGAGGTCACTGTGAATGCAAAATGTGCTCAGTCACTTCAGTTGCGTCCGACTCTTTGCAACCCCATGAAGAAGCTTGCCAGGCTTCTCCAGGCAAGAATGCTGGATTGGGTTGCCATTGCCTTCCTCCAGAAGATCTTCCCAACCCAAGAACTGAACCTGCCTCTCCTGCATCTACCATATTGTGGACAGATTCTTTACCGCTGAGCCACTGTGGGATTTAAGGCAAAAGAACTCAGAGAGAAGATGTGGGGAATCTTTACCGTAAGATTCGTGAAAAAGTCAGGAAAGCCACAGATGTTTACACACCAAGCATGGCGGATAAATACTCAGAGCAATAAATATCAGGAATAAATAGCCATTGTGGGAAAAGTAAATGTATCTTTTAGAACCTAAAAGAGTAAGTCAAAAACATAAGCAAACACAAGGCACCTTAGGAACACAATCCCAACTTGAGCTAACAGACTTGAAAATTTGTTCCTTATGCAGTGTGTAATCTTAGGGCACATTCCAATGATCAGTCAAGGTACTTCACAACAAAGTCAACCTGAATACAGCTCCCAAAGTAGAGACTGACAGACTCTATTCTCTGACAGTCTGATCACCATCTCAGAAAACTGAACATGGCCATCTTCTTCTGATATCACAGACATTAAGAACTGACTTCCTTCATTTCTTCCCTGGTGAGAAAATCAGACTCACTGAGGCCTGGAATCCCACCATCCACACATCACTGATGTGTCCTGTGGGTGGAATGCCCATACCTGCCTTGTCAGTTGGCACCACCGTTTCACTGTTTATTGGTATTTCCACAACATGGAAGGAATTCAGAATAGGAGTCTAGCTTAGAAATATATATTTGGGAGCCAGTAACACATAGATGCACCCCAAGCTATGACACTGGAGATGTCATCAAAGGAGTGAGTGTAGATTAAAAATACAAGAGGCTGATGTGTTGGTTAAGGGTCCCAGAGAGGAGGAGGAGTGTTATGAAAGTGGGAGAAAGGATTAGAAGCAAGATCTTTTACTGAAGCCCACCCAATCTCCCCAGTTTCCCACGTGGTTCAGTGGGTAAAGAATCTGCCTGCAATGCAGGAGACACAGGAGACTTGGGTTAGATCCCTGGGTTGGGAAGATCCTCTGGAGGAGGGATGGCAACCCGTTCCAGTATTCTTGCCTGGAGAATCCCCATGGACAGAGGAGCCTGGCAGGCTACAGTCCACAGGGTCAAAGAGGCGAATACGCCTGAGCGAGTGAGCACGCACAAGCACGCATGCACCAGATCTCTCACTGAGTGCAGAACATGAGGCTGCTGCCAGAGGAGATCTCCAGGGATGCGTGGGTGGAGAGGCAGAACAAACTGGAAGGAGTAAAGGGCCAGGGTGTGATTAATTAATCCTTTAAAAAGGACTGTTGATGGAAACAAGCTGTATGCTACTCTGATTTTCTTTTTTCTTTTAATAATGTATTTTTCCTTTCTGTATGCTTCTAAGATATTTTTCTTCTAATTGACCAATTTCCTCGGGCTACAGCCACATGTATTGGTTTGCTATAGCTGCCAACACAAAGAACCACAGTCTGGGCTGGTTTTCACCAAGAATTCATTTCCTCACAGTTCTGGAGGCTGGAAGTCTGAGATGGTGATGGTGACAGGGTTGGTTCATTCTGAGGGATGTGAGGGAAGGGTGTGTTCCAAGCCTGTCTCCATGGCTTGTAGGTGGCCACCTTCTCCCTGTGTGTTCACACCATCTTCCCTCTATTCATGCCTGTATCTGTGTCCAAAGATTCCTGTTTCGTGAGGACACAGTCATGCTGGACCACCCTACTCCCTATGACCTCGTCTTAAATAATTACAAATGCCGCAAACCTATTCCAAATAAAGTCACATTCTGAGGTCCTTGGAGATAGGACTTTAACATACAAACTTGGAGGGGACCCAATTTAGCCCAGAACACTGAGCATGTGCCTTTTAAAAAGTAGGGCACATGGCAGAGTATTAATATCACTTAAGACAAATCCGTCCTGCCAGTTGCTGGTCTGACTCTTTATTCAGATGAGAGGATTTTTTTTCCTGTTTGCTGGAATAGCTCTTCTCCACATTTCCTTTTTCTTGTCAAATTACTTTCTTGTCACACGTTCCGTCTCCTTGGATGGAACCACTTGGACAGGACCAATGTGGGTCTCCAAGAGACTCCCTGCCCAGCTGGATGGGCACCCCACAGAGATCCTCTGAAACTAGGCAGCTTCTAAGAAGTGACCTCTCCCACAGTGGTTTGTGGGTCCCTGCTGGCTGATCAATCAAGGACTGGTGAATGCTTGGTCTCTGCTCTAGTTCTCAAGGCAAGGCAAGACGCCTCTGCTCTTGGTTCTTTAGCAACCATACCACTTTGTATTTCCTTGTGGAGACGCTGCTCCAGCCTGTGGCTTCAAATTCTACTAACTCTTTGTTCTTTTATATCCACTGTACAGGCAATTAGGAGGAAGATGTCAGATATACAAGCACAACCTGCCAGCTTCCTATCACTCTGCTTCCACATTATAGGGAAAAATTGTTGACAGTCTCCCTAGCATCCATTACCCACCACTCCTTCCCACTATCCCAGAGCTTCAGTGGTTCTAGGAGGGAAATCCATGTGGTTCTAGAGAAGTTGGCTTCACCGTTGGATTTAGGAGTGGAGCGAGTGACCTGGGTTAAGCAGTTACAGTGGGATTAGTTCGGGAATGGACAAATATTCTACACTACACCAACCAGCTTGCCAGAAAACCTGGGACAAAGACTCTGCTCTCACCCTCCCCAATGAATGTGATCAAAAATATATGGAGCCCCAGGAACTGTTGGCAAGAATTTTGAGATCATGATAGAAACCATTTTAGGTTGAATCAGCAGTATGAAAACAGAGCTGAAAGCTCCAAAGACACAAGTTCTTGATGGCATTACTAAGCTCAGATCCATATTTTAACGTCCAGACTCATAAATTCTCTACTAATGAAGTGCCACTTCTGTAACACACATATGTATGGGTAACGTGTATATGTGTGGACATCTGAAGAAGTTTCTAGAGTACTGTCTTCCCTGTAATGCATAAAACAGAGGAATTCCATCTTTCTGTTGTGTTAATACCTCTGAGTTTCTTGTAAGGCCACATGACCAGTGGTCTTTTCCGTCACTCCTGATAGAGATCTCGGAAGGAATTCAGACCCTCAGGGGGTCACACTCCTAGGCAATCCATCAGCAAATATTTAATTCCCAAGAAGCTTACTTTTATCTACAAAATGAGTCTATTTTTCTTACTACATAAGGCAGGGTAATGCAATCTTAAGGAATTGTGTCATGGATACTGTCATTCATTTATCTTTTATCCTTTCAGAACTCCCCAGCATTTCTTAACTTAGTTACGAAATGCAGCGTTGCAAACTTCTTAATTGTTGCGCAGTGTACCCAGTCTTCAGAACTGACATGGGGGAATCACTGTGATCAGGTAGATGAGACATCTTGAATTAGTTCTAGCTGTATTTTCTGAAATAAGGTGTATTTAATGGCGTGCTGCAATTCATGGGGTCACAAAGAGTCAGACACGACTGAGCGACTGAACTGAACTGAAGAAATAATTACCGTTTTTCCTTTTTTTAAGCTTGGAAATGAGATATGATGACCATGGTGACAGACAGGTCTAAGTTCTCCCCCGCCCCGCCCACCCCCGGCTGACCATGATCCCATTTACCGGTGTATACACCTCTGTATAGTACTCTCCACCTGGCAGGACCTCAGGCTTGCTTCAACTGATCCAGTCTGGCCAAAGTGGTGAGATGCTGCTCTGTAATGAGGTACATTGTTCAAGACCCTGTTGCTTGCAGACTTGCTCTAATCTCTCTCGCCATTGCTGGCTTTGAAGAAGTGATCTGCTGTGAGTCCTACAACTGCAAGGAAGCTTCCCCAAGCAAGCATCTGATGAGAATTCATCCCTGGTCACTATCCTGACTATAGCCTGTGACTCTAGGCAAAGACTCGACTCAGAGTGCCTGGACTCTTGACCCAGAAAAAACTGTGAGAGATAAATGTGTGTTGTCTTCAACCGCCATACAGTATGTTTTGTAATGTAAGAAAGTAATGCACCAACTTACAGATTCTCTCTGAAAGTCGCTTCTCTGGCTGATGCATAAGTTGGTTGGAATATTCCAACCAATTCCATTGAGTTTGTATTTCTCCAGATAAGAGGTATGAGAATGTTTATAGTAACACTCTCTCAGCTTAGGAGTGGTTCTAAAATATATAGCATTTCTACTTTTCCTGCCTGCTTTCTACATGCTCTCAAAGTCAGAGCACTTGAGCCAAGCCAACAGCTGGAGAAGGGAGGGGCCGGGTCTTTCCAGATTATTGCTGTGTCCCCAGCTTCCAGTGAGGGTCTGTCATATGACAGGCTCAATACTTATTTGTTGAATAAATGAATAACAAATGAATAAATGTTTGTCATCGTATTCTTCTTACTGTTACCTCACCTCTGTCTTGGGCTCTGTGGTAAGTATTTTATCTATGTCATCTCCCTGAATCATTAAAATAGCCTTGTTAAGCAAGTCATATCATTTGTGTTTTACAAGTGGGAAAGCTGAGGTTCTGAGAATTTAGTGATGGCCCAAGATCAGAGGAAGACTGAAAGGCAGTGCTGGGGGCAGGTTTTCTCTACTGGAAACATATTTTAAAATGCATACACACAAAGTCAATCCTAAAGGAAATCAATCCTGAATATTCACTAGAAAAGACTGATGCTGAAGCTAAAGCTCTAATACTTTGGCCATCTGATGGAAAAACCAACTTGTTGGAAATGACTCTGATGCTGGAAAAGATTGAAGGCAGGAGGAGAAGGGGATGACAGAAGATGAGATGGGTGGATGGCATCACCAACTCAATGGACATGAGTTTGAGCAAGCTCCAGGAAATGGTAATGGACAGGGAAGCCTGGCACGCCGCAGTCCATGGGGTCACAGAGTCTGACATGATTGAGCGAATGAACAATAATAAATACACACACACCCTATCTATTTATCATCTATGTAAATTTTTAGTAAAACGACTGAAGTTTTCTTTTATCTATACTAATCACTTCCCTCTACAGGAATTTCAGTTTATGGAACTTAGGGAGACCTGAGGTCCCTTTGCATTTCCTGCTTCCCCTAAACCCCTGCACCTCCCTCCGTGGGCTGTAGGTGGCACTTGAGTTCTTATCAACTGGTTTTCTTTTGCTTCTTAGAAATGTCTGTATTTACTCCTGGCATCCTGGGCTCTTTGGAGAGCTTATTTTCTCACACTTAATACAGATGGGTGGTCTCATTATGGCCGATTCTTCATCTGTGAATTATTTAGTGTAAAGTGAAGAGCTCACACATGCTTAATTTCTAATAGCAATTTAGAAACCTTTGTGCCAACCACTAGGAGAGAAATAGGAGACACTGAAAGAGTTTTTACAAATCTGAGGTTTTCCTGGTGAATGAAGGTAACCAGGGATGGGATTTTGCATTACGGAGTGATTACTCTGTGACTTTAAATGACTTAGTTTGCCTCATTAATCTCATAACATCCTTATGAGGGAGGTACTTTTATGATGACTCTCACAAAGAAGGGGTAACAGATGCAAAGAGTAAAAATATTCTAAAGAAAGGGAAGGATTGGGGGTAGATTAACACCAGAGGCTGCTCCGACCAGAGTCCTAGACTAGCCTTGTCCTCTACATAAGCTTAGGAAGAAGAGAAGGGGGCAGAGACCTCTTGGGAGAACTTTTGTTGTTATAGCTTGTTTCCTTTATACAAAGGTCAACAAGAGTGAACCACAAAGCAACAGTCTTGTCTTGTGCTTATTCGCTCAGTCGTGTACAACTCTTTGTGACCCCACGGACTGTTGCCCGCCAGTCTCCTTTGTCCATAGGGATTCTCCAGGCAAGAATACTGGAGGGGGTTACCATGTCCTCCTCCAGGGGATCTTCCTGACCCAGGGATCAAACCCAGGTGTTCTGTATTGCAGGCAGATTCTTTACCATCTGAGCCACCAGGGAAGCCCACAAAGCAACAGAGATGAACTCAAAGCTCACTTTGGACAGCACAATCTAAGGAACCATGTGACCTGTGACCTCTGTGACACAGATGTCCACCCTGTGGTCAGATCTCCCCCTACTGTGGAAGGAAGATGGGTGGGGAGCAGTAGTGGGACACCCCAGAGGTGGATGCTGGTGCCTTTGGGGGACTACCTGGTCAGTTAGATGGATGTGAGGCAGTTAGGTGGTAGAGGGTGTCATGGGGGTTCCTGCAGTCATAAATAATTTCTATGCCATTTTAAAGAACTAACCCTAGAAATATTAGATGAATTGGGATCCAACTTAAGCCAATAGGATTTGAAATGTAAGTTTCTATAGTTTACACCAATCTAGACAAAATAGATCCGAACTCTGGTTTCTGTAGGGTTCCCAGCAAGGGGCAATTAGTAGGAGGAAAAGCCAAAGACAGCCAAAGACAGACCAAGAGAGAGTGACCGCCTTTCCTAATGTGTCCAACTCAGTAAGTTTTTTGGGCTGCCGGGAAGGCTAAAGCCAGCCACTCCCTCTTCTGGCATCACATAACTACAATTAGTCAGTTCTAGGACATTTAGAAATTTACCAGGAGATGGAATCTCTTTTTCATTAAATCCATATGCTTGCCAGAGCGAGCAGAGGTCATAATAAAATGATGAGACAAACAGTATGAATCGAATTACACTTTAATTTTAGTTGTAATAAAACCACAAGTTGTCCTTCGGATTGGGGAAGAAGAACCTTAGAATTAACTTGTTAGGTGTGAAGTGAGAGGCCTCTGACCGTGAGCTCTTCATCAAGTATATGGGCCTGATATATTGCCCTCAGATTTTTAATCAGTCTCATATGAGGCTGTGAACTAAGTAGTTACTTTAGTTACTAAAGAGTTTAAGTGATGTTGTTGAATTAGTTTTAAACCCTTGTTTGGCTGAATGAATTCTTCAGAACACTTTTTCAGCTCCTAGATTTGATCACTGATGGGTTTTTAACCACTGCTTTTCCAGAATCAGTGGCTTAGTACACTTTCTCATGGAAACTATCCAGATGATTTTGTTTCAATGATATTTGATCAGGTGACAACACCTACCTCTATGTAGAATATTAAAGGTAAGGACTGTGTTACCAGCATTTAGTTCAAATTTAGAAAGTGCCCAGTCCATACTGATGGATTAAAATTTGAGAGTTTAATAAGATAGCCCAAACGGTAAGGAGACCTCATGTCCTTCTATTCTTTTGCCTCAAGAGATCTTTCCTATTTGCTTGCTGCTGCTGCTGCTGCTAAGTCGCTTCAGTCATGTCCGACTCTGTGCAACCCCATAGATGGCAGCCTACCAGGCTCCCCCATCCCTGGGATTCTCCAGGCAAGAACACTGGAGTGGGTTGCCATTTCCTTCTCCAATGCGTGAAAGTGAAAAGTGAAAGTGAAGTCGCTCAGTCGTGTCCGACTCTTCGAGACCCCGTGGACTGCAGCCCACCAGGCTCCTCAGTCCATGGGATTTTCCAGGCAAGAAAATGGAGTGGGGTGCCATTGCCTTCTCCTATTTGCTTTTTGGGGTGTAAAAGGAAATGACTTATTAAAATGCACAAACGGGGCAGTGGGAATATAGTTGAAATTTAAAACCCTTTGTGTGTGTGTGCATGTGTGCTCAGTCGTGTCTGACTCTTTGCGACCCCATGAATTGTAGCCCGCCGGGTTTCCCTGTCCATGGGATTTCCCAGGCAAGAATACTGGAATGCATTTCCTTACTCCAGTACCTTCTGCATTTCCTTCTCCAGGGGATCTTCCCAACCCAGGAATCAAACCCACGTCTCTTACATCTCCTGTATTCTTTACCACTAGTGCCACCTGGAAAAGCTTTAAAACCCTTTATTCCACTGATTTTCTGGAAGCACTCAGAGATGTACAGACTATTTTTTTTAAATCACTCATCAGATATTTTGTAGGTGTATGTTTAACAATGAGCCAGATATCTCTGCTAGATATTTAGAATGCAGCAACCAAACAGGGACCATATTTTCTGGAGCTTGCAGCCGTGCAAGGAGACAGTCCATCAGCAAGCACAGGGTGGGGAAAGTTAATGATGGAAGGCACTCTGGGTGTCTGAGGGACAAAAAAAGACCAGCAGTCCAGAATTGGGGCTTCCCAGGTGGCTCAGTGGTTCAAAAAAACAAAAAGTCTGCCTGTAAATGCAAGAGATGCAGGAGGTACAGGTTCAGTCTCTGGGTTGAGAAGATCCCCTGGAGGAGGGCATGGCAACCCACTCCAGTATACTTGCCTGGAGAATCCCAAGGACAGAGGAGCCTGGTGGGCTACAGTCTATAAGGTTGCAAAGAATCAGACATGACTGAGCAACTGAATAAACACTGTCCAGAGTTACAACTGGGCTTCTCAGAAAGAGGAGGAATTATCCAGACAGAGTGAGAGAGTCTGCTGCTGCTTTGGTTCAGCCCAGGCAGACTGCAAAGTGTGAGGGGGAAAGAAGGTGAATACAGCTGGGATGCAGCAGCCAAGAAGGCAAGTCTGGAGAAGTGGGTAAGGAGACTCCGCAGCCAGCCAGCAGCTGGACATGACCCTCAGCAGTGGAAAGAGTCCCTGAGGCTTCTTAAGCACAGGAATGACCTGGTCACACTTACGCCAAGAGGAACCAGGAGGTTTTCCTGAATATATTCTCCAGGTATATTTTGTATATATATTGAATATACTTGCTATGTCTCAGGTATATTTTATCTCTTGCTTTACAATTTGCTTTTTGACTATAACTTAAATTCATAGAAAAAATATTTGCCTCATCATCGCTAAGGTGGTATAGCTCCATGTGTTGGTCAGCTGAGGCTGCCATAATGAAGTGCCACAGGCTGCGGGCTCACTCAACAGACATCTATTTCTCACAGTCCTGGAGGCTGGGAACCTGAGAGCCAGGTGTCAGGGCAGGGCTGGTGTCTCCTTGGCTTGTAGACAATGTTTTCTTCCTGTCTCTCATGGTCTTCCCTCTGTACCTATTTGGGTCCTAATTTCCTCTCCTTACAGGGACACCTGTCATCCTGGATTAGGGCCCCATCCATAGGACCTCATTTTAACTTAGTTATTTCAGAAAAGACCCTGTCTCTGTTGCAGGAAGGGGGCCCATTCTAGGGCCTGAGAGTGGGCTCTTGTCTGACACTCAGAAATAAATTGTCAATAGTGCTGCAATGAATACTGGAGAAAAAGAAATGCAAAAAAGCAAAATGGCTGCCTGGGGAGGCCTTACAAATAGCTGTGAAAAGAAGAGACGCGAAAAGCAAAGGAGAAAAGGAAAGATATACCCATTTGAATGCAGAGTTTCAAAGAATAGCAAGGAGAGATAAGAAAGCCTTCCTCAGCGATCAATGCAGAGAAATAGAGGAAAACAAGAGAATGGGAAAGACTAGAGATGTCTTCAAGAAAATTAGATATACCAAGGGAACATTTCATGCAAAGATGGGCTCAATAAAAGGACAGAAATGAAAGGGACCTAATAGAAGCAGAAGATATTAAGAAGAGGTGGCAAGAATACACAGGAGAACTGTATAAAAAAGATCTTCATGAGCCAGATAATCATGATGGTGTGATCACTCACCTAGAGCCAGACATCCTGGAATGTGAAGTCAAGTGGGCCTTAGGAAGCATCACGATGAACAAAGCTAGGGGAGGTGATGGAATTACAGTTGAGCTATTTCAAATCCTGAAAGATGATGCTGTGAAAGTGCTGCACTCAATATGCCAGCAAATTTGGAAAAGTCAGCAGTGGCCACAGGGCTAGAAAAGGTCTGTTTTCATTCCAATCCCAAAGAAAAGCAATGCCAAGAATGTTCAAACTACTGCACAATTGCACTCATCTCACATGCTAGTAAAGTAATACTCAAAATTCTCCAAGCCAGGCTTCAGCAATATGTGAACCGTGAACTTCCTGATGTTCAAGCTGGTTTTAGAAAAGGCAGAGGAACCAGAGATCAAATTGCCAACATCTGCTGGATCATTGAAAAAGTAAGAGAGTTCCAGAAAAACATCTATTTCTGCTTTACTGACTATGCCAAAACTTTTGACTGTGTGGATCACAATAAACTGTGGAAAATTCTGAAAGAGATGGGAATACTAGACCATCTGACCCGCCTCTTGAGAAATCTGTATGCAGGTCAGGAAGCAACAGTTAGAACTGGATGTGGAACAACAGACTGGTTCCAAATAGGGAAAGGAGTACATCAAGGCGGTATATTGTCACCCTGCTTATTTAACTTATATGCAGAGTACATCATGAGAAACGCTGGGCTGGAGAAGCACAAGCTGGAATCAAGATTGCCGGGAGAAATAATAACCTCAGATATGCAGATGACACCACCCTTATGGCAGAAAGCAAAGAAGAACTAAAGAGCCTTTTGATGAAAGTGAAAGAGCAGAGTGAAAAAGTTGGCTTAAAGCTCAACATTCAGAAAACTAAGGTCATACATTCAGTCCCATCACTTCATGGCAAATAGATGGGGAAACAGTGGAAACAATGGCTGACTTTATTTTTCTGGGCTCCAAAATCACTGCAGATGGTGATTGCAGCCATGAATTTAAAAGATGCTTACTCCTTGGAAGGAAAGTTATGACCAACCTAGACAGCATATTAAAAAGCAGAAACATTACTTCGATAACAAAGGTCCATCTAGTCAAGGCTATGGTTTTCCAGTAGTCATGTATGGATGTGAGAGTAGGACACTATAAGGAATGCTGAGCGCCAAAGAATTGATGCTTTTGAACTGTGGTGTTGGAGAAGACTCTTGAGAGTCCCTTGGACTGCAAGGAGATCCAACCAGTCCATCCTAAAGGAGATCAGTCTGGGTGTTCACTAGTAGGACTTATGTTGAAGCTGAAACTCCAGTACTTTGGCCACCTGATGTGAAGAGCTGACTCATTTGAAAAGACTCTGATGCTAGGAAAGATTGAGGGCAGGAGGAGAAGGGGACGACAGAGGATGAGATGGTTGGATGGCATCACAGACTCAATGGACATGGGTTTGGATGGACTCTGGAAGTTGGTGATGGACAGGGAGGCCTGGCGTGCTGAAGTTCATGGGGTTGTAAAGAGGTGGACACGACTGAGCGACTGGACTGAACTGAACTGAACATTGGAGTACATGTGTCTTTTTCAGTTTTGGCTTCCTTGGAGTATATGCCTAGAAGTGGGATTGCTGGGTCATATGGTGGTTTTATTCCTAGATTTTTGAACATGGAAACAACCTAGTTGCCCATCAACAGGTGAATGGATAGAGAAACCATGGTACATATATACAATGGAATATTACTCAGCCATAAAAAGGAACACATTTGAGTGAGCTCTAATGAGGTGGATGAACCTAGAGTCCATTGTACAGAGTAAAGTAAGTCAGAAAGAGAAAAGCAAATATTATATACTAGTGCATATATATGGACTCTAGAAAGATGGTACTGATGAAATTATTTGTGGAGCAGCAGTGGAGACACAGACATAGAGAATAGACTTATGGACACAGGAGGTGGGAGAGGAAGGAGAGGATGGGATGATTGGAGAGAGTAACATGGAAACTTACTTTACCATATGTAAAATAGATAGCCAGTGAGAATTTTCTGTGTGACTCAAAGAACTCACACTGGGGCTCTGTAACAACCTAGATGGGTGGGATGGGGAGGGAGATGGGAGGGAGGTTCAAGAGGGAGGAGATATATGTACACCTATGGCTGATTTATGTCAATGTTTGGCAGAAACCAACAAAATTCTGTAAAGCAATTATCCTTAAATTAAAAAAAAAAAAGAAATTAATTGTCCAAGGAGACACAGTGCTGACAAAGCAAGAGACTTTATTAGGAAGAGTAGAGGTAGACAGCAGAAGGGTACGGGAACCCAGGAGGACTGCAGTTTCAGATTTTATGGTGATGGGCTTAGTTTCTGGGTTGTCTCTGGCCAATCGTTCTGACTTAGGGTTCTTCCTGGTGTTGCGTGCATCTCTCAGCCAAGAGAAGGATTCTGGAAGGTTGGTAGGACCTATGGGTTCGCATCTCTCTCCTTTTGATCTTTCCCAAATTATTATGGTTGGTGGTAGCTTGTCAGTTCTGAGTTCCTTACCAGGACCTCCTGTTAAGATAATTCATGAAAGTGACCTGGCCAGGTCTGGCAGTTTTGGTCAGTCACACTCTAAGGACTTTTAACATATGAATTGGGTTGGTGGAGGGGCGAGCATAGCTCAGCTCATAATGCCCACTTAAATAAAACACCTTCCTCAAGATATTACTGCAAAAGAATTTTAAGCAAAGGGGCCAACAAATTTTCTCTTGAGACTTTGGGAGTGCAACCAGTCAAATTTAGTTAAATCCATTTACCAGTAAAGTAAGTGCATCTGTACAAAGTATACTCCTCTAGAAGAAAGCCTATTGTCACCAAATCTGTGTAACTGAATCACAAAAGGTTCCTTCCTCCTGCCCCAGCACCTCACCCTCCCCATCAAATTCTTTTATCCTTTTCCAGTAAGGAAAAAAGAGAACCTTTTTGGGCATGTTTACATTTTACCTTTAAACAAAAAGAAATGGAATTAAGCAATGTAAAGTCTGGCCATGTTATATATCAACGTGAAATGAAGAGTTTCTCTGGCTAGACTTTGCTCCACGTGTACCCATATCCCCAGCATTCTCCATGTCCTGGAGATGGAATGCATGGTGAGAGAAGAAAAAGAGAGACCCATTAACACCATGACATATTTGTGATGATAAACATGTCCTTACTTTAAAAATCTTCAGTGCTTATAGTTGAATCTAAAAGTCCCACTTTGCCTTAAATACTTCTCCTCCTTCCAATTTTACTCTGATTTACATCTTACTCTCTTACATAAAAATTACTCTCCAAACCAGAAATTCTTCATTCTGACATCTGTCCAAAACTGTTTCTTCTGCAACTTGCAGTCATACAACTTGTTTTAATACCACCACCTCCTTCTTCCTGCTGTCACATTCCTGCAGAAAAGGCAAGTGAAAAGAAAACATTCCTCCTGGGAGCCCAGGAAATGCAGTAGAATTCTCTGTCAAGTGATTTGTTATATTTATGTAATCAATGGAAAACAAACACGAGACATGTCCTACAATCAAGAAACTCCAGTTTGCTCTAGTTTTTAAAATCTTGGTCTGCTTTCTCAAGGAGAGCCAGCTATGGCCAGAGTTTATAGATTTGTTACCAACAGGGACATCCCGTGCAAGATGAGGAAGACTAGAACAAATTACTCAGCATAGTACATACTTTTAGAAGTTCATAGCCCTACCACTATGGTGGAAAATTGAGGGGGAGAAAAATGAATTTTATATCATAGTGTGTTGTGGTAGGAAAAAAAAAATCAATGATGAGGAAAGATATTGAGGAGGAATGATTAACCTGTTAGGTACAAAGTAGAAGGCTTCTAATCTTGGAATATTAAATATCCAAGACTGATATGTTAACCTAAGATTTTTGATAGTTTTAATGAGACCATGGATTATTTATACTTTAGTTACTGAATATTATAAATGATTGAGTCATAGAATCATCTTTCATTTAATGTAACCCCAATAGGAATTTTGAGAAGGAATTCAATGTTTATCCCAAATACTTTCTGAAAGAACAAAGCATGATGGCCAATATAATTTTGAAAAATAAGGAAAAAATGGAGATTTCTTGCCCTTACCATAAGCAAACCATGCTATAGAGAGACCCCTAGTGAAAGGGAGTAGATGTACATTTTCTTATTCCTCATTGTTAGTACAACTAAAACCCCTAGAAATTATATGTAAAACAAACGTAAAAATATTGTGCTTGGCGGAGGGAAGATAGCAGACTGTACAGGGATCCTTTGACCCAAGGACTGACACAACAGTGAGTTTTCTGGGTTTTCTTTTTGCCTCATATCTGCTCAGACTGAATATTGAAGAAGCCCTTGTCATTGTTGTTTGGTTACTAAGTCATGTCTGACTCTTTTGCGACCCCATGGACGGTAGCTTGCCAGGATTCTCTGTCCATGGGATTTCCCAGGCAAGAATACAGGCATGGGTTGCCATTTCCTTTTCCAGGGGGTCTTCCTGACCCAGGGGTTGAACTCACATCTCCTGCATTGGCAGGTGGATTCTTTACCACTGAGCTACCAGTGAAGTCCATTGAGAAGCCAGCAATCTGTAATCTGTAAATACCAATGTGCTCAGGACAAAAAATCTTCCCCACAAAGACTGCTCCCTTCAGACACAGGTTGAGGAAAGGAGTAGTCTCACAAGACAGGAAACTTGTAGATAATGACTACTCTGATTCATCCAAACACCACAGAAAAAGCTGTGGCCCCACCTCCACACTCACAGCTGGCTGAGTGGGAAGCCTAGATTTCTACTCCTGACAGGCTAACAAGGTGCCCCAACTTCTCACTTTGGTGATGTCAGAGAAGGCAGAGCGAGGGATTGGGACCTTCATTCATGCTGGTGGTAACAAGCCTTTCTTCCATATTCTGGGTGTTTGTGGAGATCACACGGAAGGTTGGACCTGCACCCCCTCAAGGTGTACCTCCTCACATTGCCGGGGCGTGTTGGAAGAGATCTAGTGGAGAATCAATACTTTCACTACCCACCAGCAGTCGAGGGGCAACAAAGACCCAGGGCAGCCAAAAATAAATACATGAATTTTTAAATGACTAAAAAGCTACTCATATTTGACCAAAAAATAAAAAATAAAAACAAATAAACCCATTAAGCTACAGGTTAATGAAATTAAGTAAACTCTAGTCATATAAACTCAAAGAAATTCACTTAACCAAACATCACAGTCAAACTTCCAACACTTGAAAACAAAGAAAAAGTCTCAAAAGTATCCAGGGAAAAATGACATTACCTATAGTGGGGAAAATGATTTAAATGACAGTGGATTTCTCATCAGGAACCAGAGAGGCCAGAAGGAAATGGTATAACATTTTTAACGTGCTGAAAAAATCTTTGCAACCCAAGAATTCTATATCCAACAAAAATATACTTTAAGAATGAAGGTGAAATAAAAATATTATTAGATGAAGGAAAATGGAGAGAATTTGCTGTCACCTGAAAAATAATAAAGGAAGTTATTTAAAAAGAAATAATAAAGAAAAGAATCTTGGAAAATCAGGGAGGAGAGGGGGAAACAATAGACTTTCCTTCTCTTCCTAAGTTTTCTAAATTATGTTGATGGCTGAAGCAATAGGTATGTGGTTCTCAATATATAGAGAGGAAATTTTTAAAATATTTATTTATCTATTTGGCTGGGTCAAATCTTAGTTGCAGCATGCGGGATCTTCATTGCATCATGAGTGATCTTTTGCTGTGCTGCAGGCTCTCTAATTCTGGCACACAAGCTCCAGAGTACATGGGTTCAGTCGTGCTGAGCAGGCTTAATGCTCTGGAGTATGTAGGATCTTACTCCCCTGATCAAAGATAGAACCCATGTCCCCTGCATTGCAAGGTGGATTCTTAACCACTGGACCTCTAGGGAAGTCCCTTGAGAAAATATTTAAAGCAATTATATTCTAACTTGTGGGTTAAAGGGGTATAAAGGGAGATAATTTTTCTTCACTTTGTCTGAACTGGCAAAATGTCAATGATAAACTTTGATTAGTCATGAAAATGGAATATAATTCCAAGAACAAACACTTAAGAAAAAAACAGCAAACAACAAAAGAGACACAGTTAAATTACTATTATTTACTATAAATTATATAAAATTATTATAAATAAAAATAAAATTCTAAAAATGGCCAAGTAACTCAAGAAAAATGGGAAAACAGAGAATGCAAAAAAGAAAAAAAAGTAGGAAAACAAAATGGCAGACTGAAGCCTTAACCTGGCAATAATTAAATTAAATGTAAATGTTCTAAATACACCAATTAAAAGACATAGATTGACAAAATGGATTAAAAAAAGATGTCCCAATTATGTACTATGCATAGTATTGATATACATAGGTTGAAAGTAAAAGGATAGAAACAACATACAATAAAATATTAGTCAAAGAAAGCAGAAGTGGCTATATTAACAGCAGATAAAAATGAATTTTAGAACAAGAAAATTACTGAGCCTAGAAAGAAATTTTTCATATGATAAAAGAGCCAGTCCACATAGAAACATAACAATTTCAAGTGTGAATAACCCAAACAAAACGGCTGTAAAACATACAAAGCAAAATCAGATAAAATTGAAAGGAGAAACACAAGTTCATATTTAGTGCTGAGGACTTCAATACTTCTCTCTCATCAGCTAAAAAAATAGATATAAAAACAGCAAAGATATAGAACATCAATGAATATGATCTAATCAACATTTATAGAATCTTCCACTGAACAGCAGCAGGATATACATACATTCTTTTCAAGATCCCACAGAATATATACCAAGATAGATCCCATCCTGGGCTAAAAAGTAAACTCAACAAACTTAAAAGAATTGAAATCATGCAGAGTATGTTCTCTGACCATTGTAGGATTAAAGTAGAATAAGCAACGGACAGATAACTGGAAATTATCTTTTGGAAGTACTTTTCTCCAAGTGTGTGGAGAGACATTTGAAACATAAATAATACACTTATAAATAATTCATGCATCAAAGAGGGAGTCTCAGAGAAATTTAAAAATACACTGAAGGAATTTGAAATTACAGCTTAACTTTTGTTGGACATAACTAAAATGGTGCTGAAAGGGAAACTTATAACACTGAATGTTTATGTAAGAAATGAGTAAAATCTTCAGATGAATAATGTAAGCTGCTACCTTAAGAAACTAAAAAAGAAAGAGCAAAATAAACCCAAAAGGAAAGAAACAATATAGATAAGATCAGAAAGGAATAAAATTGTGAACAAAAAACAACAGAGAAAATCAATGAAACAAAAGACTATTTCCTTGAAAAGATAATTAAATTGACAATTCTCTAGCAAAACTGACAAAGACACAAATTATTGCTATCAGGAATAAAACAGACGTTTTATGACAACCCTACAGACGTTAGATGGATAGTGAGGAACAAACCCTACAGACGTTAGATGGATAGTGAGGAAATCCTATGAACAACTGCCTGCCAGGCTTCTCTACCCATGAAACTCTCCAGGCAGGAATACTGGAGCGGGTAGCCATTCCCTTCTCCAGGGGATCGTCCCACTCCAGGGTTTGAACCCTGGTCTCCTGCATTGCAGGCAGATCCTTTACTGTCTGAGCCACCAGGGAAGCCCATGAACAAGTGCACACACATAAATTTGACAATGGACCAATTCCTCTAAAAGTGAAGTGCCATAATTCACCTAATATGCTATAGATCATTGAATAGCCAGTTAACAATTGATGACTGAATTTGTAATTAGAAAGCTCCTGAGAAAGAAATATCCAGGCTTAGGTGATTTCCCTGAAAATTTCACCAAGAAGTACTATCAGCAATGCTGTATGTTATCTTCCAGAAGACAGAAAAGAAGGAAACACATCCATCTCATCCAATAATATTATCCTAATGGCAAAATTAGGAATAGTACACACACACAAAAAGAAATAAATAAAACTGTAGACCAATATCTTCATGAAGATTCAGAAATTCTTTTTCTTTTATGTATTTAACCTTTTATTTTTATTTATTTTTTATTGAGGTATAATTGATGTACCACATAGTGATTCACAATTTTAAATATTATATTCCATTTACAGTTATTATAAAATATTGGCTATCTTCCCTGTGTTGTACAATGTATCCTTACAGTTTATTTATTTTGTGCATAGTAATTTGTACCTCTTAATCCCCACCCATGTCTTGCCCTTCCCCCTTTCCCTCTCCAAACTGATAACCACTAGTTTGTTCTCCATATCTATAAATCTCTTTTTCTTTTTGCTATATACACTAGTTTGTTTTATTAAGATGCTGAAATTTTTAATGAAATATTAGCAAATAGAATTCACCAATGTATAAAAAGAATTACATGGCATGTCCAAGGTATGCAGGGCTGGTTCAATAATCAAAAGTCAATCAGTATAATCTATTGTATTTACAGGTTAAAGCAAACAAAATTACATGATCATATCAATTAATGAAGAAAAAAGAATTTGAATAATTTGACACTCATACATGGAAAAAAAACTCTCAGAAAATTAAGAATAGAGGGGAACTTTCTCAACTTGACAAGGAACATGTATAAGAATTCTAAAAATTATACCTAACAGTATAATTAGCTGAAAATCATAACTAGCAGGGAAAAGCTGAATGGTTTCCCTCTATGACCAGGAACAAGACAAGGATATTCACTCTCACTGCTTCTGTTCAATGTAGTACTGAAAGTTCTAGGCAATGAAATAAGGCAAGAAAAAGAAATAAAATTCTTAAAGATAAGAAAGAAAGATATAAAACTACTTCTATTTGCAGATAATGTGATGATCTGTGCAGTAAGTCCCAGAGAAAATACAAAGAAACAAAGTCCCCAAGTTTTAGAACTAATAATTGAGTTTAGGAAGGTTGTGTTGTTCAGTGGCTGAGTAGTGTCCACCCATTCACTATCCCATGGACTACAGCACACCAGTCTTGCCTGTCTTTCACTAACTCCTGGAGTTTGTTCAAACTCATGTCCATTGTATTGACAACGCCATCTAACCACGTTATTCTTTGTTGGCCCCTTCTCCTGCCCTTTGCCATGCCCAGTATCAGTATCTTTTCCAATGAGTCAGGTGTTCTAGAGCTGACTGTGACTCAGATCATGAGCTCCTTATTGCAAAATTCAGGCTTAAATTGAAGAAAGTAGGGAAACCCCTAGGCCATTCAGGTATGACCTAAATCAAATCCCTTATGGTTGTACAGTGGAGGTGACATAGATTCAACTGGTTAGATCTGATAGATAGAGTGCCTGGAAGAACTATGGATGGAGATATATAGCACTGTACAGGAGGCGGTGACCAAAGCCATTTCAAAGAAAAAGAAATGCAAGAAAGCAAAGTGGTTGTGTGAGGAGGGCTTACAAACAGCTGCGGAAAAAGAGAAGCAAGAGGCAAAGGAGAAAGGGAAAGATATACCCAACTGAATGCAGAGTTCCAGAGAATAGCAAGGAGAAATAAAAAAGCCTTCTTATGTGAAAAATGTAAAGAAACAGAGGAAAACAGTAGAATGCAAAAGACTAGAGATCTCAGAAAGGTTGAAGGGTAGAAAATCAACATAAAAAATCAGATTTATTTCTACATACCAGCAATGAACGTGTAGAAACTATACATTTGTAGTCACTTAAAGAACAATGAAACATTTGAGTGTAAATCTAAGAAAACATGTACAGGAATTACATGTTGAAAATGACAAAGGGCTTATAGAATATATAAACAAATAGAAGACTCAACATAGCAAGGAGGTTAATTCTCCCCAGATTGATACACAGATTTAATACCAAATCCCAAAAAGAATTTTTTGTGGAGACAAGATTATTCTAAAATCTATACGGAAAGGCAAAGGATAAACATATGAATCAGTGGAACAAAATAGTGGACTCTTAAATAAATAGTCCCACAAAAATGGCCAACTGATTTTTGACAGAGTTGCAAAAGTAATTTGATGGCAGGATAGTCTTTTCAACAGACAGTATGGAACAATTGTATATCCACAGACAAAAAGTTAAAAAAAGAGCCTAACCCTCATATCTCATGCAAAAATTCACTGAATATGGATCATAGATTTAAAAAGTAAAACATAACACCTTCAGAAAAAAAAATACATGAAAAAAACCCTTTGAGACCTAGGATTTGGTGAAGTTTGTTATGACATCGAAAGCATGTTCTATAAAAGAAAAAAAAATGGATAAATTAGACTTTATCAAAATTAAAACTTTTGTTTTGCAAAAGACCCTGCTAAAACTGTGGAAAGATAATGGGATGAAATATTTGCAAACCAATTCTCTGACAAAGGATTCATCTAGAATAATAAAGAATCATCAGAAATCAACCTTTAAAAAATAATCTGATTAGAAAATGAGCAAAAGACTTGAGGATATGTGGATGGCAAATAAGCACTTGAAAAGATATTCAGCACTTGGAAAAAGTTTTCTTTAAAGAAATACAAATGAAGACCTCAATGAGATATCACTATGCATCCATTACACCAGCTAAAACAGAAAAATAGTGATACCTATACCTTCTGGTAAGGAAGCAGAGAAACTGGATTTCTCATGCATTGTTGGTGGGAATGTAAAATGGCACAGCCACCCTGAAAAATAGTTTTGCAGTTTCTTAAGAAACTAGACTATACTCACCAAACAGTCCAGCAGTTGCACTGTTGAACATTGATCTCAGATTGATGAAAACTTAAGCCCACAGTGGTTGCTGCTGTTGTTCGTGTTGTTCGTGTTGTTCAGTCCTGTCCAACTCCTTGCGACCCCACAGACTGCAGCATACCAGGCTTCTCTGTCCTTCATCATCTCCTGGAGCTTGTTCAAACTCATGTCCATTGAGTCAGTGATGCCATCCAACCATCTCATCCTTGTCATCCCCTTCTCCTCCTGCCTTCTATCTTTCCCAGCATTAGGATCTTTTCCAATGAGTTGACTCTTCACATTAGGTGGCCAAAGTATTGGAGCTTCAGCTTCAGCATCAGTCTGTCTAATGAATGGTGAAGTCCATGGGGTCACAAAGAGTCGGACACGACTGAGCAACTGAAGAACAATAACAAAATGTGGAAAGAACCACAGTGTCCCTTAACAGATGTATGATTAAGCAAACCTGATCCATCATATATAGAGTGGATTATTGATACACGTGGCAGCTTGGGTGGGTCTCAAGGGCATTATGCTGAGCAAAAAAATACTATCAGAAGGTAACATACTGGTATGATTCCATTTATATAGCATTCTTGAAATAACAAAATTATAGAGGTAGGAATCAGATTAGTGGTTGCCAAGGATTAGTGATGATGGGGTAGGAGTGGGAGATGGGTGTGACTATAAAGGGTTGCACAAGGAAGATTTTTGTGATAATGAAATACTTTTGTATCTTAATTGTGTTTGTAGTTATACAGATTTGCACATCAGATAAAATGACATCAAACTATATATACACATACTGTACAAGGTCAACTTCCTTTTCCTGATATTGTGCTATAATTATGTAAGATGTAACAACTGGGAGAAGTGGAAAGGGTACTGTGCCTTCTTCCTACTATCTTTGCTACTTCTTATGATCTATAATTATATATTTTAAAAGATTTAAAAATAACAAAACATAAGGTTACACTAATTAAAACAGTGTTGTAGAAGATAAAGGATCAAAGGAACAGAACAGAGTCTAAAAACTTATATAAATAAATATGGAAATTTGTTGCATGGTAACAGTGGCATTTCAAATCAGTGTGGAAAATGTAGATTATCTAAATAAGAAAATTGACAATCCAAAACAAAACAAGTTAGATCTATAAGCCAAGTTATTAAGAAATTCCAGAAAGAAAAATGTTGGGGGCCGGCGTGAGGCACTCCGCCCATGACAAAGGTCGTGAGGAAGGAGGCTCGACATACGCAAAGGCGGGATCGAGCCTCAGGAGTCCCCCTGGAAATCCTTGAGCATCTACCCCCGTAACCAGAGCCTGCCTACTTTACTACTTTGTGCTCTCACTTACACCTCTGACTTTACGGGGGGCTGTCCCCCACCACCTCTTTCAGAGAAGGAGTTAACTTAGAGCTCCAGTTAATAATAATTCCTGGACGTGGTAAGAGTGTTTTAACCTACAAACTCCTCTGAAGGTTCTCTAGCCTGCCTGACAGGCTTGTCCGGCCACATGTGATTGCTCACAGCCTCCCAACTGTGAGAGGCACGAGATGCTTTAAACCTTCTAAAAATATGTTCTTTAGAGAAGTTAGAAAATTATTAGTATAAGTATAGTGGGCTGATTAGAAATTGTATTGGTGAAGGGTTTTTCATTTGTTGAGCCAATGTTTACTGCTAAGTCTCCACATCCCCTGTCCTTACACACATTAATGAATATATAGAAGAAATAAGTATTAACCTTTTATATATATCACATTAGACCTTAGGCTAAGTAAATTCTTTCCTTAACTAAAACCCACTACACCCTCACCCTATAGGAATGTAACTTTATTTGGGTGGCATCTGTTTTAAGAATAATCACCCTTGGAGAAAAAAGTGTTCTGGTTGACTGACCACTGTCACAAGGAGAGGGTCATAAATTGTCAGCAGGCCCCCCCTGGCCAGAAGATGATGTAACACCCCTAAGACCTCTGTATATATTTGTATGAAGCACCTGACTTTAATAAAAGTCAGGACTGCTGTCCCCATGTGACTTTTGTATAACATCTCAGTGTATAAAAACAGACTCTGGAAAATAAAGAATTGGGATCAGTTCCTCGAAAGACTGGTCTCCCCATGTCGCTCTCTCTCTCACTCTGGCTGAATCTCCATCTGGAGCGCTGAACCCGCCATGCTTACTAATTATGCCTGGGCTTCTAAGATCCAACCGGGGAGGCCTCAGTGTCTCCTCTCCTTCGGGAGAACGGAAGGATGCCTGCAGCCTATGTAAGTGGTGCAAACTTCTTGTCTTGAAGTTTTATTGGTCTCCCGCGTAAACCAAGCTACTCAGCCTCTTTTCTCCACTGAATTTTCCTACTGAGCTATCCTCATTCTATTACTCTTTATATTTTTGATGAATATTTAAATAGTCGCCGAAGCCATCTCCCCTTCATATACCCTGGATCAGCCGGGGCTGGACCCCGGCAGAAAAACACCAATACAGTATAATAATGCATATATATGGAATTTAGAAAGATGGTAATGATAACCCTGTATGAGAGACAGCAAAAGAGACACAGATGTATAGAACAGTCTGTGGGAGAGGGCGAGGGTGGGATGATTTGGGAGAATGGCATTTAAACATGTATAATATCATATAAGAAATGAGTCGCCAGTCCAGGTTCAATGCATGATACAGGATGCTCGGGGCTGGTGCACTGGGATACCCAGAGGGATGGTATGGGGAGGGAAGTGGGAGGGGGGATCAGGATGGGGAACACATGTACACCTGTGGCGGATTCATGTCAATGTATAGCAAAACCAATACAATATTGTAAAGTAATTAGCCTCAAATTAAAATAAATAAATTTATATTAAAAAAATTAAAAAAAAAAGAAATTCCAGAAAGTTTCAAGAACTAAAATCCTATTCATCAATGGTAGAAAACAGACATAATTTTTGAAATATTTAAGTGGAAATATTTTTTCTAAGCATGATGTGGACTTCAGAACCCAATGAAGGATAACAGATATTGAAGGATAACAAGGGTCAAGGATATCTTGATATTTAGAAAGAATGCATTTTTACTCAGTAAGCTATACCATAAATAAAACAAGACCTATGACAAATTTGGAGAATATATTTGGAACACAACAATGAATAATACATAAAATGCTCCTGTTAATGAGAAAGAGAATATGTAATCTAAAAACAGACCAAGGAAATGAACAGAGAAGAAAAAAAGCAAAATGCCAGACAATATTTGTAAAGAAGTTCAGCCTTACTAATAATAAATTAAATACAAATGAATATATTAATCAAATATCATAAAATATTGATCTTATGGGCAATGATTTGAAACAATTCATTATACTTTGTGTTCTGAAGATTGAGGAAATGGACACTCACAGAAAGTTCCTGGATAGTGTCATTATTTGGGTTACAACTTGGCAACAGCTATAAAAACTTATGATGATGACTCTTGGATCCAGCACTTTAAATGTCTGACATTTATGTTATAGAATTATTTGGGCAGTGGTATTAATGCATATGAAGAGGAAGCTATTTGCAGCATTGTTTGAAATTGTCCAAAGTTCAGTTCAGTTCAGTTCAGTCACTCAGTCGTGTCCGACTCTTTGCGACCCCATGAATCACAGCATGCCAGGCCTCCCTGTCCATCACCAACTCCCGGAGTTCACTCAGACTCATGTCCATCGAGTCGGTGATGCCATCCAGCCATTTCCTCTGTCGTCCCCTTCTCCTCCTGCCCCCAATCCCTCCCAGCATCAGAGTCTTTTCCAATGAGTCAACTCTTCGCATGAGGTGGCCAAAGTATTGGAGTTTCAGCTTTAGCATCAGTCCTTCCAAAGAACACCCAAGACTGATCTCCTCTAGAATGGACTGGTTGGATCTCCTTGCAGTCCAAGGGACTCTCAAGAGTCTTCTCCAACACCACAGTTCAAAAGCATCAATTCTTCCATGCTCAGCTTTCTTCACAGTCCAACTCTCACATCCATACATGACCACTGGAAAAGCCATAGCCTTGACTAGACAGACCTTTGTTGGCAAAGTAATATCTCTGCTTTTTAATATGATATCTAGGTTGGTCATAACTTTCCTTCCAAGAAGTAAGCCTCTTTTAATTTCGTGGCTGCAGTCACCATCTGCAGTGATTTTGGAGCCCCCCAAAAATAAAGTCTGACACAGTTTCCACTGTTTCCCCATCTATTTTCCATGAAGTGATGGGACCATATGCCATGATATTCGTTTTCTGAATGTTGAGTTTTAAGCCAACTTTTTCACTCTCCTCTTTCACTTTCATCAAGAGGCTTTTTAGTTCCTCTTCACTTTCTGCCATAAGGGTGGTGTCATCTGCATATCTGAGGTTATTGATATTTCTCCCTGCAATCTTGATTCCAGCTTGTGCTTCTTCCAGCCCAGCGTTTCTCATGATGTACTCTGCATATAAGTTAAATAAGCAGGGTGACAATATACAGCCTTGACGTACTCCTTTTCCTATTTGGAACCAGTTTGTTGTTCCATGTCCAGTTCTAACTGTTGCTTCATGACCTGCATACAGATTTCTCAAGAGGCAGGTCAGGTTGTCTGGTACTCCCATCTCTTTCAGAATGATCCACACAGTCAAAGGCTTTGGCATAGTCAATAAAGCAGAAATAGATGTTTTTCTGGAACTCTCTTGCTTTTTTGATGATCCAGTGGATATTGGCAATTTGATCTCTGGTTCCTCTGCCTTTTCTAAAACCAGCTTGAACATCTGGAAGTTCACCTAACCCAAAAAAGATGTCCTTCTCATTATAGAGGACTGGAATGCAAAAGTAGGAAGTCAAGAGACACCTGGAGTAACAGGCAAATTTGGCCTTGGAGTACAGAATGAAGCAGGGCAAAGGCTAATAGAGTTTTTCCAAGAGAACTCACTGGTCATAGCAAACACCCTCTTCCAACAACACAAGAGAAGACTCTACACATGGACATCACCAGATAGTCAACACCAAAATCAGGTTTATTATATTCTTTGCAGCCAAATATGGAGAAGCTCTATACAGTCAGCAAAAAAAAAAGACCAGAAGATGACTGTGGCTCAGATCATGAACTCCTTATTGCCAAATTCAGACTGAAACTGAAGAAAGTGGGGAAAACCACTAGACCATTCAGGTATGACCTAAATCAAATCCCTTATGATTATACAGTGAAAGTGAGAAATAGATTTAAGGGACTAGATCTGATAGAGTGCCTGATGAACTATGGACGGAGGTTCATGACATTGTACAGGAGACAGAGATCAAGACCATCCCCATGGAAAAGAAATGCAAAACAGTAAAATGGTTGTCTGAGGAGGCCTTACAAATAGCTGTGAAAAGAAGAGAAATGAAAAGCAAAGGAGAAAAGGAAAGATATAAGCATCTGAATGCAGAGTTCCAAAGAATAGCAAGAAGAGATAAGAAAGCCTTCCTCAGTGATCAGTGCAAAGAAATAGAGGAAAACAACAGAATGGGAAAGACGAGATCTCTTCAAGAAAATTAGAGACACCAAGGGAACATTTCATGCAAAGATGGACTCGATAAAGGACAGAAATGGTATGGACCTAACAGAAGCAGAAGATATTAAGAAGAGGTGGCAAGAATACACAGGAGAACTATACAAAAAAAGAGCTTCACGACCCAGATAATCACGATGGTGTGATCACTGACCTAGAGCCAGACATCCTGGAATGTGAAGTCAAGTGGGCCTTAGGAAGCATCACTATGAACAAAGCTAGTGGAGGTGATGGAATTCCAGTTGAGCTATTTCAAATCCTGAAAGATGATGCTGTGAAAGTGCTGCACTCAATATGCCAGCAAATGGAAAACTCAGCAGGGGCCACAGGACTGGGAAAGGTCAGTTTTCATTCCAATCCCAAAGAAAGGCAATGCCAAAGAATGCTCAAACTACCGCACAATTGCACTCATCTCACACGCTAGTAAAGTAATGCTCAAAATTTTCCAAGCCAGGCTTCAGCAATACGTGAACTGTGAACTTCCAGATGTCCAAAGTTAGAATCACTTTAATGTCTTTTGTTCAATAGTCAATTTGTTAAATAAGAAGTGGTATATCCATATGCTAGGATATTGAGCAAATTTTTTAAGTGGTGACTCAGAATGATTTGTATGAAAAATACTTAAAATGTAGAAAACTTTTAGTTTAATCAAAACTTGAATTTTAGAGAATGAGGAATAATTAAGTTTCTACCACAAATATTGGCAATTATGTATGTATTTATATATTAACAGAATAGTTATAAAAGGATACACAAGAAATTGATAAAACTTTCTAGAGAAAACTATGGGATGAGGAATTTGGGAAGGATTCTTTTTTTTTTTTAATGTAGTTGTTATTTATATCAAAGTGCTATAGATATGTTGCTTACAATGTCAAGCAGTACTATAGGGTTTATAATGAAACCAATCTTAGGTGGGGATTAAAGGTTTCTGGTAAAAATAATTTGAAAAGGAAGAATCATCATGAAGAGAGAAAAGAGATGACACTGAAAATTAAGGAGAAGAAAACATGAATTAGACCAACTCATAAATCCACTCATAAGTGTAGATATATGTGTAGATAGACTTTTCTACTTTGTGGTTTTCATGAACACAACTCTGTAGAATCTTCACCAATATTTCCAAAGTAATTGACCATCTGCACTGACTTAAGAGAGATCAAGGCCAAGAAATGACAGGGGCAAGATCATCCCCTTGGTGGATAAACGGCCTTTGTTGGCTGGACAAAGGAAATCAGTGGCAGACTGTACATTCTCTCAGCTGTTCTGGTAAAAAGGAGTAACTCATCCTCCCTTCCTTGGATGGGGACAGTTTAGTGTATGATTATGAAGTCACCAAAGTTTCCCCAAGACAGCAAGGTCTGCCTAGACCCTCCCCCTGGTTTCTGTGGTTTCACTAACCCGCCATACAAATTGGTGACATGTGGAATGTTTGGTCCCCGAAACAACATGGTGAGATAGACTCTATTCCCTAGGCTTATACTCAGTAGATCATAGCCCCTAACTTCCAGATTTTCTGCTGAGTTCAAATTATTAATCTTCTTTTCAAATGGTTCTGGGAACGTCCAAGCATGCAGTTTTCACTTAGTATTTTACAACTTGCTTTTACATTAACAAGCAGCAGTGTTTTCTTTGTGGAATTAGACTCCACAAAAATATCTTTGCAAGCAGATTTGTGTCTTGATAACAATCTGTTGATTAATTTGGCTGCAGAATGCTGATGGAGTGCGTGAATCTCTGGGAAGTCTTCCAGCAGATACACATCAGTGTAATTAAATTCTTCCAGCATTTTACAACTGTCAGGGGGTGATGTTTTACCATTCTGACACCTAGTCTGTTTCAGCTTGAAGGTGTGTGTGTGTGTGTGTGTGTGTTTTGCAGCAGTTCAAGTGCTATGTTCACACTCAGCCCTCTATACCCAGCATTTTTGGTGACCCAACAAAGATACAGAAACCTCATTTCTGAGGGATACAGGGTTTATTCTTTTCACCTTCCTTTCCCCAAAATTCTTCTCTGCTTTGTCTGAAGGTGAAAATAATAGTCATAATAAGTAGTAGTGTAAGAAGTAGAGGGGAAGGGCACAGTGTTTGGAGTTAGAGCCACATTTAAATTCTGGTACTGCTATTTTTTGGCTTCCCTGATGGCTCAGTAGTAAAGAATCTACCTGCCAATGTAGAAGGTGCCAGTTTGATTCCTGGCTTGGGAAGATCCCCGGGAGAGAGAAATGGCAACCCTCCCCAGTATTCTTACCTGGGAAATCCCATGGACTGAGGAGCCTGGCAGGCTACAGTCTATGGGGTCGCAAGAGAGCTGGACACAACTTAGCAACTAAACAATAACTGCTGTTTACAAGTTCTGTGATAGATCTGAGCTTCCTCCTGTGTTAAATGGAGTAATAATGTTCTAATAGGAGATAATATATATATATATATATATATATATATATATGTAAAACATTATTTTAATAGGAGACAATGATAGAAGAGTTCTCTAGAGAAACAGAACCAGTAGGATGCATATAGGTAGATATATAGAAAGAGATTTAATAAAAGAAATTGGCTCATTTGATTTTGAAAGATGGTAAGTCCCATGAGCTGCAGAATGAGTCAGCACACTGGAGACCCTGGATACTTATAGTTTTGTCCTAGTCTTAAGGCTTCCAGTCTTAAGACCCACGAAGCAGGAGAAAGCCAATGTCTTGGTTCAAAGACAGGCAGGAGAGTTAGCTTTTACTTACGGGTTCAATTGTATACAACTCCTACAACCTCATGGACTGTGGCCCACCAGGTTCTTCTGTCTGTGGGATTCTCCAGACAAGAATACTGGAGTGGGTTGCCATTTCCTGCTCCAGGGGATCTTCCTGACCCAAGGATCAAGCCCAGGTCTGCTACATTGCAGGTGGATTCTTTACCATCTGAGCCACCAGAAAGGCTTAGATAGGGTTCTATTTTGTTCTATTCAGTCCTTCAAATGATTGGATGAGGCCCACCCACATCTGGAAGGGCAGTCGACTTTACTCAGTTTACTGATTTAAATGTTATAACTCATCCAAAAACAGCCTCACAGACACACTCAGAATAATGTTTGACCAAATATCCAAGCCTCTGTGATCTAGTCAGTTTAACACATAAAATTAACAATCACAGAGACTTTTGAAAACTAGAAGTCAAAGCTTGGGAAATGCTTTAATACAGGGACACAGACATATGGGGATTAGAAAGTCCTTAATAAATGGCTGCCAAAATAAAAAAAAATGTTTTACATCATTCGATCATCATACATGATCATTGGATCATTTGATTTTCTTAACAATCTGAGGAAGTAGGTGGGGCAGAGCTATTCACCTGCTCCTAGAGAGGAGGAGATCAAGCCATCAGTCAGTTGTACTGCTTGGCCAGGGTTTTCTAGCACATACTAATCCTATGCCTTTGAGCTGGGGTGGGGCAGGTGCATAGCAGGGCTTATAAAGACTAGGAGTGTCAGTAAGAGGGTAGGACAGTGGCCTATGCACTAAGCCAGAAGCAGATGTGGAGTGCTTCAGACTCTGAAAGTGTTAGTCACTCAGTCGTTTTCGACTCTTCACAACCCCATGGACTGTAACCCACCACGCTTCTCTGTCCCTGGAATCCTCCAGGCAAGAATACTGGAGTGGGTTGCCACACTCTCCTTCAGGGGACTGAGCCAGGGATTGAACCTGGGTCTCCTGCATTGCAGGCGGATTCTTTGCTGTCTGAACCACAAAACTCTTTGAGGAATGGGGGGAACAGAGTAAGTGAGGTAGTTGAAGAACTCTTTAATTCTCCTCATCAATGTTTTTGTGACTGAATCTGAAAGGTGGTTACCGAACGTGGTAAATCCTCTTCATACTAGGAGTGGGAGCACTGACATTACTCAGTGTCTGTGAGTGGCAAGCTTTTGGAAGTTGGAAGAGATATAGAAGTATTTAGAGTCTGTATCTTAGAATTTCAGATAATTCTACTTGTGTGGGACTAAGTCTAACTTTGTACTGTCTCATTAACCATAGAATCTGGGGATTGAAAAAGATCTTGACGTTAATCCAGGGCAACCATGCTTAATTCTGTAACCACGTTACAATACCTGACATTACTGTGTTTTGAACTTTGTTAACCATTTTCAGATATAGTGTTCGGAATGACCAGGACACACGTCACAGCAGGGGTGTGTAAGTGACTTGCTCAAGGTCTTTCCACTATTTAGAGAAGAGCTAGGACACAGGCTCAACTTTCTAGCCCCTCCAAACCTCCTGATGGAGGGTGGGGAACACCTACATTTCATATAGAAATTATAACAGAAATCCCCTTATGTTGACATTGTTTTCACTCCCTTCTCTTCCACTGACAGTAAATTTTTCTTTGAAATATCAATATATCTTTGTATAACTTCTGTTGGTAACTCATAAAACAGGGCTAAATCCTGTACTGGGAACAAGGAACAGCTCTTTGCAAATTTAAAGCCAGCTCCCACATGCCCTGCTCGCTCTCCTTTCTACTCCTCTTTTCCAGGATTCGACCCTCAATTCTACGTGCTCCAACACTTGCCAAGGGTTTTTGACCCCTCATCTTCTAGTTTCTTTGCTTGAGACACCCCTCAGTAATTCCTTAGTAGATTGCATCCTGCCAACAGCCACAGTGTTCTGGAAGGGACTTAATCTTCAGAGTAGAACATGTGTGGTCTTTGGAACCCCTCAGCCCAGGCTCTAGCGAGCTGAAAAATGAAGATGATGAGCAATACCAGCTCATGTGTGTAGGGGCAGTCACATCATCTCCACCTCCTCTTATTACTTGAGCTTTGCTCAACCTCCATTGCTTTTTTTTTTTTTTTTTGACTTTTGGTTCAGTGTCCACTGGACCCTATACTTTCTGTCTTAATATTTGGCCATCTGTTTTCCCTCTGCTTGGTCAGTGGGTTTGAGCATCACCACCGTCTCCTTAAGGCAGACAGGACTATCCCAGGGAGTGATAACTGGAGAATGCACCCATGGAGAAACTATGGACATCTTTATTCCAGATATGCTAACTTTATTATACTCTATTAGAAGAGTCGACTCATTGGAAAAGACTTTGATGCTGGGAGGGATTGGGGGCAGGAGGAGAAGGGGACGACAGAGGATGAGATGGCTGGATGGCATCACTGACTCGATGGACGTGAGTTTCAGTGAACTCCGGGAGTTGGTGTTGGACAGGGAGGCCTGGCGTGCTGTGATTCATGGGGTCGCAAAGAGTCGGACACGACTGAGCGACTGATCTGATCTGATCTGATAACCGCGTTAGTTTTATTGAAGAGGTGTTGATATTGATGTTGATATTTACTGTCTACTAAGCCCATCTCCCAGTCTTCCTTCGCATATTCAGTTTGTATTGTGCTATTAATTTCTTGGATTCAAGTACAGGACTGAACATTTACTCCTACTGCATTTTCCTTTGTAATGTACACTCTTCATCCTACAGCTTAAGGTATTCTTGGACCCCAATCCTATCATCCTTAATGCTCACTTTTTTCAAAGCTTTCAATCATTTCTTAAGCTGGATTTAACTTTAAAATTTAACCGTAATCCTTTCTTTCTTCTTCTCTTTAATTTTTTTGAAATGAGTTTTCATTTCCCCCTCCCCTTGTTCACATAATCATGAGAGTATGTATGGTGACATTTTAACTCCTCTTACATGCATACACATACACATAGACACGTATTTTCTTTATCGGGGGTTTAGAAGTCAATGCTGAAGGAGAACCATGAATAACTAGCCCTGGTCAAGTTTCACAAAGAAATTCAGCTATTAGGTGAAGATTATGGAGCCCCACTGGAGAGCCAACAAGGCTCACAGACCTCCAAGATCCAGTCTTGTGGCAAATCTCTCAAGAGTAGGGAAGCACTGGGGACTCCATCATGTGAAAATGCAACTCAAAATCAAGGAAGGCTGTTCCAAGTCAATATATCATGAATATGACAAAAAAGATGTAGAGGAAAAAGTTTCTCCTGAATGGCAAAGATGCTAGATGTGAGATTTAGCAAAGCATTTATCATTTACATTGCTGAGAAATCTAATCAAGGAGGCAATATATGATATGACAAATTCTGCTTGAATTTGTTACTTGTAATGGGGGACAGCAGCTCTTGCCACAAAGGATCCCAGGAAAAGAATGTGGCTTACCCAAGACCCAGGATAAAATACCTCCTAGCTTCCAACATAACAGTGACGCAGCTTAATAAGCATTTCAACATTCATTTTAAAATAGACTTAAATTTAATGTTGATGTTGGGGCATTTCATGGATGTATTTTATCCCTGTATCATTATCATTATCTTCACCAAGTGCTTCCTGGAAGTCCCTACTGTACATGGGGTGAATATATTTTCCCCATCATTCAATCCACATATATAAACTATTTCTAGTAGTTAATATACAATCATATTTTATAACATGTAGTATATAATAAAGTGTGATATATGACATGTAATATATCAAGGACTGCAAACACAACTTAAGGGCTAGCCACCTGTTTTTGTAAAGTTTTATTTGAACATAGCCACGTTCATTTTTTTACATATCGCTTATGGCTGCATTTGCTACAATAGCAGAGATAAGTAATGACAACGTAACTTACATCTTGCAAGCCCCAAATATTTAGTTTTTATCCCCTTAAGATAAATATTGCCCAAGCCAGTAATATATAATATATATAACAAGATGTACTAATATAGACTATGTCACATATAGTATATATTAATATAATATTCAATACACGCCAACATATATGATCATAAGTCATATGTAATCATTATATTTGTCTAAAATTTGAGAATAAGGTATTTGGTGGTTTGCACAATTAAACCATTAAAGCCTTTTTCTAATTTTGAATGTTTGTCATGTTAGAAAATCTGAAAATTGTCCCTTGGGGCTGGTTAGAATGTATAGAAACTGTTCCACAAAAATAATGATTGATACAGCAATTAACAAACACAATTCTAGTTGAGGTTTTTTCCTGTTTTCCAAATAAATCGTTAACAGATGGAGTTACTTCTGAGGCTGGGCCTCATCAAAGACAATGGTTCAAATTGGGGTTGAGTGATTGATTTTCTGAGCCTTTCAGAGAACATACACATTGGCATGAAATCAGGAGATTTGAATTTTGTGGCCCAGACGGAAAAACAGCTTTGGGGTCTAGAGCATTCAAAAGCTAATTTTGAGGGAAATGGTATAAAAGTCCAAATGTGTTGAACAGATGTATGAGCGTTTTCACTGTGCGCATTTCTCAGACCCATTTAAGTGGTCTATGTTTTGCTCTTTGGACGTCTTTACTGCAAAGTATTGGGATAGAGTCAATATTAAGCAGATTTTATCCCACAAGATGGCATATGAAATTGAGTTATTTACCTGTGTAGCACGCTCCTTGTGTGCATAGGTTTTATTTTCTACCCTCAGACTATAGTGGACAGGTGTGTCTTGGCTGTTTCTAAGTCTCACAAGGCTGTTTTGCTCTAACCTAAGCAGTTGAGGCAGAGCCTTGGTTAACATGAGTGAACAGAGTACATAAACTTGGCAGAATTGCACACCTCTTTCTGTTTGTTGACAAAGAGACATTGGATAGTTTTACTGGAGCCAAACAATTCTCATCTGACACATATGAATATTCATTGAATGCCCAGGAATTAAATTATAAAGGCATCTGTTACCCCATAAGGGACTTATCTGCTACACTGAGCACTTCTTATTTATTATTTGGCTTGTCCACAAAGAAACATTCATCTGAAAAAGATAATAAACTTCTTAGTGTACCTCTGCTAAACTGAAATGATCAAGTTCCACTAGCATGGAGATCAGAGAAGGCAATGGCACCCCACTCCAGGACTCTTGCCTGGAAAATCCATGGATGGAGGAGCCTGGTAGGCTGTAGTCCATGGGGTCACTAAGAGTTGGACATGACTGAGCGACTTCACTTTCACTTTTTACTTTCATGCATTGGAGAAGGAAATGGCAACCCATTCCAGTATTCTTGCCTGGAGAATCCCAGGGACAGAGGAGCCTAATGGGCTGCTGTCTATGGGGTCGCACAGAGTCGGACATGACTGAAGCGACTTCGCAGCAGCAGCAGCATGGGGATAGTGGAACTTAAAACCCTGTTAGCTTAGCTGGTAGAGAATCTGCCTGCAATGCAGGAGACCCTGGTTTGATTCCCGGGTTGGGAAGATTCGCTGGAGAAGGGATAGGCTACCCACTCTAGTATTCTTGGGCTTCTCTGGTGGCTCAGCTGGTAAAGAATCTAACTGCAATGTGGGAGATCGTTATTTGATCCCTAGGTTGGGAAGATTCCCTGGAGAAGGGAATGGCTACCCACTTCAGTATTCTGGCCTGGAGAATTCCATGGACTGATTAGCCCATGGGGTCACAAAGAGTTGGACACGAGCAGGCAACTTTCACTTCACTTCACTTCACTCCACTTCACTTCAGTTCACTTCGCTTCACTTTACTTCAGCATACAGGTAGGCTTGGCTGGCAGTCTGCACACTCCCTCTGACCACCAACATCACAGAAATTGGTGATATTTCCCTTTGGTCCCTATTCACTCACTTACCTCCCTTCCTTACCTTCTCTCCCCCGCCTTACAAACCTGCTAATTTTAGGGCATGAATTCATACTGGGTTAGTGATACAATGGTGGCATGAGATTTGCCTGTTAACAGAGGTGCAGGGTCAGAAAACTTTCATTGGGAAATATTTCTCTGGGCACCTTGCTTTTCTTGACAGAACATCCCCTGCAGGAGGAACCATTCCCACTCCACCTTGGTGTGCTTAAGACAGTGTTTTCCAAAATACCTCTCTCAGGTTTTTTGCAGCTGGACCATAATATATATGATCAACATAAGGAGGGAATGTGTTAGCCTCTTGTGAGGCAATGCTATCTTAATTTTAGGTGTGAAAATCTAGTTACATGTTTCTAATAATCCTATTTCCAACCAGGGTTGACAGTGCTGTGGTTGAGAGCTGCTGCCATTGGATACCCTCTGGGAAATGGGCACCTGCATTCCTACCAGTCTATCTGAGGAAGTGGGGGTGGGGAAGATGGTGAAATGAAGTGATGCATGGAGCCTGACCAGTGGGTGCAATGGGCACTGTCAATAGCGGAGAGTCAGGACAAAACAGACAGAGAAGGAGGATTCCCTAATTACCTAGAGGCTTTTCTTTCTATTACTAATTAATTTTCCTCCAAATCAGGCAACACCAGGCTCTCACTGAAAAAAGAGCTAAGTCCCTGCTGTGTTCTCTCACAGCACTGGCAGCTGGCACAGGTTGGGGCATCAGCCTCTCAGATTGGTTCTGGCACAGCTTGCCTACCTTTTGAGGCTTATAAAGTCACTGACGTTTCGAAATTCTCTTGAGCTTTGTTGTGCTGCTGTTAACCCATCATCCCTCAAGGGCAGTTTGTCATCTGCTAATTATTCCCAAACGCTCATTATACTCATTCTGCTGTGATGTAAGGAGGGAGGGAGGCCGCTCCACCTGGAGGTGGCCCAGGATGGCAGCTCGTGGAGTCAGGAGTGATCCAACCTGTTGGCCCTGTGGTCTCACTTTGTTTTCATATCCAGTGGGTGCTGTTTGTTTATTGATTTGGTAGATTGGAAACTCCTCTTCTTTCCACAGGTGCTGACGGCTGCAGCAGTGCACATGTGTGTATCTCTTGTGTGGAGAATATAGCCCTAGTCTCCCAAGGCTGGAACACGAGTCAGCTTTTCCCAAGATGAGAGGCAGGCTGAAGTCGGCAGACAGACTTTGTTAGAATGGTTCCTAAAAGCTGGGGCTTATTCCACATTCAGTTCATCTACACAGTCCTGGTTCAAGCCTGACACCCTAGAGTAATAACTAACAGTGCTCCCTTCTACTCTCAAAGGCTTCCCATTGGAATTTCACAACCTATGTTTACCTGCTGGTAGACAATCTTCAGAGTGGGTTTGAGCAAGTGAATATGTGAATGTTAAGACATGAAGACAACCAAAAACTGTGCACTCATCTATAAGTGTGCAGTAGTTCCTGACACTCCAACATTACTTTCCCTCCTGGGATAGGGAAACTTTTGATCTCAAAAGTTTTGCATTCAAAGGAGTAGGTGAAGGAACTAGATTAGTGAAATACTCACAGCTGTCTACACGGTCTAGTAATTCGTTTACTCCTCAAAGAAATATGATTATTATTGAACCCAGTTTTATATTGAGAAAAGAAATTAGAGGTTGTCCCCAAGGTACAAAATAAGTGGGAAGACAAGAATTTAAACCTGCGTGTGGATATCTGCTTTGATGCACAGACTTGTCCATGATACCAGATTCACTAGGAAGACAGGTAACCAAATAAGCCAATAGCAGCTAAACCTCAGAGGGTTATCACAGGAAAGAGGTAAGACCAGTCCTTCCAGGGTGGAGGCTTGTGGAAAGAGACAGAGATGGAGGAGAGAAGGGGGCCCTGGGACCAAAAATTCAGAGAGGAGAATGAGTTGAGAGAGATAAGTCAGAAGCTGTCCATTTAGAATGTTCTCAAGCCCATACTACTGGACTGTGGAAGTTAACATAACTAAAACAGTATCTGACTGGGAACCTTAAGAGAAGGGTAATTGAAACAGGAGTGAAGTGACCCTGTATACAAAAGTGGAACAGGATCCTGATTCCAGGAACAAATGGTTTGTAGTTGAGTACAGTACCAGGCGCCCTAAAGAGCATGAATGTGGGAGAGAAAAGTACTCCTACCCAGAACTGAGTCTCTGTCAGGCAGGAAGAAGGAAAAGTTGATATTGGAAAGGGGGGTGGATACTGATGTCAGGGAGAGAAAACTGATGATGGGAAGAGGAATTCGATATTGGAAAAAGAGAAACTGATGTCTGAAAGAGGAAAATTGATGGGGTTAAATTGATAATGGGGAATTGGAAATTGAGATGGAAATGGGCAGTTGATGTTGCAAAGGGGAAATCAAAAATAAAAAGGAGTAAACTGATGATGGAAAGGGGGGAAATAGAGGTCTTTAGTGCTATAAATTTTCCCATATATACTGAAAAGTCACAGATTAACAATTTGAGCTTCACTTCAAGAAACGATAAAAAGAATAAAATAAACCCAAAGCAAGCAGAAAGAAGTAAGTAATAAAGATGAGAAGAAATCAATGAAATTGTAAACTGAAAGATAATGAATAAAATCCACTCAAAAGCTAGTTTTATGAAACAATAACATTTAGAGGCCTTAATGCTATAAATTTTCCCATACATACTACTTTAGTTGCATTCCAAAGATTTTTCATGTTGCAATTTTATTTTCATTCAGCTCAATGTATTCCAGTTTCCTTTGAGACCTTCTCTTTGAGCCATGAATTATATAAAAACTGCATAATTTAATTTCCAAAGTTCAGAAATTTTCTTATTATCTTTCTGCTATTTATTTCCAGTTTAATTCTGTTATGGTCAAAGTACATAAATGTGTTAAATTTTATTTTATAGACCGAAATATAGTCTATTTAAATAAATGTTCCATATATGCTTGAAAATAATGTATGTTCTGCTAATGTTAGGTGAAGTGTTTTAAAATGTTACTTAGAGTCCATAGGTTGATGGTGTTATTCAGTTCTTGTATGTTCTTGCTGATTTTCTGTCTAGGTATCGCATCTCTTTTTGAAAGACAGGTGATGAAGACCACAGTCATAATTGTGTATTTGTCTATTTATATTTTCAGGTTTGTCAGTTTTTACTTTATGGGTTCTGAAGCTCTATTGTTTGGTGCATACATATTTAGGCTTGTTCTATTTTGTTGGTAAATCAATCATTATGTAATGCCCCTCTATATCCTCAGTAGTTTCCTTTGCTCCAAAAACTACTTGGTCTGACATTAATACAGACACTCCTGGTTTCTTTTTATTAGTGTTTTCTTCCTTTTACCTTTAATATATTATACAATTATATTTGAAATGTTTTTGCTACAGATAGCATATAGTTAACTCAAGTTAAAAAACCTAATCTGATAATCTCTACCGTCTAATTGGGATGTTTACAATTTACATTTAATGTAATTACTGCTATGCTAGGATTTAGGGTGTCTATCTTATTATTTGTTTACTTTTCTGTCTATTCTTCATTGCACTGTTCATCATTTTCTGACTTTCTGTGGATTGCCTGAACATTATTTTAGCCACTCAGTCAGTTCAGTCGCTCAGTCATGTCTGACTCTTTGCGACCCCATGGACTGCAGCATGCCAGGCCTCCCTGTCCATCACCAACTCCCAGAATTATTTTAGTATTTCAGTATAATTGAGCAATAGTTTTTGTCAATTAATATTTATTTATTGTGTGTAGGTATACACTCCAGAGATTAAAAATCTACCTTGATATAATATAGTTTTCTAGTATCAATATTTAACCACTTTCAATGGACTCTAGAAACTTCTATTTCCTTCTGATAATATGATTATCTTAAATATTGCCTTTCACATATCGGCTACTTAGGAGTATGCCCAGGACTTTATACCCAAGTTAAAAGATTGCTTTCCTTAACTTCTCCTCACCCACTAACTCTACCACAACTTTACTTTTGTTCATAACAAGACAGAGTTATTTGACTGCAGTCCACTTAACGGTCTCCATGGCCACTGTGCCTGGTGGAAGAGGCTGAGGGTGACCACCTCTGCTTGTGTTCCTTTAGTATAGTGAGGAGATTGTCACCATGGCTCCTCTCCACTGTCTCTATGGCCAATGTACCAGCTGTGTATGGGAGATGTACCATCTCTTTGCTGGTGTTCACTTGGAGTCAGGTAGGGACAGTCACTAGGGCCCCCTTCCACAGTTTCTACCATACCTACTGGTGAAGGGGATGGGTGCTATTACTGCCTGTGTTAGTGCAGGGGTGGGGATGATTGACAACACTCCGCCCCAGAGTCTCCACAGGTTCAGAGCAGGTGGGGAAGGTTCGGATTTCCTTCACGGTATTTGTCTTGAGTACAGGAAATACAGTCTAAGCGATTCTTTTCTGCAGGGATGTCCTATTCTTAGGACATGTCTCCTATGGCTAGAGACAGTGGGTTTTCCTTGGGGCTTATTTATTTTTGATTAAAAAAATTTTTGGTCTGTGTCCATTCATGATTTTGGGTTGTAGAATCAACCTATGTCTGTATAGAACTTGGATCAGTATATAAAGTCAAAAACTCCCTAGGAACTCATCATCAGGTTGTCCTTGGAGGAGGCTTGAGGTCCCTACTCAATGTCCTCTACTTTCAGTCTCCCTACAGTTGTTTTTTGTATTTTACCCAGAGATTTTGGTTTAAATTAGCAGGAGGAATAGGGTGGAATGTGCTTACTCTGTCTTGTCTGGAACCAGAAACCCCTCCCTTTTACTTTTGTTGATAAAATCTTAACAATTTTGTTGATCATCTTAAACCTTAGGATAACTAGTTTCCATTAATGTTTTCCTCTCTTGAACCCTTAAAGTTCTTTACCTTGTGTCATGTAATTCAACACATAATTATATCCCAACCTGTAGTTCTTGCTGATTCATTTGTGTTTCATGGTCTTATCTCCATGTGGGAGTATATGAGATGTTTTCTCTAGTTTCAGAGTGCTAGTCACAGTTTGGGACTCCAGGTTGGGACTTTATATTTCTTAGATGAATTAATAATAACTCTCAACAAAGGTTCATCTAGTCAAGGCTATGATTTTTCCAGTAGTCATGTATGGATGTGAGTGTTGGACTATAAAAAAAGCTGAGTGCAGAAGAATTGATGCTTTTGAACTGTGGTGTTGGAGAAGACTCTTGAGAGTCCCTTGGACTGCAAGGAGATCCAACCAGTCCATCCTAAAGGAAATCAGTCCTGGGTGTTCATTAGAAGGACTGATGTTGAAGCTGAAACTCCAATATTTTGGCCACCTGATGCAAAGAGCTGACTCATTTGAAAAGACCCTGATGTTGGGAAAGATTGAAGGCAGGAGGAGGAGGGGATGATGGGATGAGATGGTTAGATGGCATCACTGACTCAATGGACGTGAGTTTGGGTAAACTCTGGGAGTTGGTGATAGACAGGGAGGCTTGGTGTGCTGAGGTTCATGGGGTCGCAAAGAGTCTGACATGAATGAGTGACTAAACTGAACTGAACTAACACCAATATGCTTCTTTGGAAGCCAGACAGACCTGCGTTTTAATCCTCTCTCTACCTAGTATTAGTTGTACCATCTTGAACAGTTTACTCGATCTCTTTGAGCTCTGGTTTCCTCATTTGAAAAATAGTTTTACTCATATGCTTATCCCAGAAGATAAACATATCGTGAGAACTGAGTCAAAATATGCAAAAAGTGTCAACTCGCATGAAACAGAGAGTTGCTCAGGCTTTTTTTTTCTTTTTCTCTTTCCCTCACATTGATTTGTGACAACCTATTCTTCACTTCATAAAAGGAAAGTCAGTTCAGTTCAGTCACTCAGTTGTGTCCGACTCTTTGTGACTCATGGACTGTAGCATGCCAGGTTTCTCTGTCGATCACCAAATCCTGGAGCTTGCTCAAACTCATGTCCGTGAGTTGGTGATGCCATCCAACCATCTCATCCTCTATCATCCCCTTCTCCTCCTGTCTTCAATCTTTCCCAGCATCAGGGTCTTTTCCAGTGAGTCAATACTTCACATCAGGTGGCCAAAGTATTGGAGCTTCAGCTTCAGCGTTAGCCCTTTCAATGAATATTCAGGGCTGATTTCCTTTAGCATTGACTGGTTTGATCTTCTTGTAGTCCAAGAGACTCAAGAGTCTTCAACATCATAGTTCAGAAGCATTAATTCTTTGGTGCTCAGCTTTCTTTATAGTCCAACTCTCACAGCCATACATGACTACTGGAAAAATCATAGCTTTGACTAGATGGACCTTTGTTGGCAAAATAATGTCTCTGCTTTTTAATAAACTGTGTAGGTTGGTCATAGCTTTTCTTCCAAGGAGCAAGTGTCTTAATTCCACAGCTGCAGTCACCATCTGCAATGATTTTGGAGCCCCCCAAAATAAAGTCTCTCACGGTTTCCATTGTTTCCCAATCTATCGGCCATGATCTTAGTTTTCTGAATGTTGAGCTTTAAGCCAACTTTTTCACTCTCCTCTTTCACTTTCATTAAGAGGCTCTTTAGTTTTTCCTTGCTTTCTGCCGTAAGGGTGGTGTCATCCGCATATCAGAGCTTATTGATATTTCTCTCAGCAATCTTGATTCCAGCTTGTGCTTCATTCAGCCTGGCATTTCACATGATGTATTCTGCATAAAAGTTAAATAAGCAGCATGACTATACAACCGTGACATACTCCTTTCCAATTTGGAACCAGTCTGTTTTTCCATGTCCAATTCTAACGTTGCATCTTGAACCTGCATACAGATTTCTCAGGCGGCAGGTCAGGTGGTCTGGTATTCTCTTCTCTTTAAGAATTTTCCAGTCTGTTGTGATCCACACAATCAAAGGCTTTGGCATGGTCAATAAAGCAGAAGTAGATTTTTTTTTTTTTTTTGAACTCTCTTGCTTTTTCGATGATCCAAAGCACATTGGCAATTTGATCTCTGCTTCCTCTGCCTTTCCCAAATCCAGCTTGAACATCTGGAAGTTCACGGTTCATGTACTGTTGAAGCCTGACTTGGAGGATTTTGAGCTTTACTTTTCTAGCGTATGAGATGAGTGCCATTGTGTGATAGTTTGAACACTCTTTGACATTGTCTTTCTTTGGGATTGGAATGAAAACTGACCTTTTCCAGTTCTGTGGCCACTGCTGAGTTTTCCAAATTTGCTGGCATATTGAATGTGGCACTTTCACAGCATCATCTTTTAGGATTTGAAATAGCTCACCTCCACTAGCTTTGTTCGTAGTGATGCTTCCTAAGGCCCACTTGACTTCACATTCCAGGATGTCTGGCTCTAGGTGAGTGATCACACCATTGTGGTTATCTGGGTAATGAAAATCTTTTTTGCACAGTTCTTCTTTGTATTCTTGCCACTTCTTAATATCTTCTTCTTCTCTTAGGTCCATACCATTTCTGTCCTTTATTGAGCCCATCTTTGCATGAAATGTTCTCTTGGTAGCTCTCATATTCTTGAAGAGATCTCTAGTCTTTCCCATTCTATTGTTTTCCTCTATTTCTTTGCACTGATCACTGAGGAAGGCTTTCTTATCTCTCCTTGCTATTCTTTGGAATTCTGCATTCAAAGGGGTATATCTTTCTCCTTTGTCTTTGCCTTTTCTCCTTTTCTCCTTTGCCTTTTGCTTCTCTTCTTTTCTCAGCTATTTGCAAGGCCTCCTCAGACAACCATTTTGCCTTTTTATATTTCTTTTTCTTGGGGATGGTCTTGATCCCTGCCTCCTGTACAATGTCATGAACCTCTGTCCATAGTTCTTCAGGCATTCTGTCTATCAGATATAATCCCTTGAATCTATTTGTCACTTCCACTGTATAGTCAGTCATAAGGGATTTGATTTAGGTCATACCTGGATGGTCTAGTGGTTTTCCCTACTTTATTCAATTTAAGTCTGAATTTGGTAATAAGGAGTTCATGATCTGAGCCACAGTCAGTTCCTGGTCTTGATTTTGCTGACTGTATAGAGTTTCTCCATCTTTGGATGCAAAGAATATAATCAATCTGATTTCAAAATTGACCACTGGTGGTGTCCATGTGTAGAGTCTTCTCTTGTGGTTTTGGAAGAGAGTGTTTGTTGTGACCAGTGCCTTCCCTTGGCAAAACTCTGTTAGCCTTTTCCCTGCTTCATTTGGTATTCCAAGGCCAAACTTACCTGTTACTCCAAGTATCTCTTGACGTCCTACTTTTGTATTCCAGTTCCCTATGATGAAAAGGACATCCCTTTTGGGTGTTGGTTCTAAAAGGTCTTGTGGGTCTTCATAGAACTGTTCAACTTCAGCTTCTTCAGCATTACTGGTTGGGGCATAGGCTTGGATTACTGTGGTATTGAATGGTTTGCCTTTGAAATGAGCATAAATTGTCCTGTTGTTTTTGAGGCTGCACCCAAGAACTGCATTTCAGACTCTTTTATTGACTATGAGGGCTACCCCATTTCTTCTAAGGGATTCTTGCCCACAGTAGTAGATAAAATGGTCATCTGAGTAAAATTCACCCATTTTAGTTCACTGATTCCTAAAATGTCGATGTTCACTCTTGCTGTCTCCTGTTTGACCACTTCCAATTTGCTTTGATTCATGGACCTAATATTCCAGGTTCCTATGCAATATTGTTCTTACAGCATTGGACTTCACTTGCATCATCAGTTACATCCACAACTGCACATTGTTTTTGCTTTGGCTCCATCTCTTCATTCTTTCTGGTGTTATTTCTCCACTCTTCTCCAGTAGCATATTGGGCACCTACTGACCTGCGGAGTTCATCTTTCAGTGTCCTATATTTTTGACTTTTCATATTGTTCATGGGGTTCTCAAGGCAAGAATATTGAAGTGGTTTGCCATTCGCTTCTCCAGTAGACCACATTTTGTCAGAACTCTCCACCATGACCTGTCCATCTTGGGTGGCCTTACAGGGCATGGCTCATAGTTTCATTGAGTTAGACAAGGCTGTGGTCCATGTGATCAGTTTAATTAGTTTTCTGTGACTGTCGTTTTTATTCTGTCTGCCCTCTGAGAGATAAGGATAAGAGGCTTATGGAAGCTTCCTGATGGGAGAGACTAACTGAGGGGGAAACTGGGTCTTGCTCTGATGGGAAGGGCTATGCTCAGAAAATGTTTAATCCGATTTTCTGTTGATGGGCAGGGCTGTGTTTCCTCCCTGTTGTTTGACCTGAGGCCAAACTATGGTGGAGGTAATGAAGATAATGGTGACCTCCTTCAAAAGGTCCTGTGAAGGCACTGCTGCACTCAGTGCCCCCAGCCCTGCAGCAGGCCACCATCGACCCATGCCTCCTCCAGAGACTCCTGGACACTCACAGGCAAGTCTGGGTCAGTCTTCTGTGGGGTCACTGCTCCTTTCTCCTGGGTCCTGGTGCACACAAAGTTTGTTTTTGCCCTCTAAGAGTGAGTTTCCCCAGTCCTGTGTAAGTTCTGGCAGCTCTATGGTGGGGTAATGGTAACCTCCTCAAAGAGGGCTTATGCCACACCCAGGTCTGCTGCATCCAGAGGCCCTGCCCCTGCTGCAGGCTACTGCTGACCTGTACATCCGCAGGAGACACTCAAAGGTAGATCTGGCTCAGTCTCTGGGTGTCTCCTGGTGTGCACAAGCTTTTGTTTGAGCCCTCCAAGCATCTCTGGTGGATACGGGGTTTGATTCTAAACATGATTTTGACCCTCCTATGGTCTCTTGGGGTCTTCTCCTTTGTCCTCTTTGTTTGGTGGGATTCAACATTCTCCTGTGGATGGCTGTTCAGCAGTGAGTTGTAATTTTGGAGTTCTTGCAGGAGATGAGTGCCTGTCCTTCTACTCCACCATTAAAGGAAAATAATAGGAGTTAAAAGACAAAGAGGGAAACTCCGAAGACATTGTTTTTCTATTTTTGTTGGGCTGACTTCAGTTCAAAAAATTTACTCTCTTTAGCTTGTGTCCCAGTAAAAGCTCTTTTTCCTTGGCTTAGCAGTGAACCTCCCTGGCTGTTGAAGTGCCAACACTTGAGCCTTTAGAAGATTGTTCCATGTGGCAGCTGGAATAAGCAAACCAGCACAGTGTTCTTACCCTCTTTTCAAACATTCTGGTCTTTTCCACAAGAATCCTGCAAAAGTGAGCCCAGTGGACTTAAAAAAAAAAAAAACAACAACAAAAACCCACTGGATTCTATAGTGAGGCAGAGAGCAGAGAAAAGCTAAAACAGTGAACTGTGAGAGCTACTGTTGGGTCCTAGAGTCTGGGAGGCCCTGTATGTTTCTCTTGGGAAAGCATTCCCCTGGGATGTAATGCCCTTGGGAAGTATGTCTGCAGGGCAGTCGAACCAGCCTGTCTCCCCAGAGGGCATGATGTCTCCACACTAACAGAAATGTGTGGTAAAAGGGAAGGGGGCAGGTCTAGGAGGGACACTTACTTCAGTTTTCTAATGAAATGTTTGGGGCAGACGGGCATGATTCAGGGAAGGAACACTTGTGAAGGGAGGAAAATTGATAAAGCCAGTCGATGAGTTTTGTTGAGAACACCAAGAGAGGCCTCCATGACAGATGAAGTTAATCCAGAAAGATTTTGAGGAGACTATGAGGATGTGCGGGTGGGTAGAATGGGGACTCTCTTTCAAAGAGCATGGTCTCACATTGTTGAAAAGAAAATCAAAGGGTGTATTACAGAATGCTGGGGCAGGCAGAGTGGGGTTGAAATTACTCACAGGCATAAAATGATAGGTGGACTGGCTTGGCAGGGAAGAGAGTACCCCCCGTTAATACAGTAGGATGAAGCTGGCTGCATGTCAACTGTATACTTATATTGTATTGGCCAAAAAGTTCATTTGAGTTTCTGTAACAGCTTATGGAAAAACCCAAATGTACTTTTTGGACAACCCAATATTTAGGTCTAGCCTTGAAACTTTTGAGAGGCAATAATGAATTTGGTATCCCCTGAACTGGGAGTTCCATGTAGTTTTGAGATAGTGAGCTGGCCCTTAAATTTGATGTTTAGATTTCCAAAATGGTATGTTGCCAATTTTTTTCATTTAATTTTTTTTTTTCCCCTAGAGGGAAAAACAGTGCCTTTCCTGGGAATCCCCACCACACACATACACATCTCCTGGTGCACACACAGACACACACACACACACACACACACACACAAGCACCCATGACAGAAAATTTAAAGCAATGATTCCCATAGCTGTTCTAACTGTCATGTTTTATAATCAGCTCATGTGTATGCTACGGTTGATGAAGAGCAAATGCTCTGCTTTGTAACACCCCTATGCAAGTGTGCAATGTGTGTGGCTTATTGATGACCACTGGGGGATTTCCTGATTTGTTATTTCTAGGCATCTATGATTCTAGCAGTAACACTGAGGTGATGCAATTTTCTCTGTTTAATTTCCCTGGTGTGCTTGTAATTATTGATTTACCAAATGAAAGAATTCTCATTTCAGGAGGCAGTCATTACTTCAGCTAATACTGTCTTGGCTCAAGACCCAATAAACTAGCCTCTATACCTTCAAAGGCCTGTGTTCCTTTCTCTTGGGCACTGCCTCCAAGAAAGAGGAGTATTTGTATATGAGCTTATGGTCCCAAGATTGCGCACACAGCACACGATCTATCTGTTTGTTTGTTTCTACAGTATTTTAATTAACCTCCAATTTCTATGTTAAGCTTTATGATACTTACAGCTCTCCACCATGATGTTTAAAATAAGAGAGTATGATCCCAGGCTGAAGATGAACACCCTTGCCATTACACTACACTATTATCAGCCTTTTCTCACACCAGCAGTGCTCAGAGTGAGATCCACGGCCCAACAACTCCAATCATCTGGGAATTGTTTACATGCTAATTCTTGAGTCCACATCCCCCTGCACCCCCTCCGCCCCACCCCGCCCCGCCCCCAGCCAGTGGAACTGGAGCTCTCTTGCTGTCATGTGTTCCTTCAAAAGCTCATTCAGCTCCCAGAGCCTCATTCTGTCCTCCTGGACAGGATTCTGAAGCTTGCTTATCTGAGAAGTGCTGTTAACACCTCCTTCTTAACTGACAGCACTTCTTCCCTGAAAGAGTCTCTGGGCTCCTTTTCTCAGCAGGGCATCTTCTCAGTCAGCTATTTGGAGCGCACCCCTCCACCCATGCCCCTCTGGCCCCTCCCCACATGGCCCATATATGGGAGTCCCCAAGACAGTGATCAGCATATTCGACAAGCATGACACAGCTTGCCCTGCCCCTGGAAAGCTTGAGCAGGTCCCATGGCTTTTACACACTCTTACCTCCACTTGGACATCAGGACATCTGTTGCAAGACAAGAATCGAGTCCCAGACCTGGATGTGCTCGGCCTTTCACCAAGTCCAGCTGGTGCACTAAGGGGCGGTGGGGCAAGATGGGCACTGTTTCCCCTTCTTTCACACTCAGCGCATGGCCCTGTCAGCTGCCCACACTGCCCCATGCAGGCTGGTGGTTCAGGTGGAGGCGTGAGGAAATTCATGTGACCTGGTGGGTTCTTAGTTTGGTGGGAGCAGCCACTAACTGCTTTTACTTGTGAGTTCTGTCTCTCTTGTGAGGCCCTGTGGAAATCAGGCTGTCAGAAGCCCCTGCCTGGCAGCTCTGACTTTGTCTCCTTAAGATGAACAGTCACTTGGTGGCCTCAGCCCACTCAGCCCTGGTTCTCCTGCCCTTCACTTCATACAGTGTGATCTGGGTCCATGGCTCCTTCCAGTAGATTCTTCTAGGCAGGACCAACAATGGTCCTGGCTAATACTCTAACTTTGGATTCCCCTCCAGTCCTTGGCAATCATGCCCCCTGGGATCCCACCACCCCTTTTCTGACTGAGTATAGGGCATTTCTCAGACATGGCAGCACTTGCTTTTCTTCTGACCCCACAGCTGATACACAATCTCCTCATCGTCTTGATTTCCTTGAGCAAGAATCACACTCCACTTCAGTATGTGTCCCAAGATCTCATGATTTTACCCTAAAAGAGGCAGGGCTCATCCTCCCGCAGGACTCAAACCTTCCAGGGCTCTCTCAAGTCTTTCCCATAAAATCCTCTTCTCCAATGCTCTTCCCTCCTTGAAGGGGAGGGAATCACAAATTGTGAAACTGACTCTGAACTACCTCTTGAAAATCTAGATTTGTGTTGGATCCTGACTTGTAATTTTGAGTCTCTTATGTCTTGGTGCTTTCATTTTCCTCTATAGCAGCTTGAAATCTGCAGTGTGTCTTCCCATGATGATCTGCAACTTTACTTACTGGGGCAGGTTGTATTTTCCAAATTTGGCCCCAACAACCCTCCTCTTCCACAGGCTCTTCTTCAGGGTGATCCTGACAGTCCTATGGGGCTGGGGAGAGTGTCTACACTTTCTTCCTTGTAAACAGGCAGTCCAGTGAATCTGTGTTACTTCTGAGGTTAGGTATGAGAGTGATACAGTTTCTACCTAGTTCTCTTGGAGGTCTGAGCAGCTGGGTATGCAGATGCTGTGAAGATGACAGGGCCATATGGAGAAGCCATATATAGTTATTCTGGCTGACAGCCCCAGGGAAGGTGCTGGCCAACTGCAGCATCTGCTGCTAGACCTGCCTGTGATCTTTGTCTCCAGATGATTCCTGAGCCCAGCCACAGAGTAACTCCCCACTTTCTGGTCCTCCCATTTAAGACATAGAAGAACTATACAAAAAAAAGATCTTAATGGCCCAGATAATCATGATGGTGTGATCACTCACCTAGAGTCAGACATCTTGGAGTGTGAAGTCAAGTGGGCCTTAGGAAGCATCACTATGAACAAAACCAGGGGAGGTGGTGGAATTCCAGCTGAGCTATTTCAAATCCTAAAGGATAATGCTGTGAAGGTGCTGCATTCAATTGACCAGTAAATTTGGAAAACTCAACAGTGGTCACAGGACTGGAAAAGGTCAGTTTTCATTCCAGTTCCAAAGAACAGCAATGTCAAAGTATGTTCAAACTACCACACAGTTGCATGCATTTCACATGCTAGCAAAGTAATCTTCAGAATCCTTCAAGCTAGGTAAGCTTCAATAGTACATGAACCAAGAACTTCCAGATGTTCAAGCTGGATTTAGAAAAGGCAGAAGAACCTAAGATCAAATTGCCAGCATCCACTGAATCATAGAAGAAGCAAGAGAATCCCAGAAAAACATCTACTTCTGTTTCATTGACTATGCTAAAGCCTTTGACTGTGTGGATCATAACAAACTGTGGAAAATTCTTAAAGAGAAGGGAATACCAGACTACCTTACCTGCCTCCTGCAAAACTTGTATGCAGGTCAAGAAGCTACAGTTAGAACTAGACATGGAACAACGGACTGGTTCCAAATTGGAAAGGAGTACATCAAGGCTGTATATTGTCACCATACTTATTTAACTTATGTGCAGAGTATATCATGAGAAATGCTAAACTGGATGAAGCACAAACTGGAATCAAGATTTCCAGGAGAAATATCAATAACCTCAGATATGCAGATGACACCACCCTTATGGTAGAAAGTGAAGAGGAACTAAAGATGAAGATGAAAGAGGAGAGTGAAAAGCTGGCTTATAACTCAACATTCAGAAAACTAAGATCATGGCATCTGGTCCCATCACTTCATGCAAATAGATGGCGAAACAGTGGAAACAGTGACAGACTTTATTTGGGGGGCTCCAAAATCATTGCAGATGGTGCCTGCAGCCATGAAATTAAAAGACGCTTGCTCTGTGGAAGAAAAGCTATGACAAACTTTGACAGCGTATTAAAAAGCAGAGACATTACTTTGCCAACCTAGGTCCATCTAGTCATAGCTAAGTAGTCATGTATGGATGTGAGAGCTGGACTACAAAGAAAGCTAAGTGCTGAAGAATTGATGCTTTTGAACTGTGGTGTTGGAGAAGACTCTTGAGAATCCCTTGGACTGCAAGGAGATCAAGCCAATCAACTGTGAATATTCATTAGAAGGGTTGATACTGAAGCTGAATACTTTGGCCACCTCAGGCAAAGAGCCGACTCATTGGGAAAGACCCTGATCTGGGAAAGATTGAGGTGGGGGGGGTGGGGGGCGGCCGATGTCAGAGGATAATATGGTGGGATGGCATCACCGACTCAATGGACATGAGTTTGACTAAGCTCCAGGAGATGGTAAAGGACAGGGAAGCCTTGTGTGCTGCAGTCCATGAGGTTGCAAAGTGTAGTTGGACATGACTGAGTGACTGAACAACAACATCATGGTGGGTGAAGCTGCGTGGTTAACTGTGCCCTTTCTGAATTGCCCATAGAATCAGTGAGTATGAGATAACGTTTTTCTAAGCCACTAAGTTTCAGGGTAATTTTTTACACAGGCATAGAGAATCCACATCCTTACCCTCTGTGTCAATGTCCTCTGGAACTCGGATTCCTCAGAGGTCTGGAGCCAGGCCCCAGGTCCTCCTCAAAGTTTGTCTTAATTCTTTTTATGCCCCAAGTCTTGGACTAGATGCTGCCACTTTGTGGTACCATGGAGTTCTCTTTTTTGCCATTTCAGCTGTCTAGTTAATAACTTTTTTAACTTAACAATTCTTTGTATGGAGTTCTCTCTATTCCTCTATGGTTCTCTCTATTCTCTATGGCTCTGTCTCCTGACTGCTGCTGCTGCTGCTAAGTTGCTTCAGTCGTGTCCGACTCTGTGCGACCCCACAGACAGCAGCCCACCAGGCTCCTCCATCCCTGGGATTTTCCAGGCAAGAATACTGGAGTGGGTTGCCATTTCCTTCTCCAATGCATGCATGCATGCTAAGTCACTTCAGTCGTGTCTGACTGTGCAACCTTATGGACAGCAGCCCACCAGGCTCCTCTGTCCCTGGGATTCTCTAGGCAAGAATGCTGGAGTGGGTTGCCATTTCCTTCTCCCCGTCTCCTTACTGCTCCTGCTGCTGCTAAGTCGCTTCAGTCGTGTCCGACTCTGTTCGACCTCATAGACGGCAGCCCACTAGGCTCCCCGTCTCTGGGATTCTCCAGGCAAGAACACTGGAGTGGGTTGCCATTTCCTTCTCCAATGCACGAAAGTAAAAAGCGAAAGTGAAGTCACTCAGTCGTGTCCAACTCTTTGCGACGCCATGGACTGCAGCCTACCAGGCTCCTCTGTCCATGGGATTTTCCAGGCAAGAGTACTGGAGTGGGGTGCCATCGCCTTTGACTAATACAAAGTAGATGACACTTGTACTGGGTAAAGGAGATCAACATTTTTTATTTCAAACAATCCCAAACATTTAGAGAAGTTGCAAATGCAATATAAAGAAATTATTTTTATTTTCCTGAGCCATTTGAAGGTACTTGGTTAATCTGATAACTGATCATACCCAAATACTTTCACATGTATTTCCTATAAACAAGGACATTCTCCTACATAACCACAAAAGAGCCATCAAAATCAGAAAATTAACACTGACATATTACAAGCTCCTAATCAAGGGACCAACTTAAGTTTCACCAACTGTTCAAATAATGTTCTTTATAGCGAAAGGATCCACTCCAGGCCATGTGCCATATTTTGTTGTCATGCTTTTAGTCTGCAATAATTCTTCCTTCCTTGATTTTCATGACCTTGAAGCTCTGAAATTATTTTGCAAAATGTCCCTCAGTTTGGATTTTTCTGACATTTTTTCATAATCTGTTTCAGGTTTTGCATTTTTGGCAATAATACCGCAGAAGTGATGCTGTGTTCTCACCATATACTAGCTGGCAACACGTGATTTTGATTTGCCCCATTACGTATAGTGTTCTCTTGGGTCTCCTGATTAAGCTGGTGTCTGCTACACGTCATCATAGAAGGAACTGTTGTCCCCTCTGTAATTAATAGTACCTCTGGGGGTGGTACTTTGGAATTATGGAAATATCCTGTTCCTTAATATCCAATTTTTTCACCTACTTATTTTTATAGATTCATCTGTAGGTTAAGGGTTTCATTCTTTACTCACTGAGTTATAATCTATTATTGTCATTATTTATTTTGCTGAGGGTCAGTGAGACCCCCTGTAAGTTGGCTTCCATGATCTTTCATTAAACTTCCATCATGTTTTGATCATTTCATTCTTTTTTGACTGAAGAAGATATTCTAGGTTCACCTTGTTCTTTCCCTGTCCTAACACTGGGATTATCCATTTCTCCAAGGAACCCAGGCCTCTCTCAGTAAAGAAAGGTGTTTAGATGCCAAGATCCATGTTCTAGATGGGATCATTGCTTCTGTGGTATTGCTGCTCCCAGGTGCTTTCAATTGTGAGAGCTAAGAAATGTATGTATTCTGTATTTACATGTCTGTATATATATCTATATCTTTATATCTATATCTATATCTATATATATATCTGTCTATCTGTCTGTCTATCTATCTATCTTCCTACCTATCTGCTTACCTACCTACTTATGTATTGAAAAGCTTGGATCTATCCCTGTATCTCCAATTCAAAACCAGAGGATTCATTCTAATTTTCTCCCTTTCCAGTGCTCACTTCAGCAGCACATATACTAATTTTCTCCCTTTTCATATTTAACTCCCTTTTCTGACTGTGGGAAACTTGGTTGACATTATTCTTAATACATTTATTTGATCAGTTCCACCATAAGTAACCTCCATGGGGTCACAAAAAGTCAGACATGACTGAACGACTAACAAACACACATACCATAAATAACCACTCTCCCATCATCACTTTTACTTCCTACTCCATGTGAACAGTCCCTCACCCCATAAAGGTCACCAAGAGTATTAGTCTCCTGGGGTTGCCATAATAAAATACCACAGACTAGGGGGCTTGAGCAACATAAACTTAATTCCTAACAGTTTGGGGGACTAGTTGAGATGTCTGCAGAGTTGCTTTCTTCTGAGGCCTGTCTCCTTGACTTGTAGGTGGCAGCTTTCTCTCTGTGTCTCCATGTGGTATGCTCTCTATGCATGCTATGCTGTGCTAAGTCACTTCAGTCATGTCTGACTCTGTGTGACCCCATAGACTGTAGCCTACCAGTCTCCCCCGTCCCTGGGATTCTCCAGGCAAGAACACTGGAGTGGGTTGCCATTTCCTTCTCCAATGCATGAAAGTGAAAAGTGAAAGTGAAGTCGCCTAGTCATGTCCAACTCTTAGCGACCCCATGGACTGCAGCCTACCAGGCTCCTCCGTCCATGGGATTTTCCAGGCAAGAGTACTGGAGTGGGGTGCCATTGCCTTCTCCATCTCTATGCATATCTGTGTCCAAATGTCCTCTTTTTATGAAGAGACCAGTCTTTGTAAAACTGGAGTAGGGCCCATTTTGTGGCCCTACGTCACTTAATTACCCCTTTAAAAACTCTATCTCCAAATACAGTCGGATTCCAAGAAATTATGTTTTAGGAACTGAATGTATGAGTTTGTGGAAACACTTTTCAGCCCATAACACCCACTGTCCTTCAAAGATACTCTCCTCCCTGCCTGTGCTCCAATTCTTTGCCAGACTTGCCCTCTAGTACCAGGCCACATAGGTAACTTCCTCACTCTCCTTGGGCTCTGACATCCACTCTGGTCTTGTCCTCTTTCACTGCATACATTTCATTGTGTGTGTGCTCAGTCATGCCTGACTCTTTGCAATCCTGTGGGATCTAGCCCTCCAGGCTACTCTGTCCATTGAATTTTCCAGGAAAAAATATTGGAGTGAGTTGCCATTTCCTTCTCCAGGGCATCTTCCCAACCCAGGGATCAAACCTGCATCTCTTACCTCTCTTACATTGGCAGGGGGGTTCTTTACCAGCTGAGCCATGGGGGAAGCTGTCCCAACATGTACTCTCAGACAAAATAATAAATGTCTGGTAATATCTGGAGCTAAATCTCAGTCTAGAAGATAAGGATTTTATTTATATGACTACTGTTGAAGTGAAGTGTTGACTCAAGTAAGATATTCCATCTTGATTAATGCCATTATTTCATCAGTTCAGTTCAGTTGCTCAGTCACGTCCAACTCTTTGCGACCCCATAGACTGCAGCATGCCAGGCTTCTCTGTCCATCACCAACTCCCAGAGCTTACTCAAATTCATGTCCATCAAGTTGGTGATGCCATCTAACCATCTCATCCTCTGTCACCTCCTTCTACTCCTGCCTTTAATCTTTCCCATCATCAGGGTCTTTTCCAATAAATCAGTTATTTGCATCAGGTGGCCAAAGTATTGGAGTTTCAGCTTCAACATCAGTCCTTCCAATGAATGTTTAGGACTGATTTCTTTTAGGATGGACTGATTGGATCTCCTTGCAGTCCAAGGGACTCTCAAGAGTCTTCTCCAACACCACAATTCAAAAGCATCAATTCATTAGTGCTCAGCTTTATAGTCCAACTCTCACATCCATACATGACCACTGGAAAAACCATAGCTTTGACTAGATGGACCTTTGTTGACAAAGAAATGTCTTTGCTTTTAAATAAGCTGTCTAGGTTGGTCATAGCTTTTCTTCCAAGGAGCAAGCGTCTTTTAATTTCATGGCTCCAGTCACTATCTGCAGTGATTTTTGGAGCCCAAGAAAATAAAGTCTGTCACTGTTTCCATTGTTTCCCCTTCTATTTGCCCCAAAGTGATGGGACCAGATGCCATGATCTTAGTTTTCTGAATGTTGAATTTTAAGCCAACTTTTCACTCTCTTCTTTCACTTTCATCAAGAGGCTCTTTAGTTCTTCTTCACTTTCTGCCATATGGGTGATGTCATCTGCATATCTGAGGTTATTGATATTGCTCCCGGCAATCTTGATTCCAGCTTGTGCTTCATCCAACCTGGCATTTCTCATGATGTACTCTGCATAGAAGTTAAATAAGCAGGGTGACAATATACAGCCTTGATGTACTCCTTTCCCAATTTGGAACCAGTCTGTTGTTCCATGTCCAGTTCTAACTGTTGCTTCTTGACCTGCATACAGATTTCTCAGGAGTCAGGTAGGGTGGCCTGGTATTTCCCAGTACTGTGTTCAAGTTTCATGTCGACCATTTCGTCTTGTCTTCTGCTGCTTGCCATTTCACACTGCTTGGTCTCTTGTTTCTGAGTGGCTATATTAACACTCTTCCAACCCCCCCTCCCCCCCCCCCACCCCAGAGCTCTAACACTTGCTTTGGACCACTGTCTTCCTCTTCCCACCTCCCTACCCAGTACAGACGGTTCCTTGCTAACTCCATCTATTACCTTTAGAACTAGATTGTTCAGGAAGGGATGTGAAGGAAAGGAAAGAGAAAATAAATGAAAGAAAGAGGAATAATGGGTCTTTGGGTCATGGATTGGGTAGTCCAGAAGGGGACAGTGAGACAAGTTTGCAGTGAAGGATGTTTATTTGGAATCATTAACTGTAGGATGAAAGGGAAAGCAGGATTGGGCAGAGAGTGTTTTTGAACTGGGATGCAGATCCTTTAATCAGTCCACTGGGGATCTCTAAAGCAGATTCTGCTCATTCATATCCCACATTTGTTTTCATTTTCTAGCCCTATTTGGTGAAGAGATCTGTACTCACGAGAAGGGTATGACCATAGAGAACACAGTTGAGGCAGACTCCCCACAGATGAGCACCAGATCCTTCCTTGAGGGAGATTTGAATGGTATATCTCTAGATCTACAAAATTTTGTTTTTTACAAATAATTTTTATTTATTTTCTGCAGTTTCTTGCTGGAGATCATAAAATACAAATATGTGCTTCCAGAAGATAATAATCAACACAAAGAATTCCATTTCTAGAAATGGAATGGTAAAGGAAAGATATACCCATTTGAATGCAGAGTTCCAAAGAATAGCAAGAAGAGATAAGAAAGCCTTCCTCAGTGATCAATGCAAAGAAATAGAGGAAAACAACAGAATGGGAAAGACTAGAGATCTCTTCAAGAAAATTAGAGATATCAAGGGAGCATTTCATGCAAAGATGGGCTCAATAAAGGACAGAAATGGGATGGACCTAACAGAAGTAGAAGATATTAAGAAGAGGAGGCAAGAATACACAGAACTGCACAAAAAAGATCTTCATGACCCAGATAATCACGATGGTGTGATCACTGACCTAGAGCCAGACATCATGGAATGTGAAGTCAAGTTGGGAAACATCACTGAACAAAGCTAGTGGAGGTGATGGAATTCCAGTTGAGCTATTCCAAGTCCTGAAAGATGATGCTGTGAAAGTGCTGCAATCAGTATGTCAGCGAATTTGGAAAACTCAGCAGTGGCCACAGGACTGGAAAGGTTCAGCTTTCATTCCAATCCCAAAGAAAGGCAATGCCAAAGAATGCTCAAACTACTGCACAATTGCACTCATCTCACACGCTAGTAAAGTAATGCTCAAAATTCTCCAAGCCAGGCTTCAGCAATACGTGAACTGTGAACTTCCAGATGTTCAAGCTGGTTTTAGAAAAGGCAGAGGAACCAGAGATCAAATTGCCAACATCTGCTGGATCATCAAAAAAGCAAGAGAATTCCAGAAAAACCTCTGTTTCTGCTTTATTGACTATGCCAAAGCCTTCAACTGTGTGGATCCCAATAAACTGTGGAAAATTCTGAAGGAGATGGGAATACGAGACCATCTGACCTGCCTCTTGAGAAACCTGTATGCAGGTCAGGAAGCACCAGTTAGAACAGGACATGGAACAACAGACTGGTTCCAAATAGGAAAAGGAGTTCGTTAAGGCTGTATATTGTCACCCTGCTTATTTAACTTATATGCAGAGTATATCATGAGAAATGCTGGTCTGGAAGAAGCACAAGCTGGAATCAAGATTGCTGGGAGAAATATCAATAACCTCAGATATGCAGATAACACCACCCTTATGGCAGAAAGTGAAGAAGAACTAAAGAGCCTACTGATGAAAGTGAAAGAGGAGAGTGAAAAAGTTGGCTCAAAGCTCAATATTTAGAAAACTAAGATCATGGCATCCGGTCCCATAACTTCATGGGAAATAGATGCAGAAACAGTGGAAACAGTGGCTGACTTTATGTTTTTGGGCTCCAAAAACCACTGCAGATGGTGATTGCAGCCATGAAATTAAAAGATGCTTACTCCTTGGAAGGAAAGTTATGACCAAACTAGACAGCATACTAAAAAGCAGAGACATTTCTTTGTCAACAAAGGTCCATCTAGTCAAGGCTATGGTTCTTCCAGTGGTCGTGTATGGATGTAAAGAAAGCTGAGAGCCGAAGAATTGATGCTTTTGAACTGTGGTGTTGGAGAAGACTCTTGAGAGTCCCTTGCACTGAAAGGAGGTCCAACCAGTCCATCCTAAAGGAGATCAGTCCTAAATATTCATTTGAAGGACTGATGTTGAAGCTGAAATTCCAATACTTTGGCCACCTGATGCAAAGAGCTGACTCATTTGCAAAGACCCTAATACTGAGAAAGATTGAGGGCAGGAGGAGAAGGGGATAACAGAGGATGAGATGGTTGGATGGCATCACTGACTCAATGGACTTGGGTTTGGGTAGACTCCGGGAGTTGGTGATGGACAGGGAGGCCTGGCGTGCTGCGGTCACAAAGAGTCAGACACAACTGAGAGACTTTCACTTTCATTTGTGTATATCAATAAAAGATCAACTCAAAACTAATAAAATAACAAATAATTTTTATTTTGCTTCCTTTTCTGTTATAGAATATGACGGCTTCATGTGCAGTATACTGAGCTCTTGAAACATAGTTGGTACTGCAGAAGATAATTAAAAGAACTTCATCTCTTATATCCACATTCTAAACTGTTCTTTCTCTTTTTGTCTAGACCCATTTTGTCCAGTTTCCAAAAATATTGTTTGGGGCTTAATTATTTGTATGATATTGAGAAAATTCTTTTCAACAGTTTTTCAAATAAGTAGAGCACTATCAGAAGGATTCTCATAATACTACTTTAAAAAGTCCAAATACTTCATTCCTCTTGATTTTGGAGCAGTGGTAAAAATAAAGGCTGAGAATTAATTCCAAGAGAACTCCTCTTTTCCATCTGCTCACTCACACCTGGTCCGTAGCTTTGTGTTCTAACTTTTTGCTGATTAGTCAGATTCTTTGCCTAAATGTGGACATTTCTGACTAACTTCTGACTTGATAACTTCATCTCAGTGTCTGATAAATGTACAAAATACAAATTTAAACCATAACTATTATTCCTACTCACCCACTTAGACCATGCTCATAGGGTAAAAACAAATACCCTTTCACTCCTAGAGTTTTTTTTTTTTTCCTTGTGTTTTTCAAGCCCAAATTGAAGATTAGTACCTGTGTCCTCCTTCCTACGTTATCCTTCCCAGGATAACTTCTCTTGGTTCTGTTGGTTCTATCTCCAACATAACCTCAAATCTCTCCATTTCTAGCCGTGTCACTGATGTCCCCAATGATAAGGCACTGCTTCCCACCATCCAAGTTTCCACACAGCTTCCCTCACAGTCTCTCAGCATGGTGTTCTCAGTAGCTCCTCCGCTTCATGGCAGTTATCATTTGCAAGTAAAACTTATGTTGGGTCACTTCCCCTGCTTATACTCCTTCAGTGGTGATCCAGTTCCACTTGGAATACAATGGAAATTCCTTACTGTGGTCTGGAAGGCAGTGAGTAACTGAGCCACACTCAGCGGTCCAGCTCCATCGTTTTGCCTCGGAGGAGGCTCACTGAGTTTTGGCAGTCTGGCTTTCTGTCTCTCAGAACACACTAAACGCATCCCTCCTTTGCTGTCACAGGGTTGGTTCCTTCTCACACTTCCGGTCCAGCTCGTGTCCACATTCTTTGTTGCATCACCTCGTTTATTCCCTATAAAACGCCTGGCCAACATGCACATAGAGACCATCAAAGTGAACATAATTATACGGTTTGCTCCCTTTATCATAAGGTGAAGTCTTTAAGGAGAGGGACCCTGTTTGCCTTATTCTCTCTTATTCTTTTCTGTAGCCTGACCGCTTATTGTAGAGCCTGATATGTAGACAGTGATCAATAATCATTTAGAGGGTAAATAAAGCAACATAGTCCTTGCCATCAAGAGGATTGTAGTATACCGGGACACATCAGCTATCTTTCCTTTTGTGTACTGACTTTCAGATTTGACTTTCTGCATGCATAACATTTTATATAGGTTAAATCATTGATACTATATAATTTGGGGATTCTGAAAATATATATTATAATAAATATCTTTCAACAGCTCTACAAAATTTTAGTCTTCATGGTTATTATATTATAATTACTACTTTTAAGTGATTGCATAACGCTTTACTTACTGGATGCACCTGAATTTACACTTGGATATTTATAGTGTCTCTAATACAATAAATTACTTTTCTGTCTCACACAGTTCCTCACCCACAAGGTGGAGATAAAACTGATTTTTGCTTTAAAGAATTGCTTTGAGGATTAAAGAAGGTATTGCATGTAAAGCTATTAGTAGACAATCCGGCATATAATAAACTGCTCAATATAGATATTTAAATTACTATCATTCATATTTAAATTACTTTTATTCATATTGACATTATACTGGATGATATGAATCTTTGTGCCTATATCTTCTATTTTTGTCCAGTCTGACCATTGCTTTCTTTCCACTGGAATGTTAACATTTAATGTAATTATTATAGTTAGATTTAGGCCTCATTTTTTTTTTGCTTTTATTTATTTTTTACTTTAAAAAAATTTTAATTGGAGGCTAATTACTACAATATTGTGGTGGTTTTTGCCATACATTCACATGAATCACCCATGGGTGTACATGTGTTCCCCATCCTGACCCTCCCTCCCACCTTCCTCCCCATCCCATCCCTCATTTTATTATTTGTTTTCTCTTTTTCTCTATGTTTTTGTTTCTGTTTTATTCCTTTTATACTTTCAGTCAGTTCAGTCGCTCAGTTGTGTCCAACTCTTTGCAACCCCATAGACTGCAGCACGCCAGGCTTCCCTGTCTATCACCAGCTCCCGGAGCTTACTCAAACTCATGTCCATTGAATTGGTGATGCCATCCAACCATCTCATCCTCTGTCATCCCCTTCTCCTCCTGGCTTCAATCTTTCCCAACATCAGGGTCTTTTCCAATGAGTCAGTTCTTTGCATCAGGTGGCCAAAGTATTGGAGTTTCAGCTTCAGCATCAGTCCTTCCAATGAATATTCAGGACTGATTTCCTTTAAGATGGACTGTTTGGAACTCCTTGCAGTCCAAGGGATTCTCAAGAGTCTTCTCCAACACCACAGTCCAAAAGCATCATTTCTTCAGTGCTCAGCTTTCTTTATGATCCAACTCTCACATCCATACATGACTACTGGAAAATCACAGCTTTGACTAGACGGACCTTTGTTGACAAAGAAATGTCTCTGCTTTTTAATATACTGTCTAGGTTGGTCATAGCTTTTCTTCCAAGGTGTAAGCATCTTTTAATTTCATGGCTGCAGTCACCATCTGCAGTGATTTTGGAGCCAAAAAGATAAAGTCTGTCAATGTTTCCATTGTTTCCCCATCTATTGGCCATGAAGTGATAGGACCAGATACCATGATCTTAGTTTTCTGAATGTTGAGTTTTAAGCCAACTTTTCACTCTCCTCTTTCACTTTCATCAAGAGGCTCTTTAGTTCTTCACTTTCTGCCTTAAAGGTGGTGTCATCTGCATATCTGAGGTTATTGATATTTCTTCCAATAATCTTCATTCTAGCTTGTGCTTCATCCAGCCTGGCATTTCACATGATGTACTCTTCATATAAATTAAATTAGCAGGGTGACAATATACAGTTTTGACATACTCCTTTCCCAGTTTGGAACCAGTCTGCTTTTCCATGTCCAGTTCTAACTGTTGCTTCTTGACCTGCATACACATTTCTCAGGATGCAGGTCAGGTGATCTGGTATTCACATCTCTTTAAGAATTTTCCATAGTTTGTTGTGATCCACACAGTCAAAGACTTTGACATAGTCAAGAAAGCAGTAGATGTTTTTCTGGAACTCTCTTGCTTTTTTGATGATCCAATGGATGTTGGCAATTTGATCTCTGGTTCCTCTGCCTTTCCTACATTCCAGCTTGAACATTTGGAAGTTCACGGTTCACAGACTGTTGAAGCCTGGCTTGGAGGATTTTGAGCATCACTTTGCTAGCGTGTGAGATCAGTGCAATTGTGCAGTAGTTTGAGCATTCTTTGGCATTGCCTTTCTTTGGGATTGGAATTTTGTACTTTACTTTGAAGTAATTAAAATTTATTTTAAATTCTATTTTAGTTTACCTTTTTATGTTATAGATATACCTCTTGTTTTTTTCAGATATAATATATACTCTGAAGTTTCACAGTCTATGCGTGTGTGGGTGCTAAATTGCTTCAGTCATGTATGACTCTTTGTGACCCTATGGTTTGTAGCTTACAGTTAATCTTGTATCATTTCACATAATATATGTAAAAATAATATAGGTGTCTATTCCCACTTCTGTTTTTTATGTTATAGATACCACATATGTTATATATATATATATTAACTCTAAACTAAAAATATAGTTTTTACATTAAGCAATCATATGTAATTTAAAGCCAACAAATAGTCTTTTATATTTGCCTACATATTTTGCATTTCTGGAGCCCTTTATTACCCCCTGAAGATCTGAGCTTCCATATGATGTTCTTCTTATTCAGCTTGAAAAAAGGAATTTTTGTATTAAATGTTTGCTGGTAATAAATTATCTTATATTATTTTTAATCTGAAAACATCTTTATTTTTGCTTACCACAGAATTTTGAATTGACAATTTTTTCTTTTTTAGCACTTAAAGTTATTGGTCTATTTTCTTTTATTCTTCTTAATTTATGGTGAGAAGTCAGCAGATTTTTAAACTGTTTAATGTTTTCTCCTTCTGTTTGGTTTTCAGCAATTAACCTAATGATGTTCCTAGATGTGATTTTCTTTGTTTTTATTACTGCTTGGGCTTTACTGAACTTCTTAAATCTGAAAATTCATGTCTTTTAACAAATTTGGGAAAGTTTTGACATTATTTTTTCCACATACATTTTATGCCTCAATTTCTCTTCACCTTCTGAGATTCCAATTACACATACATAATAACTTTTGCTATCTTTTCATAGGTAATTAAAGGTCTGCTTGGTTTTTTTTTTTTTCTTTTCATGTTCTTGTCTTCAAATTGGATAATTTCTATTAATTAATCTTCAAGCTCACTTTAGTCATCTTCAGTATATTATTAAACTATTATTTGTATTATATAACTGTCACACTGTATTTTTCATCTGTAGAATTTCCATTTGGTTCTTTTTGACATTTCTGTTTCATTGCTGAGAAATAGTTTCATTCATTCAATGCATTCACATTCTTGGCATAGTTATAATAATTGCTTTATATTTCTTGTTTGTTACTTCTGACATCTAACTCAACATGAGTGTTCCTTCGGTAATCTTCTTTTTCTTTTAATAAAAGTTACTGTATTTTCTATTTCTTCTATGCTTAGTAATTTTAGGTTTTGTGGAAGGTTTATGGACATTATGAATAAAATGCTGTTGAGGGTCTGAATTCTATATTACTCCAAAGAGTACTGATTTTTGCTTGTTTTCTTTAGTAGGCATTTAGCCCAGATGAATTCAAATTCCTCACTCTGAAATCTCAACTTAGTTCTCTATCTTATGCTAGGTTGCTTAAATTCTGCCTCACAGAATGTGATATTTAAAGTCAACCGGGGATTTCGGTAGTTGATAATCAGAATTTGGGGTACTCCCTGTAGCTTCCTCCTTTCTTTGATTTTCCCCTTTGCTTTCCAGATGCTGTGGTTGCTCTGAACTCTGCCTTCCTCTTTTTCAAGGCTGTACAACTTCATAATGTTTTTGGTCAGAGTTTCATCTACTTGATGATGTACACTGGGGCCTGCACTGGGGCTAAGCGCCAAAACAAATGGGAACACACCCTGTTCCATTCCCTTCCTCCACATGTCTACCCTCTTCCAATATCTGCCTGCTCCAGATGACTCTTGGTACTTTCAGGTAATTGCTTTTATATTTAGCACCAAGTTTGCGCTGTGTTCAGGTTGTTATTTGCAGGAAGGTTGATCAGATAAGAACAACGTGCTCTTACTGGAAACTGAACAACCCTAGATTTTTAATGATTTTGAATTTCTCTCTGCTTGAGCGGGAGCTCTTTGTTCTCTCATGTTAAATAACAAAGGGTGAACAGGCAGTGTATAAATTCTAACTCCCACGGATTCTTCCCAACTATTGTTTTTTTTTTTTCCCCCCACTTTTGAGCAAAATCCCCTCTTCCTATGAGGCTGATTCTTCAGCATTTAGTTGAATTAACTGAAGAAGCTTTAAGCTGCTGTTGCTAAATTGCTTCAGTCGTGTCCGACTCTATGCAACCCCATAGAGGGCAGCCCACCAGGCTCCCCTGTCCCTGGGATTCTCCAGGCAAGAACACTGGAGTGGGTTGCCACTACCTTCTCCAATGGATGAAAGTGAAAAGTGAAAGTGAAGTCGCTCAGTCGTGTCCAACTCTTAGGGACCCCATGGACTGCAGCCCACCAGGCTACTCCGTCCATGGGATTTTCCAGGTAAGAGTACTGGAGTGGGGTGCCATTGCCTTCTCAGGAAATTAAGATCTCATGAAATTGTTGGAAGGTCTGGACAAGTAAACCTTCATCTTTGATTTTAGTAATAATACAGCCACAAGACTGTAGAACCAGCCTGCTAGTGGAAAATGCAATTATAATAATAGATGTGGGACAATAGTAGGTCATCATTGTAACACTGACTTGAAGAACACACTGCCATAGTTTCAATTCAAGGATCAGGCAACTGGAAGCAGGAAGTTTTTGCTACTAATGTTGCTACATCTGTCTCTCAATATCCATGTATCTGAAATGTTGTCTATGATTCCAGCCAGAGCTGCATCTGCCTTTCAAACTTCATCAGCTAGAAACTGGCCCCAGAATTTAGCCACAGAGATTCTCTGTCCCCACAATCTTGCTTGCCAGAAGTCAATTGCCGAAGTGCAAGAAGATAATCTGCCCCTGCTTTCACATCCTATATTTCAATAAGTATGGATAATTGAAGAGTCTAACTTACTTGTAGAATCCAACAGTGAGAATCGGGGAAATTTAGTTTTTAGGTTTTTAGCCTTGGTAGTACAGGAAATCAAAAGAGGGAGATGAGAATAAACATAAGTGCTAATTTACCACAGAGGCTTGTGTCACGCAGATTCACCACCCTCTGCCCCACCTTGTAGGTGCCGTCTAGTTTGGACTATTCCTTCATATTTATCAGTGACTCTGTCTACTAGATCCCTTAGCCCAATTCTTGTCATCTTTTATGAGATGAGCTAATTCCTTTATTAGCAGTGCTCTGAGTTCAGTGGCAGATTATAATGTGACAAATCCATTGGTATTTTTTCCATAAAAAATCAATGTTTGCTTCCTTTCTTCTTGAATATGGACTGGTCTCTGACTGCTTAGATCAATCAGGTATTGGGGAAATGATGCTGTGCTAATGCCAGACCTTATTATGAGGACTGCTGGCTCTACTTCAGTCTCTATACGTCCTCAGCTACCATATCTGACTAACTTGCTACAGAAAATGCATGGAGAGTCTGAGACTATTTTGAGTGGGAAGGAGGTCAGTTTAGTCCAGCCATCCCAAATAAGGTACTCTGCATGTCTTGGGCTCCCCAGGCTAGAGCAGACACAGCTACACAGGGAAGAATTGCCCAGCCTAATCCTGCCTGAATTCCTGACCCCAAAATTGTGCTATATAATAAAATGATTTCATGTTTTAAGTCACTAAATTTTTGGATAGTTTATGATACAGTAACCGATAACTAGAACAATCTCCTTGTCTTTCATGATATTCATCTCCATCTCAACTCTAATTCCACACCTCTGATTCTGTTATTTTCAAAGACTGCTTCAACACTGAACTCTTTCATTTAAAGACTACACACCCTTCTCCGTCCTTCTCCCACCATACCAGAACTTAATATCAGACAAACCTTATGCCCCTCAACTACTGAATTTTTTTACAGTCTATCACTGACTTTGGCTTTTCTTCACTTCTTTTCTATCCTGTTCCAGCCATAGAATCTGCCATATCAATAATGCCTGTCATGTTAAAATTTTGTGAACCACCCTTGCTCCCAGCTTGCAAATTCCTAGCTCTGGATTAGTTTACCTATTCACCTCTTTGACTTTCACATATAGGAAGCTAAAAGTGACTTGAGTCCTTGCTCTGTGGTTTCTCACATCAATTCCCTTAAAACATGATGTAGATCTGTCTCATCAACCAGGAATAAAGTGTTAATCAGGTAATTAAAAGAATATAAAAGTAATTCTAAATATCATGGAGATGGCAACTACAGGAAGCAGCTACAACCCAAAGAACTGGAAAAGCAAAGGAAAACAGCTGGACTTATGAAAACTTAGAGGAGGTGGTCATGTGAGTACGGGACATAGGTCTTTGGGGAAAGGCCACTGGCCAGCTAGTGCTGGTATCTATGAATCAGCGTGGGGGAGTGAGGTTGTTTCAAGGAGTATTCAGATCAGATCAGATCAGATCAGTCACTCAATTGTGTCCGACTCTTTGCGACCCCATGAATCACAGCACGCCAGGCCTCCCTGTCCATCACCAACTCCCGGAGTTCACAGACTCATGTCCATCGAGTCAGTGATGCCATCCAGCCATCTCATCCTCTGTCGTCCCCCTCTCCTCCTGCCCCCAATCCCTCCCGGCATCAGAGTCTTTTCCAATGAGTCAACTCTTCGCATGAGGTGGCCAAAGTACTGGAGTTTCAGCTTTAGTATCATTCCTTCCAAAGAAATCCCAGGGCTGATCTCCTTCAGAATGGACTGGTTGGATCTCCTTGCAGTCCAAGGGACTCTCAAGAGTCTTCTCCAACACCACAGTTCAAAAGCATCAATTCTTCGGCTCTCAGCTTTCTTCACAGTCCATCTCTCACATCCATACATGACCGTTGGAAGAATCTTAATCAAGAACCAACTCCTTCCAGCAGAACAAATTGCACTGTCCAGGTGAAGAAGAGCCTTTCCTTTCCCTCCTCCAGTCTCCAGATGTTCCCTTCTATTGACAGTACATAAATGTGGTTTGCGGAGTCCTTGCCCCAGTATCATGTACCTGGATATGGGAGGATGTGTATGAAATTGAGAGAGGTCAGCCTAACAGGTAGTACAATAAGTTGTAAAAAACTTGTAGCCAAACTTTGGTATTAGACCCAAGATGGAGAATTCTTACCTTGCTTAATTTTATTAGAATAATTTAGCCCATTTATCATTATTATGGTAACGCATATAACCTTACTTTTGGTTTTCTGTTTACTTTGCTTTATTTCAAAATTTTCTTTCTTTTTTAATATGCTGATCATTTTGTCATTAAAGAATTATTTTCTTGTGAATTAGTCTACCTTTATTATATTTCATTGCTTTTCATTAAATTAGCAATGACACTAAACTAACAATGACAACTAGCTATTGGAAGCTGTATTTATTTTCAACATCCAGAATAAAATTGGGTAGAACACCAATCTCCAGTAAAGAACAAAGGGCTTTCTTTTAAGGAAATTATGCTAAAGCACTTTGGATAAAACTGTATCTTGTGTGTTTCTCATTTGGGTGCTTTTGGAGCCTTCAGTCTATATGCTGATACTTTCCTGTTTTCCCAAGGTAAAGTCTGCCATTTGTTGGCTCTGTCATGCCCCACCCTGCCCAAAGCACCCAGCAAGAACTCCCAAGTAGTGGTGAGACAGGTGGAAAACAAGAGAATGGATACAGCAGAGGAGACCACACTGTTCACCCAACCTTCTGATTTAACTAGAAATGAGCAACTGAAAACCAACTGGTATCTAAGGAAAAAAACAAAAATAAACAAGACCCCCAAGAAACATAAAATAGATAAAACCAAAATAAGTAACAGAAAAACTGACCAGGAAAGAAATGGAGACTCAGAAGGAAACATTAAAAATCCCTTTAATTAATAAATTTTAAAAGATTTAGAAGATATCACATCTAGATGAAACATACTAAATGTCATGAAAATGTGACCAAAAACTGAAAGACCTTTAGTAAAGTAAAAATATAATTTATGAATACTTTAATAGAAGTTTTGAAAAATCAAATTATCTCCTAAGACTAAGAGATAAAAAGGAAAATAGAAATAAACCCGAATGTAGACATCAATTCAACAGGACTTCCAGAAGGAGTGTAAAGAGAAAATTAAGAGAACAATATTATATTTCTAAAAAATAAAAATGAATTCCCAGGGCTGAAATATGTGAGTCTTCAGACTGAAAGGGGCATATTGACTTCTGAGTGCAGTAAATGAGAGAAGACCCATCTTTGACTTATCTTCAAAAAATTTCAGAACATCAAAGAAAAAAAGAATTTCTAGAGACCCCAAGAGACAATAAAGAGAAAAAAAGTTTCTTTTTAAAGGAATGAAAATCAAATTGGCTTCAGAGTTCTTAAAATGAAACAATGTCCTCAGTGGTTTAAAATAAAGCTACTTTTTAACTTAGAATTCTGTTTCTAATCAAAGATTAATCAAAAACAATGATTCAAAAATTGTTCTCTCTTTCCTGTCATCTCACTTTAGCAAAATAAGAAATAGGAAAATGAAAGATCCAGAAACGTAGATTCAGATGAGAAGAGCAGTCAAGGAGTACTCTGGGGTAAAATCATGTCTGAGTGCTCTTTGGTCAGTACCATGGTTCATGTGGTTACCATCAGTTCAGTTCAGTTCAGTCACTCAGTCGTGTCCAACTCTTTGCAACCCCATGAATTGCAGCACGCCAGGCATCCCTGTCCATCACCAATTCCTGGAGTTCATCCAAACTCATGTCCATTGAGTCAGTGATGCCATCCAACCAGGTCATCCTCAGTCATCCTCTTCTCCTCTTGCCTTGAATCTTTCCCAGCATCAGGGTCTTTTCCAATAAGTCAGCTCTTCTCATCGGGTGGCCAAAGTATTGGAGTTTCTGCTTCAACATCAGTCCTTCCAACAAATATCCAGGACTGATTTCCTTTAGGATGGACTGGTTGGATCTTCTTACAGTCCAAGGGACTCTCAAGAGTCTTCTCCAACACCACAGTTCAAAAGCATCAATCTTCTGTGCTCAGCTTTCTTTATAGTCCAACTCTCACATCCATACATGACTACCGGAAAAACCATAGCCTTGACTAGATGGACCTTTTTTGACAAAGTAATGTCTCTGCTTTTCAATATGCTGTCTAGGTTGGTCATAACTTGCCTTCCAAGGAGTAAGCATCTTTTAATTTTATGGCTGAAATCACCATCTGCAGTGATTTTAGAGCCCCAAAAATAAAGTCAGCCACTGTCCATTGTTTCCCCATCTATTTGCCATGAAATGATGGAACTGGATGCCATGATCTTAGTTTTCTGAATGTTGAGCTTTAAGCCAACTTTTTCACTCTCCACTTTCACTTTCACCAAGAGGCTCTTTAGTTCTTCTTCACTTTCTGCTATCAGGGTGGTGTCATCTGCATATCTGAGGTTATTGATATTTCTCCTGGCAATTTTGATTCCAGCTTGTGCTTCCTCCAACCCAGCGTTTCTCATGATGTACTCTGCATATAAGTTAAATAAGCAGGGTGACAATATACAGCCTTGACCTACTCCTTTCTTGATTTGGTACCAGTCTGTTGTTCCATGTCCAGTTCTAACTGTTGCTTCTTGACCTGCATACAGGTTTTTCAAGAGGCAGGTCAGGTGGTCTGGTATTCCCATCTCTTTTAGAATTTTCCACAGTTTTACTGTGATCTGCACAAAGGCTTTGGCATAGTCAATAAAGCAGAAATAGATGTTTTTCTGAAACTCTCTTGCTTTTTCAATGATCCAGCAGATGTTGACAATTTGATCTCTGGTTCCTCTGCCTTTTCTAAAACCAGCTTGAACATCTGGAAGTTCACAGTTCACATATTGCTGAAGCCTGGCCTGGAGAATTTTGAGCATTACTTTACTAGCGTCTGAGATGAGTGCAATTGTGCGGTAGTTTGAGCATTCTTTGGCATTGCCTTTCTTTGGGATTGGAATGAAAACAGACCTTTTCCAGTCCTGTGGCCACTGCTGAGTTTTCCAAATTTGCTTGCATATTGAGTGCAGCACTTTCACAGCATCAACTTTCAGGATTTGAAATAGCTCAACTGGAATTACATCATCTCCACTAGCTTTGTTTGTAGTGATGCTTCCTAAGGCCCACTTGACTTCACATTCCAGGGTGTCTGGCTCTAAGTGAGTGATCGCACCATCGTGATTATCTGGGTTGTGAAGATCTTTTTTTGTGCATTTCTGTGTATTCTTGCCACTTCTTCTTAATATCTTCTGCTTCTGTTAGGTCCCTACCATTTCTGTCCTTCATTGAGCCCATCTTTACATGAAATGTTCCCTTGGTATCTCTAATTTTCTTGAAGAGATCTCTAGTCTTTCCCATTCTGTTGTTTTCCTCTATTTCTTTACACTGATCACTGAGGAAGGCTTTCTTATCTCTTCTTGTTATTCTTTGGAGATCTGCATTCAGATGCTTATATCTTTCCTTTTCTCCTTTGGCTTTTGCTTCTCTTTTTTCTCAGCTATTTGTAAGGCCTCCTCAGACAGCCATTTTGCTTTTTTGCATTTCTTTTTCTTAGGGATGGTCTTGATCCCTGTCTCCTGTACAGTGTCACAAACCTCCGTCCATAGTTCATCAGGCACATTGTCTGTCAGGTCTAGTCCCTATTTTTCACTTGCATTATATAATCATGAGGGATTTGATTTAGGTCATACCTGAGTGGTCTAGTGGTTTTCCCCACTTTCTTCAATTTAAGTCTGAATTTGGCAATAAGGAATTCATGATCTGAGCCACAGTCAGCTCCCAATCTTGTTTTTGTTGACTGTATAGAGCTTCTCCATCTTTGGATGCAAAGAATGTAATCAGTCTGATTTTAGTGTTGGCCATCTGGTGATGTCCATGTGTAGAGTCTTCTCTTGTGTTGTTGGAAGAGGGTGTTTGCTATGACCAGTGTGTTCTCTTGGAAAACTCTATTAGCCTTTGCCCTGCTTCAATTTGTACTCCAAGGACAAATTTGCCTGTTACTCCAGGTGTTTATTGACTTACACATTTAACATTCCAGTCCCCTATAATGAAAAGGACATCTTTTTTGAGTGTTAGTTCTAAAAGGTCTTGTAGGTCTTCATAGAACCGTTCAACTTCAGCTTCTTCAGTGTTACTGGTCAGGGCATGGGCTTAGATTACCATGATATTGAATGGTTTGCCTGGAAACGAACAGAGATCATTCTATTGTTTTTGAGATTGCATCCAAGTATGGCATTTTGGACTCTTTTGTTGACTATGATGGCTACTCCATTTCTTCTAAGGGTTCCTGCCCACAGTAGTAGATATAATGGTCATCTAAGTAAAATTCACCCATTCCAATCCATCTTAGTTCGCTGATTCTTAGAATGTCGACATTCACTCTTGCCATCTCCTGTTTGACCACTTCCAATTTGCCTTGATTCATGGACCTAACATTCCAGGCTCCTATGCAATATTGCTCTTTACAGCATCACCTTGCTTCTATCAGCAGTCACATCCACATCTGTGTGTTGTTTTTGCTTTGGCTCCATCCCTTCATTCTTTCTGGAGTTATTTCTCCACTGATCTCCAGTAGCATACTTGGCACCTACCGACCTGGGGAGTTCCTCTTTCAGTGTCCTATCTTTTTGCCTATCATACTATCCATGGGGTTCTCAAGGCAAGAATACTGAAGTGGTTTGCCATTCCCTTTTCCAGTGAACCAAATTCTGTCAGACCTCTCCACCATGACCCGTCCATCTTGGGTGGCCCCATACGGCATGGTTTAGTTTCATTGAGTTAGACAAGGCTGTGGTCCATATGATCAGATTGGCTAGTTGTCTGTAATTGTGGTTTCAGTCTGTCTGCCCTCTGATGCCCTCTCTCCATGCCTACTGTCTTACTTGGGTTTCTCTTACCTTGGATGTGGGGTATCTCCTCATGGCCACCGCTCCTGACCTTGGACATGGGGTAGCTCCTCTTGGCCACTCTTGCGCCATGCAGCCACCACTCCTGTGCCATGTTCCTTATCAATAAGGTGGGAGACGATGAAATAACCCTCTCATTATGGATATTCCTTAAGTCTATGTTTTTTAGTTATTTAAGCTGTGTGACAATGCCATAAACTTAGTAGCTTAAAACAACATATATTTATCTTCTCAAAGCACTTGTGGTCAAGAATCTGGCCATCACTTAGCTGGGTCCTCTTCTTAGGATCTCACAAAGCAACCCTCAAGATGTCACCTAGAAATGGGTTCTCATCAGAGCCTCAACTGGGGAAGGATCCTCTTCTAATGAGAGTACTTGAAAGTCTGCCTACAGTCCACCCCTTTTAATTTTCATAACACAATGTAAAATATCTGTAAATCTATAAAGTAGACTATAAGCCAGAGTTGGAAGGTTGTTGCCCAGAACACTGGGCTCAATTGTGAGGTAAAGAAGAACATGGTGGGGAAGCTTAGTGGGTTTCACAAAGCAACAGAGAGACTAGGGCAGTCAAATGAAGAAGCTCTAAACCAGAAGAGTAAAATTTAAATGACAAGATAGGAGGAAAGCCAAGTTCTTCACCTTTTTCTTGTTCACTCTGGATAACAGGCATTATATCTTTATTTCTGTGAAAATTTTCTAATAAGAATCCATTCTACTCCACTCCACTTAGAAAGTCTCTGATTGCCCAGAATCCTAATGGTAAAACCCCTGGTATCCATGAAGTTCACTTGACTAATACAAAGTGAATGAAAAAGAAAGGAAGAAAAATGATCCATGTATGGATTATTCTTGGATGTTACAAAGACTGAGAGAAGGCCTTGGGGAAATAAAACTTTTCTCATTTAGCTTTTCAGTTTTCTTTAGAAAGAAAAATTATTCAGAAAATATTTTGAAAATGTCACTTTCTTTCTGGATCATGTCTTGCAGGCAGTATCTTGTTTTGACAATGTGTTCTGAGTTAGAAGACACTGTAACTGTTACATGTTGTCATACCAATTTCTTCTTATGTCTTTATTAAAACAGTTTATAAAGAAACAGCACATTGTTTAACTTTATGGTCTTTTCTATATATACTGTGTTTCTTTTTTGTTTTTTCTTCATTTTGTTTCCTCATTCTCCTTTTTCATTATTTTCTATCCAATCATTCCCATACAGGTTTCAATTAAATAGCTTTATAAAGCATCCTTGTTGCTCAAGCCCAGGCTTTTATCTCACTCAGCAAACTAACTGGCAAACATTTTATCACAAGCTGTCTGAAATCAGTCACCAATGATAAAGTGACAAAAAAGAAATTTATTGCACCCTCATGCTTTGTTATTCTGTTGCCCAGAATTTCCATTTTGGGTAATTTTTTTTCAGTGACTCTGCCTGGCTTTGGGGATTCTCATGCCCCCTCCCCACCCCCTTTTTTTTAGTTAGGTAGCCTGTTGTAAATTTTGTCTTTAATATGTTGACAGAATGAAATATACATGAGTATTTCAGAATTACAAAACCAGAAAGAAAACCTTAGAAGATACATCTATAGCCATTAGGAAGGAAACAGATATATTATCTATACTTGATAACTTCTATCTATGACATCTTTGTGAAGAATATAATGTGTAGAAACACAGTTTCATTCTAATGCTTATTGGCAAGTGCCATGGTTTGCAAGTGCCACAAGTTACTCTATGCCTTATCACCAGTTAAAGTGGCATTTTGAAAAATAAAACTTTAAAACAGCATTGGATAATATTCATCAAGAGACTGCATAATTAATTCACATGGTAAAGTGACTTTTGCCCTTCTCGTCATGTGAAAGAGATTGGGAAAGTCCCTGAGGGAATCCAGACCATCTCTTGACAAACCCAGCCCTCGGATGGTGTCCTGATTGACTGTAAATACAATTAAAACTGTTGGCTTGAAAGAACTGTGTGGGCCCATAATGAACAGGTATGGTGATTTTGGACAGCACTGAGCAGAATTAACCTAGAATAGGAAAGGGAACCAGGAAAGAACTGGAGAAAGATCCCTTACCTCTATATCTATTTTTATTCTAAATTCTTTGCAGGAGTAAGTGAACTTGCAGAGATTATTTCATTTTTAGTACTTGAAAACTCATGAGTACTCTGTGATATGTTTTAATCTTTCTGGCCAATTAAAACAATGAGTCAACCTTAGTGAAGCTGACCACAAGAGTCTCTACCTGTTACAGGTAACCTGTTCTGCATATATAAAACAGATAACAATTAGCATGTATCAGGCTGGAGAAGGTAGCACAGTCCTGAAGTGCAGAGGGTATGCAGGAATAACGGTGAGTGTGGGTGAGATACTCAGTCTGGGTCTACAATAGGTTCCTCTTTCCATCACTCTGTCCACTGGAAAGGAAGTGAGTTTCAAGCTAATCTCATTAGGATACCCAGAAGCTCCTTCACAAGAAGCCTTTGACTGACATGTCAAAACGGACATGTTAGCCTCCTACCTCCCAGCCTGTTGTCCCCCTCCCTATCCACCTTCTCTGATGATCAGACTGGCTGCCATTTCTTGTGTGCCATCAACACTGGGCACAAAAAGCACCAAGAGGAACCACTGAATCCCCTGAATTCCGGACCTCCTCTTCCCAACCCCACTTTGTAGCAGCAACCCCACCTTCTTATAACAGCTAGGGTCAATTACTTCATCATGCAGCAAATTCTTAAATCACCTGCTGGTGCATAAACAAGAAGTACCCTAAGTGTCCAGGTGATATTTGTAGCAGCAATTGCAGAAGGATACTCCCTCGGTTCCGTGGGTAGAAGCACTGCCCAGTGGAAATCAGGACTCCTGTTTCAGCAGTGTTTAAGTTTACAAAAGTGAGAGGATTTTTTTTTCTTTTTCCCCCCTTTTGTTTCTTCTCTTCTTACTCTCATTTCCTTCCCTATAAACCAGTACCATGCATCTTCAATAAAACACACATACCTCAATTATAAATTAGGTGACTTAACAAATGTATATACCTGTGTAACCACCACCCCAATCAAGATGCAGAACATTACTACCATCCCTATAAAGTTCTCCTGGCCCTTTGCAGATTTAAAAATTAAAAAGATTTTCAGGCAGCTCTTTTTCTCAAGTGTTTTACTACCTACATGGAACAATAGGGCATTTAGACTTTTCTCCACCTGCTGGTCCAGGGGCCCTGTGTTGGACTCTGTTTTTTGAAATCTGACTTAGTGGAGTGTGCATTTCTTTTCTGTTCCAAATTGGGTGCTCAATAGCTGAAGACTGTGGCTTGGAGGCATGATGGACTGATAGTGAATTATTTTTAGTTTAATTAACAAAATGAACAAAGGACTCAGGAACTCTGTGGCTGTATGAGGCTAAATAAACAGGCAATGGTCTTTTACTCCTGCCCCTGCAAAGCCTGGATTCTGGCTCTGATGAGTGCTAGTACCATTTCTGGGTGAGGGAGAATCTTCTAGACCCCTTTTCATTCCTCACCTTGCTCGTATTCCTTTCTTGCCCTCTAAAGTTAGATTGGGCTGTGTCATTTTTAAAGAGGGAATGAGAAGACTTGGAGTTTCTTTTTCTCAAGCTTTCCTCTTCAGTTCCGCATCCCTCACCTCCTGACTTCTCTAATGGCCTTCCTTCTGATTTCCATCTCTACTGCTCTCCATCATCTCTTCCTTCCCCTTCCAAAACAAGGAACTGGTAAGATGTACTAGGAAGAGCTAGGGGCCAAGACTGTCAGAGGAAGACTTGTGCTGTGGTGTGTAAGACTGAATTTGAGAGACCCTTGAGGGAAGAGAAGGAAAATGATCCAAACTGGGGAAATGGCAGGTGCAAAAAGGCAAAGACGAAAATCTGAATGGCATAGAGAGATAGCCTGATGGTACAGGTCTGGGGAGTCTGACAGAAACTTGTTGAGAGACTTTGGGCAAGTTATTTTATCTCTCTGACCATCAATTTTCACATTTATAAAATGGGGAATAATTAATAGCTATGTTGAGGGTGGATTTAAGAATTATTGCTGACATGAAGTGTCTCTGATGTACATGGCGGTGAAATGTAAAATGATGGCCATTATTACAATGGGATGCAGGCAGGAGTAAGGAGGAGACTAGTCTGGTGGAGGAAAGTGTGAGCAAGCAGAATTAGAGTGCAGTAGGAGTCAAATCATGGCATAACATTAATATAATTTCTTTCAGAATCAGTCCCCAGTGCTCAAAGCTTCCTAAAGTGGAAATATACGGAAGATATATAAAATCTGTCACATGCACTTTGAGATTTTTAGATCAAAAAAAAATACATGAAGGAATTAAATGCAATTGCTACCACTGTGTTGCTATGTAATTAATAGGTCAGCATTCTTCATTATTATGACTCAGACAACGTCAGAAAATATGCTGAATGACTCTTGATCCTAATGTAACATGACTTCCTGTTGTGATAAAAGGGTATTTATCATGGTAGTTTTGGGAAAGCGATAATGTTACTGAGAAACTGACGTTAGGGGTTGTTGGGTATGAGAGTAACTTTCCAGGGGCAATGTGCTCAGCAAGCATTTATGCAACAAATATTGTGAAGTGTGTTGTGAGTGCCAGGCTCTCTTCCAGGCATTCTGCCCTTATTCTACACTTCTGCATCCAAGATTTCTCTCTAGAGATACAGATGGAAAGTGTCTGAGTTCATGGTTGAATTCATTTCTATTACACTGGCTTGGTCTATATGAGCTTTTCCTATACTAACTTTTTATTATACTGGAAACATTTTCCCCAAGTTATGTCCCCTTTGTGACAGTTTTATTGAGGTGTAATTGACCTATAATAAGCCACATACGGGCTTCCCAGGTGGCTCAGTGGGTAAAGAATCCATCTGCAATGCAGGAAACACAAGAGGTGTGGGTTTGACCTTTGGGTCAGGAGGATCACCTGGGAGAAGGAAATGGCAACCCACTCCTGGTTTTTCCTGGAGAACCCCATGGACAGAGGAGCCTGGTGGGCTACAGTCCACAGGGTCGCAAAGAATCAGACACGACTGATGCGACTGAGCACACATGTACACACAGGCCACATATACTTGTTAAGTTCTGGCACATGTATACATCCATTAAATCATCATCACAATTAACATAATAATCATCACATCTAAAAGTTCCCTTTGCCTCTGATAGTCCCTTCCTTTCAATCATTACTGAGTCTTCGGCTACTGCCATTGTGAAGTGGGGGCTGCATTCTTCCCTCCAATCCTCATTTGTGGAGTGAAGACTACACTGGCATGGAATCTGAAGAATACTGGGGCCCTGATAATCTTTGCCTCGTTTTAAAACAGTGGTTTTACATCAGAAGAGTTGACTGAGAGAACCTCAGGCTTCTGCCTCCCTTCCACCGAGCATTCAGGTTTTAGAGCGGGAGTGTCACTGAGAGAGGAGCCTGTCTTTGTTCCCACCTCTAGCTTTAGTGCTTTGGCTCAGAGATTCTGCCTGGAGAGACAACGAAGGCCATAAAACAGCCCCTAATCCCTTCCCAAGGGAACTGACTTCTTTCCAAATTGAGGGTGGAGAAGTTCAAACCTAAGGGCACTCTCAAGAACAGTGGGGATTTTGTAAAGGCAACTGGAATGTGGTTCAAGAAACAAGCTGAAGTGTAGGCCCAGTAGTCTGCAGGAGACATCTGTGGAATAAGGCAGCCAGGAGACCTTCTGGGCACAGAACTAGTAGCAAACATGACCTCAGAGACCACGCCTTCAAAGGAACCAAAATTTGATTAGACTAGTTGGTAGAGAAAGTTTATGTCCCAAGGCATAATTATAAAAGACAGTATAAAGGTATATTTTTGTCTTGTCATCTCTTAACTGATTTTTAAAAATGGTATAAGGTAATAGGAATAAAATGTATTGTTGATCCTGTCACATATAGAAATGTAACATGTCATATATTTCCCAATAATAGCACAAAGGAGTTACGGTGAGCAAAGCTTTACTGAGATTAAAGACATAACTACAGATGGTAAAGTAATAATTATAACGTATTGTTGGGTTTATAACATTAATAGAGGTAACATGTATAATAATGCCACAAAAAGAGAGAAAAGAAAACAGAGTTATATAGAACTAACATTTCTATCAGTTCAGTTCAGCTGCTCAGTCGTGTCTGACTCTTTTCGACCCCATGGACTGAAGCATGCCAGGCTTCTCTGTCCATCACCAACTCTCAGACCTTGTTCAAACTCTTGTCCATTGAGTCTGTGATTCCATCCAACCATCTCATCCTCTGTCGTCCCCTTTGCCTCCTGCCTTCAATCTTTCCCAGCATCAGGGTCTTTTCCAAGGAGTCAGTTCTTTTCATCATGTGGCCAAAGTATTGGAGTTTCAGCTTCAATATCAGTCCTTCCATGAATATTCAGGACTGATTTCCTTTAGGATTGACTGATTTTATCTCCTTGTAGTCCAAGGGACTCTCAAGAGTCTTTTCCAACACCACAATTCAAAAGCATCAATTCTTTGGTGTTCAGCCTTCTTTATGGTCCAATTCTCTGTCCATACATAACTACTGGAAAAATCATAGTTTTGACTAGATGGACCTTAGCTGGCAAAGTAATGTCTCTGCTTTTAATACACTGTCTATGTTGGACATAGCTTTTCTTCCAAGGAGCAAGTGTCTTTTAATTTCATGTCTATAGTCACCATCGGCAGTTATTTTGGAGCCCCCCAAATAAAGTCTGTCACTGTTTCCACTGTTTCCCCATCTATTTGCCATGAAGTGATGGGACCAGATGCCATGATCTTAGTTTTCTGAATGTTGAGTTTTAAACCAACTTTTTCACTGTCTTCTGTGATACATTTGATATGTATCACTGATACATTTCTATACATCACTGGAAATAAGCTGTTATACTATGAAGCTGATTCTGATACATTAAGATGCATATGGTAAACTCTGGCACAACCACTAAAAAAACTCTCAAAATATAGAACTCATATGATAATAATATGATTCCATGATATAAACACTCAGCAAATTATGAATAGAAGGGAACTTCCTTAACCTGGTAAGAGGCATCTATGGAAAACCCACAATTAATATCATACTTACTGATAAAATACTAGATGTTTATGTTTTCTTCTTAAGATCATGAACAAGATAAATATGTCTGCTTCAGGCTTTTCTCTTCAATACCATACCGGAGGGTCTGCTGCTGCTGCTGCTGCTAAGTCGCTTCAGTCGTGTCTGACTCTGTGTGACCCCATAGATGGCAGCTCACCAGGCTCCCCTGTCCCTGGGATTTTCCAGGAAAAAGTACTGGAGTGGGGTGCCATCGCCTTCTCTGACTGGAGAGTCTAGTCAGGTCAATTAGGCAAGAAAAATGCATAAAAGACATCCCAGTTGAAAATGAAGGAGTAAAATTATTTCTCTTCACAGATAACATAATCTTGTAAGCAGGAAACCCTAGGAAACTCACTAAAAATTTTTATAACTAAAAGATGAGCTCAGTAAAATAGAAGAATACAAGATCTAAATACAAGAATCAATTGTATTTCTAGACACTGACAGTGAACGATATAAAATGAAATTAAGAGGACAATTTCATTCACAATAGGATCAAAAGGAATAAAATACTTAGGACTGAATTTAACAAAAGTAGTTAAAACTTATAATTCAAAATTACAAAATATTGTTGAAAGAAATTAAAGAAGATTTAACTAATTGGAAAAGGTCCTATGTCCATGGATTAGAAGACTTAACAGTGTTAAGACAGTGATACTCTCCAAACTGATCAATAGATTCAGCAATGTTCCTATCAGAATCTCAGGTAACTTGCTTGCAGAAATCGACAATTTGATTCTAAAGTTCATAGGGATATGCAAACAACCCAGAAAAATCAAAACAATTCTGAAATACTTGTCATAATAGCCAAGAAAAAGAAAGAGGACTCATACTTGGCACAAAGCAATAATGACCAAGACAGTGTTGTAGTGGCACAAGTTATAAAATATTAACTCAAAATGGATCAAGGACTGTTATGTAAAACCTAAAACTATAAAACTCTTAAAGGAAAACACAAGGGTAAATCTTCATGATCTTGGATTTGACAAAGGATTCTTAGGTATGATATCAGATATAGTCAATAAAATAAAAAATAGATAAATTGGACTTACCATAGTTAAAAACGTTTGTGCTTCAAGGACATCATAATTAGAGTGAAAAACATGATTCACAGAATGAGAGAAAATGTTTGCAAATATATATCTGATAGGGACCTTGTATCTAAATATATAAAGATTCTTACAACTCAATAATAAAAAGACAAATAACCCAATTTTAAAATGAACAAAGGACCTATATAGGCATTGCTTCAAGAAAATATACAAATGAACAATAAACATGAAAAGATGCTTGATACCCTCAGTCATTGTGCTTAGTCACTCGGTTGTGCCTGACTCTTTGCAACCCCATGGACTGCAGCCCACCAGGTTCCTCTGGTAAGAATACTGTCATTAGTCATGAATTCTTAGTCATTAGGGAAAAGTAAACCAAACAACAGTGATACATGACTTCATACTCACTGGAATAACTAAACTTAAAAAGTCAGGTAACAATAAGGGTTGACATGGGTGTGAAACCAGAACCCACACACACTGTTCACAGGAATGTAAAATAACACTAACACTCCATAAAACAACCTAACAGTTACTCATATGGTAACTCTATTAAGTGTAGAGTAAGTATATGACCTAGCAATTTCACTCCTAGGTATAAATTCAAAGGAAATAAAGACATACATCCACATAAAAACTTGTACACCCATGTTTATAGTAAAATTATCAATAATGGTCAAAAGGTGGGAAAAATCCAAATGCATATCAGTTGATGAATGGATAAACAAAATTTGTTATAGTCATATAATGAAATGTTAGTCATCCAGAAAAGAGAATGATACACGCTACAGTGTTAATGAACCTCAAAAACAAGCTACGTGAAAGAAGTTAATCACAAAAGACCACATCTTACGTGATTCCATTAATATAAAGTGTCCAGAACAGAGAAATCTATAGAGATAAAAAGTAGATTGGCGGGAGAAGGAGGTAGAGATGATTGCTAAATCATACAGGATTTCCTTTTGAGATGATAAAAATAATCTATGGTTATTTTTATGACTGCATGTGTCTATGAATATACTACAAACCATTGAAGTCTACACTTTAGATACCTTGAATGTCTGTGAATTATATGTCAATAAAGTTGTCAATGGATGCAAAATGGATACAAAAACAAGACCCATATATATACTGTCTACAAGAAACAGACTTCAGACCTCAAGACACATATAGACTGAAAATGAGAGGATGGAAAATATATTCCATGCAAATGGGAAGCAAAAGAAAGCTGAAGTTGCAATCCTAATATCAGACAAAATAGACCTTAAAATAAAGAAGATTACAAGAGTTAAGGAAGGACACTACATAATGATCAAGGGATCAATCCAAGAGGAAGACATAACAATTGTAAAGATCTACGTACCTAACATAGGAGCACCTCAATACATAAGACAAACACTAACAGACACAAAAGGAGAAATTGACAGTAACACAGTAATAGTAGGAGACTTTAACACCCCACTCACACCAATGGACAGATCATCAAAACAGAAAATTAATAAGGAAACACAAGTCTTAAATGATACATTAGATGAGATGGATCTCATTGATATCTTCAGGACATTCCATCCAAACACACAAGAACACACCTTCTTTTCAAGTGCACATGGAACATTCTCCAGGATAGACCACATCTTGAGTCACAAATCAAACCTCAGTAAATTTAAGAAAATTGAAATCATATCAAGCATCTTCTCCAACCACAATGCTATGAGACTAGATACTAATTACAAGAAAAAAATAAGAAACACAAATACATGGAGATTAAACAACATATTTCTAAATACAAACAGTTTACTGAAGAAATCAAAAGGGAAATCAAAAAATTTCTAGAAACAAATGACAAAGCACAACTCAAAACCTATGTGATGCATCAAAAGCAGTTCTAAGAGGGAAGTTTATAGCAATACAATCCTACCTCAAGAATCAAGAAAAACATGGAGTAGACAACCTAACTTTACACCTAAAACAACTGGAAAAAGAAGAACCAAAAAACTCCCAAAATTATTAGAAGAAAAGAAATCATAAAGATCCAAGCAGAAAGAAATGAAAAAGAAATAAAAGAAATAATAGTAAAGATTAATAAAACTAAAAGCTGGTTCTTTGAGAAGATAGACAAAATTGACAAATCTTTAGCTAGACTCATCCAAAAAAAAAAAAAAAAGAGAGAAGAATCAAATCAACAAAATTAGAAATGAGAAAGAAGAGGTTACAGAAGTTGTCAAAATTTAAATATTCAATTAATTATTGGTAATAAATATAAATAGAATATTTTATACTGGTCTCCTATCCTGCAGCTTTCCTAAACTCACTTATTAGTTCTAGGTGACTGTGTTCCTATTCCTTTGGATTTTCTTTGAATAAACAAAATTTTATTTCCTCCTTTCCAATCTGCATGCCTTTTAGGAGCTGGAAATCTCAGGCTAGGCAGAGGATCTCCAATAAAATCACTGGAACTTGGTCCTCTAATGTGCTTCCCTGAGTTGCAACATTTCACATGGACTGTCATAACTTTGTGGAAAGAATTAAGTGCATTCTGTGGGACAATCCTGGGAGAGACTAAGAAGTTTGTGCCTGCTTTCTCCAGACACTGCCCCATGTGCTGTTCCTTTGAATGATTTTGCTTGGTATCCTTCCACTGTAATAAGCCACAATCATGAGTATGACTATATGCTGCATCCTGTAAGTTGTTCTAGCTAATCATAGAAACTTATGATCTTGGGAACCCCTGCAACATTCTTGGCAAGGCAAGGAATAAGCAGGGTGCACAAACACTTCAACTTCTCTCTCTTTCTATGACTGATGACCTGATGGTGAGCAAGATTCACTTGGAAAGCCAGAAGGCAATGGAGCCTAGAGAATTATGGAGCAGAGAATACAGGCACGCCTCCAGAACAGTACAGGGCAGAACAGGGTGGGAAGTTCATGGAGGGGTTGGAAGGCCAATGGCAAAGAATCAGCATAGATGCAGAATATGTACATATTGTGCTCTCTGTTCTGCAGTAAAGTCCCTGGGACGTGGGGATATCATCCCAAATCTCACGTAGTCATCAGAAATTTAATTTTAAACTATAAAAGTTCAAAAGATAATGTTCCAAATTTTTAAAATCAAAATACAAAATTGAGAGCTATAATTTTAATCTAAAATTCTCCATGATCTTCTTCTTTGGTTGTCATTTTCAGTTTTTCAAATGTCTTCATTAGTGACAAGTGCTTTCACTGTCAATTAATTATTTAAACATCTCTGCTGAAGAAAACTAGCAAAATGACAGTCATGGGATTAATTTGTGAACTTTCTTAAAGGAAATTCTGTATTTTTAATTATAAAGAGTTTCAATTGAGCGAGTATATTAAGCATTTGAATGATATTGGCAACTTTCTTGCCAATTGGTCCTTGTTATCAGCATTAATTTACCCATACAATAGTTTTTGCATACCCGCTATGTGGTAGGCACTGAACTAAGTATTTAGAGAACAGCTAACTTCCATTTCAAAAACAGAGATTGGTTTTTCTATATTACACCTTATAGAATCTGATACTTTTACCTGTGTCGTACTCCTAACAGAGGGCATTCCTGGTGGCTCAGATGGTAAAGAATCTGCCTGCAATGCAGGACACCATGGTTCAATCCCAGGGTGGGGAAGATCTAGAGGAATGGCTACCCACTCCAGTATTCTTGCCTGGAGAATTCTATGCACAGAGGAGCCTGATGAGCTACAGTCCAGGGGGTTGCAAAGAGATAGACACAACTGAGTGACTAACACTTTCACTTCACTTTCACTCCTAACAGGCACTCTTTTGAACTATAGGTTAAAAATGTACGTATGCCTTTGCAAATATAAAACCTTATTTTTCATATCTTGACACCCCTGCTTAATAAATAACAATTAAATGAATTTCTTAGAATCAGTATTAAATGTTACTGAATCCTCAACTAATCAAATGCCTTCTTAAATAACCAAGGAGAATTAAAAGTCATGAAAAGCTTTTCTAACTGCGATGACATTCCAGAGGGGTCCAGAGAGGTCATTCTATGAAAACCATAATTACGTGGTGCTATGTTTCCCAGTATTGCCTGGCTAACTGTAGCAAAGAAAATTCTTGGAAGATTCTAAGCCCGAAGTGAAGGGAGACTGCCTGTTAACCAAGGGTTCCCTGTGGTTCTCTAGGAAGCAGTGGTGGGCAACAAGGAAGCATGACCATCAAAATGCAGCGCAGTGCAGTGCAGTGCAAGATAATGGATGTTGGCTTTTATTCCGGGCATGCTCCCCTTGCCTTCTCACCAGACCACTAACCCTAGTTTGCCTTATGGCTCTTAATTATCCAAAAGGAACATAAACCCTGTTAATAAGCTTGCTGGTGCAGAGATCTTATGGTCTTTATTCTAATTTCAAGCTGGAATGTTTACTGTGTGATCTTGGCCAACTAACATAATCTTTTGAGCTTTCTGTGCATCTGAAAAATGCAATAGTGTTGATGATATAATCCATAGTATAAGGATGTGTAAACTGATTAATTCATTATTTCTCATTCTTAGCAAGTAAGACTGAAGCTGTTGGTACATATTCCCCTGAATGTTAATCAGAGGCCTGAAGACTTAAAATACATTAATGTCTGAAGTTAAGGTAAAAAGTTTAAGCTACTAAGCAGTATAACAAGTTAGTAAAGATTCTGTATGTTCTTGGTTCTTCACAATGCTACTTGAATAATTGTTTTCAATGTGCTAATATTATTTTGAAATCCAAATATTGAGAAAGTTACAAGAACTGTATTATATAAATAGTTTTTTTTTTTTCCCTGAATCATCTGAAAGTAAGCTGTGGCCAGTGTGCCTAGCACTCCCAAATAGTTCAGCATGTACACCGACTGACAAAAATACATTTTCTGGGTAATCACAGAACAACCATATCAAATCAGGACATTACTCCAGTGCACTATCACCCACTCCTCAAACCCCACTCAAGTTCACCAACAACATTCTTTATAGCCAAACGACCCTACCCAGGATCATGTGTGGCACTAAGTTGTCATATCTTTTTAGCCTCCTTCACTCTGCAACAGTTAATACCTTGATGCTCAAAGCCCAGTATTTTGTAGCAAATGCCTCCATTTGGGTTTGTCTCTTTCTTTTTAATTGGATGCAGGTTATGAATTTTGAGCAGAATATTACAGAAGTACTCTGAGGTCTCATGCCTTCTACTGGGTAGTAAGTGATATATGTCCCACTCCTGGTGATGCTAAGTTGGGTGATGGTTGATGTGTTCCAGCTTTTCTCCTGTAATGCTGTTCTTTCTCTCTTTGTAAGTGACATTTTGTGGAAGAGTATTCCAGATTATTTGAATCTCCAATTCCTTATCAAACTTATGTCCATTCATTTTAACACCTAGTCATGTTTCTTTGTTGAATTAACTATTATAATGATGAGTGGCATTTATATTAAGTTCTGCTTTCTTAGTAAATTTTGATTTTGCAATACCGCGTTATCAACTATAGTCACCATGATATACATTAGATCATTATCTTTTTCACCTGACAGTTAAAAGTTTGGATACTTTTACCAACTGTTTACTATTTCCCCCATGCCTCCATGGCCTGGCAACCACTTTTCTGCTTTCTCTTCTATGATTTTGACTTTTCATTTAGATTCCACATATAAGTGACACCACAGAGCACCTGTCTTTCTCTATTGGCTTATTTTACTTAGCATAATGCCCTCAAGATACATCCGTGTTGTCACAAGGGGCAGGATTTCCTTCTTCTCATGGTTGAGTAATATGCCAGTTTATATATATTATATTATTATATTTATTTGTATGTATATGTATATATATATGTTTATGTATATTCGGGGCTTCCCAGTGACTCAGTGGTGAAGAAGCCACCTGCAATTGCAGAAGCTGCAGGAAACGTGCGTTCAATCCCTGGGTTGGGAAGACCTCTTGGAGGAGGAAATGGCAACCCATTCCAGTATTCTTGCCTGTAGAATCCCAAGGACAGAGGAGCCTGGTGGGCTATGACAGTCCACAGGGTTGCAAAGAGTCAGACACTACTGAAGCAACTTAGCACACACACACACACACACACATATATATATATATATATAGTAATATAGATACATTATCCATTCATTCCTTGATGGACACTTAAGTTGTTTCCATACTTGGTTATTGCGAATAATGTTGCAATGGACATGGGAGTGGTGCAGTTATCTCTTTGATATCCTCATTCATTGTCCTTTATATTTACCTCCCTTTCTTCTGGATAAATATCTGAATTCAGCTACTCAGTTTCTGGTCCTTCTGCACTACCAACCGACAGAACGCAGTAACACTGAAATTTTAAAATTTTGCAATGAGTAAAAGTTTCGTTTCTGTTTTTAAAGTTTATTTTTCAATTGGAGGAAAATTGCTTTACAATGTTGTGTTGGTTTCTGCCATACAACAGTGAAAATCAGTCATATTTATACATATATCCCCTCCCTGATGAGCCTCCCTCCCTCCCCCTACCCCACACCCCTAGGTCATCATAGAGCACCAGGCTGAGCTCCCTGTGCTATACACAACTTCTCACCAGTTCTCTATTTTACACGATAGTGTATATATGTTGATGCTACTTTCTCCATTTGTCCCACTCTGTCCTTCCTCCACTGTCCACAAGTCCATTTTCTGTATCTGTGTCTCCATTCCTTCCCTACAATTAAGTTCAGCAACACCATTTTTTTAGATTCCGTGTGTGTGTGTGTGTGTGTGTGTGTGTGTGTGTGTGTCTTAGTAGCTCAGTCATGTTCGACTCTTTGTGATCCCATGGACCAGGGAATCCTCTGTCCATGGAATTCTCCAGGTAAGAGTACTGGAATGGGTTGCCATTAGCTTCTCCAGGAGATCTTCTATAGCCAGAGATTGAACCTATTTTTCCCATGTTTGTAGGCAGATCCTTTACCATCTGAGCCATCAGGGGAGCCCCTGCATTCCATATATATGCATTAAAACACAATATTGGTTTTTCTTTTTCTGAGAGTTCACTCTATATAACATGCTCCAGGTTCATCCAGCTTACTAAACCTGATTCAAATCCCTTCTTCTTTATGGCTGAGTAATATGCAGTTGTATATATGTACTACAACTTTGTTCATCTGTAGATAGATATCTAGATTAATTCCATGTCCTAGCTATTGTAAATAGTACAACGATGAACATTGGGGTACATGTGTCTTTTAGAATTTTGGCTTTCTCAGGGTATATGCCCAGTAGTGGTGTTGCTGGGTCATATGATAGTTTTATTCCTAGTTTTTTAAGGAATCTCCATACTATTCTCCAAAATGGCTGTATCGGTTTACATTCCCACCAACAGTGCAGGAGGGTCCCTTTTCTCCACATCCTCTCCAGCATTTATCCTTTGTAGACTTTTTGATGATGGCCACTCTCATTGGTGTGAGGTGATACCTCATTGTAATTTTGATTTGCATTTCTCTAATAATTAGTGATGTTTAGCATCTTTTCATGTGTTTATTGGCCATCTGTAGCACAAGCTGGAATCAAGATTGTGGGGTGAAATATCAATAATCTCAGATATGCAGATGACACCAGCCTTATGGCAGAAAGTGAAGAGGAATTTAGAGCCTTTTGATGCAGTTGTGAAATAGGAACATGAAAAAACTGGCTTAAAACTAAATATTAAAAAAACGAAGATCGTGGCATCTGGGCCCATCACTTCATGGCAAATAGATGGGGGATCAATGGAAACAGTGACAGACTTTATTTTGGGGGGCTCCAAAATCACCATGGATGGTGACTGAAGTCATGAAATTAAAAGATGCTTGCTCCTTGGAAGAAAAGCAATGACAAACCTAGACAATGTATTAAACTTTGCCAACAAAGGTCTATATGGTTAAAGCTAAGTAGTCATGTATGAATGAGAGAGCTGGACAATAAAAAAGGCTGAGCATTGAAGAATTGATGCCTTTGAACTGTGCTGCTGAAGAAGATTCTTGAGAGTTCCCTGGACGGCAAGGAGATCAAACCAGTCAATACTAAAGGAAATTAACCCTGAATACTCACTGGAGGGACTGATGCTGAAACTGAGGCTCCAATGCTTTGTCCACCTGATGTGAAGAGCCAACTCACTGGAAAAGACCCGATGCTGGAAAAGATTGAAGGCAGGAGGAGAAGGGGATGACAGAGGATGAGATGGTTGGATGGTACCACCAACTCAATAGACATGAGTTTGAGCAAACTCTGGGAGATGGCGAAAGACAGGGAAGCCTGGCTTGCTGCAGTCCAGGGAGACACAAAGAGTTGGACATGACTGAGTGATTGAACAACATGTCTTCTTTGGAGAAATGTCTATTTAGGTTTTCTACCCATCTTTTTGATCAAGCTGTTTGTTTTTGTGATACTGAGCTGTATGAGCTGCTCATATATTTTGGAGATTAGTACTTTGTCAGTTGTTTTGTTTGCAATTATTTTCTCCCATTCTGAGGGTTGTCTTTTCATCTTGTTTATAATTTCCTTTGCTATGCAAAAGCTTTTAAGTTTAATTTAGTCCCACTTGTTTATTTTTATTTCCATTACTCTAGGAGATGAGTCAAAGAGAATCTGGCTGTAATTTATGTGGAGGGTACTGCCTATGTTTTCCCCTAAGAGCCTTTTAGTTTCTGGCCTTATATTTAAGTTTTTAATTCATTTTGAATTTATTTTTGTGTATGGTGTTAGGAAGTGTTCTAGTTTCATTCTTTTTCATGTAGTTTTCCAGTTTTCCCAGCACGACTTATTGAAGAAGCCGTCTTTTTCCCATTGCATATTCTTGCCTCCTTTGTCATAAATAAGATGCCCATAGGTTCATGGATTTATCTCGGGGCCTTCTATTGTTCCATTGGTCTGTATATCTGTTTTTGTGCCAGTACCATACTGTCTTGATGACTGTAGCTTTGTAGTATAGTCTGAACTTAGAAAGGTTGATTCTTCCAGCTCCATTTTCTTCTCTCAAGATTGCTTTGGCTATTCGGGGTCTTTGTATTACCATACAAATTGTGAAATTTTTTGTTCTAGTTCTGTGAAAGATACCATTGGTAGTTTGGTAGGGATTGCATTAAATCTGTGGATTGTTTTGGGTAGTATAGTTATTTGACAATATTGACTCTTCCAATCCAAGAACATGGTATATCTCTCCATCTGTTTGTGTCATCTTTGATTTCTTTCATCAGTATCTTACAATTTTCTGCATACAAGTCTTTTGTCTCTTTGAAAACTGTTAGTCATTCAGTTGTGTCTGACTCTTTGTGACCCCATGGATTATAGCCTGCCAGGCTTCTCTGTCCATGGAATTCTCCAGGCAAGAATACTGGAGTGGGTAGCCATTCCCTTCTCCAGGGGATCTTCCTAATCCATGGATCAAACTTGGGGCTCCTGCATTGCAGGCAGATTCTTTACTGTCTGAGCCACCTTAAGGTAGGTTAATTGGAGATATTTTATTCTTTTTGTTGCAATGGTGAAAAGGATTGTTAATTTCTCTTTCTATAGTTCATTGTTAGTGTAAAGGAACGCAAGGGATTTCAATGTATTAACTTTATATCTTGCAACTTTACTGTATTCATTGATTAGCTCTAGTAATATTCTGATGGCATCGTTAGGGTTTTCTATGTATAGTATCATGCCATCAGCAGTGAGAATTTTTCTTCTTTTCCAATCTTGATTCCTTTTATTTATTTTTTTTCTTTGATTGTTGTGGCTAGGACTTCCAAAACTATGTTGAATAATAGTGGTAAGAGTGGGCAGTCTTGTCTTGTTCTGATCTTAGAGAAAATACTTTCAGGACTTCACCTTTGAGAATAATGTTTGCTGTTGATTTGTCATATATGATCTTTCTTATATTGAGGTATGTGCCTTCTATGCCTACTTTCTGGAGAGTTTTTGCATAAACGGGTGTTGAATTTTGTCTAAAGTTTCCTCTGCATCTATTGAGATGATCATATTGTTTTTATCTTTCCATTTATTAATATGGTGTATCACATTGATTGGTTTGCATATATTGACAAATCCTTGTATCCCTGGAATAAAGTCCATTTAATCATGATCATGAATAAAGTCCACTTGATCTTTTAAATGTGTTGCTGGATTTTGCTTGCTAGAATTTTGTTGAGGAGTTTTGTATATATGTTCGTCAGTGATATTGGCCTGTAATTCTCTTTGTGTGTCATCTTTGTCTGGTTTTGGTATTAGGGTAATTGGCGGCCTTGTAGAATGAGTCTTGGAGTTTTTCTTCCTCTTCAACTTTCTGGAAGATATTCAGCAGAGTAGGTGTTAGCTCTTCTCTAAACTTTTGGTTGAATTCACCTGTGAATCCATCTGGCCCTGTGCTTTTGTTTCTTGGAAGATTTTTTATTATAGTTTCAATTTCTGTGCTTGTGATTGGTCTGTTCATATTTTTTGTTTCTTCCTGTTTCAGTCTTGGAAGGTTATACATTTATTATTATATTATACTTGAATAGTACATTATACTTGGAAGGTATATTATACTTGGTGGCTTACCCATTTATTATCAACATTATATTGTTTGAAAAAAGCTTTCTTTTCTCCCAATTTGTATTTGTTTGTTTTGTGAGTACATCAGCATGGATGCATGGTTTCCTGTTTTATTCAAAGCGTTATCATCCCTTATTCCCATTATTTATTTTTATATTCAAATTATTGCTGATTTAGTCAGTGGAAGTCCCTTCATGTTTGCTTCTCTGTGTTTTTTCCATGTTCCCATCTTTCTTTAAGCATTTTCTTGCACTCTGTGACAAAATGTTTCAGATTTACCTTATGTTTGACTAACCTCAGCCTCAGAATCAACCTTTTCTCCAAGAAGTCTAGGTTCTTCTTAGTAGAGAATGGTATTTAATCCTGAGGATTTTCTCAACTTTTCAGTCAGGTTACTGTTTATCTGGGTGTTGAATGACTGTTGATTGTGAGCTCATATATGAGGTTAATATATGAGAAAATCGTATATTGGCCTTAATCTGAGAAAATCCTCAGGTAATTAAAGAAGGTAATTTTGTAACATAGAGCATTTTACTTTTTCTGAGGTACTACCAAGTTGGATCTACATGCCCCTTCTGGAACTTGAGTTCAGTGGTTCAACCCTGCAGTGGTCCAAAACCAGGCCTCTTTTTTGCAATGCCATTCTCAGAATTTGCCTCCAGATCTGCTTGTATGTTTACCTGGTCTGTTCTGATTTCATCTCACTCTTTCACCACTTTCCCCCTCCTTTCTCATGCTTGAAATTTTTCCTTTCTATCTTAGGAGACTAGCATCTCTCTTCCAGTGAGAGAATTCTTCAGAGTATCTAGAATCCTGCAGTGTCAGAAGGCCCTAACACTCTTCGTGAGTACTTACAGGTAATAATTCACACACCAGCCAGAGACCTTAAAAAACTGTAAATCAGGATATACGCCTTCTTGGCTGCAAATTCTCAAATGAGCCTTCCAGCACACTGAGAACAAAATGCAAACACCTTATCTTGGGTCTCAGGCCTGTGTGGTCTGTATGCCTGATCTGCAGGAGAATTCTGTATATTCCTTCAACAGATCAACCTTGTTTCCACTTTCATTTTGCACTGCACGTTTCTTGTCTGAAATTCTCACCATGTCCCTCACTCATTCTCTCCTTGGGCCATCTTGGCAGGACTGAATCCTTTTTGAAGTGCAGTCTCAGCACAATAATGATGGTGTTTCATTTCAGCCTGACTTTCTGGAGCCATTCCATTGAACACTGCTATCCTCTCACCCTAACCTCCTCTGTATCACATGTTTGCCTAACAGCATTTATCACTATTGAATAATAGTGATCACTTTTAATTTCCTCCACTTATTTTTTGCTTCTTTCCTAGAAAAGCAAGGGAGAAGAGAGACTGCTGAAACCCGTGCCAAGAAGCCTGGGCACAAAGTAGTCACTCAACAGATATTTGACAAAAAAATAAAAGAAAGAAAAGTTACAACTCAAAAGTATTGAGAATCCTTGCAAAGTACATTCTCTTCTCTTAGGAAAATATATGAAGTACAAGGAGCAAGATTGAGCTAGGAAAACTAAGGGGGAGGCATGACCTTCTATATCAGGGTTGTCAGTTGGTAACAGAACCCTGTGTCTTGTTCATTAATTCACCAGTGCAGCATTTGAAGAGTCCATGAAGTTCAAATTTTGGCTTTGTCTGTCAACCCAAAGTTTACCTGTTTATCTACTGAGCAAAGTAAGATATTCTTTCATTCTATCAGGCTTTTGCTTTGTTCTTTGTTTCTTAATACTCGTGGAACTTGCAAGATTTGGGACAAACTCACACATACACACAAAAGCTAAAATACATTTCAAAAACACTCTCATTGAATCTGTATAGACATTCTTTCTAGGGTAGCATAGTAAAAGTCACTCTCCTGGGATCTAATTCAGAAACTGCTTTTATATACTGTATGATCAGGAAAGGAAAAACTCACGACACTTTTTGGTGTAAAGCAGAAATAAGTTCAACTCATTTTTTGTTCAATATCAACCCCTTGCATGGCAATTTAAACTCTGACTCTTGCTGTGTGCAAGATGCTGAGCCTGCAGCTTAGCCTTCACCTGGTTAATGAAAAAGTATTTTACTTTCTCTCTGGCTCTTTCTTTTCCTCTCAGTCATGCATAAACTGGAAACTGAACACTCATATAAGCATGTCGCAAAAAATCAAGTGTTTGGAAATGTCATTGTCTTGGCAGATGTAGTTAGTATTTTGAGCACAGCCAAAATGGTCCCTTGATAACTTCATCTTAACCATACCAATATTAATTCTTATCAGAGGAGGGTTTCTGCCACATTCTTCAAACTATTCAGGATTGGAACTTGCCATGGGTTTTCCAGGACTTCTCTGGTTAGAATCGGGGTTCTAGGCAATGCGTGCCTTCCCCCCATCAACTTTTCTCAAAATTTTTTTTTAATTAAAAAAAAAGTTTTTCAAGCCTTACTGCAGACTTTAATCCAACCAACTGTGTTCCATATTGTAAATTGGTTTTGACTCAGGTTTGCATTTTCATTCAAGCCTGACACTAAGGTTTTGCAAAAACATTCTCATATATCTATACACATGGTTCATGCCGATGTACATGTGTAGCATGCAAAAAGTTTGCTTTTGGTGCAAATCAATTCCAAGAGGCAAACTTTGGAAACAATTTTCTGAAGTCTGATTCTCTTATACTTATTGCCTTTAGGTAGTATATAGGGTAGTGTATAGTATATAGTAAACACCTAAAGAGCAAGATCAGTCATTATTCATCCTGAGGGAGGAAGAGGCAGCAGTAGCAATACTATCTTTTTCAGGTAAAAATATGGTCCACTGTCACTAAATAATTCAAATTTTTCTTTTGGACAGATGTTAGGGAAATTGTACAAAAGAGGAGAATGCATTTAGATCTATTCTTGAGTAGTAAAGCAAGAACTTCACATCCCTCTCTTGGTGAAAAAGAATCTCATCACACAACTGTGAACAGGCTATAAAGTCTTATATGATAAAGAATTTGTCTGGTCAAGGTCCAAGAGTTTCTAAAACACTTGGAACTTCCTGAGTAATAGAATGTCTTCATTATTCACAAGTCCCTTGGATCACTCCTGAGTTTGTGCTAGTTGGGTGCGTATGACGGATCCCTAGAGAGCTTCAGGGTGGGGGCTGGTCACCAGAAGGATCAAGTACATGATTAGAGAGTTGGACTTTGAGCCAGCCTGACCTCCAGGGAGGGGAGAGCTAATCGGGTGGAAATACAATCAATCACATGGCCAGTGATCTGATCAGTTGTATGTACTTAATGGGGCATCCTAGTTGGTACTAGTGGTAAAGAAGCCCCCTGCCAATGCCGGAGATTCAGGAGATATAGGTCCTATCCCTGGTTCATGAAGATCCCCTGGAGGAGGGCAGGGAAACCAACTCAAGTATGCTTGCCTGGAGAATTCCTTGGACAGAGGAGCTTGGCGGCCTACAGTCCATAGGGTTGCAAAGAGTCAGACATGACTGAAGTGACTTCACATGCACGCATCTCCTTAATGAAACCAAAGTAAAAACTCTGGACACTGAATCTCATGGTAGTTTCTTGGTTGATAAACACACTGATCTGCCAAGAGGGTAATACGCAATATGCCCTTATTCTATGAGGTGAGACCAGGAAGCATCAAATTTGGGACCTTCTCAGTCCACATCCCAGTCTCTTTATTTGAATGGTCCTGAGTTGTGTCCTTTGAAATAAAACTGTAATTGTAAGTACAGCACTTTCCTGAGTTCTGTGCATTGTTCTAGTGAATTATGAAACTAGTTCCTGAGGTTGTTGCCAGTTGATCATAAGTTGGGGATGACCTGGGATCCCATGAACTTGTGGCTGGCATCTGAAGTGGGGGCAGTCTTGTGGAGGGTGATGACCTTCACTCGGGGGTGTGTGCTAACTTCAGGTCATCAGTGCCAGGACTAAATTGCAATATAACAAGTTGAGGTAAAAATAAAAATCTTTGAAGCAGGATAAGACAGACCTAGTACACATATCTGGGTAAAGCATTTAAAGTCCTGCCAAGGATGAAATGGTGACTAGACAGGCTGATATTAATAATATGGAATGTACCCTTTCCCCTCCCTCTCATAAGATACCAGTACTTACTTCCAGTCATCGACATGGATGCTGTTGTTTGTTGTTCAGTCGCTAAGCTATGTCTGATTCTTTGTGACCCCATGGACTGTAGCACACTAGGTTTCCCTGTCCTTCACTATCTCCTGGAGTTTGCTCAAATTCACATCCACTGAGTCAGTGATGCTATCTAACCATCTCATCCTCTGTCGCTCTCTTCTCCTCTTGCCCTCAATCATTCCCAGCATCAGGGTATTTTCCAATGAGTAGGCTCTTCCCATCTGGTGGCCAAAGTACTGGAGCTTTACCATTAGTCCTTCCAATGCCTATTCAGGATTGATTTCCTTTAGGATTGACTGGTTGAATCTTCTTGCTGTCCAAGGGACTCTCAAGGGTATTCTCCAGCACTACAGTTTGAAAGCATCAATTCTTTGGCACTCAGCCTTCTTTATAGTCCAAATCTTACATCCATACATGACTACTGGAAAAACCATAGCTTTAACTTATGGACCTTTGTCAGCTAAGTGATGCCTCTGCTTTTTAATACACTATCTAGATTTGTCATAGCTTTCTTGCCAAGGAGCAAGCGTCTTTTAATTTCATGGCCGTACTCACCATTCTTAGTGATTTTGGAGCCCAAGAAAATAAAATCTGTCATTCCTTCCACTTTTCCCCTTCTATTTGCCACAAAGTGATGGGACTGGATGCCATAATCTTAGTTTTTCTGAATGTTGAGTTTTAAGCCAGCTTTTTCACTCTCTTCTTTCATCCTCATCAAGAGGCTCTTTAGTTTCTCTTCATTTTCTGCCATTAGAGTGGTATCATCTGCATATCTGAGACTGTTGATATTTCTCCCAGCGATCTTGATTCCAGCTTGTGCTTCATCCAGCCTGGCATTTTGCATGATGTGCTCTGCATATAAGTTAAATAAGCAGGGTGACAATATACAGCCTTGATGTACTTTTGATGCTCTAAAGAAACCACTTTCTTAGGGAGCTGCCCGAGGTTAACTATTGATATCCAATAAATATATCTTGATTTGGGGCTCTCCAGGTGGCATTAGTGGTAAAGAACTCTCCTGCCAATGCAGGACACATAAGAGATACAGGTTCAGTCCATAGGTCAGAAAGATCCCCTGGAGGAGGGCATGGCAACTCTTTGCATTATTCTTGCCTGGAGAATCCCATGGACAGAGGAGCCTGGCAGGCTGCAGTCCATAGGATCGTACAGAGTCGGACACTACTGAAGCGACTTATCACACATGCATGCATATCTTGACTTATTTTCAGATGAAATTATCTGGGACAAAAAGGGTTGTTTTCCTTCCACTTGGAGTCCTTTTACTCACTTTTTTTTAAATAATAAAAAAGTTATCTAAAAAAGTCCAGCTATCTGCACAAAGTAGCATGTTATGGTGCATACAAGCTTGGGAAGCCTCTTTCAGAGACTGTCCTGGCACTCAAATGGGGCCATGTTTACTGCTCTGTGGGCAAGCAGAGCGGTGCTTCTCTGGGGCCATGTCTCACTCGCGTGTTATGAGTCAACTTGTGACTGTGGTTAAGGCTTGTCACCATGCAGGACAGGCAGAAAATAATGTTCAATTGCCTTTTAAAAAAATTTACTTTATTGAAGTATAGTTGATTTGCAATTCTATGCAAGTTTCTGCACAGCAAAGTGAATCAGCTATATATTTACATATATTTATATAAATATATGTTTATATATTTATATATATATATTTTTTCTAATTTTATTTTATTTTTAAACTTTACATAATTGTATTAGTTTTGCCAATATTTTGCTTGTTGTTTTAATTTTTACAATGTTGTGTTGGTTTCTGTGATATGACATTGTGAATCAGCCACAATTATACATACATTCCCTCCCCATTCCATCCCTTCATATTATCACAGAGTGCCAGCCTGGGCTCCCTGTGCTCACAAGCAACTACAGCCATTATGGAGAACAGTATGAAGATTCCTTAAAAAGCTAGGAATAAATCTACTATATTACCCAGCAATGTCACTACTGGGCATATATCCTGAGAAAACCATAATTGAAAAAGACCCATGTACCCAATGTTCATAGCAGCACTATTTACAATTGCTTTTGATTACAAGAAAAAGGCCTCCTATTGTAGCTATGGACTTCAGCAGTGCACTAGCAAATAGCGTTTGCTAAGGCACCAAGATCCTGCTGGTAAATGACCTTGTTCCAGTGTAATGCTCTTTGTGCCAGACCTAATCATCCAAAATTATAAATGATATACTTTGCCTTTCAAAAATAAAGAGGTGCTTGGGAAAGAAATGGAAAGGCATAAATGTGAGGATTTTTAGCAGAAATCTGGTCATTTCACCATCATATTAAGAGGTGCCATTCCATAAGTACATAAGCTATACTAGCTTTGAGCTGCAGTTCCCCCCACCGCCTCCCACCCCACCCCCCTACACACACTCTGTTCCATTTCAGCCTGACTACACCCTTAGGGGAGTATTTTTCATCTTGGAGGGTCAGAGAACTGGGGTGGTTGATGGGCAGTTGATGGGTGGTTGATGAGAGGGTTTAGAGTCAAATTCATGTCCTCTGTCTCCAAAGTCAATGACCTTCTCTGCTGAATCCATCCCCAACATGAATCCTATATCTTGAGGGCCTTCTATCCCAAGAAAGTTAAGAATGTACAAGATTGAAAAGTTTATACCCAGATGTGTTGGTGCTACCCCATGAAAAATATAATAAAATTTGAAAAAACTTTCTAATGAAATAAAATGTAGTCATTACTGTACACTGTCCTATAGAGTGCTATGTAGGAGCCCACTAAAGGTCTACAAGAGCTGTAGGAGGGAAGTTCTAGTATCATTCCCTTTCCCAGGTGATGAAACTGCCCCAGGCAAGGCTAGTGACTTGCCCAAGTCTGCACAGCTAGTGGTGGTAGAGGAGCTGGAACTCAAAGCTCAGAGTCTGATTACACAGCCTTCACTTCTCTTAGCATAATAAGAACAGTTGGTAAAGAACAACTAAAGAAGAGTTGATATCCATGTGCATGCTGCTGGATCTGGTGGTGTCTTCAGAATGCTGTTTCTTTTGATGACCTTCAAAGTAAGTCTCATCAAGGTATCGTTCAGTAATTTATTTGGAATAATCTTAAACAGTATGTTATAAAAGAGCCGAAAATCTGGAAAAGATGCAGACTTGGAAAAAACCAGAGTGTCTCTTGGTACTATAAACTTTGCCCCCTTTGAGGGAATACTGGCCTTCTGGTCTTGGACACTGAGGGCTGCAGGAGTTTAGCCATGAACTTGACCTCTGGAAGAGGACATCTGAGAGCCATCCCTGTGCATTCAGGAGAACTCTTTTCCTTCTTCCCCTGGAGCCCTGGGTTTGTTCCTTACCTTAAGGACAGTCACGTTGCTGATTGGACTTAGCTCCTGATGTCAGCTGCTGAACATTAAGTTGAACCATGACTGCCCTTTCAGTTCAGTCGCTCAGTTGTGTGTAACTTTTTGTGACCCCATGGACTGCGGCACGCCAGACCTCCCTGTCCATCACCAACTCCTGGAGCTTACTCAAACTCATGTCCATCAAGTCGGTGATGCCATCCAACCATCTCATCCTCTGTCATCCCCTTCTCCTCCCACTTTCAATCCTTCCCAGCATCAGGGTCTTTTCAAATGAGTCAGTTCTTTGCATCAGGTGGCCAAAGTACTGGAGTTTCAGCTTCAGCATCAGTCCTTCCAATGAATATTCAGGACTGATTTCCTTTAGGATGGACTGGTTGGAACTCCTTGCAGTCTAAGGGACTCTCAAGAGTCTTCTCCAACACCACAGTTCAAAAACATCAATTCTTCGGCTCTCAGCTTTCTTTATAGTCCAACTCTCACGTCCATGCATGATTACTGGAAAAACTATAGCTTTGACTAGATGGGCCTTTGTTGGCAAAGTAATGTCTTTGCTTTTTAATAAACTGTCTAGGTTGGTCATAATTTTTCTTCCAAGGAGCAAGTGGATTTTAATTTCTTGGCAACAGTCACCATCTGCAGTGATTTTTGGAGCCCCCCAAAATAAAGTCTGTCACTGTTTCCATTGTTTGCCATCTATTTGCCATGAAGTGATAGGACCAGATCCCATGATCTTAGCTTTCTGAATGTTGATTTTTAGGCCAACTTTTTCACTCTCCTCTTTCACTTTTATCAAGAGGCTTTTTAGTTCTTCTTCACTTTCTGCCATAAGGGTGGTGTCATCTGCATATCTGAGGTTATTGATATTTCTCCCAGCAATCTTGATTCCAGCTTATGCTTCCTCCAGCCCAGCGTTTCTCATGATGTACTCTGCATATAAGTTAAATAAGCAGGGTGATAATATACAGCCTTGACGTACTCCTTTCCTGATTTCCAACTAGTCTGTTTTTCTATGTCCAGTTCTAACTGTTGCTTCTTGACCTGCATACAGATTTCTCAGGAGGCAAGTCAGGTGGTCTGGTATTCCCATCTCTTTCAGAATTTTCCACAATGTATTGTGATCCACATAGTCAAAGGCTTTGGCATAGTCAATAAAGCAGAAGTAGATGTTTTTCTGGAACTCTCTTGCTTTTTCAATGATCCAACAGATGTTGACAATTTAATCTCTGGTTCCTCTGCCTTTTCTAAAACTGCTTCAACTTCTGAAGTTCACGGTTCATGTACTGTTGAAGCTGGGCTTGAAGAATTTTGAGCATCACTTTGCTAGCATGTGAGATGAGAGCAATTGTACGGTAGTTTGAGTATTCTTTGGCTTTGCCTTTCTTTGAGATTGGAATGAAAACTGACGTTTTCCAGTCCTGTGGTCACTGCTGAGTTTTCCAAATTCTCTGGCACATTGAGTGCAACACTTTCACAGCATCATCTTTTAGGATTTGAAATAGCTCAGCTGGAATTCCATCACCTCCACTAGCTTGGTTCCTAGTGAACATGTTGGATTCATGATCTCCAAAGAAGATTTAGCTTTGGGACCAGCGACCGGGCTTGACCACTCAAGAACTTTTGTGTAGCAGAGTTTTATTAAAGTGAAAAAAGGACAGAGAAAGCTTCAGACAGACATCTGAAGGGGGATGGAGAGTGTCCCCCTCACTAGGCTTAGCAAGGGAGCTATATACTTTTTAAATTAGTTATTACAATAAATCAAAAGGATGTCTCAAGGCTGTAAAGATCTTACCAGCCCCACTCCCACAATTTAATTTTAAGATGACAGGATTAGAACTAACAATAGAAGACTCTTACCAGATCCATGTCCAAGGGCAAAGGAGAAGCCCCAGCAGGGCTCCTCAGGTTTATAGTCAAACCCCATACCCACCAGAGATGCTCAGAGGGCTCAAACATACCTTGTACACATCAGGACCCAGGACCCCACAGAGACTGAGACAGAACAGTGTTTGGGTATCTCCTGAGGAGGTATAGGTCAGCAGTGGAATGCTGCGGGGGCAGGGGCTCTGGGTGCAGTAGACCTGGGTATGTCATAAGCCCTCTTGAAGGAGGTTGCCATTAACCGACCATGGAGCCCCAAGAACTTACACAGGACTGGGGAAACAGACCCTGTGAGGGTACAAACAGAACCTTGTGAGCCCCAGGACCCAGGAGAAAGGAGCAGTGACCCCATAAGAGACTGACCCAGACTTGCCTGTCAGTGTCCAGGAGTCTCTGGCAGAGGTGTGGATCAGTGGTGGCCTGCTGCAGGGTTGGGGGTACTGAGTATAGAAGTGCCTGCGTGGGACCTTTTGAAGGAGGTCCCCATTATCTTCATTACCTCCACCATAGTTTGGCCTCAGGTCAAACAACATGGAGGGAACATAGCCCCACCCTTCAACAGAAAATTGGATTAAAGATTTACTGATCATGGCCCCGCCCATCAGAACAAGACCCAGTTTCCCCCTCAGTCAGTCTCTCCCATCAGGAAGCTTCCATAAGTCTCTTACCCTTTTCCATCAGAGGGCAGACAGAATGAAAACCACAATCACAGAAAACTAACCCATCTGATTACATGGACCACAACCTTGTCTAACTCAGTGAAACTACACTCCACGCCATGGAGGGCCATGTCAGATATGCAGATGAGACCACCCTTATGGCAGAAAGTGAAGAAGAACTAAAGAGCCTCTTGATGAAAGTGAAAGAGGAGAGTGAAAAAGTTGGCTTAAAGCTCAACATTCAGAAAACGAAGATCATGGCATCCAGTCCCAGCATTTCATGGCAAATAGATGGGGAAACAGTGGCTGACTTTATTTTTCTGGGCTCCAAAATCACTGCAGATGGTGACTGCAGCCATGAAATTAAAAGATGCTTACTCCTTGGAAGGAAAGTTATGACCAACCTAGACAGCATATTAAAAAACAGAGACATTACTTTGCCAACAAAGGTCCATCTAGTCAAGGCTATGGTTTTTCCAGTAGTCATATATGGATATGAGAGTTGGACTATAAAGAAAGCTGAGTGCCGAAGAATTGATGCTTTTGAAATGTGGTGTTGGAGGAGACTCTTGGACTGCAAGGAGTTCCAACCAGTCCATCCTAAAGGAGATCAGTCCTGGGTGTTCATTGGAAGGACTGATGTTGAAGCTGAAACTCCACTACTTTGGCCACCTGATGGGAAGAGCTGACTCACTTGAAAAGACTCTGATGCTGGGAAAGATTGAGGGCAGGAGAAGGGGATGACAGAGGATGAGATGGTTGGATGGCATCACTGACTCAATGGACATGAGTTTGTGTACATAGGAGTTGGTGATGGACAGGGAGACCTGGTGTTCTGCAGTCCATAGAGTTGCAAAGAGTCAGACATGACTGTGCGACTGAACTACCCAGACCCACATTCATAATATACATTTTAAGATAATAGGATTACTCAGAAGGTGTTCAAGAAGGCGAAAATGTCCCCAAGCAGGATGCATTGTTATATAAGCCTTATTAAGGAATGTAGGGGAAAAACGTCCTTTCCTCCTCCTTGAGAATTCCAGGCCCCTATTTCCTTCTTGAGAGCCCCAGACCCCTTTCTTCTCCTTGGGGACCCCGGACTCATCAACCTGCTTAGGAATTGACTCTCTTAATACCTTCATTTATTTTACAGGTATTTATTTTTGAGTAGTTTCTACTATATGGTACACATTTTTTCTAAGTTCTTGACATCCATCATGGAATAAATCAGGCAAAAACTCCTGCCTTACATCATAGGAGGAGAAGGAAAGAAATAAACAGTAAACATCTTCAGTGAGTAAGAAAGTAAGCACATAGAAACACATAACTATTAAGTAGTGTAGGATCAGCCAACCGCAGTCTATGGGCCAAATCCCACCTAGTCCTTATTTTGTACAACAGCTAATAATTACTTGTACATTTTTAATGGCTGAAAATTATCAAAAAGGATAATATTTTGTGATGTGTGAGAATTACAAGAAATGCAAATTTCAGTGTCCATAATTAGAGTTCTTGGAACACAGCCATGCTCATTCATTTACATGGTGTGTTTGTCTGTTTTTGCCCTAAAACAGCAGGTTTGTAGTTGGAACAGACACTGTACAATCTCCACAAACTGTACATATTTACAAGAAGGCCCTTTACAGAAAAGATTTGTCCCTCTTATTATAAACAATATCCTTTGACCACAGTGTAAAATAATTATAATCAGTAATAATATTTTATCTACAAAACAACCCTAGATACTTTCTGTTTAAGGAATAACCATTATAAACTTTAAAATAATAGAATTGATCAAGAACACTACGTACCAAAATATGCAAAAAAAAAAAAAAAACAGTGTAAAGAGAAACAGTCAATAGAACTAAATAAATTTATTAAAAAAGGAAAAAGAGACTGAAAAACTAATGAGTTAAGTGCTCAACTCTGGAAGTTGAGTAACAGAAAGAAAACTTGACAGGACCAAAAGGCCAATATCATTATGAATGTAAATGCAAAATCCAAAATTTATAAACTAAATGTTTCAATGCATATCACACATAAGAATGTGACTGAAAATTTGCAAAGGTTAACATTAGGAATATTTCATGCAAAGATGGGCTCAATAAAGGACAGAAATGAAAGGGACCTAACAGAAGCAGAAGATATTAAGAAGAGGTGGCAAGACTACACAGAAGAACTGTACAAAAAAGATCTTCATGACCCAGATAATCACGATGGTGTGATCACTGACCTAGAGCCAGACATCCTGGAATGTGAAGTCAAGTGGGCCTTAGGAAGCATCACTACGAACAAAGCTAATGGAGGTGATTGAATTCCAGCTGAGCTATTTCAAATCCTGAAAGATGATGCTGTGAAAGTGCTGCACTGAATATGCCAGCAAATTTGAAAACTCAGCAGTGGACACAAGACTGAAAAAGGTCAGTTTTCATTCCAATCCCAAAGAAAGGCAATGTCAAAGAATGCTCAAACTACTGCACAATTGCATTCATCTCACATGAGTGATGCTCAAAACTCTTCAAGCCAGGCTTCAGCAATATGTGAACTGTGAACTTCCAGATGTTCAAGCTGGTTTTAGAAAAGGCAGAGGAACCAGAGATCCAATTGCAAACATCCAATGGATTGTGGAAAAAGCAAGGGAGTTCCAGAAAAACATCTATTTCTGCTTTATTGACTATGCCAAAGCCTTTGACTGTGTGGATCACAAGAAACTGTGGAAAATTCTGAAGGTGATGGGAATACCAGACCAACTGACCTGCCTCTTGAGAAACCTGTATGCAGGTCAAGAAGCAACAGTTAGAACTGGACATGGAACAACAGACTGGTTCCAAATCAAGAAAGGAGTACGTCAAGGCTGTATATTGTCACCCTGCTTATTTAACTTGTATGCAGAGTACATCATGAGAAATGCTGGGCTGGAGGAAGCACAAGCTGGAATCAAGATTGTTGGGAGAAATATCAATAACCTCAGATATGCAGATGACACCACCCTGACAGCAGAAAGTGAAGAACTAAAGAGCCTCTTGATGAAAGTGAAAGTGGAGAGTGAAAAAGTTGGCTTAAAGCTCAACATTCAAAAAACTAAGATCATGGCATCCAGCCCCATCACTTCATGGCAATTAGACGGGGAAACAGTGGAAACAGTGGCTGACTTTATTTTTCTGGGCTCTAAATCACTGCAGATGGTGATTGCAGCCATGAAATTAAAAAAGACGCTTACTCCTTGGAAGGAAAGTTATGACCAACCTAGACAGCATATTGAAAATCAGAGATATTACTTTGTCAACAAAGGTCCGTCTAGTCAAGGCTATGGTTTTTCCAGTGGTCATGTATGGATGTGAGAGTGGAACTATAAAGAAACTGAATGCAGAGGAACTGATGCTTTTGAACTGTGGTGTTGGAGAAGACTCTTGAGAGTCCCTTGGACCACAAGGAGATCTAACCAGTCCATCCTAAAGGAGATCAGTCCTGAATATTCATTGGAAGGGCTGATGCTGAAGCTGAAACTCCAATACTTTGGCCACCTGATGAGAAGAGCTGCCTCATTTGAAAAGACCCTGATGCTGGGAAAGATTGAGGGTAGGAGGAGAAGGGGAAGTCAGAGGATGAGATGGTTGGATGGCATCACCAACTCAATGAACATGGGTTTGGGTGGACTCCGGGAGTTGGTGATGGACAGGGAGGCCTGGCGTGCTGCGATTCATGGGGTTGCAAAGAGTTGGACACGACTGAACAACTGAACTGAACTGAACATTGGGAAATATAGTAATATAATTAATCATGTTAAAGCATAAATAAGGAAAAGCATGGGATCCTCAGTGTAGAAAATTGCATTTGAAGAAATTCTACACTTACTCTTATGAATTCATTTAAAAACTAGTAATAGAATAGATCTTTCATAGCCAGGTAAACCTTATCTACTGAAAACCTTCAGAAAATATAATACCACTTAACAGGAGAAGATTAGAAGCAGTCCCTTTAAAATCAGGCATGAAGTGGACTGACCACTCTCACACTTCTAATCAGCTTTGTTCTGTAGGGTCTGGGCAGCACATCAGGACCGGGAAAGGGACATATAGTTGGAAACAGAACAAAAATGAAAACCATTCTTTTTGCAGATGATACACTGTCTACATGGAAAATGCAGGAAAGAGACAGACCCATAACCACAGATTAATGGCATTTCCATTATAGGGGCTTTCCCAGTGTCTCAGCAGGTAAAGAATTTGCTTGCAATGCAAGAGACACAGGAGCCATGGGTTCAATCTCTAGGACAGGAAGATCCCATTGAGGAGGGAACCACAACCCACTCCAGTATTCTTGACTGAAGAATCCTATGGACAGAGGAGCCTAGTGGGCTACAGTCCATGAGCTCGCAAAGAGATAGAGATGACTAAGCGACCAACTCTTTCACTACTTCACTTTTTCACTACCCTATTTATCCAGGGCTGTCACAGATAGAGCAAGATTCATTTATAAAGCAATCAGCAAGACATTATGTAATTAACATCTCCAGTGAGCAAACAGAATTTACAGTTCTTTTTAAATTTTAGTTTTTTACTATAAGAGAGTCTTGTCTAAAACTCCAGAGTGCAAATTTCATGCTATGCATGGCTCTTAATAAACATTTCATTGAACAAATGACAGCAGTCAGTATTCTTTGGGGACCTACCAAAGGAGCAGAATAAGAATGGTCCCCTCTGAGTATTCACAAAGCTCTCCCCAGAGTTCCAATGGCTATAAAGATGGAATGATTTTCCAGATTTGATGACTACTGTTAACAACAGCAACAACAGTGTCTACGATGCTAAGCAATTTACATAAATTCTAGTTCACATTGTTTTTCTAATGGAATCTCCCCAGCAATCCCTTGAAACTACTGCCATGATGACTCTGTTTCAAAGGAAATCCTGGACTCAGAGTTGGTGGGCAAATGCCTAGCCCCCTAATGGAGATGTAGTCCAGGGGAGATTTGGACCTAACCAGGGTCACTAAGAGTCGGACACGACTGAGCGACCTCACTTTCACTTTTCACTTTCATGCATTGGAGAAGGAAATGGCAACCCACCCCAGTGTTCTTGCCTGGAGAGTCCCAGGGATGGGTGAGCCTGGTGGGCTGCCGTCTGTGGGGTCGCACAGAGTCGGACACGACTGAAGCGACTTAGCAGCAGCAGTAGCAGCAGTCCCCACCAGAAAGAGCCCTGTGTCCACTGCTGATCTGAATGGGAGCAGAGGAGAGAAAGAACCAAAATATGAATGGGAAGCTCCCTCTGGGGCACTAGGTGAATAAGCCATAACGCACAGCCCTACCTCAATGCTTGCCTGGAAATCTCAGACCCAAAAGACCTGGTGGCCTATGCTTTACTGTGTGTAGTCTGAGGAAATAAGGCATTTGTCTGACTGTTGTTAATTTTCATGTTAATTCCATATGAGAAATATGGTTCCCTCTAAGATGCTCCCTACAGTTGATGGTGTTCAGGCAGAATTTAGGTGGTACATTTTTAGTTTCTTTCTTGTCTAAAGTTGTTCTTGGCTGACAATGAGGCCCCTTTGTTGAGGTTTCATAGTCAAAGTCAAATTAACATCTTTCATCACTTTCTGGCAATGTTTCTAGAGTGTTCCGTAATCTGTGATTTGCTCCGAAGGTGAGAATGAAACGTTGGCTCAGGTGTGTGCAGATGATATCGCTGATATTCTGTAGGAGAGTCAGCTGGGCACTCTGGTTGCAGTAGACCACATCAAAGCTCTCTTTGTGAATACCCGTCCTGGGTTGGGTAGTTGCTCCATGTTCTGCAGGGGCTTGTTTCAAACAGTGCAACCAGCCTTGCCTCCAGTCCAGACATCATTAAAAGTCAAACTCCAGAAACGAGCTGGGAGCACTTCTGTGTTGGCATTGGGAAACTGCATGTGCGTATTTGTCCTCGTGAAGATTCTTATAAAGAGGATCCTCATCTAGTGGAGAGCTATTTTCAGCCGACGAATTTGGGATTTTCAATAGAGAAGACTGATAGATTGAACTCTCTGACACAGATGCTCAATATTACCTCAAGCCATGGCTTTGTGACAGTAATGTAGCATTACCTGTGTCATCACCTGTATCCACAGCCACCACCATCACCCACCTTTAGCCCCAAGCTCAGCAGTGACACACCCATCACACAGGTCAGGCATCCAGGGCTGCTTCCTGTGGGTCCTGACCATTAAGGACACCTTTTCTCCAGTGAAACCAATATTTGTTGCTAAAATGATAGCAGCCAACCAATATTCAATTCTCATCATGTGTCAGGCATGGGATTAGGTACTTTAAGCAAATTGATTCTTCACAACTGCATGCATGCAGGAGGAGTGGGTATTGCTATCATTCCCAGTTGACAGATTGAAAAAAGAGAAGCAAGAGAGGTTGAATAGCATCCTCATGTTCACAAAAGTAAGGTAGAACTCAAATTGATGCCAGCTCTGATAGCACCCAAACCTGGACTTACCTTGTTGGTGCCAGTGGCTGCTGGCATCCTCCTTACCCAAGAGGTGAGACTGAGGATTGACCTGACACACGGAAGCTCTTGCTAGCACCTTGAGAAAGTAGCAGGTATTGAAGAGTCTTTGACTCCCTAGTTTAGCCTGCAGAGTCTTCTGCTAGCAGAATCCTGGATAATGTAGATATTGGAAGATGCTGAGACATTTTGGACCCTGGTGGCCACAGCTTGAACCCTGATTCTATTGCTAACTGGTTGTGTGACCTTGGTTATTGTCTTCACTGATAACATTGGAGTAATAATAATACTTTTATTATTAATATACCACCAGGTTGTTTAAAGGAGTAACGGCATCACTTTGTGAAACTAAAACACAACATTGTTAATCAACTGTATTTCAATTAAAATAAAATAAAATTTAAGAGAAAAAAAGAGAAATAATTGAGAAAAAGCATATAAAGTGACCTAAGGGCACAAAAATCGTAGCTAGATGTGGAGAGAGAGCAAATTAGCCAAGATGGAGTGTTCCAGCTCTCTCGCCCCACGTTTGGTAAATAATGACTATGTTAAATAATGACTATGTAACAGCTGAGATCACTTATAGCACTGCACATGCGCAGCAGGGACTACTTTGTGCTGTAGGGGTATGTGCTACTGCTAAGTCACTTCAGTCGTGTCCGACTCTGTGCGACCCCATAGACGGAAACCCACCAGGCTCCCCCGTCCCTGGGATTCTCCAGGCAAGAACACTGGAGTGGCTTGCCATTTCCTTCTCCAATGCATGAAAGTGAAAAGTGAAAGTGAAGCCGCTCAGTCGTGTCCCAACTCTTAGCGACCCCATGGACTGCAGCCTACCAGGCTCCTCTGCCATTGGGATTTTCCAAGCAAGAGTACTGGAGTGGGGTGCCATTGCCTTCTCCAAGGGATATGTGAGCTTCAACTAAAACATCGAAGCATTATAGCTGCCCGAAGGCTGTGTCCATTGGGTCAGCCACGAGAGGAGAAAATAGCCAGGAGAGAATAAACATGTCTGCAGTTCCTGAGGCTCCTCAAGTCTCCTTCCAGTCTCTTGGCTCTCACCTTGCCTACGGCTGGGTTCAGGGAACAATGTGCAGAGTGAGACAGTTGGCATCAGGAGGGAGATCAGCAATACACTAGACCTCTAAGAAGTGGTCCTGTCCTGAAAGGTAAGTTAATCATGGGGTTAAAATAATACAACTGAACATTACGTTTATGAATTTCGGAAAAAACACTATAAAGTTCCTTGTGACCACACCATCATGTTGACTTTTCCAGCATGTGAACAGTGGGGTGTAGGAGGCAATGGTCTTTGGGCTCTTTGGTTTGAATTTCGCTTTAATGAATTCTCATGCTTTGACTTGGACTTGGTGGGGGCTACCAAGGGCCATGCTGGGTGCTCTAAAGTATGAAGAGAGCACTAAGCAGAAGGAGCTCACTATACCCTCCTCTGAGATGGAATCCCATACTCACCCTTTCCACTCCCATTTGACCAAGTGACCGAGCCAGTTGACCAAGTAGATACCACAAATCTGCCCCTTTGCCCAAGGAGAAAATCAGGGTAATCAGCTTGGCCCACCTCGGGAAAGCTCAAGGGGCATAGCCCATCCTGTAGCAATTTATCTAGTGGATGCACTGCCCTTGACTTCACCTGTGCAGTGAAGTATGTAGGAGCCAAGTATAGGACTGAGAACACTTTTCCTGGTGCCTTTCAAACTTGGGGATGGCTGCCACTCTCATTTCTGTGAGTGCATTTCCCAGATAGTAATCACATGCTGTTCTAAGATATCCCAGATGATGTGGGTCATGTTTGCTGAGACTACGTTTTATAGCACCTGTCAGGGCAGGTGTGGATGGGCGGCAAAGAGAAAGGTCAGTCCAGGGGGAGGGGAAGTCCTGAGGACTGCAGGGCCATGGGTGGGGAGGGGGAGCAGAAATTGGGTTATCAGTGGATAGCATTCAGAAGACCATGGATAGTAAGCAGCCAAAACTCCAGGAGGTATCTCACAGAGTAGATGATAGGATCCAGAACCCAGGAATAGGGAAGATGCAGTGGTCCAGGCAGGCCACTGGCAACTTTCAACCTTGAGTGCTTCACTACAGAGAAACAGTGCAAGTCCAGGCCCCAGAGTGGGCTCAAGCTCACCAGAGACTAACCACAAGTTCAAGCCTCATGTATCAACTCATCATCCATCTATCCATCCATCCATCCTTCCATTCATCTGTCAATCTGCTCATTCATCATCCATCCATTACATTCTTTTTAACCATTTGGCACAGTCCTAGAAATAAAAGATAAAGACAAACAATGAAATTTAATTTATCCTTTTGTCACATTTCTCCTCATCACTAAATGAAGAAGAGGGGGACGTGGTGAGTCATTTGCACCAAGGAAATACTCTCTCCTTCAGTGACTCCCACTTCCTGCCTCCCATTGAAGGAGTAAGGAGCCTGTCCATTATAGTTCAACAACCACAGTGAGAAAGGCTGGGAAGGCAGGAGCCTTCCATCATAACCTCTCCCTTGTAGAATGTGGCATCCATCTGAGGGTGTCTTAACCTTTCTTGTCCCCTATAAAATAAAAGGTAATAGCTGTCAGAAGAGTGCTGAAAGTCAGAAGCCCAGATTGTTTGTTTTCTATTCCTGCAAAAAGAAATTTTTACAGATTCAGTGGGTTAAAACAGCAGACATTTATTATTTCACATTTTCTGTGTCAGGAGGGTGAAATTTCCCACCCCATCAAATTCAGGAATAGTGATAGCATTTCCTAGTAGCCACCTGTTATCTAGAGTATGTAGATATTTTGCCTGCATTATCTTTAACTGACCCGAAATACCGACAAGAGAGCAGGGGTGTTTCAGATGTGGGAACTGAGAGGCAGAGAAATGCCACCTACTTCCTGCTATGCATTCTTGAAAAGCAAGCCCAGTGGGTAACCCGAAAGCCCAGTTTTAATCCGTGCGAGAAGGGATGGGGCCGGGGAGGCGGGTGCAGAACTGGTGCTGTCTGAGACAGAGGGGAGAAGAAGGGACCATCAGATCCCAGAGTAGCCAGCTTTTTTCCAGCCTGGATAGCTAACATCAGTGTTATCCTTTATAGCCATTAAAACTAGCTCTGGCTTCACTTTGGTATGTGGATAACAATTTTTACTGTACAAGAAGTCATTTGGCAAATAACAGCATTAAAAGTGACAACAGTGGTAAAAATACATTCAGAAATGTTTTTCTTTCCTGAAGATCACAAACATTCAAGGACCACAGACCGTGTCCTGCCTTTCATGTCTCCTACATTTGTATGAACACATGAAATGGGGGTTCTCTTTACCTAGATAACTTAGAGTTCTTCCCTCTGCCAATTGACAGGAGACCTTTGAACTTCCTGAAGAATGAAATCTTTTCTAGACTCTGGGATAACATTTTTTTGAACAAATGTTAATGCTCTTGTGCTTTTCACCTTCTCTGATGTGACCCTGTGCCTCTCAGCCTAGACATTTATAGATGGAGAGCAAAGAGAAAGAGGCAAGACATAGCTTTTAACTTCCAAGCCAGACTTTTGAAGTGCTCAGTGAGAAAATGATCTTAGTAAGCCAGGCTTTGTAAAGAAAGAGGGAAATTTGAAATTCCCAAAGTTGCCTTCAAATGCTAAGAGCAAAGATGAGGTCTGACTGAAGTGTCCTTTCAGTCTGGGTAGAGAGACCCAAGGCTCTGTAAAAGAGAGGCAGAGAGGGGCCCCCTACCTAGGGCTGAGCAAGATAAGGAGTAGAGAAAGAGAGAGGTTTAGAGGGAAGTACAAGGCCCAGGTGGGGATGTTATTGGCCCTCTATGAGAAGATGCAGACTCAGGATGCAGGGAGGGGGAGCAGGATGCAGAGTGGGCTTGTCCCTAGTCTAATTGGGGACCTTGCAGGGAATTTTCTCCTAGAGCAACTCCATTTACTTCAGTGGGACAATCACAGCCAAGCAGAAATGGCAGAGAGTGAAACTTAAAATGACAGCCTCATCTGGGGTCCCTTCTCTGTGGAAATTGGAGGACAAAGGCCGTGGCTGAGGTTGCTGGCTAGAGAGCTCATGGGACAGAGAGGTATGCAGACACCTCCAACCAGGAACAGAACCAGAGATCTGGTGAAACCACTGAAGTAGTGGTTGGTCCCTAGACCAGCAACCCTCTTCCAGGGGCACAGGGCCTGGAAGCACCTCCCTCCACCAGATGCCCTTTGGGACCAAGAAATGGATGAGTCAGCTGCCAAGGGGACAGACATCTCCCATAGCTGGTGCCATGCAGCAGGCTTGAGCAGGTGCTCAGAAGAGTCTAGCCCAGCCCAAAGGAGCTGGGAGTAATTGGTACACTGAATTCCCCCATTATCACTGACTGACTATGAGATCATAGTATCTGCACATGGGCACCACAACATGTGATTTTTTAACCGGCTACTTAGGATTAAAAAATATATTGCAACTGAAGACTAGGCACTGTTGAGGGGGCCCCGAGCCTGCAGAGGAGGCAAGATCCCCAAGCTCAATTTCAGAGCTGTTTAACTTCACAAAGAGGAGAGTGGCATCTACACAATCCTGTGGACATCTCTGATTGGGGGCCGGGGTGTGCAGCACTGAGAAGGGCAAGGAGGAGGTGACATCCCTGCTGTCAGCAATAGTGATCCTGGGGCCCACTGTTGAACTGACTGAAAGTGGATTGTCTGAGCTGTCAGGACCAGGATGGCCAGCCAGGAGTTTAGTCTCTCATGTCACCAAGAGGAAACTGGTTCTGTGTGTAAGGATGTAAAATTAGAGCCAGAATGTAAATTGAGGTTTCCTGGTTTTTAGGATAGTCTTCTGAGCATATTGCCCAGGTGTTGGGCAAGATGGAGGATATCAGATGGCCCATTCTCTGTCTTTCCCACAACTTGCTGGTGGGAGCAGTCCATCCAGCTTTCCTTACGTGGATGGATCAAAGCCAGACAGGGACTTAGTGGCAGCCTTTGTCATCCAAAGAACTCTCTGGCCTATAGAAGTCTCCAGGCCTCCCTGTCCATTTGATAAGAGGAACCCTGTTTATGAAAGGGAACCCTCCAGGATGCAAGTTTGAATCAGCCCTTTACTAAAAGTTGAGTCCTGGCTCCTCAGAGAGACACTTCTCACCAGTTAAGCATCACCAGGAATGACGAGCTCATAAATGACCCTCAGGAGCCCTGTTAATTACCCCATGGGCAATCCCGGGCCAGCTGGGGATCTGACATGTCCTTGATGGGAAGCAATGTTGGAACTTGCCCCCAAGCCTTGGAGCCCTGTGCAGCCAGTTGAGGAATGACGATGGTGGGTTTTTCCAGCCACATTGCCGGGGAAGGTGCTTGTGTCCGCCCCTCCCACGGCTGCTCGTGCTATGTTGAGCTCAGTTCAGGCCTGCAGAGGCACAGGTTGGACTCCTGTTTCAGGGAGTTTGCCTTCGGCCATTCATCCTGCTGCCTCCCAGCTCTTGATTTCTCCCCATCCCTCTCCTTTGAAAGGCACGATGCTTAAAGTTCCGTGTAGCATTCAGGGATAAAACTTTTTCTTTAAGAGGACAAACACAGCAATAGAACTCAAGTTGTATATTTCATGTCACGATTCCTGGGTAGCTTGCATGAATTCTTCCGATTTTGGTGGAAGCATTTCTTCTAGGGCACAGTGGTCTCGGGTGGGAGACCTTCCCATCCCAAATTGGGAAGACACCTGTTCTCTATCTATAGGAAAAACAGGGAGGTAGAATCTTATGTCCCCTAGAGGTAAATTAAAGGCATGCAGAAGTGCCCTCTTAAGAGGTCCAGAGCACAAAAATGAGCTTATCTATGGAACAGAGACAGACTCACAGACATAGACAGCAGACTTGTGGTTGCCAAAGGGGAGGGAGGTGGGGAAGGGATGGAGTGGAAGTTTAGGGTTAGAAAATGTAAGCTATTGTATATAGACTGGATTTAAAAAAAGGTCATACTGTATAGCACAGGGAACTATATTCAGTATCCTGTGATATGCCATAATGGAAGAGAAAATGAAAAATATATATAGATGTGTAACTGAATCACTTTGCTATACAGTGGAAATTAACACAACATTGTAAACCAACTATACTTCAGCTTAAAAAAATTAAAGAGAATATCTTCCCCAAGAGTTATTTCCTGGGACTCCCATAATTTTAACACCATTAAGATATGTGTGCTGCATGCTAAGTCACTTCAGTTGTGTTCAACTCTTTGTGATCCTGTGGACTGTAGCCCACCAGGTTTCTCTGTCCATGGGATTCTCCAGGCAAGAATACTGGAGTGGGTTGCCTGTTCCTTCTCCAGCGGGTCTTCCTGATTTAGGGATTGAACCTGCATCTCCTATGACTCCTGCTTTGCTGGCAGAGTCTTTACTGCTGAGACTCCTTATTAATTCCAAGTTCAATAGGCTGATACCTCAGGGCCAGGTCTTGGAAGCTGAAGAAAGAGGATCTTCAGAAAATAAGGACAATGTGTAGCCTAGAACCTTACATTTGAATAAAAGGGGGTGTTTCAGGCATTTAATGAAAAGTACTTGATTTTTCTGTTTCTTTCTTCTTTGTCTACCTTCTTTTTAACCCCTGTTGAGGAGAAAGATGAGCTAGAAGAACAGACAGAATCACTTCAGTCTTTAAAGAGCTGCTTGTCCAGGCAGATTTTTACTACTTTGCAATACGTTTTGCAGAAGAAGAGTAAACTGTGGGCTTCTGAAACACTTCCAGAAACCCTCCAAAGAGATCCAACTGAATTCTAGATGGAGTTTTGATAAACATGAGAAATAAGAGATAGCAGCTCTCCACTCTTCCTACTTTTCCCACTGCATACAGAAGGGTCTTTAAAATCACGGAAGTGCTGGCTTCTATGTTTACGTACTAGGGCTGCTGTAACAAAGCATCACAGACTGGGGGGCTTACCCAACAGATACGTGTTTTCTCTCAGTTCCAGAGGCCAGAGTCTGAGGTCAAGGTGTAGGCAAGGTTGGTTCCTTCTGAGGCTGTGAGGGAGGCTGTTTTCCGCTTTTCTCCTTGGCCATCTTTTCTCCCTGCGAGCCTTCATGTCCTCTTTCTTCTGTACGTGTCTGTGTCTTATGAGGACACCAATCACTGGGTTAAGGCCCACCCTAAAGACTCATGTTTACTTGATGACTGCCCTAAAGACCTTTTCTCCTGGCTTGCCACAAATGGCAGGATTTCCTTCGTTCTCAAGGCTGAATAGTATTCTATTGTATACATATATCACATCTACTTTATTCATTCATCTGTTGACGGCCACTTGGCTTGTTTCAATATCTTGGCTATTGAAAATAATGCTGTGATGAACATGGGGATGGACTTGGAGGGCATTATGCGAAGTGAAATAGATCCAACAGAGAAAGACAAGCACTGTATGATGTCACTTATATGTGGAATCAAAAAAAAAAAACCAAACTCATAGAAATGAGGAGTGGAATGGTGGTTATCAGGGGGTGGGAGAATTGGGGAGATACTGGTCAAAGGAGACAAACTTCCAGTTCAAAGATGAATAAGTTCTGGGGACCTAAAGTATAGCATTGTGAATATAATGAATACTACTATATGCTATACTTGAAAGTTGCTAAGAGAGTCGATGTTAAATGTTCTCACCACAGAAAAAGAAATGGTAATTATGTGATATGATGGAGATGTTAGCTAATGCCATTGTGGGGATCATATTGCAATATATAAGTGCATCAAACTATACCCCTTAAATTTGCATGTTATACACTTTTAATTTACACAGTGTGCTGTGATTAGTCACTCATTTATGTCTGATTCTTTGTGACTCCAGGGACTGGAGCCCATCAGGGTCTTCTGTCCATGGGATGGATTTCTCAGGCAAGAATACCAGGGTGCATTACCATTTCCTACTCCAGGGCGTCTTCCAGACCCAGGGATCAAACCCATGTCTCCTGCATTGGCATGCAGATTCTTTACCACTGAGCCACCAGAGAAGCCCAAAGTGTTTACCAAATCATGATAAATCATATTTCTTAAAAAGATCATTTTTATCTCATCTGGTTAGGTAAGAAATGTGACTCTAGAATGCTAAGAACAAGACTCCACTAAGTGGAGACTATTGCCCATGGGATATCATCCCTTCTGTCTATACTGTGGTTTCACAAAGGTGTGCTCAAGTATCAAACAGGATAATAAACCCAGCATTTAATGGGAGCTCTATAACAAAAACTTTCATCCCCACAACCAAATTCTCTTGGCCTTTCTGCAAGATATATCTCAGTTCTCTCTACATGTTTCCATCTTACTGCTCCTCATCAGAAGCATCGTCATCACTGGTCTCAACTGTGCAACAGTCCGTTAGCACTTTTTCCTGACTTGCCTCTTGTCTCCCTTCTGCAGTTTAATCTCATAGGCATAGGGAGCTGTTTGCAAAGTACATGTTAATGTTGTCTTATCATCCAGTACACTCAGATGGCTTCCATCACACTTAGCATGCAACTCAGATCCCTTCCTGTGGTCAGCAAGTCTGTCCTCAAGGTAGTCCCAGCCCTTTCCTCCTGTTTCATACTGAGCCATGGTCTCTATACACCAGAGTCAGCATGGGAGCCTGCACTCTGCCACCTATCATGCCGGGCTTTCCCCAGCCCTAGAACCCTGTGCTTTGCTTATCTTTTGCCTACAGTTAACCTTGGCCCCACTCCATCCCTTCATACTCATCCTTGACGTGACCAGCTTCTTCCATGAACACACTGCCATCCAGCTATTTACTCTCTCTCTCACCCCCAATTAATGTCTTCCCAGAAGTCATTACCACTTGAAATTGTCTACTACTTACTTGTCAATTGCTGTTCTTATCACCACTAGACTGTAAAATTCGAATGCCATTCCTGTTTAGTAAAATTTTCAAAGTGAATGAAGGATCTTTATTTTGATCTTTATGGCAAGTCTAAAGAAAAGTTACACAGGCTGATTCAAATCACAACTCACATCTCCATGGATTAAACAAAATACTTTTCCAACCCCTCTTTTTTCTCTTACCCCCATATCTCCACTGACCCTCGAAGAGTAAGATTCCAACAACATTAGAGATATTTGCTAATATCTCAATCTTTAGAATAGCTCAAGAACAATTCTTTAACCTCAGGTGCATTTTTTCCACACTAGCAGAGTAAATTTGATCATGTCTTTGCTCTTTTTAGAGTATTTTGCTCATGGAGAAGTTTATTCTAAGTCTTGCTAAGTCTCTGTAATAAAAATTCTTTATCTCACAGAAGTCAGCTGTTTTAAACACAGTTGCTTCTATTTGAAAAATGCCAGCCATTTAATCATGACTTCTGCTTCAAGTTCTCTGTAACATGGCTAGTATGCTTCTGATTATGCTGCCATCATTGTTGCATTGGAGGAGGTTTGTATATAAGAATCAAACAAAGACTTCTCACTATTTCATAATTTCTTACTTTGGTCTCCCCAGGCATCCTACTTGGCAGTGATTAATAGGCCTGGAAGCTTGTGATCAGACGTAATATAACAGCAAGACTCAGAGCTGGTATAGCATGTCATGTCGCAAGCAAGTTTTCTATTTGTTGATGAATTCAATATAAGAAAAAAAATATTGTTATCTGTCATGGAATATAGTAAACACAAGAAATCACCTTTCTCTCAGGTTGATGGTTTATTCAGGTTCATTCATTTGACAAAGATTTGTGTATCAGGCATAGTCAAGGTGCAACTCACCTGTGATGGCCTACTGTGCAAAGTAAAATTAACAGCTACTCTTTTCAGTGGTTTTAGTATTTTTTAAAATGTTGTCATCTTGAGTGCGACAGAGTGAGAAAAGTCGCTAATCTCTTTCCGCCCTTTTTCTTTGGCTTCCAGCTTCTAGGTGGAGATGTCACTATCTTGCTGCTGCTGCTGCTAAGTCACTTCAGTTGTGTCCGACTCTGTGTGACCCCATAGATGGCAGCCCACCAGGCTCCCCCATCCCTGGGATTCTCCAGGCAAGAACATGGGAGTGGGTTGCCATTTCCTTTTCCAACGCATGAAAGTGAAAAGTGAAAGTGAAGTCGCTCAGTCGTGTTCAACTCTTTGCGACCCAATGGACCACAGCTTACCAGGCTCCTCCATCCATGGGATTTTCCAGGCAAGAGTACTGGAGTGGGGTGCCATCGCCTTCTCCATGTGACTATCTTAGGTGGGTGAATAAAGGCTGTATTTTCCAACTTCCACTGTATTTAGTACAACTGTGTGGCAGGCTCTAGGCAATGAGAAGTCAGCTGCATGTCATGTGGGACTTCCAGGAAGTATCTTTTAAAAAATGAAGATGAGCTTTTTTTCATGTCTTCCTCTTTCTTGCTGAATGGACTGCAGACAACCAGAGCTGCAGGTAGCCAGAGCTCAGGCAAATATTTTGACCATTAGAAGATGGTGGAAAAACAAAAAAAAAAAAAACACAAATATTTGAAAGATAAAAAAATCATATGAGTTGGAAAGGGGAAGATATTTTCAACCTGTGGTACCTGGAAAAATGGTATAAATGGGCAAAGAGCCAGTTGGCTGGCAGAGCCCTGGAAACCTCAGGAATTTGAGATGCATGCACAAGGGTAGGCTGGGTTCACAGATACGATGGGTTGAAGTATAGAAGTCCAAATGCAGTATTACTAGGCCAAACTTTAAAAGATTAGTAAGGTCACATTCCATCCTGAGGCCCTGCAGAACTCATTCCTTTTAGCTTCCAGCTTCTGATCAAGTTGCCACTTGTAGCATAATATATAGGGGTCTTGTTTTTATATCCATTCAGCCAATGTGTCTTTTGGTTGGAGCATTTAAAACATTTGAAGTAAGCCAGAAGGAAAAACACCAATACAGTATACTAATGCATATATATGGAATTTAGAAAGATGGTAACAATAACCCTGTGTACGAGACAGCAAAAGAGACACTGATGTATAGAACAGTCTTATGGACTCTGTGGGAGAGGGAGAGAGTGGGAAGATTTGGGAGAATGGCATTGAAACATGTAAAATAACATGTAAGAAACGAGTCGCCAGTCCAGGTTCGATGCACGATACTGGATGCTTGGGGTTAGTACACTGGGACGACCCAGAGGGATGGTATGGGGAGGGAGGAGGGAGGAGGGTTCAGGATGGGGAACACATGTATACCTGTGGTGGATTCATTTTGATATTTGGCAAAACTAATACAATTATATAAAGTTAAAAAAAAAAAATTTACCTTCAAGGTAACCATTGATATGTATGAGACTTCCCTCATGGCTCAGACAATAAAGCGTCTGCCTACAGTGTGAGAGACCCAGGTTCAATCCCTGGGTCAGGAAGATCTCCTGGAGAAGGGATGGCAATCCATTCCAGTATTCTTGCCTCCCCCAAATTCCTTATGATTATACAGTGGAAGTGACAAATAGATTTAAGGGACTAGATCTGATAGACTGAGTGCCTGATGAACTATGGACGGAGGTTCGTGACATTGTACAGGAGACAGGGATCAAGACCATCCCTATGGAAAATAAATGCAAAAAAGCACAATGGCTGTCTGGGGAGGCCTTACAAATAGCTGTGAAAAGAAGAGAAGCGAAAAGAAAAGGAGAAAAGGAAAGATATAAGCATCTGAATGCAGAGTTCCAAAGAATAGCAAGAAGAGATAAGAAAGCCTTCTTCAGCGATCAATGCAAAGAAATAGAGGAAAACAACAGAATGGGAAAGACCAGAAATCTCTTCAAGAAAATTAGAGATACCAAGGGAACATTTCATGCAAAGATGGGCTCCATAAAGGACAGAAATGGTAGGGACCTAACAGAAGCAGAAGATATTAAGAAGAGGTGGCAAGAATACACAGAAGAACTGTACAAAAAAGATCTTCATGACCCAGATAATCATGATGGTGTGATCACTGACCTAGAGCCAGACAACCTGGAATGTGAAGTCGAGTGGGCCTTAGGAAGCATCACTACGAACAAAGCTAGTGGAGGTGATGGAATTCCAGTTGAGCTATTTCAAATTCTGGAAGATGATGATGTGAAAGTGCTGCACTCAATTTGCCAGCATATTTGGAAAACTCAGCAGTGGTCACAGGACTGGAAAAGGTCAGTTTTCATTCCAGTCCCAAAGAAAGGCAATGCCAAAGAATGCTCAAACTACCACACAACTGCACTCATTTCACACGCTAGTAAGTGAAGTCGCTCAGTCGTGTCCGACTCTTTGTGATCCCATGGACTGTAGTCTACCGGGCTTCTCTGTCCATGGAATTTTCCAGGCAAGAGTACTGGAGTGGGTTGCCATTTCCTTCTCCAGGGGATCTTCCTGACCCAGGGATCGAACCCAGGTCTCCTGCATTGCAGGCAGATGCTTTACCCTGCTAGTAAAGTAATGCTCAAAATTCTCCAAGCCAAGGTTCAGCAATATGTGAACCATGAACTTCCAGATGTTCAAGCTGGTTTTAGAAAAGGCAGAGGAACCAGAGATCAAATTGCCAACATCTGCTGGATCATGGAAAAAGCAAGAGAATTCCAGAAAAACATCTATTTCTGCTTTATTGACTATGCCAAAGCCTTTGACCGTGTGGATCACAATAAACTGTGGAAAACTCTGAAAGAGATGGGAATATCAGACCACCTGACCTGCCTCTTGAAAAATCTGTATGCAGGTCAAGAAGCAACAGTTAGAACTGGACATGGAGCAATAGACTGGTTCCAAATAGGAAAAGTAGTATGTCAAGGCTGTATATTATCACCCCGCTTATTTAACTTATATGCAGAGTACATCATGAGAAATGCTGGGCTGGAGGAAGCACAATCTGGAATCAAGATTGCTGGGAGAAATATCAATAACCTCAGATATGCAGATGACACCATCCTTATGGCAGAAAGTGAAGAGGAACTAAAAAGCTTCTTGATAAAAATGAAAGAGGAGAGTGAAAAAGTTGGCCTAAAACTCAACATTCAGAAAACGAAGATCATGGCATCTGGTCCCATCACTTCATGGGAAATAAATGGGGAAACAGTGGAAACAGTGTCAGACTTTATTTTGTGGGGCTCCAAAATCACTGCAGATGGTGACTGCAGCCATGAAATTAAAAGATGCTTACTCCTTGGAAGGAAAGTTATGACCAACCTAGATAGCATATTCAAAAGCAGAGACATTATTTTGTCAACAAAGATCCGTCTAGTAAAGGCTGTGGTTTTTCCAGTGGTCATGTATGGATGTGAAAGTCAGACTGTGAAGAAAGCTGAGCACCGAAGACTGGATGCTTTAGAACTGTGGTGTTGGAGAGGACTCCTGAGAATCCCTTGGACTGCAAGGAGATCCTACCAGTCCCTCCTAAAGGAGATCAGTCCTGGGTGTTCTTGGAAGGACTGATGCTAAAGCTGAAACTCCATTACTTTGGCCACCTCATGCGAAGAGTTGACTCATTGGAAAAGACTCTGATGCTGGGAGGGATTGGGGGTAGGAGGAGAAGGGGATGACAGAGGATAAGATGGCTGGATGGCATCACCAACTCGATAGACATGAGTTTGGGTGAACTCCGGGAGATGGTGATGGACAAGGAGGCCTGGCGGGCTGCAATTCGTGGAGTCACAAAGAGTCAGACACAACTGAGTGACTGAACTGAACTGATATGTATAATCCTGGAGTTTGAAGACATCCTGGAGTGTGAAGACATCCTGGAGTGTGAAATTAAGTGAGTCTTAGGAAGCATTACAATGAACAGAGCTAGCAGAGGTAATGGAATTCCAGCTAAACTATTTAAAATCTAAAAGATGATGCTGTTAAAGTGCTGTACTCAATATGTCAGCAAGTTTGGAAAGCTCATCAGTGACTACAGGAATGGAGAAGGTCAGTTTTTTCATTCCAATCCCAGATAAAGGCAATGCCAAAGAAAGTTCAAACTATCAGACAACTGCAGTCATTTCCCATGTTAGTAAGGTTATGCTCATAATCCTTCAAGCTAGGCTTCAGCAGTACATGAACTGAGAACTTGCAGTTGCATAAGCTGGATTTAGAGAAGGCAGAGGAACCAGAGGTCAAATTGCCAACATCCGTTGTATCATAGAGAAAGTAACAGCATTTCAGTAAAACATTACTTCTGCTTGATCAGCTGTGCTAAAGCCTTTCACTTTGTGGATTACAACAAACCATGGAAAAGGTGGAATATTAAGGGAATATTAATCTTAAAGAGATGGGAATATCAGGCCACCTTACCTGTCTCCTGAGAAACCTGAATGCAGGTCAAGAAGCAACAGTTAGAATTGGACATGGAAAAACTGGTTCAAAATTGGGAAAGAAGTTTGACAAGATTATATATTGTCACCCTGTTTATTTAACTTCTATGCAGAGTACATCATGCAAAATACCAGGCTGGATGAATCAATCACAAGCTAGAAGCAAGATTGCCAGGAGAAATATCAACAACCTCAGATAGGCATATGATACAACTCTAATGGCCGAAAGTGAAGAGGAACTAAAAAGCCTCTTGATGAGAGTAAAATGCTGGCTTAAAACTCAACATTCAAAAAACTAAGATCACGGCATCTGGTTGCATCTCTTAATGGCAAATAGAAGGGAGAAAGTGGAAAGAGTGACAGATTTTCTTTTCTTGGGCTCTACAATCACTGTGGACGGTGACTGCAGCCACAAAATTTAAAGACTCTTGCTCCTTGGAAGAAAAGCTCTGACAAACCTAAAAAGCACAGACATCACTTTGCTGACAAAGGTCTGTATAGTCAAAGCCATAAATTTTCCAGTAGTCATGTACAGATATGAAAGTTAGATCATAAAGAAAGCTGAACACCAAAGAACTGATGCTTTCAGAAGACTCCTGTGAGTCCCTTGGACTGCAAGAAGATGAAACCAGTCAATCCTAAAGGAAATCAACACTGAATATTCATCAGAAGGACTGATGCTGAAGCTCCAATATTTTGACCACCTGAAAGAAAGAACCAACTCACTGGAAAAGACCCTGATGCTGGGAAAGACTGAGGGCAGGAGCAGAAGGGGATGACAGTGGATGAAATAGTTGGATGGCATCACTGACTCAATGGACATGAGTTTGAGCAAACTCTAGGAGATAAGGAAGGTCAGGGAAGCCTGGCATGCTGCAGTCCCTGGGGTCATCAAGATTCAACATAACTTAGCGACCAAGCAATGATCCTATTATCATTTACTTAATTTTCTTTTAAGGCTTTTTCTTTTTCTTGTGTTTCCTATCTAGAAAAGTTCCTTTAGCATTTGTTGTAAGGCTGGTTTCTCTTAACTTTTGCTTCTCTGTAAATCTTTTGATTTCTGTATCAAATCCAAATAAGATCCTTGCTAAGTAAACTTGATTGTAGGTTTTTTCATTTCATCACTTTAAGTATATCCTGCAATTCCTTTCTGACCTGCAGTTTCTGCTAAAAGATCAGCTGTTAACCTTTTGGGGATTCCTTGTATATGATTTGTTGCTTTTCCTTTGCTGCTTTTAATATTTTTTCTTTATGTTTAATTTTTGTTAGTTTAATTTGTATGTGTCTTAGCATATTTTTCTTTGGGTTTATCCTATATGGAACTCTCTGGGTTTCCTGGAAATGGGTGGCTAGTTCCTTTCCCATGTTAGGGCAGTTTTTGACTATCATCTCCTCAAAGATTTTCCCATATGCCTTCTTTTTCTCTTCTTCTGAGAACCCTGTAATTTGAATGTTGGTGTCTTTATTATTGTCCCAGAGGTCTCTGAGACTGTCTTCATTTCTTTTTATTCTTCTTTATTTATTCTGCTCCCCTTCAGTTATTTCTACTATTCTATCTTTAAGCTCACTTATCTATTCTTCTAAGTGACTCTACTATATATGCAGGTCAGGAAGCAACAGTTAGAACTGGACATGGAACAACAGACTGGTTCCAAATAGGAAAAGGAGTACGTCAAGGCTGTATATTGTCACCCTGCTTATTTAACTTATATGCAGAGTACATCACGAGAAACGCTGGGCTGGAAGAAGCATAAGCTGGAATCAAGATTGCTGGGACAAATATCAATAACCTCAGATATGCAGATGACACCACCCTTATGGCAGAAAGTGAAGAGGAACTAAAAAGCCTCTTGGTGAAAGTGAAAGTGGAAAGTAAAAAAGTTGGCTTAAAGCTCAACATTCAGAAAATGAAGATCATGGCATCTGGTCCCATCACTTCATGGGAAATAGATGGGGAAATAGTGGCTGACTTTATTTTTTGGGCTCCAAAATCACTGCATATGGTGATTTCAGCCATGAAATTAAAAGACGCTGACTCCTTGGAAGGAAAGCTATGACCAACCTAGATAGCATATTGAAAAGCAGAGACATTACTTTGCCAACAAAGATCTGTCTAGTCAAGGCTATGGTTTTTCCTGTGGTCATGTATGGATGTGAGAGTTGGACTGTGAAGAAAGCTGAGCGCTGAAGAATTGATGCTTTTGAATTGTGGTGTTGGAGAAGACTCTTGAGAGTCCCTTGGACTGCAAGGAGATCCAACCAGTCCATTCTGAAGGAGATCAGCCCTGGGATTTCTTTGGAAGGAATGATGCTAAAGCTGAAACTCCAGTACTTTGGCCACCTCATGCGAAGAGTTGGCTCATTGGAAAAGAGTCTGATGCTGGGAGGGATTGGGGGCAGGAGCAGAAGGGGACAACAGAGGATGAGATGGCTGGATGGCATCACTGACTCGATGGACGTGAGTCTGAGTGAACTCCGGGAGTTGGTGATGGACAGGGAGGCCTGGTGTGCTTCGATTCACGGGGTCGCAAAGAGTCGGACACGACTGAGCGACTGAACTGAACTGAACTGAACTGATTGTATTATTTCAGTTATTGTATTGTTCATTGCTGATGGTCTGTCTTTTATTTCTTTGAGGTCCTTGTTAAACATTTTTGTATCTTCTCAATCCGTGCCTCCATTCGATTTATCTGTGCCTCCAATCTATTTCTGAGATTTTGGGTTCTCTTTACTCTCATTACTCTGAGCTCTTTTTCAGGTAGGCTTCCTCCTCTTCATCTGTTTGGTCTTTTCAGTCTTTTACCGTGTGCCATCTGCTGCACCTCTCTCAGTCTTTGTTTCATTTAGTTGAACTTACTGTTCCAGTCTCCTTTCAAGAATGCAAGCTTGCGGGTCCTCTTGCTGGTGGAGTCTGCCCCCAGTGAGTGAGGCTGCACGTGTGCCTTCTGAAGGTTTCCTGGTGGAGGGAACTAGTGCATGTGTTCTGGTGGGTGAAGCTAAATCTTGTCTCTCTGAAGGGCAGTGCTGTGCCTAGTGGTGTGTTTTGGGATGTCTGTAGGCTTGGTATGGCTTTGGAATACCTGTCTGCTAACGGCTAGGGTTGTGTTCTTGTTGGGCTAGTTGCTTGGTGTGAGTCGTCTGGCTCTGGAGATTACTGGCCTTGGGTGGGGCCAAGTCTTAGTGCTGAGATGGAGGCCTTTGGGAGAGCTCTTGCTGATTAATATGCCATGGGGTTGGGAATTCTCTGGTGGTCCAACATCCTGGACACAGATGTCCTGCTGTGGAGGTTCAGGCCCCACTCCTGTCTAGAGCACTTAGACACCACTAGCCACATAGCTCTGAAGAGAGAAAGAAATAGAAAAAAAAATCAGACAAACATACAGGCAAAAAAGAGTGGACAAACAAAACACCAAGAGAAATTGTAAAAGTAACACCAAACAGATAAGAACAGAAAAAGAAACTCATGCACTCATACCCACAAAAAAAGAAAAGAAAAAAAGAAATAAAAAGAGGAATGAGAAAAGAAGAAACCCACCAATAAACAAACCATATAAACATGACAATAAAAACTAGACTAGCAAAAATATAAAATCAAAAGCATGTGAAAGAATGCAATATAATGAAAAAGCACTGTATAAATAGGAAAATAAAATAAGCTTATTTAAAAATAGAAGAATTTTAAAAAGGAAGAAGTAGAAAAATTTAAATTAAATGAATAATAAAAAAGGGTGACAACAGAAGAAAACAAAAGAGAAAAAGGCAAATATATATATAGAGAGAGAGAGACAGAGAGAGTGGTAATAGAATAATACTTTCCTGTGGCCTCAGCTGTCAGTGTCCTCACTACACAGTGAGCTTCAGCCAATCTGTCTACTCAGAAAATCCTCCAGTATTTCTAGGAAAGTCTCTGGACATGCTGTGGGCACTGTGGGGTCAGCTTAGATTCAGATCTGACTTTACTCCAGCTTGTATTTGCTTCCAAAGACCACAATTGCCCCCAAGTCCATAGCCTCCAGCCAATTTGGGGGATTTAATCTGTTGCTCCTGCAGCTACATAAGCAAATTCCCTTCTTCTTCTTTGGTAACGAAGCCCTTGGTTCTCAGTTTTGGTTTTGGCCCCTCTTCTGTTTGCTCTCTGGCATCTGTTTTCCACCCAGACAAGAGGAGTTGAATGCAGCAGCTGACTAGGACTCACTTGCTCAGTTGGCCCGGGGAGAGAATGGGGTACAGCAGACAAAATTGGGATGTGCAGGTTGTAACTACGGTGGCAGAGGCCTGCAGAAAGTTGCTACAGCCTGAGGTAGGTTGTGTGATTTCCCAAGGAAATTGGCCCTGAGTTGTGGGTCCTTTGTCAGTGCCAGGCTGCATAGGCTCCAGGAAGGTGTGGGCAGTTACCTGTGCCTGCTCACAGCTTGGTGGATGCTTCAGTGGCTGTTGTGCCAACCTCTGGGGTCAGAGACCACAGTTGCAGTCTGACCCACTTCTGACACTTGCTCAGGTAGAGGTGGAAACTGGCATGCCAACCTCTGGGATCACAGACTGCAGCTGTGGCTGGTCCCACCTATGGCACTTATGAAGGTGGTGCCCTGCCATCTGCGAGCACATGGAGTTAGAGAGTCCTTGTGACAATGATCTCTTGCCTCTCTGACAGTCTAAGGCTTTTCCCTGGACTTTCTCAATTGTCTTATACTAACCCCTGCAGATAGAGAAGGCAATGGGACCCCACTCCAGTATTGTTGCCTGGACAATCAATTGACAGTTGCCAGTACTGTCAATCCCATGGACAGAGGAGCCTGGTAGGCTGCAGTCCATGGGGTCGCTAAGAGTCGGACACGACTGAGCGATTTCACTTTCACTTTCATGCATTGGAGAAGGAAATGGCAACCCACTCCAGTGTTCTTGCCTGGAGAATCCCAGGGACGGGGGAGCCTGGTGGGCTGCCGTCTATGGGGTCGCACAGAGTCGGACACAACTGAAACAACTTAGCAGCAGCAGCAGCAACCCCTTCAGACTCTTCACTTGGCAGTCAACTCCAGTCCTCTTCCTGGAGACTGATCTCTGAAGCCTGAGCCTCAGCACCCAGCCCCCTACTCAGCGTGGTAAGTGCACAGACAAGCATCTCAGGCTGGAAAGTGCTGGTTAGTACTGATCTGTGCTGAATTCTCTTCTCCTTGCCTTCTGTAAGCCTGTTGTACTTCCCTCTGAGGTTCTGAAGTTCTTCCCTGTCTCTGCTTCTGAGGGGGTTTTTGCTGCTGCTGCTAAGTCACTTCAGTCATGTCCAACTCTGTGCGACCCCATAGACGGCAGCTCACTAGGCTCCCCCGTCCCTGGGATTCTCCAGGCAAGAACACTGGAGTGGGTTGCCATTTCCTTCTCCAATGCATGAAAGTGAAAAGTGAAAGTGAAGTTGCTCAGTCATGTCCAACTCAGCGACCCCATGGACCACAGTCTACCAGGCTCCTCCATCCATGGGATTTTCCAGGCAAGAGTACTGGAGTGGGTTGCCATTGCCTTCTCCGCAGGGGGTTTCTGAGTGTATGGAAACTTTCCCTGCTTCACAGCCATCTTCCAGAGGCACAGGCCCTATTCTGATTCATTTGTCTCTCTTTTTTTTTCTTATTTCTTTTGCCCTATCCCATTATGTGAGATTAGCTTGCCTTTTTGGAAGTCTGAGTTCTTCTGCCAGTGTTCAGTAAGTGTTTTGTAGGAGTTGTTCCAGGTTCAGATGTATTTTTGATGTATTTGTGTGGAGGAAGATGAGTTCTCCATGTCTTACTCCTCTACCATCTTGAAAACCCCCTCTCAATTCTGTTTCTAAATAAAGTAGAAACACAAATCTAAATAGACCTATCTTAGATAAGTAGATACAATTGTTGATTAAATATCCCACAAAGGAGAGCCTAAGCTTCAATGACTTCACTGATAGATACTATGAAACATTAAGGAAAACATAATATCAATCCTACAAAAACTCCTTCAGAAAATAGAGGAGCCAGGTGTGTGTGCCTCTGTGCTCAGTCATGTCCGACTCTGCAACCTTGTGGACTGTAACCCACCAGACTCCTCTGGGAGCCTGTCCATGGGATTTCCCAGGAAAGAATACTGGAGTGGGTTGCCATTTCCTTCTCCATGGGCTCTTCCTGACCCAGAGACTGAACTCACGTCTCCTGTGTCTCCTGCCTTGCAGGCAGATTCTTTACCCTCTGAGTCCCAGCTTATTTTATGAAGCCGTTATTATCTTGATTTCAAAGCCAGGAGAAAATATCTTAAGGAGAGGAACCTGCTAATCAACATTCCTCATAAGCATGTACATAATATTTCTTTAAAAATACACACCCAATCCAGCTTACAATGATAAGCATTATGCACTATGACCAAGTGATGTATTTCCCAGGAGAGCAAGGTTGGTGTAACATCTAAAAATCAGTTAATGTAAAACACCACATCAAGAGATACCATATGATCATTCAATAGATTCAAAGAATTTGATAAAAATCAAATGCTCTTTTATGGTAAAAATTCTCAAGAAACTGGAAATAAATAGTAATTTCTGGTACTTGATAAAGAGCATCCATGAAAACCCTACAGCTAATGTGAGACCTTTATGAAAGATTTAATTGTAAATGACTTCAATATCTAACCACTGCAGTTAAGGTGAAAAAAATATTAACAGTATACTTATTCTATAGAAAGAAGTAAAATGACCTTTATTGACAGAAAACAGTATAGTCTGTGTAGAATGTCCTAAGGAATGTTATTAGTTGAAGAACTAATAAGTATACTAAAGTTCTAGGATATAAGATCAATGGCATTTCTATATGTTAGCCATACGCAATCCAGAAATAAAGCTAAGGAATCAAGTTTAGTCATAATAGCATCAAAAATAAGTTATTTAGAAATAAATTTTAGAAGAAATGCAAGAAAGATATGTTGAAAACTATAGAACAATGCTGAGAGAAAAAGTTCTAAATAACTGAAGAGATATACCAGGTTCATAGATTGAAAGATTCATGTTAAGAACTCAGTCCTTTTCAAATTGACCTATGTATTCAGTGCAATCTCTAGCAAAAAGCCAGCAGGCTTAAAAAAAAAAAAAAAGGCTTGCTGATCTTAAAATGTATAACGGAATTCAAATAACCTTGAATAGCCAAAACAATTTTGACAAAAAAGAACTAATTTGGAGGACTTACACTGCCTGATTTCAGAACTTACTGTAAAGCCACTGTAATCAAGATAGGGTGGCATTGGCATAAGGATAAACATAAATAGATCGGTGGAACAGAATAGATTGCCCAGAAACAGGTTCACAGAAAACAGATGGTGGTATACAATTGATTTTCAATATAAATACCATGGAAATTCATGGTCTTTTCTACAAATGCTGTTAATTAAATATTCATATTCAAAAATATTAGACCCTTAGCTCATGCCATACATAAAAATTAACTGAATGAGCTAACACTACAAAACATCTAGAGAAAAGAATAGAAAAAAACCTTTATGATCTTGGGGTAAACAAAAATATATTAGATATGACATCAAAAGCCCAATTCAAAACACACAAAAAATTTCATTGGAATTCATCAAAATTAAAATTGTTGCTCTTCAAGAGACATTGAAAGACAAGCCACAAATAGGAAGAAAATAGTTGTGACCCATGTATATGGTAAAAGACCTGTGTTCAGAATTTATAAAGAACTCTTAAAATTCAGTAATAAGAGGTAAACAACCCAATAATAGAATGGACAGAAGATCTGAATTGATGTTTCACCATAGATAACATATGCTAGCAAGCACATGGAAAAATGTTCAGCATCATTAATCACTAGGGTGATGCACATAAAACTATGAGATTCCACTTTATGTAGTAGAATGACATAAATAAATGACATAAAAATAAATCATATTTTAAAAACCAACAATATCTAAATGTGGAGAAATTGGAACTCTTGTACATTGATGGTTGCAATGGGAAATGGTATATCTAATTTGCAAAATATTTCATCAACTTCTAAAAGGTTAAACAGAGACTTAACAAGGGCACCCAGACACTCCATTCCTAGATACTGACACAAGAAAAATGAAAACATGTTTATACAAAGACTTGTACCAGAATTTCATAGCAGCATTATTAAAAATAGCCTCAAACTGGAAAAATCTAATAGTCCATTAACTGATGAATGAATAAAAAATTATATTTTCAATAGAATACTATCCAGGAAGAAAAAGGAATCAACAACTACAGCATATAGCATGAGTGAACCTTGAAAACACTATGTTAAGTGAAAGAAGCCAGATGCAAAATACTATATATTACATAATCCCACTTATATGAAATTTCTAGAAATAGCAGAACTCTGAGGCATAAAGGAGGTCAGTGGTTGCCTGAGGCTGGTGTTTGAAGCAGGAATTGCCTGCAAAAAGGAATGAAAGAAACTTTGGGAGTATAGGCATTTTTCTAAAAATGGAATGTGGTGATAGTTGCACAACTGAATAAATATACTAAAAGCAATCAGATTTACTAAACTGTTACGGAATGTAACTTATACCTCAATAAAGTTGTCAAAAAAGATGTCAAAAAGTCCTGTGGCTTATTATGGTAGTATGGTCTACATACATGATTCTCACTGATATGATACCACATTGTACTTATATATACAAACATATGTACATATTTGTCCATCTCTATCAAAAGACTGTAAATTCTTTTTTTATGCAGCTCCACTGGAGAAGGCAATGGCAACCCACTCCAGTACTCTTGCCTGGAAAATCCCATGGACGGAGGGGCTTGGTAGGCTGCAGTCCATCGGGTCACTAGGAGTCAGACACGACTGAGCAACTTCACTTTCACTTTTCACTTTCATGCATTGGAGAAGGAAGTGGCAACCCACTCCAGTGTTCTTGCCTGGAGAATCCCAGGGACGGGGAAGCCTGGTGGGCTGCCGTCTATGGGGTCGCACAGAGTCGGACATGACTGAAGTGACTTAGCAGCAGCAGCAGCATGAAGCTCCACATTGTGTCAAGCCTCCTAGAAGTGTCTGTTGATTCTGGATTTCCTTCTTCCCTTATTGTTTACTACCTTGGTAGCCCTAATGTCTTTAATCAGAGATAAATAAATCAGGCTTACTAGGATATATTTTTATTGAGGTTTATTTATTGTTATATATTCAGTTCAGTCACTCAGACATATCTGACTTTGTGACCCCATGGACTGCAGCACTCCAGGCTTCCCTGTCCATCACCAACTGCCGGAGTTTACTCAAACTCATGTTCTTCAAGTCGGTGATGCCATCCAACCATCTCATCCTCTGTCGTCCCCTTTTCCTTCTGCCTCCAATCTTTCCCAGCATCAGGGTCTTTTCCAGTGAGTCAGTTCTTCACATCAAGTGGCCAAAGTATTGGAGTTTCAGCTTCAGCATTAGTCCTTCCAATGAATATTCAGGACTGATCTCCTTTAGGATGGACTGGTTGGATCTTCTTGCAGCCCAAGGGACTCTCAAGAGTCTTCTCTAACACCACAGTTCAAAAGCATCAGTTCTTCAGTGCTCAGTTTTCTTTATAGTCCAACTCTCACATCCATACATGACTACTGGAAAAACTATAGCTTTGACTAGATGGACCTTTGTTGATAAAGTAATGTCTCTGCTTTTTAATATGCTGTTTAGGTTGGTCATAACTTTTCTTCCAAGGAGCAAGCGTCTTTTAATTTCATGATTTTGGAGCCCAGAAAAATAAAGTCTGACACTGTTTCCATTGTTTCCCCATCTATTGCCATGAAGTGATGGGACCAGATGCCACGACCTTAGTTTTCTGAAAGTTGAATTTTAAACAACTTTTTCACTCTCCTCTTTCACTTCCATCAAGAGGCTCTTTAGTTCTTCTTTGCTTTCTGCCATATCAGTAGTGTCTTCTGCATATCTTAGGTTATTGATACTTCCCCCTGCAATCTTGATTCAAACTTGTGTTTCATCCAGCCTGGCATTTTGCATGATGTACTCTGCATAAAAGTTAAATAAGCAGGGTGACAATATACAGCCTTGACGTACTCCTTTCCCGATTTGGAACCAGTCTATTGTTCCATGTCCAGTTCTAACTGTTGCTTCTTGACATACATGTAGATTTCTCAGGAGACAGGTCAGATGGTCTGGTATTCCCATCTCTTTAAGAATTTTCCACAGTTTGTTGTGATCCACACAGTCAAAGACTTTGGAATAGTAGATGTTTTTCTGTTATATAATATATAACAATATTAATAAATTTAAAGTGTACTATTTAATGATTTTTGACAATTGTATACAATGGTTTAACCATGACATAGTTATAATGTAGCAAATCTCCAGCACCACATAAAGTTTCCTTATAGCTAGTCTCCACTTTCATCTTCTGGCCACATAATACAATCTCTGATTTACTTTCTTTTGCCATAATTCGCTGTATCACTGCCCTAAAATTTCATATAAATGGAATCATATATCATGTATTATTCTGTGAATGACTTCTTTCACGCTGCATAATTATTTGGAGATTAATTCATGTTGTGTATATCAACACACCATTATTTTTTTGGGGGGGGCAGTCATTGAAAACTTTTATTTGCCAGTATTATAACCTTAGAAAGGTAGCAATATGTGCATTCAATCTTTTTTTTAATTTAAATTTATTTATTTTAATTAGAGGCTAATTACAATATTGAATTGGTTTTGCCATACATCAACATGAATCCACCACGGGTGTACATGTGTTCCCCATCCTGAATCCCCTTCCCACCTCCCTTCCCATACCATCCCTCTGGGTCATCCCAGTTTACCAGCCCCAAGCTTCCTGTATCCTGCATCAAATATGGACTGGCGATTCATTTCTTATATGATATTATACATGTTTCAATGCCATTCTCCCAAATCATCCCCTGCTCCCTCTCCCACAGAGTCCAAAAGACTGTTCTATACATCTGTGTCTCTTTTGCTGTCTCACATACAGGGTTATCATTACCATCTTTCTAAATTCCATATATTTGCGTTAGTGTACTGTATTGGTGTTTTTCCTTCTGGCTTACTTCACTCTGTATAATCGGCTCCAGTTTCATCCACCTCATTAGAACTGATTCAAATGTATTCTTTTTAATGGCTGAGTAATACTCCATTGTGTATATTTTGTTGTTGTTGTTAAGTAGAATCTCATTGTATAGATACACCACAGTAAGTTTACCATTCACTGATTGATGGATATGTGGATTTTTTTCTAATTTTTAGCTATTACAAATAGAGTTGATATAAAACTTTGTTTTTTACATCTTTGTGTAAACTTATATTCTCATTTATCTTAGGAAAATACTTAGAAATGCAATTACTAGGACATATCAGTATGTGGTTAACTTTGTAAGAAACCACTGTAGTACTTTCCAAAGTTGTACCATCCTGCATTGTCACTAGCAATGCATGAGCAATAGTTTAAAATTTATAGTACAATACCACAGCCAGGATACTGACATTGAGGTAACCCACCAATCTTATTGAGAGTTCCCACTTCACTTGTATTTGTGTGTGTGTGTGTCTGTATGTGGAGAAGGCAATGGCACCCCACTCCAATACTCTTGCCTGGAAAATCCCATGGATGGAGGAGCCTGGTAGGCTGCAGTCCATGGGGTTGCTAGGAGTCGGACACGACTGAGTGACTTCACTTTCACTTTTCACTTTCATGCATTGGAGAAGGAAATGGAAATCCACTCCAGTGTTCTTGCCTGGAGAATCCCAGGGACAGGGGGGCCTGGTGGGCTGCCGTCTATGGGGTCACAGAGAGTCGGACATGACTGAAGTGACTTAACAGTGTCTGTATGTGTGCATGCTCTCACGTGTAATTAGTCCTATGCAATTTTATTACACATGTAGGTTTGTGTATTAATTACCATAGTCAAAGTATAAAGAACAATTTCATTTCCCTCAAGGATTCTTCTATGTTACCCTTTTATAACTACACTTACCTCCCCAAGGCTCTCCCAACCCTCACCCCTGTCAAATAGTAATTTGTTCTGAATCTTTATAATCTTATTTCAAGAATATTATTAAAATAAAATCACAGTATGTAACGTTTTGGGAATGGGAATGGATTTTTAAACTTAGCATAAATTCCCTGGGGTTTCATCTAAGCTGGCAACCCACTCCAGTGTTCTTGCCTGGAGAATCCCAGGGACGGGGGAGCCTGGTGGGCTGCCGTCTATGGGGTCGCACAGAGTCGAACACGACTAAAGCGACGCAGCAGCAGCAGCAGCAGTGCATATTAATGGCTATTTCCTTTTTGTTTTTTTAATATTATTTCATGGTATGTATATGCCACAATTGTTTAACCATTCACCCACTATAAGACACATGAGTGTTTCCAGTGTTTGGTTACAAAGAATAAAGATGCTATGAACATTCACATACACATTTTGTGTGTAACCAAAAGTTACAATTTCTCTAGAATAAATGCTCCCTTTATGGATCATAACTTTGTCATGGTGAAGGGGTTTCTGTACCTCAGTGAAGCCATGAGCCATGCCCTGGAGGACCACCCAAGACAGACAGGTCATAGTTAAGAGTTCTGACAAAATGCATTCCACTGGAGGAGGAAATGGCAACCCACTCCAGACCTCTTGCCAGTAGAACCCCATGAAATGTACGGAAAGGTAAAAAGATATGACACCAGAAGATGAGTCCTCCCACTCAGGTCAGAAGATATCTTATATGCTGCTGGAGAAGAGTGGAGGGCAATGACTAACAGAATGAAGTGGCTGAGCCAAAGCAGAAATGATGCTTAGCTGTGGATGTGTCTGGTGGTGAAATTAAAGTCTGATACTGTAAAGAACAATACTGCATAGGAACTGGATTGTTAGGTGCATGAATGAACATAAATTGAACATGGTCAAGCCAGAGATGGCAAGAATGAATATCAACATTGTAGAAATCAGTGAACCAAAATGGACTGGAATGGTGAATTCAATTTAGATGACCATTATGTCTATTACTGTGCGCAAGAATCCCTTAAAAGAAAAGCAGTAGCCATCATAGTCAACAAAAGAGTCTGAAATGCAGTACTTGGGTGAAACTTTAAAAAATGACGAAATGGTCTCAGTTCATTTCCAAGTTAAACCATTCAGCATGACAGTAATCCAAGTCTATGCCTCAAACACTGATGCCAGAAAAGCTAAAGTTGACTGGTTCTATGAAGACCTACAAAATCTTCTAGAACTAACACCAAAAAAAAAAAAAAGATGTCTTTTTCATCATAGGGGATTGGAATGCAAAACTAGGAAGTCAAGAGATAACTGGAGTAAAAGGCAAGTTTGGCCTTGGAGTACAAAATGAAGCATGGCAAAGGCTAACAGAGTTTTGTTGAGACAATACCCTTATCATAGCAAACACCTTTTTCCAACAATCCAAGAGATGACTTTATACATGGACATCACCAGATAGTGAATAAGGAAATCAGGTTGATTATGGTCTTTGCAGCAGATGATGGAGAAGCTCTATACAGTCTACAAAAGCAAGATCTGGAGCTGACTGTGGCTCAGATCATGAGCTCCATTTGGCAAAGTTCAGGCTTAAATTGAAGAAAGTAGGGAAAACCACTAGTCCATTCAGGTATGACATTAATCCCTTACAGTGGGATGATGAATGGATTCATTGGGATTAGACCTGGTAGACAGACTGCTTGAAGAATTGTGGATGGAGGGTCATATCATTGTACAGGAGACAGTGACCAAAACCATCCCCAAGAAAAATAAATGCAAGAAGGCAAAGAGGTTGTCTGAAGAGGATTTACACATAGCTGAGGAAAGAAGAGAAGCAAAAGGCAAGAGAGAAAGGAGGTCATATTCAACTGAATGCAGAATTCCAGAGAATAGAAAGGAGAGATAAGAAGGCCTTCTTAAATGCAAAGAAATAGAATAAAACAATGGAATGGGAAAGACTAGAGATCTCTTCAAGAAAATTTGGAGCTATCAAGGGAACATTTCATGCAAGCATGGGCATGATACATGCAGAAACAGTAAGGACCTACCAGAAGCAGAAGAGATTAAGAAGCAGTGGCAAGAATACACAGAAACACTATACAAGATAAGTTTTAATAACCCAGATAACAAGGACAGTATGGTCACTCATCTAGAGCCAGACATCCTGGAGTGTAAAGTCAACTGAGCTTTAGGAATCATTGTGATTAATAAAATGAGTGGAAGTGATTGAATTCCAGCTGAGCTATTTCAAATCCTAAAAGATGATGCAACTAAAGTGCTGCACTCAATATGTCAGCAAGTTTGGAAAACTCAGCAATGGACACAGGAATGGAAAATGTCAGTTTTCATTCCAATCCCAAAGAAAGGCAATGCCAAAGAATGTTCAAACTATCATACAGTTGTGCTGCTTTCACATGCTAGCAAGGTTATGTTCAAAATCCTTCATGCTAGGCTTCAGCAGTAGGTGAACCAAGAACTTCCAGATGTACAAGCTGGGTTTAGAAAAGGCAGAGGAACCAGAAGTCAAGTTGCCAATATACATTGGATCATGAAGAAAGAAGGGAGTTCCACAAAAACATCCACTTCTGTTTCATTGATTACACTAAAGCCTTTGACTCTGTTGATAACAACAAACCATGGAAAATTCTTAAAGAAATGGGAATACCAGACCACCTTACCTGTCTCCTGAGAAACCTGTATGCAGCTCAAGAAGCAACAGTTAGAACTCCATGGAACCATGGACTGGTTCCAAACTGAGAAAGGAGTACATTAAGGCTGCATATTGTCATCCTGCTTATTTAACCTCTATGTAGAGTGTATCATGTGAAATGCCGGACTGGATGAATCTCAAGCTGGAATCAATATTTCTGGGAGAAATATCAACAATCTCATATATGCAGATGATACCATTCTAACAACAGAGTGAAAAGAAACTAACCTCTCTTGAGGGTGAACGAGGAGAGTTAAAAGTCCAGCTTGAAACTCAACATTCAAAAAACTAAGATCATGGCATCCAGTCCCATCACTTCATGGCGGATAGATGGGGGAAAAGTGGAAGCAGTGACAGATTGAGACATCACCTTACTGATAAAGGTCCATATAGTCAAAGCTATGGTTTTTGCAGTATTCATGTACAGATGTGCGAGTTGGACCATAAAGAAGGCTGAGTTCTGAAGAATTGACGCTCTTGAACTGTGGTGCTAGAGAGACTCTTGAGAGTCCCTTGGACAGCAAGGAGATCAAACCAGTCAATTGTAAAGGCAATCAAGCCTGAAAACATAATGACCCCAAGCTTAAAGGATGCAACAAAAGCAGCTCTAAGAAGGAAGTTTATAACAATACAATCTTACCTCAAGAAACAAAAAAAAATCTCAAAAAAAAAAAAAAAAAACCCACAAAAAACCCAACAACCTAAACCTAAAGCAATGACAGAAAGAAGAATGACAAACCACAAAATTATTAGAAGGAAAAAAATCATAAAGATCATAGCAGAAATAGTTGAAAGAAAAATGAAAAAAATAATAGTAAAGATCAATACCAGACATAAAAATAAACTCAAAATGGATTAAAGATCGAAATGTAAGGCTGGATACTATAAAACTCTTAGAGAAAAATATAGACAGAACACACTCTGACATAAATTTCAGCAAGGTCTTTTTTGTCCCACCTCCCAGAGTAATGAAAATAAAAACAAAAATAAACAAATGGGATCTAATTAAACATAAAATAGAACCATAATCAAGACAAAAAGACAACCTTCAGAATGGAAGAAAATATTTGCAAATGAAGTAGCTGACAAAGGTTTAAACTCCAAAATATATAAACAGCTCATGCAGCTCAATGTAAAAAAAAAAAAAAAAAAAGCAACTCAATCCAAAAAATAGAAGATCTAAATAGACATTTCTCCAAAGAAGACATACAGATGCTCAAGCACATGAAAATGTGCTCAACATCACTAGTTTTTCAGTTCAGTTCAGTCGCTCAGTCGTGTCTGACTCTTTGTGACCCCATGAACTGCAGCAGCCACGCCTCCCTGTCCATCACCAACTGCCAGAGTCTACCCAAACCCATGTCCATTGAGTCAGTGATGCCATCCAGCCGTCCCATCCTCTGTCATCCCCTTCTTCTCCTGCCCTCAATCTTTCCCAGCATTAGGGTCTTTTCTAATGAGTTGGCTCTTCACTTCATGTTGCAAAGGTATTGGAGTTTCAGCGTCAGCATCAATCCTTTCAATGAATATTCCAGGTTGATTCATTTTAGGATTGACTGGTTGGATCTCCTTGCTGTCCAAGTGACTCTCAAGAGTCTTCTCTAGCACGACAGTTCAAAAGCATCAGTTCTTTGGTGCTCAGCCTTCTTTATGGATCAACTCACATCTGTACATGACTACTGGAAAAAACCATAGCTTTGACTATGCAGACCTTTGTTGGCAAAGTGATGTCTCTGCTTTTTAATATGCTATCTGGGCTTGTCATAGTTTTCCTTCCAAAGAGCATCTTTTAATTTCAAGGCTATAGTCATCATCCACAGTGATTTTGGAGCCCAATAAAATAAAATCTGTCACTGCTTATACCTTTTCCCCTTCTATTTGTCATGAAGTGATGGGACCAGATGCCATGATCTTAGTTTATTTGATGTTGAGTTTTAAGAGAGCTTTTTCATTTTTGTCTTTCACTTTCATCAAGACACTTGTTAGTTCCTCTTCATTTTCTGCCATTAAAGTGGTATCATCTGCATAATCTGAGATTGTTGATATTTCTCCCAGCAATATTGATTCCAGCTTGTGATTCACCCAGCCTGTCATTTCATATGATATACTCTGCATAAGCAGGATGACAATATACAGCCTTGACGAACACCTTTTCCAATTTGGAACAAGTTTGTTGTTCCATGTCTGGTTCTAACTGTTGCTTCTTGAGCTGCACACAGGTTTCTCAGGAGACAGGTAAGGTGATCTGATATCCCCATCTCTTTCAGAATTTTCCACAGTTTGTCCTGTCCACACAGTCATAGGGTTTGGTGTAATCGATTAAGCAGAAGTAGATTTTTCTGGAACTCTCTTGCTTTCTCCATGATCCAGTGAATGTTGGCAATTTGATCTCTGGTTCCTCTACCTTTTCTAAATCTAGCTTGTACATCTGGAATTTCTTGGTTCACATACTGCTGAAGCCTAGCCTGAAGGATTCTGAGCATAATCTTGCTAGCATGTGAAAGGAGTACAATTAAACATTCTTTGGCATTGCCCTTCTTTGGGATTGGAATGAAAGCTGACCTTTTCCATTCCCATGTCCACTGCTGAATTTTCCAAACTTGATGACATACTGAGTGAAGCACTTTACCTTTGTCACCCTTTAGGATTTGAAATAATTCAACTATAATTTCATCACCTTCATTAGCTTTGTTCATCATAATGCTTCCTAAGGCCCACTTGACTTTATACTCCAGGATGTCTGCCTCTGAGTGACCACACCTTTGTGCTTATCTGGCTCATCAAAATCTTTCTTGTATAGTTCTCTAATGTATTCTTACCATCACTTCTTAAGCTCTTCTGCTTCTGGTAGGTCCTTACTGTTTCTGTCTGTATGGTGCCCATCCTTGCATGAAATGTTCCCTTGATAGCTCCAATTTTCTTGAAGAGATCTCTAGTCTTTCCCATTCTATTGAGTTCCTCTGTTTCTTTGCATTGTTCATTTGAGAAAGCCTTTATCTCTTCTTGCAATTCTCTGGAACTCTGCACACAATGTTTAGTAGAAATTTGGACCTTTTTTCCTTTTTTTCAGGAGATTTTGTATTATGAATTGAAGTTCCTTCATGGTTATAAGGTGATTCAAATTATTTTATATTGGGTGAGTTGTAGTAGTTTGTATTATTCAAAAAATTGCTCCATTTCATGTAATCTGTTAATTTTAACATAAAAGTTGTTAGTGGCTTTCCCTTGTCATTCTGAAATCTTCAGGACTGTAATCGACTGTATGTTTGTTTCCCTCCAAAATTCAAATACTGAAGTCCTGACCCCTTCCAGGTGATAGTATCAGGAGGTGATTAAGTCATGAGGGTGGAGGCTTCCACCTTCATGTTATTATTTCCATTTATGGAAATTGTTCCATAAATAGAAACAATGCCCTTATAAAGGAGATCCCAGATTGCTCCCTTGCCCCTTCTGCCATGTGAGGATACAATGAAAAGAAAGCCACTCATGAACTAAGAAGTCCCTTCCCAGACTGGATCTGCTGACACCTTGATCCTGACTTCTCACCATCTAGCACTTGGAGAAATAAATGTTTGTTGTTTATAACCCACCCAGTCTATGATATTTTTGTTGTAACATTCCAAACAGACTAAAAGAAGTATCTATGGTCATACTCTCTGTTTCATTTTTGTTATTACTAATTTGTGTAATTTCTGTCTTTTTTTCTTTGTCAATCTTGATAGAGGTTTGTCAATTTATCAATATTTTCAGAGAACCAATTTATTTTAGTCTTGCTGAGGTTTTTCCTAGTGTTTTCTGCTTTCAATTATTGATTTCTGTTCTTATCTATTATTTCCTTGTGTTTGCTTTGAATTTATTTTGTTCTTCCTGAGTTAGGAACCTTGAGTATTGACTTAAGACTTTTTTTTTTTTTCTAATATAAGCATTTAGTGCAATAAATTTCCTTCTCAGAACTATTGAGCTCCCTCCCACATATCTTGAAATGCTTTATTTTTATTTTCATTCAGTTTTAATTTCCTACAAACATCTTATTTGACCCATGGATTATGTAGAAGTTGTTGTTTAATTTCCATGTGTTTAGAGACTTTCCTGTTTTCTTTCTGTTGTAAATTTCTAATTTGATTCTGTTGTGGTCAGAGGATATATTATGTATGATTATAATCATTTTCAATTTGTTGAGGCTTGTTTTATGGCCCAGAATATGGTCTTGGTGAATGTTTGATGGCAATGGAAAAAAATGTGTAATGTGCTATTTTTGGTTGTAGCATTCTGTATATGTTAATTAGATTCTGTTAGTTGATCGTGTTGTTCTTTTATATCCTAGCTGATTTTTTCTCTAGTAGCTCTATCAGTTGCTGCAAAGGGGTTGAAGAATCCTTATAATACAGGATTTTCCTCTTTCAACTTTAAACTTGATTGTTTTTGTATCATACATTTTGAGTCTCTGTTTTCTGTTGAGCACACAACTAGAATTATAATGTCTTTCTGGTGGATTGGTCCTTTAATTACTATGTAATGTTCCTCTTCATTTTTAGTAAGTTTCTTTGCCTTGAAATCTGCTTAATCTGGTATTTATATAATCACTCATACCTTGTTAGAAATGTTTACATGGTATGTTATTTTCCATCCTTTTACTTGCAACCCACATATATTGACTTTAAGATGAGTTTCTTGTAAGCAGACACACAGTTTATATTAATAATGTTTCACTTTAATCTGCTCAATCTCTGCCTTTTGGGGAGTATATTTATCTCATTCACATTACATTAATATATTTTTATAATTTGTTTCCTGTTCCTCTCTTTCTTATTTCCCTTTTCAATCCTTCCCATAGATTAAACATTTTTAGGATTCCACATTGGTTTATTTATAGTGTTTTGAGGGAGATGGGGTATAATTTTCTCCAAGGTTGATCTAGGTATTAAAATATATGAATTATTGCAGTACTTTGGTATCACCATATTACCACCTTGGGTGAAGTATAGATACCTTACATTCATTTATGTCTTTTTATATATAACTACCCTACAAATAATTTCTCTATAATTTTTCTTCTATAATCAATATTATGTACAAAATTAACGAGGAAGAGGGTATAATTAATGTAATAATTTTCTCCTATTTTAATTGCTTTTTCTTCTTTCCTGAATTTTCAGTATTCCTTGTTTTATCATTTTCTTTCCGTTTGAGGGAATTTCTTTTGCAATTTTAAAAGTGGACTCCTGGTTGGTCTCCCTTGCTGGTGCTGTTGAATACCTGATGTTCTTGGTGGGAATCTCATTCAGTCCAGAACAGAAATGTGTCTACCAGGGTTTCCTTCTGTTGATAAGTTGAGTGTTGGAGAATGCCAGGCCTGGGTCACTTTGGTCTGTTGGGTGGAGGAAGAGGTTATGAGACACCCTGCTGTAATACTGTTCAGTTCAGTTCAGTCACTCGGTTGTGTCCCACTCTTTGTGACCCGATGAACTGCAGCATGCCAGGCTTCCCTGTCCATCACCAACTCCTGGAGTTTACCCAAGCTCATGCCCATTGAGTTGGTGATGTCATCCAACCATCTCATCCTCTGTCGTCCTCTCCCCTCCCGCCCTCGTTCTTTTCCAGCATCAGGGTCTTTTCAAATGAGTCAGCTCTTCGCATCAAGTGGCCAGAGTACCCGAGTTTCAGCTTCAACATCAGTCCTTCCAATGAACACCCAGGACTGATCTCCTTTAGGATGGACTGGTTGGATCTGCTTGCAGTCCAAGGGACTCTCAAGAGTCTTCTCCAATACCACAGTTCAAAGGCATCAATTCTTCTGTGCTCAGCTTTCTTTATAGTCTAACTCTCACATCCATACATGACTACTGGAAAAACCATAGCCTTGACAAGACGGACATTTGTTAACAAAGTAATGTCTCTGCTTTTTAATATGCTACCTAGGTTGGTCATAACTTTCCTTCCAAGAAGTCAGCGTCTTTTAATTTCATGGTTACAGTCACCATCTGCAGTGATTTTGGAGAGCCAAAAAATAAAATCAGCCACTGTTTCCACTGTTTCCCCATCTATTTGCCATGAAGTGATGGGACTGGATGCCATGATCTTAGTTTTCTGAATGTTGAGCTTTAGGCCAACTTTTTCACTCTCCTCTTTCACTTTCATCAAGAGGCTTTTTAGTTCTTCTTCACTTTCTGCCATAAAGGTGGTATCATCTGCATATCTGAGGTTACTGATATTTCTCTTGGCAATCTTGATTCCAGCTTGTGCTTCTTCTAGCCCAGCATTTCTCATGATGTACTCTGCGTATAAGTTAAATAAGCAGGGTGACAAAATACAGCCTTGACGTACTCCTTTTCCTATTTGGAACCAGTCTGTTGTTCCATGTCCAGCTCTAACTGTTGCTTCCTGACCTGCATATAGGTTTCTCAAGAGGCAGGTCAGATGGTCTGGTATTCCCATCACCTTCAGAATTTTCCACAGTTTATTATAATCCAACAGTCAAAGGCTTTGGCATAGTCAATAAAGCAGAAATAGATGTTTCTCTGGAACTCTCTTGCTTTTTCTATGATCCAGCAGATGTTGACAATTTGATCTCTGGTTCCTCTGCCTTTTCTAAAACCAGCTTGAACATCTGGAAGTTGACGATTCACATATTGCTGAAGCGTGGCTTCAAGAATTTTGAGCATTACTTTACTAGCATGTGAGATGAGTGCAACTGTGTGGTAGTTTGAACATTCTTTGGCATTGGAATTAACACTGACCTTCTCCAGTCCTGTGGCCACTGCTGTGTTTTCCAAATTTGCTGGCATATTGAGTGCAGCACTTTCACAGCATCATCTTTTAGGATTTGAAATAGCTCAACTCAAATTCCATTACCTCCACTAACTCTGTTCATAGTGATGCTTCCTAAGGCCCACTTGACTTCACATTCCAGGATGTCTGGCTCTAGGTGAGTGAACACACCATCGTGATTATCTGGCTCATGAAGACTTTTTTTGTGCAGTTCTTCTGTGTATTCTTGCTACCTCTTTTTAGTATCTTCTGCTTCTGTTAGGTCCATACCATTTCTGTCCTTTATTGAGCCCATCTTTGCATGAAATGTTCCCTTGGTATGTCTAATTTTCTTGAAGAGATCTCTAGTCTTTCCCACTCTGTTGTTTTCCTCTATTTCTTTGCATTGATCACTGAGGAAGGCTTTCTTATCTCTCTTTGGTATTCTTTGGAACTCTGCATTCAAATGGGTATATCTTTCCTTTTCTCCTTTGCCTTTAGCTTCTCTTCTTTTCACAGCTATTTATAAGGCCTCTTCAGAACAGCCATTTTGCTTTTTTGCATTCCTTTTTCTTGGGGATGCTCTTGCTCCTTGTCTCCTGTACAATGTCATGAACCTCCATCCATAGTTCATCAGGCAGTCTGTCTATCAGATCTAGTCACTTAAATCTATTTCTCACTTCCACTGTATAATCATAAGGGACTTAATTTAGGTCATACCTGAATGGTCTAGTGGTTTTCCCTACTTTCTTCAATTTAAGTCTGAATTTGGCAATAAGGAGTTCATGATCTGAGCCACAGTCAGCTCCTCGTCTTGTTTTTGCTGACTGTATAGAGCTTATCCATCTTTGGCTGCAAAGAATATAGTCAATCTGATTTTGGTGTTGACACTCCAGTGATGTCCATGTGTAGAGTCTTCTCTTGTGTTGTTGGAAGAGGTTGCTATGAGCAGTGTGTTATCTTGGCAAAACTCTATTAGCCTTTGCCCTGCTTCATTTTGTACTCCAAGGCCAAATTTGCCTGTTACTCCAGGTGTTTCTTGACTTCCTACTTTTGCATTCCAGTTCCCTATGATGAAAAGGACATCTTTTGGGGGTGTTAGTTCTAAAAGGTCTTGTAGGTCTTCATGAAACTGTTCAACTTCAGCTTCTTCAGTGTTACTGGTCAGGGCATAGACTTAGGTTACCATGATATTGTATTGTTTGCCTTGGAAATGAACAGAGATCATTCTGTCATTTTTGAGATTGCATCTGAGTACTGCATTTCAGACTCTTTTGTTGACTATGATGACTACTCCATTTCTTCAGGTAATATTGTTACCCCTGTAACAATATTCAGGCCCAAACCAATCTGTCATTCTTACCTTATTTCAGAGTTCTTTTTTGGTGTCCTCTGTTATTTGAAGAGTTCTGAGTTGTATTAAGTGGGTAGAAGCAGGGAGAAAGGAGTTCTGTGACAGTTTATCTGGACTAGAGACTGGACAATTAATTTTTATATGTATTTCCTCGTACTCTGCAATCTTACTAAATTTACTTATTTATTCTAGAATTTTTTTAGTCTATATACCTTAGCACTTTCTACAAAAATAATCATGTTTTCTCCAGATAAGGACAGTTTTGCATCTACCCTTCCATTTGTATATTTTAATTTCTTTTCCCTGCCATAGTTTATTGGCTAGAATCTCAGTGTAGATTTTGAGGAGTGAGAATACACATCCTTGTTTTGTCATGACATATTATCCTGTTTTAGTATTTCTAGGTTTATTTGGATAGATTTTTTTTAAGTATTTTCATCTGTGATCATGGGGTAAGTTGGTCAATAATTTTATTTTCTCATACTGTCTTTGTCTGGTTTTGTTATAGGGTAAAACTGCCCTCATAAAGTGAGCTAGGTATTTTCTCCTACTCTTTTTTTAAATTAATTAATTTTTTAATTGAAGGATAATTGCTTTATAGAATTGTGTTGGTTTCTGCCAAACATCAGCATGAATCAGCCGTAGGTACACATTATACCCCTTCCCTCTTGAATTACCTCCGTCCCCATCCCACCCTCTAGTCCCTTACTCTTAGATTTTCTGAAATAGTTAATGTAGAATTCACTACTGATGCCATCTGGGCATGGGGTTCTTTGAGGGAGATTTTGACTCTAAATTCAATTTTCAGTTCTTTCATAGATATCAGTTCAGTTCAGTTGCTCAGTCGTGTCCGACTCTTTGCGACCCCATGAATCACAGCATGCCAGGCCTCATAGATATAACACTATTCAAATTATCTATTTCTTCTAGAGTGAGTTTTGGTAGTTTATGTCCTTCAAGTCATTTTTCTACTTAATTTAAATCGTAATATGTGTTATCAGAAGTTTTCCATAATATTCCATTATTTTATGTTTTGTGTCTGTGGAATCTGTGATCATATCCACTTCCTGATTTGTGATATTGGTAATTTATGGCTTTTATCCTTTTTTCTTTGTCAGTCTGGCTAAAATTCATTGTTTTTTTATTGTCAAGTGTTTTTTCTGCATTTTTGACATCAAATTGTCTCTTTTTTTCTATTAACATAACGAGTTGCTTGATTTTCAAACATTAAATCCACTAGCATCTATACTCGAATGACTTACTGTTGACAGACCTTACCTCTGCCCATTTTCTGGCCTTTATGAGCACTGCCAAGAGACTCTGGCCATTTCATAATAACAGCAGCATCTTTAAATCCATTCCACAGTTGTGCACACAGACAGAATCTTTCTAATAAAATGAAAGATTAAGCTATTACGATTATGTCACTGTTCAGCATAGGAAATAGATTATAACAAAGGGAAGAATTTTTCTCATAATTGGGATTTTCCTCTTGTGTTTTGCTATGTACATTGGTAGCTCAGTGGAAGGAGGTAGAGATGCCAATTTGGAAACTGAATTATACAGCTCTTATAAGCACAGAATTTAATGAAAGACAATTGTTCCTTATAAGAAGGTTAATTTATTTGCGTTCTCTAAGTAATTTTTAAAGCAATAGGAAAGTGTTACATCAAACATCAATTATCTACATTTCAAAAATCTGTTTATGTCCCAGGAACAACTCAAACAGACCCATTGAATGGCTTGAATGCTTTGAATGGCAAATAGAAGAAATGATGTTGCAGTTCAACAATCTGGAGAAAAACAATTATCTTGGCTACTAGGCTTTTTATGAAGTATTTCTTTGTAGATGAATAGATTCATTGAAAGAAGAATCTTCTGTGAATCGTTTAATCCTGTCTCCACAAAGAGGCATCGTTTGCATAAATAATTTTAAGCATTCATGCTGAGTATGTATTCTAGAGCTGAACACACAAGAAATCATCTTAAATAAACCCTTCCTGAATTGAATTTATCCTGCCCTTAATTCTTCCCAGGAAAAAAAAAAAGGAGGTACACACTTTTCTTCAGCATTCCTATCTAGAAATTATATAAATTTCTCCCTGTGCTAACCTGCTTGCTTCTGGACATGTCAGTGTGGCATCCTAGTAAATGCTTAACAACCAGCTCATCAAAAAAAGTTGTAATATACACTGATTTTTGTGGAGTAAATCCTCCCATGGTAGCTTAATCAAGCTGCAATCCTGATTTCACTGAATACATACTTGAGAAACAGCACACAACAGCACATCAGTACACAGTATCTCCATTCCACAGACACAAAAGACACAAATAATTGTAAGAACAGATAGAATGGTAAAATTGTAGAAAGTGATGAATTTTTGAGACTTATTGCTACTGCTTATAGAGTAATTATAACTTTACATAAGATTATTTTTAAAGATGTGTGTGTAAAACAGGCTCATAAAATTTCTGCAAATGGTTTAATAATTAGCCTCCAATTAAAATAAATAAATTTTTTAAAAATTTCAGCAACTGCAACTTTTGGCCTACAGGTCAGTCTAGCACACCACTGTGAGTAACTCTGGTTGTGTTCTCTAAGGAATGAGAAGACAATGGGCCACCAATCTCCTCAGTGTGAGTTTTAAATTTCCAACACTGAGAATGATTTTTGAAGAAAGTGCAGACACAATTCATAGTTGGGGGTATCTCTTTAGCTGGGATTTACTTTCTTAACCAGCAATAGATGACCAGAGTTATTTTAGGATCTCTCAGAACTGGGAGGCCTGAATCCAACTCCAGTTGCTGGAAGGAAATGTCCTGTCTTTCTCCTCAGCACATTCGCCTCAGATGTGCTGGAGGCACAGGGGCTTCTGGGAAGCAAGATCCACCTGGTCTGACATTCTGTGGGTGCCCCTTGTTGGAGTAGCCCCAGTGATAGTGGCTGCTGGACACCTAGAGGCTGCTTGTCACCTCAGCAGTTGATGATTTGATGTGCTCTCACTGTGGTGGCAGGGCCACTCCCACCCCCGTGACAGTCTTTTGTGGGGACAGTTCTTTGGAGGGAGGGGAAGTAAATGAGAGAAACTGCCTTTGAGTCCCCTGAAATATCACAGAGAGCTTTCCACTCTGAGGGCAATTTCCCACCCAGGGCCTAGGTCGCACTGAACAACCCAAATTGTGGGGACCCTGAATGGTATCTGAGAAAATGAAATATCTTTAGGTAGTTATTTTTTATATCTCACCTTTCAAAAATGATGTATGGTAGTTACCTGCAATAGTAACATCCTTCCAGCCCTATTTGTATTTCAGAAATTACAGGTTTTGGAAGCAGTCTTAAATTTTTCTGTTTTCCCGCCTACAATCCATTCTTATTTCTGTCTGTCTGTCTATCTGTCTGTCTCTCTCTCTCTCTCTCTCTCCCACACACACACACACACCCAAACCTGCTGTCTTACACACAGAGAGTATTTTGGGGTAACTTGCAAATCAGGTCCCATCATATCTGTATACCATACCCCTGTGATCCTTCAGTTAGACACAAAAATAAAAACATGGCAAGAAGGGCTAACGTTTATTGAGCACTAACTGTGTGCTGGGCCTGCTCTGAGTGCTTCAGACAATTAATGCATTTTAATGCCCCAAACAGTCATTTGAGAGAGGTACTATTGTTATCTCCATTTTACAAATGAGGAACTGAGATGGAGAAGTAAAGAAACTTGCTCCAAGTCTCACAGTTAGTGATGGAGCAGAGAAAAAACTTAAACCAGCAGACTCCAGCCCCCACTCTACCCTGCTGACACCTGAATATTTATTGCCCTAGATTGTTATTTCCGAGGTATCTACGTGTTCTCTCTTGAAAGGATCCTTATTTGTTAAACATACACTGGTTTTCCTGTAACTCTTCTCTAAGACTTGAAAAAATGATTTCCATTTGCTTATTCTTCTGTGTTTGGAGAGATCTTTTTCCCCAATAATCATAGCAACCTTTTATTGCCTTTTACCCTTAAAATTATCTGTATGCATCTGTGTCCCTGGTTTTGGTGGCTTATCTGCCTTGTGATGATTTGAAAAAGCTTATAGGAAAGTAACTTTGCTCTTCCTATAAACATAGTTTGGTAAAGACTATAATATAGACGCACAGAAACCTTTTGGTGACAAGATGTAGAAATCTAGGATGAGAAGGTTTATTGTGCAGTTTGTAAATCCCCCAGGGGTCACTTTCATAATATAGTCAAATTCCCACATGCTTTCTTCTTCCTTTGCATACACAGGAACTTCCTCTTTGTCCCACCAGATTCAGCCATCACCCTGTTCTACCTTGCTCTATGCCAAGAGATTGACAGGTGTGAACTACATCAAGTGGCTTCCCGTTGGGTTATGCAGTGGGAAAAAAGGGTGGTGGAGCAGAGAGGAAAGGAAAGGACTGATGCCTGCTTAGTAAATCCTTTAGCTCCATCCCTCCATAGAAGGGATGAGGCCCTCTCCCCAGGACTCTGGGTTGCTTTTTCCTTTTCCATGTCTAGGGATGGCAACAGCCTGCTGTTTCTACCCCGAGGGAACTGCCCTATGCTTCCCACTACCTGTTCGTTTTTAACAGAAGTAAAGAGCCTCTTTATTAAAATCTACTCAATGTACCAATTTGACTGTGCCATATGGTTCTTGTCTGTGTGGATTCTAATCACTTTCCCTTTATCATTAGAGCAGCTGCCATTAGTTTTCTGCAGTTTTGTTTCCCTCTCTCAAAAAATGTGCTTTTAAGCTTAAGTTCATCTTCTTTAACTTCTTTCTTCAGTTCTTTACCAAAATTTACTGTAACAAGGGGTTTGCTACAAGTTACTATGTGTGGTTTGCAAACATAACAAAAAATCATTATGGAGGCTCAATTAATGCAATAAATCACATTATTAGGAAAAGGATAATAGACACAGTAAAGGCTTTTAACAAAATCTAACACACTTGCATAATAAAAACTCTTAAGGAACAAGGAATAGAAAGGAACATCCTCACCTGATAGAGGCCATCTACAAAAAAACCACAGCTAACCTCTACTTTGGGTGAAAAACAGAATGTTCTCCTCTAAGATCAGGAGCAAGACAAGGATGTCTATCCTTGCCACTCATATTTAACATGTGCTAAAAGGTTCAGTTCAGTTCAGTCACTCAGTCATGTCCAACTCTTTGCGACCCCATGAATCACAGCACGCCAGGCCTCCCTGTCCATCACCAACTTCCGGAGTTCACTCAGACTCATGTCCATCGAGTCGGTGGTGCCATCCAGCCATCTCATCCTCTGTCGTCCCCTTCTCCTCCTGCCCCCAGTCCCTCCTAGCATCAGGGTCTTTTCCAATCAGTCAACTCTTCGCATGAGGTGGCCAGAGTACTGGAGTTTCAGCTTCAGCATCAGTCCCTCCAATGAACACCCAGGACTGATCTCCTTTAGGATGGACTGGTTGGATCTCCTTGCAGTTCAAGGGACTCTCAAGAGTCTTCTCCAAAAGTTAAGTAGAGAAAAAGAAACTAAAAGAGTATCCAGATTGAAAAGGAAGAAGTTAATTATCTCTATTCACAGATGACATGATCTTGTATAGAGAAAATCCTAACGTTTCTTTTAAAAAGCTATTAGAACTAATAATTGAACTGATTAAGGTTGCAAGATAAAGGATAGATATACAAAAATTTCTTCTATCTCTATACACTTGCAATGGATATTCTGAAAAAAAATTAAGAAAATTTTATATGTAATAAAATCAAAAAGAATAAAATATTTAAGTATAAATTTAGTAAAAATATTTTTGTATTCAAGACTTGTACAATGAAATGACAAAACAGTGTTGAAAGAAATTAAAGAAGATCTACATAAACAGAAATCATGACACTGTCATGAACTAATTATTGGTAAGATGGAAATACTCTCCAAATTGGTTAGCACTATCTCTTTATCAAAATCTCAAGTGGCTTTTTTCCAGAAATTGACAAATTGACCTTAAAATTCATTTGGAAATGCAAGGAAGCTAGGATAGTCAAAACAATCTTGAAAAAAGGAGAATGTTAAAGTCACAATTCTTGACTGCAAAACTTACTAAAAAGGTATAGTATCAAAACAGTGGGGTTCTGGCATGAGGATAAACATGAAGATCAATAGAGTAGAACTGAGTGTCCAGAAATATACTCTTACACATATGGTGCTTTTCAATAAGGACACCAAGACAAGTCAATGAGGGAAAGAACAGTCAAATTGTTCAAGAACAATTTGTGAATAATAACCACATACAAAAGAATAAAGTAGATTTGTATATCACACTGTACATAAACATTAACTAAAAATGAATCACAGACAAAACCATAAAAGCTGAAACAATACAACACTTAGAAGAAAACATAGGAGTAAATTTTCATGACCTCAGTTAAGCAATGGTTTATTAGAAATGACACCAAAAGCACAAGCTTGTCATACTAACTGAAGTAAGTCAGAGAAGGAGAAATATCATATGACATCCCTTAAATGAGGAATTAAAAAGGAATGATATAAATGAACTTACAAAGCAGAAAGAGACTCACAGACTTTGTGAATGAACACATACATGGCTGATGGGGAACAGGATGGGGAGAGGCAATAGGGAGTTTGGGATGGAGATGTACTCATACTATATTTAAAATGGATAACCAACAAGGACCACATGGAACTCTGCTCAATATATGTGGCAGCCTGAATGGGAGGAGAATTTGGGAGAGAATAAATGTATGTATTGTTGCTGTTGTTCAGTTGCTGAGTCATGTCAGACTCTTTGCAAGCCCATGGACTGCAGCACTCCAGGCTTCCCTGTCCTTCACTATCTCCCAGAGCTCAAACTCATGTACATTGAGTCAGTGATGCCATCCAACCATCTTATCTTCTGTCATCCCCTTCTTCTCCTGCCCTCAATCTTTCCCAGCATCAAGGTCTTTTCAATGAGTTTTCTCTTCCCATCAGGTGGCCAAAGTATTAGAGCTTCAGCTTAAGCATCAGTCCTTCCAGTGAATATTCAGGATTGATTTCCTTTAGGATTGACTGGTTTGATCTCCTTGCAGTCCAAAGAACTCTCAAGAATCTTCTCCAGCACCACAATTTGAAAGCATCAATTCTTAGGTGCTCAGTCTTCTTTATGGCCCAACTCTCACATCTGTACATGACTACTGGAAAAACCATAGCTTTGACTATATGGACCTTTGTCGACAAAGTGATGTCTCTGCTTTTTAATACGCTGTCTTGGTTTGTCATAGCTTTTCTTCCATGGAGCAAGTGTCTTTTAATTGCAAGGCTGCAGTCACTATCCACAGTGATTTTGGAGACCAAGAAAATAAAATCTCTCACTGTTTCCATGTTTCCCCATCTGTTTGCCATGAAGCGATGGAACCAGATGCCATGATCTTAGTTTTTTGAATGATGAGTTTTAAGCCAGATTTTTCATATGAATGGCTGAACTATCACAGCATTGTTTGTTAATTAGCTATATCCCAATATGGAATAAAACTTTAAAGAAAAACTACAGTGAGATACCACTTCACACTCACTAGAATGACTATAATAAAATAAAAGACAATAGCAAGTGCTGGCAAAGATATGGAAGAACTGGAACCCTCTACATTACTGGTAGGAATGTAAAATAGTAAAGCCATTATACCTAAGGTTTATACCTAAGAGAACTGAAAATATATGTCCATACAAAAGCTTGTACAAAAATGTTAACAGCAGCATTATTTATGGCAGTCAAGAAATGGAAACAACTCAAATGTCCATTAACTGATGTATAGATAAGTGTGGCATATTCATACAAGGGAATACTTTTGCCATAGAAAGGAATGAAGTAACAACACTTTTTTTTTTCCATTTATGTTATTTATTTATTTTTTTACATTTTTAAAATATAAATTTATTTATTTTAATTGGGGGCTAATTACTTTACAATATTGTATTGGTTTTGCCATACATTGACCTGAATCCACCACGGGTGTACATGTGTTCCCCATCCTGAACCCCCTTCCACCTCCCCATCCCATTCTTCTGGGTCATTCCAACATAGACAAACCTTGAACATATGTTAAGTGAAAGAAGTCAGTCAAACAAGCCTACATATTGTATGATGCCATATATATGAAATGCCTACAAAAGGCAAATTATAGAAGCAGAAAGTAGTTTAGTAATTGCTCAGGGCAGGTGGGTGAGTAGGAGTGGGATGAAGAGTGATTACTCATGGATACATGGATTCTTTGGGGGAGGGGCATGAAATATTCTAATTAGATTGTGGTGATGGTTATACAACTTTGTCAATATACTAAAATCATTGAGTTGTACACTTTAAGTTGGTGAGTGTACCATGTTGAATTGTATCTTAAATTACTTAGGAGAAAACATTTCAGAGGTCTCAAGCTTGTTGATTTTAGTCCCAAACCAAATTGTTCGTCTTCCGTGTTAGATGTTTCCCAAAGCCTGGATGACTTCCTACACAGTTGTGTTATAGTTGAGGATGCAGACCTTGGTCTTGGTAGTGGGTCAGATGGTAAAGAGTCTGCCTGCAATGTGGGAGACCCGGGCTTGATTCCTGGGTTGAAAAGATCCTCTGGAGAAGAAAATGGCAACCCACTCCAGTATTCTTGCCTGGAAAATCTCATGGATGGAGGAGCTTGGTGGGCTACAATCCATGGGTTTGCAAAGAGTCAAGACACAACTGGGCGACTAACGCATGCAGACCATAGAAACATTCCTTTTTTCCTTACAAAAGACCCTTTCTTTAACCTGATAGCTCAGTTGGTAAATAATATCCCTGCAATGCAGGAAACCCTGGTTCGATTCCTGGGTTGGGAAGATCCCCTGGAGAAAGGATAGTTTACCCACTCCAGTATTCTTGGGCTTTCCTTGTGGCTCAGCTGGTAAAGAATTTGCCTGCAATGCCGGAGACCCTGGTTTGATCCCTGGGTTGGGAAGGTCCCCTGGAGAAGAGAAAGGCTACCCACTCCAGTATTCTGGCCTGGAGAATGCCTTGGACTGTATAGTCCATAGAATCGCAAAGAATAGGACATGACTGAGCGACTTTCACTTTAACCTGAAGGTCTACAGGATCTAGTCAGTCTTCCAAGTGTCCCTCAGTCTCATGTTACATTCAGTACCTCTGAGCAGCTCTATGTTGGGTGGGCAATAGATTCTCCAATTTCCTTCAAGATCTTCTTAAACTGAATCATACACATACTTCAGTATGTACTTGACCACATGAATTTCTGAAGGCACAGACTAAATAGGGAGTACCAACCTGGAGTATCCCTGTCTGTGAAGATATTTTTCAGGGAGTAGTATTACTCTAGCATGAAAGTATGCATGTCAAACAGTTATGAGGTGAAGTGCACTGTGCACATAGAGGCAGGAGAGGGCAGGGCTTGAGTACAGAAAGCCTCTTCAGCCCTGGCAACTTGCTCACTGCTTACTACTACTGAGGATATTTCAATTGCAAAGTCTGAGAAGTTCCATTAAGTTATCTTCACAGAATAACTAACTCCCCAATTGAGAAAGCTGCACATTGGTAACATGCATTGAAGATCTTGGGAAACATTTATTAAGTCACCACTAAATATTCTCTATATAAAACTATAATTTCTATTGTGTATCATTTAACTATTATTTAAGAATGTCTGTTCATGGTGAAATGTTTATCATTCCAATATTTAACTAAATTTCATTTCATGGTTTAAAGCATTCCTTGATTTGACTTGTCTTTATGCAAAAATGATCAACCCCATTTTTGCTTTCCAACTGAGTGGAAATATGCAAATGTTTTGATTAAATGATAAACTAAACAGTTTTGCCAGAAGCAGCTATTTCCACGGGAGGCAATGCTACTAAATTATACAAGTAAAATGGAATGATGCCAATTGCTGGCAGATGTAGGGAAACTGATAGAAGCTTCCAAATGTGGCTATTATCAAACAGTCCCAAAAAAGAGAGAAAGAAAGAACACTCCCCGCCCCTCTTAAAAAAAAAAATTAAGAAAAAATTGGTAAACGTGGTCCCAAGTCATGTTGGCCTATTTGTTTTGTATCTCTCATCTCCCATCTAAGTTTTATGAAACAGAGGCAGCCTCATTTCACACATTCTGAAACTTAGCTTCAAAGTTTGTTCATTTCCATTTGGAATTTACTTTCCCATAGCATATTAAAGCAGGTCATTGGCATCCGACCAGCGCATAAGAAACTTTTCAATCCAAATGTAATTTAAACATTCTGCGTTTGCAATGAAAAGTATAGAAATCAAAACCACAGCAATATCAGCAATTCAGACAGAAAAAAATAAAAATGAGAAAAGCAATAAAAATGTAAACTATTCAAAACACTAATAGCTAAACTATACCTCTAATATTGGAACATTCACGTTATTTCCATCTTTAACAGAAAACAGAACTTACAATTGATACATTCCTGTGTATATCTTTGCACTCTTTTCTAATTATTTTCATTATGAGCATGTAATTAAACATTTTTTGTAAACAACACAAGAAATACTGATGATACTTGTTATGCAAAAAAATTACATGGCAAAAATATCATAAGTCAAAGGATAAGTGATTAAGAAACATTTGACAAATAAAGAGTTAATAATCTCAACATACAAAAACTCTTAAAAATTAGTAAGAAAAAGATTTCAAAATCTCAATGTGACAAAGACAGGAATAGACAATTTTGAAAACAGGAAAGAGTAATGACCCGTAAAGATATGAAAATTTGATTCATTCATTTGACTTTTAACCAGAGAAATGAAGATTCAGGTCATCATAAGATACTAATTTCATCCAGTATATTAGTTCAAAATTGAGAAAAAACAGTGACATCCTAGTATTGGCAAGGATTTAAGAGAAAGGGCACTTGTGTACTTTGGAACAACTACCACTATTTTGGAAAGCTATCTGACAAAATCAATTAAACAGTTAAAATACATGCACACTTTGACCCCGCAATCTCACTTCTTGGAATTTATCCTATAAAATGAGGCTGTCTATGGCAGCACTTTTTGGCTTGACAGAAATAAACTACAAGAAGTGTGAAAGACAATTTGCAGAGAAACATATGTAGTCTGAGTCCAGTTTTGTAAAACATAAAATGATTTTGTAAAACGTTGTCTCTCATTTGTGTGAAATTTGTGAAATGCGTGGAAAACGGCATACCTGGCTGTTAGCCGTGAGAGGTGGTACCTTAATTCAAAAAAACCAAGCCTAGATGATGATAATGATTTTACTGTGAGCACAGATTATTTTTTTAAGTCTTTATTGAATTTGTTACAACATTGTTTCCATTTTATGTTTTGGTATTTTTGGCGACGAGATACATGAGATCTTAGCTTCCTGACCAGGGATCAAACCCACACGCCCTGCATTGGAAGGTAAGGTCTTAACCATTGGACTGCCAGGGAAGTCCTACAGGTTACTTTGTAATTGAACCTTTTTAAAGAGTTGAATGAGTTTGAACCTAGAATCAGGTGAAGAACTTCCAACACTTGGGCACAGGTTGCAGGGCACAGAGAGCTTCATCATCACCCCAAGGGGCACATGGAGTCACCACCTGAACGTACGGCCACCACCTCACTGGGTAAGGGCTGTGGGGCCCAGGCTGGCACAACCTCCTGGCTGGAAACCCTATTGTCCTAGATCTGGGTTCCTGTTCTCTTTCCTCTGCTTCTTCTCCAGAAGAGTCCCCAGGAAATCTTCACCTGCTGCGTCCTCTCCCAAATTATAGACTTTGCAAAGGCTACATGAGGCTCCCAGGCACCCTTCCCAGTTTCTGTGGGTACAGAAGTTAGGAAGGCTCTCTCTTCTTTCCCTCCTGCCCATCTTGTCCTCTCCTTTCCTGACCATCCTATGACCAACGTGCTAGGATCTGGGACTGGGCTCAGCACCCACAGTATAAAAATAGAATGTGGGGGGACCAAAGTAGTAGCCCTACTCAAAATCAGAAAGCATGGAAGCTAGAGCAGAAAGACCTCAGCAAAAGTCCATAGTGGCAGCAACCAGCAGGAATCAGGGTACCAGGACCATTCAGCCAGCTGAAATGAAGACATGGAGCATCTGTTTCTTTCTGTCTCTCCTGTCCCTCTTTGCAGGTCAAGTGCTGGCTGCCCACATTACTCAGCTGTCTGCCTGAGTGTTGCCTGGGTGGTGATCACTGGAGCCGCAACATTGTGGGGTGACATTGGTGACTAAAAATAGTTCCCAAGCCTGGGTACTTAAAAATCATGATGTATCTCTAGAGAAAAGACTCCTGCAGCCTCTGACCTTGAAGTGGGGATCCTAGGGAGCTAGAACGAGCAGTCCTTCAGTCTCTCCAGGCTGGAAGCAAAAGAGAAACCTCTTAAAGATCCCAGAGGTGTTTTTCCCCAAGATTTCTTGGTGTGGACCATTTTTAAAGTCTTTTTTGAATTTGTTACAGTATTGCTTCTGTTTTATGTTTTGTTTTTTTGGCCCAGAAGCATGTGTGATCTTAACCTTCCAACCAGGAATCAAACCTGCACATCCCCTCCACTGGAAGGCAAACTTTTATCCCCTGGACCGTGAGGGAAGTCCCCTAAAGGTGTCTTTAAAAAGAACATCATTCTCTGTGTGTGAGCTGTGTGGCTCATCAGAGATTTTTCCTGGAGCATGTGGAGAAGTGGGCAGCTGTCCTGCTAACTAACTGCCTGTACCCACTCCATTAAATCCTTCAAAGGATGGGCTAAAGCATAAATGAATGACAAGAGAGACTTTCATTCCAGTTGTGTTACTTTTAGTCATTTCCATGTCACACTCTAGAGCCACACAGCACAGACTCTGGAACCAGACTGCACAAGTTCAGTCAGTTTAAACCCAGCCACAACCACGATGGTCTGGGCTGCAGTTCCTCAACTAGAAATGGGTTTAATAGCTGCACTTAAAAGTTACCAGACTTCCCTGGTGGTCCAGTTGATAAGAATCCACCTGCCAATATAGGAACATGGGTTCAAACTGTGGTCCAGGAAGATTCAACATGCCATGGAGCAACTAAGCCCTTGTACCACAACTACCGAGCCACCACTCTACAGCCCGCAAGCTGCAACAACTGAGCCAGTGAGTCTAGAGCCCATGCTCTGCAACAAGAGAATCCCGTGCTCTGTAACAAAGAGTTGCCCATGCTCACTGCATCTAGAGAAGGACTGCACGCAACAACAAGGACCCAGTGCAACCAAAAGTAAATAAATAAATATATATTTAAAATGACTGACCACATTTGATGTACACAGCACCCAGGTGCTGCAGAAGCATCAGCTGCCATTCTTATTTCTTCAGTGGTAACATACGCTACCTGCTCATTTATAAGATATAATTGGAGAAGCTTTAAGAAAATTGTGTGTGTGCATTGAGTCCTTCTGTTTCTAGCATTGCGCAGATTATTTACATGTTATGTCTACCTTTTTATAACAACTCGCTAAAAGAGTATCATTTTTATGTTGCAAAATAAAATTAGTGAGGAAGCTGGGATTCAGGTCTGTTTGGACCCCAGGTTTTGCCCCCATCTCTCACTCTGCTCTGCTGCCTCTCCATCATCAACACTCTGCTGAAAACGTGTGGATGTAGCTCATGTGTGTGAGGTGTAAGGCACATGACACTGCTAAGAAGTATGAATCCCTGGGGTGATAATCTCCAACTCCTATCTCATTCCCAAGTATTTACTAATGCAGCTGGCAATAAGAGAAAACTCTCTCCTTCACAGAGTTTACATGATAGTGATCAGAGATTGGGGGGAAATGGAAACAGTGACAGACTTGATTTTCTTGGGCTCCAAAATCACTCTCTGTGGATCATAGCTGCACCAACAAAAGACACTTGCTCTTTGGAAGAAAAGCTATGACAAACAAAGGCAACATGTTATAAAGCAGAGACATCACTTTGCCGACAAAAGCCCAATAGTCAAAGCTATGGTTTTTCCAGTAGTCAAGTAAGGATGTGAGAGTTGGACCATAAAGGAGGTTGAGCACTGAAGAACTAATGTTTTCAAATTGTGGTGCTGGAGAAGACTCTTGAGAATCCCTTGGACTGCAAGGAGATCAAACCAGTTAATCCTGAAGGGAATCAATCTTGAATATTCATTGGAAGGACTGATGCTGAAGCTGAATCTCCACTACTTTGGCCACCTGATACAAAGAGCCAACTCATTGGAAAAGACCTTGATGCTGGGAAAGATTGAGGGCAGGAGGAGAAGGGGCAACAGAAGATGAGATGATTGGATGGCATCACTGACTCAATGTACATGAGTTTGAGCAAACTCTGGGAGATAGTGAAGGACAGAGAAGCCTGGCATGCTGCAGACCATGGGGTTGCAAAGAGTCTGACAAGACTGAATGACTGAACTGAACTGATCAGAGACAGATAATATACAATTAAATAATTTAAATGTGTCATAATAATATTCAAAATGGTAACAAATGCTATGGAGAAAATAAACCAATGGAGAGGAGCAGAGAGTTTAGAGTGGGGTGCAAGGAGAGGTGATTTTTAATTTTACATATAAGAGCCACATCTAAATTATTTTCTGATAATCTTGGTGGTGAACTCTAAATGGTATACAGGCTGGAAGAGGTGATGACTGGTGTTTGCAGTCATGACCTAGAGCTTCAGTCTGCTACACAGTGTCCACCAGTCACATGTGGGTAAATTATTTAACATCAAGTAAAATTTAAAATGCAAGTCCTCAGTCTCACTAGTCACATGGCAAGTCCTCAACAGCCACATGGACTAGATGGTGCATGTTAAGAACATTCTCATCATTGCAGAATGTTCTGCTGGATGGTATTGTACCCAAGTAAAGCAGCCAGATGCTGCAGAAAGTGAGCAGAATGCTTAGCATCATGCTTCAGGATACAGAGATTTAGTGAGAATGAGATCAACATAATGATCATGGAGAAGATGGTTTCCCCCTCTGTAATATTTCCATGTACCTTCAGGAGATACTATCAGTCAGTTCAGTCGTTGTTGTGTCTGACTCTTTGCGAACTCATGGACTGCAGCACGCCAGGCTTCCCTGTCTATCACCAATTCCTGGAGCTTGCTCAAACTCATGTCCATCGAGTTGGTGATGCCATCCAAACATCTCACCCTCTGTCATTCTCTTCTCCTCCTGCCTTCAGTCTTTCCCAGCATCAGGGTCTTTTCCAATAAGTCAGTTCTTCGGATCAGGTGACAAAGTATTGGAGCTTCAGCTTCAGCATCAGTCCTTCCAATGAACATTAAGGGACCGATTTCCTTTAGGATGGACTGGTTGGATCTCTTTGCAGTACAAGGGACTCTCAAGCATCTTCTCCAATACCACAGTTCAAAAGCATTAGTTCTTCAGCACTCAGCTTTCTTTATAGTCTAACTCTCACATCCATATGTGACTACTGGAAAAACCATAGCTTTGACTAGATGGACCTTTGTTGGCAAAGCAATGTCTCTGCTTTTTAGAATGCTGTCTAGGTTGGTCATAGCTTTTCTTCCAGGGAGCAAGCGTCTTTTAATTTCATGGCTGCAGTCACCATCTGCAGTGATTTTGGAGCCCAAGAAAATAAAGTCTGTCACTGTTTCCATTGTTTCCCCATCTATCTGCCATGAAGTGATGGGACCTGATCCCATGATCTTAGTTTTTTGAATGTTAGGTTTTAAGCCAGTTTGTTCACTCTCCTCTTTCACTTTCATCAAGAGGCTTTTTAGTTCCTCTTTGCTTTCTGCCATAAGGGTGGTGTCATCTGTGTATCTGGGGTTATTGATATTTCTCTCAACAATCTTGATTTCAGCTTGTGCTTCATCCAACCCAGCATTTCACATGATGTACTCTGCATATAAGTTAAATAAGCAGGGTAACAATATACAGCCTTGATATACTCCTTTCCCAATTTAGAACCAGTCTGTTGTTCCATGTCCAGTTCTAACTGTTGCTTCTTGACCTGCATACAGATTTCTCAGGAGACAGGTAAGGTGGTCTGGTATTTCCTTCTCTTGAAGAATTTTCCACAGTTTGTTGTGATCTACACAGTCAAAGGCTTGGGCGTGATAAAGCAAAAGCAGATGTTTTTCTAGAATTCTCTTGCTTTTTCGATGATCCAGCAGATGTTGGCAATTTGATCTCTGGTTCCTCTGCCTTTTCTAAATCCATCTTGAACAACTGGAAGTTCACAGTTCATGTACTGTTGAAGCCTTGCTTGAAGAATTTTCAACATTGCTTTGCTGGCGTGTGAGATGAGTGCAATTGTGCAGTAGTTTGAACATTCTTAGGCATTACCCTTCTTTGGGATTGGAATGAAAACTGACCTTTTCTAGTCCTGTGGCGATATAGGAGATACTATAATGATATGCTTTTGCCTTTCTTCAAACAATTATAATACAAAACAGCACAAATATATCCATTTTCAGGCAAAACTTTTATTTAGTTAACCTGAATTAAAATCACCACCATCTTCTTCCTCCCCTTTCTCCTCAATATCATCATCATCACCAGTCAGCAGTATTATCATACTTTTGACCACCAAGCCTCCTGGCATACTTTGATTTTCTAAGTAGTTAATGGAATGAATGGAAATTGATAGAAAATAAGTAATTGGTGGAATAAATATTGGTTTTACAATAACCCAAGATACTTCATTAAGAACAAGAAAAACAATGGTAGAATAATGTTTTAAAGTAAAATATTAGTAAATGTAATGCATGACATTTGGGTGGATCCTGGATCAACAACAAAAATCATCCCTGAAGGACAAATAGAAAAATGTTAAATCTCACCAAATATGTAAGGAAAGACAATAGTTTTGTTTAAATGTTAATTTTTCTGAGTGTGACAATTACTTGATTTTTGTTGGAATATAAATGATAAAGTATTCAAAAGTGAAGTGTCATAATATCTATGATTAACTCAGGTGGTTCATCAAAAAATGTCTGTGATTAACTCAGATGGTTCATCATTTGTGTGTGTATGTGTGCATATAAAATAAGAGCTTTGCCTGAAGGTGTGTCACATATATGTATTTAGCACAAACACTGCAAAATACTAACAATTGATGAATCTAGGTGAAGGATATGTAGATATTCATTTGATTATTTTTGCAACATTTCTGTAGGCTATTTCATAATAAAAGATTGGAGAGAAATTAAAGGATTATTTAAATGAGGTAATAAGAGTGGCTCTCCATTAAAGAATGACCATGCCTATAAGCTTTTAAAAAGATCTAATGGATAAATATTGTTTATCTTGTATATTTTATTTCATTTTTTTCAACAGAACATTTTTCTCCTTTTCAAAACATTGGTCCCAATTTAAACTGGATTTATTTTGTGCTTGAATGTAAAGTTTAATTTACCCAAATGTTTTTGGGTAAACTTATTTTTCAATGAAATCTTAACTTTCGGGATAAAATCTCAGCATGTCAGAATCAGACCCTTGGGCATCTCAACTGCAAATGCCTGTAAGTGTAGTCATTCGTTTCTGGGGGAATCAGTAGGTTTCCACAGCCCCTGAGGATTTCAAGAATAAGCGTTCCGCACACACGGACACTAAGGTCGATCTAGAACCACATGTTTCAGCCTGCACGGGCCACACTGAGCCAGAGGACAGCAGAAAAGAATCTCAGGTTCTGGTGCAAAAGCAGGTTGAGAAAACTACTCCCTTCCATTTGCATCACTTAAGACTCTGCTACAAGTGCCAGAAAATTTGCCTAAAACTGGATTAAGCAAGAAAAGAAATGGCTCAGAGGAGGATATGCAGATTCCATTGCTTATGTGACAAGGCCTCAGTGTCTGCCTGTCAGCTCTACCTCCACCCCCCCCCCCCAACCACACCCCCAACTCCATCCGCAGGTGTTTCTCTCACTCAAGCAGCGAGCAACGTGCAGCATAGTATGTGAGAATCCAGGAAGGAGCAGCTAAGTGCTCCGCCCCAGAAGTCCCCAGAGGTCTCATTGGCTCTCAGGGTGTCACGTGCCCCACGCTGACCCAATCACTGTGAGAGAGCAAGTGAGTGTACAGCACTTCCTGGAGGCTGTGCTGATTGGAGAAAACACACACTCCTCTGTTTCACCACCCGGTGGTCTGAGACTGGGGTCTTGTGGGTCCCTTAGTGTCCGCTAGCAGAAGTGGGGTGCATGACACTTCTGGAAATCACACCAGTGTGGAAATCATTTGGATAACTTTAAGTCAGGGGGCATGCAACCTGGGATAGAAAAGGAAGAGAGCTTCAAGGAGGAAGAAGAAACATAGTAGTCTTCTTCCTCTCCTGAAGTATTGTGAATTTATAGAAGATGAAATCTTCCTCTCCAAATGGATAAAAACTCCTTTTTGTTTAAGATCCTCACCCACTTAGATTTGGGACAAAAGTGGCCTCTCTTTTCAATGTAGGGACATTGGAACAGAAAATTCACTAACATTTCTGATGTGGTTCCCTGGTGGCTCAGAGGGTAAAGAATCTGCCTACAATGCAGGAAATCCAGGTTCCATCTGTGAGTCAGAAGGATGCCCTGTTCTTGTCTGGAGAATTCCGTAGACAGAGGAGACTAGTGGACTAGTGTCCATAGGACTGTCTAGAGTCAGAAACAACTGAATGACTACCACTTTCATTTTCATTTTCCGCACACTGAATACCAGCCCAGCCCAGCCCCACCCCCCGTTATGTTTCCACTGGGAGCTCCAGATGTTTCTGGAATGGAGAATTTTACGTGTGGAGTCCAGTGCTTTCCACCCCCGCCTTTGTCAGCAGCTTTACTGTGGAGGATTCAAAACAGTGTGTTGACTGAACTAGGGACACAGGGAAGCAGGGCTGATGGGTGTCTAAGGCTTGTTTCTCAAGAAGCACACCCTGAGATCAGGCTCTGAGTACCAGGGAGGTACTAGGTGTTGCTCCCAGGAAGCACAGATTAGGGCAGGGGGATTGAGACAGAGAAGGAAGTCAGTCCAGGGTGCTGTTGAACTTATTGCTGTAGACAGTGGTGGCTCAGTCACACTGATCTGTAGGTGGGAGGAAAGTACAGAATTTCTCCTTGGATTAAAGAACCCAGAATCTTAATTTACCAACTCCTGGTGGTTCATTTTTGGTATCTTCATCCCCTTGTCACTTTGGACCAGTCTTGTGTGCGGGTGTCAAACACACAGGGTCCTCAGATGGAGAGGCGCGAATGCTTCTGTAAGAACCCACCAAGGTGCATGATTTTGGTGAGTGCCATGAGGCGCTGACTCAGTCACTATAGGAAATGTCATCTTAGGTACTTGCTGGAAGCATTATTTTATGGATACTCTTGTCTAACAATCCTACTGTGGTGCTAGCAGTAGAGAATCCACCTGCAATGCAGGAGATGCGGGTTCAATTCCTGGTTTGAGAAGATCCACCCCCCACCTCCACCCCCCAGCTCACCCCTACCCACCAGAGTAAGAAATGGCAACCCACTCCAAGTATTCTTGCCTGGAAAATTCCATAGACAGAGAAGCCTGACAGGCTACAGTCCATGGGGTTGCAAAGAGTCAGATATGACTGAGCACACACACACACATACAATGAGCCTACCATGAAGAGATAGTTGCGTTCAGAGCAGGCTGTCTGGTCCCCTGAGCAGTGGAAACATCTTTCACAGGCCCAGATATCACACAATTCACAAAAAGCCAAGTGACAAATTAGTAACTAGAGCAGAAAGCTGAACACACAGCAACTGGCTACTGTAGCTGACCTCGCTAGCACGGGGAGTACATGGTGACAGTGTCCCAGATTTGCATTCTGCAATGTCCCAGATCACATGTCGGGGAGAAATCGGAATGACCAACCTGAGGAAAATCTTGAATATACTCACTTTCTTGCAGAACAGGGTTACCAAAGAGGCAACTGCAAGTGGAAATGTGCTAACAGTTATGAATTCTTATGCAACCTAGGCACGAAAGCCAACTTGGTAAAAGAATTTGGGGCCCTCAGCAAGTAGATAGAGAAAGAAGGCTTGGTATCTTTCTACTTACCATCCAGCTATAGCAGAATGGGGGCCTTCCCAGATGGCACCAGTGGTAAAGAGCCCATCTGCCAATGCAGGAGACATAAGAGTTGCGGGTTCATTCCAGGATCAGGAAGATTCCCTGGAGGAGGGCAGGGCATCCCATTTTAATTTTCTTGCCTGGAGAATCCCATGGACAGAGGAGTCTGGCAGGCTACTGTCCATAGGCTGGAAAAGAGTCAGACGTGACTTAATACGCATGCACACGTAGCAGAATGGAATACTGGCACTCTCTAGATAAATAGAACTGAGTTTAAACTCATCTCTCATACTTGCCATGGATCTTTGGAGTTAGCATTCATCCTCTTTGAATTTCAATTTTCTCATCTGAAAAACTGAGATGTAATAAGTTACCATATAGATTTGAATGAGATGGCATACGTAAAGCACTCACATTAAAGGAACTCAGTGACTGAGAGGGATCACCAGAGGAAAGCCCTATTACAAGTTTTATAACTAGCTACCTGAGTGTCAGTGACCCTTCTGCTTCTGTAAGAAGGCTAGGGAAAAGGAAGAAAAAAGAAAAAATAGACACTCACAAGGGGAGAAACTAAGATGCCCTGGGGAGATAGTTGACTTTGGGCAGGCTATTAATATAGTAGAGCTATTACTGTATGTGGAGTGTGTCCATTTTCTTGGCACATGTTGAATTTTACATCGCCTCTAGTGTATTGCTAAGTGGACAGGGTGGGAAAGGGATGGGAAGGCCAAGAAAGAGCTATTATGGGTGAACCCTTTCCCACTCACCCAAAAGGACTTGAGGAATTGTCAGAGTCTGAATCAGTGAGCCAGCTTAGCATCTCACCACGTGGACATCTTTGGCTGAGGCTGCAAAAATCTTGACTTTGTGCTTTAAATAGAGCACTGATTCAGAAGCCTTCCTGATAAAAGACTAAAATGAAACAGCAAATTGTGCTGTCACAAAAGACAACGGAGGATTTTAAAGGTCTATTTTGGGGGTTGCTTCTCTCTTCTCTTTGGAGGCTGAACGAGCTCATGGCATGTGAGCTCAGAGCCGGGGTTCTGGTGGCTCTGGGGGCAGGAGGTTTCCACGTGCTGGTGAAGTCTAGCTTGGTGTGCTTGTCCTTTTTTGTTGAGCTTAGTGGCTAAAGACCTTTACTGCTGTTGCCATGTGAAATCTTCAGTCATATGGAAGTCACCGGCTCTATAATCATCTATTTCAGGAGACCTGATACAGAATGGAGTTATGTGACAGTAGCAAATGTCATGCCCAGAAATTGGAATTTGGAGGCAAAAGCTATGGGTTAATAGTTAGTTTTCTAGAAATCCAGCATTTGTTGATTTGAACCCCATACTTCCCCCTCCAGAAACAGCACAATAGAGAAGGTGGCTTTTTACCAAGTATTCCTGCATCTGTCAGAATGATACGGAGTAGATTGTCTTCCATTATGTCCCCAGAGACAAGATCGCCCCAACCACCTTCCCCATAAGGGTTCAACTTCCATCTATTTCTTGTCAAATGGAGCCAAGCACACATTCAGTTTAGACTTATGTATATTTTTAAAACTTTTTCATATTGAAATCATTTCACTAAAGTGTTGCAAGAATAGTACAAACAACTCCCATTTTCCCTGCATGTAGATTTTTTGAATGTTAACATTTTACCATATTTGTCTTATCATTTGCTATAGACACATACTATTTTTTTCTGAACTATTTGAGAGGATGTTGTAGCCAAAATCCCCTTTATTCCTAAATGCTTCAGTGTGTCCTTCCTGAAAGCAAGGGCATTCTTTTATATTATACAAGCACAATCATCAAAATCAGAAAATTAACATTGATGTAATAATATTACTGAATCTCTCTGCCTTACTCAAATTTCACCAATTGTCCCAGTGATGGCCTTTAGAGCAAAAGGAACAAAGAATCCTGGCCCAGGGTCACACACAGTGTTTAGCTGGTGTGTATCTTGTCTCCTTTAATCTGGACCTGTTTCTCAGTTTTTCATGAGACTGATGGCTCTAAGGAGTACAAGCCAGTTTCTTGTAAAATGTCCTTCGGTTGGGGTTTAAAGAATGAATTAATTAGAAAGTCGCCTTTTGGCAACGATCATAGTAATAATGGATTCAGATAACCATCTATCAATGCTAGTGGGTGAAAATTTGATGAGGAAATGGGCTAAGCACATTTTTTTGATGCATTTCTGCACCAAATACTTATTGATTACAAAGGAGAAAACAGTAACTTTACTGCAGGAGAACCTGGCTGACCCCACCCTCACTTGGTGATCTAAGTCAGTATCAGCAATATTGGGACAAAATGACTTCAGGTGCCTCCTGATGTGGTACATGGAGGAAAACACAGCATTTTACTTGGTTGTGTTCCCACCAAAAGTGCATAACCTGACTCGGTCATGAACATCCAGCTGCACACACTAGAATGTTAACCCAATGAGAAGAAAATTAGAACAATGGGCTGTTTACAGAGGGGAGACACTACAAGAGACCCCGTTTACACAGCAAGTCTGGCAGAACTAAGGCAGGATCTGAACTTGACCTTTCTTGGCTCTGCCTGCCTCAGGCTCTTCTTCTAAATTCAAGAGGAACTTGCTAGCCCACTTATTTCCCAACAATCCTCTAACTCTTTGTTTCACATCCTCATTTTCCTGCAGAGGCTTGAAGACCATCAAACACCGAGTTTAGAGTCAAAACGGCATCAGAGTCCGCATCATCCTTGACCCTTGACTCAGCTTCCTCCGTGGATCCTCATGCCTGGGTGCCATGGTCATTGGTTTCTATCTTCTCATGTCCTCTCTGCTGTATTAAGAACATGGACTCTGTGGATGAGACGCTTGAGTCTGGACAGCAGCTTGGTCGAGTGACTCAACCCCACTTTCCCCGTTTTTCCATCTGTTCATACCATATAGTAGGGCTGAGAGTATAGGACAGAATATTTGGAAAATACTCATCATGGAGTTTGGCATATATCAATAGAAAACATGCATTCAGTGCTAGCTTTTATCATTATTATCATCAGTGGGCTTTTAAGCATGTATGTTCTGGAACCAAACTGCCTGGGTTCAAATTCTGTCTCTACCACTTCTTAATTCTATGCTCCTAGGCAAATTACTTGAATTTGACCAAACCCTGGGAGATAGTGAAGGACAGGGAAGCCTGTTGTGCTGCAGTCCATGAGACTGCAAAGTCAGACATGACTTAATGACTGAATAACAGCAGCAAGGCAAATGACTTAGCCTGTTTTGAGATGTTTACAAGGATTGAATGAACAGTGCCAGGCACACTGTATGAGCTGGGTAAGTTTGGACTGTCCTGCTTGTTAGTTTGTCTTTTCCCTTCTTAAACCCTTGCTCTGCTCAGATGCTCAGTCATGCCCAACTCTTTGTGACCCGTGAACTGTAGCCTGAGAGGTTCCTCTGTGCCTGGGATTCTCCAGGCAAAAATACTGGAGTGGGTTGACATGCTCTTCTCCAGGGGATCTTCCTGACCTCAGGGATCGAACCCTGGTCTCCTGTGTCTCCTGCAGGCAGGGAGATTTTTTACCGCTAGAGCCACCCGGGAAGCCCTTTAGAAGCTTATGTTTGAATAAGACTTCTGAGTGTGCCATAGCCTCCCATTTTGACACTGATCCTCACCAGAATAAGAAAGGGAATATATTATCACCCCCAGTTTGTGGACAAGGGAACTGAGGTCTGGGAAATGAAGCTATCTCACAAAAACATACATGTGCAAGTAGCAAAGTGGAGCATTGATCCCAGTCTCGGGCACAAGCATACTATTCTTTACAGCATTCATCCTTCCAAAAAATATTGATGACATATTATGTACCAAATTCTGGGCCAAGCAAGGGCTGAGAAGGCAAAGCTTCTGAGTTAGAGGATTTGCATGAGAGGAGAAGATGAGTCCAGAGTTACAGGGAGGCGTGGGAGAGTGACATCCACGCTGATGCTGACAGACCTCTAACTCAGCTGAGGTTTCAGGTAAGGGGATCCTTGAGACAAGAACCGGAGGGGTTTAGAATAAGCCAGTTAGAGTGGGTGCAAGATGAAGAACGTCCAGGAAAAATAAGTGTGAAGACAGGGAGGGTGAAACAACTTGAGGCTTTTGGAGAGATAACAAATAGAATGACTGGAGCAAAGGGCCCTAGAGGGGCACTGGAGAAAAAGTGACAGCTAGAGCAGTCTTGGTGGGCTTCCCTAAGGGGCTGGAAGTCACCCTGTTGCAGCTCAAAGCGGGCAGCTGGGAGGCTCTGGGCTGTGCCCACAAGTCATCTTGAGAGAAGGGCAGGGGTTTTTGACTTTTCCCTTGGATACTCAGATAGTTCTTATAGAATTAGTCTTTCTTTTCTTGATAGGAGTATAGTTGTTTTACAATGTTGTATTAGTTTCTACTGTAGAGCAAAGTGAATCAGCTATACACATACATCAGCTATATATATGTGTGTATATATCCCCTCTTTTTTGGATTTCCTTCCCATTTAAGTCACCACAGAACACTGAGTAGAGTTCCCTGTAGTGCCCAGTTTTAACTGCTTGCCCCAGGCACATCATAATTCTGTCTCATTACTCCCTTTCTCTCCCCTCAGAAGGCCATTTGTTCAGCCTCTGTGGTGAGGGTTGGGGCACAGAGACCTCCACCGTGATGGGCAGACTGTGGCTCCACATGCGCCCCCACCCCGAGGCCTGTGTTAAAGGAATAACGGGCTGCCAAGCAGGGAGGTCCTCAGGGGTTCTGGGAGGTCCTCAGGGGTTCTGGGAGGTGACCTGCAGCCCAGAGCAGAGCTGGGTCATCGTGAGGTGTAAGAACAACCCAATGGGGATGCTCTGGAAGCAGCTGAATGTTTGCATCTGGAGCTCAGGAGAGAAGCCAGGGCTGTGGGTGGAGAACATTTTTGTTACCTGATGTTTTAGAAAGAGAAATAGGGTTCTTTGAATCCCTCTGCAGTTTACCTGTCATTGCCAGCCTCTGTCCTTTCTCTCCCAAAGAAAGGAGAGAAATATACAGAGACAAAGCAGTTAGTGGAAAGCTTCATATCACATTTTAGGGGAGGCATGATATTCTGACAGTTTAACTTGATAGCTATATTTTCCATCTCAGCCATGTTTCCTGACAGGTTATACAATACTTTTTTCCTTAGTATTCCACATTAGCTAACTGGCCATTTTAGTACCGACTTGCAAGAGTACAAACATTTAGGGAATTTTTTGCAATGACAAGAAGAGATAGTATGTTTGAAGTCAGTGAGCTAGTTATGTTTAGGAAAATCACCATGGGATTTAAATGATACATTGATGTAATGCAATTGGTGGTTTATGAAAATTCTTTTAGACTAACCTCGGCTGTATAAGCACAACCACATTCCTTGCTAGTGAATAGCAGGCAGGGCCCAGTGGAATCATTTTTTAAGTATTTCATTATTAACCTTTCACTTTCTACCTCTCAAGGGAAGACGGGGCTGTCAGGGGAGGGGAGAGGACTTCACGGTAAAATTTTCTGTTGGAGCTGTTTGAGGCTACAAGGAGTAAAAGGGAAAATCCAGAAATAGTTTAGGAAATTAGTCATCTGTCTTCAGACTGTGTTCAGTTATAGTATTGTGTTCTGCATAACTACTTTATGGACTTTTTTAAAAAGTGGAAATCTGGAAAGATTAATAATCACTTGTGTAAGGCCCTAAAGGTCCAATTTCATGTCCAGAAACAAGACGGAAAAAAGCTCCCATTTGCTAAAACTGTCAAAATAATTCCCATGATACAAAATTATGTTCTGGGAACTGGCAAAACATCTTGACTTTCTCTACATTTCCCAGTTTTTGGTTGCTAAATGCCAATAATTAGGTTATATTAGATGTTGCTTATTTAAACCTATAATCTATTAAAAGCATTTTCCATTGCTTACATACACATACGTTATGATGTTATGCATTAAGACATGCCTATTCAATTTCTTTAAAGTGTACTAAAGGGGAACAAAATGGGAAAAAAGCAGTATCCCAGTTTCTCTGTTCCTATTACTCTGCCAGCTTACTATCATAGTCATTCTAAGACAGTTCTTTTTCTCTTTGATGTTCTATTAAAATGTACCTCTTCAAGTAATAGGGGAATCTAAGAGAGTGGAATGGAAGACGATACAGAAAAGGAAAGAAAAGAAAAAGAGAGAGAAGGAAAGTGAAACAGTGTATGGAGTCATAATGAATCAGCATGGTCAGCCTTGGAGAAACCTCATGCTTAGTTTGAGGCCACATCGGAACTTTCCTACAAACCTCTCAGCCTTCTGATGCATATAACTTGTACTGATGAAAAGTTCTTTTTATCTTTAAAAAGCAGTTCAGAGAGCATCATACAGTTAGTTTGAAGGAGCTTCTGAGAATGTAAAGGGCAGACTATCCTAACAATATGCCACGTGGAGCTGCACAGTGCAGGCAGTGCCCGCAGACTGCTGAACCACATCTGAGTCAGTTAGATGCTTCAAGTGGCAAGTAACAGAATACTTGGCAGTGTTTAAGCCAATAGAAGACATTCACACTTGCATTTGCTCACCAGGGCATCTGGTTAAAATGTAGATGCTGATCAGTAGGTGTCCATGGACCCCAGATCCTGAATTTCTAACAAGCTTCAGGTAATGGTGATATTGCTGGCCCATGGGCCACACTTTACTTTGAGTAAAAACTCTTTAAAAACCAGGGTCATAACTGTCTTATACCTCAAGAAGTCGATAGTGGACATTCCCAGGTTGGTGTAACAACCTGAGATTCCAACGAGAACCAGACTTACTGCAGCTTCCTTCCTATCATCCTTAGTGAGGGCTTCTCTGTTTCTGATGGCAAGTGTCACATCCTCACACAAATGATTGTTGTTGTCACATACAAACTTTTTCCTTCTTTGGCTCCCAGCAGACTTATTATTAGCCAGGATTGCTTAACATCCTGATGCTAGCTTCAAAGGAAGCTGGAAGAGCTCCTTGTCCTTTCCAGCCTGTGTGGAAGGCAGTCTTGTCATCACAGCAGTGGGCATGGAAGGAATCAAAGGTGGGTTTGCACCCCCACCTCAGGCAACTGCAGCAAGAGAGATGATGCTACCATCATGCAGAGACTTGCAGTAAGGAAAATCAAAGCCAAGCGAGGTATACTTTGAGATTTTTGAGTAGAGATCTGCTTTTACCTAGACAGTATAACTGTATTATATTTAATGTTAATAAGCAATTATTTATATTATAAAATATATTTAATTATATTTAATGTTGCTAAGCAATAAAAAGAGGAACTAAAGAGTCTCTTGATGAGGGTGAAAGAAGTGAGTAAAAAAAGCTGGCTTAAAACTCAACATTCAAAAAACTAAGATCATGGCATCTGGTCCCATCACTTCATGGCATATAAAAGGGGAAAAAGTAGAAGCATTGATAGATTTTATTTTCTTGGGCTCCAAAATTGCTGTGGACGGTGACTGTAGCCACAAAATTTAAAGACACTTGCTCCTTGGAAGAAAAGCTGTGAGCAACCTAAAAAGCAGAGACATCACTTTGCCTGCAAAGGTCCGTCTAGTCAAAGCTATGATTTTTTCATTAGTCATGTACAGATGTGAGAGTTGGACCATAAAGATGGCTGAGTGCCAAAGAATTGATGCTTTCAAATTGTGGCACTGAAGAAGACACTTGAGAGTCCCTTGGTCTGCAAGGAGATCCAACCAATCAATCCTAAAGGAAATCAATCCTGAATATTCACTGGAAGGACTGATGCTGAAGCTGAATACTTTGGCCACCTGATGCAAAGAGCCAACTTATCAGGAAAGACCCTGATGCTGGGAACAATTGAAGGCAAATGGAGAAGTGGTGGCAGAAGATGAAATGATTAGTTTCACTGACTCAGTGGACATGAGTTTGAGAAAACTCTGAGGGATAGTGAAGGACAGAGAAGTCTGGAATGCTGCAGTCCTTGGAGTTGCAAAGAGTTTGCCATGACTTAGTGACTGAACAGCAACAACAAAGCAATTGGAAATTCATGGTCAATACATTCTTTCTGATGATCATGTTATTTAATCTCTTGAGACCCACCATCATCATCCATTCCAGGGAATGGTGGTACCCTCCTTTCTAGATTAGATTAGATTAAGTAGATTCTGGGCTTCCCCAATGGCTCACAGAAGAATCCTCCTGTCAATGCAAGAGATGTGGGTTCAATCCTTAGTCAGGAAGATCCTCTGGAGAAGGAAATGACAATCCACTCCAGTCTTCTTGCCTGGGAAATCCCATGGACAGAGGAGCCTGGCATAGTCCATGGCATAACAAAAGAATCAGACACAATTTAGTGACTAAACAAGTAAGTTCTATGTGAAATTGTTTAGGATTTTATATAAAAGAGTTAAACTCAGTTAATGATTACAGTAGCCACTCAGTATAAATAAAGCTATGTAATAATATAAACAACATGTAGTTTTATTTGTGTGTGTTTGTTCAGTATAAGAAGCTGGATTATATATTGCCATTCTACTTTATGTATCTATGCAGGTTTGGAAAATTCATGGTGATATTTACCTGGGGTCACTCCAGTACTCTTGCCTAGAAAATCCCATGGATGGAAGAGCCTGGTAGGCTGCAGTCCATGGGGTCGCTAGGAGTTGGACGCGACTGAGCGACTTCACTTTCACTTTCACACAATGGAGAAGGCAATGGCAACCCACTCCAGTGTTCTTGCCTGGAGAATCCCAGGGACGGTGGAGCCTGGTGGGCTGCCGTCTATGGGGTCCCACAGAGTCGGACACGACTGAAGCGACTTAGCAGCAGCAGCAGCAGACATGAGATACCTACCGGCAGACTATGAGAGCAAAGCTGCCACTACTGAAGTCCTGGATTTGCAGGACTTTGCAAACTGAGAAAGTGACCACAAATATTCAAGCTGCCCACAATAATAACAAAGGTTTACTGGTTGCCAATAATGGAAATGGCATTGCCTAAAAACCTGTATATCCATTAGTTAACTGAACCAGCTTCTCAGCTGATACTTTTTTATGTGTTCAACCTAACTTATAATTTGGTTTAAGCTAGGGTTTTTAGTTCATTTAACTAAATCACCAAGTTAGCATTAATCTGAAATGTACTGAAAGTGTTTGTTAATTATGGTATGAAAATATGTCTTACAACTCAATACTTAAATAACAATTGACAGCACCACCCCATAACTTAATATCTGTCTAGTGTGAAGTTTCTTGTTTTGCATACAGCACAAGAATGAAACATTTTAGCCATTCAGTATATTTTAATTAGCATACAATTGAATTTGTTTCTTTTAAATAAAACTTTTTATTTTATTTATTCTTAGGGTAGATTTGTATTATCAGAAATAAACAAAAAGCAGAGTGACTATGAAATATTATTTCCTAAAGGAAAACACATTGATATAATGATACTGATGAGTTGAAATCATGTTATCTTTTAAAGTATTACTTTGCAAGGCCTTATATTATTCAAATGATGCTGAAATTGCTGAAAATAGTTTTAGAGTTTCAATGTGGAAATGGATTTAAAAATATGAAGTTTATCTTATTTTGTGGCCAGTCTCTTGAACTGCAATAACAAAACAAAATGATTTACCTTGGTTTACAAATGCTATATAAAATTAATTTTTTTTAATTTTTTTTCTTTACAATATTGTATTGATTTTTGCCTTACATCAACGTGCATCTGCCACAGTTGTACACGTGTTCCCCATCCTGAATCCCCCTCCCACTTCTCTCCCCATACCATCCCTCTGGGTCATCCCAGTACACCAGCCCCAAGCTTCCTGTATACTGCATCAAACCTGGACTGGAGATTCGTTTCACATATGATATTATACATGTTTCAATGCCATTCTCCCAAATCATCCCCCTCCCTCCCTCTCCCACAGAGTCCAAAAGACTGTTCTATACCTCTGTGTCTCTTTTGCTGTCTCGCATACAGGGTTGTTGTTACCATCTTTCTAAATTCCATATAAATGCATTAGTATACTGTATTGGTGTTTTTCTTTCTGGCTTACTTCACTCTGTGTAATAGGCTCCAGTTTCATCCACCTCATTAGAACTGATTCAAATGTATTCTTTTTAATGGCTGAGTAATACTCCATTGTGTATATGTACCACTGCTTTCTTTATCCATTCATCTGCTGATGGACATCTAGGTTGCTTCCATGTCCTGGCTATTATAAACAGTGCTGTGATGAACAGTGGGGTACACGTGTCTCTTTCACTTCTGGTTTCCTCAGTGTGTATGCCCAGCAGTGGGATTGCTGGGTTGTATGGCAGTTCTATTTCCAGTTTTTTAAGGAATCTCCACACTGTTCTCCATAGTGGCTGTACTAGTTTGCATTCCCACCAACAGTGTAAGAAGGTTCCCTTTTCTCCACACCCTCTCCAGCATTTATTGCTTGTAGACTTTTGGATCACAGCCATTCTGTCTGGTGTGAAATGGTACCTCATTGTGGTTTTGATTTGCATTTCTCTGATAATGAGTGATGTTCAGCATCGTTTCATGTGTTTGTTAGCCATCTGTATGTCTTCTTTGGAGAAATGTCTATTTAGTTCTTTGGCCCATTTTTTGATTGGGTAGTTTATTTTTCTGGAATTGAGGTGTAGGTGTTGCTTGTATATTTTTGAGATTAGTTGTTTGTCAGTTGCTTCATTTGCTATTATTTTCTCCCATTCTGAAGGCTGTCTTTTCACCTTGCTTATAGTTTCTTTTGTTGTGCAGAAGCTTTTAATTTTAATTAAAAGATCCCATTTGTTTATTTTTGCTTTTATTTCCAATATTCTGGGAGATGGGTCATAGAGGATCCTGCTGTGATGTATGTTGGAGAGTGTTTTGCCTATGTTCTCCTCTAAGAGTTTTATACAAAATAGAAAGCCCAGAGATAAACCCACACACCTATGGACACCTTATCTTTGACAAAGGAGGCAAGAATATACAATGGAGAAAAGACAATCTCTTTAACAAGTGGTGCTGGGAAAACTGGTCAACCACTTGTAAAAGAATGAAACTAGGACACTTTCTAACACCATACACAAAAATAAACTCAAAATGGATTAAAGATCTAAACATAAGACCAGAAACTATAAAATAAAATTTTATTTGCCCTAACTTTTGAAAGTTTCTAAAAAAATCAAACTGCTGAGCATGTACTTTTTCCTAACTTTGTTGACATATAATTGACAAATAAAATTGTATTTATTAAACATGTGTGTGATGATACATAACCATTGTGAAATATTTACCACAATAAAGTTTATTAACATATCTACAACCTTACACAGTTGTCTTGTGTGTGTGAATGTGATAACACTTAAGATGTATTCTCTTAGCAAATTTCAAGAATACAATACTGTATTACTAATATTAACTATAGGTACCACGCTGTGCCATTCAGTTCAGTCAGTTCAGTCACTCAGTCATGTCTCACTCTTTGCAACCCCATGAACCACAGCACGCCAGGCCTCCCTGCCCATCACCAACTCCCAGAGTTACCCAAATTCATGTCCATTGAGTTGGTGATGCCATCTATCTAACCATCTCATCCTCTGTTCTCCCCTTTTCCTCCTGCCCTCAATCTTTCCCAGCCTCAGGGTCTTTTCAAATGAGTCAGCTCTTCCCATCAGGTGGCCAAAATATTGGAGTTTCAGCTTCAACATCAGTCCTTCCAATGAACACACAGGACTGATCTTTAGGATGGACTGGTTGGATCTCCTTGCAGTCCAAGGCAGTCTCAAGAGTCTTCTCCAACACCACAGTTCAAAAGCATCAATTCTTTGGCTCTCAGCTTTCTTTATAGTCCAACTCTCATGTCCATACATGACTACAGGAAAAACCATAGCCTTGACTAGATGGACCTTTGTTGACAAAGTAATGTCTCTGCTTTTTGATATGCTGTCTAGGAAGGCAATGGCAACCCACTCCAGTACTCTTGCCTAGAAAATCCCATGGACAGAGGGGCCTGGTAGGCTGCAGTCCATGGGGTCGCTAGGAGTCGGATATGACTGAGCAACTTCACTTTCACTTTTCACTTTCATGCATTGGAGAAGGAAATGGCAACCCACTCCAGTGGTCTTGCCTGGAGAATCCCAGGGACAGGGAGCCTGGTGGGCTGCTGTCTATGGGGTCACACAAAGTCGGACACGACTGAAGTGACTTAGCAGCAGCAGCAGGTTAGTCATAACTTTTCTTCCAAGGAGTAAGCGTCTTTTAATTTCATGGCTGCAGTCACCATCTACAGTGATTTTGGAGCCCAGAAAAATAAAATCTAACACTGTTGCCATTGTTTCCCCATCTATTTGCCATAAAGTGATGGGACCGTATGCCATGATCTTCGTTTTCTGAATGTTGAGCTTTAAGCCAACTTTTTCACTCTTTTCTTTCACTTTCATCAGGAGCCTCTTTAGTTCTTCTTCACTTTCTGCCATATGGGTGGTGTCTTCTGCATATCTGAGATTATTGATATTTCTCCCAGCAATCTTGATTCCAGCTTGTGCTTCCTCCAGCCCAGCATTTCTCATGATGTACTCTGCATACAAGTTAAATAAGCAGGGGACAATATACAGCCTTGATGTACTCCTTTTCCTATTTGGAACCAGTCTGTTGTTCCATGTCCAGTTCTAACTGTTGCTTCCTGACCTCCTTATGGCTTTCTCAAGAGGCAGGTCAGGTGGTCTGGTATTCCCATCTCTTTACATGCCCAGAACTTATTCATCTTATAACTGAAAACATGTCCTCTTTGAACAATCGCTTCCTATTTCCCAACTCGCATTCCTGGAAACCACTATGCTATACTATACTCTACCACTATACTACTCAGGTTCTCTGCGTTTTATCTTTATTTTTTTAGGTTCCACACACAGATGATACTATATTCTATTTGCCTCTCTCTTTCTGGCTTACTTCACTATTTCATAATGCCTTCCAGTTTCATCTGTATTGTTGCAAAAGTCAGGATATCCTTCTTTCTCGTGGCTGAATTATATTCCACTGTATATATGTACTGCATTTTCTTTATCCATTCATCCATCAGTAGACACTTAGATTGTTTCCTTGTAGTGAATAATGCTGCAAAGAACACAGGAGTGCAGATATCTCCTTGAGATGCTGTTTTCATTTCTTTAGGATGTATAAAGAAGTGGGACTGTTGAATCATATGGTAAAAGTGAAATTCGCTCACTTGTGTCCAACTGTCTGCGACCCCTTGGACTATATAGTCCATGGAATTCTCCAACAGAATACTAGAGTGGGTAGCCTTTCCCTTCTCAAGGGGATCTTACCAACCCAGGAACCAAACCAGAGTCTCCAGCATTGCAGGCAGATTCTTTACCAACTGAGCTACTGGGGAAGCCGAATCATATGGTAGCTCTATTTTTAAAATTTGAAGTATCTCCATACTGTTTTCCATTGCCACCAGAAACGAACCATCCTTCTCTTTTCTCTCAACATCCTCACCAGCACTTGTAATCTCTTGTTTTTTGATAATAGCCATCCTAACAAATGTGAAACAATACCTCATTGTGGTTTTGACCTACATTTGCCTGGTAATTGAAGATCTTTTCATGAACCTGCTAGCCATTTGTATGTCTTCTTTGGAAATATGTCTATTCAGAATCCCTGCCCAGTTTTAACTGGATAATTTTGAGGGTTTTTGCTCTTGAGTTGTTTGAGCTCCTTATGTAATTTAGAAATTAACCCCTTATCTTTTACACTAAGTCCCCATATAAAAATCATTAGGTTGAGAACTTTCAAGAGGCAAACGTGGAACTTACTAATGAAGACCTGATGATATTGGAGGCCCAGAGAAAGGATGAAGAGAGCCAAGAGGAAGAAGAAGTAACAGAAAAACCCAAGACATTCAAGGAGCAGGTAATGGCAAGGGGGTTTTGTTTATTTGGACCTGAATGTAGAACAGTACCTGAAGGTTGCAGCAGCCATTCAGAACCCAGTTCAGAGCTGTCATGCCATCATGACAAGAAAAAATAAATAAAACATACTGCCCAGACGTCACGGAATCATTTGTTTGGCATCACTGACTCATTGCACATGAGTTTGGGTAAACTCTGGGAGTTGGTGATGGACAGGGAGGCCTGGTGTGTTGCAGTTCATTGGGTCGCAAAGAGTCAGACATGACTGAGCGACTGAACTGAACTGAAATAGGCTTGAATCTAGCAAGGAAACAGAATCTGTGCCAGCAACATCAACTGTGAGTGAAACTGCAGCTTGCCCTCCATCTCCTATTGCTGAAGATCCTTCAGCTCTACCATCTGCCACCTCCTCTCCCTCCTCCGGTCAGTGACTCTTCTTGCCTGTTCACTGGATGCTAGACCCTGTATGCCAGTCATTGTACTGCACTACTGTACTTTTTAGGGTATTGTACTGTAAGATTAAAAATGTTTTCTTTTTTGGGTGTGTTTTTTAACGTGTGTGAAAAGTATTGTAAACCTTTTACAGTACAGCACTATGTAGCTGGTTGTGTTAGTTTGGTACCCAGGCTAACTTTGTTGAATTTACAAACAAATTGGACTTACAAATGCATTCTCAGAATGGATCTCATTTGTATGAAGGGGATTTACTGTATATAGTTTGCAAATATTTTCTCCCATTCTGTACATTGTCTTTCATCTTATTTTAAAATTTTCTCTTTTGATTTCTTCTTTGAGCCATTGATTGTTCAGGAGTGTGTTGTTTAATTTTCACATATCTGTGAATTTTTCAGCTTTCCTTCTATTAGCGATTGCTAGAGTCATACAATTGTGGTCAGAAAAAATTTCTTGGAAAGATCTCAACCTTCTTAAATTTTTAAAATTTATTTTGTGACCTGACATATGATTTATGCTGGAGAATGTTCCTTCTGTGCTTTAGAAGAATGAATATTGTGCTGCTGTTGGCTGGAATGTTTTGCATATGCCTGTGAGGTTCATTTAGTTAAAATGTAGCCAGGTCTATTATTTCCTTACTGATTTTCTGTCTGGATGATCTACCCAGTGTTGAAAGTGAGGTACTGAATTCCCCTCCCATTACTTTGTTGCTATCTATTTCTCCCTTCAGATCTGTTAATACTTACTTTATATAGTTGAATGCTCCTATGTTGCATGCATAAATATTTGCTAACATTAAATCTTTTGATGAATTGACCCTTTGTCATCGTATAATGACCTTTTAATCTCTTATTGCAATCTGTTTAGTCTAATATAAGTAGACTTAGCATGCATGCTAAGTTCCTTTAGTTATGTGAAGTAACACTTGACTCTGTGTGACCCTATGAACTCTAGCCTTCCAAGCTCCTTGTCCATGGGATTCTCCAGGCAAGAATACTGAAGTGGGTTGCCATGCCCTCCTCCAGGGCATCTTCCTGACCCAGGGATCGTACTCGCATCTCTTATGTCTCCTCCATTGGCAGGTGGATTCTTTACCACTAGCACTATCTGGGAGCATAGTAATATAAGCATTGCTTCCCCTGCTTTTTTTTGCTTGCTATTTACATGGAATATCTTTTCCCATCCCTTTTCTTTGTGTATGTGTATATATATTTGTGTGTGTGTGTCCCTAAAGCTGAATGAATCTCTCCAAGCAGCATATTGTTGGGTCTTGTATTTTTTAATCCATTCAGCCACTCTGTGTCTTTTCATTGGAGAATTTAATCCTTTTACATTTAAAGTAATTTTTATAGATAAGAACTTTCTGTTGACAACATGTTAACTGTTTTCTGGCTGTTTCATAGTTCCTTTCTTCCTCTCTTGCTTTTGTTCTGTGTGATTTGATTACCTTCTAAAGTGGTATGCTTTGATCTTTTTTATCTTTTGTGTGTTTTCTATAGGTTTTTGCCTTATGGTTACCATGAGACTTAGGTAAAATATGTTATAGGCATAACAGTCTATTTAAGCTGATAGCAATTTAACTTTAATTGCTTACAAATACTCTGTACTTTATTCCTCCCCCTTTACAACTTACATCCTTTCATATTGTATATCTCTTACCAAATAATTATAGTTATAGTTATTTTAATACTTTTGTATTTTAACCTTTACACTAAAGTTATAAGTAATTGACACACTAGCATCACAATGTCAGAATATTCTGAATTTGACAATATATTTACCTTTGTCAGTTTTATACTTTCAAAAGTTTTTATATTATTCATTAGCATGCTTTTATTTCAGCTTGAAGAACTCAATTTAGCATTTCTACTAAGCCATATCTGGTGGTGTGAACTCCCTAAGATTTTGTTTTTCTGCGAAAGTCTATTTCTCCTTTATTTCTAAAGGACAGCTTTGCTGTATTAAGTATTCTTGCTTGGCAGTTTTTTACTTCAGCACTTAGAAATGTATTCCCCCACTTTATCCGAGCAAGATTTCTCATGAGAAATCTGCTGATATTCTTATGGGGATTCCTTTGTGTGTAATGCTTCGTTTCTTTAGCTGTTTTCAAATTTTTATCTTTTTTTATCCTTGAAGTTTTATTGTAATGTATTTTGACGAAGTTCTTTGAGTTGAATCTGCATGACCTATGAACTTGATGTATCTGTCTCACTCCCCAGATTTGGGAAGGTTTCAGTCATTATTTCTTTAAATAAGCTTTCTGCCTCTTTCTGTCCCTCTTCTCCTATCACTCTCATAATGCAAATATTGTTTCTTTTAGTAGTATCCTTTAATTCATGTAGGTGCTACTAACTCTTTTTCATTCTTTTTTTTTTCTCTTATGAACAATTTCAAATAATGTATTTTGAGTTCAAAGATTCTTTCTTCTGCTTGAACAAATCTTCTCCTTATACTCTACTGCATGTAAAAGTTTTTTCATTATATTACTCAGCTTCAAAATTTCTGTTTGGTTCTTACTTATGATTTCTATCTCTAGATTGAACTTCTCATTTTATTCATGTGTTGTTTCCCTGATTTCACTGCACCATGTCTCTATTCTCTTGTAGCTCACTGAGCCTCTGTAAAGTTATTTTGAACTTTTTGTCAGACCGTTTGTAGATCTCTATTTCTTTAGGGTCAATTATTTGCTAGTGTCATGTTTCCTCGCTTTTGGTGTTTCTTGAGGCCTTTCTTTGCTATCTTTGCACGTGAAGCAGCAAATCACCTCTTCCGGTCTTTGCTAACTGACTTTATAAGAAAGATACCTTCATCTATCAGTTTGGCTAGGGGTCCTAAGGCTTTCTCAGATCTTTTCTGTGGCTACACCCACTCTACAGTTCTTGCTCCCTCCTGGGGAATTCTTAATTATATGCTTCTCTTAACCTCAGAAAGCCAGGATGGGTGCTAAGAGCCTCTCAAATGTTTTTCCTGGGGTGGTGCCCTGAAATGCTGTGATTTGTGAGACTTCTCCCCATCCTGAAGAGTCAATAGAAGTTTCTGCTCTTGCCTACTAGCTACCTACAGGGGCTAGCTATCACCATCCACAGCAGTATGTGCAAGGAACCAGACAAAAGTCAGTAAGATGAATCACAAAGTGGATATTAGTGTCCCTTTGATGAATTCTGAGCCCCGGTTGCTGTGCTCCCAACCTTTCCTAAACTCTCAACCATAAAGAATACATCAGTATTCTGAATGAAACAATAAAAAAAGTGGGTCCTCTAGGCAGCATCCCACACAGCTGGGGAAACCAGGCACTCTACACTCTCACTTTCCCCAATAGGAGAAACTGTAAAGTGTCTCTCCTGGCACTGAGCCATTCAACCTTGTGGGAGAAATGATGCAGGCAAAGTGAAAACGGTCCTGTTATGTTTTTCAATGTGTATATTCTTGGGTGCCCCCCCACCTCAAATTGTATGTTGGAACTTCTGCATAAGGCTCTCAGGTGTCAACATAGGCATTCTCATCTGTGGGCAACTGCCAAAACTGATATTCTATGGCAGCAGAGTGGCGGGGGGCTGGGCGGCAGCGAGGGGAATGGTAGAGAATTCTCATATTGCCAACTTGCTGATGTCACTCCTATTATTTTTATAGTAAGTAAAATAAAATAGAAGTTGGGATAAAAATATCCTCAAATAAAATCACACATGACAAAGATTTGCTAAGAATAAAACAATTTAAGATTGTGATGAAAGGACTGAAAGTAAAAATGGAGTGGCAGAATACTGACTGCTTTAAAGGAGAAATGTATTTCAAAATGTGATTATAAAAGTATCAAGCTTGCACTCCTATATATTGCTAATACGTGTATAAAATGTTACAACTCTTCTAGAAAAATGTTTTCCCTTGAGATACTGTGATAAAATAAGAAATATATGTATATCTTCATCAACAGTTCCTAGCACAAATCTTATAAAGTCCTTGTAATTTCCTACTTGGTTTTTGCTCGAGGCCCTGGAGACAGCTCTGGAGAAATAGAGGTGGAAGGAGCATCTTTTGTTATTTATAACAAGCCTCTTTTGACCACACCCAAGTATATATTAATGAAGTGGATTTTGGAAAGCACTTAAAGATGGGGGAGTTAGTTGCCAGAGAAATCAACCTTTTGATTAAAGAATTGGAACCTTCAGCAGAGTGGCTGCTGCTGCTGCTGCTAAGTTGCTTCAGTCGTGTCCGACTCTGTGTGACCCCATGGACAGTAGCCCACTAGGCTCCTCTGCCCACGGGATTCTCCAGGCAAGAATACTGGAGTGGGTTGCCATTTCCTTTTCCAGAGAGTGGCAGGAGGCTGAATTAATCACCAGGCTCAATGATTTAATAAATTGTGCCTGTGTAACGAAGCCTTCATAGCAAATCCTAAATGAAAGGATTCGGTGGTTGTTGTTCAGTTGCTCAGTCGTGTCTGACTCTTTGTAGTGCAAAGGACTGCAGCACACCAGGCTTCCCTGTCCTTCACCATCTCCCGGAGCTTGCTCAAATTCATGTCCATTGAGTTGGTGATGCCATCCAACCATCTTGTCCTCTGTGGAACCCTTCTCCTCTTGCCTTCTATCTTTCCCAGCCTCAAGGTCTTTTCCAGTGAGTCAGCCCTTCACATCAAGTGGCCAAAGTATTGGAGCTTCTGCTTTAGAATCAGTCCTTCCAATGAATATTCAAGATTGATTTCCTTTAGAGTTGACTGATTTGATCTCCTTGCAGTCCAAGGGACTCTCAAGAGTCTTCTCAACACCACAGTTCAAAAGCATCAATTCTTTGGCGCTCAGCCTTCTTTATAGTATAACCTTCATATCCATACATAACTACTGGAAAAACCATAGCTTTGACTAGACCTTTGTTGGCAAAGTAATGTCTCTGCTTTTTAATATGCTGTCTAAGTTGGTCATAGCTTTCCTTCCAAGGAGCAAGTGTCTTTTAATTTCATGACTGCAGTCACCATCCACAGTGATTTTGGAGCCCAAGAAAATAAAGTCTGTCAGTGTTTCCATTGTTTCCCCATCTATTTGTTCTGAAGTGATGGGACCAGATGCCATGATCTTAGTTTTTTGAATGTTGAGTTTTAAGCCAACTTATTCACTCTCCTCTTTCACTTTCGTCAAGAGGCTGTTTAGTTTTTCTTCACTTTCGGCCATAAGGGTGGTGTCATCTGCATATCTGAGATTATTGATATTTCTCCCAGCAATCTTGATTCTAGCTTGTGATTCATCCAGCCCAACATGTTACATGAAGTACTCTACATATAAGTTAAATAAACAGGATGACAATATACAGCCTTAATGCACTTCTTTCCCCATTTGGAACCAGTCTCTTGTTCCATGTCCAGTTCTAACTGTTGCTTCTTGACCTTCATACAGGCTCCTCAGGAGGCAAATATGGTGGTCTGGTATTTCCATCTCTTTAAGAAATGCCCACAGTTTGTTATGAATGATCCATTCAGTCAAATGCTTTAGCATATTCAATGAAGCAGAAGTAGATGCTTTTCTGGAATTCTCTTGCTTTTTCTATGACCCAAAGGATTTGGAGAGTTTCCAGATTAGTGACCATATGGAGGTGCTGGGGTGGGGGGTGACATGCCTGGAGAGGGCACCATAGGTCTGTATCCCTCATCTTATACCTTACTCTATGCATCTCTTTCGGAGTTGTGTCTTTTAATAATAGACTGCTAATCTAGCAAGCAAACTGTTTTCCTGAGTCCTGTGAAATATTCTAGAAAATTATTGAATTGAGAAGGCAGTTGTGGAAACCTTGAACTTATAGTCAGTCAAAAGCACAAGTGGCCACCTGGATTTGTTATTTTCATCTGAAGATATGAAGCCTCATGAGACTGACTGAGCCTTAACTTGTGGAAACTGACACAATCTCCATGTAGATCTTGTCAGATTTGAGTTAAATTGTAGGACACCCAGTTGGTGTCTTCCCAGAACTGGAGAACTGTGGTGCCCCAAGGACCAAAAAACAAGGTGAATAAGAAGGGTCTTGGAATGCAAGAACAGAAAAAAAAAAAAAAAAAGACTCATCGCCCTTCCCCCACATATTGTAACCATTGAGAAATTTTTTGGATCCTCCTGAATAGTATAGCCTGTCTCTCCTCCTACCCCATTTAAGGAAAAGCTATTTGCTTACACTTCTCCAGCCCAATACCTCACCCAATCAGCAAATGACTCTCAAGGCCCCTAGCGTACTTCTTGTCCCCTGGCTATAAATACAAACCAAGGACCCATGTTCAAGTTTGGTTCTCCCTGTCAGTAACCTGGCCTGCTATAGTGGCATCAACCCTTCTTTCCCCTACTCTAATAAACTTTATTCTCTTTCATTCTGCCTTGTACATGGAAATTCTTTTCCAACCCACACATGGATTATGACAAGAATTACTTGGTATGGGAAAAATTACTTGGTATCTGATGTCTGAAATGTCATGAGAACAGAGTAGAGGATACAGTACTGTCTTCTTTTCAGGTACCTTACCATAGCTACAAATTAGTTCATGCACAAAGTTATTCATTGTGCCATGACTGGTAGTAGCTAATGATGAAAGAAACTTCGATGTCTAACCATAGGATACAAATACAAGGTAAGCTAGGAGCACCTTACTATACCAGAAAGCAAGTACTTAAACAAACTGGTGGGGACATATGAAAAGGACACAAGTGTTCACTTAAAGGGATTTACACTGACCTTACCTGGACAGTTTGGGCATTTTTTTAAAAAGGGTTATAATACATTGATCAAAAAGTCCTTAGCAATATCTTTAAAATGGGAAGAAACTGTTCTACTTAGAATAATATTATTATAATAAAGGTGGAAGGAATTCAAAAATTCAATTTTGCTACTATCAAGTTAATGACTATTTAGACAAGGCTTAACAATGAATCCTAAAGTAATCAGGTGAAGAGATGTGAGGGACCCAACCTCAAAGCATGACTACACAGGTTATTAATTAATTACAAAAAATAAAAGGATCACCTTCAAGAAGAGATCAAAGTCAGCATCATCCATCACTGGACAACCAATGATGTAAAAGGAAGCACACTATGTACATGGAGTGTTTTCTTGTTAAAGAAGTTGAACTTAAAACTAATCAAGAGAAACAATTTACAAATCCAGATAGTGGGATATTCCATAAGACTAGACTCTTATAGAGTGGCCTAGACTCTTCAAAAATGCCAAAGTCATGAAAAGCAAATAAAAGTAGAGGGCTTGTCTTAAACTGAAGTTAAGAGTCATAATAACCAAATGGAATGCATGATCTTTGATGGCACTCTGAATTTTTAAAAAACCTAATGAAGATCATTAATGTTAAAGCACAATAACTTTGAAGTGCAGCTGATAGCTGTAGCTTATTTTCAACTGGTTTAACAGAAGTGTGTGCGCACGTGTGTGTGTGTGTGTGTATGTACAGAAAAGTGAGAGAGAAAAAGTAAATGTGGCAAAATATTAACAACTGGTGACTTTGGAAGGAGAATTTATAGACGTTCCTGACAATTATTTCTCTCTCCTGCAAGTTTGAACTATTTTAAAAAGAAAAGGGAGAAATCCAGCTGATGACTGTACACTTGACACGTTAATCTGTGGAATGTGGTTGTATGTATATGAATTGCAAGATTTTTATCATTTTAAGTAGACCATGATATCACTGGCAGGAATCAGGGCAAATGTTAATAAGAGCTAGATGGTAAGTTACTGAAGGAGCTTAAGACTCTAAGGCAGGGTCTTGCACACAGTAAGTAACACACTCTTTGTTTAAGGAATTACTGAGGTCTACATTTTCACTTCCACTTGGGTAAAAGTTAAGACTGAAAGGTTCCTAGCCACTAGCGCTTTTCCCATGTACAGAAGACAAATGTGGAGTCTACAGTTGAAGTGCTATTAAAGGTATTAAAAGCTTTCAGAAGGGGTAATCTAGCCCACGTGACCTAATTGCCCAAAATTCATGTAGCACACATCTGGCTCTTTACTGACCCAAACTTTGATCTACTTATGTTTAATGGGCCATTTGCATATTGATGAAGAAATAAGGAAAATGTCTTACATTTCACTTTCTAAAACAATTAAGCTCTTAAATCCTCATGATAGTGGAATGTTTGGCATAGAGAATTAACAATTTTCATAGATAATGTTTCCACCATAATTGAGGGTTGAAATATACAGAGAATTCCAAGAGGGACCTCTATACACCACAGGATTGCCAATGGAGAAAGCATCTGTCAGTGGTTTTCATCAGAGCATAATTATTTAGACTAATCAACCACTAAGTATGTTTTAATTAAAAATATCCTAAAGAGATTTATGAGGGCAAAGAAAACCCTCAAACTTCTAACTATATAAAATTATATCTAGTCATTTATTGAGAATTTCAATAAAATTAATTTCTAAGCATTTTTTATTATTCTTAACTCACGTATCCTAAAATAAATTTTATAACTGATCTTTTATTTTCTAGATGATCATGTTAAATAGCCAGTGTGCAGGTGTTTAATAGCTTATTCATAAGTTTTTGCTGTTAACTAATAGCATTTATATCTGAATGAATCTTTTTAAGGCTCTTTCTTACTCCCTTGTGCTCATTAACACTAAAAATTCATCTTTCCACTTTTCAGAAGCAACATCCATAGTGCTGCTTTTTTCTTACACTCATCTGATCCCCTCATTCATACCTACTTACTAGCTCTTCCGAAGACTCAAAGGTCCGTTTTATAAACTTCAACATCAGCAAGAAATAATAGACGAGCTTCTAGTAAAGCCCAGAAGAGAAAAACTATAAGAAATGAATTGTAAGAACTTCCTTATACATCCTATGTGTTTATATATCTAGTTCGTATACTCATATATTCATTCATATATACGTACATATATATATTTCATATACTTACATGCACTTCAGCGCATTCTTTCTAAGTTTGATGCAATCTCAGCACAGCTTAACATTCATGCTCCTATTGCTCATTTTAAAGTTACTTAAGTGATTTAAATATCAGCAACCATTGACTTGTTCATGATTCTGCAATTTGTGTATGGTTGTAGACAACACTCTCCTCCTTGCAACATCAGGGCGACAGCTAGAATGGAGGCTGGAAGATCTGCTTTCAAGATGATCGGTCAGAGCTGGCTATTGGCTGGGAGGTCTGCCAGAGCTATTGACCTCCATCCTCCTTGTGGCTCCTCCTTGTAGACAGGGTAGGCTTATTAGGGTATAGGGATGCTCATTTCCTTAAGAACTCAAAAATGAAAGCTGCCAGAATTTCTTAAGACTTAGGCCCGGACCTGACAAAGTGTCACTTCTGCTTCATTTTCTTAGTTGAGTTACAAAGACACCAGATTCAAGGGGAGGGAACCATAAAAGGGTGTAAATATCAGGCAGCATCATTTACTGGGGGCCCCAAAAGTGGCCTAGTGGTAAAGAACCGGCTTGCCAATGCAGGAGACATAAGAAATGCAGGTTCGATCCCAGGGTCTGGAAGATCCCCTGGAGGAGGGCATGGCAATCGACTGCAGTATTCTCGTCTAGAGAACCCCATGAACAGAGAAGCCTGGTGGGCTACAGTCCATCTCAAAGAGCTGAAGACTGAAGCGACTTAACACACTGAAGTATCAGACAATTACATCAGTTGGATCATCCAGGAAAGATTAAATTCAGACCCTCAGGGAAGGAAGGAGGCTCCAACTTCTACTTCATATGTGAAGCACAAAAATGACACAGGCACTCTTAGGGAAACCCCAAAAGACCACACTGAGAGCCACAAGGGAATTAAAGGGGGAAGAGATAAATTGGGCAGCTGAGTAGAGGAAGCTATTTCTTTCTCTGCAGTTCTCTGTGGGAAAAAAAAAAAAAAAAAAGCTATGGACCTGCTTTTCAAATCAAAGAAGCTACACTTCCTCTGTCTGAAGGGAAGTTTTGAGGCTCGTGTAAAAAGACTGATGAGAATTCTTATACAGGAATGCCGAACCTATATATCGAAAGGAAGGTTTCAGTTTAGTTTTGACTTATGTTCCCAAACAGATGATTCCCACCTGTCACAGAATGCCAAGCTAAGAAATAAGATGACCGCGTATTTCATCCCTGAATATCTTGGGCCTCTGAGTACTGAATGAGGAACTCTATACCTCAATTTGCTTTTCAAACCTTTAAAGCCCCCTTTCCTAGGATTCTGAACAAACATAAAATAAGGCATCACATTTTACGTCTTCTCCAATTATTCAGGAGGCAAAACTACAAAACAAAGTCTGGAAAAGATTTCCTATTTTCCCACCTTACAGGGACAGTGATCTAGAAAAGTACAATGTTTGAAATAAAGACTACTTTTAGACTTCCCTGGTGGCCCAGTGGTTAAGAATCCCTCTGCCAATGCAGGGGATATGGGTTCCATCCCTGGTCCTGGAAGATCCCACATGTGGTGAGGAAACTAAACCAGTGTACCACAACTACAAAGCCTGTGCTCTAGAGTCCATGAGCCACAATTACTGAAGCCTGCGTGCCCTAGAGCCATGTTCCACAACAAGATAAGCCACCACTGAGAAGCCCACGCACTGCAACTAGAGAAACCCCACGCATAGCAGCAAAGAGCACATATAGAAAAAAAAATTTTTTCTTTGGGAAGTTTAGGCTAGGGGAGCACACCCAGCGATCAACCCAAGAGAGTAAAAAATCTTCAGTAATGAATACAAAGGAACAAACATCGTGGAAGAAACGTTGAAGTGAACTGATCTGTGGAAGTGAGGATGTAGGGAGACTTGGGTGTCACTCAGTCAGGCATAGCCTCCTCCCTTCATTATCATGCTCCTGATGTAGCCACCAGTCTCCTGAGGAACCAGTAGGGAGAGAAGCTTCCAGAAGGACTGACTCTGCTTCTCTGGTTAAACTTTGACTGATATAGTCTTCAAAAATAAAAATGACATTTTAGAGAGAAAAAAAAAATGTCTTCAACAGAACTGCTATGTAAGAAATACTAAAGAGTTCTTCAAACAAAGGGGAAATGACACAGCCAGAATCTGAAAATATTTTCTCCAGAAAATAGAACAGAGAGAATACTTCAGGAGGAAGAGAGAGTGACTTTATTTTATGAGGTCAACATAACCTTGATACAAAACTAAACAAAGACATTGTGAGAGAATTACAGATATAAACATCCCTCATGAGCATAGACGTAAAAATCCTTCGCAAAAATGCCAGCAAATCAAACCCAGACACATTTTGACTAAATAGGTGTTATCCTAGAAAGTTAGGGGCTTCCGCAGTGGCACAGTGGTAAAGAATTCTCCTGCCAATGCAGGAGACACAGGAAATGTGGCTTTGACCCCTGGGTCAGTAAGAGCCCCTGGAAGAGGGAATGGCAACCCACTTAAATATTCTTGCCTGGAAAATTCCATGGACAGAAAGATGGTGAGCTATAGTCCATAGGGCCTCGAAGAATTGGACATTACTGAATGACTGAACACACACACATGAAAGTTGAGATTGGTTTATATCTTTAAAAGCTATCAGTGTTATTTACCACATTACTTGGATACAAAAAACCCTAAAGGCAGAAAAAACATTTGACAAAATTTAACACTCATTCACAATAAAAACTCTAAGCAAACAGGGAATATATTGTAGGTTAGTTGTAGAGCAGGGGAAGTAACCCTATACAAATGTGAGACTGAAATGTACCATTTCTGATTTGTGCAATTTATCTAAAGGTGGTGGAGGAAGGGAGAGAGGCTTAAAAGTCCCATAGTTGGTGGCATTAAGGCATCTAAGAGGTTCCCAGCAACTTCAAGGCAAACCATTGCTTTTATGTATATGTCCATGGGGCTCACAACTCCAGAGAGATATATCAAGTGCCCAGAACATTCTCAGGTAATGTTTGTTGAATTAATGAATGTTCAGAGTGATAAAGATGATTAAGTACAATATTTGTCTTTAGTTTTTATAAATACTCTTTATTAAGGACATTTTGACTCATTCTTTGTGAACTAAAATGGTCCTATTTTTAAAAAATCAGGAACATTGCAAAATGCCTCTTGCTTTCTACAGATGTGATCCTATTTTTTTCTATTTTTGTGACAAATTAGTGACATAAATTATATTTGTAGAAATTCCCAAGGTTGAACTGTCCTAGAGTAAACTTACTTCATCATGGTTTGTTATATTTTTTGTTTAAATATGCTAGATCTGATAATATATATTCAAGATTTTTGTACCACAAGCCATAAAGTAGAATCATTTGATAGTTAATTTTTCTATGCTCTCTTCCTCAGGTTCTATAATCAGAGTTAAAAAAAAAAAAATCCTTGAGCACAAACATAGGAAAAAACATGAGTAATAATCTGCCCCTTAAAGTTTTATGAGAACATGTTCCTCAAGTTGTTTGGAAGCAGATGTATGACTTCCAGATCAGGACTTCCTTATCTGATCAGATTTTTCTCTAGATTTAAGAACTATGATAGCCAAGAGAGGAGCAGTTATTTGGGCCAGTCAGTTCAGTTCAGTCGCCCAGTTGTGTCGGACTCTTTGCAACCCCATGAATCGCAGCACGCCAGGCCTCCCTGTCCATCACCAACTTCCAGAGTTCACTCAAACTCACATCCATCGAGTCGGTGATGCCATCCAGCCATCTCATCCTCCGTCGTCCCCTTTTCCTCCTGCCCCCAATCCCTCCCAGCATCAGAGTCTTTTCCAATGAGTCAACTCTTCGCATGAGGTGGCCAAAGTACTGGAGTTTCAGCTTTACCATCATTCCTTCCAAAGAAATCCCAGGGCTGATCTCCTTTAGAATGGACTGGTTGGATCTCCTTGCAGTCCAAGGGACTCTCAAGAGTCTTCTCCAACACCACAGTTCAAAAGCATCAATTCTTCGGCACTCAGCCTTCTTCACAGTCCAACTTTCACATCCATACATGACTACTGGAAAAACCATAGCCTTGACTAGATGGACCTTTGTTGGCAAAGTAATGTCTCTGCTTTTCAATATGCTATCTAGGTTCATCATAACTTTCCTTCCAAGGAGTAAGCGTCTTTTAATTTCATATCACCATCTGCAGTGATTTTGGAGCCCAGAAAAATAAAGTCTGACATTGTTTCCACTGTTTCCCCGTCTAATTGCCATGAAGTGATGGGACCAGATGCCATGATCTTAGTTTTCTGAATGTTGAGCTTTAAGCCAACTTTCTCACTCTCCTCTTTCATTTTCATCAAGAGGCTCGTTAGTTCCTCTTCACTTTCTGCCATAAGGGTGCTGTCATCTGCATATCTGAGGTTATTGATATTTGTCCCATCAATCTTGATTCCAGCTTGTGCTTCTTCCAGCCTAGCGTTTCTCATGATGTACTCTGCATATAAGTTAAATAAGCAGGGTGACAATATACAGCCTCGATGTACTCCTTTTCCTATTTGGAACCAGTCTGTTGTTCCATGTCCAGTTCTAAATGTTGCTTCCTGACCTGCATATAGGTTTCTCAAGAGGCAGATCAGGTGGTCTGGTATTCCCATCTCTTTCAGAATTTTCCACAGTTTATTGTGATCCACAGAGCCAAAGGCTTTGGCATAGTCAATAAAGCAGAAATAGATGTTTTTCTGGAACTCTCTTGCTTTTTCCATGATCCAGCAGATGTTGGCAATTTGATCTCTGGTTCCTCTGCCTTTTCTAAAACCAGCATGAACATCTGGAAGTTCACAGTTCACGTATTGCTGAAGCCAGGCCAGTAGTTCTTTATAATCACCAAGGGGTCCTACAGTAATATTTCTACCCATGGAAACTTCAAGTATTAAAAGATTTAATCTACTAACCTGATTGCTTTCATTAAGGAAAAATGAATAAATTCTACAAATAAAGCTCAGTAACAGCAAAAATGATAACTCACAGCAGTAAACCAAGATAAAAATAGCATTAAGCGTGCTAGATCCCAGGCTTGTGAAAAGAAACAGGCCATTCCAGCTAGCCTCCGTGGGCTTATTACTGTAAATGTTTAGTTAAGCTTCCTATTAAGCTTTAGGAAGTATTGAAAATAAGTCACAGAAGTGCTCAAATTACCACTGTAGAACTTTAAAGAGTCAAAAGATTCCACATTGGGGGGAATTTTGCATGTCGACTCTTAAAAACGTAAGCTAAGTGTAAGAGAGAAAGCCCTGGCATTCTAACAGGACAGGAATTGCTTTGGGCCTCGTGACTAGTTTAAGCAATGTTCCCACAGGCTGAAGTTTCCTCATCTTCCATGTGTTCATGGAAGACTCCATGAACACATAGCTGTTGCCTGCTCACTGTGGTTCCACTGTTCTCATGGATTCTACAGGTAAACCATATCCTGCTTAATCCTGACTTGTACAGTGCTGAACCCCAGTTGGCTCAGTTGTAAAGAATCTAACTGCCAATGCAGGAGATGCAGGAGATATGGGTTTGATCCCTGGATTAAGAAGATCCCCTAGAGGAGGAAATGGAAACCCACTCCAGTATCCTTGCCTGGAAAAATCCCAAGGGCAGAGGAGCCCGGCGAGTTATCTGTTCATAAGGTCACAGAGAGTTGCACACAACTGAGCACACACACGCACACATGAACATCTCCTGGGCCCTGACACTGAACACCCTTGGTGTATACGATACCCAATGTATGTAGAGACTATAATAAAACTTGCAAGAATCCCTAAACCAACCCTGAGAGGATGCAAATTTGCATTTGCTTTCTATTCCTCTATCATCAATTGAAACTTTCCTCAGACAAAACTCAACTACTTCCCTGACCTAAAGTAAATCATACTCTAAAAAAAGATAAATGCAAATGTTTCTATGAAATTATGCTCTAGTATAACCCACTCAAACCTATCCAAAGAAGGAGACAGAATATCCATAATAAATTTCCAAAAGACAAAAAAAAAAAAAAGTTGATTGTTAAAAAGAGTTGTTCTTTACCCCACACTGCAGGTGATGCTCAGACAGTTGTTCTGGTAGAAAAGTCTGCAGGAGCTCAAGAAGCTACCCAGGATGATAGCATGACAACCCACAAGCCAACATGCCCAACTGCTATTGCATCCCTCTTGTTAGAGGTGATTGACCAGCCTGTCTGGGAGGGTACGTGACCTGCTTTCTCTCTTCCTCTTTTGACTTCCTTTTGACTTTTTTGTTTATTCATCTCGGAGCTTGATGTGGGCCCACTTGCCTTTTGAGGCAATGCAGTCAGTGTTAAGATTACTTATCAGTCCCACAGGGAGGGAGTTTCTGTGCTAGAGGTACCAATACAACTAAATGAAGTTATCTGATAGCATGTGAGAAAATGGCATTTTCTGTTTCCAGATCTTCTCAGATTAGCCAATTAATACATTAAAAAAAAAAAAAGGAGGAAAGAAAAGAACAAGGAAAAATAGATCTTCCAGTACTGCAAGTTGAAATGAGGAGCAGGAGGTGGAGATGGGAATCAATTTCATGATCTTCATTGCCTGGAGATTAGGGGCTGCAGGGACTACCTGATGGTCAAGTGACAATGAGTATCCTTTCATGTGATCTTTGAGGCCAGCATTCCTCAGACCTGATTGTGCATAGAATCTTCTGAGGATCTCTCTCCAAGGCAGATTCTGCATCAGTGAGTTTGGAGCTAGGGTTGAGACTCTGCATTTCTAACAAGCCTACAGATAGTGCTGAAGCTCCTGGCCAGTGTCCACTCTGAGATCTGTGATGCAAAGCCTGTGCAGGGTTCTGACTAGCCCCATTCCTGAGGCAGAGCCCCAGGGGCAACAAAAGCAAGGTTAAGGACATCTCAGGGAAAACAAAATCTCTCTGTGAGTTAAGAAAGTGACACGAAAGTGACAGAATGGACTGGCCTCTTCCCCTGGAGGCAGGCATCTCAGCAACACACTCTCAAATGCAGGCCCCAGGAGGCATTCATCATTGATCCTTCTCATTAGAGGTTTACCTACTCAAGGAACCGGATGTGAATCACTCATCTCTTTAGCGTATTTGTTTTCTATTTCATCAATATCTATTCTTACCTTCATTTCCCTCTTCCTATTTTCTTCGAGATTATTTTTCTGTTATTTTTCTAATTTCATTTTTCCTTCCTGCCTAGTACAGCATATTTGTTTAAAATGAAAATTTTTTTCTAAGTTCATTTTAAAGTATTTTTGCCATTATAATATTTTATTTGACCTATTGGTTACTTAGAAGTATAATTTTATGCTCAAATATATGGGATTCTTTTAGCTTTCCTTTTGGTATAGATTTCAAACATAATAGTACTGTGATCAGAGAAAATATCATACAAATTATACAACCCATTACAATGTGTTGAGACACTATGTGGCCAATTTTTGTGAATTTTTTGCATGTGCTGAAAAATATTGTATACTGTGAAATTGCTGGGTGAAGTGTTTTGCTGCATTTCAATGATTTTTAGCCATGTGTTTTCCACATCTCAATTTCATGAAAACTAGAGTATACTTTAATAATCAAAGAAGAATATGTGACAGTCTGTGATGTTACTGTCATTGCTGTGCCTACATGAATGTGTGTATATATGTAATAGCAAAGCTAGCTTAAAACTCAACATTCAAAACTAAGATCATGGCATCCAGTCCCATCACTTTATGGCAAATAGATGAGCAAAAGGTGGAAACAGTGACAGATTTAGTTTTCTTGGGCTCCAAAATCACTGCAGACAGTGACTGCAGTCACAAAATTAAAATAAGCTTGCTCCTTGGAAGAAAAGCTGTGACAAAACTAGACAGTGCATTAAAAAACAGAAACATCACTTTGCTGACAAGGAGTTGTATAGTCAAAGCTATGGTTTTTCTAGTAGTCATGTGCAGATATAAGAGTTGGATCATAAAGAAGTCTGTGAAAGTGATAGTCATACAGTTGTGTCCAACTCTTTTTGACCCTATGGACTGCCACCTGCCAGGCTCCTCTGTCCATGGAATTCTTGAGGCAAGAATACTGGAGTGGGTTTCCATTTCCTTCTCCAGGAGATCTTCCCAACCCAGGGACTGAACCCATATCTCCTGCACTACATGTGGAGTCTACCATCTGAGCCACCAGGGAAGTCCACAGAAGGCTGAGCACTGAAGAACTGATGCTTTTGAACTGTGATGCTGGAGAAGACTCTTGAGAGTTACTTGGACAGCAAGGAGATCAAACCAGTACATCGCAAAGGAGATGAACTCTGAATATTCAGTGGAAGGACTGATGCTGAAGCTGAAGCTCCAATACTTTGGCCACCTGAAGTAAAGAGCCAACTCACTGGAAAAGACCCCAGTGCTGGCAAAGATTGAGGGCGGGAGGACAAGGGGATCACAGAGGATGAGATGGTTGATTGGCATCACCGACTCAATGGACATGAGTTTGAGTAAGCTCCAGGATTTGGTGATGGACAAGGAGGACTGCTGTGCTGCAGTCCATGGGGTCTCAAAGAGTTAGACACGATTGAGCAACAGAACTGAACTGAACTTTCTATAGACAAATATTTTAAGGACCATTTAGGGGATGAAATGTGTATCCCAGTTTTGTCTAAAAATATTCCATTGTCACTTTCAGGTAAGATCAAGCAGCAGAGCCTCAAAGGCAGTATCACTGGGTAGATAGTAATGAAGCTCTTTCTTAGGAATCTCCAAGAGAGATTGTAAGTATGTGAAGACACATGACCATTGATGATCCTGAATCTTAAATAGATTCCAAAGAAAATAATTCTCAAAGTAGATCAGATCAGATCAGATCAGTTGCTCAGTCGTTTCCGACTCTTTGCGACCCCATGAATCACAGCACACCAGGCCTCCCTGTCCATCACCAACTCCCGGAGTTCACTCAGACTCACGTCCATCGAGTCAGTGATGCCATCCAGCCATCTCATCCTCTGTCATCCCCTTCTCCTCTTGCCCCCAAACCCTCCCAGCATCAGAGTCTTTTCCAATGAGTCAACTCTTCGCATGAGGTGGCCAAAGTACTGGAGTTTCAGCTTTAGCATCATTCTTTTCAAAGAACACCCAGGACTGATCTCCTTCAGAATGGACTGGTTGGATCTCCTTGCAGTCCAAGGGACTCTCAAGAATCTTCTCCAACACCACAGTTCAAAAGCATCAATTCTTCAGTGCTCAGCCTTCTTCACAGTCCAACTCTCACATCCATACATGACCACAGGAAAAACCATAGCCTTGACTAGATGAACCTTTGTTGGCAAGGTAATGTCTCTGCTTTTGAATATGCTATCTAGGTTGGTCATAACTTTCCTTCCAAGGAGTAAGTGTCTTTTAATTTCATGGCTGCAGTCACCATCTGCAGTGATTTTGGAGCCCAGAAAAATGAAGTCTGACACTGTTTCCCCATCTATTTCCCATAAAGTGATGGGACCGGATGCCATGATCTTCGTTTTCTGAATGTTGAGCTTTAAGCCAACGTTTTCACTCTCCACTTTCACTTTCATCAAGAGGCTTTTGAGTTCCTCTTCACTTTCTGCCATAAGGGTGGTGTCATCTGCATATCTGAGGTTATTGATATTTCTCCTGGCAATCTTGACTCCAGCTTGTGCTTCTTCCAGCCCAGCGTTTCTCATGATGTACTCTGCATAGAAGTTAAATAAACAGGATGACAATATACAGCCTTGACAAACTCCTTTTCCTATTTGGAACCAGTCTGTTGTTCCATGTCCAGTTCTAACTGTTGCTTCCTGACGTGCATACAAATTTCTCAAGAGGCAGATCAGGTGGTCTGGTATTCCCATCTCTTTCAGAATTGTCCACAGTTTATTGTGATCCACACAGTCAAAGGCTTTGGCATAGTCAATAAAGCAGAAATAGATGTTTTTCTGGAACTCTCTTGCTTTTTCCATGATCCAGTGGATGTTGGCAATTTGATTTCTGGTTCCTCTGCCTTTTCTAAAACCAGCTTGAACATCAGGAATTTCACAGTTCACATACTGCTGAAGCCTGGCTTAGAGAATTTTGAGCATTACTTTACTAGCATGTGAGATGCGTGCAATTGTGCGGTAGTTTGAGCATTCTTTGGCATTGCCTTTCTTTGGGATTGGAATGAAAACTGGCCTTTTCCAGTCCTGTGGCCACTGCTGAGTTTTCCAAATTTGCTGGCATATTGAGTGCAGCACTTTCACAGCATCATCTTCCAGGATTTGAAATAGCTCAACTGGAATTCCATCACCTCTACTAGCTTTGTTCGTAGTGATGCTTTCTAAGGCCCACTTGACTTCACATTCCAGGATTTCCGGCTCTAGGTCAGTGATCACACCATCATGATTATCTGGGTTGTGAAGATCTTTTTTGTACAATTCTTCTGTGTATTCTTGCCATCTCTTCTTAATATCTTCTGCTTCTGTTAGGTCCATACAATTTCTGTCCTTTATTGAGCCCATCTTTGCATGAAATGTTCCTTTGGTATCTCTGATTTTCTTGAAGAGATCCCTAGTCTTTCTCATTCTGTTGTTTTCCTCTATTTCTTTGCACTGATCACTGAAGAAGGCTTTCTTATCTCTTCTTGTTATTTTTTGGAACTCTGCATTCAGATGCTTAAATCTTTTCTTTTCTCCTTTGCTTTTTGCTTCTCTTCTTTTCACAGCTATTTGTAAGGCCTCCTCAGACAGCCATTTTGCTTTTCTGCATTTCTTTTCCACGGGGATGGTCTTGATCCCTGTCTCCTATACAATGTCATGAACCTCATTCCATAGTTCATCAGGCACTCTATCTATCAGATCTAGGCCCTTAAATCTATTTCTCACTTCCACTGTATAATCATAAGGGATTTGATTTAGGTCATACCTGAATGGTCTAGTGGTTTTCCCTACTTTCTTCAATTTAAGTCTGAATTTGGCAATAAGGAGTTCATGGTCTGAGCCACAGTCAGCTCCTGGTCTTGTTTTTGCTGAATGTATAGAGCTTCTCCATCTTTGGCTGCAAAGAATATAATCAATCTAATTTCAGTGTTGACCATCTGGTGATGTCCATGTGTAGAGTCTTCTCTTGTGTTGTTGGAAGAGGGTGTTTGCTATGACCAGTGCATTTTCTTGGCAAAACTCTATTAGTCTTTGCCCTGCTTCATTCCGTATTCCAAGGCCAAATTTGCCTGTTACTCCAGGTGTTTCTTGACTTCCTACTTTTGCATTCTAGTACCCTATAAGGAAGAGAACATCTTTTTTGTGTGTTAGTTCTAAAAGGTCTTGTAGGTCTTCATAGAACTGTTCAACTTCAGCATCTTCAGCGTTACTGGTTGGGGCATAGACTTGGATTACTGTGATATTGAATGGCTTGCCTTGGAAACGAACAGAGATTATTCTGTCGTTTTTGAGATTGCATCCAAGTACTGCATTTCAGACTCTTTTGTTGACCATGATGGCCACTCCATTTCTTCTGAGGGATTCCTGCCTGCAGTAGTAGATATAATGGTCATCTGAGTTAAATTCACCCATTCCAGTCCATTTCAGTCCTCTGATTCCTAGAATATCGACATTTACTCTTGCCATCTCTTGTTTGACCACTTCCAATTTGCCTTGATTCATGGACCTGACATTCCAGGTTCCTATGCAATATTGCTCTTTACAGCATCAGACCTTGCTTCTATCACCAGTCACATCCACAGCTGGGTATTCTTTTTGCTTTGGCTCCATCCCTTCATTCTTTCTGGAGTTATTTCTCCACTGATCTCCAGTAGCATATTGGGCACCTACTGACCTGGGGAGTTCCTCTTTCAGTATCCTATCATTTTGCCTTTTCATACTGTTCATGGGGTTCTCAAGGCAAGAATACTGAAGTGGTTTGCTATTCCCTTCTCCAGTGGACCACATTCTGTCAGATCTCTCCACCATGACCTGCCCTATTCTTATATATGCATAAGAATAATATAATTAAATATAAAAGAGCTTAAATGTGGAATAACTATTCTAGGTGATGAGGAATCATTGTATCATAGTCAACATTTTCTTTTTTCTTAATTACCCATCAAATATAGCAGGTGTTACAGTCATTGACTTCTTAGAGTCAAGGAAATATGTCATAAAGCCTGTTAGGTTAAGATCAAGTTGAGTAAATCTTTCCCTTCTGGATTTTTGACTTGTTATTATTCAGTCAATTACTGAGAGCTACATACTCAAGTCTCCCACTGTGATTTGGATTTTGTAGTTCTGTCAGTTTTTACTTTACATGTTTTGAGGCTAAATTGTCCAGGTGATTTCAATATTTTGTCATTTTATCAGTTCAGTTCAGTCGCTCAGTCATGTCTGACTCTTTGTGACCCCATGGACTATAGCACACCAGGCTTCCTTGTCCTTCACCAACTCCTGGATCTTGCTCAAACTCATGTCCATCAAGTTAGTGATGTCATCCAATCATCTTATTCTCTGTTGAACCCTTCTCTTCCTGCCTTCATTCTTTGCCAGCATCAGGGTCTTTTCCAATGAGTCAACTCTTCACATTAGATGGTCAAAGTATTGGACCTTCAGCATCAGTCCTTCCAATGAATATTCAGGACTGATTTCCTTTAGGATTGACTGATTGATCTCCTTGGTGTCCATGGGACTCTCAAGAGTCTTCTCCACCACCACATTTCAAAAGCATCAATTCTTCAGCACTCAGCTTTCTTTATAGTCCAACTCTGACATCCATACATGACTACATGAAAAACCATAGCTTTGACTAGATGGATCTTTGTCTGCTTTGTAATACGTTATTTAGGTTGGTCATAGCTTTTCTTTCCAGAAACAAGTGTCTTTTAATGTTATGGCTTCAGTCACCATCTGCAGTGATTTTGGAGCCCAAGAAAATAAAGTCTCTCGCTGTTTCCATTGTTTCCCCGTGTATTTGCCATGAATTGATGGGACCAGATGCCATGATCTTAGTTTTCTGAATGTTGAGTTTTAAGCCAACTTTTTCACTCTCCTCTTTCACTTTCATCAAGAGTCTCTTTAGTTCCTCTTTGCTTTCTGCTATAAGGGTGGTGTCATCTGCATATCTGAGGTTATTGATATTTCTCCCTGCAATCTTGATTCCAGCTTGTGCTTCCTCTAGTCTGGCATTTCTCATGATGTACTCTGCATATAAGTTAAATAAGCAGGGTGAAAATATACAGATTTGACATACTCCTTTCCCAATTTGGATCCAGTCCATTGTTCCATGTCCGGTTCTAACTGTTGCTTCTTGGCCTGCATACAGATTTCTCAGGAGGCAGGTCAGCTGGTCTGGTATCCCCATCTCTTGAAGAAATTTTCACAGTTTGTTGTGACCTACACAGTCAACTGCTTTAATATAGTCAATGAAGTAGATATAGGTGTTTTTCTGGAATTCCCTAGACTTTTCTGTGATCCAGCAAATGTTGGCAATTTGATCTCTGGTTCCTCTGCATTTTCTAAATCCAGCTTGAATATCTGTAAGTTCATGGTTCACATACTGTTGAGGCCTAGCTTGGAGAATTTTCAGCATTGCTTTGCTAGTGTGTGAAATGAGTGTAATTGTGTGGTACTTTGAACATTCTTTGGCATCTTATTATCTCTAGTAGTGCTTAATTCATCAAAGCTTATTTTTCTTGGTATTTGTATAAGCTGTGCCAACTTAATTTTGTTTAGCACTAGAAGGTACTTTTTTTTCATCTGTTATTTCAATCCTTCTGTCCTTCTGTATTCTTATGTTTGCAATGTCTTTCTATTTTTCCACCTCCTCCTTGTTATTTTTCATTTTTTTCTTATCATATTTGTAGTGATCAAGAGCTTTTTCATTCCATTTTCTCCTTCTATTGGTTGTAAAGTTATATGCTAATTTTCTATTCTTTTAATGGCCGAGCAGTTACTTTAAAAATCACAAAATGCATTGCTAACTCACCTAGGTCTAATGTCAGTTTTTACTTATGCTCTGATCCTAGCTAACCCAAGACCTTAGAACAGAACATCATATACCCCATTCATTCTTAAGTGCTGGTTTATTTTTACACACTTACATGAATTTTTCACCATGTAAAAGATTACAAATAATGCCTTATGAAGTCAGTGTTATTTTAGATTTCAACACATTTGCCATTTTCATTGCTCTTCCCTCTTTCCTGCATCTTTGACTTTCCATCTGGCATTGTTTTCTCTCACCTAAAAAATCACTATATAGAAAATTACAGCAGATCTCTTGGCCGCCAACTCTATCAGTCTGAAATTTTATAAGGGTCTTATACACCCTTATTCTGGAAAGATCTTTTCACCAGGATAGGATTACATGTTGTCAGTTATGTTCTCTCATCCCATCAAAGCAATCATTCCAATACATTCTGCTTCCATTGTTCCTATTAAAATGTCAGCTGTCAGAATATCTGGGGTCTCCAGGCTCTGGCAGTACAAAAGAGAAGAAAACTCAGCTGTCAGCGCTCTTTGGGGACTAATTCAGCTGAAGAAATGACCTGGCCTAAGGTCATCTCTCTTTCCAGGGGCAGGCCACAATCACTGACTGATCAATGCAGGGGAATAAAGACCAAGCCTACTCACTCCAGCTCAGGCAAATTTGAAGAGTCATCCCAGTTCCAGAAGGACTCATAGGACTTCATCACACTATCACTGGAACTGCATGGCAGATCAGTTTCTCCTTCTGCCCAATCCTGTATCCTTAACTCTTCTTAGGGGTTGTTTTCAAGGGTTTTCCCTAATAAAACTCCTACATGCTACTCTCCTTCTCAAAGTCTATTTACCAGGGACCCCAATTTAAAACAAGAGGTATCAAAAGTAGGCTTAAAAAGTGATCATTGGAATGGAATTTCCTACTGGAAAACCCATCTTCCTGACAATGAGGATCCCACTGCTGGAGATAGATGGGGCACAGACAGCCCAGCATAAGGAAGTGATGCAGTTAATAAAGTTTCCATTGGCAGTGAACAGGAAAAAGGTAGCACATTAATGGAGGTCATATATCAGGGTTTGAGAAAATTAGGGGAAACAGTAACTAAAAGGAAAATGGTATTGGGTTGATTGGCCTTTGGAAAAGATAATAAAAAGTGAAGATCAATCAATTAACAACTAAAGGCTGAACGTTAAAACTTAAATCAATCCTTAATATTCATTGGAAGGACTGATGCTGAAGCTGAAATTCCAATACTTTGGCCACCTGATGCAAAGAGCTGACTCATTGGAAAAGACCCTGATGCTGAGAAAGATTGAAGGCAGGAGGAGAAGGGGATGACAGAGGATGAGATGGTTGGATGGCATCACCAACTCAATGGACATGAGTTTGAGTAGCCTCCGGGAGTTGGTGATGGACAGGGAAGCCTGGAGTGCTGTGGTCCATGGGGTCACAAAGAGTCGGACACAACTGAGTGACTGAACTGAACTGAACTGAAACTTTTAACTTATATATAAACTTTTATATATGAAGAGGTTCTTATCTCTTGCAGTGCAAGAGCAGAGAAAGTTGAGAATCAGGACCAGGGCGCCATGTAAGGATAAACTCTCAACCAAGGCAGAAGAACAAAGACAAGGTCAGGCCATACCTGGGAAAAATGGGGCACTGACATATAGGATGGAGACATCTGAGTGAATGCTTCCCCAACTTGTAAATCTCCAGACTTCCCCAACCTCTGAACCTGCCTAAGTGGCTACCAGGTGAAGGCTAGCATTTGCTGGTATTAAATGATTCCAGTTCTTCTCCTTCACATAACCCACATGCCTCTCTCAGGACCTGCACCTACCTCCTCTCCTGGTTTCCAGGCCAGTAACTCAGGTTAAGTCACGTCACAAACCAGCCTGGCATTGCTGGGCCTGAAAGCGAAGAAGGCAACTGCATTTCAGGAAGCTGCCGAACCTGGTTGGCAGGTACCAGTAAGTGCTGAGGAGTCCATGGCAGATCCGAGGGTGCTTTCAAGGGAGCCAGAATGAAAGGCTGAATAAGGGAAGCTATTTGAATTATTTAGTGTATTAGTTATTTCCTCCAATAAATCTCGTACACATCTAAACTCTTCTTGGAAACCACTGAGAAGACCAAACTGACACAGAATTGCATTGAAGCTTAACTTCATCCTCTGAGTCCTTCCCTTCCCTTCCAAGGTGCTGCTCCCATGAGCATTCCTAACACATCTCTTACATGCCACTCTCACCTCAGAGTCTACTTCCTGGGGAACTAGTCTATGACAGTTGCCTCTCAAAAGGTCTTCATTTCTATATTGTTTGGTCCTTCTTTTCCATTTTTCCTAAGCTCTCACAGGCTACTTTTCATTTTCTTCTGTTGTATTATTATCTCTTCTTTGACATCTATTTTTCTAAGCTCTTATTTTGATGAGATTATGTTTTCTTTCACTTGCTCAAGTGAGAACTATTTATTGTCATTTTTTCATTTGCATCCATGAAGATGGATATTCCTTATCTGTCTTTACTGGTTGTTACTGTCCTCTTTTTGGAGGAGAATTATACATGCTAATAAGGACAGTTCTCTCTAGATTAGCTGTTTGCTAAAAATTGTGAGAGGAAAGGATGAATCTGGGGGAGAGCAGTAGCTTTAACTCAAGCATATCTTTGGGGATATACTTTCTATGACTCAGTGTCTTCTGAGTAGAAATGAGATCTGTTCACCAATTTCAGTGGCCCATTCCATTCCAAGCAGGCCTGTGATTTACAGCAATTCCCAATGTTACTGGGTACTTGGGATATTAAAGCAAATGATACTAAGCTGACTGCCATGAGGACTCCTTCTGTAACCCCTTGTGCTTTTCAGAATGGGCATCTTTATGGTTTCTTTGCAGCCCTGATTTACATGCAATGCTAGGTGTGGACACCTCAGACTAGGACCTTCAGTTGGACCCCTTAGGGTGGTGTCACCCTTTAATGGAAAACTGTAGGCTAGAAAATATCTATGTGTTTTGGAGGGTGGAATGCATATGTTTTTTGGTGTCATGTCTCACTTTGTTCCAAATGTTTTTGTATTTGGCAGCTATCCTTTGTTTAGCATGTATTTTCAATGAAAATGGTATTTTCTTTTCTATTGCTCATTCATTTTGTTGTTTTAAGTTGGCCTCTGGGGAGGGAAGTAAACTTGGACCAGAATCCTGAAATAAATTTTAACAAGCTATTTGCATTTTATTCTATCAAAAAATCCAATTTACTTTACATTTTAAGCACACAGTTGTAGACTTATAATATCTTAATTACTAAGTGATCCTTGGTAAATTAGCAACACAAATTATGAGACCCAGAATCAAGGGAAAGGTATATGAATCATGGATAGAAATGCTAACAAAAGAGCATCATACTTTTAATCACACATTAGAAATTTAGATTTGGAAAACAAAACAAAACAAAAATCAGTTTGGGATTGCCTCAGAGAAACAAAACCGGTTAAAAACAAAAACAGGCATGGCTGTGTTCACAGTGTTCTACATTGCTCATAAAACTACCGTCAAGAAGTGGTGATGATGTAGTCCTGGAGGAAAACAAGCCGCTGCAATGGTGAGTAGCCTCCCCCAACATGTGAAGTCATCCACATTGCGTGGCAGGATGAACATCTGCCCATTAAACCCTGCCGCTGGCTGCAGTAAGCCACAAAAAACATTCTTTGTTTCTATGTGACCCTTGCTCTCCTTTTGCTAGATGAAGATTGGTTCGTAGGATGAGGCTTTTCTGAAGTAACTTCACTGAGGGCATTTAATGTCATTTCTTTACAAGCATGCTAATACAATCCAATGTCTTTGTCTCAAAAGTGTTGCTAATCCAGCATGATTCATAGCAGATGATGGGGGAGGAGGTGTGGGTCGGGGGAGAGAAATCAGGCACACTTTTCCGTGCTGTTTCCATGCTGTCTTCCTTTTCATCTTATCAAGCATCTAAATGCCAGCTTGGGATCAGCCCCCACATGCCCCAAGATTTTCTGCACTTTAACTATCAAAATGACCACTTATAATGGAAGAAAAATGACAGTGACTCAGACCAGACTCAATGCTGGTTTAAATTTAAAAGCAGTTATTCTGGCTAAAAAGAAGAGAGCAGTTTATATTTGAGAAACACAAACTACAAATTTTTTAAAAACTACAATTTCATTTTATGAAAAGATAATTAATTCCACTATATCTTTCATCCCTTTAGCAAAATGTGTAAAAAGAATTGAAGTTAAAGTGGGAATAATCTTACCCATCTCTCAATTTTAAAGCAATCACGACTTAATACAATGCAAATGAGAGAACAATTTTCAGTTCTTCTTAGGAATTAGAAAAGGTTTCTGAGTAAACTAAAGGGAGAACATGTTCCAATGACAAAACTCACAGCTGCATAGATGACGTGGTCTTTCCTCACTTGATTGCTGATTTCACTTTATGTAGTTGGTCTAACAGTGGCCCCAAAGACACCAGGTCCTAATCCACAGAAACTGTAAATGATATTTTATAAAGAAAAAGAGCCTTTGCAGATATGATTAAGTTATGGATGTTATATGATAAGATTATCCCAGATTATCTGAGTGGGGTCTAAATGTCATCATGTGTATCCTTTTGAGGAGCACAGGCAAAGGAACGCTGGCAGCACTGAAACTGACAAGGAACAGTCTCTCCTGGAACTTTCATGCAGAGCGTGGCCCTACTTGACTTCAGCCCAGTGAAACTGAGGTTGAACTCCTGGCCTCCAGAATTACATGAGAATAAATTTCTGTTGTTTTAAGCTATGCTTGTGCTAATTTGTTATTGGGGTAATAAGAAACTAATATGCCTTATTTCCGTATAAATATTGTATGGTTTTATTTCATCCTCTGTTATCACTTAATTAAATCATGTGAGTGCATGCTCAGTCGCTCAGTCGTGTCTGACTCTTTGAGATCCCATGGATTGTAGACTGCCAGGCTCTTCTGTCCATGGAATTTTCCAGGCAACAATACAGGACTGGGCTGCTATTCCCTACTCCAGGGAATCGTCCCCACCCAGGGATGGAAGCCACATCTCCTGTGTCTCCAGATTCTTTACCACTGGCACCACCTGGGAAGCCCAATTAAATCACGAATATCATCTAAAAAAAAAAATGAAATTGAAAGTAAATACTTTCTAGCATTTGACTATTCTATTATTTAACACTTCGTTTTGGATAAGTGCATGTAAAAACTGGCCTGTAATCATATAGTATCAATGTCAATTGTCTTTTGCTCCTTTGCCTTCTTTATTGGTCACCTGTTGATTCTTGGTGGTTTTGTAGTTGAATGAATGAAAACACTAAACAGTCCTTTCGCTCTTCAAAATGAAACATTTAAATCAGTGGCTTATAGAATGATGGAGGATTTAGTATCCAAGTTTTCTAAAAATACCTTTGAACGTGAATACTGAGTGCGATGGGAACATGTGCCAATCATGGAGGCACAAAACAATCACTCTAATATCACCAGCTCAGATACAATTGTGGTAAAAATGGCATAATAGTCACATGCTGGAAACCAGTGAAGCAAAACAAAGTAACTCCTGTCCCAGGGTGTTGTGGCCTTCTTTTCAGGATGACTGGTGCTTTTGCCTGGAGGTGGAGAAATTGTAAAGGGGAGATGATACAGAGCCTTCAGGGTAAGAGTTACTTCCTTCCTACAATCAGATGCTAACAAGAAAACAAGAAGAAACTGATTTTACCATCCTCCAATACAGGGGCTTCCAAGGTGGTGCTAGTGGTAAAGAACCCATCTGCCAATGCAGGAGACAAAAGAAATGCAGGTTCCATCCCTGAGTTGGGAAGATCCTCTGGAGAAGGAAATGGCAACCCACTCCAGAATTCTTGCCTGGAGACTCCCATGGACAGAGGAGCCTGGCAGGCTTCAGTTCAAAGGACAGCAAAGGGTCAGAACCTACTGAAGTGACTTAACATGCATGCAAGAGCAAAATAATTCAGAGCAATGAGACTCCCGAACACTACATAGGTAAGGTATACCTGAAAATAAATTTGTGGTTCTTCTCTTTCCTCTTCCCAACTTTGCCAAAATTCAGCCAAGAAGTCCAATGCCTGTGGCACCTCTTAGAATTTTCACATAGATGATGCTGTTAAAGTGCTACACTCAGTATGCCAGCAAATTTGGAAAACGCAGCAGTGGCCACAAGACTGGAAAAGGTCAGTTTTTATTCCAATCCCAAAGAAGGGCAATGCCAAAGAATGTTCACACTTCCACACAATTGCACTCATCTCAGATTATAGCAAAGTAATGCTCAAAATTGTCCAACCAGGCTTCAGCAGTAAGTGAACTGTGAACTTCCAGATGTTGAAACTGGATTTAGAAAAGGCAGAGGAACCAGAGATCAAATTGCCAACATCTGCTGGATCAATGAAAAAGCAAGAGAATTAGAGAAAAACATCTACTTCTGCTTTGTTGATTATGCCAAAGCCTTTGACTGTGTAGATCACAACACTGTGGAAAATTCTTTGAGATGGGAAAATCAGACCTCCTTACCTGCGTCCTGAGAAATCTGTATGCAAGTCAAGAAGCAACAGTTAGAACCAGACGTGGAACAACAGACTGGTTCCAAACTGGGAAAGGAGTACATCAAGGCTGTATATTGTCACCCTGCTTATTTAACTTATATGCAGAGTTCATCATGAGAAATGCTGGACTGGATGAAGCACAAGCTAGAATCAAGATTGATGGGAGAAATATCAACAACTTCAGATAAACAGATGACACCACCCTTATGGCAGAAAGCAAAGAGGAACTAAAGAGCCTCTTGATGAAAGTGAAAGAGGAGAGTGAATAAACTGGCTTAACTCAGCATTGAAAAAACTATCAAGGCATCCGGTCCCAAAACTTCATGGCAAATAGATGAGGAAACAATGGAAACAGTGACAGACTTTGTTTTCTTGGGCCCCAAAATCACTGCAGATGGTGACTGCAGACATGAAATTAGAAGTTGCTTTCTCCTTAGAAGGAAAGTTATGACCAACCTAGACAGCATACTAAAAAGCAGAGACATTACTTTGCCAACAAAGGTTGATCTAGGTAACGCTACGGCTTTTCCAGTAGTCATGTATGGATGTGAGAGTTGGACCATTAAGAAAGCTGAGCCCCGAAGAATTGATGCCTATGAACTGTGGTGTTGGAGAAGACTCTTGAGAGTACATTGGACTGCAGGGAGATACAACCAGTCCATCCTAAAGGAGATAAGTCCTGGGTGTTCTTTGGAAGGAATGATGCTGAAGCTGAAACTCCAATTCTTTGGCCACCTGATGTGAAGAACTGACTCACTGGATAACTCTGATGCTAGGAAAGATTGAAGGCAGGAGGAGAAAGGGTGACAGAGGATGACGTTTGGATGGCATCACTGACTCAATGGCCATGAGTTTGAGTAAGCTCTGGGAGTTGGTGATGGGCAGGGAAGCCTGGTGTGCTGCAGTCCATGAGGTCACAGAGTTGGACACGACTGAGCTACTGAACTGAATCGATGCACTAAATTACATAAAATGAAGTAACACAACACTTCCTCTCATGGTACATTTTTAGGCACTAAACTCATTCATTCAGCAAGTATTTATTATACTCCAGAGATTGTTTCTTCTTTTCTTGGGGATGGTTTTGATTCCTATCTCCTGTACAATGTCACGAACCTCCATCCATAGTTCATCAGGCACTCTATCAGATCTAGTCCCTTAAATCTATTTCTCACTTCCACTGTATAGTCATAAAGGATTTGATTTAGGTCATACCTGAATGGTCTAGTGGTTTTCCCCACTTTCTTCAATTTCAGTCTGAATTTGGCAATAAGGAGTTCATGATCTGAGCCACAGTCAGCTCCCGGTCTTGTTTTTGCTGACTGTATACAGCTTCTCCATCTTTGGCTACAAAGTATACATTCAATCTGATTTCAGTGTTGACCATCTGGTGATGTCCATGTGTAGAGTCATTGTTGGAAGAGGGTGTTTGCTATGACCAGTGCATTCTCTTGGCAGAACTCTATTAGCCTTTGCCCTGCTTCATTCTGTACTCCAAGGCCAAATTTGCCTGTTACTCCAGGTGTTTCTTGACTTCCTACTTTTGCATTCCAGTCCCCTATAAGGAAAAGGACATCTTTTTGGGGTGTTAGTTCTAGAAGGTCTTTAGGTCTTCATAGACTCATTCAACTTCAGCTTCTTCAGCGTTACTGGTCAGAGCATAGACTTGGATTACCGTGATTTTGAATGGTTTGCCTTGGAAACGAACAGAGATCATTCTGTCGTTTTTGAGATTGCATCCAAGTACTTCATTTAGGACTCTTTCGTTGACTATGATGGCACTCCATTTATTCTAAGGGATTCTTGCCCACAGTAGTAGATATAATGGTCATCTGAGTTAAATCCACCCATTCCAGTCCATCTAGGTTCACTGATTCATAGAATGTTGATGTTCACTCTTGCCATCTCCTGTTTGACCACTTCCAATTTGCCTTGATTCATGGACCTAAAATTCCAGGTTCCTATGCGATTTTGCTTTTTACAGCATCGGACCTTGCTTCCATCACCAGTCCCATCCACAACTGAGTGTTGTTTTTGCTTTGGCTCCATCCCTTCATTCTTTCTGGAGTTATTTCTCCACTGATCTTCAATCACATATTGGGCACCTACCGACCTGGGGAGTTCATCTTTCAGTGTCCTATCTTTTTGCCTTTTCATACTGTTCATGGGGTTCTCAAGGCAAGAATACTGAAGTGGTTTGCCATTCCCTTCTCCAGTGGACCACATTCTGTCAGACCTTTGCACCATGACCTGTCCATCTTGGGTGGCCCCAAGATGGGCTCAATAAAGGACAGAAATTGTATGGACCTAACAGAGGCAGAAGATATTAAGAAGAGCTGGAAAGAATACACAGAAGAACTGTACAAAAAAGATCTTCACGACCCAGATAATCATGATAGTGTGATCACTCACACTCACCTAGAGCCAGACATCCTAGAATGTGAAGTCAAGTGGGCCTTAGGAAGCATCACTACGAACAAAGCTAGTGGAGGTGATGGAATTCAAGTTAAGCTATTTTAAATCCTAAAAGATGATGATTTGAAAGTGCTGCACTCAATACGCCAGCAAATTTGGAAAACTCAGCAGTGGCCACAGGACTAAAAAAGGTCCGTTTTCATTCCAATCCCAAAGAAAGGCAATGCCAAAGAATCCTTAAAGTACCACACAATTGCACTCATCTCACATGCTAGTAAAGTAATGTTCAAAATTCTCTAAGCCAGGCTTCAGCAATATGTGAACCATGAACTTCCAGATGTTCAAGATGGTTTTAGAAAAGGCAGAGGAACCAGAGATCAAACTGCCAACATCCGTTGGATCATTGGAAAAGCAAGAGAGTTTCAGAAAAACATCTATTTCTGCTATGCCAAAACCTTTGACTGTGTGGATCACAATAAACTGTGGAAAATTCTGAAGGAGATGGGAATACCAGACCATCTGACCTGCCTCTTGAGAAACCTGTATGCAGGTCAGGAAGCAACAGTTAGAACTGGACATGGACCAACAGACTGGTTCCAAATAGGAAAAGGAGTACATCAAGGCTGTATATTGTCACCCTGCTTATTTAACTTCTATGCAGAGTACATCATGAGAAACGCTGGGCTGGAAGGAGCACAAGCTGGAATCAAGATCGCCGGGAGAAATATCAGTAACCTCAGATATGCAGATGACACCACCCTTATGGCAGAAAGTGAAGAAGAACTAAAGAGCTTCTTGATGAAAATGAAAGAGGAGAGTGAAAACGTTGGCTTTAAGCTCAACATTCAGAAAACTAAGATCATGGCATCCAGTCCCATCACTTCATGGCAAATAGATGGGGAAACAGTGGAAACAGTGGTTGACTTTATTATTGGGCTCCAAAATCACTGCAGATGGTGATTGCAGCCTTGAAATTAAAAGATGCTTACTCCTTGGAAGGAAAGTTATGACCAACCTAAATAGCATATTAAAAAGTTGAGACATTACTTTGTCAACAAAGGTTCATCTAGTCAAAGCTATGGTTTTTCCTGTGGTCATGTATGGATGTGAGAGTTGCACTATAAAGAATGCTGAGTGCAGAATTGATGCTTTTGAACTGTGGTGTTGGAGAAGACTCTTGAGAGTCCCTTGGACTGCAAGGAGATCCAGCCAGTCCATCCTAAAGGAAATCAGTCCTGGGTGTTCATTGGAAGGACTGATGTTGTAGCTGAAACTCCACTACTTTGGCCACCCGATGGGAAGAGCTGACTCATTTGAAAAGACTCTGATGCTGGGAAAGATTGAAGGCAGGAGGAGAAGGGTACAACAGAGGATGAGATGATTGGATGGCATCACCAACTCAATGGACATGAGTTCAGGTAAACTCCAGGAGTTGGTGATGGACAGGAAGGCCTGGCGTGCTGTGGTTCATGGGGTCACAAAGAGTCGGACATGACTGAGTTGACTGAACTGAACTGAGAGGCTGTTTCTGACTCCTCAGATACATCAACAAATAAACTGACAAAGACTCCTGCTTTTTGGAGCATACATTCTAGTAACAAGAAACAAATGAAAATTACAAGCATAATAAATAAGACAACTTGCAATTTTATGTAAGGGAGTAAGGTAAATTTTATGTAAGCTTCTCTGGTGGCTCAGATGGTAGAATCTGCCTGCAATGCAGGAGACCCAGGTATGACATACTGAAATTTGAGTACATTTAAGGGAGGTGAAGATGTGGTCATGTTGATAACTAGGAGAAGAGTATGACAGTTGGTAAAGCCGCTGAAACGGTCTTCAGATGGACTGCTCCAGAAGGAGTGCTAACACTGCTGCTCTTAAGCAGGAATAATCCATTGCACAGTTTAAAACTTGGCTTAGGTAGAAGTAGAGTTAGTTCATCTCTGACATTAGTCCTCAAACTTTAATACACATCAGAAAAGCATGAAGGGTTTGTTAAAATACAGATTGCTGAGGGCAAGACTTTCACAGTGGTGGAGTAAGAGTAATGTGGCAAATCACTTCCAAAACTAGAAATAATAAAACTAGAAAAAAATGGTCAATGATCATCATTTCAAGACTGCAAAATTCCACCAAAGGCATACAACAAACTGAGAAGTTTTGTTCAGTACTACCACTGAACTTCAAGTAAGAACAGGCAGAGTTTGTGGCAGTTTTGCCTGAAGGTGGTCCTGCCGCCAAACCCCATCTCTATATGAGACATTTCTATCAGGACACGAAAACTGTACCTTTCTACCAGATGGTGACGATTTGATCTGGAGTAGAGTTTGAGGAAACTCATGTCCCTGGATGTTGTTGGAAACAGTAGGAAGTCCAAAAGCAAATAAATGGGGATGAATAGCTGAGATTATGATTCTGGTTGGGGCCAGATGACCAGCAGACCAGAATTTAATTAGGAAGTCCAGGGAATGAGGCAGACTTAATGACCTTGATAAGTTCCCACATATTTCAGTCGGAATCTGGAAGGCTGTGCATATGTACAAGGCCACATGCATACTCAGAAAAGAACAGAGAGCACCTTAGCAATCCTCAAATCTGGCTTAATATGAAGCCACTCACACACACACACACACCCATGAGCGACACAAAAGGGCTGATTGGAAAGTAAAAGAAGTCAGGACAAGTCTGACTTGAATTTTGACCTGAATTTTGAATGAGTCCCCAGTCACAGACAGATCTCTTGACAAAGAGAGGAATCCTTACTTATCCAATGTTTTTGAGCGCAATCCTGAGCAATCATCCGATAACCACTAAAGTATACTGACACACAGTCACCCAAAAGAATTCAAGCATGGAAACTGAAACAAGTATATAAATGAAGAAAGAAAAAAAGAAAGGCTAGAGACATCAGCAGCCACCTTCCACAGAGGACATAGATACCACTGAATAAGTTAAGGCAAATTGTCAAAATAGAAAAAAACAAAAAACAAAAAAAAAGAGCAACAGCAACAACCACCCATGTTATGAGGTGAGGAGGGAATCATAATTATTATACTAAATTATCTAAGATGTTTAGGCTTCAACAAAATATTATGAGACAGCCTAAGAAACAGGAAACTGACTTACACTCAGGAAAATAAACAATTTATAGAAATTGTCTCTGAGGAGGCCCAAATGTTGAATTAAAAGACAATGATTCTGAAGCAACTATTATAAAAATGTTCAAACATAAGAATAACAACAACAAAAAATAAACAGAGACCCAAGATCTGAAAAAATGCGGAGCTTCAGAGATCCACGGAACACCATTCAATGCACCAATATTTGTGTGATAGAAGTCTCAGAAGAGGAAGGAGAAAGGGAGAAAAAAATATTTGAAGAAAGAATAACCCCTTCACACAATCCAAAATTTTGATTTTGTTGTGCTGTGCTATTCACTCAGTCGTGTCTGACTCTTTGCGACCCCATGGACTGTAGCACTCCAGGCTCCTCTGTCTATGGAGATTCTCCAGGCAAGAATACTGGAGTGGGTTGCCAGGCCCTCCTCCAGGGGGTCTTCCCAACACAGAGACTGAACCCAGATCTTCTGCATTGGCAGGCAAATTCTTTGCCATCTGTGCCACCAGGAAAACCTACTTGATTTTAAAAGGCATTAATTTATAGATTTAAAAAGCTCAACAAAATCCATATCACAGAAATAATGAAAGTCATGGGAAATGAGATGGCATATTCAAAGTGCTGAAAGAAAAGAAAAATTAACCAAGAATTCTATATCCAGAAAAATTATTCTTCATAAATTAAAGCAAAATAAAATCATTTCCAGATGAACAAAGATTAAGAGAATTCATTGTTAGAAAACCTGTCTTGCAAGAAATCATTCAGGCTAAAACTGAAGGAAACCAAAGAGTGACTCAAGTCCACACAAAGAAGCACAGATCACTGGAAAAGGTAAATATGTTGGTAAATACAATAGACTATAATTTTTTCCATTTCCTTTAATCTTATTTTAAAGATTGCATAAAACTATAGTTATAAAACCATACCATTGGAGTTATATAAAGATGTTACATTTATGACGATAAAGCACTAAGAAGCTACGTTGGAGCAAAGTTTGTCCGTTTTATGAAATTAATGTGACATTAATCTGAAGTATATTGCAATAAATCAAGAAAATAATTCAAATAATATAATAAAAGACAAAGGGAATAAGATGACATACAAAAAATATCAACATGGAAGACAGTAAAAGAGGAAGTAAAAAAAGATCTGAAGAATAAGGAAAACATAGAAAAATGCACATAATTCCATTTATATCAATAAGTACTTTAAATATGAATTGTTTAAACAGTCCAATCAAAACATAGAGATTATCAGGCAGAATATGAAAAGCAAACAAAGAACAAGGTCCAATCATATGCTGTCTACAAGAGATATACCATAAATTTGAAAACACAAATAATTTCAGAATACAAGAATGGAAAAAGATATATCATGCAAACAATAACCATAATAGAGCAAGAGCAGCTATACCACTATTAGATAAAATAGATCTTAATTAAAAATATTATTAAAGAGAGACAAAAAAATATTTCATAATGATACAATGGTCAAAGTATCAGAAAAACTTAATTATAAACCTAGACACTTTTAACAACAGAGTCCTAAAACCTGACAAATTTTAAAAGAAAAATAATTTAATAATTGTGATGAAATATTTTAACACTCCTCTTTCAATAATAGATTAAAAATTTATAGAAAATCAGGAAGGACATAGAAGACATGAATAACAATATCAACCAATTAACATAATAGGCGTATAAAACACTGTACCCAAAAGCAACAGAATTTATGTATTTTCAAGTGCATCTGAACATTCTCCAAGATAGATCCTATTCTAGGAAATAAAGCAAATATCAATACATTTTAAAAGATTGAAATCATGCGAAACATGGTCTCCAATGATAATGCATTAAATTATAAATCAAAAACAGATAAGAAAATTGAGAAACTCTCTAATATTTAGAAATTAAATAACACATTTCTGAAAGACCATGGGTCAAAATAGAAATCACAAAAGATATTAAAAAATATTTTAAACCAAATGAAAGTGAAAACAAAAATATCAAAATCTGTCTATGCAAATGGAACAAAGATTAGAGTATAATTTATTGCCTTAAGAGACTACATTAGAAAAGAAAAAAAGATCTTAAATCAATAACCTAAGCTTCCACATTAAGAAACTAGAAAAAAAAAATTAATACAAGACAAACAGAAGAAAGGAAATAATAAATATTAAGGTGAACAGACATCCTGGAATGTGAGGTCAAGTGGACCTTAGAAAGCATCACTACGAACAAAGCTAGTGGAGGTGATGGAATTCCAGTTGAGCTATTTCAAATCCTGAAAGATGATGCTGTGAAAGTGCTGCACTCAATATGCCAGCAAACTTGGAAAACTCAGCAGTGGCCACAGGACTGGAAAAGGTCAGTTTTCATTCCAATCCCAAAGAAAGACAATGCCAAAGAATGCTCAAACTACCGCACAATTGCACTCATCTCACATGCTAGTAAAGTAATGCTCAAAATTCTCTAAGCCAGGCTTCAGCAATATGTGAACCACGAACTTCCTGATGTTCAAGCTGGTTTTAGAAAAGGCAGAGGAACCAGAAATCAAATTGCCAACATCTGCTGGATCATGGAAAAAGCAAGAGAGTTCCAGAAAAACATCTATTTCTGCTTTATTGACTATGCCAAAGCCTTTGACTGTGTGGATCACAATAAACTGTGGATAATTCTAAAAGAGATGGGAATACCAGACCACCTGATCTGCCTCTTGAGAAATTTGTATGCACGTCAGGAAGCAACAGTTAGAACTGGACATGGAACAACAGACTGGTTCCAAATAGGAAAAGGAGTACGTCAAGGCTGTATATTGTCACCCTGTTTATTTAACTTCTATGCAGAGTACATCATGAGAAACGCTGGGCTGGAAGGAGCACAAGCTGGAATCAAGATTGCCAGGAGAAAAATCAATAACCTCAGATATGCAGATGACACCACCCTTATGGCAGAAAGTGAAGAGGAACTCAAAAGCCTCTTGATGAAAGTGAAAGTGGAGAGTGAAAAAGTTGGCTTAAAGCTCAACATTCAGAAAATGAAGATCATGGCATCCGGTCCCACCACTTCATGGGAAATAGATGGGGAAGCAGTGGAAACAGTGTCAGACTTTATTTTTCTGGGCTCCAAAATCACTGCAGATGGTGACTGCAGCCATGAAATTAAAAGACGCTTACTCCTTGGAAGGAAAGTTATGACCAACCTAGATAGCATATTCAAAAGCAGAGGCATTACTTTGCCAACAAAGGTTCGTCTAGTCAAGGCTATGTTTTTTCCTGTGGTCATGTATGGATGTGAGAGTTGGACTGTGAAGAAGGCTGAGCACCAAAGAATTGATGCTTTTGAACTGTGGTGTTGGAGAAGACTCTTGAGAGTCCCTTGGACTGCAAGGAGATCCATCCAGTCCATTCTGAAGGAGATCAGTCCTGGGTGTTCATTGGAGGAACTGATGCTAAAGCTGAAACTCCAGTACTTTGGCCACCTCATGCAAAGAGTTGACTCATTGGAAAAGACTCTGATGCTGGCAGGGATTGGGGGCAGGAGGAGAAGGGGACGACAGAGGATGAGATGGCTGGATGGCATCACTGACTCGATGGACCTGAGTCTGAGTGAACTCCGGGAGTTGGTGATGGACAGGGAGGCCTGGCGTGCTGCGATTCATGGGATCGCAAAGAGTCAGACAGGACTGAGCAACAGATCTGATCTGATCTGATGATTCCATTTATAAGAAATGTCCAGACAAGGCAAATCTGTACAGACAAAAAGTAGATTATTGATTATTCAGAGTGGAAGAGAGGGTATTTAGGGAGATTAATGGTGAAGGTGCATAAGGAATCTCTTGGAGGTGATGAAAATATTCTAAAATTGATTTATGACAATAATTGCTGTATTAAGATTCTCCAGAGGAACAGAATCAGTAAGATGTACAGAGATTTATATTAATGAATTGGCTCACATGATTATGGAGGCTAAGAATTACCAAGATCTCCAGTTGGTAAGCTAGAGACACAGGAGAGTCAACTGCGTACTTTCACTGTGAGTATGAAGGACTGAGAACAAGGAGAGCCAATAGCATTAGTTCCAGTCCAAAAACTGGCAGGTTCGAGGCTTAAGAAGAACTAAGTTTGAGTACAAGGCAAAAAAACACTGATATCACAGCTTAAGAAGTCAGAAAGACAGGAGTTTTCTATTTAGCCTTTTTGTTCTATACAAGTCCTCAATTGATTATACGAGACCCATCCACACTAGGGGCGGGGTCCTCCCCTATGGCTCAGTGGTAAAGAATCCTTCTACAAGGCAGGAGCTGCAGTAGACATGGGTTCGATTCCTGGGTCAGGAAGATCCTCTGGAGAAGGATATGGCAACCCAATCCAGTATGCTTGCCTGGAGAATCCCATGAACAAGAGGAGCCTGGCAGGCTACAGTCCATAGTGTTACAAAAAATCAGATACAACTGAAGCGACTTAGCATGGCATGGGCACCCAAATTAGGGAGGGCAATTTGTTCACTCAGTCTACTGATTCAAAAGTTAATCTCATCTAGAAATACCCTCATTGACATACCCAGAATAATGTCTGAAAAGCCTATGGCCCAACCAAGTTGGCACATAAAAGTAACCATTTGTACAACTAATGCTAAAACATCTTTGAACTGTACACTTGAAATTTGTGATCTACATAACAGATAAAGTATATCCTAATAAAGTTACTAATAAAATAGAAAAAAACTCCACAAAAATCAGTAAAATGATACCACAATGAGATATCATCTCACACTCATTAGAATGGACATCATCAAAAAGTCTACAAACAATAAATCCTGGGGAGGGTGTGGAGAAAAGGGAACCCTCTTATACTGTTGGTGGGAATGCAAACTGGCACAGCCCACTATGGAGAACAGTGTGGAGATTCCTTTAAAAACTGGAAATAGAACTACTATACGACCCAGCAATCCCACTGCTGGGCACACACCCCAAGGAAACCAGAACTGAAAGTGACACATGTACCCCAATGTTCATTGAAGCACTATTTACAATAGTTAGGACATGAAAGCAATCAGTCCTGGGTGTTCATTGGAAGGACTGATGCTGAGGCTGAAACTCCAATACTTTGGCCACCTCATGTGAACAGTTGACTCATTGGAAAAGACCCTCATGCTGGGAGGGATTGGGGGCAGGAGGAGAAGGGGACGACAGAGGATGAGATGGCTGGATGGCATCACCAACTCGATGCACATGAGTTTGGGTGAACTCTGGGAGTTGGTGATGGACAGGGAGGCCTGGTGTGCTGCAATTCATGGGGTCACAAAGAGTCAGACACGACTGAGGGGCTGAACTGAACTGAGGACATGAAAGCAACCTAGATGTCCATCGACAGATGAATGAATAAGGAAGTTGTTGTACCTAAGCACAATGAGCCTATTATGCAGAGTGAAATAAGAAAAAGACAAATGCTGTGTATCAGTGCATTTATATGGAATTTAGAAAGATGGTAATGACACAGACATTGGACTTACTGGACAAAGACTAAAACAATATGATTAAAAAACTAAAGGAATTCAGGAAAATGATTCATGAAAATAATGAGAATATCAACAAAGAGTTATAAATTCTTTTTTAAAAGAACCAAACAGAAATTCCAAAGCTGAAAAATACAGCATTACACTGATACCAAAACCAGACAAAGACACCACAGGAAAAGAAAAACTGCAGACCAATATGTTTTATGAATATTGATGCAAAAATTTTCAGCAAATACTATCACAACAAAAGCTACAGCATATTCAAAGATTATATACCATGACCAAGTGAAATTTATTCCTGGGACACAAAGATAGCTCAACATACAAAAATCAATCAGAATAATACACCACATTAACAAAATGACGTGATGAAAGAATACATGTAGATTGATGAAAAGGACCCCATAAATAAATAAATTCAGATTTTACCACAATAAAAAAGAGAAATAAATCTTCCCACAAAGAAAAATTCCTAAACCAGATGACTCCACTGGTGAATCGAGGAAGAACTGATGGTATGAGACCAGTATTATCCCGATAACAAAGCTAGGCAAAGGCATCACAAGAAAAGAAACATATAAACCAATAATCCCAATAAATACAGACCAAAAGGTTCTCAATAAAATATTAACAAACTTAATCCAGCAATGTATAAAAATGCTTATTCAATATTATCAAATAAGATTTATCCCACGAATGCTTTATACTTGATTTAGGAACAAGACAAGGATGTGCATTTTACCACTACTGTTCAACATAGTACTGGAAGTTCCAGCCAGAATAATAAGGCAAAAACAAAACAAAAACAGAAGATGGAAATTAAAGGCAACCAGATTGGAACAAAGAAATAAATCTGTCTTCTGTCACAGATGTTATAGTCTTATACATAGAAATTCCTAAGTATCCCATAAAAAGAACCCATTAGAAATAATAAACAAGTTCAGCAACATCACAGGACAGCAGATGAGTATGCAAAAACCAATTGTATTTCTATACACTAAGAAAATAATTCCACGCATAACAACATTAAAGGAAACAACTTAGGAATACATTAAAAAAAAATGTAAGACTTATACACTAAAAACTATAAAATATTACTGAGAAAGATCAAAGAGTTAAATAAATGGAGAGCTATTTCATATTCATAATGGAAGACAATAGTGTTAGGGTGACCATTTTTCCTAAGTTGACTTATGACTTTAATGTTACTATCAAAGTACCAGCAGGCTATTTCACAGAAAAAACTGACCCTGAAAATGATATGGAAATGTAGAGTAGCCATATAGCCAAAATTATTTTGAAAAAGAACAAATTTAGAAGGGTCATTTACCAGTTTCAAAATGTCTTATAAAGCTGTAGCAACTAAAATTTTGTAATACAGGTGTATCTGCAGACATATAGATCTATGGAATAAAAGTGAAAATGCAGCCATAAACCTTACATTTATGGTCAATGTATGTACAACAAAAATGCAAAAGCAGACCATTAGAGGAAAGATAGTTTTCCAGTAATGTCAATAAATTGGATATCTACGCATTAAGATGAATTTGACAAAAAGTCAACAAACTTTTTTGGTAAACAGCTAGATAGTAAAATTTTGTGCTTCGTGACCTTAGCACTTTTATTGCAACTACTCAACTCTGCTGCTGCATTGAATTCTTTTGTGTTCTCTTGAAGGGCCGCTGTTTCTTTCTGTATTCATCAGTGATGGTGGTAAGGAAGGTGTTTGAATATGTAGACTTTGGTTCCAAGATCTTGAACCAAAGATCACAAATGGAAATAGATAATAAAGACTTCTAAATGTGGGGACATACTGTAATTCAAACATATTGTTTGGTATAATGTATGTTGCTGTTGTTTAGTTACTAAGTCATGTCTGACTCTCTGACTCCATAGACGGCAGCTCGCCAATCTCCCCTGTCCTCTACTATCTCCTGGAGTTTGATCAAATTCATGTCCACTGAGTTAGTGATGCCATCCATCTAGCTCATACTCTGCCTCCTCTTCTCTTTTTGCCTTCAATCTTTCCCACCAGCAAAGTCTTTTCCCATGAGTCAGTTCTTCACATCAGGTGGCCAAAGTATTGGAGTTTCAGCTTCAACATCAGTCCTTCCAATGAACATTCAAGGTTAATTTCCTTTAGGATTGACTGATTTGATCTCCTTGCTGTCCAAGGGACTCTCAAGAGTCTTCTCTAGCACTACAATTCAAAAGTATCAATTCTTCTTTATGGTCCAACTCTCATATCTGTACATGACTACTGGAAAAACAATAGCTTTGACTAGTTGGACCTTTGTCAGCAAAGTGATGTCTCCACTTTTTAATATGCTATCTAGGTTTGTCATAGCTTTTCTTCCAAGGAACAAGCATCTTTCAATTTCATGACTGCAGTCACTGTCCACATTGATTTTGGAGCCCAAGAAAATAAAATCTGTCACTGCTTCCATTTTTTCCACTTCCATTTGCCATGAAGTGAATGTTGAGTTTTAGGCCAGCTTTTTCACTCTCTTTTTCACCTTCATCAAGACACTTTTAGCTCCTCAACACTTTCTTCCATTAGAGTGGTATTATCTGCATATCTGAGGTTGTTGATAATTCTCCCGACAACTTGTGCTTCATCCAGCCCAGCATTTTGCATGATGTACTCTGCATAGAAGTTAGATAAGCAGGGTGACAATATGCAGCCTTGGCATGCTCCTTTCCCAATTTTGAACCTGTCCATTGTTCCATGTCCAATTCTATCTGTTGTTTCTTGACCTGAATACAGGTTTCTCAGGAGACACGTAAGGTGGTATGTTATTCCCATCTCTTTAAGAATTTTTCAGTTTGTTGTGAGCAAAGAGTCAGACACAACTGAGTGACTTTCACTTTCATACAGTCAAAGGCTTTGGCATAGTCAATAAAGCAAAAGCAGATGTTTTCCTGGAACTCTCTTGCTTTTTTGATGATCCAGTGGATGTTGGCAATTTGATCTCTGGTTCCTCTGCCTTTTCTAAATCTAGCTTGAACATCTGGAAGTTCACAGTTCATGTACTTTTTAAGCCTGGCTTGGAGAATTTTGAGCATTAATTTGCTAGTGTGTGAGTTGAGTGCAATTGTGCAGTAGTTTGAACATTCTTTAGCATTGCCTTTCTTTGGGATCAGAATGAAAACTGACCTTTTCCAGTCCTGTGGCCACTGCTGAGTTTTCCAAATTTGCTGGCGTATTGAGAACAGCATCATCTTTTAGGATTTGAAATAGCTCAGCTGGAATTCCATCAATTCCACTAGGTTTGTTCATAGTGATGATTCCTAAGGCCCACTTGACTTCACAGTCCAGGATGTGTCTTAGGTGACTAATCACACCATCATGATAATCTGGGTTGTTAAGGCCTTTTTTGTATAGTTCTGTGTTTTCTTGCCACCTCTTCTTAATTTCTTCTGCTTCTGTTAGGTCCTTGCCATTTCTGTCCTTTATTGTGCCCAACTTTGTATGAAATGTTCTCTTGGTATCTCTAATTTGCTATAAGAGATCTCATCTTGCCCATTCTCTTGCATTCCTCTATTTCTTTGCATTGTTCACTTAAGAAGGATTTCTTATCTCTCCTTGTTTTTCTCTGGAACTTTGTATTCAGGTCCTAGTAATGATGACTTGAACATCAAAAAGAAAGCAAAGATTTGGGTCCACTGGAATCACTTAAGTGTGTGAAAAGCTGTAAGTACTTGTTAATATGCAAAAGGTCCAAATCACATCAAATGTGCTAGAGGAGAGACATGCCTCTAGAGTGAATTAATGTTGGGCTGTAGAGGTATAAGATTCCCCCAACATCAAAAAAGAAGTCAACAAAGGAAGAAATTATATCACTATTATTGTTCTCTATTATTATTATTATTATTATTAAGTAAAACACTTGGTTTGTTTAACACATGACTGTTCGGTGTGGTTCACAGATACATGGTATTTCATGAGGTCAAATTCTTTCATCTTAGCGCTAAGACAGTATTTGTCTTTTTCAGTCTCATCTTTTCATGAGCATGCAGTAAAGATTTCCAGAAGCTTCACAATCTGTGATGTCACACAGATTCAACACAGAAGCAGAGATGAAAGCTCACCCTCCATCTACGAAGCTGATAAGAGAAAGATTTGCAAGAATGGACAATAATGCCACTCTGCTCACAACTGTTTTGTTCAGAAATTTTTATTTTTGCTTAAAATATGTTATTTATGTTAATATATAATGAATTCATCTTTGCTATTTTAAATGAATTAATTATGTTTTAAGCTCAGGTTTAATTTCTGCTACAGTAAATATCAGTAAACTAATAATAAACAAAATTTGCAGGGTAGGGGCTCAATTCTTTTTAAAATTATAAAGGAATCCTGAGATCAAAAGTATGGGAAATACTGGTTTAATTAATATATTTTCTTCTTGTTGTCATTCAATTCAAATAGTTATTGTATCAGCAGGGAACATATCTGTTTTGTTTTCAGTCTCAGATGCAAGAAAAGTTTCTAAAAGAGAAAAATCAGTAATGCTGACTTGACTCTGCTAGAATATTTAGCCTTTATCAAGGATGATTGAGGGCTTCCCAGGTATTGCAGTGGTAAAGAATCTGCCTGCCAGTGCAAGAAATGCAAGAGACTTGGATTCAGCCTTTGTGTAGGGAAGATCTTCTGGAGTAGTAAATGGCAACCCACTCTAGTATTCTTGCCTGGAAAATTCCATGGACAGAGGAGCCTGGCAGGCTACAGCCCATGGGGTCGCAAAGAGTCAGACATGACTTAGCACGCATGCAAAGGTGATTGAAGGATGGATTTCAGAAGGATCTGAACCCCTTCTGTAAAAGGAATGTGTACCTGGGAAATGTAGTGACTCTGGAAGAACTCAGGAATGGAGGGATCTTACAGTCTCTTGCACCCAGGGACCAGGCAAGCTCATAGCCAGTCTCCAGAGAAAAGAGAGGGTTCAAGGGGATAAAATCAGCCCAGAGAATGCCAAGTAGAACTTCCTGAAGCACCCAGTGGAATCCTTCCCAGGCAGACGGTGTGATCCAGCCAGGTACCTTCACAGGGACTTGAGGGCAGGCTGGGGATTCTCTGCTAGGTGGACACTATATGATCCTTTACATGTATCTGAAGGAACTCACATGCACTGTTGATGTCTGCTGAAATCGTTATGTCAGTCGTAACACCTTTTGATAACTACAGAGATGGACAAGCTTTATCACAGAACAATTACCAACCATAACAGAGTGTTATGGCAAAGTAAAAAACTCACATGGTTTTGCCAGTGGCCCTGTTACACCATCCTTCAAGTGGATTCTTCAAATCTCAGAGTTCCTCCCTCCTGAAACTGAAAAATGATTATTGGAATAAGGTAATTTTCAGGAATGCCTTATGTAAACAACACCACTGACAGGAAGTGTTACACAACAACTAACAGTAGATGGTATTTCAAAAGAAAAAGTGCTCCAGAGAAGATCTGGCAAAGTGGTAAACATCTGCAGGAAGTGAAGTCTCCTCCTTGTGGAACCTCATCATACTGTGGAACCTCATTGTGGAACCTCATCATACCCTAAGAGAGAGATAAGATTTAGCAAAGCTGGATAAAAAAAGATATATGGAATCTCAAATCACGACCTTAAAATGACTCTAGGTTCTGAGAACAAGTATTCAACATAATTCGATTTTTTGGAAATTTAAGGTAGACAAAAAACAAAAACAAAAAACCAGCAATTGAGTCTTACTGCGCACACGTCATCAATCCACAAAACTAAAATTTACCCCCTGACGTATACATGAGTGAGTATCATCAGCTAACAATCAGTCCTTCTACTAAACGGCACAGATGCTCTAAAAGTGAGAGCGTATTGGAAGGTCACATTCAGTGTTTCACTAGTCTTCCATTACACCATGACAGTGTCTTACTGGGGATTCCTTAGAAACTGGATGTTGTCAACTGCCCTCTGAAGAAGGAAGAAGCCCTCAACAAAACATTGGAAAACAGACAGTATGTGAGTGCAAGGTAGAATAATGTTAAGGGTACAGGGCTGGGAAAGAAGGAGAATTGGGAGCCTCTTTTTCTTTCAGTCTGTATTCAATATCAAATGTGGTATTTGGCACATGGTGCTCAATAAATATCTCATGAATGACTGAAGATAGTGTACTTCCCTGGTGGCTGAGACAGTAAAGAATCTGCCTGCAATGCAGGAGACCCAGGCTCTATCCCTGGGTCGGGAAGATCCCTTGGAGAAGGGAATGTAACCCACTCCAGTATTCTTGCCTGGAGAATTCCGAGGATAGAGGAGCCTGTCAGGCTACAGTCCACGGGGTAGCAAAGAGTCAGACACAACTGAGCAACTAACACACACATACAACCTAGAAGAGGAGAAATGGAAATCAGAGAACTGCTGTGAGAAGGAGATTGAAAAGGAAGGATAAGTTTAGTAATACTTTGTTATCTTTCCAGGATAAAGCAGAGCCTGGGGTTACTTTCCCAGAGTCTGGAATATTTTATTCAGTTGAAATACAGTGCATGTGGCTACTTCCTCAGTCTTCCTTTGTGTTCTTGGAAAGTTTTGTTTTAAAAAATGTCACTTCTCTTTCAATGTGTTTAAAAAGCAAAAAAGTATTTCAAGTGGGTTTGAAAGAAACTTCAGTCAAATTAGATGAATATTGTGTTTCATACTTGAAAAGACATAGTCAGGCCAAGAAAACAATCTCCTCCTGATTGGGGAGAAATCAGAAGATACACATACAATGTGCCCATCTTTTGGCTTCTACTCATGAAAAGCATACCTCTTTATTATTGTGGCGATTAAACAAGATAAACAGAATGCTTAGCAAGCTATGTGTACTTAATGAATGTTAGTGCTTATTCTTTATTTGATTTGGAGATGAGGTAGAGTTCTCATATGCTTTTTAAAAAAATTTTATTGAAGTCCAACTGATTTACAATGTTGTGTTAATTTCTCCTGTACAGCAAAGTGACTCAGTTTTATATGTGTGTGTATATATATATATATATATATATATGTATTCTTTTTCATATTCTTTCCCATCATTGTTTATCAAAGGATATTGAATATAGTCCCCTGTGCTATACAGTTGGAGAAGGCAATGGCACCCCACTCCAGTACTCTTGCCTGGAAAATCCCATGGATGGAGGAGCCTGGTAGGCTGCAGTCCATAGGGTTGCCAAGAGTTGGACACGACTGAGCGACTTCACTTTCACTTTTCACTTTCATGCATTGGAGAAGGACATGGCAATCCACTCCAGTGATCTTGCCTGGAGAATCCCAGGGACGGGGAGCCTGGTGGGCTGCCATCTATGGGGTCGCCCAGAGTTGGACATGACTGAAGCGACTTAGCAGCAGCAGTGCTATACAGTAGGATCTTGTTGCTTATCCATCCTGTATATAAATTTTGTATATTGTAATCCCAAACTCCTATAGAAAAACTGTATCGACAGTACAGAGAGCTCCCTATGTATCCCCTCTCCCTCATCCACACTGCCTACAGTTAACATCTTGGCATTAGTATGGTACATTTATTAAAATTGATGAACCAATATTGATATCTTACTATTAGCTAAATTCTATAGTTTACACTAGGGTTGACTTTGTGTTTCAAAGTTCTATGAGTTTTGCCAAATGCACACTATCACATGTCCACCACTACGGGATCACACAGCATAGTTTCACCGCCCTAAAAAATCCTCTGCTCTGTTTATTCATCCTTCCTTTCCTGCTAATCCCCAGAAACAATGACCTTTTAACTGTCTCCATGGCTTTATTTTTCTAAAATGTCATGTTATTGGAATCATACACTATCTAGCCTTTTCAGATTGGCTTCTTTCACTCAAGCAAAATGCACTTAATTTCTTCCATGTCTTTTAGTGGCTTGCTGCTGCTGCTGCTAAGTCGCTTCAGTCATGTCCAACTCTGTGCGACCCCAAAGACGGCAGTCCACCAGGCTCCCCCATCCCTGGGATTCTCCAGGCAAGAATACTGGAGTGGGTTGCCATTTCCTTCTCCAAAGCATGAAAGTGAAAAGTGAAAGTGAAGTCTCTCAGTTGTGTCCGACTCCTAGTGACCCCATGGACTGCAGCCCACCAGGCTCCTCCGTCCATGGGATTTGCCAGGCAAGAGTACTGGAGTGGGTTGCCATTGCCTTCTCCGTTCATGGCTTGAGAACTTCCTTTTTTTACTGAATAATATTCCATATACATCTAAATACCAATCATATGCTATAGTTTTCAGCACTGGAGTTAGGGCAAATTTGTAACTTCAAGCACTGTGGTTAGAGAAAATTTGACATCTTAGAGAGGCAGTGTAACTATAGTAACTAAAAATATGGCTTTTGCTATGTAGCATACTTTAATACAACAGTGGTCAATGTTCCACAACAATATATTGAGCATAGTACATAACAGGTGTTGTGTTTGACACTCTCAACTCTGGAGACAAAGTGGCAAACATACAGACAGGGTCCCTGTTGTGTTGTCCCCCTGGCCCGTTTCTGACACATTCACACTTTCCTAATACTGAGCACCATGAGCTGTTTTAAATCCCTTCCAAGTGTTGACTCATTTAATTCCCAAAATGATCTTGTAAGTAGGTATCATTATTATTATATCATTATCATTTTTGTTCAGTTGTATCCTACTCTTTGTGACCCATAAACTGCAGCATGCCAGGCTTCCCTGTCCTTTATTATCTCCCAGAGTTTGCTCAAACTCCTGTCCATTGAGTCAGTGATGCCATCCAACTAGCTCATCCTCTGCCTCCTCTTCTCCTTTTGCCTTCAATCTTTCCCAGCACCAGGGTCTTTTCCAATGAGTTGGCTCTTCACATCAGGTGGTCAAAGTATTGGAGCTTCAGTTTCAGCATCAGTCGTCCCAATGGCTATTCAAGGTTGATTTCCTTTAGGATGGACTGGTTGGATCTCCTTGCAGTCCAAGGGACACTCAACAGTCTTCTCCAAAACCACAGTTCAAAAGCATCAATTCTTTAGTGCTCAGCTTTCTTTATGGTCCAACTCTCACATCTGTACATGACTCCTGGATAAAACAGGTTTGACTATATGGAACTTTGTCAACAAAGTGATGTCTCTGCTTTTTAATATGCTGTCTAGGTTTGTCATAGATTTCTTTCCAAGGAGCGAGCATCTTTCAATTTCATGGCTGCAGTCACTGTCTGCAGTGATTTTGGAGCCCAAGAAAATAAAATCTGTCACTATTTCCAGTTTTTACCCTTCTATCTGCCATGAAGTGAAGGAACCAGATGTCACAATCTTAGTTTTTTGAATGTTAAGTTTTAAGCCACTTTTCCACTCTCTTCTTTCACTCTCATCAAGAGACTTCTTAGTTCTTCTTCACTTTCTGCCATTAGAGTGGTATCATCTGCATATCTGGGGGTTCCCAGGTGGCACTAGCGGTAAAGAACCTGCCTGCCAATGAAGGAGACTTAAAGATGCAGTTTCAATCAGTGGGTCGGGAAGATCCCCTGGAGGAGAGTATGACAGCCCACCTCATTATTCTTGCCTGGAGAACCCAATGACACACGGGGCTGATGTGCTGCTGTTCATAGGATCGCAGAATCAGACATGACTGAAGTGACTTAGCACAGATGCACGCATCTGCATATCTGAGGTTGTTGATATTTCTCCCAGCAATCTTGATTTCAGCTTGTGATTTATCCAGCCCGGCATTTTGCATGATGTATTCTGCATAGAAGTTAAATAAACAAGGTGATAATATACAGCCTTAACATACTCTTTTCCCAATTTTGAACCCAGTCAGTCGATCCATGTCCTGTTCCAACTGTTGCTTCTTGACCTACATACATGTTCTCAGGAGATAGGTGAGGTGGTCTGGTATTCCCATCTTTTTAAGAATATTCCACCATTTGTTGTGATCCACACAGTCAAAGGCTTTAGCACAGTCAATGAATCAGTAGATGTTTTTTCTGGAATTCTCCTGCTTTCTCTGTGATTCAACAAATGCTGGCAATTTGATCATTTTGTCAGAACTCTCCACTATGACCCATCTGTCTTGGGTGGCCCTGCAGGGCATGGCTCATAGCTTCATTGCATTATGCAAGCCTCTTCTCCATGGCAAGGCTGTGATCCATGAAGGGGAGTCCCATTTTGCAGATAAGGAAATAAAAGCACAGAAAAGATAAGTTACTTTCTCTGTGTTCTGCCACTCCCAGGTAGCAGAGCTGGGGCTGAGACCCAGGCAGTCTGACTTTAGGTCTAAATTCCTCACAATCAAGCTCTGCTGCCTTTAGCAGCAGCCAAGTGAAAGAGCAGAGGACTAAGGAAGCAATATCAAAGCAACAGATTAAACCCAGAGATAAGGCAAGCACGTGACTCCCAGGGAGCATCAGGACCTAGTTCTGATCTCAGGGGACTGAGGGAGATGGTCAGGAAATGCATTTGAGGAAGCAGTCCTTGTGATGCTGTCTGAAGTGTGAGAAAGCCATGACTTTCTGAAACGTGAATGTGGGTGAGTCCTAGATTTCTCAGTTGATGAGCAGCCACCTCATCTGGTTTCATGAGGTTTGAGGAATGCACAGTGCCATGGGAGAGAGCCGCTTGTTAGCTGTGATGAAGGTTGTAATGATGATGCTCTCATTTCCTGCTGGATTCTCATCTGGCCCTGGCCATGGGCTGACTGACACCACTCTGCCTTCCTTTGCTTCAACTTCACTTCCATAAGCTCGTCGCTCTAAGATTGCTGAGTGCTGGAGGAGAGCAATACAACTTCTCTCTGGGAATCACTGGGATCTTATCCTGACTACTGAATAAGAAGGAAAGCCCGGAGGAAAGGAGAGAAGTTGAGAAGCAGACATGGTGCTATGTGAACTGTCCTCAGACTGCATTTAAGAATATCCATCTGCTTCTTTGACCAGTAAACTGGCCCTGAAGTCAATGCCCAAGTTCCAAAACAGTCTGGAGCAATAGCATCCACAGCAATGATAAACATGCACACCTTGATGCAGAGCCCCATTTGGATGTATTTTTTTCAAAAAAGAAACTCTTAGATTTATACTAGATTGCTTACTAGATTTAAGAAATCATGTACAAAGGGAAATATGGCTTTCTTCAGTGGCTATAATTCAGCATAAAAAAAAATGCAGTATCAGACTTGTGGATTGATTTAATGTGCCCAGGATCAGTCTCAGCACTGCGTCCACAGTGGGGCACCTGTGAATTCAGACTTTGTAACAGCACAACTGATTCACCAACACCAGTGGTCCTCAAATGGCCCTGAGTCTCCCTGAACATCCCTCTCAAATCTGCATGTGAAAATGTACCCATAACAATGATGGTGCTTCTTTATCATAGGACCTTCTGTATTTTATTTGCACAAAATAAAACCTGAGTTATCAATAAAAGATATACAATATCTGAATTGCCATTGGTGTCATTATCCATTTCTATGATCATGTATTGTGCTGCACTGAATAATCAATTCAGACTGTGGGAGGCTTTATATCTAAGTCACTCCATTCAGTGTTCAATAAATGTGATAATTTTGTCACTTCTATCAAGTCAGGCATTGGATCCTAAATTCGAAACTACACAAAATGTTTCCATTAGAAAAACCATTAGTATGTACTGTTTTGACTCAAAGCAAATTTTCTGGCCATGGACCCACATAAGAGGATTGTTTATAAATCAGGGTTGAGTCCTGGGGAAGTCCTCACTGACTAGCTATGGTAAATGTGAGTTTTCTCACAAGCCAGTACTAAAGTCATTTATCAGACAAAAGGTCTCCTTTTATAGGCTGACTGTACATATAGACCAAGTAGTTAGCTTACTCTGGCATAGTTTTAGGGGCTCTAGTTAAAAACCTACCTTTTTTTTTTTTTTAAACTGAGTCTGCAGTCTACAAAAGCCTACAGTTAGAGGTTTGTTTCATGGACTTGAGCCAAGTGAAAGCAAGGCCACCTCTTAAAGTGGAAAGACATGGAAAGGCAGGCTCTAACAGGGCCACTATAACAACAGGTGGGAAATGACATCAATGAGGAAAACATGTCTTTGAGCCCACCCTACTCAGCAGTGTCACCCAGGACACTCTCATGATGAGTTTTTTGGCATTCTGGCAACGGTTATCAAGTTCAATACAGAGGAAGAGGCCATGGTGAATGCAGAGGGTCTCAGCATGTGACTGCATCGCCATACTTCAAACCCATGTGAAACTGCTGTCATTAATAACCACCCTTAAGAACTGAAGTCCCCTAAGGGAACCCAACTCAGCACTTTATGTTATTTTCTCATACAGGGACTCTGATTGGAGGACAACTTAAGGAGTGTTGGGCGGCCATTTGGCCTGAACGGACTTGACCATCATGGGAGGATCTGCACTGACCAGCTTACACTCTCCTGGTTGTGAAAGAAGACCTTGCCTGGACACATAGCGTCCAGATTGCCAGGTTGGGGTGCCAGGTTCACACCCTCTTGAGTCTAGACCCTGGCACCACACCTACTCCTCCTAAAGAAAGGCTTAGTGTTTGGGGGAGATGCATAGCTTGGCTTCATCTCAGGAAAGCACAGCAGAGTGCCAGAATGGGACTAAATGACAGAAATGGCTAAAAGAGCAAGAGTTATTCCAAGAAGGACTGAGGATGATAAGGAGTGAAACCAGGAGACTTGAGCAGCCAAGATCCTCACAACCATGGAGACACATAGAGTTCAAGTCACTAGTTTTCACTGTTGAGGTCCATCAGTAGGGAGGGACTCTAATTGTAGCCTTTGCAGCAGGTTATGAGACAATGTGACCCTGTGGGTGGCAAGAATGTTGAGGTGTTCAATGTACCCTCCCCCAGTGAAAATGCAGAGGGGAGGGGAAATGCTATGGGCAACCAGAATCACGAAGCATGGGTGTTAAAGTTTGGCTTGTCCATAGCGTCATAGTCTCAAATTGCTGTTATCTTCTTTAAACAAAAAAGGTCATCCAATGTCAGCACTCCCACACGGAAGTGAGCTGCTTACACAAGGCTGGAGTATGAGCTGGCATGAAGCCAGTTTGGCAGTATGTCCTAGAAGCCACAAACTACTTATCCCCTTTGACACAGCAATTCACACCCAAGAATTTATCAGACACACATATTGAATTAGTTCATTGCTGCATGATTTGTAAGATAGAAAATTTTGAAATAGTGCAAATGCTTAGTAATACAGGCATGATAAAATAGATTATGTACCTCTATCCAACAGACTACTCTGCAGTCTACTCTGCAGAAACATCACATTCTAGAAAAACATTTGATGGGAGAAAAAATATCCCAATGTATATGTTAAAGAAGAGCTTACAAAACAGCACCATTCTAGTTCCCTTCTTAAATTACTTAAAATGCCAACTTACAGTTTAAAAAATATTTAAAATATACAGACATGTGGTCAGGAGACTTCTAAATGTGCCCCCCAAGTTTTCATGCCCTAATGCCCGGAATTGTGAAGTGGGTGAGGTATCACTTGATGACTCCATTATGCTATATGATGCAGTTGACCTTAAAACAAAAAGATTATCCCTAGGGACCTAATCCTATCACATAAGACCCTTCAAAAGCAGAGTCAGACTGAATGAGGAGAAGGAAGTCAGATTTGAAGTGAAGGAATGACTTGATGGGATGCTGCTGGCTGGGGATGGAGGAGGCCAGGTGAGAAGGAAAGCAGGTAACCAGAGACAACAGATTCAACAGCCAACAAGGAAGTGGGGCCCTTAGTCCTACAGATGCAAGCGACTGAATTTGATCGAGAATCTGAATGTGTTTGCAAGTGGATTCTTGTCCAGGTCTCCAGATAAGAGCCTGGCCTGCTGACAACTGAACATCATCCTGAGGGCCCATGGCCTGTGGGATCCTCTCGGACCAGGGATAGAACCTGTTTCCCCTGCATCAGCAGGCAGACTCTTAACCACTGGACCACCCAGGAAGTCCCAGAATAGGTAGATTTAAAAGGAGAAAACTTCCTGGACCATGTCTGCCCAGTTCACAACTATTTACCGAAGGCCTGTGCCTGGTTCATCATGTGTTCATGGAAAGTATTTGTTGAATGAACAAATGAACATACTTAATCATCTTTATCATTTATCAAATCTAAGCAGTACATAACAGTTTCCTACCACAGAAGTTGAGAAACTTGCTTACTTTATACTTCCTCATCGTCTCCAGCTCCATGGTCTTCTCAGTATTTGTGTTTCCTTTTTGCTTCTATTTCCCTTCCATTTGATGACCACAATTCTCATGCTCTGCGATTGTTAGTCCGACATGTAACTTAACACAGCATATAATCTCACTACTTTTACTCCCCTAAGATCCTACTGTTATGATTTCTCCCTGTCCCACTGCCTCCCATCTCACATTTCCCATCCCACGCCATCCTTTCATTATATTTCAACTTGCATCCTTTCATGATAGACAGTCATGAACTTGGCCGACAAGTCTTCACAGGGCTTGTATCCTAGTGAAGGGAACAGACAGACTAAAAGTCAACAAAGAAGCAAGGTCATTATAACGTGGTGATCATCATTATAAAGATAATAATGAAGAGATGTGATGAGGAAGGAAGAAGAGGAGGGCCTACTTCAGAATCTGGGTCAAGAAAGTCCTCTCTGAGGAGGCAACTGCAAGGACAGAAAGAGAAGGAGGGAGAGAGGTATGAGTCTGAGGTGGGAAAGATAGGCAGAAGCTAAAATGATTCTGTGATTTAATGCCCAAAGACAGTTGGAGAAGGAAAGAGGGCACTATTAATAACTGCATAGGCATGATACAGATAAAAAGGGGCTGCTCTGTGATCTGAGTGTGGCCCTAATAGAGGCCTGCTTCATAGACAGTGAGGAGAAGATTGGATTTTATTCTAAGGATAGTAGGATCCTCCAAGGGTCTAAATTAGGACAGCTCTGCTCTCTCTCTGTGTTTCAGATAAATGGATTGGAGAGGGTAAGAGTGTGATGGGGTGGAGGCCAGAGGAAAGACCTGTCAAGAGGCCTGCTTCCTCCAACTAAACATGCTGGTATCTTGAACTGAGGTGACTGGGTTCATGAGAAAGAGAAACGAATGGTTTCACATATATTTTGGAGAAGAAATGTTGAGTTGAATCTGTTGGATAAGGACAAAAGAGAACCTAGGGGTGACCCCTCAGTTTTTGGCTTTAACTAATAGGTAGAGAGTGATCTCTTTATTGAAAGGTGGAAGAATGTGAAAGACAGACATTTGGGAAACTAGAACCACAATTGGGTTCTGCATATTGAAAGGTTGTTGTTGAATCACGCGAAGACACCGGGATTCTTGGCCCCCGGAGGAGAAGAATTCAAGCCGGGGCCAGAGACGAGGCTTGATCGCTCAGAGCTTTTGTGTAATAAAGTTTTACTAAAGTATAAAGGAGATAGAGAAAGCTTCTGACATAGGCATCAGAAGGGGGCAGAAAGAGTACCCACTTGCTAGTGTTAGCAGTGAAGTTATATACTCTCCAATGAATCCAAAGAATGTCTGGAGGTTGTAAAGACCTCACCAGACCTACTCCCATAATTTACATTTTAAGATAACAGAATTAGCCAGAAGGTTTAATCCAGAGACTGTCCTCAGGCAGGATACTTCCTTGTAAAGACCAGGTCTACTCCCATAATTTACATTTTAAGATAACAGAAGGTTTAATCCAGAGACTGTCCTTAATCCAGAGACTGTCCTCAGGCAGGATACATTATTGTTATATAATCCTAAGGAATGTAGAGAAAGAAAAAAAGTTTGTCCTTTCTTCCTCCTTGAGAATTCCAGACCCCTCTCTCCTTGGGGACCCCTAGACTCCTTATCAACCTGCCTAGGAAATGACTCTCTCAATATCAAGATGGAGATACTTATTCAGACACTCAGTAGTGATATTACTACATGCAAGATCTTTGATCTTTGCAGCATGCAAACTCTTAGCTGAGTTGTGTGGGACTTAGTTCCTCAACCAGGGTTCAAACCTTCACCGCCTGTATTGGTAACATGCAGTCTTAACCACCGGACCATCTGGGAAGTCCCCTAGTAGTAATATTAAGTAGAAAATCTAGAGTTCAAGGGATAAATTTGAATGGAGGAAATACATTAAAAGATATAAAAGAAAACACTTGACAAACATATTATAACATAAAGATTAGGAGGTAAGGGAAGTGCTTGTTTCATTATAGGGAATCCATAGCTATTATTCAAGTTTGCAGCTATTATTAAAGTAGAAAGGATTTATGCTAGAAGAAATAAAGTTGGCTATAAATCTTCAAAATTATCGAAAGGAAAATACCAACACACTCAAAAAGAAAAGCCATATAGCAAAAGACTCAAAGAAAAAAGAAGCAAGGGAGACAGAAAAAAATGAAGAGGTAAAGGCAAATGTATCCATAATATCAAGTAATGGATAGTGTTTTAAAGGGAAAATTATTTCCAGATTGAATCAAAACCCATCTGAAAGTTGTCTTTAGAAACAAATGATGACAAAGACAAAACGAATGAGACATAACACTTGAAATTACAAAAGGCAGGCAAAGAAGCATTCAGCAAACACTGAATTAGAAGAAAGCATGGAAGTAATAATAATAACAGAAAAGATTAAATTTGAGGCAAAGAGCATTAAATGATCAGGCTCACTTTACCACAATAAAGGGTACAACATACACGAAGAGCAATCACTAATCTCCACGTCCCAAGTAATCTGGTATCAAAATTAATAAAACAAAAAATGTGAAAAACACAAGGAGACATGGAAATACAATAGCAAACAACTGGCCAATCAGTTACTGATGGATCAAGCAGAGAACAATAAAGAATATGGAAAATTGTTTTCAAAATGCAATGTGCATCAGAATTATCTGTGATGCTTCTAAAAATGCCATTCAGAATATTCTAGTCCAGGAGGTCTGGAGCAACACTAAAGAATCTGAACTTAATATACTCTCTAGATGATTCTGAAGCACAGACAACACTTCAAAGCAAAACTGTATGGAGAATCTAAATGACAAACTGAATAAGTCATATCTAATTGATATTGAACAGTATGCCTGAAAAAAAGAGAATACAGCTTATTTTGAATTGTTCATGAAATATTTACTGATTGTCTTTGAAGCTGCAGGTGAAATGTCAAAAAAAAAATCTAGATAGATATAGTTCAGATAATATTTTCATATCAAGATGCATTGAGGAGAAATAAAAGAAAATTAACAACCAAAAAAATCCAAACATCAAAAAACGTTTAACCCCCTATTAGACAATAAACAAATTTGGACCCAAAAAGTTATTCAAAATCAAAATTGTACAATACCTAAAAAGTAATGCATTTTTATAATGTACATTTCAAAACTATGTCATTTAGCTAAGTGGTACTTAATGGAAAATTCTAGGCCCCAAACACTTCCATTGCTAAGTACCAAAGAATAAAAGTAAATGTAAGTTAATATGTCTTACATCTTGTGTGTGCCAAGTCACTTCAGTCATGTGCAACTCTCTGTGGAGTTGGACCAGTCTCTTCTGTCCATGGGATTCTCCAGACAAGAATACTAGAGTGGGTTGCCATGCCCTCTTCCAGGGTATCTTCCCAACCCGGGGATCAAACCCGTGTCTCTTGTGTCTCCTGCATTGGCAGGTGGATACTTTACCACTAGCATCACCTGGGAAGGCCATCTTACATCCTACACTTACCTAAGTTTACACTGTCTCGATATTGGTGCGACTGACTAATAATCTATTCACATGTTTGTTCACCCTGGTAGTCTCATGATTTTGTAGAAATTATTTACATAGTTCTCACTGCCTCAAGGTCATGAATATATTTTCTTACCCTTTACAAAAATGCTGTCAAAAGATACTTTAAAATTCAGAAAAGTTTAGAAAAGAATATAAAAAATACCCATGTCTAGTGCCCAATTCTAAAACACTTCAATATTTTGCCATTTTTGCTTCATTTTTAAATGTATTACATGTGGGAATTCTGGGGGATCATGGAGGCAGTAGTATAGGTTTTGAATCGCAGCATGTTGTCTCCACAAAGAGAGAGTAGACAGGAGAACTCAGGTCCTGCTGGTCCTCCTCAGCCCTACCCTCAGAGCCCACCTGACTGCACATCAGTGAAGGGCAGCTTCATGCCCGCCACCGTGGCCTAGTCACAGTCTCATAAGGGAAAGTCCTTCTCTATAGGAATGCTCCAGTAAGGAAAGGAGGATGGCTTTGTGAATTGTAAAGCTGTGTTTTGGCGTCCCTAATGAAGTCATGGATTAGGGCTATAAACGTCTCTATATATTATCCTGTACCTCCAGATGGAGCCCTATGCAGCAGTTAGTTATGAAATAATCATGTCCAAAAAGCGGGGAACAAAGAGGAATCTGAATCTGATCAAATTTGCCCCCACTCCCACTTCACAGGGAATATAAGGAACAGAGAAATAATAATTAAAATTCTGACTATGGAAAACCTCATAAGACTAATTACCCAGTTTTTTCAAAAGCAACAAAAGCAAATAAACAAATGGAACCTAATTTAACTTAAAAGTTTTTTTTCATAACAAAGAAAGGCATGACAAAATGAAAATACAACCTATTAAACCAGAGAAAATATTTACAAATGATATGACAAATAAGGGGTTAATAACTAAAATATATAAATGTTCATATAACTCAATATAAAAAGATAATAACCTGATTAAAAACTGGGCAAAAGACCTCAATAGACATTTTTTCAGAGAAGATACACAGATGGCCAACAGACATGAAAAGATGCTCAACATTGCTAATTATTAGAGAGACACAAATCAAAACCACAATGAGATATCACCTTACATCTGTCAGAATGACTATTATAAAAAAAGACCATAAATAACAAAAGTTGGCAAGGATGTGGAGAAAAGGGAACCCTCATTCACCATTGGTGGGAATGGAAATCAGTGCAGCCACTGTGAAAAACAGTATGGAGGTCTGTCAAAGGCTAAAAATAAAGCTACCATAAGAGCCAGCAATTCAACTCTTGGGTATATGTCTGAAGAAAATGAAAACTCTAATTGAAAATGGTACATGTACCCCAATGTTCATAGCAGCGTTATTTACAATAGCCATGATATGTAAGCAACTTAAGTGCCCATCACAGATGAATGGATAAAGAACATGAGGAATGAAATACTATTGGAATACAATGGAATACTATTCGTCCAGAAAAGAATGGAATTTTGCCTTTTGCAACCATGTGGATGGATCTGGTGTGTATTATGCTTAGTGAAATAAATCAAAGACAAATACTGTATGATATCATTTATATGTGGAATCCAAGAAGTAAAACAAATGACTATAAAAAATAGGAAAAACATAGAGAACAAACTAGTGGTTACCAAGAGGGAGAGAAAAGGGGGAGAGGCAATATTAGGGAGGGGGTTAATCGATACAAACTACTATGTATAAAGCAGATAAGCTTGAGGTATACTGTACAGCACAGGGAATAGAGCCAATATTTTATAATAATTATAAACGGAGTATAATCTACAGAAAATTTGAACCACTATCTTGTACAGCTGAAACTAATATAATATTGTAAATCAAATACATTTCAATAAAAAATTTCAAAATAAAACCAGGGAGGGCAGAAAATGGCGAAGGAGATGGATAATAGAGAAAAGTGCAGTAAATTCAGCAAAACAAGATGATGGATATTAATCCAACTATATCAAGAATCAATTCTGAAGATCAGCCCTGGGATTTCTTTGGAAGGAATGATGGTAAAGCTGAAACTCCAGTACTTTGGCCACCTCATGCGAAGAGTTGACTCATTGGAAAAGACTCTGATGCTGGGAGGGATTGGGGGCAAGAGGAGAAGGGGACGACAGAGGATGAGATGGCTGGATGGCATCACCGACTCGATGGACGTGAGTCTCAGTGAACTCCGGGAGTTGGTGATGGACAGGGAGGCCTGGCGTGCTGCGATTCCTGGGGTCGCAAAGAGTCGGACATGACTGAGCCACTGATCTGATCTGATCTGATATCAATAATCAGTTTAAATGTCTAAGTACAACAAATTAAAATACAAATTGTCAGAGTACATAAAAACAAAAAACTATGTTGTTTACAAGAAAGATGCTTTAAATACAAACAGAGATTAGAAGTAAAGTGTAGAGAAAGATATACCCCACTAACACCAATAAAAAGGAAGCCAGAGTAGCTATATAAATTCTAGACAGATTAGGCAGAATTATCAGGAATAAAGAGGGGGCATTACATAATTATAAAGGGATCAATTCTCCAAAATAACATAACAGTCCTAAGTGTGTGTACATCTAACAAGAAAACAATGATGCAAAAATTATGAAACTGAAAGAATAAATAGCAGATCTACTATCATGACCTGCCTCTTGAGAAACCTGTATGCAGGTCAGGAAGCAACAGTTAGAACTGGACATGGAACAACAGACTGGTTCCAAATAGGAAAAGGAGTACGTCAAGGCTGTATATTGTCACCCTGCTTATTTAACTTCTATGCAGAACATCATGAGAAATGCTGGGCTGGAAGAAGCACAAGCTGGAATCAAGATTTCCGGGAGAAATATCAATAACCTCAGATACACAGATGACACCACCCTTATGGCAGAAAGTGAAGAGGAACTAAAGAGCCTCTTGATGAAAGTGAAAGTGGAGAGTGAAAAAGTTGGCTTAAAGCTCAACATTCAGAAAATGAAGATCATGGCGTCTGGTCCCATCACTTCATGGGAAATTGATGGGTAAACAGTGGAAACAGTGTCAGACTTAATCTTTTTGGGCTCCAAAATCACTGCAGATGGTGATTGCAGCCATGGAATTAAAAGACGCTTACTCCTTGGAAGGAAAGCTATGACCAACCTAGATAGCATATTCAAAAGCAGAGACATTACTTTGCTAACAAAGGTCTATCTAGTCAAGGCTATGGTTTTTCCAGTAGTCATGTATGGATGTGAGAGTTGGACTGTGAAGAAAGCTGAGTGCCAAAGAATTGATGCTTTTGAACTGTGGTGTTGGAGAAGACTCTTGAGAGTCCCTTGGACTGCAAGGAGATCCAACCAGTCCATTCTCAAGGAGATCAGTCCTGGGTACTCTTTGGAAGGAATGATGCTAAAGCTGAAATTCCAGTACTTTGGCCACCTCATGCAAAGAGTTGACTCATTGGAAAAGACTCTGATGCTGGGAGGGATTTGGGGCAGGAGGAGAAGGGGATGACAGAGGATGAGATGGCTGGATGGCATCACTGACCCGATGGACGTGAGTCTGAGTGAACTCCGGGAGTTGGTGATGGACAGGGAGGCCTGGTGTGCTATGATTCATGGGGTCGCAAAGACACGACTGAGCGACTGAACAGAACTATCATAGTTGGAGACTTCAACACTTCTTTTTCACTGGTTCATGGATTGAACTGGCAGAAAATCACTGAGGATATATTAATAGATTATCTGAGCAGCACTATTAATCAATCTTATCTAATTTATCTTTATAAAATATTCCACCCAACAATGGCAGAATATGCATTCTTCTGAAGTGCACATGGAACATTCACCAAGATATAATACATTCTGGGCCATTCTCAGACCACACTGGAGTTAAACAGTAAATGATAATAAAAAGATGAAGGGCAATCTAAGTATTTGGATTTTAAACAACATGTTTCTAAACAACACATTTGTCAAAGAAGAAACCTCAGAGAAACTTTTTAAATGTTTAATGAAATAAATTAAATGACAACTTATCAAAATTTGTTGAATAAAGCAAAAGCAAAGCTTAAAGGGGAATTCATATTGTTAAATGAATATATTAGGAAAGATAAATCTAAAATCAATAACCAAGCTTCCCTATTATGACACTAGAGGGAAAAAAAAGGTAACTTAAGTCTAAAGCAAGCTAAATAAAAGAAATAATAAAAATTAGAGAGGACAACAATTATATTGAAAACAGAAAAACTATAGAAAATAATCAGTTAAATCTAAAGCTAATTCTTCTATAAGATTGATAGATCATTAGATAGGCTATCCAAGATAAAAAGAAAGAACACATAAATTATCAATATTACAAATAAAAGAAGGATCATTACTACTAATCACTTGAGTATTAAAAACATAATAAACATATCTTCACTTTACCACTTTCTTGCTTTTAGTGTGTTCAATATAGATTGTTTTCTGTTCAAGTTATTTTTTATATTTGAAAATTATATATCTGATTTTTAAGGTAGTGAAACCATATGGTAGTGTAATGCTAGGTACATATGACATATGTTTGTCAAAACCCATAGAATATATAACACAAAGAGTGAAATCTAATGTAAGCTACGGACTTTAGCTAATATATATCACTATCAGTTCATCAATTGTAGCAAATATACCACAGTAATGTGATATATTAATAACAAGGGAATCTGTGTTGGTACAGAGGAGAATGCAGATATATAGCATCTTGTGTACATTCTGTTCAGTTTCTCTGTAAACCTAAAACTCCTCTAGAAAATAAAGTTTGTTAATTTTTAAGAAGATTATACATCTTGTTTTCAAGATTTCTAATTGATTAATTTTTAGAAGCAACCGTTACTGTTTGATTTTTGACTTTGCATTTTACAATATCTTATTTCTTTTTAAAAGATATTATTCTTTCATTTATATCTTTAAGGGCCCTCACACACTTGTTTAAAAGTATTAAAAGCTTTTTTTTTTACAAAATTCACGTGGAGTAAATCACTTTCAAAATTATCTGGTTAATTATTTGATTTCTTCGTGTGCTTTATAATTATGATTCAGAGATTTGTTTCGATTCTGTATTTTTTTAAAAAGCTCCTTTTTGCTCCCTTGGTGCCCCAAGGCCCTAAGTCTAGAACCAGATCTGATATGAATGATTCTGACCCCCTGCCCTACAGTGGTGGTGGGAATGATGAACACATTCTCCACGCCAGCAGGCAATTCATCTCAGTAACTAGTCAAAAGCTATAGTTCACACCCCAGGCACTACAGGATCTTACAAGTCCTGGACCAAGCAAAACTCACCAGCATTTTTGTCAATTTCCTTTCTCAAGTGAAAGTGGCCATACTATTCATTTTTGAGCCTGAAATGGAGGGCTATTGACACTTACACATCAACGACAGGATTAAACTGGCTGTCCTGAGGAAACCAAGACGTAAAGTCACCCTACTTCTTAGAACATTTACTCTTTCCCAACTGTTGTTGTTCAGAAGCTCAATTATGTCTGGCTCTTTGTGACCTCATGGACTGCAGCACAGCAGGCTTCCCTGTCCTTCACTCCTTCCCAGAATTTGCTCAAACTCACTTCCAACTGTATGAGGTAAATATCTCAGTTTTTTTCTTAAAGGGGGAGCCAATTAAAATTTATTTACTAGACCATTCTTTCTTCATTGATTTAACATGCAACTTACAGTTGCTTTATACAAAATCCCATTCTTCCATGAGACTCATTTAGGATTTTGTATTTCATTCAATAGGTCAATTTGTCTATGCTTCTGTCAATATCAATAGCAGGATGTTTTCATAATATAGCTATTATCAGTTAGGACTGTATTTGGCTACATGTTACAAAGTCCTGATAACAGTGGCTGAACTGGAGTTAGTTCTTCTCATGTAACCAAAATGCCAGAGTTGGTTGGTCCAAGTCAGAGATGGCAAGGCTAAGAATACATCTGGGACCCAGAATCATTCTTACTTTTAACATTGCTACTTGTTTTAACATTAGCTTTGGTCCTCAAGGTTGCCAGATAGCTGATCAACCCCTAGGGATCATATCATAATAGATACATTAAAGGGGGAGGGAGTTAGACATGGGAAAAAGCTATATCTAACATAAGTATATCCCTTTTTGTCAAGAAAACTGTACTTCTCCCAGAAGCCTCACATGAAAAACTTTCCTTAAATCTCCTCGGCCAAAACTATGTCACAGGGCCACTTTAAGAGCAAAGTGAAAGGTTGTTGCTGAACCAAGAAAAGATGTCGGGATTCTTGGCTTCCGGAGGAGAGGAATTCAATCCGGGGCCAGAGACGAGGCTTGATCGCTCAGAGCTTTAGTGTAATAAAGTTTTATTAAAGTATAAAGGAGATAGAGAAAGCTTCTGACATAGGCCTCAGAAGGGGGCAGAAAGAGTACCCCCTTGCTAGTGTTAACAGTGGAGTTATATACTCACTAATGAATCAAAAGAATGTCTGGAGGTTGTAAAGTCCTCACCAGACCTACTCCCATAATTTACATTTTAAGATAACAAGATTAGACAGAAGGTTTAATCCAGAGACTGTCCTCAGGCAGGATACATTATTGTTATATAATCCTAAGGAATGTAGAGGGGAAAAAAGTTTTTCCTTTCTTCCTCCTGGAGAATTCCAGACCCCTCTTTCCTTGGGGACCCCTAGACTTCTTATCAACCTGCCTAGGAAATAATTCTCTCAAAAGTAGCATGTGAAATTGAGAATTTTACCACCCCAAATAAATTTAGCATTGTGTTAGTAGAACAGAGGGAAGAATGTATACTGGGAAGACCACTGACAACATCTGGTACAGCAAATTTGTAATATTTTTATATCTGTGAAACAGTCGCATCTCCTTTTTTATCAATGTCTAGGATATTTATGCACATTTTTGGCTCCATATGAATCTTAAAATCAGATAGTTAATTTCTATGAAATGTATTAGTTGAGAACTTGATTGTTATTCACTGAGTTTAGAAATGAAGTTTGGGATTATTTCCCTATTTATTAAATTTTCTTCAAACTCATCCAGTAATAATTTACAGATTTCCCTATATAGATCTTCCACTTATTGTATTAGATTTATTCTTACAGATATTAAAATTCTGCTGTTGCATACAGCTTTTTTCTGTAACAGCTCTGTAATTGGTTATGGCCATCTAAAAATGCTACTGTTTCTTATTCATCTTGTGTCTGGTGGTCTGATTGAATTACCTTATTGGAACTGACAGTTTGTCAGTTGATACCCCTAGATTTTTTATAGATAGAAATCACGTCATTTGAAAACCACACTGTTATTTCTTCCTTCCTGATGGTTATGCCTCTTTCTGTTTGTTATTCCTTGAGCTAAAACCTTCAGGCTTCTCAGGTGATGCCAGTAATAAAGCACCTGCCTGCCAATGCAGGAGACATAAGAGACATAGGTTCGATCTCTCTCACTCCAGTGTTCTTGCCTGGAGAATCCCCATGGATAGAGGAGCCTGGCGGGCTATAGTCCACAGGGTCACCTAGAGTCAGACATGACTGAAGTTACTTAGCATTGCATGCACATTCGCACACACACATGTGTAAACATGAGATAGAACTTTCAGTATAATGTTACATAGGCATAGTAACAGGCCACTCTTTGGTTTCTGATCTTAACCAGCATATTCTGATATCTGACGTAAATTTTTATTAGGTACCAGGTTAAGGCAATTTTCTACTACGATGAATTTTTCCAAACTATGCTTTTTTTCATATCATAGTGTCGAGTTGAAAATAATATGGAATTTTACTTTTAATATTAAGCTTTATTGAAAAAATTAACAGGTATTTTTGTTCTTGTTTTGAAGCATTCTCCATTCCTTGCACATTTATTTTATCTTAAAACTTTAAGAATTTCCCATCTATACACATAGGTAAGCAGCTGCTGTTGCTAAGTCGCTTCAGTCGTGTTCGACTCTGTGAGACCCCATAGACAGCAGACCACCAGGCTCCCCGTCCCTGGGATTCTCCAGGCAAGAACACTGGACTGTGTTGCCATTTCCTTCTCCAATACCTGAAAGTGAAGTCGCTCAGTCGTATCCGACTCTAAGCAACCCCATGGACTGCAGCCTACCAGGCTCCTCCATCCATGGGGTTTTCCAGGCAAGAGTACTGGAGTGGGGTGTCATTGCCTTCTCCACATTGACCTATAAATTAGTATTTCTGTTTTCTTTTCCTGTTCTGATAACAGATTTATGCTCTAGGCATAAAATCAGGCATTTACTTTTTATCTTCTTTCTGGACTGAATTGTATTCTCTCCTCAAATTCATGTGTTGAATCTCTAACCCCCATGTGATGGTATTGTAGAAAAAGATGTTAAAGATGTAATTAGGGTTACAATGAATTCATAAGAATGGAGCCCTAATGCAATGGAACTGGTGTCCCTATATGAAAAGAAAGATATCTCTGTTTCTGCAGAGAAAAGTCCACAAGAAGACATAGCAAGAACGTGGCCAACTGCAAGCCAGGAAGAAAGGTCTCACAGGAATCTGAATTTTTTTTTACCTTTGAACTTGAACTTCTCACCTCCGAATTTGTGCAACTATAAATGGCTATTTTTAAAGCCACCCAACCTGTGGTATTTTGTTATGGCAGCTCAAGCCAAATAACATAATGTTTTTTCTCCCTCCCCCTCCCAAATCTACTCCCAGCCTCTGACTCCCCCTCCTTTTTCTCCTCCCTTCCCTCCTTCCCCTCCCTTCCCCCTACTTCTTCTCCTCCTCCTTGTTCTTCTTTTCCTCTCCTTCTTCTACTTCTCTTTCAGAATATGGGATAATATCTTCTATTCCTTGAAGGTTTGTTAGAACTCATCCATAAAACCAGTTGAGACTTCCCTAGTGGTCCAGTGGTAGGGAATCTGTCTGCCAATGCAGGGGACATAGGTTTGATCCCTGGTCCAGGAAGATTGAACATGCTGCAGGGCAACTAAGCCTGTGCGCTGCATCTGCTGATACTCACAAGCCCTAGAGCCTGTGCTCCACAACGAGAGAAACCACCGCAGCAAGAAGCCTAAGCACCACAGCCAGAGAGCAGCCTTCGCTCACTGCAACTAGAGAAAGCCTGCATAGAGCAATGAAGACCCAGCGCAGTCAAAAATTAAAAATACACAAATAAAATTTTTTTCATTTTGAATAATATCTATTTTTGAAGATGTTCGACTTATTTCCAATTCTCTTCTGATTCACGATCTATTTAGTTATGCCTTTTTGGAGTCAAGTGAAAAGCAAATTAGAGCATTTTAGAAAATTGTCAAACTTACTTAAGTTTTTAAATGTATTGTTATAAAGCTGTATGTTTCATTATCCTATAATTTTAAATCTCTGCTTCTTTTATTATGCCTCCTTTCCCATCCTACCATTCTTTTGTTGTGCCTTCTCTATTTTTCTTGATCTAACTTACATGGTATGTACCTGTTTTATTACTTTTTTCAAAGAATTACTGTACTGGGTTAAATGGTGACTCCCCTCTCTGCCCCCAAAATATACCCATTTCTTAATCTTCAGAACCTGAATGTTACTTTGTTTGGAAAAACAGCCCTTTCAGAGGTAATTAAGAATTTTTAGAAGAGCAAATCATCCTCATTTCAACAATTATCTGAGTGAACCCTAAACCCAATGAAAGCATCTTTGTAAGAGAAACGTAGAGGAAGAGTTGAGGAAAAAGAGAAGACTCCAGCACAGAGGAGAAAGTAATATGAAGATGGAGGCAGACATTGGAGGGATGTGACCACAAGCTAAGGAAGCCAAGAATTGCCCATAGCCACCAGAAGCTGGAGGAGTCATGGAAGTATCCTTCCCTAGATCCTAAAGAGGGAGTGCAGCCCTGTCCACATCTTGATTTCAGATTTCTGGCCTCCACAACTGTGAGCAAATACATTTCTCTTGTTCTAAGCCTCCACCTTAATGGTAATTTATTATAGAAGCCCTAGTAAACAACCCACTCCAGTACTCTTGCCTGGAAAATCCCATGGACGGAGGAGCCTGGTAGGCTGCAATCCATGGGGTCGTGAAGAGTCGGACACGACCGAGCAACTTCACTTTCGCTTTTCACTTTCATGCATTGGAGAAGGCAATGGCAACCCACTCCAGTGTTCTTGCCTGGAGAATCCCAGGGACGGGGGAGCCTGGTGGGCTGCTGTCTATGGGGTCGCACAGAGTCGGACATGACTGAAGCGACTTAGCAGTAGCAGCAGCAGCAGTAAACTAACACAATTATCTTTTGAATTTTAATATCAATTCAATTTTTCTTCTAGTTTTATTACTTTCTGCTTTATGTTCTACTGTTTTAAATTTTTTTTATCAGTATTTCATGCTTAGTTTAAAAAGCTTTGAAAGGTCAAACTTAACCTCATTTCCTAAGGTTATGTATTCTTATTCTGTGTATCAATTGGAACACGTAAAACTGTGGAACTGACAAAATAATTGAATTCCTTTATTGCTCTAAACACAGTGTAACCTAAGTTCTCCATAATCATTGCTGATTGAGTAAATCTTCCACAAATCAATGAACAGGAATAAGTTTTCACCCAAGAAACATGAGAAACTACAAAGAGTATAGATTACATACTTGGAGGGCACAGAACGTAGAAATTCCCAGGCATGAAAATAATGAAAGCAGTTTATTCATTGCCCTTAAAGTTACACAGAAGGAATTGGATTGCAATGTAATGTTTCATTTCTATTCTAAATCTTTCTATATTGCCCATATGTTGAAGATGGATGAGGTATTTTTGCAGCTTTCATGATATAAGAAAAATAGTACTATTGGATTTATGATGCTTTTCAGAGGTTACCCGATGCACTCACACCATATGCCGTGCATAATGAGCCAGATGCTCATTTTTTACTTTCCTGTTTAATAACCACAAAGTCAAGCTCTGTTTGCTGGGCTTTGGCACATGCATAGTTCAGAAGTATTAAGTAATTCCTCCAGAAAAAACCCTTGAACAAGAGGAAATAAGATCTGGTGGGTAGGCATTCCCACCTTCTATCCGTCAGATGGATGATTCTGGCTTCACAAGTTGTCCATTAATAATCAAGCTCCCATTGCCCAAGATGGCAACCTCAAAAAAGCACCTTATATTGATATTACTTCCTCCCTTGTCTCACTCACTTCTGTGTCTCATTTTTGCTCCTGGGATTACTTATAAAACTACCTACATATAAGTCCATGCCTCAGGCTCTATCTGAGTCCTCCTGGATCAGACATTGTTTTTCAAAAATGTTTCCTGAAAGGAGCATACAAAATCCCAGTCTCTACACCTTCTCTCCAACCCTTCCCAAGATCTTCCAGTTCACACAAAAACTTTTATAAGAAGACTGTTCATATCAACTTATCTATAATAAGAAAAACAAGAAACAACCAACATATCTATCAACAGATAAACAGAGTATGGAATAATAGTGATATATCCATGCAGTAGAATATTACTCAGCAATAAAAAGAAATTAAATATTGATATACACAGTAATATGGAATATCTTAAAATACTTATGCTGATAAAAGAAGCCAGAAAGAAATTTGTGTGACTTCCATTACATAACTTTTAGAAAATATGAAGAATCTGCAGATTTTTAAATCAAAACATTATTAAAAAAAAAAAATCAGTAGATCAATTTTTTAAAGACAAAAAAAAATGCTGTGTAAAATAAAGCAGTAAATGAGCTCCTGATAGACGATAGGTTCAGAACAAATCCTGAAAGAGATTTATTAGAAAAAGTGATGAGACTTGTCAAAAGGACACAGGAACCAACCTGAAGGAGCTCCTAAGGGCCCCAGCTAGAGCAATTTAAGCCATAAAATAACTAATACTATTGAATAGAATAAAATAAATATCCATATGTTCACATGCAATGACTCAGTTGTGTCCAACTCTTTGCAGCCCCATGGACTGTAGCCCACCAGGCTTCTTGGTCAATGGAATTTCCCAGGCAAGAGTATGCAAATGGGGAGAAATTCCCTATAGTGGATCTTTCTGATCCAGGGATCAAATCCACATCACTTTCATCTCCTGCATTGGCAGGTGGGTTCTTTACCACTAGCGCCACCTGGGAAGCTCGTATGTGCTCATACTGATTTTATGAAATAAATAAGAGAAGAGACAGCATTTCCTTATTTTAAAAAAAATGTGCCATGTTTGCCACTGAGTCTCCTAGCAATTAGCATGATGCTTCATACGTTAAAGACATTTAATCAGTATGTATTGAATGACGAAATGGAGAAGTGTTCCACTTACTGAAAAGAATTATGATGCTTTTTTCTTTTTTTGTTGAATTATAATTAACATGCAATGTTGTATTAGTGTACAACCTATAACATTTTTATACATCATGAAATGATCACTGCAATAAAACTATTCCATCTGTCACCATACAAAGTGTTGCGGTATTATTGATGTTTTCCTTAGGTGTATATTCACATGATATTTATTTTAGCTGGAAGTATATGCCTCTTAAACCCTATTTCATCTGTCCCTCCACTCCTCTCCTCTGGCAACCAGCATTTTTTTTCTCTGTATTTGAGTCTTTTTCTGTTTTTTTTTTTTTGGTTTCCTCATTAGTTTTATTTTTTTAGAATACACGTATAAGTGAAATTATACAGTATTTGTTTTTCTCTGACTTATTCCACTTAACATAATATTCTCCAGGTCCATTCATGTTGCCGCAAATGACAAGATTTGATATTTTTATGGCTAATAATACATTTTTAAATTTCTTTATCCATTCATTTTTGACAGACACTCAGGTTGCTTCCCTATCTTGGCTATTCTAAATAATGCTTCTATGAACATTGTAGTACCTGTATCTTTTTCAATCAGTGTTTTAATTTCTTCAGATATATATCTAGTAGTGTGAACTGCTGAATCATAAGGTAGTTCTACTTCTAATTTTTGGAGGGATCTCCATAATATTTTCCATAACAACTGCACCGATTTCCAATTCCTTTAACAGTACACCAGGGTTCCCCTTTTTACATCCTCGCCAACAATTGTTGTTTCTTATCTTTTTGATAATAGCCATTCTGACAGGTGTAAAGTTATACCTCATTGTGATTTTGATTTGCATTTTCTTGATGGTTAATGATTTCAAGTGTCCATTGTTCATCTGTAGGTCTTCTTTGGAAATATGTCTATTCAGGTGCTCTGCCCATTTCTAAACCAGGTTGGTTCTTTGATATTGAGTTGTATGCGGTCTTTGTATATTTTGGATATCAACCTTTTATCGGGTATATCATTTGCAAATCTCTTCTCCCATCCAGTAGATGCTTTTTTATTTTGTTGGTGGTTTCCTTTGCTATGCAAATCTTTTTAGTTTGTAGTTTTACTTTGGTTTCTTTTGCCTTAGGAGACATATCCAAAAAAGGGTTGCTAAGATTGATGTCAATGTGGTTACTGCCTATGTTTTCTTCTATAAGTTTTATGATTTCAGGTATCATACTTAAGTCTTTAATACACTTTGAGATTATTTTGTATATGGTATAAGAAAGTAGCACAGTTTGATTCTTTTGCATGTAGCTCTCCAGTTTCCCTGACACCATTTATTGAAGAGACTGTATTTTCTTCATTTTGTACTCTTGCTTCCTTTGTCATGCTGTTGTTGTTCACTCACTCAGTTACGTCCAACTCTTTGCAACCCCATGGATTGCATTTCACCAGGTTTCCCTGTCCTTCGCCATCTCCCGGAGCTTGCTCAAATTCATTTCCATTGAGTTGGTGATGCCACCCAACCATCTCATTCTCTGTCGTCCCCTTCATCTCTTGCCTTCAATCTTTACCAGCATCAGAGTCTTTTCTACTGAGTCAGCTCTTTGAATCAGGTGGCCAAAGTATTGGAGCTTCAGCTTCAACATCAGTCCATCTAATGAATATTCAAGATTGATTTCCTTTAGGATTGACTGGTTTGATCTCCTTGCATTCCAAGGGATGCTCAAGAATCTTCTCCAACACCACAGTTCAAAAGCATCAATTTTTTGGCACTCAGCCTCCTTTATAGTATAACTTTCGCATTCATACATGACTACTGGAAAAATCATAGCTTTGACTAGACAGACCTTTGTCAGCAAAGTAATGTCTCTGCTTTTTAATACACTGTCTAGATTTCTCATAGCTTTCCTTCCAAGGAGCAAGTGTCTTTTAATTCTGTGGCTGCAGTCACCATCTGCAGTGATTTTGGAACCCAAGAAAATAAAATCTGTCACTTTGCATTGTTTCCCCTTCTATTTGTCCTGAAGTGATGGGACCAGATGCCATGATCTTTGTTTTTTGAATGGTGAGTTTTAAGCCAGCTTTTTCACTTTCTTCTTTCACCTTCATCAAGAGGCTCTTAAGTTCTTCTTCGCTTGCCATAAGGGTGGTGTCATCTGCATATCTGAGGTTATTGATATTTCTCCAGTCAATCTTGAATCCAGCTTGTGCTTCTTCTGGCTCGGCATTTCTCATAATGTACTCTGTATATAAGTTAAATAAGCAAGGTGACAATATGTACTTGATGTACTCTTTCCCAATTTTGAACCAGTCTGTTGTTCCATGTCCAGTTCTAACTGTTGCTTCTTGACCTGCATACAGGTTTCTCAGGAGGCAGGTAAAGTCGTCTGGTATTCCCATCTCTTTAAGAATTTTCCACAGCTTGTTATGATTCACACAGTCAAAGGGTTTAATGTAGTCAATGAAGCAGAAGTAGATTATTTTCTGAAATAGATGTTTTCCTTTGTCATAGATTAATTGAACATATGATAGTGGTTTTACTTCTAAACTCCCTAGTCTTTCCCATTGATCTATGTGCCTGTTTTTGTGCCAGCATCATACAGTTTTAATTACTATAGCTTTCTAGTATAGTTTCAAGGCTGAAAGCATGATACCTCCACCTTCATTCTTTTTTCTCAAGATTGCTTTGGCAATTTGGGGTCTTTTGTGGTTCCATATAAATGTAAAACTTTTTGTACTATTTCTATGAAAAATTCCATTTGTATTTTGAATAATAATTGCATTGAATCTGTATATTTCTTGGGGTAATAGGGACATTTAAAAATATTAATACTTCCATTCTGTGAGTATAATTAATCTTCCCATTTATTTGTACTGTCTTCAATTTCCTTCCACAGTATCTTATAGTTTCCAGAATACAGATCTTTCACCTCCTGAGTTAAATTTATTCCTAGGTATTTAACTATTTTATGATATGATTATAAATGAAGTTGCTTCCTTAACTTCTTTTTCTTATATTTAATTTTAGTGTATAGAAAGGCAACAGATTTTTTTATATCATTTTTGTATCCTCTTGCAACTTTGCTGAATTCATTTATTAGTTCTAGTAATTTTTTGGTGAAATATTTGAGGCTTTTTTCTAACATACAGGATCATGTCATCCACAAACAGGGACACTTTTACATCTTCCTTTCCAATTTGGATGACTTTTCTTTCTTTTTCTTGCTTAATTTCTGTGGCTAGGACTTTCAATACGTTAAATAAAAGTGGCAAGAGTAAGGCATCCTTGCCTTGTTCTTTATCTTAGAGGAAAAACTTTCAGCTTTTGACTATTAGATGTATTGCTAGCTGTGGGTTTGTCATACATAGCCTTTATGATGCTGATGTATGTTTCTTGTTGGAGAAGAAAATGGCAACCCACTCCAATATTCTTGCCTGGAGAATCCCAGGGACAGAGGAGCCTGGTGGGCTGCCGTCTATGGGTTCACACAGAGTCAGACATGACTGAAGTGACTTAGCAACAGCAGCAGCAGATGTTTCTTCTATACCCACTTTCCAAGAATTTTTATCATAGTGGGTGTTGAAATTTGTCAAATGCTTTTTCTGAATCTATTGAGATGATTATATGATTTTTATTCTTCATTTTGTTAGTGTGGTATATCATTGATTGACTTACAGCTGTTAAATCATTTCTGCATCTCTGGAATGAATCTCACTTGATCATGGTGTACTTTTTTAATGTATGGTAGAATACAGTTGGCTAATATTTTGTTGAGGATTTTTCATCTATTTTCATCAGAGATTTTGGGCTGTAAATTTTTTCTTTTCTTTTTTTTCCTTTACTTTGGTTTTATATCAGGGTAATAGTAGTCTCATAAAATGAACTTGTATGTGTTCCTTCCAATTTTTGGAAATAATTTGAGAATAATAGGTATTAACTCCTCTTAAAATGTTTGGTAGAGTTAACCTGTAAAGACATCTGGACCTGAACTTTTACTTGGGGGAATTTTTAAATTACTGATTCAATTTCATTTTAAGTCATTGGTCTTTTCCGATTTTCTATTTCTCCATTATTCATTCTTGGAAGATTGTATATTTCTAGGAGCTTATCCATTTCTTCTAGGTTGTCTAACTTCTTGACATAAAAGTATGCCTTGTATACTTTTATGATCCTTTGTGTTTCTGTGGTGTTTGTTGGAATTTCTTTTCTTTCATTTCTGATTTTATTTATTTGAGTTTTTTTTTTTTTCTTGAGGAGACTCCTTAAAGGTTTTTGATTTGTTAATATTTTCAAAGAATCAGCACTTAGAGTCATTGATTGTTCCTATTTTTTTAGTGTTTATTTCATTTATTTCCTCTCTGATTCTTATCACTTTCTTCCTTCTACTAACTTTGGACTTTGTTCTTCTTTTTCTAGTTCCTTTAAATACAAATTTAGATTGTTTATCTGAGATTTTTCTTCTTTCTTGAGGTAGGCCTGTACTTCCCTCTTAAAACTGTGTTTGCTGCATCTCATTGATTTTGGACAGCTGTTTTCCATTTTCATTTGTCTCAAGGTATTTTTCACTTTCCACTTTGATTTTTTTTTTTTGTTGGTCATTGATTGTTGGGTAGCATGTTTTTAGTCTTTACATGTTTATTGTTTTTCCCATTTTCTTCTTGTAGTTTATTTCTATACCATTGTGGTGGGAAAAGATGCTTGATACGATTTTAACCTTCTTAAATTTGCTGAGTCTTTTTTGGTGTCCTAACATGAATTCTATCCTCAAGAATGCTCCACGTACACTTGAAAAAATGTGCAGAGCTGTATCAAGGTGTGTGCTTTGGCAGCCTATCTTCTGATGGATGGGCTGTTTTCCTATCTCTTGGTTGTTTGGCCTGAGGCTTTCCAGCATTGGAGCCTGTAGGTTGTTGGGTAGAGCTGGGTCTTGGTGCTGAAATGTAGAACACCAGGAGTGCTCATTCTGATAAATTTTCCCTGGAGCTTCTGCTACAAGTGTCCTGTACCCACCGTCAGGAATAGTCTACATTCATCTCCCCAGGAGAACTTCCAGGATCCCCAGGCAAATGTACCCCAGATTCCCATGGAGGCACTGTGTTGTGCTACATCCCCGTGCATATGATACCTTGTATGCACTCTCCAAGAGTCAGGTCTCTGTTCCCCCAAGGAGCAGTGACCTAAACCATCCCAAAGAAAAAGAAATGCAAAAAGGCAAAATGGTTGTCTGAGGAAGCCTTACAAATAGATGAGAAAAGAAGAGAGAAACAAAAGGCAAAGGAGAAAAGGAAAGATATACTCAAATGAATGCAGATTTCCAGAGAATAGCAAGGAGAGATAAGAAAGTCTTCTTAAGTGAACAATGCAAAGAAATAGAAAAAAAAACAGGAGAATGGGAAAGACTAGAGATCTCTTCAAGAAAATTAGAGATACCAAGGGAACATTTCATGCAAAGATGGGCACAATAAAGGACAAAAACCACAACTACCTAACAGAAGTAGAATATATTAAGAAGAGATGGCAAGAATACACAGAATAACTGTACAAAAAAGATATTAATGACCTGGATAACCACAATGGTGTACACTCACTTAGAGCCCGACATCCTGGAGTGTGAAGTCAAGTGGGCCTTACAAAGCATTACTGCAAACAAAGCTAGTGGACGTGATGGAATTCCAGCTGAGCTATTTCAAATCTGAAAGATGATGCTGTCAAAGTGCTGCACTCATTATGCCAGTAAATTTGGAAAACTCAGCATTGGACAGGGGACTGGAAAATGTCCATTTTCATTCCAATCCCAAAGAAAGGCAATGAGAAATAGTGTTCCATACAACTGTGCTCATTTCACATGCTAGCAAGGTAATGCTCAAAATCTTTCAAGCCAGGCTTCAGCAGTACATAAACCAAAAATTTCCAGATGTACAAGCTGGATTAGAAAAGGTAGAAGAACCAGAGATCAAGTTGCCAACATCTACTGGATCATAGAAAAAGCAAGAGAATCCCAGAAAAACACCTACTTCTGTTTCTTTGACTACCATAAAGCCTTTGATTGTGTGGATCACAACAAATTGTGGAAAATTCTTAAAGAGATGGGAATATCAGACCACCTTACCTGCCTCCTGAGAAACCTGTATGTAGGTCAAAAACAACAGTTAGAACTGGAGCTGGAAAATTGGGCTGGTTCAAAATTGGGAAAGGAGTATGTTAAGGATGTATGCTGTCATTTGCTTATTTAACTTCTATGCAGAATACATTATGAGAAATGTCAGGCTGAATGACTCACAAGTTGGAATCAAGATTGCCAGGCGAGGAGAAGTATCAACAACCTCAGATACGCAAGGTAACCACCCTAATGGCAGAAAGTCAAGAGGAACTAAAGAGCCTCTTGATGAAGGTGAAAGAGGAGAGTGAGAAAGTTGGCTTAAAACTCAACATTCAAAAAATGAAGATCATGGCATCTGGTCCCATCACTTCATGGCAAATAGAAGAGTACAAAATGGAAACAGTGGCAGATTTTATTTTCTTGGACTCCAAAATCATTGTGGACAGTGACTGCAGCCACGAATTTAAACGATGTTTGCCTATTGAAAGAAAAGCTATGACAAACCTAGACAGCATATTAAAAAGCAGAGACATTACTTTGCCAACAAAAGTCCAGCTAGTCAAAGCTATAATTTTTCCAGTAGTCATGTACAGATGTGAGAGTTGGACCATAAAGAAAGTTGAGCACTGAGGAATTAATGCTTTTGAACTGTGATGTTGGAGAAGACTCTTGAGTGTCCCTTGGACTGCAAGGAGATCAAACCAGCCAATCCTACAGAAAATCAACTCTCAATATTCAATGGAAGGGCTGATGCCGAAACTGATGCTCCAATACTTTGGCCACCTGATACAAAAAGCTGACTCATTAGAAAATACCCTGGTGCTGGGAAAGACTGAGGGCAGGAAAAGAAGGGGGCAACAGAGGATGAGATGGTTGAATGGCATCACTGACTCAATGGACATGAGTTTGAGCAAATTCTGGGAGATAGTGAAGGACAGGGAAGCCTGGTATGCTGCAGTTCATGGGGTCACAAAAAGTCGGATATGACTTAGTGACTGAACAACAATATCATACTTTAGGTACTTCTCTGTTGAGTATATAAATGATTGAAAATTCTTTGTTGGATTGACCCCTTTATCATTATTGCAATACCCTTTTTCTTTTGTTACAGTCTGCGTTTTAGAGTCTATCATGGTTGATATAAGCATTGCTACCCAGTTTTGTTTTCTTTTCTTTTCTATTTGCATGGAATATCTTTTTCCATCTCTCCACATTCAGTCTATGTGTGTCTTTAGATCTGAGCTGAGTCTCTTGTAAACAGCATGTTTATGGGTCTTGGTTTTTTATCCATTCAGCTATTCTACATCTTTTAATTAGAGCATTTAGTCCACTTATGTTTGAAGTAAGTAGTGACACGTATACACATTTTGCCATTCCATTTATTGTGTTTTGGTTGTTTTGGTAGTTCTCTGTTCTTGTCTTTTTTTCTTGGATCCATCCTTTGTTGTTTCAAGGATTCCTTTAGTGTTGTGTTAGGATTGCTCTTTATTTTTTGCATGTCCGTTGTAGGTTTTTGATTTGTGGTTACCATAAGGTGTATATATAAGCTTTCCAGGTGGCTCTAGAGGTAAAAAACCCATCTGCCAAAGCAGGAGACGTAAGAGACATGGGTTCAATCCCTCGGTCTGGGAAGATCCCCTAAAGGAGGGCACAGCAACCCACTCCGGTATTCCTGCCTGGAGAATCCTACAGACAGAGGAGCCTGGTGGGCTACAGTCCTTGGAGTCACAAAGAGTCAGACATGACTGAAGCAACTTGGCAGGCACGCATGCATTTATATATACCCATATATATAGTTATCTATTTTACCGACAGTCACTTAAGTTCAAAGGCATTCTGAAAGTACTACATTTTTATCTTTTAACCTTCATATTAGCTTTTTAAATGACTTATCCACTGTCTTTACCATATATTTGCCTATACCAATGAGATTTTTTTCTTTCATATATTTTCTTATTTCTAAATGTGGTATTTCTGCTTAAAGAAAATCTTTAAACATTTCTTTGGATACCAATTTAGTGGTGATGATCTCCTTCGATTTCTGCTTGTCTGGAAAGCTCTTTATCTCTCTCTCAATTCTTAATGATAATCTTTCCATATAGAATATTCCAGGTTGTAAGTTTTTTCCTTTCAGCACTTTAAATATATTCTGCCACTTCCTTCTGGCTTGTAAAGTTCCTGCTGAAAAGTCAGTTCATATTTTTATAGAGTTTCCCTTGTATGAGATTAGTTGTTTTTCTCTTGCTGTCTTTAAGATTTTCTCTTTAACTTTCCCCATTTTAACTACAGGGTAGCTTGGTATGGCTCTTTTGGGGATCATTTTGTTTGGAACTCTCTTGTGTTTCCTGTTCCTGATGTCTGTTCTCTTTCACAGGTTGGGAAGCTTTCAGTCATTAATTCTTCAAATAAGTTTTCTGTCTCTCTCTCTCTGTTCTCTTTCTGGGATTCCCATAATGTGAATGCTAGCATGCTTAATGTTGTCCCAGAGGTTCCTTAAATACTCCTCAATTTTAAAATGTCTTTCTTCCTTTTCCTGTGATTTCCATTATTCTATCTTCTATATCACTTATCTCTTCTTCTCTACATCTTATCTGCTGCTTATTCCCTCTAATGTATTTTTTTAATTTCAATGATCATATTCTTCAGTTATGGTTGATTCTTTTTAACTTTTTAAATCTTTGTTGAAGTTCTCACTGAGTTCCTCTATTTTTCTCTCGAGTTTAGTGAGCATCTGATTACCATTTAAAAAAAATTCTTTATCAGGTAAATTAATTATCTCCATTTCATTAGGATTTTTATGGGGTTTTATTTTGTTCTTTCAAAATAATAGAAAATGAAACAACTGACAAAGTATTAATTTCAAAAATATACAAACTGACCGTGTAACTCAGGACCAGAAAAATAAAAAACCCAATCAAAAAGTGGGCAAAAGACCTAACCAGACATTTCTCCAAAGAAGACATACAGATGGCTAATAAACACATGAAAAGATGCTCACCATCACTCATTATTAGAGAAATGCAATGAGATATCACCTTACTCTTGTCAGAGTGGCCATCATCAAAAAATCTACAAACAATAAATACCGGAGAGAGAGTAGAGAAAGGGAACACTCTTGCACTGTTGGTGGGAGTGTAAATTAATATAACCACTATGGAAGACAGTGTGGAGATTCCTTGTTTTGTTCTTTCATTTGGAATGTGTTTCCTTATCTCCTCATTTTGTTTGACTCTCCATTTTTGTTTCTATGAATTAAGTGAAAGAGCTACATCTCCTGATCTTGAAGGAGTGGTCTTGTGAAGAACATTCCCATGTAGATGACCTGCGCCTGGCAGTTCTGGCAAGCTTTCTGAGCCAGCATGGCCATAGGCCACGGGCAGTCCCTGAGAAGCGCAGAACCTAAGGCCATCTTCACATGGTGGCTGGAGCTGGAGTGGATCCTGCCCAGGGACAGTCCCTGAAGAGTGCCCCACTGAGGCTGCCTTGGAGGGGCAGCTGGAGTTAGAATGGGCTTAGTCTGGGGAGAGTCCTGGAGGAACTCAAAAGCACTCACCAGTGCCTCCAACCCCCAAAAAGGCTCCAGCAATTTCCTTCCTATTTGGCAGGAAGTCTAAGGTTAGTAAATGGATTTCCTTCCTGTATAGTCAAAATGCCCTATAAACTCCGGGGATTTATTACTGTGTCTCCAGGCAGGCCAGTGTGTGCTAGGCCCTCTCAGTTATATCCCTCTGTCCTGCAGTTTCTTGCATCAGGAGTTGCGTTCCTGTGGATACTGTGTCTTTCTTTTTCCTACCCATTTCTATTGTGCACATAGCTGTTCAGTTAACCCTCAGGTCTTCTTCAGGAAAAATTCTCTATATGTAGGTTTAGATGTGTTGTGTTTGTGGGAGGAGGCAAGCTCAGGTTCTTCCTACTTGTCCATCATCTTGGGTCCCTCCTGAATTGTGATGTTTCTTATGGAAGCTTTTAGAAAGTAAAATTTGGTTGTTATTATGGCCCTCTATAGAAAATGTATGGATCTTCTACAAAATCAAGGCACCATGGTTTTATGATAGTATTTTTCAGAGACAAAGACCTTGTTTTTTGTAAACAAACAAACAAAGCAGCAAATGCTGTTGTGATAAAAGGACTTCCTAAAAGATATTTTCCGTGGAATAGGAATAATTTTTCATTTACAACTGTCTTGTTTGCTTATACTTAGGAAACATAAGTTATGAGTTATTTTATTTATTCTGTTCTTTAATTGTATTCCTCAAGGCTCATTCACTTGATATCTCTTTTCCACATCAAAAGCTAATGCTTAATTCTATCAAATAAACAAAGCAAGAGATGAGATACTGTAAACTATAAAGATAAATCTCAAGTCAATATAGACTGTCCTCATTAAACCACTATGACTACTTATAGTGGTTTAATTCTATCAGTTCTCTTAATTAGATATCTAACAATACAAAGTTCACGCTATTCCTATGTTTTAATTTCAGGGAAAAATTCAGACTAATATGTGTAATAAATGACTGTTTTAGTGTATTGTCAGAAATGTCCCTGCTTTAGAATACAGTTTCAAATTATCAAAAAGATCTATCGGTATAACCACTTGAGGAAAATGCCAAATTGCAAGGATTTAAGAGCAGTTTTTGAAATATCTAGGCAAAAATTAAGTTTGTATCACTCCAAAATAGTCTTGAAACCATCAAGATTATTTTTAAATTATTTTTGTTAATAGGTTATTATGTATAAAAAAGGCTGTTAGGCCATAAAACCTGATGAATGTTTGTATGCTGATTTTGTTTATCATGTTGTTATGGGCTGCTGCTGCTAAGTCACTTCAGTCGTGTCCAACTCTGTGCGATCCTATAGATGGCAGCCCACCAGGCTCCCCCGTTCATGGGATTCTCCAGGCAAGAACACTGGAGTGGGTTGCCATTTCCTTCTCCAATGCATGAAAGTGAAAAGTCAAAGTGAAGTCGCTCAGTCGTGTCTGACTCAGCAATCCCATGGACTGCAGCCCAACAGTCTCCTCCGTCCATGGGATCTTCCAGGCAAGAGTACTGGACTGGTTCATATGTTTGAGTCCAGTATCAGAATGTGACCATATTTGGAGATTGGATCTTTACAGAGATAATTAAGTTGTATGAGATCATTCCTAGGTGGCTCAGTGGGTAAAAAACCCGCCTGCCAAGTAGGAGATGCAGATTCAATCCCTGGGTTGGGAAGATCCTCTGGAGAAGGAAATGGCAGCCCACTGAAGTATTCTTGCCTGGGAAATCCCATGGACAGACAAGCCTGGCGGGCTACACAGTCCAAGGGGTCACAAGAGTCAGACATAACTTAGCAAATAAACAACAATCCAATATGACTGATGTCCTACTAAGAAGTTTGGACATAGAACACAGTGTGAAAACACAAGAAGATGGCCATCTACCAGCCAAGGAGGGACATTTGGAGCAGATACTCCTTTACAGCCCTCAGAAGGAAATAAACCTTCTAACTCTTCAATCACAGATGTCTCGCCTCATAGAACTGTGAGAATATAAATTTCTGTTGTATACACCTAGTCTCTGGTTCTTTGTTAAGGCAGCCCAAGCAAACTAAAACAGGTGTTAATTCCAGTTCTCACTCTTACAGCCAATAAATATCTCTTGATCATATCAAGGACTGTGAATAGTCCAGGATTTTACTCTACTTTCAAGCTAAATATTTAGCCTGTTAATGCTTCTTGACTGCCAGCAGAAGGCATGAGGTTCCTGGGTCAGAGATAAGGACTTCATTACTGATGGCAAAAGTAGCAAGTGTACATGGGTTCCCTATTGCCTCCATATCCCACGGGGCCAAAACAAAGGTTCCATGATGAATGCCTGTAAGTGCAATGAGTTGCTTTACAGGACAGGAGCACACAAACCTTAGGAGAATCATCACTACTATAGTAAATCGAATGAGGCCTCCTCTTTATCTGGGAAGAGACACGAGCTCATCTCTCAGGATTACTCACTGCAAACAACTCTGATAAGTGACCCAAAAAGAGAGGTCCAGGCCTTATATTCTTGGTATACTCAGCGAGAACACGCAAAAATACTCAGGATCAACTGTGGCTTGCCTCTCCAACAGAGTTATTATGTGCCAGGCACAATGCTAGAGGCTCTAGTGATGGAGAGCAACAAGCCAAAAGATAATTACAATAGGGAATATTAGGTGGTATGACAAGTGTCAAAATACACAGAAGCTTGGAATTTTTTAAAAGGATAGAGAGACTACCTGATTTTGTATAAGGAAGTCAATATGTGTTTCCTGTAAGATTTGATAGCTTAATTGACACTTAAAGGATCAATAAGAATTCTATATGTGAAGTGCTAGAGAAGAAGAATGAGAGGCAGTTCTAAGCAGCATAAAAAATTAAAGCAAAGGCCAGGAGGCAAGAAAGGGAGATTGGTGTAATTGGAAATATGAAACATTTAATATATCTATAAATATATATGTTTATACTTACATGAAATCTCTAATATGGGCAAATTCATGGAGACAGAAAGTAGATTGGAGATTACCAGTGGCCTAGGGGAGTAGAGAGTTACTCCTTTGGTTACACAGATTCTGTTTGGGATGACGAAAAAAAATTGGAAATAGTGGTAATGGTTATACATCATGAATGTAGTCGATGCCATGAAATTGTATGCTTAAAATGACAAATTTATATATGCTATATCAGTTCAGTTCAGTTCAGTCACTCAGTCATGTCCGACTCTTTGCAACCTCATGAACTGCAGCACACTAGGCCTCCCTGTCCATCACCAACTCCTGGAGTCCACCCAAACCCATGTCCAATGAGTCAGTGATGCTATCCAACCATCTTATGCTCTGTCCTCCCCTTCTCTTCCTGCCCTTAATCTTTCCCAGCATCAGGGTCTTTTCAAATGAGTCAGCTTTTCACATCAGGTGGCCGAAGTATTAGAGTTTCAGCTTCAACATCAGTCCTTCCAATGAACACCCAGGACTGATCTCCTTTAGGATGGACTGGTTGGATCTCCTTGCAGTCCAAGGGACTCTCAAGAGTCTTCTCCAACACCACAGTTCAAAAGCATCAATTCTTTGGTGCTCAGCTTTCTTCACAGTCCAACTCTCACATCCATATATGACCACTGGAAAAACTATAGCCTTGACTAGATGACATTTGTTGGCAAAGGAATGTCTCTGCTTTTTAATATGCTGTCTAGATTGGTCATAACTTTCCTTCCAAGGAGTAAGGGTCTTTTAATTTCATGGCTGCAATCACCATCTGCAGTGATTTTGGAGCCCAGAAAAATAAAGTCAGCCACTGTTTCCACTGTTTCCCCTTTTATTTGCCATGAAGTGATGGGACCGGATGCTATGATCTTAGTTTTCTGAATGTTGAGCTATATTTTACCACAATTTACAAACATGAACAACTTGATGTTACATATCAAATCCCACTGAATTGTACACTTTAAACAGATAGATTTTATGGCATGTGACTTGTATCTCAATAAAGCTGTTTAGAAAAGGAGAGATTTAGGAGGTAGAATCAGTAAGAAACTGTAATTTACTATGCATTAGGATGTAAAAAATATTTGTCATTCTTTATGTCCACTCAGCAGCTGAACCTCTTCCTATGTTAAAGAACAGAGCCTGCCTCCTATCACAGAAGTTAAAAAAGCATCTATTCATTTTCCCAGCTTCCTGGTAGCCACAGATCTGGCACATGATCTCTGACAATCAGAAATACCTACTCTCTCTTTTTTTTTAATTTTTTTTATTATTTTATTTTATTTTTAACTTTACAATATTGTATTGGTTTTGCCATATATCAACATGAATCCACCACAGGTATACACGTATTCCCCATCCTGAACCCTCCTCCCTCCTCCCTCCCCGTACAATCCCTGTGGGTTGTCCCAGTGCACCAGCCCCAAGCATCCAGTATCGTGCATCGAACCTGGACTGGCGACTCGTTTCATATATATTAAACATGTTTCAATGCCATTCTCCCTACTTTCTTTATAGCTCCTCATCTCCACCTCCTAATCAGAAGATGATTTGAAACAGTAGAGTCATGCAGGTTGCTTCCCCATGGGGGTAGTGCCTATGAAGTTGGCTGCATCCCATTTGCAGGGGCATTGAATCTGGTGGCAGCACCAACAGAGAGACGGCAATGCCTTCAGGGGACCATTTCTGCAGTCTGCTTTGGAGGGTGGCTTCTGGCTCCATGGCCTTCAAACCTGGTTTGCCAACCAGTGCATAGATCCTATGAGTTGCCTGGTGTTTTTAAAATAAATGGCTGTTTTGCTTGCTTTAGTCAGAAATGGTCTCTGTTGCATGCAACCAAGTACCTTGAATGATGTAAGAATTTGTCCCAGGTCCTCAGGAGGTTGAGTGAAATATGGGATGGATTTTTCTGAACAATATGTAACTGAAAGGAGTAAAAATCCAGTTAGTGTTAGAGATAGGAGTACTAATAGCATCCGGCATGTATAGGTGAACGGTGAACTAGATTATCAACTGTGGACCCTGGAATACAGTACTCACTGAAACCTGACCAAGTGGTCTGAATAACCACTGTCAAGGGATAGAATAATAAGCTTGAAGACATGGTAAAGTCCTAGTCCTTATCCCATAAGACAAACTAGTCTCCAGTTTGCCAAGGTGTGCACACTCTAAGTTGCTTCAGTCATGTCCAACTTTTTGCAACCCTATGGACTATAGCCTGCAGCAGTCACTATAATTGAGCCACTGCCAGAGTGGCCATGCAGCTCCCTTGTAGCAGATCAATTAGATTGGGCCTCAGAGGGAGGGCCATGGTGAATTGGCACTCAGGCCCCACTCCAATCTCCTTAAAGAGTCATTTCATGTACCCACAGAAGCTGAATTCCCCCCTCCCTTTATTAGCTTCTCTTGCAGCTGGGGTTTTGGATGCAAATTGAGAGAAAATTTGATGGTTCAGGAGGGGTGATGCTCATCTTCCTGTGGATTTAACAACTGCAGCAGGAAAAAGGTCACAGATATTGGGTTTTTCTGTGGCAGCATCTCCAAGGACCTGACACTTATATTAATCTATCATTCAGCTGCATCAAAATATTTTATTCCAATCCTCATAACTCTAGACTCTGATCATTTAAAGGACTAAATATCCAAGAGGGAAATGCTCCCACCAGTTGGCACTGCAATTATGTGTTCATACCGGAAGTGAAATTGCCATCTGGCCATTTTATGGCTTCATATGATGTTCAGTCAAAAGGTAATTAGTGAGAAACTGTGCCGTTAGATGCAAAGACTGGTTTCAATTATCAAGGGGAAAGAAGAATGGTTTCACACGTGGGAGGAGGGTGGAGAGTATGGAGGGACTCAAGGGATTTTCTGGGGATCCCTAATAACTCCTGACTTTTCTTTTCCAACAGTATAGAAAAGAAAGTCTGAAAGTCTATGATGACAGGATCACCAAATCCTGTCTCAGATCTTTCAGAGATAACTGTTTGCCTTAACCCACAAGATCAACTGAGGAATGACAAAAGAAAGGGAATAAGAATTCAAAGAATCACTTCAGTTCAGTTCAGTCGCTCAGTCGTGTCGGACTCTTTGCGACCCCATGAATTGCAGCACACCAGGCCTCCCTGTCCATCACCAACTCCCGGAGTTCACTGAGATTCACGTCCATCTAGTCAGTGATGCCATCCAGCCATCTCATCCTCTGTTGTTCCCTTCTCCTCCTGCGCCCCAATCCCTGCCAGCATCAGAGTCTTTTCCAATGAGTCAACTCTTCGCATGAGGTGGCCAAAGTACTGGAGTTTCAGCTTCAGCATCATTCCCTCCAAAGAAATCCCAGGGCTGATCTCCTTCAGAATGGACTGGTTGGATTTCCTTGCAGTCCAAGGGACTCTCAAGAGTCTTCTCCAACACCACAGTTCAAAAGCATCAATTCTTCAGCACTCAGCTTTCTTCACAGTCCAACTCTCACATCCATACATGACCACTGGAAAAACCATAGCCTTGACTGGACGGACCTTTGTTGGCAAAGTAATGTCTCTGCTTTTCAATATGCTATCTAGGTTGGACATAACTTTTCTTCCAAGAGTCACTTAGTAGATATGATTATTAGAACTTTAAAATGATTGCAAAAACAATGACCATAAAAGTTTCCTGCATTTTCTTCCTTACATTTCAAGTATAAACAAAATTGTTTTAGATAATTTTTCTTTTAAAGCCTTTAAGAAGAAGGCTTTTTCTGTTTTATTGAGATATAATTGACAATGTATAAGCTCAAGTTATACAGCATAATGACTCGACTCACGTATATTGTGAAATTTTTCTCTTTTCTATCTTCTTCTTTCAAACTACAAAGGACATGTTGGTGCTCTGTTTAGTCCTTAGATTACAAAAAAGAGAGATGTGGTCATTTTAGAAATAGATCAGAAATGGTCATTATCTAGGTATCCAGTAGAGCTATTCAAAACTCTAAAAGATGATACTATCAAAGTGTTTCACTCAATATGTCAGCAAGTCTGGAAGACCCAGCAGTGGCCACAGGACTGGATAATGTCAGTCCTTATCCCAATTTCCAAGAAGTGTAGTACTAAAGAATGTTTAAGCCATTGGACAATTGCACTCAGCTCCCATGCTAGTAAGGTCATGCTTAAAATCTTGCATGCTAGTCTTCAACATTATGTGAACCAAGAACTACCAGATATCCAAGCTGGGTTTAGAAAAGGCAAAGGAACCAGAGATCAAATTACCAACATTCACCAGATCGTAGAGAAAGCAAGGGAATTCAAAAAAAACATGTACCTGTTTCATTGACAACACTCAAGCCTTTGACTGTGAGGACCATACCAAACTGAGGAAAGCTCTTAAAGAAATGGGAATACCAGATTGTCTATCTGTCTCTTGAGAAACCTGTATGTGGGTCAAGAAATAACAGTTAGAACCCTGTATGGAACAACTGATTGGTTCAGTATTGAAAAAGGATAACAACGCTGTCTGTTGTCACTCTGTTTATTTAACCTATACGCTGAGCACATCATGAGAAATACCAGGCTGAATGAGTTACAAGCTGGAATCAAGATAGGCTGGAGAAACATCAACAACCTCAGATCTGTGGATGATACGACTCTAATGGCAGAAAATGAAGAGGAACTAAAGAACCTCTTGACGAGGGTGAAGAAAGAGCAGAAAAGCCAGCTTAAAGCTAAATATTACAAAAAAACTAAGATCGTGGCATCTGACCCGATTACTTCATGGCAAATAGAAGGGGAAAAGGTGGAAGCAGTGACAGATTTCCTCTTCTTGGGCTCTAAAATCACTGCGTATGGTGACTGCAGCCATGAAATCAGAAGACAATTGCTTCTTGGCAGGAAAGTTATGACAAACTTAGACAGTGTGTTGAAAAACTGAAACATTACTCTGCTGACAAAGGTCCATATAGTCAAATTAATGGTCTTCCCAGTGATCATGTACGGTTATGAGAGCTGGACCATAAAGAAGGCACAGCACCAAAGAATTGATGCCTTTGAACTGTGGTGCTGGAGAAGACGCCTGAGAGTCCCTTGGACAGCAAAGAGATCCAGTCAGTTATTTTAAAGGAAATCAACCCTGAATATTCATTGGAAGGACTGATGCTGAAGCTGGAGCTCCAGTACTTTGGTCACCTGATGAGAACAGCCAACCCATTGGGAAAATCCCTGTCTCAGGCAAAGATTGAGGGTAGAATGAGAAGACAGCATCAGAGGATAAGATGGCTGGATGGCATCACCGATACAATGGACATGAGCTTGAGCAAACTTTGGGACATGGTGAGGAACAGGGAGGCCTGGCCTGCTGCAGGCCATGGGGTCACAAAGAGTCAGACACAACTGGACAACTGAAGATCAGCAACAACACACAGACTCTATTCTAGTGAAGGTGTTAACACTGCAATCAGTTGTAATTTTAGCAGTAGCATCCCTGTTCTAGGGTCAGAAATGCTAGTGATGCAAACAGAAGTATCTGTGAGCATATTCTGTGGCAGTTCTACTGGTTGATTCACTTTGACTCTGTGGCTACTAAGATGCACGGTTGTTTTCTCATCTTGCTGTGGAATCTGTGAGATACTGAAAGTCCTTTCACCAAAATCCTTCCAACTTAGATTAACCAGTGTTGCTTTCCCTGGCCAGCAACTCAGAACACTTCCTGATGTAGTATGTGAGGGAAGAGTCAGGGATGAAAGTCAGATATCCAGTGGATCATGCAACCTGGAAGATAGTGGTCCCATTGTCTGAAATGGGTACACAAGAATTGCTGCAGGTTTAAGTAGTGGGTGATGGTGAGATTAATTTTGAACAAATTGAGCTTGAGTTTACTTGGGGCAATCCAAATGGACAGTTCCAGTAAGCATTGGATGTACCAATCTCACCCACAGAAAAGAGATTTGAACTGGACATAGATTTGGATTCACCAGCCTATAAAGGGCAAAGTAGAGCCTGGCAAGTGTATGAGTTCTCCAGGGTAAGTGTACATAACGAGAAGAGGGCCTAGGAATTCTATGAGTAGATGATGGACCTTGCAGGAAAGATGCAAAAGTCAATGCACACTAAGATTGTGTGAGGGCACAGAAATCAAGGCTCACATGTGTTGAGCATCACTGACTGAACATCCAGTGGGGTGATGATGGGATGTATGCCTGTATGTGTGCTGCTAACCCTGCCGGGAACACTCCCAGAGAAATGGCGAGGCTGAAGGTAGTGTGCAGTGGAATAGGATGAAAGAAATCCCATCTGAAGCTCTGCAGGACACCAGGGCAAACTACAGCAAGGATGGCTGGCAGATTCCTGAAGCTTCTCTTTCAGACATGTCATGATTGTGTTCCTCTTTTATTGAAGTGAGTAGGAGGTGAGCAATCTATCCAGACTACCTGTTTTGAGAAGCTTGGTTGTGAGAGTAGGAGAGATTAAGGAAACCTGATGAAGAGAAAGTATAGGGTTAAGGGAGGATTAATTCAAACTATGGGAGAAAATAGGTCACAAATTCATTCTGGTTTTCACACAAAAGCTCTCGTTAGCCCAGAAAACCCTCTCATTCCCCAGTAAACATGATGGTTGGTCATTCTAAGTTCAGATGCTAGTTATACCATCTATTAATATTGAATGCAGAGAGAGGGACACCCGCTTACTAAGCAAGGTTCTGGGAAGATGGTGGTACTGAGACAGAGCTTGAGAAAAGAACAGTTATCAGCCTTAGGGGAGGCATCTCTTCCTTGGTGATGGAGAAACAGGAAGGAGTGTGTGTACTTGGGTAACCTTGCAGTGTTGGAAAATGGTAAGAAATGGAGGGAGTTTACTCATTTTTTCTTTGCGAGATTGCAAGACATGAGGTCATTTCCTGGGCCTGAGGTGGGAGGTGATGAAGTCTGAGGAAAGCAGAAAAGGTTTGCGGTCATCTCCTGACAGGAGAAAACAAGAAGTTTTTAGGGACCCACCTGAAGTTAAATCTGGGTATATACAGTCATTCTCCTTAAGTATTCTTCTCCCCTTCCCCAGACTCCAGGAAAATAGTGAGAGGGGTAAGTTTCTAAAGGTATTAACCTCCAAGACAAAGAATAAGGGAAAGGAACCAGCCAGGGATAAAATAATTCAGCAAACTTAGTAGCAAGAGGAATTGGTCTTACAGAGTGAAGGTGGCTACCCCACAGAGGCCCTGAGAAGGGAGTTCAGTGAAAAGGGACTCAGTTTCCCTTCTCAGGTGCCAGGAGACTGGGGCCAGTAGGCATATGGGGTGAAGTAGGGAGCTATTGGCTGACAGTATTGGTTGAAAGTCTGGATATAAAGTAATTTTTATCCTTCAGGCTTCTTCCTGCCCCAACACCAGCATGTCTGAAGGATTCTTCTCTGGAAAACCTAAAAGAAAGACTTTCATATCTTCATATTTGCTGCAGCTTGTGTGACTTATCATGCATAAGTCCCATGGAGAGTCTGGGAAGGACATTTCTATAAAGGAAATTTAGGGAGCTTACTACACAAAAAATAGAAATAGGAGTGGGTACTGAGCAGAAAACACCTGTCTATCACTGGGAGTGATATTTAAACTTAAAGAAAGAGAAGGAGAAAGCCATACAAAGCATTGAGAAGAATGTTTCAGGCAGAGGGAACAGCATATACAAAGGCCCTGGTGTGGGAAAGAGATTAAAATATTTTAAAAACTGAAGGAGGGAAAGTGTTGCTGATGACTAAGGACCAAGAAGAAAAGTGTGAGATGAATTTGAAAGGCAGAAGGGACCAGGATCACAGTTAGAGTATGGTTTCTTTCCTGAGTATAAAGAGAATCCACTGAATCGGGGCTGACCAGAGCCTACTTTTTATACTGCATGAAGTTAGGTTGTTGTGAAGATGAAATTGGCTTGAACCAAGGTGATGGCAATGAAGATGGAAGGACATGGCTAGATAAGAGATGTGTTTGGGAGGTCTTCCTGCTACACCTGGACTCCTAAACACTGTCATTACCCAACAATCAAAGCATGTGTGTGTGCTCAGTCACTTCAGTCATGTCCAACTCTTTGAGACCCTAGGGACTGTAGCCTGCCAGGGTCCTCCATCCATGGGATTCTCCAGGCAAGAATACTGGTGTGAATTGCCATGCCCTCCTCCAGGGGACCTTCCTGATCCAGGGGTTGAACCCACGTCCCCTCATTTCAGACGGATTCTTTACCATCTTAGCCACCAGGGAAGCCCCTAACAGTCAGGAGGCTCTCCTTAAATTGTTAATCAGGTAATGTTTGTTGAATGAATGAAGTTCTGATATACAGGTTCTTTCTTGATCAGAAAATTAAGCAAAAACTACCATAACAACAACAACCATAATATTATTTTATTTGATGTAATAAGCACTCAATATAGGATTTATATATGAGGCAACTGAAGCCCAGAGAGGTCAAACGCTGTGCCTGAGGCCACATAGCTGGTCACTGGCACAGCCAGCAGCTCCAGATGCATGCTTGCAATCAATACACTGTTATCTCTCTTCACATACCAAATTCAGCCATTTTGACAATTTTAAAATAAATGACTTTTTTTGTACAAACAGCCTATGCAATTCAGTAACAACAACAAACTCAATTGAAAAATGGACGGAAGACCTAAATAGACATTTCTCGAAAGAAAACACACAGATGGCAAACAGGTGCATGAAAAGATGTTCAACATTGCTAATCATTAGAGAAAGGCAAATCAAAAACTACAGTGAGGTACCACTTCACACTGGTCAGAATGGCCATCATTAAAAGGTCTACAAGTAATAAATGCCAGAGAGGGTGTGGAGAGAAGGGAAACTTCAAACAACGGTTGGTGGAAATGGAAGTTGGTTCGGCCACTATGGAAAACAATATGGAGTTTCCTCAAAAAACTAAAATTAGAGTTGCTGTATGATCCAGCAATCCCACTCCTGAGCATATATCTGGACAAAACCATAATTCAAGAAGACACACGCACTCCAGAGTTCATAGCAGCACTATTTACAATAACACAAGACATGGAAGCAACCTAAATGCCCATCAACAGATGAACAAATGAAGAAGATGTGGTAATATATAAATGGAATACTTCTCAGTCTTAAAAAGAATGCAAAATGCCATTTGCAGCAACACGGGTGAAACTAGAGATTATCATACTAAGTGAAGGAGATCAGAAAGAAAAAGACATGTATCATATGATATCACTTATATGTGGAATCTAAAATATGACAGAAGTGAACTTATCTATGAAACAGAGACAGACTCACAGATAGAGAACAGACGTGTGGCTGCCAAGGGGAGTGGAGGGTGCGGTGGATTGGGAATTTGGGATTATCAAATAGAAACTATTGCATGTAGAATGAATAAGCCAGATACTCCTATATAGCACAGGGAACTATATTTATTATCCCATGATAGACCATAATGCAAAAGAATATGAAAAAGAATATATATATATATATATATATACGTATAACTGAATTACTTTGCTGTACAGCAGAAATTAACACGGTACTGTAAATCAACTATACCTCAATAAAATAAATTTTAAAAATTTTAAGTGATTTTTTAAAAACTGAAGCACATTGGATACTGAGTCATGTGTAAGAAAGAACCAAAGATTAGGTTTATAGAAGAGACTGGGTTGAGAATAAGGGTTCGAGTACAAAATTTCAAAGGAAATTTTTAAGCAATGTAACATCTATGATTATATTCAGGAAATTACAGCAATCAGCCAATTACAACAGCTTGCAGGGGCAAGCGGCAAGCCAAGATAAGGTGACTAAGTTTAAGCAAAAACATAATATGCAGATTGGACAGGCAAGAAGCAGACAATAAGTGCCAGAGGCAGTAACTGCAGGTGTTAAGCAGGAGAGAAATTCTGCATACAGCTCAAGGTTGCCTGGCAGATACTGGTCTTACAGAGAGGACAACCTTGGCAAGAAAAGTTGATCACCAGGAGCAGCAGCTTCTCTAGGGAAAGGTGCAATGCAACTTTAAAATGCTAAAGCATTCTTTGATTCTGGTTTTCGAATTCAGAAATATGATCTCAGGAAATAATGCAAGTCCTTCCATTTAGGCTTGGGACCAATGAGGTTTGAGCCACAGTTTTCGCATCTGTTAACAAGTGAGCTCTAAACTCCTTTTGGCTTTAATGGGGGTAGAGGCTGTGCTGCCCTGCTTATATGTCAAATGACTGCATTTGACTTGTTTACAGAGCTTCATTTTTAAAAAATACAAGTCTTTTTGAAACTTGTCAAATGATGTTAAATTTTGAAGTACATATAGAAGAGTGAATATTTTACCCACATGAACCCCTACCTTTGTAGCCCAGAAATGACCACCATGAACAACTGGGTGTGCCTCCCTCCAGGGTTTCTGCATACATAATACACATGTTTAATCTTTAGGAACAAGTGGGATTGTGTTACCTATACTGATCTACTTGACTTACTACAATATTGCCATCTTTCAACATCAATATAAATAGAGCTACTTCTTTTTAATAGCTGCTAAGTAGCTCATTGTAGGAGTGTATCATTATTTATTTAACTAATGACCCTATGACTAGCACTAAAAGTTGTTTTTAATTTTTCCTCGTACAAATATCGCTGCAGTCAATATGCTTGCACCACTTGTCTTTGCTCATTTATGTGATTATTTCTGTGGGACAGATTCTGAGAAGTGTGTTGCTAGTTCTGTAAGACAAATTCTAGGAAGTGTCTAGGTTAAAAGGTGGGGACATTTTAAAAGCTGATACACACTTGCCAAAATTCACTTTTAAAATCTATATTCATTTGCACTAGATTTCGGAGAAGGCAATAGTAACCCACTCCAGTACTCTTGCCTGGAAAATCCCATGGACAGAGGAGCCTGGTAGGCTGCAGTTCATGGGGTCACTAGGAGTCAGATAGGACTGAGCGACTTCACTTTCCCTTTTCACTCTCATGCATTGGAGAAGGAAATGGCAACCTACTCCAGTGTTCTTGGCTGGAGAATCCCAGGGATGGGGGAGCCTGATGGGCTGCCTTCTGTGGGGTCGCACAGAGTCGGACACGACTGAAGCGACTTAGCAGCAGCAGCAGTAGCAGCAACACTAGATTTCCCTAACACTCCTCCCAACAATGGACTGTATCCCACTCCATCATTTCCAGATGGATAAGTAAAAAAAATTTCATTTTAATGCTATTTTTTTCATTATTACTAATAACGAAGTGACTCATTATGGTTCAAAGTCATTTGCATTTGATTTTTCTCAGAAATGAGTTATTTGTATTCATATCTTATACCTATTATACTATTAGACATTGATTTTTTTTTCCTTTGGATGTATAAGAACTCAACATATTAAAAATATTAATCCTTTATCTAGAATAAAAATTATATTTTCCCCAACTTTTTACTTTTAATTTTGTTTGTCCTTCATCAAACAAAACCTGCTTGACTCTCACTTAATTAAATATGTTTATCTTTTGGGTTTCACTTTGTACCCTATCCCAAGATTATAAACCTTTTCTCCCATAGTTTGTTTTAGTAATTTTATGTGTAATTTTAACAGTTAAGTCTTTAATCACATGAGAATATTTTTAAGTTCAGAACTAGGTGAGGGAATAACCAGTGATCCCAATATGAGGCACTTTCCCGTTACTAGCAGATACTTTGGACCAGTTCTCTCAACGGCCACGTTATCTGGCTTCTATTTGGAGACAGTGGAACACTAAAGAAAATATTTTCTAGACCCCCCCAGAACTGAGGTTCTGGAAGGAAACTATGTTGCATCACGTAAATGAACTCATGAGAGATTTTGGAAGGCAGAAGACAATCGTCTTCCTATGGCTCTTGTATGTTGCCGTTAGCATTAGTCCTCCGGGGTCCATCTGCCAGCTTCCTGGGAATTCAAGAGCAATATGATAAGGACAGCTTCTTAATGTCACTTTTAATTCCAAGACTAAGTTTTGGACACCACGGTCCAGTTTCCTGAATATGACAGGCAGTTGCAAAGGCAAGGCTTCTTATTTCTGACACAGCTTTAGTGACAATGTGTCATTTAGCTCCTGTGGCTCCCACTGAATCAGCCCTTCTTATCCTTATTCCAGGAGACTCAGCCTTGAAAATGTTCCCATAGCTCTCCCAACAGTGTTGTAAACATCTAATTTCCTATATTAAATCACTTCTGTCCAAAATACCAAGAACAACTTCTATTTCCAGCACTGATATGGTCTTTGATTTCAGTGATCTTCTTTATCATACATGATTTCACATTTACATGTGAAATGAATCTATTTCTTGAATTTCAGTTCCATTTCATTGAGCAATTTGTATTTCAGTGATGCCACATTGTTTTAATTAGTACAGTTCTAATATCTGGTTTCGTAAATCAAATAAGTTCACCATGTTTCTTCTTTTTCAAAGTCAGTTCCATTATTTTAGAATATTTAACCATCCATTGGAAAACGAGAATCAACTTTTCAAGTTTTTCAAAATATCCATTGGAATTTTGATTAGGTGTGATTGGACTTGTTGGTTAATTTGGGGATAACTGTCATTTTTATAATATTGACTCTTTTAATCCAGAAATGTGTTCAGTCTTTTCATGCATACACTTCCTTTCATGTCTTTATTCAGTGTTTAATAGTTTCCTTTACATAGATCAGCTTGTCCTTTTCTGTTAGATGTAGTATTTTTGATTATTTAACCACTTTTTGTGATAAATTATATTCTTATTATAAATAATACCTTTCCTCAATTATATTTTGAATATATTTAAATATAATATTTTAAATATAGTGAAAAGAGTAACATTTATTAAGCACTTTCTAGGCATGAACTCTCCTTTTATTTCTACAACCTTTAGTTTTCCTACATACTTTAGATTAACAGAAACATTAAATCATAGCTTCCTTGTAATAGTGAGAATATGTTTTATTGCTCATTGCTGTTTTCAAGTATTAATGGTTATTCTTTTTTATTTTTCTATTTTAACTGAAGGTCTTTATTGTTCCACTGTGAGGTAATGATTAAAATTATCCTGAAAAGGAATACTCTTCAAATAGTCTATAGTAAACACAGATATTTTTTAGTTATAAGACATTTTTTTAGTTGATAACTTTAAAATGTTTTCCTTTTATAACAACAAATACCCATATATCTGACTAGTCTCCAGTAAACTTAACAAATGCATTTGGTTTTGATCAGTTGCTAAGTTGTGTCCAACTCTGCAACCCCATGGACTGCAGAACACCAGGCCTCTCTGTCCCTCACCATATCCTGGAGTTTGTGCAAGTTCATGTCCACTGAAACAGTGCTGCCATCCAACCATCTCATCCTCTGTCACCCTCTTCTCCTTCCGCCTTCAATCTTTCCCAGCATCAGGGTCTTTTCCAATGAGTCCATTATTTGCATCTGGTGACCAAAGTGTTGGAGCTTCAACTTCAATATCAGTCCTTCTAATGAATATTCAGAGTTCATTTCTTTTAGTATTGATTTGTTTGATGTCCTTGCTTTCCAAGGGACTCTCAAGAGTCTTCTCCAGCACCACAGTTCAAAAGCACCAATTCTTCAGTGCTCTGCCTTTTTTGCGGTCCAGCTCTCACATTGGTACATTTCTACTGAAAAGACCATAGCTTTGACTATACAGACGTTTGTCAGCAAAGTGATGTCTTTGCTTTTCAATACACAAACCTCTTTGCTTTGCAGCTCTAGGTTTGTCATAGCTTTCCTTGAAAGAAGCAATTATCTTCTAACAAATGCATATCATACCCAAAAAGAGTGTTGGAGAGGACTGCCTGACACTTTTCTGACAAACCTCATGCTTTTTTGTTTAAGCCCTGTTACTTGTAACAGCATTACCTCTTGGCAAGAAACAAAACATTTCTGGGGTATAAAGGAGAGGACTCTTCCACTCCTGTGAGATATAAGAAAACTGGACACCAATTTCTCTGCAAGACTTAAAAATGTTGTTCTTTTCTGTTTGCTCCTTTCAATGAGGTATATATTATCAGGAAACCTATCTTTGAGAATATTACTGCCTTTTGTATCTTCTGCAGTTTCTGGAAGAGAGAAAAAACAAGGTATCTGAGCCTGGATTTCTAAGAAAATGGAGCACGAAGGCTTTCTTGGGAGGGACAACCCTCAAACTGCAAGGGGGTGGGGAAAAGGGACGCATAGCAGCAGGGAAAATAACAGGCAGTGATGTGTTACCAAGCTGACTAGAGCTTCCTAAGCAAACTCTGCCCTTGCTCAGTGATGTGGCTCACCATGCGGGTAAGCATTGTGGGTACCATCTCCTGCCTCTCACTGCTCAGAATTCCACCAGATGATGCACCAAATACTCTGTGGTTTTGGGTACCTGCCCCACAAACATCTTTTGGGAAAGGCAGGTTCCCAGCTTCTGTGTTTGTCTGAATTCCTAAGTGATGGAGCCCAAATATCTACAGGATCTGCCAGACCTGCTGCATGAAAGAAGCCAGAAGGTAGCCAGCCACACTCCCACAGGGACCAGAGATAGCTGGAGGGGTGAAGGACTCCCAGACTAGGTCTCTCCACTTGGCAAGCAGTCAAGGCCTAGGCTAGCTGAGGTCGAGGAAATCCAGAAGGAGCCCACACTAGGACTTGTACGCCTGCTGTTTTTCTAAGGGGAGTGGATATCTTCTTGTACTTTAGGGGAAAAGTCCTGAGCGGCACAAGTCATGGGGTAGCATGAGTCCTGCTTCAGGAACCACTCACAGATGGCTAGGAGCAAACAAGTCAAGGTACAGCACTTCGCAAGTAAGCACACACCTGGAGGCAGAAGTCAGGTGGGCCTCAGCTTCCTGCCCAGTTAACCCTTTCATGCCCAGATCCACACCATAGAGTCTCAAGCTGAGCTGTGTCCCCAGGTTGGGTGAAGAAGTCACATAGCATGTAACTGCACAGGATGGTGGGTTTCCCATGTGGCACTGAGGCCTCAGGCAGTCAAAAAGGGGCAGCCTGAGTCTGTGAGAGTCATTTCCTAGACAGGTTGATAAGAAGTCCAGGGGTCCCCAAGGAGAGAGCGGTCTGGAATTCTCAAGGAGGAAGGACAAACTTTTTTTCCCCTCTACATTCCTTGGAGAAGGAAATGGCAATCCACTCCAGTACTTATTGCCTGGAAAATCCCATGGACAGAGGAGCCTCGTAGGCTACAGTCCATGGGGTCGCAAAGAGTAGGACACGACTGAGCGATTTCACTTCACTACATTCCTTAGGATTATATAACAATAATGTATCCTGCTAGAGGACAGTCTCTGGAAAAAACCTTCTGGCTAATCCTGTTATCTTAAAATGTAAATTATGAGAGTAGGTCTAGTGAGGACTTTACAACCTCCAGATATTCTTTTGATTATTCATTGTAATAACTAATTGGCGAGTATATAACTTCATTGCTAACACTAGCAAGGGGGTACTCTTTCTGCCCCCTTCTGATGTCTATGTCAGAAGCTTTCTCTATCCCTTTTATACTTTAATAAAACTCTATTGCACAAAAAGCTCTGAGCTATCAAGCCTCGTCTCTGGCCCCAGATTGAATTCTTCTCCAGAGGCCAAGAATCCCAGTGTCTTTTCGTGGTTCAGCAACAACCTTTCAAGTCTGACTCCTGGCCCCAACACCTCTCGCCTCTGCATGGGTGAGATGCCTTAAAACAGCTGACACCCCTCAAACAATGTGGTGCCTTAGCCCTTGTGCTTAGTTGCCCAGATGTATCTGCCTCTTTGACGCGTTGGACTGTAGCCCGCCAGGCTCCTCTGTCCATGGGGTTTTCCAGGCAAGAACACCGGAGTGGGTAGCCATTCCCCTTTTCCAGGGGATCTTCCTCACTCAGAGACCTAATCTGCATCTCCTGTGTCTCCTGCTTTGCATTCTTTACCTGCTGAGCCACTGGGGAAGCCCTTGTGGTGCCTTAGAGGAATCCATTGTTATGGTGCACTTGAGAGGGATGGAAACACTTGCATGGCATTCACAAAATGGCATTCACCATCTCACTGGATGGTTGGCACTCACATAAATCCTTAAGGACACCACTTCCATGCCCTGATGCTGACACCTGCACTCACCCTCCAGAAACCACACCGCTTCCTTCCCTGGAGCAAAAGGGGAGCATCTCAGGGGAGACCCCTTGTGGGAGGGAGGCCCGCAGCTCAAAGCCCCAGGACCCCCGACATCTGGCACTCCCTGGTCATTGGGGTTATCATGCTCACCTGGCCCCACTCCATGGGTCTCTGCCTCCTTGCCTGTCTACTCTAGGGCCTCTATGTTGTCTTCCTTGTCCCCATCTTTCCATGCCTTGCCACCTCGGCTCTTTACACCTGAACGAAGAACTCGTTTCTAGTTCTCTCCTGTCAGCATTCACCCTGTTTGCCACTCCCAGCTGGCCCTGCCTAGCACACAGCTCTGAGAAAACACCCAGCCCTTTGTTTCCTTCAGAACTACAGCCGGCTCTGGATGTCTGCAAGGCTACCCAGGCTACTGAGGGTCCTCTGTCTTACCTCCTTCTTGGGTAAGAAAACTAGTATGTAAAGCACAGCCCCGCGGCTGGGCATTCTGTCTCTATATGTCTGAAGTTACTTCCATCCTGACTAATGCTAGTGGCCCATCTGCCACACACTTCACTCAGGGCTTTCCAGAAATCCCCTCACACTCTCAACAATGTTAGGATCAAGTATAAGGTCATTATCATACTACTTTCTAGATGAGGAAACTGAGGCAGCAGGGTTTCACTTGACTTACCCAGGATTGTTTAGCATGAGGTAGAGACCTATGGAATCCAGAGGCGTTGAGCTCTGGAAACCAGGCTTTCAACCCCTTCCTCACACTGATTTTTCTGTATGACATTTTACATAAAAATATGTTTAAAACATTTGTGTCACTTTAAAAATTTTCTAAATTTCTTTTTAATTGGAGGATAATTGCTTTACAATGTTGGATCGGTTTCTGCTGTACAGCAGTGTCACTTTGGTAGACCTTGTCTCTCAACATTTGTGCTTTACCTGCCTGAACAACACACAAGCCTCACTGGCATGACCACTTGGGGTTCCCCTTGCCTGGACCTGGTCTGCCTTCCTCACCTGCTCTCCCACTGCCAGATTTCCTCTTTCATCTTTTCCAGGAACGGCTCAACAAAAGATGGTCAATTAATGGAAGGATGAATGAACTTCTGTCCCTATCCACCTCTGGTATACTCTCTTCAAGATGGAGCCAATCATGCATATATATGGAATCCAGGAAGCTGGTACCGATGAACCTATTCACAGGACAGCAATGGAGATGCAGATATAGAGAGCCGACTTATGGTCCGGGGCGGGGGAGAGGAAAGAGAGGGTGAGATGAATGGAGAGAGTAGCATGGATGCATATACACTATCATATGTAAAATAGATAGCCAAAGGAAATTTGCTGTATGACTCAGGAATCTCAGACCATGGCTCTGTAACAACCAGAGGGGTGGGAAAGGTAGGAGGTGAGAGGAAGGTCCAAGAGGGAGGGGATATAAGTACACCCATGGCTAACTCACATTGATGTATGGCAGAAATCAAACCAATATTGTAAAGCAGCCATCAATCAGTTAAAAATAAATATATATATACATTTTTTAAAAGATGTAACCAAGCAGTTGTTGAAGTGAATTGAATAAGGGACTGACTATCCCTCAGAATTTATTGTCCATATTCAATCAATAGGGATCCACATTCTGCACACACATTCACATGTATGTGTGGAGTCCCACATATATACACACACATCTTCAGTTGATGATACCATTTCCCTAACGCAGACACATTTTGATTGGGGTAATAATAATCATACCTAACATGAATCACTACCTCATATTGGATACTTTCCTAAGCAGTTAACATACCTTAGCTCAGCTTATCCTCAGAAAAATTTGAGATTGATTATGTTATTATCAATGGCTGCCAAAAGGAGAAACTAAGGCCCAATGCAGTTAAGGAAAGTATCTTGCCCCAGCCGTATAGCCTGCGAGCGGTGGGGCTGAGACTCTGACACACCACTGTCTGCTTCTCACTATTGGGCTCTACTGTCTGTTGGTCTGGATGACTGGCTCAGTGTCTGCTTTCCTGTCATCCCAATAGGCCACCAACCCAGCAAAACCCTCCGCAAATGTGTGTGTACTGCTTACGGAGATCATCACACAGCAGGAGCTGAACTAACGTCTCATGCACTTCTGCTGAGTTGCTCAGAGTCTATTAAACTGGAAGTTTCTCAGAAGACCAGAAATGTGGTCAAGCACCCAATTTCCGGGCTTCTAGTGTATTTACCAAACTGATAACATTCATTTTAATCTCTTGTTGAAACAAACCACACCTGCAGAGGACAATTTTTGTCTCTGTATCCGTCATTGTATGCATTTCACAGTGCAATTTCCTCTGGTGCATGCTACAATTAGGAAAAGTAAAGGTTGTGGGTGAGCCAGCATTAACCTGGGGCAGCTTCTCTGAAAATGCCAAATTTGCAAGGTTTCCTTGCTGCACTACATGCCTGTGGCTTCTCTTGAAGAATCACCCCCATTGCAATGCCAGAAGGCATGCTACAGAGAATCTGCCCAACTCCCTCGGGCCTTTTATGAAGAAAGCAGGTTCAGAAAGATAGAATGATTCCCTTAGTGAGTCTGGGGTAAGGAATGCATTAGAACCCCAACCTCCTGAGTTGCAGCCTTGGCTCTTTCCAGCGAACTACCCTGTGTGTGACTTTGCAGAAATGTTTAGATAAGGTTTGCCTCAGTGGCTGGAGCTGCATTGCAAAGTGGACGTGTCATCTCTTATTCTTAGTAAAATGACTTTTGTTAGAACACATTTCACAATTTTATATTTCACACTCTCGTAACCCAGCTAACTGTGTCCCAGTCACCAGCTAACTGCTGCCACATGCTTGCTCCATCACTGGAGGTTTTGCAATGAACACAATTAGCTGCTTCCCGAGTCTTGACCATTTTTAGTACATTCGCTTGTCTCTCTTCTACTTTTTTGTTAGTTTCCTTTATTTTGACACCTTTACTCACATAGACCATTGAATGTGAGTGAACAAAAGTGCTAATTGAAATGCGTGCCATCTGTGGTGGCTGAATTTGAGGACATGTTTCAATTTCTGTAATGGTATACTTGCAACATTCTCTCTTCGTTTGCAAAATCACCTCTTTCTGATCTTTTCCTGGGTCTTTTTGGAAATAAATGCTTTGAAATGTATTCAGACCATCAGCTGCTTTTGTCTGGGGAAATCATATAGTCACTGTAGAGATCTAATTTCTTTCTTAGCTTGAGCAAGCACCATTTAATAGGACACATTTCAACTTACAATACTTTAAAGACTGTACTTCCATGGTGAGTGTTATTTGACCATCTTCTATTACTCAATTTCCCACAAAAAGTAGTTTTTGAAGAATAAGGCCAAGTACACTAATGGAACCACGTGGCAGAAGCAGGGGGACTGAGGCTGGAAGACAGAGTGGAAATTTTGAACACTCACAATATCTGGGTTGTGGCTGGGCCAGGTAGGGGGCAACAGACAAGAGAGGGTGGAAAGTTGGTAGAGGAAAGAATCCAAAGGAGTAATGAGGATTTGACGATTGAGTAAAGGTCAAGGGAAAAAATAAGGATGAATCAAATAAATCAAGAGAAAAAATGCAAAAAGAAAAAAAAGCAGAAAGCATAAAGGTCAACAAGAGTGGATGAATGGAAAGGGAAGGATCAGAGCAAAGCTAAGGACTGGAAATAACATGAAGTGTAGAAATAAAACAAAGTACACGAGGGAAATAAAGAAATGCCATTCCAAGAAGTTTCTGCCTGAATATTCAATGACTCATTAGGTCAAAACACCAGCATAAATTGCATACTGATGGGTGTGAGCAGGCCTCCTGTGGGTGACCAGCCTTGACCGTTGCTTCCACACTATCTCACATTTTAAAGCCTCAATGCAAAAGCAAAACAAAACTATAACCTATGGATTCCTAGAAATTGTTTCACCTTCTGTCCATAAAGTTTAATAAAAGGACACAAGAGCCTCAAAAAAAACACAGTGCAGTGGAAGGACAAGGGTCCTGGACACAAAATGCTGGCTGTGGGGCCCTGAGGTCCCCAGAGAATTTTTAGTTATGGAAAGTTTTCTGCAAAGAAAGCCAGAAGCCAAAAGGTGGAGCTGTCCAATCTGGATCGCTGGGTAGGCTGCCTGTCTTTCAGCTTCCACAGCTTCTTTTCCCTGGGGCATCTCTTCAGAACTCCTCCATCAGAGGAGAGACCCTCCAGCCCCCATCTCCCTTAGATGGGGCATTTTCTTTTTCTCTGCCATGGTCCACACACAGGAAACCTGAATTCTCATTAGATAGCCCAGTTTGCAGCTACCCCTGTGTGAAGGGGCCCCAGGTAAAAACTTGTCAATACATATGTCTTGTTAGGTATGTTCTCCCTCAAAACATATGCTATTGTAGGGTGCTTCCCATCTCAGGAAGAAAAGGTCATATTCTTAGTCATTCCCCTCTGCTGTTAATATTTGCTCAGTCAGAAAGCGTGTTGGTAGTATAATCAGATGAGGCTGAATATGGTTCATTGTCTTCTGCCAGAAGTTCTCATCACAGTCCTGACCTTCTCTTCCCTCATTCCTCCCAGCACTAAGAGGAACTGAGGGTAAGGAAGTTTTGACTTCACTACTTCAACCAGACCCCTCTTCCTCCTCTTCTCAAGGACCTGGTAGCAAGCCTGTTCTACACTCTGGCTCATGCTGACTTTCTGGAAGCTTCCCCAACCTGAGTAATTTGTTTCCAATGTTTCAGTTTGTATGTTCCATTTACTCCTGTTAATCTGCAAGTGCTTGCCTAGTCTGTGAATGTTCTAGGGTATAACATTGGACACATCACCTCTTGAGTCATGGGGACAGATCCTTCATTGTATTCTTTAGTGGTTTCTTAATCACCAGGAGGAGCTAAAGAGTTATTTTCTAAGCTAGTATCACAGATATCTTTTACGCTTCATATGATTTCCAGGTAAGATGGCAATTAAAAATGATGCAAGCACAGTCTCAAATATACTCAAGTAATTAGAGGAGCAAAAGTTTTCAAAATTCAGCATAAAGAACCAGTTTCCAGGTTCAGAGAATTCCTCCTCTATCACCAATTGGGATAACTCCATGCATTTCCCCTACCTTTCTTGAATTTCTAAGTTGTTTTTCTATGAGGCTACTTACTACCCATCCTGGGCATCCCTGGTGGCTCAGACGGGAAAGAATCCACCTGCAAGGAAGGAGACCTGGGTTCGATTCCTGGGTGGGGAATATTCCATGCAGAAGGGAAAGGCTCCCCACTCCAGTATTCTTGCCTGGAGAATTCCATGGACAGAGGAGCCTGGTGGGTTACAGCCCATGCAGATGCAAAAGAGTCAGACATAACTAAGCAACTAATACTACACTACCCATTCTAGGACAGCTTTGGAATTCTGCGAAACTATTTAAATAACAGAACAATGTGGACAACATGTTTGTAGGTTGGGATTGAGGTGATATGCTCTTAGTGTATCTGGACTTCTAGGGACTAGAGGCATTTTTAACCCTGAAGAGGTAACTGACATGCATATGGTTTTAATTTCATCTGAGAGATTTTCAAAGCTACAGTGGGCATTGTGAGGATTTGGAAAAAAAGAAATGTATTAGTAAAAGTGAAAAGAGCAGAAAATATAAACTAAAATCAGGATTCATTTTCACCACAGGAGTCAACTCTTTGAAATAGATGTCTAATATAGGTAGCTGACTCAAAAGCCACACACAGATGTGCTTCTCGAATTGGTGAGCCTCTGGAAAGGTGAATTTGGGGAAGATGCTAAAACCCCTACTGCATGTCTGCGTTGACAGGGCCCTGTTGGTAAGTCTACACTTTACCAGATGAATTGTGAACATGCGTGTGTTCTGAACCACAATATTGCCCTTGGAGAATAGTTTGAAATGTGAAGCCTTCCGAAAACCTAACTGCTATGTAATAAGCATGTTTAAGTATCAGTCTTCGGGTACTTATAATTCTGTAATATGAGAATGGGGAAGACAGAAAACAGACAAGCAGCAAGCAGAATTTCTATTGACGATGGAGGTCGGTGATGGTAACTGGAGGAAAGGGGGTGTTCACTCTACTCTTGGGTGTTTAGTTCAGATTTTTCTTTTTCTAAAAAGTGAGTTTTTATCATAGGAAAAAGAAGTGGGCACTCGTGAAAGGCATTTAGCCCAACTCCCACATAGTCCAGGCAGATCAGGAGACCCTTCTGCACCTGCCACATTCTCTGTTTGGGCAAGTCTGTGCATCACTGTCAGGAATATGGCTCCCTTCGCAAAGGCAGGCACTGCTGCTCTACGTGTAAACGAGCCCGGTGTATGTCACGTGCCTTTTCAGTCTTTGGCTCCATGACTTAACTCGTCGTGAGGTGTCCTTTCTCCTATCACTTTATGTCTCTTACGTAGCCAGAGAATTTTTGGGAAAAGCCAACCACATCCACTTAGAGGCAGAAAGACAGACTTGCTCCTAGCTTCAAGATCAAGGAGACCGTGAGCAGCCGTCTCAAGCCCCAGCAGCAAACGCCAGCGGGCGTATCAGCTGGGCGCACGGGGCCCGGGAAACTGCATCCCGGGCAGCCACTCTCGGCGTGGCCAGGGGGATTGGGGGAGTGGCAGATGGACCTCCGCCAGCTTGGTTTCCCCGTCATATTATGCAAAAACTTCGCAGCCGTCATCTTCGTCCTAATTGTGTAGTGAACGACATTTACTCGTGCGTTGCGCTTCCCCACCTAGCCAACCCCTCGCTCCCGGCCGTCGCGCTCTCAGTGGAGACGCGCGCGGAGCATTGTAACCGCTGCCTACGCAGCACCCCTGGGCTCTGATCCGCTGCCTGGCCCTCTCCCCTCGGCGGCCCGCCCGGAGTCCTGGCCGCTCGCCAGCGCCCCCAGCCTTCCCTCTCGCCCATCTCCAGGAGGAGGGGTCCTCCAGGAGTGTGCGCGGAGGCGGCGGCGGAGGTCCCTGCCACGCCCCGGCCAAAGAGGCCTGCGGCCCTCAGCCCCGGTACTCGGTCAGCAACAGGTAGCTCGGCCGGCGTTCGGGGAAACAAAACGCGCCTCGGCGAGCGAGCAAGGGTCGCTGGGCTCAGGAAGGCACCTCGGTGACCGAGAGGGTGAAGACAGCGGTGAGGGGAGCCGGACGGCGAGGCGGAGGTCTCCGGCCCCTCCCCAGGCTCGCCCCAACCGAGGCGACCTCGCCGGCCGTTGCGCAACCCTGGAGCGGGCCGCGGGGCGCGGAGAGCTGGTCCTCCCGGCACTCAGGCGACGGTGCTGACCGCGGCCGGGAAGGGACGCGGGCCGGGTGCTGCTGGCGCTGCCGGGAGGAGGAGTGGGCGGGGGCGGAGTGGGGCGGGGCCTCGGAGAGCCCGCCCCCGCCGTCTGCGGCCATTGGCGGCGGGCTGGGGGCGGGTGCGGGCGCGGCGATTGGGGCTGGGGCCGCCCGTCACGGCGGGGCTGGCGGGCGGCGACGTAGCGCCGCGCTCGGAACTGACCTACTAACACACATCTCCCGGCGCGGCCACGGCGCCCGCGGACCAGGCGCGCCGCCTGCCTCCCGCGCCGCGCCCTCACCTCCGCTTGCCGCCCCGGAGGCCCGGCCGAACCCCGGTCCCCGAACGCCGTCGGCTCGGCTCCCGGCCCCCGTTCTTTCTTCCCGCCGCCCCGACTCGCCAGCCGAAGAGCAGGATCACGGTAAGCGCTCCGCCCACCGCTGGCCGGGGCCCGGCGCCCGGCTCCCCGCGGGCTCCTGAGGCGCGCGGCCGGCGGGCGCTGGGCGCGGGGCGGGCTGTGCGTGGGGCCCGGCTGTGCGCGGGGCTGGCCCGCGGCTGCGAGTGTGCGCGGGGCATTCATTACATAAACTTTTGCTGCCTTGTCAGGAGGGGACTCGCCACCTTAAGGTGGCTGCTTTGATTGCAGCGCCCTCGCTCCGGCACGTAGTCCGGGCTGGCTTGCGCTCCCCCCGCTGCTGTTGCATAATGTCTCCTGATTTCAGGAAAATTGATGTTTTGGTAGAGGAGAGCGCCGGGGAGGCTGAGCCGTCTCTTGGGGAAGGGCTGCGCTCTCTCCTTTCTGGTCCCTTCAGTGGGACTGGCAGCGGAGGAGAGAAGGGGGGCTGAGTAGTGGGGAATAGTCTTGATTTTCTCGTTGAGAAAGAGCGTCGGTAGCGTGAACGGTGACGGCATTCAGAGAATGCCTGCGCTGCGTTTGTTTGTGTCCGGGGCTGAGTCTGCACAGACGTTTTCCACCCTGTTTGTCGTCAGCGTGTTTTACCAGCGCTCGGGGAGGTTGTGGGATTTGTCCTTGCATACATTGCATAATCTGCCCACGGTGAAATACTGGCAAGGATTAAGGGTTAATGTGCGAATGTGCGCGTACGTGGGCAATGATTTGGTAATTGTAGTGCAGCGTTGGGTATTGGATCATTATTTGCGTGTATACTACGTCCCAAACGAAAAGGATGTGTGTCTTTTTTTTTTTTAAAACACTCCTACAAAACATAAAAGGAAGAATTCCTCGGGTTGTATTCTGATCTTGGATACTACCCGAGCTCGTCCCTTTGGTGTTCTGAACTATTCTTTTTAAATCTGGGACAAACCATTGTGACGTTCACCTCCCACCTTCCTAATTTTAATGCATTCCGTTCGATCAGCCCTTTTTTTCACCTTATTGTCATTGCTTTTTCAGACACGACAAGACAGCACATAATAGTTTCCTGGAAATGTTGCATTATGTAACTGACGAATTTGCTGGCAGTGAGCATAGGAAGAGGGAGCTAATTACGTGATTTTATAATCTTGCTACAAAGAAAGTAGGACAATCTCAGCCTTTAAAATGTCACTGTAACAGTTTTTTAAAAGGATATTTTAAACAAGCAAGTAGACAACTGGGTAAGCATTGAGTTTGCTCATGTTGCCGAATGTGCGTCTTTTGCCCTAAATGAAATGTGCGTTCTTCTAAATTTAGCCCTAACTATCGCATTTTAACAATTGTGGCCTCACAGCGCTATTTCTGGTGTTTTCTCCAGGGCTGTGTGCAAATACAAGTTCAAGGCCATTTGCTGTAGTTTTAACTCCACGCCTTCCGAGAGACCTTTGATAAGATTGTATTTTTAGGAAGGCATTTCGCAGAGCCCGGTGATTTGCTGGATGCTGACTCCCATTTATCTTTTTAAAGGACACTTTAGGAAAGTGCTGTTCCCTGAGAACAGCAGGGGATGACCGAGTGTCATCTTTTGGTCTTGGCTTTTGTAAATAACAGCGAATGAGGCCACAGTATTATTTCACATTTTTTTTTTCGTCCAGACCAGATATGATTTATGGGAAACAGATATAGGTTAGTAGACTGTATTTTTTTTAATGGATGTCCCAGTTTTATTCATGTGAGAATTATATGACTATGTAATATACTCAGATTTTAAATTTATTCCTGGACTTCTATGTAGTGTGTGTGTGAATATATGTGTATGATGGTGTGTGTATGTCAGATTGTTTCCCCCTAGTAAAATAGAGCAGGGTTGTGGAGGGTTTTTCAGGGGCGGGGAGAGGGCAGAGAAGGGGACAAAGATTACAGAGATTCACCTCTGGAACAAATTTATTGCCCCAAGTAATTGAAGTCGCTTTCCTAGAAGCTAATATTGCTCCAGGGCCCCAGTGTCAGACCCCCGACCTACTCAGGAGCTCGGGTTGGGAGCCCTGGGCCTGAAGGGGCCGTGTAGCGCCACCTTCCGATCGCGACCTTAGGGGTGCTCCCTTCCTCCCAGCGCGTTCCTCCCAACTGCGGCCCCTTCGGGTCTGGGGGTGTGTGGGAGGGTGTGGGGGTGGCGGGCGCGGACCTCGGTCAACGGCAGGGAGCGCCCTTGGGCGGCGCTTGGACCGGGGCTGCAAGGCGGCCTGCGCTCCTCCTTCTCGCCCCCTCCCCACATTCCTTTGTTCTGGCGCGGGGGTCTAGGCTGCACCGAGGCCCCTCTGCGCCGCCCACCCGGCGGGGGCGGGCCCGGGGGGGGCGTGGCGCGGGGGGCGGGCGGGGGCCGCCGAGGGACCGTCCGCTGCCGGGGAGTGCGGTGCTCCCTAGGTTCGCTTGGGCGGAAAGAGGGAAAGGGGAAGGGAGGAGGGAGAGAGAAGAGGGCAGCTGGAGCTGGGGGATCGGAGCCGAGCGAGCTGGAGGGACCCAGGGCGAGGCCGCTCCGCGCGGAGAGGGCTGCCCGGCCCCCTGAGCGCTTCAGCGCCGCGGCCCGGGCTGCTCCAGGGGCCTGCCGCCTTGCTTTTTTTGCGCGCTGAGCTCCTGAGCACCGCCGACACCTTTGTTCGAGAAGGCGTCATTGTGTGTCCTTCCGATTCTTGTAAAATGAAAAAGACCTAAGAAAACCACCAAATGTCAACAGACCACAAAAATTGGAGGTGGGGGGTGGGGGTTGCTTCAGTATTGATGATGATGACATGGAGGACCCCAACTTGACGAGTCAAGTGTATATATATATATATATATTTTGTGTTGGTAGATATATATTTTGAACACTAGTTATGTGGCTAGACTAGAGAGAACTCGAATCCCCCCGAGTTAAATATTTTAAAAAATCACAACACTTGTGTGGATGGGATACCGCTGTCCTGCTGAGTAAGACTACGGTACTTTCATCCTGGCAATAAGTCTTCTGAGACTGTGCTCATGCAATAAATCGCAGTAAATTCAGGGCAGCGTCACAGTTTTCTAAAAGCCATCAGCGAAAAGTGTATTGTTTAAAAAGTTGGCTTCTATGGGATCAAATCCTACCCACCCCCCTCCCCCGTCCCTAATGGTTTCTTTTGAGTTTCAGGCAGGTCAGTAGCTAGGAAACAGTGAAGTGCTACCTAGGAATACAGGCTCTGGGCTCAGAAAAGCTGGGTCCCAGGCCCTAGTCTTGGGGACTGCTCTGATAGGCCTCCGAGGTAAACTGAGGGAATAAATCCTATTTAGCTGGAGAGTTGTGGGGAGCTCAGTAAATGCTTCCTGTCTAAGTGACTTAAGTGACCAGGAAGCAGGTATATGTGCGTGTGTATGTGTGTGTATTTTAATATTCATCTTTATTTTTCACTGCCTAAGTCTCTGTGCAGTAAGGGTTGAAGTTTGAACTAAGCCTATAGTTAAAGATTCTTCTTGAAATACTGTGCTTTTGTTGTTGTTGTTGTTCTAGTAATGATTAATTTTTTTCTCAAAACTATTTGCTATTTCATTCAATGGTAATTTTAGTTTGAAGGAAATTCTTGACAGGATTGCAGAACCTCATACTTCCCAAGTCATTGGGTTAATGTTCGGGGGAACTGTTTAAAGGAACAGAGAGAGGTGAGTTGATGGTAGCGTTAATTGTGTAAAAAGGGCCAAACAGCTGTCTTTTTCCAGTTCCCTTGACTTGTTTTGATGGTTTTCCTGGGCCTGGATAATCTCTGGGTCTAAAATTCCAGTCAGAGATCACAGGCTGGTTCGACCTCACAGATGAGCTATCCTGGGAGGCAGTGTGTGCATCCTTTATGGTTAAAACCCTAGGATATGCCCCATGAAACTGTCAGTGGTTGACCTATTAATGTAGAATTAAATTTCATTTGGTTTATCCTTGTAACATAGAACAATGCTTCGCTAAGAATTACAAGAGGCAAAAATTAGGCCTGGAACTAATCATAATTGTTGCCTTGATGCTGCTTATTCTTCAGAAGAGATGATGAGCTAGTACTTACTAAAATGGACCCTGCCTGTGCCAGGCACTGTGTTGACTCTTCTGTTATCATCCCCATTTTAGACTTAAGAAAGTGGACCTTAGGAGAAATTGATTAGCAGTCCAGGCCAGGAACCTGAAAAATGGGTTTGTGGGGGAGGGGGGCTCTGTCTCTGTCTCTTCCCTGAGTATGAATGCAAGCTCACTGGAGTTTTTGAAACAATTTCCTTTTCTGTGTTAAAGACTTATCTTTGCTAAGTGCAATTATAACATCACTATGATGCAACAACCTGAAAATTAAAACCCTTTGTTTGGGCCCTTTCCCATGTTGAGCAATGTGCTTGACTCACCAGCTGAGTGGATATTTCTAGTTGACCTTGCTTTGGTCCATAGAGTCAGTTCCGAGACGTGAATGTGATTGCAGCATAGAATGGAAAAGGTGCAGTCATATTGCCGAGGCTTTATTTTTACCCGAGTAAAATCACACATACTTCATTATTTCCATTGTAATCCAGATGGCATTGATGCTGTTCAGAGTTGTTTATTTTTAATTTGTATTAAGGAATGAGAGCACACTTGGGATTCAATTCAAAATATGACAGAAACAATGTAATTGAAGTTTCCTTTAATATTCATTTCTTGTTTTTGTAAGGTATGCCTGTATTTCACAGGGTTAACACATTGTTTGATATCCTGTTATTTTTCTAAATTACATTTGAGTTGATTTTTATCCAGATTGGACTTGTGTGAGAATGTCGAAAGACATTGACCTTTGATCACAGACATTACATAAGAGCTTTTCAGTTTCAAAATGAAGTTATATTACCACCACCCCCAATTATCTCTCAAATTTCATTACAAATAACTTTCTTGTAGTTAAAAAAACACTGTTTCTCATATGGTTTTAATTAGAGTATGCTAGCTTGTTTTTATGATAAGAACGTTTAGTAGAGATTTACTAGATACCTTTCGTAATAATCTGTGCTTTGAGCATTCATTTTCATTGGAAGCAGAATGATGTTTATAAGCCTTTTAGTTCTCAGAACATGGTGTCTTTTATTAATTAACTTTCTAGGGATCTAAAACTGGAATTAAGTAGCCTTCAAATAAACACTAAAAATAAACATTTAAAATAATCTGTTCTACTCATGAGGCACATAGTAAATGGCATTTGTAATCGTCTGCTCACTGGGAAAGAAACTGAACAAGAAATTAAAAAGTCAAGCTGAGGAAAACTGGAATGATTCCTCAGTGTAATTAGGAACATTCACAACCTTGCCCTTTCATACCCTTTTCTCACCCAGCCCTGCACGCACCCTGTTTTCCCCATCATTGCCACATGTTGCATGTATTCTGGCATTACTTACCTGTTGCAGAAATTTCCTATAACTGGGTTACTTCATGATTATTGGTGTCCCTTAGGATTTCAGATTAGTTGCTAGTTAATGAGAAGTTATCTTTTTGAAAGTTTCAAGAAAACAAATGGTCCCCATTTTGAAGTGACTGCAGATGTTTTTGTTGTTGTTAATGCATTAGTATTTCATCACCCCCACCCTTCCAGTTCCCCTCGCTCAAGCCTTGAAGTTGTTTGGTTGTGTTAGCATCTATGCATTTACCCCCAGCAGTCTTCAGAATATTTCCATTGAGAGCTCGCTTACAAATAGTGGACTCTTTTTATTAAAAAAAATAAAAATAAAAAGCTAGCTTATACTATAGTATTTCATATTTCAATCCCGTAAATTATATCAGTGCTATAGTAAAATGCAATGTTGTCATTGTATTTATTAAGTTTAAATCTAATTTTCAAGTAGCCCTTTGTTGAGGATGAGAGAGCAAGGAATTTGAAGTATTTTCATTTATCATAAACTTTCTCTGGTTTTGACACATTCATTTACAGAAGTATCCGAATAGAAAATGTTGGTCAGTTTGTTGCTATGCTAGGATAGATTTTGGCAGAGCGTGTGAGAATCTGTTTATGTGTGTATTCATATCTTGATCAAGTATACATTTCTCTCTGACTTCAGGGTTGAAGTCTATGTTACTAGAGACAGAATTATATTATTAATGGGAGGCATTTATGAGGTTTAACATAGTTTTCTTAATTGAAAAAAACATTTTATTTTCTAGCCTGATTAGAAGATCCTCGTGCAACTTCAGGGTGTCCCACCCCCAGATTTTATTCTCATCCAGGAAAAGAAAATAAAGCAGTTTATTGAAACAATCACATCATGGGTTTTACCCACAGGAAGAAAATGTAGGTTAATATTTGCTAGTATTACTAGTTTAAAGAACTGTGAATTGATTCATTAACTTTTATCTTTTTTCACTAAAATGGCACTTATCTCAAAAATAAGCAGTTGTCTTCCTAGTGGAGAGATGTAGTTTAACATAAAAGATTTTTTTCCTTTAATGGTATCTATACTATATCTCCAAGAGTGTAAACAGCACATTCAGAGAGTAGAGGAAAAATGAGGTAATTTTGTCAAAATATTTCCAAATCATTGGGCATATCAAATAGTACTTCATCTTGTATTGACAGAATGTTAAAATCAGAGATTAGAATAGAAGCAATTTGCAGTCTCTCTCAAGAGATAATAAAATTTTTTCATAGTAGGTTTTAATGTCTAAGCTATTAGTCAGCTTTTAGATGCTTGAAACAAAATGTTTCTTTTCTTGTTTTGTAACAAGTTTAAATTGTCCACTAGTATTTCCCTGAGAGATGTGTTGGAGGCCAGGGAAGATATAGGTCTGTTACTGTAAACATAAGTCATAAGGTCCCTCCTCAAAAAGAAATTAGGACTAGAATTTGTGCTGTAAAGCTTTATTTGTTTAGAGAATTTTCTAAACCAAATTTAATCTTAATTAAAAACATTTAGGTCATCTGACTTAAGTAGAATTTTAAATCTGGGCTTACGAAACAACTCCTGCCTGTAGAAATCTCGTGATGTACTATGAAAAAGCATTAATTAGCAATGGCACGTCCGTGTTAGGTGTGGGAAAATATGTCATTGGAATGTGATGACTCCTGCTCTTAAATTTCTCTTTTTATTTGTGTTTTTAAGAAGCAGCCATATTATCTAATGGGTGTAATGAAACCGATCGTGCTGAACACACCAGCATCATAGAATTGGCATTTAGTGTCAATTACTCACCAGAAAGGAAACTAGCGGTGACTGATTTAACACAGTGTTAGTGGTGATCTGAAAACTTGAGGCAGAGGTGAAATGACTGTTAAATTAATCATAAGGGAAAACACTGGAATCTGAAATAAAGGTATTAGTTGAACATAAATACTGATGTTTTTAGAAAGCACTGCAATCCACCTTTGCATGCTCTTTAAATGTATTGTTGAAAGGCACAGATAGATTCTCTCCCCTCAACATCTCTGCCCTCTAGTGCTGCATGATCTTGGGAAAGTCCCTCAGTCTTCTGTGTTTTAACTGTACCCTATTCCCATGTTGAAAATTGATATATTTTGGGTTTGTGAAAAAAAAAATCGCAGATGACAGTGCCAACAGCTGTAACTTTTCTTTTCTTCTATTTATTTTAGCATATAGGATTGCCAGGAGATTAAAATTTTAGAGACAGATGAAAATTTAGAATGCTTTCTCAATTCATTAAATAATCACAGATATAAAACAACTCTGAGGAAGATGGAGAAAAGTTCCAGATGGTACCTTTGTTGTCTGAAAGAAGTTCTGGCCACATCTAATAGTGCTTTGCTGCCCCCAAATCACTTAGTTGCTGCTGCTGCTGCTGCTAAGTCGCTTCAGTCGTGTCCAACTCTGTGCGACCCCATAGACGGCAGCCCACCAGGCTCCCCCGTCCCTGGGATTCTCCAGGCAAGAATACTGGAGTGGGTTGCCATTTCCTTCTCCAGTGCATGAAAGTGAAAAGTGAAAATGAAGTCGCTCAGTCGTGTCCAACTCTTAGTGACCCCAGGGACTGTAGCCCACCAGGCTCCTCCATCCGTGGGATTTTCCAGGCGAGAGTACTGGAGTGGGGTGCCATTGCCTTCTCCAAAATCACTTAGTAAATGGGTATATATTACACAGAAATGAGAAGAACAGAATTGAGAATCTTAGCTCTTCCACTTAACTAGCTGTGTGACACTGGGCAAGTTGCTTAACTTCTCCCAGCCTTAGTTTTCTCATCTGAAAGTGGTTATTATCATGAAGGCAGTGAAATAATGACAGGCCAGGCTCAGGGTGCCTGTTGCATAGTCCGTATTGAGTAAATGGCACCTGTAATGATTGTTTTTATTGTCACCATACCAAGAAAAAATCAGCGTGGCTAGAAACGTGATACGTACACTGACTCCCCATGTTGGCAGCGTTCCTACCACACCCGCGGATGAGTACAGTGCTCTTCTGTATTCATGAGCCTGCCTCTCACCAAAGACTAAGGGGTCCCTGATTCTTGGGAGTTTGATTCTTCCTTCCATCTTTATCGGCCCCAAGTCTGGCTCAGTGCCAGATATACAGTAGGTGCTCCATATCTGTTGCATAAGACAAGTAATGAATAAGAGAAGTTCTCTCTTAATAAGTAAAACAATCTTTTTTAGAATTTATGTAATAATATCAAATTTCAAAGAATGTATCAGCAAGTTTTTGGCTACATAGCTCTCTTAGGTAAGGCAAATAAGTCTCAGTCAAATGACGAGCACCTAAGAGGTTCAGTTTGTTGCTAGGATACAAATATATTAATTTGCTCCCTGAACTAATCGGCATTCTAGTTGGGCATACAAAACAAACATGTAGGAAGATACACGTTGTACAAAATCAGCACCTCTCTCTATAGTATCTTGAACTGCTAGTAAATTCTTTTCAACACAGAAAAGTTATTTGATAAATAATATTACAGAAGATACCCTTATGTAGTATGTGATGATTTGCTGGTGGAATCATAGAGGCAGTTATTATGTGCAGATGAGGGAAGAATCCAGATTCTAGTATACCGAGTGAAATTGAAATCGGAAGATTAACTGAAAAGAAATGAGATTTTTCTGCAGGTTTTGAACATACCAAACAAAGTTATAGAGATGAAGAAGTGGACATACAGTACTTAGACATATAGAAGTGGTTTAAAAGATTTTAGAATAAGTGAGATATTTTTGTTAAACAGAAGTAGGATTATTTTCTCTATGCATGTGGCAAGGGCTGCCTGCCTGCCCTCACTCAGCGTGATTCTTTGGAACAGGAGATTGAAATCAGAGTCTTAACTCACTCAACATAGGTTTGAAATGATGAAACAGATATGAAATGATGAAAGAATGAAAAGTTTAGAAAGAGTAATACAGACAGAATGGTGGGGCATTTCAAAAGCATAACTGTAACAATTCATAGGTTAGGTGAAATGTAGAAAGAATTTAATTTTTTTCCAAGGAAAGGATAAATTTAAAAATGCATGGAACAGAAAGATGGTCAAGTGAAAAAAATACTCAGAATCATAGTGTACAAGGAAATAAATAGTAGTACCTGGGGATACAGTGGAGATTTGAAATGCATCTTGGAAAAGTTCAATATAGTTATCTTCCTAGAGTTGGAATTTTTACTCTTGCTTCAGCATTCATTTGATTTTAGTGGGGAGGACTTAACAGATTTAAGAAATACAAATTATTGACAGAAGGAAATAATCCATTCAGTAAGTAGAAGGAAAAGGAGTTTTCATGTCAGACCAAGAAATAATAAGTGCAAATATAAGAAGTAGTGTAGTTTACTAAGTGATAACTAGGAAGCTCCCTTTCTCACACCATCACGGCCTGCTGTGGCAGACTTGCCTTCATTTCCCACTAAAGTATATTATCAAAGACAAACAGAAGCTCAGTATTCATAATCATTAAGTTTTGCTGAATTGCAACTCACTGTTCGTATTGGCTCAGTTTGATGGGCGAAAATGTGGCATTAAACGTTATCCTTGATGATCCTGAAATGATTACATCATTCCTTCTATTCCTTCTGGAAAAGACACAAGAAGCTGGCAGGCTTTTCCAACTGATAAAATCAAACTTCATTAGTCAATATAAAACTATGCACAAGAAAGAAAGAGGGACATGGAAACATTAACTCTTTCTAATGGGGCAGGAGAGAGTGCCATATACAGATAGTGCTGAATAAACAGTTGTTTTACCATATCGCCTTCATGAAAGTATAACCTACTGGAAAACTAGGCAGAGAAACCCTGTCCAGAAACACAGATCCGAAACTACCATGAAAAGATTGTTATTGGAGCCTAATATGGATTTATTATCTCCTGTCAGGCCAAATTCAGATTATAAATTTGTCATCAGTGGAAAAGGAAGCTAGTTGATAGTCCTGTTTTCGAGTTCTTATATTTTGTTTGAAACTAATTAGTAAAATAGAAAGAAATTCTTTCCATAATTACATGCTCTCAGTTTAAAATAATTTTAAGTTTCAAGAAGGCACTGTACTTAAAAAAAAATATATCCCTTTGAATAGTAACCATTTGTTTTAGGCTGAAGCTACTATATCAGTGAAATCTTTTAGGACAGAATTATCAGGACCAAAAAAGGCATTGTAGATGCTACAACCTTAAGTGAATGTTTGATAAATCAATTTGAGGGAACCAGGGGTAAAAAAGCATTTTCTCATAGCACAAATGCGTCAAAGAGACAGCTTTATTGAGAAGAGTCCTTTTCAGGTGTGCTGAGTCACTTGGCAGAATGACTGTGACATAAACCACATAAGAATTAAACAACTACAACTCAGTTGTTTGTGTGACTTTTATTTTTGTTTTTGTGGAAATAAAAATCTAGCTCCATTTCTGTTTTCCATATAATTACAGAATCTGTCTACTGACATTAAAAGGGTTTACTTGGAAAAGTTCCTTTTATGAGGTGAACTGGTTTGCTTGGCAGTCATATAAATGCTATCTAAAGGTATTCAGAAGCCCCACAAGATGCAAGTACTATTTAAAAATGTACTAACCAGAGGCGATCTGTCATTTCCTTCCTGTAATGTCCTATCCCCACATGCCCCACCCCACTGTTTTTTCTCCTGAAACACAGCCGCCTTCTGTTTTTCCCCAGGGCAGATCTGTTCTTTTCTCTCGCTCCCCTGGACCACATACTCCCCTGCTGACCGTTCTCAGTGGGGACTTGTCCTTTACAACTTTACAGTATAGGTATTTGGGTACTTACTTTCTTTTCAAAGTTGTAAACTCTTTGAAGGACAAAACTATTTCCCCTCAATGCTTCGTCTAGTTTCTTGTACATAGCTGGCAATAAATATTTACCAAATAGATAACTATTTCTCTTTGTGTATTGCAGGTCATCTAGAAGACCCCTACTTTGTTCAGTGAGAGGAGTGGGAGAGATTTATTCTGGATGGTAGAACAAAAGGAAGAATATTGATGGATTTTAAACTGCAGTTTTTAAAGCACTTGAGAACACTGAGGAAATAACTTCTTCTCCTGCACTGCTCATATAGGTTAAGGTGCAGCTGATGCAGCTGAGAAAAATGCAGAGCATCAAGAAGGAGCAGGCATCTCTTGATGCTGGTACCAACGTGGACAAGATGATGGTGCTTAATTCTGCCTTGACCGAAGTCTCCGAAGACTTGACGACAGGGGAAGAACTCCTTCTCAATGAAGGAAGTGTGGGGAAAAACAAGTCTTCAGCATGTCGGAGGAAACGGGAATTCATTCCCGACGAGAAGAAGGATGCCATGTATTGGGAAAAGAGGCGGAAAAATAACGAAGCTGCCAAGAGGTCCCGGGAGAAACGTCGACTGAATGACCTGGTTTTGGAGAACAAACTCATTGCACTGGGAGAAGAAAACGCCACTTTAAAAGCTGAACTGCTTTCCCTAAAATTAAAGTTTGGTTTAATTAGCTCAACAGCCTATGCCCAGGAGATTCAGAAACTCAGTAATTCTACAGCTGTGTACTTTCAAGACTACCAGACTTCCAAATCCACTGTGAGCGCCTTTGTGGATGAGCATGAGCCCTCCATGGTGGCCAGCAGTTGCATTTCTGTCATCAAGCACTCTCCTCAGAGTTCTCTGTCTGATGTTTCAGAAGTATCCTCGCTAGAACATTCACAGGAGGGCCCTGTGCAGAATGGCTGCAGAAGCCCAGAAAGCAAGTTCCAGGTCATCAAGCAAGAGCCATTGGAACTGGAGAGCTATGCCAGGGAACCCAGAGATGACCGAGGTGCCTACCGAGGGGCCGTGTATCAGAACTACATGGGGAATTCCTTTCCCGGATACTCGCACTCTCCCCCTCTGCTGCAGGTCAACCGATCCTCCAGTAACTCTCCGAGGACATCAGAAACTGATGAAGGTGCAGTAGGAAAGTCATCCGACGGAGAAGATGAGCAGCAGGTTCCCAAGGGCCCGATCCACTCTCCCGTCGAACTTCAGCGTGTCCACGCCACGGTGGTTAAAGTTCCAGAAGTGAATTCCTCTGCCTTGCCACACAAGCTTCGGATTAAAGCCAAAGCCATGCAGATAAAAGTGGAAGCCTTCGATCATGAGTTTGATGGCACGCAAAAACTTTCCTCGCCTGTTGATATGACGTCTAAGAGACATTTCGAACTCGAGAAGCATACCACCCCCAACCTGGTACATTCTTCTCTCACTCCCTTTTCAGTCCAAGTGACTAACATTCAAGATTGGTCTCTCAAATCTGAACACTGGCATCAAAAAGAACTTAATGGCAAAACTCAGAGTAGTTTCAAAACTGGAGTGGTGGAAGTGAAAGACAGTGGTTACAAAGTCTCTGACCCAGAGAATTTGTTTCTGAAGCAGGGGATAGCAAACTTGTCTGCAGAGGTGGTCTCACTTAAAAGACTTATAGCCACACACCAAATCTCTGCTTCAGACTCTGGGTAAAATTACTACTGAACAAGCTCTGGGCCTTTAGAGATGTCATTTGCAATAGATGAGTACGTTTTGTATTAGCCTGAATTTTCACTGGACCTGTGATGTCATTTCACTGTATAACGTTCACATGTTGTCTGTTGGGTGTCTTTTTGTGCACAAATTATTATGAAGATTAGACTGTGTTATCACTCTGCCTTGTGTATAGTCAAATAGTCCATCGCAAAGACTGTATATATTGAACATTATTTTTGTTGTTCTATTATAAAGTGTGTAAGTTACCAGTTTCAATAAAGGATTGGTGACAAGCACAGAACTTTTGCTCTATTGCACTTAGTTTTATGGGAAAGAAAGCAATTTAAGTTACAAAAGTAGATACTGTATTAAGATACTCTGCATTTTATTTATTTGCAGGAGTTTTCTCCCATCTATAGTAAATGAAAGTCACTCAGTCATGTCCGACTTTGTGACCCCATGGACTGTAGCCTGCCAAGCTCCTCTGTCAATGGAATTCTCCAGGCCAGAATATTGGAGTGGGTAGCCGTTCCCTTCAGGGCATCTTCCCAACCCAGGGATCAAACCCAGGTCTTCCACACTGCAGGTGGATTCTTTACTGTCTGAGGGAAAACTAAAACATAAGTTCAACACATAATTTTCTTTTCCTAGTTTGGTCCAGGGTATGGTAAGTTTGAAAACCTTCCATAGGAGGAGAATAGAGAAAAGGGGGTGGGGAGTGCATTTTCTTGCATCTGAGCCTAGTAATTTACTAAATTACTCCCTGTTATATAGTTTTCTTTAAGGTTTCGTTTTCTATATCCTTTTTGTTTTTAAGTAGAAAAATCCAAGTTGTTTAGCATCAGCATGTCTTTAGTCATCTCTTTTAAGTATGACACATGGAAGTGAATAGTTGAGTCATTGACCCCCTTTGTTATTTAGAGGTTCTATTAAAGAGTGGATTAAAGACTAAGGATGAAGTCATTTTTATGTTATTGTAAATCTTAACAGTTCTAGGGTATAACAGTCTAGGAAATTAAGCTAGTGAAATACTGTTTTTACTTAGTTTCCAGAATTTCAAAGAACACATCAATGATCACATTTCATCATATTCAACCTGAGTATATGTAATGAGTTGGCTTTTTACAGTTTGTTAATGATGACTATAAATAATAGCTCCAGTTTGGAAACTATAATATAGAAGTCCAGAAGAAAGCGTCATTCTAAGTAAACCAGTGGCAAGATCATGACTGATGCTTGGTCCAGGATCCTCAGTCGTCCCATAGAAGTAAGTGTCCTTAAATACACATTCTAAGTAAACCAGTGGCAAGATCATGACTGATGCTTGGTCCAGGATCCTCAGTTGTCCCATAGAAGTAAGTGTCCTTAAATACACATTCTAAGTAAACCAGTGGCAAGATCATGACTGATGCTTGGTCCAGGATCCTCAGTCGTCCCATGGAAGTAAGTGTCCTTAAATACAGGCAAGCGTGTCTTCTGTTGCAAGGTGGGACTGGCTTCTGGGTGGGCTGGAGGGGTGAGCGGATGTTGGTTAAGAACAGCTTTCTCCAGAGCTGTTCTCACCAAAGCCTCTGCAGAACTGCTCCCACACTGCCTTCTTTCTCATCCTAGCGATGAGAAGTATGTGTGTGTGTGCCGGGGGCATAGGGTGGGGGTCTTGAGGCTTCATAATACATGTGCAGGATGACTTAGCCCTCACTCTGTTACCCATATCTCCCAATTATAACATCCCAGTTTAGAGGGCCCCTGCCTTTTTGACTGCCTGATTTTTAGTATTTTAAACTTCCTACACTTTTATATTTTAAAAAGAGATCCTTTGAGTTAAAGGGAATGCTGGGACACACACACAGGCCATCCACTTTGTCCTTTTGGACATGGTGACCAGTTTCCTCTGAAATCTGACGCTTAGGGAATTTGTTGCCAGTCTCAGCCCTTGGACTTGTCTTTTCAGCAGTTTTTAGTGACTGGATGAGGCCCAGAGGCACACCTATATCATCTGCAAATGTTACAGGGCAGAGGAGGGTTAAGATACTGGATGGTAGTCGACATCCAAAAGTATTTCACAGCCTAGAATGGATGGAATGACTATAACAACATGAATCAAAATAGGACAGGGTGTAAAGTCAGGTTCCTGTGTTAAGTGGGAAAACAAAAGGCTGTCCAAGTTCACAACTGGGGAGAAAACAATAACTCCATATGGAAGAAAAAAAGCCCTAGTTCCCTTCAGTATGCCCAGTGCAGTGCTGGGCTGTGTCAACAGTGTCCAAAAAAAGAGACCAAGGTCCTGCTGTCCTGGGAGCATGCCTGCCAAGAGATTCAGTAGTAGACTCCCAGGGAGATTCTGCAGCCATGAAATAGAAAATATTAAGAAAACTGTTGATAAATTGCCCCCAAAAGGGATGAACCACAGACTGTGTGGTACTTACTTTAAGTGTCCAAGTGGATAATAGCAAAAAAGGTCAATCTTGAGTTGTTTTCAGAAGAATTGAAATGTGACTGTCAGATAAGGAGCAAAGCACCCTGCCCACCTGAGGCTATGTTACCTCCCCTGTGAATTGCTAACATTAGCTACTGTGGTAACTATATTGCATCTGGATGCCCCCCTCCCTAGTCATTTTGTCTTATAATTTCAAGCATCTAAGATTCTGTGGACATGAGTTTGGTGATGGACAGGCAAGACTGGCATGCTGCAGTCCATGGGGTCCCAAAGAGTTGGACATGACTGAGCGACTGAGGACATGGCTAGGATATCTAAAATGGTACTTCTTAAGCATAAAGGAGGACAACAAGGACCTACTGTATAGCACATGGAATTCTGCTCAATGTTAACATAGATGGGAGGGGAGTTTGGGGGAGAATGGATGTATGTATACGTGTGGGTGAGTCCCTTCACTTTTCACCTGAAATTATCACACCGTTAATCAGCTATGTGCTATGCTTAGTCACTCAGTTGTGTCAACTCTTTGCAACCCCATGGACTGTAGCAAGCCAGGCACCACTGTCCATGGGATTCTCTAGGCAAGATTACGGAAGTGGGTTGTCATGCCCTCCTTCAGGTGATCTTCCCAACCCAGGGACTGAACCCAGGTCTCCCATATTACAGGGGGAAGTTCTTTATCATCCAAGCCACCAGGGAAGCCCAAGAATACTGGAGTGGGTAGCCTATATCTTCCCTAGGTATCTTCCTGACCCAGGAATCGAACCGGAGTCTCCTGCATTGCAGGCGGATTCTTTACCAGCTCAGCTACCAGGGAACCCCTAATTGGCTATACCCCAAAACAAAATAAAAAGCTTAAAAAAAATAAAGGCTGACATAACAATTCCAGACTCACTAGGAACCAAAGAGAGATTAAGTCAGATAACACTGTGATACTTCTGCTCTACAGTGTCAGCTGAGGAAATGCTACCGCTTCTCTGTCCCACTCACAAGGTTCAAAACAGTGATGTAAAATGTGTTTAAAGGCAAATGAATCTATGTGTGCTAAGTCGCTTCAGTCGTGTCTACCTCTTTGTGACCCTATAGACTGTAGCCTGCCAGGCTCCTCTGTCCATGGGATTCTCCGAGCAAGAATACTAGAGTGGGTTGCTGTTTCCTACTCCAGGGCGATCTTCCCAATCCAGGGCATCCCAACCCAGGGATCTCATGTCTTCTGCATTGGCAGGCGGGTTTTTTACCACTGGTGCCACCTGGGAAGCCCAATAAGTCTCTAACTATACTCAAAAAGTAAGAGAGGGAAGCCCCAGAGCACCAAAATTCTTAGGAACTCCCAGAAAGATGTCTATCAGGCAGGAAGTGGCAGCCAGGAAAACACAGAAGCCCCATATCAGTCACTGGCCATGAGCAGAGAGAGGGAAGCCTGCATGGTCAGCAGTGGAACTAAGGGGGAGGCTGCAGCAGAAATGACTGGATTTCCCCTCCACCTGCCCAGGATGAGGTGAGCAAGGAGTGTGGTGGGTGGGTGGGGAGAGTCAAGACAGGCAGTGTCGCGGGGCCAATGTGTAGAACCCAGATATGCGTCCCCTGTAGCCTGCCTACAGCACACCCCTCCTGTGTTCAGCAGTATCTCATTAGTATTGTGCCCGCTTTATAAAGGAAAATACCTGGACTCTCAGAGGTTAACTTGCCAAAATTTCTCACAGCAGCCAGAACCCAGGCCCCACAGGACCAGGACAAGGCAGGCCAGGCAAGTATCATCTGACACTTTAGTTTTCCCCTAAAATAATCCAGGGAGATGAGACTAGAGTCTCTCTAATCTGCAGCAAAGAAGGGTGGAATCTAAGGAGGTGTCCAAGTTGTAAGTACCCTTTCTTTGCAAATTAGTGGAAGTGCTATGTAAGCATCTCCTTTTGAGTGAAATCATTGTTGTGTAATGACTCATTTTCATCTTCAAGGAGCGAATATTCCCAAATAAAAACCACTAACATTTGGGTAGGTCTAAAAAACCATGTTAGATTTTTTTTTTATGGTAGCTATTGAGCTTACTTTTGAAAACTAAAAATTATTTCTCAAAAGTGAGAATCACTAGCAGCACCCGTGTGTGTGTGTGCATGTGTGTGCATGTGCGTTCATGCACTTCATGGGGCAGGTGCTAGGGCTTGTTTAGGAAGTAGTACAACCACTGGAGTGACACTATGATGTCCGCAAACTACTCAAACCAGGAAAATTTAAATAAGGAATACTCAAGTTTCCAGTGAAGATAGAGAAATAAAGAGAATTTAGAATTGCAGTCAGAGTTGCAGTTGAGTTGCAGTTGAAATTAGAGTTGCAGTTGAATTAGAAATGTAAACTAGGATGTCTTATGGGAGGGTGAAGTAAAATATGACTGGTTTAAAGACTTTGGCAGCATTTTCTGCAGAGCTAGCTTTTCCTGATTCTAATGAATATAAGGGAAAAAAATAATTCAAGAACTAATGGAGGTAAGTGGGAGCAGTCTTGGCAAAGGAGAGCAGGTAGCATTAGACGGTGACAAAGAACTTTACTTAAAAGTCAGGAGGGCATGCCACTGTCTCCATTGAGTCATGATGGAGATTGCCACGGCGTGATTGCTGTTGTTGAGTATTGATAGTGTTACTGGCAACAAATAGAAGTATTTCATAAAGTAAACTAAGCGAAGCAACCCAGGCAGATACCACTGCCATTTTTCATATTTTCATTTTTCCTTTTTCCATTTTGTCAGCCTTGCCACGTGAGGAGGAAAAGGTTACTTTGGGGAAAGTGCTTGAATAAAGTCCAAGGTTCTGGAAGTCAAGAATAAGACCCACTTGAAAGTGCACATGAACACAATTCTGAAGATAGGAAAGGAGAGGAAGATCATTCAGTAACAATACATGGTGATTTAACAAAAGGGAGACTAGCAGAAGCCTCAGAATGAACTGTCCTTGAAGTGAGCAGATATTTCAATGTAACAAGTTTTCCTATAAGTTTTTCTGGGGCTTCTCTTGTGGCTCAGAGGTAGAGAATCTGCCTGCAATGGAAGAGATGCAGGAGCCACGGGTTTGATTCCTGAGTCAGGAAGATCCCCTGAAGAAGGAAACGCCAACCCACTCCAGCATTCTTGCCCAGGAAATCCCAAGGATGAAGGAACCTGGCAGGCTATAGTCTGTGGAGTCGTAGAGAGTTGGACATGATTGAGCGACTAAACGACAACAACAACAAAAGACCCAGTTAATAAAAAAAATAATAATAAAGTTAATCTAATAGCTATACCAGATATACCATGAGAAGGGACTTTTTTTTTTTTTTTTTTAGAAAATAACTTTGATGTACTACTGGGGTCACAAGGGAAGCCCTAAAAACAGTGATGTCAGCAGGTCCTGGGCACCAAAAGAAAGCGGTTGGGTTGCTTTGCAGAGAAAATGAGAGCAGAAGAGGGTGGGGTGGTTTGTGCTGTGTTCAGGAGGCTACTTTTGAAAGGATGGGGGGTAGAGAGAAAAGAGGAGAGAGACAGGAGAGAGGAGGCCCAAGCAGGCCACTGATGAGTATGTGGCAAATACATTAATAACATTTCCTTCTCAAATTTTCAGTAAGTCCTACTAGGTGCTCGGCTGGTTTGTGAGTGGGTTTTTGTTTGCTGACTTTGGGTCGGCATTCGGCAGAGCAAGGCAGCTTGCCTGGGAGTAGGGGTGGGGAGGGTTGGCACCCAGAGGAAACTGAAGAATCTAGATGGGCATTTGGACCTTGACCACCCATGTAACTGAGGCTAGGAGACTACGTTAGCTGGATCTTGGGGGCTTAGAGAAGCCCTGCCCATTATTAAATATGAATTGCCTCCAGATGCCTTTGTGCTGTGTGCTATGGAGGAAACAGCAAAAAAGGACAGTATCTCCTCTTGAGTTTTGAATTTGCTTGTGATGGAAAGACCAAGACACTAAAAGTGGGAACAGCCAGTAGACATTACCAAGAGGTAGAATGTATGGGGGAAAGTATGCCTGCGAGAGAAGCTGAAGGGCGGACTGCAGCCATAGCAAGGACCTGGGGGACACCCCAGCAAGAAAAGAATGGGCTGCAGGGGGCGTTAGCACTTGGACCTCAGGGAAGAGCTGAGTAGCAGTGCAGGTATTCTCGATCCCTGAAGAAGTGAATTTATTTAGAAGATCGATAAGCCATGTATAAAGTAGATGGCCAGTGTGAATTTGCTGTATGATGCAGGGAGCTCACACCTGGTGCCCTCTGACAACCTGGAGGGGTGGGATGAGTGGGAGGTGGGAGGAAGATTCAGGAGGGAGGGGACATATATATACCTATGGCTGATTCATGTTAACATACGCAAGCGTATTGGTTGCTTCAGTCGTGTGTGACTGTGCAACCCTATGAACTATACTGCCAGGCTTCTCTGTTCATGGGATTCTCCAGGCAAGAATACTGGAGCGGGTTGCGATGCTGTTCTCCAAGTGATCTTCCCAACCCAGGGATTGATCCGGTATCTCTTAGGTATCCTGCATTGGCAAATGGGATCTTTACAACTAGTGCCACCTGGGAAGCCCGTTAATATATGGCAGAAACCTTTTTTTTTTTCCCAATTAATTAATTTATTTTAATTGGAGGATAATTACTTCATAATATTATGATGGTTTTTGCCACACATCATGTATCAGCCACAGGTATACATATGTTCCCCCCAACCCCATCCTGAACTCCCCTCCCTTCTCTCTATACCCTATTCCTCTGGGTTGTCCCAGAGCACTGGCTTTGGGTGCCCTGCTTCATGCATCAAACTTGCTCCAGTCATCTGTTTTACAAGTGGTAATGTACCTGTTTCAATGCTATTCTCTCAAATCATCCCATCCTCGTCTTCTCCCACTGAGTCCAAAAGTATTTCTTTACATGTGTCTCCTTTGCTGCCCTGCATGTAGGATTGTTGCTACCATCTTTCTAAATTCCATATATATGCAGTTAATATACAGTATTTGTTTTTCTCTTTCTGACTTACTTCACTCTGTATAATAGGTTCCAGGTTCATCCACCTCATTAGAACTGATTCAAATGCATTCCATTTTATAGCTAAATAATATTCAATTGTGTGTATGTTCCACAACTTCCTTATCCATTCATATGCCAATGAACATCTAGGTTGCTTCCTTTTTAATTGGAGGATAATTGCTTTATGATACTGTATTTGGTTGATGTATGGCAGAAACCAAAAACAATATTGTAAAGCAATTATCTTCCAATTAAAAATAAATAAATTTTAAAAGACAAGATTGGTAAGAAATAAAATTTAAAAGTAAGTGTAGAACCTTTTGTCGAAGGACTTTGAATTCCAGGTTTGAAAAATTACCCCTGCTTCGCTTAGGAATGGCTAGAGGAAAACACAGTCTCGGTCTCCTAACTGCCTGCTGAAAAACAAATTCAAGTGTGCGGTCAGGAGAGCAGGTGGGCAAGGGTGAAGGGAAAGATTTGCGGAAGGCCAGAATGAATCAGGGAGAGAGATTTGTGGTCAGAGCGCAAAGGGGGAACAGAAAAGGATGTTGTGGGTAGACACATGAGCAGAGGTCTCCGGAGTTTGGGGAGGGGGGCTGGGTTGAAGTCATGTGGGGCTGGGGTGTGGGCTCATCCCAGGAACCCCACGACGAGGCCCACTGGGCAAATGTGAGCAGACAGTGTGCGCTCTCCTGGTGCCCGGACAGCCGCTGACGCTGACCTCCACCACAGCCCTGAGCCGCCCTTGTGCCTGGCCTGGGTGCAGATTAAAAGTGACAGAGCATCTTCACGCATCCATGTTGCCAGGTTGGAAATTTCCTAAGGGTGCTCCGGAGTCACCCTCTTCCACTTACTCTTGAAGTCTGGACTCAGAGCTTCTCCCAGCAGGTCCCCTAGACCTGCCCAGGTGTGCACTGAATTCTCCAGAAAAGAGGATGGGGAGAAAGGTGAGAAAACATGGCAGTGCTGAACCGAAGCTGCTGAGAAGAAACCCCAGGGAGGCTCCTGGCAGGAGAAGGGGGCTGCGGCCCTACACTCCAGGAGGTTGATGGGACGGGAGGCTGGCTCACCTGGGCACAGAATCAGAGAGGTCAGTGCAGCAGTTTTCCTTTTCGGAACTTACCCAGAACTGCTAAGTTGCCATACAACCAGCCTTTTCCAGCAGGCAGTTCATAAGATCGCTTCTTTTCTCTCCTTAAAATCATGTCACCATACAATATGAAAAATCCAAGTGTGAAATTTAGCTGAAAAGCTCTGACATGCCCGCATGCATCAGCATTTTCTGGACGCTTCACCAGTAATGAATTGAGCCAATCAGGGTTCCTGAGAAGGTGGATTGGAGTGAACCTATTCTGTTTTCTACAAAGTAGGATAAATGTCACAGTAAATGACGTTTTGCTTCTTTGATTTGTACTTGCTTTTGACTGTACGCCAAGTGGCAACTGAGATCACATCTAGATCACTGCTGTGCAAAATTGTGATAATTATTTTGATAATTCAAGTGAAAGGATTCTGAAATTTTTGATATTGTAAATGAACATCTTTTTCCAAAAAATCAAGATAATTGCCTTGCTATGAATATGCAAATTAGGCCTAAAGCTTGCAAAACACACAGAAAGTGTGTTTTCGCTAGGTAGAAGGAATCATCTTAGCACCTCTTTAGAGTCATGCAATAAAGCAGAAATGCAGAAAGTGTCACTCTTGTGTTCAGTGAATTTGAAGGTAAATTAACTTCAGGCCAAAATGTTCAGTGATGGAGAAAAGTGTTATATAATAACTGATGAAAGCAATAAACAATGGCTACGCAGAAGGAAATACAAGCAATTACTAGAACCTACTACTTTTTGTTTGTCACTGCCTAACATTTTTGCCAATTTCTCTGATGCCCAAAAAACACGAACAGGGTGCCAAAATTGAACTCTGCCTTAAAAATACAGTAATATGTGTTTTTGATGAAAGCATAATAGAGAAGTAATAACAGGTCATATTCCTGAGCATGCCTTTATAAGAACTCAAGGCTTTAAACATATAAAATTATTATGTGTGTCAAGTCAGGAACACAAGCAGCATTTCCTCTGCACCCTCTTTTCTCATCCCCACCCCACTTCCTCATTCCCACATGACTGGAGAACAAACTGATGGGGAAACCAGGGTTTGGTGACAGCAGATTCTGAAACTTCATTCAGAGGAATATTCTGCCTGTAGTGACAGAAATTGTTTGCCTCAGGAAGTATAGCTGGTCAGAGTAAGGATATGGGAGCGCTGGGTTTCAACACAGTGTCAACAGTATTATCTATACTTCTGAGAGCTTTTATGGTGTCCATCAGGGAAGTGTGACTTAACGAGCTGTATTAGTCAAGTGTGTTTAGAGAAACAAAACCAATAGCATTTAAGGATATCTATATCTACTTCTCCCGGAGAAGGCAATGGCACCCCACTCCAGTACTCTTGCCTGGAAAATCCCATGGGCGGAGGAGCCTGGTGGGCTGTAGTCCATGGGGTCACTAAGAGTCGGACACGACTGAGTGACTTCACTTTCACTCTTCACTTTCATGCATTGGAGAAGGAAATGGCAACCCACTCCAGTGTTCTTGCCTGGAGAATCCCAGGGATGGGGGAGCCTGGTGGGCTGCCGTCTATGGGGTCGCACAGAGTCGAACACAACTGAAGGGACTTAGCAGCAGCAGCAGCATATCTACTTCTCCATCTACTGAGAGAGAGAGATTGAGATTTATTATGAGGAATTGGCTCATGTAAATATGGGGCCTGAGAGGCCCACAATCTGCTTCTGTAAGCTGCAGAGCCAGGAAAGCCAAGCCAGTTGTATAACCATCTGAGTGCAAAGGCCTGAGAACCAGGAGAGCAGATGGTGCAAATCTCAGTCCGAGGGCAGAAAAAAATGATGAGATGTCCCAGCTCAAGCAATAAGGCAGAGAGAGAGAGAGAGAGAGAGAGAATTCTCCCTTCCTCTACCTTTTGTTCTAGTCAGGACCTCAAATTGGATGAGGCCCTGCACATTGGGAAGGGCAACCTGCTTTACTCAGTCCATGGATTCAAATGTTAGCCTCCTCCAGAAATACCCTCACAAATACAGCCAGAATCATGGTTAATCTAGGCACCCTGTGGCCAGTCAGTTGACACATAAAATTAACCATCACACCTGCCTAAGCTCACAGAACTGGCAGGTAGCAGAGTCAGGATGTGATTTCAGGAGCCATGTTCCTGACTGGTCCACACTGCCTTTTATTCAAACTAGTGGTGCTTTAAAAGGCAGTAAGAAGAAAGAAAAGAAGAAAAAGGACAATAAGTATATTATCCTCTTGGTTTAGGCCTATTTGCCTCATGTCTGTGGGGTGCTACAGCAGTCCCTTAACTCCCAACTCTTCTTTACTATGTGCTTATATTACATAATATACTATATACAGTATACACACATACACACACACACACATATGTCTGTGTGTATGTATATACATCTGTATGTATATGTGTGTGTGTTTGTATTCACACACTAAACCACCACCATGTATTATTACTGGTATTTCTGATTTTCCATCTAAAAATTGTTCTCATGTTATATATTTAAAACTAATACAATGTTATATGTCAATTATATCTCAATAAAAATGTACACATATATGTGTGTGTGTTGTGTATATACTATATATATAGTATATTATGTAATATACATATATATACACAAGGGTTTCCCTGGTGGCTCAGATGGTAAAGAATCTGCCAGCAATGCGGGAGACCTGGGTTCTATCCCTGGGTTGGGAAGATCCCCTGGAGGAGGGCATGGCAACCCACTCCAGTATTCTTGCCTGGAGAACCCCCATGGACAGAGGACCCTGGCAGACTACCGTCCATGGGATCACAAAGAGCTGGACACAACTGAAGGATTAATCCCACACATATATACATACCTCATGCCCACTGTTGCAGATTGACCTCCACTCACTTTTTTAAAACCTCAGTAGGTCCTCTTGTTAATAAATAATAAAAGCCGAACTCCTTTATTTGGCACTCAATATTTTGGCCAATACTAATTTTTCCAGGCTTATCTGTTACCCACAGATTTGAGGCAAAGACTCAGACTCAACTTAGCGACTAAAGTACCACCATGTATTATTACTAGTGTTTCTGATTTTTCCATCTAAAAATTGTTCTCACATTGTACATTTAAAACTAATACAATGTTATTTGTCAATTATATCTCAATAAAAATAAATTTTATTTTAAAAAAGATAAAAAGTATTTGATATTATACCCCTTAAGGACAATTTGAATAAATTAAGTCACCTGACAAGTCTCTGAAAATGCAAAGGAAAACTGTCCTAGTATTTTAGACCAGAGATTTCCAACTTTCATTTGTTTATCACACAGTTCTAGCTATACCAAGAAAAAGTACATCCATCCATCCATTTATCTATCAGTCTCTCCATCCACATCAACCCAATTCTCACACACACTCACACTCAGTGCATGTACTAGAGTCAAAGCATTAAATGATAATGAAGTTTTATGTAACTGATTTTAGACAAATAAATGTAAAAAGAAATTCCAATATTTTCCCTGCATCAAGGAGGATAATCTTTTTTTTTCACTCTTTATCAATATTTTTTTATTGAAGAATAGTTGATTTACAGTGTGTTAATTTCTGCTGCACAGCAAAGTTATTCAATGATAGGTGTGTGTATATATATATACATTCTTTTTATTTTTTATTTTATTTTTTAATATAAATTTATTTATTTTAATTGGACGCTAATTGCTTTACAATATTGTATTGGTTTTACCATACATCAACATGAATCCACGACAGGTATACATGTGTTCCCCACCCTGAACCCCCCTTCCTACCTCCCTCCCCATACCATCCCTCTGGGTCATCCAAGTGCACCAGCCCTGAGCATCCTGTATTATGCATCGAACCTGGTGGCGATTCGTTTCATATATGATAATATGCATGTTTCAATGCCATTTTCCCAAATCATCCCACCCTCGCCCTCTCCCACAGAGTCCAAAAGACTGTTCTATACATCTGTGTCTCTTTTGCTGTCTTGCATACAGGGTTATCGTTACCATCTTTCTAAATTCCATCATATCAGATCAGATCAGTCGCTCAGTCGTGTCCGACTCTTTGCGACCCCATGAATCGAAGCACGCCAGGCCTCCCTGTCCATCACCAACTCCCGGAGTTCACTCAGACTCACGTCCATCGAGTCAGTGATGCCATCCAGCCATCTCATCCTCTGTTGTCCCCTTCTCCTCCTGCCCCCAATCCCTCCCAGCATCAGAGTCTTTTCCAATGAGTCAACTCTTCGCATGAGGTGGCCAAAGTACTGGAGTCTCAGCTTTAGCATCATTCCTTCCAAAGAAATCCCAGGGCTGATCTCCTTCAGAATGGAATGGTTGGATCTCCTTGCAGTCCAAGGGACTCTCAAGAGTCTTCTCCAACACCACAGTTCAAAAGCATCAATTCTTCGGCGCTCAGCTTTCTTCACAGTCCAACTCTCACATCCATACATGACCACAGGAAAAACCATAGCCTTGACTAGACGGACCTTTGTTGGCAAAGTAATGTCTCTGCTTTTGAATATGCTGTCTAGGTTGGTCATAACTTTCCTTCCAAGGAGTAAGCGTCTTTTAATTTCATGGCTGCAGTCACCATCTGTAGTGATTTTGGAGCCCAGAAAAATAAAGTCTGACACTGTTTCCACTGTTTCCCCATCTATTTCCCATGAAGTGGTGGGACCGGATGCCATGATCTTCGTTTTCTGAATGTTGAGCTTTAAGCCAACATTTTCACTCTCCTCTTTCACTTTCATCAAGAGGCTTTTGAGTTCCTCTTCACTTTTTGCCATAAGGGTGGTGTCATCTGCATATCTGAGGTTATTGATATTTCTCCCAGCAATCTTGATTCCAGCTTGTGCTTCCTCCAACCCAGTATTTCTCATGATGTACTCTGCATATAAGTTAAATAAACAGGGTGACAATATACAGCCTTGACGAACTCCTTTTCCTATTTGGAACCAGTCTGTTGTTCCATGTCCAGTTCTAACTGTTGCTTCCTGACCTGCATACAAATTTCTCAAGAAGCAGATCAGGTGGTCTGGTATTCCCATCTCTTTCAGAATTTTCCACAGTTTATTGTGATCCACACAGTCAAAGGCTTTGGCATAGTCAATAAAACAGAAATAGATGTTTTTCTGGAACTCTCTTGCTTTTTCCATGATCCAGCGGATGTTGACAATTTGATCTCTGGTTCCTCTGCCTTTTCTAAAACCAGCTTGAACATCAGGAAGTTCATGGTTCACATATTGCTGAAGCCTGGCTTGGAGAATTTTGAGCATTACTTTACTAGCGTGTGAGATGAGTGCAGTTGTGCGGTAGTTTGAGCATTCTTTGGCATTGCCTTTCTTTGGAATTGGAATGAAAACTGACCTTTACCAGTCCTGTGGCCACTGCTGAGTTTTCCAAATTTGCTGGCATATTTAGTACAGGACTTTCACAGCGTCATCTTTTAGGATTTGGAATAGCTCAACTGGAATTCCATCACCTCCCCTAGCTTTGTTCGTAGTGATGCTTTCTAAAGCTCACTTGACTTCACATTCTAGGATGTCTGGCTCTAGGTGAGTGATCACACCATCGTGATTATCTGGGTCATGAAAATCTTTTTTGTACAGTTCTTCTGTGTATTCTTGCCATCTCTTCTTAATATCTTCTGCTTCTGTTAGGTCCATAACATTTCTGTCCTTTATCGAGCTTATCTTTGCATGAAATGTTTGTTTGGTATCTCTGATTTTCTTGAAGAGATCCCTAGTCTTTCCCATTCTGTTGTTTTCCTCTATTTCTTTGCATTGATCACTGAAGAAGGCTTTCTTATCTCTTCTTGCTATTCTTTGGAACTCTGCATTCCATATATATGTGTTATTGTACTCTATTGGTGTTTTTCTTTCTGGCTTACTTCACTCTGTATAATAGGCTCCAGTTTCATCCACCTCATTAGAACTGATTCAAATGTATTCTTTTTAATGGCTGAGTAATACTCCATTGTGTATATGTACCACAGCTTTCTTTATCCATTCATCTGCTGATGGACATCTAGGTTGCTTCCATGTCCTGGCTATTATAAACAGTGCTGCGATGAACATTGGGATACATGTGTCTCAATTCTGGTTTCTTCAGTGTATATGCCCAGCAGTGGGATTGCTGGGTCATATGGCAGTTCTATTTCCAGTTTTTTAAGGAATCTCCACAATGTTCTCCATAGTGGCTGTACTAGGTTGCGTTCCCACCAACAGTGTAAGAGGGGTCCCTTTTCAAGGAGGATAATCTTGTAACATCCTGGGCATGATGACCCCACATAAAGACCACTTCTCTGTATAGGGGGCACAGAGGTAGAGGTATGAATGCTCTTCATATACTTGATGAACCAATTGGGACTTTCTTTGTAATTTTGTTTAAGCTGTATTTTAGGACCTCAGTTCAAAGCTCCTCAGTATTTTTGAATTATAAAGATATATACACATCCCTATTTATTCCCCCTTCTATTTCTTCTCACTAGCCAAGATTTTAGTGCATAATATTTATAGGTAATATAAATATTTTAAAATTTTCAACTATTTTGAATGCCTATACTATATTTTAGAACTGAGGCTGGGTTAGTTTCACAGGTGCCCAATACTGTCTGTTACTAAACTGAGCAGGAGAGTCATGGGCCTGCCTAAGTCTCTCCCAGGGCTTGGGGAAAGGCTGTATCACTAAGCGAAATTTATTGAGGCATTGGGAACTACATAACATTGAGCTTTGAATCCATCAGGAGTTGTGTTTATTCAAGTACTGGGTATCCAATCATGGAATAAAAGACCAAAGAATATTAAGTGAAAGTTGCTTAGTCATATCCGACTCTTTGTGACCCCATGGACTATACAGTCCATGGAATTCTCCAGGTCACAATATGGAAGTGGGTAGCCTTTCCCTTCTCCAGAGGATCTTCTCAACCTAGGGATAGAACCCAGGACTCCCGCATTGCCGGCAGATTCTTTACCAGCTGAGCCACAAGGGAAGCCCAAGAATACTGGAGTTCTCTGAGGGCTAGAGTTCAAATAGCTTTGGAAAAATAATCACCTATTAAAGATTTTATGGGGAGCATCTCCAAATTAATCTTTTAAAGAATACCATCTGGTCTCTGAACTTAGAGCTTCTTGAAAATGACAACTGACCCCAAAGTCATTCTCTTTTGCTGTTTTCTGCCTTGGGTTCCAGCAGCCTTCCCAATAAGTGTAAGATATTTGTAAGATTCATCATCTATTATTGCTCACTATGTGTTAGGCTTCTAAAGTAATAAAAATATTATTTTAAATAGTACATTTTTAAACTTCCTATCCCCTTTTGTGAATGTTTACTGAAGAATCATTATTAAGTCATTAAGGTAAGTATGATAATTTATTATTACATATTTGTTTTTCTACAAAATGAGAGCAGCTTGTCTATAATGGTAACAGAATCTTCAAGAACATCTGCTTTGGAGTTAACTTCTAATAGGCCTCACATGGAACAATCTGTTCTCCGTGTACAGGACTCAATCATTGCTGGAGTCCCTGAGAAAAGATGGCACCAAATCAACTACTGCTGTTTCAATTTATACTATTTTTAAATCATTTTATTTTTGGCTGTAGATGCTCTCTTCTTGAAATATACAACATATAAGAATTTTGCTAAATTCCATTTCTATAGTAAGACCAAACTATTAAATAGAGGAAACATATATAGTGCATTCAAAGAATGTAATTTTTTGCAAGTCTTTGAGGTGTTCTTGCCATTTGGGAATTTCTGCAATGAATCAGGGGACCAGAAAGCTAAGTTACAGTAATTTTTCATAATGTATGGGACAAATGTCTGCAGAACTTTTGTTGTATGATTAACTGCAGTAGCAATTCATTTGCAACCAATTTCACACAGTTTTCTGGTTTAACTTTATAAAATACAAATGCAGTCGAGCCAATCTTGCTGTGTAGACTAACCTTTGCTACTCAGTGTGTTCAAGACTCTAGCAGCAAGGACCTGACATAGAAACTTCTAGAATCATGGACTCTTATCTCCACCCAGAATTAGAATCTGCATTCTAACAAGATCCTCAGGTGATTCACACATCCCAATTAAAGTCTGAGAAATGTGATCTGTAGGGTGGCCTCCCCCAAACTCTGTTGTGGTGAAATTAGTGAAAAGTGGAGAATATGGTGAGTTTTTCATAGCTTAATGTATTCAACTATTTTTTTTTTTAGTAGCTATATGACTCACCTACATTCTTGGCATTATTCCTTATAAAAATGATGTTAATTTCAGATGATAGTGGTTTGGTTTTTACTTAGTAAAAAATTAAACAATCTTATGACAGCTATTAATTCTTTACCTTGTAAAAGAAATGCAATAATCTGAGAACATCTACTATGGCAAAGGCCAAAGTCCCTCACATGCTCTTTAGAACTGTCACCCCTCCTCCAGCCCCTATGCCCCACCATTGTCCTCCATTTAGTTCTCTAGCCACCATGGTCTAGTCTTCACCTCCCACAACTCTGAACTCCCTGAGTGAAGTTCCTTTGCTGGAAACCAGACCTCCATCTGACAAGTTCCTTCACTTTCTTCAAGCCCAGCACAAAGTCTATACCTGTGAATCAATGGTGTTGCTATGAGGCTTTGCTCACACTGTTATTATAGTGCTTTTCACATTGCATGAGATCTAGACAGCATGCTCCTCAAAAACAGACACCACATTCTATCACTGTCTTCTCAGCTCCTAAGAAAGACACACACACACACACACACACACCCCCGTACACACACACATGCTCAATATGCATTTGCTGAGTGGCTTTGACATACTTGGAAATAAGTCCTGTTTGAAATAGTTATCATTAAATATTCCATTTGATAGGATGAAAATGTTCAGTGGAAAGGGCTACTGGTCTAGATGACTAAATCTCTAAATCTGGTCTCAGTTTGCCCCTCACACATTATGTGACTTTGGTTGAGTCTTATTTGGTAGGTGTCTGTTTCTTTATTTGTAAGGCAAGAACAGTTGCTTTACTTTGCTTCACTGATTTATCCTGACAGTGAAAGGACTTATGAAAGAGTTTATCAAGTTGAAAGCTAAAACATTAAACAAAAGATTAGGTGTAAGTATGAGGCCATACTTTCTCTTTTATCATCCCACTAGGATGAAGACATACCAAAGTTGAATGCACAGAAACAGAGAGTAGAAAACAGAGAGTGGTTGTTTGGGGATGAAGATTGGGGGCTATAGACAGAGGCTGATAAAAGGGAACATGCTTTCAGTTATAAGAGGAATAAAGTCTGAGGATCTAATGAATAATGTAATTCATTAGACTAGGTAATAATTTTTAACTACAGTTAAAAATACTATAATGTATAATTGACATTTGCTAAGAGAGTAGAACTTAAGTGTTCTCACCAAAAAAATAAAAAGGTATATATGAAAGGTGATGGATGTGTTAATGAACTTGATGGTGGGAATCCTTTTAAAATGTATTTGAATATCAAATCATTACATTGTATACTTTAAATATATTATAATTTTGTCAATTGTACCTCAGTAAAGATGGAAATAAAGGACTGGAAGTATACCATATATGAATATTAGGTAACTGCATTAGTTACTAGGGCAGGTTGCATAACAAATACCAAAGCATGAGTGGAATAAACAGCAGAAATTTATTCTCTCACAGTTTTAGGTGCTAGAAGTCTGAGTCAAGGTGCCAACAAGGTTGATTTCTTCTGAGGCCCTTCTCCTTGGCTTGTGGATGGCATCTTCTCCCTGCAGCTTCACATGGTCCTCTCTGTGCGTGTCTGTGTCCTAATTTCCTTTTCAGGTAAGGAAATCAGTTACTAACCATTACTAATCCAATATTAGTAATATTGGATTCACATTCACTCTAATAACCTCATTTTAACCTTGTTTCCTCTATAAAAGCCCTATCTCCAAACGCAGTCACATTCTGAGGTGTCAGGAGTTAGAACGTCAGCATATGCACATGAGACTATTCAGCCTATAAGTAATTATTTAACTTTGCATAGTAAGTATAAAGCTAAGGTACCTCCTATGTGGTTTATCCACTCCAAAAACCTGCCATTTTTTTTTTACATTTATTTATTTATTTTTGGTTGTGCTGGGTTTTAGGTGCTGCACACGCACTTTCTCTAGTAACAGCAAGGAGGGGTCACTCTCTAGTTGTGCATGGGATTCTCATTACGGTGGCTTCTCTTATTGTGGAGCATGGGCTCTAGGGCACAGGCTCAACATTTGTGGTGCATGGGCTTAGTTGCCCCGCAGCATGTGGACTCTACCCTGAACCAGGGGTCAAACCTGTGTCCCCTGCATTGGCAGGCAGATGCTTAAAGGCTGGATCACCAGGGAAGTCTGTTTCTAATTTTTTTACAACAGTGGGTAATTTCAGAAATGAAGGCAATGTTAAATTAACAGTGGTGAACCAAAGCAGTTTATCCTTGGTAAATGGGATTTGATTCTAACATGATGCAAATGTATCAATTTTCACAATATTTTTCAAGTTATAAAAATATAAGAGAAATATAGAAGTATAGGAAGAAAAATTTTAAGGCTTCCCTCTTCTAATGTGATCCTCTTAAGATGACCAATGTTAAGTTTGTATTTTTTCATATTAAAAAGGCTTCTATGTGAAAATTTACACTAAAACAGATGCACATATGGAGATTCCATATGGAGGTATTTTCATACCCATTTCACTTTTATCAGTCACGTCACCCATCTTAATATCCCAGTTTCATAATGCAATTTCAGTGGAATTCATTTAACAACTCAACTTGACAGATAATCAACACCTTTCAATGAGGGGAGGGGCAAATAACATGACTTCCACTTGCCAATAATAGCAGAAAGTTCTAGCACTCAATTCTTTTCTTGTATAGACCTTGCCCATTAGACTCTTAACAACTATTCTAATTCCTTCCCTCTTGCCTTCTCAGAATATAGAAATAGGAACAAAATAGATGCTCACTTTCGTGGACTCCCTTGCAGCTAGCAGTGGAGATGTGACCTGATTTGTAAGTGTAATATAAGGGAATTCATTATTCACTGAGAGTGATCTGTTTCTTCTCCTGATAAGAGGAAAGCTGTCTACAAATGGTTTTCTCTATCATTAGATAAAGTCTCATGAGGCTGCCAGGCCCAGAGGGAGGGCCAAGAAAACCACAGACATCCTCTGACATCCAAAAGAAGAGTTTCCCAGCAATCGGACTATGTTGAAGGGAGAAAGGTCTCTTCATCAAAATATACCAGGTGAATGTATTGTCACCCACAGCTAGGGACTGACAATACATTTGATTTCTATCAGCATAACCAACAAGAGAGTCATAAAATGTGTTAGATACTTCTATAAATCTGTAAGAAATAGAACAGACTTCACAAATGAGGATATCCAACTGGCTCATGTTCTTAGTTATCTGAGAAATGCAAATTAAAACCACAATGGACACTATATACCCACCAGAATGGCTAAAACTTTTAAGCTTAAAATACCAAGTTTGGACAAGGATATGGAGCAAGTGAAATGTTCATAAATTGTTGGTAGGACTGTAAATTAGTATAATTACTTTGAAACCAACTTGTCAGTTACTGATAAAGATAGACATATGCATACCTTATAAACCAGCAATTATGCTCCTAGATACATCCCCTATGGAAATGAAGACATCATCCACCCAAAACACCTGTACACAAATGTTTGTATAGCAATATTACTCACAACACCTAAAAACTGAAAATAATCCAAATATCCATCAACAGTAGAACAGATCAATTAATTGATCAATTAATCTTGGTATAGTCACACAATGAAGACAATGAACAACCTGGGTAAAATTTACAAACATAATATTGTACAAAAGAAACCAGACTTCAAAGATACACACTACAGAATTCTATTTGCATAAAGTGTTAGATACACACTATAGAATTCTATTTGCATACTCTATAGTGTTAGAAGTCAGGAGAGTATTGGTAAATTTTAGGGAGGGAGAGGTAACTGGGAGAAGACTTGAGGAGGGCTTCTGGGATGTTGCCAAAGCTCTGTTTCCTGACCTGGGCAGGTCACTTTGTGCAGACTGATCAAACTGTGTACTTATTATTCTGCACTTTCCTGTACATGTGTTATACTTCAACTAACAAAGTTTATTGATAAAGACATTACACTGAAAAACAGGATGGGAAGTTTGTGTCCCAAGAAAATATTTGAATTTGCCCTGTAAGACATGAGGAGCTGGTGAAGATTTTTAAGCAGAAGAGTGATGTGATCCAGCCATACAAGCCCATGGGATAAACTAGAGTGGTGGTTAAGGGCAAGAGATTGGTAGGGAGAGCCGTAATGAGCAATATTGTAGGAAAGAGAAAAAGGATGCTGTGTCCTTGGACCACCACAGTGATGACTACTGGAGTATCACACCAGAGAATGAATATGAAAGCCTGCTGGACTACCACGATCTGTTGGATGCTATGACAATGCAGAGGATGAAGTTAAGAGAAAGACAAGTTGATTTGGAGCATGTTCTCACTGGGCTTCCCTGGTGGCTCAGCTGGTAAAGAATCTGCCTGCAATGCAGGGGACCAGGGTTGAGTCCCTGGGTTGGAAAGATCCCCTGGAGAAGGGAACAGTTACCCACTCCAGTATTCAGGCCTGGAGAATTCCATGGACTGTACAGTCCATGGGGTTGCAAAGAGTTGGACACAACTGAGCAACTTTCACTTTACTTCGTGTTCTCATTACCAGGTGGTGCTAGTGGTAAAGAACCCACCTACCAGTGCAGGAGACATAAGAGATGTGGATTCTATCACTGGGTCTGGAAGATCCCCCAGAGGAGGGTTCAGCAACCCACTCCAGTGTTCTTACCTGGAGAATCCCATGGACAAGAGGAGCCTGGCAGGCTACAGTCTCTAAGGTCTCAGAGTCAGACACAACTGAAGCTATTTGGCACACAGCACACTCATTACTCAATTCACTGTCACTCAACATAGGTATCTTGGAGGTGTCAATGCTGTGGGCAAGAGCAACAGATCCCACATCCTCACATCTCCCTTCCTCACTGTCCTGCCCCCAACCTAGCAGGAGGTGGCAAACACAGCCTCCTCTGAATGAAGCTAAATTTGCTATCTTTGTCCCTTGATGGTACTGCTGTCTTATTTTCTTTATATCCTAGTGTTTTAACAACCAGAAATGTTTACATTTCTATCAAAGGAATGCCAATCTTGCAGCACAACAAAAAAGCAAATATAAACCTTCCCTAGTCAAGTGACCAAACAGCAGTAACAGAATGAGGCAGAGTGAAGTTCTGATGTGATGTGAAAGCAAGTACCCAGATGACAGTACCTACATAGGATTCTCACCTAAATATGCAGCCTGAACCTCACCCTCAGGAAACAATCAGCAAAACCTGAAATCCAGACATTCTATAACATAACTGGCCAGTTGAACTCTTTTAAAAAAGTCAATAATGTTCTAAATTAAAAGAGACTAAAGAGGCATCACCAAGTGCAATATAGGAATTTTAAGTGGGAAAAAGCTATGGATGACATTCTCAGAAATTCTAAGTATAAATGATATTTTGGAATAGTTTTTAAGTTTGAGATGTGATAATGGGTATACATATGGAGACAGAATTTTCTCATTCTTAAGGAATATATGTTGAAACATTTAGCAATGAAGTGTCATGATGTCTGTAATTTACATAGAAAAACAAATGCAAAAAACTGGTGAACATACCTTTTACCTGGTAAAAGGTATATTCAAGTGTTTGTTGCGTCTTCTTTCAACTTTTCTGTAGATTTTAAATTTTTCAAAAGAGAAATATAATTAAAAGTAATTAAAAGTAAAACAGTTTAAAAAACAAATTTGATTTAGAAATGAGAGGGCCCACAAAACCCTATTCTAGAAACATTTCACAGGGCAAAATATATGACTGAGTTCCATGTTCTGAACAGTTAATGAAACAAAATGTAGTGAAATGGGACACAGAACTACAAAGGCCAGAGAAGGAACAAGATGGTAAGTAAATATATAAAGACAGAGGATAGATCAGATCAGTCGCTCAGTCGTGTCTGACTCTTTGCGACCCCATGAATTGCAGCACACCAGGCCTCCCTGTCCATCACCAACTCCCGGAGTTCACTCAGACTCACATCCATCGAGTCATCGATGCCATCCAGCCATCTCATCCTCTGTCGTCCCCTTCTCCTCCTGCCCCCAATCCCTCCCAGCATCAGAGTCTTTTCCAATGAGTCAACTCTTCGCATGAGGTGGCCAAAGTACTGGAGTTTCAGCTTTAGCATCAGTCCTTCCAAAGAAATCCCAGGGCTGATCTCCTTCAGAATGGACTGGTTGGATCTCCTTGCAGTCCAAGGGACTCTCAAGAGTCTTTTCCAACACCACAGTTCAAAAGCATCAATTCTTCGGTGCTCAGCCTTCTTCACAGTCCAACTCTCACATCCATACATGACCACAGGAAAAACCATAGCCTTGACTAGACAAACCTTTGTTGGCAAAGTAATGTCTCTGCTTTTGAATATGCTGTCTAGGTTGGTCAAAACTTTCCTTCCAAAGAGTAAGCGTCTTTTAATTCCATGGCTGCAGTCACCATCTGTAGTGATTTTGGAGCCCAGAAAAATAAAGTCTGACACTGTTTCCACTGTTTCCCCATCTATTTCCCATGAAGTGGTGGGACCAGATGCCATGATCTTCATTTTCTGAATGTTGAGCTTTAAGCCAACTTTTTCACTCTCCACTTTCACTTTCATCAAGAGGCTTTTGAGTCCCTCTTCACTTTCGCCATAAGGGTGGTGTCATCTGCATATCTGAGGTTATTGATATTTCTCCCAGCAGATAGAAGGTGAGAACAGATCCCAAAGGCACGTACAGAAGTATGGGGCTCTCATGCTAAGCAAAGAGATAGTACCGTCCTTTGGAAAACTGCTGTTAAAGACAGTTAGTGATCAGAAGCAGCATAGGCCAGAAGCTCAGATGCCAGCTCTGGGACTCACTGGCTAAAGAACTAAAGACAAGTTTTTTCCTTTTAACTTCCCCAATTTCTTTTTCTTCATAAAAAATGCAGATTAAAATACAAATATCCACAGGGTTGCTGAGAGAGGTCCATCAAACATGTAGCAAAGTACCCAGCATCACAAGGGGTTAACAGTCACTGCTATTATGATCACAGATATATTTTACAAAGTTAGGCAGAAATGGATATCCTGGATTTACAGCTCCATGCAAGCTCTGTCAAATGAAGGTGATAGCCCACCTGGCGGGAGAAGCAGCTTGGGGAAATTATAATCAGAAAAGGGGTATTCGAGGATAGTACAGCCTTGGTAATCAAACAGGTCTGGGATATAATACTAGCTCCATCACTTTTTACTTACATGTCTTTGGGTAATTACCTTTCTAAGTCTCAATTTTCTTGTGGGGTGGCTAAGAAGTTAAAATAATGAATGCCTTGAATCTAAGTGAAAGTGAAGTTGCTCAGTCATGTCCGACTCTTTGTGGCCCCATGGACTGTAGCCCACCAGGCTCCTCTGTCCATGGGATTCTCTAGGCAAGAATACTGGAATGGGTTGCCATTTCCTTCTCCAGGGGATCTTCCTAACCCAGGGATCAAACTTGGGTCTCCCGCATTGCAGGCAGACTCTTTACAATCTGAGCCACCAGGGAAACCCACAGATATGTATAAAAACATTCTTCATTATATTGCATAATTTTAAAAAAGACTGAACTGAATTAAGTAAGAATTTTTACTTTCATATATAAATAGCAAAGATGTTTTATTTGTGGGGGGGAAAGGCATAGATAAGGTAGATGACTTCTGTCTCATGGTGTTTTATTTAAAACAAAAACTGCCCAGCTCTCCATCACATTTTAGATAGGAAAGATGCTGAGAAGATAAGAAAATACATCAGCCAGTTACCACATCCTTTAGAAATCCTGATCACCTTTCTCTTCAGTCTTCAGAGCTTTTTAAGCCTTCTTTTCAGTTAGTTATATTTTAGATGAAGTTGCATAGCACATGGTCATCCAGGTGAGGCTGCTCTATGGAATGACTACATTCTATCCTGTGCCCAATACCTTCTTTTTTTCCAAGAAGGAATTTAGGAAGTTAACAAGGTCACTCACCTAAAGCACAGTCTAGAGACCACCGATCCAGACTTCACAAGAGACTGAGGACTATCATGGCCAACCTCAGCTCCTTCTTCTGCCAGGACTTCTGGAGACCTCTCCCAACACTGGATGTCATGTTGGCAGAAAGGAAGAGATGGTAATCCAAGAGGCAAAGAAGGACTGTTCAAATTATTGGATTGGGCTAAAAATATTTTAATTCTAAAAAAATAGACTTTATTTTTTAGAGCAGCTACATCTTAGTAAAATTAGTGGAAAGTACAGAGCGTTTTCCCATGTACCCTCTGACCCCACAGTACAGCCATCCATATGATCAACATTCCCAAACAGTGTGATATGTTTGTTACAATGAGTGAACCTATATGGATACATAATTATCACCCAAAGTATATAGTTTATGTTAAGGTTTGCCAAACCCAAAGAAAGGCAATGCCAAAGAATGCTCAAACTACCACACAATTGCACTCATCTCACACGCTAGTAAAGTAATGCTCAAAATTCTCCAAGCCAGGCTTTAGCAATACGTGAACCGTGAACTTCCAGATGCTCAAGCTGGTTTTAAGAAAGGCAGAGGAACCAGAGATCAAATTGCCAACATCTGCTGGATCATGGAAAAAGCAAGAGAGTTCCAGAAAAACATCTATTTCTGCTTTATTGACTATGCCAAAGCCTTTGGCTCTGTGGATCACAATAAACAAAAATTCTGAAAGAGATGGGAATACTAGACCACCTGACCTGCCTCTTGAAAAACATATGTGCAGGTAGGGAAGCCACAGTTAGAACTGGACATGGAACAACAGACTGGTCCCAAATAGGAAAAGGAATACGTCAAAGCTGTACATTGTCACCCTGCTTATTTAACTTATATGCAGAGTACATCATGAGGAACGCTGGGCTGGAAGAAGCACAAGCTGGAATCAAGATTGCTGGGAGAAATATCAATAACCTCAGATATGCAAATGACATCACCCTTATGGCAGAAAGTGAAGAAGAACTAAAGAGCCTCTTGATGAAAGTGAAAGAGGAGAGTGAAAAAGTTGGCTTAAAGCTCAACATTCAGAAAACAAAGATCATGGCATCTGGGCCCATCACTTCATGGCAAATAGATGGGGAAACAGTGGAAACAGTGTCAGACTTTATTTTTGGGGGTTCCAAAATCACTGCAGATGGTGATTGCAGCCATGAAATTAAAAGACGCTTACTCCTTGGAAGCAAAGTTATGACCAACCTAGATAGCATATTGAAAAGCAGAGATTACTTTGCCAACACAGGTCCATCTAGTCAAGGCTATGATTTTTCCTGTGGTCATGTGTGGATGTGAGAGTTGGACTGTGAAGAAAGCTGAGTGCCGATGAATTGATGCTTTTGAACTGTGGTGCTGGAGAAGACTCTTGCGAGTCCCTTGGACTGCAAGGAGATCCAACCAGTCCATCCTAAAGGAGATCAGTCCTGGGTGTTCATTGGAAGGACTGATGCTGAGGCTGAAACTCCAGTACTTTGGCCACCTCACGTGAAGAGCTGATTCAGTGGAAAAGAGCCTGATGCGGGCAGGAGAAGGGTATGACAGAAGATGAGATGGCTGGATGGCATCACTGACTTGATGCACATGAGTCTGGGTGAACTCCCGGAATTGGTGATGGACAGGGAGGCCTGGCGTGCTGCGATTCATGGAGTCAGACAGGACTGAGTGACTGAACTGAACTGAACTGAAGGTTTGTTCTTGGTGTTGTACATTCCAGTTTGAACTAATGTATAATGACATGAATCTGTCATTATAGTATCATACCAAATAGCTTCAATGACCTAAAAATCCTCCGTGCTCTGCCTATAATGACATGAATCTGTCATTATAGTATCATACCAAATAGCTTCAATGACCTAAAAATCCTCCGTGCTCTGCCTGTTCATTGCTCCCTAGCCCCAAGCTCCTGAAAACCACTAATCTTTTTACTGTCTCCATGTTTGAGTGGATCAGGCTATATTTAACATGGAGTAGATACCTAGTTACTTTTTTCTTGCTAACAAGTAGAAGGAAGTTTGAGAGAAACACCTGAATAGTTACACACAGTTGGAAGGAGCTATTTTTGGAAAGATGAAGTTGGAGCATGAGTTCATTTTCAATGTTACTACATTGCTTTTGGACTTCCCTGGTGGCTCAGACGGTAAAGCATCTGCCAACAATATGGGAGACCCTGGTTCAATCCTTGGGCCATGAAAATCTCCTGGAGAAGGAAGTGGCAATGGTGGAGAGGCCACTGTACTAGCCTAGTGATCAGGTATACTGAGTGTGGTGGTTAATTTTATGCATCAATTTGACTGAATCACAGGGCACATGAGTATTTGGCTAAACATTATTTCTGGGTATATCTGTGAGGGTGTTTCTGGATGAGATTAATATTTGAATCAGTAAACTAAGTAAAGCAGATTGCCCTTCCCAATGCAGGTGGACTTCAGCCAATCCACTGATGGCTTCAACAGAACAAAACTGGGATGGAATCTCCTGTCCTTGGCATGGGAACTTTACCATCAGCTCCTCTGATTCTCAGGCCTTTGGACTCAGACTGGAATTTACACCCCTGGCTTTCCTGGATCTCCAGCTTGCAGACAACACATCTTGGGACTTCTCAGCTTCCATACTTGCATGGGTCAATTCTTATAACAAATCCTTCTCCCTCTCTCTCTATATAAATCTCCTATACTTTCTTTTGGTCCTTGTTTCTATTTCTCCAGAGAATTCTGACTAATACACAGAAATGTGTGACTTACCAGAACATAGGTTGCAGTTAAAGCCATGATGTAGATGATATCTTCCCAAGAGGGTGCTTTAGGAACAAAGAGACAGCACCTAGGTCAGCACCCCAGGGTCCAAACCAACTCTTTGCAACTCTATGGACTGTAGTCCACCAGGTTCCTCTGTCCATGGGATTCTCCAGGCAAGAATACTGGAGTGGGTTGTCATGCCCTCCTCCAGGGGATCTTCCCCACCCAGGGACTGAACCCACATCTCTTATGCTTCCTGCATTGGCAGGCGGGTTCTTTACCACTAGCACCACCTGGGAAGCCTAGGATCAGGAAGAAATCTGTAAATAACATGCAGAAGGAGAGGCCAGAGCAGGGAAGAGCGAAACCAAGAAGCTGTGGTATCACGAAAAGCTAGAGCGCAACCACATCAGAAAATTGGATGGAGAGACATTTAAAATAGAATTTGGACTTCTTCCATTGCTGACTTGAGATGTTCAAACAGTGAGTTCTCTACATTGACTTGCTTAATTTTCATAACATCTCTGTATGTATTTGAAATGTCACTGCCTGAGAGATATTCGTTTCATTGCAAATGGAAATGCATATTGCTTCTTAAAATGTTTTCCTGTGAGGCTTAGTGGGGAACTGACAAGATGCCAAAACATCACTGTACAGATTGCTCATTGTCAGAAAGGGGGCAATGGCAGCACTCCCTGGAAGGACTTGACTGTGATCTGTGTTAGCATCACAGATATTGCGCAGCCACACAGTGGCTTCTCCTTTGGTGGAAAAATACAAACTTTGTGCTTTTCCTTAGGAGGTTCCTTGTCCAAAATGGTTAATCTGAGTCTAATGAAGCCTATCTACTTGCCTTCTGGTTTATGGATAAATACAGGTAAAGAAAAAAGTGAAGTGGCTTCAGTTCAGTTCAGTTCAGTTCTGTCGCTTAGTCGTGTCCGACTCTTTGCAACCCCATGAATCGCAGTACGCCAGGCCTCCTTGTCCAACACCAACTCCTGTAGCCCACCCAAACTCATGTCCATTGAGTCGGTGATGCCATCCAACCATCTCATCCTCTGTCGTCCCCTTCTCCTCCTGCCCTCAATCTTTCCCAGCATCAGGGTCTTTTCAAATGAGTTAGCTCTTCGCATCAGGTGGCCAAAGTATTGGAGTTTCAGCAGGCATCTCATCCTCTGTCATCCCCCTCTCCTCCTGCTCTCAAATCTTTCCCAGCATCAGGGTCTTTTCAAATGAGTCAGCTCTTCCCATCAGGTGGCCAAAGTATTGGAGTTTCAGCTTCAACATCAGTCCTTTCAGTGAACACCCAGGACTGATCTCTTTTAGGATGGACTGGTTGGATCTCCTTGCAGTCCAAGGGACTCTCAAGAGTCTTCTCCAACATCACAGTTCAAAAGCATCAATTATTCGGTGCTCAGCGTTCTTTACAGTCCAACTCTCACATCCATACATGACTACTGGAAAAACCATAACCTTGACTAGAGACCTTTGTTGGCAAAGTAATGTCTCTGCTTTTCAATATGCTGTCTAGGTTGGTCATAACCTTCCTTCCAAGGAGTAAGCGTTCTTTAATTTCATGGCTGCAATTACCATCTGCAGTGATTTTGGAGCCCCCCAAAATAAAATCTCTCACTGTTTCCACTGTTTCCCCATCTATTTGTATTTTCACTACAAACAAAGCTAGTGGAGGTGATGGAATTCCAGTTGAGCTATTTAAAATCCTAAAAGATGATGCTGTGAAAGTGCTGCACTCAATATGCCAGAAAATTTGGAAAATTCAGCAATGACCACAGGACTGGAAAAGGTCAGTGTTCATTCCAATCCCAAAGAAAGGCAATGCCAAAGAATGCTCAAACTACCGCACAATTGCATTCAACTCACACACTAGTAAAATAATGCTCAAAATTCTCCAAGCCAGGCTTTAGCAATACATGAACCGTGAACTTCCTGATGTTCAAGCTGGTTTTAGAAAAGGCAGAGGAACCAGAGATCAAATTGCCAACATCCGCTGGATCATGGAAAAAGCAAGAGAGTTCCAGAAAAACATCTATTTCTGCTTTGACTATGCCAAAGCCTTTGACTGTGTGGATCACAATAAACTGTGGGAAGTTCTTCAAGATATGGGAATACCAGACCACCTGACCTGCCTCTTGAAAAACATGTATGCAGGTCAGGAAGCCACAGTTAGAACTGGACATGGAAAAACAGACTGGTTCCAAATAGGAAAAGGAGTACGTCATGGCTGTATATTGTCACCCTGCTTATTTAACTTATATGCAGAGTACATCATGAGAAATGCTGGGCTGGATGAAGCACAGGCTGGAATCAAGATTGCCGGGAGAAATATCAAAAACCTCAGATATGCAGATGACACCACCCTTGTGGCAGAAAGTGAAGAGGAACTAAAGAGCCTCTTGATGAAAGTGAAAGAGGAGAGTGAAAAAGTTGGCTTAAAGGTCAACATTCAGAAAACTAAGACCATGGCATCCGGTCCCATCACTTCATGGCAAACAGATGGGAAACCAGTGGAAGTGGCTTCACAAGGACACAAACAGATGAAATCAGGAGGTGGGACTTTCTGCAGTACAATAGCAATCAGTGCACAGAACACAGTATAACTGTCCCTTTAAAAGGTTGATGTTGTATGAAGAGGGGTGGGGGAGGGGGTACAAGAGGGGACTGTGTTTTATTAAGAGATACTATACTGGACATAATTATGCAATATACAGTCCTGAATCAGATCCTGGTGTGTACACAGAAAGGCAAGTTTTGAGATAATTGTAAAACAACTCTGAATTGATATTGGAGATATGGGAAGTTATTAATTTTGTTAGGTATGATAATATTCACATGATTACAAAGCAAAAGCTTAATTGTTAAAAATGCATACTGAAATATGTAGAGTTGAACTGTCTGTAAGTCACATTGCAATACTGTAATTGCATTACTTTGCCAACAAAGGTTTGTATAGTCAAAGCTGTGTTTTTTCCAGCAGTCATGTATGGATGTGAAAGTTGGACCATAAAGAAGGCTGAGGGCTGAAGAATTGATGCTTTTTAACTGTGGTGTTGGAGAAGGCTCTTGAGAATCCCCTGAACTACAAGGAGATCCAACTAGTCAATCCTAAAGGAAATCAGTCTTGAATATTCATTGGAAGGACTGATGCTGAAGCTCAAACTCCAATATTTTGGCCACCTGATGCAAAGAGCCAACTCATTAGAAAAGGCCCTGATGGTAGGAAAGACTGATGGCAGGAGAAGGGGATGACAGAGGACAAGATGGTTGGATGGCATCACTGACTCTATGGACATGAGTTTGAGCAAGCTCCGGGGAGTTGGTGATGGATAGGGAAGCCTGGCATGTTGCAGTCCATGGGGTCACAAAGAATTGGACACAACTGAACAACTGAACTGAACTGATACCTTACACTGAAATATTTTAACCTGCTCCCAACATAATAAGGCAAATACAGCAGAATCAGACATTACTAATGTTCACCAGTATCTGGTTGCCCCTACTTTCTAATGCGTGGAGAATTACACTCCCCCATGTTCTTGAAGTTAACCTAAGAGTGGTTGGGAAAGAAAATTAGACCTTGCCAAAGGAAAGTGGGCAGAAATAATAAGGTAGTTCAGGGGCAAACATTTAATCATCTGTATCGTCTCTCCGGATTGCTTTTAGCCTGTCCCACAAGAAGCCCAGAAGCCTCTTGTTTTGATTTAGGTATCATAACATTATGGAGTCTTTGTCAGCCTGGAACCCCAAATGATGCTCAAATGATATACAAATTATGGCCCTGATCTTCCCACCAACTTATGTTGAACATATAGCAGAATATTTTATTGCTCCCCACTGTGAAGCCACTGGGGTTGTTTGTTACTGAAGTATAAGGCAGACTTTCCTGTAATTGACTAAGTGATGGGTGTATTTTATTACTTTACTTTTCTGAAATGTTTTACAATAAAAAGTCTAAATCATGATCTTCTTTTAAAAATGAGTGTCTATATCACTGGCATTAATTCACTGAGATTCTTGCTTATTCACAACTTCTTTTGTGATGCTGGAGCCAACTCCATATTGTCAGAGTAAATATTTTGGTATACTGAAAAGAGTCAGGACCACATACTGTTTCTAAAAAATTTTTCTGATTGACTTGAGTCATATTTTTTGAATTCAGTTTCCCTCCTTATAAAATGAAAAATTTGGACAAGACAGTTCCTAAGGTGGTTTCTATTTACAAAATGTAATGACTAGGCAATTTAGGGACTTAATACCACTCATTTTTAAGTGAATATAAACATATATACATATACATATATCTATATATATATATATTTCACAGTGATTTTAAATCTATTTCCTTTTCCTTGAACTTAAATTTCATTCTTGATTGTATTAACTTGTTCCTTAGTAGATACACTGCTTAAGGAACAAATTTTTAAGAAACTTCGGGGATGGAGAGCAAGTAAATTCTGTTTTACTATCTCAAGACACTGACTGGAAATAATAGGTCATATGAGGCATCAGTGCCTATGAAGCACCTTGAAGAGGCACAGAGCCAGAGGAGAAAATTTAGTACACGGTGCACTTATACACATAAGGCTATTTAAAGTTCTTATTCTTAAGTAGAAAGCTGGACATACTTTAAATGCAAAAATCAGGACTTGAATGCTATTTTGAGGCAATAAATGGAATGCCTGAACAGAAATAGCAATTGATAAAATACCTCACTGGAATAATATACTTTAATAAGACTGTGGTGACTGAGGTTGAAAGCAAAGACTTCCCATCGTCACTCCTCTGGTTTCTACTTGGAAGGAGCTCACTGGGGCAACACTCTTGCTCTCTTTCCTCCCCACTCTTTTCTTCACCCCAGGGAAGAGAAGGGATTCATCTCATTGGTTGTTTGGAAGGAAAAAACTAAGGGTTTGTGGCTTAGCCCCTTCCTTTTCTGTCTCTCTTTAGGATCTAGATCTATCTGAAAAGTATGCTTTCTTTGCCTCTCTGTGCCTTGAGTGTTAGGTGACCAAGTCCTGGCCTGAAGATTGGGAGGCAAGTACTGGGTTGGCTAAAAAGTTTGTTCAAGTTTTTCTAATCATGTCCTTAGAGAAAAAAATCTGAACAAACTTTTTGGCCAGCCCAATAGTTCTAACAGCCAATTGGTTGTCCAGTAATGACAGTGACTGAGTGAACAAGTCTTGTTCTGGAGCCCAGCACTGGGAAGCTTATTGGATTGCAGGTGGAAAGCCACATTAGCTAATAGCCCTAAACAGATCAAAGTAATAGAGGAAAACCTGAGATAACACACACATGGACATGGACTCCCTACCTCCTGTTCCATCTCTCAATAGCGTTGGGGTGGGGGTAATGTTGTATAGTGTGCATTTTTGTGTTGTTTCTTAATATTCGATGATGCTATAGAAGATGCTATAGAAGAAAAAAATGAATGGGCAAAAAAGATAATAAGTGGAAAGGAGAAAAGATGTAAAACAAATAAGAATAGATGTAAGACATAAGTGTAGATAAGTAGATAATAAGTATTTGGAGTGGAAGGTATTGGCAAAATTCCTAGGATGTGTAGATAAAGAGAAGACATTCCCAAGCAGAGTCTGTGTATACTAAACACAGAGAGAGAAGGAATGCAAAGACTCAGAGAAATCTAAAATTCACAACTATAAATATCCATTAGGCACTGAGGCACTAAATATTCATGAGGTTTTAATTCAACCACCCTTTCAAGTTCTATGTGGTCTTCATCCAAGTGCAACTAGAACTTCTAGCTTCTTAGCAAGCTAACTGGCAAACATGGCTGGACCAGACATCCTTGTCTCGCTGGCCACAGGCACCTTCTCTGATTTCACTTCCTTGTTCAAATCTCAATTCCAGTCCTTAGAGCATTACAACAGAGACACTGATGATGCAGAGATAGACACCAAACAGGAATACTGTGCTGGCAAGACTCAGAGCATGGCCTGCCCACCCTGCTTGCACCTTACCCTGAGTTCATTAACTAATCCTATACATTCTGCCTAGCTTATCTCTGTGTTTTAAAGTGACTCAATAAACTAAGTGCTCGGAGCAGTTACATTTGGCACCTTCTGTGCTGTGACCTCTGGGACCTCTTGGCTGATGAGTGTCCAGTTGGCAATGAATATGGGGATGACTCTCAACGAAGGTAATAGGTCAGACTAGAGAAATGTTCTCTGAAATTAAAGCAATATTTAAGAGGGAAATCTTCAACCTAAGGGGACTATGAAAACTGACTCATGGTCTATTGTAGAAAACACATTAAATAAGAAATCAGAAATAAATTCAGGTCAAAACTCGAGGCCTGATCAAATCTATAGAGAAAAAAAATCAAAATCCCAAATCAAAGGAGATGGCTTTAGTGTTAGTGAGAGCTATGTCTAATGTGGATAAGCAGACATATTTGGCACAAATCAAGTGAGGCTGCAACTGCCCACTCCTGGGAGCTGACTGTGGAGGACTCTGACACCCAACATCCCAACTCTGCCCAGAGCATATAAAGAGGAACATGATGATCAAGCAAAATAGCTTTTGCAAAACCCCCAATACTGCTCATGGTCTGTCGCTCATCACAAAAATGAGGAACTTAAACCAGGTCAGAATTAAATGAATAAAAGTTTAATCAAATCTTAATTAAGAAACACAATGAATTGGCAGAATGAAAGACATTCTACTCTAAGTCAATCCATCACTATAGTTTTTGTCTTTTCAAGGATGTCTTGCAAATGGAATCATACCATGTTTAATCTCTTGAGCCAGGCTCAGAAGTTTCATTCAGCATAATGCCTTTGTGATTGATCCCAGTTCTGTGTGTATCAGTTGTGTGTTCTTTTCACTGCTGGACAGAATTTTGTGGTATGGTTGTACCGCAGTCTGCTTATCTATTCACTTATTTAGAAACATTTGAATTGTTTCCAGGTTTTGGTTACTACATGTAAAACTTGTGCAAATTTTGGTGTAAAAAGGACTATTTATTTTTCTGGGGTAAAAAGCTAGAAATGAGGTTGCAACCAAAAGTGGGAAGTATATGTTTAACTATATGAGTTTGTGTTTAACTACAAACTGTCAAACCCATTTCCACAGCAGCTGTACTATTTTCCATCCTCAGCAGTGCCTGAGAGTTCCAGTTGCTTTATATCCTCACCAGCACTTGGTGGTGTTAGTACTTTTTATTTCAATCATTCTGATAGATATATAGGATGTGCATATGTGCTCAGTCATGTCTGACTCTTGGCAACCCATGGACTGTAGCCATCCAGACTCCTCTGTCCATAGGATTTTCCAGGCAAAAATACTGAAATGGGTTGCCATTTCCTCCTCCAGGGGATCTTCCTGACCCAGGAATCAAACTCAAGTCTCCTGCATCTCTTGTGTTGGCAGGTAGATTCTTTACCTCTGAGCCACTTGGGAAGCCCCTAGTATGTAGTGGTTCCTTCTTAAATTCTCTTTTCTTTCTTAGGAAACTTTGCCGATCCATTGAACATCCAAAAAAAAAAAAGTTATTTCATTCCTAAAACTCATGCCATGAAAGTTTTCATAGTATCATCATCATTTAAGTTCAGTTCAGTCACTCAGTTGTGTCTGACTCTTTGCGACCCCATGGACCACAGCATGCCAGGCCTCCCTGTTCATCACCAACTCTCGGAGTTCAGCCAAACTCATGTCCATTAAGTTGGTGATGTCATCCAATCATCTCATCCTCTGTCATCCCCTTCTCCTCTCACCTTCAATCTTTCCCAGCATCAGGGTCTTTTTAAATGAGTCAGCTCTTCACATCAGATGGCCAAAGTATTAGAGTTTCAGCTTCAGCATCAGTCCTTCCAACGAACACTCAGGACTGATCTTTAGGATGGACTGGTTGGATCTCCTTGCAGTCCAAGCGACTCTCAAGAGTCTCCTCCAACACCACGGTTCCAAGGCATCAGTTCTTCAGTGCTCAGCTTTCTTTATAGCCCAACTCTCACATCCATATATGAACACTGGAAAAACCATAGCCTTGACTAGTCGGACCTTTGTTGCCAAAGTAATGTCTCTGCTTTTCAATATGCTGTCTAGGTTGGTCATAATTTTCCTTCCAAGGAGTAAACGTCTTTTAATTTCATGGCTGCAGTCACCATCTGCAGTGATTTTGCAGCCCCTCAAAATAAAGTCTCTCACTGTTTCCACTGTTTCCTCATCTATTTGCCATGAAGTGATGGGACCAGATGCCACGATCTTAGTTTTCTGAATGTTGAGCTTTAAGCCAACTTTTTCACTCTCCTCTTTCACTTTCATCAAGAGGCTCTTTAGTTCTTCTCCGCTTTCTGCATTAGGGTGGTGTAATCTGCATATCTGAGGTTATTGATATTTCTCCCGGCAATCTTGATTCCAGCTTGTGCTTCATCCAGCCCAGCATTTCTCATGATGTATTCTGCATATAAGTTAAATAAGCAGGGTGACAATATACAGCTTTGATATACTCCTTTTCCTATTTGGAACCAGTCTGTTTTTCCATGTCCAGTTCTAACTGTTGCTTCCTGACCTGCATACAGATTTCTTAAGAGGCAGGTCAGGTGGTCTGGTATTCCCATCTCTTTCAGAATTTTCCACAGTTTATTGTGATCCACACAGTCAAAGGCTTTGGCATAGTCATCATCTAAGTGGCAATGCAAATCCTGTCTTTGCTTCTCCACTTACTGTCTTTGTGATCTCTGTCATGGTACTTCTCTGTACCTCAGTTTACTCTTCTGTAAAATAAGACTGATAATAATAATATAGTTATCTCATAAGGAGGTTGCTAGGATAAATAAAGTGATAAACGCAAATAATGCCTGCCAAGCCATAAGGTCTGTAAAAATAGGAAACTTTATTGTTATTATTTAAGAAAAAAATAAAGAAGCTCTTTCATTTACCACATACCTGGAAGAAAAAGAATGGAAAGGGACTGAGGGAAAAAAAAATCCAAACAACCAGAACAGCTATAGAAATTTCAGATATCATCATCAGAAGGAATTTGGTACCATATGGTAGAAAATAAAAATAATGGCTCTTCCTCTCTAAGAAGACCACACAAAACCAACAGTACATTCAAATGTTGGGGATATATATCTAACATCTGGTAACCCTTCTGTGAGGTTATGGGAAGATCCAGAAAACTTGAAAAAAACCTCACAACAGCAAGACAGCCTTTGAATAACCTAAGCAAGCCCTTCAGTCTTGCCCCTAGCAGTTTCCTCCTGTGAGCTGGAAGTCACTATGTTTGACAACTATGCTTTATTGTCTCTGTTTCACATTAGCAACTAGGCTTTGGGGATAAAAATCTGTCCCATTCCAAATCTAAAATGATACAAATTTCTTGCATGCATGCACATGCACACACTTGCTCTGACAACATATTGGGCATTAGAACAAACTGGGACAATAACTCAAAACTATCCAGAAACACTGACAGCTGCTAGTACAGTGGGCTAGATGTACTGGGGTACATCTAACAGGAACCTGGGGCAAGCCAGCTTCTCTCTGCATGCAAAAGGAAGAGGTACACCATACAGCAGGCCAAACAGCAACCAAGGGCACATCATTCTTGTGTGATGCTACATCCTCCTTGAAAGGGGGCTTGCTGGTTTCTCAGAGCTCACAGAGAGGGGAGGACCCACTGGGTACCTGGGTCCTTCATAACCTGGCGTGCTACAGTCCATGGGGTCACAAAGAGTTGGACACAACTGAACTGAACTATCTGCTCTACAATTCTAATTGAAAAAAATCAAATGCTGAATCTTGAGATACTTCTAAAATTAATTAGCAATTTTGGGGGATAAGTAACTTCATGGAAAGCCTAGACTTATTTTTATTTGTTCAGTAAGAACAATTATTAAGAATCTAATTCATATTAGAGATTGTAGTGGATCTTGGGATACCATAGGCAATAAAGTGTATGAGGAGCTATTTTCCTGGATTTTACAGTGTGGCAGTAATTTGGGTGCTGATCCTGGGAGTATACAGAAAGGCCACAGACAGTATTCAAAAAAATTGAGAATTCAATCCTGGGCTACAGACTTGAAAAAGAAAAACCCCAACTATCAAAATTTGATATATGGCTCAGGATTAAATTTTCCCTAATTAAACCTGTGCAACAGTAACATCACCTAAGTGGTGTGCTTGCTAAACATACATGTTCTTACTCTCATATTTACTATGAAACAAAGTCAGCTTTCTTTTTGGAGCTGAAGGTGCCTTCTGACTTCAAAGACCAGAAGATTCCAAGGCATTTGTTTGGCTCTGGTAGATTGACTCTCAGGGAACTGACATCAGTCACAGGGGTTTCCATACTCTCCCCCTAAGGGTGAGTGTATATAGAAGGAACAGGAAAAGTCTCCCTTCCCTCTTAACTCTATTTTCTAAGAGACTTGCTAAAAGATCTTTGGTGCTGTGATATGAGGAAGCATTTTTTTTTTCCCCCTCTCAGAAGTACAATTGAGTTAACTTTTCCCTCTTGTTTGGAATTCTGCTTCTGATGACGGCACAGTAGTTCATATTGGACCACATCTCTTGCAGATAACAATTGAAGCTCTAAACAAAAACAAACAACAACAAAACCCCACAGACAACTAACTGAAGGGAGAAGTGAGAACAGGAACTGGAGTGGAGTTGACTCTTGGAAGAATGGTACATTACTTAGTTATTCTCCCTCTTTTATGGATTTTTGCCTGAGGGCAAGCTTCAGTCTGTGTGGTGGCTAAAACTCAGAAACCTGCACATTTGTACTCATTGCCCCAGTACAGTGTGCCCCAATGTACTGGCTGAGGAATCAGAGGAGAAATGTAAGGGCAACCACACAAACTAAAAGTTAAGGGGAGACATCTCAGAAAAAGAGAATTACCGACCAGATGCACCAAATTATCTGTGTAAAGACTGCCCATCTCTGGCCTTCGAATGATGCATGAGCTTGGCAGACTGCAAGCAACACAGCTAAGGCTAAAAGAAGTAATAGAAGAGCTCAGCTACTGCCACTGCAAGAGAGACAGAGTCTGTGTTCAGACAAGTTAATTGCCTGCCAAAACAAACCAATCAATGCTATTCAAACCAACAACAGACTCCAGAATCTCTATATCACCACAATGTGCAGAATATAACCCAGAATTATTAGATATATGAAGAAACAGAGAAACATGACTCATACTAAAAGCAGTGCTTCTAAAGCTTTTTGATCTGAGGAACTCTTTGTACTTTTAAAAACTATTGAGGACTCCAGCAGGGCTTTATCATGCATATTATATCTATTAATATTACCTTATTAAAAATTAAAGTTGACATTTTACAAAATTTATTAATCTCTTAAAATGTGTGTGTGTGTACTAAGTTGATTCCAATGCTTTGTCACCCCATGGACTGTAGCCCACCAGGCTCCCCTGTCCATAGGAATTTTTCAGGCAAAAATACTGGAGTGGGTTGCCATTTCCTCCTTCAGGAAATCTTCTTGACCTAGCAATTGAACCCGTATTCCCTGCATCTCCTGCATTGGCAGGTGGATTCTTTACCACTGAGCCACCTGGGAAGCCCAGCTATTTTAAAATAGCAAAAGTAAATATAGTACATGCCAACATAGATAATATGTTTTCATAAAAAAATAACTATATTTGGCAAAATAAAAGCAATTAATGAGTGGCATTATTTACATTTTTTCAAATCTTCAATGTCTGATAATAGAAAAATAGCAAGATTCTCATGTTTGCTTATCCATGCAACCTATTGCAATGTTTTGGGTTGGTTTACATTAAGAAGATAATCTGGCCTCATATAGTTGGAGAGGTAGAAATATTTTAATAACCTTTACAGATAATTGTGGATATTCTTCTTCAATACTGTACCAAAATTTGAGAAATAGTAGTTTCTTAAAGATGTATTGCCATGTGGAATCTGAAACTGGTAAATTTCATATGCTATTATATTAAAATCCATTGTTTTATATTGTACCTTTAATCCATGCATGAGTTTACAACACTAGCTTTGGTCATTTATAAAATACTGGTTCATTAAGTCATGCAGAACTTTTAAATGTTGATTAATTTCATTGTTCAATATTAAAAATCACAGTCATTAATATCATTACTGATCTCATTAGGTAAGTCTTTAAATACTAAGAAACTCTTATGCTCATGATGATAGTTATAAATTTTTAAAAATTCCAATTTTCACTGAAATTTCAAATTATATTGCAGATAATAAATATTGTCAATTTCCTTGAAGTGACAAACTCTCATTCACTTTTTAAAAAATGTCTACCAAATACTGAATTCTGAATTACCAGTGTGGCTACTTATTGTTCTTTAAGTTAAAAATGGTATTTCATGAAAGAATCAGCTAGTTCTGCTTACAGCTCAATAAATCACCAAGTACTTTTTAGATCTGCTTTTTTTATGCAGCAAAAGTGGTTTATGCATGATTCACATCTTGTCAGAGAATATTTAAAAGATCTGTATTTAAAAGTTGATATTTGAAGAAAGTAATAGTTTAATTTGGCTTCATCCAGGAAATTCTTAAATAACTAGCCACTAGTACAGCTTGATTCATTCTAAAATGTCAGGAGTTTTACTGACAACTGCTTTTGTATAGTCATTGCAAATGTTGGCATATTGAAACAGGCAAATAACACATTAGTATTATTAGTAAAATAGTTTTAACTTTTCAACTCCTCAGAAAGCATCTTGGGAACCTCAGGAGCCTGCAAACCATGCTCTGAGAAATGCTGCACATGAGAAAATATAAACAATGAAGACTGACCTCAAGATCACCCAGATTGGGACTTCCCTGTGGTTATGAATCTGCCTGCCAACACAAGGGATATGGGTTCAATCCCTGGTCATGGAAGATTTCACATGCTTGGAGCAACTCAGCCCATGCACCACAACTGATCCCCATGCTGCAGCTATTGTAGCCTGCTCGCCGTGGAGCCATGCTCCACAACAAGAGAAGCCACCACAGTGAGATGTCCATGTACAGCAATGAAGACAGCAGAGCCATAAATAAATGTAAAAAGGTCACCCAGACATTTAAGATGAGAAACTTCCCTTTATAGTCTTACTTCAGTGGCTGGGGCCTGCAAATTAAACTGGCAAAGGAGATCAATAGGAGAAAAAAGGATATTTTTTCTGTGTATGTATACTGGAACTAACCAAAGAAGTAGTTAACTTCCTAAATGGTTAAAGTTAGAGGCTTTAGACCTAACTTAGAGGGGAATGGGAGCAGACTTGTATGAGATGAACAAAAAGGTTTCATTAGGCAAGACAAATGGGTTTTAAGAAAACCAAACCGAAGATAAAAACATCTGTGGTAATGTTTGTTTCAGCAGGTGTGAGTGGAGTGGTCTTTCCTTCTTCTTCATGGCTGTGAAAGGTCCCAAAGAAGGGATTTACAGCAAGTTTAGTTTATTTTGATTTCTCTCCTGAGAGTAGACCTGCTTCCAAGATGGGATTTATGACAGCCTCATTTCTCAGAAGCTCCTGCTGAGTCAGATAAAAGAAGCTCTGAGAAAGCTCCTTTCTACATCTGTCAAATCTCAAATATATTCAGCTTAAAATACGGATGCTGCTGTGGAGCTGGGGTAGGTGGATGTAGATCAGCAGAACTGGTTACAGGGAACTGAAGAAGAGGAGTCTCTGCTATAGACTCAGTCGTGTCTCCTCAAACTCACATGTTGAAGACCTAACATCTAATGAAACTGTATTTGGATATATGGCCCTTAGAGAGATAATAAAGATGAGTAACATCAAAAAGGTGGGGCACTAATTCTATAGGACTTAAGAGAAGAAGAGGCAGAGACATCAAGGAAGCACACATACAGAGGAGAGGTGGACATAGCTATAAGGTGATCATCTGCAAACCAAGGAGAGAGGACTCACAAGAGACCAGATATCTGGACACTTTGATATTGGACTTCTAGTCCAGTTTGTGGTATTTGCTATAGCAATCCAAGTTGACTAATAAACCCTCTTCAGACTCCTTTGGGCTTCCCTGGTGGGGAAGAATCTGCCCGCAAGCGGGAGACCCTGGTGACCCTGATTCCATTCCTGGGTCTGGAAGATCTCCTGGAGAAGGGAATGGCTACCCACTCCAGTATTCTTGTCTGGAGAATTCCATGGACAGGGGAGCAGAGAGTCGGACACAACCAAAGTGACTGAGCACACACATGCAGACTCCTCTACAGATGTAGAAGACAGAATCAAATTCTTACCTACTGGGAAAGAGTCTAAGGAACAAAGCACAAGAACCCCAAGACCTGAAGAGAATGGGCTAAACCACAGCTTTCCAGTTACACTCTGACAGAGCAGAAGCTCTTTTTACCTGATTGAGAGGTAAGAGAGACACTATAACTTTGAGGGCTAAGAGAGGTAAAGAGTAATGGGATTGGCCTTCAAATCTCAATTTGAGATTGGCCAATTCTCATCCTAGACATGCTAACAGCCAAGCAGAGATTTATTGTCTAGTGGGGACGGCATCATTTAAGCTTTCCCTGGGTCTATCTGGGAGAACATGATGTAGGAAGGGAACTTCAAAGGATCCAAGGGGCAGGGACAGACAAACAGGTGGCTTAGAGGAGAAGGCTGGGTGAGAGGCATGGAGTGTCCAAGACCAAGTGACCAGGGTAGACTTCCAGCTCAGGTCAGAGCAGCACAGACTTATTGGTTTTGAATTAGGATCCAGGTGGACTGTGGCATCTATCTTTTATTTTGTCTTAGTAATTTAAAAAATGTTACAACAGTTTTAGACTTATGGAAAAATCGATAACAGAACAGATGGTTCCTATATACCCTACTCCAAGTTTCTCCTGTTATTAATATCCTACTTTAGTATGGTACATTTGTGACAACCAATGAACCTATATTGACATGTTATTGTCAAGTAAATGCTATATTTTATCTGGATTCCCTTCATTTTTACCTAATGTTCATTTTCTGTTGCAGGATCCAGCCAGGATTCCATATTCCATTTAGTCATCATGTCTCCTTAGGTTCCTCTTGGCTGCAACAGTTTCTCAGACTTATTTTTTATTGTTTTGACAGTTTTAAGTATTGGTTAGGTATTTTGGAGAAAGTCCCTCAATTGGGATTTGTCTGACATTCTTAATCACAATTAGTATGTGGTTATGGGTTTTGGGAGGAAGACCGTGGAGGGAAGATGCCATTCTCATTACACCATATCAAGGGTACATATTAATTCTGTCAATATGGCTTACTGCTATTGATTTTAACCTTGATTGCTTGGCTGTGGTGGGGTCTGTCAGGTTTTTCCACTGCAAAATTAGTCTTTCTATTCCCCTTTCCACACCGTACTCTTTGGAAGAAGTTACTGCATGCAGCCAACATGAAGTAATGGAGAGTAACGCACTCCCTTCTTGAGGGCAGTGTCTACACAGATTATATGAAATTCTTTTACTTGGGAAATATGCTTCTTCTCTCCCATTTATTTAATCATTAATTTATACCAATAAATATCCAATATTCATGGATATTTATTAGTAAAGCGACTGTCTGCAATGTGGGAGACCTGGGTTTGATCCCTGTGTCGGGAAAATTCCCTGGAAAAGGAAATGGCAACCCACTCCAGTACTTTTGCCCAGAAAATCCCATGGACGGAGGAGCCTGGCAGGCTACAGTCTATGGGGTTGCAAAGAGTCGGACACGACTGAGCAGCTTCACTTTCTTTCTTTCTTTCTTTCTTGAGTTAATTTAGCAGTGGCCACAGGACTGGAAAACGTCAGTTTTCATTCCAGTCCCAAAGAAGGGCAATGCCAAAGGATGTTGAAACTACTGCACAATTACACTCATTTCACATGCTAGCAAAGTAATGCTCAAAATCCTTCAAGCTAGGCTTCAACAGTATGTGAACTGAAAACTTCCAGATGTACAAGCTAAATTTAGAAAAGGCAGAGGAACCAAACACCAAATTGCCAGCATTTGTTGGATCATAGAAAAAGCAAGGGAATTCCAGAAAAACATCTTCTGCTTCATTGACTATGCTAAAGCCTTTGACTGTGTGGATCAAAACAAACTGTGGAAAATTCTTAAAGAGACGGGAATACCAGACGCTTTACTTATCTTCTGAGAAACCTGTATGCAGATCAAGAAGCAACAGTTAGAACCAGACATGAAACAATGGACCAGTTCAAAATTGGGAAAGGAGTAGATCAAGGGTGTATATTGTCACCCTGCTTATTTAACTTCTATGCAGAGTACAGCATGTGAAATTCTGGGCTGGATGAATCACAAGCTAGAATCAAGATTGCTGGGAGGAGTATCAATAATGTCAGATATGGTGATGATACTATTCTAATGACAGAAAGTGAAGAAGAACTAAAGAGCCTTTTGATGAAAGTGAAAGAGGAGAGTGAAAAAGCGTGCTTAAAACTCAACATTCAAAAAACTAAGATCATAGAATCTGATTCCATCCCTTTGAAAGGTTGTTGCTGAATCACGCAAAGATGCCGGGATTCTTGGCCTCCAGAGGAAAAGAATTCAATCTGGGGCCAGAGATGAGGCTTGATCGCTCAGAGCTTTTGTGTAATAAAGTTTTATTAAAGTATAAAGGAGATAGAGAAAGCTTCTGACGTAGACATCAGAAGGGAGTAGAAAGAGCACCCACTTGCTAGTGTTAGCAATGGAGTTATATACTCTCCAGTGAATTCAAAGAATGTCTGGAGGTTGTAAAGACTTCACCAGATCTAATCCCATAATTTACATTTTAAGATAACAGGATTAGCCAGAAGGTTTAATCCAGAGATTGTCCTCAGGCAGGATACATAATCCTAAGGAATGTAGAGGGAAAAAAAGTTTGTCCTTTCTCCCTCCTCAAGAATTTCAGACCCCTCTCTCCTTGGGGACCCCTAGACTTCTTATCAACCTGCCTGGGAAATGACTCTTTCATTCCCCCCTTTTCTTTTAGGAGAATTATGTTGCCAAGGGAAAGGGGTGTCATTTTCATTCCATAACTACTTCCTGCTCTTTAGGGGTGTGGTCCCTAAATTGTTGAGGCAACATATTCTCCTAACCCTCATATTGAGGGTCTCTGATGCAGGGGCCCCAAGTAATAGTTGGAGGAGACTATGGCACTCATAGGAGCTTGGACAACCATTTGTAAATTAAAAGCTTTTAGACGGTTAGAAAACCCCATTATACAGTTACAGACATAAGGCAAAGTAGTCATTAAACCAAGTTAAAATCAAAATGAAAAGTCACATTATGTCCATAGTTACGTCAGTTCATCTTAAGGTTGTTAGATGTCATCAGTTTAAGAAGAGGCATCACATTCGATTGTTGTTGAAGGTATTTGCAGACTTGGAGAAAGTCTTTTCCTTGAAGTGGAGATATCCACCACAGGAAGCCTTCCACTGATGAAGAGGGGAGCACTCCACAGACCCAGCAGTTAGACTGATTGTGAAATGCTGCGTAGGAGTGAACCCAGGATAGGAAGGAATTGTCTTGAGGATCAAACGGCAGACTCAGGATTTTTGGAGTCAGCAGAAGTAGGCTCACATAGATTATCAGGCCCATCTTTTGGCTCGTCCAGACAGTCCCATTACGGAAGTGGATCAGGAAGAAAGTGGCCAGGGGCTTCAGTAAGCACGGAGTAAGTTGCCCCAGTATCTAAAAAGAAATCGACGGATTGGCCCCCCACAGTTATTAATACCCGGGTTCCTCAGGTGTAATTTTAGGACGGGAGCTTGTGTGGGGACTCAGGGCACCTTCAGTCCTGATTGTCTTGAGAGTCTGACCCCTGAGACCTATGCCTCTGGGGGCAGTCTCTCTTCCAGTGTGGTCCTTTGCAGACGACTGGAGCCAGGGGCGGCTTAGATGCCTGAGGGCAATCTTGCTTGAAGTGCCCCTCCCTTCCACAGTAATAGCAAGTCCATCCCTTTTCACCTGGATCCCTCTGGGCATTTTTCTCATGCTACTTAAGAACGGTTTTCATAGCCATTGCTAAGGCTTCTGCCTGTTCCTTTCTTTTTCTGCCTTTCTTTCTTTTCCTCATATTCCCTATCATAATAGACTGTCTGATGTAACAGCTGTAACAGATTATCTAAAAACTGATTTGGTCCATACGCCTGTTTTAATAGCTTACAGCAGATATCTGGCGCCAACTGAGTGAGAAATCTCTCTTTTAAGATCACTTTTCCCTCTTCACTTTCGGAATCAATCTCAGTAAATCTGTGAAGGGCTTCTCTCAGTCTATCTAGGAATTTACCAGGAGCTTCCTTCTCCTCCCGTTCTATATTTGCCAATTTGCCATAGTTTAAAGGCTTAGCATGGCAACCCACTCCAATAGTCTTGCCTGGAAAATCCCACGGACGGAGAATCATGGTAGGCTACAATCCATGGGTTGCAAAGAGTCGGACATGACTGAGCCACTTCACTTCAAACGCTTAACACGCGCCTGCCTGAGTCCTTCAAGGATACATCTGACAAAATGACTCTGATCCCATCTTCCTTTAGCTGTGTTGTAGTCCCAGTCTGGTTCTGTAATTGGGACCACCTAATTCCCAGTAGGGAGGTAGCTATAGGGAGGTAGCTATCTCGTTCTCTCTCTTCCCTACTGATTCATTACCAAGCCATTCATCTCCATAGGCAACCGCTTTTCCCAAAACTTGACTCTTTGCGTTGGGAGTCAGTGTTTGTCCCAAGATATACATCACATCTTACCAAATAAGGTCATAAAGCAAAATAACACCTTTAAAAGCTCTATTTTTCTAGGTCCTCTAAATAGTCTCCCAGATCCTCCTTGATTCTTTGTATTTCTTGATAAGAAAAAGGCTTATTAACTCTCATAGACTGATTATTTCTCCCGGTGGGTGCTTCATGAAGAGGCAACAGCTTGTGTAGCTGTTCTTCAGTCTCTGGCTGCTCTGCACATATGATCCCAGGGATAGATTGGAGAAAGCTGTTTTTCTTTGTCTCTTTGTCTCCTGTCCTCCATCTTATCTAGCAAAGTAGGAGGACAGGAAGGAGCTGAAGGAGTCACACCAAAATCTATACCCTTAGGACATAAGTCTGGCATATTTCACAGAGAGAAAAAGGGCAATACATATGCTTCTTCTACCCATTTCCCTTGTTTTCTACAGAGCCGGTCTAATTGTAAAACAGTATTATACTTAAGAGACCCTCCAACCAGCCACCGTTCGCCATCCTCCAATGGATACCATGCCCATGCAGTATCACATAGAAAGACCAAGTGTGTCTTCTTTAAGCCCTGGGGATCAAATCTATCCCAGTTTTTCAGGATACAGTTCAAAGGAGTGAGGCTAGAATTGTTAGCTCCCATCTGTAAGAGAGAAAAAAGCGACCAGCGCCTTCTTTCTACCGGAGGTGTCCCTCCTTGCTCTAGATGGGGGTGCAGACAGATTTTACACCAAAGCTTTTCTTTCCTGGTCGGACTTAATCTGTCCCTTACCAACGCAGGCGCCGTACTCATCCCTCCCAGTTCTACCACCGAGATGGGGTGGGGATGCACCAGGGGTAGACTTGATGGCATCCCTAACTGACGTCCAGCTCTTCACCATTACCTCTGATGCCACCCGGGGTACAATCAGAGTAACCTTCGGGAATGCCTCCCAGGCTAAGACCGCTGGGGGCACCGTTCGTCACCTGAGTGCCTGTGCACGACCCTGAGTATATTCCTGACCACAATAAGACTGATACGAACATAAAATTGAGATGTTCATAAAACTGAGATGTTCCTTCCAAAGGTCACCACACCAGTATAAGAGTCTACTCTGGTCCAGCGCTACCAAAGGAAAAAATCCCATTGCAGTTCCAATCCAAGTAACCTTTAACCTCAGAGATGCTATTGTAGCTAGAGCTCCATCTAGCTTCTGAACTGTCAATTCCTAGCGAGGCTAGGCGCTTCCTGACTACCAATCCAAATTTGGGACCTAAGTCATAGTACACAGCAACAGCATAGACCACAAGTCCCTTGAAAGTCTATGATCTGACAGATTAGGTTCATACTTCTAATTTCCAAGGAGTTATGAAATGGTCAAAGAGACTGAAAGGTTTGACCAAGAAAGGAGAGTTTGGTCCACATGCTTTGCCCATTTCTGGTCCATCACCAAAGGAGACATTGGGTGCCCCTTGGCACTGGAAGGTTGGTATAAGTCCCTGACAGGTTTCTGCCATAAGCCATATGAGGTCACCGAGGAAGTGCAGAGCAGGGCTCCTCACTTGCTTCACACAGGGCGTTTCATTCATTCATGCAAGCACACTGTAGAGTTAGTGAGGTACAGCAGAAAAAGTGTTCACTAGGAGAACAAAGAACTAGAGCTCTAAGCATCCTTACCATGTCCTGAAGAATCCTGGATGAGCCCCCAAGATGAAAGGTTGTTGCTGAATCACGCAAAGATGCCGGGATTCTTGGCCTCCGGAGGAAAAGAATTCAATCTGGGGCCAGAGATGAGGCTTGATAGCTCGGAGCTTTTGTGTAATAAAGTTTTGTTAAAATATAAAGGAGATAGAGAAAGCTTCTAACATAGACATCAGAAGGGGGTAGAAAGAGGGCCCGCTTGCTAGTGTTAGCAATGGAGTTATATACTCTCCAATTAACCCAAAGAATGTCTGGAGGTTGTAAAGCCCTCACCAGACCTAATCCCATAATTTACATTTTAAGATAACAGGATTAACCAGAAGGTTTAATCCAGAGATTGTCCTCAGGCAGGATACATAATCCTAAGGAATGTAGAGGGAAAAAAAGTTTGTCCTTTCTCCCTCCTCAAGAATTTCAGACCCCTCTCTCCTTGGGGACCCCTAGACTTCTTATCAACCTGCCTAGGAAATGACTCTCTCACATTCATGGCAAATAGATGGGGAAAAAGTGGAAATGGTGACAGGTTTTATTTTCTTGGGTTCCAAAATTACTGTGGATGGTGACTGCAGGCATGAAATTAAAAGACACTTGCTTCTTTGAAGAAAATCTGACAATCCTAGACTGAATATTAAAAAGCAAAGAATCACTTTGTTAACAAAAGTCCATACAGTCAAAGCTATGTTTTTTCCGGGAGTCATGTATGGATGTGAGAGGTAGACCATAAAGAAGGCTGAGTGCTGAAAAACTGATGCTTAGACCTTGATTCTGGGAAAGGTTGAGGGCAGGAGGAGAAAGGGGTGACAGAGTTTGAGATATTTGGATGGCATCACCGACTCAGTGGACATGAGTTTGAGCAAACTCCAGGAAATACTGAATGACAGAGAAGCCTGGTGTGCTGCAGTCCATAAGGTTGCAAGGAGTTGGACATGACTTAGCAACTGAACAAAGAAGTAAGCATTAGAAAAATGTCGAGGAATAAAAGACTATTAGATGAGAGCTACCTAGTGGCAAGTTCACAAATGCTGTAAACCAATGATAGTAATTCCTGGAGGAGGAAATGGCAACCCACTCCAGTATTCTTGCCTGGAAAATACCTTGTCCAGAGGAACCTGGAATCCATAGAGTCACAAACAGTCAGACACAACTAGGTGACTAAGCACACAATGACAGTAGTTGTAGTATTAACAGAATATAGCAACACTAGCCTTACCTTTCTCTTCCAACTGATATTCATTGTTCCCAGAGCACATCTTCTTCTGAAAAGTAGAAGGAACCAAAAGAAATTAAATTTTACTGGACACCTTAACATTATTAAGAGGCTGTACAAAACAGTGATTAAGAACATGGGAACTGAGGTTATATATATCATGGTTCCAATTCCAGCTTCATGACTCATTAGCCATAAAGTTTGGTAAGTAACTTAATCCCAGTGTCCTCATCTGCAAAATGGAATAATAATACCAACTTGGAAGTTTTCTGGCCATTAAATAACATATCTAAAATTTGGAATGGACTTAAAAAAAGAGGCTGATAAATGGTGGTTAACTTTATCTATTATGATTCCATTTCCCTGTCAAGAGCTTTACATACTTATCCCATCAATCCTATTAAATGGACATGATCTATTTAAAAAAAAAAACACACAAAATTTAACTGAGTAAATTTGAAGATCTAATTGGTTTATAAAATGATTCATGAATTGGACAGCATCTCATCTGGCAAACAAAGAACTACTCAGAGAGGTTGCACAGCAAAGAAGGTTTTTATAGTTAAGATGGCAGGACAAGGAAAAGACATTATCAGCAAAGAAAAAAATAAAATTTTATTGCAAGACAGTAAAAGTTGAGGTGATGCTGGCTCCTCACTGGCTGAGCTGTGGTGTTTTCCATTGGCTTGATTTGTTGGGCAAGAAGGAATTTATTCTTCCTCCCCTGGAGCAGTAAAGTAGTTGTACTTCCTGTTTGTGAGTGCAAATTACTTCCTGGGGTAAGTAATTGATTAGCTTCCTGTTGGGGTAGTTGTCCTCTACATTTTTGGGGTGATTGACAATGAATGAATGGTAGGGTGTGAGAGCTCCCTCCATAGGCCTTTCAGACTGATTTTAGTTGAGATTTCCTTTTATTAACTTCCACACATACTTATGTTATTAATCCTATAAAATGGACATAATCCTTCCCATTCTATAGATGGAGAAATTGAAGTAAAAGAATTTGTGAGGTGAAATAGGTATCATGCTAGCTATATTGCAAACAAAGAAATAGAAGCATGGATTATTTAAATAATGCCTGAGTGTCTCAAAGCAAAGCAATGTGGAGATAGGATCCAAAGTCATGTCTGTCTGACCTGATATTTGGCAATACTATATTAATTGTCTGGGGATTCCCTGGTGGTTCAGTGGTAAAGAACTTGCCTGCTGATGTGGGAGACACAGGTTTGATCCCTGGGTCAGGAAGATCTCCTGGGAAAGAAATGTCAACCCACTCCAGTATTCTTGCCTGGGAAATCCTTTGGACAGAGGAGCCTGGAGGGCTACAGTCCATGGGGTCACAAAAGAGTGGTACACAACTTAGTGACTAAGTAGCAACAACGATGTATTAGTTGTCACCCCAACAGGTTGTTACAATCATGGTGATATTTGTTATTTGCATTAATTTTTAAGAATCAATTTTCTTTACAAACGGGGATATCCCCATGACTCCTTTCAATAAGGACCAGAGTCACAACATTTAGGGAAGAAGCAAGTGTTCCCAAATGGTATTTTCTCAACTGGTTCTGTGCTCATCAAAGCCATAGGCCATCCATTTTACTCGGATTTCTTTTAAAATTTTATTTATTTAGGCTGTGCTGGGTCTTCATTACTTTGCATGGGTTTTTGCTAGTTGCAGCGAGTGGAGGCTATTCCTCCTTGATGTGCTTGGGCTTCTCATTGCAGTGGCTTCTCTTTTTGTGGAGCACTGTCTCTAGGTGCATGGGCTTCAGTAGTTGCAGCATGCAAGCTCAGTAGTTGTGGCTCATGGGCTCAGTAGTTGAGGCGGATGTGCTCTAGAGTGGGCAAGCTCTGTAGTTGAGGCTCGTGGGCTCAGTAGTTGAGGCGGATGTGCTCTAGGGTGGGCAAGCTCAGTAGTTGCGGCTTGTGGGCTCAGTAGTTGAGGCGGATGTGCTTTAGGGTGGGCAAGCTCAGTAGTTGCGGCTTGTGGGCTCAGTAGTTGAGGCGGATGTGCTCTAGGGTGGGCAAGCTCAGTAGTTGAGGCTCGTGGGCTCAGTAGTTGAGGTGGATGTGCTCTAGGGTGGGCAAGCTCAGTAGTTGCGGCTCATGGGCTCAGTAGTTGAGGCGGTTGTGCTCTAGGGTGGGCAAGCTCAGTAGTTGCGGCTCATGGGCTCAGTAGTTGAGGCGGATGTGCTCTAGGGTGGGCAGGCTTCAGTAGTTGCAGCTCACGGGCGCAGTAGTTGAGGCGGATGTACTAGGGTGGGCAGGCTTCAGTAGTTGTGGCTCATGGGCCCTAAAGCACAGGCTCAGTGGTTGTGGCACCCAGGTTTAGTTGCTCCAGTGCATATGGATTCTTCCCAGACCAGGGATTGAACCTGTGTCCCCGGCATTAGCAGGCAGATTCTTATCCACTGTGCCACCAGGGAGGTCCATACTCCGATTTCTTTCTTTCTTTTTTTTTTTCATTCTCCGATTTCTAATGTAACACAAACAATCTATGACTAGCCTTCTGCAGTTTTCCTAATCAATCACAAGTATTTTCTGAAATTGTATTATTTCAAATAGTACTGTGTCAGGTGTTCTGTAACTCCTTTACTTGAGTTTACAATCTATTGATGAACCAACATAAAGATATCAAAACAATTAGCAATTAATGTAAAAGAATAGTAAAGAGATATTTAATTACCTATTGATTAAATAATATTAAAATTAATATTAAATATCAAAAATTTAGAATTATTTTATAAATATATAATTTTATAAATATTGAAATTAATATTTAATAAATATTATACAGTAAATAATTTAAACAGTAAATAATTAAAAGTATTGTGGTAGTTGAGCTGTAAATTAAATTCTGAGTTTCTCAGCAGAAGTGAACATGATTATAAGAAAAGGGAAAAGATACCAGAGGAAGCAGTTTTTCCTTGGAAGTTCCTTCCTTCAACTTCACGAGATTGCAAAGTGTTACTTTACAGAAGATAGAATAAAAGATGTCCTCAGTGACATTCTCACAGCAGACACAAAAATGGAACCCAGTTGGCTTTATCTTTTTACTTTGTATAAAGCTGAAGGTCTAACATTGGAGGCGTGCGTGCTAAGTCACTTCAGTCATGTCTGACTCTGTCACCCCATGGACTGTATCTCACCAGGCTCCTCTGTCCATGGAATTTTTCAGACAAGAATACTGGAGAGGGTTGCCATTTTCTGCTCCAGGATATCTTCCTGACCCAGGGATCGAACTTAAGTCTCTTGTGTCTCTTGCATTGGCAGGTGGATTCTTTACCACTGTGCCACCTGGCAAGACCACTTTGATGGACACCTACATTTTAAGTTGATATTCTGCCCGTCTGGTTGAGGGAAAGGCCTCTGTGCTCTAAATCCCACCTCTGCACAAGGTTGGGTTGAGCCTCTTTGTTAAAATGGTGGCACCAGATTACTGGACTCTGGGAAGGGTCGTGCCACTTGCCTGAGTTAGTGGGCTGAGAACTCTTGTTTTCATTGGCTGTTAAACTAAAGAGCCTCTTGATGAGATTAAAAGAAGAGAGTGAAAAAGTTGGCTTAAAGCTCAACATTCAGAAAACTAAGATCATGGCATCCATCCCATCACTTCATGGCAAATAGATGGGGAAACAGTGGAAACAGTGTCAGATTTTATTTTTCTGGGCTCCAAAATCACTGCGGATGGTGAAAGCAGCCATGAAATTAAAAGACGCTTACTCCTTGGAAGGAAAGTTATCACCAACCTAGACAGCATATTAAAAAGCAGAGATATTACTTTGCCAACAAAGGTCCATCTAGTCAAGGCTATGGTTTTTCCAGTGTTCATGTCTGGATGTGAGAGTTGGACTATAAAGAAAGCTGAGCACAGAAGAATTGATGCTTTTGAACTGTGGTGTTGGAGAAGACTCTTGAGAGTCCCTTGGACTGTAAGGAGATCCAACCAGTCCATCCTAAAGGAGATCAGTCCTGAGTGTTCATTGGAAGGACTGATGTTGAAGCTGAAACTGCAATACTTTGGCCACCTGATGTGGAGAGCTGACTCATCTGAAAAGACCCTGATGCTGGGAAAGATTGAGGACAGGAGGAAAAGGGGACGATGGAGGATGAGATGGCTGGATGGCATCACCAACTCACTGGACGTGAGTTTGAGTGAATTCCGGGAGTTGGTGATGGACAAGGAGGCCTGGCGTACTGCGGTTCATGGGGTCGCAAAGAGTTGGACACGACTGAGCGACTGAACTGAACTGAGCTTCATGCCCTTCCTGAACTCCCTATGGTACATATCACCTATGTTTACAGGCACGTTTAACTGATAACCCACGACTCTTACGGGGCTTTCCTGGAGGCTCAGTGGTAAAGAACTTGCCTACAAATGCAGGAGACGCAGGTTTGACCCTTGGATGGGGAAGATTTCCTGGAGAAGAGAATGGCAACCCACTCCAGTACTCTTGCCTGGGAAATCCCATAGACAGAAGATCCTGTGGGCTACAGTCCGTGGGGTCGCAAAGAGTCGGACATGACTTAGCGATTAAACAATGACAAGACTCTTAACACATGAGAAAACTGGGGTCTCAGGCAGTGCCGCTACCTTGTCAGCCAAACCTGAGACCAAACGTTTCGGTTTACCTTTGCAGCTAACTCAGGACCCCAGAGAGTGCAGAGAGGGGGCTCTCTCCCAGGAATTCTTGTTTCCCTAAAAATATTCCACAGCCTTGGAGAATTACTTTCCCGCTGCCTTGAGTGCACAAGCTAGGACACCTCGTGTCAGACAAGGGAGGCCTGAGCGTGTGGAAACTTCCGTCATCGGTGCTGGGCGGGGCGAGGATTCCCTGTCGGAGCCTGTCAGGAGGAGACCCCGGAGGCGTGGCTGGGCGGGGCGAGCCGGGGGCGGGGCCTGGGCGTGCCCTGCGGCGTGCGCGGGGCTGGCTAGCGCGCGACGGAGGCGGGGCAGCAGCTGCGGGCCCACGCCGTAAACAGACAACATGGCGGTGGCGGCTTCCGCGGCACCCGGGGCCTTGGGCACTTTGCAGGCCAGCCGTGCCCGCTTGGTGGCTGCTTGCTGTGCGCGGCTAGGCCCCAGGTGGAGGCTTCCCGGCTCCTGGACGTGCCCACGGGTCGACTCGACGATATGGGCCCGGGGCTGGACGCCTGCGGCCGGGGGAGCGGCCTGGCAGAGGGGCTACAGCGCAGAGGTGAAGACTGAGGACGAGCTGCGGGTGCGGTACCTGGAGGAGGAGAACCGAGGTGAGGGGTGTGACCCGGTGACCGTGGGTCCTAGGAAAGCGTCTCAAGGTCGCGTGTTTGGGCTGACGTCAGTGTCTACGGAGAGGCTCGACGAGGGGTGTCCTCCCTTCCCCCACTCATGCTTTACAGCTATTTAGTGCTTTCCATGCCTAAAGAGGGCTTCCCTGGTGGCTCAGAAGGTAAAGAATCTGCCTGCAATGCGGGAGACCTGGTTTTGTCTCTGGGTTCGATCCCTGGGTTGGGAAGATCCCTTGGAGGAGGGCATGGCAACCCACTCCAGTATTCTTGCCTGGGGAATTCCATGGACAGAGGAACCTGGCGGGCTACAGTCCCAGGGGTGGACAACTAAGCACATGCCTAAAGATGTACTACGGAGCAGCTTACCTGCAGAAGTAGCCCTTGGCGCCAAAGACAGAAATGCAGCTTACGCTTTCATCTTTCGATGAGCCAAGATTAATACATCGGGTGAATGATATTTGCTTCCAGATTTCATTCTTGCTCTGTAATTGCTTTCGGTTAACTCAGCTGTGAAGGGGAGAGTTTTAGAAGCTGCAGTGAAAGTGCACTTTATTATTCTGAATATTCGTCAATTTAAAGCTGTTCATTTGAAAAAATTTTTTTCTTTTCATTTTACCTTAGAAAGATAGTTTTGTGGACTATTTTCACTTCAATTAGACAATTTTGAGTATTTTCTTGGTTTTCCAGTTCCTTTGCTAAGCTTGGGGATGAGACACAATTGGGGATGATATTGATGTTGCCCTTGAGCTCCTTTAGTGGGAGGAGACAGATGCTTTAGCAAAATAATACAGTGGGAGGAAGGGTAATGATCCAGGGTGTGCGCCAGTCGGTAGGAATGCTGTTAAAGCCCAGCTCCTTTCTCTTGCCTTGTTGGAAGAAGCTAAATGGATCATGAAAGGTGGAAACAGCAGCGTGCCGGAAGAGTAGTCTTCGAATTTTGACATGCAGTTGTTGAGCACCTATAATCTGTTAAACAGAAGTGCAAAACCAGTTAAGTCATGTTTGATATCTGTAAGTTGCTAATATATCGAGAGATACTGCTGATTAAAAGATTATGCTAACTTTAAAGGCTTGATGAGAGCAAAAGGTTGTAATACCCTCAAGAGGCATATGATCAACTGTATTCAGTGAGATTGGAAGATTCCAGAGGGGAGGTTCTGAAGGTCAAGTTAGGATTTTGCCAGATGCATATGCCGTCCAAGGCGTTCCTTGCAATGGAATTTGACATTACTGAGGCAAACTTCTCTGTGCTTCTATTTTCTTAATGTGTAATATAGAAAAAGTAATACCGACTTTGTATGGCTGCTGTGGAGACTAGATGGGAGTGTGATATTAATTGCCCACTAAGTATCAATCTAGCTCTTAGTGGGTGCTCTGAAGTATATGATGAGTAATTTCATTTATTTATTATTCCTGGCAGAAGAGCATGGTTAAAGGCACGGCATATGAACATGTATGATGTTCTGGGGAAATGACATAGGGCGAATGTGGTTGTAGTATGGCATAACTGCAGAATACTGAGAAATTCAACTGGAAAGTAGATTAGCACTGGAGTGACTAGAGCTGTCCCATCTCTTGGGAGGATTTCAGTTACATTAGGTGTACCAACAGTACATTAGACACAAAAGCATTGCAGGTACAGCTAGTAATATGCACCATATTCTGTACTTTTTTTAATCTAAATAATGCACCAGAGAAGGCAATGGCAACCCCCTCTAGTACTCTTGCCTGGAAAATCCCATGGACGGAGGAGCCTGGTAGGCTGCAGTCCATGGGGTCACTAAGAATCGGATGCGACTGAAGCGACTTAGCAGCAGCAGCAGCAGCAGCAAATATGCACACTGAAAATAAATTTTCATAAAATTTCTGAAAAGTCCTTCAGTTAGATTTCAACTGGATCAAGGGAAAGAAATCAGAGTATAAATTCAGAATGTTTTCAGTCACTTGAAATGTAAAAATCAGCTACTAGTAAATACAGTTTTTTTAAGAAAATTGACACGCTTCCTTTCAGGATTGGCCAGGTGACAACTTAGTTTTGTCTAACATTATATAGGCTTTGCTTTACTGTCAAACCAGCAATAAGCAGTGTAAAGAAAAACAGCATGGCAAGGCTGATGGAAGTGAAGGCGTCTCCGTGGTGTCTTTGCTTCTCATTAGAGGCGAGTCCAAAATTCTGTCCTCTCAGGAGTCTGCAGGCAGTATGATGACTCTGCTGGGTCAGAGGAGCCCCAAACTGCTCTCTGCCCTGTAGGCCTTGTTAGGCTGCTGGAGGTAGGTAAGTGCAGAATATATCAGCTCTCATAGGTTTTCGGAGTTCCGTATTTGTAATTTGTTGTGGAAGCTCAGTTAGACACCAACTTTCTTTAGTTGTTATTTCTTGCATTGTTGTCCAGCCTACTTAGTATTTAGAGCAGTGGTACTGGTTATGGTTTACAAAGGTCTCTCCTGGTTTTCTGCAGTGGCCTCTTTTATAGGTCTCCAGTCATTCTCCTTCCCAGTTTATTCTTTGCCTTGCTGCTGGAGTTATTTTTTCAAGCCCAAGCAAGAATTGCATCTCTGTTCAGTTAGAAACCTCTGGTGGTCTCTATGGAGAAGGCAGGGGCAACCCACTACAGTACTCTTGCCTGGAAAATCCCATGGACAGAGGAGTCTGGTAGGCTGCAGTCCATGAGGTCGAGAAGAGTTGGACACGACTGAGCGACTTCACTTTCACTTTTTATTTTCATGCATTGGAGAAGGAAATGGCAGCCCACTTCAGTGTTCTTGCATGGAGAATCCCAGGGACGGGGGAGCCTGGTGGGCTGCCGTCTATGGGGTCGCACAGAGTCGGACACGACTGAAGTGACTTAGCAGCAGTAGCAGTGGTCTCTAATGTCTGCAAGCTCTCACAACTGCAGATATTTACAGATCATGCATCTCCTTTCTGCTGCACCTAAGCCTTACCCTTTCCTCCTCTTATGTGTCAGTGCTTCTGCACACACCTTCTGGAATGACCTATCTCCTGTCCCTACCAACCTTCTCCCAGTCCAACAGACTTCTACTTGTAATTGTGACCCATTTTAAAAATAGTTTTTCTGAGCTTTGTACCAGCTTCTGGCAGAAAGAGAACAAATAAGCAAATGCATAATGCAAGTTATTCTTAATACCTGCTCCTTCCTCATGCATTCACATCTTCTGGAGTGTCTTTGTAGTCCTTCCACTTTTCTCCATGTTCTTTACCAGCGCTGTTCTTGTCCAAGCAACAGTTAGAACTGGACATGGGACAACAGACTGGTTCCAAATAGGAAAAGGAGTACGTCAAGGCTGTATATTGTCACCCTGTTTATTTAACTTATATGCAGAGTACATCATGAGAAACGCTGAACTGGAAGAAACACAAGCTGGAATCAAGATTGCCAGGAGAAATATCAATAACCTCAGATATGCAGATGACACCACCCTTGCGGCAGAAAGTGAAGAGGAACTCAAAAGCCTCTCGATGAAAGTGAAAGTGGAGAATGAAAAGGTTGGCTTAAAGCTCAACATTCAGAAAACGAAGATCATGTCATCCGGTCCCATCACTTCATAGGAAATAAATGGGGAAACAGTGGAAACAGTGTCAGACTTTATTTTTCTGGGCTCTAAAATCACTGCAGATGGTGACTGCAGCCATGAAATTAAAAGACACTTACTCCTTGGAAGGAAAGTTATGACCAACCTAGATAGCATATTGAAAAGCAGAGACATTACTTTGCCAACAAAGGTTCATCTAGTCAAGGCTATGGTTTTTCCTGTGGTCATGTATGGATGTGAGAGTTGGACTGTGAAGAAGGCTAAGCACCAAAGAATTGATGCATTTTAACTGTGGTGTTGGAGAAGACTCTTGAGAGTCCCTTGGACTGCAAGGAGATCCAACCAGTCCATTCTGAAGGAGATCAGCCCTGGGATTTCTTTGGAAGGAATGATGCTAAAGCTGAAGCTCCAGTACTTTGGCCACCTCACATGAAGAGTTGACTCCTTGGAAAAGACTCTGATGCTGGGAGGGATTGGGGGCAGGAGGAGAAGGGGAGGACAGAGGATGAGATGGCTGGATGGCATCACTGACCCGATGGACGTGAGTCTGAGTGAACTCCAGGAGTTGGTGTTGGACAGGGAGGCCTGGCGTGCTTCGATTCATGGGGTCGCAAAGAGTCGGACACGACTGAGCAACTGAACTGAACTGATGAGTGTCTTTTCACGTGCTTATTGTCCATGTGTATGTCTTCTTTAGAGAAATGTCTTCTCAAATCCTTGTTAATGGGGTTGTTCTCTTGTTGTTGAATTGTAAGTGTTCTTTATATATTCTGGAAACAAGTCCCTATTCAGATATATAACTTGAATATATTTTCTCGTGTTCTATGGGTTGTCTTTTCATCCTTGTTAATTTTGAAGAACCTAGGTTTTAGTACACTTTTCATGGACAGAGGAGTCTGGCAGGCTACAGTGCATGGACTTGCTGGACATGACTTAGCCACTAAAGCAACAACTGACCAACAATTTATTTATTTACTTATTTTTGTTGTTGAATATCAAAGAATCTCTAGAGAATTCTCAGTTTTTTCAAGAAAGTCAAGTCAACTGGTATTTTGATAGGCATTGCATTGAATAGGTAGATCGATTTGGGGAATATTGCATTTTTAACAGTGTTAAATTAAGCATGGAGAAGGCAGTGGCACCCTACTCCAGTACTCTTGCCTGGAAAATCCCATGGACGGAGGAGCCTGATAGGCTGCAGCCCTTGGGGTCGCTAAGAGTCGGACACGACTGAGCGACTTCACTTTCTCTTTTCACTTTCATGCTTTGGAGAAGGAAATGGCAACCCACTCCAATGTTCTTGCCTGGAGAATCCCAGGAATGGGGAAGGCTGGTGGGCTGCTCTCTATGGGGTCGAACAGAGTCAGACACGACTGAAGTGACTTAGCATTAGCAAATTAAGCATTGCATGAACATGGAATATCTTTTCACTCAGCAGTGTTTTGTATTTTTTCAGTGTATAAGTCTTGCACGATTTTTGTTAAATTTATTTCTAACTATTTCATTCTTTTTGGATGCTACTGTAAATGGAATTGTTTTTCTTAGTTTTCAGATTGCTCATTGCCGTCCTACAGTAATACAGTTGTTTTTGTATGTTGATCTTGTATCATGCAACCCTGCTGAACCTGCTTAATTATTCTCATAATTTTTTTACTGGGTTTCTTAATATTTATATATATACAAGATCCATGTCATCTGCACATAGAAGAAATTTTACTTATTCTTTTCCAGTCTGGATGCCTGTTATTCTTTCTCTTGTGTAATCTCTTTCCTTGAGCCTCCATTACAGGGTAGAATAAAAGAACAGACATCCAAGTCTTTTTCCTGATATGTGGTGAAAGCATTCATTCTTTCACCATTAAGTATGATATTAGCTGTGGGTTTTTGGTAGATGTCCTTTATCAGGTTGAAGGAACCTCTGTCTATTGCAATTATGTTCATAATTTGCAGTTATGTTCATGAAAGATAGTGGTCTTTAATTTTCCATTCTTGGTATGTCTTTGTCTGGTTTTGGTATAAGGGAAATGCTTGCTTCATAGAATGAGCAAGGAAGGGCCCCTTCTGCTTCTATTTTCTGGAAGAGATTGTATATCATTGTAGCTGGAAGAGCTACATACTTATAAGTGTTTTTATCTGGGTGAAAGTAAGTGAAAGTCGCTCAGTTATGTCTGACTCTTTGAGACCCCAAAAATTTTCCAGGCCAGAATACTGGAGTGGGTAGCCTTTTCCTTCTCCAGGGGATCTTCCCAACCCAGGGATCAAACCCAGGTCTCCCACATTGCAGGCGGATTCTTTACCAGCTGAGTCACAAGGGAAGCCCAAGCATACTGAAGTGGGTAGCCTATCCCTTCCCCAGCGGATCTTCCTGACCCAGGGATCGAACCAGGGTCTCCTGCATTGCAGGCAGATTCTTTACTAGCTGAAATATGAGGGAAGCCCTTATCTGGTTGAATTTTGTCCAGTTCTTTTTCTGCATCTATTGACATGATTGTATGACTTTTCTTGTTAAGCCTTTTATATGATTGATTATGTTAATTGATTTTCAAATATTGAACCAGTCTTACACACCTGGAATAAATCCCACTTGATTTTGGTGTGTAATTATTTTTATACATTGCTGCATTTAATTTGGTAACAGTCTATTGAGGATTTTTGCAGTTATGTTCATGAAAGATAGTGGTCTTTAGTTTTCCATTCTTGGTATATCTTTGTCTGGTTTTGGTATAAGGGAAATGCTTGCTTCATAGAATGAGCAAGGAAGTGCCCCTTCTGCTTCTATTTTCTAGAAGAGATTGTATATCATTGTAGCTGGAAGAGAAATTATATCATTTTTTTCTTTGAATGTTTTGGTAGAATTACAAGTGAAACTGTCTGTACCTGATGTTTTCTGTTCTAGAAGCTTTTAATTGTTAATTACATTTCTTTAATAGATGTAGGTCTATTTGACTTATCTCTTTCTTGTCCTAGTAGATTGTGCCTTTCAGAAAGTAGGTTTATTTCATATAACTTAGCAAATTCGTTGGCATATAGTTGTTTGTAATGCTTCTTTATTATGCTTGTATCAATGAGATTCAGTAGTGATGAATTTCTCATGTTAGTACTTTATATTTTCTTTCAAAAGATTTCTGATATTAGTAATTTGTTTTCTTTCTTTCTCTCTCTCCCATGGCGAGCCTGGCTAGAGATTTATCAATTTATTGATCTTTTTAAAGAACTAAGTTTTGATTTAACTGATTTCTTGTCTACTGATTTTCTGTTTTTATGTCATTGATTTCTTCTGATTTTTAATTTTTTCACACTTACGTTAGATTTAATTTGTTGTTTGTTTTCTAGTTTCTTAAGGTGGAAATATAGATTTCCACTTCCTAATAAGTGCATCAGTGTTATCAGTTTTTCTTTAAGCACTGCTTTTGCTGGGTCACACATATTTTGAGTTCAGTCACTCAGTCGTGTCTGACTCTGTTCGCTCAGTCATATCCAACTCTTTGTGACCCCTTGAACCACAGCGCGCCAGGCCTCCCTGTCTATCACCAACTCCCAGAGTTCACCCAAACTGAAGTCCATTGAGTCAGTGATGCCATCCAACCATCTCATCGTCTGTCGTCCCCTTCTCCTGCCCTCAGTCTTTCCCAGCAGCAGGGTCTTTTCCAATGAGTCAGCTCTTCGCATCGGGTGGCCAAAGTACTGGAGTTTGAACTTCAACATCAGTCCTTCCAATGAACACCCAGGACTGGTCTCCTTTAGGATGGACTGGTTGGATCTCCTTGCAGTCCAAGGGACTCTCAAGAGTCTTCTCCAACAACACAGTTCAAAAGCATCAATTCTTCTGTGCTCAGCTTTCTCTTTATAGTCCAATTCTCACATCCATACGTGACTACTGGAAAAACCATACCCTTGACTAGATGGACCTTTGTTGGCAAAGTAATGTCTCTGCTTTTTGATATGCTGTCTAGGTTGCTCATAACTTTCCTTCCACGGAGTAAGCGTCTTTTAATTTCATGGCTGCAGTCACAATCTGTATTGATTTTGGAGCCCCCAAAAATAAAGTCAGCCATTGTTTCCACTACTGGATGCCATGATTTTAGTTTTCTGAATGTTGAGCTTTAAGCCAACTTTTTCACTCTCCTCTTTCACTTTCATCAAGAGGCTCTTTAGTTCTTCACTTTCTGCCGTAAGTGTGGTGTCATCTGCATATCTGAGGTTATTGACATTTCTCCTGGCAGTCTTGATTCCAGCTTGTGCTTCTTCCAGCCCAGCGTTTCTCATGATGTACTCTGCATATAAGTTAAATAAGCAGGGTGACAATATATAGCCTTGATGTACTCCTTTCCCGATTTGGAACCATGTCCAGGTTTAACTGTTGCTTCCTGACCTGCATGCAGGTTTCTCAAGAGGCAGGTCAAGTGGTCTGGTATTCTGATCTCTTTGAGAATTTTCCACAATTTATTGTGATCTACACAAAGGCTTTGGCATAGTCAGTAAAGCAGAAATAGGTATTTTTCTGGAACTCTCTTGCTTTTTTGATGATCCAGCGGATGTTGGGAATTTGATCTCTGGTTCCTCTGCCTTTTCTAAAACCAGCTTGAACATCTGGAAGTTCACGGTTCACATATTGCTGAAGCCTGGCTTGGAGAATTTTGAGCATTACTTTACTAGCGTGTGAGATGAGTGCAATTGTGTGGTAGTTTGAGCGTTCTTTGGCATTGTCTTTCTTTGGGATTGGAATGAAAACTGACCTTTTCCAGTCCTGTGGCCACAAATTTGCTGACATTGAGTATAGCAGTTTCACAGCATCATGTTTTAGGATTTGAAATAGCTCAACTGGAATTTTATCACCTCCACTAGCTTTGTTCATAGTGGTGCTTCCTAAGCGGCAAGGGGGGAGGGGCGGAGGGGGGGCGGGGGCGGGGACACACACACACATATGTTTTGGTAAGTTGTATTTTCAGTTTCATTTAGTTAGAAATATTTTAAATTTCTCTCTAGATTTCTTCTTTTACTTATATTTTACTTAGAAGTACCTTATTTAATCTCCAAGTATTTTGAAGTTTTCCAGCTGTCTTTCTGTTACTGATTCCTGTGGTTTATTTCCATTGTTATTTAGGAGCATACTTCAGTATGATTTCTATTTTAAATTTGTTACGGTGTGCTTTTTGCCCAAAATATGGTCTGTCATGGTGAATATCCATATGATCTTGGGAAGAATGAGTAGTCTGCTGTTGTTGGATGCGGTATTCTATATTCAGTTAGATATAGTATTCAATTAGATTTAGTTGATTTTTTGGTTGGTATTCCTCATTGGAAAAGACTCTGATGCTGGGAGGGATTGGGGGCAGGAGGAGAAGGGGACAACAGAGGATGAGATGGCTGGATGGCATCGCTGACTCGATGGACGTGAGTCTGAGTGAACTCCTGGAGTTGGTGATGGACAGGGAGGCCTGGCGTGCTTCGATTCATGGGGTTGCAAAGAGTCGGACACGACTGAGCGACTGAACTGAACTGATATCGTTAATTGATTTTCTGCCTGCTGGATTTATTAGTGATAGAGGCGAGTTGAAATTTGCAACTGTAATGATGGATTTGTTTATTTCTCCTTGTAATTCTGTCAGTTTTTAAATCATGCAAATTTAAGCTCTATTGTTTGGTGAATACACATGGGTTATTATGTTGGAGAAATGACCCCACCAACATTATCCCCTTTTCTCACTCAGACTGTTCTTTGTTCTGAGATCTGCTTTCTCTGAAATTAATGTTACCACTCCAGGTTTTATTAGTGTTGTTGTGTTTAGTTGCTAAGTTGTGTCTGACTTTTGTGATCCCATGGACTGAGCCCGCCAGGCTCCTCTGTCTGCGGGATTTTTCCAGGTAAGAATACATAATTGCATTGCCGTTTCCTTCTACTGATTTTCCCGACCCAGGGATTGAACTCAAGACTCCTGCATCGGCAGGTGATTTCTTTACCACTGAGCCAACTGAGAGGCCCTTTTTTAGTGTTAGCATTATCTTTCTTCATCTTTTGATTTTTTAAATCAGTGTGTGTCTTTGAAGTGGATTTCTTGTATATGTCATATGGTTGGGTATTGTTTTAATCCACTCTGACAGTATCTGTCTTTTAATTAGTGTATTTTAGACCATTCATATTTAAATTGATTATTGAAATAGTTGGATTATTATGTATTTGTAACTGTTTTCTATTCATTGCCCTTATTTTTTTCTTTCATTTTTTGACTTTCACTCTTTTTCTGCCAATTGTCTTCCCTTTTAGCTTATCAGTTACCCTTTTTTAGAGATTTTATTGGTTGCCATGTTATTTGCAGTTCATGTTTACAACTAATCTACATCTACTTTTAATAACACTATATGACTTCATAGTGGTAAAGGTATAAATGCATATTCCCATTTCTTTCCTCCCATACCATTGCTGTCATTCTTTACACTTTTCTGTAAGCTACAGTCACCACATACGTTATTGCATTATTGTTTGGAATAAGTTATCATTTAGTTATAAGTCAGAAAGAACATTGACATTTATTTAATAGTGTGTTGTTAGTAGTAGTTGGGCTTAATAGTTCTGAATTTGTTTTCCTTTTATTGTAGAATAGAGCAAATGAAAACCTGTTGGTCTTGGAAATTAGACTTTTCATTATGATGAAAAAAGAGAAGGAGAGAGATGGTATAAGTATGGGATGGGGGGAAGTGAGGAAGAAACTTGTTGCATTGGATTCGAATTAGAGTTACCAGGACAAACTTATAAAAATCATAAGTATATTGTATGTATACATATTTACATTTATTTCCTTTTCTGACCACTAAAATTGTCTAAATGAAATGAAGTAGCATGGTAGCAGTAAACATATCTGATATCCAGATTTTGGTTTCTAAAGACTATTCCCTCATTGAAAGAAGCCAGGACTTTTTGGAGAAGTGGCTGATTTCAGGTCTGGAGCAGGGAAAGTGAAAGGTGAGCCTGGAATATCTTTGTGGGCCAGGAAGCAAGGAAGTGTTCAAATAATAAAAGGATCGTGGCAGGGCACAGCCTTACAGGGCTCTCACTGAGCATATCTAGGGTAATTTGAACATTTATGGATTAATGGAACAGTGTTAAAGGATTATATAACACCTTGAATAAAGAATCCATGAAGCCATAGAGATTACGTGAAACAGTGTGGTAGGGAAGAACGTATTTTTATAGAAGAATGGTAGGAATGATAGAAAATCCCCATTTTTTGAAACCACTAAGATAAAAATAAAGGAATTATCATTGCAGTGAGATACAGATGCTTTATCTTTTTCCAAGTCTTTATACAGTTGTCCCAACACTGCTTAATCATCGTTACTTCACTGTTTTGAAGGGCATTTTTATGACAAGCTGAATTTCCATACTGTCTTTCTGTTCTGTTTTATGATCTCTGTAGATGTTGTTGTTCTCCATTATTTTATGATTAAAGCTGTGTTGTGTTTCAGTAGGGCCAGGTACTCACTCCTTCATCTTTACTCTTTTTTTTTAATTTGTTTTCATTCCTTTTCCTGCATGGTTATTTTTCTGCAAGAGTTTTGGAATGTTCATGTATAATTTCAGAAAAAGGCTTATTAATATTTTTATTGACATTGTGTTGGGTTTAAAATTAGAATATTTATACAATGTTTTTTTTAAACATAAAAACATGATGTTTCTATTTGTTTAATTCTACCTTTTTTTTTTTAAAAGGACAGTTTAAAAAGTGCCTACCCTTAGGGCTTGCTCATTTATGTTACCTGTATCCCAGGTCATCCTGCTTCCTGTCTGGTTCATAAAAATGAAATAATTTGTTTCAGTGTATCTTCTAAGTGGTTTCCTTTCTCCCTCTGTTTCTCTATTTCTCTTTATAGGAAGGCTATTGTTTCTGGATGTATTAATTTCATGTGTTGCAAATAAATATGCTTTTGTTTGCAGTGGTTTTTTATTTGATTTGGATTTTCTAGGTTTATAATCATCATTTGTTAATGATTTTCTAATGTTTCTAAAATTTGGATATTATAAAAATTGCTGCATATTCTCTTTGTATTCAAGTGAAAGATTTCTGGGTTAGTTCTTTATATTTTTAGAACCCTAATTAGGGTTAGGGCTAGGATTATAATCTTCTACCTATACAATTTCTGTTATTTGTAACCTTAGTTTATATCATCAGAACTTTTGATAGTTGCATCTTGTTCTCTTATCCAGTGCTGTATCTAGAGATTGACCTGGTGCTTTATCTAGAGATTGAATATAAACAGAGTTTGTAATGTTATTGATAATATTTATGTTGGTACTACCTTCAGTTTATCTTTAGAAGCATGTGCTTTCCGCCTCTGCTCCGCAGCCTATGTGATCTCTCACCTGGATCTCTGCAGTAGCATCTTGTTTAGTATCCCCTACTATAATTATTATTATTATTATTTTTTGGTCTATGTGGATGAAATTCACATAGTACAAAATTAACCATTTTAACTTTTCAAGGTGTACATCCAGTAGTTTTTAGGTTATTCCATGTTTACAACCATCACCACTGTCTTAATTCCTTTCAAATTGCTTTCAAAACCATTTCGAAATGGTTCTTACTCACTTCCTCCTCATCCCTTTCTCCCCAAGGTTTCCAAAACCCACTAATTTCTCTTCTGTCTTTATGGAGTTTGTCTATACCAGGTACTTCATGGAAGTAGAATCATACCATGTGTGATTTATGTCTGAGTTCTTTAGCCTAATGTTTTCAGAGTTCGTCTGTTTTACAGCATGTATCAGCATTTCATTTGTTTTTATGGCTGAATACTATTTCATTGAATGGATATAACTTTTTTGTGAATAGTTATTTGTTTGAATGTATGTTTTCATTCTCTTGGGTAGATACCTAGGAGTAGAATCATGTGGTAACTTTATGTTTGGTGTTTGGAGAAACCACCAGACTGTGTGAGAGTTCTATGAGAGTTCTTATTTCTCCACATCCCTGTCAATGCGTGTTTCTTTTTTAAAAAAATTAAAGCCATCTTACTGGGCATAAAGTAATTTTTGTGGTTTTTGATTTGCATTTCTTTAGTAACAAATTCATTGTTTCATTTAATTTTGAAAAAAAAAATTTTAATTTTTTAACATCAGAAACATTTTGTACTGGTGTGTAGCCAATTAACAATATTGTGGTAGTTTCACAATAAGTGAACAGCAAAGGGACTCAGCCTTAGGTATACATGTATCCATTCTCTCCCAAACTCCCACTCCCATCCAAGCTGGCACATAACATTGAGCAGAATTCCATGTGTTATACAACAGGTCCTGGTTGGTTTTCTGTTTTGAATATAGCAGTGTGTACATGACTTTTCCCAAAGTCCTTAACTATTCCCTTCCCCCCAGTAACTGTAAGTTTGTTTTCTAAGTCTGTGAGTAAAAAATGGGCAGAAGACCTGAACTGACATTTCCCCAAAGAGGACATACAGATGACCAGTAGGCACATGAAAAGATGTTCAACATCGCTAATTATTAGAGAAATGCAAGTCAAAACTACAGTGAGATATTACCTCAGACTGGTCAGAATGGCTATCCTCAAAAAACCCACAAACAACAGATGCTGAAGAGGGTGTGGAGAGAAGGGAGCCTTCTTGTACTATTGGTAAGAATGTAAATTGGAACAGCCACTATGGAGAACAGTAGGGAAGTTCCTGAAAAAACTAAAAACAGAGCTATCATATGACCCTGCAATGCCTTTCCTGGGCATATATCCAGAGAAAAACATGGCCTGAAAAGAAACATGCACCTCAGTGTTCACTGTAGCACTGCTTACAGTAGCCAAGACATGGAAGCAACCCATTGTCCATCAACAGAGGAATGGATAAAGAAGAGGTGGTATATGCATACAATGGAATATTACTCAGCTGTTAAAAAGAATGGAGTAATGCCATTTGCAGCAACAAAGGTGGACCTAGAGAGTGGAGAGTGTCATACTGAGTGAAGTAAGTCAGAGAGAGAGAAGTATCTTATCAGTTCAGTTCAGTTCAGTTGCTCAGTCATGTCTGACTCTTTGCGACCCCATGAACTGCAGCACACCAGGCCTTCCTGTCTATCACCAGCTCCCGGAGTTCACCCAAACCCATGTCCATCGAGTCAATGATGCCATCCAGCCATCTCATCCTCTGTCGTCAACTTCTCCTGCCGCCAATCCCTCCCAGCATCAGGGTCTTTTCCAATGAGTCAGCTCTTCTCATGAGGTGGGCAAAGTATTGGAGTTTCAGCTTTAGCATCATTCATTCCAGTGAACACCCAGGACTGATCTTCTTTAGAATGGACAGGTTGGATCTCCTTGCAGTCCAAGGGACGCTTAAGAGTCTTCTCTGACACCACAGTTCAAAAGCATCAGTTCTTCAAAACTCAGCTTTCTTCATAGTCCAACTCTCACATCCATACATGACCACAGGAAAAACCATAGCCTTGACTAGACCGACCTTTGTTGGCAAAGTAATGTCTCTGCTTTTGAGTATGCTATCTAGGTTGGTCATAACTTTCCTTCCAAGGAGTAAGCATCTTTTAATTTCATGGCTGCAGTCACCATCTGCAGTGATTTTGGAGGCTCCCAAAATAAAGTCTGACACTGTTTCCACTGTTCTCCCATCTATTTCCATGAAGTGATGGGACCAGATGCCATGATCTTTGTTTTCTGAATGTTGAGCTTTAAGCCAACTTTTTCTCTCCTCTTTCACCTTCATCAAGAGGCTTTTGAGTTCCTCTTCACTTTCTGCCATAAGGGTGGTGTCATCTTCATATCTGAGGTTATTGATATTTCTCCTGGCAATCTTGATTAACGTTGTGCTTCTTCCAGCCCAGCGGTTTTCATGATGTACTCTGCATATAAGTTAAATAAGCAGGGTGACAATATACAGCCTTGACGTACTCCTTTTCCTATTTGGAACCAGTCTGCTGTTCCATGTCCAGTTCACAAAATCCACATAGTCAAAGGCTTTGGCATAGTCAATAAAACAGAAATAGATGTTTTCCTGGAACTCTCTTGCTTTTTCGATGATCTAGTGGATGTTGGCAATTTGATCTCTGATTCCTCTGCCTTTTCTAAAACCAGCTTGAACAACTGGAAGTTCATGGTTCACGTATTGCTGAAGCCTGGCTTGGAGAATTTTGAGCATCACTTTACTAGCGTGTGAGATGAGTGCAATTGTGCGGTAGTTTGAGCATTCTTTGGCATTGCCTTTCTTTGGGATTGGAATGAAAACTGACCTTTTGCAGTCCTGTGGCCACTGCTGAGTTTTCCAAATTTGCTGGCATATTGAATACAGCACTTTCACAGCATCATCTTTCAGGATTTGAAATAGCTCAACTGGAATTCCATCACCTCCCCTAGCTTTGTTCATAGTGATGCTTTCTAAGGCCCACTTGACTTCACATTCCAGGATGTCTTGCTCTAGGTGAGATCACACCATCGTGCTTATCTGGGTCATGAAGATCTTTTTTGTACACTTCTGTGCATTCTTGCCACCTAGTCTTAATATCTTCTGCTCCTGTTAAGTCCATACCATTTCTGTCCTTTATCGAGCCCATCTTTGCTTGAAATGTTCCCTTGGTATCTCTAAATTTTCTTGAAGAGATCTCTAGTCTTTCCCATTCTGTTGTTTTCCTCTATTTCTTTGCATTGATCGCTGAAGAAGGCTTTCTTATCTCTCCTTGCTATTCTTTCTAACTCTGCTTTCAGATGCTTATGTCTTTCTTTTTCTCCTTTGCTTTTTGTTTCCCTTCTTTCACAGCTATTTGTAAGGCCTCCTCAGACAGCCATTTTGCTTTTTTGCATTTCTTTTCCGTGGGGATGGTCTTAATCCCTGTCTCCTGTACAATGTCACAAACCTCCATCCATAGTTCATCAGGCACTTTGTCTATCAGATCTAGGCCCTTAAATCTATTTCTCACTTCCACTGTATAATCATATGGGATTGATTTAGGTCAAACCTTAATGGTCTGGTGGTTTTCCCTACTTTCTTCAATTTAAGTCTGAATTTGGTAATAAGGAGTTCGTGATCTGAGCCACAGTCACCTCCCGGTCTTCTTTTTGCTGACTGTTTAGAGCTTCTCCATCTTTGACTGCAAAGAATATAATCAATCTGATTTCGGTGTTGACCACTTGTTGTTGATCCCCGAGTGAAGTAAGTCAGAGAGAGGAAAGTATCATATGATATCCCTTATATATGGAATCTAAAAGGAAATGATAGAAATGCATCTCATTTATTATGTCTTCTTTATAGAAATATTTATTCATATCCTTTGCCTGTTTTTCAGTTGAGTTGTCTTTTTGTTGTGAGTGGTACCAGTTCTTTATATAATCTCAATATTTACCCCATATCAGATGTATCATTTGCAAATATTTTCTATTCGTGGGTTTTTTCCCTTCCTTGGTAATTTTGATGAAGTCTAGTTTATCTGTTTTTTTCTTTCATTGCTTGTGCTTTTATTGTCATATTTAAGTCAGTGTTGCCTAAACCAGGATTGTGAAGATTTATCATTTGTTTCCTTCTAAGAGTGTTACAGTTTTAGGTCTCAGATCCATTTTGAGATGATTTTGTATATGCTGTGAGTAAAGGGCCCAGCTCCATTCTTCTGTGGGTGAATATCTGGTTGTCCACCCCTGTTTGTTGAGAAGTCCTGCACCATTGGATGGTCTTGGTATCCTTGTTGAAAACAAATTGATGATTGATTTTTATTACTGAGGTCTTTCTTTATTACTTAGATGTCTTTCAGTGTGTTTTGTAGTTTTCAGTGAAATTTCTTGGTTAAGTTTATTCCTAAGTAATTGTGTATATATATATATTTTGATGCTGTTACAAATTGAATTGTTTTCTTAATTTCATTTTTGGAGTGTTCATTGATAGTGTATAGAAATATAACTGATTTTTGTATATTGATATTATATTATGCAGCTTTTCTGAGTTCACTTATTAGCTCTAATAGTTTTTGATGGATTCATTGGGATTTTCTGTGTGTAAGACCATATTATTTGTGGATGGAAATAGACTTACTTCTTTCTTTTCCTCATAGCTCAGTTGATAAAGAATCTGCCTGCAGTGCAGGAGATCCTGGTTTGATTCCTGGGTTGGGAAGATCTGCTGAGAAGGGATAGGCTACCCCCTCCAGTATTCTTGGACTTCCCTTGTGGCTCAGCTGATAAAGAATCCGCCTGCAATGCGGGAGACCTGGGTTCAATTGGGAAGATCCCCCAGAGAAGGGAAAGGTTACGTACTCCAGTATTCTGGCCTATAGTATTCCGTGGACTGTTTAGTATATGGGGTCACAAAGAGTCAGACACGGCTGAGCAACTTTCACTTTCATTTTTTTTTTCCTATCTAAATTCCTTTTATTTCTTTTTTTTACCTACTTACCCTGCTAGAATTTCTATTACATTGTTAAATAAATAAAGTGGTGAAAATGGACATCCTTATCTAATTTTTTTATCTCAGGGAGAAGACCTTAAGCCTTTTAACATTAAATATGATGTTAATTGTAAGTTTTGTTGTTTTTTTTTTTATAAATGTCCTTTATTAGGTTGAGGAAGTTTCCTTCTGTTACTAGCTTGTTGAGGTTTTTAAGTTATTATTTCTTAAAAATCATTTAAAGCATGTTGGATTTTGTCCAGTGTTTCTTTTGCATCAGTTGAGGTGATCATATAATTTTAAAATATTTTCTTTTATTCTGTTAGTGTGGTGTATTACTTTGCTCAATTTTTGTGCTGAACTACCGTTGCATTCCTGGGTAAGTCCCTCTTGGTCATGACTGCTAAATTTGACTTGCTAGTATTTTGTTGAGGATTTTTTTTACATCTGTATTCATAAGGGATATTGGTCTAGTATATTCTTGTTTCCTTCTAATCTGTTTTCTACACTGTGGCCTGAGTGACCTTTTTAAAATGTAAGTTTGAACATAGAAATAAATTTCCCCAGTTTGAAAAAAAGCTATTAGAAATGCATAGCAAACATTGTACTAAACAGTGAAATGCTTAGAAACATTTTCATTAAAGGTATTGACAAAATAAAGGAACTTACTATTTTTGCTAATATTATATTGGACTTGAAGGCCTAGCTAAAGTGAAACAGCAGGAGAAGGAAATGAGAAATTAACATTGGAGCAGAAAACATAACTGTTAGTATTTTTGAACAAGATTGAGTATTGACTTAGAATATTGAAGAGAACCACGTAAGTCTATTAATATTTCATAAATTTGCCAGAAAAAGTTTATGTAAAATAGCACTAAAAAAATTGCAGTTTCCACATACTCTCAATATATAATTAGAAAATGTAACTGATATAGAGTGATTTTTACAGTTATTTAGAATACAGTTATTTGATTTTTAAAATCAGAAGGAAAATAATGGACTGTTTTGTAAATGGTTCCAGCCAAAAATGTTTGTGCATATTAGAGGAATAAGACTCCTGTGGAGTTGAGAGCAGCAGAAATGAAAGTAGTCAATGTAAGGAGACAGTATCAGAGGATTGTTTTATTCATTGAGGTAGAGGATCCTTTATTTTGTTTGAATTTGTTCAGTTTTACTTTTTCTTAATTACCTATACAGTTAGTGTATATGAACAGTATTTAATATGGTTTGTTTTGAGAACTAACAGTCCTTTCCTCCACCCCATTTCCCATATTCCAGAAACAGTTATTTAAAACCCTTTGGCTGATTGTTTTGGGCACATGTCATCTCATTTAAAATAACATACATATATTTCTACTTCTGGAATTTTCACGTTTAGGTATTATGTGTCTACTGACTTTTTGCCATGGAGGATAAGGGTTTGGTCCCCTTTCACACTCCACCACACATGTGTACCTTCTTTTTTGCCCTTGTTCTTCCTCTAATTTGGCTTTATTTCTAGGTCTAAGTGAATATTGCCATTTTTTTTAGAATAGCTTTATTGCGATACAATTCATATACCTTAAAATTCTCCTGTTTAAAATATACAATGTAATGGCTTCTAGTGCATTTATAGAGATGTGCATCTATCACCACTACAAGAACTGAACATTTCATTGCCCTAAAAAGAAACTTAACACTGTTTAGCTGTCACTGCTTAGTCTCTCCATCTCCAGCGGCCCTAGGCAATCACTGATCTACCTTTTTTGTCCCTTCTGATGTGCCTGCTCTCAGCATTTCATGTAAACGACATTATACAGTACGTGCTCACTTGTCCCTGGCTTCTTTCACTCAGCATGTTTTCAGGGTTCATCCATGTTGCACATGTATTGATGCTTCTTTTTTTTTTTCTTGCTAAATATTACACTACATGGATTTGTTATATTTTGTTTATCCACTCATCAACTGATGGATATTTGGGTTGTTTCCAGGTTTTGAATATTTTGAACAATGCTCTTCTGATCATTCTGGTGTAAGTGTTTGTGTGAACATGTGTTTTCATTGAAAACTCTTTCTAAGGAAGATACTAAGTCAAAAGTTGCAAAGACAATAATATATAAAAAGTTAAAACTTTGGTGCAAAAAAATGCCATAAACAAAGTTGACTTTTAAAAGTGAATGATAGGGAAGAGATCTGTTCTATAAATAATGAATTAATATCTGTAACCTAAAAATTTATCATTTGAAATGCAAACGACAACTGTAATAAGATAGGCAAACAGTAAGAACAGTCAGTTCAGAAAACAAATGACAAATGATCATTAAACCAGTTTAACTTTGGTTCCTATGATTGGGTGAAATCTGATATATAATGATATTTCCCCATATATTGTCAAAGATTTATAATATTCAGAATAATGTGACCAGTGATTGTCAATAATGTATTTATTGAGGTCCCCTTACTGACCTGAAATGGAGTATATAGATAATGTAAGCAGCTGACAAACATAACTTATCCTTAAATATAGTAATGAAAGCAAAAGAAGTAGTTTATGGCAGAATAACATTTCAGTATATAATTTTTCTGCTGTGATCATTAAAATATAAATAAGTTAGAATTTAAGAGAAGTAAGAAAACTAGAAACCATTCTACAAAGTAAGTAGAGACAAATAAAAAACAGATGGTATAAGGGGATAAATAGACCAAACTTATTGTCTATGATAAGAGACTGAGGAAATAGCCTGAATTGAAAAAGGGGTAATATACTAAGATAAATTTTATACTGAGCAAAAGTGGTAGTCTTACAAATGAGCTGCACTTTACTTATTTGTTTTTGACTTAAAATAATCCTCTATTGGGATGTGGAACAGGGTGGTAACAGAGTAAATTCTAAGATTCAGTTCTCATTGACACCAAGTCAAACAGAAGTTCTTTTACCAGTAATAATACTTGAAAATGCAGTGAATGTAATTAGACTTAACATACATTTCGTTTTCTTGTTTGATGGATACCATGTAAAACAATTTATTGAAATTCCTGTAATTTTAGGACAAAAAGCATGTACTCGAAAATTTTAAATGTAAGTGACTTTGTTAAGTACATGGGACAGAGTCAGGAGAGAAACTTGGGATGGAAATACTGAAAACTATGTAGTGTGGCAAATAGAATAGTTGAAGTATTAATCCCTGGTGGCTCAGATGGTAAAGAGCCCGCCTGCAATGCAGGAGACCCCGGGGTTTGATCCCTGGGTCAGCAAGATACCCTGGAGAAAGGAATGGCAACCCATTCTTGCCTGGAGAATTCCATGGAAAGTGGAGCCTGGTAGGCTACTGTTCACAGAGTTGCACAGAGTCGGACATGACTGAGTGACTAATAAACACATACACACACACACACACACACACAAGCAAAAAAAAGCTGATCCCATAATGCTTGCCTGTGACAAGAAATTGTTAGCTATTGTGTACTTCTATGTATACTGAAGATAATAAAGCTATATTTTAAATGTGGCCTTCCTACTCTGTAGTCTGATTAAGCTATGTAAAATTTAAAATGTGTAGAATTGTAAAATGTGGCATATTACCTTGGTGGTGCGTAAAGAGAGAGGAATTGAAGGGGACATGCTGTTACAAAGTTCTCTAAAAGGCTGGACAAAAGTGGTGAATGTTAAGTATGAGATTGATTTTATAAATACGTATACCAAATTTTTCAAAAATACGCTTGAAAAGGATGGTAAACATGAAAATTAGGATAAAGCTCTTGAAGTGAACCTCAGAGAGGTGGTAGATTCCCAAGTCCCAAGTTAACTAGCTTTGCATATATGGGAATCTGTACCCTGAATTGGAAAGACTGATGCTGAAGCTGAAACTCCAGTATTTTGGCCACCTGATGTAAAGAGCTGACTCATTTGAAAAGACCCTGGTGCTGGGAAAGATTGAGGGCAGGAGGAGAAGGGGATGACAGATGATGAGATGGTTGGATGGTATCACTGATTCAATGAACATGAGTTTGCGTGAACTCCTGGAGTTGGTGATGGACAGGGAGGCCTGGTGTGCTGTGGTTCATGGGGTTGCAAAGAGTCAGACAGTACTGAGCAACTGAACTGAACTGAACTGTTCCCTGAATACCTCACTAACTCAAATGCTTTTTTGTTTCCCCCTTAACTAGGAATTGTGGTGCTTGGAATAAACAGAGCCTATGCCAAAAATTCATTAAGTAAAAATCTTATAAAAATGGTGAGTGTAAAGAATAAACTATTTGCTTCTAAGATTATGGTACAGTGTTGACACCAACCTGAAAATGATTTTTCCTCTTTTCCTTCTTATCTTTCCTGTTTCTGTTTAGCTTTCAAAAGCTGTGGATGCTTTAAAATCTGATAAGAAAGTACGGACCATAATAGTCAGAAGTGAAGTCCCTGGGATATTCTGTGCTGGTATGTAAAAAGATTAAATTTTTAAAACTAGTCTAATGTTTCCCTAGCAGTAGCGTATTTTCCATTATAAAGTGTTCTGTGGTTTGAATTTCATTACCAACAATTCCTCTTTGTTTTTCTACTGTTGTTACAAGAAAAAAAAATGTTTTCTCAGAAAGAAATCTTTGCAACATGGGGAGAAGTTGTTTTGGAAGTTGAAAAAATAGTTTGAGCAATTAAAATATTTGTTTGTGGTACTTGAATGATCTTTATGAAAGATGAGCTGGGAAGGAAAAATTGTGTCTCCTACTCAGAAACAGTGTGCTCTGTGTTTATAAGTTACTTAAAAAATACTTCAACTGACTAGTAGTAATTGCTGCTGCTACTGCTGCTAAGTCGCTTCAGTCGTGTCCGACTCTGTGCGACCCCGTAGACGGCAGCCCACCAGGCTCCCTCGTCCCTGGGATTCTCCAGGCAAGAACACTGGAGTGGGTTGCCATTTCCATCTCCAATGCATGAAAGTTAAAAAATACAGTGAAGTCACTCAGTCGTGTCCGACTTCTAGCGACCCCATGGACTGCAGCCCACCAGGCCCCTCCATCCGTGGGATTTTCCAGGCAAGAGTACTGGAGTGGGGCGCCATTGCAAAACGTTATATGTAGACATGTGCTTCGGAGGTTTGTGTTTGTAGTGGTGCCCACTCAAATATGTGTCCACAAATTGTTTTTTTAAATTGGTGTCTACAGCAGTGAAGTGTTTTTTTATTTTTTTCCATTTGTGCTGTATTACCAAAAGCCAAAGATTAAGTTGCCTTGCATTTTCCATATTTGTAAGTATGTCTAAGTCATGCGATTGAATGAATCTGTTTCAACTAGTCAAAAATATAGATGATTAAGATAAATAAATGCTGATAGTATACAGTATTAATGTATTTTATTAATAAGTAAATGAAGATAGAAGTTGAGGGGTGAAAAAAATTTCTTCCAGTAAACATATAAATGGGACAATCTACTTGAGATTATCAAAGATTTGAGGGAACAAAATATAGTATTTTATTCATTCAAGTACTTTTGAGCATTTGGAGTACTCCCAGAGCAGTGCTGGGAACATAAGGGAGTATTTTTAAACAGAATGTTTTAAGAAGTGTCTTGGTTTAGGCCGATATTCTTTAGTTTGTCGTTTTTAGATTTTTTAAACTTCTGACTCTGTAGCTTCCACCTTAAAATACTATAAAATTTTATGGTATTTAAGAACATTCAGTGTAAATGAATTATATTATAGTTTTTGTTATAATGTACCATTTATAAAAGGATTAGTTTTAGCTTCAGTTTGGTAATCAAAGAGAGTAGGTTTATCATGCTCAACTGCCTAGGTGAGGACGATTTGCAGTAAAGTTTCTGCTGCTTATACATATGTCCAGCTTGAGTAATGTGATCCTCCTGGTGTTGTCAGAGGCTTGATGTGACAGTGTACATAACACACAGAGCAGAAGTCAATATATTGTAGCTGTTAATAATTTTTATAAGGACTAAAATTTATTAAAATGGTTTTCATAATATGAAAACGCTAAGAGTAGGACATGACTGAGCACCTTCACTTTCACTTTTCACTTTCATGCATTGGAGAAGGCAATGGCACCCCACTCCAGTACTCTTGCCTGGAAAATCCAATGGACAGAGGAGCCTGGTGGCCTGCGGTCCATGGGGTCACTAGGAGTCGGACACAACTGAGTGACTTCACTTTCACTTTTCACTTTCATGCATTGGAGAAGGAAATGGCAACCCACTCCAGTGTTCTTGCCTGGAGAATCCCAGGGACGGGGGAGCCTAGTGGGCTGCCGTCTATGGGGTCATGCAGAGTTGGACACGACTGAAGCGACTTAGCAGCAGCAGCAGCATTTATTTATTCTTGTTGAAGAATACAGTTTTTCATATAATTAGAGTGTTAACTTTTATTCTGAAGTAGGAGAAAGCAATGGCACCCCACTCCAGTACTCTTGCCTGGAAAATCCCATAGATGGAGTTGCCTGGTAGGCTGCAGTCCATGGGATTGTGAAGAGTCAGACACGACTGAGCGACTTCACTTTCACTTTTCACTTTCATGCATTGGAGAAGAAAATGGCAACCCACTCCAATGTTCTTGCCTAGAGAATCTCAGGGACGGGGGAGCCTGGTGGGCTGCCGTCTGTGGGGTCACACAGAGTCGGACACAACTGAAGCGACTTAGCAGTAGCAGTTATATTCAAAAGAAAAATCCTCACAAATAGTGTACTCATTTATTGGTTATTCTCTTAGCTCCCATTCCCTAAAGTTGCTCATTTTTCCTCTTCCCTTTCTGCCCCCACAAAGGTTTCTCTTCTCTGTACATCTGTGTTTTAGTGGCATCTTGTTCATTTCCAGAAACTTAAAGCTTATGGAGTGATCTTGCTTCAAATTTCTTGAGGATAGTAACTTCTCTTTTTCTTCCTTGAAAATCTTCTTATATATTCTCACATCACAGCATATAATAGAGACTCACCATGTACTTGCTTAATTTAATCAGCCTTTTGGAGAAGTAAATGGCAACCCACTCCAGGATTCTTGCTTGGAGAATCTCATGGACAGAGGATCCTGGCAGGCCACAGTCCATGGGGTCACAAGGGTCAGACACGACTTAGTGACTAGACCACCACCACCACCAATTAGCCTTTAAAGTGTGCTGTGATTCACTGATTTTGTTTTCAAGGGTTATTGGGTTGTGAGCAGTTTCTCTGAAATTGTCTCAGACTAGTCTCCTATTCACTGACAGTATCTCTGGCTCCTGCCTTAGGTTCTTTTTTCTGTGTCCTTTTTCTAACATACTAGAGGAACAGGTAATTAAGCATTATTAAAGTGATTCCGGTGGTTTGGGGGAGAATGGACACATATATATGTATGACTGAGTCCCTTCATTGTTCACCTGAAAGTACCACAACTTTGCTAATTGGCTATACCCCAATATAAAATAAAAAAATTTAGATATAAAAAAAAAAGTGATCCCTACATGCACTGGAGGTTGCAGTGATTGATTTCTGACTTTTCATTTAAATCTGTTATTTAGAAGCAAAAATTGTATTCTACTTACCTTAACATTTTTAAAGGAAATAATAAGTAGCATGTCAAACATATGAAGTGTGTACAAAATATATGAAAAAGTATACAAAGAGAAGTCCCATTCTTACCCATGTCCTTATTCCATTGTTTTCCTAATAAAAATAGCAATTTTAATTTTCTTTTTTATCCTTCTAGTTTTTCATTATACAGATATATACAAATATACAGACATACACATGCACTCAGTAGAATGTTAAGGAACTATTTAGAATGATAGTATGAAGACTATGTTATAGTATGAAAAATACATGTTATAAGAGATCAGTTCAGTCAGTTCAGTTGCTCAGTTGTGTCCGATTCTTTGTGACCGCATGAACCGCAAAACGCCAGGCCTCCCTGTCCATCACCAACTCCTGGAGTTCACCCAAACCCACGTCCATTGAGTTGGTGATGACATCCAACCATCTCATTGTCTGTCATCCCCTTCTCTTCCTGCCCTGAATCTTTGCCAGCATCAGGGTCTTTTCCAGTGAGTCAGCTCTTTACATCAGGTGGCCAAAGTATTAGAGTTTCAGCTTCAACATTAGTCCTTCCAATGAACACCCAGGACTGATCTCCTGTAGGATGGACTGGTTGGATCTCCTTGCAGTCTAAGGGACTCTCAAGAGTCTTCTCCAACACCACAGTTCAAAAGCATCAGTTCTTCAGTGCTCAGCTTTCTTTATAGTCCAACTCTCACATCCATACATGAACACTGGAAAAACCATTGCCTTGACTAGACGGACCTTTGTTGACAAAGTAATGTCTCTGCTTTCTAATATACTGTCTAGGTTGGTCATAACTTTCCTTCCAAGGAGTAAGTGTCTTTTAATTCCATGGCTGCTGTCATAATCTGCAGTGATTTTGGAGCCCCAAAATTAAAGTCAGCCACTGTTTCTACTGTTTCCCCATCTATTTGCCATGAAGTGATGGGACCAGATGCCATGATCTTCGTTTTCTGAATGTTGAGCTTTAAATCAACTTTTTCACTCTCCTCTTTCACTTTCATCAAGAGGCTCCTTAGTACCTCTTCACTTTCTGCCATAACGGTGGTGTCATCTGCATATCTGAGGCTATTGATATTTCTCCTGGCAATCTTGATTCCAGCTTGTGCTTCTTCCAGCCCAGTGTTTCTCATGATGTACTCTGCATATAAGTTAAATAAGCAGGGTGACAATATACAGTCTCGACATACTTCTTTTCCTATTTGGAACCAGTCTGTTGTTCCATGTCCAGTTCTGACTATGGCTTCCTGACCTGCATACAGGTTTCTCAAGAGGCAGGTCAGGTGGTCTGGTATTCCCATCTCTTTCAGGATTTCCCACAGTTTATTGTGATCCACACAGTCAAAGGCTTTGGCACAGTCAATAAAGCAGAAATAGATATTTTTCTGGAACTCTCTTGCTTTTTCTATGATCCATTGGATATTGGCAATTTGATCTCTGGTTCCTCTGCCTTTTCTAAAACCAGCTTGAACATCTGGAAGTCCATGGTTCACGTAGTGCTGAAGCCTGGCTTGGAGAATTTTGAGCATTACTTTACAAGCGTGTGAGATGAGTGCAATTGTGTGGTAGTTTGAGCATTCTTTGGCATTGCCTTTCTTTGGGATTGGAATGAAAACTGACCTTTTCCAGTCCTGTGGCCACTGCTGAGTTTTCCAAATTTGCTAGCATATTGAGTGCAGCACTTTCACAGTATCATCTTTCAGAATTTGAAATAGCTCAACTGGAATTCCATCACCTTCACTAGCTTTGTTCCTAGTGATGCTTCCTAAGGCCCACTTGACTTCACATTCCAGGATGTCTGGCTCTAGGTGAGTGATCACACCATCGTGATTATCTGGGTTGTGAAGATCTTTTTTGTACAGTTCTTCTGTGTATTCTTGCCATCTCTTCTTAATATCTTCTGCTTCTGTTAGGTCCCTACCATTTCTGTCCTTTATCGAGCCCATCTTTTCATGAAATGTTCCCTTGGTATCTCTAATTTTCTTGAAGAGATCTTTGGTCTTTCTCATTCTGTTGTTTTCCTCTATTTCTTTGCATTGATCGCTGAGGAAGGCTTTTTTATCTCTCCTTGCTATTCTTTGGAACTCTGCATTCAAATGGGTATATCTTTCCTTTTCTCCTGTGCTTTTTTTTTTTTTCTGGTTTAAATTTATTTTATTTTATTTTTTTAAAATTTTATTTTATTTTTAAACTTTACAATATTGTATTAGTTTTGCCAAATATCGAAATGAATCCACCACAGGTATACCGCGTTCCCCATCCTGAACCCTCCTCCCTCCTCCCTCCCCTACCCTCCCTCTAGGTCGTCCCAGTGCACCAGCCCCAAGCATCCAGTACCGTGCATCGAACCTGGACTGGCGACTCGTTTCATACATGATATCATACATGTTTCAATGCTATTCTCCCAAATCTCCCCCCCCCCCCCCCACAGAGTCCATAAGACTGATCTATACATCGGTGTCTCTTTTGCTGTCTCATACACAGGGTTATTGTTACCATCTTTCTAAATTCCATATATATGCGTTAGTATACTGTATTGGTGTTTTTCTTTCTGGCTTACTTCACTCTGTATAATAGGTTCCAGTTTCATCCATCTCATTAGAACTGATTCAAATGTATTCTTTTTAATGGCTGAGTAATACTTCATTGTGTATATGTACCACAGCTTTCTTATCCATTCATCTGCTGATGGGCATGTAGGTTGCTTCCATGTCCTGGCTATTATAAACAGTGCTGCAATGAACATTGGGGTACACGTGTCTCTTTCCCTTCTGGTTTCCTCAGTGTGTATGCCCAGCAGTGGGATTGCTGGATCATAAGGCAGTTCTGTTTCCAGTTTCTTAAGGAATCTCCACACTGTTCTCCATAGTGGCTGTACTAGTTTGCATTCCCACCAACAGTGTAAGAGAGTTCCCTTTTTTCCACACCCTCTCCAGCATTTATTGCTTGTAGACTTTTGGATCACAGCCATTCTGACTGGCATGAAATGGTACCTTATAGTGGTTTTGATTTGCATTTCTCTGATAATGAGTGATGTTGAGCATCTTTTCATGTGTTTGTTAGCCATCTGTATGTCTTCTTTGGAGAAATGTCTATTTAGTTCTTTGGCCCATTTTTTGATTGGGTCATTTATTTTTCTGGAGTTGAGCTGTAGGAGTTGCTTGTATATTTTTGAGATTACTTAGGAATATATCTACCTAAAGAAACTAAAGACCTATATATAGAAAACTATAAAACACTGGTGAAAGAAATCAAAGAGGACACTAATAGATGGAGAAATATACCATGTTCATGGATTGGAAGAATCAATTTAGTGAAAATGAGTATACTACCCAAAGCAATTTATAGATTCAATGCAATCCCTATCAAGCTACCAATGGTATTCTTCACAGAGCTAGAACAAATAATTTCACAATTTGTGTGGAAATACAAAAAACCTCGAATAGCCGAAGCTATCTTGAGAAAGAAGAATGGAACTGGAGGAATCAACCTACCTGACTTCAGGCTCTATTACAAAGCCACAGTTATCAAGACAGTATGGTACTGGCACAAAGACAGAAATATTGATCAATCCACGCACATATGGACACCTTATCTTTGACAAAGGAGGCAAGAATATACAATGGATTAAAGACAATCTCTTTAACAAGTGGTGCTGGGAATACTGGTCAACCACTTGTAAAAGAATGAAACTAGAACACTTTCTAACACCATTCACAAAAATAAACTCAAAATAGATTAAAGATCTAAACGTAAGACCAGAAACTATAAAACTCCTAGAGGAGAACATAGGCAAAACACTCTCCGACATACATCACAGCAGGATCTTCTATGACCCACCTCCCAGAATATTGGAAATAAAAGCAAAAATAAACAAATGGGACCTAATTAAACTTAAAAGCTTCTGCACAGCAAAGGAAACTATTAGCAAGGTGAAAAGGCAGCCTTCAGAATGGGAGAAAATAACATCAAATGAAGCAACGGACAAACAACTAATCTCAAAAATATGCTTTTTGTTTCCTTTCTTTTCACAGCTATTTGTAAGGCCTCCTCAGGCAGCCATTTTGCTTTTTTGCATTTCTTTGCCATGGGGATGGTCTTGATCCCTGTCTCCTGTACAAGGTCACAAACCTCCGTCCATAGTTCATCAGGCACTCTGTCTATCAGATCTAGTCCCTTAAATCTATTTCTCACTTCCACTGTATAGTTAGAAGGATGTTATAAGAGATAGCTACCTATAAAATGATATTCCCATTATGACTGCACGTATGTAAACTGTGTCTACAAATGTAGTTTAGCTTTCTGTATTAAGTATTTTAAGAAGTTGTATTAAGTGAATATACACAAAATAATTTTGAAAAACTTAGCAAATGTATTTAGTGTATTTTCCATATTTGGTAACTAAAATTGTAATGTTAATTGAGTTTCTGAATGATTGTTGCAACATTTGAGAGGAAAAATATCAGAGTGTAAAAACTGTGTGTCACAGTTCAGATGCTTTCATTTAATGGAACCCCTGTGAGCCTAAGTGCCTGTTTAAAGGTGGTGGCTTTGCTGGAATTACTTCTGACTCCTACGGCAGGGTTTTTACTAAATCACTGATTTTAATCTTTTGGTGTATGAGGTCTCTCAGTTCTTAAAATTTCATGCACTTACACAGTCACGTATGGTGATGGAGAATATGTGTAATGTCATAATGGCATTCTGGTTACAGTAATATAGTTAAATGAATTTTCTCTGATTAATCACAATGAAATCTAGATGCACAAAAATGTATATCATAGCCATTATGACTGTAAGTGTTTTTTACACATGCTTTCAGATACTATGCCATATCCACGGCATGGCTCTAGGTTGGGAATCAGATTTAGGTTTTCTTTCTTATGGATTTGAACATTACTTCTGGGTTTATGACTTGCATATATTTTTCTTAGAATACTGAGAAATAACCATTTTGATAGTTAGAATTCATTGTGAAGTACTGACTAATTTTATCTTGTTTCTTACATGCCCAGAAATACACATACCAAAAAAACAGAAATAATTTTACTGTTTCAAAATGTTTGAGTCAAAGTTTCAACATTATCATTAATCAAATTATGAGAAAGACCTTTTAATTAGGCTATTGTATTGGATGTAAATGTTTAATCATACTCATCTGTTCATTTTCTTGTTCTTTTAGTGTTCTAACACTAGGTAGCAAAGTACATATGTATTGTTTTTATCATAACAATTTTATGAGAAATTACTGAATCTGAGGAAATTTTTTGTCTTTAAATTCCTGAAATAGATTATAAACAGTTCTTGGTAATTGATTCCTGTATGTAGAACTCTAAATTGAGTGATTCACTGAATTATACTAGTATGGTTTTGTTTTTTTTTAAAGTAAAGGTACTTTTGCTTCTGCTTTTGAGTTCTAGTAAATTATGTTCTGACTAAAAACTTGTCACTAAAACTGTCAGCGTGCTTTATTGAGTGATATATTGTTCAAGTGGATGTAGATGTCATGACAGTTAGGTATGTGGAGTCCTCTGACTAATGAAGTTAAATATTCAGTATTGTTTAGAATCTCAAGTTGTTATATTCGTTAGTTTAAATGTTAGTTCCTTAGAGAGTTTGGTAAGTAAAGTTAAAAGATACAAATTTGTATTAATTCTGTGTAGGGTTCTTTTTTGGAAATAAAAAACTTGTGTTATAGAATTATTTGCAATAAAATGCACCTGTTTTAAGGACATATGTCAGTTTTGACAGGTGTTTAAACCATGAGGACAGTTGTGATATACAACGTAAAGCTTTCTTTTTTCATTTTTAATTGAAGTGTGACTGACTTGTATTACTGTGTTAAGTCCAGGTGTACAACATTACGATTCATTCTTTCCATACATTACAAAATGATCACTATGATAAGTCTGGTTACCATCTGTCACCATGCAGTTATTAAATATTATTGACTGAATTCTCCATGCTATACATTTCATCCCTATGACTCATATCTTTTGTAACTGGAAGTTTATACCTCTTAATCTCCCTCATCTATTTCATTCATCTTCCTGCCCTGTCCCTTTTGGCAACCACTGGTTTGTTCTCTGTCTGTGACTCTTATTTTTGTTTGGTTATGTTTATTTGTTTTGTTTTATAAATTCTACATGTAAGTAAAATCTTAGAATATTTGTCTTTCTTCGTCTAACTTATTTCACTTGGCATAATGCCCTCTGTGTCCATCCACATTCTTGCAAATGGCAAGAGTTTTTTCTTCTTTATGGCTGAGTAATATTCTGCTGACCACATATGTATCTGTACCACGTTTTCTTTATCATGGACACTTAGGTTGCTTCCTTATGTTGCGATTGTAAATAATGCTGCATTGAACATATAGATGCATATACCTTTTTGAATTAGTGTTTTAGTTTTCTTTTTTTTTGGAAAGAAAAAATATACAAGTCTATGTATTTAAAAATATGAATGACGATTTCTACACTCTTTTCTTTGGAAAGATCCCAAGGAGGGAAATTTCTGGGTCATTTGATCATTCTGTTTTTTGTTTTTGAGGAACGCCCATACTGTTTTTCATAGTGGTTGTATGAATTTGTATTCCCACCAACAGTGCACAGGGTTCTCTTTTCTCCACATTCTCATCAACACTTGTTATTTGTTTTTTTTTTTTTAATAGCCATTCTGACAGATAGAAGGTAATATTTCATTGTGATTTTTATTTATATTTCATAATGATGAGTGATTTCACCTGTGTGCCATCTGTATATCTTCTTTGGAAAAATGTCTATTCAGGTCCTCTGCCCATTTTTTAATCAGAATATTTGTTTTTGATGCTGAGTTGTATGAGTATTTTATTTTGGATATTAATACCTTATTAGATAATATAATTTGCAAATGTGTTTTCCCATTTGTTTTGTTGGTAGTTTCCTTCAATGTGCAAAAGCTTGTTAGTTTGATATAGTATCATTTGTTTATATTCACTTTTGTTTCTGTTACTTGAGGAAACATATCCAAAAAAATATTGCTAAGACCAGTGTCGAAGATCATACTGCCTGAAGTTTAAGTTTTCTTCTAGTTATTTGGTTTCAGGTCTTATATTTAGTCTTTAATTCATTTTGAGTTTATTTTTATATATGGTGTGAGAATATAACCCAGTTTGATTCCTTGGCATTTGCTGTTTAGTTTTCTTAACACCATGTATTGCCCTGTTGTATATTCTTCTTTGTTGTAGATTAATTGCTGATAAAAGTATGGGTTTATTTCTGTACTCTCTGTTTTGTTCCATTAATCTATTAATATTTTTGTTTTTTGGGCAGGTAACATATTGTTTTGATTACTGTAACTTTGTAATATAGTTTGAAATCAGAGTGTGTAATACCTCCAACTCTATTCTTTCTCAAGGTTGTTTTGGCTATTTGGGGTCTTTTGTGTTTCCATACGAGTTTTAGAATTACTTGTTCTGGTTCAAATGCTGTGGGTATTTTAATAGGGATTGCACTGAGTCTAGAGATTGCCTTGAGTAGTATGATCATTTTAACAATATTCTTCAAACCCATGAGTGCAGTGTATCTTTCCATTTGTTGGTGGTGTCTTCAGTTTCTTGTAATTTTCTGAGTATAGATCTTTTACCTCCTTGGTAAATTTATTTATAGATATTTTTGCTGCAATTATACATGGGATTATTTCCTTAACTTCTGTTTCTGTTAGTTTGTTGCTGGTTTATAGAAAGGAAACAGATTTTAGTATACTAATTTTGTACCTTGCAACTTTACTAAGTTGAGTGATGAGTTCTAATAGTTTGTTGATGGTGTCTTTAGGACTTTCTATATAGAGTATCATGTCATCTGCAAACAATGACAGTAAAGTGCTTTACATGTACTCTCCTCAGTTCATCGAACATCTTTTTAAAAACATTTTTTTCATTTTTTATTTTTAGCTACACTGGGTCTTTATTGGTCCATGCAGGTTTTTCTCTAGTTACGGCGAGCAGAGGCTACTCTTTCTCGTGGTGCTTGGGCTTCTCATTACAGTGGCTTCTCCTGTTGCAGGGCATGGGCTCTGGCCATGCAGGTTTAATAGTTGAAGTTCACAGGCTCTAGAGCATGGACTCAGTAGTTGTGGTGTGCAGGCTCAGTAGTTAATAGCTTGTGGGCTCTAGAGTGCAGGCTCAATAGTCGTGTTACATGGGCTTCGTTGCTCTGTGGTGTGTGGAATCTTCCTGGACCAGAGATCAAACCCATGCCCCTTGCATTGCCAGGCAGATTCTTATTCATTGAACCTTGAAAGAAGTCCTGAACTGTCATCTTTATCTTGAACTCTTTATTAGAGAGTTTGCTTACCTCTTCACTTAATTTTTTTGGCGTTTTGTTTCTTTGAAACATATTCCCTTGTTGCCTCATTTTTTCCAGTTCTCTATTTCTATTTCTATGTATTAGGTTGATGGCAGGTGTCAGGCTACAGTCCATAGGGCTGCAGAGTCGGACACGACTGAGTGACTAAGCACTTAGGTAGATTGGTTACATTTCCCAATTTTGGATAAATAGCCTCATGTAGGCAGTGTCCTGTGGGATCTCATGTAGGCAGTGTCCTGTGGGGTCCATCAGCACACATCTCTCTGGTTACCAAAGCTATATGCTCTAGGGATGCTCCCTAAGTGAGCTGAGTGAACCCTTCGGTTGTGGTAGGGCTAACTGCCATGCTGGTAAGTGGTGCTGGCCTCTGGCCAGGTTGACAGCCAGGCTTTGCCTCATGTAGAGGCTGCAGGTCACTCGTGGTTAGGGCTGGGTTCTCTGCAGCTGGCTTCAGGGTCAGATTGTCCTCGAGCTGCTGCCAGCTTCCTGGTGGGTGGTACTGTTAAAAATCATTCTTATGTACATTTGTAGTCAGTCCTTTCTCCTACTCTCACCCCCTTAGAACACTGAACTTGTTACGCTTACTATAGTTTTTCCTCTTCTAGAATGTCTTACAGATGGAATCTTTCTGTAGGTGGCCTTTTTTGTGTGTGGCTTCCTTTACTTAGCACAATGCTTGAGGCTCACCCATGATGTATGTTTCAGCAGTTTCACTGTACTTTTGAGTATGATTTCATTATATTGCTGAGTATTCATTTTATATGTTGAGTACTCCATTGCACAGATATACTGCAAATTGTTTATCTGTTTAGCAGTTAATGGTCGTTTGGGTTTTTCCAGTATTTTGGCTTTTATAAATACCACTTCCATGAACAGTCACATATGAATCATTTTGTGAACATGTTTTCATTTCTCTTTTATAAGTACTAAGGAGTGGAATTATTGGGTTTATAATAACTATATATTTTGTTTTATAAGAAATTGCTACTGTTCTCTAGCCATTTTGCATTCCTGACAGCAATGTATGAGCCTTTCAGGTCTTCTGCATCCTTGCCAACACTTGATATTGTCAGTCTTGAATTTTAGACCTACTAATTGGTGTGCACTTGTGTGTAATTGTGGTTTTTGATATCATTCCTCTAGTGAATAATGATTTTGAGTACCTCTTCTCTTGCTTTTTTGTCACCTTTATGTGTCTTTTTGGAGAAGTGTATTTAGGTCTTTTGGCCATGTTTTAACAAAAACTGTATTGATTATAGAGTTTTTAATATATTGTTGATATAAGACCTTTTGCTGATACATGTTTTTAAAGTATTTTTTCCTACTCTTTGGCTTCTCTTTTTTTTAACAGTTTTTTGGAAGAACACAAATTTTTCATTTGATGTCCAGTTACTCAATTTGTTTTCTCTTTTTCAGTTTTGTGAACTAAGAAATCTTGTCCTACTTCAGAGTCACAGAGAGTTTCTCATGCTGTGTTTTCTTCCAGAAAGTTTTTAGTTACTATGTTTTGTGTTTAAGTCTATGACACATTCTTTATTTTTGTTGCAAGGTGTGAATTTAGGTAATGTGATCAAAATAAAATATGTCCTTGATTTCTGCCCTGAGTTCCTGGCACAAAGCTCCTAAAATCCTGGAGATTTCCTTCGCATTATATTAAGAGTATCTTCTCTATGTGATTAGAGGATTAGAACTCTCAGCCTCAGTTCTCCAACTTCAAGAAGGTAGAGGGGCCAGAAATTGAGTTCTGTCACCACTGGCCAGAGATTTAATCAATTGTTCATGTAGTGAAAACTCCATAAAAACCTATAAACAGTGAGGTTTGGGAGAATTTCCAGGTTGGTGAACTCATGGAAATGTTGGAGGGCAAAACCTTTGTGCCCCTGCTCCCCTGTACCTTGTCTGTATATCTCTTCCATTTGGCTGTTCCTGGGTTGTATTTTAATAATAAACTGGTAAGAATCTGCCTGCCAATGCAGGAGATGGGAAGATCCCTTGGAGAAAGAAATGGCAGCTCACTCTAGTATTCTTGCCTGGGAAATCCCGTGGACAGAGGAGCCTGGAGGATTATAGATCATGGGGTTGCAAAAGAGTTGGGTATGATTTAGCATCTAAACAACAGCAAATGTAAGCAAAGTGACTTCTTAAGTTCTGTGAGTTTTTCTGATGAATTTTTGAATCTGATGAGGAATTTGTGGGGAACTCTTGAATTTATAGGTGATTGGTCGGAAGTATGGTTCATCTCCAGTACTTATGACTGGCGTGTAAAGTGAAAGCAGTTTTATGGGACTGAACCTTTAACAGTATGGTCTGTGCTGATTTACGGAGTTAGCATTAGAATTGAGTTGAATTGTTTGACATCCAGTTGGTGTCAGAGATGTAGTGAATTGGTGTACAAGTCCTCCCCTCCCCACCCCCATATCATGTCAGGAATAGGATTTGCTAGACTGACTCAAAAAACTCAAGAAGTTGCTTTACTTATTACTACTGGTGGTGGCTCAGATGGTAAAGCGTCTGCCTACAATGTGGGAGACCTGGGTTTAATCCTGGGTTGGGAAGATCTCCTGGAGAAGGAAATGACAACCCACTCCAGTATTCTTGCCTGGAAAATCCCATGGATGGAGGAGCCTGGTAGGCTACAGTCCATGGGGTTGCAAAGAGTCGGACATAACTGAGCAACTTCACTGGCTTATTATAAAGGCTGCCACTCAGGAACAGCCAAAATAGTAGAATGCATAGGGCAAGATTGGACTGGAGGGTGTTTAGGGGCTTCCATGCCCTCTTGGGCATGATGCCCTCCCAAACATGTGTTCAACAACCTGGAGGCTTTTAAACCCAACTGTTAATGGGTTTTATGGAGATTTCACTACACAGCCACAGTTGATTAAATAATTGGCCATTAGTGATTGAACTCAATGTCTGGTTCCTCTACCCTCTCCAGAGGTTGATGGGTAGGGATAAAAAGTTCTAACCTGTAATGATGACCAACCTCCATCCTAAAACTTTTAAGGGGCTCTCCAATAGTTATCTCATTAACATGAGCTCTGGTATGGTTGAGAGGGGCTCAGTATGAATAAAAATAGATAGAAAATACTTCTATCATTCAGGAAATTCCAAGGGTTTTAAGAGCTCTGTACTAGGATCCCATGACAAAGACTGAATATGTCTTTATTATACGCTAGGGTTTTTATGTAAGTCCAGTTCTTTCAGCACCATTTATTGAAGACTAACTCTTTGTCCACTGAATTATCTTAGTACCTTTCTAAAAAAAATCAGTTGACCATATGAGTGTGAGCTATACCCAGACTCTCTGTGCTTTTCACTGTCTCAATTTCTGTGTCTTGAAATTGCTTGGTTAAATTTATTCCTAAATATTGCATATTTTTGATGATACTGTGAAGTGACCTTTCATAATTTAGACTCTTAATTTTTATTGCTAGTGTATGGAAATACATTGATTTTTATATATTGACTTTGTATCTTGTAGCCATATTAAACTCACTTTTTGGTTCTAGGAATCTCTTTTTGTAGATTCTTTGGGATTATCTCTAGATATTCAAATCATCTGTAAATAAAAAGAAAGTTTTACTTCTTCCTTTCCATTATGTTGATCTTTTGTTTGATTCTTATTACATCGGTTAGGACCTTCTTTACAGTGTTGAGTACAAGTGGTGAGAATGTTAGGGGGAAGGTTTTATTGCTGTTTTTTTTGTTTTATTGTTTTTCAAGTCATGAATTGTTGAATTTTATCAAATCTTTTTTTGTTTTTACATCTATTTTGATGATTATATGGTTTTTCTTTCTTTTAATATGGTGAATTGATTGATTTTCAAATATGAAACAGCCGTGTATTCCTGGAACACATCCTTCTTGATCATGATGTATTAATGTTTTTCCATATTGCTGGATTTGATTTGCCAGAATTTTGTTGATGAATTTTGCAGCTTTGTTCATAAGGGAAACTACTTTGTAGCTTTCTTTTCTTGTAATATTCCAGTCTGTTTTTTTTTTTTTTTTTTTTTCTTCTTTTTTTTTTTCCAGTCTGTTTTGATGGGAAGGTGTTGCTGGTCTCATAAAATGAATTGGGGGATATTCCAATCTGTTTCTTCTGTTTTATAGGAAGAACTTGTGTATTATAGGGATTATTTCTTTGTTGTTCAGTAAAATGCACCAGCAAATCCATCTGATCTAAGAGTTTTCTTTGTGGGAAGATTTTTAACTATTAATTTAGTTTCTTTAGTAGATATAAGACTATTCAAGTCATCCATTTCTTTTTAAGTTTTGATACATTGTGTCTTTTAAGGAAATTATCTGTTTTATCTAAGTTTCCAATTTTATTGGCATGAAGTTGCTTGTAATATTCCTTTTGTTGTTATTCAGTCTCCCAGTTGTGTCGGACTCTTTGCAGCCCCATGGACTGCACACCAGGCCTCTGTCCTTAACCATCTTCCGAAGTTTCCCCAAGTTCATGTCCATTGCATCAGTGATGCCATCCAGCCATCTGATTCTCTGACACCCTCTTCTTCTGCCCTCAGTCTTTCCCAGCATCAGGAACTTTTCCAGTGAGTCAGTTGTTCACATCAGATGACCAGAATACTGGAGTTCAGCTTCAGCATCAGTCCTTCCTATGAGTATTCAGGGTTGATTTCCCTTAAGATTGATTTGATCTCCTTACCGTCCAAGGGACCCTCAGGAATCGTCTCCAGCACCACAGTTCAAAGGCATCAATTGTTTGGTGCTGTGCCTTCTTTATGGTCCAGCTCTCAGAACCCTATGTGACCACTGGCAAGATCATTGCCTTGACTATATGGACCTTTGTTGGAAGACTGTTGTCTCTCTTTTTCAACACACTGTCTAGGTTTGTCATAACTTTCCTGCCAAGAAACAAACATCTTCTGATTTCATGGCTGCAGTCACCATCTGCAGCAATTTTAGAGCCCCCAAAGAGGAAATCTGACACTACTTCCACCTTTTCTCCCTCTATTTGCCATGAAGTAATGGGGCCTAGGTAGCATATTGAAAAGCAGAGACATTACTTTGCCAACAAAGGTCTTTTTAGTCAAGGCTATGGTTTTTCCAGTGGTCATGTATAGATGTGAGAGTTGGACTGTGAAGAAAGCTGAGTGCCGAAGAACTGATGCTTTTGAACTGTGTGTTGGAGAAGACTCTTGCGAGTCCCTTGGACTGCAAGGAGATCCAACCATTCCATTCTAAAGGAGATCAGCCCTGGGTGTTCTTTGGAAGGAATGATGCTAAAGCTGAAACTCCAGTACTTTGGCCACCTCATGTGAAGAGTTGACTCATTGGAAAAGACTCTGATGCTGGGAGGGATTGGGGGCAGGAGGAAAAGGGAACGACAGAGGATGAGATGGCTGGATGGCATCACCGACTCGATGGACATGAGTTTGAGTGAACTCCGGGAGATGGTGATGGACAGGGAGGCTTGGCGTGCTGTGATTCATGGGGTCGCAAAGAGTTGGACACGACTGAGAGACTGGACTGAACTGAACTGAACTGAACTGAATGGGGCTGGATACCATGATTGTAGTTTTTTTAATGTTTAGTTTTAAGTCGGCTCTTTCACTCTCCTCCTTTACCCTCATCAAGAGGCTCTTTTAGTTCCTCCTCACTTTCTGCCATTAGAGTGGTATCATCTGCTCATCTGAAGTTGTTGATGTTTCTGCCGCCTATCTTGATTCCAGCTTGTAACTCATTCAGCCTGGCATTTCTCATGATGTGCTCAGCGTATAGATTAAACAAAGAGGATGACAGCCCTGTCGTACTCCTTTCTTAATCCTGAACCAATTAATTGTTTCATACAGGGTTCTCACTGTTGCTTCTTGACCCACATACATGTTTCTCAGGAGGCAGGTAAGATGCTTTGTTATTCCCATCTCTTTAAGAGCTTTCCACAGTTGATTATGATCCATACAGTCAAAGGCTTGATTATGATCCATACAGTCAAAGGCTTTGGCCTAATTGATGAAACAGAGGTAGATGTCTCTCTGGAATTCTCAAACTTTCTCTGTGATCCAGCGAATGTTGGCAATTTACTCTCTGGTTCCTCTTCCTTTTCTAAACCCAGCGGATATCTACAACTTCTTGGTTTGTATAATGCTAAAGCCCAGCATGAAAGATTTTAAGTATGACCTTACTAGCATGGGAGATGAGTGCAATTGTCTGATGGTTAGCACATTCTTTAGTACTACCATTCTTGGGAATTGGCATAAGGATTGACCTTTTACAATCCTGTGGCCACTGCTGGGTCTTCCAGATTTGCTGACATAATGAATGCACCACCTTGATGGGATCATCCTTTAAGGTTTTGAATAGTTATACTGTAATTCTTTCATATCCACTAGCTTTATTAACAGCAGTGCTTCCTAAGGCCCACTCGACTTTGCTCTCCAGAATGTGTGGCTCTGGGTGGCTCACTACACCACTGTAGAAATCTGGTTCATTTGGATCTTTTTTATACCATTCTTCCTTGTATTCTTTCCAACTCTTCTTGATGTCCAGCATCTACTAGGTCTCTACCATTTATGTCCTTTATTGTGTTCATCTTTGGTTAAAATGTTCCTTGATATCTCCAGTTTTCCTCTAGTTCTTCACCTTCTGTTGTCTTCCATTTTTATACACTGTTCATTGAGGAAGGCCTTCTGTCCCTTGGTGCTGTTTTTGGAATTCTGCATTTGATTGGGTATACTTGCCCTTTCTCCCTTTCTCTTCACTTCTCTTCTTTCTTCAGCTATTTTCAGGGTCCTCTCAGATAACCACTTTACCCTCTTGCTTTTCTTTTTCTTTAGGATGGTTTTGTTTGCTGCCTCCTGTACAATATTATTGTACAATATTACCCGTCTGTAGTTCTTCAGGTACTTTGTCTACCAGATCTAATGGCTTGAATCTATTTGTTACCTCCACTGCAGATTCATTCATATGATTTAAGTCATACCTGGCTGGCCTAGTGTTTTTCCCCACTTTCTGTAGTTTAAGCCTGAATTTTGCTATGAGAAGCTGATGATCTGAGCCACAGTCCACTCTAGGTCTTGTTTTTGCTGACTGTATACAGCTTCTCCATCTTTGGCTACAGTGAATGTATAATCAGTTTGATTTTGGTATTGGCTATTTGGTAATGTCCATGTGTAAATTCATCTTTTGTGTTGTTGAAAAGGGTATTTGCTATGACCAATGCATTCTCTTGGCAGAATTCAGTTAGCTTTTGGCCTGCTTAGTTTTGTTCTCCAAGGTCAAGCTTGCCTGTTACTCCAGGTGTCTCTTGACTTCCTACTTTTGCATTCTAATCTCCAGTGATGAACAGAGTGTCTTTTTTCTTTTTGGTATTAGTTCTAGGAGGTCTTCTAGGTCTTCATAGAACTAATCAACCTCAGCTTCTTTGGCATCGGTGGTAGGGGCATAGACTTGAATTACTCTGATATTGATTGCTTGCCTTGAAAACGAATTGACATCATTATGTCATTTTTGAGGTTGCACCCAAGTACTGCATTTTGGACTCTCTTGTTGATTATAAGGGCTACTCCATTTCCTTTATGGGACTCTAGCCCACAGTAGTAGATATAATGGTCATCTGAATTTAATTTTCCCATTCCCATCCATTTTAGTTCACTGATTCCTAAGATGTAGATATTTATTCTTACTGTCTTGTGCTTGACCACATTCCAGTTTACCTTGATTACAGGAACCGGACATTCCAGGTTCCTATGCGATACTGTTCCTTGCAGTATTGGATTTTACTTTCATCAGCAGACACATCCACAGCCGAGCACCGTTTCTGCGTTGGTCCAGCTGCTTCATCCTTTCTGGGGCTATTAGTAGTTGTCCTCCGCTCTTCCCAAGTAGCGTATTAGACACCTTCAGATCTCGGGGACTCATCTTTCGGTGTCATGTCATGTCCTTTTACACATTCATGAGGTTCTCACAGCAGATGTACTGGGGTGGTTTGCCATCCTCCTCCAGTGGATCATGTTTTGTCAGAACTCTCCACTATGGCCCATCTGTCTTGGGTGGCCCTACATGGCCCGGCTCATAGCTTCATCGAATTATGCAAGCCCCTTTGCCACAACAAGGCAATAATCTGTGAAGGGGATATTCCGTTATTATTCTTTTAATGTCTTTTGAATCTATAGTGATGGTTCCTCCTTCATTTTTGATATTGATTATTTGTATCTTTTTTCAAAACTTCTGGCAAAACATCTATTATTTTTCTTGATCCTTTGAAATAACTGGCTTGGTTTCATTGTTTCTTTTTCCTTTTCTGTTTTCTGTGTCATTAATTTTTTTTTATTATTTTATTTTCTCTGCTTTGGGTTAAATTTACTTCTCATTTTATAGCTTCTTAATGTGGAACTTCCCTGGTAAAGGCTCAGTGGTAAAGAATACACCTGCGAACAATCTCTTCAAAACTTTTCTTAGTGGCTTTCTGTTTTTCTTTTTCCTCTGGGACCCCTATAACTTGAATGTTGGTGGATTTCATATTGTCCCAAAACTCTCTGAGGATATCCTCAATTCTTTTCATTCTTTTTCTTTTATTCTGCTCTTCAGAAGTTATTTCAACCATTCTATCCTCCAGCTCACTTACCCGTTCCTCTGCCTCAGTTATTCTACTACTCGTTCCTTCTAGAGTATTTTTAATTTCAGTAGTTGTTATTCACAATTCGCATGATGTACTCTGCATATAAGTTAAATAAGCAGGGTGACAATATACAGCCTTGATGTACTCCTTTCCAGATTTGGAACCAGTCTGTTGTTCCATGTTCAGTTCTAACTGTGGCTTCCTGACCTGCATACAGGTTTCTCAGAAGGCAGGTCAGGTGGACCAGTATTCCCATCTCTTGAAGAATTTTCCATAGTTTCTTGTGATCTACACAGTCAAAGGCTTTGACTTAGTTTATAAAGCAGAAGTAGATATTTTCCTGGAACTCTCTTGCTTTTTGCCAGCGGACGTTGGCAATTTGATCTCTGGTTCCCCTGCCTTTTCTAAATACAGCTGAACTTCTGGAAATTCATAGTTCACATACTGTTAAAGCCTGGCTTGGAGAATTTTGAGCATTACTTTGCTAGCCTGTGAGATGAGTGCAATTGTGCAGTAGTTTGACCATTCTTTAGCATTGTCTTTCTTTGGGATTGGAATGAAAACTGACCTTTTCCAGTCCTGTGGCCTCTGCTATTTTCCATATTTGTTGACATACTGAGTGTAGCACTTTCACAGCATCATCTTTTAGGATTTGAAGTAGCTCAACTGGAATTCCATCACCTCTACTAGCTTTGTTAGTAGTGACGATTCCTAAGGCCCACTTGACTTCGCATTCCAGGATGTCTGGCTCTAGGTGAGTGATCACAACATCGTGGTTATCTGGGTCATTAAGATCTTTTTTGTATAGTTCTTCTGTGTATTCCTGCCACCAATATCTTCTGTTCTGTTAGTGAAGTGAAGTGAAGCCACTCAGTCATGTCCGACTCTTTGCAACTGCATGAACTGTAGCCTACCAGGCTCATCAGTCCATGGAGTTTTCCAGGCAAGAATACTGGAGTGGGTTGCCATTTCCTACGTCTCTTGTCCATACCATTTCTGTCCTTTATTGTGCCTATCTTAGCATGAAATATTCCCTTGGTATCTCTAATTTTCTTGAAGAGATCTCTAGTCTTTCCCATTCTGTTGTTTTCTTCTATTTCTTTGCATTGATTACTGAGGAAGGCTTTCTTAAATTTCCTTACTATTCTTTGGAACTCTGCATTCAGATAAGTATATCTTTCCTTTTCTCCTTTGCCTTTTCTCTTTTTCTCCTTTGCCTTTTGCTTCTCTTCTTTTCACAGCTATTTGTAAGGCTTCCTCAGACAACCATTTTGTTTTTTTGCATTTCTTTTTCTTCGGGATGGTCTTGATCCCTGCCTCCTGTACAAAGTCATAAACCTCTGTACATAGTTCTTCAGGCACTCTGTCTTATCAGATCTAATCCCTTGAATCTGTTTGTCACTTCCACTGTATAATAAGGGATTTGATTTACCTCATTCCTGAATGGTCTAGTGGTTTTCCCTACTTTCTTCAATTTACCTCTGAATCTGGCCGATAAGAAGTTCATGATCAGAGCCACAGTCAGCTCCCAGTGTTGTTTTTCCCAACTGTATAGAGCTTCTCCATCTTTGGCTGCAAAGAATATAATGAGTCTGATTTCGATATTGACCATCTGGTGATACCACGTGTAGAGTCTTCTCTTGTGTTGTTGGAAGAAGGTGTTTGCTATGACTAGTATGTTCTCTTGGCAAAACTCTATTAGCCTTTGCCCTGCTTCATTCTATACTCCAAGGCCAAATTTGCCTGTTACTCCAGGTTTGTCTACATGTACAAGACTCTACACATGGACATCACCAGATAGTCAACACCGAAATCAAATTGATTATATTCTTTGCAGCCAAAGATGGAAAAGCTCTATATAGTCAGCAAAAACAACACTGGGAGCTGACTGTGGCTCAGATCATGAACTCCTTATTGCCAAATTCATACTTAAATAGAAGAAAGTAGGGAAAACCACTAGACCATTCAGGTATGACCTAAATCAAATCCCTTATGATTATACAGTGAAAGTGAGAAGTAGATTTAAGGGACTAGATATGATAGAGTGCCTGATGAACTATGGATGGAGGTTCATGACATAGCACAGGAGACAGGGATCAAGACCATCCCCATGGCAAAGAAATGCAAAAATGCAAAATGGCTGTCTGAGGAGGCCTTACAAATAGCTGTAAAAATAAAAGTGAAAAGCAAAGGAGAAAAGGAAAGATATTCCCATCTGAATGCAGAGTTCCAAAGAATAGCAAGGAGAAATAAAAAAGCCTTCCTCAGAGATCAATGCAAAGAAGTAGAGGAAAACAACAGAATGGGAAAAACTAGATATCTCTTCAAGAAAATTAGATACCAAGGGAACATTTCATGAAAAGATAGGCTCGAAAAGGACAGAAATTGTAGAGATCTAACAGAAGCAGAAGATAAGTGGCAAGAATACACAGAAGAACTGTACAAAAAAGATCTTCATGACCCAGATAATCATGGTGGTGTGATCACTCACCTAGAGCCAGACATCCTGGAATGTGAAGTCAAGTGGGCCTTAGAAAGCATCACTACGAACAAAGCTAGTGGAGGTGATGGAATTCCAGATGAGCTATTTCAAATCCTGAAAGATGATGCAATGAAAGTGCTGCACTCAATATGCCAGCAAATTTGGAAAACTCAGCAGTGGCCACAGGACTGGAAAAGGTCAGTTTTCATTCCAATCCCAAAGAAAGGCAATGCCAAAGAACTGCCTTATGATCCAGCAATCCCACTGCTGGGCATACACACTGAGGAAACCAGAAGGGAAAGAGACACGTGTACCCCAATGTTCATTGCAGCACTGTTTATAATAGCCAGGACATGGAAGCAACCTAGATGTCCATCAGCAGATGAATGGATAAGAAAGCTGTGGTACATATACACAATGGAGTATTACTCAGCCATTAAAAAGAATACATTTGAATCAGTTCTAATGAGGTGGATGAAACTGGAGCCTATTATACAGAGTGAAGTAAGCCAGAAGGAAAAACACCAATACAGTATACTAACGCATATATATGGAATTTAGAAAGATGGTAACGATAACCCTGTATATGAGACAGCAAAAGAGACACTGACGTATAGAACAGTCTTATGGACTCTGTGGGAGAGAGAGAGGGTGGGAGGATTTGGGAGAATGGCATTGAAACATGTAAAATATCATGTATGAAACGAGATGCCAGTCCAGGTTCAATGCACAATACTGGATGCTTGGGGCTGGTGCACTGGGACGACCCAGAGGGATGGTGTGGGGAGGGAGGAGGGAAGGGGGTTCAGGATGGGGAACACATGTATACCCGTGGTGGATTCATTTTGATATTTGGCAAAACTAATACAATTATGTAAAGTTTAAAAATAAAATAAAATTAATTAAAAAAAACAAAAAAAAAAAAACAAAGAATGCTCAAACTACCACACAATTGCACTCATCTCACACGCTAGTAAAGTAATGCTCAAAATTCTCCGAGCCAGGCTTCAGCACTACGTGAACCGTGAACTTCCAGTTGTTCAAGCTGGTTTTAGAAAAGGCAGAGGAACCAAAGATCAAATTGCCAACATCTGCTGGATCATGGAAAAAGCAGGAGAGTTCCAGAAAAACATCTATTTCTGCTTTATTGACTATGCCAAAGCCTTTGACTGTGTGGATCACAATAAACTGTGGAAAATTCTGAAAGAGATGAGAATACCAGATCATCTGACCTGTCTCTTGAGAAACCTGTATGCAGGTCAGGAAGCAACAGTTAGAACTGAACATGGAACAACAGCTGGTTCCAAATAGGAAAAGGAGTACATCAAGGCTGTATATTGTCACCCTGCTTATTTAACTTCTATGCAGAGTACATCATGAGAAACACTGGGCTGGAAGAAGCACAAGCTGGAATCAAGATTCCTGGGAGAAATATCACTAACCTCAGATATGCAGACGACACCACCCTTATGGCAGAAAGTGAAGAGGAACTAAAAAGCCTCCTGATAAAAGTGAAGAAAGAGAGTGAAAAAGTTGGCTTAAAGCTCAACATTCAGAAAACTAAGATCATGACATCTGGTCCCATCACTTTATGGCAAATAGATGGGGAAACAGTGGAAACAGTGTCAGACTTTATTTTTTGGGCTCGAAAATCACTGCAGATGGTGAGTGCAGCCATGAAATTAAAAGACGCTTACTCCTTGGAAGCAAAGTTATGACCAACATAAATAGCATATTTAAAAGCAGAGACATTACTTTGTCCATAAAGGTCCGTCTAATCAAGGCAATGGTTTTTCCAGTAGTTATGTATGGATGTGAGAGTTGGACGGTGAAGAAAGCTGAGCACCTGAAAAATTGATGCTTTTGAACTGTGGTGTTGGAGAAGACTCTTGAGAGTCCCTTGGACTGCAAGGAGATCCAACTAGCCCATCCTAAAGGAGATCAGTCCTGGGTGTTCGTTGGAAGGATTGATGTTGAAGTGGAAACTCCAATACTTAGGTCATCTGATGCGAAGAGCTGACTCATTGGAAAAGACCCTAATGCTGGGAAGGATTGGGGGCAGGAGGAGAAGGGGACGACAGAGGAAGGGATGGCTGGATGGCATCACTGACTCAATGAACATGAGTTTGGTGATGCACAAGGAGGCCTGATGTGCTGTAGTCCATGGGGTCGCAAAGAGTTGGACACGACTGAGTGACTGGACTGAACTGAACTGAACAAACAACTCAGGAAAGAAACTGCAAAAAAACACACTCATGGAGATTAAATAATACATTACTAAATAATGAGATTACTGAAGAAATAAGACGGGAAATCAAAAGATTCCTAGAAACAAATGACAATGAAAACACAACAACCTTGGCCTATTTACAGTAGGTCCTTTACCCAGTACATTATGTTGGGCCATCAGGAAGGTTAAAAGGCTTTTCAACAGGGCTTAGCGTTGCAGGGATGGGGAGTGCTGTGATTAAGTGTTAGGCTTTTAGTGAGCCTGTGCGTCTGAAACGTGAACTTCACAAGTGTTTCTCAGTGTTTTTTTTTAACCCCTTAGGTGGGACTGGAGGACTGGATGACTGAATGGACTGGAATTGGGTATTTCCTTTCCTCCTAGTCAGTTCAGAATTAGTTTCCCCTGAAGGCAGACTTTGTTAAGGACAGAGTGCTCTGGTATTTCAAAATGGTTCCTTTTCCTCTTCCTCTGTCAGAAGGGAGAGGGGATTTTTCTCCAGTATTTACTTTGAGAAACTGGTTAGGCTCTTGGAGGTAAATCTCACAAAATTTTTGGGTACCCCTAGAGTTTTTAACCCTCAGGGTTAAAATAGAGAGGGAGATGGTGGGAAAAGGAATAGAACTACAGGGCTAAATATCCCCAAATGCATTTGTAGAAATACATTCAAATTTATTACCTGTCATGGTGAATGCAAGTGTACTAAATTCTTTAATTAGAAGACAAGCAGTAGCTGACTTAAGAAATTATCACTAAGCTTCTCATAAGAAACACCTAAAACATAAGGATTTTGAAAGTTGAGTAGAAAAAGACATACCAATCTAATACTGACTAAAAGAAAGCTGGTAAAGCTGGTATAACTGTACTGATATCAGATGAAATAGATTTTCAAACAAATTTTTTTCAGAATAGTAATTATTAGAGAGAAAGAAGGTCACTAGATAATGACAAAAGTTTAAATTTCCCTGGTAGAATGATGATTCTGAACTTCTCTGCTTTTAGAAATAGCCTCGAAATATACAGTGTAAAAATTCACGTCACTGTAAGGAAAAAAGGACATATCCACCACCACAATTGGATTTTTTTAGTACCTTTCTTAGTTATTAATAGATTAAAGAAGAAAAAAGAAAGTCTATTTAAATAGAAAGAAAGAATATTTGAATAGGTTAATAAACTTAACCCTCATTATCATCAGAGTCCCCTGGACCCAGATTTAGTTTACTAGTTTCTTTTTTGAACAATTATACTTGGATTTGTTGGATTGATGCTTTATGGCTTTCTTTCTGTCATAGAGGTCTTCTGAAGAACAGAAAATTTACTTTAAAATAGAAAATTAAAACTCCTTTTCTCTTATAGTGTATACCGTATGGGTCCTTTGGACCTTTTTATGAATCTAAGATGCTGTGGGTTCTTAAATCACTTTATCTGTGTATAAGTAGTTTTATCATCCTAGAATAATTTTTATCATCACTCTTTAATTATTCCCAACTATATTAAGACTAAAATAAAATGAAAGGATGATGGAATCATCTGGAAAGATGTTATAGTAGTCAAGTCATTACTACTGCATTATCTTTGATTTTATTACATTACTTCAAGAGTTGCACATATTTTAAGAAAATATGAAGTCTGGAGGTACCATCTTTGTAGTCATTTTAGTTTTCATTGAACACAACTGAGAATTTAATAGTTTTCATTTTCTACATGTAATGGTACAAAAGTAGAAAAGTTGACAGAGGAAAGCATTTCAGCTATTAAATGGGTGAAATAATGGTCAACAGAGGCAGCAGACTCTAGGCCCTAATAATTATGGTGAACTTGATCATATGAGTGAAGTCTTAGACTGTGAGTCACTAAATAGCAATATCCTAGATGAATTTTCTTTGAACTCAAGAATTGATGAGTGACCAGTGTGTTTCTGCAGTATTTTGTGATAAGAAGTTGGACTCTTCAGTTTTGCTAAGAGAATATGTGACTTATTTTTGCATTACATATAATGTTGTACATGAACATTGACTTGATACAGCTTGTAATTGAAGAGTGTTGACTTAAAGTGTATATACAAAGGTGATAGGAAGTGAATATATGATTTAGGAAAGAAAGCAAAACATTGGCTGGGATCACTTTGATGTATATTTATAAATCTCAAAATGAATATTTACAACCAAGGAACAAATAATATGGCTGTCCTTCTCAGCAAGTTTATGGGACATCAAAATTTTAAAAAAGCACTGCAGATTCAAGAAGAAGCAGAAGTGATGATTATCTAGTAGAGAAATAATTGAAGTCTGGAATCAGATTTTATAAAACTATATGTCCCAGATTCATGCATGTCAGTTGGTGACCAGTTTCATTCTTTTTTTATGTGTGTTTGTGTGTGTATGTGTGTGTGATGTGTGTGAGTGTATATATACACACGTTATGCATTTGTAGATATGTGTATATATCATACACATATCTGTACATACTAGGAAGTATAAAATAACAATACGGATTTTCTGTATTTAAATTTTGATTAAACTTTTCAGTTAATTTGCTTTTTTTACTATATCCTTTTAGTTTTCTGTAAATTATGTGCTGGGTGCTTAGTTGCTCAGTCATGTCCGACTCTTTGGGACCCATGGAGTACAGCCCACCGTGCTTCTCTGTCCATAGGATTTCCCAGGCAAGAATACTGGAGTGAGTTGCCATTTCCAGAAGTGGGTTCCTTCTCCAGGGGATCTTCTCAACCCAGAGATCAAACCTGCATCTCTCGCATTGGCAGGCAGATTCTTTACCACTGTGCCACCTGGGAAACCCCTGTGAATTATTTATAAAATGACCTAAATATTAAATAAAGTACAAAGATTCTATCAGCCCAGCTGATTAAGGGTCTTGATTATTCTTCCTGGCCTGCTGAGGGTTAATATATTGTACCTGTGTGGATCATTGCCCTCAGCAGTCAATGACTGTGCATCTCTTTCAAGTACACATGAAATATTCATGAAAATTAGCCATCTGCTTGGCTATAAAGCCTCCACACATTTCAAAGACTGAGTTCTGCGACTACAGGCAGTTAAGATACAAGTCATTTACAAAAGGTAATTAGAAAAAGTCCCCTACAGGGGGGAATTTAAAATAACTTCTAAATAACTTACAGCTCAACAAAGGAATCTTAATGTAAATTAGAACATATTCAGAATTAAATTCTAACAAAATACTTTAAAAGTTGTGTAGTGTAGTTAAGATTGTACTTTAAGAATGAATGCTCAAGATGAATAAGAATCCAATTTAAAAGAAAGACAAAAGTGATTACAGAATAAACTCAGAGTAGAAGGAAGAAACTGAAGATGAATATAAACTTATGACATGGAAAACACTCAGTAAGTACTAAGAATAATAAAGTCCAAAGCTGGTTCTTTGAAAGTCAGAAAGTCAAATTTCTGATTTATCAAGATTTATCAATGGTGAGGGAATAACTAAACACTATTCAGATTGAAAAAGCTGCCATAGGTATAAATTTCACAGAGATTAATTTGGTAAAATAACATTAAGAATAACTGATGTCAGTGAATTTGATATTTTAAGTGGACTAGGTAAACTATTGGAAAATAAAACTTAACCAAAACCAACTTAAAAACTTGAAAACTTTACTAGTCTTATAACAATGAAAACTCTTGGTCTCCATGACTGCAGAGGAATATTCTATTCACACGTTTCATGGAACAGATAATTCCAATCTTACATATATTATTTGATAAGTAATAAAGAAAGACCTTTTCTCAGCTTTTTTTGTGAGACTGCTGCTGCTAAGTCACTTCAGTCGAGTCCGACCCTGTGCGACCCCATAGACGGCAGGTCACCAGGCTCCCCTGTCCCTGGGATTCTCCAGGCAAGAACACTGGAGTGGGTTGCCATTTCCTTCTCCAATGCATGAAAGTGAAAAGTGAAAGGGAAGTTGCTCAGTTGTGTCCAACTTTCATCGAACCTATGGACTCTAGCCTACCAGGCTCCTCCGTCCATGGGATTTTCCAGGCAAGAGTACTGGAGTGGGGTGCCATTGCCTTCTCCGTTTGCGAGACTAGGATAACACTACTACCACTGTGCAAGAGCAGTACAGGAAAGGAGAACAGATACATCTTCTGGTCTGAGATGGGCAGCTCCCCAGGACAGCGTCTACTCCATCTGGTGCTTTTTGGAGGTTAAGATGCAGATTGAGGCACCTGGAAATCCTTGCTTATCTTGACCTGATGTTTTGGTTCGATGGAAGAGATTAAAGCCTATTTGGAGTGGGAGCACAGAAGACCATGGTGCTTTGGATTGATAGCACATGTCCATAAACTGAAACAGTTCTGAAATGATGACTTTGTTCACTGTACAGTAATGTTCTACAAAATTGAGATATCTCATCTTTCACTGTACTGAGAAAAGTGCAGCTTAAAGCCACCTTTTCTCACCCATTAGATGAGCGGAACTAAGTGTGACTGTGCCAGGCCCTGGTGATAATGTAGAGCAATGCACTAGTGTATGGAGGTAGAAATACTTTGGAAAAACAGTTTAGTATTAACTTTTAAAGATCCTACACTTCACATGACCCAGCAACTACATTTCTGAGGGAAATGACTTAAAGCAGTGATCCCCCCAGACTGCGGTTGGGACCTCATCTAGCCATTCCAGAGATACAGATTGTTTTAAAGGATTCTAGCTGATAATACAACTTATATGCATTTTTTCTTAGAGCTTTTAACTTTACCGTCTTCTCTTTCACAGTTGCCCCCCGCCCCCCCCCCCTTTTTTTTTGCTTCCTTACTTCAGGGAGGCACAAAGCTATGAATTGCCATAAAATAACTGTTTACACTACCCACGTTGAGAGTTTCAACTAGGATCCTTATTTTGGCAGTGTCCAGTTCTTTGTTTTCAGCATGATTTAAAGACAGTGTAGTTTTTATGGAATTGTTAAATGCTTCTTGATTACTATGTGATTTTTCAAGAGCTGATTCTAAAGGAGTTGAAAGAATTGGGAGACATTGCTGAAATATTCTAGCAATAAGTGATTTCACTTATACGTATATGAAATAAAAAAAGGGCAGGTAGTCTCATCTGTCTCATTGAGATAACATTTTCCAAAAAAATTTACTTTTAGTAACTAGTTGTCAGATATGTATTTTTGCTTCAACCAACTGTATGCTAATTATACTTGAAATTAAAAGTCAATCCAGAGGAAAACTTTTAAACTTAGTGTTTCATGGTTACAAGGAATTTAATAAAAATCAATTCTATTTGTATATATGTTTTGTTGCATAGAAGTGTGACAGAGTGATCAAAAGAAGATTTTTGAGCATAAAAGCTGATGGTACCAGGAAAAAATCACAGAGAAGTGTTATAGGAATATAACACTTCATAAAATTATTGATAAAGTAAATAATGTGGTATTTCTGTTGTTAAGCAAGGATTTGTGTGGTGTTTTGGACATGAATGATTTTGAGAATCAGTCACTATGGTATGTAGGATCTGCTGGGTACATTGATAATGATATATATCAATTGTATTTTAAGGTGCCAGTGTTTATAGTGTCCTGCAGTCTTTGCAACTTTTATTTTTAAAAACTATGTATATTTATTTATTTTTGGCTGCACCAGGTCTTTGTTGCTGTGCACAAGTTTTCTCTAGTTGTGGAGAGCACGGACTGCTCTCCAGTTGGAGTGTGCGGGCTTTGCACTGCGGTGGCGGCTTCTCCTGTCGTGGGGTGGGGGCTGTAGCGCGTGGGCTTCCGTAGTTGCGGTGTGCAGGCTCCAGTTGTGGTACGCAGGCTTAGGGCCTTTACATAGCATCTATTTAAACTTACGAAAAATTTTAGATGTCGGTATAAAAGTATTCAAGGGAGGATATTGTCTTTTGAAATTCTGTGCAGCAGTAATAGAAACAAAACAAGTTGAAGACCACTCAATATTACCATATTAGATAATAGATCTCAAGGGGGATTTTAACACTCAGTGGGGAACATGCTGGAGTTTGAGCAGGCATTCTTCCTTGTCATGATGATTGAGGGGCTTTACTGTCATTTGATTATTGGGAGCCAAGGAAGCTAGATATCCTGCAGTGTACAACAAACAATATTATAGTTGCTTCCCATAAGTTTTCGAAAGTCTTACTGGACTAGTCCACAGCAAATGTAAATAAGTAGAAATTTACTACATAATACTCCTAAAGCATATTCAAAAGAAGGAATTTATTTTTTAAAAAAAGCCCAAGAATTTTAAGAGAGGACCATTTTAGTAGGCAATATTTAAATGAAATAGATACTCTTTCAGAAGTGTTTAACAATGTATTATCTCTGTGCATTGTCTTCTTGGGGTATTACATTTTTAATTACTGCATGTTTAGTTGAAAGGAGTTTGCAGTACAGGAGCAATATAAATAATAAAAATATGTAACTTAGGACCAAATATTAAATTATCAGGAACTTAAAACTACAGAGATCTCACTGAATTTTATTATACTTTGTCAGTAAGAACAGTGTGATCATACTATTTAATATTGTAACGTGGTTCACATCTTCTACTCCGGATTCACGTTTCCTGATTGTTTTACTCCTGAACATTTTTTACTTGTTACGTAGGTTATTTATTATACTTATTTTTTACTGTCTTTTTGTCCCTTTTACTTAGAGACATACTGTAAGAGGAGAGATTGGAAGACAGAAAGAGCAGCCCTTTTGAGGAGTCTGGCTTATTAAAAAAAAGAGAAAATTGGTGGTAGCTGGATCAGGTAATTGTGTATGGGGATCAGGATTTTTTTAATTTATTTTTTTTATTTGTCTTTTGGGGCAGGAAATTAGGACTTATTGGTAGTCATGAGTAAGGAGGGAAAAATACAGGCTTTCATGAGTGCAGGTTCCGCCATTTGTTCTGTGGGCCACAATTAAAAATGTATTAGGTTGGTGCAAAAGTAATTGCGATTTTGCATTGTTGAACTTTGCCATTTTATATTGAAATACATTCTTAAATAAATGTGGTTATGTTATACATCATTTTAATATTCATTTCTAGCTTTATTTTTTTGTTTTGCTAATGACTTATTACTTGCTGTTTATGATTTTAGACTATAGATATAATGATAAGACAAAAAAGCAAATCCGAGTAGTTTTTAAATTTGAGTTCAAAATAAATAAATAAATTTGAGTTCAAGATGGATCATACAGCAGCAGAGACAAATCACAACATCAACAGTGCCTTTGGCCCTGAAAAAGTTGACTTAAAACCTAACATTCAGAAAGCTAAGATCATGGCATCCGGTTCCATCACTTCATGGCAAATAGATGAGGAAACAATGCAAACAGGGACTTTATTTTGGGGGGCTCCAAAATCACTGCAGATGGTGACTGCAGCCATGAAATTAAAAGATGCTTGCTCCTTGGAAGAAAAGCTATGACCAACCAAGACAGCATATTAAAAAGCAGAGACATTATTTTGCTAACAAAGGTCCATCTAGTCAAAGCTATGGTTTATCCAGTAGTTATGTATGGATATGAGAGTTGGACTATAAAGAAAGCTGAGTTGATGCTTTTGAACTGTGGTGTTGGAGAAGACTCTTGAAAGTCTCTTGGACTTCATGGAGATCCAACCAGTCCATTGTAAAGGAGATCAGTCCTGAATATTCGTTGGAAGGACTGATGCTGAAGCTGAAACTCCAATACTTAGGTCACCTGATGTGAAGAACTGACTCACTGGAAAAGACCCTAATGCTGGGAAAGTTTGAAGTCAGGAGGAGACGGGGATGACAGAGAATGAGATGGTTGGATAGCATCATCGACTCAATAGACATGAGTTTGAGCAAGCTCCAAGTGTTGGTAATGGAAAGCGAAGCCTGGCGTATTGCAGTCCGTGGGATCACAGAGGGTCGGACATGACTGAGCGACTGAACGGAACTGAGTCCCCAAGTCATGCTCGACTCTTTTGCAGTGGTCCCAGCCTCATTTATTGGAATGTGCCGACAGTGCCATCTTTGTCATAAGTCAAGCAGGTCTTTTCTGGACTTGCTGTTCTGTTCCTTTGCTCTGTTTCTCTATCTTTGAGTAAACATCACATTTTGTTATTTACTATAGCTTTATAATAATTTTATTTTAGTATAAATTCTTCACCTTTTTCTTCTTCAAGCTTATTTATTGGGCTTTTGCATATCTACTTTGTCAACTCCTAAGAAGCATTAGGATTTTGATTGGTACCACATTGAATCTATTAATTTGGAGAGAATTTACATCTTTTAGTACGGAGTCTTCCAACACACGATGAACACAATATATTCCTCCGTTCATTTTATTGTCGTTGTGCCACTAGGTCATGTCCGACTCTTTGCGACCCCATGGACTGTAGCCCCCCAGGTCCCTCTGTCCATGGATTTCCCAGGCAGGAGACTGGAGCGGGTTGACATTTCCTTCTCCAGGGAATCTTCCTGACCCAGGGATCAAACCTGGGTCTCTTGCTTGGCAGGTGGATTCTTTACCAGTGAGTCACCAGAGAAGCCCCTCCACTTATTTAGGACTTGTTTAATTTAGACTTTGTAAGTTTTTTTTAACCAGTTATTCATTTTTGGTCGTGTGAGGTCTTCTTGTGACATGCACTTCTCTCTAGTTGTGGCGTGTGGGCTCTGAGGTGTATGTGCTCTGTGGTTTACAGCGTACGGCTCTCTAGTTAAGGCGCCTAGCCCTTAGCTGTCCCACAGCATGTGGGATCCTAGGTCCCCAACCTGGGATTGAACCCACGTTTCCAGCATCGGAAGGTGGATTCTTAACCAGGGGACCATCAGGGACGTCTTTTTGTATGTTTTTGTGTCAAGATCCTTGGCTCTTTGATTTTTGAATGTTAATGTAAATGATATCTTTTTAAAAAATTCTTTTTCTAGTGTATAGAAAGACAGTTGACTTCTGTATATTGAACCTGTATCCAGCTTATTTTTATGATTTGTAAATTCTTTTGAGTATTCCTCATGTATAATTCGGAGAAGGTAATAGCCCCCCACTCCAGTACTCTTGCCTGGAAAATCAGTCCCATGGATGGAGGAGCCTGGTAGGCTGCAGTCCACGGGGTCGCTAAGAGTCGGACACAACTGAGCAACTTCACTTTCACTTTTCACTTTCATGCATTGGAGAAGGAAATGGCAACCCACTCCAGTGTTCTTGCCTGGAGAATCCCAGGGACGGGGGAACCTGGTGGGCTGCCGTCTGTGGGGTAGCACAGAGTCTGACACGACTGAAGTGACTTAGCAGCAGCAGCATGTATAATTAACTCATCTGCTAATAATGACAGTTTTATTTTTTTCTTATGATCTTTGTAATTAAAATTTTTCTTATTACACAGACTAATACACCTATTTACATTTGTAGAAATGATAAAGAATACATTGCCTCATTCTTGATAATTGGGAGGAAGTTTTTGACCATTAAAGGCTTATAGGTATTTTGTATTTACTCTTTAACAAATGAAGAAAGATTCTTTTGTTCTTAGTTTGCTATGAATTCTTAATTAATAATGAGTGTGTTGATTACAGAGGACAAAAAAAGCATAATAAAAGAGAAATATTGATAAACTGGATTTCATTAAAATTGAAAACTCATCAATTATCAAGAAATAAGCCACAGATAGGGGAAAATATTTCCAAATAATTTTTCTGAAAAAGGACTTTTATTTAAGATATAACTCTTACAACCGATTAAGAATCGAATAAATTATACAGCAAAAGATTTGAATAGACATTTCAGTCAACTGTGTGAATGGCTATTAAGCATCTTGAAAAGGTGCTAATAACCTCATTGTTGTTGTTAAGTTGCTAAGTACTGTTCATCTTGTGACCCCGTGGAGTGCAGCATACCAGGCTTCCCGGTCATTCACTATTGCCCAGAGTTTGCTCAAGCTCATGTCCATTGAGACGGCGATGCCATCCAACCATCTCATCCTCTGTCTTCCCCTTTTCCTTCTGCCCTCGGTCTTTCCCAGCGTGAGTCTTTTCCAAAAAATAAGGAGTCTTTTCCAGTGAGTCAGCTCTTCATATCAGTATTGGAACTTCATCTTCAGCATCAGTCCTTCCAGTGAATATTCAGAATTGATTTCCTTTTAGGATTAACTGGTTTGATCTCCTTGCTGTTCAGAGGATTCTCAAGAATCTTCCCCAGCGCCACAGTTCAAAAGCATAAATTCTTCAGTGCTCAGCCTTTTATGGTCCAGCTCTCACATCTGTACATGACTACTAGAAAAACCAATAACTTTAACTATATGAACCTTTATAGCAAAGTAATGTCTCTGCTTTTTATTTATTTATTTATTTTTTAATTTTATTTTATTTTGAAACTTTACATAATTATATTAGTTTTGCCAAATATCAAAATGAATCCACCACAGGTATACATGTGTTCCCCATCCTGAACCCTCCTCCCTCCTCCCTCCCAATACCATCCCTCTGCGTTGTCCCAGTGCACTAGCCCCAAGCATCCAGTATCGTGCATCGAACCTGGCTGGCAACTCGTTTCATACATGATATTTTACATGTTTCAATGCCATTCTCCCAAATCTTTCCACCTTCTCCCTCTCCCACAGAGTCCATAAGACTGTTCTATACATCAGTGTCTCTTTTGCTGTCTCGTACACAGGGTTATTGTTACCATCTTTCTAAATTCCATATATATGCGTTAGTATACTGTATTGGTGTTTTTCTTTCTGGCTTACTTCACTCTGTATAATAGGCTCCAGTTTTATCCACCTCATTAGAACTGATTCAAATGTATTCTTTTTAATGGCTGAGTAATACTCCCATCGTGTATATGTACCATAGCTTTCTTATCCATTCATCTGCTGATGGACATCTAGGTTGCTTCCATGTCTTGGCTATTATAAACAGTGCTGCGATGAACATTGGGGTACATGTGTCTCTTTCCCTTCTGGTTTCCTCAGTGTGTATGCCCAGCAGTGGGATTGCTGGATCATAAGGCAGTTCTATTTCCAGTTTCTTAAGGAATCTCCACACTGTTCTCCATAGTGGCTGTACTAGTTTGCATTCCCACCAACAGTGTAAGAGGGTTCCCTTTTCTCCACACCCTCTCCAGCATTTATTGCTTGTAGACTTTTGGATCACAGCCATTCTGACTGGTGTGAAATGGTACCTCATAGTGGTTTTGATTTGCATTTCTCTGATAATGAGTGATGTTGAGCATCTTTTCATGTGTTTGTTAGCCATCTGTATGTCTTCTGTGGAGAAATGTCTATTTAGTTCTTTGGCCCATTTTTTGATTGGGTCATTTATTTAATATGCTGTCTAGGAAATGACCCTGATGCTGGGAGGGATTGGGGGCAGGAGGAGAAGGGGACGACAGAGGATGAGATGGCTGGATGGCATCACTGACTTGATGGACGTGAGTTTGGGTAAACTCCGGGAGTTGGTGATGGACAGGGAGGCCTGGCGTGCTGCAATTCACGCGGTCGCAGAGTCGGACACGACTGAGCGACTGAACGGAACTGAGGTTTGTCATATTTGTCATTAAAAAAAAATTAGTCACCCATTTCTGTCCGACTCTTTGGAACCCCATGGACTGTAGCTTGCCAGGCTTCTCTGTCCATGGAATTCTCCAGATAAGAATACTGGAGTGGGTAGCCTTTCCCTTCTCCAGGGGATCTTCCTGACCCAGGGATTGAACCCTGGTCTCCCACATTGCAGGCAGATTCTTTACCATCTGAGCTACCAGGGAAGCCACATTAGTCATTTGGGAAATGCAAATTTAAAACCACAATAAATACATCATATCACTAAAATGGCTATGATAAAAAGGCAGACTAGTGTCCTTGTAGGACAACAGAGACCCTTATGCATTGGTAAGAATGCAAAGTGGTGCAGCCACCATGGAAAGCAGTGGCAGATTGTTTTTTTTTTCCCTTCCCTGTTTTAAATTAAATAGAAATTTACAATATAGCTTAGCAGTTCCACGCTACCCAAGTGAATCTTTGGGTGAAAGTGAAAAAATTTCTCTACACAAAGACTTGAATGCAGATGTGTTCACCGTAGTATTTTTCATAATAGCCAAAGAGTAGAAATAGTGCAGATGTCCATCAGTGAATGAATGGATAATCAAAATATCTGTCTCTACAATGAATACTATTTGGTAATAAAAAGACAAAAGATACTGATTCATCTTTATATTATGGATGAACCTGAAAAACACTATGTGGTATGAAAGAAAGAAGTGGAAGACTATATATTGTATGAGTTTTATTTATATGAAATGTCCAGAGAATGCAGAGTCATAGGAAAATAAATATATTAGTTTGGGACTAGAGGTGAGAACAGGGAGTGACTGTATATGAGTATGCTGCTGCTAAGTCACTTCAGTCGTGTCCGACTCTGTGTGACCCCATAGACAGCAGCCCACCAGGCTCCCCGGTCCCTGGGATTCTCCAGACAAGAACACTGGAGTGGGTTGCCATTTCCTTCTCCAATGCATGAAAGTGAAAAGTGAAAGTGAAGTTGCTCAGTCGTGTCCGACCCTCAGCGACCCCGTGGACTGCAGCCTTCCAGGTGCCTCCGTCCATGGGATTTTCCAGGCAAGAGTACTGGAGTGGGGTGCCATTGCCTTCTCTGTATATGAATATGAGGAATCGTTTTTGTGATAATGAAAATGTTCTAAAACTAGGTTGTGGTGATAGTTGTACAATTCTCTAAATTTACTAAAAAAAAAATACTGAATTGTGTATTTTAAATGACTGAATTTTAAGTAAATTATAACATCAGTGAAGGTGTTAAGGAATGAGTGTTGAATTCTGTCAGCTAATTTTCTACTGAAAATTTATATGATTTTCATCTTTCTTAATTTCTTAAATTAAAAAATCTAATGTTAAACCAGTCTTAAATCTTGGCCTGAGTATAAATTGGTCTTAATACATGTATGTTACTAGTAGGTATGATATGCTGATATTTTGTTTAGGATTTTTTGAGACATTATGAGAAAAGTTGATCTGTCATTGTTTTTCTTATGATGTTCTTGTCAAGTTTTTGTTTCACTCTTCTTCATATCATCATTTAAGACTGATGATAAATGTTTTTCATTATATTTTTGGAATAGTTTACTTTTGCAGCCATATGGGCATGCAATTTTCTCTGTAGGAAAGTTTTTACATATTCAATTTTTAAAATATTTATTTGTGTTTTCAGATTTTGTTTCTTTGTCAATTTTAATAAGTTGTATTTTCCTAGGAATTTGTTCATTTCATGTCATTTTTCAAATTCATGGAGTCAGAATTGTTAATAGTTTTATTGTCTGTGAAATCCTTAGTATTACTGTCCTTTTCATTCTCAATTGAGACTTGTGCCTTCTCTGATTATATGTGATCCATCTTGCTAAAAGGTCTGTTATTTATTTTAGTTTTTTTCGAAAGCTGACTGTTTTGATTTTTCTCTCATACATTTGTTTTCTATTAAAAGTTTTTTGCTCCGGTTTTTGCTATTTCTTTTCTCCTACTTTGGGATTTTTTTCCTATTTTTTATTTTTTGATAGGAATATTTGACTGCTTTATCAGTTATTGTCAAAGAGCTATTAAAGTCCACTGTAGTTGTAGGTGTGACAGTTTTTTCATTTTAGTTCTGTGAATTTTTGCTTTATTTTGGGGCTTTCTTTTTTATGTATGCCATTTTAGAATTTTTACCTCTTTTGTAATGGATCATCATGTTTATTATTATAAAAAAAACCCTCTTGTTGAACGATATTTCTTGCCTTACTTCTCTTTTGTCAGAGATGAAAATAACTTTACAAGTTTTCTTTTGGTTAGTGTTTGCATGTTTTTTACACTTTTACTTTAGCCAGTCAGTACCCTTATATTTTAAGAATATCTCTTATAAGCAGTATAAAGTAAGTTTTAAAACGCTACTCTCATAGTCTGCCTGAAGTGAATTCCCTGTAGTGCTTCTTTTAGCGTGGGCCTGCTGGTGTGTTTGAGGAGGTGTCTGTGAGTTGGCGTGTAAAATGTTTTTATTCACCATCATTTTGAAGGATAGGTTTGATTAGATTGGAATTCTAGATTGGCAGTTAGTTTCTTTCCCCATTTCATTTTCTGTCTCACACAGTTGTGTGGATAAAGCTGCATTCCATAATCAGACACATCTTCTATACTTCTCTGCTGGGACTGGTGTGCAGTTAAATGGGCTACATATGTCAAGAGAAAACCTTGATTCCCTTTAGCTCCTGGCATGGTTTCTAGCAGCTTTGTCTTTTTAACCTGAGTGTGGTTTTCAAGCATGCTGCATGGTCACAGGATCAGGATGTTGGTAAGACCCCCCAACTGGAGCTCTAGTTAGTGTGTTAGAGGGTATCCTAGTGGTGCCCTGGGGTCCGAGGACATGACGGATCCCATGATTCAGTTACGAGGGCTCCTTCAAGACTGCTTCCTCAGAGTCCCTATCTGTCCCATCAACTTTTACTTCATGGCTTTGGCTCCTCTTCTGTCTATTCCCTCCCCTCATATCATACTACATTTAGCTACTTATTAGCCAATATGTGTTACCTAACATGCACTGGGCAACATTTTATATTCTCAATTTAAAATTGTATTTTTCATGTTACATGATAGTAAATTGAACCATTATTTCTTTAACAAATATATCCTACTAGTTTAGAATTCCTTTGGCACTACTAACATTTTTCTTTGATGCTAAATTTTAATTCTTCATGGAAAAAATTAACTATGAAGACATATATCAGACATCCACAAAACAAGACTACCATGTTAGTCTTTATTTAGTCACTAAGTCATGTCCGACTCTTGTGATCTCATGGACTATAGCCTGTTAGGCTCCTCTGTCCATGGGATTTTCCAGGCAAGAATACTGGAGTGGGTTGCCATTTCCTTCTCCAGGGTATCTTCCAGACCCAGGAATTGAACCCAGGTCTCTTGTATTGCAGGCGGATTCTTTACCGACTGAGCTATGAGGGAAGCCCCACCATATTGAGTTCCTACCACTTAACTTAAGCAGGACAATATTACAAATGAGATTGAAGTTCTCTTTGTCTATTGCCAGTCATATCTCTCTCCCTTCTCCCCAGATTTCACCATCAGTTGAATTTGGAATTTATCATTTTCATGCATATTTTATGTCCCTACATAACATTCTTCTTTTAAAAACTTATTTAAATGATTATCATCTTGTGGATCTTTCAGTAATTATATATAATGATAGATATATATTGTACTTACATAATGATAAATTCTTCACCATTGTTAGATTTATCCATATTTATACTCTGATTCCTTCATTTTCACGCTGCACACATAACATTTTGTTGTATAAATATGTCTCACTTTAATGAATTTGAGTCAGTTGCAGTGAGGTGAGTGAACCAAGAGCATGTTATACAGAGTAAAGGCAGAAAGAGAAACAAATATTGTATATTAAAGCATATATATGGAATCTAGAAAACCAGTACTGATGACCCTATTTGCAAGGAAGGAATGGAGGCATAGACGTAGAGAAGGGACTTGTGGACACAGCAGGGGAAGGAGAAGGTGGGATGAATTGAGGAAGTAGCATAGACATATATACACTACCGTGTGTAAAATAGCTGGCTGGTGAGAAGCCGCCATGTAACACAGGGAGCTTAGCCTGGGGCTCTGTGATGACTGAGAGGGGTAGGATGGGAGAGGTGTGAGGGATGGGGGGGTGGGAGGGAGGCCCCAGAAGGAGGGGATGTGGGTTCTAGGATATGGGTTTTATCACCTGCAGTTTTCGGTTCCACAGGAAGTCTATGGGCTCAGAATGTGTCAGCTTCAGCTGCTACTTGCTTGTTGCATCTAGTCCTGATCAACTCATAATTGGCTCGTACGAGAGTAGGTAGCTGAGTTAGGTACCTTCTATGCTGTAATTTTACTTTGTTTTTTATTTGTCTATTTATTTAAATGAGGACCTAACTTTTCTCAGAGGGTTTAATTTTACTAAAAAGAATGTCTTTGTTGAGCCACAAAGGAAACGATCCCTTGAAAATGAAGTGAAAGTTGCTCAGTCGTGTCTCACTCTTTGTGACCCCATGGACTCTATAGTCCATGGAATTCTCCAGGCCAGAATACTGGAGTGGTAGCTTTTCCCTTCCCAGGGGATCTTCCCAACCCAGGAATTGAACCAGGGTCTCCTGGATTGCAGGTGGATTCTTTGCCAACTGAGCTATGAGAGAAGCCCCAAATGATCCCTTAAGGAAGTAATTATGTTTATTAACTGTTCCAAAGTTACGATTCTGTGGTAAACTCATAATTATGAAATTGTCAGTTTGTATATATTTTCAAGTCAGTGATTCTCAGATGTGATCTGCAGTCACCAAGTCAGGCATCCATAAAATAACAGTGGTTTTCATAGCAGTAAGGTGTGATTTGCACGTTTCATTGGGTTGGCATTTGCACTGGTGGGGCAGAAGCAGTGGTGGATAGAACTGCCAGCATCTTGTCAGGAACCAAGAAAGTGGCATCAATCTGTAGTCATTTATGTTGACATGAATGGGTTTATTTGTATTCAGTGGAAAAATAATTTAAAATTTTAATTGGGTTCATTTTCTAATACAGTACTATGGATAGATACATGTATAATCTTAACAGTACCTCTTCCTCTAAGAGTGTAAAGGGGTCCTGATATGAGAGTTTGGGACGCATTCCTTTCAGTGCTTGGTAGATGTATAGACAAGCAAGTATTTTGTTCAATCTGATGCTGATTTTTGGGAAGAAAAGCTTAGAGAATATGATTCGTTTGATAGATAAATCCAGTCTATCTTCAAGTTTTATGTGAATCTTATGTAAATGTTCAATTCATTGCCTTAAAGTTTTAACTAGGTTATATTCGTAAATAAAATACTTTGCAGGTGCTGATCTTAAGGAAAGAGCCAAAATGAGTTCCAGTGAAGTGGGTCCTTTTGTCTCCAAAATAAGAGCAATGATTAATGAAATTGGTAAGTACAATTAAATTGTTCTTTTAGCATGGTTAAAGTGACCTTAAATATTGGATTTTAAAAGTTGCACACTGTTTTTAAGTATTGTGAAGTGAAAGTTGCTCAGTCTTGTCCGACTCTTTGTGACCCCATGGACTGTATAGTTCATGGAATTCTCTAGGCCAGAATACTGGAGTGGGTAGCCTTTCCCTTCTCCAGGGGATCTTCCCATCTTATGTATAAGCTTTGGCTAAAATATTTACGTAATTAGATAATCACGGTGTATAGCTGGTTGTAAAACAGAATGTATGTTTATGTTTAATTTGAAAAATTGTGAAAAATATTTTGTTATTAAACCTGCCTCATATTTATGATGATGTTACTTATGGAGGTAATTATTAGAAAACAGAATAATTTGGCATAAGCGTTTGAGATAAGTATATTTCTTAAATAATTGGATTCACAGACATACAGATTTGGATTTATTTTTTGTGTAAGTGGGATTATACTGTTTCTTTAGAATTACAGTCTTCTTTGTAAGGTTTATATTTTAGTACATATAAATTTGCTTTTATTATTATTATTAATACCTTTTTTGAACATTGGATGTTTTTGTTTTGGCTTTTTTGTTTTCATGTTTTTTTAAACTGCTTTTGTTGTTTTTATAATAAAATAGTAATTCCTTTGTACAGATTCTTTTAGAACGTTAGTATATATAAGATAGATTTCTAAATATGGTATTGCAGGTCTAAGTATCATGTGTTCATTTTACATTTTAATAAATACTACCAGATTAATTACAAAAAGATTATAATAATTTATATTCCATCAATTATATGACAGGACCTGTTTCTTCATGTTCTTGCAGCATTTAACGTTGCTACTTTTTTAGTTTGCCAAAGTTAAAAAAAAATAGATCTTAACATTTTAATTTGCACTTTCCCAGATGCTAGTGTAATGTTATATCTTTTCAAATTAAACTTGCCTTTCCGCTTCTGTAGATTGCCTTTTCACATTCTTCATCTCCTTTTCTATAGCATCATTTAATAACTATTTACTTAAAAGCCAGTTTTGTATTGATCTTTTGTTGTTAAATGTATTACAGGTATTGTCTCTTAATATCCCACCCTAATTCAATTCCAGGAGCTTTATATACCTAGAGGGTAGTAAGTTCTCTTCATTGTTATTATTATTATTTTTTTTTCTGAAGATTTCTTTGCTAATCCTCACACCTCAGTTCTTCCAAATGAATTTAGGATTCATTTTTAGGATTAATTTTAAAGGGAAGAGGAAAAATAGTCTCATGAGCCTGTGATTGGAATTTCTGTAAATATTGTTTAAAAGAATTAACATTTTTATGATACAGAATCTTTCCATTCGTCATGTGCATGTCTCATCATTCATGTTTTAATGTTCTTTAAGAAAATTTTCTTCACATTGGCTTCAGTCTTGGATCTTTTTTCTCCTCTCAGATTTATCCTTATTTTATAGCACTTATTCCTTTGAATGGAATCTTTTCCTGATATTTCTGTTGAAGTCTGGTTATTGTTGTAGGTCTGTAGGAAATTTGTTAAATTTTATGTGCTTGCTTGGATCATGCTAGCTTATTACTTGTATTATTGTTATTTCTCAATTTTCTTGTGTTTTCCAGAAAGCGAAAAAGTTCCTTATATATAAATAATGCTGTTTTTATCTTTTCCTTTTCCAACATTTTAATCTTAACACTTTTCATATATTTTCACATTGGCTAAGGCTTTTGATGCAATATTCAGTTGTTGAAGTGATCATCTTCATACCTTTATTTGAGTATGATGAATGCGTTTAATATTTTTCCAGTAGTTATCAAGTTCAGAGAGTTTTCTTATATTTCATCTCATTTTGGAGTTTATTACTCTTCTAGTCAAGAATAAGGGTTAAAATTTGTCAGCTGCCTTTTTGGTATGTGTCAAGATGGTATCTATTAGAATTTGTCTCAGCTTTTATTGTACTAAATTGTATTACTAGCATTACTGATGCTACACTGGCCTTATGTTACCAGAATAAATACTACCTGGTCATTGTGGTTAGTGGTTATGGTGGTTTTTAATATATACCACTGGATTTAATTTTATGTTTTGATAAAAGCATAAATGAGATGGAATCTTCTAATTATGTGTTTTGTGTTTTTCTTTCTGATTCGCTCTCATGGTTTTACAACCTTCATAGAAAAAAGTGAAAAGTTTTTCATCTTTTTCTGTGCTATCTAGGGAAATCATCTGTTACTGAAAGAGTAGTAGAATTTGACCATGTGACATCTTTGGGGTTTTGTTATTGTTGTTTACCTTTTGTTTTTAGAGCTAAGTTTTAAAATACACATGTTTTGATTTCTAAAATAGTTCTTGTTGCCTTCCTACCTTTTGTTTATCCCTTGGCAGTTTTATTAGACGCTCTCCTCTGCTTCTCCTTCCATACAACTATCTGGTCAGATAGATGTCTTCTGAGGCAGAGCATGGATTTGTTTTCCATTATGGTCAGAGATAACGACTGAGCAACTTGACTTTCACATTTCACTTTCATGCATTGGAGAAGGAAACTGCAACCCACTCCAGTGTTCTTGCCTGGGGAATCCCAGCTCCGGGGGAGCCTGGTGGGCTGCTGTCTCTGGGGTCGCACGAGTCAGACACGACTGAAGCGATTTAGTAGTAGTAGTATGGTCAGAGAACTTGATCTTGGAAGTAAAAGTTTATGCTGTCTGTCACTTTATATATATGCTAGGACGGATTGTTAAGACTGGTTCAGTTGTAAACATTACCTTGATGTTTCTTCTCAGCCTCTTTCTATTTTATTGAATCTGAAATTGGAACTTTCTGGGACTTCTTAAATGAAGAACTATTCCTTTTTAGTAGTGCTATTTTCTTTTCAGTGGTTGTAGTGGTAGCATTTCTGTTCTGGATCCTGATCCAGTATACTTGTTTCCCTTCCACGGGTTCCCTAACTTGGGAGTGATACTTTTCACTATGATATTACAATGGGCATAAATCTTATAAGATGTCCATTTTTGGTGACTTACTGAGATTTTGAGGGGCAAGTAAAACTGTCTTGATCAAGTCTCTTTGTTTAAACCATGGGCTAGCAAACTTTTTCTTAAAAGGACTGACAGATATTTTAGGCTTTGTGGGGCTGTTATGGTCCATGTTGCAGCAACTCAATTTTTTTTTTCTTTTAAAGACTATTTTTCAGGAGCAGTTTTAGGTTCACGTCAAAATGGAAGGGTGAGAAAACAAAACAAAACAAAAAAAATGGAGGGGTGGGTAAAGAGATTTCTCATATATCCTCAGCCCTCAATATGCATAACCTTTTCCCCATTATTAATATTTCACACCAGAGTGGCACATTGGTTATAACTGATGAACCTATGTTGATATATCATAATTACTGGAAGTCCATATGTTTACATTGCTGCTGCTAAGTAGCTTCAGTTGTGTCTGACTCTGTGTGACCCCAGAGACAGCAGCCCACCAGAATCCCATCCCTGGGATTCTCCAGGCAAGAACACTGGAGTGGGTTGCCGTTTCCTTCTCCAATGCATGAAAGTGAAAAGTGAAAGTGAAGTCGCCTAGTCGTGTCCGACTCCTAGCGACCCCATGGACTACAGCCTACCAGGCTCCTCCGTCCATGGGATTTTCCAGGCAAGAGTACTGGAGTGGGGTGCCATTGCCTTCTCCGATGTTTACATTAGGGTTCATTATTAGTGTTTTACATTCCATGGGTTTGAACAAATGTAAAATGACATGTATCCATTATTATAGTGTTATGCAGAGTGTTTTCACTGCCCTAAAAATCTTCTGTGCTTGTCTTGTCCATCCCTTCTGCCGTCTCTGGCAACCATGTTTTACTGTCTTCATAGTTTTTCATTTCCAGAATATCACATGTTTGGAATCATATAATATGTAGCTTTTTCAGATTGGCTTCTTTTCACTAAGTAACACGCATTGACATTTTCTCCGGGTTTTTTCATGCCTTGCCAGCTCTTTTCTTTTTATTGCTGAACAATATTCCAGTGTAAAGATGTATCACAGTTTGTTTATCCATATACCTACTGAAGGACATCCTGGTTGCTTCCAAGTGTTGGCAGTTATGAATAAAGATGCTGTACACATCTGTGTGCAGATTTTTGAGTAAATGTGTTTTCAGTTGCTTTCTGTAACTACCAAGGAACATGATTGCTAGATTGTGTGGTTAAGAGTCTGTTTAGTTAAGAATTTACCAAACTGCCTTCCAAAGTGGCTGTACCATTTTGTCTTCCCACTGGCAGTGAATGAGTTTCTGTTGCTTTGTATCCATGCCAGCAATTGGTGTTGTCAGTACTCCAGGTTGTGGCTATTCTGATAGGTGTGTAGTGGTATCTCTTTATTGTTTTAATTTGCATTTCCATGATGATGTATGATGTGTCTTTTCATAGGCTTGTTTACTATCTTTATGTCTTCTTTGGGGCTGCTGCTGCTACTAAGTCGCTTTAGTCGTGTCTGGCTCTGTGCGATCCATAGACAGCAGCCCACCAGGCTCCCCCGTCCCTGGGATTCTCCAGGCAAGAACACTGGAGTGGGTTGCCATTTCCTTCTCTAATGCACAAAAGTGAAAAGTGAAAGTGAAGTTGCTCAGTTGTGTCTGACTCTTAATGACCCCGTGGACTGCAGTCTACCAGGCTCCTCTGTTCATGGGATTTTCCAGGCAGGAGTACTGGAGTGGGGTGCCATTGCCTTCTCCCTTCTTTGGTGAGGTGTTTGTTAAGGTTTTTGGCTCAATTTTTAATTGAATTGCTTTTCTTATTGTTGAGCTGTGAATTTTTTGTATATTTTAGATAACATTCCTTTATCAGATGTGTCGTTTGCAAATACTCTGTCCCAGTCCGTGGATTGTCTTATTCTCCTGGCTTTGTCTTTGATGGTGCACTGTGAGGGCTTCCCAGGTGGTGCTCATGGTAAAGAACCTGCTTGCCAATGAAATGTAAGAGATGGGAGTTTGATCCCTGGGTCAGGAAGATCCCCTAGAGGAAGGTATGGCAACCTACTCCAGTATTCTTACCTGGAGAATCCCGTGAACAAAGGAGCCTGGCAGGCTACGTAGGGTCCATAGGGTCGCAAAGAGTCGAACACATCTGAAGCAACTTAGCACAAAACAGCACACTCTAGCTTATTACCCACCAGCCTGTCATAGCTAGTACTAGGGTACTTCAGGCAAAGCAACCAACTAGGCTGGGATACAGCCTCATCTACCCCCCCAGCTTTGAAGTCGCTAGTTGTGTGCAACTCTTCTGCAACCCCATGCCAGCTGCTTCAAGACTTCTTGAGCCCACAAGTACTCTGGGACCTGGCTCTGTCCTCCAGAGGGTCTGTGACCAAGCCCTGCACACTAGTAAGCTGGTGATAGATGCCCACTTAAGGGCCCTGCAGTCAGAGACTTCAGGTCCTGACTTTGCCTATCAGTTGGCTGGCACTAGCCTTAGACCAACCTTAGCAACCACTGGGCAGGCAGCAGGTTCAGGTCACCTTCAGCCCCAGCCCTGCCCACTAGCTGGTTGATACACCAACTCCAGGACCTCCAGGGCCAAAGACTCTAGGATCTGGCTTTGCCCACCCAGGGACTGGTATTAACCTCAGACCAGTTTTATCAGCTTGTTCATAGGACCTGCCCTGGTGCAAGCCGACACTAGCTCTAAGACATCTTGGACCCCTCAGCAGGCCTACCCAGGATTCAGCCCTACACACCAACAGGACAGCAACAGCTTTGGGACACCCTGGGCCCTGCATCCAGCTATGTCAAGAACTGGCTCTGCCTACCAGCCGATCAACATTAGATCCAGGAACCCCAGCTCTGCAGTCACCCGCCCCACAACCTGTCTCTGCCCACCAGTGATCCAGTACTAGCCTTGGGACCCATGTCCAGCCAGCCACCTTGTGACCCAGCCCTGCCTAGCATCAACCAGCAGCAGTAAGGACCTGGCAAATAGCTGACTTGGAGCCGGCTATGCCTGCCAGACTGTTCACAGTAGTCAGCTTGCTATAATAGCAGGACCCATGCAGCCCCCGTGAGGGGCATCCCTTGAGCATACAGTTCTGGTGACTATATGTCACTCCAACACACTGTTGGAGTGTGTTGCTGGAACACATAGGATGTCTCCTATTAGAGAGTAGTTCTCCAAGGTTGGGGAATGTAACCAAACTACCAAATACATAGCAATAGAAATGGCAAATTAGTCAAAAAGAGGCCACAGTGGTACATGTTCTAAATGAAGGAACAAGATAAAACTCCATAAGGACTAAATGAAGTAGAGATAAGCAGTTTACCAGATAAGAAGTTCAAGGTAATTGATCCTAAAAATGTTCAAAGAAATCGGGAAAAGATTGGATGTATATAGATTGAGAATATAGAAGTTTTTAACAAAGAGTTCTAAAATATGAAATGACCAAATAGAGCTTAAGAATGCAGTAACCGAAAGAAAAAAAAAATATGCTAGAAGGAATCAACAGTAGATTAGATCATAGAGAGGAACAAGTTAGCTGGAAAACCGGAGTAGTGGAAATCAATGAAATGGAACAGAAAAAGAATAAAAAGAGTGAGGACAGTTTAAGACACTTGTAGGACACCAAGCATCTGAACATTTGCGTTATAGGAGTCCCAGAAGGAGAAGAGAGGAAAGGGAATGGAATGTATTTGAAGACATAATAGCTAACAACTTCCCTGACCTGGGAAAGGACCAGGAAGAACAGAGAGCCCCCAACAAGATCACACCCAAAAAAGATCACACCAAGATACACTGTATAATTAAAATGGCAAAAACTAAGGATAAAGACAGACTATTAAAAGTAGCAAGGAAGAGGAACAGGTTACCTAAAAGGGAACTCCCTTAAGGTTATCAGCTGACTTTTTAGCAGAAACCCTGCAGAGCAGAAGGTTGTGGCTTGATACACTTAAAGTGATGCAAGGGAAAAACCTACAGCCTAATATACTCTACCCACAGGCTTTCATTCAGATTTGATGTAGAGATCAAAACTTTTACAGACAAGAAAAGCTTATAGCACTAGCAAACCAACTTTACACAGAGTAGTGGAGGGGTTTTTCAAAGAGAAAAAGAAAAGGCCAAGTTTTTATCATGATGGATGATGAGATTAAGAAAAAATAAATCTGGAGAAATAGTGATATATTTGAGAAGGGGGAAAATTGCAATCTAGAATGATTTTCACTGCAGTAATAAACATTTCAGGGATGATACAATGTTAGTAATATTGACAGGTAAAAGAATGTTAGAGAACTCAAGATAATTAAGTTTTAAGAATGTCATCTGATCTGTATTTCAGAATTCCCAGGCCCTTTGCTCAATTCTCTGCAGCCACCATCCAAAGGGCAGTTGTTCAGTTATCTGTCAGGGTTCATCCTAGAAAAAAACTGGGAAAAATGAAAGAGGGTTTTGTTCAGTACTTTTTTTTTTTTCAGGTAGATTAGTGAGGGAAAGGGGTTGCTGATTTAGCATTCTCTGGGATTCTAATATCCCCTCCATCCTGGAGAGAGTATTAGTTGATTTTGGAATTTACCTAATAGGATAGCAAATTTTCTTTTTAAAAATAGACCAACTCAGGAGGCCTGTATATTCATTGATCCATGAACATTGTTACTCCAGGGAGCTCCTTAGATCCTTTTTAAATTTCCATATATGACTCCCTGTCCTCCTCTTAAGTCAGCTCTGATCATCCCTCCTTGAATCTTAGTCAGTTGGATAGTCCACTTACTTATCCCAAGTGTAATAAACACACCTCAAAAAAGTAAATAAAAAGGCCGCAACTAGAAATATGAAAATTATTAAAGAAAAAATACTATTGGTAAAAGCAAATATATAATAAAGGTAGTAAATCAACCACATATAAAAGTAGTATGAAAGTTAAGAAATGAAAGTAGTAAAATCACCTATATCCCCAATAAGTAGTAAAGGGATACATAAAAAATGTAAAATATGATGTCAAAAACAGTGATATATTGGGGCAGGTAGAAATGCAGAGTTGTTAAAATACAGTTGAACTTAAGAGATCATCAGCTTAAAATAATTACTTAAAACATACATATTGATATATTTAAACTGCATGGTAACTGCAAACCAAAAATGTAGTAATATAATAGATGCACACACAAAACAAGAGTACCCCACTCCAGTACTCTTGCCTGGAAAATCCCATGGGCAGAGGAGCCTGGTAGGCTGCAGTCCATGGGGTCGTGAAGAGTCGGACACGACTGAGCGACTTCACTTTCACTTTTCACTTTCCTGCATTGGAGAAGGAAATGGCAACCCATTCCAGTGTTCTTGCCTGGAGAATCCCAGGGACAGGGGAGCCTGGTGGGCTGCCGTCTATGGGGTCGCACAGAATCGGACAGGACTGAAGCGGCTTAGCAGTAGCAGTAGCAGCAAAACAAGAAAGGAATCCAAATGTAACACTTAAGATGATAATCAAATCACAAGGGAATAGAGCAAAAGAAGAAAGGAACAAAAAACAACTTCACAAAAAGCCCAAACACAGTTTTCAAAATAGCAATAATTCAGTAATTATTATCAGTAATTGGACTTCTCTGATAGCTCAGGTTGTAAAGAATCTGTCTGCAATGCAGGAGATGCTGGTTTGATTCCTGAGTCGGGAAAATCTGCTGGAGAGGGATAGGCTACTCACTCCGGTATTCTTGGGCTTCCCTTGTGGCTCAGGTGGTAAAAAATCTGCCTGCAATACGGCAGACCTGGGTTTGATCCTTGGGTTGGGAAGATCCCCAGAGAAGGGAAGGTCTACCTACTCTAGTATTCTGGCCTGGAGAATTCCAAGGACTGTATAGTCTATGGGGTAGCAAAGAGTCAGGACTGAGTGACTTTCACTAAAGTGACTAATCACTTTATATGTAAATTGACTGTAAGCTCTAATCAAAAGATATAGTTGCTGAATGGATACAAACACAGCATGGATACACACACAGACTGAAAGTAAGAAGGTGGAAAAAGTTATTCCATGCAAGTGGAAATGAAAAGAATGTCAGGATAGTTATATCAGACAAAGTAGAGTTTTACAACAAAGACTGTCACAAGAGACAAAGAAGGGCATTACATAATGACCATGGGATCAACCAGTATGCAGCCACATAGGCACACCTAAACACATAAAACAAACAGTAACAGACTTAAAGGGAGGAGCTGGTAGTGACACAATAATAGGAGGGGGTTTTAACACCCCACTTACATCAGTGAACAGATCATCCAGACAGAAGACGAATAAGGAAATACTGGCCTCAGTCGACACATTAGAGCTGTGCTCTGAAGAGCAGAGTACACATTCTTTTTAGGTACATGTGGAACATTCTTCAGGATAGGTCACATGCTGAGCCACAAAACTAGCCCCAGTAAAGTTACAAAAATTTGAGATCTTATCAAGCATCTTCTGCAACCACAACACTGTGAGATAGCCATCAGCCACAAACAATAAAATTACTATTTATTTGTATTATTAATCCCTCAAAAAAAACCCCCAAAAAACAAAATCCCAAACACATGGAGGCTAAAACCCACCCAAAGTTAGTAAAAAGAAAGAAATTATAAAGATCAGAGCAGAAATAAAGGAGATACTGAAAGGTTGTTGCCGAGCTGTGAAAGATGCCAGGATTCTTGGCCTCTGGAGGAGGAGAATTCAAGCCGGGGCCGGTGAAGAGGCTTGATTGCTCAGAGCTTTTGTACTTTAATAAAGTGCTATTAAAGTATAAAAGAGATAGAGAAAACTTCTGACATATACTTCAGAAGCTGGCAGAAAGAGTGCCCCCCTACTAGTCTTTATCCAGATGTTATATAGTTACTAGCAGTCTGCTAATTAGAGAAAGGGAAAGTCTCAAAACTCAGAGACTGGCACCAGGCCCCTCACCCACAACATGCATTTTGAGATGACATTGGCACAAGGTGAGCTGTCCCGAGCCATAAAGTGATTGACATGAATCTTGAAGAAAGGCAGGTTTCCAAGTAAATATATAGATTCATTAACATAGATTAGGAGAACTATTGTATGAATAAAACATACTGGTTTGTCAAGGTTTTGAGTCTTAGGTGAAACTGACTTGAAGACAGAGTCTAGGGTAAATACATAGGTCATTAACATAGCTTAAGACAAACATTTGCATAAGAAAAACACATTGGTCAGCTCAAGGTTTGAGAAAAGAAAAGTTCTGGTGGAACCAGGTGTCATCATGACAACACAAAGGGGAAGAAACACCTGTAGTTGGTTTCCTCCTGCCGCTTGAGAGAGAGGTAAGAAATGTCTGATGCTTGCAGCCTGTTTCCTCTGTTTGGAGGCCCCAGCCTTCCTGCCTGTTACCCTCTCAATACCTGAAAAAGAAAAGATTAATGAAACTAAAAAGCTGGTCCTTTGAAAAGATTAAAAAAAGATTGATAAACCTTTAGCCAAACTCTTCAAGAAAAACAAGAGAGGGGCCAAATCAGTAAAATCAGAAATGAGAAGTTATACCTGACACCACAGAAAACACAAAAGATCATTACTTACCAATAAAATGGACAACCTAAAAGAGATGGGAAAATTCCTAGAAATGTCCAGTCTCCCAACATTGAACCAGGAAGAAGTAGAAACTATCAGCAGATTAATACCAGTAATGAAATTGAGTCCATAATAAAATTACTCCCAACAGACTATAGTCCAGGGCTAGATGACTTCACAGGTGAATTCTACCAAACATTTAGAAAAGAGCTAACACCTGTCCTTTGTGAACTATTTGAAAATATTTGCAAAGGAAGAAATGCTTCCACACTCCTTCTGTGAAGCCAGTATCACCCTGATACCAAAATCAGCAGACACAGCACGTTAAAATCATATGTTTTTCTCAACAGGTTGATAAAAAGAATTAGATGTCAAATCTATCTTAGGAAAAGCTCAAGGCAAACTGGAATTAGAAGGAAGCTTTCTTAGCTTGACAATTGTCAGTAAAATGTAAAAGTGGTCTCCTAAAATCAGGAAAAAGACAAGAGGCCTGCAGTCATCTCTCTTCAATGTTGTTCTGAAAATCTTGACATTTTCTTTTCCTGATATGGAAAAACAGGAAATAGAAATAAATTAATGACTGAAAAAAAGAAATGTAATACTGTCTTTCTCAACTGGTTATTGTCTCCATTGAACTAAAAGGATCAACAAATTATTAGAAATAATAGACTTTGCAAGATAGCTGAATATAGGATTCGTGTCAAAAAACAATCAATTGTCTTTCTTCCTACCATGAACAGACAAAAGATGTTGTTCTTCAGTCATAAGTCATGTCCAACTCTTTGTGACCCCAAAGAACTGCAATATGGCAGGCTCCTCTGTCCTCCTCTGTCTCCTGGAGTTTGCTCAAATTCATGTCCGTTGAGTTGGTGATGCTATCTAACCATCTCATCCTCTGCCACCCCCTTCACTTTTTACCTTCAGTCTTTCACAGCCTCAGGGTCTTTTTCAGTGAGTCAGCTCTTTGCATCAGGTGCTCAAAGTATTGGGAGTTTCAGCTTCAGCAGCAGTCCTTCTAATGAATATTCAGGATTGATTTCTTTTGGGATTGACTGGTTTGATATCCTTGCAGTCCAACGGACTCTGAAGAGTCTTCTCCAGCACCACTTTTCGAAAGCATCAATTCTTCTGTGCTCGGCCTTCTTTAGAGTCCAAACGATAAAAGTCAGACAAAACGTATCTGTCAAAAAAAGATACTATTGACAGTAGGGAAAAAAATGAATCTAAAAATATATTCAAGATATATGGAAAAATTATGAAACTTTTTGGGAAGGCATTTAAAAAATTAAATACCGACATACCATCTTCTTGAATAGGAAGATTCAGTATCTAAAAGATGGTTCTCACAAATGATCTGATGTACAGATTTAACTTAAAAACACATTAATATTATGAGGAACTTGATGAGCATAGAAAGGCCTCAAAAGAGCCAACATTTTTAAAGAAGGAGAAAATGAGGGTCCTTCTGTTACTAGTACTGAAGACCTATTTTAAAGATATGGAAATTAATAATTAGTAATATAATATTATTGGCTTTGGGATAGACAGTTGACCAGTGGAGTGGAATATAGGACCCAAAACAGAGAGGTCATTGAGATCACTGGAAGATGGCAGACTTCACTGCGTTTATGAAGTAAAAGAAAATTGCATGATCTTGACAGAGTTAAAAATTTCTTAAACATAGAATACAAAGCAAAAGGAAAGGTTGATAAGTCCTATGAAATTAAACTTAAACTTAAGAACATCTGTTCATTAAAAGATGTTGTAAAGAAAGTAGAAAGATAAAACACAAACTGGGAGAGAGGACTTGAAACACCGCCAAAGGATTTGTGTGTATATATATACATGCATACGTGGGTCAATGCATGCATACATATATGCAGCTGGGAAATCAGTTAGAAATTTTTCTATACAAGAGGAAAGAGAAACGGGGAGTAAGCATATGGAAAGATGATCAATCTCATATGTAGTCACAGAAATGCAAATTAATACCACAGTAGCATGTTGTTAAATGTTTACTAGGTTGGCCAAAATTCTTATCCTGACATTACCAAAGATAGCAGGGAACTTGATCACCACAAAGGTTTATACACTTCCAATGAGAGTATAAATTGGTGTAATAGTTAGGAAAAGTTTGTTGTTGTCTTAGAGTCGGGCATCCACATCTCAAAAGACTGAATAGTTCACATTTTTATAGGGTATTTACCTAGAAGGGTGTCTTTAAGACTATTTTTACTAGACTTGTAGTAACAAATATATTTACAATTTGGTCCATTAAACACATAGAGGTGGATGAGTATCAAAGGTTCATGAAATAATTATCTTTCTTTGTACATTGCATTTGATACTATGCTATTTCATTTTTAAGACTTCTGATTTTGGCTTTTTAAATGAATGAGTTGCTACTTGGAGTTCGAAACTACGCTTATCCGTAGGCATTTTACACATGTGTGTTCTGGGGAGACTTGTAAGAAAAAGACTATAGTAGCGATATAGTTCATAATAACAAGCTGAAAACAACCAAATTTCAATAACAGGGGAATGGATAGATGTTTTGGTATATTTGTAGAGTTGCATGTGGACAGCATTGCAAACAAATAACTTGAATAAACTTAAATAAGAAACAGAAATCTTTAAAATATTGAATTAAAACAACATAATTTTTTATAAAACTAAAAGATGCAAAAGAGCATATGGTTTAGAGATGTGTATAAATGTAATGAAATCACATACACATATGTATACAGGGAAAAATACTAAAATGGTAAACCTTTGGGTTTGAGAAGGCAGGTGAAAGAATGGGGGCAGATAGGTTATTAGTACTGACCTGTTTCTTGGTTTGGTGATTTTAAGGTAGTTTGTTATTATTATGCTTCATTATATATACATGCTACATAAATTCTCTATATTTGCCAAATTAGATCAATGTTTTTAATAGCTTCAAAGAGCTTGAGTTCTGCAAACATCTCTTATGTTATTTCTTGAACAATTTTCTGCATTTTTGCTGATATTCCTTTTTCTTATTTTCAAGAGGAGGCAGAATTCCAGATTTTTAGAAAGTATCTCCAGTTTGAGGGCTTCCCCAGTGGCGCTAGTGGTAAAGAACCCCTTTGCCAATGCAGGAGAAATAAGAGGTGCAGGTTCGATCCCTGTGTCAGAAAGATCCTGTAGAGGGAGGGCATAGCAATCCACTCTAGTATTCCTACCTGGAGAATCCGCATGGGCAGAGGAGCCTGACAGGCTTTGCTCCTTAGGGTTGCAAAGAATTGGACACAAGCAACTTAACATGCACCCACTCCAGTTTGAAGGTTTTTATTGAGAAGATACCCGTTGGATGTCAAACAAAATTGGTTTATGGACCAGATTTGCACATAAGCCACCAGTGTTCTTCTTGGTCCTCATCCTAACGTTCTCCTCACATAATTCATTTTCTGTGGAGAAGGATTTCCTGGGGCTATTTTTCCCATGGGAAGAAATGGCTTGTCTGGTGATGTTAATGGATGATGGTGGAGGAGGATTCAGCATGGTAATATCTTTTTTTTTTTTAATACAATTGATTTCTAAAAATCATTTATTTATTTGGCTGCATTGGGTCTTTGTTTTGGCATGCAGGATCTTCATTGTATCACATGGGATCTTCTCCAGTTGCGGCTCACAGGCTCCTTAGTTGTGGCACGCTGGCTCCAGCCCAGAGCTGGCAGGCTTCTCTAGTTGTAGCACCCAAGCTCTCTGGTTGTGGTGCATGGGCTTTGGAGCACATGGGCTCAGTAGTTGCAGCATGTGGGATCTTAGTTTCCCCAACCAGGATTTGAACTTGCATCCCCTGCATTGCAAGGTAGATTCTGAACCACTGGACCACCTGTACTCTTGGGACTGTTTCATATACACGTGTTCTGGCACCTGTTCGTATTGTTACCCAAAATGCAAGTTCATATGCCTGATGCACAGTGAGGTCAAACAATACTAAAACATTGGAGTTTGGAACAGGGAAAGGTTTATTACAGGGCCATGCATAGCTTATGCCCTAAGAACCCCAAAGTTACTGAAAGCTTTCTGCAAAGCCATTTTTAATAGGAAAGGTGGGGGAGGGGCATGGTTAGTTGTTGCATACTACTTGGAGTCAAAGCTTTTTGTTCTTGAAGTCAGGTCATGGCCAGGTAACTATATTCCTGTAAAATGAGTGTTATTCTCTGTTCTGACAAGAAAGGGGAAGGTCCCCAACTCTGCCCAGCTGCCATCACTGAAGGAGCCATGTGTCCAACCCAACTGGCCCTTAGACTGTCCATACTAGGTGGGGGCCAGGTCCTACAGACTGCAACCCAGACAGACTGCCACTCCTATTAGATTACAGAGACAGGAATGGGGGAGAGGTTCACTGTTCTCTCAAGGCCTGGGCCAAGGCTATTGGGTGGTCTTGGTGAGGAATCTGATGTCCTTGCAGGACACATACCCCAGCTTGTTGTCTGGGCCCACCAGATTACCTGCTCGCCCAAGCCAGGTGAGCTTGAGGGCCTCTGGGAGAAGGGTGGGATCCCCCTCTTTCTGTAACAGGGCAGGATAAGCACAGGCCTTAGCAGGTAGCCATTGCTGTGCCTCATTAGTCCACATCCTGTTCCTAGGCAACAGGTCTCGCTCGGCCATTGGTCGGAGCCTCAGTGGACCCTGCCCACAAGCAACCAACTTTCAGTGAGCGACTGTTAGGGAAGAGATTGAGCCAAGGGTTGGTTGGTGGTGTAGTGGTCATCAGGTGGAGAGTGAGGTAAGAGGCAGATTCAGGCCTTCTCCTGGAGGCCCTCCAGCTCACCGACAGCCTTGGGCCTGCGGGTAAGCTGGAGGGCCCAGGGCCTTCCATGGGCCACCCATTTCTTTGTGTGACTCTGTAATAAACCTTTCTCTATTCCAAACTCAAACGTTTTAGTGTTGATGGGCTTCGCTGTGCGTCGGCCACACAGACTTGCAACATTTCCTCACTCTTTACCTTATGACTACCATGCAACCGACCCTTGGCTGAATTCCACTCACTGTCGCTCCTTAACAGTTGGTTGCTTGTGGGCAGGGCTCACTACTGCGCTGTCCAATGGCTGAACAGGACCACAGTCACTCATTGACAGTTCGTTGCCCATGGGTGGGGCCCACTGTGATGCCAGCCAGTAGCTGAGCAGTACTAATAGTTGCTCATTGATAATTGGTTACTTGTGGGTGGGGCCCACTGATGTGCTGACCAATGGCTGAGCAGGACCCCTTCCCTGGTAACAGAATGTGGAGTTATTATGCACACCAATGGTTAAAGGTTACCATTCACTGCGCTCTGTTACAGTGTGGACTCAGGGATTGTTAAAGTTTCAGGAATTTTGTGAGCTGGTTTTTAACAACCGTGTATATCTTGAAATTGGTCATTATAGCAGTATCAGTAATAGTACAGATTAGAATATACCCTACTTGTTTGATACTGCTTTCCCCCATTGTACTTTCATTTTCCACAACTAGAGTATCTTTGTGGTCTAAACGATGACTACTGTGCTCTGCTTGTTTTTAATGAAAGAGAATCTATAAGAAACCAAAATGTACTAGATTCATTTGAAAGCTGTTCTATTAAAGTAGAGATCAGAAAGAAGATTTATATTTTGAGTCACTAAATTCCTTACGTTACTGTTCCTAACTTCTTAGAAAGCCTCTTTTTAAAAACTCCAAAATTGTGAACAAAATTTAGGTCTTTTTCTCTTTTCAAAGAGGGAAAAAATACAACTTTACTGCTGTCTTTGAGATGTTTTATTCTAAAGAATTTTTCAGATTTCTAAAAGGTTGTCATTATTACAAGTCCCCACTGCTCACTTTGGGTGTGGGATATGTAGGTTGAAAGCAGTTAACTATTATTAGGCATCAGCAGGTCAGCATGGATGCACAAACATATGATGATCTCAATCTAATAACTGCTTTTATTCCTGAACTTACCACCCACCCTCCAGCTCCATGATGCGGCTGCCTCACTGCTGGGCCCTCCATTGTGCAGATTAGCCATATATCAGTAGAATGTGCCGTTGGAAGGCAGAGGTGTTTAGCTACTTATGACCAGTCTTTGTCTAATTAGATGGTACTTCATGAAGAGCTAGAAAACATTTTTACAGTTCTCTTTGAAGTAAAAACCGAGGGTGCAGGCCCAGTTGTCTTAACGTTGAGACCTGAAGGAATTTCTATCTAATGATAAAGAAATATTTAAAATAGGTTTTCACCAGAATTTTAAATAGTAAAATCTTGTGTGATGTGGATAATATTTTTGTAAATGCTCTTCCAGACTAATACTTTAAAATGCCAGTCATTTCTAGTTTCCTTTGCCTTTTTTTTTTTCCTGATGAAGTAAAATTGCAAAAGCTTTGATTTAGCTTTGTAAATACAGGGCTGAATTTGCATTGAAATACAGGTAATTATGTTAAAAGGATAGATCACAAAATTCATCTATTTAACAAACATCTTTTTTTTCCTTAAAATTTTGTAAGCAAATAATTTAATTTTGAAAGTTTTCAAATTCTGATTAGCATTTCTTCATGTGATTGAAAAATCTCCTGTTCTTATACATTTTTCTGTTAGAAAAACCTGTCTCTTTGGGTCAAATATTTATCTCTCTTCTCCTTGAATGATTTCAATAAAGTCAGATTTCTGATATTATTATATGGGCATTTTTTTGGAAATAGTTAATTTTCTGTGAGAACACTGTTCTTCAAGCAAAACCAAATTTAAGACTCATAACTTACATTAGCATATTCCCTTAATAATCACATTGTTGATTTTTTTCTAGAAACATCTGAAAACCTACATTATGTATTATATTTATCTCAGAGCTGAAAGGAGACCCTGACTTGCCTTTCCCCCTGTATTCATGGCCTCTGATTCTAGTTATACTCACAGAAGATGTCCTGTAGACTCAAATAGACAGGGCCTCCACTTGCAGCTCATTTATTTTCTCTTAAAATAGCAAAACTCTGATCGTTTGCTTTAATTATATTTTTAGGAACATTCAAACGATTATTATCTTCTTTGTCATACCTGGCTCATTTCCTGGTACTAAACTTAAAATAGAACCTGATCCTGTTGGTTGCATAACACATTGAGTCATCATTTCTTCCTATTGCTATTGGGAATAGACACTGCTCATGGCAGTTCCCGTTTCACTCAGTCGCACTCTGCAACTGCCGATTTGATATTTCTCAATGCTTTGAAACTGATAATCTGCTTTTCAGATGTGCGTTTTATTGAGTTTTCTCTAAGATTATTAAGTGCTCCCAAATAGAATAAATACTCTGTGTAAAAACAAGCGTATTAGGTAACTATGAAACTAGCATGTACTTTGAGATGACTCATGTTTTCCTGAAAAAAAGTTTACAGGAAAAACATCTTTCAGGGAAAATTTAGGGTTATGTAAAACTTCAGGACTATAAGATGATTGAAATTTAATTAGTCATTGAATACTAATTTTCTCTGCTTAATTCTTTGGTAGGAAAAATTTTATAGTCCGCATTATAGAATGCTAATTTTTAAAAAAATATTTATTTTTGGCTATGTTGGGTCTTAGTTGTGGCTCATGGCATCTTCATCGTGGCATCTTTTGTTGTGGTGGGTGTGTTGGATTGCTCCACAGCAGCTGGGGATCCTAGTTCCCCAACCAAGGCTTGAACCTGTGTCCCCTACATTGGAAGATGGATTCTTAACCACTGGACTGCCAGGGAAGTCTGTACAGAATGCTAATTTATATTAATACTCAAAAGTACCAAGTAGTTTGCCTATTTAATGATGTGATAGTATTTATTACTACTCTTGTTTTCTGTGTTCTTTTTTTATGTTAAGGACTTCACATTTCTTGTCATTTTTATTTTATTTTTTTATAGAAGTTGTAATGTTAAACACGTAATGTTAAAAACTTTTAACTGAGTAAATATCTTAAATTCTTCTCACATTTAAAATAATTTTCAATCTCAAGGAATAAGTAAGTTACCTACAAAAAAATAATAATTTTCATTACTTCTAAAAAGTTAAAATGTATAACAGAAAATTGTTACATTCTCTACCTTCAGAATTAAGAAAACCTTTAGCATGAGCTGATTCATTTTAAACCCTTCCTTCCAGTGAGTGCTCTCATCTCTCAGATCACCAAGTTTCCATTTGTTAATTTCTTTTTCTTTTCCTGCCACTGCATTATATAAACTGCATCCTCATACTTTACCTCCTGTGGAACTTGAAACCTGTCTGTTGAACATATCCCTTTCCCCATCATCTTATTTTAACAAAGCAGTATTTGTCAGTTTTCATTCCAATCCCTGAAAAGGGCAGTGCCAACGAATGTTCAAACTACCTTACAACTGTGCTCATTTCACATGCTAACGAGGTGATTCTCAAAATCCTTCAAGCTAGGCTTCAGTAGTTCGGGAACCAAGAACTTCCAGATGTACAAGCTGGGTTTTGAAGAGACAAGAGAACCAGAGGTCAGATTGCCAATACTCATTGCATCACAGAGAAAGCAATGGAGTTTCAGAAAAATATTTACTTCTGCTTCATGGACTACACAAAAATCTTTGACTATATGGATCACAACAAACTGTGGAAAACTCTTATTAAAGAGATGGGAGTACCAGACCACCTTACCTGTCTCCTGAAAAACCTATATGTGGGTCAAGAAGCAACAGTTAGAATCCTACATGGAACAACGGACTGGTTCAAAATTGTGAAAGGAGTACAAGAAGACTGTATATTGTTACCCTGCTTATCTAATTTCTTTGCAGAATAAATCATGCAAAGTGCAGGGCTGGATGAATCACAAGCTGGAATCAAGATTGCTGGGACAAATATCAACAACCTCACATATGCAGAGGATACCACTCTAATGACAAAGTGAAGGGGAACTAAAGAGCCTCATGATAAAGGTGAAAGAGGAGGGTAAACAAGCTGACTTAAAATGCAACATTCAAGAAACTGCAAAGAGATCAAACCAGTCAATCCTAAAGGAAATCAACCCTGAAAATTCTTTGGAAGGATTCATGCCAAAGCTAAAGCTCCAATACTTTGGCCATCTGATGCGAAGGGCAGGTTCATTAGAAAGGATGCTGATGCTGGGAAAGATTGAAGGCAAAAGGAGAAGGGGGTGGCAAAGGATGAGATTGTTAGATAGCATCGTCGACTCAGTGGACATGAATTTGAGCAAACTCTGGCAGAGAGTGGAAGACAGAGGAGTCTGGTGTACTGCAGTTCATGGGGTTGCAAAGAGTCAGACAAGACTTAGCAATTGAACAACAGCAAACTATTTGTTTATCGACTTCTCACAGTGAAGGGAAAGGGCATATTCATTAATTGCATTTTCATTTTTATTTTTCTTCTTTTAATGACATTTTATACTTACCAAAAAATGATACTTTTTAACTTTCTATTAGCTAAGTGTGATTTTTAAGTATAATATTTGTTTGAGAATATTAACTAATAAAAGTGTAGAACAAAGTCTTGTCAACTCTTTTTGAGACAATCATTGCCTTTGTGTTTCAGTGTTAAGAACATGATAGATGACCAAGAATTGTCCTTTTCTTGTATTCTGTCCATTATGCTTTAGGGATTATGAGGTTATCAAGTATTTCTTTTGTAATTTACAGTCAATTTATTCCTTTTACACTTCTATTTAGTCTACATTTTCAATGCCCAGTTTGATGTGAAGAAAAATTCCTCTTTCCATATGCATCACATCAGTTTGTTCCTATTTTTAAAAATCTAAGTAAATTGAAATAATCCCTATTTACCATGAGTTGAAATTTTCAGAAACTGAAACTTGGTAGTACACATATTTCAAGCCTGGGTTTGATTTTGTATGTTTGTGTGTGTTTTAGTCTCTTAGGTCCTCTCTGACTCCTTGCAACCCCATGGACGTAGCCCACCAGGCCCCTCTGTCCATAGGATTTCCCAGGCAAGAATACTGGAGTGGGTTGCCATTTCTTCTCCAGGGGATCTTCCCAGCCAGGGATTGAACCCGCATCTTCAGCATTGGCAGGCAGATTCTTTACCACTAAGTCACAGGGGAAGCCAGATTTGATTTTTTAAAGCCCTTTAAACTCACTTCTGTTAATTCGTTTTCTGATGAGTCAGTTTCCAGCAGATGTACTGAGTCCTGAAGGCAGTTACCGTTGACTAGCGTTTTCCACAGTGAGGAGAAAACACTCCCCTTGTTCCTATTGCTCTCTCCAGCGTAGGCTTTGCAGTTTTTTGTTTTTTTTTTTCTCTGTAGCTCTGTAGGGCTGCATATATTCATATTGTTCCATTTAAGTACAGGCTTCCCTGGTGGCTCAGAGGTTAAAGCATCTGCCTCCAGTGCTCCCGCACTGGATCCCGGGTTCGATCCCTGGGTTGGGAAGATCCCCTGGAGAAGGAAATGGCAACCCACTCCAGTATTCTTGCCCGGAGAATCCCATGGACGGAGGAGCCTGGTAGGCCACGGTCCATGGGGTTGCAAAGAGTCGGACACGACTGAGCGACTTCACTTTCACTTACACTTTCATAGGGCTGCATACATTCATATTGTTCCATTTAAGTATAAAATGAAAGAAGTTAATAAAAGTAGAGACAATATAGGACAATAGAGAAAAATAGAGACAATATCAGGATTAATGGAGATAGAAGAGGCAATGAGAAATCTTGAGGTTTGTTGCAGAGTGGTAAGAAGGATATTATTGACCAGCTTTATGTGATGTTAATCTTTGTTTCTGAATGGGTAATAAGGTGGTGTGAATGCTCTGTTGGAAAAGCATGTATAAAGTGCCAAGGAAGCATAAAGATAATTACCTCTAAAGATAATTGGGGGCTAGCTAGGCATTCTAGGCGGGGGGGGCTTGTACACAGGTTTGGATGTAAATGATTTCTGAAGGTGTCTTAAGTAGTTTGGGCCTGGAACATGGAGTATGTGTGTGAAGTTGGAGAAGAGGTTGGGTAGGTGGGCAGCTGTTTCCTGTGCTATGCTGAATTTTTCACTGTTTTTATTTTGAATGTGAAATAAATCATTGTACTGTTTTAAATAGAGGAGTATCATGAATGTGTATGCATTTTAGAAAATTATCCTGCAAGAAAATATAGAAGGTATAATGGTAGGGACACACTGAGGATCGTTGTTCAGTTACCCAATCATGTCCGACTCTGTGACCCCGTGGAATGCAGTGCGCTAGGCCTCCCTGTCATTCACCATCTCCTGGAGTTTGCTCAGACTCATGTCTGTTGAGTCAATGATGCCATCCAACCATCTCATCCTTTGTCCCCTTCTCTTCCAGCGCTCAATCTTTCCCAGCATCAGGGTCTTTTCCAGTGAGTCAGCTCTTTGAGTTAGGTGGCCAAAGTATTGGAGCTTCAGCTTCAGCATCAGTCCTTCCAATGAATATTCAAGATTGATTTTCTTTAAGACTGATTGGTTCGATCCTTCACTGTGAAGGTGAAAGAAGTCAGTTGGAGGCCTCCTGCTTGTGAGAAATGAGGGGGCCCGTAACTCTGACTGTAGCAGAGGGAGGGGGATTTGCCAATTTGTGAGCTGTTAGATGGGACTTAGAAAACAATTAGAGTGAGATCCCTGGAAAAGAGGACATTTGAGATGACTTTTGGGTGTCTGTTTTGAGTAACTTGGTGAGTGGAGATGCTAACCAAATGTGAAATAGAATCTTGAAGGATTGACAGGAAGTTGATTTGAACATGATAAAGTGTTTAAGTAGAGATGTCCAACAGGCAGGTAACTATAGAGATACAGTTTAGAGAGAAGTTTGGATTTCATGTGGTGATTTGGATATCATTGGTATTATAGATGGTGAAAGGAAACAGACCTCCTAGGAAGAGCTTCTGTTGATAGGGGAAGAAGACTGAGTTATATAACCAGAGGTGGAAAGAAAGGCAGGAAAGATGAGGGCAGGAACCCAGCAGGCAAAGGAAGAGAGGAATTCAAAAAGGAGGAGTGTCCAGGATTAAAGTCTCTGATCTTCAGAGGCAACAAGTTTAATAGGGACTGGATAGTGCCCATTGGCTATGGGACAGTATTACAGTGTCACTGGGAAGTGAAGGAAAAACAGTCTCTGTGAGACGAGTGGGACTAGAACTGTGAGGTGGAGGTGAGTGGAAGTGTATTCTTTTCCCTCCAGAAGCTTATCTTAGAGGAAGGTGAGCCAAGGCCACAGTGAGGCCTACTTTGGGAAAGACTTTGATGAGAGAGACTTGTGAATGGGGACATTGGGGAGGTAGCAGATTGAAGGAGTCTAGAAATAGGATAATTTCTATAGCTAGCTTTTCTACAAAGGAAGAGGGTTTGGAACCTGTGTAACACTAATTCCATTTTACTTGTAGTGGCTTGAGGTGATTGTGGGAACCACTCAGATTAATTTGCCATTATATTACATCATCAATTGTACTTTTTTGTCAGATAAAATAAAATTTTATTTGTTCATTGCACGCATTTCCTGACTGTAAACACTGACATCACTGTCTGTTCATTTTTTCATCAGGTGTGCTGTAAAGCACGTTGTGTGGAGCAGCTTTGAATTTGCCCTGTGTTTTCAAGCTCCCACCTCCCCCGAAACGCTCAGACAGGCGCAAATAGTGAAATATGCCCTGCTGCAAAGACTCGCTCATTCCTGCTCGGCCAGTGGTGCTTTTGCCTCAGATGGCAGCATCTATATGTGCTCTATCCTAGCCTCTTCAGACTTTTTCTCTTAGAATAAATTTGATAAATTTCTTCATGTATGAATAAAACTCAGTATACTTCAACACATTTGAATAAACATCTCTGTCTGAGGAATTTCACATATCAGAATACCTATGGAAGATAGGCTTCTAGTGATGGTATCTTTTTAATATTTTTATTCATTTTTATTTACTTTAAATTGATACACAATTGACATGTAACTTGTGTAAGTTTAAGGTGAATGTGTTGATTTGATATATTTACATATTGTGATATGATTTCCACTGTGCCATTAGGTAACACCTCCATCATGTCACACAATATTATTTCTTTTTGTGGTGAGAATACATTGAGAGGTGGTACCTTTTTAATATCCCCATTCTATTCATATGTTAAGGTTGTTCAGCCTAAACTTCACATTCCCATAGTCAAAAATAGAATAGAAAGGATTATGCTTTACATAATAATTAACCAGTCAGTTTTTGGACCATTTATAAAAAATTTATATATTTATAAAAGTTTCAGTAAAATAGTAATCTGTTTCTGAACTAAAGAAAGTCTGATTTTAAGTTTGTGATTGGCTAACCCCTTCCCAGTCGTACTTACAGGCAGATTCGAGTATCTCTTCCGTCTGAAGTATGTGGTATTTTCTAGCAATTATTCATCGTGTGTGTGTGTATGTGTGCTCATTGTATTCTTACCAAATGGTAGAACTATTGGGTTAATGACTTGGCAACCACTGAGACTGCTTCTTGTTTGAGTAATTATATTACTTCTCTGAATGAGGTTCTATCATTCTAAGAACCAAGATAAGCTGTAAAAGGGTCATGAATTATCCATTATACCTAAGTCATTTCAACTTGAAATTTATATGAACCAAACAGCTCATAAAAGACTTTAGGTTCAAAGATTACAAAGTCAGAACTGTGATTCTGTTAATTCAACAGAAAGTATGTATGAAAGTATTTCAATAGTATGGTAAGATTTGAAGATATTACTGCATATTTTATGTGGTAGAACACTATATGATCATTACATTTTCTAAAATGTGTTTAGTTAAAAGTAAAAGCAATATAAAATTCTATAGATAATATTCCATTTAAAATTATATTTACATTAAAAAATGTAAAATAATTGCATAGAGTACCTTTACTGAAGAAGCATGAAGTCTGTCTTTCTGTTTCAGCTAATCTTCCAGTGCCAACCATTGCAGCAATCGATGGACTTGCTTTAGGTGGTGGACTTGAACTGGCTTTAGCGTGTGATATAAGAGTAGCAGGTGAGAATTAGTCCTAAAACTTAACTTTTTTCTATTAATTTTTGAGAATTTGGTATTGAAACTCCAACTAAAAATCTTAATTTATCTACTTAAAATAATTGTCATATATAGTGGAACTATATGTAACTTTGTTCTGTATTTTCCAAGTCTCCTGTAGATGTTTTTATACTTTCATAATTTAAAAAATAAAAAACACAACTTTTAAAAAATGAGATTTGTATTTACTGTGTGTGCTCAGTTGTGTCCAACTCTTTGTGACCCACTAGACTGTGGCCTGCCAAGCTCCTCTGTCCATGGGATTTTCCAGGCAAGAATACTGGAGTGGGCTGCCATTTCCCCTTCCAAGATGCCTTGGATCTATCCCTGAATCAGTAATAGAACCTGTGTCTCCTGCATGTCCTGCATTGGCAGGTGGATTCTTTACCTTCAGATAATTCTAAATATTTTTCCCCCATATTGTTGAATAAAACATGTAAAAAAAGTCACCTGTTGAGCTTAATGAAGTATTTAAAATTCCCAGTTAAGGAAACAGTCTTTTATAGTATCTTTTTCAGTTCTAGCAGGAGTAAAGGAGAACAGGAATTGGGTCATATGGAACTGAATTTGGATCTTAGGTCCTGTCATTTTTAGATCAGGTTCCTCCTCTACAGTGGGGGAAATGAAGGTTTCTGTTGTGAAGATGAAATGAATTCATCTCTGGCATGTGCCTAGTCCAAGCATGTAGTTATTATTAGGGCTATGGTAATGATGACTTAATGTCTTTGAGGTTCACTTTGTTCCTGCAAGGTTTTCTGAGTATTGGATAAGGTGATTATGAAAATAATAAAGGAAACAATTAGTGCTAACCATGTGCTGAGTATTGACCCAGTGCTTACCTAATGCTCGGCATATACTTAGGCTTGCTTAATCTGCCTAATAGCCCTGTGAGATAGATACGCTTTTGGTGCTTCAGGAAGCTAGGGCTGAGACAGGTGAAGAAACAAACCACAAATCAGTGACCAAGCTGGGATTTGAACCCAGACAGTCTCAAGTCACAGCTCTCACTTCTGTGATTCTTCCAGAGTACTGCATGCTGCCCCTGCTATCCTCGGCACTATGTTCTGTATGATCACAGTGCCGTCTGTATCATTGTCCCTCATCAGGGCGACCCAGAGGGACTGTTAGACCGAGGACTGAGTGCAACAGGCAGCAAATATTTGTCACTGTTCTTTCCCTGGTTCCCACTATCTCTTCTGATGGAGCTGCCTGTTAAATGTAGAATCACGATAATTATGTTTTTAATAATTTTATGGTAACTGGCTCTTGGAATTTGCAGTTACTAATTTCTGTGTACTTTCCCTTTTCAGTTTATTTTAGATTTGTGTTTTCTTGACAGATCTTTGGGTTTTAAACTGAAAAGTCAAGTTATATGCAATCCATTTCTGAAAGCATGCAAATTCTGGGGATTAGGAGATAGGAAGTAGTCTAAGAACATTTGGATATGCAAATAAAGAAATAATTAAGATGTTTTAAAGTAGCTGTGAAAACAAACATGGAAAGAGGAACCCTATCCAGCTGTCAGAACAGTAAAACCATTTGTCAAAAGTAACTAGAGATTTGGTCTTGAAGAGTTGCCATATCTGATATGATATATTAAGCTATTTGATCTGTAGGACTTTTCAGGCAGCTAAAGAATTCTTACTTGTCAGACACAGTCTCCCTCCTGATCCTGAATAATGAATGAGATCAATGCCTTCAAACATGACTTGGCAGTATCAGGTCAAATTATGTAGTTAACACCCCTGGTCTTTCTACATCAAAAATTAATTTGCTGCCAAGCAATTTTTAACAGAAAATGTTGTGTGAATCTCTTAGTATGTATCATTTAGAATGTTTACTTATTTCCATAACTGAATGCCTTCTGGAGTGATTTAAGATTTGTAACACAAATTTAATTAGCAAACAGAATATTTCTAGCTTATTTTACTACTTTTTCAAGTCATCATATTTGAATTTGATGATGTGGATGTTACTTAATTTTCTTCTTTCCTTTTTAGCTTCCTCTGCAAAAATGGGCCTGGTTGAAACAAAGTTGGCAATTATTCCTGGTGGAGGTATGAATTGTTCATGCCCATCTTGATCTGTCCTTGGAAACAGAGCATAAGGCAGAAAGGTGTTAGTTGAAAAGGCAACAAACATTTTGGGTAAAGAGACTAATGCTGTCTTGTGTGCTTGTAACAGAGTCCTTATTGAAAAGGGATTTTTTGGTTTCTGTAGGTGTGGAGATTGCAGACGCGTTGCCTGTTGCTATCTTGCTCTCTTTTTGTGCTTGTCCTGTGCTTTTCTGTATGATGTCTTAACTTTAAAATTATTACACTCTTCACATGATTCTTGAAAGATTACACTTGTATTTTGAAACTTTAATGTGAGTATGTAAATGTGTGTGCCCTCAGCGCCTTAAACACACAGACCCGAGTGGAGGAGGGGCAGAGGTTCCCAGGCTTCTTGCCAGCTTGCTTGTGTTTTTGTACAGCTGGACAAAGGTTGGTGTTGTTTGGTAGGCTGAATTTGGATCTGAAGAGGTGTTATTTCTTCTCTATTACTACAAAAAAGATTGTTGAGCTGCTGCTTTTGGAAGATTAATAAAGCACTTTTCCAGCATTGATAATGAAATCTTTCATCACAAGGTAAATCTGAAAATTTTGTTCTTTTGTCTGCTGCAGAGAATTTGGAGACATTGCCATTCTGTTGAAGTCTTTCTTTCAAAAAGTAGGCTTCATCTGAGGCTGTACTCCTTGATAACTTACTAGTTTATGAATGAAATAATAATAATTAAAAATTTAGAGCAGTGTTTGAACACTTCTTTTGTACCTGAGTTAAAATTATCAGTTTAACCTTATTATAAGACTATGTATCTTGATTAGGGTGTGTAGATAGAAATTAAAACATAATTCAGTGAAATTGAAGACTATGCAGATCAATGTGTGTGATTCACTAAGTTTTCTACTTTGGTAATGTGCAAAAAGTGACATTCTTGTAAGTAAAAGCATTTACTGTCTACCTGTTTTACCATGCTAGTCTTTTTTACTGTGACTCGTGAAAAAGCTGAAAGGATTTATAAAGCTGTAGCTCCTTCTGTCATTTCTGTTGGGAGCTGCCTGTGTTGTATTAGGTCCAGAAACTAGCCTTTTCTTTCCAGTGTACTTCAGTTTTTGGGGTCTTCTGCAATAGTGGATCCATTAATCAGAACCTGTGTTTTGTATATATGATTGAGTTTGGATTCTCATAAATACTGTTATTTTAAAAATTTTTATAGAATTTATTTGTTATAAAATTTGGAATGTTTTAACATTTTCCATAAATTTATAAAGGATAGTTTTCTGTCATTTTTTTCTTCCCTTTATTTCTAAGTGAATCTGAAGTAATATTTGTCAGTTGTTCCTTTAATATAATAAAGCTTTCAAGTTCATAGTGCATGTAATTGTGTAATATTGAACTTACTGAAAATTAATCTAATTTTGTATAAAGCCACATATTCACATTTAGATAATAAGAAGTGCATGCAGAAATTTTTTTTCACTCTTGTATTAGTATTATGGTTATTAAAGTATCCCAAAGTAAAGTCTGTTTTTCTGTTTGTTTTAATAACAGCAGAATAGCTTAAGTAAGCATTTTTTAAAGTATATCTAAAGAGGTTATTTCTGAAAATTCTATGGAGAAAATCCTCTTCTGTCTTATGCATATAAAGTTTTTTTAATCCACAAATATTTTCTCCATTTTCATTTTTCTCCTTCCCTTTCTCTTAGATGATCCTCCTATGAAAATAGTGCTTATTTTTTCTTCTGTTTTTAAAGATTTTTTTTTTAATGTGGGCCATTTTTTTAAAAAACCTCTGCTGAATTTGTCACAGTGTTGCTTCTGTTTTATGTTTTGGCTTTTTTGGCTGCAGGTCACCTGGGATCTTAGCTCCACGACCAGGGATTGAACCTGCACCCCTTGCATTGGAGGGAAGTCCCCTGTGTTATTTTTTCTTAAAACTGTTTTAGAATTGGTGGGTTTTCTATGCCTAAAATGATCTCCGGGATGTTCCCTTGCTCTTTTTTGGACTGTGGACATTGCTGCTGTTATGAAGAGCTTATTACTACAGTAGACATAGCAGACTACACTGAATTTTTTTCTCCCTTCCTCGTGGTACCGAACTTGCTTCGTGGTGTAGATGCTCATTGAGCAGCCAGGTGCTCCTGACCCTTATCAGTGAGCCTGTCTTCAGTGTCGGTGGTCCCAGCCTTCCATCTGTTTCAGACAGCGGTGGCTGTGGATAGAAGATGGATAGAAAATAACTAGGAAGAATTCAAATACAGCAAGAGTATTGTGGGGGAAAAAAATAAGACTTTCCTTTCCTTTTTAATACTATGGATGGAATATATATTTTTGGGTAAAATGTATGGATTCCATTCAGTGTAGAAGATATATGTCTGTAAGTCTGAGAAATAATGCTCTTCTAAGTTATTACAAGTTCATGGTTTCATACTGGCCAGCATTTGAAAGTTAATCCAAGTGAAATTGTACCTCTGCATTCGTATTTACTGTATGTTTGATCAGCTGCAAGAGTTAACCTGATGCTCTTAGTTGGCATATTATTATCACGTCTAACCTTTTATGATAACAGTTTACTGAGAAACGATCAAAACCTGATATTTACTTTTGGGTTTTTGTTTCTACTTGAACCTGAGTCCCAATAACAACATGATTATTTTTATGGTATATTTTGTAATTTTTCTTATAATGCAACAAGTTGAATTATAAAACAATTATTTTAAAGTGATAGTACTATTTCTAATGAGTGGACCATCACTATAAGTTTTAGGTTTAATGTTCTAAATTTCAGTTTTTACTTGACTATTAAAATTACATAGTTTAAAAAAAAGTAAGATATAAAGAAAGGTAGAAACATACCAAAGCCAAATTGAACTTCTTTAAGTTGTAGTTTGTCAGATAAAATTAAAAATGGAGTGTAAGTGACTGTCAGATACTTAAACCAGTACCTTTATTTGTTTTATATATATTTATATAGAAAGATATTACAAAATACAAAAAATACAAAATAAAATTTAATGATGTAAAGTTTAAAAATCATTAATATTGTTACCCTAGGATCTTCCTATGATATTTTAAATTATATTGGGGAATGTTTATTTACTAAATAGCCCTATCTGTTCTCCAGTATTTTCACCTTTAAGAAAGCAGCTAAACTTCCTGTCTTCGTAACTGGGAGAATCCTTCAGTACTATAAAATAAAATTCTCTTTTGGAAATAGCTCTCCAAACAATACTGCCCTTAAACATGTTTATAAGACTGCAATAAAACAAGTTCAGGGGCTTAGGATTCTATTATTTGACAGTTTAGAAAATTTCTGTTAAATGTGCACAGAAAATGGTGGCAGTATCTTTTATTCCCTGCCTCTGTTTAACAGCTTCTACTAGAGGATTTGGGGTATATGTCAGGAAACTTTATTATAACTAAGAAAACTGTATTTGCTTTTTGCTTGGATATATAACACCGTGGACAAGATGTCTAGTATTTCCATTGCTCTGTGGTTATCTTTCATTCTCTCTAGCCTTTTTTGTTTTTGAAATATTCAAACTTTAGGAAATATGATAGGCAGTGAAATGAACCTCTTGATACCTTTCACCAGGATCTCTTCTCATGAGAGACCCTTCCACTCTGTCTCTCTCTCATATGCATATCCCCCCCCTTTTTTTTCCTGAACCATTTAAAAATAAGAGGTGAACCTTTAAATATTTCAGTGTGCTTTTCATAGGAATAAGAAAGGACTCTTTAACCACAACCCTATTGTAACACCTAACAGTATTAAAATTAGTATTAATATTCAGATTATACCAGGTTCAAAATGTTGTTTGTAGTGTTTTTTTGTTTTGCTTTTCTAATTCAGGATTTATTTAAATGTCACAGGTTACATTTTTGTTTGTTTTTTAAAAATTTTCCATCTCTTTTTGTTTTTTAGAACAGTAATCTTTCTAAAAAAAAAGCCAGACAAATTATCTTCTTGAAGTTTGCACATTCTGGATTTGACTGAGTTATTTCCTCATATTTAGGTTTATGATAAAAAATTTTTGCAGAGAATAGTAAGTAGGCCATGTTCTATATTTCCTTTTCTTCTAATGTGTTGGCACTTAAGAGTTAGATTGTTCTACTTTGGGTGACAGTAACTTTGATCACTTGGTTAAGGTGGTGACTTAACTGCGCGTACACTTTCAGTATCCTCCTCTTGGAAGGTTTACAGGAAAAGAATCTTTAATTATTATTGGTATTGACTGCTTCCCAAATTAAAAAAAGAAAGAAAAATGACTTTTTATTTTATTTTCCATTAAAAAATCAAAAAGAAGGAAGGAAATGAGAGCATTGAGATTTCACAGGACCAGAGCAAGAGGCCCCAGTTCTGTCTCTTTCTCCTCCCCAGGATGAGGGGTTTGGGATATCACTGCCTGTCCCACTGTAGGCTGTGTTTAGCAATAAGGCGTCTCTTGGCATGGTGTCCAGGAACTCTATTTTAAGGTGTGTCTATGAAGTAATGACAGATTTTTAAATCCAGTATGTGTGTTGTTCTGAGCACAGTAGTCATTTTGGAAAGTTTTGTTTATAACCTTTGTTGAAATCTTCTTAGAATTTACATCAGTATCTGACCTTATTCTTTTGAACATCTTCAACAGTGACTCATCTAGATCCTGTGAGGGTGAATTTGATTTTCAAAAATAGCATAGGACCTTTCTGTGCCAAATCTGATTAATAAGGTCATACTATTTCAGGAAGAAGAAAAGTATAACAACAAAAATAAGACTGCTTTTCTTAAGAGGCTTATATGATATCACAAACATTTACCAGTGTTACATGCAGTGGACAGCGCTGCTGGATTCAGTGGGCTGATTGCTAGTGACCTCTAAAGGCCAGTGCTTGTTTGGCTGTCTGAAGTCTAGTGCATTCATGAACACACTTCATACACTGTGCAGTCTCATTTCTTTGTACTTTAAAATCTGTTCAGTGACCACTTTACTCTTTTCTGTCTATTTACGGTGTTTTGGAAGCTATTGGTTGGTAAGTCATATGGTTAGTTGTTGTAGAGGAAACAGATATAGATACAGATACAAGTATAAATATAGATGACTCAGCAGTGTTCCCTTGAAGTGCCCATCTGAAATCTGGTAGGAGAGATTAAATGTGTACAAGCATCATAACTGCTCTCTTACAAAGTTGTTGGACTCAAACAGGAATAAGGCAGTTGAAAGTTGGAATTGTGAGTTTGAGAAAATAGTGTGGATTCTGTTAGCCATAAACCTCAGTTTATAAGACCTGTATTGTGGGTCCCCAGCCCTTCTCTAAACCCTCTCTCCTACTGCTGCTGCCTTTGGTCACACACTAGGTTCCAGGTATGTTTATTCACTCAATTCGCAAATATTTGTTGAGCCATCTGGTGTAGACACTGGGTATATAGCTGTGAACAAACATGGAAAGATCACTTGTTCCTTGCAGCTGACATTTCAGGACACAGGCAGTAGACATGGCAAATAGTAAGTTGTAAATTATGGCAGAAGTATAAAATGCTATAGAAAAAGAAATAGGGGAAGGGATCTGAGGAGGGATGAGAGCTTGCACTTTAAAATAGGGTTCAGAGGAAGCCTCATTGAGAAGGTAACATTGGGGTTAAGACTGATGGGAATTGAGGAAATTGTCATACAGATAGGAAAAAAGAACATTTCAGACAGAGGGACATATAGGATGAAGGGCTAAGATGGGAGCATGCCTGGAACATTCACCCCATCACTGCAACCATAACAGTTGGGAGGAGGAGAGTGGTAGGAGATGCTGTCGGACAAGTAACAGAGAAGTCAGAGCATAGAGGTAGCTGTTACCCTGAGTGAGAGAGACCCACACAGGTTATTAGCAGAGGTACATTGTGATCTTAGGGCTTCCCAGGTGGCTCAATGGTAAAGAGTCTGCCTGCCAAAGCAGGGGACTCAGGTTCAGTCCCTGGATTGGGAAGATTCCCTGGAGAAAGAAATGTCAACCCTCTCCAGTGTTCTTGCCTGGAGAATCCCATGGGAAGAGGAGCCTGGTGGGCTACAGTTGATGGGGTCACAAAGAGTGGGACACAACTGAGTGACTGAGCACGCAGCACATAATGTGATCTTAGGCCTTTAAAGATTTGCCTGGTTGCTGTGCCAAGGATAGAAATGAATAGGGCCACGTTAGAGGCAGAAACCCATTTCTACTAGGAGCTGTTGCTGTAGTTCAAATGTTCTGGCTGGAGGACCAAAAAAGGGGCGCCCTCTAGGACCCAGAAAGTACCAGGGAAATAGTAAAGAGTGAGGAACTCAGGAATGGGACCCCACAGATGTGTTAATGGACTCCTGGACTCATTCCTCAGCTGTGCATGTGTCTCTTACGCTAAGCAGCAAACTAGACACTTGGTTCAAATTGAGAATTTGAACCAAGTGATGAACCACTGCCCAGATCTGAGACTGGCCAAAGGCCTTGAAAACATAACTAACACTGAAACCACAATTCACAGAAGGCTGGCTGGAATGTGCAGCCTGAGTACAGCCAAGTTGATTGAATGCTGAAACAAAAGTGTCCAGGCCAGACTTACTCAGCATGTGAACACCTGAACGTCTCAGTTTACATGAGCGATGATCAGACAGATGTCATCCAGAATGACAGGTGTTGGGATTATCTAAGATTTTAAAGCAGTTACTGCTTTAAGAAGTAAGGGTCAACTGTTTCAGTTGTCTTCTCTTCACCTTGTTGGTGAGGGAGGGATTCCTTTCCTAGGTTTCTGAAGATGGCCAAACACACTAGACAGGTGTGATTGATAGCAGTGTCTTAGTTGGATGTACTCACAGCCCAAGGGAAGCCACCACATGGCACACAGGATCATATGGAGGTTGTGCTTGGGAACATCGAAGAAAACAGTGTGGGAGGCAGGCTTAGTGATGAGAAGGTGGTGTGCCCCCTGGTTCCTTAGGGAGGATGTGATTTGTTTTGTTTGAGTTGTCTCACGGTCTGGTAGGAACCTAGAACCCTCTCTCCAGGGAGAAGTAGGAATGCTGCCTAGTCTTCGTGATGAGGAGGGTTGTTTGTCTAGGGGACTTAATAATCCTTTGGAACAGAATTGGTAAGAGACCATGTGGTCAGGCCATTTGTGGTTCACTTGGTTTCCCTCGGTGTTAGGTAGCACATGATATTGGACCTTAGTTTTGGACTTTACCCACATGAACAAATGGGAATATAGAAAGTTTCAGAATAGAGATGACAGAAGAAAGTGAGTAAACTTCATGATTAATCAGTGGGAGTTACTCATTATCAGAGAAAAAAACCAAAAAACCTGAGTAAATAAACTGGACCTCAGGGACCTAGAGAATGGTACTGAAATGTTTAACATCTGTGTCACAGGAGTCTTAGAAGGAAAGGAGAAAGATTGTGGTCCAGAAAAATATTTTTGAAGAAAAAATAGCTGAAGACTTCACAAATTTGGTGAAAGGTGTAAACTAAGGATTTAAAAAGGTGAGTGAACTCAAGCCAGATAAGCCCAGAGGAGTCCAGGACCAGACACATCATAATCAAATCCTTAAAGCTAAAGACCAGATCATCATCATCTTTAAAATTGAAGGAAGATTGTACATTATTGATAGGGAAACAATGATTTGAGTGACTGGGTTCTTCATCAGAAGCAGTGGAGTCCAGAAATAAGTGGATTTCCATAGTGCTAAAAGGAGAAAACTGTCAACCTGGAAATCTAGAAAAAATGTCCTTTAGAAATGAAGATGAAATGAGAATAGTCTCAGATTAAGGAAAACTAAGAGAATTTACGGCCTACAGACCCAGGGTGGATTTGGGGGAAAGATAGACACGTTGATCTGTGGAACACAACAGAATCTAGAAATAGACCTGTGCAAATATGGCTGGATGATAATTGATAATTCACACGAGCAAGTCAGGGGAGAAAGTATGGTGATAGAAAAATTGGACATCCATATGCAAAAGAAAAGAAAAAAACACTTCCACCTAAATCCCACAATGTGTACAAAATGAACTCAGAATCATAAATTTAAATGTAAAATATAAAACCATACAATTCTTTGAAGCTACATGAAGCCAGAGACTGTCTCTTTCATTCCTGCGGTTTGAGACTACAGGTCTGGTAATCATCTGAGTATTCCATTAGTGTTAGACTAGCACTAACACTAACTTACTTATAGTACCTGTATAATATAAATGCTATGTAAGTAGTTATAAATCCAGTGTAATTGTATTCAGTGTATACAATTTGTATATAATGCTAGGTAAAGACAGTTGGCCTTTGAATAACATGGATCTGAACTGCATGGATCCACTTATATATGCAGATATTTTTCAGTGAATATACAATTGGCCTGTGTATTCATGGGTTTTGTATCCATGGATTCAGCCAACTGTGTATCGAAATTTCCACCTGAAGTTGGTTGAATCTAGGGATGTGAAATCCATGGATATGGAGGGGCAATTGTATTCATTGTACTACTCCATTTTATATAAGGGTCTAGATCATCAGTAGATTTTGAATATGTGAGGCGTCCTGGAACCAATACCCCTCGCATACCAAGGGATGACTATGCTGCTGCTGCTGCTGCTGCTAAGTCGCTTCAGTCGTGTCTGACTCTGTGCGACCCGATAGAGGGGGCCCACCAGGCTTCCCCATCCCTGGGATTCTCCAGGCAAGAACACTGGAGTGGGTTGCCATTTCCTTCTCTAATGCATGAAAGTGAAAAGTGAAAGTGAAATTGCTCAGTCGTGTCCGACTCTAGCGACCCCATGGACTGCAGCCTACCAGGCTCCTCTGTCCATGGGATTTTCTAGGCAGAAGTACTGGAGTGGGGTGCCATATAGTTGCCAACTATAGTTGCCAGTTTGCTTTTGGGAACTTTCTGGAATTTTTTTTTTTTTTCTGAATATTCTTGGTTGGAGAAGGTTGGATGAATCCATGGATTGGGAGGGCCGATTTTACTGCTCCTGGAGGAGATAGAAGGAAATTAACTTCAAAGACTGATTGCACAAAGCAAATTGGAAATTTACTAATCAGAAATATTTTGTTTACTTTTACTACATGCTTTTCTTTATTAAAATTCACCTTATTGCTTTATATATTCAAATTATATAATAATGGGGTTGAATTAATCAGCCGTTTTGGCTGATCTCAGATTTATGTCTGTTGCTCTCATTTTCTTTTTTTTAAATAACTAGTAACTTGGTATTTTACGAAATCAGATTATTCATTTACTGAGCATCATCTCACTTTCCTTTTTCCAGCTATACTCAAGATAGCCTTATTTGCATTTGTATATTCTATAGTGTTTATTTATGTATCAAGTTAAATAAGTTTTAAGAGTCACTTGAAGCAGTGTAGAAAGCAGATGGCTGGGCAATTAAATGAATTATGTAAAAAGTTCATAAATAAGGCAGATTAATACTATATGTGTAAATTAGGAAGAATGGCAGTTCATTTCTCCCATCTTTTGACAATAAAGTTGAATTTTTTTTTCATAAATCACTAAGTTTGGTTACTGGTTTTTGACTCTCTCAGGCCTCTAGCATGCAAAATAGGGTGTGAACCATTCAGACTTATCCTCGGTATGTGACCCCGAGCATTTTATGTTATAAAAGTACTTGTCCCAGTCTAATGATAACAAGAAATCTTGTTTGGAGAGCTGGTAAAATTGCATTCTTTGTATTTATACAAATTGAACATTCTTACCCACTCAACTGTGGCATTTGTGATTGCATGGCTGATGAGCAGCCATCTCTACCTGTAGGTGAAGTCTTGGTTCACGGGAGGAGTTCTGGGCTGAGCATCTCAGGGCTTGAATTCTACCTCCCTCACTAAACAGTCTTTATTAGGCAAGTTATTTCTGCACTTTATATTTCACTCTCTTCTTTTGTAAAATGAAAATAATGTCTGTACCCACAGGGCTATTGTGAGAATTGGCAAGGATAGTATGTGTGCTTATAATATTACCTGGCACATTGTCAGGACAGATATTTGTTTTGTTATTGAGTGGTGGTTTGCTGTAATTTTTCTTCTTTTTAAAGTATCTTTAGCAGCTGTGTTAAGTTACAATTGATGCACAATAAGCTGCATGCATTTTTAGCATGTTTAAGTTTTGACACATACACACACACATATATGTTTCATTTTCTAGAATTTTACATTAATCATACCATATATTATGTAATATATATGCCTGGCTTTTTGCCTGGCTTTTACTCAGTGTATTTCTTGTGGTATTCATTCATTATGAGTTTCAGTACCTAATTGGTTTTTTTTTTTTTTTTTTATTGCTGTTTGGTATTACATTGTATGGATATACCACAGTTTGATTATCTAGTCACATGTGGGTAGGCACTTGGTTTATTTCTAGTTAAACTGCTGTGAACATTTGTATATAAGCCTTTGTATGGATATATGCTTTCAGTTAATTTGAGTAAATGCCTAGGACTGGATGACTTTAAATGATAAAATGTATGTTTACATTTTAATCTGCCAAAGTGGCTTCCAAGTTGGTTGGACTAGATGTCTGTTAGATTTCCCACCAGCAGTAATGAGAATTCCAGTTTCTTTTGCATCCTTACTGATGGTCTGGTAAGCTCACCAGTGCTTAGTATGAGTTCAGATCTTCTCAAGGACATATGGTATCTTGTTGTGGTTATAATTTCCCTTACTCTAATGTCTAATGATACTGAACGTCTTTTCATCTACTTAACATTTGCATTTCTTCTTTGATGATATATCTGTTCAGACTTTTCACCCGTGTTTAACTGTGTTGTTTTATTACTGAATTTTGAGTTGTTCATAAAGTGTTCTTACTACTGCTGCTAAGTCGCTTCAGTCATGTCCAACTCTGTGCGACCCCATAGATAGCAGCCCACCAGGCTCCCCCGTCCCTGGGATTCTCCAGGCAAGAACACTGGAGTGGGTTGCCATTTCCTTCTTCAGTGTATGAAAGTGAAAAGTGAAAGGGAAGTCGCTCAGTCGTGTCTGACTCTTCTTGACCCCTTGGACTGCAGCCTACCAGGCTCCTCTGTCCATGGGATTTTCCAGGCAAGAGTACTGGAGTAGGGTGCCGTTGTCTTCTCCAGAGTGTTCTTACTAGTATTGAGTATTATGGATGTAAATCCCTTTTTTAGAATTATGCTTTGCAAGTGTTTTCCTTTGATCTGACGTGACTGTCTTAGCAGTTCTTTCAAAGAGCAGAAGGTTTTAATTTTGATGAAATTTGATTTATCATTTTGTTCTTTCATGATTTTGATGTTGCAGCTAAGAAATCTTTGCCTAAACCGAAGTCATAAATGTTTATCTGCTATGCTTCTGCTGCTGCTGCTAAGTCGCTTCAGTCGTGTCCAACTCTGTGCAACCCCATAGACGGCAGCGCACCAGGCTCCACTGTCCCTGGGATTCTCCAGGCAAGAACACTGGAGTGGGTTGCCATTTCCTTCTCCAATGCATGAAAGTGAAAAGTGAAAGTGAAGTTGCTCAGTTGTGTCCGGCTCTGTGCAACCTCATGGACTGCAGCCTACAAGGCTCCTCCATCCATGGGGTTTTCCAGGCAAGAGTACCGGACTGCGTTGCTATGCTTCTAGAACTTCTATAGTTTTTGGTAAACATTTAGGTCTGTGGTCCATTTTGAATCAGTTTTTGTATATGGTGTGAGGTATAGGTTGATGCTGCTTTTCCATATAGACATTTATTGTTACAGTGCCATTTGTTGAAAAGATTGCCCTTTTATTTGCCTTTGTATCATTCTCAAAAATGAGATGTCCATATATGTGTAGCTTTATATCTGGACTCATTTCTATCCCATTAATTGTCTATCTTGTTACTAATACCATACCATTTTCATTACTGGAGCATTAAAGTAAATCTTGAAATCAAGTAGTGTGGTAGGCCTCTTGCCAAAGTTGTTTTGTCTAATGTAGATGCTTTGCATTTCCATGTGAATCATGTCAATTTCTATAAATATATGCTGCTGTGATTTTGATTTAGCTTACTTTCAATCTGTAAATCGATTTGGGGAAATTTGATAATTTGGCATTATTGACTCTGTAGACCCATGAACACAGCATATCTTTATTTTGTTAGGTCTTTTGTCTCTACAATTTTTTAATATTCTGTATATGTAAATTAAGTTGGCCAATGTTATTCTTCTGTGTCTTTATTGATTTTTTTTCTCTGCTTGTTCTATCAACTGTTGAGAGAATTTAAACCTCCAGATGTGATTGTGAATTTTTCTATTTTTCTTTTCAGTTCTACTGGTATTTGCTTCATGTATTTCAAGGCTTTGTTATTAAAGTGCTTTGATACTTAACTTTTGTCATGTCTTATGATGAAATGAGCCCCTATCATCTTAAAATGACCTTTTTCAATCCTTGTAATGTCTTTGCTATGTAATTCTCTTGCCTGCTATTTATGTAGCTCTTCAGGTTTTTTTTTTTTTTAACTAGTGTTAGCTTGGTATAGTCTTTCCATTTCTTTTATTCTGAACCTATTTGTGTCTTTTTATTTAAACTGTGTTTGTAGTAGGCAGCATATTGTTGGATCTTGCTTTTTTACCCTATCTCACAACTGAGGATATTTATGTTTAATGTGATGGATATTGATACATATAAATCATTATTTGTTTTCTATATGTTCTGTTTTTGTTTCCCTTTTTCTTTTCATTTTTGTCTGGATTAATTGAATATTTTTTATGATTCTGTTTTATCACCTTTATTGACTTACTATTAAAGTGCATTTGTTGTTTTCCCCTGACCCTTGTCCTGATGATGTTACATGCTTTACTTTTAGCATAGCCTATAAACCCACACTGCATGGTTAATTATTTTTATTAAATAATCAATTATTCCTTAAAAAGATTTAAGTAATTAGGAAAACATCTTCTGTGTTCACATCTAAGGTTCTTGCTAATTCTTTTCTTTCTTTGTGTTGTCATTCTCTTCTTCCATCTATTATCATTCTCTTCTCCAGGAGGACTTCCTTTAACTTTGCTGTAGTGCTGTCTGCTGCTGCTCAATCCTTTCAGTTTTTGAATATTTGGGAAGGTCTTTATTTTAACTCTATTTGGAAATATTTTTTCTGGGTATAGAATTCTAGGTTGGCCTTTACTATCTTTCAGTACCTTCAGGATGTGCCTCACAGTTTTCATTGTTGCATTTCTTTTCTGGCTAGGACTCTGCTGTCATTCTCTTCGTTTTTGTATATGACATTTCTTTCTTTTTCTAGAGCTGCTTTACAGTTTTATTTATCACTTTATCACTGATTGAGAGCAGTTTAAATTATGATGTGCTTTGGTGTAGTTTTCTTTATAGTGCTTTTGCTTAGCAGTTAGTGAACTTCTTGAATCTCTTATCCTTTCAGGTAGTTCTTTCCCTGGACTCAGAGTTTTCCCACATGCATAGTGGTCAGTACTTTGCTAAGTGAAGAGCTCCTTTCTTCAGATTTCTAGAGTCTTATCTCTGTGCTACACACTCTAGTTTCTTGAGTCTCTTGGGATTACAGCCTGTCTTCAAGTGAAAAGTTGCATTGGATTGACTTGCTTCTGCCTCTCTGTGCTGTGTTCTGGAAACTGTTTTTGGATGAAAAGTTTGGGCAGACACAGAGCTCACCTTGCTTGTTTCCCATCTTCCCTCTTCACTGTTCTTTGTTATCTCACATCTAGTATGAAAAGTTTTTGGCTGTTTTAGGCAGAAAGTAAATCTACTCTTTGCAACTTTATCTTGGTTGTAAAGGAAGTACTGTGATTTCTTAAATGAATACTTGTGCATCCATCTTTCAGTTGTTTGCTTTATTTATTTAGATACAAAGTTTCAGGTATGCAACATAATGATTTTATATGTGTATATGTTGTGAAATGATCACAAGTCTAGCTAACGTCTGTCACCACACGGACTACTATTTTTTCTTCCAATAGGAACTTCTATGATTTATTCCCATAGCAACTTTCAAGTATACAGTACAGTATTATTAACTATATCAACATATTGTACATTACATCCCCAAGATGTAATTACTTATTTTATAGTTTGCAGTTTGTAACTTTTGACCAACTTCAGCCATTTCACCCAACCCCCACCCTGCGACTCTCACAGTCATCAGGCTCTGTATCTGTGAGTTTGTTGTTGTTGTTTGAAAGATTCCACAGATAAATGAGATCATCTAGTATTTGTCTTTGTCTGATTTCACTTAGCATAATGCTGTCAAAGTCCATCCATGCTATAGCATGGTGGGATTTTCTTCTTCTTATGACTGAATAATCTTCCGTTGTTGGTATACACACCACATTTTCTTTATCCATTCATCCATTGATGGACATGTTGGCTTCCATTGTCTTGGTTATTGTGAATAATAGTGCAGTGAACTAGAGATTATATGAAGGTGCATGTATCTTATTGAATTAGTGTTTTCATTTCCCATAGATAAATATCCAGAAGTGGAATTGCTGTATCATATGTTATTTCTCTGATATTTTGAAGGCCCTCCATACTGTTTTCTGTAGCGGCTGCACGAATTTACATACCCACCAACTGCACAGAGGTTCCCTTTTCTCTATATCCTCACCAGCTGCTATTTATTTTTTAGTAATAGCCATTCTAATGGGTGTGAGGTTATATCTTATTGTGGGTTTATTTTGCATTTCCCTGATGATTAGTGATGTGAGAATTTTTTCATGTACCTGTTGACCATCTGTGTGTTTTTGTTGGAAAAATGACTATTCAGATCCTCTGCCCATTTTTTTTTAAGCAGTTGGATTTTTTAGGTTTTTTGTTGTTGTGTTGTATGAGTTATTTATATATTTTGGATAGCAATCCTTTATCAGATGTATGATTTATTTTTGACTTTCTTTTTCCATTCTGAAATACCTATTTTGTTGATAGCTTCCTTTTCTGTGCAGCAATTTTTTAGTGTGATATACTCCCACTTGGGCTTCCCAAGTGGCTCAGTGGTAAAGAATCTGCCTGCCAAGCAGAAAATGCAGATTCCACCCCTGGGTCAGGAAGAGCTTCTGGAGATGGAAATGGTAACCCACTCCAGTATTCCTGTATGGGAAACCCTATGAACAGAGGAGCCTGGCTGGTTGCAGTCCATGGAGTCGCAGAAGGATCAGATGCAACTTAGCAAGTAAACAACAACTCCCACTTACTTAGCAACTAAACAACAGCTCCCACTTACTTAATTTTGCTTTTGTTTCTTTTACTTTTGGTGTCAGATCCAAAAAATCATCAAGACTGATGTTAGGAACCTTACTGCTTTTTTCTAGAAATTTTATGTTTTCAGGTCTTACATGAAAGTCTTTAATCCGTTTTTTTTTTTTTTTTTTTTTGGGCCATGCTGTACACCATGCTGGATCCTAATTTCCTGACCAGAGATCAAACCTGTGCTCACTGCATTAGGAGCACAGCGTTTTAACCACTGGACCACCAGGGAATGCCCTAATCATTTTGAATTGATTTTGGTATGTGGGGTAACATAATGGTTCAATTTCATTCTTTTGCATATGGCTCTCCATTTTTCTCAATGCTACTTATTGAAGAGACTGTCCTTTCTCTGTTGTGTAGTCTTGTATGTGTGTGATGTGCATTTGCTCAGGCATGGCTGACTCTTTGCAACTCTGTGAACTATAGCCCATCAGGCTACTCTGTCTATGGAATTTTCCCAGCAAGAATACTTTAGTGGGCTGCCATTTCTTCCTCCAGGGGATCTGCCCCCCTCAGGGTTTGAACCAGTGTCTCCTGCATCTCCTTCATTGCAAGTTGGGTACTTTTACCAGTGAGCTATTGGAGAAGCCCATAGTCTTGTATATCCTTTATCATAAGTGAATTGACCATATAGGCACAGGTTTATTTCTGGGTCTCTGTTGTGTTCCATTCGTCTACATGTATATCATTATGCCAGTATTATATTGTTTTGATTACTGTATCTTTGTATTATAATTTGAAGTCAGGAAGCATCATTCTCCAGCTTTGTTCTTTCTCAAAATTTCTTTGACTATTTGGAGTCTGTGAAGTGAAGTAAAGTCACTTAGTTGTGTCCGACTCTTTGCGACCCCATGAACTGTAGCTCACCAGGCTCCTCCATCCATGGAATTTTCCAGGCAAGAGTACTGGAATGGGTTGCTATTTCCTTCTTCAGGAGATCTTCCCGACCCAGGGATCGAACCCAGGTCTCCTGCATTGCAGGAAGACGCTTTACTGTCTGAGCCACCAGGGAAGCCCCTTGGAGTCTGTGGTTCTATACAAATTTTAGGATTATTTGTATTCTTTCTATGAAAAATGTCATTGGTGGTCCTTTTCATTGGTAGGCTTTTGATTACAGATTCAGTCTCCTTATTTGTATTGTGTCTGTTCAGATTTTCTGTTTCTTCATGATTTAGTCTTGGTAGGTTGTATGTTTCTAGGAATTCTTGTCTTTTCTTTCTCAGTTTGTTGGTATATAATTTTTCTCAGTTTCTTACGATCCATTGTATTTTGTGGTATCTTTTGTGACAGCTTCTCTTTTGTTTTTTATTTGTTTGAATCTTTTCTCTTTTCTTTGAAGAGTCTCAAGAAAGGTTTATCTTTTAAAAAAACTAGTTCTTAGTTTCAGCAATCTTTTCTATTACTTTCTTCTTTGTTATTTCATTTATTTCTGCTCTGACCTTTGGGTTTTCTTTTCTTCTGTTAACTTTGGGTTAGAAGTTTCTTTGTAGTTCTTTGATAATTGTTCATTTGAGATCTGCATTGTTTCTTAAGGTACACATTTATTGCTAAAAACTTTCCTGTTGTAACTAATTTTATTGTATCCTTATAAATTTTGATATGTGTATTTCCATTTTCCTTTGTCTCAGGACATATTTTTATTTCTTCTTTGACCCATTGGTTGTTCTGGGAGCATGTTGTTTAATCATATGTTTTTAGTTTTATTCTTATTGATTTCACTGTTTGAAATAGACGCTTGGTATGATTTTGGTCTTAGTTTTGATTTGTTTTGTAGTCTAACATATGATTTAGGAGAATGTTTTTTATGTGCTTGAGAAGAAAGTGTATTCTACTGCTTTTAAATGGAAGATCTGTTAGTTCCATCTGATCTAACGTGTCATTTAAGACCAGTGTTTCCTGATTGATTTTATGTCTCAATGATCTATCCATTGATGAAAATAGGGTATTAAAATCTCTTACTACTATTTCTATCTATTTCTCCCTTAAGTACAGTGCTTACTTGCTCAGTTGTGTCCAACTCTTTGTGTCCATGGGATTTCCCAGGCAAGAATACTGGAGTGGGTTGACATTTCCTTCTCCAGGGGAACTTCCTGACACAGGGATCAAACCTGGAGTGAACTGATAGGACTGGATGCCATCTTCAGTTCCTCTTTGCTTTCTGCCATAAGGGTGTCATCTGCATATCTGAGGTTATTAATATTTCTCCTGGCAGTCTTGATTCCAGCTTGTACTTTATCTAGCCAGCATTTCTCATGATGTACTCTGCATATAAGTTAAATAAGCAGGGTGACAGAGGAACCAGAAATCAAATTGCCAACATCTGTTAGATCATTGAAAAAGCAAGATTCTTTGAAAGAAAAGCTATGACCAACCTACATAGCATATTAAAAAGCAGAGACTACTTTGCCAACAAAGGTCCATCTGGTCAAAGCTGTGGTTTTTCTAGTAGTCATGTATAGATGTGAGAGTTGGACTATAAAGAAAGCTGAGTGCTGAAGAATTGATGCTTTTGAACTCTGTGGTATTGGAGAAGACTCTTGAGAGTCCCTTGGACTGCAAGGAAATCCAACCGATCCATCCTAAAGGAAATCAGTCCCGAATATTCAGTGGAAGGACTGATGCTGAAGCTGAAACTCCAATATTTTGGCCACCTGATGCGAAGAATGGACTGATTGGAAAAGACCCTAATGCTGAAGGCATGAGGAGAAGGGGATGACAGAGGATGAGATGGTTGGATGGCATCACCGACTCTCTGGACATGAGTTTGAGTAAGCCCCAGGAGTTGCTGATGTACAGGGAAGCCTGGCGTCCGTGGGGTTGGAACGAGTTGGACACAACCAAGTGGCTGAACTGAACTGACTTTCTGTCTTTATATACTTTTGTCTAAAGTATTTTATCTAAAGTTAGCCTATAGATAAATCTTTGTTTTTTTTTTTTTTAAACCCACTCAGCCATTTACTGTCTTTTCATTGGAGATTTCCTTTGTTCTTTTCTTCCTTTCTTGGTCTCCTTGTGATTTGGAGATTTTGTTGTTGTTGTTGTTAACTGATAAGCTTAATCAACCCCTTAAATCAACAAGGGGGCTGCCACTAAATGTTGTTGTAACTAGTGATCACAAGTATGAAAAAAGTATATTCATAAGATGCCACTATAAAACGGAAAAAATAAAAGCAAAAAGTGAGACATGACTATACAAACACATGCTAGTTTAGCAGTGTAATTCTATACACAAAAAGCTTATTTCATAACAGCCAATTTTGCATACAAAGATAAGAAATATGAATGTTAACTGGACGTTTTCAGCTCAACCACAATTATAACAGATGGTGCCCATCTATGAGTAAAAAGGAAACGTTGGCGAATCTGTTTCAAAGTATAGGTGGACCTTTCAAATACCCATGCCAAACATCTTTTAAGACTGGTCTCCTCCCTGCGGCCATCACGCTCGCCAGCCCTGTGCCGCACCAGAGAGCACTGTGGTGGTGGCGGGAAAGGGCTGCGGACCCGCGGCGCCGTGTGGCACACTCGACGACGCGGCCCGGGCCTTGATGCCCTCCGCCTGCTTCTGGAGCAGATATTTTATTCATGGGAAAGAGATGCCCTGTATTATGGACCTGAGTAGTCAAGCTGCTGAAATGGCACATGTGGCTGGTGGCTGCCATATTGACATTGCAGTCCTGGAAGATGGAGAGAGCTATGACACAATAAATTTAATTAAAAGATCCAAGAGGAGAAAGCAAGTAGATTGTCAGAGTTCTCCAGATCTGAGTCCTTGCTCTTGTGGAGCTTTCATTTTGCTGGAATATGGGTAGTAAATAAAACAAGTGGATGAAACACATATACTATTTTAGAAGGTAAGTTTGATGGAGAGAATTCAATAAGAAAAGAAGGGTAAGTGGTGTTGGACAACTGACTTCCTGAGAAGGTAACAATTGAGTAATGATAGGAAATACATCTTTTAGATACCTGGGATAATAGTAGTTTAGGTAGAAGGGACCAAATATAAAAGTTCTAAGATGGAGCATGACTGATGTTTGAAGGACAAGGAGATGAAGTATGGCTGGAGTGACATGAGCAAGGGAAAGAGGAATAGGGATGACTGTACCCTGGTGGCTCAGACGGTAAAGCGTCTGCCTGCAGTGCAGGAGACCCGGCTTCGATTCCTGGGTCGGGAAGATGCCCTGGAGAAGGAAATGGCAATCCACTCCAGCACTCTTGCCTGGAAAATCCCATGGATGGAGGAAGGAGCCTGATAGGCTACAGTCCATGGGGTAGCAAAGAGTTGGACACGACTGAGCGACTTCACTTCACTTCACTTATATGCTTATCTCCTTCTCTTTTATGTAACTACTCTTGATTTTTGCTTTGTTGCCATGAATTTTTTTAACTTAACAAGCCTGTATTAACATCTTAAATACATTCTAAATCTCTACTTTTTATTCTTATACCACACAATTTGTATTTTTCATGTCACATTTTTAGCTTGTGTATGATTATCAATTTATTGTAGTTATAATTATGTTTATCTTTTAGCTTTCATATCAGCTTAATGAGTCATTTACTCTTAAGATTTATACTTTCATATGTTTTCTTGCTACTAAGTAGTGCCATTTTGTTTTTGTGATCTCAGAAGGAGCAGATTTAGCCAGGGACCAGGCTTGATCACTCACGAGCTTTTGTGTAGCAGAGTTTTATTAAAGTGAAAAAGGGACAGAGAAAGCTTCTGACATAGACATCTGAAGAGCGGGCCCCCTCTCTAGTCTTAGAGAGGGAGCTATATACTTTTTTAATTGGTTATTACAATAAATCAAAAGAATGTCTCAAGATTGTAAAGGGCTTACCAGACCCACTCCCACAATATACATTTTAAGATAATGGGATTAGAACTAACAATAGAAATATCTTACCAGATCCACTTCCATAGTATATATTTTAATATAGCAGGATTAGTCGGAAGGTTCTCAAGAAGGAGAAACATGTCCTCAAGCAGGGTGCATTGTTGTTATATAATCCTTAGAGTTTAAGCTGAGTTGTTTTGTTGTGTAATCATTAGCTCCAGGCTTAAAGAAAAAAAGTTTTATGTGAGGAAGACTAAGGAATGTAGAAAAAAAAAGCTTGTCCTTTTCTCCTCCTTGGACTTCTCTGGTGGCTCAGATGGCAAAGTGTCTGCCTACAATGCAGGAGACCAGGGTTCAATCCCTGGGTTGGGAAGATTTCCTGGAGAAGGAAATGGCAACCCACTCCAGTGTTCTTGCCTGGAAAATCCCATGGACAGAGGAACCTGGTAGGCTACAGTCTATGGGGTCACAAAGAGTCGGATACAACTGAACAACTTCATTTCACTTTGAGAATTCCAGACCCCTATCTCCTCCTCGAGAGCCCCAGACTCCTCTCTCCTGCTCAGGGACCCTGGACTTCTTATCAACCTACCTAGGAATTGACTCTCTCACTCTGTCCATGGGATTTCCCAGGCAAAAATACTGGAGTGGGTTGCCATTTCTTTCTTGGGGTTCTTCCCGACCCAGGAATTGAACCCAGGTCTCTTGTGTCTCCTGCATTGACAAGCAGATTCTTAACAGTGAGCCACCAGGTTAGGGATACTTCTGCTGCTGCTGCTAAGTCGCTTCAGTCGTGTCCGACTCTGTGCGACCCCATAAACGGAAGCCCACCAGGCTCCTCCGTCCCTGGGATTCTCCAGGAAAGAATACTGGAGTGGGTTGCCATTTCCTTCTCCAATGCGTGAAAGAGAAAAGTGAAAGTGAAGTCGCTTAGTCGTGTCTGACTCCCAGCGACACCATGGACTGCAGCCTACCAGGCTCCTCCGTCCATGGATTTTCCAGGCAAGAGCACTGGAGTGGGGTGCCATTTCCTTCTCCAAGTTTCCTGCCCTTTGTTCATTCTCTTCTCTTTCTGGGACCCTTATAATCGGAATTTTGGTATGCTTAATGTTGTCCCATAAGTTTCTTAAGCTTCATTCCTTTCCATTCTTTTTTCTTTTTTGTTGCTTTGATTGGATGAGTTCCACTATTTTGTCTTTGAGTTCCCTTATCCTTTTTTCTACTTCATCTAGCCTGTTGTTAATTCTTCTCTTTCTCAGTTCAGGTATTGTATTCTTTAATTTTGTCACTTCTGTTTGCATCTTAAATTCTTTGTCTCTATGGAATTCCTTTTTGTTCATGCATTTTTTTTCCTGTCCTTAGTGAACATTTTTATGACTGGTATTTTGAGCTCTTTTTCAGGTAAATCACTTGCCTTTGTTTTGTTAATGTCTTTTTCTGAGATATTTATCTTATTCATTTATTTGGAAATATATATATTCCTATGTTTCTTTATTTTCCTTGACTTTCCGTGTTATTTTTTATACATTAGATAAAACAACCACCTCTCCCAGTCTTGGAGATGATACTTATTGTTCAGCCCTGCCCTAGCTCTTTATTGTCTGTTAAAATTTCAGTTTTGTCCAAGCATCTTGCTTTATTTTTAGTGGCTCTCGGTAATTGAGGGTGTGCTAGGACCTGTCAGTGTCTCAGAGGGGAGGATCTCAGCATCTGGGTTCAAGTCAATTAGAAGCCAGACCTTCAGGAACAACTTCTAAGGCATGCAACCATAATTCTTTCAGGGAAAGGCTAGGAGAGGGTCATGTCTGTTTGCTCGCTCTACACTGACCCTTCGGTGATAGCCAGTTAAGAACTGTTTCTTAGTTTGTTGTTGTCCTTTTGTACCATCACACAGGGCCAGCTGGTCAACAGATTCTGGCTATCAAGGGATAATTCACTATGTGGCAGCTGTAAAAACTAGGATAACATATGTGTGTACAAGGATTTTTCTCAGAGGCAACAACAACTTGAGCAGGGCAGATGGAGGTTAGGAAGATGGCACCTCCCAGCTCTTTGTCTCTAGAGAAGATTGTAGTAGGCCTTTTGATGTGTGTTTAATTAGAAACTGCCCCTCTAGCCTAGTTATGAAGTAAGCTAATTGGCCTCTTTCACAAAAATACTAGAGCTTTTATTCAGCTACTTCTCTACTGTGCCATCAGGTGTATGACTGTGAATATAAGCTCTGTTGGCCTCCAGAGCCTAGTGATCAAGGGGGTATCTCCTAGGTGGGAAAAATCAGAGTGCCAGATGTGTGTATAAAAGCTCATTTTTAGTAGATTCTGGTGACTGGAGTGAGGCAGGAGAGTGAAAATATGGTATCCACTTGTCTCTGCTGTCTTTAGATAGTATTTCAATAGGCCTCTAGGTAGGTATTGAATTAAGTGCCTATTCCTTGGACTGAAGCTTTAAAAGCAAATTGGCCTCTTTCTCAGAAGGATGGCACTTTTCAAACAGCTGCTTCTGTTCTGGGTTTGTGAGGTAGCCAGGTGAGTCTGTCAAACCGAGAACTACTTAGTTTATCAGAGCTGTCATTCTCATTGAGACGAACCTGTTGACTTTCACACCTCGGTATTTTAGGGCTTCATTTCTCAGGTCCAGGGCTTAAAAGTTGGAGCTCTTGATGTTGGATTCAAATGCTTTGATACTCTGGAAGAAGTTTGGATTTTTGACTTGCCTCCAGATTGTGTGTCACTGTGTTGGGTGTGGAGTTAATGATGAGATTGTGCCTCAGCCTCTCCTGTGTTTCTGTGTGTGTGTTTTTTTTTTCCCCTAATTTGCCCAATGTGAGGGATTTCTCTGGTAGTTCTGGGGTTTCTTCTAGAGGACATTGTTCCTTCCCTAGCTGTAGATTTGGTGTGTCTTATGGAAAGAGATGAATTCAGGAGCCTCCTGGTTGTCTAGAACTCAGTTGCATTATTTTTGTCAAATGACTGAAAGCATTGTGAGAAAAGATATATGCACCCAGGCTGATGGTTGCTAGATTACCATTCACTGAAATCTCCCCAAACTACTTCCAGGATCCTTTACCCTCAGAAGTGAAGTAAAACTTAAGAGTACCAGTCTTAAAAGATGTTTGGCATGGGTATTTGAAAGGTCCACTTATACTTTGAAACAGATTCGCCAATGTTTCCTTGTTACGCATAGATCTGCACCATCTGTTATGATTGTGGTTGAGCTGAAAACGTCCAGTTAACATTCAGATTTCTTATCTTTGTATGCAAAATTGGCTGTTATGAAATAAGCTTTTTGTGTATAGAATTACACTGCTAAACTAGCATGTGTTTGTATAGTAATGTCTCACTTTTTGCTTTTATTTTTTCCGTTTTATAGTGGCATCTTATGAATATACTTTTTTCACACTTGTGATCGCTAGTTATGACAACCTTTAGTGGAAGCCCCATTGTTGATTCTGTTGCATGTTAACCAGTTTCCAGAAGTCAGTTTTGTTCTTTTCCTATACTTTCACCCCTTATCTTCTGGCATCTGATGTCTCTTTCCTGATACCTCACCATTAGAAAATCACCTACACTTTCAGAATTGAATTAGTCTTTTAGCAGTTGACAGATTCCTTAAAAATGACACAATGATCTCTTTTCTTTTCCATGGCAAACCATTTAACATCACAGTAATCCAAGTCTATGTTCCAGCCAGTAATACTGAAGAACCTGAAATTGAATGGTTCGTTCTATTAAGATCTACAAGACGTTCTAGAACTAACACCCCAAAAAGATGTCCTTTTCATTATAGGGACTGGAATGCGAAAGTAGGAAGTCAAGAGATACCTGGAATAACAGGCAAATTTGGCCTTGGAGTACAGAATGAAGCAGGGCAAAGGCTAACAGACTTCTGCCAAGAGAATGCACTGGTCATAGCAAACACCCTCTTCCAACGATGACTCTACACATGGACATTACCAGATGGTCAATACTGAAATCAGATTGATTATATTCTTTGCAGCCAAAGATAGAGAAATTCTATACAGTCAGCCAGAACAATGCCAGAGCTGTCTGTGGCTCAGATTATGAACTCCTTATTGCAAAATTTGGACTCACATTGAAGAAAGTAGGGAAAACCACTAGACCATCCAGGTATGACCTAAATCAAATCCCTTATGATTATACAGTGGAAGTGAGAAATAGATTCAGGGGATTAGATCTGATAAGACAGAGTGCCTGAAGAACTATGGACAGAGGTTCATGACACTGTACAGGAGGCAGTGATCAAGACCATCCCCAAGAAAAAGAAAGGCAAAAAAGCAAAATGGTTGTTTGAGGAGGCCTTACAAATAGCTGAGAAAAGAAGAGAAGCAAAAGGCAAAGGAGAAAAGAAAAGATATACCCATATGAATGCTGAGTTCCAGAGAATAGCAAGGAGAGATAAGAAAAGGCTTCCTCAGTGATCAATGCAAAGAAATAGAGAAAAACAATAGAATGGAAAGACTTGAAATCTAAGAAAATGAGAGATACCAAGGGAACATTTTATGCAAAGATGGGCACAATAAAGGACAGAAATGGTATGGGCCTAACAGCAGCAGAAGATATTAAGAGGAGGTGGCAAGAATACACAGAAAAACTATACAAAAAAGATGTTCAAGACCCAGAAAACCATGATGATGTGATCACTCACCTGGAGACAGACATTCTGGAATGTGAAGTCAAGTGGGCCTTAGGAAGCATCACTACAAACAAAGCTAGTGGAGGTGATGGAATTCCAGCTGAGCTATTTCAAATCTTGAAAGATGACACTGTGAAAGTGCTGCACTCAGTATGCCAGCAAATTTGGAAAACTCAGTAGAGCCACAGGACTGGAAAAGGTCATTTTTCATTCCAATCTCAAAGGGAGACAATGCCAAAGAATGTTCAAACTACCACACAGTTGCACTCATCTCACATGCTAGCAAAGTAATGCTCAAAATTCTTCAAGCCAGGCTTCAGCAATACGTGAACTGTGAACTTCCAGATGTTCAAGCTGGATTTAGAAAAGGCAGAGGAACCAGGGATCTAATTGCCAGCATCTGTTGGATCATCAAGAAAGCAAGAGAATTCCAGAAAAACATCTATTTCTGCTTTATTGACAATGCCAAAGCCTGTGACTGTGTGCATCACAACAAACTATGGGAAATTCTTAAAGAGTTGAGAATAGCAGACCACCTTACCTGCCTCCTGAGAAATCTGTACGGAAGTCAAGAAGCAACCATTAGAACCAGACATGGAACAACAGACTGGTTCCAAATTGGGAAAGGAGTACATCAAAGCTGTGTATTGTCATCCTGCTTATTTAACTTATATGCAGAGTACATCATGAGAAATGCTGGGCTGGAAGAAGCACAAGCTGGAATCAAGATTGCTGGGAGAAATATGAATAACCTCAGATATGTAAATGACACCACCCTTACAGCAGAAAGCAAAGAACAAAAGAGCCTCTTGACGAAAGTGAAAGAGGAATGTGAAAAAGTTGGCTTAAAATTCAGCATTCAGAAAACTAAGATCATGGCATCCAGTCCTATAACTTCATGACAAATAGATGGGGAAACAGTGGCTGACTTTATTTTTGGGGGCTCCAAAATCACTGCAGATGGTGACTGTAGCCATTAAAAGATGCTTGCTCCTTGGCAGAAAAGCTGTGACCAACCTAGACAGCCTATTAAAAAGCAGAGACATTACTTTGCCAACAAAGGTCCATCTAGTCAAAGCTGTGGTTTTCCATTAGTCATGTATAGATGTGAGAGTTGGACTATGAAGAGAGCTGAGTGCTGAAGAATTGATGCTTTTGAACTGTTTTGTTGGAGAAGACTATTGAGAGTCCCTTGAACTGCAAGGAGATCCACCCAGTCTATCCTAAAGGAAATCAGTCCTGAATATTCATTGGAAGGACTGATGCTGAAGCTGAAGCTTCAATATTTTAACAACCTGAAAGAACTGACTCATTTGAAAAGACCCCTATGCTGGGAAAGATTGAGGGCACGAGGAGAAGGGGATGACAGAGGATGAGGTGGTTGGATAGCATTACCGATTCTATGGACATGAGTTTGAGCAAGCTCTGGTAGTTGGTGATGGACAGGGAATCCTGCTGTGCTGCAGTCCATGGGGTCGCAAAGAGTTAGACAGGACTGAGTGACTGAACTATACTCAAATTCCTTAACACTAGTTGCTTATGGTGGCTCAGAAGGTAAACAACCGCCCCGCAATGCAGGAGACCTGGGTTCAGTCCCTGGGTCAGGAAGATCCCCTGGGGAAAGAATGGCTACCCACTCCAGTATTCTTGCCTAGAAATTTACATGGACAGGGGAGCCTGATGGGCTACAGTCCATGGGGTTGCAAAGAGTTGGACATAACTGAGTGTCTAACATTTTCACATTGTCTCATGTCTCATAATTTTGATAAAAATAATAAGGGAAATGTTAGTCCCATTAAGTGATGATTGTTAATGGTTTGTGCATGTCATTTCAGATTTAAAGTGTATCTACCAGTGTATTAAGACAGGTCTATGTAGGTTTTTTTCCCCTGTAAATATTATCATATATATACATTTTGTTCTGTGACTTGCTGTTTTAGATTTAATGACATGTTTTAGATAACTGTCTTTCCTTCTTATTTATAGCTCTAGTATAGAAAAATTTCTGGTGTTTCACCATAATGCATTCTCCTGGCTTTAACTCTGAGATATGTATTCATTATCCTATGAAGGAAATATTTTGACATACTGATAGTGTTGGATTTTTTGATACTGAAATTACTTAGATAGATTTTCTATTATTGAGAGATTAGCTTTCTTGAAATGAACTGCTCTTGTAATGGTGTATTACTCTTTCATACTTAATAATTTTTATGCCTATATTGAAATGGTGCTTCCCAGATTGCACATTGGAAAGAATCTACCTTGTAGTGCAGGAGACGCAAGAGGTGGGGGCAGGTTCCATCCCTCGTCCGGAGGGTCCCCTGGAGGAGGAAATGGCGACCCACTCCAAAATTCTTAGCAGGAAAATTCCATGGACAGAGGAGCATGGTGGGCTATAGTTCATGGGATTGCAAGGAGTCGGATGAGACTGAGCACACACGTATTGAAATGGTACTTTTTCCATTCATTTTTATAGAAAGATTATTTTGAAGTTTTGTTCTTTTGTTTTATATGTTATCTTGTGAGCTTTTGGTAGAGTTAAATATTAACATCTTAAAAATTATTTGGAATTCTTTCTGATTATCTGCTTTCTTGTATACTGGAAGTAATCCTGGAATGAAATACCACCCCTGAAATTTTTGTATTAATTTTAGTTTTATGTTCTTATATATTTTGACATTTTAAACTTTTCTTTTAAGACTTGATAGTTCTTGGTAAATACCGTTACCCAGATTTTCAAATATACTCATAGACATATATATTATGTATTCTTACAGTTCTTTTAATATCCTTTCATATTTGGGTGTTTGCCCTTATTAATTCCTTACTTTGTATTTTTATTCTCTTCTGTTGCTCCGTATTTAATTTCCCACAGAATCAGCTCTTAGGTTTATTGTTTTTTTACCGCTTTTTTGCTATTTTTTTCTTTTCTAATTTATAACTTCCTGCTTTTGTGATAATTATACCTTTTCTCTGTTTTTCTGCTTTCATTGTTTATTTAACTTAAACGTTTAAATATTTAGTTGGTTTAATCTCTATTCTTTGTGATGAAAAAGTTTGTATTTTAAAGCTAATATTAGCTGTTTAGCATTTATTTTTCATATAGCAAACATTATTTTCCAGATTTGAGTTTTATTCTTATCTAATAGTAACCCAAAAGACGAGTTTTGGGGTGTTTTTTTTTTTAAGCTTATTTTTGTCATTTTTAGTTTCCAAGTTACTTTTGGTATTATTAATAATTTCTAGTTTCATTTTAACATATTCATATAATATTTTCTGTAGCACTACTTTTAGAAAGTGATTGAGGTTTCATTTTGTATAACAGTTACATTGACCATTCTGTTGAGTTTCAGTTCAGTCACTCAGTCATGTCCAACTCTTTGCGATCCCATGAACCACAGCATGTCAGGCCTCCCTGTCCATCACCAACTCCCGGAGTCTACCCAAACCCATATCCATTGAGTCGGTGATGCCATCCTCATCTTCTCATCCTCTGTCGTCCCCTTCTCTTCCTGCCCTCAATCTTTCCCAGCATTAGGGTCTTTTCAAATGAGTCAGCTCTTTGCATCAGGTGGCCAAAGTATTGGAGTTTCAGCTTCAGCATCAGTCCTTCCAATGAACACCCAGGACTGATCTGCTTTAGAATGGACTGGTTGGATCTCCTTGCAGTCCAAGGTAGTCTCAAGAGTCTTCTCCAACACCACAGTTCAAAAGCATCAATTCTTTGGCGCTTAGCTTTCTTTATAGTCCAACTCTCATATCCATACATGACCACTGAAAAAATCATAGTCTTGACTAGACAGATCTTTGTTGGCAAAGTAGTGTCTCTGCTTTTTAATATGCTGTCTAGGTTGGTCATAACTTTCCTTCCAAGGAATAAGTGTCTTTTAATTTCATGGCTGCAGTCACCATGTGCAGTGATTTTGGAGCCCAGAAAAATAAAGTCTGACACTGTTTCCACAGTTTCCCCATCTATTTGCCATGAAGTGATGGGACCAAATGCCATGATCTTCGTTTTCTGAATGTTGAGCTTTAAGCCAACTTTTTCACTCTCCTTTTTCACTTTCATCCAGAGACTCTTTAGTTCTTCCCTTTCTGACATAACTGTGGTGTCATCTGCCTATCTGAGGTTATTGATATCTCTCCCGGCAATCTTGATTCCAGCTTGTGCTTCCTCCTGCCCAGTGTTTCTTATGATGTACTCTGCATATAAGTTAAATAAGCAGGGTGACAGTGTATAGTCTTGACATACTCCTTTTCCTATTTGGAACCAGTCTATTGTTCCATGTCCAGTTCTAACTGTTTCTTCTTGACCTGCATACAGATTTCTCAGGAGGCAAATCAGGTGTTTTGGTATTCCCATCTCTTTCAGAATTTTCCACAATTTATTGTGATCCACACAATCAAAGGCTTTGGCTTAGTCAATAAACTAGAAATAGATGTTTTTCTGGAACTCTCTTGCTTTTTCCATGATCCAGCGGATGTTGGGAATTTGATCTCTGGTTCCTCTGCCTTTTCTAAAACCAGCTTGAATATCTGGAAGTTCACAATTCACGTATTGCTGAAGCCTGGCTTGAAGAATTTTGAGCATTACTCTGCTAGCATGTGAGATGAGTGCAGTTGTGCGGTAGTTTGAGCATTCTTTGCATTGCCTTTCTTTTATGAGAATGTAAATATTCCTTGGCCTCTGAAAAGTAAGCATCCTTTTTGTTTGTAGGGTTTAGACATAGTTTTATAGAATATATTTTATTAATTACATTCTTTTCTAGCTTTTCTGTATTTCATGTGTCAAACATTTTCTTACACACTTGACCCTTGAACTACTCAGAGGTTTTGGTGTACCAGCCCCTCATGCAGTCAGAAATCTGCATATAATTTTATAGTTGGCCCTCCATATCCAGTTTTGTATTCACAGATTCAAGCAACCACAGATTGTGTAATGCTATAGTATTCCTGAAAAAACAATTTTCATTTAAGTGGACCCACCCAGTTTAAACCTGTGTTGTTTTGGGATCAGTTGTGTACATATATTTCAATTCCATGTTTTTTGGTGTCTAAAGAAGTCTTATGTATCTCCACTATGGTTTATACCACTTTATCAGTACAACATATCCTTGTTTTCCCATTAAATGTTTTTATGTTGAATTCTGTTTTACCTGGTTGTAATGCTGTGAACCCCTAATTCGTTTGAGCCTAATTTGCCTTATGTGTCTTACCCAGCCTTTTATTTTCTACCTTTGAGTTCCTTTTGTTAAAGTGTGGCTCTTGTTCATGTTACACAGTTTGTAGACACTATACAAGTAATTCTTCAAAGAGTTAATTTTATCCTGTTTCTCACATTCTTTATTTCAGGAAGAAAATCCCATAGTAAATAGGTTTTATAGACCCAGCATCTTTTAGACTTGTTTCTGGCTTAGCTGTTTTTAAAGTAATTGTTTTTAATATTTGCTAGTGTTTATTGTGTCAGATAATGTTTCTGTGGTACTCTGCATAGGTTCAGTATTTCTTTATATTTCTATACACATGTAATATAAAGATACTTCTTTTAAAGTCTTGTGTTTTATTACTTGTATTTTTCTTTGACTGTGGCTTTGGCAAAGTCATCCAATTATTTTTATAGAGTTTCTTAAAAATAATCTTAGTCTGCTGGTGTGGTATGATTGCCTGTATTAGGCTGTGTGTGTGTGTTTGTGCTGAGTCATGTCCTATTCTTTGTGACCCTGTGGACTGTACCCCGCTAGGCTCCTCTGTCCATGGAGTTTTCCAGGCAAGAATACTGAAGTGGGTTGCCAATTCCTCCTCCAGGGGATTTTCCCGACCCAGGTATCAAACCTGAATCTCTTGCTTCTCCTGCTTTGCAGGCGGATTCTTTACTGCTGGCATCACCTGGGAAGCCCACGATTGCCTCATGATTGCCTAGTGTAATAATCACCTAATATAAGAGGATTAATAGAAGTTGAAAACAGTTTCTTACTTAATTTTACAGATCCATAATTTTTTTCAAGCTTTGGAAATATTGATCACATGATGAGCTCGTCTTAACTTATGGGGGTACATAAACAAAATTCCTATTTGCTGTTGGCTCTGGCTGTTCTATTTGCCCTTGTATGAAAATATTATTTAAAGCTTCTAAAAAGTGTGAAGTTGTTCTTTAAAGAAGTTATTTTGGTACTAGTCTCAAAGGACAGATCGCTATTCCTTTCCCACCCTAATGAAACTAGGTCACTGGCTTTTGGCAGGTCTCCGTGATGTCAGATTTATTTGATGTTCAAGTGCGCTGTCTAGAAATAGTGATGCAATGTCAGCAAGGCCACTTTTCATTTCATGAACATAATTTCCAGTGCCCTGGAATTAATTCATTTCTTGACCTGTTAATAGTTACACTTGGTCATGAGCATTTCAGAGGCAGAGGAAGCGTCTGAGAATGGTCATAGTCACCCTGTTAGATGATACATTATGGGATTTCTGTTCAGCTTGAAGAGTTGGCTTGTTGGAGTAGTTGATACCTTATGAAAAACAAGGAGCTATTTGTTAAGTAAACTTTAGCCTGGTGCACAGTAGGATGTGCTGGTTCAGTACTAATACATGTATTTTGAATTCTGTTTTACTTTGGCCAACTTTAAACACAGTCAAGGAGGTTCCCTATTCCATTCACTAACCAGAAGCAAGTACTTGGAAAATAAGGAGTAACTGTAGGACTGCTTTAAAAATAATTATCCGTAGGTCCTGAAATGCCTGATATTTAAAATGAGCTACTTTGAAAGCATTTGTGTATCAGTGCAGTGTCTCAAAAAGAGATTGAGGAAACCTCACTGAGTGTGGACTCTGGAGTGGGTTTATGGCTTGCCTCTCCGTGCTTTCCTAATACATAAAGAGTTATAATCACTATGAGTAATTTATAATGGCATTGTGGGGATGAAAGGAATAAACAGACACGCATTAAAAGTTTTCTGGTAGGTAATGAGCATGCAGTGTGTTCATCATCATCATATCCTTCTAATGTGTTTGTATTTTTAAGTGTCCTTTTTTCTCTTGCTACTCCTGCCCCTTCCTTGCCTAATATATTGTCATTCCATCTGCTTAGGGAGGGGTATATGCTTCACTTAATTCTGCCAAGAGAGCAGGTCTTGGAAATAGAAACATTTCACCTGCTCAGGAAATGTATTTCAGTAGAATTGGAGCTTTTCCAAACTGTAGAATTAAAGGACAAAGCTTGTAAGGAAGTTTGTGGACTTAGGATATTTTCTGTGTGTCAGTTTCATTATTTGTTTAGTAAATGTTTTTCTTCTTAGCATTATTTAAGGTCTACTTTCATCTTATTGTTAATTTACATAGATTTATTTAATAGAATTTAAATTCTTTTCAGAAACATAAAGAGTTGTCATTTTGATATTTACTTAATTCTCTTTGTTTTCATGCACGTGACTTTGCACTTATAAAGGCTTTGTTAATTTTTCATGCATTAATTTGACAACTTTGAGAATTCAGTGAGAAATAAGTTACAAAGTCTGAAAGGATTTGAATGTTTTTATATAACCTATATTATGATCACATCATTAGGTATTGAAATAAGAACTTTATAATATCTTGTCCTCTTCTAGTTTGTAATTTTTAAAAGATAAACTGAGACATATTAAAATGTTAAGAGTTTATTTGAGCAAAAATCAATTTGAATTGAATTGGACAGCACCAAACGGGCATCACTGACTTGATGGGCATGTGTTTGAGCAAGCTCCGGTAGTTGATGATGGACAGGGAAGCCTGGCATGTGCTGCAGTCCATGGGTTGCAAAGAGTCAGACACGACTGAGCAACTGAACTGAAACTGGAAGTGGTTAGGAGCACTCCACCAACAGGTGGTTTGGGAGAGACTTTTATGGAGAAAAAGGGGAAGCAAAGGAAAGAAATTATTGATTGGCCTTAGTAGAAAGTCTAGATGTTTGTGATTAGTTGGTCTAGGGCTTCCCTGGTAGCTCAGCTGGTAAAGAATCCGCCTGCAATGCAGGAGACCCCAGTTCGATTCCCGAGTCAGGAAGATCTGCTGGAGAATGGTTAGGCTACCCACTCCAGTATTCTTGGGCTTCCCTGGTGGCTCAGCTGGTAAAGAATCCGCCTGCAGTGTGGGAGACTTGGGTTCAATCCCTAGTTTGGGAAGATCCCCTGGAGAAGGGAACGGCTACCCACTCCAGTATTCTGGCCTGGAAAATTCCATGGACTGTATAGTCGGAAAGCGACTATACACGACTGAGCAACTGAACTGAAAGTGGAAGTGGTTAGGAGCACTCCACCAGCAGGTGGTTTGGGAGAGACTTATGGAGAAAAAGTGGAAGCAAAGGAAGGAAATGATTGATTGGCTATAGCAGATCTTGATGTTTGTGATTAGTTATTCTTAGTGTTTTGATTTTGTAACTTTGAGGCATTTACAGACAGATTTTGGTTTGCTTACATAGGCTGCCAAGGCATTTAAAGTCCCTTAGTCTAATGGCCTCCTTGTTTTAATTAATAATTTATATCTCTCTGCTCATTTCATTATGTTCTCCATGTGATCTCAGTGAGGCAGCAGTGACCCATGGCCTGAAGCGAGATCTTCATTCCCTGCCCAGGAATTGAACCTGGGTACCCTGGATGAAAACCAGGAATCCTAGCCACCAGACCAGCAAGGGCTAGAGACTCAAAGCTGTTTTTCCTTGGATCTTTGCCCCCAGTGAAAAATGCATTTCTCACTGAGGCAAAGAAATCGTAAATGCAGATACAAAGTTTATTAGAGATAAATAATTTGCTGTAGAGCACTACAGCAAATGGGAGAACACAAAGAGAAACAGTTGGTTAAGACTGAAGCAAGGCAGAGATGCACACCTGGGGAGAAAGGGTGTGGGCGTTCCTCCTAGGAAGGAGGAGCTCAGTAAAGAGGTGGTTAAATTATTTATACAGGGCAGATTTATCCCCTGAATTTAGTATTTTATAACCAGCAAACAGGAGGCTGTTTATAAATATCTAATCTAGAGCCCACCTATCCCCTGTTTCAGGAAATGGAAACAAGAGGCTAGTTGTAAGTGTTCAGCCTGGAGCCCATCTTTTGCTCCCCCATGAAATGTAAACAGGAGGCCAGTTGTAAATGCCTAGCCTGGGGCCATCTATTCCTGCCTCAGCATGCATCCTCAGCACTGAGTGCTACAAGGGAAGGAACTGGTCGGTTTTGTTGACTTGGGTCAGCATCATCTCTAGTGCAGTGTTTTGAAATGATAGGTGCATAGTAAATATTCCTTGAATGAAAGAAGTTGGATTTTTTTTTTAATTTTTATTTCTAGGATTTTTAGGCAGTATACCTAGAAACTATGTTTGTAAGTTTTTTTGATGAGTGCTTTTGGTTAACGGTGTGTTCAGTACATTTGTTTTCTGCTTCTGTTACTTTCTTCGTTGTAGTTTGTTGTTAACTAGGCATGTTTCAGTGCCCTTTGGGGACAAATTCTTTGGATTCCAGGGAGCTTGTAAAAACTGTTTCCCTGCTGTAAATAGCAGATCTTGACAGAGGCTTCTAAGGCCCATCGTTTGAGCTAGAGGAAGCTGAAGAAGGAAGGGATAGATTGTCTTTCTAAAACTCAAGCTTACCTAACCAGCCCTTTCACACCTCTGAGAAGAGAGAAAAGAAAGTAGATTAAAATTCAGGGCTTTTTGTTTGTGTGTTTGTGTGTTTGTGTGGCTACACAAAATAAAGCTGCAAAAAAAAAAAAAAAAACCCCTACTGTTCCTCAAAGAGCTCAGGCCCTTTTAAAAATGCAAACAACTGAATTTTCAAGAGTCAGTGGTTGCTCTGTAACTGGAGCAGTCAGCCCCTCCCAAACCCTGTTATTTGGGTCACTCTGCAATTATTTTTGCTGATTTGCTTCATGAATGTACACACATGCTTGTTACTTTAGATGCCTTAAAAACATTTCAAAGAAGTAGAGGATTTAAAATACTTCATTTTGATGCCTTTATTTTGTGCAACTTTAAATAAGTATAACATTTCTAATACTAGGTGACATTGCAGAAATCTGAATTTTTCAAATATGTGAAGTTTTAGCATATTCATTTTAAAGTATTCTCACGGTGTTAATGAACAGCCACCTCAATAATTAGTTCACTCTAGTCAAGTATAGTAGAATTCTTTGTAATGCAGATATTAGGAGTTACATGCATTCCAGGGAAGAACATTCTCCTTTGTTATTTATATTAATACCAAGTGAACTTTGTTTTACACCACTATTGTAATGTACCTTTTTATCTGTTTTTTAAAAAAAATTTTTTCTGGCCTTCCCAGCCTATGAACCCCTCTTTCTAAGTCTGTGGGTACCTGCTAGCAAAAGTTGCTGCCTAGGTTTTTGAATCTGAAGCTTGACCAGTGAAAGGTCCTTTTGGCAGTGGTGAGGGCTTTTTCCAAATCCTGGGAGATAGTGTCCTTACTGTTCTAACCTCTCTGCAGTGGACTGGAGCTGCCGTCCTGGCTCGTGGTGACTCTTGGTTCTGTCTATTAAACAAAGCTCTTTAGCATTCATGGCAATTCTTGGAGTGGTCCAGAAAACTTTCAGTAAATTCTGTTGTGTGCATATCAGCCAAAGTTAATTTACATTGCCAACAGCTAAGAAGTCTGGAGAAGACAATGGCAATCTACTCCAGTACTCTTACTTGGAAAATCCCATGTTCAGAGGAGCCTGGTGGGCTGCAGTCCATGGGGTTGCGAAGAGTCAGACATGACTGAGCGATTTCACTTTCACTTTTCACTTTCACTCATTGGAGAAGGAAATGGCAACCCACTCCAGTGTTCTTGCCTGGAGAATCCCAGTGACGGGGGAGCCTGGTGGGCTGCCATCTATGGGGTCACACAGAGTCAGACACGACTGAAGTGACTTGGCAGCAAATTCATTTCAGCAAGTATACATGTAATGAGGTGTTATATATGTTTGTGTGTGTGTGTATATATGTATATGTGCAATTTTTGTAGAATATAGTTTAAAAAGTACATTTACATATGAGTTAGCATTTTAAATACTTTACATAAAAATGAAAGCACCTGCTTTATTAAATCTAGACCATATGTTCGTCATCCTTTTTAGTTGTCCTACCACACACAAAGAGTACGTAGAAGCACAGGGTTTCGGCAGAGCATAACCTGCTGGGGAGCTGTATAGTTTTTCCTTAGTGAGCATGCAAAAGCATTGCACACTGATGCTTGTATGTGAGTACAATACATGTATAGAAGTATGGGCATTGTAGAAAATGAGAAGCATAGTGAAGATATTGTATTTCTTTATGAAAAGGCTAAATTATTATGTAGAAAGTCCATAAATATATCATTTGTTGAAAGGATTGTCATAGGAAAAATTCTACTGAACGTCAGGTCTTTTTCCCCCCACCTATACTTTACACTAAATGCCTTATGATTGAATATTTATTTTTGTCAGTGTGAAGATTAAAGAAAAGCTAAGCAGAAGCAATCTTAATATCTTGTTGATTACATTCCAGAAAGAAAAAGAAATGGCAGAACATTAAGCCTAAATGCCATTTGCTATAATTACCCTGTGTGTGAAATATAACTGGTAGCTGTCAAGCTTTGATTGAAACTTACTGAAGGTTAGCACCAGCTGCATGCATTAATTGTCTCTGAGCAAATGCACATACCACAGCCACCATTTGGAAGCATGCTTTTTTGTATTTAATTTGTTGTAAAGTATTTTATGATTGGGTTTGAATGAATGCTGCTATAACTTGCGATTTATTTTTTGCATCATTTCCATCAAACAAACAGTCCTTTCAGTTAAATTCTAAGTACTCTATGTAAGTGATATTTCCAAATTTCATATTACTCAGTATTTTGAGAAGGGGAACTTATAAATATTATTTATTGTTGTTATTGTTTTATAAATATTATTTTTAAAGTGTTTTGAAACATTTTTCTAATAAAGGTTTGTGTATCTACCCTTTTTGAACTATTAATATTTAATTTTTTTCTAGATATATGGAATCTAACACCTTAATATTTTTTGTTAAGCTAGTTTGATCTTATTATGGTGTTTACTTTTACTATTTTATCCTTTTTAGTTGAAAGTTAGCAACCTTCAGTGAAATTTTCTATAAATACTAATATTTAATCTTCATAAAGTTTAGATCTTTTGAAAAGTGTTGAGGCAAACCTATTATCTGTATTAAAGTAAAGAATATTAGTTTGCAAATTTATTTGGAAATTAAAGCATATTTTCCTGGGTGAATAGTGTTTGATTTGACAGGTACCACATATGGCGGCACCAGAGCCTGTCACATATTGATTCTTTGTTTATATTGATCACAATGTGAATTGAACAGAAATTCTATGTGGAACCCAAAGAGAAGGTGTTTATTCTTTTATTGCCCTAAATAGGGACGTTTAAATAGTTTGACTCTTCTGAGAGCCATAACCATGTAAATATGACTTGAATTCATCAAATTACACTGAGAAATATTAGTATTGGCAGGCTGTTGATGGTCTGCAGTAGGCATTTGTTGATTTTTGGTTTCCTAGTGTCCATTCTCCTTTCTGAAAACATTCATTTCCATGAGGAGATCACCAAGCCTGTTCCCACTAAGGAGGGAGCCAGAGTCCCCCCTCCTCTCCCTTGGGCATGCAACCTTGAGCTCCCCCAGGGTGGGTGCTCTCCCAGGGGACCCTACAGGGGGTGGTGGAGCTCCCACAGCATGACCCTGACTGTGGCATTACCAGTTGGACTTGAGGAGTGTGCCTGTTATCTTTCAGAGCCTCCCTTGAGATCCTTCCAAAAATCCCATTTTTCTTACACTAAGCAGAATCAATTTTAGTTGTTTATCACCTTCACCAGAATTTTAATTGGCTAAAAAAAGCATATCCTTTTCAAGTCTAAGGGCTTCCCAGGTGGCGCCAGCAGTAAAGAACCCGCCTGCCAATGCTGCTGCTGCTGCTGCTGCTAAGTTGCTTCAGTCGTGTCCGACTCTGTGCGACCCCATAGACAGCAGCCCACTAGACTCCTCTGTCCCTGGGATTCTCCAGGCAAGAATACTGGAGTGGGTTGCCATTTCATTCTCCAATGCATTAAAGTGAAAAGTGAAAGGGAAGTCGCCCAGTCGTGCCTGACTCTTAGCGACCCCATGGAATGCAGCCCACCAGGCTCCTCCGTCCATGGGACTTTCCAGGCAAGAGTACCGGAGTGGGGTGCCATTGCCTTCTCCAGCCTGCCAATGCAGGAGACCTGAAACATGGGTTCGATCCCTGAGAGAGGAAGATCCCGTGGAGGAGGAAATGGCAACCCACTCCAGTATTCTTGTCTGGAAAATTCCATGGACAGAGGAGCCTACAGTCCATAGAGTCACAGAGATACCAAGTCTAAAATGGCATTTTAATTTTAGTAAACATGTCATGCCAGCTCATACAGTTGGTGGCAGTTTCCAACTCTGTGGCTCAGAGGCAGTCCGCACACTTGGGCTGTAGACCTTGACTTTTTGTCTCTTTTTAGTTAGTGTTTGTAGACAGAGTTTGTACCCATCTGGATAACAGGCTTTATAAGGTATTTGGCAGTGTTTTTCTTTTTGCTGAATTGTATTTAAAAATGCTACCCAGGTACCCTAGTGTTTAAAGCCAATTAATTAGTTACTGGATGTTGTGTGACAGGCAGCTGAAATAAAATATTTCCTCACTGAATTTTTATATAATGTAGGTTTTCTAAAAAGATAAGTAAATAAGTACTTCATTTTCTCTCTCCTAATTTCAAAGTGACAGTTTTAGAGTTAGAAGATGACTAAACTTGAAGCATTTTAAAATTCATATAGAATAAAATGTACTTTTATTATTGAAGACATTTCTTTTTATAAAAATTAAAATATTGCTAGAATTATATACTGAAAAGAAATTAAATTTTTTCAGTCATTTTTCATTTTTGAAATGAAATTTCAGAAATTTTTCTGAAAAATTTTTCATTCATTTTTCTGAAATTTTTCATTTCAGAACTAGTGAAATAAAAAACTGAGCATTTATATTTAGATCTGTCATTACATGGTTTTTGTATTAGATCACTCTCTGACTGTCACATCCTTTTGCATTTGGCCATCTGGGCAGTTAAGCATTTCTATAGCTAATCCATCTCTAAGGAGGAAACTTTTTCAGCATTTGGAAAGGGTTAATTATCTGAATCATGTCACCTTGGTGTAGGATAAACCTGGTGAAAGGGTAGTCAGACCACCATCTTATATTGCTGTTTAATAAGTATATGCTGTTCTTCTCTGTGCTTAGAGGTATTATGTACAATGGCTTTGAATATAGACTCATCACAACTGAGGATATATGGATTTACCCCAGAAGACCCAGACGTAGCAGTGCATATGCTGGAAAGGTATCCAGCTTTCAAAAGAAGACTGTGAAATAGTTGCAACTGATATATCAGCATACAAAATAGAAGCTTGGGGTTTTAAAAAATATGTACATGGAGTGTCATATTTTTCTCAGTGTAAGTGTACATGTGTGTTCTTTTCATATTCATAGGTTTTGCAAGCACTTTAAATGTTCTGCCCTTCCGGACACAGGAGTGAGTTTTGTTAAAATGAGTTTAACCCAGAGGATGTTCTTGTCACAGAAATGTTACATAAGATGAGGAGGCCCATGGGATAGTACTCAAGCCTAATTTAATACAGAGTTTGGATGAAATACTTTGTACATTTGAGTGTAAAAGAAAACAGTATCCTGTGACTAAACTTTTGATGGTTATGTTGTCCGGAGGAGATTTGACTCCGTGGATTTACAGTCTTCATTTTACCTTCCTGAAGGGCATCCTCAGAGTGCCCTGGAGTTGATGCTTAGTGACCAGAGCTTTCATGGGTAAAGCTTAGAGTTCGTGGGACAGACTAGTCAGTCCACGGATAGGAGTTCTGGGTACGAATGTGGTATTTATGGATGGAGGTACTAGAACCAGCCAAACTGCACTGTTGTCTGTCTTCTAAGAACTAGAATGGAAAAGGTGGTAGTAGCCTTAGGGAAGGAAAGCCTTCACAGAATAGGGAAAAAGGGACTAGAAACGGGGAGGTGATTTCTTTCATCACTTACCTAACCTGCCTGCCTGGAGTACCTGCTACAGCAGAGATGAGGCGACCAAATATTACCCATGTGAGACTCAGGCTCCCTTGAACCACGGAGAGCAGGAAAGGGACAAGGCAGTTGAAGCCAGTAATCAATTCAGTTGAAGACACAGCCCAGGAAGGAGGGTGCATGCTCCTAGCAGTAGCTTCACACCTGCTTGTAGGGCAAGTAGATGAGAACCAAAGGAATGCAAAATGCAGGCAACTGAAAACATACATCTGAAAACCTTGGGTTTTTCTTTTTGGTTATTACAACCATTAAACAAGAACCAGAAGGCACAAGAAGGGAGCAGGTGAACAGTTAAGGGACACACAGGTTTTGTTCTACATTGTGAAGGTTTGGAGTTAAAGAGACTGAGTTTAAGTCATTTACTAATTGTGCTGCAGGTTACTAATTTTGGCAGGTTAGGTCTCTGAGCTTTTCTTTCCTTGTGAAATGAGAGTAATGATAAATCTCTATTACAAAGCTGTTGTAAAATTTATTATATTTGTTACCTTCTTAAAAACTGCTTTGAATGCTCTAAAGTGCTATGTAAATGCTAGTTGTTCCATGGAGTTTTACATTGGGGTGCTGGGGTACCTTTCTAGCACATGCATTGCTAGCTCTGGGTCTTAGAGATATAGCAGCAGGTTAGGCGGACACTTCTTTTTCTGTTCTCTGAACTGATACTAAAGAGATATGCATCATGGTGCTGGAGAGCTGGTTTTACTCCTAACTAGCTTTGTGCTTCTAAAATTTCCCACTAAAGCAGACCTGAAGGGAACACATGTACTCAGGGCTCCCAAGAAATTTGTGATGTGCTCATAGTTTCTCTAAAATCTCAGTTTATTTTACAGTTTTATGTAAAGTTTGCAATTTAGCCTATAAAGTATTTATATTAAACTAGCCTTAGAAAGCATCACTACGAACAAAGCTAGTGGAGGTGATGGAATTCCAGTTGAGCTATTTCAAATCCTGAAAGATGATGCTGTGAAAGTGCTGCACTCAATATGCCAGCAAATTTGGAAAACTCAGCAGTGGCCACAGGACTGGAAAAGGTCAGTTTTTATTCCAATCCCAAAGAAAGGCAATGCCAAAGAATGCCCAAACTACCGCACAGTTGCACTCATCTCACACGCTAGTAAAGTAATGCTCAAAATTCTCCAAGCCAGGCTTCAGCAATACGTGAACCGTGAACTTTCAGATGTTCAAGCTGGTTTTAGAAAAGACAGAGGAACCAGAGATCAAATTGCCAACCTCTGCTGGACCATGGAAAAAGCAGGAGAGTTCCAGAAAAAAATCTATTTCTGCTTTATTGACTATGCCAAAGCCTTTGACTGTGTGGATCACAATAAACTGTGGAAAATTCTGAAAGAGATGGGAATACCAGACCACCTGACCTGCCTCTTGAGAAACCTCAAGAAATCACAAGAGAAAATTAGAAAATATTCTGAACTTAAAATGAAAACAACATTAAATTTTGTGAGATGTAGCTAAAGCAGTGCTCTTTAGAGAGAAATCAGAGTTTCAAAAGTTGATATTAGAAAGCAAAAGGAAAGATCTAGAATCAGTGAACTGAACCACTTCTTGTATTAAAGATAAAGTTAGTGAAAAAGACTTTGTACAAACAGAAAATTAGAGGAAAAAATCGGTAAAACCAAAAGCCATTAACACTGTCAGCCAATCTGATAATCAAGAAACAAAGAACAAAAAAACAAAGACACAAATTACCAATGTCAGGATTAAAAGATCAGTCATCATTACAAATCCTATAGCTATTAAAAAATTATAAGAGAATATCATAAACAACTTTATACCAGGATATCACCAAAATTAAGGCTATAAGAAGTAGAATCTGAATACCTTGACTTTTTTTTAAAAAAAGAAATTGAATTTGTAATTAAAATTTTTTTCCAGATGGAAAACTCTGGGCATGATGGCTTCATGATGGTAAAATTTATTGGCCATTTATGGAAGAATTATGACCAGTCCTGTCTAAGTTCTTTCAGAAAACAGAGAAGGAGAGAACAGGTCCCAACTCATTTTATGAGGCCCTCCCTCATTACTTTTCCTACCGAACCAAACAAAGGAAAAGAAAGAAATTTACAGACCAGTGAAGTGAAGTCACTCAGTCGTGTCCGACTCTTTGCGACCCCATGGACTGTAGCCTACTACGCTCCTCCGTCCATGGGATTTTCCAGGCAAGAGTACTGGAGTAGGTTGCCATTTGTATCTCTCATGAAAATAGACATAAAAATTCTTTTTTAAATTAATTTTAATTGGAATATAGTTGCTTTACATTGTTGTGTTAATTTCTGCTGTACAGTAGTGAATCAGTTGTACGTATACATATATTCCCCTGTTTTGGATTTCCTTCTCATTTAGGTTGCCACAGAGCATTGAGTCGAGTTCCCTGTGCTATACAGTAGGTTCTCATTAGTTACCTATTTCATACATAGTGTATATGTGTCAATCCCAGTCTGCCAGTGCATCCCACACCACTTTCCCTGCTCATTGTTCTCTATGTTTGTATCACTGCTTCTGCTTTGCAAATAATTTTATCTGTATCATTTGTCTAGATTGCACATATAAGCATTATACAATATTTGTTTTTCTCTTTCTGACTTACTTCACTCTGTATGACAGTCTCTAGGTCCATCCACATCTCTGTAAACAGCACAGTTTTATCCCTTTTTATGGGTGAGTGATATTCCATTGTATATATGTACTATATCTCCTTTATTCTTCTGTAGATGGGCATTTAGGTTCCTTCCATGTCCTGGCTACTGTAAACTTCAGTGAACATTGGGGTGAATGTATCTTTCTGAATTAAGATTTCTCCAGGTATATGCCCAGGAGTAGAATTGCTGGGTCATGTGGTAATTCTATTTTTAGTGGTTTTAAGAATCTCCATACTGTTCTCCATAGTGGCTTTACCAATTTACATTCCCACCAACAGTGTAGGAGAGTTCCCTTTTCTGCCCACCCGCTTCAGCAGTTACTGGTTGTAGATTTTTTGATGATGGTCACTCTGACCAGTGTGAGGTGATACCTCATTGTAGTTTTGATTTGCATTTCTCTAATAATTAGTGATGTTGAGCATCTTTTCATGTGTTTGTTGGCCATCTGTATGTCTTCTTTGGAGAAAAGTCTATTTAAATCTTCTGTCCATATTTTTTATTGTGTTGTGTGGTTTATTTTTTTGTTTGTTTTTATTGAGCCGCATAACTGTTTGTATATTTTGGAGATTAATACTTTGTCAGTTACTTCATTTGCAAATATTTTCTCCTGTTCCATGAGTCGTCTTTTTGTTTTGTTTATGACTTCCTTTGCTGTACAAAAGCTTTTAAGTTTCATTAAGTCCCAATTGTTTATTTTTGTTTTTATTTTCATTACTCTAGGAGGTGAATCACAAAAGATCTTGTTATGTTATCTTGTTATGTATGTTTATATCTTTAATCCATTTTGAGCTTATTTTTGTGTATGGTATTAGGAAGTGTTCTTATCTCATTGATTTACATGTTACTGTTCAGTTTTCTGAGCACCACTTATTGAAGAGGCTGCCTTTTTTTCTCTCTGTTGTATTTTCTTTCCTCCTTTGTCATAGGGTAGGTGATCACAGATGCGTGGGTTTACCTCTGGGCTTTCTATTCTGTTCCATTGATCTATATTTCTGTTTTCATGCCAGTACCATACTGTCTTTATTACTGTAGGTTTGTAGTATAGTCTCAAGTCAGGGAACCTGATTGCTTCAGCTGTTTTTCTTTCTCAAGATCGCTCTGGCTGTTCGGGGTCTTTTGTGTTTTCATACAAATTGTAAAAAAAAAAAATTGTTCTAATTTTGTTACAAATTCCATTGGTAATTTGATAGGAAATTGCATTGAGTCTGTAGACTGCTTTGGGTAGTATCATCATTTTCACAATACTGATTCTTCTAGTCCAAGAACATGGTATATCTCTCTACCTGTTTGTGGTGTTTTTGATTTCTTTCATCAGTGTCTTACAGTTTTCTAAGTACAAGTCTTTTGCCTCCTTAGGTAGGTTTGTTCCTAGGTACATATTTTATTATTTTTGTTGTAATGGTGAATCGGATTATTTCCTTGGTTTCTGTTTCTGATTTGTCATTGTTAGTGTATAGGATGCAAGAGTTTTCTGTAACTTAATTTTATATCCTGAAGCCTTACCAAATTCATTGATTAGCTCTCGTAGTTCTTTTGGCATCTCTAAGATTTTCTATGTGTAGTATCACAGGTACAAAAATTCTTAACAAAATTTTAGCAAATTTAGAAAAACAATATATATATAAAAAGGTAAGTTGGATATAGGAGGTAAACTACCTGTTACATAAGCTCCTGATGGATGTTTCATTCAGGAATCTTACTCTGAGTGCTGGGAAGAGGGACTTCTGCTTCTCTGAGTCAGGAGTCTATGGTTGTAGTTCTTCTGTTCTTTGCTTTTCTGGTCTGAAATGCCAAGAGGCTGGGGAACTAGTGGGGGAGGAGGGGTTCGTGACTCTGACTTGAGCAACTCTGATGTAATAAATGTAATAAATTAAGAAGAGGTAGAAAAATACACAGAAGAACTGTACAAAAAAGATCATCATGACCCAGATAATCACGATGGTGTGATCACTCACCTAGAGCCAGGCATCCTGGAATGTAAAGTCAAGTGGGCCTTAGACAGCATCACTACGAACAAAGATAGTGGAGGTGATGGAATTCCAGTTGAGCTATTTCAAATCCTGAAAGATGATGCTGTGCAAGTGCTGCACTCAATATGCCAGCAAATTTGGAAAACTCAACAGTGGCCACAGGACTGGAAAAGGTCCGTTTTCATTCCAATCCCAAAGAAAGGCAATGCCAAAGAATGCTCAAACTACCGCACAATTACACTCATCTCACACGCTAGTAAAGTGATGCTCAAAATTCTCCAAGCCAGGCTTCAACAATACGTGAACCGTGAACTTCCAGATGTTCAAGCTGGCTTTAGAAAAGGCAGAGGAAACAGAGATCAAATTGCCAACATCCACTGGATCATCGAAAAAGTAAGAGAGTTTCAGAAAAAACATCTATTTCTGCTTTATTGACTATGCCAAAGCCTTTGACTGTGAGGATCACAATAAACTGTGGAAAATTCTGAAAGAGATGGGCTTACCAGACCACCTGACCTGCCTCTTGAGAAACTTGTATGTAGGTCAGGAAGCAACAGTTAGAACTGGCCATGGAACAACAGACTGGTTCCAAATAGGAAAAGGAGTACGTCAAGGCTGTATATTGTCACCCTGCTTATTTAACTTATATGCAGAGTACATCATGAGAAACGCAGGGCTGGAAGAAGCACAAGCTGGAATCAAGATTGCCGGGAGAAATATCAATAACCTCAGATATGCAGATGACACCACCCTTATGGCAGAAAGTAAAGACGAACTAAAGAGCCTCTTGATGAAACTGAAAGAGGAGAGTGAAAAAGTTGGCTTAAAGCTCAACATTCAGAAAACAAAGATCATGGCATCCAGTCCCATCACTTCATGGCAAATAGGTGGGGAAACAGTGGCTGACTTTATTTTTTTGGGCTCCAAAATCACTGCAGATGGTGACTGCAGCCATGAAATTAAGAGACTCTTACTCCTTGGAAGGAAAGTTATGACCAACCTAGATAGCATATTAAAAAGCAGAGATATTACTTTGCCAACAAAGGTCCATCTAGTCAAGGCTATGGTTTTTCCAGTGGTCATGTATGAATGTGAGAATTGGACTGTGAAGAAAGCAGGGTGCCAAAGAATTGATGCTTTTGAACTGTGGTGTTGGAGAAGACTCTGGAGAGTCCCTTGGACTGCAAGGAGATCCAACCAGTTCATCCTAAAGGCGATCAGTCCTGGGTGTTCATTGGAAGGACTGCTGTTGAAGCTGGAACTCCAATACTTTGGCCACCTGATGCAAAGAGCTGACTCATTTGAAAAGACCCTAATGCTGGGAAAGATTGAGGGCAGGTGGAGAAGGGGACGACAGAGGATGAGATAGTCGGATGGCATCACCAACTCGATGGACATGGGTTTGGGTGGACTCCGGGATTTGGTGATGGACAGGGAGGCCTGGCGTGCTGAGGTTCATGGGGTTGCAAAGAGTGGGACACGACTGAGCGACTGAACTGAACTGAACTGATGTAATAATTCCTAAAGGAGCTTGAATACTGCCATCACTTATGCACCCCAATTAAATTGCATAACATTTTACTGAATTAAGAGACAGACTGTTCTACATGAGTTAGTCAGTAGTCAACAAACATTAAAATTTTTTCATTTAAAAAGATAATGTAACTAAGTAGGATTTAATCTGTTTTATAGAAGAATATAATTCATATTAACAGAATAAAAGAAATTCTCTGGTCATCTCAATGTTTGCAGAAAAAGTATTTGATAGATTTCAGTATTGATTAATGATTTAGAAAGTCTTAGCAAATTAGAATAATAGGGTGCTTCCTCAGTCTGGCAAAAGGCCTTTGTAAAATGCTTATAGGTTTTCAGTGATGAAAACTTGAACCCCTTCCCACAAATAATGGAAACAAGGCAAGAATGTCCACTCTAGCCACTTCTCTTCAACATTCTACTTGTAGGTTCTAGCCAGTACAGTAAGGCAAGAAGAAGAAATGATTTTGAAGAACTCTGTATTCACAAGTGCCATATGATCATGGTCAGAGAGAATCCTAAGAAGTTTACCAAAAACATTATTAGAATTAGTGATTGAATTCATCAGAGTCTCTGAATACAAGGTCAATGTATAAACATCAATTGTACTATAATGCTACAATGAACAATTGAAAGTGAAATTAAAAAACGCTCCCATTTATAGTAGCATCAAAGAACATGAAATATTTAGGAATACATTTAACAAAATACGTGTAAAATCTGTACATTAGAAACTATGAAACATGGTAAGAGAGAAATGAAAGAAGACTGAAGTAAATGAAAAGACGTAAGACATTCATGTGTCAGAAAATGTAATATTGTTATTGTATCACTTCTCCCCAAATTGATCTATAGATTATAGATCTTAGCTATAATCCTAGTAGCTTTATTTTTTTATATATATAATGGCAGGGTGATTTAAAAATATTTATGGAGAGGCAAAGAGCAAAGTTGACTGAATCATACTTCCTGATTTCAAGACATACTATAAAAAAATCAAGACAGCATGATACTTGTGGGAGAACAGACATACAGAATAGAAAATTCCATAAGTAGACTTTAACATACATGGTTAGGGAACAGAAGTGGGGAGGGGCAGCAGTAAGAGTCCCATTTGTCATCTCATTATAAGAAGTATAGAATTTCAGAATAATCTTGGTCAGTTTTATTAGCAAATGTTATTTTAGGACAGATTTTATGAAGTGTTATTTTATGCCGCTAAATAAACCATAAGCTTAATTTTGCAATCTGGGTAGATGTGTATTTGTTTTACAGTTTAAGCCTCACTAACTAATTTAATAGACTAGCCAAAAGCAATTTCAAATACTTCCATATATTACCAATGATCAGTCCTTATTGTTTCTAAAATAAGATGAAAGTGAAGCAAAATATTTGTATGACATTACTTAAATTTAATTATATTTAGTTTCTATAAAATAGCAGATTAAATGCCAGAGCTTGTCCTCATTTATTTTTTAAATAGAGCTGCGTAAGTTACAGTGCTTTAATTCATGAGCAGTTAGATTGTTTTTGGAAATTTTTAAAAAGCCATTTTCTAAGCTAATTCACATTATGCTTTTAATTTTAAATAATAAAGGTTATTTCTAAATGATAGCTTCACTGTGTACCAAGTTAGCATTTGATAGTTTAAAATAAGAAATTAAACTTTGACTCTTTTAAGGGAGTATTTTAAATAGCTTTTAGTGTTTAAACGTGTACATATACATGCTTAGGCACATTTAATCATTAAAATTGCTTGTCAGGATAGTCAAGGAAATGTCCTCTGTAACAGTTTTCCTCAGATCTATTTCAGACTTATGCATGTGTTACTATATTTATCTTTATCTAATCAGCCCTTGCTGTTAGGTTTTGTTATTTTATTACAAGCAGCTGTGCAAAGCTTTTTCTTTTAAGAATTACATTCTTTTGTAGAGCTGCCATCATTCACACATTACACATTTGGGCAGCAAATTAAAGGCAAGTAAACTGCAGAACTAGATGAAATACGTAATGTCAATATAATTCATACCTTTGTGGAAAAGCTGCTCTTTTGGGACAATTAAATTGAAGATACTAAGATTTTTCAGAAGTCATACAAAAGATATACTCATGATTTTATCACTCTTAGGTGTTTTCAACCATGAAGCTTACACTGCTTTAACTGTATTTACTATTCCGAGAGTTAATAGCATGCCAACATTTAATTAGTTTGCTCTGATACTGAGAAGTGTATACATATTAGTGTATACATTTAGTGAATTTAAAAGACTGTCAGAAGTCTAAATTCCAAACCTGTGATCCAAATAGGGACTTTTGGAATATAAAATCTCACTGCAACTTTTGTGTGACAGTTTGAAACATTTCAGTTTGCAGGCTATGAACATCAGATTTAGTTGACCTTTGAGTTTATACTAGATTCCAGGTTCGTTTGTGGCATCCACAAGTGGGATAGGCATTATCCCGTTGTCTCATATTGCACCATCAAGCTTAACAGGTAAATTATTCCTGTATCATAGATATGAAAACTGAATCTTAGGACCTTCTTCAGGGTTACATAACTAATTAAGGATATTACATCTAGTAGATGTATTGATGACCTCACTCCACCATTTAGGATTGTTGTTAGTTAAGAGAAGTGCTCCATGTTCAGGAAATAATCTTTGCAGTGTAAACATACTGCATTGTTTACTGATATAGACAGGTCTTTACTTTTGTATTAACTGAAGAGATTATTGAACAACTTGCTATTTTAGATTAGCCATCTTTTAATTCATTTTTGTTTCTGCTGCCACTCTGTTGATTCAGATTTCCATGACCTGCCACCTGAGCTAATCCAGTATTTTGTAATTAGTCTCTTTTGGTATGTTTATGTCCATACAATGTTTAACAGGTTAATTTGATTCCAAAACTTTCAGTACCTACCTCATATTGCTTAATCAAAGGAAGCATGAACTCATCCTGGCGTGGAACTTGAATTTTGCTTCTCAGTTTTGCCCTTCCCATTTCATCTCTGTGACCCATGTAAACCTCACCTGTTGTTGAATGGACTTTGAGTTGAGCTACAGGTGACCTCCCTCTTTGCTTGCCGTCTCAGCACTGCCCTTCCTCTTGAAAGATTTTCCCTGTTCCCTGACCTAGCACTTGGTTTATACCTCTTAGTTTTAAAACCTAATAGTTTTATCCCCAAAGTTTTATTCTGATTGGCTGGTCAGAAGGAGGTTCTGAATGTTAAATCACATGCAGCCTGCATGGGGATAAGGAAATCACTTTAGTAAGCAGCTTCCAAAGCTGCCTGTTGCCTCAGTCTTCCTTGGCTCTCCAGCACCAAGATTTAGGATCACAGAAGTTACAAAGCTTGACAAGAATCTGGTTCAACTGAAGCAGAGAAAGGCCTGTTCTGGGTGAGGAGTCATACAGGGCCACCTCCATCCCATTAATAATCTCTCAGATTTCTCTTGCATTTTGGATCATACCCCCATAATTTATTTTCTGCTTTGACAGGTGTTCTGTGGAATGTCTTTATAAACTTAACAATACGGAGGAAGGTGTTATTTACAGACTTAGGTTTTAGGAGATGTAAGTCATGATTTATGTATAAGTATAAATATCTGACATCAGATTATCTGATAAATCCAGAGAGTTGCAGTTTTTTTTTTACTTCACATTATGCCTTGTGGAGAGGCCTGACATGTGCATTTTATGGAACATGAGAATGGTGCCTGCCAATTCATTTTTCCAGATTTGTCTTGGAGAAGAAATCACTTGCATATAGTCTGAGGTTGAAATGTTCTTTCAGTACAGGCTTGCTTTTCATTCTGTATTTTTGAAGGTCTGTTGTAATCTTTGTAAACTTCATAATTTCAAACAATGAAAAGGAGTTTATATGCTGAATTATTTTCTAAAGAGTAATATTCCCTAGTGTACTTTTAAAAATTATAAATCATACAGTACATTTAAAGGGAAAGATTTTTTTTAAAGCCGCTAGTAATAACAAATTGTATAGAAACAAAGTTTGTTCTTATTAAATATTCATCTACACCGTATGTGATTAGAGTTTCGTCCTGTAGTACGAATGTAAAAATTGTTTTGCTACCTCCATATTAAGGTGCATTTTACTGGCTTAAGGTGCATTTCTTTGCCTTTAAGGTTCTATGTTACCTTTGTTCCAGTTTAGTCAAAACATGTATTACATCCACAGCCACTGGTATCTTACTCTTAGTAGTGTTGGCTTCAGGTGTTCTTTTGCTTTTTATTTCCAGTATGTGACCTCCTCAGTAACCCAGGTGTCCCCTATCTTTTGTACTCTCCTACAGTCAGAGCTGGAATTCAATGAGGACTGCTGCCCAGTCTTTGTGAGCCTCACAGAGACAGAAGAGATAGGAAAGTAGTGACACACGCCCCTGTCCCAGAGACACACTGCTCTGCTCAAGCCAGGGTTAAAGCACTGCTCTCAAAGAGTTGGCGTGGGAGTTGAATCAATTTATAAAGTACTTAGAAAGGACCTGGCACATAATAAGCACTAGATAAATGCTTGCTGTTTTGTGCTTTTTCCCCCCAAGGCATTATTATTGCCATGTATGTAGCTGTTCCTTGATCATATGTAAAAGTTTTTTTAAATGACCCCCCCTCCCGCCCCCACCAAGTAGAGAAAGAAGAAAAAAAAAAAGATTAGTAGACTGATTGATCTCATCAGCAGTGTTTGTGGCTCAGCTAGACTCAGAGAACTGTGTAAGAGTGGAGAGGACTTTGAAAGAACTGGAATAGTGACAATGTGTATAACCCCTTACCAATCACAGTCACATAATCTTGGCACTTAGTGGGGCAGTATGAATTAATTCTTTGCTCGAGCAGTATAAGAATTTATCAAAAGATTTGCTAATGGAATGTACATGGGCTATAGGAATATCGGGGACTAAAGTAGGTGGTTGAGGACGAGCAGGAGCACAGGGAAAGCTGACTCTCTCCCTGGCCTGCAGCCGACATTTGGCTCCCTTTTCATTTTTCTTTTACAGGCTGATTTATATCAATGGAAACCACAGCTTCTGACTTTTATAGTGAATACACGATCAGCCAGTGACAGACTTGTATTTTCCATTCTCCAGTGACTCCTCTCAGAACCCAGCTTCTTTGTAAGTAGTAAAGATCCAACATGAGTAAACCTATGAGTATTTAATTACACTCCAAAGAGCATGACACCTTGGCAGCATCTGCATTATAGAAGAACCTATGAGAGGAGAACGTTCTGTACTGGAGATGGAATTAGGAGAGAAGAGCTCGTTTTCGTGTCTCAGCTGAGTCCAGCACTTAGACATATGTTGGTGCACTGCAAACGTTCTGAGACCCTTTCTGTTGCTGTGGGGCCTCGGAACACCCCCGCTACTACACGTAGTGGTACGAGCCAGGAGCTGATGTTTGATTCTGCAAATACTTACAGCAGCAAGCTCATTCGTCTTCCTCCCCTAATAGATGAGGAAACTAGAATTCACTAAAGTAAAATGTCATCCCTCTGGGGATTCTGAAACCCCCGGTACCCAAACCCCGGGACAGTGCCCTTTCTCTTAGGTCAGAGCAGACATGTTGATGGACTCACTCACTTCTCCAGCTACTGAAAAAAAATCAGTTTGTTTTCTAGTGATTTCTTCTTTCTGTTAGACACAGCATGCTTTTTACCCAGAGGGACACATTGATGTATACTGTTAGGAGTCCTCCAGGACTGAAATCTGTATCCCTTTTTGAGTTGTCAGAAGCCAAGAGCTCTTGGGTTGCACGTCAGCACATCTCAATCCACAGTCAGTCCACATTCTGATAGGCTTGTCTTAGGAGCAACTGTTACTGCACTTTTGAGAAGAAAATCGGTGATTCATTTGATATTGGAAACTTGAAACTTTATCCTATTTAATGAGATTTAAGTTACAGAAACTGTTTTCTAGAGAGAAAAAAGTATAATATGCAGCTTTTTTTTTGTAGATTTTTAGTTAGTGATTTAGAATCACATACTTTGTAAGCATGAGTCAGGCATCCGGCAACTCCGGGGGGAAAGAGGCGACGGGAGATGGGGGGCAGGGTTTGTCTGGGGACACAACTGCCATCTGTGTGTGGAAAGTTCTCCTGTTGTTTTTGATCCTTACAGCAGATCTTTAAAGTTTAAAGATAAACTTTAAAACTTACGTTTGCTAAGGGATACAGTAGTCTTTATGTTTCTTTGTGGAATGGGTTAATATGATTGTGATATTGAAATAGTTTTACAGAGAAGTGAGGAAAACAGCACACCAAGACAGACTGGGACAGACCCATCCTGAGGAGGGTGGGGGCGCAATGAGGAGGCTGGCTTCTGAAGGCTGCCCTGTACCACTACGTGGTGGGGTGGCCATGCACTGCCAACCTGCTCAGGGACACAGTGGTTTTATTCCCTCATTTTTTAAAAGAAGATGTTAGTGGAGACTACAACTTCCAAGGAACCCTGGGTTTTCTTAAATTTAAATAACTTTCTTACTTAAAATTAAGAAAAGCAGTGGTTGATAAGCATATTTTAAACATGGTCATTAAGTATATTTTATCTGTCACATTCGTAATCATGAGCAAAGATATATGATATTTGAGCATTAAGTATATATTACATTGCTGATTTTATGTTACTGCTATGGGAAAAAAAAATCTACTGAGCAAACAACTTTTGTGTAATGCACTGAAAGAACAGCCGCAGGGGTGAGGCAACAGGAAAAGGGGGATTGGCATGATGGCTTGTGAGATGTTGTTTCCTTAGTTGTGTCACAGAGCCACTGTGGCTTTAGTTTTCCCAGAGCCCCTAGAGCTCTTGCAGAACTCTAGGACTGTGTTCAGAAGCATTGCATTCTTTACTTGTTTCTGTTTTTCTCTCTTTCGTCATTTACATGGAGCTCTCCACTACAGACAGAGAGCTTTGTTACATTATTGACCATGAGCAAAACAAAACCTGCCATGCTAGCCTACTAATTATGGCATGTGTGTACAAGTGTATAGCTAATGTGATATACACTTAATGTGAAGCAGTGAAAACAATAGCTAGTATTGTGTAAGTGTGAAGCAGTAAGAATGTAAGGCTTAGTAGGCAACTCTTAAAATTCTGTGTCTTAACCCGTAGTCATGACAGTGTGTTGGGCTGTGTGTCCACTACCTCTGCAGCCATTCCCAGGTCCCACAGGTGTCCTTTGTATTACAGCTTTTCACTAGGGTGTCCTTCGTCAAAACTCCAACATTGTTAAGAATTTACGCTTCTAGTTTTTCTTTCTTCTATTACTATAGAAGTATATCACTATACTTCACATTTTTAGAGAAGAGGTATATATTTTATTTTAAGGCATTCTCAGTAGATCCCTTAGAGACAAAAATAATAAACAATATCAACTTAAACCTTTAAAAATAAAGCTTGGTATAAAAGTAGTTCATGGGGGAAATAATGGTTTTTCAACTATTGGTTGTTCGTATTGGGGCTTCCCTGGGAGCTCAGTTGGTAAAGAATCTGCCTGCAATGCAGGAGACCCCGGTTCAATTCCTGGGTTGGGAAGATCCACTGGAAAAGGGATAGGCTACCCACTCCAGTCTCTGCTTTTTAATATGCTGTCTAGGTTGGTCATAACTTTCCTTCCAAGGAGTCAGATCAGATCAGTCACTCAGTCGTGTCTGACTCTTTGCGACCCCATGAATCGCAGCACGCCAGGCCTCCCTGTCCATCACCAATTCCTGGAGTTCACTGAGACTCACGTCCATCGAGTCAGTGATGCGATCCAGCCATCTCATCCTCTGTCGTCCCCTCCTCCTCCTGCCCTCAATCCATCCCAGCATCAGAGTCTTTTTCAATGAGTCAACTCTTCACATGAGGTGGCCAAAGTACTGGAGTTTCAGCTTTAGCATCATTCCTTCTAAAGAAATCCCAGGACTGATCTCCTTCAGAATGTAGTGGTTGGATCTCCTTGCAGTCCAAGGGACTCTCAAGAGTCTTCTCCAACACCACAGTTCAAAAGCATCAATTCTTTGGCGCTCAGCCTTCTTCACAGTCCAACTCTCACATCCATACATGACCACAGGAAAAACTGTAGCCTTGACTAGATGGACCTTTGTTGGCAAAGTAATGTCTCTGCTTTTTATATGCTATCTAGGTTGGTCATAACTTTCCTTCCAAGGAGTAAGAGTCTCTTAATTTCATGGCTGCAGTCACCATTTGTAGTGATTTTGGAGCCCAGAAAAATAAAGTCAGCCACTGTTTCCACTGTTTCCCCATCTATTTCCCATGAAGTGATGGGACCGGATGCCCTGATCTTCGTTTTCTGAATGTTGAGCTTTAAGCCAACTTTTTCACTCTCCTCTTTCACTTTCATCAAGAGGCTTTTGAGTTCCTCTTCACTTTCTGCCATAAGGGTGGTGTCATCTGCATATCTGAGGTTATTGATATTTCTCCCAGCAATCTTGATTCCAGTTTGTGCTTCTTCCAGCCCTGCGTTTCTCATGATGTACTCTGCATATAAGTTAAATAAGCAGGGTGACAGTATACAGCCTTGACGAACTCCTTTTCCTATTTGGAACCAGTCTGTTGTTCCATGTCCAGTTCTAACTGTTGCTTCCTGACCTGCATGCAGATTTCTCAAGAGGCAGATCAGGTGGTCTGGTATTCCCATCTCTTTTAGAATTTTCCACAGTTTATTGTGATCCACACAGTCAAAGGCTTTGGCATAGTCAATAAAGCAGAAATAGATGTTTTTCTGGAACTCTCTTGCTTTTTCCATGATCCAGCGGATGTTGGCAGTTTGATCTCTGGTTCCTCTGCCTTTTCTAAAACCAGCTTGAACATCAGGAAGTTCACGGTTCACATATTGCTGAAGCCTGGCTTGGAGAATTTTGAGCATTACTTTACCAGCGTGTGAGATGAGTGCAATTGTGCGGTAGTTTGAGCATTCTGTGGCATTGCCTTTCTTTGGGATTGGAATGAAAACGGACCTTTTCCAGTCCTGTGGCCACTGCTGAGTTTTCCAAATTTGCTGGCATATTGAGTGCAGCACTTTCACAGCATCATCTTCCAGGATTTGGAATAGCTCAACTGGAATTCCATCACCTCCACTAGCTTTGTTCCTAGTGATGCTGTCTAAGTCCCACTTGACTCCACATTCCAGGAAGTCTGGCTCTAGGTGAGTGATCACACCATCATGATTATCTGGGTTGTGAAGATCTTTTTTGTACAGAATGTGGTCCACTGGAGAAGGGAATGGCAAACCACTTCAGTATTCTTGCCTTGAGAACCCCATGAACAGTATGAAAAGGCAAAATGATAGGATACTGAAAGAGGAACTCCCCAGGTTAGTAGGTGCCCAATATGCTACTGGAGATCAGTGGAGAAATAACTCCAGAAAGAATGAAGGGATGGAGCCAAAGCAAAAAGAATACCCAGCTGTGGATGTGACTGGTGATAGAAGCAAGGTCCGATGCTGTAAAGAGCAATATTGCGTAGGAACCTGGAATGTCAGGTCCATGAATCAAGGCAAATTGGAAGTGGTCAAACAAGAGATGGCAAGAGTGAATGTCGACATTCTAGGAATCAGCGACCTGAAATGGACTGGAATGGGTGAATTTAACTCAGATGACGATTATATCTACTACTGCAGGCAGGAAACCCTCAGAAGAAATGGTGTGGCCATCATGATCAACAAAAGAGTCCAAAATGCAGTACTTGGATGCAATCTCAAAAACGACAGAATGATCTCTGCTCGTTTCCAAGGCAAACCATTCAACATCACAGTAATCCAAGTCTGTGCCCCAACCAGTAACGCTGAAGAAGCTGAAGTTGAACGGTTCTGTGAAGACCTACAAGACCTTTTAGAACTAACACTAAAAAAAATGTCCTTTTCATTATAGGGGACTGGAATGCAAAAGTAGGAAGTCAAGAAACACCTGGAGTAACAGGTAAATTTGGCCTTGGAATACGGAATGAAGCCGGGCAAAGACTAATAGAGTTTTGCCAAGAAAATGCACTAGTCATAACAAACACCCTCTTCCAACAACACAAGAGAAGACTCTACACATGGACATCACCAGATGTTCAACACTGGAATCAGGTTGATTATATTCTTTGCAGCCAAAGATGGAGAAGGTCTATACAGTCAGCAAAAACAAGACCAGGAGCTAACTGTGGCTCAGACCATGAACTCCTTATTGCCAAATTCAGACTTAAATTGAAGAAAGTAGGGAAAACCACTAGACCATTCTGGTATGACCTAAATCAAATCCCTTATGATTATACCGTGGAAGTGAGAAATAGATTTAAGGGCCTAGATCTGATAGAGTGCCTGATGAACTATGGAATGAGGTTTGTGACATTGTACAGGAGACAGGGATCAAGACCACCCCCATGGAAAAGAAATGCAAAAAAGCAAAATGGCTGTCTGGGGAGGCCTTACAAATAGCTGTGAAAAGAAGAGAAGCGAAAAGCAAAGGAGAAAAGGAAAGATACAAATATCTGAATGCAGAGTTCCAAAGAATAGCAAGAAGAGATAAGAAAGCCTTCTTCAGCGATCAATGCAAAGAAATAGAGGAAAACAACAGAATGGGAAAGACTAGGGATCTCTTCAAGAAAATCAGAGATACCAAAGGAACATTTCATGCAAAGATGGGCTCAATAAGGACAGAAATGGTATGGACCTAACAGAAGCAGAAGATACTAAGAAGAGATGGCAAGAATACACAGAAGAACTGTACAAAAAAAAAAAAAAAGATCTTCCAAGGAGTAAGCGTCTTTTAATATCATGGCTGCAATCACCATCTGCAGTGATTTTGGAGCCCAGAAAAATAAGGTCTGACATTGTTTCCACTGTTTCCCCATCTATTCCCATGAAGTGATGGGACCGGATGCCATGATCGGAATGTTGAGCTTTAGGCCGACTTTTGCACTTTCCTCTTTCACTTTCATCAGGAAGCTTTTTAGTTCCTCTTCACTTCCTGCCATAAGGGTGGTGTCATCTGCATATCTGAAGTTATTGATACTTCTCCCAGCAGTCTTGATTCCAGCTTGTGCTTCTTCCAGCCCAGCATTTCTCATGATGTACTCTGCATATAAGTTAAATAAGCAGGGTGACAATATACAGTCTTGACGTACTCCTTTTCCTATTTGGAACCAGTCTGTTGTTCCATGTCCAGTTCTAACTATTGATTCCTGACCTGCATATAGGTTTCTCAAGAGGCAGGTCAGGTAGTCTGGTATTCCCATCTCTTTCAGAATTTTCCACAGTTTATTGTGATCCACACAGTCAAAGACTTTGGCATAGTTATGGATGTGAGTGGTGGACTGTGAAGAAAGCTGAGTGCCGAAGAATTGATGCTTTTGAACTGTGGTGTTGGAGAAGACTCTTGAGAGTCCCTTGGACTGCAAGGAGATCCAACCACTCCATCCTAAAGGAGATGAGTCCTGGGTGTTCATTGGAAGGACTGATGCTGAAGCTGAAACTCCAGTACTTTGGCCACCTCATGCAAAGAGTTGACTCACTTGAAAAGACTCTGATGCTGGGAGGGGTTGGGGGCAGGAGGAGAAGGGGACGACAGAGGATAAGATGGCTGGGTGGCATCACCGACTCGATGGATATGAGTTTGGGTAAACTCTGAGAGTTAGTGATGGACAGGGATGCCTGGTGTGCTGCGATTCATGGGGTTGCAAAGAGTCGGACATGACTGAGCAACTGAGCTGAACTGAACTGAACCCACTCCAGTATTCTTGGGCTTCCCTGGTGGCTCAGCTGGTAAAGAACCCTCCTGCAATGTGGGAGACCTGGGTTCAATCTCTGAGTTGGGAAGATCCCCTGGAGAAGGGAAAGGCTACCCACTCCAGTATTCAGGCCTGAAGAATTCCATGGACCGTATATTCCGAGGGGTCGCAAAGAGTCGGACACGACTGAGCAACTTTCATGCAAACAATCAGTGTCAATCCATACTTCTTGACATATATAAAAATGAACTCAAAATGGATCATAGGCCAAAATATGAAAACTGAAAATATAAAACTTAAGCAGCAAAGTTAGGAAAACAAGCTTTGTACTCTTAGGCTAGAAATTTAAGATTTCTTAAGTAAGATACCAAAGGCACAATCCACCTGAGAAAAAAAAGGAAATACTAGACTTGATCAAAATGAAGAGTATCAGTTGTCAAAAGACACTGTTGATAGTTTAAGTCCCATACTGGGAGAAAATACGTGTAGATCTTATGTCTCATAAAGGACCTGTATCTCAAATATGTAAAGAACTCTGAAAACTCAAGAGTGAGAAAACAAAACACTCTAATTAAAACAGTCAAGTTATTTGAGAAAGCTCTTCACCACAGATATGTGAATGACAAATAAACACATAAAAGGGTGTTCAAAGTCATAAGGAAAGTGCAAATTAAACCACAGTGGGACACCGTTAATGCCTAGTAGAACCGCTAAAATTAAAAAAATCTGACTATACCAAGTGTTGACAAGGTTGTAGAATATCTGGGAGTTTGATACACCACACATAGGAATGTAAAATGGTACAACTGATTTAGAAAACGGGCATTTTCTTAAAAAACGAAGTTTGCACACACATACACACACATATATATATAAAGCAGTTATTATTAAAAACAGATGTCTTCCTGTCCACCCCCATTGTGTGCTACTGTAATCCATTCAGACTGTGTGTTATGATAAACATTTGGCTTGTTTTTGTTCTTTTGTAATTACCTATAATGTCACAGTGAAAAACCGCATGTGTATGTCATACATGCCATTTCACATTTTTACTAGACTGTCTTTGAGTAAAATCCTGGAAATGAGGTATAGTAGCTGGGGCTAGGGGAAGCTACTCATAGGTGGCAAACTTTCCTGTCACGGGGGGTGTAACAGTTTGCAGGCCAGCAGCCTCCCTAACAGAATTGTCAATCTTTGGGGTATTTGCCAAGCAAGCAGATGAGGAAGGGTATTTTGAAGCTATACAACTTGCATTTCTCTTTATAAGCAGAGTTCGTAGTTTTCACATGTTTTAAGGGCCTGTGAGGAGGAAGAACACTTTTCCTCTACCCTCTAGGTTCTCTGGTTGGGGTGCTAGGAATTAACCAAAGACAGGTTAGTCGGAGAGGAACAGTTTGTTAACATGCGCAGCACACATACACGTAGGAGAAACTCGGCTGTGAGTAACTCAGCGAGGCAGCTTGCATTTGAGAACGTGTACTGTCTTAGGCTAAAAAAAGGAAAAGGGGCTGGGGGTTCCTGGTGGGGAGTAGGGTGGGTTATGGAACATGACTAGGAAATACATGGTAAACAGAGGATGTTTAGTAAGATTTATAACATTTTTTTAAGTAATTAATTTTTGGCTGTACTGGGTTTTCACTGATGCACCTGGACTTTCTTTAGTTGCTGTGATGGGGGCTACAATGTAGTTGCGGTATGCAAGCTTCTCGTTGCAGTGGCTTCTCTCGTGCAGCACAGGCTCTGGAGCTCCTGGGCTTTAGTAGTTGCGTAGCATGGGCTACAGAGCACACGCTCAGTAGTTGTGGTGCATGGGCTTAGTTGCCCCCTGGCACTTGCCCAGACCACAGATGAAACCCACGTCCCCTGCATTGGCAGGCGGATTCTTAACCACTAGGCCCCAAGGAAGTCCCATAATGCAGGAAGGCTGTGCGTTCTCCACCTATAGAAGAGAAAAGAAAGAAAGTGAGGTTGCTCAGCCGTATCTGACTCTTTGCGACCCCATGGACTGTAGCCTACTAGGCTCCTCTGTCCATGGAATTTTCCAGGCAAGAGTACTGGAGTGGGTTGCCACCTTAGAAGAGTTGTTAAAAGTTGTCTTCCTTTTCCTGGTACTGGAGTGGGAGACATCTTTACAAATGGAAATTTCCTTTATAAATATATGTTTCCTTTTAAAAGAAAAACTTTACTTTTAGATCTTTTCTTATGTCTGCTGTTCCTCAGTTACCTTCAGCTCAAAGTAATCCTTATTTTAAAGAGAGATTTTATTGGAGCATATTCTAGCCTCCTTCAGGTCAATTGAATTTTTAATTGTCTAACTCTTGCCTTTTTCTCTTATTAAATTATCAGTCTCAATTTTTAGTATTGTTACATATTAAGAATTAATTCTTTAGCTGATATTTTTCCAACTGCAAAATTTTTTCCTATTTTATATATCTTTTAATTTTCCTTAGAATTTTTCTCTCTTTTTTTATGTAGTTCTTTTCTTAATGACTTAATGTTTTTTATTACCTATAGATTTTAAGATATAGCCCCCAAATTATTAATAATTCACTCTAGTGTTTTTTTTTTTTTTAAGCCCTTAGAGAAGCCCTTCATTTTTTACTTTTAGATCTCAATCTGTTTGGAATTTAATCTGACACATATTGAGAGAAATAAATACAACTTTCTGTTTTTTCTCATGTTTTTGCCTTCGTTTTTGAAGAGTAAATTCATGGGGTGTAGGCTTCTAGGTTGGCATTTGTTTTCCTTCAGCCCTGTGAAGATATCCCACTCTCTTTTGGCTTTTGTCATACCAAAGAACTTGGCTCTAGTCTAGCTTTTGTTCCTTTGAACATAATCTGTCTCTCTCTCTTTTTTTTTTTTTTTGCCTAGTTGTTTTAACAGTTTTTTTTTTTTTTTCTTGTCTGGCTTCCTGGAACTCCATTTTATTCATTTAGGTAGATTTTTCTTTTATTTGTCTTGCTCCTAATTCACTGGCACTCTTAATATATGAATTCATATCCTTCAGTGTTTTGGAAATACCCAGCCATATCTCTTGAAATATTGTCTCTGCCTGTTCCTTCTTTCCTTTCTTCTTATACTCTGATCAAATTTATGTTAGACCTAATCACTGTTTTTTCCTTCTCTTTGTGTTGTATTTTGGATAATTCTTCAGATCCATTTTCCAGTTTATTTATACTTTGGTTTTGCTATGTTCAGTCAGTCTGCTGCCAAATGTATGTCAAGTTTTTCATTTTGGTTACTAAGTTTTCCCTTTCTAGAAATGCTGTTTGGTTCATTTTTAAATCTGCGATGTCACTTTTTCTAGTTTTCTGTTCCCTGAGAATATATTCAAGTTTGTCATTTGTTTACATATGGTAAATGTAGTTGCTTTAAAATATGTATCTGGTCATTCCGTTTCTGAAGTGTGCATGGGTCTTTTTACTCCCTTGGTCTCTGTTGACTCTTGTTCTTATCTTTGTGTGTGTGTGTGTCTGAATATTTTTGGCTGCTTGCTGGCCATTCCCCATGAAAAATTACTCATAGACCCTCTAGTGGGGGTTGACTGTGTGTCTCTCACCCCCTCCCCCCACCCCAGAGATTTGCATCTGTTCTGCCATTTGTCCCAGAGCAGTGACAGTTGGATCCCTTAGATCACATTCAGGGGCCACAAGTATCCAGGTTCTGTGATACAGAATTCCACGGTGGCAGGGAGCTTCTCTCTCTTTTCCCCCTCCCTCTCTCATTCTATTCAGCATGAAAGCAGCCTTTTATGCTTATGAGGATGGAGATCTGGTTTACCTTCCCCTTAAGAGACCCCTCTGAAGTCCCACCTGTGTAGTGGGTGGGTCTCCTCTGGCCTCCTTGTTCATGCTCTGAGCCCTGACTTCTCTTCTGTACCCCTGTGGCCCTAGAACCTTGGAACAAGAGCCCGAACTACAGGGGTGCCTGTGTTCTACTCACTTCTGTGATTTTGATTCCCGTTGTTCATCTCTGAAATGGCCTGGAAGGTCATTGCTGTTCTTTTGGATGTCTAGTGCTATCTATCTTTTTTTTTTTTTAACTTGAAACCTAACTTTCTGCATGTTTGTTTACAGAGGGAACAATAGTCTGATCCAAATAGCCTAGTTCTTAGAGCTGTAGTCAACCTGTTATATATTTTTAAAATTTTTAAATTAAATTTATAAATTTTAGAAGCATGTTACCATGCTTTCTTATGCATGTCAGTTGTTCAGAAGTTTTATATGGTTTTTGTAACTATCTTGTTTATTATGCTTACCTGTCATTTAGTATGTATATATCTTTATGTTTTTAATGTTGAAATGTAGATACTTTGGAGATTATTTTTGTTTGATATCTGATCTTTGTTACTTTGTATGCAAAAAACACAGTTAAGATTTACTCTGTGACCTAGCATATAGCTTGTTTTCATACATGTTGCTTGTATGTTGGAAAGTAATAAACAGGGTGCAGAGTTCTTTAGGTGAAACTTGTTACTTGTATTTTATCCAATCATGTATATTGGGGAGCTGGGGAGACTTTTTCTATAAAGGACCAGACAGTAAAGTCATCAGGCCTTGAGGCCTTTCGGTCTCTGTCCTGGCTGCTCATGGTGGCTGGGTCCCAGTAAGACTCAGTGTTCAGAGCAGACAGCAGTGCAGATCAGGCCTCTGTCTGTGTCTAACCAGTGTTTCATCTTCTTCATCTATTGTGTTCTGATAGGACGGATCAAAACTTCCCTTGCTTACTGTGGATTTACTCTATTCTCAGTCCATGTTTCAGAGAAATTAAATACAGTTGTGCCTCTCTTTATGTCTAGTGATTGTTCCCCCAAGAGATTTTGTCTGTGTGCCAGCTGTCTTTTGCCACAATAATGCCGTGTAACAATCGGAAAGTAAGTGGCTCGAAACAATAACCATTTATTTAGGTCCTGTGCCCATGTGTGAGTGATTTAGGCTAGGTGCCTTGGGCAGGTCTGCTCCTGCAGGGGCCTCCCACATGCCTGGTAGCTGGCCCACTTGGTCCAGGAGAGACCCCCTGGGTTAACTAGGGTGACTAAGTCTTTCCCCTCCATCCTTCATCTTCTGTCCTCCACAGGCTGACTGGTTCCAGCATGTTCTGAGTGTAGGTGGAGACCTGCAGGTGCTGGTGAATGAAGCCCTTGCTTTCTGCACCACTGGCCAGTGTAGGTCACGGGACTGCCCCTGGCTGGGGTGGGTGGCCAACGGGGTAGGTGGGGAAGGTGTGGCACTTGAATTCAGAACCTCAAGACAGCAGCCAAAGTTATTTTACTTTACTTCTTTTTCTTGGACACCCCTTATCAAACATTTCTTTTACATCATTCTTGGTTTCTTGTCTGTTTGTTTTACCATTCTTGGTTTTAATCCAAAATTAATTGTTGTACTTCTTTGTTTTGAAGGAGAGCCTTTCAGAAAAACTTAATTTTTTTAAAAAAGCAGCTTTTTTTTAGCCATCATTTTCCTTTCCCTGAAACAGGTGCTTTTTTTAAACCTGAGGTATCTCATATGTCTTGTTATCATGACAATAGTGTATTAAAAATAAAAAAAATAAAACACATGAATTTAGTTTTTAGTAAGTTAGCTTACTTAAAGGAAAATCTATGATTACTATCATAATCATTCTTGAAAAAATCATTACTAGCAAGAATCATCCTTGAAATAATGGTTTGTGCCATTGTTTTAAGTGTTTGTCAGGTTTCTTGTAACTGAAAGACTGTGTTTTTATGAATGTTTTATCTGTGGAAACAAAGGGAGTGTGCTTACGGTCAAAGAAGACACGGTAGGCAGGAGGGGGTCGATAATACAGAGAGAATAATAGTATAGTGACTCCCTGTCTCTGATCTGAAGGAAATAGAGGGATTCTTTTAGACTGGAGAAGGAATACTTCTTCCTTCTAAGACCAGTGATGTCAGTGGATGAGAAAAGGAGCAGGAGATGGAGAAGTTGGGGGGTGAGGTATTGCATGCATGCGTGTGTGTGTGACCAAGAGGGAGAGGAGATCCTTTGGAGTACCACTCCATACATCCTCATGATTTCTTGCAGACTGTTGTACTGTCAAGCAGCAGAATCCCAAGAAGGTAAAAGGGTGGCTTAGTCCATGGTTGAGAGTTGCCAGTTTGGTGCAATGAAAGATTAAGGGAATGGCAAGATTAAGGAGAAGAAGTAAAATTAAGGATCCTGACAAGAATGTGTCTGAAGTCTTCTGGCAGTGGGAAGGGTAGGCTGCAGAGAAGGGAAGAGCAGTGTGAGGAGGCTGAAGAATTGGGGAGGGCAGAGGAGGATTTAGGAGACTGAGATCCTGGTTTAAGTGAGGACTTGAGTGTCTTTATGTAAAAAGTCTGAGGAAGGCGGTTGGTGGCATGGTTCAGCTACTTATGGATGACTTTAAGGTTCCCACACTTTTTCCAGCTTTCTGTTTTGACATTCTGATCGTATGGCTTTTGATCCATAGCCTCGTTGTCTTGTATTCTGTTAGGAACAGTGTTTTTCTTTGTTAAATAGTGTCCATCCTATGTTTATTTACTTAGCGTCTAACTTCTTGTGCATATACTACCGTTTTTGCAAGTATTTTGCCTTTAGCTCTATGTCTTTAGTCTTACTTTTATGGTGCTACTTCCAATTCATTTGTTAGTTCTGTATTAATGTTAATTTTGTTCCCCAGTATTTTTCTAAACTCTGCAACCTCACTTTTCATTTCCAGTCTCTTAATTTATCATCACTGTTTTTGTCTTATGCATTGACTTCATGTCTTCTCTAAATCATCTAAACTTGCCTTCAGTTCTTGCACTAAGCTTTCTTAAAGACTGTGTTATTAGCCTGTTGTGTGCTTTTGCTGTCTTCTGAAGGTGCCTTGTTTGCTCTGCTTTAAGCAGTGAGGATGCTGGTGTATTTTTCTGTTGTTAGAATGTCATGTCTTTCTCATCACCACGTTTTTTTTGTTTTGTTTTTAGTTTTCTAAATTTTATTTAGAAAGAATTTTGAATTTACCCAAAAATATACAGATAAAAATACAAATACATCCACATACCTTTTCTTTATCACGTTTTTGTTTTTTTTTTATCGTCTCTATCAGGATTGTTGTTCTGTTACACAGTGAGTGAACTGCGGGTTCAGGGCTAAGTGTTGCTTGTTTTTCCTGTCTTCTCAGAGAATGAGAGGAGAGGATGCGGGGAGGCAGGCGTCACTCACCAGGGCTGGAGGAAGTCTGTTAAGAGTCTTTTCCCAGGCTCTCTCCACCTAGCCAGGGCCGTTTCCCATGAGACACACCCTCTGTCCCCTAGGGACGGGGGCCTTGGAATCTTGGGACAGCAGGTCCCTGGTGTGCATGGACTCTGCTCTTGTCCCCACCCCCTCCCACCAGACCCTGTGTGTATTCTGTTTCCAGGTTGAGATAGAAAGGATGGGAAGACCACGCATGGGCACATGTGTATGATTAGGGAACATGGCTGGGGGTCCAGGGTGACTCCTGAGATCACATGGAGTGAGAGGGCTCTAGGTGGAGCAACTGCCAGGTTTGCATACTGACTCCTGCCTTACTAGCCCTGACTTTGGGCCTCTGGTATCCTTTCTATATAGAGGATAATGATAGTCCTACTTCATAAGGAGGCTGGAAGGTTTAAATGAGGTAATACTTGTAAGTCCCTTAACACCAGAGTTTGCTACTCTCAGCAGATACAGATACGTGCTCAGTTGTCCAGTCGTGTCTGACTCTTTCTGACCCCATGGACTGTAGTCTGCCAGGCTCTTCTGTTCATGGAATTTTCCAGGCAAGAATACTGGAGTGGGTTGTTATTTCCTACTTCAGGAGATATCTTCCCAATCAGGGATCGAATCCATATCTCTTAAACCTCCTGCACTGGTATACAAGTACAGGTCTATCCCTCTTTTTGAAAGTTCCATTTATGTCACTTCAGTTTTATGAAAGACCTACATTAGTACCTGTTTTTACTAACCAAAAGGAATCTGAAGAGAGTTTTCACTTTTATGAAAAAGAGACAAAAAATAGGAATAGTATGTTCAGGGTTTGTTTTGCAGTAGCCGTTACAGAGACAGTGCCTTCCTGTGCGGCGGCAGTGGCACCGCCAAGCTCCCTCCCCAGCAGTCACACTCAGCACCTCAACATCGAGCTGCTAGAGCTTTGAACTGTGTCTGTGAGTATCTATCTGTGCTTGATCTCGATTGATTTTATGTGTCTGTTAGCAAGATGTGTCCTAAGGTAGCTGCTTCTTTGCTCTATGAAGCCATTTCGGCTGCAGAAGGTCTCGAAGGAACACCCTGCTTCCAGATAGTCGGTAAGCCTGCGCTGGATACCTCATAGTTTGCTCACTTGTTGCTTTTCCCTGCTCGGTTATGCTGATCTCTACGGTTTTCTTTTCTTTATTTTTACTTTTGGCTTTCTTTTTATTAAATCCTTATTGTTGAAGGTAGTGGTGAGATGAACATGATAATTTCTGCCTTCCTTCTCCAATTTTTTATCAGATAAAAACCAGAATGGCAACCTCTCCATTTTGTAGGACAACCTAATGAAAAAAGAGGGCCCTGTCTCTCAGGGTTTTAACATTTTTTCTTGGGGGTGCCTTCACAGCGCTTTTTTTCCAAACAGGAAAGGGTTTGTGTAGTATTGACACAAGGTTTTGTCCATTTACCATCTTTACTCCACATGGCTTCTGTGTTACCTGTTCAAAATCCCACTGTGCTGTGGCCATACTTGAAATCTGTTGTGTGCATTACCTGGCCTCTGCTTTTCCATGATTGTGCCACTTCTCTTTCGTTGCTCTTTCCTTCCCCACTTCTCATTCCCTCCCTCATTGAGTTTTCAACTAATTTTTGTTGCTTTTTAAAGAGAGTAGAGGAGTTAGCTCTACGCTAGCCAAATATCTTCCCTAGGAAAATCTGCAGTGTACATAATTCATCCTCAGTGCATATTATGGTTCCAATGTGTATAGAGGTTTTTCATTTAAAATACTGACAGTATGGCTTAATTTTAATACTTGTATCTCAAACTTAGTTTTTCACAGGAGCGCCATCGTCAGTCCATTGTTAAATAAGACATATTATCTGGTGGTCGTGACAGAACTTTCATTGTTCTTGCTGAGATGGCAGCAGTTAATCCCTATTTTGTGTGAAAGTTCCTTCAAATGTTCTCCTGGAACAGGGAGAGGGCAGGGGTTGCCTCTGGAACCTCTCGTTGTATGTGTGTGTGTAATCAGGACGTGCCAGAAGGAGTAAAGGGCAGTGACCAACCTGTCTTATCCTGGTCATTTGCTCATATACTCAACTGTGCATGTTGGTTGTAAAATGTGGGTAAGAGGGAAGGAGAGTCAGCCTTTAGAAAAGTAAAATTCATACATATTTTACATCCAGTAACGCCTTAATGTAGTTTGAAATATGAAACTTAATATATAAAAAACATGTTTATTAAAACTGTAGCTGAGGTTTCTGTTCATTTATGAAAACGCTGAGTGACTACGAGCAAAAGGAGTAACCAAGAAGTCTACAGGTGGCCACTGTGTGTTGGGGGTGGTTTATCTCCCCATTTCAGAGAGAGATTTTAGTTGTTTTATAGCCTATGACTGTTCTATTTTGTTTAGGGTGTAGACAAGATTAGTTTTGTGCAGGCATTCTTTCTGTTTTCCTTGTGACATGATTTTAGAGTTATGAAAAACTGACTAGATGTTGGATGTATTTTATAAAAGTAATTTGTTTCCAGTAAGTTAGAGTTGCTTCATCTTGCTTGGATATGCTCTGAATAATGAATGGTTTATCCTGCTTTCTTAATATGAAACAGTTGCTGACTAGTTCTCTAAATAATAAAATCTTCTACTCTCATTACACAAAATGTTTTGCGGTTCTCCCTATGAGAAATAATACTAATTAGCTCATCTTTATAGTTTTGCCTACTTGAAATATCATTTTTTTTTTCATTTATTTTGCTTATTATGGTGTTTTTCTGTTCACAGTTTGAAAAGTAGGCTATTCGATACAGGAGGTCTGGGTGAGGAGGCATGGCCCCACTGGCCCAGGCACCTTCATCTCAGGGTTTGTGCCTTGAGGTCATTTCCACATCTTTTATGCTTCTGACCTTTTCCTTTAACGTTAACCACAGGGTTAATGTTAAAAAAAAAAAACAGGGTAAAGTAGAGGCAGTCCAGTATCAAGATCTTGAGCAGAGAGTGAGGAGGAAGAGCTGCCACCAGGATGGAAGGATGGCAGATGTTGCGCGTGCCTTCTGTTTTGTGGGCCTCGAATTGTAATTCTTTCTCTCCAGCACCCTTTCCCAGTGGGAATTGACCACTCTGTGGTGCTTTTGATTTGAAACTTTCTGCCGTTGTTCACTGTCTTTGATACCAGACCCAGTGGGTTAATTTTTCCTTCTGTTCCAGATATCCAGTTATGTTGTTATGCTAACTAGTAGGTTAGTGTGAAAGTAATTGTGGTTTTGCATTGTTGAATTTTGCTGTTTGATATTGGAATATATTCTTAAATGTGGTTATGTTATATACCATTTTAATGCACAATTCTCACTTTACTTTTTTTGTTAATGACATTACTTGCTGTGTATTTTGTAGTTCTTTTAGACTATGGAAGTGATGTTGCCCCTAGCCATCTAGCGCAAGTGGTAAAGAAAGCTGCCTATGCAGGAGACATAGATGTGGTTTTGATCCCTGGGTCAGGAAGATCCCCTAGAGGAGGACATGGCAGCCCACTCCAGTATTCTTGCCTGGAGAATCCCATGGACAGAGGAACCTGGCGGACTACAGTCCATAGCATTGCAAAGAGTCAGACACAACTGAAGTGATTTAGTGTGCATTTGTGCGTGTACGCACACACACATATGAAAATGATGTTAAACAAAAAGCAAATTCAAGCAGTTTTCTTATTGGAGTTCAAAATCAGTCGTAAAGCAGCAGAGACAACTCACAACATCAACAACACATTTGGCCCAGGAACTGCTAATGAACATACAGTGCAGTGTTAGTTCAAGAAGTTTTGCAGAGAAGGCAAGACCCTTGAAGATGAGGAGCATAGTCGCCAGCCGTCAGAAGTTGACAACAACCAACTGAGACCATCATCGAAGCTGATCCTCTTCTAACTACTTAAGAAGTTAACTAAGAACTCAATGTCGGTCATTCTACATTTGAATCAAATTGGAAACATGAAAAACCTCGATAGGTGGATGCCTTGTGAACTGACCACAAATAAAAAAAAAGCTGTCATTTTGAAGTGTCGTCATCCCTTATTCTATGCAACAGCAACGAACCATTTCTCGATCAGATTGTGACATTCGATGAAAAGTGAATTTTTAACAACAAACGGTGAAGAACAGCTCAGTGGTTGGACCAAGAAAAAGCTCCAAAACACTCTCCAAAGCCAAACTTGTACCAAATAAAGGTCATGGTCACAGTTTGGTGGTCTGCTATCCATCTGCTTCTCTACAGCTTTCTGAATCCTGGTGAAATCGTTACATCTGAGAAGTCTACTCAGCAAATCGATAAAATGCACCGAAAACTGCAACTCTGCAACCAGCACTGGTCAACAGAAAGGGCTCAGTTCTTCTCCATGACAGAGTCCAACCATATGTCGCACAACCAATGCTTCAAAAGTTGAACAAATTGGGCTACGAAGTTTTGAAGTTTGGGAAATCTTGCTCATCTGCCACATTCACTTGACCTCTTGCCAACTTGACTACCACTTCTTCAAGCATCTCAATAACTTTTTGCAGGCAAACTGCTCCTACAACCAGCAAGAGGCAGAAAATGCTTTCCAAGAGTTCGTCAAATCCTGAAGCATAAATTTTTTGCTATGGGAATAAACAAACTTATTTCTTATTGGCAAAAATGTGTTGATTGTAATGGTTCCTATTTTGATTAATAAGGATGTATTTGAGCCTAGTTATCATGATTTAAAATTCATGGTCTGAAACTGCAATTATGTTTGCCTCACCATAGTAACTCCTACCAGGGCCTTGCCCTAATGAAGAATAACTATGTAAGGAGCTGTGCATCTGGTCTTTTCTAGGGGGAAGTAGCTTGCCATTAGGAAATCAGGTGGTCTGCAGAATCAGATATACCTAATTCATTCACACCCACTGGTGTACCTAGTGGGCATGAGCTGGTCACTTTACTTCTCTGAGCCTCTGATTTTCTCATTTGCCAAATAAGGATAGTGATAGTAGTGGCCTCAAAAAGTAATTTGTTAAATTGCATAATATGTAGTAAATTATTAATGATGATGCAGCTTTGCCAGAATTTTCAAATATTTATCATGTGACCTGCTTTTGAGAAGAAAAAATTAAAAGTATTCAGATCTTCATGTTCACTCCATTGTTTAGTCATTTAGTCAAATATTTATACATATTGTTTCTTTAATCAACAAGTACACACAACAACTGTGCTGTACTTGTTTGGAAATTTTATATAATCCAGAGAGAAATCATTTGGATATTGAGAATCTTAAACCATTTCTTAGATCCCCTCTCCCATTTTGGAAAATATTAGGGTCCAGTTTTTATGATATACAATCAGAGTGTCCAAGCTTTTTGCTGACCAGTTAAATCGGTGCCTTCTATAGAAAGGCCAGATATGTGCGTGTCACTTTCTCTGCTGCTTGTAGTTGGTAAGACTGTATTTGTAATGGGATGAGCTTTCCAAAGGAACATCTTCTATTTTGTACTTTTCCTACTTTTCCCCCCTCTATTATTTTTTTCAAGATAATGGTTAACATTATCTGGTTGTTCAGAACCATTAAATGGTTCTGTTTATGTCCTCCTTGATTTTGAAATAAATGAAAGGTGGTTTTAAAGTTTTGGGAAACAGTCTGAATGTGCTCTGGAGAAACTTGTTTTTGGTTAAAGGAAAGATGGGGAGAAGAAAAGATGACCTTTATAGCATGTGTTGCTTAATCAGTCTTAGACCGTGTGGTAAGCAGCCTCTAAATGCTCATGCTGTGTGCAGCTTCTCTGTTTGTGAAGCCTGGGGCTATAAACTCTGTTCTGTCTAATAGAATATGGCAGAAAAGATGGGAAATCACCTCTTGGATAGGTTATTAGACATCTGTGGATTCCATCTTGTGCACTCTCTCTCTTGAATTACCCAAGAGTCACCTGCCTTGTGAAGAAACAGCCCTGTGGAGTGGCTCACGTAGAGGGGACCGAGGGAATCTGCCAACAACCTTGTGAGTGAGCCTGGAAGCAGAGGACTGCGGCCTCAGAGGTACCCAGAGCCAGTCTTGGCCCATAGAATATATATCTGTTGTTTTAAGCCACTCAGTTTTGAGATGATTTGCAGTGAACATTGAATAACTGATACAGTCCTTATTTAATCATTAGAAATGATGAAACTTGTTTTTTCTTAAATGCGGATTACCTGGTTTATGCTTTACTGTATTCACCATCCATGTGGGTTAGGGAATGTTAACTGCACAATTGATTTGTTTTCAGTGTTTTAAAAACTATCAAGCTGCTAAATATGATTTATTTCATATTACATGATTTATCCAGTGAGGTAGACGTGAAACATTGTATTTTTAGTAAATATCACTGTATTAAAGAAAGCTAATCCATAATTTTCTCTAAGGCTGTCATGTATACATGTGTGTATATGCTGTTGTTCAGTTGCTAAGTTGCGTCCAGCACTTTGTGACCCCATGTATGAGACTGCAAGAGATAGTTTGGTCTGATTTAGGTCATTTGCCTACCCATTAGCTGTGCTGGGGTGGGAGAGAGGTATCCACGAAGGAGGACTCCAGGAACCACTTAGTGCTGCCGGGGAACCTAAGTTCAGAGCCCGCACAGCCTAGAGAGTGGTAGAGGAGCATGTTGTGCTGGTGGTGGACATAGGTGGCTCAAAATGGACAAATCATTTTAAAAAGTAAGATACTTTGTTTCATTGAAGGCAGGAGAAGAAAGGGACGACAGAGGATGAGATGGTTGGATGACATCACCGACTCCATGGACATGAGTTTGAGTTAAGCTCTGGGAGATGGTGAAGGACAGGGAAACCTGGCGTGCTGCAGCCCATGGTGTCGCAAAGAGTCGGACCCAACTGAGCTGCTGAACACCAGCTTTCTTTCATGCAGTATATAGCAATTATATTCTTCAGAAGTTAAAAAAAGATAACAGTTATGCTTTAGATATTTGTTGGGGAAAATGTTTACAAACATTTAAGAGTATAGTTTTGTTCTTAACCTGTCTCTCTAAAAATTGGATATTAGTCAAGAAAATTTTCTATAATATTGATGAAGGCCTTATCACAAAGGTTTTAATTTGTTGCCAGGAAGCTTAATTTGCTCTTGAAGAAAAATGTTTGATGTCCAGTTTTTATTTCTGTGCCCCAGCTCTTAGAAAGTTTTAAAGTTTTTCCTAAGTACTCCTTTAGTGTAAGCCAAGCAGAGCTCAAACTGATAGATTTTAGATAGTTTCTGCTGGGGTTTAGCCAGACCGTCAGGTTTTCCTTCGCATGTATTCCTGTCTTGTTTGTTCCTATATGTAAGCGTGTGTGTGTGTGTGTGTGTGTGTCTGTTGGTTTGTCTTATGTTTTCTCATTGTTTTAAAACATGCTAAAAAAAGTAAAAAATCCCAGGAAATATGAAGTATTACAACACTTTAAACATGGTCACAAATTGAAAAATAGTTGTTTTTATGCTTTTTTGTGTGGTTGTGACATGATCTATTATGAGACCAGTAAGCATGTCATGTTTGTTCACATAACACACTTCTCTTCCATTGTAGAAGTGAGAGGAAGTCTGTTTTGTGAACATCTAGCCAAGATTTGTCAAGAAAACTTGCCTAAAGCCCTCTGACAGAGTTTCACAGTAATCAGTTGCAACAGACTTTTTAATCCAAAGTTAACATTTAAAAAAAAAATAATTTTACTTATTTTTTTGCTGTGCTGGATCTTCGTTTCTGTGTAGACTTTTCTCTGGTTGTGACAAGTGGAGGCTACTCTCTAGTTTCAGTGCATGGGCTTCCCATTGCTGTGGCTTCTCTTGTTGCAAAGCACAGGCTCTGGGATGTGTGGGCTTCTGTAGTTCCAGCACGTGGGCTCAGGAATTGCAGCTCCCCGGTTCTAGACCACAAGCTCAGTAGTTGTGGCACATAGGCTAAGTTGCTCCACAGCATGTGAGATCCTCCTGGATCAAGGATCAAATCTGTGTCTTCTGCATATTGGCAGGTGTATTCTTTACCACTGAGCCACCAGGAAACCCCCAATGTTAACATTTTATTGCAGTGTTACCTTTACAATTCAAGGAAAATACAACCTTAAGTGGAGCTTTCTATTTAGGAGAGGGGATTTAGAAATAATCAAAAGGTGATACTTACTTCTTAATAGTCAGTAGTCACTTCTAATTATATCAACAAATGCCCTTAATGCAGCATCTAGATAACTTTTAACTTAACGTATTTCAACAATGCCCTTTATTAACATGGCTTCTTTCTTCATGAAATCGTAAGACAGGGAAATATAAACACTAAAAGGAAACCCAGAAAACAAACTTGAAATGTTCTACCTTATACATACTGCTAAGACATAATTTATAATATAAAACCATAAATTATATTCCGTTATTTACATCAGTTCAGTTCAGTTCAGTTTAGTTGCTCAGTTGTGTCTGACTCTTTGCAACCCCGTGGACTGCAACATGCCAGACTTCCCTGTCCATCACCAACTCCTGGCTATATATTACATTGTAATTATGAAATATCAAATAAGAAGCTTGCTTTAAATTATTTAAATATATGTGACTATGCAAAAGGGCTTCCCAGGTGGTGCAGTGATAAACGATAGCCCAGCATCATCAGTAATCACTCCATTCTGAATCTAGGCTTCCTGCATCTCACTCTGCGACATCCTAACCTTTCAGATCTTTGGGGACCTCATTGAATCATCAAGTCTATGGGCAATTTCACTCTCAGCCAAGTCCTTCCTCTCTCTACCCAACTTGGGTTTCATGGTCCTTCGTGATATGACAAATTACAAATGCCCTTAACTGCCTTTGCACCAACCTCATAGAGGAGCTGTAAGAATTAAATGAGCTAATTAAATATATGTGAAGTGCTTAGGATAGTTGACATGGTATTATTGCAGGGTCTGCTCAGTACATGTCGGTCACTGCTATTGCCTAGCACCTCGTCTCTTCTTAACATTTGTCTAGTGAAGTTCTAGCTTATCTACCTCCTCCATTTTTGTCCCCAAATGGCTAGGGATTACTAGAAGAAACCACGGTAACCATCTCACAACCACAAATCTCAAATATGTAGGTAATTTTGCCGAGAAGTCATGCCATTACTTTCCTAGTGTGTTTGCTTTCTGCTCCCTAAAATGTATTTTCAGGTTTCTTTCCTTAATTCATCTACAGTTACAGACAGTTTCGGTACAAATAACAAGAACCTACATGTCAGGAAGCTTAAACAATAAGAAAATACCGGGTAAAATCATAAGAAGTCACAATAGGGCAGTCTCAGGATTGGTAAGTTCAGCAGCTTAGTGACATCTCTCGGCTGTGCAGTCTTTAGTTTGAAGATTCTGCCCTTGCTGGCTTCCATCATGGTGCAAGGTGGCTGTCACTGCTCCAGGTGTCACATGTCGACATGGAAGCATCCTGGGAGAAGGCCTGTTTATTCCTGGGTGTCTTTATTTCAGTGAGGAAAGACTGTCCTAGAATACCCCTGCAGACTTGACTCCCATGGAAGAAGGCTAGGGCATTGGTAGGGGTGGATGTCCAGCTGAGCATCACCTTCCTCCTGCATTTCTGCTATTCACTCACTTTAGTGGGCACTTCTCAGGGTTTTGCTCACTCCTCCTCAGCTCCTTTCTATCTAAACAGTCTCCCTAGGTGATCATATCCAGGCCCCTGACCTTGAATGCCATCTTTATAATAGTGATTATTAATAAACATTTGACTGCGTATCTAATCTCAAGCTTGACTGCTCCATAACATGGCCAGAGTGCACACCCTTTTTCCCAGTGTCAGGAAACACACTTCGTTCTAATTGCACTCTAGCCAGAAATCTAGGCATTAGATTGATTTCCCTTTCCCCTACAGCATTTTACTAGCAAGTTTGGACACTCACCCCAAATCCCTCCCCCTATCCCTTCCTATGCTGCCCTGTATCAGTCCAAGCTGCCATTGTGTCTCACTTAGAGGACAGCAGTGGTCTCCACCTGGACACCCCACATTGATCTTACCCCTATAATCTTTTCTCTACCAAGCTTGCAAAGGAGCTTTTAAAATGCAAACTGAATTATGTCACTTACACTCAGAACCCCCCAGTGTCTTTATATCACACATAGAATAAGATGTAAACCTCCACTATATCTATATAATGTGAACCCTGCCTGTCCAAATTCACTTCTGCCACTTCCCTCACCGTAGCTACAGTGGCCTCCTTCTCTTCCTCAAACATGCTAAGCTTGGCTTCCCCATAGATTCTTTACATGGCTGATCTCATCACTGGTGTTCTGTCTGATCTTCGTGTAGCTTCCCTGTTAGTATTCAGACATGGGCCTCACCTTTATCAAACAGGCCCTCCCCAACCACCCAAACTAAGTTAGTCATCTAATGACTTTGGCCACCTGATTGCATCAGTTCTTCATCAGTTCTTTAGACTGAAGGCAGGAGGAAAAGTGGGCAATAGAGGATGAGATGGTTGTATGGCGTCATTGACTCGATGGACATGAGTTTGAGCAAGCTCTGGGAGTTGGTGATGAACAGGGAAGCCTGGCGTGCTGCAGTCTATGGGGTTGCAGAGTCGGACATGACTGAGTGAATGAATTGAACTGAATGTTTATCTCAATCTTTTCCCTGCCTTAAATTCTCTTTGTAACATTCATCACAACCTCAGTTCTCTCTTGTCATTGTTTAATTGCCCTTTTCTTTCCTTTTGTTCTCTAAGATGTAAGCTTTGTAACATCTGGGATGGCCTGTCTCATTCACTACCATTTGTTCAGCACCTGGGACAGCATCTAGCACATATTTGATCACTTGACCAATAAATTAAGAGATTGAACAAATGGATTTTATTTGGGAAAAGTAGAACAAATAAACCCCCATTCAGCTTCATCTAACCATTTTTGAAGGAAAGAGAAAAACAAAAGTCCTAGTATATCGTATCATTCGTGATGTTGGAAAGCACATAATAGAAATTGGCTTTGGCTGCCGTATATGAAAAGGAAAATTTATTTTTATTTATCATCCATTCAGGACTCCTAGTCCTAAGAATTAACATCCAGTGAACCAGACCTGTCTTGGATGCCTGCTTTGCTGTGCCAGAGCAGAGAGAAGAAGGGTCTGGTTTTCTTGGCCTCCATTGGAGGAATTCTCTACTGTCCCAGCCTGTATACAACTGGGGCAGGGGCGGTGGGGGGCGGGCGGGGCGGGGTGGGCAGGGAGACTGGGGGGTATTCTCCAACAGCAAGACCAGGATTTTAATGGGAACAGTGGATGTTAGGCAGCCAAAACATGACAGACATTGAAAGCATTTGGGAAGTTGTTCTGAAATTTCTCTCTGAGCCTGTTGGAGCCATGAACAAGTCATATGAACATTTACCTACTTCCTCCATCTTCTTGACTCATAATAACCATAGCTTGTCCTCAGACGCACATCTTCACTAGTGGTTAATGTTCCTGCACCACTGTTTTCAGAAGATGCTCTCAGATGCCCTTTGGCTTTGTGTCACCCACACAGTAAGCTGTAGTTCCTTGCAGGTCCAAGGGACCCATGGGACCTGGGCCTGCTCCCCTTGAACTGTGCTCCAGCCATTCTGGTCTCCCTGTGCTGCTCTGTGAGTCAGATGCAGTCCCTACAGGATCTGTGTGCTTTGCACCCCTTGATTCCTTCTGTTTTTGCCCTAGTGTCACCTGCTTGGCCATTCTGTCTAAACTGTGTGCACTCCAGGGATTTTTCAGTTCACAGCTGTATCTGCCTGCCTAGAATAGGAAGCTGCAGTAAGTACTTCAATGAGTGAACAAATGTGTAAGGTAATATTGAAAATGAGTTCCAGAAGAGAAATTCCAAAACGGTCCCAAGTAACAAGTATACAGCATTTGAGGTACCTGTTCTGAAATGGCGCGTACTCCTTTGGTTATGTAAATTATGTTGCCTATTAAAAATGAATCATCTCCTACCTCTTGTTTTACAGCACTGGATCAACAGATCCCACTGAATCAAAGTCTCCTTGTTGACAGAGACAAAACAAAAAAGCCTTAGAAAACAACTGGCATTTTCTGAGCATGCCTACAATAGAAAGGGGAGGGTAACTGTCCACAATGCTCCCTCTTTTCATGACATAGCAATGTGGCTTTGGTATGCTATTTCTGTTTATTACTCTGATGGCCCTTCATGCAGATTCGTGGAACACAACAAAACACTTTTTCTGGTTGGTGATGAAGTGACTTAAGAATAGTTGTTTTTTGTGGAAGTAAAACATGCTCTAAATTTACTACCCTTGGAAAGGGTTAAATTACTTGTATTTTAGCAGGACTCTTGTGAGCTAGCTGTTGCATGGGTTCTCAGCTCATGTTCATATATCTCTTCCTATTTGGTAGTTCTGTGGGGTACTTGCAAGAATGTCACATGAGTGGCCAACCTGATACCATGATTTCATAGTATTAACATTGCAACCCAGGAGACCTGAGGCTTCCCACTGCCTGGAGAGCTTCCTGGGAACATAGGCAGAAAGTGGTGTGGGAGGCTTTTACTTAGTGGCCAGCTCTTTGTCTCCCTGTACTGTGCTCTTGAAAAATGATGTAGCACTTTTATCCCTATTACCTATATATTGCAGAACATTTTTGAAATACAGGCAAGCAGAATGAATAAAAAAATGATCATTATCTATCAGCTGGTCCCATAGAGACAGCTTTCTGGATTCATTTTAAATATGTATGTGCCTACTTAATATTATGCAGCTATTTACATGTATCCTGGAGAAGGCAATGGCACCCCACTCCAGTACTCTTGCCTGGAAAATCCCATAGATGGAGGAGCCTGGTAGGCTGCAGTCCATGGGGTCGCTAAGAGTCAGACATGACTGAGCGACTTCACTTTCACTTTTCCCTTTCATGCATTGGAGAAGGAAATGGCAACCCACTCCAGTGTTCTTGCCTGGAGAATCCCAGGGATGGGGGAGACTAGTGGGCTGCTGTCTATGGGGTCGCGCAGAGTCGGACATGACTGAAGTGACTTAGCATTAGCATTATATGTATCCCATGCATACCTTTTATTTTATAAAATCAAGCCATGAATTTATTTCATAAGTTGCTTTTTACTTTTTTACCACATAGTAGATAAGAATCAGGCAGAGGTAGGTTTGAATTCTGTTTCTGCACCTAACTCTGTGACTCTGGGCAAGTTACCAAAACTCCTGTGAGTCTCAGAGCAGGGCCCAAAGGACTCAGGGGTCAATGCTGGAAGCTCTTGGGATGGACAGTAGTGTAAGTCTGAATCAATCTCAGACCTGTTTGATTTTGAATATGTTAGGGCAGCAGTCAGAATGGAACTATTTTAATTCTACTGGGGATGACCCTATTTTTAGTTCTGATTAATTTCACCAGTCATTAAGAATATCTAGAGATGGCACTTAGTCATCTTGAACTCAAATCCCTATTGGAACTTAGCAGGTTGTGTGATCTGCTGAAGTAAGCCCAAAATAAGGAAATCAACTGACAGAAAAATACAACACACTTATCTTTGCTTTACCTCTGAGCTAATATTGGAATTTAATATTCAGAATTAATAAAAGGTGAGTTGAAATAATTCTCTCTGATACTCCATTCTGTATTTGGAACTTAAATCTGATGCCTTTTCTTCCACACTACATCTCAGGGGCACATTCTGCCTCCCAGGTTGCAGGGTGCAATGATGCACTGAGCCTTGCTTTTGTAATGAGTTAATTGCTTTATTTCATAATAGAAAATAGCCTAAACAGAAGTACTTCCAAATTGGACTAGAATGTTGGCATAAAAGATTTTCTATTTGGAGTGACTATTCCTGAGATATTTGTAGAAATCTGAAATTCCACATCAGTCATGTTTAGTCTTCTGTGTGGTATTGCACTGCAGTTCAGTAACTTCTGTTTGTACAGCTCTTTGCTCACACTATCAGTATTAGTTGACAGAGACAAACAGGTCATATCATCTTTATAAAGGTTGAAATCACAAATGGTATATCCTTGAGGATAGTAAAGGGTCAGTTACCTTTAATTCCATAAAGTAAAAATATGGTTCAAGCTATCAGTCTTTGATTTCTGTGAACTGGATTGCAGCATATGAAAGTGAACCAGATAATTTCTTACTAAACAGGTTTCCTGAAGATTACGTTTTAGTAAGCATGAGGAAATCAAATCGCATATTTGTGTAACTATTTAAGCATGCCCGTTTTGACAAATAGTGTTAGGGAAACTGGATTCCTACCTGCAAAAGAATGGAGTTGGACATTTATACCATATACAATAATTACCTCAAAATGAATCAGATACCTTAATGTAAGTATTGAAAGCACAGAACTCTTAGAAGAAAACAGTGGAAAAACTTTTGACATTGGATTTGGCAATTACTTTTTGGCCATGACACCAAAGGCAAAGACAACAAAAGAAAAAAATAAATTGAATTTCCTCAAAATTAAAAATTTTGCCTGCCTCAAAGGATGCTATCAGCAGTGAAAAAGCAACCAATGAATTGGGAGAAAATATTTGCAAGTCATGTGGCTGATAGGGATTAATATCCAGAGTTTATAAAGAACTCATTGAACTCAACAATGACAGAACAACCCAGTTAAAAATGGGCAAAGGGCCTAAATAGACTTTTCTCCAAGAAGATATACAAATGGTCAATAAGCACAGAAAAAGATGCTCAAGTCACTAGTTGTTAGGGAAATGCAAATCACAAGTGCAATGAGATATCAGTTGATACCCATTAAGATGACTGCCATCAAAAAACAGATAACAAAGTGTTGGTCAGAAATGTGGAGAAATTGGAACACTTTTGCCAGGTTGGTGGGGATAGACAATGGTGAAGTTGTTTTGAAAAAGTATGGCTGTTCATCAAAAATTAAACACAGACTTACTGTATTTTCCAGCAGTTCCATTTAAGGACATCTACTCAAACAAATTGAAAGCAGGGTCTTGAAGAGATGTTTGTGCACACATATTCATCCCAGTATTATTTCTAATAGCCAAAAGGTGGAAGCAAGCCATATGTTCCTCAACTAATGAATGAATAAACAAAACATGATCAGCAGAATGAATAAACAAAACATATTCAGCATTATTTAGGAATGAAAGTCTAACACGTGCTACAGTATGAATGAACCTTGAAGACAGTTTGCTGAGTGAAATAAGCCAGCCACAAAAGGACAAATACTGTATGACTGCACTTACATGAGGTTCCTGATGTAGATACCTTGTGATGTCAACCAAAAAAGCCAAGTCTTGGATGCAGTGTTAGCTGTTGAGCCAAGTTGATGATTTTCCCTTAGATCCTGTGATGCGCTGTTCTCAGCAGAACAGAAAGGTCTCTTCAGCACCAGGTGTCTGAGTCTCACATCATTTCCTCCAGCAGACAATTGATCTGCATCCATTTCATCTAGCAGAGTTTAGAGTTCAGAGTTCTGTGCCATTCAGCTGTTTCATGAGGTTAAGTTTCATGCTGTTCCTTTGCTAAATTGTTACAAAATAATGTGATGAATGGGCTTAAGCTTTTTGGACTTGCAAAATACTGAGTTTCCATTGAATAAGAAGTGCACGCTAACAGTGACCATTGAGGGTCACATGTTAATTTTGACCAGTCTACATTAAACTTTTCATAGAACACAACAAAGAATCATTCTCTAATGTTGTGCTTATTGTGAATACTATAGCTATACGTTCTTTAGTCTCTTGAAAATCCTCCTCAGTTCCATGAGTAAATATAACTATCTGGGTTGTATTACTTGTATCTCTCTGTTCTGATCAGCTGCCATGAGAAATACCAAACAACTTGTCTTTTTCCATGAAGTTTATTCTGTAAGTTCTCAGACCTATCTTTACTACACTGAGCAACAAATTTGTCAGCGCTTCATTTTTCACACACATTTCTCGCCATGTCGCATAAAATACCTTTAAACGTACCATCTCTAACTGCTTGGGGAATGTAAGCAATAAGTAGCTGCAGTTTATAGAAGCAGTACTCTGTGCTATGCTGTGCTTAGTCGCTCTGCTGCTGCTGCTAAGTCGCTTCAGTCGTGTCCGACTCTGTGCGACCCCATAGATGGCAGCCCACCAGGCCCCGCCATCCCTGGGATTCTCCAGGCAAGATCACTGGAGTGGGTTGCCATTTCCTCCTCCAATGCATGAAAGGGAAAAGTGAAAGTGAAGTCGCTCAGTCATGTCCAACTCCTAGCGACCCCATGGACTGCAGCCTACCAGGCTCCTCCATCCATGGGATTTTCCAGGCAAGAGTACTGGAGTGGGGTGCCATTGCCTTCTCTGCCTTAGTCGCTCAGTCATGTCGCTCAGTCATGTCCAACTCTTTGCAACCCCATAGATTGTAGCCCGCCAGGCTCCTCTGACCATGGGGATTCTCCAGGAAAGAATACTGGAGTGGGTTGCTGTGCTGTCTTTCAGGGGATCTTCCCAACCCATGATCAAACCAAGGTCTCCCGCTTTGCAGGCAGATTCTTTACCAACTCAGCCACCAGGGAAGCCTAAACTCATTTATGTTCAAAAACAATCCCTTCAGAAAATGTCAATCCTTTTGAGGTTTGTTTCTATTTATTTTTTTAGTAAATCACCTATATTTTCAAAACATGGTCATGGTTCTCAACATAATTGTTTAATAATAGCATCATAAGCTTCCAATACCAGTGTGCTTTGTTTGCTAAACACATAGGAATATACTTAATTATTGAAGGGATATATGTTTTCTTGAAACTTGACTCTCGTCTCCCCCCAACTTTTGATGGAGATGTGGGTAAGAAATGATTTTACCTTCCTTTTAAAATCGCTTAAAGAAAATCAAAACATCTCAGTCTACAGTATTGGAGTCGTAGGAAGTGGTGGAGGCTGTGGCAGCTTGAGTGCATTGTATCTAAAAGGTGCAGCTGCAGTTAACTTCCAGGTTAAAACTAATTTTTATATGAAATCACCCACTCAGTTTACAAATGTTGGCAGCTAATGCAGAATGAACTTCATGGGCAAAGAAACACAGTGAGCTCGTTCAGATGTGTGACCAACAGTTTTCTTTTTCTCCCCTGAACCCTCACAGTCAGCCTTTCCTCCGCCTCCGGTCAGCCCAGCTGCCACTTCGAGGATAAGACTTAGGGATAAGATTTAAGATTTGCAGCTGTTTTCATCTTCCTGTTGGTAGGAATTAAAGCTACCAATAAGAATATGACCTGCTTGTGTTTTAGCTTTCTATTTAATGAAATCGCAGTCTCCTCACTTAAAGATACTGGAGTGAGCATGGATCTAATAGAATACCGCAACAGGGGATGATTAGCACTTGCCTTAAAAAAAATAAAACCATGGGACAAAGCCTGTTTTCATGAGCAATTATCTGTTTTTATTTTCATTAAATTAAAATTAGTTTACAGTTCATTTACTGTAAATAAGTCTTTAAAAGTACACGATTTGAATTCCTCAGAATTTGATGTTTTATCTAAACTGAAGTGGAAATGCCAAGCTTGGTGGACCTGTCATTCCTCTTAGCAAATGAGCTAAGGGGAAGGAGGCTGCCCCAGCCCCCTCCACCACTGTGCATCTTTTGGTTCTTGACATAGTAATGATTATGGATTGGATTCAGGAACACGACAGCTCTGTTGCCAGTGATGGACAGTGTCAGAATCACTTAATAGTGATACAAGATTCTTAAGTGCTTTTAGAGTTTTAATAATTTTTATAAAGTAATGAAGAAATGAGATTTAAGTTTTGAAGTAGTTTTCCAGTTACTTAATTTTAACATACAAACTTCTGGCCCTGGTTTGTTTTTCCAGTAGAAGACATGAAAAATTGAGATGTTAAAACGAAAGGGTGCCAAGTCATTGCACGCGTTTTCTGTCTCATCCATGCTGTAGGGGGAACGCAGCGATTGCCGCGTGCCATTGGGATGTCCCTGGCGAAAGAGCTCATCTTCTCTGCGCGTGTGCTCGATGGCCAAGAAGCCAAGTCAGTGGGCTTGATCAGCCATGTTCTAGAACAGAACCAGGAGGGGGACGCTGCCTACAGAAAGGCCTTGGACCTAGCAAGAGAGTTTTTACCTCAGGTATTTAACTACTTTTCTCTTTTTTTTGCCCTTTGTTATAACCTTACAACAAATTGACAAAACCAGGGATCATCTTACCTACCTATAATGTCCTTTGCTTGCTTTCCAAGTAGAGAAGTGTACAGGTAGCTGTAAAACTAGAAATCATATACTAGATTAACATTAAGAGCCTTCAGAATTAAGATTTGAAGGTAGTTCAAGGCCCTTACTGTAGCTGTACATTGATAACATATTACATGCGTGTTTATCACATGCAACAGAGATTCCCAGCAACTTAAGTTGTTCGCCAACTAGTCCTCCTGACCTGAACTGTACACATGGGCTTTCACACTGGATTGTCCCCAAACTGAAACACAAATAAATAAGGAGCCCACAGTCCATTATGTCAAGCGAGCTTTCATTGAGATCACTTACCTTGAGATAACCTGCTTAAATAGCACCAGTTTGTGTATCTTATTGTGTTTGGTTTCATGGTGATGGAGGCCTTGTTTTAACTCCTTTGTGCACAATCCACTTCTTCAGAAGTGCACTTCAAATCTGGGAATCACTGCACGTTTACTCACAGATCTTAATCCTCGTGAGCAGTAGTATTAATAATAAACAGAGCGTCAAGGGACCTGTTGGAAGGGTTTCTTGATTCTCTGTTTCAGAAGTATTTTTCAAATAGTCCTTTGTTCGGAAATCATAGATTAAAGGATTTTTGCTAAGTAAACAATTAGTGATTTGTCTTTATTCCCAATGGATTGTAAAACTTTTATTATAGTTCCCTAACCAAACAGAGACATTACTTTGCCAACAAGGTCCGTCTAGTCAAGGCTATGGTTTTTCCAGTAGTCTTGTATGGATGTGAGAGTTGGACTGTGAAGAAAGCTGAGCGCCAAAGAATTGATGCTTTTGAACTGTGGTGTTGGAGAAGACTCTTGTGAGTCCCTTGGACTGCAAAGAGATCCAACCAGTTCATTCTAAAGGAGATCAGTCCTGGGTGTTCTTTAGAAGGAATGATGCTAAAGCTGAGACTCCAGTACTTTGGCCACCTCATGCGAAGAGTTGACTCATTGGAAAAGACTCTGATGCTGGGAGGGATTGGGGGCAGGAGGAGAAGGGGACGAAAGTAGATGAGATGGTTGGATGGCATCACCGACTCGATGGACATGAGTTTGAGTGAACTCTGGGAGTTGGTGATGGACAGGGAGGCCTGGCATGCTGCGATTCATGGGGTCGCAAAGAGTCAGACACGACTGAACGACTGAACTGAACTGAACTGAACCATTTCTGGAGTCAAAATTACTTCCTTTCTAACTCAAGCAGTATTTGTAACCTCTTTTGAGGCCATGAGTTCTTTTGGGGACTCTCATGAATCTCTCTAGAAAAATGCATGCACCCTCCACATTTGTTCGGGGTTCTGTATCCAGTTTCAGGAGGCATCCTTGGAGTTCTTTGTTGTGAGACAGAGCCCAGGTCTGCTGTGGCACACCTGTCCCCTGCAAGCTGTCAGTTGGGGCCTCTCATTTGAGTTGGTTTCTAAAGCCACACTGCCCAGTGTTGGTGCTATTTCAGTCCTTCTCAATTAAGTTACGAGCTGTAAGCTCTTTCAGGGTGGGGCCCTTATATATGTTCATTCCCTGTTGGAGGTAACACAGAGCCTTATACTCTAAATCAGTAGAGAGCTAATACAAGACTTTCACTACTTTAAGATTAAGGAAAGCTCTCATTGTAACTTTGGTATTAATGTTTCTTCAAAATATTAAGGAAACATCTAGCTAAAGAGAGATTAAAGGTGTACACATATCAGGAGAAGTGATAGTTTAACTCCATACAGATTTAGTGACTTCCTCTAGCTTAAAACTTGACTACCAGAGCATGTCTCAATTGAAGTAAAGCAATGTACTTAAGGAAGGTTTGGGCGTAATTCCAGTTCTGAGATTCACAGCCTCCCATGGTCCTTGGACGTGAGTGTTCAGCTCCCTGTTACAGGTCTCCGCCAGGGTGGCGGGTGGCTCATTAGCCGCTTGGTGCCTCTGTGCTTCCTTTCTTTATCTCACTCTGAGAACTGGCTTTCTCGTATGCTATCTCGCTCTCGCACATGCGCGCTCTCTCTTTCTCTTTCTCTCTCTCTCTGCCCGCAGCTCACCCCACCCTAGAGCCTCCTTCTCCCCACCTCCACACTGACATCTGGCCGCACCCTGCCATGTGGTAAACCAGGCTGTCCTCCTTGTCCCTTTCATCTGAAGGACACCCTCTGAGAACATTAATTGCTAACATTATTTTTCCCCCAGCTGAAGGGAGATGTCAGATGACTTCGGAAAATGTGTAACTGTGAAACTATATGCACAAGTTACAAAGCAGAATTTGAGATGGAACAATCTTTATTTTTAAAGATCTTGTTACTAAATGATGAGTCTCTAAGTAATCAGGAAACTCCTAAACAATTAGGATTTCTGCGTGATTTCTGTATTTGTGTGTATCTACTTCTGTTTTTCTATCTGAGGGAAAAAATGGTTTGTATATATAGAAGAGACACTGGTTTCATATTTTAAAAGAGAAGCTAATTGAATAAGCGTTATATCTAATAGTGTTTTCATTTTCCTATTTCTCCAGTTCTGCCCAAAGTGTGGTCTGTGGACTAGCAGTCCAGGCATCCCTGGGAGCACGGCCCATCCCCGACCCCTGAATCAGTATCACCGTTTTAACAAGGGACCTGGGGACTTTTGTGCATGTGGAAGTCTGGCCAGCATTTGTCTGGGTCAGCTGGTGATAAAAGTGAAAGGATAAAATTCTCATTGAGAGGAGTACTCTGTTTTGTTCTGTTTTTTAGTGAATTGTTGATCTTAAAAAGAAATAGTACATACAAATTACGTTTGGAAGAATTCTAACTAAGATACTTGCCTAAGTCTCAGAAAATTGCAGGGTCTTAAAATTTTTCAGCAGATGATTTAGGAATGAATTTAGGTAGGTTAAAACTGATAACCAAAAAAAAGGCATTTTTCATGCCATCATGCATTTATCATGCATTTATGCACTTACTGGATTCCTTTGTTGTGCCTCTTATTTAGAGCCCCTTGCATTTTAATTCAAAAGGTGCTTTAAACTATACCATTCAATTCTAATTCATCACTCATAACAATTTTCAGGAATTTAAAATGTGATCAAATAAATTCCATCTGGAGGATTATGGTTTTCTAAGACAAAACCTTCTCGCAGAGGGCTCTCAGTTTTGACCCTCACACATCTTGAAGGACTCATCTGGACCTGCAGCTTTTGTGTAATGTGGGAGTACTGCCTGGAGGACATGTCTTTACTAGTACATCATCATTGTGATTAATTATTGATGCCCAGGGAAGAACGATACAGATCCACTGGCTAAAACAGATGATATCTGCACTCCCATGTTAATCAAGAGCGTCAGCCTCATCTCCAGCCCAGTTCGGTTCAGTTCAATCTCTAGTCATGTCCGACTCATTGCAGCCCCGTGGACTGCAGCATGCCAGGCTTCCCTGTCCATCACCAACTCCTGGAGCTGACTCAAACTCATGTGCATCGAGTCAGTGATGCCATCCAACCATCTCATCCTCTGTCGTCCCCTTCTCCTGCTGACTTCAGTCTTTCCCAGCATCTGGGTCTTTTCCAGTGAGTCAGTTCTTGTATCATGTGGCCAAAGTATTGGCACTTCAGCTCCAGCATCAGTCCTTCCAATGAATATTCAGGACTGATTTCCTTTAGGGTTGACTGATTTGATCTCCTTGCAGTTCAAGGGACTCTCAAGTCTTCTCAAACACCATTTCAAAAGCATCAGTTCTTCTGTGCTCAGCTTTCTTATAGTCCAACTGTCACATCCATACATGACTAATGGAAAAACCATAGCTTTGACTAGACGGATCTTTGTTGGCAAAGTAATGTCTCTGCTATTTAATATGCTGTCTAGGTTGGTCATAGCTTTTCTTCCAAGATGCAAGTGTCTTTTAATTTCATGGCTACAGTCACCATCTGCAGTGATTTTGGAGCCCAAGAAAATAAAGTCTGTCACTGTTTCCATTGTTTCCCCATCTATTTGCTATGAAGGAATGGGACCAGATGCCATGATCTTAGTTTTCTGAATGTTGAGTTTTAAACCAGCTTAAACTTTCACTCTTTCACTTTCATCAAGCATCTCTTTAGTTTCTCTTCCCTTTCTGCCATAAGGGTGGTGTCATCTGCATATCAGAGGTTATTGATATTTCTCCTGGCAGTCTTGATTCCAGTTTGTGCTTCATCCAGCCTGGCATTTCACATGATATACTGTGCATATAAGTTAAATAAGCAGGGTGACAACATACAGCCCAACCTTCTGTCAAACCACTGATGGGTATGTTAATTGTGCCAAACACTCTTACCTCCTTTTCTTTTTCCTACTTGTAGGGAGATTTGCTGTACAATAGAAAGCCTTCTACTGGACACATGCCACCTGCCGACGTCCTCCAAACATCTAGTGTGCTGTGCTGCAGCACGCTGTGGGCTCTGCGTCATGTGGTGATGCAGTAGTTTGCTACAATTACAATTTATTAATAATTAAAAGCCCTGCGTGCGTGCTTAGTCGCTCAGTTGTGTTCGACTGTTTGTGACCGTTTGGGCTGTAGCCATAGGTTTCTCAGGCAAGAATACTGGAGTAGGTTGCTGTTCTTCCTGTGGAAGATCTTCCCAGCCCAGTGATTAAGCCTGCGTCTCCTGCATCTCCTGCACTGCAGGTGATTCTTTACTCTCTGAGCCATCAGGGAAGCCCAAAGGCCTTGCAAATCTCCTAAAATGAATTTTCCGTCAGTTATCTTACAGCCATTGTTGCTTCTATACTATGGATCCAGCAAAGGGAATTTCTGAATTTAACTGTGATGTACAACATAATTTGCATTAATAATAGTTAAAATATGTTTTGTTTGAATTTTAGGGACCTGTTGCAATGAGAGTGGCAAAATTAGCAATTAATCAAGGAATGGAGGTGAGTGTCCTAAGCTTTTTGTTGGAATAGGTAGTGGAAATTAATTTAAATGAACCATTATTTTTTAATATTCTAAAATATTTACTGCTGTGATTACTGAAAGCTACTGAGGTGTTTTTTAGCTACATCAGTGATTTTAGTCTGCTTATAGCTGTAGTTGATTCAGTATCATAATCACAGAATTCAGTAATTTCACTTGTGCCTTGAAGCATATGACATGTTCATTATTTTTGCCATTGAGTTAATAGACTTATTGGCTAGTAGTTCATAGAAAACCAAAACAAAAGAGTATTCTGTGTATTCTCAGCACCATTATCATATTACCAAAAAAAAAAAAAAAAGTTCTAAGGAGAACTTCCTGTTGCAAAGCTCCTACTAAGCATGGAGACCATCTTTAACTTCTCCATGTGCTTTCTCCAGTGAGACACAGTAAACCCTGTAGGGAGCCCTGGGGTTACTCTGGTGATATAGTCCAAAGGAGCGGAGGCCTTAGGACAGGGGAGAGATAAGCAGGCCAAGGGATCCATGCAGGCACCCATTTACTTTGGGCTTTGCATTATAGCAGTTGTATTTTGGATAAATTATAGGAATTTTAAAGAAAGACACTTCTTCCTTACAGACCCAGAAGTGCTGTATTTTCCTGGGCTTCATAGCAGTAAAACAGGGTTGAATTTGTTAGCAGTAAACACATTTAAAGAAAATTTAAAGGCATTTGATTGGGTTTTAAAAATTCTTTCCTTCTCCAGGGGATATTTCTGACCCAGGGATTGAACCCAGGTCTCTTTCATTGCAGGCAAATTCTTTGCTATCTGAGCTGCCAGGCAATATATAGATATATCTTATGTACTTTATAAAGACTTCACCTACATTAACTCATTTGATCTTCCAATAACCCCATTTGGTAGATACTATAATTAGCTACTGGTTCAGATGCACCTCTCTGAGGCAAAAGAGGTTAAGTAACTGTGTAAGCAAGGTTACACAGCTCACATATAGTAGACTCAGAATTTGAACCCAGGCAAGCTAAGTTTCTTATGCTGGTCATACTTCTGATTTGCTGTATTACATCAAAGAATTCTGTTCTTTTGGAATAAGGTTGTTAAATTTGAATTTATATTGAAATACCATATTTTTAAAAAGTAATTCTTGCTAAAATGAGTTATATTTTTATTATCAGGTCGATTTAGTAACAGGATTAGCCATAGAAGAAGCATGTTATGCTCAGGTATGTGATAAAATCTCTTTAATTCAATGCAGATACACCCCTTACCTTCTGTATAAGTCAACTAAATTATATATCATGAGCAGATTTGACTCATGCCTATTACAGAATCATACAAATGGGTTGAAATTGTTTGTTTCTTTTCTTTAATTATCACCAGCTCTTGTGACTGATTCTGTTTCACTTAATGATGACTCCTGTCTACATAATTTAGAAAACCATTGGAATAATTGTTAGCAGCATTTGTTCTGTAGATGTCTCTCTGGCTCATGTTGTGTTTTCTGGGTGTGGTTGGAACCCTCACTTCAGGGCAGAGAGATGGGAGGAAGGCAGCTGTGACCATGTGCCTCTAGGGAACATCAGAGTTTGAGACTCATTGACTTTTCCTGATGTTCTGAACCTTTTCTCCTACCCACTGAAAGTTCACTAATTCAATTACATATGGTTTTCTTTTTTATACACAAATTAATAGGGCTTTTTGTAGAGGAACAAATCTTCCTTCCTCCCTTCCTTTCTTCTGTCCTTTTTTAAATGAAAGATAACATTTTGTTTTAGGGCATGTAAAGTGGCCTAAGAGTTTTGTTCCACCTTTTCTGAGAATTGGAAACTGTGTTAGCTCCCATTTAAGCATGGTAGAATCATGAATTAGAAGCTAGAGCTAGAGTGTAAACTGTGGTCTGTATATATAAATTGCCACCTGTCATTGATGAACACATGCCATGAATGAACTAAATTACAAACCTCTTACAAATGGACAACCTCAGAGTCTGAAGAAAAATTTTAAAAGCATATTTGGCCACACCTTATCAAATGTAAAGGAATAGGAATTGTACAAAAGAGTCAGACCACAAGGGAATTAAACTAAAACTCAGTTAAAGAAAGACAGATGAAACCCTACCTATTAATGGTGAGATTTAATCTTTTTAATAAGATTGAACAGTGTGCTTCTAAATGACATGTGTCAAAGAGAAAGTTTCAAGAGGAATTAAGATATATTTTGAGCCAAATCAAAATGAAAATATAGCTTATCAAAATTTGTGTAAATACATCAAAAATAATGTTTACAGAGAAATTTATAGCATTAAATGTGTATATTAGAAAAGAAAGTTCTTTTCTAATTCTAAAAGAAGTCAATTTATCAGAAATGCAAGAAAGGTTATTATTCCTGATCCTGTTGACACTGAAAGGATAAAAGAATACTGTGAACTATGTATGGCCACAAATCTGATAACCTAGATGAAATAGACCAATTTCTTAAAAGACAAAATACACCAAAATTCATACAAGGAAAAACAGATAATCTGAATAGTCCTATGTTTTTAATACAGATTAAATCAATAATTAATAAGCTTCTGAAATAGCACCAGGCCCAGATATTTTTCACTGGTGAATTCTACCAGACATTTAATGAAGAAATTATGCCAATTATCTACAGCCTTTTCCAGAAAATAGAAGCAGAGGGAATATTTCCTAACTTATTCCATTAGGACAGTGTGTGTGTGCGTGCTGACACTTAAGTCGTGTCCGATTCTTTGCAACCCTGTGGACTGTAGCCTGCCAGGCTCCTCTTTCTCCATGCAAGAATACTGGCGTGGGTTGTCATACCCTCCTCCAGGGGATCTTCTGAACCCAGGGATCAAACCTGCATCTCTTACATCTCCTGCATTGGCAGGTGGGTTCTTTACCACCAGTGCCTCTGGGAAGCCCAAAGACAGTATTATCCTCATAACAAAACTAAAGATATTACAAGAAAGGAAAACTGTAAACCACTATCTCATGAATATAGATATAGAAATCCTCAACAAAATAATAGCAAACTAAATCCAGCAATCTATAAAAGGAATTATATGCTACAACCAAGTAATATTTTTTCCCCAGATATGCAAGGCTGGTTCAGCATTCAGAAATCAATATAATCCAAGCTAAAGAAGGAACTTTGGTGAAAGAAATCACTATTTAAATAAATAGATAGCTCATATTCATGGATGGCAAGACTCAATATTTTAAGATATCACTTCTTCCCAACTTGATCATACGTGTAGTGCAATCCCAATAAAAATGCCAGAAAGCTATTTTCCTAATACTGGCAAACCAGTTCTAAAGTTTATATGTGAAGTCCAGAGACATAGATTAACCACCACACTAGTAAGGAGCAAGGTTGGAGGAATGGCACTACTCATCTTTAAGACTTACAGTAAAGCTGCAGTAATCAAGAAAGTGTGGTTCTGGCAAAAATAAAGACAGATAGGCTAATGAAACAGAATAGGGGACTCAGATTCATACAAATGTAGTCAGCTGATCTTTGACAGAAGAGCAAAGGCAATTCAATGAAGAAAAGTAATCTTGAAAATCAATAGTACTAAAAGCATGTGGACATTCAACTACCAAAAAAGAAAAAATCTAGTCATTAACCTTATACCTTTTACAGAACTTAACTGAAAATGACCTATAGACTTATTTTTAAATGTAAAATGAAAAACTATAAAACTTCTTGAAGTTAGCATAGTAGAAATTCTAGGTGACCTCAAGTTTGGCAGTGGCTTTTTAGATATAATGCCAAAAGTGTAATTCATGAAAGAAAAAGAATTTGTTTATTAAAATTAACTTACTACTATGCAAAAGACACTGTGAAGAGAATGGAAAGATAAGCCATAGACTGGGGGAAATATATTTGCAAAACATATCTGATAAAGGACTTATATCCAAGGTACAAAAAAAACTTTTAAAACTCAAATAGCTTTTATAGTAAGAAATAGTAAGAAAATAGCTCATTAAAAAGAAGATATAAGGTCTGAAGAGATACCTCACCAAAGTAGGTATACAGAAGGCAGATAAGCATAAGTAAATATGGTCCGCATCATATGATATTAAGAAATGCACATAAAAACAGGATTTCCCAGTTTAGCCCATTTCTTATATAATTTTACCACATGACCTAGTGGTCATGCAATTTTGCATTTACCCAAATGAGTTGAAAACCTATGTCCACGCAAAAGCTACACAGTGGTGTTTATTATAGCAGCTTTACAAAGCTGCTATTCCTAAGTTTTGTAAAACTTGGAAACAACCCAGATGACCTTCAGTAGGTGAATGAATAAAAGCTGTGGTATTAATATGTGCATTCAGTGGGGTGTTTGTTACTCAGCAGTGAAAGGAAATGAGCTACTCTGCCAGGAAAAGACAAGAAGGAACCTTAAACACATATGGCTAAATAACAAATTTTAATCTTAAAAGTCCATACTATGTGACTCCCAATTATGTGACATTCTGGAAAAGACATGGGCGGGGGCGTGGTCAGGGATGACTAGGTAAAGCATTAGGGATGTGTAGCCAGTCAGCTTGTTTTCTATGATGCTGTAATTAATGGTGGATACATGACATTATGTGTTTGTCAAAACGCATAGAATATCCCTAATGTTACTATGGACTGGTTAATAATACTGTGTCAGTATAGGCTCATTAGTCATAACAAATATATCATGTTAATAAAGGATGTTGATAATAGGGGAAACAGTGAGGGGCTTGAGGGCAGTATATGGGACTCTGAACTTTCTGCTTAGGTTTTTAATAGACCTAAAATTGTCTAAAAAATAAACTCTTAATTGTATTGAAGTATGTTTAGTAAAATGGAAGAAAAAAGCATATTGGAGTTAGAATGATAAATCTGCTCATGTAATTTAAATTGTTCAGATGATTTCACAATTTTAGATTGTCTTTTAATTAGTTTCCTTAGATAAAGCTCATTAAACTTTTATAGCTGTTTTTCATTTTGGGCACAGATAACGTACTGTTTTGCTTCTCTTAGACCATTCCAACAAAAGACAGACTTGAAGGTCTTCTTGCTTTTAAAGAGAAAAGGACCCCTCGCTATAAAGGAGAATAGAAGAAACAGAAATCTTTAAAATGCCAATGTAAAAAATAATACTCCTGGAAGTACCTTTCAGATCCACATATGCCTCAGCACCTGGAATTGCAGTGACCAAAGTGAAGAACGAGTTATCTGTGTACTGAATTAAGTATCTGGAGTGGGCCCATATGTGTACTTTGTTCAAATATGTATCATCATACTCATTCAGATTTGTAAGCTAGTTGTGTATACTGTCAAAAACACCAATTCAAAATTAGGTATACATTTTTAAATACCTCCTGCATATGAGGCTTTCTGTTCTTAATTTTTTTAATGTGAATAATTTATATATTATACTCTCTAGGAAAAAATATTGATTGTATGTCTCCTGTGCTATAGTATGAAAATAAATTTTATTTCTATACACCAAAAATGCGAAGTTATACCAAATAAAGTTTCTAAGGGATTGTATATACATGCACCTACAGACTTACATCTCATACTGAAAAAGGAGTTGATAGGATTCTGAGTGAAAATTACCAAATATGAATAAAATTAGTGAAAAGAAAACTTGGAAATTTTTCTCTTACCCCATTCTTTTTGTATTGAATAAGTCATTGCATGTTGGATTTTAGAAGAATCCACCTATCTATTGCTGATTCTATCAGGTGACCTCTTTATGTAGTCAGTCTTAGAATACAGTGTGGATGGTGGAGAATTAATCCAGTCAGAGACTGGGGCCAAAGGCCTCGTGCAGCCAACTGGAGGCCTGGTACAACCTTGAAGCCCTCCTAGCCAGTGGCCTGGCTCCCTGCCCTAACCCAGAAGTAAAATGGTGTACTAAGGTCGGCCCATTGAAGTGCCTTGGTCCTGGATTAAGGGTGAAGTGGAGTTTGCTCTTCTCTTCCTCTCCCTAGCTATTTGCACCTGATTTCAGTAAGGAAGGAAGGTGAACACGGTAACCCTTTCTCCCCCACCTAACAACCATCATACCTTTCTAACCCTGTCCAGGTAAGCACCTAGAGATGGAGGGGCTCCAGGGTCATGTGAGTTTATTTGGCCTTGCCTGGGAGGCAGATAGGAAGTGTGTGGGAATTAGCTATGTAATTCAGCAAAAGGGAGACGAACAGTATGCTCCCTGAATGAATCTGAGCTAGCTTTATTTTGTATTCATTTTATCAAACCTCACTGCTTTCTGGGGCTGCATCCAGGGCTGAGTCCAGCAGCACCAGCAAAGCCTCCCTTTTCTGGGACCCACCCTCTCCTGTTATCTGCCAGCTCTGGGGTGCCGCACTGTCCCCAAACACTGCATTGAAGTCAAGTTCAGCACGTGGGTGACTGCCTGTTTCATGCATTTCCACAGCTTCTTTGTTCTTGGAAAGCATAGACTTGGAATTTTTGAAATCATCGAAACTTAGTTTTTAATTTGAGAAATTGAACTCTCAGTCTCGATTCTAAAATCCTTGAGAGAGAGAAGCATGAACTTACCCTCGGCTGATGGTCACACCCTTGTTCACACTGTTCACACCCTTGTGCTACGGCCAGCCCTGTGCCCTGTCACCTTTGCCACTGACACTATGCAGGCTATGACGTTTGCTCAGCTGATCAGTGTTGTATGAAAGGAGCTTATTAAAATTCATGTTCGGCTTTGGCGATTGTATCTGCTGGTGTGTACACTTTGCTGACAAAGTTGTACCTAATTCGTTTCCTACAGGATAATTTGCAAATAAAGTGCTGGTCCTTGTTTTCATGGTCCTTTAAAGGCATCACCGACTCAATGGTCATGAGTTTGAGTAAACTCTGGGAGTTGGTGATGGACCGGGAGGCCTGGCATGCTGCAGTCCATGGGGTCGCAAAGAGTCAGACACGACTGAGCAACTGAACTAAACTGAAAGGTTTCAGGACTATTTTTCTCTATCCATGACATTTTCAAAGGCCACTTCCTTTCTGAATAGGAAATAATTATGTTCGCGGGGAAATTGAGTGTGCTGAGTGACTTGTCTCTCCTGTCTTGGATTTGTAGTCTGCTGCTGATTGAACATCATTTAATCTAACAAGTTCTGATTAAGTCACTGGAGTATGTCTGAAAGCAAAGACATCCTCCTGTAGTAACTTCCACGTGTCTGCTCAGCTGTCTCTACAGATATTTGCATTTCTCTTGGTTTTCCCTTTAGCAAAGCAGTCTTGCTGGGGCGTGGTCCTAACACTCCACCCAGGTTGAGGTCCAATGGCCGGTGGTTGCGGGAGGTGGGAGAGCTGCTTTTTCCAGAGGGAGCGCCTGCTCTGACAGGTGAGCCCCAACTTCTTTTGTTTTCCTCCAGAACTTGAGTGTTTTCAAGTCCTTAAACTGAAACCACGTCAAATCGACGCAGCAAGCCGGAAACAGTGGATGTAGCCACACATTCAGATGAAGCTAAAGGCGGTTGAGAGGGAGGGAGGGTGATTAACCAGGCACATTTACAATTCAGGGCAAGAACATTTCGTGTTATCTCAGAACAGGAGACCTACTAGTATTGAGGTAATGTAGTGCTGGTTAATGTATAACTTATCTCTGGAAGGAAAAGAGGTATCCAAGTTAACAGAGGTTCTGAGTCAAGAGAGGACTTGTAATCACGGCCGAGAGAAGACTTGGGTTTCCTGTGACTTGTTTTCTGTGATTTAAAGGGTCATTTCAAGTTTGTGTTGTTTTCAATAAAAAACACCTGGCTTTCCTGTGCTTTTTCCCTCCTTTTCTGGCTGTCAAAAAACTTGGCTTGTCATACTTTTTCTGACAGTACATAGAATAGCACTCTGGATACGGACTAGAGTAATTGGGTGTCATTTTGTGGATAGTGTAATTACAGAAAATGCTTGTTTTTCAAATGGACTCATAGCTGGCTACCCGCTGGTCCAATTCCTCACTTGATCTCCACTCCATCTTCTAGTTAGGGGAGGCCCTACATTTGTTTTGATTTGGGGTCCAAAAATCCTGACAGGTAGGCAAACATTTTAAATGTTTAATCCTTCTGTTGTTTGCCTACTCACCTAGTTAAATATTAACTAATGTGTATGTCGACATTTATTGGATTTTATCAGAAGACAATAGAAATTTTCTCATTTAAACAAGACGTGTACATGCATCACAAAAGAAAAAATAACAGCATTTCAAAGTTACTTGATAATATTTTGATAAAAAGAAGAGCCATTCTTCTGTGTTGACGAAACAGGCTACAGATTGTGAGATGTGGTTGGGGATGTTTGGCAGGTAGGAGGATGAAAAACTGCTCAAAATATTTGTGGATCTCAAGCCCTGAAAACTCACTGTTTGAGATGTCTTTTGGGGAACATCCCAAAACTCAGCTACCCCTCAGAGGGCTGGCTCCTAATCATCAAACAGTTTGGTTCACAGTGTTTGTTTTTCAAACCAAACCCCAGGGTAATACAAGAGAGCTGGGTACCTGGTGAGAATAAAAGACCCCAAGGACCCTCGAAGACACACGCCTCTCAAGTGGTCAGGGCCAGCCTTTGTGACATTCATCCATGCAGCACCAGCTTCAAAGTAGGAAGGTGACCCTTCTACAGTGAGCTGACAATTCCCTGGGGCCAGCAAAGTGAGCTCATGGCCACCAGGGTGTCAATCCCATTTTGAAGTACAGAAAACACAGTATTGCATGTTTGGATTCAAGGGAACAGTTTGACAATATCATTGAGGATATTATGTGCAGGCGACAAGAGAATTAGAGCTGGGTATTGTTAACGATAATAATGACTACAGCTTATGAAGCCCTAAATGCCTCCAGGTGTGTCTATCCGCAGTTGTTTACTTTTCATAGCATCCGGAAAAGGAGAGGTGCTGGTTATTCCTGGGATCCAGAGCAGGAAACGAACACAGTTTGATGACGGGTGGTGGAGTCCAAGACTGAACCTGAGACTGTTGACTTGTCATACTGTTAAGCCTGAAAACAGCTGAACAGCACAACCAAAGACTGCCAATAGATGTGTGTCAACCTTTGCCCAAAGTGGTTCTAGTTTTCTTGAGACTCGAGACACTAGATGTGCGTATTGAGGGGTCAGAAGACGAGACAGTGTGACGGTTACAGCGATGCCTGCTCAGCGTCTCTAAACTAAGCCCTTTGGCTACCTGGTCACATCCAATACTTAAAAACCTTAGGAAATGGGTTTGTCATTTTATCGTATAAGAAACTGAAGCCAGAGCTATGTCTGTGGTGGGCATTCTGAATTCAGAGCCCCCAACGCTCATCATGACACCTGGAGGATATGGAGCCAGTCTTGGCAGCTGTGAACAGTGAGTCTGAGGACTCGTGTTTGATAAGAATACCCATTAGAAGCGCATGTGGGTCAAGAGCCCCCCGTGCTGCTTCTGGGGAAGAATGATGAGCCTCTTGCTCTATTCTGCACTGGTCAGGCCCACCCGAAGTCTTGTATTCACTTCTTAATGTCACAGTTCCAGTTGCTTGTAGATTCACTTTGTGCTTTTCTGGAAAGCACACAGGCGTTCTTCACCCAAGTTTTCAACTCTTCTGAAACCAGTGATGAGGCCATTTGGTAAAAGCATCTCCTCCCTCTGAGCCTGTTTCTTCACCTATAAAGGAATCCCATAGTCGTTTGTGATCCCTGCAAAGACAGATCGGGTGTGTCCGTGCAAAAGGGCTGTGGAATCAGTAAGGTCATCTTCTACAGAAGTGGTGGTGATGTTTGATTTTTTCCATGTTTCAAGAGACCTGTTGGAACAGGTAGGCGGGTCTCACAACCACACCCAGTTCAGGGTCATGTTCAGGAACCTGAATGTTCACCCAGGAAACAAGAGGTTGGGGAAACCTGGTGGCTGTTCTTGTTTTTTTAACTACAGTGTGAAACTGGAAACTTCGAGGCTGCAAGGGGCCAGAGGAAGCCACACAGGTCCTCATCCCCAACACTCCTCTTCTGCTCTGTTCTGTGTTTATCCACACACAAGCTATGGTCAATAGGGGAAGCTGCTTCCATACTCCCAGGCCCAGAAGCAGCTCCCTGCCACTGAGGTTGAAGAAGAAAGTGGGCAAGGGGTTGGGGCAGAGGACAGCTGCTCCAACTCAGCTCTGTCCCGGAAGTCATCCAACGGCTCCCCTTCAATCCCAACACAGGCTGAAGAGATGGGAAATACGCGGCTGCAAGGACAGCTCACTAGTGAGTTGGGTCATAAAGAAGCACCGAGAGCAGTGACCTGCCTAAGTGGGTCTGTATTTAATAACTACTTTGGCCCTTGGGATAATCCATAACTTAGCAGTAGTTCTTTTAATATTTTGAGGAAAAGTATCCTTAGGCTTCCCTGGTGGCTCAGATAGTAAAGAATCTACCTGCAATGCAGGAGAGCCGAGTTCGATGCCTGGTTTGGGGAGATCCCCTGGAGAAGGAAATGGCAACCCATTCCAGTACTCTTGCCTTGAGAATTCCATGGACAGAGGAGCCTGGCGGGCCACAGTCTATGGGGTTGCAAAATGTCAGTCACGACTGAGCCCCTACCAGTTTTGCTTTCATCCTTGGGCCTGAATGCCATGCTGATAGTACCAGTTTCGAGGGCCGGGGAGGGAGGATTATCCATTTTCTCATCACCCTGTTGGCTCTCACGTGGCTGCCTGGTGGGCGCCCTGCCCGGAGGAGGCTCCAGGAGATTCGGTCCCTGTGGCCACTGAGCCGTGGGAGCACGGTGGGTGCCTGCCCTGCCTACTCCCCACATCCCATGGCCAAGGTTCAGTCCTATTGGCTTTTCAAAGACTGTCACATGTTCTGCAAACGCAGTCTCTTATGAACCCATTTCACAGAGCAGGGCCTGAATTCTAAGAGAAAGAGTGAAAATTACCGTGGCATCGAGTGACGGCTCATGAAGGAACTGTGTTCTTTTAGTCGTGCTGTTCGCAGGCCGAGGTTTCAGAGGCGCTGGGATGGGCAAATGCACTTCTTGACCTTTTTGAAAGTAGTCTGAGTCACTTTCACTTTCAGCCTCTAAACCTTTCTGAATGAATCCTTTGTGCAGTTTACAGAAAGTGAAGAGCAGTTTGGCAACTGAGAAAAGTTCAAACTCCTCACCGCCTCTCCTACATTGAGTAACATTTCTTTTGAGTTGTCTATTAACAGTTCTGAAACAAACTTTTTATGAAGCCTAGAACTTGCTCATGAGTGGCCTTATTTTGAGCATTTCAAAAATACAAGAAATGTGTTTTGTGCCATAAAAGACAGGAAATGACATCCCACATCTGACTTGGTGGAAAGAAATGTAATTATTGGAATGGTTTGATTGGTATAATTATGCATATTACCTATCAGTGACTCAGATGCTTACAGGACACAAAGAAAGGTGTTCATCTAATATAACATCTAATATGAAAGGTACTGTTTTTGCTATGGTCTTTGTGGGAATGTGTATGTGACTTGTGACTGTCCAACCACTCTTCTAAAAAGACTAACGGTGTGTATCCCAGCACATCCACGATGCTGGTACTCCTGAGTTCAGGTAGAGTATGTCATCTCTCATTTGCTATGGGTATTAAAAAATGTTTGCTTGTGTAGATCTGAAAATATATGTCAAATTTCCTGAAAAACTAGACAGACCTGGCATTTTTAAGTTCCCCCCAAGCATAAGCTTGTCTTGGAAAGTGAATGTGAGGAGTATTGTGGTTAAAGGGACCAGGGAAAGGAGCCAGCCGAGTCCTGGCCTGGACCAGGCCTACCTGACTGAGGTCTTCAGCAGATTCAGAATGGAGGCCACATCTATGAGGAAAACGAAAGACTTTATCTTGTCTATTCATTCGACCTGAGGACAGGGATTTCCAAAGCTGCTGGAACCTGAAAAAGGCATCACCAAGATGTGTTTTTGAGACTCTACTCCATATCTTCTGAGTTGATTCTGTTTGGAGCCCTAAAATTGATATTGAGATAAAAGTCACCTTGGTAAACTTCCCTTTGAACTGTAATTCACACACCATAAAGGTCACCCATTCAAGTGTACAAGTCTGTGATTTTAGTATGTTCACAGTTGTATAACCATGACCACTGTCTAATTCTAGATATTTTCATCACCCTGAAAAGAAGCCCTGTACCCGTTATCAGTCAGTCCTGATTGCCCTTCCCCACAGCCCCTAGTAATCACTAATCTACTTTCTGTCTCTGGATTTGCCTACTTTAAATACTTCATATAAATAGAATTATACAATATATAGTCTTTTATGTCTGATTTTTTTTCCACTCAACATAATGTTTTCAAGATATATCCATGGTGTAACATGTATCAGTACTTAACTTCTTTTTATGGCTGGAAATATTCTACTGTATGTATATACCACATTTTGTTTATCCATTCATCAGCTGATGACGAATTTTTTATAGTTGTTTCCACTTTTTGGTTGTTGTAAATAATGCTGCTGTGAGCACGGGTGTACAAGTATTTGTTGGGAAATATGTTGTCCTTTCAATAGTTTGTGTCTTTTTGGATTTTTTCTGTTTCACTTAGGTTATCTAATTTGTTCACACACAGTTGTTTATAGTATTCCTTTACATTCCCCTTTTTCATTACTGATTTTAGTACTTAGTCCTCTTTTTTTTTTCATGGTCAGTCTGTCTAGGTTTGTCAATTTTGTTGCTTTTTAAAGAGGCAAATTTTTATTTTGTTGATTTTTCTTCATTGTTTTCTTGTTCTCTATTTCATTTGTTTTGACCCTAATATTTATTATATCCTTTCTTCTACTTGGTTTGGGTCTAGTTGGCTCATATTTTTTCTAATTCTTTATGATAAAATGTTAGGTTATTTGATTTGAGATCTTTTTAACGTAGGCATTTACAACTGTGCAGGTATCTCTAAGAATGCTTTGGTTATATCCCATAAATTGTGATATGTTTGTGGAAAAGTTAGTATAACAGGTCTGAACTGCTATTCTTGGGAAGTACTGATTCAAGGTTGACCCTTGGTCTGCATTTGGGAACTTAGATGATGTACAATTCCCACCATTTGCAGTACTGATAAGTTATATCTAAACTGTTTGTACAAACAATATGGTTTATGCTAAACACCTGATTTCCTTTTTTGATTACAGAGTTTGGATATTTGCCAGTTGGGGTATGCCTACATGATTACTCCCCAGCAAAAACCCTGGTCTCTGAGTCTCTAATGAGGTGTTGGACACACTTCACATATTGTTATAATTTATTACTAGAGGAGTTGAACGTATCCTGTGTGACTCCACTTGGAGAACACCCTCAGAAGCATGTGGCCATCTTCCCTGATCTTCGCCCCTGCCTTGTTTCATTTGCTGCTGTTGCTTGTATCCTTTTGATTATGTACTATGCCAGAGCTGTTAATATTTGCTGAATCCTGTGACTCCTTCCAGTGAATTACTGAATCTGAAGATGGTACTGGGACACTGACATGCAATTTTGTTTTCATTCATCTCAGTGTATTTTATGATTTGCCTTGTGTTATTTGTCTTTTGACCCTTTGGGGGTTTTAGGATTGTGTTCCTAAATTTTAACAGCCTTGTGAATATCTCAGATTCCTTATAATATTGATTTTAAATTTAATTCCATATTGTTTGGTGAATCCACTTCAGTCACATCATTGTATAACTTCAGTTCTTGGCATTTTAATGAGACTTGTTTTATGGCCTAACATATAATCTATCCTGGAAAAGATTTCATGTGTATATGAGAAGAATGTGTATTCTGCCGTTGGTGGATGAAGTGTTTTATTAAATCTCATTAGTTTGTAGTTTTGCTTTGTTCTTTTATTTCCTACTTGATCATCTGTCCAGTTGGTCTGTCCATTATAGAAAGGGAGGTATTGATGTCTGCAATTACTATTGTTGAATTGTGTATTTCTCCCTTCAGTTATGTCAGTTTTTCTTCATTAATTTTCAACTTTGCTGTTATGCATATATATTTATAATTACTATGTCTTCTTGGTAGATTAACAATTTTATTATTATAAAATGTTCTCCTTTATTTTATCTATACCAACTGTTTTTATCTTTGTTCAGTTGCTCAGTCATGTCCAACTCTCTGCAACCCCATGGATGCAGCATGCGAGGCTTCCCTGTCCTTCACTATCTCCCAGAGTTTTTATCTTAAAGTTTGTTTTATCTAATATTAGTATAGATACTCCAGCTTTCTTTTGATTGCTCTTTACATGGTATAGTTTTCCAATCCTTTTGCTTTCAACCTACTAATGTCTTTGAATCTAAAGCCTGTCTCGTGTAGACAGCGCAAAGTTGGATTATGTTGTTTTAATTCATTCTGCTCCTTCTTCCTTTTGATGGAGTGGTTAACCATTTACAATTAATGTGATTATTGATAAGGTGATATTCACATCAGCCATTTTGCTATTTGTTTACTACATGTCACATCTTTTTGTTCCTCTCTTATTGCTTTACTGCTTTCTTTGTGTTCAACAGATACTTACGAATGTACCATTTAAATTCCCTGGTAATTTCATTTACTGTTTGTAACTTTGGACTTGTTTTCATAATAGTTTTTTGGGAAATTGCAACCTTAACTTACAAATCTATCTTGGATTAATACCAACTTAATTCCAATAGTACATAAAACATCTGCTCTAATGTAGCTTTGTACCCTTCCCTTCCTCTGTACTACTATAACCATATAAATTAAATCTTTATGCATTATAAATCTGTAAGAATAGCTTTATAAAGATTAATTTATGCAGTTGTCTGAATTCTGGTGGGAGGGATAAAGTTACAAACTGAAAAATAATTTCTACTGTTTTTAATATGTGTATAATAATTAGTTTTGTCAGTACACCTAATTTTTTGCATGGATTTGAATTATCCTCTTCTTGTTTAGTTGCTAAGTCATATCTGACTCTTTTGCGACCCCATGGACTGTACCCTACCAGGCTCCTCTGTCCAGGGATTTCCCAGGCAAGAATACTAGCATGTTGGTGCATGTCAAGAATGCTTGGTCAGGCAATTGGCAACTTTGGTTTGGTCTTCACTTCCTATTTGTGCAGAGCCTCAAGGTCAACCAGAGGTAAGAGGGCCTCCTCAAGTCATTCCTGATTGTGCATACAGCCCTGCATGTGCCCATTGCTTTCTACATTACTAGGAATGTGTCAGAGCTTTACCTAGTCCCTTGTTACATCTCATTCTCCCTTTTCTCATTTTCAATGTTTTGGTCAGTTTCTTGTTTGTGTCAACTGTAATCACTGCCTCAGACAATTTGGATGCTAAACAGTTGTCACTGGTTGTTTTCCACAAGTACTCTGCTGAAAAATCTGTTCACAGTGAGGGAGCTCTGAGTCAGGTCAGATAAAAGCAAGCCTTTTGATATGAGTGGGGTTTTCCCACTAACTGATTTTCCAAGGAGCTGCCAGACAGGTCAGATAATACAGATTTCTAGGAGGAGGGCTGTGGGAAGGCTATAGACATGGCGGTAGTCAGGTCACGGCTGTGCTGATTTTGAGGTTGTTGGCTTTCAAGATATACAAGGGATTTAGAAAGGAGGCTGGATATACGACAGTCACCACAACTAGAGAAAGCTCATGTGCATCAGTGAAGACCCACCACAGCCAAAAAATAAGATAAATAAATCTTTAAAAAGTCACAGAGCTTAATGTTCCCATTGAGATTCAGTCATCTTTCATGATTAAATGTTCTTTGGATTGTTGCAAGCCTGTGGTTGAATTCCAAAGTTCTGTAAACTTTGATTTTAACAATTATTGCTCCCATAGAGGAGGAGATTTTTGGAGATTCTCATTATACCATTCCCACTGATGTCACTCATCTAGCTGATTCTAATGCAACTGTGTGTATCAAGCAATATTATTGATAAACAAGATATTCAGAGTAGCTGTCTGACCTCTGGTACATCAGAATTTATGTCTATTGAATAAATTGATGTTTGTTGAATAACACTAACAATATATTAATCATTATTAATATTGGTATTAATGATATATTAATAATTATCACCAATATAATATTTACTATTGTTATCATTTCAGCCCCAAATATTTGCAGCCAAAATGTAAAGTTTTTTTGCAGTCAGTAAAGGATAGGGTTTACTGCTGTGTTGTCTTTTAATTGTATGCTCTGAAGATGGACTCAGGAAACAGATATTTTCTGCTTCAGCTAAGACTGCTCCCTCCTTGTCATGAGTTGGCTTGGTCTGCTGAGAATTTGTATTCATTCAACCACCAGTGGCCAAACTGATAGCTGCAGATTAAAGCAAGTCAATCCATAAATGCAGAGTTCAAATAATCAAAGTCAAGAGTTAATTATTGCAATTCCAGCATTTATAAGTGTTTTATGTTTTAGGAGAAATACAAGCTTTTCTTCTATGTGGTTAAATTCACGTTCCATTGTTGAACATGAAGAATATAATGACAAAGCAGCTTATTAATTGGAACTTGTTAGATCTTGGGCAAGATTTCAAATACAGTAAGAGTTTGTTAATGATGGAATCCAAGAGTTCTTTTCTTACAAGAAAAAGTATAATGAAAATAACACGTACTGATTTGATTATTTCTAATATCTGCTGGGAAACCAGCTATATTCCAGTTGGTACCTAGAATGTATAATTGTCCCTGGGTTAAGTTTCAGAAGAATTTTTTAGTTACAGTGTCATTGAGAACAACAGGTAGTTTTTCAGAGTCCTCACTCCTCCACTGGCACTGTTAATTCTCACAGCTCCTCAAACATATTGGCCATTGTTAACATGGCTAATTGCTGGTGTGCTACACTAGAGTCTGTGTTGATGTTACAGAAACAGTTTATGCTACACAGACTCTCTATTCATGTAGTAATTACAGCATGTTTGTCCTATTTCGCAAGTGTTCTCTTTGGATAATACTGGCAAGATTAAGTAATAGTTTCTCGCTAACAGTATTGCTCAAGAATATCAAACATGATGGATTGAGATTTGATGTATTACACGTACGTCTTTGGCTCCTGGCATCTTTGAGCTTTTACTTTTCTTATGTATAAAATAATCTTACAGTGGGGCTATGTCTATTGTTTCCAACACAAATGCCAGGAACTATTTGAGCAAAATATTTGATTTTCATTTTAATGGATAGTTTTTGTAATGACCAAGTGTAACACATCCCAGCCAGCCACAGCTCTCTGCCAGAAACCAGGCACTTCAAAGAGTCTTCTTTTTAGAACTCCAAAGGAACCAAAATATCTATTTCACCATATCATCCAACTTAATTATTGGCAATAAGTGACTGTTGGCAGGAAGGATGCATCACATGGTTCCAGTTCTGCTTCAGGAAAGGTCAATAGGAAGCACAAACTCTGGCCTGCATTGTGCAGACGTGGGCTTGGATCCCCGACACGTGCTTCAGAACCCATTATGCAATGTGACGCTCACTGATTCATGGCTGCTTGCACAAGGTTTTCATTACCCTGAATACAAGCATACTGGGAATGATTAACTTTGTGACATAACTCTCATCACACCACTATGGAAGATTCAAACAGAGTTCCAAAATCACGTGCTTCAGAAATAACCCAATGTGTTTTGGCTTCTTAATGGGTCTGTGATTAACAACTGCTTTAAAGCTACTGAGAGAAACAGAGAAACCTATTTGGGAATTTTGTCCAGAGTGGGGGTTTCATGAGCTTGGTTCCTGCATGAACACGCCTCTATTTTATTTTAATTGTGCCTTTTGTATTCTAATTTGCTATGAAAAACATCAGATCTGTTTTGCAATGCTCCATCTTATGAGCTTGATACTGAATATACGGTTACTTTTTTTTCTTTATTATTTGTATTAGAGTATAGTTGATTTACAATGTTGTGTTAGTTTCATGTCTACAGCAAAGTGATTCAGTAACACATATTTTTGTATCTATTATTTCTTAAGTTCTTTTCCCATTTAGGTTATTACAAAGTATTTAGCACCATTCTCTGTGCTATACAGTAGGTTCTGTTGATCATTTTATATATAGTAGTGTGAATATACAGTTGCTATTATTCAACATTTTGCGGCCACAAAGCTATGCCTCTCATATCCCCCAACATGACAGATAGTTAATATGATGCTTGTTATTGATCTCATATGATTAAATAGTAAATTAAAATTTTGCATCTTGTTAAAGATTTTTAAATCCTCGTTGAGTACAGTGTGACATGCTTGGGTATAAGGACTCTTTGATATGAAATGTCAGGAAATCAACTAAAGTGGCTTAGGCGCAAAGGAGTTTCGTGATTCTCAGCATGGAACTCTGACAGGACAGGGGAACCAGGCTCTCAGGGCTTCAGGGACACTCTTCATTTCTTGTCACGTGTCCCCTGGCATGTGGCTTCATCCTCTGGCTGGCCTCAGCTCCACGCTGCCTGCCTCGCCACCAGGGAAGAAGGGGGACTCTCTTCACTCAGGTCTAACTCAGAATCTCCCAGGAGTGGCCTCTGGTGGGCCTTGTAGATCACATGTCCCCTTTGTGGCCACAGCAATGGACATTATAAGTGGGGGATGTGAAAGAAAGTGAAAGCGAAAGTGTTAGTCGCTTAGCCGCGTCCGACTCTTTGCGACCCCATCGGCTGTAGCCCGCCAGGCTCCTCTGTCCATGGAATTCTCCAGGCAAGAATACTGGAGAATACTGGATTGGGTTGCCATTTCCTTCTCCAGAGGATCTTCCTAACCCAGGGATCAAACCTGGATCTCCTCCATTGCAGGCAGATTCTTTACTGCCTAAGCCTCCAGGGAAGGCCCAAGTTGGGGATGGAGGCCTCTCCAACTGAAGGGAGGGCTGCTATTCTGGCCAGAAAAATCACAGCAGCCCCTGAGGGCCAACCTTGACCCAACTGGTCATCCATTCCCCATGATGCCCCCAGATCACCTTAAAGCATTCCCTCCTTGTCCATCTACAACTTGCCCTAAAGGCATTTTCTCTTTTTGTGTCTACGACGTATGTTAAAGCATTCCTCTCTGTACGTCCACAAACGCAGGTGTTTGCTAAGGGCCACCTCAGGTCCTGCCAGCAACTGTACCCAGCTCTAACCCCATACCTCTAGGTCACACCCAAGACCCAAGGAGCCTGTGGCCTCCTTGCTAGTCAGTCACCTTAGCACACTGTATGCAGCGAGGAAGGGAACTCATTTATAAATGGGGACAAAGCACACTGTCCCCACAAAATCCACATGGGGAGGAGGGCATGACAGGGCCAGTAGGTCTCAGAAGTCCATGTTTGACCTCATTCCCTGACAGTAGATTAAGCCCCTTAGTAATCTCCTCACCAGGTTCTTGCTGATACGCTTTCCCCCGAAGGATGATTGGAGAGAAGCTCTTCATGGGGGTCTTTATCCCTCATTGATTGACTTTTGTGAGTGTTAGAAGGTTCTGGAGGTTTTCATGAGCTGGGTAATAAATCCCTAAAAACTGTATTTGGCTTTTCATAAATTTAATATAGGGGAGGCGGTCCATTATCTAATAACCGATAAAGTGATTCTGGTCAAATGAGTAGTCTGGGACCTGGATTGGCTGGAATCTGTGGGCTTTGCCTCCTAAGCCCTGTGCTTGGGGAATTCTGCTCTCTCTCAGTTCAGTTCAGTTCAGTTCAGTGGCTCAGTCGCGTCTGACTTTTCGCAACCCCACGAATCGCAGCACACCAGGCCTCCCTGTCCATCACCAACTCCCGGAGTTTACTCAAACTCACGTCCATCGAGTCGGTGATGCCATCCGGCCGTCTCATCCTCTGTCCTCCCCTTCTCCTCCTGCCCCCAATCCCTCCCAGCATCAGAGTCTTTTCCAGTGAGTCTACTCTTCTCATGAGGTGGCCAAAGTACTGGAGTTTCAGCTTCAGCATCATTCCTTCCAAAGAACACCCAGGACTGATCTCCTTTAGAATGGACTGGTTGGATCTCCTTGCAGTCCAAGGGGCTCTCAAGAGTCTTCTCCAACACCACAGTCCAAAAGCATCAATTCTTCAGCGCTCAGCTTTCTTCACAGTCCAACTCTCGCATCCATACATGACCACTGGAAAAACCATAGCCTTGACTAGATGGACCTTTGTTGGCAAAATAATGTCTCTGCTTTTCAATATGCTATCTAGGTTGGTCATAACTTTTCTTCCAAGGAATAAGTGTCTTTTAATTTCATGGCTGAAGTTACCATCTGCAGTGATTTTGGAGCCCCCCAAAATAAAGTCTTACACACTGTTTCCACTGTTTCCCCATCTATTTCCCATGAAGTGATGGGACCAGATGCCATGATCTTAGTTTTCTGAATGTTGAGCTTTAAGCCAACTTTTTCACTCTCCTCTTTCACTTTCATCAAGAGGCTTTTGAGTTCCTCTTCACTTTCTGCCATAAGGGTAGCGTCATCTGCATATCTGATGTTATTGATATTTCTCCCAGCAGTCTTGATTCCAGCTTGTGCTAGACCTCAGCTTAAAGGCATTTGCTTTAGACGAATAGCATATTGAGGGTTTGGGAGAGGGTGATGGGGTTACTAGTGTGCTCCAGTGTGTGGCCCTATCAGTGAGGAACTAAATTAGCCAGCTATGTAAGAGACACTATCCACTGTCAGGGAAAGGGGTCACGTGATGGAGGGGGCATGGTCAGGATAAGTCACCAAGGGCCATGCAGGAATTCTTTTGGTAGCAAGAAACACAAACCTAACTTGAACTAAACTAGGCAGGGAAAGAATTCTCTGACCAGCCAGCTTCCGGGACAGCTCGGCGTGTTGTCTGCATCTTTTCTCGGCTCTCCTTCTCCCCTGCGCACAGAACAGGACACGTCCCTGGTGGTCCCAGGTCATGTCTTCCCAGCCTTTCAACCAAAGTGGAGAGTGATCTTACCTCTATATTTTGGGAAGGACTGGGACAAGGGCGAGGTGCTGTAATCGAGAGCCTTCGTTAGGACTCCATTCTTGGAGCTGGGGGTACAATGCAGGAGACCCCCACCACACTTGGTTTTGACAGCAGGTATACATGTGGGATATCACTGGGCAGGCCCATGTGCCTGTATCTTCAGTTATTAATGCATTTTCTTGTTCACCTCTGCACATGCACTATGGTTGAACACTCAGGAAACCACGTGGTTATTGTAACGGTCTACAAATCCATGTTGCCACTAACCGGGTAAGCAAGCTTGGCACAGGTATGCCCGTGCTTCCCCAGTGTTGTAAGAGCTGCTGTGTTTACTAAAGTGCTGGTTCATCTTAGGTTGGTTCATATTAAGTCATCACTCAGTCTATGTTTGTTATCTGTCATTTTATTCATTTTCTAAGATTGATAAATGTCCAGTCACTTTCAGATAGGGCTCCTCAAAATACGATGATGTCCACACTCAGAAACACAGGTGCCCTGGTTTTTTATTGCGTCTGGAGCAATTCTACAGTTTTCTTCTGCAAGATGACTAGGCAACACCAGTGGACTTTTCCTAAATAACACATCCCGGCAAATACACACTACTATATATTCTGTACAGCACTGGGAACTGTGCTCAATGTTTTGTAATAACCTATAAGGGAAAGGAATTTGAAAAAGAATAGAAATATGTATGTAACTGAATCACTTTACATCTGGAGCTAACGTGCTGTAAATCAACTACGTGTGTGCTCAGTCACTAAATTGTGTCCAACTCTTTGCGGCTCCGTGGACCATAGCCCTCCAGGCTCCTCTGTCCATGGGATTTCTCAGGCAAGAATACTGGCTGCTGCTGCTAAGTCACTTCAGTCGTGTCCGACTCTGTGCGACCCCATAGACGGCAGCCCAGCAGGCTCCCCGTCCCTGGGATTCTCCAGGCAAGAATACTGGAGTGTGTTGCCATTTCCTTCTCCAGGGGATCCTCCTGATCCAGAGACTGAACCTGCAGCTCTTATGTCTCCTGCATTGGCAGGCAGGTTCTTTACCACTGAGCCACCAGGGAAGTTCTAAATCAACTATACTTTAAAAAAGAGAGAGAAAAAGAAAAAGAGAGAAATAAGTAAATAGCATGTCCTATTCCCTAAATAAAACTTCTAAAGAAGAGAATGCTTGGTTTTCTATTGCCTGAACATCTTACACAATGCCTGCATGTGTGATGAGACACTTAGAAAGGATATAAGATTAGTTAGCCTACAGGGCAGCCACATGTGCTCATGAGAAAAATAAGAGAGGGGAAAAGGTGGTGAAGCAGGAATCCAGCCATCACCCCTCTGCCTATATACTCTTCTCCAAAGCCCCAAGCCCCTCCTCTTCGAAGAGCAGATTGTACAATAACTTGGTGCACTTGGCTTTGGGGGACGGCAGTGGCAGGCAAGTGTTTTAATGGAGATGGGACTTGAGCTGTGTGAATTCAGGTTACAGTCCTACCCTGATGGCCCTTTCTTCCCACTTCAGCAGGGGAGCCTGTAGTTCTAGGTTCATTGCTAAAGGGTCGCATTTGCCCACCATCAAGCTTGGGAGAGGTCCCTGTCCCCGTGACTTCCCACACTCTGGCTTCATTGAAAGCCACTAGGGTGGGTAAACATTGACTCTGGAGTCATCCCAGAGCTGGTGCAAAGGTACAGGAAGCAGTTCTGGGCTGTCCAATGCTGCCTACGTGCTGATGGCTCTGGAGAGGGTGGTAACAAGGACAGAGCTGCTTCCTGGAACAAGGCGTAGATAAGAGGTGGCTTGTGCTTGAGTTTCCGTTGAACTTCACTGTGAGTTACAAAATCCTATGTCATAACTACTGCACATAGGATTTTTCAGTAGTGACTTCCCCAAGAAGGACTCTGTGTATATATAGAGAGAGGGGAAAGAGACAGGGAGGAGGAGAGAGAGAGAGAGAGAGAGACGGAGAGAAAGGGAGTGTATGTGAGCAAGCATGAGTTCCTTTTGATAATGATTTTGGAAAATGTTCAGAGAGGCCAAAAATAATGAGCGGATCTTGGGGTCTTGGGGGTCTCTATGCAGAGAGACACACACCCCCAGCCCACCCTGTGCTGAGAAACAGCAACAGGCACTGTGTGGTGGCCATGGGGTCCCCGAACCCGCCCTTCCCTGTGCTCGCTGGGAGGGGCTTCTCATCTTGGTTGTCAGACCTTCCACGCTGTACTGACGAACTAAATCTACAGCCTTCCTTGCAGGCTTTTTCGGGCTTGTAGGAGAAAAATGGCATGTAGAGCTAGGTTATTCCAAAGAGTGGCGGGAACTAAGTCCACTGGAGGCTAAAAATAGCCAGAGCCCAGCCAGCTTGGTCAGGTCTGCAGGCCTAGGGACCGCCTGCCATCACCCTGGCCCTCCCCGGGTGCCACATGCCGATGCTAGTTCCAGGAGGTGCTCAGAGCCTGTTACTCATATGTCAGATTCCCACTGTCGTGATGTTATTTCATGCACCAACTGCGTTTTCACAGAAAAGCGTGAGTCACTCCTGAGTGGGGCTTTGGGAAAGAACTTGGCCAGGGTAGGAGGGAGCGGCTCTCATAAGCCGGAAATCTAGGCGGGGAAGGGGCCTTTTATAGCATCCTGCGTTGGCTTTTTCCGTAGGTTAATTTTTATCTTAACAACCGAGATAAGGTTGAATGATCTTTTTATAAGAAATCTATTTAAATACAAGGGAATATTTGAACTTCTTTTTAAAAGGCGAGGGCATTTTTTGTGGTGCTCAATTTATAAATAAGATAGATTAGGGGTTGTTTGATGGACATTTACAACGGCAGTGACTCTTGCGGGGTATTCTCTCCGCACCACTCTGGGGACACAAAATACCCTTTGTTCTAGTCTGCAGGGACAGCGGTTCTGATCAGCCGGGCATGCCTACCCCAGAACCCTCCAGACAGGGCTTACTGCTCGGGAACAGATGGTGATTTTTCAAACTGAATGCTATTCTGGTGCACTTACTTAGGAAAAAGATCTAAAAATAGACTTGAATGAGCCTAACCTGCAAAAATAAGTTGTCAGCTTCTTTTTACTCCTTCTGGGTTGAAAACAAAGCTGTCAGCAATTTCTGTGCGTTGAGGAATCTGTGTGCTTTCTTATTTTAGAGAAAGCTTTTTCAGTAGGACTGCAATTGAGTCCCCTTAAATCTCTCAGTGTCAACAAATTACCATCTGTTGTTCTAGAGACTCTCAAGCTGATGAGTCCTCCTCCCCACTTGAAGCTGGAGACAGGTTGCCCATCTGGAAAACGGGGCCTGAGGGACCAGCTCTGTGCCCCTGGAGGGGCTTATTGCAGGATTTCAAGGTCAGCCAGACCCCCTGAAGCCTGATGCTGGGAGCAGTTTTCCCCTTGGTGCGGTGAAGGCACTCGGCTTGGAGATGGGGTAGCCATGAGGTCCGGGGTGGCGGTCCGATGCCTGTCGTGACTTGGGTAGTGATGGCCCCAGCACTGGACTTTGAGGAGATGGCCAAGCACTCACCTTCTTCACAAAGCACCTGGTGCTGTCTTGCCTGGTGGGCAATGTGCGCTGGACTTGTGGGGATTTGGTACAGTATTATTGTCTGTGAAATGAGGCTCCCCCCATACTAAACAGGGTGGGTAAAACCTAGAGAAGTCGAGGGCAGGTGGAGCCCTTGTTCATCCTGGAAAGGACTGGCTTGAATTTGAGAAATAAAATGAAGCTGGAAACAGCACTTCTTCTTGTGGAGAATTGTGCTGGTGATACCCACTCTCAGTCTAGGCCCGAGGCTCTCAGGACCGCACACCCTTCTGAGCCTTCACCGTGGTCGCGTGGGCACACAATCCACACCTCCCCCTCTCCCACACAAACCACAGACACACACCTACACTGCTGAGATGATGAGCAGTTTTTCCTGGGATGGAAAAGGTGGGATATCAGAGGAGAAAAAGTTAGACTAGGGAGATACTTGGTGGTGAAAGGGATGGAGAAAAAGAGGCTGGGCTGGGTGAATGCCAGAGGGCTGCTGGGCTCTAAGAACCTCCAGGCTGGCTCCCTCAGGCCACCCAAGAGCGCTCAGGTGATGGTCAGTCTTGGACAGTGTTGGAGGCTCTGGGAATCTGCCCAGCCAGTTTCTGTTTGATGAACTGTTTTGATGGAACGATCTCATTAACCATGAGTTAATTTAGCCTGTGTGTGCTGAGTTGGAGAAGCTAGACTCACCACTAGCCATTTTCCCAGGCTGAGCTGGGTTGGAAGCCCACACACCTCCCCTCTATGCACAGACTTTTTCGGAGGGAGCATCAGTCCATTTGCCAACCAGAGGCTCCAGGTTCCTATGGACACTAAAGGGTGCTCTGTGCACGCCTGGCTTCTAGCGAGTGACACTAAGAAAGACCATGGTGAATATATGTGTGTTTTGGACACTGCATGACAATTCTTAACAGTCTTTCTTACAGCTAAAAGCATATGGACGAATCAAAGGATTTTGACAATTTCAAAGTAGTTTGAAAGGTTGCCAGTGACTGGTCTAGGTCCCAAATTTTCTTGAAAGAAAAATAAAGTTTTAAGAGGAATAGAAAGGACAAAGTACCTCAAAAATTAAGTGGAGCAGTTCAATGGAACTTTATGGTCTTTAAACCTTGGAAGAATGTCCGTCCTACCCTTGGGCTGCTACCTGTAGTCCAGAGAGCCATGCATCCAGCTCACCCAGTCACAGCCTCTGGCGATGTGATTCCCGAGAGAAAGTGTCTGTCAGTAAAGGAAGGAGGTGGAGGGAGTACCTCTCAGAAGAAACGATCAAGAAGATATATGGTCAATGCCCTGTGTCAGCAAGGATCTGGGGCCAAAGGAGGGGTGGTGTGTCATAGCAATGATGCTGGAAATCCAAAGCCACACATTTAAAAAGAAAGTTCTCATTCTTTGTCAAAGCAGTTGAAGTTCTAGGGATTTGTCTTGAGATACTAATCAAGGGTGTGCACACAGACGGTTAACCTCTGAAACAAACAACCATAACAATAGGGGTGGAACAAATACATTTTAACACATGTACTCCATGTACTGAGACTGTGTTGTTTGTAGAAGTGTGTATATGATTGTCAAAGAAGAACATTTTCTGTGTGCTGTTATATGAAAAAAAAAAAAAAAAAAAAAAGGTTACAATTCAGTCCATGTAATATGGTTCAATTTTCATGCAATATAATACCTTTCCTAATTTTTCTGCAATTGTATTAGTTTTCTAGGGCTTCCCTGGTGGCTTAGATGGTAAAGAATTTGCCTGCAATGCTCGACACCCAGGTTCAATCCCTGGGTTGGGAAGATCCCCTGGAGAAGGGAATGGCAACCTACTCCAGTATTCTTGCCTGGAGAATGCCATAGACAGGGGAGCCTGGCAGATTACAGCCCATGGGATTGCAAAGAGTCGGACACACCTGAGCGACTAACATACACACGTTAGTTTCCTACTGTGGCTGTAGAAAATCATCACAAACCTGGTGACTTCAGACAACATTCTTCTGTTATCTCACACTTCAGTAGTTCAGAAGGTTGACATGGGTCTCTTGGGGCTCAGAGCAAGGAGTCAGTGTGGTGGTTCTGTCTGGAGGCTGCAGGGGAGCCTTTCCAGCTGCTGGTCATTTGCATCCCTGTGATCATGTCCTCACTCCTTCAGAGTAGCAACAGCAAGTTGCTGTCAAGTTCTTTTCCCACACTTCTGGTCTCTCGTGTCCTCACCCACAGCTGGGACCTGAGACCATGTTGGATGCACTCAGCTGTCCAGGAAAATCTCCCTATTTTAAGGTCAGCTGCTTAGCATCCTTCATTTTAATTTCCTGCATTTCACCTTCTACCCTAATCGTCCTTTGTCATGTAGCCTAACGTATTTATAGGTTCCAGAGCTTAGGACACAGACATCTTTGAGGGGGACAGTATTCTGCTCACCACAACACAATGCTGTGCTGTGAAAAGTCACTCCACTTGTTTCCTATTCTTTGCAACCCCATGGACTGTAGCCCACCAGGATCCTCTGTCCATGGGATTCTCCAGGCGAGAATACTGGAGTGGGTTGCCATGCCCAGATAAGAAAGCCTTTCTCAGTGATCAGTGCAAAGGAATAGAGGAAGACAATAAAATGGGAAAGACTAGAGACCTCTTCAAGAAAATTAGAGATACCAAGGGAATAGTTCATGCAAAGATGGGCACAATAAAGGACAGAAACAGTATGGACCTAAGAGAAGAAGAAGATATTTAGAAGAGGTGGCAAGAATAAACAAAAGAATTACACAAAAAAGATCTTCATGACCCAGATAATCACGATGGTGTGATGACTCACCTAGAGCCAGACATCTTGGAATGTGAAGTCAAGCGGGCCTTAGGAAGCATCACTATGAACAAAGCTAATGGAGGTGATGGAATTCCAGTTGAGCTATTTCAAATCATAGAAGATGATGCTGTGAAAGTGCTGCACTCAATATGCCAGCAGATTTGGAAAACTCAGCAGTGGCCACAGGACTGCAAAAGGTCAGTTTTCATTCCAATCCCAAAGAAAGGCAATGCCAAAGAATGCTCAAACTACTGCACAATTGCACTCATCTTACATGCTAGTAAAGTAATGCTCAAAATTCTCTAAGCCAGGCTTCAACAGTATATGAACCATGAACTTCCTGATGTTCAAGCTGGATTTAGAAAAGGCAGAGGAACCAGAGATCAAATTGCCAACATCCACTGGATCATAGAAAAAGCAAGAGAGTTCCAGAAAAACATCTACTTCTGCTTTATTGACTATGCCAAAGCCTTTGACTATGTGGATCACAACAAACTGTGGAAAATTCTGAAATAGATGGGAATACCAGATCACCTTGCCTGCCTCCTGAGAAATCTGTATGCAGGTCAAGAAACAGTTAGAACTGGACACAGAACAACAGACTAGTTCCAGATCAGGAAAGGTGTACATCAAGGCTATCACCCTGCTTATTTAACTTATATGCAGAGTACCTCATGCAAAATGCTGGGCTGGATGAAGCACAAGCTGGAATCAAGATTGCCAGGAGAAATATTAATAACCTCAGATATGCAGATGACACCACCCTAATGGCAAAAAGTCAAGAGGAACTAAAGAACCTCTTGATGAAAGTGAAAGAGGAGAGTGCAAAAATTGGCTTAAAACTCTTCATTCAGAAAACTAAGATCATGGCATCTGATCCCATCACTTCATGGCAAATAGATGGGGAAACAATGGAAACAGTGACAGACTTTATTTTTGGGGGCTCCAAAATCACTGCAAATGGTGACTGCAGCCATGAAATGAAAAGATGTTTGCTCCTTGGAAGAAAAGCTATGACAAACCTAGACAGCTTATTAAAAAGCAGAGACATTACTTTGCCAACAAACGTCCATCTAGTCAAAGCAATGGTTTTTCCAGTAGTCATGTATGGATATGAGAGTTGGACTATAAAGAAAGCTGAGCACTGAAGAATTGATATTTTTGAACTGTGGTGTTGGAGAAGACTCTTGAGAGTCCCTTGGACTGCAAGGAGATCCAACCAGTGAATCCTAAAGGAAATCAGTCCTGAATATTCATTGGAAGGACTGATGCTGAAGCTGAAACTGTAATACTTTGACCACCTGATGTGAAGAACTGATTCACTGGCAAAGACCTTGATGCTGGGAAAGATTGAAGGTGGGAGGAGAAAGGGATGACAAAGAATGAGATGGTTGGATGGCGTCTCCGACTTGAAGGACATGAGTTTGAGCAAGCTTCAGGAGTTGGTGATGGACAGGGAAGCCTGGTGTACTGCAGTCCATGGGGTCACCAAGAGTCGGACACAACTGAGTGACTGAACTGAACTGAACTGAATTTGCCATGCCTTCCTCCAGGAGATCTTCCAGACCAAAGAACTGAACCCGCAGCTCCTGCAGCTTCTGCATTGCTTGCAAATTCTTTACCATTGAGCTACTGGGGAAGCCCTGGGCTCACTAATTTCCCTCTTGTATCCCAGGAGACTTCCTTTTGCTAGTGGCAGTAAATGCTGCTATTAAGATTCCCCCTGACTAATGTTCTGTAGATGTCATCACAAGCTCCTCAGTGTTGCGCTAGAAAACACAACAGTCTGTTGTTGGGATCTCCTCTGTCTTCACCCATTCAAACCTGAGCTGAGTTAAAAAATCCAAAGTATGCACTCGGGACTTCCGTGGTGGTCTAGTGATTAAGACTCTGAGCTGCCGATTCAGGGAGTGTGGGTTCGATCACTAGTCAGAGAACTAAGATCCCACATACTGGAGAGCACGGACTAAAGTTAAAAAAAAAAGAAGCACACCATTTTAGGGAGAGACTAGGCCTTCCCTCTTGAGAGCTTGCTGGTCCACTGTGGGTTTCTGGGCTGCACCCACTATTCTCACTCCCTTCCCAGCCGGAGGAGGAAAGGGCAGAGGACACTGAAGGTTGATTACAGCTGTGACTCTTCCATGGTCAAAGGGACCCTTCGAATGTGGTGTTTGACTTGAATTAGCTCCTTGGCCATCCAGGGCTCTGGTTGTGTTTCCTTTCCTTCATCTTCTCCTTGGATAAGTCCCTAAGTGGCTGACCTTTACCTGCCAGCATCCCTCCCACCAAAGGGACCCCAGGGGGGCAACCTGGCCACTGAGTTGGCCCCTTGGGAGGCCCCATCAGTCCACCTGGGATCTCCTCGTTTCTGGTGGTCAGGGCATATCTGCTTTGCTTGTTCCCACTGGATTGCTCAAAAGTGTGTGTATGTGTATTGTATGTGTGTTCTCTGTTATTTTGTGTGTGTTGTGTATATTTTGTGTTGTGTTGTGTATGCTTTGTGTGGTGTGTTTCTCTGTTTTGTGGGTTATGTGTGTTGTGTGTTTGTTGCATGTGTTGTGTGGATTGTGTACGGTGGGGTATATGTGTTGTGTTATGTATGTGTGATGGGGTGTATGTGTGTTGTGTGCTGTATGGGTTGTGTATATTGTCTGTTGTATGTTTTATGTGTTGTTTCTGTTTTGTGTTGGGCGTGTGTTGTATGCATTGGGTGTGCGTGTGTGTTGTGTGTACAAGCAAAGGAGTCAGAGCTGGGCACTGTGCCCAGATGCCCTGACTGGCTATCTCTAAGTTAATGTGTGGTTTCCCCTTTCTTACTTTGAGTGTAGGTGGTATTTTATTTTCTGCTGTTGCTCTTCTGTGGAAATTGACTTTGTGAGGTTCAGGGGAAGAAGGTTTTGTCAGCATACATCTTTCTACTTTGGAAGAGAGCTGATCCATCATTCGGGGGCAGAGGAGGGTTTTGATGCAGGAGAAGCCTTTGTGGAGTGATGTCAGGAGTGGGGTGACAGGCTTGTCCCCAAGGTTTCATTTCTCTCTTTCTGCATTTCCCAATAACTCCATCATCATGGTGGGCCTCTGTTCACTTGGTTCTTACAGCTTCCTCCACTCATGTGAGAGAAGGCATACTTCTCACACATTAAAAGGAAGACTTAAAAATTAGTTTCTTATTCCTCTACTTTTAGAAATGAAATTCACCTCAGAGAGTTACAACTCTGTTCCTCAGTTGACAGGCTAAGAAGAGCCACTCTCTTTACAATCAAATAAACACCTTGGTCACATGGATTTTGGAACCAGAGGGATGGAAGTTAAACCTGCCTCTTCTACCAGTGGATGGCTTGGTCAGTTTCATGTCTCTCTGATTCTCCAGTTCCTTTTCTTTTTCCTTCCTCCTCCACCCCTTCCTTCCTTCTTTCTGTCCTTGTAAAAAGGAGGTGATAATAACATGACCTCACACTGCAGGGGCAACACACTGTAATGTACGGGAGCTGGCTCCCACCCAGATGGATCCAGGGGATCCGCACCTGAGAGAGGAACGGAGGTGGTGAGGGAGGGGATGGGCCTGGAGGGAGGAGTTGGGGGGAGAGCTGAATTAGGGGGGCTTGGAGGGGACAGCTGGTGGAAGGGAGCAGTGTGGGACAGAGGTAGGCCGGAACAGAGCTGATGCCAACAGTGGCCTCAGCCGACCCCCAGTTGGAGGGTCCTTCAAAGCGTCCCTGACTTTGGGCAGAGGCTCAAGTCTTTCCACTCTATGCTGACCAGTCATTGGATGAAAGCTGCCTGGAGGGATGTGGTTTTGGGACAGGGACCTCCCTGTTGTTCAGTCACTCAGTCTTCTCTGACTCTTTGTGACCCCATGGACTGCAGCACGCCAGGCTTCCCTGTCCTTCACCATCTCCTGGAGCTTGCTCAAACTCATGTCCATTGAGTAGGTGATGCCATCCAACCATCTCATCCTCTGTTGGGCCCTACTCTTCCTGCCTTCAATATTTCCCAGCATCAGGATTTTTTCCAGTGAGTCAATTCTTTGCATTAGGTGGCCAAAGTTTTGGAACTTTAGCCTCAGCATCAGTCCCACCAATGAGTATTCAGGACTGATTTCCTTTAGGATTGACTGGTTTGATCTCCTTGCAGACCAAGGGACTCTCAAGAGTCTTCTCCAGCACCACAGTTCAAAAGCATCAGTTCTTCGGCACTCAACCTTCTTTATATGGTTCAACTCTCACTACTGGAAAAACCATAAGTTTGACTATATGGACTTTTATTGGCAAAATAATGTCTCTGCTTTTTAATAAGCTGTCTAGGTTTGGTCAAAGCTTTTCTTCCAAGAAGCAAATGTCTATTAACTTAATGGCTGCAGTCACCATCTGCAGTGATTTTGGAGCCCAAGAAAATAAAGTCTGTCACTGTTTCCATTGTTTCCCCATCTATTTGCTATGAAGGAATGGGACCAGATGCCATGATCTTCATTTTCTGAATGCTGAGTTTTAAAGCCAGCTTGTAAACTTTCCTCTTTCACCTTCATAAAGAGGCTCTTCAGTTTCTCTTCACTTTCTGCCATTAGGCTGGTGTCATCTGCATATCTGAGGTTATTGATATTGCTCCTGGCAATTTTGATTCGAGCTTGGGATTCATCCAGCTCTCATTTCATATAATGTACTCTTCATAGAAGCTAAATAAGCATGGTGACAATATACAGCCTTAATGTACTCCTTTCCCAATTTTTAACCAGCCCATTGTTCCATGTTTAGTTCTAATTGTTGATTCTTGACCTGCATACAGGTTTCTCAGGAGGCAGGTAAGGTGGTCTGGTATTCCCATCTCTTTAAGAATTTTACACATTTTGTTGTCATCCACACAGTCAAAGGCTTTAGTGCAGTCAATGAAGCAGAAGTAGATATTTTTCTGGAATTCTCTTGTTCTTTCTATGATCCAACGGATGTTGGTAATCTGATCTCTGGTTCCTCTGCCTTTTCTAAATCCAGCTTGAACATCTGGAAGTTCTTGGTTCACGTTCTATTGAAGCCTCGCTTGGAGAATTTTGAGCATTACTTTGCTAGCATGTGAGGTGAGTGAAATTGTGCAAACCTCCCTACACAGGGGAATAGACCTTGCTGTCTTGAAGGGGATCTGGGTGGTATATCACAGCTTGGAAAAGAAGCAGGAAGCTGCATCACTGCATCTCAGATGCCCTAGCCTCTCCCGATTGTGGCACCAGAGAAAGCCATGCACGCCCTGAGGATGCGCCCTCCAGTCTCCTGCACTTACCGACCTACACCTGACTCTCACAAGGCATGAGAGTTCCAAGGGGCAACCTCTGAAGACAGAAAATGGGTCTGGGATCCAGGTAATCAGTAAAGAGCTGCACATCCAGTGTGGAGTGTCAGCTTCTTCCCCTAGGTCCCTACGGGCCCCTCACCTTGGCTGGGTAAGAACAGGTCACTTCAGACCACTGCAGACATTTCATGAAAAGATCATTCAGTGAATAAAGTCCCAGCATCTGGCTCGACCAAACACCTCCACCTTGCAAGCCTCCTCAAGGGACATGTGTGTCTGTGTCCCGGGCACTATAGGTTAGCAGAGCCTCAGTAATACAGAGGAGATTTAGTGTGGTTCAGTTATTGCCAAGTAACAAACCTTCTCCATATTTGGTGCTCAGCACTACACTATATTTTATTGCTCAGAATTCTGTGGATCAGTGTTCAGACAGGGCTCTGCAGGGCCAGCTCTTCTCCACTTGGCATCAGCTGGGTGGTCTCCTGTGGGTGTGTTCAACTGAGAGCTCTACCAACTGGAATGTCCCAAATGGTGTCCCATCTCCAGAGCCTTTCCTGGGACCTCTGGTCACTCATTTCTCCAGCCAGGACCTCCTGGCAGCACAGTGACCTGACACTACTTGGGAGGAAGTAGATGCCCAAACCTTCTTAAGGACTGGATGCAAAAATCTCAGCAAGTCATTTCTGCTGCAGTCTGTGGTCAGAGCAATAGACTGGCCAGTCCAGTTTCAAGGGGAGAGGAAGTGACTCTAAGCCTGTGAGCTAGACCAGGAATTCAATGCGATTATATTTGGACAAAGAGCAACATGTGCCAATGTTGATCAGTACTCCCTACACAGCGGTGTTTACATTGCTGTGACCCGCTTTGGTCCTCAGCTGGTGTTCATGGTAGTTCCCTTGTGTCCGTTCTGTCCTAGGGAGCTTGCATGTGGGGTGTATGCCGCATGTGTTTGATGGACACAACCACACATCCTTGGCGCTTCTCTTTCTGGGGATGGGATTTATTCAAGGAGCTCCTTTGTGTGGAAGCTCGAAACGTGACTCCCTACTGTGGTCTTCTAGGAAGTTTTTAAACTCCACATGCCTGAGCCCACCTAGGCTACTAGATCTGGATCTCTGGAGGTGGGATACAAGTTATTGTCCTGGTCAAGCCACAAAGAGCAGTCATTGATTTCATGAATGGACATGTGCCTAGAATTTCAATCAATGTGTACTTTTTTAAAACCTAACTGCAGACAAGAAAGATACTTGGTACCAGAAATGGGAAAGGGTACAGTATGTGGGGTACCAGCCTGGCACAAACATTCCTGTGCTTTCCACCAGCAAAGTTGTTCGCACTTATTTAACACATGAGATGAACAGCTTAGCCTTTTCTAGTTAATTAAGTAAACATAGAACTTGAGACCGGAATTGCGGACAAAAGTCTTGGGTTTAACTCCAGGCTCTATTGGCTGGCTCGAGAGTGAGAGACAGAGCAGCTGTCTGGATGTACTTGTGCTTACGGTTGTGGCTGTGACACGAGTAGTAGCACTTGAACATTCATAGTATAGCTTATGAATTATGCAGAATATATTTGCATTCTCATTTTGGTAGCAGCACTGAAAATAGAAGTAAAAAAAGTCTGGAAGTTAGAGCAAGAAGCAAAGGCAGCAAGGAGCAGAGCCAAATGATATTCTTAGAACTTTATATTTCAGGTGGAAAGTTGAAGTCACAAAACCAGACAGATCTCTCTTTCTTTCCCTAATTAATTATAGGTTGTGAAGTCAGGGTGTGGGCTGGTGTATTCCTTTTTTTGAAAAACCGCATTTGACAGCTCTAGGCATCCAGGATTTCATCAGTGTCTCCAGGTGCGCTGTAATTCATGTGAAATGTACACCTGATTGCATAACTGCATGATATTACCCGTGTTTCTCCATCAAGCACACTTACATCATCTCAGGAGGAGGAGGAGAAATCTCACAGCACTCTTGCACTGCGAGGGAAAAGGTGTCACTCTTTTCCTTTTTTAAAGGAATAACTTTAGATCTAAAAATAATTTTAAAATACAGTAGTAAACTGAAAAACATCCATTGTCCTTAAAATGTTCAGTAACCTGCCCTGCCTTTCATATTTTGGGCTTGCAGCAGAACAAAGTGATTCTGGTCTGGGTTTTCGAACCGGGTCACTTGGGTTCAGATTTGCCACCTACAAGGTCATGGGACCTTAGGCAGGTCATGTGGCTAGTCCCTACCTCAGTTTCCTAGCCTGTAAAGTGGAGGTAACAATTGTAGACCCCTTGTAGGATTGTTAGGAGGATTCAATGCATGAATATGTGTAAAGTGCTTAGGATAGTGCCTGGCACAGGGTGAAAATCAATTAACTATGATGATCACCATTATTCCTGACTGCACCCTATGGTTAAAAAAGTAGACACATGCACACACACGTGACAAACACATATGCACAATTACATGCACACGAACACTCACACATACATGCGCAGACACACACACAGACCTGTGGACACACACACTTTTTCCCACAAGCGATAGCATCACACTCTCCATGTGGGGTTGCAGCTTGCTCTTATTTTCACCTCACAATAATCATGAATTTTTTCCCAGGAGGTCTGCCTTCCTCCAGGGCTGCCACTCCTCTCCTGGTGGGCATGTGGTTGTTCTGAGGTTTCTCTGTCACACATGCAAGGCTTGGCCTGGGTTGGGGATACACAGTTTTAATCACTCACCAAGATTTGTGCCGGTTTGGATTCCTGCTGACGGTGGAGGCCTCTCTCTCCACTTCATCATGGGAGTGGACAGAGCCCTGGGCTCTGCCAACCCAATCACTGAGAAATGCACTGTCCTTATTTTAATTTGCATTTCTGTAATCATTATTTGTGTGATGGCCTCTCACTTGTCTTGTGCAACGTGCAAATACTATTCTGAACCGTGTCAATATATTCTTTGGCCTTTACTGTTTTATAGCTGATCCTTTTTTCTACAAACAACAACAAAAACCCATGTACAGACAATCCACAATTTACTCAAGCCTGTAATTTGCCAAATTAGCACATTTAGGTAAAGAAGAGTTCTAAATTTGGAGCTTTGACATTGTTTCCAATTGTAATATTTTTGAAGTGCTCATCCTTACAAACCAAATCCATCATGCGTGTCATTCCTCCAAAAAGTGATCACCAAGTCCCTATCCGTGTGTGTGTCATAATGTTTTTAGGCATTTAGGTTACCTCAGTAAACAAATTTTTTTAAGAGCCTGCTGTGTGGAATTTATGATCTATCCCAGATAAAGTGGGAACTGAGATGTGGGCACCAAGACGGGAGGTGGCTGCTCTGGGTGGAGTCTTGGGTTGGGGTCCCCAGCTTGCTTCATGGCCCCCACCCCCACCCCCAGGCTGTGATGGAGAACATGTATGCAGGAGGACAGATGGTCCTTCCCTCCTGATGACCTGGAGGCTACAAGGCAGGATGGGCCGATGGCACCTCTGAAACACTGGAACTCTTTTCTATCCAGGTGAAAGAATGAAGCCCAGCCCCTGGGTGCTGGCCCACCCTTCCTGCCTTTCTCCAAGGGATGCTCCAAAGAGGAAGTATGGCTAATCACACTCTCACTGCTTTGAATGTGTACACACACAGCCAGCATCTCTGGACTCACTGGGTCTGGCAAGGGCAAGCCAGGCGTCTGGGTTGCCCAGAGGCCTGTAGGGACCAGCCCTGAGCCTGCACCCGGCTGTCCGGCCTGCCTCTCACACTAGTCAGTGAGGGCTGGCCCTGCACCCTCAGCTCCAGGTTGAAACACCCCAGAAGAACTTCAGGGGCTTTTCCTCAGCCAGTCCTTATGTCCGACCAAGGAGGTGGTAGTTGTCACCAAGCCAGCCAGTCAGTCACAAGTGGGGCCATGTTTATAGATGGCGTTGCTGCTGAACCATGTGGCTGGGATTCAATTCCTCACATCCTCAGGGAACAATTCACAGATGTCTGCAAAACCCAGCACTGCCGTGGTCACTGTGGCCTTCGGGGAGCTGTGGAGCCACTGACACGGGGGTTGTGAGAAGCCCCATCCTTCTTTGACGGAGCCTGTGCTGGAAGGCCTTTCAAGGTAGTGATTGGGCAGTGTGTTAGTTTCCTGGGCTGCTGTAACTAATTGTCACCAATGTATGGCTTAAAACAGCACAGTTCTATCCCCTTTCTCTTCTAGAGGTCAGAAGAGTTTCACCAGGCTGAAGCCACGGTATCTGGGGAAGAATGCATTTCCTTGGTTGTTTCAGCTTCTAGAAGCCACCTGTGTTCCTTGGCGCTTGGCTCCTTCCTCCATCTTCAGGATGCATCACTCCAGGCTTTTCTCCCACCATCACACCCTCTTCCTTTCTGCTGTCAGTCTCCCCCTGTGTAAGGACCTATATGATTACACTGGGCCCACCCCCAAATCCTTAATCACACCAGCAAAGTCCCTTTTGTCATATGAGATGAACTTCACAGGTTCCAGGATTAGAAGTGGATGGTTCTGGGGGCTTGTTCAGCTGACCACAGGCAGGAACCCCTTGAATGGACATGTACTGATTCTCTGGGCAAGGGTGGTAGGAGGGGGCGTCCAGACAACGAGGGCAGCGCACACCACCATGGCCCAGTCCCGGTGAGTCAAGGAGTGAGCCAAGCAGAGCCACTGCTGACCAGGCCAGATCTGCACTGGTTAGTAGTCATACAGTGTCAGCCACCCTGAAGAGAGTGTGGGTCCTTATGGGGAACCATATACCAGCCAGGGAGGCTGGAGTGAGGGATGCAGGGCCAGCAAGAGTGCAGAGCAGTGGGCCATGTCTACCTCGACCTTTCCCCCAAATCCTGCAGAGTTGGGGAGATTAGGTGGAGCTGTGAGGAGTCCAGGGCCAGAGAGATTGGAGGAGAAATGCCTAATGGGGGACAGTGAACTTGGGGGCGCTGGGATGATTGGAAAGAGGGGCCAAGTGGACAGATGCTGGGAGAATAAAACTCACCAACCCGACCCTGGACCCATAGAAAACTGCCCATGTGGATCTTCACAAGCCGTGGAGGCCCAGCCCGGGCTGCCTGCCTGCTAGTTTGGACCTTCTTACTCTCCCCTTGTTTTGTGACCATCTGTAGTGATTGATTTCCCTGAGCTCCTTGAGGGCCACATCTAAACAAATCCATGTCTCTGTCACCTTCAAAGTTCCCACCCAGCCCAGCACACCCACTGCTGAAAGCTTGTTCCACCCTGTGTGGCGAATGGGCCAGCGGCTGGCTGGGGATCAGGGTGAGGGACAGAGTCACCCCTGTGTGGGAGAATTCACAGTTGTCCTCAGATGGCATGGTTGGCAGGGAAGGGTCTGAGACCCCCTGGAGACTTCCAGCAACCCTCGTCCTCCAGTTGGCGGCTCACTTTATGTGCATGTGTGCAGGCATGCTCAGTCATGTCTCACTCTCTGCACCCTCCTGGACTGTAGCCTGCTAGGCTCCTCTGTCCATGGGATTCTCCAGGCAAGAATACTGGAGCGGATTGCCATGGCCTCCTCCAGGGGATCTTCCTGACCCAGGGATCAAACTCATGTCTCTTGCACTCCCTGCATTGGCAAGTGGGTTCTTTACCACTAGTGCCAGCTGGAAAGCCCATTTTATCTGCATAGCATTACACAAATAATGTTGATTTCAAGCAACTCTCATGTGATCCCTGACTGCTCTTAGATAACTGTAAGCCTTGGGCTGTTGCCCAGTACCTCACTGGTTGTCATAAACAAGGTCCCCTATGGGCTGACCTGACATCTGGCCCTCTGCCAAGGAGAGTGGCAGGAACTTGCCTGCATCTCCTGAAATGGGCCTGTGGTGTGGCCATGCATCACCCTGAGAATGCTGGCAGGTCCGAGAGGCCCATCCAGGTGAAGAAGCAGTAAAAAGTCAATCCCAGGTGTCAGGTGGGGCACGAAGCAGGTGTGGGCCCCCAGGGACACAGGCCAATGTTAGGTGGCTGCCTCCATTCCTCTACCCACTTCACACCCTGAATAGCTCAGCTCTCCCTTCTTCTGGGGGGATGTTTAGCCCAAGGCTGATGGGAATGCGGGGCAGAGCCATGTAGCCAGGGCCTTGCTGAGAAGCATGTGTGTAATGTTCAGAGTCTCCGGCCAGGCCCCAGCTGCTGTCCAAACCTCTGCTGGCTGCTGCTTTGCCTCTCTGAGCTCCAGACGCCTCCCCAGTGCCCGTTCACATTCAACTGGACCCTCTCATGGCCTGAGCTCTGTTCCCTGCATCCCCAAATCCATCCACCTCAGAAATTTTCCCTGCCAAACCACAGAAACAATACTCGGCTTGTTCCCTGGCAAACACACCTTCTGCAGGCAAACTTGATGAGCCACAAGATGGGTTTATCATGAGATCAAATATCACACTGGAATTTTTTGATTGTCCTTAAAATGTGAGGGTAAATGGGGTCAGCCTCCTTCAGAGCAGTGTAAGCAGGTTGCAGACTGTTAACTTTGTAAAATAAAACCTCTGGTACATGGAAAATTAAAGGAATCTGTCATACAGAGTGAAGTGAGAAAGTGAAAAACAGATGTTGAATATTAATGCATATATTCAGAATCTAGGGCTTCCCAGGTGCCACAGTGGTAAAGAATCCACCTGCCACTGCAGGAGATGCAGGAGTTCGACCTCTGGGTCGGGAAGATCCCCTGGAGTAGGAGATAGCAATCCACTTCAGTATTCTTGCTTCGAGAATTCCATGGATAGAAGAGCCTGGCGGGCTACAGTCCATGGGGCTGCACAGAATCAGACACGACTGAGCATGCACTCATAGAATGGAATCTAGAAAAATGATGCAGATGAACCTATTTGCAAGACAGGAATGGAGCTGCACACAAAGAACGGACATGTGGACACAGTGGGAGAGGGAGGAGGGTTGGACGAACTGGGATGGTAGCATTGACGTATATACACCACCATACGTAGAATGAATAGCTAGTTGAAAGCCGCTGTACAGCACAGGAAGCTCTGTTCAGCGTTCTGTGGTGACCTGGAGGGGTGGGATGGAGGGTGGGAGGGAGGCTCCAGAGGGAGGGGATGTATGTATGCATATAGCTGATTCACTTTGTTGTGCAGTAAAAACTATAACAACACTGTAAAGCGATTATACTCCAATAAAAATTTTTAAAAGAAAATAAAGGGATCACTAGTGATGATGGGATCCCAGGACACGTGACTCATACACATTCACTGTGGAGGTTGCAGAAGAAGAAATGGCCACATCATTTCCAGTTTGCGTCTGGAAGTAACCACACTGAGGTGAAGCTTGGGGCTGACTCAGAAAAACGGAGGAGCTTCAAGCACTCTTGTAAGACGTGAGGCGACCCAAGCCTCTGTGCTGTCAGCATCCAGCTGAGGACACTGCTGTCTGCCCTGTGAAAACATTCAGGAGTGGTTATGGGGCAGGACTTCTGCTCTGAAGCAAGAAATTTCTCAGCCCGGGAGTTGTGGGAATGTCCCTGCTCCTTGTTTGGGGCCAGAATCCTTCTCCCACTTTGTCATCACTCCAGGAATGATCTCACATGCGGATCAGGCTGCCAGGCACGTCTCAGACCTGGCATTTCTAGACACAAAGACCGAGACACCATCCCCACTTTTCTCTCCAGAAGCACAGGGGAAGATGAGGGATGTGACTAGATCAGCAGAGATAATCTTGCCTTCATTCATGTCTACTTACTTATCCATTCATTTATTTATTTAGGCTGTGCAGCACAGATTGCGGGATCTTAGTTTCCTGACCAGGGATTGAACCTGAGTCTTTGGCAGTGAATGCAAGGGAGTCTAACCAATGGATTGCCAGGGAATTCCTCATTCATGTCTATTTTAAACATCAACTAGGAAGTTTGACACCCTGAGTGTCATCAGAACTACCTTCATCAGTAGCTAATGCTTGTGCTTAATCATGTCCAACTCTTTGCAACCCCATGGGCTGTGGCTCCTCTGAAATGGGATTTCCCAGGCAAGAATACTGGAGTGGGTTGGCATTTCCTTCTCCAGGAGATCTTCCTGACCCAGGGATTGAACTAGTATCTCTTGTGTCCTCTACATTGGCAGCTGGATTCTTTACCAATGCGCTACTGGGAAAGCCACTTATCAGTAGCTAATTACCTGCAATTCCCACCAGAACTGACAGCTGTAAAATCACACTTCCTAGAGACTCTTCTAGGACAGTGCATCACACACAATCTTTGGTGAAGGACTGCATCATTTTAGTTGTTCTCAATCTCTCTTTTTAAAAAATTTTATTTAACATTACAATATTGTATTGGTTTTGCCATATATCTCTTAATCTCTTTTGGACTAGCATTTTTGTAAGAGGCAATAAGCATGAATTACTGAAAAATGGGCACACATTGGATGTGGTCAGAGTTCAGATTGCTGTAAAAGTTCTAAACACTCACTCTTTGCTTTCAACGTCCCTGTCACGGAGCAAGATGAGCAGCTTGCTAATGGGCCAAGGCTGCAGACCACACCGGAATCATGCTGGCAGCCCAACGCCCCAGATTCTCTGTGTTCCTATTTCAATCACGAACAAGCTTTATATTGTTCTTATAAACCACCAGGACTGTCAGGCTGCCAGCCACAAAGTCTTTTGTCAGACCATAGACCCCGAATTTTCAACTGGGAAATATGGTCACTATTGGTTTTCTATAGGTGTGTGTATTTCCCTCTCTGGGAAATCCTAATGAAATTATTCTGTGGAGGGATGCTTGGCCATGTTGAATGACACGAGGGCATGTTCACTTGGTCAGAGTCACTGTTTGAACTCAGTTTTATCCTCTAGGTAGCATGCTGGTTCTTAATAACTAGCTAAAGAAGTTCTCACTTCTCATTATCACAGATCTTCTGAGCAGGAAGGTCACTTAGATACACAGTGAAAAACCACAAGAACATCTGTCAAAATAGAAACTGCAATGCTTTCTTCAAAGAATTCACATTTACACGTTTATAAGTTCTGCTGAACATGCCAGTTATAAGGAGCATAGGCCCATTTGCCTCCTGGATTTTTCTATATCATTCCCTTCAAAACACACAGTTTTTCCAGGGTTCTAGTACTATATTTGGGTTTCTGCTAAACCAGTAATTTGGTTTTCTGGGTTTCTTTGACCAGAGTTCATTTTGCTTTCTTTTGAAGCAATCATTTATTACCAAACACTGCAAGATCTTAAAAGACATCATGAAATGAAGTTTAATATTACAATGGGAATTGAAGTTGGTTCTTAGTGGCTTGAATTAGTCATTTCTGTTACAGTGGAGCTGACTTCAATTCTGAGATTCTCACGCAAGTGTTAATTTGTTAACTTGATGCTTTAAAAAATGCCCTTTTTTAGAGGTCATATTTTGTTATGCTACAGTGCTGATGTCATGCTTTACTCAGAAAACATGTCGGGAAGTGTTCCTTCCGCCTCCTATTTCCTGAAAGAGTTTGTGCACTATTGATGTTGTTACTTTCTTGAATATTTGACAGGGTTCTCTTATGAAACCTGGTGGGTTTTGTTTGGAGTCTGGGTCTGGAGTTTCCTTGGTGGGGAGGTTTGTGATGACAAACTTAACTTCTTTTGTAAATATAGGGCGATTCCCATTTTCTCCTTCACCTTGTGTAAATTTTGGTAAGCTGTAGTTTTCAAGGAATTTGCCCATTTTATTCAGTTGCTGAAGTGATAGCATACAGTTGTTTACAAAATTGGCTTAGAGACACCTTGATAGTCAGTGGTTAAGAATCTGTCTTCCAATGCAGGAGATGCGGATTGTTTCCCTGGGCAGGAAACAAAGATCCCGCATGCCGCAGAGAAACTAGGACGTATCACAGCTAGAGAAGGCCGCACGCTGCAACGAAACATCCCGTGTACTGCAACTGAGACCCGATGCAGCCAAATACATAAACGTTAAAAAAACAATTGGCTTCTTATCCTTCTAATATCTAGAATATCTAAAATGATTACCAATCTTTCATTCTTGATATTGATGAGATGTTCTGTTATGAATTTTTAATTGAGTTTATCTATTTTGTTGTTTTTAAAGACTAGGATTTAGCTTTGCAATTTCTTGGCAGTGTTTATTTTCTATTTTGTTGATTTCTGCTCTTTATTACTTCTTTCCTTCCACTTACTTTGGGTTTACTTTGCTCTTCCTTTTTTTTTTTTTTTTTAAGTTTCTTGGGGTGGACATTTCTTCTTTCCTAACATATGTATTTTAAAGCTGAAACTTCCCTTTAGCCACTACTTGAGCTGTATGCTGTACATTTTTAATATGCTGTTTTTTCACTATCATTCAGTTTGAAATATTTTCTGAATTATTTCTGATTTCTTTTTTTGAAACATGAATGATTTAGAAGTGGGTAGTTTAATTTCTAAATATTAGAGGTTTCCTTATTTATCTTATTGGTTTTGATTTCTAATTTAATTACTTTGTAGTAAGAGAATTTGCTTCGTATATTTTCAGATCCTTTAATTTTTTTTTCTGAAATTTACATTATGTGTAATTTTCTATGTGTATTTGAAAAGACTATCTAATGATGTATAAATAGAAATTAGGTTAAAATAAATAATGATGTTCAGCTCCTCTCTGTATCTACTGATGTTTTTTCTAATTGATCAATAAGTCGCCAAGAGGACTTCCCTGGTGGTGCAGTGGGAAAGGATCTGCCTGCCAATGCAGGAGACATGAGTTCAATCCCTGATCTGGGAAGATCCCACATGCCATGGAGCAAGTAAGCCCATACACTGCAACCACTGAGTCCATATGCTGCAACCACTGAAGCCTGTGCTCCATAAGAGAAGCCATCGCAGTGAGAAGCCTGCACACTCCAAGAAAGAATAACCCCTGCTCTCTGCAACCAGAGGAAGTCCATGCAAAGCAATGAAGACCCAGCACAGCCATAAATAAGTAAAATAAATTGCTGAGAAATGAATGGTAAATCTCTTACTATGATTGCTTCTTTCTTCAGAAAACTAAGCAGAGAAAGGGACTTTTCATCTGATAAAGGACATCTGTGAGAAACCTAGGGTTAACACAGTACTGTCTATACTGTTGAAATACTGAATACTTTCTCTCTAAGATCAGGAGCAAGATAAGGAAGTATGTTTTCTCTCATCATTTGTGGTCAACATTGCACTGAGAATCTAGCTATGGCAGTAAAACAAGAAGAAGATGTGAAAGACATAAATTGGTGGGGAAGAAATAAAACTGTATTTGAATGTGGCATGATTGTTTATGTAGAAATATCAATAAATCTACAAAACCACTTGTATTAGTTGCAGGATACATGTTAATGTAAAAAATTAATTGCCTATGTATATATTAACAGCAAGCAACTGGAAATTATGTTTATTTAAAAGTTTCATTTGTAATATCAAATAGAATACTTAAAATGCATTTAACAAAAGATATACAGATCCTGTTCATAGAAAGCAGCAGAACATTGCTGAGAGGAACATTTAAAATGATCTGAATTCATGGAGAGATGTACCATGTTCATGGATTGGAATTCTCAGTAATGCTGAGGCATCAATTCTCCTCAAGTTATCTACAACTTCAATGTGACTCCAGTCAAAATTGCTGCAGGGTTTTGTGTAGATATAGCAAAGCTAATTCTAAAATTTCCTTGAAAATACAGAGGACCTAGAATGGTCAAAGCAATTTTTTTCAAAGTTGGAAGAAAGGTAGTATTTGAGTTATGAATTCCTACAAAGCTGCAGTAAGCAAGTGGTATGGCATTAAAGCCAGAATGAAGATACCCACCAACTGGATGTAACAGAGACTCAAAAAAAGATGGTCAGTTAATTTTTAACAATGATGCCCACTCAATTCAATAAAAGCAAATATTTTTCATAGAACACAAAAAGCATATACCATTAAAAATGATATGCCAGATTTGTCAAATTTTAAAACTTTTGTTCTTTGAAATATACCATTAAGAAAATGAAGATACCAGGCCAGAAAAGGAGAAAATATTAGCAAGGCCTATATCTAATACATGACTTGTAAACATATTTTGCAAACAGAATATAAATTTCAATAGTAAAGGGGCAAACAGTACAATCATAAATGTGAAAATAATTTGAACACTTTTTCAAAAATGACGTATAAATGACTGATAAACACACAGAAAGATGTTCAACATTAAGAGTCTGGGAAATGCAAACAAAACTACAAGGCAATACCACTACACACCCACTGCTGCTGCTGCTGCTGCTAAATCACTTCAGTCGTGTCCGACTCTGTGTGACCCCATAGACAGCAGCCCACCAGGTTCCCCCGTCCCTGGGATTCTCCAGGCAAGAACGCTGGAATGGGTTGCCATTTCCTTCTCCAATGCATGAAAGTGAAAAGTGAATGTGAAGTCGCTCAGTCATGTCCGACTCTTAGCGACCCCATGGACTGCAGCCTACCAGGCTCCTCCGTCCATGGGGTTTTCCAGGCAAGAGTACTGGGGTGGGGTGCCATCACCTTCTCCGACACACCCACTAGGATGGATAAAATTAAGACAGTCTTGGTCAGAATGCAAAATGGTGCCAACATTGCTGACAGTTTCTTAATATATCTCTCGTATGGCCCAATTTTTCCACTTCTAGATATTTATCCAACATAAATGAAGACGAATGTCCACACAAAGAACTGTATGTGAATGTGGCTTCATTCACAATAGCTTGTCCACAGCAGCTTGAATCATCACTTTGTAGTACAGGGCCCCTTGGAGATATTGCAGGCTTGGTTCCAGGTTGATAAAGCAATTAAAATCATAAAGCAAGTCATATGAATTTTTTGGTTTCCCAGTGCATATAAAAGTTCAGTTCAGTCACTCAGTTGTGTCCCACTCTTTGCGACCCCATGAACTGCAGCACGCCAGGCCTCCCTGTCCATCACCAACTCCCGGAGTCTACCCAAACCCATGTCCATTGAGGCAGTGATGCCATCCAACCATCTCATCCTCTGTCATCCCCTTCTCCTCCTGCCCTCAATCTTTCCCAGCATCAAGGTCTTTTCAAATGAATCAGCTCTTCACATCAGGTGGCCAAAGTATTGGAGTTTCAGCTTCAACACCAGTCCTTCTAATGAACACCCAGGACTGATCTGCTTTAGGATGGACTGGTTGGATCTCCTTGCAGTCCAAGGTACTCTCAAAAGTCTTCTCCAACACCACAGTTCAAAAGCATCAATTCTTTTGCGCTCAGCTTTCTTTATAGTTCAACTCTCACATCCATGACTACTGGAAAAACCATAGCCTTGACTAGATGGACCTTTGTCGACAAAGTAATGTCTCTGCTTTTCAATATGCTGTCTAGGTTGGTCATAACTTTCCTTCCAAGGAGTAAGTGTCTTTTAATTTCATGCATGCGGTCACCATCTGCAGTGATTTTTGAGCCCCCAAGAATAAAGTCAGCCACTGTTTCCCCATCTATTTCCCCAGCCATGAAGTGATGGGACCAGATGCTATGATCTTAGGTCTCTGAATTCTGAGCTTTAAGCCAACTTTTTCACTCTCCTCTTTCACTTTCATCAAGAGACTCTTTAGTTCTTCTTCACTTTCTGCCATAAGGGTGGTGTTATCTGCATATCTGAGGTTATTGATATTTCTCCCGGCAATCTTGATTCCAGCTTGTGCTTCCTCCACCCCAGCATTTCTCATGATGTACTCTGCATATAAGTTAAATAAGCAGGGTGACAATATACAGCCTTGATGTACTCCTTTTCCTATTTGGAACCAGTCTGTTGTTCCATGTCCAGTTCTAACTATTGCTTCCTGATCTGCATACAGGTTTCTCAAGAGGCAGGTCAGGTGGTCTGGTATTCCCATCTCCTTCAGAATTTTCCACAGTTTATTGTGATCCACACAGTCAAAGGCTTTAGCATAGTCAATAAAGCAGAAGTAGATGTCTTTCTGGAACTCTCTTGCTTTTTCGATGATCCATGGATGGTGGGAATTTGATCTCTGGTTCTTCTGCCTTTTCTAAAACCAGCTTGAACATCTGGAAGTTCATGGTTCATGTATTGCTATAAAAGTTATGTTTATCCTATGCTGAAGTCTATTAAGCATACAGTAGTGTCATTTCTACAAAGCACAATATGCATGTGAAAGTGAAGGTGAAGTTGCTCAGTCGTGTCCGACTCTTTGCAACCCCATGGGCTGTAGCCCACCTGGCTCCTCCATCCATGGGATTTTCCAGGCAAGAATACTGGAACGGGTTGCCATTTCCTTCTCCAGGAGATCTTCCCCACCCAGGGATTGAACCCAGGTCTCCCGCAGTATAGGCAGACGCTTTACCGTCCGAGCCACCAGGGAAGTACACAATATGCATACCTGAATTTAAAAATCAAAACAAAACATTTATAATAGTAACATCAAAGACCACGGATCACAGTTACCATACCAAATAGAGTAATAATGAACAAATTTGAAATATTACAGGAATCACCAACATTTTTGATCAATTGTGTCCAACTCTCTGGGACCCCATAGCCTATAGCCCTCCAGGATCCTCTGTCTATGGAATTTTCCAGGCAAGAATACTGGAGTGGGTTTCCACTCAGGAGATCTTCCCAACCCAGTTATTGAACTTGTGTGGTTTGTGTCTCTCTCCTGAGTTGGCGGGCGGATTCTTTACCACTAAACCACCTAGGAAGCCCCAACACAGAGACACATGAAGAGAACCAAAGCTGTTGAAAAAATGGTGTCAATCGACTTGCTGCATGCCAGGTTGCCACAAACCTTCAATTTGTAAGAAGCACAACATCGGAGAGGTGCCATGAATTGAAGAATAGTAAAACAAACAAGGTACATGCATTTAGTGGGAAACCATTCAGCAATAGAATGCAATGAACTCTTGACACAACATGAATGAATCTCAAACTCAATATGCAGAGTGAGCAAAGCCAGGTTGTATATACTTTATGATTCTTTGATATACAAATTTTAAAATGCAAACTAATCTACAGTGACAAAACTCAGATCAGTGGTGGCCTGAAGCCAAGGGTGAACAGAGGGGCTTCAGAGAAGCTCTAGGACTCTCCTGGAGATGCTGAGAATGTCCTATATCCTGCCTGTGGCCTTGATTCTGAGAGGGTGCATCTCAGAAGTCCTTAGACTGTAAATTTTAAAAGGGTGCATTTTATTGGATATAAATCATACCCTCAATCAAGTTTTGAAAAAGGTACTCCACCTGAGGTGGGGGATGACCAAGGACTTGAACGGAGAATGAGAACCCTGGAAAAGCTGGGTGGTGGCAGCATGGTCACCTACACAAACGTACGCATGCACACATGGATTCACTGGAGTGTAACCTGCGGTCAGTGCATTTCACTCACTGTAATATGTAAATTTCATACCTCAATTAAAAAAAGGAAAAGTCCTTGTTAACCAACAGGAATGAACTACACTGAGTAGTGTTTTGCTGCTGCTGCTGCTGCTGCTAAGTCACTTCAGTCGTGTCCGACTCTGTACGACCCCATAGACAGCAGCCCACCAGGCTCCCCGTCCCTGGGATTCTCCGGGCAAGAACACTGTTTAGGCCAAGGTTAATTCCTACAAGTTTTCAACAGAGTTTTTTTTTTTTTTCTGTAAAGAAAACTTGTATTCTTTTGCATTAGTTTTCATCCATTGGATTTGCTCGTAATGGCACAACCCAATAAAAGGGTATGAAGTCTGGAAGGACGGATGCTGAAGCTCCAATACTTTGGCCACCTGATGTGAAAGAGTCGAGACTCATTGGAAAAGACCCTGATGCTGGGAAAGATTGAAGGAATGAGGCGAAGGGGATGACAGAGGATGAGATAGTTGGATGGCATCACCAATACAACGGACATGAGTTTGAGCAAACTCCAGGAGATAGTGAAGGACAGGCAAGCCTGGGGTGCTGTAGTCTATGGGGTCACAAAGAGTGAGACACAACTGAGCAATGAATAACAACAGCAATGAAATCTGCATCTCTTTAGGGTTCAATTGGTATCTCAGGATAGTTGCTAGTATATTCTAAAATGAAATGTTGGTCGCTCAGTTGTGTCCAGCTCTTTGTGATCCCATGGACTGTAGCCTGCCAAGCTCCTCTGTCCATGGGATTTCCCAGGCAAGAATACTGAATCAGGTTGCCATTCCCTTCTCCAGGGGATCTTCCTGTTCCAGGGATCAAACCCAGGTATCCTGCATTGCAGGCATATTCTTTACCATCTGAGCCACCAGGGAAGTAAGTATATTCTAGGGTTCCTGCAAATTGACCTTGGATTTTTTAGTTTGGATTGCTGAAGTATGAGATCCTACCTTTTGTTGGCTCCCTTTTGTTGAGTGGAAAATTCGTCTCTGGGTCTTTTCTGATCACGTAATGAAAGATTGGCCACTTTCCTTTGCTTTTGCATTGCTGTTGGACAGATTTTGCTGGAGGCACCATTTCCTGTTTGTGCTACAGAATTCTAGGATGGTCCCAGGACCTGAGCCCCCTGGTGGCATTCCTGGGGTTGTTTCTTTACATAGCAAAAAGGAACTAGCAGATATAGTAAAAGGTGCTCATCAGTTGGCCTGAAAATAGATGATCAAGGTGGGACTCAACTCATCCGAGAGCCTGGAAGAGCAGAAAATTTTCTTTGGTCACCCGGAAATGGGAGGGTGGGTATGTGGTGGAAGAAGGTGAGTTAAAGAATTTGACAGGAAGGAGGTTCCCTATTGAGGGCTTTGAGATGGCACAGCAGGGGAAAAGGACCTGTGCATGGTTTCTAGAGAAAACAGGATGTTCTCTCCTGCAGCTATAAGGAATGGACAAGCCTGGCAATGATTCCTCTTAGAGCCTCCAGGCAAGATCCTTGACCACGCCCTTGCCCTTGAGAGATGCTAAGCTGAGATGCTCAACAGCCTGCCTGGGACTTCTGACCCGCAGAGTTGAGAGATCATAAATGGGTGTATTCTGAAGTTGCTAAGCTCAAGGTTAGTTGTTGTGCAATAAATAGAACCCAAATACACATCGATGATAACCCAGTCATAGTAATAAACCATTTGATAATTGTGTTCCCAGTTTTATTGCTATTTTATGGAATAATGAATGCGATTCTCTTTTTTTTTTTTTTTTTTGATTGTGGACAAGGTCTACATTTTCTGAGCTATTGCTAGCATGCAAATAAATTATGGCCTATCTTCTTGAGAGAAAGTGTTAGTTGCTCAGTCTTGTCTCACATCTGACTCTTTGCAACTGCATGGACTATAATCTGCCAGGCTCCTCTATCCATAGGATTCTTCAGGCAAGAATATTGTAGTGGGGGGCCATTCCCTTCTCCAGGGGATCTTCCAAACACAGGGACTGAACCTGGTCTCCTGCATTGCAGGCAGATTCTTTACAGTATGAACCACCGGGGAACCCATCTTCTTGGGAGAATGCCTCTAAATTCTTGCTGCTCAAAGTGTGGCTCCTAGAAACCAGCAGCAGGGTGGACATCACCTAGGAACTTGTTAGGAACTCAGAATCTCAGGCTGCATCTCAGGCCTCCGACTGCAGAATCTACACTTCAGTTTGATCCCTGGGTGAGTTGGCGCTTATTAAAGTTTGAGAAGCAGCTGTCCTGAAGTTGCACAGCGTGGCTCTTACAGATTCTAAACACCAAATTAGCACCTCTGTTGGCCAAGTCTGGGAACTAGACTTCCCTGTGCCCTCCACCCATGGTGGTGCTTCTGCAGTCACAGGGTCTGAATTCTTGGGTTCTTGAATAACAGACCTTTTGAAACCATGTACATTAGATCGGAACCTGAACCCACAGGCTGGGACTCTGAGGGCTGTATGTCAGAGTATCTCTGGTATAAGCTCATCTCTGCTAAATCTTCACGGTCTTTCCTCTCTCCTTCCATAGACTGCACATCCCTAGGGAAATGGAGCCCCTCTCGCCTCTGACAGTTCACTGGCACTGTTATGTCTTCCCAAGAAGACTCTCCCATCTCACCACCTGAGATACTGCTTCTTCCGGAAAGCCTTCCTGGAATTTCCCCTTCTAGCCTCCCAGTGAGATGTCCCTGATATTTGCTTTATAGTACTTTGGTCATTTATTGCAGCACAAAACCAGTCAGACTATCGTTCAGACTGGTTTTGCGAGTAATTGGGTGTCTTAAAACAACTGTTTTATTTTGCTCCCAATTCCTCAGGTCAGGACTTTGGGAAGGGCTGGGCTGGGTGCATTCATTTGGTGTCTGTCCACAAGGGTGCCCTCACATTGCTGGCTGGAGTCTGGAAACTCATGCCAGGCTTTGATTGGAGAACCCACAGCTGGCCTTGCTCCATGGTTGGGGCTTCCTCCCACATGGTACCTGGATTCTAGGAAGGGTGTCTGAGAACAAGTGTTCAGAGAGACATACGCAGAAGCCTCAAAGCTATTTCTTACCTGGTCTAGAACTTCCACACATCACGTGTATCTCATTTCTATTAGTCCTAACCCTAAACCTACCCTTACCCCTGTTACTCAAAGAGACAGGGGCTTGAACCAGAGGAATAAGAGCTTGGAGTCCAGATCCAAGGGGGAAGGGACTTGGACTCCACCTTTCAGTGCTGGAAGCAGCAGAGGATGTGCGGCCATACTTCCTCTCACACATGTGACCACAGCACAGCCGTCTTTCCACCAAGGATCCTCTCTGGCTGGTGGGCAGTCTTCTGCAGGGCTGCCTCCAAACTCAGTGCCCAGCACCTGCTCACACATGTTCGTTGACTGAAGGAATGAGTCAATACAGTTCAGCAAAAGCAGGGGAAAGGCAGATTAGGAGACACACAGAAGCACCTTACATGTGATGTGTATGTATTGTGTATGTAACAAGGCTTGAAATAAATCATTCACTGGTCAGCCTCAAAGTATGAGGTCAGCCATCTGTGGGAGCTCTTGATTTCAAGAACTTGTGAGCCTCATTTAATGGAACTGTTTGGAGTGACAGCCTGGCAGAAAAAGATTTCATCCAGGGTGCTGGGGTCCAGGTGGGTCAGTGGGGACATGCCACAAGAGCTCGAAGAGGGACAGGGTCAGCTTGGCTGGTCTGCCCAGGGAGAAGCTTCTCCCAGCTCTTCATGCTCTGGTTCAAGCCCCTGACAGTATCCCTAAGTCACCCAAGCCCTCGGTGTGAAGGGTGTCTTTGAAACAAGGGTCTCACTCAGCTTGTTTTAGGAAAATGTGGTAAAGTAACTTTTTGCCATCCTCAGCTTAAACTCCATAGTTTGCAGAATTTTATTTACAGCAAAGTGTTGATTTACCCACAAACATCCTGCTTTGCTAAATATACTACCCTGCTCCTAGAACAGGGCTGTGGTTTCAGAGTCTGGGTTGTGCCTTTCCTTCTGAATGCTGGCAGGCTGCGTCTTGGTCTCTCTTTGGTGGTCCCTGCACACGATGGGAGGCAAGTGGGAATTCAGCCCGCACTGTCCTCCAGCTCAGGCCAGTCACAATGTGAGGCCTGCCGGAGACAGGCCTTTGTCTGACGGATCTCTCCCGGGGCACCTGGCTGTGGGGAGGATTTGCAGGAAGTCTGTGCCCACTGCCAGCCATGGCCCATTGACTGAGTCTTTTCCCCTTTTTATAGGTTGAGAGGGTTTATGGGGTCACCCAAGATATATTTGCACTGCCAGGTCTCTGTGATGGAAGGAAGGACTCGGAGGTGAATCAGAAGGGAAGGGACTCTAATCAGAAGGGAAAATCCCACCCTGGCAAGACCACAGCCTCCAGAAGCAGAGATAGAAGGCCACAAGCTGCTCTGGACAGCAAGCCTGGATTCCAGAAGGTGGCCAGTGAAGCCCCTATCATCATCCTTATAGAGAAGGTGCTAGGCAGGGCTAGGCAGAAGAGTAAGATGGGCAAGTGAGAAGAGAGAGGATCCCATCATACATTTGTTTCTTCTGAAGCAGTAGGAAGGCGGGAAGGGAAGAAGGACTGAATAAACAAGAGTCAGCTCTAGGATCTGGGTCAGCTTGGGCAATCCCGGCTAACCTCTAAGAATCCTGAAGGAAAGGGGATTTGGGGACAGGGAGGGAAGATGGTGGGATAAACACCATATGCATGTTTGTGTTAGCCGCTCAGTTGGGTTCGAATCTTTGCGACTCCACGGACTGTAGCATACCAGGCTCCTCTGTCCATGGAGTTCTCCAGGCAAGAATACTCCTGTCATTCCCTTCTCGAGAGGATCTTCCCAACCCAGTAATCGAACCCAGGTCTCCTGCATTGCAGGCATTTTCTTTACCGTCTGAGCTACCAGGGAAGCCAAGGATAGACACTAGAGCAGATGAAATATTGGACAGAAATAAGAAGAACATTATCCTGGTCCCTCTCTTCTGTCAGAGAGGAGTGTGGTCACCTTACAGGTAAGAACCACGCTGGGGGCTGCAGGCTGCTCTGATCTGAGCCACCTCAGCTCATATATGTCACCTCCCACAGCCTCTGTGGTCACATCTGTAAATGGGCTTCTAACACCTCTCTTGCAGGGGTTTTATGAAGGTTAAATGTGTAACGTTATATATAAAGCCTGTAGCATGGTGCCAACGTAGAGTAACTGCTTGATCAATAGCAGTTGGTATTTTTTACTCTTTGATTTTTGCAACTAACAGCATCAGCAAATAGTTCTGCACTTCCCTCTATTTCTACCTGAGAATAGAAAATCAATAGTATGTGGTGTAGAGCCTTGTGGCTAACACGTTAGCTTTCTCTCAGGTTAGTCTAAGTCTCACAGGGACTCTGGCAAGTGGAGGTGGGGCTCCCCTTCAGAGGGGACAGAGACCTGGGGCCACTTCTGCTGTCGGCTGAAAGTCAGTGAGCACGATGCCAGCGTCCTTTCCAGACGCATAATGTTTCTAAGACATAGAGTTATCTTGGATCTGCATCCTTCACTGCTAGGATGCCAAATGACTGTTTACTGAGAATTAGTAACTGGGAAAGAGAATAAAGGAAACTTCTCTTTGCCTAAGAGTAGAGAATGAGTCGCTGGCCGTTCAGGGTGATGGGTAATGTTAACTTCTCATTTGCCAAGATGATTTTCTCTGGCAGGTTGGTAAGTGAAGTTCACTGCTGAGAAAAGTCAGCTTCCTGTATTTGAGGAAATCGACCACAAAGAATTCTTTAACATCCAGTAAATGTCTGTGAAACACAGGTTGTCCTAAGAAGAGGTGCAAATGAGTCAGTAACACCTACGATACATGCCTTCCCTAAACCACAGAGCCATTGTCCTCAGGCTCAGGAGAGCCAGGAGCTGAAGGAATATTCAAAATTTTCTGAGGCGGAAGCTTGAGATCAGTCAGGGTGCCAAAATTTACCCCAAGCAAATCAGCCAACACCAGGAATCAAATTGTTCCCCACCCTCTTCCTTTCTCAGAGAGCTGTTTACCGGCACAGTTAAGGATGGCAAGAAATGCAATTTTTCAACAAAGGTTTTAGGTATGGGTGTGTCTTCCCAATTCTTGCTGAGGGGGCAGGCATGTAGGGCAGGTCTTGTTCTCAAGCAGCCATCTGAGCTTAAGGAGTCTGCCCAAGCTGGACCCTGCAGCCCCCGATGAGAGCCCAGTGCCTAGTGATGTTCTCCTTGTTGTTCTGTCGCTAAGTCATGTCTGACTGTGACCCCATGGACTGCAGCACACTAGGCTTCCCTGTCCTTCATTATCTCCTGGTCTTTGCTCAAACTCATGTCAATTGAGTAGATGATACCATCCAACCATCTCATCTTCTGTTGCCCCCTTCTCCTGCTCTCAATCTTTCCCAGCATCAGGGTCTTTTCTAAAGAGTTGGCTCTTTGCATCAGGTGGCCAAAGTATTGGAGCTTCAGCTTCAGCTTCACCATCAGTCCTCCAATGAATATTCAGGGTTGATTTCCTTTAGGATTGACTGATTTGATCTCCGTGCTGTCCAAGGGACTCTTAAGTGTCTTCCCCACCACCACAATTCAAAAGCATCAAATTTTCTGTGTTCAGCTTTCTTTATGGTACAACCTCTCACATCTATGCATGACTATTAGAAAGACCATAGTTTTGACTATCTGGACTTTTGTCAGCAAAATGATATCTTTGCTTTTTCTAGGTCAGTGGGGGACGGGTAAAAGTCTCTAGATCACTGAGTTACATTCAGAGGGAGCCATTAATCTGTCACCTTTCCTCCACGTTTCTCAGAGACACTGAGTTCACTCCCTCAGTCAGCCCTCAGGTGCTGTAGCGCCTGCAGCACACAGCCCTCGTCAGGCTCCTTAGGCTGCAGCTAGCCCACTGGGCACCTCCTCTGAGTGGGAACTGGCTGCATGTGCCCACCATTGCCTCTTCCCCTGAAACCATAGTGTGACATCCACCTCCGTCTTGGAGTGCCTCAAGGCCCCCAGATGCCTGGGCCTGAAGCACTGGGGTCCACAGGCTGCAGAGTCATTGGTGTGCTGATGTTGGGAGGTGAGTGGGAGGCCCATGCCTGTCCCCCTTGCCGGCTACTCCTACTGTCATCCTGCCCTGGGTTCCCACTGGCAAACTGAGGCCCATAGTCTGGCTGCAGATAGAGAAGGAAGAGACCCAAAGTGCAGAAAAAGAAATGAACAAACTTCAACAATAATGGGAGGGACAGAGAGGCTGCCTAGCAGAGCAGAGGGTACCTGGAGGTTCAACCCAGTACAGCACCCAGAAGCTTCAGGGGACACCGGGGACCCCAAACCTTGGAACAGGGTGGCTTTCTGCTCTGGCCTTGTCTGGGAGGACAGCCAGGCAAGGGCAGCCCAGCCGTGAGCACTGATTGCCTCTCAGGTGGTCATCCCCCAAGGTGACGTCACAAGACTCTGATATTTTCAATGAATCATTTTGCCAGGAGGAAAGGTTTTGATCCCTCTGCTGAAATAAAGATGTTTGATGACAAAAAGCCGAATTCTCTGGATTGTGACATTGACATCAGAGGGCTGATGGACTGGGGGGCATGGTGCAGGCTTGGATGTCGGGCCTCACAGAGAGATCTTCACAGAGGTGGATGAGCTGCCAGCTCCTAGGATCTGAGTGTGGGTCAGAGGAGGTGTGGTGGTGGCAAAGTGCAGGGACCAAGGGCAAAATAAAGCACAGGAGAGCTTCTTCTGGTTCCCCCATCAGCTGGGTCTTGGGAGGTCTTGACTGTGGAGGCTCTAGCCAGGGCCCCTTTGGCTGGGTTACTGCTTCTACACCTCGCTCTGGGCTTCTGTGTGCTTTGGTATTCCTGGCCAGCACTTACCTTAGGGGGTTGCCCTTGGGCTGTTCTTGAATTGCCCTTGGGCTGCTGGAGCTGTTTTGTTGAGAGGGCCCAGGAGTTGAGGTCTCAACCCCTACATGCCCCCCCTCCCCGCCCCGACCCATGGCCTCGACCAGTGAAGTTTGTGGGGTGCCACTTCTGCTGTGGGTCTCCCAAAGGTCAGGATGAAAGCTTCTCCACTCCCTGGGGACTGGCCCAGATTTCCCCTGGCTTGGTTCCTCTCTGTCTATGCCCTACTGTGCCCTCCCATCCCAGTCTCTCCTGGGAGTCCTGCCTCATCGCTCTCTTACATAAACCCTCATCTCAGGACCTGCCTCTAGGGAACCTTAGGCTGCCCTGCTCCTCGCCTTTAGGGAAACCAAGCAGAGCCTTGAACAGTGAGCTTTGAGCGAGCGTGTCCATGGAAGGCAGGATGCAAAAGGCTCAAGTGTGAGAATGAACACTGGGGTCCTGCAGACACAGAGTGGGGCCTGGGCTGAGTGTGAGAGGAATTTAGTGGGAGGAAAACAGGCCAAGCCTGACCAGGCCCTGGGGGACGGGCCTTCCTCAGGAAGGTGTGTGCTGCGATGAGGGGTGCTCTAGGTCTGAGGCTCAGGGAACCTGGGATTCACGGGTTATTTACTAGGTGGGCAGGATAGAGACGTGGATCATTTCTCAGGCCTCTTGCTTCGAGCAGAACTCTGGCTGGAAAAAGACTCTCAGGTATTTTTCTTTATGTCAGAATCCCTATGAATAAAACCTTGCCAAATGGATTGCTAGCTTCTCAAAGTAGGATAATGGCCTTTATGAGTTGGTTGGGATGGGATGCATCTGCCCTTCACTGTTGCTTTGTTTGTTTACTCCTATCCTGATACCTGGATTTGTCTCCAAATGTTCACTGAGCACTCAGCCCTCTCCAGGCTGGGCTGGGTGAACACTGAGACCACAGCGTGGTCCACATCCCCTCTGGTGAGAGAAGTCATAGGGAGGACATGCATTAGTAAGTAGGTGATTATGGACTGCAAGATGGGTTAGAGGGCAGGAGCAAAGCAGTGATGGGGGAGGCGTGGTGCAGAGCTCAGTGGGGTCTGCTTGGGCTCCTCCCCAAAGAAGGGAAGGAGGACAGCAGACCGAGTAGGGGTTCCCTGGTGGACAGATGACAGATGTGCAAAGACAGTGCCAGGGAGCCAGCTGGAAATAAGGTGACCCTGGTGGGGGTGGGGCTAGATGATGTCAGAGAGGGAAGCAGGACACAGGACACACCCTTATTTTGGATGTGAGGACTGTGTGTTAGTCACTCAGTCGTGTCCGACTCTGCGACCCCACAGACTGTAACCCGCCAGGCTTCCCTGTCCACGGAATTCTCCAGGCAAGAATACTGGAGTGGATTGCCATTCCCTTCTCTAGAAGAACTTCCCAACCCAAGGATCGAACCCTGGTCTCCTACATGGCGGGCAGATTCTTTATCATTTGAGTTACAGGGGAGCTATGTGAGGGGCAGGCAGTATATAACGTAGGTCCCATCTATCTATAAGGAAGTCTCTGAGAACCTGGACGGGAGACAGGAGCAGCGGGGTGTCTGGGGTGAGAAGGGTAGGCAAAGGGGGCTTCCTGTCCGAGGCAGCAAGAGCAGACTTGGATGTGAGGGTGCAAGGGAGAAGGTGAAGGCTGGGAAGGCCACTGCTTCTGGTTTGAGAAACTGGGTTAAGGCTAGGATGTAGGTGGATTGTTGAGACCAGAAGAGGCTCCTAGAGTTTACTTTGGGATGGGCAAATTTGAAATGCCTGCGTGAAAATCAGGGAGGACTCTCAGTGGACAGTGGCATGTGACTGTGAATCTGGGGGTACTATGATCTTTAAAGCAAGGCTCCAAAAGGCTGAAATGACCAAGGAACATCCACTGGCTGTTTCCTGGCTCTTTCTTTCTTCTGAGTATCATTTTTACACATTTTGCCACAGGATTAGATCACAGTTTGTTTTCTTGAAAAATAACTTAAAAAAAAAACCCTTGAAATAACCCTCAGCTTTTCCTATGCATGCTATCTGTGAAATATCTCAAGTCTGAAATGATGGAGATAGCCAAGCTGGAGATGTATTGTTAAAATTATTGAAATATCAACCTCTGTGTGTTGATACCTAAAAGTTGTTTTGAACCCCACCCTTTGAGTATGACCTCAGAACGGAAATGGATCCCAGGCACAGCTTTGCCGGTTGTCAGCTGCAGCTTCTTAATCTTGAATGTTGGGTTTCTACTCAGTGAAATGGGAATCATAGCACTCCTTCACAGAGCTGGGAACTTCATAGAGATAACCATGAGTGATGGCTAATTTTGTCAACTTACCTGGGTCGCCAAGTGTCCAGATATTTGGTAAACTTGATTCTGGGCGTGTCTGTGGGGGTGATTTCCAGATGAGATTAGCATTTGAATTGGTGGATGGAGTAAAGCAGATTTTCATCCCCAGTGTGGTAGTAGTAGTCACTTAGTCATGTCTGACTCTTTGCAACCCCCATGGACTGAAGAGTTCCAGGCTCCTCTGTCAATGGAATTCTCCAGGCAAGAATATTGGAGTGAGCTGCCATGCCCTTCTCTAGGGGAATCTTCCTGACCCAGGGATTGAACCCAGGTCTCCTGCATTGCAGGCAGATTCTTTATCATTTGAGCTACTGGGGAAGCCCCCTCAGTGTGGTGGGCCTCATCTAATCAGTTGAAGGCTCGAATAGAACAAAATGTGGAGGAAGGACGAATGTGCCCCTTTCTCTGCCTGGCTGCTTGAGCTTTGACATCAGTTTCCTGCCTTCCCACTGGAACCTGAACCCTCAGCCCTTCCATTTTTAGAAGCACACCACCAGCTTTCCTGGGTCTCCAGCATGCAGACAGCAGAACTGGGGACTTCTGAGCCTCTATAATCATATGGGCCAATTCCTCATGATAAATCATATGGCTATCTATCTATATCTATCTATCTACCTACCATCTTTCTCTTGTGGGTTCTGTTTCTCTACAGAATCCTGACAAGTATATGATGTAAAGGGCCTGATATAGGGCTTTCCACATGGATGACTACGATCTTTGTGTTCTGCAGTCTCCATCAACACACATTTTCTCCTCTGTAGGGTGTGGAAGAGTCCGGGTCTCTGTTTAATTGGCCTTTGCATAAAACCAACAGAGGACAGCATTTGAGAATGCTGCTTGGAATAACACACAATGATAGTATTAATAAACGTGGAGCTGGATAGGCCTTAAGATATGACTTCAAGCATTTAGAATAGGTACATGCTCAGTGGCTCAGTCATGTCCCACCCTTGGTGACCCTATGGACTGTAACCTTCCTATAGGCTGTCTATAGGCTGTGAATCCCTCAAGGGTTCACCTGACAAGAATACTGGAGTGGGTTCCTATTAATATAAATATCTCCTCCTCCACGGGATCTTCCTAACCCAGGGATCAAACTCGCATCTCCTGCTTGGCAGGCAGATTCTTTACCACTGAGCCACCTGGGAAGCCCTCAGAATAGGTACAAAATTTGCCAAATCTTCTGCAGAAAATTGTGGCAGGGCTGCCCAGGAAGAGGATGGTGCTCTTAGGCACCAACGTCAACATTACCTGGGAGCTTGTCATAAATGCAGATTTTTAGGCCTTGAACTGAACTCTGCCATTTATGAACCCAGTCACCAGTCACACGTGGCTCATGGGCACTTGAAATGTGTCTCGTGCCACAGAAGGGAAAAATAATATTTGAAACATTCTAGGTTAAATAAAATATCCTGTTAAGATGAATTTCCCCTGCTTCTTTTAACTTAAAAATATGTTGTCATCAGGAAATTTTAAATTACACATGTGACTCACATGGTACTTCTACTGGACAGCACTGTATGCATACCTGCTGACTTAGAATCTTAATTTTAGCAAGTTCCCCAGGTGATCTTCAGCCATGAAAGTTTGAGGAGCACTGCTCTAGGCAAGGGGTCAACAAACTACAGCTTGTGAGCCAAATCCTGTCTACTGCTGGGTTTTTGAATAAAGTTTTATTGAATCATGACCAAACCCATTTGTTACATATTATCTATGGCTCTTCCCATGGCTCTTTCATGAAGCACTTTAGGCTTGAAAGTGAAGTCGCTCAGTTGTGTCTGACTCTTTGCGACCCCATGGACTGTAGCCTACCAGGCTCCTCTGTCCATGGGATTTTCCAGGCAAGAGTACTGCAGTGGGTTGCTATTTCCTTCTCCAGGGATCTTCCCAACCCAGGGATCAAACTCAGGTCTCCCGCATTGCAGGCAAACACATTACTCTCTGAGCCACCAGGGAAGCGAACAATAGAGTTTCTGACCCCTGGTCTGGGCCTTTAATCCTTCCAGTATCTGTGGCATGGTCTCCAACCCAGTGTGCCTGTTCCCGCTCTTGTCAGGAAAGTCCCTTGGCAGGGGTTCCCTGGTGCAAAGTACCCCTGGAAGCCTACCTCTTTCCTGGAAGTCATAGAGCAAGCCAAAGATCCTTTGGCGATGTAACGGAAAAGATTAAAAGATGATTTAAAATAAAAATTTCCAGTCATATTGGAAAGGCCCTTCAAGGTCACCTGCCCACTCTCTCATCTGGTGATGGGGGAACAAGGCCTCACGATGGGGCGTGAGCTGTGGGCCACCCAGCTGCTGGGACCTCTGTGTTGTTTTTGCACCAGGCTGTTTCCCCAGATCCTGGGCGTGGGGGCTCCACCCCAGGCTGGCCACAGAGGTGTGATGTGAAGACATAGCAGGGCCTTATCCTCAAGTACTGAGACTTGGTTTGGGTTTAGCACTGATTTCCTGTGCCAGTTTTAAATCATATTAAAGGAAGATATGAGATTTTTTATGTTAATAAGTGGAAGGAGTTAGACAAAAAGGAAAAGATAAGACTGAGAATTATGGTTCTATTTTCCTGCTACTTACAGTGTGGTCCACAGACCAGCAGCAGGCTGAGGGTTAGAAAGAAATGCAGAAACTTAATGGTCCCTAGACCCCCAGTTCAAAAACTACATTAAACAAGATCTTGAGGGAGGGACAGGCACAGAGCATTTGAAACTTATCACTCTTTGGTTGTTCTTCAACTTTGGGACATCTTGAAATCACCAGGGGAGGTGTTAAAATTCTGAAGCTGGGTCCCTGCTATAGAGCTTCTGATGTCATGGTCTGGGGCCAGGGCTGGGCAGGGAGACTTTTAGGGCCCCCGTGTGGGGTGAGTGTGCAGTGGAGGGTGAGGACAGCAGTCTACAGTGGTTCTTTTCTCCCTGAATTTCACTACCCCAACTTGTGCTCTATATGGCCTGGCTGGAGTCATCAAGGAATTTGCGCTTGATTCATATGGCTTGGAGCCCACTGTTGGTTTCGTTGCCCAAGCAACAAGGTTCCCCTCCTACCAAGTGTGGGAGACCCGCCCTCTTTGGGTTCTCTGCACCTCTGGTGAAGCTTCTGAAAGGTGTGATGTGGAATGTGACTGACCCACCCAATGTGGGGAAGCAACGTCTCCCGCTCCAGCTGTCAGGGCCAGTTGTGATACCCCCGTCTCTCTTCTCTCTGCTGCAGATGGTGGGGGCTCATGCCAGAGGAGCCTCTTGTCCCCTTGTGTCTGTGGGGGGACTGTGGTGGGCCAGCCTCTGGGGCTGGAGACGCTTGTACTTTCGCAGACCGGGTGTGCAGTGATGGTACAGCTGGGCATGGGTGCCCCACATGACTGGCGTCCTTCAAACCTGTCTGGCTGAAGCTCTCAGGTCTGGGGAGATCCCAGACTCTGTCCTCTCCTAGATCTCCTGCAGACAATCCTGTGCCACTCAGGGAGGTGGGAGACCCTTCAGGTGCCCAGGCTTATATCCTCTGCTGCTGCCAAGTCGCTTCAGTCATGTCCGACTCTGTGCGACCCCATAGACGGCAGCCCACCAGGCTCCTCCGTCCCTGGGATTCTCCAGGCAAGAACACTGGAATGGGTTGCCATTTTCTTCTCCAATGCATGAAAATGAAAAGTGAAAGGGAAGTTGCTCAGTCGTGTCCAACTCTTAGCGACCCCAAGAACTGCAGCCTACCAGGCTCCTCTGTCCGTGGGATTTTCCAGGCAAGAGTACTGGAGTGGGTTCCTACTGGGTGCCCCTCCCTGCCAGGCCCTTGGGCTGCTACAGCATCAGGTGGTTCTTGCCCGGCTCCTCCCACAGTGGGAAGAACAGGGTAGCCCGGAGAATCAGACCCAGGTCTTCTAGGTGCCCTGATGCTGTGGGTGGTGCAGAGCCAAGGTTCGCTGGCTGCTATGCAGCTCTGCAGGGTGTCTGCCAGACTTTCTTTGATTGGATGCATTTTGAGATACTACAGCTTTAGGTAGTTAATTGTTCTTTCTCATCAGTACTTTACTGCATGAATTGATTTTTTTTTTTATAAGCAAGTACTTTTAAGTAAAATAATAGCATTTTTTACAACAGTAAAACCCAGTTAACTGGATCCATCAGCTGTGTGGCTCCAAGAACTAGCTTATGCAGTCCCTTCCATCTCTCTCATCACCCCCTGCTGCCTCAGTTGCCTCCTAGGGGACTCAGGAACCTCTTGCTGGGCCACTGTAAGGATTAGACAATGTACCTACAACTTGGAGCTTAATGCAGACCTGGGCAAAGCCTGGGTAAATGTTTGCAGACATAAGACTGGGGAACAGCTGTTAGGGCAGGCTCATCCAGGCTGCCTCCCTGAGCCCTTTGTTACTTTCACTCCAACTCCTGTCTGCTCTGCCTGGTTCTGGGGCTTACAGTGGGGAGGAGGGAGGGAGGAAGAGGCATCATGAGGACAGAGGCCCCAGCAAAGGGTTGGAATGACAGGGAGGGTGTGTGGGGCAGACTGGAGTGGAAGAAGACAAAGACAACAGGTTGAGAAGAGTAAAGAGAGCTGGATGCCCTCTGTGTGGTTGGAGAAGCACAGGTAGGACCTGAGTCATTCTAGAGTCCCTCTTGGTTGCCATGGCAACAGCACTCCTGGACCATGGAAAAGGACTGATTCCCTCAAGCTATGGTTCCGGCACCACCTGCTGATTGAAAGCAGAGACTTTTATATTCAATGTAAGATGGAAACTTCTAGAAGAGGAAACACCTTGGATAGCACATGAATGTGGGTAGCAGAAGCTTCAGTGGGTGGGTGTGCAGCAGCAAGAGACAGGGCTGGCATTCTTTTTTTTTTTTCCCTTAGAAGAACTAACTCGTTCCTTCAAGACAGATTCTTGAGAACTGGAAGCAATAGTGCTTGCAGTCACAAGGATAGGTTATATTTCCTTGGAAGGAAAGGAGAATGTTCCAAATGCTGAAGCTTTTGCTCCAGCCTGACGAAAGGGTGGTGAGACATCACTTCCCAGAAGCAGAGCTGATCGAAACTTGCTTGGGGCACACTGCCCCTGGGAGCCCCCGGCCCAGCCCAGTCCAGTTCTTCCTTGTCCACTGCTGGCTGGAGCCTATCTTGGTGCCTGAAGGCTTGTCACCTGCTTCTTCATGTTGCTTCTGCATCTTCAAACCAAGTCCTTCCACACTTCCCATCTCTCTTAAGCCATCTTCAGCCACATCTCTTCTTGCCTCCAGAGAGCTCTCTGCTTTTCAGGGTACATGTGATTAGATTGGGCCTGCCTGGATAACCTAGGACAATCTCTTATCTGATCTGATGTCTTTTAAAATCTATAACCATAGTCACCTCTACAGGGTCCCTTTCACCATTCATTACAACATATTGCCAGACATCCAAGACATCCAGACATCCATCTGCGCCCCATCCCCCTCCTCCATCTGCTGGTCTGGGAGGCAGCCCCACAGGCTATGGCCTTTACAAAGGAATTTCCTGCACCACCCACCACGACCCTGCCATTAGCCTTGTAAATTGCAGCTTCTATTAGAAGGAGGAAGGGCTCTGAGCTTTCTCTGAAGATGCAGTTGAGGGACTGTAACGAGCAAAATGTGTTTTGATTTTCACTTTCCCTAAAATACAAATATAACGGATGGATTTTCAATGAGCAAATTATGAAAACCATGGCTGGGTTCATAGTATGTCTTATCTGTTTAGAGCCTGAGCTATTGTGAAACGTCAGGCTTGCTTCTTTAAAAAGAGACTAGAATTCAGTGCAAGGTGGCTCTGCATCTAAAAGAACACACACGTGGACAGTGTGCATTAGAGGGATGAAAAATTCCTGTCCTAGGGGACCATTCTAGTTCGCGTTGATTTCATAATGATAAAATTCATTTAAAAGGCAGAAACCCACAAACTCAAATGCGGTCAAACTGTTGCCGAAAGTAGAGGTGACGTCCAAGGTGAAGGAAACAGAAGTCTGTGGTTTGGTAGTTGGTTTCATGATGAGTTATGTATTTCTCCAGAAAAGCTGTGCGATCAGTTACAGTTTGCTATTGGGCAGCTTCAGGAACTAATTCAGCCGTGGTTTCATGTCTGATTTTGGTGGTGCTCTGTCTTTCTGTTCCATCCTCATGGTCACAGTCCAACAATTTCTGGAGGGATGAGGGGAGCAGATCCCAGTTATCCATTGTTGTGTGACAATGCCCCCACTTCCAACTTGGTGACTTAAAACCACCATCATTTTAAACCAATTCTGAGAGTTCCCCAGGCCCAGCCGGGGGAGGAGTGGGGAGTGAGGTCTTCCTGCTGCTTCCCTTGGGACCCCCATGCTAGAAGTTCATGGTCAAATCACTCGGCCAATCAGATGACTAGGACATATAGTCCTTTCTTTCTCCTGTGGTTTCAGGGCCCCTCTTTGGGGTCTCTCCAGTGGGTAGGAAAGTGAAATGAAAGTGAAGTCGCTCAGTCGTGTCCGACTCTTAGCGGCCCCATGGACTGCAGCCCACCAGGCTCCTCCTTCCATGAGATTTTCCAGGCAAAAGTACTGGGGTAGGTGGATTTCTTAAATCGAGCTTTGGCAAATTTTCTTTTGAGGGTCAGGTAGTAAATATTTTAGGCCTTGTGGCCATATGGCCTCTATCACCAGTACTCTGTAGCAGAAGCAGCTACAGACAATGCATAAATGAATAGGCGTGGTTTGTTACAATAAAACTTCATTTACAAAAACAGATGGGGAGTGCGGGTTTAGTGGGGGCCATAGTTCGCTGCCTGCTTTGTTACATGGTCACCTGGGACTCCTGAGAACACAAAAGAAGACGCCAATGGGCCTGATTAGGCTTGGCCCCAGCTCTGAAACAGCTTGCCTAGATGTGGGGGTACTGCAGAGGTGAGGGGGGTAGGGTTCCCAGGCATCACTCGGAGGCATACTCTCACAGGGGCAGGGAGATGCAAGGGTCCACTTTGGTGACTGATTATAAAGAAACAGTGGTATGTGCAGTCCTCATATTTAAGCCAAGGAACAGAATTCACCTTTTGAATGAACATTTCCTGGGCCTGTGGTGTGTGTTGCTTACTGTGAGCTACTAGAATGAAAACTCCAGGGCTGATGATTCTCTGGTAAGCGCTACCCCACCAAGATAAAGGAAAGAACCTTAGGTCACCTGGTTTGTGGTGAGAATGCTGTCATCTCTGCCCCTTCCTCTAGCTGATTACTTTTGTACTTGGATACAGGAAATATAAACACCAGGTGACAGTTATGTGCAGAGGTTGCAGCCATCCAGGCCACCCTGACAATCGCATTTTGTTGGGGTCCAGATGGACCTCACCTGTGTTCTGCCTCCTCCTGTTTTGCCTCTGTTACTCAGGTGCCACGAGCTAGCGTGTGGATTACAGGGTGTCTGCAGCATAGCTCTTAGAGTGCTGAGGGTCTCTAGGCTCATGGGGTATGCCAGTTGCTGGAGATTGGGGAGGGAAGCCCCTGACTCTTGCCCAGACTGTTTCTTAAGTGTCACCTAGTCTGCTTCTAGCTGTCCCTCCACTGCAGAGCTGTCAAAACACTTGGCTTTATAATATATGGATCATATAGCAGCATCAATGTCTAACTGCTCCTCACTCCCTGAACACAGCCTCTGTCTGAGGCTGGTGGTCCAGGCCCTCGCATCCCCACTTCACCCACCTTTCCATCCTTCCAGTGCACATTGTCGCTGCCCTGGACTCTTCAGCACTTCCCAAGAAGCCCTGGACCCTCCTGCCTTTCCACATTTACCTCAAGTCTGAGTCACTTCATCATTTGAAGATGAGTCTCCAAATCCCAACCTAAATGCCCCTTCTTCCAGGAAGTCCTCCCTAGTTGGATCAAATGCTCCTTTCTGAAAGAACCCTAGCAGAAAGAAGAAAGAAAGAGAGAAAGAAAAAGGAAAAGCAGATCCTAGATATTTTACTGAAACATATCCTGGACTCTCCATGAGTACGTTCACACAAAAACTTACTTGAACTCATTTACCTTCAAGGAGTGCAAGAAAGCATACCCCAAAATCCTAAAGTAATAATTTCTGAAGCTTAATGATTCATCTCTTGCCTGGTGAGCAATTTTGTGCCTAGCAGAAGAGTTTCTGAAGTGGGTTCCCAAGTTGCTGATTGTCACGGACGATCAAGCATCTAAATTCCATGCTGCTCTTTAATTTCCCCAAACTTTCTTATTGATCAACATTAAGCTTTTTTAAAACAAACAAACCAGAAAGGCAGATGGATCTCTTTTGTCTGGCAAAGGAGCCATTTTGCTTTCCTTGCAGCTATAAAATACGGTTAAGAAGGCCTCTTGGCCTGGGGTTAGGGAGTACATAAGCTCCTGTTTTTGCTTTCTGTATACAGAGGTTTGGGCAGATGGCTACCCCTCCTGCTGTGAGTCAGGTGGAGGCAGAGACAGGAGTCAGGCTCTAGTGGAAGGGAGAGTCCCTGCTGCCTAGTGTTTGGAGTGAGGACAAGCTCTCAGGGTGACGGGGGGAGGGACTTCCCACACTCGTGGGACACTGGTAAACATGATATAGGATGGCCTGGTGATCTCAGGTAAAACAACAGCACAACGGGGTCCTGAGACCAAGGGATCAGCCTGGACCCACATCCTTCTCCAGATCACCGTCCCACCCCGCTGGTATGCCCTGCATTCTCTGCATCTCCCCTCTCTGTGCCCACCTGACTCAGCCAGAGGACTCGCATGCTTCTTCAGATTTACCCAAGTGGAAGGATGGCGTTCACAGGAGAGCTTCAGGTTGGGGACAAACTTTACTGATGCTCTGAGGACCTATCATAGTGGTTTTTTTCAAAATGTGAATTGGAATCCGTGAATGGGCCATGAAATTGATTCGTGGAGTGTGTTTGATTTTTTAAAAATTGGGCAAGTGAACCGAATAGATATTTTTCCCAAAGAATATATACAAATGGCCAAGAAGTACATGATAAAATACGCAACATCACAAGTCATTAGGGAAATGCAAATCAAAACCACAATGAGATAACACCTCATGCTTATTAGAACAACCATCATTAGCAAGACAAGCCAGAACAAATATTGGTAAGGATGTGGGGAAAAGGAAACCCTCGTGCACTGTTGGTGGGTTTGTAAATTGGTGCAGCCACTATGGAAACCAGAGAGTCACTGAAAAATTAAAAATAGAACTACTACATGATCTAGCAGTTGCACTTCTGAGAATATATCCAAAGGAAACAAAAACACTAACTTAAGATATCTGCACTCCTATGTTCATAGGATCATTATGTACAAAAGTCAAGACATTGAAACATCCTAAATACCCACTGGTGGATGAGTGGATAAAGACATCATGGTATTTATATATGTATGTATACATACCTAAAACACACAGAGGAGTATTAGTCATAAAAAAGGAAGTCCTGCCCTATGCTACGACATGGCTAGACCTTGATGGCATTATGCTAAGTGAAATAAGTCAGACAGAGAAAGACAGATATTGTATGATCGCACTTATATATGGAATCTAAAAGTAAAAAAAAAAACCCAAAAACCCAAACTCAGGAAAAGAGATCAGATTTGTGGTTTCCAGAGGCAGGTAGTTGGGGGAGGGGGAATTGAAGCAAGGTGGTAGAAGGTAGAGATTTCTAGTTACAAGAGAAGTAAGTATTAGGGATGTAATGTACAACATAGTGGATATAGTTAACGCTGCTGTATGATATACAGGAAAGTTAAGGAGTCCGTCCTGAGAGTTCTCATCACAAGGGCAAAACATTTGTTTTTTCCTTTTTCTTGTATCTTTATGAGGTGACGGAGGCTAGATAAATGTATTATAGTAACCATTTCACAACATAGGCAAGTCAAAACATTACATTGTATCTCTTAAACTTCTACAGTGATGTATGTCAATTATATCTCAATGAAATGGGGGACAAATGAAGCAAATTCGAAAAATAGACTGCCTAATGGTAAGCTTTTTGTCTTAACATTTTGTCTTAACACTTTTTCCATCATTATCCCTATTGTATGATATCAGAATATCTGTCTGGAAAGGAGGTAGTCTTAGACTGTGTACCTCGAGACGCTTGCTTCTCTCACTTTCTCTGATATCTCTTCTCTCTCGGGTTCCCTCCCCTCTAGTTCCTAGAATGGGCAAACTTGGACCTCTGACTCTCTCCTTCCATGCTGTGCTCAGGGCTCCTTCCAGAGCTGTCTTCCCCATTCTACTTCTGCTCTTCACCTGCAGATCCCCCAGTCCCACCCTTACTGGGAGGCCAGCCCCGTGTGTCCATCTGCCTCACGCCTGCCCCTTGGATACGCCGCAGGGGTCTGCACCTGAGCATCACTTCTTTTTGGTCACCCTGCTTGCCCACCTTGCCTTCTCTTGCTTGGTGAGTGGTCCACAATATCCATCAAGTTGCCCACACGTAAACCTAGACTTCTCCATCTCCACTGAATCCTCACCAAATATTCTTTCACTTCTTCGGGTCCCTCATGGAGTACATCCTCGTCACTCTGCTCCAGCCCGGCCTTGGCTTAGACCAAGATCATTTCTCTGATGCAGGATGCGGGCTGCCACACTGGCCTCCTTTCCTCCAGTTTCATCCCCCAGCAGCACTGCAGAATGCCTCAAGGCAACTATATTTCAAGAGAAGAGTTAAAAAAAACAGAAGTAAATGGTCATGATATCTGCTGCTTACTTGCAAATGACTTGGTAAACAAACACACTCCTCATATCACGCCCATAAAAATAAATACAGGCAAATGCAAGCTGTTGTTGAATCTAGGCTCACATAGTCTTTGGGTATGATTTTTCCACTTTTCTCTCTGAAATTGTAAAATAATACAATATTGAAGGGAAAATAAAATGCAAACTAAATCTACTGCTCCTAGAACTGAAGACCTCCAGAGAGAGACCTTAAGGTCTAACGCCTTAGCCTGAGCTGGCCCGGCCGGCCCTGCAGATGGCCTCACCTTTCTGCCCCTCGGGTCTGCTGCGCTCTGCCCCTCCCTTGGGCCTGAAATCACAAGGCTGCTATTTCTGCCAGGCCTTTGTCTGCACCGTTTTCTCTGCCTTGAGTGCCCATCTTCAATCATACTCGGGTGAGGTGCCCTCACATTGACCCCAAAGGATTTACTTCTCAGAAAAGGTTAGACATTTGGTTCCATAGACTGGAAACTTTTGGGAGGCCTGTATTATGTCTCCAGTGCCCAGCACATGTGTGGTCTAGAGCAGGTGCTCAACGTGCTTGTGGCAGGAATGAAACACTACTTTGCACTTGGCTGTGGTCTGGGGAAATACACGACTAGACTCAAGAATCTGCTTTCCTGGGTATTCTGAAAAGCCGGGCTGGCTCTGGGATAGCAGTGAGGTGCTGCCAAGGCTTCTGGAGCTGGGAGAGATAAGCAGCCAGAATCTTCTGGAAGTGATTTAAGGCCCCAGTTTTCCCCTGAGTTGGGTAAAACAAGTCTGGACTGGGAAGAGTAACAGAAAAGCTTTCAGATACCTCTCACCATTCTGAGTTTGAGGGGTGGGGACCGCCTTAAGGCTTGATATGACTATGGGGCTTTATTTGTATTGCTGAGTAAAAGACAATTTTTTTGTGGTGTGTCAACAAGGGGAAACTTGAAGACTTTGTTTTTATTGGCAAGTAGGTAGGACTGTACTGGAGCCGAAGGACATGTTTGTACATAGATGGATGGATGGAAGATGGATGGATGGGTGGGTGGATATACGTAGATCTAGCTGTATCTAGATATTTTGGTTCCTATAAAATGAGAGAGGATATCTTACCTACTGACTTGTATTCCAGTCCTTCAAATGTCCAAGGGCCTGAAAATCAACTCTAATATTTTTGCCAGAAATATTCACCCTGTGACACATTCAGGGTTCAGCCTGCTGAGTGTCACCCTGGAGGCAAGTGCCCAAGCTTAGTTTTCCAAAGGTAATTATTTTGTTACGATTCCATTTCATGATGGAATAAGTGCAGGCATATTGCAAGAGTTCCCCTTTTGGTGTTTAGGCAGGTCAAGGATGTAGTCATTGTATTGAGACTGTGTTTACCGTTGGCTTGGTTTCTGAAATGTGAGTGGTTAGGTTTGTGGGGCTGAAAGTTAGGGATCCTAGGATATCTTTGCTCACTACCTGTGGCTTATACAGGTACACTGACAAATAACTGATGGGAAATACCCAGCTATAGGCCCAGGAATAAAGAAGTGAGTCTGATTCCATGGTCTCCTACGTGGCGTGGGATGGAGCCTGGAAACAGGAGGCCGTGGACTGGAAGAGGAAAAGAGGATGGCTCAGAAGGAAAGGATGATGTGGATGTCCAGGGAGCCAGGGTTTTAGGCAGAAAGCAGGAGAAATGGTCTGGAGGGTGTATAGTTAGTTTTCTATGTCAGTTGGCTAAAGTACCAGCTACTCAATTAACCTAGGTGCTGCTGTGGAGATACTGGGTAGACGAAATTAATGTCAACTGTCAGTCGACTTTAAGAAGATTGTCCTTGATAGTGTGGATGGGCCTCATCCAATCCATTGAAATGGGCCTTAAAAATTGAGATTTCCCAAAGAAGAAGAAATTCTGTTTCATGATTGCAGTCTCATCTCCTGATTGAGTTTCCAGCCTCTCGCCTGCCTAACAGATTGAAGACTTGCCAGCCCCCACAAGCCTGTGAACTAATTCCTTGAAATAAATCTCTTCACATGCTCATATATAAAAAATCTCTCTCTCTCTCTCTCTATGTGTGTGTGTGTGTGTGTATGGCTCTATATATCTATGGTGGTGGTGGTGGTTTAGTTGCCAAGTTGTATCTGACTCCTCTTGTGATTCCATGGACTATGGCCCACCAGACTCTTCTGTTCATGGGATTTCTCAGGCAAGAATACTGGAGTGAGTTGCCATTTGCTTCTCCAGGGGATTTTCCTGACTGAGGAATTGTACCTGTGTCTCAAGTCTGCATTGGCAGACGGGTTCTTTACCACTAGTGCCACCTGGAAAGCCCCATATATATCTGTAGATATAAACAATTTAGAAGTAGATCCAGACGTAAATGCATATATAGATCTCCTATTTACTTTGTTTCTGTGAAGCACCCACACTGATTGGAGAGACAGTGAGGATCAAAGAGGAAGTGGTACCCAGAACACACTAAAGAATGGTCTGAATTTGAGAGGTCCAGTACTCTTGCCTGGAAAATCTCATGGGCGGAGGGGCCTGGTGGGCTACAGTCCATGGGGTCGCTAAGAGTCGGACACGACTGAGCGACTTCATTTTCACTTTTCACTTTCCTGCATTGGAGAAGGAAATGGCAACCCACTCCAGTGTTCTTGCCTGGAGAATCCCAGGGATGGGGGAGCCTGGTGGGCTGCCGTCTATGGGGTTGCACAGAGTCGGACACGACTGAAGCGACTTAGCAGCAGCAGCAGCAGCAGCAGCAGAGAAAACAGTCTCTTTCCCTGAACAGACATACCCTTTCTTGGCCCCAACCCTTCACACATGCCTTCTCTTTGCAATTTGCCTACACTGCACCTTGTGATCAGCCAGTGAGCTCTTTCTGCATTACAGTGCCATGCTCCAGAGTGGAGAGATTTCAGTTAAAAGGCACAGTGTAGTGTCCTTTCCCCTTGCCCGGACCTCTTAGCTTGCTTATTGAGGCCCAGTTCCAGTGCTGGTCCCCAGGAGACTTTTCCTCATCCCTCGACTGCCACGCTCCATCTGTGGCAGCCCAGCCCCCTGCCTGTCCTGTTCTGGCACCCATTACCATGTATTACAGCTGGTGGTTCATGTGTCTCCCTCATCCTCAGCTCCACTGAGTTTAGAAGTTTAGAACTTCCTCTAGAAGTTTCCTGACTGATTCCACAACGCCTTCCCATTCTCTCTAGCACACTTCTATGCCAGAGACTGCAACATCTACTGACTCCCTTTGAATAAAAGAGTACATTTTCCTTCACAGACTATACACATTTAAAAAGTAGAAATTGATCTCACTTGTTGAGCCAGTCAAATATGCTTTTTATGCTATAGTGACAAGTAGCCCCAAGGTTCTTAGCTGCTTCAGATGGCTCATGCCGCATATCCACCATGGGTTAACAGGGTACTTTGTTCATTGTGATAGTCACTCAGTCACTTAGGCTGATGGGACAGCTACTGTTTCAGTGATGCTGTCACCAGGGAGAGGTCAGGAAGGATCAGGAAGTGCCATCCTGGTATGTGCTCAGGGGAGAGCTGAGGATATTTGATGACCAGCATTCATCCCTTCCTACTTGGTTTGATTCTAGGGACTAGTGTAGTACCTGCAATTCTTTACTAAATTCATCCATGAGCATCTCAAAAGCAGAAACTGAAATGACTCATCTGTGTGGCCCAGAACATCTAGCAAAATGTCACTTCATAAGCTCTCCATCAATTGTTAACAAACTAAATGGTAAAAAGGACTTAACGAACCTCTTGGCTACATCATGGGTTTCTGAGATGTAAGTGACTGTTGAGGGTCTATACTGTGAGCGAGCCTAATTTGCATCGGTGTTTTCAGAGCATGGCGAAGTGGAGAGAGTTGGAGCTTTCCATCACACTTCTACTCTTTCTACCTGGGGGCTGTTGCTCACTGCTTAGCTGCTTGAACTTCAGTCATCAACCATAAGGAAGGGTGTTCCCAACGTGACACTTCTGGGCTGGTCACTGATGGGCTGGAAGCTGTCCTGAAGCCACTACTACTGCTCAGGGGCCCAGCGATCCACGCGCCAGCAACTGCCATCAAGAGCTCCCCAGTGCTGTGGACTGCAGCTGCCTGAAGTTACAGCTGGAGTTGTGCTTCTGCAGATGCTGCCGTGAGATGTTGTACGAGTTTTCCGAGGTGGCCAGAACAAAGTACCATAAATGGGGCAACTTAAAACCACAGACATTTCTTCTCCTGCAGTTCTGGAAACCAGAAGTCAGAAATCAAGGTGTCGGCAAGGCCATGCACTCTCTGAAGGCTCAGGGAAGGTAAGGGACCTTTCTTGCCTCTTCCAGTTTGTGATTGCTGCTGAAAATCCTTGGCACTCCTTGGCATCACTCCAATCTCTGTCTTCACAGTCACACGGTGTCTCCTTGTAGTTCTGGGTCCAAATTTGCCTCTTCACATAAGGACACTGATCCTAGTGGGTTTAGGGCCAACCCTAGTTGAGCATGACCTTGTCTTAACTTGAATATATCTAAAGACCCTATTGCCAAGTAAGGGCATATACACAGGTTCTGGCTGGACATTAATTTTGAAGGGGACACTCTTCAACCCAAATAAAGGTTTTTTTCAGGAGCAGAACAAAAGGGACTTTTGCTTCTCCTTTCCTTGTGATCTCCCACAAATGGTTCATCAGGAAGCCAGCGGGCAGGGTGTCAGAACAGGTCATCTGCAGACTTATTCCCATTAGCTACAGAGAGGAGCACAAGAGGATGGAAAGGACTGCAAGTAAACAGGTAAGTTCTTGGCCTGTGTGATGCCAGGAACAGAGACCATGATCTTTAGCTTAGCTCCATGCCTAAAGTATCAGAAGAAAGCCCATTTCCAGTGTGAGAGCATTTTCTCAGCAAGATGACTTCCAGGTGCCCTGATAAGAAGCTCAGTGTGTTACCTGAACAAGAGCGCTGAATTGCTTCATAAGCACTTTGCATGTATCCTCTCCTCTGCCCTTCACGCATGTCAGCATGTATATATCTTCTCAAAACTGTTGGCCCACAGTTCTGTCTGTGGCTCTGTGGACACGTTGCAGAGCAGGGCCTCAATTCAGTGCTTGCTGGCTTCATGATCTATCTGAGTAACGACTCTGCTGAGGGACTTGTCCTGTTGTCAACTGAGCTGTGCTTCATTTCTTCAAGCTCCCCAGTGTCTGGAATAAATGGAGATCTGAAAATCGTAGAGGAGTGGTAAAAGAGCAAACACTGCATACTTACACTACACAGGAATCAAAATGAAAGCTGACCCTAAGAGCCGTGACTATGGCATTGTATCTATTGCTCTTCTGTCATGTAAATAATCAATACATTTAAAAAACGAAAATATATAAAAACTCAGAAATGAAAATTAAAACCACGCTTAATATAATGATGCTTCCCTCCTATCCTGAGGTGATTTTTCAGCACTTGGTTATTTTTAAATTAAAAAATAAGCAAATATATAGAAACAAAACAGCCCCTTGGGAAAAATAGCTGGGATCTGCTGACAGTTAATGGAAAGCAACAAAGAGATCCAACTGGAAAAGTGTTAGAGGGGCCCAGAAATGGTCTTTGGAAAAAATAATATAAACCTTAAATATAAATTTTATGAGTAATTTTAGAACTTCAAAGATATGGCAATGAACCAGGACTCTTTAAGCAAATAGTAAATGATTTACTCATCCAGATTCACTTAGGAATAAAATTAATTATCTAAAAGGAAATTGGAATTCAAAAAGAACTTCTGAGCCACCAAATCAGTGTCACTAAAATGCATATTCTGAAGTCTGTGCATTTTGTTTTATTTTGTTTGCTTTATTTTTTATTTTTATATCAATATTTTAAAATTGAAATACAGTTAATTTATAATGTTGTGTTAGTTTCAAGTGTACAAAGTGATTCATATATGTGTGTGTATATTCTTTTTAAATAATTTTCCATTATAGGTTATTATATGATATTGAGTATAGTTCAGTGTGCTATAGTTCCTTCTTCTTTACCTATCTTATTTATAGTAATGTGTATATGTTAACCCCAAATTCCTAATTTATGCCTCTTCCCCCCATTCACTTTGGAAACCATAATTGTTTTTCCTATGTCTGTGAGTTTATTTCTGTTTTGTAAATATTCATTTGTATCTTTTTTAGATTCCACTTATAAGTGATATCATATGATATTTGTCTTTCTGTGTCTGTCTGACTTCACATAATATGATAATCTCTAGGTCCATCCATGTTCTGGCAAAATCGTTGTTTTGTTCTTTTTTATGGCTGAGTAATAGTCCATTGTGTGTGTGTGTGTGTGTGTGTGTGTGTGTGTAGACACCACATCTTTTTTATCTATTCATTGTGTACTTTGTTTTTCAATTGGAGGAGATGCCCTTCTGATCCTCATTTCCAGAGTTGGTTTTAGCTAATTTTCTGCGTGTTTTTAACAAGGTTTCTGTAAGAATCCTATAATTAGAAGTGAAAACTGCAGCAAAAGCACCACTTGTAGCTCCAGAGCCCTTTGGCCATATTATGAACAAAGCAGTGAGGGAAACCAGATAAAGACAAGATACAATCCCTATGAAAACATCAAGATCATTTTTCAGAAAAATAGAACAAAAATTTCGGAAAGTTAACAGACCCACAAAAGGCCCATAATAGTGAGTGAAATCAATCCTGAGAAAAAGTAACAAACCTGGAGGTATCATTCTCCCTGATTTCAAACTATATTACAAAGCTATAGTAATCAAAACAGCATGGAATTGGCAGAAATACAGATTCATAAATCAATGGAACAGACTATGAACCTAGAAATAAACCATGCATACATGGACAAAGGACCAAACAATATAAAATTGTGAAAGGATAGTCTCAGTTAATTTTTTGGAAAACTAGACAGCTATGTTAAAAAAAATCAAAATAGACTGCTAACTCACACCATACACAAAAATCAACTAAAATTTTACATTAAAAGCTTGAAAGGAAGACCTGAAACCATAAAACTTCTAGAAGAAAGCATAAGCAGTACATTCTTTGACTTTGATCTCAACAATATTTTTCAAGATATGTGTCCTCAGGCAAGGGAAATAAAAGCAAAAACAACAACAACAAATGGGACTATATCAAACTAAAAATCTTCTGCACAGCAAAGGAAATCATAAACAAAATGAAAAGTCAGCCTATCAAATGGAAGAGTATATTTGCAAATGATATATCCAATAAGGGGTTCAGTTCAGTTCAGTTCAGTCACTCAGTTGTGTCCAACTCTTTGTGACCCCATGAATCGCAGCACACCAGGCCTCCCTGTCCATCACCAACTCCCAGAATTCACTCAAACTCATGTCCATCGAGTCGGTGATGCCATCCAGCCATCTCATCCTCTGTCATCCCCTTCTCCTCCTGCCCCCAATCCCTCCCAGCATCAGAGTCTTCCAGTGAGTCAACTCTTCGCATGAGGTGGCCAAAGTACTGGACTTTCAGCTTTAGCATCATTCCCTCCAAAGAAATCCCAGGGCTGATCTCCTTCAGAATGGACTGGTTGGATCTCCTTGCAGTCCAAGGGACTCTCAAGAGTCTTCTCCAACACCACAGTTCAAAAATATCAATTCTTCGTGCTTAGCCTTCTTCACAGTCCAACTCTCACATCCATACATGACCACAGGAAAAACCATAGCCTTGACTAGACGGATCTTTGTTGGCAAAGTAATGTCTCTGCTTTTCAATATGCTATCTAGGTTGGTCGTAACTTTCCTTCCAAGGAGTAAGCATCTTTTAATTTCATGGCTGCAGTCACCATCTGCAGTGATTTTGGAAACCAGAAAATAAAGTCAGCCACTGTTTCCCTATCTATTTGCCATGAAGTGATGGGACCGGATGCCATGATCTTAGGTCTCTGAATGTTGAGCTTTAAGCCAACTTTTTCACTCTCCTCTTTCACTTTCATCAAGAGGCTCTTTAGTTTGTCTTCACTTTCTGCCATAAGGGTGGTGTCATCTGCATATCTGAGGTTATTGATAATAAGGGGTTAGTAGCTAAAATATGGGGTCGCTAAGAGTCAGACACGACTGAGCAACTTCACTTTCACTTTCCACTTTCATGCATTGGAGAAGGAAATGGCAACCCACTCCAGTGTTCTTGCCTGAAGAATCCCATGAAGGGAGAAGCCTGGTAGGCTGTAGTCCATGGGGTCGCACAGAGTTGGACACTATTGAAGTGACTTAGCAGTAGCAGCAGCAGCAGCAGCTAAAATATATAAAAACTTGTACAACTCAACAACATATAAACAACTTGATTAAAAAATGGACAGAATAGCTGAATAGACATTTTTCCAAAGAAGATTTACAGATAAAAAAGGCCATGAGAAAGATGTCCAGCAACACTAATTGTTAGAAAAAATGAAAACTTGGCTGAGATATCACCTCACACCTGTTAGAATGGCTATTATCAAAAAGCCAAGAAATACAAAGTTCTGATGAGGATGTGGAAGGGTCCCCTCGTATACTGTTGGAGGGAATATAAATTGGTGTTAACGACTGTGGGAACATATGAAGTTTCCTCAAAAAATTAAAAATAAAACTACCTATGATTCTGTGTCTCTTTTCCGAGTATTTATCCAAAAAGTATGAAAATACTAATCTGAAAAGATATATTCACCCATATTCACTGTGGCAATTACAACAGCCAAGTTGTGAAAACAATTTAAGTGTCCATCAGTGAATGAACGGATACAAAAAAATGTGAGAAAGACAGATTTGTAAATAATATATTATAATATATATTTTACATACATTACATTACCACTGTATGACACAATTGACTTCATTTGTATTAACTTTTAAAATCTGATATAATTTTAGATTTATAGAAATGTAGCAAAAATAGATCAGAGTAACTGTATATTCTTCACCCAATTTCTCCTAAGATCAACGGGCACCACGCTATGAACTAAACCACAGACTTTATTCAGCCCTCCCCATTTACCCATATGGTGCTTAGCTCTTTCTCCTCCATTCCCTCCAGTCTGTGACATTCCTCATTGTTTCCTTGTCTTTCACTTCCTGACGCTTTTGAAGAGTGCCAGCCAGTTATTTTGTAGGATGTCCCTCAGTTTGGATTTGTTGGTCATTTCCTATGATTTGATAGAGAGATGATATCTTGTCTTTGTCTGGGCAGCATGTCAGGGGTACATAATGTTGCTGTGTCGTATTATTTGTGGTGTTAACCTTGGTCATTTGGTTAAGGAAGTGTCTCAGCCTGGATGGCCTAGGCTGTCCAATGGAAAGAAGTAAACTACCTAGGTAATTTTAAATGTTCTACTAGAAAGTTTATAAAAATGTTCATATATATGCAAATAATATCTAAAATTCAATTTAAATATGTGAACATTTTAATAGAAAAATATACAAGTAAAAAAAGAAGCCAGTGAAATGGATTCTTTTGTTGCAATAAAATAAGCATAACATAAAATGTGCCATTTTAGTCCTTTTTTAAAGTGTATAGCTCTGTGGCATTAAATACATTCATACTGTTGCAACCAACAACACCATCCTTCTGTAGAACTTCTTTCATCTTCCCCAACTGAAACGCTGTATCTCACTCATGTCCTCTTTAGCTACTAACCTCTATTCTATTGTCTGTCTCTATGAATTTGACTACTTTAGTTGCTTCATCTAAGCAGAATAATATAGTATTTATCCTTCTGCTTCTGGCTTCTTTCATTAACATATTGTCCTCAAGGTACATCCAGGTGGGGAACACGTGCCAAAATGTCCATCTTTTTTAAGACGGATTAATATTCCATTGTCTGGATATTCTATATTTTCTTCATCCATTCATCCTTTGATGTGAAATTGATTTTAATAATACATTTTATTAAACCCCATGTATCCTGAGAAACCTGAATGCAGGTCAAGAAGAAACAGAATTGGACATGGAACAACTGACTGGTTCAAAATTGGGAAAGGAATATGTCAAGGCTGTATGTTGTCACCCTGCTTATTTAACTTTTATGCAGAGTACATCATGCAAAATGCCAGGCTAGATGAATCACAAGCCAGATCAAGATTGCCAGGAGAAATACCAATAACCTCAGATATACAGATGATACCACCCTAATGGCAGAAAGTGAAGAGGAACTAAAAAGCCTCTTGATGAAGGTGAAAGAGGAGAGAAAAAACCTGGCTTAAAACTCTACATTCATGAAACAAAGATCATGGCATCTGGTCCCATCACTTCACAGCAAATAGGTGGAGAAAAATAGAAACAGTGACGGATATTTTCTTGGGCTCCAAAATCACTGTGGATGGTGACTACAGCCACGAAATTAAAAGGTTCTTGCTTTTTGGAAGAAAAGCTATGACAATCTAGACAATGTATTAAAAAGCAGAGACATCACTCTGCCAACAAAAGACTGTATAGCTGAAGTTATGCTTTTTCCCGTAGTCATGTACTGATGTGAGAGTTGGACCATAAAGAAGGCTGGAGCACCAAAGAATTCATGCTTTCAAACTGTGGTGCTGGAGAAGACTCTTGAGAGTCATTTGGACAGCAAGGAGATCAAATCAGCCAATCTTAAAGGAAATCAACCCTGAATATTCATGGGAAGGACTAATACTGAAGCTGAAGCTCCAAAATTTTGGCCACCTGATGTGAACAGCTGACTCACTGGAAAAGACCCTGATGTTGGGAAAGATTGAGGACAGGAAGAGAAGGGGATGACAGAGCATGAGATGGTTGGATGGCATTACTAACTCAATGGACATGAGTTTGAGCAAACTCTGGGAGATCCTGAAGGACAGGGAAGCCTGTTGTTGCTGCTGCTACTGCTAAGTCGCTTCAGTCATGTCCGACTCTGTGTGACCCCATAGACGGCAGCCCAGCAGGTGCCTCCGTCCCTGGGATTCTCGAGGCAAGAACACTGGAGTTGGTTGCCATTTCCTTCTCCAATGCATGAAAGGGAAAAATGAAAGAGAAGTCACTCAGTCGTGTCCGACTCTTCTCGACCCCATGGACTGCAGCCTTCCAGTCTGTGTGGTGCAATCCATGGGATCGCAAAGAATTGGACATGACTCAGTGACTGAACAACAGCAACAAAATCGTTCACATAATCAATGTAAATATTATTGGTGAGATTTTTCACATTGTTTTGTACAAAAGTCTTTGGGGTCTGACGTGTATTGTACATCTGGAGCACATCCTCATTCGGGTACACATAGTCACATGTGGCCAGTGACTACTGCACAGGCACTCTTGTTCTAGATGCTCTCGACTGAGCACTCCCTCTTGGAAATGACACTGGGATCCACATAGGAGGGTGAGGTCTCCAGTTGGGCAGCACCTCTGCATGGCTTCTAGAATTCAGCGAAGGCGGATAGGATGGATCCACATGAGCCTCCACGCTCCTCCCCAGAAGGCAGGGGCTGAGAGCTTAACATCTGCATTGCTTAGGTGCTCATGCACCCAGGGTTCCAGAGGAGCTCTTGCAGCATTAGAGGCAGAAATGAAATGGGCCGTCATTTTTGCTGGCCAACAGGAAGGAGTTGGTTTTCTGTGGCAATCATGGTGAAGGTCACCTTGTCTGGCACTGGCTCCCTGGGGTCACAGGCAGGGTGCTGCCCATCTTGTGAGTGCAGACAATGGTACGTGCAGTGTGTCTGGGCCCTGGCAGCCTTTGTTGAGGCTTCCAGGTGAGGCAGTGTGCTCTGGCTCTTACTGTCAAGGGGCCATCAGCTCCCTTGCCAGGCTAGGTTAGGCAGCATGCTTCTGGACGCCATCCCACCAACTCTGTTATACATCCGTGTCAACCTCAGGTGGTTTGAGAGAACTTTGCAAGGCAGAGACACACCTGTTACGGGCTGAATATCACCCAAATTCACATATTGAAACCCTACCCCCTGATGTAATGATGTGTATGTGTGTGATAGTCACTCAGTCATGTCCAACTCCTTGTGACCCCATGGATTATCCCCCACCAGGTTCTTCTGTCCATGGAATTCTCCAGGCAAGAATACTAGAGTGGGATTCCATTTCCTTCTCCACAATGTAATGATATTGGGCGGTAATTTGGGTTAGCTGAGGTCACAAGGGTGGACCTCCACCCGCACCCCTGTGGGATTACTGCCTTTATAAGAGTCACGAGAGAGTGTGCTTCTCCTCTCTGCCTGATCTCAGACTTCCAGCCTCCAGAACTGTGAGAAGTAAATTTCTGCTGTTGATAAGCACCCAGTCTGCAAGGATTTGTTACAGCAGCCCAAACAAATGAAGACAGTACCTTCTCCAGGCTTGAAGTTACATATCTGCACAGGAGGTGGACAGCTTCATCAAAATACTGACAAGACTATGGCATCTCACATACACTTGCCTGCTTTGTATGATGATCTGGGTTGCACTTAGTATTAAAATATGCCTATTTTGCTGAGGAAGCTTGTGTCACTAAATAGATGATAAACCTAATACTCAAACTTCTGTCTCACTTTCTATGGGCAGCTTCTTCAATTACACATGGTTAATACTAGATCATAATTGAATTTTATAATAAACTGGGGAGAGAGAAAAACTTTGGAGAGAGTCTAAGTCATGCCAACTTGGAAAATTGATGAAATAGATGGAAAGAAAGTTGGTTATGGATTTAGAAGGGCATTAATATTGTGGAAGATGCTTAAAGGACAATTTTTTTCTATAAATTATAAAGCAATTTAGGAAACTGATCCATACATATTTCAGGAATAAATTTTTCCTTTTAGGTGAAATGATAATTTGTGCCTCTTGTTTCCTTGCTGTCAATCACATAATGGAGTTATCTTGGTATTTTATTTAAAAGGGAAATGCATATGTCAGATTTAAGTGTTTCAAGATCGTGCTGGGGAGTCTCTTGAGACATAAGCACAGTCTAAACAGTCCCACTAATGTAATATTTATTCTAATGCAAACCCTGTAATGATAGCAGGAACATCACTTTGGACACTGAGAGTGAGCATCAGCATAGTTGCACTTGACAAAGTTTTAGTGATGCTTGTAAAGCATAAAAATTCATGAGACCCAGGTTGGGCTGTAGGAAAGAGATGCTCTATGCCATGGATTATCCCTCCAGACATATATAAACACACACATGATTATATGGACAGACATATATGCCCACATACACATTTACATACTTACATATGCATGTACACACACATCTATGGGCACACACAAGTACCCATACATAAGCACATATACAAATGAGATACAAACATGCACGCACATTACACATTTATCCACATACACTCATGTACACAAACAAATGCACATACATAAGCACATATACACATATTACATGAGCATGCACACATATAAACACAAATGCATGTATATAAACATATGCACATGTAAGACACAAATACACACATACCATTGTGTAGTTTGAGGAGTGTGTGTGTTTGTTTTGTGTACCTATAGACAGCTGTATTTAAGATTTAAATTTACCTAAGGACTATGTTCATCCTGGCACATACTGAAGGTGGAAGCTTCTAGGCTTTAGCTTGGAGTTTGAGGCTGGTCACAGGACAGGGTGTGATTGCAGTCACAGCTCTGAGTGCTGTGTGTACAATTTAGTCATCACAGTGGCTCCATGAAGTAGACTGCTACATCATCATCTCACTGTTATGGCCATGAGGTCTAGTGAGGCTCCGCAGTGTATTCTGAGTCACACAGGGAGCAGGGATGTGGGCTCTGAGCCCCTAACCTGCTTATTTCAGCGGCTTCCAAACCCTAACCTTAGAGTCTGGGGCTTTCTGCTTAGAGCTGGGAACAGGTCTGAGAGCTACACGGCGACTCTATAATTTACTTTCAAAATATCCAGCTCTCTGAACAAGAGCTGCCTAGAATGTACCTGTGAGATCAAATTTTACATTGAAGAAAATATTGCCTGGGAATTGGGACAAGTTGTCCAGTGAACAGCTGTGCAAATCTGTATGATGTGTTTCTGGGCACCACATCTGGCCCATCCTCAGGTGTGATATGTATTTGTGTTTTAACCCTTTGTTTAGGCTGAGAATCTGCTTAGAAGAAAGCATATACTTTCAGCGGTACCAAAAGAGAGCCCACAGAACAAGGAATGTAAAGCATAGCTGAAAGGGAGGAAAAAAAAATTCAGAACTGCCATAAGTATACCCCTGAGCCCAGATGGTATCATTTGGAGACCATTATCTCCATACACATTTCTAAAGAATGAATTATTGATTTTTCTGTAACAAAATTTTGATACTGAAATATGACTGACTGAGCTCACACATCTACCCTCATTTCAGCTTCAATTCCCACAAAATGGCCAACCCTTCCCCCCAAATCTGATCCTTAATAATTCAAGGAAACAAAAGAATGCCATGCATGTAAGAGTTTTGGAATAATTCTGAAAGACAGATACAGGCAGACAGTATCAGATCCTAGGAAAAAAACAAAATTGAAGCAAAACAAATACATAAGATACTATGAGAGCAGGAGGGTTTAGGTAACTCATGCCCAAAGTCAACATAATGTGAAACAGAAGGCAAACAATAGACACCATTAGGCACCAAGGACTCAGGAAATAAACCACCCATAAACAATATATGAGGGATTCTTCAAAAAAGGAACATTTTTGTTGTTCAGTCTTGTGTCTGACTCTTTGTGACCCCATGGACTACAGCACACCAGGCTTCTCTGTCCTTCATTATCTTCCAGAGTTTGTTCAGATTAGTGTCCACTGAGTTGGTAGCTCTATCTAATCATCTCATCCTCTATTGCCCTCTTCTCCTTTTGCCTTCAATCTTTCCCAGAATCAGGGTCTTTTCCAATGATCCAGCACTTCGCATCAGGTGGCCAAAGTATTGGAGGTTCAACTTCAGCGTCAGTCCTTCCAATGAATATTCAGGACTGATTTCCTTTAAGATTGACTGGTTTGATCTCGTTGCAGTCCAAGGGACTCACAAAAGTCTTCTCCAGAACCACAATTTGAAAGCATCAGTTCTTTGGTGCTCAGCCTTCTTTATGGTCTAACTTTCACATCCATACATGACTACTGGAAGAACTATAGCTTTGACTATATGGATCTTTGTTGGCGAAGTGATGTCTTTGCTTTTTAATGCACTGCCTAGGTTTGTCACGGAGAAGGAAATGGCAACCCACTCCAGTGTTCTTGCCTGGAGAATCCCAGGGACGGGGGAGCCTGGTGGGCTGCCGTCTCTGGGGTCGCACAGAGTCGGACACTACTGAAGCAACTTAGCAGCAGCAGGTTTGTCGTAGTTTTCTCTCCAAGGAGGAAACGTCTTTGAATTTCATGGCTGCAGTCACCATCTGCAGTGATTCTGGAGCCCAAGAAAAGAATATCTGTCACTGTGTCCACTTTTTCTGTTTTCCATGAAGAGATGGGATCAGACATCATGATCTTCGTTTTTTGAATGTTGAGTTTTAAGCCAGCTTTTTCACTCTCCTCTTTGACCCTTATCAAGTTGTTTATTAGTTCCCCTTCACTTTCTGCCATTAGAGTGCTATCATCTGTGTATTCTGAAGTTGTTGATATTTCTTCTGGCAATCTTGATTCCAGCTTGTGCTTCACCCAGCTGCTTATTTCGCATGATGTACTCTGTGTATAAGTTAAATAAGCAAGGTGACAATATACAGTCTTATCGTACTCCTTTCCCAATTTTGAACCAGTCGGTTGTTCCATGTCTCTTTTAACTATTGCTTCTTGACCCACATACATGTTTCTCAGGAGACAAGTAAGGTGGTCTGATATTTCCATCTCTTTAAGAATTTTCCATAGTTTGTTGTGATTCACACAGTTAAAGGCTTTTGTAGTCAATGAAGCAGAAATACATTTTTAAAAAAAATTTCCTTGCTTTCTCTATGATCCATGAAGTTGGCAATTTAATCTCTGGTTCCTCATACCAGCACAAATAAAAATAAACACAGGAGAAACATGAAGAATATACAAGGAGTAGTGAGAAAAGGGATTTGTTTATTGAGTAAAAAAGCTTAGTGGTCACAAAATACACGAAACGATGGCCATTGCTCTAGATCTTATGTTCTTACACTAGCATCCAAAGCAGGAACAAAGATGTCAGCAAAGCCTCTGTTGAGAAATTCTAACTTAGACTTAATTTTGACTCATCTCCTATTCTGGGCATATTATTACCCTTCACTTCAAAATCAGAGTGTGTGGCAAATAGAAGTGGAGTGGAATGGCTACATGAGCAGCTAATTGTGTTTGACATGTACACAAAAATAGAAGATCAAAATAGCCTAATTAACAAGCTTGATTAGCGGTGTATATAAATCTATGCAGTCAGACGCATTTCATTTATACCAACAGAGACCATACCTTCTTTTCAAATATGAATGGAACATTCACAAAAATTGTTTCTAAAGTAGAATAAACAGAAAATCTCAATAAATTCCAGAATGTGGAAATTATATAGGCCACATTTTCTGAAGAAGCTACAAAAAAAAAAAATTAGGCTTTGATATAAAAAACTTGCAAAATAGTTCTTTTTTTTTTCAGATTTAAAAACACCCTTCAAATAAAGAGAAAATAAAAGCTAAATTTATAAGCTATGGGTTTAGAAGTGATACAGACAAAGCGATTGTCAGAGGAAATTTTGTAGTCTTCAATCCTGGCATTAGAAAATAGAAGAGACAGAAAGAGAATAATAAAGTCAAACAAAAATAATAAAAGACAGGCCTTCAAAAATAAAAGATAATTTAAATAGATTTCTGGCCATTCTGAACAAGTAAAAACCAAAACAGAACAAACAAAAAAACCCAAAACGGCAAAAACTGGACACACACAAATAGAAGTAGAGAAGTTTCCACAACTGCGCTGATGAAAAAGATTATAATTGAATAAAACTCTATGCCAACACTTTTGGGACTCTAGATGAAAGCCATGATAATCTAGGAAAGCATGAATTATATTAGAATCCCTCTTATCCATCATTGGAAAAGAATCATGCTGGGAGGGATTGGGGCAGGAGGAGAAGGGGACAACAGAGGATGAGATGGCTGGATGGCATCACTGACTCGATGGACATGAGTTTGGGTAAACTCCGGGAGTTGGTGATGGACAGGGAGGGCTGGCGTGCTGCGATTCATGGGGTCGCAAAGAGTCAGACACGACTGAGAGACTGAACTGAACTGAACCATCCATCACAGTCCAGACCTGTAGTCAGTTGATTAAGTAAAAAAGTGTGCTGAAGGGAGAAATCATTAAAAAATGTCAAACTGCAAATATTTTACTGTAACTGAAAACATAAAAACATATATTCACTTACCAGTCTTTTAATGTAGGGTCATGGTCTTTTCTTTGAAAACAAATCGCTGAGTGAAAATAGACATTCTTTTTCTTACATAAACCACACTTGTATTTCTGTGTCAACAATTTCCAGTTTCAATTTTTTAAAATACAGAAGAAGAAATGTTAAGACAATAAATGCAATCTGATTGTGGAATTCTTTGACATCAGAGCATCTTAGATTTTAATGTATTTGTGCATCTCTTCTGGATCTTGTACAAATGCCAAAGCTGACGGTGGGTCTGGGGAATGGGCCTGATATTCAGCATTTTTAGTGGGCTTCCAGGTGATACTGCTGCTACTGGTCCATGGACCACACTTGGAGCAGCAAAGATATGATATTTGTTATTCTTGCCCCACCCATCATTTCTAGTTGTATTAGCGCAGTGGTGGTGGTAAGTCACTTCAGTCATCTGATTCTTAGCAACCATATGGACTGTAGCCTGCCAGTCTCCTTTGTCCATGAGATTCTCCAGGCAAGAATAATGGAGTGTGGTAGCACCCTTATATCTAAACCATTCATCTTAGTGACTCGTCTCTATCTAGTGCTCCTAAAGCTTCAATTTATTCTTCATAAAAATGAAAACCCTTTTTGAAAAATACTTTTTCCATTGGTTTATATAATACCAAATTAACTAAAATTATTGCAACAGGTACACTTGTCATAAGCAGATTTGAGAACAACTGACATGCAGCAAGAATCTGCTTTAAATCATGGAAATGGAAGTATAAAAGAAAGTGGCCTACTAGAATACCTGGCTTAGTATGAGGACCTCCTTTCAAAAACACCACAGGCTAAAGTCTGAATGTTTGTGTCCTCTCAAAATTCAGGTTAGAATCCTAATGCCCAAAGCGATGGTGTTAGTAGGCAGGCCTTTTGGAGGTGATTAGGTCTTTAGGTGGAGCCTCACAAATGGGTTTAGTGACTTTATAAAGGAGATCAATGGAGCTTCCTCATCTGCTCTGCCATGTTGAGGATACAATGAAAAGCCTGTGACCTGGAAGAGAGTCCTCACTGACCATGCTGGCCCCTTGATCTCAGACTTTCAGTCTCCAGAACTGTGAGAAATAAATGTCTGTTGTTTTTAAGTCACCTAGTCTGTGGGATTTTATTATAACAGTGTATATGAACTAAGACTTCCTCTTGCCAAAAAAGTACCCCAGACTCAGATGGTACATGTGGGTTTTATGAAACATGCAAGGAATAATCTCCATCTTATGTATATTTTCTGAGTAAATGGAAAATAAGACATGTATCCCAACTTACTGTAGGAAGCTAGTATAATCTTTATCCAAAACTGTGAAGACAATACAAGAAAAAACTCACAGATACACTTCATTTATGAATCTAAAGGTGAAAATCCTAAATAATTGTTCATTAATTCTAATTGTATATTAAAGATGTTAAATATTATGAAAATTATAGTGCATACCTGGAATGTAAGGATTTTTCAGTATCAGAAAAATTTATTGGTATAATTTATGCCCTTAGTAGATAGAGGGAAAAACCATATATTCTTTCAATGGATGCAAAAGAAATTTTAGAATATTTAATACCATTTTCTAATTAAGTAAACAATCCTCACTAACTTGATAGAAAATATTTCCTTAATGCTTAGAAATTTACAGTTGAATCTTGAAGAACCTTAAGAATGTTGAATAATTGATGAAATATACCATTCTTCTACTATCAGTTCAGTTCAGTCGCTCAGTCGTGTCCGACTCTTTGCGACCCCATGAATTGCAGCACGCCAGGCCTCCCCGTCCATCACCAACTCCCAGAGTTCACCCAGACTCATGTTCATCGAGTCAGTGATGCCATCCAGCCATCTCATCCTCTGTCGTCCCCTTCTCTTCCTGCCCTCAATCCTTCCCAGCATCAGAGTCTTTTCCAATAAGTCAACTCTTTGCATGTGGTGGCCAAAGTACTGGAGTTTCAGCTTTAGCATCATTCCTTCCAAAGAAATCCCAGGGCTGATCTCCTTCAGAATGGACTGGTTGGATCTCCTTGCAGTCCAAGGGACTCTCCAGAGTCTTCTCCAACACCACAGTTCAAAAGCATCAATTCTTTGGTGCTCAGCTTTCTTCACAGTCCAACTCTCACATCCATACATGGCCACAGGATAAACCATAGCCTTGACTAGATGAACCTTTGTTGGCAAAGTAATGTCTCTGCTTTTCAATATGCTGTCTAAGTTGGTCGTAACTTTTCTTCCAAGGAGTAAGCGTCTTTTAATTTCATGGCTGCAGTCACCATCTGCAGTGATTTTGGACTATAACATCAATTAAAAAGGTTTTGGTTCTTCCCAAATAATATACATTCATTTGAATCAGAATCCCAGGAGGATCTTTTTTTGGGGGGGGTTGAAATTGACAGGTTGAACCTCAAGTTTATGTTAAAAGAAGGTGCAAGAGAACTGTTCTGAAATATTTGAAGGAGACAAGTGACAGACAGGAAGAAATTATTTAGTAAACAAAGACTTAGTATCCAGATTATATAAAGAGTGCTTACGTGAATGCTAAGTTGCCTCAGTCGTGTCCGACTCTGTGTGATCCTATGGACTGCAGCCTGCCAGGCTCCTCTGTCTATGGGATTCTCCAGGCAAGAATACTGGAGTGGCTTCCTCCAGGGCATCTTCCCGACCCAGGGATTGAACCTGTGTCTCTTTATCTGCATCCGCAAGCAGGTTCTTTACCACTAAAGCCACCTGCAAAGCCCAAAGAGTGCTTATGAATCCATAATATAATAATGCAAACAATGAAATAGAAACAGAATAAATAGGTGATTCACAGCCAATGAAAATACAGGTGGTGGCAAGAATACACAGAAGAACTGTACAAAAAAGAACTTCATGACCCAGATAATCACGATGGTGTGATCACTGACCTAGAGCCAGACATCCTGGAATGTGAAGTCAAGTAGGCCTTAGGAAGCATCACTACGAACAAAGTTAGTGGAGGTGATGGAATTCCAGTGGAGCTATTTCAAATCTTGGAAGATGATGCTGTGAAAGTGCTGCACTCAATGTGCCAGCAAATTTGGAAAACTCAGCAGTGGCCACAGGACTGGCAAAGGTCAGTTTTCATTCCAATCCCAAAGAGAGGTAATGCCAAAGGATGCTCAAACTACCTCACAATTGCACTTATCTCACACGCTTGTAAAGTAATGCTCAAAATTCTCCAAGCCAGGCTTCAGCAATTCACGGACCATGAACTTCCAGATATTCAAGCTGGTTTTAGAAAAAGCAGAGGAACCAGAGATCAAATTCCCAACATCCGTTGGATCATTGAAAAAGCAAGAGAGTTCCAGAAAAACATCTATTTCTGCTTTATTGACTATGCCAAATCCTTTGACTGTGTGGATCACAATAAACTGTGAAAAATTCTGAAAGAGATGAGAATACCAGACCACCTGACCTGCCTCTTGAGAAATCTCTATGCAGGTCAGGAAGCAACAGTTAGAACTGGACATGGAAAAACAGACTGGTTCCAAATAGGAAAAGAAGTACGACAAGGCTGTATATTGTCACCCTGCTTATTTAACTTCTATGCAGAGTACATCATGAGAAATGCTGGGCTGGAAGAAGCACAAGCTGGAATCAAGATTGCCAGGAGAAATATCAATAACCCTAAAATATGCAGATGACACCACCCTAATGGCAGAAAGTGAAGAGAAACTAAAGAACCTCTTGATGAAAGTGAAAGAAGAGAGTGAAAAAGTTGGCTTAAAGCTTAACATTCAGAAAACAAAGATCATGGCATCCTATCACTTCTTGGGAAATAGATGGGGAAACAGTGGAAACAGTGTCAGACTTTATTTTTTTGGGCTCCAAAGTCACTGTAAAGTGTGACTGCAGCCATGAAATTAAAAGATGTTTACTCCTTGGAAGGAAAGTTATGACCAACCTAGATAGCATATTCAAAAGCAGAGACATTACTTTGCCAACCAAGGTCCGTCTAGGCTATGGTTTTTCCAGTAGTCATGTATGGATGTGAGAGTTGGACTATAAAGAAAGCTGAGCTCAGAAGAATTGATGCTTTTGAACTGTGGTGTTGGAGAAGACTCTTGAGAGTCCCTTGGACTGCAAGGACATCAACCAGTCCATCCTAAAGGAGATCAGTCCTGAGTGTTCATTGGAAGGACTGACGTTGAAGCTGAAACTCAAATACTTTGGCCACCTGATGTGAAGAGCTGACTCATTTGAAAAGACCCTGATGCTGGGAAAGATTGAGGGCAGGAGGAGAAGGGGACGACAGAGGATGAGATAGGTGGATGGCATCACCAACTCATTGGACATGAGTTTGGGTGGGCTCCGGGAGTTGGTGATGGACAGGGAGGCCTGGTGTGCTGCGGTTCATGGGATCGCAAAGAGTCGGACACGACTGATTGACAGAACTGAACTGAATAAACATATATAATAATGTCTTGGGGAATTGTAAATTCAAATTTATTTGAGGTTTTCTTTTTTTGACCACTGGATTAGAATTGGTCTAAATGCTCATCAACAGGAGAAATTGCTAAGTAAATTGTATTCCATACACTTAAGAAAAAAGATATGTACATATATGTAGTGAACTCCAAGAAACATGGTGAAGTGAAGAAAGCATGAAGATGAACATTATGTGAAAAGTCAGTGCATCTATACACACCAATATTCAGTCCAATGTGATCAGCTCTCAACTGAGCCCAAGAGGAGAGAGGGATGGGCCAGTCACAGTGACTTTTACATCTGTTCAGGAGACTAGCTGGAGAAGGCAATGGCACCCCACTCCAGTACTCTTGCCTGGAAAATCCCATGGACGGAGGAGCCTGGTAGGCTGCAGTCCATGGGGTCGCTAAGAGTCGGACACGACTGAGCGACTTCTCTTTCACTTTTCACTTTCATGCATTGGAGAAGGAAATGGCAACCCACTCCAGTATTCTTGCCTGGAGAATCCCAGGGATGGGGGAGCCTGGTGGGCTACCGTCTATGGGGTCACACAGAGTCGGACACGACTGAAGTGACTTAGCGTCAGCAGCAGCAGCAGCAGGACACTAGCATGTTTTTGAATCTTGGGCATGAAGATTTATTAATAGCTGTTTTTTAAAATTCCCTTAGCCAAATTCTATGCCTTCTAGAAAATGAAAAATATTCTGCTGATGTTGTTCCTTTAGAGTGCTGCTGGGCATCGAATATAGATGCTTCTTTCTGAAAACTAAACCCAAGAGTTATTCAGCAATCAGATTTAGCATTCTGGCTCCACAGAAAAATAACAATGCTATATTAAGTTCCCAGTGCCAAGTAGGTGGCCAAACCCTATAAGTGACATTCTTAGTTTTTCAACAAACTAAATATGCCTGAGACATATTTCCTGAATGCTTCTTCCTCAAGCAAAAGCATGAAATTATCAGCCATGCAACTGACATTCCCAGAATGGCAGTGTGCATTCCAATGTGGGAAGAGACCCAGAGGAACAGAACTTTCCCTACCACCCTCCATGGTGAGAGGAATTCTGGGGAAGCAATTTCACCTCCAGGACCTGTTTAATCACCTTAAGCTCTGGTGGGCGAATAATATGTCACGTCCACTTATCAAGAATCAAAAATGAATTTGAAACAAAGACATGACCCAACATGAATACTCATTTCATCAACTTGTGTTGATTCTCTTGACTTTCTCCACTTCTAATTTTGGAATGGAATGAAATTATTTTTGAAAGAGCATTTATGAATTTCTTGGACACTGCAGACTTTAAATATTTAGCACTTCTCTGTAAAGAAAAAAAGAGCCTTACAACATGGAAATTCATAGCTCTAAGCAGACACAAATCAGCGACTTTTTATGTGTAGAGAGTGCCAGACTCCAATTTAAAACTCTCCAGCGGCTTCATCTTCAAGCAAGTTAATTCCAATCACTTCCCGAGTCACATTCTCATCACCATGCAAAGCTTTTGAAGAGAAACTGGCTTTCTTCTTGCCCTGGGGAGTTCTGGCGGAGCAAGTCCTTGTGGAGGTGGGCGTTTTCCCCTCATTTCCATCCCGTGAATAGTTGTGGAGCGAACAGCGACTGATGCGGAGACCAGGCTGATAACATGTGTCACCTCATGGCAGCAGGAGAACGGATGTGACTCCAATTCACGCTTCTCTTTGGTTTGGTTTTTGACCAAGTAAACCTTGTCAACGTATCAAAGCAGCCTTTATGGTTTGTCTTTAAATCAAGAAAACACAAAATGGTATTTTCTTTGTTGCTCCACTCAGTATTCACTTGATGATTCTTGCCACGCCTCCCCCGACCCCCTCCAAAAATCGAACTAAGAAACGCCTGGCAGGGTCCCTAGAGTTTAAATGCACTTTGCACAAGCTAAGAACGCAGATGCATATTACAGAGCCTGGAGGGTAGAAGGTTAGAAAAAAATACACAAAACTTCTTTAAATGTGTGAAAAATCCTTGGAAGTAAACATGCACTGAGTTCAGTCTTCCTATTGAGTGTGCAGCGCTGAGCTGCGAGAGGTCATACTGGGGGCAAGGCCTGGGGAGGACGGCTGGAGGCAAACGTTGGATGCTGTAAATTCTCAGGGTGACATTCTGCTCTCATGCATGGGCCATACATACTCCACCACTGCATCTCCCCACTGCCCTCTCTCTTTCTTTCCTCGCTTGCTCCCCTTCTTTCCTGGCAAAAGGAACCCTCTTAAGTTGCCCTTGAGCCTGCATTCTAATCTGCTCTCTCCCAAATGGAATCCACTTCTCTGAGCTAAGCTGCATTTTGTAGCTTTGTGGCAACACCAAGCCCACTTTATTTCCACTTAAAGGGCTGCCTGTTCTGTTTACCATCACTTCCTAGGAACTTAACCTCATTTATAGTCTGACTTTCCTCCACATTATAGAGTTACAAGGGAGCCTCAAAGCTTCTTTCTCTCCATAGCCTGCATCCAGCCGTCTCTCTGACCAGCGGGTCTGTCCCAGGCCCTCTGAGCCTGAAGGCTGGTCCTGACAAGTGATTTGTTTCCATTTGCGCTCGCCTGCCTCCAGCCAGCGTGACCGTTCTGTGCTCAGAGCTGTACAACTGGCACGTCTCAACATTCCTAAAATCCCAGAGAGGATCTCAAAATAGAATAAGAAATGAGAATTTAAATTAGAAGCAACAGCCCTTGCAGGGCTGCCAACTTTGGGCAGAGAGGGTTTTGCATCCCCCTCCCCCACCAGGGTCCTGGTTTTCCCATAGGGTTTTGCAGTTCGGGAGCCAGCCTCCCTCACCTGTGACTTGGACTGGCTATTTTATTATTTTTAAAATTTATTTATTTTTAATTGGATGATAATTGCTTTACCAACATTGTATTCGTTTCTGCCGTACATCAACATGAATCAGCCACAGGTAAACATATGTTCCCTCCCTCTTGAGCCTCCTTCCCACCTCCAACCCCATCCTACCCCTCTAGGTTGTCAACAGAGCACTGGGTTTGAGCTCCCCGTGTCATACAGCAAATTCCTGCTGATTATCTAGTCTACGTATGGTGATGTATGTTTCCATGCGACTCTCTCAGTTTGCCCCACCCTCTCCTTCCTCCACCATGTCCACCAGTCTGTTCTCTCTCTGTGTCTCCACTGCTGCCCTGCAAATAGCTTCATCAGTACCATCTTCCTAGATTCCATGTATATGCGTTAATATACGATATTTATTTTTTCTCTTGCTGACTTACTCCACTCTGTATAATAGGCTCTAGGTCCATCCATCTCATTAGAACCGACTCAAATGCACTCCCATTTATGGCTGAGTAGTATTCCATTGTATATATGTATCACAACTTCTTTATCCAGTCATCTGTCGATGGACATCTGAGTTGCTTCCATGTCCTAGCTATCGTAAATAGTGCTACAATGAACATCGGGGTACATTTTGGACTGGTCATTTTAAAAGGAAGCTGAGGTTGGCGTGCTGATTCCCATGCCTTTTGAGGAGCAAGAGGACACTCAGGTCCTTAGAGATCTTCAATGCAGAGACTAACCTACCCTCATTCCAAGCACGGAATAGGAGGAAGGTGGATGTAGGAATAATAAAACGAAATTGGTTGAAGACTTGCCTTCTTACCTTGGATCTGGGGTGTTGTGCTCTGAGCTGAGCCATTTAGATGGATTTCAGACAGGCAGCACCACAGTCACCTTTCCTGGGAGGGGAAGGTAAACCTCCATGTCCGTGTGTGGCCAGTGCCACAGAGTGGCAAGTGGCAAAGCAGGGCCCCAGTTAGGGCTGTCCTTGGGAAGGGGGAGTACCCTCCACCCTCTCCTGGAAGGTGACATCTCCCTCTCCTGGCCCTTCTCACACATGCCTGGAACAAGGCCCTTCTCTGGACCCATGGATCCCAGGAGAGGCCGTTCACAGGCTGGAATTGGCTTCACCTGGACCTGTGTCCTGGCTCCAGCCCTCAAGGAGGTGGATCCCACCTCTTGCTGTGGGTTTCTGTGCACAGCACCAGGCTTGATGCTCCGTTATATTCTTAGTAAAAGTCTCCTCAGTACGTTACGCCTCCCTCCCTTCACCTCGAGTTCTCATAGTAAACCATAGCTCTCACTTCTTTACACACTTTGGAAAAGGCTGGGCAACTCACAATAAAAAACGCTGGGTTCATTGGATGTCACCCCACTTCCTTACCTCTTGTTTTCTGAGAAGGAAAGCCTAACTGGTGTGAAGCACAGAATGAGAAGTTGGGCTGCTGGAATGGACTTACTAGAGAACTCGGACTTCAGTTCTCTCCACTGGTTTCAGCTGCAGGTGAAGAACTCTTACCTTCTACCTCTTGGTTCCCCCAAGGATGCCTTCCTCAGGTGTCCTAAAGGATCCTCAAAGGCACAAGAGGTTCAGTGCTGAGCTGGTGGAGTGCCCTCTGGAAGGTGACATCTTTCTATCCTGGCCCTTCTCACACATCTCAGGAGCAAGGCCCTTCTCTGGACCCATGAATCCCAGGAGAGGGACTCCGGAACTGGGCCGAGATCCCAGGGTCCCTTCAATGCTAGGAGTGAATCCATACCCTAGGGTGAATTCTTGAGGAAAGTTCCCAGTGGAACAGGATCTCCAGGAATTGATATGAGCCTAGCAGGTTCAGTAAGCCCCTCTGGGGCTGAGTCCCAGGGCCAGGTCCATTGGGCAAGTCAGTAAATGCTCACTTCCTGCTGGATGAGGAACTGAAGGATGCTGCAACAGCCACAGCTAATGTTCACTGCGCATTTCCTTCTTGTCTGTCTCTGTCACTGAAGCTTTTCCGACAGTGTCTTATTGCACAGGCAGAAGTTCCTCTTTGTTTCGTATATGTAGATACTGCCCAAGCGGTAAGATGTCCCATTTGCTAATGCATCAGGGACATTTCCTGATGTTTTGAAATGGTCTCTCTCGGTACCACGTCAGGACTTAACCCAGCCTGAATCTCCCTCCTCACCCTCTTCTTTCAAAATCAGGACCAGTGGGAAGTGACCCTTCAGTTTCCTGAAATTGATAGGGGCTGTTGTCCTCTTCCTCCAGGCAGACCTGTGTGCTAGGACTCCTGGAAAAGCAGAGGCTACAGGCAGAAGAAAACACATAATACTTACTATGCAAACAGCATAAATGAGTTTTGATTGAAGTACTCTAGGACTCCCATTGTTAAGATCAAGCTTAGTAGGCTGAAGATTTTGCACTTCTTTTTGATCGTGAAATTTCAGGCATTGAATATGCATTGAGATAACTGGGTCATTGCCTGTGGGTTAGAAGGAACGGGATCACTCCAAGTTCAAGTTGTATGGAGGCATCAGCATCCCTTGACCTCTGCCCTGTAGCACCTAGACCAGCTGCCTGGTCCAGGGTCACGTGCAGAGCTGATGTTGAGAGTGGACTCTGACCTGAAAGACCTTCCTTGTTCACTTTTGAAGCCCCAGTTTCCTCAGCATAACACAGTGAAAAATGATCGTCCCTACTGTGTAGAGCTCAGAGAAGGAAACATGCGCAGCCCAGGATTTGACAGTTAGTCTCCAGCCAAAGTCACTTCTTCTTCTTCTTTTTAACCACTGATACTTAAATTTCTTGCTCAGTGATTTGGAGCTTTGACGTCATTCTCTGTAGGAAAAGTTGGCTTTGTGTTTTGTGGAAACCTATCTCTGTGTTCTCAATGGCCTGCTGCTATCCACACAGTGAATAATCTTTCCTTGGGTCAGCCACCTCCTCAAATCTAGAGGGAGGAAAAGGAGGTGGGAGGGTTCTGAGTAACTGCAGGGAAGTGGGGTGCTGACTGCATGTCAGGAACCTCCAACCGTACACTTTGCCTTCCAGCGAAGCCATGAATGTGTCCAAGTTACTGGGTTTTTTTTTTTTTTAGTCAGGAACCAATAGGGAACTTTTCCTAGCATGTAGGCAGTGAATATTTGCAAAGGAAAGCAAATGAATGAATGAATGAATGATTTCTTTCATTTTTCCTTGAGAGGAGGTCTGCTCAATGTTAGAGCCCATGCCCAGAGCTGGATGCCGTAGGTCTAGATTCCAGCCGTGCCACTGCTGCCCATCTAATTGTCCTAACACTCACCTCCCAGGAATGGCAGGGACTGAATGAGGTCATGTAAGTCCCTTAGCACAGGTCTGGTGATTCTTTGTCAGCAATACCGGCAGCTTCTAAATCATGGCCAGTGGTCTTCCCTGGCTTGCATACTTCCACCTGAACCGCTTGTTGGGTGCAGTCTCATTTTGAGTTTTAGAAGAGTGGTGGCTTTGATCCCACATATATTTATTGGTTAGCTATATTTGGGCAGAGCACCCATTTTTGCTTAAGTCTGTGTTTGAGTGTCTGTGTGTATATGTCATGCAGCTCTCTTGGCCCCTCTGTGGGCATATTTTTGGTATTTAAATTTTTTCTTGCTTATCATGCTTCTCATCAGTGAGCATTTTTCGTGCCTGGTGGAGATGGTTTAAATTCTTAAAGTTTTTGAGGGAGCCAAGGGGCATCCAATGAATGGTCTTTCTCCTCTATTGCATTCCTTACCATGGGGAGGAAAAGGCAGAATGAATATCTTTTTGCACTATTAAAAAATAAATAATTCCTAGGCTGAGAGCTAATAGGAGAAAAGTGTGCATAAATGTTAATTGAGGGGAAAGTAACACTGTGGACTGCAAAATGAATTAGAAAACCAACTCTTTCTACCAGTGTTGGAGACATTTGCTCCCTGGTTGAAAGAAATATAGCTTGACACAATGGGTGTATTTTGAAAAGAAATAACGGGGCAAGCCTTCACACGTTTGATGTTGGGATTGCAGGTTACACGCGTAAGAGACAACGACTTGTGTTCTTTCTGGTAATCGGGTAAGTTGTGGTCTCTGCAGAGGGGTTGACGTGCTCTCTCTCCCTGAACTGTTTTCTTCTTATTTTCTGAGGCTTTGGAATAAGAAATGCACCATGTGCTGCTGCTTTCCCACTGCCCTCGTCCTGAGTCGCCAGTGTTCTTGAGTGCAGGAGGCTCTGTCAAAGCCCTGTACTTATCTATTGTAGTGTTCATTGTTGCCACAGAATCTGAGTTCTCCTGAGAAAGTGACCAGTGGAAATCAGAATTCTTATTAACTTCATTGTAGCCATTAAAGAATGCTCTTGTTATAAACACGAGGCAGGGATCAATCTAGACAGATCCATCAGGCCCTAGACAGGAGCAAAGTGGTCTGAAAACAGAGCTTGGCAAGACTCAGTTTTTGGCCCAGGAAGCCAAATTTAGACAGCATGGAAAGCAGTAGGATTTGCAGTGACTGGGAGCAGTGAGGGAATGCCCCGGCAGGAGAACCACCATGAGCAAATGCATAGGGAGGTGATGGCTTCACGTTGTGATGACAGAGCAGCTCTGCCCAAGAGAAATATAATGTGAGCTATGTATACAGTTTACAATTTTTTAGTAGTTGAGCTATAAAAATAAGCAAGTGAAATTAATTTTAATAAAATATTATATTTAATCTGCTATATATAAACTATCAGGGCTTCCCTGGTGGCTCAGTCAGTAAGGAATCTGCCTGCAATGCAGGAAACCCAGGTTTGATCCCTGGAGAAGAAAGATTCTCCCAGAGAAGGAAATGGCAACCCACTCCAGTATTCTTGCCTGGGAAATTCCATGGACAGAGGAGCCTGGTGGGCTGTAGTCCATAGGATCACAAATGAGTTGGACACAATTTAACCACTAAAGTATCACCACCATATAAACTATTATCATTTTATCACATCATTGATACGAAAGATCATTCATGAAATATTTTACATGCCTTTATGTACTAAGTCTTCTAAATCTGGGATGCACTTTACCCTCAGAGGACATCCCAGGTTTAAGCAGCCGCTTTTCAAGGCTCAAAGCCCCATGATGCTGGCAGCTGTGTATGGACTGGGCTGGAGTGTTCGGATCGTTTCTCAGTGATGGGCATTACTGCCAGTGATCGACATCCCCATATCCCCAGGGAGATGGGCATGCAGACATGGCATGGTGCTCCAGTGCAGCAAGCCTTGACTGCCTACATTTGCAAAGTGTCCGTGGCCACAAGTGACTCCTCTCCTCCTGCCCCAGCCCTGATTAGGGATCCATCAGCTCCCTCAACAAACTTGCTGTACAGTTGCCCTGGCCAGCTTGGTGTGGCTCCTTCTCCATGGAGACACCTACCCATCCTTCTGATGCTGACCAGGGTTATCTTCTGGGAACACCTGCTCTGCCATTCCTGGAGGGATGTTGTGCTTTCCAAAACTGGCTGCCTCATATCCTCACCCCTGTGTTCTTTTTGTGATATGGTGAGGGCAATCCTTTTTGGGAGTGGTGGAGACAATCCTTCTCGGGAGTGGTGGGCTCCATGTGTCCCCTTGAATCTGGGCCAGCCTTACTGACTGGCCAACAGGTAGAAATGACCTGTTTGCTGTTGAGATGAGGCATGAAAGGTGATGTAACATCTCCTTCTTGTCTCCTGGGATGCTTGCTCTTGGAGTTAGTTCAGCTGCCATGCTCTGAGGGAGCCCAGGCCACGTGGTGAGGCCAGCTGTAGTTCTACAGGCAATTGCCCCAGAAAAGGACCAGCTGACAGCTTGCATTCACTCCAGATGGGTGCCTGAGAGAGCACTGGATATGAGTCTAGCCTCAGCCACCAAATAGCTGTAACTGCCTGAGCTGAGGGTAATCAAACTCCAAGAGGGTGAGAGAAAATGAGAAAAAAATCATTGGCATAATAAATAAATCACCCATACTTTAAGTCACTAAGTGTTAGGAGGCTTTGTTGTAGGTATAGGTAACTGGAAGATGCCCTTTCCTAATGCCCCCATCTTTAGAAAGTCAGGTGTCTCTTTCTGGTCTTAGGACCACCCTGGGAGGCCACTGGCCCTCACTGGCACACAGGTTGTGAGTAGAAATCTGTTCCTTTTTTAACCATACTCTTGGAACTTCCCTCGTGGTCCAGTGGTTAAGAATCCACCTGCCAATGAAGGGGATATGAGTTCAATCCCTGGTCCAGGACGATCTCAAATGCCCACAAGCAACAAAGCCCTGGCATCACAACTGCTGAGTCCAAGTTATCTAGAGCCCTTGCTCCTCATTAAGAGAAATCACCACAATGAGAAGCATGGGCATCGCAACTAGAGAGTAGCCTGTATGCAGCAACAAAGACTCAGCACAGCCAAAATTAACGCATAAATAAATAAATCACACTCTTCATGGCAGGGGCCAGGCTTTCTTGGTTTATGGCATTAGTGGCTCTGTGGCAGACTCTCAACACAGCCATTGAGGCTCTCAGTTCTTTTCTGTAGTATAAATGGATGAATTAATATTTGTTGAAGTAAAAGCACACAGGCTTGTGTCCTCTGGTTGGTTCTTCCTCTTAACCTTATTAGGTGTGGAAACTGAGGCTGAGGTGACAGACTCAAGGTCACACAGCTCCCCCAACCAACACAGGGCCACACAGCTCCCCCATGCCAGGAATGCGTCTCATGTCCAGCGGTCCATCTATGAGCCCTGGCCACACACCTTTGGGCTGGCAGGGTCTGACCTGGGCTGTCCCTTGTCAGTGCTGTGTGATTATGCCCAAACCCTTAACCCTCTCTGCCCCCTAGACTTCCAAACACTGGGCTGGATCCTGCCTTCCTCACAACATCTGTAGAACTATGGGGCCAAGGCCTGTGTCCCATGGGGTCTGAGTGGACAGATCATGAATGTAAGAGTATGTTCATACTTGGGGGCTGCTCCTTGTGTCAATTTCCCAGACCTGCTGCCTGCACTGTGGTCCCGAGCCCCCTGATCTTTGGACCCTGCACAACCCACTTTCTCCAAACTTCCCACCATTGATGATTCTCTTTCTCAGGGATCTCCACCATCACTCCCACTTCTAATTGTGTCTTTGCAACCTGAACTTGAAGCATTCTCCCTTGAGCCCGCACCCACCGCAGCTGCTGCCTCTCTCTCCCTCCCTTGGTCAGTTGGATTTCTCTCAGATCTCTCTGCGTTTCTGTGGGCCTTCTCCAACAGGACCACTGGGCCCATCATTGATGAGGCCTACAAGCACTCCACACCCTCCTCTGCAGACTCACTGCAGCCTGCATGGCCAGTCACCGCGTCTTGTGGCTTCCAGGCACCATACCCTTCATTTTCCCTCTGGTGTCCTTGGCTCCTCCTCAGCCTCCTTCCCCTCCGTTTCCAGGGGATGCTGTTGGAATCACATCTGATTCTGGCTTTCCTGAGATGAGGAGGTGAGAGGAGGTCATTTATGTGAGACGTGACTCCAGAAATAACTCCAGGAGGTAAGACAGTGTGGTAGTGGTCCCCCAGCCACACTGGGGGCATCAGGAACCCACGCCTTCAGGAACCCAAACACACCTCAGGCTTACCCTTCCCAGGGTCCCAGGGAGCTGGGATGTCTGTGCGTCAACCTTCCCTAGCTTCCGACCTGGCCTGCACCCTCAGGCGTTGACGCTGGTGTCAGAAGGTGCCAAGCTGGCTGACACAGCAAGATCAAAGGGGTCAGGCCGAGGGCCTGACACTTTTGGCATTCTCGGAGTTCTGTGCTACCTGCGGGTATTACCTCTTCAAAATAAAATTAAAATGGTGACAACAGCAGAGGAAGCACAAAACCACAGTCCATGAAATGTTTGGAAGGTCCTAGCACCAGCCCCTCATTTCCGGTACTCCTCAGCCACCTGGGTTCCTTTGTCCCTGAACCACTGGCAATGACTTGTTCGGTTATCAGCAGTCTTCCCTTTTCTGTCAACTTCCCTAGAAGACATGTGCTATTTCTCATTGTATCTCCAGGACTTGAAGCATCATTGGTTCTCAGTAGATATGCACTGAATGAACAAATAAAACATACATCATAGTTAATATGAAAAATAAGCTGCTCGCAGAGTCAGTGACTTAATGAGGAAAAATAGGCATGTTCCCAGAGATTTTAATGGGAACATGTGATTACTTTGGACCAGATATTTGATTTAAGAAATAAAAGCATTTATATTCATTGTGTGACTGGCTTAAGGAGTGTGGTTCCTTAACACAGGTAACTGGGGCCGGCTTCAGGGTGTTCAAGCTGGGCAGTACCTTGGGGCCCTGAGCTCGGAAGCATCCTGGGCTGTTCCCATGTTCTGCCATTGCCATCTTGATATTCTTAGTAATTTCTGAACAACAGGACATATGTTCATTTTGCTCCTGGCCTGACAAATTAGACAGTTGATCTTAAGGGCAACACGGGGTAATCTTCTGTGTGTGTGCTTAGTTGTTCAGTCATGTCCAACTCTGCGACCCCATGGGCTGTAGCCCATCAGGGTCCTCTGTCCACGGGATTCTCCAGACAAGAATACTGGACTGGGTTGCTATTCCCTTCTCCAGGGGATCTTCTTGACCCAGGAATTGAACCAGGATCTCCTGCATTGCAGGGAGATTCTTTACCATCTGAGCTACTAAACCCAGTATTTTCTCTCTTCTTGAAACTTTTCTAGAGGGTCAGCCACAGGGCCCTCTGAGCACTGAGGGATGTTTTCTAGGGTTAGGTCGTAGCACTCATTCATGTGTGGCTACCAGGCTCCGCTGGGTCTGCTTTCACTGCCCCACCATCAATATTCACGGCACATGGTTCTATTGCTCTGGAGGCTGATCTGGATTCCAGCCTTGTGGAATATCAGACCTGCAGCCACTGTTCAGAGGCAGTTGCTGTAGGTTCATGTGGGGAGAGGCAGAGCTGTGCCTGGTTACCTTGTGATGAACTTTCCCTGAGGTGACTTCTCTATGGTGTTTTTAAAGCCCTGGGTTCACAGGAATGCAGTCTCCCAAACCTCACTCCCAGGAACTCAGATGTGGGCCTGGAGAGGTTCAAGAGTTTTACTTTTTCACAGGTTCCTTGGGTCTGTCAAGAAATGAAGCTATGAAGGACACTCAGTCACAGGGTTTCTTTCTGACATTAAAATATATAAATATAAAAAATTTCAAATATATAGAAAAGTAAAAAGAATTGCATAGGGATCACTGACATTCTTACAAACAAAATTACATGGTTAACATATTGCTACATCTGCTTTATCACAGAACAATCCATCCATCCATCTATCCATCTATTCATCTGTCTCTGTCCCTTTATCCATCCATCCATCCATCCACCCCTCCTTCCATCCATCCATTCAACTGTCCATATTCATCCATACTGATGTAGATTTCATAAAATCTACATCCCATAAAAACTTGCCTGCTCAGATCTCTGATTTTCCATGAACAGGCAAAATGTGTCCAGGCACCAAATTTTTATGAAATCATGAGATTTCACAGATTAACCTTGCTCTTTTTCTACCTCGTTGCATTCTAGTGGGGGGTAACTTGCTTATTTGCCTCTCTGAGCTGTTCTCTTCAATGTTTGATGTGGGTTTCTTTTTGTATTCATTTACCACAGATACTTTACTGTAAAACAAAACATCTCCTTGTTGTTGAGAGTGCCCTCATTCTCTGTGTTGTTCTTACTTCTGAGTTTCTAAGTGTAGTTTTTCTGAAAGGCAGATGTTCTTGGTTTATTTTGTGCTTGGGTATAGTGGGAAGAACCCTTGACTAGCTCTTGATGTAATTTTAGAGCTGTCACATTTGCAAAGGATTGTACCAACTTCCCAGTGGAGCTCCAAGTTCTTTGACCAATAACATTTCAGAAATGCAGGAAGAATGTAGGTCACCTGAGAATTTGAGGGTGATATGAGGCTTGATAATCTGATGCTCAGAGCCAACCCATTGGTACTCAGAAGGCTCTGTGGAAATGTGGCATAACATAATTGATCTACATAGCCCGTCACCAGAATGGTTTGTGGAAGGACTGCCTGAGGACAGGTAAGATGCAGTGTCACTAGGAAAGAGAAGCGAGGGAATATTAACAAAATGAAGCAAAACACTAGACACAAGATGAGCATTAGTTCTTATATTTTCTAGGCGATCTCACGGTCCTAGCAGCAGAGGCAGGGAAGTGCTTGCTCCTGACCTGTGGCCCTGCCCAGAGCCCCGGACTGTGCTTGCCTGGTGTCAGTCTGTGACTTAGGACCAAGCCTGTTCTGCCTCAAACACCCCTTTACAAACATGGAATGTGATCTGTCTGCCAGTATGGTCAAGGGACAGAAGAACTCACAACAGATCTTAATATTTGATAACATTCTTAAAACTCAAACTTTGCGTTTGAGCTACTAAAAGCTATAGATACATACATACTTATATACATACATTTATTCAAATCATTGGAGATTGAATAGTTGCATAGAAAATTCCAGGTAGCATTAAATTGCATTTCAAATCAAACATGTTCAGTTCAGTTCAGTCGCTCAGTTGTGTCCAACTCTTTGCGACCCCATGAATTGCAGCACACCGGGCCTCCCTGTCCATCACCCACTCCCAGAGTTCACTCAAACTCATGTCCATCGAGTCAGTGATGCCATCCAGCCATCTCATCCTCTGTTGTCCCCTTCTCCTCCTGCCCCCAATCCCACCCAGCATCAGAGTCTTTTCCAATGAGTCAACTCTTCGCATGAGGTGGCCAAAGTACTGGAGTTTCAGCTTCATTCACCATCATTCCTTCCAAAGAACACCCAGGACCGATCTCCTTTAGAATGGATTTGTTGGATCTCCTTGCCATCCAAGGGACTCTCAAGAGTCTTCTCCAACACCACAGTGCAAAAGCATCAATTCTTCAGCGCTCAGCCTTCTTCACAGTCCAACTCTCACATCCATACATGACCACTGGAGAAACCATAGCCTTGACTAGATGGACCTTTGTTGGCAAAGTAATGTCTCTGCTTTTCATAACTTTCCTTCCAAGGAGTAAGCATCTTTTAATTTCATGGCTGCAATCACCATCTGCAGTGCTTTTGGAGCCCCCCAAAATAAAGTCAGCCACTGTTTCCACTGTTTCTCCATCTATTTCCCATGAAGTGATGGGACCAGATGCCATGATCTTAGTTTTCTGAATGTTGAGCTTTAAGTCAACCTTTTCACTCTCCTCTTTCACTTTCATCAAGAGGCTTTTGAGTTCCTCTTGACTTTCTGCCATAAGGGTGGTGTCATCTGCATATCTGAGGTGATTAATATTTCTCCCTGGCAATCTTGATTCCAGCTTGTGCTTCTTCCAGCCCAGCATTTCTCATGATGTACTCTGCATATAAGTTAAATAAGCAGGGTGACCATATACAATCTTGACATACTCCTTTTCCTATTTGGAACTAGTCTGTTGTTCCATGTCCAGTTCTAACTGTTGCTTCCTGACCTGCATATAGGTTTCTCAAGAGGCAGGTCAGGTGGTCTGATATTCTCATCTCTTTCAGAATTTTCCACAGTTTATTGTGATCCACATAGTCAAAGGCTTTGGCATAGTCAATAAAGCAGAAATAGACGCTTTTCTGGAACTCTCCTGTTTTTTTGATGATCCAGCGGATGTTGGCAATTTGATCTCTGTTTCCTCTGCCTTTTCTAAAACCAGCTTGAACATCAGGAAGTTCACGGTTCACGTATTGCTGAAGCCTGGCTTGGAGAATTTTGAGCATTACTTTACTAGCGTGTGAGATGAGTGCAATTGTGCTGTAGTTTGAGCATTCTTTGGCATTGCCTTTCTTTGGGATTGGAATGAAAACTGACCTTTTCCAGTCCTGTGGCCACTGCTGAGTTTTCCAAATTTGCTGGCATATTGAGTGCAGCACTTTCACAGCATCATCTTTTAGGATTTGAAATAGCTCAACTGGAATTCCATCACCTCCCCTAACTTTGTTCATAGTGATGCTTTCTAAGGCCCACTTGACTTCACATTCCAGGATATCTGGCTCTAGGTGAGTGATCACACCATCATGATTATCTGGGTCATGAAGATCTTTTTTGTACAGTTCTTCTGTGTATTCTTGCCACCTCTTATTAATATCTTCTGCTTCTGTTAGGTCCATACCATTTCTGTCCTTTATCGAGCCCATCTTTGCATGAAATGTTCCCTTGGTATCTCTAATTTTCTTGAAGAGATCTCGTCTTTCCCATTCTGTTGTTTTCCTCTATTTCTTTGCATTGATCGCTGAAGTAGGCTTTCTTATCTCTTCCTGCTATTCTTTGGAACTCCGCATTCAGATGCTTATATCTTTCCTTTAGAAACAAATATTTATAAGTTATATTATACTTTCCTTCTCTTCTTAAAACAGTTTTCTAAAAACAACTTGACCTTTTCTTAATGACTTAAATCATTCCCCAGGAGAGGCAATAGGTGAAGTCCAAACCCCTGTGATTCAGGGTAGTGGGAAACTCAGAGAAGTGATTCATCAAGCAATTCTCACAGGCTGACTCTGCTCCCCTCAGCCCCCACCAATACACACTCAGAAGAGAACAACCAGGTAGCAAACTCCAAATTCTATGGACAACATGGGCATCAAAACCAGCTGACTAGGTATTCTCACGAATTTCCCAAGCAAATGGGCAGTGATAAGCCACCAACAATCAGAGTCCTTGGCCTTGACATCTGTGTGGGCAGAATAAGAAGGAAAGAAAGGGGAAGGATCTAAGAATCCAAAATGGGAGAATCCCAAATAGCCTAACAAGTGGTTCCTGGAGAGGATGCTCAAGCACTGAGAAGAGCAGAAACTATTACATGGAGTGAGTGCAGGGCTCCACCTGAGATCACCCCAGGTGTGTGCATGGGCCCATCTGAGATCCCTCCAGATGAATGCACAAGCTCTACCAGCAGAACAGAAGAGGCTGCTTGCTGGTACAGGGTTTCCTTCTGGGGCAATGAAAAGATTCTGAAATTAGATAGTGGTAATTGCTATCCAGATGGTGACTGCAGCCATGAAATTAAAAGACGCTTACTCCTTGGAAGAAAAGTTATGACCAACCTAGATAGCATATTGAAAAGCAGAGACATTACTTTGCCAACAAAGGTCCATCTAGTCAAGGCTATGGTTTTTCCTGTGGTCATGTATGGATGTGAGAGTTGGACTGGGAAGAAGGCTGAGTGCCGAAGAATTGATGCTTTTGAACTGTGGTGTTGGAGAAGACTCTTGAGAGTCCCTTGGACTGCAAGGAGATCCAACCAGTCCATTCTGAAGGAGATCAGCCCTGGGATTTCTTTGGAAGGAATGATGCTAAAGCTGAAACTCCGATACTTTGGCCACCTCATGCGAAGAGTTGACTCATTGGAAAAGACTCTGATGCTGGGAGGGATTGGGGGCAGGAGGAGAAGGGGACGACAGAGGATGAGATGGCTGGATGGCATCACTGACTCGATGGACGTGAGTCTGAGTGAATTCTGGGAGTTGGTGATGGACAGGGAGGCCTGACGTGCTTCGATTCATGGTGTTGCAAAGAGTCGGACACGACTGAGCAACTGAACTGAACTGAATTGTTATCCAACATTGCATCAATATGTAGATTACAAACCACTGAATTTTGCACTCTAAAATACTTAAAACAGACAATTTTATGTTATGTATATTCAATCTCAGTTAAAAACAAGGAAGAACCAAAGGGCGTGGGCACATACCAGCTCAGTCCTCTGAACTCTCAAGCTGACCTTACAGGACAGGCTCCTGCTGAAGAGAGGTGCTGGCATAGATGTCCAAGTAGATAAGGTACAGACCCAAGTGGGAGGAGACAGGGCCAGCCTGTCCCGGAAATTGAGCCTAGTACTGTGGGTCACCACACCAGAGAATGCCAGAGACAGCTCTATGAAGTAAGAAGGGTTGTCTTGGAGGAATTGCAGCTACAAGGCAAGAAAGTCTCTCAGGTGTTGGACAGGAGTCAGAGGTGTCAGCACTACATGTTGGCTTTTAATACATACGCAGATAGATAAAAATCAGTATTGATGTGGGTGTATATACATTTATCTCCTAGCTCTGACTGTTGAGAGGACCTACAGGTTGTGACACACCAGTAGCAATGAGCACACCCAACACCCAGATCTGGGTTTTTAAATACCATTGTCCAAAAGGGGAAATCAGGACTCCTGAAGAAATGATTGATTTTAGAATCAGGGCAGGGAAAGTACAAGGTGAACCTGGAGTATTTTGTGGCACCAGAAAGTAAGAAAAGACTCAAGAAGTAATGAAGACATATCAAAGGAATATAGGAGCCAATTTTCAGGAAGAAAGGATGAGAAACGATAGAAATAAAGATCACTGTATTAGGTAGATATTGTTGCATAACAAGTCATTGTAGAACTTAGTAGTCTACACAATAAACATTTTTTATCTCACAGATTCTGTGGGTGAAAAATCTGGATGTGACTTAGCTGAATCCCTGACTCAAGGTCCCTTCAAGGTGGCAGCCACTGCATCAGCTTGCCTGGGGGAGGACCCACTTCTGAGCTCATCTCAAGGCTGCTGGTAGGTCCTCACTACCTTGTCTGGGGACATCTGTCCTTGCCATGTGAGTCTCTCCATAAGGCAGTTCACCACACAGGCCTGGCTTCCCTTAGAACCAGCAAGTGAAGAAAAAGCAAAGGTGTTCCCAGGATGGAAGCCACAGTCTGTTAAAAACCTGACATCAAGAACTTTGTATGTGCTTCTCTCTTCCCAGAACAGCTTTTTTCCTGCCCCAGTGACTTGCTTCCTTTTACCTTTCAGATCTATTCAGGGCTCACCCCCTCTGATTCTTTGTGTAAAAGTAGGACCTGCCACCAATTATTTTATATCTCAGCATTCTGTTTGCTTCACTCATAAGATGTCTTGCCATTTTCAGTTACTTTGTTTATAAGATTATGGTGAGGACCATAATATAGTCATATAAATGAGTAAAGAAGATGTGGTACATGTACCCAGTTGAATATTACTCAGCCATAAAAAGAATGAACTAATACCATTTGTAGTAACATGGATCGATCTAGAGATTATCATATTCAATGAAGTAAGTCAGGAAGAGGAAGACAAATACCATGTGATATCACTTATGTTTGGAATCTAAAATATGACTTGTGTATGAAACAGATTCACAGACAAAGAGAAAAGACTTATGGTTGTCAAGGGGAAGGAGGATGGCAGAGTGAAGGACTGGGAGTTTGGGGTTAACAGAAGCAAACTGTTATCTATAGAACAGATAAGCAACAAGGTCTTACTGTATAGCACCGGGAACAACACTCAATATCCTGTGATAAACCATATTGGAAAAACTATGAAAAAGAATGTATATATATTTATGTATGATTGACTCACTTTGCTATTTAGCAGAAATTAACATAACGTTGTAAATAACTATACTTCAATAAAATAAAATTTAAAATATAGTCCTATAGAATAAAATAAATAGATGAGTAAAATAGAATAGAATGGCACAGAACAGGATAGAATAAGGACTGGGGGTAGGCATCTGGTCTTTGTTGCCCACAGCTCTGTGTCAACCACCTAGCATGGTACAGGGCACGGAGTATGACCTCAGTGACTATTTGAGTGAATGGATACATCTGGATTTTGAACAGTCCTTATGTGCGCTTTGGCCACTGTGGCGGATTCATTTTGATATTTGGCAAAACTAATACAATTATGTAAAGTGTAAAAATAAAATAAAATTAAAAAAAATACTAAAAAAAATAAAAAATAAAAATAAAACAAAAACAAAACAAACAAAAAAATAACCCAAGGAGCCATGGGGCCTGGCGGTGCACCTGCACACCCAGGTCAGCAGGAAGTTGGGGGAATGGGGCATAGGAGTCCCTGGGAAAGGTCCAGACCGCATCTAAACCCTTTAAGTTGGGACCTCTGGGGGAAGGTTCTGGGCATGTATATTTCTTAATGCCCCAGGAATGTCCCATAGAAGCTGAGGTTGGGGACAACTGAGGCTGTAGAGAGGACTGTTTCCAAATAAGACTCTTTTTTTCCTCTGATCTGTGACTATTTGCTATCACTTGTGATTAGAAGGGGACAAGTGTGTATGACTCGACCTGAATTTGCTTCTGAATGCACTTGGGGAAGAAAGCAGTCTCTGCTCCCCAGTCAGAGACTGTGGTCCAGATCAGGGATTCTCAACTTCATTTACTTGCTGCAGTTCCCAGAATAGTTGTGGAAAGTCTCACCCCATGAAGTCCTGCTGTGATCTGTTTGGGGTTCCAGATGGCCTTGGGGGTGGTCATGTGTATTCAGGGTGAGAGTACTGCCCTGGACCCTGGACCCAGTGGAAGAACAGCTCTGGAGGTTGCCTTTGGGGCTGTCAGTCTTCCACAGCCCAGAAGTCCCTTAGGCTGTTCTTTATCCCTCCATGCAAGCCACTGTTTCATATAACTTGCATAAATTCAGGCTATGTTTCCACCCAAGGTTAATCATTTTAATTAGTAAAGCTGCTATATCATAGGAAGCAAACAGTGACCCTTAAGTAGATAATTGGCAAAATTGAAACAATTAAGTGATTTTTCCCCAGGAGAGCATTCAGCAAAGCCATTCTAGCAACAGGCAAAGGAACGACACAAATGAAGTGTTTGTGACATGTACGAAAGAAAGTAATGTGTGGTGTTTGCAGTCCACTCAGATCATCCCACTGGAAGGATTTTCACCTACTTCCTGGTCAACCCTTTGAGTCATTTGATCAACTCCAGGGTTCTGAGTGAAATCGGGATCAGTTATCACAGTGACGACAATATTTTTGCTCCCTTCTTTATCTTATCTTACATTCTGTTCCCCCATCATCCACCTGATCCCTCTACTCTGGGAATAACCCTCCCTCCCCACAACTACACTGCCTGTCCTACAATGTTATCTGGTGGAACTCAAGGAAGATGCTGAAATCAAGTCTTAAAAAATTTTTTTTTATTGTGGAAAAAGTCACATAATATAAAGCATACTATTTTAACCATGTTTAACTGTACAGTGCAGTGGCAGTAAGTACATTCCATTGTTATGAAACTCTCACCACCATCATCTCCCAAAATTTTCACCTTCCTAAACTGAAACTCTGTCCCCATTAAACACCAAGTCCCCATTCCACCTCACCCTTACCCCTCAGCATCCACCAATGTACTTTCTGATTCTAGGAAATCAAGTCTGTGTTGCTTCTTTCATCTGAACTTGAGGAACTGCTCCCCATTCTACTCCCACAACCCCCCTCCACCCGCACCCCATGCCAGCCTGGCTTCCTGAGTGTTCTCCCCAAGTCTCCCTATAGCTTCACCCCACCCCAGCCACCCCACAGGAAACCACAAAACTGGGGGCAACCACACACCCACCTCCTGCTGCTCGCAGTGGGCTCTCTGATGAATGCCTGTAGGATTGTATTATAGAAGCTGCTCCATTTAAAGCATCCAGTTAATACAATGAGAACAGGCCTCCAGTGATTTGAGAATGGGAAGCACATGGTGTGGGATTTGCCCTATGAAAAGCCATTGCCAGGTGTGGCGATGTTTCTGTGGTGACAAGATAATCAATCACTGCCCTGGTGATTGGACAGGAGGGACAGGCTTGGAAATCCTCTGTGTCCCTCTTGGGATGAGCTGGGAAGGGGTGATAGGAGGCATCCAGGAAAGCCTCTGCTTGACCACTACCCTCTGACAGCTCCCAGCCCTGGTGGCTCCCCCGGGACTGCCTTCCAGCCCAGGGCTTCTGGGGCAGCCCCCTCCCTGGGTGTGCCAAGGAATTCAAGCTGCACAGGCCACTGGAGGGCCATCATGGCAGTGTGCTCCCTTCCCAAGCCTTCCCCACACCTGCCTCTCCCTGGGGCCTGGGCAGCCTCCAGAGCCCTGCCAAGCCTGGCTGGAGCCTGTCTCCCATGGCAAGGCTGTCCTGCAGGTCTCTCCAAAGGGGCTTATTCTGCCCCCTGCACTTGCCTTTGTCCATAGAACCATCCTCTCCTCTCTCAGTGTGTCTGTGACTGTGCTGCCTTTCCCTCTGAGTCCAATACTTGGGGAGGCTCAGCAATCCCTTGGTGCCGTTGGCGGCACTGGGTGAGCCTGGCTCTGTCATAGCCCCCTTGGACCTAGAGGACAGTGGAGGCTGGATAGGCAGTCAGTCCTCTGAGGCAGTGCTGCCTGGACAGGACACACTGACCTGAAGCCCTTTTCTGGTTCCAAGTGTGGCCTTGGGGTTATGGAACTAAAACCAGTGACCACAACAGAGGCTGGGGGCCTTAGCCACAGCTAACTGAGATCCGACTAAACAGGATCCCCTATCCTGTGTATCCAGAAATAGAAACAAACCAAAGATGAGAGGGAAATGAGCCATTCTGGAAGGTGTATGTTTCTAAAATGGAAGGAAAAGGCAAAACAAAGAAATAAGGAAACTGGGACAAGTTGAAAAATACATTTGGCAATGAGAGCTGTGTTTAAGTAGATGAGGAATTTAAAACACCGAGCTGGGTCAGGATTTGGAATGTTGTGTGGAATGCTTTTAAAAATGATGTTCAAAAAAAATTTGAAGAAAGTTAAAGATCTTAGTGACTTTATTCAATCATTCCTCAATCAGCCAACATCCCATCTAGTGAACAGAAAAGAGCTCTGAGGATCTGCACAAAATAAGGCTTTCATAGGCATAAGGGGGTGGGAAGAGGAAGGTTCTAGCAAAGAGTAAGGTCACCTCACTATGGGGAAAAGACAGGGTCTATTGGGAAGATCACCTCACTAGTACTGACCAGGTAATCCCAGACTAACTGGTTAAAGGTGATATTTCTGGGAAAAGCTGAAATTGCATTTGGGTTAGGTAATAAGTCTCAGTTTGTTGACATGGAGCTTAGTACAAGTGACTCCATTTTGGACCTTTTGTTTCTTCCTGTTTTTTTTTTTTCTTTTTAAATTGTGATTAAAATAACTTTACAGAATTTACCCCAAGGAGGAAGAAATAGCCTCTGTTAGGCTCTGGATGTAGGAATTAAAATGCATTTTTTTATGTGGCCCAGCCTGAGAGCTGACTGTGCTGTTAAGGAACGTGTAAATCTCTGCCACAGATGGTGGAGAGAACAGTGATGATTAAACGTTTCATCAGAGGCCTTATACTTTGTTGTGTGTTCATTGTGGCTACAGGAAAGGATGCTGTAACAGATCTTTAAATAGCAAACCTGCGGCTAAATTTCACTTCATCCATCAAAAGCCGCTGCTATGCAATGACCTAATTTTAGCTGCTTATCAATTCCCCAGTGCTTGTTCGTTGATGTAACTTTGATCCTCTGATGTTAGATGACTTTGTGCTGAATATAGCTAGAATTTAATATGAATCATTTGGATGGCTGCCCAGCTGAGCTCAAGCATGTAAGTGTATGTCTGTGTGTGTGTGTGTGTGTGTGTGAAAATGGAGGGGGGGTGATGCAGGCTGGGAGGTGGATGACAAACACAGATACCAGCTTCCTTAATCTTAGGGCAATCAACTTCCCATCATGTCCTTGGACTTTCACTTTATTTTCCATTGTAACCAACGAGATTCTTCTAGCGGCAAGTACACGTGGGACTTGAGCAATGATATCGTGCTCCTGCCAAGATCTAATGAGAGTGTCAATAATTGCAAGACATTTTAAATGAATGTTTTCTAAGCAAATCATTGCCTTTTCAAAGAGCTTTTCTTTCTGCTTACGGAAAGAGCAACTCAGACACTCTGAGGGAGCCGAGAGCATATTTGATTGCCTTCCTCCTCTCCCATATTCTGGACTGTTAGAGAATGTCTTTTTTCATCTTTTCTACTATCAGGCTTTTCATCTGAACTGTGAGTTTCTTCCCATCATCCTGGCTCTTTGAGGGCATCCGGGTAACACACGTCATTTCTGGATGTGTGTAGGTTCCTTGGCTCTCCTATATTTACTTGCCCTGGTTCGTGTAATTTCTTGCCCCACAACAGAGTCATGATATTTGATTTCCATTTTCTGAACATTGCAGGTGAAGCTGAAAGCCAGGGGGATGGAGAGATTTTCTGGGACATACTAGCCTTCCTGGATAGATCTGGCCCAGGGCTACCAGCCTAGATCTGCCTTCTCACTCAGGTGGGAGTGGAGGAGGGGCTCTCTCTAATTTCTATTTTCTTCTTTTTCCTGGATTTAACCACTGCTTACTTATAACCTCCTCCCCTCAGATAGAGCCTGGGAGAGGGTAATAAAGCTTAAATCTGACTTGGCTGCCTGATAACAGTCTGGTGGAGAAAGAAATCGAGACCCTTCATCCCAGGATTGTATGTGCATTTTCATCTTCCTTGCTGTTTCTGTCTGCCGTCATCAAGGGTGCATGCAAAAACAGGCATGGGCAGATACGTACTGGGGCGTGGTGCAGGAGGAGTTCGTAATGGATATAAGATGTCTTAAGATCCTCAGAGGAAAGTTTCCTTTAGAAAGAAATAATTAGCTGCTGCAAAGAAGTGCCTAGAATGAAATCAACTTAAATATAAACCCTGACTGTTCAAACCAGTTTCTAGGTAGCTTGACTAATGTTAGAGATGGACCTCTGCAACAATCTGTGGGACACCTTAGCTAGATAGGAACAGAACACTCTATTTCATACCCTAGCCTCTCCGTAACACTTCAAATACTGTTCTTACAGCTTGTTTGGTTACCATACTCCCCTTTTTTTGGGAAAGCAGGGAGGCCTGTGCTTGCCAACATGTCTGTGAACGTCTACACAGGGCCAACAGTGTGTGAAACTTCATCCCCGGCAAAGCATGCAGTGGGGAGTGTTGATGGGAGTGGGGGTCCCTTCAGAGTTAGACGAGAGAATTGCTGGGTGTCGGGGACTCCACAGGAAGTGGTTCAGCTAAAACAGCAGCAGTGGCTAATGTGATCAGCCCTCACTGGTCAGAATGCATCGTAAGACTGAGCATAGTTTAGAGGAAAGCAATCAACTCCACAGGTGTGTATTAAAAGTGGTAAAAGCACCTTAATAATAATTCCAAGAAACACTTGTAAAACACTTACTACACATTGCTGCTGCTAAGTTGCGTCAGTCGTGTCTGACTCTGTGTGACCCCATAGATGATAGCCCACCAGGCTCCCCCATTCCTGGGATTCTCCAGGCAAGAATACTGGAGTGGGTTGCCATTTCCTTCTCCAATGCATGAACGTGAAAAGTGAAAGTGAAGTCGAACAGTTGTGTCTGACTCTTTGAGACCCCAGGGACAGTAGCCTACCAGGCTCCTCCGTCCATGGGATTTTCCAGGCACTAGACACTCTTTAAATGCTTTCTAAAGATGGCTACACTTAACCCTTCCAATTACCTTAGGGAATAAGTTTTATAATTGTTTCCACTTCACAGAAGAGTAAGCTGAGGCTGGGACCTCCTGGGTGGTCCAGTGGTTAAGAACTTGCCTTGCAGTGCAGGGGATGTAGGTTCGATCTCTGGCTGGGGAATGAAGATCCCACATGCTCTGGGGAAGCTAGGTCCATGCACTGCAGTGAAAGATCCTGCAAGATGCAAAGAAGTTCCCGTGTTGCAACTAAGACTTGATGTGGCCAAATAAATAAATAAGAAGAGTAAACGGAGACCCAAAGAGGTCAAATACCCAATACTTGACACATCCAATACCCAGCAGACTCAGCACTCAAAGCTAGGCAAAGTCCAGATTGTGTGTTTTTGATACTAGCCTATTCTGCCTCTAACACCCCACTCCAGTACTCTTGCCTGGAGAATCCCAGGGACAGCGGAGCCTGGTGGGCTGCCGTCTATGGGGTCGCACAGAGTCGAACACGACTGAAGCGACTTAGCAGCAGCAGCAGCAGCAGCAGCATTCTGCCTGTAAAGAACTAGAAATCTCCAGCAAGCGTCCTGTGACTCCTCCAAAAGTAGTCTGCCGACCTCAGTGACAGCAGCCAGTGGTTCTGGCTGTGTGTAGAGATCCTGTGTGTGGAGTTGCTGTCGTCAGCCATGAAAGTGCCTTTGGGATGGGTGTCTGATTAAGTGGCCCCTGGAGTAAGGACATCAGATCCCAGTGCTGATCTGAAGTAAGAATGTTCAGCCTAAAAGTAGTTTAGTCCACAGCTCTTCCTAAGAGCAGTTTATCTGGACCAGCACGAATATTGATAACACTGAAGTTCATATGTGACTTGAGTTGGTCATTTCCTTGAGATGTTCCCTGTGGTCAGAATAGACTTGCAGGGGAAGCAGGCACTGTCAGCTCTCTTGTCAGGCAAGCATGGCCTGCCCTGATGTTCCTGTATGTCAGAGGGTCCACAGCCTGGAATTACATGGGAAGAACCAGACTGATCAGTGTCTGAAACAGTGGAGACAGATACCAGTCCCAGAGGGTCCTTTGATCACAGAGTAGCCTAAGGATGGAGAAGGCTGTCTAAGCTGTGGACTATTTGGGGGTTAGCAAAGGATGCAGGACTGTAGAGCATCCTGAATCAGAGAACAGAGAAGATGGATCTGTGGATAGAAAATAATCAAATGCTTGGAGTAAGACATGAAGGAAGGAGGACTTTAGAAGCTCTTTCCAGAATTGGCTCAGAGGGAAAAGCGTCTGCCTGCAATGCGGGAGACCTGGGTTCAACCCCTGGCTTGGGAAGATCCCCTGGAGAAGGAAATGGCAATCCACTCCGGTACTTTTGCCTGGAAAATCCCATGAAAGGAGAAGCCTGGTAGGCTACAGTCCATAGGGTCACAAAGAGTAGGACACGACAGCGACTTCACTTTCCCTTTCCAGAAACCCAAGGGAGTGGGGGGCAGAGGGAGGCAACCATCTGTTATGGGCTGAGTTATAGTCTCCAAAATACATATTCCTAACCCCCAGTATCTCAGAATATGACTGTATTTGGGAATAAAGCTTTTAAAGTGAAAATTAGGTTTAAATGGGGTCATCAGGGTAGGCCCAATGACCTACAAGCGACATCAAGCTACCTGGAGTTGTTATAAAAAGAAGTGATTAGGACAGAGACACACACAGAAGGAAGTCCACATGAAGACACAGGGAGAAGACAGCTGTCTACAAGCCAGAGAGAGAGGCTTCAGAGGAAACCAGCCCTGCCGACACCAGGATCTCAGACTTCAACCTCCAGAACTATGAGAAATAAATGTCTGCTGCTTTTGTCACAGCAGCCTGCCCTGACTGATACACTGCTCTTCTCCCCTCTCCAAAGCCAGCTGCAGTCTCTGGAGTTGCCTCTGAGATGGCCCTGACTCAGGTGTAAACTGTGCCTTCTGTCCTGGAAAATGCTGCAACACTTAATAAAAAGAGAGACAGGGGTTCATTTCCTCTCAAATAATAAATGCTGTGATCCCAAGGTGCTGCTCATCGATTCACTCCTTCACCAAATTCATACAGTGGCAACCTCAGTCCATGCACTAAACTCACCCCTCACAGCTGCAGCCCTGAACTGTGATCCAAAGATGTGTTCGAAGGTGTGCTGGAATAGGAACAGAGGTGGTATGCAAGGTGATCTAGGCCAGGACAACAGAGAACAGTCAGCAGGAACAGGGTCCACTTCCTATGCAGCTCTGAGGAGCTGGGACTTCTCCAAAAGTACCAGAGTGGATTGCCATTTCCTTCTCCAGGGGATCTTCCCGACCCAGGGGTCGAACCCAGGTCTCCCGCATTGCAGGCAGACGCTTTTCCCTCTGAGCCAATTCTGGAAAGAGCTTCTAAAGTCCTCCTTCCTTCATGTCTTACTCCAAGCATTTGATTATTTTCCATCCACAGATCCATCCTCTCTGTTCTCTGATTCAGGATGCTCTACAGTCCTGCATCCTTTGCTAACCAGACTCTGAGGGAAAGGCTGTATGCATGAGGTCCTTCAAGGAGACATTGGAATAAGTTGGCCCTGGATTTGGCAAAGCAGCTTAATTATGAGCTGAAATTGCTGCTGGGGGAGAGGTCTTCTTCCACTAGAAAATCCCTCTGTCCATTCCCAGCTGGGAACATAACCCTTTCTGGCTCCTACAACAGCAAGGCCACCTCTGATCTGGGGCTCCCTACTATTTAACCTGAAGGCGTGTGACAACCTTGAGTGGGCAGAGGGAACTGCAATCCACTTAGAGGGGTTCAGGACTGCAGAGGGAAGTCAGGGTAAGCAACATGAATGGTTTGTCTTGAGGCAGAGCTGATGGAATAACCTGAGAACTTCAGTAAGAATAGGAGGAGAACTTTCAAAGAGATGAGGTCACAGCACAAAAGTCCAAAAATAAAATGCATGAATTCTGATTTAAAACTTCAGGAGATGAATCGTAAAAGGATCACCTTTGTTGGGGCCCAAGTGTATCTCTGGTTTGAAAGATGTGGTGGAATAAACCTCTCAGCCAGAGAGCTGATGAGAAATTATGAGTGAGAAGATGAGAAGCACAAGAAGCAGGATGTCTAACATAAATTGTAGGAATCTGTAATGAAGAAAGGAATAGATAGACAAATAGTAACTAAGGAGCCAGTGCAAGAAGACCACCCCATGTTGAAGAAACACTTGACTTTGCATATTCAATGGTCTCTCTGAGTCTCAAGCACAATGAACAAAATTAAATATGTTTATAAACATATTCCAGAGAGTTTCCTGATAAGATAAAGTGAATAATACCTGTAAGCATTCAGAAAAAAAAGTTCAAAACATGTTCAGTTCAGTTCAGTCACTCAGTCGTGTCCGACCCTTTGCAACCCCATGAACTACAGCACGCCTGGCTTCCCTGTCCATCACCAACTCCCAGAGTTTACCCAAACTCATGTCCATTGAGTTGATGATGCCATCCAACCATCTCATCTTCTGCTGTCCCCTTCTCCTCCTGCCTTCAACCTTTCCCAGCATCAGGGTCTTTTCAAATGAATCAGCTCTTTGCATGAGGTAGCCAAAGTATTGGAGTTTCAGCTTCAACATCAGTCCTTCCATTGCACACTCAGGACTGATCTCTAGGATGGACTGGTTGGATCTCCTTGCAGTCCAAGGGACTCTCAAGAGTCTTCTCCAACACCACAGTTCAAAAGCATCAATTCTTTGGCGCTCAGCTTTCTTTATAGTCCAACTCTCACATCCATACATGACTACTGGAAAAACCATAGCTTTGACTAGATGGACCTTTGTTGGCAAAGGAATGTCTCTGTTTTTTAATATGTTGTCTAGGTTGGTCATAACTTTCCTTTCAAGGAGTAAATGTCTTTTAATTTCACGGCTGCAGTCACCATCTGCAGTGATTCTGGAGCCCAGAAAAACAAAGTCAGCCACTGTTTCCACTGTTTCCCCCATCTATTTGCCATAAAGTGATGGGGCCAGATGCCATGATCTTTGTTTTCTGAATGTTGAGCTTTAAGCCAACTTTTTCACTCTCCTCTTTCACTTTCATCAAGAGGCTCTTTAATTACATGTGAGAAAAAAAAAATGGAGTTAGCATTAGGTGTTTCATCAATAACATTGGAAGATAGAAGATAATAATTAAGGGAAAAGCCTCTATTATCCAAGTAAATTATATTAAGAAAAATGTAATTATATTCCAGAAAAAATATAGTCATTTTGGCCATATAGGGCCTCAGCAATATAACCATGTGCGTTATCTGCAGATAATATAAAGAAAACTCTCAAATAAAACTGGAGAATATGAAGCATCCTTAGTCCTTGTGAACAATGTCTTGCACTAGAGATATGCCATCTAAGTTGATATCGTGAATCACTGGAAAATAAGCATGTGAATGTTAACTAAGGATTTGTGAGACAGCCCATTCATTCCAGAAGGGAAAGCATAATGATAATCTACTACTTAAAACATTTACAATATTAGATATTTCACCAACATCGAGGCATTAAGGCTGGAAGCTTAAGTGTGTGGTGGTAGAAAGGAGACTTGAGGCGTGGAAAGAGAGGTAGGAAAAGCATCATAGGTGATCAGGAACAGGGTGATGATGGAATCAAGAACTCATATATTACGGTGGATGGGCAGGGAGTAGGCAAGTAAAATACTTAGGAGGGGATGGGGTCATAATTAATGTCAGTATGTTAATACAGAAACAGTGGGTGTGATGCTTAACTTTATTTGTTAACTTGACAGGCCATAGGGTGCCCAGATTTGGTCAAACATGATTCCGGATGTTTTCTGCGAGGATGTTTTGGACAAGATTAACATTTGAATACTTAGACTGAATAAAGAAGATTGCCTTCCCCAAAGTGATTAGGCCTCATCCAATCAGTTGGCAGTGAATAGCACAAAGATCACTGAGCTCCCCAGAGTAAGAGGGAAGTCCTCCTGCCTGGCTGGAGGATTTGAGCATTGGTTTTGGTTCACATCATGGACCCTGAACCAGAATGTCTTAGGTAAGACACTCTTTGATCCACAAAAACTGTGAGATAATAAATGTTTATTGTTGCTTTTAGTCACTAAGTTGTGGGGCAATTTGTTAGATAGTAACTAATGCAAATGGATATGCGAATTTCCATTGCATTCCATATGCCTAAGTCCCTCTGATGCTCAATGTGTCATCAAACTAACTCCAAAGGTACCAAATTTGTGTAATATTCCACTATTCAAACTTCTAGACATATGAAGAATTGTAACTCATGTTTTGTTAATGGCATGAAATTTGCCACTTTTTCTAATTTTTTAAAGAAAGCTGTATTCAGATCAGAAGAAAGAATCCCTGGTTCATCCTCAAGTTGGATGAACAAGGAAGAATTTAAACTGTGGACAGCCAACATGTGGTCTCGTGCATCCTGGTGAGTTACTAAAGTAACTGAGACACACTGTGGAGAAACCACTTACGAGACTCAGAAGGAAACTGGGGACAACAGATGCAGGCTTTGAAGTGATATCAAAAGGAGGAGGGAAGAGGCTTGCAAATTCTCAAGTGTGTGAATAGGTCAAATCTGTATGGGATGCTATAAAACAAGAGCTGTTGGTGAAATGGTTTAAATAATGTGAATTAATAGTGTTCTTGGCAACCAGAGCACCATTTATTGCTTGGGATGGTTTTGGCTCAGTTCCTCAAGTAGTAGAGAATGAAGAGATCCATGTAGAATTCAATAGTAGAAACAGTGCCAGGCTTTGAAAATGGTATTTCTTTACATTTTGAAGATGAATATCAAACCTTTCTAATACTTAAAAGCAATGTTTGTAACTGTAAAGTGGTCATTATTCACTGAATCCCTGACTTCTCAAATCATTAAAATTGTTTTTTCTCCTGTTGCTTAATGTATATTAACACTCAGTAAAATTTTGCCTTTGTATTTGAACATGATGTTGGAATTCATTCAACATTTCAATGTTTCAACATTCTTTCATGACATCTCCTGTGTGTTTTGTTCTGATTTTGGAAATTAAGTGTTTTCATGTTGAGATAATTGCAAATTCACATGCAGTTGTAAGAAATAATACAAAGAGATTCATGTACATTTTACCAGGTTCCCCAGTGGTGTGTGCATGTGTGCTAAGTTGCTTCAGTCTTGTCTGACTCTTCATGATCCTGTGGACTATAGTCCACCAGGCTCCTCTGTCCGTGGAATTCTCCAGGCAAGAATACTGGAGTGGATTGCCATGCCCTCCTCCTTCCCCAATGGTAACATCTTGCAAACCTGTAGTACAATATCACAGCCAGAATGTTGATGCTGATGCAGTAAAGATACAGGACACTTCCGTCACCACCTGGATCCCTCAAGTTGCGCTTTTATAGCCACACCCACTTCCCTTCCTCCCCACCCCCATCCCATTAACTCCTGGCATCCACTGGTCTATTTTCCATTTTTGTGATTTTGTCATTTTAAGAATGTTATGTAAACGGAGTCATACAGTATGTAAACTTTTCAGATTGTTTTTTTATTCAGCATAATTCTTGGAGATTAATCCAAGTTCTTGAATGGATCAATAGTTCCTTCCCTTCTATTGCTGAGTGGTATGGATGCAGCACAGTTCAGCTATTCACCTTTGATGGATGTTTAGGTCATTTCCAGCATCTGATTATTACAAGTAAAGCTACTGTGAACATTCATGTAGAGGTCTGTGTGTGTGTACCTGTTTTTCATTGTGTGTAGAATAAATGTCCATGAACACAATTGCTGGGTTGTATGTTAATTGTATGTTAAGTTTTAAAATAACTGCCAAACTGTTTTTCAGGTTGGCTGTACAATTTTGCATTGATTCCTACCATCTATGTATAAGTGATCTAGTTTCTCCAATCCTCTTGAACATTTGGCATCATCAATGTTTTCTGTATAGCCATTCTGATTGGAGTAAAGCGATTATAGTTCAATTTTCACTTTCATAATAGTTAATCATGTTGACCGTCTTTTTTGTGTGTGTTTATTTGTCATCAGCATATTCTCTGGTGAAATGTTTCCTGTCTTTTGCCCATTTTCTAACTGAATTGTTTGTTTTTTATTGTTGAGTTTTGAGAGTTCTTCGTATATTTTAGATACAAGTCCTTTGTTGGCTGGCTGGATGGGTGGCTGGTTTGCAACTATTTTTCCTCAAATCTTTAGCTTGTCTTTTCATTTTCTCTGCAGGGTCTTTTACAGAGTAAAAGCTTTTAATTTTGATGAAGTCCAGCTTAACAACATTTTCCTTTCATGGATGATACTTTTGGTGTCATTCTAATAACTATTTGCTGAGGTCAAGATCCTGAAGGTTTTCTCCTACATTTTTTCCAAGTTTCATAGTTTTTTAAGTTTTGCATTTGAATCCATGACTCATCTTGAGTTAATATTTGTAGGAGGGGAAAAGTTTAAGTGAGCTTCTCTGGTAACTCAGCTGGTAAATAGTCCTTCTCCAACGCAGGAGACCCTGGTTCGATTCCTGGGTCAGGAAGGATGGTCCCCTGGAGGAGGGATAGGTTAACCACTCCAGTATTCCAGGGTTCATGGGCTTCCCTGGGCTCAGACAGCAAAGAATTCACCTGCAATGCAGGAAACCTGGGTTTGATCCCTGTCCTGGAGGAGGGCATGGTAACCCTCTCCAGTATTTTTGCCTGGAGAATCTCCATGGATAGAGGAGCCTGGTGTGCTACAATCCAAGGGGTCACAAAGAGTCAGTGAGTGACTAAGCACAGCACAGCAAGGTTTTAGTATCACATGGTTTTCAGTGTGAGACTATGACTGTAACAGTTGCGTGCTTAAAATCTAATTCCTAATAACAAAAGCTGTGCATCATTCCTCTGGTTGTGAGCTCATGTCATTGGTTATCCCATATTGTTTGCACTGGCATCAAGTGTAGTTCTTTTTGCTTTCTCATTTCAGATGTCTTTGTTCCAAATTGTGCTGGGACTGTCGCTTTTGCAGACTAAAAACTCGAATTTCACTTCACAGTCTATCGAGTCAGAGGCAGTTGCCACCTCGGCACTTGTATTTCTGTGATTAGTATGCTTTTCTGCTAGTGTAATTATTTTGAATAATTTAAAATTGATCTGTTTATAAGGATTTAGCCCACTCTTATGTAATAATTTTTTCTTGCTCATCTATCCTTAATTTTTAAAAATAAAACACAATCAAGCAATTCACAGGGAGCAGAGGATGAAGCTTGAACCTTAGTTTGATTTTCTGCACAAACTGAACCTGAGATAAGAAGCTGAGTACAATTCTGTTACCAAACCACGCTTGGATCTGCTTGCCCACACCCAGTAAAGCCTATCTACTGATGCTGGGTTGTGGTGGGGGAAAGTGCAGCATTTATTGCCCGGTGCCAAGTAAGGAGTCCAGGGCAGCTAGCGCTCAAAACATCCAAACTTCCTGATAGGCTTCAGCAAAGCATTTTTGAAGGCTGTGTTAAGAACGGGATGTCCTGGGATATGCAATCAGCTCATGAACAATTCTTTGATTGCTTGATGGTGAGGTGTCACAGAGGTTAACGTCATCAGTCCTCAGGAGCCAGCAAGTCTGGGGGCTACATGCTCACGATCATCAAGTTGTTACTTTCTTCCCTTTGGTTGGGGTTTTAGTATCTGTAAAACAACTCAGGAAACGTACATCAGATATTGTTATCTCAGTACTTCAGAGAGGAGCTAAAGCGGAGGATATGCGGGAGGGTTCTGTTCCAGGCAGGCCCCATAGAGTCCTGCTCAGTTACAAGTTCACTGGGCAGTGACCTCTTGGAAGCAACTGGAGGAGAGGGAAAGGGAGAAGGAAAGCCTTTTTTTAAATGGGGTTAATGATGAGGTGACTGCTTTGGTGATAGGGGCTCATTCCTGCTAGGGACCCTCTGATGAATCCTGCTAAGACTGCCTCAGGATTGGCCCAGCAAGGTACAGGGAAGCTGGAGTACTAATTACCAGTCCCATCCCTTTTTGGCTGAGGGTTCCCCGTGGACCATTCCCAGCATGCAGACTAAGCAGCTTCTTCATGTGGGAGGCAGCCATGCAGAGTCAGAGAGACTTGGTGACTGGGAGTGGCTGCAGCAGCATGCCTGCTGGTGCTGTTACAACTAGGGAGTTCTAGGGTGTGATCTCCACATGTTCATTCACTGGGGAGCATGAGGGACCTGCTGCCTCTTGAGATCCTTTCCCATTTCTAATCTAAGTAGTTACTGTGACTGTAACAAATCCCATAAATTCCTATGTTGTTGTTTATTCTCTAAGTCACGTCCGACTCTCTGTGACCCCATAGACTGTAGCTCAACAGGCTCCTAGGCCCAAGGGATTGCCCAGGCAAGAATACTGGAATGGATAGCCATTTCCTTCTCCAGTGGATCTTCCTGACCCAGATATGGAACCCATATCTCCTGCTTTTCCGGAGGATTTTTTACCACTGAGTCACCAGGAAAGCCCATAAGGTCCTGTATTCTGACCTTTTTGATGTTTTCCTTTTCGAACTGCCATAGATAGGCCATATAGATTCCAGAGACTTTGGTGGAACAGAAATGCAGGAGCCCTTGATCTCCAGTTCTCATTCCAGGTGACCCACTCATCCTCTGATGCAGGCTGCAGGGAGGAATAATTCCAGTTCTCAGCTGGGCTTGTAAATTTCTAACTGTAGATGGTAGCTGACATGTCTGGAATTGTGGCATATTCCTGGTTCCCATCCTCAGATTATCTGATGCAACAGATCTAGGAAGCATCTACCATAATAAATGGCCCAGGTGATTTTTCTGCACACCAGAGTTTTAGGCTGTCAATTCTTACTTGAACGCCAACTCCAGTGGGACCACAGTAGCACCCCACTGTACCTTGTGACTAACTTTAGCATCTCTGGCTGCAATAAATTCAGCTCCACTAATAAAATTGGAAGCTAAGTGAACATACTCCTTGTACTAAATGGAGAGAAACAGAGAGGCACTCTAAGAAAGAGATGCAGTGGCCCTCAGAAAGAACTTGAGACAGAGCTGGAAGCAATACGAGGTGACAGAGCATTTGCTTGGCAGAGTCCCTCTCTCAGGAGTGAAACAAGTCCTCAAAGCTTGAAACGTTACTTCTGTGCCACTTGCATAGAGTCACAAGAGCACTTGACATTTCAAGGAGGCTTTGAGCAGAGGACATCTAGCTCTTCTTGATGGTCCTGAGGCTCTTTGCCAGGAATTTAGAATATTGTTAGAGTCTTTGCTATATTTCAGTCTAATGAGGAAAAGAAATAGCTTATGAATCCACAAGGTGACATGCTTTATAACATTTTTAAGAATTACTAAGCAAAACCGGAAGAGTTGGCCTCTTGTTGCCATAATACAATGCTCCATGCACAGATATTTAGCATATTTTTCCTTCTAAAAAGAAAACAACAACACACCATAATCAGTCCTTGACTCTCCCGGCTTCCACCCCAAACCCTGGTCTATTAACCTGCAGTCTTTGCTAATAGTTTTCTTTTGTATTTAGGTGTGTTTAGAAATTCCTGGGTTGGGCTAAGCCGTGGGAGCAACGTAGCCCCATTGTCTCTGTTGGTATTGCTCCTTTTGGGTCACCATCCAGCATGGTGGGAGATCTTCCCCAACCATAATGGGCAGCTTCAATGATAAGGAAAAGCTGGTTGACCAACAGAACTAGCTGCCTCCAGGGGCTGGACATGTACAGCTTACAGTGGCTCAAGCTTCTATAAGTGAGAGAAGAGACACAGTACCAGACAACGGGGAGACGGGTGGCAAACTGGACCCCATAGCTCCATGGCCCCAACCACTTATCCTGTGTGACTCAGTTATTACTATATGACCACTGTACTGTTGCTCAGAGGTTGTGTATCTGCACTTTCATCTGGAATCTACCAACAGTTGGGCAAAAATAAAAACAAAACCCAGCCAGATACCTCTACAGTTTGGGTCCATGGTTTGCCTGTGTTTTCAATTACTTTGATCTGCTTCTGCTTCTCTGTCTTGCTAGCACTTTGCTTTTACTTAAATATTGTGCTCAGTTGCTCAGTCTTGCCTGACACTTTATGACCCCATGGACAATAGCCTGCCAGATTCCTCTGTCCATGGAATTTTCCAGGCAAGAATACTGGAGTGGATTGCCATTTCCTACTCCAGGGGATCTTCCTGACCACGGATTGAACCCATGTTTCTTGTATCTCCATCTCCTGCATTGGCAAGTGGGTTCTTTACCACTGTGCCACCTGGGAAGCCATATACTTAAGGAATAGGACAGTTTTCTTTTAGTTCCTTTCTTTCTTTTTTTTTTTTTTTTGTTTTAAATTTTAAAATCATATTTCTTATTGAAGAGGAAATGCATACACTTGGTATACAGCTCAAAAGGAATGAAAAGATAGATAATTAAGTCTGTTTCTTAACTCTGCTCCCAGTCAAGCAGAAACTTTCTGGAAATATTCTGTTTACGTATGGGCTCTGTGTATACATATGTATTCTTCCTCTCTCTCGCTCTCTCTTTTGCAATCAGCAGATTCTAATAGTTTTGTAAGCAAATTTTTAGATTTACAGAATAATTGATCAGATAGCATATAGGATTCCACATGCCCAGTTTCCCCTATTGTTAACACCTTGCATTAGTGAGGTCCATTTGTTATCATTAACAAGCCAATGCAGATACATTACTCTTAACTCAAGTCCGTAGTCTACGTTACGGCTCACTCTGTTAATCGGATCTGTACATAATACACCCGCCATCACAGTATCATAGTTTCATTTGTAGGTGAGCTAATTTGTCTCAGAACACTGTCACCCAGCACAGTGTATCTCTCTGGGGGACATTTAATGAATGGCTACTGAAATGACCCTAGAATGATTGGGCTCTGACAGTAATGCCAGTCTTCAGTGGGGCAAGGTCTTCCCTGACTTCACCTGTGGTTAGTGATGAGTGGTGGTCTGCAAGGCAGTGATCACTCTCCAACCCAGTGGATTTTCCTCAAAGACTGTACAGCATATTTGCAATAGACCTGAATATCTGCCCCTGGCATTTCTACCAGGTCTGGGGGTGGAGTTTAAATCTTTTTTAGGAACATCCCCTAATAGAAAAGTTCTGGAAAATGCTGGCTCTACCTGTTTCTTACCTGCTCTGCAAATTCCTGCTTATACTTCCTCTAAATGTTTCAAAATCCAAAGAGTACGTACACTCTGGCTTTAGGATGAAACTTACTGGATATGAGGGAATTTAAGAACTATGTCAGGAATGTCAGTGTTGATTTGGGGGCTAGAAATCAAGTTTCACAATACTACGACAAACTTTGCAGAGTGTGGACGTCGAATTGCAGCCTTTGCACTTTCCTGTGCTTCGGTTCTATTGCCCTCCTCGGTTTGGAGGTATATCCGTGTGGAAATCTTGTCAGGCTTATTATTCTCCTTGGGCACAGGCTTTGCTCCCCTTCTGCACTCGTCCCCTGTGGCCGTGGAGGGTCCCTTCCAGTGGCGCTTCTGTGCTATTTGACCCTCATGGGCAGGCTACGCTTGTGTTTCTTTCCCATTAACAGGATCACTGGGGATCTGTGATGACCCAGTGTCCAATTTTCTGTTCTCTGTTCTTTCCTTTGGAAAGCTGTCCTGGAAATGGACTAGCTTTTCCAAGAAAGCCTGTCATGTGTGTTTATAGACTTTTAATTTTGCTCAATTTCCTGCCATCAGTGGCAGGTCTGGGACTATCAAAGCAGGCTGCTGGGAATTCCCCAGGGTCAGAGTCAAAACCACTTTTTAAATCTCTTTCTAGAACATACACCAATACTCTATTTTTATAGCCCCCACATTTTTATTACGCATGTTCTTATAGCCCCAGGACTTCCTGTTCAAAACAAATAGCAAGATGCTCTACTTAAATGCATATGGACTCTCCCATCTAGAGTGAAAACCAGTGCATTTTCACCAGATGATTCTTTCAGGCCAGTGTTAAACTCCCTCCCACTTTTCAAGACTCTTTTGTGGGACACCACAGGGGAAAAGGAGAGAAAGGGGTTTTGATGGTTAATTTTATGGGCCAACTTGGCTGGGTCAATGTGCTCAGACATACTGGTTGTTTCTATGAGGGTGGTTTTTGAATGAGATTAACATTTCAGTGGTGAACTTCTGGTAAACAGGTTACCCTCCATATTGTGGGTGGGCCTCATCTAATCAGCTGAAGGACAGACTAGAACACAAAACTGAACTTCCCAAATGAAGAAGGGAGTCTGCCAACAGATGGCCTTTGGACTTGAACTGCAACATTGGTTTTTCCTTAGGTCTCCTGACTGCTGACCACCATGCAGATTTTGGACTTGCCAGTCTCCATAATGGCATGAGCCAATTCCTTGTCATAAATCTCTTTCTGTTGGCTCTGTTTCTCTGGAGAATCCTGACTAATGCAGGGGGTAGACAAAGGGCAAGTGATGTATGTAGTCTATGCTCCTCCACAGAACAGCGGTAGGCAACACACCATTTCTTGCTACTCCTACAGGGTCTGGGAAAGGAATGTGTAGGTAGAACTCCATAAATAACATTTGTTTTCAGATATTTAAAAAAATTCCTACTCTATTTCCTTGTCTTATTTTTACTGCATTACAAGTTTACCAGATCTTTGCTAAAATTATAGATAGAGCCAGTCATTTGATGCTTTGTAAATAAAAATTAAAAAAAAATAGGAAAAGACAATTTCCAAATAAAAGTGGTATCCCTGATTGCCTCCTGGAACAGAAAAAGAACATTAGTGGAAATAACTAATGAACTCAGAATGAAGTTTGGAGTTTAGTTAATACTTAGTTTCTCTCTTAGTTTTGACAAGTGAATTATGGTCATGTAAGTTTTCCCAGTAGGGGGAAGTTGTGTGGGAACTCTCTGTACCATCTTTGTAACTCTTCTGAACATATAAAATCACTCCAGAAGTAAATGTTTATTTAAGAAAAATAGGAGACAACCCCCTTCATGGATCACAGCCTTGTCATAGCGAAGAGGCTTGCATAACTCAATGAAGCTATGAGCCAGGCCTTGCAGGGCCACCCAAGATGAACAAGTCATAGAGGAAAGTTCTGACAAAATGTGGTCCACTGGAGGAGGAAATGGCCACCCCTTCTAGTATTCTTGCCTTGAAAATCCCATGAACAGTTTGAAAAGGCAAAAAGATATGACACTGGAAGATGCACGCCCCCCTCCACCCCACCCCAGGTCAAAAGGTGTCCAATATGCTACTGGGGAAGAGCAGAGGGCAACGGCTAATAGCTCCATAAAGAATGAAGTGAATGTGCCAAAGTGCAAACAATGCTCAGTTGTGGATGTGTTTGGTGGTGAAAGAAAAGTCCGATGCTGTAAAGAACAATATTGCATAGGAACCTGGAATGTTAATTCTGTGAATCAAGGTAAATTGGATATGGTCAAGTAGGAGATGGCAAGTATGAATATTGACATCTTAGGAATCAGTGAACTAAAATGGAAATAGGTGAATTTAATTCAGATGACCTTAATATCTACTACTGTGGGCAAGAATCCCTTAGAAGAAACGGAGTAACCCTGAGAGTCAGCGAAAGAGTCCGAAAAGCAGTACTTGGGTTCAGTCTCTAAAATGACAGAATGATTTTGGTTTGTTTCCAAGGCAAATCATTCAGCATCACAGTAATCCAAGTTTGTACCCCAACCACTAATGCTGAAGAAGCTGAAGTTGAATGGTTCTATGAAGGCCCATAAGACTTTCTAGAACTAACACACACACACACACACACACACACACACACACACAAATGTCATTTTCATCATAGGGGATTGGAATACAAAAATAGGAAGTCAAGAGATACCTGGAGTAATAGGCGAGTTTGGCCTTGGCGTAAAAAAAATGAAGCAACTCAAAAGCTTACAGAGTTTTGTCAAGAGAACACACTGGCTATGGTTTTTCTAATAGTCATGCACCAACATGAGAGTGGGGCCATAAGTAAGGCTGAGTGCTGAAGAATTGATGCTTTCGAATTGTGGTCCTAGAGAAGACTCTTGAGAGTCTCTTGGACTGCAAGGAGATTGAACCAGTTAATCCTAAAGGAAATATTCAACCCTGAATATTCATTGAAAGGACTGATGCTGAAGCTCCCATACTTTGGCCACCTGATGAGAAGAGCCGATTCATTGGAAAAGACCCTGATGCTGGGAAAGATTTAAAGCAAAACGAGAAAAGGGTGGCAGAGGATGAGATGGTTAGATAGCATCACCGACTCAGTGGACATGAAATTGAGCAAACTTTGGGAAATAGGGAAGGCCAGGGAAGTCTGGTGTGCTACAGTCCATGAGGATGCAGAGTTGGACATGATTTAGCATCAGAACAACAATAACAAAGGAGGCAAATGGGGTTCCATGGACGATGGGGTGACGCTACTGCAGGTGATATTGTTATCTTTCCACTTATGAGAAAGTATTAGCATTAGATTGCTAAATTACTTAGTTCATGTATCTCTGCCAGTTAACAGGAATGAAATGTGATTGTATATTAAAACAATATGGAATCATCTTGTTTTAGAAATTAACCATGAAGAGTTAACTGCTGCTGCTACTGCTAAGTCGCTTCAGTCGTGTCCGACTCTGTGTGACCCCAGAGACGGCAGCCCACCAGGCTCCCCGTCCCTGGGATTCTCCAGGCAAGAACACTGGAGTGGGTTGCCATTGCCTTCTCCAATGCATGAAAGTGAAAAGTGAAAGTGAAGTCACTAACTAACTGGATGTAAATGATTATGTCCAGTGTTAAAGAGCAGAGATGTGAGTGAGGCAGGTACCAGGAGTCTTGGCAGCTCTTAGGGTCTGAATGGACATTTGGAAATGGCTGGGCACGACCCTTCGTTTCCTGCTGCAATCACTAGAGCTGTTCAGAGTCCCTTTGGCTGGCTTGGCTTCTCAGACTCCTTGGGATAGCCCTGAAGTCCTGAAGTGTCACCTTTCTCTTTTTGAGAACTATTTTTCTGAACTGATGAAATAAAATGCTTATGGAAGATAACAAATATGTAACAAATTCATATGGTCAGCATGTGATTTCTCCATACCCTACCATCTACCAATTCATTTTGCTTGTCTTGTTCCTTCAAAACTCTATGCAGGGGGCTCTCCTGCTATATTGCCCTAACTCATTTTTTGTTAATTCAATCGTGTCTAAAAATTCTCCCAGGTTCAAAAGCAGCTTCCTCTCCCACATCCCCATCCCTGAGCCTCAGTCATCAGAATTAACTCTTTTCAGTTCTTTTTACTATCTCAGTTGATATGTGCCTTTGTATTTCTCCATATTTCTGATATTATTTCTTGACTTTGGGATTTTAGATACTACCTATGGACCTGCTTCTTTGGAAAGTGAGGCTTAAGCTTCTGCCAGATTGACAAAATAATTCTGACAATATCAATCACGTATTTTGACTTAACTGTAATTATGTAGATTATTGCTCACAGCTAAGTCAGATGGTATGTGATGACTGCACTCCCTTCCTTGCATAAATTTTGAATTGTCCAGGATTAAATAATTGCCTTGTTCTATTTTAAAAATTGTTTAATTTCTATATGCTTATTGATCATTCATTTTTGAATTTTCCATTAGACCTGTAATTCTTTTTCACTGTGTTCAAACCCTCTCATTTCTCAGAAACCCTCTTCTTTCTCTGGCTCCACCTGGCCTGGTTGGTGTCCAGATCTGCTGCCTCATGTTGTCCTGGGGCCGTGTTTCATTATCAGTTCAGGGGTTGCATTTGTATCTCTCCTGTGGTGAATCCTTACCTTACTAGATGCCACATTCTCCTATTTGGTTGGTTTCCTCTCATTTTTATGGTGCTCCTGTTCCAATAGGCTCTTGAGAAAAAATCCCTTTGAAGACACTGTATCTGTATGTACATTGTTTTTCAGATACTTTTTCCGATAGCTTATCACAAAATATGGAGTAGAGTTCCCTGTGCTATGCAATAGGTCCTTGTTGTTTATTTTACATACAGTAGTATGTATATGTTGGACTTCCCTGGTGGCTCAGTGGTAAAGAATCTGCCTGCAATGCAGAACAGAGAAGGTGATGGCACCCCACTCCAGTACTCTTGCCTGGAAAATCCCATGGATGGAGGAGCCTGGTAGGCTGCAGTCCATGGGATCTCGAAGAGTTGGACACGACTGAGTGACTTCACTTTCACTTTTCACTTTTCACTTTCATGCATTGGAGAAGGAAATGGCAACCCACTCCAATGTTCTTGCCTGGAGAATCCCAGGGACAGCAGAGCCTGGTGGGCTGCCGTCTATGGGGTCGCGCAGAGTTGGACACAACTGAAGCGACTTAGCAGCAGCAGCAATGCAGAAGCCACAGGAGATGTGGGATTGATCCCTGGGTCAGGAAGATTCCCAAGGACTTAGCAACCACTCCAGTATTTTTGCCTGGAATATCCCATGAACAGAGGGTGCTGGTGGGCTACTGCCCGTAGGGTCGCCAAGAGTTGGACAAGACTGAAGCAACTTACCACGTGCGCACACAGTATGTATATGTTACTCCTCAAATCCTATTTTATCCCTTCCTCTGCCTTTCCCCTTTGATAACGACATATTTGGCAAATCACTGTATCTGAAAACCACTTCATTCAAAATGATAGTTTGGCTATAGGTAATATTCTGGGTTGAAAATAACTTTCCTTTAGAGACTCAAAAGCATTACTCCTTTGTCACCGAGCTTCCACTGTGGCATCAAGAAGCCCCTGGTAGCATTTAGGATCTTCTCTTGTGCTGTGATCTCCCCTGGGCCCTCTTTGGTTATGAATATATTCCATCTCACATGCTGGGATTTCAGTGGGTGCTGTCAGCCTGGAAACACATTTTCTTGAATTGGTTCATTGACAATTTCTTCCCCTTGGTTTTCTCACTTTTCTTTCTGGACTTCCTGTCCTTTGGATGTTGGGTCCACTGCTCACTGTCTTATCTTTTCGCTATTGCTTCCCACATCTGCTCTTCTAGTCTGCTTTCTGGGGGAATTGGTCCACATTTTCTTTCAACCTTTCTATTGACTTTTTCATTTTTGTATGTATTTTTAATTTTTTTATTGTCTTAATATCCCCTTTTTGATAGCTCCCTGTTTCTATGCATGTGATACATGTTCTGCTGTCTGTATCACCTTAAAAAGATGATACAAAATGAGTGATCTCCAGGCAGGGATGCCTCTGAGGCTGGCTGAGTGTTGAACCAGAACATTGTTACAAGCTCCCAGCCCCTCATGTGGCTTGGGCAGCTCACAGTGTGGTGGCTGGGTTGTTTGGAGAGGGAGAGTCCTGACAGGAAGTGTCTGGTGAACGAGCATCTGGGAGAGCCAAGTGGAAGCTGCAGGGACCTCAGCAGCCCAGGAAGTCCCGCGGGGTCTCCTTGGTTATATGTGGTGCAGGGAAACGGGGCGGGAGATGGAAGAAGAGGAACAGCAGATGCCAGGGAGGCTGCCACAGGCCCAGCTGGAGATGATGGAGGCCTGGGCAGGGTGAAGGGTGGATACAAGGTGTGTTTTGAGACAAAAAGGTAGAACCAAAAGGACAATGAGAGCTTTGAGTCTGTATGGAGGAAGACGGAAGCAGCTGGGTTGAGGATGATGCTAGAGCCAGCAATTGAGATTGACCAATAAGAAAGGAGCATCTGGAAGCTTGGGGGGAATTAAGACTCCTTTGGCCACACAAAGTATGGGATTCTGGTTGATTCAAGGAAATCAAGAAGGGAGTTGAGTATGTGTGTGGTGCTCAAAGGAGAGGCTGATATCTGCAGCTCTTGAGCCTTAGATGAGTTTTAGTATAAGGACCTGTACAGCACCTGAAGGGAGCCACAGAAACCCAGAAGGATGAGCAGAGAAGAGGAGGACAATGAGGAGAAGGAGGGCATTAGACTGATGCAGAAGGACAGGAGAGTGTGTTATCTTGGGGTTAGTCAGGTTCTAATGCTGCTGAGAGGTGAGGGAACTCAGAGAGCAGCCTCTGTCTTTGTCTACCTGAAAGTCACAGGAGGTTCTCAGTGGAGGAGGGGAATACATAAGGATGGGAGGGGGCCCAGCAGAAACTAAAAGGCAACTGGAGTCTATAGACAGCATTTTGGATTTTGTGGTGGGAAACAGGGAATGGGGCTATCGATGGAGGAGGATGTGGAGTCAAGAAAAAAATTTAAGATATATAGTAGAGTAGGTTTTCTTGCTGTTGGAAGTATCTGGTAGAGAGAGAAAAATACTGTTTCTGGGGAAGAGAAGTTGCTGAGAAAGCAGAGGGGTGCATCCAGCACCAGGGGAGGTGTGCTCTGGCCGAGGAGTAGCGCTTTCTTCCTTGGGTCCAAAAGCAAGCAGATCAGAGCCTGGAGGGATGGGAAGGGAGTCACCGCCTGCTCGCTTTTATTTTCTCCCTGAAGCAGAGGTTGTCGGGGAGGGCGAGGGTGTGTGTGGCCAAGGACAGAGCCGACTAAAGGAAAGAGCCACTTTGGTGAGTGGAAGGGTTAACCCTGCAGGAAAGGGGAGCAAGAGTTCTGGGCTGGTGCGAGGCTCTTGTTGGATCTTGTGGTCTCCCATGGGGCCCTCACCATGGTGTACCGGTCACCTCCAAAACTTGCCCACACCCTACAGCTGCCCTGTGGTCTCAGTGGAGGATGGGGACCTGGGTGGGTGGATTAGAGGGTGCAGGGGGTAGGAAGCACCAGGCTGGGCTGGGACAGGCCCTGGACAGCTAGACAGTGATGGGCAGGCCAGAGGTGGAGAGGGGCTGGAGCAGTGAGGCAGCGCCCAGAGGAGAGAGGAGGGGGATGAGGGGAGGCCGAGATTGAGGAGGCAAGGGAGTGGATGTTCCCAGAGAAAAGAATGTACCCAGCTTCTATTTATTTTTAATTTGGATGTGGTTCCATGGTGAGAACTGCTGAAGAACTCTGTGTTCTGGTTCTAGCTGCGCTGCCTTTCGCTTCTCCTTTTACTGTGTTCTCTCATGAATCGAGGGAGTTGGATGAATCGCGGCATTTTGCAGATGGAGATACCAACCCAGAGTAGACGATGAGCATCCCACCAAAAGCTGGACACTGGGACCTCTAACCCCTGGGGGCTGGTTGTGATTTATTTGTTTATTGTGATTTTCCACTAGAAACTGCCCTGCCCTGTCCTAGAGAAAGGGCTGGCACTTGTCTTGGACAGCAGGTCTTGGTCTTACTCTGGAGAGTTGAGGAAATGACCCAGACACAGACATTTTTGACTGGACCTGAAAGATGTCCCTTCCCCGGGCACAGTGGTTTTATGTGCTCGGGTTGAGAAGCATGGTTTTTCTCTTTGGGAGAAGTGTTTTGTCTTCCTGGCACAAGAATTCAAGAGCTTTGCTAGAGGAGAGTTCTGCCCTGCTTCTCTTTTCTCCTCTTTCTTGAGGTTGGGGCCAAGCAGTCTGGTGAGTTTGGAATCCTGGTCTCAGGCTCCAGGTCCTTAGATAGGATGAGTCGAACCTGCAGAGGAGGGCTGGGAACCCCACACTGCCTTGGCCCTGCTGCCGATGGGGCTCCCGGTGGAGTTTTCCTGACTCAGTTTTCACTGGAGAGGGGACCAGTCAAAAGGGAGTCCTGTGGAAGATGGCTGGACTGGGATGCTGCCGGCTGGTGGCTTGAAGCACAGCCTCTGGACTAGAGACAGGCGTCTGCAGAGCAGGCGGGGCTTGTCTCCAGGGGCTGGGGTTCTGACTGTTATCCAGCTGCCCCAGCTAAGGTTGCACGGAGCACCGCTACTCTGTATTTGCTGTGCTTTGGGGGAATTAGGTTTCATCTGTGCCTTGGGTGATCCTGGGAGAGACTGTAGTCGGGGGAGCTCAGAGAGTTCTGTGACACAGAGGGACAGGTGGGGAAGCCCAGGGCAAGAGGTGACAGGTGATGGCCAAGACAGATGTGCTGACAGCAATCCGTGGAGGGGCTCAGGAATTAAGAGTGGCTCCTGGACGCGGCCTCAGACTTCCTGCAAGGACTGAGCCGAATATGAGAGGTGGAACTCTCGGGGGTCAAGTTACATTCATGCAGGGAGGGTTTGCACCCATCTATGAAGAGCTTCGTTGGTGGGGGGCACTCTGCCCACTGGCCACCCCAGGGAAGGCACCATGCCTTTCCTGAGTGGTTCCCATGTTTTTGTGGCTCCAGGGGTCAAGACTGGAGCCAGATTCAGACACAAAACAAAACCCCAAAGGCTATTAATTTCAAGCTTTGTTGGCAATTCAGAAAGCTGTCGGGAGTAGAGCTGGTTTGGTGTGGAGGTGGGGTAGCAGCACAAGGCTGGCACTTCAATCAGGGCACAAACACCGGAGAGAAAAATAAACACTTTAGAAGGCACTTGACCTTTTAAATGCTGAGTTCTAAAAATAGAGATGGAGCGTTGTGATGCTTTTATGGAGGCCAAGATGAAGCCAGGCTGCTCTGAGTTGTTCTGCCTTGGGAGCCTGGCTCCTCTCCCTGACATTAGCCCCACTGCCTAGCCCAGTTACCTGGCAGGGGGATGCTCTCTCCTCCTGACCAGAGGAGCCAAGGCCAGGTACCATCCATGAGAGCAGTGCATATCTGGTTTTACTTCATTGCTTTGCTTCATTGCTATGTTAATCTCCTTCCCTCTGTACATTTTAGTGGGAAGCTTATTCTCCAGGTTAGGAAACAAGAGTCGCTTGCCCAGTTGAGCCCCATCTAAACACTAACATTTTCTTTAAACCTCTTTCAAGTATTCCGTCAGAACCTCGAGTTCTGGGGGCCGTGTCTGAGGTCCCAAATCCATAGCACTTGCTTGGGCCGGGGATGAAATGGCAGGGCAGCAATGATGTCTTTCTGTCACCGTCCGTCTTCTGCAGTAATTCCTCATCCTTCATAAAGCGTTGGCTACATGTGTCCAGTCGGGCTGACACTGGTGACGAAATCAGTCCTCAAAAGTCCAGCCAGGCCATAGTCATGCGGGCATTGTGGTGAGAGAGGCTTTTGTAAAGAGTTTTCTGAGCACAAGTTTTCCTTTCAGTCATAATTGTACCACATTTTAATAGGAAAGTTCTGTCTGAAAGCATGCCAACTGGAAATCAGATTATGTGGAGGGGATAAAAATAGCCCTGCCTGCTACTCAGCACAACGCAGCCCATCTTTGTCCTCATGTCTCGGGTGGAATCAACTTTGCCAGGACTTCTTCACCCTACTGGCTTCTTCCCAGAGCAGTGGATCAAAGGTCATCTGTCTTTCCTCCCTTTTTTCCCAGGTAACTTGAAAATGAATTGGACTCAGTTTTCTTTTACTCCCTGAGAGCTCTGGTGAAGTGTGAGGAAAGGGGACTCAATTGGCTTTTGGTCACTAAGGCTCTCCAGGTAAGGAAGGAGACTGGACATGCATCCAGTCAAGAGGACAGTTTTAATCCATCCTTACACCGCTCTGGGCTTCCCAGGTGCTCAGTAGGTAAATAATCTGCCTACAAAGCAGGAGAGGCAGGAAACTCGGGTTTGATCCCTGGTTTGGGGACATCCCCTGCAGGAGGGCATGGCAACCCACTCCAGTATTCTTGCCTGGAGAATCCCATGGACAGAGGAACCTGGTGGGCTACAGTCCATGGGGTTACAAAGAGTCAGACATGACTGAGCGACTAACACTGACTGACATCCCTCCCTTCTCCTTCCCTGACCATGTTGGGATTTTGAATTTGGGACAGAGAAGTGAGTCAGTCTAGAGGTTCTTTGGAATCATGTCACATCAGGGGGTTGATGTCTGCTTTCCTTTTTAGCTGTTTTTGCTGACTTTGTTTGAGGCATCACCCATCAGGGACTGGAAACAACTGTCTTTGTCTTCTTGACTGGTTTCTGCACCGTGGATGGGCCCCAGCAGCTGACTCTCTGGCCCCATCCGGGAGGCCCTGATCCAAACACTGCTTAGCCGGCCCCCTCTCTTCATAGGGCCAACATGGGAGAGCAATCCAATGAGTCTTTGTTTTTCTGGATCAATCATCTAATGCAAGAAGCCCAGAGAACAGGTGAAACCCCTTTCTCAAAGTTTGGGAACGAAAGGAACCTCTCTGCTCTGTGAACTGAGCTGAAGCTCCAAAACATTGGCCACCTGACGCAAAGAGCCAAGTCATTGGAAAAGACCCTGATGCTGGGAAAGATTGAAGGCAAAAGGAGAAGGGGGTAACAGAGGTTCGATACCATCACCGACTCAGTGGACATGAGTTTGAGCAAACTCCGGGAGATGGTGAAGGACTGGAAAGTGTGGCACGCTGCAATCCATGGGGTTGCAGAGAGTTGGACACAACTTAGTAACTGAACAGCAACAAGGAAATTAATTATATTAAAATGCAATTCATAATGGCTGGGTTTATGTGTTAACTTGATATATATCCAGATATCCAGGTATTTAGTCAATCATAAGTCTGAGTGTGTCTGTGGGGGGATTTTTGAATGAGATTAGTATTTGGATCCGTGGAATGAGTAAAGCAGATTGCTCTCCCCAGTGTGTGTGGCCTCCTCTAATTAGTTGAAGGTCCAAACAGCACAAAAAGGCAGACCCTCTGGAGAATGAGAGAATTCTTGGGAATCCTTAGAGTTCCAGTGGTTAGGACTTGGAGCTTCCACTGCTGAGGCCCTGGAGTTTGATCCCCGATTAGGGAACTAAGATCTCCCAAGCCTTGTGGTGAGGCCAAAAATAAATAAATAAATAAATAAAAAGAAAGTGTTTCCTACTTGACAGTGTTTCGCTGGACGTCAGTTTTTTTCTGCCTTCAGACTGGCGGCTCTCTTGGGTCTTTAGCTTGATGGCTTACCTGCAGATCTTGGGACATGCCAGTTTCTACAACTGTATGAACCAATTCCTTATAATGAATCTCTGCTCTCATCCCAGCTTCTCTATACACATCCTATCTGTTTCTCAGGAAACCGCCAGCTTTCCTTCTCTATACACATCCTATCTGTTTCTCAGTTTAACCGCCAGGTTAAACTGGCGGAAGAACTCAAAATTTAAGAGATTATGTTCAAATGACAATGCCCTGGATTCTCACTTATCAGCAGGCAAGATCACCCACCTACGATGGGTGGAGACTACACAAGTCCTGGGGAAATAAAAGGAAGTGTTAAGACGCAGGACTGCTGCCCTCTGGGAGCTTCAGCTCTGCTTGAAGGACCGCCAGAATTGAGGATGTGGACAAATGTGCCGGGGTGTGATGGTGAGACAGGCAAGTCCCCAGGCGGAGCTCCAGAAGGGCCCAGGATTCTGGGGCAGCTGGATTTCCCAGCTGCCTGGAGCAGGGAAAGAGTTCATTTGGATCAGCCAGGAGGGTGAGTGGTGGTCTGTGTGCTTCCCAAGCATAGTGGAAAGAGAGCTGGGGACTGTAAAACAGAGTGACAGGAGCCATTGGAAACAGGCCACGCTCAGACAGTTCTGGGAGACCTCCTGAGGGTTTCCTGGGAGGTCCTGCAGAGCTGCCCTTTCTGTCTACCGCAGGACCCTACAATGCACTTTGCTGACCAATCTCCTGTCCCAAGAAAATCCCACCCAAGCCTCAGGATGCGTGGGCCCCCTCCTCCATCCGGACCAATTGGTCTCTCTGTGTCCCCAGGGGCGTCCTGGAGCTGTGGCTGCTTCCACCTTGAACCGTGTCTCTTGAGCTAGCACCACGCTGTGGTGAGCAGACTCCGCTGTCCACCGAAGGCCCTGTTGAGGCTCCTCATGGCAACTCCTACTGTGTGCAGGCACTTCGCTCACAGTCACCAGTCCTCACTGCTGCTCAGCCAGGCAGGCACTGGAGGTTCCGTGTGAGAGCCAGGCAGCTACTAGAGGTGCCACTGCCTCGCCCAGCCGGTTGGCCCCTCACCAGGTCCTACTGCAGGTTTGCAGTGTGGCTCCACACCTGGGCTGACCACTCGCTACACCAGAGGTAGTTTCTGTCACAGCTGGGACGCAGCAAACAAAATGCTCTCCTTTTGTTCCAGTGTCGTTCAAAACAGCATCAAGGACCTGTTCTTGACTGGCAATACTGGTTCTATCCTTTCTCTCCAAGCTTCCAGCCCCTGGATAAGAGTGAGCAGAGGAGGCCCACTCAGCACAGGCTGAGCACACGCTTCCTGAGTCCCCTGCCCAGGCCACACAGCCCTTTGTGGAAGGTGTTCATGGACTTTTCATGCAATCTCTTTAACCATTTTATAGACTATTCCTACCTGCTGGACGTTTAATTGCACACAAGGCACTTGCTCTATTTCTAGGTCTTTTTACTAGGCAGCTAGTTGATCCTTCTAATGTTTCTCTAGGCGGGAGGGGTTGAGCCCAGAAGCCAAGGGCCAAATCCTGAAAGTCCAGAGATGTGTTTCCTGTACCACGTGGGCAGCAGAGTTGCAGCACTGGTCATCTCTGTGACAGCACATCCCAGTTTCTAAATTGGCTGCCTTCTCTCCTCTAAAAAGACCCCTTTAACATGGTCCCTGTGGGGTTCAGCTCCCTGGCCCAGTTCTATGCTGGAGCTCACAGGTTCACAATTATGGCACATACAGGGCCTTTTCCAAAGCATACACTCACTCAGCCCTCTATTGCAACCCAAAGATAGGGAGGGCCAACTCTGGGGTTTGAGCATCCCCAGATTTTGCTATCTGTGGGGAGTCCGGGAGACAATCCCTCATGGTACTAAAGCATGGCTATCCTTCCATGACCCCTGCTGTGTACTTTGCCTCTTAGTGGTTACTGGCATTAAAGCATACTAATGAGAGGGTTTGTATTACATGCTAGCTGGCCGAAGACCCCCATTTTCAGTTTCCTCAAAAAATTCCACCTAGAGAGGGGCCTGAGTTTGTGGGCAAATTATGCACTGGGTGGCTTGGTGGGAGGTCTGAGTGCAAAGGACTCCTTCCACATTTCTGATCTGAGCACCTCCTCCCTCCTCTGGAATGCCTATCTACAGAATTCCTGGAATTCCTGCCCCCTCTCCTCAGACCGAGACAAAGGTCCACGTAGTCAGAGCTATGATTTTTCCAGTAGTCATGCACAGATGTGACAGTTGGATCATAAAGAAGGCTGAACACTGCAGAATTGATGCTTTTGAATTGTGATTCTGGAGAAGACTCTTGAGAGTCCCTTGCACAGCATGGATATCAAACCAGTCAATCCTAAAGGAAATTGACTCTGAGTATTCACTGGAAGAGTTGATGCTGAAGCTGAAGCTCTGATTCTTTGGCCACTTGATACAAACAGCTGACTCATTGGAAAAGACTCTGATGTTGGGAAAGATTGAAGGCAAAAGGAGAAGGGGGTGGCAGAGGATGAGATGATTGGATGGCACCACTGATTCAGTGGACATGAACTTGGGCAGACTCCGGGAGATAATGAGGGACAATGAGGTCTGGCGTGCTGTAATCCATGGTGTCACAAAGAGTCAGTCATGACTTAGCTACTGAACAACAACAGCAACTCCTCAGAATTGTCCCCTGTCCGGGGCTCTTTCATGGCCTGTCCTGAGTGATCTGCTGGATGTCAGGGTTAGGTCCCAAAGGGAGAGCAGAGACACCATGAGTGACAAGAACTGGAAGAATCCTTTTAGGGGTAGGAAGGGTGGAAGGGATGTTAGGGGATCCGAGAAAATCTCTGACTAGCCTCCTGTGGCCATGGGAGGGTGGACTTGACTGGAGTGCAGGGCAACTGGGCAGCTGGTGGGGAGTCTCCCACATGCCGGCACATCTAGCAGACTGTGCAGGTCGGTGCTTCAGGAAGAGAGCTGGACGTGGAGGGGGTGGTGGGATGTGCGTCCCACCCCGGAGAGCCACCGCAGTCTTCAGGAAGCAGCAGCTGCTTCAGCTTCTGCCTTGCAAAAATCCCTCTTTGGGCTGACTCTGTGACATGGAAGGAGGTTCTGGGAAATAATTCAGGTGGGATCATGTTTAATCCAGGTGGATCACATCATGCAAAGTACCACGGTTTGACTATTTTCCTTTTATGCCTTTTCATGTCTTACCCAGAATAGATAGATGTTAACTAAATACTCTGAACGTTAGGAAGGAAACAGGCTGAAGAGGCAAATCAGCTGTCATTGTGGACCCAGCCTTGATTCAGGATTACCTATCCATTATTGTCCATTGCTATTCATTGCTCCAGAACTTCAGCCACCTAATCCGAAGAGGCAACTCATTGGAAAAGACCCTGATGCTGGGGAAGACTGAAGGCACGGGGAGAAGGGAATGCAGAGGATGAGATGCTTGAATGGTATTACCGACTCAGTGGACATGAGTTTGATCAAGCTTTGGGAGACGGTGAAGGACAGGGAAGCTTGGCATGCTGTAGTCCATGGAGTCACAAAAAGCTGGACACGACTGAGTGACTGAACAGCAAATCCATTGCTACAATGGCAATGCCTTGAGTGACTGAATGGCAAATCCATTGCTACAATGGCAATGCCTAGCCCTTCTCTCAAGGCTGTAGTGGGGATCAGGTTGAAGTACTTTGTGTCTGTTTTTAACATTCCTGTCATTTCGAGTGTTATAAAAATGGAATCATAAAGCATATACCTTTTGGGAATGGGCTTTTTTCATTGAGAATAATTTCCTGGACATTCATCTGAGGTGTTTTGTGTACTAATAAATCATCCTTTTGATGGCTGCTTTGTATTCTACAGTGTGGATGAACCATTCAACAGTTGAAGGCTATCTGGGTTGTTTCTACTACTACTACTACTATTACTACTACTACTAAGTCACTTCAGTCGTGTCCGACTCTGTGTGACCCCATAGACAGCAGCCCACCAGGCTCCCCCATCCCTGGGATTCTCTAGGTAAGAACACTGGAGTGGGTTGCCATTTCCTTCTCCAATGTATGAAAGTGAAAAGTGAAAGTGAAGTCGCTCTGTTGTGCCCAACTCTTAGCGACCCCATGGACTGCAGCCTACCAGGCTCCTCCATCCACGGGATTTTCCAGGCAAAAGTATTGGAGTGGGGTGCCATTGCCTTCTCCAAGCCTTTGCCTATTACAAAGAAAGCCTCTATGAACATTCATATACAAGTTTTTATGAACATAAGTTTTCATAGCTCTGGGATAAATGCTCACATACAAAATTTCTGGGTTCTATAGGAGTTCACTATTTAGTTTTATAAGAAATGGTCCATTTTTCAGATTGACTATACCATTTTAAATTCCCACCAATGCATTTTATTTTTCTTTTTTTCCATTTTATTTTTAAAATGAATTTTCATTAAATTATTTGTTAGAAGGGGAGTGGTGATATGGTTAAAAAAGGGCAACAGGAGGGAATCCTTGAAGAAATGGAAATGGTTTAGCATCTTGACTACAGTGATGCATATACCAATGTATACATGTGATAAAACTGTGTAGAACTAAATACACACACACATCAGTACATACAAAACTGGGGAAATCTGAATATGATAGGTGGTTTAGTCGCTAAGTTGTGTTTGATTCTTTGCGACCCATGCACCATAGCCCACCAGACTCCTCTGTCCACGGAATTCTCCAGGTAAGAATACTGGAGTGGGATGTTATTTCCTTCTCCAGGGGATCTTCCTGACCCAGGGATTGAATCTGGGTCTCCTTCATTGCAGGTGGATTCTTTATCAACCGAACCACCAGGGAAGCCCCATGATAGGTGACTATGATATGTTATCATTTCACAAGATGATACCATTAGAGAAACTGGGCAAGGGTAACTGAATGTGAATCTACAATTAATTATCTAAAAATAATTAAAAATAAATTAAATAAAATATGTAAATATTTAACATAAAATATCTGTGGAAAACATTAGAAACTATTAAAGTTTAGGCAAATACTGTCATTACTTACTTTTCTGATGTTTGTGGCCTGGTGTCATCCTTTCCTCCACACACCTAGGAGAAGAGACCTTTTAAATTCTATTTATCCCCCTCCAGCCTCATTTTACAGAACAGAAACATGAGTTGGATAGAATCAAGAGAAATGAAATTTGGGCAGTTGGGCATGCCCTCAGAAGAGCAGTCCACAGCAGAGGAGGGAGGGGATGCAAGCATTGACGTATGTCTGGGAAAAGGAGACCTGAGTTGGCATCTCCCAAGTCGGACTCCATGATCGAATGCTCAGCACACCAGTGCTTAAAAGCCTGGTGTGAAAATTTACTTCACAGCCAAGCAGAGGTGGTACATGAGCATCTGTGGGGCTGAAGCATCAGGCCCATCCCTGCCCTGCACTGACAGAGATCACTGAGAGCTGATGGTGCTGAAACTTAAGAGGAAAAGATAAACTTTTCTGGGCCCGGCCAGGGGTTTAGGGTCGACATGGCTTAGAGCTGGCAGGAAGTTGCCGTCTTTGGTTGACTCCGCTCTGACGTTTGGAAAATGCCCTCTATGTTTAAAGTACCAGGAGGGCATATTAAGTACCACCTGTGCTCCGTTGCCTGGAAAATCCCATGGACAGAGGAGCCTGGTAGGGGGCAGTCCATGGGGTCACTAAGAGTTGGACACGACTGAGCGACTTTACTTTCACTTTTCATTTTCATGCATTGGAGAAGGCAATGGCAACCCACTCCAGTGTTCTTGCCTGGAGAATCCCAGGGACAGGGGAGCCTGGTGGGCTGCCGTCTATGGGGTCGCACAGAGTCGGACACGACTGAAGCGACTTAGCAGCAGCAGCAGTGCTCTGTGCGTGGTTCCTGAAGTGGCAGATTCCCTCCAGGGAAATGTTGACCTTTATGAGAGTGTATCTTATGACCGAAAGCTTTGCAGCTTTAAAATGTGGTTTGTCTCATTAAGTTGCCGTATGAAGCCTATAAATAACTTTAGAAATGAGATCTTACGACAGCCTTTCACTCTTATTGAAAACAAATATTTGTTGTTTATAGCTAGGTCACTAAGGGAGCCATTGCTTTCCAAAGCCTCTTATTTCCTTCAGTCTAACTCAGAAATGGGGCATTTAAAACTGCCCAGGTGGTGGATAGAGGTCCTCTCTTTCCCACTCTGTTGCCTACTGCTTCCTGTTTTTTGCCCTGCTAAGGACAGAAATTCTCCTCACACCCTTTTTACCCTGGTTACCTTCTTGAAAAGCCAGTTGAACCTTCTCTGCCTTGGACATCCTTATCTGCACATGATGTTTTCTCTTCCAGTAAGTCTGCCCTTCCAAGAACTGTGAAGGGTCTGAGCTTTCCTCTTCTTACAAACTAACAAGTTAGCCTGCAAGTTTCCTGTGTTCTTGGCAGAAGACAAGAGACTCCTGGTTAGAGACAAAGAACAGTTTGTTACTTAGCTCAATCGTGGCAGCCAGAAGATCAGCAATTTTGATTTTGTGCTGCTTCCCTGAGCCCTGACTCCTACAGGAATCCCCCTGTCTCCCAATTCTGAGGTTCAGTGGTTGCTATATAGGAGAGGCAGCCCAAGCTCAGGGAACCTGAATATTTTGTATGCAGGCCTGCATCTGTTTCTGCAGGGAGGCTTTATCTTTATCATCCTGAACAGTAGACATGTCAACCACTTGTTTTGGAGGAAGTTACTCTTTCTCCACAAATCTTCACAAAGAGAGTCCAGAACATAGCAGGAGTCTGCGCCTCATGCCTGATTCATGTAGAGCTGCCAAAGACCCATGGAGAGTTGTCCCCTGAAGGACCAGAGACAAAATTTGTCTTTAAAATTTTTTTCTGAATCAACTCCTGTCCTCAGTGCAGCAAGTGATGGTCTATTCTTTTGTCTACCACAAACGGACACGACTGAAATGGATTAGCACGCATGCACACATTGGAGAAGGAAATGGCAACCCACTCCAGTGTTCTTGCCTGGAGAATCCCAGGGACGGCGGAGCCTGGTGGGCTGCCGTCTATGGGGTCGCACAGAGTCGGACACGACTGAAGCAACTTAGCAGCAGCAGCAGCACTGAGACATGTGGTCTTGAGATGCAGCCACAGAGAGGTGTTGCTTGGCTCTTCCTTCAAGAAAACCACTGACATTCAGCTGTAAGGAACACAGTCAGCTGATAGCCTTCACCTGCCATGCCTTTGGGCTCCATGTCAATGTTTAGTCTGAAGCTGTATTTTCCTCAAGTGTGTGTGTGTGCTCAGTTGTGTCTGACTTTTTTCCACCCCATGGACTGTAGCCTGCCAGATACCTCTGTCCATGGAGTTTTCCGGGCAAACATACTGGAGTGGGTTGCTATTTCCTTCTCAAAGGGATCTTTCCAACACAGGGATCAAACCTGTGCCTTCTGGGTCTCCTGCATTGGTAGGCGGATTCTTTACCACTGTACCACCTCGGAAGCCCCTGTAGTCTCCTCAGGAAGTGCCAAACCAATGCCTGAAGACAACAGGGCTGTAGACTCTGGGCATTTCTGCTCAGTATGGAACTTCTCTACATTTGTCTTGTGGGGAGCTCCCTGTTGGGCTGGTGAAGACCTTTCCCAGGCTGCAACCACAGCCTGCTAGTCTCACGCTTGCTAGTCTTCCTTCCTCCTCCCCCTCCTCTCAGAGGTATCAGGTTTGTGTGACGATGTGAAGGCTCCCATTTTCTGCCCCTGTCCTGCTTCCCTCCTTTCATCTCATAGTTGTTACTCCCAATATACTTTAGCCTTTTGAACTCTGTCTTGAAGGGCCTAACCAACAGACTTGGTTGAAGAAGTCTCTAAATTGCTCTTAGAACAATTACTTGACAACTTCAATGCCTTCATGACTTCCTCCAAGCCTTCTTCCAAGGTTTGGTTCAAGAAATTTGAGATTCTGAGATAAAGGCCTGAAGTGTTCCCCTGAACACTGAAGGGATAGTTCAGTATTTACTATTCATTTCCCAAGAACTTGTCCCCACCCATCAACTCTTTCCAGAAGCCAGGGACAGATTTTGCTCAGTCCCAGGCCCTTGGTTAGACTTCTGTTTGTTTGTTTTGGAGGCTTAGCTCAGAGATTGTTTTTCTGACAAGTCTTCTGCTACTCTTTTTATGTTTATTTGTTTATAAATATCTGTTTCCTCCATTAGATGGTAAACTTTATGACTATGATGTTTTTCAGTCACTAAGTTGTGTCTGACTCTTTGTGATGCCATGAACTGTAGCACATCAGGCTTCTCTGTCCTTCACTATCTCTTGGAGTTTGCTCAAATTCATGTCCGTTCAGTTGGTGATGCTATCCAACCATCTCATCCTCTGTTGCCCCCTTCTTCTCCTGCCCTCAATTTTTCCCAGCATCAGGGTCTTTTCCAATGAGGTGGCTCTTGTGATCAGGTGGTCAAGATATTGGAGCTTCAGCTTATACCTATAGGTCCATGTCCTCACGGGCTGGAGCAAGGCCTGGCACATAGTAAATGTTAAATGAAAATTTACCAAGTGAATAATGAACAACAGATGCTTCAAATTATCTGTTTACTACATCCTGCCTGAGCCTAGTAATAATTCCAACTCGAATTCTCTGCCTCTAACACTTCTTAATTCCTGAACTTCCTGATATTCAAGCTGGTTTTAGAAAAGGCAGAGGAAGCAGAGATCAAATTGCCAATATCCTCTGGATCATGGAAAAAGCAAGAGAGTTCCAGAAAAACATCTATTTCTGCTTTATTGACTATGCCAAAGCCTTTGACTGTGTGGATCCCAATAAACTGTGGAAAATTCTGAAAGAGATGGGAATACCAGACCACCTGACCTGCCTCTTGAGAAATCTGTATGCAGGTCAGGAAGCAACAGTTAGAACTGGACATGGAACAACAGACTGGTTCCAAACAGGAAAAGGAGTACGTCAAGGCTGTATATTGTCACTCTGTTTATTTAACTTATATGTAGAGTACATCATGAGAAACGCTGGACTAGAGAAACACAAGCTGGAATCAAGATTGCTGGGAGAAGTATCAGTAGCCTCAGATATGCAGATGACACCACCCTTATGGCAGAAAGTGAAGACGAACTAAAAAGTCTCTTGATGAAAGTGAAAGAGGAGAGTGAAAAAGTTGGCTTAAAGCTCAACATTCAGAAAACAAAGATCATGGCATCTGGCCCCATCACTTCATGGGAAATAGATGGGGAAAGAGTGGAAACAGTGTCAGACTTTATTTTTTTGGGCTCCAAAATCACTGCAGATGGTGACTGCAGCCATGAAATTAAAAGATGCTTACTCCTTGGAAGGAAAGTTATGACCAACCTAGATAGCATGTTCAAAGGCAGAGACATTACTTTGCCAACAAAGGTCCATCTAGTCAAGGCTATGGTTTTTCCTGTGGTCACATATGGATGTGAGAGTTGGACTGTGAAGAAGGCTGAGCGCCGAAGAATTGATGCTTTTGAACTGTGGTGTTGGAGAAGACTCTTGAGGGTCCCTTGGACTGCAAGGAGATCCAACCAGTCCATTCTGATGGAGATCAGCCCTGGGATTTCTTTGGAGGGAATGATGCTGAAGCTGAAACTCCAGTACTTTGGCCACCTCATGAAAAGAGTTGACTCATTGGAAAAGACTCTGATGCTGGGAGGGATTGGGGGCAGGAGGAGAAGGGGACGACAGGATGAGATGACTGGATGGCATCACTGACTCGATGGACGTGAGTCTGAGTGAACTCTGGGAGTTGGTGATGGACAGGGAGGCCTGGTGTGCTGCGATTCATGGGGTCTCGAAGAGTCGGACACGACTGAGCGACTGAACTGAACTGAACTCCTCTCTTAAATACACCCTGGAGTTGTCCTGTGAAGTGAAGTGAAGTGAAAGTCACTCAGTCGTGTCTGACTCTTTGTGACTCCACAGACTATACAGTCCAAGGAATTCTCCAGGCCAGAATACTGGAGTGGGTAGGTGTTCAGTTCTCCAGGGGATCTTCCCAACCCAGGGATCGACCCCAGGTCTCCCACACTGCAGGCAGATTCTTTACCAGCTGAGCCACCAGAAAAGCCCAAGAATACTGGAGTGGGTAGTCTATCTTTTCTCCAGCAGATCTTCCTAACCCAGGAATCAGACGGAGGTCTCCTGCACTGCAGGTGGATTCTTTAACTGCTGAGCTACAGGGGAAGCCCAGAGTTGTCCTGTAAAACTTTGTAATCATTGTCATTGCTTTGCACTTACAGTGAATATATAAATTGTCACTCAGGCAAGAGAATAGTAGTAATTTCCCAGCTGGTGACATTCAGGAGCTGTGGACGTCCCACAACAGCACTTTTAGGCTCCAAAAAAAGGTTTATCGGCATTTATGTGGGAGCCATTCCAGCCTGAACTGTACTGAGAAATAAACTTCCTCTGTGGTCACCTCTGGAAAAACCCACAAAGATGAGAGAGTCCCTTCACAGGCAAAGGGACATCCCCAGACTGGGAAACAGCTGGAATGGTCAGAACTCTGAATTTGTTGCTGAGACCCAGGAGTGTTCTCTGATCAGCCTGATGGCCGTTTCTAAAAACATGAGGCTCCAGTTCTCTGTCACCCCCCTGCCATTCCTGGAATGGGCCCTAGTAATACCAGAACATTCGTGTGTTTCTGTAAGTACACCATGTTCCTGAACAAAGTTTAGAGTATTTTTCAAACCTCTAGGGATAATGAAACCAAGTTGTCCATGCAGTTATATGGCACATATATTAATAGCCAAAGACTTGATTTTAACTTAAGCTTTGAGGGTACTTCTGACACCCACTTGCATGTTTAAATAGTCACTTCGCCTCTGTTTCTGTCCCTCCACTATGCCCAGCCAGCCTGCAGCCTGAGATTTGGGTAAGTGAAAGTGAAAACCCAAGAAAATAAAGGGATAAGTTGGCACTATGCCCCATAAAATGATTTCACAAGTCATGGGTCCGCTTGCTCAATAAAACAACCTTCCTATAACCAGTTATTACTTATTCCCACTTGCTGCCCTTGTGGTTTTGGAAAGCAGTCCTTGCCTGTTTTTTCCGTATTATATAAAATAACATCTTTCAGCTTACTCTTCATGCTCCCTCTTACAAACTCCCCGATGGCCAACTTTAGGTTTTAGATCATTAATTTTGTGTTATTTCACTATTGTGATCACTATTAACATTGTGATGTTTGTGCTTCATTTTTCCCTCTGGGTTTATATCAACAGTTTGAAACCAAAATGTCATCATACTGTATGAACAGCTTAATAATCTGCCTTTTTCCCTCAATGATTTTTGTGAGACTGTTTCCATGGCTCTGAGAGACCCTCAACGTGTCAGTTTTATTTGTTGTAAAGTATTTGTTATAGTATTATACTATGCCACTGGCCATAATTTTTTTGTCTATTTTTCATTAAAAAAAATTATTTTATTAAAGTATAGTTGATTTACAATGTTGTATTAATTTTTCCCGTACAGCAAAGTGACTCAGTTAAATATTCATATATATGCGTGTGTGTGTATACGTGAAAAGAATGTGTGTATATATACACACATGTTCGTTTCATAATCTTTTCCATTAGAGTTTATGTCAAGGCATTGACTATAGTTTCATGTGCTATACGGCAGGACCTTGTTGTTTATTTATTCTCTACATAATAGTTTGCATCTGCTAATCCCATACTCCTAATCTACCCATCTCCCATGCCGCCTTGCCCCTCGGCAACCAGAAGTCTGTTCTCTATGTATTTTTTGACATTTATGTTGTTGTTAAAATTACACTATTTCATGTCATGTTACAAGGAATCTCATTTGATATAAGCTTTTGTGTATTTGTCAGGACCACGTAGACTTGAGCTGATAATAAGCAAGCTCAAAATCTTGGTGGTTTAACAGAGCAAAGCAGAGTCACTCAGTCCTGGAAGCAAAAGAAGCAGCAGCACTCTAAGTCGCCTTCCAGAGTTTGCTTCAGGAGAGCTCCGAGTGAACAGACAGTTCTCACTGCTCCACTGCACTGGGCAGGATGTGAAACTCACCACTTCCACTCATGGCCTTTGGCCTGAGTCAGTCCCAGGGCCGAGCCTGCCTGCCAAGGAGGTGATTTGTAACCTTCTATGAACCCAAAGGAGAAGAGAGCAGGATGTGGGCAGGCAATGATAATAGCCCCTCTACATGAGGGTATGATTTTTACTTAAGATGCATGTCCTTAGAAAGGGAGTTATTGGGTTTTGCCAACTGTTTTTTCCTAAGAAGCTTATAACATTTTTATCATCCCACCAGCTTGTTTTCTGTCCTGTAAAAGCCTCAAATATTACCACTTTTTACTCTTTGGTGATAAGAGATGAGAAATGCCATCTCATCTTTTAAAATTTATATTATTTTCATTGCTGTTGGGAGTACAGATTGTTTTTATATGTTTAGTAATTCATTTTTATTTTTGCAAGAGGCCCACAGACTCATAAAAAGTTAACCTGAAATTCTCTGAGCATCCTTTGCCCACTTTATCTTTGGAGTTTAAAATGTTTTAAAATATCCATCACAATGGCCTCCACCACTCGCTTACCCTTTCTCCCCCTGTGGCAATTTGAATCCTTTCCTTAAGATGTAGGTCTGCCCCTGGGATCTTCCTGCATCTTATAAGCAATTCATGATGAATCTCATCATGAGAAGGTAAGTTCCCTTACCTTCACAAATCTTCAAAAATACAAATCTCCAACAGAAAACCCATACCCTGTTGTTTGGGTCTTGTCAGAGGGATGGGAAGATTGAGGGTGTCCAGAGTCCTTCCATAGGCAGTTGGGTGTATGGAAAGATGGCTGAGAAGAGGGATCTTGTTAATATTCTTGAAAGTTCAATAGAAAATTTTAATTTTAGAAGACAATCTCAAAGAGACACATCTGCTGATGTCTGTGGAATTCAGCATCATCTCAGACATCTCTACTTCAAAGGGCCATCAGAGGTAGGAAGCTTTTACTTCCAAGCTGGCAGCATGTTAAAGGCCTTTATGTGTGCTTCCCTTTTAGGCTGGCCTTGGAGCTGTGTCTGTTTTCCAAGAGCACAGCTGTCAAAGGGCACTAGCCATCCTGAAGACCATCTATTGGAGAAGGGTCATCAAATTATCAAAGGAAGGCTTTAGAGGTGTTGTTTCCTGCAAATCGATCAACTAAGAGGTCTGCAAAAACTGCCCTGGGTAATTCAGCTGACACACACAAGAATTTCTGAAAACATAATTCAAATGGAACTTAATTATGACTGAAAAACCCAACAGATGAGAGAAACCACAGATTAGATGGCACTTGATCTAAAAGTCAACTTAAAAACATACATTATTTTTGAGCAGAATATTTGAAGCAATTATCCATGTCCTAACCACAAAGCAAGAGCTTCCCTGGTAGCTCAGCTGATAAAGAATCTGCCTGCAATGCAGGAGACCCTGGTTTGATTCCTGGGTCAGGAAGATCCCCTGGAGAAGGGATAGACTACTCACTCCAGTATTCTCAGGCTTCTCTGGTGGCTCAGCTGGTAGAGAATCCACCTGCAATGCGGGAGACCTGGGTTCGATCCCTGTGCTGGGAAGATGCCTTGGAGAAAGGAATGGCTAACCACTCTTGGAGAAAAGAAAGGCTTGGAGAAAAGAACGTTCTTGGAGAAAAGAAGGCTAACCACTTGATCAATGCAAAAAAATAGAGGAAAACAACAGAATGGGAAAGACTAGAGATCTCTTCAAGAAAATTAGAGATACCAAGGGAACATTTCATGCAAAGATGGGCTTGATAAAGGACAGAAATGGTATGGACCTAACAGAAGCAGAAGACATCAAGAAGAGGTGGCAAGAATACACAGAAGAACTGTACAAAAAAGATCTTCATAACCCAGATAATCATGATGGTGTGATCACTGACCTAGAGCCAGACATCCTGGAATGTGCAGTCAAGTGGGCCTTAGAAAGCATCACTACGAACAAAGCTAGTGGAGGTGATAGAATTCCAGTTGAGCTATTTCAAATCCTGAAGGATGATGCTGTGAAAGTGCTGCACTCAATATGCCAGCAAATTTGGAAAACTCAGCAGTGGCCACAGGACTGGAAAAGGTCAGTTTTCATTCCAATTCCAAAAAAAGGCAATGCCAAAGAATGCTCAAACTACTGCACAATTGCACTCATCTCACATGCTAGTAAAGTAGTGCTCAAAATTCTCCAAGCCAGGCTTCAGCAATACGTGAACCGTGAACTTCCAGATGTTCAAGCTGGTTTTAGAAAAGACAGAGAAACCAGAGATCAAATTGCCAACATCTGCTGGATCATGGAAAAAGCAAGAGAGTTCCAGAAAAACATCTATTTCTGCTTTATTGACTATGACAAAGCCTTTGACTGTGTGGATCCCAATAAACTGTGGAAAATTCTGAAAGAGATGGGAATACCAGACCATCTTATCTGCCTCTTGAGAAATCTGTATGCAGGTCAGGAAGCAGCAGTTAGAACTGGACATGGAACAACAAACTAGTTCCAAATAGGAAAAGGAGTACATCAAGATTGTATATGGTCACCCTGCTTATTTAACTTATATGCAGAGTACATCATGAGAAATGCTGGGCTGGAAGAAGCTCAAGCTGGAATCAAGATTGCTGGGAGAAATATCAATAACCTCAGATACTCAGATGAAACCACCTTTATGGCAGAAAGTGAAGAGGAACTCAAAAGCCTCTTGATGAAAGTGAAAGTGGAGAGTGAAAAAGTTGGCTTAAAGCTCAACATTCAGAAAAAAAAGATCATGGCATCTGGCCCCATCACTTCATGGGAAATAGATGGGGAAACAGTGGAAACAGTATCAGACTTTATTTTTCTGGGCTCCAAAATCACTGCAGATGGTGACTGCAGTCATGAAATTAAAAGACGCTTACTCCTTGGAAGGAAAGTTATGACCAACCTAGATAGCATATTCAAAAGCAGAGACATTACTTTGCCAACAAAGGTCCATCTAGTCAAGGCTATGGTTTTTCCTGTGGTCATGTATGGATGTGAGAGTTGGACTGTGAAGAAAGCTGAGCACCGAAGAATTGATTCTTTTGAACTGTGGTGTTGGAGAAGACTCTTGAAAGTCCCTTGGATGGCAAGGAGATCCAACCAGTCCATTCTGAAGGAGATCAGCCCTGGGATTTCTTTGGAAGGAATGATGCTAAAGTTGGAACTCCAGTACTTTGGCCACCTCATGCAAAGAGTTGACTCATTGGAAAAGACTCTGATGGTGGGAGGGATTGGGGGCAGGAGGAGAAGGGGACGACAGAGGATGAAATGGCTGGATGGCATCACTGACTCGATGGACATGAGTTTGAGTGAACTCCGGGAGTTGGTGATGGACAGGGAGGCCTGGCGTGCTGCGATTCATGGGGTCGCGAAGAGTTAGACATGACTGAGCGACTGAACTGAACTGAACTGAACTGAACCACTCTTCTCTCAAAGAATTGGACACAACTGAGCAACTTTCACTTTCACTTTCAACCACAAAGCAAGTATTAGTTATCCAAAGAGTTAGTAGTTATACAGACATGATATTTTGATTATAATGGAAGTTAAGTAAAAAAATCAATTAATATGTTCATGTCCATAGATATGCATATATAATATATTAAGTTCTACACTATATATATTTAGAATGGAATGGTAACACATTATACATTAAAACATTTTGGACACAGCTAAACCAGAATCTGGAAGAGAATGTGTAGTGTCTAATATGTATAACTGAGGAGAAAAAAATGCTCAAACATAATGAGGAAAGCAAAAAATTCAGGAAGAGAAAAAACAAAACAAATAAAGTAAAAAAAATTTAGAAGGAAGGGGGTAATAAAAATAAAAACAAAAATTTATGAAATAGAAAGGAACATAAAATAGAATCAATAAATCTAACAGCTGGTTTTTTAAATGACAAATTAAACAGACAAATTTAGTCAAAATAGATTTAAAAAAAGAGTGAGAAAGCACAAATAAGCAATACTAGGAATGAAAAAGGCATATCATTGTAGATAGAGTAGAAATTAAAAATAAGACTACACTAAGAACAGCAGTTAAAAAAACCCATAAAAACATAGAACAGATAATTACTTCTAAAAATGAAACTTTGCAAAACTCAAAACAAAAAGAATCTGAACAGACCTCCGACTGTTAAAGAAATGTTAAGCAGCAGTTTAAAAGTCTACTCTGCTTAATACTACATACAAAATACCAGGGCCAGACAGTTTTATGAGAATTCTGCTAAACAGTCAAGGAACAGTTATCCTGGTACGATGCAGAATGTTCCAGAGAATAGAGAGAAGGCACTGCTCTCTGACGCATCTTCTGAGGCTAATTTATTTTTTGCACTGAAACAGACAAGGGCAGCCGAGAAAGGAAAAGATTCATCTTTCTTACAAATGTGGACATGAAAAGCCTAACAAATATGAGCAAATAGAATTCAGCATTAATAGATCAAGACAATAAGGGCTACTTAAGAAATGTAAGATTGCATCTAAAAATCTATTTGTGTATAGTTGGCCCTCTGTATGGGCTTCCCTTGCAGCTCAGCTGGTAGAGAATCTGCTTGCAATGTGGGAGACCTGGGTTTGATCCCTGGGTTGGGAAGATCCCCTGGAGAAGGGAAAGGCTACCCGCTCCAGTATTCTGGCCTGGAGAACTCCATGGACTACAGTCCATAGGGTCACAAAGAATTGGACATGACTGAGCGACTTTCACTTTCACTTCACTTGTCCCTCTGTATACTTAGGTTTTGCATCTGCAGATTCAACCAACCATGGATTGAAATTATTGAAAGAAAATTCCAGACATTTCCAAAAAAACAAACTTGAATTTGCTGCATGTTGGCAACTATTTACATAGTATTTACATTGTATTTATACCTATTTACATAGAATTTATATTATATTAGGTATTTTAAGTAACCTGGATATTATTTAAGTATGTAGGGGACTGTGCTTAGGTTGGGACTTCCCAGGTAGCTCAGTGGGTAAAGAATTTGCCTGCAGTGCAGGAGATGCAAGTGACACAGATTCTATCCCTAGGTAAGGAAGATCCCCTGAAGGAGGGCATGGCAACACACTCCAGTATTCTTGCCTGAAAATCCCATGGACAGAGGAGCCTGGCGGGCTACAGTCCACAGCATCTCAAAGAGTCGGACATGGCCGAAGCAACTGAGCACGAATGCACATAGTTAGGTTATATGCAAATACTACACCATTTTATATAGGGAACTGGGAAATTCTTGAATTTTCATGTCTGAAGTATCCTGTAATTAACCTCCCTGCATACCAAAGGACAACTGTAATTCACATCTTAACAGTTTAGAAGTCTACACCCATTCACAAGACAAACTCATAGGAAATGGAATAGAAACTGGGACTAGTAAGTACCTACTCACACACACAAAAGATGCAGCAAGCAGCATCCTAAGGTGAACCACTAGAATAAGTCAAGAAAAGCTAAGAATGTCCACCATCACTCTTTGCATCCAGTATTTTATCTGAATTACACACTGTTATAAGATACTAAAGAGAAACAAGAAGTGCAGAATTTCTAAGGGGGAAGCAAAGTTGACATTACCTATTAATGATAAGATTGCCTACATAGAACAATCCAGGGGAATCTACAGACAAATGATTAGAATCAACAAGGATGTTTAGCATATTTCTGGACACAAGAGCAGTATACAAAGATAAATATGTTATCCGTAGCAACAGACAACATAAAATGTGTTGTAACAAATATGCCATTCATAGTCATAACAAATTTTGAATAGTCTTTACGGAGGAAATATAAAAGTGTTAATTGAAGTAGAGAAATCTATTGAAGTAATGAAGACTTGAATTGAGGGAGCATTGTTAAGATGTTCATGGATGGGAAGATAATAGCATAAAGACATCTATTTCTCAAATTAACCAAATAATTCATTGAAATTACAAATAATATTGAACAAATATTTTGGGGAAAATTTAACAAACTGATCAAAAACTCAAGTGGAAGAAGAAATAGCAAAGGAAAAACAAGATTAATCAAGATAGGAGGATTTACTTCCTGGGTATTTTATGAGACTATAATAATAAACAAATTGGTCAAAGGAACAAAATAGAGAACTTAGATTCAGATCTGTGCATATGTAGAAAATTGATATATGACAATGTGGCCTTATTGATCAATCACAATATGATCAACATGTCAATCAGTATTGTTGGGAGAAGTGTTGGAAAACAAAATTAAATCTCCATTTCATGCCATAGTCAAACACAACTTCAGGCTGATTAAAGATCTAAATGTGAAAAGCAAAATAAAAAAAAGGTTGAAGTATATTTAGAAGATATTTATGATCTTAAAATTGGCAAGGATTTCTAAAAGATGGAAAGCAAAAGCATAAAGCAAAAATTTGGTCCATTTTGTCATATTAAAGTTTTAAAAAATCATAGTAGATGATATTAAAATGTGAAGATGAGGTGCAGTCTAGAAGATTATACTTGCAAGCATGTAAGTGATCAAGAATTGACATTCAGAATATATGAAGAATCCTTTCAGTTTTAAGAAAAAGCAACCAACCCAATGGAGTAATGGGCAAAGGATATCAACAGGCATTTCATTTAAGTGGAAAGTGAAGTGAAAGTTGCTCAGTCATGTCCGACTGTTTGCAACCCCATGGACTATACAGTCCATGGAATTCTCCAGGCCAGAATACTGGACTGGATAGCTGTTTACTTTTCCAAGGGATCTTCGCAACCCAGGGATTGATCCCAGGTCTCCTGCATTGCAGGCAGACTTTTTTTTTTACCAGCTGAGCCACCAGGGAAGCCCAAGAATACTGGAGTGGTAGCCCTGAAGCAACTTAGGAGCAGCAGCAGCAGCAGCAGCCTATTCCTTCTCCAGTGGATCTTCCCGACCCAGGAACTGGACTGGAGTCTCCTGCATTGCAGGTGGATTCTTTACCAGCTGAGCTACCAGGGAATCCTTCATGTAAAACATATCCCTAAAGGCCAACAAACATTAGAATATGCTCCAGGAAAGTGAAAATTAAAATAAAATAGGCAGATTGGAAAAAAGTAAAAGGTGGCAGTACTATATGATGGTGAAAACGGAAGGGACTCAGAACTGTGATGATGGGAGTGTAACTTAGGCGACCTTGGTGGAAGGTGACTTGTCAGCATCTGGTTGAAAACACAAACCCCCTACAATCTGGCAATCTCACTGCCGGGTTAAGCTCATACAGATGCCCAAAGAGTCACAGGTGAATGTTCACAGGAGGATGGCACTTAGTAGTAGAAAACACATAAAAAGTTTAATACATATTCAGGAGAATGGATCAAATCATAGTAAAGTTCTTATAGTGTGAAATGCGTAGTTTTTCTATTTAATAACGTGAATGAACGAACACTGATACATCTAAAAAATATACTGCTGACAAAAAGCAATTCACGTACATTTACAACATAACATTCATAAATAATTTTATAATGCCAAATTTGCAGTACATACATAGTTCATGGGTACTAAAGAGTAGTATGTGGGACTTAAGAGTTTCTTGATTAGGTTGGCAGTGACTCTAGAGGAAGGGGTAGTGGGATATGATTGAAGAGGGGCATTTAAGAGTCTTCAACTGTAATGTAAAATTTTATTTCTTATATAATAGGAGATCTGACTGAAGCAAATATAACAGAATATTGAGTTCTTGCAAAGTTAGGTAGATGATCCATGGGTTTTGTTATATTATTTTTTTTTTCTTGAAATATTCTGAAGTACTAATTTACAAAAAGAACATTTTAAATTATTTTAAAATATAGTATGAAATAAAACCATCAGTAAAAGAAAAATCTTTGACATTCTAGTTAATATTTTAAAGCAAAATGTAAGGCCATAAATGCTTTTTCAAATTTCAGTCTCTCATAAGTTAACTACTCCCTTTACTGTTCTACTTTGTTTCTATAGCTCAATTTAAAAAAAAATACATAAGAACTTTATTGAGATATAGTTAACACATCACACAATTCACCCTTTTAGAGTGTATTTAGTTGAGTAAGATTCTGCACCACTTTCAAATTTTAGAACATTTTTATCACCCCCACCAAAAAACCCCTGTACCCTTTAGCAATCAATTCCCATTTTTCACTTCCACCCACCCCCAATCCCTGAAACCGCTTATCTTCTATCTCTATGCATTTGCTTATTGTGGACATTTAGTAGCCAGAATAGTGCAATATGTAGCCTTTTGTTTCTGACTTATTTCACTTAGCATATTTTCACGGTTCATCCATATTGTAGCACATGTCAATACTTCATTCCTTTTTGTTGCCAAATAATAATCTATTTTGTGGGTATATCACATTTTGTTTATGCATTTATCAGTTGATGGACATTGAGTTATTTCTATTTTTTGGCTATTTTGAATAATGCTCATGTAAACAGTAGCATACAAGTTTTTGGGTGATATGTTTTTAATCTTTCTGAATATGTACTTAGGACTGGAGGTCCCTATGATAACTTTATGCTTAACTTTTTGAGGATCTGCCAAACTGTTTTTCAAAGCCACTGCACCACTTTACATGCTCACTAGCAGTGTGTGAGGGTTCCTATCTCTCCACACGTTCTCATCAATACTTGTTATTGTCTGTCTTTTATTAATAATTTTAGCCACGCTAGCGTGTGTGAAGTGATATTTCATTGTGGTTTTGCTTTACATTTTCCTAAAGATTGGTGATGTTGAGCATCTTCTCATGTCTTATTGGCTGGTTGTTTTTTATTATCTTTGGAGAAGCATCTATGCAAATACTTTGCCATCTTGTAAATTAGGCTGTCTTTTTTCGTGTTAACTTGTTTCCTTGTATACAATCCCTTATCAGGTAAATGACTTGCAATTACTTTCTCCTATTCTGTGGGCTGCCTTCTCACCTTCCTGATGGTGTTTTTTTTTTTAAAGCATAAATGTTTTTAATTTTAATCAAGTTAAGTTTATCTTTTTTTCTTCTTTTGTTTCTCATGCTTTTGGTATTTTATGTAGAAGTTCATTGCTTAACTCAAGATCACAAAGATTTACTCCTATGTTTTCTTCTAAGAGTTCTATAGTATTAGCATTTCCAGTCAGTTCTAGGATCACTTTTGAGTTAACTTTGTCTGTGGTGTGAGGTAGGGGTCCAAACTCATTTCTCTGAATGTTTCTTTCTAGTTGTTTTAGCATTTAGTCATTCAAGGAAAAGACTATTTTCCCCCCCATCAAATGGTCTTGGCATCTTTGCTGAAAATAAAAAGAATACATATATATAAATTTACTTTTACACTCCTAATTCTATTCTGTTCACCTCCATGTTTATTCTTATGCCAGAACCATACTGGTTTGATTTCTGTAGCTCTGTATTAAATTTTGAAATCAGGAAATGTGAGCTCTAAAGCTATTCTTTTTCAAAGTATTTTTGGCTGCTCAGAGCCAAAAATTCATTTCCTTATGAATTTTAGGACTAACCTGTCACTTTATGAAAACAAAGCCAGCTCAAATTTTGATAGGGACTGTACTGAATCTATAGACCGATTTGACAGGCAATGTCATCATAACCATATTAAGCTTTCCAAACTATGAACATAGATTGTCTTTCCACTATTTATGCCTTCTTTAATTCTTCCAGCAATGTTTTATAGTTGAAAGTGCATAAGACTCATTTCTTTTGTTAAATTTCCTCCAAAGTATTTTATTTCTTTTGATAATATTTTAAATGATATTTTCTTAATTTAACTTTTGGTTCATTCATTGTTGTTGTACAGAAGAACATTGATTTTTGTGTATTACAACATGTTCTTTCAGCTCTGAGAGATTACTTTGTGGATTATTTTAGGATTTCCTACATGCAAGATCATGTCTTCCATGTATAAAGATAGTTTTAATTCTTCTTTTCCTTTTATTTCTTTCCCTTGCCCAATTGCTCCCAAAGAACATCCTCATCCTTTTAAAAGAAGCATCCTAGAGGATAAATTAAGGGTAAATAAGTGTGATGCCTCATTGACTCAGAATTGGAAAGAGTCTTAGAAATAATTCCTTCACTCATTTATTTGCCAAATATATCCTCAGCACTCACTATGAGTTCAGTGCTAGAGTTCAGTGCCTTTATGAGTTGACAGGTGGCAGAGGCGGTTAAAGGAGTCAACAGGCAAATAAAGATGATTACAGATTTTGATAAGATTCTATGAAGGAAATAATCATGATGTTATGATAGAGAGTATCTCAGGGTGAGGGGATTGTGGTACCATGGATACCATACAGACAAAGTCATTCAGCTCAACCCTTTATCTGCTCTGTAAATTTTCTCTGCAAATTCCCCCAAGTGCTCATTGGGACTTAAATTTAATACTTCAGGGGAGAGGTAATCTGTCACCTCTTTCTGTAGTAAGTTTACTCCAGTTTGTAGAAAATTCTTTTTTAAATTCATTTATTTGGGTGCATCAGGTCTTAGCAATGCAACTCTGGGTCTTCATTGCGTCATGTGGGATCTTTCCTTGCAGTGCACAGACTCTCTAGTTGTGGCACATAGGCTTAGCTCCTTCCTGGCATGCAGGATCTTAGTTCCCTGACCCAGAATCGAACCTGGGTCGCCCACACTGCAAGGGAGGATTCTTAATCACTGGACCACCAGGGAAGTCCTGAAAATTCCTTCTTAATACTGGGCCTGAATCCCTCTCATGATCCAGTCTCAGAGCTGGTCTTGGTTCTTACAGTGGAGCCTATTTCTCTGCATAATTGAACACACCCAGTCTCTCACCTAATCAACCGGATGCCCCGCTGGTCTCCCAAGTGAGGTCTGTGCTGAGAAACAACAGGCTCAGACTAATGCCCTTGACATTCTGAAACTGGTGAGGGTATTACTTGTACCAGTCTACAGATGGAAACCTAAGGCTTGGAGACCTGAGAATACAGCCAGGAAGGGGTATTGCAGAACCAACTTAGATTCTTATGTACTTGAAGCCAACTCTCTGCCATGCCAGGTTCCTGGACATGCTAGAAGGAGTGAGAGGTGATGAGCAGCTGTGCTCCACTAACAAAAATGGCTCAAGCTCAAAAAAAGAAAAAAAAAGATGGTATTTCTATTAGAAACTACTCAAGGTAACCTTTGACACAGTGAGAGACTGGAAATGCCAACAGAGAAACTCACACACTTGCTTTTACTACTGAAGCAGAAAAAAAAAAGCACAACAAAACTTCTGCTCAGGGCAGACCTCAGGCACTGAGAGAAATCTGCCATCACCCCATCTTCTGAAGACTTGAGTGTAGAAACGTGCTTGAATTTTGAGGTTGTGGGTCTGATCTGTGACAACCTGCTGATGTTCTTTGGCAACATGTCTGCTCATTCTACTCCATCAGACAGTTAAAAATTACTGATAAAGACCGAGGGATTTTTATGAAGTTTTTGAAGAGACTTGAAACTGAAACTTAAGTATGCCAGTAGGTTAAAAAAAAAAAAAAAGAAAACTAGCATGTCATTTCCTCCCTTTGATGAATTAGATTTGAACTTTAAAACAAAAGGAAACCAATTTGGTTTGTTTCTTCTGAAGTCTCTCTTACCCATGTGTAATCTTCATGATGTAGAAAGTGAAAGCCCTACTCTAAGGGGGACCTGGCAATGTGATGGTTTGAAGCAAAACTCTGGGTCATGCTGCAGATACTCACCTATACTGTGCAGCCACTGAGCACAATACTCAAGTAACTTGTAGGTTTCCTCTTCCATAATAGAGCATTATGACCCTCCTGGGGTTATTATAAGAGTGAAGTGTGTAAAAAATATGCAGAATGCTTAGAATAGGACCAGTTACAGAGTAGCACTTAACAAATATATGTTATAATCTCATCCCCAGCTGGAGGACATGGGCCGATTGAAACAATTTTACTATTGTTCACAGAGGGCAGATGAGATATTTTATATAACATTATGTTTTAAAAAGAGGCATCCAGAACTTTTCTCATGGTGCAGTGGGTAAGAATCCACCTGCCAGGGCTGGGCACACAGGTTCCGTCCCTAGCCTGGGTAGATTCCACTTGCCTCGGAGCAACTAAGCCCATGTGCCACAACTACTGAGCCTCTGTGGCTCAACTACTGAAGTCTGAGCACCCCAGAACCCTGCGCAGCCTGAGAGCTTCTGAGCCTGCGAGCTTCAACTACTGAAGCCCACATGCCTAGAGCCTGTGCTCTGCAGCAAGAGAAGCCACCACAGCGTGAAGCCCTTTAACTAAAATGCAGAGAAGCCTCTGCTTGTCGAAACTAGAGAATGCCCGAGCAAGCAAGGAAGCGATGAAAAAGCCAAAAATCTTTTAAAATTACATTTAATTAATTAATTTAAAGAAGAACCATCTGAATTCTGTGGGTTTGATTTGTGGCTGTACATGAATATTTAAAGGTATATGAGGAAAAACTCTTCTAGAATAGAGATGTTTCTACCCTGTTATGAGGGTTATTTGAAATAACCATCCTGAAATTTCTCCAGTTTCTCAGAACTATTCATTCAACTAAATTTTTTATTAAGCATCTATTTCTATTATGTTCTGGACACTATGCTAAGAGCTAGTTTATGTGTAGCCTTCTAATGTTTCAAAATCTGTTTGCAATTAAGTTTATAACTCAAGATCCTTGCAGGTCAGAAACCTGGTTTAAATACCCTTGTCAGAATGGTAATTAATTTTGATGAGGAATCTGAACACTAAGTAGATATGCCTGTCTTCCTCTCTCTACACCTCTTCTTGCCTGAGTGCTGGCCCCTGGCCATCACTGGCATGGACTAGGGATGGAGGTTGACTCAGGAACAGATCATCAGATTCTCTTGACCATGGATTTGCAATAGGAATTGGGACAGGGAGGATTAGGTGGATGGCAGTGGGTGTCTGAGTGATTGAGGCACCTAGAGTCTCAGCTGAGTCTGAAGGAGTTCAGGCAGTTCATGTGCTCAGACGCTAAGTCCTGTCCAACTCTTCTGACTACATGGACTGTAGCCAGCCAAGCTCTCTGTCCATGGAATTTCCAGGCACGAACACTGGAGTGGGGTGCCATCTCCTCCTCCAGGGTATCTTCCTAACCCCAGGACTGAAGCCAAGTCTCTAAACATCTCCCGCATTGAAGGCGGATTCTTTACCACTAGCGCCACCACTTTGGCCACCTGATGCAAAGAGCCGACTCATTGGAAAAGACCCTGATACTGGGCAAGATTGAGGGCAGGAGGAGATGGGGATGACAGAGGACTGAAATGGTTGGATGGCATCACCAACTCAATGGACATGAGTTGGAGCAAACTCCAGGAGATTGTGAAGGACAGGGAAGCCTGGCCTGCTGCAGTCCATGAGGTCTCAGAATTGGACATGACTGAGCGACTGAACAACAAGCTCCACCAAAGCCAGGAATCAGCAGAGGAAACTGTTTGCAGAGAGAAGCCACCAGGAGGCCCAGTAGCTCCACAGAAAACAGCAGGAGGGTCCCCTGGCTGGTTTAATCCGGCTGGATCAGGATATTTCCTGATCACAGCAGGGGCTCTGGATGTGCCAAAACTAAGGCTAAATTCTTTCAATAACTGACCTCTCTAGCTAATCTCTCAAATTGCCTTGTCTGAGGCAGAAAACTTCACAGAGATTATTCTTGTTTTCAGAGAAGACAATTTGGGTATATGTCTTGCCATTGTTGATTTTTTTATTTGTTGGCTTATCTTTTAAAAATATTTATTTTTTTATCTTCTAATTTTTTTTTAGACAAAGGATGTCAGTGCCCCATTGAGCCTACATTTAAACTTTAAAAAGGTAAACACAGTAGAAGCTCATTGTGGATCAGCTGAAAATAAGCAAAATATACAAATCACCATTAATTTCCCCTTCCAGCCCTCCCACAGAAGAGACCATCACCATAATATATATATATATATTTTTTGGTATTTAAAGCTGTCTCATTCTTTTATTTATTTATTTATTTATTTTGTTTTATTTTTAAACTTTACAATATTGTATTAGTTTTGCCAAATATCGAAATGGATCAGCTACAGGTATACATGTGTTCCCCATCCTGAACCTTCCTCCCTCCTCTCTCCCATACCATCCCTCTGGGTCATCCCAGTGCACCAGCTTCTGCACATCAAAGGAAACTATTAGCAAGGTGAAAAGACAGCCTTCAGAATGGGAGAAAATAATAGCAAATGAAGCAACAGACAAACAACTAATCTCAAAAATATACAAGCAACTCCTACAGCTCAACTCCAGAAAAATAAATGACCCAATCAAAAAATGGGCCAAAGAACTAAATAGACATTTCTCCAAAGAAGACATACAGATGGCTAACAAACACATGAAAAGATGCTCAACATCACTCATCAGAGAAATGCAAATCAAAACCACTATGAGGTACCATTTCACACCAGTCAGAATGGCTGCGATCCAAAAGTCTACAAGCAATAAATGCTGGAGAGGGTGTGGAGAAAAGGGAACCCTCTTACACTGTTGGTGGGAATGCAAACTAGCACAGCCACTATGGAGAACAGTGTGGAGATTCCTTAAAAAACTGGAAATAGAACTGCCTTATGATCCAGCAATCCCACTGCTGGGCATACACACTGAGGAAACCAGAAGGGAAAGAGACACGTGTACCATAATATTTTATGTTGTATTCTGTACGTGTTTGTGTGCTGCATGACACGGGTGGCAGGATAAGTTCATTCTGACTTTTCATGGTCTCGCCAGCTCGCCAGGGGTCAGTCATGCGTTGTCAATTGTCTTATCACGTCATGAGTGCTGGTGGAGCCAACAGCCCAGTGGGAAATGGATTTGACCTAGGAGGCCAAGGGGACCCTGGGAGAGAGCCTCCAGCTTCCCCAGGTTGGAGGGATTCCAGGCTTCTCCCAAGGCGGAGGAAGAGGAGGGAAGAAGGAAAGGAAGAGGGAGGGGAGAGAAGGAGAAGGAGAGAGGAAGAATGCAGAGGGAGCACAGAAGTCCGGGAAATGGAAGAGGTGGTGGGGGGTGGGGTGCAAGAGAGGGGCTGGTGCCGTGCTGGTACAGCCTAACTGGAGAATGGTGGTGGAATAGAAGGAACGGAAATGATTTACTTAATTTTTTAAATTTAAATTAATGAATCAGCCATAGGTGTACATATGTCCCTTCTGTCTTGAACTTTCCTCCCATCCCACTGCACCACTCTAGATTGTCCCAGAGCTCTTGATTTGAGCTTCTTAAGTCATACATAAAATGAGTTACTTTAAAGGACCAGGGGCTACTCCAGGAAGGGGAAAAAAAAAAAAAGGTGTAAGGAAGGGAATGGGGTAAAGGCTGATGGAAAGTGAAAAGGGCAGGAAAGACGGGAGATTCTGAACAATTGCTGTAAGGATTCTGTGGCCGGGAGAAGAGTGTGGAAGCCTAGAGAGTAATGCCCTGTGCTATGCAATGTCAGCATCTCTTTGCACCTTTTGGGGGGCTCTGGTAAATGCCCATGTGTATTTTTGAGGCAGCTATGTGGTCCACTTAGGCTTCCCTGGGAGAAGGCGATGGCACCCCACTCCAGTACTCTTGCCTGGAAAATCTCATGGGCGGAGGAGCCTGGTAGGCTGCAGTCCATGGGGTCGCTAAAAATTGGACACGACTGAGCGACTTCACTTTCACTTTTCACTTTCATGCATTGGAGAAGGAAATGGCAACCCACTCCAGTGTTCTTGCCTGGAGAATCCCAGGGACAGGGGAGCCTGGTGGGCTGCTGTCTATGGGGTCGCACAGAGTTGGACATGACTGAAGTGACTTAGCAGCAGCAGCAGCAGGTAGCTCAATTGGTTAAGAATCTTCCTGCAATGCAGGATACCTGTGTTTGATCCCTGGGTTGGAAAGATCCCTTTGAGAAGGAAATGGCAACCCACTCCAGTATTCTTGCCTGGAAAATTCCATGGACAGAGGAGTCTAGCACCAGGCTACATTCCATGGGGTTGCAAAGAGTTGGATATAACTGAGCGACTGAACAACAAGAAATATCCATTGAGTTGGTGACGCCATCCAACCATCTCATGCTCTGTTGCTCCCTTCTCGGTCTGTCTTCAATCTTTCCCAGCATCAGGCTCCCAGTGAGTCTGCCCAGCATGACTCAGGTGGCATGACCCAGGTGGCCAAAGTACTGGAGCTTTAGCTTCAGCATCAGTCCTTCCAATGAATATTTAGGGTTGATTTCCTTTAGGATTGACTGGTTTGATCTGCTTGCAGTCCAAGGGACTCTCAAGAGTCTTCTCCAGCACCACAGTTTAAAAGCTTCTATAATTCAGTGCTCAGCTGAAGAGCCAAATTTAATGGGGAGCCAAAAAGCTCAACCATCAAGATAAAATAACATTTTTTCCAACTTTTTATATGTACCTGGGTGTTCTGATTTCTTTTTTAATTGATTTACAACATTGTGTTATTATAGTTTCAGGTGTATAGCACAATGATTCAGTTCTCTCTCTCTCTATATATATATATATATAAATATAAATAAATGTATACACACATATATATACAATAACCCTTATAGGTTATTGCAAAATATTGAGTGTAGCTCTCTATGCTATACTGTAGGTCCTTGATGGTTATCTACTTTATATATAATAATCATAAATAATATTTCAATGCAGTATTTTAAAAAGTCAAAAGTAATGCAAAACCATCCAAGATTGTTAAACAAAGTCCGTCAGTGATGGAGCCATGCTGACCTTCCTTGGAGCCTTAAGCAAAAGGAAAAACCAGTAAAATGGATCCCATTCTATCCCCATAACCTAATCGAATCTGCAAGAACATTCGATAAACACAACAAAGGGACATCTACAAAACACCTGACCAGTGCTCTCCAAAAGGGACAGGGAGAGCAAGGAGATCAAGCAGCAAGGAGACCAAACCAATCTCTGAATATTCATTGAAAGGACTGATGCTGAAGCTGAAGGTCTGATACTTTGGCTACCTTATGCAAAGAGCCAACTCACTGGAAAAGACCCTGATGCTGAGAAAGATTGAGGGTAGGAGGAGAAGGGTGTGCTACAGAGGATGAGATGGTTGGATAAACATGAGTTGGGGCAAACTCTGGGAGATGGTGAAGGACAGGAAAGCCTGGTGTGTTGTGGTCTATGGGGTCTCAAAGAGTCTGACATGACTTAGCGACTGAACAACATGTGTGAGGTGCAAGTAGGTATGTGAACATGTACGTATGTGAATGTGTGTGGTGGTCAAAGGGTGTATATGTGTGTGCACATGTGGGTGTATACGTAAGCATTAGTGTTTGTATGTATGTGAGTGTGTATTCCCAGGTGGTTCAGTGGTAAAGAATCTCCTTGCCAATGCAGGAGATGCAAGAGATGTGAGTTTGATCCCTGGGTCTCAAAGATCCTCTGGAGAAGGAAATGGCAACCCACTCTATATTCTTCCCTGGAGAATCCTGTGGACAGAGGAGCCTGGAAGGCTACAGTTCATGAGGTTGCAAAGAGCTGAATATGACAGAGCAACTGAACACACACACACACACACACAGTGGTGTGAGGGTGTATATGTGTTTGTAGGAATATGTGAGTAAGTGTGAGTGTGTGTGTGCCAGCAGTGGTTGCTCTTGTGGGCTTGGTCCAGTCCTATGGGTACAGGACCTTCCTAAGTGGGGAGCGTCCCGGTCTTCCATTGTCCTGGTTGTGCCTGATCTCAGGCTCACCTCAACCCTGCAGGTGGCCCATGAGCTGGTCATCATCTGCCCAAATCGACACAGTTAACAGAGGAGAAGCCCATGGAAGTCAGAGGAGCTGGTGCCTGCCCCATCACTGCAGGAGTCCTAGAGTCCTAGGAAGGAAGGAGGATCCCCGCTGACAGGGAGAGCACAGACTCCAGCAGATTGAAGGGGCAGAGGAAGCAGGAAATCTACTACAAATCTGACTCCTGTAAATCTATCTGCTTCCTGAATCACAGTGGTTCTCTGGCTCGTGTTTCCTCCAACATTCTCTGTCTGATTGCATTCTTGTATGTGGATACAATTTTCTGCATTTCCTTTTCAATGAAACCTGAAAGCAATGCACTTCACCCACTCGGAACACCAGTTGGTAAGCATTGGACAGCACGTGTATGTATGCACACACTCCTTTCCTTATGTATTAATACTTTCAGCAATTCCCCTAAATGAATCATCCCATCAGTCTGAAATTCTTCAGTACAGAGGACTTTTTGTAACCCGCTGGAGTCCGTGGGTGTGTGTCTATTGGACTAAGTGCCTGCAGACACACACGTACACACATACACTCTCACACATATGACACGCTCACACATTCTTTCTTTCTGGGCTGTCATTTGGGTGTGGATCTGAAGATGTTTTCATCATAACAATGAAGAAAGCTACGTTAAGCTTCGGTAGGACGCTGGTTTCTCTTTCACAAAACTGGGCTTGCCCCTCTGAAGGGAGCCCTCAGCTTGCAATCACTTAGAGGTGCACAATGGTGGTGAATAGTTACCTTCATGTCACTCAGGAATGCAGGGCAATGCAGAGTGTAACAGAGAAGTTGGGGGTCATAGTGTTTTTAAGAAAGCCCTGGGTTCTCATTCTGTGGCAATTCCCCCTCTGCTGGGGTTTCCAAGAACTCCCACCGGGGCTGGGCTGATGGACTTCTTAGCTGCTCCTGCTGACTCTGCTGGCCATCCCCTTGTTTGTGAAAGTCTGGCTCAAATGCCACACATGTGAGTCATCATCGTACATCTTACATCACTCAGCTTCCTTTGAACTTTTGCTCATTAACCAGGCTCCCTTTCTGGAACTTACCATGCGTAAGCATAATGCCTGTTTATTAATGTTTTGGTCCTGAGGTCCTCACAATCCTGCTGTGGGGTATTGTTTCCATCAGTTAAAATGCCGGCATGAGGGTAATGAAGATGAAAAGGACAAAGTCCAGTTCTGCAGTGAGGACTCTGGCAGAACATATCCAGGCTGTAATTTCAGTCTGTTTTATGCCCCTCTCTTCATTTGTGTAAGAGCTGATGATTTTATGACAGAGAAACCGTACATACCTCCTTCACTGAGATGAAGTGTTCCCACAGGAATGTCAGGGTTATTAAGAGAATGAGAGGCAGAATGACAAGGAAATAAAGCTTCGTGTCGGTGTGTTACTCTAAATCCACTTAAAACGAAATGTCTCTGAATCTGCTCTTTCTTCCTGTTTGCCGAGGGGCTGTGATTTATGAGTCCTGAGAGCAGGGCTGTCTAGCTCTTTCATCCCACCTGAGTGAGTGGTCTGCAGGCTGGTGGGGCTGGACCACTATGTCTGAGTGTGAACAGCATCACAGGTGGTCTTGTTTGGGGATTAGACTCCAAGTTGTCAGCATGTCCTAGAGTCACCAAGTAAAGGCTCTGTTCTCAGAGTGAACAGGAGCCTGTGCAGGAGGAGGCTTGCAAAGGACAAAGTGTGTGCAGTGTCGAATGACTGCCCCCAAGTGTCCCTCTGTGGGAGATGAGCACAAAGCAAATAGGTTGCTGCTGCTGCTGCTGATCGGAGAGGGGCTCTGCTGGTGGGGAGAGCACAGAGAGGAGCCCAGGAGAATAATAAGGAGTGGCAAAAGCTCAGTGGAAGCTGCGCCCTCTGTAGGACCGCCTTTCAAAAGCACAGTGCTCTAGCTACGTTTCTAGAGCATGTGCTGTGCGTGCTAAGTCAGTTCAGTTGTGTTTGACTCTTTGTGACGCCATGGACTGTAGCCCTCCAGGCTCCTCTGTCTATGGGAATTCTCCAGGCAAGAATACTGGAGTGGGTTGCCAAGCCCTCCTCCAGGGGATCTTCCCGACCCAGGGATCGAACCTGCGTCTCTTACGTCTCCTGCATTGGCAGGTGGGTTCCTTACCACTAGTAGCACCTGGGTCAAATGTTCACTCTCCCTTGTGGGACAAGCACTGTCCTTGGGGCTGAGCAGCAACTTGAAGAAGGTGATGTCTGTAAAGTAGCTGTGCCTAATGGGACGAAGGGCCTCTTTTCTGGCACCCTGCTGAGCTGCTGTGCTCCTTCGTGTGAATTTTACAAAGGCCCCCTTAGCAGAACACACTCCCCTGGTGTCTTCACTCGTGCATTCAGCCCAGGTGAGCAGACCTTCAGGCTGGATCAGGCCGCCTCTGCCCTGTGGCTGGGCAGAATGGAACAACTCAAGTGGTGGCCCTTCAGATAAACTGCACCCTCTTATACTCCATCCAAGTTGGCAATGGATGAAATCCTCAAAAAACTGGAGAGGGGGCTGAATGTTATACTCCAGAGCTTGGAGCTCTTAGCCGGTGGCCTGTCCTCCATCTCTCTTCCCTTTTGGCCAGTTCAGACCAGCTCTACTCATTTTCCACACTCTTCCTCCAGATTCCTTTTTCCTAAGTTCCAGGTTTGTTTCAGTTCTCATAATTTTAATTCCTAAGAGCCCTTCTTAATCTCTGATTGTTCCTTTTTGTGTCAACTATTCTTGATTAATGGATACAGTGTCTTCTGTTATTTCTCCTAAGATATTAATGACATTTTTTTTGAGGCTGTGTTTTGTTTTCTGTCTTGTCTCTGCTTATCTGATTTGATCTTTCTCCCTCCTTCTCTCCCTTCATTCCTCTCCCCACTTCTCTTTCTTTTGGCTCTCTCTTTCATATTGGAAGATTTCCTGAAGTGCTTGGGAAATCCTTGTCTATTCTTGTTAAAGAGACAGTTGACAGAGATCTGATTGTTTCAGGGGCAGGTTGTGCCACGTGGGGAATACCTTGCAGGGGCCTGTGAGTGTGTGGGTAGATAGGGATCCACACCTTTCTCTTTTTAAAATTTATTTTAATTTTATTAAAAAATTTTATTGGACCATAGCTGATTCACAATATTGTATTAGTTTCAGGTGTACAGCAAAGTGAATCAGTTATAAATAAACATATATCCACTCTTCTTCAGATTCTTTTCTTATATAGGTCATGACAGAGTATTGAGTAGAGTTCCCTGTGCTATACACTGGTTCTTATCAGTTACCTATTTTACATATAATAGTGTGTACATTGGGCTTCCCTGGTGGCTCAGATGGTAAAGAATCCTTTTGTAATGCAGAAGACCTGGGTTCAGTCTCTGGATGGGAAGATCCCCTGGAGGAGGGCATGGCAACCCACCTCAGTATTCTTGACTGGAGAGTTCCCACGGACAGAGGAGCCTCGGACTACAGTCCGTGGTGTGGCAGAGTCGGAGGTGACTGAGCGACTAAGCACAGTGTGTGCATTTCAACCCCAATATCTCAGTTAATCTCTCCGCTCTCCTTTCATCCTTGTAATCATAAGTTTGGTTTCTACATCTGTGATTCTATTTCTGTTTTGTGAATTAGTTCATTTTTATCATTTTTTTATATTTCACATATAAGCGATATCATATGACATTTGTCTTTTTCTGATTGACTTACTTTACTCAGCGTGACAATCTCTAGGTCCATCCATGTTACTGCAAACGGCATTATTTTGTTCTTTTTTTTTATGGCTAATATTCCATTGCATATATGAATGTAGGAGCAGCGGAGGATGCTGCAGCCCAGGGCAAAGTAAGTTGGGGAGGGTATTGTCACCTAGCAGGGGAACCGAGATGGTGACCTCGTGGTTGGTAAACACTTTAATTCTGTGACTTTCTTTCATATCTTCCAAAATTCCTGGTGCACCAAATTCCTGAAACTTTCTGTTGTTTTTTTGGAGCATTTGTCCAGTTTTATAAGAATTCCTTACTTTGTCTACCTTGCTAGTCAATTAGTATTGCTCCCTGGGCTTTATTTACTTTTTAAAATAGCTTTATTGAGGTTAAATTGATGTATAATAAAGCACACATTAAAGGGCACAATCTGATAAATTTTGACATAGGAATGTGCTTGTAAAATCATCGCCACAACCAAGGTAATAAGCATACGAGTCACCCCCGAAGTTTCCTCATGCTCTCTTCCAATCCGTCCCTCCTCTCCCCACCACTCCTATCCCCTGGTAATCACTGGTCTATTTTTCGTTGCTATACATTAATTTACATTTTCTAAAATACATGGAATCACATGCCATACATTTTTTTTAAATGTATTTTTTAATTGGAGGAAAATTTCTTTTCTGAGGAATTCAGTTCAGTTCAGTTACTCAGTCATGTCTGACTCTTTGCGACCCCATGAATCGCAGCACGCCAGGCCTCCCTGTCCAGTACCAACTGCTGGAATCTACCCAAACCCATGTCCATTGAGTCAGTGATGCCATCCAACCATCTCATCCTCTGTCGTCCCTTTCTCCTCCTGCCCTCAATCTTTCCCAGCATCAGGGTCTTTTCAAATGAATCAGCTCTTCACATCAGGTGGCCAAAGTATTGGAGTTTCAGCTTCAACAGCAGTTCTTCCAATGAATACCCAGGACTGATCTTCTTTAGGATGGACTGGTTGGATCTCCTTGCAGTCCAAAGGACTCTCAAGAGTCTTCTCCAACACCACAGTTCAAAAGCATCAATTCTTCGGCGCTCAGCTTTCTTTACAGTCCAACTCTCACATCCATAAGTGGAAAAACCATAGCTTTGACTAGACAGACCTTCGTTGGCAAAGTAATGTCTCTGCTTTTTAATATGCTGTCTGAGGAATGGAGATGCATATATTCTTTTACTTGGCTTTTTTTTTTACTCAGCATAATTGTTCTGAAAGTGACCTTTGTTGTAGCCTCTAATGCTTTCTTTTTTATTTTTGAATAATATTCTATTGTATACATATATCAGTGTTTGTCCACTTACCTGCTGTTGATACTTGTTCCCAATTTGTGGTTATTACAAATAAAGCAGCTATACTCATTTGTGATTGAGTCTTCCTATGAAGATATTTTCTTTTGTCTTGGGTAAATGCCTAGGAATGGAATGGCTGGGTTATATAATTTACATGTATATATAGGTTATATGTTTAATTTTTATGAAACTACCTACATGACCTCCTAAAAGATTGTTTCATTGCACATTAACACTGGCAATGTAAGAATTCCACTTGCTCCATGTCCTTGACAAGACTTGATATAGCCTTTTAAATTTTATCCTCTCTACTAGTGAGTGTTGTGTCTCATTGTTGTTTTAATTTCCATTTCCTTAATAACTGCTCAGATGTTGAGCTTTTTATGCGCTCACTTGTCATCCATACGTCTTCTTTAGTCAAGTATCTATTCACATCTGTTGCCCATTTTTTTGCGGTTGTTTTCTTATTAATAGTTTCTGTGAATTCTTTATATATTATGTATGCTTATATGCATTATTTTTAAAATTAGGGAATGTTTCAAACATGGAAAAAATTTCATATAATAAAATAAAAATCCTATAAACTTGTCACCCGTGTTTAATGCATAACATGTTCTTACATTTGCTTAGATTTTATTTTTTAAAATAAAATTATAGATAAGATACACGGAAATCCCTCTTCTTTACCCCTCTCTTATTTTTTCTCTTCCTTATGCAAAGTAAACATTAATCTGAACTTGTTTCATATCCATGGCTTTATTCTTTTACTGCACACACATACATACTCACATATACACACACATAGACACTAAATTAACAAAGTGTTGGTTATTTCCCTGGGCTTTTCTCTGTTCTTGGACTTTATGCTAATGTAATCATACCATGTATATTCTATGTGACTGCTCTTGCTTACATTATGTTGTTTATTCATATTACATTATGAAATTTATTCATATTGATACATATAGCTGTGGATTACTTCATGATTGTAGGCTTCTGTTATGTGATAACACCAAAATTTGTTTTCATAATACTAATGGTGGACATTTGGGTATTTTCATACTTCTCATTATTATCAGAGATACTGCTAGGAACATTCTTGTGTTTGCTTTCTAGAGCATGCTTCTAAGTGTTACATTAGGAACAGAAAGGATGGGTCCAAGGCGTGCTCGTGCTCCATTTTACTAGGCAACACCTAACATTTTCCTAACTAGTTAAGCAGATTTACAGCTCTTAATTGTGATGAGCGTTTCCACTGATTCACATTCTCTCCAATACTTAGTATGATCAGACTTCATATTTTTGTCAATCTGGTAGATATGAAATGATAACTGAATACTTTTATTGACAATCTGCCCAACCTAGATATTTACTTTCTACTGTCTTCTGGATCCTGTTGCTACTATCAACTGTTTTGTAGATAGCTGTTCTTCTGTAGTTGATCTATTTTACCCTTGAAAGTTAGTTACTCGGTCATGTCCAGCTCTTTGCGACCCATGGTCTGTAGTCCATCAGGCTCCTCTGTCCATGGAATTCTCCAGGCAAGAGTACTGGAGTGGATTGCCATTCTCTTCTCCAGAGGAACTTCCCAACCCAGGGACTGAACCCCATTCTCCTTCTTCGCAGGCAGATTCTTTACTGTTTGAGCTACAGGGAACATTTTTAGTAACCCCAGAAAATTCTCAGTAGCCACATTTTAAAAACATTTATTCTTTCTCATTCTCTGTTATTCACTTTTCAAATTCTAATTGGACTTCCCTGGTGGCTCAGACAGTAAAGAATCTGTCTGCAGTGCAGGAGGCCTGGGTTTGATCCCTGGGTCTCAAAGATCCCCTGGAGAAGGATGGCAACCTGCTCCAGTATTCTTGCCTGGGAAATCTCATGGACAGAGGAGCCTGGTGGGCTACAGTCCATGGGGTCACAAAGAGTCAGACACAACTGAGTGACTTTCACTTCACTTTGACCTTCTCACTTGAACATCCACATCTCTAAACCCCTTTTGCTTTCTCTGTTTCTTTGTTTCCTGGATTTTATTTTGAATTATTTATTTATTTCTATCTTCTAGCCCTCTCTCAGTTCTTGAACTGATGCTTGTCTGTCCACTGTACTTTAACCTGAGTGAAACTTTTTTTCATTTCTAGAAATACTTTTGCAATTTTCAAAGCTTTGTAGGTTTTATTCACAGTGCGTTGTTCCTTGATCATATTTTCAGACTTACTTTAAAAAATTACTTTATAGCATAATTATTTTAGGTTCAGTTTCTATTCATTTCAAAATCTGTGGGATCCAGCAGTCTGTGTTTTTACAGATATTTCAGATTACTCCAATGCAATTGTTCCTCAGAACACTCCATGAGAAACATGGATGATTTAAGAAATGTAAAAATGTCCACTTTTCAGCAATGGGTTTTCTGATCAATTTTTTTTCATAATTTAATAGAAAAAATTATATGTTGATAATTTAAGAATAAAGGCAGGTTTTTTACATTAGAAAAAATGTTAAAATTTTCTTCTTGACATGCTAGTAGAATTTGTATTTCATAGTTCCCCTAAGAATATCCTTTGCAGTATCTTTTTAAACTTTGGTCAAAAGTTAGATTTTATGATTAGCAGGTTAGAAATACTGAGGCTTCTTATGGAAGAGTGGAAAGATATTCTCAGAATTCCATCTGTATAGGACTATGAAGGGGTCATGGATTCTGGAGTTTTCAGAGCAAAATGATTTACTGAACCTCTTAAAATTTAACTGCCATTTATTCTCCCTAAACCAGATAGACCTATGCTGCTGCTGCTGCTAAGTCGCTTCAGTCGTGTCCGTCTCTGTGCGACCCCATAGACGGCAGCCCACCAGGCTCCTCTGTCCATGGGATTCTCCAGGCAAGAACACTGGAGTGGGGTGCCATTTCCTCCTCCAATGCACGAAAGTGGAAAGTCAAAGTGAAGTTGCTCAGTCGTGTCCGACTCTTAGCCACACCATGGACTGCAGCCTACCAGGCTCCTCTGTCCATGGAATTTTCCAGGCAAGAGTACTGGAGTGGGGTGCCATTGCCTTCTCCAGATAGACCTATAGACACATGCAAATCCACAGAAAATTTAAAGGATGACGTCCAATTCTAAAGTATTTTTTGGTGTGTGTGGAATTAAATCCCCAAAGTGAAAGTCAATAACAGTAACACTGAATGATTCGAGAGTCTTTATAGTGTCCTCCTGTCAATAGCTGTAAGAGGTAGGTATTATTATTAATCTTATTTTACAGATGAAGGAGCTGAGGCACAGAAAAGCAATGTGTTCAAGGTCACACTGGGAATAATAGAAAACCTAGGATTAGAACTGTGTTAGTGAGGTTCCAGCACCTTTTCTCTTAACCTCTATGTCATAATATATTTGTTTATATTTTATCCTCTTTATATGTGACTGTGTTCTGTAAGGAGTATAGATTAGCATGTTTAAGGTGTCAGTGATGAGATAGGATGAAGTACTACCTGTGAATTTATAAAACTAAATTATTATAGAGTTCATTATGTTTTACTTTTTAATGCAAGAGATTGTTACCACATAATAGATCAAAAATTGTGTTGAATCACATGAAATGGCCAAGCATTAACCATTTTCAACTTAAGAAAAAACTTCAACTGTAGGTCAAAAATGGTAACTGTAGCTGAAAAATGGTTGATTCTTGGCAATTTCATGTGGTTCAACAAAATATAAGATTTACACCTGCATGTTGCTTTACAGAAGAGCATTTATATCATTCTCTTTGTAGTCATGAGACTTGGATGAGGACATTGTTAGGACCCTTGTTTACAGAGGGAAAGTGTAAGCTGCCCCAAGTGGTGAACACCTGAGAGGGGACAGCATGAATCTTTAACCTAGTTTGTGGGGGCTGATTCTGCCCCTATATGCTGGTACCTGTCCAGAGGTTGCTAATCCTGGGCTGAGGGGTTTTAGGTAGTCCCTTTATATGAGCATGTTGAGCTCATCAAAAACAACTTAATAGAAAACTGAGGAGCAAATCTAAGAGGGAAGGTGCTGACCACCTAAGTAAAGCAGGTGCTACAACTCATCACGTGATTATCTGCTTTTTAAAAGTAATTTATTGAGTTGAAATTCACATAGCACAGAATTAACTACTTTAACAGTTTGGTGGCATTTAGTCCATTCACAATGTTGTACAATCATTATTATTCTATCTAGTTCCAAAACATCCTTGACATCCCTTCAACAAAAAAGAAACTGCACATCCAATAAGCAGTTGCTCCCATTCTCCCTAACTTCTGGCAACCAACAACATGAATTCTGTCTCAATAGATTTACCTATTCTGGACATTTCACATAGATGGAATTGTACAATATGTGACCTTTTGTTTCTGTCTTCTTTCATTTAGCATAATGTTTTCAAGGTTCATCTGGGTAGCATAATGTTTATAGCATGTATCTGACTTCATTCTTGTTATGGTCGAATAATATGCTGTTGTATATGTTTACCAGAATTTGTTTATCCATTCATCTATGGATGCACATTTGGGTTGTTTCCAACTTTTGGCTATGGTGAACAATACTGTGATAAAAACGCACGTTCGTGTATTTGTTTGACCATGTTGTGCTATACTTAGTTGCTCAGTTGTGTCCAACTCTTCGTGACCCCATGGACTGTAGCCTGCCAGGCTCCTCTTTGCATGGGATTGTCCAGGCAAGAATACTGGAGTGGGTTGCCATTCCCTCCTCCAGGGGATCTTTCCAACCCAGGGATGGAACTCAAGTCTCCTGCATTGCAGGTAAATTTTTACCATCTGAGCCACCAGGGAAGCCCAAGAATGGGTAGCCTATCCCTTCTCCAGGGGATCTTCCCAACCTAGGAATCGAACCAGGATCTTCTGCATTGTAGGTGGATTCTTTACCAGCTGAGCTACCACGGAAGCCATTTGTTTCACTACCTGTTTTCAATTTGTATTGGATATATATTAGGAGTGGAATGAAGGGTCATATGGTAACTCTTTGTTTAACTTTTTGAGGAACTTCCAAACTGATTTTCAAAGTGGCTGCCCCATTTTACAATTCCAGCAGCAATATTTGAGGGTTCTGGTTTCTCTACATTCTTGCTGCTGCTACTGCTAAGTCACTTCAGTCGTGTCTGTGCGACCCCATAGATGGCAGCCCACCAGGCTCCGCCGTCCCAGGGATTCTCCAGGCAAGAACACTAGAGTGGGTATGATGAACTCTAGCTTATCTTTTTTTTTTTGTTTTTGTCATTTGTGCTTTTGGTGTTGCATTCAAAAAATCATTCTTTAACCAAAGGTCACGTAGATTTATTCCTATATTCTCTCTTACAGTTCTTTTCTTTTACAGTTTTAGCCCTTAAATTTAGGTTTATGATCATTTTTGAGTCAATTTTTATATTCAGTGGAGGTCTAACAATTCATTTTTGGTAATAAAAATTGTATATATTTAAGTTGTACAACATAATTTTAAAAATATTTTTTATGTGGACCATTTTTAAAGTCTTTACTGAATTTGTTACAATATTACCTCTGGTTTATGTTCCTTTTTTTTTTTTTTGGCCATGAGATATGTGGGATCTTAGTTCCCAAACCAGGATCAAACCTGCATCCTCTCTGTGGAAGGCAAAGTCTTAACCACTGGACCAGCAGGTAAGTCCCTAACATGATGATTTGATATGCATATATGTATTGAAAGGGCTTCCCAGGTTGGGCTAATGGTAAAGAACCTGCCTGCCAATGCAGAAGACTTAAGAGTCCTGGTTGGATCCTTGGGTCGGGAAGATCCCTGGAGGAGGAAATGGCAGCCCACTCCAGGATTCTTGCCTGGAGAATATCCTGGACAGAGGAGCCTGGTGGGCCTCAGACCACAGGATCACAAAGAGTTAGGTACGACTGAAGTGACTTAGCACGAACATGCATGTGTATTGAAATGATTACCACAGTCAAGCTAATTAACGTTTTATCTCCTTGTATGCGTACCATTTGTGATTATCTGTTTTGATCTTTATATTTTTCCTTTAAGCTGTAAACATATTGAGAGCAAGACAATTAATATTTGCTTATCATTGTTTCCTCAACCTCTTGTACCATTTCTGATATGCTTGCAAAGTAAATGAGACCTTACTGAAATCATTTCATCTTAAGAATCAGTTTACATTCTATAAATCAATTGCTCTGGACCACATCATTCTATGTGAATCTTCAAGCCTGAATTGTAAAATTATGTTCATTTTTCTCAACTGTGATGACTTAATAATATGATTATGTATCCTTTAATAACGGGTCCCTGCCCACTCCCAGACTGGGCAACTATCATCTAATTTTAGCTTGCGAGCTCTCTGGAAAAACCTACTATTTCCTGGCACAGAGCACCTATTGAATAAGTCTGTTTTATAGTGGAGCCAAGAATAACAATCATTTCTCATAGTTGAAGTCATTGAAAATACCATAAATGGCCATACCTTTTTGTCATTCCAGAGATAGGTCATTTTTAAATTGGCAGTCTCAATAATAATGATGATTATGCAGCGAATGCAGTTTCCTTTGAAACACCCTGAAGTATTCTCATGGAAACCTTTTTTATTCTTACTGTATCCTTGTAAAGTAGGAAAGGGATGAGTAATTGTTTGTGTCAAATGACCATTTCCTTAAGCTCAGTGAATTGGGGTATTCTTATACATTTCTATTATACAACTTTAGTTTCATGGTTTTCTTTTGTTCTGGTTACTGTGATGGGCTATGTGAATCCTTTATTGGTACGATTTCCATCACCTCAAAAGTATATTTTTATGTGTTTCAATGAAGCCATTTAATAATAAATTTCTCATGAAAAATACTATTGATTTGACAATACAGTTTGGGCATGAAATATTATTTGACTTTTAGAAGAGTTGGGATGAAATATGTTTTCTCTGAGCATTAAAATGTATGTGTCTCATGAATCAGTGTTATTTCTCTGATTTCAAAGAAGCTATTCAGGCAAAAAACTACTTTTGTGGTACTATATTCACTAGGGAAGCACATCACTTCATTTCATAGTGTGTGGTGCCTTTAGAAGACATATCTTAATAAATAAAACGTAGTTTTCTTGTTATTCAAGCAAACATGGCAGGTGATAGAAAATGAAGAAAACTTTTCATTCATTTTATATTTCACTCATGACAGTGAAATACCAAAGTCTGACTTTAAAGAGATTACATTAGGAGGGAAAACAACGGATCAATTCCATTTGTAAATATAGATGAAAACCCCAAAAGTACTCTAAATATTAGCAAATAAAATTCAGCAGTGAATTAGAAAACAAATCTTGCTTGACCAGGTGGAATTTACTCCAGGACTGTAAAAATGACTCAATGTGTTTAGCAAACTCATTACATAAACACATTAAAAAAAACATGTAATTATAGCAACAGATTTAAAGTAACATTTGAGTAATTTTTAGCTATTGGTAGTGTAAGCCGAAAATGAAATAGGACTAAGAATAAACTACTGAAACATAATGAAGGCAGTTTACCAGAAATCTACATGTCAAATTATGAAATATTAAGTATCTAAAATGTGAAACATGACTGCAATGCCCTCTACCATCACTATTAAAGGACATGATTTTGGAGTGTCTAGCTAATGTAATAAAATAAGACAGAGGAAATAAGTCATATTACTTTTAGAACAGAAGTATCAAAATTATCTGTATTTGTAGATGATAGAATTGCAGGCTTGAAAAATACAACAGGTCAAATTAAAAGAAAAACTAATGAATTAAAGAGATAATTTTGCAAACAAAACAAATAAAATTAATAGTTTAAAATATTATTAATCAATAGAAATTAAATGGAAAACTACCCCATTTAAAACAAAACTAAAAGCTAGAAAATCAATGGAAATTAAATGAATTTAATAATAAAAATAAAAACTAAAAAATGAAAATGAATTTAACAGAACATATTGGAAGACTATTAAACAGTCTTTAGACAAGGTGATGTATAGCGAGTTGAGCTAAGAGATATGCAGTCTTCAGAACTTCTCTGAGTCTCTTGGCTCTGCCCTCCTCATAGGCTTCCTCTGGTGCATGTATGCTAAGTCACTTCAGTCACGTCTGACTCTTTGTGACCCTATGGACCACAGCCAGTGAGGCTCTTCTGTCCATGGGATTCTCCAGGCAAGAGTATAGGAGTGGGTTGCCATTTCCTTCTCCAGGTGATCTTCCTGGCCCAGGGATCGAACCCACATCTCTTACATCTCCTGCACTGGCAGTCGGGTTCTTTACCACCAGCACCATCTGGTAAGCTTCCTACAGATGCTCAGATCCTGTAGCAAGTCTTGGCCTCTTCCCATGCATGGCCACTTCCAGAGGAAGAAGAGAGATGGTAACTTGTGGGTGTTGACCCAGTTGAGCAAGAAGTAGCTTTCTCCAAAGACCACACAGCTCTCTTCATATCCTTTCAGCCAGAATTGGGCTGCATGCCAACTTTCAAACCAAACTTTGGGGAAAAATTAGACAAGTTAGCATTACATTGAAATTGAGTGGGGACAGCTTCCCATTCATTGGAAGGACTGATGCTGAAGCTGAAATTCCAATACTTTGGCCACCTGATGTGAAGAATTGACTCATTTGAAAAGACCCTGATGTTGGGAAAGATTGAAGGCGGAGGGAGAAGGGGATGATAGAGGATGGGATGGTTGGATAGCATCACTGACTTAAAGGACATGAGTTTGAATAAGCTCCGGGAGTTGGTGATGGACAGGGAAGCCTGCATTGCTGCAGTCCATGAGGTTGCAAAGAGTTGGACATAACTGAGTGACTGAACTGAACTGAACTTCCCGTGAAAACATGGCAGAACTTGTTTCCTGAGAAAAGTCTGGGATTATATTGCTAAGGAGGAAGTAGAAAGGGATTAATCATCTTTTTGGAAGAAAAAAAGACCCTTACCTTGTTCAATGTAAATAAATCCCAAAAGGTTTAAATAACTAACTGTAAAACAAAACAAACCTATAAAAATATTAGAAGGAAACAAAGAAGAATATGTATCTAACCTTAGAGTGAGGAAGGCCTTCTCAAGTGACAGACAAATAATAATAGATTCACTGCATATGGTAACATTTCTATATGGCAAAGAATATTGGAGGAGTCACGTAAATGATAGAAAGGTGAAAATTTTGCAATAAATATAGACAAAAGTTTAATATTTTTCCTACTGCAAAGAATTTCTGTATAAAGGGAAAAAAAGCAAAGATCTGGTTGAAAAATATGTCAAAGGGTATGAATAGCCTAGACAAAATGGAAGACGTGAGAAAAGATTAGAATGCTCAATTTCACTAGTTCACTAGGATTAAGAAAATTTAAATTAAAACAAAAATATGCAGTTTTCTAGCAAATTTTAATAATTTGGAAAAAAATTGATAGGATCCAAGATCTAAAAAGGCCTGGAGAAACTGGCACCCTGTAATTTTACTAATGGGAATGTCAATTGCTGCAACTTCTAGCTGTAGAAATCGGGGAAGCAATCTGGAAGTAACTGTTAACTCTGTAAGTATAAAAATCCCACTTTTAACAATATATTTTACCAAAAATAAAAAAAACACAGAAATGTACATCTAAAGATATTCTTATGCATTTTCTTAATAGCAAAGCACAGGAAACCATCTGAATATCCATCTATGGTGGAATTGCTGATGAAACTGTGGTACACACAAACTGTGGACAAGCATGATGCTATTGAAGGTGAAGGGAGGTACAGTCATAGGACTATGAGTATGGAACAGGAGTGAAGTGAAAGGAAGAGAAACAAGTGCCAAAAAGAGCCGATTGTAGCTTAATAGGAAGGCACAGCAGGGTGCTCATTATCTGGAGTATTTTTAGTCAGGCTGGACAGAAAGAACAGGAAGACACTGTTAAACCATCAGAGGAAGGGAGAGTTTATTTCCTGGTACTCTTATCTTGTCTCCCTTTATTAAGTTTCCCCTTGAGGGTTTGGCACCCTCTATCTCTCCCCCACTCCCATACTTTTGAGTACACTACCCTGGAGAAGTCAAATCCCAAGCACCAGCTAAGGTGATAGGTGGTGGTAATGCAGGAGCCTGAGAGTCTGGTCAGGCCACACCTGTGCACTGGAGTTGCTGCAGCTCCCACCATCACAGCTACCAAAACAGAATGTGAAGGAGCTTGATTTCACTCAGGAGTGAGGTCAACCTATCCTGGCTTTTGGATGGGACATAGTGGAAGCTGTAGCTGCAGTCATGGTGGCAGCAGCTTGGGATGTCCATGAACAAGGGGCCAAGATGTTCAGATTTCACAAATCATCATCCAGTAGCTCTTGAGATTCCTTCTGCTCCAGTTTGTCTCTTACCTCTGGTTGGTAGACTACATTCTCTTATCTTTTCCCTTTTCCTTTATGTTTTCCATCTGTTCATCTCTTTCAGAATCTTTTCTTCTAATCTGTATCCCTATTCACTTTTTTTCTCCTCAGTGGTGTCTAATCTGCTGTTAAGTCCATTGAGTTTTAATATGAATAATTTTATTTTTTCTGTTTTAGGATATTCACTGTTTTTATTTAAAAGTTTCCAATATTCTGCCAGAAATTTCAGTTTCATTCTTAATTTGCTTGATGATATTAAAGGTAGTTATTTTAGTGTCAAACTAGGTTTTATATTCTATTGATAAGTTATTATTAATTTTATGATATATGATAATGGTCAGATGGCTAGGTTGTTAAATTATATATTGAAGTCCTTAGAGGTGAAATATTATGTCTGGGATTTGTTTTAAAATGCCACCCCCCATATGTATATGAGTGTAGTTATTGAATAATTTGTGCTAATATTGGGGGTTCAATATACTATTCTTTCTCTGATGTATGCCTAAAACTCTCCAAAATAATAATAAAATTTTTTTAATAAGTCTTGTTCTGATGACTCAATTTCTGGGAGGTGCTCCTCAGAGTTTGCTTCTATTTTCTCTTGACTTTTTTGGTTTATTTTCCTGCGTTTTGTCTCATGGATGTTTGGTATTTTTGACTGAGGGTCAAATGGCAAGTATATGACAGGTAGTAGGCTGTATGTGACAAGTAGTAGAAATAATTTGAGACCTAATCTGATATCGTCCTCCAGGAAAGATTTGGGCTTTCTCCCAACTGGCAGCTGGGACATTCACAATAATCCAGTTTCACACATGATTTGAAGGTGGGATTCAGTCCCTATGAGAAACAATCAACATTTGGGTCACCCTTATTCCTAGGATGGGAGCTCTTCATAGTCCCCACCCAGAGTGCAGGTGGCCTAGGAGACTCTCCTGCCCTTTGGTTGGCACTGGGCTCCAGGATTTATCTCCTCCACTGAAAGGCTGCCAGGAACTCTTGATTCCTCTTATTTGCTTTTTTTTTTTTTTTTTTGAATTGGTCAACATCTCTGGCAAGACTAGGCCTCCTTCCATCCTTCCTTTACCACTCAGATTTTTCACTGCTAATTCTTTGTTAGCTGTTTTTTTCCTTGGTAGCTTAAGCAGATTTTCTTCTTTTGTTTTTTCTTTATCTTTTTAATATTTACTGTTCAAGCTAATCTCAAAGAGGACTGGCTGAATTAGTAAGTCCAATGGTACCATATGCCATCTTTTTTCTTTTTTTTTTGTCCTTTGATGGGTCTCACCTGTCTTCTTTACCATCACTTCTGCTTAGGGGCCTATGAAGACTGCCTTGAGAGAGCTTCCTGCTTTCATTTATGAACTGAAAGCTGCTCTAGCCATCCTCAGAGCTGTTGATGCCCACAAAGCTCTTGGTGGTCCAGTCATATGGATTCCAGCCATTTGTGTCTCTTTGCAACAAGTCCATGTGCTCCCTGATAGGCATGGATAACTAAACTGACTGCCCTTGAGGACAGAGAGTGTGGCTGCCTGTGCTGGTGTCTCCTGAGTGTAGAGGAAATACCTGTGGCAGGTGAATGGGCTTGACTGAGAACTGAAAACTCATCCCAGAAAAACTGATGAAGTGGACTGCTCATCACTGGTGACTCTGTCTGGCACAAATCACATTTTTTTTTTCCCCAGCAGTAAGGTTTTTAGATGCTTTTAGAGGCTGTAGCTTAAGACTATTTCAACTTCTTCTAGGATTCAATTTAGTTCAACAAACATCAATATAGAAAGGAGAGAGGGAGGAAGAGAGGAAAGAAAGAAGAAGGAGCAAAGTCAGTGGAAGGGGCTACTCTCCCATTTACTCTCCTTGAAATCATCAACAGATTCAGAGCTGAGACATCTAGTATCCATGTGAAGAGTGGCTACAGCTCATGATTGTTCAGTCACGTCTGACTCTTTGTGACCCCACGAACTGTAGCCTGCCAGGATGGTCTGTCCATGGGATTCTCCAGGCAAGAATACTGGAGTGGGTAGCCATTCCCTTCTTCAGGGGCTCTTCCCAGCCCAGGGACTGGACCTGGGTGTCTCGCACTGCAGTCAGATTCTTTACTGTCTGAGCCACCAGGGAAGCCCCATGATACCTGGAGCTGGAACAATTTAGTAGGTTGGAACACCTGGGCAAGAGGGTGAGCTACTAGTTTTCCTGTGTGCTGTTTGCCTGAAAGGCAAGTCTGGTCTTTAACCACATGAGCTTTTACTCACCCTAATGGTTTTTATTGAAAGAGATCATTTATAAATACAAAAGAAAGATTTGTAAAAGTTAGCATAATTCCATCCAAACACCACATAGGGATAAATGGAACCTAGTTAAATAAGGTAAGCCCTGTTATTCTGTCTTCATCTCTAATCCCTGCCACTGCCCTATCTGCCCACAACATTGATGATGTATCTATTATATTGAGCTTGAGTGTGCAGGCACTACTCATAATGTTTTATGTGGATTCATTTATTTGATCTCAAGACAATCTCACTCACTCCCATTTTATAGATAAAGAAACTTAAACATAAATTAATAACTTATCCATCAAGTGGTGGAGGTGAGATTCAAACTCGGAAAGTTTGGTTCTAGAGTCTGTGTTTTTTTTGCTAACCTCATCTGGTCCTGAGCACAAAGCCATTCTGTTGGTCTTCTCCTTCCTGAAGGCAGGAAGTCCATCCTCATTTTGGGCAGTCCTAGGCAATGACACCCCACTCCAGTACTCTTGCCTGGAAAATCCCATGGATGGAGGAGCCTGGTGGGCTGCAGTCCGTGGGGTCACGAAGAGTCAGACACGACTGAGCGAGTTCACTTTCACTTTTCACTTTTCACTTTCATGCATTGGAGAAGGAAATGGCAACCCACTCCAGTGTTCTCGCCTGGAGAATCCCAGGGATGGGAGAGCCTGGTGGGCTACCGTCTATGGGGTCGCACAGAGTCGGACACGACTGAAGTGACTTAGCAGCAGCAGCAGCTTATAACACAGGAGAATTAAGGTCATTCTCTAGAGTCATATCTCACTTAGAAACAATTTTCCACTTGCGGTGCCCCTCACCTATTTTACTATGCTTCCAAGTTAAGCTTTATGTAATCTGACTGTTATAGACAAACCACCCCAAGTCTCAGAGACCTATAGAGTTTTTCAGAGTTTGCAGTCACAATGGATATGGGTCAGGAATTCTTAAAAAAACTTCCAGCTAAATAGATTTCTGACTCATAAAGGGTATCTTATTCCTCAGTTACTCTAGATCAGACTGATTACAGAAAACACCTCTGTAAGGCCTGCTGCTACCAGCTTTTGCATAATTTCCAGCAAAGAGGCAAAATTGCGAGTGCTGCATAAATGCATGCTAAGTTGCTTCAGTGGTGTCTGACTCTTTGCAACCCTACGAACTATAGCATGCCAGGCTTCTCTGTCCATGGGATTCTCCAGACAAGAATACTAGAGTAGGTTGACATACAAGTGGTGCCAACCACTTAATTTGGTGCCAACCAAATAATTCCAAATTTTGTGTTTGTGGTGAGCACTTAAACAAAACAAAAATACAGGTTTTTAATAGTTATCAGTATTACATAAATAGGAAAATAAATCAAGCATGAAAGCTGTGTTAAATACATCAAAGTGCTTTCATTGAAAAAAGTACAACGACATGATCCTTCCTATCATGATCAGGCAAGTGGCAAATTCTTTGGCATGTGATCTATATAGAAATGGCAAAAGGCCTTATCCACTAGAAGGAGGGAAGACCCCTGCTTCAGAGACAAGATAAGAGTGATCTCGGTGGCCAGTAGCAGGGCCAAGCTGTTGTCAAGTGTCTGGGCCCACAGGTCTTTGGGGTGAGTCTCATTGGTCACACTGGTCAGGGAAGTAGATGGACACCCTGCTTGATCAATAAAACTGAAAAACATTGAGTCAACATTCGGGAGCCTTGAGCAAGGAAACCAGAGGAGAGGCCTTGAGTGAGGAGCTGGTTGGTTCTCTTGACCTTAGGCCCTGAGAAGCTGCCACAGAAACACACTGTGAGTCTTCCTCTGCCTTCCTGAACATGACCTGAAGCCCTTAATCAGGGTGACTCTTCTTGAGGGAGACAGAGACTCCGATTTTCAGGAAGCCATAGACACAAGCTCTGAGCTGATGTGAATCCACCCAGAGCTGGGACTTCACGGAGGGTGGGAGGGTCAGAGGATAAATGGAGTTTTGGCTTATATCTATTTCCTGGTAGGCCCAGTGACTTTGGAAACCCATCTGATGGTTATTTTCATATTAGTTTCCTGAATATAGAGTTAGAATAGAAATATTCATAATGATAAATGACATATAACCTAAAAACTTTTGAATCACTATACCGTACACCTGAAACTTATATATTACTGTAAATCAACTATACCTCAATAATAAAAAAAAAAGATTGACATACTCAGCAATCAGCTGCATCCCCACATGGGATCCCTTATTGATAGAGGAAGTGCCTCTCTGCCACAAATGATCAATGGCACCCTTGGGAACCATCCTCCATGTGCAACCAAAACCAATACAGCACCTCTGGGAGAACTGCAAAGATGAGCACCACCATCAAACACTGAGACACAGAGATAGTGACTGTACCGTCTCTCCATTTTATTAACTGATGCAAAGGAAGGGAATTCTTTGAGAATAACAATAAATTATCATAAACTGGTCACTTGTGACTCTAACTGCCGGCACTCTTCATGATGTGGTCTCTACTAGGGAAAATTGCCACGGCCCTTGATGCCTGGTACAAACTATCACCCTGGCTAGTCCTTTCTCTTTATTCAAATAAATAAAAGCAGAAGCAATATACTTTCAGCAAGCAGGAAAGCAACACTCCTTCACTATTCCAGAGCCATTTCACTAGGAAACTGAGAATTACATTTTCCAAATTCCTTTGCAGGAAGTAGTCTGGAGGTAAGTTCAATTCAGCTCAGTCACTTAGTTGTGTCTGACTCTTCGTGATCCCATGGACTGCAGCACACCAGGCTTCCCTGTCCATCGCCAACTCCTGGAGCGTACTCAAACTCCTGTCCTTTGAGTCAGTGATGCCATCCAACAATTTCATCTTCTGTCATCTCCTTCTTCTCCCACCTTCAATCTTTCCCAGCATCAGGGTCTTTTCAAATGAGTCAGCTCTTCTCATCAACTGGCCAAAGTATTGGAGTTTCAGCTTCAGCATCAGTCCTTCCAATGAATATTCAGGACCGATTTCCTTTAGGATGGACTGGTTGGATCTCCTTCAGTTCAAGGGACTCTCAAGAGTCTTCTCCAACACCACAGTTCAAAAGCATCAATTCATTTCAGCGCTCAGCTTTCTTTATAGTCCAACTCTCACATTCATAAATGACTACTGGAAAAACCATAGCTTTGACTAGACAGACTTTTGTTGGCAAAGAAATGTCTCTGCTTTTTAACATGCTGTCCATGTTGGTCATAACTTTCCTTCCAGGGAGAAAGTGCCTTTTAATTTGATGGCCGCAGTCATGATCTGTAGTGATTTTGAAGCCCCCCAAAATAAAATCTGTCACTGTTTCCATTGTTTCCCCATCTATTTGCCATGAAGTGATGGGGCCAGATGCCATGATCTTAGTTTTCTGAATGCTTAAATTTCTTAAAAAGTTTTCTCAAAAAGTTTTAATTTCTTAAAAACTTTTAAGCCAATTTTTTCACTCTCTTCTTTCACTTTCATCAAGAGGCTCTTTAGTTCTTTGCCTTCTGCCATAAGAGTGGTGTCATCTATATATTTGAGGTTATTGATATATCTCCCAGCAATCTTGATTCCTGCTTGTGCTTCATCCAGCCTAGCATTTCACACTATGTACACTGCATAGAAGTTAAATAAGCAGGGTGACAATGCACAGCCTTGATGTACTCCTTTCCTGATTTGGAACCAATCTGTTGTTCCATGTCCAGTTCTAACTGTTGCTTCTTGACCTGCATACAGATTTCACAGGAGGCAGATCAGGTGGTCTGGTATTCCCATCTCTTGAAGAATTTTCCACAGTTTGTTGTGATCCACATAGTCAAAGGCTTTGGCATAGTCAATAAAACAAAAGTAGATGTTTTTCTGGAACTCTGTTGCTTTTTCGATGATCCAGCAGATGTTGGCAATTTGACCTCTGGTTCCTCTGCCTTTTTAAAATCCAGCTTGAATATCTGGAAGTTCAGGGTTCATGTACTGTTGAAGCCTGTTGTGGAGAATTTTGAGTATTACTTTACTAGCGTGTACAACTGTGCAGTAGTTTGAGCATTCTTTGGCATTGCCTTTCTTAGGGATTGGAATGAAAACTGACCTTTTCCCCTCCTGTGGCCACTGCTGAGTTTTCCAAATTTGCTGGCATATTGAGTGCACGCTTTCACAGCATCACCTTTCAGGATTTGAAATCGCTCAACTGGAATTCCATCACCTCCACTAGCTTTGTTCGTAGTGATGCTTCCTAAGGCCCACTTGACTTTGCATTCTAGGATGTCTGGCTCTAGGTGGGTGATCACACCATCGTGGTTATCTGGGTCATTAAGATCTTTTTTGCATTGTTCTTCTGTGTATTCTTGCCACCTCTTCTTAAAAGCATTTTCTGCTTCTGTTAGGTCCATACCATGTTTGTCTTTAATTGCGCCCATCTTTGCATGAAATGTTCCCTTGGTATCTCTAATTTTCTTGAAGAGATCTCTAGTCTTTCCCATTTTATTGTTTTCCTCTATTTCTTTGCACTGACCACTGAGAAAAGCTTTCTTATCTCTCCTTGCTATTCTTCAGAACTTTGCATTCAAATATGTATGTCTTTCCTTTTCTCCTTTGCTTTAGCCTCTCTTCTTTTCTCAGTTATTTGTAAGGCCTCCTCAGACAACCATTTTGCATTTCTTTTTCTTAGGTATGGTCTTGATCACTGCCTCTGTACAATGTCTCAAACCTCTCTTCATAGTTCATCAGGCACTCTGTCTATCAGATCTAATCCCTTGTATCTATTTCTCACTTCCACTGTATAATCATAATGGATTTGATTTAGGTCATACCTGAATGGTCTAGGGGTTTTCCCCACTTTTTTAAATTTAAGTTTGAATTTGGCAATAAGGAGTGTATGATCTAAGCCACAGTCAGCTCCCAGTCTTGTTTTTGCTGACTGTATAGAGCTTCTCCATCTTTGGCTGAAAAGAATATAATCAATCTGATTTTGGTATTGACCATCTGGTGATGTCCATGTGTAGAGTCTTCTCTTGTGTTGTTGGAAGAGGGTGTTTGCTAAGACCAGTGGGTTCTCTTGGCAAAACTCTGTTAGCCTTTGTCCTGCTTCATTTTGTACTCCAAGGCCAAATTTGCCTGTTATTCCAGGTATTTCTTGACTTCCTACTTTTGCATTCCAGTCCCCTTATGCTGGGAGGGATTGGGGGCAAGAGGAGAAGGGGACGACAGAGGATGAGATGGCTGGATGGCATCACTGACTCGATAGACTTGAGTCTGGGTGAACTCCTGGAGTTGGTGATGGACAGGGAGGCCTGGCATGCTGCGATTCATGGGGTTGCAAAGAGTTGGACACGACTGAGCGACTGATCTGATCTGATCTGATAATGAAAAGGACATCGTTTTTGGGTTTTAGTTCTAGAAGATCTGTTCAACTTCAGCTTCTTCAGCATTACTCGTTGGGGCATAGACTTGGATTACTGTGATATTGCATGGTTTTCCTTGGAAACGAACAGAGATCGTTCTATTGTTTTTGAGAGTGCATCCAAGTATTGCATTTCAGACTCTTTTGTTGACTATGATGGCCACTCCATTTCTTCTAAGGGATTCTTGCCCACAGTAGTAGATACAATGGTCATCTGAGTTAAATTCACCCATTCCATTCCATTTTAGGTCACTGATTCCTAAAACGTCGATGTTCACTCTTGCCATCTCCTGTTTGACCGCTTCCAATTTACCTTGATTCATAGATCTAACATTCCAGGTTCCTATGCAATATTATGAAGAAGGCAATGGCACCCCACTCCAGTACTCTTGCCTGGAGAATCCCATGGATGGAGGAGCCTGGTAGGCTGCAGTCCATGGGGTCGCGAAGAGTCGGACACGACTGAGCGACTTCACTTTCACTTTTCACTTACATGCATTGGAGAAGGAAATGACAACCCACTCCAGTATTCTTGCCTGGAGAATCCCAGGGATGAAGGAGCGTGATGGGCTGCTGTCTATGGGATTGCAAAGAGTCGGACACGACTGAAGTGACTTAGCAGCAGCAGCAGCAGCATGCAATATTGTTCTTCAAAGCATTGGACTTTACTTCCATCACCAGTCACACCCACAATGGAGTATTGTTTTTGCTTTGGCAACATCTCTTCATTCTTTCTGGAGTTATTTCTCCACTGTTCTCCAGTAACATATTTGGCACCTACTGACCTGGGGAGTTCATCTTTCAGTGTCCTATCTTTTTGCCTTTTCATATTGTTCATGGGGTTATCAAGGCAAGAATACTGAAGTGGTTTGCCATTCCCTTCTTCAGTGGACCACGTTTTGTTGAACTCTCCTCGTCATTTATTCTTTAACATTTATAATTAATTTCTAACATTTCTAACTAACCTGGCTGCTTCAGGGTCTTAGTTGTGTCATGTAGGTTCTTTCCTTGAGGTGCACGAACTCCCTACTTTTGGTGCATGGGCTCAGTAGTGGCAACACAAGGGCTTAGCTGATCCACACCACGTGGGATCCCAGTTTGCTGACCAGGGATTAAACCTGTGTCCCCTGCAATGCAAGGCAAATTCTTAACTATTGGACCACCAGGGATGTCCCATATTAGATTCTATTTAGATTCACTAAAGTAAGGCTGTTCAAGCTGGTTTTAGAAAAGGCAGAGGAACCAGAGATCAAGTTGCCAACATCCGCTGGATCATCAAAAAAGCAAAAGAGTTCCAGAAAAACATCTATTTCTGCTTTATTGACTACACCAAAGCCTTTGACTGTGTGGATCACAATAAACTGTGGAAAATTCTGAAAGAGATGGGAATACAAGACCACCTGACCTGCCTCTTGAGAAACCTATATGCAGGTCAGGAAGCAACAGTTAGAACTGGACATGGAACAACAGACTGGTTCCAAATAGGAAAAGGAGTATGTCAAGGCTGTGTATTGTCAGCCTGCTTATTTAATTTATATGCAGAGTACATCATGAGAAACGCTGGGTTGGAAGAAGCACAAGCTGGAATCAAGATTGCCAGGGAAATATCAATAACCTCAGATATGCAGATGACACCACCCTTATGGCAGAAGGTGAAGAGGAACTAAAAAGCCTCTTGATGAAAGTGAAAGAGGAGAGTAAAAAAGTTGGCCTAAAGCTCAACATTCAGAAAACGAAGATCATGGCATCTGGTCCCATCACTTCTTGGGAAATAGATGGGGAAACAGTGGAAACAATGGCTGACTTTATATTTTGGGGGGCTCCAAAATCACTGCAGATGGTGATTGCAGCCATGAAATTAAAAGATGGTTACTCCTTGGAAGGAAAGTTATGACCGACCTAGATAGTATATTCAAAAGCAGAGACATTACTTTGCCAACAAAGGTCTGTCTAGTCAAGGCTATGGTTTTTCCAGTGGTCATGTATGGATGTGAGAGTTGGACTGTGAAGAAAGCTGAGCACCGAAGAATTGATGCTTTTGAACTGTAGTGTTGGAGAAGACTCTTGAGAGTCCCTTGGACTGCAACGAGATCCAACTAGTCCATTCTGAAGGAGATCAGTCCTGGGTGTTCACTGGAAGGATTGATGCTAAAACTGAAACTCCAATACTTTGGCCACCTCATGTGAAGTATTGACTCATTGGAAAAGACCCTGATGCTGGGAAGGATTGGGGGCAAGAGGAGAAGGGAACGACAGAGGATGAGATGGCTGGATGGCATCACCAACTCGATGGATGTGAGTTTGAGTGAACTCCGGGAGTTGGTGATGGACAGGGAGGCCTGGAGTGCTGCGATTCATGGGGTTGCAAAGAGTGGGACATGACTGAGAGACTGAACTGAATTGAACTGAACTGAAAGTAAGGCTTGGCTTAACATGGCCTAGCACAGATCGAATCTGTTGGGCTATTTGTTTTTGTGAATAAGAGCAAGAGTATTTGTTCATTTACATATTATCTATGCTGTTTTGATGCTATTAACATCCCACTTGACTGATGGTAGAGACTCTGTAGCCCAGAGAACCAAAAGTCTGTACTATTGGTCTAGGGAAGGATTGGGAAGGCAGGGTTGAGGCTGGGTGCTTTTCCTGTGGCTTCTGTCTTTGTAGTTTTCTCCTCCAAGAGCCTCCCCAGTGCTGTGTCCTCTGATCTCTCATTTCCTGAGTGTGAGGAGACTCATTCCTTGATGTGCTGGGACACAGCGCCACCGGCTCTGAATTTAGACTGGTATGGCTCCAGAAATGAACTCAGAGGCAGTAACTCCCCAACTGGGCTGGTTCTTAATGTTTCAAAATCATTCCAAGAACCCTAGCTTAAAATCTGTTCCTTCAATAATTTTTGAAATAGTTAAATCCAAGTATTAAAACTTTTCTTGATCAGGTACACAAACTTTTGGGTCTCCTAAGTTGAATCCTGACTGCTATATACCTCATGTCTGTGCACCAGTTATAGACATTTAAATAGACACATATTTCTTCATATAGATCATTTATAATTTATAACACAAATGTGTCTATTGTATGTATAAAACAGAGACAAAGACATCATAATATTTTTTATTCAGTAAATTAAAAGGCAAAGACTAGCTGTATCTCACAATCTTAACAGGTTTGGTGGAAAACTCCCTGGTGTTGACTGAATTAGAAATATCTAGAGAGCCAGTAGGAAAGTTATGACCAACCTGGATAGCATATTGAAAAGCAGAGACATTACTTTGCCAACAAAGGTCCATCTAGTCAAGGTTTTGGTTTTTCCAGTGGTCATGTATGGATGTGAGAGTTGGACTGTGAAGAAGGCTGAGTGCCAAAGAATTGATGCTTTTGAACTGTGGTGTTGGAGAAGACTCTTGAGGGTCCCTTGGACTGGAAGGAGATCCAACCAGTCCATTCTGAAGGAGATCAGCCCTGGGATTTCTTTGGAAGGAATGATGCTAAAGTTGGAACTCCAGTACTTTGGCCACCTCATGCAAAGAGTTGACTCATTGGAAAAGACTCTGATGCTGGGAGGGATTGGGGGCAGGAGGAGAAAGGGACGACAGAGGATGAGATGACTGGATGGCATCACCAACTCGATGGACATGAGTCTGAGTGAACTCTGGGAGTTGGTGATGGACAGGGAGGCCTGGTGTGCTGCGATTCATGGGGTTGCAAAGAGTCGGACACGACTGAGCGACTGAACAGAACTGAAGAGAGCCAGTTGTCTTCTCCTTCTGGGATCCCTATTATGCATTGGTTGGCATGATTTATATTATCTCATAGATCTCTTACATTGTTTTCTTTTTTTTTTTTTCATTTGGCTTTCTGTCTGCTGTTCTGATTGAGTGAAGAAGGGTGGAAGAGGGATGGATTCGGAGTTTGGGATTAGCACACACAAACTATTAATAGTATAGATAAAATAGATAAGCAAAAAGGTCCTATTGTATAATACAAGGAACTATATTCAATATTCTATGAAAAACCATAATAGGAAAGAATATGAAAAAGACTATATATATATACACATGCAGGCATGCTGTCAGTCATGTCCAACTCTTTGTGACCACATGGACTTCAGCCCGCCAGGCTCCTCTGTCCATGGGATTCTCCAGGCAAGAATACTGGAGAGGATTGCCATGCCCTCCTTCATGGGATCTTCCTGACCCAGGAATCGAACCTGAATTTCCCACATTGCAGGTGATTCTTTACTGCTGAGCCACTGGTAAGCCTGTGTGTGTGTGTGTGTGTGTGTGTGTGTGTGTATATATATATATATATATATATATGTATATATATATATGAAAGAATCACTTTGCTGTACAGCATAAATTAACACAAATTGTGAATCAACTGTACTTCAATAAAATTTTAAAAAAGAGAAAGACCTAGCTTTGCCTGTTTCTGCAGAGCTGGCCCATGGCCAGAATGATTTCTCAGGTGCAGAATGATCCCTGACTCTGTGATGTGTGCCCCATCCAGTCTCCAAGGCCTGTTGCACAACAGTGGAGGTGGGTGAATAGGGAGGATGTTTTGTTATGCAACTCAGCTTCCTTATTAAGTCACCTCTGATGGTAAGGCTTAGTGAGCTTAATTAGGAGATTTAAGGTCTAAAGGAACACTGGCTCCATACAGAAAAGAGCTGAGGGTGACACGCTAGAAGTCAATTACAACAAGATAACATCATGCTTCCAGCGCAGGTAAGCCATCAGTCCTACCTTTCATTAAGATAATCTAAGTTTGTTTTCTGAGTTACGCTGGGGCGTGGCTAGGGTTGGGCTGCATGCCAGAACCAAGACATGGTCTCCTGGTGCTTTGCGGAATCTCCAGTACTGCCAAGCTCTATTGGCCACCATGAGTCAGGGCAGGTGCCCCCACCCCCAAGCCCCACGCTGCTCAGTCACTGGGTGATGGACTGAGAGCCTTCCAAAACTCTTCCACCCACTTATTTGATTATTGTGCAAAAATATATGACTGAAAGTTTGAGTTTAGGTGTCTTTGTTGTTTTTCATTTTCTCTTTCATTCTATACTCCCATCCAACCTCCAACTTTTCTACACAAGTTTAAGGACAAATACCTCAAAGGTCAATGCTAGAGGAAGAAAATAAAAAACTAGTTCCTGGAAATAGGAATGGCCAAATGGTCCCTAATCTGTCAGTGCAGAATTTACATTTAAGCCAATATCCTGTGCTTACATAACAATAAGTTATAACAATAGTATCTGACTTAATCCATGTTAGACAGCTAACAATAGTCGCTGTCTCAATCCATGGTGCTTCCAGGTAATATTACGCAAACTCCTGATCTTAAACAGGAACCAAATGCTTTTGAGGATGGAGCTTTTGTTAAGTTCAGAGAATCTGAAAATACACCTTTTTGGCTTTTCTGTCCTACTCTGGCACTCATGGTCATCACCCTGTGTAGAGGGTGCAAATTGTTTTGAGCATAACATGCCCAGACTGGTTGGCTGGAAAGGTTCCAGCCTGTGTTCTGTCGCTCAGGAAAAGGGCAAAGAAATGGAGGTGTAGAGCTTCTTGGATTCACTTGTTCATAGAACAATTATTGAGTGTCTCCTATGTGCCAAGAAAATTCCAAAGACTAGTGTTTCCTTAGTTTATTTTGAAGGAAAAAGTGCTCCCACCACTTTCCATGCTGACCTGCTTGGCCACACCATTACACGGGCATAATGGGCAGAGCATGTTGTATTCTAGTAGTTTTCGGTGAAACTCCAGTCACTGCACTTGTGTCCCAAGGGGATGGAGGGTGCCACAGAGGCACAGGCAGCCGTGGTCGGTGTTCCTACTCTCATTTTATGGAGGGAGGGATCACTGGATGGGAATCAACTGGTTTAGTTGCTTCTGGCCCATCAGTTTGTCCTACAAGGAAACAAGTCACACTACAAGAATTGAACAACTGCAAACTTTCCTTCTTATTTCCTTTGTTCTGTTTTGTACATGTGCATCCCACACACATACCACACACAGATACCAAGCACACATGCACACCCGTGTGTCTTACATCTCTTGCATTAGCAGGTGGGTTCTTTACCATTAGCACCACTTGGGAAGCCCTTTATTGTTATTAGATGATTTTATTCTCCAATTGATCTGCTCTTATCATGATGGGTAGCTATAAATTCTTTGCACCCTCTTTGAGAGGTGGAGCCCATTTCCTTTCCCCTGGAATTTGGCTGGGTCTGTGATTTCTTTGATCCATCCAAGGCAGTGGACTTGATGCTCTGTGTTGTCCAAGGCTGGGCCATTCCAGGCTGAGGATACTGTGTCTTTGAGCCCACCCAGTGCTGGGAGATACCTGCACACCAGGAAGAGGCTATCAGAGGGTAGCAAGGCACTCCAGGTCACACACAGTTAAGCTACCAGCTGACATAGTCAGTGCTTGCTGTATGCACCACTCTCGATGCCCAGTCCAGACTTCCAGGTGACTGGAATCAACATCTGGCAAGTTGGAAAAACCACCTATCCATTCTAGTCAGTTTGCAATATTATGAGCAATGATAAACAATTTTTGTTGTTTTAAAAACTGCTATATTTAAGGTAGTTTGTTGTTTAGAAATAGGTACATGAAGTGGCATATGAATAAATTCATTCCCCAACAACATGCATTGTAACAGAAGAGACAGGGCAACCTCACCATGAGACAAGGTAAGTAGATTTTTGTGCCTACTTAAAATGAACAAGGTTGGATTGAGAGAAGAAAGCCAATACTCAGCTGAAAAATTTTGTCTCTATAGTTGGCATTTTGAAATAATCACACACACACACATACACGGAACCACTTTGGATGCCCCACCCACAAATGGAGTCTGATGATGCAGGTGTTGTTTTTGTGACTCAAATAAGTGGTTTTGTCATTAGGAATGTGATTTTCTAGAATGATGAACCACTCTTGGTAAAGTTCCAGACAAAATAGAAAAATATCTCTTAATTTGCATGATAGATACGTTCTTGGAAATTTCAATATAGTTTCATTCCTTGTAAAAATAGCCTTTGTATTTACATGTAAAGAGTTATAGGAAAGGTTCAGTTCATCATAAACAGGTTTCCCCATCTATGTGAAAATCCGAGTGGGCATTCAAGAGTCTTATGAGATGAGGGGCAATTTACTATTTTGTAGGATGATCAGAATCCTTATTTTCTCTCCACTAAATGCCAAAAGCACCCCTCAATTATCATGTCAAGCAAGCAAACCAAGAATCTTATTTTATAAGGGCTCAATTATAGTGAAACCTGATTCTTAACCTCACAACATTGCACTGATTGGACAAGAGTGGGATTCTGAAAATTGGAGCAGGGACATAGCAACAGATGCAGTGAAGCTGGGGACCTGAGCTCCTACATGCCATCATGTCTTCCCAGACAGTTGTATTGGAAAGAATTAACATAGAAAGTCCTGCTTGCAAGGTGACCCTCAGTTGACTCCTAGGAACTTGGACTTTGGAAGAGATCCCTTCTTTCCTTAAATGATAAAAGTGTCTTAGTGTGCCAACAGTGGGGTTTACATGAGACCTGTTTTCCTCTGGGACTCTGAAATTTTGTTATATGCAAAATAGCAGGTGGTTTTATGACCAGCCCCCAGTAAAAAACCCCGGGTGCTGTACCTCTGATTCCCTGGTAGACAACATTCCCATGTGTCGTCATAGTTCATTGCTAAAGGAATTAAATGCTTCCTGTGTGACTTTGTTGGGTGGGGAATCTCAGAAGCTTGTGCCTGGTTTCCCTCTAGGTTTTGTCCCATGGGACTTTTTCCTTGGTCAATTTTGATTCATATCCCTTTGAGGTAATAATAGTCGTGAGTACAACTGATATGCCTAGTCCTGTGAGTTGAACTGGGGGTGGTCTTGGGGAGCCCCAGCATGATAATAGAATCAGCCGTTCCCCACCTGAAGAGATGAGCTCCCTTCACCTGAAGACTTGCAATGGCCTCCCTGAGATAGTGGACCTGAAGGGGCACTGATTCTCCTTAGGACTTACCCTCCATGATCACTCTCTGCTTCTAGATCATAATTAAACTCAAGTCCCAGCAGGCCCTACAGGGTGAGGTACAAAGTTTCTCCAGAGAGAAGGGTGGTATGCATGCAGAGAACTGGGTGACTTTCTACTTTATATTGACAGAGTCCTCAGGAATACATGTAGGAATGGCTCTTAAGGGTGTGACATCAAGGTGGAGAGAATATGAGGATGAACTAGCCTGAATTTATTGATACACATTCTCTAAGAAGATATCCTAGATTCAGTGGACTCTACCAGTCTGTTTGATTGATTGAAATATGGATGTTTAAGACTGCCAGTAAAGACTGAGGAGCATCATAGCAAAAGCCGGAGTCACCATAAATAGATTGTTAGTAGAAATCTGGACTTGAAGGATATTATTGCTGAGGATAAAGAAGGAAGTAGAAACAGTAGAAGCTGGAGGAAGGCAGATGCTTGCTATATTGCTACAGGAAGTTCAGAGACATTCCTCCCTGTAGTTCATGGAAGGCAGAACTCATAAGCAGTGAACTGGAATCCACAGCTAGGGAGATTTCCAAGCTAAGGGTTGGAGGTATTGCTTGGTTTCTTCTCACTGCTTATAGTAAAATGTGAGAGAAGAGACATGAATTGAAGGAATAATCACTGAAGGAACAAGGACTTGGTGATTTTGAAAACACTTAGTCTCTGCAGAGGACCAAAGATCCTAAAAGACAGAAATGGGTGCCAGACCATGGCAAAGAGAAAAGGCTGAGTATGTGACTGCACAACTCTTTGCTGAAATCCCCAAAGCTTAAAAATATAGAAGTATTTACTTACATCAATAACTTTTCCAAGAGATTAAGATATTCTTCTCAGATCTTCTATAGCAAAACAGAGGGCCTGGAGAGACTTAAGAGCATTCTTCCTCAGGGAAAAACCAAAGGTAGAGAAGGGATTATCAGGAAAAGGTCTGTGGATATACCTTATGTGAAACCCGGTGAAAATACACTCACGGCTCACAAGCCTCTCAAAAAAAACCTGTATTGTCAGAAACACTGCTGACTTGGACTAAATGGAACATAGGTTGTACAAAACAGCAGAGAAATTGGGACTGGCAATAGTGCCCGAGGTTGTTTCAGTTATTTATTGTTGTGTAACAATCAACCTCTAAACTTAGTGGCTTAGGGACTTTCCTGGCTAGCCGGTGGTTGGGAGGTCATCTTCCAGTACAGGGGGTGTTTGGGTTTGATCCCTGGTTGGGAAGCTAAAATCTCACATGCCTCATGGGCCAGAAAACCAAAGCATAAAACAGAAGCAATATTGAAACAAATTAAATAGAGATTTTTAAAATGGTCAACATCAAAAAAAAAACTTAATGGTTTAAACTTGTGATTCTGTGGGTCTGAAGTTTGGAATGGGTTTGGCTGGGATGGCTCATCTCTATTCCACCTGGCTGGGACTGGAATACCCACTTCCAAGACGGCACTTTCCTTTCACATCTGGCGATTTAGTACTGTTTGTTTGTTTGTTTGTTTTTCCACCCAGCAGTCCTGGAGCCCTCTCTATGTAACATCTCACTCCTTAGAGCCTCAAAAAGAGCTTGGACTACTTATAGCATGATGGTGTCAGGACAGTCATATTTCTTTCATGGTCAGTGGCTTCCAAGAAACAGGAGGCAGAAGCTTCCAGACCAGTTAAGAACCCTTCTGCTATATTCTATTGGGCAAAGCAGTCAGGAAGTCTGACCATCACGTTGAGGAGAACCTGAGGATTAGTGAGCATTACTGGGGCCATAGTTGGAAAATACAGTCTTCTATGGAGTCCCTTAAGAAAAATTCTTTCTTCAGTAGCAGGGATATAGGTTATATCTGAAATATCTTGAAGAATAACAGTTCAGACACACAAGGTTTTACATCATGTGAACTCACAGAGAATCAGGATCATGATGGAGAATGTAAACATATCCATTAGCTCTTTGTACAAAAACCCAGAGACATTCTTCTTGACTGCAGCAACTTAGTAGTTCCCTGCCAACCACCTTAGTATCTGAACATTCATCAGTCTGGAGAGTTGCTGGAAATATTAAAAGAAATGTGATCCTGTGCTTCTGCAGCCAGAGGTGGGAAGGAAGTAGGAATGACGATTGATCTCTCACTTTATTTTACCATTAAGAAGAGGTGGCAAGAATACATGGAAGAACTGTGCAAAAAAAGGGTCTTAATGATCTGAATAACCACAATGATGTGGTCACTCCCCTAGAGTCAGACATCCTGGAGTGTAATGTCAAGTGGGCCTTAGGAAGCTTTACTATGAACAAAGCTAGTAAAGGTGATGAAATTCCAGCTGAGCTAAATGATGCTGTTAAAGTGCTACAGTCAATATGCCAGCAAATTTGGAAAACTCAGCAGTGGCCACAGGACTGGAAAAGGTCAGTTTTCATTCCAGTCCCAAAGAAGGGCAATGCCAAAGAATGTTCTACTACTACTACTAAGTCGCTTCAGTCATGTCCGACTCTGTGCGACCCCATGGACTGCAGCCCACCAGGTTTCTCCGTCCATGGGATTCTCCAGGCAAGAACACTGGAGTGGGTTGCCATTTCCTTCCAATGCATGAAAGTGAAAAGTGAAAGTGAAGTTGCTCAGTCGTGTCCGACTCTTCGAGATCCCATGGACTGCAGCCTACCAGGCTCCTCCATCCATGGGATTTTCCCGGCAACAATACTGGAGTGGGGTGCCATTGCCTTCTCCCAAGAATGTTCTAACTACCGCACAATTGCATTCATTTCATATGCTAGTAAGGTAACACTCAAAAGCCTTCAAACTAGGCTTCAACAGTATGTGAACCATGAACTTCCAGATGTTCAAGCTGGATTTAGAAAAGGCAGAGGAACCAGAGATCAAATTGCCAACATCTGTTGGATCATAGAAAAAGCAAGAGAATTCCAGGAAAACATCTCCTTCTGCTTCATTGACTATAAGAAAGACTTTGACTGTGTGGATCATAACAAACTGTGGAAAATTCTTAAAGAAATGGGACTACCAGACTATCTTACCTGCCCCCTGAGAAACCTGTATGCAGGTCAAAGAAGCAATAGTTAGAACTGGAAATGGAACAACAGACTTGTTCAAAATTGGCAAAAGAGTACATCAAGGCTGTATTTTGTCACCCTGATTGTTTAACTTCTCTGCAGAGTACATTATGTGAAATGCCAGACTGGATGAAGCACAAACCAGAATCAAGATTGCTGGGAGAAGTGTCAACAACCTCAGATAGGCAGATGATACCACCTTAATGACATAAAGTGAAGAGTAATTAAGAGCCTCTTGATGAAGGTGAAAGAAGAGAGTGAAAAAGCTGGCTTAAAATTTAACATTAAAAAAAAGAAAAAAACAAAAAAAACGAAGATCAAGGCATCCAGTCTCATCACTTCATGGCAAATAGAAGGGGAAAAAGTGGAAACAGTGACAGATTTTGTTTTCTTGAGCTCCAAAATCACTGTGGATGGTGACTGCACCATGAAATTAAAAGATGCTTGCTCCTCGGAAGAAAAGCTATGACAAGCTAGACAGTGTATTAAAAAGCAGAGACATTACTTTGCTGACAAAGGTCCATCGAGTCAAAGCTACGGTTTTTCTAGTAGTCGTGTGAAATATGAGATATGAGATAAGGTGTTTGAGAGTTGGACCATAAAGACGGCTGAGTGCCAAAAAATTGATGCTTTTGAACTGTTGTTCTGGAGAAGACTTCTGGGAGTCCCTTGGACTGTAAGGAGTTCAAACCAGTTAGTCCTAAAGGAAATCAACCTTGAATATTCATTTGAAGGACTGATGGTGAAGCTGAAGCTCTGATACTTTGGCCACCTGATGCGAAGAATCAACTCCCTGGAAAAGACCCTGATCCTGGGGAAGATTGAGGCAGGAGAAGATGGCAACAAAGGATGAGATAGTTGGATGGCAATACTGATTTAATGGACATGAGTTTGAGCAAACTCCAGGAGATAGTAAAAGACAGGGAAGCCTAGTGTGCTGCAGTCCATGGGGTCAGAAAGAGTTGGACACGATTTATCAACTGAACGACAATAATATTTATGGGTTTATTGTCAGACCACTGTTATTGACATTACTTAGAGCAAATCTGTACACTTGCAAGTGGGGAAGATTCTATGAAATCCTTATACATTTTTTTCACAATGGATATCATGTTATGTCTCATCCAGTATCCTCATCCTTTTGTGTATAAAGACTGATGCCTTGTAAAATGTCCTGATAAACTAAAGAGACGCTCATTCATTCTGAGAAAGACTATTATGTCTCTTTGTGCCAGCACGCACATCAGATACCAGCAGTAGTGGGATGTGGTATTGGACTTAGTTCTAACTCAATGTAAGCATTTTCTATCTACTCTCTACCAGGATATGTGGACTAGTACTATTTGCTACAAGAAGCCTCATGGGAAATTTCCATGTTAAGTGTTGTTACCTTATGTATTAATTATTAATGAATAACACACACAAATATATCATCTCATTTTACATTCCAACTTGAAATTATTTTAAAATATGCACTAAATTGGTACTCATCTGATGTTATGATTACTTATACTTTCATACCAGGGATTTTGGGAGCCGAATTTTTGAGCTTCTGTGGTAGATGAAATAGATTATCTTTTCTTGTGTTCTGTGCTCATCAAAAGTGTGATGGCACGTGAAATGAACAGGATAGGATTGAGTAGAAGTAACCTACTGAAACAGGAAGGCGAAGCTGATAGGGATGTCCTAGATCTCACAAGAGGACCTGTTCCACTGGCTATAGCTGAATAACAAATACTGCTATCTTTGTGGTTTAAAATACCAACAATCATTTATTTTGATCATGAAGCTGCTTCCTGGGGAATCCAACCTGCTGCTTCCTGGGGAATCCTTACTGTGACAATCATCATTCACAGTAAGGTGAATAATGAATTAAAGATATTCTGAAGTGTTCAGCAAGATCATAGCAATAGACGAAAAGCATTATCAGAGACTGGGCCATAAGGAGGGCGCCAAACCAGTGTTTATTACATACCATGGATTTCTGCACTCACACTCAGCTTGAAATCATTCATTCAACTTTCCTTGTAAGAGCGCCTATGTTTATCAGGCTGTAGCTTCTGCTCTGAGACCTCAGAAATTGATCTCCATATTATATCTGGGCTCTTGGATAGGCTTAGTGGAGATTCCCACCCCTGCCCCAAAAAGCACAGGGATGTAGTTCATATGAAGGCAAGAGTTTGTTGAAGGCAAGAATTTGTTGGAGAAATATGTGCATATGTGTGTCTGTGTATGCACACACAATTCTGTCCAGAGAATTCAAGTTTGGAAATGACTTTAATTTGGTGAAGTCCATGCATTCATGCAATATTAAGGCAGAGAATAATTGGATATGTTGGGAGAAAGTTGATTCTGTTATCAAGAAGCATGTCAAGAAATAGAAAATCCTCAAAGAAAAGTGAATGTAAAAAATTTTTTTTCAGGTACAAGAAAATGAAAGATGCAGAAAATATATGAGGTTGGTAATGGGGTATGTGACATAAGAAAGGGTCAAGCCCATATTACAGTTCCAACAGGACCCCCTTCCTAGCCTCTACTACTATAGTCCCTATATGGCTTTATACCAATGAATCCCTGTTAACAAAATATAACAAAAATTACATTGCTGGTCATCATTGTCTTCTACCCTCAAGCAATTGAAAGTAAATCTACTCTAAATCATGCTGTAATTGAAGAAGAAACACAGCTGGACTTTGGACTTGTAAGGGCAAGTTCTGGCAGCCAGGCAATGAGTGGATGAGATAATTGTTTTCTACACATTCAGACAGAAATCATGTGTTCGTGAATCCACCATGAAAAACTGGGAAGGAAAGTCATTTGCTCAATCTGTGTGCATGAATCACTGCCCAGGACAAGGCCAGACCAGATCAGGGCATCTGTGTAGATCCTTATAGAAAGCCGAGCTGAAGGAAAAGTCAGTGGTTTTATCTATTAAGGAGGGGAGTTTACGGCAGCAGAGGCTGGTGTGTGCATGTTCCGGCCAAATAAATCCAGGTTATGAGCTTGACAAAATATATCTTAGTACAAGAGGAAGATCTTTGGCAATTTGTCCAGCATGTATTTACAGGCAGGGGCTTCCCTGGTGGCTTGAACAGTAAAGAATCTGCCTGCAATGCAGAAGACACAGGTTCAATCCCTGGATTGGAAGATCCCTTGGAGAAGGGAATGGTTACCCACTCCAGTGGGTAGAGAATTCCAGAGACAGAGAAGCCTGGTGGGCTACAGTCCATGTGGCTGCAAAGAGTTGGTCATGACTGAGCAAATAACACTTTCAGCTTTACAGTGGGGAAAGCAGAAGAAAGGGCCCTTTGCTGACACCCTTGGCTTGGCTCCTTCTCCTGTGATTCTGTTTGGCTTCAAATTTGCATCCACCTTCAAGCTCCACATTCCCACTGTTCATTCATCTATACACTCACACACCCCCACGGGAGCTTCTTCCAAACAAAGGACCTTCACCCTTCCTAAGAGGAGTTGTGTCATCATTCTCTCTCCATTTCTTCATCTTGCGTAATGCTTTGGCACTCACTCCATATTGTTTGGGACCTCAAAAAGTTTTCTGAGAACCCAGTCTAATAGACAATGATATAAGATTTAAACTAAGTAAGGAATTTGTGTCAATCCAGATGGAATTATTCATTGCTGACAGGGGACAACTATGAATAAAATGGATTGTAAATTCCCCATGAAAATGGGATGTATAAGAAAGATAACTAACAACAAGTTTGAGGGATGGATGAATAAGTATATTTCTGCATTTAAGGACATGAAACTTAGGGAGTCATTGCATGTGAGGAGTTTGATGACATTTTGTTTTGTGCATATTTAACTCTAAAATAATAGAGCAGTAATTGTAGACATAACAAGAGAGAATGGATGGTATTTAGAGACCAAGAATCTTGCTTATCCCCCAATATTTCTTTCTTTTGTATTTCACTGATACTCATTGGTACCAGAGGTTCCTGGCTTTGGCTCTCGAAAGTTTAGGACAGGGACTGCTTGGAATCATCATTTGTCATCAGTTTGTAAGCATGAAAATATTTTTTTCTGAGAAGCTGGCCCAAAGAGAGTCAGAAAGAGAAAGAATCTGGGAGGAAAGAAGGAAGTACAGGCAGCCTTGAGAACTTGAAGAAAGACTGAGCACTGTGAGTGGGGCATGGGCGCGCAGCCTATTCTGTGTACTACTGAAGGCAAAACAGTTGAGGGAGGAGAGACCACACTGTTAATTTCTTAAAACACTGGTGTGTTGCCTTGGTGAGCCCCTTGCACAGAAATGTGGGGGTGGAAGGGCTGGAAGAACAGCCGGTCTAGTTGAACCAAGGGGTCATCACATCCTTGTGTTACCTGACCAACATGTTGGATGCCATGTAACATCATGGGCTTTAAAGGGAAATGTCAGCTAAAGTCCATGATGCTATTTGGCATCCAGTTTGTGGGCAGGTAACACAAGGATGTGATGACCCCTTGGTTGAACTAAATCGGCTGTTCTTCCAGCCCTCCCACCCCCATCCTTCTGTGCAAGGGCCTTGCTAAAGCAACATACCAGGAATTTTAAGAAATTAACAATGTGTTTTGGGCTGGACTCCTCATCATCTTTCTTCCCCTTTTAACAATTCTCTCCTCCCTCACTGCTTTGCCTTCAGTAGTTCACAGAACAGGCTGGGTGCCCACGATGACTACATGCAACGGCTGATTCTGGGTAGGATCGTGAAGGAGAAGATAGTTATAATAGACTCATTGGTAGAAATGAAATAATTTAAATATTACTGTGGGCAATGTAATATTTTGATCAACACTGAGTGTCCTGGTTTTGATAATTACACTGTGGTCATGTAAGAGAATGTCCTTATTCTGAAATCTGCCAACAACCTAAATGAATTTGGAAGTGGTTTCCTCCCCAGAGCCTTCAGGTAAGAACCTGGCCCATTTAAATATTCTGAACTCAGTTTCATGAAATTCTAAATGGAAAAAACCCCAGCTGAGTCTGCCTGGACTTCTGACCTTCACAACTCCTAGCTAATAAACAAGTGTTCTTTGAAAAAAAAAAAATAACATCATGGGTTGAGTATGAAGTATAAGAAATTGTAAGAATGTTTTATTATTCTCCAAAATTTTATTCAGAGTCAATACTATTTAATGTGATTGTTTTGGTACCCAAAGTAGCCAAGATTCTAGTTAATAAATGTATATATTAATACACATGTAGTTGTATGTATGTATCCAAGTGTGTGAAGATGGTGGTATCTAGATGACATAACAGAGTCAACTTAACTTTAGAACACCAAGGGGCATCCTTGCCAGCTGAACATCCCTGTGATTTCAGCACCAGTTGGACATGGGGCTGTGCCAACCAGGTGTGTGAGAGTATCTTTAGTGTGTCTCACTGGGAGGTCAGTGCCTCTGCAGGGTCCTTCCTGAGCCATTCTTCTAAAGGCTGTGGGGATGCAGAGGAAGTCTGGGAGGCTTTGGACCCAGTCCCTGCTCTGTGACCATGAGACCTTGGGCATGGCAGGACACCCTTGAGCCACAGATTTCTCTCTCTCAAGTGGAGGCAGCAATATCCCCTTGGCAGGGTTCTTGTGGACATCAGCTATGACTTAGGTATTTTGCTTGCCACGGAGACTGGGGAGTGCTTCATGACTGCAAGCCAGAATGATGATGATGAATCCACTATTTTCTCGTCTTTCATTTTTAGTTTTCAGGCAATCAAAGGAGCCAAGAATCTATCTGTAAATAAAATGAATACATTTGTAAATGTTACGGATAAGCTGTAATGATTAGGATTCAAGAGTCAAAGGAAAAATGGGCCTCCCTCAACTTGTTTTCCCCATTTTAAAACACACACACATGTATTTTTATCAGTAATACAGTAGTATAGTGTCAGTGTAAAGATCCAAGCAACATAAAAGGAAATAAAAATCCAGTTCTTGGACATGGCCCTGTTACACAGCATTCAAAAGCTTTTTCTCTGCACTGATAAACCTGTAGATGGAAACAAACGCAGATTATTTTTCTTTTTTTTACCAGTTTTGAATCATACACTACACAATGTTTACGACTCTTTTTATAAACATAACCTGAAGATTGTTTTCTATGTTAGTTTGCAACTTCTCCCTTATTGTATCAAGGAGCTGAATACTACTTTATAAAGTATGGATCAACCTTATTTCATTTAACCTTTTTTTTTTTCTTGGTGAACATTTTAATTTTTTCAATTTTGTAATTTATAGCATGTGCTCCAGTATTTTGATAGATATATTACAAGGCTAGATATCAGAAGTGGATTTGCAGATCGATGGAGATGCCTGTTTATAATGCTGGATTTGTCGATTTACTCCCCAACAGACAGAATGTATGAGAGTGTCTCAAACACTTGTCAAGAGTGCTTATTTTCAATTTTAAGAATTTGTCAATTGGTGGCCTTTTATTTGCAGTGTTTTATTTATGAGTGAGATCGAACATTTAAGATAGTGTTTATTTCTTTTGTATTTGTATCTTTTCTTTCTGTGACATTGCTTTTTTCATTGACTGAATTTTTTAGGCATTACTGATGATTTTTAAGAGCTTAAAAAATATCTAAGGACATTATGCTTTTTTCCAATTATCTCTTATATTCTTAATTTTTATGCTTTTTATTGTGCAAATAGTTTTACATTTTCTGTGGCTAAATTAGTTTGTTTTTCCATGCATGATTTCTGACTTTTATATTTTTCTTAGGATATTCTGTTCCATGTTACATATATTTTTCTTTATCCTTTTTAAGATTTGTGTACTTATGCCTTTTGAGGGCTAATAAAATGCCTACTTTTTATTTAAACACATTTCTCTTATATACATCCATCTGCTTCTGGACTTTTAAATTCTACCCTGTTGATTTATTTGCCTTTTCTGTGTCAAAATTCACCCTTTTACCTATTGTAGCTATATGAATTCTTTCATATCTAGTAGTGCTTTCGTATCAAGTTCCATTTCTCGAGATTTCTGCTTGGCCATTGTTATACTTTTTCCTCCCATTACTATTTTAGAATTAACCTGTCAAATTCCATCTAAAAACTGGTTGTGAGCCACCCAGTATTCATCAGCCATTGAATGAATAATCACTCTGTGCTTCATTCACATGGTGGGTTGTTAAGCAAAAATTTTAAATGATTGAATTATTGATACATACAACCCCTTGACTGAATCTCAAAACAATTACACTCGATGAAGAAAGTTAGACACAGAAGAGCACATACTGTAAGATCTCGTTTATACAAACTTCTAGAAGAGGCAAAACAGACCCATGGTGGAACAAGTTAGAAGGTGTTTGCCTCACAGTGGGAGTAGAGATCCACTGGCAGTATATGAGAGAAACTTCTAGAGTGATGTTAATATTTCACAATTGATACCAGTTTGTGTTATATGAGTGCATCCATCCCAAACCTTAGGAAATTTTCACTTAATATCTATGTGTGTAATTGTATGTAAGTTTAAAAAAACTGTAAAAAATACTGACTCTAGCTAATGATATGTACATGACATGTTTAGAGTGAAATGTAATGATGTTTTTCAACTTTGATATGCATTACCAAAGATGGCTTGATGGGTGAATAGAGGAGTGGATAGGTGGACATTTTGTGATAAAGCAAATACGGTAAATTATTAAGATGAATCTAGGTGGCAGGTGTATGGATGCTCACTGTAAATTTTTTCAACTTTTCTTTGTCTAAATTTTTTCACAATAAAGTATTGGGAGGAAATCCTGTTGAATTTTGGTTAGTCGTCTGGTATAGATTATAGATTATAGATTTAGTTGGAAGATAGTTAGCATCTTTATAAAATTGATTCTACATTAAGATGTTTCTTGTGTCTCCATATATTCAAGGATTCTTTTTGCTTTAAGCAAAGTTTTATAAGGTTTATTTTTGGCGGGTTTTGCACAATTCTTGCTGGTATTGTATGATTTTATTCCTACTGTGAATTTTTTCCAATTACATTTTCTATTGGCTATTACTGTATACAGAAAAGCTTGATTATTATTTGTGGATACTTCATCTGTTGAACTTATTGAATTCTAAGGCTTAATGATTTGTTAGGAATTATCTTGGATTTTCTATATATGTGATCATTTTGTCAGGCACAAAATTGCCTGACCTTCTTAACTTCCTCTGTATTTTTCAGGTCATTTCCAATATTGATTTCTCATTCTTTTTCTTATGTCATTGACAAACATGGGTGCCAGCAACAGCAAGGAGACCCATATGGAAAGGGCAGGACCAGTGGTGGAGTGTTGGCAGAAGTGTTGGAACCATGTTGGATCTGGAAGCCATTGTGAGGACTTTGAGGTGTGGGGAATCCCTGGGGGGGGTGTGCCTGGGAATGATTCAGTTCAGTTCATCTGTTAAGAACCTTCTTTGGGGTCTCTTGAGGGATGGATGCATGAAAGCATACAGATTAATAGTCTACCTAGAGAGCGCATGCAGGAGATGGGTGATGTTGAAATGTGAAGGAGAGCAGAGGTCAAGGGTGACTCTCAGATTTTAGCTTGAGCAACCGGGTGCCATTCAGTGTGGGGAGAAAAGGGGAGAGGTAGGTGGAGGGAGTAGGATGGGGTTCATATCTGAGCGTGTTTGTGACGCCTGTTCGACATTGAGCTAGAAACATCTGGCACTTCAGGAGACTGGGCTGTGTTGAACAATAAGCTGCATTGAGGCTGCAAAGAACAAAGAGGACCTTTATAAAGCATCCTAAGAATTACAAAGCAGGAAACACAGATTTGGGTAAAACTGAAAGAATATTCCCAAGAAGAGAGAGAGTCAGGGGCTGATAAAGGCAAAAGCCATGAGGCTGTACTCTAATACAAGAAAAGAAATATTTATCCTTAAGGGACAGGTGTCATGATTTGTTTTAGATTAAAGGTTGGATAAGTGTCTTGAGTTTCTGGCAAGTGTTGTGGATGTCTTCATTAGGACAATAAGTAGTCAAAAGGTCAGAGTCCATCCAGGTTGCAATGTGTGTAAGTCACACTTCCTCAGTAGCCTTTCAGTTCTTTTTAGAGAGCTCTCTTAGCAATGCCAACTCCATTTGGAATTTTTCTTTCATAGTGGGAGGCACAGATTTGGAGGCAATCAATGTGTAGATGATTTGCAGAGGGGCCACATGAGCCATGCAGGTCAGCACTTTGGAGTTGAGATAAAGACAGGGTCTGACCCCAGAACCCAGGAGGAGCATTCAGTGAGGGGAGGAGAGCCTGGTGAGTGTGGGGTTGGGAAGCCAAGTCCGGACAGTGGTCAGAGGAAAGGAGTGATTCACTCCCGACACTGGGTCTGTCTGTGAGATCAATGCTCTCCTGTGGGAATGGGGTGAAAGTCTGGAGGGGAGGTGTCAAAGGAAAAAGAAATGGGTATCTGGAACCCTGGGACTCATCTTTAGATTATTTTTTCCCTTAAGGGGAAACATGGGGATGGGGCAATTGCTGGGAGCTGAGTAAGCAAGGGTGAGCTTTCCTTTTACAGTGCTGGGTGTGCTGTTCTGTAGATTTATTGAGACGTCCCACTGAAAAGGGTAAACTCGACAAGGAAGGGCAGAGAGAAGACATGGAGGTCTGTGCCCCTAGGGAGGGTGCCCCCAGGAGGTGCACAGATGATTCACCCAAGGTGATGTGACCCCCCCTCCCTCCCTATTTTACATGTGGAATATCCTCTTATACCTTCTCTGAAGATACCGATGAGGTTAATGTATTCTACTCTTTCTCTATTAGTTCCATTTTTGGATATTTTCTCATTTGCTTGCTGTGTTGGCACACCTTCATGATGTTCACTCCTCTTGGGCATGTGGTACCGAGCATCAGTTTTCAGTCTCTGGACTTGATGAGTCTCGCTCTCCTCCCAAGTGGCTCAATGGTAAAGAATCTACCTGCCATTGCAGGAAACACGGGTTCAGTCCCTGGGTTAGGAAGATCCCCTGGAGGAGGAAATGGCAACCCACTCCAGTATTCTTACCTATGAAATCCCATGAACAGAGGAACCTGGTGGGCTACAGTCCATGGGGTCACCAAGAGTCTGACACAACTGAGTGACTGAGCACTCAAAACATCGTCTCCTCCCAAGGAGAATTCCAATGCCATGAACTGGCCCAGATGACTGTGGGAATGACATTGGGTTGGGTATGGCAAACTGGTGGCTTACCTTCTGGGGTGGGGCCCATCTTTACCTTCTGGTCTCTGGCCCTGTAGCCTCTGGGGCCTACAGTGTGAATCCTCCCTTCACTCATTGTTCAGCCCAGCCTGGGGAGATGTCAGTGCTTAGACTGGCTACTCAGGCTACAGCTCCCAGTCCACCCACCACTGGGCTTTCCTCCAGCTCTGAGGCTGGTGTATCACCCAGACCACTCTCTCCTTCACACCTTTGTGTGCTGTGCTTAGTCACTCAGTCGTGTCCAACTCTTTGCAACCCCATGGACTATAGCCCGTCAGGCTTTTCTGTCCATGAGGATTCTCCAGGCAAGAATACTGGAGTGGGTTGCCATGCTCTTTTCCAGGGGATTTTCTCAACCCAGGGATCGAACCCAGGTCTTCTGCATTGCAGGCGGATTCTTTACCATCTGAGTCACCAGGGAAGCCCCTTCAAACCTTTGGTTGTTATTATCTCTGCTCTTGTTTCTCCATCCATGTGGGCTTCTTTCTCTTTCTCTTTGGCAGTAATTATGATCACTTCCTGATGGTACTTTCTTACTTTCAGATGCTTCCTGGATTTATTTTTGTGAAAAATTCTTTCTCTTTATCTCACGTGAGCATGTGAGTGTACTTCCCATCTTGATCAATTTTTTTTTTCAGCAATCACTTCCTTGGAGACCATGTCTCCTCTTATAATGTCAACCCACTCTCCAAACCAATGTCCCCACCATTGTCTAAATCTTGGTGGTCCCTGAAACACGTTTACCTTCTTCTTTACCTTTCTTCTTTGCATCTCCTTTTGAACTCTTCTGTTGGGGGAACTGTTGCTCCCATGTTGTATATTCCTTTCATCTGAGACTCATATGGTCATTGCTTTATCCACAGAGCTGTGGTCTCAGGATTTCAGTCTGGTGCCTCGGGCATGGTGCCTCTTGCCTCCGCCACTGTCAGCACCTCTCTCTCTCTACTTGAGGGACCCCCAGGCCACACTGATGGCCCCTTCCTCCCTCGGGTCACACTCCAGTTGGGCCCAGTGCATCTTTGAATCTGCCTGTGTCCTCCAGAATTCCCCAGTGGTCCAGCTCTCTGACACTTTCTGCAGCTCCCCACTGCCCACTGGCCATACCCTGGTGTAGAAGACACAACAGGAAGAGACATAGGAAGCTCCTTGAGAGAAAGGTCTGGAGGGAAATATTACTTTTCCAACACATTGTCAATAAATCCTCCCCCTTATCCCGCACCCCGCAAAGATATTAGTGAATATATCTTTTACCTGCAGTGAGAACTTAAAAAGAGAACTATTCTTTTAGATCATGCAGGCCTCATCTAAGAATGGGAGTAGGTTGGGAACTGACCCCAAATCTAAAATTGACCCTTCAGAGAAAAATGAAAAATCTTCCGACCAATGTGGGAAAGCTCGTTGGGGCACAGGGAAGCCTGTGTTTTTGTCTTGATGCTGTGAGGAAGCTGGTGGCCAGGGCGACAGTTGGAAGGCTGGCAGACAGGCACATCTCTGCTCCCATGTGACACGCTGGGACCCAAGCCCCCCTATAATTAGGAATCCCAGATGCTGCGGTCCCAGCCTGCCCACCGCAGGCAGAGCTCGCAGCCTCCTCCCTTGGAGGATATTTTGGATCGGGGGTTTTGATTTTATTTTTGCGTGAGATCCGCCTTGGATGACAACACCAGGATTGATTGATGGCCCGCACCAAGCTGCCTCTTTCACCGCTTTGCTGGGGGGCAGGCCTGGGCTGTGGCTTCAGTCAACGGCAGCAGGAGGCCAGCTGAGATGGCTGCGGAATCCCACAGACGGTGCCTGATTTCCGGCAGATGTTCCAGATACCAGGCAGGAGAGCACACCACAAGAATGGTTGCGTAAAAAAAGGTCTGCTCAGTGTGACCTGCCAGCCACAGGATGGTTGCACCCAGCTTGGAGTGTGGACAGAGCCAGACAGGGCTGAGCCCGCAGCCCAGAGTCTCCCTTTCCCAGGGCAGATGCCCCAGGCTGTCAGTCCAAGCTTCTTCCCTGACTCCTGTCCCCTGGGGCCTCTGCATAATCTAATCTTGAATGAAGGGGCCAAGCTATGCAGATAGCCCTTTGTCCTTCCAGGGCTGATTCTGATGCTGGGATACTGCATCAGAATTAATAACCAATAACCACCCCCTCCACTCCCCGCCAACAACTGCCCTCTCTGCTCCTGGCATGAACAACTGTTGGCTGGTTCTTTGGGACCACGAGACAGCACAGGCCCAGGGTGGGGATGTGGCAAGGACCACAGGACAATGCTTTGCCTTATTGGAGCTCATATTGGGGACCAGGGTGTGAGTACCTGCACAATGAACAGATAAGCAAGTTGACGGTATGTTGTGCATGTATTTAAGTCACTTCAATCATGTCTGACTCTATGCAACCCCATGGACTATAGCCCAGCAGGCTCCTCTGTCCATGATATTCTCCAGGCAGGAATACTTGGAGGGGACTGCCCTGCCCTTTTCCAGGGAATCTTCTTGACCCAGGGAATCTTCCTGACCCAGGGATTGAACCCATGTCTCCTGACATGGATTTAACATGTCTCCTAACGCTAACCCTATCCCTAACCCTAACCCTGCACTGCAGGCAGATTCTCTACTGCTAGGCCACCAGGAAAGCCAAGATAGTATGTTAGTGTTAGTCGCTCAGTCATGTCAGATCCTTTGTGATCCTGTGGACTATAGCCTGCCAGGCTCCTCAGTCCGTGGGAATCTCCAGGCAAGAATACTGGAGTGGGTTGCCACTTCCTTCTCTAGGAGATCTTCCCGACCTAGAGATCGAACCCTGGTCTCCCATATTGCAGTCAGATTTTTACCATCTGAGCCACAAGGGAAGTCCCACATAGTGTTGGATGGGGCCAAATGCGCTGGAGAAAACCCCCAGAAGAGTAAAGGCAAGAAGGAGTGGGATAGGCAGGGGGGGTGGCTGCAGGGAGCTTGAGATGCTTCTGGGAGAAGGCTGGTGATGTGGGTTTGCAGGTGGAGGGCTGGGGCAGCCAGGCCATCCTCTGGGGTTCACATCCCTTCCCTACCCCACCCCCCAACACAGTCTTCATTGTAGAAGGGGCTGGGGCCTTGCAGATGGGGAAAATAAGGCTGAGGGTTTCACTGTTTGGAGACCCCAGGAAGGAATTTGAACCAGGTCTCCCTGGTCCCTATACAAAGAAACACAGGAAGAGAATTGCTTTGAAAACGGAGAAAACCAGAGGACTTCAAATTATACAGATTTATTATAGTAAAGCACACAAATTACCCCAGATAAATAGCAAAGAGAGCAGGACAAGCTCCCTCTGAGCCTCACCTCACCCTCTCCTGCCCCACTCCCTCAGGTCATTCCTAAGCATCGTCTCGTGCCCTCCACAGTTCTCCTGGCTCTGCTTCTCACTGTCTTGCCTGCATCCTCCCTTTCCTGACTTACCCTCTCTCCTCCCTACTGCTACTACCTCATCTCCTTTCTCTCCTGTTTTGGAGCAGGTGATGAGATTTTTTTTTTCTCCCTTTGGTCAGGCACTCACTGGCACTCTCATCTTGCCAGTGGGACGCCCTAAGCTGCTGCACCTGTGAAGTGGGCTCTGGTTCTCCCCAGAGAAGCCACATTCTCCCCAGAAAGGTGCAAGACAGACTGAGAGGGAGTGTTTTGGAGGACAGAATACATGACGGAACTGCCAATCCAAGGCTCAGAGAGCCACATTGTAAGAGGGTTGTGTGTGTGCTCAGTCACTATGTCCAACTCGTTGCAACCCCATGGACTGTAGTCCAGGCAAGAAGAATACAGTGGGTTGCCATTTCCTCCTGCAGGAGATCTCCCTTACTCAGGGATTGAAATCACAGATCCTGCCACATCTCCTGCATTGCAGGCAGATTCTTTACCACTAGCGCCACTTGGGAAGCCCATAAGAGGACTGGGATCCCCTAAAGAGTTAGACAGCAGTCAAAAAGACAAAAGGACTGGCTCCTCTCACTTCCACACCTGCAAGTGACTGACGGCCTGGAGAGAGAACACGGATGAGGAGACAAGGTCTCATGTAGCAGCTTCCCATCTGTGTGACCTTGAGCACCAGCAGGCCTCTCCGTGCCCAGTGCTCAGAGGGTGACAAAACCTGACCTGTGTTTCCTTTGCCTCCCTGGTAGGGGTTGCGATGAGAGAACGAAGTCTGAAGATATGTTGTAAAGTACATCCTGTGAATTCCATCTTAACTAGGGTGTTCTTGAGTTTCAAGGGGATATGGACATATTGGGCTTCCTAGGTGGCCCTAATGGTAAAGAACCCACCTGCTTATGCAGGAAACTTAATGGACAAGAGACACGGGCTTGATTCCTGGGTCAAGAAGATCTCCTAGAGGAGGGAATGACAACCTACTCCAATATTCTTGGCTGGAGAATCCCATGGACAGAGGAACCTGGAGGACCACAGTCCATGGGGTCACAAAGAGTCAGCCATGACTGAAGCAACTTATCACACACACACACACACACGGGCATATTATTGCCCAGTTGAACCTTGTTCCTGTCTTATTTATCATTGCTGGATGAATTTTTACCTTTTTGAACAACAGATTCCTTTGACACTGTGAAGTCTGTGGGCTTCTTTTCAGAATGATATTTTTTTACACATGTACACAATCCTCTATGTATCTGTTGCCAACAATGCCATGTGTCCTGCAAACACTTGAGATTTCTCAGATGACAGGACCTTGAGAACTGCTTATCCAGCTGCGGTTTGTTGCCCACAGTCACATTCACAACCAAGGTCAGCGCTATGCTTCAGTTAGAGGTGAATGAAAATAAAGATTCATTTCCCCATCTTATTCCCCTGTACCACACATAGACTCTTGCGGGATCTGTGGCTCCAGGGTAAGCATGTTGGAATCAGAATTATGATCTCTGGACATTTTATTTGGACGCTTGGATAAAGTAATTATAACACTAAGGGGCAAAATAAGAAGAAAATTCCACATTTTTAGTGAGTTCTTTGTCATTGTTGTTCCATTTTTAAAATTACCCACAGAGGAAAGTCCTCTAGCTACAGGGATCAAGTTCAATCTGACCACTAAAGATGAAATGAGAACATTGGCTGCTATTTCCAAGTTAGGGCTGAGTTCCTAACTGATCTTTCAGTTTCCATCTTAAGGTGTAAAATGGTCCTTCTAAGGAGTTAGGTAAAGAGAATCAAACGTCTCCTTGGGGGTTTTGCTTCTTCAACGTGGGCTCTAGTGTTCTTAGAGGATCAGACCTGGGATCCAGTAGGTCACAGAGGATCAGATCTTGGAAGAGGGAAGGACATTCCGAGGTGGAGTGTAAGGCAATCTGTCCATGATTTGTGGCAAATTCCAGACACACAGCTTCTTCGGGAAAGTATATTTCCCCAAATAAGGATAAAAGATCACTCAACGTTGCACAATTCCCCTACTGACAATTCCTGTGTTGATAATGATTGTAAACATACACGTTGAATAAGTGATGGGTGATACTGTCTCAAAAAAGCAATATAGAATGTGACATGGAGGGAAGAATAATTTTAACTATTAATAGGACTTGTGAAACAGACGTAAGAAACTAAAGTATATTGATACCTTTCATTTTCGTTCAACAACCCCAGATAAAGTGCCATTTGTTTGCTCCTTTCTTCAGTAACTAATAAAATAAAATTCCCCAGTGAAAAAAGCCTGCATGAATTTTTGGAGGTCACCCTATGTGTTTCACCCCATATCACTTAGCCCTGAAGCTTTGTTTGTGTCAAGATATCCGTCTCAGGCATACATTTGCAGCAGGATGGAGAGTTGCCGCTTGCGTTGAGCAGCACTGGGAAGAGAGGCTTGGAAGACTTTCCAAGAATGCGTGGGGTGCAGGCTGGGCCCTTGGAACACACACACAGCCTGGTGAGGGTATGCGCTGGTGTCCACAGTCTCCAGGACAAATGTGGTGCTCGCAGCTTGTTACGTGTCAAAGGCTGGGCTGCTGCCTCTGAAAGATCGGACACTTCCATCCTTAGAGATCAAGTCCCCACTGTTGGAGGAGAAAGTAGATTTCTAGCTTGACTCACCACTCACTGCTGGCTCACTTCACCTCTTCTGCCTCGCGGCTGGCCTTAGAATTCTCTATGGGTGGGGACCAGAGGGGAAGATGCACTGGGCACATCTCACACTTTAGCATGTCCTTGCTTTTACATTTCCTGTAAAAAGAGACAATTCTTGATTCTTAACTTGTGAAAACACTGTGAAGACTCATCTGATGATGTCCTCTAGAGAAAGAGCTATGTTGGGATAATGTATTATCCATTTACTGAAAGGGCTTCCCTTGTAGCTCAGTTGGTAAAGACTCTGTTGGCAATGCAGGAGACCTGGGTTAAATTTCTGGGTCGGGAAGGTCCCCTGGAGAAGGAAATGGCAACCTACTTCAGTATTCTGGCCTGGAGAATCCCAAGGACAGAGGAGCCTGGCAGGCTGCAGTCAAGTCCATGGGGTCGCAAGAGTCAGACACGACTTAGTAACTAAACCACCACATTTGCTGAAAACTGTGCCACGTGGTTAGGAAGCCAGTTTCAAATAATTTCTGTTCTTGTCACATGGTGTGTTTTTCTTCTGCTCTCATCTCTTGCCCCCACAAGTCCGTGCTTTTGGGACTTTTGGGTTCCCATTGTCCCAGAGCCCACGCAGGGGTTGATGGTGTGAGCTGCAAAGGGAGGTGCTTGGTGGCCAGATGTGCCCCGTGAAAGTGCGGAGACACTGCGCTGCCTGGCTCCCTGACTCCAAGTTCTCTTCCTCTGTGACAAAACCCAGGGGTACCATGTTCTGACTGATCACGAAAACACGAGAGGTAAAAGTGTTCTGGGCATTGGTGTCTCACTCTTTCTGGTGAGACACTTTCACAGTTGCCATGGGGGGAAAACAAGCATTCTTGATGATGCCACTTCTGCTTTTTTTTTAGGTTGCAAAATAACTTGATTTCTAATTTCTGGTAGCAGGGTCTTTCCCCCTGAGTAAAGAGTCAGCCAGGACTCTGGCCATGCTTACTTCTCCAGGACAAAACAAGGTGCTCCCTCATCAACTCTGTGGGCAGTGGTCCCAGCCTTGCCTGGACAATAAGATGCCCTGAGGAATTAAACCAAACAGATGCCTGGTGCTGCCCGTACCAGAATTTTGGACCAAACAGGTCTGCATGGGGCTTGGAAGCAGGAATTTCCCAGTTCCCAGGGGCTCTGCAGTGCAGTCACGTTCCCAAACCACCATCAAGCACACCATTTCTTCAGTGGCACCTATGACGTCTAGGTGTTCTTTCCACTCTGTTCTCCTTACTTTAGAGCATCAAACTTCAAGATATCTGAAGTTTGTGTTTTCTGAATGCTTCACATTCTAAGTCTGCCCACATAAATCTGGACATTGGGGAAAGTCACACATGAATTACTTTGAAAACCAATAATTAGTAATCATTTATAAAAACTTAGCTGAGTGTTCAAACTGCTTTTGCTGGACTAAATCAGAGCACATATATTTCCAAACTTTGGGGACAGTTGTGAAATTGCTTTTTCAGCCTGTTTCCATGGCCAGCTCTTCCTCTTATGTGACAGAAGGTGCTGGGTGGGTATTGTTGAGCCCCTGGATGGTCAGCCACTTTGGGCTCTGAGGCAGGCCCAGGAGTGACCTAGATTGACCACAGGCCCAGGGCCTTTCTAGAGTCCAGGCTCTTTATCTTCTTCCTCTTCTATGTCTGCCAAAGAGAAAGAAAGGATGAGATGGAGGAACAATTGCCAATTCTTTCTGTGACTTAATTTTTCATGCAAGAGCCACATGCTCCAAAATCAACCACTTATTCTTGACTCCTGAATCCACCACTGGACTTCAGAGACAATCTTGCAGAGCAGTTTTAGGGTCACAGACACATTGAGGGGAAGGGAACTCTGCTAATGTTATGTGCCAGCCTGGATGGGAGAGGATAATGGATAGTATATATGTATGGCTGAGTATCTTTGTCATCCACCTGAAACTGTCACAGCATTGTTAATTGGCTGTACTTCAATATAAAATAAAAAGCTTAAAAAAAGGGAGGGGAAAGTACAGAGACTTGCCATGTACCTTCTGCCCCCACAAGTCTACCTCCCTCATCATCAATGTCCCCCAGCAGATGATACATTTGTTACAGCTGATGAGCCTACACTGCTGCATCATAATCATCCCAAGTCCATAGCTTATATTAGGGTTCACTCTTGGTGTGCATTCTGTGAGTTTGGACAAATGTATGATGACATATATCCACTATTACAGTATCTTGCAGAATAGTTTTACTGCCTTAAAATCCTCTGTACTCTACCTAGTCATCTGCCCCCTAAACCCTGGTGACCACTGAACTTTTTGTGTCTCCATACCTTTTTCTTTTCCAAAATATCATATAGTTGGAATCATACAGCATGTAGCCTTTTTAGATTGGCTGCTTTCCACTAGTAATGTCTGTTTAATATTCTTCCATGAATTTTCATGACTTGATAGTGTATTTCTCGCTATGAATAGTGTTCTATTATCTGGATGTGTTACAGCTTATGGGCTTCTCTTGTGGCTCAGTGGTAAAAATCTGCCTGTAATACAGGAGCCTCAGGAGAAGTGGGTTCAATCCCTGGGTCAGGAAGATCCTCTGAAGGAGGGCATGGAACAACCTACTCCAGTATTCTTACCTGGAGAATCCTATGTACAGAGAAGCCTAGCGGGCTACAGTCCATATGGTTGCAAAGAGTCAAACACAGCTGAAGTTACTTAGCATGCACACATGCAGTATACCTCAAACGTCCATTTACCTACTAAAGGATATCTCGGTTGCTTGCAAATCTTGGCAATAGTACATAAAGCTGGTATAAACATTTGTGTGCAGGTCTTTGTGTGGACAGAAGTTTACAGCTCCTTTAGGTAAACACCAAGGAACATAACTGCTGGATCATACAGTAAGAGTTTACTTAGTTTTGTCAAAAACTGCCAAACTGCCCTCCACCGTGGCTGGACTGTGTGTGTTCCCAACAGCAGTGAAGCAGGGTACTGCTGCTCCACGTACCAGGTGATTTTTTTTTTTTTTTATAAAAGGCCATTCAGTTTGCAGCAGAGGTGATTAGATTCCTGTTTAAAACAGAAGGAAGAAACAAGTGAGGAATGTAAGAGGGGAGGGAAGTGTATCACTGCTGGACAGATTTGCTTTTGACTCCCTTTGCTTCAGCTATGCCCACCATTCAGGCAGCCAAGATTGAAAGCTGGTGGCTGGTGCCTATCACTGTCGGTGGTGATGGCAGACTAGGCCACCCAGGATGCTCTTTTACCTCCAAGAGGCCTTTCTTGTATAGTTGCCTTGCTGTTGAAATAAGCACCAATCTAATCTCCAGTTTTTACAGATCTATTTTAAGTGGGTGCATCATTTTAAAGAGCAAGATTGGAATGTATTCACAGGTGAATGGGCATTTTCCACACCCATCTTCCTGAGTGACTGTCACAGGATGGAGTCCTGTGGACCCAGGCAGATCTCCTTACCTGTGAGCAGTGTTCCTATCACAAAAGAAATACGATTGATTGAGATCCGGGTAAGAGCCTGGAGGAGTCCTAGTGCAGTGGACACATGAACAGTGAACCCAGCTCTGGGGTGAATAATAGTGACCATCCCAGCTGGCAGGACTGGTGCCCTGAGGCCCCTCACCTGCACCCAGTGCTGATGATCCCTGCTCTGGGAGTTCGAGGGCTCCTTGAAGACTTCCTCTATCACGTTTTCAGACACGGAAACTGCTGGCCTCCGGAAAGTCCTTTGCCTTGACCCTCGGGCATCTTATTCCTGACAGGTGTGCCACTTTCTCCGTATTTCCCTTCCCACTGAGCAGTGAGGCAAATTAGGGTCATGGTGACACAGACTGTGCTTTCTGATGGCTAGTCTTCAGTGCTACTTGTCAATTCAGGAGACACCAAGTTCCTATGAAACTAGGTTTCTATGAAAGTGAGTATTACTGTAGGTGAATAACCACATACAAAGACGTGAATCAGATAGGATGACCACTGATGGGAAAACTGCCATCTAGATACATTCACGTACATACAAATGAAGCACTGATGGAGCTCAGTTCATCCTTTTAAATTCATCACTCCTAATTTAGGTCCGTCTTTGAAGTCATTTGACTTAGCAGGATATTTATTTGCAGTCAATGTTTTCAAAAATGGATGTGATCATTTCTTCAAAATCTTCTAGAAATACTTTTTCTGCACTTACAGAGGGAATATTCTGACCATTCTTGGTACAAGTTCTTACCCTCTCTATGTTTTGTTCTTGAACAAAGTGGAGAATTTTGGAGACGTGCTCTAAGGCTGAATACTTCTTATAGGAGACAAGAATTTGAGCAGAGGCTGCCTGGCTGGGAGGGGGTTGGCTGCTTTTGTTGCTGGCTGGAAGGCAGCAGGTGGGGTGCCTGGCAGGATGTCTGAGGGTCAAAATAGCTGGTTCTTGAATCTCATTCATTAGCTGGGAGATTTTGTTAATTATTCACCTTCCTTGGGCTTCTGCATCCTCATCTGTAAAACACAGACTGGAATGCTCAGCTTTAATCTTTAGTGATTAAAGTAACCACAGGATTGAATGGGGAATGTGTAAAAGCCACCTGTCGCATAGCAAATGCTCAATAAATGGGATCCATTATTATTCTGCTTGCTTCTAAGGGAACACAGGACCATGCCCCTGAGAAACACAGAGGATAGTAAAATAAATAACAGGAGACCTGTCGGGACTGCGTCTCAGTATAACTCAGTTACCTAGGATTTACCGTTATAACTACTTAACTTGTACAAAGCAGCAGTGGGACTTAGCTCTAAGAGAAGAATGACTTCATATTGGTAAGGGAAGAGATGTCACTTCGAAACCCGGTTGAGACTTGCCAATTCTTTGTGTGCACAGAACAATGAGCTCGGAGGCTGGGGGCAGAGCAGATGGCAGCAAGCCCATTCACCAGCCATGGGCACATCTCCACTTGCTCTGAGGCCATCACACGGACGTCTCCCAGTGAGTCAGGGCCGGAAGAGCCAGTGTGTCATGCCGTGATGAGGCAGGAGTGAGACACTACCCACTGGATAAAGTGCGGTTTTGTTTCTCAACGTGAAGCTCAGCTTTTCAGGTCCCTTCCCATGTTTGCCTCTAGAATTTCACCAGGCACGTACCAGAGCTGACATGTAACAGCACAGCAAATAGCTCCACATCATCTCCATCATATAAACACCCTCTGCCTTTTAAGAATTTCTGAGTCAGTCATCACATTTTGCCAAAGATAGTTTCGCCCAAGACTGACTTATTTCCTTTGTACCCATAAACCATCAGATATCACTGTCTATTTTTCTATTTTTAGAGTGAAGCAAACAAAAACATTTAACTTGTGCTCATGCAAATTATTTGTTTTTGCTTTAAAATATGCTATTTTTTTCTGCACACACACATGAATATGTATACGTATATATGTATATATATATTGTACTAATTCACTCAGATCAAACCCGGGTCTCCCGCATTGCAGGCAGACTCTTTACCAACGGAGCTACCAGGGAAGCCTGTAAAGAGTCTGCCTGCAATGCAGGAGGCCCAGATTAGATCCCTGGGTTCGGAAGATCCACTGGGGAAGGGCATGGCAACCCACTCCAGTACCTTGCCTGGAGAATCCCCATGGATGGAGGAGCATGGCAGGCTATAACCCATGGGGTCATAAAGAGTTGGACATGACTGAGTAACTAACACTATGAAATATATATATATAAATATATATATATATATTATGGTCTGTTCCCTGTTAATTGTTGTTGTTGTTCAGTCTCCCAGTCACATCCAACTCTTCATGATCCCACGGACTGTAGCATGCCAGGTCTCCCTGTTCCTCACCATCTCCCGGAGTTTGCCCAAGTTCATGTCCATTGCATCAGTGATGCTGTCCAGCATCTTGCTAATAATTGCTAATACTTTACCCATATGTAGTAGCTCAAAAGGCCCCCAAAATGGACGACTTGATTTTAAAACCTTTAGGCATCATCTGATGCAGGTGAGGAAGCAGGAAAGGAGGCTTGTGTGAGTGTAGCACATTCAGCTTTGTCCTCCTGTGATTTTCTTGCATGGGACGTACTCAAGTTGTTACCCATCTAAGTGGACATTAGAAAAATAGGGGCCCTGGGGTGATGGCAATCAAAGTTGCTACCTGTCCTTCAGGACATTCTAAGTAAATACTTATTTGTCTCAGATTCTGAACATGTGATGGGGAGTTAGGTAATAGTGGCGGTCTTTTTTTTTTTTTTTTAACATCTGTGAACTAATACAAACTGGTTTCTTCTTCCCTTACTTCTCTCTTCTTTCCCTCCTTCTTCCACTCCTTTTTTTGTTTTTCTGGTCAAGTCCCGTCTCTCACTTATTTACAAAATAGAAAGGACAAAGCTCCTCTGGGGACATTATGGGCATTAGATAGACATTAGGGATGATTGTTAATTACCAGCAGGACTGCTGCTGTGCCAGGAACAAACTCACTTGTACCTACTTAAAAGGCTTATGTGATTCATGTGTGCTGAGTCCACCCTTTGCTTTGAGTGCCAGGTAGGATCGTCTCCTCCACAAGCATTATCCAATTAGTGGGATGGGCCTCCCTGCTGGCATGCCTGCTGGTTGCTCATGCTAGGCTTCCAAGGGTTGTCATGGAGACCGTCAGAGCTGATGCCCTTAAACTGGCAAAAAGATATCTTAAATAAGGGGCCTAACCAGGGCCCCCAGACTAAACCATGGCTGCAAGTCTCAGACTCCTACAAAGACAGCATGTCTCAACCAATGCCTAGATATCAGAGCACCTGGATAACAATGCCTGGATAACAGACTCCACCTGAATCACAAGGCAGGGGAAATCATGAACTCTCCTGGCTCATTTCTGTGTCTAACTGCACCCTGAAACCAGATGCTGAGCATTGGCTGTGTTCCCAGGATGCTCGGCCCTAAAGCCAAGTGGGTCTATTCTGTCCTTGGGGCTTACACAATACAACACTGGAAAAGTGAGAATCAGGCAGAATGAAGCTAATTAGATTTTCCTGGTCCATCCCAAATCATTTCAACGGGTCAGATGAAGAAGCACTAGTAGAATCAGCATGGAAGAGGGTTCTAGAGATATCCTTCACCATGCCTGACACAAACCATTTATCAGACTGGCACATTAGGCTCTTATTAGTCGATGTCCTGTCCAGTAAAAATAACTGAGGCTCTTTTCTTTAGTTTACATTATACATCAGACACTGTGTTCTCTCTCTGTATTCTTCTGCCACCCCTTACACTAACCCATGGTGGTAGTTAATATGATGATCAATTTTCAGTGAAGAAACTGAGAGGCGGTGGCAGAACCAGGATCTAGACCCAGGTGTATCTGGCTCAAAAGCTCGTGGCCTTGTCTGTGCACTCTACTGCAGCAAGACGAGGGTAGACCTTCCCCACGAGGTGCTTTTCAATACGTGTTTTCCCCTCAAATAAATGTGGCAAACACTAGCTGTAAGCTTCTATAATGTGACTTCTTTTCATAAAGGCCTTCTAATTTTCTCTAGTGAACTGTGAATGTCTAGGAGAGTAGATGCAGCTTGCTTAAATCACTTCTAGCATCTCACAAAACAGTGATCCATAGAACATAACTTTATACAATGTCAGGGGAAGGTAATTGGACACATTGGATGGGAGAGGGTATGGGCAAATAAGGACAGAGACAAGATATGGAGAGGGAAAAGCAAAGAAGGGGCCCTCAAAGCAGGAGATGGGGTCCAGAGGACAAACTTCTTCCTCTACACCCCCAACCTTGCAACACGCACACAACTTGCCAAAATGGGCTCTACATGTGCACATTAACTTTCATCCAAGGAACTTGGGGGGAAAAGTATTAGTAAATCATGTTTTTTGTTTCTCATCTGCAAATCAAAATTCATACACAAAAACAAAGATCAAGACGGCTTAAAGCTCAACATTCAGAAAATGAAGATCATGGCATCTGGTCCCACCACTTCATGGGAAATAGATGGGGAAACAGTGTCAGACTTTATTTTTCTGGGCTCCAAAATCACTACAGATGGTGACTGCAGCCATGAAATTAAAAGATGTTTACTCCTTGGAAGGAAAGTTATGACCAACCTAGATAGCATATTCAAAAGCATATTCAAAAACTTTGCCAACAAAGGTTCGTCTAGTCAAGGCTATGGTATTTCCAGTGGTCATGTATGGATGTGAGAGTTGGACTGTGAAGAAGGCTGAGTGCTGAAGAATTGATGCTTTTGAACTGTGGTGTTGGAGAAGACTCTGGAGAGTCCCTTGGACTGCAAGGAGATCCAACCATTCCATTCTGAAGGAGATCAGCCCTGGGATTTCTGTGGAAAGAATGATGCTAAAGCTGAAACTCCAGTACTTTGGCCACCTCATGCGAAGAGTTGACTCATTGGAAAAGACTCTGATGCTGGGAGGGATTGGGGGCAAGAGGAGAAGGGGCCGACAGAGGATGAGATGGCTGGATGGCATCACTGACTCGTTGGATGTGAGTCTGAGTGAACTTCGGGAGTTTGGTGATGGACAGGGAGGCCTGGTGTGCTGCGATTCATGGGGTCGCAAAGAGTCGGACACGACTGAGCGACTGATCTGATCTGAACAATGTATTAAAGAATCAATGACCAAGAAACAGTGGATATTTGGTCCACAGCAGATTTGTTTTTCTTACAGACTTGCTTGTTCAGAGAAGTCATTTATGCAAAAGTCACAGAAAAAAATATGACATGACATTGTGGGAAGTTCTAGCCATTCCGTGAGGTTATCAAGATAACTGGTATCAGTGGTCAATAGCAAGTATTTCCCTTTGTCCAACACCATGGCGATATGAACTTCACTTCTTCATAGAAAATAGGGAAGGGAACTATACCAGTGCAGGGCAGAGACACCCAATTCTCTTCAATATCCATTCTCCCTTTATTCCTTTTAGTAATGGAATCCCTCAGAGTTTTAAACTGGGCACATGGATAAGCGATTGCATTTCCCAGTCTCCTTTGCCACTACATATGATCACATGACCAAGTGTGGGCAAGTAAAATGGGAGAAGAAGTGATGCTGCTTAAAAAAAACAGGAGAGGGTCCATTACTGCCCCCGGCCTGTCTTCCAGCTGGGAAAATGTAACAGCTGGAGTAGCTGTTCACACCCAAGAAATGGAAGTCATGCTTTGAAAATAACAGAGCAGTGGCATCAGCCTGGGCTGTTTGCCTTTGACATCTTATGTTAGAAAGAAAATTATTTCAGCCCCCATATTTTTAGGTCTTTGTTATAGGCGTTCAGTCTATATTCTAACTCATGCAGTCCAAAGGTCAAGGTCGATTTCAAATGAATCATTAGTATAAGAATTTCCCACTCCTTCCTTCCTCTGTCTTTGTCTCTTACTCTCTGGCTCCTCCACCCCCGCTACCCACCAAAGTTAAAACACTAACTGGCTGTCTTCCACATGTCTGAACCTGTGTGTGGTCTCCCGTTTCCATACCTCAGTTAATGCAGCTAAATGCCATCTTGAAGGAAGAGATTAAGGGGTTACAGACGCTATACAGGCATGATCCTGACCACTCCTTTGACAACTCAACTGTTATTTAAAAGATACAATGAGAGTCATTTTATCTCATTTTATCTCATTTTTGCCTTAAATGATAACTGAGCAGAAATTGTTTCATCTGGAACATAACAGGGGTAAATAATTAATGGGCTTTCCTCACTTGAGCCACAGAACTCAGAAGGCAGAACATAACATGCTTAGAGCAAACGAAATGGGGAGTGTGTGGCCTGGTAGAAGCAGACCTGGAGGTCTGGACACCCAGGGGTCAGCTTCTGCTCAGGGTCTCGATGTTTGCAGAAGGAAGAAGAGAGGTTCTTAGTCCTCTCTCCCCTCACCATGATCGGATCAGGGGCAGCTTGGATTTTTCAAAGATGGCTTCAAGGACAGCTCCCATCCTACAAGCTTGTCTGCAGTGTCCTCCCATCAAGAGCTGGAGGTCCCAATTTCTCCCCTGGACTATACCTACTTGTGGGAACTAGCTGGTGATTGATGGTGTGTTGTTGTGACAATGCATGGAAAACTAAGTCTTCAAAAAGGCCCTGGCAAGGGTCACACCATGAGCAGACCCAGCCACGGGAGAAGCTGCTTGAGGGCTCTCTGAAGTACAGGCTCAGGGAAGCCTAGCCTCTGGGTCACACAGAGAGGCTGCTAGATGATTCCAAACTCAGCCTCTGAGTCAGCCCAGCTGAGCCCCACACAACCCAGAGAAGAGGCATCTTCCTCCATCACACCCCTAGCCCTGTCCCTGACCCTCAGAATCTGTGATCGTGAGTTGTTATTTTATATCACAGAATTGGAGGTGGTTTGTCATGCTGCTGTAATAATGAAAAGAATTTAATATCCTTCCCACAAAGTGCAGTTTTAGAGTGAAATGAAAAGCACATCTTGAAAAACATACCCTGAGTTCTTAGTCATCTGGAAATTTCCTAGTTAAAATATCAGGGTGGAAAAATCACCCCACACATAGATACTTGGTGGCTGGAAGAAAGTTCATTGGGTAGTAATACCGAGAGGGCCTCATTAGGTGAAGGCAGAAATTCAATACCCTGGACCCCAGGGAAAGGTCCTTCCTGCATTCATGAGTCCAGCATTGGTCTTTATCGAAGGTTAGCAGCAACAAGACAGGCTTGAGGCCAGGGAACCCTAGAATGAGGACTCCCAGAGTGTTAAGAATTTGGGAACTGAAAGTTTATATATATTCCCTTAAATATATTTGTTCTCACCCACAGCAATTCCATGTGATGCCTCCTGCTATCTTCCAGGCACCTACCTTGTCAGGGCCACCTGCCTGGTGGGTAAAGGGGTCAAAGTGGGGTCAGTGTGAGCACGATGTCACACTCCACAAATGTCTCCCCAGGAGATGCTGGGGGCTATCACTGACTTCGAGGCTGTGAGATCCAGAAGGGCTGGCTCTGAGGGTACAGATGAAGCATGTGGGTGGTTTTAGACCTGCATAGACCAGAGGGTCAGGTCAGTGCATGCAGACTCCTGCCATCCTCCCCCCACCACTGCCATACTGCTGCTGCTCAGGGCTGAGGACTCACCAGAACTTACAAGCTAAGTGTCACTGGCTCAAGGACTCCTGTATTCTGCTTAGTATTGCTAAAGATTAGTGCAAATATCAACTGGCAATATTTTGTACATTTTTACTTCTAATTTTGTTTTGTTTTGTTTAGGATGAATTAAGGTATGCAGAGATCTCTGGACCAGTGATTCACAATGAAAAGATTTGTTTTCATTTATTTTATTTTTTAGCTAGGAATTATACTTCATTTAATATAAATATATATATATTTATATATATATATATTTAACAGGTAGTGCATTCCCATGTCCCATAAGTCCAATCAAGCCTTGAGTAACCATTTTCCTCCTTCACTTTTCTCTGTCTCATGCCCTGCTCCAGTCCGGGTCTCCATCTTCTCGAGCTTTGAGTGAATCCTTCCAGATTTTCCAGATTTTTCTTTTTTTTTTTTTAAAGAAACTATTGAAGCATATGTGTGCTAAGTTGCTTCAGTCATGTCTGACTCTGCATCGCTATGGACTGTAGCCTGCCAGGCTGCTCCGTCCATGGGGATTCTCCAGGCAAGAATACTGGAGTGGGTTGCCTTGCCCTCCTCCAGGGGAATCTCCTCAATTCAGGGACTGAACCCGCATCTCTTAGTCTTCTGCATTGGCAAGCAGGTTCTCTACCACTAGCATCACCTGTGAGGGCTTTTTTGAGGCGTAGTTGAAGCATAGTTGATTTATAATGGTGTATTAGTTTCATATGTACAGCAAAGTGATTCAGTTATATATGCATGTATATATATATATTCTTGTTCATATTTTCCATTATGCTTTATTACAATATGTTAAGTATAGTTCCTTGTCCATACGGTAGGTCCTTGTTGTTTATCTATTTTATATATAGTAGCATGTATATGTTAATCCCAAACTCCTAACATCCCTCCCCACTGTCTTTCCCTTTGGTAGCCATTAGTTTGTTTTCTGTTTGTGACTTTCTGTTTTGTAGATAAGTTCATTTGTACTTTTTTTTGAGATTCTACATGTAAGCAATATTGTATGATATCTGTCTGTCTGGCTTACTTCACTTAGTATGATGTTCTCTAGCAATAGAGCAGGCATAAAGAATTTAGAGGTGACTTGTCATGACTGTAACTCACTTTCAACTGACTCAGCAAGGGAAGTAAGGGAAAAGGATGGAGCCTTTACTTCTGAATCCAGTCGCATCACACAGTGATGATCCCTTGGCTTTTCAGTCTGTGTCTTATTGTTGTTGCTCAGTTGCTAACTCAGGTCTGATTCTTTGCAACTCAGTAGACTTGCAGCATGCCAGGCTTCCCTATCCTTCACTATCTCCCCGAGTTTCTCAGACTCATATCCATGGAGTCAGTGATGCTATCTAACCATCTCATCCTCTGCTTTCCCCTTCTCCTTTTACTTTCAGTCTTTCCAAATATTGGCTTCCCTGCCTGCATGGCGGGAGACCTGGGTTGATCCCTGGGTCAGGAAGATCCCCTGGAGAAGGAAATGGCAACCCACTCCAGTACTCTTGCCTGGAAAATTCCATGGATGGAGGAGTCTGGTGGGCTACAAAGAGTCCACGGGGCCACAAAGAGTCGGACACGACTGGGCGACTTCACTTTCTTTCCAATAAATTGATTCTTCGCATTAGGTAGCCAAAGCATTGGAGCTTCAGCTTCAGCATCAGTCCTTCCAATGACTGTTCAGGGTTGATTTCCTTTAGTGTTGACTGGTTTGATCTCCCAGCTGTCCAAGGGACTCTCCAGGGTCTTCTCCAACACAACAGTTCAAAAGCATCAGTTCTTCAGCACTCAGCCTTTTTTATGGCCCAACTCTCACATCCATACATGACTACTGGAAAACCCATAGCTTTGACTAGACAGACCTTTGTTGGCAAAGTAATGTCTCTGCTTTTTAATATGCTGTCTAGGTTTGTTATAGCTTTTCTTCCAAAGAACAAGCATCTTTTAATTTCATGACGGCAGTCACCATCCTCAGTGATTTTGGAGCCCAAGAAAATAAACTCTGTGTCTCCACTCTCCTAATAAGAACCTGGGGACATCACTTCCTCCCCTGCACTTCCACATGTGGCCTTGTGTGGAAGGGGAGGGTGACTCACGTGTGTCCTGGGTCCCCAGGGCTGTAGCTAGGATGAGTGGCATCGGGTGGGATGGAAGTGAGCTTCTGGAAAAGTCCAAGGCCCACTGGGCTTTTCTCCTTACAAGGCTCCCATCACCTCTCTTTCCTGGCAGTTTGTAAAGACAGCTTCCTTGTCTGTAAAATGGTAACCATGCTTCTACTGGGCTCAGGATTATTGTGACTCAAGTCAGTAAAATCCTCAAAAGGAAGTCTACCCCATTTCTAAGTACCCATTTCTAAGAAACATTTCTAAGAAATGTTATCTATTTTTTTAAGCACAAAAATTTTTGCATCTAGAGAACTGCTCTTCTTGAATGAAATGAGGAATGAGATTGAGTCATGCCAAGAAATAGCCTGCATTTTTTGATATTGTAAAATTCAAGCTTGTATGCTGCTATGCCACTGTGCTCAGAGGCTGAGTTATGGCCCCGTGGAGTGTAGCCACCAGGCTCCTCTGTCCATGGGACTCTTCAGGCAGGAATACTGGGAGCCATTCCCTTCTCCAAGGAATCTTCTTGACTCAGGGATTGAATCCATATCTCTTAAATCTCCTTGTTAGGGAAACTAAATAAATAGTCTTGTTTAGGCTTCAGAGGAAAAGCAGAGCAGACCTCTGACCTTGTTTCTAACCTGCCTGGACACTGCCCTGACTGGGAGTGACTGTGAGTGGCTGCCTGCTGTGAGTGCAAGACTTGCAGAACCATAGATAAGATGGGGAAGAATTTTCAGATTGTTGAGCCCTTGGATGGACTGGTTGGATCTCCTATTCATGGGGTTCTCAAGGCAAGAATACTGAAATGGTTTGCCATTCCCTTTTCCAGTGGACCACGTTTTGTCAGAACTCTCTACCATGACCCGTCAGCAACCAGTCCATCCTAAAGGAAATCAGTCCTGAATATTCATTGGAAGGACTGATGCTGAGGCTGAAACTCCAATACTTTGGCCACCTGATGTGAAGTACTGACTCATTTGAAAAGACCCTGATGCTGGGAAAGATTGAAGGTGGGAGGAGAAGGGGATGATAGAGGATGAGATGGTTGGATGGCATCACCGATGTGATGGACATGAGTTTAAGCATGCTCTGGCAGTTGGTGATGGACAGGGAGGCCTGGTGTGTTGCAGACCTTGGGATCACAAAGAGTCCAAAACTGACTAAGCGACTGAACTGAGCTGAACTGAACCCTTGGAGGGGGCCTGGCCAACCGAGCAGCAGGCTTAACTACATTCCAAGTTTTACACAACAAAACTAACAGCATTAACATGAAACCCGAGCCGCAATTTGGTTACAGATTGATGACAATATCAGTTTGCCTCCTGGGATTATAAATGGGAACCCGGAACTGCAATATTTGAAGTCTCACCCACGGAGCAGTGCTGCCTGGGACCTTTTCCCAATTGGGACTCCGGATGTGCTGTGACATGAGACTTCCCAGTGCTGATTCGGTCTGGATATTGGTCAAAACCCAATTTGATGATGTATCCCCTGCTTTTTCTATTTCTCTTTTCTTTTAATATTAGTATACTTAGAGTAAGCTAGATAATTCTCTAATAAATATTTGTATTATTTATTTGTATATAATGAGTGGCTTATTTTGTTAACAAATCCTTTGAACCTGAGACGAAAGTGAAAACTTTGGACAGCGCACTTCTGCATTGGAAGGCAGATTCTTTACCACTAGTGCCACCTGGGAAGCCCTCAGAAAGGCATGGGTTTGAGTAAAATGGGGAGACTTCAGTCTCACCAAATATGGATTTCCAGCTGACAACAGCAATGGAATGAGGTCTGTGAGTTTGCTGGTCTAGGGTGGAGCTACTCCGGCCAGGATGGAGAATCTCCATTGCTTTGTTCTTTCCTGCAATGACTGCATTCTCTGTGAGTGTGAAGCTGAGAGACGGAGAAGCAGGGACATCTGGCTGCAGACGGCTGTGTGATGCTTCAGGAGTTTGCACTGAAACATTTACTAACATTTACTAGGGGTCTTTCTCCAGAGATAGTCATCTCCAGATCTCTTACCATGCTTGCACAGACTGTAATATTCCGTGCTCACTCTGGTAGCTGCATCATGTGGCTTTTCATAGGAAAGCAGGTAAAAGAAACATTGATATTTACAGAGATGATGTGAAAATAGGTGTGATCAAGCAAAACTGGGGGGATGTTTTCTGAGTGAGATTAGAGGAGCACACCTACAGTGGCCTTTTTTAAAGGAAACAGAGGCTTCAGCTTTTTCCTACAGAAGCATCATTGGATCATAACAAGCCCAAGAGAGGAGGGACCACAGGCCTGGTTTCCCCCCGGTGCATAAGTCCCAGCCTTTTTCCAGGACTACATGTCTGAAATGTAGTCTCTGCTCAGTGCTCAGGACAGTGAGAATCACACTCTTGACTTGACCACTACTCCCCACCCCCAGCCTCTGCAATGGGGAGGGGAAAACCATCTGCAGGACACCCTCCCCAGAGCACCAGAGAGGAAGATAGCAAGGTCGCTGCCTCAGAGGCTGGGCCCTGCTCTGGGATGGGGATGATGGGGGACACGCAGAGGATACAGAGGGGGCCTGCAGTGTGATGTCTGTGTGCTGATGAGCATCCAGACATCCTGACCTGTAGGTGGGAGAGGGGTGGTATTGGGACCAAATGCTCCTTCTCTGGTTGATCCTTCTGCCCTGCTTCCTGGTGACTTTGTTCTGGGGCTGTGAGGCAGGTGGGAGAGAGCAGTGCTGCTGAGAGTGGGTCCAGAAAAGGGCAGTGCCATGGTCCAGGGGAGATGGCATCTAGAAGAGTAAGAGGGGTACCATAACCTCTGCCCTCCTGGCCTTTCTTATGCTTGAAACAGTCATTGGCTTGAGGCAAAGGCTGTAAAGAAAAATCTGAGAAATGAGACTCAGATCTCATAGTCTGCAGAACCATGAGCAGAGGACAATAATTTAAGAAGCAAGTGGAACAGCAGAGGGCTGAATGCTGAGTCTATTGCCCAGGAGCCCCCTGGACCAGGGTCCAGCCCATCCAGACCGAGGAGGAGGGCAGAGGCAGATCCTAAGAAAGTTCCGGTTTTCTCGGGTTGTGAGATAGCTGAGAAAGCAGCCCCCTTTCGGCAAACACACACCTGCTTTCCTTGTGCTGGGGGTGGCCCTGTGCCTTATCAGTAATGACACCACACAACCCGGCTTCCAACCAGCTGTGTGCTTGGGACGACAGCTCGGCTATGGCGCTTGGCCCGAAAACCCTAACATCCATTCCCACCTCACAGACAGACCCTTCAGAGCAGAGATGCAAGCCCTCGGTGTGCCAGGATGCTCCACAGTGAAATCTGCCCTTGTTTCTCAAAGTGTATTCTTGTCAAATTTGGCTTTCATAAAAGCTGCATTACTGAAACCACAAGTACGTACTATATAGCACAGGGAGCAATATTCAATTGCTTGTAATAAATTCAATATCTTGTAATAACCTATAATGGAAAAGAATTTGAAAAACTACGTATATATATAAATATATGTGTATACACAGACACTCTTGATGGAGCAGCTAGTGGCCAAGAGGAGATACCCCACATCCAAGGTAAGGAGCAACGGCTGCACTTTGCTGGAGCAGCCGTGAAAGAGATGGGAATATCAGAACACCTGACCTGCCTCTTGAAAAATCTGTATACAGGTCAAGAAGCAACAGTTAGAACTGGACATGGAACAACAGACTGGTTCCAAATAGGAAAAGGAGTACGTCAAGGCTGTATATTGTCACCATGCTTATTTAACTTATATGCAGAATACATCATGAGAAATGCTGGGCTGGGGGAAGCACAAGCTGGAATCAAGATTGCTGGGAGAAATATCAATCACTTCAGATATGCAGATGACACCACCCTTACGGCAGAAAGTGAAGAACTAAAGAGCCTCTTGATGAAAGTGAAAGAGGAGAGTGAAAAAGTTGGCTTAAAGCTCAACATTCAGAAAACTAAGATCATGGGATCTGGTCCCATCACTTCATGAGAAATAGATGGGGAAACAGTGGAAACAGTGCCAGACTTTATTTTTTTGTGCTCCAAAATTACTGCAGATGGTGACTGCAGCCATGAAATTAAAAGATGCTTACTCCTTGGAAGGAAAGTTATGACCAATCTAGACAGCATATTCAAAAGCAGAGACATTACTTTGCCAACAAAGGTCCATCTAGTCAAGGCTATGGTTTTTCCTGTGGTCATGTATGGATGTGAGAGTTGGACTGTAAAGAAATCTGAGCACCGAAGAATTGATGCTTTTGAACTGTGATGTTGGAGAAGACTCTGGAGAGTCCCTTGGACTGCAAGGAGATCCAATCAGTCCATCCTAAAGGAGATCAGTCCTGGGTGTTCATTGGAAGGACTGATGTTGAAGCTGAAACTACAATACTCTGGCCACCTGATGCAAAGAGCTGACTCATTTGAAAAGACCCTGATGCTGGGAAATATTGAGGACAGGAGGAGAAGGGGATGACAGAGGATGAGATGGTCGGATGGCATCACCGACTCAATGGACATGAGTTTGGGTAAACTCCAGGAGTTGGTAATGGACAGGGAGGCCTGGCATGCTGCAGTCCATGGGGTCACAAAGAGTCAGACATGACTGAGCAACTGAACTGAACTGAACTGAACACACACACACACACACACACACACACAAACACACACAAATACTGAATTACTTTGCTGTACACCTGAAACTAAAATTGCAAGTCAGCTATACTTCAATAAAAAAATTGCATTACTTAGCAGAATCCAGACATGAAGAAAATTGGTTTCTGCTGAGGTAGGTGGAGTACAGAATTGTTTCTCCAAAGTCAGTTTGGTTCTTAGCTCAGGAAATAATGAATAAAGAGATTTTATTGTGACTGTGGACATGCTATTGAAGCAAACACAAGAGTGCCTTCCACTGAAACTTCCTTATGTAGGTGTACACGGCTTCTCCTCTTGTGTGTCTGGAGTGGACTGAACGGCTGCAGACCATGCACGGATGCCTCATTTCAAGTAAGAAAAGACCCTGGTCCCTGCAGGCATCTTCTCTAGCTGCTTAACAAACATCACAGACTCAGTGCTCAGCGGCACAAAACACCACCGAGGTACCATCTCGCAAGTCCATCCAGAGTCTGACTACCGTCAGCAGCTCCAAGGCTGAAGTTGGGAAACTATTAGCAAGGTGAAAAGACAGCCTTCAGAATGGGAGAAAATAATAGCAAATGAAGCAACCGACAAACAACTAATCTCAAAAATATACAAGCAACTCCTACAGCTCAACTCCAGAAAGATAAACGACCCAATCAAAAAATGGGCCAAAGAACTAAATAGACATTTCTCCAAAAAAGACATACAGATGGCTAACAAACACATGAAAAGATGCTCAACATCACTCATTATCAGAGAAATACAAATCAAAACCACTATGAGGTACCATTTCACACCAGTCAGAATGGCTGCGATCCAAAAGTCTACAAATAATAAATGCTGGAGAGGGTGTGGAGAAAAGGGAACCCTCTTACACTGTTGGTGGGAATGCAAACTAGTACAGCCACTATGGAGAACAGTGTGGAGATTCCTTAAAAAACTGGAAATAGAACTGCCTTATGATCCAGCAACCCCACTGCTGGGCATACACACTGAGGAAACCAGAAGGGAAAGAGACACGTGTACCCCAATGTTCATCGCAGCACTGTTTATAATAGCCAAGACATGGAAGCAACCTAGATGTCCATCAGCAGATGAATGGATAAGAAAGCTGTGGTACATATACACAATGGAGTATTACTCAAAAAGAATACATTTGAATCAGTTCTAATGAGGTGGATGAAACTGGAGCCTATTATACAGAGTGAAGTAAGCCAGAAGGAAAAACATAAATACAGTATACTAACGCATATATATGGAATTTAGAAAGATGGTAACAATAACCCGGTGTACGAGACAGCAAAAGAGACACTGATGTATAGAACAGTCTTATGGACTCTGTGGGAGAGGGAGAGGGTGGGAAGATTTGGGAGAATGGCAATGAAACATGTAAAATATCATGTAGGAAACGAGTTGCCAGTCCAGGTTCGATGCATGATGCTGGATGCTTGGGGCTGGTGCACTGGGACGGCCCAGAGGGATGGTATGGGGAGGGAGGAGGGAGGAGGGTTCGGGATGGGGAACACATGTATACCTGTGGCGGATTCATTTTGATATTTGGCAAAACTAATACAATTATGTAAAGTTTAAAAATAAAATAAAATTAGAGAAAAAAAAATAAAAGCAAAAAAAAAATAAAAGCAAAAAAAAAAAAAAAATTATGAAATGGATAGGAGAATGTTCCATTTCAACCTCATCCATGCTGCATGGCTCCAGAGGGGAGAAAACGTCCCCACGGTGAACTCTCATGCCGGTGACACATGAACATCATTGGTAACTTGCAGGCAGGTCTATGGGAACTTTTGTGCCACTTAAGAATTTCACAGGCACTGAGTCTCCCCACTCACCCTCTCTCAGTGCTCACCTTCCCCTAGGCTGGTGTGTGTGTTGTTTGCTTCTGTGTCTTGCAAGCCACTGTGGGGCCATTGCTAGTTCAGGCCCCCCTGCAGCTGCTAACAGGTTTCAGGCAAAGTCCTGCATCAGTGTCATCCCTGCCCAAGTAAGCGCTGAAAATTGCCCGTGGGCATTAGCTGAGAGCCAGAAGGAGAGGAGACTGCTCCCTGTGGGAGAGTTAACTGCTGACTGTGAAAACACGAATCTCATCTAGGATCCTCTGAACTCTATCCTCACTGTCCAAGCTGGAGGGACAAAAATTCCTACCAGGTCAGGATTCTGTGATGCCACCCAACCTCTCTTTGGACTGAAAACTTGACTGTGTTTGTGGCCCAGCCCCATCTCCCACATAGGCATCAGATATGAGCAACCCCTGACTTACAGTCTCTGAATTGTTTGTGTGTGCATCAGAAGGGCTTGTTGCACTGCTGGTGAAGGCATTTTGTTGTATTTCAGGGTGGAAGGAGCAGGCCACGACTCCTCCCTGGGGTCTGAAGGCTCTTTCACCAGGCATACCAGCTCCGGATGATAAGAAGGCGGGGGCTCTGTACAGAGTGTGGAGACAGGTTGCCTGCGTTATGTTGGCCCCTCAGTCCCTCTGTCTAGCCAGGTAAATCAAGGCAAGTTACATAACCTCTCCCTTTCTCAGTTTCCTTACGTGTAGAATGGAGAGGCAGGTTGTCCACATTAAAAAAAAGACAACATTTTGAGTGCAGAGCAGTGTGTGTTTGGCCCCAAGTCAGCAAAATGCAAGCCAAAAATAAGGGCTAATCTGCGGAGCTATAAATTTCTACAATCCTCAGTTTCAGCCTGAAGTTTGTGGGTCCCAGGATGTCCTACTTCACCTTTTAAAACATTTTGGATCTTCCCTTTGGGAGTTCCAAACTCCAAAAGATTTTAATTTGCTATCCTCCACCCCCAAAATCCCTGTTTTATTTCACATAGATTGAAAGACAAAAATGAAAACTCTTACCACCTCTGTGGCAAATTCCCAGGTGGAAGAATACAAAATTTAATAAAAGTTGTTTGTGGGAGGTTGGTTTGGAGCAATTGTAAGATGAGTCAGGATGGGCCACAAGGTAAAGGGTCCACACACAGAAGAATGGGTCCATGCCATCTCATATCCCACTTCCCACCTGTCATGGTGACACTGAAATGTCCATGTTCCTGTGGGGTTCCTAACACTCAAGTCTGCTCCCCTGGAGTCAATGACCCCTGCAGCTGACGGCCCCCAGACATATGCCTCAAACTGTTACTGAGTCCAAGTTCCCTCTGCTCAATGCACACCAGGTCAATAAATCCAAGACATGTGGATTTGGTCTGAGGCAAAGAATAAGACTTTATTCAGCAAGCTGGATGACCAAGAAGATGGCAGACTAACGTCTCCAAATTAATCTTATTGTCAGGGTCTGGATGCCAGGTTCTTTTATAGAGCAGAGAGGGGAAAGAAGTTGGGAAATAAAGTAAAAAGGCTTGCCAATATCTCCTGGAATGGCCAGTCTCAGGAGGGGATGTGTTCATTTCTTCCTTCCTGTAGCTATCCGCAGGTGGACATGGTCTAGAACGAAGGTATTTTGGTTTAACATTAAGGGAGAGGAGCAGGGTTCCCTGAGGCAGGCCACTATGCAAGATTATAATAACAGAAGCACCAAAAAGCAAAAGTTAAAGTAATAAAGAAACAGATCCAACATGGAATCAAAATTGGCTCTTCCCTGTAAAAAATCTTGTGTCCCGCAGGTCACCTTACAGTGACTCTGGGTGTCCACAGAGAAGCTGAAACATCACAGGCACCAATCAGACTGGTCCCTGGGTTGGGGAACCACACTATTCTTGGCTGGTTCACTTGCCTCCGATCAGGACTCACTGTTCATTCTCGTTTCCTTACTGGTCCCCAGCCAATCCAGCCTCAGACTCTGTCATTCACTGAGGAAACAGTTCCAGAATCTCCACTTCCTATCAGAGCCATATTCAAGTCTCCATACCTCTAATTTGCCCCCGCGTTCTCTCCTCTGCCCCTCTGGCCATTTCTAATCCAACAAGTGGAGTGGAGTTAAAAAACCCCAGTCGCCAATGGTTTCCCATTTCATACAATTAAAATCCAAATTCCTTGTAAATTAGTGCAGCCACTGTGGAAAATAGTATAGGGTTTTCTCAAAAAATTAAAAAAATAGAACTAACATATGACCCAGTAATGTCACACCTGGGTATATATCTGAAAAACAAACAAAGACACTAATCTGAAAAGATCCATGCACTCTGATGTTCATACCAGCATTATATCTAATTGCTCAAGATATGGAAGCAGCCTAATGTCCATTAACAGATGGCTGGATAAAGATGTGGTCCAAATATACATACATGGAATTCTGCTGCTGCTTAGTCACTTGAGTCATGTCCGACTCTTCCTGACGCTATGGACTGCAGCCTGTCAGGCTCCTCTGTCCATGGGATTCTCTAGGCAAGAACACTAGAGTGTGTTGTTATGACCTCCTCCAGGGGATCTTCCCAACACAGGGATTGAACCTGGGTCTCCTGCATTGCAGGCAGATTCTTTACCACTGAGCCACCAGGGAAGCTCATATGGTATATTACTCAACCATAAAAAAGAATAAAAATTTGTCATTTGTGGTAATCCAGAGGGACTTGGAGGATATTATATTAAGTGAAATGAGCCAGTCAGAAAAAGATAAATGCTGTATGATACCAGTTACAGGTGGAATCTAAATAATACAACTAACTAGTGAACATAACATGAAATAAGCAGACTCACAGATATAGAGAACAAATTAGGCGTTACCAGAGGGAGGGGAGAAGGGACAGTACAGGACTGGGGAATGGGAGATACAAACTATTGGGTATAAGATAAGCTCAAGGATGTATTGTACAATATCAGAATGAGGCTAGTATTTTATAATAATTGTAAATGGAAAGTAGTCTTTAAAAATTGTCAACTTTTTAGAAATCTATATTCTTCATTGCAGTGTAGGTACCCCTTGACTTGCCCCCTGCGTGTTGGACCTCTCTTCACCCAGCCTCCCTTTCTGCACAGTTTCGGCCACACTGGCCATCTGGCTGGTTCAGGGGCACCTGCTCAGCCTCTATCCAGGTTCCTCATATCCTGTCTGGGCCACCTGCCCCCCGTTTTCTGCCAAGAGCGGCTTCTGCAGCCAGTCCCATCTGAAATAGCGTCCCCTCTATGCTCTCACTCTTGTCCCACCTGTGCCACTTCCTTGACCCCTCTTATCACCACCTGAAGGTGGTTATTTGTTGTTCTTTCCCCTCATTGCAACAGACTCCCCAGAAAGCCAGGGATGTTGTCTTATTTTCGTCTGTAAGGGCAGCCCCTAAACGCAGAGCAGGAATTCCGTAAATACACTTTGGATGAATGAAGAGCTCATGCTGGGACCAGCATGATGTTGTAGTCACCTCTGTCTATTTAAAAATCTCTGACTCATCAAGGAAGATGGGGCATTTTGGATTTCATGGTTCACATTCTCCCCAGTACCTGTTTTTGGTTAAAAAAAAAAAAAAGAAGCCCATGATCAAAATTAGGCAACCTAACACAGTGGATTGAACTTTTGAGTAAATCTCAGTGCTGCCCTTAGAAGAAGAGCTGCCCCTAAGGTCATATTCTCCAGACTTTTCCCAGATGAACCTGCCTGCTCTGATATAACATTGGGATCTGCCATCCCTTTAGAATGAGGTAAGACTGGGACCAAGATGGTTCCATTTTTAACATTTTAACATCCCCTTTACCCACAAAGAAGTCATAGGATTAGCACAACAGAAATTATTGTGTGCTGGCTAAAACTTAAGGATATTCACATATCAGAGTTGTTCTGGGTAGACCTACTTAAAATGGTGATAGAATCCAAGTTCGGGTACCCCACTTTTGCTTCTTGGACATTCTTCCATCTCCCCCCACTCCAACCATTCCTCCCTCAGCAGATCTAATATTTTGGCAGCAGATCCAACCACGTTCTCTCTTCTTCTGCAGTCATCTCCATCCCTTTTGTATTACTCTCTCTCCATTGGATCATCAGACTTATCTCTTAGCTTCCTGTCATTCTTTGCAATTTCACTCCTATCAGAATGCTTGCCAGTTTCAATGGCCATAGAGAAGATCTTTTAAATATGCTAGCCTTCCTCCCCTCCCAGGCTTTTGCTCTCCACCCTCCTTAGCCACTCTCTTCCAGGGTCACAATGTAATTACCATTACTTATGTCATTACTGGGGGCTTCCCAGCTGGTGCTAGCGGTAAAGAACCCTCTTGCCAATTCAGGAGATGTAAGAGACTTGGGTTCTGTTCCTGGGTTGGGAAGATCCTCTGGAGGAGGGCATGACAACCCACTCCAGTATTCTAGCCTGGAGAATCCCAAGGACAGAGGAGCCTGGCAGGCGATAGTCCATAGTGTTGCAAATGACTGGGCACAACTGAAGTGACTTGGCACACACACACACGTCATTACCAGCGATTGCACTTCCAATCCTGCCACAGTCATCATTTCAGGCATCCTGCTCGCCAGGTCACCTCCTCTTGTCTCCCAGATCGCTTTCGCCCATCTGTTTGGTGCTATAATTAACTCTTCAGCTGCACTGGGACTCCCATCCACTGCCTTTCCTTATCTCAGTTAAATAATCCATCATCATGATCATGCCCTATGTACATCCTTAACTCACATATTCCTCTTCAGGTTTGTCATATCTTTTTTGGAAAATGTCCCAAACTAGGTAAACCCAGTTTCCCCAGGACTGGCACTTGGGCTGGTTCTCATTACTGTGGCTCTGGTGTGTCCTGACTGATCGATGCCTGTGCCTTGTTGACTGTTAGATGTTTTGAAGCTCATCGGTGAAATTTTCATCACTTATGTGCCTGCACCTGTGCAGCTGCTGGTGGCCAGAAAAATACCCTCCAACATGTTGACTGGCTTCACTTTAATTTCATAACATTGAAGGGGACCTAAAGTTTTCAGCTGTCACTTTACATTTTCTGGTCTATTTCTTCTCATGCCCTGGATGATCATTCAGTCTTTCTTTCCCCACATCTCCCAAACTTCTTCTGCATCCTCTTCTCAGCTGATCACCTTGCTTCCTATTTAACTGGGGAAAAAAGACAGTAAGGACAATCCACCACCACGGAAATCAACATACTGACACATCTGACAATATATTCCGTTTTCCCTCCTGCCAGTTTGAACTGTCGATTCTACCATCTAGAAAAACTTCTCCACTTGTTCATGAGATGCTATGCCCCTAGCACATTACTCTAGAAATTCTCCCTTCTTCTTTCATACTAAGCATTTCCCACAGTAGTGGGTCATTACCATCAGTATAACAATGCACAGTAATTTTATCATTTAAAAGAAAAACAGCAACCACAACAGAAATCTTTTGGCTTCACATCTATCTCTAGCTACAGCCCTGTGCTGGACATTGTCTCTGTTTTCCCCTGTCTTACACGAGATGGATGCCTAGGAACTACATTTTCCAAAATTCTTGACAAGAGGGTTTTGGTTAAATTCCACTAGTGAGAGGCACTCTCATAATACTTAGAGAAGAAAGGAATATAGAGTTCTCGTTTAGAAGTGAGTACTTCCTAGGCATCTTGACCTCCTTATTCCTGCCTCAGGACCTTTGCACATTCTGTTCCTGCTGCAAGGGAACTCTTTTTCCCCAGAGACACATATCACTCACCTCTCTCTTTACTCAAATGCCACCTTCCCAACTAGTCCTTCCTGACCATCTTATTTAAAATTTCAACCTATTTTCCATAGCTCTCAGCAGTTTTTAATTCTCTTTTCCTAACTTTTCCTGATTTTCTGCTCTAATATTTATCATCATATGACCTTCAGTGCAAATACATTTTTATTTTTTTGTTATTATCTGTTCTCACTGGAAAGTATACTTTATAAGTACAGGGGGTTTTATTTGTCCTATATACTGTTAGAATAATGCTTGACATAGAGTAGACACCCAATATTTTCTGATTGATCTAAATAAGTGAATATAATGTGTTATTCAAAGCTATAAAAGTTCTTCTGAGTACATCTTTATGTGTAATTAATAGGTCCTGGTATGTTGAGCTTTTATTATCGTCAGTCTAGGTATTTTGATATTTGGTTTTAATTTCCCTTTTGAGTTAAGAATCAGTTAAGAGATGGGTTACAAAATTCCAGATCATGGGGGTTGTTTGTTTATGGTTATTTTTTTCTTGTTTCTGTTATTAATTTTTTTGTTTTACTGCAGTTTGATCAGAGAATGAGGATTTACCAGGTGGCTCAGTGGTAAAGAATTCTCCTGCAAGCAGGAGACACAGGTTTGATTCCTGGGTCAGGAAGATCCCTGGAGAAGGAAATGGCAACACATTCCAGTATTCTTGCCTGGGAAATTCCACGAACAGAAGAGCCTGGAGGGCTACAGTCCATGGGGTGGCAAAAGAGCCAGACATAACTTAACGACTAAATAACAACAACGATCAGAGAATGATGTTGAGGCTTATGTTTAATTTCTGGGCTATATTGAGGTTTTCTGTATGTCATACGTCATTTTTTATGTATCATTGGCATTTGAAAAAAGTGATTATATTATCACTCCACAAAGAGTTGGACATGACTGAGTGACCAGCACTTTCATCTACCACATTATAACACTTCTGTTGCATTCTGTTATGTATTCATAATCCTAGTTTTGCTTTAGTCTTTGTTGCTGTTGTTTAGTCACTAAATTGTGTCTGACTCTTTCGCAACCCCGTGGACTGTAGCCTGCCAGGCTCCTATGTTCATGGGACTTCCCAGACAGAATACTAGAGTGGGTTGCCATTTGCTTCTCTGGGGGATCTTCCCAACCCAGGGATTGAACCCACATCTTCTGCATTGGTAGGCAGATTCTTTCCCACTGAACCACCAGGGCAACCCTGCCTTAGTCTTAGTCCAACAATAAAACATAACGATACTCACAGCCAACTTTCTGCCATGACTTCTCATTCATGTGGTCTTTGACTCAAGTGTCTCCTTTAGCAGTTTCTCTATTACAAGTATGAAAAATGTTTTTCCTTCTTGCTTCTTAAATTAAACAACCATCTGGTTGGGTTCAAATATTTTTGGTCACTTTGGGTGACCAAAAAGGCTTGTGTGTGTCATAGAGTTATTTTAGCCTTTGTTTTTTCCTCCTGCAGAGATTTCAGCCCACAGCTGAAAATCTCTATTTTCCAGCCCTCTTCATCAGCAAACTGCTCCCAGCAAACATGGCTTGCTTCTCTGCCTTTCCAACTTCTTAAGTACTTACACAGAGGGTGGTATAGCATGACACATCTGCTTTTCTATTCCCATTACTGCAAACAAGGGGATTGGTTGGTGGATGGTATTTCAAGCACATCGCTTACTTTGAGAAAGCTTCTCCAATGTCCTCCCTCCCATGTTTCCAGCACCCTGATTGACAACTGCTGTGGACAGCCCTTCTTTTTATTTTATAGTTTGGATCTTCGAATATCTCTAGGGTCATTGGAGATGTAATTGCTCTTTCCCATATCCTTTGTTGTTGCTGGATCTCTCAGAAGGAAACAGAGAAACAAAGATTTTATGCCATTATGATATAGTCAGATCTTGTGAGGTTGAGCCTAAATTTAGAATCACTTATTTTAGTGTATCCACTCTCCTTTATTAGTAGATTGCTTTATCTGTCCTGGTACTTCACAAATAGCCTGAAGATAGAGACTAAGCATGTTTTCTGATAAGCTTTGTTTAAAGCCACTATTTCTCAAGGGAAATCGTTTTGCAAATACATCATGAGACATTGAGTATTTCTCGATGTCTCTCATCACTCCTTCATTGAAGTAGCTCCTTCTAGGAGAACCATTGTATTTACTAAGTTTATATATACCCAAAGTGGAAATGTTATCAAGAAATTACAAACAGGTGAATAAAGCCAAAAAATAAAGGATTTTTTTTTTTTTTCCTAGAAAGCTACCACTTACTTGGGGCTTCCCCTGTAGCTCAGTTGGTAAAGAATCTGTCTGCGATTCAGGAGACCTGGGTCCAGTTCCTGGGTCAGGAAGATCCCTTGGAGAAGGAAATGGCAACCCCTCCAGTATTCTTGCCTAGAGAATCCCATGGACAGAGGAGCCTGGCGGGCTAAAGTCCATGGGGTCGCAAGAGTTGGGCATGACTTAGTGACTAAGCCACCACCACCACCATAATTACCACTTATATATAATTAAAATAGTGTAAAATGGTTATAGTTGTATCCTGAGATACAATTAAACAGACGTTCAGTATTTGTCAGTATTTCAAATACTTAGCACTGTTGCATTCTTCATTTTATTGTATATCCTTTAAGGTCAGCATCATTGTGTCTCTAGCACACAAAATCTGGCACATACCAAGGAGGTGCTAAATAGATAAGTGTAACTTGACTTCTAGCCATCATTGTAACACATTTGATTTGCAGCCCTCCTCCCGCACTGACATTGTATCGCTCTCCAGGCTGTGTGACCTCCAGGCTGGTTCTAAAGCCATGGCCACCACTTTTCTATTTTCTGCTTGTTAGTCAAGTCTAACTTTTTTTCCCCTTGACTTCTCTAATTAGATTGGAGGAGGGCTTTCCCCAACCATTCTGTTTTTCATTGTTGGGCAATCAGCAAAAGTCATGGCTAATAGTGCTTTAGTGTTTCCATTCATTCTCTTCTGCCTTCTTGCATCACAGATAATGGAAGAAAATCCTCTGAGAAAACATAGCAGGGACATTCATCCTAATCAGTGCCACTGAGACTACTTGTCCCTGATTAGAATCAAAGTTGACATTCATCAGTCTTATTGGTCTTATTTATTGATGCTGATTATGTTTCTATCTAAGGACTACTAATCCATATCAAATATCTGATGGATTTTCTCTCCTAAAAGAGCCCTAAGCATTAAAACACAAAACAGCAGAAAAATTAATTTCTTAGATTCCAGATCAGTAGAGTTGTTTTATTTTTCTTCTTTCAACATAGCTCAAATATTTTAGGCAGATCAGAATATTTCTCAGAAACATTTTCCAGTATGTTTCTCCCAAAGCTCTCAGGACTTTAGGGTCTTTGGGTAAAAGAAGCCCTGGTGGCTGGAGCTCAGGCTGGATCTCAAACTTTCAGCTTTGTGAACTTGTAGGAGGTATGGTAGTTTACTTTTGGTTGATTTCGATCATATCTGATTATTTTTTTTCTTCCTGTATCCACTCACATCCATGTGCTTTGGAGAACAAATACATCTTTATAGTCAACATTGGTTTGAACATTTCCTGAGAAACTATGATATCTCAAAGCACCAAGACCTGCATTGCCCAAAAGGGCAGCCAGGAGCCCACAGGGCTAATACTGTTTGAAATGTGGCTACTCTAAGTTGGGATGGTTACATATGGACTCTTTGGTGATCCCATGGACTGTAGCCCTCCAGGCTCTTCTGTCCATGGGATTCTCCAGGCAAGAATACTGGAGCAGATAGCCATTCCCTTCTCCAGGGAATCTTCCCTACCCAGGGATTGAACCTGGGTCTCCTGTGTTTCAAGCAGATTCTTTACCATCTGAGGCACCAGGGAAGCCCTATGGTACAAAAAGAAAGTGAAATTCTCACTGGTAATGTTTCACATTGACTGCATGATGAGAATATTTCCTTATATATTGAAATTCATTTTACTTTGTTTTAATTTTTCTGTGTGTCTACTAGAAAATTCAGAATATCTAATGGGGCTCACATCTGTGACTGCATTATATTTTTATGGGGTAGAACTGATCTAAACACTAGCCCAGGCTCGTTTCTGAATTCTGGGCTAGGTACAGTGCCTAGGAGGATGGTAAATGAGAAGAAAGAATTAGGCTCCTATTTAAAGAGAGGCAGATTTAGTCCTCCTTCCTCTTCTCATTAGCTTTGAGACCTTGGCCAAGTGACTTAACCTTCCTGCACCTCAGTTTGCAGGGCTGTGAATACGGGCACAGTGATATCTCTCAAACATTGTGAAGGTTAAGACAGGTGATAAAGCATCTGGTGTATAGTAAATCCTCACAGATGGTTGATTCCTTGACTTTGGCCAAATGAAAGGACTTTTAAAATATACTTATTGGTTGTTTAAACAGTGCTGCCAGCATCATTTATGAAGCATATCCTTATACAGAGCACAGAGAAAGATGCCTTTGGCAGCATCTTGTGTGGGGACCACTGTACCTCCGGGAGGTGATGGCACACACCTTAGGCAGGCAGGAAGAGGAGTGGAGCTGATGATGAGTGTCTGTTGGCAGCTCTATGAAAATTCCAACAAGAAGAATAACTCAGCAGCCTGAACTGTTCAGCAGTGTAAATAGAATGCAGCCTGGAGCTCTCTCCTGGTTACCTGTGTTCACAAACACTGGATTCAGATCTGCTTAGGAGGGAAGGTGAGGAAGGAAGGGACGACTCCAGAGGCTTTCCAGCAAGCAGCCCCTGGGTGATCACATATTAACAATTCAAAGTTTTGACAAACTCAGCTACTTTTCTACAGCTACACTGTTCTCCTATCTGAGGATAATGCCTTATTATTCGACTTTTTCATGTTCTTATTTTGTTCAGGTGAACAGTTTCAGTAATTCCTACACTTCTGGGGTTGACACTGTCAAACAACAAGGCAGTGATTTCCAGTAGTGGGACAGCTTGATCAGGAAGGATGCTCTGAGAAGTTCAGGATCAGTGCTGAGTCATAGACAGAATTCAGGAAGGCGGCAGGAGCCCACAAATCCCAGGCCCCAAATTCCTCAGCTTACAGTACAGTGTTCAGTGTGGCTGTGCCTTTTAACACCACGTACATGGAACCTGATACTTCCCACTTGGACCTCCCACTTCTGAGGTGTATGTGTTGCAGTCTTCATAAACATGCCTACTCTTGGAACGCTTTCTAGTAAGCTATGCTATGAATGGAGAGTGTGTAACCAATTTACCTTATGACCTTGTGAACTGTTGGTCCGATCATCAAATATGTACAGAGAAAATGTGCAGAGAAATGGACAAATATTTTGAAGTCTTTTTATTGCTGTACCATATATTCTTGAATATGAGTATTTGATTATTCCTATGCCTTTGTATTTATGATATATTTATGATTTATTATTATGATGTGAATGTATTCACATTGGTGGCCCCTGATGAGCCCTGATCTTCACACTCTCATGTTGTCCCCTCCCAGGGAACTTATTAGTATGTCTTGCTCTGACCAATGCAACATCAGTAAGCATGACCAAGAGGCTTGGTAAGAGCTTGCATGCTGAGCTGTTCTCGGGACATTGTCTCTTGGTGCCCTCAGTCCCATGTAGAGATGCAACTATCCTACTGGGAAAACCATGTGGAGGGAAAAAGTGCTCAGCCGACTGAAGAAACCACCTTGGATGTTCCAGCTCAGGTAGCTGAGTCATGCGTGAGTCATGAAGAATAACCATTGTTTTAGCTCATTAAATTTTAGTGCTGTTGGTAGCTCAGTAATAGACAGTTGAGACAGTACTACTTGTAAAAACTACTAGAAGATTGAGAAAGATAAAATTATTTATCAAAATACACACAATAAAAAAGGATCAAAAGACCCACTGAGGAAGTTACACAGGAAGATTAGGAGTAAAAAAAATAATAAAGCCCTAAGTACGATCGACTCACAGAAAAGCTTGCAATTGCATCCTGAATGATTGCGGGTGTCCTAAACTTCCTGCACTGAAACCAGATGAGGAGACTGACCCGTTATGAGGTTGACAGTATCCAGTGGGAAAACCACAGCAGCCTGCTGGACTGTTTGTCTATGAGGAAACACTGAGATGTGATACTCAGTGAGAGCATCAAGTGGCTCATCATGGGCCACAGATATGAGTAAATGCACATTATAATAATAAATCATAAATACAAAGGCATAGGAATAATACAAAGGCCTGGAGAGGAAGAAGCCAGGCAACTTACTCCTTGTGGCTTTGTTGAATGATGTTGATGCAATTTTTCCTTTCATCTCCCTTTTATTGTGAAATACAAAACACAACCAGAAAATTGTCACAGAATCAAGATAATTTATCGCAAAGTAAATACTTGCATAGCAAATACCCAGGTCAAGAATGATAACATTGCTTCTCCCGGAGGACCTTCCATTTGCCTCTGTCCCTAAAGGTAACAATTATCCTTTGATGGAAATCACTTCCTTGCTTTCTTTAGCAACTGAATACTATGGTTTGGTTTTGCTGGTTTTGATTTTTATCTTAATGAAAGCACACAGGAAGTATTCTTTCGTATCTGGCTTGCTACAGATTTTTCCTTTCATTCCTGTCTAGCACAGCACCTAGTAAATATATTTGCATCCTTGAAATTCATTTGAGTTACTTTCAGTTTGGGGCTGTAATAAATACTGCTACAGTGAGTATTATTGCATAAATCTTTTGGTGTACATGTCTATGCTATCTGTTGGGAACTTATGTACATACATCAGTTGGATCCTACTTTATTAGTGTCCTTGACTTTAATTAATGATGCCAAGCTGTCTTCCAAAGTGGTGGTAATGGACACCCTTAGCACGGTGTGTGAGACCTCTGGACCTTCACATCACACCAGAGCTATGGTGCTGTCTGTCTTTTTCATCTTGGCCATTCTGGTGTGTATGGGGCCATTGCATTGTGATTTCAATTTTTATTGATTATTAATAAACTTAAGTACCTGCTCATAGATTTATCCATTTAAAATCTCTTGCTCAATTTTCTGACTGTCATTTTCTTAATCAATGTAGAAATCCTTATACACACTGGGAAAGACCCCTCTGTAAGGTCAATTCACTGCAGAGGTCTCCTTACTCTTTTATGGTTGATCTGTTCCCTTCCTACTCGTGGTTTTTTTTTTTTTTGATACAAGGTTTTAGGATTATTGTAGTACAGTTGATCAAATCTTTCTCTTTATGGTTCTCTTTTGTGTCTTGCTTTATTTCTCTTTCTCTATCGTATGCTCAAGAAAATATATTTGTTTCTGAAACATTTGTTGTGTTGCCTTTCAAATTTAGAGCTGCAAATATGTGTATGGTGTGCGGTAACACTGATTTCCTTCTACTTCTATGTGCATCTCCAACTGACGCAGTGCCATGTAGTAAAAATAATTTCCTTTCACCCAGGCTAGTGTTTCCTTGGCTTTACAGTCTGTCCATACTTTGCCTTTACTTACTACTCTTTGAGTCTGTTAAATGTGTTACCTTACCTCATCTGTCTTCTTAAAAACTGGAACCCCGCCCCCCCACCCCCCACCTCCCCCCCACCTTCCCCCTCCTCCCCCCCACCTCCCCATCCCCCAACACCCACCTCAGGAGAAAGCAGTACCAACTGAGCTCTCTTGACTCTGATCCAGCTCAGTAATCCTCAACTTTACTTGTAGTTCTCTGATGTTTTCATATTGTATTTGGCTCTTATCTTGACCCCAGTCAGAGTTTTATTTCAAATGAACTAATTTATCATTACTAGAAGCAAAAATTTGGTGATTCTGTTTTAATTAATGTATACAATATCTTCGAGAATGGCAGGAGAAGCGGGGAGGACAAGGCAGGTGGACATCAAGGCCTCAAAGGTCCAGTGATGCCTTGTACGGGCTTAGGGGATGTGTAGGCTTCACGGGGCGACATAAATGCCCCCCCAGGAAACTCTACGGGCTAGAGGTCATGTCTAGGGAAGGGAAGGCCTCAAGTTCATGGAAGGGCATTTTGTGAGGTGACAGGCACAAGCAGTAGGTGACTTTAGCTGCAAGAACCATGCAAATAAATTCAGAATGGCTTAAATGACAAAGGAAGTGTATTTTCTTACATATTGCAAATTCTGTAGTCAAGGTGGTTCCTGAGTTGATGAATTCACCACCTGGACCATCATTAAGAACCTGGATTCTCTCCATCTTCCTCAGCATCTTCCTCCTCACAAGTTGGCTACCCTGTCCTGGCTCCACATCTAGTGACATCAGTGACAGTGAGATGGGAAGTACCACTCTTTCCCACACTCCTCTTGGTGTCTTTTCTCAACAGCTAGGACAACCTTCCCCAGAAACCTCCTGAAGACTTCTTCTCCTGTTTCTTCAGTCCCAGTGGTCTGGACTGTCCATGCCTGATCTAACCACCAGAAGCAGGGTGGTACCAACATGATTGGTGGACTCATCCTTTGGAACTGGGATGTGCCCACCAGCACCCCACATAGAGATGCTGTGGGCTTCTGGGAAGTGGGAGTCAGGAGGGCACAGTAAGAGTGCATTTACATAATGCATGGGAGGAGAGGAGAGAAAAGAGGCTCATGGCCACACAGGTCTGTTAATAAAGTCCAAGCCAGCATAGGGACATTGATATCGGGAAGGGATGGGAAGGTGAGAAGGGAGATGGAGGAAGAAAGGCAACAAAAGGGAAAGGAGTGAGGACAGCCACTGAGCCAGAGGTGGGGGCAGCATAGTTGCTTGACTTCTAGGAAAAGCATTCTTAGCCTTTCCTCTCTTCCCTTCCCTACTTTCATCACCTGGAAAGCTCCATCAGGCCAGTCTACAGGGTTCTGGGGCTGAACCGCCAACCTCCTCACACAGGTAAGTCAACCCTACTCCCAGTTTGCAGACCTAGAGGCTTTGGAGGGTCATAGGATTGGTTCATGTTGAACAAAAATAACGGGTGTCCGGTGAGGGAATAATATCTCAATAATGGACTACAGGAGAAAAAGGGGACAACAGAGGATGATATGGTGGGATGGCATCACTGACTCAATGGGTTTGAGAAAGCCCTGGGAGATGGTGAAAGACAGGGAAGCCTGGAGTGCTGCAGTCCATGAGGTTGCAAAGAGTTAGACATGACTGAGCTACTAAACGACTATGAACTGCCAATACTGCAGGCTCAGGACCGCTCAGACTGATGTGAACCTTGGAAAAAGCCAAGCATGAGTGGGACCCTCATCATTCTTGGCCTTTTCAGATGCAACCATCCATTGGAGATGATGGAAACCCCAACAGCACTCATATGATTGAACTCAGGCAACCACTCATGCCTGACTCGAGGTCTGGCCCTTTCTGAGTGTGGCTTTGGGGGCTGGCTGAGCTTCCTGAGGTGTTGACTGACTCATCCTTTGGTCCTCTAGCTAGTCTGGGCCCTCCCCAAGCATGATGGAGTCTCCACCTTGGGAGCATGAGGTTCAGATGGTAATTCTGGTTCAGAGGTGCCTTAACACAAATGGAGAGACATAGGCTGTGGCTTTGCCTTATTTGGAGTTGGGGGCAGACTTGGGTTGAACTGGTTCTTTGAGACTCTAGTTGACTGGACCAAGAAAAGTCATCATGTACATGCTTTCCAACCCAGAGATCAGTTTGGTCTATATTTTATTCCATTGGGTTAAGTCAACACACCCCAGGAGTGACCTGGTGACCTAGAGGTTAATAAGTCACAGAAACCTGTCTGCCACATCCCAGGACCTTCTTCAGAGACTGGTATTTGAGGGTGCAGAAGAGGGCCCAGCAAATGTTTCCTGTTAAGAGACAGAGAGTAAATAATTTAGTCCTTGAAGGCTGCATGGTCTACATTCCAACTATTCAACCCTGCTCTGTAGCATGAAAAGGGCCATTGACAGATTATAAATGAGTGGGTGGGGCTGTCCACCCACAAAACTTAATTAGCAGACAGGCAGCTTTAGATTTGGCCCACAGGCTGTAGTTTACCAACTTCTGATCTAAATCAATAATGCTATTTCTCATGGAAAAAAGAATTACGTAAAATTGTTTTTAACTGTCCTTTCATCTTAACTTACTATTTGATTTAAACACTTGTTAATGACATTGTTAATTGCCACTCCATTTTAATGGCTTCATAATTGGCCGACAAAGGGGAGAGGCAGCCTGGAATCTTCCTTCTTACCATATAAGGCATCTGGCCTTTTGAGACTGATTTGCTGCCTAAGTAACTGTGCTGGAAATTTCTAATGGAGTTACACAGTGGATGAGTCAGAAGCTCACAGTTCTTTCTGTTCCTATTTGTACGATCTCTGGAGAGTGTGGACTTTCCTGTTTGTCACCCACTATCTTCATATCCACCTGGCCTTGCAGTTTCATTGTCTCTGAGAGCCTGAGCTCCCACACAGTTCTTAATGTACCAAAGATGCCAAACAAGTGTCACCAAAGAAGAGTGCTTGTACCATCTGTGATGGAGAATTATGTTTGAGCCAGAAGCACAGTACTGCTCGTGTAACATCAATAGTTAATCACAGCCAGGTGTTTTTACTCAAAAAGAGACACTATCTTCCCCTCTGGCTTATGATCAATCCACATGTGAATGGATCCATAACCACAGCAGTCAGCCTGGGTTAGGAGGTACAGGGAAGTATACTTGTTGATCAGCTGATTGATAAAGAAAGAAAAGAGGAGGATCATTTATGAGAACTTCCAGTGTGCTTAGAACCCAGAACTGACCAGTGAGTTTGGGAGCAGAAAACCCACATTCAGCTCTCTGAGCCACTTGACCTCAGATAAATTATTGAATTTTCTCTGAGCCTTTCTTTTCTGTAAAAAGTGACTATGGTGGATTGATGGCCAAAAAATGGCACTAATTCCGCTGGCTCCCTTGTATCTGTATGCTTTCTGTTGTACCTTTTTTGGCCTTCCCATTTTAAGAATCCAATTCCCCATGCCCCAACTGGGTTGCCTTTGGACTTGCTTAAGTACAAGACCCAGGGCTGGACAGGGAGCTGCCTGGAGGCTAGCGCACTGCCCTGGTTCTTGCCCTTTTGCTTTTGCCTGGGAACAACCCTGGGCTGGCTTTCTGGGAGGAAAGACAGTAAGTTGAAAACCTAAGTGTCCCCATGAGCTGAGAATCAGGTGAACCAAGCTGACAGCTCCCTGGATCCCATGAGCACCCCCAATGCCTAGAGACCCACGATTTTCCAGGGAATAACCTGAGGAAGCGTGGCCCAAATGCCATAATTCCCTAGCTGTTCCAGCCTTTGCTGCTGAGTAACTGAGTCAAGAGTTAAAAAAATGCTTGCTGTTTGAGGCTAGTGAAGTTTGGAGTGGCTTACTATGAGATAATAGCTGATTGCTGTTGCCCCATCTCACAGAGTATTGTGAAGTTCAGATGAAGCTGTGCTCATTAGAGTGCTCTGAATCATGAATAGCGCACAAAAATGAGCTGGGTTTCCCAAGTTTTAATCAGTATTGAGACTAAACAGAAGATGGAAACAGATGTAAACAGTGCATTCACTCCCACCCCATCACCCTCCCACCACTCCCACTCTCTTCCTTGACACAGGAACAAGCTTGAGCTGGTTGTTGTTCCTAATATCTCAGTCTGCTTTGGTCTCCCTAGGTTCACACACTACACTCATGCACTTAACTGGCGTTTATTGGTCACCTACTATTTTCCAGGCACTGTTGTTGGCACAGAGGAGGCTGAGATGGCAGGAAAGGGAGGCAAATACCATCATCCTTCAGTGTCTGTTGGGGATTAGTTCCAGGAACCCCACAGATACTGCAATCCACAAATGCTCCAGTTCCTTATATAACATGACATAGTATCTACAAGTTCTACATCCATGGATGTGGATACCAACTGTAAACTCATGAATAAGGCAAAGGAAAGTATCCAAAGTGAAAAGGCTGTGCAAAAGATAAGTACAGAAAGAAGTGATGGGGTGATTGGGTGGCTACTTCACACTGGGTGATTTGGAAAGGAGGTGACAATTAAATGAGAGCCAATGAAGGGAAGAAGCCAACTGAAGATCCAGGGGAAGAATGAATTGAATGAACGTTCCAGAAAGGAAAGGTGATCATGCAAAGACCTTGAGGCCATAGAGGCAGGACCTGAGCTGGGGGAGCAGCAGGGCCAGGTGGGGTCAGTGGGGGATTCTATTCTCCATGTAACAGGGAGTAAGTCCTAGGACTGGGTCTACATTAAAGACCCTCAGCTTCTGTGTAGAGAACTGCCTTTGGGAGACTGAAAGATGAAGCCTGGGCACTGTTTAGGGGTCTTCTGAGGATGTTGGCAGACTTTATTTATTTGGATTCCAAAACTGCAGATGGTGACTGCAGCCATGAAATTAAAAGATGTTTACTCCTTGGAAGAAATGTTATGACCAACCTAGACAGCATATTAAAAAGCAGAGACATTACTTTGCCAACAAAGGTCTGTCTAGTAAAGGCTATGGTTTTTCCAGTAGTCATGTATGGATGTGAGAGAGTCGGACTATAAAGAAAGTGGAGTGCGAAGAATTGATACTTTTGAACTGTTATTGGAAAAGAGCCTTGAGAGTCCCTTGGACTGCAAGGAGATCCAACCAGTCCATCCTAAAGGAAATCAGTCCTGAATATTCATTGGAAGGACTGATGCTGAAGCTGAAACTCCAATACTTTGGCCACCTGATGTGAAGAACTGACTCTTTTGAAATGACCCTAATGCTGGGAAAGATTGAAGGCAAGAGGAGAAGGGGATGACAGAGGATGAGATGGTTGGATGGCATCACCAATGTGATGGACATGAATTTGAACAGGCTCCGGGAGTTGGTGATGGACAGGGAAGCCTGGCATGCGGCAGTCTATGGGTTCGCAAAGAGTCAGACAGGATTGAGCGACTGAACTGAGGATGTTTACATGAGAGGTGTGGGTGATTTTGCTGAACTGGCATCTGACCACCACTCTAATCATGGTATCTGTCATTTAAAAATTAATGCCCTTCTCTCTTTCAGTTCATCATTTGTCAGCCCACACAATCTATTTGCTATGCTCTCTGTGCAGGGCCTGCACTGTGCACTGAAGAGCCATCCGGGCAGGTGCGTGTGATGACATCTCATGACCTGTGGGCAGCAACCCTACAATGCACTGGGGATTCCGATCCTCATGGTGACGCACAGGGTTGTAGCGTCAAGGCCATTGGTTTTTGTCAAGTTGTCACAGGTTTTCAGATCAGATGTCAGTTATATAACTTGGTTTAAATGATTTTAATTTTTCTGAAGATCAGCATGTGTTTGAGAAGCTGGGAGCCACTGATGCTCCTGGTCTTAGGTGTTTTACAAATTGTTGGGCAGTATAGGATCACACAGTCAGTTGTTACTTTCTTGTATCAGGTGGTCATTGAATACATTTATTTATAGCAATGTCTTCACAAGGCTCCTCATACAAGGGGTTACTTTTCACACTCTTTGGTTTGGCCTTTGAGGGTGGGATGGGGAAAGTACATTCTCTTCCTCCAGTTGACAACACCAGAATGGGTAAGTTTCAATGAAATGGAACTCTTGAGTGGACAAAAAGTCACCCAGTCTTATAGGAAGTCAGCTGTTCTCTGTCTCCCCCTTTCCTGCAGGCCCCCGCAACTCTCAGCCTAACTGCAGCTTAGGACAGACAAGGTCTAACAGGTGCTCAAGATTCCACAGTGAATTGGTTGTGGTAGACATGGCTTCAGACAAAAACACTATAAAACCATCTTTATCAGGACTGAACATTCATGTAAAATATATTCATGAGTTTAAAGATAAGTATCTGATCCAGTGGACTTGCCTTTTTAATTTCTTTAATTATAGAGTTGAACTCATCAAATCAGGTCCAATTATGCGAAAGTTGCCATGGAGTGATTCATGTTGCTCATGGATTGGGAAGTAAGTGGACTCATTTTGTGTGGATCTAACATTTCATTGCAATGAGCAGGAGCCCTCATCTTACAAAGTAGTCAGTAACATGAGGCTCCCTCTTTTCCTTAAAAATTGTTTAACTCAGAAGCTACCTCTTGATAGCCAGAGTATTTTGCACATAGGGCTTCAATGTTTTGTGACATGTAGATGTTCAGTCTGTGTAGTAATTTGCTAGGAATGCTACCACAGACCAAGTGGCTTAAACAACAGGAACATGTTCTTGCACAGTTCTGCAAACTGGAAGTTTGATATGGAGGTACTGGCAGGGTTAGTTTCCTCTAAGGGTTAATCCATTCCAGGCCTCACTCCCTGGCTTGTAAATGGTCATCTTCTCCTTGTATCTTCACAAGCTAGTTCTTATCTGCATTTCCTCTTCTTATAAGGACACCATCATATTGGATTAAGGCACATCCTGATGACCTCATTTTCATTTAATGACTTCTTTAAATACCCTGTCTCCAAATACTATTACACTCTGAAGTTCTGGGAATTAGGACTTCAGCTTACGGATTTTTGAGGTAGGGACACAATTCAGCCCTTAATACTCTGGTTAATGCAGCCTAACACCATTTTGATAACCATGGAGAATGACTTTCAGGATATATTATTTTAAAAAATAGTAAGATTATTCTCCCCACCTGATTGGGTTTCTGATGGGTGTTATGATTGTTTTATCCCAGGGGTAGGTAGAGAAGGACTCCTGTAGACCTCAGAGATAGGCATGCTCCTGGGAGAAAGTAGGGCAATCCTGTAGGTCATTGCTCATCAAACACTAGCCATCCTAAGAATCACCAGAAAACTTGTGAAAGCACAGAGTCCTGGGCTCACCTCAGAGCTTCTGAGTCAATAGATCTGGAAGGGCTCTGGAATTTTTATTTCTTGCAAGTTCTCAGGTGCTCCTGGTGCTTTAGTTTGAGCAATACTTGATACCACCCCTGCCAATAGTCCTAACTACACCCAGCAGAGTAGCCACGGTGAGGAGGGACTTAGCCAATGGACAGCAAATATTCTTTCTTCTCCTTGGGGCATTGGGTTTATCATTAAAAGCCACATCGTTAGACAGAGAAGACAAAAAAAGATGAGTCCTAAGAGATACTTATCACTGAGTGATTTTTAGGCATTGGCCTAAAATGGCAATTGTGATTGGCCTGGACCATGAATTACTTACAAGGTGGAACTTAATTCAGCACTGGCTGATAGTAAGCTTCGTTTTCACTTCTCCAGTGTCTGTGACCTGAGCTGGGAGATTTGTGGTTTCCATACCCCACAATGGAAGGAACACAGAGTGAATCCTACTCAATGCTTTCCCTCAGATGTCTACTCAGTTCCATATTTGCTTAAGATAAGATTTTTGGGGGAAATCTCACATCTACTGATTTATCTCCAATAGCAGCAAATACCAGTCACAAAATTATTCAGAATACTCTATTGCTTACTAGCTCTTGAGGGGCTTAGTCAGAAGTGGTTACTGCCTTTTCTAATTTGACAAGAAGGCTGTTAAGCTAAAAACAATATATGCTGCTCCTGCCAGTGATGAAGCTGGTGGTGTCCATGTAAATGTCATCACCACTGAGCATCAGTGGCCGGGGTTACACTTTTCTTTGTAGGGTTTTTGCTAATGCACTGAGCTGGACTTTGAAACAAGTCAAGTGAACTCATTGCATTTATACTGTCCTTTCTGACAGGCTGACTTCCAGGGGTGTTAGGGAGTATTAGACATGCAGGGGACTCTGGAGGGACCCAGGACAACAGGCCCTTACATACAGCTAAGGAAACAGAGAGTCGTGCCAAGGCTCCACAAGTCAGAGGTGACCCAGGCCTCCTGCCTCTCCCTAGCATGGAAAGGGCCCTGCTGGTGCTTCAGGTACCTCTACTATGACTTGTGGGTTGTTGGTGGGAAGGGGACACCAAGGCTATGTCTGATCAGAGCAGAGCCATTCCCTCACCCTTGCTCCCCAAGTATTATCACCAGGGAAAAGAGCTGACCCAGGGAGGCGGGACCTTCCTATCTGTGAGGCTGCAGGGTTCCCAGCCAGCTCCTTCTCTCATCACCTTCCCCAGGTGCCCCTCAGGGAGCCTGCTGCCTGAAGTAAAGGCGAAGTCACTCAGTCGTGTCCAACTCTCTGCGACCCCATGGACTGTAGCCTACCAGGCTCTTTCGTCCATGAAATTTTCCAGGCAAGAGTACTGGAGTGGGTTGCCATTTCCTTCTCCAGGGGATCTTCCCATCCTAGGGAAGGCTCAGCTTATAGACGTGCCCCCAGGCCACTTGACCTAGGATGACCTGGACTCTAGGGTATAGAATACCTGAGCTAGCTGTCTGTTCATCTAGCCCCATTTTCTGGCGTTGTGGGTGGACATGAGTTCCAGCAGGTATGGGAAGTTATTTCCTCAGAGACAAATGCCGTGGCATAGTCTCAGGGCCTGGGTCTTCCTGTGGCATGTCTGTGAGGGAGCTCTGGTCAGGCTGTCTACAGAGCCACATTTTCCTTCGTGTGTCTGTCTTTCACAGCTAGGCTGCCCGGGCCTTGGCAAGCACTAGAATCCTAGAGTTTGGGGGGCTTATGAGATTCCCCTGCTCCAGAGTTCCTGAGTCAGCTGGTCTAGAGGGAGGCCTGAAACTTCATTTTTAGCCAACTTTCCGGGGATGCAGATGCTGTGGTTGAGATCACACCTGGAGAACCACTGGATGAAAAATCCCTCAGGTTGCTGCCCTTTCCTTGCCCCCCAGTTGGAATGGTACCAGAAGCCTCTCCCATTCTGTCACTGGGTTCTGGTTTTTCTTGGGTTCCTCCCACTCCTGAACACAGATCCTTCTACACACCCTGCTTGGAGCTCGTAGCCAAGCAAGCTCCGGGTGTCACCCTCCTGATTGGTGCCCCAGAAAATCCCACAGGGCAGCAAAAGAGCCCCAGGCTAGTGTTGGTGGGCTTTCATAAAAATAATATAAAATATTGCTCCTGTAAAATAATGCAGTTGGGTTTGAGGGTCTGTGATGGTCTCTCCAGCCCCAAGCTACAGCAAGCACTGTTTCATGTCCTCTTTCATATCCCCTCAGCCCATGTCTATTTATCCACTGCTACCAACAAATTCCTCCAAAACAGCAATTTGTTATTATTATATCTCTTGATTCTGTGGGTCAGAAATGTAGATGTGGTGGAGCTGGGCTGGCTCATTTCTGGTCCATATGTCTGGGATATCAGCTGGGAGAATGCAGACTGGGCACCTCTCTCTCTGTTATCACATACCTTTCTAATTGTTAATCTTGGGCTTCTTACAGCATGGCAGACCTAGGTTAGTCAAACTTATCCATCACTACTCAAGGCTCCAGGAGTGGGTATTCCAAGAGGCCTGGGTAGGAGTTGTAAACCTGCATAAGAAGTTTCTGAAGTCCCAAAACATCACTTCTATCATATTCTATGGGTCAAGGAATTCAGGAAGGTAGGTACCCAGATTCTGTGTATCAGTGAAGAAGTAGAGAAAAATGTGTGGTCTGGTTTAATCTACCATAATCCACCTGAGATAACAGGGAGTCAAGACAGATGGTAGTCCCTTATCCTACAACATCCCACTTGGAGCCTGCTCTGCCTCAGTGTCCGAGGGCCTTCCCTGGTGCCCCAGGGGCTTGCTCAGAGCAGTGTAGGGCAACCAGAGTGCTGGCTATTTAACTTCCCAAGGAATTAACCCTAGCCAACAGGAGAAGGAATAAGTATATGGCTCCCAGTGTCCCCATCCCATGGTAGAATGATTCAGAAGCATGATCAAGGTTGTGACTTGGGGGGCCCTTGGGGCACTGAGCCCAGTTGCTAAGCAATGTCTGTTCATTGGTGCACCCTCAATGGCTTTCTTTCCACCTCCATCACATTCTGTCTCCCTCAGGGGGCCTTTTAGACCACCTCCAAGATAAACGGCCAGCTCGCTAGTCCCTGTCTCAGCATCTGCTTGCAGGGGCAACTGAACTAAGACAAACCCTCGGTGGGGTCTTGAGAAGGCACACAGCAAACATTCAACTCATGTCAGCTTATTGTTATTGTATCCTTGCCTTCTAGAAATGCCTTATGCCACTGAATTGTAGTAGGGTTAGTTTCCTAAATCAGAGTTTAAAAAAAAAATCCACAGAAATGTAATGACCTGATTTATGGACTGATTTCATGGTTCAGTTGCGTGTGTACCTGTCTAATTCTCAGCCCTTCAAGATCAGAGAAACCTCGCTCTGCTTGTATGAACCATCTGGGTCATGAGTCACCTCACCAGACCTGTGTCAGTGCAGGGACAGCGTGACAACAGCACATCCCAGGCATGCTCAGCAGCACGGCCTTGGACATGGGACAACGAGGAGGGTTCTCCGTTAGCTGCCTCCACGGCTTTGTTCCCAGCACAGAGACATAGAGATGTCTTGGGTCTTGGAGTTACAGGGCTAGCAGTTCCTGAGCACGGTCCTTCAGGAGGGTTACCTTATTTCACTCTTCAGCCTCCTGCCTTTCTGGTGCAATTATGGTCCCCATTTAATAAAAGACGAAGCAAGGTCTCCAGATGCTTATTGAATTCACATTTCCAACAACAGCTCTTCCTCCTGACCTCCTCTTTCACAGTCTCGGTTCTCCAGTGACACCTAACATGCACACACACACCCACACACACACACACACCCACACACCCCTCACTAGACACTGGGAAGGAAATTTTGGGTTCACAGTGGTATGATTCTAAATCATTTCAACTTTCATTCCTGAGACATGTTGCTCTGTTTTGGAGAGGTCAGGTCCATGTTTAGCAAAACTCTGGGGCAAAAACTTGTAAGGTTGCTAGAAACCTTACATAGAATGTTGGCATTCTATGTGGGAAAAGCATCGTGGCAGCAGTGTACCAAGGGCATGGTGTATGCAGGGGATGATTACCCTGCTGCTGACTTTGGGAGGTGGTCATTGACTGCAGAGACTCTCAAAACAATTTACTAAATATTTTTATGGTCACCATGCACTAGGAATTCTAAACAAGGTCAGTGATGACACACCCTTTCCCCCCAAAATCTGTGTCAGTGCAGGTCTGGAAACGTTGCTGCAGTTCCCGGAGCCTTGGTGATGTGATGTCAGCTGCAGACGAGCGTGTGGTCATTTCTGACCCTTTAATACATGGTCAGAGGACCCTGGGCAGCTCTTGGTCCTGGACACTCAGATACAGCTACCCTCTGGCTGTGAGAGCATGCTCTTAAGGGCTCTGACCATTCAAACTCACTTCAGGCATATTTGGGGTCTCCAGTTCTAGGGAGTTCCTGCATCAAAACAGCTGATGAAATGCACCATACTCCTCAGTAATGGAAGAAATGATGAAGAAATAGAACTGAGTTCCTCAAAGTGACCAGTTTGCATTTTTGTTTGTGTATAAAATTCCATGCAGGGATGTAAGTTAGAACTGAGTGCAGTATTTTTGTTTGGTAAGTTCAGATTTTGGTTCCTATGTGGACTACATTTTGCTTCATGATTATCATAGGCAATAGTTTCATCTCACTAAGAAATGAGTGTTAACAAGGATCTGTCTTGGATGTAAAGGACCTTGACTGGGGTGGACATCTGCCCCTTTGTCACGAGTGGAATGTCTCTCGCCGGCTCCCGGCAGACATCCAAGCCCTTGTTGATTTTTCTGCATGTGGTTGGCCTAAACCTGAAATATATATGCTATATTACACAAACTGCTGCTTTTTCTATTAAGTTGCAACTGTCACTGTGTTATTGAACTCTCATACCGCATGTCTTTATTTGCAAGCCCAGATCCTGGTTAATATCCACACAAACGTTGCCAGTTGGCACTATTGGGATTTTCTGCCCCTGTGTTTCTAGATTTATATGAGAATTACTGCTCAAGGACCTCCAGTCACTGCCAATCAAGGACTCTGGCTGTTCCCACCAGTGCTAGACCCTGTGGTTCTGCATGGACCCCCACACAGATCCCCACATTGCTGCAGGCCTCTGGCTGAAGCCTCCCCAGTACTCAGCCAGGAGGAGCTGTCCCCATGAGAGACAGCCATGCCCTGAGGTTGCCCCCATGCTTTTGGGGATCCCTGATGCCCAGCTCCATTTCCTCCACTGGGGCAAGACTGAAGGGCTGGGATGATACCCTTCATTGGTGCTGCCTCCAGACTTAAAATTCTCCCTCTGTCTGGTCCTGCTCCCTTATGCCCACAGGTACTGATCCTGAGGATGTTCCCCAAAGTACTGCCTCTGCACAAATCAGGGTGTTTGGGGACCTCTATTGTGTGTATGACACCACTCACCTCTCCAGACCCCCATCTTGCATTGGTCAGCCCTCTGGCCTGTGCTCTCTTCCCCACATTCATGCATGGGCCCTCATCTTGGCCCCAGTAGCAAGTAGTGCCATGCACCAAATACTCTAGTCACTCAGCCTTCAGGGTTTACTTTCTTGGCCCCTTCTTTCTTAGAGGGGTCTCTGGGCCCCTTTGGTAGCTTCTGGATGGGACTCCAGAGTGACGGCTTAAGCTTGGCTATCCTGACCCTTGTCCCTTGAGTCTCTTGACTTAAGGACTTCCACCCAGTCAATCCTAAAGGAAACCAGCCCTGAGTAGAAGGATTGTTGCTGAAGCTGAAGCTCCAATCCTTTGGCCACCTGGTGTGAAGAGTCAACTCACTGGAAAAGACCCTGATATTGGGAAAGAGTGAGGGCAGGAGGAGAAAGGGGCGGCAGAGAATGAGATAGTTGGATAGCATTACTGATTCAATGAACATGACTTTGAGCAAATACCAGAAGACAGTGAAGGACAGGGAATCCTGGTATGCTGCAGTTCATGGGGTCACAAAAATTTAGACAGCACTTAGCAATTAAACAACAACAATAACCCTGATCCTAAAGAACTTAACCCCCCATGACAATGAGCCTAGTAGTATTCCTCTGCTATAATTCCTTTCTGCACCTTCTCTCCAGGGGAGCAAAAGGATGGGGGAATGGGGAGAGATGAGAAAACTGATTGTTCTCTTCAAAGAGGCAGTTAAATCATATCTTCTTTTTTTCAATCAGCAGACAAAAAATAGAGGCTCTCTTCATCAGGGTTCTCCAGAGGAGAAAAACCAATAGGAGGAGATAGGTAGACAGATATTCATGTAAAGGAATTTCTTATGAGGAATTGGTCCATATAATAATGGAGACTGAGAAGTTATACTCTCTACTCTCTGAAAGGGTGGAGAGTTGATAGAATAGTACAGTCTAAGTCTAAAAGCCTGAGAACCAGGGATGCTGAAGGCCACATTCCAAGGGCAGAATAAGACTATGCAACAACTTCAAGATAGGCACAGGTAACAAATTCTCCCTTTCTCCGCTTTTTTTTTTTTTTTTTTGGTTCTATGCAGACCATCAACTGATTGGGTGGGGCCCACCACATTGAAGAGGGCAATCTGCTTCATTCAGTCCACCAATTCAGATGTGAATTTCATCCAGAATTATACTCACAGACACAATCAGAATCACATTGAAGTTGATGCCTGGGCACCCCATGGCCCAGCCTAAGTGACACATAAAATTAACCTTTCTGTGCATAGTTATGATGTCTGGGTGCCTTGGGACTCACCACTGTTGTGTGTGTGGGGGGAACTCAGAAGCATCTGGGACACATGGAATTATTGAGAAAAACTGAGACTTGTCCTTAGGCAAACCTGAGAGTCACTCTTGTGGGACAGCCAACCTGAGGGGTACAGCTGAGGGGTGTGATGCTGGTCAACAGCCAGGAGGCTGCTAATGTCAGCCCTCTCCATGGAATACATGCTCCAGGCTCACTGGACCAGAGGGAGGTTGGCAGGCATGAGCTCCTCTTCCTCAAGGCCAGTGGCCCTACCTTGGCTACTTCAACCTTGTCCTTTCATGTCCCCCAGGGCCAACGGCCTCCTCCCTCTGATGCTGTGACCACAACCCTGGGTGATCCTCCTTTCTCCTACCTTTCCCCAGCCTTGGATAGGCCAGTTACATATTCAATCTATTATTCATGGATAATATGATGCCCTGCCCACCAGTCTTTGAGTTTTTAAATCCTTTTAAATAATTATTTTTTGAGCATCAAAATACTTTTCTCTTGCAGATTGAAAGATTTGCCTTTTGATACTATGGTCTCAATAGAGACAGCCTCTGTTAGAGGCTAAACGTTGTATGTGGGGCTCTTTCTTTGATAAATTCCTTCCACAACATTCACCCTCCTTGAGAACACATCTAACAGGCAGAGGAAAGGAAAGGGAGGGGCTCTCAAATGTGCAGTCAGTCCTCTGCCTCCTCTTTCCCCTTATTTATTTTGTCTCCTTGATAAGTTCAAATCCTGGGCACAGTTAGAAGTTGTTGCTGTTGTTCAGTCACCAAGTCATGTCTGACCCTTTGCGACTGTACTTTCTTCTTAGTGGGACATATAAAGTGGTTGTGTTTTTCACAAAACCTGCAAGACTGAAGACATCTTTGGAGTCCAGCATACAGCTGTTTCTAAACAAAATGTTCCCCTTGAAAGAAGTCACCTGCTCCTCCTTTCTTTCCTCTCCTACTCACTCATCTTTCCTTCTCTGATGAGATCTTCCAGTGGACCAAGGGTGGGATTGGTGAGCAGCTTCCCAGGTTTCACCAGCTATCTAAGATCTTTATAAGCTTAGTCAACACTGCCTGTCCCAGAGAATGCAGGAAAGAGGCAGTGATCCAGGGGTCTAGAAGTAACTTCTCCCACCCCTCCCCCACACATTTATGTACAGATAGACTTGTACATTTAGTGGGACTTGGATTGGTTTATTTCTCAATTCTTTAGACAATAGTGGCTGTTTCTACCTGAAAATACTCTTGAATGCGCTGGCCCCTCATCCAAGCAAATGCGAGTACGTGCACAAGTGCCCATCAGCAAAGAAATGCGTGAATGCATCTCTTGACACCCCACTCTTTCCAGAGAGGGAATGCCACTGGAACTGGGACACAGTGACCTACAAGCTCATGAGACAACACAGGGGAGGAGCTTGCAAATGTAACATGAGCCAAAGAAGCTGAACAGGAAAGTACAAACTGTGATTCCATTTGTGCTGTTTGTTGTTCAGTCACTAAGTTGTGTTTGACTCTTTGTGACCCCCATGGACTACATCACACCAAGCTTCCCTGTCCTTCACTATCTCCCTGAGTTTGCTCAAAGTCATGTCCATTGAGTTAGTGATGCTATCTAATCATCTCATTCTCTGCCGCCCTCTTCTCCTTTTGCCTTCAATCTTTCCCAGCATCAGGGTCTTTTCCAATAATATGACTCTTCACATCAGTCAGTTCAGTCGCTCAGTCATGTCTGACTCTTTGGGACCCCATGGACTGCAGCATGCCAGGCTTCCCTGTCCATCACCAATTCCTGGAGCCTACTCAAACTCATGTCTATCATGTTGGTGATGCCATCCAACCATCTCATTCTCTGCCGCCCTCTTCTCCTTTTGCCTTCAATCTTTCCCAGCATCAGGGTCTTTTCCAAGGAGTCAGTTCTTTGCATCAAGTGGCCAAATTATTGGAGTTTCAGCTTCAACGTCAGTCCTTCCAATGAATATTTAGGACTGATTTCCTTTAGGATGGACTGGTTGGATCTCCTTGCAGTCCAAGGGACTCTCAAGAGTCTTCTGCAACACCACAGTTCAAAAGCATCAATTCTTTGGTGCTCAGCTTTCTTTGTAGTCCAACTCTCACATCCAAACATGACTATTGGAAAAACCATAGCTTTGATTAGACAGACCAGACAGACTTAGTTGGTAAAGTAATGTCTCTGTTTTTTAATAAGCTGTCTATGTTGGTCGTAGCTTTTCTTCCAAGGAGCAAGTGCCTTTTAATTTCATGGCTACAGTCACCATTTGCAGTGATTTTGGAGCCCCCCAGAATAAAGTCTGTCACTGTTTCCATTGCTTCCCCATCTATTTGCCATGAAGTGATGGGACCAGATGCCATGATCTTAGTTTTCTGAATGTTGAGTTTTAAGCCAACTTTTTCACTCTCCTCTTTCACTTTCATCAAGAGGCTCTTCAGTTCTTCTTCTCTTTCTGCCGTGAGGGTGGTGTCATCTGTGTATCTGAGGTTATTGACATTCCTCCTGGCAATCTTGATTCCAGCTTGTGCTTCATCTAGCCCGGCATTTTGCATGATGTTAAATAAGCAGGGTGATAATATACAGCCTTGGCGTTCACATCAGGTAGCCAAAATATTAGAGTTTCAGTTTCAGCATCAGTCCCTTTCATGAATTTTCAGGGTTGATTTTCTTTAGGATTGACTAGTGTGATCTCCTTGCAGTCCAAGGGACTTTCAAGAATTTCCTCCAGCACCACAATTTCCAGGGATCAATTCTTTCGCCCTCAGCTTTCTTTATGGTCCAACTCTCATATCTATACATGACTACTGGAAAAATCATAGCTTTTACTAAACAGAGCTTTGTTGACAAAGTGGTGTCTTTGCTTTTTAACATGTTGACTAGTTTTGTCATAGCTTTTCTTCTAAGGAGTGAGCATCTTTTAATTTCATGGCTGTAGTCACCTCAGTCATTTTGGAGCACAAGTAAATAAAATCTGTCATTGCTTCTACTTTTTCCTCATCTATATGCCATGAAGTAATAGGACCAGATTACATGATCTTAGATTTCAATGAGTTTCAAGCCAGATTTTTCACTCTCTTCTTTCATCAAGAGGCTCTTTAGTTCCTCTTTGCTTTCTGCCATGAGAGGGGTATCATCTGCTTATCTGAGGTTGTTGCTATTTCTTCTGGCAATATTACTTTCAGCTTGTGGTTCATCCAGCCTGAAATTTCACATGATGTACTCTGTATAGAAGTTAAATAAACCGAGTGATACGGCTTTGTCATACTCCTTTCCCTATTTTGAACCAGTCTGTTGTTCCATGTCTTGTTCTAACTGTTGCTTCTTGACCCACATAGAGGTTTTTCAGGAGACAGATAAGATGGTCTGGTATTCCCATCTAATCAGGAAACTAAGCTCTGCTGATGGAAGTTAGGGTAACAGTCCCACTCTAACCAGGTGGTCCTTCCTTGGGGCTGCTGACATTTGCTCTTGTTCTGGGGCTGGACGTGTGGGTTGAGCAGTTAGTGAGACTTCAATAAATCACACACTTATGAAATGTGCTCTGTGGGTGTGTGTGTGTATGTATGTGTATCTCACATTTAAAAGTAAAAAAAATTCAAGGGCCACATCTGTGTGGAGTGGGGAGTTCAGAAGGTCCATGTGGGTCTCTGGGAAGGAGAGGCCCACAGATACCACTCTCCTCGTCCATGGCACTTCCCTCCTGCTTGGTGTTCTGGTCTATGCTTCCTCTCCGGGGGATGTGAATGACAAGCTGGGGTTATAGTAGGCGATGGCCAGTACAGACTGAAGTGGGATCCCCCAGTGTCACCCACTGTGTGATCATGGCTTTGAGGTGGCTGACAAAAGTGAAAATAAATAAATATATGAATTGTTATTGCCGCTTTTAACATTAAGACTCCAGGTTATCCAGAACAGTGAAAACACTAAAGAGCATTTTGATAATTGAAGTTGAAGATCCAGGTTTCTTCCAGAATGTATGCAGAAGGAGAAACAGATAAAAATACAAGAAGAAGCAAAGGTGTGAGGGGCAGCTCTTGGTCCTAGAGCTCTAGGAGGAGAAGCCTGGGAGAGGATGAGAGCTGAAAACCTCCCAGAGCCAAGGAAATGGGTTTCCAGTGGGAAACTTCTTTTGTAAGTATAATCCAGGATTTATTATTATTGTTGTTGCTGTTATTTGTTTGATTCATGTAAAACTGACCTCTTAAGAGGAATAAATTCAGTTTTCCTCTCAGAAACCCTTAAAAACAGAACCATCCTCTTTGAGATAAAAGAGGACAAACCAATTCAAAACTTTCACTTCCTCATTTCTTTTGTTGAATCTCAAGGGAACTTAAGGAAAAAACAAAACACTGAGATACCCAGTTCTATTTTAAGAACAGCAGGTATTTCCACATTGGTGCTTTGACTTATTTCTAGACCAGAAACTGGATTGCAGGTCCTGTCACAGAGCCCTGTCCCACCTGGCGTTTGCTCTTCACGGGGCATGGGAAAGAGCAGCGTGGGGTCAAGCCAGAAAGGCAGTTTTGTCTTTTTCATGATCGAATGCAAGAATGTACTGCTTTTAGCATCTACTGTGATATGACACACAGAGGTCAGGATTGGAGCCTAGTCTTTTCTGGAAATGATTCCTTTGAATCAGGAGGGCCACTTAAAGAAAAGAAACAGAATTGCTTGTTCCCTGGTAACTTACGTCACTGCTGTTATGTGCAGCTTTCCTTGTCAAGACTTTATCTGGAAGCTTCTCGTGGGAGGTTTGTTCCCATCCGAAGTATGGTGGGATTCAAGTCACTGCAAGTGTACCTGCCAGAGGGTTGCTTCTATTTCTAGAACCATGCCTGAATGAATATGTAGGAAGGGATTTCACAGATTCCAAGTGTGAGTGTTCTCCATAAGGAATCCCACAACTTTTGAATGCAGACTAGTACAGCCACTATGGGGAACAGTGTGGAGATTCCTTAAAAAACTGGCAATAGAACTGCCATATGACCCAGCAATCCCACTGCTGGGCATACACACTGAGGAAACCAGAATTGAAAGAGACACGTGTACCCCATTGTTCATCGCAGCACTGTTTATAATATCCAGGACATGGAAGCAACCTAGATGCCCATCTGCAGACAAATGGGTAAGAAAGCTGTGGTACATATACACAATAGAATATTACTCTGCCATTAAAAAGAATACATTTGAATCAGTTCTAATGAGGTGGATGAAACTGGAGCCTATTATACAGAGTGAAGTAAGTCAGAAAGAAAAACACCAATACAGTATATTAATGCATATATATGGAATTTAGAAAGATCGTAATGGTGACCCTATATGCGAGACAGCAAAAGAGACACAGATGTATAGAATATCTTTTGGACTCTGTGGGAGAAGGCGAGGGTGGGATGATTTGAGAGAATAGCATTGAAACATCTATATTAAAATATGTGAAACAGATCGCCAGTCCAGGTTTGATGCATGAGACAGGGTGCTCAGGGCTGGTGCACTGGGATGACCCTGAGGGATGGGATGGAGAAGGTGGGGGGTTCAGGATGGGGAAAACATGTATGCCCATGGCTGATTCATGTCAATGTATGGCAAAAACCACTACAATATTGTAAAGCAACTAGTCTCCAATTAAAATAAATAAATTTTTAAAAAGTTAAAATATAAAAAAAGAAAATGTATCAAGAAACAGATGAAGTACTTAGAACGTCAATTTTTAAAATAAAGTCACTTTTACATGAAGTTTGGAAAATTGTATGGAGAGTGTAGACATTGGGAAAGCCACCTTCTCATTTGTAATTTCTGTGGTAGGCAACTTCTGAAATGGGTCCCAATCGTCCCCACCCACTGATATTTATATTGTTCTGTACTACCCTCCATTTGAATCTAAGCAGGGACTAGTGACTTGTTTCTAATAAATATATAGTGGGAAAAGTTATGAGATGTTATTTCCCATACTATGTTGCAAAAGATTGTGATTTCCATCTTGCTCTCTTTTGTCTTTTCATTTGCTCAGTCTCATGAATCTAGTGGCCCTGTGTGAGTCTTCTAGGAAGATGCCCATATAGTGAGGAGTAAAGGGAGAAGTCTGGCCAATAGTGTGCAAAGAACTGAATCCTCCAGACAGGAGTGAGCCTGGGAGTACTCTTTTACTTGTAGTCTTCAGACAATGCTGGTTCAGCTGGCACCTAGAAGGCAGCCTTGTGAGTGACCAGAATTAGAAGACCCAGCTTAGCAGTGACTTAGATTCCTGAGCCACCAAAAGTGAGATAATAAATATTGCTGTGAGCCACACACACACACACACACACACACACAAGGAATCCCACAACATTTGAGTTTGAAACGACCATCTGGATCATCAGGTCCAGGAGTCCCATCAAAGCCTATCTTGAGGTGGGGCTGCCAGAGGGAGTTCCAAGTCAGTGCCTCCAGGGTTGGAACCTGCTGTGAGTATTGCCACACCACCTCCATTTACGCACTGTGCTAAGATTTCATTTGACAACACTTACCAAAGTTAAAAAGAGTTGAAAACCACTCAGTTACTTGTGGCCTTTATTTTACAAACAGAAAAACCAGGCACAGAGAAACACGCTGATCAAGGATTCCCAAACAGAAAGATTAGCAGATAACTGAGAACTCTCAAACATCAGAGAAAATTGAACATTATGAAAAGGCAACAATTCAACATATGGAAGGAACCCATTTGGCAAAGTCTTAAAGGTAATCACAATATAGTCAAGGAGATTAGAGAATGTAAACTATTCATAAAACAAGAAGAGTTTGTTATGGAAAAGAACTAGGAAACTTGGAAATTAAAAAAAAAATGATTGCTTAAAAAAAAAAAGACCCTCAATAAGTAGGTTCAGTAGCAAATGACATGACTGAAGAATGATTTAGTGAACTAAAAGACCAGTCATTTCTTGCAGAATATTCCTGAGGACAAGAAAATCAGAATAGGAGAGAATAGTGAACACATAAAGGGGAGAGTCAGAAGCCTCATCACTTATTTTCCTAGAGTTAGAGGAGAACAGACAGAATCCAGGGAGGAAAACAGAAGAATCTTTACCAGATATTTTCAGTTCTAAGCGGGACTAGCCTTACTGCTGTGTGACCTTTTCAGTCTATGGGGCCCTCCGCTTGAAAGGCTGTCGACTTGACTTAATACCTTGCTGTCATTGACTTGAAATTGTTAATAATTTAAGCTTTGAATTTATGTCACAAGGGAATAATGGAGCATACATGTGACAGAGGAGACATTGTGCAGAACTGGGGTCTGCTGGTCTCCTGTTGCCTGATTCAAATTCACAGTGCCCCATAAACAGAGTAATTGTGCACCAGGATGCATGGAGTTCATTCAGCAAGACTCAGAGTGAGTACAGGTAAGTGTGTAGCTTTACAGCCAAGTGAAGGGGTGGTGACAGCTCTGCGAAGCCACCCTCTACTTGGACCAGAACTTGCTTCAGATGCACAGGGAAGGCAGTGGCCGTCTCAGCAACATGGCACCAAGGCACCCTGGCCTAGCCTCCCTTACCCATTTACATCTGTGTATCAGCCAACTACTACTCTAAAGCGCTAACACAGCAGGAAAGGGAAGCACATTCTTATCTAGTTCTTCCTTCTTTCATCAGGCCAAAGTGTCAATAAGTGAATTAAAAATGCTTGAGTTAGTTCTGTGCAGTATTTCCATTGTTTGGGTAAGAATGAAATACACCTGCATGGGGACTTCCCTAGGGGTCCAGTGGTTACGATTCTGTGCTCCCGATGCAGGGGACCCAGGTTTGATTCCTGGTCAGGGAACTAGTTCTCCGATATGGCAACAAAGGTCCTGTATGCTGCAATTAAGACCCAGCACAGCCAAATAATTTTTCTCTTTAAAGAAAGAAATACACCTGCATGAATCACACAAATAAACTATGCAATTTCAATGGTTCTTCACGTGGCTCAGATGCTCTTGCATTTACATTTAAAGTGACATTGCATAGGATGAAGGTGAATGCTAAAATGTATGCTAATAATGAAACATTTTAACTTTTATTCGGAACAACATTAAAAACACCACGCACAGTGGAATATTAGTCAGCCATTTAAAAGAATGAAATAATGCCATTTGCAGCACCATGGATGGATCTAGAGATTGTCATACTGAGTGAAGCAAGTCAGACAGAGAAGGAGAAATGTCATTTGACATCCCTTGTATGTGGAATCTGAAACAAAATGATATAAATGAACTTACAAAATGGAAACAAACTCACAGCTTTAGAGAACAAACTTATGGTTGCTAGAGGGAAGGATAGGGGGAAAGACAGGCAGTTTGGGATGGACATGTACACACTGCTATATTTTAAAAGGATAACCAACAAGTATCTACTGTATAGCACATGGAACTCTGCTCTCTATGTGTGGCAGCCTGAATGGGAAGGGAGTTTGGGGGAGGAGATACATGTATTTATATGGCTGGGTCCCTTCACTGTTCACCTGAAATTATCACAACATTGTTTGTTAATCAACTGTGCTCTGAGACAAAATAAAGAGTTTAAAAAATGTAATGAAATGGAAATACTGGCACAAGTATGGGAAAATATTAGAATGTCCTTAAGGGAAACATATAAATGAATTATTTTACATCCAAAAAATAAAAAAAAAACAAACCAAAACACCATTCAAGTCAAGAGAGTCCGTGAAGGAAAGGAACGCTTTATACTATGGTGTCTGTAAGTATGCTGTCTTACAGGGGCCCGCATTTACATTTTTCATGGGGTGCTGTGAATGAGGTAACAGGCCCTCTTTAAAAGGCCTGATAGATTCACAGCAGAATATACTTTAAACATGTTTCTTTTGGAAATTCAAAGGTAAAGGGGCATTTTTTGAGCTTTTCAGAGACAGAAAGAGAGTTCAATGACAAGAAATGAGAGTGACCAGGACAAGTGAAGGCTGAGCTGGGTAAGGATGTCGTCGCTGATCAAGATGGTGCCACTTTGGATGTGAGCACTGTGGCTGCCCCTCAGGGCTCCCTACTCGGTGAGGCCGTGCGGCAAGGCCCACGGCCTCTCAACAGTTGGGTGGCCCAGGCGGGACCTTGTCTTCATCCGGTCTAGAAAGCAAAGGAGGTGGAGAAGCCAGCGTCCCAGGGCAGTAAGGTGGCTGGTTGTGAAATCCCCAGGGCCGTCTCCTCGCAGAACCGGCAGGGCTGGCTCTGGATCCGGGCCAGGTTCCCGGACGTGCAGAGACGCAGCCTGCTGGGCTGTCCCCGCGGGGCTGTAGGCTGGGCTGTGGTTCAGGACAGGTTGGAACAAAGCGCCCACTTCTCTGGCACCTGGACACTGGGGCCCAGCAGAAAGCCCAGGAGGATGGCGTGGGTGGGGGAGGCTGCGACAGACGCAGCCAGCACTGGAGGATACTTGAGTCACCTGGGGCACTGCTGTGACCCACGTCAGGATGGCCAGGACTAACTCTGAGTCCGTGCCCTAAGTTCACGCACTGATAGACACACGCACACACAACTACAAACAGACACACGTAAACATCTGCAGACAGACAGACAGAGACACACACATTTACAGACATACACACACACACACCTAGACACACACAACACACAAATACTAAAATACATTCCACAGATATATATATACACACACACACAAACTCATGGACACATGCAGACATATACTTAAGAATACACACAGACATGCACATATGCAGACACACACAGAGACATCTACACACACACACACACAGGATGAAAATTTCTCCTTTGGCTCTTTAAATACAGAAACCAGGGAAGGAAATATACAAACAATTCACTTTGGCCAAGCAAACTCCTGGGCAATGTTAGGAGCTGGTGAACTATACAGGGAGTTGGGTTTCTCTTTCATCCCTTCCCCTTCATCCCTTGGTAGAGGCCGTAATGAACAAATGCAGCCAAACCATCCAGGAGAAGAGATACAGGGCAAAAAAGCCCAGTTGGCTGGGGTGTTGGAAATCCCCTAGGTGAGCACTCATTCCCATCCTTGCTGGGCTGGTCCAGGCTCAGAAAGGAACAAAATACAGCTCCTACTTCAAAGGACTTATAGCTGGATGTCCATAAAACATACATCTCAAGTTGGATGGTACATTGTGTTTCAGGGACTATGAGAGTGAGGGGATGCAAGGGAGTGGGTGCTTGGCAGTGGAAGGAGGGGGAGATTTATGGGGAAAGGGGCATGGGCTAACTTCTTTGGTTGGAAGGGCTCAGGCCAGAGAGTGAGGCCAGGGTAGGCACACAGGCACCCTCACTGGGCTGGCGTGGAGGGAAACTTCTGGCCAAGGACCCCAAGGACATATGGAGTCATGTTAACAGGTTCTTATGCTGCAGGAGTTCTATGCCTTTTCTAAAAGTTTATTTTATATTGGAAGATAATTGCTTTACAAACTTGTGTTGGTTTCTGCCATACATCAATATGAATCAGCCGTAGGTATACACATGTCCCCTTCCTCTTGAACCTCCTTCCCACTTGCCTCCCCATCTCACCCCTCTAAGTCATCACAGGGCACCAGGCTGAGCTCCCTGTGTTATACAGCAGCTTTTCACTAGCTATGTATTTTACATATGGCAATGTGTATATTTCAAGGCTATTCTCTCGATTCGTCTCACCCTCTCCTTCCCCCGCTGTGTCCACAGTCTGTTCTCTGTCTGAGTCTCTATTCCTGCCCTGCAAATAGGTTCATCAGTACCACTTTCTATATTCCATATATATGTGGAATATCTGATACTAGTTTAATATAAGAACATATACTGTGGCGGATTCATTTTGATATTTGGCAAAACTAATACAATTATGTAAAGTTTAAAAATAAAATAAAATTAGAAAAAAAAAGAACATATATCGTTAATATACGATACTTGTTTTTCTCTTTTTGACTTACTTCACTCTGTATAACATGTTCTAGGTTCATCCACTTAGTTCTGTGCATTTTAAATGTGCTTTCTGGATCTCTGATAGGGGGCTATTATCTAGACAGATTTCTGTAAGAATTCAACCACAGGCTCTATTTTGCTCAGCAGGATGCAGCCTGTAAATCCTGATGTGAGCAGATGCTGGAGGCTGTGAGGGTTATGAGGAGGTGACAGGTGTAGCTGGAAGATAGGACAAGTGGGTCCTGACTCTAATGCCCAGCGGAGTTAATCCAGTCTGCTAGATCAACGGCATGTGGAGCTGGAAAGTTGCTGTTGGCTAAAAAGGACTGACCCTGGGTTGAGGGGCTGAATAAGAGGTGAGGGAATGGGTCGTAGTTGATTGTTCTCTCTGTGGTTGGAAAGAGAAAGTGCACAGAGAAATTTTCAAGTCCAGTCATTTATAAACAGAGACAAGCGTATATTGATAATGGGGATTCCTGTGGGAGTGGGTGATGCAGGTCTGGTAGCATCTACACTGTAGAAGCAGACTCCATGCTGTGGCTGAGGCCTGGAGACTCACTCTGGACCATCCAAGGGTGCCAAGTCCAAGTTTGGCCCTGGGTTTTAGCAGTACCTCCCAGGCATAAAGAACCCTCCAGCCTTAGGGTCTACTTGCGAACAGAGAGGCCTTTGGCCCTTGATCCTGGCAAGTCTGGACAAAAGAAGACCATGTGGTGGCTGCCCTTGCTCTTATGTGTCCAGCTTTGGCATCTGGTCCCAGAGTTGCCCCCTGAGTGCTGAGGACCTCTTGGACTCCTTGTGTAAGGCCAGGCTCTGTAGATGCCCGGGAGGCAAAGTTTAGGGAGACCCCCCCCAACTGCTGCCAGAGAATTCATGCTTTTGAACTGTGGTACTGGAGAAGACCCTTGAGAGCCTCTTGGACAGCAAGGAGATCAAATTAGTCTATCCTAAAGAGATGGAGAAGGCAATGGCACCCCACTTCAGTATTCTTGCCTGGAAAATCCCATGGACAGAGGAGCCTGCAGTCCATGGGGTCACTGGGAGTCAGACACGACTCAGCAACTTCCCTTCCACTTTTCACTTTCATGCATTGGAGAAGGAAATGGCAACCCACTCCAGTGTTCTTGCCTGGAGAATCCCAGGGACGGGGGAGCCTAGCGGGTTGCCATCTATGGGGTCGCACAGAGTCGGACATGACTGAAGTGACTTAGCAGCAGCAGCAGCAGCAAAGAGATCAACTCTGATTATTCATTAGAAGGACTGATGCTGAAGCTGAAGCTCCAATCTTTGGCTACCTGATGTAAAGAGCCAACTCATTAGAAAAGACCCTGATTCTGGGAAAGATTGAAGGCAAAAGGAGAAGAGGATTAGATGGTTGGATGTCATCACTGACTCAATGGACATGAGTGTGAGCAAATTGTGAGATAATGAAGGACAGGAAACCCTGGAGTGCTGCAGTCCACGGGGGTCACAAAAAGTTGGACATGACTTAGTGCCTGAACAACAACAACTCCCCACTGCCCTCAAAGCCTGCCCTTCTTTCTCTAATCCATTCCTCAGCATGCACATAAGTTCTAATTCTAGCCTCACCCTCTCATGCTACAGAAAAATGTGATAAGGCGTGATGCACAGGTTGGAGCTTATTTCTCGAGCTGAATCTCCCCATGTGTGGACCAGGACTCTGCCTGGAGGTGCTGTGCTGGGAGGGCTGGGATGCAGCTCCTGAGTGGCTCACTTGAAATTCTTCATGGTGGTGTGCCCAAGTGCAGGGGAAACTGGACCACAAAGCACATCTGTTTGGGGTCTAAATCCCTGCCCTCTGTGTGAGTGTTATCCGCAGATCAGGAGTCAGTTAACTAGAAGGAAGTAAGAGAAAATGTAGAAACACCAACCTAGAAGAGTGATCTGTCACTCTTGACATTTCTCAGATATTTGGGGGTGTGTCAAGGAGGCGGGTCATCCTTGGCTTTGCTCCACGTCTGGGAATCGGGAAACGACACTTCAGCCCTGCAGTGGGAGTTCCTCCACTTGCTGATGATCGGTGACCTGGGTGGAATAGAAAGAGCTTCAAGTAAGTATTTATGAACTCCACGGATTCTAACCACACCCATCTTGGGGACTTAGTTGCTCCCCTTGTAAAACGGGGTGAGTTAGACCTGGGACCCTTTGTGTTACCCCCTTAGAACCTGCATTCAAACCATGCTGACTACATAGCAAACACATTGTTTATAAATTTCTTTTAATCAAAGGCTTGGACTATACAAGCCTAAATTAAGCAATCTGAGTATTTCTAAAGTCTGAGTGGCCTTCTCCAGGAATATGTGGTGAGTCCTTTAATTCCCGAAGATTCTAGACTGGGGAAGCACAGGCTTGAATGAGGGGCCCTTCCACCTCAACCATTCAGCTTCCCACCTCAAAATGAGCCTATCTCAAGGTAAGGCCAGCAGGAATGAACATGCACCAGGCAGATCTTTAACAAGAGGGCATAAAGAAGCCTTTCAAATCCCCTCTACTGGTCAATGCTGCTGCTACTGCTGCTAAGTCACTTCAGTCGTGTCCGACTCTGTGAGACCCCATAGACGGCAGCCCACCAGGCTCTGCCATCCCTGGGGTTCTCCAGGCAAGAACACTGGATTGGGTTGCCATTTCCTTATCCAATGCATGAAAGTGAAAAGTGAAAGTGAAGTCGCTCAGTCCTGTCCGACTCTTGGCGACCCCATGGACTACAGCCTACCAGGCTCCTCCGTCCATGGGATTTTCCAGGCGAGAGTACTGGAGTGGGGTGCCATCGCCTTCTCTGCTACTGGTCAATACCTAATGGCAAAGATTAGAAATTGCTTCCCTGAATAGAGTAGCCAGCTGCCAACCACTTACATTTGAAGTAAATCACTCACTACATCTTTTTACCGGCCAAAATGTGATTTCCAATGCTGCAACCTGTTGTTGACTTTCAGGCTTTTGTGGAAATAGGCGGAACCTAAACCACTGCCCCCGGGGCTTCCCAGGTAGCGCTAGTGGTAAAGAACCCAGTAGGGCTAAGAGAAACGGGTTCTATCCCTGGGTCAGGCAAATCCCCTGGAGGAAAGCACCGCAACCCACTCCAGTATTCTTGCCTGGAGAATCCCATGGACAGAGGAGCCTGGCAGGCTGCAGTCCACAGCGTCGCAAAGAGTCAAGATTGGACTGAAGTCACTTCGCCCGCAGGCATGCAAATTGCTGCCTCCAGGACTGGTAAACTCTCTCCCAGGTGTTGCGCTGCCACCTAGTGGCCGCTTGGGGAGCGGCCCCGAAGGGTGTTTGTCCGGCAGCCAAGGGCTCCCCTGTCAGCCATGCTCCTGGAGGGGAGCCAAGGAGCCTACTGCCTTCCTGGCATGGTCTGGTCAGACTGCCTATGTTGACTCGATGGGATGGTCATCCCTCCCATCTTTGTCTTTCCCTTCTTTTCCTCACCTCCCATCTCTTAAAAGGGGTTCAATCCAATGAAATAACCCCCCACCCACACCCCGTTGCAGCACATGGCAAGGTTTTTGCTTGGAGAGGAGGCTTCTAAGTCTCAGAAATCACCCTGGATTTGGCCCTGGCACAGGTTGACTGAGCCCCAGCAGGTTAGGATGACACCATTAGATTCAGGAGGACCAGACCCCTAATCTTCAGTTTCAGGATTATGGCTTACTTGGGGATCTTGGTTCTGCCCTGGCACCCCTGGTTCACTAGGTCATTGTAACAGGGTGCCGAGCAGCCCAAAAACGACCTCTCCAGGTTGTCACTTGGTGGCTTCAGAGCGGCTCACGCTTGTGGGATGTGGGTGTCTCCCTGAATATGAACCGCACAGAGATGCTATCCCCCTCCTGGGTGGGCCCGGAGCTGGCGCCTGTGGGCTTCTCGGACGGCTTGAGAAACAGGCCTCAGACAGGCTTGTGGGCCCAAGGGGTGGTGGACTCCGGGTGGCAGGAACCCAGGGTCCCACACCCAGTTCCCTTCCTGCCTCCTGCCCTGATCAGAGACTTCCCATCAGCTCCTCCCCAAGAAGCCCTCTGTAGAGGTGGGATGATTATCACTGGTTTAGCAGCTAAAGCAGCACCAGGGCGGAGGTGGCTTTCTCCAGGCTTTTTCCTCTGTCCTGTGAGAGAGGCAGAGGGAACTGGGGCCTGGTCCAATCTCACAAACAGGCTCTGGGTTCCTCTTCCACAATGGTCCTTCCCTAGGAGGTTCAATGCAGGAGACCCGGGTTTGATCCCTGGGTCGGGAAGATCCCTGGAGAAGGAAATGGCAAACCACTCCAGTACTCTTACCTGAAGAATCCCATGGACAGAGGATCCTGGTGGGCTGCAGTCCATGGGGTCGCAATAGTTGGACGTGACTTAGCAACTAAACCACGACTACCTGGGAGGTTGGAATTCACCTTTACTAGAGCAAAATGCTGCCTAGGATGTTTCCTCAGGTAATAGCTCTGGGGCTACTCTGGGCTGTAGAAAACCCGTGGGCTTTTTCTTCTCTCTTCAGCTTTTTAATCACTCTCTCTTTGTCTCCCACATATAATCTCAACTCTCCAGCGCTTCTCTGTCCCTCCGGATGACAGTGGGTGGGAGGGTGACACTTGCCTTTGACCTCCAAAGTCCTTGAGCTCTTTCACTTGGGAGGGGGCTGGAGAGTGGAGGGGCTCCACCCTGAGGCCCTACAGTTCCGGGTTAGAACTGATGACCTTGGGGTTGTGATGTCCAAGGCTCTGTGGGGTCATAGGGCAAAGCCAGAACACAGGGGCTGGACTGGGCACAATCCCTCCTCAGATCTGGCTGAACAAACCCCCACAGAGAGGCCCTGATGAGAGCCAGGAAGCCGCAGCTTGTGGGGACATGGCCCTGGGCAGACCTGCCTGTCTACCGTGTCACAGTTCCCTTTTCCAGGTGGGTGAGGGTCTTGGGAAACCTCTTTCAGTGTCTTTATCTGCCTGCTGCCCACCTGGGTGGCCCATACCCGGCACCAGGTAAACACAGTGGCTGTTTAACACCGACTATCAATGCCTGGGCACTTTCTCCAGGTGAGCCTGACCTCCCCCAGCTCCCAGCAATTCTGTGTCTCCCTGTGGCTGGCCCTGTATATGAAAAGTTGTTGGGGCTGTATGGGATGGGCTGGACATAGGGGAGCAGGGGGGAAGGAATCCTGGATTCTAGCAGAGCTCCCTCTTGTCCAGACGACTTCTGACAGCTGTCTCCCCACCACCACCACCGCCATGCCCACTGTTCTGACTGGCCAGAATTGGGGTGAAGGCTGGGGCCAGAGAAAGGATCTGTGGCCATGAACATGGGTGAAGTCTCTAGGCTGTTAAACACAGCCGTTCAGAGATCATAGTGGGGTGCCTCAGATGGTTCCCATTTCTCTGCCTGATCTGGAAGCAGGGGGGACCTAGGTTGGGGGTAGCAGTGCCCAGCCAGGCTATTGGAGGCATGGACCCGTGGTAAAAGTATTTCTTTATGCAAATATAATCATGTCTGAAACAAAGTGTTAGTTTAGTCGTGCCCAACTCTTTGCTATCCCCATGGGTTCCGGCCTGCCAGGCTTCTCTGTCCATGGGATTCTCCAGGCAAGAATACTGGAGTGGGGTGCTGTGCCCTCCTCCAAGGGATCTTCCTGACCCTGGGATCAAACCTGGGTCTCCCACATTGCAGGCAGATTCTTCACTATCTGAGCCACGAGTCAGCTGGATCACAGATTCTCTGAGTGAGAATATTCCTCTAAGGTCAGCATTTCTGAGCCCATGGGCCTTGCAGGGACACAGGAGCAGACACACGGGTACACAGCGATGGCAACTGGCTTCTCAAAGGACTCTCAGGGCCCTGCGCTTTTGCTGGGGTGACATGGCCAGAGCCTGGTCTGTTGCGGGTGGGCAAGCCCATGTTACAGAAAGAGGGAGAGCCTCAGGGCAGGGACAACCAGTCCTGGTCAGCTACCTGCCCACAGATGTCCTCAGTTACACAGCACTGTGTTCTGACCCTGTGCTGGTCTGGGTGCTGGGACCCAGGGCGAGCAGGACCTGGTAGACTGGTACTGCCCTCCTGCCTGTGACCCTGACCCCGACCCCTGCAGACTTGTGGACTCTGTGGGAACAGAGTCCGGTCTCCTCTGGCTCAGGGATCAGGAACCTGCCTAGTGCTGCAGGGAGCAGAAGGGGTCAGGCCAAGTACCCTCACAGAGAAAGTGGTGGAGTCCTGGAGACAGTCGGGCCACAGCTGTCAGCATTTGAAGTGCAGCGCCCTCTGACCCCCAGCAGTTCACACGCATGGCAGCACAGGACACGCAGGACCGGAGTCCTGGGGGCACTGGGTTATTTGGAAAGAGTCTGGAAGCAGGTGGTCCTCCGAGAAGCCGACTCTAAGGAAACGTCAGTGCAAGTGTTTATCAGCTAGAGCGTGGGTTCCACACCAGAAGTGGAGAGAGGTAGGGCCACAGCCGCCTTCCCACGGGGCTCGTGTGGCCCAGCAGAGCTGTCCCAGGAGGGCCAGACGCCAGACCTGCACAGACCTGGACAGCCCACCTGGACGAGGTGATGTCCCTCAGGATGTCCGCCTGTGCTGGGAAGCTTTGTGGACCCTCTGGCTGAAATGGGGCTCCTGGAAACCCAAGATATACCTCCAGGCCCTGGGCTTCCCTCTGGGACAGCTTCAGGCTCAGTCCTGGGAGCTCCTCCCTGTGGCTCCACTTGTGACCAGAGAGGGGGTCACTGTACAGCTGAAAATGGTCAGGATGGGCCTCGCTCTCTGCCCCCCTAGAACAGGGAGGCACCTCAATGACTTGCTCATGTAACCCTGTGTTCTAGTGAAGTGAAAGTGAACATGTCAGTCGCTCAGTCATGTCCGACTCTCTGCGACTCCATGGACTATAGGTCACCAGGCTCCTCTGTCCATGGAATTCTCCAGGCAAGAGTACTGGGATGGGTTGCCATTTCCTTCTCCAGGGGATCTTCCCAATCCAGGGATTGAAGCTGGGTCTCCCGTATTGCGGGCAGATTCTTTACTGTCTGAACCACCGGGGAAGTGAAAGTGACACAATTTGACCCCAGTGCCTGAGACTGTGGTCTCCCTTCTGGGCCTTCCCAGTGTATCCATACTTGTCTATTCTTACAAGCGGTTCCCAGGCTGTACCGGATTCAGGCCCCACAGAACTGGAAGTGCTTCTGCTCCCCCCGCCCTGCCCCAAACACCTTGGGAGCCTGTTCCTCCTGGAGACCACACATCAGACTTACCCACCGGCCTTTAAACATTGTCAACACCCAGGCCACAGCCCAGACCCAAGGAGACCAGCACCGCATACCCCTGCAGGCAAGTCTGGAGGGCAGCAAGTCAACCACCAGAGCCCGGGCCCCTTGTTACTCCGCATGGGGCCCCATGAGCCTCACCTGGGAGCTGGGAGGCATGAAGTGTGCTTTCCCAGTCCCATTGCTTCAGAATCTGCTTTTCAACCAGATCTGTGTGATCCATGAGCCCGGGAAGGCACTGAGAAGGGTGACTGGGAGCCATTTGGTCCCCTCTCGGGTCTCCCTGGCACTCATTCCGCTCCACAGAGAGAAAGGGCGCCTAGTGCGGGCAGGGCCGCCGGACCCTGGGTTTCCCTGAGGATGCTCGTGGTCGTTTCCTGGAACCGTTGTACAAAGCACTGCGGACTGAGCACCTTAAACAACAGAAACATACTGCCTCACAGCCCTGGTGGCTGGAAGTTCAAGATCAAACCATGGGCCGGGATGGTTCATTCTAAGACTGTGAGGGAAGGATCTGCTCCAGGCCTCTCTCCTTGGCCTGGAAAAGACTGTCTTCAGGTTCACAAGTCATCTCCTGGTGTGCATGTCTCTCTGTCCAATTTCCTGTTTTATAAGGACAAAGTAATGTTGGACCAGGGCCCACCCACATGACCTCATCTTACCTGAAAGTGGAAAGTAAAGTGAAAGTTGCTCAGTTGTGTCTGACTCTTTGACTCAGAGAGCCCGCCAGGCTCCTCTGTTCCATGGGATTCTCCAAGCAAGAATACTGGAGTAAGCCATTCTCTTCTCCGGAGGGTCTTCCTGACCCAGGAATCGATCTCTGGTATTCTGCATTGCAGGTGGATTCTTTACTGTCTGAGCCACCAGGAAAGCTGCATCTTACCTAAATCATGTGCAAAGACCCTCATCTGTCAGTAAGATCGTGCTCACAGGTACTGGGCTAGTATTTCAGCATCTTGTTGGGGACACAGCTCAACCACATCTTTCCAAGAGTGTCTCAGGGCGAGGTCGGTGCTGCAGCCTCCTCCTAACTGGCTAGAGCCACCCTCAGCCAAAGGAAACACAGCAAGTCCCTTAGAAGGCCCAGCCTGGCTTCGGCTGCCCCTGTCATCTTCAGAAAGACATGGCATGGGCTTGGGGCCCATCTCTGAACTATGGGGTTGGTCAGCTAGAATCTCTCTGTGCTGGGAGTGAGGTTCTGGTTGGACTCCAGTGGGGACCCAGCTATTTCCAGGCTCTTGAGATGAACCAGTGAGCACAGTGACAGAAGAGTCCATCTGCACAGTGTTATGGGCTGAGTCATGTTCCCCAAATCCATGTTAAAATCCTAAAGAAGGGAAAATTTGGTCTCAAAGACAGATGTTCACAGAAGGACTAACACGTTTTTCAGGGAGAAAACAGCTGTCTGCAAGCCAAAGAGAGAGGCCTCAGGAGAAACCAACCCTGCTGATGCCTTGACCTTGACCTTCCAGCCTCTAGGACTGTGAGGCTAGAGATGTCTGCTATATAAGTTGCCCTGTGTTTGGTGCTTTGTTATGGCAGCTCTGGGACACTGCCGCACCCAGGGATGCTGACCCGGGGAGGACTCTAAGCTGCTGGCTTCAGACAATGGTTGGGCACAGGGAAGAGCATGTAAAACATGCTTTTTGGGGAAGGGCCTGATGGCCATACGCAGCTCCAGACATACACCTAGGTGTGCAGGCAGATGCAGCAGGCATAGTCTGAAGAACCTGACTTTGTTCTTGTCCCGTGAGACATGGGCCAGGAACAGTCCTGCTGGGCCTTGGTGTCTGCATCGATTCAGGGCAGGCTGCCCTGCCAGGGATCACAAAGTCTGTTGGAGCTACATGTGAGATCCCAGGATGCTCAGCAGTAAGGTGGGGGCATTCACAGATGCTGGGGATCAGGACGTTTCTATCTTCTTTATGAATCTAGCCTTGGTTTCATCCACAGATGGTGTGATCTTGGGAAAAGGAAGCAGAGAATGTGGGGGCCAGGGGGACCCTGATGATGTCCCGAAAGGGCTGAGCTCCAGGGGACCCAGGTTGGGGGTGCAGAGCAGGTGGTAAGCATCCAGGCAGAACTCAGAGTGTGGTCCTGGAAGGTGACTTCTCTCTTTTTAAGCACTGTCCATCCACCCCCACTTACACCATCTACACCCTCCAGGATAAACATTAAAGATATTTAGTCCCCCTGTTTGAGGGAGTTATTCAGCCAAGCCTTCCAGGTTGCGGGTCTCCACCAGGATATGTGTACGGGAATGGCTCAGACTGACATCACCATGGATTTTGCTCATTGCTGGGCATCCTGCAACTCATCTGGGACACAGGTGCTGGCTGTGCTTTTGAGGCTGAGGTCCCCAGATTCTTTTCCTGGACGAGGCCTGAACCTCACAGTTTCCTCCAAGTCACCCTCTGCTGATTGATGACAGCTCCTGACACCTTCTCAGGCCCCCTGACACCCTATCATCCCATTTGTGAGACTCTGCAGACAGAGAGGCAGTGAAGGAGGCAGTTCAGTTCCTAGGCTGTTTGCCAATTTGCTGGCCAACACCGACAAGCTGATCATGACACTGACTTCTTCATGCCACAGATTTCTCAGTTCTTTCGTGAAAAGTTGGAACCCAAATCACAGGGAAGTGATGAGGTTTAACAGTCAAAACCACCAAGTCAGATTTCTATCAGTCAAGGGAATTCAAGACCTTCGCTTTTCAATGAGATGCTTTGCAATTGCCGGGGCCCCTTAGAGAACTGTCCTGGTGGGTGTTCAATGACCCATCATAGAGAACGTTGGTCAATGCCACTTGGCCTTCATTGAAGAAACCCAACCTCCTGGAACTCAGGTGGGGCTCTGACTTGAACTTCCTGTCCCAGGGCGCCAAATGGTTCCAAGTCGCCCAAGTTAGATCCCTGATACAGAGGAACACCAGTGATGGGCCACACAAGGGGGATGGGTTGCTCTGTTAAGTATTATCCATGCCTTGGCCCCTGAAGCTCCACTCCAGATGAGTGGAGTATTGCTGTGGGAACGCTGTAGAGAATGCAGCCTGGACACCAGCATTTTTAAGGTTCCAGCTGACTCTACTGTGCAGTCAGGCCTAGGACCCAGTGGTATTAGATGAAGACATCTAGGTTGGCCTCTTTTGGGCAGCTCTTTTCTGAGTCAGGAACTTCCCATTTGTAAAATGAGGAATCAGTGATCATAATCATCTCAAAAGTTGATTGTTTTTAGACTAAAAATAGAAAATGTACCTCAAAAGGCTTTGCAAGCTACATTATGCAAATGAAGCTTCTATTACAGAGTGCTCAAAAATGACACCACACACATTTGCTAGTCTACCAAAGCAAGCTGAACCAGGTGTGTGTGAGCGATGTTCTGGGCATTCATACTTTGCTTGATTTTTTAAAAATCGATTTTAAAGCCCTGTGCGTGCTGGTTGTCCCAGTGGTCAGAGGTGCAGGCCATGGGTTGCCAGAAGGCATCACGTGGGAGTTCTTTCCTCTGACCCACGTGTGTTCACCGGGCATGATCCAAAAGCTGCATGTCACTTTCAAGTGGCATGGATGAGTGGGCTAACTTTGTTTTCTCTCCTGGTGAAGTCTCTAAGAATCAACAGTGGCTTGAGGCTTCAACTGAGGCTGAGGAAGGGTCCTTGCCCCTGTTAGCCATGCAGGGAGTTGTCTTTGAGACAACCTGGGACATGGCTAGCTTCCAAGCGCCGTGCAAGCCCACTCTGCCAGTGGGCTGGTTCCTCAGGGGCAGGGGGACAAGGAGTCACAGCAAAAGCCTAAGTTCCACTGAGGATGCACCTGCAGGTGTGGAAAGGGTGCCATGTGCTCTCAGTAGCCCTGCCTCTCTGCTGAATGGGGCTCCCCAGCACCCACGCGACCCTCTCACTGCAGAGCAGCAGGCGAGTCTCTGTGCAGTGCAGGCAAAGCAGCTTTTCTTGTGCACTGAGACATTAGGCTCTTATAAAAATATCAATAACGTGCCCTTGGTCCATGCTGCTAAGTGGGGGAAACCAGTTCTGCACACTGAGAACTGAAGTGGGGAAAGCAGTGATCAGGTTGTTAACAATGAACAGTTATTTTTATATTGAGAAGAGTATTAAAAGTACAAGAAAGTCTGCATATGACCCTGCAATCCCACTCCTGGACACATATCCAGAGAAAAACATGATCTGAAAGGATACATACACCTCAGTGTTCATTTCAACACTATTTAAAATAGCCCAAACATGGAAGCAACCTAAATGTCCATCAACAGAGGAATGGATAAAGTAGATGTGGTACATACATTCAATGGAATACTACTCAGCCATTAAAAAGAATGAAATAATGCCATTTTCAGCAACATGGGTGGACCTAGAGATTGTCATACTGAGTGAAGAAAGTCAGAGAAGGAGAAATAGCATGTGTCATCCCTTGTGTGTGGAATCTAAAAAGAAATGATACAAACAAATTTATTTACAAAGCAAAAACAGACTCATAGACTTAGAGAACAAACTTACAATTGCCAGGGGGAAGGATGTGGGGAAGGGATAGTTAGGGAGTCTGGGATCCATGCGTACACATAGCTATACTAAAATGGATAAACAGCAAGGACCTACTATATACCACAGGGAACTCTGCTCAATGTTATGCAGCAGCCTGGATGAGAGGGGTGTTTGGGAGAGAATGAATACATGTATGTGTATGGCTGAGTCCCTTTGCTGTCCACTGAAACAATCACAACATTGTTATTCAGCTATATTCCAATAAAAAGTGAAAAGTTTTTTTTTCTTTCTTTTTTTAAGTACAAGCAGATCTGAAAAAAAGGAAAAAAGCTGAACACCTGTTTGACACAGCTTCACACACACACTCACACAGAATCCCTGGGGAACATTACAACAGAATACAGGCCACATGAGCCAATTTTGGACTCTGTGTTTTAAAATTATGACATACAGAAGTAGGGTTTTGGAGTAGAAGGAACTCACTGGCACTTTAAGGCGAACCCTCACCTTAAATGAGAAAGCAGACTGGGGGACATGATGACTTAGTGCCCAAGAACGAAGCATAGGAAAGATACAGAAAAATCTCATTGCAGGACATTCAGGAGCGGACATCATACTGACTTGAATGTCCCAGACAGAACAAATGTCTAAATGTTCTGATTGCAGAGCAAATCATTTGCCATGGCTCTCTGCTGTGCTGTGCTTTAGCTGGGCAGCCCTTTTCTTGGGAGCAATCACCTCCGCTCAATTCTGTCTGTCTCGGAAGATTGGCTTCATCTCTGAGCCGAGTGGAGTCTGCTCAGGTCCTGATGTCCTGAAACAGATTGTGTATTTAGGTCACCTTCTTTCTGTCTGGTTTTCCTGCCTTGTACATAATCGCTTGAGGTAAAGGGAGAGATAAGTGGGTTTGGCTTCATCAAGCATCCTGTTTATTTTCTTCAGGGTTGAATGTTGACAGAAGCAAGAGGAGGAGGGGGAAGGTGGCGAAATGGGGGCTTACTGGGCAGCTCATGTGCCTCTGTTCTGGTGGGTGCTGGGGGGCAGCACACTGCTATGTAAGGTTGCCCACTGGGCACCTGGGCAGGCAGAAAGCTCCCTGGCCTCCCTGGGAACACATCCAGTACCCAGAGGTCATGCTCTCCAGAGTGACTTCAGGATGAGAGATGCCACTCCTGATGTTCTCCAAGCATCACCGGGTACATCATGCAATCAAAAACTGCTTCCTGCGCAGAGAATGCAGGTAACTCGCCTACTCTGGTGAAAATCATTTTCTTTCTGGCCCAAGGCCCCTGAGAAGGGCTTGAACTTACCAAAATGGTTTTCTTGATCAATAATCTTTCCTTCCTTTCCTCACCTGCTCACTGCCTATGATGCTGACGCCTCTACCCTGCCCCCATGTCAGGGAAGAAGGGACTTGAGCAGCTGTTCACAGGCCATGAGTATTTACAGCATCATCTTCCAAACAGCTTTGACAACCTTGGTGGTTTATAGAAAATTCATGATGTCATTACTTCATATATGCTGTGGAGAATAAACAGCAGCTAGACACTGGCTCTTTACTTTTATGAATGAGAAAGAGTTGTTTGTGAACAATATTCATTTTCCACTCACTGTTCCACAGCTGAATGGTAGTCATGGAAAACTGAGTCATTCAAAGACCTCAAAGACTGCAAAGGCATCAAGTCTCATGACTCATGGCTTTGGTAAAATAACGCCTAGCTGAAAAAATAGCTCCTGGAAATGGCCTCAGTTGAGTGGCATGTGGGCTGAGAGCATCGCTTGGTCAGCGAATACCCCATAGGAGGGCAGTGACTGGCAGTGCCAGGCTGGTGAGATCACGAGTTCAAACAGGCACAGATGGGCCAAATCACAGCTCAGGATGCGCTGGCTATCCAGGTGGATGCTTGCTGGACTTGGGGTAGTGGCTCTGGGAATGTGTTCTTTCTTTCTTACATTTTTTGGCCACACTGTGTGGCATGTGGAATCTTAGTTCCCTGACCAGGGATTGAACCTGTGTCCCCTGCAGTGCAAGTGCAGAGTCTTAATCATTGGACTGCTAGGAAAGTCCATGTTCTTTCTTAATGTAGGTTAATATTGTAAAACTACAAAACAATAAGTGGTCTTAAAAAGAGTTCTATGTGATGAAACATCAAGTTATATGCCCTGCGCCCTCCTTCTGTATGAAAATGTCATCGTTTGATTTCTTTTTCTTCAAAGGAAAGAGTGATTATATGTGTCCTGGCATTGTGTGTGTGTGAATGAGACAGAGAGAGAATATGGTGTATAAATAACCCACATTTGAGAACAGGATGGGGCTAGTTTTTCAGCAATAAATACATGGTAACTGCTTCCTTGAGCTTCCCTGGTAAAGTGGTCAGTGGTAAAGAATCCACCTGCCAACACAGTAGACACGGGTTCAGTCCTTGGGTCAGGAAGACCCCCTGGAGAAAGTCATGGCAACCCACTCCAGTATTCTTGCCTGGAGAATCCCATGGACAGAGGCACCGAGGGGGCTACAGTTCATAGGGTCACACAAGAGTCGGACATGACTTAACAATTAGACAACAACAGCTTCCCTGGCTGATTTCAGGGACAGAATCACCTTCCCACAAACACACTGCATCTGCTGTAGAGATCCCTCCCTCTTGAGTGTTAAGTGTGGTGTTTCCCAGTCTGTGAGGAGCACCAGCTCCGTCTTGCTAGTAGTCCTTGAGCACAATGATGGCTCTATGGTCAAAGAAGTCAGGAAAATGATGAGCTAGAAAAAAATGTGTGAAAAGTTCTTTGCTGCACTATTCCTTGAACCTTGGGCTAAGGGGACACTGGGATTCTTATGTGGAAATGCTCCTAGCCATGCTATTAGACCAGGGAACTGCTGCGTGCACAGCACGGCTTTGTCTCCAGACTCACATTTGTAGGGAAGACATTTGTGAGCTGTTTATTGGGCTTCTCTTTGGGTGATGGCAGGGAGAAGGAGAAGGGGTAGGGCTTGAGTGCTTGAGTGCACTTTGCCTTTGCTGGGCTTCCAGTGCCTGAAAAAGGCCATGATTGAAGAGGACTGGTTTTCCCTGAATGTTCGGATGAATTCCATCCTGAGGCTACAAGCCAATGTCTAGAAGGAAGCAATTACTGCCTAAAGTGGGAAATGCCGGCATCGTTTGTCCTGAATTAAGATCTCATTCTGGCTCTCTCAGGTATTTTTATTTTTCTGAAAATCAGCTGTATGTTTCAGAAGCTGGGAGCCATCGCCACTCCTGGCCTTCAGTTCAGTTGGTGGGCAGTTCAGGATCACATGAAGAGTTGTCATTTCCTTCTATCAGGTGGTCACTGGGTATGTTTCTTTATAGTAATCACAGGACTTTCCATAAAGGGGGTTACTTCTCAGGCTCCTCAGTTTGGCCTGTGTGGGGGCGATGGGGAAAATGCCTTCTCTTTCTCAAGTCAACAATTTCAGTGGAACTAGTGAGTGGACAAGAAGTCACCCCAGCTTACAGGAAGGCGGCTGTTCTCTGCCAACCCCTTTCCCTTGGGCCCCAGCAATTCTCATCCTAACTGCAGCTCGGGACAGACAAAGTCTAACAGGCGCTTTTTCTGAAGTGAGAAAGTGTTTATTAACTGGTTTTGAAGTCTCTTCCTGCCTTTGGAAGGTCAAGCCACAGGTCTTAAAATTTCTTTCAGCCCAAGCTCAGTTTGGTGATAAAGCCACTTCACGTCACCGTTTCCAGTGGTCACAAACATGTGATTGCTTGGGTTCTGCTTCCTCACAGTGATCACAAACGGGATTGCTAGTTTTCTACTCTCTCCCTGAGCTTGAAGAAGTCATTTCCTGCGCCATCACTCAGCGCCACCTGCTGGCCGGCAGAATTCCCACAGGCCAGGTGCTGCGGTGACTCGGGCATTTTTAGAATATGCAGCCCCGCCCCCCGATCCCGCCTCTGCGCCTAGCACTTAAGTGTGCCAGGGCAGTCAGTGGGTAACCCTCAGCTGCAGTTTTGCACATCAGGAGGCTGAGTTTGTATGACTCCCCCAAGGTTAGTGCTGGAGACCACCTGTCATGCTCTGCTTCGGGGGCAACCCGCCAAGGGGCTGTTTGGCGGTCTGTGTTGTTCCTGTCCTGGGGCCTTCTTGACCTCAGGGCTCACCAAGGGAGAGTGAGGCCAGTCAACCCAGGTCTCCTTCAAACCTCTGCCTGCCAGGAGCCGGAGAAATTCTAGTGGGGCTGGAGGGAGGCTGGCAGCCAGGAGAGACTCTGGTACTTGACCCTGGCATAGAGCAGGTAGAAGAGAGATGACGAGCCACCATTATATCTCCCAGGGCAGGATGTCTGCCTTACACTTGCACTGAATTCCAATGAAGTGGTCGTTTGCAATAAGGTTCAGTGTATATGTGTGGCATGTGTGTTTATGAGGTATGTTATGTGCAAGGTATGTGTCTATGTGATGGCCATGCATGTGTGTGTAACCTCCTTTAAAAACAGGGAATGGGTTTCTTTCCTTGTCACCCCCAGGGCTCCCTAAGCTATGTGTACAGAGAAAGGGAAAGTTCACACCCACAGCCCTGCTCTGGCCCCTTTTGGGATTTCTGTCTTGTCGGCCCACATCCCATTAGGGTACATTGTGAGCTGCAAGGCTCTTGCTGGGCAGACCCCTGCCTATGAACAGAGGAGCTCAGTGGCTTAGGGCCCTCATCAATAGGCCTTTCCCTTCTGTGCATGGCAGAAACTTCCAGATCCACTCCCACCGCCTGCAAACATCCACCATTTTAGACCATGGCTGGGGACTTAACATTGTTTTTAAGCACGCCGCACGTTGGACATGCTGTTCGACAGTGTATTTGACAGTATACCTGTCCTATTTGGGGCTTCCCAGGTGGTGCTGGTGCTAAAGAACCCACCTTTCAGTGCAGGAGGTGTAAGAGACACAGGTTTGACCCCTGGATTGGGAAGATCCCCTAGAGGAGGAAATGGCAACCCACTCCAGTATTCTTGCCTGGGAAATCCCACTGAGAGAGAAGCCTGGCGGGCTATAGTCCATAGGGTCACAAAGAGTCGGACATGACTGAGTGACCGAGCACACCTATCATATTTTAATTACATCCATGCAACTCATCACAAAGCTCATTTAAATGTTTTATTAAAAATTACAGTTGAAAAAAAGTCCAGTGACAAAAGATTGCTCTTCTGAAATGAATGGAGAATACGACGCCCAGATTAACTGGTCAGCTGTGCTCCTTGGGAGGCTGGATGCCTGACAATCCAGCAGTCTGCCCCACATGTGAAAACCCAGGTGGGGTTCTGTAGTCATCGGTTGGGAGTAGATGTGAAGTCACCATCCAGTGGCAAAGGCAAGGCTGATACCAGCAATTGCAGGGAAAGAACAGGTTCAAACAAAAAGCATTTATTATTTTAACCACAGAATGAATTATGTTTCTTTTACAAAAACTTTTGGTCCCACTGAGGAACAAGGTGTTTCTGGCATCAGCAGACAATTGATGCCGGCCAGGGCAATGTGTCCATCATGCTGTCCTTTTGTTCCTGTTAAATGTGGACTGAAAGGTGAAGGCACATGGAGTGAGCCCAGATCAGGGTAAAGACGCGCTCAGAACCATCAGAAGGGCAGCATGCATGTGAAAGCCCAGCCCAGGCCAGATGCCCCAGAGGAAGCCCGAACCTTCCAAATTTTGCTCATTTACATCACAAATCCCTCTTCTACAAGGTTGCCTCTCCCTGTGTCCCCTCCTCTGTGACCCCAGGGGAAAGGAGAGTTATCCATAACACAGGACACAGTTTTCACTAGATAAGACATGGACATTGGCCACAGGGGGAATTCTACACTCAGGTCTCTCTCCACTGGGGGCGAAGCAGAGGACAGAGCAGGAGGGGGAAGCACTGGCTGCCTCCCAGGCTGGGTTTCTCTTGCCCACTAGCATTCTAGATGGTCTTCCTCCCCGGACTCCGGGGAGGGGTGAGGAGATGCTAGGCAGTGGACAATCCCACCAGAAAGAAGGAAAGAGCTCCGCACACTTACTACATGCACGTCCCTTATTCCTGTATGCATGTGGCCTCAGCTCAGACACACTTTAGGGCTGAAGAAGGACCCTGGGAGTCCAGCAGTGTGTATGGATGGCCTCTTTCTTAGATGCCATCCTCGCTTTATCCACATCTTCCTCTGATAACTCTACACAGCCTGACCATCTTTATAATTTCAGTGTGCTGTGCATTGAGTATCTGCTCAGCATACAGGGATCCTCTCTTTAACACAGTGAATAAACCACGAGGTGGCACGATTCCAAAAAGCATGGGCAGGTTCTGAAAGTTTCTTAACACAAGTTCCACCAGGGGAGTCATGTCTTTGCCTGGCTAAGCTGGGGTGCTGACTGCTGCCTTTCTCTGTTTCCAGCTCCCCTGTTAGGAAGTGGGGCCTCCTCCTCTGGCCATCAGCTGGATGTAGATGCAACTGATGATGAGATGGTCTGAGTTTATGTGTCTTGACAGACCTAAGAAGGATGGCCAATTAACACCTACCTTCAAGGGCTACAGCAAACCTGATATCAATGAGCTGATGCCCTACATATGATCAAACAATAGTCAGGATTAACAAGAAGTAGGGGACTAGAAAAGATTTCCTGGGTCTTGTAGCTTCAACTGAAAATCATACTCAATGAGGCTTACTTGTGGGCAGGGCAGGGTCTTTGGCTTTATTTTGAATTAATACTTGCTTCAGAAACTTATCTTTAGATGGCCTTGGCCAACAGGTTGTCCCTTACCATGAATACAGAGAAAGTCAGGGAATTCCAGCTGCGGAAGAGGAAGCTTGGCTAAGCAGACAGCAGCCCGCAGCACCCTGCTGTTTGTCCTTGGTCAGACCTGAGATGATGGGCACCTTCTCCTCTACTGGATCTTTACAAAAAACCTTCTTTATTAGTCTTCAGTCAAGTACAGCCTTCTGAGAGTCTGAAGGAGAGAGGCTTTTGCGGGGAGAGTAGGCCAAGCCAATTCATTCTAACAGGCCCTGTTTTCCACGTAGACCCAAACTTTCTGCCTCAGAACACACAGAGCAAAAGCAGATTTTCCCTGAACTGGGCTACAGGCTTAGAAATAGCACTGATGCAGCCTGATTTTTGTTTGTTTTTAAGCCTCAAAGCACTTTTATTGGGGAAAGTTTTTCAGTGGCAGGACTCAGTCTCAGGACCTGTCAGAGCCATGTTTTAGAGGCAGTCAAACCCCTTCTCCTCTCCTTTCCCTCCCTGGCAGGTGTCACAAGCCAAAGGCGTCCTCCAGAAATTGCAGCCAAGGTGGGCAAGAAGGCTCAGCACGCCGTGGTGATGCTTGGTGTTCAAATGCAACCCAGGAGCCTGAGAACTGGAAAATGAGAAAGGAATTTGCAAACAAATCCTGCAAACAACGTGCCACATGGACAAGAAACACACATGGATCCATAGGTTCCTTAGTCCTGCTGCCTGTCTGTCTGTCTTCCCACCGCTTCTCTGGGACGGGTTTACTTTGTGGAGGGTGTGTTCCAGGACAGGCTTTGGGGGAACAACAGTCATGGACACAGTCCACCTGAGCCGTCTCTCCCAGTGGGCAGAGGGAGATGAAGGCTCAAAATTAACGCACTAGAAAAGTCTTCCCGCAGCCGCTCATCTTCTGAAAGAAGGCGTGGGAGCCTTTAGTTAACCACGTCGTAGTAGTAATTGCGCAGCCGCAGTTCCACAGCTACGAATCCAGGCCTGTTCTCCACGCTGCAAAGGGAAGAGAGGTATTACTGTTTGTTATCAATGCTTGTGAAAAAGCGCTGATCACAGCTGGGGCCTTTGCAGGCCAAGTGCGAGTGGAGTGGAAGCGCCCTCTGCTGGCTTCCTCAGGAACCCGCAGTCACAGCACACCCCTTCTCTGGGCTCAGGTGACCAGAAGTCTCTGGGGAGCAGTGTCAGGCCCACCCTAGACCCACAGAACTAACCTGCATACAACAGAGTACCCAGGTGACTCCTGTCCACGTAAGGTGGGAAAGTTTTGTACTCAGAGTCAGGATCTTTAAACCCCACTTTCAGAGATGGTCTCTTTATGATCTAGCAAAACAGAATGCATCTGAAAATACTTAGTTGATCAGTGTGCTGTAGATATACATTTAACACTTAGCTCCTAATCTTTTTAAGACAAAAATGTGGGCACAATTTAAGGTTGTGCCCCAGTAGATGGCTCTAGATTTTCTGAAAACATGCTGCTATTACACACCGTAATGTGGCAAGGTCTTACTTTTGTCACTGTTAGCAGGTGAGGCAATGGTGTATGCAAACCATGGGTAAACGTTTTTAACAATCTGCAGCCTCTAAACAAACATTTATAGGCATCTCTGTTTCCTCTAACATGGGCATACTGAACAGGATCAGCTGAAAGCAAGTATTTCTTAAAACTCTGAGAATATGTCCTTGCTTGGAAGTTATTTTATTTTGCAAGATTTTTGGCAATATTGCAAGTGGGTAAAATTGCCTAGTAAGTGACACAGAACTTGAGGTTAAACTGCATACACTGTCCACATTCAACCTTTTTGACCAACAACAGCTGCAACTTCACTTGGTTCAGTCTAGATATGAGAGAATAGCCAGGCACCCCACATGGGGACCAAAAATCACTCACTCACTGTTGTAAGAGCAGTGGTTTCTACAGAACCAAAATGGGCTGTTCTAGCAAATGGCATCAAAATAAATGGTTGCACTCATGGTTTTCATTTGCACTTATGGTTTTCAAGAGCAAGCAATAAAGCTGCTTGAAGTATGTCATCTGTGGTCATGGTTAGAGACAAAAGCTTCCTCTGTCTCACTGTGGGAAGATGTGTCTCCAGCCACCAAGGTGTGTGCAGGAGTGGAAGTGATGGTCAAGCCTGGGATGCAGAACCACAAGTGGAAATGTGTCCACACAGAGGGAAACCATCCCTCCTGCTACTAAGTTTCTACAACTAAAGAGCACAACCTCATCATCTTTGCCAAACAGGGTGCTCTCCTCTCACCGAATGCACAAAAACTCCCTAAGAGTCTTACTGTGAGGGTTTCATCCACCTAATAGCCTGTACTGGGTGCCGTGCTTAGTTGCTTAGTCGTGTCTGACTCTGCAGCCCCATGGACCATAGCCCGCCAGGCTCCTCTGTCCATGGGATTCTCCAGTCAAGAATACTGGAGTGGATTGCTATTTCCTCCTCCAGGGGATCTTCCCGACTCAGGGATCAAACCCACATCTCCTGCATTGCAGGCGGATTCTTTACCGTCTGATCCACCAGGGAAGCCCATGAATACTGGAGTGGGTAGCCTATCCTTTCTCCAGGGATCCCCTGACACGCCAAGCGAACTAGTGTGGGGAAATAGGAATAAAGAATGACTCTCAGCAAAGATGCCTGGTCAGGTTTCCCATAGAATCTCTCCTTTACATTACGGGCCAGGCTGCTGCCAGGAGGCCAGGGAAACTCTGAGCTTCTGCAGAGGAGGGTGGCCAAGGGTCCTGTGTGCTTGCCGGTGTCCCGCCCACTTCTGTGTACCCGGTCTGGGGTGCTTTTGTTGCTCTGACCCTGGTGCCCAGCAGCCTCCTTCTCTTCTCATTTCCTGCACTCAAGTTCCTCAGCCTGCAGTTCTCAATTGGAACACCCCTTCCTAAAAGAGGCCAATATGGACTTGTCAATGGAAGTATAATCCCCACCCCTGGCAAATTCTGTGTGTGTGTGCCGTACTGTACTCGGTTGCTTAGTCGTGTCTGACTCTTTGCGACTATATGGTAGTAGGGTTCGACTACTACCAGTTGAAGTAGTGTCCAACTCTATGTGCCTGTAACCCTCCAGGTTCCTCTGTCAATGGAATTCTCCAGGCAAGAATATTGGAGTGGGTTGCTATTTCCTCCTCCAGGGGATCTTCCCCACCCAGGGGTGGAAATTCTCTACTCTCACTCAAAGCTCCCTGTGGTTTGCTCTGTAGCACCATCACAATATGTAATCATGTGTTTAAGTGCTTGGTTAATTTGTTTCCTGTTCGCCCAGCCCAGAATTGTTGACTTCCATGAGGAAAGTTGATCTTTCCCTTGGCTGACCCCAGGTCATTTTTAGATAATAAAGAGATTCTTAACTTCCATTCCCAGCTACAGTCATGGAAGATGCTTCCTGGGATGTTGCAGAATTCCAGGTTACATCTGAAAGCACTTAGAATATCCATCATCTTGGAGATGCTTCTGCAGCATCAGATGTCATACCTGAGAAGAAACCTGATCCTCAAAATATTAAATCTATTGGCAGATATATGAATTCCTCCTGATTACAGACCTGCATCTTTTCCAAGCTACAAGGGCTCTGCAGCACACTTTAGTGCCAGAGGGATGGAGACCCTGGCCCTGGGTTTCTCCACAATGCACATCCAGGCAGCCAAACCCAGGCAAGGTCAAAGGCCATGTCCCTGATTCTCAGGGGCAATGCGTTTCCCTGGCCAGCTGAGCTCCCCTGCACATCACGTGCCTACAATGTCACATGTGCTCTGCCTGGAAGGCCACTGGGGCAGACTCTAGGGCCACTGTTTCAAGTTCTGAGTCACTTTGGGGGAGTGCAACCTGAGCCAATCCATCCGTGATCATGCCTCAGGCTGAAAGGTGATCAGGAATTAGGACAGTATGACATCTCCCTGCTAAATACTTCCATCATCTTCTCTTACCAAACATGGCATGTATCCCCAGACCAGACACTTAAGAACATTTGTTTTTTATTTTGAACACCCCTTAACCCTGACTGATATCATCTACGTTTAAATTTTTATACCTGGAATTAGAGTAATTGTATACTCTTTGGACTAAAGAACAGAAGTGTATGGTCCAGGAAGCAAGACCTGTCCCCGATTGTTTGTTTGAAGGGAGCCGACCCCTGATTCATGAAAAGATAGCATTTATGGTCCTTATTAGTGCCTGGCAATTCCATCAGCCTCCGGAGGATTGGGCTAAATGGCAGGAAGGGCTAGGTACTCACTCATAGGTCCAGCACAGGGTCATCAGCTCGTACATCTCTCTCGGACACCCTGGTGGGCACCCCATCCTCTCTCCTTTCTCCAGCATAGCAGAAACTTCACTGCCTTTCATTCCCTAAACCAGGCAAAACCAAGCACAGCATTCAGCAAAACAAAACAAATAGAACCCATCCCTGAAAACAAACGAAAGAGTAGATGCTGTGTGACTTCAATTATATAAAGTACAAGAAACAGAAGCACCTAACCTATGATGCCAGGAATCAGGTGGGGTGACCCTTGGGGTAAGTCTTGTGCATGTAGGGGGAAAAGGGAGCTTCAGTTTCTGCTTTGAGGGGCTGGCTTTATGGGCATGTCCCAGTTATGAAATTCCATCAAGCTGTAGCCTAGGATTTGTGCACTTTTCTGTATATATATTTTGATGTGAAAAAAAAAATCTTAGAAAAGATTACTGAATTGCACATTTGCAAATGAGAGCAGCCATTATTTTTATTTCAACTCTAATGAATGTTGATTTGGGTACATGTTTAAGTAAAATTCGTATTTTAAGGCAGGATGAAAAAAATTAAATATAAAATCCTCTCTGTGTGTTTTGACCTCCTCTCTCCCTCCCTAGTGGGCAGTGTGTATCTGCAGTACACATTAACCAGAGCTCCTCAAAGACAGGAGGACCTGCTTGACCACAGAGATCTATTTTCTTTCTCTCTTCTGACACTGGCAATGTCACTTTTTTAAAAAATAGTGCTCTTTCTTGGCTCTGAGGGGGTCGTGGTGACTTGCTGCTCCCTCTGTACATGCTCGCCTGGACTGTGTATCCTTAGTGAACGAGTATGTCATTTTGATGTATAATCTTTTGTCTCAAAAGATCTTGTCTCTAAGACTGTGCCTTCGACTTTTAACAGGTGGAATAACTCTCAATGCCTTCTAAGAATTTGCTTCCTGGGTTATGAGCCTCAGTTTGACTCAGATAAAATTCCCTTTTTTCCTTTTGAACTTGATAGTTAACTGAATTTTTGTTGACATATGAATGCATATTTATGTGTATAATAGACAATGAAAAAAAACCACATATTGTCCAGATAGTTTCAAATATTTCTTTCAGTTTAGAATAAACTGAGATCACATTAGCTCTGCACTCTCAAAAGATACAGACTCAGGAAGGGTGACCAAATTTGATGTTTTTCAGGGTCCTGTAAAGATAATCTGGTGCTTATCTGTTCTGACAGCCTGATAATTAGGACACGAGGCACAAGTAACTCACCCGATATGGCTTCTGCCCGTAGGAAAACGCTTCCCACATCAACACTCCGAAGCTCCAAACATCACTCTTGCTGGAGAACTTGTAGTAGTTGATGCATTCCGGAGCGTACCACTTCACAGGCCACTTTCCGTGGGTCTGGGCCTGAAAACCAGGCAAATGGAGATGTTCCATCAAGAATAAAGTGATGGACACCGTGTCTGTTCACGGCAGCACTATTCACAACCGCCAAAGGCGTGAGCTCCCCGAGTGTCCATTGACAAGTAAACGGGTACACAACACGGGGTATATTGATATAGTGGATGCACATCTAAGAAGGAAGGGGGTTCTGACAGATGCCATAACATAGATGAACCATGCAGTTACCTTGTGTTATGCTCAGTGAAATAAGCTGGCCAAGTCACTAAAGGACTAATACATGATTCCACACAACTGAGACCTCTGGAGTCACAGAGACAGAAAGTAGAATAACTGTTGCCTGGGGCCAGAGGAGGGGGAGAGATGGAGAGCAGCTGTTACAATGGGTAGAGTTTCAGTTTGGGAAGATGAAAAGAATTCTGGAGACGAGTTGTGAGCAATGTGAATGAACACTACTGAACTGTACTCTTGAAATGGTTAAGATGGTAAAAGGGTAAAATTTATGTTATGTATGCTCGTGCTAAGCTGCTTCAGTTGTGTCCGAGTCTTTGCACCCCTCGGACTGTAACCTGCCAGGCTTCTCTGTCTGTGGGATTCTCCAGGCAAGAATACTGAAGTGGGTTGCCATTTCTTCCTCTAGACGTTATGTATATTTTACTGCAATTTTAAAAATCAATACAATCACGACTCACAAATGCCTGTGTATATATATATATATTCTGTCTGAATCTTAAAATATGATTAAATCTTAAAGTTTTAAGGTTTAAATATGTATTTTTAAGATTCGGACTGAAGTTTTTGTATCCTCGAAGTCTCTTTCTCTCACCTCTTTGGTTGCTCACAGCTTCTTGGAGTTTGGCATGACAATGCAGGAGTCAGGCCTGAGTATTACTTAATGGTTTTTGGGCTGTTTACAATATATTTAACTATTATTGTACATTTGTCCACAGTTTTAAGTCAGCCCTGATTATTTTGGGGGAGAAGATTTCCTAGTATCATTTAAAACAAAGTTGCAAACTTTCTAATTTAAAAAAGCAAGTGGTGGTAAAAAGATCAAAATTTTGCCCAGAAAAACCCTTTCGGAGGGACAGGAGGTTCAGTGTGACATGGATAAGTCTTACTACCTCCCCTGGAAGTCACTATAACCCTGGTGGCATCTCTTGGGGTGGACAGAGGGAGGCCAGCTGCCCTATGGTGGCCAGAGGGGGACAACTCAGGGATTTTAATCTGAGATCATAGATGCCAGCACACTTCTCTAAATGGCACATTGCTTATACTTCTGCCTCATTCATTTTATGCATTGTTTTTAGATTTTGATTTCAGATTTTTTTGAACAATCTAGTCATGTATGTTATTTGAAGTTTATTCTGAATTTTGATTACAAGATAAACCTTTGACAAATCCTAAATATGAGGGAAAGTGAATCTCTTTCCACCACAAACTCCAAGTCCTCATCAACAGAGACAGCACGTTTGATTATTTTCCTTGAGTCCTTCCAGAAAAATCTATATACAAGTATAAATAAGTAATACATGCTTTTTTTGAGAGGTAATCAAGCTACAGGCATATACTTCTTATACTTTTTAATTTTTCTACTTAGCCATGTGTCATAGATATATTTCTGTCAGCACTTGCAAAGGAAGTCACTTTTAGAAGAGTTAATTGCATGCTTTCCATAAATCTGCTATGACTCATCTAGCCAGCCTCCTGCTGAGAGGTCATTAAGTTTTTTCCTGATTTTCGCTCTTACACATCACGCTAGGGTGAACATTACTGACAGTGTGTATTTGCCCTGTGTATGGAGTACTTGTAAGGAGCTGCTGGATCAAAGGGCATCTGTATTTATGGTCCTGGTGCTGCACAAGTCCATGCTGCCATGCACAGTTCTCCAGGAGCCCAGCTAATTCGCTTCTGCCACTATCATCTCTCCTTAATCTTTCTTAACTTTTTAAAGTTTTTCATTTCACTTTGTTTTCTTAAAGAAATTCTTCATGTTCTCATTTTTTCACATGTGTTCAGTTTCTTTCGGCTGCTTCTCACATGGCTTTTTTTGGATACAGTGTGATGACTGAGACATGTATATACTGCAAAATATTTACAACAATAAAATTAGTTAACACATCCTTCACCTGACAAGATTACCATTTTTTTGTTGTTGTTGTTGAAATGGTGAGAACATTTAAGATCCACTTTATTAGTAACTTCGAAGTTTACAATGTAGTGGACTTCCCAGGTGGCTTAGTGGTAAAGAATCCAGCTGCCAATGCAGGAGACCCAGGTGATGTGGGTTCTATTCCTGGGTCAGGAAGATCCTCTGAAGGAAATGGCAACCCATTCCAGTGTGCTTGGCTAGAGAACCCCAGGGACAGAGGAGCCTGGTGGGCTACAGTCCATGGGGTCACAAAGAGTTGGACACAACTGAGTATGAGCACATACAATGTAGTACTCTTAACTCTAGGCTTGTAGGTTAGAGCTCCAGAATTTATTTTATAACTAGAAGTTTGTACCCTTTGACCAATATCTTCTCATTTCCCCCACCTCCCAGCTCCTGGCAACCACAATCTACTCTCTGTTTCTATGACTTTGGCATTTTTTAGATTCTACCATACAAGTGAGGTCTTACAGTATTTATCTTTCGCTGACTTTTTCCACTTAGCATAATGTCCTCAAGGTATGTCTGTGTGCTGTGCTGTGCTTGGTTGCTCAGTTGTGTCCAAGTCTTTGCGACCCCATGGACTTCAGCCAGGCTCCTCTGCCATGGGATTCTCCAGGCAAGAACACTGGAGTGGGTTGCCATGCCCTCCTCCAGGGGATCTTCCCAACCCAGGGATCGAACCCAGGTCTCCCTGGGTTCATTGCAGGTAGATTCTTTACCATCTGAGCCACCAGGGAAGTCCAAGAATACTGGACTGGGTAGCCTATCCCTTCTCCAGGGGATCTTCCCAACCCAGGAATTGAACCAGAGTCTCCTGCATTGCAGGTGGATTCTTTACCAGCTGAGCTACCAGGAAAGCCCCAAAGGTACATTGATGTTGTTTCAAATGGCAGGATTTCCTCCTATTTTATGGCTGGATATTTCCCATGTATTGTCTACAGTTTTAAGCCTACTCACACATACACACACATGCACACACTCACACACACATCACATTCTCTTTATCCATCATCTATTGATGGATATTAGATTGTTCCCATGTCTTGGCCGTTGTGAATAATGCCGTAATGAACATGAGAGTTAAGATATCTTTACCAGATAGTGATTTCATTGTCTTTGAATATATACTTGGAAGTGGGATTGCTGAATGATAACAGTAGTTCTATTCTTATTTTTTGAGGAAACTCTGCATTGCTTTCCATAGTGACTGTACAAATTTATATTCCTACCAATAGTGCACAAGGGTTCCTCTTTCTCCACATCCTCAATAACATTTTATATCTCTTATCTTTTTGGTGACAGCCATTTTAACAGGTATGAGGAGACATACGGTGGTTCTGATTTGCATTTCCCTGTTGCTTAGGGATGTTGAATACCCTTACACGTACTTGTTGGCTATTTGTATATCTTCTTTTGTTATAGAAATATAGGAAAAATAGAATCTTTCCATTCTGGTCCTTTGCCATTTAAAAACTGGATTATATGGGTTTTTTTGCTACTTAGCTGTATTGAGTTGTATGAGTTCCTTATATATTTCTGGTAATTACCAATTATCAGATAGATGGTTTTCAAATATTTTCTCCCATTCTCTAGGTTGACCTTTAATTCTGTTGATTGTTTCTTTTGCTATACAGAAAACTTTTTTGTTTGATATAGTCCTGCTTGTTGATTTCTGCTTTTGTTGCTTGTACTTTGGGTTTCATATCTAAAAAATCATTGCCAAGACCAGTGCTGAGGAGCTTTTTCCATATGTTTTCTTCTAGGAGTTTTATAGTTTCAAGTCTTACATTTAAATTTATTAATACACTTTGAGTTAATTTTTGTGAGTGTTATAGTCCAGGGGTCCACTTTCATTCTTTTGAATGTGAATATCCAATTTTTGAAGAGTATTTTTCCCCATTGGATATCCTTGACTCTCCATATCAAATATTACTTGACTATGTATGCATAGGCTTATGGGCTCTTGCTTCTGTTCCATCGGATTTCATGTTTGTTTTTATGTCAGTACCACACTGTTTTGTTTACTATAGTTTGGTAGTATAGTCTAAAGTCAGGAAGCATAATGCATCCAGCTTCATTATTTCAGAGGATTGCTTTGTCTATTCAGGGTCTTTGGGGTTCCATATGAATTTTAGGATTATTTCTTCTATTTTTGTGAAAAATGGAATTCTTGTAGGGATTTGTATTGAATCTGTAGATGGCTTTGTGTAGTATGGTAATTTTAACAATATTAACTCTTTTTATCCATGAACACAGGATATCTTTCCATTTATTTGTGTATTCTTCAATTTTTCATCAATGTCTTTTTTCAGTCAGTAGATCTTTTAACTTTCTTGGCTAAATTTATTCCTAAATATCTATTGTTATGATGCAATTGCAAATGAAAGTTTTTCCTTCATGTCTTTTTCAGATAGTTCACTGTTAGTGTATAGACGTGCAATTGATTTTTGTATGTTGATTTTGTGTTTTGCTATTTTACTGAATTTGTTTATTTGTTTTCACAGCTTTTTGATGCAGTCTTTGGGTTTTCTATATACAATGTGGGGGTTAAACAATGTGGAGGTTCAGGGTGCCAACACTTTATATACTCAAAAATCCATATATAACCTTACAGTTGGCTCTCCATCTTCATGGTTCTGCATCTATGGATTCAACCAATAATGAAATATGTAGTGCTATAGTACATACTTAGTGAAAGAAATCCGTGTGTAAGTGGATCTGCACAATCCAAATCTGTGTTGTTCAAGGGTCAACTGTATAAGATAATGTCATCTGTCAATAAAGACAACTTTATTCTACCTTTCAGGTATGGATGCCTTTTATTTCTTTTTTTTAACTTGAGGTAACTTTGATACATAAGCCTTTTCTCCCCCTAATTGCTCTTGCTAGGACTTCCAGTACTGTTTAATAAGCACTCATCTTATTCCTGATCTTAGATAAAAAGCTTTCAACCATTTTCCACTGAGTTTAACATCAGTTGTGGGCTTGCGTACATGCCCTTTATTGTGTTGAGGTATGTTCCTTTTACACCAAACTTTATGAGACTGTTTATCATGAAATGATGTGAATTCTGTCAAATGCCTTTTATGCATCTAATGAGATGACCATATGATTTTTATCTTTCTTTCTATTAATATGAGGTATCACATTTACTGATTTGCATATATTGAACTATCCTTGCATTCAAAAATAAATCCCACTGGACCATGATGTGTGATCTTTGTAACGTGTTGCTAAATTTAGTTTGCTAGTATTTTGTTGAGAATTTTTGCATCTAAGTTCATCAGGGATATTGGTCTATAGTTTTCTTTCCTTGTATCTGGCTTTGGTATCAGGATAACATTGGCCTTGTAAAATGAATTTGAGAATATTTTCTCCTCTTCCATTTTGGGCATTAATTCTTCTTGATATGTTTGATAGAATTCTCTTATGAATTCTGTTAGGTCCATTTGGTCTAAAGTATAGGTCAAGTCCAATGTTTCCTTAGTGATTTTCTGTTTGTATGACCTATCTATTGTTAAAAGTGGGGTATTGAAAGCCCCCACAATTATTATATTGTTATCTATTTCTCCCTTCATATATGTTAGAATTTGCTTAATATATTTAGGTTCTCCAATGTTGGGGCATGTATATTTACTATTATTATATCTTCTTTATGAATTGACCCCTTTGCCATTATAGGATGACTGACCTCCTTTGTCTCTGGCTAAGGTTTTTAGATTGAAGTCTATTTTGTATGATACAAACCTAGGTACATTTGCTACTTTTTGGTTTCCATTTGTAAGGGATATATTTTTCCATCTCTTCACTTGGAGATTTTGTGTATCCTTAAATTTGAAATGAGTCTCTTGTAGGCAGTATATTAGCTGGGTCTTTTTTTTTGGTCCTTTCAGTCACTCTATGGTTTTTGATTGACAAATTTAATCCATTTACAATTACAGTAATTATTCACGGGTAAAGATTTACTAATATCATGTTATTGTTTTCTGGATATTTTAGATTTCCTATGTTCACTTCTTCCTCTCTTGTTGTCTTCCTTTCTGATTTGATGATTTTCCATAGTGGTATACTTAGTCTCTTTTGCTCTATCCTTTATGCATCTACTGCAGGTTTTTTCCTTGTGGTTACCCTAAGGCTTACATAAAATATCTTACAAATATAAATCTATTTTAAGGTGATAACAACTTTAATTGTATCCAAATACTCTAACCCTTTCACTCTTCCCCATACATGCTATGTTTTTGATATCACAATTAAAGTCTTTTTATATCATATATCCATTAATAAATTATTGTACCCATAGCTATTTTTAATATTTTTGTCCTTTAGCCCTTATGCCAGCATTAAGTGATTAACATAACACCATATTACAGTAATGGGGAATGCTAAATTTGATTAGATACTTACCTTTATCAGTATGCTTTATATTTTCATATTTTTCATGTTACTAATTAGCATCCTTTTATTTTAGCTTGAAGAATTCAGAATTTCTTATAATATAGGTCTAGTGGTAATATACTCCCTCAGCTTTTTTTTTTGACTGAGAAAGTCTTTATCTCTTCATTTCTGAAGGACATAAAGTGTTCTTTGGGATATATAGTATTCTTGGTTGGCTTTTTTTTTTCTTTCAGTACATTGACTGTATCATTCTACTCTCTTATGGCTTATAGATGTGTGCTGAGAATTCTGTCGGTAGCCTTAGGGGGAGCTCCCTTGTAAGTGACAAGATTTTTTTATCTCTTGCTGCTTTTACAATTCTTTTTCTGATTTTTTGACAGTTTTATTATTGTGTGTCTTGGAGAAGATCTATTTCAACTGAATTTATCTGGGACCTATGAGCTTCATGAACTCGGATGCCCAAATCTCAGATTTGGGAAGTCTCAGTCATTATTTCTAAAAACAAGCTTTCTGCCCCTTTCATTCTCTCTTCTTGGACTTCAATAATACATAACTCATTTCGCTTTATGGTGCCCCATAAGTCCCATAGGCTTTCCTCATTCCTTTCTTTAAGACAATTTTTTGGTTGTGTTGAGCCTTTGTTGTGGTGTGCAAGCTTTCTCCAATTGCAGTGCATGGGCTATCAAGTTGTGGTGCATAGGCTTAGCTACCCTGAAGTATGTCTCTGACCAGGGATTGAACCCATGTTTCTGGTATTGGAAGGTGGATTCTTAACCACTGGACCACTGGGGAAATTCTGAGAGAATCAATTCCTTGGCAGGTTGATAAGAAGTGTGGGGTCCCTGAGGAGAGGAGGAAGGGGTCAGGGGCTCTTGAAGCAGAGACAGGGGTCTGGAATTCTTGAGGCTTTCCCTTTCCTGGTGAAGAGAACTCTTTCTAGCTGGGTTCTCGCCTGGCACTGAGTAGTACTGACCTGAAGGATGGGATGATGCAGGCAAAATGAAGTTATTGTTCTTTCCTTTTAGTGCAGTTATTCTCATGTTTTTCATTCTGCTGTGTTGCTAAAGCTTTTTAAGTGGACTCCAGAGTTCTCTCTGGAGCTCTGTGAGATGGTGAAGGACAGGAAAGCCTGGCGTGCTGTAGTCCATGGGGTTGCAAAGAGGCAGACATGACTGAGTGACTGAACAACAAGCTCTCAAAGCTGTTTCATTCATGGATAGCTATTTGACCATTGATCATTTCTGGAGGACAGAATCTGGATCTCCTACCCCACTGTCTTGTTCCTGATGCTTTGCCTTTTATTACTACACTATCTTCTACATTTTCTTTCCCTTCTTTACAGATTTTCAGAGATCTGCTTGTTCCCTTTTCAAAATATGCTGTTTAATATCTGTGGCAGTTGAAAAAATTGACCCTCATGTTCTTGGACATTCCTCCCTTCTGCCTTGAATATGGGTGATCTGGGGTTGCTCTGACCAATAGAATAAGTGGACAAGACTCCTAGCCAGTTCCTAGGCCCTGAAGTTAAGAGTGTGACAATCTCTACTTCCTGCCTCTTGAGTAACTTGGTCTCAGGACCCAGTTGCCATGCTGTGAGGAAGCCCAGGGGTACATGGAGAAGCCACATGTAGATAAGTTATTGTTAAATGGATACAGACCAGTGAAAGTCCCAGATCATGGCCCATGCCAAATCAGTCATTAATGGTGTGAGTGAGCAGAGTGGAAATAAATCCTCCTGACCTCTTGGAACCACCCTCATGACACTGTATGGAGCAGAGATGCACCATTTCCACCAAGCCCAGCCCACACTGCAGAACTGTGAGTAAATAAATGCTTGGTGTTGTTTTAATGCAACAAGTTTTGGGACTTTTTGTTATCTAAACTTCTCTGTCTCCTCTTTAAGCCCTTGCTTTAGATAGTCTGTATTTTCTTCTTCCTACTTATCATCATGAAGTGCATGTTCCAAAGTGTCTCTAACTTTAAAATCTATTTTTTTCTGGTGTGTATGTGTGGTTATTATTTGAAGGTTATTGTTTCCTTTGCTCCATCTCCTAGCAGTCCCATCAAAGGGATCATTTGATGCTTTACACATTCTGTCTCATTTCTGAAGTGGCTTCTCTGGGGCCAGCTTGTCTATGAAGAATGGAGTGAGGAGCTGTGATGGGAGCTCTGCTTCTGCTTCTCAGCCTTTGTGCTGACCCTTCACTGACTAAGGTCTGCTATCCATCACCAGCTGCCATACCTGCTGCTGTCTCTCAGAGAAAGCATGGGTGGGTGTATGTGGTCACTTAGGTGTCTTCTCCAGCCACTTTGTGGTGTGGCACTCAGGGAAACTCCACAGCTCTCATCCTGCCATTCACTAGTTAGATCATCAGGGTATGTCATCTATTCCTGAGACTTCTGGACATTCCCAGGGTCATGAAGAGTTGAGAATGTGTTCTTGACACCCTTTTCTACTATCTGGTCTCTGTTACATTTTCCAATTGGCCAGGGTAGACTCTACATACACTCTGTGACTGAGTTCATATGAGGATGGGGCTTTTTTTACTTTTTTCCCTTCTTTTACTTGCTATTAGTTCATTTGAGGATTCATAGAGGAGCTTTGAAAAATCCTACTAGAGTCAACCTGTCCAATACATATTTTCCAAAGTAATTTAACAAATGAATTCTATTCTTGTTTTTTCCAGCTGAATCATCATTAATACCTTGATTCCCCATTATTCTAAGGAACATAGTTTGGAACATACTATTCTGAGTAAATCTCAAGTTGTGACATATTAGACTATTTCCATCTTTTTAACAATAGAATCAAAGCTTAAGAAGAACATTTCTTACACAGTTATTTTTCTATGGGGAAATTGCTTCTGGAAATCTTACCAAAATAAAGAACCATATATTTGCATTTCAGATTTTTACTACCAGCTGCTCTCAGTGGTGGGTAAGTTGTTCATACCTTGTAGTAGTTTTCATCAGCACGAAGTGCTTTGGAAAGTCCAAAATCACTGATCTTGGCATAATGTTGAGTAACCAGCAAGACATTCCTTGCAGCCAGATCTCTGTGCACAAAATTGCATTCTTCCAAATATTTCATTCCCATAGACACCTGATGAACCAGCTCTATGATGTTTTTATCCTTGACATGCCTGAAAGTCACACATATGTCATTAATGATAGTGAACAGGAGTCCATTTCAGAACAACCAACCATGCTTCTCGTACAGAGAGAATATGAACCAACTTATTTCCTATTCTTCTAGAGCAAGAGTCACAAGTGGTGGTGACTGGTATTCAGCTGCTAGAATTTTCAACATGTGCTTTGAATTACATGAAAAGCAGTATAACAGGGTGGTCAGACCTGGCTCATGGAGAACCAGGGTTCAGTTAGAACCCTCTTTCCAATATTGAAATGTAAGAACAGCAACCTTGAAGTACAAACATAGGTGCAAATGGGATAAAGTAATCAGTGGCTATTGTTATGACTTATTCCTCATGACTCTCTATCTCAACCATGGCTGGAGATGAGCATAGCATGATTACTCCATTGATGGTTGCAATGAATTAACAGCAATGGGTATTTTCAAAAATAATTACTTATGGGAATGCAGTAGTGAGCCAGATATGTAAAATATCACTGATTTCCCATATAAAATGTTTATTTAATTGTTTCTTTTAAAAGAGCACATTCTTTCTGCCTGGTAAGGGGAGAATGCTTGCCAAGATAGTCTAGGGCTGACTCTATCACCAGGCCAGTATGACATGAGCAAAGGAGACCACATTGTTGAATTAGAGTTTTTCTTTATACATTAAGAGCTAAAGAACACTTAATCCAAAGACTACAGCTCTCAAACCTCCCCACTCAAGGTCCCTGATTGTGGGCCAACTCTGGGAAGGCACTAGAGGAGACAAGGGTTCTGGAAGAAATCAGGCTATGATGTGCATTGGGTAGACAGGCCCTGCCCCTCACATATGAGCTGCTGAGGCACCTAAGGATACCTGTTCTGTTGTAAATATTTGTTGAGTGGACCAAGTTCTGCCATCTCCATGACCAGCATCCAGGACTCAGCTTCACATATCCCTATCATGCGCACAATGTAAGGGTTGTCAAGCTGCTGCATGACATTCGCTTCTGCTAATAACTCATCCTTAAGAGCAGGGTCATTGGCCTCATTTTTCAGGATTTTCACAGCCACTGTTTTCACAACTCTGCAAAAGAAATCAGAACACATAAGACACTTTTCAAAGTGGCTCACGTATAATTATCTTCCATGAAGCATAATTCCTGTGCTGGAAATGATGATATGGAAATACCTGCCACAGAGTGGAAATGTGTCTGTTGTACATGGCTAATTCTTCAATCATGTTCTCTCATTTTGTAGACAGGGAGTAATACCTAATTAGCTGAAAATAATGGGAGAGTGCCGAAGAATATCCCAACCAACCAGAAAGCTGACACACTGTAGAATATTTAAATAACTTTTAAATAAACTTTAAAAACTATGACATGCATGGATTCCAGTAACATCTTGAGATTTATCACATTATTATGTATAATGTATGTAATTGCAACATGCCTTTAATATGTGTTACAATGAATTTCCAGATGCAGAATTAAAAAGCATGCACTGTTGAAGCTTATAATTTACAAAACACTTCTAAAAACTGAGTTTTGTTCATTTCAAGCATGCTTCAAAATGTTTGAAAAAAACTAATTGTTTTCCATTTTTGAATAAAAGCATCATCTAAGTCATGTTTAAAGTCTTGAAAATATCCTGACATAGTGGGGCTTAAATAAATAAATAGCACTTAACTATGTACAGTTTGAAAAACTGCATCTTTTCATGATACAGTTTCCACAAATGCAGGAAGTATAACTCTTTTGTTGAACTTCAAAAGTAGAAAATAAAAACAGAAGTATCAAATAAAATAGGTTAAAAATATAATAACAGAGTAAGTCTGACATACATTTGGAAAAGAACATATAGCTGCAGTGTAGAACTCAAGAGTATTTACACATTACACACAAGATGCAGTTCCTACACAGATGGAAGTATAGAACTTATCCAGTACCCAAGAAGCCTCTGCATCCTCCTCCTGAGATCAAGGAAATATAATCTTATGCCATCTCTAGATAGCTTCTTGTTTTACCTTTCACATTTCAGTCTACCATCCATCTGGAATTAGTTTCACGTATGGTGGGAGGTAAGGGTCAAAATTAACAAGCATAAACCTCTTGATTCTTCCAATGTTTAAGGAAGAAAGAACATCCACAAACTTTTCCAGAAACAAAAAGAGGAAGGGAACTTCCCAACTCATTTTATGAGGTTATCATTAGCCTGATGCCAAAACCGACAAAAAAATTACAGGAAAATAATTTACTGATATCTCCCATGAATGTAGATGCAAAAATGCAAAGGGAAATATTAGAAAATTTAATTTAGTGCTTTATGAGAAGGATATAATGAATATATAATTCATAAGATCAACCCTGGGATTTCTTTGGAAGGAATGATGCTAAAGCTGAAACTCCAGTACTTTGGCCACCTCATGCGAAGTGTTGACTCATTGGAAAAGACTCTGATGCTGGGAGGGATTGGGGGCAGGAGGAGAAGGGGACAACAGAGGATGAGATAGCTGGATGGCATATCACTGACTCGATGGACGTGAGTCTGAGTGAAGTCCGGGAGTTGGTGATGGACAGGGAGGCCTGGCGTGCTGCGATTCATGGGGTCGCAAAGAGTCGGACATGACTCAGCGACTGATCTAATCTGATCTGATCTGATCCAGGAATGCAAGTTGGGTGAAACATCTGAAAATCAATCAGTGTAATTCATCCATAAACACAACAAAGGAGAAAAAGACTATCAGCAGAGGAGAAAAAATAAACCAAAAATGTAACACACATTTACAATTAAAAACAAATCTCTCAGAAAAGTAGAAATAAAAGGAAACTTCCATAATCTGATAAAGAGCAGCTACGAACCTACTGGTGAAATATTGAAAGTTTTCCCCCTGAAATCAGGAATGAGGAATGTGACCACTGGCACTTTTATTTAACATTGAACCACAGTTTCTAGTTAATACAATAAGGCAAGGAAGAAGTGTAGAAGTATGAGAATTGGACGGGATGAAATCAAACTCTTGTTATTTATAGATGATATATTTCTGGGTCAAACAATACACAAATAAACTACTGGAAATAATGAGTGAAAAATAATAGAAGACTTAAAGAAAAGTTGTTGGACATCAGGGAAACAGACAAAATCATATTTGTGCATTCAAGCAAGGCCAAGGAATAGCAAGTAAAAATTTTAAAATTATACCACATATAAAACCAAAAATACTAAATACCTATGAATGAATCCAGCAACTAAGCTGTGCAAGACTTCTACACAAAAAACTAAATAATTTTGCTCAGAGAAATGAAAGACCCAAGTAGATGGAAAGATGAGTCATGCTTGTTGATATGAAGACTCAGTACTGTAAAGACATCATTTTGCCCCCAGTTAACCTATATGGCCTTTCCTCTCCCCACATCTCTAGTTGAAATTATGTATCTATGGTCATGTCCATGTCAATCTGTATATTTAATTAAGCAAGGAATTGAGTATCACAAACAAGTTGAGAAAATTCATACCTTAATACAGGATAATTTGTATTCATTTTATAAAATAATGGACATATATTAATTTATTTAAAAGTAAGCATAGCAGTCATATATCTATATATATATGACTTTATATATCTGTCATATGTCATATATATATATATACACACACACACAGACTTGGACATAACTCAGTGACTGAACAACAACATATATATATACATATATAAACACATATGGTGAAAGGCGTATGATTAAAAGCATGTTTCTGTGCCTACTCTTGCTTGTATTTTTGACCCTTTTATCTGCTCAAGAAAAAAACTGTATACAAATTCCTTAAATTTAAAATAGCATCAAACAACCAAACCCAATTATATTCATATCAGTAACTTCCTAGCTTGGACATAGATTTTCAGAGGATTTGTTTCAAAGGACTTTAGAAACCAATTTTACTGAAAATTCCATGACAGATGCCTTCTAAGCACCAAATAAAGTACAAAGAGATTTTTAGTAATCTAGCAATTTTAATTGTTATATACTACATACTAGGGTTTCCAAGGTGGTGTTAGTGGTAAAGAACCCTCCTACCAATGCAGGAGACATAAGAGGCATGGGTTCAATCCTTAGGTTGGGAAGAGCCTCAGGAGAAGGAAATGGCAACCCACTCCGGGATTCTTGCCTGAAGAATCCAATGAACAGGGAAGTCTGGCGGGCTACAGTCCATAGGGTTGCAAAGAGTCGGACCCGACTGGAGCACCTTAATACCCACATGCACACACATAATACATACTGTTCTTTGAAATTATAGACTAGAGCAAATAAATAATTATACTAATGATACTTGGCATCAAGAATTTTCTGGCTAAGAGAAATGAGACAGAATTTTTAAAAATCAAAGAAAGTAAGTGAAAACACTGTTATCAATGAATGATTGCATCTTAAATAATACATATGTGCATGCATGTGCATATAGAGACCTGAAAATTATAGACACTCAGGTTTGTTAACGGTTGCAGTGTTTGAGTGGTAAAATATGATGTTTTTATTTTCTTATGTTTTCATTGACTCTATTTCTTAATTTGCGATAAAGGACACACAATACATCTAAACTATTACATACACAGTTAATATATATAATGGATGCTTTCACTGTAATTGTACCAGAAATGAACAAAAATTATACAGTCAATCACAAAGGATTTAGCCATGCCACATTACATTTTGTGTCTGGGATTAAAAGAACATGATACATGTATATATGGTAGTTTCTAGAATGTAAGCTCACGTGAGAATAAGTGCAGGGAAATGGTGCAAACTTTTGACTTACTTTTTCATCTGGTAATAGCCCTTCTTCACAGTCCCAAAGTTCCCAGAGCCCAGTTCCTTGTCCTCCAGGGTCAGCAGCTTCCGGTCCAGGTAGACCTCCTTGGGCCGGATCTCCTCGGGGTCTGCATAGGGGCTTTCGTAGACCTCAGTGTCCATGGGCAAGGCTTCTCTCTGAGCTTCTGAAAAGGAGTTAAGAAGCTTGCAGCCTGTGAACTTGATCCCGTGTGAAATTGCCGTGTCCCCTGCTCTTGCCTCCTGGGGTCATGCCTTGCCTTTCATGACCTTGTCCCCTGCTCTTGCCTCCTGGGGTCATGCCTTGCCTTTCATGACCTTGTCCCCTGCTCTTGCCTCCTGGGGTCATGCCTTGCCTTTCATGACCTTGGTTATCTTGGGCATTTATAGCGCCTGTGAGCACAGCCTTTCCCAGTGATGGCAAGGTAGGAAAAAGGCCCTCATCTTTGTTGTTCTTGACCCCTGTTCTTGCACTAAAGTACATCAAGAAAGAGTTTTCCTGTCAGCAGCAGAGACAGATGTGCTCAGCCATGTCCAAATCTTTGGGGTCCCATGGATTGTAGTCTGCCAGGCTCCTCTGGAATTTTCCAGGCAAGCATACTGGAGTGGGTTGCCACCCCCTACTTCAGAGGATCCTCCCAACCCAGGGGCTGAGCCTGTATCTCTTGCCTCGCCTGCACTGGCAGGTGGATTCTTTACCATTAGCACTCCTAATGGACTGTGGTGCCTTTAAACTCCGTCTGAAAATCCTGGCCCTCCTTCACTGAGAGGCGGGTTCTACGTCACCTCCCCTCCGTGGCTTCTGTAATCATGTCCACCAATAGAGTACATCAGTAGTGATGCTTGTGATATACTCAGGCCAGGTCCTAAAGGCCATGCACCTTCTGTCTGGGTTGCTGGGACTCTTGAGGCTTCAGACTTCATGCAGTTGTTTAACTGCCCTGGCTCCTTCTATGCTGTGAGAATGCCCTAGCCAGTCCAGGTGGAGAGACCAGATGAAGAGTCTCTGAGGCTCCATATCCTGGAGATGAAAGATGCTGGCTGGCCTCCAGTGCCTTGGTTCTAGTCCCACCACGGTCTCCACTCCTGCTAGCCCAGCTCCACCCGCTATCTGCCTGTAAGAGGCCCCATGCTGCCATGGCCCCGTTCAGCCTTGCCCAGATTCCTGATCTGCATGAGATAATTAAATAACTGTTGCTGATTTAAGCTACTAACTTTGGGGTTGATTTTTTGTAGCATTAAATAGATCAGGTTTACCAACTAAAACAAAAACCTGGGGCCACCTAGAAAACCTAAGAAGCTGGTCCAGAGGCCCCATTTCTGACCAGTCTAGTAGAGGCCTCGTGAGTTTGAAGGGGTGCTTCCTCTCCTGCCCTCACAGAATCACTGCAGTTCCCTGAACATGTCTAGAATCCCAAAACTTAGACGTTTCTTCAGTTTTTACCAGCTACCCATTGCTGGACCTCCATCTGAATTTACTCCTGGACACAGACATCTTTCCAAGAACAGATCTTAGAAATGGAAACTTTAAGTAGCGTCAGTTATTACTGGAAAAGGTGAAATATTCTGAAGCAGGGGGTTTGAAGGATATTTTCAACATGGCTGATTTATTGTGAGGGAGGCTGTACAGACCATTTCATCCAACAGACACCACTACTCGCAGACACATGGCATATTCCACCTGCCCCCAGATGACAGGATCACTCACTGCTAAGCAGTGCCTGTAACAGCTGCTGACAGCAGGGTGAGCCTGCCCTGCCGTTCGCAAGGGACTGTGGGAGGCATCTTTGCTCTGTGAATGCCCAGGACCAAAGGGGCAGCTCTTACCTCTCTCGTTGGCCCACGGTCCTCGGTCTGGCTCGTAAGGGTTGAATGTTGTAGAACTATCCACCTGGTTCCCTGAGGATGTGCGGGTCTGAGGCACACAAATGATAACAGCTCATTTTTCTTCATGAATAACACTGTTGAGCTGGCCTGCATACTAATTTTTATTTTCAAATAATCACATCTTAACTTAAGCAGGGAAGACAAAGGAAGGAACCAGGAAAAGAGACAGGAAAACAACAACAACAGCACGGCTTATCTCATTCCCCGGGCAACTGATGGGATGCTGTGAAGGCTAAATAAAGCTCATGCTTCTATAACAGAAGGGGCCTGCAGGGATCCCAGGGGGTGTGTGAGAGAATTAACCAGAACTGTTTCGGTGGAATTCCCGCCTACTTACTTGCCCTTTCAAATCCTACTTCCACTTGCTAAAAGATGCTGAGGATTTTCATTATCCCCTTGGATTCATTCTCCTCCATTAATTCTTTCTAATATTACAGAGAAGTTATTGAAAAACAAACATTAAGTATCCACCAGCTGCTTCAGCCCACTTCCCAACTCTAAAGCATCCATGAATTCCCAGTATCCACATGTATCTTTACAATCTGTGGAGATCTAGCAGTATTTGGGTAGATGCCAGAGCATAGTGTGGGTCTGGTCAGTAAGCTAGAGGTACCAAGAGGAAGCGGCCGCTAGCATCCCAGGGTCTAGTGCCCCCCTGTTAATTGTCACTACTGTCATCATCCTCATCTACCAACCCTTTGAGACAGGGAAGCCTGATTTTGCTAACCTGAAGGCAGGTATTTCTTCCTTGTACTCAGAGCAGGTAACTGACGCAGATAAAAAAGCCTTCCTGGCCATTATTAATGGCAACCTTTCCTTATTATTTATTTGATTTGCATCAATTTGCAGCAGGAAATAATGGAGGGAAATCCACTGTTATATTTCTATATCTTTTCCCTTCCAAAAGTCTCCATCTCAGTGGAGATCCACCTTTCTCCTCAACTAAAAACAAAGGTGTGTGCTTAGTCACTCACTCATGTCTGACTCTTTGTTATCCCATGGACTGTAGCCCGCCAGGTTCCTCGGTTCGTGGGGATTCTCCAGGAAGAATACTGGAATGGGTTGCCATGCCCTCTTCCAGGGGATTTTCCCAACCCAGAGACTGAACCTAGGTCTCCCACATTGCAGGTGGATTATTTACTGTCTGAGCCACCAGGGGAGCCCAAGAATACTGGAGTGGGTAGCCTATCCCTTCTCAGGGGATCTTCCTGACTCAGGAATCGAACCAGGGTCATCCTGCACTGTAACCGGATTCTTTACCAGCTGAGCTAACTGGGAAGCCCCCAAACAAGAATATTGCTACTAAATTTGGTTCACAGAAAAACCATGGTTCAAATTATCTTTTTGGCATGAGTTGAGTAGAAAGAAATTTTATATACCCATTTTTTTTTTTTTAGCAGTGCCCAAACACTGGCCATGAAGAAATGAGATACTGCCATATTTTGGAGAAATTTAGAGAAACAGACAGTAAGCTGAATTTTACACAGTCGCTTATCTACTGGCACACACAGAATGTTCACCTGCCTTCCTGACATCCCCAGCTCGGGATCCAAAAGTACAGTAATGAAGTCACAGTGCATCACTTCTGCGACATGGTCACTTGTGCCTGAAACTGTCTTCTTGCTGCTTACCGAGCTCTATAGAGCCCTGGCTCACCATTGCAAAGGCCCTTCTGACAAGCTAAAGGACATCCACTCTTATGTGTCAATGGAATGTCACTGTATCCATTTTCTGATGACTATCTCAGCATTCTTATCAAACTGTTTAATAGAAACAGCTGTGATGTATCAAGAATGAAAATAGAATATAAGTTACAGGGGATATAATCATTTATTCACTGCACCAGAGCTTTGTTGCTAAATAGTTCATTCAACCACTGCTAAATAAAAATGTGTTCAACAAACATAACATGAATGAACGAGTGAATGGAGATAAACTTCAGACTGGGAGGTGTGAAATGTAAACACTTTTAATGTGATTTAAAAATGAATTCTCTCTCAAGTTCTATTAATAGGTGTGGATAATTCCAAATAACAATATACCACTTTAAAAAATTAACATATGATTATAAGACTCTTGGATATACAGTTAGTTCACTTTTTATTTATAATTACCCTGTCTCAACGGAACTGTCCTAGGAGAAACTAGGTAATTCCCAAAGCTTGCCATACTCCTGCTCTGCTTAGTCCCCTCCGGTAATCAAACTACAAGATTGAAATAGTTTTCAAATTAAAAAATAAATTCTCTTTTAGGTTTGCATTGACTATCATTTCAACTTCTCTAATTTTTTCCCTCGAGGTAGGAAGGTTCTGAACTCAAAAGCAAAACCATGACCCCAGGACCAGCCATTATGGACAAGGAGAAGGCACCGCTACCCCTTCTCTGCACTGGAAGGCCTCCCACTCTTTGCCCACTTAAGGATGTATCCCAGGACTGCAGCCCCTCCACCCTGATGGGATGTTCTCCGGAGCAGAAAGACTTCATAAAGGCTGTTACATTTGAAGCCAGAATGCAATGATCTGTGATATGAATCCTGCCAGGGAGAATTTAAAAACAGGTGGGGATGTAAAAAGTACTGAAAAAGACACTAGGCATGAGGAATAGGAATCAGTAGTGATGGCCACAGTTTGCCTACAGCCCTGGACAGAGTGATGCATACTTTCATTGGCTGTGTGGTGTCCATCCCTTGTCTGTCTTGTCTATGGATAAGAAAATGGGTTGTGGGTCTCCTCTCGAGAAGGTTGAGCCCCATCTTTTAAGCCAAGGTGGTTCAAGGGCTTCATTTCAACACTGCCCACTTAGACCCCCATGTGGTTACCAGACTTTGTAGCCTAAACCCAGAGTTTCCCTCAATAACCACATCAGCTCCCTGCCTGGACCCCTCGGCCCTCCCTACCCTGACTGGGACAGAGAATGGAAATACACTCCAAAGAGAATGCTCTTTGGAAGAAATGGGAGGTTTTTCTACTGTGTCTGCTAAAAAGGCCGTATTGACTTTATTTGAAGATGAAGCTACAAATGCAAGTTTCATCTTTCCCAAAGCACTTGGTGATTCTACCATTCAGTAGAACAACAACAAAACCCTATGGAATCAAATGCTTGATTGAAAAGAAGATTTGAGGACTTTGTAAACAATGAACTCTAAGGCAAAATGATAAATTAGCAAAGTATTGTTAATGCTTAGAATTGAAATGCCTTTTAATTTAATGAAAAATATATTGCTGATCCATTATATCATCTGTAGTTATTATTTCTGCTCTGTATTTTATCATTTATTCTGCCCTAATCAATAACATCCCCTTTTCTGCATAGAGAACAAGGTATAAATGAAATGTTGACTGTTGCTTTCCCTCTACTTTTGCTGATATTTGAAACCGAAGTCAAACCACAGGACACCACTAGAGGGTACTAGCTACCTTAGCTTTCCACCTTCCAAAGCGCAATTTGTGAGTTTTAAGTTTTGTAAATTCAAAACTTGTATTTTTACAATTTTCAAAAAATTGTAAAAACAGATCACTCCACAATAATAAAAATAGGATTTGTTTAGGTTGGGAAGATCCCCTGGAGGAGGGCATGGCAACCTACTCCAGTATTCTTGCCTGGAGAATCCCCATGGACAGAGGAGCCTGGCGCCCTACAGTCCACGGGCTTGAAAAGTGTCAGGCACAACTGAGTGACTAAGCACAGGTTATAAATTATGATCCCTGATCTCTTGTTGGCTACTTAGCTGCAAGTAGAAAATATATTTGACAAATATCCTTTGAGTGCCTATTTTTAAGAAGTACAGATTCAGAAGTGAACAAAAAAGAAAAATACATTGCTTTTATGGAGCTAATTCAGAGTTTCCTGACTCGGGAACATTTTTTGCCAGGTATTCTGATTTTCATTTCTAGACCTTAATTTTTAGACTTAAGACACATTTTCAAGTCATGTAACAGCAGTAATAATGATGACAATATATTCAACCACTGCGATGACAAAAGTAGCCAGTAGGCTTCAGAAATTGTAGCTGCCCAAACCAGACACAGCTCTGGTCTTCAGTGGAATGACTTTGGTCCCAGTCCAAGTGTCCAGAGTTAAAGGCAGACTCTCCTTGGTCAGGGCATGAAATAACCTTCCGTTTGCTTCAGATCCATAAAAATAAGCACTTGGCTGTCCTAATTAATCTTCCTTCACCTTAGAAGCAAAGCTCTAAGAGCTGGTCCTTTATAATGATGTGGAAACATTTTCTCAAGGGTGTGGCCCACTGCTTCCACATTACCAAGTACATGGGCATGATTTAAGAACTCCTTTCTTTCTCCTAGCTGATTCTTTGTGAATCGTGTTAAAATGTCTAAAAGTATTCCAATCAGCAATGTAGGTGCTGGAATAAAACATGAAAAATGGATTTGAATGTGAAATTCTAGAACATTTTTCCACAACGAAGACAAATGTGAATGCTATGTTTCATCTTAGAGAACGTGCCTTTGAACTCTGAAACAGAAGCACAGTCTTTAAGGCTGCTGTTGTTCAAACTGACAGTCATCCTCAATAGAAGGATTGGTTTACATACTTAAGGCAGCAAAGAAAAATATTCCAATGCTAACAATAGGAGGGATTTTATTCATGTAAGGATTACCAGTCCTTAGAGTAAGTGATGGCGGGAAGCAAGGAGAGGGTAGATTATGCTTGTATTATTTTCAGTTAAATTCATTCATGTTTTCAAGTGTTAAAATGTTACTAATATCTAAAGAAAAATACTCCTGCCCTTAAGTTTTTGTCATAACATTTCAAATTATCTGATTAATAATATTCTGCAAATCATAACACATTTGTCATTAACTATCTGCATGCTAGAGTTAATTCAGGCTCTATCACATCCATTTTGTGCCTGAATTATTTAAAAAACAACTATTCATATTGAACAAATAAACAAATTCAAGAAAGTCTTTTATACCTTAACAGATGGGGTATTTGACATAATTCCCACAAGTCTGTTTCATGACTGGTTAAATAATGGAAAATTCCTCTTTTATTTTTTAAGACCTAAGTATTAGTTCTCCTAAAATATTTCTGGTGAGCAATTAAAATATTTTTAATTCATTGCTTAAATCATACAATGCTTCTCTTTGTTAATGAACTACTGATATTTTTGGCTTTTATGAAAGCTCAATGCATACTTCAAAGCTGTTATAAATTTAAATAGTCAATAGCCCTCTTTTAGCCAGAAAAGTATTTCCACAGTATTAATCAGATTAATTAGCTTCTAATATTTAATTGTCTTTTAAAAGTGATTAAGTAATTTAAGAGGGGCAAATTTTAAAAGGCACAACAGGGTTTCAATGAAAAAATGGGTCTCCTTGACACGCCATTTCCTACTCCCAAGGCAACTAGTGCTATCAGTATTTGCTATATTCTTCTAGAACATTCTACACTGTATCTGCACATATATTTGTGCCCAACTTTGTCATCTTCAATTAACATTGCATTTTGGAAATGACTCTATATCTCAGCTACCCATCGTGGTATGAATTTTATAACTGATTTCATTTATTTCCCATTGATTTTTAAATTATTTCCAGACTTTGTCAATGATGCAATGTTAGACATGTACCATTTCACACTTCTCCAATAAAGTACAGCTTACTCACCACACACTTGTTGTGTGGTGTCACCAAGCTTATTTATTTGGGCTAGTTTTACAGATGGACATAAGAGAGCACCATAGTTTTAACTCGCATTTCTCTTATGAAATGCAACAGCTTTTCCTATGCTTAAGAAGTGTTTATATTTTCTTTCCTATAAACTATCCTATGCCCACTAACCTATTAGATAGTTAAAACTTTTATTGCTTTATGTAATTTCTTTATATAGTAAAGATATTGACCTTATATATGTATATGTATATATATACATATATGATCACTACTAATATTTATTCCAAGTTTATTATGTTTCTTTGGAAGATGTTTTGATTCTTATCCACACATGTATTTTATTTTTTGGTAGTCTTACTGATATTTTCTTCAATTTCTTTAGACATTCTTCTTTAATCTAAAGGCCTACTAGATCTTATCTTCTGCATATTTCTGTATCACTGTGGGTGAGTGGGTTCGGGTTGCTCAGAATAAGGACAGGGGTGGGAGAGGGGCTTATTTCTTCACAGCGCTGGGTTACTGTTTCCTGGGGTGATAGCGTCTTGACGTGTCACCCTGACTGGCCTGAATGATAGTGCTGTGTTATTGACTCAAGCTATGATCATGGTACTGCTGTGGAGGGATTTTGGAGAGGTAATTAAAATTCTTAATTAGTTGATTTTATTTAGGGAGATTATCCTGGGTTGGCTTGACTTAATAAGTCAAGAGTTCTTAGAAGAGGTTGAGACTTTTCTAAGAGGGGTGGGGCGGGGGAGTGACTGACTGTTAATGACAGTTCCACCTTGCATATCCTCCCTTCCTGATGACTTGCCCTATGGACATTGAACTTGGCCCAACAGTTGTGGAAGGCAAACCCTAGTGATAAGTCAATATATATATGTGTGTGTACATGTATACAGATGTGTATATAAATATGTACTTAAGTGTGTTAAAAATTACCTATGTGTGTGTATGTGTATGAGTGCAATGTGGGTGTTTCATGCATACATCTCTGACTGATCACATTCTCCTGGTTGAACCCTGAATGATGCCCTTGGACACTACAGAATTAAGGTAAATGTGGAAAGCTGTGTCTTCTCTGCAGTGAAATTGCTTATGTCTGGGATTGCACATGGATGGAGGACTGTGCATCAGCACACGGGCCTTGGGCCGTCAGAAAGAGAATGATGGATAACCAAGTGGTGGGAGTCAGGAGTGTGGTCCAAGTCCACAGGGACTCCTCCATGGCTGCCACACAGACTCCATGCACGAAGGGGCCAAGGAAGCCAGGTGCGTGAAAGGTTCTAAGCCTGCCGATGGGGCTCCATGAATGGGCAACTCAGTGTCCTTCCCCAGGTTGTACTATAATATGAAGTTTTGTCACTGCAGTGTTTGATTAAGGACTCAAAGAGATGACTCATGGTTGAAAAGCACCCTGAACCAGAGCATATTTTGAATCACCTCAGTTGATGGGGCACCATCTGGCCTATTTTCCCCAGAAAATGGTCCTATGAGATGCCATCTTGACAACTAGGTGCACCCTCCCCAAGGAGAAGGGGTGAGTGCCGACAGGCGTTGAGGGCCAGGAGGGCCAGAAGGTGGCAGCCGTGGATAGTTTCACCTTGGACCACGGGGAATACTGACCTCTTCAAGGCCAAAGCCTCAATCACCTATTGGCCCTGGTGGCTTGAAACAAACACCAAGTCATGGGGCAAAAGGGGTACTGGCATAGAGCATGCATTCCTTTGACAACCTCCCAGCCTTCCAGCTCCTAACATGGCATGGACACGCTCTCAGGGTCAGTCCTCTAAGAGCAATAGCCCAACATAATTGATGTTTCCCATGAGCTGATCCACCCTGACTGAGAATGTGGCCTCAAAACAGATAGTTCCTCCATTCAGATTTATCACCTAACTTTCCCCCTCAAACACTACATTAAACTCACTTCTCTTTTTCGTAGTCAACAAGATTGAAAATATCTAGAATATAACAGCCCACTTGGAAAGAAAATCTCAGGGCTTTTATGCTTTTCATTTATGTTGTTTCTGCTAAGTACTTCAGGTAATCTGCTTCATGAACTGATGCTTGATTATATGCTGACATGTCTAGAAAAGGGGCTTCATGGGCAGCTCAGCTGATAAAAAATCTGTCTGCAATACAATTGCTGGGTTGGGAAGTTCCCCTGAAGAAGGGATAGGCTATCCACTCCATTATTCTTGGGCTTCCCTGATGGTTCAGATGGTAAAGAATCCACTTGCAATGTGGGAGACCTGGGTTTGATCCCTGGGTTGGGAAGATCCCCTGGGGGAAGGCATGGCAACCCACTCCAGTATTTTAGCCTGGAGAATCCCCATGGACAGAGGAGCCTGGTGGGCCACAGTCCGTGGGGCCACAAAGAGTGGAACACGACTGAGCAACTAAGCACATACGTCTGGAAAAGTACTAACTGGATATGAAAGTGGAAAGAATTATTAATAAAATAATTTTATACCACAATGATAAAACTAAAAAAATAAGAAATCCATATACATGTTATAAATATTTTTTGAGGAAGGTGATTCATTAAAACTGAGTCATTAAAAAAACTTTTTATTTACCTCATAATTCAATCATACAGCAAAATATGAATATGCATTATACGTCAGCTTTTGTTGCTGTTGTTTAGTCACTAAGTCATGTCTTTTGCAACCCTGTGGACTGTAGCCCACCAGGCTCCACTGTCCATGGGATTTCTCAGGCAAGAATACTGGAGCAGGTTGCTATTTCCTTCTCCAGGGGATTTTCCAGAGCCAGAGATCAAACCTGTGTATCCTCTATTGGCGTGTGGGTTCTTTGCCACTGAGCCACCAGGAGAGCCCATATGATGTCCGCTTTACTGTCTCATAAGCAAAAATGATGCTCTAATCCTCAAATTCCTCCTTGTCTTTATATATGATATACTTCGGGTTCTGTGTTGGAACTCTACAGCTACAATGAAGTTACTATGGCACTTGATATTTATAAAATCAATGACCTTGTGTAGTCACTGGGCAGGATCCACTCTACTTTGGCTATTCCTTCCACCAATGTGTAATTTATCTAGTCAATTACCATAACACTGCAGCATGTGATTCTGGTTTCCTTTGAAAAGACTTTCCCATATGAGAATTCCCTCCCACCTATTACACTGGCGGAGACGACTTCCAAGTGCGCATTGTAGCAGAGAGAGCGTGCTCACGGTAATGGACTTTGCAGCAAAGGGCCTTGGACCCACATGGAAAGCACAATGAGTACTGGGCACGGGCTGCCCATGAGGGCTACACATGGCAGGGACATGAGACCAGAGCAGCAGGAGGGTCGGCAGCAGTGCACACGGAGGGGCAGCCACAGGGCAGAGCGTGGGTGCTGAGTGCGGGTCTGTCCTACCACTCAGTCAGGGACAGCAAGCAGGGGACTCTTTAGCACCTTTCTGTGGTCACGCTTTGGGAAGGAGTATGATTTGATTCTTGAGATTATTCCACCCGCTGACCAAGTCTAGAAACCATAATGGCAAAGAGGAATAGTAAATGTTTCAGAAAACAAATACAGGCTGCCTTACATGACATGTTATTTTAGCTGTTCCATAATTACAGTAACCCCCTCCAGATTCTGTTGATGAAATGCACTAGAGGCAACATGTGATCATTAGAAAGGCTTCAAGAAAAACCTACTATTTGAGTAGAAGGATCTGGAAAAATATTTTGGCAATATTTTCCATGAAAGGCTATAAGATTCAAGTTTTCATATTAAATAGCCCACTTTTCATATATAATTACTGTCAAACTGAAGACAAATCATCCTAAAGAAACTAATTCTGAGAGCCCAATTTTGTTACTTCTGGGTGCTGGTTCTATGATATTTGTGGAAATTCACTGAGTTGGACCCTTAGGGAACATGCATATTTTTATATAGTCAGTAAAAAGTTTTTCCAAAATGTCCAACTCCTTGAAGCTATTACGTGATGCACAACTAAAGAGAAACCATGATATTCTTTTAAAGTTCTCACCTCTAAGCCCACCTGCCTCTTAGAGCAAAATGGACCTGTCCCATGGTGGATAAAATCTTAAAGTTGACTTGCAAGGCCCATGAGTCGTGTAAAGGGTAAAACGAAATGATGACTCCATAATGGTGCTTTACTTTAGAAGTTGATCCCAAAGTTCACTGGCATTTCAGTTCTCTTGATTCGGGGACAAGAGCTGCCTCAGACAGACTGCTTGGTTCAGCATAGGTGCAGCTTCTGAACAAGTCAATAGCCCCTACCATGGGTGGAGGGTTCATTTCATCTTCTGCAGATTTTAAGGGGTAACGGGCAGAAAGTGAGGTATAGAGCACATAGCTCATATTGGGGGAATTTTTAGACCTCACAAATGGCATTAAAGGGCATCAAAGGTCCACAGTAAGGTCCCCTTCAAAGTAGCAGGACATCATTCCTGCTTGGAGTATAAATCTGTGTGTCAGCTCCTAATAGTCTGGAGGGAAGAGAGAGCTGGAATTCTCTCTCTTCAGGAGCATCAGGCATGTGTTGGCCAAACCCACATGTAGAAGTGTGGAGAGATCACATTCTCACCACCCACTGATGTGGAGTGGGTGGTGGGTTCTTGCCAAGCCTTCAACTCCATCCTTTTCTAGAGGCTTCTTCTCTCAAGTGATAGCAGCAAGCACCCCCATTCCAAGCCTTCCTCCACCAAGCTATGGCCAAAGCAGCTCCCCTGGAAAGGGTGAGTTTTCTGATAACAATGTCTTGGTTGATTTAACCAAAAGAGTTTGGCAGTCAACCTCACTGAGACAATTTATATACCCAGCTTACTACCCATCATGCATGTGGTCACAGGGATCATACACGTGACTCCTCATGGATGGGTCAGGGCTGAGCCTGAACAATATGTTACCATTTCCAAAATCTACCAGGAGGTATATTTCTGATTTAACATTGGGTTACATGGATATTTCATATACTTTTAGAAAATGGAGGGATTTTAACCTACCAAAGAAGCTAACTTAGCTAGCTCAGAACTGAAAATAGGCTGCTTCTAGCTGCACCAGCAATCCCAGTTTATCAAGTGTGATAAAAGCAATGACCATTACTCCTTTGTCTAAAAATACTTTTCATTGTGCTAATATACAACTGCTTCATCTTTAATGGCCTGGCTAAGTAACACTTACCCCAGGATGAGAACTTGGAAGTTGTGGACGGAAGTTAATATTTCCTGGTTAGAAAAAACATGCACAATTACTGCTGTGTCAGTGAAAACCATCTATTTATCCCCTCCTCCACTGCAGATCAATCAACATGACTGTAAAATATTACTGCTTGAGAAGCAGATATATTTTCTGCATACATTTCTTGTTATCCTCTTTCACTCAATTTTCTCATACAAGCAATAAAAACAAATCCATTTTTAAAGTTACTGACTAGTTTTTGATGAATGATAAATATACAGTTGGAGTAATCATTTTAATCAATCAGTAAAACCAAAGTCTCATCCCATCTGGTTTGACTTTGCAACAGATCAAATCTAAAATCTAAAATCAGAGGCTGATTATTATCAGCATCTGAAGGAGTGAGACTCCAATGTCTTGGTTACTCACCCGATTGCCCGCCAATTTTTTGACATGGAACTGTAAGAACTCTTAACAAACCATCTGATTTATAAGAATAATGCTCGACCAGCTGAAAAAGAAAAAAGTAAGAAAGTATCATAAATAATGGGGGCAGGAAATGCTCCTTACCTGGAGCAGCTGACTCCCCTTTTGGATTTTAAAAGTGATTCAAGGACAGCCCTAAACAACAAAAGTTGCTTCCTTGGTGATCTTCCTGATTCCTCCCCACACCTCTTTTCTGCCACCCTCAGACTTCCGGCAGAAGTCCACATGCCACCTTCCCTTTTTAATCTTATTCTACTCTTTGCTCCCTTCCCTCCTTCCTTCCTTCTTTCTTTGGTGATAAGTTGCATGTCTTTGTTTATATTCTTCTATACCCATGTGATACTATAACAATGAATTCATTTATTCAGTCTTTCAACAAACATTCTGTTGTTTGGTAGGCCCTGAGAGAGGACAAAAGGTAGACTATGGTGAATGAGACACATTTCCTACTGTTGAGGTGCTTACTTCCTTGGTGGAGAAGGCTATAAATGAATTATAAGGTAGAGTAATTGATTCTGTATTAGTGCTTCAGGTAAAGGCTCTGGAGGGACCAAATAACTCAGCCCAAAAGTTTCGGAGAGAAGACATCACCACACAAGTGACACAAGATCTAGGCCATGGAGAAAGCTGATCCTTTGGAGAATGGCCTTATGTTCACAGAACATGGACACCCTTGGCTAATGGTGCCCAGGAAACTATGAATCATGATGTCTGATTCCTACATTAAAAAGGAAATGAATGGTAAGTAGATTTATTTATATCTAATCAAAATTATGCAATACGAAGACAGCCTTAGTTTTCACATTTTCTTTTCTCAAACAGATATTTCCTCTTCAGACAAACTAAAATTCTTCTATCTGATATTTCTTTCATATCTATTTATTGATTCCTTTTCCGTTTATGGACTCTTGGCTCCTAAACCTTTTTTTATCTCAAAACTTACCTATTTGGGCAAATGTTCATTGAGTGAATATATTTTATCCTTCCAGGGAGCACTCTTCTTTTAAATTTTATTTTGTTGTGGAAAGAACACAACATGAGATACACCCTCTTTGTAAATATTCCAGTATGACCAGCCCTAACGCACTACTGAAATGGACAGCAAAGCTCTCTCTGTTCTGTTAAATGCAACAGTGTGTTCTCAGACATAGTATTGAGATCCCTACAACAGCTGAAATATCCCATGCATCTCTCCATTATCATTCAAATATCTCCTTACATGCTTATGGTTTCAGACAATCTACTCCAAAAGGATGGGTGGGAGGTGGGCATATACATAAAGATTTCCCTCTTGGGCAAGGGTATGCAAACATTTTCTGTAAAGGGCCAGATACTGGTATTTTAGGTCTTTTCATTACACATATCATCTCTGTCACATAGTTCTTTATTTAAAAATATATATATATTTTTAAAATATAGAAACCATTTTTCTTCAAGGACTACACAAAAGCAGCTCAGGGCCAGACGTGATCCATAAGTGTGTTGATTCTTTCTCTACAGAAAGGAAAACTAGAGTAGTGAAGTAATTACCAACTCTCAGAAAAACAGCACCAAATTCCTGGGTAGGGGAAGGGTACCGTGGAACCTTACTGTTGTCAAGAAAGAACACTGAAATCACACTCATGAAAATGGAAGGTACTGCTGGCACTTTCGAGGCTCTTTCTTAAACAAACATACAAGGAAAAGATTTAATTAAGGCTGACTACTACGATATGGTAGCGGAATCAGTAAATATGGGAAAAAGTCCTGGGAAGGAATTTTCCAACAATTAAAGATGTTTAACATTAAAGTCAGCATGCAGACTTGGAGACTGTGAGTGGACTCACTCAGGGAAAATGGTCATTCAGGAGAAATCCAATGGCTGTGTAGCAGTGATGGAGCCCAGGACCTTCAAGCATCAGACTGACGGATGGAGGCCAGTGCCTTTCAATGCACACATTCAGCGATTCTTGTAGGAGGTGAGAGTTTCTGATGGGAAATTAATCCAGAAGGCAATATTCCCTACTCATCTCTCTGATTTGCACTGGGCAAACACCCTTTCAAAACGATACCATTAAAATAAAGCAAAGCCTGTGGTCAATAATGAGCTACACGTCAATGAGCTACAAACCAAAAGATAATGTCAGCGTTATGACTAATATGCATGAATATTAAAATACCCAGCATTCAAAGAAAAAGATTTTCTTCCAGCTACAGTTAAGAGCCAAAATACATCATGTGGTGGTTACTCTGAGTGCTTTAAAGGTAATGGGGATCCCTGATCTCAGGTTTTAAAAAGACAAGATTTTTTGAGCCTGGTACTTTCCTGCTGGTGCCACCCATGAAGTTCCTGGTGGGGCCTGGTGTGGACATTTGAACCCTTCCCCAGTGACATCCTGCACCTACAAAAACTCAACGTAGCTGTCGTTCTTGGGGTGGCAGAGTCCTTTGGTTTTCTCTGCCTCTGGGCCCACTACAGTTTATAGGATGTTCTGCCATTTTCTCATGGAGCTGTGATTTAGAATGAAGCCAAGTCGTTCGTACCTGGTGGAAAGCAGGGGTGAACACCGGATTAGAGCTCACTAGCGCCTAAGTAACTCTCATATTACACATTGCTTCGGGCTTTACTATCAGGTAGGTTAAGAATCGGAGAAGGCAATGGCACCTCACTCCAGTACTCTTGCCTGGAAAATCCCATGGATGGAGGAGCCTGGTAGGCTGCCGTCCATGGGGTCACACAGAGTCGGACACGACTAAAGTGGCTTAGCAGCAGTAGCAGGTTAAGAAGAACCCCTTTTTAGGCCAGGCGTGTATAATCCTATACAAGTGGCGGCCTGACACGCAGGAAATGATGACCACTAGGTTGCCTTAATGTTGCAGTGATTCATTTTGCAGCGAGAATGGCACTTGACATTTCATATTAAATTTGGCCTTTCACAATTCAAAGAATAGTCTGATTAGCCACCTCTAAGACTCCCTTCCCAGCCATCTATGCCTTTCTTTACTGAGTATTTGTCTGAAAGGCTACTCTGGGCTCCAGGTAGAGTGCCTTAAGGCAGAATCTAGTGCCTTAAGGCAGGATCTCCTGTTAAACCACGTGTAGTCCTGGTTAGGTACCACTGCCTGGTGCCAAGAGCTGAGGGGCCCTGAACAAGCTATGGGAGCCTCAGTTACCTAATATGGTAACCCTAGACCAAAGCATCCAGGAACCTGGAGGGTGCACCATAGACTCTGATTGGGCAGGTCTCAGCAAGGACCCAGGTCTTCTACAAAGGTCCAGGAGGACATGTACCTGCCAGAGTGTGTCGAAATTCTTCCCGCCAGGGATGGAGAGCTTCCCCGTTTTGTCCTTGTCGATGCGGTAGTGCAGCACCTTGCCCTCGTGCAGCAGGCACAGGGCGTAGGACCCGTTGTCCTTGGCCCTGATCCTGAAAGAGAGAAGACAGTGCGGCACCATCACTCCTACTGCCTGCCGGGGGTGGGGAGGAGCGCCCTGGGCAGGCTGCCTGCAGCAGCGTCTTGACCTCTGGGTCAAGGGCTTCGTACCCAGGGAGGCCCAGCTCACAGCTCGATGACACCTCGAGTCCCAGACAAGGAACACCCAGCGGGCTTGGGAGCACTGAGGGGATGTCAGGAGAGGCCCAGGCTCTGGGGGTGAGTCCTCCATTCACCTGGAGCACCACTTGGCTCAGAGCACGGGCACATGAATCCCATAGCACCCCGGAACAGTGGAGTCTGTGCAGCCCTCTGCACTCGGCTCCTCTCTTCCATGAGGTCTGCTTTTGGGTTAGATTCCAGACAGTGCAGATCCCCTGCCCAGCCCAGGGTGTGTCACTGGAGGGGGTGTTTGGTGGGCATTTTAACTAGGAATATTCTTGACCCCAGATGGAGGCCAGGAAAGGCTCCCACTTCCTAAGACCCTCTTCATTCCGTCAAGCTCACCCTCCCTTTTACAGGGAGGAGAAAGCAGGACTGGGATTTAAAATGTCCCATGGTAAAGAATCTGCCTACAATGCAGGAGACTTGGGTTCGTTTCCTGGGTCAGGAAGATCCCCTGGAGAAGGAAATAACAACACACTCCAGTATTCTTGCCTGGAGAATGCAATGGACAGAGGAGCCTGCGGGGCTACAGTCCATGGGGCCGGACACGACTTAGTGACTAAACCACCATGCGATAGCGTCAGATGATGTCACCAGGAGAAGAAAATGTCCTTCACTGGGGGCTGGGGACCAATGAGCAGGACCCAGGCTGTGCTGGCTGCCCAGGCTCTGCCTCCTGGTCCCCTCCTTGATGCCACTCCCTTCCCTTATCCAGGGATGAGACTTGTGAGCCTGATGCCAAACAGAGACACCCATTGCACTGTAGGGGGAGGTCTTCTGCCCTGCCCAGGAAGACCTGTGGGACTGTGGGAGGGTGCAGTCTAGGTGAGGGCTGCAAAGGCACAGAATGGAGGTGAATCCCCTCCCCCAACTGAACTCCTTAGTCATCACCATCCTCAGCCCATCTTCCCCTCTCAGCAACTCAAACCTTTGGGATCACAAGATATGAGAGGGTAAGTCACCGAGATCTCAGAAGGTCCCAGAAAGCCTTGCCGGCCTTATCATTTTCTAAAATGAGGGAACTGAGGCCCGCAAATGTTAAGCAATGTGTCCAGTCAACTGTACTTTGGGAAGATGCCCAAATGTGCCAAAACTGTTGTGGGATTTCCCTGTTGTGGGGAAATTTCTGATGCCTCCCCTTGGCTGTAAGAGACCACATCCACAGGGCCAGCTTTGGAAGCTGACACAGTCACTTTTGGCCTTGTAGATTCATCTCAAAAAGTGAACCCAGGACATGAGAACTAAGCTGCTTCACATGGGGTTGGAACTTTGTTTTAAAAATAAGTTTCTTTTAAGTTGTGCTTGGCTGTGCGCGGCGGCGAACAGGTTCCTTCCATGCCTCAGTGCTCAGGGCAGCTGGTGTGGGTGGCGGGACACACCCAGACTCCCCTCGACCTCTGCAGGACTGCTTCTGAAACCTTCTGCACTGTGAAAACAGCCCTTCCCCCAAACCCAAGCAGGTCGCCTGCACCCCAAAGTGTAAGCTCCCTTTCATGGTCACATGGCCCATTAAGGCCAGTTGGCTGCTGTCAAATCGAAAAACAACCACACAGAAAAGGAAAAACAGTTTTATATGAGGAAGAACTGAGTTTATCTCTTAGGGAAGCTATTTTATAAGGCAGGATTATTCACCCCTGCTTTGCTTAGTTTATAAGCATCAGTGGCAAACAAATAGGATAGTTTGAAGATTCAAAGAATTATACAAATTCTAAATACGAAGCATTAAGACTTTATGCAAATACATATAAAAGGTTAACTCCAGATAACGATGTCCATAGGCCATTCCAAAATACCATTCTCTTTGATTTCAAGTCTTTGGTGTCTTGGGCTTCCCTGCTGGCTTAGAGTCTGCCTGCAATGCTGGAGACCTGGGTTCAGTCCCTGGATTGGGAAATGGCAACCCACTCTGGTATTCTTGGCTGGAAAATCCCACAGATGGAGGAGCCTGGTGGGCTCCAGTCCAAGGGGTCACCAAGAGTCAGACACGAGTGAGCAACTAACTTTACTTTTACCTTTGTGTCTTGGACCTTTGGGTCCTGGAGACAATTAACTGGATCTGAACTCTGACTTTCTGAATCCACGTCCAGTGCCCACCACTCTATCTTGCCTTAGGTCTTGATTGATCTTTTATTGTTAAACAGACAGAGGATCGCAGAATGACAGGGAAATGGTGCAATCACCTCATTAGAAATGGGTAAATGGAAATGAAGCCCACAATGGAAATAACATTATGCCCCTTCCAGACTGGCAAAAGTTAAAAAGACTGGACATAATAAATTGCTGAGAATGAGGGCATTAGGCACCTTCATTTACTGCCAGCAGGCGCATGAATTGGTTCAATCATTTTGGAAAACAATTTGGAATTCTCTACTGAAACTGAACCTATGTATTCCCTGAGTCAGTGATCCACTCCAAGATATACAAAATGCATGCATTCTGCACCTGTAATGTGTGTGGGGATGTTTATATCAGCTTTATTTGTCATTATCAAAAATTGTAAACAAGCTAAGTATCTGCTGAGTACAGAGTCAGTCAGTCTTGGGGTATTCATACCACAGAATGTCATGAATAAAATGAACAAAGGACAGTGTTTGTTCAAATGATACAAATGTTCAAATGTTTGTATCAAATGATACAAAGCACAAGTGACTCTCATAAGTATAAATGGACACTGTGATTCTACCTGTATGAAGTTCCCAGATAGGGTAAATTTGAACGATTTCATTGAAAAATGTATACCTAGGTGGTAACAAGTGAAAGAAAAGAGCCAGAGCATGCTGGACACAAGGATACAGAAAGTGATGTCCTCTCTGGGATGGGTGTGAGTGAGGGGCCTTCTGTGATGCTTCTCCTATTTTAGTTCTTGACTTTGGTGGCATTTGCTTTATAATTATCTACTAAGATACACGTATAGAGTGAGGCAGTCTTGTGTGTATTGAATATTTCATAAGAAAAATGGCATTAAAAGAGAGCTGGTGTGAGACAGAAATAGATCAGCAATTTCTGTAAAGGCACGACTTCCTTGAGGATCCTCCCATGAACAGGCCCTGGAGGAGTCTGTCTCTTGCAGAGCTCCTGACACCAGTGGCAACAGCTACCTGGTGAACACAGTCTAAGGACCAGCAGGCACAGGGACAGACCATGGACATGCAGCCTCAGCGGCCCCCAAGGCAGCTGGCAGGAAACGAGGCAAAGAAGGGAAACCCACAGGCCCAGCATCTGTAGGTGGCAAAGACCAGAGGCTTGGTGACACTAACGGCCAGCAACTGTGAGGTGTCTGCTGGCTGGCTGCAGGCAGATCCTGGGCTGGGCTATTTTTAATCTAACATACGGAAAATACTGGTTTGGAAGCTGAAGTAGCTCCTCCTTCTCCTGGCCCCGTCCTGTTCCTCAGAAAGACCCCCAGTGTCCTGGGACACCCACCGGGTTTGTGACATGGATGCCCAAAGCGGAAAGAGAAAAGGCTAGTCTTGCAGCCTCTCTTGAGGTTGACCACCTTCCAGTTTAACTATCTTCAGCACATTCCCAGAAGCCCCAGAAGAATTTTTTTCCAGGGAGTCTCTTGGAAGAAGCAGATAGAAGAAGCCAAGACAAATCTTGGCTCACGACAGATTTGTGTTTTGCTATTACAAGGTGTGGGACTTCAGTGCTTTCAAACTGTGACGCTGTCCTAATTGGCCTTAAGATTGACTTGAGGTCCCTGCTGAGACAGCAGGAGATCCACCTTGTCTCCAAGGGTAGACCGTCTCAGGCTCTGCCATGAGCAGGTTTTGCACATCACAGACATGAGGCACAAGCAAAACTGAGGTCTGGAGAGTGTTCATTCTGCCAGACACAGCCTGGAGGGCTTCCTATGACTTCCTGGATCAGAGAAAACACGTAGTAATGATGCCCAGACATCCACAGGGAAGTAAGGACCCAAGCGGTGGTAGGACCTTCAAGGTGACCCTCACCCACCAGGGTCTGGGGTCATGGCATTGTGTCTGCTGCAGACAGAACAGAACAGCCGGGGCACAGCCTGGCCCACCAGGCATTCTCACTGTCTGCGTATTTTTTTTTCCCCATGGCAGAGCAGAGCATGGCTGGCTCGGGGGAAAGGAGGGCTCTGGGGATGAGCTGTATATCTATGGCCTGGATGGGAAGTTCAGAGAGACATGGTGGGGAGGTTCCCTTCCAGAGCTGATGCTGTATCAGGTGGTCAGATACTGCAGCATGGGGCCTGACGGTGGCTTGTTAAGAGAGGAGCTGGGAGTGGGGGAGAAGATGTGGGAGTGGCATGCTCAGTAGTATGTGTGCTCAGCTGCATCCAACTTTTTGTGCCCCCATGGACTGTAGCCAGCCAGGCTCCTCTGTCCATGGAATTTTCCAGAGAAGAATACTGGAGTGGGTTGTCATTTCCTACTCCAGGGGATCTTCTTGACCCAGGGACTGAACCCATGTCTCCTGTATTTCCTGCATTGGGCAGATGGATTCTTTACTACTGCACCACCTGGGAACCCTGCTCAGTAATGTGCTTGCCAGCATCATGCCGAGAGCATCCTTGGACGCAGGAGAGGTACCAGCCCTAATGATCCACAGAACGGAAAAGAAAATGCAACTTCTGGGTGCTTCTGTCTTGCACTTCAGCAAAATTGAGGCACGTGAGACTTCCACTCATGCAGTGAAAGCAAAATCAGTATGGAACACAGGTCCAAATACAGGGCCACGCCAAGCTCTTCTTTCACACATCTGCGTTTTTAAAAGTTTTATCACAAACTCCCCTCTCTCTCCCTCTGCTCTAACTCATGAGGTGAAACAGGTCACACTGCTTCTCCTCCAGCTTCATGGGGACTTTGATCAGACCAATGAAGAGATACTCACATCAGTCCATAACCCTCTTTAAACTTTTCACTTCAGACAGGCCGTGACTCTTTTTGCTGACCTATAGCTGCAGAGCCACATGTGTCGAATGAAATGGCACACTTTGATTCCTGATGGCAGCACACGAGAGCACTCAAAAAACTCAGCTTTTACTGTGGGCATATGAGGGTCATGCAGTCTCATTCATCAGTGAACAAAAGTAAGGTTTTTGTTTTTTTTTTCCTAAACCCACAGATTGCTTTTGAAATGCAGGTATATAAGAAAAAAGTGAGCTATAAATTGAGCAGGGAAAAGTGAGTGACAAATAAGAAAAAAAAGTGTGTTTCACCTAATGACAAATACCAATATCAGTACTGGTGTGGACACAGGGAGAACATCCCATTCTTGGGGTCAGCAGCAAGGTGAGCATCTGAACCTAGGATTCCCACAATGAAGCAAGGACCATGAAGAAGAAAACCTCTTCAACCCCGGAAGACAGTGTCCCTGGCACAGAACACTCAGGAGTCCCACAGATGAATATCAATCAAATACAAGCTCAAAAGATCACCCCAAACCAAAGGAAACAGGAGTTATGAGAAAGAGGGCAGGAAAAGAAAGAGAGCAGGAGAGACATAGATTTATACACTAAGGACTTTCTGTATTGAAATCATTAGATTTAGAATATAAGCTAAATATGCATGAAATGTTCAAAAAACAAATGAGGGACTCACAAAAACTAGCAAGCAATAAGATGCTCTAAAAAATGTACAGGACTATTTGGGAAACAACCAGAACAAACAGGACTGCTAGAAATTTTTAAAATGTATAACTGATGGAAAAAAACAGTGGATGAGTTTAAAGTAGATTAGATACAGATGAAGTGAAAATTAATGAACCAAAAGACAATCTAAGGACATTAAATAGTGCAGCACATAGAGAAAAGGCAACAGAAAATAAGAAAGAATTGAGGATGGAGTAAGGGGTAAAATATGTTTAATAGCAAGCTATGAAGGAAGAAATGATAAGAAAGAAGGATAGTAATATTTGAAAAAAAATAGATGAGTATTTTCCAGGATTGATGAAAGAAAAAGATTCATAGTTGCAGGAAGCACAAGTACAGGACAGCCACAGGTTGAGCTTTAAACACATTACCTTGTTCATCTCGATTAACAAGCCAGATAGCACATTAGTTTTCCCTTTTTATCATTCAGTAAACTGAGGTCAGAGAGATTAATTAGGCTGTCAGTCACAGAGCTATTAAATGGTTGTACTTGTCTGAACTTAAGTTTCTACAAACAGAAGCAGTTTCAAGGTTAACAGTGTCTCAATCAATCAAATAAAACAGAAAAATTCCTTACTGCACATATACTTACAGATCCTCCAATGAACTTGGAACATCTCAAATTATCACTATTCTTAGTTTTGCTTAGGTAGGCACTGGGCATCTTGAACAGGCTCAAATGTGGTCCCCAGACCAGCATCGCTTGGGAACTTGTCAGAAATCCAAATTTCTGAGTCATAACCCAAACTTGGTGAGTTAAAAACTGGGTGAGGGGGTTGTGGTTTGACCCAGCAATCTGTGCTTTAACCAGCCTGCAGGTGATCTGCACACAAACAGAAGGTTGAGAACCACTGCTTACATCATCTGCTCTGGACTTCGTATCCATCCTGTGGAACCTCATTCTTCATCCTTTCTCCTAACTTACATTTGTTCCTTGCTCATAGGGAATACAAGTGTGTATTCTTACAAGCTTTCTCACTGTCTCTGAAAAATGTGTCATATTCTGAATACACTTTTTTTTTTTTCCTGGCTACCTTATACTGAATTGTACTTATGCTGAAAAAGATATCTCATAGCTCTTTCCAAAAAGAGACATCCACCTGCCTCCCAGTCCACCTGGTGGGACAGGGGCAGGGGACGGGGGAGGGCATTGTTCTAAGATTCAGGGGTGGCAGGTAATATGTTATCTGGTGTCCCCAAGCCAGGTCCATCCTGGACAAGGACCATGCGGTTTTGTAAACCTCTGATTCTGGGTGGTCACAAACTTTTCCCTTAGAAAGGCATTGTCACCAAATCTTCCAGGATCCAGCTGTGTACAGAATGGGGGACACCCTCATCAGACCATCTATACACGCTGCTCATTTCTTTACCTGTAAGTTCTCCTGGAGGGCTTCCCACAGGGCCCCGAAATGTAAGAGGCATGAATAAATGAATGTGTATGTGTGTGCATAATTTGTGCACCCATGTGTGTAAGGGAGGTGAGGGTGTGAGGGGCGTGGGGCTATAATGAAAATCAATTCAGTGGGCAGTGGAAGGGAGGAAGGGAGGAAATGATGAGCGGGCGACACTCCTGGAAAATGGCTAATGAGGAAGGGACGACGCAAAGGTCAAAGGGCTTACTTTTCGAACGGTATGAAGAAGGAAGGTCTGGGGCACCTGGATTTCAGATGCAGAGCACATAGGAGGACTCAGTTGTTCCAGCGGGCTGGGTGGGAAGATGATGGTGGAGGGCCTGAGAAGGGCAAATGGCACCACTACTTGGCACCTGCTCAGAGGCCTCTGCACTCTCTTCTTCCTCGGCATACAGGGCCCCGGGGTACCCGAGATGATTTCTGACATATTAAAAAGCTGACATGGGAAAGGAGCAGGCGGAGGGGTCCCACCCATCACATGCAACAACCACAGGCCGGCACAGGGTGCTGGGGCCTACCCCAAGTGCCGGAGCTGTACCGCTCTATAACCTCAGGACGGGGGAAGCCCACAGGCCACAAGTCTCGCCCTCCTCACACGCTCCCCAGCACAGGTGCCTCTCAGACCCTTGGACTCCAGCTCCCCGGGGCTTCCTCTTGGCCTCAGTCTTCACCTTCCTGCCCCTGCCCGCCCAACCCAGCTACCACATAGGCCACACTCGCTCTTGACTTCTGCAAACTACTGTGCCTGGTCCAAGACCTGACTCTCTGCCATCTCTCTCCCCACAGAAGCCTCATCTCCCTCTCTCTTTACACTTGGGGAGGGGGCAAGCCCAGAGGTCAGGGTCTCCCTCAGGACCTCACAAGTCTTCCAGAACTGACAGCCCAACTGGTTTGACCCTGGAGACTTGACCTGGCAGTGCTCAAACCCACCACTCTCCTGGGATCTCTATTTCAATCCCCTCTACCTCCCAGCCCCATGGCAATGCTGGCCTGGCATTCACCAGGCATTTCCAAAAATAAGACCTGCAGTCAGCACCTGCAACCCATCCCTTTCCTTCCACCCTTCTTGCCCAGCAGCTCTGGGTACAGTTGCCCAGCACTTGTCCCACTGTGACTTTTCCTCCCTCCTGATGGAGGAGGTCAGGCCTGCCTTTTCACCATCTCGTGCGTGTGTGCATGCTAAGTCGCTTCAGTCATGTCCGACACTTTTCGACCCTGTGGATTATAGCCACCAGGCTCCTCTGTCCATGGATTCTCCAGGCAAGAATACTGGTGTGGGTTGCCATACCCTCCTCCAGGGAATCTTACCAACTCTGGGATCAAACTTGCATCTCTTATGTCTCCTGCACTCGCAGGTGGGTTCTTTACCACTGGTGCCCCCTGAGAAGCCTCAGCTAAATCTAATCAGACAGTTTAAGGATCATTTGGCAAATCCTACACTTAGTGCAAAAAAGGATGACCATCTGGCCTGAGACAGTCCTGTTATCCTCTGCTATACCCCTTTCCATCTTGTCATTGGCTCCTTCTTACTCTCAAAGTGTCCTTGAGTAGACAGTCCATTCCCTGGCCCACCCCTTAGGATCTGGAGGGACTTCCAGTCTGGCCTGATGACCTCCCTGCCTGATGAGCTCCCTGTCACTCTTGCTTTGTTCCTGGCCAAGTCACACTCAGGTCACAATGTTGACCCCTAAGACATTGCACTGACACTTTCTCCTGCCCAGGACCACTTTCTTTTATTTTTCAAAACATAATATGCTGTTTAAATTAACATTTGGCTGTGTTGGGTCTTAGCTGAGGCAAGCAGACTTCTCCCTAGTGGTGGTGTGCAGGCAGTCGTCCTGCAGCATATGAGATTTTAGTACCTCAGCCAGGGATTGAACCAATAGCCCCTGCATTGGAGGGCAGATTCTTAACCACTGGGCCACCAAGGAAGTCCCCAGTTTCTTGTCTTTTCTTTCTCCACTAATTTTCTTCTCATTGCTCGGAGCACAGCTTAAACGTCCTTTTCCCCAGAGTCTTCCCACTGAGCCCCTGTTCTGAGCTTTGGGGCTCCAGCTGAGAAGATGCCAGGCCCTGCCTTAGGCATTCATAATAAGTGGATTGATGGACAATAGACACGTGAAAAGAAATATAATAAAGATAACGCTTGAGAGTCAGTGTCCCTGGTATCATTAAATAGGAAGCCTGTGATGATGGGTGGGGCACATGACACATTTTGCAGCATGTCTTTCTAAATTTGACATCTTCCCCTAGGCTGTAAGGGCCTGCCTGATGGCTCAGCAGTTAAGAATCCACCTGCAATGCAGGAGATGCCGGAGACTCTGGTTCAGTTCCTGGGTCAGGAAGATCTCCTGGAGGAGAAAATGGCAATCCGCTCCAGTATTCTTGCCTGGAGAATCCCATGAACAGAGGAGGCAGGGGGACCACAGTCCATGGGGCTGCAAAGAACTGGACATGACTGAAGCAACAATATGCAGTTAGGCAAGCACGGTATGGGCAGGGATCAAAGTCTATCTCGTTTGTCACGGTGCTGTCACAATGCCTGGTATATATCTGGTGGAATTCATTATTCTGTGGAATGAAAGGCTATTTTTTAAACAGCATACTTCTGTTTAAAGTCAGACAATAAGAACCATAGTGAAAATGGCATTGGCGACTTACTGGTGTGATGATTCCTTTGATAGATCTAAACTACTACCTTCTCTGTGCAAGGTTAATTCAGCCATTTGGAGAAGCCACCATCTGTGTGTTTTAAAGGTCACTGAACTCCCTCCCGACTCTTTAAGACTTGCAAGGATCTTTAGCCAAAAACAATAAAATGTTTACCTGGAGACTAAATACAAAGAAAGTGACAATTCCATTGTTTTATATTTGCAGAACATGGCATGGGTAGAGCATTTTTGTTCTGAGATAGCTTCCATGATGACATGAAGGGGCCAGCACATTACATTTCAACAGACATGGTGTGCTCTTGGGGGCAGCCTGTGTGAGAGCTCTGAGCTGCCCTGCATGAACCACGTGGTGAGATATTTATACACGAGATGGTCAGAGGCCTGTTGACCACAGCCCATCCCCATAGGCTCATCTGGCCCAAGCAAGGTCCAGCAGTGTGACCACATGGCCTTAGAGTTTTATATAATTTGTAAAAGTTATTTCATCATAGCCAGAGAAGACCGCTCTCTCTTCCACTCCAACTTCCTTTTCCAGAATTGAGAGTAATCCTAAAAATGGACATGCGTTACTTAGAATGAGTTGTGACCCAAGAGGAAGGACCAAGTTTTCTTTTTTCAATATGCAGGAAATATTGCCAAATTATTGTTAAATGAAGAGGCAACCAAGCACTATGCAGTCAAAAGACGCAGAAAATAAAAAGTGCTATAGACACATGTCAGGCACTTAACTAAAAAAATTATATTACTTTTCAAAATTTTGTATGTCTGAAGTATTTACCAGTTTTTTAGAAGCTTGCAATTCATTGTGATTTTTCTCTGACTCTAAAATACTGTATTTTGTACCTAATTTTGTGTTCTTTTTAAAGAAGATCTACAAATTATACAGGCTTTGAACCCCACCAATTCTGGATCTTTCCTTTTGGGGAGAGGATACAAATTTTTTGTAAAGTAAGCTTTGTTTCCCTTTCCTAACAAACTCATTTTGTAGTCACACCTGAGCTGTGACTAATCTCTCAAAATCGCAAACCATGCTGTCAAATGAGGCCTCAGAGAGCCGAGGGGATACATTCTCAACATAGCCTGTCCACTCTGCCTCTGTCCCCGGTGTCATGAAAGAGGCAGAGCTCTGGCCGCCATTCACAGGACCTGGCTGGGGGTCCCTAGATGGTCCTTGGCCATCTAGACCCCAGACATGGACAAGTACCTTAGAACACCACACCTGGAGAGCTTAAACAACTGACATTTCTTTCTCATAGTGCTGGAGTAGAATTCTCAGATCAAGATGATGGTCCTAACTGCATAACACAGGAACTGTGTTCCATGTTATGAGGCAGCCTGGGGGCGGGGGCGGTGTTTGGGGGAGAATGGATACATGTATATGTACGGCTGAGTCCCTTTGCTGTCCACCTGAAACTATCACAACATTGCTAATTGACTAGACTTCAATACAAAATAAAATGTTTCTTAAAAAGATGCTGATTGAGCCCATGTCTCGTGACAGCCTGTTTCCTGGCTTGTAGACCATCATCATCTGGCTGTACACTCACATACATGACCTTGCCTCAGTGTGCGCAGGCAGAGAAAGTCCTGTCTCCTCCTTTTCGTATGCAATCCCATCGTGGGGACCCATCTTTGTGGCTTTGTCTAAACCTAATCATCTCCCAAAGGCCCCACCTCCAAATCTCTTACACTGGGGGCTTGGGCTTCGACATATGAATCTGTGGGGACACAGCATTCAGCCCATTATAGCAGGTGATGAAAAGCTACCTCTAGAAATGCCACAGGTGACTGTGGGGGTGGGGGGTTCTGTAGACCACATTGTCTATTCCCTCTGTAGAGAGCCTTTATGCTTACATCCATTATTATCCAAGGACAGTATAATGTCTATCTTGGCCACTCTTCATAAAGCCACTCCTGAGCAGCCCCAGCAGCGCTATGTGGACAGGAGACAAGGCAGAGAGTGGGCATTCTGAGTGACACACCCTGGCACCATGCCTTACATGGGGAGAGCAGTGGGGCTTGGGGCCTGGGAGAGGCCCTGGAAATGGATTTTGCTGCTGCTTCCTCTCAGGCTATGGTTTTTCCAGTAGTCATGTATGGATATAAGAGTTGGACCATAAAGAAGGCTGAGTGCCAAAGAACTGATGCTTTTGAACTGTGGTTCAAAAGAGAAGACTCTTAAGATTCCCTTGGACAGCAAGAAGATCAAACCAGTCCATCCTAAAGGAAATCAACCCTGAATATTCATTGGAAGGACTGATGATAAAGCTCCAATACTTTAGCCACCTGATGCAGAGAGCCAACTCACTGGAAAAGATCCTGATTCTGGGAAAGACTGAAGGCAGGAGAAGTGGGTGACAGAGAATAAGATGGTTGGATGGCATCATTGACTCAGTGGACATGAGTTTGAGCAAACTCTGGGAGATAGTGAGAACAGGGAAGCCTGGAGTGCTACAGTCCATGGGGTTGCAGAGAGTCAGACATGACTGAGCAACTGAACGATAGCAATCTCTCCGTCCAAACACATCAGAGACCCTAAATTCCAGCCCTCATCTCCTCCTTGTCTGACAGTCCTGGGCAAGTTCCCTTGTGCCTAAGTCCTTGCTGCTGCTGCTGCTGCTAAGTCACTTCAGTTGTGTCCAACTCTGTGTGACACCATAGACGGCAGCCCACCAGGCTCCCCCATCCCTGGGATTCTCCAGGCAAGAACACTGGAGTGGGTTGCCATTTCCTTCTCCAATGCATGAAAGTGAAAAGTGAAAGTGAAGTCGCTCATTGTGTCTGACTCTTAGCGACCCCATGGACCGCAGCCTACCAGGCTCCTCCATCCATGGGATTTTCCAGGCAAGAGTACTGGAGTGGGGTTGCCATTGCCTTCTCCACCTAAGTCCTTGATTGAAAATCAAAGGATTTAGACCATCAGCAGTGAGGTCCCTCTTGGCTCAGAAGTTCTGCCACCACAAATGTACTTCATACCATAATTCAAGAGGAGGAAAAACTACAATCTGAGTTGGCCAGATTCCCCAGACACAATCATCTCAACAGTTAAGAGTCTTTGGACCATACCTTCTGCATTTTAAACTGCATTAGAGAGGATTTATAACCTCATTTAGGTCTCAGACATTTTAAGATATGGTTTCTGTGGGTGGCAAGAAAACTGTTTTTCTACGATGAAGGCTGGGGATCTGCTTCATTGAACCACAACGCAGACCAGAGATTCCAGAGTGAATCTAATATTTTCACTCTTGATTCTCCAAGATATTCCTAAATGTAAACTGTAAACTTTCAACATTAGCCATGGGTGTCCCTTGGCCTTTTATCCTATGTTCATTAATGACTCGACATCCACTTATATGTATTAACCTTCTATGAAGTACTTAACATTACGTGTGACCTATTCATGTGCTATCCATGTATGTATGAGTTGCTCAGTCATGTCTGACTCTTTTTGACCCCATGGACTGTAGCCCACAAGGCTCCTTTGTCCCTGGGATTCTCCAGGTAAGAACACTGGAGTGGATAGCCATTCCTTTCCCCAGGGGGTCTTCCTGACCCAGGGATTGAACCCGTGTCCCTGCATTGCAGGCAGATTCTTTACTGTCTGAGCCACAACGAAGCCCATTATTAGGAATCACAGAGGATGGGTTCTGTTTCTGAATCTGAAAACCTCCTACATTCTCAACATCTTCCATGTGCTGTGGGCGTGTTCCAGGTAAGATCTGCCAGTCTTGGCAAGTCTTAGACAGGGTGGCACAGGAAACAAGCACCTCTGAGCCGGTATAAAGAGGTTGGTGGCGGTATAAGAAGCACATGGTGGTCATGGGCGGCCAACTGGAGTCAAACCATGTCCAGAGGGCTGGGAATGGACCTGCATAAGAACTGCAAGTAATGATGAGCTGGATCATCAGCCCTGAGTGATAAAATCAAGCAGCAAGATGAGATTGGACAAGGAATTGTAAACATTAGGGTAAGAGAAGGTTGGTGCTGAAATTGGCCTCTTCCCCAGGGTCACTGGGGACAAGAGAGGAAGCAAATGAACTGCTGCTCCCAATAATAAGGGCCCGAATGCACAGGAGAGACACAGAGCCCAGCCACGCTGGTGCAGCCACCACACCCATGTCACTCCCCCTTCCAACATTCATTAAAGGCAGTTCTTGTGCTCAGACATGAGAAGGTGAAGGCCTTGAAATCTCTGCAGAAAAATGGACATCATACTTTGGTTTAAATGTATATAATCGCATACAAGTGGGCCTGGTGAGCCTGCTCACTTTTGTTCCTCTGCACTGGCTCTTTCTACACCCAGCCAGATGGGTCCCCATGAACTTCAATTGTATCTGCCCTAACATCTCCCCAAAAGTAGATGTACTGATTTGCCCAAAGAAAAGTCTTCTTAATACTGGAGAGCCCGCAGTGGCCTGGCCCCTATCCTCCATCCATACCCCCCCACACTCTGTACCATCCACAGTGGCCTCATGGTGGCCTCACTCTCCGAGCACACTCCTGCCTCTGGGAACCCACACAGGCTTTTCCCTCAATCAGGATGGCTCCTGGCTGCCCTCAGGTCTCTGCTCAAATGTCTCCTTCATAGCAAGGCCCCTCCTGATTACCCAGCATAAAACAGAATCCCAGACCGCCAATCACAGCAAGTTCTAGTCCCTTCCTTAAATGCGCCAATGCACTGGGCAGCCCTTGTTCAATTGTTCAGTGTCTACTTCTGCCAGTGAGATGTGGACTTCACAAGGCAGAGATCTCCATCTCCAAAGTCCAAGATGGAGTCAACATCTAGATCCTCACACAACTCTGAAAGTGTAGTCACTCAGGCATGTCCTACTCTTTGTGACCCCATGGACTGTAACCCACCAGGCTCCTCTGTCCATGGGATTCTCCAGGCAAGAATACTGGAGTGGGTAGCCATTCCCTCCTCCAGTGGATCATCCTGATCCAGGGATCGAACCCAGGTCTCCTGCATTTCAGGCAGATTCTTTACCATCTGAACCATGAGGGAAGCCCAAGAACACACACAGCTGTGGACACTGTTAAATGCTGGTCCACAGATGGACAAGTTCATTTAAATGATGGGAAAGTGTGGAGGAGACACATTCTTTAGGGAAACCTGAATGAGGCCCGAGAAGATTCAGTAGGAAGGACTCCATAGCTGTGGGGCTGTTCCACGGTGGGTGTCCCCTGCAGCACCCCCTTGTCTAGGTCGGAAGAAGGCAGCCTCCTTGAGTGCAGCTGTTCCCCAGTGAGCCTGAGAGCAAGCTTCTGAACTGGCAAGAAGGCAGGAGGCCTTGTTGTCTGGATAATACAACTTAGGGCTGACTTAACCCACAGGCGGCCATAGGCCCAGTCCCATGACACGTGTGTTGGAAATTACTCTTAAGAAGGTGGTAAAAGTCCAAACCTCATGGGAAATGAGCCAAGAGGTGCCACACTGAGGGGAAAATGTCTTCCTGCTCCAGGATCTCTACCAGTGGCTGTTATTGCATCCACTAAGTATCATCCCAGTTACCTTGTGTGCCCACTCGGGCTGCTCTATGCTTGCTTTTAGGATCACTTTTTTTAAAAAGTATTGTGTTTAAGATCACCTCACCTCTTAAATAAAAGGGATTATGGTAAAGTCGGGTTTCCCTGGTGGCTCAGATGGTAAAGAATCTGCCTGCAGTGCAGGAGATTGGGGTTTGATTCCTGGATGGGGAAGATTCCCTGGAGAAGGGAATGGCTACCCACTCCAGTATTCTTGCCTGGAGAATTTCATGGATGGAGGAGCCTGGTGGGCTGTAGTCCACAGGGTTGCAAAGAGTTGGACACAACCGAGCAACTAAATTTACTTTGATTCTTTAAATAGATGGATACTCAGAGAAAACACTTTTATTTATAGGAAAAATTTAAAACACCAGCTGGGTGTGTCTCCACATTCTTGGTTACAGGGCTAACACTGCTATGTAACTGTCCAAGGCCAGGATGGGGCACCCAGTCAGCACAGCTAGGGTGTGATCACTGAGTAGCGACAAGCACAGGTGAGCATACCTCCATCCCCTTGGTCACAGCATCTCAGGGGAATGAGATCAACACCTGTTTGAGACAGCTCCTGGCCTTCTCTGGACCACCAACCCTGCCCTGAGGTGACCTGCATCTCCAGCAGCTCCAGGATTGAGGTGCACTGACCATTGAGAATAATAGTGAGCAGGGCTTTGGATGCACACCTCATTTCTGAGATTATGAGGCCAGAGTTCACACACCTGCTTGTGATCAAGTTCCTGAGCTAACCTTTCATATGAGTGACTATCAGAAAATTTTCTTTTCTATCTGCCCCATTGGCATGTCTCTCCAAGTAAAAAGAGAAGCAAAGTCTGAGATCTTGGGGCAAATGTGAGCAAACATATTGCACTATTTTTTAACATGGGGGGATGCATACTATTACACATCCCATGTTTGTCATTAAAAGCAGAATATGTGGCTGAAAAGATTCTCTTAACTAATGTCCCTCAGTGCCCAAGAAGAGGGTTCACTTTGGGGCCAGACTGAGCAAAACAAATGCTGAATTACATGAGATGGCTTCAATTTGAGATGTCATATGAAATTTGTCAATTTCATATGACAACCAACATGCGTGTCTCAGTTGATAGCACATGATCCCTCTCAGAGGTCACCAGGAGTTCAGGGGTGGGAGGGCTGAGTGACTCCTAACTGTCCAAGCAGGCCTGGTGCCAGTGGCTGAAGGGAAAAGACACAATACTTACAAGAACTTTCCATTCGTCTTTGATCCTATCAGGACAATCTGCTCTGATTCATCCCGAGAGATTTTTCCATGGAACCAGGGCATTTTTTCATGAGCTGTGGTGGCGATCAGTTTCTCCAGCTGAGGTTTCTGGCTGATGATGGCCTGCTCAAGAGCTTGACCCTGTCACAAGGAGAGGAGATGGAGCCATAATAAGTGAAAGTGACAAGAAAGACACATGAAGCAGGTCCAATCTGGCCTAAGTCCTGAAAACGGTAAAATGAAATCACATCTGTTTGTTTGTTCATTCAATAAAGAAAGTTAATAGACCTTGTATGTTAAAGTATCTTCAAGTGTATAACTAACAAAATAGATTTTAGAATACAGAGGCTGGCCTTTGCAAAGACACATCGGGCTTTAGAAACCATCAGGAATAATCCATGAAGTCTAGAGAATGGGCCTCCTGCCCTCTCCCAATCAATCACCTCCTAGAACTGACTGTTTTATATTAGACCTTGATCATTTAATGATAATCTGGAAGACTTAAGATGTGTGCAAGCAAAGAGACGTGCTTTTTTCCTGTCTTCCCCTAAAAGGCTTCACACTAAGTGTTTACACATGCTGCTGCCTGTAACTGCAGATGTGGTCACAGAAAAAAGAGATAAATCTTGACAATGCAGAAATGACAACATGGAAAACAAGAATGGGAAGGAGGCTGACAGCTGGGTGAATTAACTTCCTAATCATACTTAGTAGCAGAGAAATAGATACCTATTACAGTAGTAAATGAAGAACACAAGTCGATGATTCAAAGTTATAAAAAGAACCAGAAGAAGTGAAAATAAAAACATAACCAACCCCTGAGGCGAGGGAAAAGAGGAGGGGAGGTAGAAGAGAAGGTGAATCTGAACATTTTGTCATGCTTCATGATGGGAGGAAAAACAAAAGCAGTAATAGCTACATACAAAGGAGGTAACCGGTTCAAAGTTAGCAAAGGGCAAAAGCAACAGAGTGTGGAATACTACTCAGCCACAATAAAGAAGGGACCACTGACACATAACTGGCTCACAAATGTGTTATACTGGGTGTGAGCAACCAGTCTGAAAAGGCTACATGCTGTGTGAGTCCATTTGCATGACATTCTGGACAAGGCAAAACTATAGGGACAGAAATCAGGTAAGGGGTTGCCAGGGGCTGGAGTCGGGGGTGGTCCTGAGGGTGCTTGATGGGTGATGGATCTGTTGTGTATCTTGATTGGGGCTGGGGATGGGGCTACGTGATGTCACCTGTTTGTTAAAAAAAAAATCATAGAACTGTACACTCAAAAGGGATGAATTTTCATAGTGTGTAAATTATACCTCACTGATTAAAAGAGTAAAAGGATGGTCTAAGTCTTGGTGCCAGGGACCAGTTTCGTGGAACATAATTTGTCCACTGACCTCATGGGGGATGGTTTCTGGATGATTCAATCACATTACAGTTATGGTGAGCTTTATTTCTGGTATTACTACAACAGCTCCACCTCAGATCATCAAGCACTGGATCCTGGAGGACCCTTGGTATAAATCATATCCAATAAATACTAGTGAAAAATATAGAATCCATAGTATTGGTCTGCAAGACTGAATTCAGTGCAGAGCATATTATAGGAGTAAAGGAGTGAGTGGATAGAATCTTCAAAAAGCCTTTACTGTTATCCACCTGTATATATAAAAAGCATACATTCAAAAAGTGCAAGGAAATGGTTCAACACGTGAGTCCGATCAGAAGACTGTCAACCAGCCTGGAGCCTCCTGATACCAAGTGCTATGGAGAGTGTGTGGCGGGAATGTAAGTTGTCACAACCTCTGGGACCTTTTTGGATGACAACCTGTCATCACATCCAAATCCCTCACTGTGTTCAATCCAACCAGTTTGGGGTTACCCTGCTGATATTGATAAAAGGTTAGGAGAATGTTAGGGGGGGCACTGTTTATAAACAATGAAGGTGTCTACCAATATGTGCTAGTAAAATGAATTATAGTCCACAGGAGGGACTATCAGATGGCCAGTAAGGGGCTGATTTAGCTGTGTGCTTGTTGACATGGAAAATTCTGGAAGAGATGTTAGGAAGGGGTAAAATCAAGTGCCAATCAGTGTGTTCAGTATGACCCTCTTAGGTAAATAAAAACAAGTATTTGCCCAGTGATCCTGCTTTGAAAGGGCCCAGCATGAATTGGGTGACAGTGGTTTCCTGTGGTGGAGAAACCCACATTGCTGGCACAAAGGGGCCCACCCTCTCAAGCGTGACCACAAAAGAGGAAAGGCTGCCTTCTTGGAGTGAGACATTTGGGGGCCCATGTTGATGACTAAGGAGAAGGTTGCTTATCTGAAGCACCACTGCATAGCTCTTATGCAACTGGGTGCCCGTGTGGAATTCCAGGGCCCCTGTGAGCAATAAGACCCTTCATCACATCTGCCAGAGGACTGCCCGCCACCCACCTGTAGGTTCCATGTCTGTTTCACATATTCTCGGATGAGGTTCTCCTTCAAGTCCTCAAAGGGTCCAGTCTTGGGCTGCACCCCCGGCGGCCGGTTGAAGGGCTTCTTGAGGAGGCAGACGAGGCCATCCAGCTCCTGGGTGTGGTAGTGGCAGAGCTCGGCTGGACTGCCATGGGCCCGGCCACCCGTGATGGCATAGGTGCCATTCAGCTCCCTCTCGATGGTGTAGTGATGTGCCTTTCTGTCGTGTGCCACTGACAGGGCAAAGCCACCCAGGTAGTTGCGGCTCTGGCGCAGCAGGTAGAGCCCATCGCTCATGCCCCCCTGGACCAGGTAGTCTTCCGCCTCCTCCCGAGTGATGTTGCCGAAGAAGAAGGGCAGGTTGTTGGCGCCGTCACCCATGCCTGCGCCTTTCCTTCAGGTGTCCACCTGGCAAAACAGAGATCAGGCAGTGGTCAAGACCCGAATGGCAAGACATTGTTAGAGGACCCACCCTCCAGCCCTGGAGGAAAGTCCTCCAGTCAGCGGGATGCTCTTCCTTCTGGGACTTGGGTCTAGAGCCCGAGCTAATCTTCCCTCTTCCTTTCTGCCCACATAACCATTAGATTTTCAAACACATCCTCTCAATATTGAACCAAAAAACAGCATTGGACCAATGTAGCCAAATCAAGCTCTCTGTCTCTCTTTTTTCTTGTTGTTGTTGTAAACAAAGAATTATAAGAGACAAACTAAAAAGAGAAGTTATCCTGCAAAATAAGACTCAGGAGCTCTCACTCCGGTCACCGGGACATAGGGAGAGAACCCAGAGGAGTCCATTGCTCTCTGGAGATGGAGATGGCTGTCAAGACCACTCATGTTGGTCAGTTACGTGCAGTGAAGATGTTACTGGACTCCTTTTACGTAAACACTGATGGACTACTGTGTCATATACTGTAGTTGGACCCCAGAGAGCTGAGCACTGGCCATGTTTATATATCACATCAAACCTTTGGGTGGGAGGTAGGACAGGCAAGCAGTTGCCCTGAGGCATGAAAAGTGTCATCCTCCTGAAACCCCAGGCCTCAGTAACATGCAGACCCCTCCCTGCTCTCCTCCATACCACTTCCTGGCACCCACCTTGTACCAAACACATGGCTGATATTGAACACATTGTGTAGGTTCCACATTTGATAAAGACATCTGTCACAAAAAAGCTACCTCTTGCACTAAACAGACACACACTTCAGAAGAGAAATGTGAAGATGATTTGACAGGAAGATTGTTTGATCAGTTGTGGTTGTAGATGAGAAGAATCTAAATTACCAGTCTAAAAAGTATACAAAAGGGTAATCCAAAAGCGGCTTGTCGTCAATGGAAAAGTATCTAGATGACTACATCTGTACACTGAGAGAGCAAAGCACACACCCCTTCATGTTACACACGCACACACACGACACACTCAGAGACGCAGATACACAAACACCTGTACGCACACATGATTACATGAAACAGTTTCTTCTCAATAGGAATTACCTTAAAAGGACAATAAAACATAATACCTGCCTGGTAGAGGTAAAAATTTTCTCCAGGTAATATTGCCAAATCAATATTTCTCAGTGAGCACCTCCCCCTCTCCCCAAAAAAGAGATAGGTTTTATTATAATTTGGTTGTACAAATAATTTTCTTGCTTACTTCTCTTAATATTTGACTATCATTATTTTTTCTTTGTGGAAGTTTCTAAACATTCATTGCTCAGCAAGGTTTTGTTTTCTCTTAAAAGTACAGCTCATATTTTCTCTTAAGGCAAAGACATCTGCTATTAACCAAAAGCACTCTCTGGAAAGACAGTGAGTAGACATGTCTTTCCAGAACAATATTTCTCTTCTGCTTCTTTCTCCTTCTCAGGCTAAGTCTCCTTCACAGACGTCTGTGCTGTCTGTGTTACAACTTCAGCCCCCTCTCCACGGTGATGGCCCTCGCACTCCTTTCTCATGCTCTGCTCTGTTCTTGCAATGGGGCTTTCAGGTCCTCACCTGCCATGTGCTGTGGGCCCACCTGCCTTTCCAGCTCTTGTCCCCTGCGGCCCATCAGTTTTCCAGCTTCCATACGCCTGCACATCACCTGAACTCCCTTAAGAGCAGGGACCAGCCTCGCTGCAGTGCCAGCAATCTGGGTGATGTCGAAGCTGGCTCTGACTGCATCTGAGGCTGCGATTTCCAGGTACCTCTTGCCTACCTTCCAAAGCCCAGGCGTTACCCCAGCCAGGAACCCACAGCCTTTGAGAATACTTGTTTTTCTCTTGGGCTTGTTTTTCAAGTGGCTTTGGCAAGTGTTCTGTTTCTCTGTATCCCTTATACATGTATGTAAAATTGCTTCCGTCGTGTCCAATTCTTTGACACCCTCTGGATTGTAGCCCTCCAGGCTCCTCTGTCCATGGGATTCTCCAGGCAAGAATACTAGAGTGGGTTGCCATGCCCTCCTCCAGGGGATCTTCTTGACCCAGGGATTGAACCTACATCTCATGTTTCCAGGATTGGCAAGCATGTTATTTACCACTAGCGCCACCTGGGAAGCCCCCTGTATCTCTTCCCACTGGCTCTTTAACACATCTCCCCAACTGCACAGCTGTAAGCATCGCTGCCCTCCCCTTCCCCTTGAGGCGCTCCCCTCTTATTCCTGCTTCATCTGCCCCATATCCACACAGTTCCCTACAGCTCACCCTACCCGTCTCTTCCTGTCAGCTTCATTCCTAGCAGGCTCAGTCCACAGCCCATGGCTGCCCCCTCCTGTTTCCTGGCTCACACACTCCCTCTGCTTGGGTCACACACCATCTTGCACACCTGCCTCAGATGCACCCTTACTCTCAGCTGTTCCTACTTCTGGGGACTTTTTACCGAGCTGCCACCCAGCATTAGGCTCAACGAAAACCGTTAAGTCTTCAAAAACAATATTGTAAGTGTTAATAAGTATTTTTAATTTATATAAACCTTTAACCACTATCATTTTTAAAATTCATCAGTTTGCAGCTAACATTTACATCAGTGCTGGCCTTCTGCTGCGAATCCCACATTGAAGTGAGTGAATGTGACAAGACAGGAGACAGGCAGAAAGGCAGCCTGCCAGGCCCATCCTCCAGGCCCTAGGTGGGAGGCTCCTGAATGGCTCCGATGGAGCATGGCAGGCTCAGCCTCAGCAGGTGGCACTTCTCTGGCTTCCCTGGGAGAGCAAAGCCTGGCTGCCCTCAGTGTGAGCAGTGTCTGGCCGAGTAGCCTTTTTCTGATGGTGTGATTTCCTGTGCTAGAGGTGACACTGGGCGAGGGCCTGACGAAGATGCACTGGGCCATTGCTCTCGGTGGTGGTTTTGACAGTAGAGATGGTTTATTGCAAGGACAGCTTAAGGAAAATTCTTGGGCTATTTAATTTGGAGGGTGAACAACATCTGTGATGCTCTTCTTATGCCTTCTTCAGACAGGTCCCACCAGCACCCACCTGACACCTTCTCCATAGCACAGGCTGTGGTGACGGGCGATGGTCACCTCTGCTGTAGCCACTGTGCCCAGAAGCTGCATCCCCACCCTGCTGTTCTCAGCCCTGCTCCTCAGACAGTAGCTCTCGTTCACTTTGCTAAAGCGGTACAGACAGCTCCTTCCCTGCTTCGATGCTCCCCTCTCCGCCTGCACTCTCTCACAGGCACTGCTTGAATCTATTGCCCTGGACCCCAGGGAAAATCTGTAGCTCAAACTCTGTTTAACACTCACTAGAATAATATGCCTTCCAGGGTAATAGGATAATATCCCTGGGGCTTCCCAGGTGGTGCAGTGGTAAAGAATCCATGCAGAAGGTGCAAGAGATTCGGGTTCTACCCCAGGGTGAGGAAGATCCACTTGAAGGAGAAAATGGCAACCAATTCCAGTCTTCTTGCCTGGGAAATTCCATGGACAGAGGAGCCTGGTGGGCTACAGCCCATGGGGCCACAAAGAGTCAAATACGACTGAGTGACTAAATAACAACAAGGGTAATATTCTCCTCGACAGTGCCTAGAACTTGCTACCTGTTTTTTGTCTATTTCAACTTCCCCAGTTATTTTTGGCCATGTGTGAAACCACTTTATTCTAAAGTTCAAAAATTGGGAAACGAAAAAGGCCATTGGTCTCCATGGACCAGGTCCTTCTGCTGCTGCTGCTGCTGCTGCTGCTAAGTCGCTTCAGTCGTGTCCAACTCTGTGCGCCCCATAGATGGCAGCCCATCAGGCTCCACTGTCCCTGGGATTCTCCAGGCAAGAACACTGGAGTGGGTTGTCATTTCCTTCTCCACCAGGCCCTTCAACTCCTCCCAAACACCCCCATCACCTCAGCTGGTGCATACCTGCATAGGTAGCTCTTGAGTAAGGTGAGGCTTCATGCTATTACCAGATGAGAGCCTCGAAACATTGCAGCACTGGGGAGAGTTGGATTGGGAGTTTGGGACTAGTGGATGCAAACTATTCTATGTAGAATGGATAAACAACAAGGCCCTATTGTATAGAACAGGGAACCATATTCAATGTCCTGTAGTAAACTATAATAAAAAAAGAAGATGAAAAAGAGTGTGTATATAAGTATAGCTGAATCACTTTGCTGTATACCTGAGGTTAATACGACATTGTAAATCAGCTACACTTCAACTTAAAAGCAAAACCTCAAAACACTGCAGCATCACTGGCTCTTGGGGCTTTTTTATGAGACACATTCAAGGTGGATTTCACACCAAGAAAATGTTTTATAACATGAAATAATGTTTTGTGATTCCTGGGGTAGCCCATTCCTCTTCCCAGCTTAAGTTGCTCTCCAGAGCACATCTCCATGGGTGACAACCTTTTAATATGTGGTAATCTGCTATTGAAGACAGATTCTTGTCTTGGTCCTCCCACCAGAGTGCCAGCTCTGGGAGGTGAGAAGAGAAAGATTTTGTTCACTGCCCTGTCCTGATGCCTGGAACAGCTCCTGGTATACGGCAGGTGGTCAAACTATTTGTTGACTAATAGGCATTGTGACTTAAGTGGAGACTTAAGTGGAGAAGGCAATGGCACCCCACTCCAGTACTGTTGCCTGGAAAATCGCATGGATGGAGGAGCCTGGTAGGCTTCAGTCCATGGGGTCGCTGAGTCGGACATGACTGAGTGACTTCACTTTCACTTTTCACTTCCATGCATTGGAGAAGGAAATGGCAACCCACTCTAGTGTTCTTGCCTGGAGAATCCCAGGGACAGCAGAGCGTGGTAGGCTGCTGTCTATGAGGTCGCACAGAGTCGAACATGACTGACGTGACTTAGCAGCAGCAGCAGGCATTGTGATGTTGTTGCTGTTTAGTTGCTAAGTCATGTTCGACTCTTTGTGACCCCATGGATTGTAGCACACCAGGCTCCTCTGTCTATGGGATTTCCCAAGCAAAAATACTGGAGTGAGTTGCCATTTCCTTTCCCAAGGGATCTTCCCAACCCAGGGATCAAACCCATGTCTCCTGCATTGACAGGTGGATTCTTTACTGCTGAGCCACCAGGGAAGCCCTAGGTATTATAATGGGAAGAACAAGTCTGACTCCATATTGGATCTATTTCTCTTTAACCTTTGTATTCTGTTGCTTTGGCTTTGAGCAGTCTCTAAAAGGATGCTGCCTATAGCTTAAGTAAAAGTTGTGTCTGACTCTTTTTGACCCCATGGACTATACAGTCCATGGAATTCTCCAGGCTAGAATACTTGGCTGGGTAACCATTCCCTTCTCCAGGGGATTTCCCAATCCAGGGATTGAACCCAGGTCTTCCTCATTGCAGGCAGATTCTTTACCAGCTGAGCTACAAGGGAAGCCCAATAGCTTAACATACACATAATAACCCACCTCTGGGAACCCTACCTCCCATGCCTGAGCATTAAGCTAAAATATCTTTGGTTAGCTCACAGGAAATATCCTGACCTGGTCAACCTGTGAATGACTACAGGAAAGAAGAAATTAGCACATCCCCTGCAGTCTGACCGGAACCAAGAAATATTTGCGACAACTTAGCGCCAACTTCTTTTTATCTTCTCACCGCCCCGCTTTGCTCTAGAAGAGAAACTAGCATCCAAACCCCAGCAAGATGGGGACAGTACTCCACCATCTTCTCGGTCTGAATAAAGCTGCTATTCCTTGTCCCTACACCTTGTGCTCAACTTATTGGCCTGCGGTGTGGCGATCTCGGGCTTGGTAACCGTATGATTAAGTGAAAGCAGCTTTCAAAATAATGTGTCCAGAGTAATCCAGTTTTGCTTTTAAAAGGTTGTATGTATGAAAGTACATAATAATATACAGCTGGAGAGTGGGAAAGGAGAGAGAAGGTCTGAGGGGACGGTGGGGATGGAGGAAGGGCTGTGGCTGGGTTTACTGGCCTCTTCTGTATTTTCTGTCAAAGCGCCCACTCTGCCCCCTCCTCTTCTGCCTACCATCCTCTGCCTGGCCTTTACTCCATGCTCCATGAATCTACTCTCACCAGTGTCATCAATCTTTACATGGCCAAACTCAAGGTCATTCCGAGGGCCCTGTCCTTCCTGATCTCCTGTTAGCAGTGGGTGCTGCCCAGAACCCACACTTTAGTGGGTCAGTCCCTCTGCTTGGCCAACTCCTCCCCCAACCATGGCTCCTTCCTTTGCTTACTCTGCAGCCCCGTGTGGGGTCTTCATCTGCGTCTTCTCCCTGCATATGGCCCCCATGTGCCCATGGATCCCACATCCACCTCTCCTGGCTGAGCTTCTGAACTAAACACTGCTTATCTGATGCTTCCACTGAAAATCTAAAAGGCAACTCAACCTTCAGATGCCCAAAATGGGCTTTCAATTGCTCATGTATGGTCTCCCTGAGCCTCTCTTAATTAAGAAAATGACATTAACTCTAACCAGTTGCTCAGGACAAGACCCTAAAGACTCAGGATCCCTCCCTTTCACTCATCATGCATGTTTAATCCACTCACTTGTTGCTTCTGTTTAGTTGCTAAATCATGTCTAGCTCTTCTGAAACTCCATAGACTGTACCCTGGCAGGCTTCTCTGTCCACGGGATTGTCTACGTAAGAATACTGGAGTGGATTGCCGTGCCCTCATCCAGGGATCTTCCCAACCTAGGGATGGAACCTGCGTCTCCTGCTTTGGCAGATTCTTTACCACTGAGCCACCTGGGAAGCCCAATCTGCTAACTAGATGATCTTATTTGCAAAGCAGAAATAGAGACACAGAAACAGATAACAAACATATGGATACAAAGGAGAAAAGAGAAGGCAAGATGAACTGGGAGATTGAGATTAACATATATATGCCACAATATATAAAACAGATAAGTAATGAAAACCTACTGTATAGCTCAGGGAACTCTACTCAGGGTTCTGTGGTCACCTAAACAGGGAGGAAATCCAAAAAAGAAGAGATACATGTATACACATAGTTGATTCATTCTGCTATATGGTAGAAACTAACACAACATTATAAATCAACTATACTTCACTAAAAATTAATTAAGAAAAAGAACGTCTTTTCTTTCAGATGGGTCCAGCCCACCCAGTAATGTGTCCCCTTGGGAAACAGTGAGCTTCATTCAAAGACCAAAGGGGCTCCATCAAGGACTGGGGTCTCCATCAAGGACTCTTGAAGGAAGTTGGACCAGTTGATCTCCAGGAAGCTCTCATCAGTTTTCCTCTAAAAGGTATCCCAAAGTCATGGCTTCTCTTTGTTTCCCTTGACATTCCCTGGGTGGAATGTTCATCAGCTCTCGCTCATGCGAATGCAAGTCTTACCTCGTCAGTTCCCCCTTCCGTCCGACCCTTCTTCTGGTCCACCGTGACGCCCCCCGCCAGCAGGCAGAAGCATCACCCTCTCTCAGACACATCCTCCTCCCCTGACCTTCAAAGTCTACTTGATTTGGCCCAAGCCCCTTCCTTCTCTTGCCCATTTGCCCATCTCACCCGTGCTCACCACATCCAGCCACGCCACCCTTCTTCCTGTCCTGGCCATGGCGCTTTCCCCCTGCACCCGCCCACCCCCTCCCACCACTGGCTGGTTTCCTCCTTCTCAAGCCTGTGGTCTCAGCTCATGTCACCTCCTCAGAGGGGTGATGCTGATGGCCGAGTCTAAGGTGGCTTCATGACCCCCTTTATCTTCATCTCCTGAAAAGGTTTATTTCCTGAATCCATTAACCACAAGCAGGCCCATGTATAATGTAAGCTCCGAGGTCTACAAACTGACCTGCAACCCCAACAGTTGACCCGCATCCTGAACACTTAGGGGCTTCCCAGGTGCTCACAAAATACCTAATAAAGGGAAATGCGTTGTTCACTCCTTTTTAGAGTTTCCACAGTGAATACATATTACTTTAGTATATAAACTCTCACTGTGCAGCTGCTGCTCTGCCCAGGTGGAGAGCATGGTGCCAGAGTGAGAGAACCTTGGAGAACACGCGTCCAACCTCTTTCAAGATCCACACAATTCCATTTTGCCCAAGGCCCTCTTAATGGTGTAGCTGGCTTTGTGCCACCATGGCCGAGATCTAAACACACAAATGCACAGGTCCCTCTGGAGCTGCTGTCAGCGGCCCATAGACGTGGCCCTGGCTGGCCTCAGCTCCTGGTAGCCATACTGGGCTACTGGCAAGTGAAAAGCTGCCCTAATCGCATGTGATCAAAGCACGTCCTCCACCCTCCATTTACATACTAAGAAGGCTGCATGTGCCCAGCTCACACTCTTTTGATTGGTATCACCCATTTCCATCTGTCACCTCTCAATGTATCAGCACCATGCTTCTCAACCTCATACACTTGACATCTGGGCCAGATCATTCTCTGCTCTGGGGCTTCTTATCAACTATAGGCCGGGTAGCAGGAATCCTGGCCTTTGCCAGTAATGCCAACAGCTTTCTCCCATCCCCTAATCATGAAAACCATCTCCAGACACTGCCAAAAGTTCCCTGGACACAGTCCCCAAATGTCCCCTGACTGGAAGTCATTGTGTTAATCATTAGGTCTGCCCACAAATCTGCGTGTTCTTTCCATTGCTAGAGCATCTTCACCAATAAATTAGATAAATGAATATCCCACTCTCTCGTTTATTACCATGATCACTCTGAGCACAGGACAGGGAGTGGTGGAAAGGAACAGAGCCCTGTGGAGGTAAGTGTGCCTTGACTCTGAAGGTAGCAGAGTCAGGGGTGCAGAGCAGAGCCTGAGCGCCATACAGGCTGGCATCCCATCCCAGTTCCTGATTCCCAGGCCCGTTAGAGCCACAGTTCTGTACCTATGAAAGTGGTGGCAGTAGCACCAAAGTCACCGTAACTCACTACAGTCACAAAGGATGGTGCGGGGGCTGCCCATGGCAACTGGGACTCCATGAACGGAGGCTCTGAATAAAAAACAAAAGGAATGGTTCATGGTAGGATGGTGAAGGGGGAGGTATGGGCAGCCCGCACTTGAAAGGACTGTGTGATGTGAGTGTGTATCTTTGTGTATGTGCATGTGCGCACACCACCCGCAACAGACATTCTCACACAAGGATGAGCAAAGCTCAAATTGAACCACAGACAATGATTCCTTACTTTAAATCCTGCCTAATCAGCTAAGGCTTCATCCTGCATTCAACGCCCTCGGAGGAGTTATCTCTAGAATAGAGACTATTTCATCACTGGGCTTTGATTCTGGCTGCCTCACCTAAGGAGCCCCATCAGCAGCCCCGCCTTGAGCCAACAGAAACGGATTCCTGGGATAGATGATGAACCCCTGGAATCTGACGAGCATCCTCCTGACTGTCTCGTTCCATTTAAGCAGCACTGTGCTCTGCACTTCTGACATGTTACAATCTTCCCTTCCAACTAACCTCTCAAAGTCCATTTTCCCCAGTTCCAGCGCCAAGGCTGCCTGCACAACCTTTGCCCTTTACAATGCAATTAGCTTGGAAAATATCACTTGTGTAGTTCTAGCTTATCATACAGCAGTTTCATAGATTAAGAGGAATAGCCCATGCTTGTCATCATGAACACAATGTCTCAGATAAGATTAGCAAAGTTAAAAGAAAAAGTCACCCTTCTAGGAGCAGCCTGCATGCAAGGTTAGGTACAGCCGCTCACACCCAGGATAGCAGCTACAAAAGCTGTTTAGAACCTACAACTCAGGTGGAAGGAAATTTTTTCCCTAGCAGAGAACACTCAGAGTGAATTCAGCATGAGAAAGGAGGGCTGGGATCTGCACTGCTTATCCACCTCAGCTTTTAAAACCTATTTTTTTCCTTGTCTGCATCTTGAAAGCCATTAGAATAGATATTTCATAAGGGTCAGTGTGTTTCTGTATTGTTTCCTGTTGCCTAGAACAGAAAGTGTTAGTCACTCAGTTGTGTCTGACTCTTTGTGACCCCATGGACTGTAGCCCACCAGGATCCTTAGTCCATGGACTTCTCCATACAAGAATACTAGAGTGGGTTTGCTTGCCACTAGAGGGATCTTTTCAGGGATCCTTCCAACCCAGGGATCAAACCTGAGTCTTCCACATTGCAGGCAGATTCTTTACCATCTGAGGCACCAGGGAAGCCCTGTCTAGAACAGAGACACCCCTAAAAATGGGCTTCCACCTTGCAAAGCTTGGTGGAAAATTAGAATGCATACGTGGCAGCCAGTCTCCATGATGGCTCCACAGATCCTTTCCAGCCCTCCTACCCTGACTGATGGCTGACTGCACAGTGATAATGTGTGATGCCTGAGGCTAGTCTATAAAGGCCTTTACAATTTTCCTGTCTCTGGATCACTCACCCTGGGGAAAAAGAAGTGACAGTGTTAGTCACTCAGTCGTGTCTGACTCTTTGGAACCCCACGGACTAGAGCCTGCCAAGCTCCTCTGTCCATGGAATTCTCCAGGCAAAAATATTTGAGTGGGTCGCCAATCCCCTCTCCAGGGGATCTTCCTGACCCAGGGATTGAACCCACACAGATTCTTTACCATCTGAGCCACCAGGGAAGTCCCAATCTGGGGAAAGCCAGATACCGAGTCATGAGGATGCTCAAGGAGCTCTTTGGGGAACTGAGACCTCCAGCCAACAGCCAGCATGGACTTGCCAGGAGGGAAAGCCACCTCAGAAGAGGGTCCTGCAGGCCCCGATGGGCTTTCAGACAATGCAGCACTTGTGACTGCAGCCTCACAGGAGACCGTGAGCCAGGCCAGGCCACCTCAAAACCAGACCCACAGACACTGTGAGGGTTACTACATGATTATTGCTGTTTTAAGCTGCTAAGCTGAGGGAAATCTGTTGTAGAACAACAGATCACTAATACAGCACGTGGAATAGGGTCAGATGAGAGGAACAAAGCTGCTTCATAAATATTTGAATGACTTGTTGACGAACAAGGCCCCAGGTCTTAGACTGAGTGAGGGAAGTACCTAGAGGCTAGGTTCTGGCAGAGTCAGAATAAAACTTCCAGGTATTGAGGACGGAAGAGATGAACCCCTAAGGTCAGGAGGGAGGGAACTGAGATACACGTACCTAGTGAGTGCCCCTAGGAACTGCCACCCCAGTCTGTCTTCCTCTATCCCCACTTCTACACACTGAAGACCATCAGAGGCACTGACCCCAAGCCCTGCAAAGGCCTTGGTATCCAAGCCTGGAAACCGGGATCAGAGGCAGACCCTAAAGTTGAGAGTAAGTTACTGTCTCTGACAACATTGTAACTCACTCACTTTCATAGCATCCTTTCCTTCCCTTCTTCCTCCTCTCTCTATCATGTCAATATTGCTACCCTTGGCTCTATTCTCTTTTCATCCAATGCATGAAACAAACCATAGTTGACTGTCATTATTTGTGACTAGTTATGTTCTATGGTGGTGCTAGTGGTAAAGAACCCACCTGCCAATGCAGGAAATGTATGAGACACAAGTTTGATCCCTGGGTTGGGAAGATCCTCTGGAGAAGGGAATGGCAACCTACTCCAGTATTTTTGCCTGCAGAATCCCATGGACAGAGGAGACTGGCAGGCTACAGTCTACAGAGTCGCGAAGAGTCAGACACGACTGAAGCAACTTAGCGTGCATATATATGTTCTATATAGGTGTTGTGAACAATGAATTTTCAAATGCTGAACTATTGCTCATACAGAAAGATTGGGTTGGGTTCTTTTGAGCCTCTGACCCATGATATTTTTGTCAACAGATCAATATATAATTTCATTTTATGTGTGTTCCTGTTTAAAGAAACTCATTTCGTATATATGATTGACATCAACAGCTCACTCATGGCCAACAACCCTATAATTTATGCCTGAGGGAAGCTTATCTAGTGTGTGTTTTCTCCATAAGTCACTTAATAGCCTTCTTGCCCTTAGAAATACCAGACAGCACTTCAGCACTATGCTTGGGGCCCTTTTAAACAACAACAACAAAAACACACAAAAATATACAAAAAACATGGCACTAAAGAGACTATGGAAAGGATACCTGTTTGCAGGATGAGCTGAGACAAGAGGACAGAGTGACCCTTCATTCAACCTCAGCTGGGAACGACTTGAGTGACTCACATTTTTCCCTGTCCTGTGCATGTAGACCAATGACCACAAAATCAAAGTGAGTATTGATGTAGGGGTTGCAAATCTATTTTAGCAAGAAGGTGAATTTGTAAAAATGGAATCCATGAATAATGAGGATCGGCTATGTGTGACTCTCCTCCACTCTCTCCCACTTGCCCCGAAGAGCCTCCACTTCATGGGTAGAAACACAATGATGCCTTGGTATAAGGGATTTGCTGGTAGCTCAGTGGTAAAGAATCTGCATGTAATGCGGCAGACTCAGGTTTGATCCCTGGGTCAGGAAGATCCTCTGGCGTAGGAAATGGCAACTCATTCCAATATTCTTGCCTAGGAAATCACATGGACAGAGGAGCCTGGTGGGTTGCAGTCCTTGGGATCGCAAAAGTGAGATATGACTTAGTGCATAAACAGTAGCAACATAAGATTGTGTACTTAAATGTATTATTCTTGTTTTCTAAATCTGTGTTCATTTCAGTGCTTTTAAACTTGGTGTAGAACTAGAAGAGGTAGCCTAGGTCTTTGTAATTTAAAAAATTTTAATTTTATCTTTTAGAGTGTGGAATATTTTTACTGATCATAATGTCTATCTTAATCATAGATTCCATAAAAAAATCCCAGTATTTTAGTGCTAAAAATTTCAGTTACAAATTGATCATTTGCTTATTTGTATTTTTTTTCTTTTTCCCCCTCATATTTTAAATTTTTATTGTGTATTTTAGTATTGTTGATGAACAATATTATATTAGTTTCAAGTGTGCAGCAAAGTAATTCAGTTATACATATGCATGTGTCTATTCTTTTTCAAGTTCTTTTTAAAAAACCCCATCTGCCCTGGTTATCACCAGCCCTGACCTGCACTTCACGGCTTTTTTTAAGACCCATCAAACCATGGCTACTGCAGGTGCTGCCCCTGACTAAGCGTTCAGCCCTTTCTACTTCCTGTGGAGAACCTTAGCACATTAAAGGTAGGCTGATTTCTCATCATAGGGTCAGTTTCCCCTTATAATATGGACGGAGGTGACAGTGCCAACAGTTAATGGTGCTCTGGGGGACACCATCTAGGGACAATTTCTGTCATAGCCCTATCACGGAGGGGAACAAAATCAGGAAGATGGAAAAAGATATCTTGCTCAACGCCACACAGGCACCTCAATGCAAAGCAACCCTGATAAAATTGGCCTGGGAATTCCCGTTGCAGCTTCAAGCTGAGAAAATTAAGTACTTGGACTTGGGTAAAAGGCAAAACCGCATCTGTAGGTTTGATTAATTTTCATAAGTAAGAGGACAGAGCTTGGCCCGGGGGAAAGAAGAGTTCTTCCTGGGCCAGTCAGGCTCTGGCTGATGAGTTATGAGAAATGACCAGGCAAAGGGAGACGCAGGGGGACCATCCCAAATAACACCAGCAGATGACTGCACTCCATCAGTCTGCAAAGGGCTCTGGGCACTACCTTCTGCAATAGGATTTGGCTGCAATAAAAAAAAAAAAAACAAAAACAAAAAAACAGGTGAACAGACCTGTGGCTGCAACACGGAGAAACAGAACCCAAGTCCCCAGCCTGAGTTGGCCCCATATCCGTCCAGTTTCCTGAGTGATACCAGCTGGCCTTCTGGGAGACCACCCTGCAGGGCTGTCCCCAGGCCCTCTGAGGCCTGCTGGGCTGGTCACACTGCCTCAGACCGGGTCTCACAAGGCAGAGGCATACTTCACAACTTCTGCCGAGTGGTCCCTGTTCTGCATTTGTGGTAAAGCACAGAGATTCTTAGATACAGAGACACACATTTAAGACACAGAAAGTAAGTCTGAGGCTGGAGAGAACACGATGTTACACTGATATTTAGAAGAGATGAGATGTTCCAATACTTGAAAATGTTATCCAAACTTTCAAAACCAAGTTCTTTTGCCTTGCCTTCAAAACCCCGAAGGTGCTGAAAATGCATCAAGGAAATACTGATGTATCTCAGCCAACATCTGGATTTTCAGGCTCCACAAAGATGTTCAAGAACTTCTTTATTATATCCACCCAATACTGCCTGAACATGATTAACACAAATCACAGATACAATCGATGCCTATAGAAACGTTAACACTTAACATAAACATTAACTCTCAATATGCTGCTGCTGCTGCTAAGTCACTTCAGTCGTGTCGGACTCTGTGCGACCCCATAGACGGCAGCCCACCAGGCTCCCCGTCCCTGGGATTCTCCAGGAAAGAACACTGGAGTGGGTTGCCATTTCCTTCTCCAGTGCAGGAAAGTAAAAAGTGAAAGTGAAGTCGCTCAGTCATGTCCGACTCTTTGTGACCCCATGGACTGCAGCCTACCAGGCTCCTCCATCCATAGGATTTTCCAGGCAAGAGTACTGGAGTGGGGTGCCATTGCCTTCTCTAACTCTCAATATATTTGGTTACAAATAAGCAACTAGCCCACCATTGTGAATTTAATTTCAAAATATGAATCATTTATTCATTTAGGATGTTTGTTGGGCATCTTCTATGTGCAGTTCATTTTGTTGAGGACCCCATGGAATAGGAAGGGGACTTCCCTGCCTCCAGACAATGAGCAAGCAGAAGTGGCTCATGGGTGGTGGAATCTTCTCCAGGGGCCCTGCTTCCATCCCCAGGACTGTGAAGACCCTGATTCTCTACTGTCTACACTTCTCCTCGCTTCCCAGTGTGACTGGCCAGAGTCACTACAGATGTAACTTCTTGGTGGAAATTCACTATACTGTGCATTTGAGGCTCAGCCCTGGAAATGGGATCCCCGACCCAGCTTGGGCCCAGAGACACAGCGTACAGAAGGCAAGTCTGGATTTTAAATAACTTCCTGGCAATTTTCAAGCACTTTCTTATTTGAGAACCTCTGCCATAATCCAATATTTCATTCCCCAAGTGGAGCTGGTAGAGAGAAAAGGGAATTGAGCTGTCTCCCTCCAGGATGTAGGGAAGAAGGGAGTCTGGAGATGGGGTGAAACTGGGCTGCCTGCTGCCACAGCTGGGAAGGGAACCAGGGAAGAAGTTTAAAGTCCCCCACACTGTGCCTGCTGACCTCAAGGCATGAAAATCCAGCTCCAACTCCCTTAGGGAGGGAAGGTTATCCAGACACTCCTCTGCCAGGGCACTGGGTCAGAGGCATGCTCGTCATGAAGCTGGATTTATGCACAAGGATTCAGTTGTTAAAAGTGAGCTAGAGTTAGTGAAGAATCAGTGAGCACAGGAACACATCCAAGTGGTCACTAGTGATGCCCTCTCATGCTCTCTTGGGGTTGTTGACTGTGGGCTGAAGCCTGGGTCAACCCAGAGTGGTTCCTAGGACATCTCCCCACCTCCAACCCCCACCATGGACCTCACTCAACCATTGTGTCCTGAAAACCACCTGGTCACCCACTCTGCTCTTGGGAAATTTAAAAACAACAGATAAAGTCATAGATGAGAGAATTCACATTGTTGGTGGCTGATACCCCTCACTGCCCTTCTCTTCCTTTGGGCATATCCCACAGGAAATTTGAACAGGTGGTAAAATTACTGAGTTTTCCCTGATCCTGATCCAGATGACCCTCCAAGACCCCTTCCCACTCAGAGAACGTCTGGACCTGTTGGCAAAGCCATGGTTATCTCACAGTGACTTGGCCTGTCCTGTCCCCTCTGGCGGTACCTGGAGAAGGTTTTTAGCTTCTGAGCACTATTTTACCTTCCTGTACCCCCACCTCATCCACACGATATTCACAGGGACCTGCAGCTGCTGGAGAAACCAGACCACATTTAAATCAAGGGGCACAGTGGTAAAGAATTCACATGCCAATGTAGGAGAATCAAGAGACAAGCGTTCAATCCCTGGGTCAGGAAGATCCCCTGGAGGAGGAAATGGCAACCCACTCCAGTATTTTTGCTTGGAAAATCTCATGGACAGAAGAGCCTGGAAGTCTACAGTCCATGGGGTTGCAAAGATTCAGACATGACTGAGCACACACACATAGACACACAAATGAAAGGATCACAACTACTAAAAGTTTTCCTAGGCATACATGAAAAATTGCCATCCCTTTTTTTCTGGTCAGTGAAAGAATAATTATGGGTGATTCATGATGGCAAAATACTATAGAAACATATGACGGTATCCTTAGATGTCATAAACCTGTGACATAAATATATCCAGTGCTTACATAGCTGGCAAAGGGTTCTATGAAAGAGAGAGATGGTCTGACTACACAGTAACTATAGGCAAGAAGTAGGATGGCAAAGACCAGAGTCCTGCTCTTCTGGGTGTGGGTTCAGTGGGAGAAGACTGCCTGCACAGGGCAGAGAACACACAGCGCACGAGCACAGACACGAACTCCCTGAAATATGAGTGCACCACCCTTCCTGTGGGCAGTCACAGAGGGGAGAGCTCCAAGGTCACCATTCTGGATTTACTTGATTCCCACACATCTGACCTACCTTCCTTTTCTGGATTCAAGTGCAGGTCTGCAGTTAGAAGCCCAGGACAGCACGGAGCGTGGAAAGTGAAAAAGCCCAAGACGGAGAGACGTATTTAAAGGGGAAACAGCAGATATGGAGAGAAAGCAGAAGACAAGCCTTACCAACTGGAGTCCTTCCTGTCTGTGCTGTGTCTGCAATTAGGGAAGTGGGCCTTCTCCTCCCATTTCAGCGAACCAGCCAGAAAGCAGAAGTGCAGATCCCCACGCAACTGGCCTCATTCACTTGCACAAATGGACCCCCCAGGGACATGGAACCCACCAGAACAGAGCGCACCAATGGCTTAGCCTGCTTGTGTTGAGCCAGTCAGGAAATTCACTCTCCCAAGGGTTCTTACTGAAGGAACTATGTCCTGAAGTGCTAGGTGTGTGTTAGTGTTAGTCACTCAGTTGTGTCTGACTCTTTGTGACCCCAAGGGCTGTAGCCCACCAGGCTCATCTGTGCATGGGGATTCTCCAGGCAAGAATACTGGAGTAGATACTGCTGCTGCTGCTGATTAGTCACGTCAGTCGTGTCCAACTCTGTGTGACCCTATGGAGGCAGCCTGCCAGGCTCTTTTGTCCATGGGATTCTCCAGGCAAGGGTAACAGAGTGGGTTGCCATGCCCTCCTCCAGGGGATCTTCCAGACCCAGGAATTGAAGCAGGGTCTGCTGCATTACAGGCAGATTCTTTATGCTGAGCCACCGGGGAAGCCCACTAGGGTGGATAGCCAGTCCCTTATCCAGGGGATCTTCCTAACTCAGGGATTAAACCTGGGCCTCCTGCATTGTAGGATGGTGAAGATTCTTCACCATCTGAGCCACCAGGGAAGCCCCGAAGTGCTAGCTGGGGTATACCAAAGTCATCTTGGTTGTTTTATACTTTAAACAGCCCCTGCATGCATGCGTATGTGATAAGTCACTTCAGTCATGTCTGACTCCTTGAGACCCAATGGACTGTAGCCCACCAGGCTCCTCTGTCCATGTGATTCTCCAGGCAAGAATGCTGGAGTGGGTTGCCATGTTCTCCTGCAGGAGATCTTACCAACCCAGGAATTGAACCTGCAATTCTTAGGTCTCTTGCATTGGCAGGCAGGTTCTTTACCAGTAGTGCCACCCGGGAAATCCCTTAAACAGCCCTGCTGCTGCTGCTAAGTCACTTTAGTCGTGTCCGACTCTGTGTGACCCCATAGACGGCAGCCCACCAGCCTCCCCCCTCCCTGGGGTTCTCCAGGCAAGAACACTGAAGTGGGTTGTCATTTCCTTCTCCAATGGATGAAAGTGAAAAGTGAAAGTGAAGTCGCTCAGTCGTGCCTGACTCTTAGCGACCCCGTGGACTGCAGCCTACCAGGCTCCTCTGTCCAGGGGATTTGCCAGGCAAGAGTACTGGAGTGGGGTGCCATAAACAGCCCTAGGACATTATAAATATCAAATTCCACCTGAACTCTGGATCAAATAAGAGAGAAATCCTACGAAAGGACTTATCAGCAATCTCAGGATGCTAATTTCTGTCTGGAGATTGGAGAGGTGAGCAGATATGGTCTTTACGGCAGGAAGGCCAGAGTTCAGCGTCAGAGTACCCATGCCAGCCATCTCTGACTCTGCTCTCAGACCTCCTGGCAGACAGCCACCTGTAGTACCAGCAGGAGACACAACTTCACAAAGGGCCTTTTGTGAGGTCCTTCAAGTTGAGACAGGCGGTGCTTTCCAAGGATCTACCAAACACCCACACACTCTGCAGGAAGCACAAATTTGAATGTCTCACTCCAGGCTGTGCCATTCCCTTCACCTGGAAAAACAGGTGGAGGAGCCTAGCCAGGCTTCACCCAGAAACAGGTGAGGAAATATCCTTGGAAAGGCAAGATGGAGAAACACCCTCTCCAGACACTTGAAGTTGGAAGGAGTTCGGCGGGTGCTTTTCTTGGGTGAGGCCAGGACACTCACAAGGATGTGTTCAGAAAAGTAACAGTAGCCAATCTGTACCTAAAGCTAGCAAAAATGACAGCTCAATGCAAAAAAGCATTACCATTTTACGAGTGATAAACCCAAGGCACAAACAAGCTTAGTGCTGACATCTGATGACTGTGAGATGGATGATGACAAGGATGGCAAGCAGAAGCAGCTCCCTTGCAGGGTGTCGGCTGACCTGCACAATATCCCTAAAGATAGTGGCTGCTGTAATCCCCAACTCACACATCTGGGTATTGGGCTCTGAAAAGTCAGTTGCTTCTCAAAACACGCACGGGTATTAGTGGGAGAGCCAGTGTGGGAAGCCAGCCCTTCTCTTAGCTACTGCCTTCCGGTCCTCAGCTGAATGTGAAAAGACGCTTCTATCAACACATCCAAATGCAAGCTCAGGGCTTTGCAACACGAGCATCACCAGCAATTTGCAAGAATTTTGGCTTAAGAACTCCATCCATGTAACTGCTGCAGACAAAAAAACTAAGCCCTTTCAGACAGTTCTCTCCCCTCCTCATTCCTGAAAATAATGTATCACCAATCTCATGCACCTTATCTTCTAACCTTCCAAACACATCCACTTTTCAATCAAAACCTAATCACACCACTTTTCTGCTAAAGATTCATCACTGTCTGCTCTCTGATCTCAGGATGAACACCAATTTCTTAGCATCCACATCAGTTACCCTCAGATCTTACTACCCTTGGCTTTCTCTGTACAGCATCCTGGATGTGCTCAGACCATCCACCTCCCCTCAAGGTACCATGTGCCTTTCTGTTGTAATACTGACCACAGTTCTGACTTAATTTTAATTTACCTTTACTTAAATGTGTGTGATTATTTGATGAATTCCTATCTTGAAAAATGTAGGCTGAGATATCTATTCATCCCTCTCTCTCTTTTTCACTTTTTAAATGAACTTTTAATTTTATGATATATTTAAATTTACAGAAAAGTTGCAAAGATTGTACAGGGAGCTTTCCTATACCCCTACATCCAGCTTCCCTTATTATTAACATCTTACATGAGTATGGTACATTTCTCACCATTAGTGAACCAACAGTGACAAATTATTAGATTATACTTTATTATTTTCTTTGGGTTTCCTTAGTCTTTACCTACTGTAACTTTTTTAACTGTTCCAGGAACCCAGCCAACATATCATATTATACTTAGTTGTTATACCTCCTTAGGCAATTGTTTGGCTACAACATGCTCTCAGACTTTCCTTGTTTTTTATAATCTTGACAGTTTTGAGAAATACTGGTCAAGTGGTTTGCAGAATGTGCTTCAGCTGAGGTTTATCTGATGTTTTTCTCATGGTTACTCTGGGGGTTATGTGTTTGGGGGAGGAAGAACACAGACGTAAGTTGCGTACTATCAACACGACTTGTAACCACTGATGTTAATCTTTGATCCTTGGCAGAGGTGGTGGTTGTCAGGTTTCTCCACCGCAACATTGCTCTCCCACCCCATCCCCTTTCCACATCACCCTCCTTGGAAGGAAGAATTTCTGCATGACTTGCACTTAAGGACAGCTGAGATACCTCCTTGAGGGGAGAGTATCTATATCAATTGTTTGAAATTCTCCTGCAGAGGAGATTTGTCTATTCTCTCCATTTATTAGGTAAGTATGGATTCGTGGATATTTATTTTTTTATCCATTAGGTTGTAATCTAATGCTACTTTATTTTGTGGCTTAAATTACTCCAGCCTGGTTATGGGAACACTTATAACTGGCTCCCGTGTTCCTCTGACACACCTGCATCACTGTGGGGCTTTTGGGGGACTTTTTTTGTTTTGTTTTCTTTACCTTTGGCATGACAAGATACTCCAGGCTTATCTTGTTTGTTTTTTGTTCCTATCCCAGAATCTATGGTTTGTATTCCTTTTTATTGAGGATCTGGGCACTCAAGATCTGGGCACTAGGCATGCTTGCTGCTACCAGGATGTCACTGTTCTAGACCTTGTTACATGACAGAGCAAAGAAATACATGTGTATACTTAACCTGAATATGTAATACATGTCTAAAATATTTCTGTATATATCCCTCTGTATCTGTATGAATCCACATGAGAGTTTCTACTGATGTCTCTCCATCCCTCTGTTTTCTGGAAGAGAAAATTTTTGAAAATTAATATAATCTCTTCCTTAAGTAATTCACCAATGAAACCGTCTTTTCTGGGTGCTTTTTTGGAAGGGAGGTTACAAATTATTGATTTAAATTGAAAAGACATGGATATTCAAGCTAGTTTTCTTTCTATGAGTTTCAACGGTTTGTGTCTTTCAAGACAGTCTGTTTCACTTAATTTACCACATTAGTGAGAACCGAATTGTGTTATCAGATCAGATCAGATCAGATCAGTTGCTCAGTCGTGTCCGACTCTTCGCAACCCCATGAATCGCAGCATGCCAGGCCTATTTCATTATTGTCCACTTATCCACTGAATCAGTGACCTCTTTTTTATTTCTGATATTGCTAATTTGTGTCTTCTCTCTTTTTTCCTGTTTACCTTAACTAAAAGTTTATTAAGTTTGTTGATCTTTTTCAAAGAACCCATTTTGAGTTTTATCAACTTTCTCTATTGTCTTCCTGTTTTCAATGTCAGTTATTTCTATTCCAATTTTAATTATTTTCTTCTTCTTGCTTTAGAGAAATGTGCTCTTTTTTTCTGTAGTTTTGTCAGGTTGAAAAACGGTTTGCTGATTTTATATTTTATTTTTATCTAACATATGCACTTAATGCTCTAATGTATGCACTGCTTTTGATGCATCCCGTGAATTTTGGTTAAGTTGTATTTTCATTTTTATTCAGTTCAAAGTATTTTAAAATCTATCTTCAGACTTTTTTCTGAACCCACAATGTATTTCAAAGTTAGTTGTTCAATTTCTAAACATTTGGGGATTTTATAACTTTCTGTTACTAATTTCTGGTTTAATTCCATTATGTTTGGAGAACATAATTTGCATATTTTTTTCATTTAAATTTGTTTACGTGTTTTTCAAGAATTTGTTCTGTCTTGGTGAATGTTCCATGTGAGTTTGAGAAGAACGGGTACTGGCACACAAGCAAATATCAATAAACCTAATCACATGAATTTTTTTGTTTCTCAAGAAGTACATGCATATATTAATAAATATTATGTATATACTATACTGGTGAGCAGTAGCATTGTTTTAAAAATAATATAAATATCTTAATTTAAAATACTCTATTACTAAAAAATATTAACCATTAACCATCAATGAGTCATAAAGTTTTTGCAATAGTAACACCAAAGATACACTGATCATAGATCACCATATCAAATATAATAATGAAAAAGTTTGACATATTTTGAGAATTACCAAAATGTGACGCAGAAACATGAAGTGAGCAAATGCTGTTGCAAACACTGCACTGATAGAATCGCTTGACATAGAGCTGCAACAAACCTTCAATTTGTAAAAAGCATCAATACCCATGAAGCACAATAAAGTGAAAATGGAAGTGAAGTCGCTCAGTCATGTCCGACTCTTTGCAACCCGTGGACTGTAGCCCACCAAACTCCTCCATCCATGGGATTCTCCAGGCAAGAATACTGGAGTGGGTTGCCATTTCCTTCTCCAGGGGATCTTCCCGACCCAGGGATCGAACCTAGGTCTCCCACATTGCAGGCAGACGCTTTAACCTCTGCACCACCAGGGAAGCCCTTAAATGCAAGCATACAGTCTCTCAGAAAACCTCCTACAGAGACACAGAACTTCAGATCCAGGTACTAACATCAAAGATTTCAAGGGAGGAAAGGCAATAGTGAAGTAGCTCAGTCGTGTCCGACTCTTTGCGACCCCATGGACTGTAGCCTACCAGGCTCCTCTGTCCATGGGATTTTTCCAGGCAATAGTACTGGAGTGGATTGCCATTTCCTTCTCCAGGGGATCTTCCCAACCTAGGGATTGAACCCGGGTCTCCCACATTGTAGACAGACGCTTTACTATCTGAGCTATGGCTTTTGCCCAATAAAGCGAAGTGCAACAAAATAAGGTCTGCTTGATTTTTTCCATTGTTGAATTGGATATCTTATAAGTATCAAGTCGATGAAACAGTGCTGCTCAGGTCATATATATACTTCTGATTTTCTATCTACTTCATATATCAATTACTGGCAGAGGTGATGGAAATTTTCAGTTGTAATAGTGGACTTGTCTAATCTCCTTTCAGTTCTGTGTTTGGCTTATGTATTCTGATGCTTAAACATGTGCACACATGTTTAAGCCTGTTGTGTCTCCTTAGATGGTTGATCCATTTATTATTATGTAACATGCCTCTTTCTTTATCTCTGGTACTCTTCCATTTTCTGAATCTGCTTTGTCTAAAATTAATATAGCTACTCTGATATTCTTTTGATTAGTGTTAGCATGGAATATCTTTCTCCATCACTTTACTTTTACTTTATATGTGTTTTTACATTTAGAGTGGGTTTTTTGTAGATAGTAGATGTGTCTTGTTTTTTAAACCATTCTGACAATCTCTGTGCTTTAATTTGTAGGCTTATACCATCTGTGGTGGCTCAGAGGGTAAAGCGTCTGCCTAGAGTGCGGGAGACCTGGGTTCAATCCCTGGGTCGGGAAGATCCCCTGGAGAAAGAAATGGCACCCCACTCCAGTACTCTTGCCTGGAAAATCCCATGGACGGAGAAGCCTGGTAGGCTACAGTCCATGGGGTTGCAAATAGTGGGACATGATTGAGCGACTTCACTATAACATCTGCATTTAAATTGATTATTTACTTAATTGGATTAATATCTACAACGCTTGTATCTTTTTTTTTTTTTAACTCACTGCTGTTTGTTGTTTCTTTTTTTCCCTCCTGTTTCAGCTTTCTGTGGTTTTAATCAAGCATTTTATATCTTCTCAGCATGTCCTTTAAAAATTTTAGTGATTGTCCTGTAGCTTACACTATACATTTTAAAACTTAAATTCCATCTTTAAATAACACTATACTGCTTTACACATACAAGGACCTCATAACAGGGTATTCTCAATTCCTCCATCCTGTCTTCAAGACAATGCTGTCTTTCATTTTGTGTATCCATATGTTATAATAATCCAATATGCTGTTACTTCTATTGCTTTAAACAGTTACCTTCTGACCAATTATGATTATGAAAAGCAAAATAACTTATTTTTTTCCTTTTTCACATAGATCCAAGCTTTGTACCTATATCATTTTCCTTCTACTATTAAATAGTAAGAACTTCTTTTAATATTTGCTGTAGGGGCAGTCAGCTAGTGGTGAATTTTTTTTTAAAGTCTTTATTGAGTTTGTTACAATAGTATTTCAGTTTTATGTTTTGTTCTTTTGGCCATGAGGCATGTGGGATCTTAGCTCTCCTACCAGAAATTGAACCTGCATCCTCTTCATTGGAAGGTGAAATCTTAACCATTGGACTACCAGGGAAGTCCCCGAATTTTCTGTTTTTGAAAAGTCCTTATTTATCCTTCTTTTGAAGGGTAAATTTGATGGATATAATATTCTAGGTTGTTGCTTTTTTTTCTCTTTCCTTTCAACACTTCATATCTTTCACCACACCATTTCTCATTTGCATTGTTTTTGATGAGACGTATGCTCTGATTATTATCCTTATTCCTCTGTAGGTAAGAGTTTCAGTTTTGTTTTTTCAACTGGACTCTCCTACAAGTGTATCCTTTATATTTGAAACAAGCAGTCCCTCACCCTCCTCATTTACATGCCAAGCCAGTGTTCCCCAGTCATCCCAGGGTCAGGTGCCAGGCAACTAGGAACAGCCTGTATGCACTAGAGTCCACTGAGATTATTCAAACTAGCCAATTCCAAGCTTACCTACTATATCTCATTTGTTCTTTCCCACAGAAACCACAACCAAGGCTCTTGTAAGCATTTTCTTCTCTCCCTCTGCATCCTGGCAAACCCTGGCACTTCCTAATGTAGCCCTGCATGGTGTGCTATACCTCCTATTTCTAAGGATCTATGGGTATAAAGGTCAGTTTTCATTCCAATCCCAAAGAAAGGCAATGCCAAGAATGCTCAAACTACTGCACAATTGCACTCATCTCACACGCTAGTAAAGTAATGCTCAAAATTCTCCAAGCCAGGCTTCAGCAATATGTGAACCGTGAACTTCCTGATGTTCAAGCTGGTTTTAGAAAAGGCAGAGGAAACAGAGATCAAATTGCCAGCATCTGCTGGATCATGGAAAAAGCAAGAGAGTTCCAGAAAAGCATCTATTTCTGCTTTATTGACTATACCAAAGCCTTTGACTGTGTGGATCACAATAAACTGTGGAAAATTCTGAAAGAGATGGGAATACCAGACCACCTGATCTGCCTCTTGAGAAATTTGTATGCAGGTCAGGAAGCAACAGTTAGAACTGGACATGGAACAACAGACTGGTTCCAAATAGGAAAAGGAGTTCGTCAAGGCTGTATATTGTCACCCTGTTTATTTAACTTATATGCAGAGTACATCATGAGAAACGCTGGACTGGAGGAAGCACAAGCTGGAATCAAGATTGCTGGGAGAAATATCAATAACCTCAGATATGTAGATGAAAACACCCTTATGGCAGAAAGTGAGGAGGAACTAAAAAGCCTCTTGATGAAAGTGAAAGTGGAGAGTGAAAAAGTTGGCTTAAAGCTCAACATTCAGAAAACGAAGATCATGGCATCCGGTCCCATCACTTCATGGAAATAGATGGGGAAACAGTGTCAGACTTTATTTTTCTGGGTTCCAAAATCACTACAGATGGTGACTGCAGCCATGAAATTAAAAGATGCTTACTCCTTGGAAGGAAAGTTATGACCAACCTAGATAGCATATTCAAAGGCAGAGACATTACTTTGCCAACAAAGGTTCATCTAGTCAAGGCTATGGTTTTTCCTGTGGTCATGTATGGATTTGAGAGTTGGACTGTGAAGAAGGCTGAGTGACGAAGAATTGATGCTTTTGAACTGTGGTGTTGGAGAAGACTCTTGAGAGTCCCTTGGACTGCAAGGAGATCCAACCAGTCCATTCTGAAGGAGATCAGCCCTGGGATTTCTTTGGAAGGAATGATGCTAATGCTGAAACTCCAGTACTTTGGCCACCTCATGTGAAGAGTTGACTCATTGGAAAAGACTCTGATGCTGAGAGGGATTGGGGGCAGGAGGAGAAGGGGATGACAGAGGATGAGATGGCTGGATGGCATCACTGACCCGATGGACGTGAGTCTGAGTGAACTCCAGGAGTTGGTGATGGACAGGGAGGCCTGGCGTGCTGTGATTCATGGGGTCGCAAAGAGTCGGATACGACTGAGTGACTGATCAGATCTGATCTGATGGGTATAAAAACTTCTATCTTCATGACAGTTATTTCTGTGTCTGTGTGTCTTACCATACCCCAGGTACCCTTAAAACAAGGTTTCTAGAGATAAAGCCAGAGAAAGTGGAGACCTTCTTAAGACTGTGACTCACTGAAATTTCTCTCTTTCAACCTAGTCCACAATTGGCCTCACCAAAATGATCATTTAAGAGTTCTGTCTCTTTAGGGCTCCAATAGCTTCTGCTCTAGGTAAGCAGGATTTGGTGTTTCTGGAAGCACCAAAAATAACATTTGGTCCATAAACATTTCTCAAATGAACAATGAATGAATGAGTGAGATGTAACTGCAGTTTTATCCAGATGGGTGCCCTAATAGTTCATCTCAAATCTACAATTTCTAGGTGCCAATATGTCCTAAGACCTCTGTTTCCCAAATCTAAAAAAGTATCACTGATTCTCAATTAGTCCAGCTTTGTAATAGTCTAAGAATAAAAGTTGACAACACTCCAACAAGTTCTACTTGTTGGAGCTGAAACTGGAAGATGGTGTCTCTTTTCTTTCACCCTTACCTGGTGTCTGTCTTATTAGAGATGGCCCAAAAATATTTGTCAGATAAATAAATAAATGAATAAGTAATAAGATATGATTACTCCTTAACAGATGATCCATGTGCATTTGTCAAATGAAAGAATGAATGATCAGATATGATTTTTCTATAGTAGATGGTCTATAACTACATCATACCTATGAATTTATAAATGAATGAATAAATGATTCAGATGTGATTATCTGATCCATAAACATTTGTCGAATGAATAATGAATGAGTGAGTGAGTGAGATGTGTGATTGCAGTTTTTTCCAGACAGGCGACCCATCTCAAATCTAAGGCAACCCACAGGTACTTCAGGGTCCTAAGTCTGGTCCACCCAATTTCACTCTAAATAACTAGAGAACCCAACATCCTCTGACATACAGTGCATACCCTTTCTCTACTTTCTCCCCAGGAACTCTGAGACCAGTCCTAAACTACTTCTGCCTCAACTGACTGGATGTCTTTTTTTTTCATGCAGATCTGGAATGCAGAAGGAAAAAAAATTACTCTTCCCCAAATACGATAGTTAGAAAACCTTCGTATGTCCCATTTAGATACTGTCCCGTGTTACTTGCATGCATGTATGCTAAGTCACTTCAGTCGTGTCTGACTCTTTGCAAGCCTATGGACTGTAGCTCACCAGGCTCCTCTGTCAATGGGATTTTCCAGGCAAGAATACTGGAGTGGGTTGCCATTTCCTCCTCCAGTGGATCTTCCCAACCCAGGGATTGAACTCACGTCTCTTAAGTCTCCTGCATTGGCAGGTGGATTCTTAACCACTAGCACTACCTGGGAAGCGCTGGTTAATTAATAAATCATAATCTTGTGGCAAATTACAGGGACATTGTGGACCTTATTGTCTTAATTCCCTTCTTTTCCTTCTGCTTAACCATTAAAAACATTTGAGGCCTAAACCAAGAAAATTACAATAACTCTGCAAAATTAAGGGCCTTGTGCTTTGAAAGCAATATTGACATTTCCCTTTTACCTGAATAGTAAGATCAAGCTGCATTTTCCATGCCTTATTTTAGGCAGAACCTTCTTGTAGAGTCACAGAAAGCCTTGCATTCTTGGGGTGGAGAGGTGGTCTGTGACATGGTCACGGGACCCAGCTCAAGACAGAGTCCCTGGGTCCAAACACTGACTCCACTGCTTTTAAACCAGGCAGCTGAGCCTCAGCTTTCTTCATAAGGAAAATAAGGATCATGTTGGAACCCACTTCCAATAGTGGTGTGGAGATTCCATTGTCAGTGTGTATGAAGTGCTCACAGTGCACGGCCTGGCACTTGGGACACGCCCCAGGTTGATAATGAGGGTGGCCTAGTGGCAGTCAGGGTAACAACAGCGTGCACCTTCACTCTTGGTGGAAATGACTTCCTTGGGTAGATTTTCTCATCCTTTCACTTCTAGGATGGCATGTTCACCTGTCTCCATGGTTCTGTGGCTGTCAGCAGGCTCAGATGACACCGTAATTACAAGTGTTCCCCTAATGCTAACTGTGGTGGGAGGGGGATAACTCTATTATTATCATGCCTTTTTTTAATGAAAGGAACATTGAGGTGTTTAGGGGTGAAATTTCATAACATCTGTAGTTTACTTGGAGTGCACTTCAGAAAAAAATATGGCAAAATAGTACCACAACTAAGCTTTGAGTATATGCATAATACACGGGTGAGCATATTAGAAAATATTCAAGATAAAAATGTAAGTTTTTTCATGCAAAAATATTTTTAAAAATGAGCATAAAACCCGTCTTGCATAATATGGGCTTTAAAGACAAATTTTAAGCCTGTCCCTATCAACCACCACTTTGACGGCATGAGGGTCCATGATTATCCACAAGGACATCTCTGGGCTTTATGGATCTTACTGGAAAAAGTGTGGATTTATGGGTATTACTAGGGCTAACCAGGTGGCTCAGATGGTAGAGAAACCGCCTGCAATGTGAGAGACTTTGGTTCCATCCATGGGTCAGGAAGATCCCCTGGAGGAGGGCATAGCAACCCATTCCAGTATTCTTGTCTGGAGAACCCCATGCACAGAGGAGTCTGTTGGGCTACAGTCTATGGGGTTTCAAAGAATTGGACATTGAGTGACTAAGCACAGCACATGGGTCTTACTGGAAAAAGTGGGGATGACCACAGCCTGCTAGACCCAAACACCCCCTCTCCAAGCACATAAAGTGATGGAGCGTATCAAAGAATAAGGTACAAGAAACTTTGAAAACACAGAGCCTGAAACAAAATATTCTCTATTATGATGTTACCTAAAATATTTTGTTCACAGAAACCTCCAACTGCTAAAATGACTACCATTTTACCCTCCAAGGAACAGATGACCTTTATCACAAGAATTGTTTAGGTTCAACATTTCCCACCTAAAAAATAAGCTCTGCTCCCCCTAGAAGATGCCCTTCTCCTATTGGCTGGGTGGTGCCCACCTATTTAGGCAGCACTGCTTATACTCATGCTAATTAGCATTTTATTTTATAAATTGCATCTGGACTGGGGGAACTATAAATTTCTGACAAAAACCAAATCTTTGGCCTGTTTCCAGTGGGACCCTGAAGCTGTCTTGAGTATTGTACAAGGAGAGTGCTGGCTCCCCAGGCATGCTCCAGGCGTGGATCTGTCTTTTTGCACCTAAGCTGTATGATGCAGTAAAGACCTCACTGGAGGAAAACGCTTGTTGGCACCCTGCTATGCAGAGGGGTTTCTGTCTGACAGCCTCTGAGTCAGCCTAGGCCAAATATGAGCTGTGATGACTGAGGGTCTGAATACAGTGAGACACAAGGACCTTCTGGTGGGTTCATATTACTGTATATTATTACCAGCTTCCCACTGTGCACCTAGCTGGGAGGGAACTTGGCATAAAATCAGTCCCTGGTTATGATAAAGATATTTACTTAAAAATACTGGCTATGAAAAATTAATCTCTCATAAGAAAAACACTAATGTAAGAATCTGATTCTTATTTTGAGAAATCACTAGGTTTGCTATCAAATTTAAACAGAAATGACCTTGGCGAAACGTGAGGATGTTTTCTGTTTTTAAGATTTTTTTGATGTGGACCATTTTTAAAATCTTTAAAGAATTTGTTACAATAATGCTTTGGCTTTTTGGCTGCACAGCATGTGGGATCTTAGCTCCCCCACCAAGGATCGAACCTGCACCCCTACACTCGAAGGCTAAGACTTAACCACTGGACTGCCAGGGAAGTCCTAGTGTTAGGACTTTAAATTCTGATGAATTAAAAGGATTCATTTGACCTCTGAACCTGTTCACCAATGTCCTCCTGGTACCAGAGTAGTGACAGGCGCACGGTAGGAGTTCAAGAAAAAACCTGCTAATTTAATAACTATACAAAATGCAAGGCTAAGGAGATGTTCACTGGATTATAAAATAGTCCATTTGTTTCAAAACCATGTCTCATAAAACAATCACATTTAACTGGGTTTTAAAAATTATTTCCCTGATTTGTACAAAAATGAAATAAAACAGTCATTCCTAGTTATTTGTGGTAATTATGTTTTATAAAGTTGCCACTAACACTGAATTAGCAAATATTGAACCCATTGCTACAAGGGGCAATACATGGCTAAGTTCCTAAGAGTCTCATGTTATCTTTTCATTAACCAAATAATACATAACCTTGTTTTCTGGATGTTCCTGTTTAAAGAAATCTTGTATTTTATTTATATATATATATAGTTGATTCATTAATATTGAACTCACAAAAAAGCCCTATGACCCATGCCAAAAGGAAACTTACCCTACACACGTGTTTTCCCTGTTAAGGTACATCACAGCCTTCCTGTGCACAGCACGTTAGACAGCACTTCAGCACTGTGTTTGGGGATCAATTTAAACTGTAAAATCATCAAAAAAAGCACAAAAAATACACTACTCAACTGATGTCAAAAAGAGCACCATTCTTAGGGTGAGCTGAGACTAGAAGGCAGAACTTCACCTTTTTCAGCCTAAGCTAGGGACAAGCACATCAGATGACTCAAGTATTCTGCTGCTCTGCATGTGTCCACAAAGGGCCACAGAAGCATCATGGGTATTGATTCAGGGGTCACAGAAAAAATTTGGTGAGCAGGCAAATTTACAAATATGGAACCTGTGGAAAGCTAAATATAAGTCTTAGATTCATTTTTTATTCACAAGGGGGCTCAGTGGTCACAAAGTAGATGGGAAAGTACAGGCTACTGTAAAACATCAATACAAGGGTTAAGAGATACTAATATTTGGAAATTTATATCTCAATTCATCTCAGCTCCCTCCTGATAACCATGTTTTCCTTTTTTTGCTGGCTCTCGAATAAGATGTGTCTTGGGACTCTCAAAAAATGTAAGCAGTAATTACATTTACTAAAAATCAGTCTACTGTGTAAAAAAAAAGTCTGTCTGGTTTACTATCGTAGGTGTTGATGTTTGCTGTAGATGAGCTGTACAGCTCACATGTCATAATCAATGCCATATACACAAGGCAATGCAGCAAATAAGTAAGGGAATAAACAGACTTTGCACTCAGAGGGCCCTGCTGCTCACCAGCTCTCCAGCCTTAGGAAGTTACTCTCCTCAAAAAGGGTACAACTTCTACTTTATTTGGGATGCTCTTCTTTTAGAGGAAAGAAAGGGAAAAAATGGTAAATCAGCAGTGTTTGTTAATTATGAGTGATGTTGCACTTTTCTGAAGTTTTTAAATGGTTGCAGTGAAGAATAAATGAGATCATATCTGATCAAGTCCTGGTGCTGGGCCTGCTCCTTCTTTCAACTTGACTGGAAACAGCTTAAGTGCAGAGAGGGATCTTGGCTACTGCAATAGCCCTAGCACCTAGCACCGTTCCTGGCTGGTGAGAGGTATTCAGTGAATCAATATAATGAACAGATCAAGAAACCAGCCAACAAAACAGCCTCGGTTGGACAGGTAGATTGGAGAGGCTGGCAGAAGCAAAGAGTGCCACATGAAGTTTTTTGGTCATTCTGAAGTTGTTTTCTGTGTGTTTGTTCTTAACTGTTCCTGTAGAAATGTAGTTGCTCCATAAAAATGCCAAACATGCTAGGTTGTCATATATGATAAATATCAAAATATCAGATAGCTTGGATGTTGATAGAGTAAAGATGTCACAATTCCCTTCATTCTAAAATCACCCTCTAGAAAAAACAAGAGAAATGCCATGAAACTAATAGACCCCACTCACCCTGAACAACAATCTGAGGGGAGCAGGAAAATGCAGCAAAGTTTTGTCCTGGGAGCATGAATACCTTTAAGGAAGATGGTCAAGGAAGCAGAGGTGCTTCTGCAGACCCCAAAGCCTGCAGAGATGGGGCTTCTACTGAGCAGGTGGAAGGCAGCCAGCCATCCCCTGGGGGTAGAGAGGAGATTCTGAATGGCTGGCAGCCACCCTTAAAGAAGTAAAGGTTTAGCCAATTCTCTCCCTTCCTTCCTTCCTTTCTTTCCTTCTTCCTTCCTTCCATTTTCCTTCCTTTTCTCTCCTCCCTCTCACACACATACACACACACAGAAACACACACAGCATTACTGAAAATGAGGAAAAGATTCTGTTAGGCTAGAACACATCCTAGGCCTCTCCCTGACATGATTCATTTCCGAGATGAGGAACTTACCTTGTGTCTGTACAGTGACACTAAGAGGGAAAAAAGGAGAGAAGCAACAAGAGAAACAAACAGCACACAAAGAACACTGGCTGGAAAATCGTCCCAAGGGGCAGATGAAATCACAGCCACACATACCGCCATGGAGCCAAAGGACTTAACAGAACAGCCACTGTTAGAAACAGTAGCTCTAAATGGAGAAACAAAAGGCAGAGGATGAGGTGGGGAGGCAAGAAAAGTCATGGGAAATAAGCCAGCAATCAGGGGGAAACACAGGAAAGAAATGATGTCTGTTATTTCCAACAGAAAAAAAGAGAACAGATACTAACACTGTGAATAAGGCCATGGACAGGATGGAGTAGCTTGAAAAGAATGAAATGAACAAAGAGTGGAAGAATACAACAGAAGAAGACTAGAAGGACAGAGGAGAACCAAAGTGTGTAAGATTGACATTCCTGAAGTAGAGAATTTAAATAAAGGGGTGGGAAAGATGTTTAGAATTTCAATTAAATTTCAACTTCCCCTGCATTCTCTTATCCAGGATCTTAGGAAAGGAAGGAAAGTTCTGGGCTTCAGACTTCTTGTCAGCCATGCTCCAAGCCAGCAGACAGAGGGCAGATGTTCCCAGAGGGGTCGGGCATGTCTAGACCAGAAACAAAAGGTTCAGCTGGGCTAAGGGCTGGTTACAAACATCACCATTTCAGGACAGGGACTGAAAGTACTGTGGGTGGTGGACAGGTTCTAATGCTTCTGCCAAGAGTCCAAAGGCCAAGCAGGCCCATTACACCCCCAAGACTGCTTCAAAATCACTCCAGATGCTTCTTATTGTGCAGATGGGGGTGGGAGGACAGAGGTCGGTACAGCAGCCTACAGAGTCTAAAGTCTGAGGGCCTGTGCTGCTGGCCCCAGTGTTGGGTGAGCACATAAAATCACAGAAGAATGTTTTCAACAGTAAGTTCAATAGCAAAGCTCTAGGCAGGAACAGTGATTCTTCACGTGGACCCAGGTAACAACCACCCGGGTACCTTAAGTACTGGTGATCGTGCCTTTACCCAAATTCAGAACTTCCAGAGGTGGGGCCCAGATAGCACTGTCTGTTTAATTTTCCAAGTGATTCTCGTGAGCAGCGGGGACAGAGAACCACTATTCTAGAATTATTGCCTCTGTACCGAAGGTTCAAAACTGGCCCAAACAGAGCTGGCTGATGACGTGAGCAACAGCGTGGGCTACCGAATGGAAGAAAAATGGAAAGAGTAGAAAATTCAAAGTTTTACACAGAATTCTAAAGAAGAAATAAGAAAGGCACTCAGGAAATCACGTTTAGTTCAGTAAAGCCTCCGCACACACTGATTTTTAGACATACTGATTGTGCTAACTCAGCGACTCAGGTAGAAGTGTCTTGCCCCCAAGTCCTCCTAGCCCATCGCGCGTGCGTGACGGCCGGGGGTGGGGTGGGGCATGAAGTCCGCTTGGGAATCCACACGTTTTGCTGCACTTCCTGATGTCGGGCTGAATCATGAAAAGGAAGTTCTATAATTCGCAAACCCGTCCAACTGCTTCACTTGTGGTGTTTTTATCTCTCCCGAAATTGAGCAGCACAGGAATTTCAGAGACAGGCAAATGTCACGTCTCTCTTACGCCGCCCAGAATGAGGATGAGGCAAAGATGGAGCCTGGGGACCGGGCAGGCGCCCAGCTGGGGTGGGTCCCCCGCACAGGGTGGGTCCCTCCGCCCGTCCCCTCCCCATCACAGGCTCCACGGGTGCTGCCTGCCACAGGATGCACCTGCCTCTCAGCCCGCCTTGCCCTTTCCACTGCCCTCGGAGCTCTCAAATGCACGGGGTCACGTTCCGTTCCCAGAAGTGAGAGTCTTTTGTTTTCTTGTATTGGCAGGAACAGAACATGGTCATGTGATCAGCATTGCAGTATTCCTCATTTTGCCTTGAGGAAGAATACATTCCCTCTTGAAATCTTCCTTTTAAAATGGACAGACTTTGGATTCCAGGTATTTTGAGGAAATGGCATTGGATTTTCTATTTTACTGCAGAGAAGTTAATCAGTACTAAAATTTTCCCCATTAACTCTAAATCCTCTTGAACAAAAAACGAGCCTATTCTTTCAGAAACTATACCGAACCAAGCGTGCTTAACTCCAGGATATATTACTTAGTATTCTCCAAGACAGGGTTCCCATTAGACTGCTCCAGGAGCACAACTGGGAACCATTTCAGGCCCTATGTGAGTGACCTGTCACTAAACTAGACTGTCATGGTGTGTGCACGTGTGCATGTGTGTGCATGCACATGTGTGTGTGCTGTGTGTGTATCTGTGTGATGGAGGTTGCTGTGTTGGGAATGAAAGGGCCAGACCTGATTCTTGTGGTCTCATCTCAGGGATGTGGGCCTCCTGCTGACACCATCACCTCTGAGGCTAGAGTCCTTTAAAGAAACAGGAGGCACCCAGGATCCACACGTGGAAAAGAGTGCAACAATGCACTGTTGACACACAGCAGTATCAAGACCGAGGAACGGTGTGTGGGGGATAGAACCTTGTGTCTCCTCACTCCCCAGGAAGGACCCCATAGGGCTCAGGTATAACACAGAGTGGTTAATCTGTCCCAAAACTATATTGCAGTGGAGATACTAGTTCTACTCTGCCCCACACAGAGCCACCTGCCACATGAGGCTAGTGACCCCTGAAATGTGGCCACTGTGATTGAGAACTGATTTTTACATTTTATTTCATTTTAAGTATTTGCAGTATAAACAGCCATATGTGGCTGGTAGCAATGCTCTGAGCAGCACAGTTCTAGATCCTTTCCAGGGAAGCTGGAGAGAGGCCACGTGTCCTCAACTGGGCAAGATGTCAGAGGTGAGCAGCAGGCAGTTCCTCCATCGGACCAATGCGATAGGACTGCAGGTCAGCAATGGGAATCTCATAAATTCACCCCAAGGAACACGCTGTGTGGTCCAGACACCTCTCCCTTCCAGATGTTTTTTCTACTTGGGCCAAGCTTGGAGCTCTAGGTTTTCTCTTAATTAACAAGAGACACACTTTATTCCAAATACCTAGCTTACTGTATTCAAACTCTATGTGACATATTGAAATGTAAGGAGGGGACATTAAAAGTCTCTACACATGCGCAGAGGGCCCCATGGTGGAAGCATAGAGCTCACAACAATGTCCTCAGCAAGGTCTCCAAACCAATGTAAAAGTACATGACTGGGGTCCAAAATAATGTCAAACTGTGTTTTAGAGCTTCAGGGTTAGAGTGCTGCCAGGACCCCCTGAGCTGGTTGTCCTTGTCCAGTCACTTGGGGACAGGAGAGAACACACCATAAGAGCTGCCTGTTAAAACCCAGCAGGGTTCCCCAGGGCACCACCAAAGAATAGACACACACTTGCTTCAGAGTCAAGTGACACTTGGGCCAGAGCTACTCTTTCTGTGTTGTTGTTGTTGTTCAGTAGCTCAGTCACATCTGACTCTTTGCAACCCCATGAACCACAGCATGCCAGGCTTCTCTCTCCTTCACTATTTCCCAGAGTTTGCTCAAACTCATGTCCATTGAGCTGATGATGCCATCCAACCAGCTCAGCCTCTGTCGTCCCCTTCTCCTCCTGCCCTCAATCTTTCCCAGCATCAGGGTCTTTTCCACTGAGTAGGCCCTTCACATCAGGTGGTGACCAAAAGACTGAAGCTTCAGCTTCAGCATCAGTCCTTCCAATGAATATTCAGGGTTGATTTCCTTTAGGACTGACTGGTTCGGTCTCCTTTCAGTCCAAGGGACTCTTAAGAGTCTTCTCCAGCACCATAGTTCAAAAGGATCAATTCTTTGGTGTTCAGCCTTCTTTATGGTTCAACTGTCACATCCGTATATGACTACTGGAAAACCATAGCTTTGACTATACAGGCCTTTGTTGGCAAAGTGATGTCTCCACTTTTTACTACGTTTCCCAGATTTGACTCTTTCTGTGACCTTTCCATAAAGTCTTTTAATATCATTTTGCCCCTGGCAGAACCTCCTTTTCAATCCCCAGGCAACCAGAGGCCACATAGCTCCTTGACTACCTTTACCCAACCATGACTGCTCTGCAGAGCACCTACCTGTCTGCAAGCCAGTCTGCTGAGCACTCTGCACAGAGTGTCTCTGGAGCCACAGTCACTGTGGGGGAGGTCTTTCCAGCCTTGTTTTGGTGATGAGGTGGCCAGGGCTGAAGCAGTTTCAAGGAATGATGGAATTGGGCACTGCCTGCCGCTCGCCTCTGACACCTAGCCCAGGTGAGGACATCTAGCTCAGGTGAGGACACCTAGCCCAGGTTGGGTCCTGGGACCCTTTGCTGCAGTGTTTGTACCTGGACAAACCTCTCCTTAAGCAAAAAATTACAGAGAAGCTGTAAGGGACTAAAGTAACTGTGTGCATGTGCAATTGGGGCAAATTATGGATGAGATACAAAAAAGACCTACAAGCCTCAACCATCACTTCTGAAGAGCCAGGAACAAAAGCTGTGGGTTGAAAGCAAAAGTAGGGTACTGTGCATGTGCCCTGCACTCAACACCACTAAAGGAATGGGCAGCGCACCTAAGCCACCCCTCCAGTCTGACCCCTGGACCCACCCCTACCCTCACTTCATATAAGGAAGTAAAGCACTTTCACTAGGGCAGCAAGCAAGGAAAACTGTTCCTTGTTTTTGCTCCCCACTGCTGTGGGTGCCCCAATAAAGCTTCGTTTGAATTTCTTGTCTGGCCTCTGACCACTTTCCATTGATTAAGGAGGCCACAAACCCTGGTCGGTAACAGAATCAGAGCCATGGGCTTGGCTTGCTCCCATCACCCACACCGCCTCCCAGAGAGACTTTCAGAGCTGGCCATTTATAGGTCACAGTCAGGGTCCTAGAAGTTTCATTACACAATATAAATGTGAGTGCACGTATGAGCCCCTGGGGCTTCCCATGTGCGTGCTGCTCAGTGCCCCCACGTGTATGCCTGGATGGACAGAGTCAGTACCAGGAAGCCCAGAACCTGGGAAGCCAGCCCCTGGGAAGTCCCTAAATGGTCCACACAGAGAGTGGCCCCTCCGTCAACATCTGCTGCAGCCTTCAAAGCCCAGCAGCCACAGTCACCAGGAAACCCAGGCCCCAGCTCTCCACCCAGAGCAAGACTATTTACATCCTTCTCATGAGAAAAAACCATCTCACATGAAACAGGCAGACGACACACTGTCTGAGAGTAAATAAGGCCAGTGGACTTGGAGTAACGAAAAACTGGTCTGAAAGATAATCGTTCACATTATCTTGGGTAAAAAATGTGATGAGTGGTTTGTCTAATCGGACCAGTGCACACATTCTTTCTTGGACAATCATTTCAGGTGCTCTCACCTCCTACAAGTCTCACAGCAGGGTGCTGAGAGCACATTCACATTCTCACTCATGCTTCCAAAACTTCCACAGGCCTCCAGATGTTATGAGTACAAGTTTCCAAAGAGTAGAGTGCTTGAAGCATAAAAATATGTGAGTTTTCTCTATCTCAATCACTCTTCTCTCAATCAATCTCTCTCTCCCTTTCCCCCTTCTCTCTCTCTCTCTCTCACACACAAAGTGGGGATGTACCACCTAATATGCCCAGAGTCTCTTCAATCGGAGGCACACATAGCTGCCACGATACCCAGTGTACCAGTAAAATCACATTTGGTGGAACTGTGTCAGGCTATGCTTGTGTGCTATACAATCCCACAAACTAATTCTAAACCAGTGGTTCTCAACCTTGGCTGCCGCACTTGGTGCCAGAGGGGTGAGGAGACCTTAACAATAAATATCCAAGGCAGGTCACATGCCAGACCACGTCAGAAACTTTGGAGGCAGCCTGGGCATCAGTGAGTGGGACAAGCTCAGATGATGGATGTGTACAGGCATGTTGCAAACCTTGGCTGTACATCTCTGGGCAAACTACCCAACCTCTCCAAACTTAACACCTTGGAGACAGTACGGTCCCAACAGCCATAACTGATGCTTTGTTTTTGAATTAATTCTTTTCCCGGTCCTTTCCTACTTAGCCTCCAGCCCCATAAACAAACCTCATCATTTCATTACAATCACTGAAACATCTGTATGCAAAGTAAAAATGCACATTTCACATTTTTTTCTCCAAACCAATTCCCCTGCTGCCCTCACTAGATAACTGCTGCTCACAATTTGGTGCCTTTGCTTTAGAATCTCTCTACATATTTACACACACACACACACACACACACACACACACACGGGTATAAGCAGACCTGCATCTTTTTATAGCAAATAACATTCCAGTGTAGCCTACATTGCTATGTGCATGCGTTTTTAAAAATATAGTGACATACTACATCTTGCTTTTAACTTGAACATTTTTATATTTTACTTTATAAGATTCCACATTTAAGAAAAAGACCACATATGATTCCAGTATATGGAGAGACTACAGTTCATTTAATCAAGCCTGATACAAATTTTTTTCTTCCTTCTTTCTTTCCTATTGCAAAATAAAATGTTGCAATGAGTTACAGTATGCACATATATATTTCCCCAGTTTTATCAATTTATGCATGTAATAAGTTCCTAAAAGTGAAATTGTTGAGTCAAAACACATGTGTGTTTTATATTTCCAAAGACATTACCCAACCGCCTTGCAGGTGCTGACCTGTGGGAGTGTCCTTCCCCACGTCTCACCATACAGTAAACCCTTAAATCAACGTGAGTTTACGGAGAGGCAAAGCATATTCTCATGCTTTTGGTTCATTTGCATTTTGGGCTGCTTGTTTGTGTCCTTGACTGATCTTTCTATTGGAATGTGTTTATTTTTCTCATTGATAAGAACTCACTACATATGAGGGCTTCCCTGGTAACTCAGATGGTAAAGAATCTGCCCGCAATGTGGGAGACCAGGGTTCAATCCCTGGGTTGGGAAGATCTCTTAGAGAAGGGTATGGCAACCCACTTCAGTATTCTTGCCTGGAGAATCCCATGGACAGAGGAGCCTGGCAGGCTACAGTTCACGGGATTGAAGAGTCGGACATGACTGAGCAACTAAGCACAGCACAGCACTGCCTATGAAAGCTACTAATCCTTTACCACAGACCTTGAAAATAAATGTATCTTTTGTGTTTTTCTTCCCTCACTTATTTATATTTTCCCTTTGTATAAGGACTTGTTTGCAATTTTAGAAAATCATACTCATCAACCTTTTTCTATTATGGTTTCATATTTTCTACCATATTTAGAGAGGCCTTCACTCCAGTTATTTTATAACTCAATTTTTTTCTTCTAGCACTTTATATTTTTATTCTTTGTTCAATCCAGAACTTATTTTTGTACACAGAGCAAAGCTTTATTTTTCCCAAATCATCAGTCAGCTTTCTCATGACCAATAATTAATAACCTATGCTCCCTTTCCTGACTGATGGGAAAGGCCACCCTTGCTTTGCACCAAATTCCATGTGGAGTTTGCGTCTGTTGCCCCACGTTCCTTTGCAGTTTTCCCTTAAGATCTTGTAGAATTTGTCTCTCTTCATCATTCTTACTTTTCTTTTTTTTTCCTTTGGGTCTCATAGGTTTCATTTAAAAAAAAAAATAAAATTGCCAGTCTAAGGTGGAACGAAGAGTGTATCATGAGCATTTTAACTTGCTTAGTTTTATGTGTGATGTACATCTTGTTTCATAACCTTCTGTGCACAGAGCTCACTTCAGCTGGCTTAAGAAATCTCTTCATTGTGATAATGGAGAGCTCCTTCATGCTCCTGTGGCTACATAGCAAGTCCACGGTGGGGGGATGGGGTGGGGGGTGAGGTGGCAGGCTACACTTAACTACCTGTTGTAGGAGGAACTACTTCCCTTTGCAAATACATATGTTGAAGTCCAGACCCCCAGTACCTCAGAATGGGATGTTGGAAATCAGGCCTTTACAGAGGTAAGTTAAAATGAGGTCATTAGCATGGGACCTAATTCCCTATGACTGATATCCTTATAAAAAGAGGAAATTACAGATACATGCACAGAGAGAAGATGTAAAGATACAGAGAGAAGACGCCATCCATAAGCCAAAGAAAAAGGCCTCAGAAGAAACCAACTCTGCCCACACCTTAATCTCAGACTTCCAGCCTTCAGGACTGTGATGTGATAAATGTCTGTGGTACTGTGCTCCAGGGACCCTAGAAAACTAATACACCATTCCTCTATTAATGAATGTGGATAGTTTCCAGAGTTTTCTGTGGAAAATGGATAAGCTAGAAGGAATATCTTGCACATATTTTTGCAGGTATTGGCTTCTTGGAGAAACATGCATGACTTTTCTATCTTCTTTCTAGAAGGCATCCTTCCCCTGCAGTTTTCAACCTGCCTTCCTTTGACTCTAACCATTGAAATCCCACCTGCATCACAAATATTTCCACCATGGAACAGAACTTCCCTTGAAATTTTCCTTTATCTCCTGCTTCATTCTGATCTTCAGGACACCATGTATGCCCCCTCCCAACCCTCTCAACAATAACACGTGCAGAGAGCAGTGATTCTATCCTGTGTGGGGACAGTGGCAGAGATATCAGCCTGATATCTGAGCAGACAAAGGCTCAAAGTATCCTTTTACACCTTACTTAAATCTTCTCACATTACTTTAGTTCACTCTGGGTGGTAGATTTGAAAGTTAACCTTTCCCACGTTAACCTCTCATGGATTCAGGAATTTTGGGTCCTATTCCTACTGAATTTGCTTAATTTCTCAACACAAACTTGTGAAGATAACAAGTTTTCTAAAACTAGTGGTAAAAGAGTGAAATCGACATGTCAAACTGGGCTTCTGTCCTCTGGCTGCCTCCACTGATAGGACTTTAAATCTTAGCACCAGGCATGACAGCAGGTCCCTTTAGGCTCCTCATTAGAGAATTGGATACGGAGTCTAATTCTGGATTAGAAACACCTGGGTCTTAGGTTTCAACTCACAGCAGCATTGCTTAGTGGCTGGACAAGTCCAAGTGACATCATCTTTCTGGGCCTCACTGCTTCTCAGGGGGTTGAATTAGATGGTCCCTAAGATCCCTCCCCCCTCTAACATCCCAGGCATCCTTATACACACTTCTAAGAAACATGATTCAGGACTAGCAATTGCCTAATGATCAGTAGAGACTTGACAATGCAGCCCTCTCTCTAGAAACAGTTCCTGCCTAAGCTGTAGAAGGGCTAGCTCAGCTCCCAGGGCAATAGGGAAGATGAAAGAACCCCCAAGTCTGCCTTTCACGGCTGCTCTAGGGAGCTCCCCTTCCTCCTCCTTCCTGTCACTTCCTTCACAGCTATGACCATCAGCTGATTGGTGTGGCTGAAAAAAAGGAAGTGTTGGACTTCCCCTTCAAGTATAAACAGCAGTTAAAAATGCAGAGAAAGAAAAGAAACAGCACTAAAAACAAGAATATAGAATATAAATCCATAACCATGCTGGAGCAAAGGAAGCAGATTGCTAGTGGAATGGAAACTCTCACTACCCTTGAAGGACTCAAAGAAAGATGGGCTCAAACTTAGGAAACCACAGCCTAAGTGCAGGCAGTTGGGGATGGCTGCAGAGTCAAGGGCGTGGTGCCTTGGAAATGACATAGCCTGGGTGGGATGGGGTGGGTGAGGTGGGGGAGAAGCAGAGTGGGAAGCAGGCAGGCTGCCAAACCCTCTCCACGTCCTCAGCTGCTGGCACCCCTAAGAGCAGCAGAAGGCCCTCCGCAGGAAAGACGTGCATTTGGAGAGGCAGAGTATGGCCACATCTGCAAAGAACAGAGAGTGCCTGCACCCCACACCGTGGTTACTGGCTCATCCTGTCCTGCTCACATCTCACACTCCTCCCATCTCATGTGTGTGCGTGCGTTAATCACTCAGTCGTGTCCGACTCTTTGCTTTCCCACGAACTGTAGCCCGCCAGGCTTCTCTGTCTTTGGGATTCTCCAGGCAAGAATACTGGAGTGGATTGCCATTCCCTTCTCCAGACCCACCTCATGGGTGACAGGTAAAAAGAGGGCCGTGCAACATACACAGCCTTAAAAACTAACTCCAAAGCCATCTCTGAAACAAGACCAGCACACATCCTAGCACAACAAGAAAGCTAACCCCACAAAGGTAAGGAACCAAATGGGCAAACAAATGAGTAGGTGTCAAAGGAGATAGAGCTCACGAAGCAAGAAGAGAATGTCCATGCTGGAAGCAGTAACAAAAACAAGTATCTGGAAGAGCTTAAAGTATCACTTAAAAAATAAAAGAATTAACTACCTTCCTTCCTTGCTTGCCCACCTATTTGCTAAAATACAAATGACTCAATAGTTGGACTGAAAAACAAGACGGACAGGGCTGAAGATCTTTCTTGAGCAAATGATCAACTTGTCAGTTCCATGAAGTGCAATGAAAAGGGTAAAAGAGAGGGAACAAATGAAAGAAAAAGTGCATTCCCTGCAGCTTTGTATATAATATCAAAAATTAGAGAAAAATCCTAAATGTCTGTCAATAAGTAATCATATTTTCTGCTCTGGAATAAGACACAAGGATCACTGATAGGAAGAGCTCCCCCAAGCCTGTTGATTAAAAAAGTTAGTTGCAGGATGACACTGGTATTAAGAAGACACACACACACACTATATCTTCTAAAAATACACACATATATACACACATGAATGCACAGGATGCTAGATTAGAACACTGTACATCAAGCTGCCCTCCCTGAGTTGGGGTGGGCTGGGGCGAAGGGTGGTGGTCAATGAGGGTTCCAGTGTCACCTGTCATATCTGAATTCTTCGCCAATGGGTATGTACTCAGACATCAGTTATGCAAGTCAACACCTTTCAAAAAGAAAATGATAGAAAGTTCTCCCATCTTGGAGGTCAGAGAAAAAAGCTTCAGAGAGAGTACTTACTCATCTGTGACCTATTTGGGACTGCTATTATTAGTCCCAGCCAAGACTGCAGGGCAGACTCCCAGAGCTACCCACCTGGGAAAGACTGTGACCGTTATGCCAGTTCTAACCACAGGCCAGGTACAATTACTGCATATGTTGTCTCCACCATGCACCACAAGGAAATCCCCTGTAATCCTTCCATCTACAAAGACTGAAAGAGTAGCTTGAAAACAGTGGGATTTGAACCCGATGAGACTTCAGGCCCCGTACTCTCAACCACTGTTGATAAAAAATATTCAGTGACTGAAGCATTAGGGCAATCAAGTGATTCCAATACTCTTAGTGTTTGAGATGAAAATAAACTTAGCATTCTGCCTCCGTCTAAGCAAAGCCTGAGGATCTTGTAAAGGGGCAGCAGGTTACCCGCTTTTCCCCAAAGTAGACCTGGGGAGCCCCGGTATACAAGATGCTCCAAGAACCAGTGTATCCCACGATCACAGGGGTGTGAGAGTTCAGTGACATGTGCCCTGACCATGCACACCACCTGTACAAACACCATGAGCAAGCCCAGGACAATGATCCTGCTTACTCAGCTTTATTCTAAGAATAAGGAAACAAGGAAACGTTAAGCAAGGAAAGCTTCCTAGGAAATACCATTTAAAACTGCATAGCACCCACTTCAGAAATCAAGAGAATTGAGGCCAGTCATCTGATTTTTAAAATCTGTGGAGTCCCCATTCCCAGGGAAGTACATATTCCCATTAATCAAATAATAAAACATCAGGGTCAGAGCAAATACAGAGGTGACACTGAGACTGATTTAAAATATAGATGCTAATTGCTAAATTGGAGCTAAGAATAATCTTTCACTAAGCATGATTCAGAATATGCCCCGAGCTGAGAAAGTATAAAAATTCCAAAACTACAAAAAGTAATAAATTACACAAATAAGCAAATAACCATAGAAATCAAAAGTTTGGGGGAAATGTTTTCAACAATTATGACAATGGATTTAAAAAGTACATGAATGTTGATAAGAGTTAAGACTCCAAAATGCGTACAGGACAGCAACTTGCAGAAAATATATTTAGCTAACCAACACCCCCAAATATGCTTCAGTTATTAATAGGTGAGTAGCAAGACTGAAAAGAAACTGTCAGACTGATGCAAAGAGGCAGGGGTTTCCAGAAAAAGAAAGAAATGGAACTCATAGAGTGCTTGATATATTTGACTCAGTAGGAAATTGAGTCCGAGTTGGGAGTGGGGGATGCGGTTTAGCTTCATGTCAGAGAATTGGGGAGCGAACCACCGCAGGCACAGGACCAACTGAGAAAACACAAAAATGAAACAAGAATTTACCCCATGAAAAACAGTTTGAGGTACAAGAAAGAAAATAGAACTATACTATACAACATGCTCTATTAGTAAACAAAATCTCAAGGTAAATACCAGCTAAGGTTCCAGCCATCCATTCATCATGTGTTCAGCAGGGTCTGAGTCTTGGTGACCCCTCGGACTGTAGCCTGCCAGGCTCCTTTATTTATGGAATTTTCCAGGCAAGAATACTGAAGTGGGTTGCCATTTCCCCCTCCAGGGGATCTTCCCGACCCAGGGTTTGAACCCATGTCTCCTGTGTCTCCTGCATTGCAGGCGGATTCTTTACCCCTTGAGCCATCGACTGGGGAAGCACACAGAAAGATTATCTTGGGTAATAATAATAATTATCCTAGGACTGCCATGTCCTTACTTCTCAGAATAGGAAGTCAGCATTGTCTAAACTGATATATATATAAAAAGCAAGTGAACACAGCATCAGGAAATAAGAAGGAAAATTCTAGAAGAAATAGCTAAAAATATTAAAAGATTGCTTTTGGGGAACAGTACTAGAGGATGGGAAGGTATTGTTATATATTGAAATTAAATAAAAAGATTAACTCTGGTTGCACCAAAACATTTCCATGACAACTGAACAGAAATGGATAGATTTAATAAATTGTCAGACTGACCAGCACAGCATGAAGATTTAGCATTTAAGACAGAAGACGGAGTGGGAAAGGAGAAGGTTAATTGTTGCATATTCAAATGCTCTTTGTAGCCTCACTGAGTATAACTAAAGAAACCAATGTTTAAATTGTGACTTTTTCTAAAATTCGGTGCTCAGCCCTCTTCCATCCTTTCACACTGCCCCACTGACTGTATCCAGGCCTAAGCCTCACTTACGTGACATCAGCCCTACACTCTCCTTGTCAATCCTGCAGTCTGCCCAGCCTCCGCTCAGATCAAATACCTCACACACAGTGTGCCAATCTGGAAGTCCAATGTCCTCTCAAATCTGTGCTCCCCTCCAGGGCTCTAGCACAGCACTGAGAGGTACTGCCTTCTCCAGCAACAGAAGCTAGGATTCCAGTGTCAGAGCCAGGTACCCTCAGGACAGAGAATGCTACTTACCAGAAACCGTCCATCATAAGTTTTCAGTACACTTCCCTTGGTAACTGAGGTGTTACATCATCCTCACCTTTCTCTTCCTATCTTCAGCCTTTAGCAGCCACCACAAATAGATACATAAATTCCCAGAAACAAAAGAATCAAGAGAGAGTCCTTTTTGATTTGTTAAACCTACTGTAATAGAAACTAAATATTCTTCCTTCTATTGGTGTCTTTGGCAGTGGCTAAATTTGACTATATTTAAGATTTCAATTTAACCACCTTTCAGGATTCATAGGGCAAAACTTACATAATTAATTCTTAAAAGAAAAAAATCAAATTGATACAAGCTAACATTTTGCCAGAAAAAATTCTAAGCTAATAGAAAATATTCCTGCTGATGCAAAGCCACAATGAATGAATAAAACCGTCCCTTTAAAATCCAATCAGCTGAGTTTTTTTTTTTTAATCTTCCCACAATTCCTCTCTTTTTCACCCACTTTTAAAGAGAAAGGGAAAAAAAAGTCTCTTTTTTTTCCTGAATGAAAAAAGCAAACCCAACTTGTTCAGTTCCAAAGTAAAAGGTAAGATGGTGAGACATAATTAAGTCAAGCAATTTAATTCCAGTCTCTCTTTAAGACTCTGTCTTTTGATTTCAGTTGCTTTAAAAGAAAAGCAATGTTCAGCGTATATACGTTTTTTTAAAAATTTCACTCACTGGCCTAAGTTCCTAATTTTCTCCCCACTCTGCTGCTGCTAAATTAGTCCAGAAGTGGAAGAAATTGTGGGGCGGGGCAGGGGGTGACTTAGGGAATCAGAAAAAAATCTATATGGTGGAAGGCTGAGAAAGCAAACAGTAGCTTAGATTGTACAAAATACTGGGCCATTCCTTAGGCACAGATAACGGAGACAGATAGAACAAAGTGAACAGGAAGCAATATTTCTTCCAAAGACAGGCTGTAGTTGTGAAGGGTGATAATACCTCCTCTTTAAGTAACTCTTGCATTCTTTTTTTTAGAATCAGAGTGGCAGAAACTTTGCTGTTGAAAAGTCTCTAAGAAAGGATGAAACATCCTATTCTCACTCAGAGGATCTGTATTTTAATTATCATTGAAAATTCAGGGAAGTCTTGCTATTTCAAACTTTCTCTAAAGGCGGGGGAACTATTTGTCTAATTACTGGAAAGTATGACTTGTTGGGCAACAGAAATGCAATTTGCTTTCAAAACCAAACAGTAGCTCCATGAAGTCTAACACCGTCTCAGTTCCTTAGCCCTAATTCCACAAAGCTCTGAAAAACAAGGTTTTGGGTGAGTTTTGTAGGGAACCTCATAAGTGACAACACTTGCCCTGAACTGGCACACAGTATTTGTAGCCTCTCTTTATTCCACTTAGTGAGACTTTTCACACTATTGGTGCAGAAATATTAACACGTGGGATTACAGGAGGCTGCCCAGGCTGTGTCGGAGTGGTGTGCCGTATATGGCGTCAGTTTGCATTGCACACCTTTCTAAATTCTGAGAAATGGATTTCTCAAGGCTGAAACTCATATTCTAAATTTGAATTCTAAATTCTGAGAAATCTTGAATTCCAAAACATCATCTTGGCACAGGGTTTTGGATAATGATTATGGATGTGCTATGTGCTGCATAAGTTACATTCTGTTAAGAAGTATTTGATTTAAAAACAGAGAAATCAAACCTGCACTTAGAACAATAAATACAAACCTAAAAAAGGCTAAGGTGAATGGTTTCTGAAACGCAAATCTAGCAATAAAATGAACTTTCTGACAATTTTAGCCCTCAGGAAAGGTAAAGAGCTAATACATAAATTTATATTAAAAAAAAGATAATGAAAATTGTTGATTAACTCACCAAAATCACACAAATACAAACAAGTCTAATAAACAACAAAAATATCTTGTAAAAATTAAATAAAATAAAATAAACACCTTATTTTTATTTCTGGATTAAAACATTAAGAACATTATAGTTATTTAGATGATTCCTAAAATCCTACACATTGAAGCACTCTAAATACAAAGAATACATTTTTTATTTATATAAAAGTAAAATAAAGAAATATAAAGTTTCTATCTTACTGCAACATTTCTCTAAACAGCTCAAAGCAAAAGTTCAGTGTAGATAAAATAAAACAATTTGATAAAATAATTTTAGTAGACAAGATTTTTCACTTAAAACATCTAATACTTTACACGTATTTAAATCTTTTAGTTCAAAGACATATAATTGCTGATAGTAGTCTCTTATGATCCTTTGTATTTCTGTGTTGTCTGTTGTGATCTCTCCATTTTCGTTTCTAATTTTATTGATTTGGTTTTTCTCCCTTTGTTTCTTGATGAGTCTGGCTAATGGTTTGTCAATTTTATTTATCCTTTCAAAGAACCAGCTTTTGGCTTTGTTGATTTTTGCTATGGTCTCTTTTCTTTTGCATCTATTTCTGCCCTAATTTTTAAGATTTCTTTCCTTCTACTAACCCTGGGGTTCTTCATTTCTTCCTTTTCTAGTTGCTTTAGGTGTAGAGTAAGGTTATTTATTTGACTTGTTTCTTGTTTCTTGAGGTATGCCTGTATTGCTATGATCTTGGCCCTTAGCACTGCTTTTACAGTATCCCACAGGTTTTGGGTTGTTGTGTTTTCATTTTCATTAGTTTCTATGCATATTTTGATTTCTTTTTTGATTTCTTCTGTGATTTGTTGGTTATTCAGCATTTGTTGTTCAGCCTCCATATGTTGCCATTTTTAATAGTTTTTCTCCTGTAATTGGGATCTAATCTTACTGCATTGTGGTCAGAAAAGATGCTTGGAATGATTTCAATTTTTTTGAATTTACCAAGGCTAGATTTATGGCCCAGGATGTGATCTATCCTGGAGAAGGTTCGTGTGCACTTGAGAAAAAGGTGAAATTCATTGTTTTGGTTATCCGGGGACAGGAGAGAGGTGTGCACATCAACGAATTTAGTTGCATCTAATGAAAATATTGCCTGAGTAACAGCAATGAATTTGTTCTTACTACAACAAAGAAAACACATACTAGAATCAATTCCATTTCTTTCAGGAATTCTCTATCATCCCCCCCCACCCCCCGCTTTTTTTTAAACACAAAGATTCAGATGTGAGCTATCTCCAAGTCTTTTAACTACACACTGAACTACCTCTAAGGAAATGGCAACCCACTTGGGTGTTCTTGTCTGGAGAATCCCAGGGGCGGGGGAGCCTGGTGGGCTGACGTCTATGGGATGGCACAGAGTCAAACACGACTGAAGTGACTTAGCAGCAGCAGAACTACCTCTAGGGTTTAAGAAAAAGAACAACTCCAGCCAACAGTTTTATTTGGGTCAATGGGAATCTTTGATGGAGTCAGGCAAACTCATTAAAATAATCTGCAATCCGGTTTCCAAAGGCCACCTGGCAAGATGGTAAGGGCCAGCTGGTCACCAGTCAACAGGAGTGTCTTGGGTTGGTTCCTGTGAATATACTGCACAATGAAGGAGTCTATTTGCCAAGCAACTGCATTGCAAACGGCCAAAGATTCAAACTCTAACTTCTCCAGTGGTTGTCTTTTTAGTTCTTGATATCCAAACAAACCAAAAAATGAATCGCCTTTGTATCATTATGTAGGTTAGGTTTAAAGTTTTGAAGCCGTGCACGCATGCGTGAAGTCGCTTCAGTCGTGTCTGACTCTGCGACCCCATGAAATGTAGCCTTTCAGGCTCCTCTGTCCATGGGGAGTCTTCAGGCAAGAATATTGAAGACCCCATTTGCTACTCTGGGGGATCTTCCTAATACAGGGATCCAATCTGAGACTCCTGCATTGCAGGCAGATTCTTAACTGCTGAGCCACAAGGGAAGCCCTTTAAAGCCATACTGCCATAGTGCAAAAAAATCTTTAACTCAAAATCATCGCATTTTACTACACCAAACTTTCCTGCTCTTCAAGTCATTCACTGGCTAATTAAGTTATTTTACCATGAGAATGTGAAGGAAGAAAAAAAAAGGCAATCATGCTACATTTTAGTAAAGGTTCAGAAACTCTCATGTTTTTATGCAACTGCTCTTTCTGTAGTAAAAGTATAAATAAAACCTTTGCATGCGTACGAACATCTCTACATTGAGTCACTTCCATAAATTCAGTGGAATTTTCCAGTGACTTCTGTAAATGGCCAAACGAAAATATGTTCTTTCCGAGACCCGACATCGAGTTTCTTGTGCCTGAGGATTCCAGCTAGTCTTCCAGGACCCAGCAGCTTCCGCACTTGCTGCGCACGCGGCAGCACCTGGAGTTTGGGGGCCCCATCGCACAGCCCCCAGGCTCCCAGGCCCCCAGGCCCCGCCCCTGGCTTCCCGTACAGAAACCGGAGCCCAGGAGACACTAACTAGGTTTAGGAGAAAAGCTGGCACAACCGACTAACTCTCAATCGAAATATTTTATCAAACGTTCCCTCCGATTTTCAAAGCAGGAAGGCCCTGAGCGTACCTGCCCGGGTGTGCTTGGGGGCACAGGTCTTGTGCGGGCCAAGGAGGAAGGGCCGCATCTTTCCCTCTCTCGGCGCCTTCTCCCCTCCCATGCCGCCTTCCCAAGCCCTGCAGCCAAAGCGGAGGGATCGCGCGGCCCCACCTACCTGTGCCAGGTGAGGCGAGGGCGGGGCGCGGGGCTCCGAGAACCGGACGGGCGAGATCGCGGGGGCAATTCGGGCACAGTGCCGAGCCACCCGCTCCTCCTCGCTGCTCCAATCGCCGGAGTCACCTCAGTCGCCCAGTGCACGACGCTTCCTTATTTTGGGCAACTTCCTTAACGCGCCCTGGCAGGCCCTGAACTTCCTCCCAGCTGCCGCGCCCCGCTGCCCCAGGCCCGCCCTGCCGCCCGTGCGCCCCGTGTGCCCGGTGCGCCCCCAGCGCCCAGCGCAGAGGATCGGCGGCCAGAGCTCTCCGGAACCAGGCTCCCGGGGTCGGCCTGAAAGGCAGGAGGCCGGAGGGGAGCAGGGAAGGGAGCCAGGTGGGCGCTCGGTTCCAACTCCCCGGGCGCAGAAAGCCCAGACGAGGGGGCTTCATATGCAAAAAGGGGGCATGGCCAACAACTGGACCCTCTGGCCACCTGTTCTGCCTGCTGCGTGATTCTTCCAAGGACCAACAGGCACTCAGGGTCACGCCCATTTGCGGTGCAATTTTTGAGAAGAGAATCTTCGTCACAGTGTGGTCTGTTTCTAATCACCAGCCCAAGACGCTCCTGCTGACTGGTGGTCAGAAGGCCCACGTCGTCGTCCCAGGTGACATAAGCGAACATCAGATTTCACAGCTCACCTTTGGGTGAGCCCAGCCTGTCCAACCGATCCGTTGTCTGATGGCTTTAATTATTACAAGGTTCTTGACAATGAGTTAAACTTGCTTCCCTCTTAACCACAAGCGGTTCTGACGTTTAATTAAATAAAGTTTCATCTTTCTCTGTAGTCTTTAAAATGGTTTAAAAACTCCTACCTGGTTCTCTCTCTTCCCGCCCCCCCCACCCCCTTTTTTTTTCCTGTTAGCCCGCTTTAGAATCTTCCCGTAAAACAGCTTCCAAACCCTGGCTGCCCTGGTAACTCTGCCTACCATTGCTGAACCAAAATATAATCAATAAAATAAAATATATAGGGTGTTAGATTAAAGTTGCCATGGAGAAAAAAACGTTAATAAGAGGCATTTAGACTCCAGTGGGACCCCTCAGACTTTTCCACTGAAACATTCTCTTCCATTTATTTTTACCACTAAATTTTTAACTCAAGTGAAGGATTTTTATTATGGTTTTATTTGTTAGGGCTTCCCTTGTGACTCAGCTGGTAAAGAATCTGCCTGCTATGCGGGAGACCTGGGTTCTATCCCTGGGTTGGGAAGATCCCCTGGAGAAGGGAAAGGCTCCCCACTCCAGTACTCTGGCCTGGAGAATTCCACGGACTGTACAGTCCATGGGGTTGCAAAGAGTCGGACAGGACTGAGCGACTTTCACTTAATTTGTTAACCACAGGACTTAATTTTACTGCAAATAGCCAAGGAAATAGCCATTGTTGTCTAAACAGAGGCTACAGAATCTGTTTTGCTTTTTACTAAGATTACAATGTTTCCTTAGATAATGATTATGGGAGATAAGATGAGGTTTTTCCATCCATCTCTAAGCCACCTTTTAGCACTGCTACAGTCCTTCCCACCTTTGAGTCATCTTAAAGTTAACTAGCCTGCTTTTCATGATTTTTTAAAAAAAATGTTAAAATTATCAACATCCCTGGTTTTCCAGTGGTTAAGAATCCATCTGCCAGTGCAGGGGACATGAGTTTGATCCTTAGTCTGGGAAGATTCCACCTGGGGAGGAGGAGGAAGGACAACTAAACCCATGCACCACAATTACCAGCTTGTGTGAGCTAGAGCCAGTGCTGATATGAGAAGCCAGTGGACCTCAACTAGAGAGCAGCCTCAGCTTGTAGCAACTGGAGAAAGCTTTCAGGTAGCAACAAAGACCCAGTGCAGCCAAAAATAAATAGATGAAAAAAAAAAAAAAATCATCACGGAAATACCTAGGGGAAAAAAAATCTTCCTAAAAGTCAACATGTTTCTTCCAATCTTTCTTCCTTCATTGCAATGTGTCATTTCCCTTTGCTGACTCTGCTGTTTTAGCTTTCATTGAGATAAATCTTAGCTATGATTATGGAATCCTTCCTAACAAAGCCTTGTACCCAAAGGGTCCTACAGACTCCAGACACAGTTACTTTAAAAAAATCTCCTGTTCCTTATAGATTCTTTATTTTGTATTTCTTCAAAAACTAAATATATATATATATATATATATATATATATATATATATATGGTTTTACTGTGTTAATTCCACCTTATAAAGTCTTGATTATATACTTATATTGTCTGAGTGTTACAGTGCCTGGCTTTTTTAGTTGTACTTAGTTACACTGGACTGTGAGCCAGTCCTTGTCCTTGAAAAGTTATTTATGGAAATTAGTTGAGGCCCAGGAGAAGGCAATGGCACCCCACTCCAGTACTCTTGCCTGGAAAATCCCATGGACAGAGGAGCCTGGTAGGCTGCAGTCCATGGGGTCGCTAAGAGTCGGACACGACTGAGCGACTTCTCTTTCACTTTTCACTTTCATGCATTGGAGAAGGAAATGGCAACCCACTCCAGTGTTCTTGCCTGGAGAATCCCAGGGACGGGAGAGCCTGGTGGGCTGCCATCTATGGGGTTGCACAGAGTCGGACACGACTGAAGTGACTTGGCAGCAGCAGCAGCAGGGTGAAATTATGTTTGTTTGTTTGTCTGTTATTTCAGAGAGAGTTTGCCTTTGCTTCTGTCAGCAATCTGGAGTGCAACTAGTATGTCAACAATTTAAGGTGAATTCTCAGCTTATGTCTTTAGGGACCAACTAGGGAACATGAATCTGGACTGGAAATTTGGGCACTATTATGGTCAACTTGGACTTCCCTGATGGCTCAGATGGTAAATCATCTGGCTACAGTGAGGGAGACCTGGGCTTGATCCCTGGGTTGGGAAGATCCTCTGCAGAAGGAAAAGGCAACCCACTTTTGAGTACTCTTGCCTGGAAAATCCCATGGACAGTGGAGCCTGGTAGCTTACAGTCCATGGGGTTGCAAAGAGTCGGTCATGACTGAGCGACTTCACTTTCTTTCTTTCTATGGTCAACTTGTGGCTGCAGTTTCTCAAGGATTCATTTGCTCTGATTCTGCTTTGTGCTTCTTTTCACATTTCTTCTATCTTTGAGTCCATATTTTTTGTATTCCATGTTTTTTTCTCCTTTAATTCACTTGATCATTTTGGTAGAACACAATCTTCTACATAGATATTTATTTTAAAAAAGAAACATAATAACAAGAAGATACAGCACAATTCATCTTCAAGGGCGATGCATGTCTCTAAAATACTTTAGGCAGTCATATATTTCTATATTTAATATCTCTCATGGTAATTATCAATACCTGTGGTGGGTATCTTAACACTGGTAAGATAAGTCGTGTAGTGGTGGCCTCCAAAGCGGTTAGAGCTCTAGCTGACTGCCAACGGGGATGTGAATCCCAGATAAGGAAGTGGAAATAGGTATTTTAAAGACCTTCCACATCCAAAATGCTTTTACTGTCAAATTTGATTGATGGTTTAGACTGTATAGAAAATAGTAGTTCAAAAATGACTTCTCCTCACATTTTAAAGTTATTATTCTATTGCGTTTTTGCTTCTAGTGTTGCTGTTGAGAATTCCAAACCATTCTGATTCTTCATCTTGCATCCTTCAACTTTTATTCTGATTCTTTATCTTCTTGGCATTGTTACTAGTTCATTGTTTTGCCCACGCTGGCAACCCTTCATTGTGTTCTGCTTCTTTGTGCCAGACTGGCTTCCCAGATGACGCTAGAGGTAAAGAACCAGTCTGCCAATGCAGGAGACGTAAGAGACCTGAGTTCAGTCCCTGGGTCAGGAAGATCTCATGGAGGAGGACACGGCAACCCACTCCAGTATTCTTGCATGGGGAATTCCATGGACAGAGGAGCCTGGAGGGCTACAGTCCATGGGGTTGCAAAGAGTCAGACCTGACTGAAGTGACTTAGCACACCTGTGAGAGATAGCTCCTTGAATCTTGTATCAGAATCTTTTACTTTCCTCTGTCTGGGTAATATTGGTAGTTTTATATTAATAATAAAATACTACTATTGATATGAATAATAAAATATTAATATTTATTCACTTAATGCCTGTTTTACTATAGGCTTTGCACAGGGAAGGTGGGGATGTTTAGCTGGAGTCGTGTTGTACTAACTGGGCTCCTCTCTCCCACATCCCACATAATAAATATATGAGGGTTCACTCCTCCTTGGGACTTCCTAGGTGGCACTAGTGGTAAAGAATCCACCTGCCAATTCAGGAGACAAGGGAAGATCCCCTGGAGGAGGCAACCCACTCCAGTATTATTGCCTGGAGAATGCCATGGACAGATGAGCCTGGCGGACTACAGTCCTTGGGGTCACAAAGAGTCAGACATGACTGAGTGAGTATGTGCAATCCTCCTTGGCAGAGGAAGAAGGGAGAGTTAACTATTTGGGGAGCACTGTGGGGCATTCGCTCAGTTCCCCAACTCTTTACATGCATGACAGAGTCATGCCAGATTGCTGACGTTTTTCTTTTTACCCTCATCTCCACAGCAACTATTTTCACTACTTCTTGGTCAAAATTGGGAAAAAGAACAGTCCTTTTTACTTCTCTCAAGATTTCAGTGAGAATTGGCAGGATTTTGTAGACTCACAAGATGAGGTTTCTGGGAGGTGGGGACATGGCCTCATCGTGACACTCTCAAAGTTCTGTTTTGTGGATGAGCCAGCGCTTTTCTAAGTTCATGCCATTAAGGGCTTCTCCTTTTCTCCTTTTCTCATTTGGTTACTGTTGGTAACTTTTACATTTTTATTTCTCCCCCTTCCTTTTTTTATTGGGTGAGGTAGAAGAGAGGTAGGGGTGAAAGGGAAGGAAGGGTTCTTTATCTTTTTTCTAGATGGTATAAGCTTGATACTCCCTGAATATCTCACCACTTTTATCCAAAATTTAATGCCACACATTTTTTTTTCTTATAGAGTATAGATCATATATTTTAAATTTTAGAATGCAAGGTCCTCATTTTTCTTCTCTTTCAGATAAAAAATACACAGTTACACATGACACTTTAGTTTGCAAATAAAATAATATTTAACTACAACTGCTTAAACAGTAAAATTGATTCATCTGCTGTCAGACATTTTGATTGCTTCCATGTCTTGGCTATTGTAAATAGTGCTTCTATGAACACTGGAGTGCATGTATAGATTGGAGTTCTAGTTTTTTTCAGATATATGCTCAGGAATGGGATTCCTGAATTATATGTTAGCTCAATTTGTATTTTTTTAAGGGATCTCCATATTGTTCTCCATAGTGGCTGTACCAATTTATTAATACATTCTAACACTGATGTTAGATTAATACATACTAACAGAGTAGGAGGGTTCCTTTTTCTCCACATCCTGAATGGATAAAGAAGATGTGGCATACATATACAGTGGAGTATTTCTCAGCCATAAAAAAGAAGGAAATGATATCATTTGCAGTAACATAGATGAACCTAGAGATTATCATACTAAATGAAATAAGCCAGACAGAGAAATACAAATATCATATGATATCACTTATATGTGAGATCCAAAAAATGATACAAATGAACTTATTTACAAAGCAGAAATAGACTCATAGATATAAAAAACAAACTTATACTTACCAAAGGAGAAGGATAAATTAGGAGTTTGGGATTAACATATACATACTAACTATATATAAAATAGATAGCCAACAAGGACCTACTATACAGCACAGGGAACTATTCTTAATATCTTGTAATAACCTATAAGGCAAAATAATCTGAAAAAGAACATTTATTTATAACTATATATATGTAAACTGAATCACATTGCTATATATCTGAAACTAGCACAGAATTGTAGATCAACTATAATTCAATTTATTTATTGGGAAACTGAGACTCTGAGGTCTCAATGCAAGGGGCCCAGGTTCGATCCCTGGTCAGGGAACTAGATCCCACATGACTCAATTAAAGATCCCACGTGTGACAGCAAAGACCAAAGATCCCATGTGCCACAGCTAAGACCCAGCACAACCAAATAAATAAATACTTAAAAATGAAATAAGAAGATTGAAGAGTAAAATTTTGCTGACATATAAAGGAGAAAAATCCCGGAATTAGGACACTATCAGGTGTACTTTTATACAAATTATTTTAAGTTGAGATAAAAGTCACGTGACACAAAATTTACCATTGTAATAATTTTAAAATGTAGGTGAAACTTTTAAAAATGTTATAGCTCAAAAAAAAATGTTATAGCTCAGCCTTTTCTTATCTTATGAAGACAAGTCAATTTTGGTTAAATAGCCAGAATCACTGGCAGAGTAATGAAATGAATTCCTTTATCTCAGTGATTTCCCCAACCTGGCCACATCCATCCCTCTTCTAAAATGCCACTGAACATGGCAGGAGGAAGAGCCTCTTTCTGCTGCTGGGATCCCCTGCCAATTCAACCATGATCTCAGTGTGACTTTTCACCTACAAATTACAGACTTCCTTCTTTTTTTATAGTTAGTGAGGTTTTGAATAGACAGAGAAAGAGAAAAATTACTTAAGAACCAAGTAAAGCATTGGAACTTGGATGCCAGCATCTAAGCTAGTGATAACACAGAGCAGAGGCTGCTAAGCCTGGGCTGTCATCCCAGTGCTCCCCCTTTCTTGTGGCTCTGAGAAAATCAAGTCTTCTGTGAGAATTTCTGGTTTCTTGTTTTCCATGAAGTTAAGTCAGCAAGCAGGTATTGTGTGTCATTTATTGTCAGACATAATCCCAAGCACTGAAGATTTAAAGGGATGGGAAAATTTATGCTCAAAAATAAGTCCTCTCTTCACAAGTCTGAACAGGTAGGCATGCATTTGCCTAGAAGGCTACTCTTTAAAAATATAATTACTAAGCAAAAATAAACAAATGGGACCTAATTAAACTTAAAAGCTTTTGCACAGCGAAGGAAACTATAAGCAAGGTGAAAAAACAACCTTCAGAATGGAAGAAAATAATAGCAAATGAAGCAACTGACAAAGAATTAATCTCAAAAATATATAAGCAGCTCATGCAGCTCAATACCAGAAAAATAAATGACCCGATCAAAGAATGGGCCAAAGAACTAAATAGACATTTCTCCAAAGAAGACATACAGATGGCTAACAAACACATGAAAAGATGCTCAACATCACTTATTGTCAGAGAAATGCAAATCAAAACCATAATGAAATACCATCTCACGCCAGTTAGAATGGCTGCTATCAAAAAGTCTACAAACAATTAATGCTAGAGAGGGTGCGGAGAAAAGGGAACCCTCTTACACTGTTGGTGGGAATGCAAACTAATATGGCGACTATGGAGAATAGTGTGGAGATTCTTTAAAAAACTGGAAATAGAACTGCCATATGACCCAGCAATCCCACTGCTGGGCATACACACTGAGGTAACCAGAATTGAAAGAGACACATGTACCCCAGTGTTCATCACAGCACTGTTTACAATAGCTAGGACATGGAAGCAACCTAGATTTCCATCGGCAGATGAATGGATAAGAAAGCTGTGGTACATATACACAATGGAATATTATTCAGCTATTAAAAAGAACATGTTTGAATCAGTTCTGATGAGGAGGATGAAACTGGAGCCTATTATACAGAGTGAAGTAAGTCAGAAAGAAAAACACCAATACAGTATATTAATGCACATATATGAAATTTAAAAAGATGATAACAATGACCTATATGTGAGACAGCAAAAGAGACACAGATGTACAGAACAGACTTTTGGACTCTGTTTGAGAAGGCAAGATGGAATTATTTGAGAGAATAGCATTGAAACATGTATATTACCATATGTGAAATAGATCACCAGTCCAAGTTTGATGCATAAAACAGGGCACTCAAAGCTGGTGCACTGGGACAACCCTGAGGGATGGGATGGGGAGGGAGGTGGGAGAGGGGTTCAGGATGGGGGACACATGTACAGCCATGATGATTCATGTAAATATATGGCAAAAACCATTACAATATTGTAAAGTAATTAGCCTCCAATTAAAATAAATGAATTAATTAAAAAATATAATTACTTAATTTTTGACTTAATCAAAATCACTTCAATCAAATGGATTTTCTCATAGGAAGATCTTTCAATTCTTATTTTATAAAAATGCAATTCAGTTTTAAACTTATTTTTTATATAATTGACATTTACATAGTTTAACAAATTAAAATGTATAATTCAATTATTTTACGTATATTCACAAAGTGTGTAACCATCACCAAATTCAATATTAAGACTTTTTTTTTAGCCATGAAAAGAAATGCTATACCCATCAGTAGTCCCTCTCCATTCTCCCCACCTCACACATTCCACCCCTTCACATACACCCTAGGAAAGCACCAATCTTTATTTCTGTCTCTATAGTTATGCCTATTCTGGGCATTTCATACAAATAGAATTATACAATATGTGCTCATTGTAACTGACTTCTTTATTATGTTTTTAAGTTATGTTCTCATAGCATATATTTGTATCTCACTCCTCTTTATTGCCAAGTGATATCACTTTGTATGGATATACCTACACACTTTTATTTATCCACACATTGGATATTCTTTGACTATTATGAATAAACCTGCCATGAGCATCTGTATGTCACTTTTTAATTATATCATATGCCAAACATAAGTTTTAATTTTGAAGAAGTTCAATTTTTCCAGTTTTTCTATTTTTTTGCCTATAGTTTTGTGTTGTATCTAAGAAACCATTGTCTTACTCAAGATCTTAAAATTTTACTCTTCTGTTTTCTTTTGTTTTCATTCTGTTTCTGGAGTTTTATAGCTTTAGGTCATACATTTATGTTTCAGTTCCAGTTTGAGTTAATTTTTACATATACCTTTGAGCATATAAATTTATTTTACACATAAATTTCAGCATATAATTTTTACATATAATAATAAGGCTGAGGTCCAACTTCAGCCTTTGGCAGGGGCATATCCAGTTGTTACACATTAGTTGTTGAAACAGCTATTCCATCCACAGTCATCTCAACACCCTGTTGAAGATCAATGTAAAGGTTTGTTCTGGACTCTCCCTTCCATTTCATTGATCTATGTATCTGTCCTTAAACCAGCACTAGAGAATCTTACGGAGAAGGCAATGGCAACCCACTCCAATACTCTTGCCTGGAAAATCCCATGGACGGAGGGGCCTGGTAGGCTGCAGTCCATGGAGTTGCTAGGAGTCGGATACAACTGAGCGACTTCACTTTCACTTTTCACTTTCATGCATTGGAGAAGGAAATGGCAACCCACTCCAGTGTTCTTGCCTGGAGAATCCCAGGGACGGGGGAGCCGGTGGGCTGCCGTCTATGGGGTTGCACAGAGTCGGATACGACTGAAGTGACTTAGCAGCAGCAGCAGCAGACAATCTTAATTACTATCATTTTGTGGTAAACTTGGAAATGGGGAAGTTTGCGTTCAGCTCTGTTCTAACTCAAGATTGTTCTGGCTGTAATAGTTCCTTTTGCATTTTTATTATATAAATTTTAGGACTAATATCAATTAATGCAAAAACGTAAGCTAGAGTTATGAAAGGAATTTTGTTGACTTTGTAGATCGATTTGGAAACATTTCCATCTTAACAATATTAAGTTTTTTTTTTTAATTTGGAGAAAAATTGCTCTACAATGTTGTTTTGGTTTCTGCCATACAACAGTGTGAATCAGTCATAGGTATACATATGTCTCCACATGTCTCCACCCCCCTGAACCTCCTTCCCACTCCTGACCCCATCCCACCACTCTAGGTTGTCACAGAGTACCAGGTTGGGTCCCCTGTTTTAAATAGCCACTTTCCACTGGCTATCTGTTCTACATACAGTAAGTAACGTGTATGTTTCAATGATAGTCTCTCAATTCATCCCACAAGTCTGTTCTTTATGTCTGCATCTCTACTGCTGCTCTTCATATAGTGCATGATTCCATATTTATGCATTAACATATGCTATTTGTTTTATTCTTTCTGACTTACCTCACTGTGTATAACATTTTGCTTTCATGTCCTAGCTATTGTAAATAGTGCTGTGATGAATGTTGGAATACATGTATCTTTTTCCTTTGTAGTTTTCTCTGGGTATATGCCCAGTAGTGGGATTGTTTGATTATATGGTAGTTATATTCTTAGTTTTTTAAGCAATCACCCTACTGTCCTCCATGGTCATTGTATCAATTCATATTCCCACCAACAGTGCAAGAAGGTTCCCTTTGCTCCCTTTCCAGCATTTATTGTTTGTTGATGTTTTGATGATGGCTATTGTGACTGATGTGATATCTCATTGTAGTTTTGATTTTATTTTCTCTAATGAGCAATGTTGAGCATCTTTTCATGTGTTTATTAACCATCCTAATGTCTTCCTTGGTGAAATGTCTATTTAGAAATGTCTTTTTCCCACATTGGGTTGTTTGTTTTTCTGGAATTGAGTTGCATGAGCTACTTGTATATTTTTGAAATTAATCCTTTGTCAGTTGTTTCATTTGCTATTATTTTTTCTCATTCTGAGGGTTGTCATTTCACCTTGTTTATAGTTTCCTTTGCTGTGCAAAAGCTTTTTAAGTTTAATTATGTCCCACTTTTTTTTGTTTGTTTGTTTTTTTATTTCCTTTATTCCAGGAGGTGCGTCATTGAGGATCTTGCTGTGATTTATGTTATAGAGTGTTCTACCTCTGTTTTCCTCTAAGAATTTTATATTTGTTGGTCTTACATTTAGTTCTTTAATACAGTTTGAGTTTATCTCTGTGTATGGTGTCAGGAAGTGTTCTAATTTCATTCTTTTATGTACAGCTGTCCAGTTTTCCTAGGATTGCTTATTGAAAAGATTTTTTTTTTCTCCATTGTATATTATTGCCTCCTTGGCAAAGATAAGTTGCCCATTAGTGCATGGGTTTATATTGGACCTTTCTATCTTGTTCCATTGGTCTATATTTTCGGTTGTGTGCCAGTACCATACGCCTTGATGACTGTAGCTTTGTAGTATAGTCTAAAATCTGGAAGTTGATTCCTCCAGCTCCATTCTTCTTTCTTAAGATTGCTTTGGCTATTTGGGGTCTTTTGTGTTTCCATGCAAATTGTGAAATTTTTTGTTCTAGTTCTGTGAAAAATGCCACTGGTAATTTGGTAAGGATTGCTTGAATCTGTAGGTTGCTTTGGTAGTATAGTCGTTTTCACAATATTGATTCTTCCAAATTCAGGAACATGGAATATCTCTCTATCTGGTTATGTCATCTTTCATTTCTTTCACCAGTGTCTTATAATTTTCTGTATACACCTCTTTTGTCTCTTTAGGTAGGTTTATTCCTAGATATTTTATTCTTTTTGTTGCTATGATAAATGGCATTGATTCCTAATTTCTCTTTCTAATTTTTTCATTGCTAGTGTATAGGAATGCAAGTGATTTCTGTATATTGGTTTTATATCCTGTGACTTTACTAAATTCACTTATTAGCTCTAGTAATTTTCTGATAGTATCTTCAGGGTTTTCTAAGTATAGTATCATGTAATCTGCAAACAGTGAGGGTTTTACTTCTTTTCCAATCTAGATTCCTTTTATTTCTTTTTCTTCTCTGATTGCCATGGCTAGGACTTCCAAAACTTTGTTCAGTAATAGTGGTGAAAATGGGCACCCTTGTCTTGCCCCTGATCTTTGAGGAAATGCTTTCAGTTTTTCACCATTGAAAATAATGTTTGCTGTAGGTTTGTAGTATATGGCCTTTATCATGTTGAGGTAGGTTCCTTCTATGCCCATATTTTGAAGAGTTTTTTTTTTTTTTTTAATTATAAATGGATGCTGAATTTTGTTAAAAGCTTTTTCTGCATCTATTGAGTTTATCATATGGTTTTTATGTTTCAATTTGTTAATATAGTGTCTCACTTGATTGGTTTTCATAGAAGAACATGATGTGAACTTCCTTATGTTCTACTTTCATTAACTAACATTGGTCCTTATGAACCTACTCACCCCTGACCCAGACAAATAATTGTTGAACCCTCTTCAACATTTCTGCTAGAGATTATATATATATATATATATCTCAGACAGTAGAAAATTAAACTTATAAAATTGACACTTTCTAAAATATCACTGGTATTTTTCTTTTAGTTAAGCAGTACTTAAGTGAATTTTGTTTCTTTAAGTCTATATGTGGTCTTAGGGAGATGGTGAGTGATTTGTGGAGGAAATTAAGTTAAATATAAAAGTAAATAACTTGAAAAATATAGTATTTAAAAAAATATTCTAATATAAAGTATTAAGCATATTGGTATGAAATCCTATTAAATATTATTACCCTTCCCAGTGTGCTAGTGATGAAGAACCTGCCTACCAATGCAGGAGACATAAGAAATGCAGGTTCTATCCCTGGGTCAGAAAGATCACCTGGAGGAGGGCATGAGAATCACTCCAGTATTCTAGCTTAGAGAACTCCATGGACAGAGGAGTCTGGTGGGCTATGGTCCATAGGCTCACAAAGAGTCAGACACAAGTGGAGCGACTTAGCCTGCATTCCCCCTGAGAATCATAATCTGTTTCAATTTTACCTAGAAAAAACATTCTTAGAAACAAAGAATAGAAACTATTTTTTTCTGATCCAAAATATGTTTCAGTTCCATGAATGGGCACTTCCTTCTTGGCCATACAACTCTTCCACTGATGTTTGAAAATCTTGACTGATTTGAATTTTCAGTTTTGATCTGGTGTTGAAGCTGTCACTTTGAAACTCAGTTAAGAATGAAAAATTGTGATTCTTTTCATTCATACAAATGGCAAATAGGTCCGTGAAGACATACAGATGGCCAGTAGGCACATGAAAAGATGTTCTACACCACTGATCATCAGAGAAATGCAAATCCAACCATAATGAGATACTACTATCCTACACCTGTTAGAATGGATATTATCAAAAAGGCTAGAAATAACAAGTGTTGGTGAAAATGTAGTGAAAAGGGAACATTTCTTTGCTGTTAGTGGGCACTAAATTGGTACAACTATGGAAAAGAGTAAAGAGATTTCTCCAAACATTGAAAATAGAACTACCATATCATCCAGGAATTTCACTTCTCAGTATTCATCTAAAGAAAATAAAAGCATAAACTTGAAAGATATCTGCACCCTCATGTTCTCTGCAGCATTATTTACAATAGCCAAGATAAAGAAATAACCTAAGTGTTGATTGATTAATGAACAGATAAAGAATATGTGGCATATATACACAGTGGGACATTATTTAGCCATATAAATGAATTAAAACCTTCCACTTGTGAAAACATAGGCAGACCTCAAGAACATAATGCTAAGTGAAATAAGGCAGACAGAGAAATACAAATACCATATGATCTCACTTAAATGTGGAATCTAATATATATATTAGATTTATACACACACATATATATATAGGCATGCAGAGAACAGAGTGGTGGTCTCTGAGGTAGGAAGTGGGAAGGTAAGAGAAATGAATTAGCTGTTTTCGTCTTTTTTTGTTTTTTGTTTTCTGTTTTTTTTTCCCATTAGTGAGCCTTTTTATTGGTTTTTTTTTTTTTTTTTTTAAATTGAAGGTCCCTTACTGGTCCTGCTTCCATGAGTGGCTGTGACCAGAGAAAAGCGGGGAGGGGAGGCAGGCGGCGCAGGGAGGGTCCTCTCAACAGCATTCCATTTATACACAGAACTAAACAGACAAGCACAGAGTCACTACTGCAGTTAGAAGTTGGCAGCATGGGAAAGGGGAGGAACAGGCGGGGAACTGGGGTGTCGTTAAAAAAAATACAGGCCCCCCCCCAAACAGGGGTTCCTGGGGGGGGAACTTGGTCTGTTTCAACCCAAGAGGAATCAAGATCAAAAGCGGTTTGGGAAGGCCAGAACCGTCAGGGGTGGAGGGAGGAGGAAGTTTGTTGTTTAAATAAACTTTATTTTTAAAGTTAAAAATGAAAAGTTTTCAAATTAATGTATCTTTTGCAACTATTAATACAGTTTGTTGTAAAATTTGTTGCCATATAGAAACTGAAGAAAGGAATGACTGATTGAAATTATCTACATTCTTTGCTTGTGAGTCTGTGGGTCCTCAAGTCTCCCTGTGTTCTAAATGGTGGCTCTTTGATTTGAGACAAAGACAAAATAGATGGCTAAGAATGACAGGGGGCTACTAGACAGGCGGGGTTAAATGAAGACAGAATTAATAAATAGAAATGGCTCAAGAAAGAACTCTGATTTTCCAAAGTTTTCAGTGTGTAACTCTGATTACACACACACACATATATATCTAATGTGTGTGTGTGTAATCGCTCAGTTCTGCCCTATCCTCTGTGGCCCTTTGAAAGTAGCCTGCCAGGCTCCTTTATCCATGGAGTTCTTCAGGCAAGAATACTGGAGTGGGTTGCCACGCCCTTTTCCAGAGTATCTTCTCAACCCAGGAATTGAATCTGCATCTCCTGTATCTCCTGCATTGCAGGCAGATTCTTTACCCACTGCGCCATAGAAGCTTTAATAAAAGGGGTAAAATATAGTTACAATTTCAGTTCAGTTCAGTTCAGTTGCTCAGTCGTGTCCGACTCTTTGTGACCCCATGAATCGCAGCACGCCAGGCCTCCCTGTCCATCACCAAATCCCAGAGTTCACTCAGACTCATGTCCGTCGGGTCAGTGATGCCATCCAGCCATCTCATCCTCTGTCGTCCCCTTCTCCTCCTGCCCCTAACCCCTCCCAGCATCAGAGTCTTTTCCAATGAGTCAACTTTTCACATGAGGTGGCCAAAGTACTGGAGTTTCAGCTTTAGCATCAGTCCTTCCAAAGAAATCTCAGGGCTCATCTCCTTCAGAATGGACTGGTTGGATCTCCTTGCAGTCCAAGGGACTCTCAAGAGTCTTCTCCAACACCACAGTTCAAAAGCATCAGTTCTTTGGCGCTCAGCTTTCTTCACAGTCCAACTCTCACATCCATACAAGACCACTGGAAAAACCATAGCCTCGACTAGACGGATCTTTGTTGGCAAAGTAATGTCTCTGCTTTTGAATATGCTATCTAGGTTGGACATAACTTTTCTTCCAAGGAGTAAGCGTCTTTTAATTTCATGGCTGCAATTTAGAAGTAACTAAAACTTTTCTTGTTGTGGTTTTAGTCATTTGTTTGCATACATATAAATGTGTGATTATTTATGTTTTTTATTACTTGATTGTAGGATTAGATAGCATGTCAGGAAATGTTTTTTTATCTTCCTATTGACTCTGTAATGCATGGACCATGAGTGATAACCAATCCCTGATGATATACCATTAATTATTTCCAGAGATTTGCTATTATGAACTGCCTTGCCATAAAGATCCCTGTTTGTACATCTTTGATCCTTAATGGATCTTTCTGGGATAAATTCCTACAAACTGACTTAGTCAGAAGAGGTGTAGTTTTGTCTATGATGCTTTTTGCTTGTGGTTCATGGGGTCGCAAAGAGTTGGACACGACTGAGCGACTGAACTGAACTGAACTGAGATGTGATTCTGATAATATTATACTTCCACCTTGTACAGGTGGTACTCAGAACAGGATTGGGTGGAGCCAAAGTCTAGCATGCACTCTGCTTAATGATACCTTTATACCAGGTAATGTGAAAGGTGAAAGCTCTCTCATTTTAATTTCTAATTTATATCATTTTAACTAAAGAGATTGAATGTAATTTTATAGGTTCATTGATTATTAATATTTACTTCTTTGGGGAAGTGCCTATTCATTACATTTCACAGTATTTTCACCAGGTGCTAATTTTTGTGTTGATTTATAAAAAGTTTTGTAGGTTATAAACCTTACTTCTATCTATGTTCACCAGTTATGTTGTAAATGTTTCCTCCCATTTATACTTTGTCTTTCAGCTTTCTATATTTCATTTGTTTATGTATCTATACCAAAATAATATTTCAGTATCTTATATAGAAGAATTACCTATTGTTTCTAGCTTTAATGCCTTTGTTATCTTAAAATATATAAAAATATTCACATGTTTTTGCATTTAAATCTTTAGAATCCATTATAATCCATGTGAAATTTATTTAGCCATAAGGAGTGAAATAGATATTCAATCTCTTTTCCCAAAGGGTTAGTCAGTTCATTCAACAGTCCATCTTTTCAAAGATTAGTAATTAAGTTTTATGAAATACTGAATTGCTAAATACTTGGACCTATTTCTGTTCTTTCTGTTCTATTTCATTTATCTGTCTAATATGCTAGGACAGTACTTCTTTAATTGCTTTACCTGTGTAATTTTGATGTTTTGTAATTTTGCTTCATTCTGATTCTTTTTCAAGATTTGAAAATGTCTTCTTTGCTAGGAATAGCCCTTCCCCCAACATGATAGGATGTTTACTTTTATTATCAGTAGGCTGAGAAAACACATATGCGTGTACATTCTTAGATCACAGATTCTCTGATTCAGTTTTGAGGCGCCAAAGGAGGAAAACAGAGGGAAGCTGTTCTCCAATTCATGGTTATTAAATGGAAAAGCAAGTTTGGTATAATGATACAGCACATTTCTCTAACAGTGGTCTACACTGTTTTTTTCTGATATATCTGGTGACTTGCAGCAGAGTGAACCGCTAAAAAAACAAGTGTAGGTCACTCTACACTTTGTTGTCTTTCCACACATGCAGCTGGACATATTTGTATTTAATATAAATTTATTAAACTATAATTTATGCTATAGGATATGTTTATGTTAATTTATAATTTAGAGGCTGATGGTTGTTGACAACAGTTTCTTTTATGACTGGTATAACTAGACAGTCCCCCTTTCAGTATATGTTTGATGTTATGGAGAGAATCCTTAACAGAAAGTATACATTGGACACCCTTTCTGTTACATAAAACAGACACACAAACTTACATAGAACCTAAGAACTTAAAATTTTCTGCTATTTATTTCTTCTATAGTTAAGAGGATTATAGTTTGTAAGGCGATATGTAGACACATTCCCTACTCTATCTTTCTGTATTAAAGAAGGTAAATGTTAGAACATGGCTGGGGCCATTGAGGATTTGGAAGGAATTGTGTCTGTGGTCACAATCAGAGGATGGGCATCTAGAGACAGCAGGGAGCAGGGGAGCTGTCAGTGTCTCAGGGGAGCTGTTAGTGTCTCAGGGAGCAGGGGAGCTGTCATTCCAGCCATATGGAGTTCTCAGCCATGGAGGGCATCAACTTCAGTAACACGGAAGGTGTGGGTTGGAGTGACCCAAAATAGGTCCTGCATTCTCCTTGTCAGAGGCTACGCTGAGAACTGAAAACATCTTGAGCAACCAGAGCATTAAAAATACTCATGATTGGTGAGAAGCTAATGATGGCTCCATCAGGACTGGACCGTCCTCTGCTGTCCGCCTGGTCTTAGTGTCCTTGTAGAACAGGGACATCTCAGAGGAGAAGCAGGACTAGAGCTTCCTGGGAGTGCTGTCTGAGCAGGTTGTGGAGGGAAGTGGGTATGAAATGCAGGGGAGAGGAAGTTGGGAAGGCAGCTAGCTACTGAACTTTGGTGAGCGGACATCAGGTGAGCAGTCATCAGGTAGACTCATATACACACCTGAAATCAGAGGCTGCCAGCTGGTCCTCCAGGGATTGGACTCTCAGGCCCTGGTGAGCCCTCCAGGACCTTCTGCACCTGGGAGGAATATCCTTAACCAGCGGTTGTGTGAGCTTCTGCTAATTGGCTCAATCCACAACCTCCTGCCTGGAACCTGCAGAGGGTGCTGTCTGAACAAACCCTGACTCAGGGAACAGCGCTGTAAATTTAGGAATGTTTGTCATCACGGGGAAAATTTTTTTACTTTTTTTTTGACAGCTCTTTTCATTTGTTTTTTGTTTTTGAGGCACTTTATAAAAAGTAAAAATTAAAGATGCTGTGAACAGCGGTCGGAGATCGGTAAACTGCAACAGCTGACCAGATTTGTCCAGTGGCCTCTTTTGTATATGCCCTCCCACACCAAGGATGATTTTTACAATTTTAACGGACTGTTTAAAGGGTGTTTAAAAACTCATACAAGAATTAAACACTGGACTGCAGCCCAGTCCCTCCCCTATCTCCCCATCACACAATTGTTCTCCTGTTCAGTAGAGTTTTTATTGCCCCTAGCCCATCCTGTTTTCCTCTATTTTGCAAGAAAATACAGGTACAAACTACTCCTCCAGTCAGGAGTCCCTGAGATGTGCTGCCTTTTGGTTTTCAGAAGCTGCCAGTGGGTTCCAGTGTGTTGTGTTATGATATCAATGATTTTTTAAATTATATTGTTGTTGTTTTTTTTATATTGTATACTTAAAAGGCAGTATCTTTTGTACTTTAATTTTTCAGAAAAAGATGCATAATGTACTTTTGTTTTTCCTTCTGTTGGAGTGTATTATATATAGTCTGTGTGCTTCTCCTGAAGAGAATAAACTTTATCTTTATAAAAATAAAAAGTACAACTAAACAGTGTTGACTATGCCTCAGAGATTCCTTGTGACCTGGGCATTTTTGCTAACATTAAAACCTAACATTTTTACTCTCTGGCTGTCTGTAATAAGTGTGTGGACTTGTGACATGCTGCTGCTGCTGCTAAGTCGCTTCAGTCGTGTCTGACTCTGTGTGACCGCATAGATGGTAGCCCACCAGGCTCCCCAGTCCCTGGGATTCTCCAGGCAAGAACACTGGAATGGGTTGCCATTTCCTTCTCCAATGCATGAAAGTGAAAAGTGAATGTGAAAGTGAAGTCGTGTCCGACCCTTATTGATGCCATGGACTGTAGCCTACCAGGCTCCTCTGCCCATGGGATTTCCCAGGCAAGAATACTGGAGTGGGTTGCCATTTCCTTCTCCTGGGGATCTTCCTGACCCAGGGATTGAACCCGCGCCTCCTGTATTGCAGGTGGATTCTTTACCACTGAGCCACTAGGGAAGCCCAGTAATGAAAGGAAGAAAGCATAAAAATATGAAAGGAAAAAAGAAAGTTCTGTTACCTTTCATTGAAGTTTTATGCAAACTTTTAAAAGAATGATTCTGTTCGAAAAATTAGGATGCAAACTGATTTACATAAAAGTATCAGGTTCAAACGTTTTTGCATCTATTTGTGGTGCTCACTCTAAGTTCTTTTTAAAATTTATAAAGATTTTAACTTTCTGAATATCTTCATTTTACTTTATGGATGGCAATGAGAAAGCAGTGTTCATTTGTTTAACTTAGGGAATCTTTAATAAAGATCCTGATTTAATCACACATTAAAATATTAAAAATGTGTTATTACTCAATTCAGAAAATAAATTTGACTCAGAGAAACATACTAATAAATGGAAATCTGTCCTTTATTTATTTTTTTTAAAGAAAAAGACTTTCAATTTTGGAATAATTTTAGATTACAGAGAAGTTGCAAAAAAGCTACAGAGAGTGGCCATGTACCCTTCTCCCAACTTCCCCAGCATTAACATCTTATATAGCCATGAAGCATTCATCAAAACAGAAGGATTACCACTGCTGCAATATTGGTGCAATGTTGTTAGCTAAACTGAAGATTTTATCCTACTTTACTAGCTTTCCTGTTTCAGGATTCATACCAAGATTCAAGGCTGTGGTCGGTGCCCTTTTGGGTTTAAACTCCCCTAAGACAATATCACATTCAGACTTAGGTGTTTAATGAAAAGGCTGGACTTTCTCCTTTTGAAGATTCCTTTAAGATATGATTTTCCTTCATTCTGTAATGTAAGAACCAACGAGAGAAAGAGATAAAAAACTCCTCTACCTTCAAGTGCTTTTAAATAACAAAGATTTTTGGACAGACACCATATTGACAGAAAGAAACCCTTAGTAATTTTTCTTAGAAATTCAAAACTCTCATAATTATTGATAGAAAATTCTTCCTAAATTTCAAATTAAATTCTTTCTGTGGGAATCTAATTCAGCAGAAACAACAAAGAGTTTATCATTGTCATCATTAAAAGTAGAATCAATGGTTGTTTGGTTTAACTCATCATGAGAATCAGGGTCCTGGTGGGAAGTTTGGGGGCCATCAGAGAAAAAGTAAGTCAAGAACCACAGAACAGTTTCCTTGCTGTGGCAGGAGAGACGGAAGAGCTCCCTCTGACAGGGCTGCTGGCTTTGCCAGGACACCCCTTCTTTTCACCAACTGAGTGTGGGGTAAGACCCCAGAGGCTGGTGTGCCCCCAGCCACCCTGGCTTCACTGAGTCTCTTGTCATAGCTGTCAGCATTTCTACCTTACAACAGTCTAGGCTGAGTGAATATTTGCATCAGGGTTTATTTAGTTTCCGATGACTAGAAATCAAAGTCAGGAGCAAAACACCTAAAACCTTGCCAAAACCCCCCCGAAAACCTGTCAGAAAAAGTGGCAGTTACACCACAGGGAGCATATCAGCTTCCTCCTGCCAGCTGAGGCTTCACACTGAACATGTGCTTTTGTATTTAAGATTGTTTCCATTTTTTTTTGGTTTGAAGAAACCACATGCTCTTGTGTTTCCAGAAAACACCATTCTGTTGATGACCTTGGGGAGAGACAGTTGAATTCACTTGTATTCCATCAAGATGTTGGTTCTGCTTCCAGGAAAATCGCCAGTGTGCCAGGTCAAGACAGGGAAAGGCAGCTCCATTTCTGCCTCCAAATGATTCTCCCAGGGCCAGGCTTAGCTGTGCTGGAGACACCCCTTCCCTGGGGGAACTCAGAGAGCCCAGCCCACCAGGAGCAGGCTTGTCTTAGGAGATTTGTGCTTCTGCTTAGTATGTGATCACCTCTGAACTCCGTCCAGTGGCAGGAACTCTGCACCTGAGCATGTGTGCCTACAGTGGTGCCCGTTAGAAACTTGACTCTGCTCTGGGGCCTGTTTGATACATCCATAAAGGCCGCCATTTTGTTCCTAGGTTCCTGCATGTAGGATCAGAGCAGTCCCAGAGTCTCTTCCATCTTTGGAGAACCCAATTTGTATAAAGTTCTTTCTCACATTGTTCAATACTTTTTCTTCCTAACACCTCTTGGTGATAAGGATGCCTTCAGGAACTAAGACTTAATCTTTTATTGTCACGAAAGTCTAGTTTGGAGATGTCATCAGTGGAGCCAAGTGCATAGACTCTGGGCTTCTCTGGCTTGGACTTCTAGTACTGTGCTGAATAGAAGTGGTAAGAGTGTCTTCCTGGTATGAGGGGGAAAATATTCAGTTTTTTAACTGCTGATTATTATGTTGGCCATGGGCTTTTCATACAAGGTCTTTGTTGAGATCATTTCCTTCTGTTCGTAGTGTGCCAAGAGTTTTTATCATGAGAGGATGCTTAATCTTGTCAATTACTTTTTCTTCATTTGTTAAGATGATCATGTGAATTTTTTATTCTTCATTTTGTTAATGTAATGTATCACATCTATTGATTTGCCTATATTGAACCATTCTTGCGTCTCAGAGATAAATCCCACTTAATCATGGTGTATATCCTTCTTATGTGCTGTTGAATTCAGTCTGCTAGTATTTTATTGAGGATTTTTCCATCTATAGTCATCAGGGATATTGGTCTATAGTTTTGTTTTCTTGTGGTATGTTTTCCTAGTTTTAATAACAGGTAATACTGGCTTCATAAAATGAATTATAAAGTGTTTCATCCTCTTCGGGTTTTTGGAAGAGTTTAAGAAAGAACAGCATTAAATTTTTGAAAGTTTGGTAAAATTCACCAGTGAAGGCATCTGGCCTTGGGCTTTTCTTTACTGGGAGGTTTTTAATTACTGATTCAACCTCTTTACTCATTATTTGTAGGTACCATAACTTCTTTATCCATTCATCTGTCATTGGGCATCTAGGTTGCTTCGATGTCCTGGCAATAGTGATGCAACAAACATTGGAGTACCTGTGTCTTTTTGAGTTATGGCTTTCTCAGGGTATATGCCCAGTAGTTGGATAATTTGGTCATATGGCAGTTTTATTACTAGTCTTTTAAAGAATCTCCATACTGTTCACAATGGAAGCTGTAAAGAGCAAATGGCATAGGAACCTGGAAAAACAAGACCAGGAGCTGACTGTGGCTCAGATCATGAACTCCTTATTGCCAAATTCAGACTTAAATTGAAGAAAGTAGGGAAAACCACTAGACCATTCAGGTATGACCTAAATCAAATCCCTTATGATTATACAGTGGAAGTGACAAATAGATTTAAGGGACTAGGTCTGATAGACAGAGTGCCTAATGAACTATGGATGGAGGTTCATGACATTGTACAGGAGACAAGGAGCAAGAGCATCCCCAAGAAAAAGGAATATAATAAAGCAAAATGGCTGTCTGAAGAGGCCTTACAAATGGCTGTGAAAAGAAGAGAAGTGAAAAGCAAAGGAGAAAAGGAAAGATATACCCATTTGAATGCAGAGTTCCAAAGAATATCAAGGAGAGATAAGAAAACCTTCCTCAGCGATCAGTGCAAAGAAATAGAGGAAAACAACAGAATGGGAAAGACTAGAGATCTCTTCAAGAAAATTAGAGATACCAAGGGAACATTTCATGAAAAGATAGGCTCAATAAAGGACAGAAATGGTATGGACCTAACAGAAGCAGAAAATATTAAGAAGAGGTGGCAAGAATACATAGAAGAACTATACAAAAAAGATCTTCACGACCAAGATAATCACGATGGTGTGATCACTCACCTAGAACCAGACATCCTGCAATGGAAAGTCAAGTAGGCCTTAGGAAGCATCACTACGAACAAAGCTAGTGGAGGTGATGGAATTCCAGTTGAGCTATTTCAAATCCTAAAAGATGATACTGTGAAAGTGTTGCACTCAATATGCCAGAAAATTTGGAAAACTCAGCAGTATCCACAGGACAGGAAAAGGTCAGTTTTCATTAAAATCCCTAAGAAAGTCAATGCCAAAGAATGCTCAAACTACCAGAGAATTGCATTCATCTCAATGCTAGCAAAGTAATGCTCAAAATTCTCCAAGCCAGGTTTCAACAATACATGAACCGTGAATTTCCAGATTTTCAAGCTGGTTTTAGAAAAGGCAGAGGAACCAGAGATCAAATTACCAACATCTGCTGGATCATCGAAAAAGCAAGAGAGTTCCAGAAAAACACCTATTTCTGCTTTATTGACTATGCCAAAGCCTTTGACTTTGGGATCCACAGTTTATTGTGGATCACAATAAACTGTGGAAAATTCTGAAAGAGATGGGAATACCAGACCACCTGACTTGCCTCCTGAGAAATCTGTATGAAGGTCAAGAAGTAAGAGTTAGAACTGGATATGGAACAACAGACTGGTTACAAATAGGAAAAGGAGTATGTCAAGGCTGTATATTGTCACCCTGCTTATTTAACTTATATGCAGAGTACATCATGAGAAACGCTAGGCTGGATGAAGCTCAAGGTGAAATCAAGGTTGCCAGGAGAAATATCAATAACTTCAGGTATGCAGATGACACCACCCTATGGCAGAAAGTGAAGAAGAACTAATGAGCCTCTTGATGAAAGTGAAAGAGGAGAGTGAAAAAGTTGGTTTAAAGCTCAACCATTCAGAAAACAAAGATCATGGCATCCAGTCCCATCACTTCATGGCAAATAGATGGGGAAACAGTGGAAACAGTGACAGACTTTACTTTGGGGGGCTCCAAAATCACTGCAGATGGTGACTGCAGCTATGAAATTTAAAGACACTTGCTCCTTGGAAGAAAAGCTACGACCAACCTAGACAGCATATTAAAAAGCAGAGACATTACTTTGCCAACAAAGGTCTGTCTAGTTAAGGCTATGGTTTTTCCAGTAGTCATGTGTGGATGTGAGAGTTGGACTATAAAGAAAGCTGAGCACCAAAGAATTGATGCTTTTGAACTGTGGTGTTGGAGAAGACTCTTGAGAGTCTCTTGGACTGCAAGGATATCCAAGTAGTCCATCCTAAAGGAAATCAGTCCTGGGTGTTCATTGAATGGACTGATGTTGAAGCTGAAACTCCAATACTTTGGCCACTTGATGAGAAGAGCTGACTCATTTAAAAAGACCCCGATGCTGGGAAAGATTGAAGGCGGGGAAGAAGGGGACAATAGAGGATGAGATGGTTGAATGGCATCACCGACTCAATGGACATGAGTTTGAGTAAACTCTGGGAGTTGGTGATAGATAGGGAGGCCTGGCAGGCTGAAGTCCATGGGGTCACAAATAGTCGGACATGACTGAGCAACTGGACTGAACTGACTGATACTGTTCACAACAGTGGCTGTATCAATTTACGTTCCCACCAATAGTGCAGTAGGGTTCCCTTTTCTCCAAATTCTCTCTGACATTTATTATTCATGAACATTTTGACTATGGCCATTCTGACTAGTATAAAATGAAATGATACCTGATTGTAGTTTTGGTTTGCATTTCTCTAATAATGAGCAACATTGAGCATCTTTTCATGTGTTTATTGGCCATCTCTAAATAAATGTTTAAAAAGCTCTAGGCTTCTTAATAATATATTCTTTACACATATTATCTATATATTTTTCTTTACCATAGCCTGTGAATTAGGGATTATTATTATTTCTGTTTTATAGATGGAGATGCTGAGGAAGAGGAGGTGAAGTAATGTGCCATGGTCACATAGGCAGGAAGTTTTAGAACCAAAATTTGAACCCAGATCTCTCTGTTTCTGGACCCCTGTTCCTAATTTCATCTTTAATGTTCCAGGGACCAGAGAGTATACATTCCAACCCAGAGAATAGTTTTCTGGAGTAAGGGTACAATTATTTCAGAACCTCTGTAATGCATTTTCACAGTTCAAAACACAGACTAATGACATTGTATTAGTCCACCAAATTATAAGGATGTTTTGGGGATCCCAGCAAAATGAGAAAAGACAAGTGTCACCAATGGTGACTCCTTGAGTCCTTCATGTGATCATTCATGCAGGCTGCCACTCAACTTGGGAGAAACACACAGGTCCAGAGCACAGCAGCCACCAGGGATTGTGATCTTCCTTCATCTGATGTAGGAACCAGAAATGGCCCCTGAGGTCCAGGGTGCATGTTGGGATAGTAAGAGAAGAGCTGAGGGGAGAGAGGTTATTATCATTCTTCTTATGGGTTCAAAGAAACTCCCAAATTAGAATGACAGTCATATTTACATGTCACATTACTGCCATTTTCACATAGCTAATTCAGAAATGTGCCTGGGGAATAAATTTTCTAGATTTGTCAAGATTTGGGAGCATTATTGAAAGCAGGCTATTTCTGTGTGAAATTCAGCAACTTTGGCCTTAGAAAGGTCCTGAGTACTGCTGACAAAGGAATGCTATTATTAATGTGTAGCTGATTAGACTGCTACTGATTGGATTCATGCATTTAGCCAGCAAGACAAATTAGCGTGACATTCAATATCTTTACAATTTACTATCTAACTTTCCTAGTTTAATTCTTACAAATTTATTTATTTATCTATCCATTGCCCCTTCTCTTCCTCTTTCTTTCTTTTAAAATTGAAGTTTGTTTTACCCTTTTATTTATCTATTTAAATTTGAGATATAATTGAAACAATATTCTTACTTTTCAAGAAAAATGACCCAAGCCAGATAGTTGAGCTTTATATGATCTTGTCTTTCTAGTGGAAATAAGTACCTTATAAGTACAAATCATGAGAAGTTGTCTTACATGACTCTGCCCACTCTTCTTATTGGACATGTGTGTATGTATATACATCACATCTAATGTGCACCAGGCAGTTCTAAGTCCTGAGACACAAGACGGGCAAGGTCTCTGTCTCCAGAAGCTGACAGTCCAGGAGACGATAAGTGATCAATAAGCTAACTGATACATAAGCAGTTATATCCCAGGTAAAGTTAGTGCTATGAAGAATTATAAAAAATGGGAAGGAATAAATGCTGTGTTAGTGAAGGTATCTCTGAAGCAAAGACATCTGGGGTATGAATAAATGAAGGGGTTCATGAGTTAATACTCTATGGGAAGATGTAGAGCAAGAGTGTTCTAAAGAGAAGGCAAGGGAAGTGCAAAGGACCTGGACTGTTCAAGCCAGGGTGTTTGGGACGAAGTGAGCATTAGGGTGCGTGATAGCTGAGTTGTGGACAAGACAGAAGCCACATCAGGTCCATCTTGTAAATCATAGAAATCGCTTTGATTTTGTGAAAAGACAAAAGAGGCCATAGGAAAATTTTGATGACAAGAGGGACTTTGTTGGGTTATTTTTAAATTAATGGACATAGGAAACTATTGCATTGCAAAACTTTAATTTCACTGAGTTGACCCTCATCTATTTGTAAAATTAAGGCATCATTCACATATGATAAATATACAAATCTCATAGGCATGTTTTGATTAGTTTTGACAAGTGTGTGTAAATGTACACACTTAAGTAACCACCACCACAAGGATGACATAGCGAACTTCCCATTCTCAAGAAGTTTCCCCATTGCAGCAAGTCTCTGTTCCCCCAGAGTCAAAAATTCTCATTTCTGTCACCTTAGTTTTCCCTGTTCTTGAACTTTATTTAAAAGAAATCATATGCTTAATGTATTCTTGTGTGTCTGGCTTCATTTCCTCATTATCATTTTCTGAAGATCAATCCATATTATTTGTTCATTTATTTTTATTGGGTATATATTTATTTGTCCATTGTCCTATTAGTGAATATTTGAGCTGATTCCAGTTTTTGGTTGTTCTACATAAAGCTGTTATGAAAATTCTTGTATGAGTCTCTTTTTTTGTGGATTTATGTTTTTATTCTTCTTGAGAAAATTCAGAGAATCAAGAATGGGATTGGTGAATCATGGATTTTGTTTAGTTAAGGGAAGCTGCCAAATACTTCCAGAGTGATTGTACCATTTTATGTAAAAGATTTGTGCAAAGAATTCCAGTTGCTTTGCATCTTTGCCAATGCTTAATGTCACGTGACTATCCTTGAACTATTCTTGTAGGGGTATAGTGATATCTCACTGTGATTTTAGTTACTCTGACAACCAATGGTTGTTAAACATATTTTATATGCATAACGGCACTTCTGTTATTATTTTCAAAATTAATGTACACATACATAATTGATTTATAATTTTATGTTAGTTTAAGGTATACAATGCATGCTAAGTTGCTTCAGTCATGTCTGATTCTGCAACCCCATGGACTGCAGCCTGCCAGATTCCTCTGTCTATGGAATTCTCCAGGCAACAATACTGGGTTGGGTTGCCATACCCTCATCCAGGGAATCTCTAAGGTATACAATAGAGCGATTCAATATTTTTATAGATTAAAGTTTATTTAAAGTTATAAAATGTTGGCTACATTCCTGTGATGTACATTGCATCCTTCTATCTTGTATCTTATATTTATCTAGTTTGTACCTCTTAATCTACTGTCTGTGTCTTGTCCCTTCCCCCACTCCCCCATCCCTCTTCCTGCTGGTAACCACAAATTTTATCTATATTTGAAAGCCTCTTTCTGTTTTATTATTTAAATTCATTTGTTTTATTTTTTAGATTCCACATATGAGTGAAAACATGTATTTTTCTTTCTCTGTCTGACATTTCACTAAGCCTAATACTCTCCAGATCCATCCATATTGTTGAAAATGGCAAAATTTAATTCTTTTTTATGGTGGAATAATATTCCATTGTGTATATACATATATATATGCCAAATCTTCTTTATCCATTTGTCTGTTGATAAACATTAAGGTTGCTTCCATATCTTGGAAATTGTAAATAATGCTGCTAGGAACACTGAGGGGTGAATATATCTTTTCTAATTAGTGTTTTCATTTTTTTCAGAAACATACTCTGGAGTAGAATTGCTCAATCATATGATAGTTCGATCTTTGGGTTTTTGAGAAACTTGCATACTGTTTTCCACAATGGATGCACCAATTTACATTCTCACCAATAGTGAATGAGTGTTCCTTATTCTCCAAATCCTTTACAACATTTGTTATTTGTGTTCTTTTTGATAACAGCCATTCTGACAAGTGTGAGGTGATATCTCATTGTGGCTTCAATTTGCATTGCTGTAATGATTAACAGTATTGACCATCTCTTTCTGTGCCTGTTGGCCATCTGAATATTCTCTTTGGGAAAATGTCTATGTATTTTTTCAATCTATTTTTAATCAGGTTGTTTGCTTATTGTTTTTTTTTGTTTGTTTGTTTTGTTTTGTTTTTTGGATATTAACCCCCCCTATCAATACTAAAAAGCCTCTTGATGAAAGTGAAAGTGGAGAGTGAAAAAGTTGGCTTAAAGCTCAACATTCAGAAAATGAAGATCATGGCATTCCGTCCCATCACTTCATGGGAAATAGATGGGGAAACAGTGGAAACAGGGTCAGACTTTATTTTTCGGGGCTCCAAAATCACTGCAGATGGTGACTGCAGCCATGAAATTAAAAGATGCTTACTCCTTGGAAGGAAAGTTATGACCAACCTAGACAGCATATTCAAAAGCAGAGACATTACTTTGCCAACAAAGTTTCGTCTAGTCAAGGCTATGGTTTTTCCTGTGGTCATGTATGGTTGTGAGAGTTGGACTGTGAAGAAAGCTGAGCGCCAAAGAATTGATGCTTTTGAACTGTGGTGTTGAAGACTCTTGAGAGTCCCTTGGACTGCAAGGAGATCCAACCAGTCCATTCTGAAGGAGACCAGCCCTGGAATTTCTTTGGAAGGAATGATGCTAAAGCTGAAACTCCAGTACTTTGGCCACCTCATGTGAAGAGTTGACTCATTGGAAAAGACTCTGATGCTGGGAGGGATTGGGGGCAGAAGGAGAAGGGGCCGACAGAGGATGAGATGGCTGGATGGTGTCACTGACTCGATGGATGTGAGTCTGAGTGAACTCTGGGAGTTGGTGATGGACAGGGAGGCCTGGTGTGCTGCGATTCATGGGGTCGCAAAGAGTCGGACACGACTGAGCGACTGATCTGATCTGATCTGATCAATGCTACCAATGATATCATTTGCATATCTTTTCTTCCATTCAGTAGGCTGTCTTTTCATTTCGTCAATGATTTCCTTTGTTGTGCAAAAGCTTTTAGGTCCCATTTGGTAAATTTTGCTTTTGATTCCTTTGCCTAAGGAGACAGATGTTTAAAAAAAACATTGCTACAAATTATGTCAAATCGTGTTCTGCCTAAGTTTTTCTCCAGTAGTTTTATGGTTTCTAGTCTTTCATCCATTTTGAGTTTATTTTTGTATATGGTGTTGGATATGGGGCGTCAAATGCTGACTGTCACTGGAGAAGCCCAGTTGTCTATGAAGCCTCGATTGAGATGGTGTCTCCTCTTTTCTTTGAACAGGGAAAGTAAGCAGGAAGCCCAATTGTGGAGAGCTCAGCTATTTTTATTCTTGGTTTTCTGTTGCCTTCCTTCTACAAGTATATTAGAGAACCATTGGAGACAGAAAACTATGAAATATTGCTTTTGAGAAATGACTATGAAAGCTTTTATCACTGCTATACCCTTAAGAGCCTCAGCTCTACGCTTTTTGAAATTTTAGGGAGAGTGAGCCTATAATTTCAAGATACCTTAAGTAGAAAAAATTGAACCACGTCTTCCAAGTGCCATTCTTCATAAATCTATTTAGAATCAAGCTTAAAAATCACCACCAGCAAATCATTTTTGTAGCCTATATGGCAACTGAACATTCTTCTATTTAATTTTTAAGCGCTGCTTTATTAAAAGACATAGGTTGCAAAAAATAATAAGCTATTTGTATTGTAAGCAGAAAAGAATGAGAATCATAGAGTAGATCTGCAGCAATCTCTTCTGAGGATGGCAAGAAAAATAGACATTTCAACTGTGCCTTTAGATTCACAGTCAGGTTGATGGAAACAAATAGCCCCAGGTCATTCACCTTAAAACCTAAGTAAAGAAACAAACAGTTGGCCAACCAGAAGTGTAACTGGTATAGAATTTAAAGGCTCAAGAGACAGTTTTCTATGACAGTTAACCTGGGGTATCCTCTCTAATGCACATTAATGACGTCTCCTTTATGTACAGTTGGGAAGGTCCCCTGGAGGAGGAAATGGCAACCCACTCCAGTATGTTTGCCTAGAGAATCCCATGGACAGAGGAGCCTGGCCGGCTACAGTCCATGGGGTTGCAAAAAGTCGGACACGACTGAGCGACTAATACTAATATTATGGGGTTAGATAATGTTCTAATTTCATTCTTCTACTTTTAACTGTCCAGTTTTCCCAGGACCACTTATTGATGACCTTTTCTCCACTTTATGTTCTTGCCTCCTTTGTTGTGTATTAGTTGACGATAAGTGCATGGGTTTAGTTTTGGGTTTTCTATCCTATTCCATTGATCTATGTTTTTATGCCAGCCTGGCGTGCTGCGATTCATGGGGTCGCAAAGAGTCGGACACAACTGAGCGACTGATTTGATCTGATCATACTATTTTAATTGCATATTCTGAAGTCAGGGAGTGTGATTCCTCTAGATCTGTTCTTTCTCAAGATTGTATTTTTGGTTCCATACAAAATTTAAAATTACTTATTCTTATTTTGTGAACAATTTCTTTTGCATTTTGATAGGAATTACATAAAAGATCTTCATGACCCAGGTAACCACGATGGTGTGATCACTCACCCAGAGCCAGACATCCTGGAATATGAAGTCAAGTGGGCCTCAGGAAGCATCACTATGAACAAAGCTAGTGGAGGTGATGGAATTCCAGTTGAGCTATTTCAAATCCTGAAAGATGACGCTGTGAAAGTGCTGCACTCAATATGCCAGCACATTTGGAAAACTCAGCAGTGGCCACAGGACTGGAAAAGGTCAGTTTTCATTCCAATCCCAAAGAAAGGCAATGCCAAAGAATGTTCTAATTACTGCACAATTGCATTCGTCACACATGCTAGCAAAGTAATGCTCAAAATTCTCCAATCCAGGCTTCAACAGTATGTAAACCATGAACTTCCAGATGTTCAAGATGAATTTAGAAAAGGGAGAGGAACCAGAGATCAATTGACAGCATCCACTGGATCATCAAAAAAACAAGAGAATAACAGGAAAATATCTACTTCTGCTTTATTGATTACGCCAAAGCCTTTGACTGTGTGGATCACAACAAACTGTGGAAAATTCTTAAAAAGATGGGAATACCAGACCATCTTACCTGCCTCCTGAGAAAGCTGTATGAAGGTCAAGAAGTAACAGTTAGGACAGGACATAGAACAACAGATTGGTTCCAAATTGGGAAAGTAGTACGTCAAGTCTGTATATTGTCACCCTGCTTATTTAACTTATATGCAGAGTACATCATGTGAAATGTCAGGCTGGATGAAGCACAAGCTGGAATCAAGATTGCCAGGAGAAATATCAATAACCTCAGATATGCAGATGACACCGCCCTTAAGGCAGAAAGCAAAGAAGAACTAAAGAGCCTCTTGATGAAAGTGAAAGAGGAGAGTGAAAAAGTTGGCTTAAAGCTCAACATACAAAAAGCAAAGATCATGGCATCCAGTTCCATCATTTCATGGCAAATAGATGGGGAAACAATGGAAACAGTGAGAGACTTTATTTTGGGGGGCTCCAAAATCACTGCAGATGGTGACTACAGCCATGAAATTAAAAGACACTTGCTCCTTGGAAGACACGCTATGACCAACCTAGACAGCATATTAAAAAACAGAGATATTATTTTGCCAACAAAGGTTCATCTAGTCAGAGCTGTGGTTTTTCCAGTAGTCATGTATAGATGTGAGAGTTGAACTATGAAGAAAGCTGAGTGCCAAAAAATTGATGGTTTTGAACTGTGACATTGGAGAAGACTCTTGAGAGTCCCTTGGACTGAAAGAAGATCAAATCAGTCAACCCTAAAGGAAATCAGTCCTGAATATTAATTGGAAGGACTGATGCTGAGGCTGAAGCTCCAATTTACTTTGACTACCTGATGCAAAGAACTGCTGCTGTTGCTGCTAAGTTGCTTCAGTTGTGTCCAACTCTGTGCGACCCCATAGACAACAGCCCACCAGGCTCCTCCATCCCTGGGATTCTCCAGGCAAGAACATTGGAGTGGGTTGCCATTTCCTTCTCCAATGCAAGAAAGTGAAAATGAAAGTGAAGTCGCTCAGTCGTGTCCGACTCTTCACGACCCCATGGACTGTAGCCTACCAGGCTCCTTCATCCATGGGATTTTCCAGGCAAGAGTACTGGAGTGGGTTGCCATTTCCCTCTCTGCAAAGAACTGACTCGTTGGAAAAGACCCTAATGCTGAGAAAGATTGAAGGCAGGAGGAGAAGGGGATGACAGAGGATGAGATGGTTAGATGACATCACCAACTCAATGGACATGAATTTGAGCAAGCTCCAGGAGTTGGTAATGGACAGGGAAGCCTGGTGTGCTGCAGTCCGTGGGGTGGCAAAGAGTCAGACACAGCTGAGTGACTGAACTGAACTCAACTGAGGGATGACATTGAGCTTCCCAGGTGGCGCTAGTAGTAATGAACCCACCTTCCAATGCAGGAGACATAAGAGATGCAGGTTCAACCCCTGGGTTTTGAAGATGACCTGGAAGAGGGCATGACAACCCACTCCAGTGGATTGTTTCTAGAAAATTCCATGGACAGAGGAGACTGGTGTGCTCCAGTCCATAGTGTGCAAAGAGTCAGACATGACTGAAGTGACTAAGGACAGCACAGTGCAGAGATTACATTAAATCTGTAGATTGCCTTAGGTAGTATGGTCATCTTAACAATATTAATTCTTCCAATCCATGAACACAGTATACTTTTCCACCAGTTTGTGTCATCTTCGATTTGTTATATCAGTGTCTCATAGTTTTCCAAGTACTGGTACTTTACTCCCATAAGTAGGTTTATTTCTAGATATTTTATTCTTTTTGATGGTATGGTAAATTGGATTGTTTCCTTAATTTCTCTTTCTGATAGTTCACTATTAGTATATAGAAATGCAATAGATTTCTGTACATTAGGTTTGTATCTTGCAATTTTATCAAATTCATTGGTGAGCTCTGTTTTCTGGTGTCATCTTTAGAATTTTCTATGTATAGGTTCAAACAGTGATAGTTTTACTTCTTCCTTTCCAATTTAGATTCCTTTTATTTCTTTTCCTTTTCTAATTGCTATGGCTAGGACTTCCAATTCTATTTTGCATGAAAGTGATTAAAGTGAACATCCTTGTCTTTTCCTCATCTTAGAGCAAATGCTTTCAGTTTTTCACTGTTGAGTATGATATTACCTATGGGTTTGTCATATATGACCTTTGTTATGGTGAGGTATGTTCTCTCTATACTTGCTTTCTGGAGTTTTTAAAAATCATAAATGAATGTTGAATGTTGTCAAAAACTTTTTTCTGCATCTATGGAGATGTTCATATGATTTTAAAACTCAATTTGTTAATGTGATATATCACATTGATTGATTTATAGATATTGAAAAATCCTCATATTCCTGGAATAAATTCCCACTGATCATGATGTATGATGCTTTTACTGTATTGTTGCATTTGGTTTGATAGTATTTTGTTCAAGAATTTTGCCCTTATGTTCATGCATAAATCAATGAAATAAAGACTAAGGGAAAAAAAATTGCAAGTTCAATGAGACTAAGAGCTGCTTATTTGAAAGGATCAACAAAATTGATAAACTTTTTTTTCATTAAGAAAAAAAAGGAGAGGGCCCAAATTAATAATATCAGAAATGAAAAAAGGAAGTTACAACTGACATTGTAGAAGTACAAAAGATCATAAGAAACTGCTGTCAACAACTACATGCCAATAAAGTGGACAGCCTAGAAGAAGTGGACAAATTATTAGAAATGTACAATCCCCCATGACTGAACCCGGAAGAAATAGAAAATACAGGTCAATAACCAGTAAAGAAATTTAATCAGTAATAATAATAAACCCAACACACAAAAGTCCAGAATCATACGGCTTCACAGGTAAATTCTACCAAACACAGATGTTAGAGAAGAGTTAAAATCTGTCCTTCTCAAACTTATTCCAAACAAAAAATTCCAGAAGAAATGCTTCTAAACTCATTCTATGAGTCCAACACCCTATGTCTGTTGACAGAAACATTGTCTTTAGCATTTAAAGTGATCTTGGATAATTATATACTTATTACCATTTTGTTAGTTATTTTCTGATTTTTTAAAATAGTTCTTCTATGTTCTTTTGTTCTTTTTAGTGTCTTTCCTTGTGATTTGATGATTTTCTTTAGTGGTATGCTTGTGTTCCTTTCTCTTTGGTTTTTATGTATATAAATGAAGTTTTGATTTGTGATTACCATGGAGTTCATATTTGTTGACCTATAGCTATATCTACTTGTTTTTTATACTGCTAGTCATTTAAGTTCAAACATATTTTAAAAGTTCTGCATTTTTTACTCCCCTCCTCCATGTTTTGTGTTTTTGATATTATATTGTATATCTTTATCTTCCCTGGTGGCTCAGACAGTAAAGCATCTGCCTGCAATGCAGGAGACCTGAGTTCCATCCCTGGATCAGGAAGTTCCCTTGAAGAAGGAAATGGCAACCCACTCCAGTATTCTTGCCTGGAAATTCCCATGGATGGAGGAGCCTGTGTAGGCTACAGTCCATGGGGTTACAGAATCCGACATGACTGAGCGACTTCTGTCTCTCTTATGTCCATCCCTTAATGTTTATTGTAGTTATAGTTAATTTTACAGTTTTTATCTTTTAGTCTTTATAGTTGTTTGTTTAATTGGTTGATACACAACCTTTATTATATATTTACATTTTACTAGTGGGCTTTTTCTTTCCTATAAATTCTTTACTTTATGTCATAGCCTTTTCTTTTCCACTTAGAAAAGGCCCTTTAACACTTCTTATATGGTTGTTTTAGTATTAATGAACTCTTGGTTTTTTCTTGTCCTAGAAATTCTTTATCTATCCTTCACTTCTGAATGATAATCTTGCTGAATAGATTAACCTAGGTTGTAGGTTTTTCCCCTTTAGCACTTTGAATATATCATGCCACTCCCTTCTGGCCTGTAAAGTTTCTGCAGTGAAATCAGCTTACAACCTTATAAGGGTTACCTTGTATGTGGCTCTTTGTTTTTCTCTTGCTGTCTTTAAACTCATCTCTTTAACTTTTACCGTTTTAAATATGTCTTGGTGGTATCTCTTTGGGTTCATCTTGTTTGGGATTCTCTGTGATTCCTACTTGAAGATCTGCTCCTATAACCTCGTGTGTGGGGTCGCTGTCATTGGAACTCCCTTCTACTTTCACTGGCTCATACAAAAGTAGCAGAGGCTAGTGAACAGTACCTTCTTAGGGATGGAAACGTGATGACTGCTTAATGTGATAGTAGCAGCGCATTTCTACAGCATGGTTATAACTTCTTGCATTACAAAAATGTAAGTAAATCAAAGTACATACTTACATAGACATAATTCCTCTTTTATTTCTTCAAAATACTTAAGAAAACAAATGAGTAGGAACACTTATTTCATACTCCCCAAAATTTTAAATCACATTTTAATTTAATGGCTATCTCCACAGCTTTCCTTAAAATATGTCTTTTCATTGCCTCAAAGGATGAGAAAATAACTATCTTTATTACTCAAAGCAGGGTCCTTTTTATTTTTCATTTGGCTGAGTAAGCATATTTACCCCTTATAGTATCAAGAGTACTATTCTTTCCTCTTTTCCAATGTAGAATAAATATTTTACATACAAAAATGGGTATACATAGCCCTTGTTATTATTTCACACCTAAACAAAGTACACATGTGAAGTGTGTATATGTAAGTTTACATGTGCATATTGGTGCATGTAAAAACATGCATGCTGATTCCTGTTTCTGTATGTAAAATATTTAGTCTATATTAGAAAAGAGGAAAGAACGATACTCTTGATACTACAAGGGATAAATATGCTTGCTGCTAAGTCGCTTCAGTCGTGTCTGACTCTGTGTGACCCCATAGACGGCAGCCCACCAGGCTCCCCGTCCCTGGGATTCTCCAGGCAAGAACACTGGAATGGGTTGCCATTTCCTTCTCCAATGCATGAAAGTGAAAGTGAAGTCGCTCAGTTGTGTCTGACTCTTCGCAACCCCATGGACTGCAGCCTACCAGGCTCCTCCGTCCATGGGATTTTCCAGGCAAAAGTACTGGAGTGGGTTGCCATTGCCTTCTCCATAAATATGCTTACTATGACTAAAATAATAACCATTTACTTAACGTCCATACTATTTAGGAAACTAGGAGCTTGACATTAACTTTCTCTAATTTTTCCAGATTTTTTCAAGATTAATATGATCATTCCTATGACCCAATAAGAATTTAAAGGCAGGGAAGATTGAATATTCTATTTAATGTGACCCAGCTGGGGTTTTTTGCGGAATTTCAATTCAAACCCATTAGCAGTAATGATTTAGATCTGTCCTTGTGTAATGACTCGAAGGGCCTGATGCTCAACTATGCCTGTTGTTGTTCAGTCATTCAGTCGTGTCCAACTCTTTGTGACCCCATGGACTGCAGCACGCCAGGCTTCCATGTCCTTCACTGTCTCTCATAGTTGTTCAAACTCACGTCCACAGAGTCAGTGATGCCATCCAACCATCTCATCCTTTGTCACCTGCTTCTCCTCCTGTCCTCAACTTTCCCAGCATCAAGATCTTTTCCAGTGAGTAGGGGCTTCACATCAGGTGGCCAAAGTATTGGAACTTCAGCTTTAGCATCAGTCTTTCCAATGAATATTCAAGGTTGATTTCCTTTAGGATTGACTCATTTGATCTCCTTGCAGTCCAATGGGCTCTCAAACACCACAGTTCAAAAGCTTCAATTCTTTGGTGCTCAGCCTTCTTTACGGTCCAGTTCTCACATGCATACATGACTATGGAAAAACCATAGCTTTGACTATACGGGCCCTTGTCAGCAAAGTGATGTCTCTTCTTTTTAATATGCTGTCTAGGTTTCTCATAGCTTTTCTACAAAGGAGCAAGCATCTTATAATCTCATGGCTACAGTCACCATCCACAGTGATTTCGAAGCCCAAGAAAATAAAGTCTGTCAACGTTTCCATTGTTTCCCCATCTATTTGCCATGAAGTAATGGAACTGGGTGCCATAATCTTAGTTTATTGAATGTTGAGTTTTAAGCTAGCTTTTTTACTCTCCTCTTTCATCTTCATCAAGAGGCTCTTTAGTTCCTCTTCACGTTATGCCATTAGAGTGGTATCATCTGCATATCTGAGGTTATTGATATTTCTCCAAGCAAGCTTGATTCCAACTTGAGATTCATCTCACCTGGCATTTTGTATGATGTACTCTGCATATAAGTTAAATAAGCAGGGTGACAATATACAGCCTTGACATACTTTTTTCCCAGTTTTGAACCAGCCCATTGTTCCATGTCTGGTTCTAACTATTGTTTCTTGACCTGCATACAGGATTCTCAGGAGGCATGCAAAGTGGTCTGGTATTCCCATCTCTTTAAGAACTTTCCACAGTTTGTTGTGACCCACACAGTCCAAGTCTTTAGCGTAGTCAATGAAGCAGAAGTAGATTTTTTTTTCTGGAATCCCCTTGCTTTTTCTATGACCCAATGGATGTTAGCATTTTGATCTCTGGTTCCTCTGCTTTTCTAAATCCAGCTTGTACATCTGGAAGTTCCTGGTTCATGTACTGTTGAAGCCTGGCTTGAAGCATTTTGAACATTACTTTGCTAGTGTATGAAATGAGTGCACTTGTGGGATAGTTTGAACATTCTTTGGCATTGCCCTTCTTTGGGATTGGAATGAAAACTGATCCTTTCCATTCCTATGGCCACTGCTGAGTTTTCCAAATTTGCTGGCATATTGAATGCGGCACATTAACAGCATCTTTTGGATCTTTTAGGATTTGAAATAGTTTAGCTTGAATTTCGCCACCTCCAGTAGCTTTGTTCATACTATGAAGTGGGCTTCCTAGGCCCACTTGACTTCACACTCCGAAATGTCTGGCTCTAGGTGAGTGATCACACCATCATGATTATCTGGGTCATCAATGCCTTTCTTGTACAGTTATTCTGTGTATCATGCCTGTGTGCTGTGCTGTGCTTAATTGCTCAGTAGTGTCTGATTCTTTGTGACCCTGGGCTCCTCTATCCATGGGGATTCTCCAGATAAGAATACTGGAGTGGGTTGCCATGCTCTCCTCTAACCCAGGGATCGAACCCAGGTCTCTCGCATTGCAAGCGGATTCTTTACCGGGATCTCCTAAAAGGACAACCATAGTATTGATTGCCCTGGTTAGCACATATGTTATTTTGGTAGCACACTGTTTTAAGGCAATGTGAACCTTCATCTTCTCAAACTTGTTTACTGGAGGGACTGTTCACTCTGCAGAATCTTATGGAAATACTGTGGTAGGGGTTTCAGTCGCAGTCTTGGGAGTGTGACAAACCACACAAAAGGGGAACCGGTCTGCCCAACCAGGTGCTCAAGGGTGTTTCAGAACACATCTCAAGCCCCATTTTCATACTCTGTTTTTCTTTTTGCTCTGTGAGTTCTGAGAAGGCTTGCTTGCAAGTGGTGCTAGTAAATACTTGCAAATGAATAAATACAAAATTAATGAATGAACATTCGGATAGTTCGGTAAAGTCAGTCAGTTGATTGTCTCTGGTCTTGGATCCTGCTGCTCCAATCCTGTTGCTCATGTCATAGGGAACTTTCCCTCCACTTTGGGAATTGTGCTCACTTCACATTGCTCTCTGCAGAACCGAGCCTGTAGTGCCTACCAGTGACCATCTCTGCTGGGGGAGAAAGCAACATTTCAACATTTTCTTCCTTCTGTGGGGTGATGTGATTGCTCAGGCAAGGGTCAAGTCCAAGTGTCCGCTGAAGCAGCACCTAGGTCGGGTGAATCAAAAGGAGCTCACTGGAGTCCAGGACACCTGGGGGAAGGTAGGAGGTTCTAGTCTAGAATTGCCCTTTCTCCATACCTAAGCAGACACATAACCTTGGAAGCCTCAGTCAAGACCTTCGAATTTCTCCATCTTAAAGGAGGAGGTTGATGATAACCAACTTTTATTGTAATAATATGTGTCATTCTGCTAACGAATGATTTTGTATATACTTTCTTCTTTAATTTTTAGATATCCTTATCAATTATCCCATTCCACAGATGAGAAAACAGACTTAGAGGGATTGACCAATTTTGCTATAGATGGCACAGCTGGGACCACCAGAGCTGAGATCCAGCTGTCCTTGAAACACTTACAGCCCCTTGGTTTCCAAATACACCACTGACCACCTAAGTTTACCTCTGAAGAGTGGGAGGCTTTTCAACTGTAACAGCCTCAAATTTGATTCCAGTGCGACCCTCCTGTATAATGTTTATAAGATTTATTTAAAATGAAGAATGACACTTTTGAGAATTTCCCTGCCTGACTTGGCCTCTGTCGTCCAGCAGAGGGCGCTGTAGTCCCAGGCCAGTGCCCTTGCCTTCCATTGGGTGGGATTGTGAAAAACTAACCACTTCTAACAGAAACCAGTCTCAGCTGGAAAGCACTGAATCTACCTGGAGAGGACGTTGAGGAGCGCATAGCAACAGATTCAGATGAAATCCTACCTGATTAGGAGGCACAATTTGAACATTGTTCTTTGGAAGGCACCAGATAAGCATTAAAAAAATAGCATTTTCCTTTTATTCCTTGCATGAAAGAAAAGTGATAAAGGTTTTGTGCTTTCTTTCATCTCTATGTATAAACTTTATTATTGTATCTTTATCAGAAGCCATCTCACTTTTGCTGGAACGGATCGTGACACTAAATGACAGAGCACAGGGTCCGCTGCTGCCTAGCATTAGATATGGTCAGATGTTTTGAAAATTACCTATTTAAAGAATTTGGCCACCTCATGTGAAGAGTTGATTCATTGGAAAAGACCCTTATGCTGCGAGGGATTGGGGGCAGGAGGAGAAGGGAACGACAGAGGATGAGATGGCTGGATGGCATCACCGACTTGATGGACATGAGTTTGGGTAAACTCTGGGAATTGGTGATGGACAGGAAGGCCTGGCATGCTGTGATACATGGGGTCGCAGAGTCGGACACGACTGAACTGGAACTGGAAAGAATTTGCACATGTCACAACCTTAGAACTTTATTTTCTAGATTACTTCCTTTTAGATATTTAAGCTACTAGCATTCTGAATGGAAGGTCAGACTATCACCATAAACTAGCAAGGGCTCGTGAGGTAACAAGCTACTCTGTCTAAGTGACCTCTAGAGCCAGCTCATTGGCCACATACTTTCCCTTATTCTCTGGAGATCAGCTCATATAGAATGGAGGCCTTCTCTTCACAGCAATTACTCCATCAATTCTTGGTGCATTATAGTGGATAAATGATTGCTAAAATCTTTGAGCACCTGTTATTTCAAAGCACTTATAAGCAATTCACAAAGGATAATACAATAAAAAATGTTTGAGCACTTACTGTGGGCACTTTTTAAATGCTTTATCTATATGAACACATTAAACCCTCACAGCAACTGCCGTATAACACAAGGAGCTCAGCTCACTGCTCTGTGATGAGCTAGAAGGGTAGTATGGGACAGGGTAGGAGGGAGGCTCAAGAGGGAAAGGATATATGTATACTTACAGCTGGTTCACGTTGTTGTCAGTAGAAACTAACACAAGATTATAAAGCAATTATCTTCCAATTAAAAAGAGAACCCTTGCAGCAACTCTATCAAGGAAGTTTTGATTATCATTCCCATTTGGCAGAGGGGGAAAGTGAGGCACAGAGACAGTAAGTGACTTACTCAAGAGCCCAGAGCTAGCAGGTGGCAGAGCAGAGCTTCTGTTCCAGACAGTGTGTCTTCCAAACCTGTGTTCTTCTCGCCCACCATTCTTGCTCTCAACATCAGGAACAACAAGTTCTTGTGAGGATTGGCATATCCAAGCTGCTTTCTGGATGGGATGATCTCTACCTAGATCTATCTCTGGTGGGTTCCAGAACCTTCTCCTTAAATGTAAATGTTGCAGAAGCTGTTGGTATATATCACCAACACACTTGTCTGGTTTGTGGATTCTGCCCCCGCTCCTGTCTGCATCTCTTCATGACCTGAGAACCTCTCCTAAACCTCAGGAGCCTCTCTGCCCATGTCCAAATGGTCTCAGTGCTGGGAATTAGTAATCCTGGCAGTGCCTCCACCATGATTGACAGGTTGGTGTATAAATGCCCACCTTCCTCACCCCTCTAAGATGTGATTCCACAGTTTCCTGGTTGGGTGGCGCTCCATGGCTTGCAATGATGCTAACCTGATCATGGCCCCTTAATGATTGCCTTCTTGTCCTTTTCCCTTCCTGTCTCCTGTCCCCCTTCTCACTGCACTGCCTGCCACACTTGCTGGATAAACCCCTCCTTTAATCCTTGCTGGATAAACTGGGGTTCTATCTCCAGGTCTACTTCTGGGGGAGGAAGGACAGTAAGGGGTTTGAGTGTCCACATCTAACACAAATGACTGTGGCCTTGCTCCGTACACATTGTCCCTGTTCTCACATCTGTGCCCACCTTCCTGGGGCTAGGCCCAGTTTACAGTCTATGTGAGGAAGAATCTCTTCTGCTTGGATTTAAAGCTGAAAGGCAGACTCCCTTTGATGACTGCTTTTCTGCTTGAAGGAGGGCACTCTATTTATGCTAATGGTTAATCAATTGATTCTATGAACTGAGGGTCCTTCTAATAGCTTAATTGACTGTTTCCTATGTGCCAGGCATGATTATCAGTGCTTTGCTTACATGAATTACAATGTGTGAGTGGTGCCTACAGGACTTCACAAACCCAGACTCCTTGTGTCAGATCCCCAACCTGTAACTACTTTTCTGCTACCTTTTGTTTTATACTTTCCAATGACAGAACCAAAACCAAAGATAGAAGAGTGCCGGGAGCCGGCATATTGCATATTGAGTGCATATTGCATATTGAGTGCAGCACTTTCCACAGCATCATCTTTCAGGATCTGGAATAGCTCAACTGGAATTCTATCACTGCCGGGAGCCAGCGTGAGGAACTCCGCCCATGGCAAAGGTCATGAGGAAGGAGGCTCGGCATATGCAAAGGTGGGATCGAGCCTCAGGAGTCCCCCTGGAAATTCTCGAGCATCTACCCCCAAAACCAGAGTCTGCCTACTTTCTGCTTTGTGCTCTCACCTACACCTCTGACTTTATGGGGGGCTGTCCCCCACTACCTCTCTCTGAAAAAAAGAGTTAACTTACAGCTCCAGTTAATAATTCCTGGGTGTGACAGTGTTTCAACCTACAAACTCCTTTGGAAATCCTCTAGCCTGCCTGAATAGGTTTTTCCGGCCACATGTGATTGCTCAGAACCTCCCAACTGTGAGAGGCATGAGATGTTTTAAACTGTCTAAATACAGAGTCCTCTGAGCAGTTAAAAGATTGATTAGAAATTGTATTGGTGAAGGGTTTTTCACTTGTTGGGCCAATGTTTGCTGCTAAGTCTCCATATCCCTTACCTGCTGTGTCCCTGGCAGTGCATTGATTAATATAATTGGTGTAAGTAGTAGCTTTAATGTTTGCAACCTGGGACCCTTGAGTTAATTCTTTTTCTTGTTATAGCTCACCACACATTTGCTCTGTAGGAATGCAACTTTATCTAATGCTTTTGAGGGTGGCACTTGACTAATCACCTTTAGAGAAAAATAAGTTTTCTGAAGAAAGGGTCTTAAAATGTTAACAGGCCTCTGGGCCAGAAGATGATGCAAATCACCTAAACTTTTGAATATGATAAGTTTGCAGGAAGAAAGCCTGGCTTACTGCATGACTCTACCCCTTCCCCCATTATCCTCTATGCATAACTTAAGGTATAAAAACTACTTTGGAAAATAAAGTGCGGGCCTTGTTCACCAAAACTGGGTCTCCCCATGTTCTTTCTCTCACCTTCTGGCTGAATTATTCAGACTCTTTTCTTCACTGAATTTTCCTACTGAGCTATCCTTATTCTATTACTCTATATCCTTAATTAATGTTTAATTAAGCAGTTGTTTCCTGGTCCTCGCCGACGCTGTCCTCGCTTAGAATTCCCTGGATCCACCGGGGCTGGACACTGGCAGAAGAGAGTTCCCAAGTTCTTCTTTTTCTTATTCATGCTTGACCCCTTTCCAGTAACATCTTTACTGATGTCTTTTACACAGTTCTTTCTCCAGCAAAACATCTGTGCCTCATAGTTTTTAAAAATCAAGTCAGTGTACAAAAAATAGCAGTTTTTTATACACACCCTCAGGGATTGCCTCCTTTAGCTGGTGCTGTGGTATGTTTCCAGGGTACACAGCATGAAGGTGTCAAGGGCAATAATTCACCCAGCTGCTCTTTGTAAGGTTCATGCCCTTGGTTTTGGGAAGGCATTATAGGCCTGCCCAGATACAGCTCCAGAATGTCTGGTTGAATGCAGTTGGCTGAGCACATGTGCTTAACCCTCCACCCACCTGAGAGTCCATCAACCAGGATTTGAAGAAAAAGGGCAGCATATTATAGCAAAGAACACTGGATGAGCAATGCCAGCAGACCAGAGCTTCTATTTCCAGAAGATGTAACTTTGCTCTGTGAGAGCCAAACAAAGGGAATTTTCAATAAGCACAGGCCTCAAAAGATGCTTTGTCTCTCCAGATGTTTCACTCAAGCAAAAGAAAACTAAAAAGAGGCAAACTAAAGAGAAAGAGAGAGAGAGAGAGAGAGAGGAGAGGTATTGAGAGAAAGAATATGGATATTGTAACACAAAAAAGAATATTTTAAATTCTGCCACTGGTTATTTCCATTGCTTTACCTGCCCTATTTCTTAAGTTCATATTATACCTTTAGATTTCACAAAATGACTATATATTTTAGCTCACTTCTAACCTGTAATTTACTTGTCCTCACAACCTTCTAATTTTTGACAAGAATTATTCCAATTTCTCTATTAGCTTTCTAGTATATTTAAGTAGCATTCAGACTCTCTTATTTGGTCCATTTAGATCTATCTCTGGACACACACCGCCTCCCACATAGAACAAGAGGATTGCACTCTTCCTGCTCCCTCTCAGGTCTCTCCAACCACATCTTTGCTTTTGCTTGACTGAGACTCACAGCACTTGCATTGTGTTCTAGTACTTGAGGTAGTTGGAACTATGGTGCCCAACAACACCCACACCGATTTTTTAAAACCTGGAAATACATTACTTTGTATAACAAAGAAATTTTGCAGATGGGATTAAGTTACTGCTAAGTTGCTGCTGCTGCTAAGCCGCTTCAGTCATGTCCGACTCTGTGCGACCCCAGAGACGGCAGCCCACCAGGCTCCCCCGTTTCTGGGATTCTCCAGGCAAGAACACTAGAGTGGGTTGCCATTTCCTTCTCCAATGCATGAAAGGGAAAAGTGAAAGTGAAGTTGCTCAGTCGTGTCCGACCCTCAGCGACCCCATGGACTGCAGCCTACCAAGGCTCCTCCATCCATGGGATTTTCCAGGCAAGAGTACTGGAGTGGGGTGCTATTGCCTTCTCCGGGGATTAAGCTAAGGAAATCTTAAATTAGGAGAATTATCCTGGTAGGCTCAATGTCAGCATAAGTGTCCTCACAAAGGAAGGAGAGGGGCTGGAAGGTCAGAGTAGAGAAGATGTGATGGAAACAGAGGTCAGAATAGGAGGGAGCCAGAGTCATATGAAACAAGGAACACAGTGGTATTAAGAAGCCAGAAAGACAAGGAAAAAGATTCTTCCCTAGAGGCTCCAGAAAGAGCACAACTCTGTCAACACCTTGATTTTAGCCCAGTGAGACCTGTTTCAGACCTCTGATTTTCAGAACCGTATGATGATAATTTTTGTATTGTTTCAAATTGTTGAAAGCTTGTTACAGCAACAATAGGAAACTCATACAGCACCACCACTAAGTCTTCCAGGTGTTTTGTCCATAGGTTATACACTATTTGGTCTTGAGTGGTTTATATATGTTCTTTTATTTAATCCTGTAAACCACCATGACTCCTATTTCATGGAGGAAGAACTGAAATTTAAGGTTTTAGAACCTTGGTAGATATCACACAAGCAAAGAGCGGGCCTGGGGCTTACACATGACCTAGTGTAGGTGGAGTCCTGATGCTTTACATTCCACTGGCTCCATGATGGGAAGTGTAAAGACCACCAAAAGTTCTGTGCTTAGTCATTAATGCCTTTCTTGTACAGTTCTTCTGTGTGTTATGCCTATGTGCTGTGCTGTGCTATGCTTAGTCACTCGGTCGTGTCCAGCTCTTTGCAACCCCATGGACTATAGTCCACCAGGCTCCTCTGTCCATGGGGATTCTCCAGGCAAGAATACTGGAGTGGGTTGCCATGCCCTCCTCCAGAGAATCTTCCCAACCCAGGGATTGAACAGGGCTGTGGTCACTAAAACCACTAGACCATTCAGGTATCACCTAAATCAAATCCCTTATGATTATACAGTGGAAGTGAGAAATAGATTTAAGGGACAAGATCTGATAGATAGAGTGCCTAATGAACTATGGATGGAGGTTTGTGACATTGTACAGGAGACAGGGATCAAGACCATCCCCATGGAAAAGAAATGCAAAAAAGCAAAATGGCTGTCTGAGGAGGCCTTACAAATAGCTGTGAGAAGAGAAGTGAAAAGCAAAGGAGAAAAAAAAAAAAAAGATATAAACATCTGAATGCAGAGTTCCAAAGAATAGCAAGGAGAGATAAGAAAGCCTTCCTCAGCGGTCAATGCAAAGAAATAGAGGGAAACAACAGAATGGGGAAGACTAGAGATCTCTTCAAGAAAATTAGAGATACCAAGGGAACATTTCATGTAAAGATGGGCTCAATAAAGGACAGAAATGATATGGACCTAACAGAAGGAGAAGACATTAAGAATAGGTGGCAAGAGTACAAAGAACTGTACAAAAAAGATCTTCAGGACCCAGATAATCACGATGGTGTCATCAATGACCTACAGCCAGACATCCTGGAATGTGAAGTAAAGTGGGCCTTAGAAAGCATCACTATGAACAAAACTAGTGGAGGTGATGGCATTCCAGTGGAGCTATTTCAAATCCTGAAAGATGATGCTGTGAAAGTGCTGCACTCAATATGCCAGCAAATTTGGATATCTCAGCAGTGGCCACAGGACTGGAAAAGGTCAGTTTTTATTCCAATCCCAAAGAAAGGCAATGCCAAAGAATGCTCAAGCTACCGCACAATTGCACTCATCTCACACGCTAGTAAAGTAATGCTCAAAATTCTCCAAGCCAGGCTTCAGCAATACATGAACCGTGAACTTCCTGATGTTCAAGCTGGCTTTAGAAAAGGCAGAGGAACCAGAGACCAAATTGCCAACATCCACTGGATCATCGAAAAAGCAAGAGAGTTCCAGAAAAACATCTATTTCTGCTTTATTGACTATGCCAAAGCCTTTGGCTGTGTGGATCACAATAAACTGTGGAAAATTCTGAAAGAGATGGGAATACCAGACCACCTGACCTGCCTCTTGAGAAACCTGTATCCAGGTCAGGAAGCAACAGTTAGAACTGGACATGGAAAAACAGACTGGTTCCAAATAGGAAAAGGAGTACATCAAGGCTGTATATTGTCACCCTGCTTATTTAACTTATATGCAGAGTACATCATGAGAAACGCTGGGCTAGAAGAAGGACAAGCTGGAATCAAGATTGCCAGGAGAGAAAAAAAAAAAAAGATTGCCAGGAGAAATATCAATAACCTTGGATATGCAGATGACAACACACTTATGGCAGAAAGTGAAGAGGAACTAAAATGCCTCTTGATGAAAGTCAAAGTGGAGAGTGAAAAAGTTGGCTTAAAGCTCAACATTCAGAAAACTAAGATCATGGCATCTGGTCCCATCACTTCATGGGAAATAGATGGAGAAACAGTGGAAACAGTGTCAGACTTTATTTTTTGGGGCTCCAAAATCACTGCAGTTGGTGACTGCAGCCATGAATTTAAAAGATGCTTATTCCTTGGAAGGAAAGTTATGACCAACCTAGATAGCATATTCAAAAGCAGAGACATTACTTTGCCAACAAAGGCCCGTCTAGTCAAGGCTATGGTTTTTCCAGTGGTCATGTATGGATGTGAGAGTTGGACTGTGAAAAAAGCCGAGAGCTGAAGAATTGATGCTTTTGAACTGTGGTGTTGGAGAGGACTCTTGAGAGTCCCTTGGACTGCAAGGACATCCAACCAGTCAATTCTGAAGGTGATCAGCCCTGGGATTTCTTTGGAAAGAATGATGCTAAAGCTGAAACTCCAGTACTTTGGCCACCTCATGCGAAGAGCTGACTCATTGGAAAGACTCTGATGCTGAGAGGGATTGGGGGCAGGAGAAGGGGACGACAGAGGATGAGATGGCTGGATGGCATCGCTGACTCGATGGACGTGAGTCTGGGTGAACTCTGGGAGATGGTGATGGACAGGGAGGCCTGGCGTGCTGTGATTCATGGGGTCGCAAAGAGTCAGACACAACTGAATGACTGAACTGAACTGTGGTCAGTAAAGCTTTAATCTACTTGTTTGCTGATGGATGGAGCTGCACTCCTTGCCTGTTAGTTGTTTGACCTGAGGCAACCCAGCCCTGGAGCTACAGGTTCTATGGTAAGGCTAATGGTAATAACTTCCATGAGGGTTTATGCCAATGGGTATTTTTTAGGAGTGCTGCTGCCAGTGCCCTTGTCCACCAGAATAAGACCTAGTTCTACCCACCAACAGTTTTTCCCATCAGGAAGCTTACACAGACCTCTTAGATAGCCTTATCGACAGAACACAGACAGCAGAAATAAGAAAAACTACATTCCTGCAGCCTCCAGAATGAAAAACACAGTCACAGAAAGTTAATCAAAATGAAAATGCAGACGATTATGTCCCAGATGAAGAAACAAGTAAAACACCAGAAAAATAACTAAATGAAGTGGAGATAGGCAGCTTACCACAAAAAGAATTCAGAATAATGATGGTGAGGATGATCTGGGATCTCAGAAAAAGAATGGAAGCAATGGAGGCAAAAATTGAGAAGATGTAAGGAATGTTTAACAAAGACTTGGAAGAACTACAGAACAAACAGAGATGAACAGCACAATAATTGAAATGAAAAATATATTAGAAGGAATCGATAGCAGAATAACTGAGACAGAAGAATAGAAAAGTGACCCAAAAGAAAGTATGGTGGAAATCACTATCACAGAATAGAATAAAGAGAAAAGAATTAAAATAATGAAGACAGCTTAAAACACCTCTCGGACAACATTAAATGCACCAGTATTTCCATTATAGGGATCCCAGAAAGAGAAGAGAGAGAGAAAGGACCTGAGAAAATAGTTAAATGGATAATAGCTGAAATCTGAAATTTTTCCTAACGTGAAAAAGGAAACCGTCAAGAAAGTCCACGAAGCACAGAGAGTCTCAAGCAGCATAAATCCAAGGAGGAAAATGCTAAGACACATAGATATCAAATTGACAAAAATTAAAGACAAAGAAAAAATGCTAAAAACAACAAGGGAAAAAAGAAAAATAATATATAAGGGAACTCTCATAAGGTTAACAGCTGATTTCTCAGCAGAAACTCTGCAAGCCAGAAGGATCAGGCATGATATATTTAAAGTGATGAAAGGGAAGAACCTAGAACCAAGAATACTCTATGCAGTGAGGCTTTCATTCAGATTGATGGAGATATCAAAAGCTTTACATACAAGCAAATAATAAGAGAATTGCACACTAAACCAGCCTACGACAAATGCTTTCTATAGACAGGAAGCACGAGAGAACAAAAAAGGCTACCAAAAAAAAAAAAAAATTAAGAAAATGGCAATAGGAACATACATATCAATAATTACCTTAAATGTAAACAGATTAAATGCACTAACAAGAAGACATTGACTGGCTGAGTGGATACAAAAGCAAGACTCGCACGTGTGCTATCTACAAGGCACCCAATTCTGACCTAGGAACACACACAGATTGAAAGTGAGGGGATAGTAGAAGTTATTCCACAAAAACAGAAATCAAAATAAAGCTGGAGTAACAATATTCATATTAGACAAAATAGATTTTAAAACAAAGACTGTTACAAGAGACAAAGGACACTACATAATGATTAAGATATCAATCTAAGAATATATAACAGTTGTAAATATCAGTTCAGTTCAGTTCAGTTGCTCAGTCGTGTCCGACTCTTTGCGACCCCATGAATCACAGCACGCCAGGCCTCCCTGTCCATCACCAACTCCCGGAGTTCACTCAGACTCATGTCCATCGAGTCTGTGATGCCATCCAGCCATCTCATCCTCTGTCATCCCCTTCTCCTCCTGCCCCCAATCCCGCCCAGCATCAGAGTCTTTTCCAATGAGTCAACTCTTCACATGAGGTGGCCAAAGTACTGGAATGATAGTATCATTCCTTCCAAAGAAATCCCAGGGCTGATCTCCTTCAGAATGGACTGGTTGGATGTCCTTGCGGTCCAAGGGATTCTCAAGAGTCTTCTCCAACACCACAGTTCAAAAGCATCAATTCTTTGGCGCTCAGCTTTCTTCACAGTCCAACTCTCACATCCATACATGACCACTGGAAAAACCATAGCCTTGACTAGACGGACCTTTGTTGGCAAAGTAACGTCTCTGCTTTTGAATATGCAATCTATGTTGGTCATAACTTTCCTTCCAAGGAGTAAGCGTCTTTTAAATTTATGGCTGCAGTCACCATCTGCAGTGATTTTGGAGCCCCCCCAAATAAAGAATGACACTGTTTCCACTGTTTCCCCATCTATTTCCCATGAAGTGATGGGACCAGATGCCATGATCTTCGTTTTCTGAATGTTGAGTTTTAAGCCAACTTTTTCACTCTCCTCTTTCACCTTCATCAAGAGGCTTTTAGTTCCTCTTCACTTTCTGCCATAAGGGTGGTATCATCTGCATATCTGAGGTTATTGATATTTCTCCTGGCAATCTTGATTCCAGCTTGTGCTTCTTCCAGTCCAGCGTTTCTCATGATGTACTCTGCATATAATTAAAATAAGCAGGGTGACAATACAACCTGTACCCAATATAGGAGTACCTCAATACATGGGAAATGTTAACAACCATAAATGGAGAAATTAACAGTAACACAATATAGTGGGGGACTTTTAACACCCCAGTTTCACCAATGGACAGATCATCCAAACAGAAAATTAATAAGGAAACACAAGGCTTTAATGACACATCAGACCAGAAGGACTTACTCCAAAGCCGCAGACCACACATTCTTCTCAAGTGCAAACAGAACATTCACCAGGATTGAACACATGCTGGGCCACATGGTGAGCCTTGGTAAATTTAGGAAAATTGAAATAATATCAAGCATCTTTTCCACACAATGCTGTAAGTTTAGAAATAAACTACAAGAAAAAACTATAAACAGGTTACATGTGGAGGCTTAACAATATACTGCTAACCAATGGATCACTGAAGAAATTAAATAGGGAACTGAAACAATATCTAGAGACAAATGAAAATGAAAGCACAATGATCCAAAACCTATGGGATGCAGTGATAGCAGTTCTAAGAGGGAAGTTTATAGCAAGAAACAAGCAAAATCTCAAATAAACAAATTAAATTTACACTTAAAACAATGAGAAAAAAGAACAAATAAAACCCAAAATGAGTAGGAGTAAAGAAATCATAAATATCAGAGCAGAAATAAGAGAAATAGAGAAAAAGAAAACAAAAGCTGCTTCTTTGAAAAGATAAACAAAATTAATAAACCTTTAGCCAGACACATCAAGGAAAAGGTGGAGAGGACTCAACTCAATAAAATTAGAAATGAAAAAGAAATTACAACTGACACCACAAAAATACAAAGGATCAAAAGATATTACTACAAGCAACTGTATGCATATAAAATGGACAACCTGGAAGAAATGGACAGATTCTTAGAAAGGTACAGTCTCCCAAGACTGAATTGAGAAGAAATAGAAAATATGAACAGATCAGTCACAAGCACTGAAATTGAAATTGTGATTTAAAAACTCCCAACAAACAAAAGTCCAGGACCTGATTGCTTTACAGGCAAATTCTACCAAGTATTTAGAGAAGAGCTAACATCTATCCTTCTGAAACACTTCCAAAAAATTACAGAGGAAGGAATACTTCTAAACTCATTTTATGAGGCCATCATCACCCTAATACTAAAGCCATACAAAGATACCACAGAAAAAGAAAATTAGAGGCCAATATCATTGATGAACATAGATATAAAAATCCTCAACAAAATACTAGCAATCCAAATCCAACCATATATTAAAAGGATCATACATCACAATCAAATGGGATTCATCCTAATAATGCAAGGATTTTTCAGTATCCTCAAGTTAATCAGTGTGGCACCCCACATCAACAAATTGAAGAGTAAAAAAATCATATGATCATCTCAATAGATGCAGAAAAAGGTTTTGACAAAATTCAGCACCCATTTATGATAAAAACTCTCCAGAAAGTGGGCATAAAGAAAACATACCTCAACATAATAAAAGCCATTTACAACAAACCTACAGTTAATATCACACTCAATGGTGCACAGCTGAAGGCATTTCCTCTAAAATCAGGAATAAGACAATGATGTCTACAGTCACCAATTTTATTCAACATAGTTGTGGGAGTCCTAGCTATAGCAATCAGGGAAGAAAAAGAAATAAAAGTAATTCAAATAGAAAAATAAGAAGTTAAATGTCACTGTTTGCAGATGACTTGATACTGTATGTAGAAGATCCTAAAGACACTACCAGAAAACTGGTAAAATCACTAGAACTCATCAATGAATTTTTTAAAGCTGCAGGTTACAAAACCAACACACCAAAATCTGTTGTGTTTCTATACACTAACAACAAAAAATCAGAAAGAGAAACTTAAGAAACAATTCCATGTACCATCACATTAAGAAAGAATAAAATACCTAGGGATAAACCTAACCAAGGAGACAACAGATCTTTACTCTGAAAACCATAAGACACTGATGACAGTACATAAACAGATGGAAAGATATACCATGTCATTGGATTGGAAGAATAAATATTGTCAAAATGACTATACCCTTGAAGGCAATCTATAGATTCAATGCAATCCTTATCAAATTACCAATGACATTTTTCACAGAACTAGAACAAAATGTCTTAAAATTTGTATAAGACACAAAAGACCTTGAATAGTGAAAACAACCTTGAGAAAGAAAATTGAACATGGAGGAATCAGTTTCCCTGACTGCAGACTATACTACAAAACTATAGTGATCAAAATAGTATGGTACTGGCACAAAAATAGAATCGTAGATCAATGGGACAGGATAGCCAGGCCAGAAATAAACCCACACACCTGTGGTCAAATGTCTCTTCAACAAACAGTGCTAGGAAAATTGGACAGCTACAAGCAAAAAAGTGAAATTAGATCATTCTTTAACACCATACACAAAAATAAGCTCAAAATGGATTAAAGACCTAAAATATGAAACCAAACAATATAACACTCTGAGAGGAAAACCTAGGCAAAACATTCTCTGACATAAATTGCAGCAATATATTTTTGATCCATCTTCCAGAATAGTGAAAATAAAATCAAAATTAAACAAATTGGACCTACTTAAACTCAAAAGCTTTTGCACAGTGAAAGAAGCAGGTAACAAAACAAGAAGACAACCCATAGACTGAAAGAAAATAAGGGATTTTTTTTTTTACTGTGACAAGGGATTAGCAAATGACAAGGGATTAGTCTCCAAAATTTACAAACATTTCTTGAAGCTCAACATCATTAAAATAAAAAACCCTGTCAAAAAATGGGCAGAAGGCTTAAATAGACATTTCTCCAAAGAAGACATATGAATGACCAAGAGGCACATGAAAAGATGTTCAGCATCACTAATTATTAGAGAAATGCAAATCAAAACTACAGTGAGATATCACTTCACAATAGTCAAAATGGCTATCATCAAAAAAATTCCACAAACAGTAGATGCCGGTGATGGTGTGGAGAGAAGGGACCCTTCCTACACATGTAAATTGGTAGAGTCACCAAGGAGAACCATATGGAGGTTCCTTAAAAAACAAAAATTAGAGCTACCATATGACCCTGCATTCCCACTCAGGGGTATGCATCTGTAGAAAAACATAATCCAAAATGATACATGCACCCCAATGTTCATAGAAGCACTGTTTACAATAGCCAAGACATGGACACAACCTAATGTCCATCAGACAAAGAATGAAGGAATAATATGTGGTATATATATGCAAGGTTACTCAGAAAGAATGAAATAATGCCATTTTTGGCAACATGGATCGACCTAGAGATTGTCACACTGAGTGAGGTAAGTCAGACAGAGAAGCAGAAGAATTGTATGATATCCCTTATATGAAGAATCTTAAAAAAAAAATTTATACAAATGTACTTCTTTATGAAACAGACTTAGAGGATGAATTTATGGTTGCCAGGGGGAAGGATAGGAGGAAGGGATAGTTAGGGAGTTTGGAATGGATGGGTACACACTGCTATATTTAAAATGGATAACCAATAAGAACCTACTATATAGCACATGGAACTCTGCTCAGTGTTATGTGGCAGCCTGGATGGGAGCGGGGTTTGGAAGAAAAAGGACACATGTATATGTTGAATCTCTTTGCTGTCCACCTGAAACTGTCACAACATCGTTAATCGAATGTATGCCAATACAAAATAAAAAGTTTAATTAAAAAAAAGAAAGGCATTAAATTCATTAACATGAGATATCTGTTCTTCATGATTAGCAGTAATGTTTTACCAGGATGTTTGCTTGACTACATATATTTCCCCAGCCAAAAGAAATTTCATAAGTATTTACTTGTCCCCTACTTTTCAAACAGTCCCCTCAGGGATACTGAGTGGATGCTTCTTAGGCTACATTTGGTTGGAATAAAATGCCCATGTATTTTTACTATAGATTGTTTACTGGTTATTTGCATCAATAAGAACATACAAGTGCTGGTGAAATAATGAGCAGTCTGGGACACCCCAGCCTCACATAGAGGTAAACCAAGAATGAGGTATGAAAAACTCTCTCTCTCAGAGGCCAAAGAAGTGCTGGCTGCGATGTCTCTTCTCTCTGAAAATTTCACTGATAAGGGAAGGTGAGACAGCAATTTCCTATTAAGAAAGAGGCCTATGCTGCTATCCCCATCATATTGAGTCTTCTCTAAGCATTTTTCAGACAATTCCTCAATGTGGATGACAAGGCAGTAGTATGACAAGCTTTGATGGACTGTCTTTCACATCCATGCTGGACAAGAGGCCAGGATTGGAGAGGACATCATCACCCTGAGCAGCACCAGCCAGGAGTGCCAGTATCTTTCTCACTTTCTGCATTTGTCTTATTTTTTTCTTTCCATTTCTTTCTCCTTTTCTCTGACTCAACATTGCCTTTCTGTCTCCTTATTCTTTCTTTCTGAAATTAAATCTCTCTGAAAATTGTTGTCTATAATACCCTTCCTATACCCCCTTCCTTCTCTATACTTTCCCCCTCTAGGTCATTCACTGAAATGACTGGTGAGGACATGCCTTAAATAGAAGCCCTGAGAAATCTTCAGACCTTCTGTCTGGTCATTCTTTACTCAACTCATGCTCATTTAAAAGTATCTCATAATTATTCCAATAAATTAAAAAAACACACAGATCTTCTAGTGATGCCCATAGTTGATAGGGACAGAGTAAATGGGAAAAGTAAACTCAGTGGTAAAGAACCTGTCTGCCAATGTAGGAGATGTGGGTTTGATTCCTGGATTGGGAAGATCCTCTGCAGAAGGAAATAGCAACCCACTCCAGTATTCTTGCTTTGGAAATCTCATGGACAAAGGAGCCTGACAGGGTACAGTTCATGGGGTCAAAAAAGAGTCAGACATTACTTAGCAGCTAAACAGCAACAAGAAAGGCACAAAGTAGGTAATTAAATAGCTAATCCCACTAGGGGACTGTAAGTAGAGAAAAAAGTATGGAGACCCCTATAAGTTAATGATCACTCAAGAATACTTTGGCTACCTGAGGCAAAAAGCTTATTCACTGATAAGATCCTGATGCTGGGAAAGACTGAAGGCAAAAGGAGAATGGGGTGGCAGATGAGATGGTTAGATAGCATCATCGATTCAATGGACATGAGTCTGAGCAAACTCCAGGAGACAGTGAAAGACACGGACACCTGGCATGCTGCAGTCCATGGGGTCACAAAGAATTAGATGACTGACCGACTGAACAATAACAATAAGAATGCAGGTTTGCTTAACCACAAAACCAAGCAGGTTTGGTTAGCAACAAAACCATGCAGCAGAATCATGAGACATGACCTCAAACAATAAAACAACGATGGCATGAGACCCATATCCTGCCCAGTGACTTCACTAAGTTAATTATTCCTAGGACACCCTCCTCTCAGTACACTAAAAACAAAAATATAAGAAAAAGGGGACATTATACTAAAACCTGGTGGCTCAGATGGTAAAAGCATCTGCCTGCAATGCGGGAGACCCAGGTTCGATCCCTGGGTCAGGAAGATCCCCTGGAGAAGGAAATGGCAACCCACTCCAGTACACTTGTCTGGAAAATTCCATGGATGGAGGAGCCTGGTGGGCTACAGTACATGGGGTTGCAAAGAGTTGGACACGACTGAGTGACTTCACTTCACTTCATACTAAAACTTGAGATGACTTACCATTTTTAGCATATGTTACCAGGTTTTGTTCATTTTCATTGTGCCATGACTGTCTTGGCTTGACCACGTAGAGACTAGCAAACTCCTTCACCCGAATAAAGAATGAGAAAGAAGGTGGTCTTCTCCTCTTCACTTTTCCTTTCATTATAAAACTGTAGCCCACTAAGATCTAAGTTCTCACCTACTCACTTGTAAGCCTCGCAAGCATCCAATTCAAATAAATCAGTGTTTGAATAAATAAATAAATTGAATAAATCACATCCTATTTGTATAACTATCATTTTGCCTCTCACTGAACTCTTTCTGCCCTGAGACATAAAGGACCAGAGCCTCCTGGAGCCCCCAAAATGCCACCTAACAGTTTAATAGCCACCAGTTTTTCCTAATGTTTCTTACATTTTGCTTTCTAACAAAGGCATGGGCTCATCAATATTAATTATGTCTTTGTATTCAAAACTTTTGAAAAACTGTTCCTTAATTTCTCTGGTAAAATACATTTCTTGTAAGAAACAACTTCCCCCCTTTTCCCTTAGAAGTCTGATGAATTCCTATATTAATTGGGTATATAAACTTACCCTTTCAGTCTAAGAAGACTCCTATATTCACAACCCCGCTTATATTTGCAGAACAATTCTGTATTATTATGGTAATACCATGGCTTCTATCCCTTTACTATGCAAATTTTTCAATTTTAGCTGAGTAAATACTTCCTATCTGCCTACTGAAATGATTTGAAAACCAAAGTTGCACAATGTGTGAGAGCAGACTGTCTTGGTGAATTCTGAAGACTTCTTACAAAGAAGTTTTTAGGGTAAAATGTTAACTCCTCCTTAAGTGGTTTAGCAGGTGTCACAGAGAAAGCAGGCCCGACAATAGCATGGGATCCTTTTAAGTAAAATTCAATTTTAGAGTTTGGCAGGAAGATAAAATTTGTAAACTTGGGATTTCAATGCTAAAGTTTTCTTTCTTTTAGTATTTGTTCAATGCTTACTGGGGGAAAAAAAGCATCTACAACCACCTCAACATAAGCATGTGTGTGTTAGGGGAAGCACACTGATTGAAACTGCCCACCCTGGCCAGACACCATTGTAACCATTTGCATGAGTTTTATGACAGGAGCTTCTGGTAAGGAACACAGAACAAATAAGCCTCCACCAACTGGAACAGTTTGGGAAAGGTCAAAAGGAGACACCACATGTCTGAACACCTCCCAGAATCCTTCTCTCTGGCATCCATCTTGGCTGAACAAGGCATGTATCACCAGGAAGGACCCTGAGTCAGAATGACTGGCTAAAGACAACCCAGAAACTAATCCCATCACCATAAATCCTGAGACTGCAAGCCATGTGACAGAGCTGTTCTCTTGGGTTCCCTTACCCTACTGCTCTCCACCTGGGTGCCCCTTCCCAATAAAATCTCTTGCTTTGTCAGCACATGTGTCTCCTCGGACAATTCATTTCTGGATGTTAGACAAGAGCCCAGTTTCGACCCTGGAAGTGTTCCCCTTTCTTGCAACATATGTACATGTATGAAGACCGGAAGCTATGCTCATGGGTAAGAATGGCCACTTTACTTCCAGTTGTAGACAAGGGAGCCCTTTGTTAGTCTAGATTATCTGCCAGCTGCTTCTCTATGAGCAGAGGTGATGAGGCACTTTGGGAGCACTCTGTTCTTCAAAGAGGCCCTCTGTGACTTCTTCATTATGCAAAGATAAGGTGTGTTAAGTTTTATACTACTGCTACAACAATTTACCACAAACTTAGTGGCCTTAAAAGGCACACATATATTATATTACAGCTCTGTAGGTCAGAGTCTGACATGAGACTCATGAGGCTAAAATCAAGGAGTCAGCACAACTACATTCCTTCCTGGAGTTTCTAGGGAGAATAATCCATTTCCTTGCTCTCTCCAGCTTCTGTGGGCTACCTCTATTTCTTGGATCATGACCCCTTCTTCCAGAAATGATTGGATAAATATTTTTCACATAAAATCACACCAACTTTTCTGTTTCTCTTTTTTATTTTTAAGGATATTTGTGATTACATTGGGCTCACCTAGCTATTTCAGTATGATCTCTCTATTTTAAGATTGACTGATTAGCAAACTTAACTATCCTTTGCTATATAGCACAACATATTCACAGTTTCCAGGGACTAGGATGCCTGTGTGGTGGCCATCTTTGGGTGGCCATTATTCTGCCTATCACATACTGCCGGAGTCCAACTCCAGCAACCAGGGATTCAACCTGAAGAGATGGACGGTGTCGGCGATGAGACAGGCTCTCATTTTTCTATGGACTGCCTGTTTATTCCAAGTTTAAGATTCTTTTTTATACAAAAACATTAGGCCAGAGATTTGACATTTTCAGTTCCCCCTCTCCCAGATTTATTATCTCCATAAATCATTGTTGCTCTTCAAACAGAGTTCCTGCTTCAGTGATTCTCTCGGAATCAGCCTTATCATCTATTATCTACCTCCTCTAATGTGTCCTATAGTTAGCTTGTGATTACATTGTAAATCATGCTACAATCCCTCAGTTTACTACTTATCTTCCTAAATCCTGTTTGCCCCTAACATCCTGAGCTCACTATCTCTTAAAAAGGCTTCTAGCTATAGTGTCTCTAAAAATTCCTAACTTCTATAAGCTATAGTAAAATATGCTAACTTTACAACATTCCTTAAATCTTTAACTTCTAACTATTTTAATTATTTCTAAGCCCTAAATTCAGTAAACTCCTTTGCCATAAACATTCTCCTCACAAATAGGCTTCAGATATCAGTCCCTCCCACGGCCTCTAGCTACGGCTTATGTGCTCATCCTGTAACACTCTTTTGTAAAAGTCCTTGAACAAATGTCAATGATTAACTTTATGAATTATTTTCTGAGCAATGCTGCAGAAGGCTTTGTGCCTTCTCATACTTCTCTCAAGACCAATAAGCACCTTAATATTCCTTTTCAGTCAACTCAGTCAAGGAGAGAAAAAGACAAGTCAGAATTACAAGGCCTAACTCCTTCATCCTGGGATCTGTGCCTGCGGAATGAGGACAGGGGGCTGGGGACCGTGCCTCCATTTTGTCAGTAATGCCTAACACGGCTCCCAACAACATACAATACATAATAACAAGTCTAAGACTTTAACTTATACCACAAGGAGATACAAAGCTTTTGAAACACTTCCTATGCCCCAGGTGCAACTCTAGGAGGAAAGAAATTTTAGGAATGAGGGCAGGCATGAGACTCTGAGAGGCAGGCTTCCACCAATCATGTGTATGCTTTTAACACTAGCCACTCTGATGTTCTAGCAAGCTTTGATAGGATACTGACCACATGGATATGAATTAGAAGAGTTATAACTTTGAAGTCTAAGCAGGGCACCCCACAGGGGTATGGGCCAGTGAGGACTCCACAGCAGTACACAATTGTTGTGGGTCTCTGACAGTCAAGTTTTTTCAGTAACAGAAGCTGCAGTGCTAGTGGGTTGATTGAACTTCTCAGTTCTCCCTGTAAATTTGGAATTTGAAGTTGGTCTCTATCCCTTTTGAACTGAGTAGGTCTAAACCCAAATTAACCTTAGATTTGTTGGACTAGTGGAATGGGCACCAGAGAAAGGCCCCAAAGGGAGCTACTGAATTTCTTGTTAATGGAAACATATGGTATTAAGAAAAGGATTGCATAAATAAGTGAGAAATGCTTACATTTGTATCTCAAGCTGGTGAAATGGACTATATAAATTATATATATTTATGATATCCATCTTTAAGAAACATGTTATCCTACCCATGTGGCTTAGCTCTATATCCAGGAATTAGAGTTCATGTACTTACTGATATCTTTTAGATATTATTGACTATTTTCTATGAAAAAAATTATCCTTGGTTTCCATGACTCTTCTTTACCATGACCTTTCTCCTAACACCATTTATTACAGCACTAAAAGTGGGAGTGATTAAAAATTCTTTTTGGCAGGGAGGAGCTAAGATGGTGGAGGAGTAGGATGGGGAGAACACTTTCTCCCCCACAAATTCATCAAAAGAACATTTAAACGCCGAGTAAATTCCACAAAACAACTTCTGAATGCCGGCAGAGAACATCAGGCACCCAGAAAAGCAACCCAAGTCTTCGAAAGGAGGTAGGAAAAAATATAAAAGACAAAAAAAGAGACAAAGAGGGAGGGACGGAGTTCCGTCCTGGGAAGGGAGTCTTAAAAAGAGAGAAGTTTCCAAACACCAGGAAACCTTCTCACTGCTGAATCTGTGCCGAGCTTTGGAAGCACAGAGGGCAACATAACAGGGAGGAAAAATAAATAATTAAAAACCACAGATTACGAGTCCTACGGTAACTCCCCCAGCGGAGAAGCAGCGCAGACGCCTGCACATGCCACTAGCAAGCAAGGGCTGGGCAGGGAGGCGCGGCGGGGCTGCATCGCTTAGAGTAAGGATCTGGCCTGAATACCCCGAGCGCTATGTGAGCGAAATAATTTGGGCTAGCAAGCCAGACTGTGGGATATCTACCACACGAAAAGCCAGCCCTAACCTAAGACACCGCCAGGCCCGCGCATGGAACAAAGGACTAAACAGAGATAGCCGGCTACAGACCATCCCCCTCCGTGACAGGCAGCCAGAGCCGGAAGGGGGCATTTGCAGCCCCAGAGAGACATTATCTATAAAACTGTAAGCAGGCTTCTTTGCTAACTAAAACTTCTTGGGGGTCTGGACAGTCAACATCCGCCTGAGAAGGTGCGCCGGTTGTACACCCAGATAACTGAGTGGCGGGGAGGCGATAAGTCGCAGCAATCGTGCTCGCCAAACACCTCATCACCTGAGCTGCTTGGACCTGGGAAGGGCACAAAACACAGGCCCAACCGAGTCTGTGCCTCTGAGGACTACCCGAGTGCCTGAACCTGAAAGGTGCAAACAGCCCAGGGCTGGCCACAGATGGTTCCCAGCGGAGCAGCCTAGAGCCTGAGCATTGTGGGCAGGGAGGCTACACGTGCTGTGAGCGGGGGCAGACCCAGTGTGGCTGAGGCACTGCGAGCACACGCCAGTGTTATTTGTTTGCAGCGTCCCTTCCTCCCCACAGTGCGACTGAACAAGTGAGCCTAAAAAAAAAAAAAAAAAAAAAAGTGTCCTCCACCGTCCCCTTTGTGTCAGGGTGGAAACCAGACACTGAAGAGACCAGCAAACAGAAGAATCTGTAACAGAGGGAACCGCCTTGGAAGCTACAAGCAATAGATTAAAACCCTGTGGTTAGTACCAACTACATAGGAAGGGGCCTATAGATCTTGAGAAATGTAAGTCGGACCAAGGAACTAGCCAAAAATGAACTGAACCCACAATACCCACAACAAAACTAGAGAAAGTCCTAGATATATTTTTACTATTTTTACGATCATTCTTTCTTTTTTTTAAATTTTTTAAAGAATTTTAAGTCCTCCATTATTCCTTTAATTTTCACTTTTATAACCTGCTATTACTTAGCAAAAAAAAAAAGACCTTATTTTTTTTAAAGCAAACTTCATAATATATATATTTTTAACTTTTAAAACTTTTAAAACTTTTTTTTGACTTTTTTTTTCTTCTTTTCTTTAACACTGCATTTTTGAAATTCCAAACTCACTCTAGATTTTTAATTTTAGGTTTTTGGTATTTGTTATCAATTTTATACCTATATTTTTTTTTTATACAATTTTTGTGACTTTCTTTTTTCTCTCTTTCTTTCTCTTCTTTTATATAACATTGTTTGTATATCTGAAATTCCAAACTCTACTCTAGATTTTTAATTTATGCTTTTTGGTATTTGTTATCAATTTTGTACCTAAACTTTCTTTATAATCTTTATGACTTTGTTTTTGTTTGTTTGTTTGTTTCTCTCTTTTTTTTTCCTTCTTTTTTTTTAACATTGTATTTTTGAAATTCCAAACTCTACTCTAGATTTTTAACTTTTGCTTTTTGGTATTTGTTATCAATTTTGTACCTATATTTTCTTTATAATCTTTATGACTTTGTTTGTTTGTTTTTCTCTCTTTCTTTTCCTTCTTCTTTCCTTTAACATTGTATTTTTGAAATTCCAAACTCTACCCTAGATCTTTAATTTATGCTTTTATGTATTTGTTACCAATTTTGTACCTTTAAGAACCCAATCTTCAGTACTCATTTTTCACTAGGGAGCGAGATTACTGGCTTGACTGCTCTCTCTCCCTCTGAACTCTCATTTTTCTCCTCCAGGTCACCTGTGTCTCCTCCCTAACCCCTCTCTACTCTACCCAACTCTGTGAATTTCTGTGTGTTCCAGATGGTGGAGAACACTTAGGGAACTGATTACTGGCTGCATCTGTCTCCCTCCTTTTCATTCCCCCCTTTTATCCTCCAGGCCACCTCTGTCTCCTTCCTTCTTCTTCTCTTCTCTGTATAACTCCGTGAACATCTCTGAGCGGTCCAGTTGTGAAGTGCACATAAGGAAGTGATTACTGGCTAGCCCACTCTCTCCTCTATTGATTCCACCTCATCTCATTCGGGTCACCTCTAACTCCCTCCTCCCTCTTCTCTTCTCCATGTAACGCTGTGAACCTCTCTGGGTGACCCTCACGGTGGAGAAACTTTTCATCTTTAACATAGATGCTTTATCAATGGTGCTATATAGAAGGAGAAGTTTTGAAATGACTGTAAAAATAGGACTGACAACTGGAAGCAGGAGGCTTAAGTCCAAACCCTGACTCCAGGAAACTTCTGACTCCAGGGAACATTAATTGACAGGAGCTCATCAAACACCTCCATACCTACACTGAAACCAAGCACCACACAAGGGCCAACAAGTTCCAGGGCAAGACATACCAAGCAAATTCTCCAGCAACAAAGCAACACAGCTCTGAGCTCCAAGACACGGGCTGCCCAAAGTCACCCCAAAACCATAGACATCTCATAACTTATTACTGGACACTTCATTGCACTCCAGAGAGAAGAAATACAGCTCCACCCACCAGAACACCGACACAAGCTTCCCTAACCAAGAAACCTTGACAAGCCACCTGTACAAACCCACACACAGCGAGGAAATGCCACAATAAAGAGAACTCCACAAATTGCCAGAATACAGAAAGGACACCCCAAACTCAGCAATTTAAACAAGATGAAGAGACAGAGGAATACCCAGCAGATAAAGGAACAGGATAAATGCCCACCAAACCAAACAAAAGAGGAAGAGATAGGGAATCTACCTGATAAAGAATTCCGAATAATGATAGTGAAATTGATCCAAAATCTTGAAATCAAAATGGAATCACAGATAAATAGCTTGGAGACAAAGATTGAGAAGATGCAAGAAAGGTTTAACAAGGACCTAGAAGAAATAAAAAAGAGTCAATATATAATGAATAATGCAATAAATGAAACAAAAAACACTCTGGAGGCAACAAATAGTAGAATAACAGAGGCAGAAGATAGGATTAGTGAATCAGAAGATAGAATGGTAGAAATAAATGAATCAGAGAGGAAAAAAGAAAAACGAATTAAAAGAAATGAGGACAATCTCAGAGACCTCCAGGACAATATTAAACGCTACAACATTCGAATCATAGGGGTCCCAGAAGAAGAAGACAAAAAGAAAGACCATGAGAAAATACTTGAGGAGATAATAGTTGAAAACTTCCCTAAAACGGGGAAGGAAATAATCACTCAAGTCCAAGAAACCCAGAGTCCCAAACAGGATAAACCCAAGACGAAACACCCCAAGACACATATTAATCAAATTAACAAAGATCAAACACAAAGAAAAAATATTAAAAACAGCAAGGGAAAAACAACAAATAACACACAAGGGAATTCCCATAAGGATAACAGCTGATCTTCAATAGAAACTCTTCAAGCCAGGAGGGAATGGCAAGACATACTTGTGAAGTGATGAAAGAAAATAACCTACAGCCCAGATTATTGTACCCAGCAAGGATCTCATTCAATATGAAGGGGAAATCAAAAGCTTTACAGACAAGCAAAAGCTGAGAGAATTCTGCACCACCAAACCAGCTCTCCAACAAATACTAAAAGATATTCTCTAGACAGGAAACACAAAAGCGGTGTATACATTCAAACCCAAAACAATAAAGTAAATGGCAACGGGATCATACTTATCAGTAATTACCTTAAACGTAAATGCATTGAATGCCCCAACCAAAAGACAAAGACTGGCTGAATGGATATGAAAATAAGACCCCTACATATGCTGTCTACAAGAGGCCTACCTCAAAACAGGGGACACATACAGACTGAAAGTGAAGGGCTGGAAAAAGATTTTCCATACAAATAGGGACCAAAAGAAAGCAGGAGTAGCAATATTCATATCAGATAAAATAGACTTTAAAACAAAGGCTGTAAAAAGAGACAAAGACGGTCACTACATAATGATCAAATGATCAATCCAAGAAGAAGATATAACAATTATAAATATATAAGCACCCAACACGGGAGCACCGCAATATGTAAGACAAATGCTAACAAGTATGAAAGGAGAAATTAACAATAACACAATAATAGTGGGAGACTTTAATACCCCACTCACACCTATGGATAGATCAACTAAATAGAAAATTAACAAGGAAGCACAAACTTTAAATGATACAATAGACCAGTTAGACCTAATTGATATCTATAGGACATTTCATCCCAAAACAATGAATTTCACCTTTTTCTCAAGCACACATGGAACCTTCTCCAGGATAGATCGCATCCTGGGCCATAAAGCTAGCCTTGGTAAATTGAAAAAAATAGAAATCATTCCAAGCATCTTCTCTGACCACAATGTAGTAAGATTAGATCTCAATTACAGAAGAAAAACTATTAAAAATTCCAACATATGGAGGCTGAACAACATGCTTCTGAATAACCAACAAATCACAGGAGAAATCAAAAAAGAAATCAAAATTTGCATATAAACGAATGAAAATGAAAACACAACAACCCAAAACCTGTGGGACACTGTAAAAGCAGTCCTAAGGGGTAAGTTCATAGCAATACAGGCATACCTCAAGAAACAAGAAACAAGTCAAATAAATAACCTAACTCTACACCTAAAGCAACTAGAAAAGGAAGAAATGAAGAACCCTAGGGTTAGTAGAAGGAAAGAGATCTTAAAAATTAGGGCAAGAATAAATGCAAAAGAAACAAAAGAGACCATAGCAAAAATCAACAAAGCCAAAAGCTGGTTCTTTGAAAGGATAAATAAAATGGACAAACCATTAGCCAGACTCATCAAGAAACAAAGGGAGAAAAATCAAATCAATAAAATTAGAAATGAAAATGGAGAGATCACAACAGACAACACAGAAATACAAAGGATCATAAGAGACTACTATCAACAATTATATGCCAATAAAATGGACAACGTCCAAGAAATGGACAAATTCTTAGAAAAGTACAACTTTCCAAAACTGGACCAGGAAGAAATAGAAAATCTTAACAGACCCATCACAAGCACGGAAATTGAAACTGTAATCAAAAATCTTCCAGCAAACAAAAGCCCAGGTCCAGACAGCTTCACAGCTGAATTCTACCAAAAATTTAGAGAAGAGCTAACACCTATCCTACTCAAACTCTTCCAGAAAATTGCAGAGGAAGGTAAACTTCCAAACTCATTCTATGAGGCCACCATCACCCTAATACCAAAACCTGACAAAGATCCCACAAAAAAAGAAAACTATAGGCCAATATCACTGATGAACATAGATGCAAAAATCCTTAACAAAATTCTAGCAATCAGAATCCAACAACACATTAAAAAGATCATACACCATGACCAAGTGGGCTTTATCCCAGGGATGCAAGGATTCTTCAATATCCGCAAATCAATCAGTGTAATACACCACATTAACAAATTGAAAAATAAAAACTGTATGATTATCTCAATAGATGCAGAGAAAGCCTTTAACAAAATTCAATATCCATTTATGATAAAAACTCTCCAGAAAGCAGGAATAGAAGGAACATACCTCAACATAATAAAAGCTATATATGACAAACCCACAGCAAACATTATCCTCAATGGTGAAAAATTGAAAGCATTTCCTCTAAAGTCAGGAACAAGACAAGGGTGCCCACTTTCACCATTACTATTCAACATAGTTTTGGAAGTTTTGGCCACAGCAATCAGAGCAGAAAAAGAAATAAAAGGAATCCAAATTGGAAAAGAAGAAGTAAAACTCTCACTATTTGCAGATGACATGATCCTCTACATAGAAAACCCTAAAGACTCCACCAGAAAATTACTAGAACTAATCAATGACTATAGTAAAGTCACAGGATATAAAATCAACACACAGAAATCCCTTGCATTCCTATACACTAATAATGAGAAAACAGAAAGAGAAATTAAGGAAACAATTCCATTCACCATTGCAACGGAAAGAATAAAATACTTAGGAATATATCTACCTAAAGATACTAAAGACCTATATATAGAAAACTATAAAACACTGGTGAAAGAAATCAAAGAGGACACTAATAGATGGAGAAATATACCATGTTCATGGATTGGAACTACCCAAAGCAATTTATAGATTCAATGCAATCCCTATCAAGCTACCAACGGTATTCTTCACAGAGCTAGAACAAATAATTTCACAATTTGTATGGAAATACAAAAAACCTCGAATAGCCAAAGCTATCTTGAGAAAGAAGAATGGAACTGGAGGAATCAACCTACCTGACTTCAGGCTCTACTACAAAGCCACAGTCATCAAGACAATATGGTACTGGCACAAAGACAGAAATGTAGATCAATGGAACAAAATAGAAAGCCCAGAGATAAATCCACGCACATATGGACACCTTATCTTTGACAAAGGAGACAAGAATATACAATGGATTAAAGACAATCTCTTTAATAAGTGGTGCTGGGAAAACTGGTCAACCACTTGTAAAAGAATGAAACTAGAACACTTTCTAACACCATACACAAAAATAAACTCAAAATGGATTAAAGATCTAAATGTAAGACCAGAAACTATAAAACTCCTAGAGGAGAACATAGGCAAAACACTCTCCGAGATACATCACAGCAGGATCCTCTATGACCCACCTCCCAGAATATTGGAAATAAAAGCAAAAATAAACAAATGGGACCTAATTAAACTTAAAAGCTTCTGCACAACAAAGGAAACTATTAGCAAGGTGAAAAGGCAGCCTTCAGAATGGGAGAAAATAATAGCAAATGAAGCAATGGACAAACAACTAATCTCAAAAATATACAAGCAACTCCTACAGCTCAACTCCAGAAAAATAAATGACCCAATCAAAAAATGTGCCAAAGAACTAAATAAACATTTCTCCAAAGAAGATATACAGATGGCTAACAAACACATGAAAAGATGCTCAACATGACTCATTATCAGAGAAATGCAAATCAAAACCACTATGAGGTACCATTTCACACCAGTCAGAATGTCTGCGATCCAAAAGTCTACAAGCAATAAATGCTGGAGAGGGTGTGGAGAAAAGGGAACCCTCTTACACTGTTGGTGGGAATGCAAACTAGTACAGCCACTATGGAGAACAGTGTGGAGATTCCTTAAAAAACTGGAAATAGAACTGCCTTATGATCCAGCAATCCCACTGCTGGGCATACACACTGAGGAAACCAGAAGGGAAGGAGACACGTGTACCCCAATGTTCATCGCAACACTGTTTATAATAGCCAGGACATGGAAGCAACCTAGATGTCCATCAGCAGATGAATGGATAAGAAAGCTGTGGTACATATACACAATGGAGTACTACTCAGCCATTAAAAAGAATACATTTGAATCAGTTCTAATGAGGTGGATGAAACTGGAGCCTATTATACAGAGTGAAGTAAGCCAGAAAGAAAAACACCAATACAGTATACTAACGCATATATATGGAATTCAGAAAGATGGTAACAATAACCCTGTGTACGAGACAGCAAAAGAGACACTGATGTGTAGAACAGTCTTATGGACTCTGTAGGAGAGGGAGAGAGTGGGAAGATTTGGGAGAATGACATTGAAACATGTATACTATCATGTATGAAACGAGTCGCCAGTCCAGGTTCGATGCACGATACTGGATGCTTGGGTCTGGTGCACTGGGACGACCCAGAGGGATGGTATGGGGACGGAGGAAGGAGGAGGGTTCAGGATGTGGAACACATGTATACCTGTGGTGGATTCATTTCAATATTTGGCAAAACCAATACAATACTGTAAAGTTTAAAAATAAAATAAAATTAAAAAAAAAAAAGGAAAAGAAGGAGAAAAAAAAAAAAGACACAAAACCTAAGCATGAAATTAAAAAAAAAAATTCTTTTTGGCTTATCTTCATATTTTTATCTCTCTGGAGAGGCTTTCCATTTTTTTTTTTTTATTATTTCATTTATTTTTTTAAATTTAATTTTCATTTATTTGTTCCCTGCTGGCCTCCACTGGTACCCCAAGAGTTCAGGGGTGCCTCATTTCTGCTGGATGGAGGTGGGTGTTCAGGCCCTGCCACAGGCCTCTGAAGATACCACTCTTCCTGAGAGAACTAGGTTGCCTTGCTGCTGCTGCAGATATATCCTTTATTTACATTGCAGAGAGAAGTGCCTCATTACTACTGGGTAGGGATGGAAGTCTAGGCTCTGTGCTTGGCCCCCTCTGACACCACTCAGAAGGAAAGGAGAAGAGATACTTTTCATTACCGCACGCCAGAGTACACATCTAGGCTTCCTACTAGACTAGACTTTGCTGATGAGTTTATGTATGGGAGTTCAGAAGTTTCTGAGGTGTCTGGGTGGAGTAGAGTGATTATCTGAAAACTTTCTGGCTTGCTTGGTGCCCATGTTTCTGATCATTTGACTAGAGAGACAGCAAGATTGTTTGGAGGCTTTTGTTTGTTGGTGTTTCTGGCTGCTGGTTTCTTTAGCATCTAGTCTGGGACATAAAAGGCTGAGAAAAAAACCCTTGGAAATTACCATTGTGTTGGTTCTTGCGTCCTAATGTCCCAAGCCAGTCTTTATCTTCCAAGGCTGTTTGCTATACAAGTTTTCGTAGAAACACAATTCAAGATAAGGTGCAATCAGTGCCTTATTCCTCAGATAAGCACAAATGTGAGAGGATCAAGAGAAGGTGGCTCAGATGGTAAAGCTTCTGCCTGCAATATGGGAGACCTGGGTTCGATCACTGGGTTGGGAAGATCTTTTGGAGAAGGAAATGGCAACCCACTCCAGTATTCCTGCCTGGAGAATCCCAGGGATGGAGGAGCCTGGTAGGCTATAGTCCATGGGGTAGCAAAGAGTGAAACACAACTGAGCAACTTCAGTTCACTTCACTTACTTACATGAAAAAACTAAAAAGGTACAAAGAACATGCTTAAAAAGTATTAAATAAGTGTCAGTATAAACACAAGCCCCGAGGTGGTGAAGGATGATATCATCTAATATCAATATATCCTTTTACTCATCCATGTTAAAAGAAAGTGAAAGCAGAAGAAAATTAGGTATCTTATTCAGTATTCTAAAGGTAACTGCTGCTGCTGCTGCTAAGTCGCTTCAGTCGTGTCCAACTCTGTGCGACCCCATAGACGGCAGCCCACCAGGCTCCCCTGTCCCTGGGATTCTCAAGGCAAGAACACTGGATTGGGTTGCCATGTCCTTCTCCAATGCATGAAAGGTAACTACCAGAGACAAAAATAATAATAGTCAAATTAAAATAGCAAAGTACAGGATTAAAAAAAAGTATAATTGTGCTAGCTTCTTCATCTTTCCTAGAGAGTCAGCAGCCTCAAATTTTACTAAAGACACACACATTTTTTATACTAATTAGAATTGTAAAAATAATTAGTAGAAAATAAAAGAAATCAGGATACAAACCTCTAACTTCACAGAAGACACAGTACAACATATTTATATATCGGCATATACACACATCAGATCGGATCAGATCAATCACTCAGTCATGTCCGACTCTTTGCGACCCCATGAATCGCAGCACGCCAGGCCTCCCTATCCATCACCAACTCCCGGAGTTCACTCAGACTCACGTCCATCGAGTCAGTGATGCCATCCAGCCATCTCATCCTCTGTCAGCCCCTTCTCCTCCTGCCCCCAGTCCCTCCCAGCATCAGAGTCTTTTCCAACGAGTCAACTCTTCGCATGAGGTGGCCAAAGTAGTGGAGTTTCAGCTTTAGCGTCATTCCCTCCAAAGAAATCCCAGGGCTGATCTCCTTCAGAATGGACTGGTTGGACCTCCTTGCAGTCCAAGGGACTCTCAAGAGTCTTCTCCAACACCACAGTTCAAAAGCATCAATTCTTCAGTGCTCAGCCTTCTTCACAGTCCAACTCTCACATCCATACATGACCACAGGAAAAACCATAGCCTTGACTAGACGAAACTTTGTTGGCAAAGTAATGTCTCTGCTTTTGAATATGCTGTCTAGGTTGGTCATAACTTTCCTTCCAAGGAGTAAGCATCTTTTAATTTCATGGCTGCACTCACCATCTGTAGTGATTTTGGAGCCCAGAAAAATAAAGTCTGACACTGTTTCCGCTGTTTCCCCATCTATTTCCCATGAAGTGGTGGGACCGGATGCCATGATCTTCGTTTTCCGAATGTTGAGCTTTAAGCCAACTTTTTCTCTCACCACTTTCACTTTCATCAAGAGGCTTTTGAGTTCCTCTTCACTTTCTGCCATAAGGGTGGTGTCATCTACATATCTGAGGTTATTGATATTTCTCCCAGCAATCTTCATTCCAGCTTGTGTTTCTTCCAGTCCAGCGTTTCTCATGATGTACTCTGCATATAAGTTAAATAAACAGGGTGACAATATACAGCCTATTGATCAAAAATGAATATGCAGTTTCAGTATACCATCAAATAAATTGATTGAATTAGGCCATATCAAAATAACCAAAACGATATAAAAATAACATAATTAACCACAATTAAAACCACAATTAAATAAAATATCTCAATTCACAGTTAAAGAAAATATCTACAATTAAAGAAAATATCATAAACAAAGAAAATATCTCAAAATATCATTATTAAAGAAAATATTTACTGGAGTAAACTACAATTAAAGAATATAAAAATAATATAATTTAAATAAACCACAATTAAAGAAATATTTCAATTTGAAAAATAAGCCATATTTTTGTTGTGCTATGTTGTGCTGTGTTACTCAGTTATATCTGACTCTTTGAGGTCCCATAGACTATAGCCTGCCAGGCTCCTCTCTCCAAGGAATTGTCAAGGCAAGAATACTGGAGTGGGTTGCCACTTCCTACTACAAGGGATCTTCCTGACCCAGGGATCGAACCTGCATCTCTTATGTCTCCTGCATTGGCAGGCAGATTCTTTACCACTAGCACCACCTGGAAAACCCTTATATATATACTGGTCAGTCCATCTCAGTCAGTTCAGTTCAGTTCAGTTACTCAGCCGTGTCTGGCTCTTTGTGACCCCATGAATTGCACCACCTAGGAAACCCTTATATATATACCGATCAGTCTATCTATCTATTTGTATATAGATCAACATTTTGGTACACTCCTGTTCAACTCCTGAGGTACAACTCCTGAGGTTGATCATTAAGAAGGTAAAAAACAGAATTCTAGACAATTGGTACAAAAAGAAAATCATGGAAAAATAAAAGGATTGTGATAATGAGGAGGAGGAGGAGGAAAAGGAGGAGGAAGAAGATGAATGAGAAGAAAACAACAATGGCCTGAGATGTTTTTAATTCTGTTCAACAGTTTTGTATTCAAGTCAAAAAATTGTTAAAGAAGACCAAAAGCAGTATTTAGGAAAGACAAACTTTTTAAATCCCTGGTGTTATAAATGATTATGCACCAAACAATATGACTTCAGAATTAATAAAGCAAAAAATAGCAGGAAATACAATAGGAAATCTATTTCAACATAATATTTTTAAAATTTATTTATTTTTTTAATTGAAGGATAATTGCTTTACAGAATTTTCAACATAATATTAAAAGGTGGAATCAAGTCTTCATTGTCAGTTAACTACTGACTGACTCAAGTAACTAAAGGCAACAACAGAACAAATAATATAATTAGCAAGGAAAATAAAATAATAAATATGAATATCTGTTCCTAGATTTAATGGAAAAGCTTTCAGCTTTTCATCATTGAGTATAATGTTGGCTGTGCATTTGTTATAAATGACTTTTATTATGTTGAAGCAAGTTCCCTCTATATCTATGTTGGTGAGAGTTTTTATCATGAATGGATGTTGAATTTTGTCAAATGCCTTTCTGTGTCAATTGCGATGATCATGTGGTATTTGTCAGCCCTTTAAATATCATGCCACTCCTGTCTGGCCTGTTGGTCTGTAAACTTTCTCTTGCAAAATCTGCTGATAGACTTATCGGATTTCCCTTGTATATAAATAAACTTGGATATGTGTTGTATTTTTCTCTTGCTGTTTTTAAGATTCTTTCTTTAACCTTCACCTTTTAAAGTTTAATGTTTCTTAGTGTGTTTCTCTTTGGGTTCCTCTTATTTGTAACTCTCTGATGCTCCTGGATTGTCTGTTTCCTTCCCCAGATTAGAGAATTTTTCAGCCATTATTTGTTCAAGTAAGTTTTATGGCTCTTCTTCTCTATGTTTACTTCTGGGACTCCCATAATATGAATCTACTTCTAGTTGATATTGTCTCAGAGATAACTGAAGTTGTCCTCCCTTCTTTTCACTAAAAAAAAAGTCTTTTGAACACATCCACTGTAATTTCCCTGAGTGTCCCTGATAGCTCAATTGGTAAAGAGTCCACCTGCAATGCAGGATGGCCCTGGTTCGGTCCCTGGGTTGGGAAAACCCCCTGGAGAAGGGAAAGGCTATCCACTCCAGTATTCTGGCCTGGAGAATTCCATGGACCATATAGACCATGGGGTCACAAAGAGTCAGACAGAACTGAGCAACTTTCACTGTCACTGCATTTTCTAATTCAACTATAACCTCTATTTGGTATTTTCTATCTTTATTGAAGTTCTCACTGTATTCACTTATTCTTTCAAGACCACTAAGCATATTTATGACTGTTACTTTTAACTCTTCATCAGCTAGGTTGCTTATCTTTATTTCATTAAGTTCTTTTTGGTGGGAATTTGCCTTGTTCTTTGCTTTGAAACTTATTCCTATGTTTCCTCATTTTGCTTGTCTCTGTGTGTTTGTCAGTATGTATTAGATAAAACAGCTGCCTTTCTCAGTTTTGAGGAGTGGTCTTGTGTAAGAGTTGTTCCATGTGGCCCAGAAACATAATCCCCCCTACCTGCCATGGTCACCAGAGTCAGGCAGTCTATGGGCGTCCCTCATATGGGCTGTAATGCACCTGCCTGCTGAGATAGAACGACAGCTGCTGTGCAGACAGGGTGGAATTTTAGCTACTTGCCTATCAGAAAGGGTACTTCAAAAACCACAAGTGATTAAATAATTTGAATTTGTGATATTGTTGAAATAATCTCCCAGATATGCCCTGGGAGAGGAAAGGAAGGTTCTACCTTTCACTCTCTCCTCAGTTACAATGAGTTGGAGAACACAGTGGGGATATGGGGAAAATTGGATATGGAAGGTCTGCTGTGCAGGACCAGACGCTGTCCACCTGAGATCTCCTCTCTGGATTTACCTTCTTCTGCCATTGATAGATATACTCTGCACTGAAATGGGATACAAAGAGCAAGGTGCATTCTTGGCAGTCCCTGAAAGAAGACAGAAGAAGAGGAAAAAGGGCATAACAGTGAATGTAATACTTTGGCACAGGAATGTGTCTTATTATATTTACTCATTTTCTGTGAGTATTACTTTTCTTGCCACTGAAACCATGCCCTCCAATATGGAGAGAAGTGTATAAATATGGAAGATAAGGAAAGGAATACTGATGTAGATATAAAAGGTCTTCCTAGAAAAAGATGACTAAACATACATGCAATGAAAAACACTTCTCTAAAACAAATAAGCTAATTATGTATTTAAAAGACATGACATGTCCTAGGAAAGGCAAACACAGAATAATTAACCCTGAACATGAACTGTTTATTGTCTTCTAAATAAAGAATTTAATCTGATAAATATCTGGTCCTGCTCCTTCCTGCAGAAGCAAAACCCCCTGAAATGCAGGGATTTAGGTTGGCTGCTGTAGACTTTCTCCACAACACATTTCATGTAGAAAATGGAAACTTTATAGAAGAGTTTTAGGACAATGTTCAATAAAATTAGACATAGATTATTACCCCTAGATATACTGTCAGTAACTCACACATACACAAAATGACATAAGCCAAATATTTTCACAGAGCAAAATTAAAATATTAGCTAGCATAAGACCTTATGGCAGAGGAATGGGGAACTCCAGAAAACCAAGAGATAAGTTGGGAAATTGTGGTAAGAAGATTAGGGTGATAGAATTCAAGCTAAACTGTATGGGAACTATGGTTACAGAATGAAGGGTAAATTTTACAAAATAGAAGGGTGGAAAAATCATCATACAATTGATAAACATGCAGAAGTGATGGGGAGAGAAAATTAGCAGAGTTCTTGGAAAATTTCCTCATTGTTTATAAAGTCAGAGGATATTTCAGACCTATCGTGAATTAAAATGCAATAAACTGAGGCTTATATCAATTTTATAAGGACAGTCAATTAAGCAAGAGAAGAACTGACAGTAGACATACGAATTTCCAATATGCAGAAGTCAGACACAGGTGAGCACTCATATATAAAGCAAAGATCAAGTGCAAAGACATGAAAATGGAAGTTTTAAGATGAAAATCCTATAAAATGATAGAAGGCTAATCATATCTGTCATGTAAATAAATGTAACTAGATATAATAGAATATCAAGATAAAAGATAAAAATAAACCCCTCCCCTTTAAAAATTGCTCAAACTGAATATGAAGGTAACTAACTGTGAGCTGTCTATAGCCCAGGAGGCTACGAGCACAATGGTCAACCAAGACAGTCAAGAGAGACGCTCTTGAGAGCAGGTGTGCACTAGGGATGCCCAAGAAAGCCAGGTGGGCACCGAGGATGCTGGGGAGGTGGCCATCGAAGCAAGACTGTAAAGAGGAAGTGGGAGAGCTCATTGCATCTTTGTGCACCAAATGCAGTGTGTCAGACTTGAGACAGCACAAAAAATGGCAAGATAACTACTGATACAAGGGCATGAATTTCCCTCTGTGGGGTAGGGCAGTGCAGAGGGCCTAGGCTTCCACTGCCAGGTCAGAGTGGAGGAAATTAAGGAGGTGACTTGAAGAAATCTCCTGTGGTACAGAGGGCTCAACTGGAAACTTTGCTTTCTATCCTGAATTCACATTTCCTCATGGAGGGCTCCTGCCAACATTCTACTAGCCTCTCCTGGTGGGTACAAAAGTTATATATTGGATAGGTGGTTTTTATTAGGAGATGCAAGGCTTATACTGATGTCTTGCCAGGAACTAAGTATGTGTGGTCCCAAGTCACATCCCCTTTCAGAGCAGAGATATATTCAGATGACTGGCTGATGTCACAAGACTGTGCCTACACCTTTTCCAGGGGGCAAAACTGAGGATAAGAGCAGGTGCCAAGCTCTGCCTTAAAAACTGCCATTTATGGATTGGAATCATTGGATGCTCTGTGATTCAGGCTGTAGACTCAGCTACCTTTGCTTCTCCATTTTTCTCCTTACTGAAACCTCAGGGATAGAATCATCTGTCAAATTTTGGGTGGAATGGTTTGCCAAAGCTACAATTTGCGAATGAAACCTTTTAAGATTGCAGACAGGCTTATAACTGGACAGCTCTCCCTAACGATTGTGGGGCACGAGTTTCAGCTTTCACATGGCTGTGTGGGCAGGCAGGGCAGCCAGTAAAGTGTGGACTCTGGGATTTGGAAAGGCCTTTAGAATCCTTCTGGTTCTTATTTCTCAAATTAGAAAACTGAGCTCAGAGGAAATGTTTTGCCTGAGGCCACTACACCATTATGCTGGAGCAGGGTTTGCAAGGACACACAAGTGGAAATCTCTGGTAGAGAAGCACAATTTCAAGAGGACACATACACAGACAGGCACACAAAGTGCTGCAAAGGCATATAAGTGATTGCGTGCAAACGTGCAAAGTAGATTGCTTTTGCCTCACGTATTGTTAATGATCTATGACACACATACCCTTTTCCTTCATGTTTCTTCACAGAGAATGCACACAGCAATCACATTGTCATCTGAACCAATAATGTTGCCTTGGAATTACACGGCAATTTCTAATGAAGAGCTAAAATTAATATAAATAACATCTTGTTTGTCACAAGAAAACTGACCTCAGTAGATAAGCAACCATTATGATAATCTTTGCAACTGCTTTAAAATCAAAGATGGAGGCAAGCTGGGACACAGATCAGGCTGGTATGGCAGGACTTCCCCCACCCCAGCTCGAAATATTTTGAGTATTTGAGCCAGGCTTTACTTTGCCCACCTATAGTCCCGGCCACTGCCAGTCTGTGCTGACCATCAACACCACTGCCCTTATCCCCCACCTCGCCCTACAAGCCCTGCTCCATGTCACCCCCTACCATTTTATTCTTCATTTAAAATTTTGTCGATGGTTTTGTTAAGGGCCCCTGTTGTATTAATAGCCCAAAATGACAAACCTTTTCAACAATGCTTTGAAAAACAGAAAAATTTCTTTAAAAGCTGAAGAACATTCAAAATCCACATTGATGGAAATGAATTACAAAACTCAATAGCCATTTGTATGATTCTCAGTAATAGTGTGTTGGTTGGTCCCTTTAACAGGAAGAATGTGGTTGATCAATAACACCAGTGAGAAGTGTTAGGACCTGGAAAGATGGCCCCAAATTGTATTCTTTCATATTTTAATTTTATATGGTTCAGTTATGAATGTGAGAATTTGGCAGTTCCCTGCAGTTAATGTTTTATGCTCTGAAGCGTTTGATGTCCTAATATGTCTCCTCTCTATAGGTGGCTTTGAGAGCCTTATTTATAAGTGAGTGCAAAAATGAGGACATGGTATTTATGCCTTCAGCAAGTGTTCATTTGAGAAAGATGACAAGGGTTCAGGAGGAAGGGAACTGGCTCCCTTATGGTCTCCTTCCTCCCATGCCCTTCAGTGGCATCTAACTGCCTTTTTTGTTCTGTATAAGTACACTGCACCCTGGTCAGAAAATGAGGCACCCAGAAGGAAGGCTGACTGTTTCTGCTTTTGAAATTCCTTCTTGGCAGCAGTCAAGAAGAATGAAGAGAGAAATAGCTATCCTTACCAGTTTATCCTCTGCCCAGACATTGTTCTAAGAATCTGTTACCTCATTTAAACTCCACCAAGGCAATATGAGGAAGCTACCATTGCCATCTCATTTTACTGATGAGCAAAACAAGGACAGTGAGATTAAGTAATTGCCCAAATCTTCTCAGCTTGCAAGACACAGAGCTTAATCATTGCACTATAACATCCTCAAAGTCCATTTGATCTTACTTTGGTACAGTTGGTGTATTACTTTTCATCCCGTTCATAGTGCCAGTTGTCTCGCTGTTTACACTGTCCACACTGTTCACTGAATCCAGGGTAGGCAAGGCATGAGCTAAGAAGATAGAATGAGATTTGAGGAGCTGTAGGAACCGCAGACACATTTATTCTCTCCTGGTTGGCAAGGCAGCCATAACACAGCCTCTCTCCTGGCTGACACAGCAGTCATAGCAGCACCCACAACATAACCATAATATAACAATAACATAGCCATGACATGACCTCATATAACATAACCATGATGCCATTCCAATGTAGCCCCAATGCCGTAGCAGCCAGAGCTTTCGTGGTGAAGCTTTGGGAGGTGTACTGCACAAAGCAACTCATTACCAAGTGAGTACCTTGTGACCAAGTGAGTATCTTGTGACATGTATGTACAGTGTTGTAAATGAAGTCAGCTGTTACATAGTCATTATTTACAAAAATGGGACAAGACAGCCTGACCATGACCATGACATCTTGGCTAATTTGTTCTCTCCCCACAGTTGGCATTCAAAAACATCAATTTCTCTGATCCTTTGCCATATATGAACTTCAAGGCAGGTAAAGAGACCTGGGAAATGGGTATAGGTAAAAAGATTCAGAAGCAGAACAAGAACCTTGTAAAGTTTTGAGAAGATTAACAAGAGGATCTAGAAGTTTCTAGAAGACTCTAGGAATACAGGGACATAGAACCTATTTCTTTGATTTCATGACTATCTTATTAAAACTACTCCTAGGTGTGGGCAAGTTGCTTCTCTTAAGTGTGAGCTTAAAAGGAAAGAAAGTCATATTATAAAACATTCACCTGTGTAAACTATAAGATATTTTTGTTTATTTATTGGTCTCATTTTTTCTCTTTAGAAGAATCAGTCACCTAGATAAACCATGGTTGCTCGTGCGTGAGTGCTCACTGAGTCATGTCTTACTATTTGTAACCCCATGGACTGTAGCCTGCCAAGCTCCTCTGTCTATGGGATTTCCCAGGCAAGAGTCCTAGAGTGGCTTGCCATTTCCCCCTCCAGGGAATCTTTCTGACTCAGGGACTGAATCCCCAACTTCTGCACCCCTTACATTGGCAGGCAGATTCTTTACTACTGATCCACCTGGGAAGCCCTCTGATAAACTATAAATAAAGTTAAAATGTTTCTAACATTGAAAAGCTCAGGCCATGGTTTCCTATTTCTGTTTCCTTAGCTCTGCAGCACAAACCAATCAGCTACAAAATACAACAATTTAAATATTTTAAAATGAAAATGTTACTTTATGTTAAAAGCTACAGTGGGTCTTAAACCCAAGATGGAGGTAGCATATACTTTTTCCTGTCTACACCAGTTTCTGAGACGTGGGTGAAACAAGACCACAGACAGAAACAGTCCTTTATATTAATTGGAAGTGCAAACCAATTAGGAATGTAGAATACCCCCTAGTTTTCTGACTCTCCTAACAACTAGGAAAATCATATATGTATATATACACATATATACATAAATGTATATACATATATATGTGTATATATTTAAAAATAGACAATCATAAAAGCTTTTGACTGAGTATGAAGAGACTCATCTCAGGCATAAACCATTGTTGGAATGGAAATAGTTTATCCAAATCTCCTGAGCTATACATCATGCTTAAGTTTAAAACTAATAAAAGCATTTTTTTTTTGAGTTAAAAATAAATACATTTTGGTTTGTTTGTTAATCAAACCTAAGCTGTGATTTTTTTTTTTTTTTTTTTTTACTGGCTTCTGAATTACCAGTAAAATTAACCATTTTCATACTGAAACAACCAAACTTGTTTAAAGAATGAAACCAAATCAGTGAATTTATGTAATTGGATTATTCACAAATGCAAATGATGGTGTTAAATTAAAATAAGCATTCACCTAGGGTGATATTATAATTTTTGATGAAGAAATTTATGCACATAATTTTATCAGCATATCATACACACACAATGTGTGGTCTTTCTTAAAAAAAAGTTTTTTCATGTCTCCTGTAGAACCTTTCTTCTTCACGGATCACAGCCTTGTGTTGAAGGGGCTTGAATAACTCAATGAAGCCCTGAGCCATGCCATGTAGGGCCACCAAAGACTGACAACTCATAATGAAGAGTTCTGGCAAAATGGGGTCCACTGGAGGAGGAAATGGCAACCCACTACAATATTCTTACCTCAAAAAGGCCAAAAGATATGACACCAGAAGATGAGCCTGCCCTGTGGGAAGGTGTCCAATATGCTACTGGAGAAGAGCAGATGGCAATTACTGATGGTTCCAGAAAGAATGAAGCAGCTGGGCCAAATTGCAAATGATGCTCAGTTGTGGGTGTGTCTGGGGGTGAAAGTAAAGTTTGATGATGTAAAGAGAAAGAGTGCATAAGAACCTGGAATGTTATCCATGAGTCAAGGTAAATTGGACATGGTCAAGCAGGGGAAGGCAAGACTGAACATGGATATCTTAGGAATCAGTGAACTAAAATGGGTGGGAATGGGAGAATTTAATTCAGAAGACCATTACATATACTACTATGGATGAGAATCACTTAGAAGAAATGGAGTAACCCTCATAGAAAAACAAACAAACAAACAACAGTCTGATATGCAGTACTTGGGTGCAATCTCAAAAATGACAGAACGATCTCTGTTCATTTCAAAGGCAAACCATATGGCATCACAATAATCCAAGTCTATTCCCCAATCACTGGTGCCAGAAAAGCTGTAGTTGACTGATTCTATGAAGACTTACAATATCTTTTAGAACTAACACCAAAAAAGATGTCCTTTTCATCATAGGGGAATGGAATGCAAAAGTAGGAAATCAAGAGACACCTGGAGTTACAAGCAAGTTTGACCTTGAAGTACAAAATGAGGCATGGCAAAGTCTAACAGAATTTCTTCGGGAGAACATGCTGGCCATAGGAATCACCCTTTTCGAAGAGCCCAAGAGACAACTCTACACATGGACATCACCAGACAGTCAATATTGAAATCAGATTGATTATGTTCTTTGTTGCCAGAGATGGAGAAGCTCTACACAGTCAGCAAAAACAAGACCAAGAGCTGACTGTGGCTCAGATCTTGAGTTCCTTATTGAAAATTTCAGTTTTTTAAGGAATCTCCACACTGTTCTCCATAGTGGCTGTGCTAGTTTGCATTCCCACCAACAGTGTAAGACGGTTCCCTTTTCTCCACACCCTCTCCAGCATTTATTATTTGTAGACTTTTGGATCGCAGCCATTTTGACTGGTGTGAAATGGTACCTCATAGTGGTTTTGATTTGCATTTCTCTGATAATGAGTGATGTTGAGCATCTTTTCATGTGTTTGTTAGCCATCTGTATGTCTTCTTTGGAGAAATGTCTATTTAGTTCTTTGGCCCATTTTTTGATTGGGTCGTTTATTTTTCTGGAGTTGAGCTGTAGAAGTTGCTTGTATATTTTTGAGATTAGTTGTTTGTCAGTTGCTTCATTTGCTATTATTTTCTCCTATTCTGAAGTCTGTCTTTTCACCTTGCTAATAGTTTCCTTTGATGTGCAGAAGCTTTTAAGGTTAATTAGGTCCCATTTGTTTATTTTTGCTTTTATTTCCAATATTCTGGGAGATGGGTCATAGAGGATCCTGCTGTGATTTATGTTGGTGAGTGTTTTGCCTATGTTCTCCTCTAGGAGTTTTATAGTTTCTGGTCTTACATTTAGATCTTTAATCCATTTTGAGCTTATTTTTGTGTATGGTGTTAGAAAGTGCTCTAGTTTCATTCTTTTACAAGTGGTTGGCCAGTTTTCCCAGCACCACTTGTTAAAGAGATTGTCTTTAATCCATTGTATATTCTTGCCTCCTTTGTCAAAGATAAGGTGTCCATAGGTGCATGGATTTATCTCTGGGCTTTCTATTTTGTCCCATTGATCTATATTTCTCTCTTTGTGCCAGTACCATATTGTCTTGATGACTGTGGCTTTGTAGTAGAGCCTGAAGTCAGGCAGGTTGATTCCTCCAGCTGCCATATGACCCAGCAATCCTACTGCTGGGCATACACACCGAGGAAACCAGAAATGAAAGAGACATGTGTACCCCAATGTTCATCGCAGCACTGTTTATAATAGCCAGGACATGGAAGCAACCTGGATGTTCATCAGCAGAAGAATGGATAAGAAAGCTGTGGTACATATACACAATGGAGTATTATGCAGCCATTAAAAAGAATACATAAGAATCAGTTCTAATGAGGTGGATGAAACTGGAGCCTATTATACAGAGTGAAGTAAGCCAGAAAGAAAAACACCAATACAGTATACTAACACATATATATGGAATTTAGAAAGATGGTAATGATAACCCTGTATGTGAGACAGCAAAAGAGACACAGATGTATAGAACAGTCTTTTGGATTCTGTGGGAGAGGGAGAGGGTGGGATGATTTGGGAGAATGGCATTGAAACTTGTATAATATCATATATGAAATGAATCACCAGTCCAGGTTCAATGCATGATACTGGATGCTTGGGGCTGGTGCACTGGGATGACCCAGAGGGATGGTATGGGGAGGGAGGAGGGAGAGGGGATTCCAGATGGGGAACATGTGTACACCTGTGGTGGATTCATGTTGATGTATGGCAAAACCAATACAATATTGTAAAGTAATTAACCTCCAATTAAAATAAATAAATTTATATTAAAAAAAAAAGAAAAATTCAGGCTTAAACTGAAGAAAGTAGGGAAAATCAGTAGGCCATTCAGATATGATCCAAATCAAATCACTCATGATTATACAGTGGAGGTGATGAATAGATTCAAGGGATTAGATCTGGTGGACAGAGTGCCTGATGAACTAAGGACAGAGGCTCATAAAATTGTACATGAGATGGTGACCAAAACCATCCCCAAGAAAAAGAAATGCAAGAAGGCAAAGTGGTTGTCTGAGGAGCCTTTACAAAACTGAGGGAAGAAGAGAAGCAAAAGGCAAGGGATAAAAGGAAAGATATACCCAATGAATGCTGAGTTCCAGGGAATAGCAAGGAGAGATAAGAAAGCCCTCTTAAGTGAATAATGCAAAGAAATAGAGCACAATAATAGAATAGGAAAGACTAGAGATCTGTTCAAAAAAATTGGAGATACCAAGGGAGCATTTCATTCAGGGATGGGCATGATGAAGGACAGAAGTGGTAAGGACCTAACAGAAGCAGAAGATATTAAGAAGAGGTGGCAAGAATACACAGGAAAACTATAAAAGAAAGATCATAATGACCTGGATAACCAGGATGGTGTGGTCACTTACTTAGAGCTGGACATCCTGGAGTGTGAAGTCTAGTGAGTCTTAGGAAGCATTCTAATGAACAAAGCTGGTGGAGGTGATGGAATTCCAGCTGAGCTATTTCAAATAATCCTAAAAGATGATGCTGTTAAAGTGTAGCACTCAATATGCTAACAAATTTGGAAAACTCGGCAGTGGCCACAGGACCAGAAAAGGTCTTTTTCATTCCAATCCCGAAGAAGGGCAATGCCAAAGAATGTTCTACTTACCACACAAGTGAGCTCATTTCATATTGCTAGCAAGGTTATTCTCAAAATCCTTCAAGCTAGACTTCAGCAGTATGAGAACTGGAATCTCCAGGTGTACAAGTTGGGCTTGAAGAGGCAGAGGAACCAGAGATCAAATTGCCAACACTCGCCAGATCATAGAGAAAGCAAGGGGATTATAGAAAAATGTCTACTTCCACTTCATTGACTATGCTAAAGCTTTTCACTACGTGAATTACAAAAAAACTGTGGAAAATTCTTAAAGAGATGGAGTACCAGACCATCTTATCTGTCTTCTGAGAAACCTGTATGCAGGTCAAGGAGCAATAGTTAGAACTGGACATAAAATAACTGACTGGTTCGTTTTGGGAAAGGAGTACAACAAGGCTGTATATTGTGGCACCCCACTCCAGTACTCCTGCCTGGAAAATCCCATGGATGGAGGAGCCTGGTAGGCTGCAGTCCATGGGATCGCTGAGGGTTGGACACGACTGAGCGACTTCACTTTCACTTTTTACTTTCATGCATTGGAGAAGGAAATGGCAACCCACGCCAGTGTTCTTGCCTGGAGAATCCCAGGGACAGGGGAGCCTGGTGGGCTGCCGTCTATGGGGTCACACAGAGTCGGACACGACTGAAGCGACTTAGCAGCAGCAGCAGCAGTAGCAGAGTATATCATGCCAGATGTCAGGCTGGAAAAATCACAAGCTGGAACCAAGATTGTCAGGAGAAATATCAAAAACCTCTGATATGGAGATAATACCACTTTAATGGCAAAAATTGAAGAGGAACTAAAGAGCCTTTTGAGGGTGGAAGAGGAGAGTGAAAAAGCTAGCTAAAAAAAAAAAACAAGATAATGGCATCTGGTCCCATCACTTCATGGAAAACAGAAGGGGAAAAAGTGGAACCAGTGACATATTTTATTTTCTCGGACTCCAGAATCACTGTGGATGGTGACTACAGCTATGAAATTAAGACGCTTGCTCCTTGGAAGGAAAGCTATGACAAACACAGATAGCATATTAAAAAGCAGAAGTAAGCCAGAAAGAAAAACACCAATACAATATACTAATGCATATATATGAAATTTAGAAAGATGGTAACAATAACCCTGTGTACGAGACAGCAAAAGAAACACTGATGTATAGAACAGTCTTACAGACTCCGTTGCAGAGCGAGAGGGTGGGAAGATTTGGGAGAATGGCATTGAAACATGTATAATATCATGTATGAAACAAGTTGACAGTTCAGGTTTGATGCACAATACTGGATGCTTGGGGCTAGTGCACTGGAATGACCCAGAGGGATGGTATGGGGAGGGAGGAGGGAGGAGGGTTCAGGATGGGAAACACATATATACCTGTGGTGGAATAATTTTAATATTTGGCAAAACTAATACAATTTGTAAAGTTTAAAAATAAAATAAAATTAAAAAAAAAAAAGCAGAGATATCACTTTGCTGTATAGTAAATGTCCATATAGTAAAAGCTATCATTTTTCCTGTAGTCGTGTATGTATGTGAGAGTTGGTCCATAAAGTTGGTGCATATTTAAAAGCAGAGATATCACTTGGCTGTATAATAAATGTCCATATAGTAAAAGCTATCATTTTTCCTGTAGTCATGTATGTATGTGAGAGTTGGTCCATAAAGAGGGCTGGGCACTAAAGAATTGATGTTTTCAAATTATGGTGCTAGAGGAGCTTCTTGAGAGTCCCTTGGACAGCAAGGAGATCAAACCCATCAATCCTAAAAGAAATCAACCCTGAATATTCATTGGAAGGACTGATGCTGAAGCTAAAGGTCCAATACTTTGGCCACCTGATGCGAAGAGCCGACTCATTGGAAAAGTCCTTGATGATGCGAATGATTGAAGGCAAAAGGAGAAGGGGACAGCAGAGGATGAGATGGTTAGCTAGCATCAGTGACTGAATGGACATGAATCTGAGCACACTCCAGGAGATAGTGGAGAACAGAGGATCCTGGTGAGCTACAGTCCATGTGGTCACAAACAGATGACTTAATGACTGAACAACAACATCATAGAAATTATCAGTAAATTATATATTTACCTCTGTAATATTTTGAAATAGTTTATTCCTTTTGGTTACGCTGCTACATTAAGATTTATACTCCAACTCAATATAAATATTCATCATATTAAATTCATCAACTTCTTTTTATTGTCCTTAAAATTGGATTTCCCTGGTGGCTTAGCAATAAAGAATCCACCTGCCACTGCAGGATATGTGGGTTGGATCCCTGGGTTTGGAAGATCCCCTGGAGAAGGAAAGGGCAATCTACTCTAGTATTTTTGCCTGGGAAATCTCATGGACAGAGAAGACTGGTGGGCTACAGTACATGGGGTCACAAAGATTTGGACAGGACTTGGCGATTACTCAACAACAAAAACAACAGTCCTTTAAGGAAAAATTTCCCATCATCAGGGTAATGTGATAAGATTATACAATTTTAGTCTTATGACTAGAGAAGTTATCTTCTTACTTTGTAATCCCATGGTTTTTGCAGAATAATTAGATAGCAGTTATTATTCAGTGATTATTGAAAATATAGTTGGTCAATTAATTCAGAATATTCTCTCAACACAAAGCATACCTCATAAATTAGAAAGTTTTAAAACTTCCCTTAACTCTAGAAACTAATTTATTCTGTAGTGTAACACTCATGGCAAGGGAATCAGTGTAGTTCTACCCAAGAAGTATTTTCCCAAAATTGACAACTAAACATAGTTTATATAAAGTAAATGCAAATGATACGAACAATGTGCGTGTGTGTGAGTGTGGTGCTTTTGTCTCCTCTGTAGACACAGATAAATATGAATGAAGAAAGTCAGATAATTTGTAGATTTTACTGTAAGAGTAGAAGAGCAATGAGGAAAATAGAATCCTTGAAAACAAGACAAGTGCTTGGATTTCTTAAGTGTAGTCAATATGCATTGAGTCCCAGGTATTGTTTGAATCCACTTAATTCACCTGAAAGCCTGTGAGGGAGATCTTTTTGTGTCTTCTCATTTTTACAGATGACGTAGTGATTGTGACTGACCCCTCGGCATGCAGCAGATATGGGCAGTAGGGCTCTTAGGCCAAAGCAATCTATTAGGAATGAAATTTTCTGCAACTCTAACCAAGTGACTGAATTGATGCAGTTTAGTCATATTCCTCATCTACTAATATAAATCGGGAATCCTAATATTGTCAAACAAATAGGATTGTTATACACTTGAATGAATAAAAGTGAGTTAGTATCTACAAAATGTTTAGAACCATGCTTGCCACATAGAAAGCACCTTTTCCATGAAAGGAAGGTGTGTGTGTGTTAGTCAATCAGTTGTGTCTGACTCTTTGTGACCCCATGGACTGTAGCCCCCCAGGCTCCTCTGTCCATGGAATTCTCAGGTAAGAATACTGGAGTGGGCTGCATTTCCTTCTCCAGGGGATCTTCCCAACCCAGGGATTGAACCTGGGTCTTCCACATTGCAGACAGATTCTTTACTGTCTGAACCACCAAGGATAGATGGTGGAGTGAGTTGGTGGAAACGATTCTCTAGGTCCTGCATGCAACCAAAGACCAGCTTATCTGTAAGGCAGGGTGACAGACACCTAGTGATGAAGGGAAATCAGTTTTGTTCCTTCTTCCTAATCAGATATTAACCCAACCCAGTAACATCAAGAATGTACACAGGTATATGTGCTTATCCTGACAAATTGTATATTGACCAAGAAACTAAGGGATGGCATGAAAACATACTTTGATTTTGCTCTATGGAGTTTTAGTCTACACAGACTCAGCCTCATTTGAGCATGTAAGGTTGGTTATTACCTCATCTTTCTCCTTCTCTGTCTCTTCACCTCCCTGGGGTCTCCACCTCTTCCTGCCACCCCACACAGTGGCGCTCAACCCTGAGCACGCATCAGAATCACTTGGAGGACTTGCTGAAACACTGAGTGCTGGGCCCTATCCCAGAGTTTTGAAAGGTTGTTGCTGACTCACGAAAAGATGACAGGATTCTTGGCCTCAGGAAGAGAAGAATTCAATCTGAGGCCAGAGACAAGGCTTGATCACTCAGAGCTTTTTGTGCAGTAGAGTTTTATTAAAGTATAAAACGGATAGAGAAAGCTTCTGACATAGGCATTAGAAAGGGGCAGAAAGAGTACCCCCTTGCTAGTGTTAGCAATGGAGTTATTTACCTTTTAATTAGTTATTACAATGAATCAAAAGAATGTCTCAAGTTTGTGAAAATTTTACTAGACTCACTCCCACAATTTACATTTTAGGATAACAAGATTAGAATTTACCGATAGAAAGATCCTCTAGACCCACTCCCATAATGTACATTCTAAAATATCAGGATTAGTCAGAAGGTTTTCAGGAAGGAAACTGTGCTCCAGCCAGATACATTGTTGTTGTATAATCCTTACTACAGAGTTTAAACTGAGTTGTGTAATTGACTAAGACTAAGGAATGTAACAATGGCACCCCACTCCAGTACTCTTGCCTGGAGAATCCCATGGACTCAGAAGCCTGGTAGGCTGCAGTCCATGGGGTCGCTAGGAGTCGGACACGACTGAGCGACTTCACTTTCACTTTTCACTTTCACGCATTGGAGAAGGAAATGGCAACCCACGCCAGTGTTCTTGCCTGGAGAATCCCAGGGACAGGGGAGCCTGGTGGGCTTCCGTCTGTGGGGTCGCACAGAGTCGGACACAACTGAAGCGACTTAGCAGCAGCAGCAGCAGGAATGTAGAGGGGAAAAAAAAAATTGTCCTTTTCTCCTCCTTGAGAATTCCAGACCCCCAATCTCTACTTCAAGAGCCCCAGATCCCTTTCTGCTCCTTGGGGACCCTGGACTTCTTATCAATCTGCCTAGGAATTAACTCTCTGTTTCTGATTCAGTAGATGTGAGTAAGCCTGACAACTTGCGTTCCTACCAAGTTCCAGTGTGAGGCTTGTAATGCTGTCGATGCAGGTCACATGGCAAGACCATAGCTCCCCACCACAAAGGTGCCTGTGGAAGCTCCCTGTGTGCACAAGAGCAGGTTTCTCTTTCAGAGCATGCAGAAGAAATGCTGTCACAGAACTCCTCTTGATATCCTGAGGACCTCCCACAGTGGATTGGGCCTGGGGTTGTACCAGGATCCTCCTTCCAGAAGAGTTGAGGGGACACCTACAGAAGGCAGGGCAGTGAGACCCCTGGCCTGTGCTGTTGAACACCCACTAACTCAGATAAGCCAGGAGATTTCTCAAGTCCCTAGCTAAGAGCTGGTATCTTTCTTTATAAAAGTTCTCTGAGGAAGACAGAAGGAAGCTTGAGGTCAAGAGAGCTTCTCGAGTCCATGAATGTCTTCCCAGCTGGCCAATCTGAGAACCAGAACTTGGAATACCAAATCACAGTTGATGATGAATTTTATTCCTTATAACCTCTCTTGAGAAGCAAAAATGAACACAAATTATAGCTTTATAACTGCCATCGGGAGAACTCCTCTACACTGTGGACTTCCTGGTATGGGAATATCCAGTGTGTCCATGAGGGAGATGTTATGATTCCCACCAGGGCCCAGCAGGCTTTCAGGAATGAGCTTAACATGAAAACACAGGGCATCTTCCCAACCCAGGGATCAAACCCATATCTATTGCATCTCCTGCATTGACAGGTGGATTCTTTATCACTGTACCACCTGGGGAACTCTAATCCAAATTGGAAAATAGGCAAAGAATCTGAATAGACATTTTTCCAAAGAAGATATACAAATAGCCAATAGGTACATGAAAAGATGTTTGATATCAATAGCCATTTGGAGTAGGAAATGGCAACCCACTCCAGTATTCTTGCCTGGAGAATCCCATGGACAGAGGAGCCTGGCAGGGTACAGTCCATGGGGTCACAAAAATTTGGACATGACTGAAGGACCTGAGCATGAGCATCAATAGTTATTAGGGAAATTCAAAGTGAAACAATAGTGAGATATTACCTCATGACAGTTGTAAAGGCCATCATCAAAAAGACAAGTGATAACAAATGTGAGTGTGGATGTGGACAAAGGGAACCCTTATGTACTACTGATGGAATTGTGAATTGGTACTGCCACTATGGAAAACAATATTGAAGTTCCTCAAAAAATTAAAAATGAAACTACCATATGATTCAGCAATAATTCTAGAAATATATTCAAAGAAAGCAAAAACATTAACATGAAAAGACATTTGTACCATGTTTGTTGCAGCATTATTTACAATAATCAAGATATGGACCCAATCTAAGTGTTTATCAAGAGATGGATGTATAAAGAAGATGTGGTACAAATACATACAGTGGAATAATACTTAGCCATAAAACAGAATACAATCTTGCCAACTGTGAGACCATAGATGAAACTTGTGGACATTATTCTAAGAGAAAAAAGTTAGAAAAAGACAAATACTGTATGACCTCATTTATAAGTGGAACCTAAAAACAAACAGATAAACAAACAGAAAACATCAAATTCATATAGGTTTGATGGTTACCAGAAATGAGGGTGGGTAGAGGGGGAATTGAAGGTAGGTGGTCAAAAGGTATGAGCTTCCAGTTATAAGACAAATAAGTGGCAAGGATATAATGTTCACAATGATTACTATAGTTAACACTGCTGTATGACATATAGGAAAGCTGTTACAAGAGTAGAACCCAAGTATTCTCACCACAAAGAGAATTTTTTTTTCTTTTATTTTATTGTAGCTTTATGAGAGGATGAATGTTAAGTAAGCCTATTGTGGTACGTAATCATTTCAAAACATATGCAAATCAAACCATTATGCTGTATGCCTTAAAATTATTCAGTGATGTATATCAATTATTCCTCAATAAATTTGTAAGAAAAATTAGTGCAACTCTCCTCTTAGCCCCATCCTCCACCTCCAGCCCTGAGTAACTTCCTATCTTGGTATCCATTGTTTTCTCTGTATCTTAGTTTTCCCAGCTTATATTTGCATGTTCATCACCTTAAAGAGGATGTCACACTTCTAAAGTATCTTAGTTGAGCTTGCTGATGACTGATACCCTAAGAATGTAGGCCTTGAACATCTTCTTCACATCTCCTTTGCTTGGCAGAAGTTTGGCAGCAACAATAGCGTGGTCACCAGAGGTACATCGTGGTTGAAAAGAAAGTGCTAATCAGAGGGGCCACTTGGACATGCCAGTGATGTCTTTCAGATAATCTATTCAGAGAGCCTACAGCTACTAATCTCTAATCAATTTTCCAACAGAAAAAGCAGAAAGCAAAGACAGCTAAATAACATCTTATTTATTTTCAACTGTAGAAAACTTTCCAATTTTGCCTCTTGTAAAGATCAGGCTATGACCTCCTCATGATTGCTCTGGCCCTCTCCTGGTGGGGAACCCTCCACCTTATGTAGGTTGTTGGGAGTGAACCATGGGCAGAAGCTCCTGGGCTCCAGGGCAAGTCCTCTAGTTGAGACTTTCCCTCAGATACAGGGATCAAAAGCAGTAAAATATTTAGGAATAAATTTAAATAAGGAGATAAAAATATTTTCCAGGTTGTACTTTCTTTATCTTCTGGATTAGCTGGGCAGCCATGTAAAACTGCTGCACAACTTCAGTGCCCACATTCTTATTTAATCATTGCATTTGTTAGCCAAGTACTGCAGAATTAATTGCCATAAACTAATGAAAAAAGGATGAAGGATGATTTTACATCCAGATCTCACATTTATACCAAATAAAAGCAATTCTGTGCTTCCTTGGTGGGTCAGTGGTAAAGAATTCGCCTTCCAATGCAGGAGATGCAGATTCCATCCTTAACTGGGGAAGAGCCCCTGGAGAAGGAAATGGCATCCCACTCTAGCACTCTTGCCTGGGAAATTTCATGGACAGGGAAGCCTGGTGGGCTACTGTCCATGGGTCTCTAATGAGTTTTACATGACTTAGTAACTAAACAGCAACAACAACAAAAGCCATTCTATGCTCCAGTGACTCTTCTCTGAGGCTTCTCAGTGTTCACAGAGCAAACACGGGGAGGAAACCAAATTATCAGGGGCACACACTGTTATAAAGATGCTGAGTTCTGAGGGGCCTGATGCACACAGTAAGGGCCGTATTCACACTGAGAGCAATGGTTGGGCTTTTTGGCTCCTGCATGGAGCTCAGCCCTGAGAGAGGAGAAAGAGTTGAAGGGATCCCTGCTAAGGAAGAAGCCAGGCTGAGCATTAGGGTGGGAGGCTCTCTCAGGGTCTCTTGGCATCATGGTCAGCCTAGCAACATACACTCTCTGCAGCCATCCCTCTCTACCTGAAGCTGTCCAGGCCTAGTTACTTATGACGGGAAAATAACTTCAGTTGCCATCACCTGTATTAACTACTTACTATATTTTTCTAATCACCTGAATCTCCTAATCAGCATGCATGTCTTAAGAGACTGTCCTGCTGCTGCTGCTAAGTCGCTTCAGTCGTGTCCGACACTGTGTGACCCCATAGACGGCAGCCCACCAGGCTCCCCCGTCCCTGGGATTCTCCAGGCAAGAACACTGGAGTGGGTTGCCATTTCCTCCTCCAATGCATGAAAGGGAAAAGTGAAAGTGAAGTCGCTCAGTCGTGTCTGACTCTTAGTGATCCCTTGGACTGCAGCCTACCAGGCCCTCCATCCATGGGATTTCCCAGGCAAGAGTACTGGAGTGGGGTGCCATTGCCTTCTCCTAGAGACTGTCCTACTATTGATTTATTAATCAACAAACCTGTATTGAGATTTAGTCTGAACTACACACACAGTGACTGACGCTGGCATGACAGAGGTTAAAAAGCCCCTCCAGAGGGGCTGGCAGCTGTTGTAATCAGCTTCACTGAACCCTGCTTATTTAACTTATATGCAGAGTACATGATGCGAAATGCTGGGCTGGATGAAGCACAAGCTGGAATCAAGATTGCGAGGAGAAAGATCAATAACCTCAGATATGCAGATGATACCACCCTTATGGCAGAAAGAGAAGAAGAACTAAAGAGCATCTTGAAGAAAGTGAAAGAGGAGAGTGAAAAAGTTGGCTTAAAACTCAACATTCAGAAAACTAAGATCATGGCATCTGGTCCCATTACTTCATGGCAAATAGATGGGGAAACAATGGGAACAGTGAAAGACTTTATTTTGGGGGGCTCCAAAATCACTGCAGATGGTGACTGCAGCCATGAAATTAAAAGGCGCTTGCTCTTTGGAAGACATGACCAATCTATGCTATGCTATGCTAAGTCACTTCAGTCGTGTCTGACTCTGTGTGACCCCATAGATGGCAGCCTGCCAGGCTCCTCCATCCCTGGGATTCTCCAGGCAAGAACACTGGAGTGGGTTGCTATTTCCTTCTCCAATGCATGAAAGTGAAAAGTGAAAGTGAAGTTGCTCAGTCGTGTCTGACTCTGCACGACACCATGGACTGCAGTCTACCAGGCTCCTCTGTCCATGGGATTTTCCAGGCAAGAGTACTGGAGTGGGTTGCCATTGTCTTCTCCGCATGACCAACCTAGACAGCATTAAAAAGCAGAGACATTACTTTGCCAACAAAGATCTTTCTAGTCAAAGCTGTGGTTTTTCCAGTAGCCATGTATGGATGTGAGAGTTGGACAATAAAGAAAGCTGAGCATCTAAGAATCAATGCTTTTGAACCATGGTGCTGGAGAAGACTCTTGAGAGTCCCTTGAACTGCAAAGAGATTCAACTAGTTCATCCTAAAGGAAATCAGTCTTGAATATTTATTAGAAGGACTGATGCTGAGGCTGAAGTTCCAATACTTTGGCCACCTGTTGTGAAGAACTGACTCATTTGAACAGACCCTCATGTTGGGGAAAACTGAAGGCCAGAGAAGGGGACGGCAGAAGATGCAATGGTTGGATGACATGACCGACTTGATGGACATGAGTTTAAGTAAGCTCCAGAAGTTGGTGATGGATGGGGAAGCCTGGCGTGTGGCAGTCCATGGGGTCACAAAGAGTTGGACAAGACTGAGAGATTGACCTGAACTGAACCACAATCCTCATATTTGTCCTGGGGCCCTTGGCCCCTGGTGCCTCTGGTTCACATCCTATGACTGCTCACAATTTTGTAAAAAGAGCACAGAAATTGTACCAAACATACCTTTGTCACAGAAATGAGTCCCAAGTGTAAAGGCTTCTTTTTATAGAATCCATGGCTCATTTTCACCCATAAAGTAGCACTTACACTTTGTATGCCATCAAGTCTGACATCGCATCAGTGCAATTAAAAAAAAAAAGTATTCCATGCTTAGTTCCAGAAAAGATTTAAGCTGAGTCACATAAATATATATTATACAATAAGGCCAAATAAGATTAAGGGAATGAGGGCAAGGAGACAAGGGAAAATGAGAGTATGGATCAAAGAATGAGGTCAGAGATTTCTTTTTGAAACTATGATAAAAATTTATATAAAATAAAATTGACCTTTTTGACAATATTTCAGTGTACAGTTCAGCCACATTATTTTCACAGTGTTATACCAACATCATTACCAGTTTTAGTTTGGCTAAACTAAAACTTTATCCCCAATGAACAACAACTCCCCAGATCCCCACTACACCCACCCCACAGTCCCTGACAACCTTTCTGTGTCCATGAATTTGTCTAAAATACATACCTCATACAAGTAGAATCACACTGTTTTTGTCTTTTTGTATTTGGCTTCTTTGCTTAGCATTTTGTCCTCAAGTTTCATCTATGTTGTAGCCTATGTTAGGATTTTCTTCCTTCTTAAGATTGAATAATACTCCATTGTATGAATATATTAATATCAACCAAGAGACTGGTTTCAATCTTTTTTATATCACACATTTTAACCTCAGTGCTTATATAATTTTAATAATTATGAAACATACTCTGTGTATTTGTGGAAAGTCATAAATCATGGCTAGTGTAGGAGGCAGTAACAGTTCTGAATAGCATGATCACAAATCCCACCACAAGTAACTGAACTCAGCTCACTGATTGCTTGTTGCTTGGCTGTGTTTATTTATTTATTTTTACTTTCCAACCTTAAATTATGTTCATTATTTTTCACCATCTAAAAGTTTAGTGTCCTTTCACAATAGGGAGAGCTATTATAATTGCTGCAGCTATAGCTATCTCTTAAAATATTAAACTATTTCAGATCATTTCTAAAATGCAAAGTTCAGCATGGAACTTTGCTTAGTATCCTGACAGTGATGTGCTTGGAAAATGTACTCATTTGATAAATATTGAGCAAGCCCCCTGTCTGTGTAAGACACTGTTCTGAAGCTGCAGACATAGATGACAGGAGCTCTGCCCCAGTCCTTTGGAGTTGACATTCCAGAGATGAAGCTTAGTACAAAACCAATAAGCAGATGAAACAATTACAGATTGTAATCTGTGGGATAAAAGGGAGACATAAATGCATGCTGATATAGAAAGCCCTGCATGGAGTGGTGTGGCATTTAAATCTAGGTCTAAGTGGTGTGGCATTTAAACCTAGGTCACTTCTCCAATGAATCAGCTGTTCCCATCAGATAACCAAAATACTGGAGTTTCAGCTTCAGTATCAGTCTTTCCAAGGAGTATTCAGGGTTGATTTCCCTTACGATTTACTGGTTTGATCTTCTTACTGTCCAAGGGACTCTCAGGAGTCTTCTTCAGCACCACAGTTCTAAGGCATTGATTCTTCGGCACTCCGCTTCTTTAAGGTTCAGCTTTCACAACCATCTGTGGCCACTGGGAAGACCATAGCCATGACTATACAGACCTTTGCTGGCAGAGAAATGTCTCTGTTTTTCAACACACTGTCTAGGTTTGTCATAGCTTTCCTGTCAAGAGGCAAATGTCTTCTGATTTCACGGCTGCAGTCACCATCTGCAGTGATTTTAGACCACAAGAGGAAATCTGTCACTACTTCTACCTTTCCCCCCTCTATTTGTCATGAAGTAATGGGGCCAGATGCCATGATCGTAGATTTTTTTAGTATTTTTAAAACTTTTTCAATATTTAGTTTTAAGCTGGCCTTTAGAAGTATTTTAGTTGGTAGAATCATAACACCTGATGTTTATTTTTCAAGGAACTGGTGGGATACGGATTGGAGAAAGGCAAAAAGGCAGGGACTAAAGAAGGGATGTCAGGAGAGCTGAAGGAGAGGATGATATAGACTCAGGTGGGGTGGTGGAGACAGAGGAACCTGAGCAGATTCAAGCTTTAATAGAAATACAGTTGAGGTCCTTATCTCTGTGTTAGGTATGGATATGTTAAAGAACAAAAGTTCAGCCGTGGAAAGTTGGAGATATGCTTGGTTTTATTAAGAGATTCATAAATTGGTTAGCATCCCATCTATTAAGAACAGAGATATTCTGAAGAGTTGTAAGAAAGGGAAAGTTTCTATAGTCCAAAGGAAGGTGAGGCAAGGAAGAGCAAAATAAAGGAATGCATTGTTTCAGGTCAATGCATCTTGTTTGTGGAGGTGAGGGTGGGGCTGGGGGTGTGGGGGGTGGGGGAAGGAATGCCAGGTTTCTTATTATGCAGATGACATCACTGACCAGAAAATTCCAGGCTAACTGATTAAAATTCCATTTATCAGGAAGATCAAAACTGCAATTAGATCAAGTATCAAGTCTAGGTTTGGTGTCATGGGTGCCAGCACAACTGATGCCATTTGGGGCCTTGGGTTTTCACTTTAACAGGTATTAACACTAGGGTTTGGGCTTAAGAGGGCTTCCCTGGTGGCTCAGACAGTAAAGAATCTTCCTTCAATTCAGGAGACCCAGATTCAGTCCCTGGGTTGGGAAGATACCCTGGAGAAGGGAGTGGCAACTCACTCAAATATTTTTGCCTGGAGAATTCCATGGACAGAGGAGCCTGGCCAACTACAGTCCATGTAGTTGCAAAGAGTCAGATATGACTGAGTGACTTACACTTTTGCATTTGGGCTTAAGAGCTGAAGAAGGAGTGAGCATGAATAATGGGGGAACAAAACTCAAGGATTCTTGTTAAATATTTCAACATTGTGTGGCATATGGAGAGCAAATGCTAGCATGGATTCCAGTAGAGAGCTCTTTAATGATACATATTTTAGGGTCATTGATACAAGGATGGCACTTAAATCTTTGGAAATTACCAAGAAATAGAGTACAGAAAAGAGATTAGAAGACTCAGAATCACACTGTGAGGAGCCTGAATATGGAGAGGTCATGTAAGGTAGGATAAGATAACACAGACAATGGAGAAGCGGGGTTAGTTCATGAGCTGGTAGGGAAAACTAACAGAGTGTAGCATCAAGGGAATCAGAAGATAGAGCCTTCCAAGATGCAGCACTGGGATCTGGGGAGGAAGAGAACCTGAGAAAAACCCGTTAGATACAGTCACACTTAGCTTGTGGTGGTGGGCAAAACCAGACTAAAACTTTTGACTAGTGAATAGAGGAGAGAGAGTGGAGACAGCAGGAATATAAAATTGCTTTGAGAATCCTGGTTTATAAGAAAAATTGGAAAGATAAGATGGTAACCCAAAGGAGATAGTAGGTCAAGGACTTCTTTTTTAAGTTGAAAGTTAATATAGCATATTTGTGTCCTTATGAGAATGTTTACCCAATAGGTAATTTTTATTTCAGAACACTTACATTACATGTAATCTCTTTGTGAAAATCAACCATCACAGGAACTAGTTATTCAGTTCAGTTCAGTTCAGTTCAGTCACTCAGTTGTGTCCGACTCTTTGTGACCCCATGAATTGCAGCACGCCAGGCCTCCCTGTCCATAACCAATTTCTGGAGTTTACTCAGACTCACATCCATCGAGTCAGTGATGCCATCCAGCCATCTCATCTTCTGTCGTCCCCTTCTCCTCCTGCCCCTACTCCCGCCCAGCATCAGAGTCCTTTCCAATAAGTCAACTCTTTGCATGAGGTGGCCAAAGTACTGGAGTTTCAGCTTTAGCATCATTCCTTCCAAAGAAATCCCAGGAATGATCTCCTTCAGAATGGACTGAAGGAGATCTCAGTTGGATCTCCTTGCAGCTATTAAGGTCACTACTAAATCTTGAACATACATATAATGCCATTTGCACAGAAAAGACAGCAGATAAATAAAACTTGAAAGATTAATGTATGACATTTAATAAGCACCTGTTATGTACCAGACACTGATTTAAACCCTTGGCTTACCTTGTAGAATAATACAGAACAGGCCCTTATATTCTTGAGAAGGAAGCCATAACAAATGATACCGTGATTAATAACTAAATAACATAATATAGGGGGCAGTGATTATTGCCATAGGAAAAAGTGCAGTAGGATTTGTGGGATGGTGCACAGAAGGAGAGGTTGCAATTTCATCTATTTATTTATGGCTGTTCCAACATGTGGGGTCTTAGTGTCCCCATTAGAGATTGAACCTACACCCCTTGCCTTGTAAGCACAGAGTTTCAACCACTGGACTGCCAGGGAAGTGCAATTGCAATTTTAAACAAGAAGCAGGGTGGGTCTCACTGAAATCACATTAAAGCATAGACTTGAAGGTGAAAGCCTTAATTATGCATACCTGGGCAATAGTGTCATAGTGATAAAGATGAGAGGTGATGAGAATAAATGAAATAGATGGACAGACAGAGGTGGATAGCCCTAAGCCTAAAGTTAATTGTATCAATATCAAATAATTCCAAAGACTTTGAATGTCTGCATATATATTATAAAATTATTGAAAAATCACATGATCCACAGCAGCTATTCCTACGTCTTTTAGTATTATTTGTTTATAACATGGAGTGTGCATTTTATACAAAAGCATATCATCAGATCAACACTTCTAAGTGTCAAATTTGTCCTATATAAATATTAATCACCTAGACATGGAGCTACTTTACAAATGGAAGGAAGTATGAAAAAGAGCCAACAATACTAGACAGAGCTGGAAACCTCCACTCTTACATCTGGATATAAGAACCACAATTTGAAATCAGTTTTAAGGCACGTATTCCTCATACCTGAACTGACCTGTTACCACCTTCAAGTAAAGATGAGGGGGGGATCCTAATTTGGCCTTTCTGATGTGTATCCGAACAGGTGTCTCCAGATTGAATCCATGGTCTGACTGGGTAGGCTGGGTCATGTGTCCATGCCTGCTTATCTTTAGAGTAGGTCATCTCCATTGAGCTACACATATGGAATGTCTTTCCTCCAGTAAATTCATGGTGTCTCATAGCAGACGGGAGAACACGTGGGTGGACTGAGAAAGGAAGAGGACCAGTAATTTACCCCAGCACATGAATAACCATTTCAGACCTATAAGGTCAACAGGAATGGTGTGCAAGGAAGTATGCTGAATGTTAGTCCAGGTCATTTCTGGATAAGAGAATGATACTTTTATACACATAACAACACACCAGTGCTTTTCTTTAACTTTAAAAAGCAAAGAAAAATACAATTGCTCAAGCTTCTTGGAAAGAATAAATCAATCAACACATCAAAGCAGGTTACACAGTGAGTGTCTCATGGCAAATGTTTATATATGTGATTTCTCTATGCTGCTGCTGCTAAGTCATTTCAGTCATGTTCGACTCTGTGTAACCCCATAGACAGCAGCCCACCAGGCTCCCCCATCCCAGGGATTCTCCAGGCAAGAACACTGGAGTGGGTTGCCATTTCCTTCTCCAATGCATGAAAGTGAAAAGTGAGAGTGAAGTTGCTCATTCGTGTCCGACTCTTGGCGACCCAATGGACTGCAGCCTACCAGGCTCCTCTGTCCATGGGATTTTCCAGGCAAGAACACTGGAGTGGGGTGCCATCACCTTGGGGTCCTCAAACTCCAGAATTGAATGCCTGCTGAACTGAGGTAGAGCTGATGTAATAATAATAGAAATAAAGTGCACAATAAATGTAATGCACTTGAATAATTGCAAGGCCATCCCCCCACTGACCCTGGTCAGTGGAAAATTGTCTTCCACAAAACCAGTTCCTGGTGCCAAAAATGTTGGGGACTGCTACAATCCATCAAGGCTATCCAGGTAGAAAAAAGAACATAATACCCTCAAAAACAGAACTTTCTTATATTCCTATCTATGAACCTTTCTTTTTACAAAACCCCTCAATGCTACAAGAAAGTTCTATACACACATTAATAAATATATATGATCAGATAGCCTCCTAGTTTCTACTGAGGCCAGTAAAGAGAGTTAGGCTCATAGCAGGTGAACAAAGTTGGGTAAAGTCACATCATAGTCTGAAGGAAGCCAGATTGCAGTTGGATGATGGGTGGGGTGGGTTGTTTGGTGGAAGTTGTGGAGATGGCTGCCGGTCCAGGGAACTAAAGAGTCATAAGAAGCAGGGAAGACTTCCTTCCACTTGGCCACTCCTCCTACCTTGCAGCACGTTCCTGCATTTGCCTGCTGCTCCTTCATGCAGTGGCTGAGGGGACCAGAAGAGGAACCCAAGTACAGGAGGGGCTGCAGAGCTTTCTTATCATTTTTACCTTGCCCAGGCTCCCTGGCCATATCTGAGATCCAGCACTGACCTTGCATCCCAGAAGACTGGAGGTCTCTACTCTCTCTCCTTCCCCTGATGTATGCCCAGGAACTTCTGTCCCTCCACAGCAGTGACTGCTGGATGAGGTCACACCACAAGCTGGATATCCTGCCAAGACCCTCTTTCATGCACAAGGGCACAGCTTCACAGAAAATGGCCACTTGCTTTTCCTCTCCAGCTCAAAACTGACTCAACTATGGTTTCACACAGAAACTTGCAGAAAAAAGCATTTAAAAAAATGAGTCTGGGTGCTGTTGGCTTAAATAGCATCTTGTGGAACAGCATGTTTACCTCAGTTCAACTGTGAAGAGGGCATGTGTCTCTTTTCATATTCACACACATTCTAGAGAGGAACTAAACTTAGACAGAAAACACATTTCTGTCGTTGTGGGCTTAAATAGTCTTCAAGTAATTTAGTACTCCCTTCATTTTTCCTGTTAGCATGCAGCATAGTCTTGAAACAGAATTCCAACAACCATTCTCACTAACATCTCCGAATGTGATCTGTTTTTAGAGGAGGAGTTTGAATTGAAAGTTCTTTCCATATGTGTTCTTAAGAAAAGAGAGAACTTGTGTTAAGAGCAGACTTTCCACAGGTGACAGTTCTGGACCCCCTCTCGAGTAGGTCTAGAGAATGAAGTAGACAATGACCCTCCACCAAAGAGAAATTGCACAAAATGACGCAAAGACCTCCAACAGGGCTTTAGATGTGACTGTAGATCATTTTGTTAAAGTGATAAACTTCACCAGTAGTTTCTCTGATTTCCCTTCTGACTGCTTTTGACAGTTACCAGGTAGCAACTGGCCTTTGATGGTGGAACAAAGGAGACAGCAAGAACCCTCCAGCCAGGAGCACCATTTAAAAATTTTGACATTTCTTTCATCTTTTTTTCTTGACTATTTTCATGGGAGATGATTATGCATCTTCTTCTGTTCAAAAGTTAAAAATAAATATACATGTATGTGTGTGTAAAACAGTTAAAAAAGCATGCATTTCAGAAATAGACAGTAACATTTGTTTTTATTTTTTATTAAAAGCGGTAATCATATATTTGAAATCAACTTAAAAATATACTTTATATAAAATAATTTAAAAATGTTATTATTTAATAACATTAAAGCATAAATACATATATATAAACATATATAAATCTACAGCCAACTTTATATATATGTATTATTATCATACAAAATAAAATTATGATTTATATATATGAGAATCAAAGGGAAAAAACTGAGTACAAAAATCAGTATATAGGCTGAATATACTTCTATTTATTGGAGGAGTAAATGGCAACCCACTCCAGTATTCTTGGCCTGGAGAATACCATGGACAGAGGAGCCTGGCGGGTTACAGTCCATGGGGTCCCCAAGAGTCAGACATGACTGAAGCAACTGGGCACTTCTATATATAAACAACTGTCTGAAATTTTAATATAAAAGTTGCCATTTACTATAGCATTGAAGCATATAAAGTATTGAGGAAACTCTACAGAGAAAATGTCTTTATTAAAAAAGCATCAGAAGGTCTAAACCATTGAGCAATAAATATACCATATTGAAAGATAGAGGCACTGTCAGGAGTTGATTTTCCCAAAAATTCATCCATAAATTCAAAGTCCACAAAAAACTTGCATGACAGATTCTTAAATTGATAAACAAAATGCACAGTGAAGTCTTAAGGCAATTTGGGAAAAAATAATAAAAATACAAGGGTGTTTTTGCTCTGCTAGATATTAAGACTTGTTATTATATTAATGAATACAGAGAAAATATTGGTCGTTGCCAGAGGTGGGAGGTGATAGAGTTGGGTGAAGGTGGCCAAAAGTTACAAACCTTCAGTTATAAATTGAATAGGTCCTCGGGATGTACAACATGTATGGTAATATACAGCATGGTGACTATAGCTAATAATACTGTGTTATATATTTGAAAGCTGCTAAGAGAGTAAATATTAAAAGTTCTTGTCACAAAAAACAAATTTTGATACTATGTATGGGGATGGATGTCATCTAGGCTTTTCATGGGTAATTGGCAATATTTGCAAATATGGAATCATTACATTGTGAATTTGAATATGATGTCATATGTGAATTATAGCTTAATTTAGAAAAATTTTAACATAGTCAAGTAAGATGGTAGGTGTTGCAAGAGGGCATTAGAGGGCAGACACACTGAAACCATACTCACAGAAAACTAGTCAATCTAATCACACTAGGACCACAGCCTTGTCTAACTCAATGAAACTAAGCCATGCCCGTGGGGCAACCCAAGATGGGCAGGTCATGGTGGAGAGATCTGACAGAATGTGGTCCGCTGGAGAAGGGAATGGCAAACTACTTCAGTATTCTTGCCTTGAGAACCCCATGAACAGTATGAAAAGGCAAAATGATAGGATACTGAAAGAGGAACTCCCCAGGTCAGTAGGTGCCCTATATGCTACTGGAGATCAGTGGAGAAATAACTCCAGAAAGAATGAAGGGATGGAGCCAAAGGAAAAAGAATACCCAGCTGTGGATGTGACTGGTGATAGAAACAAGGTCCGATGCTGTAAAGACCAGTATTGCATAGGAACCTGGAATGTCAGGTCCATGAATCAAGGCAAATTGGAAGTGGTCAAACAAGAGACGGCAAGAGTGAATGTCGACATTCTAAGAATCAGTGAACTCCAATGGACTGGAATGGGTGAATTTAACTCAGATGACCATTATATCTACTAATGTGGGCAGGAATCCCTCAGAAGAAATGGAGTAGCCATCATGGTCAACAAAAGAGTTTGAAATGCAGTACTTGGATGCAATCTCAAAAACAACAGAATGATCTCTGTTCATTTCCAAAGCAAACCATTCAATATCAGAGTAATCCAAGTAATGCCCCAATGAGTAACGCTGAAGAAGCTGAAGTTGAACAGTTTTATGAAGACCTACAAGACCTTTTAGAACTAACATCCAAAAAAGATGTCCTTTTCCTTATAGGGGACTGGAATGCAAAAGTAGGAAGTCAAGAAACACCTGGAGTAACAGGCAAATTTGGCCTTGGAATACAGAATGAAGCAGGGAAAAGACGAATAGAGTTTTGCCAAGAAAATGCACTGGTCATAACAAACACCCTCTTCCAACAACACAAGAGAAGACTCTACACATGGACATCACCAGATGGTCAACACCAAAATCAGATTGATTATATTCTTTGCAGCCAAAGATGGAGAAGCTCTATACAGTCAGCAAAAACAAGACTAGGAGCTGACTGTGGCTCAGACCATGAACTCCTTATTGCCAAATTCAGACTTAAATTGAAGAAAGTAAGGAAAACCACTAGACCATTCAGGTATGACCTAAATCAAATCCCTTATGATTATACAGTGGAAGTGAGAAATAGATTTAAGGGCCTACATCTGATAGATAGAGTGCCTGATGAACTATGCAATGAAGTTCATGACATTGTACAGGAGACAGGGATCAAGACCATCCCCATGGAAAAGAAATGCAAAAAAGCAAAATATCTGTCTAGGGAGGCCTTACAAATAGCTATGAAAAAAGAGAAGAGAAAAGCAAAGGAGAAAAGGAAAGATAAGAGCATCTGAATGCGGAGTTCCAAAGAATAGCAAGAAGAGGTAAGAAAGCCTTCCTCAGTGATCAATGCAAAGAAATAGAAGAAAACAACAGAATGGGAAAGACTAGAGATTTCTTAAAGAAAATTAGAGATACCAAGGGAACATTTCATGCAAAGATGGGCTCAATAAAGGACAGAAATGGTATGGACCTAACAGAAGCAGAAGATATTAAGAAGAGATGGCAAGAATACACAGAACAACTGTTCAAAAAAGATCTTCATGACCCAGATAATTACAATGATGTGATCACTGACCTAGAGCCAGACGTCCTGGAATGTGAAGTCAAGTGGGCCTTAGAAAGCATCATTACGAACAAAGCTAGTGGAGGTGATGGAATTCCAGTTGAGCTATTTCAAATCCTGAAAGATGATGCTGTGAAAGTGCTGCACTCAATATGCCAGCAAATTTGGAAAACTCAGCAGTGGCCACAGGACTGGAAAAGGTCAGTTTGCATTCCAATCCCAAAGAAAGGGAATGCCAAAGAATGTTCAAACTACCGCACAATTGCACTCATCTCACACGCTAGTAAAGTAATGCTCAAAATTATCCAAGCCAGGCTTCAGCAATATGTGAACCATGAATTTCCTGATGTTCAAGCTGGTTTTAGAAAAGGCAGAGGAACCAGAGATCAAATTGCCAACATCCGCTGGATCATCGAAAAAGCAGGGGAGTTCCAGAAAAACATCTATTTCTGCTTTATTGACTATGCCAAAGCCTTGGACTGTGTGGATCACAATAAACTGTGGAGAATTCTGAAAGAGATGGGAATACCAGACCACCTGACTTGCCTCTTGAGAAACCTGTATGCAGGTCAGGAAGCAACAGTTAGAACTGGATAGAACAACAGACTGGTTCCAAATAGGAAAAGGAGTATGTCAAGGCTGAATATTGTCACCCTGCTTATTTAACTTATATGCAGAGTACATCATGAGAAACACTGGACTGGAAGAAACACAAGCCGGAAATCAAGATTGCTGGGAGAAATGTCAATAACCTCAGATATGCAGATGACAACACCCTTATGGCAGAAAGTGAAGAGGAACTAAAAAGCCTCTTGATGAAGGTGAAAGTGGAGAGTGAAAAAGTTTGCTTAAAGCTCAACCTTCAGAAAACTAAGATCATGGCATCCGGTCCCATCACTTCATGGGAAATAGATGGGGAAACAGTGGAAACAGTGTCAGACTTTATTTTTTGGGTCTCCAAAATCACTGCAGATGGTGACTGCAGCCATGAAATTAAAAGACACTTACTCCTTGGAAGGAAAGTTATGACCAACCTAGATAGCATATTCAAAAGCAGAGACATTACTTTGCCAACAAAGGTTCATCTAGTCAAGGCTATGGTTTTTCCTGTGGTCATGTATGGATGTGAGAGTTGGACTGTGAAGAAGGCTGAGTGCCGAAGAATGATACTTTTGAACTGTGGTGTTGGAGAAGGCTCTTGAGAGTCCCTTGGACTGCAAGGAGATCCAACCAGTCCATTCTGAAGGAGATCAGCCCTGGGATTTCTTTGGAAGGAATGATGCTAAAGCTGAAACTCCAGTACTTTGGCCACCTCATGTGAAGAGTTGACTCATTGGAAAAGACTCTGATGCTGGGAGGGATTGGGGGCAGGAGGAGAAGGGGACAACAGAGGATGAGATGGCTGGATGGCATCACTGACTGGATGGACGTGAGTCTGGGTGATCTCCAGGAGTTGGTGATGGACAGGGAGGCCTGGTGTGCTGCAATTCATGGGGTCCTGAAAAGTTGGACACGACTGAGCGACTGAACTGAACTGAATGTGAAAAGTAGTAATCAATAGAAACAATATAAGTAGAAAGAAACTAACATTACTCAGAAGCAAAAATGAATTATCTGAAGATATTTTCAGATAAATCTCACAGTTACAATGATGAGTGAGAAAAGGGAGTTCAGTTCAGTTCAGTCACTCAGTCATGTCCGACTTTTTGCGACCCCATACTGCAGCACGCCAGGCCTCCCTGTCCATCACCAATTCCCACCCAAACCCATGTCCATTGAGTCGGTGATGCCACCCAACCATCTCATCCTCTGTCGTCCCCTTCTCCTCCTGCCCTCAATCTTTCCCAACATCAGGGTCTTTTCAAATGAGTCAGCTCTTTGCATCAGGTGGCCGAAGTATTGGAGTTTCAGCTTCAACATCATTCCTTCCAACGAACACCCAGGACTGATCTCCTTTAGGATGGACTAATTGGATCTCCTTGCAGTCCAAGGGACTCTCAAGAGTCTTTTCCAACACCACAGTTCAAAAGCATCAATTCTTCAGCACTCAGCTTTTTTTATAGTCCAACTCTCACATCCATACATGACCACAGGAAAAACCATAGCCTTGACTAGATGGACCTTTGTTGGCAAAGTAATGTCTCTGCTTTTTAATATGCTGTCTAGGTTGGTCATAACTTTCCTTCCAAGGAATAAGTGTCTTTTAATTTCATGGCTGCAATCACCATCTCCAGTGATTTTGGAGCCCAGAAAAATAAAATCAGCCACTGTTTCCACTGTTTCCCCATCTATTTGCCATGAAGTGATGGGACCAGATGCCATGATCTTAGTTTTCTGAATGTTGAGCTTTAAGCCAACTTTCTCACTCTCCTCTTTTCACTTTCATCAAGAGGCTCTTTAGTTCTTCTTCACTTTCTGCCATAAGGGTGGTCCCATCTGCATATCTGAGGTTATTGATATTTCTCCCAGCAAACTTGATTCCAGCTTGTGCTTCTTCCAGCCCAGCGTTTATCATGATGTACTCTGCATATAAGTGAAATAAGCAGGGTGATAGTATACAGCCTTGACATATTCCTTTTCCTATTTGGAACCAGTTTGTTGTTCCATCCAGTTCTAACTGTTGCTTCCTGACCTGCATACAGGTTTCTCAAGAGGCAAGTCAGGTGGTCTGGTATTCCCATCTCTTTCAGAATTTTCCACAGTTTATTGTGATCCACACAGTCCAAGGCTTTGGCATAGTCAATAAAGCAGAAATAGATGTTTTTCTGGAACTCTCTTGCTTTTTCTATGGTCCAGCGGATGTTGGCGATTTGATATCTGGTTCCTCTGCCTTTTCTAAAACCAGCTTGAACATCTGAAAGTTCAAGGTTCACGTATTGCTGAATCCTTGCTTGGAGAATTTTGAACATTATTTCACTAGCATGTGAGAAAAGGGAGTTGAAAAGAACATAAATGGTAGGATATTATAGAATGTTGAAAATGTTGAAAGAATCCTATCATTTTGGGATACTAACATAGTTAAAGTATAAAGAGAAGTAGGATAATTTTAGCCAAATTCAGGACAGTGGTCATTCCTGAGCAGGTAGGAATATGAGAACAGAGAAGGGCACAGGGCACATTCTCACTCTATCTGTGGAATCAAGGCCTCCCAAGAACTGGCCATGACTGTGAACAGTCCTAGATAGGCAGGAACCTAGGACACTTTGCTGCAGCGTTTAAAGGTTTGCATTTGGAAAAATGTCTTCTTGAGCAACAAAATACAAAGGAACTATAAAGGACCTAAAATAATTGTGTACATGTGCAGTTGGGGCAAATTCTGGACATGACACAAAAAAGACCAAAAAAGCTCAGTTGCCACTTCTGAAGAGCTGGGAGTAAAAGCAAAATACTGCACATGACCTCTGTACTCAACACCACCAAAGGTTGAGCAAAACACCTAAACCATCCCTTTGGTCTGAGCCCTGAACCCACACTCAACCTCACTCTATATAAGAAGCCAGCTTGTACCCACTCAGGGAGCAAGCAAACAAGGGACCGTGTTCCTTGTTCTCATTCCCCACTGGTGCAGCAGGGGCCCCAGTAAAACCTTGCCTGAATTTCTTGTCTGTCCTCTAATCAATTTTTATTGACTGCTGAAGTTGACAATCTGGGAAGGACACAAAATAATCTGAAACATTTCTCTTGTCCTTGAGAATCTGGTTGTCCAGGAGGCATAGGGAACTTTCTGTGGTGAACAGAAGGGCATCTGAGATAGTTCAATGTAGAGATGCCCAGGACTGTTGGGTATACCAGAATGGGTATGGTCAGAAATGGCATCCTAGGAAAAGCGCTCTGAGGAATGAGAAGGATGTGGATTGATCACAAGGTAAAGTAGAGTAAAAAGCCTTAATGGCAGGAATGAAAATAACTTCTATGTTAAAAGGGACGATGAAAAAGTGGCTCAACTGAACTAAAAGGGAAAGGAGATGACTGATCTTGTGCTAGGGTTTTCTGCTCACCTCTCACAGTAAACAGAAAAATAAGTGAAATATCATTAAAGTGAAATAAAAATTAATTAAAAAATAAAGTTGTTTACAGGAAAAAATATAATGAGAGTTCAGTGAGCAGCTCTCCTTGTATTAATACAAATGCCTGAAATCCCCCATATCTAATGTGTTATTACAGATCTTATCCTTTGAGTTAATGGGAGTGTTGAGAGTTAACTTTCCACCTTGGATAGAGGTGGCCATGTTTATGCCTCACCTAAGTGACTGTGCTATACCTTATTAGGGCATAAACAACAGAGTATCACATCTTCCAGTGTCTAGTGCCCCTAGGTTGACCACTGGATTTTTTTTCTACAAAGATATCATTTTCATTAATGGAAGCTTTGGTTGATCAATAAAAGTATTTCCTGTGGGTTTCCTCCATCTTCCTCAGCTTCCTCCATGGATGAGGGAGCTGGCCCCAGCTCTATGGCTGTGGGCAGGGAGAGTTAACTGCCAGGCTTTACTGTATTGGGTATCAGGAGGGATCACAGAAGCAACCTGGGCTCCTCCCCAGGTGCTGAGTCCAGGAGGATGCTGCTCTGGAGCACAAACTCTGACACCAGTCCTCTTCCGCAAAAATAATTTCATTTCTGCATTGATTGTTAATTTGTTTTCATCTCTAGGTTTAGCTCACGACTCCAACCCAATATGGAGTAAACTATCATTTCAACCCTTCTAAAGAGAGTGTTTTTTAAACTAACTGTTTTGGTTTAGGCTATTCCTCTCCATTCATATTCTCCGTGCCACCTGACCCTAGGGGTCACCACAGAAAGAACCTTCTCTTCCTTCTATTCCAGTCTCCTCCTATAAAATTCTATCAGCCCTAGATCATCCATACCTAACTCCTCACACTCCTATCCTTTCTTAGAATTTCTTGATGCCTTTGATGGGTGTAACAGTTAATTTTAATTTTTAACTTGACTGAGCCACAGGGTGCCCAGATATTTGGTCAGGCATTGTTGACCAAATAAAAATGTTGCTGAGAAAATATTTTTAAATGAGATTAACACATAAATTGGTAGACTGAGTAAAGCAGATTTGTTCCACCCAGTAATAGATGGGCCTTCATCAATTGACGACCTAAAACAAAAGGTCAACCATCCCCTGACTAAGAGGGAATTTTTCCTGCCTGAGCATCTTTGAACTTGGACACTGACTTTTTCCTGCCTTTTAACTCAAATAGAAACAGAGATTCCTCATGGGTCTTGAACCTGCCAACTTTCAGACTAGAAGTTCTTTCAGAAAGAAGGCTTTCCTGGGTCTCCAACTTGCTGAGTGGATGTCTTGAGACTTGTCAGCCTCCATAATCATATAAGCTAGTTCCTTATAATAAACACACACACACACACACATGCATCTAATCTGTCATGTTGAACTGGAAGTCCTCTATTTTACATCATTCCAAATTCCTAAATTTATAACTGAAAGAGAACACAGAAACCACCGAGTATAACTCTTTGGAACATTAAGACCTAGAGGAGGTAAATGGCAAGACCAGCTGGCAAAGTAGAATATACTTGACATCATCTGCTCCTTAAAGTTTGACAGTATCCTTATTATAACATAGGGCTTCACCAGATATGTGTATGAATATTTCACCTTAGCTCCCAGAAAACCTAGAAGGATGTTGCAAGAGCCAAAATGAATTTTTACCAAGTTCAAGTCCCAGAAGTCTCCCATTCAGCAACATTTTCCTAAGGGGACTATTTGAAAGCAAACCTATAATCTCTCTGGTGGGAAGCTTCCCTTTGCTGAATCTGAGGGGTCCAACTCTGTTTATCGGTTACGCAGACCTTTCTGGAACTACAGCCCATCAGGCTACCATCATCCTAACAATGGGAGAGAAGGGATCTTGCCTTGCCTGGATATAGTGCTCGAGACGAGCAAAGTTTATGGAAAAATCACAGACAGGGTTCCCGCATTAACTGAGGTTGGTTTCTTCTTTAAGCAGATACTTGTTAATGTAGAGTGCAGCCTGTTTTCTTATTTAAACAGCTAAGGGTAAATGTGGTCTGTGAAAATGAAGTTGAAGGAGAAGCCATTGCCCTTGAATAATTAATTATTTCATCTTCTCTTGCAAAAATTGGTTTATTATCTCAAATGGAACTCCTTCAATTCTCATTACCCAGTGCATAAATGACATTTAAATAAATGTCTGCTGGCATCCTGTAGCACTTCTTTGTTCTTTAGAAACCTTTCCTGCATGCAACATTGAGAAACTTGTAGAGACTGTCCTTTTGAAAGAGTACAGCTCAACAGTAACAGTCATTTATCATTCTTTTGTTCTGTTATTACTGTGTTAATGGTAGCCTGAACTTAGTTATTTCAGCAAAAATGATTGGTGAATTGGAAATTTCTTTTTGTTTATTTATGTATGAGCGTGCTGGGTCTTCATTGCTGCAAGGGCTTTTTCTCTAGTTGAGGTGAGTGGGGGCTACTCTCTAGCTGGAGTGCACTGGCTTCTCGTTGCAGTGGCTTCTCTTGTGGAACACAAGCTCTAGGCGCTCAGGGTTCAGTAACTGCGGCACATGGGTTCAGTACTTGCGGCTCCTGGCCTCTAAACACAGGATCAGTAGTTGTGATGCACAGGCTTAGTTGCTCTGCGGCATGTGGAATCTTCCCAGACCAGGGATCAAACCCGTGTCTCCTGCATTGGCAGGCAGATTCTTTATCACTGAGCCATCAGGGCAGCCCTGAACTGACTTCTTTTCCTAATTTTTGATATATCAAGTCAGGTTAGAATTTTTCAGTTAGGTAAGAGAGTAAAATCATAACAAAGACAGAGCATCAACTCTGCATGTGCCTCTCCTAGAGGCTCAGAATTTTAATTATTTTTAAAATTTGTTTTATTGAGGTATAGTTGATTTTCAGGCTTTCCAAGTGGCACTGGTGGTAAAGACCATGTCTGCCAATGCAGGAGACTTAAGAGATATGTGTTCGATACCTGGGTTGGGAAGATTTCCTGGAAAAACCCACTCTAGTATTCTTGCCTGGAGAATCCCATAGACAGAGGAGCACAGAGGGCTGTAGTCCATGGAGTCGCAGAGAGTTGGACATGATTGAGGCAACTTGGCATGCACACATAGTTGAGTTTCAATGTTATGTTAATTTCTGCTATATAGTGATTCATTACACACACACACACACACACACACACATTCTTTTTCCTATTATTTTCCTCTATGGTTTATTAAGTCAGTTCAGTTGCTCAGTCATGTGACCAACTCCTTCCAACCCCATGGACTGCAGCATGCTAGGCTTCCCTGTCCATCACCAAATCCATCACCATCGAGTCAGTGATACCACCCAACCATCTCATCCTCTGTTGTCCCCTTCTCCTCTAGCCTTCAATCTTTTCCAGCATCAAGATCTTTTCCAATGAGTCAGTTCTTTGCATCAGATGGCCAAAGTATTGTAGTTTCAGCTTCAGCATCAGTCCTTCCAAAGAATATCAGTCTTTCCAATGAATATCCCAATGAATGGTACCAATACTTCTGAAAGTTAGTATTTTTCTTTCCATACAACATGCTGGTGACATGCCTTCATTTTTTTTTTTTTTGGTTGTTTTTATTGAAAGTTAATTTTTTAAAAAGACCAACAAAACAGACAAAATTTTCATAAGCCTAATGAGTGAACACAGGGTGGAGGTATAAATGTCACACAAGATTAGAAAAGGGAGTGTTGTCATAGATACAGATGATCAAACCAATTACAAGAGAATACTACATACAACTTCTTGGTAATACAACTTACAATTTCCTATCAAAATGCAAATTAGAAGAAGAAAACATAATATTTTTCATATAAAAATTGAAAATATGATTGAAGTGCATTGCTTTTTTAAAAAGACACGATGGACATACGACTTCACAACTAAATTCTACCTAACCGTTAAGTAATTGATAATTCCAATGATCTTTAAAGTATTCCAGACCACAGAAGAGAAAAGAAGTTGTAAAGTCACTCAGTTTACCAGAGAAACTATTGTTATAAGTTATTTTACAATAATACACTTTAAAAAAGAAATATGTCAATCCCAATTATGAATAAAATGTTGCAAAATAGAATCTTGTAGTGTTTTTAAAAGCAACTCATAAAATAACTTCAAGGATAGTTCAGTAACAGTCAACTTTTGACATCCAATTAAAAAATAAAAGCCATGAGATCATGTTGACACTGAAAGATAAAATCTGGCAATCATTCTTAGTAAAAGTTATAGGAAAAACAAGGAAAACAATCCAGTGACAAATGCTAGATTTCATGAAATGTTTAACACTTCCATTAAAATCCTCACACTAGTCCAAGCCGCCTTCCCTTCTGCAAGTGTAACTACCAAACCTGCCGAATGGGTGCCCTTGTTTCTACTCTTGCCCATATAGTTCTGTCTTTTCACATCAGCTGGGGACGTCTTTAAAAGATATAGAGCAGATCACACATCTCCTCTATTTAAAACCCTCCAAACAATGATCACTGGGGTTGAAGCTCAGAGAAGGCGGCATGGAGAGACAGGCTAGTGGACCAGTGGGCACAGAAGAAAAAAGCTGGGTGATCTGCTAACCTTGGCAGGGTGCTCAGCTCCACCAAAAACCAGCAGGCAAAATTTAAGTACCAATAATGGGTCACTGACATTCAGATTGGCAGAACGTCACCTAAAAGAGTGATCAGCATGGCTATTTGTGGTTAGAAGTAAGGCTCTCTTTCATTCCTAGTCTAAGCATGAATTGCAAGGGAGACAGGTTTGGGGGTACAATCAATAAATAGCTGCATGTTTCCACAATGTATTATTAGACTAAAGAGACAGTTGCAGAGATATATATTTCTTTCATTTTTACATGTTTTAATTTTTTCAAATATTATATACATATTATATATATACATATATATCTATATATACTTGTTTGCATATAATAAAGAGAAAATTATGAAAGGATGGTTACCAGGTTGTTAATTTAGTATTGGTTCAGGGAAGAGAGGAGGAAGAAAAAGAGAGGAAAAGGCCCCGAGCAGGATTGGGGTTAATATAAATGTTCTCATCCAACCCTCCTAGTTTCTCCTCAAATTTTTTTTTTAATTTCTTACTTTGCCTGTCTGTGGCTTTTAATGCAGTTAGGTTTTCTCAAGCAGTGACAAAGCTGGAAACAGTGGACAGATCAGAACCTTCTGCTGGGGAGACCCAGTGGGGATGAAAGTGCAGTCCTCTCTGCTGAGGAGGGGGCATGGCTTCTCCTGCCAGCACTGTGGAAGGGGATACAGGGGGTGGAGGAAGGACCACAGGGCACTGCCAGACAGGCGGACCCCTACTGTGAGAGCCTTCTTGGGTCAGGGGAGAAAAATGATCATGCCCTCCCCCACCAACTCTCCCCCGACAGAGGAGAGAATAAAGCCTTTCCCAAATCTCTCCCCTTCATACAGAGGAGAACTCAGGGCTCCTGGGTTCCCTCCAGGCTCTGCTGGCATTCTCCTAGTGTTGAGCTACTTCCTAAACACTTGGGGTGGGGATAATGGAGGCTTGCTCAGATTGCTGCATTGCTCAGGATTCCCGTGTTGTCTTCCACAACCCATTTCATCTTTTAAATTTGCATTTATATTTGTTGAAGAGGAGGGAGTCTGCTAAAGTCACTGAGAAAGCAACCCTCTCTCTCCAAGCCCTGATTTTGTCCCTATTCTTGCTCACCACCCTGAAATCCTCTGCTCCCTCTGTCATACAAATGCAGCCCCTTCTCAGTTGCTGTACCACCCTCAGGACAGCTGAACATGGTCAAGGGGATTGTGAATGTTCCCAGAGGAGCCTATCTGCCCAAATCCATCAACATTGGATTTTTCCTATATTCAACATCTTGCACAAAGATCCTGCATAAATGTGTAAAGCCATCTGGCTTTTTCCATCTTGGTTTTCTCACTCTCTCTACATCCCTTTCTTTTTTTTTTTTCATTTTATTTTATTTTAACTTTACAATATTTTATTGGTTTTTCCATATATCAAAATGAATCCGCCACAGGTATACATGTGTTCCCCATCCTGAACCCTCCTCCCTCCTCCCTCCCTATACCATTCCTCTGGGTCATCCCAGTGCACCAGCCCCAAGCATCCAGTATTGTGCATCGAACCTGGACTGGCGACTCGTTGAAACATGTATAATATCATATATACATCCCTTTCTTTACCTCCTCGAATCAGAGTTTTTCCATTTTACTTCTTGCAACATGAAGGCTCCCTTACATTGTATCCTGAGTTCTTTTTTCCCCAAGGAAGAAAGTCATATAAGAAGCTCTAAACTCAGACCTACAAACTGTGCTTTCAAGATGAAAGATAACTTTAACAGTTAGAAATCTCTTTTTTGTCTCTATTCTTGGATTTTTTTAAAAAACTTTTTATTTTTAATAGGGGTCTTTCCAGATGGCTCAGTGGTAAAGAATCTGCCTGCAAAGCAGGAGATGTGGTTTTGATCCCTGGGTCAGGAAGAACCCCTGGAGAAGGAAATGGCAACCCACTCCAATATTCTTGCTGGGAAATTCCAAGGACAGAGGAGCCTGGTGGGTTATAGTCCATGGGGTGGCAAAGAGTTGAACATGACTTAGTGACTAAACAACAGTAACAACAAATAGCCAACTAACTACATTGTGATAGCTTCAGTTGAAGAGCAAAAGGACTCAGCCATAATACGTATATCCATTCTCCCCCAAAACCCTTCCCATCCAGGCTGCCCCATAACATTGGGCAGAATTCCCTATGCAATACAGTAGGTCCTTGTTGGTTATCCATTTTAAATATAGCAGTGTATACATATCCATCCCAAACTCCCTAACTATTCCTTTCCCCTGGCAATTATATGTTCATTCTCTAAGTCTGGGAGTTTCTTTCTATTTTGTAAATAAGTTCATTTGTATCATTTCTTTTTAGATTTCACATGTAAGGAATATCATACAATATTTCTCCTTCTCTGTCTGACTTCACTCAGTATGACCCTCTCTAGATCCATCCATGTTACTGCAAATGGCATTATTTAATTCTCTTTAATGGCTGAGTAATATTCCACTGTATATGTGTACCACATTTTCTTTATCCAGTCCTCTGTTGATGGACATTCAGGTTGCTTCCATGTCTTGGCTATTGTAAACAGTGCTGTGATGAAGATTGGGGTGCATGTATCCTTTGGATCATGCAGGGAGAAAATAATTTGCAAATAATGTGACCAACAAAGGATTAGCCTCCAAAATTTACAAACAGCTCATGATACTTAACAGCATCAAAACAAACAATCCAATCAATTCTTGGATTTTGAGATAATCATCTGTCTAGAAACTCAAGAAAATCAGCTTCAAGACTAGAAATTAGGCAAGAACTTTTCCCAGGTTATTACTACCCATTTCTTGAAGGCAGCTATATCTTTTGATTCATTGAGCTAGGACCCAAAGGCTACAGATTTTTTTCTTTAGACGTTCACTTGAAAAATACAAGAGAAAAGATTCTTTCTCCATTACACTGACCATACAATGCATATCACAAAATCTGCAGTGTAATAGTTTGTCAAGCAATGTGTAGGCTTAGTTTTAGTAAAAATAAATCTTTCCTGTTGATGACTATTAAGTGGCACAGTGGGAAGGGTTCAGTATTCCCATGAGCTCTGACTCCCCAGGTGAGAACCCACCCTATCCCACCAGGTAAGAGCCAGTACCACAGGTAGAGGTAGGAGCCTTGACCCACCAGGTGAAACCCACTAGCATGGTAGATCTGATCTGCCAACAGTCTGTGTCAGTGACAGAGGACTTAGATGACCACAGTCTGAGAAGCAATAACTAACTCCAAGGAGGCTGGTTACTGTTCCTGAAACAACATTTTCCTGCTGTCTGCACAGTGCCTATGGAATTCATCTCTATATTTGTTTTACTGCAAGGATGACTCTGTTTCTATTTCTAGTGCAATTTTTAAATGCTTGCAATCTTTGCAAGAATTCACTTAGGAGATATTGGCCTCTTGGAAGGATAGTGTAGCTGGCCAGCTGAAATGTGGTTTGTCTTTGGTCCTGAAAATAAAATTAGTACAGTCATCAGGATATGTTCATATGGATGTGTAGGTTTCTCTAGAAATGGTGACTATCTAAGAGTGAAATATACTGGAGGCCAAAATGTGTGTGAATATGTATGTGTATCATTAAATATGTATACTATTATGTATGTATATGGGTGTATTATTATGTATATGTGTTTATATCATTATGTTTGTGTGTATCATATATGTATATATTGTGTAACATTATGCATTTATATATGTGTGTGCATCATTATGTATGTATGTGCATCATTATGTATGTATATGTATTATTATATATGTATATGTGTGTATCATTATATGTGTGTATGTATTATTATGCATTGGGTTGGCCAAAAAGTTTCTTCAGTTTTAAAGTAGAAATAAAAGACATGCTTTTCATTTTCATCAACCACTTCACTGAGCATCATATACAGCATTTTGTTCCACTACCTTCGCCATTTTCCAGGCAACTTCAGAATTCCATCTTCCCAAAAACTTTTTATCTTTTTGAGCAAAGAACTGTTCGAGGTACCTTTTTAGTCTTCCAGGGAATTGAAATTTTTTCCATTAAGAGAATTTTGGAAAGACCAAAATAAATGGAAATCCAAAGGTGCAATTTCTGGTGAATAGAGTCAGTGAATTAGAACTTCCCTCCCAAAATGTAATAATTTTTGCTTGGTCATCAATGAAACATAGGGTTTTGTGGTATCCTGGTGGAAGATTATGCATTCTGTGTTGACTAATTCCAGATGCTTTTTGTCGAGTGCTTCTTTAGGTTGGTCTAATTGGGAGCAGTGATTATTGGAATTAATCATTTGGTTTTCTAGAAAGTGAAAGTGAAAGTTGCTCAGTCATGTCCAACTCTTTGTGACCCCGTGGACTATATAGTCCATGTAATTCCCAACCCAGGGATCAAACCCATGTCTCCTGCATTGCAGGCAGATTCTTTACAAGCTGAGACACAAAGGAAACCCAAGAATATTGGAGTGGGTAGCCTATCCCTTCTCCAGCAGATCTTCCCAACTCAGGGATTGAACCAGGGTCTCCTGCATTGCAGGTGGATTCTCTACCAACTGAGCTATCAGGGAAGCCCTTGGTTTTTCAGAAGGAATATCTAATAAATGATTCCCTGGTGGCTCAGACAATAAAGAAGATAGGCTTTGTATTTTTTATCCATTTATTTTCTTACTAGAATCAGATAAATACTTTTAACAGTGAATCAAAGTTAATTTGAGAAAATCTAGGGAAGATGTTCTGAGTCAGGGGAAATTTGAATTATTAAAGAATAGTGTGGGATATGAAGAATGGATGTATGAAGGAGAAGAGTTTTGGCTTTAGTTTTAAATATGTTCAGTCCAGTTCATTTGCTCAATCGTGTCTGACTCTTTGCGACCCCATGGACTGCAGCATGCCAGGCTTCCCTGTCCCTCACCAACTCCTAAACTCATGTCCATTGAGTTGGTGATGTCATCCAACCATCTCATCCTGTCATCTCCTTCTCCTCCTGCCTTCAGTCTTTGACAGCATCAGGGTCTTTTCCAGTGAGTCAGTTCTTCGCATCAGGTGGCCAAAGTATTGGAGCTTCAGCTTCAGCATCAGTCCTTCCAATGAATATTCAGGACTGATTTCCTTTAGAATTGACTGGTTTGATCTCCTTGAAGTCCAAGGGACTCTCAAGAGTCTTCAAAAGCATCAGTTCTTCGGTGTTCAGCTTTCTTTATAGTCCAATTCCCACATCATACATGACTAATGGAAAAACCATAGCTTTGACTAAATGGACCTTTGCTGGTAAAGTAATGTCTCTGCTTTTTAATATGCTGTCTAGGTTGGTCATAGCTTTTCTTCTAAGGAGTAAGTGTCTTAATTTCATGGCTACAGTCACTATCTCCAGTGATTTAGGAGCCCAGAAAAAAGTCAGCCACTGTTTCCATTGTTTCCCCATCTATTTGCCATGAAGTGATGGGACCAGCTGCCATGATCTTAGTTTTTTGAATGTTGAGTTTTAAACCAACAAAGTATCATGCAAAGTATCATGGTGCAAATGTAATTGTGATTTCATACCATAAATTTTAAATCATTATAACTAGGCTCACACACATTTTTATTAATCAAAATAAGGACCTTTACAATCAACACATTTTTGCCAATGAGAAATTAGTTTGTTTATTCCTGTAGCATAAAAATCCATGCTTCAGGATTTTGTGAACTCTTAGAAAACATTTTTCTGCATTCTGCTGGTTGTGGAAGTGTTTTCCCTGCAAAAAGTTGTTGAGAGGCTTGAAGAGTGGTAGTTGGTTGGTGAGAGTTCAGGCAAATATGGGGGATGAGGCAAAACTTCGTAGCCCAATTGGTTCAGCTTTTGAAGTGTTGGTTGTGTGACACAAGACTGGGTATTGTCATGAAGAAGAATCAATCCTTTCTGTTGACCAATGCTGGTTGCAGGCTTTGTGGTTTTCAGTGCAACTCATCAATTTGCTGAGCCTACTTCTTAGATATAAGGTTTCACTGAGATTCAGAAAATTGTAGTAGATAAGACAGGCGGCCGACCACTAAATAGTGATGATGACATTTTTTTTCTTGGCACAAGTTTGGCTTTGGAAGTGCTTTGGAACTTCTTTTCAGTCCAACCACTGAGCTGGTCATCTCTGGTTGTCATATAAAATCCACTTTTCCTTGGAAATCACAATCCAATCAAGAAATGGTTCTTTGTTGTTGTCTAGAATAAGAGATGATACTTCAAAATGAAAAAAAAAATTTTTTTTTTAAATTTTCAGTCAACTCATGAGGCACCCACTTATTGAGCTTTTTCACCTTTCCAGTTTGCTTCAAATGCTGAATGATTATAGAATGGTCAACACTGAGTTATTTGCAACTTCTTGTATAGTTGTAAGAGGATCAGCTTCAATGATGGCTCTCAGTTGGCCATTGTCAACTTCTGATGTCGGCCACTACTCTCTTCATCTTCAAGGCTCTCATCTACTTTGCAAAACTTCTTGAACCACCACTGCACTGCATGTTTGTTAGCAGTTCCTGAGTCAAATGTGTTGTTGATGTTGTGAGTTGTCTGTGTTGCCTTATGACCCATTTTGAACTCAAGAAAAACATTCGAATTTGCTTTTTATCTAACATCATTTCCATAGTTTAAATAAAAATAAAATAAGCAGCTGCTGCTGCTGCTGCTAAGTCTCTTCAGTCGTGTCCGACTCTGTGCGACCCCATAGATGGCAGCCCACCAGGCTCCCCCGTCCCTGGGATTCTCCAGGCAAGAACACTGGAGTGGGTTGCCATTTCCTTCTCCAATACATGACAGTGAAAAGTGAAAGACAAGTCGCTCAGTCATGTCTGACTCTTAGCGACCCCATGGACTGCACCCCACCAGGCTCCTTCGTCCATGGGATTTTCCAGGCAAAAGTACTGGAGTGGGGTGCCACTGCCTTCTCTGAAATAAGCAGCAAGTAATGTCATTAGAAAGAAATATAAAATGAGAAATGTGCATTAAAATGATGTATAATATAACCACATTTACTTAAGAATGTATCCCAATATCAAATGGCAAATTTCAACAATGTAAAAACTGCAATTATTTGCACCAAGCTAATATTCCTTTCCAACAATGGTTAATTATATAGCTTTTATTTACTATCTTTCAGTGAAGTGATAGGTTTTTTTCTTTACTGTCTTTCAAAAATTTTGTTTTGGGCTTCCTAGGTGATGCTAGTGGTAAAGAACCTGCCTACCAGTGCAGGAGACTTAAGAGACATGTATTTGATCCCTTGGTGGGCAAGATCCCTGAAGAAGGGCATGGCAACCCATTCCAGTACTCTTGCCTGGAGACTCCCATGGACAGAAGAACCTGGTGGGTTACAGTCCATAGGGTTGCAAAGAGTTGGACATGACTGAAGAGACTTAAGAGACATAAGAAAGCCTTCCTTAGTGATCAATGCAAAGAAATAGAGGAAAACAACAGAATGGGAAAGACTAGAGATTTCTTAAAGAAAATTAGAGATACCAAGGGAACATTTCATGCAAAGATGGGCTCGATAAAGGACAGAAATGGTATGGACCTGACAGAAGCAGAAGATATTAAGAAGAGGTGGCAAGACTACATAGAAGAACTGTACAAAAAGATCTTCACAACCAAGATAATCATGATTGTGTGATCACTCACCTAGAGCCAGACATCCTGGAATGTGAAGTCAAGTGGACCTTAGGAAGCATCACTATGAACAAAGCTAGTGGAGGTGATGGAATTCCAGTTGAACTATTTCAAATCCTGAAGGATGATGCTGTGATAGTGCTGCACTCAATATGCCAGCAAATTTGGAAAACTCAGCAGTGGCCACAGGACTGGAAAAGGTCAGTTTTCATTCCAATCCCAAAGGAAGGCAATGCCAAAGAATGCTCAAACTATTGCACAATTGCACTCATCTCACACACTAGTAAAGTAATGCTCAAAATTCTCCAAGCCAGGCTTCAGCAATATGTGAACCGTGAGCTTCCTGATGTTCAAGCTGGTTTTAGAAAAGGCAGAGGAACCAGGGATCAAATTGCCAACATCCACTGGATCATCAAAAAAGCAAGAGAGTTCCAGAAAAACATCTATTTCTGCTTTATTGACTATGCCAAAGCCTTTGACTGTGTGGATCACAATAAACTGTGGAAAATTTTGAAAGAGATGGGAATACCAGACCACCTGACCTGCATCTTGAGAAACCTATATGCAGGTCAGGAAGCAACAGTTAGAACTGGACATGGAACAACAGACTGGTTCCAAATAGGAAAAGGAGTACGTCAAGGCTGTATATTGTCACCCTGCTTATTTAACTTATATGCAGAGTACATCATGAGAAATGCTGAGCTGGAAGAAGCACAAGCTGGAATCAAGATTGCCGGGAGAAATATCAGTGACCTCAGATATGCAGATGACAGCACCCTTATGGCAGAAAGTGAAGAGGAACTAAAAAGCCTCTTGATGAAAGTGAAAGAGTAGAGTGAAAACGTTTGCTTAAAGCTGAACATTCAGAAAACGAAGATCATGGCATCCGGTCCCATCACTTCATGGGAAATAGATGGGGAAACAGTGGAAACAGTGTCAGACTTTATTCTTCTGGGCTCCAAAATCACTGCAGATGGTGACTAGCCATGAAATTAAAAGACGCTTACTCCTTGGAAGGAAAGTTATGTCCAACCTAGATAGCATATTCAAAAGCAGAGACATTACTTTGCCAACAAAGGTCCGTCTAGTCAAGGTTATGGTTTTTCCTGTGGTCATGCATGGATGTGAGAGTTGGACTGTGAAGAAAGCTGAGCACTGAAGAATTGAGGCTTTTGAACTGTGGTGTTGGAGAAGACTCTTGAGAGTCCCTTGGACTGCAAGGAGATCCAACCAGTCCATTCTGAAGGAGATCAGCCCTGGGATTTCTTTGGAGTGAATGATGCTAAAGCTGAAACTCTAGTACTTTGGCCACCTCATGTGAAGAGTTGACTCATTGGAAAAGACTCTGATGCTGGGAGGGATTGGGGGCAAGAGGAGAAGGGGCCGACAGAGGATGAGATGGCTGGATGGCATCACTGACTCGATGGACGTGAGTCTGAGTGAACTCCGGGAGTTGGTGATGGACAGAGAGGCCTGGCGTGCTGTGATTCATGGGGTCTCAAAGAGTCGGACACAACTGAGTGATTGAACCAAACCAAACCGAACAGACTTAGCACGCTCGAATGTATATTTTAGTTTCTATAATTTAGTGATACAAATATTTCATGATATAATAATGATTTAGTGATATAAATAACAATTTAATATAAAATATAACACATATATTCAGTTCAGTTGCACAGTGGTGTCCAACTCTTTGTGACCCCATGTGCTCCATGGACTGGAGCACACCAGGCTTCCCTGTCCATCACCAATTCCCAGATCTTGCTTACACTCAAGTCCATTGAGTCAGTGATGCCATTCAAGTATCTCATCTTCTGTCATGTCCTTCTCCTCTGGCTTTCAGTCTTTCCCAGCATCAGGGTTTTTTCCTAATGACAGTTCTTTTCATCAGGTGGCCAAAGTAATGGACCTTCAGCTTCAGCATCACTCTTTCCAATGAATATTCAGGACTGATTCCTTTAGTACTGACTGGCTTGATCATCTTTCAGTCCGAGGGACACTCAAGAGTCTTCTCCAACACCAAAGTTCAAAAGCATCAATTTTTCGGTGTTCAGCTTTCTTTATAGTTCACCTCTCACATCTATACATGACTACTGGAAAAACCATAGCTTTGACTAGATGGACCTTTGTTGGCAAAGTAATGGCTCTGCTTTTTAGTATGCTGTCTAGGTTGATCATAGCTTTTCTTCCAACGAGCAAGTGACTTTTGATTTCATGGTTGCAGTCACCATCCACAGTGATTTCAGAGCCCCCAAAATAAAGTCTTTCACTGTTTCCATTGTTTCCCCATCTATTTGCCATGGAGTGATGGCACCAGATGCCATGATCTTAGTTTTCTGAATGTTGAGTTTTAAGCCATTTTTTTTTTTTTTTACTCTCTTCTTTCACTTTCATCAAGAGGCTCTTTACTTCCTCTTCACTTTCTGCCATAAGTGTGGTGTCATCTGCATATCTGATGTTACTGATATTTCTCCCAGCAATCTTGATTACAGTTTGTGCTTCCTCCAGCCTGGCATTTCACATGATGTCTCTGCATAGAAGTTAAATAAGCAGGGTGATGATATACAGCCTTGACATACTCCTTTCCCAATTTGGAACCAGTTTGCTGTTCCATGTCCAGTTCTAATTGTTGCTTGTTGACCTGTATACAGATTTTTCAGGAGGCAGGTCAGGTGGTCTGGTATTCCCATGTCTTGAAGTATTTTCCAGTGTGTTGTGATCTACACAGTCAAAGGCTTTGGCATATTCAATAAAGCAGGAGCAGATGTTTTTCTATTACATTTGCCATGCTAAATTATCTTTATACTTTAATGATAACAATTTCTTCTTTTCTCTAAAAATGTCTTGCTAATATTCTGCTAGATTTATTCCTACTTATTGATTTCTACTGTAAATGATATTTTTGCAAGCATTGCATCTCCAAGTGTTTGTGCTAAAATATATTAAATTTATTTCTGCACATTAATTTTATATTTTGAAATCATTGTAAACTCACAAAACAATATGAATAATTTATCCACAGAATCTGTTAGATTTTCTATTTAAATAGTCATATTATTCACAGATAATAATACATTTCTTCCTTTCCAAACTTCACTCATCTCTTTCTGAGTTCTTTGCCTTATTCATCAAAATGTGATCTCTAGTCTCACACTGTGCTTTTCCCATTTGTTCTCAAAAGTTTGTTTTATTTTTATTTATTGTGATTATATGTTTAGACTCATTTATATTTTGCCTATTTATCTCATTATTTTTCTAATCTTTCTTTTTTTCCCCCTTTCAGATTGATTTAATTTTCCTTCTGTTTCTATTTTTTCCTCCCTCTCCTGATTTGCAATTTATAAACAGTGCTTTTATTTTTTTCAGTGATTTACCTAGAAATTTTCTAAGTTCTAAAGTTAACCATTATATTGACCATCGTCCTAAACAATGTAAGAGTCTTGGAAACTTTAACTCTCATTATCTTTCCCCTTGATTTATAAACTACTGTTATTTATTATCTTTTATGTTGAATTTTTAATCTACATAAGTTAGAAGCTGTTGTTAAAAGAGTCAATGTTTGTTTAGATTATTCAAGTTTATTATTTTCTTTGTTCTCCACCGCTTTGTGCATTCTTATCATCCTGAAAAATTGGTTTCTTCAGTTCACTTGGTCTTTTTCTGGCTTCATTTGGCTTCATCTAATCTGTTGTTTTAGCCCATGGTTGATTTTGATGGTGTCTTTTTTAAAATAAGATTTCAATGTGTTCTTTTAATTCACTAAATATAGAATGTCATTGTTGTTCAGTCGCTAAGTTGTGTCTGACTCTGTGACCCCATCAACTGCAGCATGCCAGGCTCTCCTGTCCTTCACTATCACCCTGAGTTTGTTTAAACTCATGTCCATGGAGTTAGTGATGCCATACAATCATCTCATCCTCTGTTGCCCCCTCCTGCCTTCAATCTTTTCAAGCAGCAGGGTTTTTTTTTTTTTTTTTCCAATGAGTCAGCTCTTCACATAAGGTGGCCAAAGTATTAGAGTTTCAACTTCAGCATCAGTTCTTCCAATGAATATTCAGGGTTGATGTCCTTTAAGATTGACTGTTTTCATCTCTATGCTGTCCAAGGGACTCTCAAGAGTCTTCTCCAGCACCAGTTTGAAAGCATCAGTTCTTTGGTGCTCAGTCTTAATTATGGTAACTCTCACATCCATACATGGCTCCTGGAAACACCATAGCTTTATCTATATGGACCTTTGTCAGCAAAGTGATGTCTCTGCTTTTTAATATGACATCCAGGTTCATCATAGCTTTTCTTCCAAGGAGCCAGTGTTTTTTAATTTCATTGTTGCAGTCACCATCTGTAGTGACTTTCGAGCCCAGGAAAAGTAAATCTGTCACTATTTTCATGTTTTCCCCATCTATTGGCCATGAAGTGATGGGACCGGATGTCAAGACCTTCATTTTTCTGAATGCTGAGTTTTAAGCCAGCTTTTCCCCTCTCCTCTTTCACCTTCATTAAGAGGCTCTTCAGTCCCTTTAGGATGGTATCATCTGCATACCTGAGGTTGTTGATATTTTTCCTGGGATATTCCATATCTAATCATTTCAATATCTTCAATCTTTGCTGATACAGTTCTGTAATGTTGCTGCTGCTCAATCGTCTTCTTGAATCCCTGTTTATATGTGTGCTTAATCCCTTCTCATTTCATTCTGTGTTATGTGGCACTCCATCTACAGAAATTCCTTAGACCTTGGGGTCATTGGGATGACCCAGAGGGATGGTATGGGGAAGGAGGTGGGAGGGGGGTTCAGGACTGGGAACAAGTGTACACCCGTGGCAAATTCATGTTGATGTATGGCAAAACCAATACAGTATTGTAAAGTAATTAGCCTCTAATTAAGATAAATAAATTTAAATTAAAAAATTGCTTTCTGCCAGAGGGGTTTAATGTATTACTAGTCACCTGGAATACCAGTAACTGGCGACCACTGTAAGTTCATTTTTTGCTTTAGGTTTATTAGGCAAGCCTATAGTATGAATGCAATGGCAACCTACTCCAGTACTCTTGCCTGGAAAATCCCATGGATGGAGGAGCCTGGTAGGCTGCAGTTCATGGGGTTGTGAAGAGTTGGACACGACTGAGTGACTTCACTTTCACTTTTCACTTTCATGCATTGGAGAAGGAAATGGCAACCCACTTCAATGTTCTTGCCTGGAGAATCCCAGGGACAGGGAAGCCTGGTGGGCTGCTGTCTATGGGGTCACACAGAGTCGGACACGACTGAAGCAACTTAGCAGCAGCAGCATAGTATGAAGACAAGCCCCAAACTTACAAGTGCAACTGCATTAAGAATTCTCAGATAAGATCCTTTTTTTTTTTTTTTTTAAATTCTTTCATGTCCTACTCTAAGACTAGTACATATCCACAGTATTTCTCTATTTAAGATGTTTTATTTCATGTTGAATCTGGAATGGTTTTCAAGAAGTCTTTGGTTGGTGAGCATTCCTAATCAGGCTGTGAGAGCTCAAGGTTTTCCCCATCCCCTAAATGCAGTAAAAATGCCCAATAAAACCTCAGCTCAGGGTCAGCAGGAATTAGCAGAGCCCTTGTTAGTTCTAGCACCAGTGAAAATCTATGTGACAGATTTGCACTTTCCTCTTGCTCTTTGACTCCAAAAGAGCTCCTTTATTTTTCTTCTACATCATTCATGCAATTTTAATATTGATAGTTCAAAATATTTTATCTAACATCATCTAGCACTTGCTCAAGTAGATGGATTCTGTGATTTTGCCTCCAAAGCAACGAAAACTTTGAAAGCTTGATTTTTTATTGAAAAAAAATCTTAGGGAACCCTTGACATTAGCACTATATTTATAATCTATTTTTTCAGCTTCTATGCAATGTTCTATCATATACAATTATCAGTGGTATATCCAGTTTCCTGTTGATGGATATTTTGATTCTTTCCAGATGTTATGTTTGATTTTACAAATAATACTGCAAAAAACATCTTTTTGAATGTATCTTACTGTACTTTTTCTAGGTTTCTATCTATGTTGTCATTTGAATTATTTGATTTCACTTTCCAATTTCTTATTGATTTCCATGAATCCTGTATCAGTTAGTATTACTAGGTTTGGCTGAGTATAACAGAAACATGAAAATACAGTAACTTAAAGAAAGAGTAATTTGTTTCTCTCAAGTGCACATACAAAATGAACCTTAACTGCAAGACTATCCTAAGCTGAGTGCTTTTTTCTTTGATGATATGGGACCCATAACTCCTCTTATGCATTCTGGCATCCAGAGTGTTTTCCAGATCTTCATGGTCTCTAGTGTTCCCAACAGTATACATGTGTTCAGGTCAGCAGGATGCAGGACAAAGAAGGAAAAGTACACGGGATGGCTGTTTTCCAAGGTAGAAAGTCATACAAAATACTTGAGATCTACAAGCAATAAATGCTGGAGAGGGTGTGGAGAAAAGGGAATCCTCTTACACTGTTGGTGGGAATGCAAACTAGTACAGCCACTATGGAGAACAATGTGGAGATTCCTTAAAAAACTGGAAATAGAACTGCCTTATGATCCAGAAATCCCACTGCTGGGCATACACACTGAGGAAACCAGAAGGGAAAGAGACACGTGTATCCCAATGTTCATTGCAGTGCTGTTTATAATAGCCAGGACGTGGAAGCAACCTAGATGTCCATCAGCAGATGAATGGATAAGAAAGCTGTGGTACATATACACAATGGAGTATTACTCAGCCATTAAAAAGAAGACATTTGAATCAGTTCTAATGAGGTGGATAAAACTGGAGCCTATCATACAGAGTGAAGTAAGCCAGAAAGAAAAACATCAATACAGTATACTAATGCATATATATGGAATTTAGAAAGATGGTAACAATAACCCTGTATACGAGACAGCAAAAGAGACACTGATGTATAGAACAGTCTTTTGGACCCTGGGAGAGGGAGAGGGTGGGATGATTTGGGAGAATGGCATTGAAATATGTATAATATCATATATGAAACGAGTCGCCAGTTCAGGTTCAATGCACGATACTGGATGCTTGGGGCTGGTGCAATGGGACGACCCAGAGGGATGGTATGGGGAGGGAGGAGGGAGGAGGGTTCAGGATGGGGAACACATGTATACCTATGGTGGATTCATTTCGATATATGGCAAAACCAATACAATACTGTAAAGTTAAAAAAAAAAATACTTGAAAGATGCCATTTTCCAGAACGTGTTGCTTGTGGATTCCAAGCTGCAAAAGGGTCTGGCAAATGTCCTAATCTGCCAATGTACATTGTTGTCCAGAATAAAATAGGTTTTATTACTAAGGAAAGTGAGGAGAATACATAGTGGAGTAAACAGCTGGCAGATTCTATATTAAAATGGTTTGTGAATCCAGGGAAAGAGCAATTTCCTATGAGAATTTTTTATAATTGTATTAAATTAAAAAGTATATTAAGTTGGAATTGTCAAATTTTATATTAACTTAGAGAAAATAAATGTTTTTATATTAGGTTAATAATTCTTTTAAATGCGTCTTTTTACCTGAGGCTCTCCTTCCTTCCTTCCTTCCTTCCCTCCCTCTCCCTGCTCCCAGTAAAGTGGTGCAGTTTGAGCCAATTGTTTCCTGAAAATACCTATAAATTCAGTCATATGAGATTTAAAATATCTTCATTCTTTTTGTAAATGGTATTGTATAGTAACTATTTTATTTCACTGCAATTCCTAATTTTCTTATGATTTGTATGTAAGAAAGTTAATGGTATTTTTATTTTGAATCCAACCAATTTACTGCATTCTATTTTTTTGTTTTTTAGTTAACCCCCATGGGTTTCTGGATAAACAATCATATTATTTACCATTAGTGATTGTTTTGCCTCCATTTTTAATAGTTTTATCCCTTGCATCCATTTCTCATCTACCAGAGTAAACTAGTCCAGAAAAATGTAAAATGATACTGAGGATTTGCATTCTTATCTTATGGGAACTCTTCTAGTAATGTTTATTTGTGTATTTATTATTCCAAAATACTGTGGGATTTTGTTCAGTGCCTTTTAGGCATATAATAAAATCATCATATTATTTTACTACTTTGATTTGTTAATGTGATTGTATTCATTCAATTATCTTTGATTTTGAATATTTTGCTTGACATTTTTACATAGACATGCATAAGTGAAATTTGTCTGTAATTTTCCCATATTATTTTTTATTCTATCTGCATCATATTAGAAAGTGAGTCATATTTGTACAAAATTTGTATAATTTTTAAGCTTAAAAATTTAAATGTTAGCATTAACTATTAGAAGTTTGAAAAAATTTACCTGTGAAGATATCTGAGCCTTTCACTCTCAAAGAGTGTGAAATTATAGAAAAATATATATATTGGTCTCTGTCCCCAGTTTCTGTCACAGAGGTCCCTAAATGGTTAGTATTTACTGTATGATAAGTGTACCAGGACTGTCTTTTGTTCTAATATTTGGTCTTTGACTGTAGTTCCTGACAGAGTTCTTAAATTCCTTGGAATTTCTTGGGTGTCTTTTGTTCTGAGGTGGCTCTAGGTGGGTTCCTAGATAACTTCAGGTTAGGAGCTGGTCACCGAAGATCAAGGCATATTTAGAAGTGTGGACCTTGCAGCCTCACCCGCATCCTTTAAGATGGGGAATGAAGACTGGGATTGAGCTGATTGATCATGCTTATGCAATGAAGCCTCCACAAAAGTCTCAAAGCTTAGAGTTGAGAGAGCTTCCAAACTGTGAACAAATCCATGTACCAGGAAGGCATATCCCAACTCCACAGGGACAGAAACTCCTATGCCCAGAACTCTTTCAGACCTCACTGTATGTGCCTCTTTATCTGACTGTTCAACTGTATCCATTATGATATCCTTTATTATATAATGATCTGGTAACTGTAAGTATTTTCCTGAGCCCTTTGAGCTTTTCTAGCAAATAATCAAATCCAGGGAAAGAGGGTGGTCACAGGAACTTCCAATTCATAGCCATATTAGACAGGGGTTATGGGTAATGCAGGGACTTACTACTTGCAATTGATGTCTGAAAGGGGATGGGGACAGTCACGTGAGTCTGAGTTTTTAACTGTAGGTTCTGATACTATCTCAAGATAAATAGTTTCAGAGCTGAGTTAAATGGTAAGATAACCAGCTGGTGTGGCAGAATTGCTTAGAATGGGTAAAACTCGCACTGGGTGTCGGAAGTGATGTAAGTACGGTAGTAGTGTGAGAATAAAGGAGAAACACAGAAGAGTATAGTTTTTCCCTTACAAAAAGTGAGGTAGATTTTGAGCTTCATCTATTTTTACCCCTTGATAACTGGTAAGAAAGTTTTAATATTTCAATTAGGGTGAGTTTTAATTTTAAAATATTTTACCAGAAAACTAGTTTTTCAAATTTACTCCCAAAGAGCTTTGAAAACTTATGCTTCCCTGGAAAATTTCTGCTTTTATTAGACATGTGAAAGTAATTCACTATTCAAAAATTAGTCAATGTAATTCACTATATTAAAAAGAAAGAAAAGAATATGATTATGTCAATCAATGCAGAAAAAGTGTTCAATAAAATTCAACATTCATTCATGATAAAAAAAACAACCAGAAAAACAGGAATAGAGGAAAACCTCTTCAAGTTGATAAACAGCACCTACAAAATAGCTAGGGATAACATTAGGTTTGATGGTTAAAGATAATGTTTTCTCATAAGTATGTCTTCTCTCACATCTGCTATTCAACATAGCACTAGAGTTTTAGCTCATGCAATAAAGCCAGAAAAGAAAACAAAAGACATAAAGATCAGGAAGGAAAAAAATAAAACTTTTTTTCACCTGCATAGAATGTCACAAGAATTGACCAGAAAAAATATCTAGAATAGTTGAATTCAGCAACGTCACAGGATATAAGACAAGCATAAAACAATCAATTGTATTTCTATATTAACAATAACACATTGATACCACAATTAAAACATCAATAATAATTGCTAGAAATTTAAATTCTAAGGTGTAAATCTAGCAAAACAGAACTTATATGCTGAAAGCTATACCATGCTGAAAGAAAAAAAAAAAACTCAAATAAATAGAGAAGCATCTTTTGTCCATACAGACTCAACATAAATAAGAAGTTAATCTCCCCCAAATTATCTACAGACATAGTAAAATTTCAGTCACAATTCCAGCTACATTTATTATTAGACATAGACGTGATTACTTTAAATTTTATATAAAATGACAAACTATAAAAATAACCCAAGTGATTTTGATAAAAACTATCGGGTTAAGATACAGGCTTATTTATAGTTACTCTAATCATATTATGGGATTGGGTAGAGGGATAGAATAGAATAGAGAATCCAGAAAACACTCACATGAATATGTCTGGTTGACATTTTAATAAATCTTGTAAAAACAAATCAAATGAAAAAAGAGAACATTAAAAAAAAAAGATGTTGTATAATCGAATATCCATTGACCTCTCCCCCACAAAAAAAAAAAAAAAACCATGAACTATGTCCCACACATTTTGCAAAAATGTACTCAAAATGTATGAAGGACTTAGATGTAAAACTATTAAAACTTTTTCAAGAAACAGGAGGAAATCTCTAAGATGTAATAGTAGGCAAAGAATTCCTAAACTTAATACCGAAAGCCTAATCCATAAAAGAAAATTTGGTAAATTGAAGTTAACAAAAATTAAAAACTTTTGCTTTGCCAAAGACTATGTTAAAGAGTGGGTCTTTATCTTCTGTAACTTTTCTTTTAAAGATTTCTTTATCATTTATCCATTGGTGAATTCTTGTTTTCATGTCTTGACTATTGTAAATAATACTGCAGAGTACAGGGGGTGCAGATATTTCTTCAAGATAGTGATTTAATTTCCTTCATGTATACACCCAGAAGTGGAATTGCTGTATTGTATAGTAGTTCTATTAACTTTTTTAGAAAAGAGCACACTAATTTCTACAGTGACTATAGAAATTTACATTAGTTACAGTACTACAGTGCACTAGGGTTCTGTTTCTTCCACATCTTTGCCTGGACTTGTTACTTCTCTTTGATAATTGCCCTTCCAACAGATGTGAGGTGACCAAAGTACTGAAGTCGACTCCTTGGAAATGACCCTGGTGCTGGAAAGATTGAGGGCAGGATGAGAAGAGGGTGACAGAGGATGAGATGGTTGGATGGTATCACCAAATCAACAAACATGGGTTTGAGAAAACTCCAGGAGATAGTGAAGGATGGGGAAGCCGGTCATGTTGCAGTTCATGGGGCTGCAAAGACTTAGATGTGACTTAGAGACTGAACAACAACAGCAACAGGAATGCAATTGATTTTTTTTAATGTTGATTTTGTTTTAACTTTACTGAATTTATTACTTTTAATAGTTTTTTTTTCATGTAGTTGTTAGGGTTTTCTATATATAAGTTCATGTTAACCTGCAAACAGATAATTCTACTTTTTCCTTTTTTATTTGAGCACCTTTAAATTATTTTTCTTGCCTAATTTCTTTAGTTAGGTATTATACCAGTTCTATATTTAATGAAGTGAGAGTGAGCACTCTGGTCTTAGTCTTGTTCCTGACTTTGAAGGGAAACCTTCCAACCATTCACTGTTGAGGATGACAGCTGTAGGCTTGTCAAATATGACCTTATTATGTCAAGGTACATTCCTTTTATACCAACTTTGTTGAGCTTTTTTTTTTTTTTTTTAAATCAAGAAAGGATATTGGATTTGTTAAATTTTTATGTATATATTGATATCATCATATGATTTTTATTTTTTATTCTACTAATGTGACATATTACATTTATTGATTTGGGTATATTGAATAATTTATTCATCACAGGATGAATCCCACAAGATCATAGTATATGATCCTTTGAATGTGCTGAATTTGGTCTTCTTGTATTTTGTTGAGAATTTTTGTATGTAAATTCATTGGAAGTATTGGCCTGTAGTTTTCTCATAATGTCTTTATCTGGCTTTGGTATTAAAGTAATGTCCTTATGAAATGAGTTTAGGAGTGTTACCTTCTCTTCAATTTTTGAAGAGTTAGAGGGGTGGTATTGATTCTTCTTTAAATTTTTGGTACAATTCGCCAATGAAACCATCCAGTCCTGAACTTTTGGAAGGTTTTTGATTATTGATTCAATACTCTTAACTGATTATTGGTCTGTTCAGATTTTCTCTTTCTTCATGATTCAGTCTTGGTAGGCTATATGTTTCTAGGAATTTATCCATTTTTTCTAGGTCTAATTTGCCATCTTTTAATTGCTTATAGTAATATTTTATGGCCTTTTGTATTTCTGTGTTATCTATTATAATGTTTCTATTTTCATTTATAATTTTTTCCTATTGAGTCCTTTCTTTTTTCTTGGTTATTCTAGTTAAGATTGGTCATTTTTGTTTATCTTCACAAAGAATCAAATTTTAGTATATTAATCTTGTCTATTGTTTTTCTATCATCTATTTTATTTATTTCTTCTCTAATCATTATCTCTTCCTTCTCTTAACTTTGCTCATGATTTGTTCTTTTTCTAGTTCCTTAAGGTGTACAGTTAAGTTGCTTACTCGAGATTTTTTTTTCTTGGTGTTTACATTTATCAACTCTAAACTTTCCTCTTATAACTGGTTTTGTTTTATACCACAACTTGTGGTGTGTTTCATTTTCATATGTCTCAAGATATATATTTTAATATATTCTTTTCCTTTTGTTCTGGGTCCATTGGATATTCAGGAATGTGTTAATTTCCACATATTTGTGAATTTTTTTGCTTTCCTCTTCTTACTGATTTCTAGTTTCATGACAATGTGTTCAGAAAAAGATATTTATATCTTCTTGAATTTGTTGAGATTTGGTTTGTGACCAAATATATGATCACTTTTAGAAAATGTTTCATGTGTGCTTGAGGAAAATGTGTGTGTCTTTGTTGCTGGATGGAATGCTCAGTGTATGTCTTTTAGGATCATGTGATCTGTGTGTGTGTGTGTGTGTGTGTGCATGCATTTGCTCAGTCGTGTCTGACTCTGCAGCCCCGTATACTGTAGCCCACAAGGCTTCTCTGCCCATTGAATTTTCTAGACAAGAATACTGGAGCCAGTTGCCATTTCCTTCTCCAGGAGATTGTTCTGACCCATGGAGCAAATTTGCATGTCTTACATCTCCTGCATTGGCAGGTTGGTTCTTCACCACTAGCATTACTTGGGAAGCCCATAGTCTTGGTCAAATCGACTATTTCTTTATTGATTCTCTGTCTGGATGAGCTTTCCATTGTTGAGACTACAGTATTAAAGTCCCAAACTATTTTGTAGGTAAGAACACAGGCTGTGTTGAGCAATCAAGAAGAGCTGGGCTCCATGCCCGAAGGTACCAAAGACTAAGATCTGATGCTGCTCAGAGTCACTCATTAAGTTTCCTGGTTATGTAGGATCTGGGGGTATTCTTAACAGCTGGGCACTTGGGTAGGGCTGCTAACTTGCCTCTCTACAAGTGGACAGTAGGATGGACTCTGTGGCTGTCAGATATCCTGGAGGGGCAGGATTGCTGGCTAGACTCAGCAGTTGGGTAGGAGTGCAAATATGCTCCCCTGCCTAGGCAGGCCTTAGGATGTGCTCTACAGCTGCCAAGACTCTGTAGCTATGTTTTATGGTGCACAGCTATAGTGCAACAGGAGGCAATGATGAGGCATTGGGTGGGAATACAAATGTGCCTCCCTACCTGGATGAGACCATGAAATAAGCTCCATGCCAGTACATCTCACTGGCTGAGGATCCAAATCAGGCAGAAATCTGAACTAAGTTCCATATCAAGATAAAGCCACTGGCCACTGGACGAGATCTCTAATTGGGTGTCACTGAAAGCAGAAGCCAAGATCTGAGTGCATTCATTGCTATAAGCACTGCCCCTTTCTACATTTCTATATGATCCTCAGAGGTCAAGCTTGGTAAGTTTTCCCAGTAATTGTCATGAGATGAAATCCAAATGGAACTCCTGGGGAGCATCCTACAATGCTGAATGTCCACAGTGGGTACTCTGTTTTCCACTGGAAAAACTGTTGGCCCATGGGAGCTTCTTTACTATACCCAGGCTGGTGACTCAGTCAGAGTGTAGACTATCCCTTTAACTTTTCTAACTAACTCGCTTTGTCTTGGCCTCTGTTTTACAGTGGGGTATTCTAGCCTCATGCCTGGGTTCCCAGGATTTTCACATTAGGGTCCTATTGGTGGGCAGTTTCTAGTTGATTTTCTTGTGATGGGGACCGAAGTTGGAAATGTCCCATGACATCATTTTGATGCTATCAGTCCCCATTTCTATGAATTTGACTATCCCCAGGTACTTCATATAATTAGAATTATATAATTTGTATATTTGTGTCTGGCTTATTCCACTTAATGCAATATCCTCGAGATTTACCAATGCTATAACATGTGTCAGAATATATTACTCTTTAGGAATGAATAATATTACATGTTATGTGTATATCATATTTTGTTTATCCAATAATTCATCATTGACATTTTGGTACTTGCTCCTTCAGCTATTATGAATAATGTGTCTGTGAACATTAATGTACAAATATTTGTATGAGACCCTGCTTTCAAATATTTTGGATATTTATCCAGAAGTGGAATTGTGGGGTCATACAATAATTCTATATTCAGTTCAGTTCAGTTCAGTCGCTCAGTCATGTCCAACTCTTTGCGACCCCATGGACTGCAGCACGCCAGGCCTCCCTGTCTATCACCAACTCCCAGAGCCTACTCAAACCCATGTCCATTGAGTTGGTGATGCCATCCAACCATCTCATCCTCTGTCGTCCCCTTCTCCTCCTGCCCTCAATCTTTCCCAGCATCAGGGTCTTTTCAAATGGGTCAGCTCTTCACATTAGGTGGCCAAAGTATTGTAGTTTAAGCTTCAACATCAGTCCTTCCAATGAATACCCAGGCCTGATCTCCTTTAGGATGGACTGGTTGGATCTCCTTGCAGCCCAAGAGACTCTCAAGAGTCTTCTCCAACACCCAGTTCAAAATCATCAAGTCTTCGGCACTCAGCTTTCTTTATAGTCCAACTCTCACATCCATATGTGACTACTGGAAAGACCATAGCCTTGACTAGACGGACATTTGTTGGCAAAGTAATGTCTCTGCTTTTTAATATGCTGTCTAGGTTGGTCATAACTTTCCTTCCAAGGAGCAAGAATCTTTTAATTTCATGGCTGCAATCACCATCTGCAGTGATTTTGGAGCCCTCAAAAATAAAGTCTCTCACTGTTTCCACTGTTTCCCCATCTATTTCCCATGAAGTGATGGGACCAGATGCCATGATCTTTGTTTTCTGAATGTTGAGCTTTAAGCCAAGTTTTTCATTCTCCTCTTTCACTTTCATCAAGAGGCTTTTTAGTTCCTCTTCACTTTCTGCCATAAGGGTGGTGTCATCTGCAAATCTGAGGTTATTGATGTTTCTCCCAGCAATCTTGATTCCAGCTTGTGCTTCATCCAGCCCAGCATTTCTCAGGATGTACTCTGTATATAAGTTAAATAAGCAGGGTGACAATATACAGCCTTGACGTACTCCTTTGCCAATTTGGAATTATACTAAATTGTTTAAGGTTCCATAATACTGTTTCCTCTAGCAGTTGCTATGGGTTTTATAGTCCCACAAATTGTTCTCCATATATTCCTCACATATTTTCTTATTGTTATTGACTTGTAGGAGTTTTGTTGTTGTTGTTGTTGTTGGTTTGTTTGTTAGCATTCTGGGTATTAACTCCTTATCAGATAATATTACTTGCAAAATATTTTCTCCCATTCATTGAGTTGCCTTTCACCCTATTGATTGTTTATTTGTTTTATGCCCAGGAAATTTTAATTCTCATATGATCAACTTGTCTATTTTTAACTTTTTATCTATGCTTTTAATGTCATATCTATTGGTGTCATTGACAAATCCAGTGTCATGACACTCTCCCCTTATATTTTCTCCTAAAATTTTATATGTTTTACCTCTCATGCTTAGACTTTTAAAGTCCTTTTTGAGTTAATTTTTTGTATTAAGGCCAGGGTCAAACTTCATAGTTTTCAATATGTATGTACAAATTTTCAATGTACAACTATGTTGTACATAGTTTTCAATATGTACAACAAAATATCATTTGTTAAAAAGACTGTCTTTATCCATCAAATGATCTTGTTATTTTTGTTTAAAATCATTTGATCATATATATGAGGGTTTACTTTGGGGTCTCTATTCTCTTTCATTGCTATGTCTCTATTTATGCCAGTATCATACTGTTCTGATTATCATAGCTTTGTAGTAAGTTTTGAATTTAAGAAGTATGAGAACTTCAAGATTGATTTATCTATTCAGGGTATCTTGAGATCCACTTGAATTTTTAAAATGATTTCTCTATTTCTGTAAAAGCATTGCTATAATTTTATTAGAAGTACATTAAATTCATGAATCCCTTTGAGTAGTATTGGCATCTTAATATTGTCTTCCAATCCATGAACATATGATGTCTTTCTATTTATTTGTGTCTTCTTTAATTTCTGTCAGAAATATTTCATAGTTTTCCGTCTACAGGTATTTGTTTCCTTGGATAAGAGTATTCATATATAATTTATTCTTTCAGACATTATTGTAAATATAATTTTTTTCGTTTCCTTAATAGGTTGTTTACTGTTACTGAATAGAAATGCAACTTAATTTTGCATATTGATTTTGTATCCTATAACTTTGTTGAGTTTGTTCATAAATTGTCAAGGGTTTGATATTTTTATTTTGTTCATATATCATTTTCTGATTTCCTTTTGTTCTTTGTCCACATTATAGTTTAGTTCTTTGAGAATTTTAAGGTAGGAGTTTTAAAGTCTTTGTCTAGTAAGTCTAAAGCCTAAATTTCTTTAGGGTTCATTTTTGGAGATTCATTTTATTCCTCTGAATGGGCCACATTTACCTATTTCTTATTGTGGTTTGTATATTTCTTTTTGAAAATTGGACATTTGGGAAAAAAAAAAAACAAACAGCCAATTTCCCTGTCTTTGCAGATTGATTCTATGCAGGGGAAGGCCTTTACTAATCAGCCTGACATAAAGGCATAAAGTCTTCCTAGGCTTTTGTGGGCATGCACCTTCTCTGGAACTTTCCCTCTCTGTGCTTTCCCCCATTGTTTCCCCATATACATGACTGTTTTTAAATGTCTTAATGTCCTAAAGAGTGTCACCCCTGCTTCTTCTCATTGCATTAGACATTCCGTTGTGTTCTTCTATCTGTAATCTATGGTCTTCCTGAGGTTTCCACATGTTTTGGCACCTGATATACAAATATTGCCACTATAGAGAAAGAAGAGGTTTTCTTTCTACTTTATTAGGTTCTGTATCTAAAAGTTAAATTGATATTAGGCAGATTTAAAGGAGGAAAAACAACTTTAATTACCTATATATGAATAGGAGTCTCACAAAAATATGAGACTCAAAGAGGCAGCCAGATGACTGAGGTTAACATACCATCCTAAGATAAGAAGAGTAAGGGTTTAGAACTTCTAGGTGTAAGGAAGGCAAATTTTAGGAAGATAAGGAAAGAAAATGTATTTAAAATTAATGTTGCTTTATTATGCTGATAAGATTCTCTAAGGAGAATAAAGTTATTTTTGGAAATAGCTCTCTATCTGGTATAGATATCTTTTCTAATGGAAATTTCCTTTGCGGATTTCCTTTCCAATAAGGAAATTTAGACTTTCTGTCTACTTTAGGTTACCTACTTTAGGCAGGTAAGGGGGAGGTAAAGAGGTTTTCCTGAGTTTTTTGGTTCCTTATTGCCTTCAGCTCAAAATAATTCATATACAAAAGTGGCATACTTGGGGGTGGCATACTGTGAATGCCTTCATCATCAGTCCTATGTGATTTCTGAATCAGACAAGACAAACCTTGTCCTTTGGGTAGCTGCCGGATGAGATAGAATGTTGCAAATACATTTCACTTTTTTTCCTTTGACTCAAGTGAGGGACTAGGAACTGGCCTTCCATTGGACCACACTGTGCCTTCTTCTGACTCCAGACTGGGACAGAGTAAGCAGAAACACCAAGATAATTTCCTGCCAATTTGAATGTGACTTTTTCTTGATTGGGTATTCACTTGGTTGCTGCATATTCTTGACTGGTTTTTAGAGCTCCAACAGAGCTACTTCACTCGGTCTGTTGGCTTTTACTTGATATTTCCCTGGGTGAACAAAGGTCTGAAGCTTCCCAGTTTACCATTTTGCTCGTTTTTTGACTCCTATATAATCTTACTTGGTTTAGAACTTGGGTGGGGAGGGGGTAGTTTTTATGTACTTCACCCTCAGATTTTTTTAACCCAATGTTACTGGGACAATGATGGATGAGGAAATTATGATGCCTGCATTCATTTACATTTTATAGAAAGGGAAGACAAAAATAAGTAAGTATATAAAGAGCTAATAAATAAACAAATAGAAAATGTGAATTAATCATGATCTAGACTCTACAGGAAGCAGAATCTAAGGACTGGATGATGGGAAGTGTATTAGTTTGCTGCAGTGGCCACAAGGTACCACATACTGAGGGGCTTAAAGAAACAGTGATTTGTTGTCTCAGAATTCTGGAGGCTAGAAGACTAGAAGCTACAGTTCACAGTTCTAGAAGCTTCAAGTTGTTCTCAGGGAGAATCTCTTCTTGCCTTTTCTAGCATCTGGTGTTTTCTGGTGACCCTTGGCATTCCTTGACTTGTATATGTGTCTCTCCAATCTCTATCTCCATCATCACATAGCTATTTTCTCCCTGTATATCTCTTCTCTTCTTAGAAGGATGCCAACCATATTAAAGTAAGGGCCATTCTACTCTGGTTGTTGTGTCCAATTCTTCACGACCCCATGGACTGCAGCACGCCAGGTTTCCTTGTCCCTCTCCATCTCCTGAAGTTTACCTAAGTTCATGCCCATTGAATCTATAGTGCCATCCAACCATCTCATCCTCTGTCACTCTCTTTTCATTCTACCTGCAATTTTCCTCAGCACCCGGGTCTTTTCCAATAAGTTGGCTGTTTGCATCTGGTGGCCAAAGTATTGGAAGTTCAGCTTCAGTATCAGTCCTACCAATGAGTATTCAGGGTTGATGTCCTTTAAGATTGACTTGTTTGATCTCTACTCTTGTATGACCTCATTTTAACCTAACCAGTTATTTTGGCAACAAACCTATTTCCAAAAAAAGTGACATTTTGAGTTACTGGAAATTAGAACTTCATGTTTCTTTTTGGAGGGGCACAATTCAACACACAACAGGAGGTGATGCAAGTTTAAACAGAGGAGGCAAGGAAGATCTCTCTCCAGACAACGTATTTAGGACTAGATTTGAGGCAATGAATGTAGTGGAATGACCATGGAAAAATAAGCTCATGGAGCTGATGTGCAGAATACATGCAGCAGCCTTCATGGGAGGAAAGCCTCAGTGTGTTTGAGAAATTGAAAGAAGGCCAGTTTGGCTGGCACTTCACAGCAGCGGGATGTAGGGCATGAAATGAAATTGGAAATGCAGCAAGCAGCTGGATCATGAGAGCCTAAATGTTGGGCTTGATTCTAAAAACTCTGGGATGCCCCTCTAGGCTGTATTTGCTCCAATCTTCCTGGCTGCTTGTGGAACAGACTAGAGATCAAAAGCATAGATGAGGGGAGACAGCTTAGAAGCTCAGACTCATTCAATGATATCTTCAGTCTTTTTGACTTTTCAAAGGGGACAAAAGTGAGAGGGACAAAATACATATTTCTACTATGTATTATGCAGATAGAAAAGGGAGAAATGATGATATGAAAGAGACAAATGCTTAGGAAGAAAGTAATCCTGAGCACAGTACAGAAACTGGTCTGTTCAGGAGGAGGAGTGGCTAGAAAAGGGGATGTTTGAAACCAATATCTCACTGTCCTGTAATGTATCATGATCGCAGAGAGCAGGCTGTGGCCATCAGTGGAGATGACTGGGATGGGGTGGGAGGGGAGTCACTGGGAACAAAGAGACCATGGAAAGAAGAGAGCAGAGAGCAGGATGAATCTTTTAAGTGGCACTGGATCGGGTAAAGAGAAAGGCCATCAGACCCAAAGCACAGCAAGATGAAGTGAAGATGGTACAGTGTAAAAGAAGGCAGGGTTTTGCAGCCAGATAGGGAGATAGGCTCAGAAGATACGATGCACTGAGATCAAGGAGATAATGGAGCAGAGAGAAAAAAGAAAACAGTCTCTGTTTGAGATGCTACAGGAAAAGTAGAGACTGGAGAACAATCAGTTTTTAAACAGGGAAAAGGGGGTGGCAGACTCTTCCACAAAGCAGTGGAGGATTTAGAGGAACTTGATGAAGAAGACACAAATGTTCCATCAGCTAGAATGGAAGATTAGGGAGGAGGGAAGGCAAGGGGTTTGATGGCCTGGATCCTGGGATGTGCAGAGCACTGCACAGGGTTGCATTTTGTGGACAGAATCATCTGTATGTGTTCACTAATATTTTAGTAGACCAAGAGAACTAGGTCAACCTTAGATAAGGCAGGGATGTGAAATTCTCTGAGATTACAGAAAACAGATGTCAGCATTAGTATCTGTGTAGCCTGGGTAAGCTGAAAAGATTAATAACAGATAGCAAGCATGGTGCCTTGTCCTTACTGGGTTGTACACAGTATGGAGGGAGGCAAGGAAAGAGAGGGACAAAATCTCCCTACACTTGAAAAGCATCTTATACAGTTGTACAGAGCCTGAAGGGATGAGTAAAAATGCAGAAGTAAAATTAAAACTAGTAGAATAATATAGAACTTTTATTCTCTGTAAAAAGTTCTGCCTCTGAAATTCTTCATTCATGACAAATTGATTTCATTCTCTCCAGATCATCCTCGGCTTCTGAAGAGGGTGTTGCCACCCACCACCATGACCACCACTCGAGACTGAAGCCTCCTTCCCCTGTGGCTGGAGTGTTGCCGTTGAAGGCTGTCAGCTGATTTCCTTCCTGGGACTTTCCCCCAAAAGGGTCTGGAGGGAGGATAGCATACATACAATGACTAATCCAGGGTGGCTCTCAATGGGGGACCTTTTTTCAAATTTCAAAAGTCTTATTTTGAGGCTAGGGGACTCATGAACAAAAATCAAAGTCAAATTTATTTTCTTCTTCCTTATGTTCATGGGCCTGTGTTTCTTTTCTCCACATAGATGTGCAAAGCTTTTTGCATTTCAGTGCTAAGGTCACAGTTTGGAGGGCCTGGCATTTTCAGTGGCTAGTTTGCCTGACTTTATAGGGGAGAAGATAGAGGCAGGAGTTTGAGGTGAAGAGAGCCAGCCTTAGAGATGGACGTCCCAACTGCTGGTAAGATTGCTGGGAAAGGGGGTGTCTTCTGGTCAGTGGAGTCCTGTAGCCCACTCTTATGTGGGTTTCTGGGGGAATCTGAAGAAGCAGAAATATCTGGGGAGGGGGTGCATTGCTCCCCTTTCAACAAATTTTAAGGAGATATGTTGACATGGCATTTGTTAAAAATACACACACACACACAAATGCAACACTTTAGTTTGATGTGTTTCAAAGTCTGCATCATCAAAATCACCAGATCACCTGGATTGTTTGCTAAGACACAGGTTGCTGGGCCCCACCTTCAGAGTTTGATACAGTAAAGGGAGCTAAAATGTCCATTTCTAAAAACTTCCCAGGTGATTCTGATGCTGCTGTCCAGAACCATTGTGTTAGAGAAAACAGATTGAAAGTGAGACAAGACACATAACATAGCCCAAAGCTGTCTTTTCAGTCCATTTGCTTGCCAACTGCAAGCTGAAGTGCCTCCCACCTTATCCCTCAGCTCAGGACCCCATTGTTAGAATGTGGCTCTACCTCTTCCTTGATGGCATCTGGCACTCTGGATCTGTAGACCCAGGTCCTAAACGGAGCTGCCAGCCCTCACCTGGACCATGCTGGCTCCAGGGAAGTAAAATTGATGTGATTGCTTGTGCAGTTTGAGTAATGTACTAAACTGACCAATAGGTGGCAAGAGTGGGGCTAGGGTTCAACAGGTGACGCACTCATTCAGCTGGGGACCTGGAGTGGGTTGCACCTGTCCCCCGCACATTTTTTGCACAAAGCATCCTCTGTCCCTCAAGCTACATACTGTCTTAGGGGGAGAGTGATCAAGTCTGCCCAGAGCAGGGTCTTTTTTCTAATTTGCATAGAGGCCTAGTTTACCTGTGCTGAGTCCTACATAGAAGGGCAAAGTGAGAACACAGCTGGAAAGGTTTTTTTTAAAACCCCCAAAAGATCCTTGGGTGCATGTGTGACTCTGTAGAGAAGAACCAGGTTTCCTCAGAGTAAGGGACATTGGGCTGAGTGAGTTTCGATGTGCTTTAGAAAATAGAGGAATGTTACACTTCTTGTCCCTGAGCACATTACCACTTGTTATCAGTCTCTGCATTACCTGATGGGTGGCTGAGCTCAGTGGGTCCCAGTTGTAGGCAGCCTCAGGGACACCAGGGAACTTGTTAGAATCATGCATTTTGGGACCCAACCCAGCAGTGCTGAATCAGAAAACCTGGGGTGTGGACCAGCTGGCTGTTTAACAAGCTCCCCCCAACCAGATGATTCTGATGTGTGTTAGAGTTTGAGAGAAACTGGCTTAGAGCATCCCACCTCCAACAGGCCTAGAACTCTAAGGATCTTATTACATCAGATCCTGAGGCTGTAATCCTGGGAGCAATCTGTTTCTTCTGGCTGATGAAAAGTCAGGGGTTGTGGAGAGTGACAAGACAGCAGGGCCATCATTCGAAGTGTATTGTTCCTTGTTTAAATGGGCCCTCTGGGACCCTTGCTTCACATTCTCAAAACAAATAATGATTATATGTGGCGAAATGCAGGATTCCACCGCAGTGTGGAGTTTGCAGAATCAAATTGGCTTCCTTCACCACCTCCAGATTCTTTCTCCCTACTAGTTTGGTGCCAGAATTGGCTTTTTGCCTTCAGTATTTTTACCTCTTTATATCTTTCACCCTTCTCTATTCAGCCCTCAACTTCCATTTTTTTTTCATTTAATTGATAACCTACATTTCGGAATTGTCATGGAAAACACCTTGATTTAATGGTTCTTGCAGATTCTAGAAATGGAGGCAGACACACAGGGTCTCTGGGTCTCTGAGCCCTCCTCCAGGTTTAGGATGGCTTTCCTAATAGCTATCCACTCCTTTGTAATGAAGAGGAAACTGGGAAGAGAGTTATATCCTTATACCTTTAAAATAGGAGTTGATTTGCTGATAGTGGCCTTACATGACAAAAATGGTATTTTATTCATAATCCAGTGACCATAGCTTTAAGATCAGAATTAGGGTGGACTGGCAAGCTGAAAAAAATTTCCTGATTATATTTATCACACTAAAGTAAGATTTAAAAAACCCATATATTTCCTGTGAGTAGCAAGGTAGAAATTTACTTTGGAAATAAGCATCATAGGGTAATGCTGACTGAAACTGTAAATTCTAAACAGTCTTAGAATTGATAAATGGGATTATTTAAGCTAAATCAAGTTTAAAGAATATGAAAATATCCAATTCTTTTAGAAAATTTTGGTATTAAAAAAGAGCGGGTTACAATAGCGAGAAGAAATCTTCCTTAAGTGTAGTTTACATTTAATATGGATCATGTTATAGGAGAGCATTTCTTTAAAAGTTTCAGCACAGAATTGCTAGCCATAAACCTAATTCTTGCTGATTCACCTGTTTTTGATCAATGCTTCTTTGACAACACGGTTTAACAATGTCAGAAAATATACTTGGTTATTTCCCTGAAATACTAATGTGAAACTACTTGGTGTAAAGACAATTTTAGCCCCGGATTGCCTATGGTGGTTTTGCTAGAGGAGCCTGTTAAATTAGAATGTATTAATCTGCAATGTGTGGTTGCCTGTCCATCATGGCCCGATTTTATCTGCTTTATAAATGAGGTTTTTAATTTAGAATCTGGACACTGCAAGAAAGCCTTAGGCACCCAGTAGTAACTACAGTCGGTTATGTGAACAATCTGAAACAAAAGAATCTGGTGCACTTTCAATGAAATTATTTTAATTCATTGAATTCGCTGAGAATTCCAGTATTGACCATCTATTCCAGGAGCATGCAGTAGGTGGCACCTAAACGCTCTTTGGAGGCAAGCAGGCGCCATTTAAGCAGGAGCATCCACCGCTGCAGCAGTTGGCACAGCTGAGAAGTCCGAGATTGAAGAGGGGAGGAGGCGGGGGAGGCTGCAGGATGGTGGAGTGGCAGTGACAGCTCCGGGCCCGCCCGGGCTGGGCGGCGCAGGTGCGCTGGGGGCGCGGGGCACACGAGCCCGGCCGCAGGTGCGCGGGGGCGCGGGGCGCCGGGCGCACGGGCGGGCACACAGCTGACAGCCCGTCACGGCAGCGCAAGGGAGCTCGCGCCCCGCCTACCTGCGGGAGGAGCCCGTATCCGCACAGCCTGCGCTGCCCGGTCCTATTCGAGGCGAGCTCAGAAGCAGCTCTGCGAAGAGTTGTGTTCATCCTCAGGTAACCGAGATTTTTCTTCCTTTGCTTTGGCCTCGCTGCTTCTGCACTGGAGCATTGACGGCTTTGGCATTCTTGTCTGCTAGTCCCTTAAAAGAGCTTAACGCTATCTGGGAGGGCGAGTCAGCAATATAAAGATTGGAGTAGATGAGAGAGTAAAAAAACTGCATTTCTGTATCCTTGTCAGAGAGAGTGAGCATCCTGATACTTTTATAAAAATATCCTTTTAAAAACATTTGAATCTTACACATTATTTGGAATTCCGAAGCAGGAGTTTGTGTTTTAGAAAATTATACGGTGCAGGTGTTTCTATTATGTAGAAGTTGATTTAATGGTTTTACGGGAGTCCTGAAAAGATCTGGTCCAAAGTGAGAGCACGTTAGAGGCTGCTGTTGTGTTTCAGCGTGTTTTCGTACTAGACCGGAGCTCTTCGCGGGCTTGGCTGAGACTTGACTAAATGTTTTAATTCTCCTTTTAAATAATGCATTTCATGATGTCTACATGTGTTTCTTCCTGTTTTGTTGCTGTAAGAAAAGAAGATGGGAAAGGCGCCGCACCCCATCTTTAGTTGTAAGATTGTGGTTCCCATAAGATGACAATGACTGCTGACTGCTCCCAGGCTCGCCTGCAAAGCATTGTCGGCTTTCCGCCTGGTGGGAACCTGCCTGAGTCTTCTGTCCTGAAAAATGCTGGTTTTCCCCTTTAAAACTCCAGTTCACCTTCGTATGGGGGTTTGGGAGACTTTTGAACTAGAAGCTCTGTGAATCATATTATATCCATTGAATGGTTATCTACATGGCTGTGGTGGAATTCAGTTTCTTCCCACTGTGCAGTGACACAACTTGCCTTCCTTAGGAATTTATTCTACATATTTGCCCACATTATTTTTTGAATGACCCTCTTCCATGTGAGAAGCTAGTCCTAGCATAGGGGACCTTTTCTGTTTTGAACTAAAAACTTGAGGAAAAATTTCTTTTTAAGGAAGATTTTCTAGGTAACAGTAAAAGGTTGGAGCATTTTACATTCCAAATCAGTCCAAATGTGCTTCTTTCCCAGTGACATTTGGATTTGAGGAGGTGGAGTGGGAGGGAGAGAAAAGGGGAGGATAAAATTAGAATAAATTTAACAAATTTGTAAGGGAATAATATTTTTTGGGGGGTCATTGCCTGAAATTGCAAATTATCAACAATTCTATCTTTGGAAATGCAGGAGATCCTATGGGCTGAGATGAAGGAAAATCCATAGTTCATTTTATAGAAACAGAAGACACAAAGCAGGGAAGCATTTTCATCCTATTTAACACATGGCATTTAATTTGGTAATAGGGACTCCAGTGCCCAGTGAACTCAGGAAGGGGGTGGGGAGAGGTGAGTGTTTCCACCATTGCACAGAACTGCTGCTCAGTTATCTCTGCAGATGGCAAATATATATGCACAGCTATTGCAGAAATCTCCAGAATCCTTTTCTTGTTACAGCTTTAGTAGAGTTTTTCCAAAGAAGAGACTCAGAAAACACTCAAATTGAATTCCAAGTTGTGGAAGTCCCTTTTCAGCTTGTGGCTAGCAAGTAACACTCTCAGCAATCAACAGTGCCATCTCACCACGGGAAGAACAGAGAAGACTTTATTCATTTCACGCTGTACATCTCCAAGGAACCACACCTGACTTTATTAGAAATATATTATTTCAGAAGTAAATACTGTCTCTACACTGAAATCTACGTATCTTAGTGAAAAATTAAAACCTTTGAAAACTAACAAGGTTCTCTTATCAAAAAGAGAGTATAGCTGTGAAAACAAAATCGTATGTTCACTTTTCTAATTTTGTGGCCATACTTGATATATATTAGTATATTGGAAATTAACCTATTAATTTAGACAAAATCATTATTTTTCCCCAAGATAAAGGCAATCAGTTTTTGCACAGGAGAATTTCTTTGTTACAAAGAGGAATGTTTGGCTATCTGGGTGAGGAGGTTGCCTGCCAGCTGTTTTAAGTTAAAATGGACTCAGTGCTGACCTGTAACTTTCAATTCAGAAGACCATGATGCCCCATTAGCACTTCTATGTTGAATTGAGTTTGTCTGTTTTGTTGGTCTGCCCATTATCTATTTATCATCCAGCTATCAACCATCTATTTATCTACTTAGTATGGATGTTTATAATGGATAGATGTCTCTTTAAAGGCAGACTGATTTCTAGGACACTAATTGGTGTTAGGTATGATTTTTCTAGGAAAATAGCCACTCTTAAAAGGGGAGCTGATGATTTTCATGTCATGATTGCTAATATTCTTTTACACATTAAATTGATGCATGCATGCACATTTAACATTTAACATAAAATTATGTTTTATTTCAATCATTTTGAAATTAGTTTAATTTCAAATTATGTTTTAGTTTTTATTTTTATTATGTGGCTCGCAAGTCTGTGTTTGTTGACCAGGTAAGTATTTTTTAAAATATTTGGAACAAATGCCATCTCATCCTCTCTTCCTTTGCTTTTGTTATGGGCAAATTCAGGAAAGGAAGATTGCTTGTAGCTCTCTCCTTAGTGCAGTTAAGTGTCTTCCCATAAATCAGTACCGTCCAATAGAACTAAAGTGTGTAAGCCACATGCATAGTTTAATATGCCCTAGTAGTCATGTTAGAAAAGTAAAAATAAACAGGTAAAATTAATTTTAATAATATATATTCTTTAACCCAGTATATTAAAAAATGACCATTTAAAGATGTAGTCAATACAAAATACTACTGAGACATTTTGCTGGTTTTTTTTTTTTTTTGGCTAAGTCTTATACTTACAGAGTACCTTGATTCAGATTAGCTATGCTTCCAGATGTCGATAGCCTGCATGGCTAGTGGCTGTTGAATTAACCAGCACAAATATAGAATGTTAACCTTTTGGCAAAGCAATTTAAAAACTGAAATATTAGGAGCTATTAAACTGGTTAAACACTATCAAAAATAAATATACGAATGATCTTAAATTGCTATAAGACCTGTGTCCTACCCTTCCTTGCCATTAACTAGTTGTGCGGTCTTGAACTTATTTTTACTACTTTATCAGTAAAACAAGAGGATTGGGTCAAACACTTCCCTTGATTTTATGAAAAATAACCAGTAGATATGAATTCAGCCCACATGCAGCTTAGCGAGCTACTGTAGCAGAGACAAAGGGAGCAGACCTTATGCTGGACATTGCTGTTTTGCACAAGTTTGCCTTGGTCCAGTTCCTGATGACAGATGTCAGCATGTGAGGTCCCATGCCTCATTGGAGGTCATTCCATTTTCATATTTAAATTACTGGACGAGTAGCAGCAAGCCTATTGGAAAATCAAGAAATAGTAAGCTAGCATTTAGGTCTTTTTATATTATCCTTCACTGGCATACATATCTTCAATGTTGTTATCTATTTGTTTCAACACCATTAAATAAAGTTTGGTTAATTGTAATACTTTATAATTGACTGATCCATGAGTAGTGACTTCTGGTTTGGGGTAGGGGTGTTGAAAATTTTTAATTAATTTTTATTGGAGTAGAGTTGCTTTAAAATGTTGTATTAGTTCCTGCATATAGCAAAACAAATCAGCTATATGTATACATGTACCTCCTTTTTTTTTGGATTTCCTCCCCATTTAGGTCACCACAGAGCACTGAATAGTTTCCTGAACTATTATATATAGTAGGTTCTCATTAGGTATCTATTTTGTACATAGTATCAACAGTGTATACATGACAATCCCAATCTCCCAATTTATCCCCTCTCCATTTCTGTCCTTGCGTTGTACGTTTGTTTCTATGTCTATGTCTCTATTTCTGTTTTGCAAATAAAATCATCTTTCATTTTTCTAGACTTCACATATATGCATTAATATATAATATTTGCTTTAGTAGTGACTTCCTGGTAGTTCAGCTGGTAGAGAATCCTCCTGCAATGTAGGAGACCCCAGTTTGATTCCTGGTCAGGAAGTTCCCCTGGAGAAGTGATTGGCTACCCACTCTTTGGCTTCCTTGGTGGCTCAGATGGTAAAGAATCTGCCTGCAGTGTGGGAGACTGGGGTTCGATCCCTGGGTGGGGAAGATCCCCTGGAGGAGGGCATGGCAACCCACTCCAGTGTTCCTGCTTATAGAATCCTATGGACAGAGGAGCCTGGTGGGCTACAGTCCATGGGGTCGCAAAGAGTCGGACACGACTGAGTGACTGAGCACAGCATAGCAGAGAGACTTCTTGACACATTGATATGAATGTCCTTATGAAAAGATGTCAGTTTCTTCCCCCAGTCTCTGGATAGCTTCTGTGATCAATGAGTGCTGGTGGGGGCCTGGGTACAATTTCTATCATATGACTCTCTGCCTTGGAAAGGATTGTAGGACATTTAAAGAGAACTATGTTTTGTGTGAAAGGAGTTTATATGCTATTTTTCTAAAGCTAATGAATGTCTGGAAAGTGAATGTTTTCTGAAGAAATAAGAGAACAGAGGAACTTTGTATTAGGCCTTTCTATAGTAATGAATTTCTCTGTCTCTTTCTTTCCCCTTGCTCCTACCCCTCTCAGTTTCTGAAGCTGGGCTCCAGAAAGGTCTAGCTACTTACCAGTATTTAGACAGAGAAGCCTTTGCAGGGGTAAACTTTCCTTCCTATGTCCTCTTTACACTCAGATTGTTTTATTGGAGCACCTCTATGATTTTTGAATTTGGACTTTATCTTTGAATGATACTGAGCAAAGACGAAAAATGATCAGTACCCGGTCTTTGCATCCAGAGCAAAGCCAGTTCTCTCAGGTCTCTGTCACTTTAAAAATCCAGCACAAAGGCATTTTCCTTTTGGTATGAACTTGAATGTACCTCCCCAAACCCCATGCCCAGCTGCCACCCCGTCATTACACGCACACCTATAAGAGCAGTGGATTATCTCATTGCATTATTGAAATAGTCCCCTGAGATTTTAAGAAAGGCCTTTGTGGAATAGTCTCTGACACTTAAAGATTGTGCTTCTCTTTGGAGGCCCCTTTAGACTTTGTGGGTTCCTGACCACAGAATGGTGGTCAAGAGGGCACCACAAAATGTACATCTGACCTTACTTTTTTTTTTGAGGTTTATGTAAGTGTACATCTGTGTAAAGTCTGGGCAAGCTACATGCAAGCAAAATGGGGCTGGGAATGTTGAATGATAGAAATGACTAGGTGACCTACATTTTTAGAAGAATCTAAATTTTCCAGGATATCATGATAACCATGTGTTTATATATTTTCTATCATTTCAGGTGGACTTACAAATGGCACTCTATGTACCTCCTCTTTGTTCTTTCCTTTTTTAAAAACGATAGTTTAAATTCCTCTAAATATACCATCCGTTTCAAAGTGCTCCATGTTGTTGGAGCCAATATTTAAACATAAAGAATGAAAATGTGGATAGAGAGAATGTTTAGTGATCTCAGAGCAGGGAAGAATTTTCTAAGGATGGTGCCAAACTGGGATCCTAAAGAGGAAAAGTTTCTTAAATTGGGCTTCACAGAAATTTTTAATTTCTCTCTAGGAAGAAGAAACAATAGCAAAGGATGAATGGCAGCTGGGAATAAACATTTGAAAAATATTTCAGATGAGGTCTAATTATCTTAGTATGGTAGGTCTCAAATGTTAAGCACCCAAATCACCTGATGAGATAGTTATACCTGCAGATCCCCAGAGACTGTGATTCAGTGGGGCCAGAGCAGGTGGAACGTGGTCCCAGATGAGCAGGATAGCTCTGGTCTGCTGAGACGAGTTTGAGAATGACCACCTTGAAGTAGGGTAAATACCATCCTTGCAAACGAATAGAAATCTGAGCAGAGGGCAGGAACATGCAGGCCTCAGATACAAATTACTTGGAACATATGAAGAAATCCTCTGCTGCTGCTGCTAAGTCACTTCAGTTGAGTCCGACTCTGTGCGACCCCATAGATGGCAGCCCACCAGGCTCCCCCGTCCCTGGATTCTCCAGGCAAGAACACTGGAGTGGGTTGCCATTTCCTTCTCCAGTGCATAAAAGTGAAAGTGAAGTCACTCAGTCGTGTCCGACTCCTAGCAACCCCATGGACTGCAGACTACCAGGCTCCTCCGTCCATGGGATTTGCCAGGCAAGAGTACTGGCGTGGGTTGCCATTGCCTTCTCCAAAGAAGTCTGATCCTCAGTCTCACACAAATCAAATACAATTAAATCAATCATGAGAAACAGACTTCTTGTTACATGGGGAGTAGCTACAACTTTGATAATACACCCACACTGGGCTATGCCAGGCCAAGGAACTAGCACCGTCACACATTACTAGGACAATTTGGTAGTAATTTTGGAGAGCAACTGGCAGTCTCTACCAAATTTAAAATGCACATACAGTTTGATACAGTATTTTTATTTATAGGAGGTTAGTCAACTCAAAAATGTGATGAGAGTTTGTTGAAAAAAAAAAAGCAATCAGTGGGAAATATAGTGATAAATGATAGGCCATTTAGTGAGTTCTATGTAGCTGGTATGTAGTTCTAAGTAGCCAGAGTCTAAACTGTTCCTAAGAGGCAGTGGGGGGAAAGGACAGTATATATGTAATTTTGCTAAAGGGGGAATACATGCAATCAAGCACATGTTTTTTAAGAAAGTTTCTACTGGTCTTGTGAAACTTCTGCTAATCATGAGAAACAGTCATCACCATGAAGGATGTTACTGCTTTTCTAGATATGAGGAGATATAGGAATTGGGCTCATAAAATCAGCTCCTGAGAATATCTAACTATCTGAAGACTTGACTTGTCAGTTTTCCCAGAGCAGAGAGTGCCTCATTTCTGCTTTCTGCCCTGAACTCCTTCAGGAGTGTTGGAGGTCAGCAGCTGCAGCAGCACATGGCTTAATCCTTGTAGAGGTCGATGGCAAGCACCCATGGCAAGTACCAATTTGTGGATGACAATGCAATTACTCAATTCTATCTTTTAGGACAATTCCAGGTTCCACTGAAGCTGTTCTACTTCTATTACAGAAATACGAGCCATATTTTGGGCACAGGGATCTTGCTCTACAACCCTGAGACAGCCAAGGTGACGCGAACCTTAATTTTAGGACTGGTACTAATTAGGAACTGTAAATCTTTATTTTAATGCAGCATTGAAAGGTATGTGAGTCCTAAACATTTTGTATCATCCCACTGCTTTCCCTTAAGACCCGTGAAGACCAGGAAGATCAGAGTTCTTACTCTGACTCCAGTCTCCTGTGTCCTGGCCCTTCACTGGTCAGCTGTATCAGGATACTTTTGTCCCTGGCATTAGGGCTTAGTTAAAATATTGATTCAAATATGCATGGTGTAAGTATAACTGATGTTATACAAGCAGGTGCGATATTAACCACTGGTATCATTGCTCAGAGGAGGGCATGGCAACCTATTCCAGTATTCTTGCCTGGAGAATCCCTGTGGACAGAGGAGCCTGATGGGCAACAGTCCATGGGGTCACAAAGAGTAGGATATGACTGAGCAACTAAGCACAGCACAGCACGTGGTTGCTCAGTGCTCAGCTTCTGATAATGCATCTCTAACTTTTTTGGTGAATCAGAAAACATACACAGTATCCATTATTCATTGCCTAACATGGTTATTGGGCTTCCCAGGTGGTTCAGTGGTAAAGAATCTGTCTGCTAAGACGTGAATTTGATCCCTTCCTGGGTCAGGAAGATCCCCTGGAGAAGGAAATGGCAACCAACTCCAGTATTCGTGCCTGGGAAGTCCCATGGACAGAGGAACCTGATGGGCTACAGTCCATGGGGTTGCCAAAGAGTCAGACTTAGTGACTAAACGACACCATTATTATTATTTTTCAGTAAATATGAGATGTTCTGAAAGTTGCTTGACAATAACTACATGTTAGTGTAGAAAAACGTCCTCCAGCATTTCATAATGCAGAGCTCCTTGTTCACTTGGTTCTAATTTGAATTGGCCAGAATTCTTTAAGGGTTTGCTAAACTTGAGTTGAAATGCAGGTTCTGCTATTTACTAGCTTCGCATCAGTGCACTGTTACCGTAACCGCCTAAGGTCTCAGCTCCTTTCTCTGTAAATGGGGCTGCTGATAACTAAATCAGAGACATTTCAAAGATCAGACTTTCCTGGGACCTCTCAACACTGGCTAGATCATCAGGACTCCTGGGTTGTGCTGGTGGTCGCTATCTTATCAGCGTCTTAATGATTCTTCTCTCTCACTATCTCAGATTTATTCTCTTACACGGCCTGGCCTGAAGCCCATTGTCTCATAGTTGCACTTTGGTTCTGGATGGAATTCTGGCCTTCAGTTTTAGCTTCTCGTAATTTACCTAGTATGTGCACTCTCCAGTTCATCCTAAAATATTGATTTTGTTTCCTTTACAGCTTTGTCTTTAAGCTGGACCTACAGGACTCCCTATTTTGTATCTGGTTAAATCCATGTTTTCTCTTTCCGGAGCACTCTTTTCTTCTGGTCTTCAACTGAGCTCATTTCCCCACAGACAGTCCTGTAACTGAAGTCACAGTTTTGCAAGAATAGACCTTGCTTGATATTTTGTTATTCTGGTTTTGAGATATTTATCTCGGTAATGATTCCAGTGGTCCTGGCCTTGATTGGAAGCCTGCTGAGGGCAGGTAGTACTACATGTTGTCTGATGTTGATTGTCACTGGATTCTAGACACATCAGTAGCTGTAGCCTTTTACAGCAAATTTTGCCGCCCTGCCTAGTGACCAGAGAACAGACACAAGTATGTATTCATTGATTAATGGTTCTCAGCTCCTGACTGTATGCCCTTGCCTTTTGTCAGTCCATCAACTTCAGACTTCCTGGATATTCCACTCTCACCAAGGGTGTTCCCTCTGGTTTAGTCTTCTCCCTCACCTTATGCTCAAATGTCATCCAAGTGACTTCATGTTTTCCCTCCACCCCACTTAAATTCAACACCTGCAGCCACAGGGGATCTCATCAATGCAAGAGGCTTTCCCACTTCCAGAGGAACAGTGGAGCATGCGCTTCCTGACCACAGCATCCTGATTCTACAGCATCCTTGCTCAATTTCTCCTTGAGCCTCTCCCAGAACTACAATTTATCTTGCTAGTATATTCTGTTTCCTTCCCATTAACATTTAAACATATTCATGTCTCTTTAATCAAAACTGAGTAGCATTCAGCCTTCAATTCACAAGCTTTCCTCCAATTTACGATCAATCTCAGGAAATACTTCAGAGCTGCCTGTATCAATGTCTGTATTTCATGTATTAACGTGTGTGTCTCGTGCTCACTCTGAGTTTCCCTGGTGGCTCAGATGGTAAAGAATCTGCCCGCAATGCAGGAGACCTGGATTCAATCCCTGAATCTGGAAGATCCCCTGGAGAAGGGAATGGTAATCCACTCTAGTATTATTGCCTGAAGAATTTCATGGACGGAGAAGCCTAGTGGGCTAAAGCCCATGGGATCACAAATAGACACAACCGAGGGACTAACGCTTCACTTTTCCATGCTCACTCCTCAACCTACAGCAATCCAGCTTCCACCCAGGGTGCTTTAAGAACATCTCTCACTAAGGTCACTGATGATGTTCATTGCTTCTCAACCAGTGGGTGTTTTCAATTTCTCACTGTACTTCACAGCTCACCGCCAGTTCACGTAGTCAAGCCCTCTCTTTATTTTTGAAGTCCTCCCTTTCCTCGGCTTCCACAACATGCCCTTCAGTGCAGTTGTTTTTATTTCCACAATCTGGTCTCTCCTTCTCATAATTCTTTGCATACCCACTGCCTTTTCAAACAGTACATTTTGCAGTCTCCTGAGGTTCTATCTAGGTCCTATACTATTTTCTCTTTGTTCTTACAAGTCATCTCATCCACAGACTTGGCTTCAGTCCCTACCACAGCACAGATGACTTCCATGTCTGCAATCTGATCCCTGATGCTGCAGCTGCTCTGGATACATCCTCCACCTGTGCTCTATCTGCTGAAAATCAAACACATGACTTCCCCCCTAAAACCTGGCCTTTGATCTCATCCCATCTCTCCAGTTTCACCACTTGGAAACCTTAGGAGTTTTTCTTGACACTTTATTATCTCTTTGTGTCTTAACCCTTTCATCCACTAGCCATCACTCTTTGCTGTTGATGTCACTAACTGATGGGCATGCCACCCTCCTTCCAGTGTTTGGAGGGCTCCAGATATGGAGCATCAAATGTGGAGGGCTCTCTCTCTCCAAGGGGCCTGCAAACAGTCTTGGCCTGACTTTGTCAATACACTCCTGTAGTAGATGGCCATGGATGAGTCCTCTCCAGAGATAGAAATGCCCTGCCATTGACATAATGGTATGGTCCACACTAGTCCTCTGTCACCATAGCCTCAAAGCCATGTCTGAGATCCCACTTAGCCCACCACCAAAGCAAGGGTAATTGACACAGATAGTGATGGTCAGGTAGAGACGAAGCCAAGGTCTCTGCTCACGTTGCTCTTGCCTGAGGTGCATTTCTTGGCCTGTCCTTTCCAGTCTGTTCATTAGAACTCAATTGCAGATTCATTCACACACTGAACAGATTCTTTTTTTTTTTTTTAATTTTATTTATTTTTTTAAAGTGCTGGCCAACCTACTGGCAAATCTCATTCTTCATTTTATTTTTTTTTTGTTTTTTTTTTTTAATTGTGCACTCTTTATGGGCCAGGCAGTGTTCAAACACTGCAGAGACAGCAGTGTAAGAGACAGAAAAGACCTCTCTTGGAGGTTATAATATAGTGGAAATAAACACAGTTGTAAAAAGGCAAATTGTATTCAGAAAGGGATACATGCAATGGAAGAAAATTAAGCAAGAAGAGGCCTAAGACTGCTGAAATTGAGGCTGTTACTGTAAATCCAGTTGAAGGGTCAAGGAACTTCTCACTGAGAAGGTGACGTGTGAACACAGGCCTGCAGGAGGTGGTGGGCGAAAGAGTGGTCCAGGTAGGGGGACAGCCAGTTCAGAGGCCCTGAGGCAGGACCGTGACAGGTGTGTCCAGGTTGCAATGGGGAGACAAAGATGGCTGGAATGAAGCGAGCAGGGGGCAGAATGGCAGCAACTGAGAGCACAGGTTGGGGCAGAACCCTTTACCTTTCACTCTCAGGGAGACAGGGGGACCAGTGGGCTTCAAGCACAGGAATGATGTAATCTAGTGCCTGGGGGAGGCTCTGGTTGGAGTGGCTCAAGGCTTGAAGCAAATGACCGCTTAGGAGGCTGTGGTAGTGATCCAGTTAAGAGGTGATGATTGCTGGGAGATCGTGAGGGCACTGGGGAAGTCTGGATGTGAAGATATCACTGGCACACTTTGCTGATGGAATGGGCAAGAGGTCCAAGAGAACCCGAGGGGTTTGGGAGGATTCCAAGGGGTTTGTCCTGGACACCCAGAAGGAGACTGTAGGCGTCGCTTAAGATGATGCAGATTATAAAGGGAGCAGTTTAGGGTGGATTTAGAGGGTTTTTGTGTTTTGCACGTACTATATTTGAGACGTCTCCAACGCGTCAGAGCAGAGGTGTTCAGGTGAGAGAGGGAGACATGATTCTGCAGTGTGAGTCTGCAGTTTAAGAAAGAAGCCTAGCCTGTACAGGTTGTTGCTGCTGGCACATGGATGACATCTAAAGACATGAAACCCGGTGACACTGTTGAGGGGGTGAGCATAGTGGGGGTGAGGGCGGAGGGGAACAAGGGTGGAGGTGTGAGCTTGTCTTGTACGCATGTGTGCTCAGTTGTGTCTGACTCTTTGTAACCCCGTGGACTGTAGCCTGCCAGGCCTCTCTGTCCATGGGAGTTTTCAGGCAAGAATACTGGAGTGAGTTGCTGTTTCTTCTTCCAGGGGATCTTCCTGATCTAGGGATCGAACCACATCTCCTGCGGCTCCTGAATTACAGGTGGATTTTTTACACACTAAGCCATTGGGAGCTTGTCTAACCGGCAAGTTAATTAGGAGTGATGGCACTGACCCACCTCCCCTGCCACCATCCTGGCCCCAGCTGGACCTCACCACAGTAACAGCTGCCTCTACCCACCCACACATTCCCTGCCTATTACCTTGCTGGCTCCATCTACTTCTCTCCACCCCTTCTTCCATTCTAGAATCCTCCCTTTTCCTAGAACATATCATGCTAGCATCTGTGTTTGTCCCTTCCCTCAACCAGGGAAGTTCTTCTCCCAGATATTCAGAATTCACACCATCATTGTTCTCAAATCTTTGCTCCAATAAGAACTTTCCAGGGAGCGTTTCTCTGGCTTCTGGCCACCTCTGATGTCCACTGTACATCCTCAAAGTGTAACTGAAAGATACTGCATTGACATGCTCTTACCAAATGTACCCATACCCACAGAAACCCTTCATTTGGAAGACTTAAAATGATAAAAACATCTCTCTTCAAGTTTGTAATTGTACAAGTAAGAGAGTTTTTAAGGGACACATTTGCACTGCATTTGGCAAAATCATGTATAAAAATGTTTCCTCTGTTATATCTCTTTTCAAAATGCCCTCTCCATAGGACAGTTGTTTTTCCAAAGTAGGTACTGATCCCTCTCTTATGTTTTAAAATGTCACCTTTCTATTACAGGGATGGAGAAAATGTGCTTATTTTTCCAAAATACCTGCTGTATGTCATATTGCTAAAAGCTGCCTGCCACCCAGAAAATGGTTATGAATATAGAACAGTAGCTTTTTGTGTAATAGAAAAACACGCAATTTGCCTTTTAGTTCTGCAACACATATATTTGCCTTGCTACAAGATGACTAGTGAACCATCCTGTGGTTAAAAAAAAAATTTCATCGTGGCTCACCATCTTCATATGGAATATTGTAAAGGTCTTATTCTTATATATTAAGAAATAAAGTAGCCAGAAGCTCCTTTTTGGCTTCAGCTTCTTTGCTGCAAGAACTGACTGATGAACAGTGCAGTAAATTCGTTCACCTCTGCTTCTGTCTCTATAATGTCATCATACATCCTCATGTAATTTTTTAAATTTCTCTTGACATTGCCAGCCTATGAGCAGTTACTCTTACTTAGATTTTTTTCAAAACTTGATTTTGCTTCTTTAAAGAGTTCATTGATCTTCTCTCATACAATTTTCCTTGGTCAGCTCACAAAAATGTATTTCAACAGCAGGTAATCAACATGCGCTAAGTGTTTCTGATGTGTCCAGCATTAGGTTAAATAAAATTACGTGCTGCTGGGTGAATCCCACAGGGATCCTGCCTTTATGATACTGGTATTGGAGGGAGAGGAAGAGAGAGAACACAAAATAATAAATACTGAAAGAAGGATGGTACTGCTGCATGTGAGCTCATACATCCAAGCTTTGCGACCCCCTGGACTGTAGCCCACCGACTCCTCTGTCCATAGGATTCTCCAGGAAAGAATCCTGGAGTGGGTTGCCATTTCCTCTTCCACAGGAGTCTTTCTGACTCAGGGTTCGGACTCGTGTCCCCTGAGTCTCCTGCACTGGCAGGCAGATTCTTTACCATGGCATCACCTGGGTAGCCCTGTGAAAGAACAAGATATGGTCTAAAGCATCTTATTATTGAAAGAGAATCATTCTAGTAAATAATAGATGTGCTGAAGTATGTTTGAAATGTTTCTACTTTGCTCTGTTTAGTAAACATGTCCCCTGTGAAACTTCTAATACTGGTTCTTGATACCTTCGTAATTGTTTTCTAATTATCTTCCTATAGGACTCTGAGAAAGGACTGCATTTTAGTTTGTTATTAAGAGTTTTGGTGTATTATTTTATATATTATAGATGGAAAATAAGTATTTTCCCAATGATTTGCGACATTTTGCCTTTTAATATTAAAAAGATTCTAAGCATTTAAAAAATCAAGTGTAAATTTTGTAACATACTGGTTTAAGTATACTGTGTTAAACTTTGCTTAAAAAGTATAATTTGTTTGAGTGGTGCAGCCCAATAGATAAACACTGTGAGCCAATCTATAATTGTGTATTTTCTAGTAGAGCTTCCCAGGTGGTACTAGTGGTTAAAAAAAAAAAAAGAGGAAGAAAAAACAACCCACCTGCCAATGCAAGAGACTTAAGAGACTTAGGTTCAATCCCCGGAGTGGGAAGATCCCCTGGAGATGGGCACGGCAACCTACTCCAATATTCTTGCCTGGAGAATTCCATGGACAATCGAGCTTGGTAGGCTACAGTCCACTGGGTTGAAAAGAGTCAGACGCAAGTGAAGTAACTTAGCACACATGCATTTTCTTGTAATCACATCTAAAAAAGTAAAGACCCAATTGAAGTTAATTCAAATAATATATTTCATTTTACCCAATGTATATGAAATATCATTTCAACTTGGAATCAGTGTCAAAATTATGAATGAGATATTTAACACTCTTTTTTATATGTGTTCAAAATCCAGGGCAGGACATCTCAGTTTGGTCTAGCTGAATTTCAAGTGGCAAGTGACTACTATATTGGACAATGCAGTTCTGTGGGCTTAGTTTTAAAAGCAGTGGCTAATAGTGATGTGTAACAGGAGCACTGATACAGTATAAAATCAGGGCCTAGAAGTAGGTGTAGATTTCATCTGGTCTCAAGAAATTAGCTGGAGAAGGAAATGGCAACCCACTCCAGTATTCTTGCCTGGAGAATCCCAGGGACAGAGGAGCCTGGTGGGCTGCCATCTATGGGGTCGCACAGAGTCGGCCACAACTGATGCAACTTAGCAGCAGCAGCAGCAAGAAATTAGGTATTTTTTTGGCCTGGTGAGATCAGAGTAGATTCTTATTGCTCTTACTTTGTAATGTGGATGACAAAGGAGAAGGGCTATCTGCTGTGCCAATGCCAATTGTACTATGGGTGCAATTTTTAATTCATAGTTTTATTTTTGCTGAAAATATTTTTTTTTATAATCATGTATTTTTATCATGGTAAAATATATGTAACATATAATTTACCATTGCAATTGCATTTAGTGACATTTAATACATGTACATTGTTGTATCACCATCCATCTCCAAAACTATTCATCTTGCAAAACTGAAACTCTATTCCCATTAACGATTACTCCCCATTCTTCCCTCCCCCCAAGCCCTGCTAGACCACCATTCTATTTTCTGTCTCAATAAACTTGACTGTTCTAGGGATGTTTTATGAAAGTGGAGTCATATGATATTTGTTCTTCCATGACTGGCTTATTTCACTTCACATGGTTCATCCATGTTGTGGCATGTACCAGAATTTTTTTCCTTTTAGGCTATATAATGTTCCGTTTAGTATATGTGCTATTTTGTTTATCCATTCATCTGGTGATGGACATTTAGGTTGCTATGGTTGTTGTGAATAATGCTGCTAAAAACTAGAAACATGGGTACACAAATATCTTTTCAACTGTTTGAATAATATATTATAATATATGTTTAAATTATTTTGCGTATATACCCAGAAGCAAATTGCTGGATTACATGGTAACTGTTGAATTTTGCATTATTTTACATTCCTACTAGAAGGATTCTGGAGAAGGCAATAGCACCCCACTCCAGTGCTCTTGCCTGGAGAATCCCATGGATGGAGGAGCCTGGTGGGCTATAGCCCATGGGGTCGCTAAGAGTCGGACATGACTGAGCGAGTTCACTTTCGCTTTTCACTTTCATGCATTAGAGAAGGAAATGGCAACTCACTCCAGTGTTCTTGCCTTGAGAATCCCAGGGACAGAGGAGCCTAGTGGGCTGCTGTCTATGGGGTCGCACAGAGTCGGACACGATAGCAGCGATAGCAGCAGCAGCAACAGCAGCAGCAGCAGGAGGGTTCTAACTTCTCCACATCTTCCTTAACACTTGTTATTTTGTTTTGTTTGTTTTTTTGCTTTGATTTTTGATAGTAGACATTCTGGTGGGTGTGAGGTAATTTCTCATTGTGGTTTTGATCTTCATTTCCCTGATACTTTGTGATGTTAAGCATCTTTTCATGTGCTTATTGGCCATTTGTATATTATTTAGAGAATGTTTATTCAAGTTCTTTATCTATTTTAAGTTGTTTTTTCTTTTTGTTATTCAGTTGTGTTTCCTCTGTATTCTGGATATTAGATTCTTACCAGATATATGATATCTGGTATGATATATGATATCTGGTACACCAGATACATGATATATGTACATGATATATATATGATATCTGGTACACCAGATACATGATATCTTCCATGGTGTAGGTACTCTTTTAACTTTCCTGACACTGTTATTTGTTGCACATAAGTTTCTAATTTTGATCAAGTCCAATTTATTTATTCATGTGAAGCCACAACGGGCCCCAAAGAGCCAAAACAATCTTGAGAAAGAACAAAGTTCAAGGCTTCATACTTACAGATTTCAAAATTTATTATAAAGATGCAGTAGACCAGTTGTGTGGTACTGGCATGGGAATAGACACATAGACCATGGAATAAAATTGAGAGTCCAGAAATAAACCTAATTTACATTTGTAATTAATTAAATTTTGATAAGGAGTCAAGATCATAACAAATAGTTTCAGGATACTGGATATCCATAGATAAAGGAATGAAGTTGGAGTCCATCACACCATGTTCAAAAATTAACTCAAAATGGAGCAATGGCCTTAATATAAAAACTAAAGCTACAAAACTCTTAGAAGAAAATGTAGAGGTATGTCTTCATGATGGCAATGGATTCTTAGCTAAAATACCTAAAGCATGAGTAATAAACTAGTTCATGATTGTGTGATGGAATTTTTTTTTATCCACTTGCCAATTTTGTAAACTTTCATTTGACTAAAAATAGAAATCTACCTAAGCAAGTACATATACAAAGAGCCATGTTCCAGTAAGTGGACAGTGAAGGAAGGACGCCAGGCTACATGTAGTAGCACCTTAAGCCATCACTTTCTTGAGCACTTTCTTCTCCTTGCTGGCAGAGTTTTTGCCCTCCAGTTGTCTTCATCTTTTGGTGTTAATTTCCCTGCAAGGTTATCATACTGCATTGGTCATTCAGGATCAAATTTGGTAACTGATCCTTTGACCAGGACAATGGTACTATCTCTTATTCACATGGTGTGCTTTTTTATTTCTCTTACCCACATGGAAAAGCCATTAAAGCTGAAAATTCCCCAAACATAGTCAGGCTGAAAAGTGTAACTAAGCACATTTTATTTGGCTGTTTGGATTCCTAGCCATCATATTTTTCCTGAATGAAATAGTTTTAGACAGACATCAGTGAATCTTATTTCTGTGCCTAAGCTGTGGGCTTATTTGGCTCTCAGTAACAAAACTCTTAAAGAATAATTTATTCTATCCTTTCCATTCCAAGAAATGTCCCAACTTTTCTCCACTTATTTCATTGTTCCTGTTATCACAAGTCTTGTGATGAGTGCCTACGGAACCCTCCTCCCCCACCGACCCCGACCCTGTATTATGGGATGGGAGCTCCATTACCTGAGTGCAGATGAGTCACCTGCTTTAGCACCTGCAGAAATATGGCCAGGGTGGGTGTCTCCACAACACTAAGAAACAAGATTACTCAAAAAGGATTCTACATCTTTGGATAAAGGTGAGCCAGGGATGTTTAACTCTTCTTTATGATCAGGCAGCTATTTCTCACTAACAAATCTTTCATTTTTTATATTCAGCTAAGAAGGTACATGAAATGAATTCTTAATTAAATTGAAATTCTAAAAATTGTTAAAAGTACACTCTCTTACCTAGAGAATATATGCTCTATTGAGAATAGTTAATTTCTTAAAGATATCCTTATTTATGTTGTAATATCAATAACAATCCTTCAGTTCAGTTCATTCGCTGAGTCGTTTCCGACTCTTTGCAGCCCCATGAACTGCAGCACGCCAGGCCTCCCTGTCCATCACCAACTCCCAGAGTCCACCCAAACTCATGTTCATTGAGTCGGTGATGCCATCCTACCATCCTATACTCTGTCTTTCCCTTCTCCTCCTGCCCTCAATCTTTCCCAGCATCAGGGTCTTTTCAAATGAGTCGGCTCTCTGCATCAGGTGGCCAAAGTATTGGAGTTTCAGCTTCAACATCAGTCATTCCAATGAACAACCAGGACTGATCTTTAGGATGGACTGGTTGGATCTCCTTGCAGTCCAAGGGATTCTCAAGAGTCTTCTCCAACACCACAGTTCAAAAGAATCAATTCTTCAGCACTCAGCTTCCTTTAAAGTCTAACTCTCACATCCGTACATGACTACTGGAAAAACCATAGCCTTGACTAGACAGACCTTTGTTGGCAAAGTAATGTCTCTGCTTTTTAATATGCTGTCTAGGTTGGTCATAGCTTTTATTCCATGGAGTAAGTGTCTTTTAATTTCATGGCTGCAATCACCATCTGCAGTGATTTTGGAGCCCCCCAAAATAAAGTCAGCCACTGTTTCCACTGTTTCTCCATCTATTTGCCATGAATTGATGGGACCGGATGCCATGATCTTAGTTTTCTGAATGTTGAGCTCTAAGCCAACTTTTCACTCTCCTCTTTCACTTTCATCAAGAGGCTCTTTAGTTCTCACTTTTTGCCATAAGAGTGGTGTCATCTGCGTATCTGAGGTTATTGATATTTCTTCCAGCAATCTTGATTCCAGTCTGTGCTTCTTTCAGCCCAGCGCTTCTCATGATGTACTCTGCATAGAAGTTAAATAAGCAGAGTGACAATATATAGCCTTGATGTACTCCTTTTCTTATTTGGAACCAGTTACTTTTACTTAAATGACCCATTTACTTTTTATTACTAGTAGTTTTAAATATAAGCTCTTAAGTACCCACTTTAAATATGAAATTTGCCTAAAGTTAATAAAGTTTAAATATTGTAATAAAGACATATCTACTCAAGGAGAAAGCATTTTGGAAAACCAAGGCAAAAATTGATCTGAGACAGCCTGTATAAACTTTAAGAAATGCTGGTGCCCTTGATCTCAGACTGTTCATGGGACATTTTTGGCAGGATAGTACACTAAATTGTCTGGCTTTTCCAAATACTGACAGCTGAATTCTTGTAATCTATGATTTTTCTCTGGATTCAATTATATGTTTTTTTTTGAAGCAGGCTTAATTCAGGGTATAATGTAGATAAAGATTGTGGTTTTACATGAGATATTTCTTCTTTTTTTAAAATTTTATTCACGTGAATCTAACATGTCTTCCAAAGGATCCATGAATGGGCACCTCTTGTGACTCAGGGAATCAGTATTTTCCCTACAGTCCTGGACCCTGTAGGCTGAGGATAAGCCTCTGATAATTCTTCACCCAGTTACAGTGTGGAGGAGGTTTCCCCACATGTCCAGTGATTCTCCAGATACCAGGTGGATGTCCTACCATTTGACTCAGTTCTGACACATCCATAGAGAGCATCAGACTCTACAGGATAACCTACAAGACTGACCTCTGTTTCAGATGCCAACTGCAAGTCTAGGTTATTACCTGTGCTTCTGACTAACTTGTTATAAGTTAGAGGTTCCCAGTAGTCCCTCCTTAGGTTTGTTTAGTCTGCTAGAGTGGCTCCCAGAACTCAGAAAAATGTTTTACGGACTAGGTTACTGGTTTATGATAAAAGGAACAGCCAGATAAAAAAGCTGTCTAGGGAAATATGGGGAAAGGGCATGAAGGTTTCATTTCCTCTCTGGGTTCACAGTTCTCCCCATGGCTCCATGTGTTAACCAAGCTGGAAGCTCTCCTAATCCCGTCCTTTTGAGTTTTTGCAGAGCCTTCATTACAGAGGTGTGATTGATTAAATAGTTGGCTATTTGCGATTGATTCAACCTACAGGCTTCCCCTACTCTTTCCTTTCTCCTTCCTAGAGATGTGAGGTGGGGCTGAAATTTCCATCCCTCTGTTCCTGGTTGTTTAATTATCCTGGCAACCAAACTCTAGTCTTAGGTCTTTTCCAAAAGTCACCTTATTAGCATCAACCCAGTTGATGGAAAGGGGCTTTTTATGAATAATAAAACACTCATTACATCTTTATGGTTCTGAAATGTTTTTAGGAACTAAGGACAATAGGCCAAATACTGTAAAAAAAGATGCCCTCACTGCTCTTACCTCTCAGGAAATTTCAAGAGTTTGGGAAGCTGTGAGCTAAGAACTATAAAGACCAAATATGTATTTCTTATAAACCAAAATTTTGCACCTCTAACTTGACTGTCAGTATTTAAAATGTCCCATTAAAATTTTTTTATTATAAAACACACGTTTATATTTTATGACACTTTGCAATGGAAAGGATACCCTGTTTTCTTGATTCTTTCCTTCATTTTCTGTTTATGTATAAGCTTTTTAGAAGTATAAGAGACAGTAGAGATAGTTTAGTCTAAAAAAGTTCAAGAAAAGCTGAAGGTTGTCTGTAAAGTCATGCCAGATAGCCTTCCTATTCAGGGACTAGGCTGCTGGTGAACAGATCTGTGCATCAAGAGAACCCAGTGTAGCTGCCTCTCCAGCCAGTATGATTCTTCTGTATATCAGTGGCCAACAAGAGACCAATAGACATTTGGTGAAACCAACCATGTGAAAGAGAAGGACCACAGTGAAGAAATGGAACCAGAAGTATCTCAGTTCCGTTCAGTTGCTCAGTCGTGTCTGACTCTTTGTGACCCCATGAACTGCAGCACACCAGGCCTCCCTGTCCATCACCAACTCCCAGAGTCCACCCAAACCCATGTCCATTAAGTCGGAGATGCCATCCAACCATCTCATCCTCTGTCATCCCCTTCTCCTCCTGCCCTCAATCCGTCTCAGCATCAGGGTCTTTTCAAATGAGTCAGCTCTCTGCATCAGGTGGCCAGAATATTGGAATTTTCAGCTTCAACATCAGTCCTTTCAAGGAACACCCAGGACTGATCTCCTTTAGGATGGACTGGTTGGATCTCCTTACAGTCCAAGGGACTCTCAAGAGTCATCTCCAACACCACAGTTCAAAAGCATCAATTCTTCTGTGCTCAGCTTTCTTTATAGTCCACCTCTCACATCCATACATGACCACTGGAAAAACCATAGCCTTGACTAGATGGACCTTTGTTGCCACAGTAATGTCTCTGCTTTTTAATATGCTATCTAGGTTGGTCATAACTTTCCTTCCAAGGAGTAAGCATCTTTTAATTTCATGGCTGCAATCTCAGAAAAGAACAATAGCAACAAATCTCAATTAATAGTCTTACTGAAATTCTGCCTGTTATCACCTTTCCTGATAACAAAATGCTTCTTTGAGAAAGAAAAAATTCAGAGTACAAGAAAGTTTATTTACAACATAAAGGAAAAGATTTTAGAGAAATCAGGAACAGGTACACTTGGTTCATCATCTAACAGAAGTTTCAGAAAGAGAAAAAAGATAGAAGGATTAAGATGATGTAATTTTAAAAAGCAAATGAAAAATTTCCCAAGTTGCATAAAGGGTTAAGTTTTTAACCAGCAACATGCTGCACACCAGCCCCCTCCCACCCCCACCACCCCCCACCCCGGGAAAAAGGCACCACAATTAAGAAGCAGTTCTAGATATATCCTGAAATGTCATAACTCCCAGAATAAAGAGAATACCCTAACCCTGCCAAGAGAAGGGGAAAACACAACTTTCCTACAAAGGAAAGAATATCATACTGGCTTTGAATTTTGTGTCAGTAACCCTGGATGATAAAGTTAAATGATTTTTAAAGTCTGAAAAGAAAAAAGAATTTGAACTTAATTTGGCTGCAGAATTCTATCAATCAAGTGAAAGACTGTGAGCTCAGAAATTTTAATGTCATCTAAAAGAAATTATCAGTAATGTTTATACTGAAGTATAAAATAAATCCTAAGATGATCAATTGAAATACGAAAATTATATTATTAATATTTAGGCAAAAAACAGACAAAAAGCTGGAAAAGTAAGACCCCAGTGTTTCTGACACAGAAAATTATGCAATCAGCAGTTTGGTGAAAATGACCTTTCTCTCTTAGTGGGTCCAATTTTGTCTACTTCCTCAGTAAAAAAATCTTTACAAAGTCCTTTTAATGCTGTTTATTAATAGCATTTAGAAACAACCTGCAGAAGAACCACAGAAGACAATATAAGTTTTGGAACAAATTATAAATATTATAACTGGAAAATTTAAATACTGATATTTACTTTAAAAATAGAGCATAAGTGATACAATTAGGCAATGGAGGAAGATAATAGTGCTAATTTTACAGAGAGAGAGAGAGAGAGAGATGGTCCAAAAATCAGTAACTCAGGACATTAAGATGTATTATTCAAGCAATGAATGCATTATTTAAAATTTAAAGGTGAACACCAGGAAATAATTGAGCTTCCATTCTTAGAGACTAGAGCTGCTGAAGGAAGGGGTCTAGGAGTAGATAAGAGTATTTTATAATATTTTAATTTTTCTTTAACCAGGTACATGCATTATATTATTTTTCATTTGTTTGTTTTTAAAGTTTTTAAGCTGAGATAACAGGAGCAGTTGGGAATGGCCTGGTCAGGTTTAATTGGGGCTTCCTCTGCCATCACCTGCCCTTCTTTCTCTCCTTGAAGAATAACTTGCTGTGTGTGCATTCTGAATCCCATTGGCTCCTGTTTTCTTTCAGATTTGTTCCATCGGACACCCAGAAGCAGACCTATGTAGATATTCTTCCGCACTTGTCTAACCCTTACCTTAGCCTTTGCCAATTATCCCTCTCCTTTCCTTAATCCCTGAATTTCCTTAAATAGAATCTGTACTTATTTTCTTTCCAACCAGCTCATCAATTCCCATCACTCTCCTGCCCACTGCAGAGTGACTTTCGCTCCCCTACACCACTTACCTGAAACTTTGCTGGTCTTCATCTCCTTCTGTGTGGCTGAACCACACTGAGTCCTTGTTGGCAGCTCCGTCATAGTTCTCAGTCCTACCCCTTTCCTTCTCTGTATAACTGAAAGTGAAAGTGCGAGCTGCTCAGTCGTGTCCGACTCTGTGACCCCGTGGACTGTAGCCTACCAGGCTCCTCTGTTCATGGGATTCTCCAGGCAAGAATCTTGCAGTGGGTAGCCATGCCCTTCTCCAGGTAATCTTCCTGACCCTTCTGCCTAACTCACAAGGAATACTCACAAGTTGAATATGTTTTCTATCAACTTGTACACTAGCCTTCACCTGACATGAAAAGTGGAATGAATGCCTTTGCTGGTACAGATGGTCATGAGACACCCCCAACCCCAACCCCCTACAGACACACCAACCAACCTCCAGGAGGAAAAACCATTGGTTCCCAATGGGTGCATACATGCTTCTCACTTGGTCATCAGAATCTATATTTCACATTGGCCCCTTTAAACTCCCCTGTAGCCCTTTCAACAGGGTGGAGTGCTGCTATGAATGCTTCTGGATTGCCATCTGCCTCATCCAACCCATATGTAAGTTACCTTCAATAAACTTCATAATTGTACTTCATGGAGTTGCCTGCTTCATTTCTTAATCTCAAAGTTCCTTCTCAGTTTGAGGAATATTATTCAATATCCACATCTTTTGGCTTTCTGGCCATGAGGCATGTAGGATCTTAACTTCCTGACCAAGGATCAAACCTGCACCCTCTCCATTAGAAGGCAAAGTCATAACCACTGAACCACCAAGGAACTCCCGCTGTGATAAATTTAAAAGAATGAAATCATTCAGAATAATCTGTATAACCATCTTATAAATGGTGTTAACACCTCTGTAACCACTGCCCACTGAAAATATGCAACATCTCTAGTGCTCAGCAGGCTGCTTAGCAGAGCTCAACTGTCAGATTCGACTGTGTTGTTGCATGTATTATTCTTTGTTCTTTTCATAGCTTTTTCTTATTGTATGGATAAAGTAATTCAGTATATTGCTTTTTATGGTATGAATATTCCATTCTTTGTCATTTCTACTGTGAAGATGTGTGTTGTTTCCATCATCTGGCTGTTACAAATAAAGCTGAGCCTATTAACTTTAGAATGTTCACTGAATCAGTAGACAATATCATCATATACAGTGGAGTGTTATCCTATGCAGTCTTTTTTAAAATGATAGCATTGTTGAGATATAATTCATCCAACTGAAGTATGCAACTTAGTAGTTTTTAGTATATTCACAGGGTTGTCCAATCATTGCTACAGTAAGTTTTAGAACACTTCATCACTGAAAAGGAAACTCTGTCCAGTCACTTCCCAGTTTTCCCCAATATCCACTTCACTCCATCCCTAGGCAATTACAAATATCCTTTCTGTGTCTATAGATCTGCAATTCTGCATATTTCATATAAATAGACAATATGTGTGGTCTTTTGTCATTGGCTTCTTTCATTTAGCATCATGTTTTCAAGGTTCATCCTTGCTAGATCACCTTTCAATACTTCATATCATTTTATTGCTAAATAATACTTCATTGTATGGATATACCATATTTTTACTTATGCTTTAATTAGATGGTGACCATTTGGATATTCTCCTGCTTTTTGACTACTATGAGTAGTGTTGCTAAGAACATTCACATACAATTATTTGTGTGGCTGTGTTTTCATTTCTCATGGGTGTAGGATTAGGGAAATCACTGGGTCTTATGGTAATTCTGTTTACTTTTTTAAGGAAGTGATGGATTGCTTTCCAAAGCAGCTATACTACTTTACATTCAGATCAGCAAAGCACAGTGGTTCCAGTTTCCCTACAGCATTGTCAACATTTGCTGTTTTCTGTTTTGTTTTTAATTTTGAATTTTGTTAAAGTCTTCCAAGTGTCTGTGAACTGCTTTACCTTGTGGTTTTGATTTGCATTTCCCATCACTTCATGGCAAACAGAAGGGGCAAATGTGGAAGCAGTGACAGATTTTATTTTCTTGGGCTCCAAAATCACTGTGGATTTGACTGAAGACATGAAATTAAAAGACACTTGGTCCTTGGAAGGTAAGCTGTGACAAACCTAGATAGTGTATTAAAAAGCAGAGACAATCACTTTACCATCAAAGGTCCAGATAGTCAAAGCTATAGTTTTTCCAGTAGTCATGTACAGATGTGAGAGTTGGACCATAAAGAAGGCTGAGTGCTGAAGAATTGATGCTTTCAAACTGGTTCTGGAGAAGACTCTTGAGAGGCCTCTTGGATAGCAAGGAGATCAAATCAGTCAATCCTAAAGGAAATCAACCCTGAATATTCATTGGAAGGACTGATGCTGAAGCTGAAGCCATCTGAATACTTCAGCCATCTGATGCAAAGAGTCAGAGCCAACTCAATGGTAAAGACCCTGATGCTGGGAAAAATTGAAGAGAAGAGGATGAGAGAGGGTGAGGTGTTTAGGTATATCACTGACTCAGTGGACAGGCATTTGAGCAAACTCAGGGAGATAGTGAAGGACAAGGAATCCTAGCATGCTGCAGTCCATGGGGTCACAAAGAGTTGGACACTACTGAGCGACTGATCTGATCTGTTGTTATTGAATGCCAGGAATTTATTATATATTCTGGAATTAATCACTTGTCAGATATATGATTTGTAGAAATTTTCTCCCTTTCTGTGGGTTGCCTTACACTTTCTTAATAGTGTTATTTAATAAACAGACTTTTTGATTTTGATGAAATAAAATTTACCTATTTTTTAATCTTGTTCATGTTTTTGGGATCACTACTAAGAAATCAATGCCAAATCAAAGATCATAAACTTATGCCTGTATTTTCTTTTAGGATATTTTTTAGTTTTGGGGCTTACATTTAGGTCTTCAATCCATTTTGAGTTAATTTTTGTATATGGTATAAGGAAGGCTTCTTTCTTTTTCATATGAATATCAGTTGTACCAGCACCATTTGTTGAAAAGATATTCTTTCTTGAATTATCTTGATATCCTTGTCAAAAATAATTTGACTGTAAAAGTCAGAATTTATTTCTTGACTCTGAAGTTTTTCATTCATCTATTTGCTGCCCTGTGCAATATCACACTGTCTTGATTATTGTAGCTTTGTAATAAGTTTGAAATCAAACAGTGTGTGTCCTCCAACTTCTTTTTTTCTTCAGTTACCATTGGTTCAGTATTCTGGGTCTCTTCAATTTTCCTGTGGATACTGGGATCAGCTTGTCAATTTATGTCGTCAGTTGGGATTTTCTAAAGGATTGCACTGAATTTGTAGATGATTCAAGGGACTATTGCTGTTTTAACAACATTGTCCTCTGATACATAAACGTGTGTATCTTTCCAAAAATGTAGGTCTTCAGTTCCTTTCAACAGTATTTTATAATTTTCAGAGGTGTACTTTTACTTCTCTGTTAAAGGTATTCCCAAGTATCTTATACTTGTTGATGATATTGTAAATGGAATTGGTTTCTTCATTTCAGATTGTTCAAGTATGTGGAAATAGTTTATTTTTAAATGGTGTTGTATTCTGAAAACATTGATCTAATTTATTAGTTCTAACAGTTTTTAGTGGATTCCCTAGGATTTCCTATCTATTGATACAAAGTTACGGAGAAGGCAATGGCACCCCACTCCAGTACTCTTGCCTGGAAAATCCCATGGATGGAGGAGCCTAGTAGGCTGCAGTCCATGGGGTTGCTAGGAGTCGGACACAACTGAGCGACTTCCCTTTCACTTTTCACTTTCATGCATTGGAGAAGGAAATGGCAACCCACTCCAGTGTTCTTGCCTGGAGAATCCCAGGGACAGGGGAGCCTGGTGGGCTGCCGTCTCTGGGGTTACACAGAGTCGAACACGACTGAATCGACTTAGCAGCAATACCAAGTTATGCCACCTGCAATAGAGATAGTTTTGCTTCATTCCTTCCCAGTCTAAATGCCTTTTATTTCATTTTCTTGCCTAATTATGGTTAAAACCTCTAGTAATATGTTGAGTAGAAACTAAAAGTGAATACTCTTTTTCTGGATCTTAGTGAGAAGTCATTCAGTCTTTTACCATGAAGTATTGTGTTAGTTTGGTATTGTTCATTATATGCCCATTATCTGGTTGAGGAAGTTCACTTTTATTGCTGGCTTAAGGTAAAGAATCTGCTTGCAATGGGTGAGACCCAGATTCCACCCCTGAGTCAGGAAGATCCCCTGGAGAAGGAAATGGCAATCCACTCCAGTATTCTTGCCTAGAGAATTCCATGGATAGAGACTATAGTCCATGGGGTCACAGAGTCAGACACGATTCAGTGACTATACTTTTTCTTTCAACTGTTTTTATTTTAACATAATTGAGTGCTGAATGTTGTCAATTTTTTGTATCTACTGAGGTATTGTGGATTTTGTCTTTCATTGATATATTGTGTTATGTTATATATACATATATATTGCACACATATGTACACATATATATGTTTACGTATATATGTGTATGTACTCAGATGCTCAGTCATGTTGGACTCTTTGCAACGCTATGGACTGTAGCCCACCAGGCTCCTTTGTCCGTAAGATTCTCTCAGCAGGAATACTGAAGTGGGGTGCCATTTCCTCCTTCAGGGGATCTTCCCTGGAATTCACCAGTGAAGCTATCTGGACCTGGGCATTTTCTTTGTAAATAATATTTTGATTATTATCCCATTACAGTTCTATTCAGATTTGGTATTTCTTCTTGAGTCAGCTTGAGTAGTTTGCATCTGTTTCATCGTAGTTATCTAACATGTCATCTTGGAGTTGGTCATGCCCTTATAACCTTTATTTCTATAAGATCTGTAGTGTTTTTTCTTTCATTCGTGATTTCAATAATTTGAGTCTTTTTTTCTTCAATCTAATGCAAATATTATTATTGTTGATATTTTCAAAAAACCAAATTTTGGTTCCATTAATTATTTTCTATTAGTTTTCTATTCTTTATTAATTTCTACTCTAACCTTTCTTTTTTCTTTCTCTGGGTTCACTTTGTTCTTTTCTTAAAAAGTTGTAACAATGTAACTAACCATGTAACTAACCATGTAACATGTAACCATGTAACTCGAAGTACAGTTAATTTACAATGCTATGTTAGTTTCAGGTGTACAGCAAAGAGATTCAGTTGTTTGTGTGCATATATATGTATATAAATGCTTCTTCAAGTTTCTCGATAGGCTGCTGCTGCTGCTGCTAAGTCACTTCAGTCGTGTCCGACTCTGTGCGACCCCATAGACGGCAGCCCACCAGGCTCCCCCGTCCCTGGGATTTTCCAGGCAAGAACACTGGAGTGGGTTGCCATTTCCTCCTCCAATGCATGAAACTGAAAAGTGAAAGTGAAGTTTCTCAGTCATCTCCGACTCTTCACGACCCCATGGACTGCAGCCCACCAGGCTCCTCCATCCATTGGGATTCTCCAGGCAAGAGTACTGGAGTGGGGTGCCATTGCCTTCTCGATAGGTTAGGGGTTCCAAAGCGCATACGAGAACAGCTGAGTATTTAATTGAGCATATTTGCAGGCCAGTGTACATAGTGAACTCAGAAAGAAATCATGAGATGAGATATCACTGTCCTGGGCTTTGACCTGATTTGTCTGCCAGTAGACATTCGCTGCACATACCCATTTTCTTCCATGGCTAATTATATCTAATTTTTACTGGTCTCTGAAAATGATTTTGAGGAGTGCCTTTTATTATTGTCCCTCAGTTACTCCAAAAAAAGTGAAAGTGAAAAGTGAAAGCAAATGTTGCCTAGAGAAAATGGGTTCCATATTTCACATTACCATATTACTTGTCTACTTCATTTTAAAAATGTTGGATATTGCTTGATTCTCTATTTTTTGGATGTTTTTGTATCCTTTCTTACCAAAAAAGGGGCAGTATGAAAGATATTTAATAATCTATATGTCAGGAAAGAGGTGGTATTTGTATTGAAGGGAAACCCCATTCTACTCCATTTTATGACCATTAATAGTGGTTTATACTATTATCTTAGTAACACTTCTTATCATTCTTAAAAATAAAGCATCTATAATCATTTTAATTGTGATGAATGAAAGGACCGCTCCAAGCTTCTTAGTTAATTGTCAATCAGATCAGATCAGATCAGTCAATCAGTCGTGTCCGACTCTTTGCAACGCCATGAATCACAGCACGCTAGGCTTCCCTATCCATCACCAACTCCCGGAGTTCACCCAAACTCATGTCCATCAAGTTGGTGATGCCATCCAGCCATCTCATCCTCTGTCATCCCCTTCTTCTCCTGCCCCCAATCCCTCCCAGTATCAGAGTCTTTTCCAATGAGTCAACTCTTCGTATGAGGTAGCCAAAGTATTGGAGTTTCAGCTTTAGCATCAGTCCTTCCAATGAACACCCAAGACTGATCTCCTTCAGAATGGACTGGTTGGATCTCCTTGCAGTTCAAGGGACTCTCAAGAGTCTTCTCCAACACCCCAGTTCAAAAACATCCATTCTTTGGCGCTCAGCTTTCTTCACAGTCCAACTCTTACATCCATACATGACCACTGGAAAAACCACAGCCTTTACTAGATGGACCTTTGTTGGCAAAGTAATGTCTCTGCTTTTGAATATGCTATCTAGATTGGTCATAACTTTCCTTGCAAGGAATGAGCGTCTTTTAATTTCATGGCTGCAGTCACCATCTGCAGTGATTTTGGAGCCCCCCAAAATAAAGTCTGACACTGTTTCCACTGTTTCCCCATCTATTTGCCATGAAGTGATGGGACCAGATGCCATGATCCTATTCTTTTTGTGTTTTCAGGTTCTTCATTTTGCAGGGGATAATGACACCAGTTCTGCAGGGTGGTGAGGATTTCATGAGTTAATATAAACATTGTGTAAATATTAATTGCATTCTGCTCCCCTTTAACTCCCTCTCTGTACTTGTAAAAATTATGTATTATGACCGGTATATTGAATGTTCATAGCACTTTAGGTTGGAGAAGGCAATGGCACCCCACTCCAATACTCTTGCCTGGAAAATCCCATGGATGGAGGAGCCTGGAAGGCTGCAGTCCATGGGGTCGCTGAGGGTCAGACACGACTGAGCGACTTCACTTTCACTTTTCACTTTCATGCATTGGAGAAGGAAATGGCAACCCACTCCAGTGTTCTTGCCTGGAGAATCCCAGGGACAGGGGAGCCTGGTGGGCTGCCGTCTATGGGGTCGCACAGAGTTGGACACAACTGAATCGACTTAGCAGCAGCAGCATTTGAGGTTAAACAGTAAAGATCTGCTGTGATTGTGTGTGTGTGTGTGTGTGTTGAGGACTGACTAGTTTCCAACTCCCCATTACCTTTCCTGGATTCTTTCTCCCTTGGACTGACTTTGCATCTTTTCCCTGGGTGCTGGGTGATTTGAGAGCAAAGCTGCTCAGAACCATGGTCCAATAAGGAGGAACAGACTGACTTCAGGTAGCCACTCAGTAGATCAACAGCCCTGTTGAAAACTGAGGGTTATCTATAATTGGATTTAGAATTAGAGAATTTTAAAATGAAATTTGAATTGTTATGTAGGAAAAGTGAAAGCAAATAATACCACTTAATTTTTTTTTTTCTTTAAGCTATCAAGAAACGGTAAAGCAGTCTTTTCCTAGGTTTTCTTTTACTAATTCTCTCAAACATCTGGTTCCTTTGGTAGGTGCTTCCTAGTTAATCGTTGGAGCCTGCAAACAACATGCCGGAGCAAAGCAATGATTACCGGGTGGCCGTGTTCGGCGCAGGTGGTGTTGGCAAGAGCTCTCTTGTCTTGCGGTTTGTGAAAGGCACGTTTCGGGAGAGCTACATCCCCACTGTGGAAGACACGTACCGGCAGGTCATCAGCTGTGACAAGAGCATCTGCACCCTGCAGATCACGGACACCACGGGCAGTCACCAGTTCCCGGCCATGCAGCGGCTTTCCATCTCCAAAGGGCATGCTTTCATCCTGGTTTACTCCATCACCAGCCGGCAGTCTCTGGAGGAGCTCAAGCCCATCTATGAGCAAATCTGCGAGATCAAAGGGGACGTGGAGAGCATCCCCATCATGCTGGTGGGGAACAAGTGTGACGAGAGCCCGAACCGCGAAGTGGAGAGCAGTGAGGCCGAGGTGCTGGCTCGCAAGTGGAAGTGCGCCTTCATGGAGACCTCGGCCAAGCTCAACCTCAACGTGAAGGAGCTCTTCCAGGAGCTGCTCAACCTGGAGAAGCGCAGGACCGTGAGCCTCCAGATCGACGGGAAAAAGAGCAAGCAGCAGAAAAGGAAAGAGAAGCTCAAGGGCAAGTGCGTGGTCATGTGAACCGCCCTCCCGTGGGAGCAACGGTTGTGTGTCCCCCCTCTTTGCCCCTCCCCCTCCCACGTGACACCCGCAGTCGTCAGGGTAGCATGTCAGACGCCCACATGTTAAATATTGCATTTTGACTGAGATGTGCCCAACTGTCCTCAGAGGGCATTTCACACCACCACCGATAAGCACCCCCTCTCCAGAATCAGGGAATCTGACAGATGCTTAAAATGAAAACCAACACGCTTGGCATCGCAGGAAACCCAAGGGACATCAGCCATTTTTGGAGGCATCCTTGGCCCTCAGGAGGCAGGAAGGCTCATGCTGGCAGAAGGAGAGTGTGCTTTGCTGATAGCAGGAGGTACCATCTGGATACATATGAGAGCATTTATACACATTAACCCAGAGCTGCAGGCACCAACCCCCAAGACCAGGCGTCCCCTCTGCTCCGAAGCCAGTGACATCCCTGGGGGATGGGAGGGGCAGGAGGAGGTGAGAAGACCAGGCCAAAGCTGTTCCCTTCTATGGTTCTTTAACTGAATTAAATGTAATACAGCTGACCTGTGAGCCTTGCCACTCTGAGGGGATGTCCTCACTAGCCTAGTTATTAGCAGGTATCATTTTAACCTTTTAGAGTATTTCTTTTCACATACAATGGTGAATTCACTAAGAGTATGCCACTCTGTCAAAAATTCAATTTCCATTTGAAACGTTTGTGTGAGGATATTGTGACAATACTGAAACATCACAATAATATTTTTGTGTGTTATATTTTGAGAGTTTTAGAAACGTGAAGTTTCCTTCCTTTGACCCATGAGGGGTATAACTTTTACAGCCCTTAGATTTTAAATAAAAGCAATTGAAGTAGCTATTTTTTAGACATTTTTTGTCCTCCAACATGATCTTTTTTTTCAATAACTCGCTCTATCTCCAACTGAGTAACAGCCAATAAAGGCCCTCTGAAGACCAGAAGCACATCCATTTTCTAACAGACGTGGACACGTCTGTGCCATATTTTGCACCTTAATGAAATACTTTGAGACAGAAGTTGTTTGCTGTGTTTTTGATTATTATCTCTAACAAGTATATTCCTGGAAAATCAGTTCAAGTAATCAATTATGGTGCACGTTCCTTTAGAAATGTCTTCTAAGAGCTGGCCTATGCTGGGTTCACTCTGGAATAAATCTCATGTGCATCCTCAAACCACTGCTGGTTGCTGCATGCTGGCTGGAGACAGGTCGGGCAGGCCTCTGTCATGGGCAGAGCACAGACTACTCAGCTAATTCTTCTGCTGGCATCAAGGCTGCTTTGGAGCTGCTTCCTGAAAGTTCCCACTGACAGAGCCTATAAGTTTTCCTCTTGGTTCCAGTCTGCATCCCACTCTGGCTTCCTCTGGAATGTTCCCTTGCAGAACACCTTCCTGTTGCCTGCCTGGCAGGCAGAGTACAGGGATGCTTCCAGGCTGCTGGGCAGCAGTGCTAGCTGGTACTGAGTGGTCAAGTTCAGGACCTTTATGGACACCACTCTCTCCTGTACTTTCTGTGTTTTCCCTGCCCCTCCTGATGTGGCCACTTCTGGGCAGCTCTATGCTCTCAACAGATCCTAAATTCCCCCTTTTGGTTTGATTTTCTTGCCTTCCCCTCATCCCTTCTGCTCTGCTAATAACTCATCTCTGTGATGTATTTTGTGTGTGGGAGGCACTTTGCAAGCCATTGGCTTGATAGTCTGCCCACCACTCTGGCCTCCTAGAATAGAACTTGGGCAGGGAGGGTAGAGATGGCTGGCCTGGCCACCAGTGGGGATCAGGGAAACCCAGAGCTCCTGGTGCAGAACCAAGTCCCTCTCCAAGTCCTAACAGTCACACCCTCTGCTGGGCTCCTTCTGTTCCAAGTGACTGTTGCACAGCCTTCACAGTGAGATCTCATTGCTGAATTTTCTAGAACATTTGCTTTTCAACTTATCCCTATATATATATTTTTTGTTCTATTTCCATTCTCAGAGAGATGCCATCCATTTGTAATTTAGATTTGGGTTAAGTGGAAGAAGAAATGGGACTTCATGGCCAAAATGAACTGTAGAGATCTTAGGTGGGTTAAGCTAATGGTCAAATGTGATGTCTGCCATGAGCTGTCCACAAGGCTCCCAGTTTGCAGGCTCCCCATGACTGCCACATTACTCCTGATCCAAGTTAGAAATTCATTTAGCCCTCTCAAGGCAATGTCTACATTTTTCAGTGTTTACAATTTTATCAATGTGAGAAGCTTGTAATTATTGAAAATCTGATGTCATTCAGGACACATTTTGTTCCTTTGTATTTTGCCTGTGAGTTTACTGGAAGGCTATTGATGCCTCAGTCATGGGTCTTTGTTCTGAGATCATTTTTTATGAACTGCACTGAGGGTATAGATGATTATCTCAAAATAATCTTTTCAAAGCTCTCCAACTGACACTCAGGGCTCGAGGAGTTAGTTCCACTGAATCAGATGTTTTTAGCATTTATGTGGCCCCATCCTCGAATAAGTAGTTGTGATTCTTGAGGACACATCCTACCTTGTGTATGGACACAACAGATTTTGACCTCGCCTCAGTAAGTTACAAAACTCAAAGTATTGCTTAAAAGATGGCTCTCTGGGAATAAGCTTGGGGCTCCATGGGTCCCATTCTGTCCCTGCCAATCCCTCTTCCATCTGGTGACAAGCCATGGGCGTGCCCTAGGCATGCATGCAATACAGCAAGACCAACTCAAGAGCAATATTGAATTGTTCATTCGATCTAAAATTATATATATTTATAAATATATATAATTTCTCTTCCTGCATTTTTGAAGTATAAATTAGTACATTGTATATATCTGTAAGCTAGTATATTTGTTTCACCATTTGTAATATTTAAGAAATACTCTTTATAGAACAAAAGTATTAAATATTCAAAAAATGCTCTGTGATACTTAATTTTTTTTTCAAAATTTGTAATGTGTTGCTCCTACATAAGATCTCTGGAAGTATCTATAACTAATGGGACACATGTAAACCCTCGAAGATCCATCCTGAAATTCAGTGTCCCACAAAGATAGTGTGTGGACAGAGCATTTACAAAGCATGACTTTTATACGTGTGGGATGGCAATGTGTATATTTATATTTAAGGTGTATTTACTGTTACAATTCCATTATCTATTTTATCTACAGTTATAAAAATCACTCTTGCATATGAGTTTCTAGTTGCCAGTGATGTTCTGAAAACAATAAGCATATTAAAATAAAGCTTTGGTTCTGACACACAGCTGGAAGGTGGTGATATTTCTTACTCTTCATGACATTGCGCGTCTGTGATGATCTTGACCTAGTTCTTCAACAGTTGCTTTCTTGCACCTGATGACCACATGGGAGACTGTCAGGCCCTGCAGGTCTGGGCTTGGCAGCAGCAGCTGCCCCGCGGTGTGCTGAGGAATTTTCCCCACTGGTTCCTGCCACTGGGCTGATGTGATGCTCTGAGCTGAGTGAGGTGAGAGGAGAGAAGTTGAGGCAGGGCCCTCCTTGGCTTTGAATAGGCCTAGTGAAGTGAAGAAAAGCTCCTCTTTAATTTTGTTTCCCCCAAACTCTTGCCTCCTCTCAAAGGCCAGGCTATTAAGTGGAGTTGATATAAAAAGCCCAGTGCTGTTCCTGGGCACAATTTCTGTCTGACATCCTTGGTCCTTACTTCTTCTTCGCAATACTGACTATGAAATAAACCTTACTTTTGATTTTGAAAGACAATAGCTGTCAACACAACAGAACCATCATTTAGCCAATGAATAGCTAGATGACTGGGGGCAGGCTCTTAACCACTCTGTGCTTCTGCAAACTGGGAATCATTAACATCCGCAGCCTGAGTGGCCCTGAGAATTATATTAACGACAAGCACAAAGCACTTGGAGCTGTCTTGTCACACACCGAGCTTTCAAGCAAAATGAAATCCTTGGACCATGTATGACTGTTTGGAAGGTCTGTAAGCATTGTGAAAATTAATCCATGCAGATACAACAATCAACCAGAACCTTTCAGTTTCTTTAAGCGTCTATAACAGCATTCTCCAGTCTGACTCTCAGAGTACTGCCGTCTGCTTCCCCTCTCAAAGTCATTAATGCTACATTATTCAGGGATTTTTCCATTTACAGAAATAATTACAACTGGCAGGCCCCATTACGCCCCATTAAAGGGCATCCCATTGAGTGCTTATCAAGCTTTCATGTGCAAATAAAGCACTTGAGACGTGCTTCTGCAGAGTCTGAGTCAGCAGGCTGAGGTGGGGGCCTAAGAATCTGCATTTCTAACAGGCTCTCAGGTGATATGGATGCTTCTGGTCACTGAGTAGCAAGGCTGTAACCTACTTATACTCCAATTTTGCTGCACACTGGAATTGTGTGGAGGAGTCTTGAAACTTACTGTTGGAGAAGAAAAATTTTCTTCTACACTTCTAGGTTCTTCTGGCTGGCCTAATAATTAAATGGACATGAGAATAACAGAAAAACAAAATTTAATTATGGGATTGCCTAGTGGTTCAGACGGTAAAGAGTCTACCTGCAATGCAGGAGACCCGGGGTTTGATCAAAAAGATAAAAAAGTAAGTGGTCCAATTCCTGGAAATCCTCACCTCTTCTTCCAAATTGCTAGATTATTCCTCCCATTTGTTAGCATATATCCTTATCCAGCCCATAAAATGGAGAAGGCAATGGCACCCCACTCCAGTACTCTTGCCTGGAAAATCCCATGGATGGAGGAGCCTGGTAGGCTGCAGACCATGGGGTCGCACAGAGTCGGACACGACTGAAGTGACTTAGCAGCCCATAAAAACTAACCACCCCCATACCCCAGGGCCACTCTCACTTGAGATGGCCCACATCCACATCTGTCTGTGGAATGTGTTTATATGTCTAAATTCGCTTCCACTTTACTATAGCTTGCTCTGGAGTTTTTTCTTCATTTGCCAGCCCACACCAGAAACTCACCCAACTCTTACAAGAGCTGTGACATGACTATTCTCATGTGCTCCTTTTTTCCTGCAACAGAATCTAATACCCACAAAAGAGTATTACTGAAACATAATTTTTCTTTCTAAACATCACCCTCATTTTTCCAAACATAGACACATTAGTTTATTTGAAAAATTTAGCTTCATTACACTTGGCTTGGTTATTTACATGAGTGCAGCAAGAATAGTGATTGACCATATAGAATCTTTTAAAATCTGCTTTGCTGGATTTTTTTCATAAGGAATCTCAGATTGAACTTCTAAATGCTTCTCAAGGCTAGGAGGCTAGCCAAGGACTTGTTTGTCTTCAGATTTCCCCTGTAAGATCTAAAGATTTGGATTAATTCCTTTGATTTTGAAATTCCCATCATATTCTGAGGTCCCTATACTTGCCAGAAAGTGACTTTTTTTTACCTGATTAGTTTGTCAGGAAAGGTGTAAGCAACCTATATAAAGCTCTATGCCAATGTCACAGGAGTGGGAGTCTTATACCAAGATCACAGGACTTTTATCTCTGGAATTAACCAACCCCCATAGCAACTGCTGCTATAAGCCTCCTGATCTAAACAGGCCAGCTCCCTGACCTCATATTAAGTACAATACCCACCCTGTTACCCATCCTATAGCTTTCTAATCAATTACCTAATGCCACCCTTCCCATAGGAATTTTCTCTGTCCTGAGGCTATAAAATTTGGCCTCCAGCCTCAGAAAGGCTGGAGAAAGGCAATGGCAACCCACTCCAGTACTCTTGCCTGGAAAATCCCAGGGACAGAGGAGCCTGGTAGGCTGCAGTCTATGGGGTCGCACAGAGTTGGACACGACTGAAGCAACTTAGCAGCAGCAGCAGCTGTGAAAGGCATCAGCTCTCCCTGGTCTGCCAGGAAGTCAACCTGCTGCATTTTTGGCACCTTCATTATTGTCCCTTCAGTTGTCTCTTCCTTCAGCCAGCCCACTGTTCCAGCAGCGTCTCCTGCTCTAATAAACTTTATTCTTCCCTAATCCTGCTCATGTCTGAAAATTCTTTTCTAACCTGTGAAAATCCCATGGACCGAGGAGCCTGGTGGGCTACAATCCATGGGGTCGCAAAGAGTCGGACACGACTGAGTGACGTGTGTGTGTGTGTGTGTGTGTGTGTGTGTGTGTGCGTGCACAGACCATGACACAAAGTATCAGATTTTTTTCAAGGGGTTTTATTAGCTGTATTCAGTCAACTTTAATTTCTTAAGGGCTTCCCTCATAGCTCAGTTGGTAAAAAAATCCACCGCAATTCAAGAGACCCAGTTTGATTCCTAGGTCAGGAAGATCCCCTGGAGAAGGGATAGGCTACCAACTCCATTCTTGGGCTTCCCCTGTGGTTCAGCTGGTAAAGAATCTGCCTGCAATGCAGGAGACCTGGGTTCGATCCCTGGGGTGGGAAGATCCCCTGGAGAAGGGAAAGGCTACCCACTCCAGTATTCTGGCCTGGAGAATTCCACGGACTGTATAGTCCAAGGGGTCGGAAAGAGTTGGACATGACTGAGCGACTTTCACTTAGTTTCTTAAATCTGTTTAATCATATCTGAGTTTATGCATGCCTCTCTGAAACATGACATTCTAGTCAAAGCCTTGGTCATATAGCCATTGCTTCCAATTGTGTCCTGGCATAAGAACAGATTCTTAGTGAACTTACGCGAATAACTATATTGCCATAAAGAGTACTCAATGAGTTTTCAGTTCTAGGGGAATCAGGTAGGGAGAAAAAGATAAGCGTTTCAATTTCCTTACAAAGGAATAATTTACCAAATCTCTGTAAGTCATAGTTTAAGAGGAAAGGTTTCCTTATATCTGGAAAACAAAACATTAACAAAAATTAGCAATGTTTCAAACAAAAAAGTCATAAAAAATCATCCTGTTCATTCAATCCCATGTGATTAATTCTTGTTGATCTTTAGCTAGCAGTTTTACAATGCCATCAGTTTCTCTATTATAACTTCATACCTAGTTTAGTGGTACGATCTGAAAGTTATCAGACTGTATTTTAGAAAACTTTAGAGTCATTTCCATGAATTTTTCTGAAGATGAAACATAGTTGCAAGAGCAAAAAGACTTAAAAATGACCATGATTAAGGATCAAATGAAAATTCATTGATGTAATTGACATCACATTATTTCTGTGACATACACTTTAAAAATAGCAATTAGAATCACAAACAATAACACTATACTTGGAAACATCAGATTTTTAGGAATTTTATATAATTTCTAGAGCACTTACATTAATAACATTTACCCATGCAATATAACCTAAGAAGGTTTATTATCACTTATTTGATAATGTTTCCCATGTAATTTAACATATCAAATATACCTAATTAGTTTAATCTCTCTCTTTTTGTAAGGACACACAGTAAATCCTTTCAGGGGAGCCAGAAGCCCTCTAGAAATTCTCAAAGTTAGTTTTTGATCTAAAACGCTTCATTTAGAATTTGAATTTGGGGGAAGTTTATCAAAAATATCAAAGAGATTATAGAACATTTGATTAAATAGGATCATAGCTTGCAGGCAAGCATGCTAAGCTGCTTCAGTCCTGTCTGATTTTTTGCAACCCTGTGGATTGTAGCCCGCCAGGCTCTGTCCATAGGATTCTCCAGGCAAGAATACTGGAGAGGGGGTTGCCATGCCCTCCTCCAGAGGATCATCTCAACCCAGAGATCAAGCCCATGTCTCTTATGTCTCTTGCATTGGCGGGCAGGTTCTTTACCACTAATGCCACCTGGGAAACCCTAGGATCTTAGGTTATTGTGAAACAATACTTCTTCATTTAACAATGGCAACAATTAAAAATTTCATAGGCAAATACAGAAAGGTAAATAGTTGTAAAAAGTTAAATAGTTGTAAAAAGTCATTTTAATATAGGAAAGATTTAACTTTTAAAAGTAATCAAAACCTGATAAAGGCAAAACAGAGAACCTTTGTTTTTCTAGGCAAATTACATTAAAGATACAGGGAAATCTTTCATGAGAACAGATGAAGGAAAATTAAATTTTAGTTTTATCTAAGTACACTATTGATAGAAAAACTTGTTTTTTAAGATTTTTATAACAAACTCATTTAAAAATTTTTATAACAAACTCACTGATCTTTCCTAAGATTCCTTTTTTATAAACCTTCTTCAACTTTCTACATCCATTTAAATTTATTCCTTTTTTTTTCCATTCAGCTTTATTTTAGGACAAAACTATTTTATTTTTCCTCAACAGAAATACATCTTCACATCCTATCCATTTTCTAACTGAAACCACATCCCACTTTCCTTGCAAATAAAATTGTTTCCCTTATAATTTCCAGTAGTTTTAATTATATGTATTAATTAGAATTTTCAACCCCTAGAAACTTTAATTTCTAGTGAAAATTAAGAAGTAAACAATTGTGAACTATTACACAGTGGTTTTTAGATTGGCGAATTTATGGAATGTGTTTCATAATTTCTAGATATATGCGTTTTTGCACAGCACAAGTTTTCAAAGTGGCATATGCCATATTTATTAATAGACTCAAATATCTTTAGATTCTATAATAAGAAATCAAAAGTAGATAACTTGTCTAACAATTAATGTCTCAGTGTTTTATCTTATCTGGAAATTATCAAACATTTAAGAAATGTACCTTATTTCAATCAGCAAAATTCTAAGGGTGGAAGCCAAAGAGATTTGGGTAAGTGAATATATCATAAAACAATCAACTTAAAAAGTTCATCTAAAAACTCTTATCTTATTTACATCTCTTTAATTCATTTTTAAAACAATCGTATATAGATTACTCCTGAAGAGTGAAGATTTAATGAGACATTAAAGCAACTAACCATCATCTTAAGTTATTTTTATTGTTAACAATTTTGTAACAGAGATAAGCTTATTTGAGTTTTAGTAAATCTAAGTAGAAAAAAAAAATATTACGCTTAATGATAACTCTAAAGATATGTCTGTATTAATTAAACGAACAAACTGGCTTTTATTTACCAAAAATTATCCTAGATCACATAGAAAAACATATGGGTTATTTTCTATTCATGAGATTTAGAAATACTTTAATGATAACTTCCAGATGTTCAAGTTAGAGTTACAATAGGCAGAGGAACCATAGATCAAATTGACAACATCCATTGAATCATAGACAAAGCAAGAGAATTCCAGAAAAACATCTACTTCTGCTTCACTGAACTACTTTAAAGTCCTTGATTGTGTGGATCACAAGAAATCGTGGAAAATTCTTCAAGAGATGGGAATACCTGACCACCTTACCTGCCTCCTGAGAAACCTGTATTTGAAAAAAGTCAAGAAGCAACAGTTAGAACTGGACATGGAATAATGGACTGGTTCAAAACTGGTGAAGGAGTGCATCAAGGCTGTATATTGTCACCCTGCTTATTTAACTTATATGCAGGGCACATCAAGTGAAATGCCAGACTGGATGAAGCACAAGCTGGAATCAAGATTGCTGGGAGAAATATCAATAACCTCAGATATGCAGATGATACCACCCTTATGGCAGAAAGCAAAGAGGAATTAAAGAGCCCCTTGATGAAAGTGAAAGAGGAGAGTGAGTGAAAAAGTTGGTTTAAAGTTCAACATTCAGAAAACTAAGATCATGGCATCTGGTCCCATCATTTCATGGCTAATAGATGGGAAAATAATGGAAATAGTGACAGATTTTAGTTTCTTGGGTTCCATAATCACTGCAGGTAGTGACTTCAGCCATGAAATTAAAAGATACTTGCTCCTTGGAAGACAAACTATGAAAAACCTAGACAGCATATTAAAAAGCAGAGACATTACTTTGTTGACAAAAAGTCTGTTTAGTCAAAACTATGGTTTTTCCAGTAATCATGCATGAATGTGAGAGTTGAACCATAAAGAAGGCTAAGCACCTAAGAACTGGTACTTTTGAACTGAGGTGTTGGATAAGAGTCTTTTTTTTTTTTTTTTTTTAGAGAATACTTTATTAGTTTCTGTAATCAAACCCATGTAGATAAGACCTTACATATTTAATACAGTGTGTTACCCCTGTACAAATGGAAAAAATTGTTTAAAGTTTCTAGACCAATACGGCTGTTAATTTCTGTACAATGCCAACCCAACACGGTACAACTGGGATACTTTTTCCAAAGTTGACAGCACAGCTAAAGTTTCCAAAAATTCAAATTATATATATATATGTATATATATATAGATTTATTTATTTATATAAAAAGACCAATAGCAGTATATTATGCATCAATAGCAGCAACAGCTTTTCCAAGTTCTGCAGTCATCTGAACAAAATTATAGAGACATCCAGCACACTCCATTAAAAAAAAAAAGTAAAAAAACAAAATCTCAGAAAACAGCAAAGTTCTGTTACTGTTGTGGTACCTGGCACCATTTTTTTAATCACGTTTCTCAATCATCATCTGGAAAGAAAACATTCTAGAATAACGTCATTAAAAACAGATTTGATAAAGCACGGTCACTACTGCATATCATAAAGCAGGTACAAGATATTTTACATTCACAGAGGTATGATTGAAGAAGACTCTTGAGAGTCCCTTGGACTGCAAGGAGATCAAACCAGTCAATCCTAAAGGAAATCAGTCCTGAATATTCATTGGAAGGGCTGATACTGCAGCTGAACCTCCAATACATTGGCCACCAGATGCAAAGAGCTGACTCGTTTAGAAAAGACCTTGATGATGGGAAAGAAGGCAGGAGAAGGATATGACATGAGTCTGATCAAGCTCCAGGAGATCGTGAAAGACAAGGAAGCCTGGCGTGCTGCAGTCCATGGTGTCTCAAGGAGTCAGAAACAACTGAGATACTGAACAACAACTTAATTTTGAGCCAACTAAATAGAGCTCTTTTTCAAATTAATTTGGTAATTGTATCTGAAGGTATCTGTATGTATATCTATTGTATACATATATAAACATACATGTAAACATAAACAGAGATCTTATAGTTTTCATCTTAAAATTTCAGTCATGAATTAGATATAATGATATAAAACTCACTAGTTTATACATAACAGTTGGAATAAATTAAGTTTATATGTCCAGATGGCTAAAGCTTTGTACTCTTTTAAGATTTCCATTTGTCTTTGACATGTAATTTTAAGAAGGTTATAAACTAGATTTTGGACAAGAGAGGATTTTCAGCGGTGTGTTTTTTTGTTTTTTTTTTTTAAATCAACATCCCCACTCCATCCCCTTTTCCTTCAGTCTGGGCAAAGTTTTAATTACCTTCCAGGATGTTTACATTTCAAAGCCCCAGGAAATTTTATAACTTCAAAAGACAGAGAAAGAATGCAAGTTTTCTCTTAGGAGTTTGGGGTGTATTTAACTATTAATAGAAGTCTATGGTAATTACTATTTCAACTTTTTCTTTGTTTTGTAAATACAGAGCAATTGTATCTCCAGTGTTCTGGTGTTTGGAATATCTGAAAATGTACGAAGGTAAATAGGAAAATGTCTGAGTGGATTTTGAGACATTTCAGAATTATGCTTTCGTTTTTATAAAGACTGGAGTAGTGAGTTAAGTATTGCTGATTTTAACTTCTTTGTTTGCATTTCTGTAAGCTATCTTCATCAGGCACTCTATCTATCAGATCTAGTCCCTTAAATCTATGTCTCACTTGCACTGTATAATCATAAGGGATTTGATTTAGGTCATACCTGAATGGTCTAGTGGTTTTCCCTACTTTCTTCAATTTTAGTCTGAATTTGGCAATAAGGAGTTCATGATCTGAGCCACAGTCAGATCCTGGTCTTGTTTTTGCTGACTGTATAGGGCTTCTCCATCTTTGGCTGCAAAGAATATAATCAATCTGAATTTGGTGTTGACCATCTGGTGATGTACATGTGTAGAGTCTTCTCGTGTTGTTGGAAGAGGGTGTTTGCTATGACCAGTTGTGTTCTCTAGGCAAAACTCTATTCATCTTTGCCCTGCTTCATTCCGTATTCCAAGGCCAAATTTGCCTGTTACTCCAGGTGTTTCCTGACTTCCTACTTTTGCATTCCAGTCCCCTATAATGAAAAGGACATCTTTTTTGGATGTTAGTTCTAAAAGGTCTTGTAGGTCTTCATAGAACTGTTCAACTTCAGCTTCTTCAGCGTTACTCATTGGGGCATTACTTGGATTACTCTGATATTGAATGGTTTGCTTTGGAAATGAACAGAGATCATTCTATTGTTTTTGAGATTGCATCCAAATACTGCATTTCAAACTCTTTTGTTGACCATGATGGCTACTCCATTTCTTCTAAGGGATTCCTGCCCACCATAGTAGATATAATGGTCATCTGAGTTAGATTCACCTGTTCCAGTCCATTTTAGTTCTCTGATTCCTAGAATGTCCATGTTCACTCTTGCCATCTCCTGTTTGACCACTTCCAATTTGCCTTGATTCATGGACCTAACATTCCAGGTTCCTATGCAATATTCCTCTTTACAGCATCGGTCCTTGCTTCTATCACCAGTCACACCCACAACTGGGTATTGTTTTTGCTTTGGCTCCATCCCTTCATTCTTTCTGGAGTTATTTCTCCACTGATCTCCAATAGCATATTGGGCACCTACTGACCTGGAGAATACCTCTTTCAGTATCCTATCATTTTGCCTTTTCATACTGTTCATGGGGTTCTCAAGGCAAGAATACTGAAGTGGTTTGCTATTCCCTTCTCCAGTGGACCACATTCTGTCAGACCTCTCCACCATGACCTGCCTGTCTTGGGTGGCTTAGTTTCATTGAGTTAGACAAGGCTCTGGTTCTAGTGTGATTAGATTGACTAGTTTTCTGTGAGTATGGTTTTGGTGTGTCTGCCTTCTGATGCCCTCTTGCAACACCTACCATCTTACTTGGGTTTCTCTTACCCTGGATGTGGGATATCTCTTCACATCTCTTCTTCTACTTATTTAACTTATATGCAGAGTACATCATGAGAAACGCTGGGCTGGAAGAAACACAAGCTGGAATCAAGATTGCCGGGAGAAATATCAATAACCTCAGATATGCAGATGACACCACCCTTATGGCAGAAAGTGAAGAGGAACTAAAAAGCTTCTTGATGAAAGTGAAAGAGGAGAGTGAAAAAGTTGGCTTAAAGCTCAACGTTCAGAAAACGAAGATCATGGCATCTGGTCCCATCACTTCATGGCAAATAGATGGGGAAACAGTGGAAACAGTGTCAGACTTTATTTTTCTGGGCTCCAAAATCACTACAGATGGTGACTGCAGCCATGAAACTAAAAGATGCTTACTCCTTGGAAGGAAAGTTATGACCAACCTAGATAGCATATTCAAAAGCAGAGACATTACTTTGCCAACAGAGGCCTGTTTAGTCAAGGCTTTGGTTTTTCCAGTGGTCATGTATGGAGGCCAGAGTTGGACTGTGAAGAAAGCTGAGTGCCGAAGAATTGAAGCTTCTGAACTGTGGTGTTGGAAAAGACTCTTGAGAGTCCCTTGGAGATCCAACCAGTCCATTCTAAAGGAGATCAGCCCTGGGATTTCTTTGGAAGGAATAATGCTAAAGCTGAAACTGCAATCCTTTGGCCACCTCATGCGAACAATTGACTCATTGGAAAAGACTCTCATGCTGGGAGGGATTAGGGGCAGGAAGAAAAGGGGATGACAGAGGATGAGATGGCTGGATGGCATCACTGACTTGATGGACGTGAGTTTGAGTGAACTCCGGGAGATGGTGATGGACAGAGGCCTGGCGTGCTGTGATTCATGGGGTCGCAAAGAGTCGGACACGACTGAGCGACTGAACTGAACTGAACTGAACTGAAGCTATCTTCAAGGACCTGGGCAGGCTTTTTCTTCATAATGTTTAGAGGTTGATTGCTCACTCAATCACAGTATTTTGAATTTGATTTTTTATATCAGAGAACAAATTTCCAGCTAAGATGGGGATCAAAATATTTCTATGCTTTTTATGTTCTGCTGTCTAGAGGATGTTACTTATTTGGATGGGCAGTCCAGGATATATCTGCAAAGGACATTGTGTAAGGAAGGCTTGAAACTGATTATAGGGCCCAGCTAAATAGCCTTATTTCCCATGGTGCTGCTTAATTTATTTCCTGGTTAGAGTCTTAACATGAGTAACCTGTAGACCCTGGCCCTAGACATTAGGCTGGAGTGCCTCTATAAATCTTGTAGAGAAAAGGAAGTAGAAAATAAGCAGCTGAGAGTTTAAGGGCTTTTCTGGGAAAGGTGAAAGAATGTAGGCCTCACAAGATTCAGCAAGTTCATTCTCAAAGATGGCCTAAGAAAGCAAAGATTTTAATTGCACAAGTGGTTAAGTTAGGATGATGTGGTGAAAATGGTGTATTCAAGAAACCTCTAGTTACAAACCTGATGATGTATGACACAAAGCAGGTGGTAACGGAGTGGTATTTCTCAGCACTAGAAAAGCAACAGGGCCCTTCCCAGGTGGTGCAGTGGTAAAGACTCCACTTGCCGTCCAAAAATGGAGATATGAGTTCAATCCCTGGGTCAGGAGGATCCCCTGGAGAAGGCAATGGCAACCCACTCCAGTATTCTTGCCTGGAGAATTCCATGGACAGAGGAGCCTGGTGGGCTACAGTCCATAGGGTTGCAAAGAGTCAGACACGACTGAGCAACTGAGCATGCACACATGAGCAGAGGAACAACAAAGGCCCTGCTGGATTGTGACCCTTTGTGACCAATTTCCCTGGGAGCTAGCACAGCCAAAGAGAGGGATGCTTGTGACCTCCTGTCTCAGAATCCCAGTCTATTTACTCAACTGGCGACCAGATGCACTCTAGTAAGTACACCTTCCAAATGGCAGAAGCCAGAGAAAATATTGTTGCTGGTCACTAAGACAAGCTCTCATAACATAAAGCAAAAATAAAAGGAAAAACCTCATCTAGGTTTTACCTAGGAGACCCACAGTAAAGTTTATCTAAACAGATGTGGGTCTGATGAGACCCCTGAATTCACCAGAGATAAGTCTGAACAGGAGCCTTAAAGGGCGCATGCCACCGTTCTGCCCTACATTTGCTTGTTTGTTTTCCTCCTTTTGATGAAAAACACAACAGAACAAAGAAAAACCATGACCATCTCTAGAAAAAGTTTTAAAAAAGGATCAATACAAGTCAAGAGTACTCACTACTAAATTTTTACCAGAGTTATTATCCCCAAGGAACAAATTCCACAACTAATTTCTGCTAATCTATATATTTGCTTTTCTCTTTCTGATTTACTTCACTCTTTATGACAGACTCTAGTTTCATCCACGTCACTACAAATGACCCAATTACGTTCCTTTTCATGGTTGAGTAATATTCCATTTATATACGCACTATGCCTTCTCTACCCATTCGTCTGTCTATGGATATTTAGAAAAAGGACTCTCACTACTTTTGCTTCCATTGGATCTTGCAAACAGAGATTCAGGATGCTGATGTGATATGGATTCCTACTTTCTTTGGCTTTTTGTCAGAGTTCCCAGAATCTCTTTATCTGCTCCAGTCCTGAGAGAAAGCAGTTTCCAGCCACTGAGGATCCTGCCAACTAAGCCAATAATTGGAAAGGAGGAACTTTCTTCTACATTTCCTTTCTAGGTTCTGGCCTAATAATTAAATTGATATGAGCTTAACAGGGGGCAAACCAAATGTAATTCTGTACGTATGGGGGCTCCATAAGACTATGAGGCCCGGAGAAGTCCCTGAAGCAGACAGCTCTTACACCTTTTAGACAAAGAAACTTCATTTTTGGAGAATGGACATGACAAAGAAATATATTTGGGTACTAATTAGTGAAGAATATAAGCAGAGTTTCTTTACATACTGGGCCCTAAGTTCCCTTTTCTGGTGATAAAGATCTCTCTGTGAAAGGAAGGGTACTTTCACATGGAAGATTTATTTCCTACTTTCAGGGGAACAAGGGAGGGTCAAAGCATCCTTCTTGCACAGGCAGTTTGTTAAGAAAATTTAATTTAAAGTAATTAATGTGCCACTTTGACATATTTTATCACAGCCTACCTTGAACCCCATCAATATCCATGCCCCACCCAGAAATCATGATTTAGTAGGTCTGGAATGTGGCTTTGATTTTAGGATGTTTAAAAGTTCTTGTAATTGGAATAGAGAATAAAGTTTGAGAACCAGTGCTATTAGACAGGTTTAATTGGGAAGGTCTGCCAGCTTCATAAATTTCCTGGGGTAGGGGAGATGCTTATTAAATTAAGTTCCCATTCAGTAAATATTTTTCGGGGAGAAAACTGGTGAAATTGGCGTGAGGGTCATGATCTCCTTCTTCTACGTGCAGCCCCTCCCGATTGGCCTGAAGAGGAAACTATGATCCGGGGTAGCACTCCCACCCACCATACCACCTAGAGAAATTTGGTCTGCTCTAAGTGTGAAGTGATCTCTCTGGTCTTAAGTTGGAACCTCAGCAATGGCCTGGAGTGTCCCATCCTTGCCTGGCCCAACCCCAGCTTGGAATCTTCACAGCTCCTCATGTTTCCTCAGTGCCTGCAAATACCAAGTCCCCTGGCCGCCTTATCAATCCTGCCTTAACTTCGTTGATTTGCTGTTGTCCTGGTTCTGGTACCACAGATGTGATCAGTGCTCGGTGCTTCTTACATTCAACATTAGGTAGCTATGTTCCTTTGACCTAAGACAATGGCTCTGCCCCACAGCTGTCCTGCTGCAGACTGAGACATGACCACACATGTCGTCTTATTTTCACATCTTTGGGTTTCTCTCATTTACTTTCTCATTCCATTACTTTTGCATAACTGAAAGAAGTCTTTCCCCATGCTAGTATATCACTAGTTATTGGTGGACCCAGAAAGGAAGACATTGTGACTCAGATATTTTGATGTAACTTCTATTGTCATAATAATAATATCACTATTAATTTTGTTTTTATTGGTTTACTCTTATAACTCCTCACACTCCCTTTACCCTAAGCAACACTTAGGTTTTAGGGAGTTTATGTAAACTACCAACTTCCAGCCGAATTTCTATAAAAAGAGATTTAGGGATCAGAAAAAAAGCTAAGTGCATATGAAACCACTCATAATGCATTTATGATGAAAGTTCTGCAATTTATTAGGGACAACAGGTGATATAAAGTAGATGTGAAATTTTTATTACCCTCTTGTCAAAAGTCAAGGTTACATTCTTTGTGGTTCATCTCATAACAAAGACACATAGCTTTCAGGAAGTATTAATACCACTCCAAGTGCCCAAGGGCTTCCCTGGTAGCTCAGACAGTAAAGAATCTGCCTATAATGCAGGAGACCTGGGTTCCACCCCTGGGTTGGGGAGATCCCTTAGAGAAGGGAATGGCTACCCACTCCAATATTCTTTGTTGGGAGGAGAGAGAGGAGCCTGGCGGGCTACAGTCCATGGGGTTGCAAAGAGTTGGACACAATTCAGCGACTAAAAGAAAGAAAAGAAGTGCCGAATAGCCCACAGTCAACCATAGTAATAAAACAGCCTTCAGAATAGATGCTATAAAGTATACCTAATACCTAAGTAAGATGACCATAAGGTAAATATCAGGAACTCCATGGAGGGTGAGGAATTGAACTCTGTTTAAGATATCCTTGTCTAGATCCTGTATGCCACAGCTAAGATCCAGTGCAGCCAAATAAAAAATAAGTAAATATTAAAAAAGAAAGATATCCTTGCCACTGTAAGTCTGACAACACACTGTTATAAAGTGGGTATGTCAAAATGTGATACTTTGACCATGATATTTTTCCTGCTCAGAAATCCCTTCTTTCTGTCTCTTGGTCCCATCCAGTCATATTAAAATTTTTCCTGTATTAAAGCTGCCATCCAGTGAATTCTGTGAAGACTTCCCTGGTCATTTAAATCAAAAAAGGATATTCACTCACTTCAGAATTCCTCTTGATTCATGCTTTCTTATCCTTTCTGACTCTTATGACATGTTGGTTACTCTAAAATGACTTTTGCATCTCTCCTTATTTGTTCTATACTATTTAGCCTGAGGTGGCTCATAAAGAATTGGCCTGCAATGTGAGGGATCTGGCTTTGATCCCTGGGTCGGGAAGATCCCCTGGAGAAGGGAATGGCAACCCACTACAGTATTCTTGCCTGGAGAATTCCATGGGCAGAGGAGCTTGGCAATCTACAGTCTACGTGGTCGCAGAGTCAGACACGACTAACACTTTCACTTTCATTTAGCCTGAAGTGTTTGTTGAACTCTCTTGGCAATCTGAACTGTACTTTGCAACTGGAATGCCCTGTAAATGCTTGTTAGAAGGAGCAGCCAACCCCACCTAATTGCTCATGGTGGGATTCTGTGCAGTTCTCCAAATATCCCCATCCTTCCACTCTGGATAAAGGTAAGATTACATTTCCTGGTGCCCTTATTGTCAGGTTGGATCTGATTACTTCTGGCCAAGGTGTGTGCATGGAAGAAATACTTGTCATATCTAGACTGGGACATTTATTCCTCAATAAGAAGCCCTCTGAGTCTGCTTCACTTCTCCTATGGGATGGTAATGGTCCAAACAGTGGTTGACCCATTGGCCTGCATCTCAGAGTGAGGACAAGGATGAGATGGGAGCAAAGCCACCTGATAACCTGTAGTATATATGTAGCCCAGCAGAGAAATAAACCTTTGTTGTTCAGTACTGTTGAGATTTTGGGGGCTGTTTCTTACAGCAGTATAATCCACTCTCTCTTAACTAGTTCCTTGACTAATTCCTGGTCTACTAGCTCAAAATATAGTGTTTCCTTCTCATCAAACTTTTCCTTTAAAAATAATAGTGAATAAATAAAACCTATGCAATACAAATAAATACAATACTATAAAGGATGAAATTCTTAGAGCATGTCAGAGTCACATTTGTAAAGGGTTTTTTTTATTTTTATTTTCCTTGATTTCCTTAATTTCCTAAATTCTCAAATTTAGGCTGAAAAATGTCAATCAAAAATGATTTACTTTACAGAAATGATGCAAAAAGCTGGTCAATCAGACTCTTCAGGCATTCTAGAATGCCTTGCTTTTGCTCCATAAGCCAGTAAAATTCAAAATATGGTCAACTGAATGGCCTGTAGGCAGTTTCATTGTTTTCAAGGGAAAGGCACTTTTGTTCAGTCTATAAATTTTACTAATGTGAGCTATAAAATGAATTGATTTTCACAGAAATCGCATTGAGTTCCTAATAGCTGTGTTCTCAGCAGCTGTTCCTAAGCCACTGGGGCTAGTCCTTTGGGCTAGTATTATGCATTTCACCTTGGCCTCTGTGCTTTCATACTTTTTACATGGACTTTCTTGGCTTGTTGAATTATATTTTTTAGTGTCTAATTCATGATTCAATGAAGCATAATGGCAAGATATAATAATAAACATATAATGTCATAAAGGTCTTTCCAGGTGGTGCTCATGGTAAAGAACCTGACCGCCAATGCAATAGACTTAAGAGACATATGTTTGATCCCTGGGTGGGGAAGATCCCCTGGAGGAGGGCATGATGACCCACTGAAGTATTCTTGCCTGGAGAATCCCACAGACAGAGGAGCCTGGCAGGCTCCATAGAGTCACAAAGAGTCGGACACAAATGAAGCAACTGAGCGTGCGAGCAGTGTCATAAAGCACTGGAAATCTGTGCAGACAGTGAACCTGTTAATCTGTGAGCTTGATCATTTTCTAAGCCAGAAATCTCCTCCCCTGATCTTCTATACAAAGGTGTTTACAAAATGAGAAGAAAATATCTGACAAGTTAATATTATGTGTCTGGACTCCTCATGTCAATGAGTTGTTCGTTCAGAAAGGTTATCAGTTCTTCAAAGTTTTACCATCATGAGAAAAGCAATTATGATCTCATTTTCAACAGAATCAATACAAAATAATATATTAAAGTGTGAAGTTAGTGAATTGTTGATAAAGAAAATTAATAAGTCACAAGTAATATTTTACTATAGAAACACAAACCATACTATCACAGAAAGTCCTATAAGACCAGACTCTATGTTTATCACAGATGCTCTGAGAGAAAAACCGAAACTGTTTTTCTCTGTTAAAATTCCTTTATTCACTGTTAGATATTATATAATATTAATGGCATACCATGTGGAAAAGCAGTGACCAAAGTGTTAGTGTTTTTGCTGATTCTGTTCCACACTTGAATCAGTCCATGGTGTACCAGTGGAACACACGAGAGGTCAACAGAGAATTCCTACTATAAAAGAAGGTGTTTGTCATTGTTATTTGTTACATTTGTGATTATTTTGTAGGAGGAAACAAGTCGGGACAAGATACACTGTGGTCAGTATGAGTAGGTAAAGGCTTTACTTGAATGCCAGATCAAACACTTCTTTATTCTCCAAAGCAGTTGGTGGTTAATGATTCGCCTCCTGCTCCTAATTTATTGTTCAAAGGAAAAGTGAAATTTGGGGATGTGATCAAATCATGGTCACCAGCACCTTGGCAGTCTTCTACATTTAGGAAAAGTAGAGCAGGCAGGGCATATATTGTAGTATGCTGCTTTGCAGCACTGAGTATATTGACAGCTGAAAGAAAAGGCACTCGCAGGGTTTTTGACATTAAAAATGAGTTAAACTATTTTCATTTTGATACTGATAATGTCAGTAGCAGGATCAAGTCATTTATTTTTGGAACATATTGAGTACCTTGAGTTACTCCAGGTCAAGATATTATGATTATTTACATTAAAAAGAATATTTTATATGACCTTATATGGATGAATGTAAGAGCAAAATTTCAAGTGATAGTTACTGAAGCAAGATAGATTTTTATTTTTTGTCACTGAAAGGAGTCCAATAGCTTCATGAAATCATGAGGGATCTAGATTTATCAAATGAGTCAGTTCCCCTTTCTCTGGGATATGGGACACATACTAATGGCTGCTGGAGCTCCAGCCATCAGAGTCCCTGCAGGCTGACAGCAAGAGGATGAACATAAAGGAAAGCATGCCGAGTACACAGCACCTCTTTCCCCTCACTGAGTAGAACTTATTCATATAGCCACTGCTAGTGGCCAGGGATACTCAAAAATGACTGTCTTTTTATCTGGGAGGCAGCGTGCTTATCTAGAAGTTCAGGATCTGTTATCAAGAAGGGAAAAATTGCAAGACAATTGGTTGTTTTAAAATGTAAACTTTATTGTTTTTCAGGTATGGTTAGACCATCAGATCAGGAAACAATTGTCACTAAAAAGATAGTTTGTTATACTCATAGATCCTAAGATGTGGGGCATGACATGCTATGCGGTGAGTAGGGGAACATGTGGGGAAGTAACATGAGGCAGACGGAGAGGGGAAATGTGGAAAATAATCTTTATTATGGTTTCTCTGGGAAAGAATGAGCAAGACAGAGTAATAGGCTAGTTTGAATACTTCCAGCAGACTCTGGGGCAAAAGTGCTGTCTTTGATTGTCTGGTGCCTAGTTCTAGGGTGATTAGGGAAAAGCATGAATGTGACAGCCCCAGAAAGAAGGTGGTTGGGATGTGAGCTCTGCATTGGTTGACTTGCACAAAAAAGGTGTGCTCATAGGTGAGTAGTTTACTATCTCTGGGAGCTGGCTAACTCTGGGATGCACAGTCCTTCCAGGGTCAGGAAGGCCCCAGATGTCAAAGCATCAGAAATACAGAAAATAAAAGGCAAGGTAGATACACTGGCAATCTCTGTCATGGATAGGAATCCAGGATTTTGTGAGATGGCTCAATCATCAACATTTCTCCAGTATTTTATGCTTTTTTTTTTCTAATTTTTCTGGAGAAATAAAGCAATGAATATTTCAAAACCATATCCAAATGCTAAAAAAATGAAGAAGCACCTCCTAAAGTCAAATGAAATAAGTGACTAGATTAAGAATCCATTTGCTATGATCACTCTGCTGAAACTTCTAACCTCTGTCTTTAGAGTGTTACATGCTTTGCAGCCAAAATTAGATAAAGCACTGAAAATAGGGCCCACTGAGAAATATCTTTTCTTTTCTGGGTCCATTTTTAATCTTGATACTTAGCCATAATCAAGCACTTACTGTCACTTATAATGAGCTATTTTTGTGTTGTTAGTTTTTTCTAATTTGGTAGAAATAGATGACCAGTAAGAGATATTGCCTATGCAATGAAGTCTGATGCATTATTCAAGACATCTGTTGTCTCATTAGACTGAAAACTATCACATGAAAAGATTAGGGGACATGATGGTTGCTAGGGGACACCCATCTCACACATAGGAAATTTCCTGTGGGTTTCAGCTGTGCCAGGGTTAAGGGGTGTGACTTTTTCCTGACCACACAGAGCATCCAGCCCTCAGCCCTCTGTTTAGAGGTCCCTGTAAGTGTCCAGAAATTTGGGCAGAGAGTGTGGAGGATGTGGTGATAGATCCACACCCGAAGATCCTTATCCTCACTACCCCTTCTAATCGTCCCCTTGTTCCCTTGTAGTCAGTGGTGTGATGGTGCCAGCTCCTGCTGGATCACAAGATTCAACTGAGCCCATTTTTTCCTAACTCTGAGCTAAGTGATTTGAGAACAACCACAAGAGAAATGTGTACATCATAACAAACACTGTAAATCAGGGCTTTCCTTTCCTTCTCTCCCTTTTCTGAAGCATGCATGTGTGGCCTAAGTGGGCTAAATCACTTCAGTCGTGTCCAATCCTGCGACTGTCTGAACTGTAGCCTGCCAGGCTCCTCTGTCCATGGGATTCTCCAGGCAAGAATACCGGACTGGGCTGCCATGCCCTTCTCCAGGGGATCTTCCTGACCCAGGGATCGGACCCACATTCTTATGTCTCCTGCATTGGCAGCAGGTTTTTTACCACTAGTGCCACCTGAGAAGAGCACTGGTTGTGAAACAATCATCAGGACACTGTTGCTTGCAATGTAAGAAAGTGTGTTACCACTTTTCCCCTCTGAGACTTTGTTCTCCAGGCATTTTCTTCCTTTCTGGTTGCTATCCATCTTCATGCTACTTTCACGAGAATCTTCAGTGATCTTTCAACTCATCAGTTACCAATTTACAGTCAAATTCATTGCAAACAATTACTTTCTAACATTTTTTTTTGTAATTATAATACTGAGGGCTGATGGTGAAAACTATTGTAGGCTTTGGAAACATTTTTGGAAGCATTAAAAAAAGCTGAAATATCTAACCCAGTGACCTAACATTGCACTTTAGGCGTATCTGAAACTAATTTGAAATATAAAAGAAATAATCTTCCACTCATAGATGTCCTTGTCAGCCTTAATTAGTAGAAGATTAAAAAAAAAAAAAAAAACCACCTAAAAACATCTCTACAACACCAAGCAGACTGTGTGCTATTGGATGGTAAGAACAGTCAGCCTGAGGCACCATCAGTGACTTAGTTATCTAAAAAAAATTAAATTGGGTTCACTAAGTCAAGAAAATGTGTCTTACATACTTTGGAAAAACATTTGGAAAAGTTTTTCTGGTTAGTGCTCAATTAAACCAGGAAATTAAGTTACCCGGAACACTCGATTAATTGAAGACTTTCTTAATTGAGATTTTTTGCAATCACATTTAAAACAAGAAGTTCTGCAGAGTCTGTTAGCGTAGGGCTGTTTCTGCTGTTAGACGGAAAATAACAGTGTCAAAGCCTGACCCACTGCTTTGTACTGTGATTGGGGGCAAATGGACACCTTCATTTCCTCAGCTGAAACTGGAAGCAATATCTTTTAGGACTAAATGAAATCCGAGGGGCAAAAGACTTGGAATAATGTTCTCACATAGTAAACACTCAAAATGTCACAGCAGTGATTGTCTCAATCAATGAGAGCTGTTCCCAGGCAGGGTACATGAGATAGCATCTCATTTCTTATCTTGAACTCTACCTTCAATCTTGAATTATTTTCCTCTGTCTTCCTCTTTCTTTCATTAATTGTAAGACCATGCTTTCCACGAATCAACTAGAATTGGACCAAAATATGTGGTGCTCTGAATTTGTCTTCTTCTAGGTTAAATATATACTGCTTCCTTTCACAGGATCTCTCTCTCTCTCCTCTTTTAAAGTCCTCTGTTGCTTTCATTCACACGCAACTCAAAATAGCTGCTTTCAGGAAGTGCTAAATATAGGTACTCTGAAAGAGCTAGTTTTATCCTTCCTTTCAAGATCCTATTCCCTTCGAGTTCTCTGAGAGGAAGTTTTCCTGGGGAATTGGGGAGGAATTTGCTTCCATTTCCTGATATAAACCCCAGAGTCCCCTCCTGATGTCTTGGGGCCTCCTTCTCCAGCTTCCAGGCCAATTGGGGTCAGTGGACACCTTGCTGAGGGTCAGCATCTTTGTGATAGGTTGCCGCCCTCCCCACACAGCATTAGTAGAGGGCTGCGAGGAGCTCGGCTGTCCTTCTTCTGAAGGCCTATACTTAGTTGTGTATAAGGGAAACCTTAATGACAATGACTGGAACTTCCTCAATACTGGCTTGATTACTAAGACCTTCCTCTTGGTAACCAGGAAGCTTGAAGGGACGCATTGCAGAGGTCCTCAGATTTCTCTAGATGCCTCCATCTTGGTTCCACGAAAGATAGCTGCTTCACCACCAAGAACAGGGCCACATCCCATCCAGCAAGCAAGAGGAAGGGCAAAGGGGAAGCAAGGGTGCCACGGCAGCCACACTTTAATGGAGCTTTCTGGAATCCCTACCTCATAGCCTTAGCTAGAATTTCACAGCCAGCAATGTCTTCCATGGCCACTCTTCCACAAAGGAAGCAAGAGTGTTACTGGTAAACCTGGCCACTCACAGTGAAGTTGGTATTCTGGTAGGAAAGGAGAGAAGACACACCTGCCCTGTCCTTTTATTATTTATACTGTCACCTCGCACAACTGTATTTGTCAGTTAGACACTCTGAACAGTAGGATTAAAGGTGACTGAATCATAGAAAACAACATAATCCCTAGCCTGGCTTTGTTACCATTCTTGTCAAAATGTCTCTACCAAAAAATTTGAAGACACACCATCCACACCCACCCAACACACACACACACACACACACACACACACACACACACAAATGGACACACACAGAAGGGAGCGGTAATGCTATCCCATTACACTCATCCTCAGCAGTTACCCAAAGTCTCAGTTCAGTTCAGTTCAGTTCAATACAGTCACTCAGTTGTGTCCGACTCTTTGCAACCCCATAGACTGCAGCACGTCAGGCTTCCCTGTCCATCACCAACTACCGGAGGTTCCTCAAACTCATGTCCATCGAACTGGTGATGCCATCCAATCATCTCGTAATCTGTTGTTCCCTTCTACTCCTTCCTTCAATCTTCCCAGCTTCAGGGTCTCTTCAAATGAGTTAGTTCTTTGCATCAGGTGGCCAAAGCATTGGAGTTTCAGCTTCAGCATCAGTTCTTCCAATGAATATTCAGGATTGATTTCCTTTAGGACTGACTGATTTGATCTCCTTGCAGTCCAAGGGACTCTCAAGAGTCTTTTCCAACACCACAGTCCAAAAGCACCAATTCTTTGGTGCTCAGCTTTCTTTATAGTTTAACTCTCACATCCATATATGACTACCAGAAAAACCATAGCTTTGACTAAATGGACCTTTATTGGCAAAGTAACATCTTTGATTTTTAATAGTCATGTATGGATGTGAGAGTTGGACTATAAAGAAAGCTGAGCACTGAAGAATTGATACTTTTGGACTGTGGTGTTGGAGAAGACTCTTGAGAGTCCCTTGGACTGCAAGGAGATCCAACCAGTGCATCCTAAAGGAAATCAGACCTGAATATTCATTGGAAGGACTGATGCTGAAGCTGAAATTCCAATACTTTGGCCACCTGAGGCAAAGAACTGACTGATTTGAAAAGACCCTGATGCTGGGAAAGATTGAAGGAGGAGAAGGGGATGACGGAGGATGAGATGGTTGGATGGCATCACCGACTTGATGGACATGAGTTTGAGTAAACTCTGGGAGCTGGTGATGGACAGGGAGGCCTGGTGTGCTGCAGTCCATGGGGTTACAAAGAGTTGGACACCACTAAGCGACTGAACTGAACTGAGCTGAACTAGGTTGGTCATAGCTTTTCTTCCAAGGAGCAAGAATCTTTTAATTTCATGGCTGCAGTCACCATCTACAGTGATTTCGGAGTCCCCCCAAAATAAAGGCTCTCAGTGTTTCCATTTTTTCCCCCATCTATTTGCCATGAAATGATGGGACCGATGCCATGATCTTAGTTTTCTGAATGTTGAGTTTTAAGCCAACTTTTTCACTTTTCTCTTTCACCTTCATCAAGAGGCTCTTTAGTTCTTCTTCATTTTCTGCCATAAGGGTGGTGTCATCTGCATATCTGAGGTTATTGATATTTCTCTCAGCCATCTTGATTCCAGCTTGCACTTCATCCAGCCCAGCGTTTCTCATGATGTACTCTGCATAGAAGTTAAATAAGCAGAGTGACAATATACAGCCTTGACATACTCCTTTTCCTATTTGGAACCAGTCTGTTGTTCCATGTCCAGTTCTAACTGTTGCTTCTTGATCTGCATACAGATTTCTCAGGAGGCAGGTAAGGTGGTCTGGTATTTTCATCTCTTGAAGAATTTTCCACAGTTTGTTGTGATTCATACAGTCAAAGGCTTTGGCATAGTCAATAAAGCAGAAATAGATGTTTTTCTTTAACTCTCTTGCTTTCTCGAGGATCCAGTGGATGTTGGCAATTTGGTCTCTGGTTCCTCTGCCTTTTCTAAATCCAACCGGAACATCTGGAAATTCACTGTTCATGTACTGTTGAAGCCTGGCTTGGAGAATTTTGAGCATTACTTTGCTCGCATGTGAGATGAATGCAATTGTTGAAAAATCTCAATTATTCACTCCAAAACAGTGCTTTTCTAACTTGAACAGTAAATGAATAACTTTGGAAAAAAAAAAAAAAGAGGTTGGTGAGCCTCTGGGTAATCTACACTATTTGTATTTTAATGTTACTTAACATGTGAAATGGGACTTCCCAGGTGGCATTAGTGATAAAGAACCCACCTGCCAATGCAGGAGACATAAGAGACACGGATTAGATCCCTGGGTCTGGAAGATTCCCCCAGAGGCAGGGCAATCCTTTCTAGTATTCTTGCCTGGAGAATCCTGTAGCCTGGTGAGCTACAATCCATAGGATTACAAAGAAATAGACACGGCTGAAGTGACTGAGCACGGATGCACACATGCAATTTGGAAAGCACACAATCTGGTTGAACTTCTTAAGTTTTTCTCTTTTACAAAAGCAAAATTTCAGTGCAATTTCAAGTAAAACTATCAACTTTTGCAATCAATTAAAATCATATTAGCATAATCGTAATGGGACATGGGTGTTTTCCTCAGTGGCTGCTCACAGATGCATGCGGCAGCCATGGCTCTGTTTCTGCAGTGGGAAAGCCTGCAGCAGACCGTGCTAGATGCTGGCTCAGGTCTCCCATCATTCTTTTCTTTTCAAGTCATTGCAAAATTTTTATTTCATGCTGCCCTGGATGTCATTTGGCCTCCATTTCTTTTCTGCCAATGATAAAGTTAATTTCCCTTGGTACTGAAGGTATCATAGATAAATGTGGAGTTTCAAGGCAGGATGACATCTCAGGTGATCTTCCTATTGTTGCTGATCATGGCAACAATTAACTCCTTCTACTTCCCTCTCTACTTTCTCATCAATTTTTGCCTCTGGGTACTTCCTGAAATAAGAAATTTCCTAAGAATATGAAAAGCAGAAAAAGCAAAACTTCTTGTAATGGTTTGATTAGTATCTCAGGCAAGTCCTATTATCTACCTAGAATAGGGGTGAAGTGGATGAAGGGGAAGATTGGGTTCTTTCAGTGGCAGATAAATGTTTCTCATATTTTTAAGAGAATTAAACAGCTTAATCAGGTGTACCCATGCTTTTGGCCTTGGGCTTTAGTCTGTCATCATTCCTGAGTATGAAATCTGTTTAGAGCACTGCAGTAAGTGGGATGGGAAAAGGAAAAGTTGGTTCTCTCATCAACAGCAAAGACTAGGGAGAAATTGGCACGTTGGAAAACCTGGAGCAAGGTAATGCAGAAATGAGTTTACCATCTCTTGATGGAAGTACATTTTTGTGATTTTGCTATATAATTTAACATCAGAATTTCTTCACACAATTTCTTAAGAAATGAATGACCACACACTATCCCAGCATTCTACTTTGGTAGAGAGTGTGCACTAAAATACAGTGGAGATCAGAGTTTTGTCTAATATCCAGAGAAGAAAAGGAATCAGCTTCACAGATAACATATATTTGAAGGGACAGTTTAGGATTTGAGGGATGTGTTTATCAATCATTTTCTTAGGAATGATCAGATCAGATCAGATTAGTCACTCAGTTGTGTCTGACTTTTTGCAACCCCATGAATCGCAGCACGCCAGGCCCTCCCTGTCCATCACCAACTCCCGGAGTTCACTCAGACTCATGTCCATCGAGTCAGTGATGCCATCCAGCCATCTCATCCTCTGTCGTCCCCTTCTTCTCCTGTCCCCAATCCCTCCCAGCATCAGAGACTTTTCCAATGAGTCAACTCTTCGCATGAGGTGGCCAAAGTACTGGAGTTTCAGCTTTAGCATCATTCCTTCCAAAGAAATCCCAGGGCTGATCTCCTTCAGAATGGACTGGTTGGATCTCCTTGCAGTCCAAGGGACTCTCAAGAGTCTTCTCCAACACCACAGTTCAAAAGCATCAATTCTTCAGCACTCAGCCTTCTTCACAGTCCAACTCTCACATCCATACATGATCACAGGAAAAACCATAGCCTTGACTAGACGAACCTTTGTTGGCAAAGTAATGTCTCTGCTTTTCAATATGCTATCTAGGTTGGTCATAACTTTCCTTCCAAGGAGTAAGCGTCTTTTAATTTCATGGCTGCAGTCACCATCTGTAGTGATTTTGGAGCCCAGAAAAATAAAGTCTGACACTGTTTCCACTGTTTCCCCATCTATTTCCCATGAAGTGGTGGGACTGGATGCCATGATCTTCGTTTTCTCAATGTTGAGCTTTAAGCCAACTTTTCACTCACCACTCTCACTTTCATCAAGAGGCTTTTTAGTTCCTCTTCACTTTCTGCCATAAAGGTGGTGTCATCTGCATATCTGAGGTTATTGATATTTCTCCCGGCAATCTTGATTCCAGCTTGTGCTTCTTCCAGTCCAGCGTTTCTCATGATGTACTCTGCATATAAGTTAAATAAACAGGGTGACAATACACAGCCTTGACGAACTCCTTTTCCTATTTGGAACCAGTCTGTTGTTCCATGTCCAGTTCTAACTGTTGCTTCCTGACCTGCATACATGTTTCTCAAGAGGCAGATCAGGTGTTCTGGTATTCCCATCTCTTTCAGAATTTTCCACAGTTTATTGTGATCCACACAGTCAAAGGCTTTGGCATAGTCAATAAAGCAGAAATAGATGTTTTTCTGGAACTCTCTTGCTTTTGCAATGATCCAGCGGATGTTGGCAATTTGATCTCTGGTTTCTCTGCCTTTTCTAAAACCAGCTTGAACATCAGGAAGTTCATGGTTCACATATTGCTAAAGCCTGGCTTGGAGAATTTTGAGCATTACTTTACTAGCATGTGAGATGAGTGTGATTGTGCCGTACTTTGAGCATTCTTTGGCATTGCCTGTCTTTGGGATTGGAATGAAAACTGACCTTTTCCAGTCCTGTGGCCACTGCTGAGTTTTCCAAATTTGCTGGCATATTGAGTGCAGCACTTTCACAGCATCATCTTTCAGGATTTGGAATAGCTCAACTGGAATTCCATCACCTCCACTAGCTTTGTTCGTAGTGATGCTTTCCAAGGCCCACTTGACTTTACATTCCAGGATGTCTGGCTCTAGGTCAGTGATTACACCATTGTGATTATCTGGGTCGTGAAGATCTTTTTTGTACAGTTCTTCTTTGTATTCTTGCCATCTCTTCTTAATATCTTCTGCTTCTGTTAGGTCCATACCATTTCTATCCTTTACCCAGCTACAAACAAAACTCTGATCCATAAAATTGCTACACTGTTAGTGACAAGAGCTGGAAGCTAGATCAAATCCTGTTTTTCCTTGACATAGACTGATTAAAAATTAAAGAGGAAAAAAAAAAAAAGCAATGGAGAAAGGTAGGGGAAATGTGGGCAGTATTTCAGAATCACTTGCATGCAATGTAGGCTATCCTGACTAATACTGTTGGAAAGTTCAATTCTTCACAACTTCTGAGGAAGGAGCAACGCCAGTTACCCAGGGCAATTTCACTGCTTTTTAGAGGAGACCCTCTACCCAGCCAGAATAGTGGATTGGTGGGTAGTTCCATTTCCCAGCTATTTTCTTCCTTGCTGGCTTCTTTCCTCTTGGTATGGGGAAAAACTATATTTCCTAGCCCCTTTAAAGTTTGGTAAAACAGATGACTAACTCTGCCCCATGGGTTGTAAATAGAAATAATGTGTGTTACTTTTATTCCAGAGATCCTAACTGCCTGTCTCAAACCCCCCAGAGCTCTAATTTATGGCTGCTTTAACATCCTAGACTCTGTCAGAAGACATGCCCAAGCTAAGAGACAGAAGATATGCAGCAGGATGAGAAATAAACCTTTGTTGCTTCAAGGCACTGAGATTAGGGAGCAGTGAAATTTCCCTGGGTAACCGGCACTGCTCCTTCTGTTGGTAGATCTACAGTTTGTCCTGAGATTATGCACTTACAAAGGAGGATGCAAAACCCTCTATACTGGTGTTTGGAAAAGATATCACATGCCACATGGGGAAATGGTGTCTGCCTACCCTAATGTCGTCTATCATTTTGGTTTACATTTACCTATTATTTTGTTCAAGTTATTTTCAATTTCATGCACTATCCATATGACTGTGGATTTAGACAAAGGCCACTGTCTCAGAGGAGCTTGCTGAAGATGGTCTCCTGGGCAAGATTTTGGAGGCAGGAATAGCTCTTTCAAGATTCAGGAACGGTATCTAAATTTCCCATAAATAAAAGTACTAGCTACAGTGGGAAAGGTGAAGCAAATGGTTTTAATGAGGCTTCAAGGAGCAGCCAATGTTGGAGCAGCATTTAAGGCCTCTTACTACCAGTTGACAGTGAATTTTAGATATTCGAAGTTGTTTCCATGACAATTAGTTGTAGGAATGTGGGATCATTTTTCAAAAGAGATTCTAGATCATATAAAAGAATAGAGACATACTTAGCCTCCAAGTTCTCTAATTCTACAGGAGAACATAATTTTAGATGGCATTTGAAATTATTTACATAATACATGCTTTATTATGTGCTATGAAGAAAAAACATGAATGTCATTGGCAACCATGGAAACACTGGCAAAATCTGACAATAGTAGTATTTCTGTCTCTTCCTCTCTCCATAGCATAAAGAAGTTAAAAAAAAGGAAATGGAAACTGAACAGATATAAACTACAGAGAAATGGAAATCTTTATCTAAAATAAGATAATTGTATTTGTGATGCATTATGTTTGTATACAGTCTTTTTCTGTACAAGCCCCTGAAATACAATGAACCATGGAAATCATGCTCATACGCTTTGTAAACATAAATCCCGCCTATACTGAAAGAACAAATAAATACCTTGATACACTGAAGTACCAAAATAATCTGCTCACCTTGAAAGAGAATAGAATGAACTGACATTATCATCAACTTCTGATGAAAATTTCTAAATTCATCATAGCTCCTATGGAATGTAGCTCACATTGTATGTGGTAGAATTTGATTAGTTCCTTGAAAAATGTTGATATTGTGGGTAATTAATCAAGTGCATTTCACCTGCCTTTACCAGTCAAGGTCATTTGAAGACTTGCATGCCCTCTAAGCTGCACAGAGCCTAAATAATAAGATATTTGCCTGAGTTGTTTTCAGTGGAGTCCAGTTTGAGCTGAACTGGTTGACACTTGATAGGCTACCAGCGCTGTTCTCCTGGGCACACGTGAGTGTCTACTGGCTCCGTGACCTTGTGAACATACAGAGGCCTGAGCTTAGTTAATGCCTGCACAAAAAGACAGTTATTTGCACCTTTTTCCAATCACCATGCCCCATGTTCCCTATGCCTTAGACCACTCTTTTTCTTTATTCCTTATCCCGTAAATACCCTGAACCCCTTGTGTTAGGGAAAGCAGACTTGAGACTCATTCTCCTGTCTCCTTGCTTTACTGCCTTGCAAATAAACCCTGTTTTTGCTGCAACTCTAGGCATCTCAGAGTTTGGCTTACTTCCTGTTGGGCAAAGCAAACCTGGTTTGGTAACCATGTGATATGTATGATAAAGTTTGGATTATAATCTGTAGCACATGGCTGCAAAGGTGGAAAGCAAACTCAAGCTATAGTAGTTAGGAATTTTCTATGGCAAGTGAAAAATCACCTTTAGACTTTATAGGTAAAAAGCTTTTCTTTTATAGCACTCATCATGAATGTCTATGTTTTCTGTTGGAGAAGTTGGTGGTAAATTAAAAAAGAGGAACAGCAACACATTGCAAAAATAGGCCCCTCAAAAAAAGGAAGAGTGGTTGTTTGTGAGCTTTGAATCTTCTCCAAATTCTGTGGATCTGAAACAGGAGGCAAGGGAGCAGGGCACAGCCTTTAAAAGAATGACAGCCATAGGATGTGATGAAAACTGGTTAAAACCTAATGGATCCAAGATGGAGGATGAGTTGACTTCCTCTAGACCTTGAACCTCAGTATACATTCACTGTAACACATCATCATGCTAAATGACACACCCACAGACACCATGACAGTCCCAAGGGGAGGGTGTTTCTGTCTAAATAAACCCACTTCTTCTCACTTTGTCACTCATTGAATTCTTTCTGTGATAAGACTTTAAGAGCCTGAGCTTCAGTGAGTCCTGAAACTGTGTGTCATCTCAGTTAGAAGACTGTGGGTTCAAGTACCTATCTGAGTTACACGCTTCTAGATCTAATAGACAACCAATCACTTCTGCCCCATTCTATACCACGTTTGAGTGGAGAAACCCAAGGGTTAGCACAGATGATGTAAGCATTACAAAGAAAAAAAAAAAAGATGTGTGGGTCTGGGATCCTGTGATCACAAAGGAGAGTCGGAAGTTGTGCGGGGGAGGTGACTGTCACCCTGAGGCCTAAACAGAGACAGAAGACTGAGAAGAGCCTTGCAGTTCTGGACAATAGCACCTGTAAACACAGTTCCCCCGTGACACTGATTAGGACCAGCTTAAAAAGGTGGATGGGCACTGAGGAAACCAGAAGGGAAAGAGACACGTGTACCCCAATGTTCATCGCAGCACTGTTTATAATAGCCAGGACATGGAAGCAACCTAGATGTCCATCAGCAGATGAATGGATAAGAAAGCTGTGGTACATATACACAATGGAGTATTACTCAGCCATTAAAAAGAATACATTTGAATCAGTTCTAATGAGGTGGATGAAACTGGAGCCTATTATACACAGTGAAGTAAGCCAGAAGGACAAACACCAATACAGTATACTAACGCATATATATGGAATTTAGAAAGATGGTAACGATAACCCTGTATACGAGACAGCAAAAGAGACACTGATGTATAGAACAGGCTTATGGACTCTGTGGGAGAGGGAGAGGGTGGCAAGATTTGGGAGAATGGCATTGAAACATGTGAAATGTCATGTATGAAACGAGATGCCAGTCCAGGTTCAATGCACGATGCTGGATGCTTGGGACTGGTGCACTGGGACGACCCAGAGGGATGGTATGGGGAGGGAGGAGGGAGGAGGGTTCAGGATGGATTTTCTTTTAAATTAAAAAAAGAAAAAAAAAAGGTGGATGGGGCTTCCCAGGTGGAGCTAGTGATAAAGAACCTGCCTGCCAATACAGGAGACACAAAAAATGTGGGTTCAACACCTGGGTCATAAAGATCCCCTGGAGTAGGAAGTGCCACTCCATTCCAGTATTCTTGCTTGGAGAATTCCTTGGACAGAGAAGCCTGGCAGGCTACAGTCCATGGGGCCACAAAGAATCAGATGCAACTGAGCACACGCAAAAAAGGTGGATACCATGTAAGTAAAATGTTTTTCTTTTATATTTTAAATCCTATTGTTTATGTTATATATATTAATATATTAATCCCATGTTCCTAGTTTATTCCCCAGCCCCTTCCCTTTTGGTAACCATAAGTTCTTTTATTTATTTTTTCCTAAACCTATGAGTCTGTTTCTGTTTAGTAAATAAATCCATTTGTATTATTTTTTAGATTCCATGTATAAGTAATATCATGTATCTGTCTTTATCTGACTTACTTTACTTAATATGATAATTTCTAGGTCCATCTACATTGCTGCAAATGGCATTATTCCATTCTTTTTTTATAGTTAAGCAAAATTCCATTATATATACCTTACCTTCTTTATCCATTCATCTTTCATGGGTATTTAGGTTCCTTCCATGTCTTGTCCACTGTAATTAGTGCTACTATGAACACTGAAGTGCATGTATCTTTTTGAATTAGAGTTTTCTCCAGATATATGCCCAGGAGTAGAATTGCAAGATCATATGGTAGTTCTGTTTTTAGTATTTTTAATGAATCTCCACACTGTTTTCCATAGTGACTGCACCAATTTACATTCCCTTGACAGTATAGGAGTGTTCCCTTTTCTCTACTCTCTCTAGTATTTATTATCTGTAGACATTTTGATGATAGCCATTCTGACTGGTTTGAGGTGTTACCTCATTGCAGTTTTGATTTGCATTTATCTAAACTCCAGTACTTTGGCCACCTCATGCAAAGAGTTGACTCATTGGAAAAGACTCTGATGCTGGGAGGGATTGGGGGCAGGAGGAAAAGGGAATGACAGAGGATGAGATGGCTGGATGATATCACCGACTCGATGGATATGAGTCTGAGTGAACTCCGGGAGCTGGTGACGGACAGTGAGGCCTGGCGTGCTGCGATTCCTGGGGTGGCAAAGAGTAGGACACGACTGAGCGACTGAACTGAACTGAACTGAATAATTTATTTAGTCATATATGCAGAGCATATCATGTAAAATGCTGGGCTGGATGAATCACAAGCTAGAATCAAGATTCTTGGGAGAAATATCAACAACCTCAGATAAGCAGATGATATCACTCTCATGGCAGAAAATGAAGAGGAACTGAAGAGTCTCTTGATGAGAGTGAAAGAGGAGAGTGAAAAACCTGGCCTAAAACTCAGTATTCAAAAAACTAAGATCATGGCATCTTGTCCCATCACTTCATGGCAACTAGATGGGGAAAAAGTGGAATCAATGACAGATTTTATTTTCTTAGGCTCCAATATCTTTGCTTATGGTGACTGAAGCCATGAAATTAAAAGACACTTACTCCTTGGAAGAAAAGCTATGACAAACCTAGACAACATATTAAAAAGCAGAGGCATTACTTTACTGACAAAATACGTCTAGTCAAATCTATGGTTTCTCCAGTAGCCATGTGTGGATATGAGAGTTGGACCATAAAGAAGACTGAATGCCAAAGAATTGATGCTTTCAAGTTGTGGTGCTGGAGAAAACTCTCAAGAGTCTCTTGGACTGCAGGGAGGTCAAACCAGTCAATCCTAAAAGAAGCCAACCCTGAATATTCATTGGAAGGACTGATGTTGAAACTGAAACTTCAATAGTTTGGCTACCTGATGCAATGAATCAACTCAATGGGAAAGACCCTGATGCTGGAAAAGACTGAAAGCAGAAGGAGAAGGGGGTGATAGAGGATGAGATGGCTGGATGGCATCACTGACTCGATGGACATGAGTTTGAGAAAACTCCAGGAGATAAGGAAGGACAGGAAGGCCTGGTGTGCTATAATCCAAGGGGTTGCAAAGAGTCATAAATGACTTAGCAACTGAACAACAGCAATAATCAGCAATGTTGAGCAAATTTTAATATGCCTATTGACCATCTGTATGTCTTCTTTGGAGAAATGTCTACTTAGGTCTTCTGCCTTTTTTAAAGAAAATAGGACGTGAGCTTTTTCTAATAGAAAAAAACATTGTCTTTAATCTTTCATCTTCTTTCATTTTCTAAGAACAAGATGTCCCCCACCCTAATCCACGTATTGGTCGTGTTCTTGGAGCCAGGATCCACTTGAGTAGAAGGCCCTTCACAGACCTAGGATCAGTCACCTGCAGAATAAAAGGCTAGCCAGGAACACAAAATCCACTGAAATTTTATTCATGTCAAACTGTACAGGTCTGATGAGCTTTTCAGCCTCATTTCTGAGATGGCATCCTCAATATTCCTTATTTCAGAAGCAAGGAAGTCTTTTCTCTGTTTGCATTCTTTCCTATCTCCCCTTCAGTAAAAGATCTTGTTAAAAGGGAGTCAAGAATCCTCTCAGGAGAGACTGTGGGCACAGGTGATAACCTCTATTTTTCAGCACAGGTGCCAACTTCCAAGCTTTCTTCACATCTCCTTGGGTTTACGTGGCTATATGGAAATTATTTTGTGAAGAGTTGGTTCCAGCCCTTTATAAAGAGCATATTTTTAACACAGAAAAGAATATGAAATGAATTTGTTCAGTGAACCATCAACTGCACTCTTGGGCATTTCTCCCGGAGAGATGAAAACTTATTTTTATGCTGAAATTTGTACCCAAAGGTTTGTAGCAGCTTTATTTGTAGTAACTCAAAACAGGAAATTACCCAAATGTCCTTCAGTGCATGAGTGGCTGAACAAACCCTGGTCCATCTATGGCGAAGCATCAGTTCAGTTCAGTCGCTCAGTCGTGTCCGGCTCTTTGAGACCCCATGAATCACAGCACGCCAGGCCTCCCTGTCCATCACCAACTCCCAGAGTTTACCCAAACTCATGTCCATCGAGTCAGTGATGCCATCCAGCCATCTCATCCTCTGTCATCCCCTTCTCCTCCTGCTCCCAATCCCTCCCATCATCAGGGTCTTTTCCAATGAGTAAACTCTTCGTGTGAGGTGGCTAAAGTATTGGAGTTTCAGCCTCAGCATCAGTCCTTCCAATGAACACCCATCCTCATCAATCAAATTAGACAGAATATTGATGTACTCAACAGCTTGAGTGAATCTCAAGGAAATTATACTGAGTGAAGAAAGCCAACATAGCCAATTTCAAAACCTATATATTGGATGATTCCTTTTTCATAGCATTCATGAAATAACCTAATTAAAGAGATGGAAAACAGATTGGTTGTTACCAAGTGTTAGGAATAGGGGAGGAAAGTTGGGGTGCCACTAAGTTTGTGACAGTTTGTTATAGCACTCATGGGAAATTAATGCAACCAATTTTTATTTTGAAAAAATTTAAACTTCTGATTCATTGCAAAAATAGTATGAAGCACACCCATCTGCTTTTCACCTGGATTAACTTGCCACATTCAATTCTCTTCTATATGTTCATGCATTTTGCTGACTCATTTCAAAATGAGTTGTAAGCATCATGTCACATTTCCCTTAAATATTTCAGCATGAATTGAAGGACAACGACACTCTCCTGTGTAGATAATAGAATTGTCATGTTCTGCTACTTTAACATTGATGCAATACTTTTATGTAATATAGTTCATACTCAAATTTCTCCAGTTATCTCAATAATATCACTTATTCTTGTGCTTTTTTTCTCCTAATGCAAGACCTAATCAAGGATTCCACATCACATCTAGTTGTCATGTCTCTATTTAGTCTTTTAAGTCTGAGAAGTTTCCAGTGTTTTTGATTTTCTCTCTTATGATATTGATAACTTTGCAGAATCTGAGCCAGTTGTTCTCAATTTGGAACAAAAAATAGATTGTTTTCTCATGTTCAAGTTCAAGATAAACATTTCAGAAGGAGTATTAGGTAACATAAGTTTGAATTTTTCAGGGCATATATACATATATGACTTCAAATTTTATTTTTAAAAAGTATCATACAGTAAAAGAGACATTGGCTTCTCTTGTGGCTCAGATTGTTAAGAATTTGCCTACAATGCAGGAGACCTGGGTTAAATCCCTGGGTCAGGGAGATCTCCTGGAGAAGGAAATGGCAACCCACTCGAGGATTCTTGCCTGGAGAATTACAGGGACAGAGGAGCCTTGTAGGCTACAGTCAATGGGGTGGCAAAGACTCGGACACAACCGACTGACTAATACACTTTTTATGAATATGAAGATGTATCAATTCATGTAATTCCCAAGTTCTATGAATTTGAAAACATGAATAGATTCATGCAATTCCCATCAGAATTGATATATAATATAGTTCCATTCCCACAAAAACTCTGAGCTCCTACCCCAATCCTAAAGAATCAGAACACAGCATTTTAGATAAAGCTTCAGAGACGTTAAAATTGAGAAGAACTGGTTTAGAGAATTTAAATAATATCTGAAAACTTCTTGGCACACAGAAGATCATCAATAAACTATGCCATCTTAAATCTCTCTCTCCATTATTATTAATAGAAGGTTTTCCAAGTGAATATATTTCTGTTGAATTATGTGAGCAAGATTCATTGATTTGTAGTTTCAATAAAACAAATTAAACATTGGTCAAAGACATGTTCTTGCTGTAATCACCACCGCTACATCACTTTACTGGTCATTAAACCATCATCTCTCTATTTTGGTAACTTAAGGAAGCATTCGTTAGCTGAGATTATTGACACCTACCCTCTGTGTATATATTCTTACACAAACCCATGCACTCTTGCAAACACTCCAAATAGCTTTTTGTTTTTTCTTATGTAAGATGCTGGTATTATAACTAATTCCCTAAGTGAGCCTTCTACTAAAGAAAGCATTCTAATAATACTGAGGAAGCTGAATGGGGTTTCTGGGTCTTCTGCCCTTTATCCTCATTCTGTAATTGATATAAGGAAGACAGTGCAAAGGGCCTGCAAAGGGTAAGCTGGGCTCAGGTAGGCAGTTTGTGGTCAGACTTTAAGTGTCCATCTGGAGCCAAGTCTATTAGAAAGGCTCAATCCTTTCTAACACTTGTGCAGTTGGAGACTAAGACCTCCATGTCTTGGGAGGATCTTAAGAGACCTAGGTAATATCGGACATAAAGCCAGTCTAATGTCAAGTTAATGGCCAATTTTAAGACCATTTCAATCAATCAACCCATTAAATCAAAGTGAATATTCACATATTTGTGTGATGTTGCATTAAAGGCAAGGATCTCTTAGAATTCTATGGTCCCCAAATGTTAGCTGTCAAGTCCCCAAAAAAGATTACTCCCCAAATTCCTGTTGATCACAAAAAGCTAATTTGTTTTTGATTTATTGAGTGTAGGAGAGCAAATTCCTCAATAATTAAAGTGTCTCAGAGTTGGAAGTCAGAAGAGGTTCATAGAATTTTATTAATTTTTTTTCTTTTTGTTTTCTTTCTTTTCTTTTTTAATTTCCCATGAATGTGTGGTGCATGACCAGTGAGGGAGTGGCTGCCTTTCTGGCTATGCCCTTGACCTAGGATGAAGGGCTCTCAGAACCAAACCCCTGTGCCAATGAAGGGAGGGGGTTCATAAGGTTTTAAGGATGCAGATGACTTATTTTTCAGCAATTTTCAATGAAGGAACTGGTTAGGCAGGGAACTGGTTGGGCAGACTGTATGCCTGGGGTTGGTGTGCACAGAAAGAGAAGGTTGAGAAGAAAGTATTGATGATATGCCAGTTTTGATAATAAGCTCTTGATGTTTTAATAGTTCCCAGTCTTATCTTTCAAGCAAGTATTTTCTGAAACCAGTAGCTATGTCATCTTTCCACACTCCCACTATCATTTAGTACAGAAGTGGGAAAGTGACTTTGAAAAGTATTTAGCACAAGAGCGTTGTTGGTTTCAGTATTAGCAAGTGACTCCTTAGATCTTGGATCATTGTAGAGCAGTCCTGGGCCATTAGAGGCATTTAAGACCTGAGAGTGATGAGATACCACTGACGTTCTACCTTCCTGCTCAGATGTACACATGTGCGTCTGTCAAGAATGTGTGGGTATTAGACCAAGCAAGAGAATCCGTCTCAAGCTCACCCTCTATCCTTCCCCATCTGTGCTTTGGCTTTGTTGTTTCATGGGGCTGTTTCCATGCCTTTCAAAGCCCTGAAAGGAGCAACATATCATAGTAGATACTTACTGCATAGACTAGGAAAATAAAAAATTATTCTATGAATATGAAAAATATACATTGAGATAATCTTTTACATAAATCACTGTATTGACTACAGTTGTATTTCCCCTTTCAGTTCTATGGAGCACTAGATCAATTCTCTAAGAGAAAGAGCTTCTGTAGATGACACGTCTGGAGATATGGTATGAATGTCCCTGGAGAGGTTCTTAGTGCTTCTTGGTGCCCTGCTCAGAGAGGCCCTCTTGGGAGGTCACTGATGAATTTCATTTAAGTGATGCTCAAATGCATTTGATGGTTGAACATCTTTTATATTTAACAACTTCAGAGATCAAATTGCCAACATCCGCTGGATCATGGAAAAAGCAAGAGAGTTCCAGAAAAGCATCTATTTCTGCTTTATTGACTATGCCAAAGCCTTTGACTGTGTGGATCACAATAAACTGTGGAAAATTCTGAAAGAGAGGGGAGTACCAAACCACCTGATCTGCCTCTTGAGAAATTTGTACGCAGGTCAGGAAGCAACAGTTAGAACTGGACATGGAACAGCAGACTGGTTCCAAATAGGGAAAGGAGTTCGTCAAGGCTGTATATTGTCACCCTGCTTATTTAACTTATATGCAGAGTACATCATGAGAAACGCCGGACTGGAAGAAACACAAGCTGGAATCAAGATTGCTGGGAGAAATATCAATAACCTCAGATATGCAGATGACACCACCCTTATGGCAGAAAGTGAAGAGGAACTAAAAAGCCTCTTGATGAAAGTGAAAGAGGAGAGTGAAAAAGTTGGCTTAAAGCTCAACATTCAGAAAACGAAGATCATGGCATCCGGTCCCATCACTTCATGGGAAATAGATGGGGAAACAGTGGAAACAGTGTCAGACTTTATTTTTCTTGGCTCCAAAATCATTACAGATGGTGACTGCAGCCATGAAATTAAAAGACGCTTACTCCTTGGAAGGAAAGTTATGACCAACCTAGATAGCATATTCAGAAGCAGAGACATTACTTTGCCAACAAAGGTCCGTCTAGTCAAGGCTATGGTTTTTCCTGTGGTCATGTATGGATGTGAGAGTTGGACTGTGAAGAAGGCTGAGCACTGAAGAATTGATGCTTTTGAACTGTGGTGTTGGAGAAGACTCTTGAGAGTCCCTTGGACTGCAAGGAGATTCAACCAGTCCATTCTGAAGGAGATCAGCCCTGGGATTTCTTTGGAAGGAATGATGCTAAAGCTGAAACTCCAGTACTTTGGCCACCTCATGCGAAGAGTTGACTCATTGGAAAAGACTCTGATGCTGGGAGGGACTGGGGGCAAGAGGAGAAGGGGACGACAGAGGATGAAATGGCTGGATGGCATCACTGACTCGATGGACGTGAGTCTGAGTGAACTCCGGGAGTTCGTGATGGACAGGGAGGCCTGGCGTGCTGTGATTCACGGGGTCGCAAAGAGTCGGACATGACTGAGCGACTGATCTGATCTGATCTGATCTGATCACCTGGTAGAAACTCACTTCAGTTACATTCTTGAACCACACTGATTTTGGAAATCGCAGGAAAACCATCTTGACTGTCAACCAAAAAGACAGTGATGTAGAAAGGGATGGATGTGTTGCTGAGAAAAGACTTTTATAACAATGGTTATAATGTTAAAATTTTCACATTCTGGAATCAAGTATACAACATCCAGAGCCATTTCACTTTACTGGCATCTATGAGGTAAACCTTTGGAAATACAACCTAGTCAAACCAGAGACAATTACATAATATAGACTAGAACAATATGTATAGATGGCCCCTGGCGGGAGGAGGCCTGTCTCCATTTAGTATGTAACCTAGCATTGAATCTGGTACCATGACACCGAATGGTTATGCAATAGGGCTTGTTAAACTCACTGTTATACAACTATGTGTGAATAAAGAAGCATACAGATACACTTGTAGAATTTACTCCTATTGATTACTTTTTTTATTAAAAATGTGCTGTTTATAAAAGTAGTACCTGTTCACCTTTACAAATTATAATTCTACAGATGATGTTACTTCCATTTTAATGCACAATTCAGTTCATTACACTTGGTGTAAATTCTTTTAAATTAAAAAAAACTATATATTTTCTCAATCTTAATCTTTTCCAATATGATCAGAGAAAAACAGCCCATTAATATTTTAATTTGCCTTTAATTAATTTACTACAGATATTTTTAATTTTCATTTTATGATATAGTTGTATAGCTGAAAGCAAGTATTTTAGTCAGTATTTTGTGTCATAATATAGAGATGTTTTATGTGGTTTTGTGATTGGTCTTTGTCATTTAGTACTTCTTTTGAATAGTACTTTAATGTTATCACCCATTAGGAATAGAAAAAAAAAATGGAAAAGTTAATTTTGCTGTTTGTTTGATTGAATTTGAGGATAATAATGGTCTGTAAGGAGAACATTGATATAAGGGACCTCCAAGAAGTATTTACTCAGTTTGGGAATTCTATTTATTCATAATGTGTCTGTTTTCCTACATGCTAAGTTATAGCTGTTCATACTGTTCATGGGGTTCTCAAGGCAAGAATACTGAAGTGGTTTGCTATTCCCTTCTCCAGTGGACCACATTCTGTCAGACCTCTCCACCATGACCCGCCCATCTTGGGTGGCCCCACAGGACATGGCTTAGTTTCATTGAGTTAGACAAGGCTGTGGTCCTAGCGTGATTAGATTGACTAGTTTTCTGTGAGTATGGTTTCAGTGTGTCTGCCCTCTGATGCCCTCTTGCAACACCTACCGTTTTACTTGGGTTTCTCTTACCTTGGATGAGGGGTATCTCCTCACTGCTGCCCCTCCTGACCTTGAATGTGGAATAGCTCCACTTACTACTACAAATTATTAAAAGTAAATCATAAAAGGGAAATTTTTAAATTAGTATTTGATACTGCTGCTGCTACTGCTAAGTCGCTTCAGTTGTGTCCAACTCTGTGTGACCCCATAGACGGCAGCCCATCAGGCTCCCCCGTCCCTGGGATTCTCCAGGCAAGAACACTGGAGTGGGTTTCCATTTTCTTCTCCAATGCATGAAAGTGAAAAGTGAAAGTGAAGTCACTCAGTCGTGTCTGACTCTTAGCGACCCCATGGACTGCAGCCTACCAGGCTCCTCCATCCATGGGATTTTCCAGGCAAGAGTACTGGAGTGGGGTGCCGTTGCCTTCTCTGAATTAATTGCTAATTGAGCACATATTCTACAATGCATAGATCTATCTTAAGTTCATGTGTGTTTTCTCCAAACAATATTTTTTATCTTAATAAGAGATATCTTTTTTCTTAATATAAAAGAAAATATTATTTATGTATGACAGTATTTGTTAAAGTGGACAATAGTATAAACCCCAAAAGATCTTTGTGCTTCACTGCCATAGTTGTGGAGTACACAGTTAGCCTTGAAAACATGGGTCTGTGATTTACTTCTATAATTTTGAAAAATTTTAGTCTTGGTTGCCCAGTTCAGACTGGCATAGTTAGATCCTATGGTATACTTCAAGAGTGATGGAAAAAGCCCTCTATCCACTTGTTTTAAAATGAGATGACTTTCCATTTTGTCCTGGGATGTTGAATATAAGCAACTATGACTAACTTCTGTAATCAGGTTAATAATGCCATGTAAGTCTTTCCCTTGGAAACCTCCAATTGCTACCTGAAGTAAAAAAAAAAAAAAAAAAAGTCATTAGGAACAAAAGGCTGCATAATTTGAGAATGTGCTATAAAGCTTAAATGAGTTGCTCTTTATGATAATATCTGCCTTGTATACTGAATAATATCTTCTGGGCCCCACGCGTGCTAGAAAGCAAATATTGTAAAAAATCTAAGCGTTGTGTCCAATGCTCACAGGAAACTACCAACTATCAATTTAATTACAACTTTATTACTTACCATTCAATTTAGTTCCTACAGAGTGTATGTTCCTTCAGGGAATACAAAAAATTATGTTCTAATTAAAGTATACTTATACTTCAAGGACAGAAGGGCAGGAATCATTTTACTTGTATACTTACATCAGAATGGACATGAAGATCCTCCACTCTCAAAACCGACACCTGATAATCTTACAATACATATGGTATTTCTACTGAAATACAGGCTTTTACAAAATGCTTTTATTTCAAGCTAATGAAAATTATATCCCAAAAGATGCAAAATGATTGTGGGTAAGATTTATACTGATTTCAAGACATTTACATTTTTCATGGGGATGTATACTTTTAGGTTTATCACTGTTTGTTTTGTTAAGTACAGTCTCACAGTGTAATTCAGTTAGTAACATACAGGGTTTACCATGAAGACACAGCAGTTTTGTTTTTACCTTTTTGTCTCCTTGTGTCCATCCAATCTTAAGTCACTCTGAGCATCTCTTATGATGCTTATGCATAAGCCTGCTTATGATTTCTGCTTTCCTGTGTTGTGCTGTGTTGTGCTAAGTTGCTTCAGTTGTAGTCGACTCTTTGTGACCCTATGGACAACAGCCTACCAGGATCCTCTGCCCATGAGATTCTCCAGGCAAGAATACTGAAGTGGGTTGCTGTGCCCTCCTCCAGGGGATCTTCCCGACCCGAGGATCAAACCCATGTCTCTTATGTCTCCTGCACTGGCAGGCAGGTTTCTTACCACTAGCACCACCTGGGAAGCCCCTTCTGCTTTCCTAACCAGTCCTCATATTTATTGATGTGTTCTCATTTTTATCTTATGCAGTGTGGTATCTTTCTGGCTTACTCTATTTTTTTGCTGCCATGCGTTCAGTTGTTGCTTGGTATCTAATGAATAAATACATTGAGAACAACACAGAGAGAATTTTGGAATCAAGAATGAGACAAGATGTCAGCACTTATTCATGCAGCCTGTGTTGGAGGAAGCCCTAGATTCTGTGTACTTTTGCATTTTCATTGATTAGATCTATGCATTGAATTTAAGCTTATCTTAGTTTTTAAATGAAGTGAGAATGATCACCAACTGCATGGATATTAAAGTATCAGAGGACGGGACACAAATTTTGGTGAGAATGAAGCACAAGTGAAGACTCCTGCCATTTTACTCATTTCTCACCTCTGTTGAAGAAACATTCAACACTGCCTGATATGAAGCTCAAATTATTTTATTCCTGTTTCTCTCTTCTGTTCAGTAGCTTTAAAACAGAACACAGCCTCTTGAAATATTCTTCAGAGGCTGGATTTGGGAAAAGAGCAGTTTTGCATATTTTGTTTTAAATGTTGGTGAGGCACAGACTCAATTATTCAGAGACTGACTGACTCCAGGGAGGACATAAGTGTGGGCTTAAATAAGGAAGAGAAGGTGAACCCAAACCAGAGGAAGAAAAGCTGTCATAGTTCATTCCCCACTTCTTCACTCATATTTCTGATTTCTTCCTCAAGGAAAGGCAATGCAGAGCCATGCATACAATAGAGGCAACAGGTGAAACTTTTGGCCAGGGATTTCCCGACTAGTAGAGGATAGACCTTGTACAATCTTGATTTCAGTTAAAAAGCATATCACCAGGTAAGATTTGTGGATTTCTTTCAAAAATAGAGGGAAAAAAATACTTAAGTCAAAGTTTTCTATAAAGAAACAAAAATCAGGTTTCTTTCAGGCTTGTAGTCTATAAAAGCACTGTACACACACACACACAAATTGAAGAGTATTCAGAAATAGGACAAGAAAAAAATGTATAACACAACACCTAAATCATGTAAATTCCATGAATTATGTCACTCATTCATCCAATCTAGTTAGTACTCTGCTGAAAGCGAAAGTTGCTCAGTCAAGTCCAGCTCTTTGTGGCCCCATGGACTATACAGTCCATGGATTCTCTAGACCAGAATACTGGAGTGGGTAGCCTTTACCTTCTCTAGGAGATCTTCCCAACCCAGGGATTGAACCTAGGTCTCCCACACTGCAGGTGAATTCTTTACCAACTGAGCTATCAGGGAAGCCTGTACTCTGCTGGTCAACAACAATTATGCTAGTAGAGAAATCAAGAAAATGGTAGATATATACTATAAAAAACAAGTGACAACCAGGAGTGACATTTAATAGCTGCTATTTCACTTTTTAAGTTTATAATACAAAACACTATAAAAATGGCCATATTAGACAAAGCTTTTAGGGGAAAAATAGCTCAACAATGGAAAAAAATCCATAAAAATCAAAGTAGCTTCACGTTTATAAACATGAACCAAGAGTCACCAGGAATTCATTTGAGGAAAGAGAAGGACTATAAAGATTAAGACAAACAAATAGAAAATCCAAACATAAAGCAAAACAAAACTTCTGCTGGAGGAAATAAATCATCCCGCAAAAAAGGAAAAAAAAATAAAAGGGGGGTTAAACTAGTTTGAACACCTTTGGAGAGATTTGTAATGTCTAACTACTAAAATAAGAAAAGACTTCCATGGAAAGGAAGCAGTAGAAAAACAGTAAAATATTTTTGAAAGTTAATATATAGCCATAAAGTGAAAAATTTAGTAAAGGGTTGAGTGATGAAAATGCAACAGCCAAAGGTAGAATCAATGATCTAGAATATGTTGAGAAACTCTCCAAAAGTGATCAAGAAAAAAGAAACAATGAGAAAATGGGGTGCGGGGGAAGAAGGAAAAAAACCCTTAGTATCATGGATACCCTCTTCCAGGAATCCCCCTGTTCATTTAATAAGATTTGTAGGAGAAAACAAAAACAAAAAGAAGGGAAAAATTTAGAAAAACTTCAAAGATAGATGAATAGTAAGAACAATAACAGTGCTTAATAAAATAAAGTGTTTGCATGTTCACATTGAAGTGAGCAACTGGACACTGAAAAAGGTAAATCAATAAAATTTGAAAAGACACTCACCTGGACATTCCTAGTATGCTTCTTAACGCCAAGTGCAAAGAGATAATACCCTAAAAGCTGTCACAGGTGGCAGAGAAAAAATTAGCAGAAAAACAAATGACCATTTGGATTATATAAGATTTCTAGTCAGTAACAACATGTTTTAAAAAAGAACCTAGTGATTGCTAAGAGTTGAGAGACAAAATTATTTTCACTTGAGAGTTCCTTGCTAGACTATTCACAAAGCCAATGTCAAAGCAAAGACATTTTCTGATAAGTGAAGAATACTTATTTGTTCCACCTGTGCACTATGTATGAATTAGAAATTACTGAGACAATGTCAAAGTAAAAAATAAATATAAATAATGACACTGTAAGGTACAAGATTCAGTGAAGGAAGAAATATAAAAAGCTATACAGGAAATTTTTAAATGGATTAACTTCAATTAGGAAAGCTTTAAAAGGTCATGTTTCATTCATATCTTTATAATCATAGTATGTCGTTCTACAAAAATATTTCCACAGTGGTAATATTATAATCATGTTTAGTTTTTTATTCTTACAACCAACTTTAGAAAGCAAGTGTAGTTTAAAATGGCATACTTGTGTTAGAAACCTTAAAGCATAATCAAGTACAAAATCAACAAAATTAGGATGACAGGGAGAAGAGTAAAGAAAGAAAAAAAGGTTGAATAAACTAGAAGAAAATGATACAATTGTATTATACAGGTAATGAATAATAATTAGAGCTCTATAAAATATATATACATACATACTTATATTTATTTTTAAAATAAATATGTCAAGTAAACTTTTTATTTTAGGACAGTTTCAGACTTAGAGAAATATTGTGAATATTGTACAGAGATCCCTTACACTCCACACCCAGTTTCCTCTATTATTAACATCATACATTAGTATAGTACATTTGTTACCATTAATGAATCAATACTGATACATTATTGTTAACCAAGATCAGTCGCTCAGTCGTGTCTGACTCTTTGCGACCCCATGAATCTCAGCACGCCAGGTCTCTCTGTCCATCACCAACTCCCGGAGTTAACTCAGACTCATGTCCATAGAGTCAGTGATGCCATCCAGCCATCTAATCCTCTGTCATCCTCTTCTCCTCCTGCCCCCAATCCCTCCCAGCATCAGAGTCTTTTCTAATGACTCAGCTCTTCCCATGAGGTGGCCAAAGTACTGGAGTTTCAGCTTTAGCATCATTCCCTCCAAAGAAATCCCAGGGCTGATCTCCTTCAGAATGGACTGGTTGAATCTCCTTGCAGTCCAAGGGACTCTCAAGAGTCTTTTCCAACACCACAGTTCAAAAGCATCAATTCTTAGGCACTCAGCCTTCTTCACAGTCCAACTCTCACATCCATACATGACCACTGGAAAAACCATAGCCTTGACTAGACGGACCTTTGTTGGCAAAGTAATGTCTCTGCTTTTGAATATGCTATCTAAGTTGGTCATAACTTTCCTTCCAAGGAGTAAGCGTCTTTTAATTTCATGGCTGCAGTCACCATCTGCAGTGATTTTGGAGCCCAGAAAAATAAAGTCTGACACTGTTTCCACTGTTTACCCATCTATTTCCCATGAAGTGATGGTACTGGATGCCATGATCTTCGTTTCCTGAATGTTGAGCTTTAAGCCAACTTTTTCACTCTCCACTTTCACCTTCATCAAGAGGCTTTTTAGTTCCTCTTCACTTTCTGCCATAAGGGTGGTGTCATCTGCATATCTGAGGTTATTGATATCTCTCCCGGCAATCTTGATTCCAGCTTGTGTTTCTTCCACTCCAGCGTTTCTCATGATGTACTCTGCATAGAAGCTAAATAAGCAGGGTGACAATATACAGCCTTGCTGTACTCCTTTTCCTATTTGGAACCAGTCTGTTGTTCGATGTCCAGTTCTAACTGTTGCCTCCTGACCTGCATACAGGTTTCTCAAGAGGCAGATCAGGTGGTCTGATATTCCCATCTCTTTCAGAATTTTCCACAGTTTATTGTGATCCACACAGTCAAAGGCTTTGGCATAGTCAATAAAGCAGAAATAGATGTTTTTCTGGAACTCTCTTGCTTTTGCGATGATCCAGCGGATGTTGGCAATTTGATCTCTGGTTCCTCTGCCTTTTCTAAAACCAGCTTGAACATCAGGAAGTTCACGGTTCACATATTGCTGAAGCCTGGCTTGGAGAATTTTGAGCATTACTTTACTAGCATGTGAGATGAGTGCGATTGTGCGGTAGTTTGAGCATTCTTTGGCATTGCCTGTCTTTGGGATTGGAATGAAAACTTACCTTTTCCAGTCCTGTGGTCACTGCTGAGTTTTCCAAATTTGCTGGCATATTGAGTGCAGCACTTTCACAGCATCATCTTTCAGGATTTGAAATAGCTCCACTGGAATTCCATCACCTCCACTAGCTTTGTTCTTAGTGATGCTTTCTAAGGCCCACTTGACTTCACATTCCAGGATGTCTGGCTCTAGGTCAGTGATCACACCATCGTGATTATCTGGGTCGTGAAGATCTTTTTTGTACAGTTCTTCTTTGTATTCTTGCCATCTCTTCTTAATATCTTCTGCTTCTGTTAGGTCCATACCATTTCTGTCCTTTATCGAGCCTATCTTTGCATGAAATGTTCCTTTGGTATCTCTGATTTTCTTGAAGAGATCCCTAGTCTTTCCCATTCTGTTGTTTTCCTCTATTTCTTTGCATTGATCGCTGAAGAAGGCTTTCTTATGTCTTCTTGCTATTCTTTGGAACTCTGCATTCAGATGTTTATATCTTTCCTTTTCGCCTTTGCTTTTCACTTCTCTTCTTTTCACAGCTATTTGTAAGGTCTCTCCAGACTGCCATTTTGCTTTTTCGCATTTCTTTTCCATGGAGATGGCCTTGATCCCTGTCTCCTGTACAATGTCACGAATCTCATTCCATAGATCATCAGGCACTCTATCTATCAGATCTAGGCCCTTAAATCTATTTCTCACTTCCACTGTATAATCATAAGGGATTTGATTTAGGGCATACTTGAATGGTCTAATGGTTTTCCCTACTTTCTTCAACCAAAGGTAGGTCTATTCAGGCTCTGCTCAGTTCAGTTCAGTTCATTTCAGTCGCTCAGTCGTGTCCGACTCTTTCAGACCCCATGAATTGCAGCACACCAGGTCTCCCTGCCCATCACCAACTCCCAGAGTTCACTGAGACTCATGTCCATCGAGTCAGTGATGCCATCTAGCCATCTCATCCTCTGTCGTCCCCTTCTCCTCCTGCCCCCAATCCCTCCCAGCATCAGAGTCTTTTCTAATGAGTCAACTCTTCTCATGAGGTGGCCAAAGTACTGGAGTTTCAGCTTTAGCATCATTCCCTCCAAAGAAATCCCAGGGCTGATCTCCTTCAGAATGGACTGGTTGGATCTCCTTGCAGTCCAAGGGACTCTCAAGAGTCTTCTCCAACACCACAGTTCAAAAGCATCAATTCTTCAGCGTTCAGCCTTCTTCATAGTCCAACTCTCACATCCATACATGACCACAGGAAAAACCATAGCCTTGACTAGACGAACCTTTGTTGGCAAAGTAATGTCTCTGCTTTTGAATATGCTATCTAGGTTGGTCATAACTTTCCTTCCAAGGGGTAAGCATCTTTTAATTTCATGGCTGCAGTCACCATCTGCAGTGATTTTGGAGCCCAGAAAAATAAAGTCTGACACTGTTTCCCCATCTATTTCCCATGAAGTGGTGGGACTGGATGCCATGATCTTCGTTTTCTGAATGTTGAGCTTTAAGCCAACTTTTTCACTCTCCACTCTGCTAGGCTGTGACAATTTCGCAGAATTTCCTTGTTTTTAATGACCACATGAGTTTTGAAGAATAGTGGTTAAGTGTTTTGTAGAACTGTCCTACTGGGATTTATCTGATGTTTTCTGGAAGACCACAGAGTTAAAGTGCCTCTTTACCACATCATACCAAGGACACATGCAATCCATATTGCTGTCCACCGTTCATGTTATTAACCGTGACCATTTGACTGAGATAGTGTTTGTGTTTGTGAGATATCTCTATTCTAAAGTTACTCTTTTTTTTTTTCGCCTCCCATTTTGCATGCTGTCTTCTTTGGAACAAGGTCAATGTGCACAGCCCAAACTTCAGTACAGAGATGCTTCATTCACTTGAGATTGGCTTATTGATTTATATACAAACAAAAAGAACAAGTTCCTGAATGAGGATAAAACACTTGCAAATGATATGAATGATGAGGAGTTAATATCCTAAATATATTAACAGCTTATACATCTCAACATCAAAAAAATTGATTAAAAAATGGACAGAAAACCTGAGTATATGTTTTTCAGAGAAGACATACAGATACCTAACAGGCACATGAAAATCTGCTCAATATTGTTAATCATCAGAAAACTGCATGCCACAACTGCATAAGATATTATCTCACAACTGTCAAAATTGCTGTTATAAAAAAGCCAAAAAATAGCAAGTGTTGTTGAGAACACAGAAAAAAAGGGAATTCTTATGTATTATTGGTGGGCATGTAAGTTGTTACAGCCACTATGGAAAACAGTATGGAGGTTTCTGAAAAAAACTGAAAGAACTACCATATAACTTGATAATTTCACTCCTGGATATATATCCAAAGAAAACAAAAATGATAATTTGAATAAACTCATGCATGCTGATATTCATAGCAGCATTATTTACAGTAGCCAAAATATGGAAGCAACCTAAGTGTCCATCAACAAATGAACAGATAAATGAAATGTGAGATATATATGTATATATGTATGTATACATATACACATAATCTTTCTCTTGCATACACACATACACATATATACATATACACATACACATAGTCTCACATGTATACACACACACAGTGGAATACTGCTGCTGCTGCTGCTAAGTCCCTTCAGTCGTGTCCGACTCTGTGCGTCCCCAGAGACGGCAGCCCACACGTCCCTGGGGTTCTCCAGGCAAGAACACTGGAGTGGGTTGCCATTTCCTTCTCCAACGCATGAAAGTGAAAAGTGAAAGTGAAGTCGCTCAGTCGTGTCCGGCTCTTAGCCACCCCATGGACTGCAGCCTACCAGGCTCCTCCGTCCATGTGATTTTCCAGGCAGGAGTACTGGAGTGGGGTGCCATTGCCTTCTCCGGTGGAATACTACTCAGTCATTAAGAAATAATGACTTTTTGCCACTTGTAATAACATTGTTTATATATTGATTGCTTATATTATGTAATATATAAATAACTATATAATCATTATTACCTACCATCCAGATTAAAAATTGTTAAAGTTTAAATACAATTTCTTCAAAAACTCATTATGGAAAATTTTAAACATACATAAAATAAAAGCCTCCATATATCCATCACTCAGCTTCAATTATCATTAACTCATAGCCAGTCTAACTTCATCTGTATCCTCATTCATTTCCCCTACCTTGGATTATTTTGAAACAAATTCTAGATATCATATCATTAATATTTTAAGTTTATTCAGAACATATCTCAAAAAGATAAGGTCTATTTAAAAAAGTCAGTTAATCTAATCACACCCAGGAGTGAACAATAATTAATTAATATAATTAAAACCCAGTTAGCATTCAAGCTGTCTATTCTCATAAATATCATCAGTATCTACAGTTTCCTAGTGTGTTTGAGTCAGGTCCAAATAAAGGGCACTCGTTATTCTTGCTGGTATGTCTCTTAAATATCTTTCTCTTTTTCTCCATCTTTCAATTTGTTGAATGGATCTGGTCATTTGTTCAGTGGTTTCCCACATTCTGGATTCTGCTAATTGTCTTCTGGTAGTGTTAAATTTAACATGTCCTTTGTAGATTGCAGTTGGACACTTAGACATTTGATTTAGATTCAGATTTTCATTTTTGGCAGACTTTATTCTTCCAACAGGAAGCACATACTGTCTTATTCCCTCCATTTGTGATGTTGACTGACCTGATGCTCAAAGTCTAAATCCATTAATTCTTAAGAACCACAAAATGATACCATTCTATGTTCCTTCAACACTCATTAGCTAGAATAAATATGTATCAGTAACAAGAAATTCTACCTCATCTACTCTTTGGCTAGCCACTGGTAGAATCAATAAGAAAACGCAGGATACATGGCTCTTTCCCTTTTATAATGTTTGCTAGTTTTCAAAATAATGACTTGAACCTTTATATGCCAACTGTTTTATCCTTCATAATAAAGAGTTTTAGATACTGTCCAAGTTGTTAAATCAAGAATTAATAAAGGACTTCCCTGGTGGTCCGGTGGTTAAAAATACACCTGCCAAAGCAGGGGACATGGGTTTGATCCCTGATCTGGGAAGATTTCACATGCCATGGAGCAACGAAGCCCATGTGCTACAGCTGCTGAGCCTGCATGTTGCAATTGTGAAGGCTGCACCCTCTAGAGCCTGTGCTTTGCAGCAAGAGAAGCCATGGCAATGAAAAGCTGGTGTTCCTTAAGGAAAAGTAGCCTCTGCTCAGTGCAACCAGAAAAAGCTCACGCTCTGCAATGAAGACCCAGTGCAGCCAAAAATTAATAAATTAATTAATTAAAAAAAGAAGTAATGAAATACATACATTCTATTTTACTGAGTTACAGTGGTCATCACTGTAAAATGAAAAGGGGCTTCCCAGGTGTCCTTAGTAGTAAAGAACCTGCCTACCAATGCAGGAGACATAAAAAACCTGGGTTCAATCCCTGGATTGGGAAGACTCCCTGAAGGAGAGAAAGGCAACCCGCTCCAGTATTCTTGCCTAGAAAGTTCCATGGACAGAAGAGCCTGGCAGGCTATAGTCCATAGGGCTACAAAGAGTTGGGCATGATTAAAGTAACTTAGCAGGCACAAGGAGCACACATGCATAAAATGGGAAACACAAAATGTTGGCAATGGTTGCCTCTGGATAGAGAGGTTGTGGATGGTGGGAAAGATTCTGTGTAATCTTTGAAACAAGACTTTATGCATGAATACAATATTGTAAATCAACTATACTTCAATAAAATACATTTAATAGTAAATGGAGGTAGTAAGATTCAAAAAACCCTGCATGTAGATTTTACTTTAACAATATAAAATTTTCAGGAATTTTAAATTATGTGGTAAAAAGCTTATATTTTAGCATTTGAGTGACAAGAATAAAGCAACATACATGTATAAATACGTATTCAGTAGGCAGTGAATACAGTTTAATGGAGGAAAAGGCAGCTAGAAGGTAAGCATGAGAATAAGAATGGCCAAGAGCCTTAGACCCTTTAGGTCAAGGGCATAGGATTGGATTCTTGTCTCATAACATCAGTATGACTTAGTATTGATATCATCAAAACTTCCTCAGGGTTTTAATCATTTTCCCAACATAACCTGGTCTGGCTTAACTCAGGAGGCTCTGAGTAGAGCATCTATCTATCTCTTTGCCTTTTCTAGCTTCTGGAGGCCACCTGACCTCCTTGGTTGAGACCCCTTCCTCTTATCACTAACACCTTTTGTTTCCGTTGCCACATTTCCTATTAATTAATGTCCTGATTCCTTTTTATTTTGTGATTACATTGGGCTCAACTAGATAATCCAGAATAATCTCCTTAAGATCCTGATTTAATCACATCTGCAAAGTCCCTTCTACCATAAAAGGTAACATTCAGACATTCCAGAAATTAGAATGTGAAAATATTTGGGGGAAGGCATTTTTCAGCATATTGCAATTTTATATGGGAAAGACCTGAGGAACAGAATGAATCTCTCTGGGGCATAGGTCCTTGTCATTCAATCAACCTGGGTCTTTCATTACCTGTTTCAGTGGCTGTTCCTGCTAACTTCTTTCTCAGGAAGACTAGGAGACTGGCAGGAATATATTCACTGTAAGAAACTTTACAGCAGGATTTTAAAACGTGCTTAGCATTTGCTTTAGTCAGGTATGGTAAGGCACACAGACACAGAAATTCCTGTCATGAAGGAAGTTTTTATATCCACAAATCTCCAGAAGTTGGAGGCACGTTGTATAGGTCACACAGGTAAGCACCAGGGTGGGCCAGAAGGCAGAGAGGAATAGGGGGCAAGAGCATTTGCTGTTTTTGTTTTGTTTTTTGGCAGGGAAAGCAAAGAAAGACATGTTTAAGATTGGCTAGTTTGAATAATTTCACCAGTTTCTGGTGTGCAGAGGCTGGGTCTAGTTGTCTGGTATCCTAATCAGAATTTTTAGAGTGTGGGGATGGTCGCCCTTCTATCAGGCTCTCACAGGACTCCTGCACCTTTTATCTCTCAATCTCTGATGTATGTGGGGGTCTTTGACCCTATCATGTATATGGGGTTCCCATACATGTGAATTAAAATTTGATTTTCTCTTGTTAATCTGTCTTTGGTAAGGTATAGTTTGGGCTGAGGCAAAACAGAAGGAGAGACGACCTCAACAGAGGTAGGTTACCTTTATTCAGGCAAGGAGGGGTGATGGTCAGCCTAATGACTAGGCTGAGCGCAAGAGGGATCACAGAGGTTTCATGTTTAAAGGGAGGTCTGTGGAAGCCATAAGAGAAATGTAAGTCAGGTGGGATGTTTTGGGTAATCTTTAGTTGAGATGGCATTTGTAGTTGAACAAGGGGTGGGAGGCTTTGGGCAGGGGGTGATAAGTCCTCTGTGCAGGGAGTAATAAATCCTGGGCAGGTGTAGAGGGTGGGAGGTTTCTGGGCAGAGGGTAATAAGTCCCAGATAGATGCAACCGGCCTGGAGCATCAGGGCAGGACTTAAAGTTCGGTTTTGTTTCCTCCAAAGTTAGATGATTCAGCAAGGGCCTTTGAGACCATTGTTTTCTTTTCTAGGCCCAAAGACTCCATCTTTCATCATTTTAATAATTTGAGCAGCTCCCCCCCTCCCCCAATAATAATAAAAACAAGCAAAAAAGGAAAGGGGAAAGGGACATTTTCACCTTCCTGACATTTCTATTGAGTGCCCTTTTCCAAGAGCCCAGCATATTGTATTTGGAGAAGTGAGAGATGTGCCTTGGTTACTATCAGTAATGTTTATAATTCTGAAAGGAATAAGGAGTGTACTAGCAAGGCCATGTATTTTGGCCTTGATATATGTGCAGACATTTTGATTTATGCTTCGAGTATCTGTGAGGCAAGAGATTCCCAAGTTCTTTACCCTAAAGGGTCAACTCTTAGGCAGTGGTCTAATAGTTCATAATGATTGTGAAAATGGGGTCATTTGCTGTTGGTCCGTGCTAAGATAACTGACTGCCTAAAGTTTGGTGAACTGTGTTGACCCTTGGGTTCCATCCTTTGCCAGGACATCCTGACTAAGGAATAAAAGCAACAACATTCCGCTGAGTTCCATCTTTCTTATAACAAGGGCAGTGCCATTGTAATTTGCTCAGTTAATCCCAAGGACTCCGAGGAGAACTAACTTCCGGGAGCACCATGGTATCTGGCAAGGGACTGAAAACAGGGTATAACCCCTCCTGCAACTCCTCAGGGGTGGTGCTGTCCAAGTAGGCTTGGAACATGGGGACAACACCCCAAGGGCACCAGAAGGAAACAGCATGACGCCAAATTATTTTAGAGCCTTCAAAGCTAATGGAGAAGCTATTGAAACCACATGGGGCATCCAGGCCTGAAACCACGTAAGCAATCCGTATAAACTTGGGAGACTGGGGGCTCTTGGAGGCCAGGCCAGAAAAATGAATGTTTCCAAAAGTGAAGTAGAGACCTTGAAGGAATGAAAAGACTTGCAAGTGAGCTCTAGGACTTCCAGGTTGCTGCTTTCAGTGCAAAGTGTGCTTCCCACCCAATTTTTGAGATGAATGGCACCATATTGTAGATCAGTCCCTGAGCCTTTGGAGTGGGAGCACTGACTCAAAGACCCAAGACTACCAGAGAAATAACCCTAGGGAGTATCAAATAGTGAGAACTCACACAAAGGAAACCACTTGAATAAAAGATCCAGAATCACCATAGCACCCTGTGCAGGATGCCTCCTCTAAACAACAACAAAAACCAAAAATACGAACCAGTCAGCAGCAGACAGGATTACCACCTCAATCAGCCTTGACCATCAGAGGAAAAACAAACAAACAAACGAATAAACAAAAACTCAGCACAACTCTCACCTTATAGGAAGCTTGCACAAACCACTGGACCAAACTTAGGAGGGCAAAAACAAAAAGGAAGAAAGAATTCAATCATGAAGCCTGGGAAGAGGAGACCTCAAGCACAATGTTAAAAACAAAAAGTAATGAAAAGGCAGAGAAATACTACACAAATTAAGGACACACTAGAAACACAGAAGTCCAAATAAATGAAGAGTAAATAGGCAAACTACCTGAAAAAGAATTAAAAAAGAAAGATAGTAAAGATGATCAAAAATCTTGAAAACAAAATGGAAAGAATGCCAGAGTCAATTAATAAAGTCCCAGAAGAATTAAAGAATAAACATATAGAGACAAACAACATAATTACTGAAGTTAAAAATACTCTAGAAGGAATCAAGAGCAGAATATCTGAAGCAGAAGAATGAATCAGTGAGCTGGAAGATAAAATGGTGGAAATAACTTCTGAAAAGCAGAATAAAGTATAAAGAATGAAAAGAACTGAGGATAGCCTCAGAGACCTCCGGGACAATATCAGATGCACCAACATTTGAACTATAGGGGTCCCAGAAGAAGAAGAGAAAAAGAAAGGATATGAGAAAATTTTTGATGAGATTATAGTTTAAAATTTCCCCAACATGGGAAAGGAAACAGTCAATCAAGTCCAAGAGGCACAAAAAGTTCCATACAGAATAAATCCAAAGAGAAAAATGCCAAGACACTTACTAATGAAACTAACAAAGACTAAACACAAAGAAAGGACATTAAAAGCAGCAAGGGAGAAGCAACAAGTAGCATACAAGGGAAACTCCATACGCTTAACAGCTGATTTTTCAGCAGAGACTCTGCAGGCCAGAGGGAATGGCAGGATATATTTAAAGTATTGAAAGGGAAAAATCGACAACCAAGATTACTGGACCTGGAAAGGATCTCATTCAAAACTGATGGAGAAATAAAAAGCTTTCCAGATATGCAAAAGTTAAGAGAATTCAGTACCACCAAACCAGCTTTACAACAAACATTAAAAGAACTTATATAGTCAAGAAATACAAGAAAAGAAAAATGATCTACAAAATCAACCCCAAACAATTAAGAAAATGGCAATAGGAACCTATACATCAATAATTAATTTAAATGCAAAAGGATTAAATGCTCCAACTAAAAGACACAGAATGGCTGAATGGATACAAAAACAAGACCCATGGATATGCTGTCTACAAGAAACCCACTTAAGACCTCAAGACACATATAGAGTGAAAATGAGAGGATGGAAAAATATATTCCATGCAAATAGGAAGGAAAAGAAAGCTGGAGTAGTATGCCTCATATCAGACAAAATAGACGTTAAAATAAAGAATATTACTAGAGATAAGGAAAGACAGTACATAATGATCAAGGTATTCATCCAAGAGGAAGACATAACAATTGTAAATACCTATGCGCCCAACATAGTAGCACCTCAATACATAAGACAAACACTAACAGACATAAAAGGATAAATTGACAGTTATACAATAATAGTAGGAGACTTTAACACCCTACTCACACCAATGGACAGATCATCAAAACAGAAAATTAATAAGGAAACACAAGTCTTAAATGACGCATTAGATGAGATGGATTTCACTGGTATCTTCAGGACATTCCATCTAAATGCAGAAGAATACACCTTCTTCTCAAGTGCACATGGAACATTCTCCAGCATAGACTACACCTTGGGTCACAAATCAAACCTCAGTAAATTTAATAAAACTGAAATCGTATCAAGCATCTTTTCTGACCACAATGCTATGAAACTAAATATCAATTACAAGAACAAATAATAAGAAACACAAACATATGGAGATTAAACAACACTCTTCTAAATAACCAACAGGTTACTGAAGAAATCAAAAGGGAAAGCAAAAAGTTTCTAGAAACAAATGGCAATGAAAACATGACAACTCAAAACCTATGGGATGCAGCGAAAGCAGTTCTAAGAGGGAAGTTTATAGGAATACAATCCTGCCTCAAGAAACAAGAAAAACATTGAATAGACAACTAAATTTACCCCTAAAACAACTGGAAAAATAAGAACAAAAAACCCCCAAAATTAGTAGAAGGAAAGAAATCATAAAGATCTGAGCAGAAATAAATGAAAAATAAATGAAAGAAACAATAGTAAAGAGTAATAAAACTAAAAGCTGGTCTTTGAGAAGATGAACAAAATTGACAAACCTTTAGCTTGACTCATCAAGAAAAAGGAGAGAAGAATCAAATCAATAAAATTAGAAATGAAAAAGGAGAGGTTACAGCAGTCAATGCAGAAATACAAAAGGATTATAGGAGACTATTATGAACAACTATATGGCAATAAAATGGATAACCTGGAAGAAATGGACAGATTCTTAGAAAAGTTCAATCTTCCAAGACTGAACCAGAAAGAAATAGAAATTATGAGCAACCCAAATACAAACACTGAAATTGAAGCTGTGATCAAAAATCTCCCCAAAAAACAAAAGACAAGGACCAGATGGCTTCACAGGAGAATTCTATCAAACATTTAGAAGAGAACTAATGCCTATGCTTCTAAAACTCTTTCAAAAAATTTCAGAGGCAGGAACATTTCCAAACTCATTCTAGGAGGCCACCATCACCCTGATACCAAAACCTGACAAAGACAATGCAAAAAAAGAAAACTACAGGCCAATATCACTGATGAACATACATGCAAAAGTCCTGAACAAAATTTTTGCAAACAGAATTCAGCAACACATCAAAAGCTCATATACCACGATCAAGTTGGGTTTATTCCAGGAATGCAAGGATTCTTCAATATACACAAATTAATCAATGTGGTATGTCATATTAACAAATTGAAAGATAAAAACCATATGATCATATCAATAGATGCAGAAAAAGCCTTTGACAAAATTCAGCACCCATTTATGCATAAAACTCTTCAAAAAAAAAAAAAAATGGGCATAGAAGGAACCTACCTAAACATAGTAAAGGCCATATATGATAAGCCTACAGTAGACATTATTCTCAGTGGTGAAAAACTGAAAGCATTCCCCCTAAGATCAGGAACAAGACAAGGGTGTCCACTTTCACCACTATTATTTAACATAGTTCTGGAAGTCCTAGATACAGGAATCAGAGAAGAAAAAGAAATAAAAGGAATCTAGATAAGAAAAGAAGAAGTAAAACTCACACTGTTTGCAGATGACATGATACTGTACATAGAAAACCCTAAAGATAGTATCAGAAAATTACTAGATCTACTCAGTGAATTTAGCAAAGTTGCAGGATACGAAATCAATATACAGAAATCACTTGCATTTCTATATACTAGCAATGAAAAATAAGAAAGAGAAATCAAGGAGTCAATCTCATTCACCATTGCAACAAAAAGAATTAAATATCTAGAAATAAATCAAGACCATTCCCATAGAAAAGAAATGCAAAAAAGCAAAATGGCTGTCTGGGGAGGCCTTACAAATAGCTGTGAAAAGAAGAGAAGCAAAAAGCAAAGGAGAAAAGGAAAGATATAAACATCTGAATGCAGAGTTCCAAAGAATAGCAAGAAGAGATAAGAAAGCCTTCATCAGCAATCAATGCAAAGAAATAGAGGAAAACAACAGAATGGAAAAGACTAGAGATCTCTTCAAGAAAATCAGAGATACCAAGGGAACATTTCATGCAAAGATGGGCTCGATAAGGGACAGAAATGGTATGGACCTAACAGAAACAGAAGATATTAAGAAGAGATGGCAAGAATACATAGAAGAACTGTACAAAAAAGATCTTCATGACCCAGATAATCACGATGGTGTGATCACTGACCTAGAGCCAGACATCCTGGAATATGAAGTCAACTGGGCCTTAGAAAGCATCACTATGAACAAAGCTAGTGGAGGTGATGGAATTCCAGTTGAGCTATTCCAAATCCTGAAAGATGATGCTGTGAAAGTGCTGCACTCAATATGCCAGCAAATTTGGAAAACTCAGCAGTGGCCACAGGACTGGAAAAGGTCAGTTTTCATTCCAATCCCAAAGAAAGGCAATGCCAAAGAATGTTCAAACTACCGCACAATTGCATTCATCTCACACACTAGTAAAGTAATGCTCAAAATTCTCCAAGCCAGGCTTCAGCAATATGTGAACCGTGAACTTCCTGATGTTCAAGCTGGTTTTAGAAAAGGCAGAGGAACCAGAGATCAAATTGCCAACATCTGTTGGATCATGGAAAAAGCAAGAGAGTTCCAGAAAAACATCTATTTCTGCTTTATTGACTATGCCAAAGCCTTTGACTGTGTGGATCACAGTAAACTGTGGAAAATTCTGAAAGAGATGGGAATATCAGACCACCTGATCTGCCTCTTGAGAAATTTGTATGCAGGTCAGGAAGCAACAGTTAGAACTGGACATGGAACAACAGACTGGTTCCAAATAGGAAAAGGAGTTCGTCAAGGCTATATATTGTCACCCTGTTTATTTAACTTCTATGCAGAGTACATCATGAGAAACGCTGGACTGGAAGAAACACAAGCTGGAATCAAGATTGCCGGGAGAAATATCAATAACCTCAGATATGCAGATGACACCACCCTTAAGGCAGAAAGTGAAGAGGAACTAAAAAGCCTCTTGATGAAAGTGAAAGTGGAGAGTGAAAAACTTGGCTTAAAGCTCAACATTCAGAAAACAAAGATCATGGCATCCGGTCCCATCACTTCATGGGAAATAGGTGGGGAAACAGTGGAAACAGTGTCAGACTTTATTTTTCTGGGCTCAAAATCACTACAGATGGTGACTGCAGCCATGAAATTAAAAGACGCTTACTCCTTGGAAGGAAAGTTATGACCAACCTAGATAGCATATTCAAAAGCAGAGACATTACTTTGCCAACAAAGGTCCGTCTAGTCAAGGCTATGGTTTTTCCTGTGGTCATGTATGGATGTGAGAGTTGGACTGTGAAGAAGGCTGAACGCCAAAGAATTGATACTTTTGAACTGTGGTGTTGGAGAAGACTCTTGAGAGTCCCTTGGACTGCAAGGAGATCCAACCAGTCCATTCTGAATGAGATCAGCCCTGGGATTTCTTTGGAAGGAATGATGCTAAAGCTGAAACTCCAGTACTTTGGCCACCTCATGCGAAGAGTTGACTCATTGGAAAAGACTCTGATGCTGGGAGGGATTGGGGACAGGAGGAGAAGGGGAGGACAGAGGATGAGATGGCTGGATGGCATCACTGACTTGATGGACGTGAGTCTGAGTGAACTCTGGGAGTTGGTGATGGACAGGGAGGCCTGGCGTGCTGCAGTTCATGGGGTCACAGAGTTGGACATGACTGAGCGACTGATCTGATGTGATGGAGACAAAAGAACTATACACAGAAAATTATAAGGCACTAATGAAAGAAATCAAAGATGACATTAACGGATGGAGAGATATTCCTGGGTACAAAGAATCAATATTCTGAAAATGACTATACTACCAAATGCAATCTACAGATTCAATGTGATCTCTATTGAATTACCAATGACATTTTTCACAGAACTAGAACAAAAGTTTCATAATTCATAACACAAAAGACCCTGGATAACCAAAGCAGTATTGAGAAAGAAGAATGGAGCTGGAGGAATCAACCTTCCTGACTTCAGATTATACTACAAAGCTATAGTCATCAAGACAGTATGGCACTGATACAAAAATAGAAATATAGACCAATGGAACAAGATAGAAAGCCCAGAAACAAACCCATGCAACTATGGGTGCCTTATTTGTGAAAAGGAGGCAAGACATACAATGGGGCAAAGACAGCCTCTTCACCTATTGAGTTGGTGATGCCACTCAACCATCTCATCCTTTGTCTTCCCTTTCTCTTCCTACCTTCAATCTTTTCCAGCATCAGGGTCTTTTCAAATGAGTCTGTCCTTCACATCAGGTGGCCAAAGTATTGGAGTTTCAGCTTCAATATCATTCCTTCCAATGAGTATTCAGGACTGATTTCCTTTAGGATGGACTGGTTGGATCTCCTTGCAGTCCAAGGGACTCTCAAGAGTCTTCTCCAACACCACAGTTCAAAAGCATCAATTCTTTGGCACTCAGCTTTCTTTATAGTCCAACTTTCACATCCATAAATGACTACTAGAAAAACCATAGCCTTGACTAGATAGACCTTTGTTGACAAAGTAATGTCTCTGCTTTTTAATATGCTGTCTAAGTTGGTCATCACTTTTTTTCCAAGGAGCAAGCATCTTAATTTCATGGCTGCAGTCACTACCTGCAGTGATTTTGGAGCCCCCCGCCCCCCAAAATAAAGTCTGTCCCTGTTTCCACTGTTTCCCCATCTATTTGCCATGAAGTGATGGGACTGGATATCACGATCTTCATTTTTTGAATGTTGAGTTTTAAGCCAACTTTTTCACTCTCTTCTTTCACTTTCATCAAGAGGCTCTTTAGTTCTTCTATGTTTTCTGCCATAAGGGTGGTGTCATCTGCATATCTGAGGTTATTGTTATTTCTTCGGCCATCTTGATTCCAGCTTGTGCTTCATTCAGTCCAACATTTCTCATGATGTATTCTGCATATAAGTTAAATAGCAGAGTAACAATATACAGCCTTGATGTTCTCCTTTTCCTATTTGGAACCAGTCTGTTGTTCCATGTCAGTTCTAACTGTTACTTCCTGATCTAGATACAGATTTCTCAAGACATGCCTGAGGTTGTATGGTATTCCCATCACTTTAAGAATTTTCCACAGTTTGTGGTGATTCACACAGTCAAAGGCTTTGGCATAGTCAATAAAGCAGAAATAGATGTTTTTCTGGAACTCTTTTGCTTTTTCCATGATCCAGCGGATGTTGGCAATTTGATCTCTGGTTCTTCTGCCTTTTCTCAATCCAGCTTGAACATCTGGAAGTTCACAGTTCACATACTGTTGAAGTCTGGCTAGGAGAATTTTGAGCATTTCTTTACTAGCATTTGAGATGAGTGCAATTGTGTGGTAGTTTGAACATTCTTTGGCATTGCCTTTCTTTGGGATTGGAATGAAAACTGACATTTTCCAGCCCTGTGGTCACTGCTGAATTTTCCAAATTTGCTGGCATATTGAGTGCAGCACTTTCACAGCATCATCTTTCAGGATTTGAAATAGCTCAACTGGAATTCCATCACCTCCACTAGCTTTGTTCATAGTGATGCTTCCTAAGGCCCACTTGATTTTGCATTCCAGGATGTCTGGCTCTAGGTGAGTGGTCCACCATCTTGATTATGTGGGTTGTGAAGATCTTTTTTGTATAGTTCTGTGTATTCTTGCCACCTCTTCTTAATATCTTCTGCTTCTGTTAGGTTCATACAATTTCCCTCCTTTATTGTGCTCATCTTTGCATGAAATGTTCCCTTGGTATCTCACATTTTCTTGAAGACATCTCTAGTCTTTCCCATTGTCTTGTTTTCCTCTATTTCTTTGCATTGATCACTGAGGAAGGCTTTCTTATCTCTCCTTGCTCTTCTTTGGAACTCTGCATTCAAATGGGTATATCTTTCCTTTTCTCCTTTGCTTTTTGCTTCTCTTCTTTTCACAGCTATTTGTAAGACTTCCTCATACAGCCATTTTACTTCTTTGCATTTCTTTTTCTTGGGGATGGTCTTGATCCCTGCCTCCTGTACAATGTCATGAACCTCCGTCCATAGTTCATCAGACACTCTGTCTATCAGATCTAGTCCTTTAAATCTATTTCTCACTTCCACTATATAATTGTAAAGGATTTGATTTAGGTCATACTTGAATGGTCTAGTAGTTTCCCCTACTTTAGAAAAATGCAAATCAAAACTACAATGAGATATCACCTCACAGTGGTCAAAATGGCCATCATTAAGAAGTCTACAAACACTAAATGCTGGAGAGGGCATGGAGAAAAGGGAGTGTTCTTGCACTGTTGTTGGGAATGTAAATTGATACGGCCTCAATGAAAGACAATATGGAGATTCCTAAAAACTAGGAATAAAACCATCATATGACCTAGCAGTCCCAGTCCTAGGCATATACCCTGAGGAAACCAAAAATGAAAAAGACACATGTATCCCATCGTTCACTGCAACACTATTTACAATAACTACAACATTGAAGCAACCTAGATGTCCATTGACAGATGAATGGATAAAGAATTGTGGTATATATACACAATGGAATATTATTCAGCCATAAAAAGGAACACTTTTAAGTCAATTCTGAAGAGGTGGGTGAGCCTAGAACCTATTATACAGAGTGAAGTGAGTCAGAAAGAGAAAGATAAATATTGTATTCTAACAGATATGTACAGAATTTAGAAGAATGTTACTGAAGAATTTATTTACAGGGCAGCAATGGAGAAACAGACATAGAAAATAGACTTATGGACATGGGGAGAACGGAGGAGAGGATGAGATGTATGGAGAGAGCAACATGGAAATTTACATTGCTGCTAAGTGGCTTCAGTCGTGTCTGACTCTATGTGACCCCATATATGGCAACCCACCAGGCTCCCCCATCCCTGAGATTCTCCAGGCAAGAACACTGGAGTGGGTTGCCGTTTGCTTCTCCAATGCATGAAAATGGAAAGTGAAGTCGTTCAGTCGTGTCTGACTCTTCATGACCACATGGACTGCAGCCTACCAGCCTCCTCCGTCCATGGGATTTTCCAGGCAAGAGTACTGGAGTGGGATGCCATGGAAACTTACATTACCATATGTAAAATAGATATCTAATGGGAATTTGCTGTATGGCTCAGGAAACTCAAACATGGGCTCTGTATCAATCTAGAGGAGTGGGATGGGGAGGGAGATGGGAGGAAGGTTCAAAAGGGCAGGGATATATGTATACTTATGGCTTATGGCACCCCACTCCAGTACTCTTGCCTGGAAAATCTCATGGATGGAGGAGCCTGGTGGGCTGCAGTCCATGGGGTTGCTAAGAATGGGACACGACTGAGCATCTTCACTTTCACTTTTTACTTTTATGCACTGGAGAAGGAAATGGCAACCCACTCTGGTGTTCTTGCCTGGAGAATCCCAGGGACAGGGGAGCCTGGTGGGCTGCAGTCTCTGGGGTCGGACAGAGTCAGACACGACTGAAGCGACTTAGCAGCAGCAGCAGCAGCATGGCTTATTCATATTGAGGTTTCGCAGAAAACGACAACATTCTGTAAAGCAATTATCCTTCAGTAAAAAAGAAAAAAAGTAGAAAAAAAGCTAATGGGACATGACTTACAAGGGACATTTGATCCCTTTCTTCTTTTTGATCTCTCCTTTTTAGGATATCTATCCTATGCCTGTTTCACAGTTGTATTTTTTAATACAACTTTTTAATACAACAACTCATAATAACTTGTCTGTTTTCATGGGTTCAGAGGTGGAGAAAATTTTTGCCTCAGGATGAATCATACTTGAGTCTTACCCATATATAATGTAGGTGATATTGATAGGAGATTGAGGACTTATGGTTGATTCTGGAATGGGTTGTGGCTTTTGGACCTCAGAAGAAATCAAACCTGCCCACACCTTGATCTCAGACTTCCAGCCAGTGAAATTATGAGAAAATGGATCTCAGTTGTTAAGCCACATAGGCTCTGATATTGTTTTATGGTAGCCATAGCAAACTAATACAGTATGTAATAGTGAAACAGAGAAGAAAATGATTAATTATATGAAATGAGACTGAGAATTGGAGAAGGGGTGGGGGTCACTCCATGCCCAGCCTTGGAGCTCACCATAACCATAATTGTTTATCTGAAGAGTTATTGAATCCGTTGCAGAGTTTGGGGCACGAAGATGGTATGATCAGAGTTATATTTTTAAATTACCACTCTAACAGCAATGTGGAGTGTGAATTTGGGAGAGGAAAATCAATATATGTGGAGAAGGCAATGGCACCCCACTCCAATACTCTTGCCAGGAGAATCCCATGGACGGAGGAGCCTGGTGGGCTGCAGTCCATGGGGTCGCTAAGAGTCGGACACGACTGAGCGACTTCACTTTCACTCTTCACTTTCCTGAATTGGAAAAGGAAATGGCAACCCACTCCAGTGTTCTTGCCTGGAGAATCCCAGGGACGGGGGAGCCTGGTGGGCTGCCGTCTATGGGGTCACACAGAGTCGGAAACGACTGAAGTGACTTAGCAGCAGTCACTTCATAATCCAGATTAAATCTTTGGTAATATGTACCGGCAATAATTTTGTTATGTTTATGTATTCAGTGGGTCAGGAATTCAGAAAGGAAACAGCGGTCATGGCCTATCTCTGCTCTGACATTTTAGCTACTTAACTCTAATGGCTGGTGGTAACCAAAATGTCTTTAACCTAAGGCTATTAAGAGATCTCTTACATATTTGATGGGACTATTGATCATGTATGTGTGACCTTTCCTCGTGGCTGGAGCTTCCTCATATCATGGCAGCCATAGGGTAGCCAGGACGGATCAGGCCAGGTGCAGTAAGTTAGTGGAAAAGGTCAAGTTTCATGACCTTTCACTTCTGCTGAACTCTACCAGGAGTAGGTTATGGATCTCTGGCTTGCATGGCTAGATGAATGGTGGTAACATTTGTTAAGATGTAGAGCCCTACAGTGTCACTAACCGTCAGGGAAATGCAAATCAAAATCACAATGAAGTATTACCTCACATCTGTTAGAATGGCCATCATCTAAAAGACAAAACAATTTTTGTCAGTCCCCTCAGCCTCTGCTGCTGCCAGTGCTCTGGCACCACCTAGCCACCTGGCACTGGAGGTCCTCCGCTGAGGCAAAGGGCGGCAGCAGGGGTGACTGACAGGGGTGGCAGCATCTTGTCTTCAAGGGGTCAGGCCAAAAAGAAAACATAACAAATGCTGGTGCGGATGTGGAGAAAAGGGAATCTTCATGCACTGTTGGTGGGATTGTAAATTGGTACAGTCATTAGAGAAAACAGTATGGAGGCTCCTCAAATTATTAAAAATTAAGCTACCATATGATTCAGCAATTCCATTTCAGTTATATCTCTCTCAATAAGTTGAAAGGACCTAATGAAATGTTTTTGAAACCTATGTAGAAAATGTTTATATATATATATAAATGTATAAAATCCCTAGCATCCCACTGAAGTGTGTGTAAAAGTGAAAGTGTTAGTCACTCAGTTGTGTCTGACTCTTTACGACCCCATGGACTGTAGCCCCCCTAGGTTCCTCTGTCCATGGGGATTCTCCAGAAAAGAGTACTGGAGTGGGTTGCCATTCTCTTCTCCAGGGGATCTTTCCAACCCAGGAATTGAACCTGGGTCTTCCACACTGCAGGCAGATAATTTACTAAAGGAGGTCAATAAATAATTTTTGCCATGAATGCCAGATGTCAAAGAGTAAACCTGACATCCAGGTGAACCAGATCACATGATATAAAATGCTTCCTTAAAGGCAGCATTTGGCATCCAAACTGAGGGAAGTGAGTATAATGATACCTGACCTCTGAGACTGTGTTCTTATTTGCTAGTTGTTTTCTGCAGCCAACGCCAAGGACTTTGGGTGATCAGAAAAAAGAGGAGGCCATTTCTCTGCTAAGGCGGATCCCTCTGTGACAACTTTTACCCTCTTTTTTCTCTTTCCCAGTAAAAAATGTTTCTACTGTTCAAGTGCACATGACATCTTGTTCTCAATGAAAAGAAAGGACAATGCTATGAATGCCCACAGAGATGAAGCTCTCACCATCTCCTTGTAGATTTGAGGTCTGGACACATTCAGCCCTGCCCCCTTCTTTTCTTTCTGGGGACACATTGCATTTTTTTCTCCCAGTCCCTTAGCAGGTGGACATTTTAAAATTTAAATTTATTTATTTTTAATTGGAGAATAATTGCTTTACATTATTGTGTTGGTTTCTGCCATATATCAACATGAATCAGCCATAGATATTCATATGTCCCCTCTCTCTTGAAACTCCTTCCCACCTCCCACTCCCATCCCATCCCTCTAGGTTGTCACAATGTACCAGCTTCCACTAGAAATGTATTTTACACACATGGAAGTGTAAATAATGTCAGTGCTACTCTCTCAATTCATCCCACCCTCTCCTTTCGACCCTGTGTCCAGAAATCTGTTCTTTGTCTGTATCTCCATTGCTGCCCTGCAGATACGCATGAACAGATTTTTGATGAATTGTCTTTTAGTTTCTTACTGAAATCAGAGTTTTAGCAAGTTGAAGTCTTACTCATTTGGGAAGCATGGTAGGCAGAGTAATGGCCCCCAAAGACATTCATGTCCAAATCCTTGGACCATGTCAATATATTATCTTTCTGGATAAAATGGCCTCTGCAAATGTGATTCAGTTAAGGGCCTTGAGATGGGGAGGTGATCCTGGATAAACTGAGTGGGCCCTAAATATGATCACAAGGAAACTTCACAAAAGGGAGTGTTTGCTTCCTGGGTGTGGGCAGTGGAAGATGTGACTGTGAAGAAATAATTAGGGAGGTGCACTCTTGCTGGCTCTGAAGGCAAAGGAAAGGTCCATAAACCAAGGCATGCAGATATCCTCTGGCAGTGGAAGTTGGCAAAGAAATGGATTCTCTAGCATCCCGAGAAGATACACAGGCCTGTTGACACTTTGATTTTATTCCCTGTTTGAGTCCTCATCCACAAAAATGTAGTATAATAAATATGTGTTGTATAGGTTTCACCATTAAGTTTGTGGCAATTTGTTATAGCAGCCTCAGGAAACAGAGACAAGAAGGATTCTCTAGGCATAGCCCCAGGGACAATTCTGACCATCGTTTCTCTCAGCGTGTCTCCAACTGTCCAACCGAGTTTCATTCTCAGTCTGCACCAGTGGAGTCTGCGTTCAGCCCATCACTGAATTAGAGAAGCTAGGAATGCTCCAAGGCAGGATAGTTGGAGACCCTGACACCACCAACACTACCACTGACATCCTATCAGAAGATGGTGGAGAATGCAGCTCACCAAAAGCCCGGCATGAGTGAGTCCCTTGGCTGATATTTTGCTCTCAGTAAGCCAGTATTCCCAGCCCAGCCAGTCTCCTTTGAACATGTGCCATTCTCTGAGCCACCCTGGTTCTGAACCACTCTCCTCACTGTTCTGGAGTGCGGACATCCACCTCCTCACTGTGTCCTCACGTACAGAAAGAGTGAGGGGGCTCCTCTTTTTATGAAAGCACTGGTCTCATCAAGGGGGCTCTCCCATCATGACCTAATCATCTTCCAAAGCCCCACCTTCACAAACTATCCTCTGGGGATTAGGGCTCAAAATATTAATTTTCTGGAGGACACAAGCATTCAGTAGATAAGAATCATTTTTTTTCCCTCTAATTTTCCCTGAACACCACCAAAGTGGTTAAAAGCCTGCAGTTTCATCTTTGCCACCTTGATATGTCTCTTTTGGACACTGATCCAGGCTGTTCCTGAATCCCAAATTAGTTAAGAAATAAGTTTACACTAAACAAAGTTAGCTAAAATCTAGAGAGACATTGAGTGTGTTAGGAAGGGAGAAGTTAAGTTTTACCCTGTTATCTTGCCAATTCTTTATCACTTCTGTGTTAAAGTACTGAAATTATTACCAGGGTAAAATGAAATAAAACTGAAATCTCATAAGAAAATTCTGCAATAAAAAATTATACTCATGGTGATATAATTCATGTTAACTAACAAAAATGACTCTAAATTACTTTAAAAATATAATATTCTCTGCAATATTTGACAGCTCTTTCCTAGAGCCACACAGCCATTCAGAATTTATCTAGGGATTACATTCTTCTCAGGAAAGTGAATTGATATGACAATTTTTAGAGTTTTATTTATTCTATCTAGTTTTATTACCAGATGGATGTAGTCTTATACATGTGTATATTTTAAAATGTGTATATATAAGGACATTTAATACAATTAACAACAACAAAAAATGTGTGACTTCTGAAAGATACCTTTAATATCTAGGTAATTTTTTAGCAATTATTTTTCTAGGTCATGATTTATTTGTGCCATTGAAAGGAGTTAAAAAAAATAAAGTGAGATCTATACAGAAACCATACATGTGTAAAATATGCTAGAAATTGTATTGGAATTTAGTTCTAACTCTGTCAGAGAGAGATAAAATCAATGAGCTTTATTAAGGGCAGGATGATACAAAGACTGGGCAGGCTGGAGTAAGAATTTGTACTAAGTTGAGAACTGAAAAATTTGACTAGAGTAATTTTATAAAACTTACACTTTTTCCTATAAAATAGGACATTAGAGGTAGTTGGGAAAAAGAATGTGACATAATTATTGCAAAGATGTAGGAAAATTGAATTGGCAATGATTTCTAGCGTGATGAAATTGTTGCTCTATACATCAGTATGAATCTGGAAAAGTCTTTAGTTTAATCAACAATGGAGAAGATGCAGAGAGATTCTAAATGAAGCCTTTACTAAGTGTGCCTAAAACAGTTTTGGTTACCATTGGTGGTGATGCTCAGCTGTGCCCTAATCTTTCGGTCCTATTGATTATAGCTCACCAGGCTACTGTGCCCATGGAATTTTCCAGGCAAGAATACTGGAGTGGGGTGCCAGGGGATCTTCCCAACTCAGGGATTGAACCTGTGTCCCTTGTCTCCTGCACTGGCAGGTGGATTCTTTACCAATACCATCAACTGGAAAACTCTTTAGTTACCACAATCAGCTAAAAAGTGATCTCGTCTTTGCTAAATAATAGTCTTGTGACCTTGGGAAAGTTACCTTTCCTGAACTTAAAATCATTTATGGTACATAGCATGCAACCCACTCCAGTGTTCTTGCCTGTAGAATCCCAGGGATTGGGGAGCCTGGTGGGCTGCCATCTATGGGGTTGCACAGAGTCGGACACGACTGAAGCGACTTAGCAGCAGCAGCATGCTTTCAATAAATGTAGTTCTTTTTTTCTTTTTCCTCATCCTCCTCATGAATTTGTAAGAATTTTCTAGTCTCATAGACCATAAGTGTACCTCTAGGTCAAGGATAGTAAACAGTCTTCATCCTACACATCAGCTTAACCAAAGAATGAGCAGAGGAGGCAGGCATGATTTCAAGAAACATCTTTTCTATCTGCTGTTCATATTTGTTAAAGGACAGAAAGATTGGTTATTTTTTAGCTATGTTTTAGTTTGTTTTGGTTCAACAGTACATTTCTTTCCTGTACCATTGATGAAATATCCTTGAAGACATGAATCCTCGGTGGTGGTTTAGTCACTAAGTCATGTCCGACTCTTGTGACCCCATGGACTGTAGCCTGCCAGGCTTCTCTGTCCATGGGATTCTCCAGGCAAGAATACTGGAGTGGGTTGCCGTTTCCTTCTCCAGGGTATCTTCCCAACCTAGGAATTGAACCCATGTCTCCTGCATTGCAGTCAGATTTTTTATTGACTGAGCTATGAGGGAAGTCCCACCTATTGTATTTAGCATAACTCATGCTATTATACATAAACAATTTTCATGATTACAAAGTAAAAGAACTTTAGGAAAGAGATACAGAGAACCACAGAAAGCTTAACCAATTTAGTATTATGTTTTTATTTTACAAAATCTTTTTTTTTTTTTTTTTATGCTTTCACATCTTCTTTTTGTCACTAAGGCTGAAAAGCTTATCAAACTGACTGAGGTTTAGATTAGTCCTGTTAAATATTTTCACTGTAAATAATACTTTTTTAAAAAATTGAAATATAGTTGATATATGCCATTTTGTAAGTTTGCTACTGCTAAGTTGCTTCAGTCGTGTCCGACTCTGTGCGACCCCATAGACGGCAGCCCACCAGGCTCTGCCATCCCTGGGATTCTTCAGGCAAGAATACTGGAGTGGGTTGCCATTTCCTTCTCCAATGCATGAAAGTGAAAAGTGAAAGTGAAGTCGCTCAGTCGTGTCCGACTCTTAGTGACCCCATGGACTGCAGCCCACCAGGCTCCTCCATCCATGGGATTCTCCAGGTAAGAGTACTGGAGTGGGGTGCCATTGCCTTCTCCTGCACAGCATGTTGGTTTGATACATTTATTTATTGCAATATGATTACCACCATAACATTAATATCTCTATTGATTCATAAATGTATTCATTTTTAAAATGCTACAGGAAGGGGAAATTGAAAGGAATTGTTAGTTCAGTCAATCTTGACTAATTGCCCAACATGTCCTACTCCCTGTAAGACAGGCTGGGACCTGGGACTTTGCTGCAGTGCTGGATAAATGTCTCCTCAAGAATACAAAGAAACTATAATGAATTAAAAGCAGCTTCATGCATGCCCAGATGGGGAAAATTGTGAACAATAAAATAAAAAAAAAAGACCAAAAACCCAACTGCATTTCTGAGGTGATGCCATGCAAAAGCAGGGTACTGCACATGTACCCTGAACACAGCACCACCAAAGAAGTGGGCAGAACTCCTAACTCACCTCCTCTGCCTGACCCCTGGACCTGCCCCTACATCACTGCATATAAGGAATCAGCTTGCTCCTCCTTGGAGAGCAAGCAAGGGCACCTGTTACTTGTTTTGTTTCCCTCATGCTACACCTGAGTCCCAGTAAAGCCTTGCCAGAATTTCTCATCTGGCCTCTTAACAATTTCTATTGATTAAAGAGTCTAAGAATCCAGATCAGTAAAACCTGTGCTAAAGCCTGGGTTCACAAGTCCTGCACTTAATGCCCTTTCTGCTCTGTTGGAGTCACATTGCACATGGGATTCAAGGTAGATATTCCAGAAAGAAGGATCTATCAATATGTGATGCAGTTCTTAGGGATGTGAAACACAGTGACTTTTCTTGGGGCCACAGTATCTATTTTTGTGTACACATCAGTGTGAGGCATTGAAGCTATATGGTAGATATGCTCCTAAGGGCCATTATTGGTAAAGTCATTTTTAACATGGATGGGCTTTAGCTATTGATGGGCTTAAACAAGGGTAAGATGAGTTATCTATTGAGCAATGAGGAGGGATTTGGGGCCGGCCATGACCAGACTCAGAGATCCAGGTGAGGGTCTGAACTAACACAGCAGATATGGAGAAGAGTGATTCCCCAGGTTTAGTTCTTGACGAGTGGTGCAGGGTGTTGAGGCAATAGGAAGAAGCAGGGCTTTAGAGGGTGGGAATGATACAGTATGAGTTCAGTTTTGGACAAGGAGATTGTGAGGTGGTTGTGGCGAATCATGATAAGCAACCTGCTCTGGAGCCTGTCACAAGAATGGGCGGTCTCGATTGTTGGGTACTTTCTTCAATGCTGTTTTAATTAGAAACAGAGAGAGTATATACGTTAGAAAGTTAGCTTACATCCGAACCAGTCTTAGTCCTCAAGTGTGATGGTTAATTTTATGTGTTGACTCGGCTGGGCTGCAGTGCGCAGTTATTTGTATTGGGTCAAACATTATTGTGCATGTTTCTGTGGATGTTTAGGATGAGATTCATATTTCAATCCATGGACTTTAAGTAAAGCCTCCTGCAATCAGTTAATGGCCTTAATAGAATAAAGACTGACCTCCCCTGCTGCTGCTGCTGCTGCTACTAAGTCGCTTCAGTCATGTCCGATTCTGTGTGACCCCATAGATGGCAGCCCACCAGGCTCTGCCGTCTCTGGGATTCTCCAGGCAAGAATACTGGAGCGGGTTGCCATTTCCTTCTCCAATGCATGAAAGTGAAAAGCAAAAGTGAAGTCGCTCAGTCGTGTCTGACTCTTAGTGACCCCATGGACTGCAGCCTACCAGGCTTCTCCATCCATGGGATTTTCCAGGCAAGAGTACTGGAGTGGGTTGCCATTGCCTTCTCCGGACCTCCCCTGAGCAAGAAGTAATTCTGTCAGCATATTGCCTTTTTACTTAAACTGTAAAATTTCCTGTGTTTCCAGCCTGATGCCTACTTCATCAGATTTTGGACTCAGCAAACCATTATAGTCACATGAACCAGCTCCTTCAATTCCTAAAACTCTCTCTCTGTGAAAATGTACATATATTTATTTTTGTTGTTCAGTTGCTTGGGCATGTCTGACTTTTTGCCACTCCACAGACTGCAGCAGGAGAAGGCAATGGCAACCCACTCCAGTACTCTTGCCTGGAAAATCCCATGGATGGAGGAGACTGGTAGGCTGCAGTCCATGGGGTCGCTGAGGGTCGGACACGACTGAGCGACTTCACTTTCATTTTTCACTTTCATGCATTGGAGAAGGAAATGGCAACCCACTCCAATGTTCTTGCCTGGAGAATCCTGGGGATAGGGGAGCCTGGTGGGCTGCCGTCTATGGGGTCGCACAGAGTCGGACATGACTGAAGTGACTTAGCAGCAGCAGCAGCAGCAGACTGCAGAATGCCAGTCTTCCCTGTCTTTCTCCATCTCCCAAAGTTTACTCGAACTCATGTCTATTGAGTCAGTAATGCCATCCAACCATCTCATCCTCTGTCATCCCCTTCTCCTCCTGCCCTCAATCTTTCCCAGCATCAGGGTCTTTCCCAATGAGTCATCTCCTCTCATCAGGTGGCCAAAGTATTGGAGCTTCAGCTTCAACATCAGTCCTTTCAATGAATATTCAGGGTTGATTTCCTTCAGGACTGACTGGGTTGAGCTCCTTGCTGTCCAGCAGACTTTCAAGAGTCTTCTCCAGCACCACAGTTTGAAAACATCAATTCTTTGGTGCTGAGCCTTCTCCATGATCCAACTTTAACATATGTACATGATTACTGGAGAAACCATAGTTTTGACTGTACAGACCTTTGTCAGCAAAGTAATGTCTCTGCTTTTTAATATGCTGTCTAGGTTTGTCAAGATCCCATGGAGAAGGGAAAGGTTATCCACTCCAGTATTCTGGCCTGGAGAATTCCATGGGCTATACAGTCCATGGGGTTGCAAAGAGTCGGACACGACTGAGGGACTTTCACTTTCACTTTCTAAGTTTGTCATAGCTTTTCTTCCAAGGAGCAAGTGTCTTTTAATTTCATGGCTACAGTCACCTCAGTGATTTTGGAGGCCAAGAAAATAAAGTAAGTCACTGTTTCCATTGTTTCTGTTTGCCATGACATGATGGGACCAGATGCCATGATCTTGGGTTTTTGAATGTTGAGTTTTTCACTCTCCTCTTTCACATTCATCAGGAAGTTCTTTAGTTCCTCTCTGCTTTCTGTCATAGGGGTGGTGTTGTCTGCATATCTGAGGCTTTTGATATTTCTCCTGGCAATCTTGACTCCAGCTTGTGCTTCATCCAGCCCAGCATTTTGCATGATGTACTTGTCACAGAAATTAAATAAGCAGAGTGGTGATATACAGCCTTGACATACTCCTTTCCCAATTTTGAACCAGTCTGTTGTTCCATGTCCGATTCTAACTCTTGATTCTTGACTTGCATATAGGTTTCTCAGGAGGCAGTTAAGGTGGTCTCGTATTTCCACGTCTTGAAGAATTTTCCAAAGTTTGTTGTGATCCACACAGTCAAAGGCTTTGATGTAATCAATAAAGCAGAAGTAGATGTTTTCTGTTATTCTCTTGCTTCAGTTCAATTCAGTTCAGTTCAATCACTCAGTCATGTCCGACTCTTTGTGACCCCATGAATCACAGCATGCCAGGCCTCCCTGTCCATCACCACCTCCCAGAGCTCACTCAAACTCACGTCCAACGAGTCAGTGATGCCATCCAGCCATCTCATCCTCTGTCATCCCCTTCTCCTCCTGCCCCCAATCCCTCCCAGCATCAGAGTCTTTTCCAGTGAGTCAACTCTTCGCATGAGACAGCCAAAGTATTGGAGTTTCAACTTTAGCATCATTCCTTCCAAAGAACACCTAGGGATGATCTCCTTTAGAATGGACTGGTTGGATCTCCTTGCAGTCCAAGGGACTCTCAAGAGTCTTCTCCAACACCACAGTTCAAAAGCATCAATTCTTTGGCGCTCAGCCTTCTTCACAGTCCAACTCTCACATCCATACATGACCACTGGAAAAACCATAATCTTGACTAGAAGGACCTTTGTTGGCAAAGTAATGTCTCTGCTTTTCAATATGCTATCTAGGTTGGTCATAACTTTTCTTCCAAAGAGTAAGTGTCTTTTAATTTCATGGCTGCAATCACCATCTGCAGTGATTTTGGAGCCCCCAAAATAATGAATTCTCTTTGTTTTTTTCTATGACTCCAATGGATGTTGGCAATTTGATCTCTGGTTCCTCTGTCTTTACTAAATCCAGCGTGCACATCTGGAAGTTCTCAATTCACATACTGTTGAACACACACAAACACATGTGCATGTGTGTGTGTGTAAAATTTCCTGATATTTTTGCACAATCATGCATGTACTCTTATAAAATGAGATTATGGAGAAAATGGAAATGAAACCAATATCTCAAATGGATACCTCTGCCCCTATTTCTGTGATTACTATTGGCTTTGAGCAATTTTCCATTATCTTCATTGTCTTCACTAGTCATCAGTGTTTTCCTTCCTTGTAATTTTTGTTTGTAATCTTTGCTCATTCATTCAGTTGATGGTTTTTGATGGCTTTTTCTTCATGATTTGTTTGATTTTTTTGTATTCTAAGATTATTAATATTTATCAATTTGTATATTCCAAATTATTTACTTTTGAACTGTTTCAACTGCCTTTTATTATGTAGATGTGGATATGAATTTTATTTCAATTTTATTTCAACTCTCTTGAGTTTTTAATGGCTCACTAGTTATGTTTTATAGCTCTGAAATTGAGGTTACTAAGAGAATAATAAATTAAACTCTTACTTTACTTTTAAACACCTGTTTTAAAGATGAAACAGTTCATCTTTCCATGACTTCACCTTTCATTTGTAATTGAATTATTTTCTCTTTCAATCCTTGCATATTTATTGGAAGGACTGATGTTAAAGCTCAGGCTCCAATACTTTGGCCATCTGATGTGAAGAACTGACTCATTTGAAAAGACCCTGATGCTGGGCAAGATTCAAGGCAGGAGGAAAAGGGGATGACAGATTATGAGATGGTTGGATGGCATAACTGACTTGATGGACATGAGTTTGAGCAAGCTCTGGGAGTTAGTGTTAGACAGGGAAGCCTGGTGTGCTACAGTCCATGGGATCTCAAATAGTTGGACATGACTGAGCAACTGAACTGATTTCCTTATTGGAAGATTATGTTACTAAAAATCTTTACAGCCAGTTTCACAGACAAAAATGATTTAAAAGTCTATTTTGCTTGATAAAGAACCACACGAGGTTCTTTGTAAAAAAAAATGATGTTGAAATTTTACAGTTTTCCCCTAACTGATTCTTTAAATGCAGACCTCTGATTCAATTATTCCTCTGCAGTTCAGTTCAGTTCAGTTCCGTCGCTCAGTTGTGTCTGATTCTTTGGGACCCCATGAACTGCAGCACGCCAGGCCTCCCTGTCCTTATTAATTTTCACATTCTCATCTCCTGTGTCCTCACCATGCTCCTGGCATAGTGCCAGCTACATGAAGACTTGGGGAGACAGTCTTCCTTAGGAATAGTAGTGTAGATAGTACAGGGTTTCCTAGAATGCTAACTTCTGTGAACCCAATTTCTGGGGGCCTGACTTCCAGCATCACTGCATCATTAGGTCATGACCAAGCTTGAGAAATCCCTCCAATATCCCTTTTCTTAGTGGCGACTCATCAGTGCTGCAATTCACAGTTAACAAATATTACCATAACCCTTACACCTCTATGAGCTGGAGAAGAGAAATAGTTATGCTTCCTGGTGCACTTACAGAACCAAGTGAGATGAAAGAATTCAGGACTCACCCTGCAGTGCATGCTTTCATGATATTGTAATAGGGAAGAAGCAATTTGTCCCTATGTTGGATTGGTTTCTTTTACTTTAATCTTTATATTCTATTATTTTTGCTACTAGGTAAAACATTGCCCAAAGCCTGAAATATGCAGGCTCAAGATTCTGACCAGAACCAACTCAAGGTTTTGATCTTTAAAGGTCCCTTTTCCATTTATAGAGAGACAAAAAGTTGCAGAACAGAGAATAACACTCTGTCATGTTGGAGGATTACAGAAACATTATAACCTGACCTACTATTGCAAGAACAAAGGATTCTGAGACCAAGAAGCATGAAACAACCAATAATAACATTTCCCTTTTTGGTATAACAGAATCCTGAATTCTCACATGGTTAAGACTTTTTTGGGACACTAGTCCACCATCTTCTTGGTCCATGGGCTTTCCAATAAAGTCACTATTCCTTGCCCCAACAACTTTTCTCAATTTATTGGCCTGTCTTGAGGCAAGTAGTATGAGCTTGCATTCAGTAAAAATTTTGGATATTGGTTCCATTTTCAAGATTTGTGGGAAAATTATGAAAGAAAATACCAAAGAGAAAGAAAATACTTTCTCCTACACAACGTTTATATATAATGGACTAATCGTAGACAATGAACAGACTAGCTGGCCAAAACAGAGGGTCATTTTCCATTAGTATTTATCATTCCTCACTGTTAGTGGTTGAAATGAACATGAAGGTCCTGACCTTTATCCTGTGCTCATTCTGGCAGATCCCACACTTGTGTCCTTCAGCATATGTCTCCCTCTGCCCCAGATCTCCTCCTTGCCCAGCCTCTGGTCTGCCACCATGGCCCTATTCCTGATTCCACACAAAGTCAAATCCAGACACAGCCCTTCCCCAATGAGGCAGAAAGCTTTAGTGCCCAAAGCACAGAGCTTACATTCCTTCTATTTAGTAAAAATTGAGGACCTAATGTTGAAAGAAAAGAAGTCTTGGTTGATAACCTACTGTGAGCTACAGAATTAGCAGGCCTCAGGAAGTGACAAGGTGGGCCAGTTTGTAGATTTCCAAGACCCAGAAGTTGAATATGTCTTAGAGACAAAGTAGGCAGTCAGGGGAATCTCAGGTGTGGTGGCAAGTGTGGACATGTAACCAAGAACAATGGTATCTGTCTATCGATTCTAGATTTCAGATATAGAATTTCCATGTCTGGGAATCAAAACCTTAGCCCAGGAGGAAATTAATTACGAGAAAGAGGTAAGCAGCTCACCTACTTGAATAATAACTGGTAGCACATGTTGCTAGCCATAATATTAAGCAATTCTGACCAGGGGGTGGGAGCTTTATGAGAAGAATCATTGGATTCAGGTTTAGAACACACAAACCCCAGTAGCAGGACACGGCCATCATTTTCTCAAGGGACAAGTTAGTTCTACAACAATTAAGGACTGGGCCAAAAGTGCAATCTGAATGAAATGGCACGTCGCAACACAGGGACAAAGACACCAGCAGGGTTCGTGGATTTTATTTCTTCAAAATAAGAACTTTTTTCATTCAAAAATTCCACTCAGTTCAGAGGAATTGATCATTGAAATGCAGGAAAAGGAAACAAAGCATTACATTATCACCTAAGAAGGGATAACCCCCACCAAGGTACTACATAAAAATAATGATTTCTGAATACACATGGTTATGGAAAATGGTTGTCCATTATAAACAGCAGTCTCTGACAGTCTGTCAGCAAGTACGTTGGGGTGAACTAGGATGAGGAAAGATTAGGTGAAGGAGAGAAAACCTTTATGATCTTTAAACATTAAGAATTTTGTTTTTTGAAAAAGGAAACTCTTCCCTATTTGCACACATATAATATATATTTTATATATACATGTGTATATGTGTATGTATGTCTCTACCTATCTATTTATCTATCTTATCTGTATGATCTATTTTTCATATCTACCACCTCTCTCTCTCTCTCTGGACAACTCCATGAGCAGGCAGGGGAGGGAATCCCATGCATGCCGGGGGCCCACCTAGGTAAACACTCTCTGGATTAAGAAACCAAGTGTGGTGAGCTAAATAACGGCCTCCAAAGACAACCAAGTCCTAATCTCTGGAATTTGCAAATGTTACCTTGTATTTAAAAGTGATTTTCTGATGTAATTAATTATTTTGCAGTGGGGAGGTTACCTTTGCTTATCATAGTGGGACCTAAATACATCACCAAATATCCTTGTAAGACAAAGGCAGAGGGAGATTTGACTACAGAAGTAGGAGTCAGAAGCAAGAGGTTGGGGTGCTGCAAGGAAAGGATTAGGAGCCGAGGAATCCAGGCAGTGTCTGGAAGCTAGAAGGATGAGGAAACAGACTTTTCCCTAGAACCTCCAAAATGAATCAGCTCTCATGACACCTTGATTTGAGCTGAGTCTGATTTCACACTTCTGGCCTACAGAACTTTAGGAGAATAAATCTCTGATGTTTAAAGTGCCAATTTTGTGGTAATCTGTTCCAGCAGTCATTGGAACATAATAATCAAAGAAATAATAGAGGTTCTTTCTTCCTTAAGTACAGATTTCATGTAATGACACACACTACTCAGAGCATCTGGGATCAGCAATGAACCTGTGAATCACTTTTTATGATTGAAAACCTTTAATGCAAGGGAATGGGACCTCACAGTGCAGAGACTGGTACTAACTCTGGGTGTTAGAGTCTTGACTTCTCTCATATTTCAGATGAGGGTCTTAGGTTTAATCCCCAATCCTTTATGTACCTATGTGAGATTGAGCCTAAACTCTACCAGGAATTCTGATAGAAGTCTAGAAAAGGAAACTCACTAATAAGATTGCAGGTCTTCCAGGGTGCTTAATTCAGTCCAGCATGGCCCTGAGGATTCTTGTAGGAGTCCTGGCTAAGAGCTCTGAAAGCTCTGAGAGGTCCAGCCGACCAAGAACACCTTCTCAGGACCGTGGAGCTGCCACCTGACATTAGCCACTGACCTGCAGCCTTATCCTCACTCACCAACAGGATTTTCTTGTACTCTTGTGTTTTCTTTCACAATAGCAATTTTGAGGTTGATAGTTTTCCACAAGGAGTCATTGCTCCCAATGTATGTGTAAATGTTAAATTTGCTTCTATTCTGACAATTTTCAGAAAGAATGCTCAGTGAATACAACCATTTTGGGGTGATGACAAATTGGAGGGTTTTGAAAGAGATATCCTTCAAAATAATTTGAGCCTTATTGCTTGATTAAAGTTCTTGTAACACTTCAGTCTCTCTTTTTGACACACAAAAAGGTGTACACATTTAACACATACTATTTGATGAGTTTGAGGTAAGTATACATCCATGAACCGTTATTACAATGTAGACTACGAACTTATGCATCTCCTAAAAAAGTTTCTTCTTGACCTCTCTTTTATTGTTGTTATTTTTTAAATAAGAACTATAAACATAACATCCACTCTTTCAGCAAATTTAAAAATATTCTACATAGTAGAGTTATCAGTGAGAACTCTGCTGTAAGTAGATCTCTAGGACTTATTTATCTTGCTTAACTGAAACTTTATAGCTTTTGGTCAACACCTTCTGGTGTCCCACTCTTTCTAGCTCCTGACAACCACCATTCAACTCTCTATGTCTATAAAGTTGACTATTTTGAATTCTATATATAAGTGATACCATATGATAATTATCTTTATCAGACTTAACTCACTTAATATTATATTTTATTGTTGCAAATGGCAGGATCTCCTTTTTAAAAGTACTGAATAAAATTTCATTGCCTGCACATATAGTCTTTATCACAGACCTATAGGTTGTAATCAGTTGAACAGATCCTCAGGAAACTGTCTGACCTAATTCCAATCCCTCAAAAGGGATACTGGGCAGTTTTTAAGGACAAATGGAGGACTTGATTCTACAACCTTCACAGGCACACAGAAACTCAGAGATCTAACAACATTTACTATTTGTGCATTTTCCCTGCTTCCTTCATAGTGCAATTTATGTTTGAACATTATTAAGTCACTTTAAAATCATCTCAGCTATAGGAAATAAGGAATTCTTTCCTAATTCACTAATCTTAACTATGACTGGTCTCTGAGTCATCTCACAATATCATATATCTTGTATATACTTCTACTCGTTGGCTGGAAATCATGCCAATGTACAGATAGAGACTGTCATCTGACTTAAGATGTAATGATTCTGTTCTTAGTCCTCTCGTTCAGGAGCCAATTAAGAGTCTAAGAAGGATTATACTTTCTATAGGAAATGGTTTCTTTACATTTGGTGTTAAAATGTAAACTTTGTATCTGTTCCTTACTAACTTATGCTCAGATTTCTTGTTTAACTTTCACTGTTAAAACTTACTCATCTTTTCTTCAATAGAGCTATGATATTTTCTTTCACTTTCTAGTATTTTTTTAAATTGTGAAATCACACACTTAGAAAAAACACATACAACATAATTGATAAAGAACATTTTAATAAGTCACTATTAAGAAAGTACTTTTGTAACTTTTACTTAGGCCAAGCCATATAAAACATTGCTAGAACATTAGAAGTCCTAATTTCCTTCTTTCCTTTTATAGTAAAACATTTTATTTAGTTTTTTTCATTGAATGAAAAATTCTTTAGATTCCATAATGCTTTATAATTTCCCAAAGTTTCATATACATGATTTCATATAATCTCATAACAACCTGTTTTTAATTTCCTTTACCCCGATATTTGGAAAAGGAAATGGCAACCCACTCCAGTATTCTTGCCTGGGAAATCCCATGGACAGAGGAGCCTGGCAAGCTACAGTCCATGGGATCACAAAGAGCTGGACATGACAGACTGACGAACACACACCCCTATATTGCCCCTCCCTGCTTTCCATATCTGTGAGTCTGTAGAAGCCTTAACAACCATTCCTTAGAATGGAAATCTAGGTGATACACTGATCACCTAGAAATGTGATCAGTATATTTCCTATTACACCAATCACTTTCTTGATTTTATTTTTAGCATGTTCACATGGGTAAGCATCATGAAACAGTACAAGATTAGTTTTCTGTGTTTTTGAACTCTAAACTAATGGAATAAAATCACATGTACTTTTTTTTCGGTCTGGTTTATTTTGCTCAATATTCATCCATGTGGCTGTGGAGTGATTCATATGAGGACACATTTGTTTTCATTGATGTATCATACTCCACAGTAAGATCATAACACAATACATTTATTCCTGATGTGTATCTGTGTTGTTCCCATTATGTAACTATAAGAGATGGTGCAGATGTAAATATTCTCGAATATGTTTCTTGGAACCTATGTGTACCATTTCTTTTGGGTACACTTTTACAAGTAACATGGTAGAGTCTTCAGACATGTATTCTTTCAATTATTCTAGATAAAGTTGAACAACTTTCCAAAGTAATTGAGTACTTGATGCTTCTACAAATAGAATCCATGAGTTCCAGTTGCTTTACATCCTTTTCATTACTGGTATTACTAGTTTTCTTCATCTTACTAATTCTACATGCATGCTGTTGTTTATTCACTTAGTCATGTCTGACTCTTTTGGGATCCCATGTACTACATAGACCACTTGATTTCACATTCCAGGATGTCTGGCTCTAGGTGACTGATCACACCATCGTGATTATCTGGGTCATGAAGACCTTTTTTGTACAGTTCTTCTGTGTATTCTTGCCACCTCTTATTAATATCTTCTGCTTCTGTTAGGTCCATACCATTTCTGTCCTTTATTGTGCACATCTTTGCATGAAATCTTCCCTTGGTATCTCACATTTTCTTGAAGACATCTCTAGTCTTTCTCATTCTATTGTTTTCCTCTATTTCTTTGCATTGATCACTGAGGAAGGCTTTCTTATCTCTCCTTGCTATTCTTTGGAACTGTGCGTTCAAATGGATATATCTTTCTTTTTCTCCTTTGCCTTTAGACTCTCTTCTTTTCACAGCTATTTGTAAGGCCTTCTCAGACAACCATTTTTCCTTTTTGCACCTCTTTTTCTTGGGGATGGTTTTGATCCCTGCCTCCTGTACAATGTCACGAACCTCCATCCATAGTTCTCCAGGCACTCTGTCTATCAGATCTAATTCCTTGAATCTATTTGTTACTTCCACTGTATAAACGTAAAGGATTTGATTTAGGTCATACCTGAATGGTCCAATGGTTTTCCCTACTTGCTTCAATTTCAGTCTGAATTTGGCAACAAGGAGTTCATGATCTGAGCCACAGTCAGCTCCCAGTCTTGTTTTTGCTGACTTCATCTTTGGCTGCAAAGAATATAATCAATCTGATTTTAGTATTGACCATCTGGTGATGTCCATGTGTAGAATCTTCTCTTGTGTTGTTGGAAAAGGGTGTTAGCTATGAACAGTGCGTTCACTTGGCAAAATTCTATTAGTGTTTGCCCTGCTTCATTTTGTACTCCAAGGCCAAATTTTCCTGTTACTCCAGGTATTACTTTTGCAGTCCAGTCTCCTATAATGAAAAGAACATCTCTTTTGGGGTGTTAGTTCTAGAAGGTCTTGTAGGTCTTCATAGCACTGTTCAACTTCAACTTCTTCAGCATTACTGGTCGGGGCATAGACTTCCATTACTGTGATGTTGAATGGCTTGCCTTGGAAACAAACAGAGATCATCCTGTTGTTTTTGAGACTGCATCCAAGTACTGCATTTTGGACTCTTTTGTTGACTATGAGGGCTACTCCATTTCTTCTAAGGGATTCTTGCCCACAGTAGTAGATATAATGGTCATCTGAATTAAATTCACCCATTCCTGTCCATTTTAGTTTGCTGATTCCTAAAATGTAGATGTTCACTCTTGCCATCTCCTGTTTGACCACTTCCAATTTACCTTGATTCACAGTCCTAACATTCCAGGTTAGTCCTAACATTCCTATGCAATATTGCTTTTTACAGCATTGCACTTTACTTCCGTCACCAGTCACATCCACAACTGGGTGTTGTTTTTGTTGGGCTCTGAATCTACATTCTTTCTGGAGTTATTTCTCCACTCATCTCCAGTAGCAAATTGGGCATCTACTGACCTGGGGAGTTCATCTTTCAGTGTCCTATCTTTTTGGCTTTTCATACTGTTCATGGGGTTCTCAAGGCAAGAATACTGAAGTAGTTTGCCATTCCCTTCCCCAGTGGAGCACATTTTGTCAAAACTCTCCCCCATGACCCGTTGGTCTTGGGTGGCCCTATACGGCATGGCTCATAGTTTAATTGAGTTAGACAAGGCTGTGGTCCATGTGATCAGACTGGTTAGTTTTCTGTGATTGTGGTTTTCAGTCTGTCTTCTCTATGATTGAGAAGAATAAACGACTTATGGAAGCTTCCTGATGGGAGAGACTGACTGAGGGGTAAACTGGATCTTGTTCAGTAGGGTGGGGCCATGCTCAGTAAATCTTTAATTCAACTTTCTGTTGATGGGTGGGGCTGTGTTCCCTGCCTGTTATTTCCCTGGAGCCAAACTACGGTGGAGGTAATGACAATAACGCTGACCTCTTTCAAAACGTCCCATGCACACACTGCTGCACTCAGTGCCCCTGACTCTGTAACAGGCCACTGCCGACCCATGCATCTGCCAGAGACTTCTGGACACTCATAGGCAAGTCTGGGTCAGTCTCTTTTGCGGTCACTGCTCCTTTCTCCTGGGTCCTTGTGCTCACAAACACTTCTGTTTGTGAGCACAAGGTTCTGTTTGATCACTCACCTAGAGACAAACATCTGGAATGTGATGTCAAGTGCGCCTTAGGAAGCATCATTATGAACAGAGCTAGTAGAGGTAATGGAATTCCAGTTGAGCTATTTCAAATCCTAAAAGATGATGCTACGAAAGTGCTGCACTCCATATGCCAGCAAATAAAAAAAAAAAACTCAGCAGTGGCCACAGGACTGGAAAAAAATCAGTTTCATTCCAATCCCGAAGAAAGGCAATGCCAAAGAATGTTCAAACTACCACACAATTGCACTCATCTCACATGATAGTGAAGTAATGCTCAAAATTCTCCAAGCCAGGCTTCAGCAGTATGTGAACCTTGAACTTCCAGATGTTCAAGCTGGTTTTAGAAAAGGCAGAGAAACCAGAGGTCATATTGCCAACATCCACTGGACCATCAAAAAATGAAGAGAGTTCCAGAAAAACATCCATTTCTGCTTTATTGACTATGCCAAAGCTTTGACTGTGTGGATCACAATAAACTGTGTAAAATTCTGAAAGAGATGGGAATACCAGACCACCTGACCTGCTTCTTGAGAAACCTGTATGCAGGTCAGGAAGCAACAGCTAGAACTGGACATAGAACAACAGACTGGTTCCAAATAGGAAAAGGAGTACGTCAAGGCTGTATATTGTCACCCTGCTTATTTAACTTATATGCAGAGTACATCATGAGAAATGCTGGGCTGGAAGAAGCACCAGCTGGAATCAAGATTGCTGGGAGAAATATCAGTAACCTCAGATATGCAGATGACACCACCCTTATGGCAGAAAGTGAAGAAGAACTAAAGAGCCTCTTGATGAAAGTGAAAGAGGAGAGTGAAAAAGTTGGCTTAAAACTCAACATTTAGAAACTAAGGTCATGGCATCTGGTCCCATCACTTTATGGAAAATAGAGGGGGAAACAGTGGAAACAGTGGCTGATTTCATTTTCCTGGGCTCTAAAGTCACTGCAGATCATGACTGCAGCTGTGAAATTAAAAAAACACTTTCTCCTTCAAAGAAAAGCTATGACCAACCTAGACAACATTTCAAAAATCAGAGACATTACTTTGTAAACATAGGTCCATCTAGTCAAGGCTATGGTTTTCCAGTAGTCATGTATAGACATGAGAGTTGGACTATAAAGAAAGCTGAGCACTGAAGAATTGATGCTTTTGAACTATGGTGTTGGAGAAGACTCTTGAGAGTCCCTTGGACTGCAAGGAGATCCAACCAGTCCATCCTAAAGGAAATCAGTCCTGGATATACATTGGAAGGACTGATGTTGAAGCTGAAACTCCAATACTTTGGCCACCTGATGGGAAGAACTGACGGATTTGAAAAGACCTTGATGCTGGGAAAGATTAAAGGTGGGAGGAGAAGGGGATGACAGAGGATGAGATGGTTGGATGGCATCACCAACTCAATGGACATGAGGTTGAGAAAACTCCGGGATTTGGTGATGGACCGGGAGGCCTGGTGTGCTGTAGTCCATGGGGTTGCAAAGAGTCGGACCCAACTGAGCAACTGAAGTGAACTGAACTGTGTTACCTAGCCAGCCAGACTGCTCTGTCCACGGGATTTCTTAAGCAAGAATACTGGATGGGTTGCCATTTCCTTCTCCAGGGGATCTTACCAACCCAGGGATCAAACCTGAGCCTCTTGCATTCACAGGTGGATCCTTTATGAGGGAAGGCCCAGATGGGGGTTACCTCTCCTATTAAATATGCCTGTTTATATAGTACAGGTGGATATACGAGACTAGCCCACTACCTACTTCCCTACACTGACTGATATATCTATAACTTATGCCCTTACTTCTTCAGGTCTTTGCTCAAAAGTCAGAGAGAGAAGAGAGATCTTCCCTGATGCCCCAATAAATTAGCAATCCTGATTCCCTATCAGTCTCTGGAGTGTTTTCTGATGCCTCTTTCCTGAATACTAAATCCTTACTGTGATGAGATGCTCGTTAGGCATACATGTTTCCAATAAGATATATTGTGATAGAATCCTAGGTTATGAAATAATGGGTAAATAAAACAACATAATAGTTTGAACCTCAAGAGTGCCTTTAACATCAACTATTTTCGCCTAGTCCATTCAGTTTCCTTAAAGAGACATAATTCATAATGCCTCAAGCCTCTAATCCTTCTTCCTCCAGCTTTTTCTCTAAACTGATGACCTCGAAAATAGAAGCAATCAGGAAAGAAATTCCACAAGTTACCACCACCACGTACACCTGCCCGCCAGTTCTGCCCTCATTGTTTACCTTCTTACTGTCCCTTGTTCCTTGATCAGTCCCTCTAGATCCCATCTTCCCTTGCCTCCTTGAGGACATTGCTCCAGCAAGGATCTCCTCTCACCCCTATAGCATCACATCGTCCTTTCCCGTATTGGAATACAAAACAAGCTGTAAAAACAAAACTCTTGGCCCTGTTCATCCCCTGCTACAATAGCTTCATTATCTGATTCCCTCTGCAATAAGAACATTTCTGGAATTACCTATACTCTGGCTCCAGTTTCTCTCCTCCAATTCTCTTTATTCTGGTATTTCCATTATGCACATGTTACAGCCTGTAGTGTTATCTTATTGTAGTTTTAATTTGCATGTCCCTAATGACTAATGAGGCAGTGTGCTTACTCCATCTTTCCCGGAATCAGCACCAGATTTCATCTTTTGTGAAATGCCTACTCAAATCTTTCTTCACATATAGGTTTTCCATAGGATAATTTTTCTCTCTAAATCTATCCTTTTTACTTAGAAAGAAGCTACATAATTAGGTAGTTTGCTTTATCTTCTAATGATTCCTTTGAATTTCATATTCCTCAGTGTCATATTAACATTAGCAGGATCGTCTCAGAGTTTTGTCCTACTCTTTAACACCTTCTCCTTTTAGAGGGATTATATTATACCTTCTATTTCAAAAAATAAACTTTGATATCCCTTAGTACTAAAGCAGAAAAATAAGAGTTGCTTCAGAAGACTAGTGATAACGGCAGCAGGATATTGGCATAGACTTGTTTTTTACATTTAAGAATAAGTTTTTTACACTTATTCTTAGGATTCTGATAGCCAGAAGGGAGCAATGGAAATGTGGATCTCACTGTCAGAGCTAATGCTACAGTTTATCAAAATATTTGGCATCAAAAACACTTTGAGGGATTCCCTATTGGCTCAATGGTAAAGAATCTGCCTGTCACTGCAGGAGACATGGGATCGATTCCTGATCTGGGAGCATCCCACATGCAACTAAGCCCATACACCACCACTACTGAGCCTGTGCTCTATAGCCTGGGAGCCACAGCTACTGAGCCCACCTGCCACAACTGTGTGCACTCTAGATCCTGTGCTCCTCACCAAGAAAAGCCACTGCAATGGGAAGCCCATGCACCATCATTATCGGAGAGTAGCTCCCACTGTCTGCAACCAGAGAGAGGCCCATGCAGCAGTGAAGACCCATCACAGCCAAAAATAACTAAACAAACAAAAATTAAAACAAACAAACACTATGAAACGGAAGAAGCTTGTATATTCTTACACAGTTTCACACTCTGATACAGATACTTTAGTAGATGGAATAAGGCAATACAGTTTTAAAAAAATCACTTAGAATAGCTCTGAATTTCAATAGAAAGACAATATAAATTCTAGTTACTTTTAATATTTTTAATAAGGCAAGTAGTTTATTATTTACTTCTTTGATATTTATCTGAGTTTCTTATTCTTTGCAAATTTTAGAAACATTTAACAAACATTGAATAGACATACTCCTACCCAATATTTTTACCGATGGATTTGGTAATACTTTTTTCTGTATTATATTGATTCAGGGAAACTGTATATAAGTATCCTACTCTTTCAAAAAATTAACTTTGTTGTGACTTTTCTCTTTACTTAAAGTGTGTTAAAATCTTAAAAGCATCATTTTTGCTGTGTGCAACACATCACTAACTGATGTAACACATCAAGATATTAAATATATCTAGTGAGAAGTATTATTTATAATATTGAGTATTCTTATGTCCAAATACACAGTTTTTATGGAAATAAGTATTATATAATTATAGTTCATTATTGGTTATGATGTCAATACTCTGTTAGTTACTTTAGAGTATTTTAATTCAGGCCATAATTATGGACATTTTCCTGTCTAATCTGCTGAAAGTGGACATAGCAATTACAATGTGTGATAGAATTCTCCACCTGGCAACTGTAGTTGCCATGGTGATGACCATGTGGGCAAGAAACACTGATTCACTGTGCTTTCTCTGCTTGGCTTCATCATCTCCAAAGGGAAAGAGCATGCCTCTGGCTGAGGATTGCCTCTCAGCCTCCTTTGTTATCTTCCGAACTTCTAGTTGTTGGGGGGAGGGATCAGAAATGAGAAGTTGACTTATTACAAACTCTTTCTCCACATAAAAGGATGGGTAACTGGTTTTGCTAAAAGACAATCTGCAAGAAAATAAAGAAAATTTGATTTTATATCATAAAAACAACATGATTATTGTGGTACAGCTACTGAAACATGATTGATACTATGTTCTCTATGATAAAATTTAAACATATGTGCACTCTTTATATTCTGTGCTACATTTCAGCTAACACAGCATTTGCAAAATGAAGGAAAAATATATATTATTGATAAATTCCAAGACTTCTTTCATTTCCTAGCTGTGAGCTAAATTAAAAAAATTCTGTCAGTTCAGAGATGTCTGGGAAACTTTCAGTTAAGATTCAAATATATAATTATCACTGATTGACACTGCTGTATGGCAGAAACTGACACAACATTGAAAAGCAATTATCCTCGAATGAAAAAAAATGAAAGGAAACAGATTCAAACCCTCCATAACAGCTCTTAGACTTGCAGAATATTTATTTAACCTGTCTGTGGTTTGGTTCACACATATATAAAAACAAAATTAAAAGTAAGTTTGATGAGAATTAAACATGAAAATATGTTAATATACTTAAAATAGTTCCTGGTATCTTAATTACTAAATGAACGCTTGCTATCATCGTTAAGTATCATAATTCCTATTGAGAGAGGCTGAGACCTGGGACCCTTTGCTGCAGTGCTACAGTCCTTGCACCTGGACACCTATCTCCTCAAGCAACAAAATACGAAGAAAAAAATTAATAGCTGCATGCATGTGCAGTTGGGGTAAATTCTGGACAAAATGTCCAAAAAAAATCCCAACTGCCGCTTCTGAAGAGCTCAGAGCAAAACCTGGGGGAGAAGGCAATGGCACCCTACTTCAGCACTCTTGCCTGGAAAATCCCATGGACAGAGGAGCCTGGTAGGCTGCAGTCCATGAGAGTGCAGGGAGTCAGGTGCTCACGCCCTTTCATTCATCACCACCAAAGGGGCGGGCATACCACCTAAGACATCTCGCAACCAGCTCAAACCCCGCACCTTGAGGAGTGAGCAAGCGAACCTGCTACTTGTTTTCATTCTCTTCTGTGGCCACAGGAGCCCCAGTAAAGCCTTGCCTGAATTTTTTGACTGGTTTCCTGGCAATTTTTATTGATTGGGGAAGGCCAAGAACCCTGGTTGGTTTCACTGTAGACTAAAGCCCTAGCATTATTCTAGGTTCCCGGGGGAGTTGCTGCTGCTGCTGCTGTCGCTTCAGTCGTGTCCGACTCTGTGTGACCCCATAGACGGCAGCCCACCAGGCACAGCCATCCCTGGGATTCTCCAGCAAGAACACTGGAGTGGGTTGCCATTTTCTTCTCCAATGCAGGAAAGTGAAAAGTGAAAGTGAAGTTGCTCAGTCGTGTCCGACTCTTCGCGACCCCATGGACTGCACAGGCTCCTGAGTCCATGGGATTTTCCAGGCAAGAGTGCTGGAGTGGGTTGCCATTGCCTTCTCCCCCGGGGGGCTGGCGGGGGGTGATTTCCCTTAAACATGTTGCCTCTCCTATCCCATGCCTTCATTCTCTACTTGAAGTATAATACAGGTGGATCCTTGGAAACCTTTGTTTCACATTTCTCCTTTAGACGAAACTAATCTGTCAAAGAACAACAAGATGGGGAGCTTTCTTTAGTGGTGGGTGGTAATAACATGGGTAGGTGTGTCTTCCTGGTGACTGGAACTTTCCCTCTGGGAAACTGTCCCAAGGTTTATCTTTGAGAGTGAATTGGCAGGACCATCTATCTTGGTCTGAGCTGTTCTCCTTCCAAATTAATCAATAACACAGAGCTCATTTGATTTCCATCTGCTGGGGTACACTGTTTTAGTTCTCACTCTTACAGGGGTAAAAGCTCAGATGGGAAGCAAACTATTGGATCTTCTCAAAAATGCATTCTTGCTGTTTAAAACTTCCTATTTAATTGATTTATCTTGCTGTTGTTTCTGTTGTTCAATCACTCAATCATATCCAACTCTTTGTAACCCCATGGACTGTGGTGTGCCAGGCTTCCCTGTCCATCACAATCTCCTGGAGCATGCTCAAACTCATGTCCATTCAGTCAGTGATGCCATCCAACCATCTTGTCCTCTGTTGTCCCCTTCACCTCCTGCCTTCAATCTTTCCCAGCATCTGGGTCTTTTCCAGTGAGTTGGCTCTTCGCATCAGATGGCCAAAGTATTGGATCTTTAGCTTCAGCATCAGTCTTTCCAATGAATATTCAGGATTAATTTCCTTTAGAATTGACTGGTTTGATCTCCTTGCTGCCCAAGGGACTCTCAAGAGTCTTCTCCAGCATCATAGTTTGGAAGTGTCAATTATTGGACATTCAGTCTTCTTTATGGTCCAGCTCTCACATCTGTACATGACTGCTGGAAAAACCATAGCTTTGACTAGATGGACCTTTGTTGGAAAAGTGATGTCTCTACATGGTCAATTATTTCTATGGGAAAATGTCAGTTACTGCCTCCAACAGGAAGAGAGGAACCCTGCACTTCCAAATAGGAAATTCAAATGCTTTACTACCCCAGAAGAGGAAGGAAGATTTCTTTCTTGCCCAGCAACAAGCCCAGTCAATAGAAAATGCTGTAGCTCAGTCAACGAGAAACTGTTATCACCTGAACTTTTACTTTCCTCCAATGAACTTCTATTGTTTTCCTATTGAGACTTCCTTTCCTTGTCCTGCCCTTCAACTATAAAAGCCTTTCATGTTCTGTAATCCTTGGAGTATCCCTCTGTTTGCCAGATGAGTTGCTCCCCTATATATGAACCATGAAATAAAGCCAATTAGATCTTCAAATTACTCAAATTTTTTAATAGTTGTGATAAACTAAGAGAGGCTAAAGCACCTAAGTTGCCTACTGAAGGAACACAGATATGGATATGTGCATATCAAAGAGGGAATAAACCACTGTAGGTACTTAGTGTTCAACTTACCACAGAGTACTGGGGAAATTTAGTGAGGCACTCATGTAAAGCTTACAAAGTGGATCTAATCCAATGACACTAAATTCCATAGATTCCAGGAAAAGTTGAATTTATCAAAATTGATCATTCAAGAAAATGAAAGATCTGTGTTTCTTTATTCTCTTATGTTTTCTTCATTAGGCTGATAATACACTTGTAGATCTATTTGCAACCCCCCTAAAAGGATGATAGGTTTTCCTAATTCCTTTTTGTTATACCCTTCTCCCACTTCCTTTACTTTAGGAGGCACCCAGTCTGATATAACTATAAGGTGTATACACCTTCAGTTCAGTTCAGTTAGAAAATGTATTATTGTACCAATAATAAGTTAATTTATTTGTTTATTAATTTAATCAATAACATCTTTTAACTATTATATTGTAATATACTTTAAACATGTTAATTAAATAATATATGTTAAATAATTATATATTATTATTTTGATTACAGTTGCATTTAAAACTTTGTTCCATTTTGTGGCTTTTATTCTTTTGTTTTAAAAATGAAATCTGTTGTAAGTTTATATCAGGTTCAATGGTTCTCAAATTATTTGATCTTTAGAGCTCTTTACAGTGTTAAAAATTATTGAGCATTTCAGAGAGCTTCATTTTACTGTGATAATACATCTATCAATAGTTACTGTATTTGAAACTAAAATTAAGAACATTAAAAATATTCATTAATTTATTTGAAATAATAAAAATACATTTCACATTAATATATATATATATCTTATGACATTTTTTATAAAAGATAACCATTAATATATTCTGTAAAATACTACTGAGAATAGTGAGTGACATTGTTTTAAGTTTTTGCAAATCTCTTTAATACTGGGCTTACTGAAGACATTCGAATTCTCACATTCTGCATTCAATTTATTGCAGTATATTGTTTTATTTGAAATTCAAGAAGAGATTCTGGCCTCAAATACTTATGTGGCTAGAAAAGCAAGGAATATTCTATTAATTTTGTCAGCTCACTGTAGATATCCTTCTTTGGTACTCTAATGAAACTTGACAAAACTTGATGAAACAATTTCTTAAAGGTTAGTTGCATGTGAAATTTGAAACCATTGCAGTCAGTTTTTCATACTCATTTACATTAAAATACATTAGTCTGATTTATTATTTGAATAGATCCTTTGCTCATGTGTAATGCTATAACATGACACATTGATCACTTAAAAATATTCACTGAGTAATGCAAATCTCCCTAATATTGATACATGTAATTCTATAATACGGAAAAGCATTCATATCATATCATCACCACCCATATGATCAGGAAAGTCTGTAAGTGTTGAGAAATGTCAAAATGCCAAAATTCCAATTTTCATTTGAAGGTTAAAATCTTTTTTCTTTATTATTTTCAATTAGAGGATAATTTCTTTACAGTGCTGTGTTGATTTCTGTTGAACAACATGAATCAGCCATAAGTATACTTATGTCTCCTCCTTCTGAACCTCTCTCCTAACTCCTACCCCTCTGCACCCTTCTAGCTTGTCACAGAGCACCAGGTTGAGCTCCCTGTGTTATATAGCACCTTCCCACTAGCTATCTACTTTATATATGGTAAAATGTATATTTCACTAATACTGTCTCGATTTGTTCCACACTTGCCTTCCCCTGCTCTATCCATAAGGCTGTTCTCTACATCTGTGTCTCTATTCTTGCCCAGCAAATAAGTTCATCAGTACTATGTTTCTAGATTCCATGTATGCATGTATGTGTATATGTGCGTGCTCAGTTGTGTCTGACTCTTGCAACACCATGGACTACAGCCCCCCAAGCTCCTTTATCCATGGAATTTTCCAGGCAAGAATACTGAAGAGGTTGCCTATTCCTCCTCCAGGGGATCTTCCCGTCCCAGGAATCAAACTATCATCTCCTGCATTGGCAGGCAGATTCTTTACCAGTAATGCCAACTGAGAAGCCCAGATTCCATGTTTATGTGTTAATAGAAAGTTCAGATCTTTCCAATGGGAACAGATGATGTCAATTATATTCCTTTTTTCAAATCCTAAAAGATGATGTTGTTAAAGTGCTGCATTCATTATGCCAGAAAACTTGAAAAACACAGCAATGGCCATAGGACTGGAAAAGGTTAGTTTTCATTCCAATCTCCAAAAAAGGCAATGCCAAAGAATGTTCAAATTACCATAAGATTGCACTCACTTCACATGCTAGTAAGATTATGTTCAAAATCCTTCAAGCTAGGCTTCAGCAGTATGTGAACCTAGAACTTCCAGATGTACAAACGGTTTAGAAAAGGCAGAGGAACCAGAGATCAAATTGCCAACATCTGCTAGATCATAGAAAAAGCAAGGGGATTCCAGAAAAACCATCTGCTTCTACTGCACTGATTATGCTAAAGCCTTTTTGGATCACAACACACTGTGGAATCTTCCTAAAGAGATGAGGATACCAGACCATCTTACCTGCCTCCTGAGAAACCTGATTGCAGGAAAAGAAGCAACACTTAGAACTGTACATGTAAAAATAGACTGGTTCAAAATTGGGAAAGGAGTATGTCAAGGCTGTATACTGTCACCCTCTTTATTTAACCTATCTGTGCAGTACATGTGAAATGCTGGGCTGGATGAATCACAAGCTGGCATCAAGATTGCTGGGAAAATATCAATAGCCTCAGATATGAAGATGATACTACTTTAATAGCAGAAAGTGAAGAGGAACTAAAGAGCCACTTGATGAAGATGAAAGAGGAAAGTGAAAAAGCCGGCTTAAAACTCAACATGCAAAAAACTAAGATTATGGCATCTAGTTTTATCACTTTATGGCAAATAGATGAGGAAAATGTGGAAACAGTGTCAGATTTCATTTTGTTGGTCTCCAGAATCATGCAGACAGTGACTGCAGCCATGAAATTTAAAGACATTTGCTCCTTGGAAGAATAGCTATGACAAACCTAGACAGTGTATTAGAAAGCCAATATCATCTTGTAGACAAGTCTGTATAGTCAATGCTATGGTTTTTCCAGTAGTCATGTACAGATGTGAGAGCTGGACCATAAAGAGACTGAAAGTCCAAGAATTGATGCTTTCAAACTGGTGCTGGAGAAGATTCTTGAGAGTCCCTTGGACAGCAAGGAGATCAAATCATTCAATCCTAAAGGATATCAACTCTGAATATTCATTGGAAGGACTGATGCTGAAGCTGAAGCTCCAGGACTTTGACCACCTGATACAAAGTGCTGACTCATTGTAAAAGACCCTGATGATGGAAAAGACTGAAGGCAGGAGAAGGGGGCAAGAGAGAATGAGATGGTTGGATGGCATCAAACTCCAGGAAATAGTGAAGGGCAACGAGGCCTGGCATGCTGCAGTCCATGGGGTTGCAAGGAGTTGGACCTGACTTAGTGACTGAATAACAACAACAATTGACGCTGAAAAGTACGACATGAGAGCTTCCTCTATAGACCTTCCCAACTGCAATTTTGCATTATGTGTGTGAATGCTCAGATTTAGAGACTGAATAACAAATTTTCCTTAAATTGATAGGTTCACTTTGTTCCTTTTTGAGAATATGTCTGCCAAAATCTAATTCTGATAACCATAGCTTTTCTTTCAGTTCTGTGAAGTACAGAGGATGTTCAATGAAAAATGAGACTATTTGAACTTGTAACTCAAATAACTGCACAGGTGATGTCCTTGAACTAACTCTCATGCCTCAGTGAACAGCAGGGAAGTTTTGTGGGTACTTCCCATTTCATCACACATGATATTAAAGAGGTGTACCTATGGGTCAAGGTTTAATAAAATCAAAAGGATTATTTTTTTAATTTCATCAAGGATATTAAGCAAACTTACACTTAAACATGCAGATATGGTAGTGTTGATTGTAATGACCACACATATAATTTGTTGCCATTGTTTGATTTGTGCTAAGGCTGTAGCTGCTTTATCCCAGTTTGCTTTGTGCCATCATTGCAAATATTAGTGCAGTGGGAAAAAGCAAATAATACCCTCATATTATTATGAAAGCAGCATTGGCCTCAAACTCTCTGAAATGATCTCTTGGAATTTCTAGGGTCCTCAGACCACACTTGAGAACTGGGGCTTTAATTCATTCCCTCTACCTGCTTAATAGTACAAATACTGGAGCTACATAACATGCACACCATTACCTATTCAAGGGGATTTTCCCAACCCAGGGATTGGACTCATGTCTCTTACATCTCCTGCATTGGCAGGTGGATTCTTTACCACTGAGCCACTTGGTGACCCTATAGCTTAGTCGGTCAGTCATATGCAACTCTTTGTGACCCTATGGACTGTAGCCCACTAGGCTCCTCTGTCCATGGAATTCTCCAGGCAAGAATACTGGCGTGAGCAGCCATTCCCTTCTCCAGGGGATCTTTCTGACCCAGGGATTGAACCCAGGTCTCTTGCATCGCAGCCAGATTCTTTACTATCTGAGCCACCATGGAAGCTCCTGTGTATAACTCTGACACTATAAAATGAAATTACTGAGATTTTAGAGAAAAAGTCATCATAGCCCTGGGATGTATATTGAAATTTAGATAGATAATCTTTAATTTTCTAATAAATATAATAAGTAAATGTGGTTTTCAATAAGAAGATATACAGATTGAGCCAAACAAAACTTTTAGACTGAAAAAAAAAAAAAAAAAGAAACAGCTAGCATGTCAGAGGATAACTGGAAAAAACTTATCAGGATACAATTTCTTCATAATGCAATAATTATAAATATGACAAGAAAAGACTTCTACCCGTTTATATGCTATTGTATTTTTATGCATCCAGTGTAAAATTCTTATAAATATGCTTCACTGTTCACTGTCATCTTGGTCCACTGGAGAAGGGAATGGCAAACCACTTCAGTATTCTTGCCTTGAGAACCCCATGAACAGTATGAAAGGCAAAAAGATAGGACACTGAAAGATGAACTTCCCAGGTCAGCAGGTGTCTAATATGAAAGACTGAAGGCAGGAGAAGAAGGGGACAACAGAGGATGAGATGGTTGGATGGCATCACTGACTCAATAGACATGAGTTTGGGTAAACTCTGGGAGTTGGTGATGAACAGGGAGGCCTGGCATGCTGCAGTCCATGGGGTTGCAAAGGGTTGGACATGACTGAGCAACTGAACTGAACTGAACTGATATAATATGATATAATGTCCAGTTTAGTAAAATATATTTTAAAAACATTTGTATCATCAATCTATTATTGAGAGGTTTTCCATTAAATTCCTAAAGAAAATCTATGGCTTCTGTTGACAACTATAACTTTATCAAATTCTCTCAGGCAGGATCAAAGAAGTTGACCTGATGGCCATTTTTTACCAAGTAGCCTTATCTAGTTACTCTGATATTTTAAAAGCACTTGGACAATTCATTCTCTTTCTCTTTTCTGGAGCAACTTGAAGATAAGAAGGATTTTCTGTCTGTTTCAAAGGCAGGCAGAACTTACCTGTGATCTTCTAGTACCTGGAATTTGGGAGGTTTATAATTAAATTCAATTTCATTAAAATATATTGACTTATATGAATTTTAAGGAAATTTTCATCCTGTGACAATTTTGTCATTTTATATTTTCTTGGAAAATTATCCATTTCATATAGGTTAAATGTTTACTTGTTCAAAATATTTTTAAAAACATATATCTGTTATTTTCCCTTTCATTCTATTTTCTGTTCAGTTGCTCAGTCTTGTCTGACTCTTTGAGACTCCATGAACTGCAGCACACCAGACTTTCCTGTCCTTCACCATCTCCTGGAGCTCACTCAAATTAACATCCATTGAGTCGGTGATGCCATCCAACCATCTCATCCTTTGTCCTCCCCTTCTTCTCCTGCCTTCAATCTTTCCCAGCATCAGGGTCTTTTCTAATTTGTTTGTGATTTCTTTGATAATCCTAGGTACTTTCTGTTGCACTATTGCAAAATAAATCCCTTTTAAAATACCTCAACTTTTTAGTTCTTTATTGTTGGTATATGGAAATGCAATTGAATTTGGAACATTGCATTTGTATTTAGTAACTTTAAGAAGCATTTTAATAATTCCGATGGTTTCTATATACATTTCCTTCTCCAGGATGGCCTTCCCGACTCAGGGATCAAACCCAGATCTCCTGTATTGCAGACAGATTCTTTACTATCTGAGTCACCAGGAAAGCTGGTTATATACACATTACTTTAGCTTAACTGTGTGTGAAATGATATATCTGTTAATAAGGACTGTTTATTTTTTTATTCATATGTTTGCACCTTATGTTACTTTTTTTTGCCCTACTGAACTGGCTTGCATCTCCAAAATAATGCAATGAAATGATCAAAAACAGCACATTTTTTTTTTGGATCACACAGGGAAAATTTAACTTATAAGAAAGTTAAAAGAAAATTATTAAGAATTTTTATTTCTTGAATTACAAATATAAGAAATTTAATTTCCAATGTTTTATCGATCAAGTTTCTGAGATGCAAATGCCCTCTAAAATAAGATCATGTACACATGTTATCTTCATAGTCTGTCACTTTCAATGGTTTTGATGTACATGCCACTGAAACTAAGGTTCAGGCAGCTATGAGATCTCCACTCTCAGAGAACATGACATTCAAGGCCTCTTTGAGCCAATTAGAGCTTCCCTGTGGCTCAGATGGTAAAGAATCAGCTTGCAAAGCAGGGACATGGGTTTAATCCCTGGTTGGGAGATTACCTGGAGAAGGGAATGGCTACCTGCTCCAGTATTTTTGCCTGGAAAATTCCATGGACTGGCGGGGTACATATAGTCGGTGGGTCACAAAGAGTCAGACATGACTGAGCAACTCACACTTTGAGCCAATTATCTTCTACCATATTTTCACTTGGTAGACAGAGTCAGCCATTAATAAACCACATCATTGTCCGTAGGAAAAAGCTGTTCTTCACAGTTTGAGTTTTCATGACATTCAGCACTTTTTGGCTAGTGAAAGTGAAAGTGCAAGTCACTCAGTTGTGTCTGACTCCTTGTGACCCTATGCACTGTACAGTCCATGGAATTCTCCAGGCCAGAATACTGGAGTGGGTAGCCTTTCCCTTCTCAACCTGGGCTAGTGCTCTCAGTCAAAAAACCATGTATCTCTGAGTCATTTGTTGTTTATTACTCCAGTGAAATATCTTCTACAGAGCAGAACTGTTGATAAATTGGCCAAGAAATCTGGTGATTATGACATGACTCATAGTGTTTTACTGTTACCACAATAATTGTACTTTGACTGTTATCCCAGATTCTCCACAGCATTTTTCTAAACAGTGTTCACTCTGAATGATGTCCCCATGTGTGCACTGCTGGAGACTTTTGGTTTGTGTTTATGATCTAAACCTAGAGGAACAATTTGACATGTTGCTCTGAGCTATAAAACCCAGATTAGAGGGTTCTAGGGTACACACTCTGGTGCTGGAAGTCAACTTGTGGCATTGCTTGGAAACTTTGAACTATTCTCTAGCTATTGGTTGTGATATCAACTTATAAAGGATATTTTGATTGGAAGAAAAATCTACATTCTTGTTGCTGATTGCTGTCACAATATACAACATATTCAGTAAGAATTCACTTGAAAGAATGTTATAATTAGGAAAGTGAGTCCTATATTTAAAATAAAATACAAGGCACAGCTATGTAATATACCAAGTTCTAATTGGACTTCTAGACTTCCTCCATGCAGAATGCTGAAGGCAAATGGACTGATGTGAAATTATCATATTTGTCAACATTTTCTCCTGAGTGACTCATTGCCATGAGTAATATATATTTTAATGTCATCTGGTTATGAACATTTTAGGAACATTTTCCTGAATATTCAAGAAGGTCAGTATGAAAGAAAGCAATGCTCCTTCACTTCTAGCAACATTGTTGAAATGAGTTCCTGATATTTACAAGTCCTGATAATCTTACTTCCACTTATCACTTAAAGGATGGCTCTTGAAAAGGAAACTTGCTCTCTATATAAATTTGTTAGCTCAGGAGTCATGTGAAAAGTTGTATTTGTTGGACACTGAATTTTGTGTGGCAACTTTGGGTTATTTATTGATTTAGTAATTTTATCCTCTTTTTCCATTTGTTAGTTTTTTGTAATGATAAAGACCTGATAGCTTGCAGGGATACTTATTCTTTGAAGAGATAATATTATTACTACTTTTTACTCTTATTCATGACAAAGAAGCTATGTTTAGAGCATGAAATGCAAAGAAAGAATAGACCCATTGCTTGGGAATAATGATTGAAGGACATAGTTGACATAGAGAAAGAAGAAACTCTTAAAAACCCATTTTTGTTCATATCTGAGCAAATGCATATTTTCTTTGGATGCTGTAGGCAATAAGAAGTATTTCCCTATTACATGTATAGACTTTGTATATGATAGATATATTTAAATGAGTCAGAGGCTCAGGTCAAGATTGCTTTTGCTTGGAAAATCCATTGACATTCCAAGCTCTTGAAATTAGCAGGAGATTCAGCAAGATCACACTATCCAGCAAAAATTTTCCCGATTGAGATAACATTTCCAGAAGATTTTCCTCATGGCTACAATGAAAATTTACTGATCCCAGTGCCAAAATCTAGAGCTAGTGCTTCAGGCCCTTTATTGTTTTCTTGCCTTCAAGTCCTCCTTCTAAAAACATCATCTTGCTTTTTACCCCTCTATAATTCAGGTGTCAAAGAAAAATTAGAAATAATTATAATTGATAATAATAATGGCAGACATTAAACATTTAATATCTGTATCTGAGGATCAAATAGGATAACATGTGAAGGTCTTAAACAGTATCTAGTAAATATTTAGTGATGAATAAGCATTAGTTCTTACTGTACTTTTTAGCTCTTTACAAAACACTTATTTGAAATTTTTTTTTTTCATATGAGCTCACCTTGGTGTTCAGTGCATAATGAAACCTCTCTTTGCTTGTCAGATTTAATCACTTTTATTCTAGCTCCTCTAAAATTATTTTTTCCACTTCAGACAGGAAGTTCTTGTGACTATCCACAATGCGACATGCTTGTTTCCGCATCAAGCTTGTTAGTGTGACACACAGATTCTCTCCTTCAGCTTCTACTCCTTAAGTCAGATTCCATTCTGAATTCTTCTCTGAGTTCTCTAACATCAGCCTGAACAAGATTCCTATTCTTATTGCTTTGTTTCTTCTCCTCATTGGTCCATACATTATGCCTCTACCATTGGCAGTCCTGACATTCATTATGTACATTTCCTGTATACACACTCAGGACTGAAATCCTGCCAGGAGATATTGATTACACTTCTTTCATGTGGTCCATAGACCTCGTAAAGAGCCAGGTATGCAATTTATAATCAATATTGTTGAGTCATTCATTGAGTTTAATTTTTAGTGACTTCTCTTTTATAGGTATGAAGTTCACAAGTATTTTCAAATGTACAATCTTTAATAAGATTCTTTTATCTCACAGAATATTTTGGTATAGGAACCTGTATTGTATTTTACTTTAAGTACTATTCATTCTTTCATGTTTATAGAGTCAGCCATCACAAGAATCACTGTTTAAATCATAGTAAGGTGCACAATTTATTGGGGTTGGTCAAAATGTTCATTCAGGTTTCTCCATATCTTAGGGAAAACCTAAATGAACTTTTTGGCCAAATCAATATTTTTAAGAATAAAATGAAACAGGGCAAACTTTAATTTTGGAAGTTTTCAGGTAATGATGGATACTCAGTGAACCTCATCATCCATCCTAAAAGATTCTACTGAAAAGAACAAAATAAATTTATGAGAAACAATGTATCACTAGCTTACTTCTCAATTCCTGGAGATAACTTGTCAAGCACTCCATATTTTAATCATTATCTGCTTCATTAGGCAACAAAAAAAGCAACTATCACATGCTATATATCAAAAAGATGCCAAACATCTAAAAAGATTGTATCTGTCGCTCGATTCAGAGTGATAGCTACAGTCACAGCTCCTAAAGCAACTAGAACCTTATTTCAACATCCCCCAAACCTCCAGTCTCTCAGTAAAACTTAAGGACTACTGACAAGGCAACTTCTGCATTAGGTCCTCATCTCTGATTTATTTTCCCTGGATTAAATTCCTATGAATTCTGGAGCCAGCTGGAACTTCAAAGCTGAATTAAAGAGATAATCTGTAGAAAAATACTTTAATAGCTGCAATCTATGAAGTCCTAGATAGATTTAAGATGCTTTTCTTTTCTTCTCTGTTAGGAGGCCCCATGAAGCATCCTAACTTCTTGTATAGGCAGGAAATAAAAATTTTAAGAACTGAGGAGACACAGGTTTGATCCCTGGGTCGGGACTATCTCCTGGACGAGGAAATGGCTACCCACTCCAGTATTCTTGCCTGTAAAATCCCATGGACAGAGGAGCTTGGTGGGCTGCAGTCCATGAGGTCTCCAATAGTTGGACATGACTTAGCAACAGAGCAGGCATGTGAGTAATTGCAGCTTTTTTTTTTCATTGCCAACTAGGGTGAGCTAGAGAGACAGAAATATTTCCCACATTCAAGAGATTATAAAGGTACAGATCCATTGTTGGTTCTTTTCACTATCTTTTGATATCCAACACTCAAAATGTATCTTTTATTTTCCTGATTTGTAAACATGAAGCCAGGATTTTAAAAACTCACATTGTAGCATATGCATGTTTAACTCAATAGATGTGTTTGCTACCCTTTATAAATTGCGATCATAAAAAAAAGGTTGTAAAAGTTGCAGTCTAATAAATATAATAACTTTCACTGAGAACAAAGTAGATACAGGCACTTACTATGCACATTGTTGTTGTTCAGTAGCCAAGTTGTGTCCAACTCTGTAACCCCATGAACTGCAGCATGTCAGGCTTCCCTGTCCTTCACTATCTCCCTGAGTTTGCTGGAACTCAATCTTTATTCTAGCTTATGAGTCATCCAGTGCGGCATTTCACATGTACTCTGCATATAAGTTAAATAAGCAAGGTGACAATGTACAGCCTGGATGTACTCCTTTCCCAATTTTGAACAAGTCTGTTGTTCCATGTCCTGCATACAGGTTTCTCAGGAGGCAAATAAGGTGGTCTGGTATTCCAATCTCTTGTGATCCACAGACTCAAAGGCTTTAACTTAGTCAATGAAGGAGAAGTAGGTGTTTTTTTGGAATCCCTTTGCTTTTTTTTATGATTCAGTGAATGTTGGCAATTTGATCTCTGGTTCCGCTGCCTTTTCTAAATCCAGCTTGAACATCTGGAAGTTCTTGGTTCACGTACTACTGAAGCCCAGTTTGAAGGATTTTGAGCAGTATCTTGCTAACATGTGAAGAGTAAAATCATACGGTAATTTGAATATTCTTTGGCATTGCCTTTTTTGAGATTGGAATGAAAACTGACCTTTTCCTGTCCTGTGGCCATTACTGTGTTTTCTAAATTTGCTGGCAAAATGAGTGCAAGCACTTCAACAGCATCATCTTTCAGGATTTTAAATAGTTCAGCTGAAATTCCGTCTCCTCCACTAGCTTTGTTTGTAGTGATGCTTTCAAAGGACCACTTGACATCATACTCCAGGATGTGAGGCTCTCGGTGAGTGACCACACCATTGTGGTTATCCAGGTCATTAAGAACTTTTTTATACAGTTCTTCTATGTATTCTATTCTTCATATTTTCTGCTTCTGTTAGGTCCTTGCCATTTCTGTCCTATATTACAAACATACTCAGGATAAACTCATAAGGTTAGCACAGTTTTTATTCCCATTTTTGTAAGAAAATTATTGCTCATTTAGGTCAGGTAAATGCATCCAAGTCATGAATCTAAAAGTAGTTGAACTTCAAAGACTGTGTTCTTCTCTCTATAGACTATTGAAAAAACAGGGAAGCAAGCTAGATTTATTTCATTTATCCTTCTAGGTTCTTCCTCACTCTTCCCCATCTTACATGCCTCTTGGAATTTAAGTTGGGTTTGGTCAATGGAGCTCAGCAACAGATGAGGGGAGAGGTAAAAAGTAAGGTTATGGTACTTCCTTCCTTCCTGCAGAGACACCAAACTTGTTAGTGTCTGGGTGAATGTTCACAACTCGTGCCAGGCAGTCCTTCCACACAACATTCTCTCTCTCTGAGTTCAATTAGCCCACCCCATTTCACCCCTCCAGGCTTAACTCAGTAGTAGAAATAGCACCCCACAATTGGTAGCTTTGGGGTACAACATTATCCTACCAATTTGAGTGCCATCTCTTTCTTGCCAGGATTCTGATAAATTTATGGTATCCACTAGAATGTGTTTCAGAAGAAATAAATAAATTGCAAAATTCATGTGTATTCATGTGAAATCATCTTATCCCTACAAAGGGGATATAACCACAGACTATTACAAGATGCAAGAAAATAGATATATCAGAACCCCTAGTACACTTTGTGTCTCATATACAATATTTTATACTTTTAGTTAAAGCAAGATATAAATCAATAAGTGCTTTAAATAGTTAAATTGCTAATTTCTTTTATCATGCTGCTGTATGAATATATTATGGTACTCTCTCTTAGATTTTTTCCTTCTCTTTCTGCTATTCTGCCATTTAGGATGTATGTTATGTTTTATAAATGTTTAATTAGTATTTTAACTGACCCGTGTCATCATTTCATATCAAACTCAAAATGACAATGACATTTCTCAAAAGGGCCATGAGGAAATGCAATTTATTGAAGAATAAAGTTTGTGGTTCCTTTTATTAAGCAGAATATAGATAGATTTGAGTAAAATTAGAAAGTACAGTCATCCTCATTGAATACTGAGATGGTGACAAACAGAGACAGTATCAATTACGACATGAAAATGTTTCATTACCTACCTGGCTAAGCCAAATCAGATCTGTTTACCTCACTCTTTTGGTCTCAATCACGTTCATTGTTATTTGTATCCTTTGGTAGTAATGAAAACATTGCAAATAAGATTTTTCATGAGGATGTTAACAGCACTACTAGATTTCCTTGTTCTTTGCTCGAACACATGAATACCGTGAACCAATGGTGCTCAATTAAAAAAAAAACACACAAAACTCTAGCTTAGTGAATATAGTTTTGGCAAACTATCTGATTCTTCTCTTCATGGATTCCCCATCCTACAGCAGATCATGACTCTTGGTACCTTGATATACTCCCCTATTACCAGGCAACTGTCAACGTCTCTCCATTATTGGACTGTGGTTCTTTATGAGTATAGCATAGAACATGATGGAAGGAAGAGCTCAATCAAAATTTGCAGAATTTAAATAAGAAAACAATAACAATGATTAAAAATACGGTATTCAAGAACACAGTCTGTATGTTTGTTCGATGGTAGGGCATCTATCTTTAATATTATGGTTGACATTTTCTCTGATGGTTTTGATTTGGTTTTATGGGAAAAACCTCAAATGTTTCAAAGTAAAGATAAGCAAATGGGTACCTAAATCACCTTATTTTATAATTTAGCCTTAGTTATGTCTCATTTGGCTTCCCTGGTGGCTCAGACAGTAAAGAATCTGCCTGCAAAGTAAGAGACCTGGGTTCAATCCCTAGGTTGGGAAGATCCCCTGGAGAAGGTAATGGCAACCCCCCTGGTGGGCTATAGTCCATGGGTCACAAAGCATCAGACAGGATTGAGCGACTAACTCACACACATACACACACATCTTTCATTATCCTGCCCTATTTATAATATAATTGTCATAAATATTTATTTTATATACATTTAGAACCATATATATGTGTAATAATTTCTGCTTTAATCAAGTATAATTTAGAAAACTCAAGAGGATTGTGTATTGTATTTTACACACCCCATTTTTTTTTTCCTTCTTGATGTTTCAAAAGTCCTTCTTATATTATTTCCCTCCACTTAGGTATTTCTTTCGGTCATTTTTATAAGAGTAGGTCTGCTGTTGACAATTCCCTTAATATTCCTTTATCTGAAAATGTTCTTTTTTAAGATTTATTTTTGATGTGGACCATTTTTAAAAAGGTTTTACTGCATTTATTACAATGTTGCTTCTGTTTTACATTTTTGTTTCTTTCATTATGAGGCATATAGGATTTTAGCTCTCTGACCAGGGATTGAATCCATACTTCCTGCATTGGAAGGTGAAGTCTTAACCACTGGACCACCAGGCCCTCTGAAAATGCTTTGATTCTTCTTCCTTCTTGAAGAATATTTCCACTGGAGGCAGAATTCTGGATTAACAGGTCTTTTATTTCAGTACTTGAAACAATGTTTTGCTAATTTCTTCTGGCTTCCAGGATTTGTGATGAAAAATGTGTTGTCATTATGATTTTTCCCTCTATTGCAAGCTATCATTTTTTTGTGACTATTTTGCATGTTTCCTTTGTCTTTAGTATTCAGAAGTTTAATATTATGTGTTTTGTGTGGATTTCTTTGGACTTATGCCTTTTTGGAGTTCACTTACCTTCTTGAATCAGTAGGTTTATATCCTGTGCCACAAAATTTGGAGAAACTGTCTTTCTTGTTTTGAAAACAATTTTTTTTAGAGTAATTGTGAGTGTACAACAAAACTATAAGTTCAGTATAAGATTTCCCATATTTTTCTGCCTCCACACATGCATAATTTCCTCCATTATCAATATACTGACCAGGGTGTTACCTTTTTTGTAACCAAGGATAAACCTGCGTTGACCCATCATAATTGCCCTAACTCCATTATTTACCTTAGCTTTCTCCCTTAGAGTTTTATGTTCTATGGTTTTGTGTAAATATATGGATATAATGATAATATTCATCATTATAGGGTCATACGAAGTGTTTACACTGCCCTAAAAATCCTTTGTGCTCTTCCCATTTGTCTCCCCACTTCCTGACCCTCACAAGCACTAATTATCTCCATAGTTCTACAAAATCCAGAATGTAATATGATTGGAATCATATAGTAGTTAGCCTCTTCATATTGGTTTCTCTCATTTAGTAAGATGCATTGAAATTTTCTCCATGTCTTTTCATAGCTTGATAGCTCATGAACAATGTGTTCAGCATTAGATAATATTCCATTGTCTGAATGTGCCCCAGGTTATTTATCTAACTACTTTTTGAAAGACATCTTTGTTGCTTCCAAATTTTGGAAATTATGAATAAAGTGGCTATAAACATAACTGTGCAGAGTTTTATATGGGCACACACTTTCAACTGTTTTGAGTAAATATCAAGGAGTGTAATGTTGGATCACATGGTTAAGAGTATGTTTAGTTTTATAAAAATACACAAAACTATTGTTCAAAGTGGCTATACCATTTTGTCTTCCCATCTAGCAATGGATAAGGCTTCCTTTTGCTCCATATCCTCACTAACATTTGATCTTGTCAGTGCTTTGGAGTTTGACCACTCTAATACATCTGTAATGGTATCTCACTGTTGCTTTGATTTGCGTTTTTCTGATAATACAGGATGTGAAGTATCTTTTCATATGTTTATTTTTCATCTGCACATCTTCTTTGATGAGCTATCTGTTAAAGTCTTTGGCATATTTCATATTCAGGTTGTTTTCTTACTCCTGAGTTTAAGAGTTTGTGGTATATTTCATATAATAATCCTTTGTCAGATGTGTCTATTGCAAATATTTTCCCCTAGTTTGTGACTTGTTTTCTCCTTCTCTTCAGGTTATTTTTTTCAGAACAGAAGTTTTAGTCAAATTCAACTCACCAATTATTTTTTCATGTAATTCTTCTTCGCTGAATCTAAAAAGTCAATGCCATTACCTAGGTTTCCCTTATGCTATTTTCTAGGAGTTTTATAGTTTCATATTTTACATTTGGGCTAATTATCCATTTTGAGTTAATTTTTATACAGGGGGTAAGATCTATGTTTAGATTTATATTTTTTGCATTTTGATGCCCAGTTGTTCCAATACCATTTGTTGAAAAGATTATCTTTCCTCCAATGTATTGCCATTGTGGATATAAATAAAATAACTTGCTGGGATTTTACTTGGTATTGTATTGGATATATGGATCAGATTGAGAAGTTCTGGCCTCTTAACAATATTGAGTCTTCTTTTCCATCAACATGTATTTTGTCTCCCTTTATTTCTTTTGTTGATTTGTTCATCAGAGTTTTGTACTTTTCCTCATATAGATCTTGTACATAGTTTGTTAGATTTATATTTAAGTATTTTTTGTGGTGCTAATGTAAATAGTATCATGCTTTTCAGTTCCATTTGCTCATACTGGTACATAGGGAATAAGTTGACTTTCATTGATTAACCTTGTATCCCACAACCTTTCAATTATAATTTATTAGTTCCAGGAGTGTTTTGGCAATTCTTTTAGACTTTTTTACATAGATGATCATATCATCTGTGAACAAAGGCAATTTTCTTTCCTCTAGTCTGTATGCCTTTTCTTTTCTTGTTGCATTAGCAAGGACTTCCCGGAGAAGGCAATGGCACCCCACTCTAGTACTCTTGCCTGGAAAATCCCATGGATGGAGGAGCCTGGTAGGCTGCAGTCCATGGGGTCGCTAAGAGTCGGACACGACTTTCACTTTTCGCTTTCATGCATTGGAGAAGGAAATGGCAACCCACTCCAGTGTTCTTGCCTGGAGAATCCCAGGGATGGGGGAGCCTGGTGGGCTGCCGTCTATGGAATCACACAGTTGGATACGACTGAAGCAACTGTGAAGCAGCAGCAGCAGCAAGGACTTCCAGTGTGGTATTGAAAACGGATGGTTACAGAGGACATTCTTGCCTATATCTAAACTTAGAGGGAAATTTCTCACTATTCCCCAAGAAAAAGAAATTCAAAAAAGCAAAATGGTTATCTGAGGAGGCCATAAAAATAGCTGTGAAAAGAAGAGAAGTGAAAAGCAAAGGAGAAAAGGAAAGATATAAGCATTTGAATGCAGAGTTCCAAAGAATAGCAAGGAGAGATAAGAAAGCCTCAGAGATCAGTGCAAAGAAATAGAGGAAAATAATAGAATGGGAAAGACTAGGGATCTCTTTAAGAAAATTAGAGATACCAAGGGAACATTTCAGGCAAAGATGGGCTCGATAAAGGACGGAAATGGAATGGACCTAACAGAAGCAGAAGATAATAAGAAGAGGTGGCAAGAATACACAGAAGAACTGTACAAAAAAGATCTTCACGACCCAGATAATCACGATGGTGTGATCACTCACCCAGAGCCAGACATCCTGGAATGTGAAGTCAAGTGGGCCTTAGGAAGCATCACTATGAAGAAAGCTAGTGGAGGTGAAGGAATTCCATTCGAGCTATTTCAAATCCTAAAAGATGATGCTGTGAAAGTGCTGCACTCCATATGCCAGCAAATTTGGAAAACAGCAGTGGCCACAAAACTGGAAAAGGTCAGTTTTCATTCCAATCCCAAAGGAAGGCATTGCCAAAGAATGCTCAAACTACCACACAAATGCACTCATCTCACACGCTAGCAAAGTGATGCTCAAAATTCTCCAAGCCAGCCTTCAGCAATATGTGAACCATGAACTTCCAGATGTTTAAGCTGGTTTTAGAAAAGGCAGAAAGCAGAGATCAAATTGCCAACATCTGCTGGATCATGGAAAAAGCAACAGAGTTCCAGAAAAACATCTATTTCTGCTTTATTGACTATGCCAAAGCTTTTGACTGTGTGGATCACAATAAACTGTGGAAAATTCTGAAAGAGGTGGGAATACCAGACCACCTGACCTGCCTCTTGAGAAATTTGTATGCAGGTCAGGAAGCAACAGTTAGAGCTGGATATGGAAAAACAGACTGGTTCCAAATAGGAAAAGGAGTACGTCAAGGCTGTATATTGTCATCCTGCTTATTTAACTTATATGCAGAGTACATCATGAGAAATGCTGGGCTGGAAGAAGCACAAGCTGGAATCAAGATTGCAGGAAGAAATATCAATAACCTCAGATACACAGATGACCACCCTTATGGCAGAAAGTGAGGAAAAACTAAAGAGCCTCTTGATGAAAGTGAAAGAGGAGAGTGAGAAAGTTGGCTTAAAGCTCAACATTCAGAAAACTAAGATCATGGCATCCGGTCCCATCACTTCATGGCAAATAGATGGAGAAACAGTGAAGACTTTATTTCTGGGGGCTGCAAAATCACTGCAGATGGTGACTGCAGCCGTGAAATTAAAAGATGGTTACCCCTTGGAAGGAAAGTTATGACCAACCTAGACTGCATATTAAAAAGCAGAGACATTACTTTGCCAACAAAGGTCCATCTAGTCAAGGCTATGGTTTTTCTAGTAGTGTTGTATGGATGTGAAAGTTGGACTATAAGGAAAGCTGAGCGCTGAAGAATTGATGCTTTTGAACTGTGGGAACTCTTGAGAGTCCCTTGGACTGCAAGGAGATCCAACTAGTGCATCCTAAAATAAATCAGTCCTGAATATTCATTGGAAGGACTGATGCTGAAGCTGAAACTCCAATACTTTGGCCACCTGATGTGAAGAGCTGACTCATTTGAAAAGACCCTGATGCTGGGAAAGATTGAAGGTGTGAGGATAAGGGGATGACAGAGGATGAGATGGTTGGATGGCATCACTAACTCAATGGACATGAATTTGGGTAAACTCTGGGAACTGGTGATAGATAGGGAGGCCTGTCATGCTGCGGTCTATGGGGTCACAAAGAGTCAGGCACAACTGAGTAACTGAACTGAACTGAAGTATACGAACTACAGGCTTTTTTGGTAGATATCGTTTATCAAGTTGAGAGAGTTCCTCTTTATTTCTAGGATTTTTTTTTTTTTTTTTGGTTGTGAAAAGATGCTGAAATTTGTCAGCTTTTTAATGCAACTATTAATATGGTCATGTTATTTTCTTTTTTATTTCCAGTCTGTTAATGTGGTAGATTTCATCACATTGATCCCTATGTGTTGACCAGCCTTGAGTACCTCGGATAATTCCTTCTGGTCATGGTGTGTAATTCTTTTTGTACATTTTGGGATTCAAATTGTTAATTTTTGAAGGCTTCTTATATTTCTGTTTGTGAGCACTATTGGTCTGTAGTTTTCCTTTCTTATAATGTATTTGTCTACTTTTTATATTAGGATATGGTTAACCTCAGAATGAATTAGCAAGTATTCCCTTTGTTTTTATCTTCTGAAAGAGAGTATAGAGAATTGACATAATTTTTCCATTAATGTTGGGTAGAATTCACCAGGAACCCACCAAAACCTGATGTTTTCCACTTGAAAGGTTATTAATTATTGATTCAATTTCTTTAATAGATATAGACTTTTTCATATTGTGATCTGAGGGTGGATAACATATCACTTCTTTTTTTTAAATATAAATTTATTTATTTTAATTGGAGGTTAATTACTTTACAATATTGTATTGGTTTTGCCATACATCAACATGAATCCGCCACAGGTATACATGTGTTCCCCATCCTGAACTCCCCTCCCACCTCCCTCCCCATACCGTCCCTCTGGGTCATCTCAGTGCACCAGCCCCAAGCATCCAGTATCATTCATTGAACCTGGACTGGTGACTCGTTTCTTATATGATATTATACATGTTTCAATGCCATTCTCCCAAATCATCCCACCCTCGCCCTCTCCCACAGAGTCCAAAAGACTGTTCTATATACATCTGTGTCTCTTTTGCTGTTTCACTTACAGGGTTATCATTACCATCTTTCTAAATTCCATATATATGCGTTAGTATACTATACTGGTGTTTTTCTTTCTGGCTTACTTCACTCTGTATAATAGGCTCATTTCTATTGTTTTAACTCTGTTAAGGTGTTCTTCACAGCTCAAGATGTGATCTATCTTGGTGAATGTGCCTTGTGAGCTTAAGAAAAATTTGTATTCTGGTGTCGTTGAATGAATTAGTCTGTAAATGTCAATTATATTTAGTTTCTTGATAATATTGTTAAGTTCAACTCTGTCCTTACTGTTTTTCTGCCTGCTGGTCAGTGCATTTCTGAAAGAAGGGTGCAGGTATTATTTCTTAGAGTAGTTAAATCAGTCCATTCTCTTCTTTCGTTTCAGGATTCTGAATGTAATAACATTAGATTTTTGCTGTTGTTGCTGTAGTCCCTTAGCAACAATAGGTTCCTGAGGCTCTGTTTATCTTTTAATTTTTTACTGTTTTTTTTTTTTCTATTTTTTGATTCTTGTTTAGGTGTTTAATTTATGTTGTTATAATATCTTAAAGTCCATGGAGTCTTTCCTCTGTCTTCTCTTCTGCTATCTTGCTTACCCATTCAGTATTTCACTTTGGTTACTATATTTTTCAGGTATAAAATCATCATTCAGTTCTTTATATCTTCTACTACTTTGTTGGGGTTGTCTTTCTCTCTTTTTTAATTTGTTCCAAATGTGTTCATAATTGCTCACTGAAATATCTGTCAGAAAATGCTAACTTGTCTATGATATCCAGGTTGAGATATGTTGATTGGCTTTTTTTTTATTCAAGCTTAAATTTTCTGAGTTTTTAATGTGACATAATTTTTATTGAAACTTGGACATTTCATATTAGTTATGAAACTCTGGATCTTATTTAAGCCTTGTATTTTAGCTGGTTTTCCCTGACACCATTCCAGGAGTAGGAAAGAGTATAGCATCACCTTTATACCTCCAGGTGAGGGCAGAAGCCCAGGATACCCAGTTGACCTCCACCGACACCCACAAAGGATTGGCTGAAGGAGGCAATGAACGGAATCTCCCAGGAGTTTTTGGAGGGCGCACAGTCCTGTTGATATCTTGACTTCAGGCTTCTAGCCTCCAGTACTCTGAGGGAACAAATTTCTATTGCTTTTAAGCCATCCAGTTTGTGATAATCTGTTACAACAGCTACAGAAAACTAGTGCAATTGTCCCTATAGAAAATCCAGTGACATCTACCCAAACTCTACTAGAACTAATAAATTAGTTTAGCAATATCACAGAATATAAAAATCAATAGTATTTATACAAATTAATAATTAAAAATGGGTGCTTTTGAATTGTGGTATTGCAGACTCTTGAGAGTCCCTTGGACTGCGAGGAGATCAAAACAATCAACTAAAGGAAATCAACCTTGAATATTCATTAGAAGGACTGATTCTGAACCTGAAGCTCCAATATTTTGGTCATCTGATGCGAAGAGCCAACTCATTGGAAAAGCCCTGATGCTGAGAAAGACTGAAGGCAGAAGGGAAAGGGGATAGCAGAGGATGAGATGGTTAGGTAGTGTCACTGACTCAATGGATATGAATTTGAACAAACTCCAGGAGATAGTGAAGGACAGAGGAGATTGGTGCACTGCAGTCCATAGGGTCACAGAATTGGATATGATTTAGTGACTGAACAACAACATGATAATAAAGATAAGCCATGTACTGAAAGAAAATATTTGCAAGGCATATATATGTGAAAAAATACTTATATCCAGAATAAGAAACACACACAGTATTTAATAAGAAAACAAATAAACCAATAAAATTGAGCAAAAATTTTGAGCATATACTTTATTAAAGATTACATGTGGAAAATAAACCCATGTAAAGATGCTTAAAATCAATTAGGCATGTGGGAAATGCAAATTAAAACACTGTGATGTTACTATACACTTGCTAGAGTGACTGAAATTAAGGTCACTGACATATCTAGTGTTGGCAAGGATATAGAGAAACTGAAACTCATATACACATTGGTGGGAATTATAACAAGTTTGAAAAAAATGTTTAGTATATTCTTTAAAAATTGAATATTTAAAAATATTTTATCATTATTTAATCATTATAATCCTAGAAATCCATTTTTTATGCAAGGAAATGAAAGAATGTGTCTTTGTAAACACTTAAATGGGAGAAAAAAGAAGGAATGAAGCATTGATATCTGCTACATGTAATTGCATCTAAAAATAATTTATCCTGAGGGAAAGAATTTGGACAAAAAGTATACATACTGTATAACTGAAGTCACATACATTTTTAGAAAATGTAAATTAGCTTATAGGGGCAGAAAGCAAATTAGTGGGTTTTTGGTGATGAGGCAACAGGGTGGGATGAGATTACAGAGTCCTTAAAAAGCTTTTGGGAGTAATGGATAGATTCAATATTTTGACTCTAGTGAATTTTTTGGTGAATGCATACATACATAAAAATTTATTAAATTGTTTACTTTAAATGTGTGCAGTCCTCTGTATGTCAATTATGCTTCAAAATTTTGTTTAAAAATCATATGTTTATAATGACATTAAAAGATGCCTAAGAATAAACTTAATGAAGGATGTAAATCACTGTAGGACTAGTATTTGTGAACATACACACATTGGTTTTAAAATTTATATGAAAATATAAAGGGCAAATAGCATTTGGATAATTTTGAAGCAGAGGAAATGGTGGACTCACTCTATTAGCTATCAATATTGATTATAAAGTCCCAATAACAGAATGTGGTATTAGTGCACATACAGACAAAGAGAATAGAAATTTTAGAAATATATAGCAGATAATATTGAAACATAATATACGACAAGGCAACACTTCAGAGCCATGGGTAGCAGTGGTGCTGAATGTTGACCTTGGTCCACTATATAGAAATCTAAATACCAAGTCAATTGTAAGTGAAAATATTTAAGAAAATACTGGGCTTTTAAAAGGTAATATAGAATAATTTCTTTTCAAGTTTATGTAGAGTAACATTTCTTAAAACATAAAAGAACTACCCTTAAATTTTTTAAAATTAACATATTGGACCCCAAAATAAGTCAACAGTACACCAAAAGAACATAAGAGATTTTTAATAAATTGGACTACATTAAATTTAGAAACTTTGGTTTGTCTAAGTTTGTTTGAGGATGAGGATGTTAGGGTGAGGTCGGGTACTAAACAATACAATTTTTGAAAGACTTATGTGTGGTAGTTATTATTTATTTCCTTATTTCCATGTGAACTATGACAATAGGCAATCTGGTTTTGAAACTACGGGATGAGATATTTTGGTTAGTTTTTAGATGAAGTTACTGGGATAATTCAGAAAATTTATTTGAATATTTTACAATGTTAAAATCTAGTGTAATAAAATAAAATGGGAATAACAGACCACCTGACCTGCCTCTTGCGAAACCTGTATGCAGGTCAGGAAGCAACAGTTAGAACTGGACATGGAACAACAGACTGGTTCCAAATAGGAAAAGGAGTCTGTCAAGGCTGTATATTGTCACCCTGCTTATTAACTTATATGCAGAGTACATCATGAGAAACGCTGGGCTGGAAGAACAAGCTGGAATCAAGATTGCCAGGAGAAATATCAATAACCTCAGATATGCAGATGACACCACCCTTATGGCAGAAAGTGAAGAACTAAAGAGCTTCTTGATGAAAGTGAAAAAGGAGACTGAGAAAGTTGGCTTAAAACTCTATATTCAGAAAACGAAGATCATGGCATCCGGTCCCATTGCTTCACGGCAAATAGCTGGGGAAACAGTGGAAACAGTGGCTGACTTTATTTTTCTGGGCTCCAAAATCACTGCAGACGGTGACTGCAGCCATGAAATATACCTATGGCAGATTCATGTTGATGTACGGCCAATACACCAATACAATATTGTAAAGTAATTAGCCTCCAATTAAAATAAATAAATTTATATTAAAAAAAAAAGATGCTTACTCCTTGGAAGGAAAGTTATTACCAACCTAGACAGCATATTAAAAAGCAGAGACATTACTTTGCCAACAAAGGTCCATCATGTGAAGGCTATGGTTTTTCCAGTGGTCATGTATGGATGTGAGAGTTGGACTATAAAGAAGGCTGAGTGCCAAAGAATTGATGCTTTTGAACTGTGGTGTTGGAGAAGACTCTTGAGAGTCCCTTGGATTGCAAGGATATCCCACTAGTCCATCCTAAGGAAATTAGTCCTGGGTGTTCATTGGAAGGACTGATGCTGAAGCTGAAACTGCAATCCTTTGGCCACCTGATGTGAAGAGCTGACTCATTTGAAAAGACCCTGATGCTGGAAAAGACTGAGGGCAGGAGGAGAAGGGGACGACAGAGGACGAGATGTTTGGATGGCATCACTGACTCAATGGACACGGGTTTGGGTAAACTCTGGGAGTTGGTGATGGACAGGGAGGCCTGGCGTGCTGCAATTCATGGGGTTGCAAAGAGTCAGACACGACTGAGCGACTGAACTGTACTGAACTGAATAAAATAGTAATCTATTTCTCTGGAATAGTTTAAATGACTAAGTCCATGATAGCCTGTTACTGCTAAAAGTAACTTATTTGGGGAACTCTGTTGTTCATTGATCTCTTGATACATTCTCTAGACTGTTGACAGTAATAGGCTTACATTTTAAAATTCACATATCTATTCCTAATGGAATCATAAATTTAATGGCATATTCTACCAAATGATAATGATTGGGAGAGTCTTCTAATCCAGCTTCCCAGTGAGTCTCAAAAGAAAAGAGGCTGCAATGGGAATGCAACCTAGGAAAATGTGGGTGGCAATGAGGAGTCATATTTTTACAAAACAATTATTTAAGTTAGAAAAAATAGCCCAAGAGAAGGGACTTCTGATTCCAGTCAAGAAGGTGTAAATATGAAACTGGACAAATATGTCAAGCAATGCTTTTCAGGAACTGGAATACAGAAAAAAGAAATAAAATAGTTCAAGAAATCTTGAAAAATAAGAACAAAATTATGGAATTTACACTTCCTGATTTAGAAACTAATTACAGTCTTAATAACCAGTGGAATTGGTATTGGGGTAAGAATAGGTAAAAAGATAAACAGACCTTCATATTATTGGTCAATTTTTTTGACAAACATGTTGAAGCCATTTAATAGAAAATGAGATGCTTTTAAAGAAAGGTCATGGACCAACTATATAACTTTACAGGAAAAAGTAAATTTTAACCCCATGTCACACCATATAGAAAATTAATTTGAATACATGTGTTCCCCATCCCGAACCCTCCTCCCTCCTCCCTCCCCATACCATCCCTCTGGGCCGTCCCAGTGCTTTGGCAAAACTAATACAATTATGTAAAGTTTAAAAATAAAATAAAATTGGAAGAATAAAAAAAAATAAAAATAAAAAAAAAAAAAGAAAATTAATTTGAAGCAGAAAGTAGACCTAAACTTAACTATAAAGTTGCTAAAAGAAAGTAAGAGTATATCTTCATGATTTGGGAAAAGGCAGAAATTTTGCAAATAGGATATATACAGAAAAGCACTAAATATAAAAACTTTTATAATGATAGACTGATCATCATCAATGCTAGAATATCCTGTTTATCAAATACATCATGAAAAGAAAACAAAAAGACAAAGCATATACTGAAAACAATATTCTTGTTACATATACAAATGATTTATATCCAATATCCAATATACTAATGCTATTTACTAATTCATAATAAAAAGACAAAAAACTCCAAAAATGGTTAAAATATTTGAACTTTGCAGATCATATATTAATGATCAGTAATCAAGTGGAAATATTAGTATTAGTATTAAGTATTAGCTAAATGCAAAGGAAAACTAAAATGATACATAGTTCCACATCCAGAATAGCCAAAATATAAAGAAGTTCACAACACCAACTATTGGTAAACACATGGAATAACTAGAATCTTGAGTTATTGCACTTTGGAAATATCTTTCTAAAATATGAAGCATAATGTCTATGCTTTGATGTAGCAAGTCTACTAAGGAATATACCCAGATCAGATCAGATCAGTTCAGTCGCTGAGTCATATCCGACGCTTTGTGACCCCATGAATGGCAGCATGCCAGGCCTCCCTGTGCATCACAAACTCCCAGAGTTCACTGAGACTCATGTCCATTGAGTCAGTGATGCCATCCAGCCATCTCATCCTCTGGCGTCCCCTTCTCCTCTTGCCCCCAATCCCTCCCAGCATCAGGGTCTTTTCCAATGACTCAACTCTTCGCATGAGGTGGCCAAAGTACTGGAGTTTCAGCTTTAGCATCATTCCTTCCAAAGAAATCCCAGGGCTGATCTCCTTCAGAATGGACTGGTTGGATCTCCTTGCAGTCCAAGGGACTCTCAAGAGTCTTCTCCAATACCACAGTTCAAAAGCATCAATTCTTCAGTGCTCAGCCTTCTTCACAATCTAACTCTCACATCCATACATGACCACAGGAAAAACCATAGCCTTGACTAGACGAACCTTTGTTGGCAAAGTAATGTCTCTGCTTTTGAATATGCTATCTAGGTTGGTCGTAACTTTCCTTGCAAGGAGTAAGTGTCTTCCAGTTTCATGGCTGCAGTCACCATCTGCAGTGATTTTGGAGTCCAGAAAAATAAAGTCTGACACTGTTTCCACTGTTTCCCCATCTATTTCCCATGAAGTGATGGGACCGGATGCCATGATCTTCGTTTTCTGAATGTTGAGCTTTAAGCCAACTTTTTCACTCTCCACTTTCACTTTCATCAAGAGGCTTTTTAGTTCCTCTTCACTTTCTGCCTTAAGGGTGGTGTCATCTGCATAGCTGAGGTTATTGATATTTCTCCCAGCAATCTTGATTCCAGCTTGTGTTTCTTCCAGTCCAGCGTTTCTCATGATGTACTCTGCATATAAGTTAAATAAATAGGGTGACAATATATAGCCTTGATGTACTCCTTTTCCTATTTGGAACCAGTCTGTTGTTCCATGTCCAGTTCTAACTGTTGCTTCCTGACCTGCATACAGATTTCTCAAGAGGCAGGTCAGGTGGTCTGGTATTCCCATCTCTTTCAGAATTTTCCACAGTTTATTGTGATCCACACAGTCAAAGGCTTTGGCATAGTCAATAAAGCAGAAATAGATGTTTTTCTGGAACTCTCTTGCTCTTTCCATGATCCAGCAGATGTTGGCAATTTGATCTCTGGGCCCTCTGCCTTTTCTAAAACCAGCTTGAACATCAGAAAGTTCACGGTTCACGTATTGCTGAAGCCTGGCTTGGAGAATTTTGAGCATTACCTTACTAGCATGTGAGATGAGTGCAATTGTGCGGTAGTTTGAGCATTCTTTGGCATTGCCTTTCTTATGGATTGGAATGAAAACTGACCTTCTCCAGTCCTGTGGCCACTGCTGAGTTTTCCAAATTTGCTGGCATATTGAGTGCATCACTTTCACAGCATCATCTTTCAGGATTTGGAATAACTCAACTGGAATATACCCAAGAGAAATAAAACATATATGTTTAAAAAAAACTTGCACAAGAGTATTTATAATAGCTCGGAGCTAGAAAAAACACAATTATCCATCAATAAAAGGATGAATAAATTATTGTGGTATATTCATCTTAATGAAATACTACTTAGTAATAAAAAAGAATTCACTGCTGATAGACAAACAACATGGAAGAAACTCAAAAACTACACTATGCAAAAGAAATCAAAACTACATTAGAGTATAGTAGTATAATTCCATTTCACCTAAAGTTCAAAAGCAGAGAGAATTAATCTGTGGTGATAGAATCTATAGTGGTTGCCTATGGGAGGAAGAGTGGCTTGAGGTAGACTGGAAAGCAGCATGTGGGATCTTTGGGGGATGATGGGAATGTTCTTCATTTTGGTTATATGATTAAAAATATTTAACAGAAACTCATTGTATTATATGCCTAATTGTTACAAATTTGCCTATACATCTTCCTTCAGTAAAAATATTTAAAAACACAGGAGCTAATATATGCAAAATGTATGCATGTTATGCCTCACATAGAAGATACCCTAATGTTACCCAGAGACTGCAAATTTTATACAGAAGATGTGTAGAAGAGGTTAATTTACTCATCATGCCCTAGACTTCACAAAATCACAAAAAGGCATGAGAGTCGTCACTAGTTAAGAGTAATTCAATATTTATCACATTGTATATTAGTTAAGGTCACAAACATGAGAAAATTTGAAACACAGAATGACTTGAATGCAATAAAAACTCATTTATGATTCACATAATTTCCAAAGTGATGTTCTTGATTGGTGGGTAGATCTCTTTGAAGTGTCCATTCAGGTAACAACAATTCCACTGGTGGCTCTGCCATTTTCAAGGCCACACGCCATGTTGTCTCCATCCCAGCCTGCTGGAGGGGAAAACAGCTTGGAGAATCACACCTGGTGAGCTTGAAGGTGCTGGGACTGGAGGGAGCACACACCACTTTTACTGACATTCCACTTTCTAGAACACAGTCACATGGATATGTCTCATTGCAAAAGGAGAATGAAAATACAGTCTAGCTATGTGCTCTGTGAGAATGCAAGTCTAGTGAATGGATAGCCAATCCAGTCACATCTATGAGAAATTCATGTGCAAGGAGCAAATTCTGTTTCTTTTTTCCTCCTTGGCTTTTCCATTGTCAGCTTCTGTTGAAGATGTGCAAAATTTACCCTGTATGAACCTGAATATCAAGTAGTTATCACTCATTCTTATTTATTCTGAAAGCCAAATTTCTAGGCACGTGTATGAAGCTATCACATTTTTTTATGTTTGCTGGGAACAAGTAACCCAGAAGAAATGACTACCTATCTATAATCCAGAGAGCCCTGGAGACCCTCTGAAAATTATAAAAATCCCCATGAATTCACATAAAACTAAGTAAGCATTGTCTGCAGAAATAACATTTTTCACACATTTGTGTCCTTCGTTCTTCATAAATAATAGCACATTCTAATTAATGTCTCACTAACTCATAGTAGATTTTTGTCACCATACATGCTTTGAATTACCTTTTATTTTCATTTTAGAATGAAGCCTTTATATTGCAGTGCTTGGGAATCACATAGTGTAGATGATTACCAGCTGTCATCATTACCGAGGCCAAAACAACAGATGGTTTCAAGACATGAATTAATTCAGATTTTTTAAAAGTCAATTAAACTATTTCTCAGCATTAAAATCTTATACATTCTTAAACTCTCAAAGCAATTATTATTTTTTTTACAAGACTTTTTCATCTTAAGAATTAGAAGTCATCAGAACAAATTTCCTGTTGGGGGCATCCAGTCATCTGAGTAGGAAATAACAAGACCACTGAAGGTTTTCATATAATCACAGATTTATCCTCTGGCTAGGTCTCTTAAGGAAATATTTCTTTCTATCACTCTTCAATCTTCTTACTTTTTTTCTTAGATTTTTGAGATGGGTAAAATCTCAAATTTTCACTCAGTCTCTGAGGATTCTCTCAAATTGACCATCACAGCATCGTAGTGTCTGCTACTCAGGATTCTACTTTCTATTTACACTGTACCAACTCCACCAACCAACGGGTCTTTATGATTAGTATCTAGTATTATACTCTTGCCTGGAGAATCCCAGGGACAGAGGAGCCTGGCGGGCTGCCGTCTATGGGGTCGCACAGAGTCGGACACGACTGAAGTGACTTAGCAGCAGTAGCAGCAGCAGCATTATACTAGTGTATTATTAACTCCATATAAAAGTACAACTCATTCAATTTATTCTTACATCTACACCAAGAGGAAACGTTATTTCTCTAACAGTGAGAAGTACACAAAACTAGGAATAATCCAGAAAGTTATGAAGCCTAGACTTTCCATCCAGAATCTAGGTTTCCCATAAATCAGAGAAACTAGAATCTGGCTATGAAAAGAGTAGACATGTAAACTATTCCCTAAAAGTTAGAAAGTAAAAAAGATATACATCTTTCAGAACCTTTCCTCTTGTGTTTCTAAGGCAAATGAAGACTAGTCATTTTACCCCATAAAAAAGTGTTTTGTCTTCTATACTAAGAAATAAACCAGTAATGAAGGTAGTATAAGATGCTGTGACACTGATGAATGGAACTGAGTTGAAACATTCCAAGTTCCTCAGTGCCAGGCACTGGCCACTGTTTCTTCCTGGAAGTACAGACTCCTCTCGTGACCAACCTAAGATGCTTAAAGTGGATGACAGCTTTTAAGCAACAGAGGGCAATGTAAGTATTGAATGAATGAATATGTGTCATCTTGATTTATTTCATTATTAAACAGTGAGTCTTTTAAATCATAATCAAAACAGGGATTTCTAAATAACCCCCATCTAACATCAGACAGTATAAATGGTATTAAGTTACATTTTATAATAAAGTTCAAAACACAGATTATTCTAAAAATCACAGAAATGTCTATGATCATTTCTTATGAACTTCCTTAAAAAGATTTAAGATATTAAAAGCCTTCCAAATAAGGGCAGCCTGTGGCTGCTGATACCATTGAGTTGATTGCCTGACTCTAAGTGAATTATTCTAGCATAAAAGCTTATGTTGTTGCCTGAGCAGAAATGAGAAAAAGTAAAATCATCAATGACAGTTTTTAATAACTAAATGTTAAGAAGCAATGTCTCTTAACACCCTCATTAAGTTATCTCTTAAAAGTCATTACAGATACTCTTCTTTTCCGAGGGCTGGGTTCCCTTTTGTGCTCTAAATAGATGTGGGGGGTAGGGAAGCTACTGTCATGGCTGTCACTGTTAATTAGCATCTCCTGCATGCCTCTTCCTGCCCAAGGCACTCGGCATCTCCTGCCAGACCCAACAGGAACTTGCAGAAAAACCTTGTTTACTCAGCGTGGCTCTTATGCTTGTATTATTTGATGGCATTATGGAGAAGGACTCATCAGTGCCTCTCTGTAGGAGTGAAAGTCAATTTTAAATGTGGTGAGAACTTCACCTAAGCTAATCTTGGAGTGATGAATCCTCAGCTGGACATAGAATTTTACAAAAAAAAAAACAACCCTGTGAGGTGAATTATCAGGCAGATTATAAATTACAAGCAGTGAAAACACTTCTGTTGAGTTATCCTTATAAATTTATTTTTATTCAAGGTCATTTCACACATTCATTATTACTAATTTTCCTCTTAAATATTGTGTTGCTTCTCATGAGAAAATGACTTTCTGAGGACATAGACATGGCAGTCTTTTCAGACCTGGCAAGCAGTTTTTTTTGTTGTTGTTGCTGTTGTTAAATTTATAGTTATAATTATATAAATTCTTTCTGAGGGTATTTGTAGACCCAGACACATACTAATGTGCCAAATTGAGCCATATTTTTGATCAGAGGTATTTTAAATGTATATATTGTTTTCATAATTCTTTCCATTCTATTTTTCCTTCTTCTGGTAATGAGATTCATCTTCCAGAAGTGGGTTTAAGACCCACTCAAGACCTGTTGTGACCTTTCCAGGACTTTTCTCACTGTACTGTGGAGAGAGGAATCTTGCTTGTCTGTAGCTTCAAGCCTGCGATGAGGAAGCTGTTAGCTGCTGGCAGTCATGGTCCTTCCTGAAGGAGAAGCAGCCTGGGGAGATGAAGCTGAGGAGGGGAGAGACTCATAGAATATGGAGTGAGGCCGGAGGCTCTTGAGGGTTTACGGTTGTTGGTAAGGTAGGAACCTCTTTTCTAAAGTATGGTAGTATCAGATAATGACCCCTCCCTTTTATTTAAAAGCATTTGAATTCGATGTCCATCCTTCAGCTGCTCTAGTCAGTCTGGGAACCAACACCTGTCTGGAATGGAGGCTGCCATTCAAGTCTTTGTAGTGTTCAGTCCCTCTGCTTTCCATCCCTACCTTCTCTGATTAATGATGATTAGAAATAGATAATTGCTTCTATAAGCTAGTACTTGCTGTATGCCAAGCATAGGGCTAAGTACCTCACAAGCATTATCATGTTAAACTCTCTCCATGACCCTGTGAGGAAGATACAATCATTATATCCTTTTGAGAGATGCAGAAGTTACTCAGGCAGGGCGCATTGCCAGTACCTTGCCTGATTTGAACCCAGAGGCTGCCTTCTTAATTTCTCCATCAGGTAATCTGGAATTCTCAACAGTGGGCTATAGGGAAGCGTCCATGTAAAGGAGTGGCAGAAGTGATGATGTCTAACTCTCCATGTTTGCTGATTTTGTTGAGATCAGTCCACTCTTAGCATAGGTGGTGCCCAATTTGTTTCTATGGGTTTCTTGTTCACAAACTATAATTTGAAATCTCTCATTTACAAAAAAAAGTTAATTTTTGGAACCATAGACCAGCTTCAGATTTTTGTAGAAAGCTACTGAATATTCATCACTTTCATGTAGAATGATGACCTTATAGTTTCCCATATACTCAGTGTTCCCAGGTATTGATATAAAGAAGTGATTTCTCAAACACCAACAGAATCTTACAGATGCTATCTTCCCAGTGATATTTATGACAAAAATGTTCACACTTTCTCTCACTTCCTGATACAGAGGAATGGGAAACTTTGCAAATGACTAAATGACAGTTATTAATTTATAGACTTGATTTATTTTTTCTTTCAAAATCTCTGGGCTCTTTGTTGATGTCCAAAAGTCAGATATCAGTTTTGCCAAAAATGTTGGATTGTGACTCTGCTTCTAGCTTTGTTAGCAAAGTTATATAATCCATATGAGCTTTTGCTTCTCCAATCATAAAATGGAGATAATAAAGAGTGTCATAACGTATGACTGTTGTGAGAATTACAGTCACGTCAACACACAAAGAGTTGGACACTACTGAGCCACTGAACTGAACTGAACAACACACAGTAACTGGTGGAGAAGGTGATGGCACCCCACTCCAGTACTCTTGCCTGGAAAATCCCATGGATGGAGGACCCTGGTAGGCTGCAGTCCATGGTGTCACTAAGAGTCAGACACAACTTAGCGACTTCACTTTCAATTTTCACTTTCATGCTTTGGAGAAGGAAATGGCAACCGACTCCAGTGTTCTTGCCTGGAGAATCCCAGGGACGGGGGAGCCTAGTGGGCTGCCGTCTCTGGGGTTGCAGAGTTGGACACGACTGAAGCGACTTAGCAGCAGCAGCAGCAGTAACTGGTGCCGGGCACATTAGTGATAAGCTAGAAGTCACTATTGTTAACTGTACAAGTAGCTTTGTGGATTTATGCCTGCATACTCTCACTGTTGGGCGGGCAGCTGCTCCTCCATACACACTCCACCATCTCCTTGCTGCTCACAGCCTTTATGCTGTTTGTGGCTTTTGGTATAGCTCCACCCTCTAGGCAGTTGGGAGACCGTGAAATGAAAAGGGACACACAAAAAATGGAGGTGTGTTTCGTAGAGCCTACCAAGAGTAACTGGTAGTAACTGGTAGCTCACAGAGAAGGGATAAGAGGACAGCTCTTAAGTGAAGCTCGGCTGCTTCCAGAGAGGGCTGAGTAGACTGTATACAGACTTGTCAAATGAGTATGGACATTTGGAATCATCTTGAGACGTCCCCACTGCCAATTCCTTCTGTGATGGCAACAAACAGTTGTTAGCTCCTAATACTTGGTACCCAGAAGTCAGCCACATCTGGGATAATCAGTGGTCAAGTCAGTGGGCTTCAAGAATTGGCCAGAAGAGAGTCTGTAAAGAATTAAAGCTTTAATTCTCTTTACAGAGCTGTAAGTACGAAACTACTGCAAAGGATTTGGCTAATGAGTTAGAAGATAACCATGAAGTAGGTACTGTCTTCATAAAATATGGCCAAAATTAACTCAAGTGATAAAATACATTAAGTGAAATTGTAAAAGTAGTCTAAGAACTCTACTGAAAATGAACCAGATCCAGTTTAAAAGATGAGCACTATGACTTTTTTAAGAAAGAGCTATATCCTATGTCATAAAGCAGGTCTATAAATTGAAAGAAAAGTTGTCCAACTCAGTTGTCTGAGTTTGCCAAATTATGATAATTAATCTGTACTAAATGAAAAAAAAAAAGGAAATTCTTATCCGAGGATATAAAAAAGATATAAACAAGTCAAGATGATGATATTTCTAAAGGGTACACTCGATCTGGCAATTCTCCCCAAACTGATAAATTTAATGTAATTCTAATAAAAATTTCAAGACATTTTTATGCAACTTGACAAGTTAACTTTTAACTTCATAGAAAGGAGAAAATATAGAAGATTAGCTAAATAAATTATGGGAAAAGAAAAATGGAAGTGCTCGCTCAGCACATATCATGAGACATGTAAGAAAATAAAATGATAAAAAGCAAGATAAAAGCAAATTAATAATTCAGGGAGCCAAACTGAATTCATACACACACACACACATATGTACACACACACACACAGAGTATGTATATCACGTTATAGACCGTGCTATACATATTATGTTGCATGTATAAAAGTCAGTGTTTCAGTGTAGTGATGAATGTATGGAAAGGATACACTTGTCACCTGGCGTCAGATATTCTTGATGGAGAGTGTGAGACTGGAGGATTGTAAAAGGGTGTAACCCCATATATTAATAATTCTAAGTGTTTTAATCTTTCATACCCAGAAGTATTTTTGCAATGAATTATGTAATGTTTAAAAATCTTTTCTCTGAGCATTTGTGTATTTTCTATTTGTTGGCTTTGCTATTACATTTATTTTGTAAAATGGAGGAAGGAATTTTAAGAGGGAAGACTTTCCCTAGATAGGAACTGTGTTTGGATCCTGGCTATCCCATTTTCTAGCTGAGGGACTAATGGATGAGTTATTTACCTTCTTTCCCTCTTAAGTTTCTCTTTCTATAAAATGAAACTAACAATACTTTATGTGGCTATTAGGAAGGTTGAATAAGATAAAACATGTCATGTGCTTAAAATAGATTACTAATGAAGCCCCTTGAGTTATTAGCATGATTCATGTGAGGCATAGAAAGAAAACAAGCATGACTGGAAGGTATTGGAGTTTTGGGGCTTGGTCTACAAGAAATATTTCAAATTTTAAAGTGATTCCTAAAGGCAATGGGAAGCAATAAAATACTTCTATGCAAATGAAAGCATGACATCAGATATATCTTTTTAACAGATTCCCTTGGCAAAGTTATTAAAGTGTAATTTATTATATTTTATAGTTTAATTCTATTTTATAGCTAAATCTATTGCATACTATATGTCAAGAACCTTAGTTAATAGTCAACACTCAATGTGAACACAGATATGTAAAGGAATATATATTTTTGAAAACCTGTTAAGTATAATTGTGGCAATGATCTCTCCCAAGAATGCAGGTTATGGCTTAGTCAGTTCAAAGGAGTTAAGTTTTGCAGCCCATCTGATTGCTTATGACCGAGGACAGTGTTTATGCTACTAGCAAACTGTGGGGAAAGAATAAGCAATTCAGGCAGCTCCAAAGAGTCCTGGGTATTCAAGCTTGTAATATTTCAGTCTTTAAACTGTATGTACTTGGTCGCTCAGGGGTGTCTGACTCACTATGGCCCCATACACCGTAGCCCTCCAGGTTCTTCTGTACATGGTATTTTCCAGGAAAGAATACTGGAGCAGGTTGCCATTTAATACTCCAGGGAATTTTCCCGACCCAGAGATCCAACCTGCCTCTTTTGTGTCTCCTGCAAGGGCAGATGGAGCCTTTTCCACTAGCGCCCCCTGTGGAGCCCTTAATCTGTATATTTACTTGTTGTTCCAATTTTTTACTTTTTTGTCTTATTATCCCAATTAATTAAATAAATATCTTATTAAAATATACCCCATACATAAATATTTAATTCAGAAATGTTACCACTGATATAGGTTTCTGAATAGATATTGCAGTAAGCCATCATAAAATTCCTTAGCATTATCAAAAAGTTTATAGAGAATTTTAACACATGTTCAAGGTCTTGAGGATAAATAATTTTAAAATATATGTATTATTGGCCTTCAAAAGCAGCATACGAGTTTTAAAGAGGCAACATTATCAACCTCTTTTTCATTTACTCTAAATAAACACATGTAAGTCTTATGACACGGAGGGTATCATAGGAGGCTATTTTTTATCTAAGTGACTTTTGTTTCCTCAGCTTTTAACATTTAATCTTTCAAAAAAATTGTGAGAATAGTCAGAGAAAAACAGCTCCCTTTTATAATGCCAGAGAGAGGAAAAAAAAAAGCCCTCTTGAAAAACACCTTGATGTAATGGGTATTTGGCTGCTGAATGTAAACAAAGATATTAACGTAACTATTGAACTAAGAAAACAGCTGTGAGGAAGCAGGAACACTTGCTCATAGCTTTGGTGTTAAGAAAGAGAAACAGAAGCATCTAACACATAGCATTCTACTAAATGTTTAAATATATACTTACTAGTCACTTTAAGAAAAGTGAATGGATGGTAAAATATGTAATATATTTATAATAGATGACACAGATATTTAGTCTTAAATTCATATCAGAAATGTCTATTAAGACTCAGAACTCTGCTTTTCTAAGATAAATCGTGGTCTTATGTGTGAAATTTCTAGGGTCAGAGTTCTAGAAGAGGAGATTCCTTCTGCCCAGGCAAAGATACAAATGCAGCCTTCATTCAAATTTTGTGAAATTTATTGAAATCAAATAATATACAAAAGAGTCTACCGAGTTCAGTCACTGGAACTTTTCATCTCTGGGAATACTGCTCTTTACAGCAAATCTTACTGATCATTGGTAGACTGCATGATTTTTAAGTGTTTATTGTAATTGCTAGTATTTTTATTATTAGCCTCATTACTAATGCCCTTAATTGGAAACATTTTAAATTTCTAATGGAATATTTATGAGTTTGTATTTAATACATAGAATTTCAAAGGAAAAACGCAAAGCATGAGCAGCCCCTATAGCCCTCACTTTCTACATTTCTGCTTCTGTTCACTACTCCTTCCAGAGAGAGCCACTTTGAACACCATGGAACAGGTTTGTCTGCTTTCATACTTTGTATCAACTGGTTTTTAAAGCCTTGGCTTTAAAATATAAGGGGTATATATAGACTCAGTCATGGGAGAAGAGAAACATGATTATGGATTTAGACCTCAGGGCCAGTGTCAGATGGGGCTATCTGTGTTTTATACTAATGCAACTGGGGAATCCTCAGGGTGACTAATGAGGATGTCCTGGCTAACATCCCCAGTTGTGTAAGGTAAGCCCAGGGATCTCACCTGCATCCGACTTTTCCCCCAAACAACAAGGGTGCAAACCAGTAGCAAATAAACTAGATTTTGTCAGATATTTTCCAAATCACCCCTCGTATTTACTCCACCATTTCTTTCCACCCTGCTCTGTGTTCTGGGAGTTGATTGTAGGAACCTGTAAACAGGGTCCCCACACTCTGGTTCCCGTATGTGTCCCCTTAGTGGGAAGGACTGGCGGGAGACTTGGGGAAGGAGGACAAATAATCAGGAAATTGATTCCCCCAGAAATTTGTCCAAAGAGAAGCTGTTAAAGAAGAAATTCTGACTTGTGAACATGGTAAGAAAGATTTTATTTAGGGTTATTGCAGTTGGTGTCAAGAGTGTTGCAGTAGGGAAGCAGAAATGAGGCCCAACTCCTAATACATCAAGTGTGAGCAAGGCTTTATAGCCAAGGAGCAGCTTGAGGGTCAGTGGATGGAAGATGACTAAGAGTAAATATCAAGGGCGGGGCACTATTGCTAAGCTGGCCTGCTAGAGTTCAGTCAAGGAGAGAGGTTGTCGGTGCCACGTGGGGTCCATTCTTCTATTTCCTTCTCCCTGCCCATGCCCCTGAAGCCTGCAGTTGGGGTTGGTTCCCTGATATTTCAAACTCCCACTTTCTAGTTTTCCTTGACTTTGACCATACCTTTGCAAATAGTGTCTAATAAATTCTACTCAGTTACCCCGCTGAATAATTCATCTGATGCCATTCCTAGTGTCTTTCTATCTCCCTATGTCTCTTTTATCCAAACTCTAGCCAGTTGACCTTCTTCCCCTTATTAAAATTTGCATCACATTCGAGGCTGATATTTCCTCTGACCTGAAACTACACTCCCATTCTTCTCTCTGCTACCTCCCTCTTTTTACTGAGGTCTTAGCTCATCTCCCATCCTCCTCCAAAACATTTTTTTTCCAACTATGCCTTGTTCCAATACTAAATTTTATTTTTTTTTCTAAGCACTGATTCCAATCTGAAATTAGATTGTTTAGGTACTTGTTTCCTTTATTGGTTATGTCTCCACTGTAGGCAATGACTTTACCATTTTTAAGCAAAAATAGTGGGTTTTTTTTTTTTTTGGCTTTATTTGTTTGCTTTGCATACTTTGGTTTACAGAATCTCAGAGAGGTTTAGGAAACAAAGTTTGGTTGTTACACACCAAGAAGAAACCTACGTAGAAAACTACTCATCCATAAGGTGGATCCCACTGCCACTGTCACGTGTTACTGAGAGACCTACAGACCAAACCTAAGATTCTCAGCAATGATAAACAATACATCCAGGCCTGTTCATCATGAAAAACACAGGGCTTGGCCCCCTGAAACTCACTTCACCTCCCAGGTCTTCATGATGCAGAATCTAGCTGTAAGAGAGTCTGCGAAGTGGATACTGATGTCCTAGATTCTGCTAAGGAAGGTCAACTTCGGGGGATGAAAATGGTGTTGAGAGAACTGGTTGCATTTTCTGTCGCACTGCTGCCTGTAAAAACTGAACTCTCCTGACCAGCAATGGTGTAGATGGTTTTTACCACTGAATAGCCAGGATCTTAACTACTGAGCCACCACAATGCAGGAGACACAGGAGATGCAAGTTTGATCCCTGGGTCAGGAAGATCCCCTGGAGGAGGAAATGGCAATCCACTCCAGTATTCTTGCCTGGGAAATCCCATGGAGGGAGGAATCTGGTGGCCTGCAGTCCATGGGGTCACAAAGAGTCAGACACAGTTGAGTACACATGCAGTCAGGGTCTAGAGTAGTAACGGCTCTGCTCTAAGTGTTCAATAATGTTTTTGTGGAATAAACAAACTTTAAAATATATATTTGATTTTTAATTACACAAAGGGGTTATACTATATATTCTTCATGTTTTTCCTTTAATAACGTATTTTACAAAATTTCCCTATAGCAGCACAGATAGGTTTATCATGTTATTTTTAATGGGACACATAGTGATCATTATATCATTGTACCATAATAATAAAAAAATAAGGTTCTTTATGGTACATTTGTAATCGACGTCTTTTTAATGCTTAATTAAATTAACAACAATGAAAAAACTTAAATTCATACCATACCAGAAACATCTTAAGGTAAATGTCTACGTGAAGTTGATACCTGAAAGTATTTGTATACATAACAGTATAACAGCATTGCCTGATTTCTTTTATATTGAGAGCTCATAGCCCTTTTATTTCAATTTTTATTTTTTAGCTGCTCACCATGTGGGATCTTAGTTCCCCAAACAGGGATCAAAGCCATGCCTCCTGCATTAGAAGTGCAAACTCTTAACCACTGGACTGCCAAGGAGATCCCCTTGCCTAATTCCTTTTAAGGAAAGCAAGCTTTTGCTAACTGTGGAACATAGCTCCCCACATTATCTTATTATGCTAAATATAAATATACATCACATAAAATTTACAACTGTAGCCATTTTATGATTTAAAAATTAGTAGTATTAAGTAAGGAGAAGGCAATGGCACCCCACTCCAGTACTCTTGCCTGGAAAATCCCATGGACAGAGGAGCCTGGTAGGCTGCAGTCTATGGGGTTGGGAAGAGTTGGACACGACTGAGAGACTTCACTTTCTCTTTTCACTTTCATGCATTGGAGAAGGAAATGGCAACCCACTCCAGTGTTCTTGCCTAGAGAATCCCAGGGACAGGGAAGCCTGGTGAGCTGCTGTCTATGGGGTCGCACAGAGTTGGACACGACTGAAGCGACTTAGTAGCAGTAGCAGCAGCAGCAGTATTAAGTAAGTTCAGGATACTTGGAATCATCACTACTATCCAGTGTTAGAAAGTTTTCGTCATCCAAGATGGAAAATGTTGGGTGATGGTTAACAGTCACTTGCCCATTAGTAGTCGCTCCCCATTCCTTTCCATTAACAGTCACTCCCCATTCCTCTCTCCCTCCAGGTCCTGGGTAACACAAATCTGCTTTCTAATCTTTGGATTTATCTATTATGCATATTGCATATAAATGGAATCAGTTTCCTTTACATAGCATGTTTTCAAGGTTCATCCATGATTTATTAATAGCATGTATCAGTACCTCTCTTCTTTCTATGGCTAAAAATATTCTATTGTTTGGGTAGAACACATTCTTTATTCATCAGCTGATGGGCACTGGGTTGTTACTACATTTTGGTTACTGTGAATAGGACTGTTAAGAACAGTTGTGTACAAGTTTTTAACTCCTGTTTGACCAAAATATTCTGGGAATATGGCTAGAAATGGAATTGGTGTGTTTATTTTATTGAAGAGCCATCAAAATGTTTTCTATGATGGCTGTACTATTTTATATTACCACCAGCAATTTATGAAGGTTTTGATTTATTCATATCCTCACCAATATTTGTTATTTTCCATTTTGTAGATTATGGTCATCCTGCTGCTGCTGCTGCTAAGTCGCTTCAGTCGTGTCCGACTCTGTGAGACCCCATAGATGGCAGCCCACCAGGCTCCCCCATCTGTAGGATTCTCCAGGAGGGTATGAAATGATTTGTCATTGTGATTTTTATTTGTATTTCTCTAATGATTAGTGATGGTGAACATTTTTGTGTGTTTCTTGGCTATTTGTGTATTTCTTGGCATATCTTCTTTGGAGAAATATTTATCCAGGTCCTTTTCGTATTTTAAAAATTGGGTTGTCTTTAGTTGTTGAGTTTTAAAAGTTCTTCATACTTTCTGGATACTAGGCATTTATCAGATATGTAATTTTAAATTATTTTCTTTCACTCTGTGGGTTGTCTCTTCACTCTCTGATAGTATCCTTTGATGACTCCAACTTTTAATTTTTGATTAAGTCCAATTTTCTCCTTTGTAACTTAAACTTTTGGTATTATATCTAGGAAACCATTGTCAAATCTTAGGTCATGATTTACAGCTAAGTTTTCTCTTAAGAATTTTAGAGTTTGGGCTCTTATATTTAGGTCTTTGATCTACTTTGTGTTAATTTTTATATACACAGTGAGGAAAAGGCCCAAATTCATTCTTTTTGCATGTGGACATTCAGTTCTCCCAGCATTTGATGAAAAGACTGTTCTTTCCCCATTGAATCATCTTGGCCCCCTTGTCAAAAATCAATTAACTATAAACAGGTTAGTTTATTTCTTGGCTATCAATTCTAGTCTAAGGATCAATATGTCTATTCATAGGCCAGTAACATGCTGTATTTTTTTAATATTTAAAAGATATTTATGAAAAATAAAAGAAAAAGAAACAGCTCCATTGCCCCCTTCCTTGCTTTTTCATGCCATGGCAAGTGTCACCATTATGACGTCTTCATTTCTGTAGGCAAGTATATGCATGCATACGTGCTACGTTGCTTCAGTTGTGTCCAACTCTTTGTGACCCTATGGACTGTGGCCCACCAGGATCCACTGTCCTTGGGATTCTCCAATCAAGAATATTGGGTGGTTTGCCATGCCCTCCTCTAGGGTGTCTTCCCAACCCAGGGATTGATCCCTCGTCTCTTATGTCTCCAGTATGGGCAGGCAGGTTCTTTTTCACTAGCACCACCTGGAACACCTTCTGTCGCGCTACCACTGGAATTAAGTTTTACTCGATTGTTTAGAAGCTAAAAGTACACCTGGGAGTACCATACTGTCTTGATTACTATTTTGAAATTAGAAATTATGAGCCTTCCGATTTTTTTCTATTGTTCTTTAAGATTGTTTTGGCTATTTGGGGTAGACTGGGCATCACATAATGTTTTTACAAATTTTCCTATTATACCAAAGTCAAAATTATGCAGAGTTATTTTAAATTTTATTTCTTTAATTATAGTCTATCCTAGCCATCCCATATGTATGTATGGACCTATTATATTTTTCTGTCTTCTTTTCAAAAATAAATTCCCTATTTATTTTTGTTACTCATTTTCTTATTGAGTTTTCAGTCTTTTAAACATTAATATGCATGGGCATTTTTACCCATGCAAGTTTAGGAAACAACTTCTCAACTCTCATGTGAGATTTTTCCATTGTTTTTATTATTTGACTTAGATGTGGAAATTCTTTAGCTATATAAATGTTCAAATTTTCATAATTTCAATGTTAGAAATATTTTCCTTTTGACCTTCTTCACCTTAAGACATAAAATCACCAATTCTTTCTGATAAAACAATCATGTTTTTTTTTCTGTTACCTTTAAATTGCTGATCTATTTATAATTTATTTTTAAATAAATCATGGTGTAGAGATTCATTTTTATATCTTTTTTTCCAAAACATTGGTCCTTTGGGCTGACATGAAGCCCATTTCTTTATCATATATGCTTCTGATGCATTCATTTGTATTTATAAATTTTAAAACTTCCTCATGAAAAGATATGTAGGCAAAGATCACAGTTATAAGTATACAACTCAGTGAATTTTTACAAAAAGAACACATCTATGCAACCAGGTCCAAAGTAAGTAACTTACCTTTGTCAGTTCCTCAGACATCCTTGTCCCTCCTCTCCAAAATATTTTTTTCCTTAGGGCAACCACTACTCTGACTACTAATACTATAGACTGTTTCTTCCCCGCCAGCTGTCAACTTTATACAAATAGAATTGGAGAAAATTATACACTTGTGTATCTGGATTTTTCACTTGACATGTTTGGATATTCATCCATCATATTGTGTGCATTATAGTGCTTCTGCTCTCATTGTTGCATAGTATTCCTCCTCATGAATACACCACAGTTTGTATATCCATCCTACTGTTGATGGGCATCTGGACAGTTTCCAGTGTATATCTATTATAAGCAGTGCTATTATAAGCATTCTTGTAAATGCCTTTTGTTAAACTTACACATGCATTTCTTTTTTTTTCAATTTATTTTTAATTGGAGGCTAATTACTTTACAATATTGTGGTTTTTGCCATACATTCACATGAATCAGCCATGGGGTTACACATGCATTCCTATTGAACATGGAATTGTTGGCTATGCATACAATTGGTTGTAATAGAGACAGAGACTTTCAGTTTTCCAATGAGACTGTACTAATTTATACTCCAACAATCAATGTACCAACATTTGAAAAACAAGAGTTTCAGAAAAACATCTGCGCCTGCTTTGTTGACTATGCCAAAGCCTTTGACCATGTGGATCACAACAAACTGTGGAAAATTCTTAAAGAGACGGGAATAGCAGACCATCTACCTGCCTCTTGAGAAATCTGTATCCAGGTCAGGAAGCAACAGTTAGAACTGGACATGGAACAACAGACTGGTTTAAAATTGGGAAAGGAGTACATCAAGGCTATATATTGTCACACTGCTTATTTAACTTATATGCAGAGTACATCATGTGAAATGCTGGGCTGGAGGAAGCACAAGCTGGAATCAAGATTGCCAGGAGAAATATCAATAACCTCAGATATGCAGATGACACTACCCTTATGACAGAAAGTGAAGAAGAACTAAAAAGCCTCTTGACAAAAGTGAAAGACGAGAGTGAAAAGTTGGCTTAAAACTCAATATTCAGAAAACTAAGATCATGGCAACTGGTCCCATCACTTCATGGCAAAAAGATGGGAAGCAATAGACAGTGGCTGACTTTATTTTTTTAGGTTCCAAAATCACTGCAGATGGTAACTGCAGCCATGAAATTAAAAGATGCTTGCTCCTTGGAAGAAAAGTTATGACAACCTAGACAGCATATTAAAAAGCAGAGACATTGCTTTGCCAACAAAAGTCCATCTAGTCAAAGCTATGGTTTTGCCAGTGGTCATGTATGTATGTGAGAGTTGGACTATAAAGAAAGCTGAGCACTGAAGAATTGATGCTTTTGAACTGCAGTGTTGGAGAACACTCTTGACAGTCCCTTGAACAGTGAGGAAATCCAACCAGTCCATCCTAAAGGAAATCAGTCCTGAATATTCATTGGAAAGACTGATGCTGAAGCTGAAACTCCAATACTTTGGCCACCTGATGCGAAGAATTGACTCAGTGTAAAAGACCTTGATGTTGGGAAACATTGAAGGTGGGAGGAGAAGGGGACAACAGAGAATGAGATGGTTAGATGGCATCACAGACTCAACGGACATGAGTTTGAGTAAACTCCGGGAGTTGATGGACAGGGAGGCCTGGCATGCTGCAGTCCATGGTGTCTCAAAGAGTCGAAGTGACTGAGCGACTGAACTGAACTGGTCAATGTACCTGAGTTTCAAATATTCTAAATCCTCATAGATGCTTCAGGTCATTGACTTTTCAATTTTAGTGATTTTACTGGCTAAATTGAGGTTTTAATTTGAATTTTCTTGATGAGACGGGTGGGAGTGCATGTTTTTCTTAGAGTTCATATGTTTCTCTGCCATATAGATATCTTTATTTTCTTGCCTGTGTCTTACTTGGTTGTCTGTCTTTTCTTATTGAATATGGTGGTGGTTTAGTTCTTAAATTGTGTCTGACTTTTGTGATCCCTTGGACTGTAGCCTGCCAGGCTCCTCTGCCCATAGGATTTCCCAGGCAAGAATACAGGAGTGAGTTGCCATTTCCTTCTCCAGGGAATCTTCCGGACCTGGGAATTGAACCCACGTCTCCTGCACTGCAGGCAGATTCTTTACCACTTAGCCAGCAGGGAAGCCCTAACTGAATTTAGGAGTTGCTTATATTATTTATATATTCTTTCCATTGTCAGATATATGCATTGCAAATATCTTCTTCCATTTGGTATCCTGATCTTTTTCTGTCTTATAGTGGTTTTTTGGACGTAATTTTTGAACTTCAGTTCAGTTCAGTTGCTCAGTCGTGTCCGACTCTTTGCGACCCCATGAATCTCAGCACGCCAGGCCTCCCTGTCCATCACCAACTCCCGGAGTTCACTCAGACTCATGTCCATCGAGTTGGTAATGCCATCCAGCCATCTCATCCTCTGTCGTCCCCTTCTCCTCCTGCCCCCAATCCCTCCCAGCATCAGAGTCCTTTCCAATGAGTCAACTCTTCGAATGAGGTGGCCAAAGTACTGGAGTTTCAGCTTTAGCATCATTCCTTCCAAAGAAATCCCAGGGCTGATCTCCTTCAGAATGGACTGGTTGGATCTCCTTCCAGTCCAAGGGACTCTCAAGAGTCTTCTCCAACTCCACAGTTCAAAAGCATCAATTCTTAGGCGCTCAGCCTTCTTCACAGTCCAACTCTCACATCCATACATGACCACTGGAAAAACCATAGCCCTGACTAGACGGACCTTCGTTGAATTTAAGATATTAAGATATTTCAATTGGTCATTTTTTCCCTTAGAGTTACTATTTTGTGTGTGTGTCCTTAATAAGAAATCTTAACCTAAGTTCATTAAAATGAATTATTTTTTGCCTTTTATATTGAGAACAGCAATCCATCTCTAATTGCTTTTCTTTATGTGTCAGGCAGGGATTAAGATTTAATATTTTTCATATTGGTACTTACATGGCCCAGGATGATTTATTGGAAAGGCTCTTCTTCTTCACTGCATTGCAGTATCATAAACATGAATCTACTTCTGAACTCTGTTTTTCCCTTTGGTGAGTTTGTAATCCTTGCAATAATACCACATTGCTGTTACTTCTTTTAATTAACTTTGTAAGATTTAATTGGTTTTGTAAAAGATCTTGATAAATAATAGTGTAAGTTTTGTCCTTTAAGTAGAAATGCAACAGGATCTATAAGTAAAGTATTATAATTAAATAATATCAAAGCAAAATCTCTGCATATAAGGTCATATATAAAAATATGTTTTCTCACATCAGCAATAAACAAATTGAAAACAAATTTTAATAAGTATTTTTTCATCATTGTGATTTAAAAATAATCAAATACATAGTAATAAATCTAAAAAAAAAGTTATGCAAGATCTCTCCCCTGAAAAATTTAAAACACTCTTGAGAGAAACTGAAGAAGGTATATATGTGGAACAAAGTACAGAATTAGTGGATTGAAAGACTCACTGTTGTAAAGATGTCTGTTCTCTCCAAAGCTGATGTATGTGGTATACTCTTAAAAAACTCCAAAAGTTTGTGTGACTGTGTATATATGCACACATGGAACTTGATAAGTTATAATTGTAAAGTTTATATGGAAATACAAAGGGCCAAAAATAAAGGAAATTTATTTGAAAATTATTTACTTTGTAAAAAATTCATTGTTTTAAGGTTTATGTTTATTTCATGTTACATTTTATGCTTTCTTTGTTTTTGTGATTTTTTTCTTCTTTGTTATTGTTATAAAATAATAAGATTTTAATATCTTGTAATCTAAGTGCCTATAACCTGAAAGATTGAGAGACTTCAATGAAATTATCTGGATCAGTTACATGTATACACCTCCTTGTTTTTGTTTTTTTGCTAGATTATGGGGTAGCTTTTTCACAGTGATATCAAGGTTTTAAATTCTGGTTTTTTTCTGTTGGAATTTTACGACTCTTTTGAGGACAATAATGTTAACATTTTCTCCCAGAAATTTAGCCATTTATCTAAATTTTTAAATGTGCTTGCACCTATATTTACCCATTAAATTTTTATTATTCTTGAATTTTATTTCTGAGGTTTCTCAGTTTTTTGTTTTTTTTTTTTTTTCAAATTTGGTTATATTTGCCTCCTCAGTTAAGTAAACTTGTGATTATCTTAAAATTTTTTTCTTTTCTGGATGTAGGTTCTGAACTGCACTGTTTTTTGGAGGAAACAGTTTTGTGCTGGTGCCTTGATGATCTTACAGGTGTATATTCACAAAGACCACTTAAGCAAAGATTGACCCACGGTTGGTAGGAGTCCAGACAGAACATTTTGTGAGCGTACGAGAACATAAGAGGATGGGAGCCTTGTAAGTTGCTCCTATAAAACCATTTCTCATATGTTTCCTGGTCTATGAAAAGGCTGGCATGACATAGTTTCTTACTGCCAGCTGGGTCCTGACAAGGGTCAGTCTCTGCCTGTTGACCTCAGATTACAGCTGCATGCTGTGAAACTGACTAGTAAACCATGTCTTTGGTTCCTCAGCAACAGAGACTCTCATCCACTTGCTGTCATCTGACTCGTTTCCATGCAGCCCTGTGCAAGGGCTAGGAAGCCGCACCTGGCTCACCTTTGCTTTCACTGCCAATGTGAGAAATAAACAGCTTGAACCTAAAAAAGGGCTTGTTTCTTTATCAGACGAATCCATCAAGCTTGGCCTTGCCTTGTGTATTTTACTCTTTTTCAATATATAAGTTTTAAACTTTTGTTTTTCTTAACTTCTTTCTGTTTCTTTTGTTTAGTTAAACATTTTGAGTTATATTTAAGGTTGAATTTTATTAGTCTCCATCTCATAAGAAAGTTCTTAGCTATAAAAGTGTTTTAAGAATTTTCTTCTGTGCACAGTTTTAGCATATCTTGTAAGATTTAATGTTTTATTTTCTTTATAATTGTTTTCTAGATTTTTATCTCTTTCTTGACTCAACTTTTACCTATTCAAAAATACCTAACCATTCTTTATTCGTTTTTTGTGATTGCTTTCTGGTTATTTCACAGATCAGAGAATGTAATTTGTATAGTTAGGATTCCCTTCATTTGATTTTATTGGATTTTTCTTTGTGATCTACATGGTTCAATTTTGTCACTATTTCATGAATGCTGGAAACACACTCATTAGTTTCTTCAGAATGTCTGTCTTCTCACTTGTTTGTGTCTGTTGGACACAAAGTCTGACAGTTAACGATCTCCCCATCTCTCTTACTGTTGTGTTTAAATTCATCTCTCCTTCATTTCTTGTCCCTGAGGATTTTTATAAGAGTGACTTTATTACTGAGCATAACTTTTGTCATGATTCCTTGTCTTAACAGCTTCTGCCTTCAGTCCAAGCTTATTAGATTTTAATATCACAAACCCTACCTCTGTTTTTCTTGGGATTTTCTACTATGTGTTCCTAGATCCTTTTGTTTATAAACTTTGGTAGAACTGCCAGCAAGAAATAACATACTGTTGGATATTGATTTATTTCCTCTGTGGCATTAATTGACTTTACTTCCCTTACATATAAACATACAGGCATAATTTTACACACAGGAACAAGCTTCTTGAACAACTGTGATTCATTAATTCTCTCCTCTGCATTTTTGGTCTGGTTCTTCCCTTCCCCTGATCTTTCCCTTCCTTCCAGTTCAGGCCCTTCTTTCATGCAGAGAAACCATGATGACAGGTACTGTTTATCTTCTGATTTCCCCTATGCTGCACACACACATCATCCTTGTTTACTTCTGTGTTTGTGAATATATCTGCATTTACACGCCTGGTCCCCTACACACCCACTTCAAAATTCATATCTTACTTAGCCTCTGCATGTCTCCTGAATTTGTGTGCTGGCATCTCTGAATTCCATATTTCACTTTTTCCCCTTTAATTTCCTAAAGTCTTAGGAAATTTAAACATTTCTAAAAAAAAAAAAATTAAAAATTTTACCCACTTTTAAAAATTGGTTTCCATTGGATGATTACTCTAAATGACTTTGTCTACCATGTTTAGAAACTAGAAGTTCTACTTCAGAATTCAGCTTCATTTTGTATTAGTTTTTGTAAAATTGGTATGTCTATGAAAAGAATTTTTATCCTTTCCTCTTGTTCATTTCTTATTTTTGAGTCTCCAGCAACATTATATGTTTCTGTATATTTCCTCTAGGAGTGACTGGTTTGATCTCCTTGCAGTCCAAGGGACTCTCAAGAGTCTTCTCCAACACCACAGTTCAAAATCATCAATTCTTCAGTGCTGAGCTTTCTTTATAGTCCAACTCTCACATCCATACATGACTACTGAAAAAAACATAGCTTTGACTAGACAGGCCCTTGTCAGTAAAGTAATGTCTCTGCTTTTTAATATGCTGTCTAGTGGTAAAGTACCTGCTTGCCAATGCAGGAGACAGAAGAAACACAGGTTTGATCCCTGGGTTGGGAAAATCCCCTGGAGGAGGGCACAGCACCCCACTGCAGTACTGTTGCCTGGAGAATCTCATGGACAGAGGAGCCTAGTGGGCTAAAGTCCATAGGGTTTCACAGAGTCACACATGACTGAAATGACCTAGCATACCTACACATCTGAACTAGAATTTAGTTATATTTTTATATATGAGATTTTCCTATTTTACAATATTAATGTAACATATATATGGTCTTAATATCTCTTCTGATTTTGTTTCCTTTTTTTGCTATTTAGCCTTACCTTTGTAATTTTAGGATTGTTTTATGTATGAATATGTGTACGTGTGGGTCCATCTGTTAGCGATGTGGAATTCATAGATTCTGCTTTTGGGTTTTGTAGTGGTTCTTTTTTTAATTCTTTATATCACACTTAGCCTTCTGCTCCTGAATTTAGAACTCTTACAGAGCATCTGTTGCCTCTGTTATGACTAAGAGAAAATTACCACTCTCCCACTTCCTCTCTCTTCCCTCCACCTCCAGACTTTTCTTGGTTTTCCACTTATTTTTAGTCCTTTTGGTGGTTCCTTTCACAACTCCAAGTAAAACTCAGAGGTTCCTTTTCTTGGCTTACCCACTCGGTGCTGTGACAGATGAAGAAATGGCTGCCCTTACATTGTCTTCTTCCTGCTTTGATCCTGCTGACTTTGGAGTGAGTTTTACTTTTTTGAGGTTCTTCAAATATACCTTCTGGAACCAATTTGTCTTCAGAATATTGTCTAAACTTGTACTGAAATATTTTCCTCTTTACTGTCACTCCATTTACTGGTATTTCTTTCATCATTTGGATATCCATATTCAAGTTGTTGTGTGTGTGTGTGTTTTTTTTTTTAACCAACAATGGGCTATGCTAATATACTCCTGATCTATTTCCTAACATGAGCTCTTCCACCTCATGACATATATTTAAGCTACAGCCTCTTTTATGTGATTTCCTGTGTCCAAGTTTCTTTCCTGCAGCATATAACATGAAAATGCTTTTGTTGCTTTCTGAGGGAGATCCAAGGCAGGTTGTTGCCTTGTCTCTGTCCTTATCTGTTATTTGTTTCGTTACATCAAGAATGGATGAAGAATGGTTTTCTTTTTTTTTAATATAAATTTATTTATTTTAATTGGAGGTTAATTACTTTACACTAATCTCAGCTGTTTTCTGTGTCTACGTAGATAATTTTGTGCTAGTTTTGGAGTGTAATACCTTTCCCTTTAGGTTTGCAGACTTTTTTTTTTTTCAAGTTTAGGAAAATATTTTCTATTATATCTTTGAATGCACTACCTTTTTTCTCTGATGGGGTCCTGTGTATGGACAGCTATGATCTTGTGTTAGATGTGTCTGCACTCCACCTTATGTTATCTCCCCTTCAACTGCATTCATCAGCCTGCCTTTTCCCTTCTGCACTCATAGAGAAGGTCTCAGATGCTTCCTGTTAATGAGTAACTTGGCTTTACCACAATTTGTTCTGTTGTGTGGGTGTGCCAGTCACTCAGTTGTATCTGACTCTTTGCTTCCCCATGGACCATAGCCTGCCAGGCTCCTCTGTCCATGAAATTCCCCAGGCAAGAATACTGGAGTGAGTAACCATTTCCTTCTCCACGGGATATTCCTAACCCAGGGATCGAACTTGTGTTTCCTGAATTTCAGGCAGATTCTATACCATCTGAACCATATATATAATCCAGTGAAATTCCCAAACCAACTTTTTTGCCAACTCAATGTATACTTTTTCAGATTCTTTTCCATTATAGGTTAATTTAAAATATTGAAAATATGAGTATAGTTCCTTGTGCTATACAGGAGGTCCTTGTTGGTTACCTATTTTATATAAAATAGTCTGTATATGTTAATACAAAAAAAATTTATCCCTCTCCACCCCTCTCCCCTTTGGTAGCCATAAATTTGCTTTCTGTGTCTGAGGATCTGTTTCTGTTTTGTATGTAAGTTCATTTGTATTATTATTTTTTAGATTCCACAAATAAGTGATATCACATGGTGTTTGTCTTTATCTATCTATCTAGCTAACCTCAGTATGATAATCTCTAAGTCTTTTCATGTTGTTGCAAATGATATTATTTCATTCTTTTTAGGGCTGAGTAATATTCCATTGATGCTTTTGAACTGTGGTCTTGGAGAAGACTCTTGAGAGTCCCTTGGACTGCAAGGAGATCCAACTAGTCCATCCTAAAGGAGATCAGTCCTGTATGTTCTTTGGAAGGACTGATGCTAAAGCTGAAACTCCAATACTTTGGCCACCTCATGTGAAGAGTTGACTCATTGGAAAAGACTCTGATGCTGGGAGGGATTGGGGGCAGGAGGAGAAGGGGACGACAGAGGATGAGATGGCTGGATGGCATCACCAACTCGATGGGCACAAGCTTGAGTGAACTCTGGGAGTTGGTGATGGACAGGGAGGCCTGGCATGCTGCAATTCATGGCATCGCAAAGAGTCAGACACAACTGAGCGACTGAACTGAACTGAATATTCCATTGTATATATGTACCACGTCATCTTTATCCATTCATCTGTTGATGGACACTTAGGTTGTTTCCATGTCTTGGCTATTTTAAGCAGTGCTACTATGAACATTGTCGTGAATGTATCTTTTTCAGTTAGGGTTTTCATCTTCTGGATATATGCCTAAGAGTAGGGTTGCAGGATCATATGGTAGCTCTATTTTTAATTTTTTTAAGGAACCTCTGAATTGTGCTCTGAGGCTTCCCTGGTGGCTCAGTGGCGTCTTTCCTGGAGTAGGAAATGACAATCAATGCTAGTAGCCTTGCCTGTAAAATTCTATAGACAGAAGAGCCTTGTGGTCTGTAGCTCATGGGGTTGCAGAGTTGGACACAACTGAGCACACTGGCACGCATACTATGTTCCATAGTGGCTGCACCATTTATTTATTTATTTAGTACTATATTTATGTAGGTCTACATAGAACCATTCAACTTCAGATTCTTCAGCATTACTGGTTAGGGCATAGACTTGGATTACTGTGATATTGAATCATTTGTCTTGGAAACGAATAGAGATCGTTCTGTTGTTTTTGAGATTGCACCCAAGTACTGCATTTTGGACTCTCTTGTTGACTATGAGGGCTACTCAATTTCTTCTAAGGGATTTTTGTCCACAGTAGTAGATACAATGGTCATCTGAGTTAAATTCACGCATTGCAGTGCATTTTAGTTCACTGATTCCTAAAATGTCAATGTTCACTCTTGCCATCTCCTGTTTGACCACTTCCAATTTGCCTTGATTCATGGACCTAATATTCCAGGTTCCTATTCAACATTGTTCTTTACAGTATTGGACTTTACTTCCATCACCACTCACATTCACAACTGGGTATTGTTTTTGCTTTGGCTCCATCTCTTCATTCTTTCTGGAGTTATTTGTCCACTGATCTCCAGTAGCATACTGGGCACCTAACGACCTGGGGAGTTCATCTTTCAGCATCCTATCTTTCTGCTTTTTTTAAAAATTGTTTATGGGATTTTCAAAGCAGGAATACTTAAGTGCTTTGCCATTCCCTTCCCCAGTATCATTAAATTAGACAAGGCTGTAGTCCATGTGATCAGTTTGATTAGTTTTCTGTGATTGTGATTTTCATTCTGTCTGCCCTCAGATGGATGAGAATAAGGGGCTTATGGAAGCTTCCTGATGGGAAAGACTAAAGGGGAAACTGGGTCTTATTCTGGTGGATGGGGTCATGCTCACTTCAGTTCAGTCGCTCAGTCATGTACGACTCTTTGTGACCCCATGAATCGCAGCATACCAGGCCTCCCTGTCCATCACCAACTCCCAGAGTTCACCCAGGCTCATGTCCATTGAGTTCGTGATGCCATCCAGCCATTTCATCCTCTGTCGTCACCTTCTCCTCCTGCCCACAATCCCTCCCAGCACCAGGGTCCTTTCCAATGACTCGACTCTTTGCATGACGTGGCCAAAGTATTGGAGTTTCAGCTGCAGTATCAGTCCTTCCAATGAATATTCAGGACTAAACTCCTTTAGGATGGACTAGTTGGATCTCCTTGCAGTCCAAGGGACTCTCAAGAGTCTTCTCCAACACCACAGTTCAAAAGCATCAATTCTTTGGCGCTCAGCTTTCTTCACAGTCCAACTCTCACATCCATACATGACCACTAGAAAAACCATAGCCTTGACTAGACAGACCTTTGTTGGCAAAGTAATGTCTCTGCTTTTTAATATGCTATCTAGGTTGGTTATAACTTTTCTTCCAAAGAGTAAACGTCTTTTAATTTCATGGCTGCAATTACCATCTGCAGTGATTTTGGAGGCCCCAAATATGAAGTCTGACACTGTTTCCCCATCTATTTCCCAAGAAGTGATGGGACCGGATGCCATGATCTTCGTTTTCTGAATGTTGAGCTTTAAGCCAACTTTATAACTCTCCTCTTTCACTTTTATCAAGAGGCTTTTTAGTTCTTCTTCACTTTCTGCAATAAGGGTGGTGTCATCTGCATATATGAGGTTACTGATATTTCTCCCAGCAATCTTGATTCCAGCTTGTGCTACCTCCAACCCAGCGTTTCTCATGATGTACTCTAGATATAAGTAAAATAAGCAGGGTAACAATATACTGTACTTGCTGTACTCCTTTTCCGATTTGGAACCAGTCTGTTGTTCCATGTCCAGTTCTAACTGTTGCTTCCTGAGCTGCATACAGGTTTCTTAAGAGGCAGGTCAAGTGGTTTGGTATTTCCATCTCTTTCAGAATTTTCCACAGTTTATAGTGATCCACACAGTCGAAGGTTTTGGCATAGTCAATATATCAGAAATAGATGTTTTTCTGGAACTTTCTTGCATTTTCCATGATCCAGCGGATGTTGGCAATTTGTTCTCTGGTTCCTCTGCCTTTTCTAAAACCAGTTTGAAAATCTGTAAGTTCACGGTTCATGTATTGCTGAAGCCCGGCTTGGAGAATTTTAGGATTACTTTACTGGCGTGCGAGATGAGTGCAATTGTGCGGTAGTTTGAGCATTCTTTGGCATTGCCTCTCTTTGGGATTGGAATGAAAACTGACCTTCTCCAGTCCTGTGGCCACTGCTGAGTTTTCCAAATTTGCTGGCATATTGAGTGCAGCACTTTCACAGCATCATCTTTCAGGATTTGGAATAGCTCCACTGGAATTCCATCACCTCCACTAGCTTTGTTCATAGTGATGCTTTCTAAGGCCCACTTGACTTCACATTCCAGGATGTCTGGCTCTAGGTCAGTGATCACACCATCGTGATTATCTGGGTCATGAAGATCATTTTGTACAGTTCTTCTGTGTATTCTTGCCACCTCTTCTTAATGTCTTCTGCTTCTGTTAGGTCCATACCATTTCTGTCCTTTATCGAGCCCATCTTTGCATGAAATGTTCCTTTGGTATCTCTAATTTTCTTGAAGAGATCTCTAGTCTTTCCCATTCTGTTGTTTTCCTTTATTTCCTTGCATTGACACTGAGGAAGACTTTCTTATCTCTCCTTGCTATTCTTTGGAACTATGCATTAAGATGTTTATATCTTTCCTTTTCTCCTTTGCTTTTTGCTTTTCTTCTTTTCACAGCTATTTGAAAGGCCTCCTCAGACAGCCATTTTTTTTTTTTTTTTTGCATTTCTTTTCCATGGGGATGGTCTTGATCTCTGTCTCCTGTACAATATCACCAAACTCTGTCCATAGTTCATCAGGCACTCTATCAGATCTAGTCCCTTAAATCTATTTCTCACTTCCACTGTATAATCATAAGGGATTTGATTTAGGTCATACCTGAATGGTCTAGTGGTTTTCCCTACTTTCTTCAATTTAAGTTCGAATTTGGCAATAAGGAGTTTGTGATCTGAGCTACAGTCAACTCCTGGTCTTGTTTTTGCTGACTGTATAGAGCTTCTCTATCTTTGGCTACAAAAAATATAATCAATGTGATTTCAGTGTTGATCATCTGGTGATGTCCATATGTAGTCTTCTCTTGTATTGTCAGAAGAGAGTGTTTGCTATGACCAGTGCGTTCTCTTGGCAAAACTCTTAGCTTTTGCCCTGCTTCATTCAGTACTCCAAGGCCTATTTTGCCTGTTACTCCAGGTGTTTCTTGACTTCCTACTTTTGCATTCCAGCCCCCTATGATGAACAGGACATCTTTTTTGGGTGTTAGTCCTAGAAGGTCTTGTAGGTCTTCATAGAACCATTCGACTTCAGCTTCTTTGCTTTACTGGTTGGGGCATAGGCTTGGATTACTGTGATATTGAATGGTTTGCCTTGGAAATGAGCAGAGATCATTCCATCGTTTTTGAGATTGCATCCAAGTACTGCATGTCAGACTCTTTTGTTGACCATGATGGCTACTCCATTTCTTCTAAGCGATTCCTGCCCACCATAGTAGATATAATGGTCAGTTCAGTTCAGTTCAGTTGCTCAGTCATGTCCGACTCTTTGTGACCCCATGAATCACAGCACGCCAGGCCTCCCTGGCCATCACCAATTCCCGGTGTTCACTCAAACTCACATCCATTGAGTCAGTGATGCCATCCAGCCATCTCATCCTCTGTTGTCCCCTTCTCCTCCTGCCTCCAATCCCTCCCAGCATCAGAGTCTTTTCCAAGGAGTCAGCTCTTCACATGAGGTGGCCAAAGTACTGGAGTTTCAGCTTCAGCATCATTCCCTCCAAAGAAATCCCAGGGCTGATCTCCTTCAAAATGTACTGGTTGGATATCCTTGCAGTCCAAGGGACTCTCAAGAGTCTTCTCCAACACCACAGTTCAAAAGCATCAATTCTTCAGCATTAGCTTTCTTCACAGTACAACTCTCACATCCATACATGACCACTGGAAAAACCATAGCCTTGGCTAGACAGAACTTTGTTGGCAAAGTAACATCTCTGCTTTTCAATATGCAATCTATATTGGTCATAACTTTCTTTCCAAGGAGTAAGTGTCTTTTAATTTCATGGCTGCAGTCACCATCTGCAGTGATTTTGGAGTGCAAGAAAATAAAGTCTGACTTTGTTTCCACTGTTTCCCCATCTGTTTCCCATGAAGTGATGGGACCTGATGCCATGATGTTCATTTTCCAAATGTTGAGTTTAAAGCCAACTTTTTCACTCTCCTCTTTCACTTTTGTCAAGAGGCTTTTTAGTTCCTCTTCACTTCCTGCCATAAGGGTGGTGTCATCTGCATATCTGAGGTTATTGATATTTCTCCCGGCAATCTTGATTCCAGCTTGTGCTTCATCCAGTCCAGCGTTTCTCATGATGTACTCTGCATATAAGTTAAATAAACAGGGTGACAATATATAGCCTTGACGTACTCCTTTTCCTATTTGGAACCAGTCTGTTGTTCCATGTCCAGTTCTAACTGTTGCCTCCTGACCTGCATACAGATTTCTCAAGAGGCAGGTCAGGTGGTCTGGTATTCCCTTCTCTTTCAGAATTTTCCACAGTTTATTGTGATCCACACAGTCAAAAGCTTTGGCATAGTCAATAAAGCAGAAATAGATGTTTTTCTGGAACTCTCTTGCTTTTTCCATGATCCAGCAGTGTTGGCAATTTGGTCTCTGGTTCCTCTGCCTTTTCTAAAACCAGCTTGAACATCAGGAAGTTCACGGTTCACGTATTGCTGAAGCCTGGCTTGGAGAATTTTGAGCATTATTTTACTAGCGTGTGAGATGAGTACAATCGTGTGGTAGTTTGAGCATTCTTTGGCATTGCCTTTCTTTGGGATTGGAATGAAAATTGACCTTTTCCCGTTCTGTGGCCACTGCTGAGTTTTCCAAATTTGCTGGCATATTGAGTGCAACATTTTCACAGCATTATCTTTCAGGATTTGAAATAGCTCAAATATAATGGTCATCTGAGTTAAATTCACCCATTCCAGTCCATTTTAGTTCGCTGATTCCTAAAATGTCGATGTTCACTCTTGCTATCTCCTGTTTGACCACTCCTAATTTGCCCTGATTCATGGACCTAACATTCCACGTTCCTATTCAGTATTGCTCTTTACAGCATTGGACCTTGCTTCTATCACCAGTTGTACGTCATGGCTGTATACTGTCGCCCTGCTTATTTAACTTATATGCAGAGTACATCATGAGAAACTCTGGTCTGGATGAAGCACAAGCTAGAATCAAGATTACCAGGAGAAATATTAATAACCTCAGATATGCAAACAACACCACCCTTATGACAGAAAGCAAAGAAGAACTAAAGAGCCTCTTGATGAAAGTGAAAGTGGTAAATGAAAAAGTAGGCTTAAGCTCAACATTCAGGAAACTAAGATCATGGCATCTTGTCCCATCACTTCATGGCAAATAGGTGGGGAATCACTGGAAACAATGAGAGAGTTTATTTTGGGGGCTCCAAAATCACTGCAGATGGTGACTGCAGCCATGAAATTAAAAGATGCTTGCTCCTTGGAAGAAAAGCTATGACTAACCTTGACAGCATATTAAAAAGCAGAGGCATTACTTTGCCAACAAAAGTCCATCTAGTCAAAGCTATGGTTTTTTCATAGTCATGTATGAATGTGAGAGTTGGATTCTAATGAAAGCTGAGTGCTGAAAATTTGATGCTTTTGAACTGTGGTATTGGAGAAAACTCTTTAGAGTCTCTTGGCCTGCAAGGAGATCAAACCAGTCCATCCTAAAGGAAATTAGTCCCGACTATTCACTGGAAAGACTGATCCTGAAGCTGAAACTCCAATACTTTGGCCACCAGATTCAAAGAACTGACTCATTGGAAAGACCCTGATGATGGGAAAGATTGAAGGTAGGAGGAGAAGGGGATGACAGAGGATGAGATTGTTGGAGAGCATCACCGATCCGATGGACGTAAGTTTGAGTGAACTCTGGAAGTTGCTGATGGACTCGGAGGCCTGGCATGCTGCCAGGTCTCAAAGATTTGGACAACACTGAATGACTGAATTGAACTGAATGATATTTATGTAAATACCATTTTTTTTTTTTTCATCTTGTATGTGCTTGAAGTGTGTAGTCTGTCTTGATCATCTTTCTGTCTGATGTAGATGAAACAGATTTTCTTTGATAACTTTCCCCTCCCCTCTGAGACCTGCTTTTGTTTCTCATGGAGCTCTAGTTTTCCCTGAGGTTGTACTGACTCTCTGGTTTTTCTGTATCAGGGGCGGACAGTGTGCATGGCCTGGGCTGTGGTGACTTTCCTGCTGCTTACTTGAGTACTGTGCATCTAGCTTCCTTCATCCTGTCAGGGGACAGAATTCCCTTCAGAATTCCCCTCTCCCAGAAGAGAGGTCTGAAGTTCTTCTGCTTCTGATAGCTGTTTCTCCCTGGTGCTGGCTATCTCTGGAGACAGAGAGGCTACTAGTTTGTGTTTCTACCCAGTTCTCCTACTTCTGCAGCATTCTTTCAGATCCACTTGGAGTAGAAGGCTGAAAAGATATTTGGAAGTGGGTCTGAGTCCCCTGAAAGAAGCCTTCAGGGAGTGGAGAGGTTTTACATGTTCTTCTTCTAGTTTTCTTCTCCCATTTCCCACTGACTTAGATTGTTTTCCTATATATTTTCTGTTTGACTAATTGCTGCTTTTGTATTTTCACTCCTCTTCTCTGGGGAAAAATGGCAGTGACTGGGGAAAGTTTTCCCTGGGTGGACATTTTCTAGTGATTTCTCAGCCCTGCCCAAACCACACTTACTTGACATTTCTCTCCTTTCATTATGCATAATCCTCCCCCAACCTCTCACACATAATTATGCATCTAACCTTTCCTCTCTAATGTTTCCTTCAGATGCAGGGTGGGGACTGTGGTAAGACATTATGCCACCCTGAGGGGCTCCCTGGAAGTTTCTATCTCTGTGATAGGACAGCAGCCCTTTTGGTTGTTACACTGTGGGTGTGGGGTTGTTTTTTTCCACCATTCAATATTTTAGGTCTCCTGGAATATAGGCTTTGGTTTCTCTCTTTACTCTGTAATTTTAAACTGTAATTCCTGGAATTTGGCTTTTTTTTTTTTTTTTTAAGTTTCAAGCAAAGTTTAATAACCCAAGTATAGAGGAAACCACATTAAACATAATTTATATTTCTTATCATAAAACACCATATATTCAAAATAAATGTAAAAGATGTTAAGGTTAGATATTTCTTTGTTCCCTTTCTTTATGAGAACAGTCTTGGGATAACATTAAATAAAATAAAAAATAATTTAAAATGTAGAACATTCTGTACTGAAACAAAGACTGAAGGTCTATAAGGCCAATATAAAAGCTAAAATGGAAATTAACAAGAAAGCTGCATCTTCAAGGGGTATTAATTTTAGATTACTGATGCTCTATCAGTATGTGTGCATTGTGACAAAGATGGTGGAAATTTAAAATAAAAAACAAAAAAGTTGGAACAAATTAAAGAGGATAATAAAATCAATATAACTGTTATTTTCCAAAAATTAAAACTGTCCAATGTGTAACTCAAACCATCATTCTTTAGAAAAGTATATATATATATATATATATATATATATATATATATATAATATGTATATATATAAAAGCATTATTTATTGTACCATGCTGTATTAAGACAAAATATTAAAAAAAAAATTCATGGTATAAGGATAAAGTCTGTAGTTTATTTAGATTTTGAAATGCAACAAAAGGTTTCCGATCACTCATCTAGCTGAAAAAGAAACTGTAGTTACTAGAATTAGTAAACACTTTTGGTTTGTAAAATTGTAATGAGCCATGTTCATTAAAAAGTAACTCAAGATAAAATAAGCAATTAAAATGCCCATTTCTTTAGTTTCTCTGGATACTGTTTAATTATCCAATCTATCAAGATTCTAGAAAGAGAAGGATTAAACCAGATTTTACAGTTCCAAAGATACCCAATTTCCTTTTATTGTCAAAAATTAAAATTTTCAATTATGAGATGATTATGACACAACCATATCAAACCTAAAAATCTAAAACTTTTTTTACTTTGAGAAATCAAAAATACCAAATAGATTGTAAGTCCTCTATGTTAACTGAAGTGTATATGTAAAGTAAAATACAATTAAGCTTTAAAACGTGGAATATACATTTTGTATAAGCATTATGTTCTTGGGAATGTAATCTACAGAGTATCTTCTGACTAAAACTTCAAAACCTTGATACTTGCACATGAAAAAATCATAAAAAATATCTAAGTACACCTGTACAAAGAAACTGATACCAATATGCATACTTCCATATAGAAGTGAATGCTTCAACAGTTATGTATTTTGGTAAAAGTTTTGAAAGTATGCATATTTTTTAAAGTAATTAGGCTTTTAAATAGTGGAGTCTTAGACTATCCAATTTTTATTACTTTTCTCAAAAAGAAAAAGTCGATATAATGCAAAATGAAAATCAAGGGTATATGGCATATCATTCTTTAAAAGGTGGTTTCTTTTTTCCCCTCATAGGACACACTAATTTATTTAAGCCATAATCTCTTGACATTTAAACTTTTAAGTTCACTCTGCCTGTAAAATATACTCAGATTCCCTGCTGAAGTGCCATGACTATGCTGAAAAACTTAGAAACAGTATGAGTAAATTTCACACAATTACTAATTTCCTAAGAATGTACAATGATATCAGTTAGGAAACAATTGTGTGAAAGTCTCTTTTTTTTATTTTCCTTTTAAACTTGGTGTAGGTGGAATAGCAAGATGGACTCTGTTTTATTACTGCACTACTATTTAAATTATCATTAGTTTTCTTGAGTAACTGTTTTCCTTTTGTTTATCCATTTTCTTCTCTAATTGTTAATTTTGCATCTCTGCTCTCTGGAACTCAGAAGGTCTAGGAGACAGAAGCATTTTCTACAAATAAGAAATGGGAGAGAAGGAGGGGCTACTGTGCCTGGGAAGGCCTTGCTGAATCCTGCTTGCTTTCAGTTCCTACTTTCCTCTGATACTTCTCAATTCTCAAACCAGGGGACAGGACAATAAAGAGAATACGTTTTGGATAGAAAGAGTAATTATAAGTTGGCAGGGGAACTCAGTTTTAGGAGGTTTCAATTTCAGTAGCAGAGCCAAGATTGAAATTCAGGACAGCATGACTCTAGACACAGTGATCTTGTGATGATTTCTAGCTGTTTCTCCATAGCTCCTTCCTTGATGGCTCCAGACACTCTTGTAGGCCCAAACCTTTGATAATGACAGTTCATGATATAGCTGCGCCTTGCAAGTTACAAGGTTATTTCTTGAAAACATTTGTTTAGTTCAGTTCAGTCACTCAGTCGTGTCCGACTCTTTGCAGCCCCATGAACCGCAGCACACCAGGCCTCCCTGCCCATCACCAACTCCCGGAGTCCACCTAAACCCATGTCCATTGAGTCAGTGATCCCATCCAATCATCTTATCCTCTGTCGTGCCCTTCTCCTCCTGCCCTCAATCTTTCCCAGCATCAGGGTCTTTTCAAATGAGCCAGCTCTTTGTACCAGGTGGCCAAAGTATTGGAGTTTCGGCTTCAACATCAGTCCTTCCAATGAACACCCAGGACTGATCTCCTTTAGGATGGACTGGTTGAATCTCCTTGCAGTCCAAGTGACTCTCAAGAGTCTTCTCCAACACAGTTCAAAAGCATCAATTATTCTGTGCTCAGCTTTCTTTATAGTCCAACTCTAGCCTGCCTTATTTCTCTCCTTTCACCTTTTGCTACATTTCATATCGATCCCAATAACTATGTGATTTGCTCTGGAAGTCTTTCATCTGTAGCCTCTGGGAGAGGACCAGATGATGCATTTTGAGGCTACCAAGGCATCCATCTACATAGTTTCTTACAAGCAAATCAAGCATTTTCACTATGCTTTTTCACTATGCTGAACAAAACAGTTCTATTCCCTCTGAGCATGAATGAATCAATGACTATTGACTGTTGTCTCTCTTTGCAAGCAGACATTACATCTTTAGTTCAAAACTATTTATGGAGCTTGTCATATGGATGAGATGTTGTGCTGGATTCTAGGAATGAACAAAGATTTTCCCAGAGCTTATGGGCAGATGGTGGAGAAAAAGTAGGACCTTCTTATCATGCTTGAGAGAAGCTCCAGATTTCCTCTGTGATAACCTGCCCTGACCCCCTGGGGCTCCACCTCCTCCTGCTTTGAATTTCCCTGTGGACTGTAGCCTGCCAGACTCCTCTGTCCATGGGATTTTCCAGGCAAGAATACTGGAATGGGTTGCCATGTCCTCCTCCAGGGGATCGTCCCAACCCAGTAATTGAACCCGGTCTCCTGCATTGCAGGCAGATTCTTTACCAACTGAGCTATGAGGGAAGCCCCCACCCACAGCATCCCCCTCCTTTCTGCTGCTCTCTGCCTCAGGACTCAGCATCTATGATTCCTCTCCCTATGTCTTTTCTGACTTGGATCTTCTCATGTCTCACAGCTTGATCCTTCAGATGCCTGGTCAAGGGCATCCCCTTAAGAAATCACTTCCTGAACACTGTAGTAAGATAATCCCAGTTGCTTCCTTCCTTCTTTTCATTTCCCCTCCGTTTGCTTGGTTTTCTTTTTCCACAGAAATGTTATTGCCTGAAATGAAGGTGCTTATTCATATGTTTGGTTTTTTTTTTCTGTTTCTTTACTGTAATGTTTCCCCAGGCACTTAATCTTGCTTAATTCTGTCCTCCCAGTATTGGAATGACTACCTTGAAGGGGGCACTTGATAAATGAATAAAGCAATGAGTAAATAAATGTGTCATTTATAAAGGCATTTGGCTGAAAGTTACAGAAAATGCATTCACAAGGACTGAAACAAATTTGGGTTTATTTCTCTGTGTAATATAAGTTCAGAGAAGATTTTGCAACCTTAGGTCAATTCATGGTTGATTGATGTAATTTCTGATGTCTTTGAAGTTCATTCAGCATGGCTCTCATTGAATTATCTCTCAAGAAGCTGCAGTATTTTGATGACATATATTTGAATATTAGAAGACATAATTAAAATAACTGAAAGAGTTTTCTCTGGTTCTGTAACTTATGGTATGCAATTATAAAATATCCTGTCTTTTAACATTTATTTTCTGGAACTAGTTTTTATCCTGCCTTTGATGAAAGCTTGAGCAGGCCCATAAATGTGTTCTTGGACACCACAAAATCCTCTGATCAATAATTAAAGTTGTTGGTAACAAGTAGTTAAAACATCAATGCCTGCTGCTGACTATACAGTCTACATTCTGGGAAAGAGGCTGGGTTCCTTCTCTCTGTGCCAATTCTCCTTCTCCTTGAAGATGGGGAAGACTAAAGGGCACAGGGAATTTGATTGGTCCTTTCTTGATTTGGGCTCAAACTCTCTGAATTTGCTGATGTTTTAAAGTAACTTCATTTCTTGTGAGTGTCTTTAATGGTTCCTCAAAGTGGCTTGTATGTTGTATAACAAAGCATCCCAGGAGATATGGGCTTAAAATAACCACAGTTTTATTATATCTTACAATTTTGTGGGCCAGGAATTTGGGCAGTACTCAGCTTGAAGATTCTCCAGTTCCTATAGCCTAGATTGGGGTCAGTTTTACTTTGACACTGAGCTGGTGCTCAGTCTCAGGTGACCTGTCACCTGTAACTCCTTTGTTTGATAACTGACCACTCCCATGGCTCACAATGTACCTCAGCCTCCATCCCCGGTCCCTAACCATTTGTAGCTTCTCTTTGCTAGGACCTGCCTTCCCTTCCAGCTGGCCCTCAAGAGCAGACCCTAAGGTGGCCCCAGCTGGCTCTCTTCCACCTGGACAGAACATCTGGTCCAGAGGAAGCAACTCAGGTTCCTTTTGTCCTGATGACTTCCCAGATGTAACCGCTTCCCCACAGCTCATGAGTCAGCACTCTGAGTCTCTCTCTGACTCTGGATTCCATGGGCTGAAGTCAGACTCCCCATCACAAGAAATCATCTGGTTAGAGGGAAGGGAAAGCCCTTACAGAGACAGGTATAACTTCGTTTTATACTGACAGTGTGGTTAATGCAGGGACATTGGGGTATATAAATAAATCATGCTATATTTATAGCTTTCTTAGCTAGAAGTTTTCCCTGGTGGCTCAGATGGTAAAGCATCTGCCTGCAGTGTGGGAGACCCGGGTTCGATCCCTGGGTTGGGAAGATCCCCTGGAGAAGGAAATGGCAACATACTCCAGTACTCTTGCCTGGAAAATTCCATGGACTGAGAGGCTCCTGAGAGCCTGGTAGCAGAGCCTGGTTAGGCTACAGTCTATGGGGTCGCAAAGAGTCGGACACGACTGAGCAACTTCACTTAGTTAGCCCTTAATATACTTAATAAGTTGCATACTCTGCATACTTAATTGGAGAAGGAAATAGCAACCCACTCCGGTATTCTTGCCTGGAGAATCCCAGGGACAGAGGAGGCTGGTGGGCTGCCATCTATGGGGTCGCACAGAGTCAGACACGACTGAAGCGACTTAGCAGCAGCAGCAGCAGCAGCATGCATACTTAAAGTGTAAGTTTTTTTAAATTAGTTTTTTACTGGAGTGTAATTGATTTACAATATTGTGTTCATTTATGTTGTACAGCAGAGAGTTGGTTATACATAAATATATATCCAATATTTTTTATTTTATTCCCATACAGGTTTTTACAGAGTACTGAACAGAGTTTCATGTGCTATAGAGTAGGTTCTTATTAGTTATCTATTCTGTATATAGTAGCTTGTCTATGTCAATCCCAATCTCCCAATTCATCTCTCTCCTCACCTTTCACCTTGATAACCACAGGTTTGTGTTCTACATCTATGAATCAACCTTTGTTTTGTAAATAAGTTCATTGGTACCGTTTCTTTAGCTTTGCCATATAAGTGATATCATATGACATTTGTCTTCTTCTGTCTTACTTCACTCAATAGGACAATCTCCAAGTCCATCCATATTGCTGCAAATGGCGTCATTCCATCCTTTTTATGACTGAGTAATATTCCGTTGTGTATATGTACCACATCTTCTTTATTCATTCCTCCATGGACATTAAGGTTGCTTCCATGTATTGGCTATTGTAAACAGTGCTGAAATGAAAATTGGAGTGCATGTATCCTTTCAAATTATGGATCTCTTCAACACAGTAGGAAGGTTATCTTTTCTCCACACCCTCTCCAGCATTTATTGCTAGTAGATTTTTTGATGATGGCCATTTTGGCCAGTGTGAGGTGATACCTCATTGTAGTTTTAATTTTCATTTCTCTAGTAATTAATGAGGTGAACATCTTTTCATGTGTCTCTTGGTCTGTATGTCTTCTTTGGAGAAATGTCTTTTAGAATACATTGTGAGTTAAGATTTAGCCTTTGGAGTGATATTCCTGAATTAGATGATCATGCCTCATTTTGTTATCCTGGATCTAGCAATTTATTTCATCTTCTCATCCTGAATTCCCTCCTTTGTAAAACTGGAAAAATAATGTATGCTTCATGAAGATTAAATAAGACAGACATGCAAAGTATTATGGTGTTTTATGCCTTCTTTTAAAGCAGGCAATAACAGTAATTAGTAATAATCTTTGATTAAATTTTCACACATTGTCAATTAGAAAGAGCTTTTAAAATCTTTCCCTGAAAATTGTCATTTCAAATGCTGTGATATGTCATCCCATCATATTTCATGTGAAATCTCATTGTTAGTTTTATCACTTTAAGAATTAATTGAGTGTTTTGTGATGAGTTGCCCAATCCATCCATCAAAATCTTTTAATTTGCATTTAAACTTTTTCATTTTGATAGTGAAGAGTTTGAGTAGAAACTGACTTTACGGGAAATGATGCAGTTTCTGAATATTAAAAGATCAAATTAGCAAAATACAGTTCAATCTGATTAATTTTCCAACCATCATAAACCAAAAAAATGACTGCCATAGCAGTGTGACTCATCATCAATTCACAAAACATAAGGAAGCAATCAAGACTTGTTCAATTAAAATAGAAGTAATATTTGCCTCACTAGGAGACCCTGGAAAAGGTCAATTTTCATTCAAATCCCAAAGAAAGGCAATGTCAAAGAATGCTCAAACCACTGCACAATTGCACTCATCTCACACGCTAGCAAAGTAATGCTCAAAATTCTTCAAGCCAGACTTCAACAGTACGTGAACCATGAACTTCTAGATGTTCAAGCTGGATTTAGAAAAGGCAGAGGAACCAGAGATCAAATTACCAACATCTACTGGATCATTGAAAAAGCAAGAGAGTTCCAGAAAAACATCTACTTCTGCTTTATTGACTATGCCAAAGTCTTTGACTGTGTGGATCACAATAAACTGTGGAAAATTCTGAAAGAGATCCAGACCACCTGACATGCCTCTTGAGATATCTGTATGCAGCTCAGGAAGCAACAGTTAAAACTGGATATGGAACAACAGACTGGTTCCAAATAGGAAAAGAAGTATGTCAAGGCTGTATATTGTCACCCTGCTTATTTAACGTACATGCAGAGTACATCATGAGAAATGCTAAGCTGGATGGAGCACAGGCTGGAATCAAGATTGCAGGGAAAAATATCAATAACCTCAGATACGCAGATGACACTATCCTTATGGCAGAAAGCAAAGAAACTAAAGAGTCTCTTGATGAAAGTGAAAGAGGAGAGTGGAAAAGTTGGCTTAAAACTCAGCATTCAAAAAGTGAAGATCATGGCATCTGGTCCCATCACTTCATGGCAAATAGATGGGGAAACAGTGGAAACAGTGAAAGACTTCATTTCTGGGGGCTCCAAAATCACTGCAGATGGTGACTGCAGCCATGAAATTAAAGAGGCTTGCTCCTTGGAAGAAAAGCTATGACAAACCTAGACAGCATATTAAAAAGCAGAGACATTACTTTGCCAACAAAGGTCCTTCTAGTCAAAGCTACGGTTTTTCCAGTGGACATGTATGGATGTGAGAGTTGGAGTATAAGGAAAGCTGAGCACCGAAGAATTGATGCTTTTGAACTGTGGTGTTGGAGACTCTTGAGAGTCCCTTGTACTGCAAGGAGATCCAACCAGTCAATCCTAAAGGAAATCAGTCCTGAATATTCATTGGAAGGACTGATGCTGAAGCTGAAACTCCAATACTTTAGCCACCTGAAGCAAAGAACTAATTCACTGGAAAAGACCTTGATGCTGGGCAAGACTGAAGGCAGGAGAAGGGGACGACAGATGATGAGATGTTTGGATGACATCACCTACTTGATGAATGTGAGTTTGAGCAAGCTCTGGGAGTTGGTGATGGACAAGGAAGCCTGGCATGCTGAAGTCCATCATGGTGTCATAAAAAGTCAGACACAGCTGAGCAACTGAACTGAACTGAACTGATATTTGCCTCCAGTGGTTTTGAGTCCATCCAAGAGAACATGCCAGATTCAAAAAATGTGAAATCACCTTGTAGTATGGCTGTAGCATCTTCAAAATGATAAAAGAGGTTACTGGTGTGGATCTCTGTATGTCACTGCTAGGGCAGTTTCAGTTGCAAAAGATCTGTAAGGTCAAATTATAAATCATTTGTTCATTAGTTATTTTTTTGTTTACCTGTTTATCCATTTCGTCAGTCAAATCAGTCAACACCAGCATGATGTAGTGGAAAAGGTTTGACTCTGAAGTAGACAAACCTGATTCTTAAATCTAGCTCTACCATACATTAGCTGTGAAACCATAATAAGGCATCCTTTCCATTCTCGACCTCAGTTTCCTGTTTTGCAATTTGCAGAACCAATTACCTGTGATGTTGCTAAGAGGATTGCATAATATTAATGGTTCCCATCTGAGGCACTATTACCTCTTATGCAAAATCTGAAAATTCGCTGGACATTTAGAGAATAAGGATTGAAATTCTAGATGGTCTGCAATGTCTAGAACCCTTAAACATCTGGAGTGTACGTTTCTGTAGCTTAGAAAGCCATGCTTGTGCCAAATTACTCTTGAATGTTCCAGTGAAAATGATGGAGCTTTGAAACTTGAGTCTAGACCCTAGCACTATTTTGTGTATAATAAAGACAATATTTTGTCACAGTCATGATATGCATTGAACTTTCAAATGAACCTGCCATATAAACCAAGGGAAGATTGCACATTGTTTATTTGGTACTTTACTAAGAATTCATCATTATTTCGGAAATGTGTTGCCATCAGAATTTTATCCTGGTTCAGTTTAGTTCAGTCACTCAATCGTGTCTGACTCTTTGTGACCCCGTGAACCGTAGCACACCAGGCCTCCCTGTCCATCACCATCTCCCGGAGTTCACTCAAACTCATGTCCATTGAGTCGGTGATGCCATCCAGCCATCTCATCCTCTGCTGTCCCCTTCTCCTCCTGCCCCCAATCCCTCCCAGCATCAGAGTCTTTTCCAATGAATCAACTCTTCACATGAGGTGGACAAAGTACTGGAGTTTCAGCTTTAGCATCATTCCTTCCAAAGAAATCCCAGGGCTGATCTCCTTCAGAATGGACTGGTTGGATCTCCTTGCAGTCCAAGGGACTCTGAAGAGTCTTCTCCAACACCACAGTTCAAAAGCATCAATTCTTTGGTGCTCAGCTTTCTTCACAGTCCAACTCTCACATCCATACATGACCACTGGAAAAACCATAGCCTTGACTAGACGGACCTTTGTTGGCAAAGTAATGTCTCTGCTTTTGAATATGCTTTCTAGGTTGGTCATAACTTTCCTTCCAAGGAGTAAGCGTCTTTTAATTTCATGGCTGCAGTCACCATCTGCAGTGATTTTGGAGACCAAAAAAATGAAGTCTGACACTGTTTCCACTGTTTCCCCATATATTTCCTATGAAGTGATGGGACTTAAATCATCAATAAAACACACTTTATCAGCCTTCATTTTTAGCTATCAAATTTACAGTTATGTGTGTGTATATATATGTGTGTGTGTGTGTGTGTGTGTGTGTGTGTGTGTGTATGCTGCTACTGCTGCTAAGTCGCTTCAGTCATGTCTGGCTCTGTGTGACCCCATAGATGGCAGCCTACCAGGCTCCCTGTCCCTGGGATTCTCCAGGCAAGAACACTGGAGTGGGTTGCCATTTCCTTCTCCAATGCATGAAAGTGAAAAGTGAAAGTGAAGTCGCTCAGTCGTGTCTGAGTCTTCCTGACTCCCATGGACTGCAGCCTACCAGGCTCCTCCGCCCATGGGATTTTCCAGGCAAGAGTACTGGAGTGCCATTGCCTTCCCCAATATATGTATGTGTGTGTGTGTGTATATATATATATATGCATATAAACACACACACATATATCTCTCTACATATATATGTAGAGACAGAGAGAAAGGCAACTTTAGCCATTATTTTAAAAATATTAAAATGCCAAATAGTGTTCAGTAAAGTATTTTATATTGATTTTATCCTAATATTTACTCTACCAAAACAGAGTAGAACCAAAATTAGATAAACATTTCCCCAAGAAATACACTAGGGTTGTCAGAGATATACCACATTTTCAAGATGTAAAAAAATGATTTGAAAAAGGTCATAATAAAACTGAAATATTGCATTTGAGCAGAAAAAAAAGATTTCATTGGTTCTTAGATAAAACCACAAATTAATCTAAAATATGGCAAATTGCACAATATTAGACACAATTATTTTATTGGTATTATATTAATATTTTACTATCAGTATAATATTAGTATGCAAAAGTGGAAAGAAATTCAAAAATGTAATTTTCAACCAAGCATTTATCATGTTTCAGAAGAAAGGTAAAGTGGGAAAGAGGTAAAACACAACTTTAGAATGTGCATTAGTGACATAAACGTTCATTACAAATGAACAATTTTTATGTGATACTGAAGATTTGCTGTTGCATATGTTATATTTGTAAGAAAGGACAAGTTTTAAATGAAATATCATTTTCTAAGTTGCTGCGAATGGGTATAAAGAAAATTTCAATACTCAAAAGCCTTAAAATGTATACAAATAGTTCATTTCTCCATGCCATTGCTTCTGCTGTAGATGGAGCAATAGCCACGGTGAATCAGGTGGAGACCGTGGGAGGACTTTTAAATGCTGCACCAGGTGTCTTTAGCACTTATTTGCCTTCTGCTCAACAATGCTTCAGGGCCAAGGGTTGTAGTGAAAAGTCACTGAATGGACAACATTGCCATTGCCCCTAAGGCATGAAGACTGCTCCCATGTACCTCAGATAGTTTGATGGTCTGCACATTACCACTGAAGACATGTTTGGATATCTCCTTCTATACGACAAAGGAAGTAACTATCCACGGGAAGTGGTTGTTGCTGTTGTTTTAAGATTATTGTTTTTAAGATCCTATTCACTTTTGGATGTTACTGAATAACTTTTAAGTTGAATTATTAAAAAGGTGTACACTGAAATTGTATTATTGAGAAAGTATGCAACATATGTTTTAGACTTATTTTAAAATGTTAAATGTTGTTTTCCCTAAACTATAAGGAAATGAGATCAATTTTATTAAAGTGAAGGAGAATATCAAGGTATTTATCTCACTCACTAAGTGACATATGGATACACTTAAAGGTTCTAATTTGGAAACATTTGCTCATAATTAAAAACTATTTAATATGTATAAATAATTGATTTAAAGATCTTTATCAGACTAATTTACTAATCTACTAAAAATGGCTAAAGACTATGTTAAACATTTGCAGGAAGTTAAATAAGTTAAAAATAATGCCTTTGAGACCAAAATATCTTTTAATGGATATAGTTAGAAAAGATTTTGTGTTTAAGATTTCCCCACACACTCATTTGGAAAGAAACTAAATTACTTATGTAGACCAATTTCCAATTCTGTATTTAACTAAAGATAGTTTTAGCACAGTGGGGTGGTTACTTAAAAAAGCTGTGGAACCAATTGTAATGTCTAAGGAAAGGATGTTAAAGACTCCTTTTAACAGCTGGAGAACCAAATATCATTAAGTTACTGAAAACACAGGAAACATGGGGATCTTGGTGTATTTCATCAATGCAGCTTGCTTTAGAGATATTTTGAATTATGTATATATTTACATATAATAAATATACACACACTATTGTGCAGTATGATGACCGGTAACCCATATTAAGAAAAATGTGCGCTAGGGCAGTTTAGGAGCTGCCGCCCAGGTCTACCACATTATTTATGTTGTGCTGTCCACTTACGCCTTCTTCTCTTACTTTGTGTCACCAGCTGAGGGATGTGATGGACCAATATATGGTCCATCATGGTGTGAGTTGGAAAGAGGTTTCCTGGAATAAACTATGATAACACAGGGTCTTATTTCATGTCTGCATCTGTAAACAAGACTAGGCTCATATGTACGAATTTCATGCCTCATCACTTTTTTCCCCATTTCATCAGTCTGTAATTTGCCTTGGATTATTCCCCCATTTCAATTAAAGGTATTTCCTCTTTCTTTTATTATATAATTACAACTTGTACTTGTTTCTTCTAACCTTAGACTTTATTTTAATCTCAGATTTTCCCCTGGCATTTTCCCTATCCCATGCCTCTTGGTAGAATGGGCTCTGAGTGTCTGTCTTCTCTTACCTACAAATTTATTAATTATAAAAAATTTGAAGTATTGGTCTGTTTTATTATGTTCTTCAGGATAGCTGTATCTGAACCTTTGCTTCTTGAATGTGTGCTGTATAATTACAACTTAGTTTCCATTTATATCTCTGTCATATCTAATTTCTGATAGGTCACATCATTTGACATGTTATTGGTTAAACACTGTTAGATTTTGGCAAAGTTATACAGTTCAATGATATACCATTATGGCATTATATTGTTATTTTTGTGGGTGCAGCCTCAAGACCACCCTCAGTTTCAATAATTCACCAGCAAGACACACAGAACTTGCTGAAAGCTCTTATACTCATTGTTGGAGTTTATTGTAGCAAAAGAATATGAATAATATCAGCTCATGAAAAAGACATGTGATGCAGGGTCCAGGAGGATTCTAGCTCTGTAGCTCCCAGTCATCTTCTCCTGCTGGAGTCATAGACAGCCTCAGCTCCCCCCTTTACCACAGGATAGGATGTGAAGTTTCATTTCAGGATAGCAATGGGAGCATCACAACATACTCATTATAAAAAAAGAGCTTTGGTCTGATGGAACTGAGAACCACGAAGCAGGGATGTAGCTTGCCAAGTACTGGTAGAGAGGTTCTGCTGCATGGCCATCTCTTTCATGATTATCGTTAAATCATGCAAGTCCTCATTCTGAAGGTGACTGTATTTCTCCCACTTATGTCTCAGCCTCTCTCAAAGTGAAGAAAGTAAGATAAGATGATATTAGCTTCATGTTGCTAGGGAGCTCACACCATGAAAGCATCACACTTGTCAGAGGCTCAAAACAGTCTGATGAAATGTTGGATATGCACTGTATATTATGCATGTATTCAATAAGCTCACAGCTTCATTTTTTCCTAAACCTGGAGAAACAAAAATCAAAACATTCATTTAAATCTCTGTGTCAAAGTTCTCCTTTTGTGGAGTCATGAGCAAATGTTTTCTGTGTAGATGGTCTAAGTTTCAAGGTGACAGCAGGAACAAACTTGAGAATATTAATTATAATCTCTTAGAATAGTTACAATAAATTGGATTCTATGAACTCTACCCCTCAAGCCTAGTGAATCTGTAGCAACTTGTTTCTGCTTATCAAGAAACCGTGAAAGTACCCTAAATATATTCAATCCAGCAAGAGTTTAGTTTTTATTTCATCCTAAGGGATAACAAAAATGTAGTGTTTTAGGCAGCAAAAATCTAGCAACAAGATGGTCATCCAGGGATGCACATGGTAGATAATGTTGGTAACATTTCTCTTGGCTGATGACATTTGTATGAGGATCGTCCATCACACATCAACCCCATGCTGATCTTTCCTCCCCAGTCCTGATTTAAATGCACATGTCTAATTTGCATTAAATCCCAGTCTGGAACCCAAACAGTGAGGAAACATCATATTTACTTACTGATATCTTGCCTTCCACATTAAAAATATTGTTATTCAATAGATTCAGTGCTATACATTTCAAAGAAAAAATTGGAATGTATGCTAAGTCACTCCAGTCATGTCCAATTCTTTGTGACCCTATGGACAGTAGCGCCTACCAAGCTTCTCTGTCCATGGGACTCTCCAGGCAAGAATACTGGAGTGGGTTGCCTTGCCCTCATCCAGGGGATCTTCTTGACCCAGGGATTGCATCCAAGTCTCTTACAGTCTCCTGCATTGGCAGACAGGTTCTTTACCACTAGCATCACCTGGGAAGCCCCAAAATTGGAATAGTAGGTATCTAACTTTCCCCAGGCAATACTTTACCCATGTATGTTAATTATATTGTGTCTGCCTTCACACACTCTGTCCCCCGGTCTGGGGAGCACTTTCTCTTCCCCACCTGCCAACTTTGTTGATTCACTGTTTTAGATCCAGACTGTCCAATGGGGCTCATCCAGGCCGCACCTGAGCTGTCACCCATGATGACGTCCTGAGAGCCGTGGTCAAGCACACGGCTTTATAACAAGACTCCTTACAGGCACTATAGCATCTGACTTATGTGCTTGTCTCCTCTTAGATACTGTGGATTCTTTGAGAGCAGAGGTGAGGGCTTTTCATTTCTGGAGCCAAAGCACAAGCATGGGGAGGACACAGGGTAAATCCTCAGTTAATGTTCAGTGAATGAAAAAAAAAAAATGTTTTCCTTGAAAAACTTGCAGCCTCCATATAATGGTATGAAGATGGGGGCCTTCTGGCCCCTGAGGGACAGGGCTTAGATACCCAGCACTAGCCAGGCACTGTACAAGCACTGGGAAATGATGCCCTGACCCTTGAGGATATACCCTGGATGCAGAGCCCTCTGATCAGGATCCTGGCCTCTCCATCAGGGAGTGCCCTCACCATAATGTCCCACTGCCAAGCAGAGACCTAATGGGAAGAGACAATTATCAAAATTCAGCTGAAGGCCTGAATATAACAATAAAGATATTGTTACATTTCTTGTGAAATAAATTATGGCATACCTTGAAATAGAATATGCAGTTATTTTTTAAAAATTGGGGCAAATCTGTGAATACAAGATAAAGATCAGTGGTTTCCAGGGTTTAGGAGGGAGGAAGGGATAAACAGGGGTAGCAGAGAGGATGTTTTAGAAGAAACACTTCTGTGTGATCCTGTAATGGTGGATACAGGTCATTATGCGTGCATGCGTAGTCACTTCAGTCATGTCCAATTCTTTGCAACCCTTTTGGTCTATAGCCCACCAGGCTCCTCTGTCCAAGAATTCTCCAGGCAAGAACACTTGAGTGGTTGCCATGCCCTCCTCCAGGGGATCTTCCTGACCCAGGGATCAAACCCACATTTCTTGTCTTCTGCATTGACAGGCAGATTCTTTACGACTAGCACCAACTGGGAAGCCCACATTTACATGTGTTCATTTGTTCATTACATTTGTTCATTATACATTTGTTCAAATTCATAGAACATACAACACCAAGGGTGAACCCTGAGGTAAACTATGGACTTTGGATGATTATAATGAATCAGTGTAGCTTCACCGATTATAAAATATTTACTGCTTTGGTGAGAGATTTAGATGATGGGAGAGGCTGTGTGTGTGTGTGTGTGTGTGTGTGTGTGTGTGTAGAGGCAGGGAGCATATAGGACATTTCTGTACCTTCTGCTCACTTTTACCGTGAACTTAAAATTGCTCTAAAATAGTCAGGATTTTTTGTTTATTGGTTAGTTTTTTTTTTTTTTTAAGGATAAAGTGGATTTGTTACTGAACTCAGGTTTGGCTGCTTGTATCTCAAAATCGAATACTTGAGAGAGAAGCATTGGTTGGAAAGGAACCTTTGCTTTATTCAATTGTCAACAACTCAGAGAGAAGATGGACTCATGTCCAAGAATCAACACCAAAGTTTCTGCTGGACCATGAAAGCTTTTTGAAGGGAGAAAGAGAAGTTAATCATTTGAGGAGGGGTTCAGAGTTTGTTATCCTCACTGTGTGTAGGCTGATTGGTGGTGAGGTAATATGGTGGTGTTTCAGGACTCTTTTTCTTAGCCTGAATTTATCATCCTTCACCTGGGTGGGAGCCTTCATTCCTAAAACAGAACTCAAAAGTACAACTATACATATTCCTTGTGGGAGACCGGGACCCTGCTTTATCCCTGCACTTTTCTTCCTTGACTTCTCCTCTTTTGTTTTGCATTCCCTCCCTTCCCGTAGCCTAAGAAAAGAATCATCATGTTAAGCAAACCAGAAAAAGGCGTTGGAAAATGAGCAGAAGCCTAAGGGTCCAGGCATATGCCCAGTGTAACGGTTAGAGTTTAAAGTGTAAGTGGGCTCTAGAGCTGAGGGACTGATTACAGATCCAGTTACTGACGTGAAAAGATGCATGTGCTGTGTTTTAATAATGCAAAAGCATCATTATCTGTATAAGGTTTTTTTTGGGTCCTTTCTTCATGGATTCAATTGTTTCCTAGTAAAATTTAGTAATATGTTTTCAAGTGTGAAAGAATTTCCATTTAAAATATAACTGGAGGATATAAAATACAGAATCTCATAAATGTGCCCCCAGGAAAACTCAAGGATTGAGAAACTTTTTCCCAGTAATCCCTGATATACAGAAAACTGATAGTGTTGGAATTTTCTTGGATAATAGGGGACTGATGAGAGGTAATCATATTCAACCTTGGGCTGTTTTGCCAAACGCAGGTGAGTTGGTCTCACAAAGTGGACTGAATTGAACTTTGTGACTGGACTGATTTTGTCTGTTTGGAAAAATTTCAGGGTTGGTTTCCATTTCTTTTAGATTTGAACCAACTTTAACTGAACTCTCCCCCTTTTCCCTTCCCTGCCCATGAGTACAACCTGCTCCAAACCCTCATCTGTAGCTTGCTACAGTTTTCTTGTCCTGAATTAATCTGCTATTCTCAAATACTAGTTTCTTCTGAGCTTGTCTCAGTTTACCTCTCTATTTAGGCCAACAAGCTATTTTAATTTAGAAAAAATAAATCTGGCTTTTAAAAACATTGAGTTGATATTATTGTATAAATTAAATAGGTGATGACACAGATGCTGGCAAACGACAATACTGCATTTTGGAAAGTAAGAACTTTAAGTGGGAAGTCAAAGCAGATATGAAAAATCTTACAATCTTAACTTAAAATTAGGTATATCAGGAACATTAGTGTTCATTTTATCACTGTAACAGTTTTGTATGTATTTCCTGTTTTAATCCACTTGAAAGTTCCAGGAACAGTGAAAATCCAGTAGCATTGAGCATACCTACTACCCAAAGTGTGATCACCAAATATCCATTACCAAGGAATCCAACAAAGGCTCTTAAGAAAAAGGCAGTTTGTAGCACAATGTTAAAAAATGTGGAAGATAAGTCTGGGATTACACATTATATTAAAGAAATGAAAGCTCACTGGAGTCAGGGTAAAAGGACCCAGAACTTTATCCAAAAACTGATAATAACAGGAAAAGGTCAAGTGCTTACTTTGCTTCTCTGATATGAAAGGTTCAGTTCAGTTCAGTCACTCAGTTGTGTCCGACTTTTTGTGACCCCATGAATAGCAGCACGCCAGGCTTCCCTATCACCAACTCCCAGAGTTCACCCAAACTCATGTGCCTCGAGTCGGTGATGCCATCCAGCCATCTCATCCTCTGTTGTCCCCTTCTCCTCCTGCTCCCAATCCCTCCCAGCATCAGGGTCTTTCCAATGAGTCAACTCTTTGCATGAGGTAGCCAAAGTATTGGCGTTTCAGCTTCAGCATCAGTCCTTCCAATGAACACTCAGGACTGATCTCCTTTAGGATAGACTGGTTGGATCTCCTTGCAGTCCAAGGGACTCTCAAGAGGCTTCTCCAACACCACAGTTCAAAAGCATCAATTCTTTGGTGCTCAGCTTTCTTCACAGTCCAACTCTCACATCCATACATGACCACTGGGAAAACCATAGTCTTGACTAGACAAAGGTAGTTCAATGTAAACAAATAACTATTTAATTATATGCTTTTATAAACATTTGATAAACTTAAATTTGAATTCATGTTTTTTTCACACATCTATTTACTGAAATACATGAGAAGAAAGGCAAGCCAGTAGTATGCCTGTTTTTCAACAAAAGGAATAAGATTTCTTGGAGAAATTGGCAGGAAATATGCAAATGTATACAATTCTCCATTTAGGGATCAGGCAAGAAATGTGAACCTAAGATGTCATATTCTGCCAGAAAGCAAGGAAGTGTTCAAAGACAAATGGGGTCGTGGCAAAATAATGTACTAACTTGATCAGATTCTTACTGCTAAAAATGTTACACCTTAATCAATAAGAATAAAGTGATGACTATGGACTGAAAACTGATCATGTGTAAAATCTATGATTACTTTTGCTTTCATCTTGAATATTTAAAGAGTTTGGAAAATTGTCATTTCCATCATCACAAGGGGAAAAACCTAGACAAACTGAAAGTCAGCAGCTTTCTTAGGATACATTAGAGAACTAAGGTCACAAGTCAAACTACTACCCTGATTTTGAAGAGAGATCCAGAAAGATAGAGCAACTGAGATCCACTTATTGAAAGCAGACATACTCTAACCATCAACTGCTAGCAAAACATGGTCATTTTGACAAATTACTGGAGGTTTAATGTGAACTAGAGTGAGAGCGAGAAAAACCCAGGGCTACAGTCTTAGGGGGTGCTCTGCATTCATGGGATTTTACTCTAGGAACCCCTAAGAAAGATCCCAGTGTGGCCCTGGCACAGGGAGAAGAGTAACTATTGTGAAATGTCTCAGAACCTTCTTCATAAATAAGGACTACTTTCTAAAAAGAATTTCACCAGAGTCACCTTTATCTTAGCTAGAGAAAGGGAATTTCTCCCACACCAGTCACCTTTCAATATTCCTGTCTTACCCAAGAGGGAAAAATATAGTCAACAGGGGAGAGAGATAAAGGATCAGATCAGTCGCTCAGTCATGTCCGACTCTTTGCGACCCCATGAATTGCAGCATGCCAGGCCTCCCTGTCCATCACCAACTCCTGGAGTTCACTGAGACTCACGTCCATTGAATCAGTGATGCCATACAGCCATCTCATCCTCTGTCGTCACCTTCTCCTCCTGCCCCCAATCCTTCCCAGCATCAGGGTCTTTTCCAATGAGTCAACTCTTTGCATGAGGTGGCCAAAGTACTGGAGTTTCAGCTTCAGCATCATTCCTTCCAAAGAAATCCCAGGGCTGATCTCTTCTCGAATGGACTGGTTGGATCTCCTTGCAGTCCAAGGGACTCTCAAGAGTCTTCTCCAACACCACAGTTCAAAAGCATCAATTCTTCGGTGCTCAGCCTTCTTCCCAGTCCAACTCTCACATCCATACATGACCACAGGAAAAACCATAGCCTTGACTAGACGAACCTTTGTTGGCAAAGTAATGTCTCTGCTTTTGAACATGCTATCTAGGTTGGTCATAACTTTCCTTCCAAGGAGTAAGCGTCTTTTAATTTCATGGCTGCAATCACCATCTGCAGTGATTTTGGAGCCCAGAAAAATAAAGTCTGACACTGTTCCCAATGTTTCCCCATCTATTTCCCATGAAGTGATGGGACCGGATGCCATGATCTTTGTTTTCTGAATGTTGAGCTTTAAGCCAACTTTTTCACTCTCCACTTTCACTTTCATCAAGAGGCTTTTTAGTTCCTCTTCACTTTCTACCATAAGGGTGGTGTCATCTGCATATCTGAGGTTATTGATATTTCTCCTGGCAATCTTGATTTCAGCTTGTGTTTCTTCCATTCCAGCGTTTCTCATGATGTACTTTGCATATAAATTAAATAAACAGGGTGACAATATACAGCCTTGAAGTACTCCTTTTCCTATTTGGAACCAGTCTGTTGTTCCATGTCCAGTTCTAACTGTTGCTTCCTGACCTGCATACAAATTTCTCAAGAGGCAGATCAGGTGGTCTGGTATTCCCATCTCTTTCAGAATTTTCCACAGTTTATTGTGATCCACACAGTCAAAGGCTTTGGTATAGTCAATAAAGCAGAAATAGATGTTTTTCTGGAACTGTCTTGCTTTTTTGATGATCCAGCAGATGTTGGCAATTTGATCTCCGGTTCCTCTGCCTTTTCTAAAACCAGCTTGAACATCAGGAAGTTCATGGTTCACGTATTGCTGAAGCCTGGCTTGGAGAATTTTGAGCATTACTTTACTAGCGTGTGAGATGAGTGCAATTGAGTGGTAGTTTGAGCATTCTTTGGCATTGCCTTTCTTTGGGATTGGAATGAAAACTGCCCTTTTCCAGTCCTGTGGCCACTGCTGAGTTTTCCAAATGTGTTGGCATATTGAGTGCAGCACTTTCACAGCATCATCTTTCAGGATTTGGAATAGCTCCACTGGAATTCCATCACCTCCACTAGCTTTGTTCATAGTGATGCTTTCTAAGGCCCACTTGACTTCACATTCCAGGATGTCTGGCTCTAGGTCAGTGATCACACCATCGTGATTATCTGGGTCGTGAAGATCTTTTTTGTACAGTTCTTCTGTGTATTCTTGCCACCTCTTCTTAATATCTTCTGCTTCTGTCAGGTCCACACCATTTCTGTCCTTTATCGAGCCCATCTTTGCATGAAATGTTCCTTTGGTATCTCTGATTTTCTTGAAGAGATCTCTAGTCTTTCCCATTCTGTTGTTTTCCTCTATATAGATTGGCAATGCCATACCCAGAAAGAAGAGGATGGAGTGAAGGGGGAAAGTTGTACCACAGGAGGAGGGATGTAAATGCTTATGAAGGCCATAGCCCTGAGACACAGACCCACAAAAAGACTGATACTTGATCAGAACAGCATAGAATGCTCCCCAAAACCCATACTTCACCACCACATGGACCAGGCTTCAGGATAACAATAGGACATTGTAGCTGAGTTGCAAGATTCACGCTCTATCTAAGCAGGAAAACTTAGAAACCAAAGTCCAGAAAAGAGAAGTCTCTGACACCTGCAGCTATGGCAAACAGTAAGCCCAGTTACTTATCAGCCAGGTGAACAAAGATTCTCACAGTAAGGCTTATTTATCTCTGTTAACATTACCTGAAATAACATGTCTTGATTTCAACAAAAAAAAATTATAAGATACACAAAGACAAGAAGCAACACCACTTTGTGAAGAAATATGCCAATCATTAGAAACAAAACTCAGATATAACACAGATGTTGAGATTATGTCAGGGAATTGAAAATAACTTATGATTCATATCTTAATGGCTGTAACTAAAACATACAACAGATAAGAACTGATAGCATATGTAAACAGAGAGATGGGAACTAAGAAAGAACTGAAAGGAAATGCTAGAAGTAAATGATATGGTAATGAAAACAAAGTGTGTCTTTGATTGGTTAATCATGCCCACTCTGATGGGGCATGCCAAAGAGTCATAGGAGCAAAACGAAAGATCTCCGAATGGCCAAGCCTGGAGCAATTTGAGCAATAAAATAAAGTAGTGTTGGATTATAACCCAAAGTTTAAAACAGGTGTTTCAACCCATACTGCTTAAATGTATGTTAAGGATTGAATACATAAATAAATGGAGAAAAGATAAAAATCTGTGGAACAGAATAAATACAAATAATTTACATAGATAATGTCCCACTCCTCAAGTTCAGCCTGTGTATAATAACTTTCTTCTTGTACTTTTCAGTGGAGAATCCTGAGAAACTACCTCAGCCAGGTGATCAAAGTCAACATCCACAGTATCAGTCATGCTGATGGCATGTACTCTTGCTATGAGGTGATTAAAATGACACTACCTCTGTAGTCTTCCTTCCAGAAATACATAACTTTGGTCTAATCATGAGAAGAGTATGAGATAAAATCCATTTAATGAGTATTTTATAAAACACATAACAGGTACTCCAGAACTGTAAAGGTCATAAAAGCAGAGAAAATCTGAGAAATTATCACAGTCAAGAGTGGCTAGGGACACATGATGATTAAAAGTATTTTGGATGAGATCCTGGAACAGAAAATGGGCATTAAATCTAAAAAGTAAAGAAATGTAAACATAATATGAACTTAATAGTAATATATCAATATTGTTTCACTCATTGTGACAAATTTACCATCTTGATGGAAGATGTCAACAGAAGGGAAACAAATAATGTATCGTTATCAATGGGCCTATTTCAAAAATAATTCAAAAGGACAATATATTTGAAAGAACTTGAACTGTGTCATACTGAAAACTTCTTTTTTCTTTTACCTCTATATTTTCAGCCTATCATCTCTCTCTCTCTCTCCATTTCCTCTTCCTCCTTTCCCCCTACCACTTATCTTTCCTTCCTTCCTTGTTTCCTTCCTTCCTTTTTCTTTTCTTTCCTTCTTTAATTCCTTCATGTGGGGTATATAGGAATTCTCTTCACCATCTATGATGGTCATTTTTATTGTTAATTTTAGAGGCTAGACTATTCAATCAAACAGTAAGGTAGGTGTTGCTGTGAAGTTGTTTTGTCAATGTGGAAAACATCTGCAATCAATTGACTTTCAGTCCAAGATTATTTTCCATAATACAGGTGGGGTTCATTCAGTCAGTGGAAAGGACTTAAAAGCAAAACTGTAGCTTTTCTCAACCCTGAAATCTTGTCTAAATTAGATCAAAAGATTCCTAGTTCTAATCTGAGAATGGTATAATTTTATCCCACACCTGATGTTAACTAAATTTTTCTGAGCAAAAGTGAATTAAAATACAAAAAGCAAAATTAGTGTTTCCTGAGGAAATTCTGCTCCAAGACTGAAGCACCAACTTCTGTCTGAGGTTCCAGCCTGCTGGTCTGTCCTACAGATTTTGGATTTGCCAGTCCTACAATGACGTGAACCAATTTCTTGAAATAAATCTCTATAAATAGGGAGATAGGTAGATGATCCTATAGATGTAAGTGATATAGATAAAGATGTAAATACAGATCCTACCAACTCTGTTTTTTGAAGATACACTATCTTCACAGCTTTTCTATCTCAATCTATTCTAAAATAAAAAGCACAATTTAAAAAGCTATTATTTCAAAATGATATTTAAAAAGATTGTATTGGTAACATTGGTAATTGCTAAGACTGTTCTAAAACTTCAAAAACAATTGGAAAGAATTAAATATATTTTTCTGTTTTTTAGAGTAGCCAACAATTACATAATAAAAGGTTCTTTCTATATAAATTATTTCCAACTAATAAATGAAGAGGAAATAATGGAATTAGAAAACCATCATTTTGTAAATGCCAAAGGATCAAAATCACCCAAAGATTTGTTGGTGTGAAATTGTTTTTTGGATGGATCACACTGACACAACCTGAATGTTCCAGAGAATGTTAGCACGACTAGGAGAAGGGGAGGACAGAGGATGAGATGGTTGGATGGCATCACCAACGCCATGGACATGAGTTTGAGTAGGATCCGGGAGTTGGTGATGGACAGGGAAGCCTGGTGTGCTATAGTCCATGGGGTTGCAAAGAGTCGGACACAACTGAGTGAACTGAATTGAGTTAAATTTCTCATAAAAATAGGAAATTTACAATACCATGCATGATGTCTTATTGAAAAAAAATTACTTAAATTACAACTGCACCTCACTACCAGTGTATAGGATACACACTGAGAAAGAGAAATATGTTACATGATGCCACAAATGATTCATTGTGATACGCGGTGCTTAGTCGCTCAGCTGTGCCCGACTCTGTGACTCCATGGATGCAGCCCACCAGGCTCCTTTGTCCACGGGGATTCTCCAGGCAAGATTACTGGAATGGGTTGCCATGTACTCCTCCAGGGGATCTTCTGAACCCAGGGATTGAACCCAGGTCTCCTGCATTGTAGGTGGATTCTTTACCATCTGAGCCACCAGGGAAGCTCAAGAATACTGGAGTGGGTAGCCTATCCCTTCCCCAGGGGATCTTCCCAACCCAGAAATCAAACCAGGGTCTCCCTCATTGCCAGCAAATTCTTTATCAGCTGAGCTACCGAGGAAGACCAGAGGACTCATTAACCAGATGCAAAATGTGAGAATTCTACAGAATAAATAATGGATTCTTTCCTAACCCCTCAGAAACAGCCAATGGGAAAATCAGAGAAGACATAGGAACCAAATACAATTTATGGATTTTGTTTGAATTCTGATTCAAACAATCTCACAGTGAAAAAATGGTTTTGAGATAATCAGGCCAATCTGAGTATGAAATATTGGTGTGAAATAGTGCTTCATTTTAATTTTAGATGTGTTAATGACATGATGAATGTGTAAAAAGAAAGTGTATGTTAGCAGTGCATGATAATGTATTTAGAGGTGAAATGGCATAATGCCTGGCATTTTGCCCTGAAAAAAAATCCCCAAAACCATAAATGAAAGTGGGGAGATTAGTGAAAAAAACTGTTTATAAGCTGGCAATTGCTGAAGATGAATATTAAGTAAAAGGGATTTATTTTACCATAATATCAGCTTTTGGTATGTTTGAAATTGTCCATATTAAGAAATCTTTAAAAATGTTTCTAAAAATATGTTTAATATTGATAATGCTACATTTTCTAAAAAATGAAAAAAAGTAAAATTAAATTAATATTGTGACAGCTTACTTTTCTGAAATGACAACTTTTTCCCAAAAATGTTTGGACTATGAAAATGCAGTGATCATCCTCTAAAGTTACACAGCTCTAAAATAAATAATATAAACACAAAAGGGAAGCAATGGGTGAAAATAACAAAGGAAAGAAGAAAAGCAGAAGAATGAAGGAGAGGAAAGAAACAACATTACCGACTGATAAATTTTTATCTTTAAAAAATATTGCTTCAGCAGTAGCATTATACCTATTTTTTTTTTGTGGGAGAGGTGGGGTACCAGGACCAATGATTACCAGCTGCCTAAGTACAAAAAAATTATGCTTCCAAAATTTCTTGATATCGATTCCTCAGGAAGAACGAACTGCCCTATATGCGGCACTCATAAGAGAAGACCCCTTTCTTAATATCTACTTTTTAAATATTCAAAAACCATTATTTTTCCTAATAGCATCCTAGCAAGAGATTCTTGCAAAACTATAATTTGATTATCTTCTTATTAAATATTTATAATGCAAAACAAGCAAGTGGCTTAATGATGAAGCGGAGCAGGACCCTGCAGAGTCCTTCCAGGTACAAAAGCTCCTTCTTGTCTCCTCTTTCTTGTTTTTAGATAAAAGCTTTGGTCTCCAAGGCCTTCTCTGTGTTCCAGAGAGCAAACACAGGCAGTTATTAATTAGAGGAGTGAGAAAATGAAAAGACAAAGGAGAAGCAGTTAAACAAGAAAAGTAATGATGATGGTTCAGTCATAGAGTCCTAAATTCAATAAAGACATAAAAATGATCCACATCAAAAAGTCTAAAACAAAGAAAAATCACAACAAAAAACCCCAGAATCCTAGTTCCCCCTCAAGCAATATATGTAACAATTTGACACAGATCTTTGAGTTGTTCTGCAGTAACTAAGAACCACCCCCGTCCTAATTTACTCAGACTGGTGGATGATGGTGACTACATGCTGAACAGAAGCATGTGAACTCCAGACTGCAACCAGAAGTTTGATGATCAAGATTCTTGAAACATCACTCTTTTACCTCACCATCAACCAATCAGAAGAAAATCATGCACCATGCAGCCCTCACCCCAAATGTTGCCTTTAAAAATCTTTCCTTGAAAACTTTCAGGGAGCTCAGGTTTTTGAGCATAAGCCACCCATACTCTTTGCTTTGTGCCTGTAATAAGCACTGTATTTTTCTTCACCACAACCTGGATTCAGTAAATTGGTTTTGCTGCATGGCAAACCCAAGTTCATTTCAGTAATGAAGCTAAGGATAATTACATTGTGTACCCTAACCATCATTGAAGTTGCACAAATACTTTCAAATAATGCATTAAGAGAGTAGTTATCACAAATTTGTCTCTTACTTGAATGGTGCTGGAATTTAATACAAGTCATAGAAGGAAACAGATTTTTTACTCTTTGAGGGAGAAGAAAGACAGTCAAGTCATTATGTAGAAGTCCTGTAACCATTTGTTTTCTGAGAGTCTGTGTATTAGCAAGCATTCTGACAGCACTGAGAACTTATGACAGTTAAAGTGACAAAGAAACAGGGAAAAATTAATGATTCAACAGAAGAGAAAGATACTATAAAATTTGTTGCCAATATGAAATAATTAAGTATGTTATATTTGCAAAAGAATTTTGTTTTTTAATTTTTAGTTTCACTTCAAATTTTAGTACTGGATTTTAAATAATTATATTGTCCTTGAAATCCACTGTCAGACCACCTGACCTGCCTCTTGAGAAATCTGTATGCAGGCCAGGAAGCAACAGTTAGAACTGAACATGGAACAACAGACTGGTTCCAAATAGGAAAAGGAGTATGTCAAGGCTGTATATTGTCACCCTGTTTATTTAACTTATATGCAGAGTACATCATGAGAAATGCTGGGCTGGATGAAGCTCAAGCTGAAATCAAGATTGCCAGGAGAAATATCAGTAACCTCAGATATGCATTTGACACCACCCTTATGGCAGAAAGTAAAGAAGAACTAAAGAGCTTCTTGAAGAAAGTGAAAGAGGAGAGTAAAAAAGTTGGCTTTAAACTCAACATTCAGAAAATTAAGATCATGGCATCCGGTCCCATCACTTCATGGCAAATAGATGGGGAAACAATGGAAATAGTGGCTGACTTTATTTTTGTGGGCAGTGATTGCAGCCATGAAATTAAAAGACACTCACTCCTTGGAAGGAAAGTTATGACCAACCTAGACTGTTACCCCAACCAGTAACACTGAAGAACCTGAATTTGAATGCTTGTATGAAGACCTACAAGACCTTTTAGAACTAACACCCAAAAAAGATGTCCTTTTCATTATAGGGGACTGGAATGCAAAAGTAGGAAGTCAAGAAACACCAGGAGTAATAGGTAAATTTGGCCTTGGAATACAGAATGAAGCAGGAAAAGACTAATAGAGTTTTGCCAAGAAAATGCACTGGTCATAGCAAACACCTTCTTCCAACAACACAAGAGAAGACTCTACATATGGACATCACCAGATGGTCAACACTGGAATCAGAATGATTATATTCTTTGCAGCCAAAGATGGAGAAGCTCTATACAGTCAACAAAAACAAGACCAGGAGCTGACTCTGGCTCATATCATGAACTCCTTATTGCCAAATTCAGACTTAATTTGAAGAAAGTAGAGAAAACCACTAGACCATTCAGGTATGACCTAAATCAAATCCCTTATGATTATACAGTGGAAGTGAGAAATAGATTTAAGGGCCTAGATCTGATAGATAGATTGCCTGATGAACAATGGATGGAAGTTTGTGACATTGTACAGGAGACAGGGATCAAGACCATCCCATGGAAAAGAAATACAAAAAAGCAAAATGGCTGTCTGGGGAGGCCTTACAAATAGCTGTGAAAAGAAGAGAGGAGAAGAGCAAAGGAGAAAAGGAAAGATATAAGCATCTGAATGAAGAGTTCCAAAGAATAGCAAGAAGAGATAAGAAAGCCTTCTTCAGCGATCAATGCAAAGAAATAGAGGAAAACAACAGAATGGGAAAGACTAGAGATCTCTTCAAGAAAATTAAAGATACCAAGGGAACATTTCATGCAAAGATGGGCTCGATAAAGGACAGAAATGGTATGGACCTAACAGAAGCAGAAGATATTAAGAAGAGGTGGCAAGAATACACAGAAGAACTGTACAAAAAAGATCTTCATGACCCAGATAATCACGATGGTGTGATCACTCACCTAGAGCCAGACATCCTGGAATGTGAAGTCAAGTGGGCCTTAGAAAGCATCACTACAAACAAAGCTAGTGTAGGTGATGGAATTCCAGTGGAGCTATTTCAAATCCTGAAAGATGATGCTGTGAAAGGGCTGCACTCAATATGCCAGCAAATTTGGAAAACTCAGCAGTGACTACAGGACTGGAAAAGGTAAGTTTTCATTCCAATCCCAAAGAAAGGCAATGCCAAAGAATGCTCAAACTACCGCACAATCGCACTCATCTCACATGCTAGTAAAGTAATGCTCAAAATTCTCCAAGTCAGGCCTCAGCAATATGTGAATGGTGAACTTCCAGATGTTCAAGCTGGTTTTAGAAAAGGCAGAGGAACCAGAGACCATATTGCCAACCAGAGACAGGTTGCTGGATCATCGAAAAAGCAAGAGAGTTCCAGAAAAGCATCTATTTTTGCTTTATTGACTATGCCAAAGCCTTTGACTGTGTGGATCACAATAAACTGTGGCAAATTCTGAAACAGATAGGCATACCAGACCACCTGACCTGCCTCTTGAGAAATTTGAATGCAGGTCAGGAAGCAACAGTTAGAACTGGACATGGAACAACAGACTAGTTCCAAATAGGAAAAGGAGTACTTTAAGGCTATATATTGTCACCCTGTTTATTTAACTTATATGCAGAGTACATCATGAGAAATGCTGGGCTGGAAGAAGTACAAGTTGGAATCAAGATTGCCGGGAAAAATATCAATAACCCTAGATAGGCAGGTGACACCACCCTTATGGCAGAAAGTGAAGAGGAACTAAAAAGCCTCTTGATGAAGGTGAAAGAGAAGAGTGAGAAAGTTGGCTTAAAACTGAACATTCAGAAAATGAAGATCATGGCATCTTGTCCCATCACTTCATGGCAAATAAATGGAAACAGTGTCAGACTTTATATTTTTGGGCTCCAAAATCACTGCAGATGGTGACTGCAGCCATGAAATTAAAAGACACTTACTCCTTGGAAGAAAAACTATGACTAACCTAGATGGCATATTGAAAAGCAGAGACATTACTTTGCCAACAAAGGTCCATCTAGTCAAGGCTATGGTTTTTCCAGTGGTCATGTATGGATGTGAGAGTTGGACTGTGAACAAAGCTGAGTGCCGAAGAATTGATGCTTTTGAACTGTGGTGTTGGAGAAGACTCTTGAGAGTCCCTTGGACTGCAAGGAAATCCAACCAGTCCATTCTGGGAGAGATCAGCCCTGGGATTTCTTTGGAAGGAGATGCTGAAGCTGAAACTCCAGTACTTTGGCCACCTCATGTGAAGAGCTGACTCATTGGAAAAGACTCTGATGCTGGGAGGGATTGGGGGCAGGAGGAGAAGGGGACGACAGAGGATGAGATGGCTGGATGGCATCACTGACTCAATGGATGTGAGTTTGGGTGAACTCCAGGAGTTGGTGATGGACAGGGAGGCCTTGTGTGCTGTGATTCATGGGGTTGCAAAGAGTTGGACATGAATGAGTGACTGAACTGAATTGAACTGAAATGCTCTAATTTATTGCAATTTTCTTTGTTGTCTTTTTTTTTCCCTTGAATATAACTTTAAACATTATACTTCACCCCTTTTGTTATTTATTAACTTTCTACCAAAGGATTACCTCCTTGGCCAAACTTTGGTCAAACTTCTCTGAATTCTTTTAGCTATTCATTGTCCTTGGCCTGCCAAGCCTGGTTTTAGCAAAGAATCCTGCTGTCAGTTTACTGAGAATCCCCTAAACCGTCTATAGCCAATCAACCTCCTCTTCCCCTTCATCTTTGATTAGTAACTAAGTTCCTCTTTGCAATTGTCGCTCCTCTCCTTTATTCTGCCCACTGGTGATAAAAAACCACTTACACTGGTTGTATTTGGAGTTAAGGTCAATCTCTCTTCTTTACTGCAATAGTCTCTCCCCCATTGCCATAATCTTGAATAAAGTCTTCCTTGCCATTTTAAACAAACATTAAAATAATATCTCTTATTATTCTATACCCAATCTTAACCTTATTATTTTTCTGGTGGCACTTGGAAAAACTTGAGGAAACAAATAAATATACTTTTGTAGATGTATATATCTTTGAATTTTCAAATACTTTTAAGTTGAAATAAGGATAATAGCACATTTTTTTCTTGTATTATAACTTTTACAATTATCAGGAAAAGTTATGAAGGATTAAAATAGGAAAAAAGAAAAAAAACTCAGTAAATACTCTGCCAAGGTCATCTATTTCAGCTGTCTCTGCCTTTCGTGGTATTTGAACTGTTTTACAGCTCTGTAAGTCATAGAAATCTGACAATAATGTAAATGATTCTTGTTTATAGAAACACAAATGAATTAGGCCCAGTGTGTTGCAATTGATTATTGACCTGTAAACAGATCGGTTTTACATCAATTTGCAACTTGATTTCAGAATTATTTTATTCTTTATATATATGTGTATATTGAGTTCTCTTTTGAACTTGTTATGATGTATTACAGATTCTCTCATTAATTATGAGTTATTTTTGACATATGTTCCATATGATAGTTACAAATTTCCTTTAAAAACTTATCCTTTAACACAACATTGGAATTTATAATAGTTGTTAACCTTTTGAATCATATTTACCACAGCTTAGTCATTTTTCTACATGTAAGTGTTTAATGCCTTATACCAGACATTTTCCCTGGCTTCTGGTTTGAGCTTTTGCTTGGCTAAATTCTGCTTTTATCTGATTCTTTTTCAGAAAATGCTTATAGGTGTCATAAGTTTCTTTATGTTTGAGAAGGTCTGACTGCTTTCTTCACCCTTGAATGACAAAGTCACCAGGAAGAACATCATGGACTCGAATTGCTCAAGTCAGTTTGTTTCTTACTTTTTATTTATAATTATTTACATCCTTTTTCTATAGCAATAATTCAGTACTAAGCTATTATCATTTTTTGCTGGGTTTATTTTCTCTTTTTATTTAGTAGTATATTGATTTTATTTGTAATTTCCTGTCTATAATCTCTCCCTTTACCTATTTTTATTTTAATGCCCTTCATTTAAAATCCATTAAAATAAACCCATTATTAATATGTTTTTCTGTGTACAGTAAAATATTAGTGTTTCATATTTCCTGGGATTAAGATATTTTCCTAATTAGATGCTTCATCTTTATTTTGCCTGCCAACTTCTTTTTTCCTCACTGCCTTTCCTTTTTCTCTCCTTTCTTGTGATACACTCCCATACCCTCTGTTCCCCGCCCCCCCGCCTTTTTTGTATTTTTAACTGGAGGATAATCACTTTACAATATTGTGTTGGTTTCTGCCACACATCAACATGAATCAGCCATAGGTGTATACATGTTCCCTCCTTCTTGAACTTTCCTCCCACCCCATCCTACCCCTCTAGGTTGTCACAGAGCACTGGATTTGAAGTCCCTGCATCATACAGCAAATTTACACTGGTTATTTTTACATATGGTAATGTATCTGTTTCAATGTTATTCTTCCAGTCCATCCTCTCTCTCCTTCCCCCACTGTGATGACAAGTCTGTCTCTATGTCTGCATCTTCACTGCTGCCCTGCAAATAGGTTCGTCAGTACTATCTGTCTAGATTCCAATATATGAGTTAATATATGGTATCTGTTTTTCTCTTTCTGACTTATTTCACTCTGTATAATAAGGTCAAATTTCTTCCAACTCATTAGAACTGACTCAAATATATTCCTTTTTATGGATGAGTAATATCCCATTGTTTTACCCCATTTTATGTATCAATTGCTTCATAATTGCTGCATAAACATCATGCTGTTAGAAGTGGATAAGTCTGTCCAGAACTTTACTTGTTCTGATATGGTAAATTCCCCTTGACTTTTCTTTCAAGATTCATGGGCATGCTTCACCTCTTCTATGAAACAATATGGCTATTTGTTCAGGGCTTGAGGTAGTATATTCAAAAGCAGAGACATTACTTTGCCAACAAAGGTTCGTCTAGTCAAGGCTATGGTTTTTCCTGTGGTCATGTATGGATGTAACAGTTGGACTGTGAAGAAGGCTAAATACCAAAGAATTGATGCTTTTGAACTGTGGTGTTGGAGAAGACTCTTGAGAGTCCCTTGGACTGCAAGGAGATCCAACCAGTCCATTCTGGAAGAGATCAGCCCTGGGATTTCTTTGGAAGGAATGATGCTGAAGCTGAAACTCCAGTACTTTGTCCACCTCATGTGAAGAGCTGACTCATTGGAAAAGACTCTGATGCTGGGAGGGATTGGGGGCAGGAGGAGAAGGGGACGACAGAGGATGAGATGGCTGGATGGCATCACTGACTCGATGGACGTGAGTCTGGGTGAACTCTGGGAGTTGGTGATGGACAGGGAGGCCTGGTGTGCTGTGATTCATGGTGTTGCAAAGAGTTGGACACGATTGAGTGACTGAACTGAACTGAACTGATGTTTCAGGGGTATGAAGGTACAGGGCTCAGAGAGGACTACATATAGTGATGGCTGGCAGTCCTAGACTCTGCCCTCTTTTTTGTAATTATCTTGAATACCTTAAATTAAAGGGAACACATCCTATTCTATGATGTCCTGAAGTTCATTATTTGACATTTGACTTGACCATGTACCATTTCTGGGTTGTGCCTTACTTTAGGGGTTGGAGCTCTGTCCCTGTAGCCTCCATCCAACTGAATGGGACTGGTCCCTGCCTTCATCTGGCTGTCTCACGCTCATGGTGATAGCCCTTCCTGCAAACAGAAATGGGCTAACTGGAAAGTGTTTGGGCCTCTCTGAGACACTGTATGTATGTTCCACTTGCCTAGTTTTCCATTTATTGCTCAAAATAATTAAGCCCTTCCTTTTTCCCTCCCCCTTGAGAAAATCATTAGCATGAAATCTCTGTGTCTGGGAGATTTTTATTGCTGTTCTTGCAGAATGAGAAGGGTGTAAAAACCTTCAACATTCCTTTTCTTTTTACTTCTCCCCAACCTACGGCTCATGATGAGATTGTCTGGACGTTCCTCAGCTCTCTCCAAGGTGCCTCCATGGGACACAGAGTAAAAAACTATGTGGAGAGGTACCATGCTGAGTTTTGAGGATTTTTGGACAATCTTTTTTTCTTGCTTAATTGTAAGCCACCAGCCATCAAACCATTTAATTTAAATTTGAGCAAGTGTACTTTTCACTGCTTCTCCTCATGGGGTCTCTCCTTCCCTCCTCTTTCCATCATAATTGATTTTTTTTTTTTTTTTTGTTCACATTGTTCGGTTCTGAGGTGGGATGGTTTTCATACTCAGCTTCACTTTACTTATTTAATCCCCAAATTACACAATGCTTTCATGCATTCCTCTGGCTACAAGGCTTGGTGGCAATTTTAAGACATATACACATGTTAAAATGCATACAACGGCTTGGTGCCTTCCACGTGGCCCAGAGGCACTTTTAAAAAGCAGACTGTTAGCACATTTATTTCCAGCCATCTCTGGAGAAGAAATGATGGTTTTGAAATGTCACTTTTAGATTTTTAGAATCTATGTTCTAAAAAAGAATAAAAAAAAAAGCATTTTTTTACCCCCTCTATTCATTGTTACCTGGCAGTCAGAAATTAGAGTTTTAGAAAAACTGGTAATGGCTAAGGCACTTTTGAGTTCAAGCCTAATCTTCCAATAATACAACCTGAAAATGACCACTGCCCCTTTCCTTGACTTGTTGGCCATGAGTGAATTTATAGCCATTGAAAGAGGTACAAGAAGGTGTGCGTATGCCCATGCTAAGTTGTTTCAGTCATGTCTGACTCTTTGTGACCTTGTAGCCTGCCAGGCATCTCTGTCCTTAGAATTCTCCAGGCAAGAATACTGGAGTGGATTGCCATGCCCTCTTCCACGGGATCTTCCTGACCCAGGAATTGAACCCACATCTCTTGCGGCTCCTCCATTGCAGGTGGATTCTTTACTACTGAGCCATGGAAGAAGCCCACAGGAACACGTGGGGAGAATCATTGGAATGTTCCTGGTTGCAGGAGCAAGAGTGTGGCCTTCCTGCCTTAAACAGAAAGGAGACACTAATGAAGAACATAGACCTCATGTTCAAACAAGCAGTGGCTTCTCTTTCCTTAATGCCTTGGCCTTGCTATCGTAGAAAGTTATAAAATATTATGTTCTAAGTTACCACTTTATTATTATTTTATTACATACAATGATACTATTATGCATTACATGTTTCTTATGTGACAGGCAGTATTTCAGATACTTTATCAATACAGTCTCATGTAACTTCCAGAACAGCCCTAAGATAAGTATATGGATTTGGTTGTAAGAAACCGAGACATTGAGCAATTAAGTCATCTGTCTCTGTTCACACTGCTAATGTAGAAGCTGGATTTAAACCTTTGTTGACTCCACAGGACACAGTCTCCCTCTCTCGGATATATTCTTACAGAAGGCATAGCTCATTGCATGGTGCTAAGCAGATCATGCAGGGAAAGCAAGTAGAGTACAATCTGAAAGACAATCTGAAAGACCTTTTGGGGGTTCCCGCCCTGTAGCCACCAGTATCATAGGACTGAGGCCTTCACAACTTCTTTGCACCTGCTTTCCATTGACTATAAAATGGCCCAATGCTATCCACTCAGCAGAGTCATACTAGGAATTTCAGAGATGATCTCTGTGGGGTGTCTAACTGTGCCCTGCAAATCCTAAGTATTTGGTTGTTGACTGACTCTTGATGTAGAATTGACATTGTCTACCTTTTATAAATACATACATTCCCAAAGAAACAATTCTTACACAAACTTCCCATATGCTATACAATGACAGATGAGCAGTTGTATAAATACTGTCAGTAGAAAATAGTTTAATATATGTTTTCAGAATTAAGCTGGTGGTTTAATGATATTCAGAAAGTAAAGATACACTAACACCTTCAAATTGCATGACCTAAAACATGAGTCATCCATCCACAACTCTGGTAATTATTTTAGCGAATTGTAGTCCCTTCCTCTGGCCACATTTCTAGCTAGTGAGAACACAGGACCTATTCCCAGAGAGAATGAGTCACCTATAGGGACTGTGAAATTTGCCTCCAGCTGCTCCTTCTTTTGTGCAGATGGGAGAACTGGCATTTGAGTCTGTGTCCTGTGGGCCCCACTTATTGACAGTCTTTATAAATGGGAAAGATAAGGACAGTTAGCTTGGCTACAGAGAACAAATATGAAGTAGTCTGTTATGAGATAAAGTACGTCACCACAAAAGATGTTGACATTCTAACCCCAGTACCTGTGAATGTGATGTGATTTTCAAATAAAGTCTTTGCCAATGTAGTCAAGATCAGGTCATTAAGGTGGATCCTAATCCAATATGACTGGTCTTCCTTAAAAAAAGGGTACATTTGGTTACGGAGATAGACATACCAGGGGAATGCCACAGGGAGGGGAATGCAGAGATCAGGGTGATGCTTCTGTAAACCAATGGATACTTAAAATTTTCAGAAACCACCAATGACTTGGAAAGAGGCCCAGGACAGTTTGTCCCTCAAAGACCTTGGAGTCTGAGGGACAACCAATCCTGCTGACACCTTGATTTCAGAGTTGCAGCCTTCAGAACTGAGAGATTCTACATTTCTGTTGTCTAACTGCCCAGTTTTTAAATACTTTATTAGGCAGCCCCACACCACCAGTGCATGGTCCTCAACAATGAGCCAAATTTCCCTTCAGCTCATCTCAAGGTCAGAAGCACTAAAATGCTGTGCTCGACTCAGAACCTCAGAAGACTTGAAGTTTGGGAGTTTCAGGTGGAAGCCTGGAAATAGGTGACGAGCATGGGATAGAACAGTGAGTGTGGCTAGACTGAGCACAGCAGCATCATCCTGTCCTTGAATAGCTGAGACACAGGTTGACGAGTGAGGACAGGGAGCTAGTGAAGGCAGAGCAGACCATTTCCAACCTCCTGGCCCGGGGACTGCTTGTGGATCAGCTGGTCAAGATTCATCCCTCATGTGCAAGAGCATAAAAGATTTACTGAGAAATATTTAACCAATTAGAGCACATATTTAAATGAAACAAAGTCATGGATTAAGGTAAAGTTGGAGAAAATTGGGGCAGAGAAGCATAAAAGTGACCTTTACCTGATAATGTTGAATTATTCATAAGCTTTGATACATATTCCCAGCTAGAACTCAACATAACTTAAAAAAAAAAAACAGAAAGAATTTTTCTTCATACTTTATCATAGAACTTTTTGCAAGAAAAATGAAAGAGTGGGTATAAGCCTACAATAAAGTTATCCTGCAAGTGGGAAAGACATTATGGAGAAAACTTGGAATAATAAATACTGACAATTATATCACTAAAACAATAAAAGCAATTCCCTATAAGGAAAGAAAGAAGAAAAGTAAGATTTATTGCTATACACATTGCTCTCATATATGATGAAAACTTTAATTCTTATAATGTAAAGAAAGATATGGTAATAGTATACTGGAATAATAGCAAAAAGGCATGGATTATCCCTGTTTTACAAATGAGAGATATGGTTCTCACAGTCATTAAGTAAATTGCCTCAGATCACAAAGCGGGTAAGATTCAAAATCAGAAATCAAACCCAGGTATATTCAACTTGGAAAGCCAGGGATTTGGGGTCATAAGGAAATCATGACTTTCACCTTTGAGGCAATAATTAACATTGTACAGATAGCTAAATTTTTCTGCCCAGCATATTCTTGAAACCACTCAACTTGAAATCCATTTTTATCATAAAAATGAAGTGTATAAAAATAAAACTTGAAATCAAAACTAATTCAAAGCAAATGCATTCTGAGGTATTTTCTGGGAAGGGGGAAGCCCATTCCAATCTAGATTTCATAGCATTTGCCACTATGGCTAAATTTCCAGGGCATCAGATGACCAATTGTTTAAAGTTGGTTCCACATAAAGTGAATTTCACAGGACATTAGAATCATAAACTGGAGAAGGCAATGGCAACCCACTCCAGTACTCTTGCCTGGAAAATCCCATGGACGGAGGAGCCTGGTAGGCTGCAGTTCATGGAGTTGCGAAGAGTTGGACACAACTGAGCAACTTCACTTTCACTTTCCACTTTCATGCATTGGAGAAGGCAATGGCAACCCACTCCAGTGTTCTTGCCTGGAGAATCCCAGGGATGGCGGAGCCTGGTGGGCTGCTGTCTATGGGGTAGCACAGAGTCGGACATGACTGAAGTGACTTAGCAGCAGCAGCAGACTAATAAACAGGCTTCCAAGCAGCTGTCATGAATTAATTCTATTTGATCAGAAGCTGGGGAGGCAAGAGAAATGTCTTAAGAATTCACAGAAACAGCCTCAAGTCCAATTGCATCAGTGCAACAGTGACTTGGAGGCTAGCTGGATACACAAACATAAGTTATGATAGAAGCCATAGAGATAGTAGTTACCACATAACAAGCACCTAAGTGCCAGGGACTTTGCACACATTATTGTCAACCTGCATATCAACAATGGAAAGGGAAGGTATTTATTACTTCCTCTACACAGAGGAGAAAACAGTTTCAGAGATGACTTACTTCCCCAAGGACAAACACTGTCAGGAAAGATGCAGTGCAATTCTCTTTGGAGCAATGACCTTATGTTAGTATGGAGCCTTAGAGCCATCGGCAGTGACAGTTCTGCAATGGTGGCTTTAGATGTCAGTCCATAGACAGAATTTGGGCTTGGAGGAACTGGCTTGATGTGGAACTTCTCAGCAGCGGGTGGTCACACAAGTGGACTTTCTTTCAGAACAAATACTTTTTTATTATTGTAGTCCCAGAAAAAAAAGTAAAGTGTAATGAACTGCCATTTACATGTTTCCCATCTCAACAGCCATCAACTCATGGCTAATCTCAAAGGATGGTAAAGTAAAGTAAAGTCGCTCAGTTGTGTCTGACCCTCAGCGGCCCCGTCGACCGCAGCCTTCCAGGCTCCTCCGTCCATGGGATTCTCCAGGCAGGAGTACCGGAGTGGGATGCCATTGACAAAGGATGCTATCTGTAACTAAAAGAAAAATCTTGATGTGCCCCTGTATCAGCTTTTATTCTGTCTTAGTTTATCCACTTGCAGTGATCAATATTTTAGGTGTAGATTTGAAGGGGGAGAAACTGCTAAAACGAAGGGTAGCAATTACTGATTTAAGAGTTAAACTAATCATCTTTGACAACCAATTTGTTAACGTGGGCAAAGCCTAAAACATTCAAGAACTCTGCACATTTGGATCTGAAACAAAAACTGGACATGTTTTAGCAAATAAAATGTCTTTCTTGTTATTTGTTCATTTAAGACTATATTCAGCATCCTTCTTGACACCACAACTGGTACTTATTGAATGTCAGTGAATCTGTTATTCACCCAGAATCTCAAATTGTAATGCCCAGGGCTATCAGACCAACAAAATTGAGGGTCTTAGGCAGTACTCAGGAGTCCTGGGGAGCTTGGTGTTTCTTAAGAATGTATGCTTATCAACAGTGTTCGAATTCCAAGCCAAATTCATCGTGCAGGCTATTTGTCCTACAAGATGCCAGTCTGAGACATTTATTATCTCCCACCAGTTGTGCAGGGATGTATTTGTTCTCATTTCACAGAAATTCAAAGGGAAGCTCAACCTCAAAGCAGATGACACAAATCATCTTTCCTTCCTTCACGTCAGCCAATCCCAAGGCTGCAAACTAGAATTTGTGAGCAGTGGATATCCAACAACACTGGCATCACAGTCTCCAATGGTCCCAGTTTCTGCCTCTCTTGCAGGGCACATGTTTCCAACTTCACAGAGATTTCAGTCTTTTGGTTCTTCTGTTATTTACTCATTACCTTACCTCCAAGATACAGATATGAGGGTGCTCAGTTGTCTTTCTTCCAGGCATGATTTACAGATAGTTAATTTCATACCACTTTGGCTGTCTGCTGCACACCTGAGGAAAGCACTGTATGATCTGGTGGTTTGGTGGCTGGAGTAAAGCCATCCACAATCTCCAATCCCAGATGAGAGGGCAGCTTTGCTAGGTCATCTTCTCATATCTCACTGACCACTTAAGCACACATTTAAAGACTGGATGAGTTTTTTTTCCCCATTTCTGGGCAATAACTTCCGGACTTTGTCTAATGTTTTCTAAAGAAAGCAATAAAAGTTCTTTGTCTTTCTGCCCCTGCCCCCAATACAGTATATTCCCTCCCTTTCTTACAGCTCAAGGGTACGCTCAGCCTTGCCCCTTGCTTGTGCTTTGGGTCCAACTGTCTCTGCCTTCTCAGGGACGCCTTTCTACTGAGGAGTCCCTCATACCTGATCTGCAATTCTTCTCTCAGGTCTGTTCTTTCTTCACAAGTTCAGTTCCTGATTGTTGTTTTATTTTTTTCTATCAGTGAAGGTCCTTTCCCTATTCTACAGTTTCTACCTCTTATCACGTCTATCTCAGATCTCCCAGAAAAGGGAAACCAGAATAATGGGTCCTCAAAAATGTCCGAGTCCTAATCTTCAGGACCTGTGAATATGTTATATTTTGTTACATTATAAGGGGAATTACCATTGCTAATCAGCTGATCTACAGATAAAGAAATCATCCTGGATAATCCAGGTGGATTCAGAAATCCTTAAAAGAGGAAGAAGCAGGCAGAGAGAATGACAAAATAAGTCCATGTGAGAAAGACTCAACCAGCCACTGCTGACTTTAGATACAGAAGGAGACATGAGACCAGGAATATAGGAGGCTTCTAGAAGCTGGAAAAAGCAATCACATTATTCCTCTCCTAGAATCTCCAGGAGTACAGCCCTGCTGATATCTTGCCTGATAATACAGATAATAAATATATTTTGTTTTAAGCCAGTAAGTATGTGATAATTTGTTATAGCACCAATAAGAAATTAATACATACTCCAGCCACACTGGGCTCCCTGATAGCTCAGTTGGTAAAGAATATGCCTACAATGCAGGAGACCCTGGTTTGATTCCTGGGTCAGGTAGGTCTTCTGGAGAAGGTAAAGGCTACCCCACTCCAGTATTCTTGCCTGGAGAATTCCATGGACTGTCCATGGGGTCGCAAAGAGCCGGACACGACTGAGCGACTTTCCCTTTCACTTTCCATCACATCATCCCTCTCTATGACTGGTCTCCTTTTGACTCAACTGCTCAACCAAGAATAATGTAATCAGTATGGTCTTACATGCATTTAAGTAGTCACAATAGCTTTTTCATATATTTGGAAAAGTAATATATTTACATGGATGAAAGTGAAAGTGTTAGTGGCTCAGTTATGTCTGATTTTTGTGACCCCATGGGGACTGTACCCACCAAGTTCCTCTATCCATGGAATTCTCCAGGCCAGAATACTGGAGTGGGTAGCCTTGCTTTCTCCAGGGGATCTTCCCAACTCAGGGATCAAACCTGAGTTTGATCCTGTACTGCAGGCAGATTCTTTATTGTCTGAGCCACTAGGGAAGCCATGAATATATGTGTGTAATTAGGATTAATTATATGAAATTGCTGCTTACAGAGGTCAAAATTGACATTTGCAATTTCATATTGTTCAATTATATATATATATTCTAAAAATTATTATTCCATGTGCTGACAGTGGTTCTGAGGACAACTTGTAATGTTTTTGTCTCCCCATAATTGAGGGCCAGACTTTGGGAATCATTGCTTTAAGGATACAGCCAGATGAAAGATACTTCCATTTACAAATCTCTTTGCCTTTCCTACTGTATCTTCATAGATTATTTAAGTGATACGTCTGTGAGAAGAAAAAAGAATGTTTTGTGGTAAATGTCCCAACTGTTTTTATTTTCTCCCAACTCAGCAGGAGAGGGAAAAGTAGCCCAAAAAGGGAAGGAAAGAAAGGGAGGAGGAGGAAGGGAGGAAGCAATGAAGGAAAGAAAGAAGAGAAGAGGAAGAAAAGATGGATAGGAGAGAGGGAAGGAGGGAGAAGGAGGAGGGAATAGAGAGAGAAAGATAATAGGCAAAAATATAGAGCTAAGAGAAGTTTTAAGTATAACACAGTTCAAATTCCTTTGGTATATTTTGTCCTTTTGAAATATCTTTGAAAATAGTCATATGATCCCAGGTAATCATATTTAATATCATTAAATCATTGATAATGATATGTGTTTCACTGCTGCTATTGAATACACGTCATTTAACTAGTACAATGGCTTAAATTGACAATAATAAATGTCACTGAGTGTGGTTAAATCTACTTTTTAGCATCATCTGAGAAGACTAATTTAGCTTTAAGATTAAAGTATTCATACCTTATTTGTCACTGTTAGAAAAGCTGTGTCATTCTTTGATATATTTCCAATACAATAGAAGTCTCAGTTTATCACTGAAATTTTTTAACATGAACACTGGGATTATTTATAGTTAGAACATTACAAAATGAAGTACAGTTCTTAGAAAAAAAATAATGACTTTGGTATGTAGTAGAATTTACAAAGAGCATAAGCTTCTCACACTATTGTTAAAAATGAAGTTAGGTGAGGTATTTCATAACTTAATTCTTTTCTGTTTTAATATACTTTAATTTTTCTATCTTATATTGGATTATAGCTGATCTAAAAGGTTGTTTTCATTTCATATGTACAGCAAAATGATTCAGTTGATACAAATACATACATACATATATATACTTTTTCAGATTCTTTTCCAAAATAGGTCATTACAGAATATTGAGTAGAGCTTCCTGTACTATGCAGTAGGTCTTTATTGATTATCTATTTTATACATAGTAGTGTGCATATGCTAATTTCAAATTCCTAACTTATCCCTGTCCCCCGACATTTCCTCTTTGGTAATTGTAAATTTGTTTTTGAAGTCTATGAGTCTGTTTCTGTTTCACAAATAAGTTTATTTGCATCATCATTGTTGATCCCACATATGAGCTACACCATACGGTATTTGTCTTTCTCTTACTTTCTTCACTTATTGTGATAGTCTCTAGATCCATCTATGTTGCTGCAAATGGCATTATTTCATTACTTTTTGTAACTGGGTAGTATTCCATTGTGCATATCTTTTTTATCCATTCTTCACATTTAGATTATTTCTGTATCTTGACTATAGTAGGATTTGTTTGTTTGTTTTTTTAAGAGCATTTTCAGGTTCATAGGAAACGGGCAGAAACTGTAGAGATTTCCCATATACCCTTCCCCACACACAGGCACAGCCTCTCCCATTGTCAACATCCCCCACCAGAGTCATACATTTGTTACAATTGATGAGCTTCCATTGACACATCTTTATCATTCAAGGTTCATAGTTTACATAAGGATTCCTTCTTGGTTTTGTACATTCTGTGCGTTTTGGAAATTGTACGATGACATAAATGCATCATCGCAGCATCGTACAGAGTATATCTACTGCCTTAAAAATGCTCTGTGCTCTGTGTATTCATCTCTCCCTATCACTTCTGACAACCACTGACAATCATTTCCTACTCTCTTCACGGTATTTTCTTTTCCAGCACATCGTATAATTGGAGTCAAACAGTGTAGTTTCCAGATTGGTTTCTTTCACTTAGCAATATGCATTAAGTTTCCTTTATGTCTTTTCCTGGTTTGAAAGAACATTTATTTTTTAGTGCTGAACAAAAATCCTTTGTCTGGATATATCATAGCTTATCTTTTCACCTGTGAAGGACATCTTGGTTGAATCTAACTTTGGGCAATTTTGAAAAAAAGCTGCTGCAAATATCTCCGTATAAGAGTTTGTGTGGACTTCCATGTTTTATCTTTTAAAAGAAGAGATGAACTCTTTATGATGTATGATAAAGTACAGTTACATGATTATACAAAGTTGATGGACAGAGGAGCAATGTGGCAGACTCCTACTGAAATCAACACTCACTTGAATCAAATTTATTCAATCTATAAAAATACATGTTTATAATTTTATAAAAAAATAGTAAAGCAAACAATAGAAACAAGAGACTTAGGTAAAAGGTGGATGGAGAATATTTTAAAGAAGAGATTAGTACTCACCACTCTCATCCATTGATGTTTCTTGGCATCCCTTGAATGTGGAAAAGCAGATTGTAAATGCCTCATTAATGTGATACAAGATGAAACACTCCATCATATAGGAGGCATGCTTGATAGAAGAGCTGAATCTGGGTTTAATAAAACCTTTCAGTTCAGTTCAGTTCAGTTCAGTCTCTCAGTCAAGTTCGACTCTTTGAGACTCCATGCACTGCAGCACACCAGGCCTCCCTGTCCATCACCAACTCCTGGAGTTTACTCACACTCATGTCCATTGAGTCAGTGATGCCATCCAACCATCTCATCCTCTGTTGACCCCTTCTCCTCCTGCCTTCAATGTTTCCCAGCATGCGGGTCTCTTCAAATGAGTCAGCTCTTTGCATCAGGTGGCCAAAGTATTGGAGTTTCAACTTCAGCATCAGTCCTTCCAATGAACATCCAGGACTGATTTCCTTTAGGATGGACTGGTTGGATCTCTTTGCAGTCTAAGGGACTCTCAAGAGTCTCCTCCAACACCACAGTTAAAAAGCATCATTTCTTCTGCACTCAGCTTTCTTTATAGTCCAACTTTCACATCTATACATGACCACTAGAAAAAAACTACCATAGCCTTGACTAGATGGACCTTTGTTGACAAAGTAATGTTTCTGCTTTTTAATATGCTGTCTAGGTTGGTCATAACTTTAATTCCAAGGAGTAAGTGTCTTAATTTCATGGCTGCAATCACCATCTGCAGTGATTTTGAAGCTCCCAAAATTAAAGTCTGACACTGTTTCCACTGTTTCCCCATCTATTTCCCATGAAGTGATGGGACCGGATACCATGATCTTTGTTTTCTGAATGTTGAGCTTTAAGCCAACTTTTTCACTCTCCTCTTTCAATTTTATCAAGAGGCTCTTTAGTTCTTCTTCACTTTCTGCCATAAGTGTGGTGTCATCTGCATAACTGAGGTGATTGATATTTCTCCTGGCAAACTTGATTTCAGCTTGTACTTCATCCAGCCCAGAGCTTCTCATGATGTACTCTGCATATAAGTTAAATAAGCATGGTGATAATATACAGCCTTGACATATTCCTTTTCCTATTTGGAACCAGTCTGTTGTTCCATGTCCAGTTCTAACTGTTGCTTCCTGACATGCATACAGATTTCTCAAGAGGCAGATCAGGTGGTTTGGTATTCCCATCTCTTTCAGAATTTTCCAGAGTTTATTGTGATCTACACAGTCAAAGTCTTTAGCATAGTCAGTGAAGCAAGAATAGATGTTTTTCTGGAACTCTCTTGCTTTTTCGATGATGCAGCAGATGTTGGGAATTCTCTAGTTTCTCTGCTTTTTCTAAAACCAGCTTAAGAATCTGGAAGTTTTCAGTTCACATATTGTTGAAGCCTGGCTTGGAGAATTTTGAACATTACTTTGCTAACGTGTGAGATGAGTGCAATTGTGCGGTATTTTGAGCATATTTTGGCATTGCCTTTCTTTGGGACTGAATTGAAAACTGACCTTTTCCAGTCCTGTGGCCACTGCTGAGTTTTCCAAATTTGCTGGCATATTGAGTGAAGCACTTTCAAAGCATCATCTTTTAGGATTTGAAATAGCTCAACTGGAATTCCATTACTCCATTAGCTTTGATTGTAGTGATGCTTCCTAAGGCCCACTTGACTTTGTATTCCAGGATGTCTGGCTCTAGGTGAGTGATCACATCATCATGATTATCTTGGTCATGAAGATCTTTTTGGTACAGTTGTTCTGTGTATTCTTGCCACCTCTTCTTAATATCTTCTGCTTCTGTTAGGTCCATACCATTTCTATTCTTTATTGAGCCCATCTTTGCATGAAATGTTCCCTTTGTATCTATAATTTTCTTGAAGAGATCTCTAGTGTTTCCCATTCTGTTGTTTTCCTCTATTTCTTTGCATTGATCGCTGAGGAAAGCTTTCTTATCTCTCCTTGTTATTCTTTGGGACTCTGCATTCAAATAGTTTATCTTTCCTTTTTGCTTTGCTTTTTGCTTCTTTTCTTTACACAGCTATTTGTAAGGCCTCCTCAGACAGCCATTTTGCTTTTTTGCATTTCTTTTTCTTGAGGATGGTCTTGATCCCTGTCTCCTGTACATTGTCACCAACCTCCATCCATAGTTCATCAGGCATTCTATCAGATCTAGTCCCTTAAATCTATTTTTCACTTCCACTGTATAATCATTAGGGATTTGATTTAGGTCATACCTGAATGGTCTAGTGGTTTTCCCTACTTTCTTCAATTTCAGTCTGAATTTGGCAATAAGGAGTTCATGATCTGAGCCACAGTCAGCTCCTGGTCTTGTTTTTGCTGACTGTAAAGAGCTTTCCCATCATTGGCTGCAAAGAATATAATCAATCTGATTTTGGTGTTGACCATCTGGTGATGTCTGTGTGTAGAGTCTTCTCTTGTGTTGTTGGAAGAGGGTGTTTGCTATGACCAGTGCATTCTCTTGGCAGAACTCTGTTAGCCTTTGCCCTGCTTCATTCTGTACTCAAGGCTAAATTTTCCTGTTACTCCAGGTATTTCTTGACTTCCTACTTTTGCATTCCAGTCCTCTATAATGAAAGGGACATCTTTTTGGGGTGTTAATTCTAGGAGGTCTTGTAGGTCTTCATAGGACTGTTCAACTTCAGCTTCTTCAGCATTACTGTTCAGGGCATAGATTTGGATTACCGTGATACTGAATGGTTTGCCTTGGAGACGAACAGAGATCATTCTGTTATTTTTGAGACTGCATCCAAGTCCTGCATTTCAGACTGTTTTGTTGACTATGAGGGCTACTCCATTTCTTCTAAGGGATTCTTGCCCACAGTAGTAGATATAAAGGTCATCTGAGTTAAATTCCCCCATTCCAGTCCATTTTAGTTTGCTGATTCCTAAAATGTCAGTGTTCACTCTTGCCATCTCCTGTTTGACCACTTCCAATTTGTCTTGATTCAGGGACCTAACATTCCAGGTTCCTATAGAATATTGCTCTTTATAGCATCGGACCTTGCTTCCATCACCAGTCATATCCACAACTGGGTATTGTTTTTGCTTTGGCTCCATCTCTTCATTCTTTCTGGAGTTATTTCTCCACTGTTCTCCAATAGCATGTTGGGCACCTACTGACCTGAGGAGTTCATCTTTCAGCATCCTATCTTTTTGCCTTTTCATACTGTTCATGGGATTTTCAGGGCAGGAATACTGAAGTGGCTTGCCATTCCCTTCTCCAGTGGACCACATTTTGTCAGAACTCTCCACCATGACCCATCTGTCTTGGGTGGCCCTACACGGCATGGCTCATAGTTTCACTGAGCTTCCAGTTACTGCCTGTACAGAGGGTACTAGAAAAATTTAAACATCAACTTGAGAAAAGTAGGCAAATCCAGGATTCAGGATATTTCTTAGTACAATTGACCAAATTATCTCAACAAATCAATTTTTATTAAAAATCTTTAGGAAGAAAGTTCAATTAAAGAAGGATCAAGAGACTAAATCTTGATACAAATTTGGAAAAAAATATGTATATATACAGGAAAATATTTTAATATTATTGAGACAGTTGGATATAGATCCATTATTAATGTTACTGAGAAATTATTATTAATCTTGATAAGTGTTGTAAAAACTTTGATATTATGGTTTTCAAAATATTTATTTTGTTTTATGAAATACATGGTGAAATAGAGTTGAAATGAAAAGACAAGAAATATTGGTTTTACTTTCAAACACTTGAACAACAATAAATGAACAAAACAGGGATAAATAAACGAAGCAAATGCCACATAATCTTGATTACTGTTGGAACTGCAGGTCTATCTTAGAAAATTTTCACTGTAGCAGTGACTTACGGTATATATGTAATATATACATATATATATGTGTATATATATATATATATACGTAAAAACTTGAAATACACTGAGTCTGAAAAAATACTATTCCCTCATTCTTGTTTGAAAAAAAATTATTTCACCCTCAACCATACTCAGATGATCTACTGAATTTCAGTCCTGTGTCCTCAGTGCCCTGATGGATACACCTATGCACCTGAATCATGCTTATTCATAACTGGGACTCACTTTCTTCTCTCCACAACTACAGTCAGAGTATCTAGAGAAGGAGAAGAGTGGGAATGTGCACTTTTACTTTGAATGTGATGCTCTGAGGATAGTTCTTGAAACACTTCAAACTCAATAAGGCAGCACTTACAAACGTGCCTGAGGTCAGTGCTGGGCCTGAGGGACAACTGTCTTGACAATTGTTTATGAGTCATTGTCTCTGACTTCTTTGAAACTTTGTACCTTTGGTTCCTTTTGCTCCTCTATTTACTGTTTTACCTTCAAACCTGTTTAAGTCTCTATCCAACCAAAGGAAACAACTTTTTGTTTCCCAGTTGTGCTCAAAAACTCCCCACTTTGCCAGGTGCTATTAATAGTATTTGCTCTTCAATTTTCATTCACTCTCCTGCCTGCTAGAAAGAGTCTTGGGACTGCTGTTCTCTGTACATTTTCCTTCATTTCAGTTCACAGATCACTTTTGGATTCTACAAATAACACATCCACTTCCCTGTTAGATAGTTTTTCTCTTTCTTTCACTGATTTTTGAGTATATAGCTATTTTGTAAGTGTTGAAGTTAATGACCATAGTTTATTCAGTACATATTATAAGCCTAGAACTCCTATTAATTATTGTATATGCGTTATGTCGCTTAATTCTGTTAACAAATCCACATGGAAAATGTTAATGTCCTCATTTTCATTAAAGGCTTTCCTGATAGCTCGGTAAAGAATCCACCTGAAATGCAGGAGACCCTGGTTCAGTTTGTGGGTTGGGAAGATCTGCTGGAGAAGGGATAGGGAGTTATTTTATGACTTAACTGGGGAAACATAGGAACATAGTAAATAGCAGAAGATTAAGGATATAAATTCATGATAGACCACACACACACACACACACACACACATATATAGTATATTATGATTAATATTAATAGAATATTTGGTTGAGATTGGAAAAAATAAAATAAGGTAAGGAGAAAGAGAGTGAAGCATACTATTTTAGAAGCCAGACAAGCCCTCTAAATAGATAAATGGCTGAGACCTAAATAAAGTGAGACAACATTTCAGTGGCATTTAGTATAGTCAAAATTCAATGTATTACCTCTTGTCTAGTTCTAAAATACAATTCCCTACCACTAAGTCATCTTTTCTCATTCTTCTCAGCCTTGGAAACCACCAATCTGTGTTCTGTCTCTTACAGATTTATCTATTACGGATATTTCATATAAAAATAGTCATAGAATGTGATCTCTTGTGTTTGGAACCTTTAATTAGTGTGTTTTGAATGTTCATTTACATGTAGCATGTATCAGTACTTCATTCCTTTTTATGGCATGATATTCCATTTTATGTGTATACAGAGCTTTCTCTTATGGCTCAACTGGTAGAGAATTCACCTGCTACGTAGGAGACCTGGGTTCAATCCCTGGGTTGGGAAGATCCCCTGGAGAAGTGAAAGGCTACCCACTCCAGAATTCTGGCCTGAAGAATTCCATTAACTGTAGAATCCATGGAGTTGCAAAGAGTCAGACACGACTGAGCCATTGTCATTTTCACGTTCAGCAATTTGTTGACCCATTCATACATTGGTGGACATTTGGGTCATTTGTACCATTTTGTTGATGTAACTAGTGATGTGTAGATATATTTTCCTGAGTCCCTGTTTTCAATTCTTTTTGGTATATACCTAGGAAGGGAATTGCTGGATCATAGGGTAGTTCTATGCATAACTTTTTGATAAACCACCAAGCTGTCTTCCACAGCAGTTGCACAATTTTATATCACCATCCACAATCAATGCATGAGTGTTCCAATTTTTCCACATCCTCACTCTGAGATTACATTTTAATTGATATTTTCAAGGAAGAGCAAGGGAGGCAGTGAACTAGAATTTTGAAAATGAACAGCAAAGGAATTGGAAATTAATGTGGAGAGTAACCAGATTCAGAGCTCATAAGGCCTACTGGCTATAATAAAGAATATGCAAGAAATCATTGCCGAGGACAATGTCAAGAAAACTACCCCTATGCTTTCTTCTTAAGTCTTATGTTTAATGCATTTTGAGTTGATTTTTGCATATGGTGTAATTGTTGTTGTAGTACAGTCACTAAGTCATGTCTGACTCTTTGTTATCCCATGGAATATAAGGTCCAGTTTCATTCTTTTGCATGTAGATATACAGTTTTCCAAGTAGCATTTGTTGAAAAGACTATCCTTCTCCATTGTGTATTCTTGGCATCCTAGTTGAAGGTCAGTTGACCATATATTCATGGGTTTATTTCTGAGCTCTCTATTCTGTTACATCAGGCTAATGATCTGTATTTATGCCAGTACCATACTATTTTGATTACTGTAGATTTGTAAAATATTTTGAAATCAGAAAATACGATGCCTTCAGCTTTGTTCTTCTCAAGATTGCTTTGGCTAGTCAGCATTGTTTGTCTAGAGGGATGAGAGAATCCAATTAAAGGCCACAGATGAGAGAGCAATATATGATTTACATTTAGAATGAAAAGTCTAGCTACGTTGTGAGAAACAGAATACAGAAAGACATATTTGAAAGGAAGGCATCCAATTAGAAATCCACAAAGATACCTCAGTCTAGACTGGTAGCAGTGAAAGCGGTGAGTAGGAGTTAGATTTGCAGTGTCCTGAGAGTAGTTTGTTAGCAGTAAAAATTGATAAATCTCATATTTATAACTCCCATTCTGATCTCACCTATGAATTTCACATTCCAACTTGCTACCATGACTGACTTTCCTGGGGAAATTCAAAGGGTTACATAAGCATTAAAAGTAATTTTTGTTTTGCTCTCTCCCAGCCTCACAGTATCCAGTAAAAGATGCTCTGCAGCTACCATTTCTCATCCTACCGTATGGTTTCTACATTTTGTTGTCTCCTTTAACTTCTCTTTTCTCTTCTATCCTACTTCTAGTCCATTCCATAAAATCTCTTGGGTTGACCTTCAAAATATACTCAAATTTAGATCATTTATAGAACCCCAGAAGTGACATTTAAAGCTATAAATCTGATTATGCTGCTCATACACTCAGAACCCTGTGAAGGCTTCTCTTCACCCTCAGGAAAACATGAATTTCCATTATAGTGGGCTTGGCCCTACCTAACCTGGGCATGGAACACTTCCCTATTCCAACTTCTCCCTCTTATCCCTCACTCACGTGGTTCTAGCCACACTAGAGTTGTTGCCACTCCTTAGAAAATGGCAGGCGTCCTCTCTTTTCAGTTTCTTAGAGCTTACTGTTGTCTCCTGTAGAACATCCTGCCCACACATGACTGCATGTCAAGTCTCTGCTTCCATGAAACATTTTGAGAAGTATGTACCCTGACCTCAGGTACCTACAAATTATATATATTATATTTCCCTTTAATGGAGGATAAATTCCATGAGAACAGAATCTGTTTTATTCACTGCCATGTAAAACTTAAAAATGTGACAGGTACGATATATGTACACAATACATATCTGTTGAATGAATAAATTCATGCATGGTTTAAACACATAGAATCAGATGAGACCACCTAGGTATTAACTGTAAACATGGAAAAGAATAAAGCCAAGGGCAGATCCTTAAATTATGAAACATTTAGAGACAGCACAGGAGGATTCCATAGCGATGAAGCAGCATTTTATGGACAGGAGGAAATTCAGTAAGAACAATAGTACAGTAAAGAAATCATCTCAGGGACTTCCCTAATGGTCCAGTGGCTAAGACTCCACACTCCCAATATAGGAGCCCTGGGTTCAATGTCTGGTCAGGGGACTGGATCCCACCAGCCACAGCTAAAAATCCCTCATGCCACAACAAAACATGTCACAGTCAAATAAATAAAATAAGTATTTTAAAAAAGAAATACATATATATATATATATATATATTTACATACATAAAGAAAACATTTCAAAGAGAAAAGAAAGTGAAAAGTGAAAGTGAAGTCGCTCAGTTGTGTCCGACTCTTTGCGACCCCATGGACTGTAGCCTACCAGACTCCTCCATCTATGGGGTTTTCCAGGCAAGAGTACTAGAGTTGGTTGCCATTTCTTTCTCCAGAGGATCTTCCTGACCCAGGGATCGAACCCAGGTCTCCTGCACTGTAGGCAGATGCTTTACCGTCTGAGCCACCAGGGACGTCCCTTCAAAGAGAAAGTATATCATAAACACTTAAGTTTCTTGTTACGATGAGAGCTGAAAAGTAGGCTTTGGATAAACTATCGAAACAAAATATTTCTCAAACTCTAATGCCAATGCTTGCTGACCCTTACTCTACAGTCCATCTGAGGGATGTCACCATTCCCGAGGCCCAAATTCTATCCATAGACTGATGAACCTCAAGACAGCACCTTCAGGGTCAGCCTGTCTTCAACCTGAGCACATCTGCCTGGGTGTTCTGTTGGGTCTTCAAACTTAGTATGGCCAGAACTATGTTATCCTTTATGCTCCCCCAATTTTTATGACCTTGAGACTCTTCCCCTAAATTCTATTTTTTTTAAAATTGCAATGTTGTGTGAATTTCTGCTATACAACAAAGTGATTCATATATATTCATATATCATTAATATAGAATATATATTAGAATGTAGAAATATTCTACATTATTTTACATTATAGTTTATCACAAGATATTGAGTACAGTTGCCTGTGCTATACAGTATCACCTTGTTGTTTATCCATTCTATATATAATAGTTTCCATCTGTCAATACTAAATTCGCATTCCATGCCTCCACCATTCCATTCCCCCTTGACAGTCACAAGTCTGTTCTCTATGATTATAGCCTTTAACTATTGATATCATTTCTCACTGTGACCCACTCTCTTTCATATTAGCAACCCCAGTATCATCCTTTCTTGACCCACCACTCCCAACCTCAGCAATTATTTGTTAGATCATCTCCATTCTACCTCATAGAGCTTGATATGAATGCAATCCTTTTGTTCCAATATTATTTCTTGTTTATATTCTTATAATAAGCCTTTAAATAATTTCGTTTTCATCAATTCTTTTCTCCTTCTGGTTTATTCAATACATTGATACCAGTGTATACTGACTAAACTTTTAAGGTTTATCATTAAAATCTCTAGGATACAACTCAATTCTTAAAGCTGTGTGTCTAAACAATTAAGTAAAATTTTTAACAGATAATTTTTATGAGGATAACATTTTTCATCTTTAGTTTGGTATGCAAAATGCTTCAAGAACTAGCCTGTTTTATCCCTAACACCATCTCCAGTTTTACCATCTCTTTCCCACATGTCTGTGACCCTGAACCAATTATTGGAAAATAAGAGATGATTTTCACTATGTTCCTTTATCTGAAAGTCACTCATTCTCTGTGTGATTGCTTGGCAAGCTGCTTCTACATCTTGTAGACCCAGGGGACACAATAACTCACTTGCCTTCCTCAATGCCACCAAACAATTAATCAGTCTCTGTTTGTTGCTATGACAACACTTTGATCACATCCACTTAAAAATCTGCTCTTTAACATACCTATTTGTCTCACCTTGTCCTCAAGGAATGATACAAGTTTTTATTACCCATCTTTGTTTCCCAGTGAAGCCCACATACACTCAACATTTTTACTCAATGAGTGCAAGGTAAGTGAGCAATTTATCATATTGGCTAATGAATGATAATTGCTAATATTATACTCCCAGTAACTAATATCCCTGAGAGCAAATGATAGGGACTGCCTTTATGCAAAGTTCAAACCATTACTGCCTTAAAACTACTCACAAAAACACAAACAGCAAAATAACCTATGTGCTGTCTTACAACTATAATCTATCTTCCTTCCCAAGGAATTCCAGGTATGCCTGACATCTTATTTTAGCACTTCACTGGATTTCTGGATATTTGTCTTCCTTTTCAATGTTTTCATACTCGTTTGGGAATCTTACAAGGAGATGGCAAAATTGTGCAGGGCTGGTATCAAACAATTTTATTTTTTTTTTGTGGGTAGAAACCAGCTGTGGGAAAGCCAGTATGAGCTTAATACAAATTCCCACATACTACTTTTACCACGAATATGTACTTTAGTACCATAGTAGAATCAAAGTAAACAAAAATGCAAGGATAGTGCCTTAGTAATAAGATCAAACTGTCAAATAACATTATGTTTTAATGATTTAATATTACATACATGGCCACAAAAGCAGGAAAAATGCATGCACTTTTTTGTTGATGATTAAGCTTTTATTGATCCATGTCAAGTTAGAACACATTCTACTTTCAGGATTAGCCCTGTTCAGTTCTATAGTAGAACATAGAGATTATATGAAATAAACTATTATTTTAGTTTATTTTGCTGTGTTCCTTTTTTCTGAAATTCACTTATTCAGACTGGGGAAACAGTAGTTATTAAATTAATACATACCTAATTTAATTTTTTGATACTATTGATTCATTGTTGGTTGATTCTTTGATTTAATCAAATATTACATACCTCTGTGAACCAGATACCAAGGATACAGAAAAAATGCAATAGAAAAGTATATTCTTGCCTTCATCGTTTGTATGTTCTGGTAAGATGATAAAGACAAATCAATATATAAATACATAATATATAGGAGAGTGGCAGTACTATGAATAACAGTTAAAAATAAAATTAACCTGCACAAAATTCAGGAGAGAGGATTCCCCTTTCAGAGCTGTGGATAACACACATGTGAAGGTGAAATAGTTCACTGCTCAGTTCTGTACGAGTCTTTGTGACCCCATGGACTGCAGCCCACATGGCTTCTCTGTCCATGGGATTCTCCAGGCAAGAATACTAGAGGAAGTAGCCATTCCTTTCTCCAGGGGATCTTCCTGACCCAGGGATGAAACCTGAGTCTCCTGTATTGCCAGCAGATTCGTTACTGTCTGAGCTACCAAGGAAGCCTGGATAACATATGTACTACATCAGAAATGGCAATTTCATTAAGGATCTCTGGTTTAGATCAAGATAGTAGATTACCAGTGCTCTTTGCCCATAGTCAGGTCAGAGGGAAAATTAAACAAATTCTTTACAAAACTGTGACCAGTATCATGATGGGGAAGTAGGTAGGAGAAGCAGGCACACCACAAAGGCAAATTCACTTGAGTGTCAGAGTCATCTCCATGAAAGCTGATATTAAGTGGATACCTGAAGGACAGATGCAGTTTATTTAGGAGAGAGAACAGCACTGTGAAAAGCATTACCAAGGAAGGAGGAAGTTTGTGGGAAAAGATTGAGCATCTAGGCTGAACCTTGACCTGTCTGATTATTTGGTGAGCTATTTAATTGGTTTGTTAACTACTCTGAAATGGACTTGTCCTTTTAATTTTGGCAATTTTAATTTTATTTAAACTTTCATGATATACTGATGCCATATAGATATATAGATTATATATAATTTACTTTGATACTGAGTCCTTAGTTAGGGACATAGTCTACAAATGCAGCATTGATCCTTGAATAAATAAGACTTATTTGAATAAGTTCCATTGAAATATAAATGGGAACTTCTATATTTGGTAGAAACTTAACCTCCAAATGTGAGGATTCCAAATGTTGCTTTGCCCAAATTCTTCAGACAGAAAATAAAGCTAATTTCTGCTTTGAAAGTAGTTTACATCCAAAGTTTTAGATGGATGCACTCCTTTTAAATTCAGCAAAGTACATTTAGTGAATTGGATAGAGGACCAGACATGGCTAGAGATGATGCCTACGTTCCCTTGTGAAGATTCTCTAGTATTTTATCTCCAAATGATTCTAAGTGCGACACTTGTAATTCTGCAAGTATTGAGACACACACAGGACAATTATATAGGTGTGTGTTTCCTTGGATGCTGAACTGTTTCATCTGGAAGTGGTCTTGAAGATCATCTGCTCTAACCCCATTATATCAGAAATAAGAGAGCATCATTCCACTAACTCCAGCCAGTGTGCAAGTCTTGGGATTAGCTTGTTACTTAAACGATGAAGTATAGTAGTACAAAGAGAAATCTTGCCTAAAATGTGCTCCATGAAAGAACATACTGTCTGGAGAAGCTCAAGGACATCTCCGGTTTATACTTATTTTGTTTATTTCTTCAGTATTTGAGTTTTTAAGTACACAGAAGGAAGAAAGTAGCAGTAACATTAGCAGTATATATCCTAAAAATATATTTTCCAAAGGATGATAAAAAGAGATAAAAATTGGCCTTTTGCCACATGAGAATTTTCATTTGCACCTTGACTCATTGCATGTTTAACACCTCAGGGGAACGCCTTTTCTGTAGCACCTGCAAAAGTAAAAGTGTTATGTGTCATGTATTCTAAAATACTGCACTCATTTTGCTTGTGCTTTTATTTACTGCAAATGACCATTACTTTCTATTTCTTTTCCTTTTTAAGAGTGAACTAAACTGCATTTGCTTTTTTTTTAGATTATTTTAACTTGAGAAATAATAAGCAAACACAGGAAAACAAAAATGACAATGTTACCAAAATTTTTACCATGATAACATAATTTCATCGCTCCTCAGAGTTAAAACAGTTCAGTGTAGTTAAGTCACTCAGTTTGTGATCCCATGGACTGCAGGATGCCAGGCTTCGCTGTCCATCAACCACTCTAGGACCTTGCTCAAACTCATGTCCACCGAGTCTGTCGTGCCATCCAACCATCTCATCCTCTGTCATCTCTTTCTGCTCCTGCCTTCAATCTTTCCCAGCATCAGGGTCTTTTCCAATGGGTAAGTTCTTTGCATCAGGTGGCCGAAGTGTTGGAGTTTCAGCTTCAACATCAGTCCTTCCAATGAATATTCAGGACTCATCTCCTTTAGGATGGACTGGTTGGATCTCCTTGCAGTCCAAGAGACTCTCAAGAGTCTTCTCCAACACCACATTTTTTTTTTCAAATTTATTTATTTTTTTTAATTTTATTTTTAAACTTTACATAATTGTATTAGTTTTGCCAAATATCAAATGAATCCGCCACAGGTATACATGTGTTCCCCATCCTGAACTCCCCACCAGTCCCAAGCATCCAGTATCGTGCATCAAACCTGGACTGGCAACTCGTTTCATACATTATATTTTACATGTTTCAATGCCATTCTCCCAAAGCTTCCCACCCTCTCCTTCTCCCACAGAGTCCATAAGACTGTTCTATACATCAGTGTATCTTTTACTGTCTTGTACACAGGGTTATTGTTACCATCTTCTAAATTCCATATATATGCATTAGTATACTGTATTGGAGTTTTTCTTTCTGGCTTACTTCACTCTGTATAATAGGCTCCAGTTTCATCCACCTCATTAGAACTGATTCAAATGTATTCTTTTTAATGGCTGAGTAATACTCCATTGTGTATGTGTACCACAGCTTTCTTATCCATTCATCTGCTGATGGGCATCTGCACTTTCTAACACCATACACAAAAATAAACTCAAAATGGATTAAAGATCTAAATGTAAGACCAGAAACAATAAAACTCTTAGAGGAGAACATAGGCAAAACACTCTTGACATACATCACAGCAGGATCCTCTATGACCCACCTCCCAGAATATTGGAAATAAAAGCAAAAATGAACAAGTGGGACCTAATTAACTTAAAAGCTTCTGCACATCAAAGGAAACTATTAGCAAGGTGAAAAGACAGCCTTCAGAATGGGAGAAAATAATAGCAAATGAAGCAACTGACAAACAACTAATCTCAAAATATACAAGCAACTCCTACAGCTCAACTCCAGAAAAATAAATGACCCAATCAAAAAATGGGCAAAGAACTAAATAGACATTTCTCCAAAGAAGACATACAGATGGCTAACAAACACTCAACATCACTCATTATGAGAGAAATGCAAATCAAAACCACAATGAGGTATCATCTCACACCAGTCAGAATGGCTGCAATCAAAAGTCTACAAATAATAAATGCTGGAGAGGGTGTGGAGAAAAGGGAACCCTCTAACACTGTTGGTGGGAATGCAAACTAGTACAGCCACTATGGAGAACAGTGTGGAGATTCCTTAAAAACTGGAAATAGAACTGCCTTATGATCCAGCAATCCCACTGCTGGGCATACACTGAGGAAACCAGAAGGGAAAGAGACACGTGTACCCCAATGTTCATCGCAGCACTGTTTATAATAGCCAGGACATGGAAGCAACCTAGATGTCCAACGCCACATTTTTAAAGCATCAATTCTTTGGTGCTCAGGTTTCTTTATAGTCCAAATCTCACATCCATATGTGACTACTGGAAAAACCATAGCTTTGATAAGACAGACTTTTGTTGGCAAAGTAATGTCTCTGCTTTTCAATATGCTGTCTAGATTGGTAGTAATTTTTCTTCCGAGGAGCAAGTGTCTTTTAATTTCATGGCTGCAGTCACCATCTGCAGTGTTTTGAAGCCCCCCAAAATAAAGTCTGTCACTGTTTCCACTGTTTCTCCATCTATTGGCCATGAAGTGAAGGAAAGTTATGACCAACATAGATAGCATATTAAAAAGCAGAGACATTACTTTGGCAACAAAGGTCTGTCTAGTCAAGGCTATGGTTTTTCCAGTGGTCATGTATGGATGTGAGAATTGGATTGTGAAGAAAGCTGAGTGCCGAAGAATTGATGCTTTTGAACTGCAGTATTGGAGAAGACTCTTGAGAGTCCCTTGGCCTGCAAGGAGATCCAACCAGTCCATCCTAAAGGAGATCAGTCCTGTGTGTTCATTGGAAGGATTGATGCTGAAGCTGAAACTCCAATACTTTGGCCACCTCATACAAAGAGTTGACTCATTGGAAAAGACCCTGATGCTGGGAGGGATTGGGGGCAGGAGTAAAAGGGGATGACAGAGGATGAGATGGCTGGATGGCATCACTGACTCAATGGACATGAGTTTGGGTAATCTCTGGGAGTTGGTGATGGACAGGGAGGCCTGGTGTTCTGCGATTCATGGGGTTGCAAAGAGTCAGACATGACTGAGTGACTAAACTGAACTGAACTAAGGAGACCTGATGCCATGATCTTAGTTTTCTGAATGTTGAGTTTTAAGCCAACTTTTCACCCTCCTTGTTTACTTTCATCAAGAGGTTCTTTAGTTCTTCTTTGCTATCTCCCATAAGGGTAGTGTTATCTGCATACCTGAGGTTATTGATATTTTACCTGGAAATCTTGATTCCACCTTGTGCTTCATCCAGCCTGGCATTTCACATGATGTACTCTGCACAGAAGTTGAATAAGCAAGGTGACAGTGTACATCTTTGATGTACTCCTTTCTCGATTTGGAACCAGTCTGTTGTTCCATGTCCAGTTCTACTATTGCTTCCTGACCTGCATACAAATTTCTCAAGGGGCAGGTCAAGTGGTCTGGTATTCCCATCTCTTTAAGAATTTTCCACAGTTTGTTGTGATCCACACAGTCAAAGGCTTTAGTGTAGTTAATAAAGCAGAAGTAGATCATTTTCTGGAACTCTCTTGCTTTCTTGATGATCCAACGGATGTTGACAATTTGATCTCTGGTTTCTCTGCCTTTTCTAAATCCAGCTTGAACATGTGGAAGTTCATGGTTCATGAACTTCATGAACTGTTGAAGCTTGGCTTGGAGAATTCTGAGCATTATTTCGCTAGCATGTGAGATGAGTTTAATTGTGCAGTAGCTTGAACATTATTTGTGTTCCCAAAGTGCCTTTCTTTGGGATTGGATTGAAAACTGACCTTTTCCAGTCCTGTGGCCACTGCTGAGTTTTCCAAATTTGCTGGCATATTGAGTGCAGCACTTCAACAGCATCATCTTTTAGGATTTGAAATAGCTCACCTGGAATTCCATCACCTCCACTAGCTTTGTTCGTAGTGATGCTTCCTAAGGCCCACTTGAGTTCACATTCCAGGATGTCTTGCTCTAGGTGAGTGATCACACCATTGTGGTTTTGTAGTCATAAAGATGTTTTTTGTATAGTTCTTCTGTGTATTCTTCCCACCTCTTCTTAATATCTTCTGCTACTGTTAGGTCCATACAATTTTTGTCCTTTATCATGCCCATCTTTGAATGAAATGTTCCATTTTTATCTCTCATTTTCTTGAAGAGATCTTTATGTCTATAGAATGTTCATTTCTAAGGCAAGCCATTCAATATGACAGTAATCCAAGTCTATGACCCAACCAGTAGTGCTAAAGAAGCTGAAGATGAATGGCTCTATGAAGACCTACAAGACCTAGAACTTACACCCAAATAGATGTCCTTTTCCTCATAGGGGACTGGAGTGCAAAAGTAGGAAGTCAAGAAACCCCTGGAGTAACAGGTAAATTTGTCCTTGGAGTACAGAATGAAGCAGGACAAAGACTAATGGAGTTTTGCCAAGAGAATGCACTGATCATAGCCAACATCCTCTTCCAACAACACAAGAAGAAGACTCTACACATGGACATTAGCAGATGGTCAATACCAAAATCAAACTGGTTATATTCTTTGCAGCCAAAGATGGAGAAGCTCTCTTTCTTGAGAGCTGACTGTGGCTCAGATCATGAACTCCTCATTGCCAAATTCAGACTTAAATTGAAGAAAGTAAGGAAAACCACTAGACCATTCAGGTATGACCTAAATCAAATCCTTAACAATTATACAGTGGAAGTGCGAAATAGATTTAAGGGACTAGAAATGATACACAGAGTGCCTGAAAAACTATGGATAGAGGTTTGTGAGATTGTATAGGAGGCAGTGATCAAGACCATCTCCAAGAAAAAGAAATGCAAAAAACAAAATGGTTGTCTGAGGAGGCCTTGCAAATAGCTCAGCATCAAGTATACTTTCCAATTTCTTGTGAGTCCTCTAAAAAGGCAGGTAGTTTCTGCTTTGTAACCAAACCCTATACAAATATGTTTGTGTGTCTCCAATTATTTTTCTATAAATATGAAGACCAGATAGAAGGAAATACACACAGTTATGTAAACTGACCTTTTTTTGTTTGTTTTAATGCTTGTTAGATATCACTCAATATATTATCACAGGTACTATGTAAAAGCAGGAGGATTGCCCTCCCTTCTCAATCAGTTCGTGTGTTACCATAACAAAATGCCACCACGGGCAGCTGAAATAGCAGACATTTATTTCTCACAGTTCTGGGAGCCGGAAATCAAAGATGAAGGCACCAGAAGAAACAGTTCCTGGTCAGGGCTCTATTCTTGGTGTGCAGATGGCCAACTTCTGGTTGTATCTTCACATGGCTTTCCCCAGTGTGTGAACATGAAGAAAGAGAGAGAGATCTTATAAGCACACTAACCCCATAACGAGAGCCATATGATGGCCTCAATTATACCTAATCCCTTCCCAAAGTCCCCAACACCAGTTCAGTTCAGTTCAGTCACTCAGTCTTGTCCGACTCTTTGCGACCCCATGAATTGCAGCACGCCAGGCCTCCCTGTCCATCACCAACTCCCGGAGTTCACATAGACTCGCATCCATCAAGTCAGTGATGCCATCCAGCCATCTCATCCTCTGTCATCCCCTTTTACTCCTGCCCCCAATCCCTCCCAGCATCAGAGTCTTTTCCATGAGGTCTTTTCCACTCTTCGCATGAGGTGGCCAAAGTACTGGAGTTTCAGCTTTAGCATCATTCCTTCCAAAGAAATCCCATGGCTGATCTCCTTGGATCTCCTTGCAGTCCAAGGGACTCTCAAGAGTCTTCTCCAACACCACAGTTCAAAAGCATCAATTCTTCGGTGCTCAGCCTTCTTCACAGTCCAACTCTCACATCCATACATGACCACAGAAAAACCATAGCCTTGACTAGAGGACTTTAGTTGGCAAAGTACAGTCTCTGCTTTTCAATATGCTATCTAGGTTGGTCATAACTTTCCTTCCAAGGAGTAAGCGTCTTTTAATTTCATGGCTGCAGTCACCATCTGCAGTGATTTTGGAATCCAGAAAAATAAAGTCTGACACTGTTTCCACTGTTTCCCCATCTATTTCCCATGAAGTGATGGGACTGGATGGGACTGGATCTTCATTTTCTGAATGTTGAGATCTAAGCCAACTTTTTCACTCTCCACTTTCACTTGCATCAAGAGGCTTTTTAGTTCCTCTTCACTTTCTGCCATAAGGGTGGTGTCATCTGCATATCTGAGGTTATTGATATTTCTCCCAGCAATCTTGATTCCAGCTTGTGTTTCTTCCAGTCCAGCGTTTCTCATGATGTACTCTGAACATAAGTTAAATAAGCAGGGTGACAATATACAGCCCTGACGTACTCCTTTACCTATTTGGAACCAGTCTGTTGTTCCATGTCCAGTTCTAACTGTTGCTTCCTGACCTGCGTACAGATTCCTCAAGAGGCAGGTCAGGTGGTCTGGTATTCTCATCTCTTTCAGAATTTTCCACAGTTTATTGTGATCCACACAGTCAAAGGCTTTTGCATAGTCAATAAAGCAGAAATAGATGTTTTTCTGCAATTCTCTTGCTTTTTCCATGATCCAGTGGATGTTGGCAATTTGATCTCTGGTTCCCCTGCCTTTTCTAAAACCAGCTTGAACATCAGGAAGTTCATGGTTCACATATTGCTGAAGCCTGGCTTGGAGAATTTTGAGCATTACTTTACCAGCATGTGAGATGAGTGCAATTGTGCAGTAGTTTGAGCATTCTTTGGCATTGCCTTTCTTTGGGATTGGAATAAAAACTGACCTTTTCCAGTCCTGTGGCCACTGCTGAGTTTTCCAAATTTGCTGGCATATTGAGTGCATCACTTTCACAGCATCATCTTTCAGGATCTGAAATCGCTCAACTGGAATTCCATCACCTCCACTAGCTTTGTTCATAGTGATGCTTTCTAAGGCCCACTTGACTTCACATTCCAGGATGTCTGGCTCTAGGTCAATGACCACACCATCATGATTATCTGGGTCATGAAGATCTTTTTTGTACAGTTCGTCTGTGTATTCTTGCCACCTCTTCTTAATATCTTCTGCTTCTGTTAGGTCCATACCATTTCTGTCCTTTATTGAGACCACCTTTGCATGAAATATTCCCTTGGTATCTCTAATTTTCTTGAAGAGACCTCCAGTTTTCCCATTCTGTTGTTTTCCTCTATTTCTTTGCATTGATCTCTGAAGAAGGCTTTCTTATCTCTCCTTGCTATTCTTTGGAACTCTGCATTCAGATGCTTATATCTTTCCTTTTCTCCTTTGCTTTTCTCTTCTCTTCTTTTCACAGCTATTTGTAAAGCCTCCCCAGACAGCCATTTTGCTTTTTTTGCATTTCTTTTCCATGGGGATGGTCTTGATCCCTATCTCCTGTACAATGTCATGAACCTCATTCCAAAGTTCATCAGGCACTCTATCTATCAGATCTAGGCCCTTAAATCTATTTCTCACTTCCACTGTATAATCATAAGGGATTTGATTTAGGTCATACCTGAATGGTCTAGTGGTTTTCCCTACTTTCTTCAATTTAAGTCTGAATTTGGCAATAAGGAGTTCATGATCTGAGCCACAGTCAGCTCCTGGTATTGTTTTTGTTGACTGTATAGAGTTTCTCCATCTTTGGCTGCAAAGAATATAATCAATCTGATTCCAGTGTTGACCATCTGGTGATGTCCATGTGTAGAGTCTTCTCTTGTATTGTTGGAAGAGGGTGTTTGCTATGACCAGTGCATTTTCTTGGCAAAACTCTATTAGTCTTTGCCCTGCTTCATTCTGTATTCCAAGGCCAAATTTGCCTGTTACTCCAGGTGTTTCTTGACTTCCTACTTTTGCATTCCAGTCCCCTATAATGAAAAGGACATCTTTTTTGGGTGTTAGTTCTAAAAGGTCTTGTAGGTCTTCATAGAATCGTTCAACTTCAACTTCTTCAGTGTTACTGGTTGGGTCATAGACTTGGATTACTGTGATATTGAATGGTTTGCCTTGGAAAGAACAGAGATCATTCTGTCATTTTTGAGATTGCATCCAAGTACTGCATTTTGGACTCTTGTTGACCACGATGGCTACTCCATTTCTTCTGAGGGATTCCTGCCCACAGTAGTAGATATAATGGTCATCTGAGTTAAATTCACCCATTCCAGTCCATTTCAGTTTGCTGATTCCTAGAATGTTGACATTCACTCTTGCCATCTCTTGTTTGACCACCCCAATTTGCCTTGATTCATGGACCTGACATTCCAGGTTCCTATGCAATATTGCTCTTTACAGCATCGGACCTTGCTTCTATCACCAGTCACATCCACAGTTGGATATTGTTTTTGCTTTGGCTCCATCCCTTCATTCTTTCTGGAGTTATTTCTCCACTGATCTCCAGTAGCATATTGGTCACCTACTGACCTGGGGAGTTCCTCTTTCAGTATCCTATCATTTTGCCTTTTTATACTGTTCATGGGGTTCTCAAGGCAAGAATACTGAAGTGGTCTGCCATTCCCTTCTCCAGTGGACCACATTCTGTCAGATCTCTCCACCATGACCTGCCCATCTTGGGTTGCCCCACGGGCATGGCTTAGTTTCATTGAGTTAGACAAGGCTGTGGTCCTAGTGTGATTAGGTTGACTAGTTTTCTGTGATTCTGGTTTCAGTGTGTCTGCCCTTTGATGCCCTCTTGCAACACCTACCATCTTACTTGGGTTACTCTTACCTTGGGCATGGGGTATCCCTTCACGGCTGCTCCAGGAAATGTAGCCACTGGTCCTTACCTTGGACGAGGGGTTTCTCCTCACTGCCGCCCTTCCTGACCTTCAATGTGGGATAGCTCCTCTAGGCCCTCTTGCGCTCACACAGCCACTGCTTCTTGGACATGGGGATAGTCTTCCTGGCCGCCGCCCCTGGCCTCGGGTGTGGGGTTGCTCCTCCTGGCCGCTGCCCCTGGCCTCGGGTGTGGGAGGCACAAATGTTCAACTGGCTCAGATGGTAAAGAATCTAAGTGCAATGTAGGAGACCCAGGTTTGATCCCTGGGTGGGGAGGATCTCCTGGAGAAGGGAATGGCTACCCACTCCAGTATTCTTGCCTGGAGAATTCCATAGACAGAGGAGCCTGGCAGGCTATAGTCCATGGGGTCACAAGGAGTAGGACACAACTGAGTGACTTTTACTTACAATCATTTAATTCATTATATTACTCCAAACTTGGGCCCCAAATAGCCTGGGACAGCCAGGAAAGGAGACCAGACTGAGTTTCTATTGTGGTGAGTGCTGGGGCTTACGAGGGTTCCCCCATACACTCAGGGACTTTTGAAATTTTAATCTCCTTTCCTCTCTAAAGGAGAAAGCATCTGGCTGCTTTGTCTACTGACCAGAAGTGGGCACAAGGGGAAGAGGGAGAGATGAGGCTTAGAAACTGTCAGCAGTCAAACACATCAACTCCTTATTAATCAATCTATTCAACTCCACTTTTTCAATATGCTTTACTGGAATTTTAACATTCTAACTTACTGAACCCTGAACGTGGCATGTTCTCACTACAGTAGTGGAGAAGTAGGAGATCATCCCAGGCCAGATGTCTCTCCCATGGCCACTCAGTCACAGAGCCCCTATCCTCAGCAAGGGAACCAAGCACCTCCCCTCCAGACCTCAGAGTCCTCTTGCCTGGTGTTGAGCTCAGCGTGGTCATCAGTGTGCAGGCGTGGTGTTTGGTTTGCAAGCACCAGGTGTGTCTGTGGGGTGTGCCCATGCTGTGTATGGAGGGCAGCTCATCCCGTTTGCACTGATGCACAATGTTCCATTCAGGATTGTATGTTTTACAGATTGTGTTTCCATTCTGCTATTGAGGAAAGATTGTATTCATCCCAGTTTTATCATTACACTATTCATTGTTCAAAGTAACAGTGAAACGGCCCTTCTTTTGTATCTCTGGGACAAATGTAAGATTTCTGTTGACTGTTAATAGATACAGGGGCATGAATCTGCTGAACAAATGTGTGTGTTTAGCTTTGATAAATACTGTCAGCAGCTTTTCAAATGGTTTTATCTATTTACATACTCAACACAAAGGAGTTACAGGTGTCCCACACCCTCACTTATATTCATTATTCCTAGTTTTCTTAATTTTAGAATTTAAATGAGAACAAAACAGTAGAATGATAAATCATTGTGGCTTAATTTTTGAGTATATTTTCTTATTGCTATTGGCCATTTTGGTACTATCTTTTGTTAAGTACTTATCTATGACTTTTCCTCACTTAAAAACTGGGCTACTATATCACTCTTTTCTTAATGATTTGAAAAATATATTCTGAATGAGTCTTTTGCTACTTACATGTAAGAAGAGTTCTTCTTCCACCCCCACTCTGCAACATGTCTTCTTAATAATTTTGGATGAACAGAAGATTTTAAGAAGTCTAGTTGCTCAAATTTTTCTGATTGTCTTCGTGTAGTATATTCTGTTTGAGCGATAGCTTTGTACTATGTACTTTTCTAGATGCTTACTCCATTTAATTTTCACATTCAGATCTAATATGTATACCCAATTTACTCAGTACTGTTTACTTTAAATAACTTTTATTTCCCATGTTCCATAGTGTCATCTCTGTCAAAAATTCAAGTGCTCATTTATGCTTGTCTCTGTTTAGGAAGTTTTCATTGCACTATTTATCTGTCCTTGTGCCAATACTGTAATGCTTTAAGTAATATAATATGCCTTTACAATAAATACTGATATCAGATAGTTTGAGTGTTCAAACATTGCTCTTTTAAAAAAAAATCAGATTATTTAGGTTATTCCTGGACATTGTATTCCATATACATTTTTTAGAATAAGCTTATAAACTTTAGCAAAAAGTAAAAACAAAAACCAAGGAGGATTTATGTAGGATGAAAACTGGAATTGTAGACTCAGTTTGAGGAAAACTGACACCCCTACAGTGCTGATTATTCTTATCCTTAAAGATGATATATCCTTCTCTTTATTTGAGTTTGCTTAAATATTATCACTTTCAATACAGTTTTGTAGGTCTTGTGAAGTCTTATAAAGTCTAGATGGCTTTATACTTAACTGTTTGTTTTATTTGCTATGTAGCAATTATCATTTAAATTGCAAAGGCTGTGAAAAGAGACAAAGAAGGTCACTACATAATGATCAAAGGATCAATCCAAGAAGAAGATATAACAATTATAAATATATATCCACCCAACATGGGAGCACCGCAGTATGTAAGACAAATCCTAACAAGTATGAAAGGAGAAATCAACAATAACACAATAATAGTGGGAGACTTTAATACCCCACTCACACTTATGGATAGATCAACTAAACAGAAAATTAACAAGGGGAAAAAAAAAAAAAAACATGTATCTATAAAGTTCACTAAAGCAAAGCACAGTAAAATGAGGTATGGCAATAAAAGGCGTTAAATTTATCAAATAAAAAAATAAAAAAAATAAAAAAATAAAGTATTTATTATGGATAATACTGAATATAATCAAATGTAAATAGAAGCATGAGAAGAAACCCAAGGAAACCCATGCATCCTTCATTCAGATTCCTTCTCCACTAATCATTAATGACACGACTTTGAACAAATTAACCAAACCCAATGAATTATCTTCATCTGTTGTATGGCAGTAAAATGCTCTCATGTTTTGCTTAATTTGAGACTTAGACAAAAATGAAAATATTTTTAAAAAAATAAATAAATAAATAAAATTGCTTTTTGTAATTTTCTGTGACTAGTAGATATGAACACAATTTATTTTTAAATGATAAATTGTACCCAGATATTTTGATAATTTCAGTGAATGATATCCTGATGTAGTGGTGGATTCTTTAGGATGTTTCTCATACATGTTCATGTCATCCATGGATAGTTTCTTTTCTTTTATTCAGTATTCATACTGTTTCTTTCTTCTTGACTTAATCACGTTAGTCAGCACCTCATGTAAAAGCAAAGAAGAACTAAAGAGTCTCTTGATGAAAGTGAAAGAGGAGAGTGAAAAAGTTGGCTTAAGCTACAGTTGAGTTCAGTTCAGTCACTCAGTCCTGTCTGAGTCTTTATGACCCCATGGAGTGGAGCACACCAGGCTTCTCTGTCCATCACCAACTCCCAGAGTTTACTCAAACTCATGTCCATTGAAATGGTGATGCCATCCAACCATCTCATCCTATGTGGTCCCTGTCTCCTCCCACCTTCAATCTTTTCCAGCATCAGGCTCTTTTCAAATGAATCAGTTATTTGCATCAGGTGGCCAAAATATTGGAGTTTCAGCTTCAGCATCAGTCCTTCCAATGACTATTCAGGACTGATGTCCTTTAGGATGAACTGGTTGGATCCCCTTACTATGCAAGGGACTCTCAAGAGTCTTCTCCAACACCACAGTTCAAAAGCATCAGTTCTTTGCCGCTCAGCTTTCTTTATAGTCCAGCTCTCACATCCATACATGACCACTGGAAAAACTATAGCTTTGACCTTTGTTGGTAAAGTAATGTCTCTGCTTTTTAATATGCTATCTAGGTTGGTCATAGCTTTTGTTCCAAAGAGCAGGAGTCTTTTAATTTCATGGCTACAGTCACCATCTGCAGTGATTTTGGAGCCCCCCCAAATAAAGTCTGTCACTGTTTCCACTGTTTCCCCATATATTTCCCATGAAGTGATGGGACCAGATGCCATGATCTTCGTTTTCTGAATGTTGAGTTGTAAGCCAACTTTTTCACTCTCGTTGTTCACTTTCATCAAGAGGCTCTTTAGCTCTTCTTCACTTTCTGCCATAAGGGTAGTGTTATCTGCACATATGAGGTTATTGATATTTCTCTTGGCAATCTTGATTCCAGTTTGTGTTTCATCCAGTCCAGCATGTCTCATGATGTACTCACCATATAAGTGAAATAAACAGGAAGACAATATACATCCTTGAGGTACTCCTTTCTCAATTTTGAACCAGTCTTTTGTTCCATGTCCAGTTCTAACTGCTGCTTCTTGACCTGCATACGGATTTCTCAGGAGGCAGGTCAGGTGGTCTGATAGTCCTATCTCTTGAAGAATTTTCCACAGTTTGTTGTGATCCATGCAGTCAAAGGCTTTGGCATAGTCAATAAAGCAGAAATAGATGTTTTTCTGGAACTCTCTTGCTTTTTTGATAATCCAACAGATGTTGCTAATTTTTATCTGGTTCCTGTGCCTTTTCTAAATCCAGCTTGAACATCTGGAAGTTCACAGTTCATGTACTATTGAAGCCTGGCTTGGAGAATTTTGAGCATTACTTTACTAGCATGTGCGATGTGAGCAATTGTGCAATAGTTCGAGCATTCTTTGGCATTTTCTTTCTTTGGGATTGGAATGAAAACTGACCTTTTCCAGTCCTGTAGCCACTGTTGAGTTTTCCAAATCTGCTGGTATACTGAGTGAAGCACTTTTACATTGTAACTCAACATTCAGAATACCAAGATCATGGCATCTAGTCCCATGATTTCATGGCAAATAGATGAGGAAACAATGGAAACAGTGAGAAACTTTATTTTCCTGGGCTCCAAAATTACTGCAGACGGTGACAGAAGCCATGAAATCAAAAGACACTTGCTCCTTGGAAGAAAAGCTATGACCAATCTAGACAGCATATTAAAAAGCAGAGACATTACTTTGCCAACAAAAATCCATCTAGTCAAAGCTATGGCTTTTCCAGTAGTCATGTATGGATGTGAAAGTTGGACTATAAAGAAAGCTGAACATTGAAGAATTGATGCTTTTGAACTATGGTGTTGCAGAAGACTCTTGAGAGTCCCTTCGACTGCAAGTAGATCAAGCCAGACAACCCTAAAGGAAATCAGTCCTGAATAGTCATTGGAAGGACTGATGCTGAAGCTGAAGCTCCAATACTTTGGCCACTTGATATGAATAACTGACTCACTGGAAAAGACTCTGATGCTGGGAAAGATTGAAGGCAGGAGGATACGGGGATGACAGAGGGAGAGATGGTTGGATGGCATCCCCCGACTTGATGGACATGGTCTATCAAGGACGTTTGAGCAAGGTCCTGGAGTTAGTGATGGACAGGGAAGCTTGGCATGCTGTATCCATAGGGTCGCAAAGAGTTGGACAATGACTCAGCAACTGAACTCAAGTAAAAAGTTGACTATGCATATTGATAATGGACATTCTTATCTTACCTCTGGCCTTTGAGCAAATTTTCCAGTGTTTTATATATTAAAAAGTATGGTTTGATTAAATTTGATATTAAGTATCTTTTCTCAGATTAAAGGTGTTCCTTTCTCTTACACCTCAGCTGAAAATTGCACTCCTAAATAGGGACTAGATTTTGTGTAATTATTTTCATGTATTTCTTGGGAAAGTTATGTATTTTTTCTCCTTTTTCTGTTAATGTAGTGATTTATATTGATTAATTTTTCAATTTTAAACCAACTTTACATCCCTGAAGTTAATAGAAATATACATAAACTTCTTTATGATCTAGTATCATTTTCATATATTTGTTTATTCATTTTGCCACTATTTTTAGAATATTGTATCTGTATTCATGAGAAGAATTGATCTAAAATTTTATCTTATTTTAATCTTCAGTACAAGTTTTGGTGTGCAGGTTATTTTGTTGTCATTAATAAAGTTGGCAAATTTTCCTCCATTTTCTATACTCTGAAAAAAATATGTGTAACATTCATGTTACTTCTTTATTAATGTTTTTAACAATTCTCTAGTGAAGGTCTCTGATTTCAAAGATTTCTTTGTAGAATGAGCTTTATTACAGGATACTTGAAAATTTTACTTGTTACTGTTTGAGTTTTGGTTAGTTGCATTTTTCTAGAAATGAGTCCAAAATTATTGCCATGAATTTTTAAATAATATTCTGATTATCATTTTCATTTCTATTATAGCTGTAGCTTTTTCCCTTTTGATTCTTAATATTGTTTGTACCTTTCTTTTTTGTGATCAGCATTGTGAGTAGTTTATCATATTTTTAATCTTCTGAAGATTTTGATGAAAACATTATCCCTCTCCATTAAATATTCTTTCTATTTTATTATCTAGAAATAAAACTTTTTCTATTCTTGTTTTAACTATTTCTTTTCACTTAATTTTTATAATTATTGGTTTTTAACTCCTTAGTACTCACTGATTTTTCAGTTTTTCTTCTTTTCTAATCTGTGTATTTAAAGCTATTTTTCCCTAGGCACAGATTTAGAAAAAAAGTATTTCATGAGTTTGATAATTTGATCTGTTGTGTTTTCACTATTAATTAATACAAACATTTTCTAACATATATTATTTCCTTGACTCATTGGCTACTTAAAATATTATTGCTACATTTAGAGGTTTTCCAGTTTTGTTTGTTTATTTACAACTAGGCTTACTGTAGTCACAGAATCACACTTGGTCTAATTTCAAATCTTTGACATTTGTCAGACTTTCTTAGGTTTCCCTGGTGGCTCAGACGGTAAAGCATCTGCCTACAACACGGGAGACCCGGCTTCAATCCCTGGGTCAGGAAGATCCTCTGGAGAAGGAAATGGCAACCCACTCTAGTACTGTTCCCTGGAAAATCCCATGGACGGAGGAGCCTGGTAGTCTACAGTCTATGGGATCACCAAGAGTCGGACACGACTGAGTGACTTCACTTTCACTTACAATGTAGGTACAAAATGTGCCTTTATCTAGTATGGTGAGAAAAGAAGACAAATCTCATGATTAAAGACACTTATGCAAGTAAAAATAACAACAAAGCACTTCTGAAAGTGTGAAGGTAAATGAAACAAAGGAGGATCTTTTAAAAGGATCTAGAAGTAGGATTTGTGACTATTATTATGAATCATCTTGTACAAAGGCCTCTGCAACTCAACCATCTGCAGAAATGGGCTCTCAGATTCTGCTTCTCCTTTGTCTTGTTCCCCTGGCTTTATATTTCTGCTTCTCCTTTGTCTTGTTCCCCTGGCTTTATAGTTCAGCTGATTGCTTTTCCAGGCTACAGTTTATGTTTATATTTTCACTCGTGAAAAAGTGTATTTGTTTTAAAAATATTGTTCAATATTTTTTAGGTCTTTTGCCTGTTACATTAAGCATTTATGAAAACATTCCCAAATCTAGATAGGTAAAAAATTGTCGGGTGGAGATTTTTGTGCTTCACTGTTTATAATTCTGACAATTTGGATTGCAATGCAAACTGGTTTTCAACTCACAGATGTGAGGTGCTTGGTGGTGTTGAAATAGTTCAGCATTTCCAAATTCCCCACAGTAATAGGAGAGGTCCCACAGATCATCTTGGGTGTCCCATTAACAGGGCTCTGGGGGAGCCAGGAGCTTCTGAACCCTAAGATCTGACTGAGTCAGACAGCAGTGGTACAGCACACATCATCGCCTCAATACTTTGTGGTTGATTTCAAGGTTTATATGCTTGCTAAACCTGAACTTACTCAAATTACATTTCAAGAGAACTGCTTATTTATTTGAAATGTAGTTGATTTACAATGTTGTGTTAGTTTCTGCTATATAGCAAAGTGATTCAGATATATACACATACATACATATACTTTTCATATTCTTTTCCATTATGATTTATCAGAGAATGTTGAATAGAGTTCCCTGTGCTATACAGTGGGACCTTGTTGATCATACATCCTACAGATAATAATTTGCACCTGCTACTCCCAAACTCCCAATCCATCCCTCCCCCTCCCCGACCTCTGGGCAGCCACAAGTCTGTTTTCTAAGTTTCTGCTTCTGTTTCTGCTTCCTATACAGTTTGACTTGTGTCATATTTTAGATTCCACATATAGGTGATATCGTAAGGCATTTACCTTTCTCTTTCTGACTTCACTTAGTTTCAGCAACCCATGTTGCTGCAAATAGCATTATTTAGTTCTTTTTTATGACTAAGTAATATTTCATTGCATATATGTACCATATCTTCTTTATCTATTACTCTGTCAATGGACATTTAGGTTGTGTCCATGTCTTGGTTACTGTGAATAATGCTGCTATGAACACGGCGGTGCATGTGTCTTTTCAAACTGTTCTGTGAAGAAGACTGTTTCCAGTCCTTCTCTCCATGTAAGTAATACTAAAGTTTTCAGGAGCAGTTGTTTCATTTAATAAGGGACATGCTGGTAGAATAGATGCACAGTTTCTGTTTCCAAAGTGAATTGAGGCATTGGGAGGGAAGTTTGATGGAGTTGAAGATGCCAGGGAAGAAGTTTTTTTTGTTGTTGTTGAAAAACAGCTCTTCAGTTCCTTTAAAAACAATACTCAAGGAACTTTAACAAAAGTTTTCATTTCATATAAACTGGATGCTTTTGCCTTTATGCATGCCTTTACTGCTCTTGAATTTTAATATTTTAACAGCTGGAAGAGTTCTAAAAAGCTCTTTTTGTTATTTAATGCAAATCCTTGAAAGGAACCCCATTGGGCTCTCCATTTTGATGGAGCACAATTCTTTCAAATTATAGCTAAATTTGCCAGGGTTGGAACTGACACATAATTCACATTTAAGCTAAAAAAAAATGCATAGAACTTCAGCAAATGTCAGTTTAAACAGTAACTATAACTGGTAAGGATAACCAGCATGCTCCTTGGAAAAGGTAATCAGATGGGGCATGGGTGTGGAGGGAGCTTGCACCAGCCCTGGGCCATGAAAGTCTTCATTGTTGAAAGTGCCCAGCACAGCACCTTGGGCTGTGAAGCAGTCCTGACCACTGTAACCCAAGAGGGTCAACTGGAAACAAAACTCTGCTACAGGTTGAGGAGATCCTCATTGGCTGCAGACTCTGCTTGTACTGGTACAGGCTCCTGAGGTTTGTTCTCATCCCTGGCCAGTCACCACAGCATGCACCCAGTATGTGCCCTCAGCTTCTCTCATAGCAGCCAGAAATGACCTTAAACCAGGTAGCGTAGGCACTGGATGAGTAAACACTTTGTGATGCTGAGAAATGGAATACTTCCTGCCGTGTCGGTAAACAAGGGTGTCATAGTCATCAGTGATTGCAGCCCTCCAAGGTGAGCTGATGAGCTCTTAGGGCACTGAAGAAGGTGGAGAGAATCTAAAATCGAGCAGCTATCAGACTGCAGCCACTTCCTACAGTGAGTTCCAAGGGAGCTCAGGATGTGAAAAACACAAGATATTGGCCCCAGATAGTCAAGATACATATGAAAGGAATGATTTCAGTGAGCCCAAACTCTTATATTTTCCCATACATAGAAAAACGCTAAATTCTTTAACTTGGGATATCTGGTTTTCCTTAATTAACAATAATATTTTGATGTACAGACTATCTGCCCTTTGTTGTAAAACTTCTATATAACCTGGCTCCTTCCCTTGCCTCCTTAGAGCAGTTCTCTCAAGGCAACCTGAGATGCTGTCTACTGGGTTTGAAGTTTCCTAAAAATTCCCACTGAATAAGACATAACTCTCAGTTTTTAAGTTGACAGTGCTAGATGCTGGCCCCTGGCAGGGAAAGTCCTGCATGCACCCCGCCACCCTCAGAGCCTAAGGTTAACTTACCTGTGAAGGGGCCCTTGGATGGGCTTCACTCTCTTGGAGCTGGCAAGTGGCTCCTTTGCTGGGTCTTCTTGGCCTTTCTCCAAAATTTGCCAATAGAATTGATGTAGTTGCATCAGCTGAGCACCACCAAGCTTCTGAGCTGCTTTACTGATGATTTTGTCTGCAAGAAGCCCAACGTGGCCACAGAAAACTGCTCCCAGATGACTACTCCAAACAGAACACAAGGTCTGTTCCTCCCTGCCCTGAACACCCACTGGCCACCTAGCCTAGTTTGCAGTCATCCTCTGGTTCTTTTTCTCTATTGCTCTTTGCTTTTTTCTCTCACCCCTTTTCTGTCTCTATTTTATTCTCTTCCTCTGCACACAGGGTTCTGAAGCAATACTGCCATAAGCAAGTATGTCTTTTTCAAGGTTAGGTGTCATATTTATTGCTATGTTTTTTAACCACATTAATACACAAAAGTTGTGGGATTATTTTCATTAGATTACTTTTTTCTTGAGATTTTTTTTGATGTGGACCATTCTTAAAGTCTTAATTGAATTGTTACAATATTGTTTCTATTTAATGTTTTGTTTTTTTGGCCATGAGGCATGTGGGATCTTAGCTCCCTGACCAGCGATCAAACATACACCCCCTGTACTGGAAAACAAAGTCTTAACTGCTGGACCACCAGGGAAGTCCCTATTTTTATTAGATTCTTAGCTCTTTCTTTTTTTAGTCACAGAGTTATTAAGCATTGTGCTACTAACCCCATTTTTCCATTTGCTCTGTAAGTTTTCCAGAGCGATCTTGCACAGGGTGGTGATTTTTAAGAGGATGTGTGTGTGTGTGATCCCTGGAGGAGGGCATGGCAACCCATTCCAATATTCTTGCCTGGAGAATCCCATGGACAGAGGAGTCTGGCAGGCTATAGTCCATGGGGTTGCAAAGAGTCAGACACGACTGAAGCAACTTAGCCTGCATGCATGTGTGTGTGATGGACATCAGGGCAGGACTGACTGAGGACTTCAGCAATGGAACCCTTGACTCAGCCTCTGGCCCAGCGGATTCCATCACAGGGAGGATGGAAGGCCAATCAGGTTACATTAATTAGTGTTTGCTAAAAATTCAATGTCTTACCTCCAGAATCCCACAGAGAACTATGAAAACTGAAATAATATCCAGCTGAGGATGGAAAGAATACTCACAAATAATATATAGGAAATACATGTTCTAGGGTTTCTGTGCAAGGAAGTTCTTTCAGATCATACTCACTTGGAAGAGGACTCATTCCCTTTCCCTCTATCTTATTTGAGTGTTCATGAAAGATAGAGGGAAGGAAACCAAACGGAGAGAATGTCCAACCACAAAACAACTCGATAGTACTTCGGAGCAGAGAACTGATTGTGTGTGAAGTCAAGAAAAGTCCCCAGGGTGAAATACACGGTAAGCTGCCACTGGCAAGAAATAAGCTTGGACAGCCTATTGAGGGCCACAGTGAAAGTCATATTTTTTGTGATTCTGACTGTATGGACATAGGCAGTATTTAATCAGAGAAAATCAAAGTTACATTTAGGGGCCTTGTAAAAACTGTATGGACCTCTAGGAATTGCAGATAGAACTATCAAGGTCAAATTAGAATAAATATGAGAGCCCTGATACCACGAAGTGCCCCATGCACTACAGAACCACACAGACATGACTGTGACACTCCTTGACATCAAACCCAGAGGATGTGAATGGCTCAGGGGTGGAATTTCCTTTGACTATATTCAGCTCTAGTACTTCATTTGATGCCCAGTCTTTAGTGAGACAGAATACGTTAATCCCAGTGAAACAAAGACATTATATATAATTTGTTTTATAGATGCTAACGCTTCTTTTGTCATTCTAGTAAAGTACATTTACAAGTCCTCACTGCAAAATATAGGTTCCATCCAGTCACTCTCAATCTTTTTTATATTTTTGAAAAACAATAGTTCCAAATATTGAAGAACCTATTTGAGATTCAGGTGCCTAGAATGAGCAGGGTTTCTTTGTAATTCTGCTCTAACCTTTTCATTTTAGGAAGAAACAGCACAGTAGTGTGTGTGTGTGTGTGTGTGTGTGTTTATAGTTATGAGTGTGTGCAGATGCACACAAGTACACGCATAAATGTTTGTCTTTTAGGTTGTAAAATTATACTGGTGTTTTTTGGGTTGTCATTTTTTATAAAGAAGACATTTTTAATTTTACAGTATAGGATCTTGAAAAGTACAGTACTGCAACAGCTGGCATATAGAGACTGGCATCAAGTGAGCAGACAAGAAGAGTTACTGACTGGAGGAGGGAGAAGAGGTGGGAGATGGTAGAGCTGAAGGACTGTCAGCAATAGGAGATGGAGAGAAAGTTGCAATTTCACTCACACCTGACATTGATGCACAGGTTCTGATTCCTTGCTGGAGTCAATTCTACCTACCCTCTTAAAAAAAAAAAAAAAGTCAAAAGATGCGCCTGTGCAGCAATTCTTTTTTCTCTCATCATAAATGACACAGTAGCACTGGATAGCATTCTAAAAGGCTGCTGCAACTTTTGTGTACTGTTCTACATTTGGATCCTGTGCATTAAAAACTAACCGCCTCCTCAAAGAAGGAAAATCCTGTGTGGTGAATCTCTTCAGTTCTTCAGGTACTTTTTCTTCTTCTTGTAGTCCCTGAATATAGTAGGGGTGCAAAGGAACTTCTCAGAGGATTTTATTCCTCCTCCAGTGTTCAGCAGATCCTTCTACTCACTCCAAATAAATCATTATGAGAAAACAGTGCAGTTGGTAAGAAAACATGGTGTCAAGAGAGTTCTTCTGCCTCCCATGCTATCCCTAAGCCTTTTTAGGCAGAAATTCTTGATCCATTGATTGTATACCCAAACTAAATAAAACTGCCACTGCTATATAATATTTGAAAAATATTTCATAGTTTATAAATTGTGTTCATGTGTCACTTTAAATTTTTACAGCAACCTTATGAAGTTGGTAACGTTGCTGCTGTTCAGTCTCTAAGTCATGTCTGACTCTTTGAGAGCCCATGAACTGCAGCACACCAGGCATCTCTGTCCTTCACTATCTCCTGGAGTTTACTCAAACTCATGTCTATTGAGTCGGTAATCCCATCCAACTATCTCATTCTCTGTCACCCCCTTTTCCTCCTGCCTTCAATCTTTCCCAGCATCAGGGTGTTTTCCACTGAGTCAGCTTTTTGCATCAAATGGCCAAAGTACTGGAGTTTCAGCTTCAGCATCAGTCCTTCCAATGAATATTCAGGGTTGATATCCTTTAGGATTGACTGGTTTGATCTCCTTGCTGTCCAAGGAACTCTCAAGAGTCTTCTCCCACACCACAATTTGAAAGCATCAGTTCTTCAGCACTCAGTCTTCTTTATGGCCCAGTTCTCACATCTGTTTATGACTACTGGAAAAATCATAGCTTTGAGGTTGGTAATAGCCGTACCAATTTACAACTGAAATTTCAAAAACTCTACAATCCTCTAAAAACTTCCCAGGTGGCTCAGTAGTAGAGAATCTGCCTGTTAATGCAGGAGATGTGGGTTCAATCCCTGGGTCAAGAAGATCCCCTGAAGAAGGAAATGACAACCCATTTCAGTATTTTTTCCTGGGAAATCCCATGGACAGAAGAGTCTGATGGGCCACAGTCCATGGGGTCACAAAAGAGTCCATGACTTAGTGACTAAACAACAACTATACTGCTCTAATCCTTTGACAAAAATCACATATCTAAAGACATACTCTGCACTGGAATTCAGAAGTGCTTTGGATCTTATAAGCTCTTTTCAACCTATAGTAAACACTTGTTCCACTCCTCTTAAGATAATCTCAAGAATTCATTGGAGAAATATCTACTTAGGCCTTCCACCCGTTTTTTGATTGAGTTCTTTTTTTTTTTATTTTTTTTTTATTTTTAAACTTTACATAATTGTATTAGTTTTGCCAAATATCAAAATGAATCCAAAATGATTGAGTTCTTTTATCAGTTCAGTTCAGTCACTCAGTCATGTCTGACTCTTTTCGACCTCGTGGACTGCAGCATGCCAGGCTTTCCTGTCCATCACCAACTTAGAGAGCTTGCTCAAACTCATGTCCTTTGAATCGGTGACGTCTCCCAACTATCTTATCCTCTGTCGTCCCCGTCTCCTCCCACCTTCAATCTTGCCCAGAATCAGGGTCTTTTCAAATGAGTCAGTTATTTGCATCAGGTAGCCAAAGTATTGGAGTTTCAGCTTCAACATCAGTCCTTCCAATGCATATTCAGGACTGATTTCCTTTAGGATGGACTGGTTGGATTTGCTTGCAGTCCAAGGGATTCTCAAGAGTCTTCTCCAACACCACAGTTCAAAAGCATCAATTCTTCAATGCTAAGCTTTCTTTATAGTCCAACTCTCACATTCATACATGGCTGCTGGAAAAACTATAGCTTTGACTAGATGGACCTTTGTTGGAAAGTAGTGTCTCTGCTTTTTAATATGCTGTCTAGGTTGGTCATAGCTTTTGTTTCAAGGAGCAAGTGTCTTTTAATTTCATGGTTGCAGTCACCATCTGCAGTGATTTTGGAGCCCCCCAAAAGAAAGTCTGTCACTGTTTCCACTGTTTCCACTGTTTCCCCATCTATTTGCCGTGAAGTCATGGGACCAGATGCCATGATCTTAGTTTTATGAGTGTTGAGTTTTAAGTCAACTTTTTCACTCTCCTTGTCCACTTTCATCAAGAGGCTCTTTAGTTCTTCTTCACTTTCTGCCATAAGGGTGGTATCATCTGTGTATATGAGGTTTTTGAAATTTCTCCCAGCAAACTTGATTCCAGATTGTGTTTCATCCAGTCTGGCATTTTGCATGTTCATATATATATATATATATATATATATATATATATATATATAATAGAGAGAGAGAGAGAGAGAACTGCATGAACTGTTTGTATATTTTGGGGATTAATCCTTTGTCTGTTGCTTCATTTGTAAATATTTTCTCCTATTCTGAGGGCTGCTTTTCATCTTCTTTATGGTTTCCTTCACGTTGCAAAAGCTTTTTAAGTTTAATGAAGACCCATTTTTTATTGTTTTTATTTTTGTTGCTCTAAGAAGTGGATCATGAATGCTCTTGCTGTGATTTATATAAGAGAGTTTTTTTTTTTTTTTTACTATGTTTTTCTCTGAGAAGTTTATAGTCTCCAGTCTTACATTTAGGACTTTAATCCATTTGAGTTTATTTTTGTGTATTGTTTTAGGTTGTATTCTAATATCATTTTTTTACATGTAGCTGTCCAGTTTTCCCAGAAAAAAATGTATTGAAGAGGCAATCTTTTCTCCATTTGTATTTTGCCTCATTTGTCATAGATTGAAAGTGAAAAAGTGAAGTTGCTCAGTCGTGTCCAACTCTTTGTGAACCCATGGACTGTAGCCTGCCAGGCTCCTCAATCCATGAGATTGTCCAGGCAAGAATACAGGAGTGAGTTGCCATTTCCTTCTTCAGGGGATCTTCCCAACCCAGGGATCAAACCTGAGTCTTTTGCATTGCAGGAAGACTCTTTACCATCTGAGCCATCAGGGAGTTAGATAGGTTACCTAGATTAGGTGACCTAATCTAATTGACATATAGATTTGGTGACCATTGGTTTATCATAGGTGGGTTTATCTTGGACTTTCTGTCCTGTACTATTGATCTATATTTCTGTTTTGTACCAAGAAGACATATAGATGTCCAAGGGGCTCATGAAAAGATGCTCAATATCACTAATTATTAGAGAAAGGCAAATGAAAACTGTAAACGAAGTATCACCTCACACCAGTAAGAATAGCCATCATCAAAATATATGCAAACAATAAATGTTGGAAAGGGTATATAGAAAATGGAACCCTCTTGTATTGTTGGTGGATATGTAAATTGACACGGGCACTGTGCAGAAGAGTATGAAACTTCCTTACAAAACTAAAAATAGAACTACTCAGCAATCCCACTATGTCAGGTGTATACCCTAAGAAAAAAATAATTAAAAAAGACACATGTACCCCAATGTTCATTGAAACACTATTTACAATAACCAGGACATGAAAACAAGCTAAGTGTCCTCTGACAGATGAATAGATACAGAAGATGTGGTACATATATATAATGGAATGTTCAGTTCAGATCAGTTCAGTCACTCAGTCGTGTCTGATGCTTTGTGACCCCATGAATTGCAGCACGGCAGGCCTCCCTGTTCATCACCAACTCCCAGAGGTCACTCAAACTCACGTCCATTGAGTCAGTGATGCCATCCAGCCATCTCATCCACTGTCGTCCTCTTTTCTTTCTTACCCCAATCCCTCCCAGGATCAGAGTCTTTTCCAATGAGACAACTCTTTGCATGAGGTGGCTAAAGTACTGGCGTTTGAGCTTTAGCATCAATCCTTCCAATGAACACCCAGGACTGACTCCTTCAGAATGGACTGGTTGGATCTCCTTGCAGTCCAAGGGACTCTCAAGAGTCTTCTCCAACACCACAATTCAAAAGCATCAATTCTTCGGCGCTCAGCTTTATTCACAGTCCAACTCTCACATCCTACTGGATGTGACTACTGGGAAAAAATAGTCTTGACTAGATGGACCTTTGTTATGCAAAGTAATGTCTCTGCTTTTGAATATGCTATCTAGGTTGGTCATAACTGTCTTTCCAAGGAGTAAGCGTCTTTTAATTTCATGGCTGCAATTAGCATCTGCAGTGATTTTGGAGCCCCCCAAAATAAAGTCTGACATTTTTTCCACTGTTTCCCCATCTATTTCCCATGAAGTGATGGGACTGGATGCCATGATCTTAATTTTCTGAATGTTGAGCTTTAAGCCAACATTTTCACTCTCCTCTTTTACTTTCATCAAGAGGCTTTTTAGTTCTTCTTCACTTTCTGCCATAAGGGTGGTGTCATCTGCATATCTGAGGTTATTGAGATTTCTCCCGGCAATCTTGATTCCAGCTTGTACTTCTTCCAGCCCAGCATTTCCCATGATATACTCTGCATAGAAGTTAAATAAGCAGGGTGACAATATACAGCCTTGACGTACTCCTTTTCCTATTTGGAACCAGTGTGTTGTCCCATGTCCAGTTCTAACTGTTGCTTCCTGACCTGCATATAGCTTTCTCAAGAGGCAGGTAAGGTGGTCTGGTATTCTCATCTCTTTCAGAATTTGACACAGTTTATTGTGATCCACACAGTCAAAGGCTTCGGCATAGTCAATAAAGCAAAATAGATGTTTTTCTGAACTCTCTTGCTTTTTCCATGATCCAGTGGATGTTGGCAATTTGATCTCTGGTTCCTCTGCCTTTTCTAAAACCAGCTTGAACATCAGGAAGTTCATGGTTCACATATTGCTGAAGCCTGGCTTGGAGAATTTTGAGCATTACTTTACTAGCGTGTGAGATGAGTGCAACTGTGTGGTAGTTTGAGCATTTTTTGGCATTGCCTTTCTTTGGGATTGGAATGAAAACTGCCCTTTTCCAGTCCTGTGGCCACTGCTGAGTTTTCCAAATTTGCTGGCATATTGAGTGCATCACGTTCACAGCATCATCTTTCAGGATTTGGAATAGCTCAACTGGAATTCCATCACCTCCACTAGCTTTGTTCATAGTGATGCTTTCTAAGGCCCACTTGACTTCACATTCCAGGATGTCTGGCTCTAGGTGAGTGATCACACCATTGTGATTATCTTGGTCGTGAAGATCTTTTTGTACAGTTGTTCTGTGTATTCTTGCCACCTCTTATTAATATCTTCTGCTTCTGTTAGGTCCATACCATTTCTGTCCTTTATTGAGCCCATCTTTGCATGAAATGTTCCCTTTGTATCTTTAACTTTCTTGAAGAGATCTCTAGTCTTTCCCATTCTGCTGTTTTCCTCTATTTCTTTGCATTGATCGCTGAGGAAGGCTTTCTTATCTCTCCTTGCTATTCTTTGGAACTCTGCATTCAAATGGGTGTATCTTTCCTTTTCTCTTTTGCTTTTCACTTCTCTTCTTTTCACAGCTATTTGTAAGGCCTCCTCAGATAGCCATTTTGCTTTTTTGCATTTCTTTTCCATGGGGATGTTCTTGATCCCTGTCTCCTGTACAATGTCACAAACCTCAGTCCATAGTTCATCAGGAACTCTGTCTATCAGATCTAGTCCCTTAAATCTATTTCTCACTTCTACTGTATAATCATAAGGGATTTGATTTAGGTCATATCTGAATGGTCTAGCGGTTTTCTCTACTTTCTTCAATTTAAGTCTGAATTTGGCAATAAGGAGTTCATGATCTGAGCCACAGTCAGCTCCCGGTCTTGTTTTTGCTGACTGTATAGAGCTTCTCCATCTTTGGCTGCAAAGAATATAATCAATCTGATTTCAGTGTTGACCATCTGGTGATGTCCATGTGTAGAGTCTTCTCTTGTGTTGTTGGAAGAGGATGTTTGCTATGACCAGTGAGTTCTCTTGGAAAAACTCTATTAGTCTTTTCCTGCTTCATTCTGTATCCAAGGCCAAATTTGCCTGTTACTTCAGGTGGAATGTTATTCAGCCATTAAAAGGAACAATTTGGGTCGTTTGTATAGATGTGGATGACCTAGAGATTAACAGAGTGAAGTCAGAAAGAGAAAAATAAATATCATATATTAACACATGCAAATGGAATCTAGAAAAGTAGTACAGATGAACCTAGTTCCACCACAGGAGTAGAGACACAGATGTAGAATAGAGACATGTGGACACAGTTGGGGAGGGTGGAGGGGGAAGTGGTGGTGGGACAGATTGGGAGATTAGGATTGACATATATGCACTACCATGTTTAAAAATAGATGGCTAGTGTGTACCTGCAATATAGCACAGGGAGCTCAGCTCAGTGTTCTGATGACCTAGAGGAGTGCGATAGGGTGGCGGAAGGGAGGCTCAAGAAAGAGGGTATATACGTATGTGTGTAGCCTTTGACTGTGGATCATAACAAACTGTGGAAAATTCTTAAATAGATAAGAATACCAGACCACCTTACTTGTCTCCTGAGAAACTTGGATGTGGATTAAGAAGCAACAGTTAGAATCTTACATGAAACAACAGACTGGTTCAAAATTTGGAAAGGAGTACAAGGCTGTATCTTGTCACTCAGCCTATTTAACTTATACGCAGAGTTCATCATGTGAAATGCCAGGCTGGGTGAATCACAAACTGGAGTCAAGATTGCCAGGAGAAATGTCAACAAGCTCAGATATGCAGATTATACTGTCCTAATGGCAGGAAGTGAAGAGGAACTGAAGAGCCTCTTGATGAAGGTAAAAGAGGAGAGTGAAAAACCTGGCTTAAAACTCAACATTCAAAAAATGAAGATCACAACATCTGGTCCCATTTCTTCATGGCAAATAGAAGGGGGGAAAGTGGAAGCAGTGACAGGACTATTTTCTTGGGTTCCAAAATCACTATGGACAGTGACTACAGCCATAAAAGATGCTTGCTCCTTGGAAGGAAAGCTATGACAAATATAGACAGCATATTTAAAATGAAAGACATCACTTTGCTGACAAGGGTCTGTATAGTCAAAGCTATGGTTTTCCAGGAGTCATGTGAGAGTTGAATCATAAAGAAAGCTGAGCATCAAAGAACTGATGCTTTTGAACTGTGGTGCTGAAGAAGACTCTTGAAAATCCCTTGGACTACAAGATCAAACCAGTCAATCCTAAAGGAAATTAACCCTGAATATTCACTGGAAGGACTGATGTTGAAGCTGAAGCTTCAGTTCTTGGCTACCTGGTGTGAAGAAAAGACCATCAGGAAAAGACCCTGATGCTGGGGAAGATGGAGGGCAGGAAGAGAAAGGAGCAACAGAGGATGTGAGGGTTGAATGGCATCAATAACTCAATGGACATGAATTGAAAAAACTCTGGGAGATAGTGAAGGACAGGAAACCTGGCAAGCTGCAGTTCATGGGGTCACAAAGAGTCAGACAGACTTAGTGACTGAACAACAACAACAAATAGGTGATTCACTTCATTACACAGCAGAAACTAACACAGCATTGTAAATCAACTACACTCCAATTTTAAAAAAGAAAAAGGAATTTGAAGACTATAGTGATATGCCTGGAGGAGGAGGATCTTTTATGAGGCTATCAAGAAAGGGGGCACATTTGCTGACTATTTTGTGAGTGGAAAATAGGGGTGCACCGTGACATTTTACAAAGACTTAGGGTATTGCCTTTATTAGACTCATCTCAGTCTCTGAGTAATGGGAATGATGTTTATTTCTTTTACTTGTCTGTTTATGAGGATTTCTAAACACCAGGCCTCCCTGTCCGTCACCAACTCCCGGGGTTCACTCAAACTCATGTCCATCGAGTTGGTGATGCCATCCAGCCATTTCATCCTCTGTTATCACCTTCTCCTCCTGCACCCAATTCCTCCCAGCATCAGAGTCTTTTCCAATGAGTCAACTCTTCACATGAGGTGGCCAAAGTACTGCAGTTTCAGCTTTAGCATCATTCCTTCCAAAGAACACCAAGGACTGATCTCCTTTAAAATGGACTGGTTGGATCTCCTTGCAGTCCAAGGGACTCTCAAGGGTCTTCTCCAACACCACAGTTCAAAAGCATCAATTCTTTGGTGCTCAGCCCTCCTCACAGTCCAACTCTCACATCGATACATGACTACTGGAAAAACCATAGCCTTAACTAGACGGACCTTTGTTAGCAAAGTACTGTCTCTGCTTTTGAATTCATGGAGTCGCAAAGAGTCGGACATGGCTGAGCTACTGAACTGAACTGAACTGAAACTAGGAACAAAGAAGTAGAGTCAGCATGTGCTGGCTGGCTAGAGGTTAGTATCAAGCATTATTTTATGTAGCTATTAGCAGCCTAAAGTTGGCCATAGAGAATTATGTCATTAAAATCTGAAAATCCTACAAATCAGTGCTTTTAAATTTTTATTTTTTCAGAAGAGAAATGATTTACCATAATACCACTAGACCTGGACAATTGTCATCTTTACTCTAGACCTCAAGCCCTACAGGTCCTTACTCCAGTCTTCCTTCAGTCTTTTATTCCCCATGGGGTTAGGCATTGGTGGTACTGACAGGGCATGTTCTTTCTCAGCATAGTCCTACTCTCATTTCCCGCTGTAAGGTTCTCAGGACCCTAGAACTTTCAACCCCAATGGTACAAGCCTACTTCCTGGCCCTGCATAATCCCCTTCGCCATGTGGATCCATGAGAGTTTGCAATGCCATTTTTTGCCCTAGGATGGTTTGGGATGGGGACTATGGTGGTAGAAGTGCTATAAGTTTCATCTATTACTGTTGGCATGGGCAATTGGCAAACTCTGGGCAGCAAAATGACATGAGATCTGGTATCTGAGTGGTGTGCTGAGTCTGGAAGGAGCACAGTCAACCTGCAGCATCTGCAGCCACCTCTCTCTCCTTTCAGCAGCCTTCTTCTCCATCTGAACATGCCCATCAGCTCATGCTTCCTCCTGACAGGGACATGATGCACTCTTGGCAACTTTTTGAAATGAAGGGTGATGATATAAATTATGAATATCTCAAAGAAACATTTGCTGTTTACTTATAATCCATGTTGAGTTGGAGAAAAAATTCACATCTTTGAAAAGCTAAAAAATGGTAAAAAGTGAAAATCACTGATAATCACAATATCCTTAGGTCAAGTCTTAGTATTTTGGTTTATTGACTCCTAGGAAGAATTTTAACATCATCATACAAAAATATAGAGTATATGAATTTGAGTAAGTTCATACAAAAATGTAAGAGTATATGAATTTGTGTAAGTTCATACTTCAAATATTTATAGAATGTATATGTATGTATGGTGTGTGGTTTTTTATGTGAATGTGTCTATTGTGTGTGTCTGTATGTGTGAATATAAGATCATACTGTATTTCATACTTCTAGTCATTCTTTAACTTTTAACTGAGAAAATGTTTTAATGGCAATAAAAATAATTGCCTTTAATAACAACATAGTGCAGCATTATATGAATAGGCAATAATACTTATAACCAATTAATATATATGCCAATTTCCTTACAACTTACATCAGTGGGTATATTTCAAATATTTCCCATGTGGAGGCAAACATGATATGTTATTTCACTTGGAAAGGTTTCCCTCACCATGAATGAAGACTGTACTGCCAAGGACACTGTGGGAACATGAGTATAATGTTAATACTTGAGGGCCAGGAGCCAGCTATTGATGAGGTTGGTGTATGCCTATCAATTATGGCAAAGAACTGAGAGAAGACAGGCCTCCTTGCAGCCTTCACATTCGAGTCTGCCACCCAACTTGCTGCTCTTCCTACTACTAGAATCTTGAGATCAACGGGAATCCCACCATTGTGGTATCAGGTCTCATAAATTTCAGCGATTTTCAAAGCAATGGTGGCGGAGTTTTGTTGAGGGTGACCCCCTCTTGCTTCCTACCACTTCTTTTAGGGAATGGAACAAACAAAGTCTTGGCACACTCTCCCTTAAGGTTAGCTAACCTATGGTGAAATTGGTTTGCCACTTACTTTCAGATGTTACTTCCAGAAAGTTCCATGTATAAGTAAAATGAAAAACATGTGAATGCGCCAAGCCCAGTTTCCTACAGTAAACAATCTCGGACAACTCTCCACTCAATGCTCCTGAGTTTCATGTGGTCTTTGACCAATCTATTTCCTTATTTTTCTCATTTATGCAAGATTCATCAGGCAGGTAACTCACCTCTGTTTCTGTTTTTTATTTTGGTGGTGCTTACGGTAGTTCAGTTCAGTTCAGTTCAGTCGCTCAGTCATGTCCGACTCTTTGCGACCCCATGAATCGCAGCACGCCAGGCCTCCCTGTCCATCATCAACTCCCGGAGTTCACCCAGACTCACGTCCATCAAGTCAGTGATGCCATCCAGCCATCTCATCCTCTGTCGTCCCCTTCTCCTCCTGCCCCCAGTCTCTCCCAGCATCAGAGTCTTTTCCAAGGGGTCAACTCTTGGCATGAGGTGGCCAAAGTACTGGAGTTTCAGCTTTAGCATCATTCCTTCCAAAGAAATCCCAGGGCTGATCTCCTTCATAATGGACTGGTTGGATCTCCTTGCAGTCCAAGGGACTCTCAAGAGTCTTCTCCAACACCACAGTTAAAAAGCATCAGTTCTTCAGCGCTCATCTATTCTCAAATCCTCCATTATTATTTTTATTGTTCTTCTTTTATTTCTCTGTCTTTCCTCCTTCCCCTCCTCTTCCCCTTCTCTCTCCTTCCACCTTCTTCTCCTTCTCCTCTTCTCTTTCTTACTCTTCCTTTTTAATAGAGTAAACTGGTTAGGATGGTTACCTTTATCACATGGATATGCATATGTCAGTTCTCAAGATAGAAAATTATTTCCATGCACTTATAGTAATTCAAGGTTGTAGACATGAATGCAAATATTGTACATGCAAAGGATGTATATGCAAAGAATGCACAAATTTGATTTCAGAAACAGAATAAAAATGCATGCCATTTGACAAAAACCAGAGGTAAATTAAATTTTCCAGAAAAAATACAATACAGTTTTGTTAATTTTTGTGTTTTCTTAAGAGAGCAGTTTCCCCATACATTATGCTACCTTCCCTTTCTCTCTACCTGGTATTATCCCACTGTTGCTTTCTCAAGGAGTAGAGTGAAGTCTTCCTCTTCAAGACAACTACTGACTTTATTGTTACTTGAGCCTCAACCACACTCCCTTTTGGAACTGGAGTCTCCTGATTGCTTGACATACCACTTTTATTTGGAGCATTTTCCTTGTTGTTTCTGTTCTTTAGTTTTTCTTTTGCTTGTTTAACTAAACTGTAAGTGTCATGGGTCATGGTGTCACCAAATTGTATTTTCTTTTTTTTTTTATCTTCAGAGCTTAAAATTCTATGAGGTGCATGATGGTTTTATTTGACTTGAAATATGTGGGAGTAGGAAACAATAAGCACTAAAACCTTCTGAATAAGTAAATGGTGGGTGCTCCATTAAAACAAAACAAAACACTGACTGGATGAGCAGCACCTGAGCTGGCATCCTGCATATCAAAGTTCTAGAAGAGCAGCTGCCTAGGGAGGCTCTAACTACTTTGGAAGTCACTTCAAAACACACATACAACCAACTCCATTGGAGACTTCAATGTAACTGAGGGTTGGGAGAAAAAGGAATCTGTGTTCTGACAAGGCTCCTTGGGTGGTTCTCAAATGCCAGCTCCTCTGTTTTTATTGAGAATGACTAGCTGAGATCCTCATAGACCGTTAGACCTGGAAGGAGCTTCAGGGATCTCTCAGTGTTTCTGAAAAGTGAGTGTCCACAATCAAATTCTTAAACCTGGAGATTTCAATGTGGTTGATTTGTGGAGGAGGTTCGATCCCTCTGTCTCAAAAACTGATTCTGGATTCTCTGTCAGGAAAGTTTAAGACATGGTGATGGACCACAGCCCCATAGAAGTATTGGAAATGACACCGCAGAAGGTCAATGCGAGCCACTGAGAGAGATTGCATGACTCCAAGAACTCCGGCATCTCAGGACTCCGCAACGATGAAGGTTGCTCTGCTGTGGCAACGTTTGCCAAGGTTTGTTGTGTCACTGTAATTACAGGGTGAACATAGCTATGCTCCTCAGTACAAATAAAGGCGTCAGAGCCCACTCTGCAGCAATTGTTTCCCATTAAGGAAATGTTAGGTTTCTTCCAATGATGAACAGCAGTGACACAGTATATAATTCCTGTAGCCCTGATACAGCGCATCCCAAGCCAGAAACACCGCTCTCCCGTTAGTCATGTTTTGAGATAGAGAACTTTCCTCTATCATTTGCTTAACATGAGTTTACTTCTTCCCAGAAAGCTGAACTATAATAAAAAGCCTTCTGAACTCACCTTTTCCCTAAGAGTAATTAAGTGACACTTTTATGTGAGGTTTTAAAACCCTTAGGTTTAGTAATGCTGAAAGAAAGATACATTGTTTTTTCTTCCTGAAATTTTTACCTAAATATTTAAGTATTGTAAATAATTCTAGCCCTTGAGGTTCTGCAGAAATGACCTGAAAATGTTCCATCTAAACCTTTCAGTTTATGGATAATTACAGCTCTGCAATTTCAGTAAAAGTGATCACCTACACAGAGTGCTTCCCTGCCTCTCTTCTCTTGTTTCCTGCTCACTCTCTTTTTCAGAGAATTATTATTCTCCCAAAGACACAGGCTATTATCTTCACACAGAGGCTCACAAAAAATAGCAAATCAATGCATGAAGATAAATTCCTAGTAATTTTGTTGTGTTGTTGTTTGAGCTGTGTCCAACTCTTTTGCGACCCCATGGACTGTAGCCCGCCAGGCTCCTCTGTCCATGGGATTATCCCAGCAAGAATACTGGAGTGGGTTGCCATTTCCTACTCCAGGAGATCTTCCTGACCCAGGGATTGAACCTGCCTCTCCTTCTTTGGCAGGCAGATTCTTTACCACTGAACCGCCAGGGAAGCCCAATAGTAACTTAAGCTAGCATAAATGTGGAGAGATGAAAAGTGTTGTGATCAGTTCCTAGTTTATCTTCATTTTATGTTTATTGCTAAATATGTGGTAATAAGTTTAGAGGGTCACAGAGGAAGCTGTTGAAGGCAGAAGGGAAAAAACAGTAGGTCTCAGCATCCTTGTCACTCCAATGAGTAGCCAGCTACCCACCCTGGACCCGTTTACATAAACTATTGATTTCTGATCAATGGACTAGTTTGGGATTTTATCTCCAGCTGAAGTCAGTTTCACAATTTTCCTCTGTGGCTCAGGATCAGGTCAGGAATTGTTTGCCTCAGATTCATGGGGAGAATTGTTTGGAGCTTATCTGAGTTCTTGGTTTCAAAGAAGATTATATTGTGATTTCACTTGGCAAATGAGGGCTGCAGGTTGTTATTTGGAGTACAGGAAAGATATTTTTGCTTAGATTGTTTTCCAGTCCAAGCATGGATTGTTTCCAGTGTGATCAATGAAAGAGTAATCACTTGTAAACAAAATATCTCTTTTTATCAAATCTTTCTGAATACTGAGGGCAGTGGTCTGGTGCCTGCAGCCTTGAGGGGCTGAAGATTGCACAGGGAAAAGGTCTGGGGGCATGCAGAAATGCTGATTTTGCTGCAAACATCAGGCAGCCAGCGCTAGACCTGAAGTCTTCATTGGTCACTGGCAGGTAACCACAAGGACTCTTAAGAGTACCCTGGATTCAGGATTTGGATTTTCATGACCACCTAAGGGTCAGTAATGCTCCTTCAGAGAGTCTGGGGGCAGCGCCAGAGAAGTACTATTTCTACACATTGCCTGTGATTGTTTCGACACACGAAGCTGCTGTGTCATGAAAACGGTTTGCACATTTTTGAGAAAATTAGATTTCTTGCTTTATGTTAAATATAAGGAATAATTTCTGCAGGAGAAAAAACTTATTTTCAAAATATTTACCAAGGGCCCTCTTATGTGTAACTTATATACCTTCTTTATTAAACAATAACTTACCTGATTTGTATTCAGTTCTATTTTAGGATTCCTTTAAGATGATTTATTTTAGACTTTAAGATTATTATTCCTTTAAGATTATTTAATACGACTTATTATTTGCAAAAAATGAATACTTTGTTAGAACAGTGCTGTCACAAAATCTAAAGAAAAATGTTTTAAAAACTAAGCAAAACAAAAATCTGTTTTCTTTTAGCAACTGATAAAATATATAATTCTGAGACCAGAGGATTATTTAATAATGCTCATCACTTCATGGAGAAGGCAATGGTAACCCACTCCAGTACTCTTGCCTGGAAGATCCCATGGACAGAGGAGCCTGGTCAGCTGCAGTCCATGGAGTTGCAAAGAGTCGGACATGACTGATCGACTTTACTTTCACTTTTCACTTTCATGCATTGGAGAAGGAAATGGCAACCCACTCCACTGTTCTTGCCTGGAGAATCCCAGGGACGATGCAGCCTGGTGGGCTGCCGTCTATGGGGTCGCACAGAGTCGGACAAGACTGAAGTGACTTAGCAGTAGCAGCATCACTTCATTACTCCCTCTCTCAAATACACACACATACACACACACACACACACTCACACTCAAGCACAGTTTGGTTAGGTGCTTAAAAGTCTTCTAAGAACATTTCCCAAACATAGTATGCATGCATGTGTGTGTATTTGAATTATTTCCATTTATGTTCTTTTTCTGTTTCTTTATTTCCTAAAACACTGTTATATACAGCAGAATTCCAAAGAGTTGACTGACCTCTCTCTTCTTCAGCACACTCTCTGTTATAGACTTAAAGTTTTGCTTCCCCCAGATTCATACATTGAAATCTAATTCCAATGTAATGGTATTCAGAGGTAGGGCCTTTAGGAGGTGATTAGGTCTTGAGGTTGGAGCCTTTGTAATGGAATTAACACCCTTATAAAGAGACCCCAGGGAGCTCTCTTGCCCTGTCTGCCTCATGAGGGCACAGTGAGCAGATGGCCATGTCTGAACCAGATGGAGAGCTCTCATCAGACACTGGATCTGGTCACTTAATCTTGGAATTGTTCTCCAGAACTGTAAGAAGTAAATTTCTGTTGCTTATAAGTGTCTGTTACAGTAGCCCAAATAGACTAGGAGAGTTCCTTTCCTGATGTGGGAGACAGAGTTCTCCCCTTTCCCTTTTCAGGGAGTGCCCCTCTGGCTGCTCCACTTCTGTTTCCTTGGTTGCCCCTCCTTCTTCTTTGGTTCTGTAAAGGTAGACTTGCCCATGGCTCAGGTGCCCAGTACTGATTCTGCTTATCATCTCCCAAGGTGAGCTCATCCTTTGTAATTCTTAGAATGTCTTCTCTATGCTGACAACTTTCAAATTCACAGAAGTTATTCATGATTAATCAATTTAACATTTAAAAAAAGAAAAATTATGTTCTAAGTAATGTTCCAAGGAGGCTCCTCTTATAAACAGAATCTTATGGGCAGAGATAAACCAAATAAACTAAACTATATCGAAAATTACTGAAGTGAGAAGTGCTGTACATGGGAGACAATTGTTCCCTAAAACATGTAATTTGGACATTTGGTTCTAAAAAATAGGTCAGGGAAGGCTTTCTTGGGATAGTGATGATTGATTTGCAATTTACAGGATGAAATTGAATTAATTCAAAAATAGGGGAATAAATGGGCCACTCTGACACCAGGGAAATGTCATCTATGTAAGCCCAGTGGACTGGAAGACTGAAAGAAGGTCAGTGAGACCAGGAAATTGTGTTGTAACATGTAGCTGGAGAGGAATCCAAGGCAGGCCCTGGATGGTCTGGTTGCCTGTTGTTACATTAAGGACTGTATCCCTGAAAAAGTAGTAGAGAGCTATGGGACATTTTGATGAGAATGACAAGAGGGTAGGGAAATTGATGGAATATGGTTTACATTACAGAAAGCTTAGTATGAAAGACATAGTATATCAGAGCACCTATACATCAAGGTAGACCAGTTAGTTGGACCAAGGTAAAAGTGATGGTAGATAAAAGTAAATGAAATGTTAGTTGCTAAGTCAGGTTTGACTCTTTGCAATCCCATGGACTGTAGCCTGTTATGCTCCTCTGTCCATGGGATTTCCCAGGCAAGAATACTGGAGTAGGTTGTTGTTCCCTTCTCCGGGGGATCTTCCCAACCCAGGGATGGAACCCAAGTCTCCTGCATTGCAGGCAGACGCTTTAACCCCTGAGCCACCAGGGAAGCCCAAGATAAAAGTAAGGTGTTGCCAATTCCTGTCCACTCTGCCTGAAAGTCCCAACCAGACCATCACATGACCATCTCTTCTCATTATTAGAATCTTGGTTGCAACAGCTTAACTTCAAAAAAGCTTCCCATGATTACATTCTAAATTGTTGCTCTCTTTCTTCATACCATGTTACATGAGCCTTAGTTTTGAATTTCTTTGATTCACAGCATTATATAAAATTTCAACATGTTTCTCTGGGTATTTCTTCTCCCTAAAGTGGACTATCTAGGAGGACAGGAGCCTTTTCTTTTTCATGGGTCACTGTATTCCCACTGAACAAATGACACCTGGGGAGACAACCAATGCTAGGAATGGATAAATTGATGAAGGAATGAGTGAATAAGTGAATTAATATTTGTAGCTGATGGCAAAATAAGGGTTGATTGAAGTGTGGGAAGGCTGCTGTACACAGCCAGAATAGTGTGGGGTTTTGACAAACACAGTGTTCCAATTTCAACTGACTTGCTGAACAAGAACAGAGAAGAGAGATGAGACATGTATTTTGCCACTTTCCCACTGTGTTTCTATTCTGGGCTTGCCAGGGCAGCCCACTGGAAATAATCTATGGTAAATCCTCTGTGTTCTCCAGGAGGCAAGGCCCCAGAAGCCTCTGGATTCTGAAATATCTCACTTTGCAGATTAAATCATGCAGCCTGCAGAGAGTCCTGTGGTCTCAGGCAAGTGCCTTCTGAAAGTAAAACAGGGAAGAAGAACTCAAGCAGAGCTCGTGGGAAGAAAAATGCTCTGCTGCCCTGTGATGTGAGAGAAACAAAACACCATCATGTCATGGACAAATGAAAACATAGAGTTGTTTTGATTTTCCCTCAGGAAATATCCAACAAATGAATTTTCCTTTTTTTTTTTTTTCTCTCTCCTCAACAGTCAAGCTACCTCGAGGAACACAATAAATCCTGCTCCCTTTTGGCAAGATCTGCCTCCTTTAAGAGACTGCATTGTCCTCAAACACATCAGAAATTTTTATTGACATTGTTTGTGAGAACTTTTCTCTATTGTTATTAGAAATTGTCCCTAAATATTAAAAAATGAGTATCCAATGAAATATTGAAGTTTCATTAGTCTGAAAGCAAAATCTTTAAAATTGTTTTTTATTCAATTGCACACGAGAGACAAAAATGAACCGACCAATAGGCAGTCTAATCAATGGTTGAAAAGATATAAATAGTGGTCCTATTGGTAGGATGGAGGTGGTTGGAATTGACTGGGAGGGGCACAATGGAATCCTCTGGAGGGATGCAAAGTTCTGTATGGTGGTAGGGATGTGGGTTATACAGGTGCATGCCTTTGTCAAAATGTTAAATGGTCTTCTTCAGATTTGAACTTTTAACCACAAATAATATAATACAGATAACAAATATTGAACTCAAGGTGATGATCTGCATGCCGAAGTATTTCAGAGTGAAAGAAAATTATGTCTGTAGGTTATTTTGAAATGCATCGAAAATGTTCATTCATACTGATGGATGAATAGAGTGAATAGAAGGAAGGATGGATGAAGCACACAAGCAGGTACAGAAAAATGTAGAACCTGGGTGGTGGTTATGTAAATGTTCACCTTCTCATTCTTTCAACATTTCTGTGTTTGAATATTTTCAAAATATAATAAACTGAAAGGAAAAAGATAAACAAGTTAGAATTGTGTCAAATAACTGTTTCTTGATCATATTAACTATCTCTTTTTTTCTTAGAAATGTAGGATGATAATCAGTCTTAATGCTTTAGGGTGCTGACTTAGACACTTAATGAGTAATCCCAAATAAAATTGAATGCTGACATATACAGGATCAGAATATTATTGTAAAGAGATGTTAACATGCCCTAGTCTGCAGCAGTGCTGCCGTGTTTACTATTTTAATCTTACCTTACTCCCTGACTATGTATTTCAGTTCAATTCAGTTCAGTTCAGTCGCTCAGTCATGTCTGACTCTTTGCGACCCTATGAATCGCAGCACGCCAGGCCTCCCTGTCCATCACCAACTCCCGGAGTTCACTCAAACTCACGTCCATCGAGTCGGTGATGCCATCCAGCCATCTCATCCTCTGTCGTCCCCTTCTCCTCCTGTCCCCAATCCCTCCCAGCATCAGAGTCTTTTTCAATGAGTCAGCTCTTCCCAAGAGGTGGACTTTGTATTTATCCTCACTCAAATGCAAACTCTGTGGCAATGGTCTTAATATTCTGACCCTATGTTTTATTTTAGTGAAGATAGGTTCCCAAGAGTAATGCAAATCTGGCTATTCAAAGAAACACTTTTGAATATCTTCAATTTTATAGGTTCACATATATAATACAACAGTATCACATTTACTATCAGGGGTAGTGAAACTTCTCAGCTGCAGAGCATATGTTAGCAAAGATGTTTACATAAATGCAAACAATACTACAGAGATTCAAATGCATAAAAATAATTTGTATTTATAATTTTATATTTGTAACCTTGATTGGCCTAGAGTAACCCTAAAAATCAACCTTTCCTCCACCCCTTTTACTATGATTAGGATCTTATTTGAAATAAAGTATTTTACCCTCAGAAACTCAAGTTTTCTCTGTAAATTATTTCAGCCACAGTGTGGACAAAGTGAAATTCAGGCTTCCTTTATACTAAAAAAGGGAGGGGGTGTGGTTGATTGTTGAAGAGTTCTTGGTTTCAGAATTCTTTGTTCTTGCAGCCATCCATATAGATCGGGTCACAATATCCCTGTTCAATATCCCTTGAACAAGACAAATGTTATTCTCTGTTCTACAACTTTTTCTCTCTGCATGAATGGAAGAGTATTATACCCTTGAAGTCAGGTCTTGAGCATGAGCTATCCTGTATATTTCAGAGTGCTGTTGCTGCTGCTAAGTCACTTCAGTCGTGTCCGACTCTGTGCAACCCCATGGACTGCAGCCTACCAGGCTTCTCCATCCATGGGATTCTCCAGGCAAGAACACTGGAGTGGATTGCCATTTCCTTCTCCATATTTCAGGCTATAGGTAGAATTATTAACTTGAAGCAAAAGCAAGAGAATACAAATGTTAAATTAAAAGAAGCAGATATAATATAGTGTCAGATTTGTTCTTCCCTATTACATGATAAGGTGTACCTTGTTCTCTGCATTGAGTTCTTCATCAAAGCCCTCAGTCTTCTGTCTTCTGTTCCCACCAAATGCTTGCATTCCGTTTTGACAGTATCCCAAATGCACCCACTTTTTCTGGATAAGTCTGGGTAGAGCAAAACCCAAGAAGATTTTCCTACAATATCTGTGCTGAGCTAGGTTTCTTTCTAGGAGTTGTAAGTAAAGTCATCCATTGTAGTGAATGCAATGTCTTGGTTTCAAGTCTAGCTTTGAGGACAGCATATTAAAGTATGCTATTTCCAAGGAATTCCTGGCCTGAATCATCTTGACAGGTGGTTTTTGTGAGCAATGCTTTCTGCTACATACAACAGGTGCAGGGGGTCAGATTTGTTTTGTTTTTATTTTCTTTCTTTCTTTTATAAGTTTATTTAAAAAAATAAAAAACTTATATCTTAGTTATCCTTAAAATCAATCCTTCTGTTTTTCAAATTTATCAGCATTGTGGCTGACCTCAGGAAGTACTCTTTATTTCCATAAATATTTTAGGGGTCTGCTGCAATACTCTCTATAGTATTCCATTATTATCAGGAACTTCTCTGGGCAGGGCCTTATGACTATGAATATGGCTTATGCTCGTCTCTCTTCAACACTTATTTTTGTCCATGTTATCTCCCAGTCTGTGGCAACAGGGATTGGCTCAGGGTGAGAGGATCCATAGCTTCTGGGGAAAGTTCTAGTTCTGGACTGTGTTATTGTAATGGGGAAGAACAAATCTGACTCCTTATTAGATCTGTTTCTTTTACTTTAACCTTTGTATTTTATTGCTTTAGCATTCAGTTAAGAATGTTGTGAATAACCTGAAATATACAGAACAGGTATATTATAACTTATAGGTTATAATTCTCAAGGGTATATTATAACACTTTTCCATTCATATAGAGATAAAAGTTACAGAACAGAGAATAATATTTGTCTTGGAGGTTTACAGAAAGATCATGACCTAACCTATGTGTATAGCTGCAAGAACAGACTTCTGATGCGAAGACGTTTACAACCACTAACCTTGCTCCTCCCTCATCTTGTCTTTAAAAATGGTTTGCTGAAACCCTTTGGGGAGCTGAGGGTTTTGTGGGGTATGAGCCACCCATTCTCCTTGCATGGCTGAGCAATGAATCTTTCTCTGTGCCCAACCCCAGTGTTTTGCTTTGTTTGGCCTCACTGTGCACTAGGCACATGAACTTGCATTTGTAACATTGTTGACCAAGGTGCCCTTTCACATGGTGCCAAGGTGACAAGGTGCCCAGCAATATCCACATTACCACTAGTGAGAGTTTCCATGAGGCACTTCCTCTCTTGTCTTATACATGCCCCTTCTCTGCTTCTGGGCCCTCTGTAGAACTGATGAACCTATTTTATGAAACAGATATCAGCTCTATCAGAGAGGTCCCCAGCTAGCAGTGACTTTTGCTCTTCCACATCCTTAAAATAGACAGCTGCTGCTGCTGCTGCTGCTAAGTCGCTTCAGTCGTGTCCGACTCTGTGCGACCCCATGGACTGCAGCCTACCAGGCTTCTCCATCCATGGGATTCTCCAGGCAAGAACACTGGAGTGGGTTGCCATTTCCTTCTCCAATGCATGAAAGTGGAAAGTCAAAGTGAAGTTGCTCAGTTGTGTCTGACTCCTAGCGACCCCATGGACTGCAGCCTACCAGGCTCCTCCATCCATGGGATTTTCCAGGCAACAGTACTGGAGTGGGATGCCATTGCCTTCTCCTAAGATAGACAGCAGTGGTTCTTAAAGTGGGGTCCACTGACCCACATCATTGGCATTATCTGAACCCTATTAGGAAATCAAATCCGTTGGCTTTACCTCAGACCTGCTGAGTTGGAAACTTCATGGGTGCTGGGGGGTCCAGCAAGTGTGTTTTCATAAGCCCTCTGGGTGGTTCTGCTGCAGAGTGAAGTTCAAAACCACTATTGTATACAATATTCATTTGCCTTCTATGCTGGATTCACAAGTCAGTTCTGCAAGCGACAAGCTACTTTCCTTCTGATGAAGATGCAAGCTCATTGGCTTCTTCTACCCTCTCCCATGTGAATCAGAGTAGGTAGCATCCCCCTTTGTTCAGAGCCTGGCTGCCAAACCTCAGATGCCTGAAAGGAAGCTCTGTCACCAACAGGTGTGCTTAAATATATCAGCAACAGACTTTCCTCTCTGCTATTTTTATTCTGCAAAATGATAGCATGAAGCCATGGGTGAATACCACCGTAAAGTCTAGGATACACTAAATTCACAGGATATTGGTGTGCTGTGTGCCTTTGATTTAGAGTTTGACAATCCACATACATCATACTTTAAATGTTTCCTACCTTAAGTGCCCAACTGAGATGGCATTTGAGATTTTGGACATGATTATCCATCTTAAACTGCAAACTTCTAGGAGGCTCCTTGCAGCACTGGTGGTTGTGTCACTATCCAAGGATGAATCATAGTTTATAGTTTTCCTTCAGGGTCTCCTTCCATTTCTCAGAAGCTCACAGAGCTTGAAACTTCTGCTGACTTATCTCCCCAAGGGGCATTGGGCTGAAAAATCACAAACAGCCCACATTGAAGTGGCTTCCCTCATCAGGTTGTACTCACACAAGTGATTATATCAGAAGAATAATGTCCAGTTGGCACCTTGGGCTACCGGAGACTCGAAGACAGGGACAACCAGAGGCATTTAACTTCAGTTGGTGCATGCACCAGAATGGAGGCTCTGGCTTCTCAGAGATTACAGGATCACATAACTCACTTTGATATAGTACCTCTATATCCAAGCATTGGGTGCATACCTAAAGCACCCCAATGGTAAGTCTGCAAAGAAGGGAGGATCAACTAACCAACTGAAAACTGGTAGCAGCTTAACCTCAGTCAAAATATGCTTGGGCCATACTCTAGGATCATGAGGGATGCCCTTAATACATTGGCCTATAGCTGCCAAGTGGCCATGAATATGGTGAATGTTTCCTGGACACTCTATATCCTCATCAATTCATACTCTAGAAATGAGAAAAAGTGAAAGTGAAAGTTGCTCAGTCATGTTCAACTCCTTGCAACCTCATGGACTGTATAGTTCATGGAATTCTCCAGGCTAGAATACTGGAGTGGGTATCCTATCCCTTCTCCAGGGGATCTTCACAACCCAGGGATAGAACCCAGGTCTCCCACATTACAAGCAGATTCTTTACCAGCTGAGCTACCAGGAAAGCCCAGAAATGAGAACCATCATGCGACGAATAGTTGTTTCATCCCTAATCTTTAGCCCAAGCTCCCTGTGGCTCTGGAGAATTCTTCCTGACCTGCCAGCCTCTAAGTCCTTTCGCTATCCTGTATTCAGTTTTCCTTCCAACTTCTCCTCCTTCCCAAACACCCAAGTGCATTCCACATAAGTAGCCTGAGCTGCTGGTACTTGGTGGCATGGAACAGGGCTACCTCCCTGACCTGTCACCTGACCGTGGTTTGGGAGCAGCCACCGCAGAATCCAGTGAAGGCCTGAGAGCTTCCATCAGCTCTGCCAGGGTACAGCTAACCATAGATTTTTCTTTCAACACTGCTTTCTCTAAGCCTTCTCTATAGGTCTCTGGGGGATTAGAGGCCACTGTTCTGGGACTTCTTCCTCATGGAATTTCATTGGAAATTGACCCAGTAAACTCACATCATGCATAATCCAAGCTCCTTTGCCCAGCTGTGCAAACACTTTCCCCAGCATCACTTTATCCAGCACATCTGGCGGAGACTCACATCTGTCAACTATGAACTGGCACTTGTGAAGGGCATTTGCCATCTGACTCTGTGAGAACTGGAGCCTGTGCTGCTTCAGTTGTAGACCTCCGACACAGCCTGTAGGAAGTTCAGGGTGGAGGACATGAATGAGGCACTCCATGCTCCAGGAAAACTGGCAGAATCAGTCTTCAGATAGATATTTTCAGGAACTGATTTTATTAGTCCAATCCTTGCATCTCCTCATATCTAGAAAAGCACTAAATCCCTTCAGGGTGACAGCAGAAATCCTTTTGTAAAGGTAAGTGCTTGATTGAATGAACCCTTCCCCGACCCCCTTCACTAAGACCACATATATTGACTTTCCCCCTATACCTCTTTGGAGCAGTTTCTCAGAACTACTGAGGTGCTATCTCCCAGGCTGTAGCCCTCATTTTGTCCCAAATAAAACTTAACTCATAACTCTCATGACGTGTAATTTTTAAGTCAACACATCTTTCCCCTATCCTCTCCCCACACTCCCCAATTCTTCCCCAAGGGAAAATTCAAGCCCCATTATTTTTTTCTTGGGGCATCAGTAGGGCATTACTGTTGCTTTTCTTAACATCCTTACCCAGCTCTGTGGACCATTCCTTGGTTGGGGAGCAGAGAGCAACATATTGCCATTCAGTAGTCCTGGATGAAAACCTGGCACCTCCCTGAAACATAGAGCCTAATGCCAGCACACAGCTCAGGGACTTTAGAGGAGAGAGACCACTGCCTCAACACAGATAACTTTAGACACAGTCAGTCTTTCTGCTGTTCCCCCAATTAACCTTTGCTTAGCAAAGGTTTATTTTTATCATCATGGCTTTTTTTCATTATCATGCAGAAAGCTCACCTCTAGGCCTTGAGTTTTATTGCAAGAGAACTCCCTCTTTTAATTATCTTTTGCTGTGCAAGGCAGGGTGGGTGGGCTTTCCTGTCACACAGTGAACACATTTTTTTTTTCTTTTTTTTTTTTTTAATTTATGGGAGACTGATGCTCAGTCAAAAGACCATTAAGATAATTATACCCTCCAGGCCAGGGTCATGGAGCTGTTGCTAAGATTCACAAGTGACTTGGGAATTTCCTTAATAAAAGATGATATGTTTTTGACCTGAGGAAGCAGCAGAGAATGTACCCCTTTGGCACTTGGATGATTTAGGGCAGGAAAGGAGATTCAGGTTATAGGTATCTTCACAGCCCGACTTCCGCCTGAGTTTCAGTCAAATTAATCACTATGACTTGGAACACAAGAACGAGATAAGCCACATTTTAGTGATAATTAAGTGAGAGGAATTTTACCACCTTACAAATCAGATATTAGGAAGGCCAGAGCAGAGCTTGCTGAATCCTGAAACATGTGTGCAAACATCTATGGAAGGAAGGATTTTCTTGCAGCTGAAAAGGAGAGCAAGGTTGAGGGTCACTGGATTTCTAATAATGTGAAAGTAGAGCTCCCATGTAGTATGTGATCCCACTCTAGGTATAAATTTTTATTAGACTTAGTAGATAATAAAATTTCAATCTAGAATTTACACATATATACACACACATATACATACATGCATGCATGACACATATACCACACACACACCATCCATGCTTAGAGTCTGCATAAGAGAAAATCATATGTAAGCAATACTACACAATAAGATTAACTTCTTGGGAAAAGGACAATTTGGAAGTTAAGCTTGAAGGATAAACTTTATCTACTGATTTGTGGAGCCCTACATCAAGATCACAGGTGTGGAGCCTTATACCAAGGTCACAGGATAAAAATCTCTGGAACTGACCAACTCCCACAGCAATTGCTGCCATGAGCCTCAGGATCTAAACTGGCCACTTTCCTGACCCCATATTAGGTAAAATACCCAACCTACTATCTACCCTATAGCATCCTAACCAACCCCCTAATGCCACCATTCCAGTAGGAATTTTCTGTCTATAAAAATAGGCCATTAGCCTGTGAAAGTGTTCAACTCTCCCTTGAGCCAACTCCCCTGTTCTAACTGCATCCGCCAATCTAATAAACTTTATTCCCTTCTTATTTTGCCTCATGTTTGGAAATTCTTTTCCAACATGTGCACAGATCACAACACAGTTTTACAGTGGTTTTCTTCCCTCCTATGGATGCAGGTCAGCTTCTTACTTTGAATGTCAATTAAACTGAAACCATACATTTTAAAATTATAAGGAAAGAAAAAGAACATTTGCCTTATCTTTTTAGCTGGGGCCTTGAAAATTAGATTGACAAAGGAAGATGAAAGAGTGAAAAGCAAACAGAATTTATGAATGTGTGCATTGCACTTAGATGTGAGCACTCAGTGATGAGTAACTCAAAGGATTGATTCGAACTTGGACTTACATAAAAGAACATATTTGAACATATATGAAAAGACACAGGAAAAGGGTATCCAGCTTTTAGCAGATATATAAAAGTAAATATATGAGGGGAAATAATGGAACAAAACAGCTGTTTGTTTAGTTTTGTCACCTGGAGTCCTCTCCTGCTCTCTCTGAGCTATTAAGATTCTCCGATGAAGGAAATCTCTAAGCCTGATTTTGTGCCAATGGTGAGCGCGGCAGAGACCTGTGGTGTCTGCTGTTTCTCAGTTGTCTCCAGCTCCAGATAACCCTTAGGCCAAAGTGAAGCATTTCAGAATGACATGTTCTGATCTCCTAGAAATTTAAGATCACCTTTCACCTGGAAGTGTGCTCATTTAATGCAAGATTCATGGGAAGTGAGAAGTATAAGCAGTAAAGTGAAGTGAAGTGAGTCGTAGCCCACCAGGCTCCTCAGTCCATGGTATTCTCCAGGCAAGAAGAGTGGGAGTGGGCTGCAATTTCCTTCTCCAGGGGATCTTCCCAACCCAGGGATCGAACTCAGGTCTCCCGCATTGCAGGCAGACGCTTTAACCTCTGAGCCACTGGGGAAGTGAGATAAGGAGTAAATTTGTTACCAAATCCAAGCTCACTCTGCTTGCCTCACAAGAGGCCACTAAATCAAAGGGACAAGATCTTGAGGCAAAGAATGACTACTCAGAAAGCCAGCTGACCAAGAAGATGGCAGACTAATGTCTCAAAGTAACCATCTTGTCTGGATCTGGATGCCAGATTCTTTTATAGAGTCATAGAGAAAGAGAAGCAGTGAGAACTCAAGTCAAAAGGCAGAATACAGAGGGAGAGTCAGTGAGACAGGTCTTGCAAAACATCTCTGGGAAAGGTCAGCCTTTGGAAGGGATATGTTAATCTCTTCTATTCATAGGTGGGCAGAGTCAAATTATCTCTCTATGAGTTGAACAAAGGCACTTTAGTTTACAGTCAGGCAGAGGGGCAGGGTCCTCTGAGGCAGGCCATTATGTATGATTGTAATAACAAATGCAATGGAAACCAAGTCAAAGAAACTTCCAATAATGGAGTCAGAATTGGCTTCTTTTCTACAAGTCCACTTTTCATTTAGCCTGCTGTTCCTGGGGCAGAGGCACTCTGGGTAGGATAGGAACAAAGCAAACCTGCTGGGGTGTTCTCCCCTGCCCTTGGGTTTAGTTATTGTGTAATTTTAGTTGAATTCACAAACAATTCAAATATGAATCTACTATATTGACTAGTGGCATATCCTGGCAATTTGGGGGACTCTTAATTTAATATTTTTATACCAGACTGGACCCACTGAAGTTCTACTTTACAGCTCCTGGAAATTAAATTTTAGAGACTACAGGAGTGTTGGCTTATAGCATTTTGCAGTATTGCTTTCAAATTGCTTTTCAAATGTGTGTAACATATTGAGCAGGTAACTCAACTCACAATCTAGGGGAAAAAAAAGAGAATTCTGATTCAACACTTCTGAGTGAAACATTTGTCCAAGAGTTCTTCAAAGCCAGGTTTGCATTTGTGATTCCATATTCCCTGTCTTCTTTATTCATCACAAGACTTCAGTGGGGGTCTTTGAAATGCAGGCACTGGCAGTCAGAAAGTTTACATTCCAAGCAACATCTTAGAAGCTCAAAACAGAGACTCAGAAGAACCTCAGAGGTTGATTTTCTCCATAGCATCTTTAGGTTTTTAATTACCTCAGTGTCTGATCAGGAAAAGTGAACTGCAGTGATGATCTTCTCTTTACATTTCCAAAGCACATGAGGCATCATCTTGCTAGATTTCACTGAAATTATATCTGAGAAGCTCCTCTTCAGGTTTTCCTGAATCAAAGCAGAAAAGTAGTGAGCTGTGTGTTCTTCATCTAAGCAGTGATGTTCTGGGGACTTAAAAGGCCCATTGTTACAAAGTATGAAACTGCAGAGGTGCTGGATATTATGGAGGCTTTGTAGCTTCCTTGAAAAGGAGGCCACTGAATTCCACGACAATCTATAGATTAACTAACACATTGTTCTTTGGATCTAAATTTTATACTTAGCTAACCAAACTAAGTTAACAGAACTGAGTAAGCACTCTCATCATCACACTAATCTAGACACCCACCTTTCAGTCCTTTTTGTCTAGGGCAGCCCTGGTGTTACATCAGCCCTCCATACACAGGTATTCTACCTCCAGGGACTCTGCAGCAGGCTGAAACCCCAATGATCCCCTGGGGATGTAGAGGAAGGCTACTGTTATTTTCGATGGACCAAGCATTCTGTGGTTTAATGCAGTAACTAGAACAGGGGAAGTGGATGTTTTCCATCAAAAAAACAAACAAAAAACCTAGTTTATCAGTCACATACATCTCTGAACAAGTGCTGAGAAATTGGAGGCACCAATTTGACTTTAAATATCTATTCTATTTTCCTCAAGTATCTGCTCCATATTTCTAGCAGATATCAAGGCTTTGCAATTGCCTTGAGGATTTTGGCCTGAAGGAGAGGCAGCCTTTGGCAGCCTATCTTGTACATAAGCCTCAGCTGCAGAGGAGATAATGCATGCAAGACATTCTGTATGGGTGAGGGAGAGAGAGACCAGCTGAGAAGCAGAGAGGGGCCTAGGAATTCTACAATATCAACAGCATTTGCAATTTCTTCTGCATCTCTTGGGAGAGAAGGTGAGATCCTAGAGATGCTGATGCTATGGTGGTCTCAGGGGGTCAGGAGCTCTAAGAATGGGGTTCTCAGGCTCAGCAAAGAGCCCTCTTTATAATAGCTATATTGCTTCTCATCCTGCTCAGAGTGCCAATTGTCTTGCTGTTCACACTGTCTGCACTGCTAACTGAACTCAAGTTAGACAAGACATGAGTTAAATGGCTGAAAGAAGTCGCTAGGAGCCATAGGAACTGTAGACACATTTATCCTCTTCTGGCTGGCACAAGCAGCCGTAGCAGCAGACATGACATAACACAACATAACTACACACAACCTCTCTCCTGATTGACAAAGCAACCATAACAATATTCTCACCTGGTTGACAGAACAGCCGTAACAGCAGACATGCTGTATTCTCTCCGCTACTGGCTAATCAATAGACACAGCTGTGATGTAGCAATAATTCCCACTGTTTTCTGGGTGGAGTTCACATATCCGTACCACACAAAGTAGTGGTGACCAAGCGAGTACCTTGTGACCTGCATGCCAGTGCTATAAGTAATCTCAGCTGTCACATAGTCATTATTTACAAACATGGAGCCAGAGAGCCTAAACACCCCATATAGGCTAATTTGCTCTCTCCTCACAATGGCCCGCAAAAAAGAGTTCTGGTGTTTAATTGCCTACTGAAAAGCTTTCATAATGCTGATGCCAGAGGCAACTAAGATATGTTGGAGTTTAGATGCTCTTTCCTCATTTGCAGGGACTGAGGAAGCCATCAGGATTCTAAGCCCCATGGTAAGGTAGGAAGAATGGACCTCAATATCTAGGAAGGTAGATACATGGGGACTGATGTAATTGATGAAAAGAAGAGGCAATGTCTTGCTTGTATGAGTTAGAAACTGAGAATCATGCCTGCCTCACCATTTTGTAAGAACCACTCTTTTTGGAAGTCGATTCACTTTAATCTCTCCATTTCCAAAGGTTCTCCCCTTAGCTTGAGCACTAGGGTTGCCTTCTGGTGGATGTTATCAGATATTTTGTAGCATTATTTTATTCTCTTTCTAAATCGGTCAGCTGTTAAATTGCCCTTCCACTAGAAACAAATCCAAAAAGTTAAGACCCAGGAAGGAGTCTGTTTAAAATAACCTACAGCCTATTTGATGTTGCAATAGCCCAGAGCATTTGGGGCACCAAGGGTGTACAGACTGAAACTTTGATTTTGCAAAAGATTACTGGATTCTATAAAGTACCTTAGCTTAATCTCTTATTCTTTGATAAATATATACATGAAGGAAAATGTTAAATCATAAGGTTTCTGTTGAGTGACAGAGCTTCTTATCTCCTAACGGGGAAGGCATAAAAGTAATGGGGATAAGGAAGGATGTGGAAGATATGTCCCCTGCACATGAAGCAAGGAAGTGAAATACCACTTAAATAAAAGAGAGGAGAAAACCATGTGCAATATCCTATGTTCTCATTTTGAAACAACCAACATAATCACTGTATTTTATTAAAGAAAAACTAGAGCCAGGCAGTAGTTAGAGTGGTAAAAACAGATTTCATTCAGGGACTATTGCAAAAGTGGAAAAAAGACCTTAGTATAGCCCAGGATGGAGAGTGGTTATTAGATGAAACATACTAACAGAAACAGCGGGAGTTTGGGGCTCTGGTTAAGCAAACCTAAGAGAATTTTTGTGGAAGGAAGGTTGATAGCTTAGAGATCAAAGGAGGGGATGAGGAATTTGATCAGATGTCAAAGATGATCAGATTTGGTGTCTGGGTCAAAGATTCCCCATAAACTGACTTGGCAAGATTTTGGCCACAACTGGGCAATGCAGGCCAGGCAAGGACGGATGCCAAGGTCAAGGCCTAGGGGATGCAGAGGAACCTGACTAAAGTTTTGACAAGGAGATTCTTTGCCAATTTATTCTGTTAGTAGACAATGAGGGTCTCTCATTGACCAAACTCTACTCAGCATCCCTGAACTCTTTTTCAACTAAGCATAACTTTTGGATTATGTGCATCATCGAATTTTAGTGAGAATCATCCATTTAACTAGAATCCTCCCATCCTTCATATCGGATCACTCTCAATGTCTAATGAGGTCCCTCATCCCTCACCATGTCCCAGGTGATGTTCACCCACCCTGGCCTGTCCACAGCAAGAATCTTCTTAGGTCAGGTTAGCCAGAACCCCACTTACCTCTGATGCTGTTAGTAATTTTCTATTCACCAATTCCCTCCATGCTCCTTGGTTATAAATCCTCACTCTTCCTTATTGTATTTGGAGTTGATCCCAACCTCTCTCCCTCACTGTAAGACCCTATTGCAGTGGTCTTTGCACCTACTGTGACATCCTCATCACTTTGAATGAAATCTTCCTTGCCATGCTATAACAAATGTCATTGAAATTTGTTTCCTTTAATAGACTACAGATGTTATCTTTGACTAATAATTGCAAAATGGGTACAGAAGTATCACAGATTGTACAAAGGGTGTACATCATACCTTACAGAATGAACCATAATCTGGAAATCCAAGCTCTGAACATGGACAGGGCACAGGGCAATTCCAGGGGTCTGAGTGGCAGGTGCCAACAACTTCGTTATCTTCTTAGAGTTCACTTGACAAAATCCATAAACAACAATTTTTTGTCCTGACATCAATCCATTCAGATTTCAAATTTCCAGGATGCCATTCCACTAGGCTCACTGAGGGCAGTGACTCAACTCTTTGCTAAGAGAGCATCAGATCAGATCAGATCAGTTGCTCAGTCGTGTCCGACTCTTTGCGACCCCATAGAACGACTTAATTTACAGTTTCCAGACAACACACATTAAGGAAAAGGTGATGGAACACTGTTTTCCAAAAGATGATGGAACACTATTCTTGGAAATTGGGTGAAGGGACTTTGTGGCAAGTCAAGGATCCAGGTTCCTGAACTCTCAGATAGCTGTTTACAGTGCAGATGATAAGATCAATTTATGAGCTACACTTACTTGAGACATGTACATTACTGGCTTTTGTTAATTTCACTTTTCCCCACCTCTTTACAAATTTGTAAAAGAGGATCATTGGTAGAGCCTTAAAGAAACACACTTGAGCTTAAATCTCTACTTCTCATATACTAATTTTTGTGAGCTTGGGCAAGTTAGTTAGAAACTTGGAAAATCAGTTTCTTCTTATACGTAACATGGGTTGATGTAACCCTACCCCAGAGTCTTGGGGATTAAATGTGGCAATACACATACATTGCTTAGTATAATGCCTGGCACACTATAACCAATCAATATATACGAAAGTCACTGTTTTTCCCCTTTAAAGTAACTATTTGTCACCTGAGTTTTAGTCCTTTAAACTTCATCATCATAAATATTTTAATCATCACTACTAAATGATGCTTTTGAATTTTCAAATTTCTGATTGTCTCAGAAATATCATGTTGCAAATGTCTGTTTGAATCAGGATAAACATAAGATGAATACATCACAATTGGTGTCCTTTAATTTTAATTTATAGATTTCCCCCATGCTGATCTCTCTTTATTTTTTGTTTGTTTGCTTTTTGTGTTTTATAATAAACTGTCCCACTAAGTAATTTAAGAGCATGCTATTGAAAGACAAGGGCTTGATTTATTGTCCTGTAGAATTTCTCATAATGTGCATTTTGCTGATTGTTTCGTGTGGTATGTATACTATTAAGAAATAGTATTAATTAAGAAATTAATCACTGGATTTAGAGTTGATCATGCTCAAATTTAACTTATTATGTAATTTCTTAGCTCCATGCCTGCTAAAGGACTAGCTCTATGCATGGTAAAAGTAAATTCCATGGCCAATTCAGTAGCAAAGAACATCTCTAGGCCCAGATTCTTGTCTTAAAAGAGCATTTTCAAAGAAAAGAAGACAGAAATCAAAGAGATTCTATGGTAGTATGGGCAGCACTGGAAATTACTTTAGTTTTTTAATCTTCCCAAATTCCCAAGTAAGAAGAGGCAGAAAAATTGGATAGTAAAACTAGATAGGCAAACTACAATCTATGGACAACATAACCAGGTGTTTGTTCTGAAGGTCCTCAAACTGTAAGGAGCTACAATACCTAGATGTTTCTATGTCCATGCAGAAGAAAGCTGAGGGAAGCAGTAGAATATCTGACAGCCTTGCAGATAGAAGGAGACAGTAGAGTCTCCAGGTACTCACTGCAAAGTGTAGCAGGTAAAATTGAGAACAATTCTGAGAGGAGGTGGCATCCATCATTACTAAATAAGGAGAAATAAAGACTCACACTTAACCACAGAGTACTAAGGGGAAAAAGAAATAAAAAAGTAATGACTAAAGACGTAAAAAAAAAAAAAAAAGATTGAGAAGTGACACTGTTGAATGTAGACAAATGAGATCCAACACAGAAATAATAGAAATCCTTAAAGGAGAAACCAAAGTGAGAGAAACAAATAGTTAAAACTATAATTTAATAAATTTTTTCTTCAGTTTAAATAAAATGATTTTAATCTATATTTTGAAACACTGGGTATCTACAAATATTGATCCAAAATGACCAATATAAAGATATTTCTAGTAAAATGACTGAACTTAAAAGGCATCTAGGTAAAAAGAGTCTATAATTTGTTAGAAAAGTAAATTAGGCTATCATCAGACTTGTTGACAACAATGCCAGAAGAAACACAAACTAGCATATTAAAGATACTAAGGGGGAAAAAGAGTATAATTAATCTACAAGAACCCAGGGAATATATTTCTGAGGACTCTACTAGAGAAAGAGCCCCAGAAAACCAAACTATTTAGAGAGCAATTAATAGTGGTGAACATTAAAAGTTTAACTACCTATAGAAGAATAAATGAGGGTTAAAAGTGAGTATTTAGATATATAATAGGTATGTCATCTGACAATGTAGATCTGATATGACCATTTTAAAAATTATTGAAAAAGGAGATACATATTTAAAAAAATCAACTTTCTGGTAATTAGTAATTATAATAATAGCAGTAGACAACATTGTTATTCTGAGTTTATTGTACATGTAATATGAAGCAACAAATTAGCAATTATTAGATATTCTAATTCTATTACTTTCTGTATTTTTGAATGCCAGACTTTCACTGTGGAAGAAAGGAAATTCAGACATACTGTAATGAAGGTAAAGTGAAATCCAGTAGTCCTAAATCTAAATTGGAAATACCAATATGAACTCACAAATTGCCTTAACTATTTCTAGATGTAATTACAGCACATTACATATTCAAATATATTTAAATCCACGAATTCATAATCATATTATGAAATATAATTGACGATTCCCTGAGGATGGTGAAGAATCAATTTGCTAGGTTGGAAATTGGGAAATAGAATTAGCGTTTACCTTTCCTAATGAGCTGTACTGCTGGTTAAGTAAAGAATAAATGAGAGGAAACACACCTTAATGATGTTCATATACATCGTGATGAAATGAAATGCCATCACTGACAATATGGTAGTCTTATTCAAAAGAATCGAATCCAAGTTTAATCGAACCTCTGATATAGTTGCCAGTTTCCAAGAAATATACAGGACAAAGAGACACCCTAACCTGGATTTTGAGTTTGAATCAATGAAATCCAAGCTGTGAGAGACTACAGATCAAGTGGCCTGGGTTTTTCAATGGATAAATTGTAAGAATAAGAAAAATTGTGTTTTAAAAAAAGACTTAGAATATAAGGAGATCTAATAAACTGAACTGTAGTATCTTGGGATAGAGATCTAACTGATAAAGCCATAAACAGTCACAACAGCTATGCAATGTCTATCCATTTTGAAGTTCAAGTCCTCTTTTCCTTGGCCAGTGGGAGCCTATGTGAGTTAGCTCCTAGCCCTCTTGACATGACCCTAGTAATCTTTGACAACTTTCTTATATTCTGATATGAAAAAATGTTTCAGGCTTAAGTTGTACATTTCCTGCCCTAGTCTTGGAATCAGCCATGTCTCCATAAGGCCCTGGTCCTTTGGGTTGGCAATGCTATTTCAAGACAACAGTCCAGGGGTTGGATTTTAGAACATTTCTGTGAATAAAGCTAAGATTTTTGTTTATGAGGTCAAATGTACCTTGAATTCATACTTTCAATTCAAATTCAGGACTATAACGTTTTGTTTTGTATAGTCTCTTCTGTCCGATGTTTGTGTCTATTTTCTCCCATACTGAGTACCTTATCAAGACCAGGTTAGATGATGGTGCATGTACACATGGACATCACCAGATGGTCAACACCGAAGTCAGATTGATTATATTCTTTGCAGCCAAAGATAGAGAAGCTCTATACAGTCAACAAAAAGACCAGGAGCTGACTGTGGCTCAGATCATGAACCCCTTATTGCCAAATTCAGACTTAAATTGAAGAAAGTAGGGAAAACCACTAGCCCATTCAGGCATGACCTAAATCAAATCCCTTATGATTATACAGTGGAAGTGAGACATAGGTTTAAGGGCCTAGATCTGATAGAGTGCCTGATGAACTATGGACTGATGTTCGTGACATTGTACAGGAGACAGGGATCAAGACCATCCCATGGAAAAGAAATACAAAAAGCAAAATGGCTGTCTGGGGAGGCCTTACAAATAGCTTTGAAAAGAAGAGAAGTGAAAAGCAAAGGAGAAAAGGAAAGATATAAGCATCTGAATGCAGAGTGCCAAAGAATAGTAAGGAGAGATAAGAAAGCCTTCCTTAGAGATCAATGCAAAGAAATAGAGGAAAACAACAGAATGGGAAAGACTAGAGATCTCTTCAACAAAATTAGAGATACCAAGGGAACATTTCATTCAAAGATGGGCTCGATAAAGGACAGAAATGGTAGGGACCTAACAGAAGCAGAAGATATTAAGAAGAGGTGGCAAGAATACACAGAAGAACTGTACAAAAAGATCTTCATGACCCAGATAATCACGATGGTGTGATCACTCACCTATAGCCAGACATCCTGGAATGTGAAGTCAAGTAGGCCTTAGAAAACATCACTATGGACAAAACTAGTGGAGGTGATGGCATTCCAGTTGAGCTATTTCAAATCCTGAAAGATGATGCTGTAAAAATGCTGCACTCAATATGCCAGCAAATTTGGAAAACTCAGCAGTGGCCACAGGACTGGAAAAGGTCAGTTTTCATTCCAATCCCAAAGAAAGGCAATGTCAAAGAATGCTCAAACTACCACACAATTGCACTCATCTCACACGCTAATAAAGTAATGCTTAAAATTCTCCAAGCCAGGCTTCAGCAATACATGAACTGTGAACTTCCAGATGTTTAAGCTGGTTTTAGAAAAGGCAGAGGAACCAGAGACCAAATTGCCAACATCTGCTGGATCATGGAAAAAGCAAGAGAGTTCAGAAAAACATCTATTTATGCTTTATTGACTATGCCAAAGCCTTTGACTGTGTGGATCACAATAAACTGTGGAAAATACTGAAAGAGATGGGAATACCAGACCACCTGACCTGCCTCTTGAGAAATCTGTAGGCAGGTCAGGAAGCAACAGTTAGAACTAGTATGGAACAACAGACTGGTTCCAAATAGGAAAAGGAGTACGTCAAGGCTGTATATTGTCACTCTGCTTATTTAACTATGCAGAGTACATCATGAGAAATGCTGGATTGGAAGAAGCACAAGCTGGAATCAAGATTGCTGGGAGAAATATCAATAACCTCAGATATGCAGATGACACCACCCTTATGGCAGAAAGTGAAGAGGAACTAAAAAGCCTCTTGATAAAAGTGACAGTGGAGAGTGAAAAAGTTGGCTTAAAGCTCAACATTCAGATAACAAAGATCATGGCATCTGGTCCCATCACTTAGTGGGAAACAGATTGGGAAACAGGGTCAGACTTTATTTTTCGGGGCTCCAAAATCACTGCAGGTGGTGACTGCAGCCATGAAATTAAAAGACGCTTACTCCTCCGAAGGAAAGTTATGACCAACCTATATACCATATTCAAAAGCAGAGACATTACTTTGCCAACAAAGGTCTGTCAGTCAAGGCTATGGTTTTTCCATTAGTCATGTGAGTGTTGGACTGTGAAGAAGGCTGAGTGCTGAAGAATTGATGCTTTTGAACTGTGGTATTGGAGAAGACTCTTGAGAGTCCCTTGGACTGCAAGGAGATCCAACCAGTCCATTCTGAAGGAGATCAACCCTGGGATTTCTTTAGAATGAATGATGCTAAAGCTGAAACTCCAGTCCTTTGGCCACCTCATGTGAAGAGTTGACTCATTGGAAAAGACTCTGATGCTGGGAGGGACTGGGGGCAGGAGCAGAAGGGGATGAAGAGGATGAGATGGCTGGATGGCATCACTGACTCGATGGACGTGAGTCTGAGTGAACTCTGGGAGTTGGTGATGGACAGGGAGGCCTGGCGTGCTGCGATTCATGGGGTCGCAAAGAGTTGGACACGACTGAGCGACTGAACTGAACTGAACTGAAGAAATAAACTGAACTGTAGTATCTTGGGATAGAGATCTAACTGATAAAGCCATAAACAGTCACAACAGCTATGCAATGTCTATCCATTTTGAAGTTCAAGTCCTCTTTTCCTTGGCCAGTGGGAGCCTATGTGAGTTAGCTCCTAGCCCTCTTGACATGACCCTAGTAATCTTTGACAACTTTCTTATATTCTGATATGAAAAAATGTTTCAGGCTTAAGTTGTACATTTCCTGCCCTAGTCTTGGAATCAGCCATGTCTCCATAAGGCCCTGGTCCTTTGGGTTGGCAATGCTATTTCAAGACAACAGTCCAGGGGTTGGATTTTAGAACATTTCTGTGAATAAAGCTAAGATTTTTGTTTATGAGGTCAAATGTACCTTGAATTCATACTTTCAATTCAAATTCAGGACTATAACGTTTTGTTTTGTATAGTCTCTTCTGTCCGATGTTTGTGTCTATTTTCTCCCATACTGAGTACCTTATCAAGACCAGGTTAGATGATGGTACATGTGTGCTAAGTCGCTTCACTCATGTCTGACTCCTTGTGACCCTATGGACTGTAGCTGGCCAGGCTCCACTGTCCATGGGATTCTCCAGGTAAGAATACTGGAGTGGATTGCCATGCTCTCCTCCAGGGAATCTTCCTGACCCAGGGATTGAAAACGAGTATCCTGCATCTCCTGCATTACAGGCAGATTCTTTACCACTGAGCCCTTAGATGATGGGGAGCCTTATTCAATAGAGAAGAGGACAGAAGAATGTGCAGATTAAAGACATAGGCTTTGGATTCATCCTGATTGGGTTCAAATACCCTGGGTGTTATCCATACCCTTTATAAAATTAAGTAGAAAGAAAAATAAAATGAAAATATCTTTATCATAGTATGCTTATGAAGATTAAAATTAGCCTGGAAAATAAATGCCTCTTTTGAGGGAGGGTCTTGGGCTTAATAGAAGCCCCCAACCTTGCTTGGCTTGGATGGCTCTTTTCACTTTAAAACATGCTACCAGTGATTTCCTAGCAAACAGGCACCCTTGGGTCAATTGTCTACTTCTGATGTGCTAGGATGGGATAAATCTTATATAAATGAAATAAAAGATAACTTTCATCATTTTCTTTTTAAAAATGTGAACATGAATAACTATTGAATGCAAAAGTGAAGCAGGAGGTCAGGGCTGAAAAGAAAAATAATAGAGGAACTCCTTGATGGTCCACTGGTTAAGAATCTGCCTTTCAAGAGAGGGTACATAGGTTTGATCCCTGATGAGGGAAATAAAATCTCATGTGTCTCGAGGAAACTATTAGTCTGAAAGCTCTAGAGACCATGGGCCACAACTAGAGAGAGAAACCAGTACACCACAATGAAGAACCTGTATGACTCATAAAAGATTCCTGCATGCCTCAACTAAGACCTGATACAGTCAAATAAATAAATACTTAAAGAAAAGAAAATAATACAAAGAAGTTAAACTTTAAACAAGCAAAATGTTGTGATTTGAGTTTTCATTGTGTTAAATAATTAACCTCACCCAACTTCTGTCTCATCTTTTCCCAGCATATAACATGCTCATAATGTTCTATTTTCTGGTAGGCATTTCCCTGGATGGTGGCATGTCAGTGTCAAACCCTGTTGAGTAAAAAACAGCCCTTAGTTCTATATGTCTGCTAGTAGGCCAAGTGGACTTTATAACAGTTTAGAAGTAGAGCCCCTGCCCTGTGTACTTCCCATTCACGGGAGAGCAATTGAGTGTGTGGGGAGACCCAGAGCCATTGTCCTCCACCCAACCATCCCCACAGGGACTCATACGCTCCTGGGATGAGAGTAATGGTCTAGCAGCAACCCCAAGAAACAGTTAAGGCTAAGTTTTTCTTCATGGTTTTATTCATGGCACAAACTAGCCAAAATCTTCAAGTTGCTGTGCTCCTTAGCACTGCTGCTAAATAGCTTCAGTCGTATCCGACTCTGTGTGACCCCATAGATGGCGGCCCACCAGGCTCCCCCATCCCTGGGATTCTCCAGGCAAGAACACTGGAGTGGGTTGCCATTTCCTTCTCCAATGCATGAAAGTGAAAAGTGAAAGGGAAGTTGCTCAGTCGTGTCCAACCCTCAGCAACCCTATGGACCGCAGCCTACTAGGTCCTCTGTCCATGGGATTTTCCAGGCAAGAGTACTGGAGTGGGAATGCCATTGCCTTCTCTGATCTAGCACTCAGTTCAGTTCAGTTCAGTTCAGTCACTCAGTCGTGTCCGACTCTTTGCGACCCCATGAATCGCAGCACCCCAGGCCTCCCTGTCCATCACCAACTCCCGGAGTTAACCCAGACTCACGTCCATCGAGTCAGTGATGCCATCCAGCCATCTCATCCTCTGTCGTCCCCTCTCCTCCTGCCCCCAATCCCTCCCAGCAACAGTCTTTTCCAATGACTCAACTCTTCCCATGAGGTGGCCAAAGTACTGGAGTTTCAGCTTTAGCATCATTCCTTCCAAAGAAATCCCAGGGCTGATCTCCTTCAGAATGGACTGGTTGGATCTCCTTGCAGTCCAAGGGACTCTCAAGAATCTTCTTCAACACCACAGTTCAAAAGCATCAATTCTTTGGTGCTCAGCCTTCTTCACAGTCCAACCTGAACTAGGGTGGTTTATATTTTGGACAGCAGAGAGGACACTGGGTGTTGCTTGACCAAGATAGTAATAAACAGGTAATCAGAAGCTACATTGTTTTTTTGTCTTCGTTTTAAGGAGCATCATCCACAGTGTCTCTCAATGGTTCTCAATCCCAAAATGTTATTCCTGCCCAGAGAGCACATGGTGAGATTTCTGGCTTTCACAGTGACTGGAGAAGAAAAAGCAGCATACACTAGGAGGAGGCTAACCATCCTGGAAGCAGGGAAACATGCTAAGGATGAAAGGTAGTCTCTCTAAAGGAAGAACTTTGCCACCCAGAATGTCCCCAAGGCAAAACTGATATGTAAAAAAAATTTTGAATTTCTTTCAGTTACTTGACACAACCCTTGATCTTTTAAAGTTCTTTCGCACTGTGAGTTTTTCTTAAATCCCAAAGGACCTTATATGTGTATTGGAATGCTTCATTTTAGGCAGATCAGAAGGACTGCACTAAAGCAGACATTAGTGCACAGGAAGCAAAATAATAAGCTTGGTGCTTCACCTGTTAATAGGCTTAGATCTCCAGGGGAAGAATGAATTTTTTTCCTCTTCCATATTCATTTCAAAAATATTCAATGGACAGAAGCAGTTTTCAGAAATTATCTTGTCATGACACAAATTTATGTTAGAAATCTGCAAATAAGTAATACCCATAGTAACCATGTATAGCACAAATTGATGTTACTACCTTTGCATGGAAAGCAGCAATAATAATGGAATGATTATCATTAATGATTTAATTGCTTTTAGAATTGAGATATCAAATATTAGAACTAAGTTTAAAATCTAGTTTTGTGAAGATGAATCCTTTTATATTTGGTTCTACAGTTATTATTTTCCAAATTACAATGATATCTTTACTTCTCTTCCTACTGTTCTTATATGTTTTAATCAGTATGTTGTGAATTTTTAAGAGTGTGTAGATACATAATAATATACCAAGGAGATGGAGAATTGTATACATTTGGCTTATAACACATTGGCCTTTCAATAATTTTTAAGCTTGGAAGTAGTATTGCCTTGTAAACACCTGCTCCTTTCGGAGCAGATACTGATCCACAGTACCAACCTGTATCATAGAATTTGAGTTCTGGAAGGACTGTGTGAGGCCATTTTTGGTATTTGGGTAGAGTATAAGCTTTCAGAGAAATTGGCATAGACATTCCAGTGAGAAGAAATCAAATGAAACTTTGGGGACCTCTGATGTACCATATCTCCTGGTAGTCCTACTTCCTCTAGAATCTGATCTTTCCCAGAGACTTGCTTTAATCACTAGACTGTGCCAGTTCCAAGTCTAAATCTATTACTTAACATGCTGAAGCTACTGCTTTTCATTCTGGCTGACGTCAGTCACCATTTAAGAAATCCTACTTCCTGAGACCACCGTGCTGTGAGAAAGTCCAAGCAGAACACATGAAGAGGCCATATTCAAGAGAATCAGGAAGCCAACTGACAGCACCAAGGAACCAGCTGTGGGATACTGGTAGAGCAGTGCCCACCAATCTGCAGCACAGCCGACTGCCTCAGCTGGTGCCATATAAAGCAGAGACCTACCTCCTTCATACACTGTTCAGGCTCAGATCCACAGAATTGAAAGCAAACACAATGGCTGTTGTTTTAAGCTATTAAATTCTGGGAGTATTTTGTTATGCAGAAATAGATAACTAATACAGCTTAAGATATGAGACATTCAAGGAACAGTAAATGCTTGTGTTTGGCTTGAAAGATTTCCTGATGGGCGGGACAGCTTGATATGCAGAGAAAATTACGAATGTGGACATTAGCCTGCATATATATATAGGAGGTAAAGAGTGCTTCTAGATGTTTCTACAAATCCTTTAGGTGAAAAGTGGCACATTCTTATACAACTAGAAGCTGACCATGAGGAGTATCCATCAGCAAATGCCAGCAAAACCCCAAGTGGTCTTGGGGATATGTCACAGCTAACTCTCTTTGGAGACCCTCTCAGCACAGCAGGACCACTCCCAGGTCTCCGTGGACAAGGCTGTAAATATGAGGGAAAATAATCTCAGGCTTGCCAGACATGAGTCATAGGGACCAACTTCTGGTATTTTATGACAAAGTGGGTGCTGAGAAACTGTGTACTTGATATACGTCATCTCAAGAAGACAAGCAATTATCAGACACATGTGAAGGTGCAAACAGGAATCTCAGGGGGAGAAAAACGTCCCCTGAGTTTTCTTTTGCTAAAGGACATACAATTTGGGAATTGGCAGTAAGAGAAATTGGAGATTAACTTTTGTAGTTCCACAGTGAATATAGTGTTCACAATGTCATTACAACAAGAGGCTCTTTCTGTGAGATGGATTAGATCACAGGTGATACTCTGCCATTAGGAAAAAACAAATGTGTCCTTCCGCATCTATAAGTTCTGTGCATGTGTGCATGTATTTGTGTGTCTAAATCACATGGGTGTAAAGTGAGGGATGATGCTGTCTTTAATATGTATCCTGCTCTGCTCCACCAATTGCCTGTCTTGTTAATCCAAATATTACAGAGACAACTTGCTTGCAGAGAAAAATGTTTAGGGCAGCTCTCCATGTCAAACCACTCAGCTTCTGGGGAAAATTTAAATCTTAAAGTGAAGCCTTTTTTGAAAAACTGAGTTTTCAATCTCAAGATAGAAATGGCTAGAATTCCTGTGTTTCCTGATGACCAAACTACTAGAACACAGAAGGGAGCTTTCACTAACAGGTCATCAGGACTGGCTCAGAGAAATCAGGCCTATAGCAAGAACCCAGCCCAGATCTAGATTGTGGGAACAAATATCAGTGACTGTTCATTCAAAAAATTCTGCCTCTAGTAACTCATTACTTGATGCACTATATGTACATTCATATTTAGAAAAATTAAAAAATTATGCATCAAGGTAATCCAAGCCAATTTCAGTGTATTCATGACATCTCAGGGAAAGAGGCAGATTGGATAAGTTCACCAACTTTTTAATTTAGGGAGGATTTCTCAAATGTCTCAAATTCTGTTACTGAGAGTCTGAACTTTGCTTAATGCTGATTTTACATTACCTTACTATACAGGGAAGAGAACACAGATATCAGGTGAATTGAAATTGATATAGAGTAAACTGCAACCTCCAAGAAGTGAGCACCCTCCATAGAGCAAACATCAGAGCAGTGGAACCAGGGTCTTGCCTGTTGAGGAGAAAGATGCAACTGGCTGGAGGTGGGGTGGAGACTGGCGAGCGGCTGAAACCAAGTTTCAGACGGTCAACATGATTGGATTCTCTTCTTGTCTTGCTCTGTTCTTGCAGGATGTACCACCGGACAAACTGCCATCAGGCTCCTGGAACCTTGGGATGGGCGGTGGGGAAACACCTCTGGTGTTTGAGTATCTTTCTCTAGTGGGGCATTTTTTTAAATGTTTTCCCCTTATTAATAACAGCTTCTTCCACCTCCATTCAAAAACATAGGCCAAAAGCCTGTTTAGCTACTTTTTGCCTATTCATCACCTTCAAGAAATTTTAATACAATTGATATACATCTGCTTATATTTTGTATACCATTGTGCTTTATACAAACATACTAAGCATGAATTTTACTCATATTATTACCTGAATCTTAAAAATAACTAAACACAAATTTTAAGTTCAAATTCAAAATAAAAATTAAAATCTATATCTTAAAATTTTATTTATTTTTAATTGAAGAATAGTTGATTTATAATATTGTGTTAGTTTCAGGTATACAGTTAAATGATTTAGTTATATATATACATATATATATGTATATATTTTTTCAGATTATTTTCCATTATATGTTATCAAAAGATATTGATTATATTTCCCCATTATATGGTAAATCCTCATTGAGAAGCTATAACATTTCATTTAACTTGATTATCTGAATAAGTTTTAGTGTCATTTATGTAAATTACAATGTGTATTCAGTTTAGTTCAGTCACTCAGTCGAGTCCAGCTTTTGCAACTCCATGAATTGCAGCACACCAGGCCTCCCTGTCCATCACCAACTCCCAGAGTTCACCCAGACTCATGTCCATGAAGTTGGTGATGCCATACATACATCTCATCCTCTGTCGTCCCCTTCTCCTCTTGCCCCCAATCCTTCCCAGCGTCAGAGATTTTTCCAGTGAGTCAACTCTTCACATAAGGTGGCCAAAGTCCTGGAGTTTCAGCTTTAGCAGCAGTCCTTCCAATGAACACTCAGGACTGAACTCATTTAGAATGGACTGGTTGGATCTCCTTGCAGTCCAAAGGACTCTCAGGAGTCTTCTCCAACACTGCAGTTCAAAAGCATCAATTCTTCGGCGCTCAGCTTTCTTGACAGTCCAACTCTCACATCCACACATGATCACAGGAAAAACCGTAGCCTTGATTTAGATGGACCTTTGTTGGCAAAGTAATGTCTCTGCTTTTGAATATGCTATCTAGGTTGGTCAACTTTCCTTCCAAGGAGTAAGCGTCTTTTAATGTCATGGCTGCAATCACCATCTACAGTGATTTTGGAGCCCCCCAAAATAAAGTCTGACACTGTTTCCACTGTTTCCCCAACTATTTCCCATGAAGTGGTGGGACCAGAAGCCATGATCTTCATTTTCTGAATGTTGAGCTTCAAGCCAACTTTTTCACTCTCCTCTTTCACTTTCATCGAGAGGCTTTTTAGTTCCTCTTTACTTTCTGCCATAAAGGGGCTGTCATCTGCATATCTGAGGTGATTGATATTTCTCCCGGCAATCTTGATTCCAGCTTCTTCCAGCCCAGTGTTTCTCATGATGTACTTGCATATAAGTTAAATAAGCAGGGTGATAATATACAGCCTTGATGTACTCCTTTTCCTATTTGGAACCAGTCTCTTGTTCCATGTCCAGTTCTAACTGTTGCTTCCTGACCTGCATATAGGTTTCCCAAGAGGAAGGTCAGGTGGTCTGGTATTCCCATCTCTTTCAGAATTTTCCACAGTTTATTGTGATCCACACAGTCAAAGGCTTTGGCATAGTCAATAAAGCAGAAATAGATGTTTTTCTGGAACTCTCTTGCTTTCTTGATGATCCAGCGGATGTTGGCAATTTGATCTCTGGTTCCTCTGCCTTTTCTAAAACCAGCTTGAACATCAGGAAGTTCATGGTTCACATATTGCTGAAGCCTAGCTTGGAGAATTTTGAGCATTACTTAACTAGCATGTGAGATGCGTGCAATTGTGTGGTAGTTTGAACATTCTTTGGCATTGACTTTCTTTGGGATTGGAATGAAAACTGACCTTTTCCAGTCCTGTGGCCACTGCTGAGTTTTCCAAATTTGCTGGCATATTGAGTGCAGCACTTTCACAGCATCATCTTTCAGGATTTGAAATAGCTCAACTGGAATTCCATCACCTCCAAAAGCTTTGTTCATAGTAATGCTTTCTAAGGCCCACTTGACTTCACATTCCAGGATATCTGGCTGTAAGTGAGTGATCACACCATCGTGATTATCTTGGTCGCGAAGATCTTTTTTCTACAGTTCTTCTATGTATTCTTGCCACCTCTTCTTAATATCTTCTGCTTCTGTTAGGTCCATACCATTTCTGTCCTTTATCAAGCCCATCTTTTCATGAAATGTTCCCTTGGTATCTCTAATTTTCTTGAAGATATCTCTAGTCTTTCCCATTCTGTTGTTTTCCTCTATTTCTTTGTATTGATTGCTGAGGAAGGCGTTCTTATCTCTCCTTGCTGTTCTTTGGCACTCTGCATTCAGATGCTTATATCTTTCCTTTTCTCCTTTGCTTTTCGCTTCTCCTCTTTTCACAGCTATTTGTAAGACCTCCACAAATAGCCATTTTGCTTTTTGCATTTCTTTTCTATGGGGATGGTCTTGATCCCTGTCTCCTGTACAATGTCACGAACCTCCATCCATAGTTCATCAGGCACTCTATATAACATATCTAGTCCCTTAAATCTATTTCTAACTTCCACTATATAATCATAAGGTTTTTGATTTAGGTCCTAACTGAGTGGTCTAGTGGGTTTTCCTACTTTCTTCAATTTAAGTCTGAATTTGGCAATAAGGAGCTCATGATATGAGCCACAGTCAGCTCCTGGTCTTGTTTTTGCTGACTGTATGGAACTTCTCCATCTTTGGCTGCAAAGAATATAATCAATCTGATTTTGGTGTTGACCATCTGGCTGTGCTTTGCTGGAGCAGCTGTGAAGAAATACCCCACGTCCAACGTAAGAGAAACTCAAGTAGACCATAGGTGTTGCGAGAGGCATCAGAGGGCAGACACACAAACCATAATCACAGAAAACTAGTCAATCTAATCACATGGACCACAGCCTTGTCTAATTCAATGAAACTAAGCCATGCCATGTGGGGCCACCCAAGATGGGCGGGTCAAGGTGGAGACTATTGACAGAATGTGGTCCACTGGAGAAGGGAATGGGAAACTACTTCAGTATTCTTGCCTTCAGAATCCCATGAACAGTATGAAAAGGCAAAATGATAGGACACTGAAAGAGGAACTCTCCAGGTCAGTAGGTGCCCAAATTGCTGCTGGAGATCAGTGGAGAAATAACTCCAGAAAGAATAAAGGGATGGAGCCAAAGCAAAAACAATACCCAGTTGTGGATGGGACTGGTGACAGAAGCAAGGTCCGATGCTATAAAGAGCAATATTGCATAGGAACCTAGGATGTTAGGTCCATGAATCAAGGCAAATTGGAAGTAGTCAAACAGTAGATGGCAAGAGTGAACATCAACATTCTAGGAATCAGCAAACTAAAATGAACTGGCACAGGTGAATTTAACTCAGATGACTACTTTATCTACTACTATGGGCAAGAATCCCTCAGAAGAAATGGAATAGCCATCATGGTCAACAAAAGAGTCCATAATGCAGTACTTGGATGCAATCTCAAAAACGACAGAATGATCTCTGTTCATTTCCAAGGCAAACCATTCAATATCACAGTAATCCAAGTCTATGCCCCAGCCAGTAACGCTGAAGAAGCTGAAGTTGAACAGTTTTATGAAGACCTATAAGACCTTTGAGAACTAACACCCAAAATAGATGTCCTTTTCATTACAGGGGACTGGAATGCAAAAGTAGGAAGTCAAGAAACACCTGGGGTATCAGGCAAATTTGGCCTTGGAATACGGAATGAAGCAGGGCAAAAGCTAATAGAGTTTTGCCAAGAGAATGCACTGGTCATAGCAATGTGTATTAGTTACATATAAATACATAAAATAGTACTGTACACATTTAAAAAATCATTCTAAACTTGATTTTCTCTGCAAGAGTAAAATACTTCAAAAATTAGTTTCTTAAAAATGTAGCAAAATGAACTTCTCATTTGATATCAGAGGATAACTTTGAATTGTCTTTCAGACATTACCAATTGTTTTTTATTTTCACTACTTGACATAATTAATGGTGGATTAAATAATAGTTTTAGAATAAAATGATAAAATCTAAACATTTGTATTGAATTCTCAATGCCCTCAAAGCCAAAGTGGCAATATAAGATTGCTGAGATCAAACAAACACGGTCCACAGAGGAGACAAGGGGCACAGGCTGACTCTTGCACCATGTGACTCATATGGAACAGCTGATGGAAAATCTCCCACTCACAGGCATCGATTTGCCACAGCCTTGTAACCTGACTTTGCATATGTTTTGGATCAATGCCATTAAGTTAATATCAGCATTGCTGTGTGTTATCCAAGAAAACCCAATGATAGAAATGAAATATTAAGGAATAAGATTTTACTGGGCAAGCCTGGCTTCAAAGAGCCACAAATCATTATAATATCTCATAATTTCTCCCTCAAAAAACAAGCTTTCAGTCCTTTAGGAGTAATATTGCCCTTCTTGAAAATGCATGCAATAGTCATATCTGCATTATTAAAGTGTTTGAATTGCTACTTATATTTATCAAAAATGATTATACTTCTTTGGGTCAAAAGAAAGATTACTTAAATGTTGAATATTTTTCCTATCCTCTAAAATAAAATAAAATAAACAGCTATTTGATCAGTTAAATTAAAAAACTGATCTTGGATGCAGTCTCCATTTGGATTATAATTCATTGATCAAAAAATAAATTTTCACCTTTATTTTGAAGTTAACTCCTGTTCCCTAGGAATCTTGGACCATCGCACTCAACCATTTTTCCCTCCTGAACTACCCTCCTTTAAGTACAATCTCTCTTAGAACTCTCAGTCTTCCAACCCTAAGGTCACTTATTCTCTCAACCCTTTTGTTTGAAGGCCTTGGGCAACCACATTTCCTCTCTAGCTTGCATGCCTTAGTTAAAGGCACTTGAACTCATCTCTCGCCAGGACCCTTAGTACTCTCAGTACCTTGTTTTTCCACAGCCATCAATTCTACAAATCCTACTTGATACCAGTGTTGTCATCTGTTGTCTCATAGCAGCTGAGTCCTATAAAAAAAGTCCACAGTTCTGCTGATGGACGCTACTCTTAATTTGGGGTTTCTACACTTGCCTGGGCCTCAAACCACTATTCAGTCCTTTTACCTGTGAATGAAATTAAAACTTACTATTATAAAAACATCCAATTAAAAATGGACACATGTATGAACTTATTTGATCTTGACTACAATCTGTGAGATAGATGCCATTTTGTTTGTATTTTACGAAGACTGGGGCACAGACAGGTTAATTGATTTATCCTAAGTGACAAAGCAAGTAAATGTCTGAGCAAGATTAGAATACAGGCATCCTGATCCTAAAGTCTGTGCACTTAACTGCATTGACTATTTAGGAACTATTTGCTAAACTTTTAGGTAAGTAGAGCAACCTATGCAACAATTTATTCCTCAGAGGATTTATGGTCATCCTGTGAAGAAAGCTGAGTGCCAAAGAATTGATGCTTTTAAACTGTGGTGTTGGAGAAGACTCTTGAGAGTCCCTTGGACTACAAGGAGATCCAACCAGTCCATTCTAAAGGAGATCAGTCCTGGGTGTTCTTTGGAAGGAATGATGATGCTAAAGCTAAAACTCCAATACTTTGGCCACCTCATGTGAAGAGTTGACTCACTGGAAAAGACTCTGATGCTGGGAGGGATTGGGGGCATCAGGAAAAGGAGACGACAGAGGATGAGATGGCTGGATGGTATCACCGACTCGATGGACAAGGGTTTGAGTGAACTCTGGGAGTTGGTGATGGACAGGGAGGCCCGGTGTGCTGCGATTCATGGGGTCGCAAGGAGTCGGACATGACTAAGCGACTGAACTGAACTGAACTGATTGCTTAGAAAGCAGTGGAAAACTGACAAGAAGAATTAGGGCTTTTGAGTTCTGCTGGATTTGATCCCTATCTTTTTTTCCTTTAAAAAAAAAAAAAAACTATTTTTGACTTTTAAAAGTCTTACATTTTCATAGGACCCATATTTTGTACAGAAGTTTTGGAAAATGAAAACAGTGAAAGACTGTGAAAAGATATTCAGCCCAAATGTTCCACCTGAATAAGGTCAGAAAGCAGCCTCTGACATATTCTTTCCTATTAGGAGATTAAAACAGAGAACAGAGGATTCTGGTTAGGACGCAAATTCCTTGTGAGAACACAGGGAGACTCTTTCTTCATCTGTTTCTTAGGACTCTTTGGTTTCTGATTTTAGAGAAGTTTTCATCCACACCAGTGCTATAAAGTATCATTTAGGGTTTTTTTTTTTTATTATTATTATTTTTCCCAAATGACGAATTGCAGGCTTCCAAGAGAGCTGCTGTCACTTTGATAAACTGCCCTTCATGTTGCCATATATAAAGAAAGAGTGTTTGACTAAACTGTGAATAAATTTTCACTATTATTCAAAGAGTATACTGGCTAAAGAAAAGTAGCTAGTGGAAAATTCAAGACTCTCTGATGGTCAACCAACAGCAGGTTGAAGGTCTGGTCCCCATACTGAGTACACATCAAAGAACAGTTCTATTTGAGAATATCATCCCATGGCAAAGTCAAATAAGTTTCCCATCTGCTTTCAAATATTATTTCAAAAAGTAGTTCAGAGTAAAACTTCAGTTATCAGTGGCTGCCCAGGTGTGAGACTTCTGCAAGTTAGGTGAGTCTGATTGATTGGATAGTGATTTAAATGAACTCTAATACAACAGTGATATGATGGTAGCTCAGAAGGTAAAGACAGAGAAGGCAATGGCACCCCACTCCAGGACTCTTGCCTGGAAAATCCCATGGACAGAGGAGCCTGGTAGGCTGCAGTCCATGGGGTGGCTAAGAGTTGGACACGACTGAGCAACTTCACTTTCACTTTTCACTTTCATGCATTGGAGAAGGAAATGGCAACTCACTCCAGTGTTCTTGCCTGGAGAATCCCAGGGATGGGGGAGCCTGGTGGGCTGCCATCCATGGGGTCGCACAGAATCGGACACGACTAAAGTGACTTAGCAGCAGCAGCAGCAGAAGGTAAAGAATCTGCCTGTAATACAGGAGACCTGGGTTTGATCCCTGGGTCAGGAAGATCCCCTGGGGAAGAGAATGCCAACCCACTCTAGTATTCTTGGCTGGAGAATTCCATGGATAGACCATGGGGTCGAAAAGAGACAGACACAACTGAGTGACTCACACAATACAACTAGATTACCAGACTTTCTCCTACTGTACCACCTTCCTTCCAACCTCCAGATGAGACTGTAAGTCTGCTACATGTATAATACATTTTAGCCATATGGAGATATACATAGTTTTTATAAATGCAAGTACACATACATATATACATGTTATAATCATGTATATACTATCTAAAGCCAGACTGAAAAAGCAGCACTGCACAGCACCCTTGAGTTCATGCCCAGTGCCAAAGCTGATAGTGAGAGCAGCCTGAAATGCCTCCATCCGTTTCCCAGCAGTAGAGTGTTGACAGAGTCAGGGCACATCTTGCAGGACCATAGCTATTTAGCGACCTGCCTAAACGAAAAAGGCAACTTTGCCTATTTGAGAATTTACCTGCATGGATTGGTGTTCCTGGACCTTTGGAGTTATGACAGTTATGTGCAAGGCAAAGAAGTTAGTCTTCTGAACAAAGTAGAAGAAAGAATGAAAGAACTCAATCAAGACAGTATTGAACGGGTAAAGCAATTCCCACCCACAGTTAGAGGCAGGGCCATCAACACAGAATGGCCCCCTGCGGATGGCTGCCTGTTTGAGTACAACACAGATAAAGTGGTGAATGATGAAGACCTTACCAGAACATTGGAATTTTACACTCAAAACAATTTGGAACTATTCTCTTCTTCAGTGATGATGCTAGTAAATATTACATCCCTACCCCAATCATGTAACAAAGTGACAATATGTTTGATTATACTTTCTTGACAGATACCACCATTGTGGATTTCTCCAGGCTTGTCCTTGTTACTGCTATTTTATTTTGAGAAACCCATTTATATTAGATTAACCTGTGGCTTGTCTGGGCTTTTGTGTTTTATAGTAGAGACATAAAAACTTCTTGATACTCTTTTTCTTTTCTTATTTTTCTTTGTGATTAGTGTTTGAATTGTAATCCAAAAGAAAACGTAATTGCATATTTTTTGTAATTGTTTATTTTTAAAAAAAATTATTGAAGTATTTTCAATTTACAATGTTGTGTTTGTTTCTGCTGTGCAGAAAAGTGATTCAATTATACACATATATAAAATATATATTTTCTTTATTTACCTTCTCTTCCATTATAGATTATTACAGAATATTGAATATATTTCCCTGTTCTATATAGTAGGTCCTTGTTGCTTATATTAATTGCTTATATTTTAAGAAATGTTTGTTATGGAAAATTTCAAACCCGAATAGACAAAACAGTATGATGAACCCACATAGACTCACCACTGAATGTCAACAATGATCAACTCCTGGCCAATCTTATTTCCTCTCTACTGTGGCTGCATTTTCTTCCTCTCTATTCTTTTGAACTAACTCTGTGGTCATATTTCATCTGGAAACATAGTAGTTGCTTTCTAATTATCAAATCAAAATGGACTAAAGACTGAATTTTCTTCCCACTGACTAAGTATATATGTGTATAATCTATGTAGGTAAATATTATGTTGAGTATTAGATGAATGGCTTCCCAGGTGGCTCAGTAGTAAAAAATTTGCCTGCCAATGCAGAAGATGCAGAAGACATGGGTTCATTCCCTGGAGGAGGAAATGGCAACCCACTCCATTATTCTTACCTGAAGAATCCCATAGACAGAGGAGTCTGGTTGTTTAAAGTCCAAAGGGTCACAAAGAGTTGGACACAACTGAGCATGAGCATGGACAAAATATATAAATATATGGAGATACATATATACATATATTCTTTTCCCTTATAAGTTACTGCAAAATACTGAGTATAGTTTCCTGTGCTATACAATAGGTTCTTGTTGGTTACCTAGTTCATATATACTAGTGTATATATGTTAATCCCAAATTCCTAGTTTATCCTCCTCTTTCTCTGTTGTTAACCATAAGTTTGCTTTCTATGTTTGTAGGTCTATTTCTATTTGTAAATAAGTTCATTTGTATCACTGTTTTTCGATTCCATGTATAAGAGATATTATATGATATTTGTCTGTCTCTGTTCAGCTTATTTCACTTAGTATGATAAGCTCTGAACATGCACATGCTCAGTTACCTCAGTCGTATCTGATGCTTGGTGACCCTACAGACTGTAGCCCACCAGGCTTCTCGGCCCACGGGATTCTCCAGGCAAGAATACTGGGGTGGGTTGCCATGTCCTCCTCCCGGGGATCTTCCCAATCCAAGGACTGAACCCAGGTCTCCTGTGTCTCCTGCATTGGCAGACGGGTTCTTTATCGTTAGCACCACCTGGGAAGTCCATGACAATTTTTAGGTCCATCTGTATTGCTGCAAATGGCATTGTTTGCAGTTGTTTACTTCCTTAAGTTGTGTCCAACTCTTTGCGACCCCATGGACTGTAGCTTGCCAGGCTCCTCTGTCCATGGAATTTTCCAGGCAAATATTCTGGAGCTTGTTGCCATTTCCTTCTCCAGGGGATCTTGCTGACCCAGGGGTCAAATCCATGTCTCCTGCTTTGTTGGCAGGCAGATTCTTTACAATTGAATCACCTGGTAAGCTGCAAATGGCATTGTTTCATTCTTTTCATGGCTGAGTAATATTCTATGTAGATGTATATTACATCTTCTTTATCCATTCATCTGTTGACTGCTTGGTTGCTTCAATCTCTGGCTATTGCAAATAGTGCTGTGGAGAATACAGCACTATTTAATACAACACTATATAAAGATGTGCATGCGTCTTTTCAAATTATAGTTTTCTAAAGATATATGCCCAGGAGTGGGATCCTAGATTGTATGGTAGCTCTACTGTTAGTTTTTAAAGAAACCTCCATATTGTTCTCCATAGTGGCTGTACCAGTTTATATTCCCACCAAGAGTACATGAGGGTTCCTTTTTCTCCACACCCTCTCCAGCATTTACTGCTTGTAAAATTCTTGATAATGGCCATTCTGACCCATGTGAGGTGATAATTCACTGTAGTTTTGATTTGCCTTTCTTTCTTTCCATATTATAATGTTGTTTCTTTTTTGTGTCATTATGAGTTTATGATCTCATCAATTTAACTTATTTTTATTACTATTATTTTGATGCTCACTCAAATTGTCAAAATTTGGTTGTGTACTTTCAGCTTTTACAGTGACAAACAGCCTTAGAGGGTAAGAGCTCTATCTTTCCTGGAAACAACATAACTTTTCACTGCCATGTGCTCTGGAGTAAAACACTCATTAAGAAGTTCTGATCTCTTTCAAGACAGAAGAGGATTAGAGATGAAAATCTAAAGTCATGAAGATTCGGAGAGTTGGATGAATTACTGAGGTTGCTGTAGCTGTTGCGTTAGGCTGTTTTTTGTGTCATCAAGTTGAAAGGATGTTTCTTTTTAACATTTTTAGCACACATTGATTTTATAATTTTACATACTATGTTTTACTTGTAAGAGAATAAATGTTTTCATCTTCAAAAAAGGCTCTCTCCTTTGAGGATACTTGTGGTGGTTTTTCTTCCCTCTGCCATCTCTGTTAAAGGACAAAGGGAAAAGAGGAGGCAGAGAGTTGAGGACACACACACACTCACACACACACATCACACTCACACATACATACATAATCTTCCTCACACACATGCTGCTGTATATACTCATGCAATCACATTCACCTACACTCACATTCACACAACACCATGCTTACACACACACACACACACACACACAGTCAGTCATACTCAGATACAATGATCCCTTGGCTACGCTTCTCCTAAAAAGCAGAAGGTTGATCTTTCAAAAACATGTAGGAGAGCCTCAGCAATTTGAATTCATATTAAATTTCAGATTCAGGGGATTAACAGTTTTCACAAGTCAGGTAGGTGCTTCTGACTACAGAGTGTTAGTCATAGGAGTAGGTTTTATTATTCTTTCAGTCGTGATGAAAAGTGTTTCCTAGAATGTGTCTAGTTTTACAACTAATCACCTCCCATCACACAGATTATAGAAAACATCCAGGTTTTGTCTGAGGTTTGGAAAATGTTTCTCAGTGTGAATGGAAAATGTGTCTCTGTGTGGATGAAAAGCTGACATCTGTATTTTATCAACTATCTCATCTCTCTCTGTTTCTGCCATACTGAATCCTTGGATCTGTATAACATTGTAGAACTTTTATTCATTTCCATTTTTTTTGTTGTTGTTGTTATGGTAAAAGTCACATAATAAATTATATACTATTTTAACCATTACAATTCAGTGACAGTTAGTATATATTCACACCGTTGTATAACTCTCACCATCATCCATCTCCTGGATTTTTAATCTTCCTAAACTGAAATTCTGCCCCCATTAAACACTAACTTCCCTTCCCTCTTCCACCCTTTGACCACCCCTAGTGGGGTGGTCACACCTTCCAGTGTATCTTCTAACTCTGTGAATTTGACCATTCTAGGTACCTCATATAAATGGAATCAAACAGCATGTGTCTGCAGGTAATATGTATTGGGGCTTCCCTAGTGGCTCAGATGGTTAAAAAAATCTAACTGCAAAGCAGGAGACCTGGGTTTGATCCTTGGTTCAGGAAGATTCCCTGGAGAAGGGAATGGCTGCCCACTCCAATATTCTTGCCTGGAAAATTCCATGGACAGAGGAACTTAGCAGGCTATGGTCCATGGGGTTGTAAAGAGTCAGACACAACTGAATGATTAACACACACACAACATATACTAGAATGCCTTTTTAAGGTTAACTTAATATAGGCCCCACAAACAGATTGTACCTTCTTTTTTTTTACACCTGTGCTACACAGTAGGTTTTCATTAGTTATCTATTTAATGCATAGTAGTGTATAAATATGTCGAGTTTTGTTCTTGAGTTTTGTTGATGTTGTTGTTAAAACTCAGCTTTCATAAAACGAAGATCATGGCATCTGGTCCCATCACTTCATGGCAAATAGATGGGGAAACAATGGAAACAGTGACAAACTATTTTCTTGGGCTCCAAGATCACTGCAGATGCTGACTGCAGCCACGAAATTAAAAGACAAGACACTTGCTCCTTGGAAGAAAAGCCATGACCAACATAGACAGCATATTAAAAAGCAGAGACATTACTTTGCCAACAAAGGTCTGTCTGGTCAAAGCTATGGTTTTTCCAGTACTCATTTATGGATGTAAGAGTTGGGCCATAAAGAAAGTTGAGCACTGAAGAACTGATGCTTTTGAGCTGTGGTGTTGGAAAGACTCTTGAGAGTCCCTTAGACTGCAAGGAGATCAAATCAGTCCATCCTAAAGGAAATCAGTCCTGAATATTCATTGGAAAGACTGATGCTGAAGCTGAAGCCACAATACTTTGGCCACCAGATGTGAAGAAATGACTCATTGGAAAAGATCCTGATGCTGGGAAAGATTGAAGGCAGAAGGAGATGGGGATGACAGAGGATGAGATGTTTGGATAGAATCACAGAATTGATGGACGTGAGTTTGAGCAAGCTCCAGGAGTTGGTAATGGATAGGGAAGCCTGGCAGAGAAGGCGATGGCACCCCACTGCAGTACTCTTGCCTGGAAAATCCCATGGACGGAGGAGCCTGGTAAGCTGTAGTCCATGGGGTCATGAAGAGTCGGACATGACTGAATGACTTCACTTTCATTTTTCACTTTCATGCATTGGAGAAGGAAATGGCAACCCACTCCAGTGTTCTTGCCTGGAGAATCCCAGGGATGGGGGAGCCTGGTGGGCTGCTGTCTAAGGGGTCACACAGAGTCAGACATGACTGAAGCAACTTAGCAGCAGCAGCAGGGAAGCCTGGTGTGTTGCAGTACATGGGGTCACAAATAGTTGGACACAACTGAGCAACTGAAATGAATGTATGTATGTCAATTCCCACCTTTATTTCTTGTCTATCCTCAGACACAGATGTTACCCTCTCCATTTTGTTTGTAAGAAAGCTAGGATAAGATAGGCTAAGGCCCAAGCCTCTTATAGAAGGAGTACAAAACACACTAATTTCACTTTCTTTGGCATTTTTTCGCCATCCTTACTTTTTCATAAAACCAGTGGAACCCACTGGAACCTACCAACTCATGACTTGTTCATACCTGTTGGGCTTTAATCCTAGTAAATTATCCCTTTAGACAATTGAAAGAATCATATCCAAGTGGCTCATATCACGTATTTTGTAAAGGAAAGGGTTTCTGGACCATGCTTGACCCCAAAAGATGAGTAAAACAAATTTTAAGCCATTTACTGAAGCTAGATGATTAGCTTGTCTTGTAGTGAAATATCTTAGAATCAAATATTCTGGAACTCAAAATGTCACCTAACTATCTGGGAAAGGAGGCTCCCCCAATTCCTAGAAAATGGTTAAAGGATCTGCCCAGAGCATGTATGTCTTTGAATTGATTTCAATTTTTTTAAATTGTTGGTTTTGTACAAAATGTACAGCATTTAGTTCTGTATACTTTTTAAAATTCTCTGTAATATTTTGCTGTTGGCCAGGTACTATTTTAGGTATAGTAACTATAGCTAGCGGTTAGTATAGAAGACAGAACTACCTGTTTTCATCAAGTTCCCATTCTGACTAGAGGAAGCAGACAATAAATAAGATAAATAAATAAAACATGGAATAGGTGAGATGTGGAGAAATAAAGCAGATAACAAAGGTGGGGAATACTAAGAGAGTTTGCAACTGTAAAAAGTTGGTCAGAGAAGGGCCTTATTGAGAATGTGAAGCTTGAACAATGACTTGAGCCACTGTGAGAATGGGGCATGCAGATATATGGGCAAAGAGCTTTTCAGACAGAAGGAACAGCAAATACAAACACTTGTGAGATGCTGCCTGGTGTGTTTAAGCATCAGCAAAGAAACCAGAGTTGCTACAGTAGAGTGAGCAAGCAGAAGAGAAAATATACAGCTAATGGGGACTGAGGTACATGGAGCCTTGTAAAGTCATGATGAGGTTCTTTGTTTGAGATGGGAAAATCATGGCTGCGTTTAAGCAGAAAAGTGACTGTTAGAAACTGTGAAGGATCTGAGCTTTTACTCTGCTTACAAATTAACAAGTCATCCTGCCACAGTACTGATTGAGACTCAGACCATTATTACTTAAAACAAAATCAATAGCTATGGAGGAAGCATCTCATGATGGTCCCATGACCAGAGCTCAGCAAGGCAAGGGGATGAAGGTCCTTTGTAACCCAAACAGGCAGTAGGGTTAATCTGAAGCATAGACAATTATGAGCTTTCATAGGGCTGCTATATATCCTGTTTTTTCCTTTTCTCCTTTTCGAAGTGAGAGATTGTTCATAACCATGAAAAGGAAGCAGATACCTTTGTGAAGAGGGTAGTAGGAATTTATTTCTATTACCACAGGATGTCTCTGAGATGGTAGGTTACCAAACATCTTTGGAGGAACCCATAGAATACTGTTTATTCTTCAAATGTGTCCTTTGCTCAGAAGATCCAAATTTTTCAGAAATAAAAGAAACATGGAGAATTGCCTCCCAATAGTGACATAACATACATTTTTACCTGCTAATTGTTTGGGATTTTTCCACAGCTATACTGCAGCATGGTTAACAAAAACTGTATATATTTAAGATATGCAAAGTGATATTTTGATATATAAAGACATTATAAAATGATTCCCACAGTCTAATTAACACATCCATCAACATACATAGTTATACTTTTTGTGTATGGGATCAACTCTTTTAGTAAACATCATTATATTAATTTGTTATTACTAATCACCGTGAAGTACATTAGAGTTCCAGGACTTATTCATCTTATAGCTGCACGTTTGTAGCTTTTAACCAACATATCCCCATTTCATTCCTTTACTCTAGGCCTTAGTAATCACCAGTTTGCTTTCCATTTCTAAAAGTTTGACATTATCTGAGTTCATGTATTGGCTCGGATGGTAAAGCGTCTGACTGCAATGCGGGAGACCAGGGTTCGATTCCTGGGTTGGGAAGATCCCCTGGAGAAGGAAATGGCAATCCACTCCAGCACTCTTGCCTGGAAAATCCCATGGACGGAGGCGCCTGATAGGCTACAGTCCATGGGGTCACAAAGAGTTGGACACGACTGAGCGACTTCACTTTCACTTTCATGAATAGAATAATGCAGTGTTTGTCTTTTTGTGCCTGTCTTATTTCACATAGCCTTGTGTCGTCTATATTTATCCATACTATGACAAATAGCAAGATTTTCTTCTTTTTTAAAGGTTGAATAACATTTTGTTGTATTTCCAGTGTATGCTCACTGGAAAAGACCTCATGATGGGAAAGATTGAAGGCAAAAGGAGAGGAAGGTGGCAGAGGATGAGATGGTTAGATAGCATCAATGACTCAGTGGACATGAATTTGAGTAAATTCTGGGAAACAGTGGAGGGCAGAGAAGTCTGGTGTGCTGCAGTTCATGGAGTCTCATAGAGTCAGACATAATGTAACAACTGAACAACGAAAACAAATGTATGGAACCATAGATTATTTATCCTTTCATCCATCAGTGGACTCTTGCTTCCATATGTTAGTTATTGTGAATAATGCTACAGTGAATATGAGACTATAGATCTCTCCTCAAGACAATCATTTCCTTTAGCTTTATATACCCAAAATTAGATTGCTAGGTGGGCCATGTGGTTCTATTTTTAAGTTTTTGAGAAAATTCTATACTGTTTTCCATGATGGCTCCACCATTTTACATTCCCACTGAAAACATATATGAGTTTCAATTTCTCCATGTTTTCACCAGTACTTGTTATCTTTTGACTTTTTGGTGATAGCCATTCTAACAGGTGTGATGTGATATCTCACTGTGGTTTTGGTTTGCTTTTTAGAAGTAACTTACATGTTTGGTTAAGAATAGACTGAGAGGACAAGCCAATCCATCAGCGCACTGGGAATGGGGCGCGGCCGGGCCGCCCGGACCAGCCGGCCCTCACCAGGCCCAGCCCTGACCAGCCTAGCTTGCGATGGCTACCTGGCGAGTGTCTCGGCCTAGGGCGCCCCCTTTCCCAAGAAAAAAAAAAAAAAGAATAGACTGAGAGTATAGAGATCAGTTGGGAGGCTATAACAATCTCCCAGAACAGGGATAATGGTTTCAATCTACTCTTTATATGAAGTTAAACTCTTAGAGCTTCAGCTTCCTTATCTGCAGAATGTGAATACAAATAACTACAGCCTAGAACTGTTTGAGTAATACACTAAGAAGATGAAGTAACTCACACATAGTTTCTTGCATAGCATTTCTGTCCTTATTCACTTGAAGTTGCAGTAACTAGCACATCTAATGTTTAATTCTGGAAAACAATTCACAAGGAAATATACTTGAGTTGAAAATTAATAGTTATTTTGTTAACTCAAGCATTGTATTAAGAAACAATACTAGATCTACCCTTAATTATCTGATAAATGTTACCACAAATTTGATACTAAAAACACTGACATTCTTAAACTTCTGAAGAGCTATTTAAGCATTTTTTTTTGCAAAAAAATAATTTTATTCTCTTCTCTCTTTAATAGGGTAATATTAACAAAGGATGAAGAAAAATGATAAATTCTTCAACAACATTTCTTTTGAGGTAATTGTTGTATTTCTAAGATTAAAAATATATGATGCTTTATACATTTATTTAAGATGGGGAGTGGAAATAACTCACCTACTTCTGGAAAGCAAAAATTCACAATCCAAAAGCATAAAAGAGGGTAAAATCTACATATTCAGAAGAGTTTCAGTTATGCAACATGAATAATTTCTTCACATCTGCTATATAACATAATGCCTATGTTTCCAGTACCCTATTGTACATGGAAAAAGTTAAGAAAATTGATCTCAAGTTAACTGTTCTTGCTACAGAAATTTAAAAAATCAAAAAGGGAGATGAGAGGAAACTTTGGAGGTGATGAATATGTTTGTGGTGATAGTTGAATGGGTACATTCATATGTTTAATCTATCCAACTGTATATATTAAATATGTGCAGTTTTTCATATACCAATTATACCTCAATAAAGCTGTTAAATTTAATAAGTAAACACTTCAATTTAAAATAAGCAAAACAAACAAGCAAAAAAAAAAAAAAGTCCAATAAAGTAAGAAACAATTACAATGAAATCCCAAATATAAACAATAAGGAATATCTGCAATATCTGAAATTTGGATCAAATTTAAGGTTTATACTCTTAGTAGATACATTTCCATATGACAGGAATGATGGTTGTGCAATCTGAGCATCTCAAACCTTGATCCCTTCACTGAAATTGCAGGCTCTGAAATATCTCTTAGCCTTGAACTTCAAAACACCAAGGGAGATGGGCTGAATGAGTAATTACACAAATGTACTAATTAGGGAAGACTGGTGTGAGCAGAATGGAAGAGATAGAATGGGTGACCCTCAGCTCTGCTGTTGCTGATACTGGTCAGCTGGCATTATCACTCACAAGTATATAACACTTTCCTGGGGCTAAAACCTGCAAATCACCCATGAAGGATAAACTGCTAAGTGCTCAGAACATCAGGGATGTAAGTGTGCTTAGATCTTCTTCACAGTAGAATGGATCAAGAACTCATCTGTTGTAACAATATTGAACTGAACTATCTGATATGCCCTGTCATTCTTTCCACACTGCTTTCTACTCTACATCTGAAAACACAGGTGCAGAATGAACAAATCTTTGAGTATGAGATGGAAAAGTACCACAGGGAAATAGAATCTTCTATGTTTATACTTTAGCATAGGCAATATGCAAGAATCAAACACCCAAACAAAATTCTTCTATGTTTATACTTTAGCATAGGCAATATGCAAGAATCAAACACCCAAACAAAATTCCTGGGCATAATTTGAAAGGAAAACAGTATATTATTTCCGGACAGGTGGCTGCCAAGCATTTGGCCCTCTCTGCCCTAACAAATCAGAACAAAGTCCAGACATGAGTGACACCAGCATCTCAGATAAGCTACTATCTTTGAGTGAAGCCCCAGTCAAAAGAATGCTCTGGAAATGCTTCCGTGGGCCACCCAGGCCACACTTCCTCAGGACCCACTGAACTATTTTACCATTTTACCAATCTTGTCAACCTCCTGGTTCACCTTTTAGTTGCTGTTTAGTCTCTAAGTCATGTCCAACTCTTTTGCAACCCCATGGACTGTAGCCCGCCAAGCTTCTATGTCCATGGAATTTTCTAGGCAAGAATACTGAAATGGGTTACATTTTCCTTCTCCAGGGGATTTCCCTGACCCAGGGATCAAACCTGCATATCCTGCTTGGCAGGCAGATTCTTTACCACTGAGCCAGCTGAGCCCATGGCAAAAACACCACTCCAGGCCAGAGGCACACACTGAAACTTTAGATTCATAAATTCATGCAGTCAGCTAAAAAGATCACTGCCTTTGAGAAACAGTTATTGGCCTGTTCAGTTCAGTTCAGTTCAGTCGCTCAGTCGTGTCCGATCGCTCAGTCGTGTCCGACTCTTTGCGACCTCATGAATCACAGCACGCCAGGCCTCCCTGTCCATCACAAACTCCCAAAGTTTGTGGGCTTTAGAAAATGCTGAGCATAAGACCCATGGCTGTGAAATAATTTTAAAATCAAAACCCCAATCGAGGCAAGAACAAGATGGCGAAGGAGTAGGTGGACATGGAGTACCTCTCTCTCCATGGATACATCAGGAATACATCTTCAGACACAGAAGTGCATGCAGAACACCAGCTGAGAGCAGTCAGGAGAACCTGACCAGAGGAAAAGAATATATAGAACCACACAAAACTCAGTAGGATGAAGGAACTAGGGGAAAAAACAGGAGTGTTAGTAGGACTGGACCTGCCCTTGGTGGGTGGGGGAACTGAAGCAGGAGTCGGATCACCACATTGGGGAAACTGTCGAGTCAGAGGAGAAACATTTAAGGCCGAGAGTGAAACAGCTGATCTGTGGCAGCCTAAATGGAATGAGAATCAGACAGTTCTTGCAGCAGCCATACGTACCCTGGACAGGGATGCAGGTCCCCTGGAAGGCGCAGCAACTGAGAGCTGGAGTTTAGGGATTTTGAAGCAATCCCAGGGCAAGGGTTGCTGTTGACTGTGGAGAGATGGATCGAAGGGATGTGATGGAGGAGACTGTGGTGGGAAATACCTGTGGAGGAAAGCTGGGCAGCCATGAAAGCAAGGTGATACTGCTGAGTCACGTATAGTGGCTGGAGCCATCACCATAATTTCTTTCTCCCCACACGCCTGCATCAGCAGCTGAATAGAGAGGCACTAAACTACAGAGTAGGACCCCACCCAGAGTGCTCCTTAAGTGCTTGAAATGCTGATCTGCAGAGTAGGACCCCAGCCAAGGAGGCCCTTCAATGTGCCTGATGCACCGAACAACAGAGAAGGACCCCAACCGACAGAGCTACGGAGAAAGACTGGCCAAAGAGGCCTTCTAATTGCCAGCTACCAGAGGCTCATAAAAAAGACTCTGATAGGACCATAACTCCTGTGATGGAGGCAGTCTGTGTCCCTGCACATTTGGTGCCACCAGGGTCCTCTCAAGCCAAGCAGCTGTGCCACCTTCATACTCAACTCTCACTGGGGCAGAGCTGTCACAGGCAAAAAAAAGTCTTGCATCTATGCGTGCAGGGTCGCTTCAGTCGTGTTAAACTCTTTGCAGCCCTGTAGACTGTGGCCTGCCAGGCTTCTCTGTCAGGGAGAGGGGTTCTCCAGACAAGAATACTGGAGTTTATTGGCCAATACTGGTTGCCATACTCTTCTAGAGCACTGTATTTCCTGATGCCCTAGCCGCCAAATACCGTGAGTACCTGGTGCTGCAAGAACCCCTGTGACACAAGCAGCTGCACAGCCTCCACACCTGGCCCTCACAAGGGCAAACCCAAGTCCTCCAGGGCAGCCTCAGGAGCAAACCCCAGTGGACGACCCACATGCAGAGGTGGAAATAAAACCACAATTGAAACCCAGGGGCAGTGTGGCTAAGGAGGAAGACCAAAAACCTTCCTACCAGTTGTACAAGCTGCAGATTAAATCCACATGTTCAATTAGGCAGACTCTGTGTTTATGGAATATATAAAAGGTCATTGAGAGCTCCCACAAAAGAAAACATACTAGTTCTGATAGCCGTGAACATTGGAGGCAAGAACACATAGGAGTAGATCCAGATTAGAATCTGAGCTGCCCCCACAGCAGGTCCAGAGATCAGCACAGTGTTGGAGGGCATCCTAGTGATTGAGGTGGACTGTGTCTCCCAGCGAGGTAAAGGACTCTGACAGCATTGACTCAAGAAAAACATTTATTATTCTTAAGTTGTGACTTGTTCTGTAGATTCTTTTGAAATTTTCTTCTTCTTCTTCTTCTTCTTTTTCTTTTATTCCCCCTCTCTTGTAGTTGTCGATTTTTTTGGCACTGTGAAATCTAACTAAGTTTTTCAGTTTATAATTTTTTTTTCCCCTCAGTCACCCTTTTTAATCGTTGTTAGAAACCTCTTCCTCTACACTGGACTTTTGCAGTTCTGTGCAGTTTTCCTTTTTAATTTTTTCTTTTCTCTTTTTTTAATTTTAATTTTTAATTTCTTAAACGTATTACTACTGTTTCTACATTTGTGTGCTTTTTCTACTGTTCTTTTCCCCTTGCAGTTAATCTTTCATGTATATAAATCTTTCAGTTCAGCTCAGTTCAGTTCAATCGCTCAGTCATGTCTGACTCTTTGCAACCCCATGAATCGCATCTACCTCTAATTACTTTACATATCTATTCTTTCTTTCCTTTCCTCTCAACATATTTGTTACTTTCATTTCCATTGCTTTATTCCCCAATTGGCACCTTGCTTTGGTTTTGTTTTCCAGTTTTTGCTTTAGTTAGTTTTGTTTTGGAATATATAATTTTTGGTTTCCTTTGTTTGCCAGGTCAATCTATTATACTTTATTTTTGTTGGACTGTTTTAATTTTGCTTATGGGTGTATATGTATATGTGTATATTCACTCACAGTTTTTATTGTTGTTGTAAACCTCTGCCTCTATGTTGGGCTTTTGCAGTTCTGTGAAGTTTTCCTTTTTTTTGTTTCCTTTTTTCTTTCTTCTGTTTTTTTTTTCTCTCTTTTTTAAATTTTATTTTTTTATTTAACTTTTTCATTGCTTTATTCCTGACTTGGCACTTGGCTTTGGTTTTGTGTTTCAGTTTCTGCTTTAGTTAGTTTTGTTCTGAACTGGTAAATATAATTTTTGATTTCCTTTGTTAGGTCAATCAACTGTACTTTACTTTTGTTGGACTGTTTTGACTTTGCTCATGGGTGTATCTGTATATGTGTATATTTCATTATTATAATTATTATTTGTCTGATTTTTAAAGTGCCATTTGTCTAGGGTTCATTTTTGGTTTCTTTTTTTTTTGATATTTATTTTAATCTCACTTAATGCCATAACAAACCACTTGTGGAATCTTCATTCCTGACCAGAGATCAAGCCCTGAGCCTTTGGAGTGGGAGCACTGACTCCAAGACCCTAGACTATCAGAGAACTAACTCAGGGAGTATCAAATAATGAGACCTCACACAAAGGAAACCACTTAAATACAAGACTCAGCATCAACCAAACAGCAGTAGCACCCTGTGCAGGACGCCTCATCTAAACAACAAACAACACAAAAACACAAACCCAGTCATCAGCAGACAGGATTACCCCCTCACTCAGCCTTGCCCATCAGAGGAAAAACAACTCAATAAAATCTCAGCACAAATCTCACCCTATATGAAGCTTACACAAACTACTGGGCTGACATTAGGAGGGCAGACACCAAAAGAAAAAAAGACTTCAACACTCAAGCCTGGGAAAAGGATACGTCAAACACAGTAAGTTAAAAAAATAATAATGAAAATGCAGATAAATACTACACAAATGAAGAAACAAACTAGAAATACCAAAGTCCAAATACATGAAGAGGAAATTGGCAAACTACCTGAAAAAGAATTCAGAATAATGATAGTAAAGATGATCAAAAACCTGGAAAACAAAATGGAGAAAATACAAGAATCAATTAGCAAAGACCTAGAAGAGTTAAAGAATAAACACATAGAGACAAACAACACAATTACTGAGATTAAAAAATACTCTAGAAGGAATCAATAGCAGAATATCTGAAACAGAAAAACAAATCAGTGAGCTGAAAGATGAAATGGTAGAAATAACTTCTGAGGAGCAGAATAAAGTAAAAATAATGAAAAGAACTGAGGATAGTCTCAGAGACCTCTGGGACAATATCAAACACACAAACATTCGAATAATAGGGGTCCCGGAAGAAGAAGAGAAAAAGAAAGGGTATGAAAAAATTTTTGAAAAGATTTTAGTTGATAACTTCCCCAACATGGAAAATGAAATAGTCAATAAAGTCCAAGAGGCACAGAGACTCCCATACAGGATAAACACAAAGAGAAACAAGCCAAGACACATACTAATGAAACTAACAAAGAGTAAACACAAAGAAAGAATATTAAAAGCAGCAAGGCAGAAGCAACCAGTAACATACAAGGGAAACCCTATAGGCTTAATGGCTGATCTTTCAGCAGAAACTCTGCAGGCCAGAAGGGAATGGCAGGATATATTTAAAGTACTGAAAGGGAAAAATCTACAACCAAGATTACTGTACCCGGCAAGGATCTCCATCAACACTGATGGAGAAATAAAAAGCTTTTCAGACAAGCAAAATGTAAGAGAATTCAGTACCAAACCAGGTTTACAACAAATGGTAAAGGACTTGTATAGTCAAGAAATACAAAAGAAGAAAAAAAGATCTACAAAATCAACCCCAAACAATTAAGAAAATGGCAAGAGGAACATATATATCAATAACTACTTTAAATGTAAATGGATTAAATGCTCTAACCAAAAGACATAGAATGGCTGAATGGATACAAAAGCAAGACCCATATATATGCTGTTTACAAGAAATCCACTTCAGACCTCAAGATACATATAGACTTAGAGGATGGAAAAATATATCTCATGAAAATGGGAAGCAAAAGAAAGCTGGAGTAGCAATCCTCATATCAGACAAAATAGACTTTAAAATAAAGAAGTTTACAAGAGATAAGGAAGGACAGTACATAATGATCAAGGGATTAATCCATGAGGAAGATATAACAATTTAAAGTATCTATGCACCAAACATAGGAGCACCTCAATACATAAGACAAACAGTAATATACATAAAAGGAGAAATTGACATTAACACATTAATAGTAGGAGACTTTAACACCCTACTCACACCAATGGACAGATAATCAAAACAGAAAATTAATAAGGAAACACAAGTCTTAAATGATACATTAGATGAGATGGATCTCATTGCTATCTTCAGGACATTCCATCCAAATGCAGAAGAATACACCTTCTTCTCAAGTGCACATGGAACATTCTCCAGCATAGACTACATCTTGGGTCACAAATAAAACCTCAGTAATTTTAAGAAAATTGAAATCATACCAAACATCTTCTCCAACCACAATGCTTGTAAGACTAGATATCAATTAAAAGGAAAAAACTGTAAGAAACACAAACACATGAAGATCAAACAACAGGTTTCTAAATAACCAACAAATTTCTGAAGAAATCAAAAGAGAAATTAAAAAATTTCTAGAAACAAATGAAAATGAAAAACACGACAACTCAAAACCTATGGGATGCAGCGAAAGCAGTTCTAAGAGGAGAGTTTATAGCAACACAATCCTACTTCAAGAAAGAAGAAAAACATTGACTAGACAGCCTAACTTTACACTTTACACCAACTTTACACGTTACACCAACACTTTACTAAAACAACTGGAAAAAGAAGAACAAAGCCCCCAAAATTAGTAGAAGGAAAAAAAAATGAATATTTGAGCAGAAATAAATGAAAAATAAATGAAAGAAACAATAGTAAAGATTAATAAAACTATGAGAAGATAAACAAATCTGACAAGCCTTTAGCCAGACTCATCAAAAAAAAAGAGAGAGAGAGAGAAATCAATTCAACCAAATTAGAAATGAAAAGGAGAGGTTACAACAAACAATGAAGAAATACAAAGGGTTAAAAGAGCCTAGTATGAACAATGATATGGCAATAAAACGGATAAAATAAAATGGAAGAAATGGACAGATTCTTAGAAAAGTTCAATCTTCCAAGACTGAACCAGGAAGAAATAGAAATTATGAACAACCCAGTTACAAGCACTGAAATTGAAGCTATGATCAAAGATCTCCCAGAAAACAAAAGTCCAGGAACAGATGGCTTCACAGGATAATTCTATCAAACATTTAGAAAACAGCTAATGCCTATGCTTCTAAAACTTTCAAAAACTTGCAGAGGAAGGAACACTTCCAAACTCATTCTACAAAGCCACCATCACCCTGATACCAAAACCAGACAAAGACAATGCAAAAAAAGAGAAAACTACAGGCCAATATCACTGATAAACATAGATGCAAAAATCCTCAACAAAATTTTAGCAAAAAGAATTCAGCAACACATCAAAAAGCTCATGTACCATGATCAATTTGGGTTTATTCCAGGAATGCAAGAATTCTTCAATATATGCAAATCAATCAATGTGATACACCATATTGACAAATTGAAAGCTTAAAACCATATGACAATCTCAATAGATGCATAAAAAGCCTTTGACAAAATTCAGCACCCATTTATGGTTAAAACTCTTCAAAAAATGGGCTTGAAAGGAACCTACCTCAACATAGTAAAGGCCATAAGTGATAAGTGAAGTGAAGTCACTCAGTCGTGTCCGACTCTTTGCGACCCCATGGACTGTAGCCTACCAGTATCCTCTGTCCATGGGATTTTCCAGTCAATAGTACTGGAGTGGATTGCCATTTCCTTCTCCAGCAGATCTTCCCAACCCAGGGATCAAACCTGGGTCTCCCGTATTGTAGACAGATGCTTTATCATCTGAGCCACCAGGGAAGTCAATGATAAGTCATAAATGATAAGCCTACAGCAAACATTATTCTCAGTGGTAAAAAACTGAAAGAATTCCCCCTAACACCAGGATAAGGGTGTCCAACAAGATAAGGGTGTTCACTTTCACTACTATTATTCAACATAGTTCTGGAGGTCCTAGCTGCAGCAATCAGAGAAGAAAAAGAAATAAAAGAAATTCAGATCAGAAAAGAAGTAAAGCTCTCACTGTAGATGACATGATACGGTACATAGAAAACCATAAAGATAGCATTAGAAAATTACTAGAGCTAATCAGTGAATTTAGCAAAGTTTCAGAATACAAAATCAATATACATAAATCACTTGCATTTCTATATAGTACAAAGTACAAAGTGAAGTCGCTCTGTCGTGTCTGACTCTTTGCAACCCCATGGACTGTAGCCTACCAGGATCCTCCTTCCATGGAATTGTCCAGGCAAGAGTACTGGAGTGGGTTGCCATTTCCTTCTCCAAGCGTTTCTATATACTAACAATGAAAAATCAGAAAGAGAAACTAAGGAATCAATCACATTCACCACTGCAACAAAAATAATTAAATATCTAGAAATAAACTTATCATCTAAGGAGACAAAAGAACTGTACACAGAAAATTATAAGACATTAATGAAAGAAATCAAAGACAATATAAACAGATGAAGAGATATTCCATATTCCTGGGTAAAAAGAATCAACATTGTGAAAATGACTATACTACCAAATGTAATCTACAGATTCAATGCAATCTCTATCAAATTACCAATGGCATTTTTCACAGAACTAGAAGAAAAATATCACGATTGATATGGAAATGCAAAAGACCCCGAATAGCCAAAGCAGTCTTGAGAAAGAAGAATGAGGCTTGAGGAATCAACCTTTCTGACTTCAGATGATACTACAAAGCTACAGTTATCAAGATAGTATTGCACTGGCACAAAAACAGAAATATAGACCAATAGAACAAGATAGAAAGCCCAGAAATAAACCCATGCAACCTATGGGTAATTTATTTTTGACAAAGGAAGCAAGAATATACAATGGGGCAAAGACAGCCTCTTCGATAAATGGTGCTGGGAAAAACTGGACAGCTACATGTAAAAGAATGAAATCACAGCACTTCCTAACAGCATACACAAAGATAAACTCAGAATGGATTAAAGACCTAAATGTAAGACCAGAAATTATAAAACTCTTAGAGGAAAACATAGGCAGAACACTCAATGACATAAATCAAAAGCAAGATCATCCATGACCCACCACCTAGAATAATGGAAATAAAAACAAAAGTAAACAAATGGGACACGATTAAACTTAAAAGCTTTTCCACAACATAGGAAACTATAAGCAAAGTGAAAAGATAACCCTCAGAAGGGGAAAAAATAACAGCAAATGAAAAAACTGACAAAGGATTTATTTCCAAAATATACAAGCAGCTCATACAACTCAATGCCAGAAAAACAAATAACGCAATCAAAAATTGGGAAAAGACCTATACAAACATTTCTCCAAAGAAGACATACAGATGGCTAACAAACACATGAAAAGATGCTCAACATCACTCATTATTCAGTTCAATTCAGTCGCTCAGTCATGTCTGACTCTTTACGACCCCATGAATCCCAGCACGCCAGGCCTCCTTATCCATCACCAACTCCTGGAGTTCACACAAATTCATGTCCTTTGAGTCGGTGATGCCATCCAGAAATCTCATCCTTTGTCATCCCCTTCTCCTCTTGCCCCTAATCCCTTCCAACATCAGGGTCTTTTCCAATGAGCCAACTCTTTGCTTGAGATGGCCAAAGTATTTGAGTTTCAGCTTCAGCATCAGTCCTTCCAATGAACACCCAGGACCGATCTCCTTTAGGATGGACTGACTGGATCTCCTTGCAGTCCAAGGGACTCTCAAGAGTCTTCTCCAACACCACAGTTCAAAAGCATAAATTATTTGGTGCTCAGCTTTCTTCAAGTCCAACTCTCACATCCATACATGACCACTGGAAAAACCATAGCCTTGACTAGATGGAGCTTTGTTGGCAAAGTAATGTCTCTGCTTTTGAATATGCTATCTAAGTTGGTCATAACTTTCCTTCCAAGGAGCAAGCATCTTTTAATTTCATGGCTGCAGTCACCATCTGCAGTGATTTTGGAGCCCCAAAAGATAAAGTCTGGCACTGTTTCCACTGTTTCCCCATCTATTTCCCATGAAGTGATGGGACCCAAGTTAAATAAGCAAGGTGACAATATACAGCCTGGACATACCCCTTTTCCTATTTGGAACCAGTCTGTTGTTCCATGTCCAGTTCTAACTGTTGCTTCCTGACCTGCATATAGGTTTCTCAAGAGGCAGGTCAGGTGGTCTGGTATTCCCATCTCTTTCAGAATTTCCCACAGTTTATTGTGGTCCACACAGTCAAAGGCTTTGGCATAGTCAATAAAGCAGAAATAGATGTTTTTCTGGAACTCTCTTGCTTTTTCCATGATACAGCAGATGTTGGCAATTTGATATCTGGTTCATCTGCCTTTCTAAAACCAGCTTGAACCTCTGGAAGTTCACAGTTCATGTACTGCTGAAGCCTGGCTTGGCAAATTTTGAGCATTACTTTACTAGTGTGTGAGATGAGTGCAATTGTGTGGTAGTTTGAGCATTCTTCGGCATTGCCTTTCTTTGGGATTGGAATGAAAACTAACCTTTTCCCCTCCTGTGGCCACTGCTGAGTTTTCCAAATTTGCTGGCATATTGAGTGCAGCACTTTCACAGCATCATCTTTCAGGATTTGAAAGAGCTCAACTGGAATTCCATCACCTCCACTAGCTTTGTTCATAGTGATGCTTTCCAAGACCCACTTGACTTCACATTCCAAGATGTCTGGCTCTAGGTGAGTGATCACACTGTCATGATTATCTGGGTCATGAAGCTTTTTTTTTTTTTTTTACTGTTCTTCTATGTATTCTTGCCACCTCTTCTTAATATCTTCTGCTTCTGTTAGGTCCATACCATTTCTGTCCTTTATTGAGCCCATCTTTGCATGAAATGTTCCCTTGGTATCTCTAATTTTCTTGAAGAGATCTCTAGTCTTTCCCATTCTGTAGTTTTCCTCTATTTATTTGCATTGATTGCTGAGGAAGGCTTTCTTATCTCTTTTTGCTATTCTTTGGAACTCTGCATTCACATGATTATATCTTTCCTTTTCTGCCGGGAGCCGGCATATTGCGTATTGAGTGCAGCACTTTCCACAGCATCATCTTTCAGGATCTGGAATAGCTCAACTGGAATTCTATCACTGCTGGGAGCCAGCGTGAGGAGCTCCACCCATGACAAAGGTCATGAGGAAGGAGGCTCGGCATACGCAAAGGCAGGATGGAGCCTCAGGAGTCCCCCTGGAAATTCTCGAGCATCTAGCCCCAAAACCAGAGTCTGCCTACTTTCTGCTTTGTGCTTTCACCTACACCTCTGACTTTACGGGGGGCTGTCCCCCAGTACCTCTCTCTGAAAAAAGAGTTAGCTTACAGCTCCAGTTAATAATTCCTGGGTGTGACAGTGTTTCAACCTACAAACTCCTTTGGAAATCCTCTAGCCTGCCTGAATAGGTTTTTCCGGCCACATGTGATTGTTCAGAACCTCCCAACTGTGAGAGGCAGGAGATGTTCTAAACTGTCTAAACACAGATTCCTTTGAGTAGTTAAAAGATTGATTAGAAATTGTATTGGTGAAGGGTTTTTCACTTATTGGGCTAATGTTTGCTGCTAAGTCTCCATACTCCTTACCTACTGTGTCCTTGGCAGTGTATTGATTGATATAATGGGTGTATAGAAATGTAAGTAGTCCTCAATGTTTATAACCTTGGACCCTTGAGTTAATTCTTTTCTTGATTGAGCCCACCTCACCTTTGCCCTATAGGAATGCAGCTTTGTCCAATGCTTTTTTGGAGGCTGGTGCCTGACTTTGGAATAATCACCTTTAGAGAAAGATAAGTTTCTTAAAATGTTAACAGGCCTCCTGGCCAGAAGATGATGTAATTCACCTGAACTTTTGCATATGATAAGTTTGAAAGCCTGGCTTCAATTAGGACCAGGAACTGCTGTCCTTGCATGACTCCACCCCTTCCCCCATTATCCTCTATGCATAACTTAAGGTATAAAAACTACTTTGGAAAATAAAGTGCGGGCCTTGTTCACCGAAACTTGGTCTCTCCATGTCGTTCTTTCTCTTACCTTCTGGCTGAATTGTTCAGCCTCTTTTCTTCACTGAATTTTCCTGCTGAGCTATCCTTATTTCAGCCTCTTTTCTCCACTGAATTTCCTCACTGAGCTATCCTCATTCTATTACTTTTTATATCCTTAGTTAACGTTTAATTAAGCAGTTGTTTCCTGATCCTCGCCGATGCCGTCTCTCCTTCGAATACCCTGGATCAGCTGGGGCTGGACCCCGGCACTTTTCTCCTTTGCTTTTTGCTTCTCTTTTTTTCACAGCTATTTATTAGAGAAATGCAAATCAAAACCACAATGAGATATCACCTCACACCAGTCAGAATGGCCATCATCAAAAAGTCTACAAACAATAAATGCTGGAGAGTGTGTGGAGAAAAGGGAATGTTCTTGCACTGTTGGAGGGAATGTAAATTGATACAGCCAGTATGGAAGACGGTATGGTGATTCCTTAAAAATCTAGGAATAAAACCATCATATGACCCAGCAATCCCACTGCTAGGCATATACACTTAAGAAACCAAAATTGAAGATACATATATCCCATTGTTAATTGCAGCACTATTTACAACAGCTAGAACATGGAAGCAATCTAGATATCCATTGCCAGATGAATAGATAAAGAAGTAGTGGTACATATACACAATGGAATATTACTCAGCCATAAAAAGGAATGCATTCAGTTCTGAAGAGGTGGATGAACCTAGTTCCTATTGTAGAGTGAAGTGAGTCAGAAAAAGAAGGATAAATATTGTATTCTAATGCATGTGTACATAATCTATAAAAATGATAGTGAAGAATTTATTTACAGGGCAACAATGGAGAAACAGACATAGAGAATAGACTTATGGACATGGGGACAGGTGAGAAGAGGGTGAGATGTATGGAAAGAGTAACATGGAAACTTACATTATCATACGTAAAATAGATACCCAACAGGAATTTACTGTATGGCTCAGGAAACTCAAATGGGCTCTGTATCAATCTAGAGGGGTGGGATGGGGCAGGAAATGGGAGGGAGGTTCAAACTGGAGGGGATATATGTATACCTATGGCTGATTCATATTGAGGTTTGACAGAAATGAACAAAATTCTGTAAAGCAATTATCCTTCAATTAAAAAAAATAAATTTAACAAACAAACAAACAAAAAACCCCAATCGTGTTGTAGTTCTGAATGAGTCTCAAATTGCTGTGTGAATACAGCTCAAGAATCTTCCACTATAAAGTGAAAATAGTACATATAGCAGCAGGCAAGACCTCGCCTATCCAGGTTCTTGCAATTCCATGAAAAGACCTTGTGTGCCCCTCTGCCTCCCTGGAACCCACAAGCTGCTGCCTTTACTGACCCTCTAGGGGTCAGAGTGTAGAGACCTCCCCTCCTACACATGAGCCTGGTTCACTGATGGCTAACCTGGTTAATGTGAAGTTAACTCCAGGTTAACTTCCATCTGACTGCAATGGGGTGCCCCTGCCCTACAACTTGAGAGAGCTGTCTATAACTGAGTGTGGGAAGGGTCACTCAGCACAGTGGGCAACGCTCTTCTAGCTGTCCAACAAAAGGAGCTCTGACATATCTTCAAGTCTTACAAGACCATGACTGTTTCCTATTTAAGTTTTCTGAACACATGGCATCTGATAACAGTCCAGTCATGAGGCATGTAAACTCTCCATGCTCCATGTCACCTGTAAGATGCTGGGGCCCTGAATGTTTTCGTACACAAGTAAAGGGTTGTCTTCAGCGACTGATGAAAGGAGACAAAACAACCCCAAGCCAGACTGCACATCTCAGGTGACCAGAATGGGTACTCAACAGTTCCCTCCCAAACATTTTTTTGTTTGTGTTACACATTTGATCAGACTGCCCCTCCCTTCCATCCTCCCATTTTATTCTATGCCCTTTGTTTAGAGTCTCTGACATCTTGGTCTCAATGTGAGGACTCTGCAAGGGCCTTCCTTTCCCTCCCACCTTCTTCTGAGGGCTCAAATATATAGGGCACTAAATGCCTTTTAAACAGCAAAGAATGAGAGGTTATGGAAACTCATTTAAAATCTTTTAAAAATTCAAAATAGTGTGCTAATTCTTCAACATGATGTGTTTTTCTGTTACATAAAAATGTTTTTCAGTGAAATCACTTTTGTGCTCTCACACACAACCCTTCCAAACAAAATTACTAAACAAAAATTAAAAATTAATTTAGAAACTATTTTAATAAAAAGTTTTCATTGCTATAAGACACACTGATAATAACAACTCAAACACAAAACCCTGACACTTAGATGTGGAGAGGAGCAAAGACTTTAATGATCTTTGTTTCTTCAAAACTACTCCTGAAAGCTTTTAGGTGGTGGTGGTTTAGTCACTAAGTCATGTCCCACTCTTGCGATTCCATGGCGGGTAGCCCACTAGGCTCCTATGCCCAAGGGACTTTTCCAGACAAGAATACAGAGTGGGTTTCTATTTCCTTCTCCTGGGAATCTTCCTGACCCAAGGATCTAAACCATGACTATTGCAATGCAGGCAGCCTCCTGCATTGCAGGTGGATTCTTTATCAATTGAGCCACAAAGGAAGTCTCAAGCCTGCCAGGCTCCTCTGTCCTTGGATTTCTCCAGGCAAGAATACTGGAGTGGGTAGCCATTCATTTCTCCAAGGGATTTTCCTAATCCAGGGATTAAACCCAAGTCTCCTGCATTGTAGGCAGATTCTCTATAGTCTGAGCCACTAGGGAAGCCTGAATTATCTTTATTCCTCTTTAAAAACCAAACCCAATCAAACTAAACTCCCTTGCTGCTCTGAGTCCTTTCAATTCAGGCTGACGGCTGAACCTACAGTCAACTTGACAACACTGACTGAGACAGCCGAGGATGAACCTGCCCTGGCATGTGTTGCAAGAAACACCTCCAAATGCCATCTATGCTCATGAGGTGGATAAACTGATATCATACTAACAGCACATGACTGCTTCAGGCATGCCTCTAAAACTAGAGTCTAAATTATTCAAACTAGACCAAAAAACCCAGGACAAGATAAAAGGGTACATTAAAAACGCTGTGAACATGACTACTTAATTAATACTTGTTCTACCTGGGCTACCCTGATATTAAAACTCTATTTCCAAAGAGAGGGTCTTCATGTGACCTCTAGAGTTGACTCTGTGTGTGTGTGTATGTGATGGCCGTGATGTCATGTCAGCCCTGAGGGGATAGTCATTTCAGCTCCAACCTCCTGACCAGCTTAAGCTGGGCCTGGACTAATGCCTTGGACTCATAAAAAAGGCTCAAAACAAAACATTTTTAATTGGGATTGACATATACAAACTACTGCATATAAAACAGATAACTAATAAGGACCTACTGTGTAGCACAGAAACTACTCAATACTCTGTAGTGGCCTATATGGGAAAAGAATCTACAAAAGAGTGTATAGATGTATATGTACAACTGATTCACTTTGTTTTACATGAAGCTAATACAACATTGTAAATCAACTCTAACAAAATTTATTTTTTAAATCTGCCTAACTCTGTATGGTAGACCCAGACAGTCTAGGAGACATCTTTTCCTGGCACAGTATCTGTTAAGACTCATGTCCCACATTGAGACTCCAGGCAGGTCTGATCATCCTACTTGGAGTGATTTTGATCAAAGCCTTGGTCCCTGTTGTCTGAAATCAATTACCTGGTTCTTGGCACAGTCCTTCAAAGCCAAACCTACTCAGGTCCATAGTAAAATAGCTTGTTTTAACTCAGGTTCCAAGAAAATCAGAGCAGAGTTAAAAATTCCAGCTATACGTCTCAATCCTGTGTGATTTATCAGGCCTGATCATAGACATGACAAAAACTGTATCACCCAACCCTTCCCAACACACATCTCAGACTTGATGCACAACCCGTGCATGGAAGTCTCTGCAGTGAGCTGCAGTCAAGGCCTCAGGGCCCCCTCTCCTACTTCTCTACATGTCTACATCCCTGACAGAGGCTTCACTTGGAGGCCTTCCTTGGTGACCTTCCTTAGACTTCGTTATGGGGACACAGGGGAAGCCAGAAGACATTTTTCTCCACTCTGACTCAGAACTCAGTCTTTCTGTTTCTTGTACTTCCCTCTCTCCCTAGCCCCATTCCAGGGTTTATAAAACTTCCAAAGCTTTTGTTGGGGTCTCCTTTTTCAGCAGAGAGATGATTGCCACGTCTGTGGTCTGTGCTGATCCATTTAACTTAGACCGGCAGGCCATTCCATGGGAACAATGGAGGCTTTTTCTCATTTAGCCTTTCACTATCATAATAAGACTTGACTTACTAAAGGCATGACTGCTAGTTTCATTTTTGACATTGCTTTAATCGTCTACTGAAAAAGAGATAGGCTACCCACTCCAGTATTCTGGCCTGGAAAATTCCATGGACTGTATAGTCCATGGGGTCGCAGAGTCGGACACGATGGAGCGACTTTCACTTTGATCCTCTATTTTGACACCAGGTGAACTCCTTAGCTCCAGGTGAACTCCTAAGTGTCTGCTCTCATCACTATCTATTATTCAACTTTCTTCTGGTTGTTCTGGCTTGGGATATTAGGCAAAGAAATAAAATGAAAGGTATACTGACTGAAAAGGAACTGTCTTTATTTATAGATGGCATGATTATCTACATAGACAATTTCAAGGGCTAAACCAAAAACCCCCTAAAAAATAGAAAACAACAAAAACAAACACCCCACCACCCTGAGTTGCAAAATACAAAGTAATTACACAAATATCAATCATCTCTTAATATAATAACAATAGGAAGTTGGGAACAAAAATTAAAAACATGACATCTTTTAAAAATTTAAAAAGAAGTAACTAAATAGATCTAGCAAAGCTGGCACAGATTCTGTACTACAAAATACTAATGAAGTGAATCAAAGACAAACCTAAATAAATGGACGTACTGTATTCATCTTCATAGTGAATATATCAATTCTCTTCAAATTAATCCATAGATTTAATGAAAATCCTATCAAAATCCCAGAAAGATTCTTTGTAGATAATCTAATTCTAAAATTAACATTAAATGAGAGAGATCATTTTTTGTAAAAGAATAAAGGGGGAAGAACCACACTACCTGAATCTTTTTATTGCAAAATACATAAGCAAGAAATTTGCCATTTAAACCATTTTAAAAAAGCATATTTCATTGGCATTAAGTATATCCACAATGTTATGCAACTATCATCACCTTCTATTTCCAAAACTTGTTCATCACCCTAAACAGAAGCTCTGTCAATATTAAACAATAACTGCTTTCCTCTCTCCCCATAGGTCCTGATAAGTTTTAATTTACTTTATGTCTCTATGAATTTGCCTATTCTTCATACAAGTGGAATCATAAAATATTTGTCCTTCTCTGTCTGGCTTATTTTACTTCGCACAATGTTTTCAAGGTTTGTTCCTGTTGTAGCATGCAATAGAACTTCATTCCTTTTTAAAGTTGAATAATATTCAACTGTACATATATAACACAGTGTTTATCCACTTGATATATATGATGATATATCCACTTGATGGCTACTTCGGTCATTTCTACCTTTTGACTTTTGTGAATATGCTGGTATATATGTATCTATCTGATTGCTGTTTTCAGATCTTTTGGGTATAACTAGGAATGAAATTACTGGGTCATATTGTAATTCTATGTTTAGATTTTGAGGAACTGCCAAATTCTTCCACATTAGTAGCACCATTTTACATTCAGGTCAGCAATGTATAAGGATTTTAATTTCTTTAAAACCTTACAATGCTTGTAATATTTTATTTTATTTATAGCTATCTTTGAAGTTGTGATGTGGCATTGCATCGTGGTTTTAATTTTTATTTCCTTAATGACTAACTACATTGAAAATTCGTGTGTGCTTATTGACTATTTGTCTGTCTTCTTTGAGGAAATTTCTATTCAAGATCTTTGTGTGACTTTTAGCTGAACTGTCTTTCTATATTGAATTATAAGAGATTTTCTATACTCTGATAAGTGATTTGCACATATCTTCTCCTGCTCTTGTGGTTTGTCTTTCCACTCTGTTGATAGTAATGTTTGATATGCAAAAAATTTTAATTTTAATGAAGCCAAAATATCTAATTCTTCTTTTGTCACCTGTGATTTTAGTGTCACATTTAAAAAACTATTGCTAAACCCAAAGTCATGAAGATTTGTCTGTATGTTCTCTTCCAAGACTTTTATCATTTCAGCTATTTAGGTCTTTTTTCTCCTATGAGTTAATTTATGAACATACTGTAAGGTAAGTCTCTAACTTCATTCTTTTGCATGGAGATACCCAGTTGTCTCAGCACTATTTCTGGAAGAAATTGTTCTTTTTCTATTGAATTGTCTTGCAAATCAATTAAACTCTTTTTCCAAGGTTAACATATCTAAGATATTGTCAATTTTGTTGATATTAAACAATTTTTATTTTTGTGGATTTTCTGTATTGGTTTCCAGTCTCTCTTATTATTTATTTCTGCTCTAATTTTTAGTATTTCTTCCTTCTGTTTGATAGAGTTTAGTTATCATCAACTTTTTACTTATCTTGAGGTGAAAGTCCAAGTTATTGACTTGAGAGATTCCTTCTTTTTAAAACAGAGCTGTTTACATCTGTAAATTTTCTTTGATGAACTGTTTTAGCTGCATTTCAAATTATAGCATGATATATTTTCTTTTTCATTTATATCAAAGAATTTTTTAATTTTCATTTTTATTTCCTCTTGGTTTATTGGCTATTTAGAAACAGGTTGTTAGTTTTCACATATTTTTGAAATTTTCATTTTTCCATTTTGATTTCCTGCTTCATTTCATTATGATCTGAGAAAATAATTTGTATAATTTCAATCTTTGAAATGTATTAATACTTATATCATGATCTAATATATAGTCTATCCTGGAGAACATTCCATGTGCACTTAGGGAGAATGTCTATAGTCTTCTGTTGTTAAGAGGAGAATTCTAAAAATGTTTGTTAGATCTAATTGGTGTGTAGTATTGACCAAATCTTTTATTTCTTTATAGTTCTGTTTAATTATTCTACTTAATATTTAAAAATGTAGTACTGAAGTCTTCAATTATTATTACTCAAATATCTCTCTGATTTTGTTAATTTTTGCTTCATATAGTTTAAGGCTATATTTCTAGATTCGTATGTGTTTATAATTGATACATCTTTCCAATAAATTTATCCTTTTTTCATTATAAAAACCTTCAGTTCAGTTCATTTCAGTCAGTTCAGTTGCTCAGTCATGTCTGACTCTTTGTGACCCCATGAATTGCAGCACGCCAGGCCTCCCTGTCCATCACCAACTCCCAGAGTTCACTCAGACTCACATCCATCGAGTCAGTGATGCCATCCAGTCATCTCATCCTCTGTCGTCCCCTTCTCCTCCTGCCCCAATCTCTCCCAGCATCAGAGTCTTTTCCAATGAGTCAACTCTTCGCATGAGGTGGCCAAAGTATTGGAGTTTGAGCTTTAGCATCATTCCTTCCAAAGAAATCCCAGGACTGATCTCCTTTAGAATGGACTGGTTGGATCTCCTTGCAGTCCAAGGGACTCTGAAGAGTCTTCTCCAACACCACCGTTCAAAAGCATCAATATCTCAAAAGCATTTTTTGTTTTAAAATCTAGTTTTTCTGATATGCATACTCTAACGTTTTTCTGGTTAATACTTATATTTTCTCCTACCTTATTTTATTTTGAGCTTATATGACTCTTTGAAACAAATTCATATTTCTTTGTAGGAAAAATATAGCTTAAACATACTTTTAAAAAATCCAATATGCTTTAAAATTACTGTAATTAACTTTAAGTTATGTTTCACATTTGCCATTTTGTTACTTGTTTTCTTCATGTTTTATGACTGTTTTTTGGTCTTTTATTGCTCTACTACTGTCTTCTTTTGTGTTACATAGGTACTTTTTAGCAAATCACTTCATTCTTTTGTTTTTTTTTTTTAACTATTATCATCATACAGATTAGCTCTTTATGCATCACAAGTTTACCAGCACAATTTTATTGTATTGCTTTATTCAATTGTTTTTTAAATCATGTAGAAGAGAAAAAAGTTACAAACAAAATAGTTCTATTTTCTCTTTTGTATTTGCCTATCTATTACAGTGTTCTTTATTTTTTTCATGTGGATTTGAATTACTGGGTAGTGTCCTTTCTTTTGAGCTTGAAGGACTTCCTTTGATATTTCTTGTAGAACAGTTTATTTAGTGAGTAATTCCCTTAGTACTTGTGTATCTGAGAATGTCTTAATTTTTCACTTTGCTCTTTAATTTTTTAAATTTACTCATTTTTGGCCGTGCTAGCTCTTGTTACTACATGGGCTTTTTCTCTAATTGTGGTGAGCTGGGACTACTCTTTAGTTGTGGTGCACAGGCTTCTCACTGCAGTGGCTTTTCTTGTTGCAGAGCATGGGCTCTAGGTGCTGGGCTCCAGGAGTTGTGGCACATGGGCTCAGTAGTTGCAGCTCCCAGACTCTAGAACACAAGCTCAGTAGTTTTGACACATAGGCTTAGTTGCTTGGCAGCATGTGGGAACTTCTTAGAAGAGACTGAACCATATCCTGCATTGGCAGGCAGTTTCTTTACCACTGAGCCACCAGGGGAAGCCCCCTCATTTGCTTTTGAAAGATAATTTTGATGGATGTAGAATTTTGGGTTGACTTTTTTCTTTACATGCTTTGCATACGCATCCATTGCTTTCTGGCTTCCTTAGTTTCTAATGTATAATTAGTTTTTACCTTTACTGAGGCTCCTTCTGCGTAATGAGCCACTTCTCTCTTGCTGCCTTCAAGATTCTTTTGTGTTTCAATGTTTGAATGTGATGTGTTTTGGTATGAGTCTTTTTGACTTTCTCATACCTAGAGTTCATTGAGTTTCTTGGATGTGTCGATTGACATTTCTCATCTAATTTGCAAAGTTTGCAGTCATTATTTCTTCAGATATTCCTTCTGCCCCTTTTTTTCTCTCTTATTTTGAGATCCCTGTTATATGTGTTTTCCTACTTGCAAGTTTCCAACTAGTCCCTTAGATTTCCTTCATTTTTATTTATTCTTTTTGTTTCTAGGCTGGATAATCATACTTCCCTTGTCTTTAAGTTTGATTATTCTTTTTTCTATCAGCTGATATCTACTATTGAGCCTCAATAGAATATCTGGGTTTTGTTTAATTTCTGTTTGTTGATATTCTCTATGTGAGATTGTTATCATACTTTTCTTTAGTTCTTTAGACATCACCATTCTTTGAAAATAAAATAGCTGACAAGGTTTTTGGTATGTTCAACATCTGGGCTTCCTGAAGGACAATTTTTCTTACTGAAATTTGCTTCTGAATATGCCATACTTTGCATGGCTCAAAATGTTGTGTTAAAAATTGGACATATTAAATTATATAACATGAAAACTCTGAAAATAAGATTTCTTGCCTACCCAGGGTTCCTTGTCATTGCTGTTTGTTTAGTGACTTTTCTGAACAAACACTGTAAAACTTGCATTTGTTTTGTGTGGCAGCTGAAGTTCCTATTTAGTTTGTTTAGTGATAAGCTGATAATTGGACTGATTTTCTTAAATATGTTGCAACAATAAGTTTCTTGGACTTTACTGAGAGGTGCTGTGTGCGTGTGTGTGTGTGTATTGGGATATGTCTGCCTCCAGTATACCTTCAGTTACAACTTTGCCTTAGTCTTTATTTTCCACTTGCATAGAGAAACAAGGTCATTCCAGGTGAAATCTCAGGACCATCTCATATCTTTCTTGGGCATGCACACAGTACTATATGTGCATGTGGCCGTCTAGATTCCCAGGTGTATGTCTGAACTCTTCAAAACATCCATTCCCAGGTTTTTCTTATAGGTTTTTTATTCAGCTGCTTGTTTTACCTGTGACGAACAATGCCACTAGCATTTGTGATGTCAAGCAATTGTCACTGACTGTTTTGACAATCTACTGGAGCAAAAGGCAATTCTACTAGAGTAGACTCTGGGTCAGGTCAAATGAAGGTAATCCCTGTGAGTGGGAATTTCCAGGTATATGCCTGCTGGGTCAAGTGGTAAGAATTTTCTGAGGATAGGCTTTTGGGGAAAACCAAACCAAATTTACTCCTTCTACTGGCTACTAGGCTTCCTATTTTCATGATTACAAAACTGTTGGCATTCAAGGCTACAAAGCTAGGGAGAATGAAATTAGAATCAAACAAAGAACAATAAAACTCACTGTTCTTACAGCAATTCCACCATTTCTTGAATAAACACATCTCAGATTGTTGCAAGCATTTTGTTAAACTCTACAGATTTAACAAACTGATTTTAACTATTTTTTGCTAATATTCTCATATTTATGGAGGAGCAGAGTTTTGAGGTTTTTACTCCACTAATGAGTAATTCAAGAACTGATTATTTGTTTTTTCACTTCTGTTTCATTGCTGAGTTTTTCTGTTTATTATAGAATATTTATAATTGATTGTTTTAGCACCTTTATGACAACTACTTAAACTACAACTAGATAATTCCAATATCTGATTGATCTCAGAGTTAACATCAGTTGATTGTCTTTTCACATTCAAATTGAGATTTTTTTCTGGTTCTTGATATGATGGGTGATTTTTTTTTGTATTATATCCTGGAAATTTTATCTGTAATACTGGAAGATTTTGAGTATTCTTTAAGTAAAACTCTAAAGTAAAACTCTAATGAGGTTTTATTTAACAGATAGTTAACTTTTTTAAAGTTAAGCATGAAATTCCTTGCCTACTTTGTGGGTTATGATTCTAAAGTCAATTTAGTTTTCAGAACCTCTATGGTCCTATTTTAGTCCTCTTGGTTTGCCTGGTGCCACAGGGGCATCCTCTTAGCTCTGCTGATCAAGCATGAGGGATCAGATGGAATTTCCCCCAGCGAGACCACTTGGTGTCTTTTAGTGTGAAAGGAGATCTTCAAGTCTACAAAGATGAAGAGATCCCTAACAAGGAACTTGTTGTGGTTGGATCCTCTCTACTCAAGATGCATAGAGAATGCATATTAGGTCTTGGGCTGCTTATTCTGATAGGATAACTCTGGGCAGTGACCCTTGACTCCTCTGCCCCTGGATGTCAGGGTAAAGTATTTGGTCTATGTAGACAAAGCAGCGTCATGGACTGAGCACTTGCAGTTGTGCCTCTGGACACCCTTGTACCTCTCAGAGGTGGAGGGAGTCTTGGGACTGGCAGTAAAGAAGAACACTAGCCCTGGCTGCTTTACACTAAGGATCACTTTCATTCACCTAGCCAGGGATGTTGGGTGCAACTCCTGTTGTATTCGGGACTCCCATTCCATCTTAGGGAGGAATAGCCTGTAGAAGCTGCCTTCTTTTGGTTAAAAAAACAAACAAACAACAAAAAACCCCACTAAGATTAAGCAAACTTCTACTGGGTGGAGAGATGCAAGAATGCTACTGCTGTGCTGTGCCTTTTCTTGGTACCCCAAAGCAGTTCTCTTTCTTTTTCCATCACTCAGAGTTCACATGTAGTGGCCTCTTGCATTATTTCCAGAGCTCATAGTAGTAATTAGTGGGGAGGAGAAAAAAAAGGAGTTTATAGTCTTATCTACATGGAAAGTGAGTGCCCCCAACTAATTATTAACACAGGTGCAAAAACAATTCAACAGAAGAAAGTTAACCTTTTCAGCAAATGATATTAGAATCAAAACTAAATATTCATGGTAAAAAAAAGAGCTTAGACTTAAACCTTTTATATTATACAAATATCAAATCAAGATAGATTGCAAACTCAAATGTAAAATGTCAAACTATAGAAGTTTACAAAAAAGGCATAAGGATATTTTTTCTGGAATATAAGGCTGGCAAAGAATTTTAAAATGTGAACACATATGCATGAGTAACAAAAAGAAAAATGCTAAATGTATTACTTTCGACTTATAAACATTTGTTCTGAGATAGCTCATGCTAATAGAAAGAAAAATTATAAATGGGAATAAAATATTCAAAATCTACAAATATGACAAATGACCAGCATATAGAAAGAATGCATATAGCCCTCTCACAATCCAACAGTAAAAACAATCTTATTAGAAAATAGTCTAACAACAAAATGATATACACATGGTAAATAAGCATGTGAAGATATGTTGAACATTATTACCTGTCAGGGAAAAGCAAATTAAAACAGCATCAAGTTATCAGTGTATACCTATGAAGATAAAAGGCAACAACATATAATGCTGGTAAGAGTGCAGAGAAATCAATAACTTGTTGATGGGAAGGTAAAGTGGCATAACGACTCTGAAAACACGTTGGCAATTTTTTATATTAATAAAATTGAACACTCACTTATCATATGGCCTAAGAATTACATTCCTTGGCATTTATACCAGAGCAATGAAGACTTATGTCCACAGAAAAACCTGTACACAAATGTTCATGCAAGCTTTATTCATTTTAGTCCCAAACTGGAAACAACCCAGATGTTCTTCAAACTATAATACATCCATCCTTTGGAATTCTACTCAGAAATGATAAAGAATACACTATTATATCTGTAACAACTTGGATGAATCTTTAGGGAATTATACTGAGTGGAAAAACAATCCCAAGAAGTTACATACTTTATGATTCCATTTACATAATTTATATAATAGTTTTGAAATTTTATAAATAAAGAATAAAGTAGTGGTTTCCAAGGTTTAGAGAAGGAGGTGGCACAGGTATAGGGAAGGTAAGTATTATTATGAAAGGGCAACTAAGACATCTTTGTGTTGATGAAACTACTGTATCTTGACTGTGGTTATGAATACACAAATCTTCACATGTTATGAAATTGCATAGAAACGAACACAGAAGTACATACATACAGATAAGTACAGGTAAAACTGAGGAAATCTGAATAACATCAGTGTATTGAATCATTGTCAAATCCTATTTGGAGACATTGTATTTTGATTTTCTAAGATGCTAATATTGAGGGAAATTGGGTAAAAAATAACTGGAGTCTCTATTATTTCTCTCTCACAAACCCATGTGAATCTACAATTATCTTGAAAGTTTAATTACAAAAAAACATGTTGCATAATGTGTGATTCATGTACATAATATTCTTGAGGTCACACCTACAGTGATTGAGAACAGATCAGCGGTTTCCCTGTGTTAGGACTGGGAGTAGGTGTGACTATTAAGTTGTAACATAAACATTACTTTCTTCTGTTGATAGAATAGAATGGTATCCCGAAGGCGATGGCACCCCACTCCAGTACTCTTGCCTGGAAAATCCCATAGACGGAGGAGCCTGGTAGGCTGCAGTCCATGGGGTCGCTAAGAGTTGGACACGACTGAGCGACTTCACTTTCACTTTTCACTTTTCACTTTCATGCATTGGAGAAGGAAATGGCAACCCACTCCAGTGTTCTTGCCTGGAGAATCCCAGGGACGGGGGAGCTTGATGGGCTGCCGTCTATGGGGTCGCACAGAGTCGGACACGACTGAAGCGACTTAGCAGCAGCAGCAGCAGTATGCATGTCATTGGTGTTGGAGAAGACTCTTGAGAGTCCCTTGGACTGCAAGGAGATCCAACCAGTCCATTCTGAAGGAGATCAGCCCTGGGATTTCTTTGGGAGGAGTGATGCTAAAGCTGAAACTCCAATACTTTGGCCACCTCAGGCGAAGAGTTGACTCATTGGAAAAGACTCTGATGCTGGGAGGGGTTGGGGGCAGGAGGAGAAGGGGACGACAGAGGATGAGATGGCTGGATGGCATCACTGACTCAATGGACTTGAGTCTCAGTGAACTCCGGGAATTGGTGATGGACAGGGAGGCCTGGCGTGCTGCGATTCATGGGGTTGCAAAGAGTTGGACACGACTGAGAGACTGAACTGAACTGAACATGTCACATAAAATTTATGTGAACATGTCACATAAAATTTCATAGAGCTACACACTCTCCTTCCCAACAAATGATAAAATGTGAATAATCTCTGCAGTGAAGTTAATAGTATTCAACCAATATCAACTTACTTATTTTAACAATGTGCTATAGTTATAAACATATAATTGGGAGAAGTCTAGTGAATGGTAAAGGGAACTCTGTATTATCTCTGTAAATGTTTGCAAATTTTAATTTATTTAAAATTTTTAAAAAATATGAAAAGAAACACATGGTATAGACACCTAAATTATCTGAAAGATTAATTAAAATTCAGAAATATTCAATACAAAAATGTATACAGAAATTTAGTATATGATAAAAATATCATTTCAAATCATGGATGGGTAGGAAAATGAATTATTTGACAAATGGTGCTGACATAATTACTTAACGACTTTGGAGAAAGCCACAAAGACTGATTTCACTCATTATAACTAATATAAAGAACTGTGGAGACTTTTTATATCTGTGATTGGACACACTGTATAAATTAAACCTAGAAACTATAATGTAAAAGAAAATAAACTTGGTTATGTAGTACTCAAAAATTTCTTCTAGAAAAATTCATATGTAAAATGTAAGCCAAAATATAAAATGAGAAAAAATATTTATGATTAAAAAAACAAAAACAAAAACCTCTAGCATAGTGTTTCCCATGAGTCCATATCTAATTTTTTTCATCTCCTCTACATTTACTTCCCCTATTCTGGCTATTTAGATTCTTTCTGTCTTCTAGTCCTCTTGGTCTGTGCAACCCATCCGGCACCTTCCTTGGGGAAATGTCTGTGTTGACTATCTTTGGGACCATGGCCATTATTTCCAGGTGGCTTTGGCTAACTGACTCTCAAGCATTGTCGCCCTTTGCCCTCATCTGACTGCATATCTCTACCAGCTGCTCTAACTCCTGATAGTCTCTTTCTGTTAGGCTTTTCGGACTCTGGCTTAATGTGAAGACTTGGAAAATGCTGGAAAGAGAAAAGCAATTTGCATGCAATTGGCTCACCCTGGGCGAGATGCCCATCTCTCTGGATCTGACTCCTTAGGTCCTGCCTGCCTCACAACAGAAGTTTTGTATATTTTCACGCAAATTCTCTAGTTTTCTCAGTGAGAGAGTTGTTCTACTGCAAGCAACTCTATTACAGCCCTATTTGACTTCTGCAAAATGACTAAAATTAAATATAACTTTTAAAAGAACAAAATTTTGATGAAAATCAGTTTTATGAAATAGCTAATTGTCTAAGTAAAGGTGCAGTATTTCATTATCCTCACTTCCTCTTATAACTTGAGATTATATAAGACATATGAAAGTAAGGCATTATGATTTCAAACATTATTTTCCCTCTTTGCCTTATTTTGTTCAAATTCCTAGCATAACTAGATGATATCACATCACTTAAATAAAATAATTTTTTAAAGTCTTTTGAGTTCTTGTTCAAATTTTCAGTGGGATAAGATCAATATGGCATTCAGATGATGATTAACTTAAATTTTTTTTTTTAAATAGCCAAGATAATTACTTTACACACACACGCATACACATACCATATACACTTTACAAACTGACAAATGCTTTCTGTGTAAGTAGTTATCTACTTTTTTTTTTTAATGACGCATTCAGTAACCATATTTAAACAAATGCTAAAGACTTAATTTAATGACACCATCTGTCCATACAGCCTTAAGTAAATTCCAGTTCCTGAAATATCTTTAAATATAGATTACTTTAAACATAGGTTATTTGTCAGGACTTGCTTATTCCTCTGATTTTCCATTCATACAAGTTAAAAATTATTGCCTATTATCCTGTAATATTTTTGAGAAAATAACATAATTTTTGTCTTGCATCACATTCCTCCAAACGCTAACTAGATGAAAGTCTCATAGTTAACACATTTTACTTGTACTGCTGGGAAATCTATTTGAAGCTTTTGCTTCACAAAACCTGGCATAGAATTTCCATTAAAAAACAGAATTTGAATGATCTGATTTTGAAGAAGAGTCAAGGATGATTAGCAAAAAGATATCGGTTAGGCCAAGGGTACTCAACCTCCAGGATGATCTGAGGTGGAGCTGAAATAATGATAATGGTAATAAAGTGCACAATAGAGAGAACAAGATGGTGCAGAAGTAGGTGGACATGGAGTACGTCTCTCTCCACAAATACATGAGGAATATACCTTCAGACACAGAAGTGCATGCAGAACACCAGCTGAGAGCAGTCAGGAGAACCTGACTAGAGGAAAAGAATACATAGAACCACACAAAACTCAGTAGGATGAAGGAACTAGGGGAAAAAACAGGAGTGTTAGTAGGACTGGACCTGCCCTTGGCGGGTGAGGCAACTGAAGCAGGAGTCCGATCACCACATTGGGGAAACTGTCGAGTCAGAGGAGAAACATTTAAGGCCGAGAGTGAAACAGCTGATCTGTGGCAGCCTAAATGGAATGAGAATCAGACAGTTCTTGTCGCAGCCATACATACCCTGGACAGGGATGCAGGTCTCCTGGAAGGCGCAGTAGCCGGGAGCTGCAGTTGGAGATTGTGGAGCAATCTCAGGGCAAGGGCTGCTGTTGACTGTGGAGAGAGGAATTGAGGGGATGTGGCAGAGATTGTGGTGGGGAATGTCTGTGGAGGAAAGCTGGGCAGCCATGGAAGCAGGGTGATACTGCTGAGTCATGCATAGGGGTGCAGCCATTACCATAGCCTATCTCCCCCCTACCCCACGCCAGTATTGGCAGCTGAACAATAGAGAGGTTGTCCCATCAAACACCAGAAGAACTGAACTACAGAGTAGGACCCCACCCTGGGTGCCCCTTTAAGTGCCTGAAGCGTTGATCTACAAAATAGGACCCCAATCAGGGGGTCCCCTCTATGTGCCTGATGCGTGGAACAACAGAGGAGGACCCCAGGCAAGGAAGCCCTCTAAGTGCCTGAACGTTCAGAGCTACAGAGAAAGACTGGCCCAAGAGCCCTTCTAATTGCCAGCTACAAGAGGCTCAAAAAGAAGACTGATAGGACCATAACTTCTGCTGCAGAGGCAGTCCGGGTCCCTGTACACTTGGTGCTGCCAGGATCCTCGCAAGCCAAGCAACTGTGCCACCTTATGCTCAACTCTCAATGGGGCAGAGGTGCCACAGGCAAAAAAAAGTTCTTGCGTCTATGTGCACAGGGTCACTTTGGTCGTGTCTGACTCTTTGCAACCCTGTAGACTGTGGCCTGCCAGGGAGAGGGGTTCTCCAGACAAGAATACTTGAGTTTATTGGCCAATACTGGTTGCCATACCCTTCTAGAGCACTATAGTTCCTGCTGCCCTAGCCATCAAATTCCCTGAGTACCTGGTGCTGCAAGAACCCCTGCGACCCAAGAAGCTGCACCGCTCCACACCTGGCCCTCACAAGGGCAAACTCAGGTCCTCCAGGGCAGCCTCAGGAGCAAACCCCAGTGGATGACCCACATGCAGAGGTTGAAATAAAGCCACAGTTGAAACCCAGGGGCAGTGTGCCTAAGGAAGAAGACCAAAAACCTTCCTACCAGTTGTACAAGCTGCAGATTAAATCCACATGTTCAACTAGGCAGACTCTGTGTCTATGGAATATATAAAAGGTCATTGAGAGCTCACATGAAAGAAAACACACTAGTTCTGATAGCCATGAACATTGGAGGCAGGAACACATGGGAGTGGGACCAGATTAGAATCTGAGCTGCCCCCACAGCAGGTCCAGAGATCAGCACAGTGTTGGAGGGCATCCTAGGGAGGTGAGGAGGACTGTGACTCCCAGCGAGGTAAAGGACTCTGACAGCATTGACTCAAGTAAAACATTTATTATTCTTATGTTTTGACTTGTTCTGTAGATTCTTTCTGATTTTTTTCCTTTTTTCTTTTCCTTTTTACCCCCGCTTTGTTGTAGTTGTCGATTTTATTGGCACTATGAAATCTAATTAAGCTTTTGATTATTTTTTTCTTCTTTTTCTCAGTCACATTTTTTATTGTTGTTATAAACCTCTGCCTCTACATTGAGTTATTGTAGTTCTGGGGAGTTTTCCTTTTCTTTTTTTTTCTCTTCTTTTCTTTATTTTAATTAAAAAAATTTTAAACTTATCATTATTTTTTCTACATTTATTTATTTGGGTGTTTTTCCTACTGTTCTTTTCCCCTTGCAGTTAATCTTTAATGTATATAAATCTTCTTTATCCACCTCTATTTAACTTTACATATCTCTTCTTTCTTTCTTTTCTTTCTCTACTTTCCTCTCAACATACTTGTTAGTTTTGTTTTCATTGCTTTATTCCCCACATGGCACCTTGCTTTAGTTTTGTTTTCCAGTTTGTGCTTTAGTTAGTTTATTCTTAACTGGTGAATATAATTTTTTATTTCCTTTGTTTGCCAGGTCAATCTATTTTGTACTTGATTTTTGTTGCACTATTTTGATTCTACTCATGGTTGCATCTGTATTTGTGTATATTCCATTATTTTAATTATTATTTTTCTGATTTTTAAACTGCCTTTTGTCTGTGGTTCATCTTTGGTTTCTTGTTTTTGGATATTTGTTTTAATCTCCCTTAATGCTATAACTAACTACTTGTGGAATCTTCTTTTCTGACCAGAGATCAAGCTCTGAGCCTTTGGAGTGGAAGCACTGACTCCAAGATCCTAGAATACCAGACAACTAACCCTAGGGGTATCAAATAGTGAGAACTCACACAAAGGAAATCACTTAAATACAAGACTGAACATCACCAAACCACCAGTAGTACCCTGTGCAGAATACCTCATCTAAACAACAAACAAAACAAAAATACAAACCCAAGCATCAGTAGACAGGATTACAACCTCACTCAGCCTTGCCCGTCAGAGGAAGAAAAACTAACAATCAAAAGGTAAATCAAAAAATTTCTAGAAACATATGACAATGAAAACACAACAACTCAAAACTTAGAACAAAAAATTTCACAGTTCATATGGAAACACAAAAGACCCCGAATAGCCAAAGCAGTCTTGCAAAAGAAGAATGGAGCTGGAGGAATCAACCTTTCTGAATTCAGATGATAGTGCAAAGCTACAGTCATCAAGACAGTATGGTACTGGCACAAAAGCAGAAATATAGACCAATGGAACAAGATAGAAAGCCCAGAAATAAACCCATGCACCTATGGGTACCTTATTTTTGACAAAGGAGACAAGAATATACAACGGGGCAAAAACAGCCTCTTCAATAAATGGTGCTGGGAAAACTGGACAGCTACGTGTAAAAGAATGAAATCACAGCACTTCCTAACACCATACACAAAGATAAACTCAAAATGGATTAGAGACCTAAATGTAAGACCAGAAACTATAAAACTCTTAGAGGAAAACATAGGCAGAATACTCGATGCCATAAATCAAAGCAAGATCCTCTATGACCCACCACCTAGAGTGATGGAAATAAAAACAAAAGTAAACAAGCGGGACCTGGTTAAAATTAAAGGCTTTTCCACACCAAAGGAAACTGTAAGCAAGGTGAAAAGAAAACCTCCAGAAGGGGAGAAAATAGTAGCAGATGAAGTAACTGACAAAGGATTAATTTCCAAAATATACAACAGCTCATACAACTCAATGCCAGAAAAACAAACAACCCAATCAAAAAGTGGGAAAAAGATCTAATCAGACATTTCTCCAAAGAAGACATACAGACGGCTAATGAACACTTAAAAGATGCTCAACATCGCTCATTGTTAGAGAAATGCAAATCAAAACCACAATGAGATATAACCTCACATCGGTAAGAATAGCCATCATCAAAAAGTCTACAAACAATAAATGCTGGAGAGAGTGTGGAGAAAAGGGAATGTTCTTGCACTGTTGGAGGGAATGTAAATTGATACAGCCACTATGGAAGATGATATGGAGATTCCTTAAAAAATTAGGAATAAAACCACCATACGCCTCAGTTATCCCACTCCTAGAAATACACCCTGAGGAAACCAAAACTGAAAAAGACACATGTAACCCATTGTTCACTGAAGCACTATTTACAATACCTAGAAGATGGAAGCAACCTAGATGTCCATTGACAAATGAATGGATAAGGAAGCAGTGGTACATATACACAATGGAATGTTACTCAGCCATAAAAAGGAATGCATTTGAGTCAGTTCTGATGAGATGGATGAACCGAAAACCTATTATACAGAGTGAAGTGAATCAGAAAGGGGATGTTAAATATCATATTCTAATGCATGTATATGGAATCTAGAAAAATGTTATTGAAGAATTCATTTATAGGGCAACAATGGAAAAACAGAGAATTGACTTATGGACATGGGGAGAGGGGAAGAGAGGGTTAGTTACATGAAAAGAGTAACATGGAAACTTACATTACCATATGTGAAATAGATAGCCAACAGGAATTTGCTGTATGGCTCAGGAAACTCAAACAGGGGCTCAGTATCAACCTAAAGGAGTAGGAAGGGGAGGGAGGTTCAAACGGGAGGGAATATATCTATACCTATGGCTGATTTATGTTGAGGTTTGACAGAAAACAAAAAAAATCTGTTTTTTAATTGATCTTTCAATTAAAAAATAAATTAAAAAAATAAAGTGCACAATAAATGAAATGTACTTGAATCATTTTGAAAACATCCCCTCCAGAGTTATGGAAAAAACGTCTTCCATGAAACTTGTTCCTGGTGCCAAAAACTTTAGGAACCAAAATGCCTCTTAGAGTTTTCTTTTTGTATACAAGACAGAACATAAAAGCAAACTTAATCATTTCCTTTCTTACAATATAAAGCTAGGTGCTAAAGAAACAGTGGGAGGGGTTCCCAAATCTATCCCACTTGAGTTAATTGAATGATACATGGGAAATAGATGGGGAAACAGTGGAAACAGTGTCAGACTTTATTTTTTGGGCTCCAAAGTCACTGCAGGTGGTGACTGCAGCCATGAAATTAAAAGATGCTTACTCCTTGGAAGGAAATTTATTACCAACCTAGATAGCATATTCAAAAGCAGAGACATTACTTTGCCAACAAAGGTCCATCTAGTCAAGGCTATGGTTTTTCCTATGGTCATGTATGGATATGAGAGTCGGCCTGTGAAGAAGGCTGAGCACCAAAGAATTGATGCCTTTGAACTGTGGTGCTGGAGAAAACTCTTGAGAGTCCCTTGGACTGCAAGGAGATCCAACCAGTCCATTCTGAAGGAGATCAGCCCTGGGATTTCTTTGGAAGGAATGATGCTAAAGCTGAAACTCCAGTACTTTGGCCACCTCATGTGAAGAGTTGACTCATTGGAAGACTCTGATACTGGGAGGGATTGGGGGCAGGAGGAGAAGGGGACGACAGAGAATGAGTTGGCTGGATGGCATCACTGACTCGATTGATGTGAGTCTGAGTGAACTCTGGGAGTTAGTGATGGACAGGGAGGCCTGGCATGCTGCAATTCATGGGGTCGCAAAGAGTCAGACACGACTGAGCGACTGAATTGAACTGAACTGGGCCAAGAAGCATTCTGTTTTGTTTTCAATTACTAAAAAAGAAAGACTTTTCAGCTACTTAAAAATTTACTACAAATACTACCCTGGTCCAAACTAAGATGAGTTGAAACATCTCTAAGGAAGCAGATAACCACAGCAACAACAATTAAAATGAATGAATGTGGTACATGAATCAGTAACAAGTACCATTTTGTGGAAAAAATTAAATTGTTCAGAGAGCAGGTGTTTCCTAAAATAAAAGGATACATTCATAGAAATATAGCAGCTGATCTCTGTATATCATTTAACCTGTTTAACATTAGCAGTGACAAAAGTCCACTGTTTAAGAAGCTATAAAATAGCCAGTGAGGTATCAGCAATGTATAACTAATAAATAGTACACTGAGTAAGGGCCTGAGGTTTCTGATCAGAACTGGGTGTAAATCCTGCCACTCTGTGGCTTATATTTTTTTTCTTATGAGACATTTTAATTTTTTAATCTGTGATTATTTTCTTCTCTGTATATAATATGTCCTTTTTCTCTGGGTACTTGTAATGTTTTCCCTTTTCCACCAATTTTCACCAGTTTTATTAAGATGTGCCCTGATATAACTTTCTTCTTGCTTCTTCTGTTTAGGTGCTTTTGATCAACTTGAAACGCTGGGTTTGTAATTTTACTCAAATTTGGAAAAATAATTGGCCTTAATTTCATTAAATATTCACTCTCTCCTCTTTCTGGTACAATTGTGCACTCACAGGCTTTGTTGTCTGTTCTTGTCCCACAGCTCTCTTATCTCTTTCTAGTCTTTTAATATCATCTTTTTGTCTCATTTTGGATAATTTTAATTCCCGTGTCTTCAAGTTCACTACTCTTTTTGTCTATAAGGCCCTTTTTCATCTAGTAGATTTTTTCATTTCAGATATTGTATTTTTGCATCTAAAGAAGTTTTCCCCCTTCTCCTCCTGCCTTCAAGCTTTCCCAGCATCAGGGTCTTTTCCAATGTGTAGGCTCTTAACATCAGGTAGCCAAAGTATTGGAGCTTCAGCTTCAGCAACAGTCCTTCCAATGGCTATTAAGGGTTGATTTCCTTTAGGATTGACTGGTTTGATCTCCTTGCCATCCAAGGGGCTCTTAAGAGTCTTCTCCAGTACCACAGCTTGAAAGCATCAATTCTTCGGCACTCAACCTTCTTTATGGTCCAACTCTCACATCCCTACTTGACTACAAAGACCATATCTTTGACTAGATGGACCTTTGTCAGCAAAGTGATATCTCTGCTTTTTAATACACTGTCTAGGTTTGTCATAGCTTTTCTTCCAAGGAGCAAACATCTTTTAATTTTATGACTGCAGTCATTATCCACAGTGATTTTGGAGCCCAAGAAAATAAAATCTGCCACTGTTTCCCCATCTATTTGCCATGAAGTGATGGGACCAAATGCCATAAGCTTAGATTTTGAATGTTGAATTTGAAGCCAGATTTTTCACTCTCCTCTTTCACCTTCATCAAGAGGCTCTTTAGTTCCTCTTCACTTTCTGCCATTAGTGTGGTGTCATCTGCATATCTGAGGTTATTGATATTTCTCCCAGCAATCTTGATTCCAGCTTGAGCTTCATCCAGCATTTCACATGATGTACTCTAATACAGGTTAAATAAGCAGGGTGATAATATACAGTCATGACCAGTCCATTGTTCCATGTTTGGTTCTAACTGTAGCTTCTTGACATACATACAGGTTTCTCAGGAGACAGATAAGATGGTCTGGTAATCCCATCTCTTGAAGAATTTTCCCATTTGTTGTGATTCACACAGTGAAACGATTTAGCAGAAGTAGATGTTTTGTTGTTGTTATTGTTGTTGTTTATTGGAATTCTCTTTGCTTTTTCTATGATGCAGCAGATGTTGGCAGTTTGATCTCTGGTTCTTCTGCCTTTTCCAAATCCAGCTTGTACATCTAGAAATTCTCAGTTCATGTACTATTGAAGCCTAGCTTGAAAGATTTTGAGCATTACCTTGCTAGCATGTAAAATGAGTGCAACTGTGTGGTATTTTGAACAGTCTTTTGCATTGCCTTTTTGGGGGATTGGAATGAAAACTGACCTTTTCCAGTCTTGTGACCACTGCTGAGTTTTCCAAATTTGCTGGCATATTGAGTGCAGTGCTTTCACAGCATCATCTTCCAGGATTTGAAATAGCTCAACTGGAATTCCATCACCTCCACTAGCTTTGTTGGTAGTAATGCTTCCTAAGACCCACTTGACTTCATACTCCAGGATATCTGGCTCTAGGTGAGTAACCACACCATTATGGATATCCAGGTCATTAAGACCATTTTTGTACAGTTCTTCTGTGTATTCTTGACACCTCTTCTTAATGTCTTCTGCTTCTATTTGGTCCATATAATTTCTATCCTTATTGTGTCCATCTTTACATGAAATGTTCCTTTGGCATCTCTGATTTCCTTGAAGAAATCTCTAGTCTTTCCCATTCTACTACTTTCCTCTATTTCTTTTGTTTTCCTCTATTTCTGCCAAACTTATTAGGGAACTTACCACACAAGCTATGGGAACTGGAACTCTTCCCAACCTCCTGTGAGCACTGAAGATAGTTTTGTCTGTTTCTCTGTGGTGGTTTTCCCCCACATGTGGTAATTCCGACTTTCATGCCCAGGTCAGTGTTTAAAGATGCAGATATTTGGAGCTATGTCTGAAGCTCTTTACTCTCCAGAATTTTTGATCTGCAATTCTAGCCACCTGGCCTGCCTGAACTTTGAACTCTGTCTTCTTAGCTTAGTGACCCCCTGGTCTGTGTTTCACCTCGCTCTTTGCTCTGCATCCTATAAACACTCTTGGCAGGGTTCTGGAACACTTGCAGTCCTCACCTCATTTGTTTCTCTTCTCTTAAGCAACACTGCCTATGCAATGTTTCAATATCTGAGAATCATCATTTCAGTCATTCTGTTTCAAATTCTTTTGCTGTTTAATTCATGAGGAATTCAGTCTTTCTGTTTCCATTAGGGCCAGAAGCAGAAACTCCATTTATTTATTATGAAGAGCTATTTTTGTGTGAAAGAAATTAATCATTCAATTTTTATGTATGGTATACTTTTTCTCATTTATAATTTTCTTTCAACCATATATGATGTTTCCTATTAATACATTTGTTAGCCGTGAAAATCTTCATGTGTAAAATTTATCAGTTTTATTGAATGCTACTTAAAATCATTTCCATTTAAATGATAAAATCATGCATGCATGTTTCCTTATTGTATGTTTGGTTTTCTTTTAACATTTACATACTGATTTATATGGAATTTATGTTGATGTTAGAATAAATTTAAGAATCCAGTGTAGTGGCTAGACAATTATCTAAAACTCACTTATGGAGTTTTCTTGTCCAGTGTACTTGAATTACTTTCATCATCATGTTTAACTTGGTCTATGTCTGTCTTTTTCTTCTGTTATTCTCTTTGGTTTTTAATTCTGTTTCATCATTTTGACAGAAAATTCTTACACTAATGCCACACTAGGTTCATATTATATTTAATTAATTGGTAGGGGAAAAAATATTTTCTCACTACTCTCCATTTTTAAGATTTTCTTTTTCTCCCAGCCTCTTCCTGCCCTCTGCATCCGCTCTAAGGCTTCTTTGTTTGGGTGAACTTTAGAATGCGTATTACCCAAGGGACAAAAATATCTATTTGGGACTTTGGGATTAGATTGGAGTTTTAGACTAATTTAGGGAATATTGACATGATTGGAATAGTCAATCTTCCTATCAAAAGAGAACTAATGTTTATTAATTTTTTATGTAGTCTATGCATTTATATCATCATTTATTCATGTATTCACATGGCTGATAGTTTTGGCACATAGTTAAGTTTATTTCTAGATATTTTCTTTAGTTTTGTACTTTTTTAAAATGAATATTATTTTATCTTCTAACTGTGCTGGTGATACAAATAAAACTGAATTTTATGTATCAATTTTGTCATGTTATAAACCAACTGCTGGTTTATAATGGTCTCAGTTATTTGTCTTGAGCATTCTTGCAGTTATTTCATTCTGTGATTTGCAAATCATGACCACTTTACTATCTTTTTGCTAATATTAGTCCGTCTTATTTTATTATCTTGCTAGATTTAATTGACATATAGTTGGGGAATTTTTGTTGTAACTGATGGCAGTGGAAAAACATTTGATGTTTTATAATTAAGTATAGTACTTGGTGTTGGTTTGTTCTGATACCATTTTAAAATCATGTTACAGATGTGCTCTTCCATTTCTATTTTATTAAGTGTGGGAAGTGCTGCACAGCAGAACTTAAGATCATAGACTCTGAAGCCATATTTACAAGATTCAAGGCCAATCTCTGTGACTTAAAAATCTGAGTCATCACAGAAATTATGTAAACTCTTTGGGCCTCATTTTTCTCATCTGTAAAATGGAGACAATGACACCTATCTCATATGGTTTCTATAAATTCATAGTTATAAAACTCATAAATAGTCTCTATACATTATATGTGCAAGAAACATGTTTGCTTTTACAACTTTCTACAAAGCATTCTGTTTGAATTAGCTTAATAGCTTCTGAACTTTAGTTACTTTAAGATTCTTATTGAACTTGTTTGCATGTTATCTCTGTTTTATTCTTATTAACACTCATTTTCATTTAGTTGTATTATCAAGTTTGCAGGAAAAGAAGTCCTGACACTTTTTTCCACTTTGTTTCTTCTTATACACACACACACACACACACATATATGTGTGTGTGTGTATATATATATATATATATATACACATATATATAATTTGTGAAAGCATTCAAGTGTTATAAAATAGAAAAAAAAAAGAGAAAAGTAGAAATTCCCCCTTCAACTCTCACTCTTACTCCCTGGAGGCTTTCATAGTCATGAGTTTGGCTTGCATGCCTCCTTTCCATTTTTATATGTGTGCACACATACATCCATAAGTGTGTTTTACTCTAACAGATAAATTGTTCTTCAACTTACTAATTTTACTTCACAGTATGTCTTAGCAAGATATTCAGTTCAATACAAAGTGATCTATCTCTTTCTTTCAAACAATCACCTAAGATAAGAAGTCAGTTCAGTTGCTCAGTCATGTCTGACTCTGCAACCCCATGGACTGTAGCATGCCAGGCTTCCCTGTCCTTCACCAACTCCTGGAGCCTACTCAAAGTCATGTCCATTGAGTCGGTGATGCCATCCAACCATTTTATCCTGTTGTCCTTTCTCCTCCTGCCTTCAATCTTTCCCAGCATCAGGGTCTTATCCAACGAGTCGGTTCTTCGCATCAGGTGGCCAAAATATTGGAGTTTCAGCTTCAGCATCAGTCTTTCCAATGAATAGTCAGGACTGAATTCCTTTAGGATTGATTGACTGGTTGGATCTCCTTGCAGTTCAAAGGACTCTCAAGAGTCCTCTCTAACACCACATTTCAAAAGCACAATTCTTCAGTGCTCAGCTTTCTTTATAGTCCAACTTTCACATCCATACATGACTATTGGAAAAAGCATAGCTTTGACTAGATGGACCTTTGTTGGCAAAGTAATGTCTCTGCTTTTTAATATGCTGTCTAGGTTGGTCATAGCTTTTTTCCAAGGAGCAAGCACCTTTTAATTTCATATCTCCAGTCACTATTTGCAGTGATTTTGGAGCCCATCTGGCAGATGAGCGAAAATAAGATGTAGTGCCTACTTTATAAGACCTTGCTTTTTGATAGATGCAAAAAATATCCAGGTATACAGATCTAAACACATATATGCAATTATTCTTCAGGCTGACTCTAGAAATTGAACTACTCAATTAACAGGCAAGCCCAATTAAAATTTGATACAAAGAGTAAGACTGCTTACCCATGAGGTTGCCACCATGCATAAAGAGACCAGTAGTTTTTGAAGAGAGTGCCAGTGTCTGATCCCTGCTGTTATCAGAGCTTATTAATGATTTTATTTTTTGCCAATAAGAATGAGAGAAAAATGCTTTCTTCTTTTTTAGTTTGAATTTTTCTATGAACACCAGTGAGTCTGAGCAACTGTTTATAAACTTATTTGCATTTGGATGTGGGTTGCCTTTTGTTCCCCATTTCCATTTGAGCAGATTGAATTTGTAAATTTGGTTTAGAGCAATTGCTTACAGTTCACAAAACTTTAACTTACTAGGTCAGTGAGTATTTTCTTCCACATGGCTGCCTTTGGTCAGCCTCTGGATTTTTGGCTTGGAATCAATCTTATATTTTTTGTTAATTTAGGGAGACATGCTGATGCTGATGCTGCTAAGTCGCTTTAGTGGTGTCCGACTCTGTGCGACCCCATAGACGGCAGCCCATCAGGCTCCCCGTCCCTGGGATTCTCCAGGCAAGAACACTGGAGTGGGTTGCCATTTCCTTCTCCAATGCATGAAAGTGAAAAGTGAAAGTGAAGTCGCTCAGTCGTGTCCGACTCTTCGCGACCCCACGGACTGCAGCCTTCCAGGCTCCTCCATCCATGGGATTTTCCAGGCAAGAGTACTGGAGTGGGGTGCCATTCAGAATTAATATTCCTTGTGTGGTCTCTCCCCTGAGCACCCTCATTGTCAGCCTGAACTAAGGGGTATCCTCTGTCAGGGCCTGCTCCCTGCTCACATATGGCATCTGTGCTCCCACTGAAAGTGTATGGAGGTGCCTTCAGAGATTCAGTAAGCTTATTGCTGTGATGCCAAATCATGCTTGGCATCATGAGGATTTAATGAGCTCCAAACAGTTTCCTCCAATTTGTTCCAAACTGTTTATTACAGCAGGTGCAATGTACTTTGAAAGTTGTCAGTATGAGATTATAGTCATTTCCTAGTTAAACTAAAGGAAGTTGTCTTCTTCAAAACTCATTTAAAAATATTTGCAAATGGGCATTTATGCTGGTATCTTTCCTAGAAATCTTAAGCCAATTCTTAATCACTGACAATATGATTATCTTTATTATAGCCTATTTTAGGTTAAAAGTTCTGGTGGCTCGGATGGTAAAAAAAATCTGCCCACAATGAGAGAGACTTGGGTTCGATTCCTGGGTTGGGAAGGTCCTCTGGAGAAGGGAATGGCTACCCACTGCAGTATTCTGGCCTGGAAAATCCTGTGGATGAAGGAGCCTGGCAGGTTACAGTCCATGGGGTTGCCGAGTTAGACACAGATGAGCAACCAACACAGAGCACAGAGATTTTAGGTTAATGGACTTTACAATAGTTTTATTACATATCTGTGATAATTTCTTGCTGTTAGCCAAAACCAAACCCTAAAATATGTAATAAGTACATTACTTTTTTGTTAATACAGAAATGTGTAAACTTACAGTTTTCTATAGTAGCAATAATTCTGAGGTGCTCTTTAGTGACTTAAGGAAAGGAAAGGAAAGGAAAATGAAGTCGCTCAGTCATGTCTGATTCTTTGCGACCCCATGGACTGTAGCCTACCAGGCTTCTCTGTCCGTGGGATTTTCCAGGCAATAGTACTGGAGTGGATTGCCATTTCCTTCTCCAGGGGATCTTCCCAACTCAGGGATGGAACCCAGGTCTCCTTCATTGTAGACACACGCTTTACCATCAGCCTGAGTAAATCCAGTCTGGATGAGAGATCTAAGTGGATCTTCTGCCTGCAAGCAAAGCTAGGGAAGGCATAAGAGAATGGGCAAGGAAGGGGACAGCCAGAAGAGGGCGCTGGGAAGTGGAGTAGCTTACAGATACCAGCTGATCTGGAAGGTTGACCTGAAGGGGATAGAAGTGGGAGGAATTACTGGAGTAAGGAAAGGGAGGGAATACTAGGGCTGGAGGAAGGCAAAGTATCAGTGGAAAGGAAATGACATTATGTTTAATTCATGAGGAATATATATGCAAACTATTAATTAATTAGTCAATTACTCTAAAATGTTACTAATAAACTTAATTGTTTGGGACTCAGCTTATCCATTAGGAAGACTGCCCCCTGTTAGTTGCTATGTCATGTCCACCTCTTTGCGATTCCCTAGACTGTAGCCCTCTGGCTCCTCTGCCCATGCGATTTCCCAGGCAAGAATACTGGAGTGGGTTGCCATTTCCTTCTCCAGGGAATCTTCCTGAGCCAGGGATGGCACAGAAAAATGTGACAGTGTAGATTTGAAGATTTGCTACAAGCCAATCCTCTTAGCCACTTTCATGTTCTCTTTGACTTTGGTCATTTGAGCCACATAAAACAGAAGGCAGCTCTCAGAAACAGGCTTCCTAGGTGGCTGAGTGGTAAAGAATCTGCCTGCCAATGCAGGAGATGTGGGTGACGCAGTTTCAATCCTTGGGTTAGGAAGACCCCCTGGAGTAGGAAATGGCAACCCACTCCAGTATTCTTGCCTGGAAAGTTCCATTGACAGAGGAACCTGGCAGGGTACATACAGTCCATGGGGTCTCAGAGAGTCAGACATGACTGAGCACACATTAGCTCACAAAGAAGGGAAGAGAGAAGCCTGAGTCTGACCTTCCTGAGTTCAACATTTATAGATACAAGCTTTCTCAAGTGGAGCTGGCAACAGGATGAAACCTGAGTGGATAATCTTTAGCTCCACATAGCACCAGAGAATGTGAACTCCCACAGGACCTAAAGCACAGTTTAAAACTCGCCTGGAAAGGAGGTTTGTACCAAGTCGAACAACTGGTAAGTGGTAGCTGCCTTGAGCCAAGTGGAGAAGTTTAAGGTCAAGTCAGGGAATGTGGTCATCCATCTATAATGTGTGTCATGGGTTTTATAGTACCATTAGTGCCAAGACAGCCTGCATTTTTGTTTTAACTTTGTATATTGTTTCCACTTAAAGTAACTTGAGATTAAAATTAAATTGAGACTGATAAGTATGGTGGGTATTATAATAATTATTTAAAATTTGAACACGAGACAAATGTGAGCCTCTTGTTCCTCAATGTCCCTTGGAGGCAGTTTTAAACAGCTCAGCCAAGGATTACCTAGCGAAACAGGCTTTACTCACAGCTAGCTAGTGCTCCCAGACTTGATGAAGTCATAGCTAACTTGAAGTCACAGCTAACTTGTAGATAGTCTGGCAGAGAAGATAACACCCAAGGATATGACTTATGAACCAACAGTATATTAGACAGTTTTATAGAACCAGAAGGATGTTTGACAGTTTTAGATATGACTTACCACCATAGACTAACATTCCTTTATTAAATTGCCTATGATGAGACTTCTTTTCAAATACTACTCGAATCTGCTTTATAATCTTACTAGTTTTTGCCTTAATTATGTCAATTATGTTTTTACTTTTGACAGTTACACTTTAACATGAAAAAGGTAGCAATTGTGGATATTTGTGTTTTTCTCTTTTAAAACTTCACTTAAAGAGATTCTGCAAATGCTTAGATAGTTATTCATGATTTTAGTAATTTTTCAGTTGAAGCATGATTATTGACTTGGAAAAATTTACTTTATTTCATTGATCCTAGGAGGAACCTCGCTGTTAACCACAAGGTTATAAATGTACATCTAAAAGAAAATAAGTGGTAGCTTTTTAATAGATGAGTGTATAAACCTTACAAGAAATGGTGAAACATCTTGTTGGTGGGATTGTTAGATAGACTAAAAAGATTTAAACATATGATTTTTTAAAAATGTAATATAAATATTTTAGTTCCATAAATGTGTTTGTCCTACTTTTGGATATAAATGAGTCTTCTCATTGCCACTCAAGCAATATTTGGAAGTTTTAAGTGTTTGATCCAATAGCTCTACTCTATGTAATGGTACACCATCTCTTGTGAGATTGGAATCACCTAAAGAAGTAACATTTGATTCCTGAGTTCCAGTCCCTAGAGTTTTGTTTTAATTGATTTGGCATGTAGTCCAAACATTGATGTTTTTGTTTATTTTTTTCTTTCTTTTTTTATTTTTGACCTTATATTAAAAGGTCCTGAAAATATGATAACACATTTACAGAAGACTTGGAAATACAAAACAAAGTTACATATAGTTTCATTTTATATATATATTAAAATTATTTTAAGTAGATAAATCCAGAATTTTAGTTGGAGTTTCAATATCAAACTCCCAAAAATTAATATAATGAATATACAGAAAAGTAGAAGGATATAGTAGGCCTGAAAAGCACCATGAACCAATTCAACACAATTAAGATTCATACAATATTCACATAACTGTAAGATATAAATTCTATTCAGTTTCCCATAGACTATAAACTAGAAGACACTGGAACATATCCAGGGATATAAAACAGGGTGCAAAAATTTAATGGTCTAAAGGTATTGAAATTATACAGAATCTGTTGTCTCATCACTGTGGAATCATGTTAGAAATCAATATCAAAAGGTATTTGAAAATAACCCACATATTTTCAAGTACAATGTGACGTTTACCGAGAGAGATCTTTGACTCAGCCATTGAAAGCCTCAATAAAGTTAGAAGACTGACAAAGCACAGTGATTGCAGAGAAGAAGGCATTTAGATGGGAGATTAATATCAAAGATACATAGGGAAAAAAAACCCATGTTTTGGAAATTAAATATCCACTTTTAAAGGATGGATGTATCTAACAAGTCCTATCATGGAAAATTAAAAAATATTTGTAACAGAATAAAAATGAAGAGATTTACTGGAATTTGTCACATGCAGCTGAAGCCACTCAACAAACATTGATGTTTTTCAGTGCTTTGCAGTGGAGAACGAAGGTTCAGAACCACTGCCAACCTTGACAATCATCAGGACGGTATTAAAAATAAAAATAACTTATTCCCACCACTTAGAGGTTCTGATTCAGATAATATGAAGTGTGGACAGAGAACATTATGATGGCTGGCAGGGTCTAGGAATCACTGGCTAAAAGAGTTCACTTTAGTAATCTTGTTAACACAATCCACAGATCAGAAAATTCTGCCTCATAATACTCAGATCAACCTATTCTCCCTAGCTGGCTTTACTCATTCACATTTGTAATTTCATTTTTAGATATTTAGTAGGAAACTCTTATTTTGAGAAGAATAAGGTTCAATATAATTTTGAAAGGAGTCAAGGCATTGTCACAAGGGGAAATACAAATAATTCTAAATGTGACTAATGTGTAAAAGCTATATCTTAAAAAAGTTCTATAGTTTCCACTGACAAATATTTGTTAATTAGGAGATAAATTTAATTAGAAGTGGATAAAAATCTCTTCTCAGTGTTCTAAATTGAAATCTGCCAAAAATACTGAAGCCTGATAAAACCTTGGCCCCACTACACTTTTATGATGCAGAATGGAGCTGCTGATGCCCTAACACTGGATAATTATAAATATCTCCCTAAAATACACATAAAGCTTTCAACAAGGGAACCTGCTGCTGCTCTAAATCGGGCACTGAGAATAAGACTCCAGGTGGTAAGATGTAAGCTCCATCTAGGTTTCTCTTCACCTGCACAACTGTTGATCTCCAAGAGGATGAACATAAAAGTTTATTTTCAGGAACAATAAAAACTTGTTCTACTTTTTAATTTTATGGTCTCATAGAGAATTTTTTTTAATGCATTGAAAACTTGCATGTTCTAACATAGATACTAGCAAAAAAATCACTTTTACCAGTAAAATCCAGATAAATGATATAGAATTTTCAAACTGGAGGATTCACCTCTTTCATGAGTTTTGGAACATTCTCAGATGTTATTGCTTCAAGTACTGCTTTTTTCTCAGTTAGAGCTATGTGACACTTTTTCATTCTATCCTAGATGGCTTCAAACTTCTCTTTATTTATACTTTGTTGTCTCTGTTATGAAGTTTGGGCTTCCCTGGTAGCTCAGCTGGTAAAGAATCTGCCTGCAATGCAGGAGATCCTGGTTTCATTCCTCTTGGGCAGTTTTCACAGTTCTATTTTTTATTCCACTAAGCTTTCCTTCTATCCTAAAGTACAGAAATGGTATGGACCTAACAGAAGCATAAGATATTAAGAAGAGGTGGCAAGAATACATTGAAGAACTGTACAAAAAAGAACTTCACGACCCAGATAATCACGATGGTGTGATCACTCACCTAGAGCCAGACATCCTGGAATGTGAAGTCAAGTGGGCCTTAGAAAGCATAACTAGGAACAAAGCTAGTGGAGGTGATGGAATTCCAGTTGAGCTATTTCAAATCCTGAAAGATGATGCTGTGAAAGTGCTGCACTCAATATGTCAGCAAATTTAGAAAACTCATCAGTGGCCACAGGACTGGAAAAGGGCAGTTTTCATTCCAATCCCAAAGAAAGGCAATGCCAAAGAATTCTCAAACTACCGCACAATTGCACTCATCTCACATGCTAGTAAAGTAATGCTCAAAATTCTCCAAGCCAGGCTTCAGCAATACATGAACTGTGAACTTCCAGATGTTCAAGCTGGTTTTAGAAAAGGCAGAGGAAACAGAGACCAAATTGCCAATATCTACTGGATCATCGAAAAAGCAAGAGAGTTCCAGAAAAACATCTATTTTGCCTTATTGACTATTCCAAAGCCTTTGACTGTGTGGATCACAATAAGTTGTGGAAAATTCTTCAAGAGATGGGAACACCAGACCACCTGATCTGCCTCTTGAGAAATTTGTATGCAGGTCAGGAAGCAACAGTTAGAACTGGACAGGGAACAACAGACTGGTTCCAAATAGGAAAAGGAGTACGTCAAGGCTGTATATAGTCACCCTGCTTATTTAACTTATATGCAGAGTACATCATGAGAAATGCTGGGCTGGAAGAAGCACAAGCTGGAATCAAGATTGCCGGGAGAAATCTCAATCACCTCAGATATGCAGATGACAACACCCTTATGGCAGAAAGTGAAGAGGAACTAAAAAGCCTCTTGATGAAGGTGAAAGAGGAGAGTGAAAAAGTTGGCTTAAACTCAACATTCAGAAAACAAAGATCATGGCATCCGGTCCCATCACTTCATGGGAAATAGATGGGGAAACAGTGTCAGACTTTATTTTTGGGGCTCCAAATTCACTGCAGATGGTGACTGCAGCCATGAAATTAAAAGACACTTACTCCTTGGAAGGAAAGTTATGACCAACTTAGATAGCCTATTGAAAAGCAGAGACACTACTTTGCCAACAAAGGTCCGTCTAGTCAAGGCTCTGGTTTTTCCTGTGGTCATGTATGGATGTGAGAGTTGGACTGTGAAGCTTTAAAGCTGAGCGCCATAGAATTGATGCTTTTGAACTGTGGTGTTGGAGAAGACTCTGGGGAGTCCCTTGGACTGCAAGGAGATCCAACCAGTCCATTCTGAAGGAGATCAGCCCTGGGATTTCTTTGGAAGGAATGATGCTAAAGCTGAAACTCCAGTGCTTTGGCCACTTCATGCGAAGAGTTGACTCACTGGAAAAGACTCTGATGCTGGGAGGGATTGGGGGCAGGAGGAGAAGGGGACTTCAGAGGATGAGATGGCTGGATGGCATCACTGACTCGATGGACGTGAGTCTGAGTGAACTCTGGGAGTTGGTGATGGACGGGGAGGCCTGCCGTGCTGTGATTTATGGGGTCACAAAGAGTCGGACACGACTGAGTGACTGAACTGAACTGACCTGAAGCTTTCCATCAGGGATATGTGAGCTGCTCGTTAGTGTATCCGTTTACTATTTAAAATTTCTCATCTATATTTTTCTGTTCATAAGTAGCCCACAGGACTAAGATTTTCGCGTACTGACCTTTTTAATGCTAGAGGACCATGGGGTTACAGGTATTCACAGCCCAGCAGTCCCTACCTGCATGGAGGGCCTCTGACAGTAGGGACAACTGGACTGAGATGTGTCTTCTAACAGTGGACAAAGCAAGTAAGAGGAAATCAAACAGAACAACATGAACAGAGAGAAGTAGAATTAACACTTAATATAGATAGAGGCCAAAATAATGAAATGGGAGAGAAAATGAGGGTAATCTTGTTTTAAAATGCAGATATGTATAACTGATTCACTTTGCTGTAACATAGAAACTAACACAACATTGTAAAGCAACTATACTCCAATAAAATTTTTAAAAGTCAACCAGGAAAGGACTGGAATTCCTACTCTAAAAAAATAAATTAAAAAAATACAAATGCAGATTTTATTTGCTTGAAATAATACAAAGCAGAAACCTTTGATAAGCCATTTAGAAATGAACAGAAACACATTTCAGAAATGATAAATGCTATTATTTATGGGATAACAGAATTATAAAGCAAAGAGATTTTTGTATACTTATTGGAATAGATGTCAAACCCAGGGAAAATATTGAATTTTAGCAAAATGTGCTGTCAAATTTAACTCAAAGATAGAACAAATGACTTAATAACTCTACAGATGATATGATTTATGTAAATACGAAACAGTCAACGTGGTTAAAGTTCACAGTGTTATAAAGGGGGGAAGATCCATTGGACAGAGGTTCTCTGTGTGGAGACCCAGGAATGGGGATTGGTTAAGTGGAAATTTACCAGCAGTAATCATGCTATCTTTAACAGAAAACCCCAGGAGCATTATGACACAATGTTGGCAGGTCTGGCTTTGGGTGAACTGGGGCTATGGATGTCTGTGTCGTTGTTCCTTGTATTTTCCCCTACCCTCAATTCCATGTGGGAATCTTTTAAAAAATGACATGTGAGTTCCACAGAAATGTGAAAACCATTTGGCAAATTCAACATCCTTTTATGACAAACACATCAATAGGGTGATAGAAAGAGACATTTTAAAGAAGCATGTGGACAGCTTTGTCTTAATAGGCAAATATTAGAAATATTCCCAGCAAAAACAGAGACAATGTGTCTAAAATCACCACTTTGTTTTTGGACTTTAATATATTTCTCAAAAGGACCCACACCACTCTTTAGAAGAATTCTGCTACAAATTTACTTAATGTGATTTTACTGAAACTGGTCAGAACCTATACGGTTCAAGAAGAGTGACATTTAAAACCCATCCTTAGAGGCAGGAAATAACCCTCTGGGATGATTTCCTGGGAATTCATTAATAATTCATATTAGTGATTTTTTTTTCTCAAAATTACAACTTCCCCAGTGGGCCATTGAGCACTGGCTGGCTCTCCAGTACACACAGAGCTACAGGATGGAACTTTCCTACCGTCCTGGAAATTGAAGATCTGAAGGGGAAGAATCAATAAGCAGTCATCCTGATGTTTTTAAGGCATGTTATATGATTTAAGACTCATCATAGCCTTTTAAAATCTGCATCGTGTCTTCGTTGTGGTGTGCGGGCTTCCTCTCTAGTTGTGGCATGCGGGACTTCTCTAGTTGCAGCACGTGGGCTTCTCTTGTGGAGCAATGGCTTCCTTTGTTGGGCTTTACAGCACGAAGGCTCAGTAATTACAGTGTGCAGACTTCCTGAGTTGCAGTGCAGAGGCTTAGTTGTTTCAGGGCATGTGGGACCTTAGTTTCCCAACCAGGGGTTGAGCCCATGTCTTCTGCACTGGAAGGCAGATTCCTAACCACTGGGCCACCAGAAAAGTCCCTCATCATAGCCTTTTAAGGTGAGTGGGGTTTATTGGTGCAGGTTTCTGTAGGGATTGAATCACCCAGACTTTACAGGGAAGGAGCATCAGGTGATTAACTAGCCACACCTGGTCTGCGAGTCCTAAACCCATTCTCTGCTAAAGATAACCTGGAACAGAAGTCTGAGTAAGATCAGTGAGCTGACTGGTGCTGGTCTCCTTCTGGGCCAAATCCTCCCAGCCTGTGCCCCAGGGCTCATTTGGACTGGTGGTACTTTGGGTTCAATGTTACTGTTACTTTTCTGGCTTTATCAAAGCAGTGCAGTCCTTTCCCTTCTCCTGATTTATTTCTTGATATTTATGGGTTCTGCTCTCACACAGTTTGGTAACACAGTGAACTGGTGATAAAGAATAGTTGTAACAGGTAAGACTTAAGAAAAACAAATATAATATAAAGAAAAAATACAGCTAAGAACAATGAGAGTTTCCACAACTGCAACTGTGATTAAAATAGCTTTTAATTGATAGATTAGTTGTCATTGTTATGACTGTTGTTATTAAGATTTCGGGAATAAACTTATGTTAACAAAGTGATGAATGAAGGCAGTCAATGAATATTTGAGGAGTGCCTGTCTAGAGAGCTATCAAAAGATATGCCCTTTCTGGAGGAGGATTTCATAACAACAATAAGCAACAATAGCAGCAGGCAGTGCAACTATGATTAACACAGCTGTACAGTGTGTTAGGCAGGCAGTGTCTGCAGGATTTTACTTTTAATACAAAAAATATAGAATTTTTCTTCCATTGTTCCCATTCTACAGATGAAGCTACTGAGGCACAGAAAAGTAAAATAATTTGTTCAAGGTCACACAGACAATAAGAAGTAGATTTTGGATTCAATTCCAGAGATACACTTTCCAAGAAAGACTTGTATAGAATTACTGTCCCTCCAGTGTCCTGAAGCAAGCACTACTTCAACAGATGTAATCATGAGGACTCAGAATACCAGTCCAGAAGACATTCATCAAAGTCAGAGGTCACAGCCTTGCTTGGAAGAGGGACTAGCTGGTCTGTCAAAGATACAAAGCATTGTTTTCATGGGCTTCCCTGGTGGCTCAGAGGGTAAAAAATCTGCCTGCAATGCAGGAGACCTGGGCTTGATCCCTGGGTAAGGAAGATCCCATAGAGAAGAGAATGGCCCCCCACTCCAGTACTCTTGTCTGGAGAATTCCGTGGATAGAGGAGCCTGGTGGGCTACAGTCCATGGGGTTACAAAGAATCAGACATAACTGAGCAACTAACACTTTCACTTTTTTCACTTCAAGACTTGACTACATACAGTGGGGACTTTGCAAAAACCCACAGTTTGCATGACAGAGATGAAGAGATTTTTAAGTGAGATATTATTTGAAAGGGCATTTCTTTGATCTATAGCCAGTGTTATTTCTGCTTTGCCATGAACTTGAGAGAGGCAAGCTAATCTTGGATGTGACATCTTATGGAACTAAATGATGTACACTTGAGAAGCTGCATCTGTGCAATTAGCAATGACAATTTGTGATTAGTTAGGATAGAGTAGTAAAAAAATTGCTCTTCCTAGCTATAGATTCAAAAATAGCTCTTCAGGTGGTAGTTGATGCTGAGAAAGAATCATGCAGAATTCCAAGTTATAAAAACAAATAACATTGAGAGTATTTTTGAGACAATGTCTGCTTGTCCCACTACAATCAAGATGTATTAAAAATTCCATGACATGTGTGGGGTTCCTTCCTCCTTCCAGTTTCTAACAAGTTGAAAAATATGTGCAAATGTCATGGATTAAAATATCTCCTTCACTGCTGATGAAGATGGGTGGAAAATTCATCTCAGATCCAATAATTTAAAAAATAGTTTCTATTTCCCATCTGTATTGGATATACAGGGCATAGAGATCCAACCAAGTGAATCAGCCACACTGAACACTCACAAACTAAAAGCAGGGACAGGGACCCAGTGACCGCACATCACCCTCCACCCAGAAGCAAAGATCTATGGAGAGAATGGCAAGTCCTGGCTCCCTTCTACTTGTGGGTCAGTAGAAATCCCTGTTTTGTGGGATGAGGCAGGAATCCAGGAATATGGAGAAAAAGCTTTCCTTGAGAATATGAAAAGCTTGTTTCAACCAGATTAACTGGTGGCTCAGAGTATTAAACGTTGTCTTTCCCCCTATTTATTTGATGGCCTCTGATATATGTGGCCTCCTACTCTTAATCGTGGGTGATACACAGAAGTAGAAAAAATGACCGTGCTTTGGGGACATTCTCTATAAAAAAGGTCAATGCACACACATGTTTGATTCAATACTTAACAACACAATAAGCCAGATCATAGCATACCAACTGTGTGATTTCCCTGGAGGGCCAGTGGTTAGAGCTTCACCTGCCTATGTATGGGCTGAGAGTTCAATCCTTGGTTGAGAAGATAAGATCCCACATGCATTTTGACCAAAAAGCCAAAATATAGAAAACCAGAAGCAATATTGTAACAAATTCAATAAAGACTTAATAAAAAGGCAACATACCACTTGTTCTCAAAAGGCATACAGATTCCATTGCATCCAAATAGATGAGATGTTGATGAATTTTGGGGAAATTCATTTATCAGACTTTTGCTGACTGAGATTGTCATGAGGCAAATGCTTTTATAGAGAAATCCATTCTCAAAGGGCAGGCAAGGCTGTACTAGGGGAAATGGAGTTGTCAAGGAGGATGGGACATGAGAGGTGTGTGTGTGTTTGTGTATACACAAGACAGTGAATGACCCAACAAGTTAGAGAGTGAGTAATGAGAGAAATAGATTTAAGGGACAAGATCTGATAGACAGAGTGCCTGATGAACTGTGGATGAAGGTTTGTGACATTGTACAGGAGACAGGAATCAAGACCATCCCCGAGAAAAAGAAATGCAAAAAAGTAAAATGGCTGTCTGAAGAGGCCTTACAAATAGCTGTGAAAAGAAGAGAAGCAAAAAGTAAAGGAGAAAAGGAAAGATATACCCATTTGAATGCAGAGTTCCAAAGAATAGAAAGGAGAGATAAGAAAGCCTTCCTCAACAATCAATGCAGAGAAATAGAGGGAAAAAATAGAATGGGAATGACTAGAGATCTCTTCAAGAAAATTAGAGATATCAAGGGAATATTTCATGCAAAGATGGGCTCAATAAACAACAAAAATGGTAAGGACCTAACAGAAGTAGAAGATATTAAGAAGAGGTGGCAAGAATACACAGAATAACTGTGCAAAAAAGGTCATCATGACCTGGATAATCATAATGGTGTGATGACTTACCTAGGGCCAGACATCCTGGAATGTGAAGTTAAGTGGGCCTTAGGAAGCATCACTATGAACAAAGCTAGCGGAGGTGATGGAATTCCAGTTTAGCTACTTCAAATCCTGAAAGATGATGCTGTGAAAGTGCTGCACTCAATATGTCAGCAACTTTGGAAATCTCAGCAGGGGCCAAAGGACTGGAAAAGGTCAGTTTTCATTCCAATCCCAAAGAAAGGCAATGAAAGAATGCACAAACTACTGCACAATTGCACTCATCTCACACGCTTTTAAAGTAATGCTCAAAATTCTCCAAGCCAGGCTTCAGAATTATGTGAACTGTGAACTTCCAGATGTTCAAGCTGATTTAGAAAAGGCAGAGGAACCAGAGATAAAATTGCCAACATCCGCTGGATCATTGAAAAAGCAAGAGAGTTCCAGGAAAACATCTATTTCTGCTTTATTGACTGTGCTAAAGCCTTTGACTGTGTGGATCACAATAAACTGTGGAAAATGCTAAAAGAGATGGTAATACCAGACCATCTGACCTGCCTCTTGAGAAACCTGTATGAAGGTCAGGACGCAACAGTTAGAACTGGACATGGAACAGACTGGTTCCAAATAGGAAAAGGAGTACATCAAGGCTGTATATTGTCACCCTGCTTATTTAACTTATATGCAGAGTACATCATGAGAAACGCTGGGCTGGAAGAAGCACAAGATGGAATCAAGATTGCTGGGAGAAATATCAATCACCTCTGATATGCAGACGACACCACCCTTATGGCAGAAAGTGAAGGGGAACTAAAGAGCCTCTTGATGAAAGTAAAAGATAAGAGTGAAAAAGTTGGCTTAAAGTTCAACATTCAGAAAACAAAGATCATGGCATCCAGTCCCATCACTTCATGGCAAATAGATGGGGAAACAGAGGAGACATTGGCTGACTTCATTTTTCTGGATTCCAAAATCACTGCAGATGGTGATTGCAGCCATGAAATTAAAAGATGCTTACTCCTTGCAAGGAAAGTTTTGACCAACCTAGACAGCATATTAAAAAACAGAGACTTTACTTTGTCAAGAAAGGTCCGTCTAGTCAAGGCTATGGTTTTTCCAGTGGTCATTTACGGATGTGACAGTTGGACTGTGAAGAAAGCTGAGCACCGAAGAGTTGATGCTTTTGAACTGTCATGTTGGAGAAGACTTTTAAGAGTCCTTTGGACTGCAAGGAGATCCAGCCAGTCCATCCTAAAAGACATCAATCCTTGGTGTTCATTGGAAGGACTGATGTTGAAGCTGAAACTCCAATATTCTGGCCACCTGATGCAAAGAGCTGACTCATTTGAAAAGACCCTGATGTTGGGAAAGATTGAAGGAGCGGGGAGAGGGGGACGACAGAGGATGAGATGGTTGTATGGCATCACCAACTCAATGGACATGGGTTTGGGTGGACTCCGGGAGTTGGTGATGGACAGGGAGGCCTGGCATGCTGCGGTTCATGGGGTCTCAAATAGTCGGACATGACTGAGAGGCTGAACTGAACTGAATGAGAGAAATAATGAGGAGCAAGTTGGAACTGAGTTTTATCAAGTGCAAAACTGAGGGGTCTTTCCTCCCTGCCGCTCACATCCATAAGTCTCTTCTCTGTGTCTGCATTTCCATTGCTACCCTGCAAATAGCTTCATCAATATTGTTAATATATGATATTTGTTTTTCTCTTTCTGACTTACTTCACTCCATGTTATAGATTCTAGGTTCATCATTAGAACCTCATTAGAACTGAATCATGAGTTCCTTTTTATGGCTAAGTAGTATCCCATTGTATGTACCACAGCTTTGGGAGGGGACATATGTATACCTGTGGCTAATTCATGTTGGTGTATGGCAGAAATAAAATCAATATTGTAAAGCAATTATCCTTCAATTAAAAATAAATAAGTTTTTAAAAGCTGAGGGATCTTTATGGATAATTGATGAGAACAAAACATTTTAAAGCTGTGGGCAATGCTTTAGAGAGATTTGTTATGCCAGAGCCTTATGCATTGGGAGAGAGAGCCAATTGAGGCAAAGATGCTGATGCAGGGGGTTGAGAGAAATAGTGCATTATCAAGTATGATCAAATCCTGAACATACAGGGCAATGAAGTCCTGCCAGGTGAACCAGCCATACTCAACAATCACAGATCCAAGCCGGTGAGAAAGGAATGGAATTAAAGGGGCAGAGGTAGAAATGTCACCACAGGTGCCTTCAACAATATTCAATTTCCTTCAAAATCTGTTGTAAATGAAATGCCTAGCACACAGTATTCAGAGACAGAAAGTACCTAAAGGACTTACTGAGAAAGGTAACTGGGAGTAAAGTGAGGAACCAATTTTCTGCCCAGGAGAGGAAGTTGCATTGGAACTTCCAAGTTCATGAGCACATCCATGCTGTCTATGTTGGTTGGGATTGGTCTGTGTTCTGATGACTAAATCAGTTTGGGACAAGTTAACCTACGCTGGCCAAGTGAAGTTCAATTGTCCAAATAGTGCTTTAGGAAGGATACAGCATAAAACTGTACTTCACATCAAATAAGAAATTTACATATTTTTGGAATAATAAAAGCATATAATGGCAGGGAATGATTTTGACATCAGGAAGTTCTAGGGTCAGATCTTGGTTTTAACATTTCCTAGGTGGGTCACCATAATTAGACAACTATAATTTCTGTGAGTTTGTGAAAATAATACTTCTCTCACTAGGCTATTTTGAAAAATAAATTATGTGATGTGAAGTGCCACATGATAAAGTGCCACTTGATTGTTATTCAGAAAACCATGATTGACTTATGAATACCATTCCTGCATATTCCATGATTTTTGCTACTTGTGATCGCCATGACCTTGAGTGTCGCATCTATAAAAATCCCATCATTTCTATGTATTTTAGTTTATATTAGATAATTGTACGTTTAGTAAATGCTTACAATATGCCTGACATAGTGTTGTATATTCAGTACATAGAGCAGAGGAGAACATGACTTCTGCTTTCTAGGAGGTTAAAACCCCATAGTGGAGATAGACATGGAAACAGGAAGTAGAGTAGTGAGGGCCATACTGTATGGATGTATGGACCAAATTGTGCAGTAGCACAGATCTGAGGAGTTTAGAGATGAAGATGAGTGTTGGGTGATGGGTGCCGTTTTCCTTAGAGAGAGCAGGCAGATGCTTGAGAGAAGAAGAAAAAAAAGACTATATATTTTTCAGAGAACTAAAAAGGGTGTATAAATTAAGTAAGTGAAAGTCACTCAGTCGTGTCCAAACTCTGCAACCCCATGGGCTGTAGCCTGCCAGACTTCTCTGACCGTGGAATTCTCCAGGCCAGCACACTGGAATTGGTAGTCTTCCCCTTCTCCAGGGGATCTTCCCAGTCCAGGGATTGAACCCAGGTCTCGCTCATTGCAGGTGGATTCTTTACCATCTGAGCCATCAGGGAAGACCATAAAAAGGGTGAGGTGGTGTCTACTAACTGCTACCGTTATTATATTCTATGCTGATTGCTGTTCAGTCACTAAGTCGTGTCTGACTTTTTTGTGGCCCATGGACCGTCACGTTCCTCTGTGCATGGGATTTCCCAGGCAAGAATACTGGACTGGGTTGCCATTTCTTTCTCCAGTGGATCTTCTGGACCCAGGGATTGAACCTGGATCTCTTCTGTTTCCTGCATTGACAAGCTAATTCTTTACCACTGAGCCACCAGGGAAGCCCATATTCTATGAAAGATGCCCTTGAAAGATAACTTTCATAATACAAGTAAAAGCAAAGATTGTTATTATTGAGCACTGGGTCAGGTACTGTTTCAGATGTTTTAAGCATATTCTTGTTTAATTTTCATAAAGACAAGAAAAATGATTCAAAGAGGTTAAGTGGGTTTTAGCCCATGTTATAGAAACAGTAAATGATCAAATAAGTATTTCAGTTCATGCTTTATGAGTCCAAGTCTAAAGTTCATTCTATAGTATTAGATCATATTTATTTTGGTGTTCAAATGAGAAAATTTCCATAAGAGGACTTCAAAGCTATAATCTATTTTATTTTTTTTGTAATGCAAGACTGTTATGTTAATGCATTTTAAAATGTAAACAATTTTTTTACTTTTCTGTGTTTTGTGATAGTCACATGCAGACATGAAATAAAATTCTTGGGAAAACAACGTTTATCATCTTCACAGATCCTAGAAACAGGAAGCATGATATGACACAGAGGGACACATAGGGAAGCACCAGCATCAGTCAGATTGCAGAGGAGCAGGATTTAGGGGAGAGCCCAGGCCATTGTCTTAATGAAATTATCATGGGAAAAGCAAGACAGGGCAAGGTAAAAAGTTTAGGACAGACCAATTTGAATAACTTTGGTGGGATCTAAGCTATAGATGGGAGAAGGCAATGGCACCCCACTCCAGTACTCTTGCCTGGAAAATCCAATGGATGGAGGAGCCTGGTAGGCTGCAGTCCATGGGGTAGCTAGAGTCGAACACGACTGAGTGACTTCACTTTCACTTTTCACTTTCATGCATTGGAGAAGGAAATGGCAACCCACTCCAGTGTTCTTGCCTGGAGAATCCCAGGGACGGGGAAGCCTGGTGGGCTGCCATCTATGGGGTCGCACATAGTCGGACACAACTGAAGCGACTTAGCAGCAGCAAGCTATAGATGTGGTCCCTGATTACCAGATACCTGGATCTGGGATAATTAAGGCAGATGAATATTGCCTCCTGGACTGCCCAGGTCAGATGGAGGAGGTCTGGCTGGGATTGGATGGCTTGCACATCAAAGACATGCTCCAGGCTGGGCTCTTTGCTCTAACAATTCACTAGCCCAGGGAGAGGCAGTCCCTCCTCAGCCAAAAGGATCTTCATCACTGACTCGACAGACATGAGTTTGAGCAAACTCCAGGAGTTGGTGAAGGAAAGGGAAGCCTGGCATGCTGCAGTCCATGGAGTCACAAAGAGTCGGATATGACTGAGTGACTGAACTGAAGATATTGATACATATATCACGATACACAGAAAATAAAAAAATGTAAACAAAATATAAACATACTCCCAAATTCACTCATTGTAGATGTGTACTGAAAGATTTTCGTTGCTTTGAGTTGTATAGACATCATCGCAATCCAGTTTTAGGTATTTCCACCACCCTAAAAATTTTCCTGTGCCCATTTCAGTTAATCTCTTCTCCCATCCTCAGTCCTAAGCAAAAGCTAATCTGCTTTACGTGTCTACATATATACCTTTTACAAACATTTCATGTAAACAGAACTATGCAATATGTACACTTTGGCATACAGTTTGTTTTTCACAGAAGTTCACTGAGCTTCCTGTACATGTGCAACAATATATTCATCAAAATTATAAAGTGGTTAGTCCTTATGTAACTGACATTGTATGAAGACTCACTTTTGACTCTTCCATGCTAGATCTGCTTGACTATAACCCTTAATTTTTATCTGTTTTGTTATTACAATCATACTTAATAGCCTGCCTTAGAGAACTGTGCCCCCTGCGTGACTGTTAAAGTGCCTTTGTTCATAACCCTGTCCACCTGTAGATGGCAGACGAAAGAAATGAACACATACACAATCCTACAGAGCTTGCCATTCTAGGAGATATTTGCAAGATTAATAGCCTTTTTACTTTATATCTTCGTCTACCCCCATCTCTGATTCATAAAAGAACCTGCCATCCAGACCCCAACAAAATAGTTATTTTGAGACATTAGTCTTCCATCTTCTCTGTCAGCCACCTTTCCCCCTAAAAAAGTCATTGTCCTAGCCTCAACACCTCATCTCTTATATTCATTGGCCTATCAAGCAGCGAGCAGAGTGAACGTGAACTTGGCAACACTTATTTCTTCAAATACCTTTCTTCCCCTTTCTCCTCTTCCTCTGGCACACCTATTACACTTAAATTGATATATTTGATGTCTCCTTTGCTCACTGAAATATTATTCATTTTTTCATATTTTGTTCCTCTGTGATCTTTATACTAAATAATTTATATTAATCTTACTCTAAGTTTACCCATTATTGCTTCTACTATCTGAAAACTGTTGAGTCTTCCTAGTAAATTTTTCATTACAGGTTATTTCAATTTTCAACTTCAGTTCAGTTCAGTCATTCAGTCGTGTCCGAATATTTGCGACCACATGGACTAAAGCACGCCAGGCCTCCCTGTCCATCACCAACTACCAGAGTTTACCCAAACTCATGTCCATTGAGTCGGTGATGCCATCCAACCATCTCATCCTCTGTCATCCCCTTCTCCTCCCGCCCTCAATCTTTCCCAGCATCAGGGTCTTTTCAAATGAGTCAGCTCTTTGCACTAGGTGTCCAAAGTATTGGAGTTTCAGCTTCAACATCAGTTCTACCAATGAACACCGAAGACTGATGTCCTTTAGGATGGACTGGTTGGATCTCCTTGCAGCCCAAGGGACTATCAAGAGTCTTCTCCAACACCACAGTTCAAAACCATCAATTCTTCAGCACTCAGCTTTCTTTACAGTCCAACTCTCACATCCATACATGACTACTGGAAAAATGATAGCCTTGACTAGATGGACCTTTATTGGCAAAATAATGTCTCTGCTTTGTTCTCTATGTTCTCTAGGTTGGTCATAACTTTACTTCCAAGGAGTAAGCGTCTTTCAACTTCTGGCTGCAATCACCATCTGCAGTGATTTTGGAGCCCAGAAAAATGAAGTCAGCCACTGTTTCTACTGTTTCCCCATCTATTTCCCATGAAGTGATGGGACCAGATGTCATGATCTTAGTTTTCTGAATGTTGAGCTTTAAGCCAACTTTTTCACTCTCCTCTTTTACTTTCATCAAGAGCCTCTTTAGTTCTTCTCATTTTCTACCATAAGGGTGGTGTCATCTGCATATCTGAGGTTACTGATATTTCTCCCAGCAATCTTGATTCCAGCTTGTGCTTCTTCCAGCCCAGTGTTTCTCATGATGTACTCTGCATATAAGTTAAATAAGCAGGGTGACAATATACAGCCTTGATATACTCCTTTTCCTATTTGGAACCAGTCTGTTGTTCCATGTCCAGTTCTAACTGTTGTGTCCTGACCTGCATACAGGTTTCTCAAGAGGCAGGTCAGGTGGTCTGGTGTTCCCATTTCTTTCAGAATTTTCCACAGTTTATTGTGATCCACACAGTCAAAGGCTTTGGCATAGTCAATAAAGCAGAAATAGATGTTTTTCTGGAACTCTCTTGCTTTTTCCATGATACAGCAGATGTTGGCAATTTGATCTCTGGATCCTCTGCCTTTTCTAAATCAGCTTGAACATCTGGAAGTTCATAGTTCACATAATTCTGAAGCCTGGCTTGGAGAATTTTGAGCATTACTTTACTAGTGTGTGAGATGAGTGCAATTGTGCGGTAGTTTGAGCATTCTTTGGCATTGCCTTTCTTTGGGGCTGGAATGAAAACTGAACTTTTCCAGTCCTGTGGGCACTGCTGAGTTTTTTTTTTTTTTTTTTGCTGGCATATTGAGTGCAGCACTTTCACAGCATCATCTTTCAGGATTTGAAATAGCTCAACTGGAATTCCATCACCTCCACTAGCTTTATTCATAGTGATGCTTCCTAAGGCCCATTTGACTTCACATTCCAAGATGTCTGGCTCTAGGTGAGTGATTACACCATCGTGATTATCTGGGTCTTGAAGATCTTTTCTGTACAGTTCTTCTGTGTATTCTTGCCACCTCTTCTTAATATTTTCTGCTTCTGGTAGGTCCACACCATTTCTGTCCTTTATAGAACCCATCTTTGCCTGCAATGTTCCCTTGGTATCTCTAATTTTCTTGAAGAGATCTCTAGTCTTTCCCATTCTGTTGTTTTCCTCTATTTCTTTGCATTGATCGCTGAGGAAGGGTTTCTTATCTCTCCTTGCTATTCTTTGGAACTCTGCATTCAGATGCTTATATCTTTCTTTTTCTCCTTTGCTTTTCGCTTCTCTCTCTTTTTTTATTCTTTACAGCATTGTATTGGTTTTGTCATACATCAACATGCATCCGCCATGGGTGTACAAGTGTTCCCCATCCTGAACCCCCTCCCACCTTCCTCCCCCTACCATCCCTCTGGGTCATCCCAGTGCTTCCCAGCCCCAAGCTTCCTGTATCCTGCATCGAACCTGGACTGGTGATCTGTTTCTTATATGATATTATACATGTTTTAATGCCATTTTCCCAAATCATCCCCCCCTCCCTCTCCCACAGAGTCCAAAAGACTGTTTGTACATCTGTGTCTCTTTTGCTGTCTCACATACAGGGTTGTCATTACCATCTTTCTAAATTCCATATATATGTGTTAGTATACTGTATTGGAGAAGGCACTGGCACCCCACTCCAGTACTCTTGCCTGGAAAACCCCATGGACGGAGGAGCCTGGTGGGCTGCAGTCCATGGGGTCGCTAGAATCGGACACGACTGAGCGACTCCTTTTTCACTTATCACTTTCATGCATTGGAGAAGGAAATGGCAACCCACTCCAGTGTTCTTGCCTGGAGAATCCCAGGGACGGTGAAGCCTGGTGAGCTGCCGTTCATGGGGTCACACAGAGTTGGACACAACTTAGCAGCAGCATACTGTATTGGTGTTTTTTTTCTGGCTTACTTCACTCTGTATAATAGGCTCCAGTTTCATCCACCTCATTAGAACTGATTCAAATGTATTCCTTTTAATGGCTGAGTAATACTCCATTGTGTATATGTACCACAGCTTTCTTATCCATTCATCTGCTGATGGACATCTAGGTTGCTTCCATGTCCTGGCTATTATAAACAGTGCTGTGATGAACACTGGGATACATGTGTCTCTTTTAATTCTGGTTTCCTCAGTGTGTATGCCCAGCAGTGGGATTGCTGGGTCATATGGCAGTTCTATTTCCAGTTTTTTAAGGGATCTCCACACTGTTCTCCATAGTGGCTGTACTAGTTTGCATTCCCACCAACAGTGTAAGAAGGTTCCCTTTTCTCCACATCCTCTCCAGCATTTATTGCTTGTAGACTTTTGGATCACAGCCATTCTGTCTGGTGTGAAATGGTACCTCATTGTGGTTTTGATTTGCATTTCTCTGATAATGAGTGATGTTGAGCATCTTTTCATGTGTTTGTTAGCCATCTGTATTTCTTATTTGGAGAAATGTCTGTTTAGTTTTTTGTCCCATTTTTTGATTGCATCATTTATTTTTCTGGAATTGAGCTGCAGGAGTTGCTTGTATATTTTTGAGATTAGTTGTTTGTCAGTTGCTTCATCTAATTAAAATTAAAATCTTCTGCACAACAAAAGATACTATAAGCAAGGTGAAAAGACAGCCTTCAGAATAGGAGAAAATAATAGCAAATGAAGCAACTGACAAACAACTAATCTCACTTCTCTTCTTTTCGCAGCTGTTTGTAAGGCCTCCTCAGACAGCCATTTTCCTTTTTGCATTTCTTTTTCTTGGGGATGATCTTGATTCCTGTCTCCTGTACAATGTCACAAACCTCCGTTTATAGTTCATCAGGCATTCTGCCTATCAGATCTAGTCCCTTAAGTCTATTTCCCACTTCCACTCTATAATAATGAGGGATTTGATTTAGGTCATACCTGAATGGTCTAGTGGTTTTCCCCACTTTCTTCATTTAAGTCTGAATTTGGCGATAAGGAGCTCATGATCTGAGCCACAGTCAGCTCCTGGTCTTGGTTTTGCTGACTGTATAGAGCTTCTCCATCTTTGGCTGCAAAGAATATAATCAATCTGATTTCAGTGTTGACCATCTGGTGATGTCCATGTGTAGAGTCTTCTCTTGTGTTGTTGGAAGAGAGTGTTTGCTATGACCAGTGCGTTCTCTTGGCAAAACTCTATTAGCCTTTGCCCTGCTTCATTCTTTTGCCCTCCTTCATTCCTTCATGTCCTTTGGTACTCCAAGGCCAAATTTGCCTGTTACTCCAGGTGTTTCTTAACTTCCTACTTTTGCATTCCAGTCCCCTATAATGAAAAGGACATCTTTGGGGGGTGTTAGTTCTAAAGTGTCTTGTAGGTCTTCATAGAACCATTCAACTTCAGCTTCTTCAGCATTACTGGTCAAGGCATAGACTTGGATTACCATGATATTGCATTGTTTGCCTTGGAAATGAATAGAGATCATTCTGTCATTTTTGGGATTGCATCCAAGTACTTCATTTAGGACTCTTTTGTTGATCATGATGACTACTCCACTTCTTCTAAGGGATTCCTGCCCACAGTAGTAGATATAATGGTCATCTGAGTTGATTCATTGTTAACATAGTTTAGTTCTTTTAAATTAATTCCCTTTCACTCTGTGAATATATTTAAGATAGCTACTTTGAAGTCTTTGATTACTAAATCCAACAATTGTGTCCCTTTAGAGAGAGATTTTGTGACTGCATCCAACCCCATTATCTTGATCAAACATCTCAATTCTTTTCCTGTCTTACAATTCTTTTTTTGTTGAAAAGAAGACATTTTAGATAACATTTTATAGCAACCTGAGTTCTCATTTATTTTTTCCATGAAATTTGATGTCTATGCTGTTTGTTTATTGTTTAAGAACTTGGCTGGTCCAAAATAATCTGTATTACCTGTGGTGTGCGGCCCTTGTGAGTATGGACACTGGAGAACATTCAGAGTTCATGAATTTTCTTTTTTTAATTGGAATAATGATTTACAATGTCATGTTAGTTTCAAGTGTACAGCGAAGTGATTTTTTCAGATTTTTTTCCCTTATAGGTTTTTTACAAAATATTGAATATAGTTCCCTGTACTATACTGTAGGTTCTTGTTGATTATCTATTTTAAATATAATACCATGTATATATTAATATCATCCTCCTCATTTATTCCTCCACCCACTTCCTCTTTGGCAACTGCAAGTTTGATTTCTATGTCTCTGAGTCTATTTCTGTCTTGTAAGTTTATTTGTAACTTTTTTTCAGATGTCACACTTAAGAAATATCATATATTTGTCCTTGTATGGCTTCAGTTCAGTTCAGTTCTGTTTCTCAGTCATGTCCGACTCTTTGTGACCCCATGAACCACAGCACATCAGGCCTCCCTGTCCATCACCTACTCCTGGAGTTTTACCCTTACTTCACTTAATATAATCGTCTTTAGATACATCCATGTTGCTGCAAATGGCATTGTATCATTCTTTTTAATGGCTTAGTAATATTCCATGGTTTATATATACCACATGTTCTTTATCCATTCATCTGTCAATGGCCATTTAGGTTGCTTCCATGTCCTCACTATTGTAAATAGTACTGCAGTGAACATTGAGGTACATATATCTTTTCAAATTATAGTTTTCTTTGGCTATATGGTCAGTAGGGGATTGAAGGATCATATAATAACTCTATTTTTTTAAGGAACTCTAGTTTTTTAAGGAATCTCTATACTCTTCTTCCTAGAGGCTGTACCAAATTACATTTTCACCAATACTGTAGGCAATTTTCAAGTCTGCTAGGGTTTTAATTTCCTTGAAGTCCCTGTAGAATCGCTGTGCACTTGTGTGTAGCCCCAGGATCAGCCAGAAGTATGTGAATACCTTGAATTATTTGATCTCCACTGTATAAACATACAGCCTAAACCTGGAATATGTTTTTCCCAACCACAACCTTTAATTCAGGACCACAGGGTTGATAATTGGTCCTTCTCCACTTATCCACCTCCAAAAAGTTACTTTCACTCCAATGCCATTGCCTATGGGCATTAACCATTGCTTCAAACTAAGTGATCTTTGCCATGGCAGAGAAGCTATTGATCCTTCAGGACAGTTCTGCTCTAGCAACACCCCTATAATCTAAATTTTAGTGATGAGAACATCACCGGGTCAAAATGCCACTAATTACTACCAGTCTGACTCAATACTGAGTACTTTATCAATTTCCAGAGCACCAAAATGGTGGTTTTGGGGGAGGAATTTGCTGATTATCTTACTGAACCATAGCCACTTTTCACTATTTTTCCAGTTGGTCTGTATGTCTAAAATTATCTCACAATAAAGTTTAATTAAAGTTTAATTAACTATGACATTCTTTCATGCTCTTTGGGGTGATGAAATCCTGGAACTAAGAACAAGCAGTTTTAGTAACTATGTGTAAAATTATGTTCTGCAGGGGTGAATTGTGTTACATACATTAATGCAGTAATAATAATACTCACTTTTTATTCTACTAAAGATCCTATTTTTCAGGGTATAAGAGAAGGCTTGGTATGAGAAGGGCTGCTACATTCTAAAGATAAATGTACAATTTCAGCTATGTACTGGTACCTCAGAATTTAACAATGTGAGATAAGAAAATTCTGAAGTGTATAAAAAATTAGTGAAACTGCACAGAATCACTTCTTGTCTCCTAGGAGATAAAACCCTATCCAGCCTATAATAAGATGGAAATTAATAGAGCTGTTGAATAATGAAGGAACACTAAAATCAGGAAGATTCTGGTGATGTTAAAGGGGTCCACAAAGATAGTGGTGAAATAAGGAGTGGGTCTGAGCATGGGGCTTTGGGAGAATGTATCTGAGAATCCCATCCAGATTTTTTAGTATCAAGACTCAAGAATCTAACTGACTGTGTTTGAACCCCAGCTTTGCCTCTTACTAGCTGTGTAATTATGATAGAGTTATTATGATAGAGTTATTTAAACTCTCAGTCTAAGTGTTTCCATACTTAAAATGGGGGTAAAATAGTACATTTATCATAGGAAATGATTACACAGTAAATATTCAACAATGTTGGCTATTATTATTGTGAGCCCAGTCCTGTTTTACATTGTATCCCAAAGACTCTAGGTCCTCAATCAGAGCTTGCATGCAAGTCATCAAGAGAGCTTACAGACCTACCTATGTGTCTTACTTTCCATAACAAAATCTCACAAACTTGGTGGCTTAACATAGTTCTGGAGGCTGAAAGTCTAAAATCTAGGCATCATCTGGATTCAGAGGGAGAGGCCAGGCTCCCTCTGAAACATATAAGGGAATACTTCTTTGTGTCTTCCTAGCTTCTGGTACTTTGCCTGTAACATTTGGTGTTTTTTGGCTTGCCACTCCATGACTCCAATCTCTATTTTATTGCCATATTGCTTTCTCCTGTATATCTTTGCCTCCCTATGATCATCTTTTTATAAAAACTCTAGTTATATTGGATTTGGGGCCCACTCTACTCCAATACATCCCTATCCTAACTAATTACATATGTAACAACCTTATTTCCAAATAAAAATCACATGCTGAGAAACTGGGAATTAAGACATCAACACTTTTTTTTTTTTATTAGTAGGTAGTAACACAATTCCACTCCAGTACTCTTGCCTGGAAAATCCCATGGATGGAGGAGCCTGATGGGCTGCAGTCCATGGGGTCGCTAAGAGTCGGACACGACTGAGCGACTTCACTTTCACTTTTCACTTTCATGCATTGGAGAAGGAAATGGCAACCCACTCCAGTGTTCTTGCCTGGAGAATCCCAGGGACGGGGGAGCCTGGTGGGCCGCCATCTATGGGGTCACACAGAGTCGGACACAACTGAAGCGACTTAGCAGCAACACAATTCAAAACATGCTGTTGAAGGGACTAACAACTTTTACAGCAGATGCAGAAAGAAATTTTATCTGCTCATCCCTTATCTGAGTAGGGCAGAGCCTCCAGAGAATTCAGCTGCCATTAAGCCCCGCCCCCACTCCAAAGGACTCTCTAGACAGGAAAGTTGCTGATCTTTACCATTGTAACTTTCCATGACAATTGCATAAGTGAGCTCTATCAGAACCTTCCATACTTCCTACAGAGCCCCTAAATCCCTTTCCAACAGCTTTAACCTCTACGTGTTCATAAAGCTACTTCTTTTGTGTGCTTTCACACATGTAAATAAACTTTATTATTTCTCTTATTAATCAGTCCATTGACAGATGCAAGAAGCAATTATGTGTTGGTGTACAACAATCCCATAACTCACTTGGCTTAAAGCAACACATTGTTGTCACTGCTTACAGGGTTCTGGGCAGCAGGTCAGAGCCTTCACCTTCCGCTTGACTCACTGGAGTTAGCTGTGTGTTTGGTAAGTTGGGAAGATGTATGGTTCTCCTGAAATTGCCTGTACTTTCTTATGTGTCTGGAGGTCACTTGTCTAAGCTGAAGCTCTCAACCATCTTTCTCTTTTCTCACCTTTAACGAGCTATCCCAGGCTTGTTCTAATGAGTTCTAAGAAAGAGATCCTAAATGTTTAAGGCCTCTTGAATTATATGCTCAAAACTGACATTCCATCACCTATATCACATTTTATGGGCCAAAGAAAGCTCAAGGCCAGCCCAGATTTAAGGATGTGAGAAATACATTCCACTTCTTGATGGCAGAATTACATATTCAGATTGAAAAGGGCATGGATATGAGAAAGGAATTGGAGCTATCTATGTAATCATTTTATACTAATATTTATAGCCTGAAGAGTGCATCAGGGGTTGGCAAGTGTTTCTTTAAAGATACAGAAATAGTAAATATTTTGGACTTGTGAGCTATGTACATTTTCTGTTGTCATTGCTTCTACTTCTCTGCTTTAAGTATTTTAATAATTATTATTAATAAATTTAATATTATTCAATAATTAATTTTTAATAATTGTAATTATTTTTATAAGATGTGTCTTTTGTAAATATTTTCTCCAAATTGATAGATTAGCTTCTCATTTTAATGACAGTAAAATGTCTGTCTGCAATGTGGGAGACCAAGGTTTGACCCCTGGGTTGGGAAGATCCCCTGGAGAAGGAAATGGCAACCCACTCCAGTACTCTTGCCTGAAAAATCCCATGAACAGAGGAGCCTGGTAGGCTACCGTCCATACGGTCACAAAAAGGAGGACAACACTGAGCGACTTCACTTTCTACTGACTCTGTCTTTCATGGAGCAGAAGTTTTAATTTTATTGAAGTCCAATTTACTAGTTTTTTTTTTTTTTTCATGGATCTTGCCTTTGACCTTTATCTAAAAAGTTGGCACCATATCCAAGGTCATCTAGATTTTCTTCTAGATTATCTTCTAGGAAATTTATAGTTTTGCATTTTGCATGTAGCTTTATAATCTATTTTGAGTTAAATTTTGTGAAGGGTGTGACATTTGTGTCTATATCCATTTTTCTTTTTCTTTTACAGTTGTTCCAGTAACATTTATTGAAAGGATTGTTTTTGCTCCATTGTATTCCTTTGTACTCCATTGACAAATGTCAGTTACTATATTTACATCTAATTCTGCAATCTCTTTCCTGTTCCATTGATCTAGTTTTTAAATTATTTATCAAACACCACATTGTTTTAGCTATTGTAGCTTTATAGTAAGTCTTGAAATTGAGTTGTGGCAGCCTTCCAACTTCGTTGTTCTCTTTCAATATAATGTTGTCTATTTTGGATCTTTTGCATCTCCATATAAACTTCAGAATCAATTTGTTGATATCTATTTTGTCAGATACATAATTTGCAAATATTTTCTCCCATCCACTAGTTGCTTTCTCATTGTGTTGATGGTTTACTTTGCTATGAAGAAGGTTTTAAGTTTGATGTCATGTCACTTGCTTCATTCTCCTTTTTTTGAAAAATAATTTTGCCATCAAATACAAAGAATCATTGCCAAGACATGTCAAGGGGTTACCACCTGTTTTCTTCTACAAGTTTTATGATTTTAGGTTAGGTCTTACATTAAAGTCTTTAATCCATTTTGGGTTGATTTTTATGCATGTATAAGATAGTAGTCCAATTTCATTCTTTCTCATGTGACTGTCTAGTTTTTCCAACACTATTGTAGTGGTTTTTCCCCCTTGTATATTCTTGATTTCTTTGTCATAAATTAGTTGATCATGTACACATAACTTTAGACTTTCTGTTCTGTTCCATTGATCTGTGTATCTGTTTTTATGCCAATAACATTCTGTTCTGATTACTATCAGATCAGATCAGATCAGATCAGTCGCTTAGTCGTGTCCGACTCTTTGCGACCCCATGAATTGCAGCACACCAGGCCTCCCTGTCCATCACCAACTCCCGGAGTTCACTCAGACTCACATCCATCGAGTCAGTGATGCCATCCAGCCATCTCATCCTCTGTCATCCCCTTCTCCTCCTGCCCCCAATCCCTCCCAGCATCAGAGTCTTTTCCAATGAGTCAACTCTTCACATGAGGTGGCCAAAGGACTGGAGTTTCAGCTTTAGCATCATTCCTTCCAAAGAAATCCCAGGGCTGATCTCCTTCAGAATGGACTGGTTGGATCTCCTTGCAGTCCAAGGGACTCTCAAGAGTCTTCTCCAACACCACAGTTCAAAAGCATCAATTCTTCGGCACTCAGGTTTCTTTATAATCCAACTCTCTCATCCATACATGACCACAGGAAAAACCATAGCCTTGACTAGATGAACCTTTGTTGGCAAAGTAATGTCTCTGCTTTTGAATATGCTGATCTAGGTTGGTCATAACTTTCCTTCCAAGGAGTAAGCGTCTTTTAATTTCATAGCTGCTTTGTAATATAGTTTGAATCTAGGGAGTGTAATACCTCTAACTTAGTTTTTTTTTTTTTAATTTTGTTTTGTTTTTTTTAGTTTCTTTTGTAATACCATACAAATTTTAGAACTGTATTTTTGTTCTATTTCTGTGGCAAAGGCCATTGGAATTTTGATAGGGATTGCATAAATCTATAGATAGCTTTACACAGAATGGACATTTTAGTAATGCTAGTTCTTCCAGTCCATGAACACAGAATATTTTTCCACTTGTTTTTTGTGCTTCTTCAACTTATTTTATCAGTCTTATATATTTCAATATACATACATTTCTCCTCCTTGGTTAAATGTATTCATAACATTTTATTCTTTTTAATGGGATTATAAATTAGACTTCTTAAATTTATTTTTAATTGGAAGATAATTGCTTTACAATGGTGTGTTGTTTTCTGCAGTACAACAACATGATTCAGCTGTAAGTATACATGCATTCCCTCCCTCTTGAGCCTGCCTCCCCTGTCCCCATCCCAGTCCTCTAGGTCATCACAAAGCACTGGGTTAGTGCCTGTGCTATAGAGCCGTTTCCCATTGGCTATTTATTTTACTCAGGGTAGCGTGTATATGTCAGTGCTACTCTCTCAATCACCCCACCCTCTCATTCCCCCACTATGTCCACAAGTCTGTTCTCTACATTTGGGTCTCTATTTCTGCCCTGTAAATGGATTCATCAATACTATTTTCATAGATTATATATATGCATTAACATAAGATATTTGTAGTTTGTTTCTGACTTGCTTCTTCACTCTGTATAAAAGACTCTAGGTTCATCCACTTCACTATAATTAACTCATATCTGAGTAATATTCCATTGTATATATGTACCACAACTTCTCTATCCATTCATCTGTCAGTGGACATCTGGATTGCTTCTATGTCCTGGCTACTGTAAATAATGCTGCTATGAACATTGGGGTACATGTGTCTTTTTGGATTATGGCTTTCTCTGGATATATGCCCAGGAGTGAGATTGCTGGATCATATGATAGCTCTATTTTTAGTTTTTAAAGAAATCTCCATGCTATTCTTCATAGTGGCTATATCGATTTACATTTCCACAACACTGTAAGAGGGTTCCTATTTCTCTCCATCCTCTTCAGCATTTATTGTTTGTAGATTTGTTGATAATGGCCATTCTGACTGGTGTGAGATGATACTTCATTATACTTTGATTTGAACTTTTTTTTTTTTTAATAATGAACACTGTTGAGCATTTTTTCATAGGTTTGTTGGCCATCTGTTTGATCTCTTGCATTCCTATATACTAACAACAAAAATCAGAAAGAGTAATTAGGGAAATAATCCCATTAACCATTGCAACAAACAAATAAAATACCTAGGAATAAACCTATCTAAGGAGACAAAAGACCTATATGCAGAAAACTATAAGACATGTATGAAAGAAATTAAAGACACAAACAGATGGAGAGATATACCATGTTTTTAGATTGGAAGAATCAACATTGTCATACTAACTATACTACCCAAAGCAACCTTTGAACTCAATGCCATTCCCATAAAATTACCAATGACATTTTTCACAGAATTAGAATAAAAACTTTTACAATTTGCATGGAAACACAAGAGACCCTGAATAGCCAAAGAAATCTTGAGAAATAAAAATGGAGCTGGAGGAATCAAGCTTCCTCGCTTCAGACTATACTGCAAAGCTATAGTAATCAAGATACTATGGTATGGCACAAATATAGAAATATAGACTAATGGAACAAGACAGAAAGCCCAGAGATTGACCTGCACACCTATGGGCATCTTATGTTTGACAAAGGAGGTAAGAATATATAATGGAGAAAAGACAGCCTCTTCAATAAGTGATGCTGGGAAAACTGGACAAGTTACATGTAAAAGAATAAAAATTAGAATGCTTCCTAGCATTATTAACAAAAATAAACTCAAAATCGATTAAAGACCCAAATGTAAGGCCACACACTATAAAACTTTTAGAGGAAAACAGGTAGAGTACTCTGTGATATAAATTGCGGAAGATCCTCTCTGACCCACTTTCTAGAGCAATGGAAATGAAAACAAAAGTGAACAAATGGGACCTAATTAACCTTAAAAGCTTTTGTACAGAAAATGAAGCTACAAGCAAGATGAAAAGGCAACATTCAGAATGGGAGAAACTAATACAAATGAAGCAACTGACAAAGGCTTAATCTCCAAAATATATAAGGAATTTATGTAGCTCAATATCAGAGAAACAAATAACTCAACCAAAAAAAAAAAATGTGCAAAAGTCTTAAATAGATATTTCTCCAAAGAAGACATACAAATAGCCAATAAATTATATTTTTTAAAATGTATCTTTCTATTTCCATTTTTTTAAGGAATCTCCACACTGTTCTCCATAATGGCTGTACTAGTTTGCAATCCCATCAACAGTGTAAGAGGGTTCCCTTTTCTCCACACCCTCTCCAGGATTTATTGTTTGTAGACTTTTGGATAGCAGCCATTCTGACTGGCGTGAAATGGCACCTCACTTTGGTTTTGATTTGCATTTCTCTGATAATTAGTGATGTTGATCATCTTTTCATGTGTTTGTTAGCCACCTGTATATCTTCTTTGGAGAAATGTCTATTTAGTTCTTTGGCCCATTTTTTGATTGGGTCATTTATTTTTCTGGAGTTGAGCTGCAGGAGTTGCTTGTATATTTTTGAGATTAATTCTTTATCAGTTGCTTCATTTGCTATTATTTTCTCCCATTCTGAAGGCTGTCTTTTCACCTTGCTTATAGTTTTCTTTGTTGTGCAGAAGCTTTTAACTTTAATTAGGTCCCATTTGTTTATTTTTGCTTTTATTTCTAATATTCTGGGAGGGGGATCATAGAGGATCCTGCTGTGATTTATGTCAGAGAGTGTTTTGCCTTTGTTCTTCTCTAGGAGTTTTATAGTTTCTGGTCTTACATTTAGATCTTTAAGCCATTTTGAGTTTATTTTTGTGTATGGTGTTAGAAAGTGTTGTAGTTTCATTTTTTTACAAGTGGTTGACCAGTTTCCCCAGCAGCACTTGTTAAAAAGATTGTCTTTTCTCCACTGCATATTCTTGCCTCCTTTGTCGAAGATAAGTTGTCCTTAAAAAACTGGAAATAGAACTGCCATATGACACAGCAGTCCTACTGCTGGGCGTACACATCAAGGAAACCAGAATTGAAAGAGACATGTGTACCCCAGTGTTCATTGCAGCACTGTTTGTAATAGCCAGGACATGGAAGCAACCTAGATGTCCATCAGCAGACAAATGGATGAAAAAGCTGTGGTGCATATACACAATGGAGTATTACTCAGCCATTAAAAAGAATACATTTGAATCAGTTCTAATGAGGTGGATGAAACTGGAGTCTATTATACAGAGTGAAGTAAGGCAGAAAGAAAAACACCAATACAGTATACTAATGCATATATATGGAATTTAGAAAGGTGGTAATGATAACCCTGTATGCGAGACAGCAAAAGAGACACAGATGTATAGAACAGTCTTTTGGACTCTGTGGGAGAGGCCATGGGTGGGATGATTTTGGACAATGGCACTGAAACATGTATAATATCATATGTGAAACAAATCACCAGTCCAGGTTCCATGCATGATACAAAATGCTCGGAGCTGGTGCACTGGGATGACCCAGAGGGATGGAATGGGGAGGCAGGTGGGAGGGGGGTTCAGGATGGGCAACATGTGTACACCCATGGCAGATTCATGTTGATGTATGGCAAGACCAATACAATATTGTAAAGTAATTAGCCTTCAATTGAAATAAATAAATTTATATTAAAAAATAATAAAAATAAAAAATAAAGAAATTTTAAAAAAGAGAAAACAAAAAAAATGTATCTTTCTGATAGTTCTGACAACTCATTATTAGTATACATGCTAGTTACTCTTCAAAGACTTCTATGCTATGCTAAATAGGAATGCTGAGAATGGGCACTCTGATTTTAGAGGACAAGCTTTCAGATCTTCACCACTGAGTATGATGATAGCCCATATTATCATTGATTTTCACAAAAAGCCTTTATTATGTTGAGGTATATTGCCTCTAAACCAACTTTACTGAGGGTTTTTTTTTTTTAACATAAAAAGATCTTGAATTTTGTCATAAATTTTTTGCAACTATTGGGATGATCCAGTGATTTTTATCCTTCATTTTGTTTATGTGATGTATCATACTGAGTAATTTGCAGATATTGAGTCATCCTTCCATTTCTGGATTAAATCCCACTTGGTCGTGATGTATAATCCTTTTACTGTAATGTTTAATTTAGTTTGCTAATATTTTGTTGAAGAATTTTGTATCTATTTTCATCAGAGATTTTGGCCTCTAGTTTTCTTTTCTTATAGCTGACTCATTTGAAAAGACCCTGATGCTGGGAAAGATTGAAGGCAGAAGGAGAAGGGGATGATGGAGGATGAGACGGTTGGATGGTATCACCGACTCAATGGACATGTGTTTGGGTAGGATCTGGGAGTTGGTGATAGACAGGGAGGTCTGGTGTGCTGTAGTTCATGGGATCACAAAAAGTCAGACATGACTGAGCAACTGAACTGAACAAATGGCAATCTTGCCTGATTTTGGTGTCAGGGTAATGTTGACCTCAAAAAATGATTTTGGAAGTGTTTCCTTATATTTTTTGGAGGAGAGTGAGAAATACTGATATTAATTATATTTTAAATGTTTGGTGTAGATACACTTTAAAATATTTTTGATTTTCTTTCTAGTAAGATCTCTTTCTCCAGAAAAAACATCAGAAATATTAATTTATCATTTTGTCATGTTTATATGCATGCATACATATGCACATCTACACACATCTTTACCAAGTTTCTACCCTCCATCTTATGTGTTTATGTCTTCTTGACTGAGTAAAAAGTCAAATATAGTTCTCATAAATTAGCATATGTGACAGAGAGATTGTAATTCCACTATAATCAGTGGAAAGTGTAAAGAGAAGGCACATTTGAAAGAGAGATATTGAGCTTTATCTTTGAATTTCAGGTGCTTCTAAGACATCTAGCACTTAATAAACATATACACATATATAAATCCAGAATATAAGTCTGTAAAAGAAGTTACAAATTTAGAGATAAGATAATAAGTAGTTATGAACATTTAGAGGAAATGCAAACATTCAGGCATAAAAATATCCTAAACCTCAGAAATGTTTATGTCAGTCACCTATAGAAAATTAAGGGTTAACTGTAAGGCATTAGAAATTTATTAGAAGTATTTTAACAAAAAGAATCTAGTAAGAAGACTTCTATCTCAGCTGATGATCATCATTTAGTGTACTACAGATTGTAATCATGACAATAAGAGCGGAACACAAATAACAGGATAAATATTCAATAGGAAGATATGACACTGTCATTATCTACAGACAGTAAAATATTCAGTGAAAAAATCCTTGGTAAAGCAACTGAAAAGGAACTAGTTTCTGAGATGGTTAGGTATAAGAGAACTTCTGTACATTCCCTACTTTTCTGTTCTAACTGAAGAAAACAAATATGAAAATTTATCATGTGGCAACAGTTAGAAATAGACATAGAACAATAAACTGGTTTAAAACTGGGAAAGGAAAACAACTCTGTATATTGTTATCCTGTTTTTTAACTTATATGCAGAGAACATCACACAGAATGCCAGGCTCCATGAGTCACAAGCTAAAATCAAGTTTGCCAGGAGAAGTATCAACAGTCTCAGATATGCAGATGTTACCGTTCTAATGGTAAAAAGTGCAGAGGAACTAAAGAGCCTCTTGATGAGAGTGAAAGAAGAGAATGAAAAACTGGCTTAAAACTCAACATGAAAAACTAAGGTCATGGCATTCAAGTCCCATCACTTCATGCAAATAGATGGGGGAAAAATGGAAGCAGTGACAGATTTTATTTTCTTGGCTCTAAAATCACTGTGGATGGTGACTGCAACCATGAAAATAAAAGATGCTTGCTCCTTGGAAGAAAAACTGTGATAAACCTAGAAAGCATATTAAAAAGCAAAAACATCAGTTAGCTGACAGAAGTCTGTATAGTCAAAGTTACAATTTTTCCAATAGTCATGTATGGATATGAGAGTTGGACCATAAAGAAGGCTGAGTGCAGAAGAATTAATGCCTTTGAATTGTCATGCTGGAGAAGATTCTTGAGAGTCAACTAGATCACAAGGAGATCAAACCAGTTAAGCTTAAAGGAAATCAACCCTGAATATTCATTGGAAGGACAGATGATGAAACTGAAGTTCCAATACTTTGGCCACTTGATGTGAAGAGCTGACTCATTAGAAATGACCTTGGTCCTGGAAAAGATTAAATGCAAAAGAAGAGGGCGACAGAAGATGAAATGGTTAGATAACATCACTGACTCAGTGGACATGAAACTGAGCAAAGTCCAGGAGATAGTGAAGGACGGGGAAGCTTGGCATGCTGCAGCCCATGGGGTTGCAAAGTCAGACACGACTTAGCAACTGAGCAGCAACTACTACTACAGTATCTTTTATAGATACTACACCCCATCATCTACCTATAAATACAAGAAGAACCACTGATGAAGCAGAGAAGAGAAATGAACATTCTCACAATTATGTGTCAAGACATTTAACCCACTCAAAGCAATTAATAGAAATATTGAAGAATTTCAATTCTTCAAGTATAAAATAATTGAACAACACACTCAGCAAAAGGACCTAATTGACCTAATTTTTACTGCAGGAAACTAGAGCAAGAAAAGAAAAAGAAATTTAAAGCATATAAAAGAAAGGGAGTACTGATAAACCTTGAGGATGTTGCAGGTTTTGTTCCAGACCACTGCAATAAACCAAGTCACACATATTTTTTTGATTTCTCAGTGTATATAAAAGTTATGTTTATATTATACAATCTCTATTAAGTCCAAAAAAACTGAATCTAAACCTGAATCTAAATATGCTGATTTTATTGCTAAAAATGCTAACCATCATCTAAGCCTTCAGAGAATTGTAATCTCTATCTATAAATACAAGGTACATAGAGACACAGTGAACAAATGCTGTTGGAAGAATTGCACCAATAGATTTGCTTGCCACAAGGTTGCCACAAACCTTCAATTTGTAAAAAATACAATATTTGCAAAGTAAAATAAAGCAAAGCGTAATTAAACCAAGCAAATTTATAATAAAGATAAAAGTAAAAATCAATGAAATTGAAAATAAGAACAATAGAGTAAGCTAATGAAACAAAAAGCTGGTTCTTTGAAAAAAATCCAAAAAATCAGCAAACATCTAACAAGACTGACAAAGAAGATACGAATGACTGATGTCAGAAATGAAACATGGGGTATTAGTACCATTAGACTTCAAAAGGATGATGGAATACTACCCGAAACTCGACACACGTTCTTCGACAACCGCAATGAAATGGGTCAACCTCTCAGAAAGTACAGACTATTGTAACACAAAAAGTATAAAAAAGATTATTGCTAAATCTATAAGACAATTAAATTAATAATTTAAAACCTCTCCAAAAAAAGATATTCTGCCCAAGTGGTTTCATTGATTATTATACTAAAAGTAAAGAAGAATGAATACGATTTTTTACACAATGCATTCCAGAAAACAAGAGAAGTGTGAACACTTGCCAACTCATTTTACAATATCAGCATCACCATCGAACAAATAAAGGACAAGAAAAGTACAATAGAAAAATGATGTATAGAACAGGCTTTGGACTCTGTGGGAGAGGGAGAGGGTGGGAAGATTTGGGAGAATGGCATTAATTAAAAAAAAAAAAGTCATCCATAATTTTACCACTCAAATACAACCATCATGTAGTATGTTAGTGCATTTCCTTTCAGTTTCTCCCCTGCATGCACCTGTTTTCTCTTAAATATAATTACAGCTTTAATGTTGCTACACCTTTCGGTCTGCATGTTTACCTAAGGCAATAATAAAAACACTTACTACTTATGAAAAAAAAAAAAAACTTAAAAAAAATGTGAAATAAAAGGAAAGAATCTTTTACTGCAAAAAAAAAAATTAAAAAAAATAAATAAATAAAAGCCTACAAAAAAAAAAAGAAAAATGATAAATGTGTCTCATGAATTTGGTCGCAGAAACCCTCAACAAGTTGCTGAGTATAGTAATTTGTGTATTGTGTGTGTATATATTATATTATTATATATGTATTATATATATACATATATATAATATATATATAATACAATATTATTCTAATGTATTGCTTCATATTATTATAATTATTATAATGTATATATATATATGTATATATACATATATATATAATGTATATATATACACATATATATACAAGTGATACTTGTTCCAGCTCTGGAAATTGTTCAACCTCTAAAAAAAATCAATGTATCCACCAGATCAAAAAAAGACAAAGTAATCCAACAGACTATAGAAGAACCATTATAAGATCATATCACCTGACATAGAATAATTTTGACAAAATGCAATATGCATTCACAATAAAAGCTCTCATCAGCTTAGCAAAGGTAGGATGATCTCAAAATGATAATGAGCATCTACAAAAATCCATACAGTAACATCACTCATAGGGTAATAAAAGACTTAAGCTTATCCTTAGGATCAGAAACAAAGAAATAATCTTCATTCCCATCTGTTTTATTAAGTGCAGTACTAGAAATTATAGGAAGCACAATAAGGAAAGGAAGGAAGTAAAAGGAAAAGAAGAAATAAAACTTCCTCTCTTTGCAGGTGACATGATTGTCTCTGTACAAAATCCCAAGGAATCTACAAAAAAGAAAAAAAAACTGTTAGAATTAATAAGTGAATACAAGCAATCTCACTGGATACAAGATCAGCACACTAAAATCATTTGAATTCTATTGATGAAAGAACATTTATATTTTAAGGCTGGACATGTAAAACTAAACATAAAATCCTCTGTGTGTATGTTCAGACCCCCTCCCTTTCTCCCTAATGTGCAGTGTGCATCTTCACTACATACTAATCAGACCTCCTCAAAGGTGGGAGTGACTGCTTGACTGTAAATATCAATCTTTGTCTTTCTTCTGACACTAGCAGAGTAACTTCTTTAAAATATAGTGTTCATTCCCAACTCTTTAGGGGGTCATGATGACCTGCTGATCTCTTTGTACATGTTTTCCTGGACTATGTATCCTTGAACTTTATGTAAAATATCAGTATGTCATTTTGATGTGAGATCCTTTGTCTCAAAATTGTATATGACTGTGCCTTTGGCGTCTAACAGCCGAAACAATTCCAAAAGCTTTTTGAGAGTCTGCTTCCTGGATTATAACCCTCAGTTCAGTTCAGTTCAGTTCAGTTGCTCAGTCGTGTCCGACTCTGCGAGCCCATGAATCACAGCATGCCAGGCCTCTCTGTCCATCACCAACTCCCGGAGTTCACTCAGACTCACGTCCATCGAGTCAGTGATGCCATCCAGCCATCTCATCCTCTGTCATCCCCTTCTCCTCCTGTCCCCAATCCCTCCCAGCATCAGAGTCTTTTCCAATGAGTCAACTCTTCGCATGAGGTGGCCAAAGTACTGGAGTTTCAGCTTTAGCATCATTCCTTCCAAAGAAATCTCAGGGCTGGTCTTCTTCAGAATGGACTGGTTGGATCTCCTTGCAGTCCAAGGGATTCTCAAGAGTCTTCTCCAACACCACAGTTCAAAAGCATCAATTCTTCGGTGCTCAGCCTTCCTCACAGTCCAACTCTCACATCCATACATGACCACGGGAGAAACCATAGCCTTGACTAGACGAACCTTTGTTGGCAAAGTAATGTCTCTGCTTTTGAATATGCTATTTAGGTTGGTCATAATTTTCCTTCCAAGGAGTAAGCGTCTTTAATTTCATGGCTGCAATCACCATCTGCAGTGATTTTGGAGCCCCCCAAAATAAAGTCTGACACTGTTTCCACTGTTTCCCCATCTATTTCCCATGAAGTGATGGGACCAGATGCCATGATCTTCGTTTTCTGAATGTTGAGCTTTAAGCCAACTTTTTCACTCTCCACTTTCACTTTCATCAAGAGGCTTTTGAGTTCCTCTTCACTTTCTGCCATAAGGGTGGTGTCATCTGCATATCTAAGGTTATTGATATTTCTCCTGGCAATCTTGATTCCAGCTTGTGTTTCTTCCAGTCCAGCGTTTCTCATGATGTACTCTGCATATAAGTTAAATAAATAGGGTGACAATATACAGCCTTGACAAACTCCTTTTTTTATTTGGAACCAGTCTGTTGTTCCATGTCCAGTTCTAACTGTTGCTTCCTGACCTGCATCAAATTTCTCAAGAGGTAGATGGTTCAAATAAAATTCCTTTTTCAATTCTTAACTTGATAGTTAATTGCTTTTTTTGCTGACACAATAAATTAACAATAAACATGTGAAAAATGAGATTGAAAAGACAACGCTGTTTACAATTACCTCAAAATTAATGAACTACTTAGGGATAGATATAACAAAACAGACCTATATGCTGATTATGAGAAAATGCTAGTGAAATAAATAAAACATCTAAATAAATGGAGAAACATGTTCTGTTAATGGATTGAGGACTCAGCACACTAAAGATGTCAGTTCTTTCCAAATTGACCTAACTTTTAATCCAATCCTATTGAAATCCCAGCAATGACTTTTATTAACATAGATACTCTTACTGTAAAATTTATAAAGAAAAGCACAGGTTCTGGAATAGCCTTTTTTTTTAATGAAGAATGAAGTAGGAGTACATCCTCCCAAGAAGGTATACAGATGGCAAATAGCATATAACAAGATGTTCAATATTATTAGCCATCAGGGAAATGCAAACAAACTACAGTGAGATATCACTATACATCTGTAAGAATGGTTAAAATAAAAATAATAAAAATGACAATTTCTGGCAAAGATGCAAAGAAACTGGGTCACTCATGTTGCTGGTGGGGATGCATACAGCTACTCCAGATAATAGCTTGACATTTTCTTATAAAATTAAACATGTGATTACCATATAACCTTGCAATTGTGCTCTTGAGCATTATCTTAGAAAAACAGACCTACAAACACAGAAATCCGTACACAAATATTTATAGTAGTTTTATTCATAATGCTCAGAAACTGGAAACAGGTCAAATGTCATTCAATGGGTAAATGGTTAAACAAGCTGTCATAGATGTATAGAAGGGAACACTATTCAGAATTCAAAATTAATGAATTATCAATAAATGCAGCAATTTGGATGAATCTTCAGGTGAGTGAAAAAGACATTTCAATAAGATTATATAATGTATGATTCTACTGATATAAAAATTTTGAAATGACAATATTTAGAAGTTTAGCACAGATTAGTGGTTGTCAGGGTAGAGGATTTGGGTGCGGTTGGCTGAAAAAGGATTTGGGCTTCCTGGGTAGTGCCAGTGATAAAAAACCCACCTGCCACTGCTGGAGACACAAGCTCAGGTGTGGCTTCCCTTGTCGGAGAAGGTAATGGCAACCCACTCCAGTACACTTGCCTGGAAAATCCCATGGACAGAGGAGCCTGGTAGGCTGCAGTCCATGGGGTCGCTAAGAGTCGAACACAACTGAAGCGATAGCAGCAGCAGCAGCAGTGGCTTCCCTTGTAGCTCAGTCTATAAAGAATCTGCCTACAATGCAGGAGACTGGGGTTTGATTCTTGGATTAGGAAGATCCCTTGGAGAAGGGCATGGCAACCCACTCTAGTATTGTTGCTCGGAGAATCCCATGAACCGAGGAGCCTGGCAGGTTACAGTCCATAGGGTCCAGATAAGTCAGACATGACTGAAGCAACTTAGCACGCAGGCACTGCTATAAAAGGATAGCACACTAGATCCTTCCAGTGATGCAAAGATTTTGTAACTTGACTATAGTGTTAATATCTTGATTGTGATACTGTGCTATAATTTTGCAAGATATTATTTGTGTAAACAACAGTATGGGAAAGACTAGAGATCTCTTCAAGAAAATTAGAGAGAAGGAACATTTCATGCAAAGATGAGCACAATAAAAGACAGAAATGGTGCAGACCTAACAGAAGCAGAAGATATTAAGAAGAGGTGACAAGAATACACAGAAGAACTGTACAAAAAAGATCTCATGACCCAAATAACCACAATGATGTGATCACTCACCAAGAGCCAGACATCCTGGAATGCGAAGTCAAGTGGGCCTTAGGAAGCATCACTACAAACAAAGCTAATGGAGTAATGGAGTTCCAGTAGAGCTATTTCAAATCCTGAAAGATGATGTTGTGAAAGTGCTGCACTCAATATGCCAGCAAATTTGGAAAACTCAGCAGTGGCCATAGGACTGGAAATGGTCAGTTTTCATTCCAACCCCAAAGAAAGGCAATGCCAAAGAATGTTCAATCTACTGCACAATTGAACTCATCTCACATGCTAGTAAAGTAATGGTCAACATTCTCTAAGCCAGGCTTCAACAGTACGTGAACCATGAATTTGCAGATGTTCAAGATGGATTTATAAAAGGCAGAGGAACCAGAAATCAAATTGCCAACATCCATTGGATCATCGAAAAACAAGAGGGTTCCAGAAAAACATCTACTTTTGCAGTATTGAATACACCAAAGCCTTTGACTGTGTGGATCACAACAAACTGTGGAAAATTCCTAAAGAGATGGGAATATCAGACCAGCTGGCCAGCCTCCTGAGAAATCTGTATGCAGCTCAAGAAGCAACAGTTAGAACTGGATATGGAACAACAGACTGGTTCCAATTCGGGAAAGGAGTATGTCAAGGCTGTATATTGTCACCCTGCTTATTTAACTTATGTACAGAGTACATCATGTGAAATGCCAAGCTGGATGAAGCACAAGCTGGAAACAAGATCCTGGGAGAAATATCAATAACCTCAGATATTCAGATGACACCACCCTTATGGCAGAAAATGAAGAAAAACTAAAGAGCCTCTTGATGAAAGTGAAAGAGCAGAATGAAAGCGTTGGCTTAAAACTCAAGATTCAGAAAACTAAGATCATGGCATCCAGTCCCATCACTTCATGGCAAATAGCTGGGGAAACAATGGAAACAGTGAGAGACTTTATTTTGGGGGGGCTCCCAAATCACTGCAGATGGTGACTGCAGTCATGAAATTAAAAGATGCTTGCTCCTTGGCTATGACCAAACTAGATAGCATAGTAAAAAACAGAGACATTATTTTGCCAACAAATGTCTGACTAGTCAAAGCTATGGTTTTTCCAGTAGTCATGTATGAATTTGAGAGGTGGACTATAAAGAAAGCTGAGCACTGAAGAATTGATGCTTTTGAACTGTGGTGTTGGAGAAGACTCTTGAGAGTCCCTTGGACTGCAAGGAGATCCAACCAGTCCATCCTAAAGGAGATCAGTCCTGAATATTCATTGGAAGGACTGATGCTGAAGCTGAAACTGCCACCTGATGTGAAGAAACAACTCATTAGAAAAGACCCTGATGCTGGGAAAGATTGAAGGTGGGTGGGGAAACGGATAACAGAGGTTGAGATGGTTGGATGGCATCACCAAAGTGATGGATATGATTTTGAGTAGGCTCTGGGAGTTGGTGATGGACAGGAAAGCCTGGCATGCTGCAATCCATGGGTTCGCAAAGAGTCGGACATGACAGAGATTGAACTGAACTGATTTGTGTAAACTGGCTAGCAATACACAGGACTTCTTTATAATAATTTTTTCAAATCTATGCAAATGTATGCTTATCTAAAAATAAAAAGTTTAAAGAAGGATACTTGAAGTAGACAAACACCAACATCTTTCATGGGGACTTTGTTTCTTTCCATGATCCAAGTCATTGTATATCCAAGTCATTAATGAGAAGGAACTTGAGTTGACCCCTCAGTAAACTGGTATGTATTCCTGGAAATCGCTGGAATGCTAACTCATCCTTGGATTATCTAGGATGCACTATTTTAAGTCTTTAAGTTTCCTTCTGTGAGCATCTTTTTGAGGAAAGAGAAGGAATACTTTCTGAGTATATTGGGAGGTGAGATAAGGATGTAAAAATGTGTTTAGTAATGCCTCCTTGGCTACAAGTTCTAACTCTGATAAGCTACAAAATGGGATCACAGGGTATTCTAAAATAAGATGATTATCTTTACATCTCTGGTATAATATTTTAACACTTCCATACAGTATAAATAAAAGCAGATTTATTTTTTTTACTTTAAATGTAATTTAAAAGAGATTCTGTGATTTGGCCTAACAAAAACAGTTACAAATGAGGAATAAAGATGTATATTTTTTTAAACTTAATCTGGCAGATGAAATGAAGAATGATGGAATGTCTCATTTTCTCACTTATCTCCTTCCCTTTCTCCCCTACTTCTTCTTCTACATAGATATTCATAGACATTTAGCAAAAAACGAACACACATTTGAGGTTTCCTTCCTAATTCAAGTAAGGCCGTTTGCACAATACATTACTAAGGTGTGGATGTATTCAAATTGAAATTTGTTCTTACTTTCATGAGCCAGGGAAATGTAGCTCTATGTGGTTGCTTAATACAATGAATCTTATTTTGTTGAAAGCAAAGATGTTATAGACAGGTGAATTCAAATAGGCAAACTTTTCTTCTGTTTATTTAATCAACCCCTTCTCCTGCGTCCATTCCCTGCCAACAACTGCTCTGAATTCTATTCTACAGTTTTGCCTTTTTCGAATGCTATATAAATGAAATCCTATAGGATGTAGCCTTGGTATAATTAATTTGAGGTTCATCTATGATATGTGTGTCAGTAGTGTGTTCTTTTTAGTTCTGGGTAGCGTTACTTGGAGGGCTTCCCCAGTAGCTCAGCTGATAAAGTATCTGCCTGCAATGCAGGATACCCTGGTTCAATTCTTGGATCAGAAGGTTCCCCTGGAGAAGGATAGGCTGCCCACTCCAGTATTCTTTGGCTTCCCTGGTGGCTCAGATGTAAAGAATCTGCCTGCAATGTGGGAGGCCTGGGTTCAATCCCTGGGTTGGGAAAATCCCCTGGAGGAAGGCATGATAACCCATTCCAGTATTCTTTGCTGGTGAATCCCCATGGACACAGGACCCTGATGGGCTACAGTCCCCGGGGACATGACTGAGTGATTAAGCAGAGCATGACACAGCACAGCATTACTTAGAATGAATTTACAGCAGTTTATTCTTCAGTTAAAAGACATTTCCAATACATCCAGCTTTTGGCAAGATAAAGACAGCCACTATAAACATTTGCGTATAGATTTTAAGTAAACTCAAGATTTCATTTCTCTTGGGAAAATACTTAGAAAAGTATTTTAAAAACTTAGGTCATATGGTATGTGCTTGTAAGAAATTGGCAAACTGTTTTCCAAAGTGGTGGTATCATTTTGCATTCACACGGGCAATAAATGAGGGTTCCAGTTGCTCTGCCTACTCTGTCAATGTGCAGAGCTTGGTAGTCATGATTGTTGTCATTCTCAAAAGTATTTTATCTTATTTTTTTTAATTTTACTATCTTGTTATTTTTTTGACATCCATATCTCTTTTTTTATGAAGTATGTATTCAGATCTTTTGTACCATTCATAGTTGGATTGTTTGTTTTCATATTATTAAATTTGAATTAATTATTTATGCATTCTGGATATAAATCCTTTATTAGACATCTGTTTGGGAAATTCTTTAGTTCAGTCCATGACTTGTTTTATACTCAGCAATGTCTTTCAATGAAAAAAGATTTAAATTTTAGCTAAGCCCCCTTAATTTTTCTTATTATTTAAGGGAATGAATTTGATAGCCAGTCTATGATGTATGTAAAGAATGTTAAAAAACACATGTGTTAATAATGAAGATGTATACAACAGTGCCAGGTGCATTTTATGTTGAGAACAGTATTTCCCAGGCCAGGGGGCCAGTGAAGGACCTGCCTGGGATGCAGTTCCCCAAGATGTCTAGAAATTATCCAAATGGAACCTAAAGGGAATGGTGGAAAATGATATTTGTTTTAATACAAAGAAAGAAGATATCAAAAGTCATTAAAATGAGACTAAATAGTTATTTTTTTTATATTTAATTGTTCTACAATGTTGGAGGGAGGAGAGATTGAATCAGTTTGGTCACAACTTAAACTAAGTTAGGTATGTTGTTGCTAAGATACCTAATCACCTAGTGTTAACTTCGATTTGGGGTGGGGCAAGTTTGCCACTTTTAGCCTAGGACTTCCCTATGTACCTGATCCTGAGAGAGAATCTCTCTCCACAACGGCACCTGTGGTGAACTGCCATAACCCTGGTTTGGAATGCATTCAGCTGGTTCTCCATGTTTGGGGGATAAAGGTGGTGAACTTTGTCAGTAATCCTATTCTTTTGTGGGTAAACGGTAATCAAATGGCTGAGGGCCTAGGATGGTTTTATACCTCTCTCCCAGGAGCAGAAGTTTATTATTTTCTCCCTCAATTTGCAATAAATCTTCTGCTAAGCCTTGATAGTAACTAGTTTCCCCACCTATTGAACAGCAGCTTGTTTTGGAGGAGAGAAAAATATAAGTGGTAATTTTGTCATTGTTAACAACCAGGATTTTCTTGTTATGGTAGTATGGAATGACCTACTTTCCATCTTTCTATATTTCATTTTCTATTTTATGTATTTCTGGTCTAATCATTATCATTTTCTTATTTCTGCTAAAATTGGGCTTAGTTTTTTTTCTTCTAATTCTTTTAGGTGTAAAGTTAGTTGTATATTAGAAATCTTTCTATTTTATCAATATATATTCTTAAAATTTTCCTCTTATTTACTTATTTATCTAAATTTAAATATTTATTTATTTAGTCAATTAGTTGCTGTTTTAAATTCTAAAGATTCTGCTGTGAAAGTACTGCACTCAATATGCCAGCAAATCTGGAAAATTTTTTAGTGGCCACGGGACTGGAAGAGGTCAGTTTTCATTCCAATCCCAAAGAAAGGCAAGGCCAAAGAATGTTCAAACTACTGCACAACTGAACTCATCTTACACGCTAGTAAAGTAATGGTCAAAATTCTCCAGGCCAGGCTTCAACAGTACATGAATCATGAACTTCCAGATGTTCAACACGGATTTAGAAAAGGCAGTTCAGTTCACTTCAGTCGCTCAGTCGTGTGTGACTCTTTGTGACCCATGAACCACAGCACGCCAGGCCTCCCTGTCCATCACCAACTCCCAGAGTCTACCCAAACCCATGTCCATTGAGTTGGTGATGCCATACAACCATCTCATCCTGTTGTCCACTTTTCCTCCCACCCTCAATCTTTCACAGCATCAGGGTCTTTTCAAATGAGTCAGCTCTTCGCATCAGGTGGCCAAAGTATTGGAGTTTCAGCTTCAATATAAGTCCTTTAAATGAACACCCAGGACTGATCTCCTTTAGGAAGGACTGTTTGGATCTCCTTGCAGTCCAAGGAACTCTCAGGAGTCTTCTCCAACACCATAGTTCAAAAGCATCAATTGTTCGGCGCTTAGCTTTCTTCCAGAGAAGGCAATGGCACCCCACTCCAGTACTCTTGCCTGGAAAATTCCATGGACGCCAGAGCCTGGTGGTCTGCTGTCTATGGGGTCGCACAGAGTCGGACACGACTGAAGCAACTTAGCAGCAGCAGCAGCTTTCTTCACCGTCCAAATTTCACATCCATACATGACCACTGGAAAAACTATAGCCTTGACTAGAGAGACATTTGTTAACAAAGTAAAGTTTTTGTTTTTTAATATGCTGTCTAGGTTGGTCAAAACTTTCCTTCCAAGGAGTAAGCGTGTTTTAATTTCATGGCTGCAATCACCATCTGCAGTGATTTTTGAGCCCCCCAAAATTTAGTGAACTACTGTTTCCACTGTCTCCCCATCTATTTCCCATGAAGTGATGGGACCAGATGCCATGATCTTAGTTTTCTGAATGTTGTACTTTAAGCCAACTTTTTCACTCTCCTCTTTCACTTTCATCAAGAGGCTCTTTAGTTCTTCTTCACTTTTTGCCATAAGGGTGGTGTCATCTGCATATCTGAGGTGATTGATAATTCTCCTGGCAATCTTGATTCCAGCTTGTGCTTCTTCCAGCCCAGCATTTCGCATGGTATACTCTGCATGTAAGTTAAATAAGCAGGGTGACAATATACAGCCTTGACGTACTCCTTTTCCTATTTAGAATCAGTCTGTTGTTCCATGTCCAGTTCTTCCTGGACATGTTGTTGCTTGGACAGTCATGTTCCTGGACAGTCATGTTGCTTCCTGACCTGCATATAGGTTTCTAAAGAGGCAGGTCAGGTGGTCTGGTGTTCCCATCTCTTTCAGAATTTTCAGTTTATTGTGATCCACACAGTCAGAGGCTTTGGCATAGTCAATAAAGCAGAAATAGATGTTTTTCTGGAACTCTCTTGCTTTTTCCATGATCCAGCGGATGTTGGCAATTTGATCTCTGGTTCCCCTGCCTTTTCTAAAACCAGCTTGAACATCAGGAAGTTCACGGTTCACGTATTGCTGAAGCCTGGCTTGGAAAATGTTGAGCATTACTTTACTAGTGTGTGATGAGTACAACTTTGTGTTAGTTTGAAGATTCTTTGGCATTGCCTTTCTTTGCGATTAGACTGAAAACTTACCTTTTCCAGTCCTGTGGCTACTGCTTAGTTTTCCAAATTTGCTGGCATATTGAGTGCAGCACTTTCACAGCATCATCTTTCAGGATTTGAAATAGCTCAACTGTAATTCCATCACCTCCAATAGCTTTGTTCATGGTGATGCTTCCTAAGGCCCACTTGACTTCACATTCCTGAATGTCTGGCTCTAGGTAAGTGTGAGTGATTACACCTTCATGATTATCTGGATTGTGAAGATCTTTTTTATACACTTCTTCTGTGTATTCTTGCCACCTCTTCTTAATATCTTCTGCTTCTGTTAGGTCCATACTATTTCTGTCCTTTATCGAGCCCATCTTTTCATGAAATGTTCCCTTGGTATTTCTAATTTTCTTGAAGAGATCTCTAGTCTCTCCCATTCTATTGTTCTCCTTTATTTCTTTGCTTTGATCACTGAGGAAGGCTTTCTTATCTCTCCTTGCTATTCTTTGCAACTCTGCATTCAAATGGATATATCTTTCCTATTCTCCTTGACTTTTTGTTTCTTTTGTTTTCACAGCTATTTGTAAGCCTCCTGAGACAGCCATTTTACTTTTTTGCATTTCTTTTTCTTGGGGATAGTTTTGATTCTTGTCTCCTGTACAATGTCACAAACCTCGGTCCATAGTTCATCAGGCACTCTATCAGATCTAGTCCCTTAAAACTATTTCTCACTTCCACTGTATAATCATAAGGGATTTGATTTAGGTCATACCTACATGGTCTAGTGGTTTTCCTCACTTCTTCAATTTAAGTCTGAATTTGGCAATAAGGAGTTCATGATCTGAGCCACAGTCAGGTCCCGGTCTTGTTTTTGCTGACTGTATAGAGCTTCTCCATCTTTGGCTGCAAATAATATAATCAATCTGATTTCAGTGTTTACCATTTGGTGATGTCCATGTGTAGAATCTTCTCTTGTGTTGTTGGAAGAGGGTGTTTGCTATGACCAGTGCATTCTCTTGGCAAAACTATATTAGCCTTCACCATGCTTCATTCTGTACTGCAAGGCCAAATTTGCCTGTTACTCCAGGTGTTTCTTGACTTCCTACTTTTGCATTCCTCCTCTATAATGAAAAGGACATCGTTTTTGGATGTTAGTTCTAAAAGGTCTAGTAGGTCTTCATAAAACCGTTCAACTTCAGCTTCTTCAACATTACTGGTCAGGGCATAGACTTGGATTACCATGATATTGAATGGTTTGCCTTGGAAATGAACAGAGATTATTCTGTCGTTTTTGAGATTGCATCCAAGTACCACATTTCAGATTCTTATGTTGACTATGATGGCTACTTCATTTCTTCTAAGGGATTTCTGCCCACAGTAGTAGACATAATGGTCATCTGAGTTAAATTCACCCATTCCAGTCCATCTTAGTTTGCTGATTCCTAGAATGTCAATGCTCACTCTTGCCATCTCCTGTTTCACAGCTTCCAATTTGCCTTGATTCATGGATCTAACATTCCCGGTTCCTATGCAATATTTGTCTTTACAGCATCAGACCATGCTTCTATCACCAGCCCCATCCACAACTGGGTGTTGTTTTTGCTTTAACTGCATCCCTTATTTCTTTTGGGACGTATTTCTCAGAAAAGGCAGAGGAACCAGAAATCAAATTCCCAACATCCGTTGGTCATTGAAAAAACAAAAGAGTTCCAGAAAAACATCTAATTTTGCACTATTGACTATGCCAAAGCCTTTGACTGTGTGGATCACAAAAAACTGTAGAAAATTCTTAAAGAGATGGGAATATCAGATCAGCTGACCTGCCTCCTGAGAAATCTGTATGCAGCTCAAGAAGCAACAGTTAGAACTGGACATGGAACAACAGACTGGTTCCAAATCGGGAAAGGAGTACATCAAGGCTGTATACTGTCACCCTGTTTATTTAACTTATATACAGAGTACATCATGTGAAATACCAGGCTGGATGAAGCACAAGCTGGAATCAAGATTGCCTGGAGAATTATCAATAACCTCAGATATTCAGATGACACCACCCTTATGGCAGAAAGTGAAGAAGAACTAAAGAGCCTCTAGATGAAAGTGAAAGAGGAGAGTTAAAAAGATGGCTTAAAACTCAACATTCAGAAAATGAAGATCATGGTATCTGGTCCCATCACTTCATGGTAAATAGATGGGGAAACAATGGAAGCACTGAGAGAGTTTATTTTGGGGGGCTCCAGAAGACTGCAGATGTTGACTGCAGCCATGAAAATAAAAGATGCTTGCTCCTTGGAAGAAAAGCTATGACCAACCGAGACAGCATATTAAAAAGCAGAGACATTGCTTTGCCAACAAATGTCTGACTAGTCAAAGCTATGGTTTTTCCAGTAGTCATGTATGAATTTGAGAGGTGGACTATAAAGAAAGCTGAGCACTGAAGAATTGATGCTTTTGAACTGTGGTGTTGGAGAAGACTCTTGAGAGTCCCTTGGACTGCAAGGAGATCCAACCAGTCCATCCTAAAGGAGATCAGTCCTGAATATTCATTGGAAGGACTGATGCTGAAGCTGAAACTCCAATACTTTGGCCACCTGATGTGAAGAAAGAATTCATCTGAAAAGACCCTGATGCTGGGAAAGATCGAAGGTGGGAGGATAGGGGACGACGGAGGATGAGATGGTTGGATAGCATCACTGACTCGATGGACGTGAGTTTGAGCAAGCTCTGGGAGTTGGTGATGGACAGGGAAGCCTGGCGTGCTGCAGTCCATGGGGTCACAAAGTGTCAGACACAATGGAGCGACTGACCTGAACTGATTGGGTCTTTACGTGCAGCGTGCAGGATCTTTCATTGTATTGCACGGGCTCCCTAGTCATAGCGCACACATTCATTAGTTGCCTCTTACTGGCTTAGTTGCTCTGAGGCATATGAAATCTTAGGGATTGAATCTGCATCTCCTGCATTGGAAGGCAGATTCCTAACCACTGGACAACAAGGGAAATCGCTTGATATATGTGTTTTTAGCAATCAACTTTACCTTAGAACTGATTTTGCTGTATTCCATAAGCTCTGGCATGTTTTGTTTCCTTTTTGTGTGATTTGTTTTTCGAGTTTGTGTTTTGAATTAAAGGTTCTTTAAGTTTTACAGGGCTTTATATTTTTCAAAAGTTTCACATACATGATTTCATATAATCCCATAATGACTTTTTACTTTACTCCTCCTTTTCCTCTCCTCACTGGCAGCCACTAGTTTGTTTCTATGTATGTGATTTTGCTCCCTTTTTGTTATATTTTGCTAGTTTTTTTTTTTTTTAAGATTCTGTATTAAGTGATATTATATAGCATTTTTCTCTCTGACTTATTTCACTTAGTATAATACCATCTGCTGATTTTATTTTTTATGGCTGAGCAGTATTCCACTGTGTATGTGTGTGTGTATACATATATATATCACATCATTTTTATCCATTTTTTGGTTGATGGACACTCAGGTGGTTTTCATATCTTGGTAATTGTAAATAATGCTGCTATGAACATTGGGGTGCATGTATATTTTCAAATTAGTGTTTTCTTTTTATTGAATATATATCCAGGAGTAGAATTTCTGGGTCATGTGGTAGTTCTATTTTTAGTTTTTTGTGGAAACTCTGCTGTTTTCCTCAGTGGCTGCACCAATTTACATTCCCACCCACAGTGTCCAAGGCTTCCATTTTTTCTACATCCTGACCATCATTTGTTATTTGTGCTCTTTTTGATTTTAGCCATTCTGACAGGTGTGAGATGTCATTGTGATTTTTATTTGTCTTTCTTTGATGACTAGTGATGTTGAACATCTTTGCCTCTGCCTGTTGTCCAACTGCCTTTTCCCTTTAGAAAAATGTCTATTAAAGTTCTTCTGCTCATTTTTTACTCATTTTTTTATGCTGAGTTGTATGAGCTGTTAATATATGTTGGATATTGATCTCTTATACTGCATATATAATTTGGAAATAGTTTCTTCCATTCAGTAAGCTGTCTTTTTGTTTTGTTGATTGTTTCCTTTGCTGTGAAAATGTTTCATTTTTTTGTCTTAAGATACTTTTAAATTTTTTCCTTTAATTTCCTTTTTGATTCAGTGATTATTCAAGAGAATGTTGTTTAATATCCAAGTATTTATGAATTTTCCAGTTTTCCTTTTACTATTCATTTCTAGTTTACACCATTTGATCAGAAAAAAATACTTGGTATGAATTCAATCACCTTAAATTTGCTAAGACTTTTTTTGTGGCCTAATGAACCATCTATCCTAGAAAATATTCTATGTGCCCTTGAGAAGAATTTGTATTCTGCTATTGTATGGAATGTTTTGTGTATGTCTGTTGAGTCTGTTGGGTATAGAATGTCCTTTGAATTCTTATGTTGTCATCTTTAAATGTGATTGTTAAGCCTCAAGAGTGCCAGTCATTTTCTTTATATAGTTATAGAAATATTCCTCTCTCACAATGCCAATCTGAATTCAGGAAAGCAAATTAGTGAAAAAAAGAAAAAGAAAAACCATACTGTAAAATGCAATGCATGCTTTTCCAGGCATTGCCTCAGGGACAGTTGAATTCTCTCCACCTTTTCCCTAATCTCTTCCTCACTTCTGCCAAGGGATTAAAAATAATTGAGCACGTCAGTCATTGTTGCTCTCTTCCTCTTCTACTCACCTCAAGTGGAACACTGACATGGGTCAACATCCTTGGAGCATGACTCTCAGGAGACTAGACAGGGCCTGATTCTCTTGCAGTGGCTTGTCAACCAAGGCCAAGGCTGGAGGGCCAAGAAGTTCTCTTTTTCTCTAAGTTAAATGTCCATGTTGATGACAGAAGGGCATTGAAGTCAGCCATTTCTTCTTTAATGATTGAGAGGTCTGAGACTCATGGTTGATGAAGCTAATTATACTGCACAGACTTAGAGAAAATGTCTGCTTCTCAGACCAGGTTAGTAGAGCTCCAAACTAGAGCTGGGCTCACATTCTAGTTAGTGGATCCTAATTCGACTTCCCTTTACCATTACTGCCCTTTGTACAGTGTCCTTTAGTATGGGAAATGGGGTGGGAAAAGGATAGGGTCTAGTAGTGTGCTTGAGTCCTACTCAGGATATTCCAGGGTCCCCAGTGAGAGGATATCTCATCATATTTTACTCTCCACATTATTTTGATGCATTCCCTCAAAATATATATGTCTTGTGCTGTACCACAATTTCAATGGAAATCATAAGGGATTCCTAAGGATATTATCTCCTAAACACTGCTGAACCTTTCAGTTCTTTTTGAGTGCAATACCAGCCCCGCAGTCAGTATGAGATAATTCTTCTTGCACTGAAGTTATATATTCCCTTTACTTTTCCCTTTTTTCATCCCATCCAAAAAATAATGAATCAGACCATGATACACTTTAGAAAAAAGGACTCATTTTTCTATGCTTGGAAAGGGAACCCCACTAAGGGGATTGTTTTTATTAATTTAAGTTTTAAAAAGTTGCCTTTAAATCTGGAGTTTCAAGTTATCTCTGCTGCTAAGTCGCTTCAGTCATGTCCAACTCTGTGTGACCCCATAGATGGCAGCCCACCAGGTTCCCCCATCCCTGGGATTCTCCAGGCAAGAACACTGGAGTGGGTTGCCATCTCTACCGTATAATAAAGTTGGATTTCCTAACTCTTCAGTACACTGACACTTTTTCATTTATGCAAGTTTCTTGTAGGGTATACAGGGGGAAGAACAGATGACAGAGCCTCCAGACACTTGAGATTGTGGATCAACATTTTGTGAACCTCTCATTCAAGCTGCAGAAACAACTTGTTAGAATGCAGAAGAGCATAATAAGAAGTGAAGTAAATGTCACATCCATTTTTATGACTTTTGTCTTTACAGAAATTCTTTCCTGTAATGTTTGTTTCAAACACGTATTGGAATTATGCAACTAGAAACTTGAAAGCTATCTAAGTGGTTCTGTGCCTGCGTGTGCTAACACGCTTCAGACATGTCCGACTCTTAGCGACTCTATGGATTGTAACCCGCCAGGCTCCCCTGTCCATGGGATTCCCCAAGCAAGAATACTGGAGCAGGTGGCCATGCCCTCCTCCAGGGGATCTTCCTGAACCAGAGATCAAACCTGAGTCTCTTACATCTCCTTTAGGCAGGTGGGTTCTTTACCACTAGGGCCACATAGGAAGTGTAGCCATTAGAAACACTATGGCTATGTATTTACTGGAGTAGAAAGATGATCACATGAGGCTAAGTGAACAGAGGAAGTTTCTGAACATTAAAAAATAAATAAATAATGTAGAGGAGTGAATGAAACTTGAGTAAAGATCTGGATTGCCTCCTTGGGCAAAAAGGATATATTTGAGTTGAAAAAAGAATAATAAATAAGCTTTTACCTATCAAAATTCTGCAGACAATATTTAAGAGTGAATTAAACTTTAAAGATTAAAATTCATCATTTTAGAATGATATCTAATGTTTCAAAATGATGTCATTAGTATGTTCTTAATTTCTTATAAGTATTTCAAAATGAGGTATGTCAATTGTGTTAGAGGCCCTGATGAAGTTTTGACTACATCCTTATTTCAAAATAGAACACAGGCTCTGGAGCCAGACTGCCTGGCTTCAAATATTGGTTCCTCCACTTACTAACTTTGTTTGTGGATTTTATTAATTTATAAAAAAGCAATAGTAATGATTGCATCAGATTCTCTGGGTCCATGCCTATAATTCCTTGGTGGTGGTGGTGGTTTAGTTGCAAGAATATTGGAGTGGACTGCCATCTCCTTCTCCAGGGGATCTTCCCGACCCAGGAATCGAACCCCGTTCTCCTGCATCGCAGTCAGATTCTTTACCGACTGAGCTACAAGGGAAGCCCGATTCCCTCAGACTTCCTTGTAATTCTTTGGCCTCCCTCAAATGTTTCCTATTCACATTTCACATACCCACCTTTCTGCATTGCTCAAGGAATTTTTTGGTCTTTCCTTCTCTCTAGGAAGACTGGAAATGCAGGGAACACCTTCAGACAATCGTGGTGGATGTGAGCAGGTAGATGTCTGGCCATCCCCTGATCCTGTGGTGCAATTCTGAGATGTGCTTCAAACAGTCTTTCAGAGGGTCCTTGAGGATTTGAATCTTTATTGTCCATAACAATAATAATCTCATTATTGCACCCTTCTGCTCTTTTTCCTGTCTCACTCACAATTCTTTTCCTGATCACCTTTCAAACAAACTATTCACTATTCACACCCAAAGCTCTTCTCTGAGGGGAATTCAGTCTAAGATGATAGTATTTAACTTTTGAAGTTGTAAAAATTAAATGAAATGATGCCTGTAAAGTTTTTGCCTTATGTATTTTGATGCTCTGCTGTTATATCATACATGCTTAGATTTGATATCTGTCTTTGGAAAATCAATCCTTGTGTAATACTTATCTCTCTCTGATAACGTTTCTTGTCCCAAAGTCTTCTTTATCTGGTATTATTTAGTGTGCTATAGTCCATGGGGTTGCAAAGAGCTGGACATGACTTGGTAACTGAACAACAACAATATACAGCTAGTTCATTTTTAACCTATTTGAGTTACTATGTATAAAGCAAGCTTCTTATAGACAGCTGCTGCTGCTGCTGCTAAGTCGCATCAGTCGTATCCGACTCTGTGCAACCCCATAGATGGCAGCCCAACAGGCTCCTCTGTCCCTGGGATTCTCCAGGCAGGAATACTGGAGTGGGTTGCCATTTCCTTCTCCAATATATGAAAGTGAAAAGTGAAAATAAAGTCGCTCAGTCATGTCTGACTCTTAGCGACCCCATGGACTGCAGCCCACCAGGCTCCTTCGTCCATGGGATTCTCCAGGCAAGAGTACTGGAGTGGGGTGCTATTGCCTTCTCCGCTTATAGACAGCAGCTTTGTTTTTTTACACACACCATACAATTTATTTTTATTGGTATATTATTAATATGATTGGATTAGTTTTTGTCACTGTTTTCTATGCATTGTGCTTGTTCTTTATTTTCTTCTCTTTTTCTGCCTTCCCTGGTTTTAATTAAGCATTTTATATTAGTCCATTTTATTTTCTCTTATATCAATTGTATTTCTTTAAAAATGTTAATGGTTTCCCTAGAGTTGTAATGTACATGCTTAACTAATATAAGTTCACCTTAAATTAACAATACAGTCCAGGTACCTTGTAACAATACAAGCATACCTTGTTTTATTGTGCTTTGCTTTCTTGTGCTTCATAGATAACGAAATTTTTTTTAAACAAAGCAAGGTTTGTGATGACTCTGTCAAGCAAGTCTATCAATGTCATTTTTCCAACAGCATTTTCTCATTTCATGTTTCTGAATCATGTTTGGGGAATTCTCAAAATAATTCAAACTAATTTATTATTATTATATTTGTTATGGTGAGCTATGATCAGTGATCACTGATGTTACTATTGCAAAAATGTTATAGTTTGCTGAAGGTTCAGGCGATGGCTAGCAATTTTTAGCAATAAGGTATTTTTAATTAAAGTATATTCATTGATTTTTAGACATGATGCTATTGCACATTAATAGACTATAGCACTGTATAATGTAACCATAAGTTTTATATGCACTGAGAAACCAAAAAAAAGTGTATGACTCATTTTATTGCAATGTTTGCTTTATTAGAGTGGTCTGGAGCCAAACCTACAATGTTTCTGAGATATGCCTGTACACTGATACTATTATTACTTTAAACAAGCAATTTTCTACTAGATCTATATAAGTAAAACATTTTTAATGTTTATTTTGTCTTATTATTTTTCTGCTGATTTTCCTTTCTTTGTATATATATATATATGCTTTCTTTGTATATATACATATATCAGAATTACTAAATAATATAACTTTTCAGGACTCCCCTGATGGTCCAGTAGTTAGCACTGCACTTCCACTGCAGAGGGTGCAGACTTAATCCCTGGTCAGGGAACCAAGATCCCACCATGGCCAAAAAGTAAAAAAAAATAATAATAATAATTTTTCTTTTTTCTGAAGAACTTCTATTAAGACATCTTGCATCTGTTGTCTGATGCTGCTGCTGCTAAGTCACTTCAGTCGTGTCCGACTCTGTGCGACCCCATAGACGGCAGCCCACCAGATTCCCCCATCCCTGGGATTCTCCAGGAAAGAACGATGGAGTGGGTCGCCATTTCCTTCTCCAATGCGTGAAAATGAAAAGTGAAAGTGAAGTCATTCAATTGTGTCTGACTCTTAGCGACCCCATGGACTGCAGCCTACCAGGCTCCTCCATCCATGGGATTTTCCAGGCAAGAGTACTGGAGTGGGTTGCCATTGCCTTCTCTGTTGTCTAATGGCAATGAATTCCCTGAGCTCTTTTTTATCTGAAAAAGTATTTATTTTTCCTTCATTTTTAAAATTTCCTTCATTTTCCTTCATTTCTCCAGATACAGAAGCCTAAATTGTTTATTTTTTTTTCCCAACACTCATTTTCTTCTTGCTTGTGTGGCTTCTGATGGGAAGTCTGCTGAAACATATGTCATGTCTGTCTCTTGGTTATATGCTAGGTTTCTTTCAAGATTCCCTTTGTCTTTTGCTTTCTGGAGATTGAGTATGACATGCGCAGGTGTATTTTTTTTATATATTTATTCTGATTTTTTTTCTGAGTGTGTTTTTATCTTGAGCTACATTTTTGAGGTTTTTTTTCTTGAGCAATATTTTGAGGTTTGTCATTACTTTTTAAAAAATTCACTGCAGTTATTATTTCAAATGTTTATCCTGCTCTGTTATCCTTTTCTTCTCATTCTGGCATTGAATTTATGTATATTTTATGCCTTTTTAAATTGTCCAACAATTTTTGGAACTTCGAAACTTTCTTTTTAAAAAATGTTCCCCCCCCCCGCCCTTTCTTCATTTCAGTTTGGGGATTCCCTATTGAGCTATCTTCAAGACCACTGATTTATCCTTCAATAAAAAATACATTAATTAAAAAAAATTAAAAAAATAAAATGGGCAAAGGACATGAATACACATTTCTTCAAAGATACACAAATGGCCAGCAAGCATATGAAAAAATGGTCAACATCACTATTCATCAGGGAAATGTAGATCAAAACCACAGTGGAATATCATTGCATATCTGTTAAAATGACTACTATATAGATAACAGACCATAACAACTGTTGATTAGAATGTTGAGAAACTGGAACCCTGGTACACTGTTGGTAATATTGTATAATGGTGCAGCCAATATGATAAACAGTATGGAGTTTTCTCAAAAAGATTGTAAACAAAATTACATATGATCCAGCAATCCCAACAAATTTTAGAGAAGCAGCTCAAAGAGATATTTTCACATACATATTCATAGTAGCATTATTCACAATAACCAAGAGGTAGAAACAACCAAATGTCCTTCAGATCAGGTCAGATCAGTCACTCAGTCGTGTCTGACTGTTTGCAACCCCATGAATCACACCACGCTGGGCCTCCCTGTCCATCACCAACTCCTGGAGTTCACTCAGACTCACATCCATTGAGTCAGTGATGCCATCCAGCCATCTCATCCTCTGTCGTCCCCTTCTCCTCTTACCCCCAATCCCTCCCAGCATCAGAGTCTTTTCCAATGAGTCAACTCTTCGCATGAGATGGCCAAAGGACTGGAGTTTCAGCTTTAGCATCATTCCTTCCAAAGAAATCCCAGGGCTGATCTCCTTCAGAATGGACTGGTTGGATCTCTTTGCAGTCCAAGGGACTCTCAAGAGTCTTCTCCAACACCACAGTTCAAAAGCATCAATTCTTCGGCACTCAGCCTTCTTCACAGTCCAACTCTCACATCCATACATGACCATGGAAAAACCAAAGCCCTGACTAGACGAACCTTTGTTGGCAAAGTAATGTCTCTGCTTTTCAATATGCTATCTAGGTTAGTCATAACTTTCCTTCCAAGGAGCAAGCGTCTTTTAATTTCATGGCTACAGTCACCATCTGCAGTGATTTTGGAGCCCAGAAAAATAAAGCCTGACACTGTTTCCCCATCTATTTCCCATGAAGTGATAGGACCAGATGCCATGATTTTAAACCGATGAATAAACAAATATCATATATACATACAAAAGAATATTATTCAGTCATGAAAATAGGTAAAATTTGTCAATGCTACAAAATGGGTGAGTCTTGAAGGACATTATGCTAAATGAAATAAGTAAATCACAAAATGATAAAGACTATGATTCTACTTATATGAAATATCTAAAGCATTCAAATTCTTATAGACAAAAAGTAGAATATTGGTTGTAAGAGATTTTTTGGAGGAGGGAAAGGGAGACACACATATTTGTTTCCATTAAAATGTAGGTTTAAGAATTAAATGCATACTTTTTAAATAAATACTAATCCCTCCACTGGTAAAAACAAATATGAAATTTTATACTATAAATATATTCTAAAATATCTTTTTTGCAACTGTCTCAGTAAATCTCCTGACAACCTGAGGTAATTTACACATCAAAAAGATTTTCCTTTTTCTGTAAGTTCAGATATTCCACACAAAGAAATTTAAGAATTAAGAACATATCTCTTTTTCCAGAAAATTACTATTTTTCAGCTTCCCTTTACTTATAGGAAATTATACATTTTACTTTTTGAATTTTACTAAATTAAGTAAAGTGCTAAATTTACTTTTTAATTATGAGCAGTTAATCAAAATAAAGCCCTAGAGAAAAGGCTCAAGCAACTGGGATTAGATAAGAAAACAGAAGTCTCCAGATGGTATGCAAACAGAAGGTGATGATGAGAAATATTACAGAGCCTCTGAGGAGAAGAAGTGAACTTTGGTCATAGGATTAGGAATTTTAAGTTAGATTTAGAAATCATATACTTGGGGTTCTTACTGGATTATAAAAATGAATGCACTAGTCATGAAATTACTTGAATTTATTGTTATTCCTCTTTGTGAGAACTCTGTAAAGTGAGTGTTTTTTTATCACATTAAGTCCAGAAGAGGAAGAACTTTCTAAGATCACACAGGTACTCCATAACTGGACCAGGAATTTTGCCCAGATTGCCTGATTCCAAGGCCTAAGGTAAATGCTTTTCACCAACCTTCCCAAACCCCTATTTTGCCCAAAGGCCAGAGAATGGACTAGTGGCCTTTCCCAATGAACCAGACTGTGTTCATTGATGTTGAGTCTATTGTAACTATCTCAGGAACCTGAACACATGGTCCTGGAGAACTGACAGATGGGGGGCATCACACATGCCCCTCACTTTCACCCTAACCTTATCCATACCTTTCTGGAAAAGATTACTTGATGTTCTCATGGGTCACTGAAATTCTCAGCATAAGAGGAGGGAAGGAGTGAAATTTTAATACTTAATGAAGTTTCTGACTCCTTCATAATACAGAGTGATCAGTTTCTAATACAATAGTTAATAAGAGAAAAATGCCATTAAAATTTAACACCCATTATCATATTTTAGGGGTAAAATTATGGTCAATTGATTAATAGATGTAAATTAAAAGAAATCTACATATATATTTTTTTCTATCAATATTTTTTCTACTCTTATTATTTATAGCTGTACTGGGTCTTCCTTGCTGCTTGGAGGCTTTTTCTAGTTGTGGTTTACAAACTTCTCTTATTTCGGAGTACTGGCTCTAGAGCATGTAGGCTCAGTAGTTGTGGATCGTGAGCTCTAAGAGCATGCAAACTTCAATATTTGTCACTGCATAGGCTGGCTCAGTTGCCCTCAGCATGTAGAATCCTCCCAGACCAAATATCAAATCCATGTCCCCCTCACTAGCAGATGTATTATCAACCACTCGACCACAAGGGAAATCCTGCTCTTGTAATTTGTATGAAGATTTCTTTAAGAAAGAATATAGAAAAATAATTATTTTCATTATGATTCAGTTCAGTCGCTTAGTTGTGTCCAACTCTTTGCGACCCTATGAATCGCAGCACGCCAGGCCTCCCTGTCCATCACCAACTCCCAGAGTTCACCCAGACTCTACTTACACTTTGATTAACTGTGTTTTGTTTTTGTCTTTTATCCTTAATGCAAAACACGGTATTTCACCATCAATATATAACAAATTAATGATGGACTAGTCTGAACTTCCCAGCCTGTAGAATATGTAATGCCAATCATACATGCATGTGTGTGTGCATGAGTTTAAATAGAGCAAATAATTTAAAGTAAATAATAGTAAAATGCATTAAATTTTTAAGCAATCTAATCCTTATCCAATCTTAGTGTATCCTTAGCTCTATAAAGGAGAATCAAAGTGTTGGCTATAGTGAGTTTGGGTCAAATTCATTGGAGTCCAACTGGTCTAAATTTGAATCCATATTATGTATTGATCAGTTGTGGGATATCAGGCAAGGTTGAGCCATGTGACTGGGGGAACTGTTATTTGGTTGTTTCTTTACGCCTCTTTGGTAAAATGGATATAATAATACCTGTATCATGGCATGGTAAGATTTCCCTGGTGGCTCAGTGGTAAAGAATCTGCCTGCCAAGACAGAAGACACTGGCTTGATCTCTGGGTCAGGAAGTTACCCTGGAGAAGGAATTAACAATCCACTCCAGTACTCTTGCTTGGGAAATTCCATGAACAAAGGAGCTGGGCAGGCTGCAATCCATGGGGTCGCAAAAGAGTCAGACACAGCAACTAAACATCTTGGCATGGCTGTGAGGGTTAAGTGAATGAAAGAAAAAAATGGAAGCACTTGCCAGATGCTTGTGGTAGAAGCTCAGCAAATGGAAGACATGTTATTTATACTGGATGAACTTAAATTTTACACTTGTTAATAAAAGCAAAAACATATTTCCTATGTTTACACTTGCATAGTAAAATAGAACTGTGGACTTTCCAACATTACCATGGTTTTCCAGTTGAATTATGAATGACCAGAAAGCATAGTGATTGCTTGAGACAGGCATAAATTTTATCCTCAATAGTGCCTTCTTCCCACAGGACTTCCAGTCCTCAAAAATTACATTTGTGGTTTCATTTGCTGCAGAGATGTTTCACTCTTATGGATGTATTGTTAATAAAATGAGTCAGAGTCTTTGATTGCCCAGGCAATTCTCCTTCTTTTTATGAAAATCCCTTGATAATACTGTTTGCAGCATTTTGGGGCAAATACCTATCTTGTCAGAACACTTGTGTTCTTATCTCTATTAGTATACCAACTGGCTTCTATTAGTATATGGTTTATGGACAAAAGTTTTATAAACTTATATACCTTTGGTATTTTATCGTTTATTTTCTTCATAGCTTCTATGGTATGTCTGTGCAATTTAAACAGGTTTCCTTTCCCTCATCCCATTGCAAAAAGATAAAACTGAAGGCAATGTTTTCCCTGAAAAAGCCAGAATCTTAACTCAAATGTATTTTTAGATAATATTTTTGGACTTAATGTAAAGCAGATACTGTGGATGTTGGATACATGCTAAAAACAAAGTCATTTTGAATGTTTATGAGTTTTTCTTTTGTTGATACCATCATCTACATGGCCATTATGTATTTCCTGGATGTCTATAGTAAATGCTAAAATGTAAACTTTCAAGTGACCAGTTTCTCTCTACAGATGTCTTGGCTTCCTAAAATTCACAGTGAAAACAGAATCTGTATAGCAAACACAGGTTTTGTTTTATCATGGAAAGTTTAGGCTCCTAGGAAACAGAATGGGAATTCTCACTGAAGTTTTACAGGAGAGTGATTAATTTTAGGGCCAAAAACATGATTGGTTTGAGGATTATATGGAATAAGCACTTTGCTTTCCTGGACGTCATGGGAAAATACCCAGTTGGGGGCACAAGCAGTGGCTGCTGCCAAGAAACCATTCTAATATTAGCTGTATGACATTAGGTATTCACTTATTCATGTATTCAACAAATATCTGTTGAAAACATTATCTTCTACATGTTGGGACACAGCCTAAACAAAACAGAAAAGCTCATTTCCCTCATAGAGCATACATTCTGATGTGGAAGAGAGTAATAGTATCAACTTGGAAAAATAATGCAATAAAGAGAAAACATTAAAAAATAACCATTACCTCTGTGTTCGAAGATTTGGGAAAGTTGTTCTGAGGCATCACATCTGACTGAGCCCTAAAGCATGGACAGACGTCAAGGAGATCTCAGGAAGAACCTTGGCACAGAGGGTGCTGCTGCTGCTGCTAAGTCGTGTCCGACTCCCATAGACGGCAGCCCACCAGGCTCCCCCATCCCTGGGATTCTCCAGGCAAGAACGCTGGAGTGGGTTGCCATTTCCTTCTCCAATGCATGAAAGTGAAAAGTGAAAGTGAAGTCGCTCAGTCGTATCCGACTCTTCGAGACCCCATGGACTGCAGCCTACCAGGCTCCTCTGTCCATGGGATTTTCCAGGCAAGAGTACTGCAGTGGGGTGTCATAGCCTTCTCCGACAGAGGGTGCAGTACTGGCGATTGCCTGGAGTCAGAAAGGAGCTTGGCATGAACCACCAATAGCAAGATCAAGGTTGCTCTATTGTGGCAAAAGAGGGACTTAGTGTTGGGACACTGAGTTGAACAAGTAGTATCTATTCCAGGTGAAACTTTGCCAGCAATGATGAGAAGCTTGAGGAGGCCATCAGAGGACTTGGAGCAAGGGGAGTCAAGTTACATTTTAATAGAATTATACTGGCTGTGATGTTCAGAGGAGATTGTAAATGAGGAAATGTGGAAGCAGTGAGACTAGTATAAGATTTCTTTCAAAGGCCATGCCAATGTTCAGATGGTTGTGTTTGTTGAGAAAGCAGAGTGGTGAGGGGCTCCCCAGAAACTTTTACCAATATGTTGCCCTAGTACCAAGGGCAAATCTCCTGTCTGTTCCATGTTTCCTAAATTCCGTACCCTGATAAACCTTTGCATATTCTTAGTAATTTTACCTTTGACTTACTGAGATTATTGGCCAAAAGGCAAAGACGCATGAATGTTAGTTTGAGTATCCTGAGGTTACTAAGAAGGAGAGTTGAAGAAAAGAACAGACAATCCAATATTCCCAATAAACTTTTAAGGGCTATTTACATTTAAATATTAGCATCTGAAGCATGTCCTAGTCTGTTAAATTAATAGGTGCTTCTTATGTACAGCATCCAACAACTGAAGCTGAAATCAAATCCCAATTTTAAAGAGCAGAACTACGAATGCATTTGGGAATACAATTATTATTTATGCAAGGAAAGGCCTGTCTTACAGTAAAACATATGGTTTTCTATTCTTATTTTTACAGTTATCACTTAATTTAAAATGTTAAAATAGCAAGTGAAAGAAGCCAGTGTGAAAAGGCTACATACTATGTGATTCCAAGTATGTATGTTTTGAAAAAGATGGGAAAAATCATTAGCTGCCATGGGTTCATAAGAGGGGAGGGAAGATTGAATAGGTGAAATACAAGGGACGTTTATAGGGTAGTTAAACTATTCTGTATGGCACAGAAATGGTGGCTACCTAGCATCATGCAATTGTCAAAAACCCATAGAACTTTATGGAACAAAGAATGAACCTTATTGTGTGGAAATTTAGATTTCATTAGAGAACTTGGGAATCTCAGTAAGGAATGCAGACTGTGATCAAAAAATAGAAATGTATTACAAACATATGAATCAACCTCATTGAAGGGAGTGGGAGTAAAAGATTTTGAATTAAGTAGCTTTGGAAATAAGGAGTCTACGAAACTAAAGCCAAGGTAACTGTATATAAGCACTGAGCTCTGTTGATATAATTATTTCCTACACAGGTATGTGTTCCCAATTTTGCTGATGCTATACAATTATACTGGAATGGAACAATTATGTAAGTGCATGAGTGATGGTAAGAGCCACTGTTGGACTGGAGCTCACAGGGAAGCAAGGAGAAGAAGCTAGATAATCCATGTGATAGCAGTTGGAAATTTGTAGATCTGATGTTTAGTTAATATAGAAGTTCCGATATAGAAATATTCATAGATATGTATAAATACACAGGGTAATATACACACAGATACATACTTGCTGTGTCAGCTGAGGTAGCCTAAGACAATAATACCCCAGTGAATGAACACATCTAGAGTCCAGATCTTGGTTTCTATTAATAACAGAAATAATAGATATATTATTTCTATTAATAAAATAATTAATAATTCTATTAATTAATTCTAATAATTCTAATAATGATTCTAATAAATCTAATCAGATCAGATCAGTCACTCAGTCGTGTCTGACTCTTTGCGACCCCATGAATCGCAGCACACCAGGCCTCTCTGTCCATCACCAACTCCCGGAGTTCACTGAGACTCACGTCCATTGGGTCAGTGATGCCATCCAGCCATCTCATCCTCTGTCATCCCCTTCTCCTCTTGCCCCCAATCCCTCCCAGCATCAGAGTCTTTTCCAATGAGTCAACTCTTCACATGAGGTGGCCAAAGTACTGGAGTTTCAGCTTTAGCATCATTCCTTCCAAAGAAATCCCAGGGCTGACCTCCTTCAGAATGGACTGGTTGGATCCCCTTGCAGTCCAAGGGACTCTCAAGAGTCTCCTCCAACACCACAATTCAAAAGCATCAATTCTTCGGCGCTCAGCCTTCTTCACAGTCCAACTCTCACATCCATACATGACCAGTGGAAAAACCATAGCCTTGACTAGACAAACCTTTGTTGGCAAAGTAATGTCTCTACTTTTGAATATGCTATTTAGGACTAAGTGTCTTTTAATTTCATGGCTGCAGTCACCATCTGTAGTGATTTTGGAGCCCAAAAAAATAAAGTCTGACACTGTTTCCACTGTTTCCCCATCTATTTCCCATGAAGTGATGGGACCGGATGCCATGATCTTTGTTTTCTGAATGTTGAGCTTTAAGCCAACTTTTTCACTCTCCGCTTTCACTTTCATCAAGAGGCTTTTTAGTTCCTCTTCACTTTCTACCATAAAGGTGGTGTCATCTAATAAATTCTAATAATTTCTATTAATAGTAATAGAAAGCAGGGATCTTTGGGAAAATGGCAAGTTCTAGAATTAGGGCAAAAAATACGCAAGATGATTTGAGAAAATCTTGTTGTGTCAGAAAGTAAGGAAGTGCTTAAAAAAAAGAAATCCACATTAATGGAAGAATGCTAGCATGACATAAGAGTCAATTGAAAGAACTCCCTATGGCTAAAGCTGGTACAATTTGAGAAAGCAAAGTAAATACAGAAATTTTTTATTTTAAAAGCTAAAACAATGATCAAAGGAAATATACATACATTCTTACAATGAAAAGAATTGGTCTAAAACCAATAATCTAAGATTTAAATTTAAGAAAATAGGAGAAGAGGAGATTAAATAAAATTAAAAAATCCAAAGTAAGCAAATGAAAGGATATCAATTTGGTACATGATACAGTTTGGTTTTACAGTTTTTAGTGAACTGAAATAGAAAATTCTAAATACAGCAGTGTCTGCCTGTGCAACAAATATCTGGAAGGTAATCTAGGGAATTTTAATAGAACTACAACCTTCATAACCAAATCAGGTAAAACAAAAATCTGAAAAGATTTCTATATATTTCTGGATTTAAAAGAATTATTAATGGCTCAAGATACTAAATTGTGAAAGGAAGGAGGGGAAAGGCTGTAAGCTTGTTATAAGAGTTCTTCTTATGAAATAACTAATTCTATATTGAGATTCTGTTAGAGCAGTATTTGAAATTATAGAAGATGAGAGGCTTCATCAGCTACATTCTTACAGAAATAGCTACAGCATTAACATTCATGTGTGGCAAAGTATTCCTATCTAGGTAAATGACAATGCTACTGAAGCAGTTTAACATCTATAATTTTAAAACACATCTGAAAAAGTACTTATATGTAGAATATACCAAAAAAAATCCTCAAAACGCAGCAGAAAAAATATACAAAATTGACAAAAGACATGATCAGACTTTTTGCCAAAGAGAATAAATGGATGTCAAATAAACATGTGCAAAGACAGTTAATGACATTAATTCCTAGAAAATGCAAAACAAGAAAGCCCAAATCAATATATGTCTACGAGAAGGGGTAAAATTAAAAAAATAGTGATGCTGCTCAATGTTGGCAAGACGCCAACTGGATAGTTTCTTTTAAAAAAAACTAAACGTAGAATTACCACATGATATAGGAATCAAACTTCTGGGCATTTTTCTCAAAAAAAAAAAAAAAAAAAAGGAAAAATTGGGTCCACAAAGGAAACTTCATACAAATGTTCAGAGCAACTTTATGCACAATAAGCAAAAAAGAAAATAATGCCCTTTAGACGGCGAATGAAAAATTCTGGTACATAATATCATAGAATAATACTTGGCAGTAAAAATGAACAAATGCTGATACATTCAACAATTCAGATGAATCTCAAAGGGATTGTGCTAAAAGAAAAGCCAATAGTAAGACTGTAAAGATTACATATGTAAAATTCTATTTACATAATATTTTCTTAATTATAATAATTTAGAGATGGAGAACAGGTTAATGATGCCAGTTACGGATAACATATGGGAATTTTTTTGCATGATTATAAAGTGGTTCTGTATCTTGATTATGGTAGTAGTTATATAAATATACACACACACATACACACACATTGGTGAAGTCTGCATGAGGTCTGTGGACTGTACCAATGTCAATTTTCTAATCTGACATAATACTAGTGTTCTGTAAGATTGTTATCATTGAGGAAATCTGGGCAAATCACACAGGGATTATACTACTACGTATTTTTGCAACAGTCTGTGGTTATGTCAACATTGAAATCATTTACTATGTCACAGAGGACACTGAGCTTCCTCTTTGTAGAAAATATAACACTATATCTCCATTAATCTGTCTTTATAAAGAGTTAACAGTCAAAACTGTATTTTGGGACTCTCCAAAATCACTGCAGATGGTGACTGCAGCCATGAAATTAAAAGGTGCTTGCTCCTTGGAAGAAAAGCTATGACCAACCTAGACAGCATATTAAAAAGCAGAGACATTACTTTGCCAACAAAGGTCCATCTAGTCAAAGCTATGGTTTTTCCAGTGGTCATGTATGAATGTGAGAGGTGGACTATAAAGAAAGCTGAGCACCAAAGAATTGGTGCTTTTGAACTGTGGTGTTGGAGAAGACCCTTGAGTGTCCCTTGGCCAGCAAGGAGATCCAACCAGTCCATCCTGAAGGAAATCAGTCCTGAATATTCATTGAAAGGACTGATGCTGAAGCTGAAACTTCAGTACTTGGGTCACCTGATGCGAATACTGACTCATTTGAAAAGACCCTGATGCTGGGAAAGACTGAAGACAAGAGGAGAAGGGGATGACAGAGGATGAGATGGTTGGATGGCATCACCGACTCTATGGACATGAGTTTGAGTAAGCTTCGGAAGTTGGTGTGATCTCCATCAGTTGGTGATGGACAGGGAGGCCTGGGGTGCTGCAATTCATGGGGTTGCAAAGAGTCGGACAGGACTGAGTGACTGAACTGACTGACTGACTGAACAGTTAAAAATACTTACATAAAAAAAAAAAAAAAAATACTTACATAAGGTAACCAAATCGTGTGTTTGTTGTGATCATCAGTTCAGTTCAGTCAGTATTCTTGCCTTGAGAACTGCATGAATGGTATAAAAATGCTGCTGTATATCATACTGGATATATTATTCCTGGACCTGAGAGAATTTCCAGAATGAAGGTGACAAGAAGTGAAATTGGTAGAGCTAGTATGGGAACCCATGGTAAAAGTCCACTAAAAGTAGTATCCAAGGTCCAGGGGATTCCCAGGAAAAAGCACTAAAAATGAATAATGAGAAAAATCTGGAGATAGAAGTGATGATAAGAAGGGTGACTGTGTCTCATAAGGTGACATTTTTAGAGATGAACTAAGCCCATGGGAACTGGTGACTTTGGAAGAGCCTCATAGAGTGTGGTGACACCAGCTACAGTAGATAGAGAAGCCATTTAAGAAGGTAGTTGTTAGAAAGAGAAAATAGATGCCACATTTCAATAAAAATGTTCCTTTAATGTTACAAAAGAAAAATTTTTTTAATTCTTATCAGAACTTGATTATTTTATGGAAAGCCAAAAAGTAACCAAAATCATAAAAGAAGAAAAACATTTACATTTAAATCATGATTCTTGGAAAATACAGCCAGTGTTTTAAATATATTTGAAAATACAATCTAGAGAATGGCAGAAATATTGGTGAATCTTATTTCTGATGAAAGTTCAGAATATACAAAGAACTATTACAGCTCAAGAGAACAAATGACTCACCTAAATATGGCAAAGGATTTAAATACATTTTTCTCCCAAGATATGTAAATAAGTTATAATAATCACATGAAAAGATGCTCAAAATCATTAGCTATTAGGGAAATGTAAATCAAAACCACAATGAGGTATCACTTCACATCCACTAGGATAGTTATAATAATTTAAAAAGAGAAAATAATAAGTATTGGTGAAGATGTTGATACAAATGAGATCCTTATACATTGATGATTAAATTATAAAACAGTGCAGTCACTGTTGAAATCAGGTTGGCAGTTACTCAAAAATTAAACATAGAATTACAATATGGTCCAAAAATTCTACTCCTAGTTATATGCCTGAGAAAATTGAAAACATAAATTCACCAAAAATTTTGTATCTGAATGTTTATAGCAATATTATTAAAATAGTCCAAAAGTAGAAACCATCCAAAAATCCATCAACTGATGAATTGATAAACAAAAACATTCATATAAAGAAATATTATTCTTCCATTAAAGTGAGTTAAGTATTGTTACATGCAGAATCTTGGGTATAACATAAGGGAATCTGCAAAAAATTATGCTATGTAAAATAACCAAGACAAAAAAAAAAAACAAAACACATATTGTGTAATTCCATGTATATGAAATGTCTAGAATAGTCAAATCCACAGAAATAGAAAGCAGATTAGCTGCCAGATAATGGAAAGTTTGAGGATATTTTGGAGGCTATGAAATGTTCTGAAATTAGTGGTGATAGATGCATAGTGTATATACTAAAACCGCTGAAATATATACATTAAATGGGTAAAATTTATTCATATGAATTGTATCTTAATAAAAGAAATAGGGGGTTTCTTTTGTTCTTATCAAATGGTTACAGGAGTTAAGAGAAATGAAGGAGTGTTACTAAACCTGAGTCAGATATGGACAGCGTTGTCTTCCTGAGAAACAAGAGAAAAATTGGACTATTTAAAAAATCTTCTGTTCCCTTTATTTTTGCTGGGGGGACAGGGAGCGCTTCCCAGGTAGCAAAGTGGTAAGGAATTCATCTTTCAATCCAGAAGACAGCAAGAGACTTGGGTTAGACCCCCTAGGTCAGAAAGATCCCGTGGAGAAGGAGATGAAAACCCACTCCAGTATTCTTGCCTGGAAAATTCCATGGACATAGGAGTCTAACGGGATACAGTCCATGAGTCTGCAAAGAGGCAGACACAACTGAGCCCACACACGCACACACACACACACACTTTAGCCTTTAAGTCAAACTGGGCATTTCTAAAGAATATAGTCAATTCTTAATTATTCCATGGTTTATACACTCTGGGATTTTTTTAAAAAACCTTTTGTTTTCTGCCTGCAGTGTATCAGTTGTATAACAAAGAATTATGCCAGAGGATGGGAAGCAGACCATGAAATAAAATAAATCAATTTGGCTTTTAACTGATGTCATAAAAATTTCAATAACAGAAGATTAAGTTGACTTATATTTGTATTTTCCCATTCTTGTAAGCTTTAGCCATTCTCATGAGGATGTATAGTTACATTTGCCATGAGGTGTTTTGCCTTATGCCGGCTTCAAACATGAATTCCCTGGGCCCTTTGTGAGTACCATCTTCTACTGTCAGTTCTATCAGAGAGACTATGAAATAAAAACACTGATTTTATGTTAAATGTGCTGTGTCACTGTGCTTTTCTGGCTTTTCTCTCTAAGTGTGAGGATTTATGGATTAAGATGTTGGCATGTCAACTTTGTCAAAGGAATCCATCCCAGGATACTAATAAAAGATTTATAAAAGCACATTTTAAAAAACTTTCACAATTACACTCCAAGGAAGAAAACTAAAAGTCATAGGCCACAATCTGGAGATAATTTCCACAGATTTTAGCCAAAAAAAAAAAAAAGGATTGAGGAGTTCCACAATGGCATCTGCATGTTCCCCCAGGAACCCAAACCTTTTCTTTAGCTGGCATTAAAAAACACAGAAAAGGTGGTTTCACCCTAAAAACACTTCACGTTTTCTAATTTCAAGTTTTGAAGGAATATTTTGATGAGTGTGTGTGTGTGTGTCTGTTAGTTGCTCAGTCTTGTCCAACTCTTTGCAACCCCATGGACTGTAGCCCACCAGGCTCCTCTGTCCATGGAATCCTCCAGGCAAGAATACTGGAGTGGGTTGCCATTCCCTTCTCCAAAGGGTCTTCTCCACCCAGGGACTGACCCTAGGTCTCCTGCATTGCAGGAGGACTCTGCCATCCTGAGCCAGGAGGGAAGCCCTGTCTTGATGAGAATATATACATAAGTTAATCATTGTGTTAATGCTTTTAATTTAGTGAATTTCATTCAGTTAGCAAAGTGGTAAGAAGATGAAGCTACCAAATAAAACATAACAGACACTGGGAATAGAATGAACTGAAAAGCAACAAGATGGTAGACTGAGCAAATGAGTTACCTTCCTTTTGACTGAATCTCAGAAAAATCAAGAATTATCTAAGACAAGGAATAGACTCATAATAACAATTTGAAAAAATATTTTCAAAATTAGCAGCAACATTTTGAGAATTTGAAAAATATGAGATGGAATAGAAACCAGATAAAATAAACTCATCAATTAAAATATGTAGAAATCTGTTTTAACCTATCAATTTTTATCAGGGAAGCCCAAGATACAGGCACCAATATCATGGGGAGATGATAGTAATTATCAACAAAAGATGCTGCTGGGACAATGGAGTTTACATATTACTACACATTTATTAGAAAGGCTAAAATAAAATAGAAACCTATGATGCTAAATGCTGGCATGAATGCAGAGCAATATTACCTCTCATTCACTGCTTTTAGAAGTATAATATGATACAGCCACTTTGGAAGGTTTTTTGATTTTGAAAATTAAATATATATTTACCATATAATTCAGCAAATGAAATCCTACATGTTTACTTAGGCAAAATAAAACTTTAATTAGAACAAAACTCGGTACTTGAATTTTTATAGCAGCTTTATTTGTAATTGCTAAAAAACTGAGGGAAAAAAAAATGTCTTTCAACAGTTGATGAAAAAACAAACTGGGGTTTCTGTGATTTAAAAAAAAGAAAGAGATTCAGGTATTGATTCACACAACAATGTGGATGAACCTGAACTGCGTTTTGCTAAGTTAAACAAACCTGCCACAAAAGGCTATGTAGTGTACAATTCTATTCATATAATATTTGGGAAAAGGAAAAATTATGGTATGAAAACATCACATATTGACACTGCTTGGAGGAAAAGGGATTGATTGACTACAAAGGGGTTATACTTATTAAGAAAGGGAATTTTAATACATGCTAATTTAAAAATCAACCAGTATATCTTAGGATACCAGGATTTTGAAATCAGACTGTGACAAGTGAATCCAGCTATATTATAAATATAAGGAACAATTTAATTTAAAAGTGAGTGGATAAAAGGAAATTTCAAAAAAATATTTTGACTGGAAATCATACGTCTCAAGACAAAAATAACAAAATTATGTACAGTTGCTGGTACATAGTCAGCAAATATTAATTAATGGAAATACAAATGATCAAGCCTAGCTAAAACAATCTTGCAAAAAAGCAAAGAGGCTCACACTTTCTCAATTTCATAAATTACTACAAAAGTTACAGTAATCAAAAAAGTGTGGTATTGGCATGCCTGTGTGCCTGCTAAGTCTCTTCAGTCATGCCCAACTCTTTGGGACCCTATGGACTGTAGCCCTCCAGATTCTTCTGTCCATGGGCTTCTCCAGGCAAGAATATTAGAGAAGGTCGAAGCGCACTCCTGCAGGGGATCTTCTCAACCCAGGGAACGAACCTGCATCTCCGACATTGGCAGGCAGGTTCTCTACCATCGTCACCTGGGAAGCCTGGTATTGGCATAAGGATGGGCATAGAGAACAATGGAATAAGAATAAAAGCTCAGAAACAAGCCCATACCTCTTTAACCAAATGAGTTATTACAAAGTTGCCAAGATCTTTTAATGAGGACTTTCAACAATCAGTGTTTAGACAACTATAAATTCACATGAGAAAGAGTAAAATTAGACTCCTCCTCATACCATGTATAAAAACTAACTAAAAATGGATCAAAATCTAAATATAAGAGCTAAAACTATAAAATTAGTAGAAAAAAATTCAACTGTAAGCCTTAGTGATCTTGGGTTAAGAAATATCCCTTATTTACACAAAAGAAATATTTTTGTGATCACAAAATGGGACCACCAAAAGCACAATTTATTTTAAAATAGATTTCTTCAAAATTAGTATTTTCTGCTTCAAAGACATCACTAAGAAAATGAAAAGACAATGCACAGGCTGGAACATTTATGAGTCATATATCTGTTAAAGAACTTGTATCCAGAATATATTTGGAGAAGGAAATGGCAACTCACTGCAGTATTCTTGCCTAGAGAATCCCATGGACAGAGGAGCCTGGTGAGCTGCTGTCCATGGGGTCGCACAGAGTTGGACGACCGAAGCACCTTAGCATGCATGCATGCATCCAGAATATATAAAGAAATCTTATAACACAATACCAGTAATAAAAGGAACAATTAACAGAAAAGACATTTATGTAAATAATATGTACAAAATGCAAAAAGCACAAGAAAAGATGTTCATTAGTCATTAGAGGAAAGTGCATTAAATCATTATGAGGTATAATTCACAACCTCTTGCATGATTGCAATCAAAAGATAAATTAGACCAAGTATTGACAAATGTAAAATAATAAAAATGGAATTTTATGCACATTGCTAGTCCCTGTAGCTCAGATGGTAAAGAGTCTGCCTGCAATGCAGGAGACCTGGGTTCGATCCCTGGATTAGGAAGATCCTCTGGAGGAGGGACTGGCAATCCACTCCAGTATTCTTGCCTGGAGAATCCCACGGATAGAGGAGCCTGACGGGCTATAGTTCATGGGGTCGCAAAGAGTCAGACACGACTAAGCGACTAACCCATCCAGTGTGAAGGTAAAATGGAAAGTATTTTGGCAGTTTCTTAAAAGATTAAGTATGAATTAACCATACAAACTAATAAGTTCATGTCTAGGACTCACTCTTCACAAGAGGAATGAAAGGATAGGCTTACAAAAAGACCTGCATATGGAGGTCTGATCATAGAGGCATTATTTATCATTGTCATTAACTGGAAAAAAAACTGTTAAATGGATTAACAAATGTGGTATATTTATATTCTAGAACACTAATATTTGACAATAAAAGAAAATAAAATACTCATATAAGTTAAACCATGAAAGACTCTAAAAAGCATTATGCTAAGATAAAAAAATCAGACATAAAACATCACAAATTATATGATTCCATTGATATAAAATTTATGAAAGAGAAAAATCAATAGATACAGAATTTAGAGTAATAAATATCTGGGCCTAGAGGTAAGAATGTCAAGTAATTGTTAATGGATATAAATGTTTTTTGTGGAATAGAGTAAATATTCTAAAATTGGATTATGGTACCACAATTCTTAAAATTTATGAAGAATTATTGAATTATACATTTAAAATGAGTAAGTTTCATGGTACATAAATAATATCTCAATAAATTTGCCTGAAAAGTAAGCAAGATCATGGAGAAATGCTATGGAACATTTATGACAGTAATTAAATGAAATAGCTACTGTAGAATAACTGGTTCAAGAATTAAGTACTGTACATTCCTTTCTCTATAGAGAGTCCACTGCTGGCATGAGTGACAGGTAAAAATGTAAATCAAATTTTTAGAGCATTCAGCTATGATATTGGGGCTGAGAAGAGAAGCTGACAAAGCCTTAGATACTTTCAGATCTCCATAACCAAGAGGCAAAATGACTCCCAGATTTCCAGCTTACAGTTTCAGAAGTAGAGAAACTGCTTTTGAGGGAAACTCAAGATTTTAGTTTTGAAAATACTAAACTTGAAACAATAATGATTATGACTGTGGTTTTAAGAACTATGAAACACACTGAGGGAAATCTGTGTGCCCTGCTTGAGTTCCAAGGGTGCACGTGTTCTTGCGATTTTCTCTTATCTCAGTCTAGATGTCACAGGTCTTGGTAAGTATGCTTCATGATAGGTTGTTTGTGACTTTCTTGTTTCTTTGAACATACAGCTGATTTGGCTTTTAATGCCTGTCATTCTTTTGTTCTAAATAATTTCAAGAGAGGAAAGTGAAGGGAAATACCTTGACTGTGCTATCTTTTACTTTCAAGGCCCTTCTCTGGGTCTTGATATTTTCAGATGTAGTTAGAGATTGATCATTGCACACATGAGCTGGATTGTATAGAGAGATTAAGTATATAAAAGATGTGTAACAGATGTAAATCGGTTAGGAAAACGCATAGTAAGTACTCAATAAACATTAATGTCAATTTGCTCTATTGTTTTAGAGGAAACCATTTTTCAATAATTTCAAAGAAAAGAGAGTGAATGGGAGGGTAAATAATTTAAGCATTGACCAAATCTGTTTGGGATGCTATAAACTGAATATCATAGATTGGGCGGGTTGTCAACAACAGAAATTTATTTCTTACTGTTCTGGAGGCTGCAAAGTCCAAGATAAAGGTGCCAGCATATTCAGTGTCTAGTGAGAACCCACTTCCGGGTTTATAGATGGCCATTTTCTCACCATGTCCTCACATGAAGCGGTAAGGTAACCCTCTGGGGTCTCTTTTACAAGAGCAGAAATCCATTTCAGGGAGACCCCACCTTCATGACCTAATAACCTCCTAAAAGCCATACCTCCAATGGCATAGGGTGATAGTATTTAAAATATTAATTTTGAGAGGATATGAACATTCAGATGATAGCAAACATTTTGTAGTTCTACCTTTACACTTAATTAATCTATTGAATGGGCATGGAATTATTTCCTTATAATATTAAGATATTGCTCTGTTATATTCTGTTGCTGCTGCTGCTAAGTCACTTCAGTCGTGTCAAACTCTGTGCGACCCCATAGATGGCAGCCCACCAGGCTCCCCCACCCTGGGATTCTCCAGGCAAGAACACTGGAGTGGGTTGCCATTTCCTTCTCCCATGCATGAAAGTGAAAAGTGAAAGTGAAGTCGTTCAGTCGTGTCCGACTCTTTGCGACCCCATGGACTGCAGCCCACTAGGCTGTTCCGTCCATGGAATTTTCCAGGCAAGAGTACTGGAGTGGGCTGCCATTGCCTTCTCCGTGTTATATTCTAGTTTCCAGGATTTTGTTCAGCTGTTCAATGACATTATATTGCCTGAGACTTTTTATTTTCATAGTATGTAGTTCTTGCTTTGCTTTTTGTTTGCAATATCTTTCTTTTAAACAATATTAACTGTAGATTTTTGAAGCTTCTTTTTTGTTATATAAGTAGTCTGTTTCCTTCAAGTTGATTTTACCTTTGTTAGTGTGTTTTAGCCTGTCTTTCAAATGAGAGACCTCTGTGATTGTCCAGTGATGGGCAGCTATCCATCAAATTGTGACTTTCTCTTTAGAGTCTGCTCCTGCTGCTAAGTCACTTCAGTCGTGTCCGACTCTGTGCAACCCCATAGGCTCCCTCGTCCCTGGGACTTTCCAGGCAAGAACACCAGAGTGGGTTGCCATTTCCTTCTCCAATGCATGAAAGTGAAAAGTGAAAGGGAAGTCGCTCAGTCGTGTCCAACTCTTAGTGACCCCATGGACTGCAGCCTACCAGGCTCCTCCATCCATGGGGTTTTCCAGGCAAGAGTACTGGAGTGGGATGCCATTGTGCTAGAATACCGATAAATCTGGCTGGGCCCCTATTTTTAGAGTCTCTTCCCTTAGGCTGGTCAGTACTGCCGAGAAGGATCTCCCAGGCTCCTACTTACTTTGTGTAACACTCGTGGCCTGGTGATTTGACTTGGAAGAAAAGGGCTGGACACATCACCATACAGTATATGATCTTTCATTGAATTGATACAGTTTCCTGCTCTTGTGTGCCTGGTGGATCTCTGTTCAAAGACCTTTGCTTCATCCTGCTGCAGTTAATAAGCCTCTAGTCTAATGCTAGGATGAGAAGAGAAGTAACCTGTCATTTTCTGGCATCATAAACTGCCCTGTACGATCCTGTTCTAGAAGGACTCTCAGGAGTATTTCCAGCACTTTAGGATCAAGAGGTGATGTCTCCACTGCATTTGTCAAAAAAAACTAACCCAATTGTACTTTATATGTAAATTATACTTCAATAAAGCTTGACATTTAAAAAAAAAAAAAAGAAAATTAATTCTAAACCACGTAGAACACTCTAGGTATTAATATAGAGAAAAGATGTCTAGTTAAAAATGGCAAGATTAATACATGCATTAACTTTCAGTCTCTCCAGAAACCTCACTAAAATAGTAAAGAGTTGTTCTGTGATTTTCAATTGTAAATAAGTAAAACAAAAAATAGGACAAAAGATAACACTGAACTAATTTGGGTAGCTGTAAGCAGATGGATAGGAAATAACAAATACCCCACAGAAATTCTGTAGGCACATCCATTTACATATTAGTACCCTGGAATGATGTATTTGTGATAGGGACTTAGATGAGGCTAAAAACAAAGAAGATAAGGTGAAAGTCTTTCTAAGAAACAGTTTCATTCACATATCTTCTTTCCCAACTCTGAAAGGGGAGTTACTGTAGCTTTTAGTGGGCTATGGACAGAGAGCTCATGCTTCCTGACACAGATCCATCTACCACCCACAGAGAAGTACTTCTGGCTCAGGTGTTCTTGGGACCTCAGCCATTTTTAATGCAGCCATGAAATCAAAAGACATTTGCTCTATGGAAGGAAAGCTATGACAAACCTATGCTGCTGCTGCTGCTGCTGATGCTGCTAAGTCGCTTCAGTCCCGCAGCCCACCAGGCCCCCCTGTCCCTGGGATTCTCCAGGCAAGAACACTGGAGTGGGTTGCCATTTCCTTCTTCAATGCATGAAAGTGAAAGTGAAGTCTCGCAGTCGTGTCCGACTCTTCGAGACCCCATGGACTGCAGCCTACCAGGCTCCTCCATCCATGGGATTTTCCAGGCAAGAGTACTGGAGTGGGGTGCCATTGCCTTCTCCTGACAAACCTATACAGCATATTAAAAAGCAGAGATATCACTTTGCCGACAAATGTCCATATAATCAAAGCTATGGTTTTTCCAGTAGTCATGTACAGATGTGAGAGTTGGATCATAAAGCAGGCTGAGTGCCAAAGAATTGATGCTTTCAAACTGTGGTGTTGGAAAAGACTCTGGAGAGTCCCTTGGACTGCAAGGAGATCAAACCAGTCAATCCTAAAGGAAATAAACCCTGGATATTCATTGAAAGGACTGATGCTGAAGCTGAAGCTCAAATACTTTGGCCACCTGATGCGAACAGCTGACCTATTGGAAAAGACCATGATGGTGGGAAAGGTTGAGGACAGGAGGAGGAGGGGGCGACAGAGGATGAGATAGTTGGATAGCATCACCAACTCACAGGACATATCTCACACACTGGGAGATAGTGAAGGACAGGGAAACCTGATGTGCTGCAGTCTATGGGGTCGCAAAGAGTCAGACACGACTTAGTTACTGAACAACAGCCAGTTTTTATTTCCCTTTTATGTGTTAAGTTTATGAGAGGGACAACTCTTTTCATCGTTTATTTCCTAAAGCATAAGAAATGTTTTAAACAGACTGACTACTTGAGAGAACTAGCCATTGTTGATGTGAGAAGGCAATGTAGGTTAAATCCAGTGAGTGAATATATATATAGTACTTAATCGTTCTGAACCTGTTTTGTCCTTTGTTAACTAGAAATAACAAGTAATGTTTGCTTCCCTGGATTAATGTGAGACTCAAACACATTTAAATGATATATGGGTGTGAAAGGATTTACTTCTAAAGGTATCATGTCGCTGGGGTTTGATTGAACTGGAATCTGAAAGTTTGCCAGTAACATTACAGTACATACATCAAAGACAAGGGCTTCCCTAATAGCTCAGTTGGTAAAGAATCCACCTGGTAAAGAGACCCTGGTTAGATCCCTGGGTCAGGAAGATCCACTGGAGAAGGGATAGGCTACCCACTCCAGTATTTTTGGGCTTCCCTTGTGGCTCAGCTAGTAAAGAATCTGCCTGCAATGCAGGAGACCTGGATTGGATCCCTGGGTTGGGAAGATCCCTTGGAGAAGGGACAGGCTACTCACTCCAGTATTCTGTCCTAGAGAATTCCATGGACTGTATAGTTCATGGGGTCACAAAGAGTCGGACACGACTGAGTAAATTTCACTTCCCTTCACTTCCTTCATCAAAGATATCTGCAAAATTTTTTTGCTGTTTCTCCCTTGAAAAGGCAAGGTTTACATTTTGTCTCCATAAATCTAGGCAATCTCTGTACCTGCTTTGACCAATAGAATCAAGAAGAAAAGACAGTTTCCAGGCTGAGGATTTAATATACAGATAGCTCCAAATTTCTATCTTCTGAAACACATGCTTTTGGATCACTATGACCACTCTGAGGAAGCCTAAGCAGCCACTTGAAAAAGAAATCAAGGGCTCTAGTAGAAAAGCTTCAGGACAAGGACGAGCACCAACCTCATCACCCAGATGAGGAGCCATCCTGAATGTGGATCCACTGGATCTGTCTGTCGCTGAATCTGTGAAGAACAGAGAAGGGAAGAGGTGAGAACAAGTATTTCATCTCATAAACTTGACTTTTAAAATAATTGTTTGTATAATATCAAAAATAAATTTAAAAAAGAAAAAAAAAAAAAAAAAACTCTCGATAAGTTGATTGAAAGGATACAATTCAAACTTCAGAGGAGAAATCCTGTGTCTACTAGCATAGCAGTGCATGTGTGCTAGGTCCCTACAGCCGTGTCCAACTCTTTGCCATCTTATGGACTGTAGCCAGCCAGGCTCCTCTGTCTGTGGGATTCTCCAGGCAAGAATTCTGGAGTGGGTTTCCAAGCCCTCCTCCAGGGGATCTTCCCGACCCAGGAATCAAACCCCTGTCTCTTGCATTGATAGGCAGATTCTTCACCACTACCACCATCTGGGAAGCCTTACACCAGGTCCTAGGCCAAACGTAGATTCCCTCGTAGCTTGGTCAGTAAAGAATCTCCTTGCAATGCAAGAGACCCCAGTTCAATTCCTGGGTTGGGAAGATCCCCTGGTGAAGGAAATGGCAACACACTCCAGTATTATTGCCTGGAGAATCCTATGGACAGAGAAGCCTGTCAGGCTACAGTCCATGGGGTTGCAAGAGTCAGACATAACTTAGTGACTTAACCACCACCACCAGGCCAAATGTAAGAGCTGCTGGTTGAATTTTGATGGAGCAAATTTGGCCAAGAACTTTCTTTTCACTTTCTGGGCCTTAGATTTTTCATCTGCAGATTTCTTTAAGATTAAAAGGGAATTTTTTTTTTAATTATAAAGGAAAATTTTAAATTACAAAGAAAACATAAAGCAAGTCAACTTACAACATCAGCTGTTCTTTAGCAAAAATCTCATAGAAGCACATATTAAACAGCCTGTAAATGCCGTGCACTATCTATTCCTAAATTTATTTATGGGTTTGCATTTTTCTCAGGTCTTTGTGTACAAGTTTATACTTGCAATGCATGGAAATAGTGGGTCAGTGATAAATTCCAGTTGCCATTTTCCAGGATAATGAAAGCTGTCATTTATTGATGAAAAAAACAAACAAAAAGATTAAGCAGGGGTTGTCAGGGTTATTCTATTCTGCTCTCATTGAGACTGATTCAAATGTTAATGCATTCCTTGTCCAGCTTTAAATGTGGCAGTGGATTAGACAAAGTAATATCCGATTGTTGTATCTGGGTTCAGGACTTTTGCATTGAGTGTTCTGGAACCATCTGTGGAAACCACCTCTGAATTAGTGTGACTCCACAGGGCACGCCTGTGTTATGTATGGTATTATTATATGATCTTTTGAGATGACTCTGATGTTTTCATGACAGCGTCATAAAAATAGCAGGGACCTGTGGTGAAGCGGAAGGGGCAGGCAGCCAGGGCCCTCCTGGGAGTGAGGTTTTGTCAGGTCCAGATGGTGCGCTGCTTTTCTGATCTGGCCCTGCCTCATTCCGTGGGCTTAGAGCATGGTGCCTTCCATTCCCTGATGCCTCCCACCTGCTTCCTGACATCAGACCTAGAGGATCCTGACACTGAGATTACTTTTATCAACACGTCATGATTATAATGGGGCAGATTGAGCCCAGTGTGAAAGCCCACTAGGGCAGCCCTTCGACTTTAGATGGGCTTTCTGAGCTCCTGCTGTTTGCAAGTAATTAATTCACTGCTCAGATCACAGTGAGTATACTCTGGTAACCAGGAACTTGTTGTCCAAAGGAGAAGATTCAAGGGCTGACAGCGTGTTAAGAAGTTGGGGCAAGGAGCCAACACCATACCCCAAAGGTCCAGAGGGCGTTTATCAAGGATCACTGTGGGCTGCTGGCTTCTGGGAAATCCAACACTGACCTGAGTGTCTCTTCTGCTTCTTAAATGTGTACTCTTCGCCTTTAACCTAGAGCAACCTGTGCCTACCTGCTCAGCTCTGAGCCATGCTTTCCACGTTCTCAATTTCAACAGACCTCATTAGCATCTGACCACTGAGGGCATCGTTAAGCAGAGGCTGTCAGGAATGTCACCTGAACATTAGCAGCTGAGAAACACGGCTTTACATCCTCCCATGGCCAGTGAGGACCTTGGTCACAGGAAGCCTGACAGATAGGTAGGACTCTGTACTAAATCCTGACCCCAACTAATTTAAATTGTATCTGCTCAGAATGAAGAGACAGTGTTCTTACTCAAAGACAAGAACATTGCATTTCTTTTCTTACCAGAAAAATAATTAACACTCAAGTCAGTTATGCAATTTTCTAAAAAGTGCATTAAAAATAAAACAGATAGAACTAATTACATTTCCTTCAAATTTTTTGGCTGGCTCATTTTTAAAATGCTACTATTAAGCTATGATAAATCATTTCATTAATAGCTGAGTGAACTTACATATTTGATGGATCAAGATCTTCCCTTTTTTAGCAAAAAAGTGAAAGGACATGCCATCTATTTTTTAATGAAAAAAAAATTATGTATGTATGGAGAGAGAGAGAGAAAGAGAGTCCCAGCAGCAGGAGAACATGCCATGAGATGTCTTTGTTTAGCAGGTGAGTCCCATAAATGTGACTCAGCTTTAATCTGATCAGAAGCAGAATTTTTTCCTATGCCATAATACTGTTCCCATAGTCTTATCTAATTTGATTTCAACAAGCATATATTTTATTTAAAAATACTATATTATTTACTTCTTTGTTTCTTCTACTACTTTACACTGCTAAGAGAGTCATTTCCTCTCTGTGTGTTTTAGCTCATCTTATTTCAGCAGGTGAAGTGTACAGGTGGACATTCTGTGCACATCTCAATATGAGAGAATGAATATAATCATAGTGTTTCCTTCTGGTCACCAGTCAACTTGTGCTGAAGGGTGCTCAACTTTTGTACCACTTGAGTTTCTACAATGATTTTGATATTGAAAAAGGTAAATGATTAGCCAGCAATATGTTAACAGTCTTGTTAGAATCACTGACAATAAGAAATTTACATCTGAAATCACTGAATGAACAAGTTTTGAATAATTATCATAGATGCTTTTCTTAGAGTATTTCTCAGGAATCCGTGAATGCAGGGGCTATTAACGATACAGATAATGCATTCCCAAACACAGAAAGATGTATGAAAATGTACAGATATACAATAGAATATTACTCAATCATAAAAAAAGGAAATAATGCCATCTGCAGCAACATAGATGGGCCTAGAGACTGTCATGCTAATGAAATAAGACAGAAGGAGGAGGAGATATATGCAGAATCTAAAAAGAAATGATGCACATAAACTTCTGTATTTACAAAACAGAAACAGACTCAGAATGAACTTATGGTTACTAGGGGGAAGACTGGGTGGGGGGTGATAGTTACGGAATTTGGAATGAATAGGTACACAGTTCTGTATTTAAAATGGATAACCAACAAGGTCCTACTGTATAGCACCGGGAATTCTGTTCAATGTTATGTGGCAGCCTGGATGGGAGGAGAGTCTGGGGGAGAATGGATACATGTATATGTATGGCTGAATCCCTTTACCGTCCATCTGAAACTATCACAACACTGTTAATCAGTTATACTCCAATGCAAAATAAAATATGTAAAAAAAGAAGAAAGAAAGAAAATGGAGAGCCCTAAGTTGTAATCATTGCTCCTGCATGGGGTTTAAGTTGGGTATAGGAAGAACTGAAGAGGTAATGAAGACGGGGGTGGGAACAAGGAGCAGCTTTTGAGGAGGAGTTGGGAGAACACTCTGAAGCCCAAAGAAGAAGGAAGCAGGCACAGCTGACTAGCAGATGGAGTAGAAATTTAAGGATAATTTTAAATACTGCCTGCAGGTATATAAAGGAAACCCAGTTTGTCACTCTTTGGATAAATTAGGACTTAACAAAAGATATGAAAAAGTAAGAGAATATATCAGAAACAAAAGAAACGTCATGGTTCCACATTTTAGCATGTAGTACAATGAAATGTTGGGGATTTAGGGCAGTGAGATTTCAGAGAGATGTTGCAGGGCACACCAGAAAGACTGATTCCTTTTTAAAAAGTACTGAACTAGTTCTGAGAAAAGAATTATGATTCAATAGTATGATTGACAATCTGCTGATAAAAGTGGCTCCCAAATCAATCAGGTGGACTGTGAAAACAATGATAACAGCTAAAAATTAAATCTATATTCAATTATTTAATTATAACACTGACACAATAGGGCCAAGAGTCATAAGACTTTATTACTTAGGGTATTTTTAGAAGTTGCCACTGTAATTCTGGAATTAAGTTCTTTTGTAACTGTTGTTATTTTGGATTAAAATATAAGGAATCTAAATTTTACAGTAGTAAGACAATCACTGTGGAGAGAGAAGAATGAATGGATGATGTTTCTGCTTAAACTTGGCAGATTGGACCCCCAAGTACAGCTCCTTAACTTCTAATCTGTTTAGGTAAAGTAAAAGGAGAAAGCATAATGGGGGAACTCACTATATCTGAAAAATGTTTGGAAGTTAGAAATCATAGGGACAATTTAACTGACAGAAAACTAGAGTTCATGCTTGTCAAGAAGAGCCTGGAATAAAGTTGACTCAAGCGATGAAACCCAAGATGGCTCAGCAGTGGAGGCCCCAGGTTTTCCATACCTACATTTAAACATGAGAGAATAATATTAGATCACTAGACATTTGGAGAATGACCCAGCACAAAGACAGGCCTTACAAGGTAACAGAGTAGAGGAAACTCGGAAAAACAAATTGTGCACAGAACAGAACAAAGTGATGTATTTTAACTGCAATGGATATCTTCAAAGGAATAAGAACAGATTGCATTCATGAAGCAAGAACATGTGGCTATGAAAGTAAACATTGAAGGAATTAAAATTAATTTTTAACTTCCCAGGAGTTTAAAAAAGTCTAATTGAATGATTGCCAGCCAAAGTTAAGGAAATTTATCAGAAATGAAGGCTAAAAGAAACAGTCATAGAGAACATGAGAAAAGTAATAATAATAAGTAATCTTTCTAAAACCTCTAAGCAAACAATCTATATTTTATAAAGAAAAAGAAAACAGCAAATAAAACAAAAATTGAAGAAATTTTTTTTATAATGGAAATATGTATGTTTCTGATTTTTTCATATTTAAAAATACCACTGTTGCAGGAAGGGTGACCCCTTCCAGGGCCCAAAACTGGCTCTTGTCTAACACTGGGAAATGAATTGTCTGGGGAGACACATGTGCTGACAGAGCAAGAGATTTTATTGGGAAAGGGCACCTGGGTGGAGAGCAGTGGAGTAAGGGAACCCAGGAGAACTGCTCTGCTACATGGCTGGAAGTCTTGGGTTTTATGGTGCTGGGATTAGTTTCTGGGTTGTCTTTAGCCAATCTTTCTGACTCAGAGTCCTTCCTGGTGGTGCATGCCTTATTCAGCCAAGATGGATGCAAGAGAGAAGGATTCTGACATGTAATGTCTCCTCTTGGCCTTTTCTGAACTCTTCTGGTTGGTGGTGGCTTATTAGTTCCATGTTCCTTACCAGGACCTCCTGCCATAAAACAGCTCATGCAAATGGTTACTATGGTGCCTGGCCAGGGTGGGTGGATTCAGTCAGTGTGCTTCCCCTAACACTACTGGAAAATGTAGAACAAGGAGTTTAAAAATGCTTCCCACAAAGCACTCAATGTAAAATTTCAGAATATTAACAAAGATGATTAGGTTATAATTATTGTTATAAGAAAAAAAAATCATGTAGATAAACTTTCAAGAATCTGAATGATGTAGGTCTTCTCAACCACTCAAAAAGATAGTAGTTCAACATAATCATCTATAGCTCACTAGGTATTTATAAAATCTTTGTACTCTAGGTCCTGTATATTTATCCAACAACAAAAAAGTATATATGAAGTAATGATAACTTAGAATCTTAATACTTAGATATAAAGGGTATTGAAGAAACAATTTTGTGGAGGTGTTTTTCGAGAACAGGAATTAGACCCTTCATGTGAGAAGAGAGAAGAAGGGGTGTAAAGAATTCAGGCATAAGCTGTGATTGACCTCCTTGGTCCTACCTGCTGCTGCTGCTAAGTCACTTCAGTTGTGTCTGACTCTGTGTGACACCATGGACTACAGGCTCCCCTGTCCCTGGGATTCTCCAGGCAAGAACACTGGAGTGGGTTGCCATTTCCTTCTCCAATGCATGAAAGTGGAAAGTGAAAGTGAAGTCACTCAGTCGTGTCTGACTTTAGTGACCCCATGGACTGCAGCCTTCCAGGCTCCTCCATCCATGGGGTTTTCTAGGCAACAATACTGGAGTGGGGTACCATGGTCCTACCTAGATACTGTCAAATACCTGGGCTTATACAAACACATTAGAGAGCAAATGGCAATGATTTAATTCCTGAGGGAATCATTAAAATGATATGGCTGACTCAAAGAACTTTTAAACAGCTGATCTATATGGATAACATGATACACGAAGGTGTGGGTAAGATTGTTGGTCAAAACACATGTTAATGATCGACAGGGCAATAAACTCTAACCTTTATGGCTACCATTTAGAAATAATCTCTATTGTATAAAAATCTACAGATCTACATGTAAATTCAGTAAATCTGGGGCCTTTAGAAAATAACTAACTAAATCAATCAGGGTACATCCTCCTAAGTGATTAAGTAATTCTCAGCTAGGATTGTGCTCCCAATGTGTCATTAAAGAAAATATGCTACCCACTTCTTTCAGTCAGTTCAGTCACTCAGTTGTGTCCGACTCTGCAACCCCATGTACTGCAGCATGCCAGACTTCTTTTAAAAAAAAAAACAACAACTAATTTTCAAGTTTAACTTTTTTTTTTTCTTAATGAGTGAAAGTGTCCCATGGACTCAATGTGGTCTACTCAGGCAGAAGCCAGTGTAATGGGGGTTTCAAGTGGAACCAATCCAAGAGGAAGATGATTTTAGAAGAATAGACTAGAAGCACTGCCAGGGGGAAGAGTATTGCCAAGGGCAGAGTTAGGGAAGCATCACCTAAGAGGAGAGAGAGAGACAGAGATAGAAAAACAGAGAGCTGTGGCAACCCTACAAAGCAGCCACACCATTTTGTTACTTGTCAGCAAGGCCTGCCTCTCAGTTCCCCCCTCTTACACATCAATCCACCTCTCCTCAACTGATTAAGTAATCTTTTAATCCTCAGGGGAGTCAAATTCTACCCTAGTGTAGGGGTCTAACCCTTGGGAAAGAACAAGGAAGGATCAGATCTGCTTCCTTTTCCACTACAGGCTTGCTGTCCTGGGACAGAGGGTTTCAGTTCAGTTCAGTTCAGTTGCTCAGTCGTGTCCGACTCTTTGTGACCCCATGAACTGCAGCACGCCAGGCCTCCCTGTCCATCACCAACTCCCGGAGTTCACCCAGACCCATGTCCATCGAGTCAGTGATGCCATCCAGCCATCTCATCCTCTGTCCTCCCCTTCTCCTCCTGCCCCCAATCCTTTCCAGCATCAGAGTCTTTTCCAATGAGTCAACTCTTTGCATGAGGCGGCCAAAGTACTGGAGTTTCAGCTTTAGCATCATTACTTCCACAGAAATCCCAGGGCTGATCTTCTTCAGAATGGACTGGTTGGATCTCCTTGCAGTCCAAGGGACTCTCAAGAGTCTTCTCCAACACCACAGTTCAAAAGCATCAATTCTTCAGTGCTCAGCTTTCTTCATAGTCCAACTCTCACATCCATACATGACCACTGGAAAAACTATAGCCTTGACTAGACAGAGGGTTTAAGAGGTAGGAATTCTATACAGAACTGAATGTTTTAATTGTGAATTTTGTTTGGTTATAAGGAATAACAAGAATGCATTTTATCATCAAAAAAGACATGCAATATCTTGTGGTTACTTTAGATTTCATCAAGGAGTAGATAGGAGTAAATTGCCATGTGGGGTGAAGGACAGTGATGAGAGTATGAAGAATTCTTCCCAGGATTTCCCTAGGGGTCCAGTGGATAAGACTCCACCCTCCCAATGCAGAGGGCATGGGTTCAATCCCTGATCAGGGAACTAAGATTCTGCATGCTGTTGTTGTTTAGTTGCTAAGCCGTGTCTGACTCTTCGACCCCATGGAGTGTAGCCTTCCAGGCTCCTCTGTCCTTGGGATTTCCCAGGCACGAATACTGGAGTGGGTTTCTGTGCCCTTCTGCAGGTGATCTTCCTGACCCAGGGATCGAACAAGTGTTTCCTGTGTTTCCTGCATCGCAGGCAGATTCTTTACTGCTGAGCCACTGCTGCTGCTGCTGCTAAGTCACTTCAGTTGTGTCCGACTCTGTGACCCCATAGACGGCAACCCACCAGGCTCCCCCATCCCTGGGATTCTCCAGGCAAGAACACTGGAGTAGGTTGCCATTTCCTTCTCCAATGCATGAAAGTGAAAAGTGAAAGTGAAGTCCCTCAGTTGTGTCTGACTCTTAGCGACCCCGTGGACTGCAGCCTACCAGGCTCCTCCATCCATGGGATTTTCCAGGCAATAGTTCTGGAGTAGGCTGCCATTGCCTTCTCCAGCTGAGCCACTGGGGAAGCCCCAAATGCTATAGTGTAGCAAAATGAAAAAAGGAATTCTTCCCCTGCTCTCCCCAAATGGAGGCCCACTCATCCAATGCAAAGATCTCATTCTCAAGAAATGAAAAGTGTTGGGTCAAAGGAAGAGTGTGTGTTTTGAGGTGTAAAGGAATGAACAGTGTAAGAAAGCAGAAAACTTAGTTTTAATATCAGGAAACCAGCAGATAATATGTGTATATGTATAACTGAATCACTTTGCTGTATATCTGAAACTAACACAACATTATTATACTCCAACTATACTTCAATATAAATTTAAAAAAAAGAAAACAGCCAAAGCACTACAACTCAAACATAAGAAATGATGAAACAACAAAGGAAATACCAGAGAAAACACCTAAGATAGTTTGTTTCTGGGAAATCAGGGTAGGGGTTGGGTGAAGGGAAATGCAGACTTTGTGGACTCTTAACTAAATTGACCTGACATTGCAATATTTCAGTTGAGGAGCATCACATTAGTGCATAAGTCTCTGCAGTGGGAGAGGCACTGGGATGGGGGAAACAATTTATGGTAAAATTACACCCTTCCATCAGCAAGTTTTAAAATGTTGATTAAGTGTCAAACTCTTTCTTCACACTATCATATCAGCCACAGAAGTTTGAGTAAGAAGGAAAGAAAGAAAGAAAGAAAGAAAGAAAGAAAAAAATATATATATATATATATCATTGTATGGAAGGAAAAGATTCTCAGAATGGTAAAACATTTTACTTACTAATTTGTGAACAAAACCATTTAGATATCATATTTTACTAATGTAATTTGATATTTGAAAAAAGACACAAAATCTATTAACAAATTACAATTGATGTTAGCTAAGCTCTTCACCATTTCATTTATTTCTTCAACAAGAGGTATAGTTGCTACAGAATATTTTGTTACAGGTGTACAATATAGTGATTCACAATTTTTAAAGGTTATGTTCCATTTATAGCTATTATAAAATATTGGCTATATTCCCTGCATTGTACCATACATCCTTTTAGTTTATTTTATACTTAACAGTTTGTATCTCCCATTCCTCCACCCTATATTGCCCCTACCCTATCCTTCTCTACACTGGTAAACACAAGTTTGTTCTCTTCATTTGTGTGGTTCTTTTTTGTTCTATTCACTAGTTTGTTGTATTTTTTCAGAAACCATATGTAAGTGATATCATATAGTATTTGCTTTTTTATGACTTATTTCACTTAACATAATGCCCTCCAAGTTCATATATGTGCTGCAAATGGCAAAATTGCATTCTTTTTTTATGCATGCGTGCTTGCTCAGTTGCTAAGTCATGTCAGACTCCTTTGTGACCCCATGGGCCATACCCCACCACGTTCCTCTATCCATGGGATTTTCCAGGCAAGAATACTGGAGCAAATTGCCATTTCCTTCTCCAGGGGATCTTCCCAACCTAGGGATCCAACCTGTATCTCCTGTGTCTCCTGCATTGGCAGGTGGATTCTTTGCCACTGAACCACCTGGGAAATTCCATTCTTTTTTATGGCTGAGTATTATTCCATTATAAATATTTATATATACCACATTTGTATCTATTCATCTATTGATGGACACAAGTTGCACGATCATATCTTGGTAATTATAAATAATGCTGTAGGAAACTTGAGGCACATGTATCTTTTCAAATTGTTTTCACCATTTTTTTTTTAAATATACCCAGGAGTGTTCTTAAGACATTTGCCTAAACCTCTTCAGTGCTTACATTCAACCCTGACATATCAGTTTTTCATTGCAAATGATGTTTATATCTCCAAGAAGGAATATGTTTTTTAAACTACTGATCTTTTGTATCTTCAACCTTAGAACAAGACAAAAGGATTTGTTCAAAAGTAGAAATGTGGCTTTTGGATAATGCTGATAATACTGAAGTATATCACTCCAACTCTGTCCAGTGTTGGACAGAATTTATTAGGGAGCAAACAGGAAGGATGCCATGAACTACAAGCGGTGGAATCCAAAATCTTGTGCCAGAAAATAACACCATCAGTGGTTCCTCCATTTGGGGGCAACCTAGTGGAAAATGGCTACATTTATAGAGGGAAAGGTGATTGCTAAATCTGTTCTCTGTCCTCCTGGAATTTAGGTCCCAAATTCATGCTTATTCTTTTATCTCCAGAGAAGTGAGGTTTAGATCTTCCCAGATTAAGTTTCAGAGAGCCTGAACAACTGTAGATGATGGATCCGCTGTCACCAAGACAAGTGTGCACAGTTGACACTGCCCAGGTGAAATAGGTCAAATCGGTCAATGCTTATACTGCAACGAATCCATGAACTTGGCCTTGGTTTACTTGGCAGCTATGACTGTAACGGCCTCCCCATTACGGCCTCCCTGAATATGGTTTAACTTTATATGTGTTTTGGCCTTGGAGTTTTATTATTAATTGTGTTTCTATTCCTTTCTCATTGATAAATGAATTTATCATGCCTTTTTCTTTCCTGTATTTTTGATGCTTTGAAAATAGAGTCCTTGCTGACTCTGGAGGGGCTGTCCAGGTAGCACAATGGTAAAGAATACGCCTGCCAATACCAGAGATGCAGGAGTTTGGATACATGGGTTTGATTCCTGGGTTAGAAAAATCCCCTGGAGTAATAATGGCAACCCACTCCAGTATTCTTGCCTGAAAAATTCCATGGACAGAGAAACTTAGTAGGCTCCAGTTCATGGAGTGGCAAAGAATCAGACACGACTGAGTGTGCATGTCATAGTAAGGGACTTCCCAGAAAGCTTACCTTTCTTGTGAAAACAAACCAGTCCAGAGCCTACCCTAACCACCTCCTTTATGGGGTTTAAAACTCAGACCACTATCACCTGCCCTAATCACCATCACCGCTATGCCCCGGGGCCTGCTGATATTATTCAAACTAGCTTATCCTAAGTCTACTCATCCTGCCTCACCTATTGCTTCATGAAGAATCCACAGTGGAGGTTCTGGGCCATGTTACCTCCACTCTCTCTGCCTCATCCATCCCAGTGCTTTCCCTGTGGCCTCCTAAAGTATAACATGGACCCTCCTCTTGGGAACTGTGACTAATAAACCATCTTTTTAGCATCAGTTGTTTCCTGATCTGTTAGCTTTATTCAGTTCAGTTCAGTTCAGTCGCTCAGTCATGTCTGACTCTTTGCGACCCCATGAATTGCAGCACACCAGGCCTTCCTGTCCATCACCAACTCCCAGAGTTCACTCAGACTCACGTCCATCGAGTCAGTGATGCCATCCAGCCATCTCATCCTCTGTCGTCCCCTTCTCCTCCTGCCCCCAATCCCTCCCAGCATCAGAGTCTTTTCCAATTGATAACTTCACATGAGGTGGCCAAAGTACTGGAGTTTCAGCTTTAGCATCATTCCTTCCAAAGAAATCCCAGGGCTGATCTCCTTCTAAATGGACTGGTTGGATCTCCTTGCAGTCCAAGGGATTCTCAAGAGTCTTCTCCAACACCACAATTCAAAAGCATCAATTCTTCGGTGCTCAGCTTTCTTCACAGTCCAACTCTCACATCCATACATGACCACAGGAAAAACCATAGCCTTGACTAGACGGACCTTTGTTGGCAAAGTAATGTCTCTGCTTTTGAATATGCTATCTAAGTTGGTCATAACTTTTCTTCCAAGGAGTAAGCCTCTTTTAATTTCATGGCTGCAGTCACCATCTGCAGTGATTTTGGAGCCCCCAAAAATAAAGTCTGACACTGTTTTCACTGTTTCCCCATCTATTTCCCATGAAGTGATGGGACCAGATGCTATGATCTTAGTTTTCTGAATGTTGAGTTTTAAGCCAACTTTTTCACTCTCCTCTTTCACCTTCATCAAGAGGCTTTTTAGTTCCTCTTCACTTTCTGCCATAAAGGTGGTGTCATCTGCATATCTGAGGTTATTGATATTTCTCCTGGCAATCTTGATTCCAGCCTGTGCTTCTTCCAGCCCAGCATTTCTCATGATTATGCCTGAATAAAAACCTACATTTTAAAATAGGTTTGGATAAAAACCTAAATTTTAAAGTAGGCTGTCTGCACTTGCACTAGGACATCTGGATATAAGAAACATAAGAGCTAAAGGAGAAGAGGTAGCTATAGGTCAACAGAAAAACAATATATATATATATACGTATCTCATTTGTTGGGTGCAATTTGCCATGTATCATGTGCATCAAATGGTTCATCCAGAGAAGTGGAACCGGTAACATATTCACATATACTTGTACAGATATATGATAAAAAGTAAAGGAATTTATTACAGAAGGGAAATTATTCCAAGGAAATGGCCTGTGCGGTCCTAAGGCAAAAAGCAGAAAGCAGGAGAGGAAGGTCACTGGCAGTCTAGACCCCCAGAGTTGAGCTAATGTTGCCCAGAGATCAGAAAGGAAGTTTGGAGGAAGAGGAAGGATCACAGACCCAGCTGGAGTTTTGAGTTTCTACATCAGTTCAGCTCAGCTCAGCTCAGTCGCTCAGTCGTGTCCGACTTTTGCGACCCCATGAACCACAGCACGCCAGGCCTCCCTGTCCATCACCAACTCCTGGAGTCCACCCAAACCCATGTCCATCGAGTTGGTGATGCCATCCAATCATCTCATCCTCTGTCATCCCCTTCTCCTCCTGCCCTCAATCTTTCCCAGCATCAGGGTCTTTTCCAATGAGTCAGCTCTTCGCATCAGTTGACCAAAGTATTGGAGTTTCAGCTTTATCATCAGCCCTTCCAAAGAACACCGAGGACCGATCGCCTTTAGGATGGACTGGTTGGATCTCCTTGCAGTCCAAAGAACTCTCAAGAGTCTTCTCCAACACCACAATTCAAAAGCATCAATTCTTCGTCACTCAGCTTTCTTTATAGTCCAACTCTCGCATCCATACATGATCCCTGGAAAAACAATAGCCTTAACTAGACAGACCTTTGTTGGCAAAGTAATGTCTCTGCTTTTTAATATGCTGTCCAGGTTGGTCATAACTTTCTTTCCCAGGAGTAAGCGTCTTTTAATTTCATGGCTGCAGTCACCATCTGCAGTGATTTTGGAGCCCAGAAAAATAAAGCTACCCACTGTTTCCACGGTTTCCCCATCTATTTGCCACGAAGTGATGGGACCAGATGCCATGATCTTAGTTTCCTGAATGTTGAGTTTTAAGCCAACTTTTTCACTCTCATCTTTCACTTTCATCAAGAGGCTCTTTAGTTCTTCTTCACTTTTTGCCATAAGGGTGGTACCATCTGCATATCTGAGGTTATTTATGTTTCTTCCAGCAATCTTGATTCCAGCTTGTGCCTCCTCCATCCAGCATTTCTCATGATGTATTCTGCATATAAGTTAAATAAGCAGGGTGACAATATACAGCCTTGACGTATTCCTTTTCTTATTTGGAACCAGTCTATTGTTCCATGTCCAGTTCTAACTGTTGCTTCCTGACTTGCTTCCTGACCTGCATACAGGTTTCTCAAGAGGTATGAAAGGTGGTCTGGTATTCCCATCTCTTTCAGAATTTTCCACAGATAATTGTGATCCACACGGTCAAAGGCTTTGGCATAGTCAATAAAGCAGAAATAGATGTTTTTCTGGAACTCTCTTGCTTTTTCGATGATCCAGCAGATCTCTGGTTCCTCTACCTTTTCTAAAACCAGCTTGAACATCTGGAAGCTCACAGTTCACGTATTGCTGAAGCCTGGCTTGGAGAATTTTAAGCATCACTTTACTAGTGTGTGAGATGAGTGCAATTGTGCAGTAGTTTGAGCATTCTTTGGCATTGCCTTTCTTTGGGATTGGAATGAAAACTGACCTTTTCCAGTCCTGTGGCCACTGCTGAGTTTTCCAAATTTGCTGGCATATTGAGTGCAGTACTTTCACAGCATCATCTTTCAGGATTTGGAATAGCTCAACTGGAATTCCATCACCTCCACTAGCTTTGTTCGTAGCTTTGTTCATTTGTTTCTACATCAGGGAAGCCAAAACTCTCTTTCAAAGATATTTTAATTGATTAAGTCAGACCCACCTAGGGTAATCTCATTTTGAATTAATTTACAGACAAGTAATTAGGGCTTTTAATGACATTTGCAAAGTCCTTTCACAACCACCAGGTAGTTGCTTAGTTATTTTGACTCTTTACAACTCCATGGACTCTAGCCTGCCAGGCTTCTCTGTCCATGGAATTCTCCAAGAATACTGGAGTGAGTAGCCATTTCCTTCTCCAGCGGCTCTTCCTGACCCTGGGATCGAACCCAGGTCTCCCACATTGCAGGTGGATTCTCAACCTTCTGAGCCACCAAGGAAGCCCCTCACAGCAACATCTACTTTAATGTTTGATTGAATGACTAGGACATATGTGCTGGACACATAAAGGCACTACTTCCCCCTATCCTCCAGTTCCCACCAGGGAGTAGCCTTCATAGAGCACCCTAACCAGAAACATACTAACAATGTAGTTCTGGAGACTGTACTTCAGCAGAGCCAGAGAGACACTTCAGAAAGCCATCACACTGTGCACTTGGAGCTATGTTTCCCACAGCTTAGGCATAGTCTGTGATCCTTATAGCACCCCATGAAGTATGGATGAACAGATTATGCAACTTGCTTACCAACAGGAAGCAGCCAAGCCAGGAACAGAACAGAGCAGTGAGCCCTCTTCTGTGCAGTGATTCATTTCTCAAAACAAAACTAGGATTGGTCATTGGTCTCTACTGTTTTCCACATTGGATTCCTTTTGAAGCTGCACACAATTATCTGGTCTACATTTTCACACCATTATTTATTAAGGAAGATTCATACCCTTCCTACAGAGAAAATAAAGATTTCTAGGGGATCAGTTCAGTTCAGTTGCTTAGTCGTGTCCGACTCTGTGACCCCCATGGACTGCAGCACACCAGGCTTCCCTGTCCATCACCAACTCCCGGAGCTTATTCAAACTCATGTCCATTGAGTCGGTAATGCCATCCACCCATCTCATCCTCTGTTGCCCTCTTCTCCTCCTATCAATCTCCGCCCCTTCAATCTTTCCCAGTATCAGGGTCTTTTCAAATGAGTCAGCTTTTCGCAACAAGTGGCCAAATTGTTGGAGTTTCAGCTTCAGCATCAGTCCTTCCAATAAACATTCAGAGTTTATTTGGTTTAGAATGGACTGGTTGGATCTCCTTGCAGTCTAAGGGACTCCCAAGGGACTCTCAAGAGTCTTCTCCAACACCACAGTTCAAATGCATCAATTCTTCAGTGCTCAGTTTTCTTTATAGTTCAACTCTCACATCCATACCTGACTACTGGAAAAACCATAGCCTTGACTAGATGGACCTTTGTTGGCAAAGTAATGTCTCAGCTTTTTAATATGCTGTCTAGGTTGGTCATGGCTTTTCTTCCAAGGAGCAAGCATCTTTTAATTTCATGGCTGAAGTCACCATCTGCAGTGATTTTGGAGCCCCCTAAAATGAAGTCTCTCACCATTTCCATTTTTCCCCATCTATTTTCCATTAAGTGATGGGACCAGATGCCATGACCTTAGTTTTCTGAATGTTGAGTTTTAAGCCAACTTTTTCACTCTACTCTTTTACTTTCATCAAGAAGCTCTTTAGTTCTTTTTCACATTCTGCCATAAGTGTGGTGTCATCTGTGTATCTGAGGTTATTGATATTTCTCCTGGCAATCTTGATTCCAGCTTGTGCTGGAATCTTGATTCCAGTCTAGCATTTCATATTAGATAAACTGCATGTAAGTTAAAGAATCAGTGTGACAATATACAGCCTTGATGTACTCCTTCTATGGGATAGTGAAGTCGCTCAGTCATGTCCGACTCTTTGTGACCCCATGGACAGTAGCCAACCAATCTCCTCCATCCATGGGATTCTCCAGGCAAGAATACTGGAGTGGGTTGCCATTTCCTTCTCCAGGGGATCTTCCTGACCCAGGGATTGAACGTGGGTCTCTTTCATTGTAGGCAGATGCTTTACCATCTGAGCCACCAAGGAAGGCCTTCTATAGGATGCAGAGGCATAAATATCTGGACACTGTTATAGGAGTTTAAATTACTTTCATCTAACGCTTTCAGGGAGAAGGATCAAAGAAATTTGTTTTCCATCCCTTTCCAGCCATTACTAGTAATTTTTTATTTGTTTTAAAGAAAACACATTTCTACCTGAATATGCTTTTGTTACCAGTAAACATTATGTGTGGGAGTAGGGACTTTGAAAAAAGAGAGACATGCTTTAAAATGTAGTTCCAAGCACATTCTCTGCCTGCAGTTCATTTTAGAGTCTCTGACTATAGTAGAAAATTTGTTCTGAGGTGTAACTTATAATGAGTGATGAATCATGCAGCCCACTCATAATACAGATTGTCAAGCCCCTGTCAGATACTACTATATTTTTATTTTTTTATTAGCTACCAAGCTAACTTTTTAAATTACTGATGTGTACTTTTCAAAACTCCATGCATAGTCAAAGCCTGCAGCAATGACTTGTGAGTACAACACATCCGTGGGGGTTTGATTTTAATGAGGGGTTCTTGATACATCAGCCTTCTCAGAGGCTATTAGTAAGAAGGATGGGAGAAATCTTTTCCACTGTGGAGGTGTTAGCTCATAGTTTCTTCAGCTGCTCCTAGAGTCTGGGGTTGAAGAAATGTCCCCAGGAAAAAAACATCAGGGGTCTGGTAAGTATCTCCCAGCTAGCCATCTTGGGGATGTGTCCCCTCCAGTCTCTGATTATTTATTGATCGTGGGAAGGATTTCTGATACTAGCAGCAAATTGCCAGTGCTGGGAAGGGAAGGGCTTCCCCGAAGCTGACTCGTGTGCTCTGCCTGTGCTGCGTGGAGTTCTACTTAGTGATGATTGTACTGACCCTGCTGTGCATGACTCAGAATAGTCCCCTGTGCTCCAGTTACACTGGCTTCCTGGCTGCACAGACTCTTAGCAAGGTAGTGTGGACCGTGGGTGTGGGCAATTGAGGCCACATGGAAGCAACTGTCATTGACAACAAGGAGGTCCAGGAAAGGCAGGCCAGACGCTGGATGTCATCAGTGTTGATGCTCGAATGACGTGATGTGGAAGGGAGTGTCTATGAGGACAACAGGAAAGCCACACATTAAGGCAGTAGGCAATGGAGGGGAGTGGCCTGAACCTGAAAAACAGCATTGTTTCATGGTGCATGAGAACCATGCGGGAAAAGTAAACGTCAACTTCATTTCCTGTTCCAAAAGTAGGGAAATTGGGGGAAATCAGGTCTGCCTCTTCTGAAAAAACTGCAGGAGAAGTATGTTCTGAGGACAATCAGGACCCACGAAGGCCAGGAGGTGAACCCTGGGAGAAAGTGTTGGGAACATAGGAGATTTTGTTAATGACAGGAGGTCAGAGGTCATAGTGCAACAATTTGGGAAAAACTAGAGAGCTGATGCACCATTGAGTCAGATTCAAAAGGCTTGTCATACTTAATTCTATCTCAGGTGACCTAGATGGTAAAGAATCTGGCCTGCAGTACAGGAGACCTCGGTTTGATCCCTGGGTCAGGAGGATCTTCCAGAGTAGGAAATGATAACCCACTCCAGTATTCTTGCCTGGAAAGTTCCATCAACAGAGGAGACTGCTGGGCCACAGTCCAAGGGAGGCAAAGAGTCGGACACTACTGAGCGACTAACACAACACAGAGGCAGGAGAGGAAGTTACAAAGACTCTAAAAAAGCCATTTTCCCACTGAGAGCAAAGACAGTGCCCAAGAATGTCCACATTCTGGGTTGGGGTCCTCACCACCTCGTGATCAGTGGAAGTTCCATCTGAGAATGGTAGGTAGGGCTACAAGGATCCATGTCACAGCACAAAAGGAAGCTTCATTGTTCTGAGCTGCAGGGACAGGGATGGAAGATAAAACACTGTTTCTTCCTCAATATGTGCTTCATTTGAGTTGTGACTGTTAATGACAAAATTTAGAAAGAAATTAATCATGACGAAGTATAAGAGTTCTATGAACTCATTTGGGAGGGCACCAGCAGAAGACAAAAAGAACTGGTTCCAGGATCATTTGAGAAACAGAAATACTCAGTCGAGGAAAGAAAGTCCTAACTAAGAAGGCTAAACCACTTGTGAGGCTGGTTAACTTTCACAGGACACAGACCACTGAAAAACATTGGGATAACTCACCTTCCAGGCTGTGAAAGTGCCAAACCTCACCAATCTCTTTGGGTCAACCACTAATCTGACAGGCTGTAATCCAACTATGTTTTCTTGTTGTTAATTGTAGTCAAATACATGTATACTTCAATTGTATCTTCCTGGAAATCCTGCTGCTAAATGAAAGCGATTCAAAGAAAAAAAGTTCCACTAATTTTAACAGAAAAAATTAGTGAAGCAGCCTAACCCATTTACACAGAGATTCAAACATATATTGGTTGAACAATGAAATAAGCTCATGGATTTAATAAACAATTGTGAAGAGTAAACACGGACATGAAGCCTTTTATTCACAGTGTTGGAATGTAATGACGGTTTCTTATGCTCGCTACAGTGAGAAGACCAGATAGTGGATGGTGAATGGTGTGTGGGGAGACATCCTTTAGATGGCATATTCTTCTTCCTGCACCCTTTCCTGATAATTTTCCTTTTTAATGCAATTTGTGATTGTCTTACACTCAGACTGAACTAAAGTTATAGCAAAGGAAAATGTTTTCAGTGCCTGAAAACTTCTGTCAATTCTACACTTTGCACACAGACTAAAGATCCTAGAAGATTCTAGCTCTTCATCACTCTCTGAGCTTACATAAGCAGAGCAAAACACCTTGTGTTCATCTGAACACAGCAGAAACTCAACTTGGTTTCACACAGAGTGTTCCAGCTAGAAAATGCTGCTTCTAGTAAGCTATAGTATCCTTCCAGTAAGTAAATCCTCACCTGAAATAATATCAAAATATTGGCTCATGTAGAGTAGTCATTTGGCGTCATTCTGTGAAAATAGCACTGTATACCCCAAAAATAGTCATCCTAAGAAAGGTGTAGTTTTTCAAAAGCTGTTATGCCAAAACATGGTTAATAGAACTCAGTCAATCTTCAGAATAATTCTATGTACTCTGACAACACAGACACCTTTCCTAAGTGTGCTTGTTTTTAGCTGCTCAGTCATGTCCAGTTCGTTGCAACCCTTTTGACTGTAGCCCTCCAAGCTCCTCTGTCCATGGGATTTTTCAGGTAACAATACTGGAGTGGTTTTCTATGTCCTCCTCCAGGGCGACTTAGCAGCAGCAGCAGCATAAATTTGGCAAACCATTACTTTGCTTTTCTACCCTCCTCCATGGTCTCATCTAGCAGTGTGTGCAACTGAACAGAATTCTCATTTTAACATGTGTTTAAATCTGAAATATGACCTGTGATAACTTGCTTCTCTTTGGCTATCTTTCCAGATATGCATGACTAATTCCTCCTTCAGAGAAACAGCATGCAGTGTTTTCTGATAAATTGAAGTGTGCCTGACACAAGCAATAGGGTCAGCTAACATCTTCTGATCATGAAAGATACTTGGCGCTATGCTCCTGCCATGTATTTGGTATACCAGCTAGCTGTGGTACAGCCTTCTCTGGTGGCTCACTGGTAAAGAGCCTGCCTGCCTGCCAAGCAGGAGACTTGGGTTTGATTCCTCGGTCAGGAAGACCCCTTGGCAAAGGAAATGGAAACGTATTCCAGCATTTTCTTGCCTGGGAATTCCATAAACAGAGGAACTTGGTGGATATAGTCCGTAAGGTTGCAAAAGAGTCAAACATGATTTAGCAACTGAACAAGAACAACTAGTTGTGCTATGGCCACGAGGCTACCTGTCAATGGGGTCAATGATCAAACATGGGAAATTACAGTTTATTTTATATATGAAATAGGTATGACAAATATGTATGACCAATCTTTGATGGCATGTATATAGTCTGAATATTCTGGTTACAACATTTTTCATTTTTAATACATGCAAATCTACAATTAATTAATGTATTGTTTAGTAACACTTTAGTTTCACAGTTAATTGTTTTGTTTGCAGTTATTTTGCAGCAATGAACTACAAAGTTTAAAAGTTCATGTTTAATTAACGTTATAAACATAAATTGTATTTCTCAAGATCAATGTTTTTTAGCATTGATCATCTATCATGGGGACTGTAGAGACCATATGGAAATGAGAAGTGACAACATGGGAATCAGGTAAGCAGTTATCATAAGAAGACTTATGCCTAAAAGTGAAAACTGAACACATGTTGAGAAAATGTGTTTTCATGCTGTGAAAGAATTTTCATCTAGATCAAATAACTCCACTTTGAATTTCACATTTTCCTGACATAAAAATTGAGGCAATAGTTACTGAGGAATAACTATAAATTTCTCTATGCCAGGATGATCAAACTAAGTTAGAATTATAAAGACAAGTAACAATGTCTCAACACATCCCCACTTGTGACAGGCCTTTCCCGACATGCAATGTGCATCTTCATTGTACATTAACCAGACCTCAAAGCAGGAGACTATAATTAACTTTTACAAAGAACAGTCCCTTTCCTCAGACTCCAGAACTGTAGTTCTAAGGTTAATATTTTCTTTTTCATCCCTACTTGGAATAACAATGACATGAAAACTCACTCTGTACTTGCAAACCTGACCAAAACATCTTGGATGATCTTTATATATTAGTTATGATGCATAATTCTTGGTCTGAAGTATGTGCACGAATGTGTACTCAGTCGTGTCCTACTCACTGAGACCCCATGGGCTGCAGCAGGCCCAACTCTGCTGCCCACGGAATTTTCCAGGCAAGAATACAGGAGTGGTTGGCCATTTCCTCTACCAGGCGATCTTCCCAACCCAGGGATCAAACCCACATCTCCTGCATTGGCAGGTGTGTTCTTTACCACTGAGGCACCTGGGAAGTCCTCAAGAATGTATAATGTGGCATCTCTAACTCTTGATCCATAGAACAGTTCTCAGAGCTTCCTGAAGTCTATCTCCTGAGTTATAATCCTCAGTTTAGCTCAAATAAAATTATTTTTTCTTCCTTCTTAGCTTGATTGCTATTTGATTCTTCATTATTGGGCTTCAGTTAGCAGACAAGCATAGAAAATAAGTAAATAATACCAGATTTCCATCAGTGATTTGACTTGAAACAGAAAATTGTTTAATTCTCATACTGATTTGATATTTTCATTTCATTCACATAATTAATGTAGGCCTTTGGAATTTTAGTCTCTTGAAGGTGACATACCTGATATGTGAATGTTACCAGGATTTCAACTTAAATGTTCAGCCAGAAAAATAGAAGTATTTGTATTTGTAATTATAATAAAATTTTTAGTGGTGCCAATGTTCATGATAACAAAAAAACTTCTTTTCATAAGTTAAAAAAAAAGCTTGTGAGCAAAATATATTAAAAAGTAATTGGAGGGCACACATAATTCATAGTTTTGTCCAAATAAACTGCATTGTTCTGCCAATTGGAATAAAAATAAGTTCAGTTCAGTCACTCAGTTGAGTCTGACTCTTTGCGACCCCGCCAACTGCAGCACACCAGGCTTCCCTGTCTATCACCAACTCCCAGAGCTTACTCAAACTCATGTCCATCATGTCGGTGATGCCATCTTACCATCTCATCCTCTGTCATCCCTTTCTCCTTCCCCCTTCAATCATTCATTCCCTGCATCAGGGTCTTTTCAAATGAGTCCATTCTTCGCATCAGGTATCAGAGTTTCAGTTTCAGCATCAGTCCTTCCAATGAATATTCAAGACTGATTTCCTTTAGGATGGACTGGTTGGATCTTCTTGCAGTCCAAGGGACTCTCAAGTCTTCTCCAACACCACCATTCAAAAGCATCAATTCTTCAGCACTCAGCTTTTCTTTATAGTCTAACTCTCATATCCATACATGACTACAGGGACAACCATAGCTTTGACTAGACAGACCTTTGTTAGTAAAGTAATGTCTCTAATTTTTAATATACTGTCTAGGTTTGTCATAGCTTTTCTTCCAAGGAGCAAGCGTCTTTTAATTTCATGGCTACAGTCACCATCTGCAGTGATTTTGGATCCCCAAAAATAAAGTCTCTCATTGTTTCCCCATCTATTTGCCATGAAGTGATTGGACCAGATGCCATGATTTTAGTTTTCTGAATCGAGTTTCAAGCCAACTTTTTCACTCTCCTCTTTCACTTTCATCAAGAGGCTCTTTAGTTCTTCTTTGTTTTCTGCCATGAGTGGTGTCATCTGCGTATCTGAAATTATTGATAATCCTCCCAGCAATCTGATTCCAGCTTGTGCTTCAACCAGCCCAGCATTTCACATGATGTACTCTGCATATAAGTTAAATATAGTTTGCCAAATTTGCAAATATTTTAAATATACACAGCTAAGTAACTGAAATACAAATTTTGTGGAAAATCTATCTAACTTTAAATAGAGCAATGGAATGTGTTTTAAACCTCTTTGTCTATCACAAATCCTATTTCAGATGTTTGAAACTTTGAAGAACAACTGTGTAAAGTAATCCATGTTATCAACAATAATGCTGATTTTCACGACCCTTCTAAATTTAGTTTTGTGTTTTATGTCAAATAAATGAGAAGTCTTGAAAGCAGAAAAATATCTAAGAAAATGCTGAATGAAAATAGGATGACTAACAATGTTTCAGAATCAAAATTTGGCAAAATATTCCAAATCATTAGAAAAACAGACTGGCTATTTGACAAGTTTTGTCTTTTTATAATATTTGTTAATGACATGCATTTTAAATTATAGTGAAAAAGTAGCTCCTGTGAAAATAATTTGTCTAAAATATTTAAAATTTCAGTCCAAAAAAATTAAAAGCAGAAGTAGTTTCCATCAAGTTCTGCACTGTCAAGGTACTTCAGCTCCATTGAGTTATTTCACAATGAAAAAACATTGTCCACAAAGGAAGTGCTAAATTCATTAATCATAAAGTGTAACTTTGAAGGTTATATATAACACTTTTGGGAGAAAGTGAAGAACTAAAGAGTCATTTGATGAAAGTGAAAGAGGAGAGTGAAAAAGTTGGCTTAAAATTAAACATTTAGAAAACTAAGATCATGGGATCTGGTCCCATCACTTCGTGGCAGATAGATGGGGAAACAATGGAAAGAGTAAGAGACTATATTTTGGGGGCTCCAAAATCACTGCAGATGGTGACTGTAGCCTTGAAATTAAAAGACACTTGCTCCTTGGAAGAAAAGCTATGACCAACCTAGACAGCATATTAAAAGGCAGAGACATTACTTTGCCAGCAAAGGTCCATCTAGTCAAAGCTATGTTTTTTCCAGTAGTCATGTATGGATGTGAGAGTTAGACTATAAAGAAAGCTGAGCACCAAAGAACTGATGCTTTTGAACTGTTGGAGTTAGACTTTTGAATTTTTGGCATTGGAGAAGACTCAAGAGTCCCTTGGACAACAAGGAGATTCAACCAGTCCATTCTAAAAGAAATCAATCCTGAATATTCATTGGAAGGACTGATGCTAAAGCTGAAACTCCAATAATTTGGTCACCTGATGCAAAGAACCGACTTGTTGGATAAGACCCTGATGCTGGGAAAGATTGAAGGTGGAAGGAGAAGGAGACGACAGAGGATGAGATGGTTTGATGGCATCACCAACTCGATAGACATGAGTTTGAGTAAGCCCCAGGAGTTGGTGATGGACAGGGAAGCCTGGCATGCTGCAGTCCATGGGGTCACAAAGAGTCGGACACCCCTGAGTGACTGAACTGAACTGAGCTGAACTTTGAAGGAGACTTCTATGGATTTTATGTTTAAAATTTTACATAATAAAGACCATATATTTAAAAATATGTTATTCTGAACAATGTAAATGACATTGAACTGGGAATATTACAATTAAGAAATGAAAATAAATAAATATTTACAAGAATAACCACTCATAATTTTTTTTGGATATTCATTACCAGCAGGCACATTTGCTTTTAAATTTGCTTTAGTGTTCATATATTTTTAAAGGAAATTTGTTATTTTAAAGAGTTTTTAAAATAAGTCTTTTAGTTTATAATATAAAAACTTCTATTATATTGTCATATTTTATATAATTTTAATTATGTTGGGGTTATCCTTTCGCTCTCCCGGTTTGAAGGATAATTTTTGTAATCATCCTGTATCAAAGAGCAAAAATTCTGGTAAGATTGATAAAGAAGTAAAGAGTAGACACAATATTATTCTGAATGGAAAAACACAGGTCCACAGATAGAGCAGTCATTAATAACATTCTGTGATAATGATATTAGTAACTTAGTGCAACATTTAAAAACTGTGAAGAAATGGACAATTCTTTTAATATGTAACTTAATCTAACAGGTAAAATTAGATTGCATGAAGAATGCTGAGACTAAAAAAGAAAGACGAAGACAAATACTATTGCCAAATGGTTTTCTAAGTGAGTTCTACAAGTCCTCACCTGATAGATCATCCCAATTGATACACGCTTTTACATAGATTAGAAAAGAATGACTTGTCAACTTATTTTGTAAGAATAGTACAATCATGGAGCAAAACATAAGTACATTACATGAAAAGAACATTATAGGCTGATTTGACTCAAATAACTACATATAGATAATCTAAAACAATATAACAGCCTAAATGCTACAGTGCATAAAAATGGTGATACACACTACCTTGTGACTAAAGTGGAAAAACTTGGCCAACACTAATTTAGCCAAATGATTAAAGTCAACATCCTCTGTGATAAGTCATATTGAGAGCATATACCCTTGATAGAATGTGTTGAAAATGGTTTTCAACCTCTAGGATCTTCCTCCTCAAAATCCATAACCCCAGTCTCACCATAGAAAAATGTGGGACAAACTCAAATTGAGGGACATGCTACAAAATACATAATCAGTAATCCTCAAAACTGTCAAAAAAAAAAAAAAGTCTGAGAAACTGTCATGCCTAGGAAGAGCCCAAGGAAACAGGGTGACTAAATATGGTAACAAAGTATCCTGGATGGAATCTTGGTACAAAAAAAGGAAATTAGGAGAGGGGTGGGAAACTAATAAAATGGGATTAAAGAATGAAGATTAATAATAAAAAAGGAATTCATTGAAAAAAATAAGAAACTTTAAGGAAAACAATTATTTGAGTTTAAAACTGTTAGATGGTATCTATGATGTTGAAGTGGGCAGAAATCTATACTGACCCTAAAATTCCCAGTCCCTAGTAGACACACTTCTTCATTTAGTCAAACACTAACCTATGTGCTGCTATGAAGGGATTGTTATGATGTGATTAAGCTCCCCAATCTCCCTAATGTTGAGGAGATTATCCAGATGAACCTCACCTAATCTGGTGAGCTCATTCAGTTTCCAGCTAGTTGTAGAAAATAGGGAAATAGGCATGCACACTGGTTGTCCTGGCAAAAGTGTGCACCCACGCTGTGAACTGTCTGTGAGTGTTATGAGAAGGACCTGTGAGCAGCCTCTGGCTGAGTGTTCTCTGGCTAACAACTAACATGGTAATGGGAATATCCATCACACAGGCACAAACAAGTGAATTCTGCCAACAAGTGAGGTTGAAAGAGAGAACTCTGTCTCTGAGAAGGTTGATACCTGGATTTCAACCTGTAAGACCCTGAGCAAAGTAATCCAGCCACAATCTACTACTCTTTGGACTTATAGAAACTGTGAGGTGGTAAGTTTCTGATGCTTTAAGCCACTGAGTTTGTGGTAATTTGTCATGTGACAAATACAAATGTAATACAATCAAGTAATAAAGAGTAAGATATAAATAGTTACAGGACAAAAATCCTCCAAAGGTAAGAATGGCATTCCATAAAGGAGAATACATACATGGTTAGTAAATGTTTAAGAGATATCTTTAACCACTTTAATTAGGTATGTAAATGAAATTCTAAAGAAATAATATTTTGCACCTATTAAATTACCATTACTTAAGAAACTTTCAAATACTAAGATTTGTAGATGATATGAATGAAGAATTTCTTATTCATTATAGGTAGAAATGTAACATATCCAAGAAAACTCTTATAAATGCTCAACAGAAATCATGTGTTTAAAAGTTTAATGCAGTCCTGTTTTTATTAGAAAGATCTTGGAAACAATCAAAATGTCTATCACTGAAGATGGGTAAATTAACTGTGGTGTACTCACACAATAGACTATTATGTAATAGTCAAAACAAATGTATCAAACCATATGGATCAATCTCAGCAATATAGTTTGTGTGGGCTAGTCCCACAAGGTTATATCCATGCATATAATGATAAATAAAACAACCACTGAAAAAAAGTTTACTTAAGATTTTTAAAATGTTTTTATAGTAAAATTATATTTTACAAAAGCAGCAGACATATTTCTAGACTGTGGTTACCTCAAAAGGGGGTAAGTAGCAATTTGCAATAGGGAAGGAGCTCTGGAAGATGTTAATGACCATCAGCATTCTAGGGAATCACTTATCCATGGGTCCATGCTTGCCATTATATTGAAATGAGACAAAAAATGGGAGGCGGGCAGGTCACAATGGATATGTATTAGAATCACTCGGGGAGATTCCAGAGTGCCGCCCCACTTCTGATTTGTTATCTTTAAGATTCAAGTTACAAATCTGCATTGTTAATGAGCTCTTGTACAGATTAAAATGTGTATCTCCAGAATCCAGTGAATCCTTTACCATGACTTGAGAGGGGAGTCTACCATCCTTGAAAAGCTTTATGGTGGCTCATATCTGTAGAAAATCACATTGGGAACTGCTGCTATCAAACTGGATTTCCCCAAACTCAGTGAGGATGATGGAATTCCTGGGAAACAGGGATCCACACCTAGTCTCCAAAGACGAGATGGGCTGGTAGCTATAATGAACAATGAAGCCAAAATTGTAATCAGAAAGTCTGACTGGTAGAAACCTATGACACTGGCCAATTGATTATGGTGACCCTAGAACTGAAATGGAGGGGCAGCCTGCTGAAGTCCTACAGATCAAGGGAAAGTTAAGGCAACAGTCTTCTTTATGACTAATAGCATTCTTAATTTAACAAACTGGACAGTTACAAAAAGAGGACTCAGCTGATAAGACAAAACATGTGGACATTATGTAAATAAGGAGCCTCATTGTATCAGTTCAGTTCAGTCACTCAGTTGTATCTGACTCTTTGTTACCCCATGGACTGCAGCACACCAGGTCTCCCTGTTCATCAGCAACTCCTGGAGCTTGCTCAAACTCATGACCATCGAGTCAGTGATGCCAGTGTATGCCAGTCGGTGAGTCAGTGTATTCCTCAGGTTAAATAAGTGTTGGTTTAGGGCAGAGAGGATGTATAGTCTACCTTTACACATTTGAAATATTGTCATAACATGGAGAGTAAAATTTCATTATGTAATAATGAAGACTAGAACCAATGGATAGAAAGATAGGTGAATATTGAATATCAAACATTTTAAAAACTTTAAATATTAAACTAATTCCAAAAGAAATTAGTTACAATGAAGTGATTTCAATAGAAATTGCACAGTTATCAGAATTTGTAGATATTTTTCAATTGCTTTAGAAGTCAAATAAGATGACCTTTAAGTACTGATAAGATTTGATTTTTTATATTCTCCTAACAATAGAACATTAAAACAGAAAACAACATATTCACCCTCTTCACTTCTACATATAAAACATGAGAACACATCTTTTATATAATTCCACAAATCACGTTTGTGTTTTTGTTTTTGAATTTTGAATACCCACATCTCTTCCAAAAAGGAAAAAAATATCTCAAATGTCAAGTATTTTCCTTTGAGCTAACAATGAAGCAGAATTAGTGAATACTCCTTTTTTTCAGGTTTGTGACTCATTTTTCAAATTGTAGTGAAAAACACATAAGATAAAATTTATAATCTTAACTATTTTTAGGGCACAGTTCAGTGGTTCTAAGTATATTTACACTGTTATATAACAAATCTCTAGCACATGTTTTCATCTTATAAAACTCTATGACCATTGACAACAACTCCCCTATGTTTTTCTCCAAAGCTCCTGGAAACTATCACTTTATTTTGTGTTTCTATAAACTTGGCTATTTTAGATACATTATATACATGAAATTATGCAATATGACTTGTTCATTTCACTTAACATAATGTCCTCAAAGTTCACCCACGTGGCAAAATGTGACAAGATTTCTTTCATTTTTAGGGATGAAAAATATTTCATCATATGTATATAGCATATTTTCTCTCTCCATTCATACCCTGGTGGGCATTTGGGTTGGGTCCTCCTCATGAAAACTATGAAAAATGCTATAATGAAAATGGGTGTGCAAAATCTCTTGGAAATCTTGTTTTCAATTATTTTGAGTATATATATTAATGCAGAAGTGGGAATGCTAGAATATATGGTAACTTTTAAGGGAACTTCATATTGTTTTCTACAGTGACTGTTGTTGTTATTCAGCTGTGTCCTACTCTTTGTGACCCCATGGACTGAAGCACGCCAGCCTTCCCTGTCCTTCACCATCTCCTGGAGCTTGCTCAAACTCATGTCCACTGAGTCGGTGATGTCATCCAACCGTCTCATCCTCTGTTTTCCCCTTTTCCTCCTGCCTTCAATCTTTCCCAGCATCAGGGTCTTTTCCAATGAGTCAGTTCTTCACACCAGGTGGCCAAAGTATTGGAGTTTCAGCTTCAGCATAAGTCCTTCCAATGAATATTCAAGACTGATTTCCTTTAGGATGGACTGGTTGAATCTTCTTGCAGTCCAATGGACTCTCAAGAGTCTTCTCCAACACCACAGTTCACAAGCATCAATTCTTCTTCACTCAGCTTTCTTTATAGTCTAACTCTCACATCCATACGTGACTAATGGAGAAACCATAGCTCTGCCAAGATGAACCTTTGTTGGTAAAGTAATGTATCTGCTTTTTAATATGCTGTCTAGGTTGGTCATAGCTTTTCTTTTTTTTTTTTTTATTTTATTTTATTTTTAAACTTTACAATATTGTATTGGTTCTGCCATATATCGAAATGAATCCTCCACAGGCATACACGTTTTCCCCATCCTGAACCCTCCTCCCTGCTCCCTCCCCATACCCTCCCTCTGGGTCGTCCCAGTGCACCAGCCCCAAGCATCCTGTATCGTGCATCGAACCTGGACTAGCGACTCGTTTCATATATGATATTATACATATTTCAATGCCATTCTCCCAAATCATCTCACCCTCTCCCTCTCCCTCCGAGTCCAAAAGACTGTTCTATACATCAGTGTCTCTTTTGCTGTCTCGTACACAGGGTTATTGTTACCATCTTTCTAAATTCCATATATATGCGTTAGTATACTATATTGGTGTTTTTCTTTCTGGCTTACTTCACTCTGTATAATAGGCTCCAGTTTCATCCACCTCATTAGAACTGATTCAAATGTATTCTTTTTAATGGCTGAGTAATACTCCATTGTGTATATGTACCACGGCTTTCTTATCCATTCATCTGCTGATGGGCATCTAGGTTGCTTCCATGTCCTGGCTATTATAAACAGTGCTGCGATGAACATTGGGGTACACGTGTCTCTTTCCCTTCTGGTTTCCTCAGTGTGTATGCCCAGCAGTGGGATTGCTGGATCATAAGGCAGTTCTATTTCCTTTTTTTTTAATCTTATTTATTTATTTTATTTTATTTTTAAACTTTACATAATTGTATTAGTTTTGCCAAATATCAAAATGAATCTGCCACAGGTATACATGTGTATTTCCAGTTTTTTAAGGAATCTCCACACTGTTCTCCATAGTGGCTGTACTAGTTTGCATTCCCACCAACAGTGTAAGAGGGTTCCCTTTTCTCCACACCCTCTCCAGCATTTATTGCTTGTAGACTTTTGGATCGCAGCCATTCTGACTGGCGTGGAATGGTACCTTATAGTGGTTTTGATTTGCATTTCTCTGATAATGAGTGATGTTGAGCATCTTTTCATGTGTTTGTTAGCCATCTGTATGTCTTCTTTGGAGAAATGTCTATTTAGTTCTTTGGCCCATTTTTTGATTGGGTCATTTATTTTTCTGGAGTTGAGCTGTAGGAGTTGCTTGTATATTTTTGAGATGAGTTGTTTGTCAGTTGCTTCATTTGTCATTATTTTCTCCCATTCTGAAGGCTGTCTTTTCACCTTGCTTATAGTTTCCTTTGTTGTGCAGAAGCTTTTAAGTTTAATTAGGTCCCATTTGTTTATTTTTGCCTTTATTTCCAATATTCTGGGAGGTGGGTCATAGAGGATCCTGCTGTGATGTATGTCGGAGAGTGTTGGTCATAGCTTTTCTCCCAAGGAGCAAGCGTCTTTTAATTTCATGGCTGCAGTCACCATCTGCAGTGATTTGGGAGCCTCAAAAAATAAATTCTCTCATTGTTTCCATTATTTCCCCATCTACTTGCCATGAGGTGATGGGACTGGATGCCATGATCTTAGTTTTCTGAATGTTGAGTTTTAAGCCAACTTTTTCACTCTCCTCTTTCACTTTCATCAAGAGGTTCTTTAGTTCTTCTTCACTTTATGCCATAAGGGTGGTGTCATCTGCATATCTAAGGTTACTGATATTTCTCCTGGCAATCTTGATTCCAGCTTGTATTTCATCCAGCCTGGCATTTCTCATGATGTACTCTGCATATAAGTTAAATAAGCAGGGTGAGAATATACAGCCTTGACTTATTCCTTCTGGATTTGGAAACTTTCTGTTGATTCATGTCCATTTCTAACTGTTGTTTCTTAACCTAAATACAGATTTCTCAGGAGGCAGGTCAGCTGGTCTGATATTCCCATCTCTTTCAGAATTTTCCACAGTTTATTGTGGTCCACATAATCAAAGGTTTTGGCATAGTCAATAAAGCAAAAGTAGATGTTTTTCTGGAACTCTCTTGCTTTTTTAATGATCCAGGGGATGTTGGCAATTTGACCTCTGGTTCCTCTGCCTTTTCTAAATCCAGCTTGAAAATTTGGTAGTTCACAGTTCATGTACTGTTGAAGCATGGCTTGGAGAATTTTGAGGATTACTTTGCTAGTATTTGTGATGAGTGCAAGTGTGCGGTAGTTTGAGCATTCTTTGGCATTGCCTTTCTTTGGCTTCCCACCTGCTATCTATTTTACACATGACAGATTATATATGTCAGTGCTACTTTCTACATCCGTCCTACTCTCTCCTTCCTCCGCTGTGTCCACACCTCCATTCTCTACATCTGTATCTCCATTCCTTCCCTGCAAATAGACTCATCAGTGTCTTCTTCAGGTTCTTTCAGCAATGATTTATAGTTTTCAAAGTACAATTCTTTCACTTCCTCAGTTAGGTTTTTTCCTTTATATCTTATTTTTTAGATAATATTGTAAATGGGATTGCTTTTTTAATTCTACTTTTGGATTGTTAATGTATAGAAATGCAACTGATTTGGGGGACATAATGGGGTATAATAACTTTGTATACTGTAAATTTGCTGAATTAATTAGTTCTAACAGTTTGTGTGTGTATCTTTGGGTTTTCTACATGAAAAAATAATGCCCTATGTAAACAGAGATAAATTGATTATTTCTTATTAGTTTGGATATCATTTTTTTTTCTATCTGATTGCTTGAACTTTCAGTGGCATGTAGGGGAGAAATGGTAACAGCTGACATCCTGGCCTTTTTTCTGATGTTGGAGAAAAGGATCTGTCAGCCTATTATCATAAAGTATGATGTCAGCTGTAATCCTTTTTCATGAATGGCATTTATTTTGTTAAGGTAGTTTCCTTCTATTCTTAGTTTACTAAGTGTTTTTATCATGCAAGGGTGTTATGTCAAATATCTTTTATACATCAAGAGTTAATCACGCGTTTCTTGTCCTTTATTCTGTTGATATGACAAAGCTTATTGACTAATTTTCTTATGTTGAGCCACCTTTTCATTTCAAAAATAAATCTCAATTGATTATTATGTATAATTCTTCTGACGTGCTTTTGAATTTTTTTTTAATTTTATTTTATTTTTAAACTTTACATAATTGTATTAGTTTTGCCAAATATCAAAATGAATCCACCACAGGTATACATGTGTTTGATTTACTACTGTTTGTTGATGATTTTTTTCTCTAGTGTTTTGTTCATTTCTCCCTGTTGTGTCTTTGTCTGGCTTTTGTGTTGAAATAATGCTGGCCTCCTAAATGAGCTTCGAAATCTTTCCTCCTTTTCAAATTTTTGAAAGAGTTTGAGGATGGATGCTGTCTCCAGGAATCTAAATAATAAATTTCTGTTTTTTTATAAGCCATCCAGTTAATGGTATTGCTAAAATAGCAGCCTGAACACGTTAATGCAGAAATTGGTTCTGAGAAGTAGGGATGCTTCTGTAACAAATACCTAAATACATGGAAGTGGGTGTGGGACAGGATAATGGTTAGAGACTGAACTAGTTTTGAGATGCATACTAGATAACATGCTACTGCTGCAAATAGAACTTCATAGGTGATTTCAGTGAGGATGCTGTTGGAAAAAAGGATTGTTTTTGTTGTTTTGTCACTAAGTCATTTCCGACTCTTTTCCAACCCCACGGACTCTAGCCTGCTAGGCTCCTCTGTCCATGGGATTTCCCAGGTAAGAATACTGGAGTGGGTTGCCATTTCTTTCTCCAGAGTATCTTCCTGACCCAGGAATCAAATCCAGGTCTCCTGCATTGGCAGTTGGATTCTTTACCTTAGCTACCCGGGAAGCTTGAAAGAGAAAGTCATTCAGTTGTGTCCAACCCTTTGCGACCCCATGGACTGGGGCCTGCGAGATTCCTCTGTCCATGGAATTCTCCCAGCCAGAATACTGGAATGGGTAGCCATTACCTTCTCCGGGGGACTTCCCAACCCAAGGATTGAACCCAGGTCTCCCACATTGCAGATGGTTATTTACATCTGACCCACCAGTGAAACCTTATGAAAGAAAATGAAGAGGAACTAAAAAGCATCTTGATGAAGGTGAAAGAGAAGAATGAAAAAGCTGTCTTAAAATTCAACATTCAAAAAACTAAGATCATGGCATCCAGCCCCATCACTTCATGGCAGATAGATGAGGAAACAATGGAAAGAGTGACAGACTTGATTTTGGGGGGCTCCAAAATCACTACAGATGGTGACTGCAGCCATGAAAGTAAAAGATGTTTGCTCCTTGGAAGAAAAGCTATGACCAATTTAGACAGCATGTTAAAAAGCAGAGACATTATTTTGCAACAAAAATCCATCTAGTCAAGGCTATGATTTTTCCAGTGGTCATGTTGGATGTGAGAGTTGGACCATAAAGAAGGCTGAGTGCTAAAGAATTGACTCTTTTGAACTGTGTTGTTGGAGAAGACTCTTGAGAGTCCCTTGGACTGCCAGGAGATCCAATCAGTCCATTCTAAAGGAAGTCAATCTTGAATATTCATTAGAAGGACAGATGCTGGAGCTGAAGCTCCAATATTTTGATCACCTGATGCAAAGAGCCGACTCATTGGAAAAGACCTTGATGCTGGGAAAGATTGAAGACAAGAGGATAAGGGAACAATAGAAGATGAGATGGTTGGATGGCATCATCGATTCAATGGACATGAGCAAGCTCCAGGAGATGGTGAAGGACAGGGAAGGCTGGCGTGCTACAGTCCATGGTGTCACACAGAGTCAGACAAAACTGAGCAACTGGACAGCAACAACAACCAGGGAAGCTGGGAAAAAGAATAGCTGCAGAGAAAGTGTTAATCTTCTTAGTGAATATATAAGTAATCATGTGGGTAAAAAATATGGCAGTGAAAGTTATCATGATGCAATCTCAGATGGAAATAAAAATACGTTACTGGACAATGGAGAAAAGGTGACCCTTGTAACAAAATGGCAAAACTTGGTCTAATTATGGTTTAGCGTTCTGTGAAAAGTAGAACTTATGAGCAATGAAACGAATATTTAGCTAAGGAAATTTCCAAGCAGTTTGTTGAAGGTATAGCTTGACTCCTTATAGTAAAATGAAAGAGAAGAGAGATGATTTTAAAATGAAAATTTTAAGCAAAACTAAAAGATTTAGAAAATTCTCAGTTTAACCAATTGTAACTGAGGAAAATGGGACAAAATAAATGGAAACTATTGGACTTCCTAGACTCTACAGGGCTGAACCCTGGAAGTAAGCTGTGAATCTATAATATTCTTTAAGACTAGGGGAAAAGGACCCTTAGTGGCAATTCAGAAGCCATCAGATTGTCAGGCCTACCACAGGATCAGCGTGTGTAGGCCTGGGGCAGATTCGCCTCCGCCTTAATTTCAAAGGCATGGATCGAAGCCCGATAGAGAGCCCACGCAGAGACCTGGGAGTGGATTCTCACTCCATAAAAAGTCCATGATGGCATGGACAGATACCACAGAGAGACACAGCATGGGAGAAGCCACAGCAGAAAGCCCAGGCATGGGCTACGGGGATGGGTTGCCACCTCAGTGAGTCCAAAAGGTCATATCTTTATGTATCTAAAAGAATGGACTGAACTCCAGTGGGCCTGTAGGATAGAGTTAAAAGCCCACAGGATTATTCTTGAGCTTTAACTCTCATTAAGTTTGCTTTGCTACATTTTGTATATGCTTGTTTTGAAAAGGAATGTCTATCCTATGCTGATCCTACAATTGTATTTTAAAAAATAATGTTTGGTTTCACAAGTTCACAACTGAAGTGGAATTTTCCCTCCAGTTATCTTGTGCCTCACCCACACTTGATTTAGGTGTTATTTCCATGAAACATTGAATTTTAGAGTCTAGGGTTGATGCTAAAATGAGTTAAGGTTTTTGGAAGTTGTTTTGATGAATGTATTTTGCATGTGAGATGGACATAAATTGAGGGGGCAAGGTAAAAATATTATGGATCAAAAATGTATGTCTCCACCCTCAAATTAATTTGTTGAAAACCCACCTCTCAATGTGATGGTATTAGGAAGTGACGCCTTTGGAAGGTAATAAGGAATAGATGAAGTGTAAGCCAAGACCCCTTATGAATGGGATTAGTGCCCTATGAGAATCTCAGTCACTGTCTGTGGTGATTTTGGAGCCCAAGAAGACAAAGTCTGTCACTGTTTCCATTTTTTCCCCCATCTATTTGCCATGAAGTGATGGGATGGGATGCCATGATATTAGTTTTTTGAATGTTGAATTTTAAGCCACCTTTTTCATTCTACTCTTTCACTTTCATCAACAGGCTCTATAGTTCCTCTTCACTTTCTACCATTAGGGTGATTTCATCTGTATATCTGAGGTTATTGAGATTATGGCCATTATTTCTACCATCAGCTCTATGCCCTCTTCTCTCATTCTTCTCCCTTTGGGACTCCTATAACTCATAACTGATCTACATAATAGTATTCCATCAATTCTTTAGGCTGTCTTTCTCACTTTTTAATCCATTTTTCCCCCTCTTCCATTTGGCTATTTAAAGTGATTTGTCTTCAAGTTTGCTGATTCTTTCTTCTGTTTGAAGTCTGTTGAATCCCTAGTGAATTTTTCAATTCAGTTATTGTATTTTTTAGTTCATACTTTTTTGTTTAGTTGTTTTTTATAGTTTCTATCTCACTGATATTCTCATTTTGTTCATGCATCTTTTTCCTGAGTTTGTCTATTTATCTGTGTTCTTTTTCAGCTCACTGATCATCTTTAAGACAGATATTTTGAATTCTTTGTCAAGTAATTAATCTCCATTTCTTTAATGTCCTTTATTTGTTTCAGGAAAATATAAAGTTGTTTCTTTGTATATCTTGTGATCTTTTGTTGACTCTTTGGCATTAAAAAAAAAAAAAAGAACTACCTCTCTCTGTCCTTACAGGCTGGATTCATCCAAAGAAAGGCCTTCATGAATAATCATGGCTAGAGATTACCAGACCCTCTCTGGCCTTTTCCAAGGATAGTGCATGTAAATTGCAGTTAAAGATGTTTTGTTTTTTTGTTTTTTTTCCTTTTCAGTTCAGTTCAGTTCAGTTTCTCAGTTGTGTCCAACTCTTTGAGACCCCATGAATCGCAGCACGTCAGGCCTCCCTGTCCATCACCAACTCCCGGAGTTCACTCAAACTCATGTCCATCGAGTCAGTGATGCCATCCAGCCATCTCATCCTCTGTCGTCCCCTTCTCCTCCTGACCCCAATCTCTCCCAGCATCAGAGTCTTTTCCAATGAGTCAACTCTTCACATGAGGTAAAGTACTGGAGTTTCAGCTTTAGCATCATTCCTTCCAAAGAAATCCCAGGGCTGATCTCCTTTAGGATGGACTGATGGGATCTTCTTGCAGTCCAAGGGACTCTCAAGAGTCTTTTCCAACACCACACTTCAAAAGCATCAATTCTTCGGCCCTCAGCTTTCTTCACAGTCCAACTCTCAAATCCATACATGACCACTGGAAAAACCATAGCCTTGACTAGACAGACCTTTGTTGGCAAAGTAATGTCTCTGCTTTTGAATATGCTATCTAGGTTGGTCATAACTTTCCTTCCAAGGAGTAAGTGTCTTTTAATTTCATGGCTGCAGTCACCATCTGCAGTGATTTTGGAGCCCCGAAAAATAAAGTCTGACACTGTTTTCACTGTTTCCCCATCTATTTCCCATAAAGTGTCCCATAATCTCTTGCTCCGCCTGGTGCCTGCCTATGGTACTGCAGTTTCTCTGGTGCTTTAACAAGCTGTGGAACTAATCTTTGTTCTCAATGCCCTCAACCTCGCTTACAAATTATACCTCTCTTCCCTTAACACAGTTAAGGGATATAGAAACCATTCCCTTCACAGGTCCCCAAAGTCCGAAACATTGCTGCACATTCTACTCTTCTCTTTTCCTCCCAGTTAAAAGCCAGGAGTTGAGAGTTTTTCCCCAATTTGCCACAGTGGCTTAGTAAAGAGGAGAGACTAACGTGGGGAAATGCAGCAAAGGTTCTTACTTATTTCCATGTGACTCTTATTGACTTTTGCTTGCTTGCCTGGGAAGCTGTCACCTTTTATCTGAAGTCCTCACAAAGAAATTTGAGTCCAGGTACTGTTTTTAAGTTTCTGTCTCCATGGGGGAATGAGGGCCTGGGCCTTCCTATTCCACCTACTCTTGCCTGGAAAATCCCATGGACGGAGGAGCCTGGTAGGGTGCAGTCCATGGGGTCGCGAAGAGTCGGACACGACTGAGCGACTTGACTTTCACTTTTCCTTTCATGCATTGGAGAAGGAAATGGCAACCCACTCCAGTGTTCTTGCCTGGAGAATCCCAGGGACGGGGGAGCCTGGTGGGCTGCCGTCTCTGAGGTCGCACAGAGTCGGACACGACTGAAGCGACTTAGCAGCAGCAGCAGCTGATATCAGACTACACTTTTACTTAGTCAAGGTCTTTATTACTTTGTGTTTATTATAGATTACCCAACTAGAAATTTTTTCTTATTTTATAAATTCTGCTAAGTTTTTTTTTTTCTTTGCCATTTTACACTGGGTATATTTACTTGTCTACATTTATGAAAAATAATAATTCTATTTTTATTTTTCTCATAATTATTTCTAACATTCTCAGATGGGTTATTATTTTTCTAATGACCTCAAATGTGTATTAATATCTATAATTTTACCCTGAATTAAGGATTAGTTTTGTACGCCCATACTTTTTTCTCTTTCTTGTGTTACCACCAAACTACTCTATTGCTATATTCCAAAATTTTCATTCTGGATTGCTATAGATGTATTTTAGAGTTCAGGATGACTTTGTCATTTTAGAATACAGACATGCCTCATTTTATTACAACTCATTTCATTGTGTTTTGCAGATATTGCATTTTTTACAAATTGAAAGTTTGTGACAGCTTTGTGTTGAGCAAGCCTATCTGCAATTTCTTCAATAGCATTAGCTCACTTCATGTTCATGTGCCACATCTTGATAATTTTTGCAATATTTTAAATCTTTTCAAGGCAAGATCCTCCACCAACAAAGAGATTATAACTCACCGAATGCTCAGATGATGGCTAACATTTTTGTGTAGTAAAACTTTTTTTAAATTAAGGCATATATATTGCTTTTTAGACATAATGATATTACACACGTAATAGATTATAATGTAAATAAAACTTTTGTATAACCTAGGAGACCAAAAAATTTATGTGAATCATTTTATTCTGATATTTGGTCTATTGTGGTGGTATGGAACTAAACCTCTAATATCTCTTAGATATTCCTGTGTCATACAAAAGCTTGTTTGATTGTAAATACTTATCAGTGTAGAAATCATAATTATTATGTATATAAATGCTACTACTCTTAATAACATAATATGTAAACTTTACCAAAACATGAAAATCAGATTATAATTATGAATTTGTTTTTCTTTTTAAATTCAATAGCTTTTGCTATGCCACTCCAAGTTACAGTCCACTTTAGAAGGCTGAATAAAATTCCCTAGGTTATTTATGTACCCTTATTCTATACTATATTATTCATATTTCATTATGTCTTCAAGAATGTGTTTATCTTCTTCCTGAAATACTTCTCTCAAGGGTATTTTTAATGGCCATGTATTTTCTCTTTGTATGCCATATTGCTGTTGAGAATTCTGATGTCAGTCTAAATCCTTTTATTTATTTAGTTAGTTTTAATCTCATGAATCTCTCTAAATTCTTTCTGTACTTATACTTTAAATTTTTGATGAATATGTTTTATTTTTTCCTTATTTATCTTATAGTTTAGTCTTAACAATCAGAGATCTTACATTGATAAAATGTTAAAGAGAAGCTATAGATGAAACAAAATACTGATTTTCTGGTAGAAAATAATGGTAAAAAATATTAGTAGACAATTTTTAGAAGACTAAAATTAAATGTTTTAGAAGCAGTTGGAAATATCTTGATCATCTGTAATTAGCAAAAGTCAAATTAAAATGAGGTAAACTTTCTCACATTGGAAAAAAAAAAAAAAACAGAAAATTCAATGTAGAACACTTCTACTGTTGGCCTTAGCCAGGCATTGTACTCTCATGGTTACTTTTTGCCAGGATAAATTAACAAACTGCATTGGAAGTTTATTTGGCAGTATATTTCAAAGTTTAAAAAAAATCCACATGACCTTTGGATGAGCAATTCTCTTTTAAAGAATCTGTTTAGAAGAAACAAAATTATATTTGAACTTTCAAAATAACTCAAATTATAGACCTAAAACTATAAAACTCACAGGAAAAATATAAGTATAAATCTTTGTGACCTTAGGTTAGACAGAGCATTCTGAGATATAATGCTAGAAACACGAGCAAGAAAATATAAAGTGGACTTTATAAAATTATTAAAAATTTAATTTATCAAAATTCTTAAAAATTTAATGTTCAAAGAATATCATCAAGAAAGTGAAAAAAAAACTAGAAAATGGGAAAAATATATTTGAAAATCATACATCAGATGAGTGTTTTATTTCTAGTGTTTATAAATAGTTCAGTGATACAAGAACATATGACCCAATTAAAAATGGGCAAAGAATCTAAACAGAGATTTCCCCAGGTAAAATAGATGAATGGTCAAAATGTCTGTGAAAAGATGCTGTACATCATTAGTCATCAGGAAAATACAAATCAAAGTCACAATTAAATGCACTTTATACCCAATAGGATGGCTATTTTTAAAAGAAAATGACTAATTTTGATGGGAATCTAAAATAGCACAATCATTTTGGAAAACAGTTTAGCACTTCTTCAAAAAGTTAAATATAGAGTTAACACATGACTTAACAATTCCTTTCCTAGGTTTATATCCAAGATTTGAAAACATGTGCCCTTAAAAACTCTTGTGCATATATGTACATAGCATTATTATTCATAGTAGAAAAGTTGAAACAACCCAAAATTCCATCAATGGATGAATTTTTTAAATGCAGTATATTCATATATTGAAATATTATTCAGCAATAAAAAGGAGGTGCTGATACATGCTACAGTATGGATGAAACTTGAAAACATTATGGGAAGTAAACAATGAAAAGGAAAGCAAGCTACATATTATTTGATTCCACTTACTTTAAATGTAGAGAATAGACAAATTGATAGAAACAGAAAGTAAATTAATGGTTACCTACATCTTATGGGCTTGAGGCTAAGGAGTGACTACTTAGGTTATTACGTTTATTTTGTGGATGGTAAAAATGTTTTAAAATCAGTTGTAGTGATAGTCACACAACTCTGTAAATATACTAAAAGTAAATGAACACATATGTTATGTGAATTAATTTCAGCAAAACTATTTTATGAAAAATTTATATACAAAAACTTTCTTAGCTGAGTTGAGGAAAAATGTAAAACCAATAAAATATGTCAGCACCAGCTAAATTAAATGGCATCCTTCTATACTGCTTGTATCCTTCTATACATTCTTATATACTACTATATGTTCCTCAAAAGAATACTGTAAAAATCTCTATATATTTACTGATTAGGAGCAATCTCTGAAACACAATGATTAAATGAAAAGTCAGTTTTATACAGATATACACTGGGAAAGACTAGGGATCTCTTCAAGAAAATCAGAGATACTAAAGGAACATTTCATGCAAAGATGAGTTCGATAAAGGACAGAAATGGTATGGACCTAACAGAAGCAGAAGATATTAAGAAGAGATGGCAAGAATACACAGAAGAACTGTACAAAAAAGATCTTCACGACCCAGATAATCATGATGGTGTGATCACTGACCTAGAGCCAGACATCCTGGAATGTGAAGTCAAGTGGGCCTTAGAAGGCATCACTACGAACAAAGCTAGTGGAGGTGATGGAATTCCAGTTGAGCTATTCCAAATCCTGAAAGATGATGCTGTGAAAGTGCTGCACTCAATATGCCAGCAAATTTGGAAAACTCAGCAGTGGCCACAGGACTGGAAAACGTCAGTTTTCATTCCAATCCCAAAGAAAGGCAATGCCAAAGAATGTTCAAACTATTGTACAATTGCACTCATCTCACATGCTAGTAAAGTAATGCTCAAAATTCTCCAAGCCAGGCTTCAGCAATATGTGAACCGTGAGCTTCCTGATGTTCAAGCTGGTGTTAGAAAAGGCAGAGGAACCAGAGATCAAATTGCCAACATCCGCTGGACCATAGAAAAAGCAAGAGAGTTCCAGAAAAACATCTATTTCTGCTTTATTGACTATGCCAAAGCTTTTGATTGTGTGGATCACAATAAACTGTGGAAAATTCTGAAAGAGATGGGAATACCAGACCACCTGATCTGCCTCTTGAGAAATTTGTATGCAGGTCAGGAAGCAACAGTTAGAACTGGACATGGAACAACAGACTGGTTCCAAATAGGAAAAGGAGTTCGTCAAGGTTGTATATTGTCACCCTGCTTATTTAACTTCTATGCAGAGTACATCATGAGAAACGCTGGACTGGAAGAAATACAAGCTGGAATCAAGATTGCCAGGAGAAATATCAATAACCTCAGATATGCAGATGACACCACCTTTATGGCAGAAAGTGAAGAGGAACTCAAAAGCCTCTTGATGAAAGTGAAAGAGGACAGTGAAAAAGTTGGCTTAAAGCTCAACATTCAGAAAACGAAGATCATGGCATCTGGTCCCATCACTTCATGGGAAATAGATGGGGGAACAGTGGAAACGGTGTCAGACTTTATTTTTCTGGGCTCCAAAATCACTACAGATGGTGACTGCAGCCATGAAATTAAAACACGCTTACTCCTTGGAAGAAAAGTTATGACCAACCTAGATAGCATATTCAAAAGCAGAGACATTACTTTGCCAACAAAGTTTCGTCTAGTCAAGGCTATGGTTTTTCCTGTGGTCATGTATGGATGTAAGAGTTGGACTGTGAAGAAGGCTGAGCGCTGAAGAATTGATGCTTTTGAAGTGTGGTGTTGGAAAAGACTCTTGAGAGTCCCTTGGACTGCAAGGAGATCCAACTAGTCCATTCTGAAGGAGATCAGCCCTGGGATGTCTTTGGAAGGAATGATGCTGAAGCTGAAACTCCAGTACTTTGGCCACCTCATGAGAAGAGTTGACTCCTTGGAAAAGACTCTGATGCTGGGAGGGATTGGGGGCAGGAGGAGAAGGGGACGACAGAGGATGAGATGGCTGAATGGCATCACTGACTCGATGGACGTGAGTCTGAGTGAACTCCGGGAGTTGGTGATGGACAGGGAGGCGTGGCGTGCTGCCATTGCGACCGTGGGGTCGCAAAGAGTCGGACATGACTGAGCGACTGATCTGATCTCATACTTACCATATATATTTGAGTGAAAAAGCTGGCTTAAAATTCAACATTCAAAAAACTAAGATCATGATATCTGGTCCCATCACTTCATAGCAAATAGATGGGGAAAAAATGGAAACAGTGACAGACTTTATTTTATTGGGCTCCAAAATCACTGTGGATGGTAATTGCAGCCATGAAATTAAAAGACATTTGCTTCTTGGAAGAAAAGTTATGACAAGCCTAGATAGTGTCTTAAAAAGCAGAGACATCACTTTGCCAACAAAGGTCTGTATATTCAAAGCTATGGTTTTTTCGTTCATCATATATGGATGTGAGAGTTGGGCCATAAAGAACACTGAATGCTGAAGTATGAATGCTTTTGAACTGTGGTATTGGTGAAGAGTTGAGAGTCCCTTGGACTGCAAGGAGATCAAACAAGTCAATCCTAGGGGAATTCACTCCTGAATATTCATTGGAAGAACAGATGTTGAAGATGAAATTCCAATAGGAAGAGCTGATTAATTTAAAAAGACCCTGATGCTGGGAAAGATTGAGATAAGGAAGAGAAAGGGGCGACAGAGGATGAGATGATTGGATGGCATCATTGACTCAATGGACTAAAGTTTGAGCAAACTCTGCAAGATAGTAAAGGACAGGGAAGCCTGACATGCTGCAGTCCATGGGGTCGCAAAGAGTCAGACACACCTGAGTGACAGAGCAACAATGCGTACCATACTTTCATTTTTTATTTAAAGTGTTTTTTTTTTAATTTGTGCAAGAGTGGTAAAAAGTAAAAAAGCCACATATTCAATTGCCAACATTGTTTTTAGAGAATAGGGGATAGAAAAAAGAATATGAGATTTGCAGGATATACGAACTCTTTTATGTTTTATTTTAAATAATCTGAGATCGCTAGAATATTTTAGGACAAAAATGCATTTCTGTATCTTTTGAATGATGAACAATCAAGAAATAGATAAATAGTTAACTAAAACTGTCAAGTGCTTGAGAATGAGGAGGTAAGATTTGTCATTTGTTCAGTGTCCTCTTGGTCAACTAAGCATGAACTGCTGCTGTCTGTATAAATGGCTTCCATAAAAAAGCAAACAAATAAACAGAAAAACCTAACTTGAACTTTAGTTATAAACATGACTTTGAAGGAGGCAGAGTTTTCACTATAAGAAAGGAAAGTAAAGGGGAAATCAAAGTGTTTTTTTCTTCTCTTTATATGATTGTAAATTATTTTCCACTCAGTTTCCATTCTTTTTATTTCCTGTAATTAATGTCTATGCTTAACTATTTATCTCTCTTGATAAAATATATTAGAATGTGTCAGTCAGATTCCAAAGTAGGATAAATTGAGGATAATTTTTTTAAAGGACTGATAATATACAGGAAGTTTGTAGAGTTGCCACAGGGATAGCACAGCATAAGTATTATTACCAACCTTGAACCTAAGACTGGGAGGTCTGGCCAGTAGAAACTGAGATGAGGCTTAGGAAGAGCGGTAATGCCCAGGGAAGGAACTCAGTCCTCCCAAGTTTGCCTTACCTTGTGACCATCTGACTTCTGTCTGCCCTCCCTCTGACTTCCTGCTGGAACTTCCCACTGGAAAATCCAATGGGAGCTACATAGATAGAGGAGCCCACTGGGGTAGCCTCCTGGAGCAGAGAGCTGAATAACAATCTGAATTTGGAAGACGAAATAAAGAGCTGGATAGAACATTTTTGATCCTTGTTTGTTGCAACCGCCAACAGTTTGTTGCAAGTGCCAATCTGCCATGTGAACTTGACTTTTTTTTTTTTTTAACAATTCCTTTGGTTTCTGACCTATTCTGATTGGCATTTTGTCATGGAATTCTCTCCTGATTTGTTATTATCGAAATGTCATGAATAGCTTTAAAATGAGTTCAACACAGTTGCTGAACAATAGAGTTCAATGTTGAGTTTATACAGGGTCCCTCATGACTGCAATTTGCACAGTACTCATCCGAAATAGCTTTTGAGAGAACTTTTGTAGGCTTAATGTAACTTTTATCTCAATAGCTGCAGAAATAAAGCACTCTTTTCAAATACTGCCCACAATTCACTTTTAATTGCTCTTTAAAAAGCAATACTTGAAAATCTTCCCACAGCAATAACCAAATTATTTTCTTTTTTTTCATAGAGGAAAAAGAGGATTCAAGGAAATTAGAACAGGAGGGAGCACATCTTCGGGATGGCCACAAAATCCTGAGTATTTTGGGAGATGTCTCAGTTGCTCTGTTTTTCTAAATCAAGGTTTTGTTTGTTTTTTGTTTGTTTGTTTGTTTGGTTTGTTTTGTTTGTGGTAGTTGAGTGGGGGCTGCCCTTTATCCCACATGGAAAATAAACATCTTCCTCATGGCCTCCCACACAAGCAGTCTGAGAACTGCTTATGATGTCTACTGTATGCCAATGTAAGCTATGGGTGCAATTCTAATGGCACCAAAGAAGTTCCTTTCTTTTTCAGATCTAAATCTCTTTAACCATACCTACACTATGCATATATAGTTGTCGAATGCCAGCGAATTTTGGGAAAATGTATATCTGTTTTAGAATCAATTTCTAGCTCTTCTGGTTAAAACAAACCTTGACTGAGATTTAAGCGATATGAGTCACACGTAGTGTGCTTTTGTGTTACCATTAACATTTATATTTATTTCAGAATCCTATAAGGTATTATTTTCCGAAGTAGAGTGAACCTCAGAACCACCTGAGAACCAAAGTCATTCTAAAATAAAATCTAGAATCTGAAATGAAAATAAATTGAATCTAGAAGCTGTTGTTTTTGTTTTGTTTTTTTTAAGTGATCCTCTTTTTATTCTAATACCCAGTAATGTTTGGAACCCCGCAGCATAAAATGATTTTTTTGTCAGTAAAGATATTTTATTTTCCAGGAGGATAAGTACATGAAAGAGACACGTGTGCACATGCTGTTTTCTTTGTTAAAACACACACACATGCAGACTGAATATGTTTTTGTATACACACATAGTTACCTATATCAAATTGAGACAGTAGCTTGGAGAACTGATGATAGGAAAACTTTGGAGGGTTATTTTCTAAGTTTTTGGTGCTTTCTTACATGATGGTGGTAAGTAGACAACCTGTGGTAGATGAATGTTTATAGAAAAGTTTTTAATATTCTTTATTATGACTATCTTAAATTTCAGGAAACTGAAGAAAGTGTGTTCATATTATTTTATTCATTAAACTTTCTCTCTTATAACTATTTTTTATACCTTCCAATTTGACTTGAAATCAATTTTCAATTTCCTCCAAGATGAAGATTATTATCAGAGAATATAAAACAGGCAGGTAGATGGTAGATTTAACCTGAAAATATCACTAATCTTATTAGCACTAAAGAGGATAATCCATTAAGTGAAAATGGAATATTTCAATTAAAACTCAAAGGTTGTCAAATTGGATAAAAATATATCTAATTATCTACAGGTTATGAAACATATGCTTTAAATGTAAGACTGCAGTACGTGCCAATGAGGGTGATCACATTGATAGAATAAAGGACCATCTCAACATACACAGAAAAAAAGTAACAAAAACTGGCACGCAGTAGTGATTGGTTGGAGAAGGAAATGGCAACCCACTCCAGTGTTCTTGCCTGGAGAATCCCAGAGACGGGGGAGCCTGCTGGCTGCCGTCTATGGGGTCGCACAGTCGGACTCGACTGAAGCCACTTAGCAGCAGCAGCAGCAGCAGTGATTGGTACTAGTGATAGGTACTCTTATCAAACTAGAAATAGGAAGAAACTTTCTAAATCTGATAAAGGAGATCTACAAACAGAAAAATTCAAGCAACCATAATAAAATCAGAGGTTTAAAACTTTCTCTCTGAGATCAGAAACAAGAAGGCCTGTTATCTTCAATTTTATTCAACCCTATTGTGAATATTTCAGTCAGTACAATAAGATGGTGAAAAATTATACATAAATTGAAAAAAAAGAAACAGAATTGTTATTATTTTGTATATGATTTAGTCTATGTAGAAAATTCAAAAGAATCTATAGTTTATTTAAATTAGCAAGCAAAGTTGTTAATAAGTAAAATTGTCAAGGTAACTGGTTATATTAGCCATACAATACTAGAAAATAAAATTGAATGAAAAGAGATCATTTATACAAGCATCACAAACTTCAAATATGGAATAAGTCTAAACAAAACTGTGCAAGAGAACTCAGGTGGTCAGAACTTGCGCTTCTAACCCCTAGCCTGTCTGCTTCCAATATTAAACAACTGCATTTATTCTAGCTACTTATTCCAGTGCTGTTTTCTTTGTTAAAACAGAATATCAAAGCCTCTGGTCCTGGGCATAGAGCTCTCAATCTGGTGGAACTATTTTCTTTCCCACTGCAATGCTGCAAAACATCAAAACCAAAGGACTTTTACTGAGCTAGGACAGCAGCTTGATTTTTCACCCAGTCTTATATATCAGTAGCCACATGACATATTTGTCAACAGTTGAGACATGGAACAACAGATTGGTTCCAAATAGGAAAAGGAGTACGTCAAGGCTGTATATTGTCACCCTGCTTATTTAACTTATATGCAGAGTACATCATGAGAAATGCTGGGGTGGAAGAAGCCCAAGCTGGAATCAAGATTGCTGGGAGAAATATCAATCACCTCAGATATGCAGATGACACCACCCTTATGGCAGAAAGTGATGCTATGCTATGCTAAGTCACTTCAGTCGTGTCCGACTCTATGTGACCCCATACACGGCAGCCACCAGGCTCCCCCATACCTGGGATTCTCCAGGCAAGAACACTGGAGTGGGTTGCCATTTCCTTCTCCAATGCATGAAAGTGAAAAGTGAAAGCAAAGTCGCTCAGTTGTGTCTGACTCTTAGCGACCCCATGGACTGCAGCCTGCCAGGCTCCTCCATCCATGGGATTTTCCAGGCAAAAGTACTGGAGTGGGGTGCCATTGCCTTCTCCGGGCAGAAAGTGAAGAGGAACTAAAAAGCCTCTTGATAAAGGTGAAAGAGGAGAGTGAAAAAGTTGGCTTAAAGCTCAACATTCAGAAAACAAAGATCATGGCATCTGGTCCCATCACTTCATGGGAAATAGGTGGTAAACAGTGGAAACAGTGTCAGACTCCAGTACTTTGGCCACCTCATGCGAAGAGTTGACTCATTGGAAGACTCGGATGCTGGGAGGGGTTGGGGGCAGGAGGAGAAGGGGACAACAGAGGATGAGATGGCTGGATGGCATCACTGACTCGATGGACATGAGTCTGAGTGAACTCTGGGAGTTGGTGATGGACAGGGAGGCCTGGCATGCTGCGATTCATGGGGTCGCAAAGAGTCGGACACGACTGAGCAACTGAACTGAACTGAACTGAAGCCACGTGTGACCTTGACTACATCTTCTTTCCAGTTTATCATGTTGGTGCTTCACTTATAGGATCTAGGGTGCAGAATATTCCTAGGTTTCTAAGAGGGAGGAAGCAAATTCCATGAAAAGAGTTAGTAAAGTTAACTGAAATCCTATGGTCTAGGGCCATGGTCACCAATCTTTTTTGGCACCAGGGACTGGTTTTGTGGAAAACAATTTTTCCAGAGACTGAAACTTAGGCAGGGGGATGGGGAATGTTTTCTGGATGATTCAAGTGCATTACATTTATTGTGCTAATGATAATTTGTATTTGCAGCCACTCCCCAGCACTAGCATCACCAGCTCAGCTCTTCCTCAGATCATCAGGCATTAGATTCTCATAAGGAGTGCACAACCTAGATCCCTCGCATGCACAGTTCACAGTAGGGTTCTCGCTCCTATGAAAATCTAATGCCACCGCTGGTCTGACAAGAGGTGGAGCTCAGGCAGCAATACAAGTTCTGGGGAGCGGCTGTTGATACAGATGAAGCTTTGCTCACTTGCCCACTTTTCCCACTGCTCACCTCCTGCTATGCAGCCTGATTCCTGGACGGGTACCAGTACATGGCCCCAGAGCATGGAGACCACTGACCTAGGGCTTATAAGGACATCCTTTGTAAAGGTAAGAGTCCTTGTGCTCCCCAAATCCCAATGCCAAGGAAGCCTCTGTGAATTTTACAGGCAGCGTAACTTGTGTGTTATGATCTGACCTGAAATGTTGATGGATTTGAGTATTTCCCTAAGCAAGAAACTGCTTAGGTGCATTGTTTTGCTACCCTGTCATTGATCTAAGTGGGACCTTCAGGAACATAATAGCAGCCAATAGGACACTCACTCTAAAGAGGCAAGTCAGGGAAGGCCCCCTAATGTTTAAACAAAACCTATACAGTCATGACTCTTTTTTCTTTGAGAAACAGTCCCTAGATAATTCATCTAGCAGACTGAGTGTTTGAGACCTGAGGTGACCAAGGGACTGAAGAAGTCATCTTGAACAACTTTCTGTCTAAGTCAGCAATAGTAACATCAGAAGGCCCAAAAGCATTCCATACCAAGAGTGTCATATATAAATAAAACCTGCCTCATGCTGGCCCTGAAGTGGGAGCAGTTTGCCCCATGGCACTGCCAGCTACTCTTCAACCTGACCGCAGAAGTCATGGGGAATTCCCTAAGGCCATTTGGCAGAGAAATGCAAACTTCAAGTCTCTTTTACTCATAGATTTAATCAATATTCTCAGGGAGCAGTGCTGGAGAGCATGATGGTCTTCACCATTCCTATCACAACTCAAAGGCACCGTCTCAGTGAAGTCTTCTTGTCTTAATCTCTCTACCCAAGAACCACCACCTCCTTTCCTTCACATCACATAATTTTGCTCTAATTATATAACTTCAGTTAAAAAAATATCTTGCTTATATATTTTTCTTTGTTTTGGTCTGTTTCCTTTGTTTAGAATATAAAATAGCAAAATACAGGTAATTTATTTGTCTCAGCACATAGAAAAGTACATTCTGAACTCTTAATGTTCAACCAAAACATAATGCAAGCCAGATGATTTTAAGCATTCTACTAGAGAGTAAAGAGGTAAAAAGCAAAACAAAAGAGATGAAAATGATTTTGCCTAACATATTTCAATATTATCACTTAGCATGTAAATAATACCAAACTTTCTGTAAATGGGATGGGACGTGGGTTAAACTCATAGCATATCTTCATGAGAACTGCATCAGTCACATCAGTCACTCAGTTGTTTCCAACTCTTTGCGACCCCATGGACTGCAGCACGCCAGGCTTCCCTGTCCATCACCAACTCCCTGATCTTACTCAAACTCATGTCCTTTGAGTTGGTGATGCCATCCAACCATCTCATCTTCTCTTGCCTCCTTCTCCCCCAACCTTCAATCTTTCCCAGCATCAGGGTCTTCTCCAATGAGTTGGTTCTTCACAGCAGGTGGCCAAAGTATTGGATTTTCAGCTTCAACATCAGTCCTTCCATGAATATTCAAGACTGATTTCCTTTAGGATGGACTTATTGGATATCCTTTCAGTCCAAGGGACTCTCAAGTCTTCTCCAACACCACAGTTCAAAAGCATCAATTCCTCAGTGCTCAGCTTTATTTATAATCCAACTCTCACATCCATACCTGATTATTGGAAAAATCATAGCTTTGACTAGACAGACCTTGGTTGGCAAAGTAACATATCTGCTTTTTAATATGCTGTCTAGATTAGTGATAGTTTTTCTTCCAAAGAGCAAGAATCTTTTAATTTCATGGCTTCAGTCACAATCTGCAGTGATTTTGGAGCCCCCAAAACTAAAGTCTCACTGTTTCCATTGTTTCCCTATCTATTTTCCATGAAGTGATTATTATTGTATTATTATTTCTGTAATTATTGCAGCAGTCTTTACTCATCATTATTTCCTCTGCTAGCTCTATATAAGATTACAATGCTGTAAGTAGGTTCTTGTTGTTCATCTAATTTATATATAATAGTATGTATATGTTAATTCCAAAGTCCTAATTTATCTCTGCTGCCCACCTCTCTCTACTATTCCCTTAATTAACCATAAACTTGTTTTTTTTTTAATGTTTGTGAGTCTATGCTTTGTAAATAAGTTCATTTGTATCATATTTTAGATTCCACATATGAGTGATATCATATGATATTTTTCTTTCTCTATCTGACTTACTTCACTTAATGTGATAGTCTCTAGGTCCATTTGGGAGAAGGCAATGGCACCCCACTCCAGTACTCTTGCCTGGAAAATCCCATGGACAGAGGAGCCTGGTAGGCTGCAGTCCATGAAGTCGCTAAGAGTCGGACACGACTGAAGGACTTCACTTTCACTTTTCACTTTCATGCATTGGAGAAGGAAATGGCAACCCTCTCCAGTGTTCTTGCCTGGAGGATCCCAGGGACGGAGAAGCCTGGTGGGCTGCCATCTATGGGGTCGGATACGACTGAAGCAACTTAGCAGCAGCAGCAGGTCCATCTGTGTTGCTGCAAACGTCATTATTTCATTATTTTTTATGATTGAGTAATATTCCATTATGTATTTTCTTTATGCACTCATCTGTTGATGGACACTTATGTTGTTTCCATGCCTTGGCTATTGAAGTAGTGGTATAATGATCTTTGGGGTACATGTATCTTTTTGAATTAGAGTTTTCTCTGGATATTGCCCAGGATTGGGAGTGCAGGATCATATGGCAATTCTATTTTTTGTTTATAGGGGCCCTCCATTCTGTTCTTTACAGTGACTGTACCAATTAATATTCCTACCAACACTATAGGAAGGTTACTTTTCTTCCATACTCTCTCCTTTATTTCTTATTTGTAGACATTTTAATGCAGCCATTTTTACTGGTATGAGGTGATACTTCATTATAGTTTTGATTTGCATTTCTCTAGTAATTAGCAATGTTGAGCATCTTTTCTTATGCTTCTTGGTCATCTGTATGTCTTCTTTAGAGAAATGTCTATTTAGGTCTTCTGCCCATTTTTTAATGGTGTGGTTGTTGGTATTTTGATATTAACCTGAGTGAGCTGTTCATATATTTTAGAAATAAAGTCCTGTTGGTTCCATTGTTTGCAAATATTTTTTTTCTAGTTCATAGGTTATCCTCTAGTTTTTATTTTATAGTTTCCTCTGTGGTTGGTTATTTTCTTATTTGTTTATTTTTGTTTTTCTTTCCACAATTGCACTCATCTCACATGCTAGTAAAGTGATGCTTAAAATTCTCCAAGCCAGGCTTCAGCAATATGTGAACCGGGAACTTCCTGATGTTCAAGCTGGTTTTAGAAAACGCAGAGGAACCAGAGATCAAATTGCCAACATCTGCTGTATCATTGAAAAGGCAAGAAAATTCCAAAAAATATCTATTTCTGCTTTATTGACTATGCCAAAGCCTTTGACCATGTGGATCACAATACACTGTGAAAAATTCTAAAAGACATGGGAATACCAGACCTCCTGACCTGCCTCTTGAGAAACCTGTATGCAGGTCAGAAAGCAACAGTTAGAACTGGACGTGGAACAACAGACTGGTTCCAAATAGGAAAAGGAGTATGTCAAGGCTGTATATTGTCACCCTACTTCTTTAACTTCTATGCAGAGTACATCATGAGAAACGCTAGGCTGGAAGAAGCACAAGCTGGAATCAAGATTGCTGGGAGAAATATCAATCACCTCAGATATGCAGATGACACCACCTTTATGGCAGAAAGTGAAGAGGAACTCAAAAGCCTCTTGATGAAAGTGAAAGAGGAGAGTGAAAAAGTTGGCTTAAAGCTCAACATTCAGGAAACTAAGATCATGGCATCCGTTCCCATCACTTCATGGCAAATAGATGGGGAAACAGTGGAAACAGTGGCTGACTTTATTTTGGGGGGCTCCAAAATCACTGCAGATGGTGATTTCAGCCATGAAATTAAAAGACACTTACTCCTTGGAAGGAAAGTTATGACCAACCTAGACAGCATATTGAAAAGTAGAGACATCACTTTGTCAACAAACGTCCATCTAGTCAAGGCTATGGTTTTTCCAGTGGACATGGATGTGAGAGTTGAACTATAAAGAAAACTGAGCACCGAAGAATTGATGCTTTTGAACTGTAGTGTTGGAGAAGACTCTTGAGAGTCCCTTGGACTGCAAGGAGATCCAACCAGTCCATCCTAAAGGAGATCAGTCCTGGGTGTTCTTTGGAAGGACTGATGCTAAAGCTAAAACTCCAATATTTTGGCCACGTGATGTGAAGAGCTGACTCATTTGAAAAGACCCTGAGACTGTCTTTTCTCCATTGTATATTCCTTCCTCTTTTGTTATATCAATAGATTTAATCATAACAAGTGCATTGGTTTATTTCTGGTCTTTCTATCCTGTTGCCTTGATCTATGTGTCTTTTTCTGTGCCAGTATGAGTCTGGTTAAAGGTTTATCAATTATGTTTATCTGGTAATGGTTTACCAGTTATGTTTATCTTTGTTTATCTGTCTATGTTTTGCTTGTTCTTTCTCTGGTTATTTTAAGTATAGGATTAGGTTAGGCTGTTTATTTGAGATTTTTCTTGTTTCCTGAGGTAAGAGTGTATTGCTATAAACTTCCTTCTTAGAACTGCTTTTTCTGTGTCCTATAGGCTTTGGATCATTGTGTGGTTTTCATTTGTCTCTAGGTATTTTTTTAAAATTTCCTCTTTGATTTCTTAAATGACCCACTGGTCACTTATTAGTGTATTATTTAGCTTCCGTGTATTTGTGTTTTTGCATTTTTTCCTTGTAGTTGACTTGTAGCCTCATAGACCTGTTGTCAGAAAGATGCTTGATATGATTTCCATGCATTTGCAAAGCATTTACAAAATTACGAAGACTTACATTATGGCCCAGAATGTAATCTATCCTGGTGAATGCTCCATGTACACTTGAAAATAATGTGTATTCTGCTGCTTTCAGATGGAATGCTTTATAAACATCAGTTAAGCCCATCTGATTTAATGTGTCATTTAAGGCCTGTGTTTCCTTCTTGACCTTCTCTCTGGATGATTTTGTCCATTTATGTAAGTAGGGTGTTATTATTATTTCGTTACTATCATCAATTTTTTCTTTTATGTCTGTTAACATTTGCCTTGTACATTGAGGTGCTTCTATGTTGGGCGCATATATATTTAAAATTATTTTATCTTCTTTTATTTACCCTTTGATCATTATAAAGTGTCCTTCTTTGTTTATTGTAACAGTCTTTATTTTAAAGTTTGTTTTATCTGATATAAGTATTGTAACTCTGGCTTTCTTTTGATTTCCATTTCTGTCAAATACCCTTTTCCATTCCCTCACTTTTAGTGTGTGTGTGTCTCTAGATCTGAAGTGATTCTCTTGTAGGTAGCAAATATATGGATCTTGTTTTGTATCCATTCAACCAATCTGTGTCCTTTGGTTGGATCATTCAATCTGTTTACATTTAATATAATTATCAGTATGTATGATCATTTTGCCATTTTGTTAATTGTTTTGAATTTATTTTTGTAGATCTTATTTCCCTTTTCTACTTTTGTTTTCTTATGATTTGTTGACTATCTCTAGTGTTAAGTTTGGATTCTGTTTTCTATTTTTGTGTGTTTATCTATTATAGATTTTTGGTTTGCAGTTACCATGAGGTTTTTGTATAAGAACCTATTAAGTTTCTGATCTCTTAAACTTCAAAAGCATTTTAGATACCATGTGTTTGTACTCTCATCCCTTCATGGTTACTGGTTTTGATTTTAGATTTTACATCTAGGTATTTTGTGTACCCCTTAAGTGCTTATTGTGGATACAAATGAATTTTATAATTTGTCTTTTAATTTTCCTGTTAGTTTTGTTCATGAATGATTCCTACCTTTGTTGTATGGTTGTCTTTACCAGTGCACTTTTTCATTTTGCATTTTTCTTGTTTCTAGTTGTGGCCTTTTCTTTATCTTCTAGAGAAGTTCCTTTAGCATTTCTTGTAAAGCTGGTTATTGGTAGTGGTGGATTCTTTTAGCTCTTGCTTATCTGTAAAGCTTTGATTTCTCTACCAAAACTGAACAAGATCCCTACTGTGTAGAATATCCTTGGTTGTAGGTTTTTCTCTTTCATCACTATAATTTTATTGTTCCACTCTCTTCTAGCCTACAGAGTTTATGTAGAAAAATCAGCTGGTAGCATTATGGGAGTTCCTTGTATATTATTTGTTGCTTTTCCTATGCTGTTTTTAAGGGCTTCCCCGGTGACTCTGAGAGTAAAGAATCTGCTTACAATGCAGGAGACCTGGGTTTGATTCCTGGATTGGGAAGATCCCCTGGGAAGATTGGAGAAGGAAAAGGCAACCCACTGCAATATTCTTGCCTGGAAAATCGAATGGACAAAGGAGCCTGATGAGCTACCCTCCACAGGGTTGCAAAGACATAACTGAGCGACTAACGCTTGCTGCTTCTAATATTCTGTTTATCTTTAATTTTTATCATTTTAATTACAGTGTGTTTTGGTGTGTTCCTCTGTGGGTTAAACTTATGTAGAACTCTGTGCTTTCTGGATTTGGGTAACTGTTTCCTTTCCCAGGTTAAGGAAGTTTTTCATCTATTATCTCTTCAAATATTTTCTCAGGTCCTTTCCCCTCTCTCTTCTCCTTCTGGAATCTTTATAATGCAAATATTAGTGTTCTTCATGTTGTTCCAGAGATCTCTTAAACTGTCCTCATTTATTTTCATCCTTTTTTTTTTTCTATCTTTGGCAGCATCACTACTCTGTCTTCCAGCTCAAATATCTGTTCTTTTGTCTCACTTAGTCTAATATTGGTATCTTCTAGTGTATTTTTCATTTCAGTGAAAACATTTCCGTTATTATATTCTTCAATTCTGTTTGGTTGTTCTTTATCTTTTCTAATTCTTTGTTAAAACTTCTAATCTCTTGCTCTTTGCAACCATTCTCCTCCCAATTTCTTTGATCATCTTTATAATCATTATGTTAAACTTCTAAGCTCCTTGAGTAGCTTGCCTATCTAAACATCACTTAGTTCTTCTGGGGTTTTATCTTGCTCTTTTGTCTGCAATGTGTTCCTCTGTTGTCTCATTTTATTTCAATTATTATGTGTATTTTTATGTGTGTGATAGGTTAGTTATATTTCTCAACTTGGAGAAGTTGTCCTCTGTATAGATGTCCTATGCATCCCAGAAGTGCAGTTCCTACTTGTCACTCAAGGGCCAGTGACCAGTTGATCCAAGGATAGTGTCTGCCTTGCGTGTGTTGACTTTGAAGTCTTGCAATAGTTTTCCTACTTTGGTGCCTGCCCACTGGTGGGTGGAGCTAGGTCTTGGTCCTCTGGTGGGCAAGGCTCTGTCTTAGGGCATGTCTAGAGGCAACTGTGGGCTCAAGAGGTCTTTAGGCAAGCTTTCTGTTAATGGGTAGGTCTGTTTCCCCACCCAACTTGTTATTTGGCATGAGATATCCCAACACTCCCAACAAAGAATGCTGAGTGTTTTTTCCAGTCCTGTGGCCACTGCTGAGTTTTTCTATTCTTTACTGTCTGAGCCATAGGGAAGCCCATATTGATCAGCTATTTTGTATTTCTGTTCTCATGATTCCAAAATCTCTGCCGTGTTTGAGTTTGGTATTGATCTTGCCTTTTCTCATGCCTTGTGATTTTTCTTGAGCATTGTAAATGATGTATTCAGTAATAGAGGCTGAGGGAAACAGGCCCTTTAGTGTAAAGTTTAGAGATGGGAATGACAACCCACTCCAGTATTCTTGCCTGGAAAAGTCCATGGACTGAGGGTCCTGGCAAGTTACAGTCATGTGGTAGCAAAAAGTTGAGCACTATTGAGCAATTAAGTGGCCACACTACTCAGTAGTGGCCACAGGATTGGAAAAGGTCAGTTTTCATTCCAATCCCAAAGAAAGGCAATGCCAAGAATGCTCAAACTACTGAAAGGTTGTTGTTGAATGAAAAAAGACGCCGGGATTCTTGGCCCCTGGAGGAGAAGAATTCAATCTGGGGCCAGAGACGAGGCTTGATCACTCAGAGCTTTTGTGTAATAAAGTTTTATTAAAGTATAAAGGAGATACAGAAAGCTTCTGACATAGGTATCAGAAGGGGGCAGAAAGAGTACCCCCTTGCTAGTCTTTAGCTGGATGTTATATAGTTATTAGCAGTCTGTTTGTAAAAGAAAGGAATGTCTTAAAACTCAGAATGGCACCAGGCCCCTCACCCACAAGATGCATTTTGGGACAATCTTGGCACCAAATTGTTCATCCTGGGCCATAAAATGATTAGCTTGAATCTTGAAGAAGGGCAGATCACCATACAAATAGTTTCATTTACATAGATAGCTGCTGCTGCTGCTAAGTAGCTTCAGTTGTGTCCGACTCTGTGCGACCCCATAGACAGCAGCCCACCAGGCTTCCCATCCCTGGGATTCTCCAGGCAAGAACACTGGAGTGGGTTGCCATTTCCTTCTCCAATGCATGAAAGCAAAAAGTGAAAGTGAAGTCGCTCAGTCGTGTCCGACTCTTAGCGACCCCATGGACTGCAGCCTACCAGGCTCCTCTGTCCATAGGATTTTCCAGGCAAGAGTACTTAGGGGAACAATATCTGAGTATAACATACTGGTTTGTCAAGTAGGTTCTGAGCCAAGAGGCAAACCGACTTGAAGACAGAGTTTGGGGTAAACGCATAGTACATTAGCATAGCTTAAGATAAACATTTCCATAAGAGAAATGCATTGGTAATCTCTAGGTTTTAGAATAGTTAACTTCAGGTGAAACCAGGTGTCACTATGGCAACACAGTATTTTAAGAGAAACCTCCTTTTAAATTTGTATAGAGAAGGAAAAAAGATATTGCTAGTTTGTTTCCTCCTGCCACTTTAGAGAGATAAAAATGTCTGACACTTGAAGGCTATTTCCTCCATTTGGAGACTCCTGGCCTTCCTGCTTGTTACCCTCTCACTACCACACAATTGCACTCATCTCACACGCTACTAAAGTAATCCTCAAAATTCTCCAAGCAAGGTTTCAACAGTATCTGAACTTCCAGATATTCAAGATGAATTTAGAAAAGGCAGAGGAAACAGAAATCAAATTGCCAACATCTGCTGTATCATCGAAAAAGCAAGAGAGTTCCAGAAAAACATCTACTTTTGCTTTATTGACTACGCCAAAGCCTTTGACTGTGTGGACCACAACAAACTGTGGAAAATTCTTCAAGAGGTGAGAATACCAGACCACCTGACCTGCTTCCTGGGAAATCTGTATGCAGCTCAAGAAGCAACAGTTACAAATGGACATGGAACAACAGACTGGTTCCAAATAGGAAAAGGAGTACGTCAAGGCTGTATATTGTCACCCTGCTTCTTTAACTTGTATACAGAGTACATCATGAGAAATGCTGGACTGGATGAAGCACAAGCTGGAATCAAGATTGCCAGGAGAAATATCAATAACCTCAGATATGAAGATGACACCACCCTTATGGCAGAAAATGAAGAACTAGGCCCCTTGAGGGCCTCTTGATGAAACTGAAAAAGGAGAGTGAAAATGTTGGCTTAAAACTCAACATTCAGAAAACTAAGATCATGATATCCAGTCCCATTACTTCATGGCAAATAGATGAGGAAACAATGGATGCGGCTCCAAAATCACTGCAGATGGTGACTGCAGCCATGAAATTAAAAGATTCTTGCCCCTTGGAAGAAAAGCTATGACCAGCCTAGACAGCATATTAAAACAGAGATGTTACTTTGCCAACCAAGCTCTGTCTAGTCAAGGCTATGGTTTTTCCAGTAGTCATGTAAGGATGTGAGATTTGGACTATAAAGAAAGCTGAGCACTGAAGAATTGATGCTTTTGAGCTATGGTGTTGGAGAAGACTCTTGAGACTTCCTTGGAAAGCAAGGAGATCCAACCAGTCCATCCTAAAGGAAATCAGTCCTGAATATTCATTGGAAGGACTGATGCTGAAGCTGAAACTCCAATAATTTGCCATCTGATGTGAAGAATTGACTCATTTTAAGAGACCCTGATGCTGGGAAAGATTGAGGGCAAGAGAAGGGGATGAGAGAGGATGAGATGGTGGGATGGCATAACTGACTCAATAGACATGAGGTTGAGCAAGTTCCGGGAGTTGGTGATAGACAGGGAAGCCTGGGGTGCTGCAGTCCATGGGCTCACAAAGAGTCAGACATGACTGAGCAACTGAACTGACTGAGCAATTAAGACTTTTGCTTTCACTTTTCACTTTGTTTATCTAGATGTGAGTTAAGCTGTGTTTAATATTTGCTACAGCTATAAATGTGAGAAGCTTCTATTTCCTCTAGTATTATTGATGTTATCTACTTATTGTCTTTAGGTTTCTGTCTTAAGTAGAGTCTGTGTTCTGCAGTTCTCTCAGTTGTATTATGTTATTGGAGTTCTGTTGATATGTTGTTAAGACATCAGGGAGGAGAAAAAGAATGGCATAATCTTTATGTTGAAATCTATTTATTAATGGGCTTGAGTTCCTGGGCTATGACCTTCAAAAGTGTTTCCTAGCTGCAATATTTGTCTCTGTTATGTAAGACAGGAAGTCAGGAAAGGTCTTGAGACAGCTGGTTGTCCTGCTGTATCGAGCAAGGTTTTCCAAAATTATTTTCTACCACGAACAAGTTCATGCCATGAAGAACAAAATTCTCTAGTCATATTTTAAAATAACTACTTCTACTTCCCCTTCCTGAAGCACAGGGTTTTTTTTCTACTACCTTTACCATGAGATTTGGCCAACTTATGAAAGTGTGGGGCTCCATGTGATTGGGTTTTCATGAATTGTTAGCTTCCAATTTAGCTCACATTTAGCCTCCTATAATTTTTCAGTTACTATTTAATTGTCCCTTTCTGGTGGCAGCTTCTGATCCTGGTAAGCTATGATACCCTGTATTCACTTATCTCTATGTTTTCATGTATCAGTTTGCCCTCTCTTTTTCAGTTGATCTAAGAAGAGTTGCTGGTATTTATTTGTTTAACATTTTTTCTTGTTCTTTAGATGGTAGTAACAACAACCAAACTCATGTTGGAGTGGAAAGCAGATGATACTTTTGAACAATTCTACTTCCTACACTGGGGAAACAGTGGAAACAGTGTCAGACTTTTTGGGGGGGGGCTCCAAAGTCACTGTAGATGGTGACTGCAGCCATGAAATTAAAACACGCTTACTCCTTGGAAGGAAAGTTATGACCAACCTAGATAGCATATTGAAAAGCAGAGACATTACTTTGCCAACAAAGGTACATCTAGTCAAGGCTATGGTTTTTCCAGTGGTCATTTATGGATGCGAGAGTTGGACTGTAAAGAAAGCTGAGCATGGAAGAATTGATGCTTTTGAACTGTGGTGTTGGAGAAGACTTTCGAGAGTCTCTTGGACTGCAAGGAGATCTAACCAGTCCATTCTAAAGGAGATCAGCCCTGGGTGTTCTTTGGAAGAAATGATGCTAAAGCTGAAACTCCAGTACTTTGGCCACCTCATGCGAAGGGTTGACTCATTGGAAAAGACCCTGATGCTGGGAGGGTTTGGGGGCAGGAGGAAAAGGGGATGACAGAGGATGAGATGGCTGGATGGCATCACCGACTCGATGGACGTGAGTTTGAGTGGGCTCCAGGAGATGGTGATGGACAGGGGGGCCTGGTGTGCTGCAATTCACAGGGTCACAAAGAGTCAGACTCGACTGAGCGACTGAACTGAATGTACTAAAATCAACCTATTTGTCAAGTTTTAAATTAACATTTATCATTCATATAAGTAAATTGGAGAAGAAAATGGCAGCCCATTCCAGTATTCTTGCCAGGGAAATCCCATGGACAGTGGGCCTGGTGAGCTACTGTCCATAGGGTCGCAAAGAGTCAGACATGACTGAAGCAAGTTAGCAGTAGTGGGAATAAATAAATAATAATTTTTAAATTAAAATGTCTAATATAAATATTGATTTTCTTGCATATGCTGTGTTTGGATAAAATAGATTGGTCCTTAACTTCTATTTAACTCTTTTTCTATTGTTTCTTCTAGTGCTGCAGAGAATGGAGAGCAAAAATTGCCATATTCTAGACTTCTTTGCAGCTAGAATAGTGCATATAATTTTGTTTTAGTCAACAAAATGCATTCCTTCGAGATCTGAGAGGAGAAAGTAAAGCCACATTTCTGCAGGTTTTTCTTTCTTCTATAAATTTGATCATGGAGTCATCTGATGTGTGTGTGTGTGTGTGTGTGTGTTTACTATTTTAACAATAATTGAGTTCTAGTATCATTTACTTTTGCAGGTGTCAAGGCACAATAAATCTGTTCTGCTTCTGAAGAGCATGCTGGCACCAGCTGTAATGTTAGAAGTTTAGAACTGCATGGAACTGGTCATGATGATAGCAGTGAGATTACAGAGCCTGAAGTTTCCTGGTTGTAGAAGCAGCAGCAGTTCCCTTGTGGCTTGATTCTGTAGTATGGTTCTTGGAACAATGACTACTCAACTTGGAGCAGTCTCAACTTAGTCACAGATAACAATCACCTAAAGGGGCTGTCAAGTTCCACTACCTGCACCCCAGACAATTATTATCATCTCAGGGAATGAATTTTGGATATGGATATTTTAAAAATCTTCTCAGTTGATTGTCATGCAGAGACAGGATTGAGAACTTCTCATCTGAAATCTGTCCTTTCAGCTCTTCCAATAAATATTTAAGCTATTCATTTTCCTTTAGTAAATACTTTCTAACTGAAACTAGCTACCGACTCAGTTTTCTGCAATAGTGTCCAGACTCATATATGTTGTTTCTGAATCTGGCAGCCTTCCAGCTTTGTAAAATGAATGACTAAAGCTTCAGAGATCACAAAGAAGGTATTAATATTGAGAGATAGCATGTTTTCATTTTCCTCTTGTCAAGGATAGGACTTGCATTATAGTTTATATCTTTGTATTTACTGCAATTTCACTCTGTTATGGCATAAGGATAATGACATAAATTGCTATTAAATAACAAAATTGCAAAGAACATTTTCAGTGCAAAGGTATAATTTGCAAGATGAATGAGAGCAATTGCATCTGGCCATTGGCCAAATTGGAAAGTGTTCCCAATATCTCCATTTTGTTCTTTCATGGTACTTCCTGAACCCCAAGGTTTAGCCATTTTCTTTCAGGGGTCGGTCATAAATTTATCCACTAAGTCATTCAGTTCAGTTCAGTCGCTCAGTCGTATCCGATTCTTTGCCACCCCATTAGTTAATCACAATCTGTTAGCTCTGCTAAAGACATTGAAGGAAGGTTTATAGAAATAAGATAAAGCCATAAAGAACTGACTCTCTATACTTAGAGTTTTATACATCTTGGCAAGCCAACAAAGGAAATTCTTTTGGCTAATTGACAGTGAAGAGGATAAACACTTTCAATTCCTTTCAGAGTATGTTCTGCCAATAGCTATTTTTAGTGAATGGTAAATTGTCATCAATTTACATCAGTGGTCCTTTTAGTTCCTATAACAGATCAAAGAAACTTTGGCGATGTGACATGAGTTTTCCAAAATAGTACACATAGGATGGGACTCCTTTGCTCAGCATATAATGCACAGAATAATAGCACTTCACCAACTATTTTTTGAGTACATTTTCAGTATCAATTATCAACATTATCCTACTCAAATCTTAGTGAAAATGTAATGATTTATAATTTCCCTTTTGCTTCTTTATATACAGTTTCAATGAATCAAACCTTAATATATGCATATATATATATATATATACACACACACACACACATATACATATACATGAGCTTCCCTGGTGGCTCAGTGGTAAAGAATCTGCCTGCCAATGCTGGGGCCATAGGCTTAATCCCTGGGTTATGAAGACTCCAGGGAGAAGGAAATGATAACCCACTCCAGTATTCTTGCCTGAAAAATCCCATGGACAGAGGAGCTTGGTGGGATACAGTCCAAAGAGTCACCAAGAGTTGGATATGACTGAGCAACTAAGCACTATGAGCCCTCAGTTCAGTTCAGTTCAGTCACTCAGTTGTGTCCGACTCTTTGTAACCCCATGAATTGCAGCATGCCAGGCCTCCCTGTCCATCACCAACTCCAGGAGTTTACTCAGACTCACATCCATTGAGTTGGTGATGCCATCCAGCCATTTCAGCCTCTGTCATCCCCTTGTCCTCCTTCCTCCAATCCCTCCCAGCATCAGAGTCTTTTCCAAAGAGTCAACTCTTCACATGAGGTGGCAAAAGAACTGGAGTTTCAGCTTTAGCATCATTCCTTCCAAAGAAATCCCAGGGCTGATCTCCTTTATGATGGATTGGTTGGATCTCCTTGCAGTCCAAGGGATTCTCAAGAGTCTTCTCCAACACCACAGTTCAAAAGCATCAATTCTTCAGCGCTCAGCTTTCTTCACAGTCCAACTCTCACATCCATAAATGACCACTGGAAAAACCATAGCCTTGACTAGATGGACTTTTGTTGGCAAAGTAATGTCTCTGCTTTTGAATATGCTATCTAGGTTGGTCATAACTTTTCTTCCAAGGAGTAAGTGTCTTTTAATTTCATGGCTGCAGTCACCATCTGCAGTGATTTTGGAGCCCCCAAAAATAAAGTCTGACACTGTTTCCACTAAACAGCAGAATCACTGCATATGCTGTCCTCGCACCATGCAATACCTTGCTTGACCACCTGGCATATTCTGACAAGTTTCAAGTTGGGGCAGCTCCAGAACTTCTATCTTAATGGCCGCTATTTGTTGTAAAGTTGGGGGAGAATATGTTCATGGGAAGGAGACATGAAGAAAGTTGGTGGAGACAGCAAGCAGTCCGTATTCCCCTAGATCTTCCCTTCTCAAATTCCTCCAAGCAAAAGTCCTTGGGGTTGACATAATTTTTCATCTGTATACTATTGCAGGAAAAAAAAATGCATTATTGATATTATTTGTTTATATAAGTATCTTCCATTCTAGAAAGTTAATCTTACACTCTCTGGAAGCAATTAGTACCATTTTATAACCCTAGCACAGATTCAAATACAGACTTCTTTTTCTTAATACATCCTGCATGAGTGAAGGAATCTGTAGACTCTCATCACAAGCATCAATTTGCACCCATTGAACTACTAAGGGAGATGGCAGGAGAAGCACATTCATAGCTGGAAAAACAAGTGCAAAAATGAGTACAAGCAACATTGGTCAATGTAAATCCCCAGAGTCGTGAGGGGAGTGGTGCTTACTGTAAACCCAAGGAGAAAGGCTGATATACAGACTTTGTGACAAAAGAGGGAGAAAAAAAAAAGCCAGGGCAAAAATGGGCTTCCCTTCAATGACATTTAAATAACTTGAGGACATTTCAGAGTAAATTGATGCAAAATCCATCAGACTCTTGTTAAAATGTGTTTGTGCATAACCTAGAGACTCAGCTTCTACACACCAGTCAGCCCTACCAGTGTTTGGTTTATCAGTTGGCCTTCAGCCAGTCAGAGGAATAGCCTTCAAAGAATTAACTGATGACATGAGCTCCTTGCAGAGTTCCACTGAAGCTGCCAGGAAAGCAGAATTGCATTCATCACCAATGGGATTTTCTAAATAAAAAGAAGCAATTTCATGACAGCACAGCCTGCAGCAGTTATGAGTCTCCATTTCACTCCACGCAGCAGATGTCAAGAGAGCTGTGATAATTTTCTTCTCGTCTTTCAACCTGACATTATGGTGCGGAAGAAGGGGGGCTGGAATTTGTGAATTAATCGCACTCTCTTGATTTTGAAACTTATATGAACAAGGTAATGTGATTGGGACAACTTTTTCTTCAACTGAATACTTATTTGGGTATTTTTAGTATCAGCATTGAACAACCTCTTCCGCACAAAGATGGAGTAAAATGTGGCTTAGGTGTGGGTTGGGCAGGAGTCCTTCAGAGGGCACAGAAAATATCTCACAAACAGTGCACAGAACTGCCTCTGTGTGGTTCCATTGGGATGCTTTTCTACACATTTCACTTTCAAACACACCACCTGTGTTGGTGGCATCCTCCAGAAAGCAGATCTGAGACAAAGGAAGAAGAATAAGATGGGGAACACCTGTGACAAATTAAAGGTAGGGGGGTAGAAGTAGGAGAGTCTGCCAGCCATCATTCTACTCTGACCCTTGTGAAATGAGGAAAGAGGGCTGGGTAGGAAAAGATTCAGACTACCCAGCTCTAGGTATGTGGTGTGACCATGAAAAAATCTTGCCCAGATCGATGGTGAACTTGAATGCAAAGAACCCCACATGACACAGAAACAGCCTGACCCAAGAACATAAGCTTTACTGAGTCACCAGCTAGGGGCTGCTGGGAGGTGTGTCCTGAGCACAAATGTTGCAACTAACTGCATCCTAACACCTGAACAATAGAACAGCAGGTAATTTCTTGACAGGAGATCCAAATGGTATGTGTTGTAGCTGCTTGATTTTTTTTTTTTTCCTTTTTCCTTTCCCTTCACAAACACTGTACAGTCAGCTCCTTGAAGGAGGTTTCTGTTTTTCTTTTTCTAGCTGCTTTATCCTCTGCACCAGGAACTGTCCTTGGCAAACATTACTGTTGTTGTTCAGGCACTAAGTGGTGGCCAGCTCTTTTTGATTCCATGGACTGCAGCACACCTGGCTTCCCTGTCCACAGATTTTGCTCAAACTCATATCCACTGAGTTATGATGCCATCCAACCATCTCATCCTCTATCACTCCTTTCTCCCTCTGCCCTCAATCTTCCCCAACATCAGGGTCTTTTCTAATGAGTTGGCTCTTTGCATCAGGAGGCCAAAATTTTGGAGTTTCAGCTTCAGCATCAGTTCTTTCAATGAATATTCAGGGTTGATTTCCTTTGGGATTGACTGGTTTTATCTCTTTGCAGTCCAAGGGAGTTTCAAGAGTCTTCTCCAACACCACAGTTCAAAAGCATCAATTCTTCAGTGTTCCCAGCCTTCTTTATGGTCCAACTCTCATATTAATACATGACTACTGGAAAAACCATAGCTTTGACTATGGTTTGGCAGATGTTAGGTATTCAGTAATTACTTGCTTTCTTTATAGTCCAACTCTCACATCCATAAATGACTACTGGAAAAACCATAGCCTTGACTAGATGGACCTTTGTTGGCAAAGTAATGTCTCTGATTTTTAATATGCTGTCTAGGTTGATCATAATTTTCCTGCCAAGGAGTAAGTTTATTTTAATTTTATGGCTGTAATCATCATCTGCAGTGATTTTGGAGCCCCAAAAAATAAAGTCTTCTTGGACTGCAAGGAGATCCAACCAGTCCGTCCTAAAGGAGATAAGTCCTGAGTGTTCATTGGAAGGACTGATGTTGAAACTCCAGTACTTTGGCCACCTGACTTTGGCCACTGAAGAGCTGACTCATTTGAAAAGACCCTGATGCTGGGAAAGATTGAAAGCAGGAGAAGAAGGGTATGACAGAGGATGAGATGGTTGGATGATATCACTGACTCAATGGACATGAGTTTGGGTAAACTCTGGGAGTTGGTGATGGACAGGGAGGCCTGGCGTTCTGCACTCCATAGGGTTGCAAAGAGTTGGACATGACTGAGCAACTGAACTGAACTGAATGCTGAATGAATTCAAAGAAAATGGTAGTGACTGAGCTCTTGCAAGGGGCCTGGGAATATAGTAATATACCATTAACACTCCTACTCCTACTACTCATGACTACCATGCCAGGAAGACATTTTAATCCATTGAACAAAAATGAAAATCAGAAATTGTGAAGATTAAGTAAACTTGCCAAGTCACAGGGTATTTTAACATAGGTGAATATTGCCTCTAAAGCCCTTAGCCTTTCTACTATTCTAGGCTGTTGTGTTGTTAAGTAGCTAAGTCATATCTGACTCTTTTGCAACCCCATGGACTTTAGCTCACCAGGCTCCTCTATCCATGGGATTTCCCAGGCAAGAATATTGGAATGGGTTGCCATTTCCTTCTCCAGGTATTCTAGGTTGACACACCATCAATTTCTGTGCTACAATGTATTTTTTTAAATTTTTTTCTTTTCTTTGGAATAGAATATGTGTGTTATGTACACATTGATGAGGCACTTGTTCTCAATTTGTCTAGAAACCATGGAAGCAATTCAACCACTGAATGCAGAATGCTGTTTTGTTTTACTTTTTATTTGCCAGTGATCTAAGAACCACTGTTGTGTAGTTTTATTTCCTGCCACAATTTCAGCATGCCTTCAGTTAATCCTCTGGATTCAAAGCACTCATGAGTGTTCGAATTTCTGGACCTGCCAAATTCATTTAACTCTTTTTCTCGCCTAGATAATTGCCTATTTAAAAAGAATCCTAATAGACCCATATCTCCTGTGCCCGTGGCCACTGGCTTCCCTGTACACCTGGCTCCACCAGAATCCCTATGATCCAAGCAGCCATGCCACCTCCATGCCTGGTCCTCACTGGAGCAGACCCAAGTCCTCCAGGGAAGCCTCATAAGCTAACTCCTGTCCCTACAGCAGGTCCAGAGACCAGGCCTTCCCAGGACTGAAGGGTCTCCTAGGGAGGTAGAGGTAGACTGTGGCCCATAGCAGAGGTAAGGATACTGACATCTGAGACCTGGGAAAAACGTTTATTATTATTATTATGTTTTAATTCATTCTGTAGTTGGTTCTGGATTTTTTTCTCTTCATCTTTTGTCCATTGTTCATTTTATTATTATCTCTATTTAAGCTTTTGGAAATTTTAATCATATTTTTTTTTATTTCCTTCATATATTTCTACTTCTACTTTGGCTTTCTGCAGTTCTGCAGATTTTTTTGTTCTCTACCTGTAGTTTTGCCTTAGTACATATATAGTCCTTTTTAACTTTGTTTTATAGTTTTTTTTTTTCCCACCATGCTGTGTGTTTGTCTTGTTTTCTTTGCTTAATTCCTAAATTGGCACTCTGCTTTGGTCTTATTTTGTCTTAGTTTTGTTATTAATTGGTTGATATCATTTTTGTTTTCTTTGTCTGCTGAGTCACTCTCTTGTACTTTGTTTCTTTTCTTTGTTTTGGTTTCATTTGTGTGTGTGAGTGCGTGTGTGTGTGTGTGTGTGTGTGTGTGTGTGTGTGTGTGTATGTTCCTTTGTTTTTGTTTCTATTTCCCTTATTTTGCTTTTACCATTTGTATGGGATTCATTTTATGTTTCTTGGTTTTTTTGGCTATTGTTTTTCTTTTCTTTTTTTGTCTGTTTTCTATTTTGTTTGTTTCTTTAATTCCCTTTGTTGCCATAGCAAATAGTTTATGGGATCTTAGTTCTCCAACTAGAAGTCAGGTCTGAGACTCTGGGGTGGAAAGTCTGAGTCCAGGACACTGGACTACCAAAGAACTCTTGATCTCAGGGAGTATTCCCATGAAGTCTTCCACTGAATACAAGACCCGGCACCACCCAACTGGCTGCAACATCTAGCACCAGATGCCTCGAGCAAGCAAGCAAGATAAGAACACAGACCAAGTCATCAGCAGATAGGCTGCCCACAGACACCCCGAAACACATCACCTCACATGGACCATCACCATCCAAGGGGAAAAACTCACCTCCCACCAGAATGCAGGCACAAATCCCTCCCAACACAAGGCTTGCACAGGCCATTAGACCAACATTACTCACCAAGGACAGAGACCAATAGCAAGAATTACAACCTGTAGCCTGGGGAAAGGAGACCTAAACACAGTAAGTTAGACAAATTTAAAAGACAGGGAAACATTTTGCAAATAAAGGAACAAAGTAAAAAATAGGACCAAATAAATAAAGAGGAAAGAGTTAAACTACCTGAAAAATAGTTCAAAATAATGATAGGAAAAATGATCCAAAATCTCAATAGTTGCCTATTTAAAGTGTTTCAAATAAAGAAGAGATGAAAACTATATTTCATACTAATTCGAGACTTTAATTATAAAATGCTTGTCTCAGTACCTGTAACATTTCTTTTTCCTTGGTCATATGACCATATCCTGACATTTCATAATAAATGAAATTAATGAAGTTTGATTAGTTATAGAGATTTAACTAAACAGTACTATGGAAGGTTAATATGACTATATTTCAGAAAGTAAAATAATTTATGAATAATTGCTGTTGTCTATGAGGGGCAACCTGGCCCCAAGAATTTTACTTAGATGCACTTGGAAGAAATAGTTTCTTTTCTTTCCAGTCTTTTAGTTAAATTTTAAAATTCAGATTATTTATCTTATTTCCTGATACTCCACACAACTTTATTTTTTTCCAGCTTCCCAGATATTTATATAACTTTCTCATATCTTTTAAATTTCTCTTTATTTTGATTTCTCTAATGACCAGACTAGGAGGTGACATTTCCTCCCTGTAGGCATTGGTCTGTTTCGCAGTAAAATCTGTTTGCAGTAATATCCTAAATATATACATATGGTGTGATTTATCACATGCATCAAGTCATAACTAAACAAATCACACCAGTATCATTCATTATGGGCAAAATCTCAAAACAACTTAATTATCTATCAACAGAAAAGTTAGACCATAAACTGCAGAATGTTCATAGCATGAAATTTTATTAGGCAATGAAAACCAACAAACCACAGCTAGCCTCACAACACAGATGAATACAAATACTGAATGAGCATAGACAGACAAAAGTATACATATTCTATGTTACCATTACAAAGTGCTTGAAAATGAGAAACTAAAATACAATATTTAGGGATGCATGAATGGTAAGGTTATTCATTTTAAGATGTGGATGTTAATATCATAAGTGATAAGTTGATTATCTTCAGAAAGATTTAGTAACGATAGAGATGGGGCAAGAGGGAGTACTTCTGAAATGTCATCAGTGCTTAATTTCTCCACCTGAAGCTGAGGTTTCACATGTATATTCACTTAGTGATAATTTATTGAGATGCTGATTCATGTTTTATGCAGTTTTCTATTTGCATTGAATGTTTTAGAATTTTAAACAAACTGTGTCATGGAAGCATATAGCTTCAATTACAGACTCCAATGTAATCATCCTCTCTCTCACTCTCCTTCTCTTCTCCCTCTCCAATTGTTTTGTTAATTTCCCCAATCATGACATCAAAGAGATAGATTAGATGACTTCTAAACTCATCTCCAGTCCTAGTATTTTCTGATTCTAATTTGCTGATAATTTGTAAGATATTTTTCTGCAAGAAAATTATTGTTTGTTTCCTAAAAGACACATTTTTTTTTCAATTTTATCTCTTGGTTTTTATGCTTCTAAGGGAGTGATCAACCACCCTGTCAGCTTGCTTGACTTTTGGTGAGATAATGAATGGCAGTGGTAAAGAAGAAAAACCATTTACTTTGTTGTCTTCTAACAAATGTCAGTTGAGACAGAAAGTGATAGTTAAGGAAGGAAGGTGGTCCTTACCATCCAATCCCCTAAATGTAACAGGACAAGGATAAAATTTGTAAAGTATTTTTAAAAATGGTTAATCAAAAACAGATAAGGACATAGATGGTTAACCAAAAACAGATAAGGCTTCATTAAATTTTCTGAGATGAACAGAGGCTCTAGATTTATTATGGATCCTGTTGCCATTTGAAAAAGAGAGATAATTAAACAGACAGGGAGCCATCAAGGGAAAGTTAGAGTATCCTGAGGTCACCATTCACCTTGAGGAAGAGCCACAGTCTGAGCACCATTCTGTCTTGGAGGCTTGACACCTGAATTGTCAGCATTCAGAGTGGTTCCATTTCCCAGGACAGATGCACATTAAAGCATCTCTCAGAAGCTGGCATTTCAAAACCAGAAAGATCTCATTTCCTTCTATTGAGAATTTCAATTGTCAAATAGACCAAATGAACACTTCCACAGGTGCCAGCTGCAAAATACAAATATCAGTAGGTTGACTTAGAGGTTTCTTTCAGTTGTGCTTCTTTGAGACCGCCACTGACCTTGGCAATAAGTGAACCAGCTTCGTGGGGAATGTTCGGAGTTCCTTTCGTTTAGTGCTTACTTTTGAACCCTCCTGTGTCTTTGCACCCCTTATCTTGACAGTCTCTTCCTACACAGTTCAGTTCAGTTCAGTTCAATTCAGTCGCTAGGTCATGTCTGACTCTTTGCAACCCCATGAACCACAGCACACCAGGCCTCCCTGTCTATTACCAACACCCGGAGTTCACATAAACTCATGTCCATTGAGTTGGCGATGCCATCCAACCATCTCATCCTCTGTCTTCCTGCCCTCAATCTTTCCCAGCATCAAGGTCTTTTCAATGAGTCAGCTCTTCGCATCAGGTGGCCAAAATATTAGAGTTTCAGCTTCATCATCAGTCCTTCCAATGAACACCAAGGATTGATCTCCCTTAGGATGGACTGGTTGGATCTCCTTGCAGTCCAAGGGACTCTAAAGAGTCTTTTCCAACACCACAGTTCCAAAGCATCAATTCTTCAGTGCTCAGCCTTCTTTATCGTCCAACTGTCACATCCATACATGACCACTGGAAAAACCATAGCCTTGACTAGATGGGCCTTTGCTGGCAAAGTAATGTCTCTGATTTTTAATATGCTGTCTAGGTTGGTCATAACTTTCCTTCCAAGAGTAAGCATTTTTTTAATTTCATGGCTGTAATCACCATCTTCCCACAGGTACAGTGCAGTTGAACAAGCTTCTGGATCCTAAATCACAGTCATATACTGATCTTGCTCCCTTGCATTCCTCACTATCAGGATTGGACTTATGTCATACCATTATAGCAGTGTCTTACTCAACTCTGGCTGCTGTAATAGTATATCAGGCATCCCAACAAAAAACAGGAATTTTTATTTTCTCACATACTGGAGGCTGGAGGCTGGAAGTCCAAGATCAAAGAGCCAGCATGGACAGGTTCTGGTGAGAGCTCAATTTCTAGCTTATAGTCAGCCATTTATTGAGGTGTGCTCACATAGAGAGAGGAGCACTCTGGTCTTTCTTACTCTTCCTATAAGGGCACTAATCTCCAAGCCAGGCTTCAGCAATATGTGAACCATGAATTTCCAGATGTTCAAGCTGGTTTTAGAAAAGGCAGAGGAACCAGAGGTCAAATTTCCAACATCTGCTGGATCATTGAAAAAGCAAGAGAGTTCCAGAGAAGCATATATTTCTGCTTTATTGACTATGCCAAAGCCTTTGACCATGTGGATCACAATAAAATGTGGAAAATTCTAAAAGAGATGGGAATACCAGACCACCTGACCTGCCTCTTGAGAAACCTATGTGCAGGTCAGGAAGCAACAGTTAGAACTGGACATGGAACAACAGACTGGTTCCAAATAGGAAAAGGAGTACGTCAAGGCTGTATATTGTCACCCTGCTTATTTAACTTATATTCAGAGTATATCATGAGAAATGCTGAGCTGGAGGAAGCACAAGCTGGAATCAAGATTACCGGGAGAGATATCAATCACCTCAGATATGCAGATGACACCACCCTTATGGCAGAAAGTGAAGAAGAACTAAAGAGCCTCTTGATGAAAGTGAAAGAGGACAGTGAAAAAGTTAGCTTAAAGCTCCACATTCAGAAAACTAAGGTCATGGCATCCAGTCCCATCACTTCATGGCAAATAGATGGGGAAACAGTGGAAACAGTGGCTTACTTTATTTTTCTGGGCTCCAAAATCACTGCAGATGGTGACTTCAGCCATGAAATTAAAAGACACTTACTCCTTGGAAGAAAAGTTATGACCAACCTAGACAGCATATTAAAAAGCAGAGACATTACTTTGCCAGCAAAGGCCCATCTAGTCAAGGCTATGGTTTTTCCAGTGGTCATGTATGAATGTGAGAGTTGGACTATAAAGAAAACTGAATGCAGAAGAATTGATGCTTTTGAACTGTGGTGTTGGAGAAGACTCCTGAGAGTCCCTTGGACTACAAGGAGATCCAACTAGTCCATCCTAAAGGAGATCAGTCCTGGATGTTCATTGGAAGGACTGATGTTGAAGCTGAAACTCCAGTACTTTGGCCACCTCATGCGAAGAGCTGACTCATTTGAAAAGACCCTGATGCTGGGAAAGATTGAGGGCAGGAGGAGAAGGGAAGGGGATGACAGAAGATGAGATGGTTGGATGGCATCACTGACTCGATGGACATGGGTTTGAGTGTTATCCGGGAGTTGGTGATGGACAGGGAGGCCTGGTGTGCTGCGGTTCATGGGGTCACAAAGAGTCGGACATGACTGAGCGACTGAACTGAACTGAATCCCTTTTCATGGGAGCTCCAATCTCATTACCTCATCTAACCCTAATTATTTCCCAAAGGCACTGTCTCTAAATATCATCACCTTGGAGATTAGGGATTCCACACATGAATTTTGGGGAAATATGACTCAATCCACAGCAAGTAGATTACTTTTCAGAAGTCCCCAGAAAGGGGGGTAAGAGACACCTTAACTCGTGCCACCTCATCCTAACCATGGCTTTTCCCTGCAAATGGCCTGAGGTATATGATGGTAATTCAGCTTATCTCCAGGAAACAGAAGCTTCAGCCTTGATCCTGACATTTTACAAAGAAATGTCAGAAAGAACAGTCAGGGAGTCTCACTTCTTTCTCTCAGTTTGAGCTGCAGATGAGATCCTGGTCTTTAGATTCATTTGGAGCCACTCCTAGGGAAGAAGTCTGAAGTCTTTCTCAACTGCACCCAAAGACAAACAAAATAAGAGACCACTTTACTGAATGGAGACGCTCCCCTAGTGATTTTATCCTAGGTCTGTATATGAGCAGCTAGTGCTAGCCACAGAGATGCTCTTGACCTCCTGGAGGGAAAGGGTACTGGAGAGGATAAGTAGAGGAAAAGAATTCACAGATGTTTCCAAGTTGCAGCCCATGGTGAACTGAGAGAGGAGGAATGGTACAGGGAAACATTTCAGAACCTCAAGGATAGAGGTTTATGGCAACTCTGAGCCTTGATACTTAAGCCTTTCTGGGTCAAGAAGGCCAGAGTGGTGTCATGGAATAAGTTCAATCTTAGGGCAACCTCTCTAAGCCTTGCTTTTCTCATCTGAGACCAATACTGCTATTTTACAGATACTAGGCAGAATGGGGTCATTTTCATTACTTTTCAACTTCTGGTGTATTAAAAAATACCAAATAGGCTTACAAAAATTATGTTAAATTTCAATGATTTACATGTAACAAATTTTCTCTTTCTCTGGTCCCATTCCCCTCAGCATAGTCAACCTTCAACAGGGTTGTATGTATACCTTCTAACAAACAACAGGCAAATCAAGAACACGTGCTTGTCTTTGATTCAAACTCATGTTCACAACACCTAGAACATAGTCAATAAAATTAGGGTTGTCAAAATGTAACAAATGAAAATACAAGATGCTCAGTTAACTTTGATTTCAATGTTAAACCTTTAAAAGTATATTTCATGCAATATATGGTACATATGTATACTAAAAAAAAAAATCACTGTTTTTTTAATTTAAATTTAACTAAGCAAGGCATTGTTTATTTTACCTAGCTATCCTAAATGTTTATTTTTAAAAGAATAAATAAATGATTTTACGTGTATATTCATTTGACCATGTGGATTACAACAAACTGTGGAAAATTCTTAAGAGATGGGAATGCCAGATCACCTTACCGGTCTCCTGAGAAGGAGTTCAAGAAGCAACAGTCAGAATCAGACATGGAACAACGGACTGGTTCAAAATTGAGAAAAGAGTATGACAAGGCTGTATATCATCACCCTATTTATTTAATTTACATGTAAAATTATGTATGTATGTTTACAAGAACACATCATGTAAAATACCAGGCTGGATGAATCACAAGTTGGAATCAAGATTGCTGGGAGAAATATCAACAGCCTCAGATATGCAGATGATATCACTCTAATGGCAAAGAGTGAAGAGGGACTAAAGAGTGTCTTGATGAAGGTCAAAAAGCAAAAAAAAAAAAAAAAAACTTGCTTGAAACTCAACATTCAAAAAACTAAGAATATGGCATCTGGTTCCATTACTTTATGGCAAATAGATGTGGAAAAAGTGGAAACGGTGACAGATTTTATTTTCTTGGGCTCCAAAATCACTGTGAATGGTAATTGTAGCTATGAAATTAAAAGATCCTTGCTCCTTGGAAGCTATGACAAACGTAGACAGTGTATTTAAAAGCAGAGACATCACTTAGTGAAAAAAGGTCCATGTATTCAGAGTTATAGTTTTTCCAGTAGTCATGTATGAATGTGAGAGTTGGACCATAAAGAAGGCTTAGCATCAAAGAATTGATGCTTTTGAGTTGTGGTGCTGTAGAAGACTCTTGAGAGTCCCTTGGACAGCAAGGAGATCAAACTAGTCAATCCTAAAGGAAATAAACCCTGAATATTGATTGGAAGGACTGATGCTGAAGCTGAAGCTCCAGTACTTTGGCCACCTGATGCAAAGAGCCTATTCATTGAAAAAGACCCTGATGCTGGGAAAGACTGAGCCAGGAGGAGAAAGGGTGGATTGAGGATGAGATGGTTGAATGATATCATCGACACAACAGACATGAGTTTGAGCAAACTCCAGGAGATAGTGAAGGACAGGGAAGCCTGACATGTTGCAGTCCATGGAGTCTCAGAGTCAGACATGACTTAGTGACTGAACACAGTATATTCATTTATGCATTCATTGATGTTAAATTCTTTAATAGTTTGGTTTCCTCTCCTTACCTTTTCATATTTTAAATTAAGTTTTCCCTATGAGGTTCAGCTTTAATACATCTTTCTCAATATCTGCTAAGAGGTCCCAGTCTCTCAATTTTATGACAGTTTAATTTTTATTATATAATTTATATTTATGTTATTATTATTCATAAATATGTATCTTTTTATATTATATGACCATTGAGATTATAAATGGACACAATATATGCTTTGATTTTTTTGTAGTGAAGAAATGTGCTCAATATTTTCTAATCCACTGATCTCTATGACTATAAATTCCTAAGTACATTGTAGAAAATATCAAACAATGAAAATGCTGATCGTAATTGTCTTTTAATTTTGCAGTTGACTGCACCCTCACAGCCTTCTGGTTTATTTGGAGAAAGATATTCACAAACAGAAATATAGAATTAAAAGAAAGCTTGCTTAAAATACAGAGCCAAAATTTTATTATAAGACAAGAATGGAGCATGTGCCATGAGATACAGTCCCACCACACAAGCAGAGAAAATAGGAATCCCTAAAGGATTCATTCAACTTCCATAAATAGAAGTTGTATGAGGGATATTTGAAGGGTAGGAAGTGAGTATAATAACTGTCCTTAAAAAGGGACCACATAACAATCAGACTCTAGATATCATTGAGAGTAGGGATGGTGAAATAGCAAAAGCATTTATAAACCCTCGGAGTGATTGAAGAAGAATCCTAGAATCCCTGGGGGAAGTGTTTTGTTTCATTTCTATATCCAGCCTGGGGCAGGAATAAGGCTGGTAACAATGAAAATTATAGTACCTGCTTTCATGAGGCTCACGTTCTAGTAGGAGAATAAACTCCCAAATAGTGTGAATAGTGTGTGAAGTCGCTCAGTCGTGTCCAACTTTTTGCGACCATATGGACTGTAGCCTACCAGGCTCCTCTGTTCATGATAGGCTACAGTCCATAGGGTCCCAAATAAGCAAGTGACAAATAGATGTACATCATTTTAATGTGATGTACACTTTGTTGTACAAATGAATCATGATGATTAGAGGATGAGGAGAAATGAGTTTGTTTTTTTTTTAAAGGGGTCAAATTTAAGCTAAAAACCTGATAGAAGTGAATGAAGTTAAAGGAAGACTTACAAGAAAGTACAGCAGTTGCAAAGGTACTGGAGCAGGATTACTCTTAGACACTTGCTGCTGCTGCTGCTAAGTCGCTTCAGTCATGTCCAACTCTGTGTGACCCCATGGATGGCAGCCCACCAGGCTTCCCCGTCTCTGGGATTCTCCAGACAAGAACACTGGAGTGGGTTGCCATTTCCTTCTCCAGTGCATGAAAGAAAAAATGAAAGTGAAGTCGCTCAGTCGTGTCCGACTCTTAGCAACCCCATGGACTGCAGCCTACCAGGCTCCTCCGTCCATCAAAAAGACCAGGGCAGGTGGTACAGAACAAGTGGTGAGAAGAGGGGTGAGGGATAAAAGATGAAGCAAAATAGATAAACTGGAGTAAATTACTTGTGATTAATTTTCTTCATTGTAATGGGAAAAAACTGCCAGATTTTGAAGGGAGGAAGTGAATTGTCTTATTTGCATTTCTAAAATGTCACATTTTCTAGAATATGGAGTGAGGCAAAATGTGAAAAGAGCCCATTTTGGAGGCTATTTTCATAACCCAAATGAGAGAAAATGTGGATTGTAGGAGTAGGTTGGGAACAGTGAAGTTGGTGAATAATGTATTCAAGATACATTTTGAAAATGGAGCCAATAAGACTTGCTTTTGGATCAAGGAGGTATGAGACTGGACAATCAAATGAAAATGATATCATTAACCAAGATGTTGGGAAAGGGGATTTGTGGAGAAAAGGGTCTATGTGGATGAAACCAATAAAATGTCTAAAAGGAACTGTTGAGTAGTTACTTGGAAAATGAGCCTAAGGCTCAGAGAAGTAGTCAAGCTAGTGATAAAATTTGGTAGTCATTAGTCCGACACGACTGAGCGACATCACTTTCACTTTCCACTTTCATGCATTGGAGAAGGAAATGGCAACCCACTCCAGTGTTTTTGCCTGGAGAATCACAGGGATGGGGAAGCCTGGTGAGCTGCCGTCTATGGGGTCGCACAGAGTCGGACACGACTGAAGCGATTTAGCAGCAGCAGCAGCAGAGCATTGTTTATTTATAAAGACATGAAATTAGATCAAATCACCCAAGGAATATATGCCAATAGCAAAGAGAAGACAAAGAGCTGACCCCTGGCACCTTCATCAGATAGCAGATACAGGAAAATGAATGTGCAGCATGAAAGAAGAAGAAACCCAGAGAACTCAGCTACTTCAGAAGGCAAGAGCAAAAAATATGTCTGGAAGAAAGATGTAATCAACTTTTTTCATGCTTTCATTACACGTGTATCTTATCTAATGGGACATTTATTAATTGGCCAATGTGTATGACAACACATGAGTCATCATCTTAAGAGTGCTTTCCATAAAGTCGTGAGACAAACCACTTACTGGAGTGAATTCCAGGGGGAAATAAGAGCAGATAATCCCTGACAGCTCAGTTGGTAAAGAATCCGCCTGCAATTCAGGAGACCCCAGTTTGATTCCTGGGTCAGGAAGATCCGCTGGAGAAGGGATAGGCTACCCACTCCAGTAGTCTTGGGCTTCCCTTGTGGCTCAGATGGTAAAGAATCCACCTGCAATGTGAGAGACCTAGGTTCGACCCCTGGGTTGGGAAGATCCCCTGGAGAAGGGAAAGGCTATTCACTCCAGTACTCTGGCCTGGAGAATGCCATGGACTTTATAGTCCATGGGGTCACAAAGAGGCAGACACAGATGAGTGACTTTCACTTTCAGTGTGAAAATAGGAAAGCAGACAAAATCTTTGAGAAGTTTTATTAAAGATAGAAGTAGAATTAAAAAGTGGTGGCTGGAAGGAGATATGGAAGTCAAAGAAAAGGTTTTTCAGAGATAGAAGATATTCTGCAGATTTTATTGCAGTGAAGTTGAAATCTTCAGAGGAAACTGAAAATTGTATAATGCAAGAGACTGTGGAGACAACACAAGAGCAAGCTCCTTGAGAAGGTAAGAGAACCACTTTGGTGATGGAGTTGGCCTCAGGAGTAGAGACAATCTTATCTGTTGTCTCTAGAGTAAAGAGAACACCTATATGTATAAATGGAGAGGAAATGTTAGGTTTGGTGGAAAAGAGTAATTGTTCTTTGCTACTAATTTCTCAGTGAAATAAGTAAAGAGTACACAAATCAGAGAATGAGAAAGGAGCAGATATTGGCCATTTGAGCAAGGATGAAATAGTTGTATATGGGAGTAAGAAAGAAAAATAATAATGTTTAGAGAAATAATAGTATTTTTGCTGGACAGCACCAAGTTTTCTTAAGGTTTGGTCATAAATAGATTGTGAATTTGGTTGGCACAGTTCTGTGTTTTTCTCCTTTCATATTAAACTTACTTGAGTATAGACTAAAGAGTCTAATTAATTGGATTTAATTAAATTTAAAATCATGCCAAGGAAGTTTAATAGAGGTTGGGAGGATCATGGGATTTAAGGATACATTAAAAGAATGATTAGCAAAATAGACAATGGAATATTCCATACTTAAAGAAATTGAGACCACTATGGCAGAGATGAACAGTTAAATACTAGAAACCTCAACGTATTGGAAGTCTGTGTTTTTGAAAGTTGCTGAAATAGGAATATTATAAAGGGTGAACTGGAAATATAGGTTGTTATTGTTTAGTTGCTAAGTCATATCTGACTCTGCGACCCCATGGACTGCAGCACACCAGGCTTCCCTGTCCTTCACTATTTTCTGGAGTTTGCTGAAATTCAGGAAATCTAAGTGATGAAGCTCAAAAAAGTGAGTGCCTAAAACTGATATTTTTGAGGTGGCTTAGATAATGGTGATGGTAAGTCTTTGTGATGTTTCTAAGGAAGTGAATGGTTAAGATGGCATAGAGAAAAAAATTATAAATGAGAAAATCAAGGCATTTGATGAATTGTCCTCTAGGTCTTGTAGGTACCACGAATAATTTAATGAGTCCCCACCATAATAACGTTGTTTTATATATAACATAAAATAGCAAATTTTCTTAAAATAATTTGCAATATTTCTTAAATTATTTTTATATACAGTTTTATTATTTTATATAGGGTTGGCATTTTCTCAGATCTGTCATTTAATAAAATAGTTTTATCTTTTTTGATAACATCTGATTGTTTCAAATAATATGAGTAGACCTATGTAGAGACCTTACTAGTGAAAAAAAAATCTAGTGCTTACTGATGATTAAGAAAGACTGTGGCAATAACTGTGGCCTCCTAGGCCAACCATGAGTTGACACAAGCCCCAGCAATTCATGATTAGAAAAACAGAGGAATGCAGAAACAAAGATAGGTCAACCAGGCAGGGACAAAACCATAACTTAATGAATCAGTCCCAAAGGCTCTCAGTTCTGCCTCAAAGGCAAAGGCAGTCCAATGCACATTCTTCCATTATTGCGTGGAAACCAGACCCCAACAAGACAGAGAATAGCTATCATGAGCACATGTCCACCAGACTGCCTGGAACCTGAAGACTGATAAGGCTGACCCTATGGCCTCACCTGGTTACCTCACCACCCACTAATCAGAAATTGTGCATTAGCTGGTCATGTTCCCCACAACCTTCTCCTTCACGTTGTCTTTAAAAACACATCCCTAAAAGCCACTGAGGGGTTCAAGACTTTTAAGTATGAGCTGTCCATTCTCCTTGTTTGGCACCCTGCAATAAACATCGCAGTTTTCTTCACCTACAAGCTGGTGTTAGTAGATCGACTTTGCTGTGCAGCAAGCTAGCAGACCAAATTTTGGGTTAAAAACATAACTATTGAACCTAGAGATTGTATCTTATTTTCATTGCTTCCCAGATTTTCTATATGACCCAGCTTCCTATACTAAACTTATAAGAGCCACAATATTGATATTAAGTATCATTTGATCACCATAACTAGTATAGGCTCATATATGAGAGATTCCCCATGAAGGAAAAATGTTGGTACTTCATTAAGATGGAAATAAGAAGGTCAAGTCTGAGCCCTGATATCAGGGAAGACTTCAAAATGTTGACTTTGTTATCTGAGAAATCTAATATGATGGTTAGAACATATCAACAGGAATTGTCTGGTTCCATTTTGGTAAGGGTGGTAATCCTTTGGGTTGAAATAGCTATCTAGCCTACTGTTAATAAGAAAAAGTTAAAGAAGAGAAACAAGGTTCATCTTGTAAGTACAAGGAACTGGTAAGAACCAGAATAACTGGTGGTAAACCAGGTGGGCAGTTTTAGCTTGTGGCTGGACCTTGTCCTAGGTTCTGGATAGAACAAATCAGAAATGAGAAAGAGTCAACTGTTTACTTCAGAATTAAGGGGAAGACTGTTCTTCTTTGGTCAGGGTAGGTTTATGAGACCTTGAACTTAAGATACCAATAGAATTTCCAGATTCCATTTTCTCTTGGAGTGAGTCATTGGACCGAGGACCCATGATTAGTTAGCAATGGTGTAGATACCAATGAATATTGTTATTGGATATTGGATACCAACATTTCTTTAGTTTTTTTTTCATTATATATCTTAAACCCCAACTCATTTCACCAGAAAATATGTTTTTTATCAAACCTTATCTATAAAGTTTAGGAAATAAAAACTCAATGGTAGAAGCTTAGTCTCTGATCTCAAGGAGCTGAGAGTAACGTATATTCACACAAAAATCACTTTTTCTTCTAAATCCAGTGAGTGATCTGTACCAAGTCCAAAATCAGACATATCACTGTGGAGGTTAGAAGAGGTATCAAGTCATAGCTGAACAAAGTGGACACAGAAAGATTCCAGAAGAAGGCTCAGTCAGACAACCAGAGCTTTCAGCCATCATTCGTGGATACTTCTGCTGTTTTCTTATATTTTCTGTCTTTTTCCAAAATCATCTATCTATGTTTACCTGCTTATCCTTTCCAATAGACTTTAAACAAACACAGTTTTATATTTGGAAGATGCTAAGTAGAGTCTGAAAATATTGCTGTTATTTTTGGCACTAGGGTTCTAATAGTTCTTATTTCTATGTCAGGTTTTATTGCATTGGCTCAAAATTCCAGAACAGCATTCGAGACTAATGGTGAAGAAGAGTAGCATTGTTTTGTTTCTAATACGAACTGGAAATCTATTTGTTATGTATTTTAGCAGGTGAGTATGAGACTGAATATTATTATAAATATTCCTTGTGTCCAAAAACTATCCATTAGTTTGTTAAAGAATTTCCTTTAAATGAAAGAAAGTTTAAATTTAATAAAAGAAAGTAAGATTTCAGGAGGAGGGAGTATCTGAAGACATTTTCTCAGGAGATAGAAGAGAACAAGAAGAAAAAAAGGAAAAGGAAGAATGGAGTTAGTTTCGGTGAAAACAGCTGCCAAAACCCACTGGAATGTTGGCATAAACAACTATAGGCTTTCTTGTTCAGAAATTCTCCTATTCCTACCTGTGGACCTATGGGTAGATTTTTCCTATTTATAATTCCTTGCTCTGCTGACAGTCTCATGTTCAGGAACCACATGCAGCTATGCAGAATGGCATGTGCAAGCTCTGTCCAGATTCCTATAGTATGGTAAAAGTTACAGAATGGTGATGGAAATAACATGCAAATTCAGATAAAATATGAGGTTGTCTTTCCATTCTATTCAGTGCATTTCTAGACACTGAATTTCTAGACATTCTAGAATTTCTAGACATTCTCCTCCCTCTAGAATACTGGTCCTGTGGAGCCTGCAAAACCTAACAGAAAGAAAAAAGACAAGATGGTTAGCAGAAACAGTAGTTCTGGAAGAGTAGACAGTCCTGCAATAGAAGAGTTTGTCTTTGAGGTTTACCACCCTGAGGGGAAGGACTGCTGTCAATATCCCTTCCTCTGTTCACTGGACCTGAAGCTTATCCTCTTCCCCTATCTTCCACGCTTGCTCCATGAAGGAGCCAATCAGATGAATCTGATGACTGTTTCTTTCAACTTTTTCCACCCAATCTAGGCCAGCCTTCTTAACTTCCTAGAATAGGTCAATCTATTTGCTACTTCAGCACCTTTCCTGGTTTTTATTCTTCTTCCCAAAACATCCTTCCCAGTGCTCTTTGCTTGTCCTCCAACTTCTACTCACTTTCTAATCTTGCTCTTGATCTCAGCCTCCAAGTCACTGCTGAATAGGGGAACTTTGCAATTATTATAAGATAACCCTATATTAACTTTTATCCCAGCACAGTTTTTTTTTTCTCTAATTAACTCCTAGCACTGATGTAATTGTTTACTTGTCTGTGGTCTTTCTAACCAACTGAAATGCCATGTCCCTAAGGAATTTGATCATGTTAGTACCCCATCTGGAACAGTGTCTGACACAAAGTTCATAAATAATACATAATTTTTGATGAATAATTTCATTTAAAAAACTTTTTAGTAATGTTATAACTACACTCCAACTCAACTTTTTTCAAGGCAGAAACTTTTCCCCACTCTAGAACTCAGCCACTCTGTTCTATTCACAGCTGAATTCCACATTCTATAAGAAATCTCAGTAATTTGAAGTGTGATTTCACAATTCCTTCCTTCATCCTTTAACAGAGTTTCTTCTTCCATTTCACTTCACATATATCCACCCCCAGAGAAATCTTAAAATATCAGAAAAGTTACACGCCATTTCCTTTTAAAGTTAAAATTCATGTCATCTGTGACAGTGATGATAGAAGTTCACACTTTAGATGAGAGCCTCCAAATCATTAGTGATCCACACTGAAATGGTTTGAAACTCTCCTCTACATTATTTGCTTGAAAAGAATAAAGAGAAAGCAAAGACACAATAAAAACTCTGCCCTTTCAGATATTTTATAACTATGCATGCCAACCCAGGGATTGAACCCGGGTCTCCTGCATTGCAGACTGAGCCACCAGGGAAGCCTGTTTTGTTCTTTTTATTTTAAGTTAACAACTGTTTACTCTATATTTAGTGCTCTGGGCTTTTCCATGTGACTTTTGGAACCAACATTGTACACTTTATCATGTATTTGTGGCAGTATGGAAACTGAAACTCACAGAAATTCTCTAAATTTTTTTTTTAAATAATTTCAGTTTCCTTTCAATTTGAAACTGAGCCTATCTGACTCAAATACCTAGACCCTAAACTTAGACTAACTATCCGAACAACTTCAAATATCCCCATCTTGCCTGCTTTAAGTACTCTGGGGTATAAATTCTATATAAATCACTCAGTAATGTGTATTCACATTGATAATATTTACGAATTTACAAAGTACACATCTGTGATCCCCTCCTTTACCTCAGCATGAAATGCAAAAAAAAAAAAAAAAATAGCTCATTGCTTTTGCTGGCAATCATGTGCAACATGGCTGAGTCCTCCCTAACCCAAAATCAACATATTCAACATCAATAATCTTTGGAGTCCCAAGAAAGAGACATTTCCACAGGTCCGGTCACTTGACAGCAAAGTCTGCTATTGAGTGTGCATGTTGGCCACTGACGTCATCCAACCCACAGGGTATATTTAACTGAAGATGAGATAAGCAAGGCTTCCATCTTTCTGTTCCAAGATGGAATACAGGGAGTTTTGCTTAACTTCCTTAGTGATGCCAAGTTCAGCCTTTCCTAGCTGCTACACATATTCTCTTCCAATGACCTCCATCAGATGTTGAGATCCAAAATTTTCTGGTCTTGGCACGCACATCCTTTCACTTTACACTGGATTTTTTTGTCTTTCTACCTGAAAACTGTTCAATTGTATTCTAAAGTAGACTGATCCAACTAAATTTTCCCCAGTGGGACTGAATTTAAAAAGCTGGGAGAGTGAGAACATAAGAAACTCATATTTTCAAGGAATGTTGGCTTTTTGTTTTGGAGATGACGTGGGGGAAAAAAGAGACATACATTATTTTGACATAATGAAGACAGCATTAAAAAATGATCAGGTGTTGGAAAGCTTTTATTGGAATATAATTGCTTTATAATGTTGTATTAGTTGCTGCCATACAGCATCGTGAATCAGCCATATGTATGCATATATTCCCCTTACTCTTGAACCTCCCTCCCAGCCATCCTCATTCCACCCCTCTAGGTCATCACAGAGCACCAGGTTGGGCTCCCTGTGTTATACAGAAGCTTCTCAGTTGCTGTTTATTTTACACATGGTAGTGTATATATGCCAGTGCTACTTTCTCAATTCGTCCTCCCACTCCTTCCCTCCGTGTCCACAAGTTCATTCTCTAGGTATGCAACTCCGTTCCTGCCAGGAAAATAGGCTCATCAGTACCATTTTTCTAAATTCCATATATATGCATTAATATATGATATTTGTTTTTCTCTTTCTGACTTACTGGATAATTCCATATTTTTAGAAAAGATATGTATAAGAAACTACACAGGAAGTAAAAAATAAATGATGAAATATTTTATTAGAATGTTTAAAAACAGATTATTGATATATGTTTTAAATTTTGTATTGCATACCATTGATACAGTTTGCCTTCAAATTTTATCTATTATTAAATATTGCCAAATACTCTTCTTTTATTATCTTTATAATATCCTTGTGCTCAGTAATGATGATCTTTTTGATTTTTAATATCAGTAATTTGGGTCTTCTCTCATTTTTTTCTTGCTTAGCTTCACTTGTTATTCAGTTGCTCAATTGCATCTGACATTTTGAGACCTCATGGACTGCAGCATGCCAGGCTTCTCTGTTCTTCACCATCTCCCAGAGCTTTCTCTGACTCATGTCTATTGAGTCGGTGACGCCATCCAACCATCTCATCTTCTGTTGTCCCCTTCTCCTCCTGCCTTCAATCTTTCCAAGAACCGGGGTCTTTTCCAATGAGTCAGCTCTTTGCATCAGGCGGCCAAAGTACTGGAGCTTCAGCTTCAGCATCAATTCTTCCAATGAATATTCAGGATTGATTTCCTTTAGGATTAACTGGTTTGATCTCCTTGCAGTCCAAGGGACTCTCAAGAGTCTTCTCTAACACCATAGTTCGAAAGCATCAATTCTTCAGCACTCAGCCTTTTTATGGTCCAACTCTCACATCCATACAGGACTACTGAGAAAATCTCACTAGAGGTTTGACAAATTCAATAATCTTTTTAAGGAAAAAAATCTCATTAATTTGTCTTTATTGTTTTCCTATTTCTAATCATTGATATCTAACCAAACTTTTCATTTTCTTCTGCTTCCTTTATGCTTAGATTGCCCTTTGGCCTCAAGATTTCAGAACTTTCTTCTTCCTAATGTATACATTTAAAACTTAATTTCTTTCTGAATCCTGTCTTCACAGCATTCCACATATTTTCACAAAATTTATTTTTATTTAGCTCTAGATAAGAATCTGCCTGCAATACAGGAGAGCCAGGTTTTATTCCTGGATTGTTAAGATCACCTAGAGAAGGGAATGGAAATCCATGTCAGTGTTCTTCCCTAGAGAATTCCATGGACAGAGGAGCCTGGTGAACCACTGTCCATGCAATTGCAAAGTATTGGACACTACTGAGCAAGTATCACATTCACATACAAACATTTTTAAATTATCTGAAGACTTCTTGGACCAATGTTTTATTTAGAAGTAAGTTTTAAATTCCCATTTATTTGGAAAATTTCTGGCTATCTTTCAATTTTTCATTTCTAATTTAATTTCACTGTGCTCTGAGAACATTCTTTATACTAATGACTTCCATTATTTTAAATTTGTTGAGGTGTGTTTTATGGTTAAAATGTGGTCCACCATGATGAATGGTCCAAATGAGCTTGAGAAGAATGTGTGTTCAGCAGTTGTTGGATAGAGCATTTGGTCAATTAGAAGTTAGTGAAGTGCTGCTCAAGTAATCTACATCATTACTAACCTGTCAAATTTATCTGTCAATTACTAACAGAGGGCCTTTATATTTTCAACTCTCATAGTAGATTTGTCAATTTCTCCTTTAAATTCTATCTGGTTTTGCATCATGCATTTTGGCATTCTCCCATAAGATTCATACAAGGTGAGGATTTGAATGTATTTTGGGGGGGTGGGTGGCGGGGGGAGAATTGATTTCTGATAATCTTTCTTGTTCTTAAGTTGCTTAATCTTAATTAATATAGCTAATCCATTTTTTATTATTGTTATCTTTGTCCATATTTTTCATTTCAGCTTGAGTCTGTATATTTTAAGTTGACTTCTTCAAACAATCTATAGTTGAGCCTGTGGTGTGTGTGCATTTGTGTGTGTGTGTGTGTGTGTGATTTTCAAGTTCATTCAAGACAATTTCTATGTTGTGAGGGTGTATTTAGACCATTCACAGTTAAAATCATTATTGATATGCTTGGATTTATATACATCATGCTTGTAATTGTTTTCTCTTTGTTTCACCCTTTTTTCCACCTTACCTGATTTTAATAAATATTTTAAATATCTCCATTTAATTTTCCTTCCAAGTGTATCAGTTATATTTCTTTTATAAAAATAAATTTTAGTGACTTTGCCTTAGAGTATATAAAATACGCATTTTTAAAAATGTTTAAAAAATGTGAAAGTGTTAGTTGGTCAGTCATGTTAGACTCTTTGCAACCCCAAGGACTGTAGCTGCCAGGCTCCTCTGTCCATAGAATTCTCCTGATGAGAATACTGAAGTGAGTATTTTTCACTTTTCCAGGGGATCTTCCTGATCCAGGGATTTAATTCAGGTCTCCTGCATTGCAGGCAGACTCTTTACTGTCTGAGCCACCAGGGAAGCCCAAAGAATGTAAGTCAACCTTCAAATAGCACTATAATGCTTCACATGAATGTGGTATCTGATAACAGTATCACAAACTCCTTCCTCTTTCCAGCCACCTGTGTCACTGTGCCTTTCTCTTCACTTATCCCTGGGATCTAACTAATACATTGCTACTTTAACCAAACAACTGTGTTTTAGGTCAGTTAATCAATAAGAAAAATGAACGATATTATCTTATCTTTTTATTCATTCACTGAACTCTTTTCATGCAGATCTGAGTTTCTGAGCTATATCTGAGCTATATCTTTCTGAACCAAATCTTTTAACATTTCTTACAAGGAAGTTGTGCTGAATGAAATTTCTAAGTTTTTGTATGTCTGAAGAATTATTTCTCTTTCACCTTCAGAGAATATAATTTTTTTGGTCGAAACTATAAATTATAGGCTAGTGACTTTTTAAGACTTTAAATATTTCACTCCAAAACTCTTCTTATTTGCATGGTGTCTGATGTAATTATTTTTCTTCTTTCTCTACAAGTAAAGCTTTCTTTTTTCCCCTGTGATTTTCTTTAAGACTTGTTTTCTCCATATTTTTCTGCATTTTGAATAAGATGTACCTAGGTATGTATTTTACATGTTTATATTTTGTTTAGTGACCTCTGAGTTTCAGGAGTCTGTGCTGTGATGTCAGTCATTTATTTTGGGACATTCTTGTCTATTGTTACTTCAAATATTTCATCAGCTTTATTCTTTCCTTCTGCTTCTGGTATTGAAATTATACCTTAGAAAAATTTTCACAGTGTTTAGATGTATTGTTTTTTTAAATTATTTTTATCTTCAAATTTCAGTTTGGATCTATTTTCAAGCTTATTGAGTCTTTCTTCAATCGTGCTGAGTCTACTGATGAGCCCATCAAAGGGAATCTTCATTTGCATTGTTCTATTTTTGTTGTTCAGGGTTTTTTTGTTTTTTTTTTTTAATGCTATTTTCTCAGAATGTCTAGTCTCATTAGTAGACTCATCACTTCTCTCTGCTTACATTATCCATCTGGTTGTCTACTTTTCCATTCTTTATTATATTAAACATAGTTATTTTAAATTCCTCATCTGGTAATTCCAACAACTGTGTTCTATCTGGGTCTAGTTCTGATGATTACTTTGTCTCTTCAGATGGTTCCCTTTTTGCCATGCCTTTTAGTTTGACATAAGTTCTTGTTGAAAACTTGACATGTTGTACTAGGTAATAGGAAGTTAGTTAAATGGACTCTTAGCATATGGTTTTATGTTTATCTGGCTGACAGATGTGTTGGTTTGATGTATACTCTGGACATAGGAGCCAGAAACTTCATATTCCTCTGCTGTCTTCTTTTCTGTCTCTGTTGTGAACTTTGGATTTCCCAAAGTACTTGCCTCCAGAGTGAGAGTACATCTTGAAGTTCTGTCATCTATAATCCAGAATCATCTCTGACACTTCTCTTTTTCTCATATACACACCAAACATGTCAGAACATCATACTGGCCTCATCTCGAACATACATCCAGTCTGATAGTCCCTGTAGATACCTTAGTGTGATTACCAACATCTGCTACCTGTATTTTTACAACAACTTCTTAACAGGTTCTACGACCTTTTTTTCCTTGTCCTTTGAAGCAGGTATCTATTTGGCCTTCAGATCTACTCTCTGCTCTTTGCCTTACTGCTCTGTGCCCCAGGATCCTGAACTGGCTTATGCTCTTCTGTCCACTTGGCTCCACATGGCAAAGATCCCTGGAAGGAAGCCAGTGGGAAGGAAGACACTGTAGTGGCTTTTTAGTCTTCTAGGACTGATGTCAAAAATTAATCACAAATGACTTAAACAGAAATTTATTTTATCACAATCTAGAGATCAGAAGTCCAAAATCAGTATTATTGGGCCAAAATGAAGACGTCAACAGGGCAATGCTTTCTCCAGAGGCGGTAGGGGAAAATTCTTCCCTGTCCTATTCCAGGTTCTGATGGCTGTCTTTGTGTCTCAGCTGTGGCAGCATCACTCCAATTTTCAAATTCCCCTGTCCTTCTCTCATAAGGACACTTTTGACTATACCTAGAACCCACAAGAATAGTCTAAGATAACTTTTCCATCTCAGTATTCTTAATGTAATCCCATTTGAAAGAACCTTTTTTTTAATATATATAATGTACTATTTACTTGTTCCAGGGATTAGGACCTGATATCTTTGATGACTATTTTCATTCTACAGGAGTGTCCTTCAGCCAAAGGTTATAGCTCTTATCAGTGTTGCTTTCTCCAAGCAACTCTCTTCTCCCTGATTAGGAAGGCTGCTAGAGAGGTCCTCCTGTCCCTGTATCATCAGGTCTAAGAGTGACAATGTCTGCCACCAGTGCCACCACTAACGTGTTGTTAGGACTCATACATGTCCTATGGCTTGGATTTTCCTTCTTTCCTAACCACACCAGTTACATTTCATTTTTCTTTAAATTACTGAGTTACATGTGCCATCTCTTTTCTGATAGAATCCTGACAGATAAAACCCTACAAGTAGTCTCAACATAAAAGTCAACGTGATACTTTTCAAACTAAATTTATATATAGGGTGCCTCCTTACATTAAGAATAAAAGTCATTACACCAAGAGGAGCAGAAAAAGAAGAAAAAAAACCTTGAAAGTTAGTGGAAGGAAAGAAGCAATAAAGGCAAGAGTGAAAATAAATGAAATAAAGACTAAAAAAATTGAAAAGATAAATGATGCCAATAGTTGATTCTTTGAAAAGATGAACAAAATAGATAAATCTCTAGCTAGATTCATCAGGAAAAAGAGAGAGGGTACAAATAAATAAAATTAAAAATTAAAGAGAAGAAATTACAACCAGCATCACAGAAATACAAAGACTATAAGAGATTAGTATAAAAAATACATATCAACAACATGGACAACATAGAAGAAATGGATAAACTTCTAGAAATATATAATCTCCTAAGACTGAATCAGAAAGAAATATGAAACATTAATAGATAAATTACAAGTAATGAAACTCAATCAGTAATAAAAAAAAAAATTACTGACAAAAGTTCAGGACCAGATGACTTCATAGGTGAATCTTATCCAAAGAGTTAACATCTATCCTTCTCAAACTATTTCAAAAACTTGAAGAGGAAGGGATACTTGAAAACTCATTCTATAAGGTCAGCATCACTGCTACCCAAACCACATAAATACACCACAAGGAAAGAGAATTACAGGCTAATATCACTAATGAACATAGATGTAAAAATCCTAAACAAAATATTAAGAAAATAAATTTGATAATACATTAAAAGGATCATACACCATAATCAAGTGGGGTTTATCTCAAGGACAAGAGGATGGCTCAATGTTATACACCTCAAATCAATGTTCTATACCATGTTAGCAAATTAAAAAATAAAAACTATATGCTCATCTCAATAAATTCAGGAAAGACTTCTGACAAAATTCAATATTCATTTATGATAACTCTAACAAAATAGATATAGAAAGGACATACCTCAACATAATAAAGGCCACATATAATAAACCAATAGCCAACATCATACTTAACAGTAAAAAACTGAAAACATTTTTTTCTAAAATCAAGAGCAAAATATGAATGACCATTCTCACCATTTTTATTCAACATAGTATTGGTGAATCCAAAGACATTCTTTTGAGAAACACTTCTTTAACATTATCATTGCATAAATAATGGAGAACAACATCTAGGATTTGTTGTGGATAAATATTTGGTTCACAAACTCTCTACATCTAGTCTCTCCAATACCACCTGGTCACAAGAGTGCTTGACTTTGGGTATGGAAAGAGGAAAACACACACACAACTCAAAGAATTTCCCTGGTGGCTCAGGCAGTAAAGAATCTGCCTGAAATGCAGGAAACACAGGCTTGATCCTTGGTTGGGAAGATCCCTTGGATAAATGAATGGCTACCCATTCCAGTATTCTTGCCTGGAGAATTCCACAGATAGAGGAGCCTGGCGGGCTATAGTGCACAGGGTCGCAAAGAGTCACACATGACTAAGCAACTAACACTTTTTATTACCTCAAAATGTTATCCAGGTATGTACAAATTAGAACCATATTTTTCAAGGTAACAACAAAGGGGATTTAAATGTAAACTGGCATTCCCATTATTATCCAAGGGTCATTTGTAGTTCAAAGCGGATACAGACTTTAGAATTCCTCAAGTTAAAATAATGTCCTGAAACTCTCACTTGATCAGCAGCCCCAGATCTCTGCTACCACTTGTACCCAAGTTCTCCAAATAGGTAACTGCACAAAGTGCCTCTAGTTCTTTTCCATTTAACCTCTCCTCATCTTGCTCCAAATAGAGTACTACTTTTACCACTCACCTAAAATCCCTTGTCTGGGTTGCCAGTGACACCCATGTGTCCAAGCACAGCAGAGCTCATTTCATTCCCATTGTGCTTGATGCTCAGCAACATTGATCGCTGCTGACTTCTCCTCCTTATTGAAGCTTTTCTGTACCTTCTGTAGGCAACCAAAACAAAGGTGGCTAATTTCCCCAACTCTTTTACTTAGTGAGTAAAGACATGTTATTAAAATTAACTATGAATATGAATTAAAAATTATTTTTCCACCCTTCCTAAAACTGAAGGATTTATTTTTTTCTATTCTTTATATTTTATTTGATATACCACTAACTTTAGATGCCTTTGATCATGAATATGATCCTTGTAGCACATGTCTCATGACCATCTTAAGGAAAACCCCTTGCAACATCTATTGAGACAAGACTCTAGGCTGGGTTCAAATCTTATCTCTTCCTCTTCCAGGCTGGACCTACACTACTTTTTCCTCATGTAAACTAATAAAAAATAATAATTTTATCATTAAAAATAGCAACACAAAGTTGTTTAAAAATTAAATGAGTTCTTACATGTAAGGATGCGGCAAATATGAGTTCTACTGTTATTTCCAATTATTAAAGGCAGTTTTACTACAGTAATTGATTTTGTGCCACAGTCTTTTGATTTCCTTGAACCTACAGCTGGTGATTATACAAAACTATATAATTTCAAATTTCTTCATTGAAACTTGTCATACCTTATAAAAATAACAGGAGAACATGGCAGACTTCAGTTTTCTCAGCTGGTGGAAGAATAAATCAAGCAAGAGATTAAAAGTGATCACCAGTATTGCTGAGGGTGTCACAAATAACCTTCTTTTATGTGCATTTACTACCAGTCAGTTTTGAATTCCAAGTATTTAAAAAGGTGTCCAGATGAAGTAGCACAGTAACCAAAACCATCAAGGATTCTCTTCCATTCAGGAAACAAAGTTCAGTTCAAGTATGATGCAGTAGCTATATGGCTGAATCTAACAGAAAATCTAATTGCTGTGTAGAAAAGATCTTAACATAGCTACAGAAGAAAAGTTCACATTTTATGGCATTTTTATTTTAACTAAACAATAAAACATAATGAATATTACCTACATTAATAATATGGAAAGCACTAGCTGATATCTAGTGCAGATAAAACTGATTATAAGATTGTGGCTTATCTCTGGCTGGTATCAAGAAGTCTAAGATAAAACAGCAGAGGATATCTCATAAGCCTCAAGATCACATTGTCCTCTTTCTGAGGAGAAGCCTGACTGTTAACATTTGCTGTAGAAACAGATGCCCAAGTTCTGCCCTCCTTCTCTCCCTCCTCTTCATTATTTCACAATGTTCTGCTTGTTAATGTGATTCTGTCAAACAAATAAAGCCATAGAAAATATGGAGGGTACAATTTTATGCTTGACCTTGGGAAATAAATCTTCCATACGATTAAGAAATAAGAATTTTAATTGCAAATTAAATGAGTATAATAGTACTTGGGCCAGAAAACTCAAATTGTGTGTGTGCTTAGTCACTCAGTCATGGCTGACTCTTTGTGACCCTATGGACTGTAGCCTGCCAGGCTCCTCTGTCCGTGGAATTTTCCAGGCAAGAATACTGGAGTGGGTTGCCATTCCCTACTCCAGGGGATCTTCCCAACACAGAGATCAAACCTGCATTTCTTGCTTTTCCTGCATTGAAAGGTGGATTCTCTACCACTGTGCCACCTCAATGCTTAAATTTATAGATAGCCAGATTCAAGAAGCAAAATATTTTAAAATTTAAAAATGAGTATTAAACATTTATTTTTGTTAAACTAGAGGAAAAATTTTGCTTTATACCTTCAGAAGTCACATGGTTGAGTGTGACTGAATGTCCAGTATCAGTTACATATTTAACAATGGGATGAATGGCCATTCCAGTTCTTGTTTGATAACCCTTGAGAAAGAAAGTCAAGCTAAGTAAGGCATATTTATTTTCAGGGCTAGCTGAGACTGTGGATGCTAATAAATTCAGACCCCACAAAATCTGAAACTACCCCTATTAGAAACATACTTCCCACAGCCACATGAAAGCCCAAAAGACATTACCAAATAATACTGAAATATTTTTTATATTGAAGACAGTAACATTCTGTGCAGGAAGTTTGCCTCCTGTTGAACTATCTGTAAGTAAAATATAAGTATAGTTTGTATAAAATAATGAAAGCAATGATAATAATGTCTAATTTATTGGAAGTAAAAAATACAGAACTAAAACACTTGAAAATAACATGTACTTATGGAGAGTTGAAGTAAATTTTATTTCTTGCAGTATACAAAATAGGTTTAAGATACTAATTTTAGAATAGTTAAGTACATTGGTATAATTTTAAAGATAAGCACTAAGAAATATAAATAAAAGATTTCAACTTGCAAATGAGAAGAAGGGAAAATAAAAAAATTGCAACTCTAGTTGCATTAAAGATGTTAATTTTTTAATGTAACATTTAGAAAAATATAAAGGGAATGTGTTAATGATATCATAAAGGGGATAGTTCAGTTCAGTTGCTCAGTTGTGTCTAACTCTTTGTGACCCCATGAACCGCAGCACGCCAGGCCTCCCTGTCCATCACCAATTGTCAGAGTTTACCCAAACCCATGTCCATTGAGTCAGTGATGCCATCCAGTGATGCCTCTGTCGTCCCCTTCTCCTCCTGCCCTCAATCTTTCCCAGCATCAGGGTCTCTTCAAATGAGTCAGCTCTTCGCATCAGGTGGCCAAAGTATTAGAGTTTCAGCTTCAACATCAGTCCTTCCAATGAACACCCAGGACTGATCTCCTTTAGGATAGACTGGTTGGATCTCCTTGCAGTCCAAGGGACTATCAACAGTCTTTTCCAACACCACAGTTCAAAAGCATCAATTCTTTGGTGCTCAGCTTTCTTTATAGTCCAACTTTCACATCCATATTGAACGCAGAGGTGATAAGAGGGCAAGAAAAATTTTTTCTAAACAAGACAACAATAATTAAAACCATTTATAAAATTAATTAAATTCAATGTAAAACTTGTGTCCTTAAAAGACATACTAAAAAATATGAAAATGAAATGTCACAAATTGTGAGATGTTTGCAACATACCTGACTGAAAAAGTAAGTAAAAGGGGGCTTTTATGAATCAGTAAGAAAAAGAGAAACAACCAAAAAAAAAAAAAAGGCACAAAACTGAAAAGTGATTTTACCTAAAAGTAAACATGAAATGTTGCTGTTGTTCAGTTGCTCATTTGTATTTGATTCTTTAGGACCCCATGGACTGCAGCACACCAGGGTTCCATGTCCTTCACCATCTCCCAACATTTGCTCAAACTCAGGTTCATTGAGTTAGTGATGCCATCCAACCATCTCATCTGCTGTTGTCCCCTTCTCCTCCTGCCTTCAATATTTCCCAGCAACAGGGTTTTAGTAATAAGTAGACTCTTTGCATCAGGTGGCCAAAGTATTGGAGCTTAATTCAGCTTCAACATCAGTCCTTCAAATGAACATTCAGGGTTGATTTTGTTCTGGATTTACTGGTTTGATCTCCTGACTGTCTGAGGGACTCTGAAGAGTCTTCTCTAACACCACATTTCAAAAGCATCAATTCTTTGGTGTTCAGCCTTCTTAATGGTCCAACTCTCACATCTATACATGACTATTGGAAAACCATAGCTTTGACTATACAGACCTTGTTGGCAAAGTAATATTTCTCTCTCTTTTTTTTTAATTGAGGGATAATTGTTTTACAGAATTTTGTTGTTTTCTTTCAAACATCAACATAAATTAGCCATGCTGTCTAGATTTGTCATAGCTTTTTTTCCAAGTAACAAGCACCTTTTCATTTCACGGCTGCAGTGACCATCCACAGTGATTTTGGAGCCCAAGTAAACAAACTCTGTTACTGTTTCCATTGTTTCCCCATCAGTTTACCATGAAGTGATGGGACCAGATGCCATGATCTTAATTTTCTGAATGTTGAGTTTTAAGCCAGCTTTTTATTCCCCTCTTTCTTCTTGATCAAGAGGCTCTTTAGTTCCTCTTCGCTTTCTGCCTTGAGGGTGGTATCATCTGCGTATCTGAAGTGAAGTACAAGTCATGTCCAACTCTTTATGACCTCATGGACTAGCCTGTCAGGCTCCTCTGTGCATGGAATTCTCCAGGCTTGAATATTAGAGTGGGTAGCCATTTCCTTCTCCAGGAGATCTTCCCAACCCAGGGATCAAACTGAAGTCTCCCACATTGCAGGCAGATTCTTCACCATCTGAGACATCAGGGAAGCCAACAATTACTGGAGTGGGTAGCCTATGCTTTCCCCAGAGGATCTGCCCAACCCAGGAATTGAACCAGGGTCTCCTGCATTGCGGGAGGATTCTCTACCAGCTGATCTATGAGGGAATCCATATCTGGGGTTATTGATATTTCTCCCTGCAATCTTGATTCCAGCTTGAGCTTCATCCAGCCTGGCTTTTTGCATGTTGTACTCTGTATTTAACTGAACAAAGTTAAATAAGCAGCATGACAATATACAGCCTTTATGTACCCTTGTCCCAATTTTGAACCTGTCCTTTTTTCCATGTCTTGTTCTAACTGTTGCTTCTTTACCTGCACACAGGTTTCTCAGGAGACAGGTATGATGGTCTGGTATTCCCATCTCTTTAAGAATTTTCCATGGTTTGTTGTCGACCACACAGTCAAAGGTTTTAGCATAGTTAATGGAGCAGGAGTACATGTTTTTCTGAAATTCTCTTGCCTGAAATTCTTCTATGATCCAACAGATGTTGGCAATTTTATCTCTGGTTCCTCTCCTTTTCTAAATTCAGCTTGCACATCTGGAAGTTCTTGGTTCACATACTATTGAAGCCTTGCTTGAAGGATTTTGAGCATGACCTTGCTAGCATGTGAAATGAGTGCAATTGTGTGGTAGTTTGAACATTCTTTGGCATTGCTCTTGATCAAGAAACAAATCAAAAGATGCTTAATCTCATTTTTACTCAAAGTCTTACTAAACAAAATCACAATAAGATGCCATTTTACATCTACCAGACTAGCTAGATTGACAGGTCAGTCAGTAAGGTTGGATATCATACAAGGCAATGGAAACACTTTCTGGTAGAAAATGTTGAAAGATATAATCTCCTTTGAAAACACTTTTCATTACATAATAATCCCACTCCTGAGTATTAAACTTGGCAAACTCTGGTACATTCACACTAAGATGAAGTGCAAAAATCCTCAGACATCTGCATATAGTCTGAAGTAAAACAAAATCAGTTCTGCATATTTTGGTTGAAAGGGGATAAATCTCTTCAAGAATATCATGAACCTCAATGAATTTAATGAAAAACTTTCAGAAATACACTAGAGTCAAACTTGCAGACAAGTCAGAGAGATGTACTGCAGAACTCATGAGGGAAGTAGTAAACACCGCAGAAGGACAATGCAGAACCGGCCCAGGAAGAAGCTGAGTCACTCTCACCAACTACAGAAGCCCACAAAGAAGGGGCCTGGAGAATGGGCTGCTGCCACCGCTGAGCCATCACTCAGAGAACAGAAATGACTGCTGCCTGCCTGAGGCTTGACTGAACTTATTTCATATCTGAAGTCTGGCACTGCCCTGTGGTTGCAGGAATCCAAGGCACATCCCTTCATGGAAGCTGCAAGAGAGACTTTTGAAATACAAATGAGCACTGTGAAAAAATTCCAAAATATGAAACACGAAGAATGTTATTAATAACAATAACAGAACAAAAAATCATGCTATTATCTTAATAGATGCAAATAAAACATTTAGCACAATCCAATACTCATTCATGATAAAAATTCTCAGCAAAGTAGGGATAAAAGGAAACTACTTCAATCTGATAAAGGGTATCTACTGAAAAACCAAAAGTTAAAATCATAGTAAATAGGAAGAGACAGAAAGCCATTTCCTAAGAATGGGAACACAGCAATGAACTCATTATCATGGCTTTCATTCAACATTGTGTTGTAAGTTCTAGCCACTGCAATAAAACAAGAAAAAATGATGAAAGATTGAAAAGGAAAAAGAAAAACATATTTCCACTTGTACATGACATTCATTGAACACATAGAAAATTCTAAGTAACATTAAAAGCAGCTACTAGAACTAATAAGCAAATTTATCAAGGTTGAAGGATTCAAATTCTGTATGCAAATAATAATTATATTTCTACCTACTAGAAACAAATGATTAAAATTGACATTTTTGAAAATGTCATTTACAATAACAAAATGATACCTAGAAACAATAGGAACAATTGCTTAAAATATGTGCAAGGCCTATAAAATAAACTCTATACAGTATTTTTGTGAGAAGTAAAGACAAATAAATGGAAATATACACATTGTGTTTTTAGTTTGGAAGATATAACATTTTTTCAGTTTCCCAAATTAATCTATAAATTTATTATAGTAAACTTTTTTAGTAGAAATTGACAAAGTGATTTAAGAATTTGTATTATAGATGACCTAGATTATCTCAAAAAATAAAAACAAAGTGCTTCCTGATTTTAGACTTACTGTAATGATATAGCAACAACAGTGTGGCAGTGGTGAAAGGACAGACAAGTAACTCAATAGAACAGAATCAGATATTGAGATATATGTGACCAATAGATTTTAGAAACACTGGCAAGCACATAATAAAGAATGTATTATTATCATATAACTGAATGTTATAAAATAGTTGTATGTGTTCAGATTTTATGGACACCTTATAAATCTACAAAATTGCAATTATTAGATTTTCAACAGATATTCTCAGGTACTTAAGTGAGCAAAAGATTTTTGAAAACTTGTGCTGGAAAAACTGGATATACATAAGAAACAAGTGAACCATGAACTAAAACCAAAATTAATTTCAGATCAATTATAGATCCAGATATTAAATAACAAAGATAACGTTGTTTAAAAATAGGAAGTATCTTTGAAACTTTGTAAAATGGAGCACACAAAAAAGAATCATAAAAATAAAAAATGAAAAATTAGATTTTAAGAAAATTAAAAATGGTTGCTCATCAAAAATCACCACCAAGAAAAGAAAAATGCAAGGGAAAGACTTGGAGAAAATATTTGCTATATACAAGTGCACCAAGAATGGTATCCAGAATATATATTTTTACAAAGCAATAATCAAAAGAAAATAACACAAAAAGTGAAGGAGGGGTGGACAAAGACTTGGATAGATATTTCATAGGATGAGCAACATCATTAGTCATCACTAAGATAATTTAGTGAGTTATCACTTCACTTACAAGCATGGCTAAAATTTGGAAGGCTGACAATTTCAAGTGTTAACTTGAAAAATGGAACTTTAATGCAAACAAAACTGGAATTCATTCACTGCTGGAAATGCTACAACCACTTTGGAAAACCACTCAGCTGTTTCATATGAAGTTAAACAAGTAAAATTTGAGCTAGAAGTTCATTTCAATGTAATTATCCAGGAAAAAGAAAAGCATATGTGGCACAAAATAATTTGTATTATAATGTTTATAACATTTCCTGCTCACAACTGGAAACCACCAAAATAGCCATCAATATGTAACTACATAGAGGAAAATACAGTACATCCATTTAATGGCATACAGATCAGCCATAAGTAGAAATAAAGTTTTGTCATGATCTTGCAGCAATTCAGCCACATCTCTGGGCTTCTCTTCTAATTCTAGTCCTCTTGCTATTTCCACCGCATCTCTAGTTACTTCCTCCACTGAAGTCTTGATTTTCTCAAAGTCATCCATGAGGTTTGGAATCAACTTCTTTCAAACTCCTGTTAATGTTGATATTTTCACTGCTTCCCATAAATCAAAAATGTTTTTAATGGCATCTAGAATACTGATTCCAGAAAATTTTCAATTCATGCTGCCCAGATCCATCATAGGAATCACTATCTATGGCAGCCACAACCTTAACAAAATGTTTTTTTTAATGATAATAAAACTTGAAAATTGAGATGACTCCTTGATCTATGGGTTGCAGAATGAATGCTGTGTTGGCAGACATGAAAATACCATCATTCTTATACATTTCCATCACAGCTCTTGAGTAACCAGGTGCATTGTCAGTAAGCATATTTTGAAAAGATTTTTTTTCCCCAAGCAGTAGTTCTCAACAATAAGTCTAAAATATTCGTAAACCATGTTGTGAACAGGTTCCCTGGTGGCTCAGAGGGTAAAGCATCTGCCTGCAATGTGGGAGACCTGTGTTCGATCCCTGGGTTGGGAAGATCCCCTGGAGAAGGAAATGGCAAACCACTCCAGTACTCTTGCCTGGAAAATCCCATGGATGGAGAAGCCTGGTGGGCTACAGTTCAAGTGATCACAAAGAGTTGGACACAACTGAGTGACTTCATTTGCTCTCTCTCTCTCATGTTGTAAACAGATGTGTTGTCATCTAGGCTTCATTGTTTTATTTCTAGAGAACAGAGTAGATTGAGCATAATTCTGAACAGCCCTAGGGTTTTTAGAACAATAATTAGATTGGCCTCAATTTATAGTCACCAGCTGCCTTAGTTCCCAACAAGAAAGGTCAGCCTGTCCTTTGAGGGTAAGCATTGGCTTCTCCTCTCTTGCTATGAAAGTCCTGGGTTATATATTCCTTCAATACAAGGCTGTTTCATCTACAAGCATTTTGTTTAGTGTAGTCACTTTCATTAATTATTTAAGGTAGATCTGGATAACTTGCTGTAGTTTCTACATCAGCACTGATGCTTCACCTTGCACTTTTATGCATAGAGATGGTTTCTTTCCTTAAACCTCATGAATCAACTTAAACTTTCTTCCCTATGCTAGCCTTCATAGAATTGAAGAGGGCTGGGTCCTTGCTCTGGATTAGGCTGTAGCTTAAGATAATGTTGAGGCTGGTTTAATCTTCTATCTAGACTGCTAAAACATAGCAATAAGTTTGTTTCATTTTCTTGTCATTCTTGTGTTCACTGGAGTAACACTTAATTTCCTGCAAGAATTTTACCTTTTATAAAGGTGTTTATAACTTGGCTAACTGCTTGGCATAAGAGGCCTAGTTTTCAACCTGTCTTGGCTTTTGACAAAACTTCCTCAAAAGGAAAACAAAACAAGACAAAAAAGCTTAAATCATTTCTAGCTTTTGATTTAAAGTGAAAGTTGTGTGACTGTGTGACTTTTCTTTCACTTAAACACTTAGAGGATATTGTAGGGTGTTAACTAGCCTAATTTCAATACAGTCGTGTTTCAAGAATTGAAGAGGACTGAGGGAGGGAGCGAGATGGGGGAATAGCCAGTCAGCGCAGCAGTGAGAATGCACACATTAAACAACAAAGCTTGCGGTCTTAAGCAGGCACTTTGTGGCACCCCCCAAAAAATTACAATGGTAACACTAAAGATGGCTGACCACAGAACACCATAAAAAAATGTAATAATGATGAAAAATTTGAAATATTGCAGTCATTAACAAAATTTGACACACAGGGTTTCCCTGGTGGCTCAGTGGTAAAGAATTTGCCTGTCAATGCAGGAAACATGGGTTCAATCCCTGATCCAGGAAGATCCCACAGGCCGCAGAGCAACGAGGCCCGTGCACCGAAACTACTGAGCCTATGTTCTAGAGCCCAAAACTGCAACTACTGAAGCCTGCACACCCTAGAGCCTGCACTCCTCAACAAGAGGAGCCACCATAAGGAGAAGCCCAGGCAACGCAATGAGAGAGTAGCCCCCACCCCCGCAGCAAAGACCCAGCACAAACAAAAGTAAAAAAAAAAATTATAAAAATGGTGGACTCAGAGACAAAGTGAGCAAATGCTGTTGGAAAAAAAATGGCACCAAAAGACTTGCCTGATGCAAAGTTTCCATAACCCTTTTAAAATTGAAAAGATGCAATATCCACAAAGTGCAGTAAAATAAAATGAGATATATCTGTATATCATGAATTCTGCATTGCCAAAGTTCAATAAATATCATATATCCTCATTTTATTTTATATCTCAGGAGGTTTTGAAACAGAGAGCTAAGTTACAAATTATTAAATACTTCTTTCTTGAAGTACTCTCCCCTGCTGCCTTCTGAATCAGTGCAGGCTCCTTAATTTCTGCCTATACCAATAGCTACTCCTTAGTCTTCTTTGATGAACCATCTAATTTTTCACAACCTTTAAATTATGGTGTATCCTAAAGTCCAATCTTTGGACCTCTTCTCTATCTACTCTTACTCTCTGTACAATTCCATCAAATCCTTTGGATCCAAGCACCAGAAGAACTGCATCACTCACAAATATGTTTTTAACTTCAATTTCTCCCTCTGAAATGCTTCCTGGAATGGCCTTATCTAGAATTGCTCTTTGTCACTACCTTTTTTCCTTGTGAATCATTTTTTATTATAGCCCTTATCACTGCCACACACACACACACACACATACACAATCTGTTTAAGGATTTAATATCTGTACCTACTCTATAAATAAATGCTATTTGAAGGCACATCTTTATTCATCATTGTATTCTCAATGCCTAAAATAATAGCTTGTTGTTCAGTCGTTCAGGCCCAGGGCTGAAAGAGCTGAGTGCCTAGACTTTGTCCTGCACCAATGAGATAAGCTGGTACATCAACAACAGTGTGTGAACTTGCAGCCATATCTGGTTATTAGGCCAGTCTTCACAGCATTGGGATGGCTGCTGCTTCATGTCAGCCTTCACATTTTACACACATTTCTATTGTGTCCAACCATTACCTGGAAAAACAGGGAGAGAATTCTAAAGAACGTAATTCTAACTTTTCTAAGTTGACACAGTCCACACTTACCATATGGAGTATCTTCCTTCTTGGAGAAAGTGATAGTCCAGTAGAAAGCAGAATAAAGGAGGGAGTAAGACATACTACGGAGAAGGCAATGGCACTCCACTCCAGTACTCTTGCCTGGAAAATCCCATGGATGGAGGAGCCTGGAAGGCTGCAGTCCATGGGGTCGCTGAGAGTCAGACACGACTGAGTGACTTCACTTTCACTTTTCACTTTCATGCATTGGAGAAGGAAATGGCAACCCACTCCAGTGTTCTTGCCAGGAGAATCCCAGGGACGGGGGAGCCTGGTGGGCTGCCGTCTATGGGGTCGCACAGAGTCCGACATGACTGAAGCAACTTAGCAGCAGCAGCAGCAGCAAGACATACTAATCTCTGAGAGAAGCAAGTCCCAGACAGAGCTGACAGTGAAGGTGAAGGCCTGACCTGAAGCATGCTGAGAGTGCTCCCAAAAGAGGAAGGAGGTCAGCATGGCTTCAGTAGGGTAAGGGAGAGAAAGATGCTGTCAAAGAGGTGCCTAGGGCATCAGTTGTTTGGGGCTTCTGTTTCCCATCATACTCCAGGAAGTGCACATAGAAGACAGCCAATAAGTATATTTTAAGAAAGCAATAAATACACAAATAATTAATTTTCTTTGTAATATGGAAGTTAAGAAAATTGAGTTAGTTTAGGAAGAACTCTAATATAAGCTATTTAAGTTCATGAATTCTGACTTAAGTGTCTGTGTGCTGGCTACAAGGTCTTTTCAGCATCAGCACATGAGGGTTGTCTTATCTACATCTCCATAAAACTCATAGAAACAAGGGTGTGGATAACACAGCCAACTTCTGTACACTAATCAGGAAGTGAAGTGAAAGTCACTCAGTCATGTCTGACTCTTTGTGACCCCATGGACTATAAAGTCCATGGAATTCTCCAGGCTAGAATACTGGAGTGGGTAGCCTTTCCCTTCTCCTGGGAATCTTCCCAACTCTGGGCTCGAACCCAGGTCTCCCACATTGCAGATGGATTCTTTACCAACTAAGCCACAAGGGAAGCCCAAGAATACTGGAGTGGGTAGCCTATCCCTTATCCAGCGGATCTTCCCAACCCAGGAATTGAACCAGGATCTCCTGCATTGCTAGTGGATTCTTTACCAACTGAGCTTTCAGGGAAGCCTGATACAAATCATATCTAAGATCAACACTGCAGAAGATATAGAAAAGATCAGATCTGTCATCAGAAAGATAAAATGACAGATTAAATTCTGACTAAATGCAGACCCCAGAGAGGTTACAATTGTTACTGAGATATTTACAGGATGGAGGAGCAAGTGGCTAACTCCAGACAATAGCTAAACAGCTAAATCAGCAAAGACTATAGAGACACAATATAATTATTATGAACTTATGAATGGGAGCATGGGTGAACTATGTGCTGATTTACATATAGAATATACATTTTTATCAGGTTTACATGTAGATGATACTCTTATGAAAACTCATATAAGAGCAGCACCTCTGAGGAAGGAGCTATACTTGAGGGCACTTGATTGGAACTTGAGGAAGGTCTTTGGAGGCACTTGAGATTCCACTAAACAAACTACTCAAAACATTAACAATTTCTCTAATACATTAGAAAAATACACATTAAAAATATAGCTGGGAAGCAATCATACTCTAGTTATTAAAAGCCAGGGTAAACCCCTACTTTTAGTCTCTTTAAAAACTGAACTCAAGATATCTCAGAATCCAGTAAGCATACAGAGAAAGTTTTTAGCTGATAAAATAAAACACTACTTTTCTTGCACTTGAATCATGGAGACATCTGCCATAAGGAGAAGTAAACTTCATGAGACAGAATAACAGACCACATCTGCTATATTGTACAGATACAGGTCACATAATCAATTAAACTTTAAAACACACACACAAAAATAAACTCTGTCAGAAAACAAATAAACAAATAAGAAAAAAAAAAACTAAAAATGGTCAGTCTATTAACTATGAAGAAAACAAGACTTTAAATGGGCATGTAGGCAAAAGATAGCCCATCTATACAGAGGGAGAAGGGCAAATCAACTAAGTCATAAACAATGCAATTGATAAAGAAATGTAACATACAGGAAAATCACTAAGAAGTTACTCATAATTGTTCTCACAAATAATATTCATCCGTCTAAGAGTTTGGTTCCCAAAATGGAAAACAAATAACAGAATAATGGACCACCAATGTGGATAAAATAACTGGAGAGGAAATACATCAAATATTAGAACATATTCACATATCAATCAGATATATTTCAAAACCTTGGAAAGATAAAACTTGAAAATAAAAATAAAAATGAGGATATAAGTAATATGACTAGATTTATAACATCCCAAACTAATCAGCTAGTAGAACTAGTAACTAGATAGGTCTATCAAAAAACTAGACATTTAGAATAAACATGTCGACTTCAGAGTCAGATTAATACAACTGCTCTGCTCTTCTAAGACCAAAAGGTTGAAACTATGGCCAGAAGTCATCTAGATGTTGCTCTGATGAATGTCCCTATATATCCTTAAATAGAATCAGATCCAAAATAAACTGACTATCATAGACAAGGTCTAGAAATTATGGTACTAATATAACAGAGCAGGAGGCCTTCCTGGAACAGACCTCCCCCTGCCTTCATGTCCTCTACCTGCCTCTTGTTTGTTGAAAATCTTTAGTCACTTAGACCTTCCTCCCTCAAGTTCCAAGGGAAAAATCAGAGAAGTGAGACAATGTAGAAACAAAAGAAAACAGTCAAGCAAAACAAAAAATAATAGCCATTAAACAAAGTCAAGGATCTTTAGTTCCTCCTCAAGAGAAACATATAGATAACAATATGATGCTTTCAAATTGTATTGCTGGATAAGATTCTTGAGAGTCCCATGGACTGCAAGGAGATAAAATCAGTCAATCCTAAAGGAAGTAAACCCTGAATATTCATCAGAAGGACTGATGCTGAAGCTCCAGTACTTTGGCCACCTGATGAAAAGAGCTGATGCATTGGAAAAGACCCTGATGTTGAGAAAGACTGAAGGTAAAAGGAGAAGGGGATGGCAGAGAATGAAACAGTCCATCACCAACTCAATGGACACAAATCTGAACAAACTCTGGGAGATAACAAAGGACAGAGGAGCCTAGAGTGCTGAAGTTCATGGGGTCACCAAGAGTGGACATGACCTAGCAACTGGAGAGCAACAACAGTCCTTGAGCTATTTTGCAGATACTGAAACCACACCTAGCTCGAAGAAGTATGCTGACCACAAGCAGTTAGACCCCAAACCAGTAGAAACCAGAAGGTTGATAAGTTTGTTTCCCACTATGACTTCACCACCAACAAATCAAAAGAATATCCATAAGCTTATCGTGCAATCCACAACCACTTCCCTTACCCTATCTTTAAAAATATTTCCCTCAAAGCCATTGTGCAGCTGAGAAATTCTATTAGCCACCCATACATCTGAACAACAATTCCTTTCTTGGTGCTTACAGTCATAGTTACACTTTCTTTCACCACAACCAAATGTCAGTAGATTGGCTTCACTGTGTACAGGCTAATAGAACGAAGTTTGGTTTGGTAACACTGTGGACAAATTGATACACGTGTTTTATATGTATTAGTGGTATCTACTGAAGCCATCATTATACCTGTTTGGCTCATTTTAAATTGAGATATATTTACTTTAAAAAGCAAAAGTACTGGTGAAGAGATGTGTGTACTAGTCACTCAGTACAGTTCAGTCGCTCAGTCGTGTCTGACCCTTTGTGACCCCATGAATCACAGCACGCCAGGCCTCTCTGTCCATCACCAACTCCCGGAATTCACTCAAACTCATGTCCATCGAGTCGGTGATGCCATCCAGCCATCTCATCCTCTGTTGTCCCTTTCTCCTCCTGCCCCCAATCCCTCCCAGCATCAGAGTCTTTTCCAATTAGTCAACTCTTCGCATGAGGTGGACAAAGTATTGGAGTTTCAGCTTTAGCATCAGTCCTTCCAATGAATACTCAGGACTGATCTCTTTCAGAATGGACTGGTTGGATCTCCTTGCAGTCCAAGAGACTCTCAAGAGTCTTCTCCGACACCACAGTTCAAAAGCATCAATTCTTTGGTGCTCAGCTTTCTTCACAGTCCAACACTCACATCCACACATGAGCACTGGAAAAACCATAGCCATAGACGGACCTTTGTTGGCAAAGTAATGTCTCTGCTTTTGAATATGCTATCTAGGTTGGTCATAACTTTCCTTCCAAGGAGTAAACGTCTTTTAATTTCATGGCTGTAATCACCATCTGCAGTAATTTTGGAGCCCCCAAAAATAAAGTCTGACACTGTTTCCACTGTTTCCCCATCTACTTCCCATGAAGTGATGGGACCAGATGCCATGATCTTTGTTTTCTGAATGTTGAGCTTTAAGTCAACTTTTTCACTCTCCTCTTTCACTTTCATCAAGAGGCTTTTTAGTTCCTCTTCCCTTTCTGCCATAAGGGTGGTGTCATCTGCATATCTGAGGTTATTGATATTTCTCCCGGCAATCTTGATTCCAGCTTGTGCTTCTTCCAGCCCACCGTTTCTCATGATGTACTCTGCATATAAGTTAAATAAACAGGGTGACAATATACAACGTTGATGTACTCCTTTTCCTATTTGGAACCAGTCTGTTGTTCCATGTCCAGTTCTAACTGTTGCTTCCTGACCTGCATACAGGTTTCTCAAGAGGTAGGACAGGTGGTCTGGTATTCCCATCTCTTTCAGAATTTTCCACAGTTTATTGTGATCCAGTCATGTCCAATTCTTTGTGATCCCATAGACTGTAGCCCATCAGGCTTCTCTGTCTATGGGATTCTCCAGGCAAGTATACTGGCACAGGTTGCCATTTCCTTCTCCACGGGATTTTCCCAACCCAGGGATTGAACCCAGGTCCCCTGCATTTCAGGCAGATTCTTTATCATCTAAGCCACCAGGGAAACCCAGTGAAGATATGACCTAATATTATTCATAGCCCTGTTGCAGATCACAATGTTCTGAATTTCCAGATTTATATAATGAAAACTGACATGGATCACCTTTCTAAAATTCAGTACAACTCACATAAAATTTCCTACAGAAACAGGGAGTTGATTAAGGTTTTGCAAAAGTTCAAATTAAATATGAAGTGAAATTCTTGAAAAGTAGAATATTAACAAGACCAAAAAAAAAAAACTTAACTGAGCTCCTTTAATATAGTTTTCAGAATTTTCTCTAACATCTCTAAAGCATTTAATAAATACGGAAGTTGTCCTCCAAGTCACCTGATTGCTACTGTTTGCCTTATATTTACAGAAGAGCAAGATTTCTAAGTGGAGGAAGATGAAAAATTATTCACATTTTCATCAAACTCAGTGGGGGATTCTAAAATTCTTTCAAGTTTCCTGCCCATATGAATTACTTTTTATGCTAGAAACATCTTATTAATGGAAGTTATAGGCTACAGAGAAAGAAAAGACATGAACTTAGATCAAAGTAAGTCTGTTAGACCAAAAAAAAAAAAAAAGTTTCATCAGAAGCCTGAACATTACTTTGAAAGATGAAAGAAATTGAGACCACACATATCACAGTTCATAAAAGAAAGACAAATAAGAAAATCAAGAAAAAGATGTAGGCTCTTCAGAAGTCCATTGAAAGAGACAGTGTGTGTGAATGCATGTAAGTATTCATGCATATACAAAGTTACAAAGTTTGCCATGTTTCAGTAGCCAGATATGAAAGACAATGCTGAAAATTCCTTGCTTTGAATGTTGGGTGCATGCACATCAGATACACTTGCATAATTTACTCTGATTGCTTCAAAGGTAAAATTGTCTTTTAATGATAATGTCTGAATCAAAATAGTGAGAAATAACAGGCAAATACATGAAAGCTATGAAGGCAACAAGTGCAGTTATATGAGAATGTCAACAGAACAGTGAATTGGGGAAAATCTCCAATGGAGGTGAGACTGAAGAGAGATTCATGACATCAGAGAACCCTCTTTATTAAGGAGGATATACTTGGCACAATGGAAATTGTGGTATACTTGAAATAAGGAAAGAAATAACATGCACAGGAAGGATATCCTATCTTTATTCACATCTGATAACCAATTCCTTGACTTTTTCCACCAGCAGTTATCATTCTCAAGCTGCTGGAGGTTCATGCATATAACAGTCAACAGTCTTGACTGCATTTGCATTTGATGCAGTGAGAACAAACACTGTAGATAAAAATTCTAGATTTCCTCTGCAGGTAACTAAAATTCTCATGCTGGAAGAAGAAAGAAGAAACAAAGTCAGAGAGCAAATGACTGAACTCCCTATTTTTTTTTTAATACTTTGCTATTACAATTTTTTTTTCTATACTGGACGTGTACTATACACAGTTCAGTTGCTCAGTCGCGTCCCACTCTTCACAACCCCATGGACTGCAGAACAAGAGGCCTCCCTGTCCATCACCAACATCTGGAGCTTACTCAAATCCACATCTGCCGGGGACCAGCCCCGGCTGATCCAGGGTATTCGAAGCGGGGACGGCGTCGGCAACCTATTATTTAAATATTTTATCAAAGATATAAAGAGTAATAGGATGAGGATAGCTCAGTGAGGAAATTCAGTGAAGAAAAGAGGCTGAGTAGCTTGGTTTACGCAGGAGACCAATAAAACTTCAAGACAAGAAGTTTGCACCACTTACGTAGGCCGCAGGCGTCCTTCCGTTCTCCCAAAGGAGAGGAGACACTGAGGCCTCCCCGGTCGGATCTTAGAAGCCCAGGCATAATTAGCAAGCATGGCGGGTTCCGCGCTCCAGATGGAGACTCAGCCAGAATTTGAGAGAGAGAGAGTGACATGGGGAGACCAAGTTTCGGTTAACAAGGCCCGCACTTTATTTTCCGGAGTAGTTTTTATACCTTAAGTTGTGCATAGAGGATAATGGGGGAAGGGGTGGAGTCATGCAAGGACAGCAGGTCCTGGTCCTAATCGAAGCCAGGCTTTCAAACTTATCATATGCAAAAGTTCAGGTGAATTACATCATCTTCTGGCCAGGAGGCCTGTTAACATTTTAAGAAACTTATCTTTCTCTAAAGGTGATTATTCCAAAGTCAGGCACCAGCCTCCAAAACAGCATTGGACAAAGCTGCATTCCTATAGGGCAAAGGTGAAGTGGGTTCAATCAAGAAAAGAATTAACTCAAGGGTCCAAGGTTACAAACATTGAGGCTACTACTTACATTTCTATACACCCATTATATCAATCAATACACTGCCAAGGACACAGTGGGTAAGGAGTATGGACACTTAGCAGCAAACATTGGCCCAATAAGTGAAAAACCCTTCACCAATACAATTTCTAATCAATCTTTTAACTACTCAAAGGAATCTGTGTTTAGACAGTTTAGAACATCTCCTGCCTCTCACAGTTGGGAGGCTCTGAACAATCACATGTGGCTGGAAAAACCTATTCAGGCAGGCTAGAGGATTTCCAAAGGAGTTTGTAGGTTAAACACTGTCACACCCAGGAATTATTAACTGGAGCTGTAAGCTAACTCTTTTTCAGAGAGAGGTAGTGGGGGACAGTCCCCCGTAAAGTCAGAGGTGTAGGTGAAAGCACAAAGCAGAAAGTAGGCAGACTCTGGTTTTGGGGGTAAATGCTCGAGAATTTCCAGGGAGACTCCTGAGGCTTGATCCCGCCTTTGCGTATGCCAAGCCTCCTTCCTCATGACCTTTGCCATGGGCGGAGCTCGCTCCCTGCACACATCCATTAAGTCAGTGATGCCATCCAGCCAACTCATCCTCTGTCGTCCCCTTCTCCTCCTGCCTTCAATCTTTCCCCTCATCAGGGTCTTTTCCAATGGGTCAGTTCTTTGCATCAGGTGGCCAAAGTATTGGAGTTTCAGCTTCAACCTCAGTCCTTCCAATGAATATTCAGGACTAATTTCCTTTGGGATGGACCTCCTTGCAGACCAAGGGACTCTCAAGAGTCTTCTCCAACACCACATTTCAAAAGCATCAATTGTTCCGTACTCAGCTTTCTTTATAGTCCAATCTCACATCCATATATGACTACTGGAAACACAGTAGCTGTGACTAGATGGACTTTGTTAGCAAAGTAATGTCTCTGCTTTTTAATATGCTGTCTAGGTTGGTCATAACTTTTCATCCAAGGAGGAAGTGTCTTTTAATTTCATGGCTGTAGTCACCATCTACAGTGATTTGGGAGCTGAAAAAACAAATAAAGTCTGTCCCTGTTTCCACTGTTTCCCCATCTATTTGCCATGAAGTGATGGGACTGGATGCCATGATCTTAGTTTTCTGAATGTTGAATTTCAAGCCAATGTTTCCACTCTCCTCTTTCACTTTCATCAAGAGGCTCTTTACTTCCTCTTTGCTTTCTGCCATAAGTGTGGTGTCATCTGCAAATCTGAGGTTATTGCTATTTCTTCTGGAAATCTTGATTCCAGCTTATGCTTCATCCACCCAGTGTTTCTCATGATGTACTCTGCATATAAGTTAAATAAGCAGAGTGACAATATACAGCCTTGATGTACTCCCTTCCCTATTTGGAACCAGTCTATTGTTCCATGTCCAATTCTAACAGTTGCTTCCTGACCTGCATACAGCAGGTCAGGTGGTCTGGTATTCCCATCTCTTTAAGAGTTTTCCACAGTTTGTTGTGGTCCACACAGTCAAAGGCTTTGGCATAGTCCATAAAGCAGAAGTAGATGTTTTTCTGGAACTCTCTTGCTTTTTTGATCATCCAGCAGATGTTGGCAATTTGATCTCTGTTTCCTCTGCCTTTTCTAAAACGAGCTTGAACATCTGGAAGTTCACGGTTCACATACTGTTGAAGCCTGGCTTGGAGAATTTTGAGCATTACTTTACTAACATGTGAGATGAGTGCAATTGTGCAGTAGTTTGGTCATTCTTTGGCATTGCCTTTCTTTGGGATTGGAATGAAAACTGACTTTCTCCAGTCCTGTGGCCACTGCTGAGTTTTCCAAATTTGCTGGCATATCAAGTGCAACATTTTCACCACATCATCTTTTAGGATTTGAAATAGCTCAACTGGAATTCCATCATCTCCACTAGCTTTGTTTGTAGTGATGCTTCCTAAGGCCCACTTGACTTCATATTCCAGGATGTCTGGCTCTAGGTTGATGATCACAGCATTGTGATTATCTGGGTTGTGAAAATCTTTTTTTGTATAGTTCTGTGTATTCTTGCCACCTCTTCTTAATGTCTTCTGCTTCTGTTAGGTCTATACTATTTCTATCTTTTATTGTGCCCATCTTTGCATGAAATGTTCCCTTGGTATCTCTAATTTTCTTGAAGAGATCTCTAGACTTCCCCATTCTATTGTTTTCCTCTATTTTTTTGCACTGTTCACTGAGGTGAGGAACGCTTTCTTATCACTTCTTGCTATTCTTGGGAACACTGCCTTCAAATGGATCTATCTTTCCTTTTCTCCTTTGCCTTTCACTTCTCTTCTATTCACAGCTATTTGTAAGGCCTCCTCAGACAACCATTTTGCCTTTTTGCATTTCTCTTCCTTGGGGATGGTCTTGATCCCTGCCTCCTGTACAATGTCACGAACCTCCATCTATAGTTCTTCAGGCACTCTGTCTATCAGATCTAATCCCTTGAATCTATTTCTCACTTCCACTGTATAATCATAAGGGCATACCTGATTTAGGCATATCTTAATGGTCTAGTGGTTTTCCCTACTTTCTCTTCAATTTAAGGCTGAATTTGGCAATAGTCAGCTCCCAGTCTTGTTTTTGGTGACTGTATAGAACTTCTCCATCTTTGGCTGCAAAGAATATAGTCAATCTGATTTCAGTATTGACCATCTGATAATGTCCATGTGTAGAGTCTTCTCTTGTGTTGTTGGAAGAGGGTGTTTGCTATGACCAGTGCTTTCTCTTGGCAAATCTCTATTAGCCTTTGCCCTGCTTCATTCTGTACTCCAAGGCCAAAATTGCCCGTTAATCCAGATATATCTTGACTTCCTACTTTTGTACTAAACTGGGAAAATTCACTTACTCCAGTGGTATGGTAATGGATATAATCCAATATCTGTCTTTACATGTGTGTGGCTTGAGCACCATTCTTGTTTGTTGCATTGTCTCCTAAGGATAGCTGTGATGCCAAGGACTTATGTGTAGTTCCAATCAGATTCAGAGACTCCTCAAATCTCACGTGTTTTTTATTTTCCCTGGGTAGTATTTCTCAGACTCCACTCATGGGATCATGCCAATCTTTTCTCTAGAATATTTGAAACGGGGTTTCTTAAAATTGACAGTATATGAGAAAGATGAAAAGAATGTCCAAAATGTCTCTGTTTTTATGATGTATTATAAGATACAAAGTGCAAAATCATTTTGATATAAAGATATTCTTCAGTATTATATAACTTCTCTTAAACATGGTAGAAGTTTTTCTCATTTTCAATTACTGCATGCAAAAAATTAGTCACCACAGAAAATAAACAGCATAACAAATTTTTAAGCCAAATAAATATTTTACCATTATTCATCTTTGAAGTTCTTCTCCTCAATTAGTAAATCCTGTTTCTGAGTCAGATTTAAAATATGTAAAGGAAGCATTTTCATTGCCCCTCTGGCCAAGAAATCAGTTTCTGGTCCCTTGCTCTAATAACTTCTCTTTTTTCTAACCTCAAAAGTGTGTTTAAATTTACTCCAAATATATAGAATTATTTCCATCTTTCTTCCACTAGAAATGTATTTTTCTATTGTATAAACTTCCATTGTAATATTCAGCATGAGTCCAATTTTACAGCTATCTGAGATCCACTTAGATTGTATTTACTTCTTTCAGTTACCACATCTATTTCACTTTATCACACTCTGCACAGGTACACAGAGACCTAAAGCCAAAGTAAATGTTTTTGGTCCAAATTCCTATAATTTCTATTGATTGCTATTTTCTCACTAAATGAAGAAATCATAAAAGAGTTGATAGGCCATATACAACAAACCTGCTGCAAATATTATTCTTAACGGTGAAACACTGGAAACGTTTCTTCTAAAACCAGGAACAAAACAAGGGTGCTCACTCTCACCACTACTATTAAACATGATTTTGGAAGTCTTAGCCACAGCAGTCAGAGAAGACAAAAAATAAAAGGAATCCAGACTGGAAAAGAAGTAACACTCTCACTGTTTTCAGATGACATGATTCTTTTCATAGAAAACCCTAAAGATGCCAGCAGAAAATTGCTAGTGCTAATCAATGAAAATAGTAAAGTCACAGGATACAAAATTAATACATAGAAATCCCTTGCACTCCTATACGCTAACAATGAAAAATCAGAAAGAGAAATTAAGGAAACAGTCCTATTCACCATTGCAACAAAAGGAATAAAATATTTAGCAATAAATTTACCCAGAGATGAAAGATATATATGCAGAAAACTATAAGATATTGATGAAAGAAATTAAAGATGACACAAATAGATGGAGACATATACCATGTTCTTGGATTGGAAGAATCAATATTGTGAAAATGCCTTCACCACCCAAAACAATCTATAGATTCAATGCAATCCTTATCAAACTACCAATGGTATTTTTCACAAAACTAGAACAAATAATTTCACAGTTTGTATGGAAAGACAAAAGATCATGAATAACCAAAACAATCTTAGAAAGAAGAATCTTAGGAAAGAAGAAGCTGAGGAATCAAGCTTCTTACTTCAGACTATACTATAAAGCTACTGTAATCAAGATATTATGGTACTGCCACAAAAACAGAAATATAGACCAATGGAACAATATAAAAAGTCTGGAGATAAATCCATGCACCTGTAGACACTTTATTTTTGACAAAAGAGGCAAAAAACATACAATGGAGAAAAGACAGTCTCATCAATAAATGATGCTGGGGAAATTGGGCAACTACTTGTAAAAGAATGAAATTAGAACATTTTCTAACACCATATACAGAAATAAATTCAAAATGGATTAAAAGCCTACAGGTAAGACCAGAAATTGTAAAAAAAAATAAAAATAAAAAACAATAAAAGTAAAGCTACCAAACTAAAGAAAAAAATAATGAAGCACTTACATGCATGTCAGAAAAAAAAAAAAAAGTTCTTAGAGGAAAACATAGGGAGAACAGTCTTTGACATAAATCATAGCAAGATCCTCTATGACCTACCTCCTTAGAGTAATAGAAATAAAAACAAAAATAAACAAATGGGACATAATTAAACTTAAAAGCTTTAGCACAACAAAAAGAAACTACAAGAAAGGTGAAAAGACAACCTTCAGATTAGCAAATGAAACAACTGACAAAAGATTTATCTCCAAATTATACAAGCAGTTCATGCAGCTCAATATGAGAAAAACAAACAACCCAATCAAAAAGTGGGCAGAAGACCTAAACAGATGGCTGATAAGGCCATGGAAAGATGATCAACATTGCTCATTATTAGAGAAATGCAAATCAAAACTCTAAAGAGCTATCACCTCACACAGGTCAGAAAGGCCATCATCAAACAATCTACACATAATAAATGTTGAAAAGTGTGTGGCAAAAAGGGAACCCTCTTGCACTGTTGGTGGGAATGCAAACTGATATAGTCACTATGGAGAATAGTATGGAGATTTCTTTAAAAACTAGGAATGAATCTACTGTGTGTGTGTGTGTGTGTGTGTGTGTGTGTGCATGCGCGTGTGCACACATTAGTTGCACAGTCATGTCCAACTCTTTGCAACCCCATGGACTATAGCCCACCAAGCTCCTATGTCCATGGAATTTTTTCCAGGCAAGAATACTGGAGTGAGTATTTATTCCCTTCTTCAGGCGATCTCTCCAACCTAGGGTCTAAACCCAGTCTCCTGCATTGAGAAGAGCCAGTGGGAACCCAAAACTGCTGCTCTGTGACAATCTAGAGGAGTGCAATAGGGAGGGAGGTGGCAGGGAAGTTTAAGACGGAGGGGACATCTGTACACCTGTGGCTGATTCATGTTGATGTATTGCAGAAACCATCACAATAGTATAATTATCTTCCAATTAAAAATAAAATAAAATAATTTTAAAGAGCTGATGATTTTAAGCAATAGAATTTCTTTTTATTAACCTTCCCCAAATGTCCCCTGTAAATTTTCTCAAATAAGAGCGTCAGTGTCATGAAAACGTGTTTGTGTGTGTGTGTGTGTGTTCGAACTTGTGTGTTAGTCACCTAGATGTGTCTGATTCTTTGTGACCCCTCGAACTGTAGACCTCCAGGCTCTTCTGTCCATGAAGTTCTCCAGGCCAGAATACTGGAGTGAATAGCCATTCCCTTCTCCAGAGAATCTTCCCAACCCAGGGATCAAACCTGGGTCTCCTGCATTGCAGGCAGATTCCTTTTACTGTCTGAGCCGCCAGAGAACATGTTCTTCCCAGTTTTTGTAATCAACTCTACTATCTCCAACAACACATCATTCTAGTATGGTGAAGTGTAAATTTGAAAATAAGATCCTATTTTGTTCAGTCTTATTGGATGAGGAATCACTTTCAAAATCCCTTTTCAATAATTCAAAAACAAGATTTTTAATTTCAAAACAAAAAAAATGGCAACTGAACTGTTAAAACAAGATTTCTAATTTCAAAAGAAAAAAAAATGGCAACTCTTCAATGTATAATGAGATTTTTAAAACTCTATAAATACACTTCATATTTTTATTATTGGGTTTATTCTCATGCTGTTGCTGTTTGGTTGCTAAGTCATCTCCAACTCTTTGCGACTCCATGGACTGTACGTAACACACCAGGCACCTCTGTCTTCCACTATCACCTGGAGTTTGCTCAAATTCATGTCCATCGAGTCAGTGATGCTCTCTAACCATCTCATCCTCTGCTGCCCCTTCTCTTTTAGCCTTCAATCTTTCCCAGCACCAAGGTCTTTTTTCAGTGACTCAGTTCTTTGCATCAGGTGGCCAAAGTATTGGAATTTCAGCTTCAACAACAGTTGTTCCAATGAATATTCAGAGTTGATTTCCTTTAGGATTGATTGGTTTGATCTCCTTGCTGTCTAAGGGATTCTCAAGAGTTTTCTCCAGCACTACAGTTTGAAAGCATAAATTCTTTGGTGCTCAGCTTTCTTTATCCTCCAACTCTCACATCCATACATGACTACTGGAAAAACCATAGCTTTGACTAGATGGACCTTTGTCAGCAAATGATGTCTCTGCTTTTTAATACAGTGTCTAGATTTGTCATAACTTTCATTCCAAGGAGAAAGTGTCTTTTAATTTCATGGTTATAGTCACTGTCAGCAGTGGAGCTCAAGAAAAAATGTGTCATTGCTTCCACTTTTTCCCCATCTATTTACCATGAAGTCATGGAACTGGATGCTATGATTGTATTTTTTTTTTTTTTATCGTTGAGTTACAAGCCAGCTTTTTCACTCACTTCCTTCCCCCCTCATCAAGAGGCTCTTTAGTTCCACTTCACTTTTATTTTATCTTATTTCTATTTATATCCATCAGTTCAGTTCAGTTCAGTCACTCAGTTGTGTCCGACTCTTTGCAACCCCGTGAATCGCAGCACGCCCGGCCTCCCTGTCCATCACCAACTCCCGGAGTTCACCCAGACTCACGTCCATCGAGTCAGTGATGCCATCCAGCCATCTTATCCTCTGTCGTCCCCTTATCCTCTTGCCCCAATCCCTCCCAGCATCAGAGTCTTTTCCAATGAATCAACTCTTCACATGAGGTGGCCAAAGTACTGGAGTTTCAGCTTTAGCATCATTCCTTCCAAAGAAATCCCAGGGCTGATCTTTTTCAGAATGGACTGGTTGGATCTCCTTGTAGTCCAAGGGACTCCCAAGAGTCTTCTCCAACACCACAATTCAAAAGCATCAATTCTTTGGCACTCAGCCTTCTTCAGAGTCCAACTCTCACATCCATACATGACCACTGGAAAAACCATAACCTTGACTAGACGGACCTTTGTTGGCAAAGTAATGTCTCTGCTTTTGAATATGCTATCTAGGTTGGTCATAGCTTTCCTTCCAAGGAGTAAGCATCTTTTAATTTCATGGCTGCAGTCACCATCTGCAGTGATTTTGGAGCCCCCAAAAATAAAGTCTGACACTGTTTCCACTGTTTCCCCATCTATTTCCCATGAAGTGATGGGGCCGGATGCCATGATCTTTGTTTTCTGAATGTTGAGCTTTAAGCCAACTTTTTCACTCTCCACTTTCACTTTCATCAAGAGGCTTTTTAGTTCCTCTTCACTTTCTGCCATTAAGGTGGTGTCATCTGATCTCCATAAATGTGTAGTACTGTTTGTGAGAATTTGGAGTCCTTTAGTGCTCATTTTATAATACAGTTCATGGGGTTCTCATGGCAAGAATACTGTAGTGGTTTGCCATTCCCTTCTCCAATGGACATCATGGATTCAGTGGACATGAATTTGGGCAAGTTCTAAGAGATGGTGAGGGACAGGGAGGCCTGGTGTGCTGCAGTTCATGGGGTCAAGAAGAGTCAGACACAACTAGGTGACTGAACAACAACAACAGAATGACCATTTTTAAGGGAACATAGTAAAGCTTCTAGTTGTAGTTGTCAAAAATGATTACAGAATGAGAGGTAGAGAAATATATCAAGGCTGTGAAAGAAAAATTACAATCGCACTCTTGATGAGGCATTCAAAAACCAAGGTGTGGGCCTCCAATTATGATATAGACACTTTCAACATTTTTATAATCTAAGTGCATGTTTGTTTGTTTGTTTTTATCTTTTCATACTGTTCATGGGGTTCTCAAGGCAAGAATACTGGAGTGGTTTGCCATTCCCTCCTCCAGTGGACCACATTTTGTCAGAACTCTCCACTATAACCTGTCCATTTTGGGTGGCTATGACTCATAGCTGCATTGAGTTATGCAAGCCCCTTAGCCATGACAAGGCTGTAATCCATGAAGGCACATGAGAATGAGGATGAGAGAGGGGCAAAAGAGAATGAGATGGTTGGATAGAATCATTGACTCAATGAACATGGGTTTGAGCAAACTCTGGGAGATAGTGAAGGGCAGAGAAGCCTGGTGTGCTGCAGTCCATGGGATTGCAAAGTGTTGGACATGACAAATGTACTTTTAGCAACACATAGCATATTATGATAAGTTTACGTGGAGGATATCATCTGAACAGAAGCTCAGGAAATGGAATTAATATATTTGAAATCTTTTAAATGCTGCTACTGCTGCTGCTGCTAAGTCGCTTCAGTTGTGTCCAACTCTGTGCGACTCCATAGACGGCAGCCCACCAGGCTCCGCCGTCCCTGGGATTCTCCAGGCAAGAACACTGGAGTGGGTTGCCATTTCCTTCTCCATCTTTTAAATGAGTACAAGACAAATAAAATTTGGAAATTGTGGTGTTTAAATAGAAAGATAAATGTGAGCCCATACTCTTTTCAAACTACATCATATCTAATTTTGCCTCTAAAATGACCAAGAAAGGATGTTAGCCACTATCTGTATTCAAGTAAAGTTAACTGATGTTTGTTTCGACTAAAGGAAAACTATAATTTTTTGGAAAGGGCTCTAGGCAGAAAAACTCTAGCTGAGACAAGACATAATTGTATTGCCAGAGTTAAGACTGCTTGGAAAGATATTCTGCATAATGTTGGAATGGACAAAGGAGCTACTTAAAGAGACTTGCTCACCAAGTTCAAACCATTTAAGCAATTCAAAAATAACAATAATAATAATGCCATGAAAATCCAGCTGCTCTTAGTGAGGTTTTAAAAGATCAACTACTGTCAGATATGGTAAGGAGCAGGTATACAAGGATTTCTAATTTAGAGAAATTCTGCATGTTAATCAGCTTATGGTCATAAAATGTCGACAACAACTCCACAATTTGCTACCAGAGCCCAGACAGGAAAGAGGAAGAAGGATAATAGCGAAGGGCAACATCTTTCCCACAAAGTGGTTTTATGTTCTATGACTTCATTAAGAAAGCCACTCTCCACCTTTGAACTGCTCTTTGTTAAAGCATGGAAGGTTTTTCCCTACACTTTATGCAGCTGTAACTACAGAGATTTTTTTCCCCTGTTTTCCCCTTAGCATCTATAAAATTCTCAGGCAGGGTCTCTGGAATGAGAAGATAAATCTTTCTAGAAATAAATTCAATGTTGTAAATGGTGTCCTTCTCCTTTAGCGACCTAGGTTTTAAGTAGAGATTGCAGCTTTTCTGACATGATGGTTTTCTTTTCTTTCTTTCTTTTCTTTCTTTTTTTTTTTTGTATCATTAATTATGTATCAAGTCATTTAAAAGTAACTGTGCTGCACAGGTGCAGGAGGGCCAAGAGAAGCCACTCCGTGTTCAAGGTCAGGAGGGGCAGTGGTGAGGAGATACCCCTCATCCAATGTAAGGAGCAGTGGCTGCGCTTTGCTGGAGCAGCCATGAAGAGATACCCCACGTTCAAAATAAGAGAAACCCAAGTAAGACGGTAGGTGTTGCAAGAGGGTATCAGAGGGCAGACACATGGAAACCAAAATCACAGAAAACTAGTCAACTTAATCACACTAGGACCACAGCATTGTCTAACTCAATAAAACCAAGCCATGCCCTATGGGGCCACCAAAGATGGGCGGGTCATGGTGGAGAGGTCTGACAGAATGTGGTCCACTGGAGAAGGGAATGACAAATAATTTCAGTATTCTTGCCTTCAGAACCCCATGAACAGTATGAAAAGGCAAAATGATAGGATACTGAAATAGGAACTCCGCAGGTCAGTAGTTGCCCAATATGCTACTGGAGATCAGTGGAGAAATAACTCCAGAAAGAAAGAAGGGATGGAGCCAAAGCAAAAACAATACCCAGTTGTGGATGTGACTGGTGATAGAAGCAAGGTCTGATTGAGAGAGTCAGTTCCTAGGCAGGTTGATAGGGAGTCTAGGGGTCCCCAAGGAGAGAGGGGTCTGGAATTCTCAAGGAGGAAGAAAGGACAAACTTTTTTTCTTTCTCCACATTCCTTAGGATTATATAACAATAATGTATCCTGCCTAAGGACAGTCTTTGGATTCAACCTTCTGTTATCTTAAAATGTTAATTATGGGAGTAGACCTGGTCTTTACAAGGATGTATCTTGCCTAAGGACAGTGTTATCTTAAAATGTAAATTATGGGAGTAGGTCTGATGAGGTCTTTACAACCTCCAGATATTCTTTGGATTATATAAATTCATTGTTAACACTAGCAAGCGGGTACTCTTTCTGCCCCCTTCTGATGCCTATGTCAGAAGCTTTCTCTATCTCCTTTATACTTTAATAAAACTTTATTACACAAAAGCTCTGAGCGATCAAGCCTCGTCTCTGGCCCCGGATTGAATTCTTCTCCTCCGGGGGCCAAGAATCCCTGTGTATTCGCGTGATTCAACAACAACCTTTCATGATGCTGTAAAGAGCAATATTGCATAGGAACCTGGAATATCAGGTCCATGAATCAAGGCAAATTGGAAGTGGTCAACCAGGAGATGGCAAGAGTGAATGTTGACATTCTAGGAATCAGTGAGCTAAAATGGACTGGAATGGGTAAATTTAACTCAGATGACCATTATATCTACTACTGCGGGCAGAAATCCCTTAGAAGAAATGGAATAGCCATCATGGTCAACAAAAGAGTCCAAAATACAGTACTTCAATGCAATCTCAAAAACAACAGAATGATCTCTGTTTGTTTCCAAGGCAAACCACTCAATATCACAGTAATCTAAGTCTATGTCCCAAACAGTAATGCTGAAGAAGCTGAAGTTGAATGGTTCTATGAAAACCTACAAGAAGTTTTAGAACAAATACCTAAAAGTGATGTCCTTTTCATTATAGGGGACTGGAATGCAAAAGTAGGAAGTCTAGAAACACCTGGAGTAACAGGCAAATTTGGCCTTGGAATATGGAATGAAGCAGGGCAAAGGCTAATAGAGTTTGCCAAGAGAACACACTGGTCATAGAAAACACCCTCTTCCAACAACACAAGAGAAGACTCTACACATGGACATCACCAGATGGTCAACACCAAAATCAGACTGATTATATTCTTTGCCGCCAAAGATGGAGAAGCTCTATACAGTCAGCAAAAACAAGACCAGGAGCTGACTGTGGCTCAGACCATGAACTCCTTATTGCCAAATTCAGACTTAAATTCAAAAAAGTAGGGAAACCACTAGACCATTCAGGTATGACCTAAATCAAATCCCTTATGTTTATACAGTGGAAGTGAGAAATAGATTTAAGGGACTAGATCTGATAGATAGAGTGCCTGAAGAATTATGGAATGAGATTCATGACATTGTGCAAGAAACAGGGATCAAGACCATTCCCATGGAAAAGAAATGCAAAAAAGCACAATGGCTGTCTGGTGAGGCCTTACAAATAGCTGTGAAAAGAAGAGAAGCGAAAAGCAAAGAAGAAAAGGAAAGTTATAAGCATCTGAATGCAGAGTTCCAAAGAATAGCAAGAAGAGATAAGAAAAAGCCTTCCTCAGCCATCAATGCAAAGAAATAGAAGAAAACAACAGGATGGGAAGGACTAGAGATCTCTTCAAGAAAATTAGAGATACCAAGGGAACATTTCATGCAAAGATGGGCTTGATAAAGGACAGAAATGGTATGGACCTGATCTGGTCTTACATTTATATCTTTAATCCATTTTGAGTTTATTTTTGTGTATGGTATTAGAAAGTGTCCTTGTTTCATTCTTTTACAAGTGGATGACCACTTTTCCCAGCACCACTTGTTAAAGAGATTGTCTTTTCTCCATTGTATATTCTTGCCTCCTTTGTCAAAGATAAAGTGTCCATCAGATCAGATCAGTCACTCAGTCGTGTCTGACTCTTTGCAACCCCATGAATTGCAGCACGCCAGGCCTCCCCATCCATCACCAACTCTTGGAGTTCATCCAGACTCATGTCCATCGAGTCAGTGATGCCATCCAGCCATCTCATCCTCTGTCGTCCCCTTATCCTCCTGCCCCTAATCCCTCCCAGCATCAGAGTCTTTTCCAATGAGTCAGCTCTTCGCATGAGGTGGCCAAAGTACTGGAGTTTCAGCTTTAGCATCATGTCTTCCAAAGAAATTCCAGGGCTGATCTCCTTCAGAATGGACTGGTTGGATCTCCTTGCAATCCAAGGGACTCTCAAGAGTCTTCTCCAACACCACAGGTCAAAAGCATCAATTCTTCGGCACTCAGCCTTCTTCATAGTCCAACTCTCACATCCATACACGACTACAGGAAAAACCATAGTCTTGACTAGACGAACCTTTGTTGGCAAAGTAATGCCTCTGCTTTTGAATATGCTATCTAGGTTGGGCATAACTTTCCTTCCAAGGAGTAAGCGTCTTTTAATTTCATGGCTGTAATCACCATCTGTAGTGATTTTGGAGCCCAGAAAAATAAAGTCTGACACTGTTTCCACTGTTTCCCCATCTATTTCCCATGAAGTGATGGGACCAGATGCCATGATCTTCGTTTTCTGAATGTTGAGCTTTAAGCCAACTTTTTCACTCTCCACTTTCAATTTCATCAAGAGGCTTTTGAGTTCCTCTTCACTTTCTGCCATAAGGGTGTTGTCATCTGCATATCTGAGGTTATTGATATTTCTCCCAGCAATCTTGATTCCAGCTTGTGCTTTTTCCAGTCCAGCTTTTCTCATGATGTACTCTGCATATAAGTTAAATAAACAGGGTGACAATATACAGCCTTGACATACTCCTTTTCCTATTTGGAACCAGTCTGTTGTTCCATGCCCAGTTCTAACTGTTGCCTCCTGACCTGCATACAACTTTCTCAAGAGGCAGATGAGGTGATTTGGTATTCCCATCTCTTTCAGAATTTTCCACAGATAATTGTGATCCACACAGTCAAAGGCTTTGGCATAGTCAATAAAGCAGAAATAGATGTTTTTCTGGAACTCTCTTGCTTTTTCGATGATCCAGCAGATGTTGGCAATTTGATCTCTGGTTCCTCAGCCTTTTCTAAAACCACTTTGAACTTCTGGAAGTTCACATTTCACGTATTGCTGAAGCCTGGCTTGGAGAATTTTGAGCATTACTTTACTAGCGTGTGAGATGAGTGCAATTGTGCAGTAGTTTGAGCATTCTTTGGCATTGCCTTTCTTTGAGATTGGAATGAAAACTGACCTTTTCCAGTCCTGTGGCCACTGGCTGAGTTTTCCAAATTTGCTGGCATATTGAGTGCAGTACTTTCACAGCATCATCTTTCAGGATTTGGAATAGCTCAACTGGAATTCCATCACCTCCACTAGCTTTGTTCGTAGTGATGCCTTCTAAGGCCCACTTGACTTCACATTCCAGGATGTCTGGCTCTAGGTCAGTGATCACACCATCGTGATTATCTGGGTCATGAAGATCTTTTTTGTACAGTTCTTCTGGGTATTATTGCCATCTCTTCTTAATATCTTCTGCTTCTGTTAGGTCCATACCATTTCTGTCCTTTATCGAGCTGATCTTTGCATAAAATATTCCTTTGGTATCTCTGATTTTCTTGAAGAGATCCCTAGTCTTTCCCATTCTGTTGTTTTCCTCTATTTCTTTGCATTGATCGCTGAAGAAGGCTTTCTTATCTCTTCTTGCTATTCTTTGGAACTCTGCATTCAGATGTTTATATCTTTCCTTTTCTCCTTTGCTTTTCACTTCTCTTCTTTTCACAGCTATTTGTAAGGCCTCCCCAGACAGCCATTTTGCTTTTTTTGCATTTCTTTTCTATGGGAATGGTCTTGATCCCTGTCTCCTGTACAATGTCATGAACCTCATTCTATAGTTCATCAGGCACTCTATCTATCAGATCTAGGCCCTTAAATCTATTTCTCACTTCCACTGTATAATCATAAGGGATTTGATTTAGGTCATACCTGAATGGTCTAGTGGTTTTCCCTACTTTCTTGAATTTAAGTCTGAATTTGGCAATAAGGAGTTCATGGTCTGAGCCACAGTCAGCTCCTGGTCTTGTTTTTGCTGACTGTATAGAGCTTCGCCATCTTTAGCTGCAAAGAATATAATCAATCTGATTTCAGTGTTGGCCATCTGGTGATGTCCATGTGTAGAGTCTTCTCTTGTGTTGTTGGAAGAGGGTGTTTGTTATGACCAGTGCATTTTCTTGGCAAAACTCTTATCAGTCTTTGCCCTGCTTCATTCCATATTCCAAGGCCAAATTTGCCTGTTACTCCAGGTGTTTCTTGACTTCCTACTTTTGCATTCCAGTCCCCTATAATGAAAAGGACATCTTTTTTGGGTGTTAGTTCTAAAAGGTCTTGTAGGTCTTCATAGAACCGTTCAACTTCAGCTTCTTCAGCGTTACTCGTTGGGGCATAGATTTGGATTACTGTGATATTGAATGGTTTGCCCTGGAAACGGACAGAGATCATTCTGTTGTTTTTGAGATTGCATTGAAGTACTGCATTTCGGACTCTTTTGTTGACCATGATGGCCACTCTATTTCTTCTGAGGTATTCCTGCCCACAGTAGTAGATATAATGGTCATCTGAGTTAAATTCACCCACTCCAGTCCATTTCAGTTCGCTGATTCCTAGAATGTCGAAATTCACTCTTGCCATCTCTTGTTTGACCACTTCCAATTTTCCTTGATTCATGGACCTGACATTCCAGGTTCCTATGCAATATTGCTCTTTACAGCATCGGACCTTGCATCTATTACCAGTCACATCCATAGCTGGGTATTGTTTTTGCTTTGGCTCCATCCCTTCTTTCTTTCTGGAGTTATTTCTCCACTGATCTCCAGTAGCATATTGGGCACCTACTGACGTGGGGAGTTTCTCTTTCAGTATCCTATCATTTTGCCTTTTCATACTGTTAATGGGCTTCTCAAGGCAAGAATACTGAAGTGGTTTGCCATTCCCTTCTCCAGTGGACCACATTCTGTCAAATCTCTCCACCATGACCCACCCGGTGTCCATAGGTGCATGGATTTGTCTCTGGGCTTCCTATTTTGTTCCATTGATCTATGGTTCTGTCTTTGTGCCAGTACCATACTGTCTTGATGACTGTTGCTCTGTAATATAGCCTGAAGTCAGGCAGGTTGATTCCTCCTGTTCCATTCTTCTTTTTCAAGATTGCCTTAGCTATTCGAAATTTTTTGTATTTCCATACAAATTGTGAAATTATTTGTTCTAATTCTCTGATAAATACCATTGGTAGCTTGACACGATTGCATTGAATCTATAGATTGTTTTGGGTAGTATACTCATTTTCACTATATTGATTCTTCCAATCAATGAACACAGTATATTTCTTCATCTATTTGTGTCATCTTTGATTTCTTTCATCATTGTTTTATAGTTTTCTATATATAGGTCTTTTGTTTCTTTAGGTAGATTTATTCCTAAGTATTTTATTCTTTTCCTTGCAATGGTAAATCGAACTTTTTCATTATTTCTCTTTCTGTTTTCTCATTGTTAGTGTATGGGAATGCGAGGGATTTCTCTGTGTTAATTTTATATCCTGCAACTTTACTATATTCATGGATTAGCTCTAGTAATTTTCTGGTGGAGTCTTTAGGGTTTCTATATAGAGGATCATGTCATCTGCAAATAGTTTTACTTCTTCTTTTCCAATCTGGATTCCTTTTATTTCTTTTTCTGCTCTGATTGCTGTGGCTAAAACTTCTGAAACTATGTTGAATAGTAGTGGTGAGAGTGGGCATCCTTGTCTTGTTCCTGACTTTAGGGGAAATTATTTCAATGTTTCACCATTGAGGATAATGTTTGCTGTGGATTTATCATATATGGCTTTTATTATGTTGAGGTATGTTCCTTCTATGCCTGCTTTCTGGAGGGTTTTTTTTTTATCATAAATGGATGTTGAATTTTGTCAAAGGCTTTCTCTGCATCTATTGAGATAATCATATGGTTTTTATCTTTCAATTTGTTACTGTGGTGTATCACATTGATTGATTTGTGAATATTGAAGAATCCTTGCATCCCTGTGATAAAGCCCACTTGGTCATGATGTATGATCTTTTTAATATGTTGTTGGATTCTGTTTGCTAGAATTTTGTTAAAGATTTTTGTATCTATGTTCATCAGTGATATTGGCCTGTAGTTTTCTTTTTTGTGTGTGGCATATTTGTCTGGTTTTGGTATTAGGGTGATGGTGGCCTCATAGAATGAGTTTGGAAGTTTACATTCCTCTGCAGTTTTCTGGAAGAGTTTGAGTAGGATAAGTGTTAGTTCTTCTCTAAGTTTTTGGTAGAATTCAGATGTGAAGCCATCTGGTCCTGGACTTTTCTCTGTTGGAAGATTTCTGATTACAGTTTTGATTTCTGTGCTTGTGATGGATCTGTTAAGATTTGCTAATTCTTCCTGGTTCAGTTTTGGAAAGTTATACTTGTAAGAATTTGTCCATTTCTTCCAAATTGTCCATTTTATTGGCATTTAGTTGCTGATAGTAGTCTCTTATGATCCTTTGTATTTCTATGTTGTCTGTTGTTATTTCTCCATTTCCATTTCTAATTTTGTTGATTTGATTCTTCTGTCTTTTTTTCTTGATGAGTCTGGTGAATGGTTTGTCTATTTTATTTATCTTCTCAAAGAACCAGCTTTTAGCTTTGTTGATTTTTGCTATGGTCTTCTTTGTTTCTTTTGAATTTATTTCTGCCCTAATTTTTATGATTTATTTCCTTCTAGTAACACTGGGGTGCTTCATTTCTTCTTTTTCTAGTTGCTTTAGGTGTAGAGTTAGGTTATTTATTTGATTTCTCTCCTGTTTATTGAGGTAGGCTTGTATTTCTATGAACCTTCCCCATAGCATTTCTTTTACTGAATCCCATAGGTTTTGGGTTGTTATGTTCTCATTTTCATTTGTTTCTATGCATTTTTTGATTTCTTTTTTTATTTCTTCTGTGATCTGTTGGTTATTCAGAAGTGTGTTGTTTAGTCTCCATATGTTTGTATTTTTAATAGTTTTTTTTCCCCTGTAGTTGACATCTAATCTTACCATATTGAGATCAGAAAAGATGCTTGAGATGATTTCAACTTTTTGAATTTACTAAGGCTAAACTTATGGCCCAGAATGTGGTCTATCCTGGAGAAGGTTCCATGTGCATTTGAGAAAAAGGTGAAATTCATTGTTTTAGGGTGAAATGTCCTATAGTTATCAGTTAGGTCTGACTGGTCCATTGTATCATTTAAAGTTTGTGTTTCCTTGATAATTTTCTGTTTAGTTGATCTATTCATTGGTGTGAGTAGGGTATTAAAGTCTCCCACTATTATTGTGTTACTGTTAATTTCTCCTTTCACACTTGTTAGCATTTGCCTTACGTATTGTGGTGCTCCTATGTTGGGTCCATATATATTTATAATTGTTATATCTTCTTCTTAGATTGATCTTTTGATCATTGTGCGGTGTCCTTCTTTGTCTCTTTTCATGGACTTTATTTCAAAGCCTATTTTATCTGATATGAGTATTGTTACTCCTGCTTTCTTTTGGTCTCCATTTGCATGAAATATCTTTCTCCAACCCTTCACTTTCAGTCTGTATGTGTCCCTAGGTTTGAGGTGATCTCTTGTAGACAGCATATATAGGGGTCTTGTTGTTGTATCCATTCAGCCAGTCTTTGTCTTTTGGTTGGGACATTCAACCCATTTACATTTAAGGTAATTATTGATAAGTATGATCCCATTTCCATTTACTTTGTTGTTTTGGGTTTGAGTTTATAAACCTTTTTTGTGTTTCCTGTCTAGAGAAGATCCTTTAGCATTTGTTGAAGAGCTGGTTTGGTGGTGCTGAATTCTCTGAGCTTTTGCTTGTCTGTAAAGCTTTTGATTTCTCCTTCATATTTGAATGAGATCCTTGCTGGGTATGGTAATCTGGGTTGTAGGTTTTTCTCTTTCATCACTCTACTGCCATTCCTTTCTGGCTTGAAGAGTTTCTACCAAAAGATCAGCTATTATCCTTATGGGGATCCCCTTGTGGGTTATTTACTGTTCTTTCCCTTGCTGCTTTTAATATTTATTCTTTGTTTGATCTTCGTTAATTTGATTAATATGTATCTTGGGGTGTTTTGCCTTGGGTTTATCCTGTTTGGGACTCTGTGGGATTCTTGGACTTAAGTGGCTATTTCCTTCCCCATTTTAGGGAAGTTTTCAACTATTATCTCCCCAAGTATTTTCTCATGGCCTTTCTTTTTATCTTGTTCTTTTGGAACTCCTATGATTCAAATGTTGGGGCGTTTAACATTGTCCCAGAGGTCTCTGAGGTTGTCCTCATTTCTTTTAATTCTTTAATATTTTTTCCTCTCTGCTACATTTATTTCCACCATTCTATCTTCCACCTCATCTATCCTATCTTCTGCCTCAGTTATTCTACTGTTGGTTCCCTCCAGAGCACTTTTGATCTCAGTTATTGCATTATTCATAATTGATTGACTCTTTTTCATTTCTGCTAGGTCCTTGTTAAACTTTTCTTGCATCTTCTTAATCCTTGCCTCCAGACTATCTGTAACTCCATTTTGTTTTCAAAAAATTTGAATCATTTTTATTATCATTATCCTGAATTCTTTTTCAATTAGACTCCCTATCTCCTCCTCTTTTGTTTGGTTTGGTGGGCTTTTATCACGTTCCTTTGCCTGCTGAATATTTCTCTGCTGTTTCATCTTGTTTAGGTTTCTGTGTTTGGGGTGGACTTTCTGTATGCTGTAAGTTTGTGGTTCCTCTTTATGGTGGAGGTTCCTCCCAGTGGGTGAGGTTGAACGAGTGGCTTGTCAAGGTTTCCTGGTTAGGGAAGCTTGCGTCAGTGTTCTGGTGGGTGGAGCTGGATCTCTTCTCTCTGGAGTGCAAGGAAGTGTCCAGTAGTGAGTTTTGAGGTGTCTATGGGTTTGGTGTGACTTTTTGCCACCTGTATTTTTGTGCTCAGGGTTATGTTCCTGCTTTGTTGGGGAATTAGTTTGGTATGTCTTACTCTGAAACTTGTTAGCTCCTGGGTGGAGCTTGGTTTTGGTGTAGGTATGGAGGCTTTTGGATGAGCTCTTGTTGATTAATGTTCCCTGGAATCAGGAGTTTTATGGTGTTCTCAAGTTTTGGATTTAAGCCTCCTGCCTCTGGCTTTCAGTCTTATTCTTACAGTAGCCTCAAGACTTCTCCATCCATACAGCACCAATGATAAAACATCTAGGTTAATGGTGAAAAGATTCTCCACAGTGGGAGGCACCCAGAGAGGTTCATAGAGTTACATGAAGAAGAGGGAGGAGGAAGATATAGGTGACCAGGAGGAGAGAAGGGGGAAACAAAAGGGGAGAGAGCAATCTAGCCAGTAATCAATTCCTTATTTGCTCTCCACAGTGTGGAACACTCAGAGAGGTTCGCAGAGTTCCATAGAGAAGAGAAGAGGGAGGAAGGAGATTGAGGTGACCAGGAGGATAGGAGGGGGAGTCAAAAGGAGAGAGACCAGTCTAGCCTGTGATCAGTTCACTAAGTGTTCTCCACAGCCTGGAACACCCAGAGAGATTAACAGAGTTAAGTAGAGAAGTGAAGTGGGAGGTAGGAGATAGAGGTGACCTCAGGGAAAAAAAGGAAAGTCAAAAGGGGAGAGAGCAATCAAGCCAGTAATCACACTCCTAAGTAAAAATGGGTACTGAAGATTGGATTCTTAAAGGTACAGAATTGATAAAAAAAAAAAAAAAAAAAAACCAAAAAGCAAAGATTAACAATCTAGAGTAGAGGTTAGACTCTCAAAAATACAATATTAAAAAAAAAAAAATGAAATCACAAAAGTTATAAAATATATATACGTGAAGTTTGCTTTAAAAATAGGGTCTTTTTTTGCAAGGTAATAGTAGGTTTTAAAAATGAAAATTAAAGGAGTAATAAAGAACTTAAAAAATAATAAAAATGATAATAGTAAAATATATCTGGGAATTTCTCTGGAGCTGTTGAGGGTGGTGTAGGGTCACTTCAGTTTCAGATAGTTTCTTGTTCCAGCTTATACTTCTTCTCAAGGTCTATAGGTCCCTTCCAATGTTGCCAGTGCTAACTACAGGGTTTTCATCTGTTTCACCCATCTCTTCCAAAGCCATTCCCTCTCTTTGTTTATTTTGGCTCCCTCTGTTTGCAAGTCTCTTCAGTACCTAACTTCCACCCTGACATAAGGGGGCGAAGGTGGTCATTAATTTAGGCTCACTTGTTCAATTGTGCTGTGGGGAGGGAGAAACACTGCAAATAAATATCACTGGCATGTGTGGGGAGTGCTTGCAGTGTCTGGGCCACATTGGATATGCCCGGGCTCACAGCATGTGTGCTTTCCTGGTCTACACTGCTCAGGCTCCAGGTTGCTCTCCTGGGAACTAAGGCGGGCCCTGGGTTGCGTGCACTTCCCAGGTCTAAGCCGCTGAAGTTCAAGTTCTTGGGTACTCCACAAAGGCCAGACTTGGTTGGGCTTATGTTTTGTGCCCTTCCCAGGTCCGAGCAGCTCGGGCAACTAGGTGCTTGGAGAGCACACTCTCCGCAGGTGCAGTGCATCTTATCACCTCCCCAGTCCCCGCCAACAGTTTCCTGGGTGCATAGCTGGAGTGCCGCTGCCTCAGGTGTGCCATATGTCTCCTCTGGGGAGCTGATCTCTGGCTGCGACCCTCCTGGCAGATGTCAACCATCCAGGATCCCAGGAAGATTTGCAGTTTGGTAGGGGATGTTATCTCTGGGGCCAAGTTTGCCCTTAGCCTTCCGAATCTTGTCGGCCGCCGATCTCCCTGCCTCCTGTGGGGGATGGGCCGGGCTGCAGCCGGCTAGCTCTCCTCTGGTATTCACTCAATCCTTTGTTCTGTGAGTGGCCCTGACAGTGCCTTCAGTTCAATTCAGTTCAGTCGCTCAGTCGTGTCCAACTCTTTGTGACCCCATGAACTGCAGCAAGCCAGGCCTCCCTGTCCATCACCATCTCCCGGAGTTCACTCAAATTCACGTCCGTTGAGTTGGTGATGCCATCCAGCCATTTCATCCTCTGTTGTCCCCTTCTCCTCCTGCCCCCAATCGCTCCCAGCATCAGAGTCTTTTCCAATGAGTCAACTCTTTGCATGAGGTGGCCAAAGTACTGGAGTTTCAGCTTTAGCATCATTCCTTCCACAGAAATCCCAGGGCTCATCTCCTTTAGAATGGACTAGTTGGATCTCCTTGCAGTCCAAGGGACTCTCAAGAGTCTTTTCCAACACCACAGGTCAAAAGCATCAATTCTTCGGCACTCAGCCTTCTTCACAGTCCAACTCTCACATCCATACATGACCACTGGAAAAACCATGGCCTTGACTAGATGGACCTTTGTTGGCAAAGTAATGTCTCTGCTTTTGAATATGCTATCTAGGTTGGGCATAACTTTCCTTCCAAGGAGTAAGCGTGTTTTAATTTCATGGCTGCAGTCACCATCTGCAGCGATTTTGGAGCCCCCAAAAATAAAGTCTGACACTGTTTCCCCATCTATTTCCCATGAAGTGATGGGACCAGATGCCATGATCTTCATTTTCTGAATGTTGAGCTTTAAGCCAACTTTTTCACTCTCCTCTTTCACCTTCATCAAGAGGCTTTTGAGTTCCTCTTCACTTTCTGCCATAAGGGTGGTGTCATCTGCATATCTGAGGTGATTGCTATTTCTCCCCACAATCTTGATTCCAGCTTGTGCTTCTTCCAGCCCAGCGTTTCTCATGATGTACTCTGCATATAAGTTAAATAAGCAGGGAGGGTTAAAGCTTTTCGCAAGAAAGGTCTGTCTCTCTCTCTTTCCTCCTTTTATTTTTTTTTTCCCCCTCTCTCTCTGGCTATCCCAAGGTTTGGGTTGCTATCTCACATTAGCTCCCTCAGATTGCCCTCAAGGCATTCAGACCCAGTCTTTACCCTAAGCAATGCAGCTAGTGCCTGCCTGTTCAGCCCCCGCTTGCTGGTGGCAGATGCAAATGTCTGGGCTACTTCTTTTCTGGTGGTTGCAGTTAGGTGTATAATCTGTGGGGGTTATTTATTTATTCCCCCCACCCCAGTTATGTTGCCTTCTGAGATTCCAAAACTCCTCACAAACCCGTCGGTGAGAGGGTTTCCTGGTGTTTGGAAACTTCTCCTCTTGTATAACTCCCTCCCTGGGACAGCTCTCCATCCCTAATTCTTCTATCTTTTTATCTTTTATATTTTGTCCAACCTCCTTTCAAAGACAATGGGCTGCCTTTAATGGGTGCTTGGTGTGCTCCACCAGCATTCAGAAGTTGTTTTGTGGTATTTTCTCAGCATTCAAATGATCTTTCGATGAATTTGTAGGGGAGAAAGTGGTCTCCCTGTTTTATTCCTCCACCATCTTAGGTAAGTCAATGGTTTTATTTTCTGAGAAAGCTTCTGTTTTCAAGTAAATAGTTTTGGTGCAGGCTAACTTGACCATTTTGCTCATTGAATACTACCCTATGATAGACAATACTGAAGTTGTCATTTTCTAAGCTATGGTAATTTGTTTCAGTTGTAATTGTTTCAACTTTTAAAAAAACTTTTACTTTACTTTAAAAGTTATGTGTGCTGCTGCTGCTGCTAAGTCACTTCAGTCGTGTCCGACTCTATGTGACCCCATGGACGGCAGCCCACCAGACTCCACCATCCCTGGTATTCTCCAGGCAAGAACACTGGAGTAGGGTGCCATCACCTTCTCCAAAAGTTATATATATAGGGTTATATATAAAGTTATATATATATATATATATATATATAGAGAGAGAGAGAGAGAGAGAGAGAGAAACTTCCCAGATGATGCTACTGGTAAAGAACCTGCCTGCCAATGCAGGAGACATAAGAGACCTCAGTTTGATCCCTGGGTCAGGAAGAGCCCCTGAAGGAGGTCATGGAAGCCCACTCTAGTATTCTTACCTGGAGAATCCCATGGACAGAGGAGCCTGGCAGGCTACCTTCCATAGGGTCGCAAAGAGTCAAACACAACTGAGTGACTAAGCGCATGCACACACACACATACACATATATGAAGTTTTTCATAACATTTTAAAAAACTAATGGTGTTGCTGGAAATATGGAATAGATATAGTTCTCCTATTCTTCCCATTAAATAGAAATTTTAAAATCCTGAGATTATATATAAAATAAACATAAGCAGACTATGAAAGTGGGCCAGTATAAGGCAGGCCAGCTGAGGACACAGGACTCCATTAAACACAGTGATATAGTCCCTAGTTTTTTCTTTTTCTTTTTCTTTTCTTTTTTTTTTTTGTCTCAAACATCCTACACGAAGTAATATCAACCTGAAAACCAAAAACCTGGAAACATGAACAGATGCAGACAAGAAAATCCCCAAGACAAGCCTTCTCTCTTTAGCCAAAAGTACATAAAAAGACACCCTGACAAGAAAGAGAGCTTTCAGATAATAATCACTCTACCCCAAAGGCATCAGAAAACAAAAAAGGCACACATCTGAAAGGAAAGAATAAACTGTTCCTGTTTGCAATGATGTGATAGTCTACATACATAATAATAAACTGATTGAACTAGTAAGGGTGTTCATCAAGATCTCAAGATATAAGATAAACACAAAAATCAGATTATAGATTTTTGTGTTTATCTTATATAAACACAAAAATCAGTATATAGATTTCTATATACTAGCTATGAATACATAGGCACTAAAATTAAGAACCCAGTACTATTTACAATTATTTTAGTAAATAAAAATACTTACATATAAATCCAATAAAACATGTATATGGCCTATGTGCTAAACAATACAATGAAGACCTATACATGGAGATACATAACATGCTTGTATTTTGAAAGATTCAATATAGCAAAGATGCCAATTCTCCCCATAATTGATATGCAGGTTTTATGCAATTTCTAGTAATACTTCAGCAAAATTATTTTGCAGATAAGGACATTATTCTAAAAAATATATGAAAAAGCAAAGAAACTGAAATTTCTAAAAAAAATTTGAAAACACAGGTAACTTTGGATGAGTTACTCTCCACAGTTTCAAGATTTATTATACAGCTACATATATGAAGATATGTAGTATTGATGACTAAACAATGATAAGGAATAGAGAATGAACTCATATAGATATGCCCAACTTATTTTTTAATCAAAAGAAGGAAGATAACATTTCAAGAAATGATGTTACAGCAATATTAGACAAGTAAAAAAAAAAAAAAGGGAAACTCAACCTATTTCTCACATTTTAAAAAATCCTTAAAATGGATCATAAAGTGAAATGTAAAATATAAAGCCATAAAGGTTTTAGAAAAATTTAAGAGCAAAATTGCAGCATCTAAAGCTAGTCAAGGAATTCCTTAACCTTGACATGAAAAGTATGAACCACGAAGGGAAAAGCAGATAAGTCAGACTTCACCAAAACTTGTAACATTTTCTCTATGAAAGACTGTTAAAAAGCTCCCAACTGGAAGAAACTGTAAGTGACATATCTGACAAAGTACTAATATCTAGAAAATATGAAGAATTTTCAAAACTTGATATTAAAGAAGTATACCACCAAGATAGTAGAATAAGAAGCCCTGTAGCCATGTTCCCCTATACAGTAATAGACTCAACAAGGATATGTGGACCAAGTTGCTTTGTGAAACCTCTGGAATCCACTTATGAGGTTGCAGAACCTCAGGTGAGAGCAAAGCCAAGAAAACTTGGTCAAAGCATAGGAAAAGTTACTGCATTTTGCCCATTCTGGCTTCACCTCTTCCCCAGCAGTACAGTGCCATTTGAGAGAGAGCTCCCAAATCCCAGGTTTTCCCTTAGGAGAGACAAAGAAGAGTGGAATGTGCACTCAACATTCTGGATTTTAGGGGACTGCCCAAGTAACTGGCTTTATTTCATCTAACTTGAATGCTGCTGGAAACTGGTATGCTTTGGAATGCAGATTGGGGCCAATGAGAACAAAGTCAAGTCATACAGCTGTTTTTACCACCAGAGGGACTGCAATACTGTAGACAGGTACAAAAGGCAAGAGATTAGCAGAGACCAACTTCTTTAACTTGGAAATTGCACACACAAGCTCAGAAAAACCGCATTCCCAGAAAAGGTTTGGGGGTTCCTCAGAATCTCTAGCCAAACTGGTGGGTGAAGTTTTTCCCACGTGTGGAGCCAGATTATAAAGAAGGGGAGAAACAATCGTTTTCTCAGATGCCCCAATCTCAACAGAGACCACAAAGCACATAAAGAAACAGAGAAACATGGCCCAATGAAAGGAACAAAATACTTTCTAGAAACCAACCCTAAAGAAACTGATTTATGAATTACCTAAGAAAAAATGTGAGATAGAAATTTTAAATATCTTCAGTGAACTGAAAGAGAGCAAAGATGGGCAATTAAGGAAATAAAAAAAAATGATCAAATAGCAAAATGAGATTATCAGCAAAGAGATAAAAACTATTTTTAAAAATTCAAGCGGATTAATTGGGAACTGAAAAATATAGTAACTAAACTGAAAAATGCATTTTAGAGCTTCAACAGCAAACTTGATCAAGCAAAAGCATAAGAAAGAATCAGTTGTCTTGAAGACATGTCATTTAAAAATATTGAGTCAGAGGAGCAATATCAAAAAAGAATGAAGCAAAGGAGATCCAAAAGAACTTATGTGACACCATTAACCAAAAAGTTCATTGCATCTACCCACCTTACTCTCCTCCTTCGCAGGACAATGCAGAATAATTGGGAGAAAACTCCCAACTTCTGGCTTCTTTCTCAGTCAGTCAGTTCAGTCGCTCAGTCATGTCTGATTCTTTGTGACCCCGTGAACTGCAGCATGCCAGGCCTCCCTGTCCATCACCAACTCCCGGAGTCCACCCAAACCCATGTCCATTGAGTCAGTGATGCCATCCAGCCATCTCACCCTCTGTCGTCCCCTTCTCCTCCTGCCCCCAGTCCCTCCCAGCATCAGAGTCTTTGCCAGTGAGTCAGCTCTTCACACCAGGTGGCCAAAGTATCGGAGTTTCAGCTTCAACATCGGCCCTTCCAATGAACACCCAGGACAGATCTCCTTTAGGATGGACTAGTTGGATCTCCTTACAGTCCAAGGACTCTCAAGAGTCTTCTCCAACACCACCGTTCAAAAGTATCAATTCTTTGGCACTCAGCTTTCTTCATAGTCCAATTCTGACATCCATACATGACCACTGGAAAAACCATAGCCTTGGCTAGATGGATCTTTGTTGACAAAGTAATGTCTCTGCTTTTTAATATGCTGTCTATGTTGGTCATAACTTTTCTTCCAAGGAGTAAGCGTCTTTTAATTTCATGGCTGCAATCACCATCTGCAGTGATTTTGGAGCCCAGAAAAATAAAGTTGCCACTGTTTCTACTGTTTCCCCATCTATTTGCCATAAAGTGATGGGAAGCAGGTATGCATTAGTGTACATGCTTTCTGGGGTTATGTTTTCTGTCTCACTTGATTCAGAGAGCTGAAAGGAACAGAGACAAAAGTTGAATGCCAGCTTGGGGGCTTCTGAAAACAAAGCCTAGCCCCAAAGCTTGTTACAGTAACAGGGAGATTGCAGTAACACAGATAGACACCAGGTGGAAGAGATTATGGGCTCATGAGAACAGCGCAAACCTCTTCAACAGGGAATTTACTTACAAGCTCAGTAAAGACACATTCCAGAAAATGTTAAGGAGGCCTTCAAAATCTCTAGCCATGCTTATTTGTTAAGGTCTTCCTTTGTATGAAGCCAGGAGAAGGAAAAGTGGCTAGTTTTTCAAATTCCCAAACCTCAGTAAAAAATTTTAAATTATAAAGAAACAGCAAAACATGGCCCAAACAAGTGAGCAAAATATATCATTTACCTAAGAATTGAAAATAATTATCTTAAAGATGATAAATGAGCTTAAAGAAAGCACAGATAGACAACTAAATGAAATTAAGGAAATAACAGATGAATGAAATAAAAAAGAGACAACAACTATGAAACATAACTAAATAAAAATTTGGGAAAAATATAAAAAAATAAAAGTTGATAGTCCATTGGACCTGCCTTAAAAGAAGAGCTAAAATATAAGTAAAATTGACCAGTTGTTATGTAGATTAATAAATAAGAAAGGACTCACATAATTAATATAGATATGAGAGAAGGGACATTATAACTAGTGCTACAGAAATAAGAGGGATTATAAGAGACTATAATGAACAACTACATGCCAACTAGTTAGACAAGCTAGAAGAAATTAATATAAGTCTAAAAACGTAAAAACTACCAATACTGAACCATAAAGAAATAAAATTATAAACAGGCCAATATATTAAGGAGATTGAATTAGAAATTTAAAACTTCCTCCAAACAACAAAAATTCCTGGATAAGATGGCTTTACTGAAGAATTCTACCAAATGTTTAAAGAATTTAACATCAATCCTTTGCAAATCCTTTCCAGAAATTGAAGAGAACATTTCCAAACTTATTTTATGAGGCCAGCATTACACTGACACCAAATCCAGATAAAGACTCTAAAAGTAAACGACAGACCAATTCCTCTGATGGATATGGATGAAAACATACTGAACAAAATATAAGCAAAGGAATCCAAAGACCTATTAAAGAAGTAGAATTACTGCATGTAATACAACGTGGGCTCAAGATATGAAAACCAATGTAATGTGTTCCATTGCTAATATGGTCTACCACATTAACAGAATAATGGATGAAAATTACGGTATCACCTCAAAAGATGCAGAAAAAGCATTTGAAATTTTTCAATATTTTATGTCATGGAAAGACTAAACTAACCCCTAGAAATATAAAGAAACTACCATAACATTTAAAAAGCCGTATCTGGAAAGCCCACTGCTGACAAATGTTCTTCCTCTAAGATCAGAAATACCAACCATCCCACTCTCACCACTTATATTCAATATAGTATTAGAAGTCCTAGCCAGAGCAGTTAGTTAAGAAGAACAGATAAAAGACATCCAAATGAGAAAGCGAGATGCAAAATTATCTTAGTTTGCAAATGACATGATCTTATATATGGAAAATTTTATTTCCATACATACATACATACACACACACATATGCAACCTGTTAGAAAACACAAAACCTATTAGAACTAATACATTTAGCAAATTTGCAGGTACAAAATCAACATGCAAAAGCTTTTGTGTTTCTATATACTAACAATAAACAATTCATAAAGTAAATTAAGAAAACATTTCCATTTACAATATAATCAAAATAATGCAATGTATGTGCTGTGCTGTGTGCTAAGTTACTTCAGTCATGTGAAAATAAAAATAAAATTCTACTGATTCAATGTCATCTCCATTAAAATTTCAATGGCAATTTTTATAGAAATAGAAAAAACCCTAAATTTCAGGATTTAAGGAACCTCAGGGACTTAGACAGCCAAGCAATCTTAAAAAAAAAAGAGGAACCAAGTTGGAAGCCTCAAACTTCCTGATTTCAAAACATATTACCAAATTACAATAATCAAAATAGTGATTCTGGCATAAAGAGGTGCATGAAGAATAGACCAGAATAGACAGTCCAGAAATAAACTTTTGTTTATATAATACATATATTTTATGTATTATGTTTATATAATTATGTTTATATAATTCAATAAGGTGCCAAGACCATACAGTGGAGAAGAAAATATTCTTACAAATAGTTTTGGGACAATTGAACAAGAAAATAGTTTTTTGATAGAGATTGTAATAAATTGGAAGTATGGACACTACAGCAATACTAAATATTCCAACTTATGAACATGGGATATCTTTCCATTTATTTGTGTTCTCTTTAATTCATTTTAGCAATGGCTTGCCATCTTCAGGGTACAAGACTTTCATCTCTTTAGTTAAGTTTATCCTCAGTATTGTATTGTTTGGGAACTTTCTAGTGGCACTCGTGGTAAAAAAAAAAACCTGCCTGCCAATGCAGGAGACATAAGTAGACAGGGGTGTGATCCCTGGGTAGTGAGGATCTCCTGAAGAAGGAAATAGCAACTTACTTCAGTATTCTTGCCTGGAGAATCCCATGGACAGAGGAGCCTGGCAGGCTACAGCCCATCAGGTCACTAAGAGTCCGAATGACTGATACGACTTAGCATACAGCACAGCACATTTTATTATTTTGATTATATTGGAAGCAAACCAAATATCCATTGATGGATGAATGGATAAAGAAAATGTGGTATATGCATACAAAAACATGTTATTCAGCCTTGAAAAGAAAGGAAATTATTACATATGTTATGAAATGAATGAACCTCGAGGACATTATGTTAAGTATGAATAAGGTAAACCAGTTGCAAAAGGACAAATACTGTCTGATTCTAGTTACATAATGTGTCAAAAGTAATCATGTTCATTATAGTATATGAGTTAGATCTCAATAAAGATGTTAAAATAAACAAGAAAAAATTCATAAAACCAGAAAGTAGAATACTGATTACCAGGGGCTTACAGAGAGGTAAATGGAAATATTTTTCAAACGGTACAGAATTTCAGTTTTGCAAGATGAAAAATTTACAGAAACATATTGCACAAGAATGCAAATATACTTACTCCCAATAAATTGTATATTTGAAATGTTATGATGATAAATATTACGGCATTTCTTTTGCCAAAATTTAACATAAAAGTAAATTAAATAAAAATATAGAGAGAACTTATGTGTCTGGAAAAAATCAACATTAAAAAAACAAAAAATCCAATTAGAACATAGTCTATAGACATAAAGAGATATTCTACTAAAGAACAAATGACATGGTAAATAAGCACATAAAAGTATACATAACATTATAATAAGCCATTAATGATATGTTGCCATGCACTATTTGAGATGGTTCATGGTAACAAAATAAATAATTAGTAACAATACCAAAAACTAGCAAGGATGCGAAGTGAGTGTATTACTCATGCATTGCTCATATTGATAGAAATGTAAATAATACAGCTATTCTATTAAGTAGTTTGACAAAAAGCTAAAGTTAAGTTACTATCTAAAAAGTAAACATGAAACAGCAATTGTATTTCTCAGCAATTTTGTCTTAAAAAAATAGACTTTTAGACACACAAATACCTGTAAGTACATGTGTATAATGCCTTTATTTGGAATAACTAAAAACTAGAAATAGCCCTGTTGTTCTTCAATGGGTAAATGATGCTCCTGTAGTTTTTGCCTATCATGGGACACTACTCAGATATCAAAAGAAAGAACTGCTTACTGATATTTACAATCTGCATGAATCATCAATGAATTACACTGAGTGGAAAAAGGCAGGCTCAAATGATTGCATACTGTGTGATTCTATATATATAATATTCTGAAATGAGAAAAATATAAAAATGGAGAACATATAAGTCATTACCAAGGATTAAGAAGAAGGTGGAGGACAGAAAGGAAGTGGTCATGAATATGAAAGGCAACATGAGGGATCCTTGTGGAGGTGGAAATATCCCATATCTTGAATGTCAGTGTCATTATTCTGCTCTGATATCATATTTTAGTTTTACAAAAAGATACAACAATTCTAAACATTTATGCACCTAGTAATAGAGCTCCAAAATACCTGAGGGAAAAATTGATAGAACTGCTGAGAGAAATTGACAAACTCATGGCTGTCAGACATTTTCAATAATCCTCTCTCAATAATTTATAAGATAAAGGAACTAGAATGCAAACAAATAGTTTATATGAAACAAGTAGGCAGAAACTCAGTAAGGATCTAGAAAACTTCAACAACACAATAAAAACTAATTGATGTTTAACACTACCCTAGGATAAAAGAACACAGATTCTTTTCAATTACACACAGAAAATTGACCAATTCATCTGTTGATGCACATTTAGGTTGTTTCCATGTCTTGGCTATTGTGTATAAAGCTACTATGAACACAAGGGTGCGTGTATTAATATCTTTTTAAATTGTAATTTTGTCCAGATACATGTGAAACAGCAACAGACACACAGACATCAAGACTTGTGGTTGTCAAAGGGTAGGGGTGATGGAGGAGGGGTGGGCTGGGAGTGTAAGGTTAGTAGACGCAAACTATTACATATAGAATGGATAAACAAGGTCATACTACATAGCACAGGGAACTATATTAAATATCCTGGGGTTAACCATAATGGAAAAGAGCATTTATATTTGTATATATGTGTAACATTTGTATATATGTTGTATATATGTGTATATTTGTATAACTGAGTCACTTTGTTGTACAGCAGAGTTAATACAACATTATAAATCAACTATACTTCAATAAATAAAAACAAAAAATAAAGAAAACTGACATGATTGGAAATATTAAATGTGTTTCAATAGATTTAAACAGATGGAAATCATATTCTGCTCTAGCCATGGGTTTTAGGCCTCAATGGAATTAAATTTGAAATAAGTAACAAAAAGATTCCTGGAACACCTACAACTATTTGGAAACAAATTAAAATACTTTTAAATAAGACTCAAGTAAAAAAAAAATCAAAAAGATCTTAGCCAGTGTAATAGTTAAGGAAAAAGAAATAAAAGGCATCAAGATAGAAAAGAAAGAATAAAGCTGTCTTGTGAATGGCATGACCATTAACATCCAGGTCCTAAAGCTATAGAACGTACTGTCAGTCTTTTAGAACTAATACATGATTTTGATAAGGTTGTCAGATATCAGATCATAGATATAAAAAAGTCCATAAAACTGGCACCTAACAACCGAAATCTGAAAAAAGATAATACCATTTACAATAGCATAAACAAGTGAAATGCCTAAGAATAAATTTGACAAAAGTAAAAGACTTGTCACATAAAAAATGACAAATCATTGATGAGAGACATTAAAATGATGTGAATAAGTGGAGAGATTGTTTTGGGTCATTCTCAGCCTGTCAACAGTGATGCTACGGGCTAGAAATGCCTGAGCATCAACCTGGGCCTGTATTACTGTGGCAGCCCCTACAGACATTTCCCTGACTTGAGTTGGAGATGTGGCTGGCCTGGCTGACATGTTTTTTGTTATAATTGTGGGATGCACCTCAGCCACAACCATCAGGGAACTTTATAAAAAACAAAATTGATTACGTACAGGTCCTGCAGAGTACATGGCATGCCCAGGTCCGCAAAGCCAACTCTGGGGTAGAGAAAGAGAGAAACAGAGATCCCATGAACCTGGGGTTCTGTTTTTATTGGGGTCATAGATGGGGTTCCTAGAGCTTTGTAATTTTACTCTTTATTGCTGAATTTAGATATAAGAACAAGACCTAAAGTTTGCAAAGGGAAAAGCAGGGTTACTCAAATGGTCAGTTATGTAGGTCAGCCAGGGCTACAAAAGGAACTTCAGTGATGGTGTGGCACAGCTTGGCTCTTTACCGAGTTTTGTAGGTGGCAATGTACTTATTCCAGATGAATTACTTTGAAATGGATTTTTCGGCAATCAAAAGCTTAATGTCGTTTATTTTTCTGGAATTGAGCCGTAGGGGTTGTTTGTATATTTTTGAGATTAGTTGTTTGTCAGTTGCTTCATTTGCTATTATTTTCTCCCAACCCGAAGGCTGTCTTTTCACCTTGCTTATAGTTTCCTTTGTTGTGCAGAAGCTTTTAATTTTAATTAGATCCCATTTGTTTATTTTTGCTTCTATTTCCAATATTCTAGGAGGTGGGTCATAGAGGATCCTGCTGTGATGTATGTAGGAGAGTGTTTTGCCTATGTTCTCCTCTAAGAGTTTTATAGTTTCTGGTCTTATGTTTAGATTTTTAATCCATTTTGAGTTTATTTTTGTGTATGGTGTTAGAAAGTGTTTTAGTTTCATTCTTTTTCAAGTGGTTGACCAGTTTTCCTAGCACCACTTGTTAAAGAGATTGACTTTTCTCCATTGTATATTCTTGCCTCCTTTGTCAAAGATAAGGTGTCCATAGGTGCGTGGGTTTATCTCTGGGCTTTCTATTTTGTTCCATTGATCTATATTTCTGTCTTACTCAAAAAATGAGCCAAAGAACTAAATAGACATTTCTTCAAAGAAGACATACAGATGGTTAACAAACACATGAAAAGATGCTCAACATCACTCATTATCAGAGAAATGCAAATCAAAACCACAATGAGGTATCATTTCACACCAGTCAGAATGGCTGCAATCCAAAAGTCTACAAGCAATAAATGCTGGAGAGGATGTGGTGAAAAGGGAACCCTCTTACGCTGTTGCTGGGAATGCAAACCAGTACAGCCACTATGGAGAACAGTGTGGAGATTCCTTAGAAAACTTGAAATAGAACTGCCATATGACCCAGCAATCCCACTTCTGGGCATACACACTGAGGAAACCAGAATTAAAAGAGACACATGTACCCCAATGTTCATCGCAACACTGTTTATAATAGCCAGGACATGGAAGCAACATGTCCATCAGCAGATGAATGGATAAGAAAGCTGTGGTACATATACACAATGGAGTATTACTCAGCCATTAAAAAGAATCAGTTCTAATGAGGTGGATGAAACTGGAGCCTATTATACAGAATGAAGTAAGCCAGAAAGAAAAACACCAATACAGTATCAGATCAGATCAGATCAGATCAGTCGCTCAGTCATGTCCGACTCTTTGCGACCCCATGAATCACAGCACAGTATACTAATGCATATATATGGAATTTAGAAAGATGGTAATTATAACTCTGTATGTGAGACAGCAAAAGAGACACAGATGTATAGAACAGTCTTTTGGACTCTGTGGGAGAGGGAGAGGGTGAGATGATTTGGGAGAATGGCATTGAAACATGTATAATATCATATAAGAAACGAATCGCCAGTCCAGGTTCAATGCAGGATACAGGATGCTTGGGGCTGGTACACTGGGATGACCCAGAGGGATGGTATGGGGAGGGAGGTTGGAGGGGGGTTCAGGATTGGGAGCACGTGTACACCCATGGCAGATTCATGTTGATGTATGGAAAAACCAATACAACATTATAAAGTAATTAGCCTCTAATTAAAATAAAAAAAAAAAAAGCTTAACGTCAAGCACTTACAATACAATCAGAAAGGTTAATTTCCAGGAACTCACACTATGTAAACATACATGGTCACAAGTCAGAAGTTTCAATATTGTTAACTTGTGGATTCCCTCCAATAGTAACTACACACTCTGTGAGCTTGCTGTAGAAATTAACCATCTGATTCTAAATCCATGTGAAAATGGAAAAGGCATAAAATAATCAAAATAATTTTGAAAAAGAACAAAGTTAAAGGGTTAACATTACCAAATTCAAGAACTTATTATAAAACAACAATAATCAAGAAAATGTAGTTTTGTTTAAAAAAAAGGTAGTAAAATAAATCAATAGAGACCAGAAACAGACTTAAACATACACTATTTTTTTTTTTTAATCTTTAAGACATATTCTACTTTTTACAGCACCATGGACTATAGGAGCCCACCAGACTCCTCCATCCATGGGATTTCCCAAACAAGAACACTAGAGTGGGTTACCATTTCCTTTTTCAACACACATATATAGGCAACAGTTTTTCTTTTTCTTTTCTTTTTTCACTACAGTGCAAAAGTTATTCAGTGGTGAAAGGGTAGTCTTTTCCACAAATGGTGTTGAAAAAAGTTGGTATCTATACACAAAAATAAATAAAACAAACTAAATTAAACCAAACCAAACAAAAAATCCACATTGATCCATACTTTGCACCATATACAAAAAAATAGCCCCAATTGGATTGCATGCTGCTGCTGCTGCTAAGTCGCTTCAGTCCTGTCCAACTCTGTGCGACCCCATAGACGGCAGCCCACCAGGCTCCCCTGTCCCTGGGATTCTCCAGGCAAGAACACTGGAGTGGGTTGCCATTTCCTTCTCCAATGCATGAAAGTGAAAAGTGAAAGTGAAGTCGCTCAGTCGTGTCCAACTCTTAGCGACCCCATGGACTGCAGCCCACAAGGCTCCTCCGTCCATGGGATTTTCCAGGCAAGAGTACTGGAGTGGGGTGCCATTGCCTTCTCCGAATTGGATTGCATACCTAAATATAAAACTAAAAGAATAAAGCTGATAGACAAAAACATAGGATAAATGTTTTAACACTGAGGCAAAGGTTTTTAGATCTCACACTGCCAAGTATGATATACACACACAAAATTGACAAATTGGACTTCATCAGAAGTAAAAGCTACTGCTCTTTAAAAGACTTTATTAAGGTAATAAAAAGATGTTACAGACTTGTAGAAAATATTTGCAATATTTTCAAATATTTTGAATGTATTCAAATTCAAATGTATTTCAAATACAAAATATAAAGGGCTTGCAACCAGAATTCATAAAGAACTCTCAATGCACAATAAATAAATAGCTAAAAATTTTAAATGAGCAAACTATTTGAACAGACACTTCATTAAAAAAGAAACATGAACAAATGTTCAGCATCATTAGCCATTAGGAAAATGCAAATGGAAACCTCAGTGAGCATCTACTCCACACATATTAGCATGGCTAAAATTTCAAAGGCTGACCATACCATATATTGGAAAAGCTATAGAGGAACTGAACGTCTCATATACTGCTGATAAGAATGCAAAATTACACAATTATTTTGAAAAACTACCTGGCATTTATCTTAAAAAGATAAATGTATTCTCCTAAGTGTTTACAAGAAAGTAAACATATCTCTATACAAATACTTAAACATGAATTTTCACAGCAGCTGAATTTAATAGTCAAAATGTGAATGGATAAACAAACAATGTAACAATACCCTGAAATAAAAAAGGAATGGACTAATGATAGTCCTACGACATGAATGCATATCAAAATAATTACAAACAGAGAAGAAACTCAGGCAAAAAAAAAAAAAAAGAAGAAGAAGAAGAATACATATTGCATGGTTCCATTTATATAAAATTCTAATAAACACATAAGATATGATGACCGATGTAGGTGGGTAGTTGCCTAGAGCTAGATGGGAGTCATAGCATGAAAAGATTATAAAAAGGCAGCAGAAAACTATTGGGAATGAACTAATGGATATCTTCATCTTCTTGATTGTGCTAATGTTTTAACAGGTATATACATATATTAAAGCTCATCAAATTATACTCTTCAAATCCACACACTCTATTATATTTCAACTATATGTCAGCATAGCTTTTTTAAAAAGAAAAATGTTAGAAACTGCAATTTGTGTTGCCCTAACAGTGAAAATCCCCCTGAGTTCAGTTCAGTTCAGTCGCTCAGTCGTGTCCGACTCTTTGCAACCACACCCAGCCACAATTCTCATGGGTAAATTAGAATTATGAAATGAAACTTCCTGTTTCATGAACATGAGGTGCAATGAATCAGTCTGATTTCTACTATTTCTGAAAAAAGAGAATAAACATACCAAAAGTGGCAAAATATGTATCCTAAACTGACTTTGGGATTTTACACAAGGGTTTTTTGTTGCAAATGTACTTTGTTTGTAAAGTGGACTTCTCTTAATTTTAGTGATGCCTTTAACTTCAAGAGAAATCAATGTCTTTTGAGTGTGGGAAGTTAATAAAAACATTGATTACAACAAATATATTAAATTAACATGATTAGACAAAAATTGCTTTTTTGTAGGTATAATATAGCACCAAATTGATCTTGCTAAATATGAGTACATTAAGTTTTGGGTTTTTTTTTAAAGGTTGATAATCAGTAGAGTATTTAATTTGGGGCTTTTAATGAAAAGAACAGACCTCTGAAAAACGGGGAGGGAGGAGATCATTTTATCAGACCTCCACTATCTGATTATTCTACCCTCATGGCATATTCCTAAAATCAATGGCGACAGGGGGCATAATGAATCAACAGTAGTCTTTATGGTTTATTCCCTCCATAAGTAGGGAACATTACTCTATGCAAAAATAAAAAATAAGAACAAAAAGCTGGCACTATTGCATTCAATTTTATGTGTTGCCCAACTTTGAACTACTCTGAGGTAAGTTTGACTGACTGTAAATTGGTAAGAGATAAGAAATAAATCCGGGAGATAACAGTATGACCAAAAAAAAAAAAAAGTTACAAGAAAGTAAATAAATGGATAAAGGCGGCTGTGAATAGGGAGAAAGGGTGAGAGAACTCTTGCCTGGTTAAAAAATGCATAGGAAAAATGTTTATTTAGATTTTCTGCCCATTTTTTACTTGGGTTGTCTGTTTTTTAATGTTGAGATGATTGAGCTGTTTGTATATTTTGGAGATTAATCCCTTGTCTGTCAATTCATTTGCAAATATTTTCTCCTACTTTATGGGTTGTCTTTTCATTTTGTTTATGGTTTCCTTTGCTGTGAAAAAGTTTTAAGTTTAATTAGGTTCCATTCATTTATTTTTGTTTTTATTTCCATAAAACTAGGAGATGAATCCAAAAAGATCTTGCTGCAACTTATGTCAAAGAGTGCTCTGTCTTTGTTTTTCTCTAAGAGTTTTGTAATATCCAGCCTCATATTTAGATCTTTAAACTATTTTGAGTTTATTTTTATGTACAGTATTAGGGAATGTTCTAACTTCATTCTTCTACATGTAATTGTCCAGTTTTCCTAGCATCACTTATTTGAAGACAGTCTGTCTTTCATCCATTGTATATTTTTTTCTCCTATGTTGTAGATTAGGTGATCACAGGTGTGTGGGATTATTTCTGGACTTTCTATCCTGTCCCATTGATTTATATTTCTGTTTTTGTGCCAGCATCATACAGTTTTGATGACTGTAGCTTTGTAGGGTAGTCTGAAGTCAGGGAGCCTGATTCTTCTAGCTCTAAAGAAGACATACAGATGGCCAAAACCAGATGAAAAGATGCTCAACATCACTAATTATTAGAGAAAGCAAATCAAAACTACAATGAGGTATTACCTCACACTCATCAGAATCAGATCAGATCAGATCAGTCGCTCAGTCATGTCCAACTCTTTGCGACCCCATGAATTGCAGCACGCCAGGCCTCCCTGTCCATCACCAACTCCCGGAGTTCACTGAGACTCACATACATCGAGTCAGTGATGCCATCCAGCCATCTCATCCTCTGTCGTCCCCTTACATCAGAATGTACATCATCAAAAAGCCTACAAACAATAATTTCTGGAGACAGTGTGGAGAAAAGAGAACCCTTTTGCACTGTTGATGGCAATTTAAACAGCCATTACAGAAAACAGTATGCATGTATGTGTGCTCAGTCATGTCCAACTCCTTGCAACCCCGTGGACTGTAGCCCACCAGGCTCTTCTGCCCATGCAATTTTCTAAGCAAGAATACTGAAGTGAGTTGCCATTTACTACCCCACAGGATCTTACAGACCTAGAGATTGAACTCGCATCTCTTGTGACTCCTCCATTGGCAAGCAGATTCTTTACCACTGTGCCACCTGGGAAGCCAAAGAACAGTACAGAGGTTTCTTAAAAAACTAAAAATAGAGATCTAGCAGTCCCATTTCTGGGCATATAACCAGAACGCCATAATTTGAAAAGATACATACATGCATCTCAATGTTCATTGCAACACTATTTACATAATCAGGACATGGAAGTGACTTAAATGTCCATCAACAGAGGCACAGATAAAGAGATGTGGTACATATATACATTGGAACATTACTTAGTCATGAAAAAGAATTAAATAATGCCATTTGCAACAACATGGATGGACCTAGAGATTGTCATACTGAGTGACGTAAGTCAGACAGAAAAAGACAAATGTTGTAAGATGTTGCTTATATGTGGAATCTAAAAATATTGGCACAGATGAACTTATTTATAGAACAGGAATGGAGTCACAGATTCAAGGAACAGACTTATGGCTGTCAGGGGGGAAAGGGGGAGGGATAAACTGGGAGATTGGGTCTGACATATACACACTACTATGTATAAATAAATAACTAATAAGGACCTACTCCATAGCACAGGGACTCTACTTAATACTCTGTATCATGGGTTCCCAACTCCTAGGCCATGGACCAATAACCTGGTAGGAACTGGGCTGTACAGCAGGAGGTGGCAAGTGAAACTTCATCTGTATTTATAGCCACCTTCCATTGCTCTCATTACTGCCTGAACTCTGCCTCCTGTCAGATCAATGACGGCATTAGAGTCTCATAGAAGTGCAAACCCTACTGTGCCGAAATCATCCTGAAAGCATTCCCATGCCCTGTCTATATAAAAATAGTCTTCTGTGAAACCAGTCCCTGGTCCCAAAAAGTTGGGGACTGCTGCTCTAACTATATGGGAAATTGCCTATATGGAAAAGAATATAAAAAAGAGTGAATGTATGTATATGTATAACTGATTCATGTACACAGCAGAAACTAGAATGATATTATAAGTCAACTAAATACTTGAATTTAGAAAAGTGCATGGGATAATTAGAAACCAGGAAGGAATGGCTCCAGCCTAGGGTATCTGGGAGAGGAAGTCTGACCGGAGATGATTTGCAATAGGAAATAATAAAAGGGTAGCAGCAGCAAGGAGAACATAATGGTTTGTGTTGTGATAAACAGGGCCCGGTGATATTTTGTTGGGCCAGCAACATTTGACATCGCAGGTACCTGTCTATTCAGTACAACATGTGCTATGTGAGTGTGTGTGTGAGTGTGCATGTGTGTGTTAAAAAAACTACTGAATCTTGAATATAGGCCTACATGCCTTTTGACTAGACCAGATGTATCACCTATTAAGGAGTAAGGTGTGTGAACAGACAGCAAGGTGATGAGGTAAAATGCCAGCAGAGAGGAAGCAGCCTGCGAGGGAGTATGGAAAGTGGCTTTCTAACCTTTCAGACACAGGAAGCACAAGAAGTGGGGCCAATAGTATTCTTAGGGACCCATCAATATTTTAAATATGTAATTTTTATTTCTTTGAAAATATGAAGACAAATGAAGATAATATAGCAATGAATTTAACCTACAATATATTTGTTCTTGGCTTCCCCAGTGGTTCAGTGGTAAAGAATCTTCCTGCAATGCAGGAGACACAAGAGATGCAAGTTTGATCCCTGGGTCAAGAAGATCCCCTGGAGGAGGGCATGGCAACCCACTCCAGTATTCTTGCCTGGAGAATTGTATGAACGGAGGAGTCTGGTGGGCTACAGTCCACGGGATCGCAGAGTCAGACAGGACTGAAGTGACCTACCATGCATGCACATATTTGTCTTTATACTGATACAGTCACAATTTTTAAATGCTTTTTATTTCTTTTTCAGGAAAGAGGACGTTTGCAATGGCAGCAGTTCCACAGACCATAGAAGTCATAGCTCAGCCTTACTTGAAGGAGGTTACTGACATGGCTTTGTGTCTTATTAAACGTTAAGCCTATGCGGTGTCAGAGCGACCCTGGAGTTCATAACATGGACAGCACTGTGGACAGCAATGCAGCTTTCCTTGGCTAGAAAACAGCAGTGAGATGAGGAGTCAAAGCAATGTGTTTTGCTGTGGTGTCCCCCAAAGGTGCCTAAACACCCCTTCCCCAGGGCAGGTGCATCGCAAAAGAGGTCAGGTAAGAATCTGCAGCCTTGCTCGAAGGTGACCTGCACTGCCTTTCTAATCAGGGCCTCTTCTTGCTAAAAACCCATAGGTGTTACCTTGACTACAGGTTAAAATTATTGAAAGGATCATCAGAGGATTTTTATTGCCTATCCCCAGCTTACCTTTGTTTCCTATCTCCAGGGAAAAATAAAAAGATCAGAGAGAATTCCGGTTAGACAGTAAAATGGAAATACTAGTCAAAAAAAATCACCAGGGACTGAGGAGGTAGACCCAAACACAGAGAGAAAGAGCAGTGTCAGGATGCACAGTAAAAGGTAATTCCCATCAATATACACTATTTATCTAACCTTTGAAATATCACCACCATTATTGCATAATATCAGCATTCATATATAATATTCTGATAAAGGTCCTTGAGGCTCCGAAGGCTTTTCACGTTAAAACATACTGTTTGTGTCACATCCAAGCTTTCTCTACTTTTTCCTGATTTGACTGCATCTCTCAACCTTGGTTTTCACTGCAACTGGTAAGGATTGTGCCTCCACCTCATTTCAGATTTGGTGGTTCATTCTGTTGTGAGAGTCTCAAGATGGGAAGGACTGGACCTAGGGTTTGTACAATGAAGAGTGTTAGTGGATTTCCAGTCATCAACTGTGGAGAAGGCAGTGGCAACCCACTCCAGTACTCTTGCCTGGCAAATCCCATGGAAGGAGGAGCCTGGTGGGCTGCAGTCCATGGGGTCACCAGGAGTCAGACACTATTGAGCGACTCCACTTTCACTTTTCACTTTCATGCATTGGAGAAGGAAATGGCAACCCACTCCAGTGTTCTTGCCTGGAGAATCCCAGGGACGGGGGAGCCTGGTGGGCTGCCGTCTATGGGGTCGCACAGAGTCGGACACGACTGAAGCGACTTAGCAGCAGCAGCAGCAGCAGTCATCAACTGAACATGAGAGTAGAAGGGTTGGCCTTTGCAGAAAAAGTAAATGATGTGGGGAAAAAAAAAAAAGCTAAGTGTGATGGAATGAAACCCACTCCACTTCAGTGATGCCGATGAAAATTCCCAAAGTGATGATTAAAGCCACTTCCGGTGTCTGTCCCCCCTCACAACAGATAGAAGAGATGGAGCAATGTGAGGAAGAGCAACACTGCCACCTTCAGGTGGCTGCATGCCTCTGCAAGGGCACAGGTTGGTCTATGAACTGTATTTGTTGGTTAGTCGCTCAGTTGGTGTCCAACTCTTTGCGATCCCATGGACAGTAGCCTGCCCAGCTCCACTGTCCATGGAGTTCTCCAAGCAAGAATACTGGAGTGGGTTGCCATTTCCTTCTCCAATAAGCCATAAGCTATGGGTATTTATGATATTTGATAAGCATTTCCTGAATAGGAAGCACAGAAAGCTAAAGGCATAGACATGATGAGCACTGTATTTTCATTACTTGTATACTGTGTTACCTGCTCTTTTTTTTTTTCTGGTAATGTGTACCATTTTTAAATAGATCTTAAGTCTTAGAATGCTTTCTTTTTTACCCTTTTTCCCCCATCCTTGAAAGAGGAAGAACTCTCTTGAGGTCTGTAGTGAAGTTCTTTCCAAAGGCTTCGTGGATCCTTTAATCCTTTCTCAGATATAGCTGAGGCTAGTCACGGGGCACAGTGCTCCTTGCTGAGGATGGGGCACCCCACAGACTGGGGCTGAGGGAGGGCTCCGGGCTTCACTCACCCTCTCCTTGGTGAAGCTGGGTTAATGTCCCCATTAGAGACATTCTGAGGTTTGGAGCTGATGTGCTTGGAAGGGGGTGTATATAGAAACATATAGATCTTAAATCCTTCTTCACTATACTTGTACAACAGATTTCAAGTAGATTCCAAATTTTTATCTGAATCTGCTGAGACAACCAGTAGGGGTGATATCCCCTTCTGTTTCCATGAAGGTTTTGACAAAAGGGAGTCAGGGAAAAGAACATTTAAGTCAATACTTGACAACTATCTCCCATTTCTTATGTGCATAGTATTTCCTACTTTAGATACCTCATTTACAAATTATGCCTCAAAATTTACCATAAAATATTCCATCCATACTACTTTGTTTACCAATAACATAAAGATACAACTTTTGCTCAATTTGTTAGGAAATCAAAATGAAATAATTGGCAATCAAATAAGTTTACTGGGAACATTAGCATATCATTTCTATAGTGGGCCATTGGGAAAAATAGTAGAAGATAAACTAAAATTATAGAGCAATTTGTATAGTTTACATAAGATTTGATAAAAACAATAGTGAGATCCTCACCCCTGTTATATCCGTGTTTCAGTATCTACATCTGTGTAAAGAGGAGAGCTTCTGAAAGCTCTATGGTATGATATAAAGGATAGTTTCTTTATTTCTGTAAAGAGTTAAAACTCCTACATCTAATTCCAATAACATTATAGCACAATCAATAATTCTTTTCTGTTAGGATTTCCAGCAGTTCTCATTGCCTATTACACTTTGGAATTTATAAAGCATTCATTTACAAACTGTGCATTTAAATTACTTGGAAGGTGACAATAAATGCTAGATCTGTATGTGTGCCAGTTGCAATAAAGAAAAAGGAACAGTAAATAAAGGAGAATGTTGAGTTAGACATAAAAGTATTTTGATAAAATGATGGAGGCAGGCGTACTGAAATATGAGGAAATAGGAAAACTTGGCCCTAGCATTTTTAGAAGAAGGTGTAATTCTGAGCCAAACAGAAAACCATAGCTATTTCCTGTTCCCTCTGGGTCATTTAAATATTTTAAACTGTTGTGAAGGCACAGGGGAACTTGGCCTACCAGTAGATTTGCATTGCCCATCACAGATTGTCAAAATGTAGTATTTTACTGATGTTGCAACTTCAATATATCAAATATCATCTATATTCACGATGAGTCTATTAATGAATATAGTTCATCACCAGATACCAGCTTCTTCACTGCTTAAAATTTTTGCCTCTCTTTTTTCTTCCCTGGTTTTACAGGGTGATATGGCATCCATGTAGGTACAAATAAAAGAAGAAGCTCATGGGATGGTTCGGAAGGAGCTTCCTGTGATGGCTTTGTTGTTCTTGTTCAGTCTCGCAGTTGTGTCCGACTTTGTGACCCCATGGACTGCAGCATGCCAGGCCTCCCTGTCTTTCACCATCCCTCAGAGTTTGCCCAAGTTCATGTCCATTGAATTGGTGATCCCATCCAGCCATCTAATCATCTGATGCCCTCTTGTCCTTTTACCCTCAATCTCTGCCAACATCAGGGACTTTTCCAATGAGTCAGCTGTTCCCATCCAGTGACCAAAATACTGGAGCCTCAACTTCAATATCTGTCCTTTCAATGAGTATTCAGGGTTGATTTCCCTTAAGATTGACTGGTTCGATCTCTTTGCTGTCCAAGGGACTCTCAGGCATCTTGTCCAGCACCACATCAATTCTTTAGCTCTCTGCCTTCTAAAGGGGCGGCTTGGTGTGCTGCAGTTCATGGAGTCGCAGAGTTGGACACGACTGAGTGACTATCATTCACTCACCCGTTGGAGATGGCCAATAATTAAAATGTTATCCATCATCAGCTAACAAGTCAATATAAAGATAATTCTCATTGTCTACTTTTGCCTGCAGTACAGTTGTATCGCTTGCCAGCAGTTTTAAGGGAAACAAAAAAGTATTGAAAAAGAAGCAAAAATATGGCTGGCCTATAGGGAAAAATGTATAAATATCATACAAACTGCTTGCCTTTCTTCTTATCCTCCCCTTGAATTCTACTGTTTTTTTCATATCAGTATTGTTAGTTGAAACCAACCCCTGAGAAATATAGATATTTCTCACCACGTCTCTATGCATCTGTGGTTATGTGTGTATTTTATTTTATGTCTTTTTGATGGTTCAGTTTTTGCTAAGATCATCCCAAGAAACCATAACCAGCATTTCCTCTTTTTTGAATCAATATCTTGGTTATTTATGTAATGAGAATTTCCCCAGAGATTCAGCAAATGCCATTCAACTCAAGTTTATTTGCATATCTATTTTATTACAATAAAGTCCCAGGAACACAATTATGATAACTCAAATCTGAAGCATGTTTGTCTACTAGTGGTGAGGTTGGAATGAGGCCATGAGACATTTATACTGTCAGAGGGTTGAGCTTGTGGCGGGTGAAAGGGTTGGCTCTAAGAGCCAGGGCCATGCTGGAATGCAGGAAACTCTATGAACCTTAGTCCTGGTGTCTGGTGAGATGTGAAAGCACTGGCAGATATCATGGATAGATAAGAGGACCAGGTTAAGAAATGAACAAATTCAGGAATCAGGAGGCATTCGAGAGCTGTTATAAGAGCAGAGAAACGGTTGCACAGATGGTAAAGAATCTGTCTGCAGTGCAGGAGACTCAGGCTTGATCCCTGGGTTGGGAAGGTCTCCTGGAGAAAGAAATGGCTACCCACTCCAGTGTTCTTGCCTGAAGAATTCCATGGACAAAGGAGCCTGACAGGCTACAGTACAGAGGGTTGCAAATGACTGAGTAACTAACACATTCAGGGAAACAGAGCCTACGTTTTAGGAGGTTGACGGCTCAGTGGAAAAGACACATATACAGGGAAACCCTAAAGGTGAGGTCTTAACATACACAGCAGGAGTTCAACCCCTTCTCTCCTGGATAACCTGCATGCTCAATGACCTTTGGTGTCCCGTTGGCCAGAGGAGACTGAAGAGATGGGATGGAGAGGGATGCTCACTGAGGCATGCTTGTTGAGGGATGCTCATCAGAGAATTGATCTGGTCCTAGGGGGATGACCCACAAACGGCAGGCCTTCCAAGTGCTCTCCCATCTGAAAAGAGCCACCACTGCAGAGTGTCTCAAAGTGACAGCTATAGCTGGCATTAGAATCCACTAAGAAACTCATTACAATGCAAATTCCTGGGATTCCATTCTGGATCTGCCACATTAGATTTAGCACATCTTTCTGGGTGTGTAAGAAAGATGAATTTCTGTTGCACTTAAGTTTGCAAACCAGCCAAAGTCAAGTAAGTGCTGCCCTTAGTTTTCTGTTCAATTTAGTGTTTGACCTTGTGCTACAGTTGCCTCAGCAATCAAAGAAGGATATCTATTTATATACTATCTATTGGTTAAAATAACAAGAAATTTCTTTTTAAATTTGAAAGTCTTATCTAGAGATTGGGCTTCCCAGGTGGCTCAGTGAGTAAAGAATCTGCCTGCAATGCAGGAGACACAGGAGACATGGGTTTGATCCCTGGATGAGGAAGATCCTCTGGAGGAGGGTGTGGCAACCACTCCACTGCTCTTGCCAGGAGAATCCCATGGACAGAGGAGCCTGGCAGGCTACAGTCCACAGGGTCACAAAGAGTGGGACACAGTTGAAGTGACTGAGCACACACGTATCAGAGATTTTGATTAATTTCCATTGGATGAAGGTGAGCATTCCTCTGGCCTCTGGCTGTCATCAACATCCATATTCTTGTATAGGTGAGGCAGAAATTCTTCTCAAGTGGGGCAGAAATTCATCTCTCTCACACACCCAGAGAGAGGCACTAAATCTAATGTGGCAGATCCAGAATGGAATCCCAGGAATTTGCATTGTAATGAGTTTCTTAGTGGATTCTAATGCCAGCTATAGCTGTCACTTTGAGACACTCGGCAGTGGTGGCTCTTTTCAGATGGGAGAGCACTTGGAAGGCCTGCCGTCCTGTTTGTGGGTCATCCCCCTAGGACCAGATCAATTCTCTGATGAGCATCCCTCAACGAGCATGCCTCAGTGAGCATCCCTCTCCCTTCAGTCTCCTCTGGCCATCCACCTATACATATTCTTATATGTATAGGTGACATATTGAAACATGTCTCCCTAGAGTGTTGTGTTAACTTACTTAATCACCATAATAAATTACTATTATATGGAGGATATTCTGTGCAGGGTGGGGCATTCCCAGTGGCTCAGTGGTAAAGAATATGTCTGCCAATGCAAGAGACATGGGTTTGATCCCTGGGTAGGGAAGATCCCCTAGAGGAGGAAATGGCAACCCACTCCAGGATTCTTGCCAGGAAAATCCCTTGGACAGAGGAGCCTGGCAGGTTAGAGTCAGACATGATTTAGCAACTGAGCACATAGGCATGCATGCACATTCTGTGTGGGATAAATATACTGACAAAATTCATTTCTCCAGGAATATCTGCCAAAGAGCACAGAGCACATACATTACATGTTGCAAGGCAGGGCATGTTCATCGATGGAAAGTGAGTTTTGAACAAGACAGTACAAGTGAAGCTTCCTTCTGACAAAGGCTGTCAGGGAGGCTCCACATGGGAGTTGTGCTGGGTCCTACGCAGTGTTCAAAGAGCACAAAGGGCATTCCACAAATTGTGTACCTATGTTGCAGGAAGGGGGACCCCTTCCAGGACCTGAAACTGTGCTCTTATCTATTACTCAGAAATGAATTGCCTGAGGAGACACATGTGCTGACAAAGCAAGAGAGTTTATTGGGAAAGGGCACCCGGGCAGAGAGCAGTAGGATAAGGGAACCCAGAAGAACTGCTCTAGCACGTGGCTGGCAGTCTTGGGTTTTATGGTGCTGGGATTAGTTTCCAGGTTGTCTTCAGCCAATCATTCTGACTCAGAGTCCTTCCTGGTGGTGCATGCCTTGATCAGCTAAGATGGATGCCAGCAAGAAGGATTTGGGGAGGTGGTCGGACATGTGGTGTCTCCTTTTGACCTTTCCCGAACTCTTCCAGTTGATGGTGGCTATTAGTTCCATGTTCCTTACCAGCACCTCCTGTCATAAAACAACCCACGCAAATGGCTACTATGTATGGTGCCTGGCCAGGGTGGGCAGTTTCAGACAGCGTGCTTCCCCTAAACTAGAGCTTGTGGGTGGGAAAATGCAGCTGTGTGCTCCAATAATCCATAAGGTCCACATGACTGCTATATAAAGTATACGGTGGCTGGTGTGATGAGAGTGGAAGTGACAGAGGAAAACGCTACAAAATATGGCTGAAGCAAGGTTATTTTTCACACACAAAGATGGGAAGTTTGTTTTTCTTTATAGAGCTTCTTTGAAGGAGAAGAGCATGCCATACACTTTTATAATCCATAAATTTTTTACATCAAATCACAGCTTAGTTTACTAACCAAGATAAAAATAAGTCCAATAAAATGTAAATGCAGAAAAGACTGTAGATTTTTTCGTGTGTATAGATGTTCAAAGAACATCCATGTGGCTGGGGCTTTCCACACAGTTAGCCATGTTGCAGTCTGTTAAACATAGGAGCAGTCACATTCTTTGGTGTTTTCCTGCAGAAGCCCCCCGCAGTAACAGAACATGGGCTCACTGCATAGGACACATAACTGCAGGGGAGTGAGCCGGTATCCATGTCAAAGCAGACCAGAATTCCCGGAAGCACTTAGAAGCACAGCCACTCCCAGCTAGGACAATGCCTCCTATTTCCTCCCTAGCCAACCAACTCCCAAAACAAGTGTAGGAAAGTAGCAACATAGATCCCTTCTCCCTGCCCCCACCTACATGTCTGGGGATTTGGTTTTCGAACTCTTTTTCCAATAATGAATCCAGTCGTATTCATAGCTTGAGGTCTTATCTATATCTATAGAAGTATATCTGAGGCAGCACATAATTCACTGTACCTAATTTTAAAATGGTTTAAAAAAACTAAAAGCCAACTCTGGTGAATTGATATTATATACATTTCTGTGTAACAGGTTTTCTGCTTGCCCTTAAGATCCTAGGAAGGGAAGAAAGAGAAATGAAGGAGGTAGGTGAGTAAAAAATAAAAATAATCTTAAGTGACAGTCCAGACCTCATCTCCTGCCAGTGAGGTGTCACATTGCAGAACAGTTTCAGACAAAAAGCCAGACTGATCCTAGGAGAATACTTCCCCTACTCAAGAAAATGTTTTCTGCCAAAACACCTCAGATAGTGCTGGGACTTAAACCCAGTCAAAACCCATGGTCTTCCAGCTAAGATCACACACTTAATTTTAGGACTTAATGAAGCTCAGGTTCTTTGTGTCTCAGTGCAGAAGGAATTCAGCAAGAGGCAAAGTGGTAGTCAGAAAGTAAATTTATTAATATAAATTGTTTGTAAGAGATGCAATGGGCAGGTGAGGGAGCTCTGTCCGGAGGATTAAGTGGGCTAGTTTTAAAGCCAAAGGAAAATGGATGAGGAGAAAAGACCTCCTTTCAGCAGATGTCAGGCTTACATCCCTAGCTCCTCCTTCATATCAGGCAGGTGAATGTCTGACCCTATGAGGTCAAACTAGGACTATCATAGCACTTATTCACATTAGTAGAAGGCTGGTGACATTTTTCTTTCACATAATGACCTGGGACATAACTCCTGCTTTAACTTATGACTTTAGAGGTAAGCAAGTCTGCTTCCAGAGAAGGCAATGGCACCCCACTCCAGTACTCTTGCCTGGAAAATCCCATGGACGGAGGAGTAGACTGCAGTCCATGGGGTCTCAAAGAGTCGGACACAACTGAGCAGCTTCACTTTCACTTTTCACTTTCATGCATTGGAGAAGGAAATGGCAACCCACTCCAGTGTTCTTGCCTGTAGAATCCCAGGGACGGGGAAGCCTAGTGGGCTGCCATCTATGGGGTCACACAGAGTTGGAAACGACTGAAGCGATTTAGCAGCAGCAGCAGCAGCAGCAAGTCTGCTTCATTCCATAATGTTCTGATAGTTTCCTAAGTGATAATTAATTTACAATGGGCTCCCAATGATTCCTATGTTTCCCTCTCTATCTGTTTCTACTAGCACTGTACAGATACCTGTATAATTATCCGTTTCTATCCCTACCTCTGTTCTCCTATCATGCATTCCCAACACCCCACATAGGGGCAAGGGTTGAAGTATGATTAAGGGATGACTGTTGTTGTTCAGTTGCTAAGTCATGTCCAACTCTTTGTGACCCCATGGACCACAGCATGCCAGGCTTCCCTGTCCTTCACTATCTCCCTGAGTTTGCTCAAAGTAATGTCCATTGAGTCAGTGATGCCATCCAACCATCTCATCTTCTGCTTCCCCTTTATCCTCTTATCCTCAATATTTCCCATCATCAGGGTCTTTTCAACGAGTTGGCTCTTTGCATTAGGTGGCCAAGGTATTGGAGCTTCAGCTTCAGCATCAGTATTTCCAATGAATATTCAGGACTGATTTCCATTAGGATTGACTTGTATGACCTCTTTGCTGTCCAAGAGACTCTCTGGAGTCTTCTCCAATACCACAGTTCAAAAGCATCAATTCTTTGGCACTCAACCTTCTTTATGGTCCAACTCTCACATCCATACATGACTACTGAAAAACCATAGCTTTGACAATACGGACCTTTATTGGCAAAATGAGGTCTCTACATTTTAATACACTGTCTAGGTTTTCATAACTTTCCTCCCAAGGAGCAAGTGTCTTTTAATTTTATGCCTGCAGTCACTGTCCACAGTGATTTTGGAGCCCAAGAAAATAAAATCTGTCACTGTTTCCATTTTTCCCCTTCTATTTGCCATGAAGTAACAGGACCAGATGCCATGATCTTGGTTTTTTGAATGTTGAATTTCAAGGCAGTTTTTTCACTCTCCTCTTTCACCCTCATCAGGAGACTCTTTATTTCCTCTTTACTTTCTGCCATTAGAGTATTGTCACCTACCTATCTGAGATTGTTGATATTTCTTCCGGCAATCTTGATTCCAGCTTGTGCTTCATCCAGCTCAGCATTTTGTATGATGTACTCTGCATACAAGTTAAATAAGCAGGGTGAGAGTATACAGCCTTGATGTACTTCTTTCCAAATTTTTAACCAGTCCATTTTTCCATGTCCAGTTCTAATTGTTGCTTCTTGACCTGCACACAGGTTTCTCAGGAGGCAGGTACAGTGGTCTGATATTCCCATCTCTTTAAGAATTTTCCATAGTTTTTTGTGATCCACGCAGTCAAAGGCTATGGCATAGTCAATAAAGCAGAAGTAGATATTTTTTTTAATTCCCTTGCATTTTACATGATCCAGTAGATGTTGGAAACTTGATCTCTGGTTCCTCTGCCTTTTCTAAATCCAGCTTATACATCTGGAAGTTCTCAGTTCACAAACTGTTGAAGCCTAGCTTGAAGGATTTTGAACATTACCTTGCTAGCATGTGAAATTAGTACAACTGTCCAGTAGTTTGAACTTTGTTTGGCATTTCCCTTCTTTGTTACTGGAATGAAAACTGACACTTTCCAGTGCTGTGGCCACTGCTGAGTTTTCCAAATGTGCTGGCATGTTGAGTGCAGCACTTTAATAGCATCATCTTTTAGGGTTTGAAATAGCTCAGCTGGAATTCTATCACCTCCACTAGCTCTGTTCATAGTAGCCCTTCCTAAGGCCCACTTGACTTTACATTCCAGTATGTCTGGCTCTAGGTGAGTGACCACACCACTGTGGTGTGAGATGATTAGTATAGGTTTAGCTCAATGGGTAATGCAGAGCTATGGACACATTTGCTCTCCCATAATCAACTGTAAACTGTCTTTTAGAAGGAATAGGAGGTACGGGAGGAATTAGAACTCAGCTGTGGGCTCTGCCAGGATCAGCAGACAGTGGGCAGGAAGGAGTGGGCAGAAATATTTGAGTGTGGCAGAGATCACTGCTCCTAGTCAATATGACCTAAAACTTCACTATACACGATGGCTGACAGCCAGGAAACAAAGACTGACATTGTACTCTGAGCTCAGGGCTATGGGAGAAGAGTGGTATCCTGTATAAAAACAAGGGAATCCTCAACAGAAACCTGACAGGATGGTGGGAAAGGCTGTAAAGATCTTTTCTTGTGAAGCACCTATCTCCAAGAAAATTGTGATACAGAACTGTGATAAAATTGGACTGCTACCTTATATTACTCATAAAAATTAACTCAAAATGGATTAAGAAACTAAATGTAAGACCTGAAACTATAAATATCCTAGAAGAAAACATGTGGAAAAACTCCTTTATATTAGTGTTGCCAAAGATTTTTTTGGATATAATACCTAAAGCTCAACCAACAAAAGCAAAAAATAAACAAATGGGACTACATCAAATTTAAAAGCTTTCTCCACAGCAAAATAATCAACAAAATAAAAAGGCAACCTACAAACAGGGGGGAATATTTGCAAGCCATCCAGTAAGGGATTAATACACAAGATATACAGGGAACTCATACAACTCAATAGCAAACAAACAAGTGAATATCCAACAACCTGATTTTTAATTAGGAGAAGTGGTTTATGAGATGTTTTTCCAAATAAGATGTACAAATGGCCAACAGACACATGAAAATCATTAACAATCAGGGAAATGCAAATCAAAATCACCAAATATCTACTTATACATGTTAGAATGTCTCTCTTTTTTTAATTTAAATTTACTTATTTTAATTGGAGGCTAATTACGTTATAATTTTGTATTGGTTTTGCCATATATCAACATGAATCCGCCATGGGTGTACACGTGCTCCCCATCCTGAACCCCCCTCCCACCTCCCTCCCCGTACCATCCCTCTGGGTCATCCCAGTGCACTCTTAATAAGAAACAAGTGTTAGTGAGAATGTGGACAAAAGGGAACCCTTTTTTTTTTTTTTTTGAAAGTTAAAAAAAATTTTATTCTAATTTGTTTATAGGGGTGAGGTCTAGAATTGGAAGGGCCTCATAGGCAGTGAATTTCTTAATCTGATGAGCATTAATTATTACTGATAATTTACACATAAAGGTATCTATATTTCTAATTATCAAAATGCATTCATAGTACATGTTACTACATGATAACAACAATCCTATAAATCTGGCAATGCTAGCAGTTCCCAGAAACTTCTAGCCAGTATCCTAAAAACTAAGCTGAACTGTTGGTCTATCTGTCCCTTTGGACCTTAACACACCATTTGCTCCTAAAACCTGCTTCCAACCTATAAGTGACACAGAGAGTATCTAAATTAAGAATCCTTCTACAGTTTTTTCCATAACCTGGCCAATTACCTAAAACTTTCAGCCAAAGGAAATCTTACATAAAACTGTTAAGTGTATCAGTTTAACTCAAAGACAATTTAATGAGCATTTTAAATCATTTACCAAATGGAAGGCACTGGGCTTCATGTTGAGGGAACTAAGATGAATACAAAATAGTCTTTTTCTCAAAAAACTTTATAGCCTAGTGAAATAGAGACACAAAACTGTCAATAAAATTTCAATATATAGAGGTTTGCACAGAATGTGATGGAGCATAAAAGAGGATTACTTCACATTGGATTTTCGAGTATGCTTTCCGGAGAAAAGATGTCACCGTTGAGTTTTGGAAGATGACCAAGGGCTAACAGGATGTGGAGAGGTGAGCAGGCGGTTGCAGCCAGGGGGTCACCTGGAAATGTCACCTCCCACCAGCCAGTAATGGAAAGTGCAGAAAACCAGGGGTAGATCCAGGCTTTTAGGAGCTTGAGATCAACACAATTTTAAGATCTCTATGCTCCACACGGCATCAGTGGACTGGTGGTATTCACTTCCCAGGTGACTCACTAACAGCTGGTCAACTAACGCTGGCTTCGGGCTGAGAGCTTGCCCAGGGCTCTCAGTCAGGGACCTTAGTTCCTCTCCACACGGCTGCTCAGGCTTCCTCTCAGCGTGGTGGCTGTATTCCAAGAGCTGGTTTCTTTTTTTTTTTTTCCTCAGGATTTCTCCTGGAAAGAAACAGGCCTCCACTCTGAGTTCAGCAGACTCCAGGGGATAAATATCAAGTCCTCCAAGAAGATCTTCTGAAATTCCTTGTCTCACTTTCAAAAGGGAACCCTTGTACACTATTGGAGGGAATGTGTATTGGTGCACTTACTGTGGAAAGCTGTAAGGAGGTTACTCAAAATAATGAAAATAGAACTATGATATGATCCAGCAATCACATTTCTGGATATATATCTGAAGGAGATAAAAGCACTATCTTGAAAAGATATCTATATACCCATATTCATTGTAGCATTATTCATAGTAGCCAAGACTTATAAACAACCTAGGTGATAGATGAACAGATAAAGAAAATTTAGAGCATATATATGCAATGAAATATTCTTCAACCACAAAAATAAAGAAATTGTTCCTTTTGCAGCAACATGGATTAACCTTCAGGGAATTATGCTAAGTAAAACAAGCCAGAGAAAGACAAATACGATATGGTTTTCACTTATGGATAGAGTCTTTTTAAAAAAAAAAAAAAAAGCCGAACTTACAAAAATAAAGATTAGAAATGGTGATTTCTAGAGAATGAGGAGTGGGAGAGACAGGGAGATATTTGTCAAAGTGTACAGATTCTCAACTACAAGATGAATAAGTTCTGAAGACCTAATATACAGCACTGTGATTACAATCAATAATGCTATTAATGTATTACAGAAGAAGAAATAAAGAGGCTTTTGATGAAATTGAAAGAGGAGAGTGAAAAAGCTGTCTTAAAACTCAACATTCAAAAAACTAAGATCATGGCATGCAGTCCTATCACTTCATGGCAAATAGATGGGGAAACAATGGAAACAGTGGCAGACTTTATTTTAGGGGGCTCCAAAATCACTACAGATGGTGACTGCAGCCATGAAATTACAAGATGCTTGTTCCTTGGAAGAAAAGTTATAACCAACCTAGATAGCATATTAAAAAGCAGAGATATTTCTTTGCCAACAAATGTCCATCTAGTCAAAGCTATGGTTTTTCCAGTAGTCATGTATGGATATGAGAGTTGGACTGTGAAGAAAGCTAAGCTCCAAAGAATTGATGCTTTTGAACCGTGGTGTTGGAGAAGACTCTTGAGAGTCCCTTGGAGATCCAAGGGATCCAAGGGATCCAAGAGATCCAACCAGCCCATCCTAAAGGAAATCAGTCCTGAATATACATTGGAAGGACTAATGCTGAAGCTGAAACTCCAATACTTTGGCCACCTGATGTGAAGAACTGACTCAGTGGAAAAGACCCTGATGCTGGGAAAGATTGAAGGCAGGAGAAGGGGGTGATAGAGGATGAGATGGTTGGATGGCATCATCGACTCATCGATGATGAGTTGATGGACATGAGTTTGAGCAAGCTTCTGGAGTTGGTGATGGACAGGGAGGCCTGGTGTGCTGCAGTCCAAGGGATTGCAGAGTCAGACATGACTGAGCAACTGACTAACTGATGAAAAAGTAGAACCTTTAAAATTGTGAATCACTATATTGTACACCTGTAGTTTATATAATTTTATACAGCAATAAAAATAGCAAATATACTTCAATAAAAATAGCAAATATACTTCAATAAATATAGCAAAAAAAAGGTTAAAAAAGATTATTTTCTAGTTTATGATGTGTCTTTCATTTAACAATTGTTAAGAATATAATCTCATCAACTTGTGTGTGTATGTGTGTGTATGCTCAGTCATGTCTGACTCTGTGACCCCATGGACTATAACCCCCCAGGCTCTTTTGTCCATGGGATTTTCCAGGCAAGAATACTAGAGTGGGTTGTCATTCCCTTCTCTGAGGATCTTCCTGACCAAGGGATCAAACCTGTGACTCCTGCATTAACAGGCAGGTTCTTTGCCACTGAGCCATCTGGAAAGCCCCTTATCAACTTAGGTGATCATTGTTTATATTTGGAATTCAAGCATACTTTTCATCAGTGAGTTTGACTAAAATCAAATATTTTGTTAAATAACTTCTAGAGCATAATATTTTCTGAACAATCATATTCAACTTATAAAAATAATTTAGATAATTAGAATAGGGGAAATACACCAGAGGAATAGTTTGAAAAAACAAGTATTAGACAAAGAGCAATATCTAGGGGCTGAGAGGATTACAAGAGAAATATTAGGTAAGTTTGTCAAAGACTTATAGCCTCACATGGAATACTGCACACACTCAAATAAAAATGCATAAGAAAAATTGTAGCAGAAAGAGAGTTACAGGCTATCCTTAGTCACCAGGTCTAAACTCTCTTCAGAAGTATAACTGGACCAGACACTGGATACCTCCCTGTGCAAAATAAGTCATTTATACTTAATCCTACATCAGGACTTGGATTTTGGAGAAATTAATATATTCAAATTCAGATATAGCTACTTAAAAACTTCCTGGGGAAAATGAGCCCTAGTGTCCAAGTGAAATTTTCTATAATTCATCATCCAAGAAGAGGCATTGTAAAAAAGACTTATTGAGCAACAGGTCAACAGGGATAGGTGACAGAAAAAATAAATTAAAAGAAGATTATGTATCTAGTGAAGATATTTTATAACAATAGCATATTTCAGTTTCCCTGCCTTTTTCTCCATCTACATAGCTCTAGTACATTCACTCAGGATGGAAGAAGAGGTTCTGGCAATCTGGAGTCATAAATGTAATATGACATGCTACTGGGCTAACACCATCTTGGTCTGATTATTTTGAATGTAGGCTCTGGTCACTTTCCCTTTAGTTGTAATCACCTAATCACCTCTGAAAGATCCCACTTATTTGGGAATCTAGACAGCATATTAAAAAGCAGAGATATTCCTTTGCCAACAAAGGTCCATCTAGTCAAACTACGGTTTTTCCAAAAGTCATGTATGGATTTGAGAGTTGGACTATAAAGAAAGCTGAGCAGCAAAGAATTGACGCTTTTGAACTGTGGTGTTGGATAACTCTTGAGAGTCCTTTGGACTGCAAGGAGATCCAACCAGTCAATCCTAAAGGAAATCAGTCCTAAATATTCATTGGAAGGACTAACGCTGAAGCTGAAACTCCAATACTTTGGCCACCTGATGTGAAGAACTGGCTCATTGGAAAAGACCCTGATGCTAGGAAAGATTGAAGGCAGGAGAAGAAGGGGATGACAAAGGATGAGATGGTTGGATGATATCACTGACTCGATGAGTTTGAGCAGGCTCCAGGAATTGGTGATGGACAGGGACGCCTGGTGTGTTGCAGTTCATGGAGTCACAAAGAGTCAGACATGACTAAGCAACTGAACTGACTAAACTGAACTTGGGAATCATCTCCTTGGGAATTAAGTCTCAACATATGAATATTCATACCATAGCAGTTTTGTGTACATTTGCCTTTATATAGTAATTCTGAAATTGTCTGACTTGCCTGCCATACAGTAGGCATGGAGTAGAGGCTCAGTTAACACTAATTGACTCTATAGTTTCCATCAATGCTGATGAGATACTACAGTATTTTCCTATGGTGCACTTTCCTAAGAGAGCCTCTCCCACTCTTGGACTTTAACTAGCATCCACATCATTATTATATATCTTATTAGTATTAATATTCCAGAAGTATAGGCATTCTTAGGTTAGGTTATTCTGATTCAATAGGTGAGGAAGGGGAGACAATGAGGATAAAGGAGAAGTTCCTTCCTCCTTTCCTTCCTTCCTCTGTTTATTTTCATAAAGAAACTGAACTTTCTGACTATTGGTCTCACTGAAGAAAGACTGCTGCTGCTGCTGCTGCTGCTAAGTCGCTTCAGTCGTGTCTGACTCTGTGTGACCCCATAGATGGCCTCCCACCAGGCTCCCCCACCCCTGGGATTCTCCAGGCAAAAACACTGGAGTGGGTTGCCATTTCCTTCTTCAATGCATGAAAGTGAAAAATGAAAGTGAAGTTGCTCAGTTGTATCCAACTCTTCGTGACCTCATGGACTGCAGCCTACCAGGCTCCTCTGTCCATGGGATTTTTCAGGCAAGAGTACTGGAGTGGGGTGCCATTGCCTTCTCTGGAAGAAAGACTAATCCAGTGGAAAATAACAGTAGTGGGGTGGACCTTAGTAAGGGATTTAGTTGGGATACAGTCATGTTTGATGAGGGTAGTACATAGGTCTTTCCTTTTGTTTCTCAAACAGAGACACTGAGAGCTAAAAGATAGGGTGTGTGTGTGTGTACATGGTGTTTCTATAGAGAAAATGGTTGGACCCATAAACTCTGAGAACAGTTGTATTTCATGATGGGCTTTGGCTATGCTTTACATTATAATTTCCTTCTCTTACCAAACCACATTTGGGTCCACTTGCCTGCACTCAGTAAAACTAATATACTGACATGAACGTGTGGTGAAGGAAAGTACAGTGTTTGTTTCAAAGTTCCAAGGAAGGAGTCTAAATAGCTAGTGCTTAAAAGACCTTAAAAACCCAAAGGCTTTCAGGGAAAAGCTTTTAAGGATAGGAGGGGAGAGGAGGGCTGTGGAGTGTAATCAGCTTGTGGACATTCTTCTGATTTGTTGGTGGTGAGGAAACTGGGAGTCAATGTCATCAACCTGGTTCCAACTCCTCTTGGGTCTAAATGCGTGTGGGCAGCACACAGTTAACTTCTCCACCTGGTGCAGGTTTAGTATTTGCAGAACAGCTCAGAATTCTATCCATAGCTCTTGAGGAGGAAGTAAAGATCCTTGACTTCATTTAATGACCAAACTATTATTATTTTGTTTTGCTTTACTGTTTTCCTTTCTTTCTGCATTGTCTCAACTCTCTGACTAAATGTACTTTTTGGAACTCAGGGAAGGCCTAGGAGGCTAAAGTTTTTCTACAGACAAGAAGCAAGTGGAGGACATGGGAGGATGAGTCTTCCAGGAAGGCCCCCATAGGGTCCTGCTTGGTTACACTTCCACTAATCACAAACATTAATTAGTGTTTCTGATAACTACGTCAAGCAGACATTACTTGTACCGGGAGATTTCAGGAAGGGCCCTGCATCCATGATGGATGTGGTGCAGGGAGGAAAGGGAGCCTTCCCTTTGTTCGACATCACTCTCCATAGCCAGTGGAGGGGCAGGACCTGGGGGTGGAGAGCACAACAGAACGCAGTGATGCTCTGCTTGATGTGGACTTCATGCCCACAGTTAGCATCTGTAGGGAAAGAGCAAATTAGCCAAGACGGAGGTGGTCAGGCTGTCTCGCCCCACGTCCTCTTGTTCTTGCCCCACATTTTGTAAATAATGATTATGTAACAGTTGAGATCACTTATAGCACTGCTCGTGTGTGTCATGAGGTATTTGCTTGGCCACAGGCTACCTTTGTTATGTAAGCACATCTAATCTCCACCTGGAAAGCCCTTGAGGCTGTGTCATGTTATAACTGTATCCATTGGATCAGCCAGGAGAGGAAAGAATACAGTGTGTCTGCTGCTATGGCTGCTGCGCCAGCCCGGAGAGAATAAACATGTCTGCACTTCCTGTGGCTTCTCAAGTCTTCTTCCAGCTTCCCTGCTCATGCCTTGCCTACCTTGGTTTCAGCAAACAATGCACATAGTGAGATACAGCAAGACAGGATCAAGCTGGGGGAGGTGACGGATGTGCAGACTACAGCATCAAGTCTGTAGGAATAAATGCAGCACTTCTTTCTCATGCCCTCCCAGACAGGAAGAAAAAAGGAACAGGTAAGGATGGATGTAGGTTGCAAGTACCCAAGCAGCAGACTCTGAGTTGCCTACATGTAAGAACCAGCAGTTAAGGTGGTGGTTAAACAGCTCTGGGGTTCAAACACCTGACTTTGCTACTGATCAGCTAACATCAGCCAAGTTAACCTCTCTGTGCCTCAGTAAACAAACAATAATAGAGGTGTGCTATCTTTTCAGATACTTATGACCAATAAATGAGTTGACACACAGTAAATCACTCAGAACACTCCTGACACACTATTAAGTATTTAGTATTATTGTTTATAATTATCTCTCTGATTGCAATTGTTTATTCATAAACCAGTCTCAACTGATTACACTGTGAGCTCCTCAAATGAAGGAACAATTTATTTTTCTTTGTGTCTCCAGATTCCAATTACTGCTAGCATTTGGAAAATGATCAATATAAATTAACTGAGTGCCAATTGTAGTATGGTGATATATATTGTGTTATATATATGGAATGTGTATACATTGCAAATATAGAATATGTGTTGACAGTAACATTTCAATAACAGATGAACATCAATGGATTAATCTCAGATCTGCCTGATTTCTTTCTTTTAATAAAGGACACTGAATTAGTTAGTGCAGTGAAAATACACCCTCCTCCTTCAACACTGCCATCACTCCCAGCTGTCCTCACTTTCCAGACCAGCTGAAATAGCCCCCAGTAACCCCATCAGTGATCAGAGCTATGGGTCTTTCCTGATATTTTTTGTTCTAGCTTATCTGAGATTGATATATCTTGAGCTCTATATTTAATGCCTCCTTTAGGAAAACAACAATAGAACTAGGAAGAAGCCAAGACAATTACGTGGTCAATTATCTCCCTAGTTGAGATCACGTTAGACCCTCAGGCGTAGTATATTTCCTTATGTCTGAATATCTGTAGGTGGGCCATTGTTTATTTCTCCAACTGAATTAGAATGAGATTTAGAGTTGTCACTGCAATATGGCTGTCCTCATTGCTCACTCTTCACAGACCCCATGTTTTAAAGTCAAGCTGACTGACTTTGACTACCACCTGCTAAAAAATGTTCCGTGTGTGTGTGTGTGTGTGTGTGTGTGTGTGTTAGAAGCTCAGTTATGTCCAACTCTTTGCAACCGCATGGACTGTAGCTTGCCAGGCTCCTCTGTCTAGGAATTTTCAGACAAGAATACTGGAATGTGTTGCCATTCCCTTCTCCAGGGGATCTCCCCAACCCAAGGGTTGAACCTGGGTCTCCTGCATTGTAGGCAGATTCTTTACTGTACAAGCCACCAGGGAAGCCCAAAATGTTCCTTACAAGACCAAAAGTCCGTTATTGTACTCCCTTGGAAATCAGCTCAATTGGATCACACAGCAACTCTCAGAGTATAAAAATGTAAAATTCTTGCAATTCACATTTTTCATTTCAAATTTTTTGTTCTTTTACTAAGTAAAAGTGCTTTTTGAAAGAGTCATGCTTGCAGGCATTTTGCTCCTGTTATAGACTACAGAGTGAAGGAGTCAGAATCTCTGAGGATGCAACCAGATGCAGATAGACCAATGAATGGATGAATAGATGGAGAGATAGATAAAAACAGATTGTATGCTCATCACAGGAGTCGCAAAGTCTGGGAGGGAAGAGGAATAATTTGTGCACTGAAAAGAATCTCAGAGCCCATTCCACTGAATTTAAAATTTATTTCATTATGGATACAAGCATTGAAATTTACTTGTATTTTTTCACAAGTCTCTAAGGACAATTTCATCTTATTATTCTATCCATAAAACGACTAGTGTTTTAACTAACAATAATTTGATTTTCTGGTTGGTAAATTAATACAGGTGTTTAAGAAATTAACTTCCTCTAAACAATCAATTTTGATTACAAGAATCTTTAAATTTTCTTAAAATGTTAAATCTACATGGAAGTAGTTTGACCCAGTGATGATAGACTAGCTTGTTTGTCACCAATTTCCTATGAAACAAAACTAGAAAAACTAAACAAAAGTATTTTTAAAATACCCATTCAGTATCAATTGTACGTGCTAGCAGGGATTTGGAGCTACTTGAACTCACTTTGTATTTTGGGGAAATTATAAAGTGAAGTGAAGTCGCTCAGTCGTGTCTGACTCTTTGCAACCCTATGGACTGTAGCCTACCAGGCTCCTCTGTCCATGGGATTTTCCAGGCAATAGTACTGGAGTGGAATGCCATTTCCTTCTCCAGGGGATCTTCCCGACCCAGGGATCGAACCCAGGTCTCCCACATTGTAGACAGATGCTTAACCGTCTGAGCCACCAGGGATTTGGAGCTACTGGAACTCACTTTGTATTTTGGGGAAATTATAACAACACTTAAACCCTATGACTCAGAAATTCTTCTAGGTACAAGTCCTAGTACATGTAAATGAAGAACATGTATAGGAATGCTCAGAGTAGCATTATTTAAAATATTCATTAACTGGAAATAAGCAATCAGTTATGGAATGGATAAGTAAAATTATACATTGTCATAGAATTGACAAAGCAATGCCAATGTGCAAATCTTGATGAATCCTACAAACATTTGTTTGCAGTTTAGTCACTAAGTTGTGTCCAACTCTGTGATCCCATGGACTGCAGCACAGCAGGCTTGCCTGTCCTTCTCTATCTCCCAGACCTTGCTTAAACTTAGGTTTATTGAGTCAGTGATGCTATTCAACCATCTCATCCTCTGTTGCCTCCTTCACCTCCTGCCCTCAATCTTTCCCATCATCAGGGTCTTTTCTAATGAGTGGCTCTTCACATCAGGTGGACAAAATATTGGAGCTTCAGCATCAGTCCTTCCAATGAATATTCAGAATTGATTTCCTTTAGGATTTAATGGTTTGATTGCCTGGCTGTCCAAGGGCCTCTCAAGAGTCTTCACCAGCACCACAATTTGAAATCATCAATTTTTCAGCACTCAGCCTTCTTTTTGGTCCAATTCTCACATCCATAAATGACTACTGGAAAAACTGCAGCTTTGAGTGTACAGACCTTTGTATGCAAAGGGAGGTCTCTGCTTTTTAATATGCTTTTTAGGTTTGTAATAGCTTTTCTTCCAAGGAACAAGCATGTTTTAATTTCATGGCTTCAGTCACCACCTGCAGTGATTTTGGAGCCCAAGAAAATAAAATCTGTCACTGTTTTCACTTTTCCCCTTCTATTTGCCATGAAGTAACAGGACCAGACACCATGATCTTAATTTTTTGAATGTTGAGTTTTAATCCAGTTTTTTCACTCTCCTCTTTCACCTTCATCAAGAGGCTCTTTAGTTCTTCTTCACTTTCTGCTGTTAGAGTGATATTATCTGCATATCTAAGGTTATTGATACTTCTGCCAGCAATCTTGATTCCAGCTTGTGATTCACTCAGCCAGGCATTTTGCATGATGTACTTGTATGTAAACTAAATAAGCAGGGTGATGATATACAGCCTTGTCATACTCCTTTCCCAATTTTGAATCAATCTGTTGTTCTGTGTCTGGTTTTAACTGTTACTTCTTGACCTGAATACAGGTTTCTCAAGAGACAGGTAAGGTGGTCTGGTATTCCTGTCTCTTTAAGAATTTTCCAGTTTGTTGTAATCCACACAGTCAAAGGCTTTCTTGTAGTCAATGAAGCAGAAGAAGATATCTTTTGGAGTTCCCTTACTTTCTCTGTGAATCAGTGACTGTTTGCAATTTGATCTCTAGTTCCTCTGCCTTTTCTAAGTCCAGCTTGTACATCTGGACGTTCTCAATTCATCTACTGCTGAAGCCTAGCTTGAAGGATTTTGAGTGTTACCCACAAACCTAATATGGCACAAAATAAAAATGAATGAAAAACTGCTTATGAAAAATTCAATTTATACAATCTATAAATCTTTAATCTTTAAAATATGGTATTAAAAGCCAATGTTGTTGCTATGTTTTGGAAGACATATAATGGGTTTGACAGCTGTTGGAGCTCTGCTAATGTTCATGTCTTGAGTGGGATTTACACAGCTTCACTCATTTTGTGATCACTCATAGGTCTCCATATTTGTGATTAGTTATCTGTGTGTATGTTATCCATCAATTTAAGTTTATTAAAATGAATACCACATAGGCTAATATATCTGATTCTTTCAATTACTAAATGAATATTACTACAGTATTATATATTCTGTGTTATATACCTGTAGTGTAGGTGTCTGACAATAAGCTTTTTTAATTATAATGTAAGTGCTTAAAATTAAGCATTTGATTACCCAGGTATCTACTTCAAAGACATTCATATTGAATAAGCACATTGCCAGCTACACAATTAGGTAATGAGCCAGACTGTATACCCCACCCATGAAGTTCCCCTTATAGAAAGCCCTGGGTGACCTAGATAACTGACCACTTGAGTGACCCTGCTTTTCCTTTCCTGAACTTTAATTCTTGCTCACATGTTTTTAAATTTGACAATAAAGAATGAACCTGCTGAACCCTAGGCACCTCACCCTCAACCCCAATAAAGGCAGAACCCCAGGCACACACTACCTCACTCTCTACTGTGTCCTTGCTGTGTGGCCCTCAGGTGTGCTACACCCAGGCCCATCAGTAATAATCTTATGACTTTTACCCCAAAGTTTGCTAACAGCTGTTTCTGAGGTGCGTAAGAATTACAAGGACCAAGAAATATCTAATTTAAAAAGATGTATGCATCCTAATGTTCATTGCAGCACTATTTACAATAGCCAAGACATAAAGGCAACCAAACGTCTAACTACAGATCAATGAATAAAGAGGATGTGGTACATATATACAATGGAATATTATTCACTCATAAAAGAATGAAATAATACCATTTGTGGCATCATGGATGCGCCTAGAAGTTATCGTGCTAAGTGAAGTAAGTCAGAGAAAGACAAACATATATCACTTATATGTGGAATCTAAAATATGGCACAATTGAAATTATTTACAGAACAGGAATAAATCCACAGACACAGAAAACAAACTTATGATTACCAAAGGGGAAAGGAGGTGAGGGAGAGATAAATTATGAGTTTGGGACTGACATAAATACACTACCAGAGATATAAAATGGGTAAACAGCAAGGACAAGGAAACTTACTCAATATTTTGTAATAATGTAGAAGAGAAAAGAACCTGAAAAGTACACATATATATTTTTAATGTATATTATATATACATATATATATACCTGAATAATTTTGCTGTACACCTGAAACTAACACAACTTTGTAAATCTACTATACTTCAATTTTGAAAGATAGAGATTAAAAAAGAATTACAGGGACCAGTCCAGCCAGAATGTTGGCTATGGTTGGGAAAGTGTCCATGGGTCTTTACCAAAAGTAATACAGACCCAGGTGAATGCCCCAGGCACTCTTAACCAAGAAGATCACTATTGATAAGCTGAGACCAACACATTCTACATTCTACATTGTATACTGTATTTTACTATATACTGCACTATAATGCCTATACCAATACTATTTATAGACCTAATAGGCAAACATTTTCTGAGCACATAAACTGAGTTTGTAAATTTATAAACTCAAATATACAAATGCATTAATCAGTTTCCTTAATTTACAGACTTAACCGGTATCTTGAGGCATATATTGCTTCTTTGGCCTACAAGTGGGAAATTTGCATTTTTGATGGTTTCAATAATCATTTTTAAATATATTGGGTTGACAAAAACATTCCTTAATTTTTTCAAGTAAAAATGAAGGACACATTTTTCATTTTCACTAAGAATTTTGTTGAACAGTTTATTCACTGTTTTGCTCACTGCTGCTGCTGCTGCTGCGGCTAAGTCGCTTCAGTCGTGTCCAACTCTGTGCGACCCCGTAGACGGCAGCCCACCAGGCTCCACCGTCTTGGCAACTTTATAATTCCATCTTCCCAAAACTTTTATCTTTTTTCAGCAAATAATTGTTCCATGTGCTTTTTATGGACTTCTAGGGAACTGAATATTTTTTTCATAAAGAGAATTTTCTGAAGACCAAAATAAAGAAAATCCAAAGGTGCAATGCCTGTTATACAGCAGATGAATCAAAACTTCAGAACTACAGCCAAGCTATAAAAGTTTTTGCCTGGTTATCAAAGAAACATGTGGTCTTGTTTTATCCTGATGGAAGATTATTAGTTTTCTGTTGGCTAATTCTGGATGCTTTTCATTGAGTACTGCTTTCAGTGGGTTTAATTTGGAGCAGTAATTGTTAGAATTAATCATACGGTTTTCCAGAAGGAGCTCATAATAGAGGACTCCCTTCTAATCCCTCCACATACACTACATCACCTTTTTGGAATGAAGACCAGTCTTTGGTGTGGTTGGTGGTGGTTCATTTTGCTTTCCCTATGAATACTTCCATTCCACATTATTATATAGTGTATATATATATGTATATATATACTCACCCATCACCCACTTGTCATCATCCATCACAGTTTGTTTTAAAAACAGACTGTTTTCATTACATTTAAGCAGTAAATTGCATTCGGGAATATGTCAAAAGGGTTTTGTTTTTGCTTAACTTATATGGAACCCAAACATCAAAGCAATCAACATAACCAAGCTGGTGCAAATGATTTTCAGTGCTTGATTTGGATATTCTGAATACGCCAGCTATCTCCCATATGGTATAAAATTGATTGTTCTCATCTGATGCCTCTGATTGCCATCAACTTCACTGGCCTACCCAACCATGGAGCATTGTCCAGTGAGAAATCTCCAGCACAAAATTCACAAACCACTATTAGCACATTCGGTCAGTCACAGCACCTGCTCCACACACTGCACAAATCTTTTTTTTTTTTTTTTTTTGCATTTCATTTGCATTTTTAGCTCTCTTGAAATACTAAAACAAAATATGCTGAAAATGTTGCTTTTTTCTTCAATATCAGAATGGCTACATAGAAATTCACCAATTTTGATATTAGTCTTTAAATGCATGCTGATATGACAGCTGTCACAGCACAATAACAAATTGTTTCCAATGAAGTTAAAGACAACTAAGGGCTACTGGAGCCATCTTATAGAGAAAAATGAACAAACCTTTTGGCCAACCCAAAACTTTGTCCAACTGCCCATCTTTACTAGGCAAGGTGTCCATTATTGATATCTTGGGATCTTCAGGTTTTCTACCATTTTTGCATTTTGGAGATATCTTACTGCATGATTTAAGATGCAGTATTATTCATTTATGGGCTTCCCTGGTGGCTCAGATGGTAAAGGATCTGCCTGCAATGCAGGAGACCCAGGTTTGATCCTTGGGTCAGGAAGATCCCCTTGAGAAGGGAATGGCAACCTGCTCCAGTATTCTTGCCTGGAGAATCCCATGGACAGAGGAACCTGGCCCGCTACAGTCCATGGGGTTTCCAAGAACTGAACATGACTGAGCGACTAACACACACACACACACACACTTTATTCACTTCTAAGACACCATACCACCCTCCTGCACTGTTCCACACTCTTCTCCCCCAGCCTTAACTGCTGTCCTGTATGAGTCCTGGGGATGGGGGTCCTGACTTACTCTCAGGGTGGCCTCCCCTGCTCCTCTTGCTCTTTCAGGTCAGGCACCACAAGAGAACCCAAAAGAGGGCAGTGCTGCCTCAGGTGATGGCTCATCTGCTAGTGATATGAAAGTGGTCTGCCCCACTCCAGTTCCTTCTGCTTCCATGTACATTCAAGCCTCTGCTGCGGGACAGTCTTACACCCACCCTCCACTGCTAGGATGCCCCCAGAGAGGCAGCCATGGCTCTCCTTAGCTTGGTCAGAGACACAAACATCCTAACCTCTTCTCTGAGTTGGAAATCCCATTTGTGTGTTCAGCTGGGTGGAGTTAAACTTCCAAGTGTCTCTCTTGCACTATGTGATGGTTTCATAGAACTGAATGGGAGAGGGAGGTGTGACTTGCATCTTCTCTCCCAGTACATACCCCACCCCCATCCTCCAAAGCCTCTAAGGCAGGCTGCTCCAGCAGCCCCCAACCCTTAGCAATCTCCAGGCAACAAGTTGGCAACAGACTGTGTTTATGTACATCCTTCCAACTCCAGGGATACGTGCCAACTTTCCCCAGAACTTCATCACTACGCACTCCTATCACTGTGAAGTTTAGTGACAGCAAGTTGGTGCCTTTCAGTTATTTAAGCCCTTGTAATGTGACTTCTCTCCATCGTGTTTCCATTTATTTGGAGCAATGCCAAAGTTTCCCCAATATTTCCAAAACAACACAATTGACACCACTTCTTCGTTGGATTTACCAGGATTCCTGATGCATTGACTCACTCTATTAGATCCTGCAACATCAATAAGAGGAGAAATTGGAGTTTTGATGCCTTTGTTACAGAGAAGACATGACTTAAGCACACACCTCAGATTTTCTTCCAAGGGTGTAAGCCTTGGAGTCATAGTGCTTCATGATGGAAAGAAAATCTGAAAAGATAAAGACCTGGATTCATTATTGGTCTTGGGATCTTCACAAGGCAAGTATTGAAATTCCTCAGTAAACTGGCAAACATAACAGAGATGAGTGTTAAAATCTGAACATTATCAATTTTCCAGACTCACATGGATTCCTGTTAAGCCCTTAGATGTTGCATTTTATTAACTGAGCATTTTTTTCCATACCTAACAATTCTTTTATAGAATATTTATATCAAAATAAGTCATTTCTTAGAAAGAAATTATGGCAAGATAAAAATATCACCATCTTTTATTTGCTTTAAATGCCAACCCACTGCAATATTCTTGCCTGGGAAATCCCATGGACAGAGGAGCCTGGCAGGGCTGCATTCATGGGGTCGCAAACCAGTATGACTTAGGGACTAAACAATAGCAATTTTAATTGTAGGGCGCCATCTGCTGATCATTACTCTTCTGACTTTTTTTTTTTTAATTGCTCAAGTTATTTACATTGGGCAAATTCATAATCAAGAAAAACAATTTGGTTATGTATAGCATCCTTCATTTGGGAATTTGACCAAATTGATTTACCATTACACTTTGGAAGTAAACTCATAAGAATAATAATTCTTTAATATGAAAAAAAAAATACTCATTTGGCAAGGGGGCAAAGAGAAGGACCGGTTGAAGTACTGGTGTGACCAGCAACTATGTAACTAGGTAAGTGTGTAAGTAACTATGTATGCATAGATCAAAAGCCTTAAAAATATCCATTCCTCTTAACCACAGAATTCAAATTCTATGAATATATTCTTGGCAGCACCAGAGATGTGGGCACACATTCTTGTGCATGGCTACTTACACTGAGTTATTTGTAACACTTTTTCCTACACTTGCAGATAGAGCTGTGTGTGTGCTGAGTCGCATCAGTCATGTCCAACTCTTTGCGACCCTATGGACTGTAAGCCCACCAGGTTCCTCTGTCCATGGGGATCCTCCAGGCAAGAATACTGGAGTGGGCTGCCATGCCCTCCTCCAGGGGATCTTCCCAACCCAGGGACTGAACCCTCATCTCTCATCTCTCCTGCAGTGGCTATTGTATTCTTTACCACTAGCACCACCCGGGAAGCCCAGATAGAGGTGTAGACATATATAAAATATGAAACCATTATAATACTAAATTTTAATTTAAAGAATAATATGCGAAAATATCTATGATGCAAAGGCAAGTAAAATAAACTTAGAAACTTAACAGTATTTTCAGTATAATCCCAATTAGGTGCAAATCATATTTATACATCAAATTAAAAATAATTAAAAGAAGCTGTGGATGTAGTATAGAGATCACCATTTAATCATAATTTTTAGTTTTGAATTTTTTATTTCAAAAATATATAGCTATCTTTCACTTTTGTAATCAGATAACTTGCCTATTTAGTGTAAGCACACATTTTAATCCCACTGCTGGGCATACACACTGAGGAAACCAGAAGGGAAAGAGACACGTGTACCCCAATGTTCATCGCAGCACTGTTTATAATAGCCAGGACATGGAAGCAACCTAGATGTCTATCAGCAGATGAATGGATAAGAAAGCTGTGGTACATATACACGATGGAGTATTACTCAGCCATTAAAAAGAATACATTTGAATCAGTTCTAATGAGGTGGATGAAACTGGAGCCTATTATACAGAGTGAAGTAAGCCAGAAGGAAAAACATAAATACAGTATACTAACGCATATATATGGAATTTAGAAAGATGGTAACGATAACCCTGTATACGAGACAGCAAAAGAGACACTGATGTATAGAACAGTCTTATGGACTCTGTGGGAGAGGGTGGGAAGATTTGGGAGAATGGCATTGAAACATGTGAAATGTCATGTATGAAACGAGATGCCAGTCCAGGTTCAGTGCACGATGCTGGATGCTTGGGGCTGGTGTGCTGGGAAGGCCCAGGGGGATGGTATGGGGAGGGGGAGGGAGGAGGGTTCAGAAAAAAAAGAAAAAATAAATAAAATAAAAGCTAATGCTCATAGTTTAAAAAAAAAAAAAAAAAATAAAAATTAATTGAAAATAAATGTTACAATGGTTATGGAAAAATTAAGTTGCATACTCTGCTTCCACCTAGTGGACATAGGAGAAACTGCACTTAATGTCTGTTTTCTTTAAAAAATAAAATACCGATATTTAAGAACAAAACCAAGAAATGGGAATAAGGAGAACAGAGAGGGAGAAGAAAGAACAGAAGAGGACTAAAGGCCATGTGAGCAACAACTCAATACAAATGCATGAAGCCTGAAAACGTATTTTAAGCAAAATTTCATCACTAGTGTTTATATACAATTTCTGTTCAAATAACTCATCTCAGTTTGGCTTCTTTAACACTAAATTCCTTCTACTTTCTCATCCATGACCACAAACTCCCCACCACCCAGTGTCTGTACCAGCCAGCTCCCCACTGGCCTTCAGGTCTGACCTGACCTAAACAACTATTAGCTGAACTACTGTGCCCTCAGGCCTTGTCCTGAAGGATCCCAGTCGTGATTTTCCTGGGGAGACTGATCTCTTCTCATCTCCAAATACATTCTCTTCCCTTCTACTTGCATGAGTTTCCTTTTGTGCATTCTCTGAGACCCTTAAAAAGATCAAATACGCATTCTAACATGAGTCATTCCAAGGTCACTCCATTGCTGAAAATTCCTTACCTGTCTTGTCATGAAAAATAAAGCTGAAATTCCTTTCAGTTCCGTTAGTATTTGCTTTATATATTTAGGTGCTCCTATATTAGATGCGTCACTACTTATAATTGTGATATCTTCTTGGTGCATTGACATTTATCATTATATAATGACCTTTCTTTGTTTCCTTTTACCAATTTTAGCTTAAAGTCCATTTTGCCTAGTATAACTGCCATGCGATGCTAAGTCTCTTCAGTTCTGTCTGACTCTTTGCGACCCTATAGACTGTAGCCTGCCAGGCTCCTCTGTCCATTCTTGTCCTCCAGGCAAGAATACTTGAATGGGTTGCTGTGTCCTCCTCCAGGGGATCTTCCTGACCCAGGGATTGAACCCTTGTCTCCTGTGGTTACCGCACTGTAGGGGGATTCTTTACCATTCAGCCATAGGAGAAGCCCTGATCTTTTTATTTTCTGGTTTGATTACCATTTGCTTGAAATATCTTTTTCCTTCCCCTAAAGCTAAAATGAATCATTTGTCCAGCATATTGTTGGATCTTGGTTTTTTGTTTGTTTGTTTTGTTTTTTATCCACTCAAATTCCAAGTTCCTTACAATGACAGAGGGTCATGTCACGACAGAGCCTTTGCCTCCTGTTCAGCTCAGTCTCCCTTCAGTCTTACTCCCCAGTTCACATTCTTTCAGGTTTCTGGAATAACCATGTGCTATTTCCTGGAATACTTCTCCCACTTTATCAGCCTGGAAAACTCCTATGTACATCTGTGTTCTCTGTGAAAGCTGAATGTCTAGAGACATGTAGATTTTTGTTGTGTGATGGAATTCTAAGAAATGATCTTTCCAGTTACTAATGCTTAGGCAAGATATATGTGCATATTTGTATCCAGATAGAGATCTAGATATAAATATGTATCTCATTCTGAAGATAAGACATCATGGACGTCATGAGAAATTAAGTGACGTCATCAAATTCAGAGTTGGAAGCTATATCGCAGAGAGTGTAAATTGTTAGATATTTTTGGAAAGCTGTTTTCTAATAAATGTTAGATATCTCTGGCAGAGAAGTGTTGTTTGTTTTACACCTGCAGTTTCTGCCAGTAAATAACAAATGAAAGCCAAGGACAGAAGTTGGAGTAAGTTGTACCTAACTGCAGGGTGTGGGGGAGCGGGGAGTGTGATTTAGGAGGAGTGTTCAGAGAAGAAGGAAAAGATACGGGAGCTAGGGGAGTTGTAAGACCAGAGTGAGTGTGAACTTTGGGGGCAAATGGGATGATCGCTGATGGAGCCAGGGATCAGGAGGAAAGAGCTGAGAAGAAAGCCCTGTTGGGCAGCTGGCAGCAACAGGGCGACTGAGAGGGGACACCCGGCGGAGAGGTAGGGGCAGGAGCTCGGTTCAGGGGTATGGGAGAATGGGTGCTGAGGGAGCCCAGGCAATTCGTGTGGGTCCTGTCTCATGTAGTGCCTGCAAGTACACTTGGCTCCCTTCCAGACTGACCAAATTAATGCATCTAAGCGAGCAGTGAGCAGCAAAGGGGCTCTGATCTCTTACCTCCTTGCAATCAGAACTGGGGCCTCCAGCCTCACTGGTGGGGGAGAGATTGTGCACAGGCCAAGGCCAGAGGCAGCAGAGGCAGCTACAAAGTCCCCAACCCAAGCTGGATGAAGGTTACCCTTGGCCCAGACCAAGCACAGCCCACATCTCAAATCTTTGAGATTTGAAAAAAGAAAAAGGCCTTTCAGGCAGAGCGCACAGACATGATGTTCTCATTAGCAATGCCTCACAGTCACCACAGAGGAAAAAAGTAAAAAAGAAAAAAAATTAACTTTTATTACTCTACCCCAAAATCCTCTTCATTGCTTAGTAAGACTCAATCTCCCTGTGCACAGAAATAAGGAGAGGAAGGTTGTCTTTGTGGAAAGTGAAGCAGAGCCCAGAGAAACATGGATCAGGATCATAACTGAAAATTAGTCTCTTCCTCTATTTTCAGTTTGTTGAATTCAAGCAATGTGGATTCCTGAATTCACAGTCAAGGATGAGCTGTGGGAAGTCACTTGACTTAATGCTCTGCTGTCACCATCTTAAAATTCTAAACAATTTCATTTTTAAAGTTGAATTTTACAGTGAAGTCCATGAGATAATGGTGTGTGCATGTGACCAGAAATCTATGCAGGTGTGTATCCTTCATCCCTTGCCGCCAGGTATTCATCATTTGCAATGCCCTGTGGACACGGAGCTCTGATGGATACGTGAAGTTCAGAGGAGTTCAAAGTGAGTCCCAGGTAGGTAAGTGTGTGATATCTTGACTGAGTAATCGAAGAAGGCTGATAGTGCTGAGAGGATGCACGTTATGTTTCAGCCACAACTTGCTTCATCAAATGCAGAAAGCACTGGCTTCTAAGAAACAACCATGGCACCCTATCCTGCCCTATCCTTTCTTAACCTCTAGTAGCCAACCACTTACTCTCCAAATGATGACACAGAACAAAAGAGAGATGGAACAGCCCACAGTTCCTTCTTCAGTGCTTCTTCACTCTTCAGTAAGCAAAGGCAGAGTGCTGATAAAGTGTGCATATCATGGAAAGAATTCATGGATTTTCACTATAAGAGCAAAATATATGTGTACAAGCTACAAAATGAACGTTGTGTGCTTTCAATGATTCTATACACAGGTTAATGTTCTAATAGCTATACTTGATGCTGGCACTACCAGTTTTCTATAAAGGTGAATGGTAGAATTCAGGCTAATCATTTAAAATTTTAATTTTTCTCTACTTAAAGTGAAAGTGAAAATGAAGTTGCTCAGTCGTGTCTGACTCTTTGCAACCCTATGGACTGTAGCCTACCAGGCTCCTCCATCCATGAGATTCTCCAGGCAAAAACACTGGATCCCCTCCAGGGGATCTTCCTGACCCAAGGATCGAACCTGGGTCTCCCACATTGCAGGCAGACGCTTTACCCTCTGAGCCACCAGGGAAACCCTTTCTCTACTTAGCGTGATATTAAATAGCAAATTTTTTAAAATCATAAGATAAGAGAGACACTATTGAAGAAAATGAAAACATATCATATGTTCGTATAGTTGACAGTACTTTTATCCTTGCAAAGGACCTACATTTTCATTTGGAAAATTGTGTATCCAATTCATCTACAATCAGCTGTCTACCAAAGCCACCAAGAGCCGGGCTAGGTTCTTTTAAGGATGAGAATATAAAACATTACAGACAAATTCTCTCTCTTGCTATATAAACTTTGGCCACAAATCTTTATTTGGTCTTTGGCTGTGAATGGAGCAGGACCACAAATGATCTTCTAAAATTTCTTTAGATTAAGGTCTGCAGAAAAACAGTTCTGCACACAGCATGCTGCATACCTACTTTATTTAGAACTCCACAGTTTCCACTAAGCCGCCAAAAGACGAGTACATCTGGAACGTGAGAGGTATCACCAGGCCCTTACTAGCTGCAAAGATGTCAGAACCCACTTGAGTAACCAGATGACAAAGTGCCCAAGACAGAAACTGTTGCTGACCATTTCTATTTATAATCCCTCTTCTCTTTACATTGAAATCACTACCATATACCACATCACCTGCATTATATATTTCTTTTAAACACTAATTTTATTTATTTTAAAATAAGTAATGTATAAACGTGGTTCAAAATGAGCAATCTTAGAGACAATTTTCTCAATCAGGATAAAATAACCTAAATAATTTTTAATAAATTCATTTACATTTGGAAATTAAGTAGTACAATAGTTCTGTTTTGAATTTAAAAACAAAAACAAAGCTGGATATGAAAACATTGTAGAGTTTACTTAGGAAGTGTTCTCAGGAAGGAGAAGTGAGAAAATGGAAAAATCCAGACAAGAAAGTTGGAAAAGTCAATAATGTAAAGGTGTCTGGTTTGTCCAATCACGACTTGATTTTTCAGAGACCAGCAGCAAGCACATAAACAGCCTCCCAAAACTCCCTCCTGAAGGAGGGAAGGCTGGGACGTTTGTACACCAGTTCTAATCGGCCACGGAGGTGTCAAATCCTTTGTATTTGGGAGCTGAATTTGTGCACAAGTCAAGAAGTCTTCCAAAGAATTGAGGACAGCTGGAGCAAAATTTTGGAGAAGGCAATGGCATCCCACTCCAGTACTCTTGCCTGGAAAATCCCATGGACAGAAGAGCCTGGTAAGCTGCAGACCATGGGGTCATGAAGAGTCGGACACGACTGAGCGACTTCACTTTCACTTTTCCCTTTCATGCATTGGAGAAGGAAATAGCAACCCACTCCAGTGTTCTTGCCTGGAGAATCCCAGGGACGGGGGAGCCTGGTGGGCCACCACCGTCTATGGGGTCGCACAGAGTTAGACACGACTAAAGCAACTTAGCAGCAGCAGCAGCAGGAGAAAAATTTAGAACACATACTTGGCTCATATTTGAAGAGGAAGAATGTCCACACACAACATTCACTGTAGCTGAGGCTGAAATCAGAGCGAATTGGGAGATGAAATGTGAGTACCAGGAGCATAAGGTACAGCCTATAAAAGAAAATAATATGAAATGAAAATGTAGGAATATTTTTAACTGAACAATGATAAAAATACATGATAAATCTTTTGGGACACAGCTAAAGCTGAATTCACATGCGTAAATTGAAAAAGTGGAAATTGTAAATCAAGGAGTTTAATATCTATCTCACAGAGTTATAAAGAGAAACTCAGATTAATGCAACAGATAGTAGAAAATAGGAATTATAAAGGTACAAACAAAAGAAATAGCAATATAGGAAATAACTGCACACACAACAATAGAATCAATAAAGCCCCCCCCAAAAAAGGGGTGGGGAACAAGACTGATCAAGAGACAGAAAATAATGTACAAGTTATGATTATCAAAATAAAAAATGGGATACTACTACAGACCTTTACATACATTTAAGAGATGAGTCGAATGTTCTTGGTGGCACAGCGGATAAGAATTTGCCTTTCGATGCAGGGTACACAGGTTCGATCTCTGCTCCAGGAAGATCCCACTTGCCATGGAGTAACTGAGCCCGTGTACCACAACTACTGAGCCCGCACTCTAGAGATCGAGAGCCACAGCTGCGACTACCAAGCGCACGTGCTGCAACTACTGAGCTCACGCGCCTAGAGCTTGTGCTCTGCAACAAGAGAAGCCACTGCAATGAAAAGCCGGCACACCACAGTGAAGACAGCCCCTGCTCACTGCAACTGCAGAGAGCCCGTGCAAAGCAAGGAAAACCCAGCGCAGGCCAAAATGAATATAAATAAATAAATATTTTTTAAAAAAGCTCCAGCTCCAAAACAAGCAAAACAACAACAATAAAAAGATAATGAGTGGACCTTATGCTAAACTTTATACCAGTGAGTTTGAAAAGGTAGATAAAATCGATTAATTCCTATAAAATATAAATTGCCCAAATTAACAGAAGAAACAAAAACTGAACAGTCTTATATCCAAAAGAGAAACTGGATCAATAGTTTAAAACTTTTTCACAAGAAAAGCAAAATTTCAGGACTAGATGAACTTATCAATGAATTATACTAAAAATTCAACGATGAAATTATACCAAATCTATACAACCTCTTCTAGAGAACAGAACACAATAGACTACACCTGTATTTCTTTTATGAGGACAGTGTAACTTGATATTAACTCTGACAAAGACATTACAATAAAGGAAAACTATAAAACAATACCCCTTATAAAATAAATGCAAAAATACTCTACAAAAAATGGTAATCCAAATAAAGTCGCATTTAAAAACAATAGAAATCATAAAAAATTGAGGTTATGCTAAGACTGCATATGTTGGTGAATGTAATTCATCACATTAATGGAAAGAAAGAGATGAATCAATATCATCATCCTGTGGTTCAGTCACTAAGTCATGTCCAGCTCTTTGAGACCCTATAGACCATCACCTGCCAGGCTTCTCTGTCCATGGGATTCTCCAGGCAAGAATACTGGAGTGTGTAGCCATTTCCTTCTCCAGGGGATCTGCCTGACCCAGGGATCGAACTCAGATCTCCTGCATTGCAGGCGAATTCTTTTACTGACTGAGCCTCCAGGGAAGCCCAATCATCATCCTAATATGTGCAAAAGATGCATATAAAAAAAAAAAAAAAAAACAAGCAGAAAAACACACATCCCAGAGGTCTAGTAATAGAAGGATATGTCCATATCTAATAAGTGGCATCTGTATATACCTTCACCAAATATCAAACTTAATTATAAAAAGTTAACAATCTTGCTCCTTTGAGATCCAGAGGAAACAAGGATCATTTGAATTTGATATTGTTCTTGAGGCCCTTATTAGTGCAATATGGCAAGAGAAAGAAATAAAATAATTTATAAATAAAATATATCTTAAAAATATCAGAATTAGAAGAATTATTTATATACATATGGTTAGTAAGTAGAAAAGATGAACCTGCAAATAAGTTATTAGAATTTATGTGTACTTAGTAGGAATGCTGAATAAAATGTCAATTGCATTACATTAAAATGTCAATTGCAAAAGCTTAGTAAGAAAAATGTTATAAACTTATTACAGTACTGTACTATATTACGTTCGTTGGGTACCTAGGCTAACTTTGTTGGACTTACAAGCAAATTAGACGTATAACCATGCTCTTGGAACAGAACTCATTCATATGTAGGGGACTTACTGGACCAAGTTCTCTTCATCAGTAAGAGTAAAATGGCAGGTCACAAAACAGCAGAAGATATTTGCAACATATAAAAACAAAATAGCACTCAGAATATATAAAGAGCCTTTACAAATCAATTTAAAGACAACCAAATAGATAAATAAGCAAGTCACATGAAAAAAGTCACCAAAAAAAAAAAAATCACATGAGTATTCAAATCACCAAGAAACCTTATTAATCTGCAAGGAGATTAATGAAAATGAAAAACCTAATGTGATACGAATATATACCTACATGAATTTTGAAATCATAAAGCCTCAAAAATGAAAAGGATGTGGAGCAACTGAAACTCTGGTGGTGATGCATATCAATTCAACCACTTCGGAAAAAGATTGAATTACCTAGTAAATTTGAAGAGTAATATATCTTAAAATATCATAAATATATCATAAAACACAGCATTTTCATTCTTTGTGATGTACCCTAATGGTGATTGATGCCTATTATATGTCAGGAACTCTCCCAGGAGTTTTGTAAACTTTAATTCTAATACTTCCTATGGACCTATGAACTCTAATACTTCCTATGTTCCTTCATAGGAACCATGAATAATTCTTATGGTATTATTTTTCCCATATTTGGAGCAACTAATAACTAGCTTAAAATCACATTGCTAGCAGCAATAGAGGGGAGATTCCAACTTAAATCAACCCAAATTTAGACCTCAAGAATGAGCATATATTTCACTCATTTGGTATGTATGTAATTATATGAAATAGTCACTATCCTAATACATGTATGTATCTCTCTTTTCTAAAGCATCAGCAGCTGCACGTATGAGAACTGCCTCTTGGTCTTCAGGTGAAATAGACAAGCAGAGCCAAGGAGTTGATGCCTTTCTGATCAGCCCTCAGCAATGTAATGGATGTTGGAGAATAAATATTATCTTTTCTTCATCTGAAGTAGATCACTTTAAGCTTGTTCCACATTATCTCCCTGAAGTCCTCAACAAAACTGAGTCCTGGCTTCCTGCTTTTCTCCCATCCCTGCCTCACTTCCCACTCTCCTACCATGCCTAACTGGGATCAGCTTCCAAATAAACCACTTGCCCTGGAGTTCTTCTCTCCAAGTCTGTGTTGGAACCCAACTCAAAAAGCCAACTTTACATAAAGATAGTAACCAACTTCTTATATGGCAGCATTAAATATCTTAAATTGCCATGAATCATTTGATATTGATATCATATGTGCATGTGTCCATGCTAAATTGCTCCAGTGTGTCTGACTCTTTGTGACCCTTTGGACCATGACCCACCAGACTCCCCTGTCTATGGAATTCTCTGGGAATGAATACTGGAGTGGGTTGCCATTTCCTCCTCCAGGGGATCTTCCAGACCCAGGAATCGAACCTGCCTCTCTTATGTCTCCTGCACTGGCAGGTAAGTTCTTTACCACTAGTGCCACCTGGGAAGCACTTAATGATATCGGGAACCACATTATTCATTATGCATTGAAGGAATCAATCATTAATGAGGTTATCTCCCTTCTTTCCTAAAATATTCCTCCAGAAGTTTGCCAAGTATCTAAAATTTATACTACTAAAATGTATTATTTACTGAAAGTAACACAGATCTTATAGAAGAAAGTAATACAACTTTGTAAAACAACTATACTCCAGTTTTTTTTTTAAGTAACACTGATCTTTTTTAGTTAAGCAGAACCCCTATATATAATTAAGAGAAAAAAATCAGGATTCTCTCTTGAAAAAGAATATGGGGGTTTCTGGATTTCATGCACTGGACTTTCATTCCCTTAATATCCCTCTAGAGAACCTGTAAACTCTAGTATATAAAGTCAGAATAGCTCTGAGTTTTGGAATTAAATTCCCAAGAATTTTTTTTTCATGTCATGACATTTTTCATGTCACTTGTTAAATACAAAATTCCATAGAAAGAGGAGAGAACTTTGACTGCTGTGTTGATGGGATTTAACCAGGAGCTTTGTTCTTCCTCTGTAACGAATAATACTGCAGAATCATTAACCAGTTACAGATAAAAAAAACAAACAACAAAAAAGTGGCTCAGACTGTAAAGAGTCTACTGCAATGCAGGAGACCCATGTTGGATCCCTAGGTCAAGAAGATCCCTTGGAAAAAGGAATGGCTACACAGTCCAGTATTCTTGCCTGGAGATTCCATGGACAGAGGAGCCTGGTGAGTTACAGTCCATGGGGTTGCAAAGAGTTGGACATGACTGGGTGACTAAGAGGCTTAGAAACATGCCCCAAATAACACAGGTGATAATGCAGGAGCTGAGATTTGTTTCTATTGTTTGTCATTTCGAAGTTCATATATTTTATATAATTCACTACAAGAAAGCCAGCTATTAGTGAAACCATGGGAAAAACAAGCAGACCTAGCTTTTTTATTAGAGTAATTGAGCAAATTACTCTATTCTGGAGAAATAACTCCAGACAGAATGAAGGGACGGAACCAAAGCAAAAACACCACCTAGTTGTGGATGGGACTGGTGATAGAAGCAAGATTCGATGCTGTAAAGAGCTATATTGCATAGGAACCTGGAATGTTAGGTCCATCAATCAAGGCAAATTGGAAGTGGTCAAACAGGAGATGGCAAAAGGGAATAGACACTCTAGGAATCAGCGAACTAAAATGGACTGGAATGGGTGAATTTAACTCAGATGACCATTATATCTACTACTGTGGGGACGAATCCCTTAGAAGAAATGGAGTAGCCATCATAGTCAACAAAAGAGTCCAAAATGCGGTACTTGGATGCAATCTCAAAAACGAGAGAATGATATCTGTTTGTTTCCAAGGCAAACCATTCAATATCACAGTAATCCAAGTCTGTGTCCCAACCAGTAATGCTGAAGTTGAACGGTTCTATGAAGACTAACAAGAACTGCTAGAACTAACACCCAAAAAAGATGTCCTTTTCATTATATGGGGACTGGAATGCAAAAGTAGGAAGTCAACAAACACCTGGGGTAACAGGCAAATTTGGCCTTGGAGTGCAGAATGAAGCAGGGCAAAGGTTAACAGAGTTCTTGCAAGAGAACGCACTGGTCATAGCAAACACCCTCTTCCAACAATACAAGAGAAGACTCTACACATGGACATCATCAGATGGCCAACATGAAAATCAGATTGATTATATTCTTTGCAGCCAAAGATGGAGAAGCTCTATACAGTCAGAAAAAATAAGACTGGGAGCGGACTGTGGCTCAGATCATGAACTCCTTATTGCCAAATTCAGACTTAAATTGAATAAAGTGGGGAAAACCACTAGACCGTTCAGTTCAGATGATCAGTCATGCTACCCCATGAATTGCAGCATGCCAGTCCTCCCTGTCCATCACCAACTCCCAGAGTTCACCCAAACTCATGTCCATCGAGTCGGTGATGCCATCCAGCCATCTCATCCTCTGTCGTCTCCTTCTCCTCCTGCCACCAATCCCTCCCAGCATCAGAGTCTTTTCCAATGAGTCAACTGTTCCAATGAGTTGCCAACCGCATGAGGTGGCCAAAGTATTGGAGTTTTAGTTTTAGCATCTCTCCTTCCAAAGAACACCCAAGACTGATCTCCATTAGAATGGACTGGTTGGATCTCCTTGCAGTCCAAAGGACTCTCAAGAGTCTTTTCCAACACCACAGTTCAAAAGCATCAATTCTTCGGTGCTCAGCTTTCTTCACAGTCCAACTCTCAGGTCCATATATGACTACTGGAAAAACCATAGCCTTGACTAGACGGACCTTTGTTGGCAAAGTAATGTCTCTGCTTCTGAATATGCTATCTAGGTTGGTCATAACTTTTCTTCCAAAGGAGTAAGTGCCCTTTAATTTCACGGCTACAATCACCATCAGCAGTGATTTTGGAGCCCAGAAAAATAAAGTCTGACACTGTTTCCATTGTTTCCCCATCTATATCCCATGAAGTGATGGGACCAGATGCCATGATCTTTGTTTTCTGAATGTTGAGCTTTAAGCCATCTTTTACACTCTCATCTTTCACTTTCATCTAGAGGCTTTTTAGTTCCTTTTCACTTTCTGCCATGAGGGTGGTGTCATCTGCATATCTGAGGTTATTGCTATTTCTCCCTGCAATCTTGATTCCAGCTTGTGCTTCTTCCAGCCCGGCATTTCTCATGATGCAAGGCATCCCTGTCCATCACCAGCTCCCGGAGTTCACTCAGACTCACGTCCATCGAGTCAGTGATGCCATTCAGCCATCTCATCCCCTTCTCCTGTCGTCCCCTTCTCCTCCTGCCCCCAATCTCTCCCAGCATCAGAGTGTTTTCCAATGAGTCAACTCTTCGCATGAGGTGGCCAAAGTACTGGAGTTTCAGCTTTAGCATCATTCCTTCTAAAGAATTCCCAGGGCTGATCTCTTTCAGAATGGACTGGTTAGATCTCCTTGCAGTCCAAGGGACTCTCAAGAGTCTTCTCCAACACCACAGTTCAAAAGCATCAATTCTTCGGCGCTCAGCCTTCTTCACAGTCCAACTCTCACATCCATACGTGACCACAGGCAAAACCATAGCCTTTACTAGACAGACCTTTGTTGGCAAGGTAATGTCTCTGCTTTTGAATATGCTATCTAGGTTGGTCATAACTTTCCTTCCAAGGAGTAAGCTTCTTTTAATTTCATGGCTGCTGCTTCTGTTAGGTCCTTACAATTTCTGTCCTTTATCAAGCCTATCTTTTCATGAAATGTTTCCTTGGTATCTCTAATTTTCTTGAAGAGATCTCTAGTCTTTCCCACAACTAGGTATTATTTTTGCTTTGGCTCCATCCCTTCATTCTTTCTGGAGTTATTTCTCCACTGATCTCCAGTAGCATATTGAGCACCTACTGACCTGGGGAGTTCCTTTTTCAGTGTCCTATCATTTTGCCTTTTCATACTGTTCATGGGGTTCTCAAGGCAAGACATACTGAAGTGGTTTTCCAGTCCCTTCTCCAGTGGACCACATTCTGTCAGACCTCTCCACCATGACCCGCCTGTCTTGGGTGGGACCACACAGCATGGCTTAGTTTCACTGAGTTAGACAAGGCTGTGGTCCATGTGATTAGATTCACTAGTTTTGTGTGATTATGGTTTGTGTGTCTGCCCTCTGATGCCTCTCGCAACACATACTGTCTTATTTGGGTCTCTTACCTTAGACGTGGGGTATCTCTTCACAGCTGCTCCAGCAAAGTGCAACCGCTACTCCTTACTTTGGACAAGGGGTATCTCCTCAGGTAAGATCTAAATAAAATCCCTTACCATTATACAGTGAAAGTGAGAAATAGATTTAAGGGACTAGATCTGATAGAGTGCCTGATGAACTATGGGTGGAGGGAGGTTCATGACATTGTACAGGAGACAGGGATCAAGACCATCCCCAAGAAAAAGAAATGCAAAAATGCAAAATGGCTGTCTGAGGAAGCCTTACAAATAGCTGTGAAAAGAAGAGACGGGAAAAGCAAAGGAGAAAAGGAAAGATTCACCCATTTGAATGCAAAGTTCCAAAGAATAGCAAGGACAGATAAGAAAGCCTTCCTCAGAGATCAATGCAAAGAAATAGAGGAAAACAATAGAATGGGAAAGACTAGAGATCTCTTCAAGAAAATGAGAGATACCAAGGGAACATTTCATGCGAAGATGGGCTCAATAAAGGACAGAAATGATATGGACCTAACAGAAGCAGAGGGTATTAAGAAGCAGTGGCAAGTATACACAGAAGAACTGTACAAAAAAGATCTTCATGACACAGAAAATCATGAAGTTGTGATCACTCACACTCACCTAGAGCCAGACATCCTGGAATGTGAAGTCAGGTGGGCCTTAGGAAGCATCACTACGAACATAGCTAGTGGAGGCAATGGAATTCCAGTTGAGCTATTTCAAATCCTAAAAGATGATGCTGTGAAAGTGCTGCACTCAATATGCCAGCAAATTTGGAAAACTCAGCAGTGGCCACAGGACCAGAAAAGGTCAGTTTTCATTCCAGTCCGAAGGAAAGGCAATGCCAAAGAATGCTCAAACTACCATTCAATTGCACTCATCTCACACACTAGTAAAGTAATGCTCAAAATTCTCCAAACCAGGCTTCAGCAATATGTGAACTGTGAACTTCCAGATGTTCAAGCTGGTTTTAGAAAAGGCAGAGGAACCAGAGATCAAATTGCTAACATCTGCTAGATGATCAAAAAAGCAAGAGAGTTCCAGAAAAAATCTACTTCTGCTTTATTGACTATGCCAAAACCTTTGCCTGTGTGGATCACAATAAACTGTGGAAAATTCTGAAAGAGATGGGAATACCAGACCACCTGATCTGCCTCTTGAGAAACCTGTATACAGGTCAGGAAGCAACAGTTAGAACTGGACATGGAACAACAGACTGGTTCCAAATAGGAAAAGGAGTATGTCAAGGCTGTATATTGTCACCTTGCTTATTTAAATTATATGCAGAGTACATTATGAGAAATGCTGGGCTAGAAGAAGCACAAGCTGGAATCAAGATTGCCAGGAGAAATATCAGTCACCTCAGATATGCAGATGACACCACCCTTATGGCAGAAAGTGAAGAAGAACTAAAGAGCCTCTTGTTGAAAGTGAAAGTGGAGAGAGAAAAAGTTGGCTTAAAGCTCAGCATTCAGAAAAGGAAGAGCATGGCACTGGTCCCATCACTTCACGGCAAATAGATGGGAAAATGATGGAAACAGTAGCTGACTTTATTTTTCTGGGCTCCAAAATCACTGAAGATGGTGACTGCAGTCATGAAATTAAAGACACTTGCTCCTTGGAAGGAAAGTTATGACCAACCTAGATAGCATATTAAAAAGCATAGACATTACTTTGTGAACAAAGGTCCATCTAGTCAAGGCTATGGTTTTTCCTGTAATCATGTATGGATGTGAGAGTTAAACTATAAAAAAAAAGCTGAGCACAGAAGAATTGATGCTTTTGAACTGTGGTGTTGGAGAAGACTTCTGAGAGTCCCTTGGACTGCAAGGAGATCCAACCAGTCCATCCTAAACGAGGTCAGTCCTGGGTGTTCATTGGAGGGACTGACATTGAAGCTGAAACTCCAATACCTGGCCACCCGATGCGGATAGCTGACTCTTTTGAAAAGACCCTGATGCTGGGAAAGATTGAGGGCAGGAGGAGAAGGGAATGACAGAGGATGAAATGGTTGGATGGGCATCGCCAACACAATGGACATGGGTTTGGGTGGACTCAGGGAATTGGTAATGGACAGGGAGGCCTCATGTGCTGCAGTTCATGGGGTCGCAAAAAGCGTACATGACTGAGTGACTGGACTGAACTGAACTGAACTGAATTGAGCAAAGATGGATCCAGAATGTTTCCACCAAGGATAATGCTCCATGAAGTGAGAGTATCCCTCCTTCTATTTCTACCTCAGTCTCATGCTAGAAAGATTTGAAAGGCAAGTAAGACAAGTGAGAGCACAAAAAGTTACATTTTCATGTGTCTGCATTCACCTGGCCTATGTATACCCATTCTGTACACCTTATCTACACCAGTCACTTGATCCTTAACATACCTTTCCCTAGTTGCAGTGTTTTGAATGAAAAGGTAAGAAGCAACAGAAAAAGCAGAGAGAGAAGTGGAAACACTAATTGCTACAGTCCAAGAGGCACTGTTGACTTGGATGTGAATGTGAAAATGGAGACAATGTGGAAGAATTGGGACATAATTTGGACAGAGAATTGAGAAGACATACTGATGAAATGGATGGTGGTTGAGGCAAATGTAGGAAACACAGGTGATGTCAAGCTTCTGATTTAGTCCAGGAAGTGTATGATGATGTGGATGGGAAGGCCGAGATGAGAAGGTTGGGAAAAGAAAAGGTGAGGAGAGGTGAAAATCAGAGTTCTGTTTTTTTTTTTTTTCTCCAGATGCCCCCAGCATGCAGGTCAAGACACCAGATAGTTGGCAGCAACTGCAGAGAAAGGAAGGTTAAGAGAGAGTTTGTTGTTAAGATGGATGGTATCTAACCAGCAGAGGAAGGTAAATTGATAATGTGGGGGGGAAAGGAAGCAATTGCTTGAGAAAAGCCTCTCAGGAGAAGTTGAGGGTTAGAGCAGCCAAAAGACAAGTGAGTTGAGGGAGTTACTTGTAGGTGAAAAGGCAAGATCATGAGCCTAAAATGAGGAGGGGCAGGTGAAGGTGATGTCTGAGAACTCAGAAACCTAGAGGTATGGAAAGTCACTTCAAAAGCAGCAGAGCATTAACACTCAAGGAACTGGTTCTTCGTCCTCTGGAATTTTAATAGTTGGATCTAACTTTAGAATTGGGGAAAAAAAAAACTGGATATGGGAATTTTGGAGAACTACAATTAGGGAAAAATTTGTATACAAATGAATATATGGCCATTAAATTGGAGCTCATGAAATCCAGAGCATCACAGCTACATTTGACTGTATTCCAATTTCTACAAGCAGTTAGGATCTGGAGATGGCATACCTCAAGTTTATTATTTTGGCCCTTGTGGTAAATACAGCACTATGGTGATGGAACTGCTGGGACCTATTTTGCAAGATTTGTTTGATTTGTGTGACAGAACATTTTCTCTTAAAATGGTTCTCATGATAGTTATCTAACTGATTTCTCACATGCAATATGTCCATTCAAAGAACTTGATATACAGAGATGTAAAACCTGAGAACTGTTTAATAGGCTGTCTGGGAAACAAAACCCAGCAAGTTATTCATATTATAGATTTTGGTTTGGCAAAGGAATATATTGATCCAGAGACAAAGAAACACATACCATACAAAGAGCACAAGAGCCTTATAGGAACAGCTAGATATATGAGCACAAACACACATTTAGGGAAAGAACAAAGTAGAAGAGATGACTTAGAAGCTTTAGGTCACATGTTCATGTATTTTCTGAGAGGCAGTCTTCCTTGGCAAGGTTTAAAAGCTGACACATTAAAAAAGCGATACCAGAAAATTGGAGATACGAAACGAGCCACACCAATAGAAGTGTAATGTGAAAATTTTCCAGAAGAAATAGCAATGTATCTTTGTTATGTAAGAAGGCTAGATTTTTTTTGAAAAACCAGATTATGACTACCTAAGAAGCCTTTTTACTGACTTGTTTGATGGAAAAGGATATATGTTTGATTATGAATATGACTGGATTGGTAAATAGTTGCCTACTCTAGTGGGTCCATTCAGCAAGATCCTGCTCTGTATACCAGTCAGAGGAGCACATCCACATGGAGATAAGATACAATCCCAAAATCAGGTTTGCTGTCCTCTTAGGTATGTAATCTCTTAATTTATTTCTGTATTATTTTTTCACTGCTTATAAATTTAATTTTTGTTTTATCATGCCCAGTCAGTTTTATATGTGCATGCATTTGTGCATGTGTTTGCACACATGTGTGTATACATACTTATATGTGTGTGTGTGTGTGTATATATATATATATATAAAATGATTGAAATACATATCCTTTTCTCTATAAAAAAGACTGTATATAGACATATTAAAGATAAAAATGCACATGTTTTCAATAGATAGGCTATTTTCCCTCATGTTCACATTTAATTTGTTTAATCTTAAATCCTGATTAGTGGTGTTAGTATAAACTTTGAGAATATTGTTCTGTTAGAATGGAAGTGTTTGGATACCCTGTTGGAATGAATTGTAATAGTAGTTGTCCTTTCTAACTGTAGTCTAGTTTAGTGTAATAAATTATTTACTGAGTTCTGTTATTTGAAAGCTACTGCTCTCCACATTGCAGAAATGCAGAAGTAAGGAAAAACATATAACCTGTGGAAAATGACTTTGTAATGAGTGGTTAAGAGCTCACTGAGCCTCTGGAATCAATCAGACCTGGATATGGCAGGTTATTCATTTATTCAAAACCTCAGTTCTCATATATAAAATAGAAATCAGTCAGTTCAGTTCAGTTCAGTCACTCAGTCGTGTCCGACTCTTTGCGGCCCCGTGAATCGCAGCACGCCAGGCCTCCCTGTCAATCACCAACTCCCGGAGTTCACTCAGACTCACATCCATCGAGTCAGTGATGCCATCCAGCCATCTCATCCTCTGTCGTCCCCTTCTCCTCCTGCCCCCAATCCCTCCCAGCATCAGAGTCTTTTCCAATGAGTCAACACTTCGCATGAGGTGGCCAAAGTACTGGAGTTTCAGCTTTAGCATCGTTCCTTCCAAAGAATTCCCAGGGCTGATCTCTTTCAGAATGGACTGGTTAGATCTCCTTGCAGTCCAAGGGACTCTCAAGAGTCTTCCCCAACACCACAGTTCAAAAGCATCAATTCTTCGGCACTCAGCCTTCTTCAGAGTCCAACTCTCACATCCATACATGACCACAGGAAAAACCATAGCCTTGACTAGATGAAACTTTGTTGGCAAAGTAATGTCTCTGCTTTTGAATATGCTATCTAGGCTGGTCATAACTTTCCTTCCAAGGAGTAACTGTCTTTTAATTTCATGGCTGCAGTCACCATCTGCAGTGATTTTGGAGCCCAGAAAAATAAAGTCTGACACTGTTTCCACTGTTTCCCCATCTATTTCCCATGAAGTGATGGGACCAGATGCCATGATCTTCATTTTCTAAATGTTGAGCTTTAAGCCAACTTTTTCACTCTCCTCTTTCACTTTCATCAAGAGGCTTTTTAGTTCCTCTTCACTTTCTGCCATAAGGGTGGTGTCATCTGCATATCTGAGGTGATTGGTATTTCTCCCAGCAGTCTTGATTCCAGCTTGTGCTTCATCCAGCCCAGCATTTCTCATGATGTACTCTGCATATAATTTAAATAAGCAAGGTGACAATATACAACCTTTACATACTCCTTTTCCTATTTGGAACCAGTCTGTTGTTCCATGTCCAGTTCTAACTGTTGCTTCCTGACCTGCATACAGATTTCTCAAGAGGCAGGTCAGGTGGTCTGGTATTCCCATCTCTTTCAGAACTTTCCACAGTTTATTGTGATCCACACAGTCAAAGGCTTTGGCATAGTCAATAAAGCAGAAATAGATTTTTTTATGAAACTCTCTTGCTTTTTCGATGATCCAGCAGATGTTGGCAATTTGATCTCTGGTTCCTCTGCCTTTTCTAAAACCAGCTTGAACATCAGGAAGTTCATGGTTCGCGTATTGCTGAAGCCTGGCTTGGAGAATTTTGAGCATTACTTTACTAGCGTTAATTCCTAGCATATAGTAAGCTTTCATTAAGTCTCAACTCTTGTGGCTGGTATTCCTGTTATCATTATTACAATAAATTCACAAGTAACTATATAACTGCAGAATAAACTCTACCATAATATCTCATACATTAATAAAGTGCCATGAAGGATTATTGGAATGTGTAGGATCTATAAAGATTTTATGCAAAGGTGGTTTTTGAAATGGGCATGAAGAAAGAATGGAATTTTTAAAGGCAGGCTAAAGAATAAGAGAATTTCGGAGGGAGTGAGCATTCAAAATATATAAAGCAAAAGTTTAAAAATGTAGAATATGTTTGAGGAGAAATAAGCAATTGGTTTGGAGCAGAAAGCAGGTTCAAGACAAGATAAAGAAGATTCATTGAAGAGTTTGTATTTCCTGGGTAAGATAAATTGGAAACTCAAATTTTTGAGCAACATTTTCACTCTCCTCTTTTTTGTATAAAGAAACCTTACTGAATCCATTTTTGAAACAGATTTTTTGCTGTCACCTTGAATTAAGCAGTATCTTTAGAGTTTCTGGTTATAACCCTTTTTGGAGAGGGGTAATATGCTATCTTTTTTGTATCTCATCAGGGTTGAGGTGAGTGTTAAAAAAATTAAATCAAAGAAGAAACACAACTCACTAAAAATCATAGTCAAAGAAAATGCTACATTTAGGAAGTATTTATAATACTATGCTTTAAAGTATAGATAATTTAAAAAAGATTAGTTTTATAAATTTGCCTTAGAAAAACTGGGCAGTAAAGGGTCTTATACACAAATTACTTCAAGTATAAATTAAAAGACATCGATAGCTTGAGTATTCTGATAAGATGCTGTATATTGAAAGAAATGGGAGAAGTGAAGACTTGAGGAATGTGTTTTATAAATCAGTTAATTTCTCAAATGTATGTGGAACAAGACCATGTTCTGTGAAGATCTCCATGTTTTGTGAAGATCTCCACTTGAGCTATTAGGTATTGTAATAAATGTAATAAATAAACTCTTATTTTATTGTTGAATTAAATTATTCTTAAAATAAATTTAAATATTTTAAAGTTTAAAAAATAAATAAATAAAAGCAGCAGAGCACATATACTAGGGTTTGCCAAAGAATGGCTCAGTAGTCTGAGAACTCACTTGAAATTTGCAGTCAAGAATTTAAAAGTGGTTTGGTTTTTCTCACAAGCCCAGATTAATTGGATGAATGTCTGGAACAACTTGACCATCAACCAGTACACAGAAGAGTGGAGGAACTGAATTCAAGGTGTTATTCAGAAGTGATTGAAATGATGAATATTTTGGTGGGGTCTTGTGGATGATAAAGAAAGTGGAATTGAAACAAGAAGGAAGGGGGGCAGGACACAAGATTTAAAAGAATTACATACACATGTACCCCAGTGTTCATTGCAGCAGTATTCACAATAGCCAGGACATGGAAGCAACATTTTGTAGTTGTCTATCTACAAGTGGGTTAATAAAGTACATATATACAATGGAATATTACTCGGCCTAAAAAACAACGAACTTGAGTCAGCTGTAGTGAGATGCATGAAACGAGGTCCTGTTATACAGAGTGAAGTAAGTCAAAAAGAGAAAAACAAATATTGCATGTTAGCACATATATGTGGAATCTAGGAAAAGGATATCCATGAACTTATTTTCAGGAAAGGAATGCAGGTGATGTAGTAGAGAATGGACTGTGGACACAGTTGGAGAAGGAGTTAGCGGGACAAACAGAGAAAATAGAATTGACATATATACACTACCACGTGTAAAATAAATAGCTGGTGAGAAATTGCTGTATAACACAGGGAGCCAAGCCTGGCACTCTGTGATGACCTAGAAGGGTTGGATGAGGGGAGGGAGGAAGGCTCAAGAAGGAGGGGACATATGTATAGTTACGATTGATTCATGTTGCTGTACAGCAGAAACCAACACAACATTGTAAAGTGATTTTCCCCGAATTAAAAAATAAAATAAAAAAGAATGACATAGCCTGAGGACACAACATAAACTGATTAGAACCAAACAGGTGCAAGATGGTAGACCAGCTGACTTCCACTAGACGTTTAGCCTTAGAATAAGCTCAACTTAGCACATCAACAAACTAAAGGGCACACCCACCAGCGACATGACAGTTCTGAGGCCAAATATCAAGGATCAAAAAGTGGTCAGTGACCCAGTTCCTAGAAACTCCTACCTCTTCCCCCAAATTGCTGGAATAACCATTGCACTCATCAGTCTATGAATTTATCCAACTCATAAAAACTAACCACACCATATTTTGAGGTTGCTCTCACCTTCTGAGATAGCCTACACTCTGCCTGTGGAGAGTGTTTCTAAATAAATCTGCTTACCTATCACTTAATCTCTCATTGAATTCTTTCTGCAATGGGACATCGAGAACCTGAGTTTCATTAAGTCCTGAAACCAAGTGTGTGTGATCTTAGTTAAAAGGCGATGGGTTCAAGTCCCAAACTGGGTTACATGGTTTCAGTAAGTCCATGCATCGGAAATCCAAATGAGGCTTAAGAACTGCTAGTGGAGTTAATTAGAATAAGCGAGCTGGAAGACTAGGAAGCAACAGAGTGAGAAGGGATTGCAGGTCTTCTCTAAGACATGGTGGCCTGATAGTGGGAGGTGTGATTCTGGGAAGGAGGTGGTGAGTGGGAGGAGAAGAGGCGCTGTACCACTGCTGCATGAGCCAACAACCCCAGGCTGAGGCCACGAAGGATGGTGGCCAGGGTATCATGAACAAGGAGGCACTGGGGGAGGGGCACTACTCCATCCATTCTTCTGGCCTTCCCATCCCACCTCCTCCTCCAGCCTTCTTATTACATGGTACTCAAAACTCTTTCCTTCTGAAACCACATCCTGAATATCCTCATGAATGAAATCCTACCAAACCTTTGCCTCTCCCTGGATTTCCAGACTTTCTCATCAACTCCATCCCTCTGGATTTGCCACAAAATCACACATTCTCTCCTCCGGAAGTTCCCCAGTGACACTGACCTCCTCACTGCTCCCAAATGTGCCCTCTATTCTTCAACATTCTGAACTCAACCCATCTTTCTATTAGATGCAGAAGCCTAAAGAAGCATCTACTTCCACAGGCCTTCTTTTGAGATGAGTGGCCTCTGTGTTCTTTAATCTACGTTAGCAAAGTGCACCTATTAGGTTGTGTATGAGCAAGATTACACAGATTTGTACACAGTTCACTTCTCCATGTGAGTTATGACTGAAGAAAGTACTCAGCACAGGTCCTATCTGATTTATAGGTATAGATTTGAAAGACGTTAGCATTTCCAGACAATCAGTCCTGAAGAATTAACAAACCCAGGTACTCTGTGGCCTGGCATGGCCCCAGCTATATAAGAAGGCCACACCAGTCAAGGGCCTTGATCATATGGGGGAGGGGGGTGCATCTCTTATATAGACCTCTAGAATTAAGACAGAATGAAAAAAAAAAAAAAAAGAATGAGAGAACTAGGTCGTGAGTTGTTATATAATCACAAATAAAGAGAAATAGACGTCTAACCTGATGTAAATAGCAACTGATAACAAATATGTCAACTTTGATTTCCTGGGAAACATTATACTTTTTATATGCCATTTATTGTTTGCTCCAAAATGCACACTTAAAGACATTCTTAAAAGGAATTTTTTTGTGTAGTCTGAACAATGTAAAACTGAATATGTTCTATTTTTGAACCCCTACACATAGCTGCAACAAGAAAAAGCTTTCAGATTAATCAGTAGGAGTCTTCCAGATTTGACAAGAAACTCGGTTGCTCTTTCTGTGGACTGTTTTTTATAGCTCACAGCTTACTAGTTATGTGGGTTATGAGAATGGTGGTCCACACCCTGACAAACCACCACAATGCTGGCAGCAAGGACGCTCATGTCTCAAGTCCCTCTTCACCTATTGTAATGAGACAGTGATGGAGCTTTTCTCAGGGCATGGGGGCCAAACCCACTGAACTTGGTACATCCTCTTGTCCTTTCCTGCTCTGTGTCTGAGGTACTAGCTAGAATTATGCTGTTTATCAGAACTTAACCCTTGGTATTAACTTTGAGCACACTCCGTGAGATGGCCAGGGAAGCCTGGCCCGCTGCAGTTCATGGGGTCACAAAGAATTGGACATGACTTAGCGACTAAACAACAACCACCCTTGGTATCAACAACCCAAGGAATCCTGAGAGGCCCCTCCTCACAGGTTCAATCCCTGGGTCAGGAAGATCCCCTGGAGGAGGAAATGGCAACCCACTCCATTATTTTTGCCTGGAAAATCCCATGGACAGAGGAGCCTAGCGGGCTATGGTCCACAAAAAGTTGAAAGGAGTCAGATACGACTCAGCATGTACAAGTCCAATCTTGGAAAGGATGGAGAACACTAGAAAAGCTGGACAAAATTGGGAAGTAGCTTCCATTTCTTTAAGCCCCACCCCCACCTAAGAACACAAGAACATCTGACAAATCTTCATTACCTCTTACTTGACTTTGATTTGATAATTGCCCCCCTCACCTTAGTGTAAAAGTATTATAATAGGCAAATCCACATCAAATGAACCAGACAATAACTGGGAATTCAACTGTAATCTGGAGACAGGTCCAGAAGGAAATTTGAAAGGATTTCTTTTATAGACCCAGAAGTAAGTGACGTAATATATGTAGCAAAAGGGTTAGTTTGATTTTCAGTGCTTGCAAAAGGCAGACTGGCTCACCAACTTCATGTCTGAAAGAAAATCTCAGGGCTCAGGATTAGGAAAATCCAGTTTCCCTATTGTGAGGCTCTATGCAGGATTCAGGGCCTTTTCTGGTGGCTCAGATGCATTAAAGAATCCTCTTGCAATGCAGGAGACTTGGGTTCGATCCCTGGGTAGGGAAGATCTCTTGGAGAAGTGAATGGCTATCCACTCCAGTATTCTTGCCTAGAAAATCCCGTGAACAAAGGAGCCTGGTGGGCTAGTCCATGCAGTCACAAAGAGTTGGATATGACTGGGAAACTAAGCACACACATGGCCACACATGCAGAAATCCAAGCAGCTTATTTTAGGGATTTCTTTCAGGGATCACCCAGAAACGCAGTGGAGAGCATCAAATCTATACCAAGCTGAGTTATCGTTCAATAATAGGGTTAAAACACAGACATTTTCAAAAATGCAAAGTAATTTACCATTCAGAACTATTTTCTTAAAATAGGGTGGGAAATATCTAGAGAGACAGAAGAAATACTAGTAAGCAAAACAACTGTAAAACTGCTTGTAAAATCTAATGAGATTGTTACAATTAAGAAAAGTAATAGCTAGAATTTTCTCTTCTTAAAAAAGAAGTAAAATTAAAATATTATGCAGTAATAAGACACATGGGAACAGGAGATTTAGTGAACTTCCTGATGTTCAAGCTGGTTTTAGAAAAGGCAGAGGAACCAGAGATCAAATTGCCAACATCCACTGGATCGTGGAAAAAGCAAGAGAGTTCCAGAAAAACATCTATTTCTGCTTTATTGACTATGCCAAAGCCTTTGACTGTGTGGATCACAATAAACTGTGGAAAATTCTGAAAGAAATGGGATTACCAGACCACCTGATCTGCCTCTTGAGAAATCTGTATGCAGGTCAGGAAGCAGCAGTTAGAACTGGATGGAACAACAGACTGGTTCCAAATAGGAAAAGGAGTACATCAAGGCTGTATATTGTCACCCTGCTTATTTAACCTATATGCAGAGTACATCATGAGAAACGCTGGGCTGAAAGAAACACAAGCTGGAATCAAGATTGCTGGGAGAAATATCAATAACCTCAGATATGCAGATGACACCACCCTTATGGCAGAAAGTGAAGAGGAACTCAAAAGCCTCTTGATGAAAGTAAAAGAGGAGAGTGAAAAAGTTGGCTTAAAGCTCAACATTCAGAAAACGAAGATCATGGCATCCGGTCCCATCACTTCATGGGAAATAGATGGAGAAACAGTGGAAACAGTGTCAGACTTTATTTTTCTGGGCTCCAAAATCACTGCAGATGGTGACTGCAGCCATGAAATTAAAAGACATTTACTCCTTGGAAGGAAAGTTATGACCAACCTAGATAGCATATTCAAAAGCAGAGACATTACCTTGCCAACAAAGGTTCGTCTAGTCAAGGCTATGGTTTTTCCTGTGGTCATGTATGGATGTGAGAGTTGGACTGTGAAGAAGGCTGAGTGCCGAAGAATTGATGCTTTTGAACTGTGGTGTTGGAGAAGATTCTTGGGAGTCCCTTGGACTGCAAGGAGATCTAACCAGTTCATTCTGAAGGAGATCAGCCCTGGGATTTCTGTGGAAGTAATGATGCTAAAGCTGAAACTCCAGTATTTTGGCCACGTCATGCGAAGAGTTGACTCATTGGAAAAGACTCTGATCCTGGGACGGATTGGGGGCAGAAGGAGAAAGGGGCGACAGAGGATGAGATGACTGGATGGCATCATTGACTCGATGGACGTGAGTTTGAGTGAACTCCGGGAGATGGCGATGGACCGGGAGGCCTGGCATGCTGTGATTCATGGGGTTGCAAAGAGTCAGACACAACTGAGCGACTGAACTGAACTGAAAAGTACTTAAAGATTCTTATTTTGTTTAGAGAATCCACAATGTGAAGACCAGATTGTGAACTTAACAAAATCAATTCTTATATGATGGTAATTTTAAAAAGGTTTTTCATTTGTGTGTGCTCAGTTGTGGCAGACTCTTTGTGACCCTATGGGCTGTAGCTTGCCAGGCTCCTCTGTCCATACAGTTTTACAGGCAGGAATACTGGAGTGTATTGCCATTTCCTCCTTCAGGGGATCTTCCCAACCCAGGGATCAAACCCATGTCACTTGCACCCACTGCGCCACCTGGGAAATTTGATTTAAAAATAAATAAATAAGACTAATTGCGTTGAGTTTAATACAGGACAAGTTTTTCAATTTTATTTTTCTATAATCATGAGTTGATTAATGGAAAAGTAGCTGGAAGAATAGAAAGAGTATTGGGAACTTCAGGGATCCCTATTTATTAATTTATTTGAAGGGATGTATTATGGGCTTCCCTCATAGCTCAGTTGGTAAAGAATCCACCTGTAATGCAGGAGATCCTGCTTCTACTCCTGAGTTGGACAGATCCCCTGGAAAAGGGAAAGTCTACCTCCTCCAGTATTCTGGCCTAGAAAAGTAGCTGGAAGCATAGCAAGAGTATTGGGGTCTTCAGGGATTCCTATTTATTAGTTTATTTGATAGAACATATTATAGCATATTTTTGTGCCCAAAGATAGATGTGATCACAATTTTTTAAAGATAAAAGAAGCAAGCTTAGAGGCAGTAGGGAGGGGAGTTTTGGAGATTTGGGGAGCGGGAAGAATAAGTTGTCTCAGAAAGAGAGAGAAAAGACTGATGACAGATTCCTGGCAACCTGGCTAGACAGGTTGAAGAGTCCACCTGACTTTGGAGAGAACACAGTGAAAATACTGCAAAATATCATGGTTGTGTGCTCTGCTCTGGTCATGTTCAACTGCTTGCATTTTGCCACTAATTAAGCAGATTGTTTAACCACAGCTTAGGTTTCAAGAACAGGTATACTTCTCTGGTGGCTCAGAGGTTAAAGCGTCTGCCTGCAATGCGGGAGACCTGGGTTCGATCCCTGGGTTGGGAAGATCCCCTGGAGAAGGAAATGGCAACCCACTCCAGTATTCTTGCCTGGAGAATCCCATGGACGGAGGAGCCTGGTGGGCTACAGTCCATGGGGTTGCAAAGAGTCAGACACGACTGAGCGACTTCACTTTCACTTTCACTTTAGGTTTCAAGAACAGGTATACTATTGGGAGAAATGGACAAGAATAGTGAAATTATCTACAAGGAATAATTATTGTGTGAGACAGGGACATTTAAACCAGGAAAGGAGGGAAGTGGGTACAAGATCAAGAAAATGGAGGTATGATATGATAGTTAATAGCCTGAAGGGCTCCATGGTTGAACTAGAGAAAATTGGTTGGGATACCAAGAGGTGGTGGTGAGGGAATAAGATGCTCACAATTAAGACTTTGAAGGAAATGCTGTTGTTGACAATGATCAATTCTAGAATTTAACCATGGGAGTGAGCTTCTGAGGTGACTTGATAGAAAAGAGCATCAGTAGGAAGATGTAGGAATGAAGGGGAGCCTGGATGTAAGGTGCGTTGGTCCACATGAATGTTGAAATCACCAATATGGTGACAGAACTGATGGAGAAAAAGCAGGAAGCCAGATACTACACTTTTTCAGGAATAATAGGGAGCACTTTAGTTATGAACAGTAGATTTTACGTAATGAGCTTCAAATTTGGGGGAAGTGGTTAGTGAAGAAGAAGAATGGTAGCCATGAAGTCATAATAAGGAACAAGAAGACAGATTTTCCACTTCTAGTCTTGGGGGTAAAGGAGTGTGGAAAAAGTGGCTACACTTCAGATGGCCAAAGCTAAAACAATATCCTTAAGGAAAAAATCATTTTCAGTTAGAATGTTAAAGTAAGTGATTGACTGAGAGGAGAGAGATGTTGTTCTGACCACAGTCTCTATAGGGTGCAATTGGGAGACTTGGGGAAGCTGGAAAGACCTCTAAGGACCACAAGGTTGGATGTGGAGTGAGACCTGAGGCTACAGAACATTATGAAATCAATACTAATATTCTCTTAGGAGTATGTGGGTCAGTAGTTCTAATGATGGTGCCTTTTGAGAAACTAGGCTACCTTGTACACAGTATCATCAGCAGAGGAGGTGTTTGGGTGAATAAGTGGAAACCAGGGTGGAGCCCATGTTGAGGAGGCAGAGGCAGGAAAGCATGTGGCAGTCATTCTAGACTCAGTCCTCAGCTAAAGGGACTGACAGAGGCCTGGAGGGTCACAAATGCCAGCACAGCTGACTTGGCAAGAAGAATGATGAGCGCATGATAGATATAAAGCATGCAATTACCTGCTGTGTATATTCTTCAGAATCTAGGATAATAGTAAGTGCTAGGTCAAGAGTTTGATGTTTGTCATATAGAAATCTTACTTTCCCTTGGGAGACATAATCAGCCCTGAGGTCTTTAGCTTCACGTCTTCTTTAAGTTATGTCACTTAACTTATGAGTGGTATGACTGATGCCAAGTCTAAAAGTCAGTTTTACTCCAGTGCCTTCACTTAAGCTATGGACCTTTACCTCCTTTCAGTCACTGCTGGGAAATGATGGAAGGCCAGAATAATTGAGAGCCATAAGATAACCCTGGATGAGTCAATAGTCATGCAATACCTCAAGGCCAACAAATGATCAATTCATGGAATGATTGGGTAGATTTTACCATGGGCTTCACACATCTACACTATGAGGAACCCATTTGTGGAATACTCTGGATTACTACTAATACCTCACTTCACAACTTAAACCACTGATCTGAATACCCTGGCACAAGAAATCATGTATGCATTCATCAGTTCAACGCATCTCCATGCATGTCATTTTTCACTAGTAAGTCAAAAACTGTGACGTACATGGAGAATGTTTTCAAGGAGCTCAGAGTCAAGAATGGGGACAAGTTATCCTATCATCTTTCTAGTGATGCAAAGAAAGAACATCAGATCCTTTGCAGTGACCTAGAATACAAGGCGCTGACGATCTGAAGACTGCTTAGCTGGAGACAGCAAACCAATGTCAATTGTTCATTTAAAGGCCTATTTCCTCACTCTCAGTTGAATTGACCAACAGGAACTCTTTCCATATTTTTCCTTATCTTCTCTGTGCCCATTAAATATGTAAAAGTTCGTTTAGAATGTGTGCTGTCTGAACTTGTATGCTGCTGAGAACACATCCAAACCTCTGGAACATTCCAGACACTTTTGCTGACCTGGCTAGAGAGCTCATATTCTCTAAACTATGTCATATGAAGCAAAACTTATGCTCAGTGGTTTCATTTGTCATTTTGCTCATTTCCTAGAGATTGTACATGCATATCAAATTAACGGAGATGCTTAAGATTTGCTGAATTCCTCCTTCTTTCAGTTGATTTTTTTTTTTTTCAAAAAGACAGAACATGTGTGATCCTTTATATTCTTAGCTCTCCAAATCACTGTCTCACAGCTTTTGCATTTTCCTGTCTAATCCTTTCACTGGATTTAGGAAGGTGTCATTTATTTGGTTGAAATGCTAATAATTACCTTGCATGATGCAGATGTCATGATTTGTTAAAAATTTCTCTTTGACCTGTCAACATCTCTCTACATCTTTTGACATCAGCTGCAGCGCATGGCGCACAATGAATATGTATATAGAATTCTCTCTTTCTCTGCTCCCTTCTCCTTTTCTCTCTAACATATACATGCATGCCTGTATGCGTCAAAGCTAACATAAGCATGGACATATTTTTGTGATAGATAATTACACCAGAAATTGCACAAGTCTCTTTGAAACTAGGAACAAAGGAAACAATTGAGAGAGTGTCAGAGAAAGGATGTTGACCATTTGTATATGATATGGTCTAGGAAGCAAAGTGGAGAAAGCAATGGCAACCCACTCCAGTACTCTTGCCTGGAAAATCCCATGGATGGAGGAGCCTGGTAGGCTGCAGTCCATGAGGTCGCAAAGAGTCGGACATGACTGAATGACTTCACTTTCACTTTTCACTTTCATGCATTGGAGGAGGAAATGGCACCCCACACCAGTGTTCTTGCCTGGAGAATCCCAGGGATGGGGGAGCCTGGTGGGTTGCCATCTATGGGGTCGCACAGAATCGGACACGACTGAAGTGACTTAGCAGCAGCAGCAGCAGCAGGAAGAAAAGAGATAACAACATCAAACAAGAAAGTGTAAATGTTTTTAACACATCTGTGTTGGGGTAATCAATGCAGGATTTGGGGAAATCAATGTAGAAGAGTGGGTTGTTGTTGTTTAGTCGCTAAGTCCTGTCTGACTCTTTGAGACCCCATGGACTGTAGCCCACTAGGCTCCTCTGTCCACTGGATTTTCCCAAGCAAGGATACTGGAGTGGTTACCATTTTCTTCTCCAGGGGATCTTCCCAAGCCAGGAATCAAACCCGTATTTCCTGAATTGAAGGCAGATTCTTTCCCACTGATCCACCAAGGAAGACTTAGAAGAGTGAGTGCCCCGGGGTTAACAGCTGTAGCCTGAGGAAACAATAGGAGGAGTTAGTTAGCAGCACCTGCTATCCAGTGAGGGTGGTTGTTAGGACAAGGCTGCCTGACAGGGCTTGTACTAGCAGGAGTGGGGCATGGCAAGCCTGCAGTTGAGGCAGCCATAAAGACTCAGCTCTAGCCATTGGGGGCTCCTCATTCTGCCACCCTCTGATGACACCTGACAGGGAGTAGGGGGTAAGGGAGCCTCCTAGTACTCAGAGAGAAAGAAAAGGATCCACAGTGACGGGGTGATGCCAAGCACACTTCCTCTGCTCAGGGATGGTGTTCTATTGTAAAAGTTAGTTATTTATTAATACTATATTACCCTGATCTGACTGTAAGAAGATTATGATGTACTTGGTGCATTCAGATGGAATAACATGCCAGGTTACTGTCACCTGCAGAAGCAAGTTTACAAAAGAGAATTCCTGCCTCTCTCCACTATACTCAGGGAATCAGATCTGCTAGTAATGCAAGCCATTTCAATAGCATGAAACCTCTAATAGCCAAACACATTAGTCTTTTGGTCTCCCATTTGATACATGCAAACTCAGGATAGAAATAATAGATGTTCCCAGCATAGTGCTGTCTTATTTCCAGGTGGATTACTTAGTACAAAGACATACCATCTGGCTACTCATACACATACTCACTCATGGTCCCATCACTTAAGTTATTTCCATGGTTACTGAAAATAAGACCCAGGGCACTAGAAACTCTACAATAGCTAGAAAAATACTGAGTATATATTGAAACTCTGTTTCATCTTAAAAAAAAAAAAAAAAACAGATTCCTGAAAGTAACCTCCCTGTGTTTAAAAATTAGTTCAAAGCCTGAGAAGACCCTAAAAGTGATCTTTCTCTTTGTACCTAAGAAGTTTGCACTCCCTAGCAAGAAATTTGCATTAGGTTGGCAATGTGTTAAGGGATGATAGGAAGGTTATTTGTTCGTTCATTGTTTTACTTTTCTGCCATAAATGCATTCATTTTGAAGACATGCCAAATCTCACTTTGAATCAAAACAGCCAAGACTGAATCAAAACAAACTGAAGCCAGAAATGTTATGGTTGGATCCAGTCCTGGGATCAGAGTGAAAAAATAAAGAACCTTCATTTGAGGTAATCTACCCCCCTACCAGAGAATGGGAGTGGGGATGAAAACCTCAGGAGGGTCCTTCTGGCTAATGAGTCTAGATGAGCAATTTTCAAAGTAGTTCCCATCTATTAATAGTCATGCCAACAGAAGTTACATAAGAAAAGGGAACCATAACCAGATAGGTTTGAGAAATGTAACATTCCATGATATTAAAATTAAGTACTTTAATTGAGAACTGTGTGAATCTCCGAGAGAATGACATGGTACACATAAAATTATTCAAATTCATTTGACAATGGAGTCCTTTTCTTTAATTTTTTAAATAAAACCTTTAGGAAGGAAAAATTTTCCCTGAAATACATTTTGAAAAATAACTATAATCTGATTTTTCTCAGATCCCCAATATGTGTGTTAAAAGACTGCTTTTCAGAGACAACCAAGATATAGAAACCAGAACTGTTTGTAGAGCTAAAGATAATGCTATCAGAATCAACTTCTCAGAATGGCTGATACATAAGCATTTTGAAAGATGTCATTTCCTATTGTAGGATTTTTTTCACTTAAAGAAGACCCTTTAACACTTCTCATGAAGTCAGTTTACTATTGATAAACTTTGAACTTTTTTAGTTTTTGTTTGTCTGAGTATGTTTATCTCTCAGAAGATACACTCCAGGTTACAGTTACCTGCAGAAGCAAATTTATAAGAGAATTCTTGCCTCTTTCTCTACTATACTAAAAGAATATAGTATAGTAGAATTATTAAGAATTATTAGAATTGAAGAATCTCCTTCAATTCTAAATAATAACCTTGCTGAGTAGAATATACTGTGTTGTAGGTTTTTCTTTCAGTACATTAAATATATTATGTCATTTCCTTCTAGCCTGTTTTTAGCAGTTTCTCTTTAATTTCTGTCATTTTAATTATGATATGTCTTGCTGTGGGTCTCTTTGGAGTCATCCTGTTCGGAAATCTCTGTGCTTTCTGTACCTTAATATATGTTTCCTTCCTAAAATTTTGGCAGTTTTCACCTGTAATTTTATCATATAAATCTTCTTCTGGAAGGGCTATAATGCCAATATTAGATAACCTAGGTATTATCCAAAAGATCCCCTGAAACTGTTTTTATTTTTTAATTTATTTTTCTTCTTGCTGTTCTAAGTGGGTGATTTCTAATTGTCTGTCCCCCAGATTGTTTCTGTATTCTTCTGTAGTACCTAATCTGCTGATAATTCCCTCTAGGTGTTTTTCTTTCTTTAATTTCAGTTATTGTATTGTTCATCTCTGACTGGTTCTTTTTCATATTTCTAGTTCTCTGTTAATATTTTCACTGTGTTCATCCGCTCTTTTTCCCAATTCAGTTAGCATTCTTCTTACTATTGCTTTGAACTCTCCATCAGGTAGGTTATCTCTTTTTCATTTTTTATTTTTTAATGGTCCTTTCCTTTTTCTTTCATTTGAAACATATTCTCACCTATTTTCTCATTTAGTGTAACTTTGTGAAGCAGTTACCTGTCCTAATCTTGAATGCATGTCTCTGTATGAGAGCATCCCCATGCAGTGCGGATGCACCCAGTCACTTTGGTGGGAGAGTTGAATCTGAAGTGAGCACAGGCTACATCTTCCCCCTGAGAAGTGCTGGCAGTCACCACCTTGATGAGAGGCAGGGCTGGAGGTAGGGCTGGAGCTGAAGGGGCTAGAGACAGAGTCAGTTTCATTCTGGGGCTTCTCCTAGGTTCAGTGACTATCACTGCTCTACCAGGGAAAGGGTCAGGAACCAGTGGGTGGAAGAGAAGCCCTTAGGGAGTTGGATTTCTCCTATGTATGTGATGATGGTTTCTCCCTTGTTGAAGTCGTAGTAGGGATCTGAGGGCTAGGGCCTGCACTTCTGTTTTAGTTTTATTTATTCCCCCTTTGTGCATGCCTTGGTTAGAGTCTGGGTCAGTACTGCATGCTAAGCTGGCCCTACCCCTTCCCAACTCTGCAAAGGGACATTCCTGTTGGCAATGACTACTTCAGCCTCCACCCTAGTGGAAGAGCAGCACTGGAGCAAGATGGGCTGAAAAAGGGGCCCAGTGCAAGCCTAGGGGCATGCAGGGCCAGTCCTGGCAAGCCAGCCAGGGCCCCAGGCAGTTTCCAATCAGCTGCCTCTGTGTTGTAACCAGGAGTAAGCAAGACTGTGCACATGCTTCTCAAGTCTGGAGTCTCTCCTTTGTATCATCCTTCAGTAAACCCCACTGATTTTCAAACTGGCTACAGTGGTTTGTCTTCTTGGTGATGGACCTCAAGCCTGAGGTTCTTAGTATGTGGTTTGAGCCTCTGACTCCCCAAGGAGGATCAAGTCTGGGATATCCCCTTCTTCTTCCCCAATCAAATTGCTTCTCTTCCCTTCCTAACAGACTCCATGTGGATCTTTCTTTATAGTCCTGATTGTAGAAGACTTGTTTTGCTAGTTCCCAGGTCAACATCAGTGACAGTCCCTCTATATGCAGTTGTAGTTTTGATGTGTTCTTGAGAAGAGGTAAGCCCCAAATCCTCCTACTCTGCCATCTTGATAGCAAATTTTTTGAATGAATTAAAATATTGACAGCAAACAGCTTCATTATAAAACAAATCTGCATCAACAGCAGAGTTATCAGAAAATGCCTTGTACACATAGGCAGTCCTGTGTGCCTCTGGGTACTGAATTCCCCGTATTCATCAAGCTCTCCTCAGGTGTAGCTGAGAGCCTATCACCCCTACATGAAGAACGCTCAGACCACTTCAGCATGTGGGAAACCCACACTGGCTCAGAGCCCTGCCCCTACCTACCAAACCATGCTTTGTCTGATATCTCCTCAATCCTGTCCTTCTCTCCCCAACCCTCCCTATCATGGGACTTGCAGTCACTGCAACATGTGCTTCCCAGTCTCAAGTCTTCCTAAACCAATGGTGCATCCAGTCACAAAGAGTAAGCTAAGAACAGTCAGTTTAGTCGCTGAGTCATGTCCGACTCTTTGCGACCCCGGGGCATGCCAGTCTTCCCTGTCCATCACCAATTCCCAGAACTTATTCAAATTCATATCCATAGAGTTGGTGATGTCATCCAACCATCTCATCCTCTGTCATCCCCTTCTCCTCCCGCCTTCAGTCTTTCCCAGCATCAGGATCTTTTCCAACGAGTCACTTGTTCTCATCAGGTGTCCAAAGTCCTGGAGTTTCATCTTCAACATCAGTTCTTCCTAAGAATATTCAGGACTGATTTCCATTAGGATTGACTGGTTGGATCTCCTTGCAGTCCAAGGAATTCTCAAGAGTCTTCTCCTACATCACAGTTCAAAAGCATCAATTTTTCAGCTCTCAGATTTCTTTACAGTCGAACTCTCACATCCATACATGACTACTGGAAAATCCATAGCTTTGAGTAGACAGACCTTTGTTGGCAAAGTAATGTCTCTGCTTTTTAATATGCTGTCTAGTTTGGTCATAGCTTTTCTTCTATGGAGTAAGCGTCTTTTAATTTCATGGCTGCAGTCACCATCTGCAGTGATTTTGGAGCCCCAAAATATAAAGTCTCTCATTGTTTCCATTGCTTCCCCATCTATTTGCCATGAAGTGATGGGACCGGATGCCATGATCTTCATTTTCTAAATGTTGAGTTTTAAGCCAACTTTTTCACTCTCCTCTTTCACTTTCATCAAGAGGCTCTTTAGTTCTTCTTCACTTTCTGACATAAGGGTGATGTCATCTGCGTATCTGAGGTTATTGATATTTCTCCCGGCAATCTTGATTCAAGCTTGTGCTTCATCCAGCCTGGCATTTCGTATGATGTACTCTGCATGTTAAGTTAAATAAGCAAGGTGACAATATACAGCTTTGACATACTCCCTTCCTGACTTGGAACCAGTCTGTTGTTCCACGTCCTGTTTTAACTGTTATATCTTGACCAGCATACAGATTTCTCAGGAGGCAGGTATGGTGGTCTGGTATTCCCATCTCTTGACCAATTTTCCTCAGCTTGTTGTCGTCCATATAGTCAAAGGCTTAGACATAATCAATAAAGCAGAAGTAGATGCTTTTCTGGAACTGTCTTGCTTTTTTGATGATTCAGCAGATATTGGCAATTTGATCTCTAGTTCCTCTGCCTTTTCTAAATCCAGCTTGAGCATCTGGAAGTTCATGGTTCACATACTATTGAAGCCTGGCTTAGAGAATTTTGAGCTTTACTTTACTCGTGTGTGTGATGAGTGCAATTGTGTGGTAGTTTGAGCTTTCTTTGGCATTGACTTTTTTTGGAATTGGAATGAAAACTGACCTTTTCCAGTCCTGTGGCCACTGCTGAGTTTTCCAAATTTTCTGGCATATTGAGTGCAAGCAAGCTAAGGACATTGCATTGTATATTTAATTTTAGAAAATAGAGGATATAGAGAATGTTAATTTTCATTGTTTATAAAAATCTGAGGATTAGTAGGTAAAGACATGTGATGAAAATATCTTTAGAACATTCTTTCCTGAAGCCTCAGTGACTTTCCCCCTTGGAAGGCCTGCAAGGAAATTTCCTTTATAGGCCTGCAAATGCCCCTCCTCTGCAGCACCTGGAATTGACCAGCTACTGGTAATGGACAAGGGGCTTTAAAATCTTATAACATATGGGCAGCAGATGATAAGACTGTGGAATGCTTTAGAATGCTTTGCTAGGAACTCTGATTTCACTTGAAATTATGTTTGCCTGTTCTGTGTATTTCTGTAAAGACATCTCTCAGGGTCCTGAATGAGGCTGGGGCTCTTCATGGAGGCTCTTAATCCAGTTCGATGAGAGTCAGCTCGGGGCCTGCACTAGTGGGCACTGAAGACCCTCACCTTTTGGCAAGTGCTATAACAAAGGATGTGGCATGTTCATATCGTTTAGTAATGCAGTTGTAAGGAATAAAGGGACAATATAATAATAAAAGTTAGCATAATAAATATAAAAATAAATATAAAATTAAAAATTATATAACTTCATTTCTATCTCTTGCTCTCTGAATATGTATTTTGTTATAATAAAAATAATCAGAGTAAGGCACACAGAGAGAATATGAAACATTTTGGCAGATCTCAAGACAGAAGTGAACCTCTGCAATCTGTAAAAATAATGGATTTTCAGATTTGGAGATTTGGTCATTTTTCTAGAATTTATATACCCCATACTTTATGTGCCAGGCTTTATTGGGTGCAAAAGAAAAGAATTAGACAAAGGTTGGCCCTCATTCACTGTCCAATCTAAGAAGAGAGGAGGATGTAAATACGAAATCACAACACATAATTAAGTAGGGGTATATAGAAAATGTGGTGAGAATACAGCACAAAATGAAGGAGTGAGAAATTCAGCATTGAGTGATGGGTAAGACTTCCTGAAAATGTGAACTTTGAGATACAGCAGAAAGAGTCCCTAGCATTTCATAAGGCTGAGGGAAGGCAGATGCACCTCCGAGAGTACAGAGAATATAGGTCACGGGGTGAGAAATGATGGAGAAAAGGGAAGGAAAGCAACAGAAGAAAAGGTATATAATAAAACCAGCTATCCCCAGAGCAGCTGGAATGAATTCTGCAGGGATCCTGGAAATGATGAGGAAGACACACCTTGAAATGAGGGAGCCAGGGTATTTGTACAGTCCTGGGCTACACGCTGCTGGAGTGTGTCGTGGAACCTGGGATACCAGTGGAAGGGCAGAAAAGTCTTTGGCTTGGCTTTGGAGAATTCCTGCAGCCTGAAACAGAAAGGAGGCCCCAAATATTTTGGCAGTGTGAAATCAGGTTCTGCTACAAAGGGCTGTTGGAGGAACAGTTCCAAAGACTTCATCAGATGATCCAGATGAAAGAGTTAGCCAGTGAAAATGTGGAAAAAGAGAGGGAGGTGATGACAAAAAGTCTAACTGAAGTGAATAGTGTTCGTATAGCCAGAGACTCCAGAGAAAGAAGCAAGTTTAAAGAAATGAAAAGATGGGTGACATTTTGGATTTTGTGACTATGCTAAAACTGAATGGTCATGTCTAGTAAGCAATCTGAATGATGAAATGGTAGCTGAGATCTTAAGTTTGTACAAAGTCACAGAGCCCAAAATGAGAAGAGAAGAAGAAAGTCAAAAACATTCACACTGGTATTTCTATTGTCAAACAAAATTCTCTATAGTAGCTCTGTGGCTGAACAAAGATAGACACATATTAAGCAGAGAAATCATGGCTCACTGGTAAAGAATCTGCCTGCAATGCGGGAGACCTGGGTTTGATCCCTGAGTTGGGAAGATCCCCTGGGAAAAGGAAAGGTTACCCACTACAGTATTCTGGCTTGGAGAATTCCATAGATTTGATAGTCCATGGGGTCCCAAAGAGTCGGACAAGAATGAGCAACTTTCAGTTTCACTTTCAAGCAGAGAAAAAAAAAAATAACAACATTGAGCAGCATGCCACAGAGCATCACTCTACATCATGGAGATGTTTGTGGGACTGACAGGAAATGAAGCTGTTCTGATTTCAAGAGGAAGAGAAGACTGAAGAACTCTATTTTTAAATTTGTTTTCTGGGAGATTCATGTTATGTTGCTAATCAACAGTCCTGCTTTGACAGTTTTCATTTCCTATAAATATAAATCCCAAAAAGAATGTCCAGTGTTTCCTGACTCAAATCCAGAAGGAGCAGGTGTGTTCTCTGGGTGAGTCATGCCATTAGCAGCCAAGACTGGGACATGGCTGCAGAGTCCTTTAAGGGAATAAAAACAAGCTCAGAGGGGGGCCAGGCTTCTGGAATCACAGTAATTTGCAATTTGGGGATTCTGATAGGCATGGTTCTCATTTTTCATTCCTGTGGAAAGCAATAGCATCATCTGATATTCCAAGGAAAATTTCTACATTAATAGATGAATATGATTTTCATCCATTTATCTGTTGATAGATATAAACTGTTTCCATGATAGACCATGAATTAAAAAAAAGATGAAATATAGACAATGAAAAATTACTCTGTCTTAAAAAGGAAAGAAATTCTACCACATGTGTTAACATGAATGAACCTAGAGGACCTTGTGCTAAGTGAGATAAGCCAAACACAGGATGAGTATTTTATGATTCCACTTATGTGAGAAGCAGAGTAGCATAGTGGTTGCCAGGGAATGGAGGAGGGGGAATGGAGGAGGGGGAATGGGTTGTTACTGTTTGATGGATATAAAGTATCAGTTTTGCAAGATGAATGAGCCCTAGCCATCTGCTGTGCAACACTGTGCCTGTGGTTAACAATACTGTACCATGCCCTTAAACATCTATTAAATGGGTAGATCATATTTTAGTTTTTTTATTATAGATTTATTTATTTTAATTGTAGGCTAATTACTTTACAATATTGTGTTGGTTTTGCCATATATCAACATGAATCCACCATGGGTATACATGTGTTCCCCATCCTGAACCCCCCTCCCACATCCCTCCCTGTACCATCCCTCTGGGTCATCCCAGTGCACCAGCCCCAAGCATCCTGTATCATGCATCGAACCTTGACTGGAGATTCATTTCACATATGATATTATACATGTTTCTATGCCATTCTCCCAAATCATCCCACCCTCACCCTCTCCCACAGAGTCCAAAAGACTGTTCTATACATCTGTGTCTCTTTTGCTGTCTTGCATACAGGCTTATCGTTACCATCTTTCTAAATTCCATATATATGCATTAGTATTCTGTACTGGTGTTTTTCTTTCTGGCTTACTTCACTCTGTATAATAGGCTCCAGTTTCATCCACCTCATTAAAACTGATTCAAATATATTCTTTTTAATGACTGAGTAATACTCCATTGTGTATATGTACCACAGCTTTCTTATCCATTCATCTGCTGATGGGCATCTAGGTTGCTTCCATGTCTTGGCTATTATAAACAGTGCTTCGATGAACATTGGGGTACACGTGTCTCTTTCCCTTCTGGTTTCCTCAGTGTGTATGCCCAGCAGTGGGATTGCTGGGTCGTATGGCAGTTCTATTTCCAGTTTTTTAAGGAATCTCCACACTGTTCTCCATAGTGCCTGTACTAGTTTGCATTCCCACCAACAGTGTAAGAGGGTTCCCTTTTCTCCACACCCTCTCCAGCATTTATTGCTTGTAGACTTTTGGATAGCAGCCATTCTGACTGGCGTGAAATGGTACCTAATTTTGGTTTTGAGTTGCATTTCTCTGATAATGAGTGACATTGAGCATCTATGTGTTTGTTAGCCATCTGTATGTCTTCTTTGGAGAAATGTCTGTTTAATTCTTTGGCCCATTTTTTGATTGGGTCATTTATTTTTCTGAAATTGAGCTGCATGTGCTGCTTGTATATTTTTGAGATTAGTCCTTTGTCAGTTGCCTCATTTGCTATTATTTTCCCCCATTCTGGAGGCTGTCTTTTCACCTTGCTTATAGTTTCCTTTGTTGTGCAGAAGCTTTTAATTCTAAGACCAGAAACTATAAAACTCCTACAGGAAAACATAGGCAAAACACTCTCCAACATAAATCATAGCAGGATCCTCTATGACCCACCTCCAATAATATTGGAAATAAAAGCAAAAATATTTTAGTTGTTTTTACCATAATCAAATAAAATAAATAGATCAATCTCAAAACTCTTCTTATTTTCTTTAAATTCACAAGATATATGTGCACTGAGATGACGTCCTTACCAGTTTCCCAAGTCAAAATACCTACTTTACCCAAAGTATCTCAAAGGAAGCTCTTCCATAAAGAAGTAACACATACATTAAGAACACTTCACTTCATTCTAAATAAAAACATTGATAACTAAATTAGTTGTCATAATGATGAAACTACATGTAATATCACATGTTTTATTTGAAGATCTCTTTCTCAAAACAGTGATGCAAGAGGGTCAAAATATTGAATACATTTGGAGATAATAGTAGTTTCTGGTGCTATGTTCCATGTTCATCAATCTTGTAAATCACAAAGTCTTGTTTAGACAATTAAAACAGAGGTGCTACAGTGGAAGACCTAGAAATGTAAGGAGGAATTTTGTATTCCTTTCTCAAATTATTTTTTTCATTAATGAAAACATACTCATAAAACAGGAAAATGGGATGCACATCCTAATTCAGGAGACTGTTAAAATTATATCCTGTAATTTTAATATCATTAAATTTGACTAAAATGCTAAATAAAATAGGAGACCTTTTTAAAACTACCACTAAAACTCAACTTGGAGAAGGCAATGGCATTCCACTCTAGTACTCTTGCCTGGAAAATCCCATGGACAGAGGAGCCTGGTGGGCCACAGTCCATGGGGTGACTAAGAGTCAGACTAGACTCAGGGACTTCACTTTCACTTTTCACTTTCATGCATTGGAGAAGGAAATGGCAACCCACTCCAGCGTTCTTGCCTGGAGAATCCCAGGGATGGGGGAGCCTGGTGGGCTGCTGTCTATGGGGTCGCACAGAGTCGGACACGACTGAAGCAACTTAGCAGCAGCAGCAGCAGCAAAATTCAACTTAGAGGCAACACCACAGTAAGGAGCTATGCTGGGTGAAACACTGAGTCATATTTGTGGGAAGTACAAATGTGGTTTCATGTTCAGAGGCTCGTATTAGTCATCATGATGACTAATCTCTCCTGCTTCCTAACTCTCTCCTACTTCCTAAATAATTTTTCTTCCCCTGTCCCTCGGCCCTGCCTTTCCCACAGGGTCCCTGGCACCAGGAACATGACAGGTGAGGCTACTGGGCTGATGGCCCCTGTGCAGCAGTTGTTCTTGCCTCAAAGAGAAGGAGGCCATAGGTTGCATCAGGACGGATGAGTGCAAGTCACTCTAAAACAACAGATAATGTCACTGGAGACATAATAAGATGACAGCAGCTTTCAGGGGATGATATGACAGACAGTTTTCCCTGTCCACGTGTCCCTGTTATACATCAGAAAGCAAGCTTGTTCATCCAGATGGACTCGGGATATAGAAAATGATAATCATTCATTCCAATTATTCCTAGCTCTTTTTACTGTGTGACTGCGGCTTTCACTCATTCTTTTTCTTCTATGTGCATGTCACTCTAAGAGAATTTCTAAGACTAGTTGAACTTTAGTGAAGATCTTAGAAAGCTGTATTAGATATCAATATCATTATTAGGGAATAACGTGCATCATAATGTATCATTTATGGTAATCAAACTGTTCATGAAAAGCTGCAAACTAAATGGCTATATGACTTTTGTTGGGAGATTGTTCTATTGCTCAGAAAATATTCCCTTTGTCACACTCCCAACCTGCCCCTGGAAGATGGATATTCTTGTCCCATGAGTAATGGAATGACTTGCTTTGGTTTATTGGGATGAGAGTGTGAGAGTGGAGGTAGATACTCCTGGCTGTGCAAAGTCATAAACACACGTGCTTGTTTTGGCTCATTCTTGTGTTCCTGCTGTCTGTCCCAGATAGTGGTCCTTCCTTCAGTGTGAAAATGCACAAGAATCAGATATCTGCCTACCTGCAGCCTGTAGGGGAACTGGCACAGCCTACCTGCAAACTCAGGAGTGAGAAGTAAAGAAATGCTGCCTGCTTTAAGACACTGAAAATACCAGTTTTTGTTGCCACAGCAAAAGCTTATACACTTGCCTGTTTGCACAATGACCTATAATGTCATTTCAGAAAGTACCTTGTGTTTGACTAATCCTCCATTGACAGTTATCAGCTAGTTATTGCCACAATAATGCTGCATGACAAACGACCACCTAATTTCAGAAGCATTCAAAATTTTAGATATCTCTGGCATTTGTGTATTGACTTGGGCTTGACTGCGTGAATCAGCTGGGGTAGCTCTGTACTATGTGTCTGACATCCAGCTCCTGAACCAGGAGTTTATCCCATGTGTGAGGGCCCAACTGTGCAACCATTCTTCAAGCCTCTACTCCATCATGAGTGCTAAATCCCAAGTCATATAACCAAACTGATAACAATAGAAAAGGGAGCTTTCTTGGAAGTATAGAGAAAGCACTGAATATTTCTAAAATTAATCTAATTTACCACCCTTGTTAGCCCTAATATTTTAAGAAAGGTGTTCGCTTTTTCTTTTACGTTCTGCTTTCCTTTTCCATATTTGAGTCAAAGGAAATATAATACAAAGACATATTCGTAACCAGCATACAGTGCCTTCAAGAGACTTCTGCTGTTGAGCACTTATCTGTAATGACCTGTAAGCTAATTAACTGATCATTCCCATGTTATCTATTTAGTATTGATCAAGCAGAGTGGAACATATTGAACAGCCAACTTGGGACTATGACATGAATCCCTGTTGTCTGATATGGTGCCATAAGTCACACTTGGCTACTGAGCATTTGAAATGCATCTAGTCTAAAATCAGAAGCTTTGTTAGTGTAAAATACACATCAGACTTTGAAGACTTCCTGTAAAAGTGTAAAACATATCATTGGCAATTTCTATATTGATTATATATTAAAATAAAAGTATTGGATATACTCGGTTGAATAAAGAAGAGTATTAAAATTAATCTCAGAAATAAAAGGGTTTCTGATGAATCTCTCTCCTTGGCTTGCAGAAATCTGCTTTCCTGCTGCGCTTTCACATGGCCCCTTATCTGCATAGACATATAGAGAAATCTCTGGTATCTCTTCTCAGAGACACCAGTCCTGTCAGACAGAGCCCCACTCTTAAGACCTCATTTAAACTTAATTATCTCCTTAAAGGCTCTGTCTCCAAATGCAGTCACATTAGACATTTTAATTGGTTGGGAGGGGTGAGGGACACAGTTCAGTCTATCACAGGAGGTCAACAATTGCACTCTTGGGAAAAGACATGGAAACATTACCTAAGGACTGAGATTGTGGTGGCATCACTAACATTCTTTCTAATCTAGTTTGAAATGATATCAGGGTGTGTTATTGTAATTAGTACTATTAAAGAAAAAGTTACATGAAAGGAATTATATTTCATAGTTATAATGATATAAATTTAAGGGATAAAGTTTCAATCCATCTTCTTTATGGAAGAATTCAGTAGCACATTCATAAAGTTGTGAAATTTTAAAATATTAAGGATGGAAGGAACTCTGAGGTCATCTGGTAAAAAAGTAGCCAGATTCATAAGGCTCCGTGGTAGCCCCTCAAACTTCTCTTGTTCCCTCTGAAAATGGAACCATTATTCCTTGTATTCATATTGAGCTGTAGTGAAAATTAATGAGGATATACAAATTGACCAAGAAAAGAGTTATAAGCAAAAGTCCAGAAAATGTGCCACTAATTTGAGGGGGAAAAAAACAGAATTGATCAGAGATAGCTAAAGAAAATTATATTTCAAAAACTGTGTCCACATTTTTGAGTTGTTTAAATGAAAGGTGAAGTTAACTGTCATTGTTAAAAGTTGACTAAAATCCCCCAAACAGAAAAATCTAATAGTACCTAGAAAAAAACCTCAAAGTACATGGTTCTCAAACTCCAAATTTAAGCAAATATTCATATCTCCACCCGTCATAGTCTGACACATTAACCGTGTGTAAATATTTCTAGACATTATGCTCATGTTACCTGTAGACTTCACGTAGGCGGCAAAGAGCTGCAAAATACATCTCTACAATGTTCTTGATCTGTAAGTCTTCAAAGCAGCAACCCTAGCCTAGAAAAGAAAAGATCACAAGTAACCCATCTTCAAATTGTCACTCTAATCCCTACTCTGAGCCTTAGATTAAAGGATGCTGCTGTCTGGATGGTCAATGGCTTCCAATAATGGATGAAGTCATCAAGAAGCTTAAATTGGAACTTAGTTTCACTATTCCCCTTGGGGGAAAGAGAAATAGTTGCTTATCAGATATGCCATCAAGAATAAGAATGGATCCTGCGTATACATAAAATACCAATAACCTTTCTGATAATATTATGAGGCCTTGGTATTTTGCAGTAGTGAAAGTCGCTCAGTTTTGTCCAACTCTTTGGGACCACATGAACTGTCGTCCACGGAGTTCTCAAGGCCAGAATACTAGAGTGGGTAGCCTTTCCCTTCTCCAGGGAATCTTTTCAACCCAGACATCGCACCAGGGTTTCCTGCATTGCAGGTGGATTCTTTACCAACTAAGCTATCAGGGAAGCTCTGCAGTACTGAAAACTTCAGTGTCAATTTGCAGTAGATGTAGAGCTTTGCTCCAGTCAGTGACAAAAATTGGAGGCTGGCAAATTGCAGGTCATGGCCCAAATTCATTGCAGCCTGTTTGAGCATGGTCTGTGAGCTAAGAATGATTTTTGAATTTATTCAAAAATTTTTGAATTTTTAAATAAATTTTAAAAAATACTAAAAGAAAAAGAATATTTCATGACACATAAAAAATACATGAAAGCCAAATTTTCTCCTTAAAGATTTGTTGGAATACATATGGATAACGGTCATTTGTTATGGGTCAACTGTGGCTTCCTCTGGAATATAAAGGCAGGGCTGAATGGTTTCAACAGTACAGCTCTCAAAGCTGACAATAGGTGTCTGGCCCTTTCCAGAAAGAAAGGTAGCTGCCACTTGAGGCAGACTGTGGTCCTCTACCCTGGCTGGACAATATGACCATTCTGAGAGTCTTTAAAAGAATCATGCTCAGGCTTTCCAGAAAGAACTTTATTTACACAAATTGGTAAGGGTTTCTGAACTGATTGGTCTGGAAGCCTGAGCCCGATTGTTTCATAAGCTCTCAAAGGGTTCTACCTCATCATGAATTTGCAGCTTCAAGTTGCCCATTCTTCTCCCTGATCTCTGGTCCTAAACCTCCCATGACTTTTGGCATCATGTCTGGTTGGATTATTACTACAAGAATGTCTTCTCAGAAACGACACACTACACATGTTCACACACATATATGTGTATACACACAATGTACAGGTTTCTCTCACATGCACACATGTGCACATGCACATTCACAAACAAATACATACGCGTGCACACGCATACGTACGGTTTTCAGAGCTCAAAAGAGTGGGAAATTGATTTTACTAAATCAACGAGGTAGATTCCTTATCCAAATAACACATGTATCCTTTCCCTAACTGGAATCCCTCTAGCCCTTGATTTGGAAAAATAAGCACTTGCTCTTGGATGCAGAGATCGTTGGTAAATTAAGATCTCAAGGGGGTTTCATTCTTCTATCTGCTTCTTCCAAGCTGAGCCTCTGGGTGGCAGCAGAAACTCACAGTTGAATATCTGACTAATTGTGTATATCTGTGCTGTCTGGGTATGTGTGTGATGCATGCGCTTCTGCGTGTAGGGTGTATGTGTCTTGTGTCTGTGTTTTTATATGTATGACTATATGTGTCTGTGTAGTGTGTGTGTCTCTGTGATATGTGTACTTTTTGTCTGTATGTGTGTACCTGTATATGTAAGGTCTGTATGTGTGATGTGTGTGTGTGTGTGTGTGTATGTCTGGTGTGTGGGCATTTATATGTGTAAGTGTATGTGTCTGTGCAGTGTGTGTGTGGTTTGTGTGTATTTTCTATCTGTATGTGTGTATGTGAGGTATGTATATGTGTGTATGCATGTGTGTGAGGTGTGTATGTATGTATATGTGTATGTGTGTATATGAGATATGTGTGTATATGTGCATGTGAGGTATGTATGTTTGTGTGTGCATGTGAGGTATGTGTGTGTGTCTGTCTATGTGAGGTATGTGAGTGAATGTGTGTGTGATGTGTGTGACGCATGTATGTGTGTATGTATCTGTAGGTGTATATTGTGTATATATGTATGTGAGGTATGCCTGTGTATGGGTGTATATGTGAGGTATGTGCGTGTGTGTGAGGTGTGTGTGTGCATATGTGTGTATGTGAATGTGTGTGCATGTGTATGCGACATATATGTTTGTGCATGTTAGGTGTGTATGCATGTAAATGTGTGTGTGATGTGTGTGAAGTATGTACGTGTGTACGTGTGTGTATTGTGTATATATGTATTGAAGTATGTATATGTATGTGTGTATATGTTTGTGTGAGGTGTGTGTATGTGCATGTGTGTATGTGTGTATGTGTGTATATGTGTTTGTGACGTATATACATGTGTGTGTGAAGTGAATGTGTGTGTATGTATGTATATGTGTTTGTGAAGTATATATGTGTGTGTATGAAGTGCGTGTGTGTGTGTGTGTGTGTGTGTGTGTGTGTATGTCTGCATGTGCATGAAGCACAACTGCTTTATATGGCCAGCTGCCCCAGAGACACCTCTCCAAAGAAGACTGTTTTGGGGAAGACAGGCCACATTCTGTGCTGCTCACAGAGGAGGAGGGGTAATCACGGAGACTGTCGTACTCACCTGCTGACCAGAACCAAGCAGCAGGGAGACAATTGCGCACCTGGAGACCCCAGCACCACCTCCACCCCACTCCAGTCACGGACTCAAGTGCTGCCACTGGGCCGCAGATGTGGGGCAGGTGCCTCCTGGAACCGCACCTTCTTTCTGTATGAACGCTCCTCCATTGTCTGTTTTGCTCCACTAGGTTCCTTTGCCTTTGCCATCTGTCCTGGCCAAGGGACACTGTGTCCTGCCTTTTAAATCTATTTGTACAGATTCCCACTGACCGAGTAAGGGAGGGGACCACACACTCACAGCAGCCTACCTCAGGTGTGGTGTGTGAAAGCGCCTCGTTCTTTCCAGTCTCTTTGCACAGCTGTCCTCAGCCTGGACACCCTCTCTACTAGTAGCCAGGGTTACCATGACTTCACTGATCTTCCTCTGAAGTAATGAGGAGAACTCTGGCCCTATCTTTGCCTGGGACATGTAATAAGAAGGTGATGGGAGGGGAAATTGATATTTAATTCTTCCTGATTAAAATATGTTTGCAGACACAAAATGAGTTTGCAGACACAAAAGCCTGGAAACAAAGGAAGGATATGGTTGCACACAGATCTCTAGTGAGAGGGTCTGGTGCCTTCCCCAAAAGACCTGACCTACTGCTTACCAGTCTCTCTAAGCCCAAGTTTCCTCATCTGTAAAATGGGGCACGTTGCCTTGCCTAACATTACCAGCTCAGGAGACTACATGAGACAGTATGTCCAGGAAGGCTTTTATAAACTAAAGCCACAAATACAGCTTCTGGATCCAATATCAACAACACCATTTCCATATGGACGGTGACTGGACGTCTCAGAACTTCAGCTCAGGTGCCTCACCCTGGATGACTCCTGGCTCTTGTCCTTGCCCTTCATGAGCTACCTAGGAGCTGGGCCTGCATTCCATAAGCCCTGGGTCTTTCTGTTGATTGTGTCATCGAGGACTAGGTGAAATACAGAGCAAATGTGAAGGCTCCCAGCCCCGCCAGCCCCCGTGTGGCCATCCTGTGGGCTGGTGGGGCTGGAGCCCTGGCATTGCAGCTCTGGCAGAACCAGGTGTCATCTCTGAACTGCACTCTGACGGGAACACAGAGAAACTTGCCCCGGGGTGGCCTCAGCATCCGTCTTGCTGCCTTTGTTTATTTGGGTGCCTGGGAGACGAGCGCCCTGCTCACTCACCCACATTCTGGGCCAGGGCCACTGTACCCACACGTTGCCCTTTTACCTCGGAACAGGCTTTCTGATGCCAGTGTTCCTTCCATTGTGAAAGATGCCAGCTTCTCAGCCCTGTGGATGCAGCTTTCTTCACTCCCTAGCCAGGACTAGAGCCAAAGCTGGAAATAGGGGCCCCACCATGGCTCTGACCTGCCCCACGCTGCTCCCAGGGAACACGACCTTGGTCCTTAATTATTTGTGTCACGTTCATAGTCTCTACATATCCAGTTTCCTTTTCCCCAGGCTCAGTCCGTAGGTGAGATCTTCCAGTTTGGACACATCTCCAGGCACTGAAGAGTTCTTACGAGACTCTAGATATTGCTTTTAGTGGAAAAGGAGCTTGGTCTCCCAGGAAAGCTGCTCCTGACATTTCATCCCCTCCCCTGCCCTGAGGCTGCCCATATTCAAGTCAGCACGCTGGTTCTCTTTAAGACACACACCTGTCTACAGACCCTGCCCTCACTCCACTTCTCTGCCCTGATCAGGAGCCAGACAGAGGCAGGCCTGCCACAGCTCTAAGCTCAGAGAAAGTGCTAGAGTCAGACGTTCTGCAAAAGCAGCAGGTAGTGTTCACTGCAGAGATCTGCGTCTCCTTCAAGGTGACTCTTGAAGGAGAGAACTACTGAGCAAAGTCAGGTCTATTTTCTCCACTCGTTCAGAGGAAAGTTATTGTCAGAAAGGCACTGTGCCTGCAGGATCTAGGAGTAAAGGTTGATATAAAGTGAGATATAAGGGTTTTCAATAGCTCTGAGATGTCTTGTTCTGTGTGTGTGTTCACGCACACGCATGTTTGTGTCAGTCCAAAGGCACACAGGGCAGCTTACAAATGATCTGTGCTCTTTCTCAGACAAATCAGGACAATATTGTTAGACTATTAAACAGAAAAAATCTGTGTCCTTTCTTCCTGTTGATTTTTTTCTGCCTATTCAAATAGTAATAGTCTGTTAGCAATAATAGTGTTCATGTCACTTAGTTCCAGCAAACCAACCAAAGCAAAGATGGCCAAGATGTTCCCCAAACTCACAGCTGCTGTGTGCTCACCAGCACTCTCCAGGGATGCTCCTGAATGCCCTCTGGATCAGCAAGAGTTCAGAACCCAGGGCTTCTGGTGTCACAGAGCACAGGGGGGAGCTGCACGTATCCAAATGTACTCAGAAGACACGGGCAGATTGGGCTTGGTTTGAAGGTACTTCGGTTCAGTGTTTGACACTAAAAGAGAACACTTTTCTTGCCCGGGGAGTAGTCCTCACTGTAACTAATAATTACCATAAAAACAGGCATAAGTGCAAAATTTCCCAGGCATTGGCTAAGACCAGGAGAGCCTTTGTGCACAGACATCTCTGTGAGCACCCACAGGCAATGGCTTGGAGGCGGAAGAGAAGGACCTCTGGGGAACTGGTAGCACCTGTCAGGCTTGTATTGGCCACAGAGAGCAGCAGCCAAGAGAAGACATTCCCGGCTGCTGGCTTAGTGATTTGTAAATAATGAGCTCCTGGTGGAAGGCCTGTGCGTTTTGGAGCATATGCTCTGACAGATGGGATGGACATCAGCAGGTTTGTGGGTACACTCTGGGGACCTGCCAATCACCAGCATCCAGCTCCTGGGAGGGAACCAGCCTTCGGAAAAGGATAGAGGTATTAGATAGCAACTTCAAACACATTTCAGTGCAGGCTAACCTTGACCACAGTGATCTTTCTATACAAACCCCCTTCCCCTGGAGTGCAGAGAGCCCCAGATAGACTTCAGATCAATCTGGGGATGCTTCATATGGGGAACATTAACTACATCTACGGTTCTCCAAGTGGGGTCCCTGGACTAGCAGCAGCTGAAATTTGGACGGATATTTTTGGAGGGAATAGAAAAAAAAAGGAAGGGACTCTGATATAATTTTGACTTCACTCCTTAAATTTGGTTTCAGATTGAAAAGTGGAAATTCCAGGCAATGAGCCCCTGAGAGTGGGTTTATTTTACACACTCTGTCAGGAGCAAGATTCAGTGCCTTAGTTCAGAGCCCGTTCCTACCAGACTCCAGGAAGAGTAGATTCTGCAGAGAAATATAGGGCTAAAGCCCACCCAGTCTTGAATCTAGGACTATTCCATTTGAAACAATAGGAACAAACTGCAGTGCTTTGGACCTTACCTTTTAAAAAGGGAAGCAAAACAAAAACCAAACCAAAGAAGCTACTGAAGAGGCTCTGGCCAAACCCTTGGACCAGCAGTGATCGAGGATCATCCATCAGTGATGCTCCCAGATGAGACGTGGAGAGGTTGCTACTCAGAGACTGCATAGCATTCTTGGATCCAGACATGGAAGAGTGACTACTGCTAGCAGAGACCTGGTGCAGACCCAGTGCCAGGGAGCTCCTACCACCCCCAGCAGGGCAGGTGTCCACTCCTGCCGGCAAAGCTGAAAGAGTGGAACAAGAATGGTCTTTTATTAGGCAAAGAATTTTTCCAAGTCACTTACGCTGACTGAGCTTTCAGTTTTTTCATTGACAAAATGGATCTATTAGTATCTTCCTCAAAATGTTTTGTAGGTGTTAAATGAGTCGTGCCCAGCATCTAGCATCTGGTACATGTATATGCAGTGGTTTGGAAATCTGAGTTGCCACCCATTAGAGGGAAGGACAATCAATTCAGTAAGTCATGATTCTAAATGATTTATTGGGGACTTGAACTTAAATCTTTTCAAAGTCATACTTGATATTAATCTTTTTTTGTATTTTTCTTTATCAAACATAGTAAGCTTTTTCACTAAACTTTTCTTTCAGTTGTATCTATCATACACATGAAGTACAATGTGAAACATATTTCTCTTTTTTCAGTTCCTCTTATATTTATTGATGAATAAGACAGTAAGTATTGTGCATATATGCACTGATACATTTTCTTTTGATTTAGAATGCAGGAATTTTTTATTGTTGTTCTATTAGAATTTTTTTAAATATTTTAAATAACAACAATAAAATAATATATTTTTAAAAAAAGGTAAAATCTTCCTTACTCAGAATTGTAAACCCAAAATTGGAAAGCACTGTATTAGCTAATCAATACATATTAGTTGCTTTCCTTTTCCTCCTTTGTCACTTCATCCGTCCCTCAGAAAAGCAAGGTGGCCACCTTCAATCATCTGAGTATCTGAAGGGGTTCTGCATCCAATTCTGATGTGTGTGTGTATGTGTGAAGGTATAGGGGGGTCTTCGGTACCGCCAAGCACCTCCATCCTGACACTGTCTCCCTGGAGATAGCATCAGGTCACACAGGTGAAGGGCTAAGTCCTGCAAGACTTGCCCACCACCTTCGCACTTCAGATGCCAGTCCCCAAGCCCAAGTTGTCACCTGAGCTTTGGGGCAGTGGGTCAGAGGTGCCAGTGACCTGCTCCTTGGGCCGGACTAATTTGCTGGAGCAGTTCATAGAACTCAACCATTTTACTTACTAGACTGTCAGTTTATTAAGAAAAGGGTATAACTTGGGGACAGCCAGATGGAAGAGAAGCACCGGACAAGGCATGGGGCAAGCGCATGGAGCTTCTACACCCTCTGTGCTTGTCATTCTCCCCACACCTCCACGTGTTCACCAACCCAGAAGCTCTCTGAACCCCATCCTTTTGACTCTTCTATGGAGGCTTCATTGGCTAGGCATGACTGATAAATCATTGACTACTGGTGATTGATTCCGCCTCTACAATCTTCCTCTCAGCCTTTCTAGAGATCCAGGATGGGAGTGAAAGTTCCCACCCTCTAATTCCATGGTTGGGTCTCCACGCAACCAGCAGGCAAAGTTAGGTGCTTTCCAGAAGTCACCTCATTAACATAACAAAAGACACCTTGATCCTTTTTATTGTGAGGAAATTCTAAGTTTTAGGAGCTCTATGCCAGAAAGTACCAAATGTATATATAAATCATACAGGAGGGGCTGATTTTTTTTAAACCGGAGTATAACAGCTTTACAGTGTGGTGTTAGTTTCTGCTGTATATATATATTTTTTAATTATAAATCAGAATATCACAATATCAACATTACTGGTCACCACAGTTGAAGCAGAAGAAGAGGCTACAGACCACTACTTCAGCATGTGGTGTGACCTGTGTAGGGGGTTCCGTCATACCACAAACACCTCCATCCTGACACTATCTCCCTGGAGATAGCATCAGGTCACACAGATGAAGGGCTCAGTCCTTCAAGACTCGCCCATCACCTCTGCACTTCAGATGCCAGTCTTCAAATCCAGGTTGTCACCTGAGCTTCAGGAGACAAAGCTCTCTGGAAGGGAACTCCTGATGCAACAGGATTTCCCTGCACCCAGAAAGCCCTAGAAGAGCCAATGGGATGCCAGGGATACTCTTGGGCCAAATCGGGGTCTGATGGCAGCTGGTGAATAAAGAACATAGCACTCTCCTTGCTGACTCTTCTCGCCCTGAAGGTACTTAGAGAAGCCAAAACTCAGAGAGCATCAGGAGGTAGGGGAGAGTGTGTGTGTGAACAGAGAGAGACAGAAGCATGCAGCCATGGAGGTAGCACGGGGGGAGTTCCCAGCCAGAGCTACTCCTGCCCGAGTGCTTGAAGAAAAAACAAATCTGAGTGACCTGATGCCTGGCTGCTGGCTGGGGCCAAGCTCACCCACCCTGCCCAGCTGGGCCGCTGTGGTGAAACACACGTATGGAGACACAGGCTCAGCCAGTGCAGGACAGTAACAGTCGCTCCGCTGAACAATGAATGACCTGACTCCTCAAGGAGCACAGCCGCATAGGTTTACCATGTGGCTTCTGTAGGCAGACATCCTGCGTGGACACCCTCCCTGGAAACACAGCTCTCCACGATCTCTCCTCTTTTCAATTCAAACACCCCTCTGCTCTCTCATTGAGTTTCTGAGCAGAAAAGCTCAGAGAATCAGGACAGCAAGAGTGTTGCCAGCTCACCTTCTGCTAGCCCACGGTGCAATTTCCCAAGCCTCTTTCCCAAGAGCTGGAAGGTTCTGGCCTGAGATTCTGGGAGGGAGGCCTGCCATCTGCAAGCTCCAGAACACTGCCAGATTTCCTTCCCCCTGGTGCCCTGCTGAGAGGCAAGACAGTGGTGGGGTGTGAACAGCTGGCAAGGTGGCCTCTGAGTTAAGAGGCACTCTGACCTCTGACCTCAGGTCAAGCTGAAGTTTAGGACCAAGCACTCTCCTGAGGGAGGTGTTGGAACCCCTGCTCAGAAGTTCCTCCCTGCTCTCTTCAGGGTGAGGGGGCACTTTCAGAGGCTCTGCATCACCCCTTCTAGTTGCCACCAAAACCTGGGAGATGCAAGAGGTCTCAGCAGATAGGGACAATGCATGTCTTGTTTCCTTTTCAATATTATTTTTCTTTTTTGGCTACTTGGAATTCAACAGAAATATCTTGCTGTTCATCTAAAGATGAGGTCTTACCCAATAGGTAAGGTAAAGACTCAAAGATCTCTACCAAGGTGTTCTGAGAAACACTTTTAGGGGAAAATAAAACACCAAACTGTGATAGGTTTACATTAAGCATTTTTTAAAAATTATCTTACTGAGTTAGATTCATATTTTTTAACGAGTGCTTTCCCTTTTCTCACCCCCATCAAATGCATGCTGGATAAATTGGCAGCAAATTGACTTAGGGTTTGGGTTGGAAAATAAAGCTGGAAGGAAACCTTGCTTTTAGCACTGTGGGTAGCATGCTGATACTATTCTACTTCTAGAAATCAATTGTCAAAGTACCGTCCGCTTTCACTTCCAACTCTAACATTTTCAGAAACATGAATTTCTTTGAGTGACATTCAAAATCTTTTCATTGTGAATTCACCCATCCAACAAATATGCAGGAGTGCCTTTGTCCACTGGAATGACATCCAGCCTCTCTTCTTTGCAATGTGATGGAGGTTGTAGCACGTGGGCTTACACAACTTTGGCTGCACAACCAAACTGTTTAGAAAGTCACTTAATCTCAGTGTTCATGAACTCTCACTGTTGAATATTTACCCAACAAAATTGAAAGCAGGGACCCTATAGGTTTTCATACACTCATGTTCACAGCCGTATTATTCACAATAAACAAAAGGTAGAAATACATGTCAACAAATAAATGGAAAAACAAATGATTATATATACACACACAGTGGAATATTATTCAGCCTTAAACAGGAATGAAATTCTGACACATGATACAACATGGATGAAACTTGAAGATGTTATGCAGAGTGAAATGAACCAATCACAAAAAGACAAACATGTATGATTCTACTCGCATGAGGTACCTGGCTTGAGTAGTCAGTCATAGAGACAGAAAACAGAATAGTGCCTGTCAGGTGCTAGAGAAGAGGGGAATGAGTTCTTGAATGGGTATAAAATTTCAGTTTTTCAAGATGAAAAAGTCGGCTAGTGAGAGTTGCACAACAATGTGAATGTATTTAATGCCACTGAACTGTCCACTTCGGATTAAACAGTCAGTTTTATGTATATTTTACCAAAAATAAATAAATGATCAATGTTTAGACACTGTATCAGTTTAGACACTGTATCATGAATCAGAATAGTATTCATGGAAGCAGGTCCCAGGCATCAGGCTCCAATGTGCAGCCCAGACTGAGCTGGTGCTTTAGATGATTCCAACGCCAGGGCTGTCAACAGATTTCTCTAAGGCATCCATAGATTGGCCTATGCTCATTTGAAGAAGCTGATGTGCTGAAAACATGGAAAGGAGACACATTCTGATCATTTGTCGAGATTACAGAAGTACTGAGATTCTCTTTGGGGCCCACTTATATTAAACACATCTGAATTCATATGGATATCCAAGCTCAGTTACCAGCTCTCACTTCACTTAACGTGCTGATAGAACATGCACAAGAATTCTGCTAGGTGCAGGGCCACAACAGTGAATGAAGCTTCTACCCAATCAGGGAGATGGACACATTTAATAAATATTCAAAATTTGTATCGTGTATCTGAATGTGGTAACTGCTAACAGAGCAAAGTAAAAGAAGGTTAAGAAGATGGGAATGGAGTTGTAATCATGGGGGTTACCGTTTTTAAAAGTATCTGTCTGAGTGGATACCATCAAAAAGAAAAACATAAAAAGATAAAGACAAACAAAAATACATAAGGACTCTATTCTAGTTGGAGGAATTTTTTTCTTACAGAAATAGCAATTTTTTAAGCTATTTTTAAAACTGAAGTATAGGTGATGAGAAATATTATATAATGTACAGGTGTACAACATAGTGATCCACAATTCTTACAGGTTATATTTCACGCTTAGTTATTGTAAAATATTGGCTATATTCCTTGTATTTTACAAAATATACTTTTAGCTCATTTTATACATAATGTCATCCCACTCCAGTACTTTTGCCTGGAAAATCCCATGGGCAGAGGAGCCTGGTAGGCTGCAGTCCATGCGGTCGCTAAGAGTCGGACACGACTTCATTTTCACTTTCACTTTTCACTTTCATGCATTGGAGAAGGAAATGGCAACCCACTCCAGTGTTCTTGCCTGGAGAATCCCAGGGACGGGGGAGCCTGGTGAGCTGCTGTCTATGGGGTCGCACAGAGTCAGACACGACTGAGGCGACTTAGCAGCAGCAGTAGCCGCAGCATACATAGTGGCATATGTATAAAATATACACGCACATCTATGCGTTTCCCCCAGCTCCTCAAACTAGTTGGAGGTCTGGCTTGTTTTATATTTATCTGTGAGTCTATTTCTTTTTCATTACATTCACTAGTTTTACTTTTTAGGTTCCACATCTAAGTGGTATCATACAGCATTTGTCTTTTGCTTTCTGATTTGTTTCACTTGGTATAATGCCTTTCAAGTCTATCCACATTGTTGCAAATGGCAAAATGTCATTCTTTTTATGACTGAGTAATATTCCACTCTGTGTGTGTATGCGTATCACTTCTTCCTTATCCATTCATCTGTTGATACACATATGTGTGTGTGTGTGTGTGTGTGTGTATAAATGAAAAATTAAATTAAAAATGGATAGACCTGAATAGACATTTTTCCAAAGAGGACATCAGATGGCTAACAGGCAAGTGAAAAGATGTTCAACATCACTAGTTATCAGGGAAATGCAGATAAAAACCACAATGAGACATCATCTCACACCTATAAGAATGGCTACCATCAAACACACACACACACACACACACACACACACACACACACAAATAACAAGTGCTGGTGAGGGTATGGAGAAAAAGGAACCCTCGGGCACTATCAGTGGGAATCAAGTTGGTGAAGTCAGTGTGGAAAGAGAGTACAAAGATTTTTCTAAAAACTAAAAATGGAACTACCATATGATCTAATTTCACTCCTGGGTATATAAATCTGAGAAAATGAAAGCAGCAAATCAAAAAGATACATGTATTCCAATGTATACAATGGAATACTGCTCAACCATAAAAAGGAAATTTCAGAACTACTTTACTTATGTATACTAGGACTGAACAAATATGAATTCGGGGAGAATGCCATAAAGGTGACGTGTCTGTGTCATCTCATCATATCAAGGGGTGCATCATTTCACTATCACACGTCACCTGTGGTATCCACCTTGATCATCTGATTAAGATGGTGTCAGCCAGTGCTCTCAATTGTAATATCACTACCTTGCATTTTCTTTGTGTGCTTAATTACTCAGTCATGTCTGACTCTTTGTGATTCCATGGACTGTAGCCCACCATGGACTCCATGGACTCCTCTGTCCATGGGGATTCTCCAGGCAAGAACACTAGAGTAGGTTGCCATGCCCTTCTCCAGGTGATCTTCCCAGCCCAGGGATGGAATCCAGGTCTCCCACATTGCAGGCAGATTCTTTACTTGGAAATGTTTGGGAATACATGTTTGAGACTTTTTAGATATACACTGTAGATAATGAGACCCATGTTTTTCACCGACAGAGAAAGAAGTTAAAAATAAGCAATGGAGAGGATACTGTAGAGAGGATACAATGGAGAGGAATTAACCCTATCCTTCTGGATTATACTGAGACATATCAACTGCTTATTTTAACACATACACTATTTAATAGATACAGAAATGAATATACATAAATGTTTGTATATGTATATACATAGGTTAATATAGATAAGGGCTAGGTTAATATAGATAAGGGCTTCCCTGGTGGCTCAGATGGCAAAGAATCCTCCTGCAATCTGGAAACCTGGGTTCGATCCCTGGGTTGGGAAGATTCCCCTGGAGAAGGGTATGGCATCCCACTCCAGTATTCTCGCCTGGAGTGTCCCCATGGGCAGAGGAGCAAAGTCCATGGGGTTGCAAAGAGTCAGACATGACTGAGTGACTAAGCATAGCACAATATAAATAAATAAGCATTTTTATATTTCTGCCTGCTGAGAGGGCCTCAAAGCTGTGACACCCTAGTAGCCATAAACACACACACCAACTAGGACTTGGTTTCTAACACCTTTTTTTTTTTCTTTTTTCAAAAAAGGAGCCAGGACTCCTTGGAAAAATGGCTGATTCCAAGACTGGGACAGGAAAAGCATAAGATAAGCCTGCAGCATCTTGTGGTAAAGTGATTTTAAAGATTGGGACATGGGATTAGGAGTATGTTAAAAGGACCCAACATGAAACAGCTAACAATTGTCAAACCTGGAACAATTTAAGCACCAAAAATAAATAATGAAGTGCTTGATTATACCCCAAAGAATAAAATAAATAGCCATGAGTCTATACTGATATAATAAATGGTTGAACACATATTCAAAGTGGGAGTGAAGGAGCAAATCTTCTTTACAGAATAATTCCAGTCAATAAATGCAGGACTGAGGGAAACAAAAATCATCATGAGAAAACCACACAAATAGTAGCTGCCAGCAAGGTCAAAACTTTGAGGAAAAGCTAGATACTAACATGGCTTCAAAGTATCTACCCTAAACTACTTCCAAATTACTTGTTAGTTTTAACATATTCCATAAAATGTTCAACATTCCTCCCTCCAGGAAACGAAGCTGAATTGCCCTCCTTGAAGGAAAGGGAAAAGTGTGCTGCTATAATGGAGAGCAGAGACATTACTTTGCCAACAAAGGTCCATCTAGTCAAGGCTATGGTTTTTCCTGTGGTCATGAATGGATGTGAGAGTTGGACTGTGAAGAAGGCTGAGCACTGAAGAATTGATGCTTTTGAACTGTGGTGTTGGAGAAGACTCTTGAGAGTCCCTTGGACTGCAAGGAGATCCAACCAGTCCATTCTGAAGGAGATCAGCCCTGGCATTTCTTTGGAAGGAATGATGCTAAAGCTGAAACTCCAGTACTTTGGCCACCTCATGTGAAGAGTTGACTCATTGGAAAAGACTTTGATGCTGGGAGGGATTGGGGGCAAGAGGAGAAGGGGACGACAGAGGATGAGATGGCTGGATGGCATCACTGACTCGATGGACATGAGTCTGAGTGAACTCCTGGAGTTGGTGATGGACAGGGAGGCCTGGCGTGCTGGGATTCATGGGGTTGCAGAGAGTCGGACACGACTGAGCGACTGATCTGATCTGATAATGGAGAGCCCTGGAAGATACCACCTTAGCCAAGTGGCCAATGTGGACACCACAGGTGATAAGTCATGGTGATATCATGTTCTGTTTGATATGATGAGATGATACACACACATCACCTCTATGGCATTCTGTTCAAATTCATAACTTCTGTGTAATCATGCTACTGCTAAGTCACTTCAGTCATGTCCGACTCTGTGTGCCCCCATAGACGGCAGCCCATCAGGCTCCACCATCCCTGGGATTCTCCAGGCAAGAACACTGGAGTGGGTTGCCATTTCCTTCTCCAATGCATGAAAGTGAAAGTGAAGTCGCTTAGTCATGTCCGACTCTTAGCGACCGCATGGACTGCAGCCTACCAGGTTCCTCCATCCATGGGATTTTCTAGGCAAGAGTACTGGAGTGGGGTGCCATTAAGAAAACACCAAATAAGCCCAATTTGAGGGAAATTCTACAAAATTCTTGACTAGCATTCTTCAAAAAGTGTCAAGATCTTAAAAAACACTGAGAGAATATCACAGATGGGAGGAGATTTAAAGACACACGATATCTAATGCAACATGGTAGCCTGCATGGAATCCTGGTAGAAAGAAAGGCTGCTAGAAATCTGGTGAAATCTGAAGTCTATGGCTCAGTTAATAGTGCTGCATTGTGTGTCTGGGCTTCCCTGGTGGCTCAATGGTAAAGAACCCACCTGACTATGTAGGAGACACAGGTTCAATCTCTAGGCTGGGGAGCTCCTCTAGAGAAGGAAATGGCAACCCACTCCAGTAACCTTACCTGGAACTGACTGGCTAAAGTCCATGGCGTTGCAAAGAGTTGGACACAACTGAGTGACAAAACAACAACAACATTGTGCGTCTATAACTATATTCATAATAAATACACTATGGTTTTGTGAGATGCTCACTTTAGAAGAAGCTGGTTGAAGAAATTCATGGTATTAGTTTTGCAACTGTTATATAAATTTAAAATTAAGTCAAAATAAAAAAATTAAATTAAAAAAAAAAGGTGTCACTGGCCTTTTAGACCTTCAGATGCCAAAATTTAACAGTGGCCCAGACTTTCCAAATGTGAGAGTACAAAGGCTTGATTCTGGATGGTCTACAGTGAGGCCAGGCCAGCCTGACTACATCTTGGTGGTTCTTAGGGACAAAGGCTGACCACTGTCCTTATAGTGAGAGTGAAAGAAATGGAGGTTGAGGAAGATTTCTTTCATGTCTCAAAGCTGAATTTCGGCTGGATCATGGCTTTTTCCACTAGTGCATTTCAACTGGAAAAGAGTCAGCTCAGACTGGAGCCACCTGCTCAGCACAAGCTAATTCTAGATGAGAACAAGCTGGTTCTAGACCCTTGAAACTGTCGCTGTGGTTTTCAATTTGGTCTTGGTGTCTTAATCTTCATTTGTACCTGAGACAGTCTTTGCACACCAGTCAGAAAGGTCTTTTACAAAGTAAAGAGCACACCAAGATGCACACTGTCCGCTGGTAGAGAGACGCCCTCACTCAAGACAGAAAACAGAACAGCAACTGAGAACTGCTATTCTGCTTCAGTGTGGTAAGCATAATCAGTGTTAAGGTTGACCATCAATTTATCTATATAAATTTTATGTACAAACGACATTGCAGAATGACCTTGTGGAGTATAGGAGGGAAGCTAGGGTTGGGGGCAGGGGAAGAATGGCTTCTGTGACCTTTAAAGAGACACACTAATGATTCTAGAATTTGGCAAGTTTTCCTCTTTTTTCTTCCCTCCAAAGAGATTGGTAATGTATGTGTGGTTGTGTGTGTGTGTGTGTGTAATATGACACAGACATTAACATCAGTGCCTACAATGGAAAGAATCCAAGATCAGTAAATAGCCAAGGAATCTTGTTCTAGTCCTAACTTTACTACAAACTATGTCTGAATAAACACCTGAACCTCTCTGCTCTCGTGTGTGCATGCTGTCGCTGCAGTTGTGTCCAACTCTGTGAGACCCTATGGACCATAGCCCACCAGGCTCTTCTGTCCTCTCCAGGCAAGAATACTGGAGCGGGTTGCCGTGCCCCACTCCAAAGGATCTGCCTGACCCAGTGATTGAACTCGCATCTTTTACATCTCCTGCATTGGCAGGTGGACTCTTTACCACTAGTGCCTGGAAAGCCCTCTCTACTCTCATCTCCTCACATATTAACCATGGAATTTGAACAATAGTAATGTCTAGGGCTTTTATCCTGTTAGCTCAGGTACAATCTCAGGAAGATTGACCTAACTCTGTAATGTTACAAGTAGAACATTGTCAAGTATTATGGAGTCTGTCTAGCACCATTCTACCTGAATTAGCTCATACACAAATGCAAAATGGAGAAGAGATTACTTTCAAGTGTTCTCTCCAAGTAAAATTTCTCAGTAAGCCCTAGATAAAAGTCAACCGAATGTCTGTATGTTTCCAAATGATGTCAACAGCCATCCATTTCATAAAATGGAAATCTGTGTTTTGACCCACTAGTAGGTCAGGTTACTGCTGTCTGAGAATTGCAAGACTAACTTCACTATGAGCAATGTCAAGCCTCTGGTTTCAAAGGATGTGGTTCTAAACCGAGATGATCACCCATGCTCTCCTTTCTTTTCTAAGACAAGAGACAATCCTCCAATTATAGCAGACCACAAGAAGAAGATCTGTAACTAATTCAGGTGAAAATTAATTAGGTACCTCTTCCCAGGATAGGCAATAAAAGCCTTACTCTCTGGTAACCTACCCCTTCCCTGAAAGCTTGAGGGGGGTAAACCCCCAAAGGCATGTCCTGCTGAGTTGTGCTGCCACACAATGCTACAAGGGCTGGAAGGACTTCAGTGGGATCAACAGATGTGAAGTACAGGAGTCCAGCTTGAACCACATAGCAGGGCCCAGCCTGGCTGTTAGCTGAAAAGTGCTCTATGCAAAGCAGCAGGGCAACTCAACTGAAATCGGTACAAATTCAAAAGATACTCTCTTAGTGACCTGGTTTACCCTCCTCACAATGTGAATTTTTGCTACCAAGGGTCTCAAGGGTATTCTTGGACATCAAACACTGCTCAGTCAGCAAAACCACATTTTGACAAATTTAAGGAAAAGCAAACCAAAACCATTTATGGCTGTAATTGCTCATAAAATGCAGATGCATTGAAAAGCTTAAGAGGGAAAATATCTGGGCAAAATAAACTTGGAGTTAGTAACCACAGCACATGCAAAATCTACTTGAGATTTTGAGAACAAAGCTTCTAGGATCAGATGATCCAGCCCTGTTATTAAATCTCATATCTCAGCCTCAGACCCATACAAGGCACTATATATTGCCCATCTAATGAAATAAGCCCCAGACCCAGGCTGCCGAGTGGGCAGCAAGACCCTCCAGAAGCACTGTACACAGAGCTCTTCCAAATATGCCAGCAACAGATTTTTACAGTCCAGCATACCTATAAAATGTCTGTGCTGGCTGCATTTCTATTGGCTTATGGCTTTTCTAGTCAGGATAGATAGATAGATAGATGATATTATATCTATATAGATAGAGATATCAATTTACATATATAAATTGGACAGGACCCAGTGATTTTTAACCTGAAATAAAAATTGGGTAGTAAAGGTGAATACCTGGATTTGGAGCTAACCCTCCAAAGACACCTCTTTTGAAAAATTGGTGGCCATCTTAAACATTGTCCATTGTTTCTTAACACCTGAATTTGTAATTTCAAATTCATTAATTGGAGCTTACTTTCCTTTATCAATATTCTAACTATTCTGAAAATAGAATTTGGAGGGCATTTTCCCTCCAAATTTGGAGGGCGATATCCTTCAAGACATATTTTATCAATTTTTCACTCAGAGTAATTAAAGCAAGAAATCACAGTCCTTCATCTGTTTAATCCTAATGAACAACAAATGCACAGATTCATTTTGGAATGATATTTCAAACTATGTAGTGGAGAAAACTTGAATACAGCGTCATTAGCAACCTCAATAACCTCTTGACAAATCTCATGCCCTCTTTAACTTTTCAGTTAAAACTGTATGGTGGTCTAAGTTTGCAAATAATTTGATTGTTTTGTTAATGTTTTCTTGCAACAAGAGTAAATGGATATACAAAAACGATGTTCAATATATAATAGTAGTCTGAAAACTATTCTAAAAGTAAGTTAAGTGCAGCTCAACTGTATTCGATATAAACAGTGTCCTCACTATTTGCTCTGTAATTTGAATTGCCCTCTGTTAGCATCTGTCTGCAATGAGGTAGCTTACGGAGACTATAAACCAACAGGATTGTATTTAAGATCATCACAATCTCTCCACAGCAACACACACACACACATTATTTTCTATTCTTCTTAGTAAATCTCATGTATTTATTCTACTGTATGGACTAAAATTATTTTTATTCAGGGCTTCCCCATCTCCCTGACACAGAAACTTAACAAAAGATTAAGGTTCTGACTTAAATTGCAGTTGACCCTAATGATCAGCATATGAAAATGTATGCTAAAATCTAATGCTCAGGTTGATGCCAACAGTTTTATCTCCCTTTACATATCCCACATCCCACCATTCTCCTCCCTCTACTTTTTAATAAATATTTCTTATAATGCAAGAAGTAGTTTAATACTTGCCTCTTCTCAGAACATTTTCATGGTTCTTGTACCACCTTATTCTGTTAAGACTAAGAATTAATGGACATGTGCTCATATATAATCTGGGCTTCCAGGTGGTGCTAGTGGTAAAGAACTCACCTCCCAGTGCAGGAGACACAATAGACTCAGGGCTCAATCCCTGGGTTAAGAAGATCTCCTGGAGGAGGGCACAGCAACCCACTCCAGTATTCTTGCCTGGAGAATCACATGGACAGAGGAGTCTGGTGGGCTAGAGTCCATAGGGTCGCAAAGAGTTAGACATGACTGAAGCAACTTAGCACACACACATATAGGATCTAGTGCTTACCTCTATGCCAATGCTCACATGATTTTGTAATTGACAAATTGTCTATCTGCCCACTAATTTCAGTGGAAGTTTAAAACTAGGCCATTTCCTGGAAATTAATGTATATGAATAGTTCAATTTCTTTGAACAGTAGACCAAAAGCCTTTCAAAGGCAGCCCTCTTCTCTGCTTTCCTTGTTGCCATATATCCTGACACTTGATAGACATTTAATATGTTTTTGTCCAGTGAATTAGTTAAGTTTCAATTTAGTGGAAGGAAAATATATACTTAGCAACTGATGCTGGCATAATCATACAAATCCCTGGGGAAAAAAGCTGTCTCTCTGAAGCAGACACAGGCAAACCACAGCCCACTGCCTGCTTTTGCAAGCCCACCAGCTAAGAATGGCTTTTACATTTTCAAAATGTTTTGCTCAAAACAAGACTACCATTCCATGAGATGTGAAAATTATGTGAATTCACATTTCAGTGTTCACAAATGAGATTTTTATTGGAAAAGCGGCCATGTTTATTCTGGCATGTACTGCCAATGGCTGCCTTCAACCTACAACTATAAACTGAACTAGAGACTAGCTATGTGACTAGCTACGTGTTCTCCTCACTTAGGATTCTATTGCACTACAAACTGCAAGATTGCCATTGTAATTCTATGGTTTTCCCGATACTACTTGTACTTGCGGCACAGCAAGATTTTATTTATTCAATTTCACTTTACTTCATCACATCAATCAAGAGAGGGGTCAAAAAGTGAGCACTGAATATCTAGCTTTCAAGGCACAGTGGAGAGTAGATTATTTATCTTCACATTAGATGGCAAAGCATGTCTTCATTATGCAATGACACTATCAGTTCAGTTCAGTCGCTCAGTCGTGTCTGACTCTTTGCGACCCCATGAGTCGAAGCACGCCAGGCCTCCCTGTCCATCACCAACTCCCGGAGTTCACTCAGACTCACATCCATCGAGTCAGTGATACCATCCAGCCATCTCATCCTCTGTCGTCCCCTTCTCCTCTTGCCCCCAATCCCTCCCAGCATCAGAGTCTTTTCCAATGAGGCAACTCTTTGCATGAGGTGGCCAAAGTACTGGAATTTCAGCTTTAGCGTCATTCCTTCCAAAGAAATCCCAGGGCTGATCTCCTTCAGAATGGACTGGTTGGATCTCCTTGCAGTCCAGGGACTCCCAAGAGTCTTCTCCAACACCACAGTTCAAAAGCATCAATTCTTCGGCACTCAGCCTTCTTCACAGTCCAACTCTCACATCCATACACGACCACAGGAAAAACCATAGCCTTGACTAGACGGACCTTTGTTGGCAAAGTAATGTCTATGCTTTTGAATACACTATCTAGGTTGGTCATAACTTTCCTTCCAAGGAGTAAGCGTCTTTTAATTTCATGGCTGCAATCACCATCTGCAGTGATTTTGGAGCCCCCAAAAATAAAGTCTGACACTGTTTCCAATGTTTCCCCATCTATTTCCCATGAAGTGATGGGACCAGATGCCATGATCTTCGTTTTCTGAATGTTGAGCTTTAAGCCAACTTTTTCACTCTCCACTTTCACTTTCATCAAGAGGCTTTTTAGTTCCTCTTCACTTTCTGCCATAAGGGTGGTGTCATCTGCATATCTGAGGTTATTGATATTTCTCCCGGCAATCTTGATTCCAGCTTCTGCTTCTTTCAGCCCACAGTTTCTTATGATGTACTCTGCATATAAGTTAAATAAGCAGGGTGACAATATACAGCCTTGATGGACTCCTTTTCCTATTTGGAACCAGTCTGTTGTTTAATGTCCAGTTCTAACTGTTGCTTCCTGACCTGCATACAAATTTCTCAAGAGGCAGATCAGGTGGTCTGGTATTCCCATCTCTTGAAGAATTTTCCACAGTTTATTGTGATCCACACAGTCAAAGGCTTTGGCATAGTCAATAAAGCAGAAATAGATGTTTTTCTGGAACTCTCTTCCTTTTTTGATGATCCAGCGAATGTTCGCAATTTGATCTCTGGTTCCTCTGCCTTTTCTAAATCCAGCTTGAACATCAGGAAGTTCATGATTCATGTATTGCTGAAGCCTGGCTTGAAGAATTTTGAGCATTACTTTACTAGCATGTGAGATGAGTGCAATTGTGCGGTAGTTTGAACATTCTTTGGCATTGCCTTTCTTTGGGATTGGAATGAAAACTGACCTTTTCCAGTCCTGTGGCCACTGCTGAGTTTTCCAAATTTGCTGGCATATTGAGTGCAGCTCTTTCACAGCATCATCTTTCAGGATTTGGAATAGCTCAACTGGAATTCCATCACCTCCACTAGCTTTGTTCGTAGTGATGCTTTCTAAGGCCCACTTGACTTCACATTCCAGGATGTCTGGTTCTAGCTCAGTGATCACACCATCGTGATTATCTAGGTCGTGAAGCTCTTTTTTGTACAGTTCTTCTGTGTATTCTTGCCATCTCTTCTTAATATCTTCTGCTTCTGTTAGGTCCATACCATTTCTGTCCTTTATTGAGCCCATCTTTGCATGAAATGTTCCCTTGGTATGTCTAATTTTCTTGAAGAGATCTCTAGTCTTTCCCATTCTGTTGTTTTCCTCTATTTCTTTGCATTGATCGATAAGGAAGGCTTTCTTATCTCATCTTGCTATTCTTTGGAACTCTGCATTCAGATGCTTATATCTTTCCTTTTCTCCTTTGCTTTTTGCTTCTCTTCTTTTCTCAGCTATTTGTAAGGCCTCCTGTGCTAAAAAGTACAATACACATTAGCATTGCCAGACTAAGCATTCATTACTAGAGTCTCAACTTCAGGCAGAAATATTAGAAAATTTGAAATGGAATACCTAATCACAACAGAATTTTCCACAAATTTTGTGTCTCTGTATCTATCTATTTGGGCTTCTCAGGTGGCACTAGTGGTAAAGAACCTGCCTCCGAATGCAGGAGATGCAGGAGACTTGGATTTGATCTCTGGGTTGGAAAGATCCCCTGGAGGAGGGCATGGCAACCCACTCTAGTATTCTTGCCTGGAGAATCTCATGGACAGAGAAGCATGGCAGGATACAGTCCATAGGGTTTCAAAGAGTTGGATACAACTGAAGTGACTTAGCTTGCACACATCTATCTATCTATCTATCTCCATCTATTTATATCTGTCAGGAGATAGACATGGCTGCAAACCAAAATAAGTTTCCAAGTGGTTCACTTGCTAACTAAGCAAACAAAACCATTTACTGATGCTTAGTCATATATATATATATTGCAGCAGTTGAAGAAATATGTCCAGAGAAAATAAACTTCTTTAAGGTTATTCATTTTTTATCAAGAATGCTTGTTTGAAGAGATGAGGACATTGGGAGGAACCTCGGTAGTCGATTTAAAAGCACAATTATTTTACACAGTTATAAAAGGCAAAATTATAATTCATTAGATAATTGTATAAGTTATCTTTAGGGCTTCCTGGTAGCTCAACTGGTAAAAACCCACCTGCAATGCAGGAGACCCCAGTTAGATTCCTGGATTGGGAAGATCCCTTGGAGAAGGGAGCGGCTACCCACCCCAGTAATCTTGGGTTTCCCTTTGGCTCAGATGGTAAAGAATCCACCTGCAAGGTGGGAGACCTGGGTTTGATCCCTGGGTTGGGAAGATCTCCTGGAGGAGGGCATGGCAATCCACTCCAGTATTCTTGTCTGGAGAATTCCCATGGACAAAGGAGCTTAATGGGCTACAGTTCATGGGGTCGCAAAGACACAACTGAGTGACTAAACACAGAAGTTATCTTTGTCACTTTGGGAATGGGAAAGTGTTTTAAACAAAGCTAAAGTATAACAAACCCATAAAGGGAAAAGTTTAACATTTCTACTTCATTAAATTAAAATTTAGATCATTTAAAAGATATAATCTCATAATTAAAGAATCCAAATTGAAATTGCACCTCTTAGGCAAAAATCCAAAAATGTTTATCTCAACAAGATGGCAAGATAAGAAGGAATATATCTTCTCTTTCACTACTGATGAGGAAGTAAATTGTTCTAGCCAACTCACTTTGTAAAGTGAATTTCACAATATATATAAATAACTCACAGCATTTCCATTTCTGTGATTTTAGCCCTTGGTAATATGTATAAAAATTATCTACTTTACATTTTTTACAGTAGTAGAAATGTTAAACAACCTGGACATCCATCCTGAGGGGACTCATCAAATGAATTAGAATACACGCACAATATGAAAAATAAGTGCGATTATAAAAGTTTTGCTAAGTACTTTATGAACAAAAAAAAGTAGAGTTATATATAACCCTTTCTTTTCTCTCTCTCACTTAAGTGAATAAAAACAAGGTGAGGAAACATTCATGTAGTATGTCCACAACTGGAAAAAAAAGCGCAAGAAATAAATACTATAGCCATATTGTTTCTATGTGTATTAAAATATCTGGAAAAATACAAGAGAAACTGAGAGTGATTACCCTTTTTTCTTTTTAATTTATTTGAAGGTCTCCTGTCTAGCTGAGCAGTGGTTGGAAGTAAAATTTTAACTGTTTAATTTGAGTCTTTGAATTATGTGACTAGATTGCCAGCTTAAAAAAATATAGAATTTTTAAAAAATCTAAGCCTTTAAGTTCAAAACTATAATGATTTTTAAGGTACATTAATAAAATTGGGAATATATATCACTTTAAGTGATGTTCCTGGCAATACATATAGATGACAAATTATTGTTACTCAGAATGTATACTGTGCTTAGTCACTCAGTTGTGTCCAACTCCTTGCGACCCTATGGACTGTACCCCGCCAGGCTCCTCTGTCCATGGAGATTCTCCAGGCAAGAATACTGGAGTAGGTTGCCATGCCCTGCTCCCCTGGATCCCAGTCCAGGGATCGAACCCAGGTCTCCCACCCTGCAGGTAGATTCTTTATCATTTGAGCCACCAGGGAAGCCCAAGAATACTGGAATGGGTAGGTTATCCCTTCTCCAAGGGATCTTCCTGACTCAGGAATTGAACTGGGATCTTCTGCATTGCAGGTGGATTCTTTACCAGCTGAGCTACCTAACTGCAAATTAATTATTAGAAAAAGACTAAGTTGCACTGCAGAAATGAGCAAAAGACTTGAGCATCATTATATATTAGACTCTCATTATTAGAGGAAGCTGGAAGTGTCAAAATTTCTAAATAACCTTAATCCCATTAAAAATCTGAAACATGAAAATCAACATCAAAAAGAGATTAAAATTTCCCACCCATCCAATTGGAAGCAAGTTCAGAGTCTGATAAAATCAAGTGTCGGTTAAGGATATGAAGCTACAGGAGCTCTTAAATAACTGCTGTTGAGAGTCAAACTGGTGCTACCACCATACTTTGGGAAACAAATTCCACTTCTCAATATACCCTTGAGAAATGTGTGTGGCAGAATATATGAAAACAATGTTTACAGAGCAAAGCTTACAATGGCAAGACACTGGATGCAGCTGAATTTTCAACAAGGGCAGAATGGATAAATGAATTGAAGTACTTTTTTTAGTGGATTTCTATTCAGCAGTAAAAATAAATGAAAAACATTTACAAGCAGCAACATAGATGAATTTCACAAATACAATGTTTAGTATTTGTCATATGAAGTATGTAGTATGAAAGTAAATCACATTACTGTAGGATTGCATTTAGGTAAAACTTTAAACATTCAAAAGTAAACATGGAATGTTCCTCAGTCATAAAAAAAAATGAAATAATGTCATTTGCAGCAACATGGATAGACCTAGAGATTATCATACTAAGTGAAATAAGTCACAGACAGACAAATATCAAATGGTATCACTTAGATATGAAATCTAGAAAATGATACCAATTAACTTATCTACAAAGCAGAAATAGACTCACAGTTATAGAAAATAAACTTATGGTTACCAAAAGAGTAATGTAGTGGCTGCTGCTGCCTCTAAGTCGCTTCAGTCGTGTCCAACTCTGTGCGGCCCCATAGATGGCATCTCACCAGGCTCCCCCGTCCCTGGGATTCTCCAGGCAAGAACACTGGAGTGGGTTGCCATTTCCTTCAATGCATGAAAGTGAAAAGTGAAAGTGAACTCGCTCAGTCGTGTCCGACTCTTAGCAACCCCATGGAATGTAGCCTTACGGGGCTCCTCCATCCATGGGATTTTCCAGGCAAGAGTACTGGAGTGGGGTGCCAGGAGGGACAAATTCCAAGTTTGAGATTAACAAATACACCCTACTATGTATAACATAGATAAACAATAAAGACCTACTGTATAGCACAGGGAACTAGATTCAGTGTCTCATAATAATCTATAATGGTAATCTGATAAATATACATATGTATAACTAAATCACTTAGCTGTACACCTGAAACTAGCAAAACATTATAAATAATTTCACAATTTGTATGGAAATACAAAAAACCTCGAATAGCCAAAGCGATCTTGAGAAAGAAGAAAGGAACTGGAGGAATCAACCTACCTGACTTCAGGCTCTATTACAAAGCCACAGTTATCAAGACAGTATGGTACTGGCACAAAGACAGAAATATTGATCAATGGAACAAAATAGAAAGCCCAGAGATAAATCCACGCACATATGGACACCTTATCTTTGACAAAGGAGGCAAGAATATACAATGGATTAAAGACAATCTCTTTAACAAGTGGTGCTGGGAAAACTGGTCAACCACTTGTAAAAGAATGAAACTAGAACACTTTCTAACACCTTACACAAAAATAAACTCAAAATGGATTAAAGATCTAAACGTAAGACCAGAAACTATAAAACTCCTAGAGGAGAACATAGGCAAAACACTCTCCGACATACATCACAGCAGGATCCTCTATGACCCACCTCCCAGAATATTGGAAATAAAAGCAAAAATAAACAAATGGGACCTAATTAAACTTAAAAGCTTCTGCACAACAAAGGAAACTATCAGCAAGGTGAAAAGGCAGCCTTCAGAATGGGAGAAAATAATAGCAAATGAAGCAACTGACAAACAACTAATCTCAAAAATAGACAAGCAACTCCTACAGCTCAACTCCAGAAAAATAAATGACCCAATCAAAAAATGGGCCAAAGAACTAAATAGACATTTCTCCAAAGAAGACATACAGATGGCTAACAAACACATGAAAAGATGCTCAACATCACTCATTATCAGAGAAATGCAAATCAAAACCACTATGAGGTACCATTTCACACCAGTCAGAATGGCTGCGATCCAAGAGTCTACAAGCAATAAATGCTGGAGAGGGTGTGGAGAAAAGGGAACCCTCTTACACTGTTGGTGGGAATGCAAACTAGTACAGCCACTATGGAGAACAGTGTGGAGATTGCTTAAAAAACTGGAAATAGAACTGCCTTATGATCCAGCAATCCCACTGCTGGGCATACACACTGAGGAAACCAGAAGGGAAAGAGACACGTGTACCCCAATGATCATCACAGCACTGTTTATAATAGCCAGGACATGGAAGCAACCTAGATGCCCATGAGCAGATGAATGGATAAGAAAGCTATGGTACATATACACAATGGAGTATTACTCAGCCATTAAAAAGAATACATTTGAATCAGTTCTAATGAGATGGATGAAACTGGAACCTATTATACAGAGTGAAGTAAGCCAGAAAGAAAAACACCAATACAGTATACTAACGCATGTATATGGAATTTAGAAAGATGGTAACAATAACCCTGTGTACGAGACAGCAAAAGAGACACTGATGTATAGATCAGTCTTATGGACTCTGTGGGAGAGGGAGAGGGTGGGGAGATTTGGGAGAATAGCATTGAAACATGTATAATATCATGTATGAAACGAGTCGCCAGTTCAGGTTTGATACACAGTACTGGATGCTTGGGGCTGGTGCACTGGGACGACCCAGAGGGAGGGTAGGGGAGGGAGGAGGGAGGAGGGTTCAGGATGGAGAACTCGGGTATACCTGTGGCTGATTCATTTCGATATTTGGCAAAACTAATACAATATTGTAAAGTTTAAAAATTAAATTAAAAAAAAAACATTGTAAATCAGCTATATTTCGATTGAAAAAAAAATAAATGAAACACTATGGTTTTTAGGAATAAATACATGTATGTGTCCAGTCACTCAGTCATGTCCAGCTCTACTTCCTCATGGACTGTAGCCCACCAGGCTCCTCTGTCCATGAAATTTTCCAGGCAGGAATACTGGAGTGGGTTGTCACTTCCTATTCCAGAGGATCTTCCCAACCCAAGGATCAAACTCACATCTCCCACATCTCCTGTATCGGCAGGCAGATTCATTACCACTGAGCCACCTGGGAAGCCCTAAGTGTACAGTAAATATATAAAAATCAAAAGAAATGAAAAACAAAAAATAATTAGGATAGTGGTTAGCTTTGAGGAAAGAGGAAATGAGAAGAAACATGCTTAGGAAGGGGTGGGATTAGAGTAATACAGGCAGGATCCCAAAAAGTAATTGCATTTAAGGCAATGGCACCCCACTCCAGTACTCTTGCCTGGAAAATCCCATGGACGGAGGAGCCTGGTAGGCTGCAGTCCATGGGGTCACTAAGAGTCGGATACAACTGAGCTACTTCACTTTCGCTTTTCACTTTCATGCATAGGAGAAGGAAATGGCAACCCACTTCAGTGTTCCTGCCTGGAGTATCCCAGGGATGGGGGAGCCTGGTAGGCTGCCGTCTATGGGGTCGCACAGAGTCGGACATGACTGAAGCAACTTAGCAGCAGCAACAGCAGCAGCAGCAGCAGCGGTCTTAAACTGACTGATGGGTACAAGTTGTAGATTGTACTATTACTTTTTGCATTAAACAATTGTCATAAATATTTATATTTAAGCCATTATTTATTAAAATCACTGAATTTTCAGATGCCTAATCTAGCCCTGATTTCAAGAAAATCAGAGATACCAAAGGAACATTTCATGCAAAGATGGGCTTGATAAAGGACAGAAATGGTATGGACCTAACAGAAGCAGAAGATATTAAGAAGAGATGGCAAGAATACACAGAAGAACTGTACAAAAAAGAGCTTCACGACCCAGATAATCACGATGGTGTGATCACTGAGCTAGAACCAGACATCCTGGAATGTGAAGTCAAGTGGGCCTTAGAAAGCATCACTACGAACAAAGCTAGTGGAGGTGATGGAATTCCAGTTGAGCTATTTCAAATCCTGAAAGATGATGCTGTGAAAGTGCTGCTCTCAATATGCCAGCAAATTTGGAAAACTCAGCAGTGGCCACAGGACTGGAAAAGGTCAGTTTTCATTCCAATCCCAAAGAAAGGCAATGCCAAAGAATGTTCAAACTACTGCACAATTGCACTCATCTCACACGCTAGTAAAGTAATGCTCAAAATTCTCCAAGCCAGGCTTCAGCAATACGTGAACCGTGAACTTCCTGATGTTCAAGCTGGATTTAGAAAAGGCAGAGGAACCAGAGATCAAATTGCCAGCATCCGCTGGATCATGGAAAAAGCAAGAGAGTTCCAGAAAAATATCTATTTCTGCTTCATTGACTATGCCAAAGCCTTTGACTGTGTGGATCACAATAAACTGTGGAAAATTCTTCAAGAGATGGGAATACCAGACCATCTGATCTGCCTCTTGAGAAATTTGTATGCAGGTCAGGAAGCAACAGTTAGAACTGGACATGAAACAACAGACTGGTTCCAAATAGGAAAAGGAGTCCATCAAGGCTGTATATTGTCACGCTGTTTATTTAACTTATATGCAGAGTACATTATGAGAAATGCTGGGCTGGAAGAAACACAAGCTGGAATCAAGATTGCCAGGAGAAATATCAAAGCCTCAGATATGCAGATGACACCACCCTTATGGCAGAAAGTGAAGAGGAACTAAAAAGCCTCTTGATGAAAGTGAAAGTGGAGAGTGAAAAAGTTGGCTTAAAGTTCAACATTCAGAAAACGAAGATCATGGCATCCGGTCCCATCACTTCATGGGAAATAGATGGGGAAACATGAAATTGGAAGACGCTTACTCCTTGGAAGGAAAGTTATGACCAACCTAGATAGTATATTGAAAAGCAGAGACATTACTTTGCCAACAAAGGTTCGTCTAGTCAAGGCTATGGTTTTTCCAGTGGTCATGTATGGATGTGAGAGTTGGACTAAAAGAAAGCTGAGTGCAGAAGAATTGATGCTTTTGAACTGTGGTGTTGGAGAAGACTCTTGAGAGTCCCTGGACTGCAAGGAGATCCAACCAGTCCATTCTGAAGGAGATCAGCCCTGGGATTTCTTTGGAAGGAATGATGCTAAAGCTGAAATTCCAGTACTTTGGCCACCTCATGCGAAGAGTTGCCTCATTGGAAAAGACTCTGATGCTGGGAGGGATTGGGGGCAAGAGGAGAATGGGACGACAGAGGATGAGATGGCTGGATGGCATCACTGACTCGATGGACATGAGTCTGAGTGAACTCCGGGAGTTGGTGATGGACAGGGAGGCCTGGCGTGCTGGGATTCATGGGGTTGCAAAGAGTTGGACGTGACTGAGCGACTGATCTAATCTCTGAATCTAGCCCTTTGGAATAAAACTCGTTTGTCTATGGAGAATTATTATTTTAATATAGCATCATATTCTATATTTTTTATTTAATGTAGAATTCTGGAACCAGCATTCAAAACTAAAATATGATCTTTACTTTTTCTATTTCAGTATTATCTTGGTTTAAAGATTATTCTTGACTTCACAAGAAACCAACTGAAGAGTTTTCAATACTTTTATAGTCTGAAACTGCTTAGATACCCAGGCATTATCTGCTTTTTATTTGTTTTCTTTCTTTCTTTCTTTTTTTAAATTTGTCTATTTTAAACATTCTTTTGTTCTAAAATAGAAGTAGGAGCAATGGGATAGTCAAGTAATTTAGGAATCTTTTAATTCTGTTTTTAAAATGCAAGCATTTTCAATCACTTGTCTCCCTGATTATATAAATCAATTTGTTTTTGAAAAGGAATCAGGGCATGACATCAAACTTTAAGGCCATTTAAGCATTCCATTGTTACTTAACGGACTTAGACAAGTAATTCATGTGGAACTTTCCCAGCTATCCTCTGGAAAGAACTCAGCTCACAATTAGGGCACTCTTCACATAGTGAATTACAGAGTAGCTTAATTCACTTATTGAATGATCCTAGGTAATGTGAGAGAATATCTTGGTATAATGGGTTGTATGATGATTTGCAAAGTGGTGGATCTGCATTTGGAGCCCTGTAATCCAAGTTACTGGTAAAAGGGTCTTGGAAAATGTGTTGAAATTAGTGACCTTGAGAGGAGAAGATCATCCTAGTTACTGAGGTGGATCTTACCTGTGATGGATTCATTTTGATATTTGGCAAAACTAATACAATTATGTAAAGTTTAAAAATAAAATAAAATTAAAAAAAATAAATTCAATTAAAAGTGTCCTTATAAAAAACAGAAGTACAGAAGACATGGACATAGACACACAGAACTGAAGATGATGTGAAGACAAGGGTAGTAGTTAGAATGATGTGGCCCCAAGCCAGAAACCAATAGAAGCTGAAAAGGGCAAGGAACCAAAATCTTCCCTGGAGCCTCTAGGGAGAAAAAGGATCTGCTGACTCTTTGATTTATTATGTGACTTCCAGGACTGTGGGAGAATAAAATTCTATTATTTTAAGACACTCAGTTTGTGGTAATTTATTACAAGAGCCACAGGAAACTAATAAAGATTTCTGTATGATGAAGTGAGTTGCTCTGTAACTACTACTTAAAAATGTGGAAGTGATTTTGGATTTGGGCAATAGACAGTGACCAGATTAATTTTGAGGTGTATGCTAAAAAAAAAAAAAAAAAAAAAGTCTAGATTTTTCTTGAAAAGACTGTTGGTAGAAGAAAGGGTGCTAATACTCTGCAAGTGAGGGCTCAGGAGAAAGTGAGGAACACAATAGAGAACACTTCTATTATCTCAAAAAATGTATATGTTGTCAAGAACTGAATGCTGGCAAAAACATGAACACTAAACTTGCTTTGATGAAGACTTAGAAGGAAGAACATGCTTTTGGAAACTGGAGGAAAGGTAATCCTTATATTCAGTGCAGAATATAATAGAATATAGATATAGAATTCATAATATAATATAGAATTATATTATAATTCTAATATATATTATTATCTAATAATAGAATTTAGCTGAGTTATGTCCTGCTATTGGGTAGAAAGCAGAACTTTTAAGCAATGAACTTGAATGTTTAGCTGAAGATAATTTTTCAAATAAAGTGTTGAAGGTGTGATCTGGTTTTTAATTTCTCTTTATAGTAAAATGCAAGAGGAAAGTGATACTTGAGGGAAAAAAATGTTGGGAGAAAAGGAGTCAAAATAGGAACACTTGAAAAAATTTCAATAGATGCTAATACTAGGAGATTTACTGTTAAGAAAGTATACTCTGGAGAGAAGTCCAAGGGTATACATGGACAATGTTTCACTGAAAGAATTCTGTGTGTCTTGTGGATCCACTTGGCCATCTCAGCAAAGTGAGGAATTGATGTGAGCCTCCATAACATACACAGGAGATCCATAAGGCTTTTTACAATGTTATATCAGCAGAAAAAACTGCCAGCTTGCAGTGAAGGAGACAGAAAGAGCATAAAATGAGGGAAGGCTGTTGAATCTCTGAAATTCTACTGGTAGAAAATGAACTGATAGAGTTACTCAGCTGCAAACATGTGCTAGTCTTCAAGAAAAGGAAGATGACTCTGAGAACAGAGTCTTAGGCCCAGACGATGGAGCTTTGGGAACATACAACAGATTATCAAGCAATAGAGTGTTATTCCCAGCATTAAAAACTAATGGGATTTTCCCTTATGCCTTTGGATGTTACTTGGGACTGGAGATTTAGTTCTGCTTTCCATTTTCTCTTTTGGAATAAGAATATCTATAAAATTTTATACTATGATTGCCTCATCATTGTATTTTGTTTTCTAGTTTAACAGGTTAACAGATGGAGAGAAATTTTGCCTCAGCCAGAGCCAAACCCATTTGTGATTTACATGATTAGATGATAAGATTTGGAACTATTGAGCTAATAATATTTAGATAAGATTTTAGACTTAAGAGTTGTTACTTTGGGCAATATTCTGATGAGGTGCATATATTTTGCATGCTGGACAGACATTAATTTGGGGTGGCCAATGGGCAACCTATAGAGTTGAATGGTAGCCCTCAAAAAGATATTGCCTGAAACCTGTACATGTTGGCTTATTTGGAAGGCAGGTTTTTGCAGATGTAATTAAGTTAAGAATCTTGATATGAGAACAGCATCCTCAATTAAACAGGTACGCCCTAATTTCAATAACAAGCGTCCTTACGGATACACACAGATGAGAAGGCAAAATGAAGGAGGAGGCAGAAATTGGAGTGGTGTGGCCCCAAGCCATGAAATCTGATGAATATCAGAAGCTGGAAGAGTAAGACACAGAATTTTCCCTAGAACTTCTGGAGGAAGCATAATTCTGCTAACATTTTGACTTAAGACTTATAACTTACAGAGTTGTGAGAGAATACATCTGTGTTGTTTTAAGCCTCCAAGGTTGTAGTAATTTTTATGGAAACTCCAAGGAACTGAGATGTTTGGAAATGCCATCAAGCCTCAGATAAGAGATCCATGGATTGTTAAGGCATTGACCCTGGGAAAAAAGCAGCACATAGCAGCCTCTCTAATGCAGTAAACCTGGGTTTCCCAGCTACCAGTAAACAGTTAGAGAAGTATTTCCAGTGCATAATAAAAACTTCTTCATTTAACTAGTAGCTTAATTAGCTTGCCCTCAAGCATATTCAAGAAGTGAACTAAAATTTAGTTGTAGGTACTAAGAAGTAGGAAAAATTAAAATTCACCATATTGGACTAATTTCTTCTTTAATTATTTGAATATTAATTTATGTGCATCTATATATTAGATAAAATACTTTGGCAGTTTATCTTTTGGTACCAGAACCTATAATCAATTTTTTTTCTTTTTTTAATTAAGTGAAAAATAAAGATAAACTCTTTTTGTAAACTTCTAAAAGATTGTTTCTTTTATTTTTTAGCCTTAAGAAAGCTGAAATAATTTGCTGTGGGGAATCAAAATCTTTAGAAATTGTTAGCTTTCATCTGCAGAGACACAGAGACAACCATATGGCTTACTATCCCGAAAGTAGATGATTATTTATACTCTCCCAAAATTGTAGGTCATAACTTATTAGTGAATGATGGGTTTAAATGAGGCTGTTATAGAAGACACAGACATTGTACATTAGCAAATACTCAAGAAAATAACAGTAGCACAGCAATAATAGTCAAAATGTTCTGGGCTGTTACACAGCTAAGCATTTCACAGTGGAGTGAAAAGTGGTTGACTGTGGTTTCTTGAGGCTTACCACTCTCCGCTATATGTCACAGCCATCTCCGTCTTGCAAGTCTTGAGCTTAATGGGACTGACCCAGACAGCGTCTGGCTTTCTTTTATCTTCATTATCTGGCAGTACTGTTTGCCTGAAGGTGAAAAAAGAAAGTGAGTGCACAGGCAAAGATAAAACATAACATCTGAAGAGGATGAAAATGTGGATGAAACAAACTGATCATTTTACATACAATGCGATGCTCAAAATCACCCTCTAAAATTGGTAACATTATAATCATCATTGTGAGTAAGGCATTTTATATTTAATCCCTTTTTGGTCTACAGCTTATGTTAGCACCCCTCAGCGCTGATATCCAGGACAAGGGCCTTCTTAAAGCAGCAGCTTTTGTGCATGTACCAGATTCACTGCTCTAGTGGAGGGGCAGTCCCACTTTCTCCTTGAGTCACCTCAGCAATTACATACAAAGCAGCAGAATCCACAAAACCCAAAGAAGAATGCACCCCACTCCCACCTTGTAAAAGAAGACATTTGTAGCAATGTTTTAGATCTTGATTTGTGGTGAGCAATAAATTTTAATCACAGAACATTAAGAAAGAAATTTGCTGTCTATTAAGAAACAAAATAGCTCTTCCTTTCAAGTAGGAAAATTAGGCCTGCTACTTCCATTAAGGGTAGGATCTTGGTGTTTTATTGGCTTTTAGAGTCTCTTGCAGTTCTAATTCTACCATTTTATCATTCAGAGTGACTTCTATAAAGTTGAAGGTTATCACAGGAAAGTCTTTGTGACAAGCCTCTAAACCAGCCTGCCTGTGGACTAACCCCCTATAGAAGGAAACACCCAAACTGAAAAGAAACTGTGGGGATTCCCAGAGGTGATAGGATCTGCTTGTGTGGAGCTTCTGATGTTGGCCCAAAGGTGAGGCAGCCAGGCTCTGCGTGAGGAGCATAAAGTAAAAAGGGAGCTAAGAGGTTTTCCCCTTTTGCTCTGCCCTGCTGCTGTCTTGAGACATTGTACCTCTGTTCCAGAGAAATTTTCCTGCTTGAGAGGAGTTTCAAGGAGAGAAAGTGTGGATGGGCCAGAGAAGAGCTGAAAGAGATACTGACTGCAACATTTCCAGAAGTGATGTAGAGCAGGGAGTCCTGGTGTGAGGGTGCTTTAGGAATGCCTTATCCTGTACATTTGCTTGTATTTTCTTTTTATTTGTATGAGCATGCTATTACACAAAAACTCTACATATTGAAAGAGGTCTAAATAAAAGATTCCTACCAACTGATTTAAAATAAATGTTGTTAAAAGCACAATGGCACCTTGCAAATTTTATCCTTTCTTTGTAATTGTTAAAACAATGGTGCATCCTTCAATCAATTATAACTTAGATTTTATTAAAACTAACTTCTCTATTTGAAATATGTATATGTATATAAAATCTACAATAATTTGGGTTCAGTTCAGTTCAGTCAATCAGTTGTGTCCAACTCTTTGCAACCCCATGAACCACAGCACGCCAGGCCTCCCTGTCCATCACCAACTCCTGGAGTATAGAGATAGAGACAGGAAATAAAATTCCAAGTTTATTATTCTACAAGGCTATAATAACTTGGATACTAAAAATAGATGAGTAGTACACAAAAACAAAATATATAGGCAAACTCTACTTCTTAAAACTTATGCAAAAATCCTAAACTAGATGTAACAATAATAACAGCAAATTAGCAACCTAGTAAAATATTCAAATGACATAACCGAAAGGGTTTATCCTGGGAAATGAAAATGCCTCATCATTAGGAATTTTATTAATAAAATCATTATCAGTCAGTCAGTTCAGTCTCTCAGTCATATCTGACTCTTTGCAACTCCATGGACTTCAGCACACCAGGACAGCTTCTTGGTCCATCATGTCCATCGAGTCCGTGATGCCATCTAACCATCTGATCCTCTGTCGTCCCCTTCTCCTCCTGCCTTCAATCTTTCCCAGCATCAGGATCTTTTCCAATGAGTCAGTTCTTCTCATCAGGTGGAAGTATTGGAGTTTTAGAGTTTCAGCTTCAGCATCAGTCCTATTAAGAGATAATAACATCTTAACATATACAAAGAAGGAAATGGATAAAATTTACTAGCTATAGCTATTGTATACACAAACTATCAAAGTGATACAAAATATGGATGCTATAAACATTTGAAGAATTAACATAAATCCTTCTCAAATTTTCCCCAAAATTTAAGAGGAGGGAACATTCCCAAGCTCATTTTGTGAGATGAGCATTGCCCTGACACCAAGCCAGGTAGGGATAGCATAGGGAAAGAAAACTACGGGCCAATAGAATTGATGAATATAGATGTATTCTCAACAAAAACTAGCAAACTTAACACAGAAGCACATTAAAAGGATCATGCCTCAGGATCAACTGGGATTTGTTCCTGGGATAAAGTCTGGTTCGACATACACAAATCAGTAAATGTGATACATCACAATAATAGAATGAAAGATAAAAATCATATAGCCATCTCAATAGATGCAGAAAAAACATTTGACAAAATGAAACATTCTCCCATGATAAAAATGATTTAAAAAAAAATGCTCAGTGGGTTAGATATGGATATTTCAGCACAGTGAGGGCCATGTATGACAGGACAATTAATGGCACAATACTCAATGGTGAAAGGCTGACAGTTTTCCTTTAAAATCAGGAATAAGACAAAGTGCCCACTCGCACAACTTCTCTCCAGCATAGTGCTGAAAGTCCTCGCCAGTGCAATCATGCAGAGTAAAAGAAATTAAAGGCACCCAAATCAGAAAGGAAAAAGCAAAGTTGTCTTTATCAGCATATGATTCAGCCTTATACAGACAAAATCCTAGAGATTCCACCAAAGGGCTGTTGAAACTAATGAATGAGTTCTGTAAGATACAGGATACAACAATCAAAATGCAAATGTACATTTTGGATGTACACTAACAACAAACAATCTGAAAAAGGATAAAAAATTATATTGCAATATCATCAAAATCAATAAAATACTTGGGTATAAATTTAACAAAGTGAAAGATCTATAAATGAAAACCTCAAGACTTTGATGACACATAGAAGGGAAAAGGTGGAAGCAGTGACAAATTTCTTCTTCTTGGACTCTAAAATCACTGCAGATGATGACTTGCAGACATGAAATCAGGAGACAATTGCTTCTTGGCAGGAAAGCTATGACAAACCTAGAGAGTGTGCTGAAAAGCAGAGACATCACTCTGCTGACAAAGGTCCATATAGTCAAGCCTATGGTCTTCCCAGTGGTCATATACGTTTGTAGGAGCTAGACCATAAAGAAGGCAGACTGCAAAAGAACTGATGCCTTCAAATTGTGGTGCTAGAGAAGAATTCTGAGAGTCCCTTGGACATGGAGATCAAACTAGTCAATCCTAAAGGAAATCAACCCTGAATATTCATTGGAAGGACTGATACTGAAGCTGAAGCTCCAGTATTTTGGTCACCTAATGTGAACAGCCAGAGAAGGCAATGGCACCCTACTCCAGTACCCTTGCCTGGAAAATCCCATGGATGGAGGAGCCTGGTGGGCTTCAGTCCATGGGGTCGCTAGAGTTGGACACAACTGAGCAACTTCACTTTCACTTCTCACTTTCATGCATTGGAGAAGGAAATGGCAACCCACTCCAGTGTTCTTGCCTGGAGAATCCCAGGGACGGGGGAGCCTGGTGGGCTACCGTCTATGGAGTCGCACAGAGTCGGACACAACTGAAGCGACTTAGCAGCAGCAGCAGCAATGTGAACAGCTGACTCATTGAAAAAGCCCCTGATGCTGGGAAAGAATGAGGGCGGAAGGAAAGCTAGTGGAGATGATGGAATTCCAGTTAAGCTATTTCAAATCCTGAGAGATAATGCTGTGAAAGTGCTGCACTCAATGTGCCAGTAAATTTGGAAAACTCGGCAGTAGCCACAGGACTGGAAAAGGTCAGTTTTCATTCCAATCCCAAAGAAAGGCAATGCCAAAGAATGCTCAAACTACTGCACAATTGCACTCATCTCACACGCTAGTAAAGTAATGCTCAAAATTCTCCAAGCCAGGCTTCAGCAATACATGAACTGTGAACTTCCAGATATTCAAGCTGGTTTTAGAAAAGGCAGAGGAACCAGAGATCAAATTGCCAACATCCGCTGGATCATTGAAAAAGCAAGAGAGTTCCAGAAAAACATCTATTTCTGCTTTATTGACTATGCCAAAGCTTTTGATTGTGTGGATCACAATAAACTGTGGGAAATTCTGAAAGAGATGGGAATACCAGACCACCTGACCTGCCTCTTGAGAAACCTATATTCAGGTCAGGAAGCAAAAGTCAGAACTGGACACGGAACAACAGACTGATTCCAAATAGGAAAAGGAGTACGTCAAGGCTGTATATTGTCACCCTGCTTATTTAACTGATATGCAGAGTACATCATGGGAAATGCTGGGCTGGAAAAAGCACAAGCTGGAATCAAGATTGCTGGGAAAAATATCAATAACCTCAGATATGCAGATGACACCACCCTTAGGGCAGAAAGTGAAGAGGAACTAAAAAGCCTCTTGATGAAAGTGAAAAAGGAGAGTGAAAAAGTTGGCTTAAAGCTCAACATTCAGAAAACTAAGATCATGGCATCTGGTCCCATCAATTCATGGGAAATAGATGGAGAAACAGGGGAAACAGTGTCAGACTTTATATTTTTGGGCTCCAAAATCACTGCAGATGGTGATTGCAGCCATGAAATTAAAAGACGCTTACTCCTTGGAAGGAAAGTTATGACCAACCTAGATAGTATATTCAAAAGCAGAGACATTACTTTGCCAATAAGGCCCATCTAGTCAAGGCTATGGTTTTTCCAGTGGTCATGTATGGATGTGAGAGTTGGACTGTGAAGAAAGCTGAGTGCCGAAGAATTGATGCTTTTGAACTGTGGTGTTAGAGAAGACTCTCGAGAGTCCCTTGGACTGCAAGGAGGTCCAACCAGTCCATCCTAAAGGAGATCAGCCCTGAGATTTCTTTGGAGGGAATGATGCTGAAGCTGAAACTCCAGTACTTTGGCCACCTCATGCGAAGAGCTGACTCATTGGAAAAGACCCTGATGCTGGGAGGGATTGAAGGCAGAAGGAGAAGGGGATGACAGAGAATGAGATGGCTGGATGGCATCATCGACTTGATGGACATGAGTTTCAGTAAGCTCTGGGAGTTGATGATGGACAGGGAGGCCTGGCGTGCTGTGATTCATGGGGTCACAAACAGTCAGACATGACTGAGCGACTGAACTGAACTGAATGTGAACAGCTGACTCATTGGAAAAGTTCCTTATGCTGGGAAAGAATGAGGACAGAAGGTGAGATGACTGGGTGGCATCACTGATGCAATGGACATGAACTTGGGCCAACTCTAGGAGATGGTGAGGGGTAAGGAGGCCTGGTGTGCTGCAGTCCATGGGGTCACAAAGAGCTGGACATGACTGAGTGACTGAACAACAACAACAATTTTGGGGGATAGTTTGAGAAAGATAAGTGTTAACTCTTCTGTAAATGTTTGATAGAATTTGTCTATGAAGCCATCTGATCCTGTATTTCTATTTATTGTAAATCTTTTAAACACAGTTTCATTTTTAGTACTTGTGATTGATCCATTCATAGTCTTGAAACAGTCTTTGATATTTTTCAGTCTCGGAAGGCTGTACCCTTCTAAGTATTTGTTCATTTCTTCTGGATTTTCCATTTTATTGGCATATAGTTACTTGTAGTAGGCTCTTATGATCCTTTGTATTTCTGTGGTGTCAACTGTAACTTCTATTTCATTTCTGATTTTATTGGTTTGGGTCCTCTCCCCCTTTTTTTGATGAATCTGGCTAAAGGTTTATTGATTTTGTTTATTTTCTCAAAGAACCAGCTTTTAGTTTCATTGATCTTTTCTATCATTTTCTTCATCTCTATTTCATTTACTTCTGCTTTGATCTTTATGATTTCTTTCCCTTACTGGCTAGGTTTTCTTTGCTTTTTTTTCTCTAGTTGCTTTAGGTATAAGATCAGATTGTTTGTTCTATCTTTAACTTTTGAACTTTAATTATAATATGGCTTAGTATGGGTCTCTTGTGGTTCTTCTTATTTGGTATTCTGTGCCTTCTGGACTTGAATGTTTATTTCCTTATATTAGGGAAATTTTCAGCCATTATTTTTTCAAATAGAGTTTCTGTCCCTTTCTCTCTCTTTTCCTTCTCAGCCCCCTATATTTTCCCAGAAGTCTCTTAAGCTTAATCCTCATTTTTTATATTATCTTTTCTTTTTTGATTGGGTGATTTTTACTACCCTGTGTTCCAGACTTCTATTCTATTCTTCTGCTTCCTGTAATCTGGTGTTGATTCCCTTTTGTGGATTTTTCATTTCAATTATTGAGTCTTTCAGTCATAATTACTTATTTTTACATCCTCTGTCTCCTTGTTAAAGTTCTCATTGAATTATTTATTCTTTTCCTGAGTTGAGCATCTTTCTGACCAATGGAGAAGGCAATGGCACCCCACTCCAGTACTTTGCCTGGAAAATCCCATGGATGGAGGAGCCTGGTAGGCTGCAGTCCATGGGGTAGTTAAGAGTCGGACACGACTGAGCGACTTCACTTTCACTTTTCACTTTCACACATTGGAGAAGGCAATGGCAACCCACTCCAGTGTTCTTGCCTGGAGAATCCCAGGGACGGGGGAGCCTGGTGGCTGGCGTCTATGGGGTCGCACAGAGTTGGACACGACTGAAGTGACTTAGCAGCAGCAGCAGCTGACCAATGAAGTCTTCATCTGATAAATTGCTTATATTTGTTTCATTCAGTTGTTTTGGGGGGAGTTTGATCTTGTTCTTTCATTTGAAAGGTTTTCCTTTATTTCTTCATTTTGCTTAATTATCTGCATATATTTTTATTAGGTATATCAACTACATCTCCTGGTCTTGAAAGAATGTGTCCTGTGGGGCCCAGTGATGAAATCACTCCTTGTCACCAGAGTGCTCTAAGGGTATCCCTTGTGGGGCTGCCTGTGCCTTCCTGCTGTCCTCGAGCTGCAATTGCTTCAGGCACTAGTGGGTAGAACTAGCCCCTGATGGCAGACACCCTGATGGGAAAGGCTGGTCCCCAGCCTGGCTGTCCAACAGGCCTGGTTTCAGCTGCTGTAAGCAAGCTGGTATGCATTTCTAGCCTCTAATATGACTTAGAGGCTACAAAGTCTACAAAGCCTGGCTGCAACTGTTGTGGTGTGCCAGTGTATAGAGCTTGCCTCTAGGAGAAGGAGCTGCTTTAGAGGGATGCTGGTCCTGGCTGAATCTGCCTGTTGTATGGGAGGGGCTGGCCACCTGGAACTACTCTACTACTACTACTACTAAGTCACTTCAGTCGTGTCCGACTCTGTGCGACCCCATAGACGCCAGCCACCAGGCTCCCCCGTCCCTGGGATTCTCCAGGCAAGAACACTGGAGTGGGTTGCCATGTCCTTCTCCAATGCATGAAAGTGAAAAGTGAAAGTGAAGTCGCTCATTCGTGTCCGACCCTCAGCAGCCCCATGGACTGCAGCCTTCCAGGCTTCTCCGTCCATGGGATTTTCCAGGCAAGAGTACTCTGGAGGGGAGCTGATGCTGGACAACACCGCCTGCCAGGAGCAGTATGCTTGGACCTGCTTTGGAGGGGCCCAGTGGGGAAGGTGAGTTGGGCCGGGCAAGTCCTCAGGGGAACATAGGGGCAGTGCTCATGGCATTAGGTGGGTTGATCAAAAATGACAGAAATATCACTTACCAGAGCCAAAACAACTAGATGAAGCAAGGGTAAAAAAATAAATAAACAGATGGCTCTTGATAGTACTCTATCCCCAGAGAAAGTTCTATCAGATTCCTGCCCCTCCAGTACCCACCTTAGTATTAGGCAATGTACCTCCTCAAATGGCTCAGGTGCTTTCCAGGCTATTGCCTTTGCCCTGGGAGTGAGTGTTTGTATGTGAATCCTATAAGAGTGGAGACTTGGTTTCCCACAGCCTTCCATCTCCCCCAGATGTAAGCCTCACTGGTTTGCAAAGCCAGACATACGGGGGCTCATCTTCCCAGTGCAGGTCCCCTAGGCTGGGATCCTAATGTGGGGCTCAGATCCCTCCACTTCTCAGGGGAACCTCTGTAATTGTGGGTTGTCACATCGAGAGCGTGAATTGTGATTAGATTGCATCCTGTCCCTCCTACCTATCTCATTGTGTCTTTTCCTTTATATCCTTAGTTGTAGAAAATCTGTCCTGCTAGTCTATGTAACTGTAATTTTGGTATGTCCAAAGAAGAAGGTGATCTCAAGATTTTGCTGTTCTGTCATCCTGAATCGTACTGCACAAATTGTAAATTTCTTATGGAAAGTCAACATTTTCTGTGAGAGTATGACATTTGAGTGTTACTGAGGAAAGCAAGTAAATGTTAGCTTTTGTGGCAGGAAAGGTAGAAGGAAACAAAGAATTAGAGGGAGAAATAGCATGAGCTGTAAAAGAAGTCAAGCTTTTGGAGGTGAAAAATAATAGATATACAGACAGTACAAAAAGCAGAAACATTACTTTGCTGATAAAGGTACATCTAGTCAAAGCTATGGTTTTTCCAGTGGTCATGTATGGATGTGAGAGTTACACTATAAAGAAAGCTGAGCACTGAAGAATTGTTGCTTTTGAACTGTGGTGTTGGAGAAGACTCATGAGAGTCCCTTGGACTGCAAGGAGATCCAACCAGTCCATCCAAAAGGAAATCAGTTGTGAATATTTATTGGAAAGACTGATGCTGAAGCTGAAACTCCAATACTTTGGCCACCTGATGTGAAGAACTGATTCATTGGAAAAGACTCTGATGCTGGGAAAGATTGAAGACAGGAGGAGAAGGGTATGACAGAGGATGAGATGGTTGGATGGTATCACCGACTCAATGGACATGAGTTTGAGCAAGCTCCGGGAGCTGGTGATGGACCGGGAAGCCTGGTGTTCTGCAGTCCATGGTATCTTAGTCAGACACAACTGAGTGACTGAACTGAAGTGATGATAGATTTTCAGAGATAGAAGGGATCTTGGTAATTGTGTGGGCACCTTTTATTCCTTAGATGAAACATTTAGTCAAGTGATTACAGTACATCTCATGATTATTCAATAGATGGCCCACCAGAATCTAATGAATCTTGACTTCTAATTCAAGTTTTGTTCTGTTTTGTTTTGTTTTTTTTTCCAGGTAAGGGAACTGTGCAATTTTCCCCAAGGAAACACCTTTCATTGGCTACAACTTTTTTCTTTTCATCATTCGAAGCCATGTCAAAACTCTGTGTTCCATGAGATTTTGCCTCTTCTCCTTCTTCTGCCTCATTGCACTGCCTGGGGGAGATAATATTTTTCAAAGACAGACTCAGCAGCATTCTGTTATGAACTGAATGTGTCCCCTTAAAGTTGATATTTTGAAGCCATAAATCCCAGTGTGGCTGCTTTGGGAGATGTGACCTGTAAGACAGTAATTAAGATTAATGAAGTAGTAAGAGTGGGGCCCACATTCAATGGTTTTAGTATCTTTATAAAAAGAGGCACCTGAGAGCCTTGTCTCCATGCACATGTATTGAGGAAAGGCCATGCGAGGACACAGAGAGAAGGCAGCCATCTGCATGCCAAGAAAAGACTACTTGCCAGAAACTAAATCAGCCAGAACCTTGATCTTGGACTTACAAACTCCAGAACTGTGAGTAATAAATTTTAGTTGTTTAATCCAACCAATCTGTGGTCTTTTTTATGGTGGCTCAAACAGACAGATTTGTGTCACATCCCACAATCCTTTCTACTTTCTCATTAAAAATGGGATAGAATGATCTCTCCCTGAAGCTAGACTGGCCTTAGGAACTTGCTTGTAAACCAATAGAATGTGGTAGCAAGAATGCACCAGAGACATTTGCAGTTATGTGCTATAAGATTCCTGAAGTCTGATCAGAAGAGGCCATGCATTTCAGACTCCTCCCTCTAAATCCTGGCTTTCCACATGCATCCTCTTGAAGTGCTGTTTCAGAACCCAGCATTCATGCTGTGAGGAACCCAAGCCACATCCTGAGGTTGTGTGTGGGCACAAGGGCACAACTGAGTCCAGCCTTCAAGTCATTCCATTCTGGGTGCCAGATGGTTCCAGATGGTTCCAGCTCTCAGCCAGTCAAGCCACCCCCAAGGGTTTAGATCCTCCCAGCTGAAGCCCTGGAGCCCTGAGTTCTAGAGCAATGTCTGAATTTCTGATTATAGAATCTGCAGGCATAGTAAAATGGCTGATTTAAGCCATTAATTTTGGTGTGTGTGTGTGTGTGTGTGTGTGTGTGTGTGTGTGTGTTGGTGCATCCATGGATAATTAGAACATGGAATTTCTTGCTGTAAAATATCTTTAGTGGGAGCTCTCTGACTAGTCCTATGCATTCTACTCCTTATGACTTGTAAGATGGAGAAAGAGACAAGATGAACACGGGACAGAAATCTTCCCATAAGTAAGCTAGAGACAACTTTTGAAATAGTCCAGAATCTTTGCTACTTAACTTCCTTTGCCAAATATTATACTTGACGATGAAAGATTAAAAATTGTTGACTTTAAATACAAGTGTCTCTGAGCTTCTGACATTGGTTATTTATGTTCAAGACTAGTTTAATCATCATAGCTATATTGAAAGTTGAAACTCTCAAAATGATCAAGGTGCTCCATGCTGGGTTAAACCAGCCCAAGTAGTCAGTCATTCTCACTAGACAGAAATCAGGGTGTCTACTAGAGAAGGAATACTTAAGGTAAAACTAGGGTAGATTTGGTCTCCACTTAGATAACTAGGGATCAGAAACATTCTTGCAACTAACTCCTTGCCTGTTAATAAGTTGATTACAGTCTGGTTAATTGCTCAGGTTGAAAAAGTGGTGCTATTCATAAACACACTACTACAATAGACATGCATCCTACATGATTGCGTTCATGAAAAATTCTACAAAATGCAAAATTCTTAGCGACTGAAAGCACTAGAGACAGTGACTGAAAGTATTAGTGTTTGCCTGGAGATGGGGAGGAGGGGTAATTACAAGGGTCAATGGATGTGTCCATTATCTTGATGCGGTAATGGTTTCATAGATATACACATATGCCAAAACTTTTCCAGCTGTACACTTTAAATGTGCTATGCTTAGTCACTCAGTCATGTCTGACTCTTTGCGACCCCATGGATGGTAGCCCACCAGGCTCCTCTGTCCATGGGATTCTCCAGGCAAGAATACTGGAGTGGGTTGCCATGCCCACCTCTAGGGGATCGTCCCAAGCCAGGGATCGAACCCAGGTCTTCCAGATTGCAGGTGGATTCTTTGCCATCTGAACCACCAGGGAAGCCCACACTTTAAATATATGCAAGTTATTATAAGCCAGTTTTCTCTATAAAGTTGTTTTAAAAATTTCCATCATAGCCAAGATCATAGCATTGAACTTTCTGCTGGTCGTTTTTTTTTTAAGCAAAGAAAGTATTGCAGAAATATCCCTCTTACTCCCTCCGCCTTTGTCATTTTCCCAAAGCAAACACTATCAGGATGTCCATGTATTTCTGTGCAAGATTTTATACATTATCTCTGAGTGTGTCCATTAAATTTATTTTCTTTCATGAGTTCAAAATATTTGCATAAATATTATCATATTGGGATAAGTACCTATTTGTGATCATTGAAAGAGAAAAAGAAATTCTTTCCTTTTCCACCTTCCTTTCAGACATAAGTTTCCAGCCTCAGATTACTTTGCATGCACTCTTTGCTTACGATCATTATTTCTTAAATGTCATGTTTTCACTTTTGTTGGATTCTTTTTGTTTTTCTGTGGTATGTTCTCAATGAATCGTATTTTATGAAAGGTACTTGGATAAGAAACAAACTTTCCAGTCCTTCTTTGCATGTCTAAAGGTGTCTATTTAATTTTGTATTCATGTTTGATAGATAGCTTGGCAGGGAATAGAATTTTAACCTGCAAATTATTTTCCCAAGAAAATTCAAGCATTGTTCCATCACATTCTAAAAGCTGGTGATACAGATGAAAATTCTGACAAACTTTATCTTTCATTGTAGTTCACATGCCTTTTGCTTCTAGAACCCTTTAGTGTCTTTATTTTGTTCTTTCTGAAATTTTTTTTCTGTCATACTTATTAACTCTTTTGACTGGGAAATTTCAGCAAATCTTTCTTTTAGTTAGTTCTATTAAATGGTTTTATTCAGGTATCGTGTTTTTAATTCCATGAATTGACTCCATTTTTTTTTTCCTTTTGAATAGTTGTCTATTCTTAGGTTCGGAGAAGGCAATGGCACCCCACTCCAGTACTCTTGCCTGGAAAATCCCATGGATGGAGGAGCCATGGGGTCGCTAAGAGTTGGACATGACTGAGCTACTTCCCTTTCACTTTTCACTTTCATGCATTGGAGAAGGAAATGGCAACCCACTCCAGTGTTCTTGCCTGGAGAATCCTAGGGACGGGGGAGCCTAGTGGGCTTCCGTCTATGGGGTCACACAGAGTCGGACACGACTGAAGCGACTTAGCAGCAGCAGCAGCAGCAGCATTCTTGGTTATAGATTCTCTGCTAAGTCTGTCTAGAGATTTTAAATATCTCATTTTTCCTCTGAATTATCTTCATTTCCTCTTTGTCAATTCTGTTTGTTCATCCTTCCCTGACTCTTCTGTTTTCCCTTCTTTTCTCCTTTTGAAATTTTTCTTGGAGTGTGTATTTATGAATAATTCACAGTGTTGGTTAATTAGACAGTTCACAAGAATTTACTCAATTGTTCATGTATGGCTTCTCCTCAGAATTTGAGGACTTCTTACAACCTGGAATATAGGCGAAATATGTCACCTGGCAGATTTCTTTAAGTATATAAACAATGGTGTGAAAATTGGCAAACATCCCGAAGTCACAAAGGGATCCTGTCTATTATTTTAGGAACCTTATCCTCTCCTACTCAGGTACTTCTGCCTTCACTCTGGGAATAAATATAGATTCGGGGAAAGAAAGCTGGAAAAAGCGTACCATGACCCCTACTCTATTCTCAGCATTGCTATAAATTTATTCTGCTTTATATATATCTCAATCTCAGGAGTATGACTCATGTAAACTGCATACATTAAAATCTGTTATTGGGTCTACTTTGAAATGAACCTAAACTAAGTTAATCTCTTGAATTCAACACTTAATCCTAGAATCTGAGGATTTATTTTATTTGATTCATTAACTATGTTCTTGTAAAGATTTTTCTCTTAACTTTGGATTTTTACAGGAAACTAGATGCAGATTTTAGTGCTGTCAGAACCACTACTACCTATTCTGTGACATATTTTAATGTAGACATATTTACTCAAATCTTCCCTCCACAGATCCAGAAAAAGTAATCCCATAATCTAATAAAGTCAATTAACCTTGATATCTGGACAGCTTAAGATTTTGTGGCAGTTTTTCCTTCTATTCTCCAAAAATCAGCTAATGAAAGGAGATACACGACTTGATCTATCCATCTAATTAAACATTAATGAGTGACTGACCCTCTACTTCATGCCAGGCAGTTTAGGAGATATAAAAAATCCATAACCAATCCTAACCATAGGGCATATTATCACAAAGATTACAGTCTACTAAGAAATACACACAAACAACAATTGTGCTCTGTGAGACAAAGGCTATGAGAGAAGAGTACAGAATGCCATTACAGCCCATGGGAGAATCAGTTACTGGTAACTGTCTATAGCAACTGGGAGCGTTCCTGAAAGGAAACAATCCTGTTTCAAATCTTGAAGGGTGGGAAATAGAGCTTTGCTAATCAAAGGGACCAGGTATTTCAAGCAGTTGAGTTCAGTTGCTCAGTCGTGTCTGATTCTTTCCGACCCCATGAATTGCAGCATGCCAGGCCTCCCTGTCCATCACCAACTCCAGGAGCTCACTCAAACGTACGTCCATTAAGTCAGTGATGCCATCCAGCCATCTCATCCTCTGTCGTCCCCTTCTCCTCCTGCCCCCAATCCCTCCCAGCATCAGAGTCTTTTCCAATGAGTCAGCTCTTCGCATGAGGTGGCCAAAGTACTGGAGTTTCAGCTTTAGCATCATTCCTTCCAAAGAACACCCAGGACTGATCTCCTTTAGAATGGACTGGGGGGATCTCTTTGCAGTCCAAGGGACTCTCAAGAGTCTTCTCCAACACCACAGTTCAAAAACATCCATTCTTCGGTGCTCAGCTTTCTTCACAGTCCAACTCTCACATCCATACATGACCACTGGAAAACCCATAGCCTTGACTAGATGGACGTTTGTTGACAAAGTAATGTCTCTGCTTTTGAATATACTATCTAGGTTGGTCATAACTTTCCTTCCAAGGATTAAGAGTCTTTTAATTTCATGGCTGCAGTCACTATCTACAGTGATTCTGGAGCCCCAAAAAAATAAAGTCTGACACTGTTTCCACTGTTTCCCCATCTATTTCCCATGAAGTGATGGGACCAGATGCCATGATCTTAGTTTTCTGAATGTTGAGCTTTAAGCCAACTTTTTCACTCTCCTCTTTCACTTTCATCAAGAGGCTTTTTAGTTCCTCTTCCCTTTCTGCCGTAAGGGTGGTGTTATCTGCATATATGAGGTTATTGATATTTCTCCCAGCAATCTTGATTCCAGCTTGTGTTTCTTCCAGCCCAGCATTTCTTATGATGTACTCTGCATATAAGTTAAATAAGCAGGGTGACAATATACAGCCTTGATGTACTTCTTTCCCTATTTGGAACCAGTCTGTTGTTCCATGTCCAGTTCTAACTGTTGCTTCCTGACCTGCATTTCAAGCAGAGAAAACAGCATTTGTAAACATTCTATTTCATCTGCTAGACCTATAATTTTCAATAAATTTTGTAAAGGGAGCAGAACACTTTCTTAAACAAGAATCTTTGTGGGATACCAAGGATGGCCTGGGACTCTAAGAGAGAGATCTTTCATTTCCAGGTTTCTACTGACTCTAACATATGCCTTCCCCCCCTCCCAGGCAGCTGCCACAAGGATGGCCCATGGTACTATGAGTTTACGTGATGCAGGTACAGCTCCACAGATAAAAGGAAATCATTCCTATTACAGGCTTCTCTGGTATCTCAGACAGTAAAGAATCTGCCAGCAATGCAGGAGACCCAGGTTCAATCCCTAGGTCAGGAAGATCCCCTGGAGAAGGGAATGGCAACCCACTCCAGTATTCTTGCCTGGAGAATCCCATGGATAGAGGAACTTGGTGGGCTATAGTCCATGAGGTTGCAAAGAGTCAGACATGACTGAGTCACTAGCACACATACACATTCTTATTACAGATTCTCATGAGATGGACCACTCTAAAATAGAAATAATTTCAGTGGCAGGTACCAAAATGCCCCTTTGAAGGGAGGCTTTACTTGATTAGTTCCATATACAGCTAATGTGAGTTAGAGAGACAATGAGTTGGCAAGAAATAGGAAAGCAAAAATTGATGAATTAGTCTCCTTAGGAAGATGAGGGTGTTTTTTTTTAATGTATTTTAAATCTCATTTATTACTCTTGAGGTGATGAGGAAATAGAAATCAGAAATGGGGAAGAAACATGACTTGTTGCTCTGATGACAAAAGTCACAGTTGGATGAAATAGCAAAGAGACAATATTTTTAAGGAGCAAAGGTGTACAATATTTAGTTTTCAGTTATTTGTAAAGCATACTGGTGCCAGCACTGGTGACTGGAGTCTGCTCTAAAAGTCAATTGTTAAACTGTCAGGAATTTCACAAGCTTGTCATTAAACTTAGCGTTTATTCCAGATTAAATAACAGAAATGCACAATAAGTAACACATATTAAAAACAAAGGGAACAGATACTCAAAACTGATTACCTCCTAATTATTTTGCTATATTATACATATGTACTCGTAAGTTCCCCTATACCTATGGCATAAGTACTGTGTAACACCATAAAGCCGGGAAAATCCCATGGACGGAGGAGCCTGGTAGGCTGCAGTCCATGGGGTCGCTAAGAGTCGGACATGACTAAACGATTTCACTTTCATTTTTCGTGCATTGGAGAAGGAAATGGCAACCCACTCCAGTGTTCTTGCCTGGAGAATCCCAGGGACGGGGGGCCTGGTGGGCTGCCGTCTCTGGAGTCGCACAGAGTCGGACACGACTGAAGCGACTTAGCAGCAGCAGCAGCAGTGACATAATACACAGTGATCTTTCCCTGACTAAGCCAGTGGTATCATGTTGGTAGCTTGAAGTATTTGCACCACAGGATTTGGCAAATGCTTCAGATCAGGGTGTTTCTGTTTGAGAGCAGGTCGTTAAATTTTTACCAGAGCATCAGCTCATCAAGGGCCAGTTTGCCTGAAAGCAGTCACTCAGAGTCCTTGCTCCATCATTAACCAGCACCGTGACTTGAGCAGTTACTTAGTTTCTTTCCGCCTGACTTTGCTCTTGTGGTTATTTTCAGAAGTAAATGAATCAAAATGTAATTGTTATCCATTATTGGTGTTTTGTTGTAACATTTTTTTTTACATAATATTAAAATACATGTATCCTATATAAATGGCTGGCATCTCCCTAAACCCTCAGAAGCACACACAAAATCCTGGCTTTATCCCGTGCTGTGCTTAGTTGCTCCATCATGTCTGACTCTTTGCAATCCTGTGGACTGTAGCCCACCAGGCTCCTCTGTACATGGGGATTCTCCAGGCAAGAATACTGGAATGGGTTGCTGTGCTCTCCTCCAGGGGATCTTCCCAACCCAGGGACTGAACCCAGGGCTCGCACATTGCAGGCAGATTCTTTACTGTCTGAGGCACCAGGGAAGCCCAAGAATACTGGAATGGGTAGCCTATCCCTTCTCCAGGGGATCTTCCCGACCCAGGAATCAAACTAGTTTCTCATGCATTGCAGGCAGATTCTTTACCAGCTGAGCATCCATTTACTCAGTCAGTTTTCATAGTTAAAAAACAAACAACTGTTAGCAAACAACCTCTATAACTAAGAAAACATTTCTCAGCTTCCTTTGGTTGTTCTGAGTTACATTTTGAAACCCTAAGTGTCATAGAACTGCTGCTTATAGTCTTCCTTAAGAGGCAATCAAGTGGCAGACTTGGCTCTGCCCCTTCAACTTCTTTTTCTCTGCTGGTGGGATGTCAACACAATGGTAGGATCTGCAGCAGCCATTTTGAACTCTAAAGAATGAAGTTTCCATAATGGAGCAGCGATATGGAAGTTGCCTGGGTCTCCTCAGACTGCATGGAGCAGAGTCTCCACACCAATATTTTCCTGGGAAAGAAAACTATTAATAAGTATCTGTGCTATTAATTCCCTTCTACCTCAGAGTGTGTTCCTTGAAACAACAGTTCTTATCAGAAATTCAGAATCTCTCTCTCAAGTCATTTGGTGGTTTAGTTGCTAAGTCATGTCCAACTCTTGTGACCCCATGGACTGTGGCCTGCCAAGCTCCTCTGTCCATGGGATTCTCCACGCAAGAACATTGGAGTTGGTTGCCATTTCCTTCTCCAGAGGATCTTCCCAAAACAGGAATTGAACCTGGGCTACAAGGGAAGCCCAAGACTGTTGACCTGCATAATAATAAAATTTGTACTAACACAGTCATGGCATGCTTCATTTGCACATTAAAGGTAGGGACATGCTGGGGTAAGCATGGGGTAATGGTGTTAAATTTTCACCATTCTTACTTTCAGTTGAGCCCATTTTAACTTCTTTTACTCTTATGGGATCAAATCTGTACAGAATAACCAATGGGAGGGGCAGTGTGCATAGTTGGGTCCTCAGGATGAAAAGGAACAAATCATGGTAAGGAAAACAGATGAGAGGCAGGAAACTGGAACCTGTACCACAAGCAGAAAAAAACTCTTTGTCTGGAAAAAGGGGAATTAATGAGTTTTACCCAGATCTTGGGCTTCCCAGGTGGCTCAAGTGGTAAAGAATCCAGCTGCCAATGCAGAAGACACAGGCAGGAGATGCAGGCTCTATCCCTGGTTCAGGAAGATTCCCTGGAGGAAGAAATGGCAGACCACTCCAGTATTCTTGCCTGGGAAATCCCATGGACAGAGGAGCTTGGTGGGCTACAGTCCATGGGGTCGCAAAAAGTCAGACAAGATTAAGTGACTGAGGATACACTCAGATCTTGAAATGGAGAATTACAGTCTTATCCACCAGTCTGTTCCAGGTAACAGTAATGATGCTGCCATCTTTGTTGACTGTCTTGTCTTCCCCACAGTTCTTTGCCTCCTCCAGCCAAAGTGCTTGTCAGTTTCATTTACTCTTTTAAATCCAAGGTTTCCTAAGACATGAAATGCTTAGGATAGGAAAATTCTGTTGGTTTCCACTATTGCTAAAGCTAGCTTGGGTTGTTCTTTAAAATGTAAGCTTTATTATTACTCAGGTATGCTGAGGCCAACAAATCAGGAGAAGGCGACAACTGCTGTTAAAAAGATAGTTTCTTACTTACAGTTCTCAAGAGGTGGGTACCTGCCATGCAGGGCCAAGAGAGAAGCACCAGGATCAGTCAGGAGGCAGAAGGAGAAGATAAAATGTGGGCAAGAGTCTGTTTCGTAATTTTCATGAGAAGGAATTAACAAGCAGAGTAAGCATGATAAGCAGATTTAGGATTGGCTAGTTTGAATAATTTTGGGCTCTGGGATATAGAAAAGAGTGAAAGTGTTACCCTCTCAGTTGTGTCTGATTCTTTGCAACCCCATGAACTGTAGCCTGCCAAGTTCCTCTGTCCATGGAATTTTCCAGGCAAGAATACTGGAATGGGTAGCCAATCCCTTCTCCAGGAAATCTTACTGACCTAGGGATCAAACTCAGGTCTCCTGCTTTGCAGGCAGATTCTTTACCATCTGAGCCACCAGGAAAGCCCGAGATGTAGAGGTTACCCCAGATTGTCCAGTACCTGGCCCAGAGAAATATAGGCCTGGATTATGAAAGCTCTATAGAGGAGGTGTGGGCTAAATCAGTTAGTTTGTTTATGAATGGCACTTTCTTGAGCATACTGTTTGCTATCTCCAGAAATTAACTAATCCAGGGAAGAGCAGTCCCACCCTGGTCTGCAAGATCCCAGTTGCCAGAATATCAAGAATAAAGAAAATGAGAAAATATAATAAATCAAGGAAGGCTTAGAGGAAATAATAATTTGGCCTCAAAGGAAGAAGATTTGGTTTAGAGATAAAGAACATTCTCTTTTTTTTATTGGAGTATAACTGCTTTATAATAGTGTGTTAATGTTTGCTGTACAACAAAGTGAATCAGCTATATGTATACATATATCCCCTCCTAGTTGAGCCTTCCTCCTATGCATCCCTCATCCCACCCATCTAGGCCATCACAGAGTACTGAGTTGAGTTCCTTGTGCTATCCAGCAGCTTCCCACTAGCTATTTACACATGCAGTGTATATATGTCAATGCTATTGTCCCAATTCTAAGTCAAGTAAAAGCACAAAAGGCTGATCTTCAGGAAAGATGACAGTGAGGATGAAGAAGACTGTTCGTTACAGGAGCTGTCACTGCCTGCTAAGAGCTGCAGCAGAACTCTTGCACCCCTAAGATAATGAAAGGAGGAAGGAAGTATTGGCGGAATGGAGCCTGAGACTATCACCCCATTGTTGAGTGGCTGAAATAAACTTGGGATGATCTAGCTCCAGACAGCTTGCATGACATAGTGAGGTGTTATTCTTGCCTAAGGCACAGTTAGGTTAGTTCTCTGACATCTGCCCTGAAAGCTTGAAGTCAGTATAATAAAAGCAGGAAACTGAGGAATAAGCAATTTGGGACTGGTAAAATCTGACCTGAATACTAAAGGATTGAGGGAAGAGCTATGATCATAATATTTTTTAAAGGTTATTGCGACAGTCATGCATAAGATGGACTAGAGAGGAAATAGAACAAAGGAAATATATATATATATATATATATAGAGAGAGAGAGAGAGAGAGAGAGAGAGAGAACTAGCAAAAGAATTTAGACAGTGAAAAGAAAAAAGAAAAATAAGAACATCTGAGAAAGTTTCACAGCAGGGCTTCTGAGGTGGCTCAGTGGTAAAGAATCTGCCTGCCAATGAAGGAGACACAGAGATGCAGGTTTGATCCCTGGGTCAGGAAGATCTCCTGGAGCAGGACATGACAACCCACTCCAGTATTCTTGCTTGCAAAATCCCACAGACAGAGAAGCCTGGGAGGCTACAGTCTATGGGGTTGCAAAGAGTCAGACATGATTAAGTGCACACACACACATGTGACCACTGAAGTTGGTGACCCTGGATAAGAAAGGAAACTATTTTGAGCCCCTGTGAGCAGGACAGTGCTGGAGCCTCAAAAGGAGAATCATCAGTAGAACAGACTCGGGAGCAAAACCAACACAGTCAAGCTTAAGACCAAGCCCAGGTCTCCAGGGAAGCCCACAAGCTCCTAGTTGCATATCACATGCCATAAAAGAACATGAAATTCTTTACGCCTGATAAAAAGAAAAGTGATATTTTTGACCTTTGAAAACAAATATACTCTTAGAATAAGTGAAAATTGTTCATTAATTGAGCACTGATTCTCTGGCTTCCCAGAGTGGGGATTACATCATATTTTTCTTACCATAACCATGTACAACTATTGTGACTGTTCTATTCATAATTTAATATGAAGAAAAATTTAGGCTCAAAAAATCAAAATTCCTTATAGTCACACAGCTGTAAGTGGAGGAGCTGGTAGCAAAGCAACTCAGTAGCCACAAAAGTACACATTTACTGAAATGACAAACACACATGCTGTTTTAAGAGGATCTGAAAGTCTCTTTTTAATCTGGCTTCAAAATCTCCACCTACCATTTCAATGGTCTTAAAGCACCTCCTGAATTAGCCAGCGACTCATTTTACTCCAGAATTTATAAATAGCACTGACAATTTTTTACCAGGATGAAATATAGAACAGAACAGATAATCTCTATAAACACAGGGATTAAACATTTTTTTTATCTTTATGGCAGGATCTGGATCAAAAGTTTTTATGAATTTAGGGTCCTGCATTTCAGAGAAGAGTTGAGACAGAATGCAGGGGAGAGTCAGTGGGAGTTCGTGCAAGATGGTTGAGAGAGATAGGGTTGTTTACAGGCAGGATGGAGCATCCATTTGTTTATTTACCGTCTGTAGCCTTAAACATTATAGACAGAGATATGAACCAACCCACACGGAGTCAGGTCAAGGAGGCTGGTTAACAGCATGCCAAGCAGCTCAGGCACCCATCTGTCTAGACTGGGAGTCCTCTATCACCCAGGCAAACACCATTGCGTTTTCTCTCTATGGATCTGTGTGGCAGAGGATGAGGACGCTGGCACCCGCTTCATCAAGATAACTCTCTTTTAAGGCTTGTTTTAGGTAAGCAGCTCACCTGGCTAGTCAAGATCAGGCAATCCTCTTTGTTCCTCCCTGTGGTGCAAGGGACCTTTCGCCTGGGCAGAAAGCACTGTTTTCATTGTGCATTATGTATGAGCCCTTGCTCAAGTATCAGCCTGCGGTGAAACACACAGGCGAACACATCCAAAGGCATCCTGTGATCCACACCCTCTGAGCATTGGCTTTGGCAACCAAGAGCACTAAACACTGAGTGAAAACAGAAGGCAAACTGTCCTTTTATAAGGAAATATGAATCAAAGGTCTGATTTCAGAACATAAAGTGGATGACTCTGGGTATAGATTCTAAAATAACAGCCTGTAAACAGCTCTCCAAGGTCATTGACTTACACTTTGCCTTGCTCCTTGACTTTGTAATGCTCTCATTCCTGAAGCTGCCCCTAGACCCACCTCCCTCACTCCCTCTATCCCTGGTAGGATGCCCCAGACCTTCCCAGAGCTGGCTCCTGCCATTCCTACAGTGGCTCCAGCTGAACCACAGCACATGACATTGCCTGATGCTTTTGGCCATGAAGGCCATATAAAAATTTTCTCAAACCACTACAGGACCTGTGTTTTCCAGAACCCAGAGGAGTTTTCTGTTGCATGACCCAGATGGTTCTTGCTATCTCCTACCCGGCTTGTGGGTCAGCTTCTGCCTGGTTTAATATATCTTAGTAAGAGCTTAATTCCCAGGTACCTGTTATCTGATCTGCCAATTTTAGCCCTGCGTTTTCTGGGTCAGTTGGATAATGGACCTCATTTACTGGTTGATCATTACCACTTTGTTTTTGAGGGGCTATTATTAGTTTCCTCGGACTGCCATAACAAGTACCACATACTGGGTGGCTTAAAGCATCAGAAATTTATTGTCTCCCAGTTCTGGAGGCCAGAAGTCTCAAATAAGACTGTCAGTGGGCAACGTGTCCTCAGAAGACCCTAGGGGAGAGTTCTTCCTCCTCCCAGTTTCTGGGGAGCTCGGATGTTCCTTGATTTGTGACAGCATCACTTCAATCTCTGCTTGTTTTTACAAGGCCATCTTTTTCCTATGTGTCTGTGTTTTCAAATCATGTGTATATGTGTGTGTATACATGTGTATTTGTATAGGCATGAATATGTATATATGTTAATAGGTCTATGTGCATATGTATGTATGTATTTTATGTATAGGTATGTGTATTTCTGTGCATTGCATGTTCAATCGTAACCCTAGAGCACAGGGTGAAGACTAGGACAAAGGAAAGCTGAACCACAAGACTATCCCTTGTGGCCTGCCTGGAGGAGGGCAACCCCAGCTGTAGAACACCTGGCCTCTTGCAAAGCAAACTAATGAGATAAATTATTTTAGGTGGGACTTGGAAACCCCATGGCCTGGTATGGAAGGAGGAGACTGAGATGCCCAGGGGGTTAGGAAATTTAGGAACCACAGGGGCCTAAAAGAAAAGTGGCCACTGGATTTCCCATTAGTGGTCCAGCTGGAAACGTTGAGAACAGAGACACTGAGTCTCCATCCTAAGTGATGTTTGTTTGAGTGGTGTGAATGGTACTGGTACCAGTGGAGAAATCAGGTCACTGTGCCTCCTGGGAGGGTGGCCTGATAAAATACAGGCTGCCTCTTCAGAATGTGAAATTTGAGATAAATAATTAATTGATTAGTATAAAGTATGTCCCAAGCATTATGAGACATAACTGTACTAAGATATTGTTCAGTGCCTATCTGAAATTTATAATTAACTTGGCATCCTGTACCTTTATTTGCTAAATCTGGCCACTTATTTGTGAGGACCCTCAAGGCATAAAGAGACAGCCTGTCAGGATGGACCTATTCTATAATCATGCCCCTACCCCCAGGGTCCATGGAGACCACCAAGATGGGGTGGGAAACAATTCCACTGGATTCTCCAGATATCTGAAGTTTTAATATATTTAATACTAACAGGGTAAGAATGAAAAAGGGAAAGAAAAGGAACCTCACCTGCTATCAGGCATTCACTAAGGGAGGCATGGAGCATCCATGGAGTCTTTGCTCGGGGGAATCCTAAGTACAGGTGGGGAAATGGGCACCTGGTGGGTAGGTATAGGGATTAAGTAATAAGTGAAGTGAAGGGACCATTAGTAAGTGAAGGCAAGGAAGGGCCTGAGGTGACTTTCCTACAACCAACTTTATCTACCTGTGTATCACTTTTCTCCTGGAGTCACATCAGCGCCATCTGTTTGCGCATCCTCCAAGTTTGCCCAGGTTGAAGGTCAGCCTGGTTCCTAGCTCCTGCCTTGCTCCTCCACCCATCAGTGATTACCTGATCAACACCACGGTCATAAACAGAATGCACAGAGTCTCTGCCTTCACTGGGGGAGGAGTACATGTGGGGTGGGATGCACTAATCGGAAAATGCAGACTTACCTGATGGGAAAGTGGCAATTAACTTTAGTGTGATGGGACAGTAAAATGAAAAGATTTTTTTCAAGACTCGATATTTAAGCTGAACAGCAAAATTAGTAAGAGTTGCAAAAGCCAGGTGGGAGAGGTATGGGGGAGTTCTAGCTGTAGGGAACAGCAGGTACAAATGCCTGGAGGTGGGGAAGTCATGCTGTATTCCAGGAGCAAGAAGACCATCACCATAACTGAGAGGAGGAGCAGGGGATGGGTTGGGATGAGGCTGAGCAAAAGATGAAGCCTCAAGACTGAAGTTGCTGAAGCCCAGATTTATCCAACTGGAACCATGTCTTGCAGTTCCTCTGGCTGCCCGTCTGGAGCCTCTGCATTTGCACAGCCCCCAGCTGCCCAGTGCCATCCTCCAGGGCCATTTGCTAGAGTCTCCATACAGTGACCTCTGATGGGAGGGGCACGATGCTCCCAAATTGTCTGGGGCTCCTGGCTATGGCTTTGTGACGGGATCCCCTAGTCATTCCCTGCTGTTCTGTCCTGCCTCGGCAAGCAGGTTTCTATCTCACCTGGCCCATTGTCTCCCACAGGTTCCAATATGACCTCATTTCCTGCCTCATATCTTCTGCTTATGTCTGCCTCCCCACCCTACCCCTCAAAGGCACGTCCCAGACCCTCAGAATAGCTGTTGATTTTGTATATTTCAGGACAGAGAAGGAGAGAAATGTAAAGGAAAAACTGTCTTGTTCCATGTGATTCCTGGCAAAGCAGTCTTTCTAAAGTGGGAAGAAGGGACCTCTGTTCACCTGGGCGCCTTTAGAAAGACATTGCTCTGGTAGCCAGTAGCAGGATGGGCTCAAATCCCAGCAATGCCATTCCCTGCATGTGTGACTTCCTACCATTTGGCTGTGACTCATTTCCTCACCTGTAAGATGAGGTCAACCACAGTGCCCCTTTGAAGATTAAGAGCAGTGACCCTTAGGAACCCTCATCACAGTCCTCGCCTGTGGTTTTCACCCTCAGTCAATGAGTAGAAACAGTGGGACTCTCACCAGCCCCAAGCCTTGAGTAACGATGGGAGAGGTAGAGTTGGAACTGAAACATTCCAAACTTACTCTGCTCATCAGAAAGTAATTTGCGTCTTCTGGCAGAAATCTGGAGGGTGGGAAAGACAGAAGGAGGCTGGGTCTTACAGAGAAGAGCACGAGGTGAGAAATGTCTTTCAAGTTTAAGAAAATAAGAAAGTTGAAGAGACACTGGAGATGTGAAAACTCACTCCTCGATTGAAAAACTATAAGCATTGCAAAACTATAAAGAAATGCAATGACTTAGTGACTGAACAGCAACAACAGGTGAAGAAACGCAATGCAGCAAGTAGGTTAGATTCGAAGTTACTATTAGTCAGTCCGTGACATTGCAGGCAGAGGTTAAACCCCTGCCCTCGATGCCTTCCCCATGACAAATACTGACATGTGGGTGGGTCTCAAACTGTCCGTGCCCTTTTGTTTCTGTGGTTCATGTCCAAAGGGGGCCTTCTTCTTTAGGGAACACTGTCTATTGTTCACCTATGTGTGGAAAAGGGGAAGGCAACAGATTAATTTACCATGACTTTGTCCTGCTGGATTTTTCTAGAGGTAGAATGTCCAGGCTGTACTGAAGATGCAACTGTTGAGACATATTCTATGGCAACACTTTAGCCGAGCACTTAGGGATAAAAAGACAGGTAAGAACACCTATGTGGCCCTCATGCAGTTTCCAGTGTAGTAGAGGAGGCAAACTTATAAACTTAGCAGGTAGAAAACTACCCAGAAATGAACAAGAATGAGATGTGTGCAGGAAGGTTGCTTGCCCGCCTTTCTCTTGCCCACCTTGCCCACCTTTCACAGCAGCAGAAGTTGAAGCAGGTAACCCTGATAAGGAAAGGTAAACATTGTATCGGTTGGAACAAATGTTTGACTCTATAACACCACTGAATCGAATGCACAGTCAGGGGGCAGGAAATTGTGTGCAGACAGTGATACATCCTTCTCCCTCCTGGTTGCAGCAGGACAAAGTGAACAGCAATGTCTGCCTGGAGAGAAGGAGAAAAGACAGGGAGGGCAGGCCAGTGGGCCCTGCAAACTGAGATGGGGCCTCAGGCTATGTTAGGGAAAGAAGCCATATGGACACATGAACATCTTTACAGAGATCCTGTCTACAGTGGTAGCACTGAATAATTTTTCAAAATCATCTAAGACATCTCTCATCCAGAAAAAAAATTCAGAACTTGGAAAAGGTGAAGGGACTAAACACTTTGATGAGGAAAGGTACAGGCACAGTGGGAATGCCAGAGGCAGACAAAGGTGGTGGTACCCACGATGAGCAAGATGGTAAAATGGGATGTAGTTGTGGCCTCAAGTGGGTTAACCCACTTATGGACAAATTGTATCCTCCCCAAATTCATATGTTGACGTTTGAATCTCCATTACATCAGAATATGACAGTATTTGGAAATAAGATCTTTACTGAGGCAATTAAGCTAAAATGAAGTCATTAGCATTGGCCCTAATACAACCTGACTGATATCCTTAGAAGAGGAGCAGAGTAGAACACAGATATTCACAGACAGAAGACCATGGGAGGACACGGGGAGGAGATAGTCATATACAAACCAAGGAGAGAGGTTTCTTGATCTCAGACTTCCAACCTCTAGAACTGTGAGGACATACATTTTCTTTACTTAAGCTCCCAGATATTTTATTACAGCCAGCCCTAGCTCACCTGGGCTTCCCTGGTGGCTCAGAGGGTAAAGCATCTGCCTGCAATGCGGGAGACCTGGGTTCAATCCCTGGGTGGGGAAGATCCCCTGGAGAAGGAAATGGCAACCCACTCCAGTACCCTTGCCTGGAGAATCCCATAGATGGAGAAACCTGGTGAGCTACAGTCCATGGAGTCGCAAAGAGTCAGACATGACTGAATGACTTCATTTTCCCTTTCTTTTCTGCTCACCTAGACTTTCTCCCACTTGTGTCAAAGGCCAGCATGACAACAAGCTGAGTTCATAAAGACGTATTTTTTTAATTTTTATTTTGGCTCAGAATATCATTATTTTTATTTGACTAGTAAAACACTTGTTTTATCCTTTGTTGCATAACCAATTTATTTCTGATTAAATAAAAGTAAGTAAATATAAACTCTTAGAATATATTCTCCAGATAAATTAAATAACAAAATTCTCCTAAGGATAGGAGGAGAAATAGAAGCTGGTAAAATTCACTATCCTTTGAGGACACCACCTTGAACAGATCAAGCTCTCTTAATGATTATAATCTCTTCTCCAACACAATTTAATTTACTTTGTTGGTTTTACTAATTATACTTTACTCTTATAAATAGATTGCCCAGTCTCCAGTTTCACTCATTCCTTTTCATTTCTCCAGCCACAGAAAATAATGTCCTAATGGAAATGTGCTTGTGTATCGGGTTTTGGTATTGGTACACTGGAGAATTTTGTCATCTCCTAGTTTCTCTGCTTTGTGACATCTTTCAAAACTCCTCTTTTTGCGAAACTGTACTGCCAGTGTTGTATGGTTTTCTTCCCTGGTTTCAAAATAAATTTATTTAACTTCTGCTTCTAGGAAGATGTAATAGCTGTATGTTTCCCTATTCCTCCTACTAGTTACAAATTAAAACCATAGACATTTCATAGACAACAATCAAAGAAGATTCTCAAAGGTGGGGAGCAGAAGGAAGACCAGCTAAGAACCCTGGGAAAAGGGCATCACATGGCAGTAGTTTCTGGGCTTTCTTTTTGCCTCATACAACTCCAACTTGAAGCTGAATAACATATAGACAAAAATATCTCAGCAAAATCATTCTGTCTCTACCCAGAGGACAAGAAGACCCATGCTCGCAAGACGGAAACTTTCAGATGATAAATGCTCTCCTCCTAACCAAATCCCACTGAGAACTGTGGACTAACCCTCATCCATGCCAGCAAAAACCAAGTGGGAAACCTTGACTTCCATCCCCTCGAGGCAATAATGCATGCATGTTCTATTTCTCAGTTGTGTCCAACTCTTTGTGATTCCCTGGACTGTAGCCAGCCAGGGTCCTCTGTCCATAAGATTTTCCAAGCAAGAATACTGGAGTGGGTTGCTGTTTCTTTCTCCAGAGGATCTTCTTAACCCTGGGATCAAACCAGGGTCTCCTGAGTCTTCTGCATTTGCATGAGTCTTTACGGCTGAACTTAAAGAGGCATCATAAAAAGCCCTCGCATTTCCCTAACTGAGCAGTATCACAGAAAGCCAACTAAAATAGAAGACTTAAACTCCAAATTCTCATAGTATAATCTCCATATTTCCAGGTTTCAATAAAAATAACTCATAATAGACTTAAAACTAAATGTAAGAAATACAATAGGTCCCATCACCAAGTTGGCCAATATGCTAGAATTCCTTTGGACAACCTTACACAAAACATGAACCTTCACTAAATTCTTAACACCTCGTATGAAAAAACTCAAAATGGTTTATGAATACAAAACCTAAAATTTCTACCAAAAAAAAAAAAAGGAAAAAATATCTTCAGGATCTAAGGCTTGGCAAAAATTTCTTAGACTTTACACAGAAGCATGATGCAAAAAGGAAAATTTTTTCACTTCAATTTCATCAAAATGTATAACCTTTGCTCTGCAAATGACTCTCTTAAGAGGGTAAAAAGACAAATTACAGATTGGAAGAAAATATTTGCAAACATATCTGAGAAAGGGCTAATATCTAGCATATATAAAGAACTCTCAAAACTGAACAGTTTAAAATTTCTCAGAAAAAAATGGGCAAAAGAAAAAAGAAACATTTTGCCACAAAGGGTATACGAATGGCAAATAAGCAAATAAGCATACAAAAAGATGTTCAACATGTTGCTTTCAGGGAAATTTACATTAAAATCACAATATCCCAGGGACGGGGTAGCCTGGTGGGCTGCCATCTATGGGGTCGCACAGAGTCGGACACGACTGAAGCGACTTAGCAGCAGCAGCAGCGTATGATCATCTATGCCAAAGCCTTTGACTGTGTGGATCACAGTAAACTGTGGAAAATTCTGAAAGAGATGGGAATACCAGACCACCTGACCTGCCTCTTGAGAAACCTATATGCAGGTCAGGAAGCAACAGTTAGAACTGGACGTGGAATAACAGACTGGTTCCAAATAGGGAAAGGAGTACGTCAAGGCTGAATATTGTCACCCTTCTAATTTAACTTATATGCAGAGTACATCATGAGAAACGCTGGGCTGGAAGAAGCACAAGCTGGAATCAAGATTGTTGGGAGAAATATCAATCACAATGCAGATGTCACCACCCTTATGGCAGAAAATGAAGAGGAACTCAAAAGCCTCTTGATGAAAGTGAAAGAGGCGAATGAAAAAGTTGGCTTAAAGCTCAACATTCAGAAAACAAAGATCATGGCATCCAGTCCCATCACTTCAAGGGAAATAAATGGGGAAACAGTGGAAACAGTGGAAACAGTGTCAGACTTTGTTTTTTGGGGCTCCAAAATCACTGCAGATGGTGACTGCAGCCATGAAATTAAAAGACACTTACTCCTTGGAAGGAAAGTTATGACCAACTTAGATAGCATATTCAAAAACAGAGACATTACTTTGCCAACAAAGGTCCATCTAGTCAAGGCTATGGTTTTTCCAGTGGTCATGTATGGATGTGAGAGTTGGACTGTGAAGAAGGCTGAGCACCGAAGAATTGATGCTTTTGAACTGTGGTGTTAGAGAAGACTCTTGAGAGTCCCTTGGACTGCAAGGAGATCCAACCAGTCCATTCTGAAGGAGATCAGTCCTGGGTGTTCATTGGCAGGACTGATGCTGAAGCTGAAACTCCAATACTTTGGGCACCTGATGCAAACAGCTGACTCATTGGAAAAGACTCTGATGCCGGGAGGGATTGGGGGCAGGAGGAGAAGGGGAAGATGGAGGATGAGATGCTGGATGGCATCACCAACTCAATGGACCTGAGTTTGAGTGACCTCTGGGAGTTGGTGATGGACAGGGAGGCCTGGCCTGCTGTGATTCATGGGGTCGCAAACAGTCAGACACGACTGATTGACTGAACTGAACCAAACTGATATGACCATCAGAATGACTAAAGTTTTTTGTTTTTGTTTTTAATGGTGACATTACTGAATATAGGTGAGAATGCAATGAAACTGGATCACTCATACATTGCTGGTGGGAACATAAAATAGAACAGCCACTCTAAAAAACATTTTGGCAGTTTCTTAAAAAAAAAATCTCTTAACTATCATATGACCCAGAAATTATACTTCTGTGAGTTTATCCCAAGAAATGATGACTTAAGTTCAACAAAAGTACTTAAACCATGTGAATGCTCATTCAGGTTTTTGGTTTTTTTTTTTTATTTATTTTTTTTAAATTTTATTTTATTTTTAAACTTTACATAATTGTATTAGTTTTGCCAAATATCAAAATGAATCCATCACAGGTATACATGTGCTCCCCATCCTGAACCCTCCTCCCTCCTCCCTCCCCATACCATCCCTCTTGGTCGTCCCAGTGCACTAGCCCTAAGCATCCAGTATCGTGCATTGAACCTGGACTGGCATCTCGTTTCATACATGATATTTTACATGTTTCAATGCCATTCTCCCAAATCTTCCCACCCTCTCCCTCTCCCACAGAGTCCATAAGACTGTTCCATACATCAGTGTCTCTTTTGCTGTCTCGTACACAGGGTTATTGTTATCATCTTTCTAAATTCCATATATATGCGTTAGTATACTGTATTGGTGTTTTTCCTTCTGGCTTACTTCACTCTGTATAATAGGCTCCAGTTTCATCCACCTCATTAGGACTGATTCAAATGAATTCTTTTTAATGGCTGAGTAATACTCCATTGTGTATATGTACCATAGCTTTCTTATCCATTCATCTGCTGATGGACATCTAGGTTGCTTCCATGTCCTGGCTATTATAAACAGTGCTGCGATGAACATTGGGGTACATGTGTCTCTTTCCCTTCTGGTTTCCTCAGTGTGTATGCCCAGCAGTGGGATTGCTGGATCATAAGGCAGTTCTATTTCCAGTTTTTTAAGGAATCTCCACACTGTTCTCCATAGTGGCTGCACTAGTTTGCATTCCCACCAACAGTGTAAGAGGGTTCCCTTTTCTCCACACCCTCTCCAACATTTATTATTTGTAGACTTCTGGATCGCAGCCATTCTGACTGGTGTGAAATGGTACCTCATAGTGGTCTTGATTTGCATTTCTCTGATAATGAGTGATGTTGAGCATCTTTTCATATGTTTGTTAGCCATCTGTATGGCTTCTTTGGAGAAATGTCTATTTAGTTCTTTGGCCCATTTTTTGACTGGGTCATTTATTTTTCTGGAGTTGAGCTGTAGGAGTTGCTTGTATATTTTTGAGATTAGTTGTTTGTCAGTTGCTTCATTTGCTATTATTTTCTCCCATTCTGAAGACTGTCTTTTCACCTTGCTGATAGTTTCCTTTGGTGTGCAGAAGCTTTTAAGGTTAATTAGGTCCCATTTTTTAATTTTTGCTTTTATTTCCGATATTCTGGGAGGTGGGTCATAGAGGATCCTGCTGTGATGTATGTCAGAGAGTGTTTTGCCTATGTTCTCCTCTAGGAGTTTTATAGTTTCTGGTCTTATGTTTATATCTTTAATCCATTTTGAGTTTATTTTTGTGTATGGTGTTAGAAAGTGTTCTAGTTTCATTCTTTTACAAGTGGTTGACCAGTTTTCCCAGCACCACTTGTTAAAGAGATTGTCTTTAATCCATTGTATATTCTTGCTCCTTTGTCAAAGATAAGGTGTCCATATGTGCGTGGATTTATCTCTGGGCTTTCTATTTTGTTCCATTGATCTATATTTCTGTCTTTGTGCCAGTACCATACTGTCTTGATAACTGTGGCTTTGTAGTAGAGCCTGAAGTCAGGTAGGTTGATTCCTCCAGTTCCATTCTTCTTTCTCAAGATCGCTTTGGCTATTCGAGGTTTTTTGTATTTCCATACAAATTGTGAAATTATTTGTTCTAGCTCTGTGAAGAATACTGTTGGTAGCTTGATAGGGATTGCGTTGAATCTATAAATTGCTTTGGGTAGTATACTCATTTTCACTATATTGATTCTTCCAATCCATGAACATGGTATATTTCTCCATCTATTAGTGTCCTCTTTGATTTCTTTCACCAGTGTTTTATAGTTTTCTATATATAGGTCTTTAGTTTCTTTAGGTAGATATATTCCTAAGTATTTTATTCTTTCCATTGAAATGGTGAATGGAATTGTTTCCTTAATTTCTCTTTCTGTTTTCTCATTATTAGTGTATAGGAATGCAAGGGATTTCTGTGTGTTGATTTTATATCCTGCAACTTTATTATAGTCATTGATTAGTTCTAGTAATTTTCTGGTGGAGTCTTTAGGGTTTTCTATGTAGAGGATCATGTCATCTGCAAATAGTGAGAGTTTTACTTCTTCTTTTCCAATTTGGATTCCTTTTATTTCTTTTTCTGCTCTGATTGCTGTGGCCAAAACTTCCAAAACTATGTTGAATAGTAATGGTGAAAGTGGGCACCCTTGTCTTGTTCCTGACTTTAGAGGAAATGCTTTCAACTTTTCACCATTGAGGATAATGTTTGCTGTGGGTTTGTCATATATAGCTTTTATTATGTTGAGGTATGTTCCTTCTATTCCTGCTTTCTGGAGAGTTTTTATCATAAATGGGTGTTGAATTTTATTAAAGGCTTTCTCTGCATCTATTGGGATAATCATATGGTTTTTATTTTTCAATTTGTTAATGTGGTGTATTACATTGATTTACGGATATTGAAGAATCCTTGCATCCCTGGGATAAAGCCCACTTGGTCATGGTGTATGACCTTTTTAATGTGTTGTTGGATTCTGATTGCTAGAATTTTGTTAAGGATTTTTGCATCTATGTTTATCAGTGATATTGGCCTGTAGTTTTCTTTTTTTGTGGGATCTTTGTCAGGTTTTGGTATTAGGGTGATGGTGGCCTCATAGAATGAGTTTGGAAGTTTACCTTCCTCTGCAATTTTCTGGAAGAGTTTGAGCAGGATAGGTGTTAGCTCTTCTCTAAATTTTTGGTAGAATTCAGCTGTGAAGCTATCTGGACCTGGGCTTTTGTTTGCTGGAAGATTCTTGATTACAGTTTCAATTTCCGTGCTTGTGATGGGTCTGTTAAGATTTTCTATTTCTTCCTGGTCGAGTTTTGGAAAGTTGCACTTTTCTAAGAATTTGTCCATTTCTTCCACGTTGTCCATTTTATTGGCATATAATTGTTGATAGTAGTCTCTTATGATCCTTTGTATTTCTGTGTTGTCTGTTGTGATCTCTCCATTTTCATTTCTAATTTTATTGATTTGATTTTTCTCCCTTTGTTTCTTGATGAGTCTGGCTAATGGTTTGTCAATTTTATTTATCCTTTCAAAGAACCAGCTTTTGGTTTTGTTGATTTTTGCTATGGTCCCTTTTGTTTCTTTTGCATTTATTTCTGCTCTAATTTTTAAGATTTCTTTCCTTCTACTAACCCTGGGGTTCTTCATTTCTTCCTTTTCTAGTTGCTTTAGGTGTAGAGTTAGGTTATTTATTTGACTTTTTTCTTGTTTCTTGAGGTGTGCCTGTATTGCTATGAACTTTCCCCTTAGGACTGCTTTTACCGTGTCCCACAGGTTTTGGGTTGTTGTGTTTTCATTTTCATTCATTTCTATGCAAATTTTGATTTCTTTTTTGATTTCTTCTGTGATTTGTTGGTTATTCAGCAGCGTGTTGTTCGGCCTCCATATGTTGGAATTTTTAATCGTTTTTCTCCTGTAATTGAGATCTAATCTTACTGCATTGTGGTCAGAAAAAATGCTTGGAATGATTTCTATTTTTTTGAATTTACCAAGGCTAGCTTTATGGCCCAGGATGTGATCTATCCTGGAGAAGGTTCCATGTGCGCTTGAGAAAAAGGTGAAATTCATTGTTTTGGGATGAAATGTCCTATAGATATCAATTAGGTCTAACTGGTCTATTGTATCATTTAAAGTTTGTGTTTCCCTGTTAATTTTCTGTTTAGTTGATCTATCCATAGGTGTGAGTGGGATATTAAAGTCTCCCACTATTATTGTGTTGTTGTTAATATCTCCTTTCATACTTGTTAGCATTTGTCTTACATACTGCGGTGCTCCCTTAATTTATTTTTAATTATAGGATAATTGCTTTACACTATTGTGTTGGTTTCTGCCATACATCAACATGAATCAGCTAAAGGTATACTTATGTCTTCTTTTTGAACCTCTTGTCCACTTCCCATCTAATCCCATGCCTCTAGACTGTCACAGAGCCCCAGTTTGAGCTCCCTAAGTCATACAGCAAATTCGCACTGGCCATCTATTTTACCTATGGTAGTGTATATATTTCCGAGCTACTCTCTCCATTCATCCCACCCTCTCTTTCTCCTGCCCTGGCTGCCCTCCTCCGCCACTGTGTCCACAACTCTGTTCATTCAATTTTACCTGTAATAGTCAAAAACTGGAAATAACTCTGATATCCATTAATGGATGAATGGTTAAACATACTATGATCCTTCCATACCATGGATCACTACTCAGCAACAAAAAGGAAGGGATTATTGATAGAGCATCAAACTGGATGAATCTCCAGGAAAGATGAGTGAGAAAAGATTGAAGTCATAGTCCTTGTAAAGCCCCATCTAACATGTGGCATTCTATCACTTTGGCTATCCTATCTGTTACTGAAAGCAAAAGTGATAGTCGGTCAGTTTTGTCTGACTCTTTGGGACCCCGTGGGCTGTAGCCCCCAGTTCCTCTTATGCATGGAATTCTCCAGGTGAGAATACTGGAGTGGGTTGCCATCCCCTTCTCCAGGGTATCTTCCCAACCTGAGATCGAACCTGGGTCTCCTACACTGCAGGCAGATTCTTTACCTTCTGAGCCATTCTCTTGGTTAGAAGTAAATCATTAGGTCCAGCCCACATTCAGCAGGAGGGTTTTTCACAGGCATATGAGTTCCAGGAGCCAAGATTATTTCAGGTCATCCTGGAGGCTATCCACCAAAGCAGGTAATAACCATCTCCTGCTTGGAGAGGGAAATGGAAACCCACTCCAATATTCTTGCCTGGAGAATTCCATGGACAGAGGAGCCTGGCAGGCTACAGTCCATGGGTCACAAAGAGTTGGGCACCCCTCTCCTGCTTAGGCAAGTCAAAGGATCTCAGCACTCCTGGTGGAATTAATGTGGCATTTGGGGGAGAGAGGGCCTGTCTTGAGATGCCTTAAGTCGACCTAGAAAGATCATTTGTAAAGGGTCCAGCTTGCTGAAGGCGAGAGTTAGCAAGTACAGTGGACACCTGGCAAACCAGAGCCTGGGGGAGCAGCTGCCAGGCGAGGAGAGGCACCGCCCCACCTTGAAAACCACAGCTGTGGAGCCCAGAAGTGAAATCGCACTGGGAGAACTGCAGAAAATTGCCTTGGGGACAATCCCAACCGTACCACCTCAGCAGATGGAGAATGAATCCATGCATCAGACTGCATCTTCTTTCCTTTCTCCCCTTCCCCAGGCTCACCCTGGAGGGGGCAAAACTGTTTACAAACTGAGCTATCAGGGAAGCCCAAAGTTGACTGGAGGAAAGAGAAAAATAAGAGGAAGGGAGGGGAGCAGTGGATATGGGGCTCCTTCTGCAAGCAGCTGGCCCACAGTGCCAGGCGGGCCAATGGAGGTGGAGGTGGTGACTGATTCCAGTCTGGGAGTGGGCAGTTTAGGTGTGAAGGAGACACTGAGTGTGCATGATGCCACCCACCCTAGGGTCATCCATTAGGTGAAAGGGAACAGAGAGGTCAGGGGACTAGCTGATTCCTCCAGGAGTAGGGAACATCTATCCCCCTGGTGGTAGGGGCCACAGAAACTGAACACAAAGTGGATTGTGATCATATCTTTTAGGAAGAGTTTGTACAACGTCCCAGTTATGGTAAGAAAAAGCCTGTCCCTGCTCGACAATGCTTACCCACTGGGAATTGATAGATACGAAAGAACAATTTCTATTGCATAAATGTAATTCACAGCTATGCCTTAGATCTCCCTTAAATCTCTAGCAACCCTTTCTTTTAACGCTGTATCCAGGTCACAAGTTCATTCGCACTGAGTGTTTCATGTTTATACAGTTAGGTGGTGTGTTGATGGATACACCCACCAGAGCATGTGAAGGGGTCCTTCTGCAGCCCTCAAAGCACTGCTGTGACCAAGCAGGGGTGAGAATGGGGTATTAGAGCCTCCCTGGAGGGATGCCTTTCTGTGGAAACCTCTGGGATTCCAGGAGGGCCACTCCAGCTTAACATCTCTCATTTACTCCCTGGACAAACCCCTAATCCTCTGAAATCATGGTCCTTCAGCTGAGAGTCACGGCCTTACTGAACATGGCTGCTGGCTAGAGAAGAGCATGCCCTTGGAGAAGCTGTAAGGCTGCACATAAACTGAATTCATGGGCAACTGTCTAATATTAAGTGACATCTGGTTTCAGAAATGGCCAAGCTAGCCAACTCTCTTAGGATTTTTTATAAACAGAGAATTGAAGTCTTTGGGTCCAGATAAGCCATAAATCTGGGTTTTGCCACTTGCTGGTCCCAGGCCCTCCAGCAGATGACTCAATCTTACAGCCTCAATTTTCCTGGATTTAAAACTGGAGGTGGGAGAGGGAGAGGGTGGGATGATTTGGGAGAATGACATTGAAACATGTATAATATCATATATGAAATGAGTCACCAGTCCAGGTTCAATGCACGATACTGGATGCTTGGGGCTGGTGCACTGGGACGACCCAGAGGGATGGTATGGGGAGGGAGGAGGGAGGAGGGTTCAGGATGGGGAACACATGTATACCTGTGGAGGATTCATTTTGATATATGGCAAAACCAATACAATATTGTAAAGTTTAAAAAAAAAAAAAACTGGAGGTGAAACAGCAATCCCCCCATAGAGGTCTTGTTGAGGGGTAAGTGAGGTGACACAGGGAAAGTACTCCGCCTGTGCCTGGCTTATGGTAGCTGCTGCCTCTTAACTAAAAACCCAGGATAGGCAAGCCAGGCTCTGTTGGCCATGCTACCCAGTTACTGAACACAAGAAAGGGGATGCCTCTATCCAGGAACTGATATTAAAGAAGTGACATCTCTTCTCTACTCACTCCCCTCTGTTTCCATTCCTTGAACCTTTTCCCTTGAAGAAATCCTGGGCTGCCCTTGGAAACCAGAGATGCCAGCTCCTGGTGGAGACAAAAACCTGCATTTGTCCCTGCTCTCTGTCTCAAAGAGAGGACTTTGCCCTGGTCAGGTCAGGGCTCACTCAGGAGGACCATGCTGATAGGAACCTATATATATCCCTACCCACTGCCTCTCCTCCATCCGTTAAATAAGGTAGCCCCTATATTCACAGGGCAGTTCCTTGTCAGAAAAGAAGGAAGCCAAGTCCCAAGGCATTTTACAGCTGCTAAAACTCACTGTGAGCCTTTATTTTCAAAGTTGTCGAATAGCATCCTTCTTCATCTTGATGTTGATGGGCAGATTGTAAAAAGGACCACAGGGTCTGCTGAAATACACAGCCCTGTATCATCTCCTTTCCATGCATGAGAGCTGGACCTAGTCACTTTCTTCTACAAAGAGATGAAATGTCACACTTCCACGGTGAGGGTACAAAAGACCTCGTGTTCTATCTCCCACACGTTCTCTTGCATTTTGCTTACTCAATCTGCAGGAAGCCAGCTACTCTGATTTGTTCTGCCTCTTGAGAGGCCCCTTGGCAAAGAACTGACAGCTCCAGCCGGGGAAGAACAAAAGGCTTCAACTCAACATGTGCAAAGCCCAGAATCTTACTCAGAGCTATGGGAATGAGCTTGGAAGAAGAGCCTCCCCTTTCCCTCTAGTTCTAAGAGAACTGAAGATCCTTCAACACCCAGACTTCAGCTTCTGAGACCTTTAGCCAGAACACTGAATAATAAAGATTTGCCAGTTCATTGAGATTTTTTAGGCAGAAACAAACTAAAACCGCTGTGTTAGATTTTAAACAATCCTAGAAACCTCCTCCAGTTATTCTTTCATTCTCATTTAAATACTCTCATTAACATCAATAAATAGCTCATGAGAAATAGACATGCAATTTTAACGCCTACACACCAATCTTGAGTGAGTGCCTGACACTGTACCTCGGTTTCAAAATACTTACTGCTCGCATTTCATTCACAGTCCATGCTGCATCCTACTGCTTCCTTAATCTACTTTTCTGCTTTTTTTTTTTTTTTAAACAGAGTTAGTCTTTTGAAAAGGAAGTATTGAGTGGCGACCCTTACAATACTGCCTAGCATCAGTGAATTAGAACTAGATGTGTGGTTCCAGTGCTGATTTGTTTACATGCTTGTACCCACAGGACACTGTACAGTTTCTGGGTGAATCACCCCATCGCCTTTCTCCAAGGCTTTGGGGGTTGATTAAAATTATCCTCTGCCTTCAGGCGCACAGCAGAAGGAGGCCGTTGTTTCTGGGAACAAGTCATAGTTTTTCTTTCATTGTCTTCCCAGACTTAGGTGCTCCAATTTTTCCTTTACATGAGGTTTTTATCCCATTATTGGCTGTCATTTCTGTCACTTCCTCCTTGTTGTCACAGCACAAATGGAAGCTCACCAGTCGCCCAGGATCTTTTTGTGTCTCCTGTCACCTGGGGGTCTGTACCTAACAGACTTTAAAAGATTAATTTTCTGTTTTCAGTCACAAAGGAGGACAAGACAGTGCTTAGTCACCTTGCAAACCAGGGTCCAGAGATTATTTTTACAGACACTTTGCTTTTTTTATTTGTGATAAAATACGCATGACATAAAATTTACCATTTTAACCTTTTTCAAGTGTACAGTTCGGTGGAACCATCAACCACTACCCACTGTCTATCTTCAGAACTTTTTCATCTTCCCAAACTGAAATTCTGTCCCCAGTAAACACTAACTCCTGCTGTTAGCCCTTGGAACCCAACACTCTACTTTATGAACTTGACTACTCTGGGTCCCTCATACAGCTGGGATTATGCAGTCCTTCTGTGGTTGGCTTAGCTCACTTAGCATAATGTCCTCAGAGTTCATCCATGTTGTAGAATGTGTCATTTTTTTGTTATGGTTAAATCTTGGCTATATATATATACATATATGTATAATGTATATATATACATTTTAGGATTTCAGGTAATGTATTTGCCATTTTACCCAAAACATTTTGCTTTAGGTGGACTTGAGCGTTTTGCTGCAATATATATCATTATATGTGTTATATTAGACTGGACGTCCTGTCTTTTTTGAAGCAGTGTTCCCTGACCACCACAGTTTCAAGACTGACTCTTAGCATGTACTCTATTTTGTTTATTCATCCACTGATGGACATTTAGGCCATTTCAACGTTTTGGCTACTGTAAATGTTGCTGCTATGAATATAGGTTATTTTCACAGATGTCTTGGCCTCATTGCTAACTGAGGATAATAGTAACAAGACAGAGACCATGTGGGACATGGGCCTAATTTGACTTTTTTCCCTTTTTTCCTTCTTTCCTTCTATCACTCAGTATGGTTCAAGTAACTGAGCTGGGCACCAGGGGTGCCAGGCATAAACATGGCAGTACCCTGTGTCATACACTCCCAGACAGGGAGGAGAACTCCACACATGCTCCGTGGGGCTGGTGAATCTGTGGGGTAAGGTCGAGTCCTACGGAAAAGATATAGCCTAGCTCAGGATCGATCAGAAAGGCTTGGCCCAGAACCTTGACAGACAGATTTAGAACAAATGTAAGGCAGAAGACAAGAGTGGCATTGGCACAGTGCAACTTGTCCTGAGTGGCTGAAGTACCAGGAAGGTACATAGAAAGCCTGAGCTCGTTAGAAAGGGAGATTGAAGCCCATGAAGAATGAACTTGTGTATCTTGCAAAAAAGCAACCCAACTAAACACAATCAAATCACTGAAGTATGTTTTACTTTATTGCAAACTTATATTGGGGTAAATATTGAAACCCTAAAGATAATAGAGAAGCTACCATGATATCACAACACAGTTAAGTTTTAAAAAGTCATCATAACATAGACAACAAATGAGATGTGGTACCCTGGGTTGGGATCCTGGAACTGAAAGAAGATGTTAATTTTAAAAACTGGTGAAACCCAAATAAAATCCACAGTCCACTTAATAGTAACATACCAATGTCAATTTCTTAGTTTTGATAAGTGAGCCATGATATGAAATACATTAGTGGTGAGGGGAACTCAGTGAAGGGTATATGAGAACTCTGTTTTTGTAACTTTTCTCTTATATTTAAATATGCTTCAAAATAAATTTTATTAAAATTTTAAAGTCCCAGAAGTTTATAATTCTATCCTTTAATTGAATCTCTTTTCCTTTTTTCTGTTTTACTCTAATTTATAGTAGATATTCATTTTTATATCTGTAAAGAAAGTTACTAGATAGATTTACTATAATTGGCAGTTTTAGTTAACATTGCTCACACTTAGGTTTCTCCATTTTGTTTCAGTCTCTTTATTTTTTGTCTCTCTCCCTTTTAACACCCTTTTAACACCATCACAGAACCAGTATTACATACTTTTCAGTATGCCCTATACCTCATAGATTAATTCAAATGTGTAAACATATGTACATCAATGGCAAATGTCTGTCTTTGTTGAGTTTTATAGAAAAGGAATCACAAGGTAGATGATTGTTTGATTGATTGAAAGATAATCTGTGTACCTTCTTTCTTTACTTCACAGCATAAACATCCTACAATTCAAGAGATATAGGTCTAATTAAAAATGTTAAATGGCCAAATAACATTTCAGGTAATATATTTTGCCATTTTATCCAAACATTTTGCTTTAGGTGGACTTGTGCGTTTTGCTACAATATATATCATTATATGTGTTATATTGGACTGCATGTCCTGCCTTTTTTGAGGCAGTGTTCCCTGACTACCACATTTTCAAGACTGACTATTAGAATCCGCCCTAGAATGGAGCCAAGACCTGACCTTTTCTCTCTGGTACATTCCCTGTGTGGCTTAGGTCTCCCAAGACTGGGCAGGATGGAGGATGAGCGGAGAAGGCAATGACTTTTCTTATTTTTATCTCACTGGTGATGTTTCAGTTGGACATTGGTGCCACTTAGGTGACATTGAGTATAGTCACATGGCTCTGCAACCATCACCAATATCCATCTGTAGAACACTTCCATTTTTTCAATCTGAAACTCTGTATCTATTAAACAACAACTTTTCATTCCCCATTCTCCAGATTTGGCACTCACCTTTCTTCTCACTGTCTGTCTGTTTTATTTGAATCTTTGTTATTGGGAGCTCCAGCGGGTTCTCAGAAGATGGCCCTATGCCCCTAAGACCCTAATAGTGTCAAGGATTACATAGGGCTGTCCCTGACTGTTGGGCACCCTCTCTCAGGATGCCTCCCAAAGGCACATCCATGATATATGTCTGCTCACAGGAGCCATGCCACTCAGCCTCCCCTCTCTGCCCTCCAAATGCCCCTAGCTAGTTCTTGACACAGAGATTTCACCAAGCCAGGGTTAGATGACAGCTCAGGAGTGCATACACCCTGTTTTCCAGGGATTCTCTTAAATATCCCTCAGTTGGCAGGTGCTGGGGAAAACAGTCCATGCAAAGGCAAGGCATTCTGCAGCTTCTCTAAAGAGACTTTCCCTTACCTTTCTCACCACACAACCCTCGCTTCCGGGTCCATCTGAGGACACAGAACAGGTTCTGCTGCCTCCTTGGCAAGTGTTCCCAGAAAGTCTGTTCTCTCTTAGAAGGCGTGGGCCCTTTGTTCTCTTGCAGCCTGATATGGGAGGAATCCCCATGACAGCCCGCTGTACAAGGGCACACTTTCCCACTTTCCATTATGTATATAAAATGAAGATTCCAAGAGTCCAGGCAGAGGGTGGAGGTACACAGCAGGGAGGTGACATACTCTCTCTTTGGCCAAATTTTTCTCAATGTTTTTGGAGCTCTTTTTTTTTTTTTTTAATAATTTATTTAATTGGAGACTAACTACTTTACAATATTCTGGTGGTTTTGACCATACATGGACATGAACCAGCCACAGGTATACTTGTGTCCCCCTATCCTGAATCCCCCCACACCTCCCTCCCCACCCCATCCCTCTTTTTAAGCTAAGCCTCTACTTGGATACTCTGCATTGTCCCACTTTAGGAAGAATCCCTGGAAGTCTGTTTAGTCATCCCTCTCCACATTGTCCACATCTGATCACCCTCGATGTCTGACTAGGTCCCTCATCCTCCACTACCTCCCGCCTCCTACCCCATGGTGATGTCCAATCACCCTGGCCTGCCTTCATCAAGAATCCTATTAGGATGGGTTAGCCAGAATCCCCCCTCATCCCTAATGGTCCTCATAGGTCCCCTAATGGTCCTTTTCATCCACTGACCCCCATCCTCCTCCTTGACCGTAAATTCCCACTTGTTCACACCATATTCAGAGTGGACCCTGATCTCTCTCCCATTGTAGTAGGCCTTTCCTTGAATAAAAGTGGCCTTACAGTTCTTTAACAAATGTCAGTAAGATTTTACTTTTTAATTGAAATATAGCTGACGTACAGTTTTATGTGAGTCTCAGATATACTACAAGACGATTTGACATTTGCACAGGTTATGAGGTGATCACCACTGTGCATCTAGTAACCGCTTGTCTCCATACAAAGTTACTATGTTATTGACCATATTTCTCATGCTATACAGTATATCCCCATGACTCATTTATTGTAATAACTAGAAATTTGTACCTCTTAATCTCCTTCACCTATTTTGCCCAAACCCTCTCATGGTGACCATCTATTTGTTCTCTGTATCTATGAGTCTGTTTCTGTTGTGTTTTGTTTATTTTGCTTTTTATATTCAACATATAAGTAAGATTATACAGTATTTGTCTTTATCTGACATATTTCACTTAGCCTAACACCAATTAGATACATCAATTTTGTTGCACATGGCAATATTCCTTTTTTATGACTGAGTAGTATTTCATTGGATATATATTGGGTTGGCCAAAAATTTTGTTCAAGTTTTTCTGTAACATCTTATGGATGAACTTTTTTGGCCAAGACAATACATACCGCATATTCTTTACCCATTTATCTGTTGGTGAACATTTAGGTTGTGTTCCTATCTTGGCTATTGCAAAGAATGCTAATGTGAACATTGACATGCATGTGTCTTTTCAAATTAGTGTTTTTGTTTTCTTCAGGAAAAACCCCAAAAATGAAATTGTTGGATCACATAGTAGTTCTACTTTTAATTTTTTGAGGAACTTCCATACAGTTTTTCATTGTGTCTGCATCAACGCAGTCCCATCAACAGTAAACAAGGCTTCTCTTTGCTCCATGTGCTTGACAATACGTGTTCTCTACGTTGTATTTTTGATGATAGTCATTCTGACCATGTGAAGTGTTTTTTCATTAGAACTTAACTGGTGATTAGCAATGTTGAGCATCTTCTCATGTGTCTGTTGACCAATCTGTATGTCTTCTCTGGAAAAATATATATTTAGCTCCTTGACCCATTTTAAATCAAATTACTTGGGGTTTTTTGTTGCTGAGTTTTGTGAGTTCTTTGTATATTTTGGAAATTAACCCTTTATCAAATATACCATTTGTAAATATCTTATTTCATTCATTAGGCTACATTTTCATTTTGTTGATAATTTTCTCTTCTGTACAAAAGTGTTTTAGTTTGATGTAGTCCAGTTGTTTATTTTTTTGGTTTTTTTTCCCTTGCCTGAAGAAAGAGATTTTATAAACATTGCTAATATCAATGATAAAGAGTGTATTCTCCAAAACATCTTCTAGAATTTTTATCATTACAGGTCTTACAATACATTTAACCCATTTTGAGTTTATTTTTGTGTATGTTGCAAGAAAGTAGCCCAATTTGATTCTTTGGCATGTAGCTGTTTAGTTTTCCCAACACCATGTACTGAAGAAACTGTCTTTTTTCCATTATATATTATTACATCCAGCATCATAGATTAACTGACCAATCGAGTAAGCATGGGTTTATTTCTAGACTCTCTTTTCTATTCCAGTGATCTGTGTCTGTTCATTAATGTCAGTACCATACCGGTTAGATTATTGTAGTTTTGAGTATCACTTGAAATCAGAGAATGTGATATTTCCATCTTTGTTCTTCTTTTTTGAGGTTGTTTGGCTATTTGAAGCCTTTTGTTTTTGTACCAATTTTATAATTACTTGTTCTACTTCTGTGAAAAATGCCATTGTTATTTTGATAGGGATTGCCTTGAATCTGTAGATTGCCTTGTGTAGTATGCGCTTTATAACCATATTAATTCTTCCAACCTATGAGCATAGTATCTTATATCAATATCTATAACGTATATAATATATACACATATATATGTATATATATGTATATTCCATTAAGGTCAGTGTTTCATTATTGGTCCTTTGAAATTACTGGGATGTTAAAGTCTCCTACTATCATTGTATTACTGTCAGTTTCTCCATTTATGTTAGTTAGTATTTGCTTTATGTATTTATGTGCTCTTATATTAGGTGCATATATATTTATATATTAAAATGATAAATTGTAATAGGATACTGCAATTGTTATACCTTCTTGTTGAATTGATTCCTTTATCATTGTGTAACATACTTCTTTGTCTTGTTATTGTCTTTATGTTAAAGCCTACTTTTCCTGGTATAAGTATTGCTAACCAACTTTCTTTTCATTTCCATTTGTATTGAATATTTTTTCACAGCTTTTCACTTTCAGTCCATGTGTGTCTTTAGGAGTAAAGTAAGTCTGATTTAGGCAGCATGTATATGAGTCAGGTTTTTGTATTCATGTAGGCCACTCTACGTCTTTTGATTGGAGCATTTAGCCCATTTAGGAGTAATTATTGATCTATATGTTCTTTTGACATCTTATTCATTGCTTTCTGGTTGTTTTTATAGATTTTCTTTTGCTTTCTTCCCTTGTGATTTGATTTCTATCTTTAGTGTTGTGTTTGGATTCATTTTCTTGTGTATGTGTGTATCTATTATAAAGGGTTTTGGTTTGTGATTACCATAAGGTCCCTATCTTATCTGTTTATCTGTCTGATTATAGTAAGTTAATAATCTTTTAAGTATGAATAGATTCTAACAGCCTTGAAGTTTTACTTCTCCCCCATGTTTAACATTTTTGACATCATGTTTTATATTATTTTGCTTTGTGTATCCCTTAACTACTTGTTAAGGGTATAGATGATTTTACTACTTTTTCTTTTAACCTTTCTATAACTACCCACTTTGATTATGCACATCTTCTAAAATATAATTATCAAAGAGTGTATGCAAAGTTAGAGAAAACAATAATATCAGAAAAATTTTGTCTTAAAATTTTGATAAAGTCTTTTAAGAAAGTCTCACATTGACTCTCAAACCATTGATTTTTATATCAGAATATCAGTTTGCCACTTTAACTTTTACCATACATAAAAAATAATCAAAAATTTATTGATTGGCCTATACTAATGTGACTGTTTATATTTACATTAAGCAGACTCTTTTACCAAGTTCTTTATATGCAAATTACCATTTGTCTCATGTCAAATTCATTAAAAAGTTAGAAGCAACAGAAATGTTATTAGAAATAATACATTTGAGTATGTAACTGCTTTCTGTCAACAAAGAACATTTTAAAATAAATTAACTGAAAAGCTATTATCTAATTTACTGTTTTCCCTTCTAGTATATTTTTATTTCAGTTATTGTATTCTTCAGCTCTGTTTGGTTCTTCTTTATATTTTCTGTTAAAATTCTCAGTTTGTTCTTTATTCTCCTGAGTAGTTCATTGAGCATATCCATGGCAATTACCTTGAAATCTTTCAGGTAGATGGCTTATCTCCATTTCATTTAGTTTAGTTTTGTTTTTTTCTGGGGTTTTGTATTATTCCTTTGTGCAAATCTCTGTTTATTACTATGTATTCGGTATGTCAGTTACATTTCCTGATGTCAGAGAAGTGATCTTATGTAAGAAACATTCTACAAGACCCAGAAGCACACTCCTCTCTATTCCTCAGAGCTATAATCTCTAGAGGTGTCACCTGTGTGGGCCTTTCTGTTGTGGTGAGGCCATAGCTACTGTGAGTGCATTGGTAGGCAGGGCTGCGCTGACTGGTTGGCTACCAGGCCCTGTCTCATGTAGTGGCTGCTGGCTCAGTGGTGAGCGGGGCCAAGCTAAGGTGCTGCTGACTGCATGACCTGGTGTGTCCTGGGATGTGTACCAGTACACTGGTGGTCAAGACTGACTCCTGTTGTTTCCTATGCAAATTGTGGGTTCCCTGGACTGGTGCCAGTTAGCTGCTGGTAAGGGTTGGGTCCCAGGGCAGCGGATGTGGGGCCTAGGGCTGGTTCCAGTCCACTGATGGGAGGGACTGGGTCCCAGCTTGGCAGGCAATGGGACCAAAGGGAGTTTGGGTCTGGTGCTGGCCTGACAGCAGACAGGTAAGTCCTTGACCCTTATAGGCTATAAGAAGGAGTTCAAAATGGTGCTTACCAGTATCAGTGTCCCTGTGGTAGGAGAAGCTCCCCCAAATGGAGCATCTATGTCCTCAAGGGGAGTCCCAGTTGCCACCTTTCTCTTCAGGAGGCTGTCTAAGATCAGCAAGTGGATTTGATTCAGGCTCCTTTCAAATTACTGCATTTATGCTGGTTATGAGTTTGTGAGATATTCTGTGAACTTTTAAAAGGCACAGTCTCTGTTTCCTGTAGCCCTCCAACTCTCCCATACTCAAGCTCTGGTTGCCTTCAAAGCTAGACGTTCTAGGGGCCTCTCTTCCTGGTATAGGACCCCTGGGCTGGGATGCCCAATGTGGGACTCAGATCCTTCACTCCTTAGGGAAAACCTCCACAATGGTGATTATTCTCCCATTTATGAGTCATCTACCCAACTACATGGATTTTGATTATACCATATCTCTGCCTCTCCTACCTATCCCATTGATATGGAAAATCTATTCTGCTAGTCTTCAGATTGCTCCCATTGATGGCTGCTCTGTAAACAGCTATAATTGTGATGTGTCCGTGGGAGAAGGTAAGCTCAGGGTTTCCTTACTCTGCTATCTTGGCCACACCTCCAGAAATAGTATTTTGTTTAACAATGCTCCAGATGTGTCTTCTCTTACATTTGGTAGACTTCCAGGGTGGGTTTCAGGGTGACCAGGAAGTGCAAGCAGAACAGGCAGGACAGTGGCCAGGAGGCTGTTGCAAATGTCCAGGACCTGCGGGAATAACACAGCCATATTCCAAAAGATCGGTGTTTAATTTTTAAGTTATGCTACACTTCTTTCAGAATAATTTTATCTAGCAATCTTGGGAAATGCTAGATATGAGGGCATGAAAAGTGAAGTCACTGCCTGCCCTGGAGGAGATAGATATATAGGGCAATAATGGCCTTGTTTTTTGGATCCAATTTATCACAGGCTGCATCACTACAGAATGTTCAGTGCGTGCATGCTCTGTTGCTCAGTAGTGTCTGACACTTTGTGACCCCACAGACTGTAGCCCATCAGGCTCCACTGTCCATTAGATATTCCAGGCAAGAATACTGGAGTGGGTTGCCCTTCCCTGTTCCATGGGATCTTTCTGACCCAGGGATTGAATCCACATCTCCTGTGTCTCTGCACTGGCACTCAGATTTTTTACCACTGATACACTTGGAAAGCCTGGAGAATGTTCAGTGCTAAGCCCCAATTCTGGAGACACTTTTAAAGACCAGAATCTGGATATAGATGGGTTGCCTGAAATGATTATCCTGGGCTCCTTTCAAGCACTAGGTTGGCAAGAAGGGTGGGTTAAGGCAGGTGTTTTAACTGATAGAGGATTAATGTCATTGAGGGAAAACATGTGAGCTGCACAGGCCCCTGAATGCACCAATTATCTGCTGAAGGCTGCTGCTGTGCTGACACCTGGAATCTCACACCTGACAGACCGTCTCTACTGTAAGACACACCCACTGAGACGTGAGCTCAGCAGGCACTCAACAGCCACCATAAACTTTTAAGTAATCTTTCAAAAAAATCTCTCTAGTTAAATAATCTTTACCCCTATATGAAAATAAAAAAAGAAATGGAGTGTGTACACACATGTATGTGTGTTTGTGTATTTGCGTGCAGATCTATCACTGATATTTATGCTGCAACACATAACGCAGAGTACAAGCCACTATATGATCATGGTAATGCTGCTACTGACAGAAGCAAACTTCACTTCATCACAAGAGACAGCACATAGGCACTTGCCTAACCAATCCCCACTGTGATATCGACTCCAGTTTTATCGGCTCCACAAAACTGACTTATGAAATGTAGTCATACTTTGTATATTCCTATTATTAATATCCTACATGGTCAGATTATATATATAAACATGTAGGGATAGAAGCACTTCATTTGTTGTTGTTCAGTCGCTTAGTTGTATCCAACTCTTTGTGACCCCATGTACTGTGGTATAGCAGTGTTCCCTGTCCTTCGCTATCTCCCAGAGTTTGCTAAAACTCATGGCCATTGAGTCTATGATGCCTCCCAACCATCTCATCCTCTGTCACTCTCTCCTCCTCTTGCCCTCAGTCTTTCCCAGCATCAGGGTCTTTTCCAATGAGTCGGCTCTTTGCATCAGGTAGCCAAAGTTTTGGAGCTTTAGCAACACTCCTTTCATTGAATATTCATGATTAATTTCCTTTAGGATTAACTGATTTGAACTTCCTGGAGTACAAGGGACTTTCAAGAGTCTTCTCCAGCACTGCAGTTTGAAAGCCTCAATTTTTGGTACTCAGCCTTTCTACGGCCCGACGCTCACATCTGTACATGACTACTGGAAAAACCATAGTTTTTAAGATATGGACTTTGTTGGCAAAGTGATGACTCTACTTTTAAATACACTGTCTAGGTTTGTCATAGCTTTCCTTCCAAGGAACAAATGTCTTTTTATCTTGTGGTGAAGTCACCTCCCATAGTGATTTTGGAGCCCAAGAAAATAAAATCTATCACTGTTTCCACTTTTCCCCTTCTATTTGCCATGAAGTGATGGGACCAGATGCCATGATCTTAGTTTTTTAAATGTTGAGTTTTAAGCCAGCTTCTTTGGTCTCCTCTTTCACCTTCACCAAGAGGCTCTTTGCTTTCAGCCATTAGAGTGGCATCATCTGCATACATCTGAGGCTGTTGATATTTCTGCCAGCAATCTTGATTCTAACTTGTGAGTCATCCAGCCCAATATTTCACATGATATGCTCTGCATGTAAGTTAAATAAGCAGGGTGACAAATACACAGCCTTGATGTACTCCTTTCCCATTTTTGAACCATCCAGTGTTCCATGTCCAGTTCTGTTACTTCTTGACCTACATACAGGTTTCAAAGGAAGCAGGCTCCTTTGTTTAGTTCCCACAATGTGGGAGACCCAGGTTCCATCCCTGGGCCAGGAAGATCCCCTGAAGAAGGGCATGGCAACCCACTCCAGTATTCTTGCCTGGAGAATCCCATAGACAGAGGAGCCTGGCAGGTTACAGTAGTCCATGGGGACACAAAGAATTGGACACAACTGAGTGACTATCACACTAGGGATATTAACAATTTGATCTCTGGTTTCTCTGCCTTGTATTAATCCAGCTTGTACATCTGGAAGCTCTTGGCTTATGTACTGTTGAAGCATAGCTTGAAGGATTTTGAGCATTACCTTGCTAGCATGAGAAATGAGGGTGATTTTACAGTAGTTTGAACATTCTTTGGCATTGCCTTTCTTTGGGATTGGAATGAAAACTGACCTTTTCCAGTCCTATGGCCACTGCTGAGTTTTCCAAATTTGCTGGCATGTTGAGTGCAGCACTTTAACAGCATTATCTTTTCAGATTTGTAATAGCTCGGCTGAAATTCCATCACCTCCACTAGCTTTGTTCATAGTGAGGCTTCCTAAGGCCCACTTGGCTTCATGCTCCAGGATGTTCTTCTCTAAGTGAGTGATCACACCATCGTGATTGTCGGGATCATTAAGACCTTCTTTGCATAGTTCTTTTGTGTATTTTTGCAACCTCTTCTTAATCTCTTCCATTTCGGTTAGACCCTTACTGTTTCTGTCATTTACGGTGCTCATCTTTGCATTAAATATTCCTTCGGTACCTCCAGTTTTCTTGAAGTGATCTCTAGTCTTTCCCATTGTATTGTTTTCCTCTATTTCTTTGCATTGTTCACTTAAGAAGACTTTCTTGTCTCTCCTTGCTATTCTGTAGAACTCTGCATTCATTGGGTATATTTCCCTTTCTGCTTTGCCTTTCATTTCTCTTCTTTTCTCAGTTCTTTGTAAGGCCTCTTCAGACAACCACTTTGCTTCCTTGCGTTTCTTTTTCTTGGGGATATTTTAGGTCACCACCTCCTATATAAAGTTATGAACCTCCATCCATAGTTCTTCAGGTGCTCTGTCGACTAGATCTAATCCCTTGAATCAATTCGTCACCACTTCTGTATAATCGTAGGGGTCTAATTGAGGTCATACCTGAAAGGTCTAGTGGTTTTCCCTACTTTCTTCAATTTAAGCATGAATTTTGCAATAAGGAGCTGATGATTGGAGCCACAGTCTGCTCCTCATCTTGTTTTTGCTGACTGTATAGAGGGGAGCATACTCAATTTTCATTTGCTTATATCAGCCATCACTAGGGGGAAAAAAACTGAAGGAGAGAGAATTTGTGAATGATTAGGAAATAGTTACTTTGTTCTCTTTTTAGCTGAGAAAAGTGTTACACTCCTTTCCCACCTTTCATTGATATGGAGTGCAGAGATGCTCACAGGTAGGAGGGCACATGGCCCCACACCCAGCCTGACTTCTTTCTGCATTTCAATGTCCTTTCTTCTGCCATCTTCTGAAACCAAGACAGGGAAAGAGGAGAAAATGGGGAAAGGTTGAGGTTTCACTGTTCTCATTCATAAAGGCCACAATTAAAGTCCATGGGTCACTGTCTCAGAAGCAGGAGGCCTGGAAGCAGCCCACAGGCTCTGTGCTCTCTTTGATCAGCCCTCACATTCCTCCAAATTGAAGAGGAAAAATGGAAACAGTGACTACTTTATTTTCTTGTACTCCACTGCAGATGGTGATTGCAGCCATGAAATTAAAAGACACTTGCTGTTTGGATGGAAAGCTATGACAAACCTAGACAGTATATTTAAAAGTAGAGGGATGGTATGGGGAGGGAGGTGGGAGGGGGGTTCAGGATTGGGAACATGTATACACCCGTGGCGGATTCATGTTGATGTATGGCAAAACCAATACAATATTATAAAGTAATTAGCCTCCAGTTAAAATAACTTAATTTAAATTAAATAAATAAATAAAAGCAGAGACATCATTTTGCCAACAAGGATCCAAATAGTCAAAGCTATGGTTTTTCTAGGAGTCATGTACAGATGTGAGATTTGGACCATAAGGATGGCTGAGAACCAAAGAATTGATGCTTTCAAACTGTAGTGCTAGAGAAGACTCTTGACAGTCTCTTGGATAGCAAGAAGCTCAAACCAGTCAATCCTAAAGGAAATCAACCCTGAATATTCACTGGGAGGATTAATGCTAAAGTTGACGCTCCAATACTTTGGCCACCTGATGTGAAGAGCTGACTTATTGGAAAAGAATCTGATGCTAGGAAAGATTGAGGGTAGGAGGAGAAGTGAGCGACAGAGGATAAGATGGTTGGATGGCATCACTGACTCAATGGCCATGAGTTTTAGCAAACTACAGGAGATAGTGAAGGACAGGGAACACTGGCGTGCTGCAGTCCATAGGATGAAAAATGCTGGACACGACTGAGCAACTGAACAACAACAGCAATGCACCCCTCCACGTGTGCTCTGGCTCTGTTCAGACCTATTCTCAATTGCCTCACTCCTGGAACTGAACCTCATCAGCTTGGTGTGGAACAAATGCTCCAACACCAGCAAAATCCTTTGAGTACCCTGATATCTTTGCACATCAATGATGATTTCTTGCATCTCTGATGTCAGTTCCCCCATTATTCTTACATGTGCTCAAAGGACTCCAACCAAATAACAAACTTTCTGTGATAATGCTTTACATCTTAATGCAGGTGGGATTTCTACAACGAGACAGAAAGAAACAACCAGAGCCAAGAGCCTCACAGAGTCACCCATTACACATAGAAAACTCAGGTGAAAGGACGGATTGGGAGCCCCAGTTGGGTCCAGGCTTCTTCAGGGGGAGGATGAAGCATCTGCTTAGCAGCCTGAGGCATGCATGAGTAGACTGTGCCCCTGGATGCTGGCAACAGATAAGGAACACGTGAGTTGAGACTCCAGTCAATTCTGTACCTTGGAATCAGTCATCATCCTCAGGAAGCAAAGAATTTCTGGATCACATTGGCAAACAGATCAATACAGAGCTCCTCTCTTGTAGAGGTGACAGAAGGGGTAGGGAGCTCCCAGCTGTCTGCTGCTTCAGTGCAGGCAAAGCGGCTCTGAAGTTCTGATGCCCTGACTATGCAGTGCATGCAGCGCTTGCTTCTTTGAAAGGGCCTGAGGATCACATTGCTCCCGTGTCACTTATAATATACCAGAGTCCAGATTCCAAGACGTCCCTCAGGGCTGTGTTCACCCAGTTCCCCATGAGCAGGCAACAAAAGTTGCAGGAAGCAGGTCCACTGTCTGTTTACAAAATAGTCTGATTGAAGACCTGCTTCTATTTCCATATTAAGAAAGTTACCTGCTTACATCCAGGAGGAGGATCGGCTTACACAGCTATAATCTTTATCCACAGAAAAAAAAAACAAAGCCACCAGTGTCCAGTGTACCATCAGTTAAGAGTAGAACCAACACTGCAACTCAGGGCTGACTGACTTACCAAGTATGCCCTAGTTTCCCTCTAGAAGAGCAGGAATAATAATACCTGTTTTCTCCTGGATACAACAACATGAGATGTGATCAGAAGCGTTTGTAGCTCTTCAGAAGAAAAATTACACAGTGCTACACCTGTCCTCAACCTGGTACTTAGAGACTAACTTATCTGCATCTGAAAGCTCCACACAATTTAGGAGGCCAAATCACCAGTCTTACTTAAGCAATTTAGATAAACCTCTATTTAAGAGTTTAAAAATAAGGTGAAAAAGTCTTTTTTTTTAAATTTTATTTTATTTTTAAACTTTACAATAAGACTTGAATAACTTAACTGGGTATGTATCTGCATCTGTGTCATGTGTGACTCCGTATGTGCATACATGCATACTCGTGTGTGCAGACATATGTATATCTGTACATATATGTATGTGTTCCTGTGTGGGAATTTGTGTATCTTTGTGCATGAGTATATGTGTGGGTGAATATGTGTCTTAGTGTATGAATATGTGTCTGAGTGCCTGTGTGTGTATTTAGTCTAATAGTAGTCATTTATGGTCCAGTTTCCTTACCTGTTCAAAGCAAGCACTACCTTCCAAGTCATCCGCTGAGACCTGATAATCTATTGACTCCAATAGATATCTCTCTCTGCATTTTCTTTTGTTTTGAGGAGATATCTTCAGCTTTCTTCCTATTCCTTTTATTTATTTTTTAATTGAAGTATAGGTAATACAATGTTGTATTAGTTCTAGGTATACAGCATGGTAATTCAGTTTTATATATACACACACATATGTATATATATGTATTTTTTTCAGATTCTTTTCCATTATTAGCGATTACAAGATATTAAGTATAGTTCCCTGTGCTATAGAGTAGGTCTTTGTTGTTTATATATTTTATGTATAGCAGTGTGTATATGTTAATTCCAAACATATATGGAATTAATATGCTAGTTTATCCCTCCCCCAAACCCTTTCCCCTTTGGCTAAACATAAACTTGTTTTCTATGTCTGTGAGTCTATTTGTGTTTTGTGAGTTCATTTTTATCATATTTTAGATTCCAAATTTAAGCGATGCATGATATTTGTCATTCACTGTCTGACTTCTTTTAATATGCTAATCTATACATCCATTCATGTTCTGCAAATGATATTATTTTATTCTTTGTCATGGCTGAATAATATACACACACACTGAAATATTATTCAGCCATGACAAAGAATAAAATAATGTCATTTGCAGAACATGAATGGATGTACAGATTAGCATATTAAAAGAAGTCAGACAATATATCGGAGAAGGCAATGGCAACCCACTCCAGTATTCTTGCCTGGAAAATCCCATGGATGGAAGAGCCTGGTAGGCTGCAGTCTATGGGGTCTCTAAGAGTTGGACACGACTGGGCGACTTCACTTTCACTTTTCACTTTCATGCATTGGAGGAGGAAATGGCAACCCACTCCAGTGTTCTTGCCTGGAGAATCCCAGGGACGGTGGGGCCTGGTGAGCTGCCATCTATGGAGTCACACAGAGTCGGACACGACTGAAGCGACTTAGCAGCAGCATGTATATATATGTGTGTGTGTGTGTCTCACATCTTTATCCATTCAACACTTTATAAACATCTAGGTTGCTTCCATGTCTTGGCTGTTAGTGCTTGAATGTATATTAGGGGGCATGTTTCTTTTTGAATTAGAGTTTTCTCTGGATTTTTAAAAACATTTTAATTTCCTTATTATACTTAAAATGTGCAAGAACATTTTATTTTTTCTGCTTTATTGAGGTATAATTGACAAATAAGAATGTAAGAAATTTAAAGTACACTTCCCAAGATTTGATATCTGTATACATTATTAAAGGATTTAGTTAGCTAACACATCCATTACTTTATGCATTTATATTGCCAACATCTGCTGGATCATGGAAAAAGCAAGAGAGTTCCAGAAAAACATCTATTTCTGCTTTACTGACTATGCCAAAGCCTTTGACTGTGTGGATCACAGTAAACTGTGGAAAATTCTGAAAGAGATGGGAATACCAGACCACCTGACCTGCCTCTTGAGAAACCTGTATGCAGGTCAGGAAGCAACAGAACTGGACATGGAACAACAGACTGGTTCCAAATAGAAAAAGGAGTACGTTAAGGCTGTATATTGTCACCCTGCTTATTTAACTTATATGCAGAGTACATCATGAGAAACGCTGGACTGGAGGAAGCACAAGCTGGAGTCAAGATTGCTGGGAGAAATATCAGTCACCTCAGATACGCAGATGACACCACCCTTATGGCAGAAAGTGAAGAGGAACTAAAAAGCCTCTTGATGAAAGTGAAAGAGGAGAGTGAAAAAGTTTGCTTAAAACTCAACATTCAGAAAAACTAAGATCATGGCATCTGGTCCCATCACTTCATGGCAAGTCAATGGGGAAATAATGGAAACATTGAGAGACTTTATTTTGGGGGGCTCCAAAAATCACTGCAGATGGTTACTGCAGCTATGAAATTAAAAGACACTTGCTCCTTGGAAGAAAAGCTATGACCAACCTAGATAGCATATTAAAGAACAGAGACATTACTTTACCAACAAAGGTCCATCTAGTCAAAGCTACGGTTTTTCCAGTGGTCATGTATGGATGTGAGTTGGACTATAAAGAAAGCTGAGTGCCGAAGAATTGATGCTTCTAAACTGTGGTGTTGGAGAAGACTCTTGAGAGTCCCTTGGACTGCAAGGAGATCCAACCAGTACATCCTAAAGGAAATTAGTCCTGAATATTCATTGGAAGGACTGATGCTGAAGCTGAAAGGTCAATACTTTGGCCACCTAATGTGAAGAGCTGACTCACTAGAAAAGACTCGGATGCTGGGAAAGATTGAAGGCGGGAGGAGAAAGGGATGACAGAGGATGAGATGGTTGGATGGCATCATTGACATGATGGACATGAGTTTGAGTAGGCTCCAGGACTTGGTAATGGACAGGGAAGTCTGGCGTGCTGCAGTCCATGAGGTCACAAAGAGTCGGACATGACTGAGCAACTGAATTGAACTGATGTGTATATCCAGCCCCTAGCAAACACTTCTGCTCTCTATTTCTATAAATTTGACTTTTTTTATATTCTGCATGTAAATGACATTATACAATATTTGTCTTCCTTTGTCTGGCTTATTTCATTTAATATAATGCCATCAAGTTCCATTCATGCCATTGCAAAAGCAAGATTAATTTCTTTCTGAATAATGTTTCATTATATATGCTTGTGTGTGTATGTCTTTGTATGTATGTAATATTTTCTTCATTTGCTAACGGTCACAGGTTGTTTCCAATTCTTGACTATTGTGAATGATGTTGCAGTGAACATGGGGTGCATATATGTTTTCGAGTTAGTGTTTTTCTTTTCTTTGGGTAAATACCCAGAAGTGTGATTGTTGGATTATATGATAGTTATCATCTAATTTTTTGATGACTCTCTACTGCTTTCCATTGTGGCTACATCAATTTACATTCCCACCCATAGTGCATCAGGGTTCTCTTTACATCTCAAGGAAAAAGAAATTATGCCCAAAGTTTGTAGAAGAAATAAAAGAAATAACAAAGATGAGAGTGGAAATAAATAGAAACTAAAAAAAAGACAATAGAAACGATCAATGAAAATAAGAGCTGCTTTTTTGAAAAAATAAAATAGGCCAGCTTTAGCTATTCTTACCAAGAAAAGGAGAGGGAATTCAAACAAATAAAATTATAGAATCTGGTAGATCCCTTTGCAGCTTTTTGTGCTTTATGCAGAAACACCTTTTATTATTGATGATGCTGAGTTAGTTCTACATGGTGTTTAGAACATAGATCTTCAATGGGAAGCTCCCCACTCCCTCCATTCTCTCTCCTGCAGGTAGCACAGGTGAGCATCTTGGAGCAGAATTACTGGAAGCTTCACAAGTGCTTGGCTCTTCACAAATGTTGCCAGTCCACTAGTCTGCTATGGCCCCACACCCTGGCCATTCTGCTTCATTCTCCAGTTACAGTGATTGAAAACAGAGACATCGGCCGGTGAGGGTTTCTCACTCTGACCTTTAAATCTTCCCTAAAGCCCAGCTGGGAACAGTGACCTGGAGGACATGGGTGAGAGTTCTCCAGTTAAAATAATCAAATTCTGGGGCCTGAATACACCACTCTCCTTATAGCCTTACAGCACTATAGTAAGAGAAATGCAATTACACTTGAAAATTGAGTGTTGCTTTACGTCAACAAGATACGTGGGATTAACTGAGTCCTTACAAACAGATGCCATTTTGGATTGCAGAAGCTAAGTTAAACCTTTTAAATGAAAGTCAACCTTTATTAAAAGTGGATAAGGGTGGGATTATTGAATTTTAAAGCAACTGATAGGGATTTTTCAGAAAAGATGTATGAAGGCTATTCTTTGTGATATACAGTTCTTGAAGATGAGTCCAAGAAACTTTATTCTTCACGATTAACTAAGAGGGTGTCAAATAATTGTCATAGAAGGGATTTGTTTAAAACACAAAGGTTGCTCAAATGAATAAACAGCCATAGCTGACTGACCTTTAGTAATCCATGAAATGAAGACAAGCATTAACACAGATTGGGCTTCCCTGGTGGCTCAGATGGTAAGGAATTTGCTGCAATGCAGGAGACCCAGGTTCCATCCCTGAGTCAGGAAGGTCTCCCGGAGAAGGGAATGGCTACCCACTCCAGGATTCTTGCCTGGAGAATTCCATGGACAGAAGAGCCTGGCAGGCTACAGTCCATGGGGTTGCAAAGAGTCAGACATGACTGAGCAACTAACGCTTTCACTAATACAGATGATGGAACAACAGTAACCATCTTTCTTCATGTAACAGTTTAAAATAAAAATGCTTAATAAGCTAATATTATAAAACTTATAGTTTCAGATATTTAGACAACTGCATATTTTATTTCAACCTGCTTGTTTGACTTGCCTTTAAAACTGCATTTTAAAGATGGGCATTTTAAAGGCACACAACGTGCTGGAGTAAGGAGGAACTTGAAAGTCTGAACACCTGTGTTGTGAACCTGAAAGCCAAGTGTCCTTAACTACCTGTGACACTGAGCAAATCACGTCACTTCTCTGAGAATCAGAACCCTCCTCAATACACAAAAATATCACTATGACACTGATGTACCCCTCCCTCCAGGTCCCATTGACTTTCCAGTGATCCAGTGAGATAAGGCATGTGAAAATATTGTGTTGTGACTATTATTAGTTGTGATGCTATTAGTCATGGTAATGTTAATAATTACATTTTAAACGTGATATATTTAACTCCCATCAAAAACATCCAATCTCTGTGGTAAACACAGACATGCTAATGTCCCACCTTGCTAGCCCTGAAATGAAAACAAAACAAAGCCTGCATTTAGCTCTAAGGTAACCACCTTCACTGGGAGCACTTGACATGTTGACAACAATCAGTTCAGTGAGTTTACAGGAGGAAAAAAAAAAAAATCAGTCATGCTGTTTGGATTTACCATAAAGTAGCAGGTTGTTTATCTGACTACATACTTTCTGACATTGCAAAGGCACAAGTCTGGAAAATGTCTTCCTTTTAAAAATTCTTAAAGATCTGTATTAAAGTATTTATTCAATGTATAGACTTAAATGAGGAGAAATTAATGTTAATAAATTAACATTATTGCAACTTAATGCAATAAAACTGAGTTGTATGATATAAAGTTGCCTGGAGGTTTTGATTCTTTTGATCACCTCCTGATGTTCTCTGTTCCTTTTGAACTTTGTGAATTTTTGCAGGTTTCAACAGCTTAGGTGGGCATCAGAAGTGCCATCCAGCAGTGGGACTTGAGATGCCCACTGGGAAGGACAACAAAGCAGAACTAAGTGTGCTTTTCAAGGATATAATATTTCCCATTATGAAGATCCAGCAAAAGATATGAGATAGTAGCTGTTGACAATGGAGAAGGCAATGGCACCCCACTCCAGTACTCTTGCCTGGAAAATCCCATGGACGGAGGAGCCTGGTAGGCCTGCAGTCCATCGGTCTCAAAGAGTCAGACACGACTGAGCGACTTCACTTTCACTTTCATGCACTGGAGAAGGAAATGGCAACCCACTCCAGCGTTCTTGCCTGGAGAATCCCAGGGACGGGGGAGCCTGGTGGGCTGCCGTCTATGGGGTCGCACAGGGTCAGACACGACTGAAGCGACTTAGCAGCAGCAGCAGCAGCTGTTGACAAAGGAGATATGAAGAGGGAGGGTTTTCTCTTTTAACCCAGAAGTCATCCACTCTTCTAACCCAGGAGGGTGAATGTCCTTTCTATAGGCTGACAATTGTTTCATGTTAGCAGTTTTACTTGTTCATAAGCTTTATACACTGTCTAAGAGGCTGGGTCTTCCAGGCTATGTGGGGCCATGTACTGAGGCCCAGGGGATCATGTGACTTAGAAGCCTGAGGGTAAGGATCCAGGATCCATTTACCACTTCTTGGCCCAGCCCAGCTACGCTAAGTCTGACTGTGCATAATCAAATTCAGTCAACACAATGTCGAGATTTGAATTTTAATAAGAGACAAAAATATACAAAGACAAGGAAACCCTAGGAGACCTGAGTCATATAGACTCAGAAAGAAACTGGCAAGTGTGGTAAAAGGTCAGGGCTTACTGTGTAACTTTGCTCTAAAGCCACTTCTCCCTGGAGCAGGCCACAGAATCAAGGACTGTTGTCCATATTCAGACATTCAGACGTTGCATTCTCCAGCATCAGCATCTCACCTGAAGAAGTCCAGGCGGAACTGGGCCCCTGGCTGCTGGATCCCTGGAGTTCTCACACTGTGTGTCAGGGGCGCTTCAAGGAGAATATTGGCAGCCCTACTTAGTGCCATGGAGGGCTACATGAACAGGCAACTTGGATCCTGCTGCCAAATGGCCCATTGCCCAGCCTGACAGCAACCTGTATCCCTCAGAGAAAAATCAATGCATGTCTTGATTAGTTTAAAATCTGGTCTGAGGAATGGTATGGGGAGGGAGGAGGGAGGAGGGTTCAGGATGGGGAACACAGGTTTACCTGTGGCGGATTCATTTTGATATTTGGCAAAACTAATACAATATTGTAATGTTTAAAAAATAAAATAAAATTTTAAAAAAATAAAGGAATGTTTACCAGAAAAAAAAAAAAAATCTGGTCTAACTGAGCAAAAAGCAGCCTCCCATTGGTCCTGGAGAAAGCTTTCATGATGGAGAATTGCATAATGATATTGGGCAACCCAGCAGTGATGTCACAGTGAGGCTCAGAGGCCAGCATCATGGGGAAGGAACTGGGCTAGCCAAAATCAGGATATAACCCATAGTCAAGGTGCAGTTGCTCACTCATGACAATTTCCCTTTACCTGATGCTTAAAATTCTCCAACCCAGGCTCCAGCAATATGTGAACCATGAACTTCCTGATGCTCAAGCTGGTTTTAGAAAAGGTAGAGGAACCAGAGATCAAATTGCCAATATCCGCTGGATCATTGAAAAAGCAAGAAAGTTCCAGAAAAACATCTATTTCTGCTTTATTGACTATGCCAAAGTCTTTGACTGTGTGGATCACAATAAACTGTGGAAAATTCTGAAAGAGATGGGAATACCAGACCACCTGACCTGCCTCTTGAGAAACCTGTATACAAGTCAGGAAGCAACAGTTAGAACTGGACATGGAAAAACAGACTGGTTCCAAATAGGAAAAGGAGTATGTCAAGGCTGTATATTGTCTCCCTGCTTATTTAACTTACATGTAGAGTACATCATGAGAAACACTGGACTGGAGGAAGCACAAACTGGAATCAAGATTGCCGGGAGAAATATCAATCACCTCAGATATGCAGATGACATCACCCTTATGGGAGAAAGTGAAGAGGAACTAAAGAGCCTCTTGATGAAAGTGAAAGAGAAGAGTGAAAAAGTTGGCTTAAAGCTCAATATTCAGAAAACGAAGATTATGGCATCAGGTCCCATCACTTCATGGCAGATAGATGGGGAAACATTGGAAACAGTGTCAGACTTTATTTTTATGGGGTCCAAAATCACTGCAGATGGTGATTGCAGCCATGAAATTAAAAGACACTTACTCCTTGGAATGAAAGTTATGACCAATCTAGATAGCATATTCAAAAGCAGAGACACTTTGCCAACAAAGGTCCGTCTAGCCAAGGCTATGGTTTATTCAGTGGTCATGCATGGATGTGAGAGTTGGACTATAAAGAAAGCTGAGTGCAGAAGAATTGATGCTTTTTTTTTTAAATTTTATTTTATTTTTAAACTTTACATAATTGTATTAGTTTTGAATTGATGCTTTTGAACTGTGGTGTTGGAGAAGACTCTTGAGAGTCCCTTGGACTGCAAGGAGATCCAACCAGTCCATCCAAAAGGAAATCAGTTGTGAATATTTATTGGAAAGACTGATGCTGAAGCTGAAACTCCAATACTTTGGCCACCTCATGCGAAGAGCTGACTCATTGGAAAAAACTCTGATGCTGGGAGGGATTGGGGGCAGGAGGAAAAGGGGACGACAGAGGATGAGATGGCTGGATGGCATAATTGACTCAATGGACATGGGTTTGGGTGGACTCTGGGAGTTGGTGATGGACAGGGAGACCTGGCGTGCTATGGTTCATGGGGTCGCAAAGAGTCAGACAGGACTGAGCGACTGAACTGAACTAAACAGATGCCCTCTCCCTATCTTGCTTACACTACAGCTTTCAGTGGATCCCCTTTGTATTTTCATGGGTAACTGAGATGGTATCGGGTTGGCCAAAAAGTTTGTTTGCGTTTACCATCTTATGGGAAAAACTTGAATGAAATTTTTGGCCAAACCAATAGATTTGTTTGTATGAGTTAGCTTTAGATTTTTATATTTTGGATAAGCAAGACTTTCTTTGCTCTTCTGCCCAAACAAAAACTGAGTCTTCATATATGAAAAGGTGTATTCCTGAAAAGGAATCACATGAAAAGGAAAGATTTTCAATCATATGAAATTTTCAATCACAGGCAAAGGAAAGATTATTTTGAATAATATTGGCTGACCTTTCACAGGGACTTGGCGTAATGCCCCAGGAACTTTCAGTCCTAATCAGGTTGCTTAGTTAGCTTTCTGCCTGTTGAATTTTCTTGAAGCAGGGCATCCCTGGAACATAACACTCTGAACTGTCAGTGACCTGCTTTAACAGCTCTTCTCAGTGATGCAGCAGAGAAAAGGCAAATGAACCAAAGCTGTTTCCAGGAGCCAGATGTCTCCTCACATTGGAGATCCCAAGGAAGGGCAGGCCTGGGGAGGGCAAGGCCAGTTGTATGAAGCAACATGGCCTCGACAACCCCAAACAGACTTGCAACTAAACTACACAAACACTGACCCGCATGGCAGAAAGGAGATTTCTATCTCCTATGAAAACAGGCAAACAGCCAATCACCCTCTGAGCTTTCTGTTTGCAAGACTGCCATCCCAGCAGGTGGCTAATTGGCACTTGGTGGCAATTCTCAGCATTCAGCTCACCATAACACCAAGAATCCCACTCCTGGCTTAGGAGGGTGGTAACCCAAGGGGAGGCTGAACGCCCAGAAAGGGAAGAGAATACCTTTGGACTCCTTCTCACCTCAGAGGAGTGTCACTAGGTGTACTCCCTATGGTGGTTTTCATTGTTATTAAAAGAAAATAATGATTAAACATAAAAATAAAAACAAAGCCAGCAGCACCTCAGCTGTTGCCACAGCATTTCCTACAGACATGCAATGTTACTAACCCAGCACAGTTTGCCCCATGGTTCTTTCATTGTGTGGATATTTAACAAATATTTACTACATGCCATGGAGACACAGATAACAAGACATGCTGTTCCTCCTCTGAGGAGCATGCAGTCTCATGAGAAGATGGACATTGAACACTTTCAACACAGTGTCAATGTGTTGTAATAAACACAAGGACCATGGGAATGCAGGGAGAGCAGGAGTGTTAGGAACACTGTCCAGGGGCTGTGAGAGCACACATAGGCTTGAGGAGAGACAAGGGGTCCCAAAAGCAGTAATGCCGCAAACGCATGGAGTGGCTTGGGAACTATGGTCCTGGCATGTTTCAGAACCAGGGCATAAAGGTGGCTGGGAGGTGGGAAGGTGTGGAAGGCAAGTAGACGTGGGCCCTGACAATGGCAGTTATGCAAAGGCCTTGAGCAGGCAATGCCAGCACCATCATCCCAGCCAGCGTCTGGAAGAGGTGCAGGCAGCTACAGAGGAGGCAGAGCGCCCAGAAAGGAAGTTAGTCTGAATGAGAAAGGAAAGGTTTGGACTAGGGCCCTCATTCTGTCCAGAACTGCCCTGATTGCCAGACAGAGTGCATAAGACATATCTTTAATTGCACATTTTCTAGAAGCCACATTTAAAATGCACAAGGAAACATGTGGAATTCGTTTTTATAATAAAAGGCATTTTACCTAATATAGCCAGGGTATTATTATTTCAGCATATAACCAGTACCAAAAACACACGAATGAATTTTTTTCATTATTTTTCTTACACTGTCCTCAAAACCTGTATGTATGTATTTTACACATACAATATATCTTTGTGGGACCAAACATAATTCAAGTGCTCAGTAACCACATGTGACTGGTGGCAGCTTTGTGGGCCAGTTCTGGACACTCCAATGTGCGTCAGAGATTCCCTATTTGGGCCACAATTGCTCTGAGTGGCAAGATTGCTGATACTTCTTTCTCACAAGATATATTAAAATGAAACAATTTCCATCGGCAAAAGGCATATAGTACTCCAAGACTTCCAAGGCAAGCCACAGGACTAGATTGATGGGAAAAGTTGTGTTAAAATAAGCATGCACTCCATAATTCTCTTTGATTTCCAAAGCTTAGGGGAGAGAGGGTGCCTAGGACAATTTGCATTTTAATAAACACTGCCTCTTGCAAAATGATTCTCAACGTTCTTAATGAATGCTTCCCAATAACAATAATTAACATCAGAAGATGCTGTGCCAGCATTCAGTAATGAATGCCCTCCCAGGCAGACCCTGTTTGATTGACTTACAGCAAAGCTTTTAAGTAACTCAACTGGCACGGGGCCAGTCAGGGAGTTGGGTTTATGTAACTTGTTTCACAGAAGAAAAGCAGCTTAAGTAACTTCATATCTAGTCACAAGTGGGATAGGTATTAGAAGCAAGACTACAGCACAGGAAATCTGTAGCAGTGTTTTCAGTACTTAAGATCTCAGGAGGGGCACTTAGGTGTCCTTTATAAAAGTGCTAAGCAGGCAATGGGGACACTAATAGCCTCACATGGGTGTGTTGGCTCTACCATATCAGCTCCCCTGTCCCATGACTAATGCTCCACCCAGCTCAGGACACGTAAGTTTAGTTGAGGATTTGGCCATATCCAAGGGGTTCCTCAATACTTGCTACAACTCATCCCCTCAAAGCTTGGACCTGGCTTGCAGAATTCCCATCTGAAGATCCCTAAGGTCCTTGGCTCCTTTCCAATACCCAGTTTGGACAACAGTGTGGTGGGATTTACATGTACGTGATAACCTTCTTACACATGCTGCCATGGCCCTGCTGTAACTTCAGAATTAAGTCATGAAAGAAGCTTACTCTTATTGACTTAACACATATGTGCCAAGCACCGAACAAAATGTTTTGTATGAATGAACTCAGTAGATCTTCTCTACAACCCCATGAAATCAATGTCTTCATTATCTGCATCATATAGAAGGGAAATCAAGGAAGATGTGTAACTCACTCTGGTAGTTCAATAAAACATGCTGAAGCTGGTCCATTTCAAGGGAAGATGTTTTAAGGTCCACTTCATTTAGCTGTGGTGAATTTCTTATCTTGTATAGTAATGGGAAACATACATTGTGGTGGACAGAATTCTAAAATGATCCCTAAGATTATCACTCCATCTTATGTACTTTCTGAATAATTCCCTTCATGTGAGTGAGGGCAGAACTTCTAAATATGATGGGGCATCATTCTCATGACTGGATTCCAATCAGTTGACTCTGATTTGTTCAAGAGGGAAATTATTCAGGTGGACCTGACCTAAAGTTAAAGCTTGAGCTCAGGTGGGCTTCCCTCATAGCTTAGTTGGTAAAGAATCTGCCTGCAATGTAGGAGACCCCAGTTTGATTTCTGGGTCAGGAAGATACCCTGGAGAAGGGATAGGCTACCCACTCCAGTATTCTTGGGCTTCCCTTGTGGCTCAGCTGGTAAAGAATCTGCCTGCAATGTGGGAGACTTGGGTTCAGTCCCTGGGTTGGGAAGATCCCCTGGATAAGGGAAAGGCTATCACTCCAGTTTTCTGGCCTGGAGAATTCCATGGACTGTATAGTCCATGGGACCGCAAAGAGTCGGACACGACTGAGCAAATTTCACTTTCCAGTATAATAATGAAAATGAATGGTGGGAGAGTTCACCCTTGCCTTGTTCTTGATCTTAGGAAAGATTGATGTTTCTCCACCATTAAGCATGATATTAAGTGTAGGTTTTCTATAGGTAATGAAGATGTTTCCCCTTTGTTAATATGCTGAGAGTTTTTGGCGTGAATGGATATTGAATTTTGTCGATTGATTTTTCTTTATATACTGATGTGATTGTGTCATTTTTCTTCTTTAGTTTTTGATGCAATGGATTGCATTAATTGATTTTCAGCTGTTGAAACAGGTTTGCATACATGGAGTAAATTTCATTTTGTCATGGTACATAATTCTCCTTATACATTGTTGGATTCAAGTTGCCTACATTTGTTGAAAATTTTTGCATCTATGTTCATAAGAGACAGTGGTCTGCAGTCTTCTTTTCTTGCCATGTCTGGTTTTGGGAGTAATGCTGGTCTCAAAGAATAAGACATATTACTTTTCCTTCTAGCTTCTGAAAGAGATTGTAGAGAAATAATTTAATTTCTTCCTTAAATGTTTAGTAGAGATCACAGGTAAGCTCACACGGGCCTACTGTTTTCTGTTTAGGAAGGTTATTAACAGCAGATTCAATTTCATTAATAGATATAGGAACTCTTTAAATTGTCTATTTCTTCATATGTAAGTGTGTTAAATTGCATCATTCATGGAATTGGTCCATTTCATCAAGGTTATTCAATTTGTGGACACAGAGTTGCTCATAATGCTCTTTCATTATCCTTTTAAAGTCTATGGTATTCTAATAATTCTTGATAATAGTAATTTATCTCCATTTTTTTTTTGGCTTTATAAATTTCATTGATCTTTTCAAAGAACCATCTGTTGAATTTTGCTGATTTTCTCAACTGATTTCTTGTTTTCAATTTTGTTGATTTCTCCTCTCATTTTTGTTATTTTTTTGAAATTCTGCTTACTTTGAATTTGGGCTTCCCTAATAGCTCAGTTCGGAGAAGGCAATGGCACCCCACTCCAGTACTCTTGCCTGGAAAATCCCATGGACAGAGGAGCCTAGTAGGTTGCAGTCCATGGGGTAGCTAAGAGTCTGACATGACTGAGCGACTTCACTTTCACTTTTCACTTTCATGCATTGAAGGAAATGGCAACCCACTCCAGTGTTCTTGCCTGGAGAATCCTAGGGACGGGAGAGCCTGGTGGGCTGCCGTCTATGGGGTCACACAGAGTCAGACACGACTAAAGTGACTTAGCATAGCATAGCATAGCAATAGCTCAGTTGGTAAAGAAACCATCTGCAATGCAGGAGATCCTGGTTCAATTCCTGGGTCAGGAAGATCTTGGGCTTCCCTTGTGGCTCAACTGGTAAAGAATCTACCTGCAAAATGGAAAACCTGGTTTTGATCCCTGGATTGGGAAGATACCCTGGAAAAGGGAAAGGCTACCCACTCCAGTATTCTGGCCTGGAGAATTCCAAGGGGTTGCAAAGAATTGCATACCACTGAATCACTTTCACTTTGAATTTAATTTTTTCTTCTTTTTCTAGTTTCCTAAAGTGGAAGCTTAGGTTGTTAATTTTAGAACTTCTTTTCTAATATATGCATTCAATGTTATAAATTTCTCTATTAGGTACTGCTTTTGCTACGTCCGACAAGCTTTAATAAGTTATATTTTATTTTCATTTAGTCAAAATATTTTTTAAATTCCTGAAGTTTTTTGATCTATATTTTATTTAGAAGTATGTTGTTTAATCTCATCATATTATTGAATCTCCAGCTATTTTTCTGTTACTATTTTCCAATTTAATGCCATTATAGTCTGAGAGCATACACTGCATGATATCTATTCATTTAAATCTGTTCAGGCATGTTTTATGGCCCAGATTGTGGTCTATCTTGGTGAATGTTCAATGTAAGCTTGAGTGGAATGTGTAATTTGCCATTATGGTCTAGAGTAACTGATGTCTTCTTGCTATATTAACTCTATTATGTAATGCCCCTCTTTATTTCTGATAACTTTCCTTGCTCTGAAGTATGCTCTGTCTGAAATTAATGCAGGCACTTACATTTTTTTTTTTTTTACAATGTTGTGTTCGTTTCTGCCATAACAGCAATGTGAATCAGCCATAATTATACACACATCCCCTCCCTCCTGAGCCTCTGTCCCTTCTCCCCATCCCACCCGTCTAGGTCATCACAGAGTGCCAGACTGAGCTCCCTGTTGATACAGCAACTTCTCACCATCCATTTTATACCTATCAGTGGGTAAAGAATCTTCCTGCAATGTAGGAGACACAGGAGAGACAGATTTGATCCCTGGGTTGGGAAGATCCCTAGGAGAAGGAAATAACAACCCACTTCAGCGTTCTTGTCTGGGCAATCCCATGGACAGAGGAGCCTGATGGGCTATAGTCCAGTGGGTTATAAAGAGTCAGACACAACTGAGTGACTAAACACACACACAGTGTTATATATATTGAAGCTCTTTTCTCCATTTGTCCCTCTCTTTCCCACCAGGGGCAGTTTGGGCCCCCAGAGCAGGCAAGTCAGCTAGGCCAAAGCAGGAGGGAACCTCAGGGATCAGAAGATCCATTCAGGAAGCCCCTCAGGTTACCCTTACACTTGGCCTTGGGGAGCCTCCTGGGGCCCCTGGGACCTGGGCCTCCAACCTCCAGAAGCCTTTCTAACCTTCGCCCTAGCCCTCTGCCCTCCAGGGCACCGTCCACTCTTCAGTGACCTCATGCTTTTTTTAGATCAGTATTAACAGTGATACGTCTTCCTCCAGGGGCTTCCCTCATAGCTCAGTTGGTAAAGAATCTGCTGCAATGCAGGAGACTCCGGTTCGATTCCTGGGTTGGGAAGATCTGCTTAAGAAGGGATAGGCTACCCACTCTGGTATTCTTGGGCTTCCCTTGTGGCTCAGCTGGTAAAGAATCCACCTGCAATGTGGGAGACCTGGGTTTGATCCCTGGATTGGGAAGATCCCTGGAGAAAGGAAAGGCTGCCCAAACCAGTATTCTGGACTGGAGAATTCCATGGACTGTATAGACTATGGGTTCTCAAAGAGTCGGACATGACTGAGCAACTTTCACTCACTCATCTTCCTCCATTTATTTGCTTTTAATCCATATGTGTCTTTACCTTTAAAGTGGATTTCTTATAGACCTGATGGATAATTAGGTCATGTATTTTGATCCACTCTGACAATTTCTGGTTTTTAATTGGTGCATTTCAATAATTGAAATTCAAAGTTACTATTGATATAGTCAGAGTAATAGCTACTATATTTATTACTGTCGTCTATTTTTTGCCTGTTCCTTGTTCCTATTTTTGTCTTCCACTCATTTTCTTCCTTTTTAATTGAGCATTTTGCATGATTCCATTTTTTTCTCATTTCTGAACATATCAGTTATACTTTTTTTAAGCTTCTTTTAGTGGCTGCTCTAGAGATTGCAATATATTTTTAAAGCTAATCTAAGTCTAGTTTCACTTCACGGGTAATGTATAACAACAAAATAACCTTAATTCCTTTTTCCTATATCTGGTATCATTGCTCCCATCCATTTTACGTATATATGAGCATATATTGGCACCAGGGGGCTCCTCAGGTGGTGCTAGTGGTAAAGAACCCACCCACCAATGCAGGAGATGGCATGAGATGCAGGTTCCATCCCTGGACTGGGAAGATCCCCTGCAGGAGGGCATGGCAACCGACTCCAGTATCCTTGCCTGGAGGATCCCAGAGACAGAGGAGCCTGGTAGGCTACAGTTCATAGGGTTGCAAAAATTCAGACAACACTAAACAGATTTAGCATGCACACACACATATACATATTCAAATATATCATTGCTATTATTATCTTGAACGAACTGTTATATGTTTGTTAGCAAACTGTTAGCAGTGAAGAATAAGAAAAATAAAAGTTTTAACTAACTTTTACTTATTCCTTCTTTGATGTTTTTGCCTTCTTTATGTTGGCCTGAGTTTTTGACCCAATTATTTTCCTTTTCTCTAAAGAACTCCTTCAAACATTTTTTTTGCAAGGAAGGTCTACTGGTAAAAAAAATTCCCTAGGATTTTGTTTGTCTGAGCGAATCTTTATTTCTCTTTCACTTTTGAAGAATAATTTTGCAGGATTCTAGGTGATTTGTTTTTCTCCCAACACTTTAGATATTTTATCCCACGCTTTGCTTCCAAGCAGGGCTTCTAAGAAGTCAGATGTGATTCTTGTCTTTGTTCCTGTATAAGCGTAACATTTTTTCTCTCTGACTTCTTTCAGGATTTCTTTTTTTTTACTGTGCTCTGAAAATAATACCCTTAGTTACAGTTTTTTTTTTTTTTTTTTTTGCATTTATCTTGATTGATGTTTTCTGAGCTTCCTGTACCTCTGCTTTAATATCTCATATTAATATAAGGAAATTCTCAATCATTGCTTCAAATAATTCTACTATTTTTCCTCTTTTTTCTCCTTTGAGTATTCCCATTACATGTATGTTACAACTTATGTCATTATCTCAAAGTGCTGGTATATTTTATTCAACTATTTTCAGTCTTTTTTCTCTTTACTTTTTTGGTTTTTGGGTTTCTATTGACACATCCTCAAGTTCATAGATTTTTTTCCCAGCTGTGTCCAGTCTCCTAATAGGTCCATCAAAAGCATTCTTCATTTCTGTAACAGTGTTTTTTTTTTTTTCCTTTATAAGGATTTCCATGTCTCTGTTTTTAAAGTGAATTCTTTTGATGAATAATTTTAGACTCACAGGAAGTTTCAAAGAGAAACACCTTATTTTGTTTGTCAAAACTAAGAGATCATCATTTGTGTATTACCATTAACTAATGCCCAGATTTTGTTCAGCCTCTATTCAGTTTTCCCATTAATGTCCTTTTCTGTTTCAGGTTCCAAGATAGAGCACCATATCACACTTAGTCATCACATCTTACATCTGTGATGGTTTCTTAGCCATTCTTTGTCTCTCACACCTTGACAACTTGGAGAAGGTGCTGGTCATATATTTTGTAAAATGTCCCTCAACTGGAGTTTGTCTGTTGTTTTTTCTCAAGACTAGACTGTGTTTATGGGTTTGAGGAAAAAATATCACAGGAGTGAAGTGTCCTGCTCAGTTTATCAGATCAGGGAATACATGCTGCTGCTGCTGCTGCTGCTAATTCGCTTCAGTCGTGTCTGACTCTGTGCAACCCCATAGACGGCAGCCCACCAAACTCCCCCAACCCTGGGATTCTCCAGGCAAGAACACTGGAGTAGGTTGCCATTTCTTTCTCTAATGCATAAAAGTGAAAAATGAAAGTGAAGTCACTCAGTCATGTCCGACCCTTAGTGACCCCATGGACTGCAGGCCTACCAGGCTCCTCCGTCCATGGGATTTTCCAGGCAAGAGGACTGGAGTAGGGTGCTATTGCCTTCTCCAGGGAATACATGACACCCACATAATTGCCTGTTTATCTTAATCTCCATCATTTTCTTAGGGTAATTATAGCAAAAGTTTTATGCTAGACCAATTTTTATGAATTCTGTAATCATATTCTCTATGATTTTGATGTCACTACAATTATTATGACTATTAAACACACAAATCTAATTTTGCCAATTGTCATTACTATAAGAAAGACATTTAAAACAAGGCTGTGAAACACACATAATCAACTGATCTACCAGTTGACTTTGGAACTCACCCCACAGTGTGGTACACAGATTTCGGATAACTCAATACTACTAATGGGCGTAGTTGGCCAGACCTTGCTTGAGATGCAGCTGCAATAAGAGTACTCAGTGTTGGAGTATCCCCGGTGTCCCCGTGGCTGCAAAACTAACGGACAGATTGGCCCTGCATGACCTGTCAGCAGTCAGCACCCCCTCAGCCTACCTGACGATAGGCTTTACCCTTCATGTAAGTCAGAAAAATATACTGTTGGTCTTCAGTGAAACCCATATCTGCCATTTCTGACTCTCTTTTCTCACCTAAGATACTTCTTATATTTCAACTTCCTGGTAACCAGCACTTCTGGGGTTTCTCCCTCTTTGCAGGAAAGAAAAAGTGAAACCTGGTTCATCTCTCACAAAGATGTTTATTTTAGCCATCTTTAAAACTGGAAAGGAGACTATTTCAAGTATCACAAAGCAGATGAGCCTTTTAGGGGAATGAAGAGTCTTCCAGCTAACCTGTGGTCATCATGACATTGAATGATACTGGAACCTGATGTATAGGAAGCTGACCAGGCTGGTGGACAGCACTGACCTCTCTCAGGTCCTTGCATCTCCTTCAGGTATCTCTTAGTGGGCCATGAGGGGCCCAGGGACTCCATGACCCTACCCAGCACTCTGCATAGAGTGGCACAAAACCCTTGACAGTATTGGTCTCCTGCACTCATAGCCCTTACCTGCTATGCAATTTCCCCATTTGCCACTGTGACTTGCTGGCCATGACCATGCAGTGATCCCAGTCCTGGTCTTCAGGGGCCCACTGATCTTCCTAGTCACAGGCTTCCTGAGCAGCTCAGTGCCTGGACTGTGCCAGGATCCATTTTAGCCATCCTTCCTGAGTCAGTATGAAGTCTGAATGAGAAGCAAGGTGCTTGGTTTATTACCCTGGAAGTATCTGCTCTGCCATATTTTCTCTCTACTGTGCTGGCCAGCCTAGCTGATGAGTCTTCCTCCGGTCAATGTGACTTGGGGACTAAGTCCTTGTGTGGTTGTCTTGCCCTGTGACTGGTGATACACAAGCTAATGTACATGCCACCCCTTGCAGGGCTCAGAGGGTTGGAACCATGCACTTGAACTGTGTGGTGCAGTTTTAATTTATAGGGCCCATGTTTTAAAAGTTCTTTGAGTAGTTAGATCTGAGAATTTAGTGAATTAAATAAATTTTTGATGCTTTCAACCATCCTCAGTGCTTCCCCCAAATATGCCTTTGGCATTTTAATACTCCAACTAACTTGTCTTATTATTTAGTTATTGAAAAAAGAAAAGTACATAATTGGTTCTCAGAAGTATTAATAAAATGCTTTACCCATGATCAGAAGCAGTCATTTTATCTCACAGAGAGGGAAAGGGGGTTAAATTCAGAGTTTTCTAGTGTTAACGCAGAGCATAAGTAATGTAGGATTAAACATGAATATAATCAGATACGTTTATGCCCATGTTCACAGCAGCATTATTAATCTGAAGGCAAAAGTACATCAAGTGTCCATCAATGGCTGGATAGATAAACAAAAGTGGTCCAGCCATGCAATACAATGTTATTCAGTCTTGGAAAGGGAGGACATTCTGACACATGCTTCAACATGGAAAAACCTTGAGGACATTGTGCTAAGTGAAATAAGCCAGTCACAAAAGGACAAATACTGTATAAGTCATTTTATATGAGGTCTGTAGAGTAGACAAATTCATGGAGACAGAAAGCATAAAGGTGGTTGCCAGGGGAGGGGAATGAGGAATTAGTGCTTCCTGGGTACAGAATTTCAGTTTTGCATGATGAAAGAATTCTGTAGATGGATGGTGGTGATGGTTGCACAATGATGTGAATGTACTTAGAGCCATTGAACTGTACATTTAAAAATGGTCAAAATGGTAAATTTTATGTATAATTTACCACAATTTTGGTCAATAATTTTTTAAAGTTAAACACAGAAAAAATAATGCAGAATTAAACCTATTACCAGAAAGTGTTGCAATTCATCTAATAAACTGAGAAAATCCCCAACTGAGAGGATAATCAGACCAGATGCCCACTCCCTGAGGCCATGGCTATAGCCCAGAACCTGTCTTGGTGGCAGCATTGAAAGACTGGGCTTTCCATCTGGAAGATGTGTCCAGACTCAGCCAGGGCTCAGCTAACCCACCAAGAGTTCCTATAATCTCTGCACCAAGTTCAGAACCTCTGTGTGTATACAACCATGGAGGGTTTTTAGCAGTGAGATGGTTGTGAGCTCACAATACAAAATACAGGCCCAATTCCATGTTAACTGGCCTCAAAGACACAGAAGTGCCCAGTAAAAGAGCTGAGAATGAATTTCTTAGGTGTTCATCATTTGAAAATCTGCACACCCTGTTCTCCCTGCCCCTCATCCATCGCCCTCCTACAGTCACCATTCTGTTGGTTCATGGCTCACAGGAGGGGGAGCTACCACTGGTGGCAGCCCAGCCCTGGTGGCTGAGCAAAGGTTTGCAGGTGCATTTGCGGCCCAGGGTGGGTACTTATCTTGTGAGAGACACCTGCTGGGTTTCCTCACTAGCTGTTTCCCAAAACTTTTTTAAAAGATATTATAAATAGAAGAAGGCTGAGCACCAAAGAATTGATGCTTTTGAACTGTGGTGTTGGAGAAGACTCTTGAGAGTCCCTTGGACTGCAAGGAGATCCAACCAGTCCATTCTGAAGGAGATCAGCCCTGGGATTTCTTTGGAAGGAATGATACTGAAGCTGAAACTCCAGTACTTTGGCCACCTCATGCGAAGAGTTGACTCATTGGAAAAGACTCTGATGCTGGGAGGGATTGGGGGCAAGAGGAGAAGGGGACGACAGAGGATGAGATGGCTGGATGGCATCACTGACTCGATGGATGTGAGTCTGAGTGAACTCCGGGAGTTGGTGATAGACAGGGAGGCCTGGCATGCTGCGATTCATGGGGTCACAAAGAGTTGGACACGACTGAGCGACTGATCTGATCTGATCTGACCTGATTATAAATATATATATATATATATATATATAATATATATGATATTTATATATTGTTGTTTAGTCACTCAGCCATGTCTGACTTTTTTGTGACCACATGGACTATAGCCTGCCAGGCTCCTTTGTCCATTGGATCAATGCAGGGATCAAACCCATATATCCTGCATTGGGAGGCAGGTTCTTTACCACTAAGTCACCAGGGAAGCCCTATATATGTGTGTATTACATGCATAATATATTTACATATATATCTTTGTTCTACTATATTTGTTTAATTAGAACTTGTGCAAGCCTTTCCATGGAACTGGAACATCCTGACCCTCCTGTCCCTTCACCATCAGACTCCTCTTGACTTGGGGATTTAACCCAGCTGCCCCTCCAGAGGAATCCTAGGGGACACTCACAAGTGCAAATTTTCATCACAGTCTGTAACATGGCTCACATGTCAAATGGAGAGTCCCTGTAAGACCTTGAGTTCTATGATGACAGAAATAAGAGCCTTCTTTGTTTCTTGGAGACCTAGCATAACACTGGAACGTAAGATATAGTGACTGAGTAAAAGGAGGAGGGAAGAAGGGAAGAAAGACAAAAAAGAAAAAAGGAGGTGATGAGGAAGAGAGAAAGGGGAAAATGGGGAGGGAGCATAGGGATAAAAGGAGAAATGGCAGATGGCATACAGGTGGAGAAAAGATGAACTTGGTACCCGAAGCTAGAGTTGACAAATTTATGTTGTTAATAATAGATTTTGAAGCCATACTTTTTGCACATATTCTAGACGCAATGTTTGAAGCCTGTCCCATTCTCCAACTCTCATCTAGGTACAAAACAAGAGAGGATAAAGCCACCAGTTCAATTGCTGGTCTGATTTAACAAATTAGTCCCAAATTCTAGAATGGAATACAAATCTCTTGAGTCTTATCTCAGAACCACTTATAGTTGGACATTTGACTAGTGAACTTGGTTTCTTAAAGGAAGTGATGCTGACCTGCATAGATGTCTTCCAGATAATCACATCCTCACCAAGACTGTTTAGAAAAGAAAGGGAAAATTAGTGGCTTGTGCTCAAAGACTAAGGGCTCCTTCTGCAAAGTGACTCTGCTTTGAAGATCAGGCTAAACCTGTGAAAAGTTTTGGCAGTGTTGTTGTCCATCTAGAAAGACAACTGCCTAATAGGGTGTAGGTTTGCCTTTTGTGTGGCAGTCCTGCCCTGGCATGAATAGTCCTAAAGTGGGTCAGCTGCATGACATTGCAAAATATGTTACCTGTGACCATGTAGAGGAAATGTGGTTCCCATGGCAGTGACCTCTGCTCTCTCATTTCTGCTAAAACCCAGGTGTCGAATTTAAGGTGCCAGAGTGAGAATGTGTGGAGCTGACTTTTCTTGTTTGATGCTTCATCTTGGCAGTCAAGAAGGTTGCCTTGGCAACTTTGATGGATAAAACCCTTCTGGGGCCAAAACAGAGGCTCCATCTTCCTCATATTTAGCCACAGGGTGTAACTGTTGAAATGAACTGCTGCAGTAAGGCCATGAGACTGGAGAAGTATGGGTTTGAAGCAGGGAGGAGGAACAGAGCCCCTATGTAAGGGCTGTTTGAAAGTGTAATGAACGGAATTTTTCAAATCTCAGTCATGTTTTAAGAGCCAACAGGGCAGGGCCCTGATGCCCTACCTCTCCTTTCCTCACTCTGAGCCCGGCTCCTGCCACCCCAATTCTGTCTGGGCCCTGGCCCATATGACACCATCATCTGCTCAACTACTACTCACTCAACACCCCACCAGGATGGAAGCAGGTATTGAGTAAGGCAATGCATCACTCACTCAAGGTAGAAACTTCTAGAATCTTCTAGGCTTAAATGAATGAAATGGTTAAGGGAAAAAAAAATGCATCACTGAGAGAGAAATCTTCAGATGGGTTTTTCTTCCTTTTCATCCCTCAACTCCCATGGCTTAAGTGGCTATATTACACAGCTTACCACCTTCTTCCAAACACACAGAGACAGATTTGTGAACCCAGGAGTCTCACATGATCAGCTTTTACACAAAGGGTTTTCATAAGCCCTAAATGCTGGAATGAAATAGAAATACAATCTGTCAAAGTTACATGAATCCAAAGGGGAATGAAATATATAAAATTGCAGCTGTGTTCTAGATCTCTGTCTCAACAGATGGCACCATATCAACTGTCTGAACACAGCATACTGTCTTCATGGTGACATGCAAGATTCCTTATCGATTTTGGCTCAGGACTCACAAAGAATATGGAAAGACAGGCACCCATAACAAGAGGAGAAATGAGTAAAAATCTAAGGTTCAATGCCTGGCATATGAGAAAATGATTCCTAAATGACGAACCCAATATAAAGAGTTATTGTAATTATCACTAGTAATCCACTAACCACATGGAGAGGTATTCTTGCTCAAATAGTGTATTAGGCTCCCATAACAAAAAAACATAGACTGGGTGGCTTAAACAACAAAAATTTATTCCTAATTGTTCTGGAGGCTGAAAGGTAGTTTCCATTTTGAGACCTCTTCCCTTGGCTTTTAGGTCACCACCACCATGCTCTGAGCTTCCATGACCACTTTTCTGTATGCCTGAAGAGTTCTCCAGTGTGTCTCCTTAAAAGGACACTAATCCTGTTGGATCAGGAACCTCACACCACCCCCACCCCTCACCATGATCTCATTTAACCTTCCTTCAGTTCAGTTCTGTTCAGTTCAGTTCAGTGGCTCAGTCGTGTCCTACACTTGGTGACCCCATGAATCGCAGCACGTCAGGTCTCCCTGTCCATCACCAACTCCCAGAGTTCACCGAGACTCACGTCCATCGAGTCAGTGATGCCATCCAGCCATCTCATCCTCTGTCGTTCCCTTCTCCTCCTGCCCCCAATCCCTCCCAGCATCAGAGTCTTTTCCAATGAGTCAACTCTTCACATGAGGTGGCCAAAGTACTGGAGTTTCAGCTTTAGCATCATTCCTTCCAAAGAAATCCCAGGGATGATCTCCTTCAGAATGGACTGGTTGGATCTCCTTGAAGTCCAAGGGACTCTCAAGAGTCTTCTCCAACACCACAGTTCAAAAGCATCAATTCTTCGGCACTCAGCCTTCTTCACAGTCCAACTCTCACATCCGTACATGACCACTGGAAAAACCAAAGCCTTGACTAGACAAACCTTTGTTGGCAAAGTAATGTCTCTGCTTTTCAATATGCTATCTAGGTTGGTCATAACTTTCCTTCCAAGGAGTAAGCGTCTTCTAATTTCATGGCTGCAGTCACCATCTGCAGTGATTTTGGAGCCCAAAAAAATAAAGTCTGACACTGTTTCCACTATTTCCCATGAAATGATGGGACCAGATGCCATGATCTTAGTTTTCTGAATGTTGAGCTTTAAGTCAACTTTTTCACTCTCCACTTTCACTTTCATCAAGAGGCTTTTTAGTTCCTCTTCACTTTCTGCCATAAGGGTGGTGTCATCTGCATATCTGAGGTTGTTGATATTTCTCCCGGCAATCTTGATTCCAACTTGTGTTTCTTCCAGTCTGGCATTTCTCATGATGTACTCTGCATAGAAGTTAAATAAGCAGGGTGACAATATACAGCCTTGACGTACTCCTTTTCCTATTTGGAACCAGTCTGTTGTTCCATGTCCAGTTCTAACTGTTGCTTCCTGACCTGCACACAGATTTCTCAAGAGGCAGGTCAGGTGGTCTGGTATTCCCATCTCTTTCAGAATTTTCCACAGTTTATTGTGATCCACATAGTCAAAAGCTTTGGCTTAATCAATAAAGCAGAAATAGATGTTTTTCTGGAAATCTCTTGCTTTTTCGATGATCCAGCGGATGTTGGCAATTTAATCTCTGGTTCCTCTGCCTTTTCTAAAACCAGCTTGAACATCAGATTCAGATTCAATGGGAGTTGGACTTCAACATATCAATAGGGACACATAGACATTCAATCCATATATGTAGGCACAGTCCAGGAGCACTAGTCCAAGATTATTTGATGATGGGCGTTTTTGTCTATATGGTGATGTCTTATTCATGACTTACCCCTGGGACTTGAGAACAACTAGGTATGCATTGTTAAAGAAAATCTGTCTTGTTCAAGTAAAATCTTGGATAAGATGGATTCTGTGAAGACTACCAATTAGATTTTGATTCCAGAGTTATCTTTTAAACTTGCAAAAGATAATAGGGAAAAATATATGGGGAAAAAAATCTTTTAATGAACTCATAGCCCTCTTTGGAGATCCAGATCACAAAGCATGGTTTGTGGACATGACGGTCAGATCTTTTTCTACCTGTAGGTGTCCTTGGAAGATGGGACATTGGGAGGACTGTCTGCCCACACATTACAGCACTGAACCCTTGTGACATTCAGTACCTGGCTATCTAGGCCTCTTGTCCCTTACTCATTCAATATAACTAGAAATTTCCCAGGCAAGACAGAATGAATGAGATCTCCACAGTCTCTTTCTTTTTTAATTAATTTATTTTTAATTGGAGGATAATCGCTTTACAATATTATGTTGGTTTCTACAATACATCAATATGAATCAGCCGTAGGCATGCATTTGTTGCCTCCCTCTTGAACCTTCCTCCCATCTCCCACCCCATCCCACCACTCTAGGTTGTCACAGAGCACTGGGTTTGAGCTTCCTGCATCATACAGCAAATCTATTTTACATATGGTAAATAAAAATAAAAATAAACAAATGGAACCTAATTAAACTTAAAAGCTTTTGCACAGCAAAGGAAACTATAAACAAGGTGAGAAGACAACCCTCAGAATGGGAGAAAATAATAATAAATAATGTTTAAAAACTGATAAAGGAATAATTTCTAAAATATACAAGCAGCTCAACCAATAAAAAAGTGGGCAGAAGACCTAAACAGACATTTCTCCAAAGAAGACACACAGATGGCCAACACATGAAAAGATGCTCAACATCGCTCATTAGTAGAGACATGCCAATCCGCTGGCTCTTTCTGCAAATATATTTTCCGGGGCTCACGCCAGTCTGCTTGAAAACATTTCACCTTTGCTTCTTGGTCATTTCCATCAAGACTGTTTTTCTAGGAGTGACTGCCCACAGACATTCTGTACTTTGTGTTTTGTTGAGATTGCTTTTAAGTACTAGCTCTCCTCGGCCTTAGCACACAGAGACCTTGAACATGGGACTCCCTGCATGCCAGTCACTGTGAGTTCCCCAAGTACCAGGAAGGGAGCAATGGGCTCAATTTCCCTCCCAACGTGTGCCTTGGAGGTAGGTTTAGATCAACACTAGGACACACAGCACGTGACACCTCAGAGCTTCACATCCAGCTGAATCCTTAGAAGGGTAACCTTTAGACCTTTCTTGAAATAATGTCCTGGGAGGAGATCCAGGAAGTGCTTGCAATATATTCAATATATTTACTGTGTTCTCAGGTCATGAGATGTTTAATATTGATCATGTAGCTTTGAATGCTCTTTGAGGCTATTTCCACAAATTCAATGAGAAACTTCAGTTGGAAACTTGATTTTTTTCTTCCTCCAAGGTATTTTTGCCTCCAGATTACCCTGGGCCTTCTTTCAATAGCACATGCCCACCAAGACACACTGCTTTGTCATCCTTCCTGCTGGTTGTCCTAAAATCCCGCTGCTGGGTGGAACCTCTAATGCCCGCCTAAGCTGCTAAAACCTGCAACAACTCACAAAAATGCAAAAAGGAACAGAAAACATCAGGAGGTAATAAAAAGAAACAACACCTCCAGAAACTGTTCATCATACGACTCGGTTTTTATTGCATTTACTTGTAATAATGTCCACAGTTGATTTCTCCTGATTTAGGTGTTTGTCTTGAATAAACATATTATTGCAGGTCTTTAAAAATTTTTTAAGAGAAATCTGCTGTTGATTTTTCTTAAGCACTCACCAGTTTACTATGAATATCCTGACTGAATATGCTGCCAAGAAATGAACCCGAGACACACCTAAAATAGAGGCTCTGGCAAAGGTCCCAGCAGCGGGTACTGTTGACCGGGGATAGCTCACTTCTCAGAGATGACTAACACCAAGGCGACAGCCGGTCCTTCACCCAGTCACATTCCTCCTTTCCTGTGCAGAGAACTCCAGTAGGCACATAATTTAACAAAAAATCCTTTAATTCTGACTTTGGCAAGGAAAGAGAAACAAACCTCTAAAGCCACAAACTCGCGCCGCAGGACGCACTCAGGCTATGTTTATGTAACACTGGGATTCTCGAGTCACATGTGACGCGAAAAACAGCCGTGCCATGCACAGCAGTGAGAATAACCTGAACAGCCCGCACCAGGCTGGGTGCAAAGTTGCTGAGGCAGCAGCACTTGCAAAATAAGACGGAACACAGCCATCACTGAGAGAGGTGCCCTGAGGTCACCAACAGGTCTCCCAGGGCTGCTTGTGAGACCTGGGGAAAGCGCTATCAGAAACTCGGTGGAAAAGAAACCAGTATCTCCCCATTATCCAGCATTCTCAAATATATGTCCTCCCCTTTCATTTTTCTAAGTCTCCTATGACATCTTCCGAACTACAGTCCCAGCGTACACACATGGGAACTATAGCTTTGTACCCTTGGAATCCTAATACGATAGTAAAGTTCTCATTAAGGAGGATCCCTGAGTCCTGAGTTCATCTGTGATTCTTTGAAAATGTAATTTAATTCCTTTTAAAAAGGAAAGAACTTAACATCGGAGGTTTACTTTGTTAGAGGGTAACAGGAGCCCTTAGAAATGTGCATATTCCCCCACATATGCTTTGGTGTGGGTGACACACGGCCAGTGCAAACCCTGTATTGAATACCAACCATTCCTGCCAGCTGCTCTGACCCTCTGGGAAGCAGGTGCCAGGAAGGCTTGCAACATATTCCCCTGCTCAGAGCCACAGACAATCCAGAAGGGCAGCCGCCATCTACCCCAGCTCTCTGAGGACACAGCTCAGGGGGCAGGGCATCTCTAGGGAGTTTCCTGTACTAGTCACTGACTCCACAGCATCCCATGGAGAGTGGTCATTTCACTGACCTCCCCTACATCCATTCCAGCCCCAAATGATTGGTTTAATCATGGAATCCCAGTCTTCTTGTTGGTTACAGGTAGAGGAATGGGCATATGACCCAATTCTATCTGGCTGGATTAGGGAGATCTTCACTTAGGGATGTGTCTGGGTAGAATTTATGGCTTCTATGGGGTTCCAGAAAAAAAAGAAAAACCCTCAGAGATGGAGTTTCACATTCAGGTGATTTCTGGAGGGGTTTTCTTGGGAGTGACAACTATAATAAAGTGAATAAAGCAAGACTGGGTTGAAAGAGAAGTTCACTGGTAGAGTGGTCTACATGGAGACCTCTGCCAACACAGGGCTCACTGTGGGACTGAGATAGCTACTCTGAGGCAACGCCAAAAGGGACTCAGGAACTGGGGTATTTTCCTCTTGCATCTGGTCACTGTGTGGGCTGTCTGTGGGGAGCAGGCATCACCAGCTATGAGACCCCTTTCCTAGGAGGGATTCAGCGGTGAGCCATGGGCAGCAGGACCACCAACAGCCAGGAGAAGGAGCGCCTGAGTCCTGAAGGGGTTGTGTGGGCATCACACTGCCATCTACTACAATATGTCCCTGTGCTGCTCAGAGTCACCAGCTTCATGTTCTAAGTTCACTTTCTGGGGAGCATCTCCTCCAGTATTCTGCTTTGTGTTCTTCCCAGGGAAACAAGCTAAGAAAATTGCTGGAGGGATCACAGCCCCAGTCACTACAACTTGTCTTCAGGCCACAACCAATACCATCTCCCTCCTCCATTATCCAGCCAAGATTCTCCTCACTCTGGGCTAGCACGTCTGCTGGTCACATATCGTGTGCTGGTCCAGAACCTCCTCCTTGAGGATCCAGGCTTTCACTTACCAAGCCCTTCTCAGACTATGGTCACAACAAAGTCTATTTACTGTCAAAGTCAGCCAAGTACCAACTGGACCACCTGGATGTACACACCCTACTCTTACCAAGTGAAGCAGTCCTGTTTCCTTCTGACAATCAGGACCAATGCCCCTGTCAGGATGCCAATCTCTTGGCAAGAAGAATTCAAAGTGACTGGACAAAAAACTACACTTAAGTTTAATAAGACTCTTGCTATGACTCCTGTTGGAAGCATCTCCTCTGGGAATAAGATCTCTAGAGCCACAGAACTTAAGGCTACTGAAAGGAGAAACACAGACTATTCCTCAAACGAGTCATAGGCGTGATGGTAAGCAGGTACATGCCCACTTTCTCCCCTTGTTTCCTAGACTTGCATTCTCAAGCACCATATTGGAGACTCAGTGCCAAGGAATGGCAGAGTCTATTTCTAAATTGGCACTATACTGGGCCTTCTCAAGTCATTTTTTATTAAACATTTATTTTGTATTGGAGTATGGCCGATTAGCAATGTTACACCAGTTTCAGGTGGACTCAAGTCTTTTTAACAGTCCCATCAGGTCATAGGTTTCTGGTTGATATGATAAGCAATAAGATCAGAGGATCCCGTGGACATGTGTCCACTGCCCCATATCTCTTTTGCTATAAATCGGGTTCCTTTGTCTGAAAGGACATGGTGTGGTATTATTTGTAAGTCATCAGAGGTTGAGGCTTTACAAGCAGGAAAGTCAAACCCTTAACTAGAATTTAAATCAATTTTAGTTACCATAAATTTCTTCCCTTCTTGGGTGGAAGGGATCCAATGTAATCAACTCATCATCAAGTGTCTGGTTAGTTTATTGAGGGCTGACTATCTTCATGCGTCAGGTTGGTATTCTGACAGCAATGGAAGCTAGATCAGTCCTGGTTAGTGGAGCCAGTTCCGTGAGACTCATGCATGAGCTCGCTCCTAACACCACTGCTATGCTCTTTGTGTACTCACTGTAATAGGGAAGAAACTTTTGTATTCTATTACAAGTTAATCCCTAAAGAAAAATTGCCTATAAGCTTAAATTAGACATAATAGTCCATCTCTGGGAACCTTGCTTCCCAGGTAATGAGAATTAAGCTAAAATACCTTTGTTTCGCTTACAGGAAACATCCTAACCAGGCCCACCTATGAATGACTGCAGGGAGGAAGAAATTAACACATCCCCTCTGGAGGAACCAGAAAGTGCTTGACTTTACTCCCTCCCCTTCTGTACAAAAAGAGCCTGAATTCTAACTCTGGTAAGATGGTTCTTTGGGGCACGAGTTCACCATCCTCTTGGTTTGCTGACTTTCTGAATAAAGTCATTATTCCTTGCCTCAACAACTCATCTCTTGATTGTTGGCCTGTTTGGCAGTGAGCATTACCAGCTCAGGCTCAGTAACACCAGTGTGCAAACACCAAGGTGGCTCATATACAAGGCTGGTTGATGCCAACTGGCCAATCTTCTAATTGGTCGTTTTGTTCTTTGTGTGACAAGTGCTCTTTGGTGGGTGTCAGTGCATAACTCAGAGTTTTGCACACATCATAATCACACCCATAGATCTGTATACATGTCTACCTTCCAGACCTCCTCATGCCCAGTCTTTTAATCACTCTCTTTAGGCTCCTCATCAAAAGCCAAGTCATATAAAATGGCCCATGATTCCAAATATATTCTTATAAGTTACTTCTTTCTCCTCATAAGGCAAATTTCCAAGGAAACTACTCAAAACTCTGACCTCTTGAAGAACTGCCAATTACCATTTTATTTCCAGGTGAGGCTGTAGTGTAGTAGAAGCCCATTTTGGCCTTGAAACCACAGACCAATCTATTGGTTTCTATTCATAAATCAGACGCTTCTTCCTCCATGAGTTGAATCTCCCATTTGGTGGTAGGTATGAGCTGAGGGAGAGATATGGGTGCAGCAGTTAGAGGTAACATGAGGACCTGAAATGAATATTCATGTTGCTTACTTTGCTCTTCATCCAAGCCTGTCTCCAGTTCCAGAAACATCACATTCATGTCATGGTGGAGTACTGTTTGGCCCATCCAACCACTGATGTAGTCAATTGGACAGAACCAAGTACATGGTAGACAGTGCTGACCATATAATAAGGCAGCACTTCACCTCTGCCAGGGTCACCCAGCATCTTAGGAGCTGGTTTTTGAATGGCATATTATCCTCTTCTGTAAGAGGCATGATCTTGCTCCAACACCCTAGGGAGTCTATGTCTCTCTTGCCACAAGGTGTCTTCTCCCACCACAAATATACCTATATGGAGTGCTATGTGGCATATGCTTCAGCCCATTTTCACCTCATCCTGAACCTGCTGCAGAGATCTTTTCTGCTTTGGACCTCACTCAAAACTGGCAGCCTTTTGTGTCATTCAGCATATGGGCTAGAAAATCCTTCCACCCTATGGCATATGCTTCTGTCAGAATGTCTTGAGGATACCAGACATTGTGCTTCCTTCATTGTGCTGCAAAGTTCAAGAATCAATGACTTGGCTACTTTAAACAGATATCCTGGCTTATCCCAGTCTTTCAGAACCCAAAATATCTTACTCTGCAGTGGGCCTTTGAATCCTCACTGTATTTATTTCATCCTGTGGAGCACATGTGTCTTGCTGAGGTCTCAGGCATATTTGTCACTTCTTGCTCATCTAGTCTGGTTAACAGGATGCTGCTAATATAGTAGACCAGTGCAAGGTCACAGAATGTTTTGATGGTCTTTGTCACTTTAGACTATATTATGACTGAGAGAAGGAAAGCTAACAGCCATAGGGAAACACTGTTTATGTGTCCTATTGTTCATCCCATGTGAATGGAAATTGCTTCTGACCCGCCTTCCTAATAGGAATGGAAAAGAATGCATCCATTAGAATAGTGGCTGCATACTATGTTCCTGAGTCCATTTTAATATACTTTTTCAAATATACTTAGTTTGGCACAGCAGTTTCAACTAAGCCTACTATTTGGTAGATCTTGGAATACTCCTCTGGTATTCCCCAGAAGTAGTTTGATGGTTGTTGGGCCTGACTGGTAAATGGGGATGTGATTAGTGATCACCACTTTTGCATCTTCTAGGTATCTATCATTTTCCCCAGGATGTGATACTGTTTAACTTTACCATAACTCTCTTCACTGAAACAGGGGATGATTCTACTTGGCCTTCCTCAACGTGATAGGTCTTATACCACAGGCCAAGGACCTATTGTGAAAATTCTTCCAACCATCCATTTCAAAATCATACCTTCAGGGACTTGTGAAATGCCTACCAAATGGATTTGCAGGCCCAGTGGACCCATCGTGAGACTGAGTTGGAGCAGGAGTTCATTTGTTTACCAGATATTTCCACTCTGATAGGAAGGTCATAAAGATGCTTCAGATTTTGGTTATTAATGTCAACTCAGGTCCTGGGTCCCAAAGTCTTTAAAATGGCATGATCTTCTCTTTTCCCCTAGAGTTAACTGAATAAAGTATCACAAGTCAGTCTGGGGAAGGATTATCACAGGGATCAACAAACTTTTTCTGTAAAGGTCTAGCATGTATGTATTTTTGGCTTTTCAGGTTACATGAACTCTGTTGCAACTATTCACCTTTGCTGGCATAGCACAAAGCAGACATAGGCAATATGTAAATAATGGGAGTGACTGTGTTCTACTGTTATTTACAAAAACAGACAGTGGGCTGGATTTGGCCCATAGGCCGTAATTTGCCCACCCCATAGCTCTCTGCTGGCCAGATCCCCGTGTCTGCCATCCCAACTTCATTGTTCATTGTGATAATTGCACCCACCTTAACTTGGGCAGTTCAGCACCTCCACCTAGTTTCTGTTATTTCTGGATCCTATTGTTTCCATTTCTATCAGAGAACTTGATTCTGTAACAGCATCTCTGCTCCTGAGCCTCAGATGTCTTTAAAATGTCTCTTCTGTGGGAATGTGAATTGATACAGCCACTATGGAAGACGGTATAGAGATTCCTTAAAAAACTAGGAATAAAACCACCATATGACCCAGCAATCCCACTCCTAGGCATATACTCTGAGGAAATCAAAATGTGAAAAAAAACACATGTATCCCAATGTTCATTGCAGCACAATTTACAATAGCTAGATGAATGGATAAAGAAGCTGTGGTAACATACACAATGGTATATTGCTTAGTCGTAAAAAAGGAACATATTTGAGTCAGTTCTAATGCGGTGGTTGAACCTAGAGCCTATTATACACAGTGAAGTAAATCATAAAGAAAGATAAATAATGTATACTAATGCATATATATGGAATCTAGAAAGATGGTACTGCTGAATTTATCTGTAAGGCAGCAATGGAGAAACAGACATAGAGAACAGACTTATGGATGTGGGGAGAGGAGAGGAGAAGTGGAGATGTATGGAGAGAGTAACATGGAAGCTAACATTACCATATGTAAAATAGATAGGCAATGGGAATTTACTTATGTCTCAGGGGACTCAAACAGGGGCTCTGTATCAACTAGAGGGGTGGAATGGGGAAGGAGATGGGAGGAAGGTTCAAGAGGGAAGGGACATATGTACACCTAAGGTCGATTCATGTTGATGTTTGACAGAAAACAACAAAATTCTGTAAAGCAATATCCTTCAATTAAAAAATAAATTAATCACCTCTGAGCTCCTTAATGATGCCCTTTCACAGGGCACTTCCTACTGATTTTGAAAGAAGTTCCTTCTGAATTCTTGCATGGATCCTATTTGACTCATGGCACTCCCAGCCTTACTTTATATCCACTCTACCATGTGACTTCTCCCAGCCTGTTGATCTCTTCTGCCACTTCTTGCCAAGGTGGGGCTGGTATTTCCACATCTCTTAGTATGGGCACTTTTTCAAGCTTTCAAGAAACCTCCATCAGAAGGTCAGCATCATATCCTGGAGTCCTCTGACAAGGTGTTAGGTCCTAGATCAGGTTTCCCAGGTGGGGCAGTGGTAAAGAATCTGTCTGCCAATGCAGGAGCCGCAGGAGACATCTGTTCAATCCCTGGGTTAGGAAGATCCCCTGGAGTAAGAAATGGCAACCCACTCCAGTATTCTAGCCTGGAAAATCCCACGATCAGAGGAGCCTGGTGGGCTACAGTCCATGGGGTTGCAAAAAGTTGGGCACAACTGAGCATGAGCATAGATCCTAGATCAGGGAGATTATTTCTATACTAATGAACTCTTCTTATCCAACTTTGTGTTCCCCTTTTATTGAGCCAATACCCTCAGGATCCACCCACTAGATTCTCTTCTGTTTCCTAATGGTTCATGTTGGTGAGATTCCCCCAGCTCTTGAAGGTCATGGTCTCTCTCCTCCTTTGCACTGCTTCCCTGGCCAGATGAAGATTGTGACTTGATCTTCATTATTTGTCTGGTATCCAAGAGGATAGAGTCCCTTGGACTGCAAGGAGATCAAACCATTTGAGCCTAAAGAAATCAATCCTGAATATTCACTGGAAGGACTTATGCTGAAGCTCCAATACTTTGGCCACGTAATGCGAAGACTTGACTCATTGGAAAAGACCCTTCTGGGAAAGATTGAGGCAGGAGGAGAAGGGTGTGATAGGATGAGATGGTTGGATGGTATCATGATGGACTCAATGAACATGAGTTTGAGCAAACTCCCAGAGATGGTGAAGGACAGGGAAGTCTGGCATGCTGCAGTCCATGGGACCCCAAAGAGTTGGACATGACTGAGCAGCTGAAAAATAACCAGGAGGATAGGAGTGGTAGATCCTGAGAAAGCCATGTGTTATCTTGCATTCTCCTCCCCAGTATCTGATTCTACTTTTCCACTGATAAAAGTTTTAACAATTGCACTGCTACTGATTGCCAAGGGCTATTATCAGTGATGAGGTCCTTATCAACAGCTGAGTGACAAGTGGTCTTTATCCAAAATATCATGTTAGATCAGGTTCCTAGGACCACTCCTCATGCATACTCTCTTGGAGTGAGTTCTTTGGGAGAAATATTCAGTAGCAGGGTTTTAAAGACAAGAGATTTATCAGGGAGTGCCCGCAAGAACACAATCTGTAAAGAATGGAGGGAAACAGCATTGAGCCGAGTGGGAAGTTGAACTGCACTTGGTTGCAGCAAGATGTGAATCTGTCTAAAGGGGAACTGGAACTAGCACTGGTTACGAGGTACCTTGGGGTTCAGATCCCAGGGAAAGAGTGTACCCTTGTTCAAGAAGCCTTGTTTGGATGAGTTCAATTCCTGGGGAGAAACTCAGCAATGAGATATCATCAGTCCTAGAGACTGGGAAGTAAAGTCTCCATAACCAAAGAAGTGTTCAGATGGCATAGCCCAGTGTCTGCTGCAGATGCCTCATTCTTTAGAGGAAGGTCCCACAAGAGAAGGTCCCTATCTTCCTTTGGAAATTGCCATGCCTGGATAAGGTGCTCACAAAGACATAACCTGTATTGTTCCCATGAAGGAAGCTGCTCACGGCAAAGCTGCAGATGTCAGAGACAGAGAAAACCTGATCCCTGTGATTCTGTTGCTGGAGCTGAAAGGTCCTGCTGCTTAAATAGAATTAGTTTTCTCTTTCTTAAAAAGGCAATCATTGTGACTGCTGTGGGAAAGAACAAGTGACACTGGTGGTAACGAGCCCGCCTGCCACTACTGGACACATGAGACGCAGGTTTGATCCTGGGTCGGGAAGATCCCCTGGAGAAGGGCATGGCAACCCACTGCAGTATTCTTGCCTGGAGAATCCCATGAACAGAGGAGCCTGGCATGTTTTAGTCCATAGGGTCGTGAAGAGTCGGACGTGACTGAAGCAACTTAATGCACACATACCCAGTTTCAAAACTGTATTTACAGAAAGTTCAAATGATGGATGGAGGAAATGGAAGAGAGAATAGGCAAAAATGATTGAATTTTTTTCTGATCATGGTCTTGCATTTCAAAAGAAAATACTATAATGAAATAGGGAATGATATTGTTGAAATATATTAATGTTCTTTTCTTTTTTTGCATCTGATCTCACTTCACTCTGCCAAAAGCATTCATTTGCACCAGCGATTGAATACAAAAAAGAATGATTCAATATCGGACTCTAACATCCAGAAAAGAATTTTCAAATCCACAGAAAAATATTCATTCTGAAAGCCAAGGATTTTCAATTTTTTTTAATTTTTTTAAGTTTCCATTAAGATCCAGATGTGGGCAATGTGAGATTCAAATTTAGTGTTAGCCAGGGCTGGAGAGACAAGGATGTGATACAAAGTAAAATCTGTTGTTACAAATCTTCATGAAGAGAGATGAGATAGAAACAGAGGAGAAGAGAGAAGGAAGATGGGAAGAGAGACATCTGCATCCCATCTTTTCTCCCAAGTTACTCAAGGACCTAAGGGAGTGTGGTAAGTGGATGAAAGGAAAACTCAAATCAAAGACACATTCCCCATTTGGAACCCCTGGTAGTGCTCACTCATCTGTGTGCAGGTGATGAAATGAAATAGCTTAAATGTAGCGAGATGAATGAGATTAACATAGTGTCCTTGCGTCCTCATATGCATTCCCTAAGGGACCCAGATGTTCCTGTGTGCTCTGGAAAAGAGATGCCGTTGGCCTCAGGGAGGTTATGGGCCACAGACCCTAGAGATCAGTCAGAGACGTTCAAGGATACCAAGGTCTGGGGATCAATAAGAAAGGCTGGAGATAGGGACTCCAATGAAGGTGTGGACAAAACACCCCAGGGAGCCAGATGAGACTAGAGTTCATTGACAAGCCACAAAGAAGAGAAACCAGGTGAATTTCAAGGACATCAGATCTAATGCTCTATCTTTTCTGTCCATACAATTTTTCAGGCAAGAATACTGGAGTGGGTTGCCATTTCCTCTTCCAAAGGATCTTCCTAACCCAGGAATCAAACCCATCTCCTGCATTGCTTACATTGGCAGGCAGATTCTTTACCACTGAGCTACTTTGGAAGGCTTTTCCTATCACTCAGTCAGTGCAGTTCAGTTCAGTGGCTCAGTCATGTCCGACTCTTTGCGACCCCATGAATCGCAGCACGCCAGGCCTCCCTGTCCATCACCAACTCCCGGAGTTCACTCAAACTCACGTCCATCGAGTGGGTGATGCCATCCAGCCATCTCATCCTCTGTCGTCCCCTTCTCCTCTTGCCCCCAATCCCTCCCAGCATCAGAGTCTTTTCCAATGAGTCAACTCTTCGCATGAGGTGGCCAAAGTACTGGAGTTTCAGCTTTAGCATCATTCCTTCCAAAGAACACCCAGGACTGATCTCCTTTAGAATAGACTGGTTGGATTTCCTTGCAGTCCAAGGGACTCTCAAGAGTCTTCTCCAACATCACAGTTCAAAAGCATCAATTCTTTGGCGCTCAGCCTTCTTCACAGTCCAACTCTCACATCCATACATGATTACTGGAAAAACCATAGCCTTGACTAGATGGACGTTTGTTGGCAAAGTAATGTCTCTGCTTTTGAATGTGCTATCTAGGTTGGTCATAACTTTTCTTCCAACAGTAAGCATCTTTTTATTTCATGGCTGCAATCACCATCTGCCATGATTTTGGAGCCCCAAAAATAAAGTCTGACACTGTTTCCACTGTTTCCCCATCTATTTCCCATGAAGTCTCAAAAATATATTGCCCACTGTTAGATTGGAGACAGGAATGAAAAAGAGGAATTCTTGAAGAAACAGTTTCTCAAAAGAGACTCTACTCTCATCAAAATGATGCAGTTTAAATCTCAAAAGACTATTTTTTAATTTACTTGAAATTATATTTTATTGTTCACCATTTTAAAATTTTCTTTTTTATTCACAAAAGTAAGATGTAATCATTGCAAAAATTAGTTCCTTTGGAAATTAAGAAAAAAGATTAAAGAGGAAAACATGTGGCCTGTCCTCTTATCCCTATTACCATTTTAGTCTCTCTTTTTTCTCTTATGGACATTTTAACTTTCTATTAATTTTTATTGTGGTATAGTTATTTTACAATGTTGTGTTAATTTCTGCTGTACTACAAAATGAATCAGCTATACTTATATATTATCCCCTCTTTTATTACTTTTCTTCCCATTTAGATCACCACAGAACACTGAGTAGAGTTCCCTGTGCTATATGTTCGATTCTCATTAGTCATCCTTTTGTGAAGTGAAGTGAAAGTTGCTCAGTTGTGTCTGACTCTTTGCGATCCTGTGAACTATAGCCCACCAGGCTTCTCTACCCATGGAATTCTCCAGGAAAGAACACTGGAGTGGGTTGCCATTCTCTTCTCCAGGGGACTTTCCTGACCAGGGATCAAACCTGGGTCTCTCACATTGCAGGCAGATTCTTTACCATCTGAGCAACGGGGGAAGCCCCCATGATATCTAGTCAGTTCTCATTAGTTATCTATTTTATACGTAACAGTATACATGTTGATCCACCTTGGTATCCATACATTTGTTCTCTACATCTGTGCCTCTCTTTTTGCTTTGCAAGTAAGTTCATCTGTATAATTTTTCTAGAGTCTGTATATAAGCAATTTATATATTTGTTTTTCTCTTTCTGAAATACTTTGCTCTGTATGACTGTCTCTAGGTCTATCCACATCTCTGCAAATGGCACAATTCTGTTCCTTTTTATGACCGAGTAATATTCCACCGTATATATGTACCACATCTTCTTTACCCACTCCTCTTTTGATGGACAAGTAGGTTGCTTCCCTCTCCTGACTATTGTAAATAGTGCTGCAGTGAACATTGGGGTGCATGTATCTTTTTGAATTATTATGGTTTCCTCAGGTTTGCCCAGGAGTGGGATTGCTGTGTCTTATGGTAGCTCTATTTTTAGTTGTTGTTTTTTTTTTAATTGGAGGATAATTGCTTTACAATATTGTGTTCGTTTCTGCCATACATCAACATGAATCAGTTTTAGGTGTACATATGGAAAGGAGAAGGAGGGACGAATTGAAAGAGTAACACTGAAATATACACATTACCATATTTTTAGTTTTTAAAGGAACCACTATACAGTTTTCCATCCATAGATGGAGATAGACCTCAAATATGCAGATGACACGACCCTTATGGCAGAAAGTGAAGAATTAACGAGCCTCTTGATGAAAGTGAAAGAGGACAGTGAAAAAGTTGGCTTAAAGCTCAACGTTCAGAAAACAAAGATTATGGCATCCAGTCCCATCAGTTCAGTTCAGTTCAGTCGCTCAGTTGTGTCTGACTCTTTGCAACCCCATGAATTGCAGCACGCCAGGCCTCCCTGTCCATCACCAACTCCTGGAGTTCACTCAGACTCACATCCATCGAGTCAGTGATGCCATCCAGCCATCTCATCCTCTGTCATCCCCTTCTCCTCCTGCCCCCAATCCCTCCCAGCATCAGAGTCTTTTCCAATGAGTCAGCTCTTCGCATGAGGTGGCAAATAGATGGAGAAACAGTGGAAACAGTGGCAGACTTTATTTTTTTGGGCTCCAAAATCACTGCAGATGGTGACTGCAGCCATGAAATTAAAAGATGCTTACTCCTTGGAAGGAAAGTTATGACCAACCTAGACAGCATATTAAAGAGCAGAGAGGTTACTTTGCCAACAAAGGTCCGTCTAGTCAAGGCTATGGTTTTTCCAGTAGTCATGTATGGATGTGAGAGTTGGACTATAAAGAAAGCTGAGTGCCGAAGAATTGATGCTTTTGAACTGTGGTATTGAAGAAGACTCTTGAGAGTCCCTTGGACTGCAAGGAGATCCAACCAGTCCATCCTAAAGAAAATCAGTCCTGAATGTTCATTGGAAGGACTGATGCTGAAGCTGAAACTCCAATACTTTGGCCACCTGATGCGAAGAGTTGACTCACTAGAAAAAACCCTGATGCTGGGAAAGATTGAAGGCAAGAGGAGAAGGGGACGACAGAGGATGAGACGGTTGGATGGCATCACTGACCCAATGGACATGAGTTTGATTAAACTCTGGGAGTTGGTGATGGACAGGGAGGCCTGGCATGCTGCAATTCATGGGGTCGCAAAGTCAGACACGGCTGAGTGACTGAACTGAACTGAACTATACAGTTCACAGTGTCTGTATCAATTTGCATTAAGACAGTAATATTTTAAATGTGCATTGTACTGTCTGAATGCAAGGGAGTCAGGCAGCACCCCGCTTATATCCCCTCAGGCTGTATCCACATCCTGCAGAATCCCCAGCAGGAGTAGGTTTGAAATGCCAGAAAACCAAAAGGTCTCAGGAGCAGGCCTCAGCGGGATGGTCAGGAATCAACATGTTAATACCCAGCTCCTCCCTCAGGTTGGGGTAGTTCTCAGCACACGTGCTACACAGGCTCCCAGAACTCCCCAAGCTCCTGTCCCCTTGGTGGTTAATGTGCTCATAACACACATCTCAGTAGCTGCCTGCCCCTCTCAGCTTCTTGGGATTTCCCCTCTCACATAAACTGCTTGCACTTACATTTTCTGAGTTTTCCTCTGGGAAGCCTAGGCTAAGATACTTGAAAGCCATCATTCCTTTACCTAGTGAGATGGGAGCCCATTAGGACCATTAGATCTGCTACTATCAAAAGAAGCTATATTGGTTTTGCACACCCAAGGCAATGAGAATAAATCTTCACAGCATTTTTAAAGCATTTTTTTTTTGTATTGCAAAAGCATCATTCATTTAGGCAACAAAGATTGATTTAGTTAAAATTCATTTCAGTTCACTTCATTCGCTCAGTCGTGTCCAATTCTTTTCGACCCCATGGACTGCAGCACACCAGGCCTCCCTGTCCATTACCAACTCCTGGAGCTTGCTCAAACTCATGTCCATTGAGTCTGTTATACTATCCAACCATCTCATCCTCTGTTGTCCCCTTCTCCTTCTGCATTCAATCTTTCCCAGCATCAGCGTCTTTTCAAATGAGTCAGCTCTTTGCATCGGGTGGCCAAAGTATTGGAATTTCAGCTTCAGCATCAGTCCATCCAACGAATATTCAGGACTGATTTCCTTTAGGATGGGCTGGTTGGATCTCCTTGCAGTCCAAGGGACTCTCAAGAGTCTTCTCCAACACCACAGTTCAAAAGCATCAATTCTTCAAATTAGGTATAAGCAGTTATGTAGGTCAATTTGGAATGTTCTGTAGTAATATGAAATTAGAATACACAAAATTCTCATGACTACATTCAGTCTTCTTCCCCATCACTGTCTTCTGAGCTGATCATTTGAGCCCATGTGCTCTTGCTTTTCTATTCACGTCTGGTAAAGAATCCAACAAAATAGTCAATATTAAGTATAGAAGTTCTTTAATGAATAACACAATCATGCAGGACTTCCCTGGTGGTCCATTGGTTAAGAATGCATTGCAGGGGATGTGGGTTTGATCCCTGGTTGGGGAACTAAGATCTCACATGGCTCTGGGTAACTAAGCCAATGTACCACACCTGGAGAGTCCATGCACTCACCGCAGGCCACAACTAAGATCTGACGAAGCTAAATATATACATAAATAAAGAAAAATACAATCATACAATGCACAGTCATTTATTACAGATCCACCCTGTGACAAATTCTCTGTGAATGAATGAATGAATATATGAATGGTGGGGTCTCTGCTCTAAGGACTGTCATCCTAAACTAGATGTAAGCATTAACTCAAATTGATTCAGTGTGACAAGTGCTCTAATGGGGGACTACAGAAGAGAGAGAAACTTCCCTTTGAGGCATAAAGGTTTGTTAAGGAAAAGAAGACATCAGTCAGTTATTTCCCCAGTTTCACTAGAAAGAATTATTCCAAACCCAGTGGCCTAGACAGTAGGCATTTATTTTTCTCACTCACCGGTAAGTAGACAACGGTTTGCTGGCTTTGGCTCAAGGCTATGGCTTGATTCCAGGTCTGTTACATTTCTCCTGCTCAATGAAGCATTGTCTCATTGTGAAAAAAAGAGTACAGTATCCAAAAGAGCACATATAAACCTGCAGTGCCTCTCCAAGCATCAGAGCTGGCACTCTGTCACTTCTGCCTGTATTTCACTGGCCACAGCACACATTTGGCCAGTCATAAGGTCCCTAAGATAGGAATGTAAACTGCACACCAAGGGTAGAAGGAGGGCTGGATATCTGTGCGCATAATCCAATATATCCCAAGGATTGATGGAGGGAAAAGAGCTCCAGACAGAAACAACAATGAAACACCATTCCTCTCACATGTCCAGGTCATTTGTTTAGTGGAAACAGGTGTAGACACATATCAGCAAGTTTCAGTCATCCTTTCAGATCAGATCAGATCAGTCGCTCAGTCGTGTCCGACTCTTTGTGACCCCATGAATCGCAGCACGCCAGGTCTCCCTGTCCATCACCAACTCCCAGAGTTCACCCAAACTCACATCCATCGAGTTGGTGATGCCATCCAGCCATCTCGTCCTCTGTCGTCCCCTTCTCCTCCTGCCCCCAATCCCTCCCAGCATCAGAGTTTTTTCCAATGAGTCAACTCTTCGCATGAGGTGGCCAAAGTACTGGAGTTTCAGCTTTAGCATCATTCCTTCCAAAGAAATCCCAGGGCTGATCTCCTTCAGAATGGACTGGTTGGATCTCCTTGCAGTCCAAGGGACTCTCAAGAGTCTTCTCCAACACCACAGTTCAAAAGCATCAATTCTTCGGCGCTCAGCCTTCTTCACAGTCCAACTCTCACATCCATACATGACCACAGGAAAAACCATAGCCTTGACTAGACAAACCTTTGTTGGCAAAGTAATGTCTCTGCTTTTCAATATGCTATCTAGGTTAGTCATAACTTTCCTTCAATCTACTGCAAACCAATGAGCACCACATCAGTAGCCCCCAAAAGACACTGAAGTAGCTTGAAAAGTCACCTGGAGAGTCACGGTAGAAGAAATAGGGGCCCATCACTACTGTGCTCTAACTTAATTTGCAGACCTTGAAGACCTCAGGATCTTCAGAGAATCCCAATGTGGTACAATAAAAAAAACACATTTGCTTGTTCTTCTGCCTCCTGGAACACAACTCCTAAAACCCTTGAAATCTCCAGGGTGATAAGAGTGGATGCAATGACTGGGGCCCCTGTGTAGCTTCAAGATGGGGCCTATTTTCCATAAATACCAAGGTATAATCCAAGGGTTAGAATTTTTGACTCCAACCCCTGACTTCTCCCTCTCCAGGGAGGGGAGATTGAGTTCAATCACCAATGTCTGAAGATTTAATCAATGGTGCCTAAATTATGAAATCTACATGGTGGTTGCTGGTTTAGTTGCTAAGTCATGTCTGACTCTTGTGACCCCATGGACTGTAGCCCAGCAGGTACTTCTGTCCATGGGATTTCCTAGGCAAGAATACTGGAGTGAGTTGCCATTTCCTTCTCCCGGAGATCTCCCCAACCCAGGGATTGAACCCAGTCTCCTGCATTGCAGGCAGATTCTTTACCAACTGAGCCACCTGGAGCAATGAGGTTCAGGAAGCTTCCAAGTTAGTGAATACACCAAGATGCTGAGAAGTCATGGGTGCCCTGAGCCCCTTCCGCATGCCCTGACCTACATATCTCTTCCTTCTGGCCATTCCAGAGTTGCATCTTTTATCACAAGCTGATAAAAGTAAGTAAAATACTTTCCTGAGTTCTGCAAGTTGTTCTAGCAAATTATCACATCTAAGGAGATGGTTTTAGGAACCCCCAGATTTTAGCCAGTTGGTCAATTCAGGTGATAACCTGGCATTTGCAACCAGCATCCGACAGGAAGTACTCTTGTTGGACTAAACCCTTAACCTATAGGGTCTGCACTAGTTCCAGGTAGTTAGTGTCAGAATTGAATTAAATTGTTACACACCCAGTTGTGTCCACAGAGAACTGGACAACTACTTGGCCTGAGAAAAAACCCACACATTTGGTGTCAGAAGTGTGAGTAAAAACAACTAAGAGTTACTTTATGAAGGTGAGACTTATGAATGAGGCCTAGGAGAGAAGTGGGTGCAGCAAGACAGAGGGTGCCCCTGATGGAGACAGCTCATGGCAAACAGCCTTCTCATTTTCCTACACCAGCCAATGAAATTCCATGAGCCAAGCAGCCAAATACCGGATATGGAACACAGAGTCCTGTTAACCAAAACAACAGACTCGAAAACTTTCAGTAAACAGGGTGTTTTCTCTAGAAGTATCTTAGGGGCTAACATCTCAGCTTCCCAGCCCCTACCTCTGTGACCCTGCAGCCATCAGCCACCTCACAGGACAGCAGTGGCTGCAGATTGACAGTCAGTGAGTGAAGGAGACAGGCTCATACCTTGGCTCACTGAGTGCAAAATAGTGTGATTTTGACAGCTTCTTGTCAATCTCTCAGCACCTGAACTCTGAGGACTGGATCATTCAGTGTGTAACTTGTGTTTTAATTGCCCTACCATTTTTACTGGACATTTCATATGGGGACTTCAAATAGACCACAGACAAAAGCCTAGCTACTGCAATTTGAAGAGGGCTTGAGAATGCTGAAGTCCTGAGCATTTCATCTCGCTCCTCTCTCCAGAGTGGTGCGTATAGAATTCCAGGGAACTCTGGGCAGGACACATGCAAAGATGCGTGGGAAATCTGGTGCTTACTCCCCTTCCCACTCCCACCCTGGGCCAGGAGTTCTGATGGATGGAAGCTAAGATGGCTGGAGCTGAGGAGATGGGTGCCTTCAGTGGAGGGGTCTCACTGCTTTCCAGGCCAAGGCAGCACATTGTGATTTATTGACTCAGCTCATGTCAAAATATTACCATGGTTCCTCTAAAAACATGATTTCCTGTCTGAGTCTTACGTAGATTTCTCTAATCACAGGGATTTTAATTATCATCAATATGATTTAAATATTTTTAAAGTATTTCCCTAATGTAAACTTTTCTTTCAATTCACTGAATATCTATTGAGTGCTTACTATAAAAATGTGAAATAAATGCTAACAGATATGATGCTACTAAGTATGATATGCATGTTATCACATCAGAAGTGCATTTATTGAGCACTTGTTGAATACTAGACACTCTCGGAGGGGCTTGTCATCAGTATTAGCCCTCATCCTCATGAAACATTTGCTAGTTCCCTCTCACCTTTGCTTACAACGTGAATGAGAGTTGATGTAAAGTATGCATCATTGCAGGCTTCCCTGGTGTCTCAGCAGCAAAGATTCTGTCTCCAATGCAGGAACCACAGGAGATGCGGGTTTAATCCCTGGGTTTGAAAGATCCCCTAGAGGAGGGCATGGCAACCCACTCCAGTATTCTTGCCTGGAGAATCCCATAGACAGAGGAGCTTGGAAAGTCTTCTGTCATCGGGTCACAAAGAGTCAGACATGACTGCAGCGGCTTAGCACACAGGCACACATGCATGATTACAGAGCAGGAAAACTTGAACACAGTTCTTTTGATTTGTAAGTGGAGGATTTCTCTCTACATACATGAAACTTAGCACATAAAATAGAGCATAAATGCAGGGCTGAATGTATGGAAGGTCCAGTCCACATCCACGCAGGTGTGGCTGGAAGCTTTAGGAAGGGCTCCAGGCAGCAGCCTTTGCTAAAGCAAGACAGTCACAGATGCTGAGGGGCAAAATGTGTCCACGTTTTTCATTCTTCCAATGAAGAAATGAGTAAGGGAAAGTAAGACCACCCCACACCTCATTCTCTGAAATACCGGTTTCCATTTTCTGCTGCCTTGGAGGTACCTTAGCCAACTTAAAGAAGTCTTGTGATATCTTGTGATAAACCATAATAGAAAATAATATTTAAATAGCATGTATGCTTATGTATAACTGAATAGTTTCTGTATAGCAGAAACTAATACAACATAGTAAAACAACTATATGTCAATTAGAACATATATATCAGCTGGTAAAAAGTCCAGGTCACAGGACTGGGATTCCCATTATCAAATGATACCCTGGAAACAGAGCTGTGTGCTACAAAATGAGTTCCCAAAGGCTCTAAAAAATAATACATGTTTGATTATTTGGAAACACTGTCTAATAAATACATCACTTTCTCAAATAATTGCACTTGCACATGTTACATTAAACATAGAAGTCTTATAATTACAGGCAGCTTTTTATGTTATCATACTTGTTCCCAGGTAATGGAAAGAATGGAGCATCTTTCTAGACTAGAAGGCTAAACAAACAGGGGTCCTTGTGTGCCTTAAGCAGCTAAGAAAGTATCCTTCCATCTCAAATTCAGTCATCATGAAACAGTGAAGAATCTGTGTGAGTACATGCCAGGCTCTTATGTTTCACCAGACTATGAACTCTCTGGAAGCTCATGGCTACTCTAGAGGATCTGGGATTTTTTTTTCCCATTCCTCCTTTAACTTTGTGCTCTCTTGCTGTGGTATCAGCTTCTCTCCCTCACGTTTCCTCATTCCAGGCTGGCATCTTGCAGACTCCCTCTAAAGTGAAACCTTAATGGGACTTGATTTCCAATTTGCATTTTTATCCTTGGTGCCACTTCCTGGATTGCCCTCAGCCCTGTGCCCTGAATCCTACTATCCCACCCTGCTGAATTCACCCCAGACTTCAAGCCTGTGGCTCACATCTCTGTGTACCTGATGGGAGCCTGTAAATGTTGGTTATTGATAGTGGCCACCAAAGATGCTTTTTTTAATCATCTTGAGACAGGACTGGGACGTGGGACCTTTTGCTGCAGTGCTGCAGGGCTTGCACCTGGAAGAACCTCTCCTCTAGCAAGAAAATACAAAGAAACTATAAGGAACTAAAAATAGCCATATGCATGCACAGTTGGGGAAAATTCTGGACAAAAGATACAAAGAGAAAAAAAAAACAACAACCAAATGTCATTTTTGAAGAGCCTGAAGCAAAAGCAGGGTACTGCGTGTACCCCCTGCACACCGCCACCTAAGGGTGGGAAAATGACCTGAGCCTCACCTCCAGCCCCACCCCTGGACACATCCCTACCTTCACCCCATATGGGGAACAAGCTTGCCCCCTCTTAGAGAGTGAGTGAGCAAGAGAATCCATGTTTGTTTCTGCTCCCCACTGCTGCAGAAGGGACCCCCAATAAAGCCTTGCCTGAATTTCTTGTCTGGCTTCTGGTCAATTTCTACTGATTGGAGAAGATCAAGAACCCTGGTCGATACCAATCTTGTCTTCTGGAAGGACTGCCTATCTCAGCCTTCGGGAGAAGAAGGTATTTTTAGCTTGTATTTTCCCCCTTTAATAATTATAAAATATCACCTCTTTTTTAAATTATTTTTGGAGTTTTAAAATTAATCAAATGCCATGACTGAAAAGAAGCTAACTTATGTCTGCAACTTACTCTGAAATTTAACAACAAATAAGACACATTGATGAATGGATAGTGGAACTGATAGAGAATAAAGCACACACTGTATAGCAAAAATGTTGTTTTAGGGTGCAGGGAAATGGGTCTTCACTATAAAATTATTTCAGCTGTCAATAGCAGTAGTCACTCCTTCAAGTCTGACTCTTTGGGGCCCCATGGACTGGAACCTACCAGGTTCCGCATCCATGGATTTCTCCAGGCATGAATACTGGACTGGGTTGCCTTCCCTTCTCCAGGTTATCTCCCTGACCCAGGGATCAACCCCAGGTCTTCTGCATCGCAGGCAGATTCTTTACCATCTGATCCACCAGGGAAGCCCTCAACTGTCAATATTTTTGAAATTTTTCATAATAAAGTGTTGTGGGGAAATCTGAGCAGTAGTCATTTCAGAATATGTCTTACAAAATGACACCAGCACCCCTGCTGCTCAGAGAGGAAGGAGATGAGCTTCAGGGAGAAAGGATCTTGGGCGCCCACTCAGCTGGGAGATACGGCTGCCACTCTTCATTCTGCTTGACTTAACACTTCTGCTTTGGGGAAAGGATTGCTCATGCCTTTGCCTGAAGCTCTAAGCCTCTCTTGATCTCCTGTGTGGGGGTAGGGGACAGTCACAGCATATTTTCTGGACTTATCTCCTGGGATCTATGCTCAGAACCTCACCCCTCTGGGCAGCTTGTCTGCCTGTGTTCCTAGCTCCACATCCCGTCTGTTGGAAATCTATCCTTCCAAACCCTCCTGGATCATGCTTCAGCCCCCAGGGCAGAGAGCAGGGGCTGTTTCTCCATGGGACAACTTTAAAACTCATTTCCCATTCATCTGCCCCTGGAACAGACAGTCACATCAATATTCTGACTCTGAGGAAAGGCTGGTCCCTGTGAAATGAATGTGTTCAGAAAAACAAATGGTGTCCAATTGATGCCTGGGTTAACATTGGTACCATAGGAAGATGTACATAAAATTGACTATGAGGAGTATTGAACTAGTTCTTTCTGTTCCTCCCTCTGTGTGAAGAGTGTGACCTGTGGTATATGTGGATGAGGTGGGGCAGGACCTCAAGGGGCAGAATAGAAAGAGCCTGCTATTTATACCAAAGCATCTTTGAAACCAAGACACCAGTTCTGTAGGTTCCGAAGTAAAAGGAACCTCAAGGGTTGTCAGAAGTAACTGTGCTCTGAAAAGTAACAACTCTGGTAATGACTCCAGACCCTTGCAAAGTGAAGGGCCTATATTAAGGGAAACAAAATGTCTCAAATGCCCATCCATATAGCCCTGGGTTCGGAGAAGGCAATGGCACCCCACTCCAGTATTCTTGCCTGGAAAATCCCATGGACGGAGGAGGCTGGTAGGCTGCATTCCGTGGGGTCTCTAGGAGTTGGACATGGCTGAGCGACTTCACTTTCACTTTTCACTTTCATGCACTGGAAAAGGAAATGGCAACCCACTCCAGTGTTCTTGCCTGGAGAATCCCAGGGACCGGGGAGCCTGGCGAGCTGCCATCTATGGGGTCGCACAAAGTCGGACACGACTGAAGTGACTTAGCATATATAGGCCTGGGTTAAAAGTAAGTCGAAGTGGATTGGGAAATAGTCAAGGAAGCCAAAGGGACAACCACGTCACCAGGAAAGTGAGTAGGATAATGATTAGAAGGCTGAAGTCCCATATGGCTTTGAATGTCCAAATGGGTATGTATTAAATTAAGACTTAACTCGACAGCCAAGGACAGCAATTAGAGCTTTCTGAACCATGCAGTACCCAAGAGAAGCTTCTGGAATCTGAAAGGAAAGGATCTATATGGAGGAAGAATTGGCCCCTAGGGGTTCTTCATGGCCAGAAAGCACTGTGTGGTCTGGGGAGCTCTCCATCCTGGCCAATCTGGTGGTTGCCGACCGCAGGAATCATGTTACCTGGCCTGGGTGTGTTTGTCCAGGGACAGATGGTAGGACCAGAAACCCAGAAACCAGCGTGGGAGAGTCAGCAGGGCCTGGTCTCCAAAGAGTCAGAGCATAAATCCCCAATGGAACGCGAGAGATGAAAGGGAGGCTGCTCGGTTAGCTCCAGAGTGATACGATAAGCAACAGGAGATAAACAGTTACTGGATCCACCAAAGCCCCCTGCCAAGCACCACAGCCTCACAGTAGTCTGAACAACAGATCCCTGGCCTCCGGTGAGTGCTGGAGACCTGTGAGCAGCACGTGTGATGTTGCATGTGAGCACTCCCCAGCAAGGAACTGCAGATGGCTAACAAACACAGCACTTCCAGTGCGAATAAGATACAAACAAACAACATAAACACAGCTGAAGGAGAAAAAGGGCAGGGTGATGGGGGAGCAAGGAATGAGGCAGGATTTAAAGCATCAGAAGCACCAAGATCCTTGTTACAAATTTACATTCCCATTCTAGTGCCCTGGCCTGCCATTCTAAAATCTGAGGTCCACTTCCCTGGGGAAGGAACCAGGAACTTACTCAGCTCTTGGGTATTAGTGTAGACTTTTGTCTTCTGAAATGATTTGGAAGTTTGTATTTACCTTCACTTTCATTTTCTAGTTAGAGAACTTGAACGATTATCTGATTATCGAAACATCCCAGGGCCCAAAACCTGCTAACCTTTAACACCATTGCTCACCTTTCTGCAAAGCCAAGGGAAAATGGAACCATGCTCAGATGATATCAGATTTGAAATTTATCAACAGCTGCTAAATACTTATAAAAAAATCAGTGTCTGGGCTAAGCCTGCCCCATGGACTATCTCATTAGTCCTGGAGGCAGGCATTATAACCACTGACATTAACAGATGAAGAAGCAAAGCTTGGGAGATGAATTTCCCCCAGGTAGTGCAAGTAGTCTATTGCAAATTTAATTCCCAGGCAGTCTGGCTCTAAAGTAGTAAATGTAACAACTAAATCCATCTCAGCCACATTGCAGGTGTTTCTAAATGGAAAAACACACCAGGATCTCAGAGGAAGCTCCACTGCTCCTTACCAGGAAACCAAAAAGGCAAGGGGAATTTCTGATTCATGTAGTATCTGCACAGTTCTTTGTATAAAATGGGCCTTATTAGTTTTATAGAAGCTGGCATATTTTTAACATTTCTTAAAAATCATCTTCAAGGAAAGGCTTATTTTCAGAACAACTCATTCAAGGAAATGTCAAAGTTGCAGATCTATAAATCACTGGCAGCATGACTCTGGCAAGCAACTCAGGTTTTTTGTCCCTTTTAGTATTGTTTGTATTATTATGAATATTAACATATACACATACTGATACTATGTGTATATATTTTCCACAGTATAAAAGAAATCATATCACTTCACTTTATGAAGCATGTAAAACCCTCAAAACAGTTTTTTTTTTTTCAATGGGAGGTGGACTCTTTACCAACTGGGCCATCAGGGAAGCCCTAAATATAGACAGACTTCTTTAAATAAAAATTGTACAGTAAGATGCCTACCAAAAAAAAAAAAAAAATCAAGTTATACAGTTCATTATAAGAGTAATCCCTGGAGACTATGTCAGATATATAACAGAAACATAAGATTAAGAATTGCATTAATATAATGCCCCATATCAATAAATAAAATGATACATTGACATGATGAATTCTGAAAAAAATAGTCAGTCTTACTTTAAAAAAAATGAATAAATTATGACTATAGGAATCTTGCCTTAAAATAGCAACAGCAACAAAAAAATAAGCTCAAACCTACAGTTTATTCATTTGTCTACATCCCCACCTTCAGGGGTTCTTCCTAACCCAGTGATCAAACCCATGTCTCTTGCGTTATATCTCCTGCATTGCAGACAGCTTCTTTACCACTGAACCACTGTGAAGCCCCTAAATTAATGCATATTTATACATTTGTTCCATAAATGTATTTTAAGCTCCAGGTATTGTTGTGGGTGCTTAGGATACATTTGTGAGCAAAACAAAGATCTCTGCCCCATGGAGATTCATTCTTGCTATGAGGGGAGTCAAAGAAAACAGATGATAACTAATAGGTATAATATGCACATAAATTATATAATATCCATGCTAGTAGAGAAGGCGATGGCACCCCACTCCAGTACTATTGCCTGGAAAATCCCATGGACGGAGGAGCATGGTAGGCTGCAGTCCATGGAGTCACGAAGAGTCAGACACGACTGAGTGACTTCCCTTTCACTTTTCACTTTCATGCGTTGGAGAAGGAAATGGCAACCCACTCCAGTGTTCTTGCCTGGAGAATCCCAGGGACGGGGGAGCCTGGTGGGCTGCCGTCTATGGGATCGCACAGAGTCGGACACGACTGAAGTGACTTAGCAGCAGCAGCAGTAATCTATTGCTATGTAATATAACCCCTCAAACTGGGGGGCTAACAAAAGCAATATTGTTACCACTCATGATTCAGTGGGTCAGCTGTGCTCAGCTGAGCAGTTCTTCTGCTCCACATACTGTCACTGGTGCCACGGGTATTTGGGAGCTCCTGGAAATCCATGTCCAAGGTGGCCCACTCTTATGGATGCTGGGGGATGTAAGCTAGCAGGCAGAGCTAAGCTGGGGCTGTTGAGTAGAGGTATATGTTGGGTGAGACTGGAGCTCCCCAGGGAAAGGAGTCTGGGTTCCAGTGGAGATCATCTCTTAGCAAGTTTTCCATGAGGGAGGAAGCTAAAGCTGCCAGTTCTCTTCAAGGTTTAGCCTGACTGAAAGTTGCATGACATCACCTCTGTCATAGTCTATAGGACATAGAGTCACAGACTTATCCCTGAATCAAGAAGTAGAGAAATGGGCTGTCTCTGGATAGGACTCATGACACCTATGGGATCAATTGGTGGTGCAGCAGAGAGAAATGAAAAGAAAACATTGTCAGAGGAATCAAGATGGAGTACTGATTTAAATAAAGTGATCAGAGCAGGTCCCATTGGGAGGTAATGTTTTGAGTAAAAGACAAGAGGCAGTAATCTAGGAAGGGTGGGGCTCTTGATATATTCTGGAGGTAGAACTGAAAGGATTTATCATCAGTTGGGGATAAGGGTGGTGAGATGGCATCAACAAGAAGCAGTCTGCAGAATATAGAAGGGGTGGGTTGGTGTGGCATGGAGACCCAGTGATTAGCCTTTGCTGGGTAGTTAGACACTGAAAGGATTTGACCACAGTCACCTGAAGGCCTGGAGTGGAACCAGGCTACAGCTGTAGACCAGGGGTCTCTAAGCCACGAAGCTGGTGAGCTCATCATGTGCTTTCAGGTCCCACCCCATCCTCATCCTCTGTAAGAAGAACAAACTGGAAGTTCAGAGGAGCTGCTTTTCTGAAAACTGAACCCCAAGGCCCCTCCCAGCCAATGGCCCCCACCAGGCCACTGGTGGTCACTCCTGAAGCCACAGGGTGCTCTAGCCATGCCTTCCATCTGCCTGTGGGGTAGATAGAGGTGTCACTGTCCACCTGAGGGTCCTCCTGCCTTCCCCGTATCCACCTCATAAGACATGGGAGGATGCTGAGGATGACTGCTTGTTTCTGGTGGGATCCAGAAGCTTTTGAGCTCTAAGGCGAAGAGTGGCCTCCGAGGGGGAGGGAGGTTCTCTGACTCAGTATGGAGTCCCGTGGGTTTTCTTTGTACTTCCCTGAGAACTAGATATTCTTCCCAGGTAAGCACTAAGTTATGATTTTTTCTGCTCTCCTCTGATAAAAGCAGATTCTTCAAGCACTTGATGTCACCAAGAGACTTCATCAGTGGCCTCACCCTCTGTTCATGAAGTACCCAGCCAAACCATCCTCTCTTTTTTCTTTTGGTTATGACCTCCACTTTATTATTTTGTTAATTTTTATTTTATATTGGAGTATAGCTGATTTACAAAGTTGTATTACTTTCAGGTGTACAGAAAAGTGATTCAGTTAAACATATATATGTATATATTCTTTTTCAGTTCTTTTTCTATGTGGGTTACTACAGAGTATTGAGTAGAGTCCTCTGTGCTATACAGTGGGTCTTTGTTGATTGTCTCTCTTTTTCCAGACCCTAGCCATCATCACAGCTTGGCCAGGAGGTTCTTTGTGATCCCTCTGAGAGGAGTCTTTGCAACCCCATGGAATTCTCCAAGCCAGAATGCCGAAGTGGGTAGCCTTTCTCTTCTCTAGGGAATCATCTTCCCAACCCAGGGATTGAACCCAGGTCTCTCACGTCACAGGCAGATTCTTTACCAGCTGAGCCACAAGGGAAGCCCAGTACTGGAGTGGGTAGCCTATCCCTTTTCCAGTGGATCTTCCTGATCTTGGAATCGAACTCAGGTCTCCTGCATTGCAGGCAGATTCTTTACCAACTGAGCTACCAGGGAAGCCCGAGAGGAGTGAACACCCCAAAATATATTAACACCCCAGAATCATAATTTTTAGGTTGGGATATTATATGTATCAATTATGTATATTCTTTACTTAGTTATATTCCTATGCTTTCCTGGTTTTCCATGCATTTGTGTCATTTTTACTTTTGAAAACTGAAAACAGCTTTCAGCATAAATAGCCCCTTGCCAAAAAAAATCCCCAAGCACAAGAAAGCCTGGGTCAAGACTTTGTGGGAGAATCTAAACTTTGAGTTGGAATAAATATTATAAAATACCGCTTGTTTGCTATTAAAACATCTCTCTTGACATAAATAGCAGGATGAGTAGCACCCAAATGAGGTTTTTCTTCACCAGAACTTTCTCCCAGAATAGAAACTGCCCACAGTATTTTTCTTGAGAATAGATGTGTATGGCAATGTTCACTGTGGACATTTTTAAGCTAACACACCGTAGCATGCAAAACTGAATAGAAACAGCAAGGTTCTATTTGCCACTTTCATTGTTACTCAAACTCTGCCGACTGGGGAGGCATGCATTCATTAGTGGAAATGCAGTCAACACTTGAATTCTTTGCATGTGCATTCCTGAAATGCCAACAGCTCACATGCTGGCCTGGTTGGCTCAGCATTTTGGTCTCAAAGCTGAAGCAAGTGGCCCAAATCCTTTTCTTATCCGTCTCTGTGGCACTTGAGGCCCACAGCAAAAGGAAAATTTTGGTAGTGTTCTTTAGCTGAGGATAAGGTTTCAAATGCACCAATCTCTCCAGAGGACTGCCGCTCCATAGATGAAAAACAGCCAACCAAAAATTAAGCAGCTGGCCCCCCCTGTAAATCCAGATTCTGGGGTTTGGGTCTTAAAAAGCAGCACCTGTTGCAAGTAAGCAGGTGTTATGGGGCTGCAGTTGTGGGGTGCTGTTATGTAGCCAGCTTGTATCAACAAACACAGGGGGCCTTGTCAGTCTGTCACGTGAGGGTAGGGTGATAAATGAATTTTGTTACAGCTCCTGCCACTTCAGCAGAGAGAAACTAGGCAGAATTAAACAGGATTACTGCAAGTAATGAGGAAAAACATTCGTTTGCCTGGGTAGACCAGACTCTTGGTTGTCTTTTTGCTTGTTTCTATGGTAATGATGTTCATTGTAGGTGCAGAATGGTTACCAATTCAATCTCTGGACTGCATTCCCATCAACTGAAAGCCCACTCTTCCCACTTTCCTTTGGCATCATCGAATCACAAGGAAAGGAATGCATCCTGGAATGAAATATTTAGGCACTTGGCCTTTGTAGTCCCTCCCAGAGAGAAGCGTGCAAACTGAAGGTTTCTAAGGAAGTAGGGGAGAAGAGGAGATTGGTATTGGATCCAAACCAATGGTAATAACCCAGATGTTCAGCTTGTCTTGGGATACAGAGTAATTATTTTAATCCTTTCCACCATTATTGGAATTCTGGCTAGATGCATTTCCTAATGAAAAAGTTTTCCTAAAGAATTTCTTTTATAGCAGAAGCTTGGAGCTGCTTCCATGCATGTTTGCAAACAAACCCAGGGCAGTTGTGCAGACAGACCACGAATCTCTGTGAAAGATATGTGCTTGTATTATCAGTGTCTCATCTGCTACTTGAATACAGATATGAAAAACCCTGCAAAGTGGCCCTAGGGTCAGAAAGAACCACTAGGCACAACCCTGCAGAAAATGCTCCTGATCATAACTCCACAGGTTCACAGCTGATGCAAAATGACACACCAGCAGGACTTCACCTTGCTGCCTGAGGCCCTCCAGACATTGTCCATTCCTCTGGCTCCTACATTGTCAGACATGTGTCATCTGACCAAGTGACATGGCAGACTCGTCCTTCTTACACAGGCCTATCTTTGTTATTGATACTATTATTTCACTCATATTAACACTAAAAGAGGGCTTCCCTGGTGGCTCAGTGGTAAAGAATCTGCCTGCCAATGCAGGAGACAGGAGACATGGGTTCAATCCCACGTTCATCCAGTCAGGAAGATCCCCTGGAGAAGGAGATGACAACCCACACCAGCATTCTTGCCTGGAAAACATCATGGACGGAGGCGGAAGTGACAACCCACTCCAGTGTTCTTGCCTAGAAAATGCCATGAACAGAGGAACCTGGCCAGCTACAGTCCATGGGGTCGCAAAGCGTCAGACATGACTTGGTGACTAAATGAGAACACCACCACCACCACTGAAAGAATTATGACTTTTTAATTAACTTGTTCTTTCTGCCCTGTGTATCTTTAGCTCCATATAGGAAAATGAGATATTTTACTATTTGTAGGCCTGTATTTTGGTTTACTGTAGTAAAGTCAGACTCAAGCAAAACTCAGAAGATCACCCTATCAGAACATCCAGGGGAGAAGGTGTCTTGTACCAGCATCACAAAGGTAGAATAACCTAGGGATTGCACCCACTCCTCTTCAGACATAAGCCATGGTTGGCCCAGGGCCTCTGCTGATAACAGAGAACTGTGACAAGCGGGAGGATTACAAGATGAAGGTTGTATTTGCTACAATGTTTGATCTTTGAAGGTCAGGCTGTGTGTAGGAGGAGGCAGAGGTCAAACCAATATTTCTGGAGCTTTTCTTGACGGTTCTGAGCAAGCATGTTCCAGGAAGCTGTTTTGTTATTTTGGTTAGTGACTGTTTATCATGATGCATTTGGGGATCAGGTTTTCGGTTGCAGGGAGTTCTGACAGATCTTCATATTTACATAAATAAGCCTTCAAATATTGACTAAAGGTGTAATGTGGGAAAGGGGATTTCAACCTGCTGGGATTGAAAGACAGAAAATAATTATGTGGACACAAAGTTGAGGACAGTGAAGTTCATAATCTGTGACACTTCTCGGAATCCACAAGTAAGAATTTGCCACCTGAATTTTTCTTCTATGCAAAAGACTTAAAGTTCCAAAAGCCAGCTAAAATGTTAGAGATGACCCCTAAGTTCAGACTCAGTTTAATTGTTCTAATACAGTCTGTAATCACAAATCAAATAAGAGCCTACTTTTTCCTTCAAAAAGATAAATTAAGAACCATTTATCCTTCATTATTTTTACAGACATTCTCATGTCGAGTGATTAAACACAATGTAGGCATAACCCCTAAGTCAGCATGTGTCTATAGGTGCCACTCCATAAAAACCAGTTCCCTTCTCTTGCATTTAAAAACCAAACCAAGCTAAACGAAGACTCTGGCCAAAATTATGGTGAAATAGAAACTTACCTTCAGAACTGCAGATGAAATAAACCAGCCAAAATAATAATAGTAAAATAATTCAAAGAAAAGAACCTGAAAATAGTGTGATCTATTAGAACACCAAAATGTTGCTCACTTCACCTTTAAAAAATGTCAAAATAACACTATCTTGCTCTTTACAGGAACCCTGAAAAGCTGGCAATACAGATACAATCCCTTTTACAGGAATAGTCAGAAAAAGCGAAACAGCCTTTTTTAAGTTTACACGTGGCTTAAAATAGATCCAGAAGCCCTGGCACTGACCGAGGCTCAGGCACAGCTCCGCCCCCACCTTTTTGCTGAGAGACCATTACTGGCATGTCACCCATGGGTCATGAACCAGGCAGGACCTCCCAAGGGCACTCAGGTTGGCGTTGCCGACATTCTTCCTTTGGCGAGCTAACAGGATTTCTTGATCTGATGCTTACTTGATTTTCCAGTGACTTGAAGCCCTTCTCAATCATTTTCACTTTCTGGACAGGATAACAGGAATGTTTTCTCAGGCCCCAAACACAGCTGTCCCTGTCAGGTCTAGAAAGTGAAAGCTTGCTCCTGAGAATGACTGCCTGCCCTTCAGGAAGGAGGCCCTGGTTTCCTTGACCCCAGACCCCTTTATAGGATAGTGGCTGCAGATGCTGGGGTATGTCTGGAGCACTGTTCCTCCAGCCATTCCCTTGGAAAGATCAGAAACCCCCGCAGCTCACAGGAAGCTCCTGCCCCCTCCCACACCCTGCTCCCTGGCACATCCTAGAAGAAGGTCTGCTTCCAGGCAGGGCAGTCCATCCTCAGATTTGCTAGGTCAGAAACCCAGTCAGGGCCACGTTTGATAGCTCTACATGGCGGGAGACTGGGGGGGCAACTCTAAGCTAATTCTGTTTCTGAGATGTCTGCTCTCTCTGCCCCAGCAGCTGCCAGGTGCCTATTGAAAGGGGAGCATTTTTACCATGCAAGTAGGTCAGAACCCTGCAAGGCATCTTAAGGCCCCTAATTCACAGAAAGCACTTAGGCAATGCCTCCAAGTCTCTGAAACTCTTGGACAAACTGGATATCCCAGCTGGTCCCTACAGTAAAACCTTCTGCCAACTCCAATTAAATAGAGACAGTATATATCTATACTGTGTGTATATGTATACGTGTGTGTATATGCGTGTGTATGTGTATACATACATATACATATATATACACACACATATATATGTGTGCCTGTTAAGTCGCTTCAGTCTTGTCTGATTCTTTGAGACCTCATGGACTGTAGCCCACCAGACTTCTCTGTCCATGGGATACTCCAGGCAAGAATACTGGAGTGGGTTGCCATTTTCTTCTCCGGGGGATCTTCCTGACCCAGGGACTGAACCAGTGTCTCCTACATTTCCTGCATTACAGGTGAATTCTTTACCACTGAGCCATGGGGAAGCCCCTAAACATGTTGACACCATAGTTTTAAAAACTGAAACTGCACATGGGACCTCAAGTATAAGCCCCAGAGAACAATTCCTCAGAGAAATTCTAAGCCACACCCAAAGCCACTCGGATCCTCTTGTGTGCCCCTTTACTCGTTTGCAAAATTCACCTGAGAGGACCCTAGTGAAATAGTCAGTGTCTCCAAAAACTCTCCTTTTCCTTAGGACAGAGGTCTGTCTCAGGGAAGGACCTCATCATACCACAGAGCAGGCCAGCCAGAGAGACCCAGGGGCATAAACAATAGAGGAGCATGTTAATAGCCACAGTTTGTTAGCATAAATTAATATAAGCCACACAGCTGGCTTGTGTCTGGTTGTTGGAGCTGATTACCAGATGTTCATGAATTTGGGAACCAGTTGTTAGGCATGTCTGTTATTAAAAATTAAAATGTATGTACTGATAAATACATAAAAGATATTAAAATCCAAGGTATTAATAATAAATGCTGATAGTTCATCCCCTCTATTTCACCATGCTGTATCATCTGTGATCTTCAGGTTATTTATGTCTGTGGCATATGTCTGGTGGAAAGACTTAATGATGGTGACTATGGCAGGCCTTGTTCTGGCTCTGTTTGGTGACATCATGCTGGTAGCTGGAACTGTGATAGGAGGATTTAACATTGGGGAAGCTGGCAAATGCTACAAACTAAAAGCCCACTACTCTTTGCGACCCCATGGACTGTAGCCTACCAGGCTTCTCTGTCTATGGAATTCTCCAGGCAAGAATACTTGAGTGGGTATTCCCAACCCAGGGATCGAACCAAGGTCTCGTACATTGAAGGTGGATTCTTTACTGTGAGCTTCCCTGGTAGCTCAGCTGGTAAATAATCTGCCTGAAATGCAGGAGACCCTGGTTCGATATCTAGGTTGGGAAGATCCCCTAGAGATGGGATAGGCTATCCACTCTAGTATTCTTGGGCTTTCCTTGTGGCTCAGACGGTAAAGAATCTGCCTGCAATGCGGGAGACCTGGGTTTGATCTCTGGGTTGGGAAGATCCCCTCGAGGAGGGCATGACACCCACTCCAGTATTCTGGCCTGGAGAATCCCCATGGACAGAGGAGCCTAGTGGGCTACAGTCCATGGGGTCACAAAGAGTCAGACACGACTGAGCGACTAAGCACGGCACAGGAGCCCACTACACACACACACACACACACACACACACATACACACAAACACACATTCAAAGAATTCCAGTTTGTCCTTCAAAGCCCCCAAATATCAAGGACTAGAAACCAAGCATTTTCTAAATTAGCCTTCCCAACATGAAGCCACAGAGAGGAGAAGGTGCAAGCCATCCCAGAGCCAGAAGCAGGACTAATGGAGGCCAAGGTGTGACCAGACCTAGCTGGTGGGGGTATGAGAACAGCTTAGAGAAAGTCAGGAAGGCAGAAGCTCACCTCCTGGCTCCCTCTGGCAGGCAACAGGGACTCAGAATCCTCTCTGGCCCTTCCTCCCCCTTGCAACCTCTGTCACCCCTGGAAACGAGAGTGGGCCTGTCCAGCCACCAGCCACGCAGCCCCCTTGGTCAACCTGGTGTTGGGGCTAAAATCAAGAAACTTTCTCCTGCTTCTGATATAGTGCTATGCTATAATAAGAAATAAAATAAAGAAAGGGACTGGATATTAATGGCCAATGACGTAATCAATCTTGCCTATGTGATTAAACCTCCAAAAAAGCCTCTGAACCTCAGGGTTCAATGAGTTTCAGGGTTGGAAAATGCATTGATGTGCTGGGAGGGGGTGCACCTGGAGAGAGTACAGAAGTTCCATGCCACCCCACACTTATGCCTTACCCTATGCCTCTCTTTCATCAGGCTTTTCCCACATTTATCCTTTATAATGAACCAGTAATAGTAAGAAAAGCACTTTTTTGAATTTTGTGAGTAGTTCTTGTGAACTATTGAACCTGGATAGGGTCTTGGGAGCCTCCAAGCTTATAACTGGCAAGCCAAAATTGTGGGTGATTCCTAGGATTTGCATCCAGCATCTGAAATGAGCACACTCTTGTAGCTCTGAGCCCTCAGCCTGTAGAGTCTGTGCTAACTCTAATTTGTTGTTGTTGTTCGGTTGCTAAGTCATGTCTGACTCTTTGTGATTCCATGGACTGCAGCATGCCAGGCTTCCCTGTCCATCACCAACCCCTGGAGCTCACTCAAACTCATGTCCATCTAGTCGGTGGTGCCATCCAACCATCTCATCCTCTGTCGTCTCCTTCTCCTCCTGCTTTCAGTCTTTCTCAGCATCAGGGTCTTTTCCAATAAGTCAGCTCTTCACATCAGGTGGCCAAAGTATTGGAGTTTCAGCATCAGTTCTTCCAATGAATATTCAGGTTTAATTTCCTTTAGGATTGACTAGTTTGATCTCCTTGCAGCCCAAGAGTCTAGAGTCTTCTTCAGCACCACAATTTGAAGGCATCAATTCTTTGGTGCCCAGCCTTCTTTATGGTTCAACTCTCACATCTCTACATGACTACTGGAAAAATCTCCATTTGTGTGGGAAAAGGGAAGAGACAGCTAGAGTAAACCAAATAATTGAAGGGAAAAGAGAATAACAGCAAGATAAAAGCAAGATTCTGAGCCAACATGATCTAGGGTACGGACTGAGCTCAGCTACTAAGTAGCTCTGTAGCCATAGGCAAGTTGTTTACTTGATTTCATAGATTCTCTTTAAAACAGAGCCAATATAAAATACTTATTGTGTGATAAAGTGAGGAGACCCCCAAGAAAGACCCTTGTAGATGTGATGAACACACAATGACAGGAAAGACAAGATCCATAGCGGATGGCTGAGGCTGCCCAATGCCCAGGGCCACCCCAGACCCTCAAAGCTCCAGCTAGCCATGCTCCAAGTGAAGACCCCTGCTGCTGCTGCTAAGTCACTTCAGTCATGTCTGACTCTGTGCGACCCCATAAACGGCAGCCCACCAGGCTCCCCCATCCCTGGGATTCTCCAGGCAAGAACACTGGAGTGGGTTGCCATTTCCTTTTCCAATGCATGAAAGTGAAAAGTGAAAGTGAAGTCGCTCAGTCGTGTCCGACTCTTAGCGACCCCATGGACTGTAGCCCACCAGGCTCCTCTGTCCATGGGATTTTCCAGGCAAGAGTACTGGAGTGGGGTGCCATTACCTTCTCCTAGTGAAGACCCCAGGGGTGGTCAAAGATGCCAGTCAGAAGCAGTGGCCAGAAGTTGCTGGGAGGGAGAATTGGAAATGAAACAGAACAAAAAAAAAAATTGAAAACAAAACAAACGGAGGGCAAAGGAGACATGAGACTACAGAGGCATCTTGTGTTCACTAAAGTGATGAAGCTTCAATCAAAGAGAAGGGGATGCAGCCCAGTAACACCGAGACCTGGTGTCAGATGCCTGACCTTCTGTAAAGTAAGGATAAATATATATATTTAAAATGCATTTTCTCCTATGGACAGGAGGGAGGGGGGAGGTTGGATGAATTGGGATGGCAGATGAGTTGGGAGATTGGGATTGGCATATATACACCACTGGTACCATGTATAAAATAGATAACTAAGGAGAACCTACTATATAGCTCAAGGAACTCTACTCAGTGCTCTGTGGTGACCTGAATGGGAAGGAAATCCAAACAAGAGGGGATACATGTATCATATAACTGATTCACTTTGCTGTACAGTAGAAACTAACAACATTGTAAAGCAACTATACTCCAATAAAAATTAATTTTAAAAAAAATATGTTTTCTCCCTTCATCTCGGCTGTTCCCTCACCCGGAAAAAGCAAGCTTGAAGACATGTTTTCAATTCAGGGAATGGGACTTTAACAAACAGAATGAGAACAAAATATTTGAGTGTGTCAGAAACAGCTTGTTTTTGTCTGAAATGACATGGCTGCCCCTGCAGGTCTATCCACCTATATGTTCTGTTCCTTTCACTTTGGGAACAAAACAAATGATGTGATCAGCACTTAACAGTTTTCCACTGAGTGTTCTGTGTGCCAGGTCCAAACAGAGTGGCTGTCGCAACTTACCCCAGGTTCACCATAATTGATTCTGGACAGCTGGAAACATGTTCAAGGGCATGTCGATTTCATCAAGGTTTTCTCTCAACCAAGCAGCCTGTGTGAGACAAACATTCAGACGACTGAATCCAGGGGAGGCTGAAGAGGGTCCGAGTGTACCCCAAAGGTGCTGCAGGCAAGGGGCTGGTGGATGCCACGTCTGGATCAGGTGACAGATGGATGCCACGTCTGGGTCACGTAGAATGTCAAAAGCACGCATCCTTTAGAAATCACATGCAGACAATATATGTAGAAATTAAGTCAGGTTTCACAATATAGTGATCAGGCTGTCTAAGTAAAGCTATGGTTCTCCAACCAAGGTGCATAACCCTCTAGTGGTGGGGGGAGGGGGCGAGTAGTTAAAATGCAGATTCCCATGCCCGTACCCCAGAGGTGACTCTGGATTGGGACAACACTCAGAATTCCTGCCTCTCTCACTGACTAGCTTGTTACTTTGTCACCTTGTGTGCCTGAGGGTACTAAGTTAAGGGCATCATTTAGATCCCAGGGATACTAATGGCTTTTTATAGCTTTCCAGAGACCGTAATGGTTTGATGATGTAATGTCACTTGTTTGGCACACAAAAAGAGCTCAGAGCACATTGCTTTTTATGATATGATAAGGCATCATGTGGTTCTCAGATTCCATGGAATTCTTGTTCTAAGTACCCATCCCTTTCCATCATCGCCCTCGTTCTTGGATTGGTCCAATGCACAGATTCGGGGAAGAAATCTTGTTGTCAGTGTCCTTGCAGTTTCCGTCTCTTAGCAACAGCCCATGCTCCTGTTCCTCTGCCAGTCCCAACTGAGCGACTGAGACCTAACCTGCCCTTTGCCTGCAGGACACAGCCAGGGGTGTGTTCTGAGATGGAACAGCAGAGGCCAGTCTACAGCACAGTTACTTAACTGAGCCTGTATTTGCAAACAATCCTCCTTGCCCTAAGTCTTCAAGAGAAGACTCTTGAGAGTCCCTTGGACTGCAAGGAGATCAAACCAGTCAATCCTAAAGGAAATCAAACCTGAATATTCATTGGAAGGGCTGATGCTGAAGCTGAAGCTCCAATACTTTGGCCTCCTGATGTGAAGGGCCAACTCATTCGAAAAGAACTTGACGCTGGGAAAAATTGAAGTCAGGAGGAGACGGGGGGCGGGGGCGGGGGGGGCAGGTACAGAGGATGAGATGGCTGGATGGCATCACTAAATCAATGGAAATGAGTTTAAGCAAGTTCCAGAAGACATTAAAGGACAGGGAAGCCTGGCATGCTGCAGTCCATGGGGTCACAAACAGTTGGAGATGACTGAGCAATGGAACGACAACAACTCCTTGCCTTCGCTGAGTCAAGCAAGAAAGGAATTTAAAAAACAGCACAAGAAAGCATGCATCTCAGGAAAGGCCTAAGGACCAGGTAGGGTAGCCCTGAGCCATGACAGTACAGGTGGTACAGGGGGCTCGGGTACAGGACAGGATGCCCCTCTCTGGCCTCTGTCACCCCTGCCCTTCAAAGCCGCATGCCTCCTGGCAGCCTACCAGAGGGAAGGTGCAGAGGATCCTTGCTCACAACACCTACATCTTCTGAAGCCAGGTCGGTGGACCACAGGCACTGTAGGGAGAATCTGCCCCTTTGTTTCAGGGAGCTGTGAAACTAGCTTTCAGCTCCCTTGGGGTCATGGCTAGTAATCCTGAGCATGGACAGAGTGTAGAATACATCCGACATCCAAGGCACCTTAGGCATGGGAGCATTGGGGAGGCACCCCGAATCTGTTTTATCTTGTTCCCATCTCATCCCTGCTGTGCCTCTTCCCAGGCAGGAAGTCAGTAACCCTTCTAGGGGTACAATTCCTTGATCTTTAGCTCTCTCAGATGCTGATCACAACCATGTCTCACAGGGCAAGTAGCTGTATGAGCCCAGGTTCTGGGGGAGCCCCAAAGACCTTGGGAAGCAGCTGATTCATCCTAATGGCCCTAATGATACAGCCATCCTCATAACTGCTCTCCCCTTATCTCCCTCCCTCAATCCCCTCCCCTAGCACAGCATCACTGCTCTCTTTGCCAGACAAACAGGTGCTAAGCAGCGCCCAACCATACCCCTACTCTTCCCTCCCCTGAGCTGCAAGTTCCACAACGATACTCTCTATCTTACAGCCCCTCCATATGAGACTCCCAGAAACCTTATTCATGCCTCCTGTTCTCCTGATCAATCACTGTGGCTAAGAATAGGGGTACTGGTCAGCTCTCCCAGCCCCGGTGCCCCTTCTCTTCTTTCTCTGCCCATGTGGGGTCAGGCCACCCCAACTGGCAGCTCTGAAGGGACCACATGGGACTTGAGGGTGGTGCCCCAAAGAAAAACAGCATGTAGCTTGCTGCTAGAGGAAGAGGCAAGAGGTGCTGATACCACACACGCTCACTCATGCACGCACTCATACACATTCATAAATACCCACATTCTTCTCACACACTCACACAAAACACACACGCTAATACGCCTGCACACAGTTACACATATACACATGTTTAAACACACACCCTAACACGAAAGTTAGTTATGTTATGTCCAACTCCTCACGATGCTATGGACAGTTTCCCACCAGGCTCCTCTGTCCGTGGGATTCTCCAGGCAAGAATACTGGAGTGGGTTGCCATTTCCTCCTCCAGGGGATCTTCCCCACCAAGGGATCAAATCCAAGTCTCCCACTTTGCAGGCAGGCTCTTTACCATCTGAGCCACCAGGGAAGCCCGCTCATACACAAACATGCACTCAAACACAGATGGTTGCTCAAACACACATGTGCTCACATACAACTCATCTATAGTCACACACAACTTACCCTGACAAATATACACACACACTCACATGCACATTTACATATATACAATTGTGCACATTCTCTTATACATGGTCACACATCTATACACTTCTCTACACATGCATACACATGTATTATCCTCTGACATCGCCCAGATGCAGGGCACTCGTAACTAGAAGCAGGGTTCCCCAGAGTGGTACCCAGCCCATCAGGCTGACAGAGGCTCCTCATGTTTCTAGGAAGAAGAAACAGAGCAAGAGAGCAGGGCTGGGTCCTGCCTGCTTTGTCCCAGGAGATGAGAGGAGTCACACAAGGGACTGCGGAAAGTCCCAGCAGAAGAAAACAGGAATCTGGGGTCGAGGACCAAGTCTGCGGTCAGCTTGACCTAAGTGTAGATGAAGCAGCCACAAGGGCTCATTTTCTTTAGGAGGATTTCTTCTTCCCCCTAGAGTAGGGTGCCAATGTGAGTCATTAACTGAGGAAGCAGCCCCTGGAGGCACAAGGGAGTGAAGACAGACAGGGGAGGGGAAGGAAGCAGGGAGCCAGCTTGTTAAATTTTCAGGGTTTTGCAAGCTAGTTGTTAAGGCCAGCTATTATTAAAAATTGTGATATCAACATGCAATTACATCAACTGTATCAAAAACAAAAAGCGCTGCTAACACTCCTGGCTCCCTAACTATTTCAGCACGTTTTCCTATCAGCTAGCTCCCAAAGCTGCCAACCCCCTAGGGTGGCGCTGACACAGCTGACACTTTGAATTCAGCTGGGTGGGAGTGTGTGTGTGGTGGGAACCAGCAAAGTCTATGAATGCCAACACTTGCGCTTTTCTGGAGAGCCAGCTGTTAAGGCTTTCTCAGCACATGCCTGGGTGGAAGGTGTATTACTGACTAGGTTACCTGGGGAACGCTCTAAAACACTTGCTTCTGAGTCATTGCAATATGAGCAATTGTCCACCGGATCCTGTCTCTCAGTACAGTAAAGTGTTAGTCGTTCAGTCATGTTTGACTCTTTGAGACCCCTTGGACTAGGCCCACCAAGCTCCTCTGACCATGGAATTCTCTGAGCAAGAATACTGGAGTGGATTGCCATTTCCTTCCCCAAATTTTATGCCACCCAACATTGGGCTAGAACCCATGACTCTGAAGTTAAGATTCTTATGATCTACCGACTGATCTAGCTGGGTGCTCATTGGCTAAAGCCAGTTTTCAGGGTATTGGAGGTGGCTTACTAACCCCAGAGAAGTTCTGCCCCACTTCTTGCAGCAGCCCAGTGCCACAGCATCCACAGAAAGTCAAGCCTGAGACAAGGGCTGTGGGCAGAGCACCGACAGCTTCCACTACCTCTCAATGCTCCTTTTTATTCCGTCTGCATCCACCTACTGCCTGACATGGTAAACATGTACAATTTGCCTACTCATAAGTCAGTCAGATCCTCTCACCTCTCATTCACATCTTGCAACTCCCTGGCCAGGCTGACCCAGCTGCCTTCCAGTACAGCCCTTTTCACGGAGGGAAATAAATGCCCTGTGTCCCAAGAAAGGAAGACCTCATGTGGTGCAGGTGTAATGGGAAGAATGAAGCTCAGGATCCACCAAGTAGTTTACAGATCGCAGGAGACCAGAGCCCAGAGAAGATAGCTCTTTCTCCAATTTCTTATCCATTCATGTTAAATGCTCTGCAGCTCAGTGCACTCCGGGACTCTGCCTTTGGACAAGTTCCTGTGGTCAGGAGACAGCAGACACCACGAGGAAAGACTGTCTAGGTGAGGAGGTGGGGACATTCCTGGCAGCTTCTGGCCCTTTGCAGCCCATCACACCTCTTGTCATTTCATCTCAGGATCTGGGGACTCAACCATCCTCCGAGTCTGACAACTCAGACTCAGTAGAGATCAATGGTGTGCTCTTTGAATGTATCTCTCCCTCATCCAAAAACACAAGCCTAAGATGATTTCCTGACTCATCGATGACTTCCCTTGCAATCTGTGTACTGTGTTAGCAAACCTATTCAGTTGACTAATTTTCTTTCTTGTAAAGGAATACAGTAGGCTGAAAAGAAATAGAGGGATGAAGTGGTTGACTCAGAAGGACACCACTGGGGCTTTCTTTCAATGTGACCATAGGTAGCATTTAGAGAAAATAAGGCCATTGGACAGCTTTGCCGGGGGAAAAAAAAGAAAATAGTGATTCAAGTTCCTTGTGTTCAGACTTGGTTCTCAGCTCTCCAGGCAGGGGAGTGAGTCAGAAGGGCAAATTAATCAGATGTGAACGCCCAAACTCCAGCTCTGAATTCAACAACACAACCTCCTCTGAAACTATCATTACCTGCTGCAAACCCAAACAAGCTTGAACTCCATAACCTGTTCCCTGGGCAGGTGCAAGTGCCAGGCAAAAAGTGCCAGGGATCCAGCCTGTCAGAATGTGACCTCTGTGAGTTCACACACAGCCAGGCCCCAGACAATCATCAGTACTGTAACAGCAGTGACAACTGGTCTCTGAGGCTGTCTTGCTCCACCAAGCCTAATATGCATTAAATCACTGATGCTAATCAGGCCTCTTTAGGGGTGGAGGTGAATGCCTCTGCGACCATTATACAGATGGGAAAACAGAGGCAGAATCATCTGAACATCTGCTGAATGATTAGAAATTGGGACTGGTACCCCCACTCCCTGCCATGTGTAGACTCAGCAGTGGTTTTAAATATTGGGAGAGTAAAACATCTTACTTAATTTCAAGTGAGAGGCCAGTGCTAGATTTGTATAAGGACTGTCATACATGTATTACTTACATCAAACTCTTTTTCATCCTTGACTTCAGATGGCAAGAGGTCAGATATCTGTCTTATCTGATACGTCTGCCGTTTTTATGTAACTATGATGTAGTAAAATCCATAATAGTTTCAACTTACTTAAAAGACAATCACTAGCATAAGCTGTCTTTTCATTGAGAACATTTTTCTCATAAGTCATGCTCCTGTTGTCAAATACATCAAGGCATTAGCTACACCCCCATCTAGTAGCCTCTGATTGCCTTCTTCCTCCCAAATCAAGACTAAAATCCTTTCATTTCATACCATTTTGGTTTTCCACTTTACCCTCCCTTCTACAGACAAGGTAGCAACCACCCTGATGAGCCAAATACCAGACGCTTTCCACCACATTTTCTGGGCATATCCAGAGATATGTGTTATACTTCCCTGCATCTATTAATAGCTGAATTTCTTACCAAAGGCTCAGTGGGACTTGAAATTCACTTCTTATTGATTTCAAAATATAATGTGATAGTTCCTGCATTTGAGAGCAGTGGAACATATCAGCTAGTATTAGATTAAACTCCAAAAAACAGAAGTCATATGTCAGAAGCTTAAAGATAGGGATTGTTTTTATCCTGCATAAACAAGTTTAAAGAAATCCCAGACTCCTTCTGAAGTTCCGTTTCACCATCCCTGGTGAATGGCTTCCAACTTCAACCCTACCTCCTCGTCGTCTAATATGACTGCCAGAATGTAGCCATCACGTCTGCATCCCAGGCAGGAGGAAGTACAAAGGTGAAAGGGTAAGAGGAAACGTGACAGTCATTCTTCCTTCTTTTAATGTGCTTTCCTGGAAGCCCCATCCAACATCTCCTGCTTAAATCTGTGTCCAGAATTCAGGCATAGCCATACCAACAAGCAGTGAAGGTTCAGAAATTTGGATTTACAGTTGGATTTGTTATGCCCAATAAAATAAGGGTTCTATGGCTAAGGAAGAAAAGAGAGGTGATTATTGACTGAGCAAATTGCAATTGTTGCTGCACAAAGTAAAATTAATGATTAATATGTGTGTCTACACTCCAATTTTTGCTTACAAATTTCTCAGATACCTGAAAGTCTATTTTCAAAACTCCTGATCTAATGACTGATAGTATTTCTTTATCTTACTTGTATTGTTATTTTGAATCCCCTTACATTAAGAGCACATTAAAGTGATATTATAAAAAAGAATTATAATATTTACTTAGTTATTGACTTGTGGAACTTGTAGAATATTCCCAGGACTCAATGTGCTTCTCAATAAAATGAAGTTGCATTTAACAAGCACAGAGTAAGCCATGGAGAACAAGATCAAGACACATTTTGTACCAAATACATAAAAGAAGATATTTTCCATTCTTAACATTCTTCAAAGGGGTGCACTTCTGCTTCAACTATGATAGAAGTCAATTTTTGATCCACAAATAGAATAGAAAGAGAAAAAGAAGAAAGGTTTTGCAGAAACATTTGGATGAGATTTCAAAGAGAAAACAAGAGAGAATAAAAAGGTGACAGAGGTTGCTTTTGAGCAAATGAACTTTTGGAAGTGAAATTAATTTAGTTGTGATGAATGTACCACAAGGGAAATAGGAACTCATTCATTACTTATGTTTCATAGCTCAGTTGGTAAAGAATCTGCCTGCAATGCAAGAGACCCCAGTTTGATTCCTGGGTTGGGAAGATCCCCTGGAGAAGGGCAAGGCTACCCACTCCAGTATTCTGGCCTGGAGAATTCCACGGATTATATAGTCCGTGGGGTCGCAAAGAGTTGGACACGACTGAGTCACTTTCACTTTCATTTTGTCCCTGAGGGGGAAGGGAAGACATGCGCCAGGGGGAGTCTTCAGGCAGGATGCCTATGGAAACCAGAAGGTGGCATGAGTCACCAGAAAGACTCGGCTGCCCTCCCAGCTGAAAGGACAACACCGGGGCAGGAGAAAAGAAAAGCCACAGTCTCCTCCCACGTCCAGAAAGGAAAAATCAAGATGCTTTTATATCTGACCAAATGACTTCTGTCAATAATTTTCAATAATTTGCATCAATTTTCAGGCATGTTGTCTACCTTTGAAAATTTCCAGATAGATTAAGGGTAGTTTCAAAATCACGGCAGATGGTGATTGCAGCCATGAAATTAAAAGACGCTTATTCCTTGGAAGGAAAGTTATAACCAACCTAGATAGCATATTCAAAAGCAGAGACATTACTTTGCCAACAAAGGTCCATCTAGTCAAGGCTATGGTTTTTCCAGTGGTCATGTATGGATGTGAGAGTTGACAAAAAAGAAAGCTGAGAGCCGAAGAATTGATGCTTTTGAACTGTGGTGTTGGAGAAGACTCTTGAGAGTCCCTTGGACTGCAAGGAGATCTAACCAGTCCATTCTGAAGGAGATCAGCCCTGGGAATTCTTTGGAAGGAATGATGCTAAAGCTGAAACTCCAGTACTTTGGCCACCTCATGCAAAGAGTTGACTCATTGGAAAAGACTCTGATGCTGGGAGGGACTTCGGGAAGGAGAGAAGGGGACGACAGAGGATGAGATGGCTGGATGGCATCACTGACTCGATGGATGTGAGTCTGAGTGAACTCCGGGAGTTGGTGATTGACAGGGATGCCTGGCGTGCTGCGATTCATGGGGTCGCAAAGACTCGGACATGACTGAGCAACTGAACTGAACTGAACTGAGTGATATCCCTGCTCATTGGGAAATCCTTTCTTCTACTCACACAAGAATAGAAATAGCTTTTTGTCACTGGCACCATGTGAGGCATTTGCTAACCACACCCCCATCAACATCAAATCTTTCAGTGAGAGCCATGTATGGGAAGGCATGGGCATCCATTGCCACGCCAAGCACAAGCGGGTGTGTGTGAGGAGACTGAAGCCTCGCCATGGAGAGACACTATCAGCCCTCACCCCAATAAGCCCTTTGCCTGAACCCACACTTCCTCTTCCCTTGTCAGGAGATATTTTGACTGTGGAAGTGTGTTTTGGATCCATGATCCTTGTCCCACTGGTTCATTCTAAATCTTTTCATTGGGATGATTCTCTATCCCAGTGGAGACATTTTATTATCAGCAGCACAAAATAGGAGAGCAGAAGCATGGTTACATCAAGACCAAACAGGAACATCTAAAAAGAATGCTCAAGGGTCAGGAAGGACCAACTTTGGCTTGCCCTCATCATAAAAAGAACAGGTGGAAATTCACAATCCAACACAGAGTGAAAAGGTTACCTGGAGCAAACCCACTCCTAAGTTTTGCTGGAACCCCCTGAGCAAAAATACAAATGGAAACCCATGTATAATAGGCTAAATATTTTAAAGGTATCAATCATGCTTACAAATTATTAAATAGAATATGCTCTATTCTTCTGCCTTGACAATTGTACCCCCATAATGACTTAGAAGCCAAACTGAAATCTCAAGTTCTCCTTTTCTTTGGAGGCATTGACACAAGAAGATCCAGCTTCCAGCCCTGGAGTGTGATCATGTCCATGTCCCTCCTTTCCCCTTGGCTGCTCTGTCCCCTCCTCTCTGAGGTCCTTCTATGTGCATCTATACAGCCTGCACAGTCATGCTCTGTCCACCATCTCCAGCATCCCTTGGCCACCCTCAGGTCTGGGGCAGAGACCAGGTGGTGTGGTCCACCTTCAGGAGGATGGTGCAGAGTGGGTCCTGGGAGCAGGCTGAGGGCACTTTGGGTCAGGAAGAATACTCTAGAAGGTGATGCAGTCTCTGGGTAGGCTTGTTCTCTTGGCTTTATGGATCTCTCATCCCACAGGGACCCAGAGCAAAGATCTTTCTTGCCCATGAAAGATCTGTAGAGCCCTGCAAGACAGAAGAATTGCAGCAAAGTCTGTGGATAGTTCCCTAAACTGTAGTACCTGCAAAAAGCAAGTTTAATAAGTTCACATATATTAACAAGGGTTGGAAGAATCTAGGAAAACCTCTATAAAAGTGATATATGCGTGCTAAATCGCTTCAGTCATTTTGACTCTTTGTGAACCTATGGGCTGTAGCCCACCAGGCTTCCCTGTCCATGGGATTCTTCAGGCAAGAATACTGGGGTGGATTGCCATGCCCTCCTCCAGGGGATCTTCACAACCCAGGGACTGGACTCTCGTCTCTTTTGTCTCCTGCATTGGAAGTGGGTGGTAGGCTCTTTACTACTAATGACACCTGGGAAACCCCAGATTATTGTTGTTCAGTCGCTCAGTCATGTCCAACTCTTTGCAACCCCATGGACTGCAGCATGCCAGATTTCCCTGTCCTTCACCATCTCCTGGAGCTTGCTCAAACTCATGTCCAATGAGTCAGTGATGCCACCCAGCCATCTCATTCTCTGTCATCCCCTTCTCCTTTACCACTAGTGCCTCCTGGGAAGCCCCAAATGTAGTTGGGTCTTAAAAGATAGATAGACCTGAGAGGGAAGATAGAGCCTCTCAGTCAAGGTGGTATTCGAGCAGTCTGTCTAGAATAGGCAGAGTCAGAAAGGAACTCAAAATTTGGAATACAAGACGGTAAAGAAAGGATAGAAAAGATGCCTTGACTGGGTGACTACGACAGTGTCATGAGCTGGACCCTGTCCCCTCCAAAAGATATGTTGAAGTCCTAGCCCCTGATACCTCCAAACATGACCTTACTTGGAATCAGGGTCTTTGCTAATGTTGTCAAGTTACAATGAGGTCATTAGAGTGGGCCTTAAGTCAACATTACTTGTGTCCTTATACAAAAGATAAACTTGGGCACAGAGACAAACACACACAGAGAAGCCTATGTGATGCTGAAAGCAGAGGTCAGGGTGATGCTTCTATAAGATAAAGAATGCCAATGTTCACCAGCAAACCATCAGAAACCATGAGAGGGGCCAGCAATGGACTCTCCCTCATTCTGAGACTCATCCTGCAATGGACTCTTCCTGCAACGGACTCTCCCTCATTCTTCTGAGAAGTCTCAGAAGAAACTCAGAAGAAAGAGGTCTCAGAAGAAATTAAAACTGCTGACACCTTGATCTTAGACTTCCAGCCTTCACAACTGGGGTGGGGAGGAGGGACAGTAAGGCTCTGTTATTTAAGCCACGTGGCCTGTGTTTACTCAGAGTAGCAGTTTGCCTATGTTCCGCAGAGAGTGGAGAGCCATGGAATATTTTGGAGCCAGGATGTAACACGATCAAAGCCATGTTCTGGGAAGATGAATATAGCAGGTGTGAAACGTGGCAGGTGATAGGAGGAGGACAATTGGTGTTGGCAGTGGCATTCGGCTGCTCTCTTCACAGCCAGCTGTGCCAGGGTCCTTCAGTCCTTTCAGGCTTATGAATGTGTGTACCAGCCATGGCCAGCATGGTTCCGATTTGCTTGTTGTCCTCTATCATGACTGTAAGCTCCCTAGGACTGAAAGAGCTGGCATAGATGATTCATAAAGCAAGATGGGAAGAGCTTACCACACTCCTGCAAGACAGCCATCCATCTGCTCAGTGCATACATCATTCTTTCTGTGGATTTGGTGATAGGAAGTGGTCCAAACTCATCCATTATGACAATCACCAAGAAGGGTCCCAAGTCTTCAGTGGGAGTGTCCCATGACTTGAATGACAGAGAATCTGGGACTGCTTTATGTAAGGTTAGTGAAATGAGAACAGATATAGGGAACAGGAGGGACCCATCCACAATCATATTTTACCAGAATGTGCATTGTCACTGGCTTACCACAAGGGTTTAATATCTCCATCCAATAACCAGATTACTTCTGTTGAACTCAGCTCCTATCAGAAAGTTAGTTTTGTTCTCTGTCCTCACATGAGCTTGAGTCTACTATACACTTCAAGAGAGGAAGGTACCTAAGAGAAGATGGAATTGTAAGACAGTTTGCAGCACTCTTTAAAACACAGAGGAGAATCAACTTCACAACAAAAGCAACATTAACATGTGTGGTCTCCTCTCCCAAAAGCCCCCTGACCTCCGACTGTCTTATGCATCTGACACAACAGAGACTTGGCTATGCCATGACAATGCATAACTGAAAGTCTCAGAGCTTGGAATATCCAAGGTTTAATTTCAGCTCACTGACATGGTGGCTCAGATGGTAAAGAACAGGCCAGCAATGTGGGAGACCCAGGTTCGATCCCTGGGTTGGGAAGATATCCTGGAGAAGAGAAGGGCAACCCACTCTGGTATTCTTGCCTGGAGAATTCCAAGGACAGAGGAAACTGGCAGGCCACAGTCCATGGGGTCGCAAAGAGTCAGATACAATTGAATGGCTAACACTTTCACTGACCTAGACAGCTCAGAGAGCAAATGTCTGTGCTCATCTCTGCTGCTTAGAGGCCAGGCCACTGGGGCAGCTACCAACTTAAAAGCTGCCAGGTGCCATGTGGAACGTCAAAGAGCTCTGAGAACTTGAACTGAAAATCCAGTGTTCAACATGGCAGTGACATGGTTCACAGGTTCTAACTCACAGCGCACCCAGACCATGAAGACCTGTTCTTTGATTCTTTGACATGGAGATCAAGGAAAGCAAGCCTTAGATCTAGGACAGTCAGTGTTAGTGACTATCACAGCCCCATAACCCTAGAACTTATTCTCCCATTTCACAGATGAGGCTCAGAAATTCTGTGTAACTTGTCCAAGGTCACACAGTGAAGTTTGGAACTCACGCTAATGGATTCCAAAGATTCCCTCTCATTTGCCTGCTTACCGTTCTCCTTGTTCCTGTCTCAGTCTCTCCTTCTCCCTCATACCACACACACACACACACACACTTCATACACATATATCTTCACTTCTACCTCCTTTTATTTTTCAACTTAAAAAAAAAAAAATGAGTGCTTGGTACAAACAGAATTCCTGAGGATAACCTTCATTCAACTGGAGGTTGTTCTGTGCTCATTTGTACATCTTTACAAATTAAAACTGAACTCAAAATACTCAAAGTTCAGTTCAAAATGCTGTCAATATAAGAATAAATTAAAGGACTAATTTTTGCCCCACGTTTAGGGTTGCCATTATTTTGCATAACATCAAAAAATTTCAGTGGGAAGATAGGACAAAGCTTAATTCTTATAAGAGTTCATTCCATGCACAGTGAGAATTTGGAGTTTTGTTCTTTGCCTTGGGAATGTAAAGGGCAGTGCTGTCATTCCCCACACTACTGTGGGATTCCAGCAACGTGTGAAAGCTGAGACTCCAGTAGACGTGAGCAGGTTTTAATTGCAAGTGTTTCAACTGTTTTAACAAATAGTTACAGATGATAAAATGCCAGCTGGGGTATGAGATATTAGGAGTGTTTGTGCTTTAATGTGTAAAGCTATTATAGCTCTATTGTCAAGGCACCAAAGGCAACGAAGGAGGATGACTCAGAAAATAAATATTCTGAATAATCCTGACATCAGAGACAGCTGACAGGAAAATGTCTTTGATTACAGGAGACACTTTGGGAAAGAATCAGTTGTTGTCAGCTCTTGCCAGAATTGCAAGTGACCTTGAAAAGACCAATTTTGATGGAGCCATGTGAGGGGAAAGAAAATTGCAGTGGGTTGATGAAAGTCTCTTACGAAGTGGGGCTGTGAAACGACAAACAGAATTGGAGCAATAATGAAGGGAATGTGGCCTTGAGAAAGGAAGTTTGTTGTTTTTTTTTCATCGGTGAACATTAGACCTATCTTACTCCTTCAAGTGAACTGTGGATGCCTCGTTCCATTTACATCCTTTTACCCTCTCCACTTTTATCTTTGTCCTGAGTATCAGATGGTGTCATAATGTTTGCTTCACTCACTATATATGATTTTAAAAACTCATGAACACATGAACATGAGATGTCTTCATTTAACATTTAGTAAAATTTTGTTGTTATAATCATAAGTTCTTGCATATTTTCATTAGATTTATTCTTTGTTGCCACACTAAATGGCATTTTTAAAGTATATTTTATAATCATTTGTAGCTGAATATTAAAGGAACATGATTTCTGGATATTCATTTGTATCCAGCATCCTTGCTGAACTATCATAAAAGTTATAAAAAGGTATCAGTAGATAGATTATTTTCAACTCATTTATAACTGCATCATCTATGAAAAGTGAGAGTTCTGCTTTTTTCTTTTCAGTCCTATACTCTGATGTATTCTTCCTGTCTTATTGAACTGAATAGAAGATCCAGGAACATAACAAAAGCAATGATAATGGACATTATTGTCTTATTTACGATTTAAAAGGACTGTCGTTGGCATTTCACCACTAAGTATGTTTCCTATAGATTTTTGGTAGACACCTTTTATCAAGTTAAGGAAGTTCTCTTCTATTCCTGCTTTGAAAAGATTTATCATAAATGAATGTTGAGGAAAAAAAGGAAAAAACGCAGGCAAAAGTACAGTCTAGTTTGTGCGCTCCTATTTCTGCTCCCTCCACTTTTCCTTCCACCATCCTAAGGCTCCAAGATTCTTTTACTTAGTGTTCCCTTTCTGTTTGAAGAATTGCATTTAGCATCTTTCAGGGCGGGTCTACTAGAAAAAAGTCTTTCAGGTTCCCTTTATAGGAAAAGGTCCTTGGTTTTCCCTTCATTCCTAAAGGGTAGCTTTGCTGGGTTTAGGCTTCACAGTTGACAGTTCTTTTCTCTTGACCCTTGAAAAACATTGTAGCTCATCCCTCTGGCCTCTGTGGTTTCTGATGAGAAACCTACTCTCATCTGAATCGATGTTACCCCATAGGGAATGTGTGTGTTTAGGTCTCAGAAACTTAATCATGATGTGTCTTGCCATGGATTTGTTTTTGCTTATCCTAATTGGAATTTGTACAGCTTCTTGAATCTACAAGTTTGTGTCATTTGTAAAATGTTAGGTATTTTAAGCCATTATTTCTTAGAGTATCTTTGTACCTCCATGCTCTCCTCTCCTTTTTGGATTCCAATAAGATGAATGTCAGATCTTTGTTATGTAGTCCTGTCCTACAGATCATTGAGGCTCTATTCTTTGGTTTTATTTATTTTATTTTATTTTTTCTGTTATTCAGATGGGGCAAATTCTATTGATCTGTCTTCAAGCTAGGCCTGCACACTGGCAAACTGCTGGTGGAAGAAACTAGCCAGTATTGATTCATAGGATTAGTGTCTATTTGAGGTCATGGCATGATTTAAAATGAAACCAGTCAGTCCAGTTGAATAATGGTTTTATGATCAAGTTCTGCTTAGATATAGATTGAAAGAAGAATGGTACTTAAGCTGAAGGAGATTAGGGTTTTGGCAGGTAACAATAAATGTTGTTCAATTGCTTAGTCGTATCCAGCTCCTTGCAGCCCCATAGACTGTAGCACACCAGGCTTCCCTATCCATCACCAAATCCCAGAACTTGCTCAAACTCATGTCCATTTAGTCGATGATGCCAACTAATGATAGTCGATGATGCCAACTAACGATCTCATCCTCTGTTGTCCCTTTCTCCTCCTGCCCTCAATCTTTCCCAGCATCAGGATCTTTTCCAATGAGTCAGCTCTTCCCATCAGGTGGCCAAATTATTGGAGCTTCAGCTTCAGCATCAGTCCTTCCAATGACTATTCATGGTTGATTTCCTTTAGGATTGACGGGTTTGATCTTCTTGCAGTCCAAGGACTCTCAAGAGTCTTCTCCAGCATCACAGTTCAAAAGCATCAGTTCTTCGGCACTAATGGGAGACAGAATATCAAGGGTATTGATTGTAATGAGAACTCATGGAGGGAGATGAAAAGATCAGGATTGCAGGATCCTATAGTAACTCTATTTTTAGTTTCTTATGGAGTCTCCATACTGTTTTTTGTAGTGATTGCATCAATTTACATCCCCACCAACAGTGTAGGAGGTTTCCTTTGTCTCCACACCCTCTCCAGTATTTACTGTTTGTGGATATTTTGATAGCCATGCTGATTGGTGTGAGGTGATATCTCATTATGGTTTGGAATTGTATTTCTCTAGCAATGTTGAAAATGTTTGATAGATTCACCTGTGAAATCACCTGGTCCTGAACTTTTGTTTGTTGGGTGTTTTTAAATCACAGTTTCAATTTTAGTATTTCTGGTTGGTCTGTTTTCATATTTTCTATTTATTCCTGGTACAGTCTTGGGGAATTGTACCTTTCTAAGAATTCATCCCTTTCTTCAAGATTGTTTTATTGATGTAAAGTTGTTTGTAGTACTCTCTTATGATCCTTTGTATTTCTGTGATGTCAGTTGTAACTTCTTTTTCATTTCTAATTTTATAGATTTGTGTCTTCTCCCTTTTTTTCTTGATAAGTCTGGTTAAAGTTTTATCAAAGTTTTATCTTATCAAAGAATCAGCCTTTAGTTTCATTCATCTTTGATGTTTCCTTCTTCATCTCTATTTAATGTATTTCTGCTCTAGTCTTTATGATTTCTTTCCTTCTACTAACTTTAGGTTTTACCTAGCTATTGTATAAAACATATCTTCCTTTCCCTGAAGCTTTATTTTCCTAGAATTTTGAGATTTAGGAACCACATTATAGCAATTGACCCAGATAATCACAATGGTGTGATCACTCACCTAGAGCCAGACATCCTGGAATGTGAAGTCAAGTGGGCCTTAGAAAGCATCACTACGAACAAAGCTAGTGGAAGTGATGGAATTCCAGTTGAGCTATTCCAAATCCTGAAAGATGATGCTGTGAAAGTGCTGCACTCAATATGCCAGCAAATTTGGAAAACTCAGCAGTGGCCACAGGACTGGAAAAGGTCAGTTTTCATTCCAATCCCAAAGAAAGGCAATGCCAAAGAATGCTCCAACTACCACACAATTGCACTCATCTCACACGCTAGTAAAGTGATGCTCAAAATTCTCCAAGCCAGGCTTCAGCAGTATGTGAACCGTGAACTTCCAGATGTTCAAGCTGGTTTTAGAAAAGGCAGAGGAACCAGAGATCAAATTGCCAACATCCACTGGATCATCGAAAAAGCAAGAGAGTTCCAGAAAAACATCTATTTCTGCTTTATTGACTATGCCAAAGCTTTTGATTGTGTGGATCACAATAAACTGTGGAAAATTCTGAAAGAGATGGGAATACCAGACCACCTGATCTGCCTCTTGAGAAATTTGTATGCAGGTCAGGAAGCAACACTTAGAACTGGACATGGAACAACAGACTGGTTCCAAATAAGAAAAGGAGTATATCAAGGCTGTATATTGTCACCCTGTTTATTTAACTTATATGCAGAGTACATCATGAGAAACACTGGACTGGAAGAAACACAAACTAGAATCAAGATTGCCGGGAGAAATATCAATAACCTCAGATATACAGATGACACCACCCTTATGGCAGAAAGTGAAGAGGAACTCAAAAGCCTCTTGATGAAAGTGAAAGTGGAGAGTGAAAAAGTTGGCAGACTGATTCACCAGTCGGACACGACTGAGCAACTGATCTGATCTTATCTGAACAAAAAAAAAATTAAATAAGACTCAGTTCAGTTCAGTTCAGTCACTCAGTTGTGTCTGACTCTTTGCAACCCCATGAATCGCAGCACGCCAGGCCTCCCTGTCCATCACCAACTCCCGGAGTCCACCCAAACTAATGTCCACCGAGTCGGTGATGCCATCCAGCCATCTCATCCTCTGTCGTCCCCTTCTTCTCCTGCCCTCAATCCCTCCCAGCATTAGGGTCTTTTCCAATGAGTCAACTCTTCGCATCAGGTGGCCAAAGTATTGGAGTTTCAGCTTTAGCATCAGTCCTTCCAATGAACACTCAGGACTGATCTCCTTCAGAATGGACTGGTTGGATCTCCTTGCAGTCCAAGGAACTCTCAAGAGACTTCTCCAACACCACAATTCAAAAGCATCAATTCTTGGCCCTCATCCACATAATAAAATCGAATATGGATATTCTCCAACTTAGTGCATTTTCCTGAGAGCAGTAAGAATTTCTCTTATTGGCTAGAGGTAAAAATTCCTGAGTCAAGTTTAAAGAGTCAAGAAACAGTAGACTAAGTTCTGCTGGTCCATATAACAGGACATAGTGAGTGGTTTGAAGGAAGGGAGTGCAGTGTGCAGGAGGTAAATCTCAGATCCTTATCCCCTGTGTTCAGCCTGTGTGTATGGCAGCCTCTCAGGTAGTGGTCATGAGAAAACCTAGCTTATGAACCCATGTTGGTTTCAAAATAAATTGTTTTCTACCTCCTGGTCCTTTTGGGTCACTGAGACAGTTGCTAATAGACAGTTTCCAATACTTCAATGGTCTGTTTTCACTCACAACACATCTGACACAAATGTGTGAGGTTTTACACAGTAAAATCAGTTTTCAAACTCTTCAGTCACCCACTGTGTGTCCTAAAATTCAATTCACTTCTGACACTACCTAGGCTAGCCTAGATCCCACAGGTGTACGGGCCCACTCAGTCCCACAGGAGTGTCCTGACTTCAGATACCAATCACAAATATTGGTTGCCTGGGTACCCTCACTCCTGTCCGACTTGGCTACAATGTCAGCTCTTCCCACAACTACCTTCCTTTCAAGCTTGGTAATTGGCTGGAGTGGCTCCAGAACTCAGAAAGATATTTTATTATGAAGGATGCAAATCAGGAGGAGCCAAGTGAAGAGATGTGTGGGACAAGGCTATGGGGGAAGGGAGGCAGTGCTCGATTCTCTCAGCATTTCTACACATTCACCAACTCAGAAGCTCCCTGAACCCCACTGTGTAAGGGTTTTAATAGAGGTTTCATTCCATGGGCTGGTCTGGTTAAATCATTGGCCACTGATGATTAAGTCAATCTCTACCTTCTCTCTCTTCTCCAGAGGGAGGTCAGGGGTCGGGGCTGAAAGCTCCCACCCACTAATTAAGGCTTGGACTTTCCGGAGATGAGCCCTCATTTTAGAGCAATCTCAGTGTCCCCAGCCACCAGTCTTCTCATTAGCAAATATGACACTCATCACTCTGGAGATTCCAAGGGTTTTAGTAACTGTATGCCAGGGAGAAGAGACAACAACCAAGCATGTATTTCTTATTATGCCACAGTTTTTAAAACCTGAATGCTCTTTTACCATCTACATTAAAAATATTCAGAGGAACTGGAAAATTGAATATTTAAGCTTACAAAAGTTATTTTGGAATTCCCTGCTGGTCCAGTGTTTAGGACCCTGCCCTTCCACTACAGGACCATAGGTTGGATCCCTGGTGGGGGGAACTAAGACCCCACAAGGCACACAGTGTGGCCAATAAATAAATAATAATAAATAAAGTAAGCTATTTTGGCTATCCTTTCTTTTTCTTTATGTTTATTTGATTTAAAAGGCTCTCCATTATTGGTTTCATTTCCAGTCAACTCCAAGATGCAAACCATTGAGATCTGTTTGGCCCATTCACTTAGGATCTCTACAGTATTTTTAAGTACAAGAATTACAAAATTAGTTGCCAACTTTTAAAAGCTAGAAAAATCTCACATTTAAAATATCCCAGCATCTGAATGGGGAAAATAATAGTAAATGAAACAACGAAGTTTAACCTCCAAAATATACAAGAAGCTCATACAACCCAATACCAGAAAAACAAGTAACCCGACCAAAAAGTGGGCAGAAGACCTAAAGGGGCATTTCTCCAAAGAAGACACACAGATGGCTAATAACCAAATGAAAAGATGCTCAGCATTGCTCATTGTTAGAGAAATGCAAATCAAAATACAATGAGATATCACCTCACATCAGTCACAATCAGTTCAGTTCAGTCACTCAGTCGTGTCCGACTCTTTGTGACCCCATGGACTGCAGCACGTCAGGCCTCCTTGTCCATCACCAACTCCCGGAGTTTACTGAAACTCATGCCCATTGAGTTGGTGATGCCATCCAACCATCTCATCCTCTGTCATCCCCTTCTCCCACCTTCAACCTTTCCCAGCATCAGGGTCTTTTCAAAAGAGTCAGCTCTTCACATCAGGTGGCCAAAGTATTGTAGTTTCAGCTTCAGCATCAGTCCTTCCAATGAATATGTCACAATGGTCATCATCAAAAAATCTACAAACAACAAATGCTGAAGTGGTTGTGGAGAAAAGAAAACCCTCTTACACTGTTGGTGGGAATATAAATTGATACAGCCACTATGGAAGACAGTATGGAGATTTCTTAAAAAACTAGGAATAAAACTACCATATGACCCAACAATCCCACTACTGGCCATATATCCTGAGAAAACCGTAATTGAAAATGACACATGTACCCCGATGTTCATTGCAGCACTATTTACAATAGCTAGGACATGGAAGCAACCTAGATGTTCATTGACAGGTGAATGGATAAAGAAGATGTGGTATATATGTACAATGGAATATTACTCAGCCTAAAAAAGAGTGCATTTGAGTCAGTTTTAATGAGGTGGATGAACCTAGAGCCTATTATGCAGAGTGAAGTAAGTCAGAAAGAGAAAAACAAATATTGTATTGTATATTAATGCATACATATGATCATGCATCTATATGTGGGGCAGAGGAAGAGATCCAGACACAGAGAACAGGCTTGTGGACACAGTGGGGCAAGAAGAGGTGGGACAAATGGAGAGACTAACATATACACTACCTTATGTAAAATAGATAGCCAGTGGGAATATGCTGTATAACACAGGGAGCTCAGACTGGTGCTCTGTGACAACCTAGTGGGGTGGGATGGAGTGGGAGGTGGGAGGAAGGTTGAAAAGGGAAGGGGGCATATGTATACCTATGGCTGATTCATGTTGCTGTATGGCAGAAACCAACACAGTATTGTAAAAATGCAGTATTATTAAAAATACAGTACTACCAAACACAATATTATTATTACTAAATACAGTATTACAACACATTATTATTAAAAATAAATTTTTAAAAATCCAAGCATCTGTTTTTCTCTTGGAAACCTATATAATTTGGCAACTGTGTGTTCCCCATTTACAGAGAGCAGGAGTTATCCTTGTCACCAGAGGCCAGCCAGTGCCTCATATCTCCTACCCCTGGTCAATCTTACTAACTTTTGTTGACAGTTTGCCCCTGCAGACAAGTGACTTAGGAATTACAGTTTGCAGATAACACTCATCCATCCAAATGATTCAGTGAGTCTAACATACATAACCTAAATCAAATCCCTTACGATTATACAGTGGGAGTGAGAAATAGATTCAAGGGATTAGATGTGATAGACAGAGTGCCTCATGAATGATGGACAAAAGTTCATGACATTGTACAGGAGACAGTGGTCAAGAGCATCCCCAAGAAAAAGAAAGCACAATGACTGTCTGAGGAGGCTTTACAAATAGCTGTGAAAAAAGAGAAGCAAAAAGCAAAGGAGAAAAGGAAAGATATACCCATTTGAATGCAGAGTTTCAAAGAATAGCAAGGAGAGATAAGAAAGCCTTCCTCAATGATCAGTGCAAAGAAATAGAGGAAAACAATAGAATGGGAAAGACTAGAGACCTCTTCATGAAAATTAGAGATACCAAGGGAACATTTCATGAAAAGATGGGAACAATAAAGGACAGAAATGGTATGGGCCTAACAGAAGCACAAGATATTAAGAAGAGGTGGCAAGAATACACAAAAGAACTATACAAAAAAGATCTTCACAACCCAGATAATCACGATGATATGATCACTCACCTAGAGCCAGACATCCTGGAATGTGAAGTCAAGTGGGCCTTAGGAAGAATTACTTGAACAAAGCTAGTGCAGGTGATGGAATTCCAGTTGAGCTATTTCAAATCCTAAAAGATGATGCTGTAAAAGTGCTGCACTCAATATGCCAGCAAATTTGGAAAACTCAGCAGTGGCCACAGGACTGGAAAAGGTCAATTTTCATTCCAATCCCAAAGAAAGGCAATGCCAAAGAATGCTCAAACTACCGCACAACTGCACTCATCTCACATACTAATAAAGTAATGCTCAAAATTCTCCAAGCCAGGCTTCAACAGTATGTGAACCGTGAACTTCCAGATGTTCAAGCTGGTTTTAGAAAAGGCAGAAGAAACAGAGATCAAATTGCCAAAAAACATTGGATTATTGAAAAAGCAAGAAAGTTCCAGAAAAGCATCTATTTCTGCTTTATTGACTATGCCAAAGCCTTTGACTGTGTGGATCACAATAAACTGTGGAAAATTCTGAAAGAGATGGGAATACCAGACCACTGACCTGCCTCTTGAGAAATCTGTATGCAGGTCAGGAAGCAACAGTTAGAACTGGACATGGAACAACAGACTGGTTCCAAATAGGAAAAGAAGTATGTCAAGGCTGTATATTGTCACCCTGCTTATTTAACTTATATGCAGAGTACATCATGAGAAATGCTGGGCCAGATGAAGCTGGAACCAAGATTACCAGGAGAAATATCAATAACCTCAGATATGCAAATGACACCACCCTTATAGCAAAAAACGAAGAACTCAAGAGCCTCTTGATGAAAGTGAAAGAGGAGAGTGAAAAAGTTGGCTTAAAGCTCAACATTCATAAAAGTAAGATCATGACATCTGGTCCCATCACTTCATGGCAAATAGATGGGGAAACAGTGGAAACAGAGACAGACTTTATTTTGGGCGGCTCCAAAATCACTGAAGCCCAAATCACTGGGCTCCAATTTTTGTTCTGCAGATGGTGATTGCAGCTGTGAAATTAAAAGATACTTGCTCCTTGGAAGAAAAGTTATGACCAACCTAGACAACATATTAAAAAGCAGAGACATTACTTTTCCAACAAAAGTCCATCTAGTCAAGGCTATGGTTTTTCCAGTAGTCATGTATGGATGTGAGAGTTGGACTATAAAGAAAGCTGAGCGCAGAAGAATTGATGCTTTTGAACTGTGATATTGAAGAAGACTCTTGAGAGTCCCTTGGACTGCAAGGAGAAACAACCAGTCCATCCTCAAGGAAATCAGTCCTGAATATTCATTGGAAGGACTGATGTTGAAGCTGAAACTCCAGTACTTTGGCAACCTGATGCGAAGAACTGACTCACTAGAAAAGACCCTGATGTTGGGAAAGATTGAAGGCAGGAGGAGAAGGGGATGATAGAGGATGAGATGGTTGAATAGCATCAATGACTCAATGGACATGAGTCTGAGTAAACTCTGGGAGTTGGTGATGGACAGGGAGGCCTGGTGTGCTGAAGTCCATGGGATGGCATAGTGTCTGACACGACTGAGCAACTGAAATGAACTGAACTGAACATACATTCTGTTTTCATTCTAAAGTGCATGAATAAGGTTGCAGTTCCCAAAGGTGACTAATTCTTTAAGTATCCACTCCAACATCCACCTGAAGAAAGGAGGTCCCAGACACTGGGGATGCAGAGATGAAATATACAGCCCCTACCCTTACTGTAGGGCTTCCCTGGTGGCTCAGATGGTAAAGAGTCTGCCTGCAATGTGGGAGACCTGGGTTCGACCCCTGGGTCAGGAAGATCCTCCGGAGAAGGAAATGGCCACTCCAGTACTCTTGCCTGGAAAATTCCATGGACGGAGGAGCCTGGTAGGCTACAGTCCATGGGGTTGCAAAGAGTCAGACATGACTGAGCAACTTCACTTTCTTTACCCTTACTGTATAGTGGAGAAAGCATTTATCTGCTTTGTGGTCTCTGATTCTCAGTATATATAGGGGCCCAATTTTAATGACCATATGGAATTCCCTAGCCTGCATATCTCATTTCCAATGCCCCCCTCTTTATCATGTAGTCTAGCTACACTTTGCTTTATTGTGATTTTTATCTACTTACAGCTCTATTTTTATTGTATTTTATCTATACAATCCCTTTGTATAGGAAGGCAGGATATGAATAAATAAAATGTAAACAAACACTTCTAACATAGCTCAGTAACCACAATGATAAATGTACAATCAGAGTAATTTCAGAATGCTGGGGACATGAACTGAACTCAGGCTGGGAATGAGGGAATGATCTCCTAGGGGATTTGATTTAAATGAAAAACTACATGTAAAGGGCCAGATATTGATGAGAACCTGTTGTGTTTCAGTATCTGCAAGCACTTCTGTGTGGATGACAGGTGGAGTTGAAGGCTGCAAATGGCAGAACTGAAGTCTGGAGAGCTGGGCAGACATCTGACCACAATGCCATTGTCAGAGAATTTAGATTTGTCTAAGACCAAGAGGAGCCATGGAAAAATGCTAAGTAGAAAAAGAACATCAATAGATCTGCTTCTTGAAAAGTTCCTTGGTATGAAAGGGAAAAGAAAGGAAGTCATTTGGAAAAAAAAGAGAAATCGATCAGCTATTCAAAATCACTTCCGGATTCATGTTGTACTTACACTCCAGGTTAACGGTGAGCTGAGTAGTTGGGACTCACACTCACACCACCCCAAAGAAGATACCCTGGGACCCTCAGGCATGCACACCAAGGGAGGGGTACTGAGTGTTTGTAGTGAGGTCACTATGATCCGCTCAAAACCAGGACCTTCCAAATATCCGCCAAGTGAACAACCAGAAGTACTCCATGTATCTGTCATGCAGCACCGCATAGCACTGAACATGACCAACAGCATGGTAAAACCCAAGCTCATATTGGTAAATGAACAAGTAAAATAAAATAAAAATCACAGAATGAAGAATATACACAGCTCACAAACAGGAATGTTGCACTCAGCAGTTTAGAGATAATAGATATTCGTGGTAAAACTGAGGAGAAAATCAAGGAGTGATTCCCCTAAAATGAGCTTAGTGGTTGCCCCACAAGGAAGTAGGAAGGAGGAAGTGGATGTTATCCAGAAAAGACAAGTCAGGGGCTTCTGGAATTTTAGCATGTTCTTTTCCTTGACCCAAATGCTGGTTACATGGCTTTTAAAAAATGTATGGTTTATTTGAATTTTATGCTATTTCTTGTAAGTTGTATTCCACAATTATTAGAAACAGTTTTTAAACACAGGTGGAGGCATGAGCTAAGTCAGTGATTTATGAGGTAGAACCTGAGGGTTGGATGATCTATGGAAGGGGGATGCTAGGAGCAGATAGCATCCAGGATGATCCTTAGATGTTGGGTGAGAATTGACTGCATGCACAAACATGGGTTCCAGAAGGGGCAGGTGTAGCTTGGAAGAATGGAAATTAAGTTAAGTTTTAGACTTGTTTAAATGAAGATGCTCAGATCCATTAAGAAACTGGATACTAGGCTAGGGCTCAAATTAAATATAGTTTGAAATTTCAGAATCAAGAATTATCAGCATCAGCAACTAACATAGGATGTCAAGTAATGCAAATATGTAAAATTGTGTGTGTGTGTGTGTGTGTGTGTAGATTAAGCAAAAAATAAACTAGGCCTTTGGGGAACTTCTAGAATCTAACTTTCTAGTTTTAAGAGACTTCCCTCATGGTCCAGTTGTTAAGACTCCATGCTCCCAAAAATGCAGGGGGCACAGGTTCAATCCCTGGTCTGGGAACTAAGATCCCGCATACCACACGGCACAGCCAAAAAAGAAAATAAAAATAACCTTCTAGTTTTAGTAAAGTGGTGGGGATGGAAGCCTTGTATCAGAGTTAGAAATAAATGATAAAAATGAAAGAGGAAAATGAAGCAGTTTGGCTTCTTTCAAAAAAGGTTTATAAAGAGAAAAAGGGAGCTCAGTAGTTCTCTACGGAGGGGCTTGTACTCACAGAGAGGGGTTTCTTCCTTCATGTCCATTTGTCACTATGATGGATGCTCCGAAGCACAGGAGATACTGACACAACTATGCCTGTGAGAAAAGATAGGATATAGCACTCAAATGCGGGGGCCTGTCTGGAATAGAAAGAGAAATACCCTCCAACAGTGAAGGGAGGGATGACCAGTAATGAAATGGTGGATATAAGGGCAGGAAATGGAAACTTAAGCCTTTCTAATTTATTTTAGACTGCTATAAAAATACAGAACTTCGAAGTTCCAGGAGGCAAGTTAAGTGACTTAAATGACCTCCAATCTAGGGTGTGTGAGCTTCCATTACAAACTTATACAGAATTTACACTTTTAAGGGGATAAAGTATCTGAGAAAGAAACAGTGCCGCATCATCTGATCTCTTAACTAGCTTCTGTCATTCGGCTTAAGCTTTGCAAAGGACCACAGGTTAGTTAAAGAGCAAATATCCACTATAAAAGGCAACAAGGTTCATGCTGAAAGATGAAACACTAAAGGAAGGAATGCCCAGAACTATACCTTCTTCTCTCTCTCTCTCTCTTTTTTTTGAAGAAAGTGGGCATGTTTCCAAGTTTTCCTTTGAAGTCTATCCTCAGGTTAGTAGTTGGAGCATATAGAGAATTAATAGATAACCTGATGAGACCACAGAAAAAGAAAATAAATGCTTATTACTGTCTTATAAGCACTGCAATACCAGATTCATTAGACTAGGCAGGTTGTAGTCACATAACTTTACTATCTTTCAATGTTTGACCAGGGCAATAATCAAATTTCCTTGTATCGATGTTGCTGCAAGTATTAGAATTCCTCTCAGAAAACATGAGTAAGCATACCATGAAACAGATGTCTTATAATCTGCCATTTAATATTACCAAAAACACCTCGCAGTATTTGATGAGCCTAAAATAAAGTGTGTTGCAGATAGAATACATAAATTTAACTGTTAAAACCTCCATGAGATTTGAGACTAATCTTTCATTAATCATCTGCGGTGATTTAGAAAAACAAAAATAAAAAACTCTAGTTCCAAATGCAGTTTGAAAACCAAAATGGATCAAATTTTCAAAAAGCACATCCACTGGGAGAATTAAAGGTAATTTTAACTTTTTTCTTTAAGCCTTTCTGTAATATTTGATTTTATTTTACAACAATCATGTTCTACATGTATAATGCAAAGAAAGAAAATGAAACAGCTACAGTAGACACGCTCTTGATGGCCTTCCAGTAACCAGTCATTGAGATAATTACACTGATTCTCCAAAATGACCACATTTGTGTTCCAACCATCTGGGATGTTGACATGCATCCAAATTGTTAGGCTCACACTTGCACGAATTTAAGCAGCTAAATGGTTTGCTTAGTGTGAAAGATGTCAGTCCAGAGGTGTAATGGGTGCCAGGAAGAGCCATGGTCAAAACTACAACCTCCTGTCAGCTGACGACATCAGATAAGTTGGCACTGAAGCCAAAGTCATGCAAAAAGACCCAATGGTCATAGGATGACATTCTCCAGGACTTCCCACCTGCCTTTCAAGCATCTAATTGGAATAGAGAGAACACGTATCTGACTGGAGACCACGTCTGAACACATACAGCTTATATCCATAAAGGACTATTTTAAGAGTGTACACAGTCTGACCATATTTCCACAACAATGCCCATAAGCCCTTATTTTAGCCCTTACCATGAGTCAGCTATGTTTTTGACAACTTTGTTTATGCCAATTCTATTTCTTATCTTTATTAATTCAGATAAGCCAATCATAATGATAATGAGTATCTCTTGAGATCTTACAGTATGACAAGCAGAGAAAAGCTCATTTAATGCTTATAAATTAACTGTTATAACAGTTCAATCATTAGAATACTGTTATTTTATATACACTAATGCATGCTGCTGCTGCTGCTGCTAAGTCGCTTCAGTCGTGTCCGACTCTGTGCGACCCCACAGACGCCAGCCCACCAGGCTCCTCCGTCCCTGGGATTCTCCAGGCAAGAACACTGGAGTGGGTTGCCATTTCCTTCTCCAATGCAGGAAAGTGAAAAGTGAAAGTGAAGTCGCTCAGTCTAGTCCGACTCTTAGCGACCCCATGGACTGCCACCCACCAGGCTCCTCCATCCATGGGATTCTCCAGGCAAGAGTACTGGAGTGGGGTGCCATTGCCTTCTCCGCTAATGCATGCTAGGTCACTTCAAGTATGTGTGACTCTTTGAGACCCTATGAACTGTAGCCCACAAGGCTCCCCTGTTCATGAGATTCTCCAGGCAAGACTACTGGAGTGGGTTGCCATTTCCTCCTCCAGGGGATCTTCCCGACCCAGAGGTTGAACCCGAGTCTTTTACATCATCTTCATTGGCAGGCAGGTTCTTTACCACTTAGCACCACCTGAGAAGCCCTTATATACTAATAGAAGGATAAGTTAGGAGTTTGGCATTAGCAGATACAAACTACTATATGTAAAATAGACAAACAACAAGATCCTACTGTATAGCACAGGGAACTATCTTCTATAGAGCACAAAAACTAACACATTGTGAATTAACTCTGCTTTAATTTTTAAAACTGTTAAAGATTAACATCAAAGAGATATGTCATAACAATAGTAGGTATACGTGGTTTGATGTGATGAGACTGTCACTTTAGCTCTGTAATCTTCTTTCCCAAAAACCATAATTCTCATAATTATGAGAAGATCAGATAGGCCAAAATTGAGAGATATTCTACAAAATACCTGATCCATACTCTCCACAACTGTTGAAGTCATACAAACCAAGGAAAGTCTGAGAAATTAACACAGCCTAGAGGAAACCAAGAAAACATAATGACCAAATGTAAGGTGGTAACTTAGATAAGGATCTTAGAATAGAAAAAGAATGCTTTGTAAAAACAAATATAATAAGAAAAAAAAATGTATACACTTGAGTAATTAAATCATGTAGGTTTAAGTATTGTGACAAATGTACCATAATAATGTGAGATGTTAACCAAGTAGGCACTTGAGTATGGCACATACTGGAACCCTCTGTACTATCCTCAAAATTGTTCTGTAAATCTAAAACTATTCTAAAATTAAAAGCTTACTTAAAAATACTATTACTACTTCAATTTTTTCAGAAGTATCATAGAGAGATTCACATACCAAAATTTACTCAAGTTCAAGTTTAGAACCCCTAGAAGCATGGTTTTGAGTTTTCCCATTTAATCACCAAAGAGAAGGGAGTCAAAACAGTTAGCCTGTGACGCATTTTTCTTTCCGTTATTGGGAGTGGAGAGACGCTTCTAGAGGAAAGACAATAAAGCAAAACACTGGACTTCCAGGTAAATACTCCCAAGGTAATCCTTGACTTATGATGGTTCCATCTACAATTTTTCAGCTTTACAGTGGTTCAAAAGTGATATGCGTGTCAACTATGTGATTACGAGGCAAAATAAGGAATCCACCTACAACAGTTCTGTACTCAGATCTCTACTCTGTTTTTGACTTTCAGTATAGTATTCAATATATCAGAACTATTCGACACTTTTTGTTATTAAATAGGCTTTATGTGAGATGATTTTGCCCAACTGTAGGCTACTGCAAGTGTTGAAAGCACATTTAAGTTAGGCTAGCCTAAGCTAGAATGCTCAGTAGGTTAGGAGTATTAAATACATTTTTCACTTATGGTATTTTCAATTTGCAACGGGTCTATTGGGACATAACAGCAACATAAGTGGGGGAAGATCAGTCATATTTGTTTAGAGGAAAATTCCTATGGATGCACCACTTTGAGCAAGATGCCCATGGCTTATAATTGCTCATATGAACAATTTATATTCATGAAGCATGCTGCTGGGGAAATATTGCATACATATCTGACTAGAGACTATTGGATGGAGCTAGTTTATAAATTCAGTGCCCCCTTCTATGTGCCAAACTGTTTTATCTTTCAGTAGCTTCCTGCTATTTATCTTAGTCTTCTTCCCAAGGAGTTTAACAGTCTGGGGAGCGCTATACTCTACCATACACCATGCCTTCCCACACAACAGCCTCCTCAGATTCTTTCTGCCTTCATAGTCCTGACTTCCAATGTCTCAGGTCTGTGAGATTTCTAAACCCTCTGCTGGTTTCTCTCATGCCATATCAAGAGTTGGAAGATACTCCAGGATAATAAGCAGTGGAAAATTGCCTTTCTTATCTGTATTTGTCTTCTTGCCAGGATTGTGGCCCTTAGGGAATATGGTTCCTCCCAGCTCAAACCTGTAGTCTGTAACAACCTAGAGGGATGGGGTGCGAGGTGGGAGAGAGGTTCAAGAAGAAGGGAACGTATGTATACCTATGGGTGGTTCAAGTTGATGTATGGCAGAAACCAATATAATATTGTAAAGCAATTATCCTCCAATTAAAAATAAATAAAAAACCTCAAATCCAAAAAAAACATATCCGTTTAAAAATAAATTCATAATGTATAATAGATATTTGGCTTACACTTTTGAATAATGTTATCCAAAATTTAAGGCAACCATCCTGTCTTAAATTAAAATTTTGTATATTTTAATAAATTAAAAAAAGAATACAGTTTCTTTGAGGTGCCTTCCTGACTCTCCCGTACATTCAACAGACTTACATTTTATCTGGTTTTGTAGTGGTTCTTGGCAAGAACACTAGTCTGCTCTAAACTATCCCATCATATCCAGAAGTTGAACTATACTTCAATTTTGAAAAGAAAATAAATGCCTTTACAGTTATAATCATTATAAGTTCCACACATGCAAAGGTATTTAAATTTCAGTTTCATATTTTTGTTGATAAAAGAGCATTGTTAGTGTTTTGGAAAGTGGATGTTATTTTATTGTACCCAGAACTAGATAATTATTGGGTTGGCTCAAAAGTTCTTTTGGGTCTTTTCATATGATTTTAGGAAAACTCAAACAAACAAACTTTTTGGCCAACTCAATACTATAAGTGCAAAATTTGTGGGGCTGAAAGGTAACTTGGAAATTTGATTAAAATCTTCTATTTTCAACACAAGGAGTTATGTCCCCATCAAAGAAAGACAGATGTAGTAAGGACTAGAATTTTTCTCTTACTTCTCTAGTTTTTACTTTGTTTCTCCCTCTTCATAGCTTATGAATTAAAATATTCGAAAAAACAGTTTATATGAATAATAGATAAAGTTTGGGATATAGCTTAGAAAAGGGGAAACAATATAAATACAAGGTCCCTGTGCTTGTAGATTGTCTGCATGCTCTGATCAAAGCAGCTTCTTGCTGGTTAAGCAGAGTTGTCACTGAGCCCACCAGCCCAGCAACAGCTGCTTAAATGAGAGAGAGGGTGAGGGGAAATTAAAGATGTTGAATTGGGCCTGCGTTCTGCAGCCATTGAAAGTGGGAGCAAGAGGAGGGCTCCAGTCCGTAAAAAACACATTGTCAAATGCACTGACTATGCTAGGTCTTCCAAGCCTACTATGCTCAGGGACACTGACCAAGCATTCAAGATCAAAGAAACCGAAAAGAAAGACTGTATCTTCACTTTTTTCCTCTCTCATCTCTTACAGCTAATCCACCCACAAGCCCCTGTGGTTTAATTCCAAAATACATATCAAAGTCATCCACATTTCCCTAATCCCACAGCTGCCACCCTAGGTCTAGCCCCCTTTATCTCATGCTTGGACTATTGCAGTAGCCACCTTCATGGCCTTCCTACTTCCCTTTCTATTCTCCTTTAAACTTTTCTCCTGCCAGTGGCCATACCATTATTTTTTTTTTAATGTAACTACAATCACACCACATCCCAACTTAATGCCTTTGGAGGTTTCCCTTTGCACATAGAGTATATTTCAAAGTCACACCTTCATCCAGTCCTCTCCATTCTTATCTCCTGCCACCATCTCTCCAGCTCACTGTGTACCTGTCCTACCAGCCTCCTCACTGTGCCATCTCTTGCCAAACTCTTTTCTGCTCCAAGGCATTTTCAAACGATAAACTTCCCTTTCCTTGAGTTCACCCATTTTCAAGTCTGACTCTGAATCCCAGTGGTCTCAGCGTCACCATCAATCTCTCAGACATACCATCCTGACCTTCACAGTTGGCCCTTCCCTTGGTCTCTTTCATTGACTTGACTTGTTTTTTTCATAATCCATTTCACAGTTCTATTCACGTCCCTCATATTCTGTCTGAGCCGTTCAAGCATATGCTTCTTTAGAGCAAACTCATTTCCATTTTATCTCGGACTGTGTAATCAACATCTGGTGGGATTGCCTGGAAAATTCTGGGCACTTACTAAAGAAATGTATATATGGACAAATAAATTCATGAATAAATAAATGAGAATAAGTTCATTTCCAAAGTTAAGTGAGCTGGGTAGAAGTTTTCTTCCAGAAATAGTGTTCAAGTTAGAAGCAACTCAACTGTCTGTAAATGGATGAGTGGATAACCACATTACATATGGTATATGCATGCAGTGGAATACTGTGTTGTGTGCTCAGTCGCTTCAGTTGTGTCTGACTCTTTGCCACTCTATGGACTACAGCCCGCCAGGTTCCTCTGTCGATGGGATTCTCCAGATAAGAATACTGGAGTGGGTTGCCATGCCCTCCTCCAGGGGATCTTCCCGACACATAGATGGACCCACATCTCTTATGTCTCCTGCATTGGCAGGTGGGTTCCTTCCCACTAGTACCACCTGCAATGGAATATTGCCCAGCCTTTAAAAGGAAGGAAATTCTGTAACACAGATGAACCTTGAGGATATTGTATTAGTTTTGCCAAATATCTGGCTTACTTCACTCTGTATAATAGGTTCCAGTTTCATCCATTAAACAAAATAAGCCAGTCACAAAAAGACAAATACTGAAAGATTCCACTTCTTTGAGGTCCCTAGAGTAGTCAGATTTCTAGGGATAGAAGGTAAAATGTGGTCTCTAGGGACTGCGGGGGTGGTAATGGCTAGTTAGCCTGTAATGGGGACAGAGTTTCAGTTAACAGGAAGAAAAGGTTCTGGAGGTAGATGCTGGTTATGGTTGTACAACAGTGTGAATGTACTCAACACTACTGAACTCTACACTTAAAATGGTAGAAGTGGTAAATTTTTTGTTATGTGTATTTTACCGTAATTAAAAATAAAAAAAATTTAAGTACTGAATGGGATAGGAAGATACATTCTACATATGATTTATTTGTACAAACAAAGTGAAAGACACTGATCTCATTTCCTGGAGAAATAAGATTGGAGAGAAGCAGGAGAAATCGTCCACATTTTTTATAGTTGTCTATATTGTCAGACTGATTACATTTTTTTTACATTACTTTCGTGGTAAGGAAAATCTTCAGGAAGAGTTTTAAAAGGAAGCAACAGTTTGACTTAAATCCTGCCATAAGGTTTTCTGTGAATAAGGAGAGCAGACCAATCTTCAGGGAACTCTAACAAGAGTTTACATGAAAAGCTGTGTATCTCTTCCTGGGATTATAGGATCAAATACATAGGGTTCTTGTTGCTTAAAACAAGTCCTCTATGGGGGGGGAGGAGGAATTAATTAGGAGTTTGGGTTAACATATACTCACTACTATATATAAAAAAGATAAACAACAAAGAACTACTGCATAACAGAGCGAAATATATTCAAAATTTTGTAATAACCTGTAAGGAAAAGGAATCTGAAAAAGAATATGAATTGCTATGCTCTACACCTGAAATTAAACAATGTTGTAAATCAACTATACTTCAGTTAAAAAAAGATAATGGTATACCCCACCACCACCACCACCAAAACAAAGTCCTTGCCAAACCACAGATCCCATGAGTAGGTGGGAGAGCCACAGAAGAAGCAAAAATGTAGGGGGTTAAGCATCCTCCTTTAACACCCTCACCAACAGAACTCCTCAAACCTAATATTTCCTAACAGAAACACCTCATAACTCTGAATAAGATTCTCTGGCCTAAATGCCTATTTTAGCTGAATATTTCAAGATGCCCTCTAGTAAAGAACAGGGACCACCATCCTTGTAGGGAGAAGTATATACATCCGATCATTGGTTATCAGTTTCCATTCCAAAGAGTCACTCTGGGGAGGAACTTTGACTGCAGGCTATTTTTGCCCCATTTCCTGATTAGAACCCAATGCCCATGAAAGATACTCAAATGCCACTTCACCAGATGAATAAATCTCATTCTTCCAGAGAGGAATGTTACCTCAAACGCAGAAGCTCTAGAGCAAATGGACGGTAGACTTATGCAGCCTGCCAGATGAGTTTATATTTCCTTGACCAGCAGTTGGAAAATGCACATCCCACACTACTGTTTCAAAGGCAGTTTCAGGATGGGTGGATTCTCCTGTTAAACTGCTTGACGCAATCTACGTACAGGCTGCTGCCTGCCTGCACGTAGCTCCAATGTAGAGACAATGGCTGTGGATCTGCCTGAGATCACGCTCACTGCATGATTAGGGTGAAAGATTCATTAACTGGCAGGCATCTATCGCATTTACCAGACGGTTATGTCACTTTTGATAGTCTGTGGGGTGTGGGTGGGGCTCTGAATTAACTAGGGACAAGAGGCATAAACTGGGACTCCCCAGGGCAAAATGGTCCATTTAAGGTATGTGGGTGTATCATTTTTTCCATGAAAGAGAGAGAGAGAATGCTAAAATAATATAAGCTGAACTAAGTAATCAGCTAGTGCCACCAAACCACGTGTACCAAGTAAGGATGTTAAGAAAGGCATATGCTTCAGTATAGATAACTATTAAGATCTTTTAAGGAATCTAGTAACATAAAATAATTGTTGCCTAGCATAAGAAATGTGGTAAAAGAGAAAATAAATGAGAACTTTAGACCTATGGAGCACACATGAAGTACAAATTTGGTGGAAGCCTGTTTTGAAAATGACGAAAGAATAATTTGCAAAATTTAGGCAAATGAAAGCAATTTGGAGTCTGAACTTTGAATCAGCAATTGTTTTATCTAATTAGGTAAAAATTGGGAATTATAAGTAAATTTTTATCCATAGTTTTTTATGTCCAATTAAGTGCCGTTAATTCTTAAATCAATATTGAAAATTTGTATTTTTCAAGAAATGTGTTTGAGCTTGTCCAGTTTTAAGATAGATTGTATTTTATTATTTTTCTACAAAATTTTTATGATATTTAAAATATAATAATAATAGAACAACTTTCCAGTTTTAGATATAATTAACTTAAAATACTGTATTAAGTTGTACATTCTAGCAATTTTATATATGTATATATTGCAAAATAATTACCACAATGAGTTTAGTTTACATCCAGCATCTCACATACTTACACCTTTTCTTGTGATGAGAACTTTTAAGATCTACTGTCTTAGCAGGTCTCAAATATAGAAAGCAATGTTGTTAACTATAGTCATCATGCTGTACATTATATCTCCAGAACTTATTTATCTTTTGATAAATAATGATGGACATTTGTATCTTTTGATCACCTTCACCTATTTCCCCCCTCCACCTCCTGCTTCTGGCAACCATAAATCTGTTCTTTGTTTCTATGAATTCATTCTTTTTAGATTTCACAAATAAGTGGTTTGTGAATCTTACTGACTACAATGCCCTCCAGGTCGACTCATGCCACAGGTAGCAGGATTTCCTTCTTTCTTACGGCTGAATAATATTCTATTGTATACATATACCATATTTTTTATTCACTCATCCACTGATGGCCTCTTAGGTTGTTTCCATGTCTTAGCTATGATAAATAACACTATGATCAACATGAAAGTGCTGATATCTCTTTGAAATAGTGATTTTGTTTCTTTACTATAAATACCCAGAGATAGAATTGCTGGATATTATCGTAGTTATATTTCAAATTTGTTGAGGACTCTTCATGTTTACTTGCCCAACCACAATGCAAAAGGATTCTCTTTCCTCCACATCCTTGCCAGTGTTTGTTATCTCTTATCTTTTTGATGATAGCTATTCTAACAGGTATAAGGTAATATTTCACTGTGGTTTTGATTTACAGTTCCCTGCAGATGGTGATTGCAGCCATGAAATTAAAAGAGGCTTACTCCTTGGAAGGGAAGTTATGACCAAGCTAGATAGCATATTCAAAAGCAGAGACATTACTTTGCCAACAAAGGTCCGGCTAGTCAAGGCTATGGTTTTTCCAGTGGTCATGTATGGATGTGAGAGTTGGACTATGAAGAAAGCTGAGTGCTGAAGAATTGACGCTTTGGAACTGTGGTGTTGGAGAAGACTCTTGAGAGTCCCTTGGACTGCAAGGAGATCCAACCAGTTCATTCTATATGAGATCAGTCCTGGGTGTTCATTGGAAGGACTGATGTTGAAGCTGAAACTCCAATACTTTGGCCATCTGATGTGAAGAGTTGACTCATTGGAAAAGACCCTGATGTTGGGAGGGATTGGGGGCAGGAGGAGAAGGGGACGACAGAGGATGAGATGGCTGGATGGCATCACTGACTCAATGGACATAAATTTGAGTAAACTCAGGGAGTTGGTAATGGACAGGGAGGCTTGGCATGCTGCAATTCATGGGGTTGCAAAGAGCTGGACACGACTGAGCGACTGAACTGAACTGAACTGAACTGATGATAAGTAACGTTGAGCACCTTCTCGTGTACCTATTGTCCATGTCCATGTGTATGTCTTCTTTGGAAAAATGTCTATTCAATTCCTCTGACCGCTTGAAGTTGGACTTTTTTTTTTGCTATTGAGTTTTATGAGTCCTTTGTATATTTTGAATATTAACCTTTCACCATATAAATGGTTCAAAAATATATAAATGGTTCCAGTTTCATAGTTCACTTTTCCATTTGTTGATGTTTTTCCTGTCAGATGCTTTCAAATTTGATGTGTCTCACTTATTTATTTCACTTTTGTTGCTTTTGTTTTTTGGTGTCAAGTCAAAAAATAAAATCATTGCCAAGATTGAATATCAAGTAGCTCACCCTGCTATGTTTTCTTATAGGAGTTTTATTGTTTCAGTTTAATGGTTTTAAGTTGATTTTCATATAGGGTATAACATGGGATTTAGCTTTATTTTCCTGATTGTGGGCTGTCTAGTTATCTCAGCACCAGTTATTAAAGAAACTATTCTTTCCCCATCATATATGCTTGGATCCTATGTCAAAAGTTAGTTCACCATATAAGCAATGGTTTTTTCCCTGAAATCTCTCTTTTCTTCCATTGATCTACATGTCTCTTCTTATGCCAGTAGCATACTGTTTTAATTACTATAACTTTGTAATATAGCTTGAATCAGGAATTATGGTGTCCCCAGCCTTGTTATTACTTCTCAAGATTGCTTCTGTTATTCTGGGTTTTCTGTGGTTTCCTGCCGGGAGCAGGAGCTCCGCCTGTGGCAAAGGTCATGAGGAAGGAGGCTCGGCATACTCAAAGGCGGGATCGATCCTCAGGAGTCCCCCTGGAAATTCTCGAGCATCTACCCCCAAAACCAGAGTCTGCCTACTTTCTGCTTTGTTGCTCTCACCTACACCTCTGACTTTACGGGGAGCTGTCCCCCACTACCTCTCTCTGAAAAAAAAAAAAAAGAGTTAACTTACAGCTCCAGTTAATAAAGTTCCTGGGTGTGATAGTGTTTCAACCTACAAACTCCTTTGGAAGTCCTCTAGCCTGCCTGAATAGGTTTTTCCAGCCACATGTGTTTGCTCAGAGCCTCCCAACTGTGAGAGGCAGGAGATGTTCTAAACTGTCTAAATACAGATTCCTTTGAGCAGTTAAAAGATTGATTAGAAATTGTGTTGGTGAAGGGTTTTTCACTTGTTGGGCCAATGTTTGCCGCTAAGTTTCCATATCCCTTACCTGCTGTGTCCCTGGCAGTGTATTGATTAATGTAATTGGTGTAAGTAGTAGCTTTAATGTTTGTAATCTTGGACCCTTGAGTTAATTCTTTTTCTTGTTATAGCCCACCACACCTTTGCCCTGTAGGAATGCAACTTTATCTAATGCTTTTGGAGGGTGGTGCCTGACTTTAGAATAATCACCTTTAGAGAAAAATGTTTCTTTTTTTTTTTTTAATTTTATTTTATTTTTAAACTTTACAATATTGTATTAGTTTTGCCAAATATCGAAATGAATCCGCCACAGGTATACCTGTGTTCCCCATCCTGAACCTAGTCGTCCCAGTGCACCAGCCCCAAGCATCAGTATCGTGCATCGAACCTGGACTGGCAACTCGTTTCATACATGATATTATTCATGTTTCAATGCCATTCTCCCAAATCTCCCCACCCTCTCCCTCTCCCACAGAGTCCATAAGACTGATCTATACATCAGTGTCTCTTTTGTGTCTCGTACACAGGGTTATTGTTACCATCTTTCTAAATTCCATATATATGCGTTAGTATACTGTATTGGTGTTTTTCTTTCTGGCTTACTTCACTCTGTATAATAGGTTCCAGTTTCATCCATCTCATTAGAACTGATTCAAATGTATTCTTTTTAATGGCTGAGTAATACTCCATTGTGTATATGTACCACAGCTTTCTTATCCATTCATCTGCTGATGGACATCTAGGTTGCTTCCATGTCCTGGCTATTATAAACAGTGCTGTGATGAACATTGGGGTACACGTGTCTCTTTCCCTTCTGGTTTCCTCAGTGTGTATGCCCAGCAGTGGGATTGCTGGATCATAAGGCAGTTCTATTTCCAGTTTTTAAGGAATCTCCACACTGTTCTCCATAGTGGCTGTACTAGTTTGCATTCCCACCAACAGTGTAAGAGGGTTCCCGTTTCTCCACACCCTCTCCAGCATTTATTGCTTGTAGACTTTTGGATCGCAGCCATTCTGACTGGCGTGAAATGGTACCTCATAGTGGTTTTGATTTGCATTTCTCTGATAATGAGTGATGTTGAGCATCTTTTCATGTGTTTGTTAGCCATCTGTATGTCTTCTTTGGAGAAATGTCTATTTCACTCTATCCCTTCCCCCATTATCCTCTATGCAAAACTTAAGGTATAAAAACTACTTTGGAAAATAAAGTGTAGGCCTTGTTCACCGAAACTTGGTCTCCCATGTCGTTCTTTCTCTCACCTTCTGGCTGAATTATTCAGCCTCTTTTCTCCACTGAATTTCCTCACTGAGCTATCCTTATTCTATTACTCTTTATATCCTTAATTAAAGTTTAATTAAGCAGTTGTTTCCTGATCCTCCCCGACGCCGTCACCGCTTCAAATTCCCTGGATCCACCGGGGCTGGACCCCGGCAGTTTCCTACAAATTTTAGGGTTATTTTTCATACTTCTGTAAAAAGTCATTAGAATTTTGATAGGAATTACATTAAGATTATGGACATCTTACCAGTACTAATCTTCCAATTCATGAGCACAAATATCTGCTCCAATCTTTGGTATTTCCTTCATTTTCCTAATGTTGGGCTTAATTTGTTCTTCTTTTTCTAGTTCCTTGAGGTATGTCTGGTTTACTTGAGCTCTTTCATTTTTCTTAACATAAGTGTTTATTCCTATGAAATTCCCTCATAGGACTGCTTTTGTTGCATCACTTAAGTTACAATATGTTGTCTTTCTATTTTAATTCATGTGAACATATCATTTTGATTTCTCTTTTGATTTCTTCTTTGAACATTGGTTATTCAGTAGCTTGTTGTTTAATCTCTGCTGCTGCTGCTAAGTCACTTCAGTCGTGTCCAACTCTGTGCGACCCCATAGACGGCAGCCCACCAGGCTCCCCGTCCCTGGGATTCTCCAAGCAAGACTCTACATATTTGTAAATTTTCTAGTTTTTGTCTTCAATTGAGTTTTAGTTTCATATTATTGTGGTCGGAAAGGATGCCTGATACTGTTTCAATTTTCCTAAATGCATAAAAACTTGTTTTGTGCTTAATGTATAGTATATCCCTAAGAATGTTGAATATGTGTTTGCAAATAATGTGTATTCTGTTGCTATTGGATGGAATGTTCCTGTTTCAGTCCATATGGCTTTAAAGCTGGAGTGAGTCTCTTGTAGACAACAAATAGGTCTTGGGGTTTTTTGTCCGTTAATCCACTCTATGTCTTTTGATTACAGAATATAAACAATTACATTTAAAGTAATTATTAAAACTAGAAATAAATCTACCACATGACCCAGTAATCCCTCTACTGGGTATATGCATGCACCCAATGTTCACTGAAGTACTATTTACAATAGCCAGGACATGAAAACAACGTAGGTGTTCATCAACAGCTGAATAAAGGATGTGGTATATATATACAATAAAATTTACTCAACTATTAAAAAAATGAATTTGAGTTCGTTCTAGTGAAGTGGATGAACCTAGAGCCTATTATACACAGTGAAGTAGGTCATAAAGAGAAAAGTAAATATTGCATATTAATGCATATGCATGGAATCTAGAGAAATGGTACAGATGAACCTATTTGCAGGAAAGGAATGGAGATGCAGATGTAGAGAAGAGACTCGTGGACACAGTGGGGGAAGGAGAGGGTGGAACGGATTGAGAAAGTAGCATTGATACATATACACTGCTATATGTAAACTAGTCAGCTTGGTGGGCTGCCGTCTATGGGGTCACATAGAGTCGGACATGACTGAAGTGACTTAGCAGCAGCAGCAGCAGCAGCAGCTAGTGGGAAGTTGCTGTATAACACAGGATGTGTGATGCTCTGTGATAACCTAGAGGGGTGTGATGGCGGGAGGGGAGGAAGGATCAAGAAAGAGAGGATACATATATAATATGATTGTTTTGCTTTGTTATACAGCAGAAACCAACACAACATTGTAAAGCAATTTTCCTCCAATTAAAAAAATAAGGTAATTATTGATAAGCATGGGCTTACCATTATTTTGTTCATGGTCTTATAGCTGCTTTGTAATTCCTTTGTTCTTTTCTTCTTTTTGTTTCCTCTTTTGTGACTTGATGATTTTTTATAGTGTTACATTAGATAACTTTATCTTTTGTATAACTACTATATGCTTTTTTTTTGTGGTTACCATGAGGCTTATATACATCTTATAGTTATAATAGTTTATTTTAAGCTGACAACAATTTAAGTTCAAACACATACTAAAGCCCTCTATTTTTATTCTTCCCCAACAAGTTTCTACATTTTTGATGTTATAATTTACATCTTTTAAATTTGCATACCCATTAATATATTGTTGTAGTTACATTTCTTTTTATTAATTTTATCTTTTAACCTTCATGCTATATTTTAGGTAATTTACCCACTATCATTACTCTGAATATAACAATATATTTACCTTTATCAGTGAGATTTATATTTTATATGTTTTCCTATTACTCATTCAGTTCAGTTCAGTCACTCAGTCATGTCCTACTATTTGTGACCCCATGGACTGCAGCATGCCAGGCTTCCCTGTTCATCACCAAGTCCTGAAGGTTGATCAAACTCATGTTCATCGAGTTGGTTATGCCATCCAACCATCTCATCCTCTGTTGGCCCCTTCTCCTCCTGCTTTCAATCTCCACCAGAATCAGAGTCTTTTCCATTGACTCAGCTCTTTGCATCAGGTGACCAAAGTATTGGCGTTTCAGTTTCAACATCAGTCCTTCCAATGAACACCCAGGACTGATCTGCTTTAGGATGGACTTGTTGGATCTCTTTTTCAGTCCAAAAGACTAGCAAGAGTCTTCTCCAGCACCACAGTTCAAAAGCATCAATTTTTTGGCACTCAACTTTCTTTATAGTTCAACTCTCACATCCATACATGACTACTGGAAAAACCATAGCTTTGACTAGATGGATCTTTGTCAGCAAAGTAATGTCTCTACTTTTTAACATGCTGTCTAGGTTTGTCATAGCTTTTCTTCCAAGGAGCAAGCATCTTTTAATTTCATGGCTGCAGTCACCATCTGCAGTGATTTTGGAGCCCAAGAAAATAAAGTCTGTTACTGTTTCCATTGTTTCCCCATCTCTTTGCCATGAAGTGGGGGGACCGGATGCCATGATCTTGGTTTTTTGAATGTTGAGTTTTAAGCCAACTTTTTCACTCTCTTCTTTCACTTTCATCAAGAGGCTCTTTAGTTCTTCTTCACTTTGTGCCATAAGGGTGGTGTCATCTGCATATCTGAGGCTATTGATATTTCTCCTGGCAATCTTGATTCCAGCTTATGCTTCATCCAGCCTGGCATTTCACATGATTACTCATTAGCATGCTTTTATTATAGCTAGATTAAATCCCTTTAACATTTTTTATAAGGCCAGTCTTTTTCTTTCTCTGGAAAATTCTTTATCCTAGTTATAATTCTGAAGGACTACTTTTCTGGGTAGAGGATTTTTGGCAGCAGTTTTTTGTTTTTTCTTCAGCACTCTGAATATGGATGCCATTCCTTGAGGGCAGGAGGAGAAAGGGACAACAGAGGATGAGATGGTTGGATGGTATCACCGACTTGATGGACATGAGTTTGAGTTAGCTCAGGGAGTTGGTGATGGACTGGAAAGCCTGGCATGCTGCAGTCCATGGGGTTGCAAAGGGCTGGACACAACCAAGTAACTGAACTGAATTATCTCTTGGTTGTCTCAAACCTTCTTTATTGTTGAAGTAGTTTTTTTTTTTTTTTATCTTTGGCTACCAGTAGCTGAGACTGTGCCAAGACCTGTTTCAATGTGTGTGTATTTTTTTCCTCATTTTCCTATTGCATAGGAATTGCTCATCTAGTTTATGAGTTTCTTTCAGAGGAAATTGTTTCACATGTAACTGTAGATCTGATGTGAAAGGAGGTGAGTTCAGGAGTCTCCTATGTTGCCATCATGAAAATTAATAAGTAATAAATTAATAATCCTCATATAAAATGAGTTGGGGGTCAGAAGGAGGAGTTCTCATGCCCTACCCTCCACATCAATTGTAGAACCAACATGAAGAGATGTATCTCCTATCTCCAAAAGAAAGAAGGTTACTACTTTACTACTCAGCAGAAGAGAAGTTTTTTCCTTGCCTGGCAACAGCCCACCCAATGAGAGACTGCTACAACTCAGATGAGGAAAAATCTTGATATCTGTGGAGACTTCCACTTGTTTCCTGGGTACTTGAAAGAAGACATATTCTTTAAGAGTTCAGTGTTTCAGCCTTACTCAATCCTAGCCTTTTCCTTGGGCATTGTGCTATTTTCCCACTCAGACGCCTCATCAGGACTAAGTATTTTAGTGATATCCCTGATCATTGGGCTTCCCAGGTGCCACTAATGGTAAAGAACCCCACCTGTCAATGCAGGAGATGTAAGAGTCACAGGTTTGATCCCTGAATTGGGAAGATTCCCTGGAGAGGGTCAAGGCAACCCACTCCAGTATTCTTGTCTAGAGAATCCCTTAGACAGAGAAGCCTGGTGGGCTAGAGTCCATAGGGTCACAAAGAGTTGGATATGACTGAAGTGACTTGGCACGTACTGGTCCACCAGGCAGAGGTTTTCACTTCCATCACTGAGGGGGCAGCCATCCATTGTCCCTTGTTTAGGGAGATGCATCTCCCCTTACTAGACAAGGTGGATCTCTTCCCTCTTGAAGTTATTTTATCCACCTTTTAATTTGTTTGTAAGAAAGAAAAGAAAGCCCATGTGAGTTCCACATGCCCTATTTTCCTGGAAACCAAAGTCCTAAGGGTCAGCTTCTTTTGCCTGTCTGCTTGTGATTTCAGTAATTTTGATAATATCTCCTTACTGGGAACAGACTTTCCAAATTGCTGATGTCTTTGAAAGATGAAAAGAAAAAGATCATAATATGTGTATATGTGTATGTTTGTGTAAGACACAAGAGAGCAACACTAAATCCCAATATGTGTCTAGGGAGAAGGAACACTGGAGGCACAGAGTAACGAGGTTTGATTTTGTATCTCTCTTTTTAAAACAGTTTTATTGATCCATAATTGACATACCATAAAGTTTACCCATTTAAAATATACGGTTGGATAAGTTTTAGTATATTTACAAGGCTGAACAACAATAGCTGTACTCTAATTTTAGAACATTTTCATCACCCCCAAAAGAAACTTTGTACCCATTAGGAGTCCCTTCCTCTAATTCCCCATCTGTGACCTGCTCTCAGCCCTGGCAACCACTAATCCACATTCTGTCTGCATAAATTTGTCTATTCTTGACATCCATATAAATGGAATCAGAATGAGTGAACTTTGTAACTGACTTTCTGGCTATAATAGATAATGATTCTATTAATATTCATTCACAGGCTCTTATGTGAATATATATTTTCATTTTTCTTGCGTATATGAGATTAGCCAAAAAGTTCATTTGGTTTTTTCCGTAAGATGACTCTAGTAGCACTCAGTTGTCTTAAACTTCATTTGAAACAATTGTATTAGATTGTGTGTGATAGCTGTCACATCAGCATTAATTTAAAGGAAATTTATCAAAATTGGTGACTTTTTCTGTAGTCATTTTAATATTGAAGATGGAAAAAATGCAACATTTTCAGCATATTATTCTTTATGATTTCAGGAACGGTAAAAATGCAAATGAAAAAAAGATTTGTGCAGTGTATGGAGAAGGTGCTGTGACTGATCAAACATGTCAAAAGTGGTTTTCGGGGTTTCCCTGCTGGTCCAGTGGTAAAGAATCCACCTTGCAATGCAAGGGACCCCAGTTTCATCCTTGATCCTGAAAGATTCCACACACTGCAGAGCAAATAAGCCCCTGTGCCGCAATTACTGAGCGCGTACAGGGCAACCACTGAATTCCATATGCTTGTGCTCTGCAGCAAGAGAAGCTACCAAAATGAGTAGTTCACTGCCGCAAAGTATATGCCCATTCGCCACAACTAGAGTAAGTCCAGGTGCAGCAACAAAGGCCCATCGCAGCCAAAAAATCAAGGTAAATAAATAAATCTTTTTTAAAAGAGAAAAAAACGGTTCATAATTTTTTACAGTGATTTGCAAAGTTTATGCTAGAGATTTCTTGCTGGACAGTGCTCCATGGTCAGGAAGACATGTTGAAGTTGATAGAAATCAAATAAAGACATTAATTGAGAATACTTAATGTTATGCATGAGGTAGTTGACATACTCAAAACATTAAAATCAAGCACTGAAAATTATTTTCACTAGTTTTGTTTTCATGCTTGGGTTTCATATAAATTTAGCAAAAAAAAAAAAAACCCTTCTTTGCTGTATTTACATGCTTGTATTTATTTACATGCAATTCTTTACTTAAACATAATCGAAAAATTCAGTTTTTAAAGCAAACTGTGATGGGCAATCGGAGAAGGCAATGGCACCCCACTCCAGTACTCTTGCCTGGAAAATCCCATGGACGGAGGAGCCTAGTAGGCTGCAGTCCATGGGGTCGCTAAGAGTCCGACACGACTGAGCGACTTCACTTTCACTTTTCACTTTCATGCATTGGAGAAGGAAATGGCAACCCACTCCAGTGTTCTTGCCTGGAGAATCCCAGGGACGGGGGAGCCTGGTGGGCTGCCGTCTATGGGGTCGCACAGAGTCGGACACGACTGAAGCGACTTAGCAGCGGCAGCAGTGATGGGCAATAAAAAGTAGATACTGAACAATAATATGGAATGGAACAAATTGAGAGGCAAGCAAAATGAACCACCAATGGCAGGTCTTCATCCCAAGAAGGTGATATTGTGTATATTGTAGATTGAAAGGGAGTCCTCTATTACAACTCCTTCTGTAAAATCAAGTGATTAATTTTAAGTACCACTCCCACTTAGACCGAGTAAAAACATCACTCAACAAAAAGTGTCCAGATGAGACATCTGAGTGGAAAAAAATGTTGTGCAAACATTACCACTGTTTATTTCCAAACTTTTTCATCACCTCAAACAGTAAGTCTGTAACCATTAAGCAATCATTCCCCATTCTCTCCTCCTCCCAAGCCCTGGTAACCTATAATCTATTTTCTGTCTGTATGAGTTTGCTTATTCTAGACATTACATATAAGTAGAATCTTATTTGTTTATTTTGTGCCTGGCTTACTTCACTTATTATCTCTTAAGATTCATCCATGCTGTCAAATATATCAGAATTTCCTTCCTTTCACAGCAGAATCATACTCCATGGTATGTGTGTAGCACATTTTGTTTATCCTTCATCCAACCACTGACACTCAGGTTGTCTCCACCATTTGGAGCTTTTATAAATAGGCCCATAATGGTCATTGGTGTAAAAGTCCCTGCTTTCAATTCCTTTGTGTATATTCCTAGAAGTAGGATTTGCATGATACAGTAAGTCTGTGTTTAACATTTTCAATTCAGTTCAGATCAGTTGCTCAGTCATGTCCAATTCTTTGCGACCCCATGGACTGCAGGACACCAGGCTTCCCTGTCCAACACCACCTCCTGGAGCTTACTCAAACTCATGTCCATTGAGTCAGTGATGCCATCCACCATCTCATTTTCTGTCAACCCCTTCTCCTGCCTTCAATCTTTCCCAGCATCAGGGTCTTTTCTAGTGATTCAGTTCTTTGCATCAGGTGGCCAAAGCACTGGAGTTTCAGCTTTGGGATCAGTCCTTCCAATGGATATTCAGGACTAATTTTCTTTAGGATTGACTGGTTAGATCTCCTTGCAGGCCAAGGGACTCTCAAGAGTCTTCTCCAACACCACAGTGCAAAACCATCAATTCTTTGGCACTCAGCTTTCTTTATAGTTCAACTCTCACATCCATACATGACTACTGGAAAAACCATAGCTTTGACTAGACAGATCTTTGTTGGCAAAGTAATGTCTCTGCTTTTTAATATGCTGTCTAGTTTTGATCATAGCTTTTCTTCCAAGGAACAAGCATCTTTTAATTTCATGGCTGCAGTCACCATCAGCAGTAATTTTGGAGCACAAAAAAAAATAGTCTCTCACTGTTTCCATTGTTTCCCTGTCTCTTTGCCATGAAATGATGGGACCAGATGCCATGATCTTACTTTTCTTCAGAAAAGTTTTAAGCCAGCTTTTTCACTCTCCTCTTTCACTTTCATCAAGAGGCTCTTTAGTTTTTCACTTTCTGCCATAAGGGTGGTGTCATCTGTTTATCTGAGGTTACTGATATTTCTCCTGGAAATCTTGATTCCAGCTTGTGCTTCATCCAGCCTGGCATTTCGCATGATGTACTCTACATATAAGTGAAATAAGCAGGGTGACAATCTACAGCCTTGACATACTCATTTCCCGATTTGGAACCAGTCTGTTTTCCCATGTCCAGTTCTAACTGTTGCTTCTTGACCTGCATACAGATTTCTCAGGAGGCAGGTAAGGTGGTCTGGTATTCCCATCTCTTTCAGAATTTTTCAGTTTGCTGTGATCCACATAGTCAAAGGCTTTGGCCTAGTCAATAAAACAGAAGCAAATGTTTTTCTGGAACTCTCTTGCTTTTTCTTTGAGGAACTGCCAAATTGCTCTCATGGCAGCTGCCTTATTTTACAATCCCACAAGCAGTGAATCTTCATAGTCATCCTGGTAAGTGTGAAATGGTTTCTCACTGTGATTCGATTTGAATTTCCCCCGTTTCTAGTGATGTTGAGTGCTTTTTCATGTACTTATTTGTCATTCGTATATCCTCTTTGGAAAAATGCCTGTTTGCGTTCTTTTTGCTGTTGAATTTTAGAAGTGCTTTGTAAATTCTAGATAGCAATTCCTTATTATATTTACAATTTTCAAATATTTTCCCACTCTGTGGGAAAAAAATTTTTTTTCTTGATAATGTTTTCGATGCACACAATCTTTTTTTTTAATTTTGATGAAGTGCTGCTGCTGCTGCTGCTGCTGCTGCTGCTAATTGGCTTCAGTCATGTCTGACTCTGTGCGACCCCATAGACAGCAGCCTACCAGGCTCCCCTGTCCTTGGGATTCTCCAGGCAAGAACACTGAAGTGGGTTGCCATTTCCTTCTCCAATGCATGAAAGTGAAAAGTGAAAGTGAAGTCGCTCAGTCGTGACCGACTCTAGCAACCCCATGGACTGCAGCCCACCAGGCTCCTCTGTCCATGGGATTTTCCAGGCAAAAGTACTGGAGTGGGGTGCCATTGCCTTCTCCATGATGAAGTGCAATTCATCTATTTTGGGGTTTTTTGCTACTTATGCTTTTGGTGTCATATCTAAAAAAATCTATTGCTAAATCCAAAGTCATGAAGATTTACCCCATGATTTCATCTAAGAGTTATGATTTTAGCTCATGTTTAGGACATTGATCCATTTAACTACTTTTTGTACATGGTATGGGGTAGGGGTGCAACTCCACTCTTTTGCATGTGAATATGTAGTTGTCTCAGCACCATCTTTTGAATCAAATATTCTTTTACCTTTGAATGGACTTGGTGCCCTTTTCGGAAATTAATTGATCATAGTTGTGTCTGTTTACTTCTGAACTCACAATCCTATTACATTGGTCTCTATGTCTCTCTTAATGCCAGTAACACATTATTTTTATTACCAAAGCTTTGCACTGAATTTCGAAATTGAGAGTATACCAACTTAACTTTTTTAAATTGCTTTGATTCTCCAGGGGACTCTTGCCATTCCATATTAATTTGAAAATCAGCTTTTCCATTTCTACAAAAAAAAAAAAAGCCATTGGAATTTTGAGAAATATTGCACTGAGTCTGTAGATTTCTTTGGATAGTATTGACATCTTAAAATATTGAGTCTTCCCATCCATTAACATGGACTGTCTTTACATTTGTTTACATCTCCTTTAATTTCCAGCAATTACTTTCAAACATATTCTATGAACTTTGAAATCAGATAGAACATTTTCTCTAATATAGAATTTGAAGCCATTGTTTGTCTCAATGATCTTTGTTTTTAAGCCTGTTACTTTAGATCAGTAGTCAGTAATCATTAAAGAGTAGTGTATTGGAGTGTTAATTAAAAGGCAGTTTTTCTGGCATTGGAAGAGGATTAATTGGACAATGAGCCTAAAAGCAAGTTCTCCTATCATTAAAATCAGCACCTCTAAACAGAAGATTATGCAAAATATATTTTTTTTAATTTAGACTATGTAAAAAAATTTAATTCCATGTAGAAAAACAAAGTTTAAAAGATGATGATCTGGAAAGAAATATCTGGCATATTTGACAAGTGACTAATTTTTTTTTTCCCCAGAGGGCTTACATGGATCCCTATGACAAAGATGAACGATGATATAGAAAATTAAGCAGAGATAGTTTGCTGATAAGATGTAAAATTGGCTAATAAACAAATAAAGAGATTGTAAACCTCATTCGTGATTTAATACAAGCACATGTTAACAACAAAATCCCTTTTTTTAACCAGCAGATGGGCCTTGATTAAAAAGTTGAGTAACACCCACTATACGGGTGCAGCCATAGGGAATTAAGCAGACGCTTAACCCGATTGTGGGAATATAAATTAGTGGGATTCTTTGGAAAGTGATTTGGCAACATCCATTAAAGTTTTAAAAGAAAATCTCCTCTGACTCAGCAGTTTCTCTGTTGGGAATTTTTCCTGCAAGTATACTCACAAAAACTATTCCTAATAGATTTGGAAGGATAGTTTTCCATTACTGTCTGTAAGAGCAAAAACAAATAAAAAAAAAAAGATGAGAAACAACCTAAATAGCCATCAATAAGGAACCATTAACTGTTAATCCATTCCAGAAAACATTCCACATTTTATATGATAACAATTAAGCCATTTATCAACATATTTATTGAACATGTTGGTCAGTCTGAATGTAGGAATGTAGATGGAGGTCAACAATATTTTTATTGAAAAAATAAACAAAGGCCTAAGGTATATGAATAATGGTATAAAATGATTCAATGTGCACAGATTTTAAAGGCATTTACACACAGCCATATGTACAGCATTCTTCTGGAAGTTTTCCTCAAAGACTCACTCTGAATGTAGGCCTTAGAACTGAAGGAAGTGTGCCCAACAGGCTCCTCTGTCCATAGAGTTCTCCAGGCTAGAATACTAATGTGGGTAGCCATTCCCTTCTCCAGGAGATCTTGCTGACCCAGGAATCAAACCCAGGTCTCCTGCATTACAGATGGATTCTTTACCATCTGAGCCACCGGGGAAGCCTGAGAGAAACTTGCACACTTCATTTAATTTCCTTCCATACACTCTGCTATTTCACATATTCACCTAGGATACTTTTATGAAATAAAACTTTGCTTTAAAAAGTCAGAAACTCAGTTTAAACTGAGTAAGTTTTAAATTTTTTTGCTATATAAATATCCTTTGGGTTAATTAGCTCACTTCTTTATATACAAAGTGTTAGTCACTTAGTCGTGTCCGACTGTTTGTGACCCCATGGACTGTAGTCCGCCAGACTCCTCTGTCTATGGAATTCTCCAGGCAAGAACACTGGAGTGGTTAGCCATTCCCTTCTCCAGGGGATCTTCCCAACCCCAGGATCGAACCCAATTCTCCTGCATCACAGGCGGATTCTTTACCATTTGAGCCACCAGGGAAGCCTTTATATACAAAAGCTCCTGAAATAATTAAGCCCTTTTATATGAATCATTTCAATTATTAAAAGACACATAAATGCCTACATACACATACACACACATTTATTATTTTCTGGCTGTGTTTGATCTATGGCAAGAAGGTGTCCACACATGTGTGTGAGTATGTGTGTGTATTCTGTGTGTGTGTTGCAATGATTATAGGTGGGGAAGACCAGGGGTCAAGTCATACCCCTGGAGAGAGGCTTGAAGGACCCAAGTAGCATTATTAGGATTACTAGCAATCCAGGCACAAGGGCTCCCAGCAAAAAGAGAGCATTCAGAGAGGAAGGAGGGGATCTGGGAATATGCCCCTAGCATCCAGGTTGGCCTGAGGATCTTGGCTCAGCCACCACTGTGCTCACCACTAAAACTGATCTCTGCGTCATTGTTGGATCTCTGGTGGAGATGTCAGATGCAAAGGAAAGCAGTGTGCTGTAAGATGCTGAAAAAGAGTGCTGTAAGATGATGCGTGGCTTGGCTGTAAAAGATAAGTAAGTTATCTACCAGATCTTTCTTCTGCCAAAACAAAGAAGTGGAGCATAAGAATGTGGGCCTTTGTAGAGAATGTTATAGTAAGAGTCCCATATTGGTTTCCAAGAGCAAACTCATGGTAAGGGTCCTATATTGGTTTCCAATCTTTTTATTAAAGGAGTTGGACAAGACGGTTTTTAAAGTGCCTTTTAAATGTAAGGACAGACAGGCATACAGCATCAACTGGAACTTTCTAAGGAGCACAGTGACCACTCTATAGTCAGCAAACACTTGGGGAAGGGACAACAGAGGGTAGCCTGGGGAACCTGTAGTCTGAAGGCAGCTGGACAGGTACTGTAACTCCTTGAGCTTGCTCCTCCAGGAGATCCCAGCCTTTCCCACTTTGGCTGTCACCTCACCCAGAGCCCACATGGTACAAAAACTGATTACCATGCAGTAAAGGAGTGTTGAGGTTGCTATGGCTGCTATAACAAAGTACCACAGTCTGGGGAATGAACAACAGAGATACATCCTCTCACAATTCTGGAGTATAGAAGATCACGGCACGGGCAGGACTGAGTCCTCCTGAGTCTTCTCTCCTCTGTCTGTAGATGGTCATATTTCTGCTGCCTTGACGTGATGCTCCCTCTGTGTGAATATCTATGTCTACATTTCCTCTTTATGTAAGGACATCATATTGGACTAGGGCCCATCCTAATGACCTCATTTTAACTCAGTTACCTCTTTAAAGAAACTGTCTCCAAATAGTCACATTCTGAGGTGCTGGGGAACAGAACTCCTGCAAGCCCTTTTTGTAAAGACATAGTTCAACCTGTGATGGAGAGACAGATGCATCTAGAAGCAATTAATAATTATAGATGCTAATATTTGGAATGAACATGGATAGAACAGGGGGAAGAAGACTTCCTGCAGATTAAATACCCTGCTCATACCCATCCCAGGGATATAGCCAGGTGTGTGTGGGGGTCTGAATTCCTCCATCACTGCAGTTCTGTGGGCCTGAGCCCAGGTACAGGAAGGAGTGAAACTGGCTCAGCAGGGGCGTCTGGGGGAAGAGAATGGGGACCATGCTAAAACACAACTGGCTAATGTGTTCAGAGTTTCAGGAGACCCAAGAGCATAGGAGCACAGGTTGCCAGGAGCCCTGCCATGTGGAGCTGATGATTTCAGACAAACCTGAGTGCTTCATCCCTTCTTCATCTTCAATCCTGAAGAACTGGTCAGGATTTTTCCTAACACTCTTTTCAGTTGAGTCTGTTGTGAATCTATGAAATTGTCTATGAATCTATGAAACTGTCACCAACAGTGACAGTTGGTGTCACTGTGTTCCCAACATGATCCAACACATCACCCTGTGGAGTAGGCATGGCCATGGGCTTTGACACAGTGTAACTGATTCCTTTATACCCTACAGGCCCCCACTATGGAACCAGCCATTCCAAATGCTAATGATAACAGTTCCATCTTTAGGCTGGACAATGTGAGATGACAGTTTTTCTCTTATCTTCAGATACCCATGAAGACAGAGCCATTACATCACCCTCTTTGCATAAACTCTCAGCTGCTGGAGAGGGGTGGAAACACAATTGGTCCTGAAAGTGAAATTGTATTTCCGCTCCGCTGCTTGGCACCAAACACTTGTTCTTTAAGATTTTTTCCCCTTATAATTTCCAATCTAGTTTACTATTTTAGGGAGAAAAAAAAAATCGGATCTAGAATGTCATCCAAGGATTCAGTTCAGTTCAGTTCAGTTCAGTCTCTCAGTCGTGTCCAACTCTTTGCGACCCCATGAATCGCAGCATGCCAGTCTTCCTTGTCCATCACCAACTCCCGGAGTTCACTCAGACTCACGTCCATCGAGTCGGTGATGCCATCCACCCATCTCATCTTCTGTCGTCCCCTTCTCCTCCTGCCCCCAATCCCTCCTAGCATCAGGGTCTTTTCCAATGAGTCAGCTCTTCGCATGAGGTGGTCAAAGTACTGGAGTTTCAGCTTTAGTATCAGTCCTTCCAAAAAACACCCAGGGCTGATATCCTTTAGGATGAACTGGTTGGATCTCCTTGCAGTCCAAGGGATTCTCAAGAGTCTTCTCCAACACCACAGTTCAAAAGCATGAATTCTTCGGCACTCAGCTTTCTTCACAGTCCAACTCTCACATCCATACATGACCACTGGAAAAACCATAGCCTTGACTAGACGAAACTTTATTGGCAAAGTAATGTCTCTGCTTTTCAATATGCTATCTAGTTTGGTCATAATCTTCCTTCCAAGGAGTAAGCGTCTTTTAATTTCATGGCTGCAGTCACCATCTGCAGTGATTTTGGAGCCCAGAAAAATAAAGTCTGACACTATTTCCACTGTTTCCCCATCTATTTCCTATGAAGTGATGGGACCAGATGCCATGATCTTCGTTTTCTGAATGATGAGCTTTAAGCCAACTTTTTCACTTTCCTCTTTCACTTTCATCAAGAGGCTTTTTAGTTCCTCTTCATTTTCTGCCATAAGGGTGTTGTTATTTGCATATCTGATGTTATTGATATTTCTCCCAGCAATCTTGATTCCAGCTTGCGCTTCCTCCAGCCCAGTGTTTCTCATGATGTACTCTGCATATAAGTTAAACAAGTAGGGTGACAATATACAGCCTTGATGTACTCCTTTTCCTATTTGTAACCAGCCTGTTGTTCCATGTCCAGTTCTAACTATTGCTTCCTGACCTGCATACAGGTTTCTCAAGAGGCAGGTCAGGTGGTCTGGTATTCCTGTCTCTTTCAGAATTTTCCAGTTTATTGTGATCCACACAGTCAAAGGCTTTGGCATAGTCAATAAAGCAGAAATAGATGGTTTTCTGGAACTCTCTTGCTTTTTCGATGATCCAGCGGATGTTGGCAATTTGATCTCTGGTTCCTCTGCCTTTTCTAAAACCAGCTTCAACATCAGATTACCTTCAGCTAAATTTGTGGTTTAGTCAACTATCTTTAAATGAAATATGACCACAAAGTATTCAAATAGACGCGGGGCAGGTCAGATCCTGGATATGTGAGGTGCTGGACAAAGGGCACATCCAGTCCTTACACTAGATGCACTGGTTTGGGGTTCAGAGGTCAGAACACATCCTTTTAGACTCTGACACCTTATCAGCAGCCTTTCTTAACCTTTGGTAGCCCTGGCCCTTCAAACATCCAAAGCTTAATACAGATGTACACATATTCATTTCATATCCTACTTTAGACAGTGTGGGATGTTCTGTTGGAGATGGTGTGATACCCACATGTGCCAAACCAAGAGCTCTTGATGTAAAGATGACCTTTGCTCCCTCTGCTCCTCCCTTCATACTCTCTACCTTCCATGGGGACCAGTCTCAGTCCGAAGTCAACCAAGAGCCACACCTGCCACTGCTCAGAGTGGCACAAATGTGCCTTTGCCTCAGGATTTCAGAACACACAATAAAATCACTCTGGTCATTCCTAGAGCCATAAGCAGCCAGTACTGAGAGATGTCAGGGGATTAAAGCAGGCAGGAGTTGGATACTCACACACTGCCTGCTTGAGACATGGGCATGTTCATTTTGCATTGGCCCCATTCACATTCATGAACAGGTGGGTTGGGAGCTGCATTGCAGCATCACTGATGTGCTTCACCTTGTCTCCCAAGTCTCCAGATCTTCCAAGGTTCCCCCACCTCAGGTTGAGGGTCCACTTGGTCCTACGTGGCCTCTGACCACAGCCCCATACAGAATGCTCCAGGCACTCTGGTGTAAGGGCCAAGCATGGCTGTTATTAAGCTTTCCAGCTGACTCCAGTGGAAGCCAAGTTTGAGAGCCAGTGTCCCAAAGGGACACTAACCATGCCCGCATTCCACAAAGAGTCATTCAGGAATGTTTGAAAACAACAGGAATGTGAGAAACATCTTAAATATCCCTCAGTAGGACTATGGACAAAATTTTTATTGTTGCATGATGGAATATTTGTATCAGTCAAAATAAAAAACAATATGCCAACATGGAGAAATCTCTGTGTAAGCTTAGTGGAAAGAGCAAGCTGAGCAAGACTTACACTTAGGCACCATTTGTGTAACACGTAAAGCACATGCTACAGGACTATTACATGTGGGGGATAAAAACTTGGCAAGAGGCACATTACACCCATGGAGGAGAGGTGGGGTCAGTTTTGCCTGCTACATTTCATTTCTCAAAAGGAAAACATCTGAAAGTAAAAACGGCCAAGTATGAGTTCATAAGAAACCAAGTGATGGGCAGACTAGTGCTGATTATATTCTGAGTTTTTATGACAATCTTTTCAAGACACCGTGTCATTTACAAACCTAGGTGGAGGAACAGCTATTCAGTTTTCAGATCTGTGCAACAGAAGCAGCCCCACCTGACCCCAGGAGCTCATCGTATACATCTTTGCACAACTTTTACCCCTGGGACTCTCCCAAAGGATCCAGCCATCACAAAAGAATACCTCCTGAGTGCTATGATTTAATTGAGAATTGGATAATTTCAGAACTCCTTACACGCAAGCACACATGTTCACATGTACGCAGACACACACACACACACACACTTTCTGCTCTAGCATCCTGAACCTGGTAATACCTACATCTCCTTCTGATTTCGTGCCTTTGATCCAGGGCCGTCCCCTGTTCCCTTCCCATTTTCCCTCTGAGTTCCTTGCCAGCTGACTCTCACAAATTCTTCTTAGAAATGGCAAAAGTCAGGTATCATCTCCTCTATGAGGCCTGAATGATCTGAAAGCCGGGTCCTTTCTGAGTGGTTTCGCCATTGTTGATAATGACCTATAAAGATGTCTGTCAGCATTGTATCTGAGCCCTTGGCAGAGTGCTTGAAGTGAGTGCATATTCACAGCAGCACATGTGTGTTAAATATACGGACTGCCTTATGCTCTGTCTCCTGCTCCAACGTCTGTAAACTGGATATGTGTCTGTTGGTCAGCACATTTCAAATACATCTGTGGTCTGTACTGAGTGACAACTGACACCATCACCCAGTTTCTAGCAAATGTCACCTTCTCCTTCAAGGAGCAGAATTCCTGAGCAGCAGTTTGCTGGGACCCAATAGATCCTTCTAATTGCAGGCAACCTCACATTACAAGACCCCATTCAGCCCCGGAAGCTGTGGTACTGCCATTACTTCTTGTCATTTCAGATTCTGCTCAGCAAAAGGTAGGAACCCGTCTGTGCTTGCAGCACCCAAGAGCCCCACCCACACTTTCATGCTAGTCTACACGATCCATCCACACGTCTACTTTTCTACTGGTTTCTCTGGTGGTTTCTACCCGAGACAAGCAAAGTCTAGCTGCTATGTCTCCCTGCAGACACCTGTCTTCAGAATGATGTTTGTCCTGTGACCTCAGTTCTCTGATGTGTCCACAGAAAGTTGTTGTTACATGCCCAGCTTCTGTCTTGTTATAAGGAAGAAACTCATTGTACATGAAATCAAAACTCTACCTACATTCAATCATGATTTAGATCACATTAAATAATCTATGTGAAAGGTCTTTGAACATCACACAGCTCTTCATAAGTGTAATATGATAGTATTCTGTGTAAAAGCAACAAGAATCCCCTTTGGTTCTATAGGCATTCACCCTTCATGTCTGTGCTCACAGACATGACAGTTATCATGAGACAACTCTCAGACAAATCATGGGGCTGGTGGACGGATGTTGCAAATGTCAGCAGGTGCCTGCCATGGACACACAATCCATCTACTTTGGAAAATAATTTGACAGTTTTTTAAAAAAATTAAATATATACCTACCATGTGATTCAGCCATTCTTCTCCCATATATTTACCCAGGAGAATTGGAAGCTGTGTTCACACGAATACTTTCACACAGATGTTCCAGCAGCTTGATTTGAGAGTCCCAAACTGGAAGCCACCCAGATGTCCAGACACAGGAGAGTGGATGACCAGATTGTGGCATGTTCATGCAATGGAATACAGCTCAGCAATCAAAAGGAAATAGAAGTGCATGGACTACTGACACACCAAACAAAGTGAGTGTATCCCGAAGTGGTGACATTGAGTGAAAGGAGCCAGATAAAAGGATATGTATTAAATGGTTTTAGTTCCCTAAAATTCTAGAGAAAATGAAATAATCTGCAGTGTCCAAAATTACACAAGTTGTTGCCTCGGGGTGGGAGGGAAGGACACAAAAGGGCATAGGACAGTTTGGGGATGGTGGTTGTATTTGTTATCTTGGTGGAGCTGATAGTTTTACAGATGTATTTGTAGTTCAGTCGCTAAGTCGTGTCCAACTCTTTGCGACCGCATGGACTGCAGCATGCCAGGATTCCCTGTCCTTCGCTATCTCCCAGAGTTTGCTCAGACTCACATCCATTGAGTTGATTATGCCATACATATTTCAAAACCCACCAAATTTTATCTTTAAAAATGTGTGATTATTCATATGTCAACTGTAACTCTAAAATGCTGTTAAAAAAAGAGAGACAGCAGGAGAAATGTATGAGTGACTAGGGGTGCAGAAGAAGGGAACACACCAGTTAAAGGCACCCTTGAGCCTCAATTCCACCAGGAAAGGAGGACATAGGAGTGCCAGAGATGCCTATGTTTTAAGAAAACCTGGAAGTGAGAAAAATTATACACGTCTCATTAAAATATTGCTTTTTATCCCAAAATGTTTTAGACCAAGAAATGAAAAGAAAAAAAAAAGATGGCAGTGGGCTACCAGTTTATGATTTCTGATATAAACATGAAAACACATAAAACCTACTAGTACAAATACTGCTCACCGAGTGAGGCACCTGTCTACCAACACATCTCTCAGAAAAGTGAACACCTTCCAGGCATTCTGAGGGACAGAAGATGTAAATTCAGGCAATGGAGCAGGTGGACAAGTGTTCAAGCTCCAGAGTCCAAGCCTACATTTGAATCCAGTTCTGTTTCTCAGTGGCTCTGTGACCTCAGGCAAGTTACCTCACCTGTCTGTTTCAGTCACGCCACTGTAAGAGAGAGGTAGTAGCCGCACCTACCCCAGGGAGTTGCTGTCAGTTTCGGATGCATAAATACACGTCTATTATTTGGAAATGGGCCTGACATATTTTACTCACTTCATAATTATGGTCTGTTTTTGCTATATTATTATTGTTATTGCTGTCCTTTGTCCCTTCTGCCTCTCTCCTCTCTTCCTCTTCAAGGAAGTGCTATGCACCCCCTTTCTCTCTATTTCATAGGAGGCAACATTTTCACTCATTTGCAATTTGAGTAATTGTGCAAAATATTCAATACCAAATGAATGGTAAATTGCCTTCCTGATCATTTAAACTATGTTTCATTTTTGTCATTGGGAGATGTGAGATGGAAGTTGTTTTTTTGTTTTGGTGGGAGGACTCCCCAATACCCCTACCGCCACTAGAATCACCACCATGGCCTCACTCCCTTCTAGAAAGGTCCTTTGACAGCCCACCTCCTTGAAATGGGTCAGGATGCAGAACAGGATTCTCTTGTGGGCAGGAGTTCACGTGGAATATTCTGTTACTGGGAGGCGTTCTTATATATCTGTGTTCTGAGCTCTGCTTGTGGAACTGAACTATTGCGATTGGAATTAAAATCCATTTTGCAAAAAAAAGAAGAAGAAGAAGAAGAAATGACTTTATATTTGACCCACTGTTATAAATTAAATCCCAACAATACAAGCCAGCCAGTGAGATAGACTTGTTTTATGTCAGAGGATCCACCTCACTTCTCAAGCCCAATCCCTTCTTCTCATGGCTGGTGCTAATTCATGTCAATGGAAACACTGACAGACTTTACTTTCTTGAGCTCCAAAATTACTGCAGGTGGTGACTGTAGCCATGAAATTAAACGTCACTTGCTCCTTGGAAGAAAAGTTATGACCAACCTAGACAGCATATTAAAAAGCAGAGATATTACTTTGCCAACGAAGGTCTGTCTAGTCAAAGCTATGGTTTTTCCAGTAGTCATGTATGGATGTGAGAGTTGGACCATAAAGAAGGCTGAGTGCCAAAAAATTGATGGTTTTGAACTGTGGTGTTGGAGAAGACTCTTGAGAGTCCCTTGGACTGCGAGGAGATCAAATCAGTCCATCCTAAAGGAAATCAGTCCTGAATATTCATTGGAAGGACTGATGCTGCAGCTAAAGCTCGAATACTTTGGCCACCTGATGCAAAGAACTGATTCATTGGAAAAGACCCTGATGCTGGAAAAGATTGAAAGCAGGAGAAGGGGATGACAGAGAATGAGATGGTTGGATGGCATCACCGACTTGATGGACATGAGTTTGAGCAAGCTAAGGGAGATGGTGAAGGACAGGGAAGCCTGGTGTGCTGCAGCCCATAGGGCCACAAAGAGTTCAACATGACTGAGCAACTGAACAACAACAACTGCATGTCAGCTGGCTCCCTACTGTGCTCCCCAAAATTGGCTCAGAACTTGGCAAGGGCACATCAAGTATCAGTCTCCAATTTATTGGCATTTGGCAGGGGGCTCCTCCTGCTCTGTGACCATGTGGTGGAGATAGCCACACCCCCATGGCCCCTGGTGTGTCCTGGAAATGCTCTCCCTCTGACTCAGGCGAGCAGGCAGATAAGCAACACGTCCTTGTCCATTAACTTCTGACTAGGTCATAGCTTTTCAACAGAGCTTTCTGCAAAGATGGAAATGCTCTGTATTGGTGACAGGCAGCATAGTAGCCACTGACACATGTGACTATTGAACATGGAGGAAATTAATTTTTAGGCTGCTTTCACTTTAACAAATTTAAATTTAATACAAGTGGCTACATGCAGCTAGTGACTGGGGTGCTGGACAGTGTAGGTCTAGGGGCACATGTGCAGGCGGCTCACATGGAGAGAGTGCTGGGGTGACCAGGCACAGCAGGTTGTACATTAAGTCTCGCTCAGAAAGTTACACAACTGATGGGCATCCATGAGTGCTTACATGTATAAGATCTGTCCAGGCATTTTACATAGCTCACTTAGTCCTCCTAACAGTCCTCTGGATGATTATCTCCCTTTGATGGGGGAAGAAACTGAGGCAGAAATCAGCCACTTTCCCAGAACTCTAGCTTATCAAGGTTGAGTGGGAAAATGCCAGTGTAGACAGCCCTGCCTCAGCATTGCAACCACTGCTCTCTGTCATTCATCTGGAGGGAAACCAGCCAGCCTCAGTTTTCTTTGCCAGACTCCTGCCTTATACACAAATCTGCTGCTCTCTCCAAGCTGGTCTCCCCTGGGCACAGCCCAGGCTTATCTGGACATCATCTGGACGCATCTTCTGCAGGTCACTTTGTCCCCTTGGAAACCATGGCTTTCACCCAGAGGGTCCCTGCAGAGCTTTCGGAGGGCAAGCCTTCGGCTCACAACAGCCTCAGGATGTCCGCAGACCTCGCAGAGAGACAGCCTGGCCATGGCAGCCAGAAGCATTTGGAAGCATCCTCTCTTCTATTGTTACGGGAAAGCAAGGAAAGGAGACTGCCGGGCCGTGAGCCCGACCCCAAGGACTTCTCAAAAGAGCAGATGTCCAATCTGGGACTTCCCAGCCAGCTCTCTCTGGCTTGGGGCCTGTCCCCCACACTTGGTGGGGTGGGGAGGGGTTGCTTAGGTGGCCATGTCCCTCCAGCAGATGGGCCTAACTCAAGGGAGGCCAGCAACTGCACTTCGTGACTAAGTGCCTTGCTGTGGGCACCACGCCCCAATGGCAGAGTGAAACAGCTGTAGTTCCATAGCTGGGCTGACCACTGTCTTGGGAGTGTGGCCACAACTTATCCTGACTAATACAGAATAGCTTGAAAAATCCCTTTTGAAATTGCGTTTTCTTTCTGCAAACAGTTTTGGCTTTGGACTGCTGCTGCTGCTGCTAAGTCACTTCAGTCGTGTTTGACTCTGTGTGACCCCACAGATGGCAGCCCACCAGACTCCCCCGTCCCTGGGATTCTCCAGGCAAGAACACTGGAGTGGGTTGCCATTTCCTTCTCCAATGCCTGAAAGTGAAAAGTGAAAGGGAAGTTGCTCAGTCGTGTCCGACTCTTAGCGACCCCATGGACTGCAGCCTACCAGGCTCCTCCATCCATGGGATTTTCCAGGCAAGAGTACTGGAGTGGGATGCCATCGCCTTCTCCATTGGCTTTGGACTATTTGCTTATATTTGCCTTTCTTTCCTTGTCTGTTTATTGACATATCTGAACCATAGATGCTTTCTGGATTTGGGAGTCTAGGCAGATAAGGCAAAACTGGCTAATTCTTACCAATACCTGTGCTCTTCTTCTTCCTGGCACATACCTGTACAGTGTTTATCAGCTTCCCTTGGAGTCACATAACTAAGTTCCAGACAGTAGAGTGTAAGCAGAAGTGATGTTCACCCCCTCCCAGACCTGTCTACAAAATCTACACGTAATCTTGGCTATTCTCCCATCTGCCAGATGAATGGTAAATAAGATAGGAGGGCCCTGGGATCCTGAATGACCCTGTGGAGCAGAGAATCCCCTCCAACTCACATAGGACTGCAATGTGAGAAATACATTTGTATTGCATTAAGAGCCTACAGTTTGGGGGTGACTGTTACAGCAATTAGCCACCAACTAAGAAGAGCTCATTACAGACAATCAATAACAATGTCAGATCAATGTTGGTTAATTTTACTCTTCTTACACTACGTTTGTTTACACATGATCTTAGCAGCAGCCAGAATGTTAAAGACCTGTAAAGCACCTCAGTGGTAAGTAACAAGGAAGCATTTGGATGCCAGCCAAAGCCAGGAAAAGATGGTACTTCCAAGTACTTCATCTGGCTCCCACTTGATCCCTGGCAAAAGACCAAATGTCTTTCTGTTGACATGGTTTTAGGTAAACACTATGCAGGGATCTATATAAATGGGTTTGAGTGACCTTCCATTTTATCAGAGTGTCAGAGTTATAATATCCATACAAACAGAATGAGGAAGGAAATTTCCGCAGAGCAAATAAATGCAAGTTTCCTACAGCAGAAAGGACTTGGGGTCTTCATGCCATCAGGAGGATCAGGGCTGGGATGTAGTAATGCGTGAAAGGGGCACTAAAATGGGGCAGGGCAGATGGAATAGGTTATGCCAAGTTTCCAAAGTCAGTCTTAGAAGTTCAGATGATTTACCTGAAGGGCAAAGAGAAAAGCTGTCGTTCAGTCGCTTCAGTTCAGTTCGGTTCAGTCGCTCAGTGGTGTCCGACTCTTTGCGACCCCATGAATCACAGCACACCAGGCCTCCCTGTCCATCACCAACTCCCGGAGTTCACTCAGACTCACGTCCATCGAGTCAGTGATGCCATCCAGCCATCTCATCCTCTGTCATCCCCTTCTCCTCCTGCCCCCAATCCCTCCCAGCATCAGAGTCTTTTCCAATGAGTCAACTCTTTGCATGAGGTGGCCAAAGTACTGGAGTTTCAGCTTTACCATCATTCCTTCCAAAGAAATCCCAGGGCTGATCTCCTTCAGAATGGACTGGTTGGATCTCCTTGCAGTCCAAGGGACTCTCAAGAGTCTTCTCCAACACCACAGTTCAAAAGCATCAATTCTTCGGCATTCAGCCTTCTTTACAGTCCAACTCTTTGTGACCTCATGGACTGCAGCACTCCAGCCTTCTCTGTCCTTCACTCTCTCATAGAGTTTTCTCAAATTCATGTCCATTGAGTCAGTGATGCCATTCAACCATTTCATCCTCTCTCAGCCCCTTCTCCTCCTGCCCTCAATCTTTCCCAGCATTCAAGTCTTTTGCAATGAGTTGGCTCTTCTCATCAGATGGCCAAAGGATTGGAGCTTCAGTTTCAGCAACAGTCCTTCCAATAAATATTCAGGGTTTATTTGCTTTATGATTGACTGGTTTGATCTCTTTGCAGTCCAAGGGAGTCTCAAGAGTATTATCCAGAACCACAGTTCAAAAGCATCAATTCTTTGGTGCTCAGCCTTCCTTATGGCCCAACTCTCACATGCCTACATGTCTACCAGAAAAATCATAGCTTTGACTATACAAACCTTTGTCAGCAAAGAGATGCCTCTGCTTTTTAGGTTTGTCGTAGTTTTTCTTCCAAGGAGCAAGCATCTTTTCATTTCATAGTTGTAGTCACCATGAGCAGTGATTTGGGAGCCCAAGAAAATAAAATCTGTCCCTGTTTCCACTTTTTCCCCTTCTGTTTACCTTGAAGTAAGGGGACTGGATGCAACAACAGAAAGGTTTTAAACATGACTGGTTTACAGTTCACGTGGTGGTACAGGTATAGAATAAACTGAGTACTATAGGAAAGTATCCCATACAAAAGGTTCTTGGACTAGAAAAGAGCAGCTGGAGAAGTCAATGGCTGGGGATGATTGTTATTTTTAGTGGTGAGAGATACTATAGTGCTTCTAAGGGGTTGTGAATGATCTCATGGAGAAAGAAAATCTGAAATGAGAGAAAAGGTAAGAAAAGACAGGACCCAGTAAACACACTGAGCAACTGCACTTTGGTACGAGATAGGGAAAGTTAATTTCCCCAGGAAAGAAAAAGGAGAAGGTATGTGCAAAAGAATTCAGCATTGAGGCTTTGGTGATGCAGAGATGAGGGAATGGGAAAGTCATGGACTAATAAGGCAGGAGGTGGGGATGGGAAGATGGTTTGAAGGGGAGAAAGATGCAAAGTAATCAAGAGACTAGGAAATGTAGCTCAACCAGATAACTCCCCAGGCTGGCTTGCAGGGTTACTGTAATAGAATCCATGACCCCTTCCTTCCTTTACTACTTGGCTCACCCAGGCTCCTGGTGTGGACCCCAGTGCCCATATGAGTCTCTGCTGCCTGTGCAACTCTGCCAGGTTCCTGCAGGCCTGAGGTGCCGGAGCGATCGGGTGGGCCTTTCCTCACACCAGTGGGGCAGGCCCCCCTTCCTGCCCCATCATGGGAACAACTCTCAGGCTGGGGCAGCTCTCACTGGGGCTCGCTGGTACCAATAGCTTTACTGTTCTGACCCCACTGCTTCTTTCATCTTACTGGTACAATGGGAGGACGGGTAAGTAAGCACAGATGAGTATGTGACTCAGACAGAAAGAGCAAAGCACAAAGGTCGAGGTTTCTATTGGGTTCAAATTCACTAGAAAGAATTTCAGTTGCCACCTAGTGTGCAAGGAAGTATTCAGGAGTGAAAATGACTTACACGGTCTATGAAATTCTGAGTTTGTCAAGGCATTATTTTGGAGTTTTTTAGGGAAAAGAAAGTCACCTTCAGAAGCTAATTTCACAAAGTCACAAAATACTTGCAAAGACATGCAGAGAAACCCAGAGCACATGCAAGGGTCTCATCTTCCTGCACCTGTCAAGCTGTAGAAATGGAAAGTCATTTTTTGAACCATTTCTTGCATTCACAGCCTGGAGTCACAATGTCAAGAGAGAGAGGATCCAACTAAGCAGATCACAGCCAGGAGTCATCACCCAAAATGGCAGAACTTCACAGAAATAGGGAGTTGTTCATTGTTCAGTCACTAAGTCATGTTCAACTCTTTATGACCCTATGGACTGCAGCACACCAGGCTTCCCTGTCCTTCACTATCTTCTAGAGTTTGCTTAAAGTTATTCCTGTTGAGTCAGTGACGCCATCCAACCATCTCATTCTCTCTCGTCCCCTTCTCCTTTTGCCTTCAATTGTTCCCAGCATCAAGGTCTTTTCCAGTGAGCTGGCTCTTGCCGTCAAGTGGCCAAAGTATTGGCGCTTCAGCTTGATTATCAGTCCTTTCAGTGAATAATCAGGACTGATTTCTTTAGGATTGACTTGTTTGATTTCCTTGCAGTCCAAGAGACTCTCAAGAGTCTTCTCCAGCACCCCAATTTGAAAGCATCAATTCTTTTGTGCTCAGCCTCCTTTTTAGTCCAACTCTCACATTCATACACGACTACTGGAAAAACCATAGCTTTGACTAGATGGACATTTGTTGGCAAAGTAATACCTCTGTTTTTTAATATGCTGTCTAGGTTGGTCATAACTTTCTTCCAAGAAGCAAATGTCTTTTCATTTTGTGGGTGCATTCAGTGTCCACAGTGATTTTGAAGTGATGGGACTGGATGTCATGATCTTAGTTTTTTGAATTGAGTTTTAAGTCAACTTTTTCTTGGCTCTAATTCATGAAAAAATAAAAGAAGTGTTTTACACAGCTATCTTCCATATATTAATCGTGTCCCACACTCTGAGAGCACAGAAACTTATATACCCATTTTACAGACATGCAGGGTAGGGGGACTTTCTCAAAGTCCAGACAGGCCTCATGAGAGCAGCTAGGGGCAGAACAATCATGACATACTCATCATACTAGATTGTCCATGAGTCCACCTCCCCAGCTAACCTGTGAGCTTCCTGGGCAAGGATCATCTCCATCCATTCTCAAGCAGTCTAGGACCCAACCTGAAAAGCTGTAAGACCTCACCAGGAGTCCCTGAGAGGCTGCGTCCTCGTATGGTGGCATTCCCTTCTTTGTCACATGGTCTTCCCGGATGCTCCAAGGCAGAGCTCAAACCACCACATTCTAGGATATGACACCGTATATGTTTAATTGTGAACTATACTGACACGAACATCTTTGGATTTATCGCAGTTGCCAAATTTGGGAAGCTTTCAGCCATTATTTCTTCAAACACTTGTTTTAGTCCTACTCTCTCTCCCCTCTTGGGACTCTAATGATACCAGTGTTAGGTTTTGGCTTCATGTCTCATGGGTCCCTGAGACAGTTTCTGTCCTTTTTTCCCCAGTCTATTTTGTCTCTGCGTGGGTAAATGCCTGGACTCTGTCAGGTTTTTTGATCTTTTCTTTGTCATCTCCCTGCTTCCACTGAACCCATCCTATAAGTTTTGCTGCTTGTTCGTTGATTGTTTTTGTTTGATTTTTATTTATTTTTGTGCTTTTAATATAGTTCTATAATTCTCATAGAGTTCTTTTTTGTATCATCTATTTTATTGACAAAATATTTTCATTTTTTGCAAGAGAATTCACAGTTGCTTGCTTAAGCACTCTGATGATGGTTGCTTTAAAATCCTGTCAGTGATACCAACATCAGCTTCATCTTAATGCTGGTGTCTGTTGACTGTCTCTTCTCTTTTGGGCCATGGTTCTTCTGTTCTTGGTGTGACAAGGGGTTTTCAATTTTTTTTTTTAACATAAAAAAGCTGTTGAGCTTTTCTCATTATAATAAAAATTGAAATCCTATATGCATCAAATAATAAATACACAAACTTTATTTTTTCTTTCCACTTGAAGAGTTATATTTCACTTGAATGTTAGCAAATAACAGTTTTGATTTTTACTTTATTCAATGTAAAATATTTGCCTTGATGGCATATGATGACATAAAGCTAATTGATTGTAGGACAGTTAAATATCAGTATTGAAACCCAGTCTTTGCCTGCTGTCTTATAGACAGAAATGAATGTTCACCAACCGTATATTTGATGTTCTGTTACCTTGTTCACTGCAACAAAAAGATAAGAAATTCAATATATATTAGGTGTGTGTGGTAAAAACCACAAACTGAAAATCATAAATTATCAATTGAGTTTAGTATTTTCTAATTTAGTACACTCTAGGAAGCAACAGTTAGAACTGGACATGGAACAACAGACTGGTTCCAAATAGGAAAAGGAGTACGTCAAGGCTGTATATTGTCACCCTGTTTATTTAACTTATATGCAAAATACATCATGAGAAACACTGGACTGGAAGAAACACAAGCTGGATTCAAGATTGCCAGGAGAAATATCAATAACAGATATGCAGATGACACCACCCTTATGGCAGAAAGTGAAGAGGAACTAAAAAGCCTCTTGATGAAAGTGAAAGTGGAGAGTGAAAAAGTTGGCTTAAAGCTCATCATTCAGAAAACGAAGATCATGGCATCCGGTCCTACCACTTCATGGGAAATAGATGGGGAAACAGTGGAAACAGTGTCAGACTTTATTTTTCTGGGGTCCAAAATCACTACAGATGGTGACTGCAGCCATGAAATTAAAAGATGCTTACTCCTTGGAAGGAAAGTTATGACCAACCTAGATAGCATATTAAAAAGCAGAGATATTACTTTGCCAACAAAGGTTCATCTAGTCAAGGCTATGGTTTTTCCTGTGGTCATGTATGGATGTGAGAGTTGGACTGTGAAGAAGGCTGAAGGCGAAGAATTGATGCGTTTGAACTGTGGTGTTGGAGAAGACTCTTGAGAGTCCCTTGGACTGCAAGGAGATCCAACCAGTCCATTCTGAAGGATTTCAGCCCTGGGATTTCTTTGGAAGGAATGATGCTAAAGCTGAAACTCCAGTACTTTGGCCACCTCATGCGAAGAGTTGACTCATTGGAAAAGACTCTGATGCTGGGAGGGATTGGGGGCAGGAGGAGAAGGGGACGACAGAGGATGAGATGGCTGGATGGCATCACTGACTTGATGGATGTGAGTCTGAGTGAACTCCGGGAGTTGGTGATGGACAGGGAGGCCTGGCGTGCTGAGATTCATGGGGCTGCAGAGAGTAGGACACGACTGAGCGACTGATCTGATCTGATCTGATCTGTGTTGTATATTCAGGGAATCCATAGAAATTGTAAATTCAATTAGAGTGGCATTTAAAATCATATATTTTAATGTAAAGGGCCTTTACATTAAAATGGTCAAAATATTGACATATATATTCATTGTAAAGAGAATTACTCTTAAGAGTTTTATTTTTCTGATATTGTTACTTAATAAAAATCTGTTTCCATTAACTCAATCAAAACAATGTTGTGACCCTGGACATTTGAGGTGTTATGAGATTCTGAATCTCCTTTTATCTTCTAGTAGCAGAGAGCCCCCTGTTGAAGTATGGTGTAAGAACCAGGGCTGTGTAAGTGCAGCTTCCCTCTGGACCTTCTCCTTGTGCGTTGGGAAGGAGGAAATTCAGCTCCTTCCTCAGTCTACTGACAACTTCCTGAGAAAATGCGGCACAGGTAACAGCCTAGCTCACTTCCCCTTGGGATGTTGCCAACACCGTGGGAGAGGCCAGAATGCCAACCAGTGCCCCCTCTCACCACCTTGTCCTGGCTCATCATCTATGTCAGATCACAGGAAAGGGTCAGCTCCCTCTGGGAGACCAACTGTTGAATCCAGCCTGGGACCTGCTCCTATAGAACCATAGACAAATTCCTTAAAGTTCCTGTGTCTGTTTCCTTATCTGAAAAATAAAAGAGGGTAACAGTATTTAATCTCTAGTTCTGTTAGGATTATATGAATTAAGCATAGTCCATGGATCATGGGAACTTCTTAGAAATGCAGAATCTCAGACTGTTCCCCAGATCTTGGAAATAATTTTCTGTGTTTTGACAAAATACTCAGAGGATTGAAGTGCATAGTATAGTCAGAATGCCCTGATCCAAAACATTGACAACTGCAAGTGAAAAGCAAAGATCTAGGTTGAAATACCCTCAGTTGCCATGGTTTTTCTTCTTTTTCCTTTTTTGGTCATGCCACACAGCTTACAGGATCTTAGTTCCTGACCAAGGATTGAACCCAGGGCCATGTCAGTGAAAGTGCTGAGTGGTTAGGACCACTGGACAACCAGGGAAGTCCCATGTCATGACTTTTTTTTCTTGTAAAGAATACAAGGATGCCCCAGTCTCAGACGTTGCACTTACCTAAAGCAGTGTCTCAACTGAGAATGTTGGGATAGCTGAATTCGATCTAGAAGCCATTGGGTATTATAGACAGTGGTGGGGCTCTGTCCTCACCCATTCTTTCAAGTCATTGCATTTTTATTAAAGGTGACATTTCTTCAAGAACACTTTCTGTGAGGTTTAGTGTTTACTCTTTCCGTTAACCTCCTATCTGGTAGTGAATGAAAAAATGTACTTCAACATAATGAGTAAGGATTTGTCAGACCCTGGAGCCCCATTTAAAATACACATCACCATCAGGGCATTCATGGCAGACCCATGTACTGTTAGAACTGGAATTATTCATGCCCCCCTGTTCCTCTGTGATCCTTGGATTCAAGAACTGCTGTCAAACAGCATCCTTCCTGTCTTACACAAAGAAATCTGCTTCACATTAAGCTCTCTGTGAGAGTATTTTGAATGATCATAGAAGCGCTCTGTGACGTGCACAGAGAAGAGATGGTACAGAACACAAATAATTCTGTTCTTAGCTACCTAGTTCCTCTTTGCTCTTGTGCGTTCACTTGCTTTCAAAGCTAAGTGATGTGGGTCAGGAAAGTTCACACTAGATAAGCCTCAGGAGCCAATGCCCTTTACCCTCTCTTTCCTGCTCAAAGGACTGAAACAGTGTCAGATAAAATTCAGAGCTCAGAGAGCAAGAAAGAAGAGCAGCACCCTGGGTTTGGGTGCTAAAGATTAAGTCTATTAGTACTACTCTGTGACCTCTGTTTGCTGCTGCATAGCACCAGGAAAGCTGTGCAAAGGAGATCTGAACAGCAGAACCCATAATAAAACCAATGCCTTAACACGGGCCGAGGTGAGTGAGGGTTTACACACAGCTTTCTCCTACAAGTAATGGGAGTGGTGTGCCAGAGGGCATCAGGCAAGGCTGAAGCTAGAGCAACAAGAGGCCACTTGCTCCATCTTTCATCAGCCCCTGCCCCATCTAATGGGCAGCCCATTTGTCTATGGGCCCCTAGAAAGAGTGTCCTCACAACCTCCCCCAGCAAACGCTTGGCAAGCTCTCAAAGTCTCTCAAGTGTGTAAGCCTTGGGTTGGTTGATTGGTTTGTTTCCCCTGGCAGAAAACTCTAATAATTCTGCCATAATTTGAGTATTTTCCTTTTGTTCTTTCTTTTGTGATGTCCAGCCGTATACCACCCATCTATGGAGCGCGTGCAGACGCAGGTCAGCTTTCCAGCAGGGGCAGACAGCATCACTTCTCTTGGTGTCCTGTTGGCTTTTGGAGGAAAGAAGACCATGTTCACTGTGTCTTGGGTTTCCCATCGCCCACCTCTGCTTTCTCTTAGGATACAAATGCCATATTTTAGCTTTCAAGCCTAATTTTTCATTTGCCAAATATTCTCTATACGAATGTTGTATGTACCTCCCAGAACTGGTCTACCTTTTCAAACAAAAATAGAATAATGGGCCCTAGGCTGTAGGGTAGTACATCAAAGGATGTGACTGGATAAAGGCAGGCGGTTACTTGAGGACATGACTAAAGAATCTTACGTCATCAGGAAGAGGAAGAAGAAAAATGGAATAGAGAGGGCTTGGGTGTGGTCCCTGCTATTTTGCCTGTGTGCAATTTCAGGCTTTTCAGAAGGTTGTCCACTGAATATGCACCCCCACCCCCACCCCCGGAGCTTAGGAAAGGCATGATTGCCATTGCTGCCTCTAGGTGAAGACTTACAGCGTGCATGGACTGCAGGTTTGATCCCTGGGTTGGGGAAACTCCCCTGGGAAAGGGAATGACAACCCAGTCATACTTTTAAAGATGTGGTACATAAAATGCCTTTGGAATATTTCACACTTTTGTTTAGATCAGTATCCAGATAACAAGAAGTATTGCAAAAAAGAAGTATCAATAGGTGTCAGAAGCCAAATATTGAATAAACATTGAGCTATAAAATAAACATTTAAAAACTCTCTGCTGAGTCTACAAATGTCACACCCTCAAAAGATCACCTGAAACACTACCCCCCCAAAAAGAAAAAAAGGTCATCTTCAGTTGCCTCCAAGGGGAGTGAGAGGGTCAGGGGACAAATTAAGACCCACCAGCTTAATGGGTCTGATTCCTCAGGATGCATGGGAAAGGCAAGTGATATGTGCATCCCCAGGGGACACAGAGCACTGAACACAGCACCAGGGGGTGCCCTGGGGTCAGGCCTCTCTCACAGGTGAGGAAAGGAGACAAGAGAGGCGGAGTGCCCAACTCCCACCTCGCAGAGACTAACAGTCTTGAGCACCAGATACCAAAGGGAAAACAGTCAGCATGGACTGACAGTCAGGGAGAACGACCTCTGACCTCCTCACAGCCTTCTTTCTGTAACAAGTGCCCTTGGAGATTAATCAAGAAGGAAAGTCATACACTTAGTTTCATCTGAAAAACAATAGCAACAATTTACGCACACCTTCTCCACATGTGATGGAAAGGGAAAAGGTGCATAGAAATGTCTTGGAGAAGAGAGGTTATGGAAAATAAGGTATTTCTCCATCTGTCTGTTTATTCATCCCATATTTATGGGCCACCTACTATGTGCCAGGCACTGGGACAAGTGCCAAAGACACTATACTGACCACAAACCCACCTAGTTTGTGCCCTTCTGAAGCTTATGATCCAAGGGGGTAAACATCAACAAGTCAAGTAATTTATGCAAGCAGATATGAAGTTGTAAAGAAGACAAGCGCCAGGAAGAGGAGGAATGCTGCTGCTGCTACGTCACTTCAGTCGTGTCCGACTCTGTGTGATCCCATGGACGACAGCCCACCAGGCTCCCCCATCCCTGGGATTCTCCAGGAAAGAACACTGGAGTGGGTTGCCATTTCCTTCTCCAATGCATGAAAGTGAAAAGTGAAAGTGAAGTCGCTCAGTCATGTCTGACTCTCAGCGACCCCACGGACTGCAGCCTACCAGGCTCCTCTGTCCATGGGATTTTCCAGGCAAGAGTACTGGAGTGGGGTGCCATTGCCTTCTCCAGAGGAGGAATATTCTTCCTTAATTAACTGTAGTTGGGGTGGCAGGAGTGATCTCAGATGGGAGGTGGCAGAAGGCTCACCAATAGCCAATATGGCGGCTAGCAATTCCAGCCAAGCTGTGGGGCTGTGGTGGGGGGCATGGGTGTTCTCGCAGATTACCTAAGAGAGGGAAAAGGAGGCTACCCCTGGCCCCACCTCCAGAGACCCTGACGTAGTTGGCATAGGTGGGCAGGGGCTCCCCATTATTTCAACATGCAGCCAAGTTTGGAAGCACTGCACTGGCTGGAGGAAGGGCATGAACCCAAGTGTGGGTGGATTCACACGAGGGTTCAGGGCCTCAGGGGAGTGAGCCCATAGGACTGCCATCCTCTCACTTGGGACAGGAAGGAGGCATGTAATCAGAGGAGCATTTTCCAAAGATCAGAAGAGCCTTCTGAAATCTAGACTGCCAGGGTAAACCACAGCCAGAATCCAAGTGAGTTTTCAGTCCCAGAACCATCAGCCAAGGATTTCCAGCTAAGAAGGGGAAAGAGACACACCCCCAAGGGATAGTCCCCCACAAAGTTTGTGTCCAGTTCTCTTTTTCATATCCAGTCCAGTGCATTTAGCTGGGTGCAGAGGTATACAACAAAATCTTGGGATTCCTTAAGGGGTGTTTGTTTTGCAAAGGGTGTTGGACTGACTCAGGAGGTTTTAGAGGTGGGGACAAATGGAAATGCTGCTATAAGTCTGGCAGGTGTTTGAAACCAGGTCATGGCAGGAGCAGGGCTTCCCAGATGGTGCTAGTGGTAAAGAATCTGCCTGCCAATGCAGGAGACATAGAGATGCGGGTTCGATCCCTGAGTCAGGAAGATCCCCTGGAGAAGGGCATGACAACCCACTCCAGTATTCTTGCCTGGAGAATCCCACAGACAGAGGAGCCTGGTAGTCTACAGTCCATGGGGTTGCAGAGAGTTGGACACAACTGAAGTGACTTAGCACAGCACATGCAGCACACAGCACATGGCAAGAGCATCTCTAGGGCCCTCCAGACAGCCACTGTCTTGTCACACATTAGTCTCACTGGCCAGCTCTAACTGCTTCTAACCTGTCCTCTGAGCCCCTCCTACACACACACACACTGAATTCTATCACCAGGCAGCCACACCAGTGGCCTCCTCCTAGAACATCGGGTTTTTCGCCTCACCGCTTAGACATGTCTGCTGCATCCACACTTTCAAATAGTAAGATCCTACCCCCTGATCTAAAGGGTATTTTGCAAAAATGTCCAGCTTCTGAGCTTGGGAGAGGCTGGCTGCCACCCTGCCATTCCAAACCCTCCTCCTTGACTTCCATTTTTCCACACCCAGCTCAGCCTCTCTCTGCTCTCAAACTTCCTGCCAGCATCCTCTGATCTCTGCCACTTCTCACCAGTCTGCTATCTCTCCATCTTTTCCTGCTCATCTCTCCACATGGCATCACTTGCTTCTGGATGTCTACACACAATGGCTTGGCTTTTATTGTTGCTCTCTCCAAGGAGTGTGGGGATTTCCTTCATGACCAGCCCGTATCCTGTTTTGTGTTATCTTTAGCTCTTCAGCCATTTCCGAATCTGCTTCCTACTTTCTCTGGGGCCAAATACCTATCTTTATTTTTCCTTTATTTAGAAGTTTCAGGCTTCTGAACCCTTGGGTTTGCTAGAAAGCTGACTCCCAGATGGCTGAGGGAATGATAATAGTATCTTGAATGTATCTGGTTTCTTTCTCTTAGAAACTTGCATACATTCCATATATGTGATCTCATTAACCTCCCAGCATCTCTGCAAACCAGGGAAGTGACAGGTGTTTACAGGGAGGGCACCAGCCTTAAGTAATCTCTGCTCAATCACAGGGTGAGTAACAAGGACTTAAATAGAAACTGCTTGAGTTGCAATTCAGTTCTTCTTCCACTCAGTTGATTGGCAAAGAGTTATAGCTGGGGTTTTTTTGTTTGTTTGTTTGTTTGTTTGTTTTTATGAAGAAATGGATGTTTACACTACCCAGATTAAATCAGCATTCTTTTGCCTGGTATAGTAGATTCCCCATGTAGTAGCTGTTTTGTCCATGACAGCATGCTCACTTTTCTTGGCTCTTTACCCTCTCTTGAATTGTGTGTAATGTTTAGGGGTTGTTAAACTCAGCAGTGGCCACAGGACTGGAAAAGGTCAGTTTTCATTCCAATCCCAAAGAAAGGCAATGCCAAAGAATGCTCAAACTACTGCACAATTGCACTCACCTCACACGCTAGTAAAGTAATGCTCAAAATTCTCCAAGCCAGGCTTCAGCAATATGTGAACCGTAAACTTCCTGATGTTCAAGCTGGTTTTAGAAAAGGCAGAGGAACCAGAGATCAAATTGCCAACATCGGCTGAATCATGGAAAAAGCAAGAGAGTTCCAGAAAACCATCTATTTCTGCTTTATTGACTTTGACTGTCAATAAAGCCTTTGACTTTGACTGTGTGGATCATAATAAACTGTGGAAAATTCTGAAAGAGATGGGAATACCAGACCACCTGATCTGCCTCTTGAGAAATTTGTATGCAGGTCAGGAAGCAACAGTTAGAACTGGACATGGAACAACAGACTGGTTCCAAATAGGAAAAGGAGTTCATCAAGGCTGTATATTGTCACCCTGTTTATTTAACTTCTATGCAGAGTACATCATGAGAAAAGCTGGACTGGAAGAAACACAAGCTGGAATCAAGATTGCTGGGAGAAATATCAATAACCTCAGATATGCAGATGACACCACCCTTATGGCAGAAAGTGAAGAGGAACTCAAAAGCCTCTTGATGAAAGTGAAAGTGGAGAGTGAAAAAGTTGGCTTAAAGCTCATCATTCAGAAAACGAAGATCGTGGCATCCGGTCCCACCACTTCATGGGAAATAGATGGGGAAACAGCGGAAACAGTGTCAGACTTTATTTTTCTGGGCTCCAAAATCACTACAGATGGTGACTGCAGCCATGAAATTAAAAGACACTTACTCCTTGAAAGGAAAGTTATGACCAACCTAGAAAGCATGTTCAAAAGCAGAGACATTACTTTGCCAACAAAGGTTCATCTAGTCAAGGCTATGGTTTTTCCTGTGGTCACGTATGGATGTGAGAGTTGGACTGTGCAGAAGGCTGAGTGCCGAAGAATTGATGCTTTTGAACTGTGGTGTTGGAGAAGACTCTTGAGAGTCCCTTGGACTGCAAGGAGATCCAACCAGTCCATTCTGAAGGATTTCAGCCCTGGGATTTCTTTGGAAGGAATGATGCTAAAGCTGAAATTCCAGTATTTTGGCCACCTCATGCAAAGAGTTGACTCATTGGAAAAGACTCTGATGCTGGGAGGGATTGGGGGCAGGAGGAGAAGGGGACAACAGAGGATGAGATGGCTGGATGGCATCACTGACTTGATGGATGTGAGTCTGAGTGAACTCCGGGAGTTGGTGATGGACAGGGAGGCCTGGTGTGCTGCGATTCATGGGGTCGCAGAGAGTTGTACACGACTGAGAGACTGATCTGATGCATCTACAGGTGCTGCCCCTGGACTCGGGTTGTGGCAAACCTCAGCTCAAGTGCTCAGTATGACTTTTCTCTTTCAGATTCATTCTCCTTTGCTTCCTCTATCTCTGTACATGGTCCCCAGGAAATCACAATCATTTTATTTGATTTTAAGTCTGTCTTTCCATAGTTCTAGTTATTAAGCTGAGAGCAGAGAACAGCTTTTTAATCTGTATTTCCAGCTTGAGTAGTATTCAGCTATAGCTGTGTGACAAAGTAATTACCTGCTTAAAGCCACCATGATTTCCAAGTCAGAAGTTTGGAAAGATAAGGTCTCTTTGGGGCCAAAGTCAGGTGTCATCCAAAGGCTTCCTAAGCTGGCCATTCATGAAGGCTCATTCACACGGCTGGCCGGTGATGTTGGCTATTGAATGACAGCTGAACTGGGCTGTCAACTAAAGTGTGCACTCATGGCCTGTCTGGCATGGTGGTCTTGGCATAATCATACTACTTTCACGGAGTCTGACTTCCTGTAGAGCTTGGGTCCCCAAGGAACCAGACAGAAGGCATGGCTTTGCTGGCCTCACCTTGGAAGTCACACAGCCTCACTTCCATCATATTCCATTGGTCACAAGAGAGTCATGAGACCAGCCTAGATCAAAGGTGAGAATCAGACTCAGCCTCTGGACAGGAGAAGAGTCAAGTTCACCTTATAGAAGAGCATGTGTGACAGAAGACATTGTTGCAGCCTCCTTTAAAAATATAACCCATGACAGTGACATGGTACTTTTGCTAGGAACTACTTCATAGATCACATTGAATGACCATAAATGAAGCTGGTCTCTACCCTTGGTACTCAGAACAATCACAGCAGTTCCAGAAGGCATTTGGGCACCATTTCTCAATGTTGCTCTTTTCAGTAGCCCCAGGAAACTTGTTTAAAAGAGAGATTTCAGGGACCCCATCCAAATGGAGTCTCTGAGGGTAGCAACAAATGTGTGTATTTTAAGCAAGCCCCTGCTCCAAGACACCGCTATCAAGAACTGTTCAGAAAAGTTGAAGAAAAGGATCTATAGGGGGTTCTATTAGTTATCCTGCATAAAAGAGTGCCTCCCGAACTCAGTGATCAAAAACAACAACATTTATTATCTTGCTGTGCCTGTGGGGCAGGATTCAGGGCATGGCTGTTGGGGTGTCTCTGATGCAGGGTCTCACACAGGCTGCAGTCACTGCAAGGCTCACTTTAGGAAGGATCAGCACCTGAGATTACTCATGTGGATGCTGGCATGTCTAGCAAGCAAGTTATGAAGACTGAGAGGGAGAATAAGATGTAAGTCACTGTTTTTACAAGCTAATCTCAGAAGACATCCCAATTTGCCACATTCTATTTGTTAGAAGCAAACCACAGGTTCTGCCCACACTCAAATGGAAAAATATTGAGAAGTGTGAATACCAGATAGTGAGGGTTATTGGATCACCCTGGTGTCTTCCCCGAATGGCTCAGTGGGTAATGAATCCATCTGCAAAGCAGAAGAGACACAGGAGATGCAGGTTTGATCTCCTGGAGAAGGAAATGATAGCCCACTCCAGTATTCTTGCCGAAAAAGTCCCATGGACAGAGGAGCCTAGCAGGCTACAGCCCAGGGGGTCATAAAGAGGCAGACATGATTGAGTGACTGAGCAGGAAGAGACTGTCTGTCACAGGTTGCAGACGTGGGGGTTGAAAGCAGACCATCAGGGAGTTGTTCAAAGAAGACTAGAGGGATGAGCCAAGCACTTGATCAGATCTGATAACAAAGTGCTAAGGACCATAGCAACTGCCCCATCCCAGAGCTTTCCACAGCTTCAAGTTACAGAGCTGTCTTGACTGTTTTTGAGAAGATGAGAGGACTTCAATAGGCTGAGAGAAGAAAAAGGAGAAGTCTCATGCATTTTATGAGGTCTGCATTCCATTCATTCTTCTCTTCCTCCAGGAGACACTCCTATAAATGGAGAGAACTCTTAGTTGCTCAGCTGTGTCTGACTCTTTGCAACCCCATGTGCTGTAGCCTGCCAGTCTCCTCTGTCTGTGGGATTCTCCAGGCAAGAACACTGGAGTGGGTAACCATTCCCTTCTCCAGGGAATCTTCCCAACCCAGGGATCGAAACCAAGTCTCCTGCATTGCAGTCAGATTCTTTACCGTCTGAGCCAACAGGGAAGCCCTGTGTTCCAGATTATGGGTAGGAAGATTATTAAAACAGAAACATGACTATTTAGATATATGACCCAGTAGCTCTGACCCCTCAGTCAGAGAGGGAGAGAGAGCAAAGAGAAATGTCTGTTTCTAACCTTCCCAGCCTTGATTTGTAGAGTTTAATTCAGTTCTCCACTTTTTTCTCAATATTTTTCCTCAAGATCATGAAAAGTATTATAATCCCCAATTGACATGCCATGTATTCAAACTTTCTGCAGAAGATGGAAAAAAGCAGAGGGAAAGTAAAATGCATGTCCCCCCAACCCCCGCCCCGCCAAAAAAAAGGCCCAAATAATCTAATCTGGAAGAAAAGAAAAACTGAAGACAGGTTATCATGAATGTTCCGGACCGCACTGACACACTTAGTTCCCAACAAAAATTCAGAGAACAAGGGCACACACCTCGCACCAGGATTATGCCAAACACTGAGGGGAACAAAAATTGCACAACATTAATCTTTGCCCACAGTGCTAAAACTCCAATTGACCTGCCCCCACAGAGCACTGACCAAGGGCAGAGTCTGACTTCTGACTGCCACTCACCTCCTTCTTGAGCTCATCCAAGAGAAGAAACTGCTCCATGACTGAACAAACCCTTGCAGACAGAAGAACCGGAAGCCACAGATCATGAAGGTGCTTCAAACAAATCCTTCTCAAGCTTGGGTCCCTTGGTCCTCCATCCTGTACACCTTGACCTCAGAAAGAATCAGTGAGGAAATGTAGGGCAAGACAAGGACCTCAATGACCTTCCTAAACTTCCCAATCTTTAAAAATGACCATATTTCATCCAAGGAAGAGCAGACCTCTTCCCTCAATCCACAGTCCCCACTTTGTTCCCATCTTTTTTGAAGATCTAGAAGAGACTGCAAGCTTCTCAAATGTTCTCAATTAATATTCAATATTAGGATCATTCAGAACCCCAGATGTGTTCTTAGGATGTGCCTTTCTCTCGGCACACAGGTCATCCAGAATGGACACACCTGCCCAGTGCTTACCCTCAGGGTCCGAGATGCTCACCCCAGGTTGGGAGCAGCCTCGGTGGCAGGTGTATGACGAACAGAGGAGAACTGCTGGGTGGCCCAGCTTCCTGAGCTTCCTTCAAGGACAGGCAAGGTCCTGGCTCCTCAGGCCCTCTGCTGCCGTCCTCTGCACTCTGAATCCAGGCCACCTGCTTTCGTAAGAGCCTGGAGGGATCTTTCCACATGTCGGCCTATTTAGTGATAAATTACACTCTATTTCCATTTGTTATTTTCATCATAGTACTTGACTTCCTCCAAAGTAAGACACTGAAGGTCACTTCAGCTTGGAGCTGATGGAAAATTATTTCCAAACACACATCGTCCTTTATCCAACAAGTCACAACCAAGATTCAGGAATAAAAGCTCCTTCTTTGGTGAGAATGGGTCAATTGAGATGTGCTGCTTGTCTCACGGATGGTGTCGATTTATGCTGGAGATACCTTTGGGTTGGTTAGGATGAGCACTGTTTCAGAAAAGAGTAAACAGTGTGTGGTTTCTAGTGCCCAGAGATAGCGAAATGCCTATTTTTCTTCAACTCCATATTCTGATGCACATGTGCTTTGCGCAGAACTGTTGTTGCCCATGATGTTGGTCCCCAAGAGTAAGATTTTAGGAAACAGAACAGTTTTCCACACATCTTAGGGACCTGTCCCATCTGTTTCATCTCCTGTATAGAATGGAGACATCTTAAAGTGCTTCCACTTCTCCAAAGGCAAGTAAAAGGAAGAAACATGAACTGGGAGTATAAGACTCTATATAAACTACAGTAAGCATATCTGTGGACACCTTGCTATTTGTGTTACTATGAGGATCAAATGAGGTGACTGGGCAAACTTGCCAGGGAATGATAAAGCACCACACAAATGCAAGCTAATGTGGAAACTGTCTGGGTTTCTAAAGAACTGGGCTCAGTCCTAGTTCTGTCTCATTATGTGATCTTGAGCAAGTGAAGTACATTCTCCAGTTTTCTCAGAGCATGGTTCTCCTAGTCACAAGATACCCACCACCCTGGTCTTGCTGGGCTCTCAAAGCTTCTCGATCTCAGCTTTGGCACTTGACTCTGATTCGCCTTTCACTTCCCAGCTGTAGATTTCATGTGAATATGTGTTACCGTCTCTGGGCACCAGCACTGATAATGAAATATACTGGATGCTTGGGGCTGGTGCACTGGGACAACTCAGAGGGATGGTATAGGGAGGGAAGAGGGTTCAGGATGGGGAACACGTGTATACCTGTGGCGAATTCATGTTGATATATGGCAAAACCAATACAATATTGTAAAGTTAAAAAATAAAAATAAAAGTCAGAAAGTAAATGAAAAAAAAAAAAAAAAGAAATACTGCTCCAGCCCCAGTGTCCTTGACTATCTTTACAAGGCCACAAAATGAAGTGACATAGGAAAAAGTGTCTGTTTAAAGAGCCATTGCTACTGATCGGAACGGGTCCTTGTGGTAGATGCTGAGCATCATCTAATGCACATTTCACTTGAACCTACTAGATCTCTTGCCTCTACAACTAATTTTTTTTTTTCTTTCTTGGGCAGCTGCCAACTCTGAAAACACATGGCTCTCTGCTAGATGTGATGAAAGACAGTCCACTTGTTTCAGTGAGAGATGAGGGTGAAACATCAGCCCCCACTAGATTCCAAGCAGTGCAACCAGCACCTAAAGAATGAAGACTTCTCAATCCAGTGGGATCCAATGGGTCATCGTGGCCAAAAGGACAGCTGGGACTAGGGCATTCTCAGAGGAGGCTGTGGACACAAGAGGGCCAGCAGGGAATGGCTTCATGATATGCAAGCTGACAAAGATCCATAGCTTCAAAGCTATGGTTTTTCCAGTAGTCATATAGGGAGGTGAGAGTTGGACCATAAAGAAGCCTGAGCATGGAAGAACTGATGCTTTCAAACTATGGTTCTGTAGAAGACTCTTGAGAGTCCCTTGGACTGCAAGGAGATCAAACCAGTCAATCCAAAAGGAAATCAACCATGAATATTCATTGGAAGGACTGATGCTAAAGCTGAAGCGCCAATACTTTGGCCACATGATGTGAAGCCTGACTCATCGGAAAAGATCCTGATACTGAGAAAGATAGAAGGCAGGAGGAGAAAAGGACAACAGAGGACAAGATGGTTGGATGGCATCACCAACTCAATGGGCATGAGTTTGAGCAAGCTCCGGAAGATGGTGAAGGACAGGGAAGCCTGGCATGCTGCAGTCCATGGGGTTGCAAGCAGGACACAACTGAGTGACTGAAAAACAACAAACTCAGAGTTCAGGTTTGTGGGCTCTAAAACCCTGACTATGGTGACTTGGTGATGTGACTGTAGATCTGGGGTTTGGAAGATGTTCAGTCACTAAGTCATAGCTGACTATTTGCAACCCCATGGACTACAGCATGCCAGGCTTCCCTGTCCTTCACTATCTCCCATTGTATGCTAAGTTGCTTCAGTCCTGTTCGACTCTTTGTGACTCTATGGACTGGTAGCCCACCAGGCACCTCTGTCCATGGTATTCTCCAGGCAAGAATACTGGAGTGGGTTGCCATGTCCTTCTCCAGGGTATCTTCCCGACCTAGAGATAGAACCTGCATCTCTTACGTCTCTTGCATTGGCAGGAGAATTCTTTACCACTAGCGCCACCTGGAAAGCGCCACTATTTCCCAGAGTTTGCTCAAATTGATGTCCATTGAGTCGGCGATGCTATCTAACCATCTAATTCTCTACCACCAAAGACATTCCTGCACTATCTCACAGAGATATGCCTCCTTGTATTAGCATCACTCTACCTCTCTCCCTTTCTCTCTCTTCAAATGCTACCTGTTTCTTATATGCTTAGAGCATCAGGGTTCCCCACAATGTGGACAGTCCCTGGAGCAAAGGATCAGGGATGTCCAGACTTAGCACTGAAACAGCCCAGTGGCAGGGGGATGGAATGGGGGGTGTGATGCAGCAACTAATGCAGAGCTAAGCACGGGGGTACAAGCCCTCCCCAGAGGGTGTGGGATTACCGTGTTTATACTTGACTCAGTGCTTCTCTGCAGAGCCAGGTCACATGGAGGAGTGCACTGAACACTGAGTAGAGGGAGTGGATAATTGCATTTCCTTGGATTTCTCAAGGTCTCATCCATCTGCTTTCTCCTGAGGGTGATTTATGCTGCATTTCTGTGTGTAAACTGGAGTTCTGAGATTGGAGGAGTTCTCCGTCACCAGCCACCGGTGTGTCTCACAATGTCTTCCCCCGTCCACAGAGAAGATTCTGCAGTTACAATTCCCAATCCCAGTCAGTTCACTGTGCAGTAAGAATATGACTTATTCATTCTGATTTTACAGAAAACGTTCCAGAGTCATTTCCCCCTATTGTCATAACCTTTTAGAAATGTTTCTCCACACTTGGCTAATAGTACAGAAAGTGAGCTTCAATCTCAGACAAGAAGATGTTCTAAGTGCCAAAGTCTTTTTAAATTTGGACAGCAATAAACAAATGTGCTAAATCAATTCAGTCATGTCCAACTCTGTGCAACCCTAAGAACTGTAGCCCACCAGGTTCCTCTGTTCATGGGATTCTCCAGGCAAGAATACTGGAGTGGGTTGCCATTCCCTCCTCCAGGGAATCTTCCTGACCCAGGGATCAAACCTACATCTCTTATGTCTACTGCATTGGTAGGTGGGCTCTTTACCACCAGTGTCACCTGGGAAGCCCAAATAAACACAAATAAGGAAATAAATAAAGTAACTGGTACTATGAGTTGCGATAAGAGCAAATTGCATCTCAGCCAGCATGAACTCAGGCATTTGCGGTCAGTGACCCGAGTTCTTAGTCAACAGAAACACTTTGTACCAGCATGTGCTCAGGCCAGCTCAGTCCACTCACTCTTTCTGAGGACAATTCAGTCAGAGAGCAAACCCCGGGGCTCTGGGTGCCGCTTCACTAGAAACATGCCTTGGCTTGAGACCAATGAATGTGCTCGTCAAAGCCTACAAAGACTGAAAAAGGAAAGAACTGTCTTTGCTCTGGGGCCCAACTTCCCTTCCCTCTCCAAAGTCCCTGTGTTCCCCTTCTGCTCACCAGCAAACTACCCCATACCCTGAGGCACTTCTTTCTTCTGTGAACTGTCCTCCCCCCTTTCTTAAAGTGACTGTTTCCTGAGAACACCACTCCCCGCAGTCCCCTAGATGTCAGTGCACATTCTCTTCTTTTCCACACTCATCCCATCTGACTTCAGGCTTTCCATGAAGGTTGACTCCGAAATGTGCCTACTGGTAGGATAAATAAATATTCTGCATTATTGACTACAGCTCTTTATAGTAGAGTGGATGGTTGTATGGAGCAATGATGACAAAGCTACTTGCCACTGCCCTTACCCATGTCTGTTTAGAGAGAGAACACTTGTTCCTGATCAGTCTGTCCATCACGATTCCATGAACCAAAACAGAGGTAGGGCAGGTGATGACGGGAATCGCAGGCACATGAGCAGCATATGCAGGACAGCCTGCAAGCCCAGCCCCCACCTATCACAGGGTCAGTAATGCTGCTGCCTTGGCCACCTCCTGTTTCCAAAACAGAAAGCTGCACACAGGCTCCTCATGATGCCGTGATCTGTTGCCCTCTGACTTTTGTACTCTGACCTCCAGTTGCCTTTTGTGTGCAATCACAAGACCAAACTGTCTGAAAAGATACTTTCCCTTTCTTTGCCCTTGATGCACACCTTCATGGTTTTGCACAGGACTCCTCTTCCCACTCTCCCTGTTGACTGTTTTGTCTTCTCCTGTCTGAGGAACACAGATTGACTCCCACTGCCTTGTTATGTGTCTCCAGGTAGAGGACTGAGTTCATCTTTTCAGGCCTCGGAATCCCATCCACCTGTGATAGGAGCATCTATGAAATCTTCCCTGTCCTTAATACCAGAGTGTCTGTTATCTGGCTGTGGTGTGCTAAGCCACTTCAATTGTGTCCAACCCTTTGCAACCCTGTGGACTGTAGCCCACCAGGATCCTCTGTCCATGGGATTCTCCAGGCAAGAATACTGGAGTGGGTTGCGGTGCCCTCCTCCAGGGGATCTTCCTGACCCAGGGATCCAACTGTGTCTTATGTCTCCTGCATTGGCAAGCGGGTTCTTTCCCACTAGAGCCACCTGGGAAGCCCTGCATACTATCTAGTAGGCACCCAAGGGGTAAGTAATTGGGCAAGATACTGAATGCATCAATAAATCAGTCTTTTCAGTTGTGGAAGAAACAGACACAAAATACAGTATACTAACACATATATATGGAATTTAGAAAGATGGTAATGATAACCCTGTATGCAAGACAGCAAAAGAGACACAGATGTATAGAACAGTCTTTTGGACTCTGTGGGAGAGGGAGAGGGTGGGATAATTTGGGAGAATGGCATTGAAACATGTACATTATCATATGTGAAACGAATTGCCAGTCCAGGTTCAATGCATGATACAGGATGCTCAGGGCTGGTGCACTGGGATGACCCAGAGGGATGGTATGGGGAGGGAGGTGGGAGGGGGGTTCAGGATGGGGAACACATGTACACCTGTGATGGATTCATGTCAATGTATAGCAAAACCAATACCATATTGTAAAGTAATTAGCTTCCAATTAAAATAAATAAATTTATATTTTTAAAAAAGAGTACAGTTCCATAAATTTTGACAACTGTATACACCCATGTAAGTACCAGCTCAACATTTGTTGCCCAGCTCAACGTTTCTTCTACCTAGGAAGTTCTCATGGCTCTGCCCATTCGACACACACCCCATCCCCTCTCCAGCAGTAACCATCACTCTGAGCTGTCAATCAATTCATTTACCTATTCTGAACCTTCACACAATGGACTTATATAGGGCACCCTCTTTTTTGTTTGGCCTCCTTCATTTAGAGATTCATCTTTTTTCTATTGCATGTATCAGTAGCTTATTCTTTTTCTTTTTAACTTTGTGTTGTGTTCCATGCAGTGAATTAGTTTATCTGTTCTCCTATTAATGGATGAGTTCTTTTCAGTTTTTAATGAATAAAACTCTGTGAATATTTTGAACAAGTTTTCTTGAAGATACATATTCTTTTCTCCTAAGAATACACCTTGGAGTCAGTTGCTGTTTGCCAGGATATACACGTGCTGAATTTTGCTGGAAACTGCCAGAGAGTTTTCCAAATTGGATCTAGTATGTTCAGATTCCCCATGTGAGAGATCTGTTTTCCACTCTCACCAGCACTTGGTACCAAAGACTGCTTGCTTTATTCTAGCTGCACCGGTAGGCCTGTAATGGGAACCACTAGGGCTTCATTTGTCTTTCCCTGATGAATAAAAATGATGAGCACCTGTTATTATGTTTGTTGTCCATTTGGACAAATGACTAAGTCTGTTTTTTGCCCATTTTATAATTGGATTTTTGTCTTTCATTTATGGAAACATGAAAGTGTCTTGTCTGTTCTGGCTATGACCCCTTGTCAAATACATAGCATAGTGGATTGAACTTCCCCTTTGGGGAGCAGCCACAGAAAGGTGGAGGTGGGTGAACTTTACCTCCCTCCAAGGCATGAGTATGGTCCTAAAGCTGCAAGGAGAAAAAGGACATTGCCCCCTCTGTCTCACTTGCCCCCATTTTCATCCACTCTATGGTCATCCTGGCACAGGCCTGGTATGGGGACAAGCTACCTGTGGGGAGCCTGTGTGAGGCTGGGGTCTCTACTTTGTCCCAGATGGCCGGCTTCACCCATTGTCCTGGTTGCAAGTGGAGTCAAAACAGGTTTATTCCCCAAAGCAGCCTTAGTCCTTCCCCAAAGCAGATTTTAAGCAATCATACTGATCACTGATGATGGTGGTGGTGGTTTAGTCACTGGTTTAGCCAGTCAGCTGTGTCTGGCTCTTGCAACCTCATGGACTGTAGCCCACCAGGCTCCTCTGTCACAGGATTTCCCAGGCAATAAAACTGGAGTGGGTAGCCATTTCCTTCTTCAGGGGATCTTCCCCACCCAGGAATTTAAGCCTGGTCTCCTGCATTGCAGGTGGATTCTTTACTGAATGAGCCACCAGGCAAGTCCTAGATACTTGGTGGGAAAACTGGCAGTTTATTCAGAAGAGCTATAGAGAAATGGCTCACATTCAGACTCCTTCTAGAAGTCCTTAGCCCCCAGAACAGGAGCAGGGGAGCCCAGCCTTTATCAAACTTAGCTTTTGAACATCTTCAGCACAGTGAAAGTCAACACAGTGAATAGTAGGGGTGAAGGATTTGGGGGCAGGGGATAAGCAGGCCCAGTCCCAAACATCAGTTCCCCAGGTCACCACCCATGGGTTCTGGGACCACCTATTTTCTCCAAGCCCTCATTTTCTTCTCTACGTAAGGTAAGTCATAGCCATAGTATTAGTCACTCAATCGTGTCTGACTCTTTGTGACGCCATGGATTGTAGTCCACCAAGCTCCTCTGTCCATGGGATTCTCCAGGCAAGAATACCGGAGTGGATTGCCATTCCCTTCTTCAGGCATCCTCCTGACCCAGAGATCAAATTTGGGTCTCCTGCATTGCAGGAAGATTCTTTACCATCTGAGCCACCAGGGAAGCCCAGGGGAACAATAACTATGCCTAGTGATGAAGTCGTTGGGACACTTCCATGAAATTAACAAGGTCCTATGTGTATCAGGCATCTTGATATAGAAGCAGAAGGGCCATTCTGCTGCTTCTCCTGGTTCATGCAGGTGTGGTCTCTCTCCATCAGCTCTCAGCAGAGTTCTCATCTGAGCTGAGTGAAGGTGGTGCCAGCCTGAACCCATGGTCACTCCAGCTGTAAATTCTCAAAACAACAGCAGCCTCCACACCCTGAGCCCTCTCCTCTGACCCTAGGACCACATGGAACTCACTGCCCCTTACCCTGACCATAGACTTCTTGGGACTGACAGATTTTGAGCACTGCCTTTGCATTGCTGGATAGAGTGGCAGACAGGACAGTTGCTGTGATATGGTGGTTTATAATAAGAAATACATATCTTTGTCTTCATCTTTGTTTCTGGTACAGAGCTTCTCATATCCTAGGATTTCCAAAACGATGAAAGCATAAAGGTGTCTTTTGTTATGTTGTCCAATGAGGTTGTGTTTTGGACCTCACTTAAGGAGTGTGATGGTCACCAGAGGAACCTGATAAGAGCTGAAGATGAATATTCCCACCTGAGGGCTGGGACACAAATGAGTCCCTGGTCTGAAGTGGAGCAGGGAGATGGGTGTTCCTGGGAGGGGTGGACAGTGGTTGGAGGACCAGTCAGCAGGGCCAGACTTCAGAGTTTGGATTTTATACTAAGTGTGAGGTTGAGCAGGAGAGGGCTTGGAGAAAGGCGAGGCCTCCCAGGCTTCAGAGTGGACTTAGGAGGACTGGGAGGAGTCATTGCAGGGGTTAGGGGGTCAAGAGGAAGACATGGTGTTAGGGTGATTGATTGGGGTCTCACAGCAACGATAGCCACAGCACCTCTACAGCAGCGACAAGGTTCACTTGCCATCCACACCCTGTCTATTGCCATCAGCAGGCGAGCCACCCTGTATCCTCTGTTCTCTAGGGCATAGTTGACAGCAGCTAGAATCTGGAACATGCCCGGTCACCAGGCAAGGGGTCCACTCTCTTATTCCCTGGACACTGGCTAGAGCCAATGGTCCCACCACCCTGATGCACAGGAGGTCCCAGGGAGTGGAACTGAATTCAAGCAATCCAGGAGTCAGTGCTGAAGCTAGAAGTAGGGGGAGTTGAGGTCCCCAGTGAAGGCAGAGGGACAGCATCAGCTGGGTCTGGAGTCAAGCACTGGACTCTGAGACACAAATGTGGGTGTCCGGGAGGTTTGTGCTACCTTCCTAGTCAGGCACTCGTAGATCCACACACAGGCAGAAAGCACTCAAATTTGGCAGGTGTGACTGCCATGTGACACACCACTGCATCCCAGGAACACCGGGCTGGTAAAGAACCCTCGCTCAGCAGGTCAGGCAGTAGTCTTTGTGTGTGATCATCCCCATTCAAATGAGACTCCTTTAGCAAAAGCAGCTTTGCCCGGGATCATGGACCCTGAGCAGGTTTCACCAGCTCCCTGGAGGTACCTGCTGACTCTGCCAACACTGTGCTCCTCCCGGTGGTTTCAAGCCACTTGAAGTGAACCATGGTTTCCCTCTGAAGACACTGTTTTTAAATTGTAGTTTAATGAAGTCATGACCCTTTCTAGCTGGAGACCCACCCTTGCTTGATTCTCTGAGAACTTCTGTGGGCTAAATTTTCAGAAGAGGAGACTTGGCCCCAAATTCTATTGTTTCAGAAAAACTGTGACTTCCTTTGCCTGCTTGGAAATCAGCAACAAGCCCATTGGAACTTCTGATGTCTTCTGTGATTCCCTGAACCTGCCTTCAGACAGCTCTCCTGTCTACAGAGCTACAGCATGCAGAGTGAGCATTTCCAGGGGAGCCCCACGGTCATCCTTTGAAAAGCATTTCTGTTGAAGCTGTGTGTTGGGATGGAGGTAGCAGGTGGGGAGTGCAGAGCATGACTTGATGAATTTTCACAAAACTGGACACACTTGTGAAGCCAGCATCAGCTAAAAAACTCAACATTCAGAGCCCCTACCCCCCACCCACTGCCTGCTCCCTTCGAGGCACCAAGCCCAGAATAACAGCTCTCCTGACTTTGAACAGCATGGATCAGCTTTGCCTGTTTTGTAGTTTATATAAATAGACTCATACAGTATGTGCTCTTTCCTATCTGGCTTCCAAGAATTACCTTTCAATGCCATCTGTTGTCGTTTCATTTTTTTTTTTTAAACTTTACATAATTGTATTAGTTTTGCCAAACATCAAAATCTTAAAGCAACCCAAACCTTGATTCAGAGTGGCTGTGTGTAACAGTCTTGCTGTCCAGGTACTCAGGCTCTGGGGGTACAACCTGTAACCTCATACCCTGGATTGCAGTCTATCGCTTCTCAGAGTAGTGTCCTGGGGTGACACTCTTGCTCCCTTACAGGCAAATTGGGGCAGATTCTCAGAGCCAGCATGGCTTAACCATTGTTTCAAGACCCTAACCTGAGGTGAGACCTTAGAGCACTGTGGGAGTTGGAACCCAGAGAGGAAGAAGTGTGAATTTAAATGGACCATGACCAGAACCCCAATAGCTCCCTGAACGCCAAGTTTAGAACAACCTGGAGCCCCAAACTGATGAAGACTCGCTCTTCACTCCCTCTTCCCAGCTCAATCCAGTTCCCTCCTGCACAGTCACCACACTCTTGCTCTGTCCCTTTTCCCTCCTGACTCCCTTCACCTCCCTCCACTCTTAGTGACCTCCCACTCTGGCCTCGCTGCCAGAAGCCCTACATACAGGCTACCCCACTCCAGACCTGTCCATCTCTGGTCCCTTCTTCACAGTGTGCCCAGATAGTTTCCTTTTTAGGATGAACATGTGTAAAATACATAATTAAATTCACTAATTAAAGAGGGAACCAATAAGATGACAAAGCTTGTTCAAAGAGCATTGAAAGGACTGAGATTTTAAGGAGTGTTAGTTGTTCAGTTGTCTCCCACTCTTTGGGACCCCATAGACTGCAGCTAACCAGGCTCCTCAGTCCATGGAATTCTCCAGGCAAGACTACTGGAGTGGGTTCCCTTCCCTAGGGGATCTAAGTTTTTAAGTTAGAGACAAATCAGGTAGATATACCACAGGGTAATAAAACAGAAACTATCTCTCCTTCTAGGTGGAAATCATTTGAATCTCTACCAGCAATTATCTACAAGTTAACATGTATTTCAGTATTCGAGCTCTTCATTAATAAGAGCAAACAATAAAGTCAGACAATTGGCTTGTCTTCTAGAGAAGTGCTATCTGATAGTATGCAACATGAGTCAGGTGTGTAATATAAGTTTTTCTAGTAGCCACACTGAAAATTAAAAACAAATAGATGAAACTAATTTTGAGAGTATATTTTATTTAATCCAATACATTTAAGATACAGTCAGTTTGACACGTGGCATTAGACACATATCAAGGGCTCAACAGCCACGTGTTGATAGCACAGTTCTAGTGTGGATCACAGCAAACTGTGAAGAGATGGGACTACTACATCACATTATCTGGCTCCTGAGAAACCTGTATATGGTTAAGAAGTAACAGTTAGAATGTTACATGGAACAACTGGGTTACTCCATGATTCAAAATTGGGAAAGGAGTACAAAAAGTCTGTATATTGTTACCCTGCTCATTTAACTTATATGCAGAATGTATCATGTGAAATTCTGGGCTAGATGAAACACAGGCAGGAATCAAGATTGCTGGGAGAAATATCAACAACCTCAGACAAGCAAATGATACCGCTCTAATGGCATAAAGGGAAGAGGAACTAAAGAGCCTCTTGATGAAGGTTAAAAAGGAGAGTGAAAAAGCAAGCTTGAAACTCAACATTAAAAAACTAAGATCATCATCCCATCATTTGGCAAATGCAAAGAGAAAAAGTGGAAGCATATATATTTTATTTTCTTAGGCTCCAAAATCACTGCAGATGGTGACGGCAGCTATGAAATTAAAAGATCTATGACAAAGCTAGACAGTGTATTTAAAAGCAGAGATATCACTTTGCTGACAAAGGTCCATATAGTCAAAGCTATGGTTTTTCTAGTAGTCATGTAGGGATGTGAGAGTTGGACTATAAAGAAGGCTGAGTATGGAAGAATTGATGTTTTCAAACTGTGGTGCTGGAGAAGACTCTTGAGAATCCCTTGGACTTCAAGGAGATCAAACCAGTCAATCCTAAAGGAAATCAACCCTGAATATTCATTGGAAGGACTGATGCTCAAGCTGAAGCTCCAATACTTTGGCCACCTGATGCAAAGAGCCAACTCACTGGAAAAGACCCTGATGCTGGGAAAGACTGAAGGCAAAAGGAGAAGGGGGCAGCAGAGGATGAGATGGTTAGATAGCATCACTGACTCAGTGGACATGAATTTGAGCAAACTCTGGCAGATCATGGAAGACAGAGGAGCCTGATGTGCTGCAGTCTATTAGGGTCACAAAGAGTCAGATACAACTTAGAGACTGGCAATAATAACAAAAGAGAAATAATAATCTTCTTTAGGTCAATTAAACAAAGCTTCAGCATGACACTGAAGGAAAATACAGTCATGCTCTTGGCCTTATCTAAATTTTGGATAATTTTTCCTAACATACCTATTTAGGTCCCTGTGATCCGGTTGGCCAGGGTACAGGAAAGATGAGTCCACACAGTGGCCCTAAAAGGCAGCCATATAGCCGTCCAGTTCCACAAATGGTCTTGGATAGGTTATGGGGTCCATGAGAGCCCAAAATTTTGTAGGTAGAATGGATGGATCAGAAAAGACTGCACAAAGGATGAGTGGGTTTCACTCCAAGCAAAGGGAAGAGTGTAACCAAAGCAGGATAGTGTACAAGGTCAAAGAACTCCTGCTCGGCTGTGTGGGCAGGATGGGCAGGGACTGAGCCTCAAAGTTAGGCTGGGACCAGATAGTCAAGAACCAGATTTTTTTAAGACAAAAATCTTACCATGCTACTTTAAGGGTTCTCCTGGCCCTTAGCTGTGACCTCACCATCTTTAAATGACTAGGTCATCGCAGCCTCTGTGTGTGTCTCCTGCTTCTTCCCCTCCCAGAACCCCCTCATACTCTACCTTCGGCTGAACTGGACTCCTCAGTCCTCACCACGGGCCTTGGAGAAACCATTCCTCTGCCCAGCCTAGCCTCTCCTCCCTCAGGTCCTCCCTGGGAAACTCCCTGCCCATCTCACCAGCCTCTAGAAGGATGTTCCCACAGCATCTTGGGAGCCCAGAGTTCATTATGAGGTCCTATACCTGCTAGTCTCACAGACTGGCTACTCTAATGGACCACATACTCTGTCGGGGCAGGAATCGGCTCATGGCCTTTTTCTCCAAGAGAATTTCTGATGTATTTTAGACAGGAAAGAAACATTGCTTAAATGAATGACTGAATGAACTACAGTAATGCATTGTGGTAGATTAGTACCAGTCTATGCCCAATCAGTCAGACCTAACTTCACAGGCCCTCTGCCTACAGAGGAGTCCGTAATACGTACCTAATTGCACCAAAAGTTATAAGACTGAAATCAGGGCTTCAGTAACAGAAAATGAAGTAGTCTTGAGATACCTGCTGGTTCCCAAGAGGCAGAGAGATCCTGGGTGCAGAGATACATAGAGGAAGATTTGTTTCATGACTTCCAAGATGAACATCCACTCTGCATCTCTGGGCACCCTTCCTGGGCAGTGGTACCATAGACAAACAAAGAAAGGAAATCACGTGGGATGACTCCCAGGGACAGGAAGTGTGTATAAAAATAGCTCCGAGGGGGTTAACTGCCCCTATTTTGTGCAGCAGGTGGGGGGTGAACCCAGAAAGCCTACAGGGAAGAAAGGACAAGAACAGATGGGCATTTCTACAGTGGCATATTTTTGACCAATGGTAGGTGTCTGGCCCTCACCCTTTCCTAAGAGTTCCTCTCATTTTCTCCAGTTTTCTCCATCCCAGGAAGCAAGACTTAACAGCCAGACGTGGTGACACCTAAGCCTTGCTTCTACCCAGCTCTTTTTTCCCCAGGGAGGGCAAGAAAGAAGTGACTATTTCAGCAAATAAACCAACATCATAAGTCAGGAAAGTGTTGCAAATTCATGAGCAAATTCAGAGATCACTCATCCCAGAGGAGCATTGCAGAAATCACACACATGCAGCGGAAGGCTGAGCACTGACTAACTTCTGTGCTAAGGCTGCTCTCCTCCCTTCTCCAACCCTACTCAGTTTGACCCTTGCTGGCATGAGAGACCTGGATGTAATGAATCAGTCGCTTTTGTAGACAACAATCTTGGAGTCTATGCTTGTGATCAAAGCTTGCCTGTTGACCTCACCAGTACAACAAATTTCCTTAAGATCGGAAGCCTGGAGTTTATGGCAACCCCTGATCTCCTTTCCCCAGACTCACTTCCATAAACACCAAGGCCCCCAGGCCCCTGCCCTTACTGCCTATACAAACACTTGGCAAATGGTTTTGTCTTTCCTGGGAGTCTTCACCCCTTGAGTGAAAAAGCTGGGAAACATTCCAAAGGGTTGGCCTGTGTCACTGGGGCACCTTTTTTTCTTGGCTGGATTTGCATTTTCAGAGCCTTAGAGTTTTGGCCTGGCGACCCTCCAGGGTGGCGGTCACAATAATGTAGACCTGTCAGAGACATCTACACAGCCCAGCCACTCTCATCAGTGGTGACATGTGAGAGGAGAAGAGCACCCACACTTTGGCCTCATCTCTCAAGGAATGGCCCCAAAGGATACTCAGGAGCAACAGTCTAATGGTGCAGGAGTCAGAGACAAGTTCTGGGAAGCTGTCATTCTAGCTTACACCCCTGTTCACTGTGCAAACAGGAAATGCCAGTTAAGGACAAGGCAGGAAGACTGCATGGCCTGCAAGGGAAGACTGGCACCAAGCCCAGTCCCCTACACTGAGTGCCACGATGCTATGCTGCTTTGTGCTCAGCTTGGTCAAGTTGGAGGGTTATGTCTCAGATTACCCTTCCCTGCATGGTTTGGAGGAGAAGGCAATGGCAACCCACTCCAGTACTCTTGCCTGGAAAATCCCATGGATGGAGGAGCCTGGTAGGCTGCAGTCCATGGGGTCGCTAGGAGTTGGGCACGACTGAGCGACTTTACTTTCACTTTTCACTTTCATGCATTGGAGAAGGAAATGGAAACCCACTCCAATATTCTTGTCTGGAGAATCCCAGGGACAGAGGAGCCTAGTGGACTGCCGTCTATGGGGTCACACAGAGTTGGACACGACTGAAGTGACTTAGCAGCAGCATGGTTTGGAGTGAACTGGCCACAAGTGTTCCTTGGTCTGATATCTGGGAAGCCAAGGGCAGCATACAACTCTGGTAGACAGATGGAGAAAATTCTTACCTTCCGTGGGTCTGTATCTGGCAGCCCCAGTGGACTACCAGATATCCACTGCTCCAGCATGGTGGCTACACAGAAGCAGATGCTTCCATGACCTCCCCACCAGTGCACCTCTGTGGACACACCCAGAGTTCTCTGCAAGCTCAGATGTGGCCAGAAGTTTGAGAGGTCTAACTGGTGATCTCCTGAGCTTCTTCTCCACTGTGAGTCCAGGTCCTATGAGCAGCCTTTATGCATAGTTCTATGGTTCCTTTTTCCCCAGAGTGAGCTCCAGTCACCAGGAATACTTTCTGAGCACGGTCCACTTCTCTCCAATGAGAGCTCCAGTTCCTACATATATGATTTGCTTCAGGCTAAACTTCTTATAGTGCACCTTGATGAAACAGACCCTCACCGATGGTTGGAGATGCGCAAGTGGGAACTTTGGGGAATTGTCTGGGCTATCTTGAATCTGCCCTGCAGAGTGGGCATGCTCCACCACCTGCCAGTGCTCACTCTGGTCCACTTCTCCCAAAGCTCACTTTCCAAACCTCAGGCTTTTTGCAGGGGTGGCTCTCTGAACTTAGGCTTCTCTTGCCCAGGCACTTGTGGGGCCCACACTCTCACACTGACAAATCTCTGCTCAAACACAGCTGACTAGGGCTGGACCAAAAGTGTCCATGAAAGCTGAAGATCAGTGGAAGTCGAGGGTGGGCACAGAGCTGCCCACATCACTATCAGTCCAGAAGCCCTGAACGTTCTACCCTGCCCATAGGCTGTACCCATTCCTTCTGTCAGCTCCTTTCTGGAACCCCATGTCCTGTGTATTCCCTCTAACCTGCTAGAGTAGCCAACCCCCACAGACTCTACAGCCTTTAAGAATGTTTTGTGTTATTATTTTCACTAAATAGGCTTGAATTTGGAAAATCTGAATGTTCCAAAAGTCTGGGATTTATTTTATTTGATACAACATGGTCTGCACACAAGAACTCTACACACGAGTGCTCTGAAAGGCCATTCAAAGAAATTGTTCACTTTGCCTAAAGTTCCATCATTTAATGTTGTTCTTAGGCTCTGCCCCATCCTTAGCCTTCCCATCCCAGACTGCAGAGTTACTCTGATAAGAGCAAAGTGCATTGGCCACTAGGTGTCTCGGAAAAGGAGGAAAGGTGGCCAGGATCTGGAATCCCCAAACCCTTAAGGAGCCAGAACACAGAAAACATAGGAAAGTGCACTCATTGCTGGTAGACGAGGTATCAGGATTCCTTACTGACCCCTCACCTGGTTGGCTGCAATGATGGCTCTGGACCTGCTCGATTCCTCCAGCCTGAGCATGAGCATCCAGTCTTGCTACTCCAACCAATAAAAGGTTGTTGCTGAACCACAAAATATGCTGGGATTCTTGGCCTTCGTAGGAGAAAAATTCAGTCCAGGGCCAGTGACTTGATTGTTCAGAGCTTTTGTGTAATAAAGTTTCATCAAAGTATAAAAGAGATAGAGAAAGTTTCTGATACAGACATCAGAAGTGGGCAGAAAGAGCACCCCCCTGCTAGTCTTTAGCTGGATGTTATATAGCTACTAGCAAGCTGTTCGGAGAAGGCAATGGCACCCCACTCCAGTACTTTTGCCTAGAAAATCCCATGGACAGAGCGGCCTGGTAGGCTGCAGTCCATGGGGTTGCTAAAGTCTGACACAACTGAGCGACTTCACTTTCACTTTTCACTTTCTTGCATTGGAGAAGGAAATGGCAACCCACTCCAGTGTTCTTGCCTGGAGAATCCCAGAGATGGGAAGCCTGGTGGGCTGCCGTCTATGGGGTCACACAGAGTCGGACATGACTAAAGCGACACAGCAGCAGCAGCAGCAGCATGCTGTTAATTATAGAAAGGAGATGTATCAAAACTCAGAGTGGCACCAGGCCCTCATCCACAACATGCGTTTTGAGATAACATTGGCACCAGATGAGTCATCCCAGGATAAAACAGTTGACATGAATCTTGAAGAAAGGCAGGTTTCCGAGTAAATATATAGTTTCATGAACATAGATTAGGAGAACAATGTATGAGTAAAATATACAGGTTTGTCAAGTCCTTTCTGAGTCTTAGGCAGAACCTACTTAAAGACAGACTCTAAGATAAATACATAGTTCATTAACATAGCTTAAGACAAACATTTCCATAAGAAAAACGCATTAGTTAGCTCAAGATTTAAGTAAAGTTAAGTTCAGGTAGAACCAGGTGTCCTCATGGCAACACAGAATTTTAAAAGAAACCTCTTTTTAAATTTGCATGTTCAGAAGTTCAGTTGTGTTCCACTGTTTGTGACCCCATGTACTGCACCACAACAAGCTTCCCTGTGCATCATCAATTCCCGGAGCTTACTCAAACTCATGTCCATTGAGCTGGTGATGCCATCCAACCATCTCATCCTCTGTCATCCCCTTCTCCTCTAGCCTTCAATCGTTCCCAGCATCAGGGTCCTTTCAAATGAGTCAGTTCTTCGCATCAGGTGGCCAAAGTATTGGAGTTTCAGCTTCAACATCAGTCCTTCCAATAAATATTCAGGACTGATTTCCTTTAGGATGAACTAGTTGGATCTCCTTGCAGTCCAAGGGACTCTCAAAAGTCTCCTCCAACACCACAGTTCAAAAACCAATTCTTCAATGCTCAGCTTTCTTTATAGTCCAACTCTCACATCCATACATGACTACTGGAAAAAACATAGCCTTGACTAGACCGACCTTTGTTGACAATGTCTCTGCTTTTTAATATGCTGTCTAGGTTGGTCATAACTTTCCTTCCAAGGAGTAAATGTCTTTTAATTTCATGGCTGCGGTCACCATCTGCAGTGATTTAGGAGCCCCAAAAAATAAAGTCTCTGACTGTTTCCCCATCTATTTGCCATGAAGTGATGGGACCAGATGCCATCATCTTCTTTCTCTGAATGTTGAGTTTTAAGCCAACTTTTTCACTCTCCTCTTTCACTTGCATCAAAAGGCTCTTTAGTTCTTCTTTACTTTCTGCCATAAGGGTGGTGTTATCTGCATATCTAAGGTTATTGATATTTCTCCCAGCCATCTTGATTCCAGCTTGTGCTTTATCCAGCATTTCTCATGATGTACTCTGCATATAAGTTAAATAAGCACAGTGACAATATACAGCCTTGACGTACTCCTTTTCCTATTTGGAACCAGTCTGTTGTTCCAAGTCCAGTTGCATTTCTCAGGAGGCAGGTCAGGTGGTCTGGTATTTCTTCTCTTGAAGAATTTTCCACAGTTTGTTGTGATCCACACAGTCAAAGACTTTGGCATAGTTAATAAAGCAGAAGTACATGTTTTTTTGGAACTCTCTTGCTTTTTGATGATCCAACGAATGTTGTCAATTTGATCTCTGGTTCCTCTGCCTTTTCTAAATCCAGCTTGAACATCTGGAATTTCACAGTTCATGTACTATTGAAGCCTGGCTTGGAGAATTTAGAGCATTACTTTAATAGCGTGTGAGATGAGTGCAATTGTGTGGTAGTTTGAGCATTCTTTGTCATTGCCTTTCCTTGGGATTGTAATGAAAACTGACCTTTTCCAGTCCTGTGGCCACTGCTGAGTTTTCCAAATTTGCTGGCATATTGAGTGCCGCACTTTCACAGCATCATCTTTTGGATTTGAAACAGCTGAACTGGAATTCTATCACCTCTACTAGCTTTGTTTGTGGTGATGCTTCCTAAGGCCCACTTGACTTCACATTCCAGGATGTCTGGCTCTAGGTGACTGCTCACACCATCATGGTTATTTGGGTCATTAAGATCTTTTTTTTTTTTTTTGTATAGTTCTTCTCTGTATTCTTGCCACCTCTTCTTGATATATTCTGCTTCTGTTAGGTCCATACCATTTCTGTCCTTTATTGGGCTCATCTTTGCATGAAATGTTGTCTTGATGTCTCTAATTTTCTTGAAGAGATCACTAGTCTTTCCCATTCTATTGTTTTCCTCTATTTCTTGGCACTAATCACTGAAGAAGGCTTTCTTATCTCTTCTTGCTCTTCTTTGGAACTCTGCATTCAAATGGGTATAATCTTTCCTTTTCTCCCTTGCCTTTAGGTTCTCTTCTTTTCATAGCTATTTGTAAGGCCTCCTCAGTCAACCATTTTGCCTTTTTGCACTTCTTTTTCTTCGGGATGGTCTTGATCCCTGCCTCCTGTACAATGTCACAAACCTCATCCATAGTTCATCAGGCACTCTGTCTATCACATCTAATCCCTTGAATCTATTTCTCACTTCTACTGTATAATCGTAAGGGATTTGACTTAGGTCATACCTGAATGGTCTAATGGTTTTCCCTACTTTCTTCAATTTAAGTCTGAATTTGGCAATAAGGAGTTCATAATCTGAGCCACAGTCAGCTTCCCGTCTTGTTTTTGCTGACTGTATAGAGCTTCTCCATCTTTAGCTGCAAAGAATATAATCAATCTGATTTCAGTATTGACCATCTGGTGATGTCCATGTGTAGAGTCTTCTCTTGCATTGTTGGAAGAGGGATTTTGCTATGACTCAGCTTTCTTTATAGTCCAACTCTCACATTCATACATGACTACTGGAAGGAGGACAGAAACAGAACCTTGTGCACACCAGGACCCAGGAGAAAGAAGCAGGGACCCCACAAGAGACAAGGACCCCACAAGTGCCCAGAAGAGGTGTGGGTTGGTGGTGGCCTGCTGCAGGGTTGGGGGCACTGAGTGTAGCAGTGCTTGCATGGGACCTTTTGAAGGAGGTTGCCATTATCTTTATTACCTCCACCATAGTTTGAGTGAGTGAGAGAGTGAGTGAGTGAAGTTACTCAGTCGTGTCCGACTCTTTGCGACCCCATGGACTGTAGCCTACCAGGCTCCTCTGTCCATGGGATTTTCCAGGCAATAGTCCTGGAGTGGATTGCCATTTCCTTCTCCAGGGGATCTTCCCAACCCAGGGATCAAACCTGGGTCTCCCACATTGTAGACAGACGCTTTACCATATGAGCCACCAGGGAAGTCAAAGGAAAGGGGAGACAAAAAACCTACAGCACCCAGTATTCCCAGGTGGTCTCCCATCCAAGTCCTAAGCAGGCCCGACCCTGCTTAGCTTCCCAGATCAGAGGAGACGGGGCACATTCAGGGTGCTATAGCTGTAAATAACAAGGAGGGGAACACAGCCCTACCCATCAATAGAAAATTGGATTAAAGATTTACTGAGCATGGCCCCGCCCATCAGAACAAGACCCAGTTTTCCCTTCAGTCAGTCTCTCCTATCAGGAAGCTTCCATAAGCCTCTTATCCTTCTCCATCAGAGGGCAGACAGACTGAAAACCACAATCACAGAAAACTAACTAATCTGATCATGGACTTTGAAACTTTCACATGGACCATGAAAGTGAAAGTGAAAGTGAAAGTGAAGTTGCTTAGTCGTGTCCGACTCTTTGCGACCCCATGGACACCAGGCTCCTCCGTCCATGGGATTTTCTAGGCAAGAGTACTAGAGTGGGTTGCCTTTTCCTTCTCCAGGGAACTTCCTGACCCAGGGATCAAACCCAGGTCTCCCACATTGTAGACAGACGCTTTACCATCTGAGCAATCTGATCACATGGACCATAGCCTTGTCTAACTCAATGAAACTATGAGCCATGTGGTATAGGGCTGCCCAAGAAGGACAGGTCATGGTGGAGAGTTCTGACAAAACGTGGTCCACTGGAGAAGGGAATGGCAAACCACTTCAGTATTCTTGCCTTGGGAACCCCATGAACAACAGTTGTTGAATTTGTATGGAGAAGGTAAAAAAATAGAACACTAGTAGTTTATTTCCTCCTGGCACTTAAGAGAGAGATTAAAAAATGTCTGACACTTACAGCCTATTTCCTCCATTTGGAGACTCCTGGCCTTCCTGCGTGTTACCCTCTCACCAACCAGCATCAGCATTCATCTTCCATTTACTCTTTCTCCCCAAAGTGGCTCTCATGTGTGTTATGGATCTCCCCTCTTTCCAAGGCAAGTTTGGGATGGAGCAGTTCATGGGCTGGGGGCTACAGACTCGATGTTGCCATAAAGATCCCTCTCCCCTGCACTGGCATTGGCTCTGCTCCTATGGGAGGAGAGTTAGAGGACATCATGATGAGAATAACAAGAAGGAGGATGTGGAAAAAGCTGTTCCAAGAAGCCCAATGTGAGCAAAATATGGGGTATAGACTCCAAGATGCACAAACATGAAGGTTGGGACTGGTGGGGGGCGGGGGGTGGCTGATGAAATTAGGAGTCTCTCCGTAGATATCGAAAATAATGGCCAAACAGTTCATGACCTGGGTTTTCTAACAGCCTGCAATCTCTTACCAATTAAGTTCCTCAGTGGAGAATGGCAGCTCTATCAGAACTAACAGAGAGCTGCTGTTTTCTTTCTCACTGTCTGACAAGGGCTCCCAGGCCTTCTGAGCCGCCCGCCCCTGCAGGGAACGGCAAAGTTGTGACTCACATCAGGAATGATCAGGGCAAGGTGTTAGAACTGTAAGCATCCTGTCACAAAAGCATTTTCAAGGAGAGGGTGACAGATGGAGTGGAATGGCCCCAAGCAACAAGAAGGGCTTCCTCCCAGTTCTGGCAGCATAAATATACAGCTCTATCGGCCTGTCTCACTAAGAAAAAGACAACACAGAATCCTGCCAGAAACCTTTTACTGTGTCTAAGCCTCTGGGAGCTGTGTGTACACATTTTTCTATTTGCCTTTCTGCTGTAAAATCATGCCTCTATTTTTAGCAAAGTACGTCCACAGAGTGAAATCAAAGTGTTCTAAGTAGCTTTTATTAAAAAAATAAAAAGGTTGGGCCTAGTGCTCAAAACACTACTACTGCTTAGAGGAAGGTATTTTCAACTTCCAAAGATTTTTTTCTGATATTTATTTCCGTGTTTTTATGTGACATACAATCCTGCTATTTCTTGATTAATCAATACTCTAGAGTATCGTGTTAACTAAGGAAGGTGAGAACTCATTCTCTCCATCACCCCCATGTGCCACCTCCCCGGGTCCTCCCCTCCCAACAGAGTTTACATTATCTACATGGGGCACAAATGTTCCCCATGCCTGGTGTGAGAGTGGCTCACTTCTCACACAATCTTTATGGGTTTTTTCCCAGAAACTAAAAATTGTCTTCTGTTTTCACTTGCTTAGTGTTCCAAGTACATCTTAGCAAAAGTTTTTAAGAATTTGAACACATGTGTTAAATACTTGAAAACTTTCCCCAGTATTCAGAGTTTTTTCTCCTAGAGACTTTTGAGACTTCCCCACTTCTCTCCTGTTTTGGGTCCTCTGTTTCAAGAATTCCATTTCATCTGGTTTTCTTCCTTATTTTACTGAAGTGCATTATCCAGTAATTTTCAAAGACAGAGTTCAGGGGAAAGATAGATAGATAGATAATAGATTATAGATACAGAGATATATGATAGGTGAACAGACTATATAGATAGATGAATATATAGATAATAGAGCCTCCCTGGTAATTCAGGTCATAAAGAATCTGCCTACAATACAGGGGACCCAGGTGCGACCTCTGGGCCAGGAACAGACTATATAGAGAGGTAAGTAGATAGGTAATTACTGGCTTTCTGGATGATGGATGGATGGATGGATAGGTTGACAATTGATTGATCAGTAGATGAGAGGTGGATGTACAGATAGATAGGTCTTGCTTTCATGTCTAAAATAGCTATATTCTACCTTCTCTCTTGACCAATAGTTAGTAATGATTTTTTCATAGCATGCTGTTTTTTTAATCTATGGATGCAATTCAATCTTTAATTTATAAGAATATTAACTCTTAGTCTTCAGTCCTCTTTTAGCTCCCTGGTAATTTTTTCTTCTGCATATTTGCTTTCTGGTTTTTCTCTCTGAGTCTCAGGCTTTGATGTGGACAATCTCTCTCCAATATCTGTGACGCTTGGCTGTCTGTTCATATCTCAAAGGAAAGCATTGAAGGGCTGGATGTGATTTGGGAAGATGGGAGCTGGACAGGGGGCTTGCACACTGATGCCGTGAGATGATCCAGATGCAACCGCGAGATAGTCATGTGCCAATACCTGGTGGGATTTTGTCTGAGAATGTCTCACCTTCTCCCCGGGTGAGCACACGTGGGCCTGGCTGCTCTCTCTGTGAAAGCAAAACCAGGAAAGGAAGCTGAGGACGCAGAGTCCTGTAGGCTGATATTCACTAGATATCAGCCTCATAGCACTCTCCAGCCCTCTGCCAGGGCTGGTGTCCCTGACATGGGGACTCTCCGTACTTTCAGCTGGAGAACTCTTCACCACATTATAAGCTGAATTGTGTGTCCCTCGAATTCATACATTGAAGTCCTAAACCCCAGCACTTCAGGATGTGACGCTATTTGGAGATAGTCTCCTTGCGAATGCAATTAGTTAAAATGGGGAATTAAGATGGGCCCCAATTCTGTATGACTAATGTTCTTATAAAAACTTGGGCACAGACATTCTCATGAGGAATATACCCTGTGAAGTTTGGAGTTATGCTGCCACAAGCCAAGGAACTACCAGCAGTTGGAGAGAGGCCTGGGACAGATTCTTCCTGTGCTTTGGGAGGGATCCTGGCCCTGCCAACACACGGTGTCATCATTTGGCCTCCTGAGTTGTGAAAAAGCACATTTCTGTTGTTCTCAGCTACCTGCTCTGTGGCCCTCTCTTATATAGCAGCCCCAGGAAACTAATACCTCCTCATTTGGGTGATGGTGGGCAGAGTAACCCCTTGCTGTACAGACTGGGAGAGGAACATGAGATGCTAGAGGCTCTCTCTGTAGATGCTCACCCCACCCCTGCTGGGGGCCGTTCCAACTCCCTCCGCCCCCAACCCCCAGCCTCTCCAGCCCCCAGCCCCTCCAGTTCTCCCAGTCCTTCCAGGCCCTCCAGTTCCCCCAGTCCCTCCAGCCCCTCCAACTCCAGCCCCTCCAGCTCCCGCAGCCCCTCCAGTCATCCAACCCCTCCAGCCCTGTGCCCCATTGCCCTTCAGACTGCTTGGCTCTTCCCAGTAGGGTGGCCAGAAAGACAACCACTTTTTGTCAGTACCCACTCAGCTGAGTCACCACAACATATGTGAGGACACTTAATCCCTGGCTTCAACCTGCTCTCTTTTTCCCTATCAGGTGATAGGGTTTCCTTTCCTGTCATTTTAGTGGAGTGAGAGGAGAGAAGGGAGGCCTGAGTATGGTCAGCTTTCTATCCTGACCGCAAGCCCCTCTGGGTCTTTGTACAGCATAGCATTCCACAGCTATTCGTGAGTAGTTCTTCTAGTTCTCTATCTGGATGGGCCAGACGTCTTCCCTGAGACTGCCAAAAGTGTTATGAATAAAAATATCACCTTCTTATAGAAGGAAAGGCAATCTCTTAACTAATAATAATAATAATACTGTGGACAACACTTTTTGGTTACTGTGGTGAATTTAACATAACCCCACAAATTCTGGGACAGTTGTACCTCCAGAACTTAGCACCTCTCTCCTCTGGACCCTGGGCTGGACTGAGTGACTCTCTTGTAAGAAAAATACGGAAAAGGAAAAACAGTCACTTAACCATTGAGAAACTTGGGAGATGCTGACTTAACCAACAGACCCAGGTGAGCATCACCAGAGAGGAAGCTATCTGAGGCCCTACATGCCCTGATGATGAGAACAGCACAGCAGCTCATGATATTCTGCATAGAAATCCCTAACTACAACCTAATCTCGGAAAAGCATCAAACTTGGTGAGTGGGGGAGAGAAATTCTACAAAATAACTGACCAGCACTCTTCAAAATTTATCAAAATTGTAAAAGATAAGGATTCACGGAGGGGTCATTGCACACTGGAGGGAACCAAAGAGACAGGACATCTTAAGGTACCCTGGGGCCCTGGATTGAGTCTCAGTGGAAAAGGGGTTCTGTGGTTTAATCAGCAGTATTTTACCAATAATCATTTCTCGGTTTGGACCAATGTTTCTAAGTTTCGACCAATGGACTCTGGTTTTGTAAGATGTTAACACAAAAGGAAACCAAGTGGACTGTATATGCAAATTTTATCCTTGCAGCTATTCTGGAAATCCAAAATTCTTTCAAAGCAAAAGTTTAGAAAAGAGAAATGAAAAGCAGAGCATGACCCTGCCCGTATCTTTCACAGTTGCTTGTCCCTGGACAGACCCAGCGTAGCCCCCTTCCTTGCTCCCTCTTCCGGCCACCCCTCCATCCCCATGGTGGGCTCCTCTTCTCTGGGATCCAGCACCCCCGACTTTCCTGCTCCTTCCAGTGCTTCCAGGCACACCCTCCATACCTTGTCATCACCTCTACACCCAGGAAAGGGATGTTTGCATACACAACCCCTGGACTTCTCACACTATACTGACCAGCCCTCAGGCCTCCACATCCCGGACACACTGCATTGTTCTCACTGCAGTCCTTCCAGCTGCCCTCTGCCCTCTGCAGTGGGAACAGTCACAGGTTAGTGTTCCTCTTGTCACCATCTTTCCCCTACAGCTCCTGCTTCAGGGTCCCAGGTATTCACTCGTCCCTGTGTTCATGGTTGTGACCGTCCTCCTCGCTGACATGTTCTCAGCATCCCCTTTATCCAGACCCCAAGCCCCATGGAAACAGGGCTGTGCCCACTCTCCGCATCCTCATTCCACCCCTACTTCCTTGCAAGACTCAGAAGAGCTCCTGGTGCATTATGGAAGACAGAAACATAGGGAATGAATGACTGGCCGGAAGAAGAGACTCACACATTCCCTCATTCTCGGTGTGCTCAGATGGGCCCTTCCTAGGAGGAAACCTCGCAGGCTTTGCTTTGGGAATCCCTTTCATGGTAAGGCTCAGGGAAGATGCTAAGAAAACAGTGGTTGGACCTCAGATGTGGGAGTGTCGGGTATGTTGGAGGAGGGAAGTTGGGGGGGTGTGTTTGTGTGTGGTGTGTGTGGTGTGGATGGTGTATGCTGTGTGTACATGTGCATATGGCATGGCAAGTGTACATTGGTATATGTGGGGTGTGGGGGTGGGGTGGTGTTTGTGTGTGATGTGTATGTGTGTGAGTGTGAGCATAGTATGGTGTGTGTGTATGCAGTATGGTATGTAAGATGTGTGTGATGTATGTGTGTGTGTGGTGTGGTGTGTAGGGTGTGCTGTGTGTGCACATGTGGCACAGTGTTTGTACACGTGATTTAGTGTGATGTGTGTGTGGTGTGACATGTAGGGTGTCTGTGGTGTGTGTGTGTGTATGTGTGTGGTGCGCTGTGTGTGCACATGTGGCACAGTGTTTGTACACGTGATTTAGTGTGATGTGTGTGTGGTGTGACATGTAGGGTGTCTGTGGTGTGTGTGTGTGTGTATGTGTACATGTGTGCACAGTGTTTGTACACGTGATCTGGTGTGATGTGCGTGTGGTGTGATATGTAGGGTGTGTGTGATGTGTGTGTGTGTATGTGTGTGGTGCGCTGTGTGTGCACATGTGGCACAGTGTTTGTACACGTGATTTAGTGTGATGTGTGTGTGGTGTGACATGTAGGGTGTCTGTGGTGTGTGTGTGTGTGTATGTGTACATGTGTGCACAGTGTTTGTACACGTGATCTGGTGTGATGTGCGTGTGGTGTGATATGTAGGGTGTGTGTGATGTGTGTGTGTGTATGTGTGTGGTGCGCTGTGTGTGCACATGTGGCACAGTGTTTGTACACGTGATTTAGTGTGATGTGTGTGTGGTGTGATATGTAGGGTGTCTGGGGTGTGTGTGTGTGTGTATGTGTACATGTGTGCACAGTGTTTGTACACGTGATTTTGTGTGATGTGTGTGTGGTGTGATACGTAGGGTGTCTGTGGTGTGATATGTAGGGTGTCTGTGGTGTGTGTGTGTGTGGTGTGTGTGTGTGCATGTGGGCACAGTGTTGGTACATGGGGTTTGGTGTGATGCATGTGTGATATGACATGTAGGGTGTCATGAGTGTGCGTGTGGCACAGTGTTTGTACGTGTGGTATGGTGTGTGGGATCTGGCAAGGTAAGGATGCAGAGCCAGGACAGTGTCCCCCAGTGTGGTTGCCTGCAGCCCCCTGGGATTCAGTCAAGGAAGAGTTAATCAGAAATTCAAGGACACTGCAGCCTCCCCACAGATCTGCAAGGAACAGGCCAGTCTGGCTTCAAGAGCAAACAGACATGGGACGAGCTTAGGCCCAGCAAACATTTCTGTCCTCACTTCTAGCTGGACTTGGGATTACCCAGCCAGGGGTGAAGTGTGCAGGTTTCGGCTGGACCGAGGGGCCTGAGAGGATAAACAGCCCGGCCATCTGCTCAGTCTGCACCAGCACTCGAAGCCCATCCCGTCGGGAGGGGAAAGAGCCGAAGACACCCAGACACAAAGCTGCAGCCTGCTCATTAGTTGAGAACCGCCTTTGTGGAATGGTCTGGAAAGTGACTACTTGGATTAATCAAAAGATAATACAGCTACTGAATGTGTTGGCCATACATCATTTATTTATTTTACTAAAAGGTAAGAAAAAGAAAATGCCAATTATGTTGAACAATATCATGATGATAATTGGATCTTTTTATCATGTGGAGGTATATTCATACCTGCAATGCCCAGAGTGTGTTATTATGGATGTCATGTCCAAAGATAAGCAACAATTCCCAGATGAATGGGAGGCAAAGAGTATAACTAAAGAGTCCTCGAAATGTCAATGCATTTGCAAGGCAGGTTTTAAAAAATGAAGTCTATTACTTGCAAATAAAATATTGCTTTGCTATTACTCCCATTAAGGCTCAGTTCTCAAGGAAAATATTTGTTTTCAGTTTAAAAAGTAAACTCCAAAAAAAGGAAGGGGAGTAGTGTTTCCATATGTGAAAGCTTTTGTATCTGGTCAGAAATAAATGTCCTTTGTTCTTCCCACTTTAACTGAAGCACCTTTTTAAAAAAAAAAAAAAAAGAGCATGAAGGATGCCAAGATGCCACATCCCTGAAGGACCCCACTTTTTCACCAGGACACATGGTTACGATCCCGAACTCTGCCTGATTGGGGAGACTGAACTCACCTTACAGTGTCTGTTGCTAGCAGTGGGGTACCACTTGCTGTGGCATTACGATGGTGGTCTTTCTGTTGACATTCAGAAGGGAATGTAAACTCCACAGACAAGGTCTGAGAACAAGAGGACACACACCGGCACCTCCAGTTTGGCCTCTTAGAGAGGCTGTTGGTTGAGGAGGAAATCAAACCCATGTATCTTCACCCCTCATCCTTGAAAACGAAGCACCTTCTGCACCCCAGCCCTGCCTTCTAAACTTAGTGACCTCAAACACCCTCTGTACTTACTTGCTTCCAAAAGCAAAGATCAGCTACAAAGGCCATGTTGTCGTTTCACTGGCCTCATGCTTTGGAAGGACTGAAAGTGCTCCATCCCCAAGCGGTATAACATTTGTTCTTAAAAGTAAGACAGAACTCCATTGGGAAGACCTGTTTCTGGGACACCACCCAGAAGGGTCTGGGAGCATGTTCGCCACATCAGCAGAGGTGCGGCCATCAGCAGGGACAACTTTGGCGAATGTAGTCTGGGTACTTTCATACTTCTTGCGTCTCATCAGGTCACAGAAGTTGTTTCACGAATGAGTGTTGGGACAGTGGAAGTTCAAATAGGAGGCTCTGGGCCATCTGTGCCCCAGGGATACTTCCACCATTCCTGGAATTTGTCTGCTCAGGCTGCCCTAACAAATACTACAAATGCAGGGCTTGAGCAACAGAAGTGTACTTCTCATAGTTCCGGAGGCTGCAAGTCCAAAATCAAGATGTGCCCAGGGTCAGTTTCTGGTGAGGGCGGTTTTTCTGGCCTGCTAATGGCTGTCTTCCAGCTGTGCACTCATATGGTGGAGAGAGCTTTGCTGTCTTTTCCTCTTCTTTAAGGTACCAGCCCTAGTGAATCAGGGCTCCACCCTTATAACCTCATTTAACCTTTGTCATTGTTGTTCAGTCATTCAGTTGTGTCTGACTCTTTGCAACCCTATGGACTGCAGCACGCCAGGCTTCCCTGTCCTTCACTGTCTCATGGAGTTTGCTCAAACTCATGTCCATTGAGTCAGTGACACCATCCAACCATCTCATCCTCTGTAGCCCCCCTACTCCTCCTGCCCTCAATCTTTCCCAGTATCAGGATATTTTCCAGTGAGTTGACTCTTCACATCAGATGGCCAAAGTATTGGAGTTTCAGCTTTAGCATCAGTCCTTCCAATGAATATTCAGGGTTGATTTCCAATTACATCCAAAAATCTTGCCTTCAGATATAGTCATATTGGGGATTACACTTCAACAGATGAATCAGAGAGTCACAGTCAGTCTCTAGCTGTGGTCCTATGATCTGCTCCATTCAACACTATTAACCACACCCCTTTTCTGTACTCACTCAACATGAGCTTCTCAAACTACATTCTCCCCAGGTCTCCTTCCTATCTCTCCAGTCCCTCCGAAGTTCCATCCTAGGCGCTGATCACCCTTCTTGCCCTCTGCACCCCGCTGTCTCCATTGTCTCATTCTTCACTCTATCCCAGATGAACTCATCCTTATGCACGGCTTTACTGATGACTAGTTTCCAGTTCCCAGAATGAATGATGAGCCTGGGAGTCAGATAAACATCAGCTTGAGTCCCAGATATGTATCTTCCTAACTGTATAGTCTCAGGCACGTCTCACCCCTACATCCAGTGTCTGTAACCCATAGATGGGTAGAATTTACCCACCAGTCATCAGCCCATTTTCCGTCCTCACCATTTCACCTGCCACCTGCCCAAATCCCTGGGCTGCTGCTTTCTTTCTATTTGATATCCTGGATGCTTGGCTTTGCTGGCATTCCTTTGCTTTGCTTTTCTATTTTTTACTAAAAACATATGCATTCCTAAAAGTGTATATTGTTTACTTTTCACACTTTTGAACTTGAAAAAATCATATTATGAAATATATGTTCTTCTATGATACTGCAAGGCTGGGCTGGATGGATAGCGTGTCCATTCAGGAAAGGTATTAGAGTGAAGGACGTGTGCTGAAGGGTGGGGAAAAGGCAAGGCTCATGTGATAGCCCAGGATGATGGGAAGTGAGGGGCCCAAGTGCACTGGGCTGGATTTCAGACTAACTACAGAGGTGGTAAGACCCCAGGAGAATTGTGGTGCGATCCTGTTCATTTTGGAACTCTCCTCTGTACTCTGACTACTGCATGGCATGTAGGCTTGATGGGGGGTTGGAGGTGTGCAGAGGAAGTCTTCCCTTCCTCCTCTGAACCCCATTGGGATAGCTGAACCCTGATCCTAATACTTACTCCTTGCTGTTGATGGAGCTCTTCTGTGTGCTGGACGCACACTCATAGCAGTCAATCCCCTTTGGAAGTCTCCGCATTCAGTATAGAACTCTCCCTCTCTCCACTGTAACAATGAGTTGGGGAGGGTTGCTGAGTCTGACAGTTATTTCATCTGTATCCCAGATGTAGTGGGGGACTAGGAACTAGTTCTAAAGCTTGAATTCTGAACTTCTCCTGAATGATCCCCTCTGGTTAAGGAAAGAGGAGTGTATATGTGAGATACAAGGGGCTGACACAGATGGGCTCTGCAGCTGATAGAGAAAGGAGGAGGAGGGGTCTCCCTGGCCTTGTGGGGCTGATGGTGATTTATCAGGGGAGTGAAGGGGTGGTTAGGGAATGAGATGATGAATGTGAGGGGCCTGAAGAGCTTCTCCATTAAAAATGTCTCAGACCTACTGTTTATGGCACCAGGAACTATACTCAATACTTTGTAATATTGTATAAGGAAAAGAATACATACTACATATACATTCTTTTTCAGATACCTTGTATATCAGTTCAGTTCAGTTCAGTCGCTCAGTTGTGTCTGACTCTTTGCAACCCCATGAATTGCAGCATGCCAGGCCCCCCGTCCATCACCAACTCCCAGAGTCCACCCAAACTCACGTCCATCGAGTCGGTGATGCCATCCAGCCATCTCATCCTGTCGTCCCCTTCTCCTCCTGCCCCCAATCCCTCCCAGCATCAGAGTCTTTTCCAATGAGTCAACTCTCCGCCTGAGGTGGCCAAAGTACTGGAGTTTCAGCTTTAGTATCATTCCTTCCAAAGAACACCCAGACTGATCTCCTTTAGGATAGACTGGTAGGATCTCCTTGCAGTCCAAGGGACTCTCAAGAGTCTTCTCCAACACCACAGTTCAAAAGCATCAATTCTTCAGTGCTCAGCTTTCTTCACAGTCCAACTCTCACATCCATCCATATATATATATATAAAACTGAATCACCGTGCTGAATACATGAAACTAATACAACATTGTTAATCAACTATATTTCAACCAAAAAAAGAAATTTAAATAAATAGTTGAAAAAATCAAAAGAATAGCAATATTTTATGAAAAATAAAAATTAGAATAAATTGATATATCTATGTATGACTGAATCACTATGCTATATGCCTGAAACTAACATGACATTGTAAATCAATTACACTTCAGTTTTTAAAAATTAAAGTAAATTGAATTTTCAGTGGCAATTAAAAAATAATAATAATAAGTCTGGACATGAGAACTGTGACCTCTGTGGCCTCTTTCTCCATCAACATTGTGTGATGCTCAGATGCACTCCACCCAGGCCGATGCTGGACTCTTGCAGGGAGATGCTGGACTCCTCACAGGTGTCCCCTTGCTGAACCTCACATTCTGTGAGAGAAGCCTTACCCACCCCTCTTCAGTCATTCATGCCATAGTATGTGTTGGCCGCCCACCATGTGACAGGCACTGCTCTAGGATTAGGGCACAGAGCTAACAGGACCCAAACATCGAGCTCTTACATTGTGAGGGTTCTGCCAAGAGAATACCTGCTCCATTGCAGCATGGACTCGAAAGGCAATGTGTCACTGTAGATCATATGACAGCAAGTTAACAGGAGATTTCCATTCCAAAAAAATCTGAAATATTGACCCTCATATTTTTTTCTGAGCCTAAAATAGTGGAAAATAGTGCAGGCTTCCTACCTCAAAACACATGACCCTAAAAGGAAAGCACCCAATCTCTGTTCTGGCGAAGTCACCTTTGAAGATGGGAGTGGGGCCCAGGGTGGATCAGCCAATGGGAGATAGTCCTGGTGCCATGGCACAGAGGATGTGGCAGGGACCACTAGGAGCCACCCACATGGGGAAGGATGCAGAGGAGATCCAGACTTATATTCATGCTATCACCAGACTCCACCATCCTACTGCAGAAAAGGAAAAAGTTGAAAGAGGAAATCTGCATATTGTGTGAGAATCTCTCCTGGATTAATAATTCTGGCATTTTGTTTTCCTTATTTAGAAAAAGAAAAGCATGCTAAAATGCCTTTCCAAAAAAGTCCATAAAATTTTCCAAACATTCTCAGTACAGGAACCTGTTCTGTGAACTCTTATTTGTGCAATGCCTGGAAGAGTTCAACAGTGGAAGGAGCAGGCACACCCAGTGACTTGGTCCTTTGGAAAGAAAATTCAAAGGAAGAATGAGGTCACACACTGATTTGGCTGTCATAGGTGCAGCTACAGAAAACAATCTTCTAGGTGTATGCCCCTGTCCTGAGCTCCATCATCCTCCTGTGGATCACGCAGATGTTACTGAGAAGCTGGACAGCTGAATGCCTAGAGCACAGCAGGAACTCAGAATCAGCTTGGGCATTACAAGCTAAGATCAAAAAATACATGATGGGAGAGCAAGGAAACCCAGGAACCATGTAGGAAAAACTTGACAATTTTTTAAATTTAAAATTTTAATAATTAAAGATTCAGCATTTTCATAATTCTTTATACCAAAAAACACAATCAATAAAATATTTTTTTTAACTGGCCTGAAAACTCTTGCACATTGAACAGAGGGTTGGTGATGTGATAATTCATTCCTACAATATTAATAAGAAAAAGTGAATGAAGAACAGTCAGCAGAGTCCCTGAGGCAGTACAAATGCTCCATTAACTACATTAGCCATCATGAATGCAAGGATGATCTTGCAACACCTAAATGGCCATTGATAGAAAGATGGTTGAAGGAATTAATGACAACTCATGGTGTGAGATTATTTAATCAGGAAAAAGGAGTAAATAAGGCTTTTTCTGTACTGGTTAGAAATATTTTGCACCAACCTAAAAACTTTTGCAATATCTTCACCTGCTGCAGCACATTTGGGCTGACTAAAGATTCAGCTGGCTTAGGGAACCTCGTCTGAGATTAGAAAATTAGCAGATTTTTGAAAAGCAGTCCTCCTACCAAGAGAGAATGCTTATAAAGAAAGGAATAAGGAAGGAACCTAAAGGCTTTTCCATCCAGTTCTTTGTATTCAGTAGACCAAGAAATAAGACTTGGAGAGATATAGTTATCCTAAAAGTCTCCTGCCACCAGACCTGTGTCCTTCTGCTGTACATGGCCAGACCACCCTCCCAGGCCCCTTTTGCAGTCTGAAATATGAATAGGGGTGTAATTGCTACTCTTAGGACTGGCCCAGTGAGAGCCTCTACACAAATTTCTCTTGTACATCGTCTGACATGTCCTTGGAAAGCAAGTGTTCAAGATGGTAGAGCACAACTTCATGTGAGCAAGAAATAAACTTATGTGGGATCAAGGCTGATCCTGGAGAGTTCTTCAGGAGTTAGCCCATAGTGACTGCAGTAAATCCCTCCATGCTTCCCCCAGCCTACACCAGGTCCTTTCCTATATGGCAATCCCTTTGAGGAATTTGCTGCATGTTGTCAGTGCCCACTTTCTTCCTTCAAATACATGCTTTATACATGAGCCATCAACACCAGTAAAAGGTGGGATGGCAAGTCAAGAAGAAGTCTTGACTGTGAGGACAGAAATGATTCTGACTATAAAGTCAAAGAATGTCAGCTGAGCCATTCTAGAGAGGTGGTATCAGTCTCCTTGGCAACCACATAACCACTGACATTGACAGGATGAAGGAATATGGTGGCCAGATAGGCCAAATTGAGACTATTCACCTGATGCGAAGAACTGACTCATTGGAAAAGACCCTGATGCTGGGAAAGATTGAAGGCGGGAGAAGAAGGGGACAACAGAGGATGAGATGGTTGGATGGCATACCACCTCAATGGGCAGGAGTTTGAGCAAATTCTGGGAGATGGTGAAGGACAGGGAAGCCTGGTATATTGCAGTCCATGGGGTCTCAAAGAGTCAGACACAACTGAGTGACTGAACAACAACGAGATACAATTATAAAGAAGGGACATGAGGGGAATTTGGTGGGAAAATCCTCACCAAACAAACAATGCTGAATATTAGAATAAATACCGTAGCACATAAAATTAAAAAACAACCAAACAGGGCTTCTCTGGTGGCTGAGTGGTAAAGATTCTACCTGCCAATGTAGGAGACTCCAGTTTGATTCCTTGTCTGTGCTCCAGGAAGATCTCACATGACCCGGGACAGCTAAGCCAGTGCACCACAACTACTGAGCCTGTGCTCTAGAGGCCAGAAGCTGCAACTGCTGTATACCCTAGAGCTCATGCTCTGCAGCAAGAGAAGCCACCACAGTAAATCCGATCACTATAACTAGAGAGTAGCCCCCACTCACCGCAAGTAGAGAAAAGCCTGCACAGCAACAAAGACCTAGCACAGCCATAAATAAATAAACATTTTTTAAAAGAAAAGAAACAACCAAATAAACAGCCTGCTTACCAAGGAAATCCCCACATTCCACGACTACAAGTCATTTCAGAAGGTGGGAAATGAGGTCAGAGCAGCAGTGGTCCTGCCCTCCCAGGGGGCACACAGACAGGCTCCAGCAAGCATACAGAGTCCCCAGGAGGATAGCCTATTTCCTCCTCTTTTCTCAGTCTGATAACACCAACAGGGAGAAATTAAGCTCCTCTCTTCTTGCTTCCTGAATCTCCAGCTTCCCTGCTGTGGGGTCCTCCTGACTGCCAGCCATGGAAGTCTTTTCCTTCCCAGCAGAATGTAAAGTGAGAGTCAATGAGCTGGGAAAAGTCCTTATTTCCAGAGCTGGGCAAGATAAAGATAAAAAATGAAAACAGGAACTAACAAGAATGATGGGGGGTGACCCCAACAGGAAGAGGTGTTGGATGGACAGGGAGTAAACCCCAGGAAGGGGACCTGATGTGACCTGTTGAACTGTGACCTGGTTATTGGTGACCCCAGTGTCACAGAGGGGAGAAGGGACTGTGTTCCCAGGGTGAGATCTGCTCCCATGTTCAGCTCTCACACAGTTGTGGGTGAAACTTCTAAGCAGTACTGGTTACCTAGGCGTATGCGACTTGCAGAGGTTCTGTCCGGCACCTCCAGTCCACTTAAACTCCGCAGGAAGAATGATCAAGTGCTCAGTGGTTGTTGGCTGTGAGATCTGGTCTACAGCAGCAGACAAAAGTGGCAGAAGCAACTCATGCTTGTATCAAAGTAATCATCTCCAGTGGCTGCAGAGTCTGTCTCTTCCCTCTGGGTCCCTAACCAGTCTCCTCCTTCCTTCTTCCCCACGGGACAACTGGACTTAATGAAAGGCTTTCCCATCACTTGAAAGTGAAAGTGAAATTGAAAGTTGCTCAGTCGTGTCTGACTCTTTGAGACCCCATGGACTGTATAGGCTGAATTCGTGGGTAGCTTTCCCTTCTCCAGGGGATCTTCCCAACCCAGAAATGGAACCCAGGTCTCTGGCATTGCAGGCAGATTCTTTACCAACTGACCCATCACTTCAGTTCAGTTCAGTTCAGTTCAGTTGCTCAGTAGTGTCCGACTCTTTGTGACCCCATGAACTGCAGCACACCAGGCCTCCCTGTCCATCACCAACTCCCAGAGTTCACCCAAACCCACGTCCATCGAGTCGGTGATGCCATCCAGCCATCTCATCCTCTGTCGTCCCCTTCTCCTCCTGCCCCCAATCCCTCCCAGCATCAGAGTCTTTTCCAATGAGTCAACTCTTCACATGAGGTGGCCAAAGTACTGGAGTTTCAGCTTTAGCATCATTCCTTCCAAAGAACACCCAGGACTGATCTCCTTTAGAATGGACCGGTTGGACCTCCCTGCAGTCCAAGGGACTCTCAAGAGCCTTCTCCAACACTACAGTACAAAAGCATCAATTCTTACCTAACAGTTATTTCAAGTTTCTCCTTCCCCCACCCTACATGGTTCTCCAGGAGACCATGAAGAGGATCATTTGGAGAGAAGCAAGAAGGGTGTTTCTCGGGACCCCACACCAGGCAACAGGGAAACCAAGGGTGACAGGGTTACCAGCTTGGCTCAGAATAACACTCCATTCAGATTTCTCACCTGGGGCCCCACTGGCCCAGAGCACCAACCCTCTGTTCAGCCTTGCATTGGAAAGCGAAGTCAAAGGCACTGTTCACTGTTCTTTCATCAAGAACATTTTCCAGTATTATCGAGAATATATCCTTCTACCACCATATTGAAAATCCCAGGCAGACACTGAAATGGATAAGACAGATGTGCTTGAAGAGACTAGGAAGATATTAAAGGTCCATTGTTTGTTGACAAAAGAGGTTTGTTGAACAGCATGGGTACTATCGTTTTGTTTGAGGATAGATAGGTAGTCATGTACAAATGTGAGAGCTGGACCATAAAGAAGGCTGAGTGCTGAAAAATTGATGCATTTGAATTGTGGTGCTGGAGAAGACTCTAGAGAGTCCCTTGACTGTAAGGAGATCAAACCAGTCAATCCTAGAGGAAATCAACCCTGAATATTCATTGAAAGGACTGATGCTCAACCTAAAGCTCCAATACTTTGGCCACCTGATGTGAAGAGTGGAAACATTGGAAAAGACCCTGATGCTTGGAAAGACTGAAGACAGGAGGAGAAGGGGGTGATAGAGGATAAGATGGTTGGATGGCATTATGGACTCAAAGCACATGAATTTGAGCAAACTCCAGGGAAGAGAAGGACAGGGAATCCTGGTGTACTGCAGTCCATGGAATTGCAAAGAGTAGGACATGACTAGTGACTGAAGAACAAGATAGGTAGATAAAAAATCAGATTGATAGATAAGTGATAGCTTGATGATGGTTATATATGGTCAATCAGTAGATAGATAGTTTTTAATGTGCAAAAAAGCTGTGGAAAATGCATCACACTTTTCATGGTATGCGGCTGGAAAGACACTTGTTTTAGATTGAAAATATCACTTATGTCAATCACTTCCAAACCCATTATGTTTTCTACTATTTTTGCTATCATGGCTTTTAAAAGCACTAAATACTGGTTGTCAAAAATTCAAAAGGTACACATTGTAAAGTGAAAGATTAAACTCTTCCTTCCTCTTAGGTAAAAACATCATTAATATTTTCCTGTGAGTCTTTTTATAAAAAACACATTATGCAATCCTTATATACACATCCTTTAAAATATTAAGTGTTTGGTTAAATATAATCCATACTGTTCAACTTCCCATTTTAATTAATATTACATCTTAAGTATTTTCCAAAACAACACAAAAAGATCTATGCTACTTTTTAAAAATTGCTAATATTTCACTTTATGGATGTAATAACTTATTTCATCAATCCCTTACACATGGACATTTTGACAGTTTCCAGAATCTAATTTTCCCAAAAAAATTTTGAAAAAAACCATCCTTATCCTTAAACAAAGTTTCAGGAGGAGAAGGATTTGCACAGTCATACTTTTCAAATGTATTTTAACTCATGGAATCTGCAGGATTAAAGTAGCACATATTCTTAAATTTGATAGCTATTGAAGAATGGTCTTCCAAAAATGTTACACTGAATTATATCCCACCCGCACAACAGCATATGTCTTTGATTTCCAGTTGTTTAGATTTAAATGTAGATCTGTGCCTCTTTAGACATACAATGGCTACATGCATTACTATTTCAACAGTATTTTGGCACCCCAAAAGAAAATCCAGGTGAGATGTGATTCAGTATTATCCAATGGCCATGTGTGCCTGTATGTGTCTGAGAGTCTGCTCAAATTTTACACATAGTTTTACTCTTATCTGGAGAAGGAATTGGCAACCCACTCCATTATTTTTGCCTGAAGAATTCTATTGACAGAGGAGCCTGGTGGCTAAAGTCCATGGGGTCACAAAAAGTCAGACATGACTGAGTGACTAACACACACTTACTCTTATCTGTGATCACATCTATAACTAAATAATCTCCTACAAGCTCTCTCTTGATTTGTAAAATATGAGAGGACTGAGCTAGGTAGGTCAGTAGGCTCACAGCAAAGGACTCCAGTGCCTTCTGTGGGTCACCTTGATCCTTGGGGTCAGATGTAATAAAAAAGAGGCATGGGTTTCCACTTTGCCCTCGTGGGTCTCAGTGTTTTTCCAAGGGGTCCCTGACCCCTCATAGGTTCCCCTCATAGGTTCCAATGTGTCTTCTTCTCCCTCTAACCATGTTTTAAGCTGTTCCTTCAAAAGACCTGTGGCTAGCAATCTGAGCCACAGAAGTGACGTGGGAGCACAGACTTCTTTCCTGTGGTCCCCATATAGTTTTCTGATCCTCAAACTGGACTCTCCTAGACTATTGTTCTTTACTCAGTGTCTCTCTCCTTCAGCTGCCTAACATCCAATGCTCACAAACAAACACACATACTTCTTATTCCATATCACTCCAAGCAGTTTTGTTTCTCTGATCAAACCTAACTAATAAAGGTCATATATGATTGGGACTTCCCCGCTAGACCAGTGGCTAAAATTCCATGTTCCCAATGCAGGGGGCCCGGGATCAATCTCTGGTCAGGGTAGTAGATCCCAAATGCCACAACTAAGAGTTCACATGCCACAGCTAAAGACCATGCATGCTGCAACTAAGACTTTTCCAGCCAAATAAATTTCTGTAAAAGATTATATATTATTACTCACAAAATGCATCACATTAAATCACAGCTCTGTCCTCTCTCTCATGGTGCCTTCCCACTCATATTGTGAACAGAGGACACACTCGTATTTACAACAGCCATAGTAACCCCAATTTCCTGCGTCACTGTGCTGTGAAGCTGGGCGACTTCACACTTCAAGGGGCCCACCTGAATGCCTCCCAGAGCAAAGGGATGAGGGAGTGGGAAGGGATGAGTCACCCCCCACCCCACACTCTCTCTCCATCCTTTCCGGCCCAACCTCTTCTCCCACCACTCCCACCACTGCTCTCAGTGCCTCCTCTCATGCTCCTCCACATCACCCAGAGCCAGACAAGGGCTCTCCATCCCCAGCTGGGCAGGAAAAACAGAAAACTCAGCCCTGCTCTAAAAAGAGTTCAGCCCCAGGGCTTGTAGGACAGTGTGATTCTTCCTGGGCAACACCGTTTTCTATTCTACACTCACCTTTCTTTTTCCCATTTATTGTTATGCCTCTAAACATTTAGTGAGGAAATAAAAGTGAAAAAGAACAAATGAGCAGAGGGAGAGAGACTAACACCAGGGTGAGGTAATTGCAGGTCAGCAATCATTAATCACAGGTCACTCTCACATAAAGACCTCAGCCTATTTCCAAGAACGTTTTCCCAGGCTGTTAGTTTCCTTGAATTGTAATTTTGGTCATGTGACCTGGATACTTGAGTAGAACCATATCTTTCCCAAGTAGAAAATGTCACCACATCTCATAAAATAAGTAAGGGATCAAGAAGCACATGATACAGCCCCAGAACAGGGCTAGGGGTAGGGGGTGGGGTGGTGGTGGGAGGGATGGGGGGATACGGGGGCGTAATTCTGAGTTTCCACTTTCTAAGCTTTAGGAAAGACAATGACACCATTACATAGAATTATATGGAGGAATTTTTAACAACATTGGAAAATATACACTATGTACTAAGTTTAAAAAACCCAACAAAAGTATTATAAAAATGTATAAAGTGTACAATGTATATATGTTTATAAGACCTCAAATATTATTTACTATTTATGGGTAGATGGATTTGAGTTATTTTTTCTTTTTTTGGATTTTTCAAATGTTTTGTGATAATTATGTATTGTTTCTAAGACTAGAAAAATAATACATGCTCTTTTGTAAAAGAGAGATAGATATGTAGAAATAAGACCTCACCCCTAATCTGGGCTTCGTACCACAATAATGGACAACTCCTGAAAGTGCTAGAAGACATGTTTTGAACTCAACTTGCCCAAAGTCAATATCATCCTTGCTCTTCCCAATCGTGACTCTCTTCAAGTCTTTTCGACTTCAGTGATTATCCTTCCACCCACTAAGTTAAGCCAAAACACCTCATTTTTCCTACTGCCCCTTAGCCCATGCAACAGGCATTCTGAGAGTTGGTATCTTAACATAGCTCGAAACTCTATCCCCTTCTCTTCATACCTCCCACCAGCACACTCCTCCACCTCTCCTGCAAGTCCAACCCACACCATTCCTCTAACCTAGACCACTCCAGGACCTTAAAAGATTTGCTTCCCTCGTTGAGGCCAGTCCTGAAAACTATTCTCTACTGAAAGACACATCAAGTACAATCCAGAATTGAAACTGGATTTCCACCCATCTAATCTGTTACTTCCTGACCTTCACCATTTTAGGAAATAATAAGCTCATTCAATTAGCTCATCGCCAAACCCTGAAGGCGTCCAGTTTATTCATCAGTGGAAAAGCTCATCAACTTCATCTCCACAGCGTAGTTTGAACTCCTCATCCCTCCTACATAGCTACAGCCAGAGCCCAGCTACTGTCATCTCTTGTATCCAGTACTGCAATCACCTCCTAACTGACCTCCCTATGTATATTCTTCACCCTATAATCTATAATCTGCAATAATCCAGAGAGGTTTTAAAGTCAAAGCAGAAAAACCATCTGGTTAAATCCCCAGAGGATTTGTCCTGCCCATGGGAACAAAGTGAACACTTTCTCTTGCGTGGCTTATGGCTGCCCACTTGTCACTGCTCATCTCTTAATCTCTGTTTTGCTCACCAGGTTCCTAACACACTGGCCCTTCTCTACTGGGCAAGTAGACCTAGCCTAATCACAACTCAGGAACTTAGTGCTTTCTCTTCCCACTGCCAAGAGTGTTCCCCTCTGGCTATTTCACAGTCTGTCCTTCCTTATCTTGCAAAGCTCAGAACATACATAAATTTCTAACATAGGCATTCCTGATGACTGGTATTGACAAGTTAACCAATCCAGTTTGGTATCCTTTCAATCTGCTTTTATTTCCTCCTTTGCATTTGTCTGAAATAGTCATCTTTATTAACAGCCTTGGATGTTAATTATCAATCTCCCTCCACTAGAAAGTAAATCTCATTGTCTGTTTGTTTCTTACTGCTATTTTCCAGTGTCTAAGAAAGAGCTTATGATTATTACATTTTTGCTAACTGGATAAACGAAGGACTCTCCAGGACTTACTCATAGTTTTTACACGAGTATATCTCACTGTCTCTGTGAGATTAAGTCTGCCACAATCTGAGTTTTCAAAGTTCACACTTAACTATAGATAAGATCATGCCAAATTTTCTGGAAATTAAACTGCCTCTGTGCTGTGGGAATGAGTGAAGGCACTCAAAGCATGATGGTGCATTCATGAAAGCAAGCTCAGTCTCCATGAGAACATCAGAGTTGGGGACTCCTCACTCTGAGTGGCCTGAGGACACCATTTGCCACTCTCTGGCATCTCTGGTATGTGCAGGAGGAAGCAAGCAGCTGCCACATGATAGATGAGGAAGCAAAGGACTCACTCTCTGCTAATATGCTTCTGCCCTGCTCTGGGAGAAGCTTGATCCCTCAGCAAAGAAAAATTCAAAGGCATTCCAAAATATATGGGGAAATTATGGATAGATGGGAATCAGGACAGAAGTACATTGCTTCTCTTCTATCTGATCCATAAAGTATTCATATTAGTGTTGATATGGTATACCCCGCAAAAAGCTGTAGTTTGGCCCACACTCAGAGTATACAGAAAGTGAAAGTTAAGTTGCTCGGTCATGTCTGACTCTTTGCGACACTGTGGACTGTAGCCCACCAGGTTCCTCTATCCATGGGATTCTCCAGGAAAGAATACTGGAGTGGGTTGCCATTTCCTTCTCCAGGGGATCTTCCTGACCCAGGAATCGAACCCAGGTCTCCCACATTACAGGCAGACGCTTTAACCTCTGAGCCACCAGGGAAGCCCCAGAGTAGACAAGCCCTGTACAACTGGGACTCAGGGACACTGACTTCCCATGTCCTGTATGTCCTCAGGGAGCAGCCCTTAGACAGGTACTCTCAACAGCAATGACCACTGTTCAACTGCAGCCTATTGAGCTGACATGGATAATCACGATTCAAACAGCCCAAATAAACAAAGCCCATCTTCTAAAATCATTTTCCTCCAATGCTTTACAGTACAGTTTGGAACCCCAGGTCATCTGGGCTCTGCATCTGTCTGACAGTGAGATATCCTAATGTGAAAACTGGGAGAAAGTCCTAGGGATTTAAAGGTGGCAGTGGCATCCATGACAAAGAACCAGGCACCAAGGTCAGAGAATCATCCGGGTGACAAACTTGCCTCACTGTCCAGAGTGAATCAGAACTTGCCGTGTTCGTGCTGCAAACCATTAATAATCATAGTATCTCTCCTTGCATACCATTGTAGGATAGAAGCTAATCTCAAGGCAGCATCAGATACTATAGAGTAAGAGTTTATGGCTAGAAGCACAAGTACAAGGGAGTCAGGTGACACCGAGTGACTTTCTTTTCCCTGTTCTACCTAGTATGTTTCAAGGATCACAGTCAAAATACAGAGAATATCTCTTGGGAAAAGTAGATCCAGGGGCAAGGGCAGAGGCAGTTTTCCTCGGTAGGCAGGATTACCTAAACTCAAGTCCAGCCTTGGACACCAGATCCTCTCCCCACAAGAGAATGTTAGCTCCTTTTTAAAATCCCCAGGACAGGCAGAAACTAAAACCTGGGCCTCATCTCATTCTCTAAGCCAAATACTCTCAAGGGTAGTTGGTCCCTCAAAATCTGAGCTCACAAGGTTGGGGAGAGGAGACAACTGAGGAGAATAGCAATAATAAAAGTAATAAATTGTACAATCTACATCAGATGGAGGCATATTAATAGACTAAAGCAGATAGTAAAAGTTAAGTGTTAGTCACTCAGTCATGTCAGACTTTTTGTGAACCCATGGTCTGTGCATGGAATTCTCTAAGCAAGAATACTGGGGTAGGCTGCCATTTCCTTCTCCAGGGGATCTTCTAGACCCAGGGGCTGAATTGGAGTCTCCTGCATTGCAGGTAGATTTTTTTTACCATCTGAGCTATAATAAATATCCTTGAAGAGATAAAAGAGGAAATTGCTGTCATGAAACAGAGAGAGAAGTTTCTAAGAAGAAGCAAGTAAAAATATTGGGCATGAAAAGATAATTTTTTTGAAAGTCATATATGGGATTAATTGCTAAATGGGTATAGCCAGAGAAGGAATGTGTGAGCTGAAAGATCAGGTGAAGAACTTCTCCCAGGGCCATCAAGAAGGAATAAAAGGATGGAAAATCTAAACAGGAAGTTAATAAGTGTGATGGTTATATAATATTCACAAAATATATAATATTTACAAAATAATATTCACAAAACAGAGAGGAAGAATTATAAGCAGAAATAGGAAATTAAATTTCACTAAATTAAGAAAAAGATGAAAGTCTTCAAGTTGACATGCCTAACCAGGTACCAAAAAGATAGATGAGGAAAAATCTAGAGTTGAAACAATATAGAGATATCTAATAATATCAGAGCCAAATAAACCTCCAAAATGTTCGGCTAATAAGGGATTAATAATTTCCAAAATAAAAAAGTCAGAACTGAATGTCATTTGTGTTTTAATAATAACATGAAGAATAAGAAGAGAGTAGAGTGACATTCTAATAAATGGAAGAAAAGAATTTCAAAACTAGAATTTTATGTCCAGCTACATTATTGATAGATGAAGAATGAATCTAGGAAGAAACGAGGTGGTAAAGAGAAGTAACACTGAGGAAATAGCAATGAAATTGTTGTTTTCTAATAAACTGGGCACACAAGAAAAGATTACCTTTGATATTCCCAAACTACAGTCAAGAGATACTTGATTATAGGCTGTCATTGCAATAGGCCACGGCCCCTGTGGTTTCAGCAGGTCAAACTGGGAGCCAGTCTTCCACCTTGCCTCACTTCCATCATACAGAAACATGAGGCAGCAACCCAGCTCTCCCGCTCAGCAGTGTCTACAAGGCTGGGCCTATAGCCTATTTCCTGCTCAGCAGAAGCAGGTGGTGGCACTTTGATTTCCCTAGAGGGTGGAAGCAGCAGGACAGAGAGGCAGCTAATCTTTCATCCCACACCAGGCAGAAGCAGGTGATGCTCTGACTCCCTCACCAGGATGCTGGGGTGGGGCAGGAAGAAGAGAAGAGTCCAGCAAGTTGAACCTCCACCCCTAGCATCATCCAGACCAAGTGGAGCCCAGCCAGCATACCGTTTTCTCCCACCCACTGTGGTCTCAGTAGGCCCAAGTGGAGACGTGGGTCTCTGCCCTCATCCAGCTCCATTGAGGTGAAATGAAGGGGCAGAGAGTGGAGCTGGTTGTTAGCCCCTGGGGTCTGCAGAGTCTATCAAGGAGCTGAGCTGAGTCCATCAAGGATCAAGCTTCTGCTTTGCCTGTGCAGCAGCAAAGTGGTGGCACTCAGCTCTCCATGTACCGCTATACCTGGTGTCAGCAGAGTCCAGTGAGAGCTGAGCACTTAAGAGGTGGTGCCAGTCAGTGAGCACATTGGTCAGTGGGGCCCAAAGAAAAGATGAGCTTGCAGCCCATCATTCTACAAAAAAGAAGTATAAATTAGCACCCCGTTTTTGCCAGAATGGTGTTAGCTGAACCCTGCAGGAAGCTGGAAATACGCATCCACCCAGTCCTCACGCACACCTCACCATGGGGCTAGCTCCAGATTACCCAGGTCCCAGAGTCTCATCATAAAATATCTAAAATGTTTAGGATACAACTGAAAACCACCCATTATGCCAACACCCAGGAAAATCATAACTTGAATAAAAAAAATCAATCAATAGACACTGGCACTAAAATGAATCTCCTGTTTATTTTATTGAAATTCTGACAAAGATTTTAAAGCAGCCATCCTAAAAATATTGCAATAAGAAATTATGAGTTCTCTTAAAACACATGAGAAAACAGAAAATATCAACAAAGATTCGAAGATACAAAGAACCAAGTAGAATTTATAGATCTGAAACAGGCAATCACCAAAATAAAAAACTCAGCAGAAGGGTTCTAACAGCAGGGTAGATATGACAAAGAATTGAATCAGGGAACTTGATGATAGATCAATATGATTTACTCAGTCTGCACAGCAGAAAGTAAAGGCTCAAAACATATGGTACTGGCACAAAAACAGACACACAGATCAACGGAAAAGGATAGGAAGCCCAGAAGCAAACCCATGCACTTATGGTCGATTAATCTCTGATACAGGAGATAAGAACACACGGTGGAGAAGACAGTCTCTTCAGTAAATGGTTTGGGGAAAACTAGGCAGCTATATGTAAAATAATGAAATTAGAACATTCCTTAACACCACACACAAAAATAAACTCAAAATGGATTAAAGACTTAAATGTAATACAGAATACTATAAAGCTCCTATAACAAGCTTTAACACAGGAAGAACACTTTTTGACATAAATCACAGCAATACTTTTAAATTTATCTCCTACGGTAAAGGAAATAGAAGCAAGAATAAACAAATTGGACCTAATTAAATTTAAAAGCTTTTGCACAGCAAAGGAAACCATCAACAAAACAAAAAGACAACCTACTAACTCAGAGAAAATATTTTCAAATGATATGACCAATACCGATAAATATCCAACATATATAAACAGTTCACACAGCCCAACCTCAGGAAAATGAACAACTCAAGTAAAAAATGAACAGAAGAACTGAATAAACGTTTCTCCAAAGAGGAAATGCAGGTAACCAACAGGCACGTGACTGTTGCTGAACACTGCCAATCATCAGGGAAATGCAAATGAAAACCATGATGAGATATCACACGACACCTGTTAGAATGGTTATCAACAAAAAAAACACAAAAAACAAATGTTGGCGAGGATGTGGAGGAAAGGGAATGTAAAGCGATGCAGCCCCTGGTAAAAACAATATGGGGGTTTCTCAAAAAACTGAAAATAAAACTACCACATGACCTAGTATTTCCACCCTTGAGTATATATCCAAAGAAACCCCACTAATTTGAAGCGATACATACACCCCAATATTCATAGCAGCACTGTTTACAATTGCCAAGATATGGAAGAAACCAAAGTGTCCATCATAAGATGAATGGATAAAGTATGGTGTATATATGATTTAATACTATTCATCCATTACATAAATGGAAATTTTGCCATTTGCATTAACATGGGTGCCCTTGAAGAGTATTATAAGTCAGACAGAGAGAGATAAATACTGTATGATATCACTTGATGTGGAATCTAAAAAATAAAACAAACTAGTGAATATAGCAAAAAAGCAATAGACTCACAGACATAGAGAACAAAACTAGTATGCAGAGGCAGGGGAGTAAGAAATACAAACTATTAGGTATAAAGTAAGCTATAAGGGTGTGTTGTGTGACACGGGGAATATAGACTATTTTATAACAACATAAGTAGAATAAGGAATTCCCAGCAGCTCAAAGATAAAGAATCCACCTGCCAAGCAGAAAACGTAGGTACGATCCCTGGGTCATGAAGATCCCCTGGAGGAGGAAATGGCAAACCACTTCACTATTCTTGCCTGGAGAATCCCAGGGACAGAGGAGCCTGGTGGGCCACAGTCCACAGGAGTTGCAAATAGACACTACTGAACAACTGATCATGCACACCTATGACATATATTTTACAGTAACTCTATTTCCATTTTAAAAAGGAAATTTAAAAATAGACTGAAAAAATCAACAATTTCAAAGATCTAGAGATCAAAAATAAAATAACTAATGATATAATCAGAATCCCAGAAAGAAAGAAAGAAGACAAAGAATGGAACTGAAAAAGGTTTTGAAAAATAGTGATTAAAAATTTCCCAATTTACTGAATGATGCAAGTCTACAAATTCAAGAAGATTCAGATCAGATCAGATCAGATCAGTCGCTCAGTCGTGTCCGACGCTTTGCGACCCCATGAATCGTAGCACTCCAGGCCTCCCTGTCCATCACCAGTTCCCGGAGTTCACTCAGACTCATGTCCATCGAGTCAGTGAGGCCATCCAGCGTCTCATTCTCTGTCGTCCCCTTCTCCTCCTGCCCCCAATCCCTCCCAGTATCAGAGTCTTTTCCAATGAGTCTGACCCCAAGCAGAATAAACCCCCCAAACTACACATTAATACATACTATAATTAAACTTGGGGCAACTAGAGACAAAAGTCTTTAAAACCAGAGGAAAACAGCACATTTCTACTAGGAAAACACCAATTAACTGATAGTGGATTTTTCATCTGAAACCATAGAAGCAAAAGGGAAGTGACATCATGTTTCTTAAGAACTTAAAGGAAATTTTAAAAACCTGTCAACCCCCAATTCTCTGTCTGGTGAAAATATCCTATAGCAATGAAGAATATTCATAAGCATAGGAAAACTAAAGGAATTTTTTGCTGGGATCCCTACATTTAAAGAATGATTAAAGGAATTTTCTAAACAAAAAGGAAATAATAACAGAGAAAAGCTTGGAACTTAAGAAAAAATAAAAACCATCAGAGTGGGTAAAAGTAAGTACAAATATAAGGGTCTATTTTTCTTGTAAGTTTCTTAAATTATATTTGGTAGTGGAAGCAAACATAGAGTTCACATTAGATTATTCATGCAATATATAAGAGAATTATACTAAAAAGGGGGCAGAGTAAGTGGTCATACATCAACACAAGCAGATTATGTTAAGTTATTAATGTATATTGTAATACATGGAGCCATCTCCAAGAGATGATACAACTATATATAGATATACTCAAAAACACCTTAAATGAATCAAGATTAAATCCTAGAAAAATGTTCGGGTAACCCAAAGGAAAGTAAATAAAGACAGACAAAGGAGAAATAGAGGAAACAAACAAAAAGTAAATAATAAAATAAAATGGCAATCCTAACACATCAATAGTTCCTTAAATATTAATGAACTAAATAACAATGAAAACACAATGAAATGAAATGAAAACACAATGAAAAACTCAGCAGAGTGGAGTGAAAAAAACAAAAAAACCTTAATGCTATCTACAAGAAACTCACTTCAAACACAAACATATAGATTTAAAAAGCCAGGAGTGTTCATATTAATATCAGGTAAGGCATATTAAAGGAAACAAAATTACTAGAGACAAATAGAGATGTTACAAAATGATAAAAGGATCAATCCACTATTGATTGACATATGATGCTAAGTATGTATGTGCCAAAAAGCAGAGTCTCAAAATGCAAGAAGCAAAAGCTGATATTAGTACTAGGCCTTAAGGAAGTGCAAGTTAAAACTGCAGTAAGAGAGCCCTCCACTTTCAACAGGACAGATATTTTAAAATGGTGATCAACACCAAATGCTGGAGAGGATGTGGAAAAATGGGATCATTCACATAAGTAAATACCACCACTCTGAAAAAGAGCACAGCAATTTCTTATAAAACTGAACGTGCACTTACTGCTCACCAACTACGTTCTTGGACATTTACCCCTGACAAGCGAAAAGCTAGGTTCACACTAAAACCTGTACACAAACGACAGTTATATTTATAACAGCCCCAAACTGGAAACAACTCAGATGCCCCTGAGTGGGTGAAATGGTGGTCCATCCACGCAATGGAGTATTAAAAGAGAAAGAACACAAAAATATTTGGATGGATCTCAAGAGATTTATGTTAATTGAAAAAAACCCATGTCAAAAGCATACATATTATCTGATTCAATTAGATATCAATCTTGACAAAATTACAGAAATGAAGAATAGATTAGGGTTGCCGGGGAAACATGAAGGCAGGAAGGGAGAAAGGTGTGTGCTCAGTTGTGTCCGACTCTATGCAACTCTATGAACTATAGCCTGCCGGCCTACCCTGTCCATGGGATTTCCCAGGCAACAATACTGGAGTGGGTTGCCATTTCCTTCTTCAGGGGATCTTCTTGATCCAGGGATCAAACCCAGTCTCCTGTGTCTCCTGAATTGCAGGAGGACTTTTTACCAACTGAGCTATCAGGGAAGCTGTAAAAGTATATGGGATTTTATTAACTCTTATAACTGCTTGTCAATCTACAATTATCTCAAAATAATATGTTAAAGAAATGAGAATATAGGTATTTAAAGAAATCGGAATGTAGCCTCAAAAATATGTGGCCATATAATTAAATTAATACCATTCTCATAACAGAATTATGATTCATAAAAAAAGCAAAGATATATGAGTTGAATTGTGTGGTAGTCTGAACATTCTTTGTCATTACCTTTCTTTGGGATTGGAATGAAAACTGACCTTTTCCAGTCCTGTGGCCCCTGCTGAGCTTTCCAAATTTGCTGGCATATTGACTGCAGCACTTTCACAATATTATCTTTTCAGATTTGTAATAGCTCAGCTGGAATTCCATCACCTCCACTAGCTTTGTTTGTAGTGATGCTTCCTAAGGCCCACTTGACTTCACACTCTAGGATATCTGGCTCTAGGTGAGTGATCACACTATCAATGCTATCTGGGTCATTAAGATCTTTTTCTGTATAGTTCTTTTGTGTATTCTTGCCACCTCTTCTTGATCGATATATTCTGCTCTGTTAGGTCCATACAGTTTCTGTCCTTTATTGAGCCCATCTTTGCATGAAATGTTCCCTTGGTAGCTCTAATGTTCTTGAAGAGATCTCCAGTCTTTCCTATTCTATTGTTTCCCTCTATTTCTTTGCATTGATCACTGAGGAAGGCTTTCTTACCTCTCCTTGCTATTCTTTGGAACTCTGCATTCAGATGGGTATCTTTCCTTTTCTCCTTTGCCTATAGTTTCTCTTTTCTCAACTATTTTTGTAAGGCCTCCTCAGACAACCACTTTGCCTTTTTGCATTTTTCCTTCTTGTAGATGGTTTTGATTACCGCCTCCTATACAATGTTATGAGCTTCTGTCCATAGTTCTTCAGGCATCCTGTCTGTCAGCTCTAATCCCTTGAATCTATTTGTCACTTCCACTGCATAATCGTAAGGGATTTGATTTAGGTCATATCTGAATGGTCTAGTGGTTTTCCCCACTTTCTTCAATTTAAGTCTGAATTTTGCAATAAGGAGTCCATGATCTGATCCACAGCTCCCACTGTATACAGCTTCTCCATCTTTGGCTACAAAGAACATAATCAATTTGATTTTGTTATTGATCATCTGGTGCTGTCCATGTGTAGAGTCTTCTCTTGTGTTATTGGAAGAGGATGTTTGCTATGACCAGTGCGTTCTCTTGTCAAAACTCTGTTAGCCTTTGCCCTGCTTCATTTTGTACTCCAAGGCAAAACTTGTCTGTTACTCCAGGTATCTCTTGGTGATGGACAGGGAAGCCTGGTGTGTTGCAGTCTATGGAATCGCAGAGTCGGACATGACTGAGTGACTGTAATGAACTGATATGAGTTGAATAATACAATGACTAGCTCAAGCTTGTAGTTACATATAGAATGTATACTAATGGCAACAAAAAAAGGTATTTTTTGTTCGCTTTTATCCACCTGATATTCAGTGCCCTCATGGAGTTTATTTATTTTAATTGTCTATCTGTGGGTAACAGATGGCAGAAGGTATTAGCAAAATGTAACACTGACCATGTGACCTGGAATATACAGGGGCTTTTACAAATGAGCAAAAGATACAAGTAGGCAGTTCATAAATGGAGGAACACATGATGAACAATATATGGAGGCCAGAATACTGGAGTGGGCAGACTTTCCCTTCTCTAGGGAATCTTCCCAACCCAGAGAGATAGAACCCAGGTCTCCTGCATTGCAGGTGAAATCTCCACCAGCTGAGCCACAAGGGAAGCCCAAGAATACTGGAATGGGTATCTTATTCCTTCTCCAGCAGATCTTCCCAACCCAGGAATTGAAATGGGGTCTCCTGCATTGCAGGTCGATTCTTTACCAACTGAGCTATCAGGGAAGCCCGGCCAATATATGCAGAGATGCTCAAATTTGCTATTAATCAGACATATCCAAATTATAATAATGGTGAGAGCTATATATACCTCTATCTATCTATCTACATATACACACATACATATACATGTGTGTGTATACATATATATACTTTATATATATATATATATGTACCTCGGATTGGCAGACTAGCAAACTGAGTGACACCGATAAAAGATCTGGGGAGATAGGAACCATCATACTCTTGTGCAAAGCCCACTAGTGACCTTACCCAAATGTACTGAAAGCATCCAGGTATTGTTTAGTAAAGTCCAGCTTTTTTATAACCGACAGCTTTTTTATAACTCTACTTCTAAGGATGTACCCCAGAGATGTCACCAGAGGTGACATCCAGAGGTCCGAGTATTTTCATGATTGGGTTTTCTATGATCGGTGAAGTTATAGCGTGTGGAAGGTGCAGAGTCTACAGCTGGTAGCATCAAGGCAGATGTGCAGCCTAGGGGAGAGAGCTCTCCCCAACACTGACTGCCTAGAAAGTGAGAGGGAGCAAGAATCTAGCCCACACATTTGATGTGGTTTAAAAGCAAACGTAAAAACACAGAACATTGTACAAGCACACCTCTGTTTTTCAGGCATGAGGCATACAAGAACCTGTGACTCTTGAAGGGGGCTTGAAATAGAAGTAAGGAGTTAGAGATAAATAGGATAAAATATAAAACCAGAAAAAACCTCTTAATGAACTGATGAAAAAAATATCTTAACCTACAGATAAAGAGAATATAACTGACTATCCTGTGGCTGCAGGGCAGTGAGAGAAATAAAGCCAGAAGCCTTCCTAGAAGTCACTTCTGGGTGGAGCTGAGGTAACGGGTCAGGCAGGAAAGACACTGCTTCCACTTTAAGATCCTTTTCCCCTTTCTTGCTTTCATCCTTCCTTCCTTATTTTTGCTTGTTTGGGGTTTTGTTTTGTTTTGTTTGGCTGTACCACCTAGATTGTTGTTGTCATTGTTACGTCGTGAAATCCTTCCCACTCCTGTGGCCCCATGGACTGTAGTCCACCAGTCTCCTCTGTCCAGGGGGGTTTTCCAAGCAAGAATACTGGAGTGGGTTGCCATTTCTTTCTCCAGGAGATCTTTCAGACCTAGAGATCAAACCTACATCTCTTGCATTAACAGGCAGATTCTCTACCAGGAGCCACCAGGGTATCCCACACCACGTAGTTTGTGGGATCTTAATTCCCTGACCAGGATTGAACTCATGCTGCCTGCAGCAGAAGCATGGAGTCTTAACCACTAGACTGCCAGGGAATTCCCCTCTTTTCTTTTTTTTTTTTAAACTGTGAGCATGTATCACTTTGGTAAAAATAGAGAAAAGAAACAGAGACTGGTGTATCCAAATAAATTGAGGACCAGCTTCTGCCTCGACTGACCATCTGCTGTCAGGCACCCACTATCTCGTGATCTTGATTCTGCCAACTCCCAGGAATGAGGAGTGTGGGCACCATGTGCTCTTCCCAGCCTGCTCCTTACTCTGGTGCTTCCCATTTGGTCCTGACAACAGTGTTTCCTCTTGGGGATTTCTTGCAGTTAGAGAAAGGCTAAGATGCTGAGTGGTTTCTGGCCCTGCACCCCAGCCTTTTTCTCGATGCTGATGCTGCACACTCTTAGAGGCTCAGAGGACCTGCTGTCTCCAGGGAGTGGAGCCAGGCAGCCGGGGTCTGCAGCTTGGGTCACAGCCTTCACTGTGGACCGGTACACAGTGGGCAGGCAGGCCTGCCTCACGGTCTTACCCTTCCTCACTGTCTGCTGGTCAGACAGCCCGGTGCGAAACCAGGCATGTGGGCACATCTGCCCATGGACGGGGGCCCTGCCAGAGCTAAGCTGACTGGGATCCCCATGTTGTTTCCAGAGGAAAATGTAGTCATTGTTCCTACACAAAACAGACCTCTGTCCCTGGCCAGGCCTGTCTGTAGAAACTTATTTCCACAAAACTCTGAAGGAAAAAGCTACAAAAAAATGTGTTCTGGCTCAGTCTCCCTGTACACAGCTCTTAGCCAAGAACAGTGACATGCTTAGCATAACAGCTAAAGGGGCCTTGGGAGGCATGGACAACACGAGCTGCCCACTGAGTCCTGGTCCTCAGGCCCTGGAGCCATCCCTTGTCACAAACCCATCCAAAACCTTGGCAGACAACATCACCTGAGCTTGCTTTTCCCCAGGAGCCAGACGATCATAAACAAACCTTTGGGCCAATGGGTCATGCCTTCCCCAACCCCAGGCTTCTCCAAAGATTTCCAAGGCCTTGAGGCCCCATTCAACCCCTGACCACAGCCTTCCCTCCAACTATGTGAACAGACTATGGCCTCCACCCAATCTCCCAAAAGGCTGGAACCTTGCCTGTCTCCCCGGGCCAGCTTGGTGGTAGGAGCAAGTCGTAAGGCAACGCTTCTCAAGCCAGGCCTGCAGCTCCCCTCCACCTTCGTCCCCATCCCTGTGGGCCCCTAACAAAGCAGAGCCTGTGAACAATCCAGTGCTGAAACCCTCCTGCTATCATGACAAGCCAAAGAAAGCAACTATTATGGAATTCCACTAATAATTTTTACTTAAAATACCAAATCTTAAAATAAGAAAGCTTGCATTTCAGTTTGGACTCGGATTTTCTAGTAACATTTTGTAGAGGTGCTTGGCATTTGACAGTCACTCCCTTCCCTAACAACCACCAAGGCCACTTACCACTGTGCAGGTCATGCCTCTAATGGGGCACCATGCCTCTAATAATCCACCATAACTGTGGATGCCATTCCCTAACACACAGTGTACCTAACACGTGGGTACAAGCTGCACGCCCTGTCCTGCCATTCCTAGAGCCATGGAACCCACAGAACTCCAAATGCCAGAATAGACTTAGAGGTTGAACCTGGAGCCATGTGGTCTTCAGGCCTCGGGATGTACATTAACCAGATGGAACCAGTTTGTTGTTCAGTCGCTAATTCATGTCCGACTCTTTGTGACTCCATGGTCTAACCGCACACCAGCTTCCTCTGTCCTCCACTATCTCCCAAAGCTTGTTCAAATTTATGTCCATTGGGTCGATGATGCTATCTAATCGTCTCATCCTCTGCCACCTGCTTCTCCTTTTATCCTCAGTCTTTCTCAGCATTAGGGTCTTTTCCAATAAGTTGTCTCTTCACATTTGGTGGCCAAAGTATTAGAGTTGCAGCTTCAATAACAGGCTTTCCAAAGAATATTCAATGTTGATTTCCTTTTGGATTGACTGGTTTGATTTCTTTGCAGTCCAAGGGGTTCTCAAGAGTCTTCTCCAGCACCACAATTTGAAAGCATCAGTTCTTCAGCACTCAGGCTTCCTTGTGGCCCAACACTCACGTCCATACATGACTAGTGAAAAACACACAGCTTTGACTATAGACTTTTGTTGACAAAGTGATGTCTCTGCTTTTTAATGAGCTGTCTAGGTTTGTCATAGCTTTTCTTTCCAGGAGCAAGCATCTGTTTATTTCATGGCAGCAGTCACCACTGGCAGTGATTTTGGAGCCCAAGAAAATGAAGTCTGTCACTATTTCCATGTTTTCCCCATCTATTTGCTGTGAAGTGATGGGACTGAATGCCATGATCTTAGTTTTTTGATTGTTGAGTTTTAAGCCAGGCTTTTCACTCTCCTCTTTCACCCTCATCAAGAGGCTCTTTAGTTCCTCTTCACTTTCTGCCATTAGAGTGTTATCATTTATGTATCTGAGGTTGTTGATATTTCTCCTGGCCATCTTGATTCTAGCCTGTGATTTATCCAGCCCAGCATTTCACATGATGTATTCTGCATATAAGTTAAATAAGCGAGGTCACAATATACAGACTTGCTGTATTCCAGTTTATGATTGATCAAATATGACCGACTTGTTCTTTACCACTGCATAGTCATCTCGGAGGGGCATTCAAGCATCCTGCCTAGATATGGCCAAAGGCTTGGCTGAAGCTTTAGCAGGGGTTGGGGCATTGGGAAGGACCATGCTGTGGCTGGCAGGGCTCTCCACTTGGAATGGAGCAGGCACTCTGGCCTGGGCCCCGGTAGCCTCAGAGACAGACACCCAGAGGGGCCCCTGTTTGGGAATTGGGCCTTTCAGAGGGTCTTGATCCTCTGCTTGCAAGAGCAGCTTGTATGTTTGATTCTCAAAAACATCATGATCCTGGAGCACTGATTGGGTTATTTTACTCTTGAACTGGCTACACTGCTCACATGAATGCCGAGGCTGGAGGTCTGCACAGCACGTACCTCAGCGGTCTGCTGTTTGCTTTTCTAATGACTCCAGAGTTCGGACAATCAGATTCTCTGATGCCAAGACCCAGCTCCAGTGCTTCTCCTGCAGGACACCTGCCACCCAAGCCAATGACCAAGTCTCTCAGCCAGTCCGGGGCATTCCTTGAAAAAGCAACTCCAGTGAACGATAAAAGTGTTTCCTTTTACCTGATGGTTTTAATGCATATTTCCCATCTTGTGGAGGCTGGGAAGGGTGTTTTCCTCAGTTTCATCTCTACAAACTCTTATCCTCTCTCTGAATTGTTTATTTTCACCACCCAGGCATCACCTTCTCAGAAGGAGCTGATAAGACAGTATGGCAGCTGCCCATTCAAGGCCAGGAAAGAAAAAGGAAGAGGAAGGAGGGTTGGGGTTTCCTCAGCTCTTGTAAGAGTATCTGGTGATGAGCATCCATCCCTTCCTCTGCCCTGACAGTTTGGAGTCTCCTACACGTGGGGCGGGGCAGGTCCACTAGCTTGTTTGAGCTGCCTCATCAATGCCCCAGACTGGGTGGTTTAAACAGCACAGATCTGTTTTCTCACAGTGCTAGAGGCTAGATGTCCAAGATCAAGGTGTTACTTAGGAGGGTTGGTTTCTCTGGAGGCCTGGTTTGTAGTTGGCCATCTCTTCCCTCTGTCCTCACATGCTCTTCCTTTCATGCATGTCTGTGCCCTAATCTCTTTCTTATAAGGACACCAGGCCCACCCTAATGACCTCATTTTATTTTAATCGCTTCTTTGAAGGCCCTGTCTCCCAATACAGTCACATTCTGAGGTCCTGGTGATTAAGACTTCAACATGTGAATTTGGGGGACATGACTCAAACCATAACAGAAGGTGTCTTCCGGCAGCACCTCTGCTGTCTTGACCTCTCCAGCAAGGTGATGAGGTGCCAGGGACTGGCACAGGATGCTCTGAAACCAACCCAAGTGTAGAGCAGCCTACAAAGGCATTGAGAGAAAAATGAATTTGAAAGAACTTAACCCTAAAGAGATGGTTGGGTGGCATCACCGACTCAGTGGAGATGAGTTTGAGTAGAGTCTGGGAGTTGGTGATGGACAGGGAGGCCTGGTGTACTGTGGTCCATGGGGTCGGGAAGAGTCGGACACAACTGAGCGATGGAACTGAACCCTAAAGAGCCTTTTCTAATCTTCTTCACTAGAGCAGGGATCAACAAACTACTACTTGGGCCAAATCCCCCAGGCAGGCTGGGCACCTGGTTTTGTAGACGACTCTGTACTGGGGTGTGGCCACCCCACTGCATGAGTGTCGTGTCTGTGGATGTTTTGCAGGGTTGAATAGATGCAACAGAGATCACATGTAGCCCAAAGCTTAAAATGTGTATGAAAACATGTGCCAACCCCGCAGTAGAAGTCAGCTCCCTCTGGCTGGGACTTTTGTCCTCTGCTTGGAGCTGTATCCTCAGCACCCACAGCTCTGCGTGTCACCCAGTAGGGCTGAAGCAATGCTTCTTGGATGATCGGGTGAACCCATGCTCAAGGAACTGAAGTTGTGATGAAGCCAAGCCCTGGAAAGTGAAAGTGCTAGTTACTCAGTCATGTCTGCCTCTTTGCAGTACGCAAACTATAGCGTTCCAGGCTCTCCTGTCCATGGGATTTCCCAGGCAAGAATACTGGAGTGAGTAGCCATTCCCTTCTCCAGGGGATCTTCCTGCCCAAGAGATCAAACCTGGGTCTTCTACATTGCAGGCAGATTCTTTATTGTCTGAGCCACCAGGATAGCCCAGCCCTGGAAAGCCCTGGAACAACCCAATACAATGCATCAGGCTGACATTCATCTTTTGTGTCCAGCAAGACCACAGCAAGAATGGGTTGCTCTTTCAGTCAGGAAGGACTAAGTCATTGCCTCCCTTTTCCCAACTGCTCTCAGGGGCTTTGTCACAGCATCTTCTGTTGAAACTTTCTATTCCACTTAGCGTACAGGACCCTCTACTCCCATGATCGTCAGCACACTCCCCACTGCCTTTTTTGCCTCTGACACACAGTGATATTGGCTATATTCAGTATGTTCTAAGACACAGCTTAGAACCCAGATCAAAGTGTGAAAGATGTTGGCCACATCATCGACCTGATCAAGCACTTGCAACAAGGTGCCTGACTAACCTTCTTCCTACCTAAGAGTAAGATCCCCCTGTTTTCTTCCTAAAATCAGTTTCCCAGTGTTCTTAGAACTTGTTACCACCCCCACTGTGCCTGGGAAATGCAAGTCTCTGCCCTCCCTCACCCACAGCCATCTCTAGGTTTGAGTGGACCTGACCCTTCTTGATCCCAGGTGGGCTCAGAATTCCTAAGGACGCCTTTCTATTTCTAGGGAGCCTGGGACACCCCACTGCTATATCAACATACCCCCAACACACATCCACTCACTGGCACAGCTGTGCAGCTGCAAATCAATTCCCAGGAACAGCCTCGAGCAGCCCATAATTCCCCAAAGTGCAATTGCAAAAGAAATTCTAATGTCCTCTAGTTCCAGGAGCCTTTGGGCACACTCTTGAGAGACAAGAGGAAGAAGAGAGAGTGGGCAGAAGCAGTTCCCCTGACTGGTGTCGACACTCAGCCTCCAGGAAGTGGGACGTGGATGTGGTCCAGACAGGCTGCCTGGGTCCTGCAGAGTTTCCCATCACTTCCCTAGGAAGTGGTTCTGTAGAAGTGAGGCTGCAAGTGGGCCTTCCAACATTGGAGATCTGAGTAGGAACATTTGTTCTCATTCTTCCATAGAAAGAAGACCCACAGGAAAACCTCACTGTCCACATTTGTAAAATGAACTTGATAATACAGACTTCATAGACTCTTGAGAGAATTAGCAGCAACAGAACATGTAAGCATTTAGCACAGGTGCCTGGCACACAGGATCAATCAATACCAAACATATGCGAAACCTGGGGAACAGGACAAGAGGGGCAAACAGGCAAAAAATACTTCAGCATAAAAGAAAGAAGTTTATTTTCTAAATGTCTTAGGAACTTTTCCCCCAAAAGTTCTGACAAGGCAAAGTAGAAATAAATAGTTGAGTTTTGTCCTGCCAGCTGACACCTACACAGACAGGAACATGCATGGACCCTGTAGGTCCATATGCATGATCGTTCTCATAGTAACAGGATGCAGGCAATATATTGGTTGACATGCAGTCTACCTTGATACACTGCCACATAGCCTGTCTGCCACACACATTCAAGAGAGCAACCTGAGAAATGTTTTCTGTCTCAACTCTCAGACTGACCTCATTTAGCTCAGAGAACCACACAATGAGCTTATTTTAGGACATGGTTTGGCCTGATGATGCATGGTACCAAATGTTCCTGAAAAGAGTGCCAGGAGTGTGCTGGGGCACCTCTAATGCATTCCTCAGATACCTTTGTTTCTACCCAGCTCCTTCGCAGGTAAAATGCCTCATCTTTAGAGACCGAGTCATGACTGCATAGTTAAGTTTAGCATGAATGTGTGAATGAAAAGTACTTCTATTATTAAACCATCACAAGAGAGAAATATTTCTCTGATGACATCTAGCAGCTCCTGGCATCCAGGGACTCCTTTCCCCAAATCCTTTCCAAATAGGGAACTAGCAGCACTCTAAAATTGAGCCAAGGGGACCCCAAAGAATGTGTGGATTTGGAAATATTCAATGCATACTCGAAATACCTTTGGCCTTCAGTATTCAGAAAGAACTGTGAACTCTGAAATATGAAGCTCTCATGACCACTGAACGTGCAGAAGTGCCAACTGCACTGAAATCCCCCTTGGGATACTGGCCGTGCATGCTTTTGGAAACTGCATGAACACCTTCCACCAACTCGTGTATTCTCAGGACACTTAACATTTTCAATTTCAGCTTTTAAAAGAACCGTGTTTTCATCTCAGAAACTCTCAGTCATTGGGGAATACAGGATATATTTCTTTTCCAGGGACACATATTTTAAAATGTCAAGAGTAATGAATGGCCTGAAAATGCAGAGAAAGTAAAACAGTATAATGTATAGCATTTATTGAGCACTAACTATGTTAGGGTTATGTTAGTAACTATGTTAGGGGCATTGGGTTTGTATTCTTTTATTTGATCTCATCACAACTGAATGACATAAGAATGGCAATCCTTTTCATTTTTCATTCATTCCTTCAAAATTAACAAATATTTATGGAGTATCCACTGTATCCCAGGATTCGTTCTAGCTGCTGGGAAGATGGCAGGGAGCTAGACAATGTCCCTTTACGATGGAGTTGATAATCTAAAGACAGAGAGAGACCGCAGTGAAAATCACATAGCTATACCATGACATCAGATAGTGATGAGATCTCAAAGAAGGATGAAGCAGGGTTAAGGGCCAGATGAAAGGAGCAGGGTCAGGAGTGACATTTAAGAGAAACTGATACCTGGGCATTAATCTGAGTGGAGGAAAAGTTCCCCACACATAAGAAACAAAGCAAGGGGGTCAGGGTGGGTGGAGGGCAGGGAGGGAGGTGTGACGGGCTATTGACATTGGAAGAGGCAGACAGGGCCTGAGCATCAGGACCTGATGTGAATGCATCACATCTTGGGTGTGACATTGGAAAGAAAACAGAGGATTCAGTGTTCTCTGCTGTCTCCTATTCCATTCCTATTTCACATTTTTTTAAATGCTAATCACACTTCAAACTGTACTTAATTGATTTCACAACCCATTGAGTTTGAAAGCCATACTCCAGTGGATATCCTTTGCTTCTGAATTATCCTTACCAAAATAGAAGTATTAAAAAAAGGACCTATCATCAGAAGAAAAGAAAATGTATGTGGTCATGGTTGCCACTAAATTTATTGTGGTGATCACTTCACAATATATACATGTATCCAATTATTTTTGTACACCTGAAAGTAATATAAAGTTAATGTAAAATATATCTCAATATAAACTCTCTCCCAAAAGAAAACGAGAAGATCTAGCAAATTTGACTATACTATCCACACAATCAGAAGAATTAACTAATTCTGTAAACGGGACCAAATAACAACCCTTCTGTATTTTACCTTTTATTTATTTTATCTTGTAGTTAAGGAAGCCAAAACACCAATGAAGAGTAATGCAGGCTGCCGGGTTCCCCCAGGAAGCCATGAGCTGTTGGATCCCCCAGCCCCATCCCTGAAGGCAGCTGATTCCAGAACTTCTGCCCCCTTGGCTCCCAGCTGATGGGCAATGCCGGGCATGTGTCAGCACCAGCCCACAACAGCAGGGCAGAGGAATTCAGACCCACAAGGCTCTTATGGGCAAAGGTTCCCTTGAGTTTTACATGTCCAATTCTGGTTGGGTTTGTGGCTGCTCTTCTTATCTCAAGTTGGCACTCCTGTACGTGACTTTTAATCACAGAATTCCCGAGTATCAAAAGCACATGAGAAGTCACGTCCTGGGTCCCCAAGCTGCCACAGAGGACCGTGCCTCCATCCCCCAAGGGCAGGCAGACTGACACCATCTCCAGACAGGGTCACACCCATCAAGGCACAGTTCCATTGTCTCACCTCCCTGGCATAAAGTCTTTTCTAGAAACAGAAGCTGATTCTGCCACCCATTTCTACTTCTGAAAACCAGGCAGTCATCAGCTCCCACTTCCCCTTTCCAGAACGACCTGGTCCTCCCTCCCCACATCAGCAACAGGCAGGGCTTCACTTTAGACCTGCAGGTTCCAGCCCCCAGGCTCAGGACCTTGATGTTGCAGGACTGGTCCAGCAGGCCCTGGTTGGGAGAGGAGCCTGGGGCCTGAGGTGTCAGTTGCTGGCTGTCACAGAGCACTCTCCCTTGTCTGGAGGGATGGTGACCAGTGCTGGGAAAAGCCAGGGAACAGGCTGCTGGCAGAACTGGCTCTTCTTCAGATTCTTCAGCCGTTACTGCATCATGGCGAAGCAGCCAGAAGGCCTCGGGGACACGTTGTCCAGTTTGGTATTTTCAGACACAGCTTCCACTAGGCCTGCTCGCACTCATGCTCAGCCTTTATCCAGCCTCACTATTAACCCTGCTGTGGGTGTAGCCCCCTTCGTTTGTCAGCTGCATCCAGAGCACAAGAGGTTTCCAAGCTGCTGTTCCACTCACCTCCCTGTGAGAGTCTGTGTCTTAGCAGTTCACAAAGAACTGAACATCCTGGGTATGTCTTTAATCCCACATGAGTGACTGGCAGTGGGGGCCTTCAGGGCCCTCCAGAGCCTCTCAGGTGCACAAGGCTTCCATGAGAAATCGGGACTTTGTTGGGACCATGACTGCATTCCCACTCTGTCCTTGCAACCCACAGCAGTCTTCCTATGTGTAAGGACCCAGTGAAAAATATAGAGCATCAGTTAAGATACCAAGTAAAGGAGCAGAAATGCATGCTGCCCATCTATTCCAGAGGTGGGAGGGATCAATCGCCTGCCTGCCCACAGGGAGCAGGGCCAGGAGGAAGGCTGTTTTTCTGATTGGCAGGGCTTTGCTCCTGCATTCTCTGGGCAATGCTGTTCAGGACTTCCCAAGTTACAGTAAGTCCCCTACATGCGCTGTGCTTAGTCATTCAGTCGTGTCTGATTCTTTGCGACCCCATGGACTGTAGCCCACCAGGCTTCTCTGTCCATGGGGATTCTCCAGGCAAGAATACTGAAGTGGGTTGCCATGCTTTCCTCCAGGGAACCTTCCCAACATTGGGAAGATCTTCTACATTGCAGGCAGATTCTTTACCGTCTGAGCCACCAGTGCGTATCGTATAAAGGCGGGTGTGCCTACAGTGTCAATATCGTCACTTTTTTAATATCTGCATGCACATAGGCACATGAAATGCAGGACAGAATTTGTATGTTATGCCCCGTCTCTCACACGTCATAGTCTAATGAAAACTTCCTGTGATTGTGTGTGTGTGTGTGTGTGTGTGTGTGTGTGTGTGTTGGTGAATAAATTACTAAGCCTCTTTTCTGAACACATTGGATGACTCCAGCAGTTCTTGAATTGGACAAAGTTAATTCAAGTGCTGAAAGGGGAGCAGTTCTTCCGTCCCATCCTCAAAATCATCTCTGTTATCCATCCCAGAGGATACCTTCCTCTGGCAGAGCCAGGCCGAGCTCCTAGCTTATGGCACTGCTGCTCTGGTTACAGCTGCTTTCACAGACCTCCTCAATCACTCCCTGCAAGCCTTTGACTTTATGTTCTCATGGTCAAGAATGTGGGGAATTGATCATAACTTCAAAAACGTTTCCCTTGTAAACAGATTATCTCTCTTTAGGATGGTACCTCGGGCTCCTACTTTAAACTCCCTCTTCTTCACCAACTACACTGACACACTGTTTAAATAAATTATATATATATATATATATATATATGCATACATATGCTTGTATACATGTGTATATCTGTGTACACATACACATACACACACACATGGCCATGACCCCCCTCATGTGAATGAGAAATCTGAAACCTTGCCAGAAATACTTGTGCTCTGAACACATTTCTGATTCCCCATGTTGTCAAAACGGGCTTTGTGCAAATCTATGCTAAGGATTTCAAGGACAGTCTGGACACTCCTGCTCCCCCATCCCAGCTCTCTGACCACAGGCTACTGCATCATGGGTCCTAGTCCAAAGAACCCTGCCCAAGCCCCAGGCTATACCCTCCAAACAGAACTCCTGTGTGCTGGGACTAGAGTCTGAGCTTCAACAAACTCCTGGCAGGTTTTGAGGGCTACACTCAAGCTCCAAAGCCCCCCACTGCAGCCTGAGGCAAATGTCACAGTCACCCCCTGGGAACCTCAGTGAACCACAGAGATGGGAGAGAGTCCTATTTCTCACTTTCCCTAAACCTGAAGGAGAGCGGCCCCCTGCTTGTGCTTCAGAGGGCCCCATTCAGTCTGCATAAATGCTCTCTGGCTGCTTCCTAGCCTTATCTCTGTTCAAACGTGCCTTGGGCATGTACAATTGTAGACCCATTGAGTGATCAAGAGAAGCTATTTCCAGGGGTATAGTCAGAGCTTGGATGTGCCCATAAGGTCCCCCATTGTGAGGGCTGCAGAGATAAGATCCAAGGCCCAAATCTAGAGACAGGTAGTCCCTATGCCACCATGTTCCAGTAGAATGACTGGGGGTCTGAGGAATCCAAGCATAACAACTTCCAGGCCATATTTACAGTGGGTTATTGCTGTGGACTGAATGTTTGTGTCCCTGCCAAAGTCATATGCTGGAGCCCTAACCACTTATGTGATGATATTTGGAGCTGGGGTTTTGGGGAGGTGATTAGGTTTAGATGGGGAATTCCCAGATGGCTCAGTGGTAAAGAATCTGCATGCCAATGCAACAGATGTAGGTTCCCTCCCTGAATGGGGAAGATCCCCTGGAGGAGGAAATGGCAACTCACTCCAGTATTCTTGTCTGGGAAATCCCATGGACAGAGGAGCCTGGTGGGCTACAATCCATGGGATTGCAAACAGTAGGACATGATTGAGCATACTTGCATGCACTAGGTTTAGACGAGGTTGTGTGGGTGGGGTCTTATGATGGGATTAGTGCCCTTATAAGCAGAAGAAAGGCCTTTCCTGGTGACACTAGTGATAAAGAATCCACCTGCCAATGCAGGAGGCTTTGGAGCTTGAGTGTAGCTCAATACCAGGATTCAATACCTGGGCCAGGAAGAGCCCCTGGAGAAGGGCATGACAACCCAACCCAGTATTCTTGCCTGGAGAATCCCATGGACAGAGAAGCCTGGCAGGTTATAGCCCATAGGGTCTCAAAGAGTCAGACACAAATGAGGTGACTTAGCACACATGCATGCAAGGAGAGGAAAAGAGTTCAATCTCTTTCCACCACATGCAAACACAGTGAGAAGGTGTCCTCTACAAGCCAGAAAGTGGACTTTCAGGTGGGACCAGTTCAGTTAGCAACTTGATCTTGGACTTCCAGCCTCCAGAACTGCCAGAAATAAATATCTGGGGTTGAAGTCATCCTGTCAGTGGTGTTCTGTTATAGAAGCCTGAGCAGATGACTATAGCAGTCAAGGTGGGAAGACAGAGCCTGTCTCATCTATCAGGTTATGAGGTCACTGTATCACAGTTGGGCACATGGGTCTATGCTGTGAGAGCTCTGTTTGCTCTCTTGCACAGGACCTGTCAGGGAATCTACCCTCCTCACCCTTGGACTCCTTGAAAAATATAGCCCTATGTTTCTCTTGACTCTTCCCAGATAGTTAATGCCCTTAGGGTCCTGAAATGTTCCTACATTGCTTCCTAGTCTGCAGAGCAGCTGGGTGGCACCCTCCCTTTTATATTTGTAGACAATGAACAGTCTGCACTGGATTTTTGGAGGTCTCAACTCGGGAAGCTGTGGCCACTGCTGAGGCTTCAAAGGCAGCAGAAAAAAAAAAGAAAGAAAGAATCTTCTTCATCTTCTGAGGAGTGAGTATCTGTAGAAATAGGCTAAGGTGTAGCATAACAGGGAGAATTTGTTGGGTTGACTTGCAGCCCAATCCTGTGTCCAGACCCAGCTCTGGATGTGAACATGACCCGACTGCTCCCAAGGGCACAGTTACAGGTTGACTAGGTTCAAGTCTTAATACCCAGTACCTCATAATGTGGCTTTATTTAGATGTACATTTTTTTACAGAGGTAATTAAGGTTAAAATTGAGATCATGAGGGTGGGCCATGATTCAGAATAACCAGTGTCCTTATAAAAAGGGGAGATTTGAACTCAGAGACAGACATGCACAGAGGGAAGACAATGAGAAGACATAGGAAGGAGGCAGCCTCATAAATGGAATGATGCTCCCACAAGCCAAGGAACACCAAGGATTGCTGACAACACCAGAAGTTAGAAGAAGAGAGGAAGGATTTCCTCATTGAAACAACGGAGGGAGCATGGCCCTGCGCACACCTTGATTTAGAAGGTCTGGCCTTCAGAACTGGAGAGAAAAAGTATTTGTTGCTTTCTGCCACCCACTGTGTGATAGTCTGTTACAACTGCCTGAGGCCAACCCTGGTGCACACGTTCTTCTGCTGTTTTACATGAATTGTCCTGCTCTACAACAATGGTTCTGCAAAACACGGTCCCATACCAGCCCCATCATCATCACCAGGATCTCTCTCTCTCTCTCTCTCTCTCTCTGTGTGGAAAGTAAAATGCAGGCCCCATTCAAAGCTACTAACTCAGAAATTAGGTGTATGGGGCCAGAACCTGTCTTTTAACCAGCCATCTGGGGGTTCTGATGTCTGGTCCAGTTGGAGCATCAGATGGGAGGACTGAGAACCAGACAATGGGCCTGAAATGGGTCCACTGCTCCTCCCAGCCAGCATCCCTGAACAGCCCTGGTTGGTAGGATTGTTAGCAAATGCATGGTCGGAGAGCTCAAAGGGGTGTGTGGAAAGCTCAAAGGGGTGTGTTCATACCCCCCACAACGTGTGACCCACAGTGGGTCTTGGGCCCAGAAAGCTGGAGGCCCCAAAGACTGCAGGGCTCCTGTGCTCTGTCTGCTGTGAAGGCACTCGAGAATAAACATAGCCCATGGCTGCTTTGCAGGAAGGCAAAATGGTGTCTTAGCCAAGGATCATCAATGCCCCTCCTAGATGTCCCTGAAGGATAAATCCTTAAAGTTCCTGCAGTTCCAAAGGCACACAGGGGCAGGCATCATGCCAGCCTGCTCCCAGGACCCTATGTTCTGCACACGCTGTCCCTGTCTTCTGAAATGACTCTTCCTGTGAAACAGGGCTCCCATGTCACGCCCTCATCCTCTCCTCTCTCTCCACACCCACTGCCTTGGGTCCTCATTCTAACAGCCTCCAACACATGGCCCTCTACTGACCACTGACACATGGGCCTCATTCCCAGGCCATGATCCTCCTGAGTCCCCCAGCTCTGTTCTCCCTGGAGCCCCATCTCCTCCTAAATCAGAGCTTTGGCTCCATAGACTATTGAATCACTTGGCAATCAGGACAGCTCTTGGTACATAGGCACAGCAAAAAGGGAAACTAAATGTTGTTCTTGGAATCCTTGGCTTGCTTTCCTATGGTGGTAAAACTCACCAAACAATTCCTCAAGCCCAATTCCTTGTCTGCTGTAGAGACATAACCCTGTGGCAGTGATTTTCTCTTTGGGTGGATTTTCCTCGTCACCACCACTTACTTTCCTTCTCCTCCCTGGCTTCTCAGGGGTGTGACACACACTTGCCCCCATGGAAGACTGGACACGGGTTTATAATGGCATTAGGGTGCAGAGAAGCCGAGAACCCCACTGCCACAAAGCAATGACAAGCCAGTAGCTGGCCCAGTGAGGACTTGGCTCCATCCCCATTTTCCCTGCAAGGGCATTTGAAACTTACTCTGGCTCCTTATGAAATAATTTATTGATAAGGAAGAAACAGATCAACCATCCAAGTGGGATGCTGAGGTGGGACCTGAGGTGAGGGGGCAGGACCATGGAGGGGCCTTCTCCCTGAGGAATCCTGACAGCAGATGAAGGCCCACCTAAATGAGGGCAAACTAGGGAAGGGGCCCCAGTTACCCAGATGAGGCAGCCTCGACATGAGTGACTCAGGCCTATGGAGGAACTGTCTACTGCTTCTTCATTTTCCCAGCATGTGGCAAAGGCTGATAGGGAACCATTTTCCCCAAAGAAGAAAAGCATCCTGTTTGTATTGGTTTGTTCCAACTGCCATAGCACAGTGGCAAAGACCAATAGACCTAAAGACATAAATGCATTTCCTCACAGTGCTGGAGGCCAGAAGTCCGAGCTCAAGGTGTCAGGAGTTGGTTCCTTCCAATGCCTCTCCCCTTGCCTTGCAGACAGCCATCTTCTCCCTGTGTCTTCACACGGCCATCCCTCTGTGCCTGTCTGTGTACTAATCTCCTCTTCCTGTAAGGGCACCATTCAGTCTGGATTAAGGTTGACCCAAATAATTTCATCTTGGATAATTATATCTGCCATGACTCTCTCAAAATACAGTTGCATTCTGAGGTTCCAGGGCATAGGGCTTCAGCAGAGGCATTTGGGGAGGACTCAGTTCAACTCATAACACAATCTCAAATCTGGAATTTGAGAATCACTTGGCTATCTAACTCTGAGGCCACCGTGCTTTCATGTGTGAGAAACAGAGGTGGTTTTGGAGAAGAAATGCAGAACGACAGCCCTACAAACACCTTTTACTCTAAAATTTGGTCTTTAACCCTGATTTCTAACAGAGCTCTTGAAACTCAACATTTCCTGGGTGATAGGAGTCTCTTTTGTTCTCATGAGGTGACTCTGGGTGTCTCCTGGATGTCTTCTGGATAGGAACTGGTCACATGGAAAGACCATGATGAGAAATTTGGAATTTTTTAAATTGGCTCATGGCTTTTTTTCTTTCTTTTTTTAATCTTTATTTTATATATATATATATATATATATATATATATATATATATCCATCCCCTGCATCTTGAACCTCCCTCCTGTTCCCCCACATCCCACTCATCTAGGTCATCACGGAGCACTGAGCAGAGCTCTCTGTACTATGCAGCAGGTTCCCACTGGCTGTCTATTTTACACATGATAGTGTATATATGTCAATGCTACTCTCCCAATTGGTTCTACCCAGAAGCTTGAAATTTTCAACCCCCATCCCCACTCTCTTGAGAAGGGAGAATGGCTGAAAATAGAGTTAATGATCAATCATGCTTACATGATGAAACTTCCATAAAATCTCCTAAAGGAAAGGGATTCAGAGAGCTTCCTGGTTAGTCAACACGTGATCATGTCAGGCAATGAGCCTGGAGAGAGCATGGAAACTCTGCCCCCTTCCCCATGATCAGTCTTCTGCATCTCTTCCATCTGACTGTTCCTGAGTTGGGTTCTTTAATAATAAACCAGTAATCTAGTAAGTAAAATGTTCCTCTGAGCTCTGTAAGGGGTTCTCACAAATTAACTGAACTCAAGAAGGAGGTTACTGGAACCTCCAATGGGTAGCTGGTCAGTCAGACATACAGGCGATAACTTGGACTTTCAATTGGCATCTAAAGTCCTGGGAGGGGGCAGTCTTGTATGACTGAGCCCTTGACCTGTGGGATCTGATGCTATCTGAGGAGAGAGTATCAGAATCGAGCTAAATTCTTGGACACACTGCTGATGCCTGAGAATGGCTTGTCGGTGCAGAGAAAAACCTCTACACATTTGGTGACCAAAAGTGAAGACTTCAGTGTGAGTAATAAAGGAGACTATGCCAAAACCTTTGACTGTGTGGACCACAACAAACTCTGGAAAATTCTTAAAGAGATGGGAATACCAGACCACCTGACCTGCCTCTTGACAAATCTATATGCAGATCAGGAAGCAACAGTTAGAATTGGATATGGAACAACAGACTGGTTCCAAATAGGGAAAGGAATATGTCAAAGCTGTATATCGTCACCCTGCTTATTTAATTTCTATGCAGAGTACATCATGAGAAATGCTGGGCTGGAGGAAGCACAAGCCGAACTCAAGGTGGTGTCATCTGCATATCTGAGAAATATCAATAATCTCAGATATGCAGATGACACCACCCTTATGGCAGAAAGTGAAGAGGAACTAAAAAGCCTCTTGATGAAAGTGAAAGAGGAGAGTGAAAAAGTTGGCTTAAAACTCAACATTCAGAAAACTAAGATGATGGCATCTGGTCCCATCACTTCATGGCAAATAGATGGGGAAACAATGGAAATAGTGACATACTTTATTTTGGGGGGCTCCAAAATCACTGCAGATGAATCATTGCAGCCATGAAAATAAAAGACATTTACTCCTTGGAAGGAAAGTTATGACCAACCTAGACAGCATATTAAAAAGCAGAGACATTACTTTGCCAACAAAGGTCCGTCTAGTCAAGGCTATGGTTTTTCCAGTAGTCATGTATGGATGTGAGACTTGGACTATAAAGAAAGCTGAGCACCCAAGAATTGATGCTTTTGAACTGTGGTGTTGGAGAAGACTCTTGAGAATCCCTTGGACTGCAAGGAGATCCAACCAGTCCATCATAAAGGAAATCAGTCCTGAATATTCATTGGAAGGACTGATGCTGAAGCTGAAACTCCAATACTTTGGCCACCTGATGCAAAGAACTAACTCATTTGAAAAGACCCTGATGCTGGGAAAGATTGAAGATGGGAGGAGAAGGGGAAGACAGAGGATGAGATGGCTGGATGGCATCACCAACTCAATGGACATGAGTCTGAGTAAACTCCGGGGGTTGGTGACAGACAGGGAGGCCTGGCGTGCTGCAGTCCATGGGGTCTCAAAGAGTCAGACATGACTGAGCAACTGAACTGACTGACTGACTGAATAAAGGAGACAGGCTTCCCAGGTGGCGCTAGTGGTAAAGAACCTGCCGGCCAGTGCAGGAGATGTAAGAGACACAGGTTTGACCCCTGGGTCAGGAAGATCCCCTGGAGGAGGGCATGGGTACCTACTCCAGTATTCTTGCCTGGAGAATCTCAGGGACAGAGGAGCCTGGTGGGCTACAGTCCACGGGGTCGCAATGCGTCAGAAACAACTGAAGCATAGCACAGCACAGTAAAGGAGACTCCAAGGGAAGAAACATAGTACAGAAGAGCTGGGTTGTTCCCTACATATAGGAAGGAAAACCTGAGTTTTTTCCCTATATAACTTTACAGAGTCTGCCCTGACTCATAGCATCCAGACAACTGAGCCAATGGGCTTGCAAATCAGAGAGGTAGGTCAGGGGCAGGCAAAGTATGTGCACACCTGCCCAGGTCTGAGAGCCACTTCAAAAGCAAGTGCCAGTCTCACCTTGTGAGGGCCCTGCCTGAACAAACAGGGCAGACTTCACAGGCTCCTCAGTGATATTCCATCTCCCTGGTTTCCAGGACTTGTAAGCCTTCTGCTTCCCTGATGAGTACATGGCCACTGAGTGCTTCTGCTGCCACAAGGGGCATGTTAAATACAACACAGAGACCCAGAGGAGGGCTGTGCAGGTGGAAGCCACAGGGATGGATCTGGGAAAGAACCTGGGCTCTTGGACACTTCCCTTGCTATACACTGCTCTCAGATACATGTGCGAATCGACACCATGGCTGCAGACATGCAGACATATGGCACTGTTCAGGCCTCAAGTTCTAGAACTCCAGAGAAGAAGACAAGGGACTACAGACTTCAGTGCAGTGTTTCCAGGGGCTGCCCTGGTACAGGGCTTCAAAGCTTGGAGAACACAGGATTAAATAAAGTAAACCAGTTTCTTCACTGCAGGATATTTCAGAACATTTAATGGCTAATGCATTAAAGAAGGCTGTCCAGGCTGGCCGCCCAGAGCTTTCTGAGCAGATAAACACCTTTGTATGGAGCACCATCTGGGTTAGCATTCCAAGACTCCCTGCAGATGAATGCTAATCTAGTCTAACCCCTTGTTTCTTTCAGGTAACAGCTTTGTGAAAGTGTGTGAAAGTGTTAGGTGCTCAGTCCTAACATGGCTTCTCTATCCATGGAATTCTCCAGGCCAGAATACTGGAGGGGGTTGCCATTCCCTTCTCCAGGGGATCTTCCTGATGCAGGGATAGAACAGGGGTCTCCTGCATTGCATAATAGCTTTATCAAGATTTAACTCACATGCCATACAATTCACCTTTATGAAGTGTACCATGCTATGGTTTTCAGCATATTCACAGAGATGTGAAACCTCCACCACTACCTAATTTTAGAACATTTTCATCACCCCAAAGAGAAACCACATACCTCTTAGGCATCATTCTTAATAATCTTCCCCTCTCAGCCCCGGGCAGCCACTAATCTCTTTTCTATCTTTACAGGTTTGCCTAATCTGGACTTTGCCTATAAATAGAATCGTGTGATACTTGTCCTTTTGTGTCCAGCTTCTTTCACTTGGCATAGTGTTTTCAAGGTACTTCCATGTTTGAAAAATGCTTCATTGCTGAATATCCTTGCGTGTTCCATTGTATGGATATACCACACTTTGTTTATCCATTCATCTATCTGTGGGCATTTAAGACGTTTCCACTTTGGGGCTATTGTGAAGAATGCTGCTGCAGACGTGGCTGCAGGAGGTTACAATGAGGAGTCGGACTTTTTTCATATTTGATCACTGACAACTTTTAAGCCTACCCCTAATCTCTGCTTTAGAGTAAACACCAGGTTTTTAAATAAACCAGTAATCTAGTAAGTAAAATGTTTTCTGTGTGTGCTATTTCAGTGTGTGCTAAGTCACTTCAATCAGGTCCAACTCTGTGAGACTCTATGGACTGTACCCCTTCAGGCTCTTCTGTCCATGGGATTCTCCAGGCAAGAATACTGGAGTGGGTTGCATGTATTCCTCCAGGGGATGTTCCAACCCAGGGATCCAACCCACATCTCTTATGTCTCCTGCATTGGCAGGCAGGTTCTTTACGACTAGTGCCATCTTCTAGCCCCTCACCATTCAAGTAGCCCTCTTCTCTGTCATAAATGATATCTTACATCACAAGTTCCATTTTTTTTCCCTTTCTATGTGACTTACTGGAAGAACAGGGGCCTATAAGGAAAGGCTGTCTGAAATTTAAGATGATCACACCAATCAGCCAAGTCAAGGCTGTGAAAGGCCATCACCCCTGGGAGTCCTGTGCAGATGTGCTACCCACAACCCCCCGGGGCACAGGCAGAAGGCACTAACCACCCAGACTGTGCACCACTTTGAGGAGGAGGGTGTGGACAGCTTTAGTGTAGTGACAAAAGTGATACTAAACGCCCTCTAGCTTCTTCCAACTTTAGACTGAAGAGTCTCAGGACACTGTATGGGGTATGAGACCAGTTTTACAAAAAAAAAAAAAAAAAAAAAGCCCTTTAATTGTGAAGCTATTTCATGAAGAGACTCACACAAGAGGATAGTCACTGAAACCTTTGGTGGCCAGTGGTGGCAGAAGAAGGGGACAGACGGCCCTGTGATACCTCCTGCAGAAGCCTGGAGGGAGTGTCTCCTCTCTCACAGGCACTGCTACCAAATGTGGGGGAGGACTCAATCAGGAGTTTGGGATGAACACAGAAGGGCTTCCGTAGTGGCCTGGACGGTAAGGAAGCTGCCTGCAATGCAGGAGACCTGGGTTTGATCCCTGGAATGGGAAGATCTCCTGGAGAAGGAAATGGCTACCCACTCCAGTATTCTTGTCTGGAGACTTCCATGGATAGAGGAGCCTGGAAGGCTACAATCCATGGGGTCACAAAGAGTCAGATATGACTGAGCAACTAACATTTTCACATGAACACAGACACAATACTATATTGAAAATAGATAACTCATAAGGACCTACTGTATAGCCTAGGGAACTTTACTCAGTATCTTGTAATAACCTATGTGGGTAAAGAATCTGAAAAAGAATAAATAAATATATATATATATATAATTGAATTACTTTACTGTATACTTGAAACTAACACAATATTGTAAATCAACTATACTCTAATTTTTAAAAAAGAACAGTCGGTAACAGAGCCAAGAGTCACTAGGCCCCAGGATATGCTGGACCCTGTCAAGACCAAGCAATCAAGTGTTCTTGGCACCTCGGGTTCAGTTCAGTTCAGTTCATTTCAGTCACTCAGTCATGTCTGACTCTTTGTGACCCCATGAACTGCAGGTCACCAGGCTTCCCTGTCCATCACCAACTCCCAGAACTTACTCAAACTCATGTCCATCAAGTTGGTGACACCATCCAACCATCTAATCCTCTGTCATTCCCTTCTCCTCCTGCCTTCAATCTTTCCCAGTGTCAGGGTCTTTTCAAATGAGTCAGTTTTTCACATCAGGTGGCCAAAGTATTGGAGGTTCAGCTTTAGCATCAGTCCTTCCAATGAATATTCAGGTCTGATTTCCTTTAGGATGGACTGGTTGGATGTCCTTGCAGTCCAAGGGACTCTCAAGAGTCTTCTCCAACACCACAGTTCAAAAGCATCAATTCTTTGGCACTCAGCTTTCTTTATAGTCCAACTCTCACATCCATACATGATTACTGAAAGAACCATAGCTTTGACTAGATGGACCTTTGTTGGCAAAGTAATGTATCTGCTTTTTAATATACTGTCTAGGTTTTCTTCCAAGAGGCAAGCATCTTTTAATTTCATGGCTACAGTCACCATCTGCATTGATTTTGGAGCCCCAAAAATAAAGTCTGTCACTGTTTCCCCCTCTATTTGCCATGGAGTGATAGAACCGGCACCTCAGGTGCTAACCACTATACTGATCTCCATTTTAAAGGTAGGGAAACTGAAGCAGAAAAGTGTGAGCTGACTAGAGAGAGGAGCTGGGTAGCACCTGTGTAGGGCTGCAGTCAGGCAGGGAGCGTCCCTCCTGATATGACTGCAGACCCCACCAGAACACGTGTGCTTCCCTGGAGGGCTTGGTCCCACACTGCCAAAGAGGGAAAGAGAGTTCACTCCCAAGGGACTTGACTTTCCATTGCAGGAGCCCGTGGTTTTCTATTTGTTTTTTTAACTGTGTTTATTATTGTTGTTGTTGTGTTGTTGTTTATTGTTATTATTTTAATCTTTTGCCACATTGCTGCTTCCCTCTGGGTATTCTTGTACTAGTACTCAGGGGCCCTGCTGGCGCCCTGGTCAGTTGGCCTGAGAGCCGTTTGATCCTCTCTGGCCCCAGGGCTTCTAGGTTGTCACCTCACCCAGGTGCCAGCCATCCTCGCTCCACACCCATTATAACAGCATGGGTGCCCAGGTGCCCAGCAGCCCAGCACTGAACCTCCTAGGACGCACTGCAGCACCTAACTTGCCCACTGTCCTCAGCAAATCAGAGGGAGGTGTCCCCCAAGGGGTGTTTCCTGCTGTGAAGCTGGCTGAACCCCTTAGAAACAGAGACCACAAAACATAAGCATGGGAAAACCGTGACCTTCCTTCACAGAAGCAGCAATTATGACACTGCTCTGGGGGACTTTAGGCTGAATTTCTCTGTCTGCCATCAGACAGGAAATCCAGTCAGCTGAGGTTCTTAAACCAAAATCTGATGTCTCTTGGAGGTAATAGCTCTGCAGACAGCTTGACTCTCATGGCTGCTGGCTGCTTCTTAATGGAAAGAGATTAAAGAAATAAAAGGAGTATGCATGCATGCTAAGTCACTTCAGCCCTGTCTGACTCTTTCACTACCCTGTGGACTGTAGCCTGCCAGGCTCCTTTGTCCATGGTATTCCCCAGGCAAAAGTACTGGAGTGGGTCGTCATGCCCTCCTCCAGGGGATCTTTCCCACCCAGAGATCAAACCCATGTCTCATGTCTCCTGCACTGGCAGGCAGGTTCTTTACCACTCTTAATGGAAAAAGATAAAAGAAATAAAAGGAGTGGAGCCCCCAAAAAGATCTGTGTAGAAGCTGCTCGGCAGCTTTTCTCCATGTTTGAACATAGAAGAGGGAAAAGTTTCTATTATAAGCTGGATTTGGGGCACAGGGAAGGCATCTTCAGTCACCACGATGCTCTCACTGGGCTGGGAGCAGGTGCTGAGTTGGGCCCAGGCTTCAAGCAGCAAAGAGGGGCTGGGCGCTCAGGGCTGGGAGCTGGCCCGCCCACATCCCTCTACCCAGGTGGCTCCAGGAGGCCCCTGCTGGCACCGATCCCCAAGTAAACCTAAACAAGCCTGGGGTTGAGGGAGGTCATGCCCAAATCCTAACAGAAACTTGGCAGTCACAAGTCGGAGCTCTGGGCCCTGGGAACTCAGACCCCGGGATTTACACAACAAAGGGGCATGCCCCAACCTGGCTGGCTGCTGTGTCTTTTGAATTGTAGAATTCGGGCTGCAAACACCCGGAGGAGACACCACCACCCGTCCTGGCTTCACTTTCTCCCCACGCCGATGCCTCCTGCCTTTGCAACACGTCGTGCCCTTTGCTCTCTCCAGGTCTGCCCGGAGCTGGCTGACTCCAGGATCCGAGGATCCGGCCGGCCTCGCAGTCTGCCTCCCTCTGCCAGCGGCTTCCCGGAGGGGAGGGGCGCGCGGGGAGGAGAGAGTTCCGGGAAAGCCCTCAGCAGAAGGCAGGAGTGGGTAGGAGGTGCGGACTTTGCACTGCACTCAGCCTCTGTTCCTCCTGCACTTGGTTAGCGGAAGAGGGTGTCGGAACGGCAGGGGATGTGCCCTGGAAGAAGCAGTCCCGGCTCTCCGGCTGTTTGCACAGGAGTGGGAGAAAGGAGGAAAGCGATGCCAGGCCGGAAGTGCCCAGTTTCAGAGAAGGGAGGCGTTAGCAACCACGAGGAGCCCAGAGGAGGCAAGGCAAACCCAGGCAGCCCCCGTGCCAAAGCAAATTCAAGTAGTTCTTCTGAACTGGCAGCTCCGGGTCAGCGTTCAGGCCAATGAATTCTGCAGAATTCACTCCCAGAGGCCTGGGGAGCGTGCAGGCAGGACTGGGGTGGCCTGAGTTCAGCTGGCTTGTCAGAGCGTCGGACCTCTAGAGCCTTCACAGTATTAAAGCCGTGAGGTCCCAGAGAACTGCTCCCCACCCACCCAGGCATTCACTCAATTAACCACCTGAAATTGCCTCTGAGAGGCAAGATAAGCACCGAAGAGAGGTATTCTCTCATTTCACAGACAGAAGCCTGGTTCACAATGGTCCAGGCAAAGCTCAGGGGCACACAATCAAGGGCTCACAGCCAGTGCCCGTGAGAGCTCGTCCCCAAGGAGCCACTCTCAGCCCACCCTGGGGTCAAGTTGAAGCTCCACAAAACACACTGGGAGGTCCCTACCAGGCCACACCCCTATGAGATAAGAGATGTCAACCCATTTTACAGATTGGAAAACTAAGGTTTAGTGGAATTAAATGACCTGCTTTCATCTGCCAGAAAAGGATACTTAAGAGACTGGAACCCAGATGTCTTGGGGACCGCAGTCCACACTCTGCCCTCTCAGAAGCCCACAGCTACCAGGAGACTTTGCATTTCCCCAACAGCCTCTGACACCTTTGGCACAGGCCCATAGTTCTCAAAGCCTGGTATCCAGACCTGCAACACCAGATGAGACATATAAGCCCCAGGCTCCACACCAGATCTACTCAGTTTGAGACTCTAGGGTGGGCCCATTGGTCTGTGTGGTCATAAGTCCTCCAGAGTCTATTACACTCCTCCAGGTGAGAAGGGCAGGTGCTCTGGAAAAATAGTCCATGAGGCTGGGGCAGAGCATTCCTAAAAAGGAAAGATATGGCCTGTGCAATACCCACACAAACCCTGCCCTCAGCCTCACCTAGGGTTGCAGTGAGAATGGGACAGCATCTGTGTCCACCTCAGGGTCAGCGTGCCTGACGGGTCAGCACAGGTGGAAGGTGAAAGAGAGACCCGGAACTGACCTGCATCTGAGCTGGCCTGCGGGCCGGGCTCCACCACCACCTGATCTGTACCCTAGAGGGGATGGATGCCGCCAGCATGTGGCCCCAACCAGGGATATTTGATCATTTCCGCTCTGCGCTGTCCACAGGGTGGAGTGTACAACAGACAATTCCAGGGAGGTGACCTTTTCAATTAGGCGGTGAAGTCAATGTGAACTTCAGACAATTTAAAAATAGAATTCTAAAAATAGCTCTGTGGAAATGGGAGGTGTGGCAGAAGTTCCTGGCGAGGCCAGGCAGGGTGGTTCCCACACAGCCTCCCCGCCAGAGTAAGCTGCATCTGACCCCCAGCAGGCATCCAGACAGAGAAAGATGCAAAAAATCCCGGTGGAGTGTAAAGGGGTGTTGTGATGGGAAAGGGCTCAGAGCTTGGGGGTGGGAGCTTACCTCATTTATGTTACCCATGGGTTCACAGACTGATGGTCCTTTAAATTCCACATTTAGGTCTGGATATGCTGCTGTGAGTAGGAGCTGGCTAGTATGTATATAAGCATACATGTTCATCATTTTTTACCAAGTTTTATTTCCCCTCCAGACTTTCCAGACCAGAACATCAGCATCGCCGCCCCCAGACCCTCTGAGTCAGAGTCTGCTTGTTCCCAGGGCCCTGGGTGTCTCAGTGTCCAGGAAAGTCTGAGAAGCTCTGCTTCAAGCTTCTGGAGGCCTGCCACAAATGCCAAGGCAGGGCTGAGGGTTCTGTGGGAGTCCTCCTGCGGTTGAAATCTCAGCACACAGAGCTGCTGTTCGGTGAAGGGACTTCCTGCAGCCACAGAGGACTGTGAGTTGGCTGAGTGAGACCCGGAAGTAGCTCTCCTTGGATAGAGCACTGAGAATCTGGTCCAGACACCTCCTCAGGGCTCCTGTCCAGATGTGAGCAGGTGCCAGGCAGAACTATGGATGCCTGCCATCGGTGCTGGGACACCTGAGGTCACTGAGCATGGGGTCTCCTTCTGCCTCTCTGCCCCTGTACACCCAGGTAGTGAGCGTCTAGCTCATGGGTCCCTCCACAACACTTCATAAAACTCCTACCTGGCTCCAGGCCAGGCTCCCCATGGGGAGTAAGACCTGCTAGGGATGGATGCACAAAGCAGGAAATGACAGTGTGAAAGCAGAGGGGCCCCAAGCTGGCCTTAGGTGTTGCTGCATACGGAGAAGGACCAGACAGGTGACCAGTCTCCTGTGAACAATCTGGCAAGCCTGGAGTTGGTGAGTTCCATATACAAAGGTTAATGTTTATATTTCTCTGAATTTTTTCTCTTCTCTTGGAATTATCATTTATATTGAAGTACATTTACATATGGAACTGAGCACTAATCTGAAGGGTGCAGTTTAGTCTTGACAATTGTATACACTTGTGTCACGGCCCCCACATCAAAGTATGGAACATTTTGCCACCCCAGAAATTCCTTCCAGAGATGACCACTGTTCTGACTTCCACCACCAGAGGTTGTTCATGCATGTTCTTGACCTTCACGTGAATGGACTTAAACTGTGTAAACATCCTATGTCCCAGCACAAGGTTGGTGAGATGAGCCCATGTTTGAATTTATATCCATTGTCCTTGCTGTGAAGGATGCTAGCATGCAGATAAAAACACTTTATTCAGAGAGTGGTAGATATTTGGGTTATTTCCAGTGTGAGACTAATATCAATATTAGTAAAGCTGATACTGACAGTTTTTTTTAATTTACATTTTTTTAAATTTATTAAAGTGCAATTCACATTATGAAATACACATTATGTATTTTAAAATGAACAATTCAGTAACATTTAGTATCATCATAAAACTTTGCATTCTTCAACCTTGTCTAGTGCCAAAACATTTCCATCACTCTGAAGTAAAACCCCTTACTTATTAAGCAGTTTCTCCCTACCCTCCTCACCCTCTTTGGAAACCACCAATCTGAATTCCGTCTCTGTGAATTTACCTAGTCTAGGAGGTTCACATCTATGCAGTCGTAGAATATGGCATTTTGTGTCAGCTTCTTTCATTGAGCATCATGCTGTCCAGATTCATCCATGCGGTAGTGTCAGCACTTCACTCCTTTTATGGCCAGAGTCTATTCCACTGTGTGGAAGGACCACAGTTTGTGCTACAGACACTTGAATTCATGTGTTGTGGACTCAAACACTCATTTCTCTATAGAGTAGGTATCAAGGAGCTGGATGGCTGGGTCAGGGAGCATTTGTAGCAGGTGTTTGGTTAACCATAACTGGACACTACCAAGGGCTTTTCTGGTGGCTCACATGGTAAAGAATCTGCCTGAAATGCAGGAGACCTGGGTTCAGTCCTTGGATTGGGAATATCCCCTGAAAGAGGGCATGGAAACCCACTCCAGCACTGTTGCCTGGAGAATCTCATGGACAGAGGAGCCTGGCAGGTTACAGTCCAAAGGGTCACAAAGAGGTGGACATGGCTGAGCCACCAATAGCTTTACCCTGAGAAGGTCACAGTTCCTGGGTTCCTAAGCAGTGGGGAATGTCCTATGAGGGCTGGTCAGTCCTTGAGGTCAGCACAGACTGCATGTTCCACTGACCAAGCATACATGGGGACAAACGTGGGCCCAGACTGGGAGCCTGCTATCCAACCTCCCAAGGTCAGGACTGAATATAATGTGGTGATCCTAGTGGTAAAGAACCTGCCTGCCAATGCAGGTTAGATGTAAGAGACTCCGGTTCAATCCCTGGGTCAGGAAGATTCTGCTGGAGGAGGGCATGGCAACCCATTCCAGTATTCTTGCCTAGGGAATCCCATGGACAGCAGAGACTGGCAGGCAGCAGTCCATAGGGTCACACAGAGTCAGACATGATTGAAGCAACTTAGCACTCAAGGCTTAGACTCACTGGACTCCCCACCTCACTCAGCTTGCTGGTATATCCTGCAAGCATCCTCACATTAATGCCTTCTCAGACAGCTGGTCCCTCCACGTAAGCATGGTGACCAAAGAGACATCTCCAACCTCACTGCCACTGAAGCCTTGAAGGGTCAACACATAATTCCTTGCCCTCAGTCAGGGGCCCACTTGCCAGGCCCACCTCAGGGGCCTCTCCTGGGTCACTGCCCTTCACTGCAGGACCTTGAAGCAGGAGACTGTTCACAGAGCAAAGGTGATCGAAAGGTGCCCCTGCAAAGCCTGGCCAGATATTCTCGCCTCCTGTTGCATTTCCCTGGTTGTGCATCTGCCTTCTGGTGCAGCTCCAAGGCAGGTGATGGAGAGCCTGGCACCCACCCAAGCAGTAAGTGTATCCGGGCCAATAGAGCCTAATGCCTGACTACTCAAGTAAGCAGGCACTGGGACCCTCACCGAGCAGGTCCTGCAGAACAAGAACACCCCTCTCATTGTGCAGGTCTGAGAATACACACAGTCTTCCAATTCCTCGTATTCCCTGAGGGTGTGGTTCGTGGATTTCCTTTTCAGTAGAATATACATTCCAAGGAAACAGACACAAGATCTCACACAATGCAAGGTGTTTTCTGCACGATTTCTGTGGTAGCCCTTAAGTAAATAAATCAGTGAATTTTGATGTGCTTTCTGCTGAGGGGAAAATAGCTAAGTAAATACAGCACCTGCCACAATACAGGAGGAAGGCAGGGATGTCCGGTGCATGGTTCTCTGCAAAGTTATTTATCTCTGACCCTTGGGAAGGCTCCCATTCTGAACAATTCAAGGGGCTGTGACCTGCATGAGAAGCCAGAAGGATTTGGGTTGATTTTTAAGGTCCTATAGAGAGCTGTTTTCTTCTTCTTCTTTGATGTTTTCAAATATGTAGGATGATGCCTGCACATTCATAAAACAGAACACAAGCACAACTGGGATAATTTATCCCCTACAGAAATGCAAAGGGTTTGAAGGAGGTGGGTGATCCCAGACCAACACCATCAGCCCCTTCATCCTGTGAAGGAGCTGGTATCTCAACTAACATTTCCTGAGCATCTGAATGACACGGAGAGGGAATTAGATGTTCAGGGTACCATGGCCCAGGGTTCCTACCTTCCAAGATGAATCAAAGCCAAAAGGAAAAAAAATCAATTTACTTATTACTTTATACATGGTGGCTCAGACCGTAAAGAGTCTGCCTGCAATACCAGAGACCCAAGTTCAATCCTTGGGTTGGGAAGATCCCCTGGAGAAGGAAATGGCAATCCACTGCAGTATTCTTGCCTGAAAAATCTCATGGATGGAGGAGCCTGCCAGGCTATAGTCCATGGGGTTGCAAAGAGTTGCACACGACTGAGCAACTTCACTAAAGGATAATTCAAGTTTTGCTTCAAAAGCAGAAAGATGTCCTGTCATTACCATCTCACTTTTATTAAATATCTTTAGCCACAGACATTTTCATACAGGTTACCTACTGGAATGCCAGAGAAGGGGGCCTTTCTTAATAGATTGTATGTGCAATGCAGAAGTCTGAACCATAGTCACCACCTGGATGGACAGGACAGAAAGTTATTATTACGTTACTGATTGAGAAAATTATTCTAAAATGCAATTATCAAAAAAAAACATAAAGTAGTTTTTTTTAAGTAGCTAAAATTCATCAAATGTTTTCTCTGTGTGAAGCACTTTGCCTTACCAGTATCACATTTGAAATAACATCTGGAAGGATGCCTTTCTTCCAACCATCCCCAGTATCTCCTAAACATCTGTTAATAACTGGGAGCTTTGACTAGCTCTGCAGGCATCTTCACATCTTTGTGCTGCTTCTCTTCACCTCTAATCTCTCTTCAGAAGATGGTCATTGACCTAGTGGGAAGTGACTTAAATAACCAGAAACAGGTTCATTTCCAAGATCGGTCTTTAGGGAGAATGCAGTTCACCTGGGAGCCCAAGCATATTGGGGTAGAGGAGGAAGATAGAAGAGAGATGACCCCCAGGGCAGAGACTAAAGTCACCAGCAGAGTCCTAAGAGCTCTTCATGCTCAGGAGAAACAGGAAGGCAACAGGCTCCTCTTTGAAGGGGCATCTGATATCAACACACCTCAAATCGTCACATATGTTTAACACAAGGGGTTAAACAGGAACCATGGGCCTTCCTGCCTGCATTTACTGGCTTCCTCATTTGGCCTGTAGAGTCCCCATGGGTTTTCTAAACTGTCCTGTTTCCATGAAATGCCAAGGACCCCTCGTGAGCAAGCAGGAGCTGCCCGTGCAAACTTGCTTGTTCTAAAAAATTCTCCCTCCCTCCATGCTCCCCACTGGGAACTCAGGCAGAATTGTTCTTCCCAAATCAACATGTGGTAAAAATAATCTGAGCCGGGGAGCCACATCACCATGGACTCTGAGGATCAGCTCCTGCTCTGCCATCTATTCTGTAGTCAGGATATCTGTGCATTAATGTGGGGCAAGGGACAGAGGGTGGTTGCCAGGAAGAAAGGAACAGTGAGGCCACCTGCCATGGAAGAGGGACTGCCGTGGAGCTGGACCAGTCACCAACATCATGATCTTCATCTCCAGGTCATTCCTACACTGCTGACATCCTGGCCCTGCTTTCCTTGGAATTTGGCTGTCCTCAAAGAGGAGGGAGGCACATCTGGCTCAGTGTCTGGGCTTTATCACCTCTAACATGCCTCACATATCCTCTAGGATGAAGCTGGAGTGGGGGCGATTAAAGGTGGTCGCCCTTTTTTTGACACCCACACACCCCATAGAAGGCGGGTTGCCTATGTCCCCTCCCTCTTGAATGCAGGTGGATCTGGGTCTCCTTTCACCAATAAAGTATAGCAGACAGGACAGAACATGGCGCCAAATTCTGGGCTCAGGCATTATGAAAGAGCTGCAATCTTTTCCCAACTCATGATCCCTCTTGGGTAACCCTGAAGCACCATTAGGCAGCCAGCCACCCCTGGGTGCTCTGAGGAAGCCCTCTGAACCATCACCCCAGCCAGGTTCAGCCTTGCAGCCACCCCTGCCAATGTGCCAGATATGGGAGCCAAGAGCTTGGACCACTAGACACCCATCTGCCAGTGGATAGCCACCAACTGAACTCAGCCCATGCTACCTAGAGCTGGAAAATCATCCAGCCATGCCTGGCCAGGATCCCTGACCCACAATATCCGTAAGATCTGACAAACTGTCTCTAGTCTCTGAGTTCTGCAGATGTCATTCAGGAGATAACCAGGAGCACCCTTGCTGTCTTCCTCACACTATTTCTAGCTCATTTCAAACTGACGTCAAGGTCCCCCTTCATCCCGTTAAACCAGAACAGAGCCCCGCTCACAGCTTCCAGGGCAGACCCATACACTTACTGTGCATGGAGCTTTCTGACATGCGAGGTTCCATCTCTAGGGACACAGAGAACTACACAGGAAGGAAGGGCAGCAGCTGGGAGCAACGAGCCAATCCTAGGAGGCTTGGTGGGACACCTCTCCTCCTCAGAACCTCAGTGCACTGGCCACATGGAAGCTCTCAGTCTACTAAGTAGAACCAGTTCTCCAGGCAGTCACGCAGAATGGAGTTTCTCATCCTCAGCACCGTGGACTTTTGGGATCGGGTGATTTTCATGGGGTTGCTTCTTTGTGCCATAGAACACTTGGCAGCTTCCTGGCTCCCTACCAGTTGTGACAATCAGATGTGTCTCCAGCATCATCTAATGTTCTCTGATGGCAAAATGTCTCCTGGTCCAGAACTTCTGCCCTCCAGTGTTTTGACATGGCCAGGTAGAAGCGATGCCTGACTCCACGAGACCTTGCAACCCCAGCGGGCCACATCACAGAGCTTATTCCTTCAGATGTCACCTTGGGAAATCTCTGCCTTGTTTGGATCACTCGACAGATACTGATTTCCTCTTTTGTATGTGGTCCTGAAGGGAGAAGGATCCCAGGTGGTTGCCCTCCCCTGGAGGCACCATCAGGACCAGGAGGTCATGTGCACTCACCCACTGCAGACTCTCTCCTTCCACCGGCACCATTGAGCTGGGAGTGAGGATGCGGATGCCGGAAGAGGAGTGTCCAGAAACCAGTGCCCCATCCCAGACATTTCCCAGGACTCTGCACACCTGCCACCAGCCCCCAGGCAGCTCTGCTTCCAGGAAGGTTGCTCCAGCTTCCACTTGAGGCTCTGCCAGCAAGTCCCCTGGGAACCACCCCTCCTTGGAAGGGGAAAGGCAGACAGGGTCCATCTCCTGCCATTTAAGTTTGTAGCTGCAATAATACTCCAACCCAACCTGAGTAGATAAATGTTGTGAAAAATGGATCCTTCCTGCCACAAAAAAAAAAGAGAGAATAATCTGTTGGCCTTTGGAATGATTCCATTGTTTGGCAAATATATAACCACTACACCTTTAAAGCCAGGGTGGTGGCCAGAAGGGTTCCTAAGAAAAAGTGCACAGTCAAGGCAGGGGGACGCAGGGATGCCCTGAAGATGCCACAGCACCTGAGGCCATGAAGCCCCAGGTGGCTGAGTGTGTCTTCTCTTGAGGGTGAGAGTGGGGTGGGGAGGGGGCACTGAGAAAGTCCATTCTCTCACGAATCTCATGAAAATGAGAGAGAAGAGATAGGAAGTACATGTGGGGCAGACTGGGTGAAGGTGAGTAGTTGTTTAAAAGGAGACTCTTGATCGTATTTAGAAACAGTGGGAAAGACCCATTGATGGGGAAGGTGGAGTGTCTTGCTGAGAGGAGGCACCTTGGAGATGGAAGGGCCTGAAGACACAAGTGGATGGATAGATGAGTGGATGGGTGGGTGGGTAGATGGATGGATGGATGGATGGATGGATGGTTGGAAGGGTGACTGGGTAAGTAGATGGATAGCCAGACTTGGTGATGAGCTGCGCTTCAGAGCATACTCACCCATCCCAGAACTGACCTCAGATCCAAGCTAACATCTCCATCTCCACCCTTCATGAGGAATATGGTGGCCCCTGGATTGGAGTCCAAGACGTCTGCCCCACCTAGCCATGGTGATGCACTTTACTTGCCTCTTGATGGTGGAAATGAAAAGGAGTATCTTTGCATCCAGTACTTCTTCATCTGAAGCTCAGTGCCCCAAGCAGAGTAACCATTGCTAACCCCAGCTGGAGGAAGAACAATGCACACCTTTCATATTCATAAAATGCATGTCCGGGAGGAGAGGCAGGAGGCATCCAGCTCAGAGCCAGAAGAAATGAGCACACGAAGGATAGGCTCGTGCAGGCAGGGACTTCAACAGGAAGTTTCGGGGCCATACGCAAGCACATCTGTGGGGCATCTGTGGAAGAAACTGAGAGAGTGTGAGCCAGACCCCCTACTTTGTCCAGAGGGCCAGGGAAATAATACCTAAGCCACATTCCTAAAGGATGACATGGATGGCCAGCGAAAGCCTGGGTACTCACTTGCCAGTTCACTCCCAATTTTGTCCTTGCTGGTGTTCCCGTAAAGGAAAGCTGCCTGAACCCTTGTCACAGGCTCCTCTGCAGCCTTCTCAGCACATCAGTGTCACAAAGCTCTTAATAGCCAGACTGGATGCTTCCTGCCCAACTCTGGGGCAATTTCCTCTCAGTCTGTTTTGTTATCTTACTTTCTCTTATTGCCATTTGCAGCACAGAACTTGATCCCTGACTTGGGGCTGTTATTGAAGGAGGAATTTTGTAAACTGTGACATCACAGCATGATATGGTGCCGTAGTTTTCTACATACAGGTTCTCTGGACAGATTTATATAAACTCAAGCCCTCTGCTTTCCTCTGAAGGTCAGTTACAACTCCAGAAATAAATGCATAACCAATTTTAAAATCTAAAATTTACTTACAAAGTGATACTTAAAATGATCCATCATAAACTGTGAAATCTCAAATAAAAATTGTGCCTTGAACAATTACCTAAAATTGTCAAAAGAATTTTTCACAGCTTCATTTTATGATATTGTCCCCTAAGACCAAAGTACATTTATTTTTTTCATGCATTCAGGATTTAAATATAGAGCAATTCCAAGGTATAAGTTTACTGAAAATGCATTTCCACACATATTTGAATATTTACACATTGGTGCATTGAAACAGCATCCCCAAATATTCAATTTCTTTGCTTTTCATAAATACAAAGCTAAGATTCTATTTGTGCTTTTTTATACTCCAAATATACATTTGAGTGGAGCTTCCCAGAAGAACCTGCCTGCCAATGCCAGAAATGTAAGAGACATAGGTTTGATCCCTAGGTCAGGAAGATCCCCTGGAGGAGGAAATGGCAACCCCACTCTAGTATTCTTTTTTTTTTTTTTTTTTTTTTTTTTCTTCCAATTTTATTTTATTTTTAAACTTTACATAATTGTATTAGTTTTGCCAAATATCAAAATGAATCCGCCACAGGTATACATGTGTTCCTCCATCCCGAACCCTCCTCCCTCCTCCCTCCCCATACCATCCCTCTGGGCCGTCCCAGTGCACCAGCCCCAAGCATCCAGCATCATGCATTGAACCTGGACTGGCAACTCGTTTCCTACATGATACTTTACCTGTTTCATTGCCATTCTCCCACATCTTCCCACCCTCTCCCTCTCCCACAGAGTCCATAAGACTGTTCTATACATCAGTGTCTCTTTTGCTGTCTCCTACACCGGGTTATTGTTACCATCTTTCTAAATTCCATATATATGCGTTAGTATACTGTATTTATGTTTTTCCTTCTGGCTTACTTCACTCTGTATAATAGGCTCCAGTTTCATCCACCTCATTAGAACTGATTCAAATGTATTCTTTTTAATGGCTGAGTAATACTCCATTGTGTATATGTACCACAGCTTTCTTATCCATTCATCTGCTGATGGACATCTAGGTTGCTTCCACGTCTTGGCTATTATAAACAGTGCTGCGATGAACATTGGGGTACACGTGTCTCTTTCCCTTCTGGTTTCCTCAGTGTGTATGCCCAGCAGTGGGGTTGCTGGATCATAAGGCAGTTCTATTTCCAGTTTTTTAAGGAATCTCCACACTGTTCTCCATAGTGGCTGTACTAGTTTGCATTCCCACCAACAGTGTAAGAGGGTTCCCTTTTCTCCACACCCTCTCCAGCATTTATTATTTGTAGACTTTTGGATCGCAGCCATTCTGACTGGTGTGAAATGGTACCTCATAGTGGTTTTGATTTGCATTTCTCTGATAATGAGTGATGTTGAGCATCTTTTCATGTGTTTGTTAGCCATCTGTATGTCTTTTTTGGAGAAATGTCTATTTAGTTCTTTGGCCCATTTTTTGATTGGGTCATTTATTTTTCTGGAGTTGAGCTGAAGGAGTTGCTTGTATATTTTTGAGATTAGTTGTTTGTCGGTTGCTTCATTTGCTATTATTTTCTCCCATTCTGAAGGCTGTCTTTTCACCTTGCTAATAGTTTCCTTTGATGTGCAGAAGCTTTTAAGGTTAATTAGGTCCCATTTGTTTATTTTTGCTTTTATTTCCAATATTCTTGGAGGTGGGTCATAGAGGATCCTGCTGTGATGTATGTCGGAGAGTGTTTTGCCTATGTTCTCCTCTAGGAGTTTTATAGTTTCTGGTCTTACGTTGAGATCTTTAATCCATTTTGAGTTTATTTTTGTGTATGGTGTTAGAAAGTGGTCCAGTTTCATTCTTTTACAAGTGGTTGACCAGATTTCCCAGCACCACTTGTTAAAGAGATTGTCTTTAATCCATTGTATATTCTTGCCTCCTTTGTCGAAGATAAGGTGTCCATATGTGCGTGGATTTATCTCTGGGCTTTCTATTTTATTCCATTGATCAATATTTCTGTCTTTGTGCCAGTACCATACTGTCTTGATAACTGTGGCTTTGTAGTAGAGCCTGAAGTCAGGTAAGTTGATTCCTCCAGTTCCATTCTTCTTACTCAAGATCGCTTTGGCTATTCGAGGTTTTTTGTATTTCCATACAAATTGTGAAATTATTTGTTCTAGCTCTGTGAAGAATACTGTTGGTAGCTTGATAGGGATTGCGTTGAATCTATAAATTGCTTTGGGTAGTATACTCATTTTCACTATATTGATTCTTCCAATCCATGAACATGGTATATTTCTCCATCTATTAGTGTCCTCTTTGATTTCTTTCACCAGTGTTTTATAGTTTTCTATATATAGGTCTTTAGTTTCTTTAGGTAGATATATTCCTAAGTATTTTATTCTTTCCGTTGCAATGGTGAATGGAATTGTTTCCTTAATTTCTCTTTCTGTTTTCTCATTATTAGTGTATAGGAATGCAAGGGATTTCTGTGTGTTGATTTTATATCCTGCAACTTTACTGTAGTCATTGATTATTTCTAGTAATTTTCTGGTGGACTCTTTAGGGTTTTCTATGTAGAGGATCATGTCATCTGCAAATAGTGAGAGTTTTACTTCTTCTTTTCCAATTTGGATTCCTTTTATTTCTTTTTCTGCTCTGATTGCTGTGGCCAAAACTTCCAAAACTATGTTGAATAGTAATGGTGAAAGTGGGCACCCTTGTCTTGTTCCTGACTTTAGAGGAAATGCTTTCAATTTTTCACCATTGAGGATAATGTTTGCAGTGGGTTTGTCATATATAGCTTTTATTATGTTGAGGTATGTTCCTTCTATTCCTGCTTTCTGGAGAGTTTTTATCATAAATGGATGTTGAATTTTGTCAAAGGCTTTCTCTGCATCTATTGAGATAATCATATGGTTTTTATTTTTCAATTTGTTAATGTGGTGTATTACATTGATTGATTTGCGGATATTGAAGAATCCTTGCATCCCTGGGATAAAGCCCACTTGATCATGGTGTATGATCTTTTTAATGTGTTGTTGGATTCTGATTGCTAGAATTTTGTTAAGGATTTTTGCATCTATGTTCATCAGTGATATTGGCCTGTAGTTTTCTTTTTTTGTGGGATCTTTGTCAGGTTTTGGTATTAGGGTGATGGTGGCCTCATAGAATGAGTTTGGAAGTTTACCTTCCTCTGCAATTTTCTGGAAGAGTCTGAGCAGGATAGGTGTTAGCTCTTCTCTAAATTTTTGGTAGAATTCAGCTGTGAAGCCGTCTGGACCTGGGCTTTTGTTTGCTGGAAGATTTTTGATTACAGTTTCAATTTCCATGCTTGTGATGGGTCTGTTAAGATTTTCTATTTCTTCCTGGTCCAGTTTTGGAAAGTTGTACTTTTCTAAGAATTTGTCCATTTCTTCCACGTTGTCCATTTTATTGGCATATAATTGTTGATAGTAGTCTCTTATGATCCTTTGTATTTCTGTGTTGTCTGTTGTGATCTCTCCATTTTCGTTTCTAATTTTGTTGATTTGATTTTTCTCCCTTTGTTTCTTGATGAGTCTGGCTAATGGTTTGTCAATTTTATTTATCCTTTCAAAGAACCAGCTTTTGGTTTTGTTGATTTTTGCTATGGTCTCTTTTGTTTCTTTTGCATTTATTTCTGCTCTAATTTTTGAGATTTCTTTCCTTCTACTAACCCTGGGGTTCTTCATTTCTTCCTTTTCTAGTTGCTTTAGGTGTAGAGTTAGGTTATTTATTTGACTTTTTTCTTGTTTCTTGAGGTGTGCCTGTATTGCTATGAACTTTCCCCTTAGGACTGCTTTTACCGTGTCCCACAGGTTTTGGGTTGTTGTGTTTTCATTTTCATTCGTTTCTATGCAAATTTTGATTTCTTTTTTGATTTCTTCTGTGATTTGTTGGTTATTCAGCAGCGTGTTGTTCAGCCTCCATATGTTGGAATTTTTAATAGTTTTTCTCCTGTAATTGAGATCTAATCTTACTGCATTGTGGTCAGAAAAAATGCTTGGAATGATTTCTATTTTTTTGAATTTACCAAGGCTAGCTTTATGGCCCAGGATGTGATCTATCCTGGAGAAGGTTCCATGTGCGCTTGAGAAAAAGGTGAAATTCATTGTTTTGGGATGAAATGACCTATAGATATCAATTAGGTCTAACTGGTCTATTGTATCGTTTAAAGTTTGTGTTTCCTTGTTAATTTTCTGTTTAGTTGACCTATCCATAGGTGTAAGTGGGGTATTAAAGTCTCCCACTATTATTGTGTTATTGTTAATTTCTCCTTTCATACTTGTTAGCATTTGTCTTACGTACTGTGGTGCTCCCGTGTTGGGTGCATATATGTTTATAATTGTTATATCTTCTTCTTGGATTGATCCTTTGATCATTATGTAGTGACCTTCTTTGTCTCTTTTCACCACCTTTGTTTTAAAGTCTATTTTATCTGATATGAGTATTGCTACTCCTGCTTTCTTTTGGTCCCTATTTGCATGGAAAATCTTTTTCCAGCCCTTCACTTTCAGTCTGTATGTGTCCCCTGTTTTGAGGTGGGTCTCTTGTAGACAACATATGTAGGGGTCTTGTTTTTGTATCCATTCAGCCAGTCTTTGTCTTTTGGTTGGGGCATTCAACCCATTTACATTTAAGGTAATTACTGATAAGTATGTTCCCGTTGCCATTTACTTTATTGTTTTGGGTTCGAGTTTATACACCGTTTTTGTGTTTCCTGTCTAGAGAATATCCTTTAGTATTTGTTGGAGAGCTGGTTTGGTGGTGCAGAATTCTCTCAGCTTTTGCTTGTCTGAAAAGCTTTTGATTTCTCCTTCATACTTGAATGAGATCCTTGCTGGGTACAATAATCTGGGCTGTAGGTTATTTTCTTTCATCATTTTAAGTATGTCTTGCCATTCCCTCCTGGCTTGAAGAGTTTCTATTGAAAGATCAGCTGTTATCCTTATGGGAATTCCCTTGTGTGTTATTTGTTGTTTTTCCCTTGCTGCTTTTAATATTTGTTCTTTGTGTTTGATCTTTGTTAATTTGATTAATATGTGTCTTGGGGTGTTTCTCCTTGGGTTTATCCTGTTTGGTACTCTCTGGGTTTCTTGGACTTGGGTGATTATTTCCTTCCCCATTTTAGGGAAGTTTTCCACTATTATCTCCTCAAGTATTTTCTCATGGTCTTTCTTTTTGTCTTCTTCTTCTGGAACCCCTATGATTCGAATGTTGTAGCGTTTAATATTGTCCTGGAGGTCTCTGAGATTGTCCTCATTTCTTTTAATTCGTTTTTCTTTTATCCTCTCTGATTCATTTATTTCTACCATTCTGTCTTCTAATTCACTAATCCTGTCTTCTGCCTCTGTTATTCTACTATTTGTTGCCTCCAGAGTGTTTTTAATTTCACTTATTGCATTATTCATTATATATTGACTCTTTTTTATTTCTTCTAGGTCCTTGTTAAACCTTTCTTGCATCTTCTCAATCCTTGTCTCCAGGCTATTTATCTGTGATTCCATTTTAGTTTCAAGATTTTGGATCAATTTCACTATCATTATTCGGAATTCTTTATCAGGTAGATTCCCTATCTCTTCCTCTTTTGTTTGGTTTGGTGGGCATTTATCCTGTTCCTTTATCTGCTGAGTATTCCTCTGTCTCTTCATCTTGTTTAAATTGCTGAGTTTGGGGTGTCCTTTCTGTATTCTGGCAGTTTGTGGAGTTCTCTTTATTATGGCGTTTCCTCACTGTGTGTGGGTTTGTACAGGTGGCTTGTCAAGGTTTCCTGGTTAGGGAAGCTTGTGTCGGTGTTCTGGTGGGTGGAGCTGTATTTCTTCTCTCTGGAGTGCAATGAAATGTCCAGCAATGAGTTATGAGATGTCTATAGTTTTGGGGTGACTTTGGGCAGCCTGTATCTTGAAGCTCAGGACTGTGTTCCTTTGTTGCTGGAGAATTTGCTTGGTATGTCTTGCCCTGGAACTTATTGGCCCTTGTGTGGTGCTTGGTTTCAGTGTCGGTATGGAGGCATTTGATGAGCTCCTGTCAATGAATATTCCTTGGAGTCAGGAGTTCCCTGGAGTCAGGGTTTGGACTTAAGTCTCCTGCTTCTGATTATCGGTCTTATTTTTACAGTAGTTTCAAAACTTCTCCTTCTATACAGCACCATTGATAAAACATCTACATTAAAGATGATAAGTTTCTCTACAGTGAGGGTCACTCAGAGAGGTTCACAGGGTTACATGGAGAAGAGAAGAGGGAGGAGGGAGTTAGAGGTGACCCAAATAAGATGAGGTGAATCAATAGTGGAGAGAGTGGGCTAGCCAGTAGTCACTTCCTTATGTGCACTCCACAACTGGACCACTCAGAGATGTTCACGGGGTTATACAGAGAAGAGAAGAAGGAGGAAGGTAACAGAGGTGGCCAGAAGGATAAAAGGGGGAATGAAAAGGAGGGAGACAGATCCAGCCAGTAATCAGTTCCCTAAGTGTTCTCCACCGTCTGGAACACACAGAAATTCACAGAGTTGGGTAGAGTAGAGAGGGGTTAGGGAGGAGACACAGGCGACCTGGTGGAGAAAAAGGAGGGTCCAAAGGGAGAGAGAGCAGTCAAGCCAGTAATCTCACTCCCTAGTGAAAAATGGGTCCTGAAGATTGGGTCCTTAAAGGTACAAAATTGGTAACAAATACATAAAAGCAAAAATTAAAAATCTAGAGTAGAGTTTGGAATTTCAAAAATACGATGTTAAAGAAAAGAAGAAGGAAAAGAAAGAGAAAAAGAACGAACAAACAAAAACAAACAAGGTCGCGAAAATTATAAAGAAAGTACAGGTACAAAATTGATAACTAATACCAGATAGCGAAAATTAAAAATCTAGAGTATAGTTTGGAATTTCAAAAATACGATGTTAAAGAAAAGAAGAAGGAAAAGAAAGAGAGAAAAAATGAACAAACAAAAACAAACAAGGTCGCGAAAATTATAAAGAAAGTACAGGTACAAAATTGATAACTAATACCAGAAAGCAAAAATTAAAAATCTAGAGTAGAGTTTGGAATTTCAAAAATACAATTTTAAAAAAAAAAAAAAAGAAGAAAAATAAAGAGAGAAAACAAACAAACAAATACGAACAATGTCACAAAAATTATAAAGAAAATACAGGTACAAAATTGATATCAAATACCAAAAAGCATAAATTGAAAATCTAGAGTAAAGTTTGGAATTTCAGATATACAATGTTATATAAAAGAAGAAGAGAAAGAAACAGAGAAGAAGAAGAAAAAAAAAAAATCACAGAAATTATATAAAAAAAAACTATAGGTACAAAATTGATAACATATACCAAAAAGCGAAAATTAAAAATCTAGAGTAGAGTTTGGAATTTCAAAAATACAATGTTAAAGAAAAGAAGAAAAAAACAAAAACCAACAACAACAACAAAAAAAAACAACAAGGTCAAAAAATTATAAAATATATATATATGAAGTTTGCTGAAGAAGAAAAAAATAGGGTCTTTTTTTTTTTTTTTGCAAAGTAATAGGTTATAAAAGTGAAAATTAAAGGAACAATAGAGGACTTAAAATTTTTGTTTTTTTTTAAATTAAAAAAAAAAAAAAAAGAAAGAATGATCGTAAAAATAATAAAAATATATCTAGGACTTTTTTGTTTCTTTTTTTTTTGTGGGTGTTGTGGGTTCAGTTCATTTTTGGCTAGTTCCTTGGTCAGATTTATATTTCTCAAGATCTATAGGCCCCTTCCTATGTAGTCCGTAGTAACCACAGGGTTTTGATCTATTGCCTGTAGCTTCCAAGGCGTTTCCCTCTGTTATATCTTCTTCTGTTTGCTAGTCTCTTCAGTATCTGGTTTCCGCCCTGACTCAAAGGGCACGGTGGAGGACACTTTTTTTTTTTTTTTTTTTAGGCTTACTTGTTCAGTCGCGCTGTGGGGAGGGAGTGAGGGTGCAAACAAACACCACTGGCGTGGGCTCGCAGTGCCTCAGCCACCCTGGGTCTGCCCCCGCTCACGGCGCGTGCAGCCCCCCTGTCCACACTGCCCGGACTCCAGGTTGTTCCGCCGGGAACAATCCGAGGCTGGCCCTGGGCTGCATGCACCTCCCAGGTCCAAGCCGCCCAGGTTCAGGCACTCGGGTAGTCCTCAGAGGCGCAGACTCAGCCGGGCCTGCGCCCTGTACTCTTCCCAGGTCCGAGCGCCAATTTGCTCTTCCCAGGCGAGCGCCAATGCTGCGACTTATCGCCTCCCCGCCACTCGGTTATCTGGATGTAAAACCGGCGCACCTTCTCAGGCAGATGTTGACCGTCCAGACCCCCAAGAAGTTTTAGTTAGCAAAGAAGCCTGCTTACAATTTTATAGATAATGTCTCTCTGGGGCTGCGATTGCCCCCTTCCGGCTCTGGCTGCCTGTCACCGGAGGGGAAGATCTGCAGCCGGCTATCTCTGTTCAGTCCTTTGTTCCGTGCGCGGGCCTGGCGGTCTTAGGTTAGGGCTGGCTTTTCGCGTGGTAGGTATCCCACAGTCTGGTTTGCTAGCCCAAATTATTTCGCTCAGATAGCGCTCAGGGTATTCAGGCCAGATTCTTACTCTCAGCGATGCAGCCCACGCCGCGCCTCCCTGCCCAGCCCCGATTCGCTAATGGCGGATGCAGGCGTCTGCGCTGCTTCTCTGCTGGGGGAGTTACCGTAGGGCTCGCAATCTGCGAGTTTTAAATTGTTTATTTATTTTTTCTCCCTGTTATGTTGCCCTCTGTGCTTCCAAAGCTCGGCACAGATTCGGCAGTGAGAAGGTTTCCTGATGTTTGGAAACTTCTCTCTTTTTAAGATTCCCTTCCCGGGACGGAACTCCGTCCCTCCCTCTTTTGTCTCTTTTTTTGTTTGTTTTTAATATTTTTTCCTACCTCCTTTTGAAGAGTTGGGTTGCTTTTCTGGGTGCCTGATGTCCTCTGCCGGCATTCAGAAGTTGTTTTGTGGAATTTACTCGACGTTTAAATGCTCTTTTGATGAATTTGTGGGGGAGAAAGTGTTCTCCCCGTCCTACTCCTCCGCCATCTTGGCTCCTCCCTCCCCACTCTAGTATTCTTGCCTGGAGAATCCCACAGACAGAGGACCCTGGAGGGCTACAATCCATAGGGTCTCAAAGAGTCGGATACGACTGAAGGAACTTACCACTCAAGTTCCTCTGAGTAGTTTCCATCCTAATGAAGACAGAAGACTGAATTTACCATGCTCGGTATTCAGCATCTTCCCCTCACCGTGCATGTTCTACTACTTTACACAGCCCTATACAGCTCCCCAGACGCACACACACATACCAATCTCCTGTGCAGTGGAAGGAGACAGGTGGAGGGCATGCTCCCTTGATCTGAAGCAACCACCCAGTCGTGGTGGCAACTCTTGCAGGGCCCTGGGCTCCATCCTCCCCGTTCTGGAGATGGCCTTGCCCTTAGCACCCGCCTCCCACTCAGGCAGGTCTGTCCAGAGGTGGGGCCTTGCGTGACACCCTGCACAGAGATACTTGGCAGTCAGGAGCCGTCTGTCACAGCACCTGAGGCCATGAGCCACCCAGGCACCTCCTTTTCCCTGTGGAGACTTGCACGTTGAGAGACAATCCAGAATTTGTGACACCTTAGTCCTCTTTCCACAGCTTTGTCATGCATTTTCCATCTCCCCCGAGGCAGGGCAGTTTCCATAAGGAGACAGTGCCAGATGCATTGTATTTCATCACGTTTGATTCACTGTCGGCCAAGAAAGCCTGTTCTTTTCCAAGAGCAATTTGGAGCAGTCACCCTCTCTCCAAACCATCTTTCCCAGGGCTCAAAGTTATTTGTTTATTGTCAAGAAGTATTCATACTGTTTTCCTGGTGCCACCACGGAGGGGAAAACTCTGCCCCACCCTCCCACCCCCAGGAAACAAAGTCACACTCTCCCCTCCTGACGCCTAACTTCACTCATTCATCCCACTTGAGTGTCTCGGGTACTCCCAAGAGGAAACAGGTGATTATTTCTTCCAGTGAGCTCCCCAAAGTCATGGATGCAACTTTTAGCCTTGCAAGGAGCTTGGAGGAGCCTGGGGAAGAGCCAGAGAGCTCCTAGGCCATGGTGTCATAAGAGTGATGATAATAGACGTTTTTTGAGTGCCTGCAGTATGCCAGGCACTGGGTGCTCTTCTGTGATGACGCACCTCTCCCTAGAGGGGTGATTCTGTCCACAGGAGGAGAGTCATGTAACCGAGATGTTTTCTGGATCTGGGTTCATTCACATGCTGCTAGACCCAGATCTTACAGGTTTAACATCCTTTCTTTTTCTTCGTGAGAGTCCACACCCTGCAGAGGACCATGGGGGAACACACACATCAGGCCAAGATAGTGCCATTAGGAATAGAAAGACTCATCCTCACAGCTTTGGCACAAAGGGCAGCAACAGTGGGAGAACAAGAAGGAAACCAGGGAGGAGGTACCCTTGGCTCCCCAGAAGCTCAAGGCCAACTCCATAGGGACTGGGATGCACCTGCTGGTAAGAGGCAGAGTCAAAAAGTCAAAACTTCACACTGCTCTCTGGATACCCATGGGTTCATGATCAGCTACTGATAAGACAGTCTTATCTGAGAAGATGGAGTGTATCTGCAAGCTCCCCAGTACTGAGAACCAAAGGGAACTGCTACGCACAAACTGGGAGCCAGAATCTCCCCAACTTGATAGAGGCCCAGAGAATGCCCAGATCTGGGTACCAGATCCAAGGCCAGAAAAGACTAGCCCTAGAATCCCAGTCCCAATATTCTGTCCAGAGCACGCTGTGACAGTAGAAGATCCCAGAACACACTCTGCTATCTTCCCAGCCACTGTGGAGGTTGTTGCAATCGCATTTTTTCCCAGGTGGGAAAAAAGGAAGCATCAACTGCCTGCATCTCCTGGAGACCCTGCCAAGGGCCAGATGTTGAAGCAGACTTCCCAACACAAAGCCAACCCTCTCCAGGGTGCAAATCCTGGCTTCCGGCTTGGAGAATTATTAACTCTGTGTTTTTAAAAGCAGCCGCTTGCCTTCGGTCCTAAAGAGCATCAAAGCATGGAGCTCAGAGTGTGCAGACCGCTATCTTGCCAGGCCATGTGATAAACGAGAACATGATCATTGATGTCAGAACTCATATCACGGAGCCCATAAAAATGGGTAATAAAGTATAAGGAAGCTTTTCCAGAAAGGCAGGTGGTTTCAGTTTTGCTGAACTTGGGGCACGCAGGGAGGGAATGGCCAGGAAATGGATCGTTTGGGGTTGTTTACTCAGTGAGGCTGTTCTTATGAGTGGGTAGTAAATCCACCTCAGGTGGCTTCTTGTAAACCCTGCAGCACGAGTGTAAACAGATCAGACCAGGTGTCCAGACCCCACGATGGTCTCAGTAATCACCCTGCCAGCCGTGGGCTAGCTGCTCACTTTGCTTTTAGTACTTCTTGATAGCCCACTCTGCCTCTTCCCTATAACAGATGCTTAAAGAAGGGTCCTAGACCAGCGCCACCAGTATAACCTGTGAGCTTGTTAGAAACGTACAGTCTCAGTTTCTCCCTGCTTCTGCTGCTAAGTTGCTTCACTCGTGTCTGACTCTTAGTGACCCCATGGACTGCAGCCTACCAGGCTCCTCTGTCCATGGGATTTTCCAGGCAAGAGTACTGGAGTGGGTTGCCATTGCTTTCTCCACAGGTTCTCCCTAGACCCACTGAATATGAGTGTGTGAGGACAGCCTATGCCTATGCCCTAAATAAGCTCTCCAGCCAGTCCGTAGTTCCCTGGTGACTCAGAGGGTAAAGCATCTGTCTACAAAGCAGGAGACCCGGGTTCGATCCCTGGGTCAGGAAGATCCCCTGGAGAAGGAAATGGCAATCCACTCCAGTACTATTGCCTGGAAAATCCCATGGACAGAGGAGCCTGGTAGGCTACAGTCCATGGGGTTGCAAAGAGTAGGACATGACTGAGCGACTTCACTTTCCAGCCAGTCTGATGTTCTTAAACAGTTAAAAATCATGGATCTCTAGGCTAACTCCTAACTGCTTCTCTGACCCCAAAGAGTCCTTCCTTTAAGACCAGGCTGTCTACATACAAAGATGGGTGGATGGGTAGGATTACCACTCCCAAAGGCTTCCCAGGTGGCACTAGTAGTAAAGAACCCATCTGCTAATGCAGGAGACATAGGAGAAGCAGGTTTGATCCCTGGGTCAGGAAGATCCCCTGGAGGAAAGCATGGCAACCCACTCCAGTATTCTTGCAGGGAGAATTCCAAGGGCAGAGGAGCCTAGTGGGCTACAGGCCATGGGTCTCAAAGAATCGGACATGACCAGAGCAGCTTAGCACACACCCACATGCACCAATTCCAAACCTGAGTGACCAAATCATTCCCTCACTTGGGTTCTGGAGGCCTTTCCACTGCCTCCTTGATAAATTCCCTCACCCCAGGGATTTTCATGGCCCTTCATTTTTTTTCTTAATGGCGATAAAGATATAAGCATCTGAATGCAGAGTTCCAAAGAATAGCAAGAAGAGATAAGAAAGCCTTCCTCAGTGATCAATGCAAAGAAATAGAGGAAAACAACAGAATGGGAAAGACTAGAGATCTCTTCAAGAAAATTAGAGATACCAAGGGAACATTTCATGCCAAGATGGGCTCGATAAAGGACAGAAATGGTATGGACCTAACAGAAGCAGAAGATATTAAGAAGAGGTGGCAAGAATACACAGAAGAACTGTACAAAAAAGATCTTCACGACCCAGACAATCACGATGGTGTGATCACTGACCTAGAGCCAGACATCCTGGAATGTGAAGTCAAGTGGGCCTTAGAAAGCATCACTACGAACAAAGCTAGTGGAGGTGATGGAATTCCAGTTGAGCTATTTCAAATCCTGAAAGATGATGCTGTGAAAGTGCTGCACTCAATATGCCAGCAAATTTGGAAAACTCAGCAGTGGCCACAGGACTGGAAAAGGTCAGTTTTCATTCCAATCCCAAAGAAAGGCAATGCCAAAGAATGCTCAAACTACTTCACAATTGCACTCATCTCACACGCTAGTAAAGTAATGCTCAAAATTCTCCAAGCCAGGCTTCAGCAATATGTGAACCGTGAACTTCCTGATGTTCAAGCTGGTTTTAGAAAAGGCAGAGGAACCAGAGATCAAATTGCCAACATCCTCTGGATCATGGAAAAAGCAAGAGAATTCCAGAAAAACATGTATTTCTGCTTTATTGACTATGCCAAAGCCTTTGACTGTGTGGATCACAATAAACTGTGGAAAATTCTGAAAGAGATGGGAATACCAGACCACTGACCTGCCTCTTGAGAAATCTGTATGCAGGTCAGGAAGCAACACTTAGAACTGGACATGGAACAACAGACTGGTTCTGAATAGGAAAAGGAGTATGTCAAGGCTGTATATTGTCACCCTGCTTATTTAACTTACATGCAGAGTACATCATGAGAAAAGCTGAACTGGAAAAAGCACAAGCTGGAATCAAGATTGCTGGGAGAAATATCAATCACCTCGGATATGCAGATGACACCACCCTTATGGCAGAAAGTGAATAGGAACTAAAAAGCCTCTTGATGAAGGTGAAAGTGGAGAGTGAAAAACTTGGCTTAAAACTCAACATTCAGAAAACGAAGATCATGGCATCTGGTCCCATCACTTCATGGCAAATAGATGGAGAAACAGTGAAAACAGTGTCAGACTTTATTTTGGGGGGCTCCAAAATCACTGCAGATGGTGACTGTAGCCATGAAATTAAAAGACACTTACTCCTTGGAAGAAAAGTTATGACCAACCTAGATAGCATATTGAAAAGCAGAGACACTACTTTGCCAACAAAGGTCTGTCTAGTCAAGGCTATGGTTTTTCCAGTGGTCATGTATGGATGTGAGAGTTGGACTGTGAAGAAAGCTGAGCACCAAAGAATTGATGCTTTTGAACTGTGGTGTTGGAGAAGACTCTTGAGAGTCCCTTAGACTGCAAGGAGATCCAACCAGTCCATTCTGAAGGAGATCAGCTCTGGGATTTCTTTGGAAGGAATGATGCTAAAGCTGAAACTCCAGTACTTTGGCCACCTCATGCGAAGAGTTGACTCATTGGAAAAGACTCGGATGCTGGGAGGGATTGGGGGCAGGAGGAGAAGGGGACGACAGAGGATGAGATGGCTGGATGGCATCACTGACTCGATGGACATGAGTCTGAGTGAACTCCAGGAGTTGGTGATGGACAGGGAGGCCTCGAGTGCTGTGATTCATGGGGTCAGAAAGAGTCAGACACGGCTGAGTGGCTGAACTGAACTGAACTGAACTGAAAATGCACATAACAAAATTTACTTTCTGACCATTTTTAAGTGTAAGATTCAGTAGTATTAAGTATTAATACTTTCACATTGTTGTGTAAGAGTTGCCATCATTTATCTCTAGAACTCTTTTTCCTCTCAGAAAACTGAAAGTCTGTATGCCTTTAGCAATTCTCCATTCTCCTCTCTCTGCAACATCTGGCAACCACCATGCTACTTTCTATTAATATCTCTATGAATTTGACTACTCTAGGTCCCTCATATGAGCGGAATTATACAGTGCATGTCTTTTGTGGCTGGTTTATTTCACTTAGTATGTCTTCAGATTCAGATTCATCTATGCATGTCATAGCATGGGTCAGATTTCTTTCTTTCTGCAGCTGCATAATATTCCATCTCATGCACGTACATTGCATGTGAGTACCACATTTTGTTTTGTTTATCCATTCAGTCAGTGATAGACACTGAGTTGCTTTCTACCTTTTAACTATTGTGAATAGTGCTGTTATGAACATGATGTTACAAATATCACAATGATATTCAATATCATTGAACTGAGAATTCTTTTCTTTTTTAATTATATACTCCAAAGTAGAATTGCTGGATCATATGGTAATTCTCTTTAAATTTTTTTAATAACTGCCATACTGTTTTCCACTGGAATTGTACCACTTTACATTCTTGCCCTCAATGTACAAAGGTTCCAATATTCCCATATTCTACCAACACTTACTGTCTATTTCTGAATAGTAGCCATTCTAGCTGATATGAAGTAGCATCTCATTGTGGATTAGATTTGCATTTCCCTAATGATTAAAGATGATAAGCATCATTTTGTATTATGTAACTTCCTTGAAGAAATGTCTATTCAAGTCCTTTGCCCATTTTTTAAATCAAGTTGTTTGTTTTTGTGTCCTTGGGTTATAGAGTTCTTCATATATTCTAGATATTAATCTCTTTTCAGGAATATGATTTGCAAATATTTTCCTCCCTTCTTCAATTTACTTTTTCACCTGTCAGTTGTGTCCTTTGGTGCATATAAGTTTTTATTTTGATGTAGTCTAGTTTTTCCATTTTTCTTTTATTGCCTACTCTTTTGGTGTCATACTTGAGAAATCATTGTCAAATCCAATGTTGTGATGTTTTTCCCCTGTGTTTTCCTCTAGCATTTTTATAGCTTTAAGTCTCACATTTAGGTCTTTGATCTACTTGGAGTTTATTTTTGGTATGGTATAAGGTAAGGTCCCACCCAGCATTCAAAAAACTAAGATCCTGGCAACAAGTCCCATCACTTCATGGCAAATAGATGGCGAAACAATGGAAACAGTGAGAGACTTTATTTTCTTGAGCTCCAGAATCACTGCAGATGATGACTGCAGCCATGGAATTAAAGGACTCTTGCTCCTTGAAGCTATGACAAACTTAGACAGCATATTAAAAAGCAGAGACATTACTTTGCAGACAAAATTCCATCTAGTCAAAGCTATGGTTTCTCCAATAGTCATGTATGGATGTGAAAGTTGGACCTTAAAGAAAGCTGAGTGCCAAAGAAGTGAAGATTTTGAACTGTGGTGTTGGAGAAAACTCTTGAGAATCCCTTGGACTACAAGGAGATCAAACCAGTCAATCCTAAAGGAAATCAAAACAGTGAGATTTCCTTGAGATTTATTCCATATGAATTTCGGGATGGATTTTTCTATTTCTGCAAAAAGTGTCACTGGAATTTTTCATACCGATTGCTCTAAATCTGTAGATAGTTTTGGATAGTGTTGATATTTTAATGAGATTGCGTCTTGCAATCCATGAACAAAGGATATCTTTCTGTTTATTGGTGTCTTCTTTAGATTTATTCAACAGTATTTTGTGGGGTTTAATGTACATGTCTTTTACCTCCTTGGTTAAGTTTATTCCTAAGTAGTTTTTTCTTTTTAATGCTTTTGTAAAAGGGATGGTTTTCTTAATTTCCTTTTGGATGGTTTGTTGTATGGAAGTACAACTGGTTTTTGTAGGCCAATTTTACATTTGTAAACTTTGTTGAATTTATTTATTCGTTCTAAGAGTTTTGTGGTATTTTTAAGATTTTCTATGTATAAGTGCCAAGTTTTCTACATGTATGATTATTTCTACATTATGAACAGGTGTTGAATTTTATCAGATGCTATTTCTGTGTCAGTTGAGATGACCATATTTCTTCCTTCATTCTATTAATACAGTGTCTTATATTGATTGATTTTCATTCATTAAAATCATTCTTGCATTTCAAAAATAAATTCTACATTTTCTGGTGTATGCTTATTTTTATTGTGCTTTCGAATAGGTTTGCTAGTTTTGTTGAGAATTTTTGCATCAATTTCCATATAGGATATTGTGGTTTTCTTTTCTTGTAGTGTTTTCATCTGGCTGTGATAACAGGGTAATTCTGGCCTCACAGATTGAATTTGGAAATCTTCCTTCCTCTTGAATATTTTAGAAGAATTTGAAGAGGATTGATGTTCATTCTTCCTCAGATGTTTGGTAGACTTCATCAGTAGAGCCATCTGGTCCTGGGCTTTTTTGTTGTTGGAAGATTTGTGATTACTGATTCACTCTCCTTACTAGATATAGGTCTGCTCAGATTTTCTATCTCTTTATGATTCAATCTTGGTAAGTTTTGTGTTTCTAGAAATTTGTCCATTTCATCTAGGTTATTCAGTTTGTTGGCATACAGTTGTTTACAATTTTCCCACATAATCCTTTTTATTTCTTTAAGATTAATTGTAAAGTGTCTTTTTATTTCCATTTTTAGTTATTTGAGTCTTCTTTTTTCTTTAGTCAATCTAGCTAAAAGTTTCTCCAATTCATTGATCTCTTTGAAGACTCTTGAAGACTCAAGTCTTTGAAGACTCTTTGAAGACTCTAACATCTTTTCATTGAGCTCTCTACTGTTTTCCTATTTTCTATTTTATCTCTGCTCTAATCTTTATTATTTTCTTCTTTCTGCTAACTTTAGATTTAGCTTGTCCTTCTTATTCTAGTTCCTTAAAGTGTAAATTTAGATTGTTGGTTTGAGATTTTTCTCTTTTAAACTGTAAGCCTTTGCAGCTGTAAATTTCCCTTGAGCACTGTTTTTGCTGCATCCCGTAAGTTTTGGATGCTGCCCTTTCATTTTTATTTGTCTCAATGTATTTTCTAATTTCTACTATGATTTCTTCTTTGATTCATTAGTATTTTCAGAGTGTACTGCCTAACTTCCCTGTATTTGTGATTTTCTAATTTTCCTTCTGCTATTGATGTCTAGGGCTTCCGTGGTGGCTCAGTGGTAAAGAACCCACCTGCCAATGCAGGAGATGTGGGTTCAATCCCTGGGTCTGGAAGATCCCTTGGAGAAGGAAATGGCAATTCACTCCAGCATTCTTGCCCAGGAAATCTCATAGACAGAGGAGAGTGGTGGGCTATAGTCAATGGAGTTTCAAAAGAGTCAGACATGACTTAGTGACTAGACAACAAAATTGATGTTTTGTTTTACTCCGTTGTAGTTGGAAAAAATAGTTTGTAAGAGTTTAACCCTTTTAAATGTATTAAGACTTATTTTATGATCTAACATATGGTCTATTCTAAAGAATGTTCCATATACACTTGAGAAAAAATACATATATCTGGCTACTTTTGATGAAGTATTCTGCATGTGTCTGTAAGATCCAATTGTTTTATATTATTGTCATGTCTTCTCTCCCTTATTGATCTTCTGGATAGAAGAACCAGGTTCTTCTATCCAGCACTGAAAGTGAGATATTGATGTTTTCTACTATTATTGTGATCTGTTTCTCCATTCAATTCTGTCAATGGTTGCTTCATATATTTAGGAAATCTGATGTGTGGTGCATATATATTTATAATTGTTTTGTTGTGATGAATTGACTTTTTGTCATTATATAATACACTTCTTTGTCTCCTATAACAGTTTTTGACTTAAAGACAGTTTTGTTTGATCTCATTTGGGTAATATTTACATGAAGTATTTTTTTCCAACCTTTCACTTCCAAGCTATGTATGTCCTTACATCTAAAGTGAGTTTTTACTGGTTTCTAGAGTTCCCTCAAAGTTGCTTTTGGTCTGCATGTCATTTACTTCATATTTCTCTAGAACAGTGAGGACTTACAACTTTCTAGTCTGCCATCTTGCTGACATTGCTCCCACATAACGCTCCACTTTTATTAAATCAATATTGCCCTATTTCTCCCTTGGCATTTAACCTGTACCCTCTGATCCCAGATGGCTCAGTGATAAGTAAGCTGCCTGCCAATGAAAGAGATGCAGGAAGACCCTGGTTTGATCCCTGAGTCAAGAAGATCCCCCTGGAGTAGGAAATGGCAATTCATTCCAGTATTCTTGCCTGGAGAACCCCCATGGACAGAAGAGCCTGGTGGGCTATGGCCCATGGGGTCACAAAGAGACGGACATGACTGAACACACAGACACAAATACACACACACACACACACACACACACACACACACATACATTTGATCCCTAGAGCCTGTGACCACATCTTTTTCTTAACACATGCCTCATTTTGTTTGAGAATACTTTTTCTTCCTTACCTAAGTTTGAGAATCCCTGTGGACTTGCTGGAAGTTGATTCCCAGGATCATCTCCTTGTGAATCTGGGTCAGGCTATTTCAGGTGGAGCCCAGATATTTTTATTTTTAACTAGTGCCCTAGGTGATGCTTAACCAGACAACTCTGAAAAATAATGTAGTACAGGCTGCCACTGATATGTGAGCTGCCACTAAAGTTTTCAAGAAATAGAGCCTTGAGTTTATGTTGGTATTGCCCACACTTGATGAAATGCTAGATAAGAGTAGTGTCTAACATCTTTTCTCACTTACTTCATGCCAGACACTCCAAAACTCTGCTCAGATCTCCCCTCCTCTACAGATGGCTACATGGCCCCTACATCAAAGTGGTGAGCTATCAAACAGGGCAATGGGAACCACTTTGCTGAGCTGCTGGGATTTTATGGGGGAAAAAATGGCTGTACATCCCCATCATGTTGCTCTCTGATATGTGTACTTCCTTTCCCTTTGTTTCACCTGTACTAACAGTCCACATGCACAGCCCTGACCCCTCACAACAAAAGTCAGTATATTTGCCACCCTGCCAAGACTGTGAAATTTTCAAAGTCAAGGAATTTGTCTGTATAGCATAATGCTTCTGCCATGTGGAAGCTTAATAAATATGCATTCAAAGATTAAATGCAAAGGATAGAATGAGAAAAATGGAAGTAATCCTAGGTCAATTGTTCTCAAACTTTAGTGTGCATCAAATCCCCTAGAGAGTTTGTGGAAAGGCAGAGTTACGATTCAGTACGTCCTGTGGGGCCATCGGCTGCTCATCCTCTCACCTCACTTCAAGAGTGTAAGGATGGCCTCTTCCAAGCCATCTGCTTGATAGATGCTCCAGTAGAAAGTATCAGATAAAGAAATCATCTTTAAAATATGTGAGTCGCTTTTTATCACCCACCCAATTTCAACTACATGTGCTGTGGCTAGTTCCAGGACAAGTCCTGTCCAAGCGCCACACAACTCCCAGCTTCCTAATGGCCTCCAACAATGGACAGTCCTCATTACTAACTCTAGAAGGGTCGACCAACACCCATACTAATGACTGTAACATGGAAAAATGGAAACAAAAGCAGAAGATCTCTAGGGAAAAATGAAATCTTGAATCAGTTTGGTGTGTGGGTGCCAACTATAAAAAAGCACTGAAGTAAGTGTTAAGGGACCAGAGAGGAGTCTGATGCTCTGAGGACCACCCCGCTCCAAGTCTATAAGGGAGGGAGAACATAAGTAGATGTGTTCAGGAAACCACGAGAAGCGCAGTGGTAAAAGTGTGAGCAAGACACAGGAATGAGAAGTTAACATTTGTTTCCACAAAGATGTGAAATCAGAGAGAAGTTCTGGACAACACAGCTTCCAGCCTAGACCAGATGCATGAAGATGCTGGGGATGCTGGTCACAAAGACGCCTGGACCAGCCCCAGGGCAGCTCAGACCCACCCCATCACTCCCTGTCGTGGACAGTCTGGCTCCAGGCATACAGAGATAGCATCTGCCCATTTGCTTTGCTGTCTTCTCAGAAATACACTGCATCCTGAGGTGCCTGCTAGATCAGGGGATTTAATAAAAATATATTTGTTCAAAGCCAGGAAGGTGAATTTCCTATTTCCTGTCTGTTTTATAATTTCTTATATTGCATTTTCCCTTTCCTATTCCTCAGTCAAAACACGCGCTGTGGGGAGACTGAGGTCTCTGTTTTATGACGTTATTTCCAGCGAGTGTCCAGCATTCCTCCTGTTCCAACAGGTGGCTATCTGTTGACTTTCACATCGTCTGTACATCTTTCCCAAAGCATCTGACTAGCATTGATGAGATGTGTTCACCAACCAGATCACAGTTCCAGATGGTTCTATGTTTCAGCCTGACTGTGCATTCCCATCACCTAGTTAAGTTTCTAATCCACCAGTGCCTAGGCTGGGTCTCAGTGAGTTAAATCTGTATCCATAGATTTAGTATCTAGACCTTGACATTCTGTAAACTCCCCCGATGATGGGCAGTCACATGCAGACAGTGCAGGAGTCACAGCTCTTTCCCAGGAGAACCGTCTTCCTACAAGTGTGATGCACACTTGGAGATGTCCCCATGGAGACAGGGCAGGTGATGGGCATGTCACTTAGCAGAATCCCCTCCTTCCATATGCAGAGACCAACTCGGCCATCTTTGTGTACCCACCGCAGACAACACAGCATTTTTCAGCAGGTCACCCAAGCAGTGTTTACTAAACCTGACCAAAACAACATTCCCTTTAAAAGAAAAAAATTTATCATGGATCTCCTGTCTGGAGTTTATTATTCTTATCGTAATATGAATTAAATGTGTATACATTTAGGTATACATTTCGTGAGCTTTTCAGCTTTTATATAACTATAAAACAAAATAATTTTAAAATCTTTTACTATAAAACTGCAGACCCAATAAAATAAAAATAGGTCACATTAATGTAATTTGGCAAGTGATGTCATTTTGCAGAAACTAATTTGCCAGTATTGGGCTTAGAACAGGAGGTTGTCTCTTCAGGGCTCATTTTATAGATAATATTTCTGGATTTTAATTTGAATAAAACAAATACAGGGGATGTCTCTCCCATAACAATGCTGTTTTGAGGATATTAATAACTCTTAGGCTTTGTTTGCTGGCTCAGGATGGCCCATTCTTCCAAGCCCAGGCTCAGTCTCTCTGGAAACACTTCTTAGGTCTTCAGTCAATGATCTAGATAGGGCTGTTGATTCATCTCAATGAATTCATCTCATCTCATTAAATGCCCTCATTTAATACTAGGCAAATCCCAACAGCTCCCTTTTCAAAATACATCCCAACATATCTCCATGTCCATCTTCTGCCATCCTTTGGCTGGACCATGGCCCTGTCTGCTCCATTGTCCACCCACACTTAAGCCATCCCTCACATGTGTAAACAGAACACTGCCCTGCAGTTCTATTCCTGTGGGAGCCCCATGGGATCTGGCCCTACCCACCTTCTCCCTGGCTCTCTGGCTTCCACCATCTTCTAGTTTCTTAGACACATAAAGCCTGGTCCCACCTCAGGGTCTTCACCCATGCAGTTCCCCCTGGCAGGAGTTCCTCCCTATCCCCAGGCTTCATGATTCATCCTTCAGCACTCAGCTTTCCTGATTTCTTTATCCCCTGATCTGAAGAAGTTCTCCCTAGTATTGGCTCCCAACACTCCATGTTCTTTACCTTCATGGCCCGAGTTGAAGACGTCTTTCTCAGTTTACTTGGGGACATTTACCGAAAGCTTGTCTCTCATTAGGCTATCAGCTTCATGGAGGAAGACGCTCCATCTCTTTTGTTCACCCCTGAACATCTACCCCATGACATTAGCACTGAGTACAGTAAGCATTCAGTATATGTTGTCTGAATAAGAAGTAAATGAATGCATTGTTTAGCCATTTGAGTAGGCAGGCAATAAATGTTTGTTAAATGGATAACCCTTTTTCTGAAAAGGTGCAGTTCAGTTCAGTTCAGTTCAATTCAGTCGCTCAGTCGTGTCCGACTCTGCGACCCCATGAATCGCAGCACGCCAGGCCTCCCTGTCCATCACCAACTCCCTGAGTTTAAACATTTTTCTTTTCCTGAAAAGGTAAAAATAAAAAGAACACTGCCCTACAGCAGGCTGTAGGATTCCCATTGTGCACTTGGAATAAAATCCACTCTCTTCTTCATTCTACCCAGCCCCCATACTCTGACCACTGCCAACTACTCCATCATCATCAGGTACTGCTGTGTCCACTTGGGCTGATGCAGCACAACCCTGGCCTCTTTCTACTTCTCAAACTCTCTAGGCACCTCAGACCTCGAACCCTTATTCCAGCCCAAGTCTCTACATGGAAGGATCCCCTCAAACTTGTGTCAGCTTCAGGCTGCCTCCTAGAAGAGGTGACAGTAACACCCACATGGCTAGCCACTCCCCAGCTCACCGAGGTCTATGTAGCACTTGGTGCTCTCTGCTACTGTGTGTCTTCATTTCTTTGTGTTTGGGGAAGGTAGCCATGTAGGTGGGGCTTCCCAGGTGGCACAGTTGTAAAGAACCCTCCTGCTAATGCAGGAGATGCAAGAGATGCAGGTTGATCCTTGGATCAGGAAGATTCCCTGGAAATCCTTGGAAATGACAACCCACTCCTGTATTCTTACCTGGAAAATGCTATGGACAGAGGAGCCTGGCAGGCTACAGTCCATAGGTTGCAAAGAGTCGGACCTGACTAAGCAACTGATCACATACACATTCATTTAGGCAATGCAAGTTTCTGTAACAAGCCCCAGAATCTCATGGCTTAGTCAGATGCAATTAAAGTTTACTTTGTTGTTTGTCCAGTCGCCAAATTGCATCTGACTTTTTGTAACCCTATGGACTGCAGCATGCCAGGCTTCCCTGTCCCTCACCATCTCCCAGGGTTTGCCCAAGTTCATGTCTTTTGACTCAGTGATGGCAACTAACCATCTCATCCTCTGACACCCACTTCTCTTGCCCTCAATCTTTCCCAGCATCAGGGTCCTTTCCAATAAGACTATTCAAATCAGATGACCAAAGTATTGGAGTTTCAGCTTTAGCCTCAGTCCTTTCAAAGAATATTCAGGGTTGATTTCTTTTAGGACTGACTGGTTTGTTCTCAAAATCAAAAACGATTGTTCCAATGGGCAGGTAGACCTCCTCCATATCATGGTTTAGGGACCCAACCTTGCCCATCTTGAACTTCCTCTGCCTTGACCACCTGCCAGAGATGGGGAAGTAGACCAGCTTCAACACTTGGACAGCGGCCTCTGGTCTAGTTATTCCCACCTCAGCATGTGCCATGTGCAGAATCCATTCCCCACCACTCTTCTTGCTAAATTCTTGTCAACTATTCGCTTCCCTGGCCTTTGGCCTTTATTTAGTGTGACAAATGCCATGAGTCAACATGCAAATCCAGATAAAGAAGTCACAGTGCCTGTCTGTGTGATGGACATCTGGGTCATTCTTGACATGCCTCTATTAACCTTTGTAAGTTATCATTAAAACCAATGCCCAAAATGTATGTGTCTGTGTGTATCAAATAAATGAAGTCCACCCAAATGAGAAGGACCAAATGCAATTATTCAAAGCTTGCTGTAGCCAGAGAATCAACCACCATTCCTTTCCTTTACCAGAGACTCAAACCTTCATAGAGAACAAGAAGAGAAGGTGTTAAGTGTGCTGAGTGGAGGTGGTGGGCCTGGGGAAGCAGGAGATGGGCCAAGAAGGAGGCAACCCATCTGATTGGTTAGGGAGCACATTTTACTTTCTCTGATTGGTCCAGTGTTGGAAACAGGACAAGAAAAAGGGCAGCCAGTGTTCATTGACTAAGTTTTGACAGTCCTGGACTGGTTACTATGGAAATTCTGAGTCAGAATTCTGTTGCCAGATGTGGTCTGGCCATTGTTTGCATACTCAATATGTCACTGCATATTCAGTGTATCAGTGTGTGTGTGTGTGTGTGTGTGTGTGTGTGTATGTGCTTAGTCACTCAGTTGTGTCTGACTCTCTGTGTCCCCATGGAAATTCTTCAGGCAAAAATACTGGAGTGGGTTGCCACGCCCTTCTCCAGGGGATCTTCCCAATTCAGGGATCGAACCCAGGTCTCCTGCACTGCAGGTGGATTCTTTACCATCTGAGCCACCAGGGAAGCCCTCAATGTATCAATACCTATACACATATATATTACATATGCACACATCTTGTCCTCAATTTAATGGAGACCCTCTATTCAAAAAACTTTGTATAGGGAAAAGTCATATTTCTCAGCATTTGTAATATTGTATTCATTCAACAAATATTTATTGAAGATGAAGAATATAAGGATAGAAAGGAATTGGGCTGTCCTCTAAGGGTACGGCAGCAAATGAGACACACATTGTCTCCAACCTCAATTAGCGTGTGGTCCTATGGAAAACCCTAATTGCTTAGATTGTAACGACTTATGATTTCACAGTGCAGCCACCTGGTCCTCCAGGAGGGCACGTGTCATCTGCTATGAAAGCACTGCGAGTGGGGGATGGGGGGGTGGCGGGAAAGGAACAGAACCAAGCCTCCTGAAGGGGAGACCCGAGGGAGCAGGTCTGGGTGGGTGCAGAGCCCGGAGATGACCATCCAGAACCACTAGGGGAGCCTCATGAGTGCAGATGCAAGGAAGGAAGCCTTCTAATGAAAAGGTATCAAAACAGCCTGAAAAAGAGAGAAAGCAAATAGTTCACACTGACCTCTGAATAGAGGCTTCCCTCCTGTCCACTGGGTCATGCATCCCACAATATAATTTGTTCCTTTGGGCTTCCCACATGGCTGCTGGTGGTAAAAGAATCTGCCTGCCATTGCAGGAGAAATTAGAGACATAGGTTCGATCCCTGGGTTGGAAGATCCCCTGGAGGAAGGCATGGCAATCCACTTCAGTATTGTTGCCTGGATAATCCCAGGGACAGAGGAGCCTGGTGGGCTATAGTCCATGGGGTCACAAAGAATCGGACACAACTGAGCAACTGAGCACTTGATATCCTGAGTCAGGGCCCAGGGGTTGAGGACCAGCCATGGCCAAGAGACAAGTGATCTCAACTCTCATAGAAGGAATACCCTTAGGGTGAAACTGACAGCCAACCCGTACATTTTAAACACATGCATTCACATGCACTCACGTATACTCATACATCCTCAGACACACATTGTTGTTGTTTTTCAGTTGCTAAGTCATGTCCAAATCTTTGCGTCCCCATGGACTGCAGCCTGCCAGGCTTCCCTGTATTTAACTATCTCCCTGAGTTTGCTCAAACTCATGTCCATCAAGTCGGTGATGCCATCCAACCATCTCATCCTCTGTGTCCCCTTCTCCTCCTGCCCTCAATATTTCCTAGCATCAGGGTCTTTTCCAGTGAATCAACTCTTAGCATCAGATGACCGAAGTATTGGAGGTTCAACTTCAGCATCAGTCCTTCCAATGAATATTCAGGGTTGATTTCCTTTAGGATTGACTGGTTTGATCCCCTTACAGTACAGTGGAGTCTCAGGAGTCTTCTCCAGCACCACAATTCAAAAGCATTCATTCTTTGGCACTCAGCTTTCTTTACAGTCCAACTTTCACATCCGTACATGACTGCTGGAAAAATCATAGCTTTGACTATACAGAAGTTTGTCAGCAAAGTGGTGTCTCTGTTTTTTAATAAGCTATCTTGGTTGGTCGTAGCTTTTCTTCCAAGGAGCAAGCATCTTTTAATTTCATGGCTGCAGTCACTGTCCAAAGTGATTTTGGAGCCCAACAAAATAAAATCTGCCATTGTTCCCACTTTTTCTCCATCTATTTGCCATGAAATGATGGGATCAGATGCCATGATCTTAGTAACAGTATTTATTAAGATTTTAAAAGGGCATATATTTTTAAACATGCATATATTTTGAATAGCAATTCTACATCTGTGTGTGTGTGTGTGTTTGTGCGCGTGCACACGCATGTGTTCTCAGTCATGTCTACCTCTTTGTGACACCATGAACTGTAGCCTGTCAGGCTTTTCTGTCCATAGGATTTTCCAGGCAAGAATACTGGAGTGGATTGCCATTTCCTACTGCAGGGAATCTTCCCGACCCAGGGATGGAGCCCATGTCTGCTGCATCACCTGTATTGACATGTCAGTTCTTTACCACTAGTGCCAGCTAGGTCCCCTATGTCTATTAACTCATCCTAAAAAAAGATTGAATGAATAACTTTACAGTTAAAGTTAATATAATCTTTTATATGTAAAACAAGCCATTAAAGCAATATTCACCAATATAGTTTTTTACTGTGAATGAAATGGTTTGTTTAAACAAATGAAAATACAAATAAACCAAAAAGAGGTGAACTTGGTCTTGCTTATTCCAAATAAAATAATGGTTGCATCCAATAACTATCACTTCCTTCCTTCACCCCTCAAAAATCATTCAAAATCATCTGTTTGTGCCATGGACAATTGTCAAACTTACAAATTGTAGATTTCCAGAATCAATTTTTTATTTGCTTAAAACTAAATATATTAGCCCACAAAAATAACTTTGAAATATTCACATTACCAATCTTCCAAATTTTAAAATGAGAAGATCTCTATCAAGATTGAGAAAATAATAAAGTATTAATAAATATTATGATTTAAATAATAAAAAAAAACTTCATCATTGTTTCCAGACTTTATGACCACCAAGCAGATATCCAAGTAGTCAGGTGACTTTGGATTCTAATTTCATGCTCATTCCAAACAATGGAAATCAGCTAATACCCTCTGTTTCTACTGGGGAAAGGACATAAATGGTTAATCTGGCCAAGTGTCAAAATCAGCCTAGACGAAACTAAGAATAGGGGTATAGGATGGCATAGAGTGGTGAATTCTATGAGAAAACAGTTAAATGTTCAACCCATGCAATCAGGTGATTGCAGAACTGCTGTGCTAGGCGTCTTAGGCTCCTCTTGATGCTGTAACAAATTATTGTAAGCTATGTGACTTTAAACAACATGAATGTATTATTCTGGAGGTCTAAAGCCCAAAGTCTATTTCTCTGGGTTAGTCTCAAGGAGCACACAAGCCTGCCTGCCTTCTGAAGGCTCCAGGGGAATACCTGTTTCCTTGCCTTTTCCAGCTTCAGGGGTTCTTGCATTCATTGGCTCATGGCCTTTCCTCCACCATCAAATCACATCGCTCCAGCCTCTGCTTCCATCCTTGTAACTTTTCTCTCCAGCTCCACCTCTGACCCTCCTGCTTCTCTCTGATGAGAAACCTGGTGATGACATTGGATTCACCTGGATATTCCAGGATAATCTCTCCATCTCAAGATTCTTAAGTTAATTCCACCTTCAGAGGAGCTTTTGCTGTGTAATGTAACACAACGGCAGGCTCTGGGTATTAGGAATGTGAACATCTTTGGGGAGCCATTATTCAACCAACTGTACTAAATAAATACGAAGTAAAATGGTGATTTGGATCAATCTACACATTTACTGGGGAATCATTATTTCCTTAAAACCCTTCAGGAATTCCAGCTAGAGGTAAAAGTGAGCACTTTAATCTCCTGACAATTTGACTTTCCACATGCAGAGTTAAGAGCAAGAAAGGGACTGGGAAAGGCTTGAGTAGGTCCATGGAGCACTCGTCTCCTGGACAACAGCTGAGCTGGCTGGCAGGCACTGTGGAAACACTCTTTCTCTGCAGCTGCTTGGAAGGCACCTGCTCAATGGATTAAGGAATGACTAGATTTCCTTGGACTTGGAAGCCTCTCAAGCCCTCCTTAAAATAGATATTTCCAGAAAAGTAAAATGGAAATAAAAAGTGTGTATCTATTAATATTTTATAATGACTCTGAGACATGGATCAATGCCTGGATCCTTGGGAGCAATGAGAGGAGACACCAGAAAGATGAATAAATACCGTGGTTCACCTTTTGCCCTTCAACGTGATTCTCTTCCCGTATCTCCCCACTAGCTTCCATTCCAACAAATTTTTTAATTAAATACCTCAGTTTTGAGTTCCCTGAAGTTCAAAGGAAGCCCCTGCAATCATTATTCAAGGAACTTTTATGCACATCTGTTGTGATATTTCAGAGAAGGCAATGGAAACCCACTCCAGTACTCTTGCCTGGAGAATCCTGTGGACAGAGGAGCCTGGTGGGCTGCAGTCCATGGGGTCGCTAGGAGTCGGACACGACTGAGCGACTTCACTTTCACTTTTCACTTTCATGCACTGGAGAAGGAAATGACAACCCACCCCAGTATTCTTGCCTGGTGAATCCCATGGATGGAGGAGCCTGATGGGCTGCCGTCTATGGGGTCGCACAGAGTCGGACACAACTGAAGCGACTTAGCAGCAGCAGCAGCAGTTGTGATCTTTGAGATGCTCTGGCTGTTGTTCTCAAGAATCTTCACCAAGAGTCAAATGTGGGCCACTCCAATGCCAGGTTTTCCCTGGTTCTTACCTGTCCCTTTTCCATATGCAAAGTCCGTCAGTGAAGCAGCCAACTCTACCTTCAAACCATGTCTCAGACCTGCCCCCAGCTCTCCAATCCCATTGCCAAAATGCAAACTCCACTGCCCCACCCAGACCACGTGACAGCACCCTGACTGGCCTCCCCCAGCTCCCTCCCTCCTGGCCTCTTCTCCCCCAGCTCCACGTGAGATGAGCCTGCTCCATCTCGGCAGCCTCTCCTCCATCCTTCCCTCGTTCACTCTGCTGTGATCTTGGCTTGCTTTCTGTTTCCAGCACATGCCCCACTCTGCCACACTGCAAGGCTCTGCACATGTTGCTCCCTGCCCCTCATCGCCTTTCCTTTTCAGTGATGGGTCCCGAGCCATCAGCCTAAATGTCTTCTGGACTCTCCCAGAGAAGCACAGGCTCTCCGATGACTCCCCTCCTCCCCTGTGTACTGTTTGCTTCCTTCACACTGCTTATCACTAGCTGTAATTGCCTTGACTGATTCGCTCTTTCACTTGTTTCCCTTCTGTGTCCTTAATTAGTCTGTGCAGGGAAACTGGTGCTGTTTCCTCTTCCTGAAGCTTCCTCCCACGGGAAGGGAGTTGCATCCAGGCTGACACTCTTGCGACTCTCCATCTCTCCTGACTCACACCTTCAAAGGGAGGGTGAGGGATTTTACTGGGAGAGAAACTAGGAATACTTCATGTTAAAACCCCTGTTGGCAGAGAGCAATGATCTGATCTATGCCCCCTTCACAAGCACTAGGAGGACAGCTGGTGCCCAGTGAGGCCTGGTCACAGGTGAGTGAGTCCAATTCCTGAGTGTCCAGACCAGCATCTCTTGCCTCATTTATTACTTAGACTTGTTGTTGTTGTTCAGTCCTTAAGTTGTATCCAACTCTTCAAGCCCATGGACTGTAGCACAGCAGTCTTCCCTGCCCTTCACCTTCTCCTGGAGTTTGCTCAGACTCGTGCCCATTGAGCCGGTGATGCTATCTAACCAACTCATCCCCTGCTGACCCCTTCTCCTTTTGCCTTTCATCTTTTCCAGCATCGGGGTATTTTCCAATGAGTCAGTTCTTCGCATCAGGTGGCCAAAGTAGTGGAGCATTAGCATCAATCCTTCCAATGAATATTGAGGGTTGATATCACTTAGGATTGACTGGTTTGATTTCCTTGCAGTCCAAGGGACTCTCAAGAGCCTTCTCCAGCACCACGATTCGAAAGCATCAATTCTTCAGCACTCAGCCTTCTTTATGGTCCAACTCTCACATCCATACATGACTGCTGGAAAAACCATAGTTTTGACCTTTGTTGGCAAAGTGATGTCTCTGCTTTTTAATGCACTGTCTAGGTTTGTCATAACTTTTCTTTCAAGGAGCAAGTGTCTTTTAATTTCATGGCTGCAATCACTATCTGCATGGATTTTGGAGCCCAAGAAAATAAAAAACCATCACTTATGATGCCAATATTCTGACTACTGTATGTGTGACCTTTTGTCTTATTTGTCAAATAGTTGAGCTATGATCCCTTAAATGTTTTTTGTCATCCACTCCCCATGCCAAACCAACAACTGTGTCCTCAGTGAGAGCTCAGCACATGCTCACCACAGGGCTTGGCCCCTGTGGTGATCCACAAGTTGGCACTGCATCACTGGTCTGAATGGACTCGTAGGTGATGTACTGAGTGAGTAAGTGGAAAGTGATGGGAAGAAATGCTTCTTGAGCAGGACAAAAGCCTTGATGACAGAGAGAACATCTAGCTCCTGCTCAAGAGGGTGACAGCCCACAGGGTCCTGGCCTGCTCAGCCAGGGCTGGCTCAACTGGCCAGCATCATGTGGATGTGAACCCAGTGTTGGTGGTCAGTGGGAGCTGAGAAACAGCCTCACTGCCCCTCACCCCTTTATCCACTTGGTCTTGCATTAGCGTTTAATTCCACATCTTAGTCAACTCTGGCAGCCTTAAGAAATGCCACAGGGTAAGACGATTTAACCAGCAAACATTCACTTCTCACAATTCTGAAAGCTGGAAGTCTGAGATCAAGGTACCAGCAGATCCAGTGTGAGCCCTGTTTCTGGTTTGCAGAGGCCTTCCTGCTGTCCTCACATGGCCATGCCTCTCGCACAGGCACAGAGGGAGAGAGTTGGCTGACTCGGTCTCTTTTCACAGGGCTATCATTCCTCATGGATTAGGGCCCCACCCTTATAACCTCATTTAACCCTAATTACATCCTTAAAGCCCTGTATCTAAATATAGTCAGTCACATTGGAGGTTAGGGCTTCACCAGATAAGGTTGTATGTGCCTGCATGCTAAGTCGCTTCAGTTGTGTCCAACTGTTTCTGACCCATGGACTGTAGCCTGCCAGGCTGCTCCATCCATAGGATTCTCCAGGCAAGAATACTGGAGTGGGTTGCCATGCCCTCCTCCAGGGGATCTTCCCAACCCACGGGTTGAGCCCACATCTCCTACGGCTCCTGCATTACAAGCAGATTCTTTACTGCCGAGCCACCAGGGGTGCCCAGATGAGTTTGGGGGGCACACAGCTCAGTTCCTTATAGCACATGAGATGTCCTCACCGCCTTTCCTTAACCCAAGTCAAATGAAGTGCAGCCCAGTAGTGAGTCCGTTCCATCAGAGGAATGTGATGACAAAGGAAGGACAGCTCTCTCTCTCTGGACACCAATCAGAGCATTCTCTGAAGATGACATTTTAGATTCTTTTGAATTACCCTTGTCCTGCTCCTTGAGATCCACTTGAGCCCAAATTGGAAAACGGGCCCATCTGCTCCTCCCTTCATTTCTTTGTCTAATTTAATTTCACCACAAGGAACCGGGGAGCTTCCATAGAAACCTACATGGATGATGATTTACTTTTAAATACCACATCCTCAGATGAAAATCCAATTTAAAATGGAGAGCAACAACAATATTCTCAGTAACTGGGGACTGACTTCTGATGAAAGCCTCTTTTTCAAATCATTCTTTTGCTATGAAACCTTAGATTCCTGTCTCTGTCTTCCCAAGGGACTAGAATTGAGCCATGGGTACTCAGCCTTCAAACAGTAAAGGGAGTTTCCCTCTTGCCAGGGGTCAACTGAACAGGCCAGCAGTCTCAGGGGCCGGAAAACAGCCCTGAAGTTCTGGTGCTCATAGCATACGCCGACTTCTGTAACAAGGTTCCCATGAGTGTGCCAGAACTAAAGGCAAACTCTCAAAACTGATTTCCTTAAGCAAACCCATTCCAGGAAGTCAGAGATGAAAAAACATTTCAAGATAACAGCTCAACCCATGTGGAGCAGGAACTAGGAGATCCTGGATGCTTTAAGAAGACAAAAAAAAAAAAAAAATTCATTTGAATCTCTAAACTCTGTTTAAATATTTGAAGACATGAAATAAAGCTGTGTGATTCTTAAGACACTTACAAAGAGAGGAGGCTTTTTCTCCATTTTTACCCAGTATTTTATTCATGTTTGTATTACAAACATTTTTAAAGAACCACTCAATTCTTTTCCTTCTGAGTGCAACCTGCAGTCGGCCTCCTGTGCCTACAGGGTCAGGCAAGTGTCAGGGCATCCATGGTGCAATGTTCACAGGCTGAGCTGTAAACCTAAGTCCAAACAGGGGCCCCCAGCCTCTTGCTGCCTCCTGCCACTCCACCACCCATCATGCTCCAGAGTCCCAGAGAATCTCTGCTGTTTCTCCAACATTCCAAGAAATTTCCATCTCAAGGCCTCTGCATTCTCAAGCCTTTGCCTGGAACACTCTCTTCCTAGAGACCCACCTGGCTGTCTCACTCATGTTACTCATGGTATCTATGCAAATATCTCCTTTCATGAGGCATCTCTGACCATACACTGATCCCCTTCCCCCTTTCGTCACTCTTCCTCATAGCTCTTATCACCATATGCCAGGCAATGTTGACTGTCCCATATCCCACCCAGGAGGTGAGAGCTTCAAGACAGAGACCTCATTCAATTGATTCTGTTGCCTGCTATATCCCACATGCCCGAAATGGAGCCTGAACATAGCAGATTGTCAGTAAAAACTTGCTGAGTGAATGACCAACCATATCACAGGCCCCGCTGTATCAGGGACTTCTAGAAAGCAGACAATGTCTCATTTATATTCACATGCCCAACTTGTGCGTCAGTATTCAACAAATGCTAGGATCTGATTGCCTGCAGCTCTTCCCTAACTGCATATGTGATGACTTTGTTTGTCTTATCTCAGCTAGAGACAGGGCTGTACTCTGCTTTGGACCTCCATAATCGTGTTCATAGGTGAGACAAGTGTCAGATATGTGATAGACACCTGCAGACAGAGATCAAATGTTAGTGAATCTTTAATGCTTTAGAGGTCACATCCAGAATGTTTAGGAACTCAGGATCTTCATTTTCTATTGTTTTAAATTTGGGCAGCTGGAGGTTTGGGAGTGTGGAGAGGTTCTTATCTGCTTAGATTGAGGGGAAAAAAAAAGAAATACCCCCTATTTTTCTGGAAAGCTCTGTTGCTGTTCATACATCATAACAGACCAATTATACTGTGATAATGGCCCAGCTTATGTCTCAGCGGTTTAGCATAGCCAGCATTCATCTTGCAGTCATCTCAAGTCTACCAGGGAACCAGTTATCCCTTTGCCTATCAGATTGGCATTCTGAGTCACCTATAATGTGTCCATATTGATATACTCTTCCTCAGTCAGGGAGGCAGGAAAGGAAGAAAGACAAGCACCAGTAAATAAGAACTTCCTGGCCTAGAAGGGACACATCAATGCCCCCTCATGTTCCACTGATAACAGTAAATTCAGGAGGCCAGGGGTACCACTCTCTCAGGCAAGTACAATGTGGAGCTCATGTTTGGGCACAGCAGAGAGACCTGCCATGGGGTCATTTCACTGTTCTTTAACTTTAGAGAGACTACCCTGGGGTGCAGACCCCTATGAAATCCTTCAGGGAAGGAGCCCCATCCATATGAACCACAGAACAGTTACTTACAGGTGTATCCACCATAGCATCACCCCATGGCAACTCTGACTCACACCACTCTGAGTCATGGTACTAGACAGATGATCAAGAAAAGGGCTGAACAAAAATGGGCAAAGATGATGCCCTGGGAAGTGCCAAAGTGTGGAGGTGGAAAGATCCAGGAAAGGTGCTGAGAATAAGCAGCTAGTGAGATGAGAGATGCAGAAAGTGCCTCCAGGAAGACACTGTAGACCATGTTTGAAGGGGGAGGGAGGGAGCCCCTGTTCCAAAGGCTGTTCTGCAATGTGACTTTGTCACTCCCTCGACGGGGCCAAACTTCATTTCTCAAGCTCCCTGTTGAGTCCATGACACTTTGAGCATCACAACCCAGAAGAAAGAGCCCACACCTGCTCTAGATGGAGATGTAAGTGACCTGGTAGTTTCTGCTTTTTGTCTCCTGAATGCTCACGTTTGAAATGCTCTCTCTTGGAACCCAACATCACTCAATGAGAAGTCCAAGCCACATGGCAAGGCCATGGGCAGGTTCTGTGGTCAAGGTCATGCCAAGCTCCCAGCCCATGGGCAACACCAACCGCTGGTTGGGTGAGTGTGCCATCTTGAATGCACAGCCCAGTCTTGCCTTCAGGTGACTCCAGCCCCAGAAACCATGTGACAGCAACGACATGAGAAGCCCAGCTAGAACCATCAGCTGGGCCCAGTCAACCAACAAAATCATGATTCATCACAATGTATTGTTATTTAAATTTGGGGGGCACTTTTGTCATGCAGTGATGGATAGCTGGAGCCAGGACTGACCCCTGGATTTAGCTTTGTCAAGGTCAACAGTGACCTTGGAGGGGAGAAAAATTGGACTGGAATGGACTCAAAGGAGAAAAGGGAGAGAAATGAAAACAGAATTGTTCAAGGAGTTTTGCTATAAAGAAGAGCAGAGAAATGAGGCGGCAGCTGGAAGGAGTGGATAGAGATTTATTACAGCATGTGTAAATGCTAATGAGAATGATTCTGTAGATAGAAGAATTGATGGTGCAAAAGAAGAGGAGAAATTGCTACAACAAAGTTAAGGAGAGCCGATGAGTGTGGGTAATGAAGGAGACTCTAGCTTTCTGTAGGAGTGCTGATGGCTCACCCAGTGGTAAAGGCTGTCTTCACCCTGCGGGAGGCTGACACATCACCAGGAGACAGGGCAGTGCCCACGGCTGCACATGGAGGCTGACTGATGTGGAGGAGAGCAGGTTCATATCTGGAGGCTTGTACTTTCTCTGTGGAAGATGTAAATCATGTCTTCAGTAAAGAGTGGGAAGGGAAAGGATGGGTGGAAGGTGTGAGGAGAGAGAAGGGATGATGCAGAAACTTCAGGGAGCCAGGCAGGGAAGCGGAGGCAGGAACTGTGTGTGCTCTGAGTGCTGGAGGAACATGGGCAAGTGCTCCCTGCCCAGGAGGATGCTGGAAGGCTTCACAAGGAGGTGACATGTATACGGAATTTTAGACAAAGGGGAAGAATTTGCTGAGTGGATGTAGGTGGAGGTGTTGGGTTCATATTTAAGAAAAGAAAATGTAGGGAAACATGGAAACAGAAAGAAAGGAAAGTGCTTTAATGCAAAGACCATGGACGTGTGCTGGGTCAAGGCTGTCCCCAGCCTTAAGGGACAGGCAGGATTCACACAGGTGCAGAGGACAAACACTGGTGTCAAATACACTGCAATAAACCTACTATTTTGGATATATGACAAGCATTAATCAACCAGGACATTTATTCATTCATCCAACAAACTGTTATCACGTGCTACAGTAGTTGAAACTTGTTTTGCCTTTAAATACAAGGAAATATGTTAGTCTCTCTGTTGTGTCCAACTCTTCGTGAACACATGGACTGTAGCCTGTAGGCTTCTCTGTCCATGGAGTTCTCCAGGCAAGAATACTAAAATGGATAGTCAACCCCTTCTCCAATGATCTTCCCGACCCAGGGATCAACCCCAGGTCTCTGGCACTGCAGGCAGATTCTTTACCATCTGAGTCAACAGGGAAGCCCATTAGCTTTAACAAAATAGAAGTCTGTGTCTCTTTTTTGTAAAAGACAACAAGACCTGTACAAGAAGTATGGAGGTCACCAGTTTGGTTAACTAGCAGGGTAAATTCAAAATACTATCAGGAGCATGAGCTTTATTCTAGATTATACCCAATCATTATAAGCATTTTGCCTCTTCCTTGAGCTTCCAAATGGCTGCCAGAGCTCCAGCCATCACATCTGTATTCCAGTGCACACCCACTCCTTTTAAGGACATGTACTAAACCCAGTTTTTGTCCTTCCCTAGATTGTTAGGGCTCAGCTGCTTCTCTGTCACCTCCTCTCCTAGACTGGCTATCTCAGTTTCTCTGGGGTGAAGGCAGGCTGAATCACAGACTCTATCGCTCCCACCAGACAGCATGATAGCAACTCTGGTACCCATGAAGAGTCTGACACTTCCCCTCACTGCTGGGCTCAGATGAAGCCCCACATCATTGGGGGTGGGACTTGGCCTTCCCCAAGGCTACCTCAGAAGTGATACAAACAGGAGAAGAAGTGGGGAGGTCATATCCTATGGTTTAAAATTTGACAAACAAGAGGTTTGAGACAGGATGCTGGCATATACACTGGTTTCCCTTCCCCTCTCCCCAAGATGGACTGTTATGTTGGAGACGAGTTCCGGATGACCGAGTAAACTGGCACGTTTCTCTGGGAAGCTTTGAACAGCTCAGTGAGGCATCTCTGTCTCTCCTGCCAGAGTCCCTTTTCCTGACCCTCGCTGCTCTGGGATGACACCTCCCAAGGAAGTCTCTGTACATCCACTTTTCAGGCTGTTGCCCAGGGAAGCACATGATGCTTCCGGAGTCCACACAATGCTCAGGGCCACATCTCAAGGAGGGGGATGCAGGAGCATGGCTATAGCTAGCCATAAAGGAGCAGGGATACGTGGCACTGACTGCCATAACAGTCCCAGCTAAAACTCAGAGCTCTTGTTACTAAGGAGGAGGAGAGAATGGCCATCGGGGAGATAAATTGTAGGCTTGAGCAAGGCACATGTTCAAGGAGTGGGCCTGCCTCACTTAGAAATTTAAAGCAGTACAAGGAATTAATGCTATGTACTGCTAACACAACGAGCTTGTGTTGGTAAGCAGGTAGCTGGGCTTTTCAGTGTAAAGCAGCACGGAGACAAATCTTCCTGTAGCCCTGAGTGGTGGATGCCAGAGTGACCCGGGTGATTTCTGAGGAACCAGCGAAGGAGAGAGAGCTGTAAACAGATACAGCAGCTCCACACCCATACTGGGAATGACACATTTCCAAAGAAAGCTTAAGGTACAAATTCCTCATATTTGCTGGCAGTTAAAACCCACACTACTATCAATCCTTTTTGTAAGAAAAGCAGTCCTGCCTGGGTGACAGGAAGGAGGAATTTGTAAGTTCCTGCAGCTCTGCACAAACACCGTGGAAATGTGGAAGTGTTAGTCTCTCAGTCATGTCCAACTCTGCAACCCCATGGACTGCAGCTTGCCAGGCTCCTCTGTCTATAGGATTTCCCAGGCAGGAATACTGGAGTGGGTTGCCATTCCCTTCTCCAGGGGATCTTCCCCACCCAGGGATTGAACCAAGCCTCCTGCTTTGCAGGTGGATTCCATATCATCTGAGCCATCACAGGGTGCCCTCCAAATGCATGGTGCCCCTTCAGATACTCTGCCCACCCCCAACTGCAGGGCGCCCCCAGAACTTCTGCACACTGCCAAACACAGGGTACCCCATGGGAACCTCTGAGACACTCACTGTTTCTGGGAAGAAAAACATTCCAGTTAATAGACAATTGAAACGCATTTAGAAGAATGAAAGAGAAAAAGATTGAAGCAATTAACCAGCATTTCCACTCCTCTGCTGACCTAATTACATACCACTTGCAGACAAACTCTGAAGCCTGTGATATTCAACATTCTGGGACAGAGTGCGGTTATCACATTGGCTAATTTAACTGTTTCTGGATTTGAAGCTAAAATCTCTCAAGTTTTCACTAAAGGTCCTTATTTGGGACTTGGAGTTTTTCTAATCAGAGATAAAAAATGCATGAAGTCTCCATTCACGGAAAACTGGGAGCCTGTGAAATGGGAATTGAACAAAATGACTTTCCATGTATCAAGACCTAACTTCAGAGGAACATACATTAAGATGGCCCCAGCTTTCTGTCCCATGGGAAATGGCATTTCAGGGAAGCGGGACAACTGTGGTGAAACAAATCCATCTGGTGTCAACCCAATAATGTGGAACAGATGAGCAATCCTGTCACTCCAGTATGTCATTTCAGCCAGCCCAGCAAGCAACCTTGTCATGGTAGGTTCCCATCCCTAATTCACAGATGAAGAAACTGAGGCTTGGGAGATGCAAGGAGCTTGTTTGGGCTAAGCAAACACGAATTTGCCGTTTGGTTTTTTTGTGTTGAAATCCAACAGTATTTCCACCGTGATCCAGAAACAAGCATTTGGCAAAATAAATTCATTTGTGTTCATCTCTTTCCAAAGGGAACCACTGACCCACATTCCTGCAGGATTCCTGGAGTGTAGTTAGAAGTTTCAAGCTGCAGCCCTGGGAGAGTTCGAACCTGTCTTTTATGTCTCCATTTCCAGCAGCAGAAAAGTAGTCTGGCAAGAGTAAGTGATCAGGACACAGTATCCCTTGCCATCCAAACTGCAGTATCAAAGCAGGAACCGAATATTATTGGCCCCTGAAGGACAGAACTGTCCACATTGAGTGAAAGGCACAGCTGTAGATGCTGAGGAAGAAAGAAGAGAACTTTCCATGCACAGAGAGATCTGGTTTGCTTGCCTGCATCGATCAACACATCATCAGTTTCAGCACAGTATGATTCTTGTATTGGACAAAAAGGAACAAAGTCATGCTGGTCACGTTCATATTTTTCATCAGACCCCCTACTTGCCCATGAACCAGCCTTTACTGAGAACTAGAAAGTGGGATGGAAATAGAGGTGACTCCTAAAGAGCCCAGCCCGGAGGAGAGCTGTTAGTCCAAGGACCTGTTAGTCTGCTTGGGACCACAGAGCATGCCGTAAACAAATATTCTGAGTCTTACCTGCTGTCAGGTTCATTGTCGGCCTCAAGTGTTGGATGCTAAGCAGATGCCCATCTCTTCTCCTTGTGGTATCCTTGGATCCACAGCATTTCCCACAATGTAGATATCCCTGGATCCTGAGCTGGCCTGCTGATGAGACAAGCTGTGATAAATTTAAACAAATGTACCAAGGTCACATCCCACTACTGGGACTAGGGTTTTCACCTGCATCTTTTGTATCTAGGTCTAAAGTTTATTCCCTTTCACCAATGCCCTTTCCTGAATTCTAGGTTTTGTGGACAACAGTTTCTAAGCAACAGTTACTAGGTCAGAAAATCTCACATTTTTTCTTGCAAATGGACCATTTATACAAACCTGTGTTGAATGCATCACCAGCTGGCTCCTTAGAAACCTTGCACTGGGGGAGGCCACAGGACACAGCAGCATCCACTATGGGTATGCATAGTCCCTTGGTACCTGATAACTGCCTTTGAGAAGACCTTTGTACTATTAAAATTAGAGGAAATGTGAGCTGCAAAAGTCCCACTTAAGTGGCCCTTGCTCTCAGGAGGAAGTATGGACTGTGATACAAGATTCTGATTCTGTCTTCTTGGGCCTCTGCCTTTTTAAGTTTGAGGGAAAACAAAATAGAAAGGTAGAATATTTACAGACAACCACTTTTAATTAAGAACAAAGGGACCCACCGGTCCCTAATCAGTACTAAAACATGTCAGGGGAAACAGCGCAGAATGAGAGAAAAGAATACCGGCCTTTGTGTTCATGTCTGGGAAGGTTCCCAGACAGCATCATTGCTCCATCCACCCGGGCTCACTAGTGGGTCAAGTGTTATCCCAAATGCCTTCCAGGCACCACTTGGCACTGATATCTCTGAAGACAGTGATTCCTTCAGAGGAAAACAGTCTGATGATAAGAAAATGTGAGGTATTTAGTGGTAATGTTCTTAAAAAACATCTTTTTTTTTTTTTGGTAAGTTTATTTTTTTTTAATATAAGTTTATTTATTTTAATTGGAGGCTAATTTCTTTACAATATTGTATTGGTTTTGCCATACATCAACATGAATCTGCCACGGGTATACACGTGTTCCCCATCCTGAACCCTCCTCCCACCTCCCTCCCCATACCATCCCTCTGGGTCGTCTCAGTGCACCAGCCCCAAGCATCCAGTATCATGCATCAAACCTGGACTGGCGATTCATTTCATATACGATATTATACATGTTTCAATGCCATTCTCCCAAATCATCCCACCCTCTCCCTCTCCCACAGAGTCCAAAAGACTGTTCTACACATCTGTGTCTCTTTTGTTATCTCGCATACAGGGTTATCATTACCACCTTTCTACATTTCATAAATATGCATTAGTATACTGTATTGGTGTTTTTCTTTCTGGCTTACTTCACTCTGTATAATAGGCTCCAGTTTCATCCACCTCATTAGAACTGATTCAAATGTATTCTTTTTAATGGCTGAGTAATACTCCATTGTGTATATGTACCACAGCTTTCTTATCCATTCATCTGCTGATGGACATCTAGGTTGCTTCCATGTCCTGGCTATTATAAACAGTGCTGCGATGAACACTGGGGTACACGTGTCTCTTTCCCTTCTGGTTTCCTCAGTGTGTATGCCCAGCAGTGGGATTGCTGGGTCATAAGGCAGTTCTATTTCCAGTTTTTTAAGGAATCTCCCCACTGTTCTCCATAGTGGCTGTACTAGTTTGCATTCCCACCAACAGTGTAAGAGGGTTCCTTTTTCTCCACACCCTCTCCAGCATTTATTGCTTGTAAAAAACATCTTTTTTAAAAAGCGACCTGGTAAAGAATGGGAAGATGGCAGAGGAGGCTTTGGCCAAGACACCTGGCAAGCGCCCAGGAGACATAGCTCTCCATCCATGAGGGCAACACCATACACCAGGAGCCCACATCACTCTGAGACAGGTGTTTGAGCAATGGACACATGTCACCCACCCAGCCTCCAAGAGGCAGGAGAAGGTCCATGCAGGTGACTGCACTGATATGTTAAATAGCATAAACATCAAAACCTCCAGCTATGGGCGTCTTCCCCCCACTGCACCCCTCAACACAGAGAATCCAGCTGGGAGCCAGCATCCCAAGAGAAAGAGCTGTTCCCCATGACCTGCTCTCATGGATTAAATGCAATCCCACCAGAGATGGAAAAAGAGAACATACAATTTTATGGTGCCCAGGTTAACAAGAAGGTGGAAAAGGGAACAGATTTTATATGCTCAATATGACTGTCTTAAGGCTTCCCTGCCTGGAGAATCCCAGGAACAGGGGAGCCTGGTGGGCTGCCGTCTATGGGATCGCACAGAGTCGGACACGACTGAAGCGACTTAGCAGCAGCAGCAGCAAGGCTTCCCCGGTAGCTCAGCTGGTAAAAAAAAAATCTGCCTGCAAAGCAGGAGACCTGGTTTGATTTCTGGGCCAGAAAGATCCACTGGAGAAGGGATAAGCTACCCACTCCAGTATCCTTAGGCTTCCCTGGTGGCTCAGATGGTAAAGAATCCACCTGCAATGCGGGAGACCTGGGTTCAATCCCTGGGTTGGGAAGATCCCCTGGAGAAAAGAACAGCTACCCACTCCAGTATTCTGGCCTGGAGAATTCCATAGACTATTTATTCATGGAGTCACAAAGAGTCGGACATGACTAAGCAACTCTCACTTCACATGACTGTCTTAAAAACCTTTAACCAGGCTCTGAAGAGAGAAGAGTCAGTTACTAGATACCAGAAATGAAGCAAAACTGGAACAGAAAGCTATGCTCCCCAAGGCCCCACCACCTGGAAATAGGCACAGTGATATTCTGGGTGGGAGGCGGCACACGGACCCACTCAGGCCACTGAGATCCCAGTGCCCAACTGTGAGAACGGAAGGGCTGACAATAAACGACCATCCCTCCCTGTGAAAAGAGGAGGCTAGAGGAATTCCAGCTGCCAGTCCTGGGATGTGTCAGGCAGGATTGCCATCTGCCTGGGGCCCTGAATGAGAAGAAAAAGGTTTCCCATGAGAAATCAAAACCTCAGGCTGTACCACATGCACGTAAGGATTCCAAATCTGCACTGTTCATATGGTTTGGGGGATCTTAAGCCAAGAAATGAATGTGAAAACTTGTCCTGTATGGGTGAAACCTCTGGGCCCCCCAGCAGAAGAAAAACAAAGTCATTCCATGGGAATATTTTCACAATTCAGGATACACGTGACTCAGTCCTCCCACACGTGATTCGGGCCCCCAGTCTGCTCAAGGCTTGGTCTCCACACGCCATTTCCAATTTCTTGTTAAAACTCTGCTAAGTGTGCAGATTGCAATCTCTGAATTTCCCACAAAAAGGGATCAAGGCTCCTTGAGGAATGGCTGACTCTGCACCGAGAGCAGAAAGTGTACAAGACACAGAGGGAACAATTGCTCTGATCTGAAAGCAAGGACACTAATAAAACATGAGGTTACCGCAAAAAGGAAATAAGGAGCCACTGAAAATGGGATCTAATCACCATGGAAGGAACAGTAAGAGCAACACCAAAGATCATAAGGACAGAGCAGGAGATTAAAACACAAGAAGATATTTAAATCATTGAGTACATAATAGTACTTTCTTCAAAAGTTATTATAGGAATGATCTCATTATTTTGAAAACTGGCAACTAAAGAGAAAGAATCAAAGATTTATCCTGGTTTCCCTAAATAAACTCTTTCACTAGGTAGCTAATGAGAGAAACTTTTCTCTTCATAGCAATATTCCAGCTACCAAATGATGAAAAAAATGCTGGAACTAGAAATCTAAATTTTGTACTGTTAATGAGACTATGTATTGGGGAAATGAACATCAGTGGCGTTTGACATTGCAAAGACAGACAAGCAGATATTATATACTGTCTGATGAAAGTACATACCATCCGTGAAATAGTCTTGCCCCCAAACAAATCAATCAATCAATTCAATCTAAACGCAAAATAAGTCTCTGAATTCGACTAATAGTTTGTAAGAAATACCAAAGACAGAGGAACAAGTAAGTTAAATAAAAATATGGGGAGGAAATCAACAAGACCCAAACAGTTGGGAATTCTATAAGGCAAATGACTGAATTTGCGAAAATAAGCCAGAAAGATAAAGAGGGAAGTCACAGATTAAAAGAGAGTTATAAGGCATAGCAATCTTTTCCAATATAAGAATCTTATCTAAATGTTGTTGTTCAGTTGACAGTCATGTCCAACTCTGCGATCACACGGACTGCAGCATGCCAGGCTTCACTCTCCTTCACCATTTCCCAGCACTTGCTCAAACTCGTGCCATCCAACCATCTCATCCTCTGTCATTCCCTTCTCCTCCTGCCTTCAATCTTTCCCAGCATCAGGATCTTTTCTAATGAGTCGGCTCTTCACATCAGGTGGCCAAAGTATTGGAGCTTTAGCTTCAGCATCAGTCCTTCCAATGAATATTCAGGATTGATTTCCTTTAGGATTGACTGGTTTGATCTCCTTGCAGTCCAAGAGATTCTCTAGAGTCTTCTCCAACACCACAGTTCAAAAGCGTCAATTCTTGCCTTCTTTATGGTCCAGCTCTCACATCCAAACATGACTACTGGAAAAACCATAGCTTTAACTATACGGATCTTATCTAAATAGTCATTCAAATAATTAATAAAAAATTTAATTATACATCATGAGTAAGTGGGATTGTGAGGTACACAGGACTGATTCAATATTTGAAAATCAATTAACATAATCTATCACATCAACAGGCAAAAGAAGAAAAGTTATACCATCATATCAACTGATGTGGAAAAAGCATTTAAAAAATACCTATCTGTGATATCACCTATCACCTATGATTAAAAAAAAAAATTGGCTAGTAGGAATAGAGTAGAACTTCTTCACCTTGAGAAGAACATATACCCCCCTACACACACACACAAAAAAAAACAAACTGAAGCAGAAAGCTGCTATAGCTAATATCATAGTTAATTAATAGTAAGAAAGTAGACGCTTTCCCCCTAAGATGTGAGATAAGGCAAAGATGTCTCCTCTTACCACTCCTACTCAGCATTGTATTAGAAGTGCCAACTAATACATACAATAGGAGAAGAAATGAAATAAAAGAATGAATTAGGAAAGAAGAAATAACACTGATTTTACTCACAGATAACATGATTGACTACATAGAAAATCCCAAAGAATGAACAACAACATCAAAACACATCTTGGAATTAATAATCAAGCATAGAAAGATTGCAGTATACAGGTTAATGTAAAAAGTCAATTGCTTTCCTATCCTGGTAATGAGCAATTAAAATTTGAAATAAAAAACACAGTGTCATTTATAATAGCACCAAAAATGAATTTATGTATAAATCTAACCAAAAATACACAGAATGTATATGCAGAAAATGACAAATTTTTAGGGATAAAAATCAAAGATTATGATTGGAAAACTCAATATTGTTAAGAAATGGGTTCTTCTCAACTTGATTGATTCAATGAAATTTCAATAAAATATCAGCAAACTATTTTCTGAGTTTAAAGTTTATACGGAATAGTCAAAGATCTAAAATATCCAAAACAGTATTAAAAAAATAAGAGGAGAAAGAAGCAGAAGAGGAGGAGCAGACGAACAAAGGGGAAGAACTGATACTATTTCACTTAAACACGTACTATGGAGCTAGAGTAATCAGGGCAACACGGCAGTGATGAAGGATTAGACAAAAACAGTGGAACAGAATAGAGCCTAGAGTTACCTGACATGCATATAGTCAACTCATCTTCAGTAAATTGTTGTTGGTTTATTGTTTAGTCACTAAGTCATGTCTGACTGTTTCACGACCCCATGGACTATAGCCCTCCAGGCTCCTCTGTCCATGGGATTCTCCAGGCAAGAACACTGGAGTGGGTTGCCATTCCCTTCTCCAGAGGATCTTCCCAACCCAAGGATCGAACCCAGGTCTCCTACATTGCTGGTGGATTCTTTACCGTCTGAGTCACCAGGAAAGCCATGCAAGAAAACTGGAGTGGGTTATTCCCAACCCAGGGATCGAATTTATGTCTCTTGAACACATCTCTTGAGTTGCAGGCAGATTCTTTATCACTGAGCAGCTTGTATAGCCAAAAATACTCTGAAAATTCACTATTAATTAAAAAACTACTTGTTTTAAAATGACTACAAAATTTGGATAGACATCTCATAAAGAAATATATATAAATGACAAATAAGCACATGAAAAGATGGTGAGCATAATTTGTTGTTAAAGAATTACAAATTAAAATAACAATGATGAACTTCCCTAGTCCACTGGCTAAGACTCCATGCTCCCAATGCAGGGGACCTGGGTTCCATCCCTGGTCAGGGAACCAGATTTCACATGCAGCAACTAAGACCCATCACAGCCAAATGGAAAAAAAAAAAAAATTAAAAAAAAAATAGCATGAGGTATGACAACATACCTATTAAAATAGCAAAAATCCAAAAACAGACTGCACTAAATGCTGGTGAGGATGTGGAACAACAGAAACTCTCATCCATTGCTGGTGGGAAAGCAAAACGGTACAGCCACTTTGGGAGACAGTTTAGCAATTTCTTACAAAGTTAAGCATAGTTATATGAGACTGCTTTGGCTTCCATAACAGAATACCACACGCTGAGTAGCTCAGACACAATAGATATCAAGACAAAAGAGTAACAAAGAAAATCATAACTTAATGATAGAAAGAATAACTTTCTAAGAATTTATAAAACTATTATCTTTGGGAAGAACTAACAGTAGAGCATCAAAAGAATTAAAACAAATCTAACATAATTTCCCAGAGAAAGTGAAAAATATGCAATCATACTAAGAGATTATATTACTCTCCCAGAAAATGCAAAAAGAAAAACTTAGGATTTTGTTTTGAATCCTGTTGAGTCTATCTATCTAGGAGTCATATGCAAAACCCTGCACCCAACAAATGGAAATTGCAACTGTGCATTTCCAGTATGCCTGGAATGTTTTCTAAAAGAGACCACCCACTGGGCCACAAAAGAAGTCTCAATCCATGCTCCAAAATCAATATCATGTAAACCACATTCTTTATCAGATGGCAAAGTCAGAAATCAATAACAATAATAAAACAGGAAATAGCCTAAAATAGCTGAAATTTTAAAAGCATATTTCAAAAACACGTGTGTATCACCAGATCATCTTGCCTTTCACTATGTCACTCCACGGCTGCTGACTTCCGGTTCTAAGCTGCTCGCTCTGTTCTCAGTGAGATGAATGAGAAACTTCTACAATTCATTCATGATGCTGGGATCAAGGGTACAGTGGGCAGGAGAGGGTGGGTGGGATGTGGTGCAGCTGACACATCTAAATATGCAACACTGACATTTCCCCTGTGGAGGGGAGCTTTCCCAGCTTTATGCAAGGCCCTCATTGAGTGGTATCCGCCAAGAGACCCAAAAGGAATTGGATTCCACCCTTCTGGGAGTCTCTCACATGCATCATTTTTGTCTGGAGAGAACAGAGGCAGAAAACACACAGCTGACCAACCACCCTCCCTTTTCCCTCAGAAATCAGGTCTATCTGGACTCCAGTCTATCTGATTCTTCTTTCTGGCATCTGGAAACTTGTCTATGTCATGCTCTCAAAGCAATTCTCTTTTTCCCAGTGAAAAAGATGTGGGTTGAAATTCATGTGTAAAGGCTTCAAGAGAAAATGATTAATAAGAATTATTAGTTTTACTAATATTAACTAGTAGATATTTTTAAATCTTATTCATGCTTTCAAAATGTATCCCTATTGTTCCTGCCCATACTGGAACAGGGCAAAAAGTCCACACGTGATGGAGGAAGGAAAGATGAGAGGAGGTAAAGGTGAGCTAACTTGCTCATGCTTTTTAGTGAGATTTCAATAAATAGTGTTGCTGTTCTTATTGATGTTTCTAACAATGATAATTCAAAATTTGGACATTTGGGCATTATTTAAAGAAAACCAAAATAAGAAAAAAAAGTATCTAAATTACCAAAGTAAACAAAAAGGAAAAGACTACAGAACAAAAGAGAGAAAGCAAGAGAAATATTTTTAAATAAACAGTAGATACCAGTTAAAAAGACCAAATTGATTTGATATGTTCATAAATGTGGTATAACCTTATTTGCTTAAAATAGAAAGAAGTTCAGAATAGGTTAATAAATAAAATCCAACTATATGTTACAAAAAGAAACATGCAAAATAATATTCAGAGAAAAACTTGTTGGCCATTCATATTTATATTACTAAACAAGAAATAATTTTAATGAGATGGCTCAGTTTAATCTAAAATAGAATATTATATAAGTAAACATATATTTTGGAGAAGGAAATGGCAACCCACTCCAGTATTCTTGCCTGGAAAATCCTATAAACAGAGGAGCCTAGCAGACTCCTTGGGGTGGAGAAGTTGGACGCAACTTAGCGACTGAACAGCAACAACAACAAATATATATTTGGCAAATCAACCTAAAAAGAACTAGGAAATCTAACAAATCAATAACAATGGAAGAATTTGCAGAAATAAAAGCTACTTTGATCCCAAAATGCCTCATCTAGTTTTATGTGGAAAATCTTCAAAATTTTCGAGGAATAAATAACTACTAACACAGCTTATTCAAGAATACAGCAAAGAAAGAAATCATCCAGATTCTTTTTTTTCCCCAAGGTCAGCAAGACACTAATAACTTAACTAATATGAAATAGAAGTAGACCAGCCTTACATGAGAAAGCAATGTCAACATCTTCGTAAAGAATTAGCAAATATAACTTGAGTAGTGTTTTAGGAGAACACACTCTACCCAAGTTGAGTTCATTCCAGTAATGCAAAATTGTTCAGTGTTAAGAAATCCATTGATGTAATTCACTGTATCGGTCAGGGTTCAGTTACAAAAACCAGAATCCTCTCTAGCTGGTTTAGAACAGAAAGAGATTCATTGTGGACTGTTGAGTGGCTCACAGAAGTCCAGGCAGGGCCAGAGAAACAGACACCGGGATGGGCTTTTGAGAACAGCTCCCAAAGCAGCCAGGAAGGGGCTGCTTCTCCCTCTTCAGTCAGAAACCCACTGGCTCTCCAGCACCACCCTGACACTGCCAATATGGAGAACGCCACAACCAAGAAACTGCCTCCATCAGAAAGCCACTAGAATCAGGAAAGTCTGACTGGAAAGACCACTGCCAGCTCCAGGGTCACACCACCCTGCTGTGACCCATCGAATGAGTGCCCTGTGTCCTGCTGGTCAGGCTTCGCAACCCCAGAAACTGGACCTTGCTCTGCCCTGCTCATCCCTTCGTCAGCAAGTCACCATCTCCACTGCCATGTTTGTTGGCAGAAACAATAGTTGTGGCCAAAGTACAGCCCTCTTGGCCCTCTGCCTTGCAAATCTCAGGCCAAGTCATCTGACTTTTAAACCTAAATGAAATATAGAAGCCCTGACTTGAAAGGGGTCTCAGAATCATGCATTTGAGCTTTCCTGTCACTGCAATGCAGGAAGGCTGTCTAGGAGGGAAGAGTGGAGCCATCATATCCTCTGAGCCCTCCTGTGGCTTCTCAACATCCTTCCATGCCATTCTCACAGTAATCACGCCCCAAATGACAGCCCCAATCCGTTCCTCCTTCAAAATGCAACCCTTCCCACCTCAAGGGAACACACCCACCTCTTCCAGAAGTGAAGACCCGGGTCTCATCTGTCACTAGATCTACAGCTGAGAGCTGTTTTCTCCTCACCTAGCTCCATAAAAACCCCTGCTCAGTATCCTGGAATAATCTAAGAACTAAACTATAGTGTTAACATCAATAGCACACCCTAAATAAAACAGTAGTGGGAAAACAGCAGAGGAAAATTGGTTAACATGCTTAAATATAAACCATCCAAACAGTCCTAGTTTCACCAATCCGTCACGAAGCCAAAGTTGACATGAGATGAGTAGATAGAAGACTGATAGGCAGAAATAGATAAATGGTAGATCAGTTTATTATTATTATATACGGTCATATATATACCTGTCATATATATTATGACAGGTTATATACGTCTAACCTGTCAAGCCAGTAGAATGCTCAGTCATGTCTGACTGTTAGGGACCCAGTGGACTGTAGTCGGGCAGGCTTCTCTGTCAATGGGATTTTTCAGGTGAGAATACTGGAGTGAATTGTCATTTCCTCCCCCAGGTGACCTTCCCGACTCAGGGATTGAACCCTTGTCTCCTGTATTGCTGGAAGACTCTACCCACTGAGCCAACTTGTTGTAAATCATGCATTTTAACTGGACATATTTATAATTAGTGCATTTTAACTGAACAGTTCAGTGGTTTTTAGTATATTCACAGACTTGTGTAAACATAATCACAACCAATTTTAAAACGTTTTCATTATCCCAAAAAGAAATCCCACATCCATCAGCAGTCATTGCCCATATTGCCCTAAACTCTCCCATCCCAGCCCTAGACAACCATTATTCTATTTTCTGACTCTTTAGAGTCACCTATCCTGGATATTTCATATAAACTGAATTATCTATGTGGGCTTTTTGGACTAATTTCTCTCACTTACCATATTTTCAGGGCTTATCCATGCTATAGTGTGTATTAGAGTTTCATTAATTTTCATTTCTGAATAATACTCCATTGTATGTGGGTACCACATTTTACTTATCCATTCATTAGCTCCCATTTTTGTCTATTCTGAATAATTCTGCTACCAACTTGGGTATGTCCATTTTTGTGTGGACATGTGCTTCTTTATTCTTGCTTGTAGCCTCAGAAATGAAAATCCCATGGATGGAGGAGCCTGGTGGGCTACAGTCCATGGGGTCCCAAAGAGTCAGACACGGCTAACTTCACTTTCACTTTTCACTTTCATGCATTGGAGAAGGAAATGGCAACCCACTCCAGTGTTCTTGCCTGGAGAATCCCAGGGACAGGGGAGCCTGGTGGGCTGCCATCTATGGGGTCGCACAGAGTCGGACACGACTGAAGCAACTTAGCAGCAGCAGCAGCAGCAGCAGTCATGCATTAACCTATGTTCAACCCTTTGAAGAACTCTCAGACTGTTTTCCAGTTCCACTAGCAGGGAATGAGGATTCCATTTCTCTTCTATTTGGTGTCTGTCCTCACCAATATTTATTATTGTTTGTCTTTATGATGACAGTCATCCTCCTGGGTGTGAAGTGATAGCTCATTGTAATTTTGATTTGTATTTCCCTGTTAGCTAATGAGGTTGAGCATCTTTTCATGTGTTTATTGGCCACTTTTATATCTTCCCTGGAGAAACATTTTGTCAGATCCTTTGCTGTTTTTTAAATTTGATTGCTTAATGTCTTTATAAGAAGAAAGGAGAGCACATATACAGTAATGGAGTTATTAACCTTCCAGTTCTCATCTCAGATTTCTGCATTTGTTCCTGTGGATCTGAGTTACCATCTGGTGGCATTTCCTTGCTTCAATACAATTTTGTGATCTTATTTTCAAATATATTACATTTCTGCTGGAGACAAGTAGACAGACATCCTTCCAGGGAAAACTGGTTAAATAAGTCCCAATCCATACTATGGAATACACTGTGGTCTCTTAAAAAAAATCAGGCGAATCAACATGTGCTGACACGGAATCATGTCCAGAATATAATGTGATGAAAAACACACATACACTGAAAGCAAAACAGTACCCACTTATAGCTTCCATCTGTGCAAAAGTGCATAACACATACAAATTGAGGCATCCCCCAAGTGCTGTATACTAAACAGTGACTTCCTCTGGCAATGGCATATGTGAGCTTAGGGAGTGACAAAGATGCTCACGTATCCCTCATGGGAATTACGGCTGCTTCTGGGGTTATAAGGAGCATGAAATTTATTTTGTCTTTTAAAACCTGATAGTGACTAAGAGGGCCATGTCCTGAAAGGCAGGCATTCTCTGTGATGAGAAAAGGACCACACAGCCAGACTGTACTGAGCTCATGAGGGGCCATTCAGAGTCTCAGCAGGAAAAAAGTCTTCAGGTTTATTGTCCTGATGAGAAATGACCAGTCTCTTAGGGAGCCTTGGGCTTCCCATCCCAGAACTTGGGCTATTTCAGTCATAAGGACTAAAGGTCAGTAAGAAAAGAGAACCAAAGTCCTTTACCCACAGGGAAAGGCTCAAGGGTAGGGGATGACCCTGAACAGCCCCCTCCCCTGCCCCTGTAACTGCCCAGGGGACAACTCTTGCTTCTGACAGGATGCCATGCCCTTCTGCAGGTCCCTTAACCCAGGTCCCTGAATCCATCTGCTCTCCTCCTATATCATCCCATATACTTTGGGTAAAGCTGCTCTTGGGAGAAACGATCAGCTCATTCATTAGGGCCATTCACAACCTGTGAGAATGAGAGACTCAACTCTTCCAGGAAATTTTGTTGCTGTTGTTGTTCAGTCGCTAAGTCATGTCTAACTCTTTGCAACTTTATGGACTATAGCACACCAGGCTTCCCTATCCTTCACGGTCTCCTAGAGTTTGCTCAAACTCATGTCCATTGAGTCTGTGATGCCATCCAACCATCTCATCCTCTGTCGGCTCTTTCTCCTCCTGTCCTCAATCTTTCCCAACATCAGGATCTTTTCCAAACAGTTGGCTGTTAGCATCAGGTGGCCAAAGTATATGAGCTTCAGCTTCAGCTTCAGCTTCAGTCCTTCTAATGAATACTCAGTGTTAATTTCCTTTAGGATGGACTGGTTTGATCTCTTTGCTGTCCAAGAGACTCTCAAGAGTCTTTTCCAGTACCACAATTCAAAAGCATTGATTCTTCTGTTTTCTTTATTGGTGCAACTCTCACATCCATACATGACTACTGGAAAAACCATAGCTTGGACTATCCAGATGTTAGCAAAATGATGTCTCTGCTTTTTAATACACTGTCTAGGTTGTCATAGCTTTTCTTCTAAGGAGCAAGCATCTTTTCATTTCATGGCTGCAATCACTGTCCACAGTGATATTGAAGCCCAAAAAACAAAAAAACTTATTTTTTTTATTTTTTAGGAAATATATTTTACTTAAAAAAAAAAAAACTCAATTCAGAAACTACACCAAGATGGTAAAATGAGAATTGTGAGACCACACACACACACACCCTTGGACAACATGTAGAAGGTCCTCCAGTTGGACTTGAATTGTGAGAAATTTCCCAGAGGACGAGGGACAGAGGGTTGAGTGTGATGAGCAAGGGATGCCCCACACAGGAGCACAAGCAGGCCATAGAAGCTGTTGTCACTGAAAGGACGACCACCACACATCAGCAAAACAGAGGCACCTCCTTGCTGCACCGCATCACAGGCAGGCTGAAGCCCCGGACTAAAACCCCAGACCTTCACTGGGAAGAAAACGAATCCAGTACATGAGAGGACAACTGGGCTTCAGTTAGCTGTCAATTGATGTGAGGGACACAGAGGGCAAGATAGACATCCTGTCTTCTCTGCACCTGGCCCTGGAGTTGAGGGTGAGGGGATATAACAGGGGGGCACATGCAGGCCAGGCCCTCTGCATCCCGCCTCGGTCCAGGTGGGGCCTGCCTGCTGCACAGGGAGCCCTGGCCCCACCCACAGGAGCCCAGCAGGTTTGCCCAAGGCTAGGGCCCATTGGCACTCCAGTACTCTTGCCTGGAAAATCCCATGGATGGAGGAGCCTGCTGGGCTACAGTCCATGGGATCGCTCAGAGTCGGACGCAACTGAGCGACTTCACTTTCACTTTTCACTTTCATGCATTGGAGAAGGAAATGGCAACCCACTCCAGTGTTCTTGCCTGGAGAATCCCAGGGACGGGGGAGCCTGGGGGGCTGCTGTCTATGGGGTCACACAGAGTCGGACACGACTGAAGCAACTTAGCAGCAGCAGCAACAGCAACAGCAGGGCCCATTGGAGGCTCCCAGGCTGACACCCCATGCTGTGTCCCTATCGTAGCCTCTGTCAGGAGGAAAATGGCAGTGAGGTTCCCATTCAACTGTGTGCCTTCTCAATTTCAGAACCTGAATAGAGAAGAGGGTGGGCCCCTCACTTTCACTACCTCCCAAGTGGGCGGAGTCTGGCCCTGCTCTGCAGAGTGCAGGGAGCTGGTGGGACCTACGCCCTGTCTGCAGTGGGAGAAGCCCTTGTCCTAACCCCCAAGATACCTCCTGAGAAACAGGAAGCACTGGCCTGAGTCTGCAGTGCTCAAGTGCAGCCTGGGAGCCCCTGGGAGTTCCCCAAGCCCCTCTCAGGGCCACGTAAAGTCAAGATTGTTTTCATAATAATAGTACATGATATTCCCCTTTCATTCTCATTCCCCAGTGCGTATGAAGAGGTGGGCAGTGGACATTTCTGGAGGCCACGTGAAGCGTTGGCAAGCCCGTCACTCCAGCAACCACATCCATGTGAAAGAACTTGTGTTTTAAGACTGTTTCCATTTTGATAGCTCATGTAGTAAATACTGTTCGATGCACCTACACAAACAAAAGTCTCAAGGGGCTCTGCATGATTTTTAAGAGTGAGCCCAAAGTTTGACAGTCAGACACGCAGATTCCTCTCCCTGAGCACCCCCACGTCCTCAGTGTTCACTCCTTGGGTAGATGAGGAAGTCCTATGCGGGGTCCCTGTGGCCCCTGCTTCAGCTCAACAAGAGACACTGTGAACATCTGAGTCAGAGCACACCCCACTAAAATCCATTCAGAATAAGATTCAGAATCTGATGTGGCTGAGGAGTTCTTGGGGGGAACCATTGATCCATTAGCAGGAGGCTGGGGCTCCTCTGCCTGGATCTCTAAGAAGTGCCTGGGATTGATGTCCCCAGTCTGCTCCTGTGGTCTCAACTGAGGACTCTGCCCACAACTCCCACCTCCTCATACCACCTTCCTTCTCACCAACTCTAAGCCACCATACTGGCTCTGTTGGCACAGCCAAGTTCAGGTGGGGCCTGGATTCCATGGCTCCCCAACTGCGCCCTTGCTCAGAGTGCCCGTTGCCTGAGAGGACCTGTTGAGAGGTCACCTCCCCAGGGGGCCTGGCCTAAATTCTCACAACTCTCCAACAGTCCATGTCACTTCACACATTCCTGGGCCTCGTCACAGCAACATGGTCACTTGAGTCTGGGGGGCCCCAACAAAGGGGTCTGCATGATCTGGTATGTGCTAAACAAAGGGATGGTCCCATGATGAGGATGCATTTCGTATGAGCAGAAATAAATAGTGGAGTATCTTCTACAGGGACTGCTGAGCTTTTCCAGCAAATTAATCTCATCCAATTGTCTGGAGAATCCCCATGAACAGAGGAGCCTGGTGGGCTACCGTCCCTGGGGTCGAGACACGACTGAGTAACTGAGCACTCAAGTTACCTCTCTCAAACACTATTTTAAAATTTTACTTTATCAAATTAAAACATATCCGTTGTATTTTGAAAAGGAAACTAAAAGCAATGAAGTATTACTGAAAGAAATTGAAGAAAATCTAAACAAACAAGAAATATGTCAGATTCTCGGGACACGGTTACTATGATGACTCTACCCAAACTGAAGTGCAGACTCAATGCAAGAGACTCCAGAATTCTCTATCATGAACCCTGATTTCTTCTTGTAAATCAAATCCAATTTTACAATTGTCTGCATTCAGCCCACACCAGCGCAGCCCACCCTGACCTCAACACAAGTTCCCACTGCTCCCACATCAGCTCCAGCTCACCGTCACCCTGTGGTCCCGAGGCTACCCTCTGGGCTCTTCCTTGTGGGAAACCCTGGGGTACTCCTGAAGCTGTCCCTCCTACTCCTGTTTCCACAAATGCTAAGGTCTGTCCTTTATTTTCCTGAAAGTTCACTCCAAGAACATTCCCTCAGTATTCCCACTGCTTCACCAAGACCATGTCTGCCAGATTGAACCACCCTCCCCACCAGAGCTTTTCCTAGCACACCTGCCCTGTCTGCCAACAGCCTGAATCACTAACTTCTGAGAACTCTGCTGTATCATTTAAGCAAGGCACAAAGTGTGGTCTCAGTGTCCCTCCAAGAGCCCCGTCTTCCCATCAACCCTGATGCACGCCCTGTCCTCCAGAAATGATGGTGCCTCTATAAACCAATCAGCCCATAGCACACTTTCACCCAAATTCTTGCTTAGTGTAGGAATTTCCTCCTATCATTTTCAGGTCCTTTTTCCTCTTCATGGTCCTCCTTATACAAAGCTTCCTTGGCCTTCAAGGGCTAGCTTGTATGTCAGCCTATGCATGCATGTATGCTAAGTTGGTTCAGTCTTGTCCAACTCTTTGCGACCCCATAAACTGTAGTCTGCCAGGCTCCTCTGGCCATGGGATTCTCCAGGCAAGAATACTGGAGTGGGTTGCCATTCCCTTTTCCAGGGGATCTTCCTGGCCCAGGGATCAAACCTGGGTCTCCCGCATTGCATGAAGATTCTTTAGCATCTGAGTCACCATAGGTCTTTCCGTTTCTGGAATCCTGATCCAGTTTCCTTATGTATCACATGCTTTGGAGTCAACCTTCCTTTAATGACAACACACATTGAGCCTTTGACATAAGATTTTCTTACCTGTCATGATGGCCAAGGGCACTGAGGAGCAACCCTGGGAGAGGTTTTCATTTGCAAAGGAAAATGCAAACTGTGCCCCTCAAGTGATTACACATGAAAATCAAGGATCACAATGAGTGATATTCAGTAAATACAAGGCATATCATTTCAAAATCATTATCATACCTCACCTTATTTCTCAAGAATTATTTATCTAAATGTATAGATCATAGCGTAGAGCCAGACCTTAGCAAGCATCTGGTGTCAGTATTTTCCAAACTTGCCAGAAGAATCCACTGGGGTGCTTGATTTAAAGATACAATTCCAGCCTCCCCCCATCTCTAATCCAGGAAGGGGCCTGGAAATGTGAATCTGTATGAGATTTTTAAATGCTTTTTAATTTTTATTGGAATATCCTTGCTTTACAATGTTGTGTTAGTTTCTACTGTAACTACTGTTTCTACTGTTCTACTGTAGTCGTGTCCAACCCTTTGAGACCTTCAGAACTATAGCCTACCAGACTCTTCTGACCGTGGAATTCTCAAAACAAGAGTACTGGAGTGGGTTGCCATTCCCTTCTCCAGAGGATCTTCCCAACCCAGGGATCGAACCCGGGTCTCCTACATTGCAGGCAGATTCTTAACCATTTGAGCCACCAGGGAAGACCGTGTATACATATATCCCCTCTTTTTGGATTTCCTTTCCAATTAGGTCACCACAGAGCAATGAAGACAGTTCCCTGTATTATGCAGTCCCAGTCTCCCAATTCATCCCATTTCCCCTTCTCCCTTGGTATCCATGTGTTTATTCTCTGTGTATGAAATTTTTTTTATGGGAAACATTTCTTATTACCCTGTTTTACAGATAAGGAAATTAATTGAAGGTCAGAGTGGTTCAGTGAAACACCCAAGGGGCAACCTTGGAAATGGTGGGTTAGGGATCCAAACTGTAGTCTCTGAACTTGTAAGTTTAGCACTTTTCAGCAATCCAATGTTTGCATCCTCAATTCCCCAGGGACAGAGCAAGACCTACTACCCAGTGGGCTGCCGTCTGCCCTTTATCCCACTCATTTTTTTTTCCCTTGCCCGTGTGATGTAAAGGAAGGTCACTAGCATTTATTAGAGGTCATTAATAGGAGGAACGTAGGCTAGGTGGGTTACAGGTGCTGCCTGCCCTCATCCTAGCCACAGATCTTTGAAGCAGAATCTACCTTCAAATTGTGAATGAGAAGCTAAGAAAATTCACACACACATTCATACTCAAAATATGAGCCTACGATCTGCTCCTGGCAGGGTGTAACACTGGCAATTGAAAGACAGCCCTGCTGGCCTTCAAGCTGATGAGCTGATAGGTGAGAATCAATGCATTTACCAGGGAAAACCAATATAGATTGTGATCAGTCTTATCAAAGAAATAAAGAATGTAGTGATAGGGAGCGAGCCAGGCCTGCTCAGACAAGGGGTTGGTGTGTGAGGGGCAAGGGTGTTCCGGACTTAGAAGGTCCCAGCCCCACCCCTGAGGTGCCCACTCAGCAGGTGGGTGGGTCTGAAAACATGTATTTCTAACCAGTTTCCAGGGACCCACTTTGAGAACCAATTTAAACCAGGCTGCATCAAAACTCCTCTCCGGTCTCCTCTCCAGTTTAGGATTTCCTTCTTAAATGTCAGAAAACGAAAAGCAGCGAATGTGGACTGGAGATAAGTCACTTTTTTCAACAGAAGCTGCTGCCCTGAGCCACATCTCCCAGTGGTTGGGCAGTGGCTTCAGTGAAGTGAGGACCAGCCCGAGGGCGGCGGCTTCCTGGAGCGATTCTTTCATCTGCTAACACAGGGGCTGCCCCAGCTTTCCAGGAACTGACCTTTTCTGCTCACATAAAAATAGCCATTTCTCATAAACTATTTAGTGAGACTCATCTCACAGCTGGAACCATCAGCCTCACAAAATGGGAGCTTTGCTAGTGGCTGGAGGAAGCGGCCAGAAGGACACAACCAAGACCAAAGTCATGTCTCCCTCCCGAGATATTTAAGGCAAAGAGGCATTTTAGCTCTGGGTCAGTGAGAATGGACTAAATGCCTGAGGGAGGACAGGAGGGTTCTCTGAGCATGGGGATGGCCCTCTGCTCTGATCACCAGCAGCAAAGCCACAAGTCTGAGCCTGGAAATGCCCAGAGCTTTCCATCCTGATCTGGCTGCAGATGGAGCCGGTCCTCAGCTCTCGCTTTGACTTTTGCATTTGTGCTGCTTGTTCTTGTGCTCACTGTCCTCTGTTGGCAGTGGTTTCATCAGAAGTGAGATGCAGATGTGGACAGAACAAACTGTGGACACAGCGGGGGAAGGAGAGGGTGTTGGGAATTGAGAGAGTAGTATTTGCGTATATACACTAGCTTGTGTAATATAGGTAGCTAGTGGGAAACTGCTGTGTAATACAGGAAGCCCAGCCCAGTGCTGTGACAACCTAGAGGGGTGGGAAGGGGGGAGGGGTGGGAGGATGGGAGGGAGGCCAAGAGGGAGGGATATATATATATATATATATATATATAGTTACAACTGATTCTCATTGTATGGAAGAAACCAACATACTGTAAAACAATTATCCTCCAATTAAAAAATAAATTAAAAAAAAAAAGAATAAAAAGAAGTCTCCCAGCTCTCACTCTGTCATCTGCAGTGTCATAAACATGCTTTCGTAGAAGGGCCTGTTACAAGTTCCTAGACTTACATCACCACACGCCAGCAAATTTCAAAGTGCTTTCAGAAAGGCAGCATCAATACATAAATAGTATAGGTGGGCTGTCTGTGTGTGGATGTGCATGCATATGTGCGCGCGCGTGTGTGTGTGTGTGTGTGTGTGTGTGTGTTATAACCTCTCATACAGCTCCTCCTTAAAGGATTTCCAAATACTCTTTGTAAATGTGAATGCTACTGGAACTGCCAGCCCCACAACCCCAACTTTCAGATTTAAATATACTTTATTTATTTATTTTGCTTCCTTTGTTTTCAGATGGATCTTGTGTCAAACTCATGTGGTAGATTAGCACTTCTTTAAAATAAAATTTCTTATTCCCTTCCCACACTTCCCACACTCAGGAAATAAGGTAGCTAGCACCATCTGAGACTCAAATTGTGCAGGAGTAAAAGGACTCTCAGCTTTCTATCCAAACTACATCTAAACTTCTCTATTATGCTCTCATATTTTAGGCTTCTCCCAAGAAATCCAGATTAACTTTAGGTCATCATTTAGCAAAAATGTCCTTGCTAGGATTTATAAATTTTTGTAAGCCCTTAGACATGCAAGGGTATCTGCTGAATATTGCTTCTGCCATGACTGGGCCTGCAGTGGCCTTCCACATAAAGCTAAGCCTTGTTATGGGGTAACCAAGCCTGTCCACTGTCCCATCCTAACACCTGGGCATAGAGGGCAGCTTTGCGTCTTTGTCCCAGGCCCAAGTAGGGAGCAGGCATGAGGGCCATGAATTTAGTGATGAAGAATACTGAGTGGATTAGCCAGGGATCTTCAGAGAAATGGAACCTATCGGGCATAGACACACATGCAGAGTTTTATTATAAAGAATTGGCTCCTATCATCACAGAGGCTGACAAGACCCAAGATCTGCAGACAGCTAGCTAGAAACCCAGGAGAGCTGATGCTGTAGTTCTGGTTTGAATCCCAGGAAAAGTGATGGTGGAAGTTCCAGTCTGAAGGCTGGAAGACTTGAGACTGAAGAAGAGCCAGTATTTCAGCCTGAGTCCAAAGGCAGTGAAAGACTGATGCCCCAGCCCAATAATCAGGACGAAAAGATTCTCTGTTACTTCGCCTTTCTGTTCTATTCAGACCTTCAACTGGTTGGATGAGGCCCACCATACTGGAGAAGTAATCTGCTTTATTCAGCCTACAGATTCAAGTGCTAATCTTATCCAGAAATACCCTCCCAGGTACACCCAGGATCATGTTTGGCAAAACATATAAGCACCCCTGGTCCAGGTAAATTAACACATAAAACTAACCGTAAGTGAGAGATCACAAGAGGCTCCCAGATGGACTGCCCAGGGCAGGGTGGTAGGGGCTGTTGGACAACTGAAGGCAGCGGGTGTATTCAGTGCTGTAGACTCTGGTAAGGGGGCAAAAAGCCAAAAGTACATGGCCCAGATAGTGCCCTCAAAGCTGTGGGCACATAACCACCACGGCCACCTCACCCAGGCCCAGCTACACTGACCCAGATTTCCCAACACATTCACTGGAGACAGGCCAGGAGTGCTTGCATTACCAGGTGCTCCTCTGAGTCACGCTTCCCCTTGATGCGACTGGAGCCCACGTCAGCGCTGGGATCCCAGGGGCTCGGCTCCGCTCAGAGGCCAAAACTCAGCCACATCAGAACCCGAACACAGCCATCCACTTGCTCCCCTATGCCCAGCCCTGGTGGCCCCGAAAACATCAACAGCCTGAACTAGGCTTGAGAGATGCTCTCCTCCACTCTGCTTGAAGGTGCTCAACCTCCCAGTCCTCTCTAGCACAGACCTCTCAGGGCCTGTTCTACAAGTTATCCAGATGGATAAGGATGTCAGCACCCTAGATTCCTTAGAGGATCCACATCCTCCACATCCAACTAAGGAGTGAAAGATATGCAGCAAAGGAGACAGTCGTAATCCAAGAGGCAGTATGGCTTTCCCAAACCTAGGAAGTGAAAAGTGTTAGTTGCTCAGTTGTGTCTGACTCTTTGCAACCCCATGAACTGTAGCCCACCAGGCTCCTCTGTTCATGGGAATTCTCCAGGCAGGAATACTGCAGTGGGGTTGTCATTCTCTTCTCCAAGGAATCTCCCAAACCCAGGAATTGAACCCAGGTCTCCTGTGTTGCAGGCAGACTCTTTACCATCTGAGCCACCAGGAAAACCCCATAATCCAAGAGGCAGCATGGCTTTCCCAAACCTCAAAAGTTTCATCCCAAATGGGGATGAATTTGAGAAAGACACCAAGGGCTCTCTTCCATCCTGGAGGCCAAGCTGCTTTCTGTCAATGCAGGAGGGGCACCTTTCCACCCATTTGTGCAGAGGGGTAGGAGGCCTGTCCTCCAGCAGGGTGTGAGATCAGAGCAGCACCACAAAGCTGGTCATGGCCTCAGACAGCTCTTGTGCCATGAAAAGCACCCCCAAGTATCAGGGCTACCCACAGAGCCTGTGCCCAAGACCCGACAGGTCTGGGTGCTGCAGGGGCACATGGGCCAAGGTAGGTGAGCTTTCTGAGAGAAGGGGCCCAGCCCAGAGCCTCCACCCCATAGTGTCACCGCCTCACCTAGGCTTCAGCTGTCAATGAATGTGAAATTTGGTTTCCTTCTGTGCTGTCCTGAGAGTTTTGCATCAGCTTTCCTAGTTGCTGTTTAAGTCACAGAACATCAGGGCAGAAAGGAAATGGAGATTGTCGGACCTGTCCTAGGTAGGGCTGTCTCACCTGGAACTAGAAATGCCCCTACCTTGCCCTCCTTCCCACTTTTACCTCTCCCATCCCATCTTTTCCACCCTCATCCCACCCCATCACCTCCCCCAGCTCCACCTTCCATCCACTTCCCTGGCAATCTTCATCTCCTCCACTCCATATCCCCCTCCCCATTCCATCTCTCTCACCTCCCAACTCCACTCTAGTGGGTTCCCCGCCAGCCACAGTGGCAAGACTGCTGGAGAAGAAAGGCCACGCTGTGCCCACATCTTGGGATCTCTGACTGTCCCCAGAGCCAGTCTTGCTCATGCTCTGCAATGGGCACTATGGAGCCATCAGGACCTGTGTGACCCCTGCGGTCAATGATCCCAATGAGAGGGCCACCCAACCTCTGTGGCTACCCTCGACAGTAAGGCCTGGAACTGGCCCTTCCCCCTGTGTGTTCCTCTATCCCACACACCCCAAGCCAATCTGCAAGTCCCTCCATGGCCAGCTCCTGCCTGGCTCCTGGCTGCCTTCCTGCAGCAAGGTCACGTCCCCACAGAACCCTCCTCCCCTAGAGGCCAGGCCCATAAGCGGCCCCTTCAACTCAGCTCTGCAGCTCTGGGAGAGGAGGCCTCTTCCTGGAATCCAGGAGCTGCCAGAGATGTTTCAAGGGGCAGTGCATCCAACTGCAAGACTCACTTGAGTTACAGTCTTCATGGAGCAACTCCAGAGGAAGGGAGCCAGAGCCAGTGGAGAGTGGCCATGTGCTCAAGACCCCACACAAGGGAGCGCAGGGGAGTCAGGCCTGTCTGTGACTCCCCAGCAAAGAAACAGGCCTCCCAGAGGGAATCAAACATGTGTCCCAATTCAAGGGGGCAGGGACACCCCCCTCCACCTGACTGGAGATGCTAAATGTGGCTGAACAAACAAGACTCCCTGCTCCCAGATCACCCCAGCTGGCGCCACACGTGGGATTTGTCTTTCAGATGCCTGCCATCCCATCCCAAACCATGGCCAACGATCTGAGCTACTTATTAAAAATCTAAAATAAAATCAAGACAGGTTTCCTAATACCCTTCAGAGTGAGTAACTCTATCCATCTTCCATATGCCAGGCATCATGCCCCAGCAGCTGGGTGGGGAAGGAAGCTTAATCTCTTTGAACCTGCATAATATCCGTGCCCTATGACTATATAAAGGTACAGCTGGGCGAATGTCATGAAAACACTCAGTTCTAGGTAATGGGGTGTCAGATGCCTCGCATGCTTTCTCACATTTCCAGGACACACTCCAAGGAAACCCCTGGCGTGCTGACGCCACGTGCTGCAGAGAGGACACAGCAGTCAGCCCTTGCCTCAGAAAGAGGAAGAGATTTCACTCTTTATCTTGGTATCCTGGGTGCGGGGCTGGGGCAGCAGATACAGAATGCCTGGAAATGTGGTGATGGACATAATGGGCTAAGAATTATTTGAGGTCTAGGAAAATTACTTGGGCTTCCCTAGTAGCTCAGCTGGTAAAGAATCCACATGCAGTGCAGGAGACCCTGGTTCTATTCCTGGGTAGGGAAGATCCCCCGGAGAAGAGATAGGCTACCCACTCGAGTATTCTTGGCTTTCCCTGGTGGCTCAGATGGTTAAGAATCAGTCTGCAATGTGGGATACTTGGGTTCAATCCCTAGATTGGGAAGATCCCTTGGAGAGGGGCAAGGCAACCCACTACAGTATTCTTATCTGGAGAATCTCCATGGATAGAGGAGCCTAGCGGGCTGCAGTCCATGGGGTCACAAACAGTCAGATAGGACTAAGCACAGCACAGCACAGGAAAGCCACTTAAAAGATAGGGGTTCAAATTCAATAAAGAATTTAAAATGGTCCACAACAAAACTTTTTTAAAAAAAATTTCTTTTTAAGATGAGGGTTCTTACGGATTCCTGCATGTCTGTGAATTCCTATGGAACTCAGGTATCGGTGTTTCTCACCAAACTTTCCTCCCTCCAGCCATTCGCCTTTTCTTTGTTATTCCTAGAGGCGGGCCTGACCATCGCTATAAACAGATTTAACAAATCACCGTGGAGCTAAAACTAGCAGCAGGAGGACATGCCCAGGAACAGAGGCCTGCTGCCTTTGGTGACAGTCGTGTGATTCCTGTTCCCTGAGCCCCCTCCACACACCAGGCTCTCACACATCCTCCTTTAAAGGAAGATGAGAAGGGGTCATGGAGGGGGTCACACTAGGGCCCGTGCCCAGTCAGTGTCCACTACTTCGGATAAGATGGTTGACTGAGTCACCCTGTGATTTAAAACAACAGTAATCCTTTATTACCTCTTCTGGTTCCTGTGGGTCAGGAGTTCAAACAGGGAGCAGCAGACAGCTTGTCTCTGCCCCGTGGTGTCTGGGGCCTCTGCTGGGGAGTCAAATCGAGGAAGGGGCCACCTGAAGACCATTTTCTCCTAGGTCTGACAGTCCATGCAGGCACAATGGGCTTTCAGTTGGAACCCCCACACGTGGCCTCTGCATGTGGCCCCAGCTTCCTCCCATGATGGTGGTGAGGTTTCTACAGCAAGTGTCCCAAGAGCAAGGGAGACCCAGGCAGAAACTGTTAGGACTTTGATCTGATTTCCAAAGACGCCCTGCACCACTTCCGCCATGTTCTATTAGCAGAAACAGTTACAAAGACTTGTGGGATCCAAAGAGAAGGAACACAGAGGGCATTCCTTCATGAAAAACCCTACGTCCTATAGTAAGAAACCAGTGGAAGGTGGGATGTAGAGCGGTGTGAGCATTTCTGGAAAACAGGATCTATCAGGATGATTGGAAGGCAGGTGTTACTGAGCATTCCACCCTCTTCAGTTAGCACTGTGCAGTCACAGAGCCTATCAAGTCTTCCTTCATTTCCTTCCATGTCTAGTTAGGAATCCCAGCCTCTGAGTCAAGAAAACAATTGACTTGATTTCACCCAATTAAGAGGGCTTCACCTGAGTTCTCTCTTAGGATTGCTTTTGTGCTTTCTCTAAGATTCATATCCAGAATTTTTAAAAAGGAAGAACAATAACCGGGCCCTCTAAGTGCTCTCTGTCAGTCATCCCTGACAGTCTCTTGGCTGAGGACAGCAGCCAGTAAATAGGGATTCCTGCCAATGTAGGGCACAAGTCATCAGGAGTAAGAGTTAGCACATGGTTTTAGCAAGCTCAAGGTCAATTCAGAGGAAATGGCTCATCAAGGCTTACCATCCACTGAGGCCAGTGGTGACCTGTGGTGGGAGGTGTGTCTGCCACCATGCAGAAGCTGGCTCTGGGCTGAGTTGTTCTGTCTGCATCAGCCCATCAGCTGGAATTGTTGCCAACCTTCTTACAGGGCGTGGAGCAGAAGGGTGGGCTGTCATGACTCAAGGCCCCAGGCCCACCTCCTGTGAAGTTCCATGCATGCTAGACATACTCAAATGATCTGGAAAAGCCCAACCCCAGGTGACAAGACTTTTCTGCCCAACCACTTAGTTGCACTTTTCACTTAACCATATCTGGCCATTATTACATCTATATAATTCCATTCTGACAGTTCCACTGTGTCCCCCAGCTTCAAAGCAAGGGTCGTTCTATACCAACTGTCAGTTTATAGGATCAAGTACACAGGCAGACAGATCACAACCACATGAAGTCTTCTTGAAAGCTGCTTAGGTCAGAGGCCTGGGTCTTGCACAGGGCACACTATGCTTGGCCCTCTCTGGGTTCATCCAGAGGAATAGCTCTGGATGAGCAAACACTCAGATTATGACTCCCCACTCTACAGAAGCAAGTTTGTGAAAGCCAAGGTTGAGGGCTTGGTGCCAGGGAGGATTTATCACTCTTTCTGGTAGATTCTTATTTGCCTTGAAAAAGCCAACACAGGGCTGCTGCCTGGAGAGCCACATACTGCCAGGCATTAATCTGTTCTCCAGAAAGCCCACCAAGGACACTCTCTGTTGCAAGGGGACAGCTTTGAACTCCAGCTGCCACAGCTGGCAGAACATTTGATAGCAGAAAACAATCTGCAGCAGAGAAGGGAGGTCATCTGGCTAAGGATATTCAGGAACGTTCCCCGGGAGGCGTTGGCAGGAAAAACACTTGTATCTAATCGTCTCTCTTCCTGAACTGTCAGCTTCAGCAGGATGCTGACTAGGAGCAGAAATAAAAGGGATAGGAATGCAGGAGAGATGAAGCTAAAACCCTCTGTTCTTTTTTATTTTTTATTGAGGTAAGATTGTGTGCAATATGATATAAGTTTCAGGTGTACAACAAGACAGTTCACAAATTTTAAAGCTTATACTCCATTTATGTGTGTGTGTGTGTTTGTTAGCCACTCAGTTGCATTTGACTCTTTGCAACCCCATGGACTGTAGCCCACAAGGCGCCTCTGTCCATGGGATGCTCCAGGCAAGAATACTGGAGTGGGTTGCATGCCCTTCTCCAGGGGATCTTCCAGACCCAAGGATCAAACCCAGGTCTGCCTCATTGCGGGCAGATTCTTTACAGTCTGAGCCACCAGGGAGGCCCCCGTATTCCATTTATAGTTATTATAAAATATTGGCTATATTCCCTATGTTTTATAATATATTCTTGGAGCTTATTTTATACACAGTAGTTTGGACTTCTTAACCCCCACTATCTTGCCCTTCCCCTTTGAAACCCTGCATTCTTTAAAGGGCTTTGAACAATGACCCAGAGCCACAAAGAACTCCCTGTGATTCCTCTGTCAGGAAGTGACCCACCAGCATAGGTTGCAGGGGTGCAAGACCAAGCCCAGACCCCACCTGCCTCAGGTTCATTGAGCTTTCAGAGGTGAGGTGCTAAGATGCTGGAAGGGTTCAGCAGCACTCACAATGGTAAACTACAGTGTTCTGTCTATGAAGTGGGATTCCTTTCTGGGCAAACTTTATTGTTGGTGGAGTCTTTGCAGAACCACAGCCTCTTGCACACCCCTGTTTTCAGCAGGGTTACTAAGGTAAACAAAACCTGTACTCCACCATCGGCAGCAGAGGTTGGGGGGAAAAGGAAGGTGCATGTAAGGTGTGATGAGGATTCTAACACAGGATAAACAAGCACAGAAGGAGCTCTGGGGAGAGATGGTAAAACCCAATGGGGTGGTCTAGTACCGATGCCAAATCCCCAAAGCACTGATCTTAGAATCTGAGGCTCATCAACAACTTATAGATTACTATCAGCACCATGTTTTCTCTTACTATATATATATATATATATATATATATATATATATATATATATTTACAGTTTCTAGCAATTTAACCTACAGACTTAAATAACCTGACGAAGAGCATTTTAAGACACAGTGTTTGGCCATGGCTTCTTGACCCTGAGAGATGCCAGGCTGCAGAGCAATTGTGACACACTGGCTACCAGCATGAGGTCAGACTTTACCAACTGAAACATCATCCTCTATACAACTGCCTTCACTGCTATTGGCAGCTGAAAACTCAGGGGCCCCCAAGGCCCTTGCTGTTGTGACCAGCCTGCTACAAGTTCAGGAGTTCCTTTGGCACCCTCAGTTTCAAGGCTTTACTAGAACAACTTGCAGAATTCAGGACAGCACTTTATTAGGATTGCCATTTTCTTATAAAAGGTATGACTCAAGATCAGCCAAAGGAGAAAATGTACAGGGCTTGTGGTGGGGTCTCCCAGACACAAAGCTTCCATGTTCTCAGGATCCATCCCTTCCCAGCACATGGAAGCAGATCCAACTTCAGTTCAGTTCAGTCACTCAGTCGTGTCCGACTCTTTGTGACCCCATGAATTGCAGCACGCCAGGCCTCCCTGTCCATCACCAACTCCTCACTCAGACTCACGTCCATCGAGTCAGTGATGCCATCCAGCCATCTCATCCTCTGTCATCCCCTTCTCTTCCTGCCCCCAATCCCTCCCAGCATCAGAGTCTTTTCCAATGAGTCAACTGTTCGCATGAGGTGGCCAAAGTACTGGAGTTTCAGCCTTAGCATCATTCCTTCCAAAGAAATCCCAGGGCTGATCCCCTTCAGAATGAACTGGTTGGATCTCCTTGCAGTCCAAGGGACTCTCAAGAGTCTTCTCCAACACCACAGCTCAAAAGCATCAATTCTTCGGCACTCAGCTTTCAACTTCAGGTGAGTATTTTCTACTGGAGTCTCAGCATGTAGGTTTAATTGTGTGAATGGCCCTGAGATTGAGTCAGTCTCCATCTGCCTCTATTCCCAGAGGTTGGGTTGCTAGTTAAACAGGAGGGAATGGGGCAGGGCATAACCTCTAAAAGAATGATCTAGCCTGAGGTTGTTGTTGTTGTTCAGTAGCTCAGTCATGTCTGATTCTTTGCAACCCCATGGGCTGCAGCACACCAGGCTTCCCTGTTCTTTACATTCTCTCAGAGCTTGCTCAAACTCATGTCCATCAAGTCGGTGATGCCATCCAACCCTCTCATCCTCTGTTGCCCCCTTCTCCTGCCCTCAATATTTCCCAGCATCAAGGTCTTTTCAATGAATCAACTCTTCACATCAGATGACTAAAGTATTGGAGCTTCAGCTTCAGCGTCAGTCCTTCCAATGAATATTCAGAGTAGATTTCCTTTAGGATTGACTAGTTTGATCTCCTTGCTGTCCAAGAGATTCTCAAGAATCTTCTCCAGCACTGTAGTTTGAAGGCATCAATTCTTCAGCAATCAGCCTTCTTTATGGTCCAACTCTCACATCTATACATAACTACTGGAAAAACCATAGCTTTGACTGTGTGGACCTTTGTTGGCAATGTGATGTCTCTGCCTTTTAATATGCTGTCTGGGTTTGCCATAGCTATTCTTTCAAGGAGCAATCATCTTTTAATTTCATAGCCCGAGGACACAACATAAACTGATTAGAACCAAATTGTTGGGAGCCACATTAGTCATTGCTGACAAAATGAAGGCACAGCCCCAACCCTCTCTCCTCGTCCTGCAGATACGTTCCCAGGATGAAGGAGTTAGGTCTTGTGATTCTGACTTGTTTTTTCCTTTCTTCGGTTGAGTTGGCTGGAAAGAATGTTAAGGTGCTTATTGTTCTTGAGAGGAACATAAGAAGGCACAAAGCCTTCTGCAGTTGTTCCCAGAGAATAATCTATAAAGTTAACCATTGACATTTGTTCAAGGATCTTTACAAAGAACATTCCAGGATGAGCACATAGGCTGCAGCTTGAGGCCATGGGAAGGATTGTTATCTGAGACCTGTTTGTGAGGGAAATATTTACGGCAAAGGGAGTTTGTTGAGTTTAGGGTCTAGGAATAATTAAGAATAGTTAGAAGCTAAAAATTTAAGGAATGTTGTAGTGTTAGCATATTTTACTATAGCTTATAGAGATTAGGAATTTTAGAGATATTAATAGCTAGAAACCTTTTAAGAGATAGTGAGCTTAAGATTCTAGGGGCAAACAGGATTTAGAAAGATAAGAAATAAACTGAGGAATGTGGTATGCAGCCCAGACATAAGCATGAGTTACAATGTAATCACAAGTTAGATACAGGACACATAAGAGGAAGTAGATAATAGATAGTAAACACGATTCTGAGAGAATCTCTGAAGCAGGAACTCTGTTTGAAGGGCAACAATGATTTCTGGAGACAATAAATATGGGTGAGGGGGAACTGAAAATGTCAAACCTCTGACCTAATGCTTTTGTCAAAGTATAAAAGAGAACCTGAAACTTGAAATAAACACGCAGTCCCGCACCTTGAGTCAGAGGCTGCATCATTCCCCACTGACACCGCTCATCTCTTCAGGCTAATTCCCTGGCTGCTGGAGCTGGACTCTGGCACCAAATAGGTTCAAGATGGCAGATGAGTTGACTTCCACTAGACCTTGAGCCTCAATATCCACTCATTGTAATGCATCAGCAAGCTAAATGACACACCCACATGTACCATGACAGTTCTGAGGCCAACATAAAGACCAAAAAGTGGGTGGCTTTCCAATTCCTGGAAATTCTGACCCCCTTGTCCAAAATAGCTGCAGTACTCCTCCCACTGATTAGCCTATGAAGTTACCCACCCCTATAAAAAACTGACAGTCCCATACGCTGATGCTGCTCTCACCTTCTGAGATGGCCCATACTGTGTCTGTAGTGTGTGTTTCTCTCTAAATAAATCCACTTTTTACATATCACTTTGTCTCTCACTGAATTCTTATTGCAATGCAATATCAAGAACCTGAGACTCATTAAGTCCTGAGACACCAGGTATATGATCTCAGTTAAAAGAACAGGCATAAGGGTCCAAGTCCCAGCCTAAAATACAGGGTTTCACTAGCATTAGGCTCAAAGCCCCAATGCTCTAATCCTATGGTATAGTGGTTTTCCATCTGTGACCATCCCCCATCCTGAGTCATCTTATTAGCATAATCACAAGAATGGTTGGAGATCCACCTCAAATAAGAAAGACACTGGAAATTCCAAGGATTTAGCAGATACTTTCCAGGAACCAGGAACAAAGTTCAGTCAAATCTGCTGTACAACAAATTTCAGGTTTCAAGCTCAACAGCTAGTCAACTATAAATTAGTACTTACCAAGAGCATTGCCACTGACTGACCAACAAAGGCATTTGCCATCTGACTCTACACAGATTGAACCCCATGCTGCTATAGCTGCTAACCTTCAACAACCCCTGAGGAAGTTCAGGGTGGAATGAGGCATTCTGTGTTCCAGGGAATCCGGTGGGACAGGTCTTTAGATAGTTGGATGTTTTTAGGAACAGATTTTATGATCTCAATCCTTGCATCTCCTCATATCTAGAGAAGCACTATATTCCTTAATGATGACATCAGATCCTCATGAATAACAAAAAACCTTTTGTAAAATGAGTGCTTCATGATATTGACCTCCCCCTTCACCAAAATCTTATATATTGACCTTCCCCCACCGCCACTTTGGAGCAGTTTCTCAGAGCTATGAGGGCTATAAGTCTCTCAGAGAAATGCAGTACTTGGATGCAATCTCAAAAAGGACAAAATGTTCTCTGTTCGTTTCCAAGGCAAACCATTCAATATCAGAGTAATCCAAGTCTATGCCCCGACCAGTAATGCTGAAGAAGCAGAAGTTGAATGGTTGTATAAAGACCTACAATACCTTCTAGAACTAACACCCAAAAAAGATGTCCTTTTCATTATAGGGGACTGGAATGCAAAAGTAGGAAGTCAAGAAACAAATTTGACAAATTTGACCTTGAAACACAGAATGAAGCAGGACAAAAGCTAATAGAGTTTTGCCAAGAGAACGCACTGGTCATAGCAAACACCCTCTTCCAACAACACAAGAGAAGACACTACACATGGACATCACCAGATGGTCAACACTGAAATCAGATTGATTATATTCTTTGCAGCCATAGATGGACAAGCTCTAAACAGTCAGCAAAAACAAGACCAGAAGCTGACTATGGCTCAGATCATGAACTCCTTATTGCAAAATTCAGACATAAATTGAAGAAAGTAGGGAAAACCACTAAACCATTCAGCTATGACCTAAATCAAATCCTTTATGATTATACAGTAGAAGTGAGAAATAGATTGAAAGGATTAGATCTGATAGACAGAGTGCCTGATGAACTATGGACAGAGGTTTGTGACATTGTACAGGAAGCAGGAACCAAGACAATCCCCAAGAAAAAGAAGTACAAAAAGGCAAAATGACTGTCTGAGGAGGCCTTACAAATAGTGGTGAAAAGAAGAGAAGCTAAAGGCAAAGGAGAAAAGGAACGATATAGGCATCTGAATGCAGAGTTCCAAAGAATAGCAAGGAGAGATAAGAAAGCCTTCCTCAGTGATCAGGGCAAATATAGAATCGAAAGACTGGAGATCTCTTCAAAAAAATTAGAGATACCAAGGGAATGTTTCATGCAAGATGGGCACAATAAAGGACAGAAATGACATAGACGTAACAGAAGCAGAAGATATTAAGAAGAGGTGCAAGAATATAAAGAAGAACTGTACAAAAAAGGTTTTCATGACTCAGATAATCATGATGGTATGATCACTCATCTAGAGCCAGACATCCTGGAATGCAAAGTCAAATGGGCCTTAGGAAGCATCACTACAAACAAAGCTAGTGGAGGTGATGGAATTCCAGTTGAGCTATTTCAAATCCTAAAAGATGATGCTGTTAAAGTGATGCATTCATTATGCCAGCAAATTTGGAAAACTCAGCAGTGGCCACAGGACTGGAAAAGGTCAGTTTTCATTCCAATTCCAAAGAAAGGCAATGCCAAAGAATGCTCAAACTACTGCACAATTGCACTCATCTCACACTGTAGTAAAGTAATGCTCAAAATTCTCCAAGCCAGGCTTCAACAGTACGTAAACCATGAACTTCCAGATGTTCAAGCTAGATTTAGAAAAGGCAGAGAAGTCAGAGATCAAATTACCAACATCCTCTGGATTAACAAAAAAGCAAGAGAGTTCCAGAAAAACATCAATTTCTGCTTTATTGATATGCCAAAGCCTTTGACTGTGTGGATCGCAATAAACTGTGGAAAATTTTTCAAGAGATGGGCATACCAGACCACCTGACCTGCCCCTTGAGAAACCTGTATGCAGGTCAGGAAGCAACAGTTAGAACTGGACATGGAACAACAGACTGGTTTCAAATAGGAAAAGGAGTACGTCAAGGCTGTATATTGTCACCCTGCTTATTGAACTTATAGGCAGAGTACATCAGGAGAAATGCTGGGCTGTACGAAGCACACACAAGCGTGAATCAAGATTGCCAGGAGAAATATCAATCTCATCAGATATGCAGATGACACCACCCTTATGGCAGAAAGTGACGAAGAACTAAAGAGCCTCTTGACGAAAGTGAAAAGGGAGACTGAAAAAGTTGGCTTAAAATTCAACATTCAGAAAACTTAAGATCATGGCATCTGGTACTATCACTTCATGGGAAATAGATGGGGAAACAGTGGAAACAGTGACAGATTTTATTCTGGGGGGCTCCAAAATCACTGCACATGGTGATTACAGTCATGAAATTAAGAGATGCTTACTCGTTGGAAGGAAAGTTATGACCAACCTAGACAGCATATTAAAAAGCAGAGACATTACTTTGTCAACAAAGGTCCATCTAGTCAAGACTATGGTTTTTCCAGTAGTCATGTATGGATGTGAGAGTTGGACTATAAAGAAAGCTGAGCACCAAATAATTGATGCTTTTGAAATGTGATGTTGGAGAAGACTTTTGATAGTTCCTTGGACTACAAGGAGATCCAACCCGTCCATCCTAAAGGAGATCAGTCCCGGGTGTTCATTGGAAGGACTGACGTTGAAGCTGAAACTCCAGTACTTTGGCCATCTGATGCGAAGTGTTGACTCATTGGAAAAGACCCTGATGCTGGGAAAGATTGAGGGCAAGAGGAGAAGGGGACAACAGAGGATGAGATGGTTGGATGACATCACTGACTCAATGGACATGAGTTTGGGTATGTTCCAGGAGTTGGTGATAGACAGGGAAGCCTGGCATTCTGCAGTTCATGGGGTCGCAAAGAGTCGGACACGACTGAGTGACTGAACTGAACTGAACTGTCCTCTAGAAACACCTTTTTAATCTATTTTGTAGCATGAATCTGAAACCCAGCAGGACCCTTTGAAGGCTCAGATCAGATCAGATCAGTCGCTCAGTCGTGTCCGACTCTTTGCAACCCCAAGAATTGCAGCACGCCAGGCCTCCCTGTCCATTACCAACTCCCGGAGTTCACTCAAACTCACGTCCATCAAGTCAGTGATGCCATCCAGCCATCTCATCCTCTGTCGTCCCCTTCTCCTCCTGCCCTCAATCCCTCCCAGCATCAGAGTCTTTTCCAATGAGTCAACTCTTTGCATGAGGTGGCCAAAGTACTGGAGTTTCAGCCTTAGCATCATTTCTTCCAAAGAAATCCCAGGGCTGATCTCCTTCAGAATGGACTGGTTGGATCTCCTTGCAGTCTAAGGGACTCTCAAGAGTCTTCTCCAACACCACAGTTCAAAAGCGTCAATTCTTCGGCGCTCAGCCTTCTTCACAGTCCAACTCTTACATCCATACATGATCACAGGAAAAACCATAGCCTTGACTAGGTGGACCTTTGTTGGCAAAGTAATGTCTCTGCTTTTCAATATGCTATCTAGGTTGGTCATAACTTTTCTTCCAAGGAGTAAGCGTCTTTTAATTTCATGGCTGCAATCACCATCTGCAGTGATTTTGGAGCCCCAAAAAATAAAGCCTGACGCTGTTTCCACTGTTTCCCCATCTATTTCCCATGAAGTGATGGGACTGGATGCCATGATCTTCGTTTTCTGAATGTTGAGCTTTAAGCCAAGTTTTTCACTCTCCCCTTTCACTTTCATTAAGAGGCTTTTGAGTTCCTCTTCACTTTCTGCCATAAGGGTGGTGTCATCTGCATATCTGAGGTTATTGATATTTCTCCTGGCATTCTTGATTCCAGCTTGTGCTTCTTCCAGTCCAGCATTTCTCATGATGTACTCTGCATATAAGTCAAATAAGCAGGGTGACAATATACAGCCTTGACGTACTCCTTTTCCTATTTGTAACCAGTCTGTTGTTCCATGTCCAGTTCTAACTGTTGCTTCCTGACCTGCATACAGATTTCTCAAGGGGCAGGTCAGGTGGTCTAGTATTCCCATCTCTTTCAGAATTTTCCACAGTTTATAATAAATCAGTAAGCTAGTAATCTAGTCATTCTAGCAAACTAATCAAATTCTAAGGATTAGTTTGCTAGACTTGGGAAACCTATATCTAGTCTGTTCCAGAAGCCCAGGTGACAACCTGAACTTGAAACTGGCCTCTGAGGGGACATGGGGACAGTCTTGCACTACTGAGCCCTTAACTTGTGGAATCTGATGCTACCTCTGGATCAACAGTGTCAGAGTTCAGTTGATTGTAGGGCCCCCAGCTAGTCTCAGAGAATTGCTTGGCTGTATTGGAAACCTCCCCCCACACACACACACATTGGAGTTGGGTGACCGGAACATTTACCCAGCTGTGAGCACCACCTTGCCAGAGCCTGATGTCCATCCCTCCATCCAACCGTCCCATGCTAGGACATGCGCTTCTGTGTAGTTGACTCCAGGGTCTTTCCTGGGCCTCGCTTCTGGGTTCAGACTCCCAACTGCTTTGTTCATTCAGCAGATATTCCATAGACAATAAGAGTCTGGCCAGTGGGGTCACCCTTCATGACTATTGTGCCCTGAGACCCAACAGGTTTTGTGACTGCCTTGGAGATCACAACCTTCCAGGCAGGTCAGTAACACTCTGCAAGTTCACTGATCACCCTCTTTAGGCATGACCTCTTTTCTGATGCAAACTGGGAAAGAGTTTAAAAGAATATTGACACAGAAGGCACTGACATGAACTTTTTCCAGGGACTTGGCCCCTTTTGGCTTCCCAGGCTTATTCATTCTCTCAAAACATGATGCTACACGTGAGAAACAGAGTCACCTTCCAGTCACAGGAAGGCCTCCTCACTACTCAGCCTGTACAAAGGTCTCTGCACAGGTCAGTATGGCCACAGGGCCTTACTTCTCAAGAAGAAGCAAGCGGGTGGAGCAAACAATGAGAGTGAAAACAGGCAGAAAGTTGTCCAGTGTTCACACCTGGAGAAGGCGGGGCTGGAGCATTAGGACACCAGCATAAAGAGACACGTGCTAGTGGTAAAGAATCCTCCCGTTGATGTAGGAGACACAAAGACCTGGGTTTGATCCTTGGGTCGGGAAGATCCCCTGGAGTAGGAAATGGGAACCCACTCCAGTATTTTTGCCTGGAGAAACCCATGGACAGAGGAGCCTGGCAGGCTACAGTCCATGTGGTCACAAACACTCAGACATGTCTGAGCACACACATACAATATAATGCAATATAATACAATATAATAAACAGAGAAGTCTGCAGACGTCTAGACTCACGCATGCACCCAGGGCTCTCTTCCTTGGTACCCAGAGGAGTAGTGGGAGAAGGAGAACAGGAGCAGAGTGGGGGAACTGAGCCAGACTTCTGGTACTCACACCAGTCTAACCAACTGGCAATTGCAGTTGTGACACTGCCCGTCCCAGGGCAGCAAAGATGCCTGACCAGGTGTCTAGTGGAAAAGCAGGAAGAAGGAGAGAAAGGTGAGAAATTAATCAATTTAAAGAGAAGAATAGTCAGGTCCAAGGTCTTCCCACATCCTCTTTTCCAAATCCCCAGAGCCCCGGGGTTGCTAATATTTCAGGAATCTGTGTTTGATTTTCCCCATTTTTTAAAAGCCAGCATCAAAGTTGACCTTCAGCTCTTCCTAGAACATGGTGCACACCACTTGCATTCAGATGCAGAGCCAGGCTGAGAATTGAAAACAGTGTGCTGCTGTCTGCTCCCAGCCTCTGCATCCCAACTCAGTGAGACGCTGTCTACAGAACTGTGGTCTGGGAGACTCCTTCAGTTTCACAAACACACCCTCTCGTCATCACAGGCTCTTTGGAGTCATATCATGGAAAATTGAAAACAGCACATGAAATAGCTCCATGCCTTTGGAAAAGAGGGGAGTCTCTAATGAGCTTTTGAAAGGAAGCATGGCATTGCCCAGTGGAGAGATGCCCAGTGACCACCCAGGCTTTGCACAGGACACTCTGCACTCAAGCCGGGACATGAATCTCTGATTCCACCCAGTGTCAAGCTAGCTCTCTGAATCCAGCTGCCTCTTAATTACCCAGGGAGCCCAGGCAGAGGGACAGGGTGTCCCTAGGAAGCCAAGGCAGCACTGTGATTCTGACTCTGGTTTCATTTATTTCCTCCTGGCCCAGGGCCAGTGTGCTGGCCACCAGCCTGCCACCCTCTTGATGCTCCTTCATCTGGGAAACCCATCCTCAGTTCCTGCTCAGAGCACAGTAAAGAGGGTGCTTGCCAAGTGCTTCAGCAGACTTGGACATGAAAAGCCTTTGGAGATGTGAGCTAGGGAGCTCAGTCTGACAGAAGATGTTCTTACAGAATCTCATCACAAGAACAGTATTATTCAAATGCCCAAACCAGCTTTGGCAAAGCACATCACTTTTTCTGTATTTGGCCAGGAACATGGGTTGACAGACCAAATGCTACTATGTTGAAATACATGGGATGCTATCTTTTATGTTGTAAGATAGTCTATCTTTGGTCACACGTTTTGTAGCTGATGTCTAATACTGTTTAATGTCAAAGTCAGAAAATTTTAAACTGAAGTAAGGGTCAGTTCAGTTCAGTTCAGTCACTTAGTCGTATGCGACTCTTTGCGACGCCATGGACTGCAGCACACCAGGCTTCCCTGTCCATCACCGCCTCCTGGAGTTTACTCAAACTCATGTCCATTGAGTCAGTGATGCCATCCAATCATCTCATCCTCTGTTTCGTCCCTTTCTCCTCCCGCCTTCAATCATTCCCAGCATCAGGGTCTTTTAAAATAAGGGTAGTGGAAATTAAATGATGCTTCACTTGACCCTTCACGGTTAGAGGCAAGTGTATTGCATCAGTTTAGTAGCAAGGGAGACTTTGTGACCAATACTGATCCTGCAACTAACTCACCAGACTTAAATTAGAGAAGGAAAAAGAGAAGCCAGACTGGAGCAGAATGTGTGTGGAGGGTTCTGTGGTTGGCTGGCCTGGAAGCACCTTCTTTTTATAGGGTATGGCTTCGCAGGTAGCTCAGTGGTAAAGAATCCAGCTGCCAATGCAGGAGCCGTGAGTTTGATTCCTGGACTGGGAAGATCCCCTGGAGAAGGAAATGGCAATCCTCTCCAGTATTCTTGCCTGGAAAATCCTATGGACAGAGGAGCCTGGCAGACTACTATCCATCAGTTCAGTTCAGTTCAGTCGCTCAGTCATGTCTGACTCTTTATGACCCCATGGACTGCAGCACGCCAGGCCTCCCTGTCCATCACCAACTCCCAGAGTTCACCCAAACTCATGTTCATCAAGTCAGTAATGCCATCCAGCCATCTCATCCTCTGTCATTCTCCTCTCCTCCTGCCTTCAATCTTTCTCAGCCTCAGGGTCTTTGCAAATGAGTCAGTTCTTCAAATCAGGTGGCCAAAGTATTGGAGTTTCAGCTTCAGCATCTTTCCTTCCAATGAATATTCAGGACTGATTTCCTTTAGGTTGGACTGGTTGGATCTCCTTGCAATCCCAGGGACTCTCAAGAGTCTTCTCCAACACCAATAATAACATGGACAACTTGGCTGATGGGTGGAATTTTATACCTAAAGAATATGGAGTTTTGTTCATTCTTAGACACAGTTTTAGGCCATCTGAGTCCATTTGACCTGAGTTTTGGAAATCCACTTTTAAAAAAACTTTTATAAAAATTTTTATTGGCGTATAGTTGATTATGTTGTGTTAGTTTCTGCTGTATAATCAAGTTAATCTGTTATACATATACCTATATCCACCCTTTTCTTAGATTCTTTTCCCTTAGGCCCTTACAGAGTAGTGAGCAGAGTCCCCTGTGCTACACAGCAGGTCCTTATTAGTTATCTATTTTATATATAGTAGTATGTATGGCAATCCTTATAGTTTAGTTTATCCCTCTCCACCCACCCCACTTTTTTTTTATTATAGATGAAGTATTGAAGGGAATGCATAAGCACAATTTTCGAAATGTAGCCCGATAAGAAGGGACGGGATGAGAGGAGTGTATCCTGGCAGGTGACCCTGAGGTGTGGGGTGGGAGGTGAGGTCAGGTCTCATCACGCAAGCTTCACCCAGGGCCAGCTAGCTCTGGTGCCATGTGAACTGTGACCCTGTTTATCTGTCCCAAGGCATGACCCACATCTATGATTCATTGTGACAATGTGACTGTGGCTATAGTTTTTCAGCCCTTTTTCAACACAGGAAGAGACTTGGCTGCAGATTGAATGTGAATACCTGGAGGCAGGTGGAACAGAGAGACAGGCACCTCCCCTCCCCTGTGCTGTGAGAAGGTCCAGGATCTGGGCTGCGACTCACACCCATTTTGAACATTTTGTGGGAAAACAGTGCAGACCTTGTGAAGCTGCTGTGTAGTCGTGGATCTCCATGCTTGATGTGTGTGTTTCTGGGTAAATGGGCATCAAACAGAGTTTGGAAACATTCCTAATTCACCTTTGTATTTTTGGCTGTGCCATGTGGCATGCAGAATCTTTGCTCCCTGACTAGAGATTGAACTGGTGCCCCCTGCAATAGAAGCACAGGGTCTTAACCACTGGACCACCAGGGAAGTCCCTCCTCATTCACCCTCGAAAAAGAGATGTGAAGACCTCTCCTCTTAAAGCTGGCATCACACATGGGATACAGTAATAAAATCTGGCCCATTTAAAGTGAGACCCGCTACATCCATCTGCCCAGGAGGAATGTATGATCCACCGTGGGCCAGAAATAGCAACACTTCCTGAGACAGGTCTGCCAGGAGACGGGCAGAGAGCTGGTGCAGGAGCCAGCTGGTGCAGGAGCCACAGCCCTCATAGGGAGCCCAGACCTCTGAAAAGGACCAGATTGCTCAAGGCCCAGTGTTCAAGGGTGGATTGGAGTCCTTGAGGGCTGTAGGTGCAGAGGGGCATGTAGGAGGATGCAATGTGACAGTGACAGGCAGAAATGGGTCAATATAGATTTCTTCAGGACTTGAAATATCACATTTGGGGAGCAGATTCTCAAGTCCAGCTGACAGCAGGATTCCCCAGAGGAGCAAAAGATCTGCCCTTTTCACCTGCACGGTGATTTCACGGGGACAAGAACAGTCATAAGTGCATAAGCAGGCTGAACTCTCATCGCTTACATTCCAACCAAGAGGATGCAGATGACCAACATTGTCCATCCTCCATCCCTGACCCATTTCTTCCTAGAATGAGTCACCATTGCAGATCAAGTGGCTCTCCATCCCATGCGCCCTCCTACATCCTCAAGGACCAGCCTGTCTTCCTGTGATATGCAGATGTGTGCAGTTGCTAGAGATCGTCCATGCCCAGCCTACTTCTGCCCTGGCTGCATGGAGGACCCTGTGTGGGCGTGCCCATCACTCACTGCCCATCATCCTCCAACTCACAATAAAGACCCACCTGAAAACAATTCTGCAAGGTACGAAGGCTCTGCTCTGTGCTCAAGAAGTGTTTAATCCAACATCCACACCTCTGCTCTGCTTTCCAGCCCACACACTAACTGTCATACAGTCAATGGGTATTCAGTAGCCATCACCATTTGAGGGCATTCTGCCATACCAGGTCGAGACTCGGCAATCATACATTAGTTCAAGCCATCCAGCAACACGTCCAGAGGAAGTGTGCTCCCTGCCTGCCTTCAACGACCAGCAGAGGGACAGAGGAAGGAAGACCCATTTGAACACTGGGAAGCAACCTCTGAGTCTGATCCGTGATGCCATACCAGCATCCTATCATCTGTCCTTGGAACCACTATGCAGCTGGTGCCATGGCCCCTACATCTCCATAGGTGACCTTGACAGGCCAGTACCAACTCCTCTGAGTGAATAGATTGTTCAGTGAAAGTGAAAGTCACTCAGTCATGTCTGACTCTGCGACCCCATGAACTGCAGCCCACCAGTTTCCTCTGTCCATGAACTTCTCCAGGCCAGAATATTGGTGTGGTCATTGCTCCCTTCTCCAGGGGATCTTCCCAACTCAGGGATTGAACCCAGGTCTCCCACATTACAGGCAGATTCTTTACCATTTGAGCCACCAGGGAAGCCCACAGATTGTTCAGGAGTCTCTCAAATCCCTCATTGGGTCAGGCTGCCTTTGCACACCATCAATGGTGAAAATCCCTCAGTCAGGAAGATTCCCTGGAGGAGGAAACGGCAATCCACTCCAATATTCTTGCCTGGGAAATCACATGGACAGAGAAGCCTATTGGAGCACAGTTCATGGGGTCACAAGAGTCAGACACAACTTAGCGACTAAACCACCACCAGGAGTGCAAAGGGGCAGCCAGGGCCAGGGGCCAACACCAGGAGTGGGTTTTGCAATTGGATTGATCCAAGTGATAAATTAAATGTTCTGTGGTCACAAAACCTAGCTTAGATTCAAGAGGCTGGGATTCAAATTCTGATTCAAGATATCCAACCTCTCTGAGCCTCGGTTTACTCATCCAAGACAAATGAGACAGGGTCTGTGTGTCCCCTGGGAGTGTGGTGAAGCTCCGATGGAGAAGCACCCTGCCCAGAGGATGGTAATGACCCTGACACCTGGAACCTCCCCCACCTCACACATCTGTGCTTTCGCTCCCAACCCCTCTCCTGTCATCCTGCTACCTGACCAGGGCTCCCAAAATCCTGCAGCCCAGGCAGATCCTTGTACTTAGAAACTTCCCTTCCAATCCCTTTCCTTAATCTGAGTGTCTGTACCAAGTCTCATCCCCCAAAAGTGATCCTAGGGACTATTTACACTGAGGTGTTGATGACTAATGCCATGATGGCAGAGGACCAGGGTCATCGTGTGGGTTGACCCTCTGCAGTTACAGCTGAGAAAACTGAGGCCCACATCACACGCCCACTGGGAACCTCACTCAGTCTGGAGTCCACCCCTCCCCCTCACAGTTCCAGAGACCTTTTCCCCACGTGCCTCGTGTACCACCTAACTGAAACCATCTCAGCTAGAGAACGGAACATGCCTTCTTGCAAACACATCTTGGACAGGCTTTCTAGGTCCAGGGCAGCCAGTGAAACCCTACCCCATGGGGGTTCCTCAAATCTCAACCCCCCCATCCACTGCAAATAAGCTTCCTGGAAGAACACATCAGATAGAAGGGGATTTGCAGAAACCTGTCTCTTCCCCATGTGAGAAACGCTTGCCCTCACCCCCCACAGCCTCCAGGCAGGGGCTGCAGCCAGACTTGGATCTCTGCACAGCGATTCCCCGACAGCTGGAAAGAGCACACAGGCACCCTCAGAGAGCGACACGCCTGGAGGGGTGGCCTCTCGGTAGTGGCCCTGGCTTCTCGCCAAACCTCCTGTGGAGGCATTGAGGACTCCCAGCTCTCCTGGCCAGTCTGCTCCCAAAGCCTTTGCTTTCCAGACTGGGTCTTTTCCATTTGCAAGCATGTGGTCTGCATGTGTTCTCAAGCAGGGGTGTCTGCCTGGAACCTGCTGATCAAACACATCTTAAGGCTTTTTTTTTTAAACTGGAAACTGTCATTAATAATCTGATTTTTATCTTTATAAGGCTTTGGCCCTAAGGTATCAGGCTTCCATATTATCACATTTCAGTCCAGCTTCCAGCACTCACTTGACACGATGTTTAATCTTCGCACATCAAAGGAGAGGACTGGGCTGCATTTGCTGCTATTGTTGCGGGTGCCCCAATCCATCTGCTCCTGACAGAGAAGCCTGCTGAGCCCAGACAGAGGAATTCCACTGCTTCCCACCTCAAGGCTCTAGGACACTTCAAAGCCTTTCCCTAGATTTCTAAAAAAAAAAAAAAATTAAATGAATAAAAAATAAGCGGGAGGGAAGATCAAGGGTAAAGTTTTTTGTTTGTTTGTTTTCCAAAATGTCTCATGCTATTAAGATTGTCCAAGTCAAATTCAAAACGCCTTGGGGTGCCTGATGGGTGAGGGAGAGTGACACTGCCGGATTCTAGGCCCAGAGGGACCACTCTGAGAGCATAACAAGTGTTGTCTATAGTCAGGACACTGTGGCCTGGGTCTGAGTCCCCCACCAAGGAAACTTACAGGGTGAGAGGTAGAGGGGCTGTCCTTCACACTGGTGAAAGGGGAGGGGCACAGAGGCCTGAAATTCCATAGGTCACCTATACCACATGGGCGTAGGAGCCACTGGAAACCACATCTACACAGAGCACATTCAGGGGGCCTAGAGAAGGAACAGCAGAGAGCCCCTGAACCCCAGCGGGGTTCTTCCATCCATTTTCTCTCTCCAGCCACCCTTACCCTGGAGATTCTGGAACCTTCTAGCAAGTTCAGAGGTTGCAGAGGATCAGCTTAGCCAGGATCAGATGAGATGCTACCTCAAGTTTACAGTCCAATCATCCTGAGCCACACATGCTCAGTCTTTCCAGATCAATTGTGCTTGTGGCCTAAAGTGAGAACTGTTTGTGACCTAAGAGGATACAGGAGGCTCACGTTGGAGGGCTGCAGTCTCTGATGACTGTGACACTCTCGTTTACAAGAATGGCAGGAAATAATCCATTTCTCAAAGAAACAAATATAATCACATAAACATATCCGGGTTGGATCATCAGCAAAATACCACCCCGGGGTGGGCAGTTCTGGGGTGTCAGGGTCCTGACTAGCTCCCAGGTGCCCTCACACAGGCAGTCCCCTTATCTTCCTTCACAGACAGAGAGAAAGATCCTTACGAGGCAGGAGCAGTTTCATCTCACCCTAAGGCAATGGTCGTTAACAGCCAGGCCTCCCTCTGCTGCAGCTATGAGTTCATCTTCCACTCGAAAAAACACCAGACACCAGGCACCTCTGCCCAGGCCCAGGACCCGTTTCAGAGTGAGAACATGAGTCAGGGATATGAGAACATGTATATTTACAGGTATGTTTTCTATGATAAAAATATCAAAAATCATCATGAAATGAAACAAATGCACTAAAATCTGCCCTTACACCTGAGAGTTCACTGTTGCTGTGAGTGCCCATAGAAGGACAAAGCGGTGATAACTCTAGAGCTGATTCTTGGTCTTTTTTTTTTTTTAAACCACTGAGTTATCACTGTTTATTTCAAACGACTGTTTAAAAACAAGGTCATGTATGACTGTGGGAGTTGTGCACCTCATGCGAATGGAATGGAAATGATTCTGAGCCGTTATGAGCTTCCTTTTGAAAGAAATGTTTGTTGGGTCACTGTGTCACTGGAATCTTTCAAATTAACTTCCATGTAGAAGATGATTTTGAATAAAGCATAAGTAATATTGCATGTCAATTTGGCATCAATATGATTACAATTCAAGAGCAAACAGAGCCGCTGTTTGGAACAAATATGTTTTTCTAGGGAGCTGCACTGTTTTGAATCTCAGTGCATGGTGACAATAAACAGCCCACAGACAGCTGGTTTTGCTAGGATTCCCTGAGACAATGAGAGCCCTCCTTGCCTGGGGAGGTACCTCTCCTTGGTCATCCAGGAAAGGCAGGACTGCACCCAGTAGTGTAACCAGGCGGTGGGCACCCTCTTTCTTGCCTTCCCTGGTGGGGGGCTTACTTTTCCACCCTCACAGGATCACATCCCACTTCTGCACCCAAGCCACCATCCTGGGTCTGTTTCTGTGGGAAACTAAACCAGGACAAGTGGTTTTTCTTATACTAATGTCCACAGATCCTTTATCTGAAGATGTATTTGTGACCCAGCAGATACTATTGATATTTACAATCTTTGAAAATTATTAAAAGCACATTTTACTCCCATATGATTCAATATTTCTATTTTTAGGTATTTACCAAAAAATATTGAATGCAGGGTCTCAAAGAACTGTCTGAACACCCAGTGTACATAGCAGGATTATTCACAACAATCAGAAAGTGGAAGCAACCCCAACATCCACTGAAGAACAAATAAATAAAATGTGGTATATCCACATTTGGATATATGGATGGAATATTATTCAGCTTTAAAAACACTTGCTTCTACATAGATGAACCTTGAGGACATCATGCTAAGGAGAGAAACCAGAAACAGGACAAATACTATATGATACCACTAATATGAGAGCTGTAGAATACTCAAATTCATAGAAACAGAAAGTAGAATGGTGGGTGCCAGGGTCTGGGGAGAAGAGAGAAGGCAGATTTAGTGATTTTTGTTTTAATTGAAATATAATTGACTTACAGTATCATGCTAGTTTCAGGGATACAACACAAAAGGAAATCTGAATTCCTTTTCAGATTCTGTTCCCTTATAAGTTATTACAAAATACTGAGTATAGTTGCCTGTGCTATACAGTAGGTCAGGAGTTTGTGTTGAATGGTGACACATGTTTGTTTTCCAAAATGAAAAGAGTTCCAGAGACGAATAGTGGTCATCACCCCATTGTACGACAACGTGAATGCATTTGATGCCACTGAACTGTATACGTAAGATGGTAAATCTTATGATATGTACATTTTATCACATTTTTATATAGAAAATGAATTAGGAGAAAAAGAAAATAAAAGAGAGAGAGAGAAAGCACATTCGGCCTCATTTGCTGTCAGTGAGCCCCTCTGGTCATTTTCCATGTGTGCTGCGTATGGGTTGAAACTCCAGTTAGTACCACAAAGTCCCACTCTCATTGTCACCCTCAGTAGCAGGGCACAGAGGCAGTTAACACAGCAGTGACATGTCAGTGCCAACTGGAGGCCAAAGGATACTATCAGTGAGAGATGTAAACAAATCCTTCCCCATAGTTCACAGCCAAGATGGGGGTGCATGTCATCCATAGTCCACACTGTCTTAGTCTGAATCCCCCTAAAGTCCTCTGAGACATGAGTCCGGATGCTGGGGAAAGTGGGGAAGTGGGGAAGGAAAGAGAGGAAAGCCAGAGGCCATGAGGCAGATGTGAAAGAGCAGGTGAGAGCCCTGGGCCGACACAGCTGCATCCTGCTGGGGACCCTCTGAGAAACTGTCAGAGCCGTAAGAGCCTCAACCATGGCTGAGTGACATGGTGGGCTAAGGGTGAGTGCACGAGCCAAGGTCAATTATATTAAACAGACTCAGTGTGAGATCAGGAGTGCAGGGAGCATCTGCTTCCCTTTAAACAGGTTTTCTGCTGAGCACACGGCACAGGGTTGAAGCCTGGCACTTCTGTCTCTCTGTCTCTGTCTCCCACTGTCTCTCTCTCTCTCTGGGGAGATTTAGATCAGGCACTTTCTGAGAGCAGCGTTGAATGTTGGAGGAGAGAGGGGACAGGCACCCTCTCAAACAGGCCCACTCACCATTATAGGCTAAAAGGACACCCCCCAAAATCCATATGCTGGAATCTTAACCTGAAGGACCTCAGACTGTGACTATGTTTGGAGACAGGGCCTTTGCAGAGGGGGTTAATGTAAGATGAGGACATTAGGGTGGGCCCTAATCCAGCATGTCCAGTGTCCTTATGAGAACAGGAGATGAGAACCCACACACAGAGGGAAGACCATGTGACATGTTGACAGTGGTCTTCAAGCCAACAAGGGAGGCCTCAGGAGAAGCCAGCCTTGCTCATGCCTTGATCTCGGACTTGCAGACTTTAGGACTTTGAGAAAATACATTTCTGTTATTTAAGCCACACCATCTGAGGTGCTGATGGACACGGAGGCCTGGTGTGCTGCCGTACGTGGGGTCACAAAGAGTTGGACACGACTGAGCAACTGAACTGAAGTTTTAGAATAAGACTAAAACTGAGAATCCTCCCAGACTCTGCCCAGGGCAATTACTAGACACTCCACACAAAGGAGTTGAATTTCAAAAAGAATTGAGGTTGTGGGGCTCCATGGAGCCCCTGTATTTGTAGAAGGATGCATTCTAGAACTAAGAGAAGCTGGAGATGGATTTGTCTCGGAGATGGATTTGTCTCAGAGATGGAGCAGCGCAGCCATGGCCAGGCTGAGACCCCAGGCTTCTGAGAACCAAGACCCCTGTTCTCTCGCACTTTTTTCATGGGCATAACTGTTATTACAGGAAACTCTGGCTAAAGGATATAGAAAAAATCTTATGGTTCATTCTGGAATCCTCTCCAAAGTTTCAACATCAGTTGAGTAGAAAGCAAAACCCCATGGTCTCAAGATCCTGGCCTGGCTTCTTGCTCACAAGGCCTTCGGGGCACCCTAGAGCCCTCAGCCACCTTACCTGGTCCTCACCAATTCTAGCTCTGCCCTTGTTCAAGGTGGGATGGCCTCCTAGTCTAGATAATGCCAGGGTGGCACCATGATCCTTCAGAGAGCTCCCTCAATGTGTGAAGAGCAGAACCTTCAGAAGAGGAAGGAGTACTCCTTCACACAGAACTGAAAATTACAGCCTGGTAACAGTCACTTGCTACTAATAGTCACACCCCACAGAAACCTTCAGAGGATTTCAAGATTCCCCAGTTAATATTAAGCCTGCTTGTTTTATCCACTTAGACTAATCTAAAATCTAGCATGCAGAACTGCAGAGACCGGGGAATACATAGAAGCGTGGGCCTGAATTCAGGCTTCAGCTGCCTGCTGTGTCTTCTGTAAGTAGCACGCACTCCCACCACTGTCAACCCCAGCTGCCTGCATGGAACCACGAAGCTCTTTCTCAAAGTTTCCAAATGTTGCCACCTCTGCTCTGTAGCACTACAGGGCTCTGCAGGAAGTATGAGCGTACCATCTTCCCAGACACCAAAAACGCCTGACTGCCTGCCCAAATGCCCTCACTAGGCTCTGTAGAGACCAGCCCAAGTGTGAGCTCTTTCACCACCCAGAATCCCCTGGACGCTGCTGAGAGTTTCCAGGATTTCTTGCTTCCAAGGACTGACTCCAGGCTTCATCACACACAAGGCACCTTTCCTGCCACCTCTTGAGTTCCAGTGACAGCCGGCCTCTGTCACCATACCTCCTGGAGAGCAGGGCCACCAAGCCCACAGGTGACACGGCATACAGAGTCCTGCTTCTATTTTCCATTGTAAACCCCACCCCTTGTGGCCCTGGGGTGCTGAAGAGCCTGGGCAGAGACTGAAAGATGAGAGATGCAGCATTTGTTTTGATAAAAGCCTTCAGCTGAGCTACAAACGGAGCCCCAGATCTGGTCTTTGCCCATCTGTGTGTCTGTGTGGGTGTCCATGAGTGTGTATCTGTGTGTATGAGAGTGTGTATATATGTGTGTCTATATGTGTGTGTCTGTGTGTATCTGAGTGTGCATGTGTATATGTGTGTGTGCCTGCATGTGTGTGTATATATGTGTCTGTGCATGTGTGTCTGTGTGTATCTGAGTATATATACGTGTGTGCTTACACATGTGCCTACTCACATCCACTCTATGGATGTGAGTCTGAGTCTGAGTGAACTCCGGGAGTTGGTGATGGACAGGGAGGCCTGCTACGATTCATGGGGTCACAAAGGGTCGGACACGACTGAGCGACTGAACTGAACTGACACTTGTGTGTGTGTGCATGTGTGTCTCTGTGTGTACATGTATGTGCCTGTGTATATCTGAGTGTGCATGTGTGTATCTACATCTGTATGTGTGTTTGCTCATGTGCATGTGTGTGTGTGTGTGTGGCATGCACACGCAGTTTGCAGGTTGGAAGCAGGCCACATCAGATCAGAAGCCCTGACAGATGTGTGAGGAGACCTTGGTGGCCAACCACAGCCAGAGTTCCTAATGTTCCGCTTTGCTCTCAGCCACTCTTTGCTACTTAGAGCGGCTCATCTGGACGCGTGTTTTTAATCCACCATGACTGGGAAATTTTCCCACAGCAGTTTTTGAGGTTTTATTGCTCCAGGAACTGTGTTTTCTCCTCCTCCATCCCTTCCACTTATTTCATTCCTGTATTTCTTTCCCCAATTCTCAAAAAGACAGGCCAGGACCAGGAGGGGCCATACTTTTTAAAGGGACAATTTCTGAGCAATGATGGTAAGGCCCACCCGTAATCCCGCAGGGCTACTCCCTAGGGCAAGGGGAGGGGGTTCACATGTCTGCCTGGTTGACACTGGACGAAAGAAAACATTGAATTGAACAGGTTGGTGTCAGCAAGTGGTTCTTGGAGTTGAGCCTAGTGGGCCCACCCTGGAGTTCCTCTCTCAGTTAGGAGGAGGAAGGCTGAGGATTTCGATTTCTAGCACATTCTCCAGGGATGCTGCCAGTTCTCCTAGGACTGTATCTGGGAACCACCAGCCAAGGTCAGCCAGAGGCTCCTCCACTTGGGCCCCTTAGGGTTGAACCTCACAGTACCCCCACCGAGCAAAAGAATCAAATGAGGCTTTATTTTGTATTGAAGTATAACCGATTAACAACATTGTGATAGTTTGAAGAGGACTGCAAAGGGACTCAACCATACTCATGCACGTATCCATTCTTCCCTAAACTCCCCTCCCGTCCAGGCTGCCACATAACATTGAGCAGAGTTCCTTGTGCAGTACAGTAAGTCCTCATTGGTTATCCATTTTAAATACAGGAGTGTGTACAGGTCGATCCCAAACTCCCTAACCATACCTTGAATGAGGCTTTAGAAGGACTCTTTTCTTCACAGGTGCTCAGTAGACAGCATGGTGGGAATAGCTGGGGCTAAAACACCCAAGGCAGAAGAAAAGTCAGGTAGGGGACTGGGGAAGAAATGGCCTAGAAGACACCAACTCTCCCAAAGCCTTCCCTACTCCAGGGGATGAGCACATCAACTAAGTGTCCTCCCTGGACTGCTGTGTGGTGAATCAAAGCAAGTGTTACCTACACGCCAAACATACAGGCCTGTGTTTGGACTAAGTATTGGAAATGTGCCCACAATTGAAGATCTGTCAGGAGCACCTACAATGACTTAAACTGAGCCCTAATTGCCCCACAGGTCATCTGAAGTCTCCAGGACTCAGTTTCTCCCCAAACAGTATAAAAACAGAAGTGAACAGACCAACTGTTTCAGAAATGAACAGATCAACTATTCCTCCTTCAGGAGCTTCCCTGGTAGCTCAGTGGTAAGGAATCCACCTACCAATACAAGAGACTCAGGAGATGAGGGTTCAATCCCTTGGTCGGAAAGATCCCTTGGAGTGGAAAATGTCAACCCACTCCAGTATTCTTGCCTGGAAAAGCCCATGGACAGAGGAACCTGGTAGGCTGTAGTCCATGGGGTTGCAAAGAGCTGGACATGACTAAGCGACTGAGCATTCCTCGTGCAAGAATGATTCTAAGGGACTCTCACTGGAGATTAACTCAAATGGCTGAGCACTTCAGGATCAGAATGGCAGGAGGAGAGGGAGAGGCTGCAACTTCTCCCAGCCCGCCATGGACCCCTTCCATTCGCAGGCCTCTGAGGATCTGGAAGGAAACTCTGGGAGATGCATCTAAAAGCCAGCTGTTTGGAATGTGCCAGCAAACCTCCATGCCATCCCCAAGCCACGACTGTGCCACGATCCCTGATACCCCATATTCATTCCTTTTTTTTTTTTTTAAAGAAAGAGTGGTTCCTCCATGCTCAGAGTTAATTTCTCTCCCTCCCTCTTGACGCAGACCACTCGGCTCCCCATCTTACCGTGTCACACGGGGTCTCACCACCTACTTGTCCCTTCTACTGCCTGTGCTTTCAGGCTTCCATGCCCTTACCTCCCACCCTCTCTGTCCCCTGACCAACCCAGCCTTCAGGTCCCCCAACACCTCCCAGGCTCAGTCACTGCACACTAGCACAAAACACATCTTCCCCTCACCTGCAGTGTACTCTGGGTGATTCCAGAGTGATCTCCACTCTGAACCGTAGGACCCACAGACCATGGAAACCCCACTCCCCAACACACAGACACACAGCACTCCATATGTCCAACCCGCAACCTCTGTGCACCTGTATCTGTCCTGTCCAAGACCTTGATCTGAGACCTTGATCTGAATCCATGGAAATTCATGTTCCCTGGCACTCAGCACTAGCACCTCTGCTTCCTTCTCAAAATTCCTTTCCTGTTGACTTACATGAAGTCATCCTTCTTATCCTTCCATTTCAGTCCCCTGGGCATCTTTCTCTGCTTCCCCCATAAATGAAGACATTCTCCCAGCTGTCCAGTCCTTGTCCTCTACGTACTCCCTGGTTAGTATCTTTAACCCATCTTACTCTCACGATGTCTAGATGTCAATCTTCAATCCAGACCTTCTCCCCTAGCCCCAGTCCTGGTTATCCACCCCTCTCCACTAAATACCACCAGCATTGCAAACACCTGTCTGACACTCAACTCATCAACTCTCTGAAAATGTAATTATTTCCAGAATTTTCAATATTAATGAATTATTATCATCCCTCCCACCAACAAACCAAGTTAGGATAGCAATCAGTTTCTTTCTTTCCCTTCTTCTTGGGGGACTGGCCTCTTCCTTGGAGTCTTTCTGTCATAATCTTATAAAGTGTTTCTCATTTAACAATATTATGCATCATGAAAATAAATTGTATTCCAAAAATTTGCTAAGAACCCTGTATTTTATAACTGAAATTCATTGTAGCATAGTAACTGGGTAACACAAGATGATTGGAGTCTGGATTTTTTTTCTTTGAACACTAGAATTCTTATTTAGTGCAAAATCTTTTTTTAACACATTGTATATGTGCTCAGTCACTTCAGTGGTGTTCGACTCTTTGCAGCCAAAGGGACTGTAGCCCACCAGGCTCCTCTATCCACGGGATTCTCCAGGCGAGAATGCTAAAGTGGGTTGTCTTGCCCTCCACCAGGGTATCTTCCTGACTTGACCCAGGGATCAAACTCACATCTCCTTTATCTCCTGCATTGCAAGCAGACTCTTTACTGGTAAGCCATTGGGGAAGCCTCAGTGCATTGTATACACAGAGTGTAATTAAACCATGCTTTATGGCTATTTATAATATAATGTTTGGGGAGATGTGAATTCTCAGTCACAAAGATTTTAAGAACATTTATTGCTTTTCCCATCAGAGGCAAGAGTTTCAGCACTTTATCTAGGGAAGGTATCCCTGGGTATATTACATGCAGAAATAACTTGTTAACATTCTATACCCTCCTCGTGAGGGATGGCATTTGTCTCATAACATGTTGAATTTAAATGCATTTGGTTGCAAGGAACAGAATATACAACTCAAAGTGTCACGAGCAATGAGGAAGAATCCATCAATGGTCCATTGGCTCAATAACAGTGTAACTAAACTTTTATAAAACATGTATTTTATTTTCACTGATTTTCTCTATTGTCTTTCTGCTTTCAATTTAATTGATCTTTCCACTTTTTTCGTTGCTTCATTTCTACCCCTTATTTGCATTTCATTTGCTTGTCTTTTTCTACTTTCTTCAGATTAAAACAAAAGTCGTCTGTTTGACACTCGTATTAGTTTCCTAAGGTTCTGTAACAACTACATACTTAGTGGCTAAAGCAGTACAAATCTGCAGTCTCACACTTCTAGAGGCCAGAAGTCTGGAATGTGTCTCACTGGGCTAAAATCAAGGTGTTGGCAGGCTCACCTTCTTATTGGATGTTCTAGGGGATGATCTGCCTTTCTCAAATACCAGAGAGCACTCCCATCCTTTGACTCATGATGCTCTTCTCCATCTTCAAAACCTGTGATGTCAGGTCATCTCTCTCATGCTCTCATTTCCTGGTTCTCTCTATTTTGTCTTCTTCCACTTATAAGGACTGGATTGCATTGGGCCACCTAGATAATCCAGGATGGTCTCTCTATTTTACATTCAATTGATTATCAAAAAATGGGCAGAGGACCTGAATAGACATTCTTCCAAAGAAGTAGTACAGATGACTAATAAGCATATGAAAAGATGATCAACATCAGTAATCAACAGTTCAGTTCAGTTCAGTTCAGTTCAGTCGCTCAGTCGTGTCCGACTCTTTGCAACCCCATGAATCGCAGCATGCCAGGCCTCCCTGTCCATCACCAACTCCGGGAGTTTACCCAAACTCATGTGCATCGAGTCTGTGATACCATCCAGCCATCTCATCCTCTGTCGTCCCCTTCTCCTCCTGCCCCCAATCCCTCGCAGCATCAGGGACTTTTCCAATGAGTCAATTCTTCGCATGAGGAGGCCAGGGAAAAGCAAATGGAAATAACAAAAGATATGACCTCACACCTGCTAGAATGGCTATCTATCATCAAAAAGACAAATAACAAGTGTGGGTGAAGATGTAGAGAAAAGAGAATTCTTGTGCACTGTTGGTGGGGATGTAAATTCGTAGAACCCCTGTGGGAAACAGTATGGAGATTTCCTCAAAAAATTAAAAATATAACTATTATGTGGTCCAGAAATTCCACTTCTGGGTATTTATCCAAAGAAAATGGAAACACTAATTTGAAAAGGCATATGTATCCCATCTTCATTGTACCACTATTTACAAGAGCCAAGATACGGGAGCAACCTAACTACCAAATAGATGAATGGATAAAGAAGGTGTGGTGTGTGTGTGTCTGTGTGTGTGTGTATGTATGCTCAGCCATTCTGTTATGTCCAACTCTGCAACTCCATAGACTCCAGCCCACCAGGCTCCTCTGACCATGGAATTTTCCAGGCAAGAAAACTGGCTGCCATTTTCTACTCCAGGGCATCTTCCAGACCCAAGAATTGAACCCACATCTCCCGGGGCTCCTGCATTCAGGCAGATTCTTTACCACTGCACCACTTGCAAAGCCCCTCAACTTCTAGTACCAGTTCTAAAAATTTGCATACATATGCTCACTATATTACTGAAATGACATGAAATCCTTGAATGCCAATAGATGCTGGGAACTTTGCACTGCATTTAGAAGAGGCAGAGACCCATTTGCAAGAAGGTCATTTGTCTTCTCAACCCGGATGGAACAGCTCCCTCCCCTGCCTTCATGGTTCAGAGGACAGGGGCACAGGGAGGGCTTTCTGAGCCATACACAGCACATGGTGGACCCTCAATACATGGCTCACCTGCCACGAAGGAAACATCACACTTGCAGCCCAAACACCCAATGTGGAGAGGCAGGACAGCAGGGAACAAAAGCAAGGCCAGCTGGAAAGAAAGGTGACAGAGCAGACCTGCAGGATCATCTGCTCAGCTCCCTAAGGCATGACAGGAAAACCATGACAAGAGGGCCAGCCTGGTCCTTAGGGACGGGGGAGAACCACCTCAGTGGCCTGAAGATGACAAACCTTTGGCTGAAAACATTTGAGTAGAGGGCTCAAGCATCCTGAGGATGTTCGAGGCTGGACAAGGTCTGTCTTATTCTGGACACATGCCAGAGCGTGTATATATACATATGTATATGTATATATACATATGTATATGTATATGTATTTCACACACAATGATGTGTTCAGTTCAGTTCAGTTGCTCAGTCATGTTCGACTCTTTGCGACCCCATGAATTGCAGCACGCCAGGCCTCCCTGTCCATCACCGACTCCTGGAGTTCACTCAGACTCACGTCCATAGAGTCAGTGATGCCATCCAGCCATCTCATCCTCTGTCGTCCCCTTCTCCTCTTGCCCCAATCCCCCCCAGCATCAGAGTCTTTTGCAATGAGTCAACTCTTCGCATGAGGTAGCCAAAGTACTGGAGTTTCAGCTTTAGCATCATTCCTTCCAAAGAAATCCCAGAGCTGATCTTCTTCATAAAAACTGAAATCTTGCTGTTTGACAACATGGATGGACCTAGAGGTTATTATACTAAGTAAAAGAAGCCAGAGGAAGAGAAATTTTGTATATTTCACTTATATGGGGAATCTAAAAAACCAGGATATTAAGAAGATATTAGGAAAAGGTGGCAAGAATACACAGAAGAACTGTACAAAAAAGATCTTCAACACCCAGATAATCACGATGGTGTGATCACTCACCTAGAGCCAGACATACCAGAATGTGAAGTCAAGTGGGCCTTAAGAAGCATCACTATGAACAAAGCTACTGTAGGTGATGGAATTCCAGTTGAGCTATTTCAAATCCTAAGAGATGATGCTGTGAAAGTGCTGCAGTCAATATGCCAGCAAATTTGGAAAACTCAGCAGTGGCCACAGGACTGGAAAAGGTCAGTTTTCATTCCAATCCCAAAGAAAGGCAATGCCAAAGAATGCTCAAACTACCGCACAACTGCACTCATCTCACAGCCTAGTAAAGTAATGCTCAAAATTCTCCAAGCCAGGCTTCAGCAATACATGAACTGTGAACTTCCAGATGTTCAAGCTGGTTTTAGAAAAGGCAAAGGAGCCAGAGATCACATTGCCAACATCTGCTGGATCATCGAAAAAGCAAGAGAGTTCCAGAAAAACATCTATTTCTGCTTTATTGACTATGCCAAAGCCTTTGATTGTGTGGATCACAATAAATTGTGGAAAATTCTGAAAGAGATGGGAATACAAGACCACCTGACCTGCATCTTGAGAAACCTGTATGCAGGTCAGGAAGCAACAGTTAGAACTGGACATGGAACAACAGACTGGTTCCAAATAGGAAAAGGAGTACATCAAGGCTGTATATTGTCACCCTGATTATTTAACTTAAATGCAGAGTACATCATGAGAAATGCTGGGCTAGATGAAGCAAGAGGTGGAATCAAGATTGCTGGGAGAAATATCAATAACCTCAGATATGAAGATGACACCACCCTTATGGCAGAAAGTGAAGAAGAACTAAAGAGCCTCTTGATGAAAGTGAAAGAGGAGAGTAAAAAGTTGGCTTAAAGCTCAACATTCAGAAAATGAAGATGATGGCATCTGGTCCCATCACTTCATGGCAAATAGATGGGGAAACAGTGGAAACAGTAGCTGACTTTATTTTGGGGGGCTCCAAAATCACTGCAGATGGTGACTGCAGCCATGAAATTAAAAGACACTTACTCCTTGGAAGGAAAGTTATGACCAACCTAGACAGCATATTAAAAAGCAGAGACATTACTTTGCCAACAAAGATCCATCTAGTCAAGGCTATGGTTTTTCCAGTAGTCATGTATGGATGTGAGAGTTGGACTATAAAGAAAGCTGAGCGCCGAAGAATCGATGCTTTTGAACTGTGGTATTGGAGAAGACTCTTGAGAGTCCCTTGGACTGCAAGGAGATCCAATACGTCCATCCTAAAGGAGATCAGTCCTGGGTGTTCATTGGAAGGACTGATGTCAAAACTGAAACTCCAATACTTTGGCCACCTGACACGAAGAGCTGACTCATTGGAAAAGACCCTGATGCTGGGAAAGGTTGAGGGCTGGAGGAGAAGGGGATGACAGATAATGAGATGGTTGGATGATATCACCGACTCAATGGACATGAGTTTGGGTGAACTCTGGGAGTTTGGTGATGGATAGGGAGGCCTGGCATGCTGTGGTTCATGGGGTCGCAAAGAGTCGGACATGATTGAGTGACTGAACTGAACTGAACTGAAAAAACAAAATAAATAAATAAACAAAGCAAAACACATCAGAGAATAAGCAGGTTGTTTCTAGGGAGTTTGGTGGGGGCGGGGGGGTGGCGGGGAACAAGAGATATAGGTAAGGGAAATTAGAGGAATAATTTTCCAGTTACAAAATAAATGAGTCATGGGTGTGAAATGTACAATATGGTGAACAAAGTCAAAAATTATGTAATGTCTTTGTATGATGACAGATTATAACTAAATGTATCATGGTGATCATTTTGAAATGTATAGGAATATTGAGTCTGTGTGCCAGGAATTAACATAGCTTTGTAGTCAATTATACTTCAAAAACAAATCAATAAAATTCATAGAAAAAGGTCAAATTTGTGGTTCCAGAATAGGGTGGAGAGAGCAGAAATTGGATGAAGGCAGTCCTAAAGTTCAAACTTCAGTTAGAAGATAAATAAGTACTAGGGAAGTAATGTATAACATGATAAAAATAATTAACACTGCTATATATTATATATGAAAGTCACTAAGAGAGGGAATCCTAAGGATTCTCATGACAAGAAAAATTTTTTTTATTTCTTTAATTTTGTATCCACATGAGATGATCAATGTCCACTAAACAATAAGTTTCATGGTCATCATTTCATGAAGTATGTAATACTTATGTTGTACATATTTTTATGTACAACAATAATTATGTTGTACACCTTAAATGAACACAATTCTATTATCAATTTTGAAAGTAGAAAAAAAGTAAAACTAGTTTATCAACTGTAAATAAATAAATATCAGCCAATTAGCAATCTTAAGTCCATCTGCTATATTAACTCTCCTTTTCCATGTAATGTAGCATACTCACAGTTTCCACGGAGACCTTTATTCTGCCTACCCCACTTCTCTGCTGTAGGCATTTACGCCTATAAACTTCCTCTATGCACTACTTCAGGTGCTCCACAAATTTTTACATCTTTTCATTTCATTCAATTCAAGGTAATTTCTAATTTCCCTTGAAACTTCTTTGACTCAAGAGCTATTTAGAAGTGTGTTATTTAATTTCCAAGTGTTTGGGAATTTTTCTTGAAAATCTTTCTGTTATTGATTTCTAGTTTAACTCAATTATAGTCTAAGTACATACTTTATAAGATTCCTATTTATTTAGTTTTGTTTCACAACACAGGATCTTGTCTCTCTTGAAGACTGTTGCATGTGACTTCGAAAAGAATACCTATTCAACTGCTGTTGAGTGAAGTGTTTGATAAAAATTAATTAGTTCAAATTGATTGTGCCATTGTTCACTTCTTTTATACACTTGCTGATTTTCTGTTGACAAGTTCTATCAATCACCAAGAGAAGTGTTGAAGTGCCCCAACGTTAATTGGAGTTGGTTCATTTCTCCCTTCAGTTTTATCAGTATTGCTTCATGCAAAGCTCTTTTGTTAGGTGCCTACATCTTCAGAATTGTCACGGGTTCTTAACAAATTGATTTTTCTACCATTACATAAAGTCCTCCTTATCCCTCTTAATTACCTTACTCTGATTTCTACTTTGTCTGATAAGAATACAGCCCTTTCAGCTCTTTTTTATTAGTGTTCGCATATTTTATATTTTTCCATAATGCTGATTTAGCTGTATGTTTATGTTTAAAGAGGGTTTGGGCCTCCTATTAATTGATATGTGTTGGCCATTTCATGTAATCATTGATATGTCTGGGTTTAGTTCTCCCATTTTATTATTGGCTTCTTCTCCTTCCTTTCATTTTTTTTTTCCCCCTCTGTTTCTGTTTTCGTACTGTGTGTTGAAGAATTTGAATGTTTTTTAGATTTCAATCTTATCTGTTGGGTTTTAGACTATGTCTCTTTATACAGTCTTTTAGGTGATTGCTGTAGAGATTACAATATACATATCAATTGTTCAGACTACTTAGAATTAATATTTTACCACCTCAAGTAGAAGACGGAGTTCAATGGGGCTTCCCTAGTCATTCAGATGGTAAAGAATCTGCCTGTATGATCCCTGGTTCAGGAAGATCCTCAGAGAAAGAAATGGCTACCCACTCCAGTACTTTTGTCTGGAGAATTCCACGGACAGAGAGCCTGGTGGGCTACAGTCCATGGTGTCTCAGAGTCAGACACGACTGAGTGACTAAAAAAGTCACATGTCACTTTTACTCTTCTCATCTTGCTGTTGTCATATATTGTAACTAAAGATTTTGCCTTCAGCCATCATACCTATTTTAAGGAACTTAGGAGGAGAAAGATTATCTATTGTATTGACTCATATATTTATGTTTGTTACTGCTCTTCTCTTATTTCTGAAATTTGAAGTTTCCCTCAATATCATTTCCCTTTTAACTGAAAAATTGCCTGTAACATTTATTTTAGAGCAGTGGTTCTCCTCTGGGTGCTATTTCCCTCCAAAGGGCAATATCTGAAGACACATTATCTTGCTGTAACTAGAAGAAGGTGATGTCTACTGACCTCCAGTATGTAGACCCAGGGATGCTGTTAAACATCCTATAATACACAGAACATCAACAAAGAATTTTCAAATCTGAAAAATTCAAACATGTCACAGTTGTTTTAGAGCAACTCTGCTGGTGATAAATTCTCTTAGTTTGTCTTCATCTGAGCATGTATTTATTCTTCCTTCATTTCTGAAAGATACTTTTGCTAGATACGACAACTGAACTGCCAGCACTTTACTTTCAGTACTTTAAAAATGTTATTCCACTGTCTTTGGATCTGATAAAAATATTCTATCTTTCTAAGCTTTCCCCTCATATATAATGTATTACTTTTCTCTGTCTTCTCTCAAAATTTTTGTCTAGTTTCTCACGTTTGATTTTAATGTGCTTAGGATTGAGTTCCTTTAACTTATCCTATCTAGAGTTCATTAATTTCTAGAATCTGTAAGGTGATGTCTTTCACCAAAATTTGGAAGTTTTTGTGCATTATTTCATCAAATTATTTTTGCACAGGACTCTTTTTCTCTTGAGATTCTGCTGACATAAACGGTGCACTTTTGATTTTGTTCAACAGAGGCTCTGATAATTTCTTTTCAACATTTTCTCTTGTATAAAAAGTGTAATTTCCATTGACCTATCTTCAAGTCAATTTCTCTGTCATCTCCATCCTTCTACTGAGCCCAACTAGTGAATTCTTTTAATTTCAGTTATTGCATTTTTCAGGTCTAAAATTTCCATTTTGTTCTTTAGTACCTTCTATTTCTTTCCTGAGACTTCCTCTTTTTCCATTTGTTCATTCCAAGAGTATTTGCTCTTACTTCTTGGAGCCTGTTATAATGGAGTTGATTGGACTTCACCATCCTTTCCATTGAGAATTTGTCAGATTTTCCTGGTTTTACACATACTGAATAATTTGGGATGGTATAGTGGGCATTTTGAATATTCTTATAAGGCTATGGGTCATGTTTAAATTCTCTGGGGATATTTGGGCTTTGCTTTTTGCTTTGCCAGGCAATGGACACAGGTGTTTCAGAATGTATATTCTAACATGCCTTCTATGAGCAATGGTTCTAACATCAGTTCAGTTTTTGAAGACTTTGCAGTGCTATTCACGTCTATTTTGCTTCTCCATCTCTCATCAATGAGTTTGAATCCTGGCGAGGGGTGGGGGGCGGTTGTCTACTCCATAGTTTTCAAACACTTTGGGATGCTGTTTTGGGTCAATTCCACACATGGCTCAGGTTGGGAGTGAGGCCAAAGGTTCCTACGTAAGTTGAGGCATCACTTTCCTGAGTTCCTCTATCTCATTCTCACCCACAGTCTCTAGCTCCCAGGCATCTGCCCTTCTGACCCTCTGGCTAGAAAGTCAGAGTTTTTGTTTCCCTATCTGACAACAGGGAAATATTTATTTACCTCAAGAGTTTATCTATAGGAGGACAGAAAGAAAAAGAACACACATTGAAGATGTTGCCCACACTCTTCAGAGAACCTCTCTGAAGAGAGAAATGTTCCCTCCCTCAGAGTGTTCCCAGATCCCACTCCTCTACTTCCATGGGGCTGCAGCCACAGCAGGGACCCAGCAGGGAAATGGGTTTCTCCCTTTTCTCTCTCTCTCTCTACTCCTTTCCATTCCTCAGAACAGAATGACAGTTTTTCCTTGGAGTTCTCGGCCTGTCCTTGTCTGGAGCATCATTTCAGGGTCCATGTTGCCTTGAGGTCCAAACTGGGAGCTCTGGGAGGAAAAAAAGAACCAAGGGAGGGAGGACAGGAATTCACCACCAGATCCACCATCCTTGGAGCTGTTTGTCCCTCCCCATGATGCCTGCTACCATTTGCTTTTTGGACTCTCCAGGTAGCTGCTCTGTGCACACTGTTCACATTCTGATTTCATCCAGTGGGAGAGAAGGAATAGAGTGTACTTTCTCCATCTTACCTGGAACCAGAACTGTCCTATAGCTAACTTTCGACTAAAAGTTTTAAAAGTACTAATTTGGGAAAAGACCTTAGAGAAAATATATGAAGTGCTTCATGCAATGATCAAAAAGGAAAAAAAAAATTTCTCTCAGTGTCATTTCTACACCACAGAATCATATGGAATGTTAGAGCTGAAAGGAACTCACCCAAATTGTCCCTCATCAATTCTTTTTCTCTTTGCCTTCTCAGCTAGGAGGTGTTTGGCCTCTGTGTTTCTGTGAGTGTGTGTGTGTGTGTGTGTGTATGCATAGCGTGTAATCTGTATCTCACAGGTCCATCTCAGCAACCCCCTTAAAACCCACCCAGGCACAAATGTGTTCTATTCTGTTGCAGGAAAGCCTATCAGTGGCCTCTCTTCTCCCCGCTCCACTGCTGCCATCAGCTCCTTAGCAAGTCTCCTTCCTTCCAACTTCCCCTCCCTCTGTGTGGCCCACACTGTCATCAATGTTCTACCTGCAACAGAAATATGGTCATGTATTAAAAGTCTTCAGAATATAACTCTTGTGAGATTGTGCTCAGTCATGTCCAACTGTTTGTGACCCCATGGACTGCAGCCTGCCAGGCTCCTCTGTCCATGGAACTTTCCAGGCAAGAAAACCAGAGAGGGTTGCTATTTCCTACTCCAGGGGATCTTCCCAATCCATGGATCAAACCTACATCTCTTGCAACTCCTGCACTGGCAGGCAGATTCACCACCACTGTGCTACTTACTTGCTTCTAAATCTTAGATCATATCCCTTTTTAAAGAAAAAATAATGTTCTTGCATTTCTAGTGTTGTCTCAGATTGTCCTGCATCATTCTTGCTATTCTTATTTTGTATTTAAATATATTTAAACACAAAATTATGTGTAAGCACACTATTCTTTTACTCTTATTTAGCTGTAAAGCAAATCTAGCTTCATAATAATAATAATACATAACAATACAAATAAAGCTATAAAACCAACATGACACTAAAATTATGTATTTAATGTTAATGGTGCTGTTTCATTCCAACTGACTGATAATGGGGAGGACAACATGGTCTAGGGTTCAATTCTATATAATGTTTAACATTTTAAAAACAATATTAACATTAAGAATTCTAGTTTGATATTAATGGTTATTAATGAGTACTAATGGGCTTCCCTGGTGGCTCAAATGTTGAAGAATCTGCCTGCAATGCAGGAGACCAAGTTTGATCCCTGGGTTGGGAAGATCCCCTGGAGAAGGGAAAGGCTACGCAGTTCAGTATTCTTACCTGGAGAATTCCACAGCGGGCTATAGTCTACGGGGTTGCAAAGAGTTGAACATGACTGAGCAAAGAGAAAAAAAAAAGTAATAAGTATCTTAATAATTTTTTATTAGTTCAGGATAATCTTCAGTTCAGTCGCTCAGTCCTGTCCAACTCTCTGTGACCCCATGAATCGCAGCATACCAGGCCTCCCTGTCCATCACCATCTCCTGGAGTTCACTCAAACTCAAGTCCATTGAGTGGGTGATGCCATCCAGCCATCTCATCCTCTGTCATCCCTTTTTCCTCCTGCCCGCAATCCCTCCCAGCATCAGGGTCTTTTCCAATGAGTCAACTCTTAACATGAGGTGGCCAAAATACTGGAGTTTCAGCTTTAGCATCATTCCTTTCAAAGAATACCCAGGGCTGATCTCCTTTAGGATGGACTGGTTGGATCTCGTTGCAGTCCAAGGGACTCTCAAGAGTCTTCTCCAACACAACCGTTCAAAAGCATCAATTCTTCGGCACTCAGCTTTCTTCACAGTCCAACTCTCACATCCATACATGACCACTGGAAAAACCATAGCCTTGACTAGACAGACCTTTGTTGGCAAAGTAATGTCTCTGCTTTTCAATATGTGCTATCTAGGTTGGTCATAACTTTTCTTCCAAGGAGTAAGCATTTTAGAGTTAATCAAAAATGCCAGTAAGCTATCTTCAAAAGTCACTGTGATTAAATGCTTGGATAAATTAGTCTCATTGTCTTGTTCACTTAAAAATACAATAGCCACTGTTCTATTACTTAAGCATATGTTTTATTTCTAGTACAAATAATTCTGCAAGGAAAACAGGAAAATTCTTCAATCGTTACTCCAACACTTACTGCAAATAAACTGTGATGATACTGTTAATAACAGAACAGGCTGTGCAAAGAACTTCATTCACAGTGTGACTATGGTTTTGACAAGCAGAGTCCACATTCTTTGGACATCACCAAGATAATACTCCCTTGTTCACTCCAATGACTTGGTCTCCACACACCTCTTCTCCACTCAGACTCCCTTGAAATTTTTCATGACCTCGTTGTGACGTTCTTGGCATGAACACTGTTCTCAACACAAAAGGTTGGCGGCACAAATCTTAGCGAATGTGATTTGAGTCAGATTCATCCAAGTTAGTTCTCCAGATCACCCAGAATATACTTGTGGATATTTAATGTTTAAATATCATCAATATTAAATGCCAGAAAGTGCTCACAGATTTCTGAGAATAGGTCCACAGGCCTCCAGTATTTGGTAAAGCTCAGTTTGAGAAACACAGATTTACAGGATTAATTGCTGACCGTTAAGTGTGGCACACCATGTTGTTGCTCCATCGTTTAGTCATGTCCAACTCTTTGCGACTCCATGGACTGCAGCATGCCAGGCTTCCCTGGCCTTCACCATCTCCCGGCATGTACACATGACCCATCACAATTCAGGATGGATTACCCATTACTATTCTCATCTCCTCCATCTTCTTGAGTGCTCTGCATCTCCTAACACATGGCCTTTTTCAACGGCCACCAAATACCAGTTCCTTTGTAGCTGCTCTTCATTTAAATATTCAGCACCTCCTTTGCCCAAACACATCCATGGGCCAATGCCCCAAGCTCAGTGATGCTTTTCAGTCTCTCTCCACCAAACTGATTATGCCACCCTGGCATCCAAATTGCCGTCTGAGCATCCAGCACACTGTACTCTGCCAATCTTGTCACCAGTCTTGCCTCTCTCTAGAATGCACCCGTTTCAAAGAAGAGGCTGGATCTGGCTCAGGTTTTGTTCTCACGGTGCTTGGGACAGTCCCTAGACGTGGTAGAAAATATAAAAGTAAGATTAATGAAAAATGAATGCGTCCATGAAAGGGCTAGAATGGAAGTACACAAATGGAAGATTGAGATCCAGATTACATTTCTTAGTTGTTAGGACATTAAGTAAGTTCCTCAGCATATGTGAACATCAGAAATAAGAATGGAAATACCAGGCTTACCTCTGTCACAGTGTTGTTGCGAGATGCAAAATCAACCTGAAATACTGCACATGAAAGCATTTTTAAAACTAACTTCCTTTTTTTTTAACTTTTTATTTTGTATTGGGATATAGCCAATTAACAATGTTGTGATAGTCTCAGGTGAACAGCAAAGGGACTCAGTCATACATACACAGGTATCCATTCTCCCCCAAATGCCCTCCAATCCAGGCTGCCACATAGCATTGAACAGAGTTCCATGTGGTATACAGCCGGTCCTTGTTGGTTATTCATCTTTAATAGAGTAGTGTGTACATGACCATCCCAAACTCCCTAACTGCCCCTTCCCCCAGCAACCATAAATTTGTAAAACTAACTTTAAAATGCTAAAAAAAAAAAGAGAGAGAGAGAGAGAGGGGAGGGAAAAAAGGCAATTTTTAACTCTTTTTTCAGATTGAATCAGATAATTTTCTAGCCAAAAGTACTAATCCACCTGTAGCATTCTACCAGTGTACCTCTATATTAAGTTGTGCTCTGTGTATGGAACATATAATTTTAAATTTCAGTTGGTGTAATTTTGGGTAAGATACAAGAATACTCGTAGCTAGATGGTGCTGAGTACAAAAAGCATTCTGCCCACAATTAACAGAGGGAAGCCTATAGTGTCAGTTGAGAGATCAATTCATGAAAGAGGTTGTTGGACTCAGATGTGACTTTCAAATCTAGCACTGCAATGTTTTATCTGTACAGCTTTGGACACAATTCATTTCTCTGAGTCTCAGCTTTCCCATCTGTGTCAACCTCACCAAGCTGTTGGGACTGTTATACAAGACAACATACATTGTCTATTTCACTTAGATGATGTGTAAAATATGGGAGGATAACCTCGTCTAATTAACAGGGACCCATCTTCTAGAACAAGTACTTTGAAAAGTCAATGAGAGGGAGAAAAAGCCCCCAAGGGACAGAGCTTCTACAAGTGTGCTGTCAACTGAAAAAGTGTGCAACCTAAAAGTTGAGAATTGTATTTTATTTGACAGACGAAACTGAGGACTTGAGCCTGGGAGGTAACCTCTCAGATTGCTCTGAGAGACTGTTCCAAAGAAGTAAGGGAAGAGACAGGATACACAGGAGTTTTTGTAGCAAAGACTACATAGTTGAAACACAAAAAGATTATTGTTAATAAAGGAAGACCAGATATCTCAAGTTAAGGAAGTTAGCATTTTTCTATGCAAGGGAAGATGCAAAAGTCTGGGTTCATTAATATCATCCCTTTGATATGCACCTCATCTGTATGTGGCCTCTCCTGTGCCTTTTCACCCTGATTCTCCCTCAGGGTGCACCATAGAGGGTGGATGTGGGGGCGGGGGTGAGGGAGGTGTGAGGGGGGTACTGGGGGCTCTGACTGCTTGATGGAGAGCATCCTGTTTCCATTCTGAGTTTCCTCAAACAAATTACTGGAACTGTCCCTTCTCCCTTAGAGGCCCACCTGTCCCAGGAAGGTGTCAGGGGCTCCAGCATCTGCCCTCCAGTCCCCAGCTGGCCGTCTGAAAACAGCTTTGAGGATCAAAGAACCTCTGCAATGATACAAGACTTAGAGATCAAGGAGACTCACCTGTTCTTTCAAAGGATCTGAAAGAATGTCCTGTTGAAGGAGGCTCGGAGCCTGTCTGTGAATTTAACCCAAGGGAGTTTCAATTACAAGATGAATGATACAAACTGATGGTTTACGCACATGGCCAAGGAAATGGAAGGAAGAGACCAGGGCCTCCCAATGACCACAGCTCTTCACTGTGTGTCTGGGAGGCAGCCAAGAGGAGTTCCAGGCAGGCAGGGTGCAGTGCCAAGGTCATTGTGAGGTGTGACCACAACCGGGTGAAACTGTAGAAAGATTAGAGGAAGGTTGCAGACTAAGACGGGGAGGAGGGCAAAAGGGAGAGAGCAAAGGCAGAAAAGACAGCAAGATCCTTTAGGGATAGAGAACAATGCTTTATAAATCATTACAAATTGCATGTCTTAAAATAAATAAATAAACTGCATGTCTTAAAGGCCTCCATCCTGTCATCTCTCAGAAGGCAAGCCCAGCTCTGGGAAAACTGCTGACAACTTTCAGGGAAATAAACCCATCTCTTTGCATGGCATGAATATATCCTTTAAAATGGGGCAGGGGGAATCTCATACCTCCTTATTCCTGAGGGGCACCAGGCTCAATTGCTTTGCAAAGCCCTATTGCTGGCTGCTATTGTCACAAATTTTGTGATTTCCTCTTCTCAGACGACCGTGCTTAGATGGCAGTGGAAACAGTGAGTTAACACAGTAAACTGTCTTTCTGTGAGTCAGACGAGGGGTATTTATTTTGTTTTGACCCACATGTATTTGCAGTCACATCATGCCAGTTATGGCTTGGCTCTGTTACGCCTAGGATGGTTCCAAGCTCAGTCGAGCTTGTTTAAAGATAGCCCCAGCAGTCTCTCCCACAGGCCTAGGATGAGGTGACTGCATGAGCATCAGGGCCCCAGACTTGTGCTTCAGTTCCCTAAAAGTTAAGGTGTTGTCCTTGCCTCACATCCCATGTGGGCGGCTGCAGTGCCGGGCCACAGAGCTATTCTCCCAGCAGGAAGATGGAGGGAAGGGAGAAGCTCAGGCATGTACCTTTCATAGAGTGATCCTTCTCACAGGCCTGCAAGTGGGACACCTCAGAAATGTGCCTTAGTGCACCTCTGGCCATGTGGAATAACTCCAGGCTCTGTCCCTGGGAAAGAAGAAAAGCACGGATGCAGGGTGGACCCCTTCCCCTCTTGCCCTCCTTCTAGAGATTTTAGGTGATTTCCAGTGAGCTACAATTTCCACTTTGGCTGCAGAAATTTTAATGCATTCACTGGATAAAAAACTCAAGTAAATCACTGAGCCTATTGACATGAAGAACTTCATCTTTTCTAAATCCAATCAGATCTGGCTGGGTTGTTTAGCGCTAGTACTGTCCAGGAAAATAGGGAGAAAAGCCACACTCCATTTCCCTCTGAAGCAAGTCTGAGTTGGCCTGCCTTCCAGTACTCCCTTAAACAAGTCATGCTTGGGGTCCTTTCCCTGGTTTCCGGCAGTTTCCTTTTCTTTTTTAAAGATTTAAATGTACACTATTTTCGCCCCTGGTATTCACAATACTCGTCCTTTGGGCCAGTCTTCAAGTGGAAAGTAAAGCACCTTGTAACAGCCAAAGCATTACAGATCAGTGACCTTGATTCTTTTCACTATAACTAGAATGTTTTCCAAGGCTAAAATGTTGTTCATAGTTACACTGTATCCAGGATGGGTATACCCAGTGTAATGAACCGATAGATACAAATATTCTTATCTCTTTTAGGTGAATGTGTGTTGTTCAATAAGACATTTAACATACATTTTGTAAAATCAATTGTGAGTTATCTATTTAAATTATAGGTAATTCTCACTTTATTACATTTTAGAAAATATTTAGGATTTTCTCTACATAGTTTGCATATCCCTGGTGGCTCAGATGGTAAAGAATCTGCCTGCCATGCAGGAGACCCAAGTTTGATCCCAGGGTCAGGAAGATCTGCTGGAGAAGGGAATGGCCATCCATTCCAGTATTCTTGCCTGGAGAATCCCATGGACAGAGGAACCTGACAAGCTACAGTCCATGGGGTCACAAAGAATTACACACAACTGAGCAACAGCCAAATATATATATATATATATATATATATATATATATATATATATATAGTTTACAAAACAGAAACAGAACTAGTCACTGAAATAATTCATTTTTAGCTGCAAATATCTTATTGCTTCATTATTTTAAGCTTCCATTTCTGTTCATCCCCAAAGCAAAAGAAGCTGTTATGTGCTCCTCAAGCAAGGAAGAGTCAGGTGCAGGGCAGAGTCACCTCCATATTCTTCTTGTGGGGAAGACACTGTTCATTCTCTTAAAAGGGCGGACTCAAGCAACAGAAACACAGAAACATAGACATCTACTAGATTCTAAAAAAGTAATGCAATCATTGATTCATCTACCTGATGCCATGGGGCTTTGGCAATCTACAGACAAATTCATTTCTTTTAGGCCAAATAAACTTACTCTTGGATTTTCCAAAAGCAGTGACCCATTCCCAACATGATCAGTTTCTTGTTTCCCTCTCCCAATTCAGCAGATGTGTTTGCCACTTCCCCACAATACACTGAAGACATGGATCAGAAACATCCCAAGGGAGTGTGCAGGACTGGTTTCCAGGATTCTTTCATGGTGAGGGAAAATGGTTTTAGCCTATTGAAGGTCAAATATTTGAAAATAAAAAAGCACATGTGTACCTACTCCAAACTGGAACCCTCACTCCACTTCTGACTCCTTATGGCCAACCTGTGGGAGAAAGGCTCAGAATATCCAGGAAAAGTTCTGCACAAAAGGTGAAAAAGAACATGGAAAAGAATAGCTGCTGTGCTGCTTAAATGCTAGCGTTCTTCCTGTGGGATATTTTTCCCACAAACACCAAGATGAAGAATGACTAATCTCTAACAATTTGGTTGGGAAAGTTATCCTGGTCAACTCTCTTTTCACATATCTGAGACTAAGAGAAGCTTTCTGGCCAAACCACCCTGTGCACCTCTGGTCCAATAGACAGTATGCATACATGTGGCCAGGCTGATCCCTTCACAGGCTGGTGCTGATCTGATTTCATATCCTTCGGATGTGTCTCTATGTTAGCTATTTAGACATTTGATAAATCACCGGGAGAAGTATTTTGAGTCATCACCATCCCAGTAGAGTTCTCCAAGTACAGGGTATTCATTAGTCAGCAACATGATCTCACCCACACTCTTGTAATGAATAGCTCTTATCTTTCCCAAGAAAAACAATGGGTGTATGGTCGTTCCAATAGGTATGTGTTTAGACCCACAGTGTAGAAATCAGCCCGTTTACAATGCAAAGCCCATTCTGAAGAATGAAGTATGAGCACTAATCCAAGAGAAGAGTCTCATCTAAGATTTAAGAACACTGATTTCATTTCTAAAAAATTTATCCAATTTTCAGTTCAAAAGCAATTCAGTTCATGAAGCATTTATATGTTTTTTTAAAAAATTCAGTAGAAGTTTAATTCACTGTTTTTAACTTGTTTTTCCCACTAAAGACAATTTTAGGTATATCTAATTCATTTTTTTCTCAAAAGAGAATGAAAGTAAACACCCAGTTTTAAGTCCTGATTCTTGGCAAAGCAGACTGGGTCCCTCTCTTGAAGGTGGGGCTTAACATTCCCAGACATCTTGCCTCTGCTGAGAAACACCCTGATACCCTCACTACTTAGATTCGAGGCTGCTGTGGGTCTGTGCTCCATCAGTCACCAGGAGTAGCCTTGAACCGTCTATTAGCAGCCTGCAGAGTCTCAGGTTGGCAGCAGGGCTGTAAGAGAACCTATGAGGTCAGTGCGACCCTTTGCTCTTCCTTCAGGGTGTGTCACTCTGCTCTGAGCAGCAGGAAGGGAAGGGGGCCTGGCTGGAGCTTTTATGACAATAAGTGGGGACTGTTCAGGATCCTGCTGCAGCTTTGCTCTCAAGTAAACACCCTCCCCCGTTGCCATGGCTTTCGCTCTCATCCACCAAACATCTTGCAAGGCAGAAGTGTGCTCCCCCAAAATGCAGGATGTAAAGAAAAAATTTTAAATTCATTCAAGAGGGAGGAGTTGCATTACCTAAGCCAATGTTTTAGATTATCTTGACGCCTTTGGAGACTATACTTGGGGTTAATCACCCTCCTTTCTGGTTTTACTTTGATTTCCAATGCAAACATGGTCTGTGATCTTAACCAAAGCCAGTGTAGAGACACACACACACACACACACATGCATGAGAAACAAGAGGGAAAAGGAATGTGATTCTTCACCCTGATAATACCAAAGACTTCCTTTATTCCACTTGGAGTTTTTCTCCTTTGGCTCTTGGCAAGGTTTTCTGTCCGCTAGAGCATTCCTTTACAGGCTCAGACAGTCAACATATGTATTAGATCAGGGGCTTGCTCAGGAAGCTGGATGGACAGACAGCTCCTTACTTGTGTCATTTCAGAAGACACATCACTCAGTCATGGATGCATTCAGAGGCTGTAAATGTCTGAAGTCCCAAGGGGTGCAAGAACAGTGATGGTCAATAAGACAGAGTTCTCACCTTAAAAAACTTTCAAACTAGTTGGAAAGACAAGCAGTATGATGATTGCTAAAAGAGGGGTATCCTCAAGTAGGTTGCCTGATGAATTACACCAGGAACCTTCTCCAGCTTGCCTGCAGATGAGCCTCTGTCTCCCCTTCTACTTAGTGTCCTCTATCTTCCCCAGGGAAATGGCTCCTATGCTCAGACCACTGGGTGTGGGAACTCAAGCTCTTTTTGCTTTCCTGCAAAGCTGCTCTCTCACTTGCCCGTGAAACAGGAGAGCAACGAGGGTGGTGGGCTATCCTAGAGCACACCCAGTGTGTCCTGCAGCACCCACCCCAGCACAGCTCTACCCAGGAGTAGGGAGGAAGCGACTCATGGGTCTGTGCTGGTGTCACACCCAGGGCTCAGCCTGGTGTCAGAAGTAGTGGGGTCTTCGATGAAACCATCAAGCTGATGAGGAGCTAATTACATAAGGAGAGAACAGGTCAAGTGAGACCACCAAAGGCTGGTGGGCTTGGAGAGGAGACAGGATGTGTGTGGCAGGGACTGGGAACTAGTTCAGTGGCCAGACTCACCTTGGGAAGGGAACAAAGAAAGACGAAGCCTCAGACAAGAGCAAAGGAAGAATGTGAATGGAGCCATAGGAAATATTGTTGAGTATTCCAATGAGGTGCCAGGCAAAGTCCCAGGCTCTGAGCTACAGAAGGGAAGAGGTAGGTAGATCCCTACATTCATGGAGCAGCCAGGGGGCATAAAAGCAGGCTGCAGAGCAACTAATAAGAAACTAATTCAGCTCACTATAGGCAATGGGCAAAAATTTTAAGTCGAGAGTGATTGAGAGCAGGCTGAGAGCTGAAGGACAGGAAGGAGTCAGCTACACAAAGGCGAGGAGAGGAACATTCCCGGTGCAGCTGACACCTAGAGCCAAGGGCACATCCAGAAAGACCAGGGGGAAGGAATGAATTGCAACATTACTGAGCACCTGTCCATATGGGGCAGCATGCACACACACTCTGCTATTAGTAATAGTAGTAATAATAGTAATAGTAGTATTAATAGTAATATTAGTACACTCTGCTAATAGTAATAGTAGTAATAATAGTAATAGTAGTATTAATAGTAATAGTAGTATTAGTACACTCTGCTAATAGTAATAGTAGTAATAATAGTAATAGTAGTATTATATCAGGTATTTACCCATTGAGTCTATCTATTAATTATTCACTGAATACAGCGTAACTACAAAAACTGATATGCATTATTAGTTAGAATGTGTCTGAATAATGATCATTTAGCTTATGACATTTATTCTTAAATATAAATGAGTTCATTATTATTATTTGGAGGGGCTTCATTATTTTAAAAAACAAACATTATGCTTATATTTCTCTATCTTGGGGACTTGCTAGGCAGTCCAGTGGTTAAAACTCTATGCTTCCAATGCCGGGAGAGTGAGTTCAATCCCTCGTCAGGGAACTAAGGTCCCATGTGCCACACAAAAAAATAATTTAAAAAAAATTCTCTCTCTTGGTCTTTCTTCCATCACTCTGTGCTTCCTGTCCCCACTCCTGTGGTCATGACTGGATAAATCCTGTTCTGCAGGAGATGAGAAGGCTTCCATGTGTCATCCATTGCTTAATTCTAATTTTGAAAACAGAAAGATAGCTACATGATGATGACTTGAACACAAGTTTCAATTTTTTTATACCTATGACTGCTCAACCCTGACAGTCTGATACCCATGACATCAGAAAAGGAGCCCAGCTGGGATTAATGAGCCATCTGGTCTACCCATCCATGTCTTTTTAAAATGGAAAATTGGAGGAGAAATCAGAATGAAAGTTCTCCAAAAAATTAGAGTCCTCTGTGTTGGCCTAATACAAGGCAGATGAGGGCGTGACCTAAGGGGTGTCCAGGCTGACAACTGGGTCATGCTAACTGGGACTGGGCTTTGACGTAAGTCAGTGAGGACCTGTGTCACCAGACTGAGCTTCATGGTTGGCTCAGCTCCTGGAGGCAGCCAGACATGAGGCTCTTCTTCTGTCAGCTCGGTGTGTGTCCCCAAGTTTACAGTCAGTTGAAAAACATGCCTTCTCCAGTAAACCCAGTTTTTCTTCCCTGGAAAATCCTGTGTGGATCCCCAGAATTGGGACCCAATGCTTATTGGCTAAAACACTGGCCACATTAGTGACACTCCTTTAATACAGAACAATGAATTGTGTATTAATTCATTGTATCCCTCCATGAAAGGAATCATTGCTCTCCAAAACTAAGAAAGTCTCCTCAGCATGAAAACTTTTCATGTAAACAAGAGAAAAACCTACTTCTATAAGAGAACTCCTTAGCCTCACAGGCTTCAGTCAAAGAGAAACTCAGTATACCTGGGTAAGAATCTAGAACAATTTAGGTCAGTAGATTAAACAGTTCTTAGAAATAGGACTATTTGCAAATTAGAAAGCCCTTGATGCAGGAGAGGTTATTTGCATGCTGTAGATCCAGACTTCAGTTCCCTACTGAAACTCTTCCCCACCTGAGGTATAACTTTGAGAACAACTTAGTCAACCTCTGTCTCAGTTTTCTCATTTATAAAATGGAAAGAATAGTAATTGCTTTCAGTGGTTGGTGCAGGGGGTTAATATGATATACCCAGAACAGCCCCTGACTGTTTTTAACCTTCAATTTGGACTAACCAGAAAACACTTGACAGTGAAGTGTGAACAACATATTTTTAAGATGTTTCACTTGTAAGAACTTGTCCTTGATTACTTCAAAGAGCAGAGGTAGACACTAATTCCGTTAGCTGAGGTCAGCGCTAAGCAGAACTAGAGGCTTCCTTCTTCTGGGGCCCGTCTGCCCGTCCCCTGCCTGTTGTCCCTTGCCTGGTGTCTCTTTGCAGGATTAGGCTACCAAGGCTTGAGTAGGGATTCTTGGTGCTGCTGTTTCCTTTGTCTATTGCTGTGCAACAAGACATCTCAAAAACAGCTTCTGGACTCACGGAGCTACAGCATAGGACCTGGCACAAAGCCATCTCTACTCCACGTGGGGCCCACCAGGGCCACTCAGCTGATGCTGAAGGACCCAAGTGGCTATGCTCACACACTGGACACTGCTTCTGGTCCCCAGGCTGCCTCCCCAGCCCTCAGTCCAGCACCTAAGGGGCAAAGACCCCTTGAGACCTAGACCCAAAGATGGATGAACTCAGTTTGGTCGCATGAGCCTGTCTTGCTGATGGACACAAGCAGGGGGTCAAGGGCCCAGAGGGTGCTGTGGACTTCTTCGGGGACAGTGTACTAAGCTGCAGGCTGGTGCCCTAGACTCAGAACCCCCCTGCCTCTCCTTAGGACTGGGAGGGACTGGACTCTGAGAGGTGCAGAGGAAGTGAACGCCGCCACATCTGTTCAGGGCATGGATGTGTGGGCGGGATGAAGGAACAGAGGACGCAACAGAGACTGAGGAGGTGGCTTCAGGGAGCACCGAGGAGAAAAGCCCGGAGAGTGGAGGCTGAGGAGAAGGAAGAAACTGTGTGAGCAAGAGGGAGTGACCACTGGCGGGCACAGAAAAGGGAGTGCTTTCTCCTGGCAGCAATGACAAGAAAGAAGTAGAGGGCAGTGTCCTTGGGCACAGGATTGGGGCAGGGGGCGTCCGCGTGTCATAACCGCCTCTATTAGAGCTTCTAACCTAGCCCGTGGAATACAATTCATTCCAAGAGGTATTATCTGGGAGGTGAGATTATGAGCATTCGTTCTGAATCTTTTCTTTAATTTTTAATCGGAGGATGATTGCTTTACAATATTGTGTTGGTTTTTGCCATACATCAACGTGAATCAGCCATAGGTGTACATATGTCCCCTCCCTCCTGAATGTCCCTCCTACCTCCCACTCTGACCCACCCCTCTAAGTTGTCACAGGGCGCTGGGTTGAGCTCCCTGCATCATACAGCAAATTCCCACTAGCTATCTATTTTACATACGGAAATGTTTACATTTCAATGCTACTCTCTCAGATGAGCCTTTTTTTTTAAAGGACCCCATAACACAAGCAAGTTCCCTCCTCTCGCAACTAAAATTAGAAATAGTTCAGGGTGTGACGGTACCTCTGGGTACCCCATACCATTGGAAATGAGGTGTGCAGGGTCTCTGGATGCAGAGTTCAGTAAGGAGTTTAACTTTTAAATGAGATTTTCTGGTCTCTGAAGTAGTGCACGCAGTGAAGTCCTTTGTGGATGAATTCAGGGGGAGGGATGACTGGGCTCTTTGAGGCACAGTTCTCAAAACTCCCGTAAACCTTGCATTAATCTGTTTTCCAGAGTGAAAGACACGCACTTCTGCACAGCCTTCCCTGAAGTGAGAAAAGGAGGCTGGAGCATTAGGGTGTTAAATCCAGGCTCATTGCCCTCATGGGCCATCCCAGGGTGAGGTTGTCTAATACCACTCCATGGAAGTCACACAATGTCCTTTCCCTGACCTTCTGCCCCTTCTAGTCCCCCACAGGCCCTGCTCCCTGTCCTCTGTCTGGCAGCCACCCCAGGAACTCACTGTCTCCCCCACAGTCCCACAGAGAGGACTATGGCTGCTCCGTCCAGGAACCTGGTGAGTGTGTGACCTCTGCTTAACCCTTCACCCCAGCCAGCCCTGATGGAGACACACTCACATGTACATGCACACATATATACACAAGGAAGTACGTGAGTGCACACCCTGTACACACAAACATACACACATCAACACACAGCATGAAGAAATACATGCATGACATGTGGAGACACACACACACTTGAACCCTGCTGCCTTTCTTCCCTGCAGACAACAACAGAGAGATGAGGCTTGCTCAAAATTACCCTGTTCCTGCCCTTCAGCCATGGTTGCTGATGCTACAGAACCAGGTGAAGGAGTCCAAACTGCCCACCAGTGGATGAGAGAGGTCAAGCGGTCCCTGGTCCCTGGGAAGATCATCCAAGCCCCCTGTTGCTCCTACCCAGCCCCACCACACTCAGCTGCCTGGACACCTTTCTCGATCAGATAGTCATGCCTGTTCCATTTCTGGAAAGGATGCTATGTCCTGGGCACCTTGCCAAGTATTCTACACACCTCACCTCAGTTTATTCTCACAGCAACCCAGGAGAGAAGCTGTCAACAGCATGTGACTCCAGCCTGCTCCTTCAACAGCACAAGCGGCCTTTGCCCCCTCAGAACCCTGGACACAAATAGCCCCAAAAGGAGGCCACATGGCACAGCTGTGCTCTAGCCCCGCTGCAGAGTACACCTCTGCACATGCAGCCGGGGCCATGGGCAGCTTGGTCACCCCACCTTCAGCAGCTCCTGCCCTCCCCAGGGTGTGCCTTCTTGGGCCCCACCCCATGACCAGAGCAGAAAAGGATGTTACCAGTGGCTGCTGCTTCCTACTTTCAGAAAAATTTCAAGAAAGTCTTCCCGTCAGGTCATGGGGACTACCTGAGATTCAATGGAGTCTCGTCTTATAGCCGCCCGCCACCCCCGTGCCTCGACCCCAGTCTGTTTCAGAGGATGTGTACCTCGGTGTTGTAACAAATTTTTGCCTCCAGGAAGCATTTCAGACAATAAATCTGAGTCCTGTCATTGAGATCTCCATGATCAAGTACAGGTATCTCCCTATTGTTGAAAGGGCGTTTTATACCACTTCGCTTTTATGCAAGACCTACCCTAGTACCTGTTTTCATAAAATGAAAAGAATCCAAAGAGAATTTTTGCTTTCAAGAACAAAGACAAAGTGAACATAGGAAACAGCATTCAGTTTCATTTGCTAAAATATTGCTAAAATGAATGCAAAGCATTCATTTGCTTTGCAGGAAATGTTACAAGACATAGCCAAACTCCTTCCCCAGAAACCGCTCAGCATCTCAATACCAAGCATCCACAGCTTTGAACGGTGCCCATTAGCATCGGTGCTTTATCTCAGCTGACCTTGTGCATCCAATAGCATGATGTGTCTAAGGTAATCACTCCGATTTATGAAGCTACTTCAGCTTATGAAAGGTCTCATAGGAGCGCTCCACTTGCAGGCAGCAGAGAGACCTGTACTGAGGTCTCCAGTGTGTTCCCTACTTTCTGAGCCTGAGGACCCAAAATATTCCCAGAGTCACTGAGGCTAGCACCCACAGGTGGCTATTCCCCTGGGTGTGCTCCATGGAGCAGACATCAGTGAGCCGTCAATGAGAATCTTATGTTTTCTTAACCTGAAAAGACGGAAATTTCTTAACACATTCCTGTTGTGAAATGAAGAGTGTCAGGCACCCTGAGTTATTATCACATTAGTCATTGCTGCCAAAATCTCTATTCAATATAAAGAATGACATTCAAAGTATTCCTTTTCCCTCTAAATATTAAACCTGAATATTTTTACTAAATGAATGTACCCTGCGGTACATAGTAAGAAGAAAAATATAATAGGAAATGAAGTCTCACTTACAATCCATCCTAACCCAATTCCTCAAAAAATTAAAATGGAATTACCATATGACTCAGCAATTCCACTTTCGGGTGTGTACACAAATGAACTGAAAACAGGGTTACAAAGAGATACTTGGACACTCATGTTTACAGCATTCAAAACAGCCAAAAGGTGGAAACTGTCCAAGTGTTCATTGACCAGATGAATGTATAAACAAAATGTGGTCTATCCACACAGTGGAATACCATTAAGTCTTTATTTTTTTTTTTCTTTTTTTTTTTATTCTTCCAATTTTATTTTATTTTTAAACTTTACATAATTGTATTAGTTTTGCCAAATATCAAAATGAATCCGCCACAGGTTTAAAAGGAAGGAATAACCCTCCTCTTTTCTCATTAGAAAAGACCCTGATGCTGGGAAAGATGGAGGGCAGGAGGAGAAGGGGCTGACAGAGGACGAGATGGTTGGATGGCATCACCAACTCGATGAACATGAGTTTGAGGAAGCTCGGGAGTTGGTGATGGACAGGGAAGCCTGGCATGCCGCAGTCCATGGGGTCTCAAAGAGTCGGACACAACTGAGTGACTGAACTGAGCTGAACTGAAGAGGAGGGAGGAACCAGGAGTTGGTGTTTACTGGAGATCGAGTTTCAGTTATGCAAGATAAAAAAGTGCTGGACAATGGTTGCACAATGACATATACTTAATGTCACTTAAAAATGACTAAGATGGTAAATTTCATGTTATGTGTACTTTACCACCATTAAAAAGACATTTCTCTACATCTGTGTCTCCATTCCTTCCCTGCAAATAACTTCATCAGTACGATTTTTCTTGATTCTAATATGCATTAATATACGATATTTATCTCTTTCTGAATTACTTCATTCTGTATAACAGACTCTAGTTTCATCTACTTCACTACCACTAACTCAAATTTGTTACCTTTTATGAATGAGTAATATTCCATGGTATATACATACCACACTTTCTTTATCCATTCATCTGTCAATGGACATCTAGGTTGCTTCCATGTCCTACAATGAACACTGGGGTGCATAGGTGGAGAGCGGACGTATGGACATGGCAGGGGAAGGAGAGGGTGGGACAAATTGAGAAAATAGCATTGACATAAATACTCAATCTTCTATAAAAGAGATTGTTAGTGGGAAGTTTCCTTATAACACAGGTAGCAGCCTGGTTCTCTATGATGATCTAGAGGGGTGGGATGGGGGTCAGGGGAGGGAGGCTTATGAGGGGAGGGGTAGATTATAACCATGCCTGCCTGATTTGCCTTGTTGTACAGCAGAAACCAATACAAGATTGTAAAGCAATTTTCCTCCAATTAAAAAATAAATTTTAAAAAAGATATTTCTCCAGGTAAGGAAAAAAATCCATCATAACCAATACATCAGGTGTAATTTACTGGCTGATTGTACTGAATGCATCTTTCTCTTTGCAAGTTTTGCCCACACACGAAACGTCTTCAGGGAGAATGGCAATAATTAGCCCCAGGATCAAAAGAGACAGTATGAGACTAAGTTCTGGAATTTCCAGTTTAACTACCAGCCCATGTATTCTCAGATCAGATCAGATCAGATCAGTCGCTCAGTTGTGTCCGACTCTTTGCAACCCCATGAATTGCAGCACGCCAGGCCTCCCTGTCCATCACCAACTCCCGGAGTTCACTGAGACTGACGTCCATTGAGTCAGTGATGCCATCCAGCCATCTCATCCTCTGTCGTCCCCTTCTCCTCCTGCCCCCAATCCCTCCCAGCATCAGAGTCTTTTCCAATGAGTCAACTCTTCACATGAGGTGGCCAAAGTACTGGAGTTTCAGCTTTAGCATCATTCCTTCCAAAGAAATCCCAGGGCTGATCTCCTTCTCAAACAGCACGCAATTCAGAATGCAGCCAGAGATAAATAAATGAACTATGAGGTAGAAATCATAAATACCAACCCAACTCAACAGCATGACTCACAATAGCCCAAAAATGGAAATAAATGAAGTGTCCATCAACAGGTGAATGGGTAAGCAAAATGCAGTATAGCCATACAATGGAATTGTTGCTGTTGTTGAGTCACCTGTTCCACTCTTTGCAGCCCCATGAACCATAGTTCGCCAGTCTCTTCTGTCCATGCGATTTTCCAGGCAGGAATGCTAGAGTGGGTTGCCATTTCCTTCCCCAGGGGATTGTACCCACCCAGGGATTGAACCCAAGTCTCCTGTGCATCTCCTGCTTGGCAAGCAGATTCTTTACCACTGAGCCACCTGGGAAGCCCACAGTGGAGTACTAGTCAGCAATAAAAATCAATGACTTAAAAAACAACAGGAAAGCATTTATAAATGCTGCAGCATGGATGAATCTTGAAAATCTTATGCTGAGAAAAAGAAGCCAAACACAGAATGATTCTGGTTATATCAAATGTATGCAAAAGGCAAATCCCTAGAGACAGAAAGCAAATGAGTGTCTCCCTGGGGCTAGAGGAGAGGAAAAGCAGAAATTACCTGCCACAGGGCATGAGGTATCTTTCTGGGGTGATAGAAGACTGTACAACTGGGTTGTGGTAATGTTTGAATAACTGTAAAATTATTAAAGATCATTGAATGGGCCATGTAAAATGGGCAAATTTTATCATATATAAATTAGACCTCAATAAATCTGTTTCTTAAACTTTTAAAAATACACATCAACAGAGGCCCAGCCAATGAGTACCATCTCTCAGGGTGAGAACACCAGACAGACTTTTAAATTAGACCAAAAAATATGCACTCTGCTGCCTGCCTGTTTGCTGTCTAATACCATGGGTACCTCAGTAGTCATCCACCCTGGATACCAGAACTTCAGGCTCCTCTCTGAGAGTTCAAGCCTGAGTGCCATGAAGTCCTGCTGGTGAAAAATGGCTCAAGACATCAGGCATCTCCTAGGCAGTCTACAGGACATATCAACAGTCCTTACACTGGATTCTGCTTTTTGAGGGCAGTATACCTGGGTCATGTTGCCAGATCACCATGATACCCCGAGAAATAAATTCATCCAAATAATATGTAATATTATTGCCCTGGCTTCCATGGGGGTGATCATATACAAATCATTCATTTTTAAGATTTATCCATTTTTCTAAGATTAAGTATTTCTATGTCTTTTGCCAAGTCAAAATTGAAGAAATTGTTACCCAAGTTGCCTTAAGTATATGCCAACTAGAATTAACATTTCCCTCTGGGCATGAAGTTATATTCTTTAGCTGTTAGATATGAGAAATGGTAGATTCATTCATCAGAATAAAGACCAATGAATTTCTCTCCTTGCCAGAACATTCAAAACTGATTCTAATCAGGCCACCAAAGAAATAAAAATGAATTCCTCTCTACTCCCTGTAATAGGATTTGTTTTATTTTTATTGTTCAAGTTTATAAAAATCTTACTTTCAGTTCAGTTCTGTCGCTCAGTTGTGTCCAACTCCTTGCGACCCCACGAATCGCAGCACGCCAGGCCTCCCTGTCCATCACAAACTCCCGGAGTTTACTCAAACTTATGTCCATCGAGTCGGTGATGCCACCCAGCCATCTCATCCTCTGTCATCCCTTTTTCCTTCTGCCACCAATCCCTCCCAGCATCAGAGTCTTTTCCAATGAGTCAACTCTTCGCATGAGGTGGCCAAAGTACTGGAGTTTCAGCTTTAGCATCAGTCCTTCCAAAGAAATCCCAGGACTGATCTCCTTCAGAATGGACTGGTTGGATCTCCTTGAAGTCCAAGGGACTCTCAAGAGTCTTCTCCAACACCACAGTTCAAAAGCATCAATTCTTCAGCTTTATAAGATGCCAGATTCTTTGGGGGTATTTGAATCATGCATCTCTGTCCCAATTACTGAGGGCTATTACCCATCACCAGGCATTTATGATGTAAACGCTATCACAGAGGGCCATAAAAGTGGTTAGGTTTGGAAACTTGGAATGAAGTAGGAGCAAGACATGTGGGAGAAGGTGCATTCTGAGAAGTCTCCATCTCCACGTCTGGACTGAGGGGAGAAGCCCTGCCTGATTACAGAAGTTTCTAATTCATGAAAGGAATGAAAGTCATTTTGCCATGAGGCGTTTCTCTTTAGAAGGAGTAAAGGAAGAACAGAATAAATGCACCTCTTTGTCAAGACAAATCTTCTCTGCACATCGGCTAGGGTCCTGCCAGAGCCCTGATGGCGGACAGGGTGTGGCTCCAGATGGTCCTCCTAGGACCCCAAACCATCATCCCCAACTGTCATCTACCCCCAATTGTCATCCCCAACCACGGCAAGTTGGCAGGGCAGCTGGCTTGCATCAGTTGTGTTGTTGGGCTTCAGCATGAAATTTTATTTGAAGAAATGGTCTGGTCATTAAAACAGAAAAACTACTATTATAAAACATTTACAATCCAACTAGGAAAGTGTGACGTGTAGAAGGTAGGTCACTGTGCCCTTCCCTCAGTCCACCGTGACCAAGCAGCCAACATCTCAAACCAAGACAGAACTCAAAACCATCTCCTGACCTCCTGTGGGAGAAAGCTGCCAGCAGAGGGGCACTCAGTCAGATGGTGACCAAGGCTGTACCGAGGAGTCTGGCCAGTCTCTGACCAGACAAATAACAGTGAAAGGTATCCTCTGTTAAGTATCAAGTGAGTGTATAGAACATGTGGAAAGAGAGAGAAAGGAGACAAGTGAGAGGAGCTGAGAGGTTCCACAGCATCCTGCCTCCATGAAGGGTATCCGAGGACATGCTACATCTGGGGCTCTCCAACAGTCAAACTTCCAGGAAGAATTGTTTTATCAGCTGTCTCCCCCAGGCCAGCACTCCTGTCTTCCCCATCATCCAGTATGCATGTCCACCATTCTTCCAGGAGCATTCCTGCCCAGTGTTCCATGTTGACAGACCCCATCTTGTCTCAGCTTACTCACCCTTGCCTTCATTACACAGGGTCAACCACAAGCTTCTTGAAAACTTTCCTCCCTTGGATGTCCCTGAGAGCTTTCCTCCTCCCAGCGGTCTTTCTCAACACCCACTGCAGGATATTTGTCTAATTTCTTGGAACTGACTCAGTTGTTCACAACCCTTAAGTGATGGGATTCCCCAGAGCAAATTTCCCTTTGTACACATTCTCTAAGGGATCTCATTCACTCTTACTCCTATGACTTGAAATGCCATCAGCATTCTGACAACCTCAAATTTATGTCTTCCATCCAGACTTTGCCCCAAGCTTGACTCATACACTCAAACGGTGATTGGCCATTTGCCTCCAGGTACTTAATTCCCAGCCCCCAAAGCAGCCCTGTGTGTGGATTCTCTTACTGACTCTGGGCTGGACGAGAGAGTGGCTTTGGCCAACAGTGTATAGGAAGGAAGTTGCCAGCACTTGCCTTGGTGTTTTGAGCACCCTTGAGTTACCATGTGAGAAATCTAATTACCCTCCTGGAGAGACCACCTGGAGTAACCTGACACTTCATGGAAAAGGAGAGAGGCCCAGCCACCCTTGTGCCTCAGCTGAGCTCAGGATTCAGCCGTCCCCCAAAGACACCAGATATGTGACTAAAGCCATCTTGGACACCCATCCCCAGATGCCAGATGATGGGAGCCACAGGAGGGACCCCAATAAGACCAGCTACCAAGGAACCATTCAGCTCTTCTCAGTCAATCCACAGAACTGTTGCTGTTTTATGTCAATAGGTTTGGGGTGCTTTTTTCATGCAGCAATAAATAACCCAAAGGATATCCCTAGGTCTCTTGATTTTCCTCTCCAAACCTGTTCCAACCCTCTCATCCCTATCTCAGTCATGAAACTTCTGTCCTTCCAGGTGATCATACCTCAAACCTAGATTCCTCCCTCTCCTTCATCCAACATCTCCACCCCTACACAGACAGACCCCACGAGACATGTCTGCACTGCCACTGCCAGGACCAGAGGGCCGTCGCCTCCCCTGAAATAGGGTCTGCTATAAGGTCCATGAATCAAGGCAAATTGGAAGTGGTCAAATAGGAGATGACGAGAGTAAACATCAACATTTTAGGAATCAGTGAACTAAAATGGACTGGAATGAGTGAATTTAACTCCAATGACCATTATATCTACTACTGTGGGCAAGAATCCCTTAGAAGAAATGGAGTAGCCATCATAGTCAACAAGAGTCTGAAATGCAAAACTTGGATGCAGTCTCAAAGACAACAGAATGATCTCTGTTCGTTTCCAAGGCAAACCATTCAATATCACAGTAATGCAAGTTATGCCCCAACTAGCAATGCTGAAGAAGCTGAAGTTGAACTGTCCTATGAAGACCCACAAGACCTTCTAGAGCTAACACCCAAAAAAGATGTCCTTTTCATTATAGGGGACTGGAAGGCAAACATAGTAAGTTAAGAAACACCTGGAGTAACACGCACAATTGGCCTTTAAGTACAAAATGAAGCAGGGCAAAGGCTAATAGAGTTTTGCCAAGAGAACACAGTGGTCATAGCAAACACTTAGGAAACACTCTCTTCCAACAACACAAGAGAAGAATCTACATATGGAAATTACCAGTTGGTCAACACCAAAATCAGATTGATTATATTTTTCACAGCCAAAGATGGACAAGCTCTATACAGTCTATAAAAACAAGACCAGGAGCTGACTGTGGCTCAGATCATGAACTCCTTATTGTCATTTTCAGACTTAAACTGAAGAAAGTATGGAAAACCATTAGACCATTCAGGTATGATCTAAATCAAATCCCTTATGATTATACAGTGGAAGTGAGAAATAGATTTAAGGGACTAGATCTGATAGACAGAGTGCCTGATGAACTATGGATGGAGGTTCCTGACATTGTACAGGAGGCAGTGATCAAGACCAAGAAAAAGACAAAATGGTGTCTGAGGAGGCCTTACAAATAGCTGTGAATAAAAGAGAAGCAAAAGGCAAGGGAGAAAAGGAAAGATATGCCCATTTGAATGCAGAGTTCCAAAGACTAGCAAGGAGAGATAAGAAAGCCTTCCTCAGCGATCAGTGCAAAGACATAGAGGAAAACAATAGGATGGGAAAGACTAAAGATCTCTTCAAGAAAACTAGAGATACCAAGGGAACATTTCATGCAAAGATGGGAACAATAAAGGACATAAATGGTATGGACCTAACAGAAGCAGAGGATATTAAGAAGAGGTGGCAAGAATACACAGAACTATAAAAAAAAAAAAAAAAATCTTCATGACCCAGATAACCATGATGATGTGATCACTCACCTAAAGCCAGACATCCTGGAATGTGAAGTCAAGTGGGCCTTAGGAAGCATCACTACGAACAAAGCTAGTGGAGGTGATGGAATTCCAGTTGAGCTATTTCAAATACCAAAAGAAGATGCTGTGAAAGTGCTGCACTCAGCAGTATGCGAGCAAATTTGGAAAACTCAACAGTGGCCACAGCACTGGAAAAGGTCAGTTTTCATTCCAATCCCAAAGAAAGGCACTTCCAAAGGATGTTCAAACTACTGCACGATTGCACTCATCTCACACACTAGCAAGGTAATGCTTAAAATTCTCCAAGCCAAGCTTCAGCAATACATGAACTGTGAACTTCCAGATGTTCCAGCTGCTTTTAGAAAAGCCAGAGGAACCAAAGATCAAATTGCCAACATCCATTGGATCATCAAGAAAGCAAGAGAGTTCCAGAAAAACATCTACTTCTTCTTTATTGACTACTCCAAAGCCTTTGAGTGTGTGGACCACAACAAACTCTGGAAAATTCTGAAAGAGATAGGAATATAAGACCACCTGACTTGCCTCCTGAGAAATCTGTATGCAGGTCAAGAAGCAACAGTTAGAACTGGACATGGAACAACAGATTGGTTCCAAATCGGGAAAGGAGTATGTCAAGGCTATATATTGTCAACCTGCTTATTTAACTTCTATGCAGAGTACATCATGAGAAACGCTGGGCTGGATGAAGCACAAGCTAGAGTCAAGATTGCTGGGAGAAATATCAATAACCTCATATATGCAGATGACACCACCCTTATGGCAGAAAGCAAAGACTAAAGAGCCTCTTGATGAAAGTGAAAGAAGAGAGTGAAAAAAATTGGCTTAAAACTCAACATTCAGAAAACTAAGATCATGGCATCTGGTCCCATCACTTCAGGGCAAATAGATGGGGAAATAATGGAAATAACGAGAGACTTTATTTTGGGGGGCTCCAAAATCACTGCGGATGGTGACTGCAGCCAGGAAATTAAAAGACGCTTACTCCTTGGAAGAAAAGCTATGACCATCCTAGACAGAGTATTAAAAAGTAAAGATGTTACTTTGCCAACAAAGGTCCATCTAATCAAAGCTGTGGTTTTTCCAGTAGTCATGTATGGATGTGAGAGTTGGACTATAAAGAAAGCTGAGCGCCAAAGAATTTATGCTTTTGAACCGTGGTGTTGGAGAAGACTCTTAAGAGTCCCTTGGACTGCAAGGAGTTCCAACCAATCCATCCTAAAGGACATCAATCCTGATTATTCATTGGAAGGACTAATGTTGAAACTGAAACTCCAATACTTTGGCCACCTGATGCAAAGAACTGACTCATTGGAAAAGACCTTGATGCTGGGAAAGATTGAGGGCAGCAGGAGAAGGGGATGACAGAGTATGAGATGGTTGAATGGCGTTACCGACTCGATGGACATGAGTTTCAGCAAGTTTCGGGAGTCAGTGATGGACAGGGAGGCCTAGTGTGCTGCAATCCATGGGGTCGCAAAGAGTTAGACATGACTGAGTGACTGAACTGAACTGAAAAATCATAAAGCAGGATTTGGTCCCAGGTAACTGAGACCCATATGAAAGAAATGATTACACTAAGCTCGACACTTGCATCTTCTAATACATAGGAGAGGGCTAAATTTCTTAATGTGAAAGATCTGGTTTTCCATAGTGATCTGGTTCTTAATACTCAGATTACCCGACCCTTTCTGCAAACTTCCATATAGCCTGGCTCCTTCCCCACCTCACCTCCTCAGAAACAGTTCTCTCAGGGTCACCTCAGATGCTATCTCCTGGGCTTGAAGCCCTCATGATTTCCACCGAACAAACTTAACTCTAAACTTCTATTCTGTGTGTATTTTTTTCAGTTGACAATGAACACATAGGCCTGAGATTTTATTGGTGCATGTGGAGAGTGGATTGAAAACTAAGAAGCACTGGGCTTTCTGGGTAGACACCAGGTAAGGGCCTTGGCATTGACTTTTTTCATGTGGAAAAAGCATAATAAATCTTTAAGAAATAGAGGGTTGGGCCTTAAGAAATAGAGCCTGGTAGTCCAGTGGCTAAGACTTCCAATTCAGGGGGCCCGGGTTTGATCCTGGTCAGGGAACTAGATCCCACATCCCACAGCTAAAGATCCTGTATTCTTCAGCAAGGTTCAAGGATTCCAAGCACTACAGCTAAGACCCAGAACAGCCAAAAAAATAAATAGAAATAGAGGGCTGTCACCTAAACTTTAAGGATCTGCAGTGAAAAGAGACACATCCCCATATCCAAATATTTCAACAGCTGAAATTTGATTCTACATGTAAAACTCAAGGTCAAAGACAGAGAAAGAGCCAGCAGATAAGTCAGCTACTGTCTGCTATTTTCAAAAATTATAAGTTTAACCCCTCCAAGAAGTCGTAAAGACTCCTCACAAATACAAGCATCTGCTTCAGTCCAAGTAGCTGACAATTCACTCAAACACTGCAGGCTCAGTCCTCATCTCTAAAGGACAATGACGAGGGACTTCCCTGGCCTTCCGAGCTTCCACGGCAGCGGGCATGAGTTCAGTCCCTGGTCAGGGAACTAAGATCCTGCATGTCACACAGTATGCCCAAAAAAAGAAAACTAAAATAAAGGACAATGACAAAGTGTAAAAGGGGACTGTGGTGAAAATGCATCCATAAAGTAGATATTCTGTTTAATAAGACTTCCTTTTCCATGAAATAATGCTTTCATTGCATAAGACTTTTCTTAAAGAGCTCTTTGTGTTCACTTATTAAAAACTAGAGAGGAAAAGCAGGTCCATGAAATGTATCTGACTCATAAGTCCATGGATGTGGGATCTTGGGCATGAGCCTCCTCTAAATCTCCATGTTCTCAGCTCTGGTGAGGCCTGGAGGGGCTCTTGGAACAAGAACAAAATCACCCTCCTGTAGTTATCGCAATGACAAGATCAGATGACTAGGGGGAAGTGGCCATTTGAAAGACTTGAGTATGCATTTGAAACAGGGTCTCAGCTGAGGACACACTGAGATTTGTTCACTCTGGTGATGGAGGAGGTGGCGGACAGGTTTTGATGCGCATGATCTGGTTTATTGGTGGGTGAAGAAGAAAAGGGATTTCATGACAAGTACCTGTGGGACTTATCAGTGTTGTCACTTCAGACTCCTGAAACACTAACCATGACTATTAAACTTTACTGGTTTACTGGACTAAACATTAACCACATTACTTCTAAATACGAAGAGTCCAACAGCTACTGCACTCAATGTAGTGTGTCTGCTTTTCAAAGCTGGAACCTGTAAAACATTTATTTTTCTTTATGGGTCCAAATATCTGCTGTATGAAATCCCACATGACAAGGGGACAAGTGGTAAGAAGAAGCACCCCCACCCCAGCCCGTGCCAGCCAGAATTTCTCCACACTGGGCCGAGGCCTGCAGCGACCTTAGACCTGAATAGTTTGCTTAGGGATGCCAGGAGGCAGCAGCCGGGCTGGACTCTCGAGCACAAGGGCCAGAAACTCAGCAGCTCAACAGAGAACCACCTAGAGCAGTGCAGGAACGAGGTCCCTGTGAGGCCAGTAGAGTCCTGGAATTAGTGTCATGGTGACCTCTGTTGAACCAACATCTGATGGACATAAAAATACAGAAGTTGCATGGTATTTTTATTTTGTAAGCACAAAGAAAGCGGCTTTGGGAAAGAAAACACTTATTAACCTGGATCTGGGCCCCTCCAAGATCAATACATGCTACAATATTACCCAATTCCAGATGACCTGTCAGCCTGGCAGGCCTGTGTCATTGCCTCAGTGATAACATCGAGCAATAAAAAGAGGTCGCCATAACCCCGTCAGGAACACAACCCCTCAGCCCAGCACCCAGGCCCCCTCTCCTGCTCCTGAACCCAGGACAGGCCCGGTGGGCAGCTCACTACACCTCAGATACATCTGCTCTCCCAGACCTGCCCAGTCACCCCCAGCCTGGAACCCATGTGTCCAGAAGTATTTTGATTCTTTCAGTTCTCAATGGACTTCCCTTGTGGCTCAGATGGTAAAGTCTGCCTGCAATGCGAGAGACCCTGGTTTGATCCCTGGTCGGAAAGATCCCCTGAAGAAGGGAATGGCTAATGCTTGTTGTCAATATAAAATCATCATATGTCTATAAAAGCAAGTATGTTTATGTATAAACAAGATTTTGTTTACTGAGGGACTCCATGGCAATAGAAATATTTATGGTTCCATATCAGTGATGGTTCCCTGTTGCTCTGCTACAATTTCAGTCCTTATCTGTTCGTCCAGTTTATGGAGAAATAGTAATAGGAGACTCACTGTCCACTTCTCCGATGTCATCCTACCGTATGAGGGCAGGAGGAATAGACAATCATTACAGCACAGCTACGAAAACATGATGATACTTCATCTGGCTTGGCTGAGAATTTTGCTTTTTCACTATTGAACTATCTTTGGTTACTTGGATACATGGAGGGTTGGAAGAAGTAATTGATGGAAAAACAATCTCAACTGTCCCTCAAACAAAGCCTCCCATTCTGGCTGCTCTAAAAACTGGAAACCCAAGTAGGAGCGAATCAAGAATTTTATTTTTGACTAAACACAGGCATCAGCCTCAAATGGAAACTGACCAGGATCTTACAAAGATCGTGCGTGATCCTAAGCCAGATTTCGAGGCAAATGAGTTCCAGAAAGAATCTTGAGGCCAGAAAGCATCCCAAGGGGTCCTCTGCATTTCTAGGTAAAGGTTAAGGATTTCTTTCAAATGAGATCAGTTCTCCAAGAGATTAGTCCAGGGCTAGAGCTGCTAGTAAATAAGTATTTCTAAGATTTCCTTGTAATATCTTTCATTGTGAAACAAAGTAGTTCAGCCTGCAATTGTTGATGTTTTATTCACATACACAAAATGCTTTACTATTACTGGTACCCTCATTCTGCCCACAAATAAATAGTTTTATTTGCTATGTTGGATAAATTACTGATTGTTAATTAATAAGATCTCCCCTAGAGCTTCAGTGGGCTTCCCTAGTGGCTTGGACAGTAAAAAATCTGCCTGCTAATGCAGGAGACCAAGGTTCGATTCCTGGGTTGGAAAGATCCCCTGGAGGAGGGCGTGGCAACCCACTCCAGTATTTTTGACTGGAGAATCCCATGGATAGAGGAGGCTGGTGGGCTACAGTCCATGGGGTCGCAAAGAGTCAGACACAACTGAGAGACTAATACTAACTAACTAGAGCTTCAGTAAAGCCTGGAGGAATCTTAGGGTAGTAAATACTTCGGGTATAAAAGAGGCTGAACTATTCTTCATAAAAGGAAAGACATGGTGAAGACAGGAGCTCATCTTGGTCTCTACCCTTGACCCCAGGAATTAATCAGAGCTTGCTCCTGTCCTCAGCAGCCCTGTGACAAGCTGCCTCTGCCTGCCACGTTTCCCCTCACTCCTCCCCAGTCACCCTCTCACCAGTACAGATGTCATTCTCCCATGAAGTGACCCCCCATCTCCTTCCCCAGTTCTCTGTCTGTTCAGCTCTTGCAGGGACAGAAAACTCAATTCTCAGATTTCCAATGATAGGCTAATTTGATGCAGTTTTACTTTTTTTTTTTTTTTTTTGCTGCTGCCTTGTGCACATAGAGTTCCAGCTTTAGGCTGTTCCATTGTCCCCTAAACCTGCAAACATAGCTTCCTATAGTTCTCCCTGTAGAATCACACAAGACATGGCCCACAGCCTTGGTCCACTCTGAGTGTCCCAAACTGATTCACCCACACAGCAGCTCTGTAATGAACTCCCCGAGAGACTCTCTAGGTATGATCATAGGTTGTGGGATACCATTTTGTAGGAAGTATTTTACGTATAAAACCAAATGTGCTTTAATTTTAGAATTTTTATGAAAATTTTTATATTGAAAAAATATAGATCCAGCTATGTGTCCTGACTTAGCAGAAGTTGCAGTATTGTGTTGAAGGTATACAGCTCTTTGGAGGTGGTGTTATCATCATGGGTGTGGTAGGTTTTCCTTCCTCCATCATGAGCCACCAATGGCTGACGTGCTTTTCTAATCATCTCTCTCTTCCATGTGAGGCCGTGATAACGCAGGGTGTCATCAAACCCCTTTTCTCTGCACATGACTTGACTCTAACAACCAGACTCCTTAGCAGCTAGACGGACCATAGGGTGCTTCCAGCAAATGGAACATGGACAGAAGCAAGTGCATCACCCTGAAGCTGAAACTTCCCCCAAGGACTTCTGCTTTCATCTGCTTCCTGGACTCAGAGATTCTTATGGAAAACTCCAAGACCCTCAAAAATGACAGAGGCATATGATATAAGAAGTATGACCTCAGCCTCAGTCTTCAGCCACCCCTCAGGGGACATGAGCAAGAAATCTCCTTTTATATCAGGACACTACTGAGGTTGGGGTTTGGGGTGAAAGCCAACCACACTGATTAATATACAATGCCATCTGCTTTGCACCTGGTAGCCCCTCAAAACACCCACACTGAGTGAATGAATGAAGTCACCAAGTGAGCTGAAAACTGAATGACTCTGTGCCATACATATGGGTCTGTTTGAGAAAACCACATAAATTAAGTTTCAAATATCAAGCCCAGTTCTTTGGCCATCAAGGGATCCCGTGGCGTTGCCAGTCAGACCAGCTTCCACCAATCCCCATGACAGAGTTCTAGAGGAGGGGCTTAGTCTTAAGCACACAGGACTTAAGGGGGCCTCGAAGTCATCCAGCCTGAGGCTCACTCCCCCAGACAGTCAAGAAGACACACCCTAATGAGGGCACAGATGCACTTGCTGTCTGATGAAGGCCAGCCTCCAAGGTCCTCCAAGGCAGCTCTAAGTCCAAGCAGGGGCTCTTCATGGAGCCTTGCTCAGCCAAGGTGTGGACCTCAGCTTGCCCTAGTTGGCAAAACTCCACCTACTACAGACTCATGCTGTCCTCACCTCACCTCCAACTCAGCCAGCCTAACCTTTGGATGGTAAACTTAGGGAGAGTTTACACATACAGCTTGGCAGAGATAAGGGACAAAGAAGCAGCAACCCCAGCCAATCCCTTGTGACTGGCATTGTAGGAAGCGATTCCCAGGATAGCTTTGAAACTGAACTCAGTCACTGCAGGGAATGGTTGAGTGTCCATGCATGTGAGCTGTTGGGAGTCCAGAGGTCAGATTTTATTTTATTCTTTAATTTATTTATTTTTAATTGAAGGATAATTGCTTTACATTTGTGTTGGTTTCTGCCATACATCAACATGAATCAGCCATAGGTATACATATGTCCCCTCCCTCTTGAATCCCCTCCCACCTCCCACCCCACCCCACCCCACCCCTCTAGGTTGTCACAGAGCACCGGTTTGAGCTCTCTGAGTCATGTAGTCACTTCCCACTGGCTATCTGTTTTACAGATGGTAGTGTATATTTTTCCATGCTACTCTCTCCATTCGTCCCGTGCTCTCCTTCCCTTCCCTGTGCCCGCAAGTCTGCTCTCTCTGTCTGCATCTCCATTGCTGCCCTGCAAGTAGGCTCATCAGTACCATCTTTCTCAATTCCATATAAACACGTTAACTTACAATATTTGTTTTTCTCTTTCCGACTTACTTCACTCTGTATAATAGGCTCTAAGTTCATCCGCTTCATCAGAACTGACTCAAATGCACTTCAGGGGTCATCTTTCAGCTGAGAGGGGAAGCTCATAAACAGACCACTGGGTCACAGTGCAACCGAGCACTACTTGGCATGTGCGCCTGCGCGATCAGACCATAGAGGAGAGAGCGCACCTAAGTCTGCCTGCAAGTGATGGGGAGGCTGCATCACACTGAAACTCACTGTTCTGGTACATGCCTCTGGCTCCTGCCTGAGGCTCTCCAAGAAAGGCTCAGCCCTTGCTGGGACAAACCAGAGCTTGGAAGCTGTCTGTCTGCCTGCCTGGAGAACAGAGCTCAGCCAGTGATCGGAGTAGGGGGGAGGTCAAAAGGTAAACACCCCACTCTCCAGCTCCCTTGTCTCCCAGAGGGGACACTAGCCTGAGGTTCCCCAGGGCTGAGCCCCAAGTGTCCACACTGGTGATGACTCCCTCCCACTCCTGCCAGGATTTCCAGAGACAACCTCCAAAAGGAAAACCTGCACTCAGTCCTGGCCTCAAGAACTCAAATTGTCCAGGAAGTAACTCCCAGTAGAAGAGCCGGAGTATAAGACGTGGCATGTGGCACTGGCACATAACCCCCTGGTGTGAACAACATCCCAGCCTTGAGAACTAGCTCCACCCTTCTCCGCAGCCAGGCTGTGAGGTAGAAGTAAGCGAAGGGATTGTCCCAAGACACTGGTGACGTGTCTACTCAAAGACACGTGCAAGGAGGGGTGTGACAGCCTTGCATGGTTATTCATTGTTGTCCCAACTGAAAGGAGCCCAGGTGTCTGCTGGCAGGGAAACCACAGTGTGTCTACACGATGGAATCTAACTCAGCAATAATAGGGAACCTACTATTGATACATCCGAGGAAATCTTGAAAACACCCCAAACAAAAGAAGCCTTGCACAGAAGCATACATACTCCGTAGAGGCCATTCTAAGAAGCTCTAGAAGAAGCAATGCTAAATCTGGGGGGTGTAAAAGGCTGACAGTGGCTGCCACTAGGGTGAGGGGCATAGATTTACTGAAAGGTGTGAAAGAACTTTCTGGGGTAAGTGGAATGTTCCATATATTGATAGAGTTTGGATTACACAGTGCATGCTAAGTTGCTTCAGTTGTGTCCAACTCTGTGACACTATGCACTGTAGCCCACCAGGCTCCTCTGTCCATGGGATTCTCCAGGCAAGAATACTGGAGTGGGTTGCCATGCCGTTCTCCAGAGGATCTTCCCGACCAGGGATCAAACCCCCATTTCTTATGTCTCCTGCATTGGAAGGCGGGTTCTTTACCACTACTGCCACCTGGGAAGCCTGGATTATGAAGAGGGAATCATCAAATTGTTTTGTTAAGATCTGTATGTTTCCCTGTCTGTCTGTCACCCCCTAAAAAACGAATAAACAAAGATCAAACTCTAGTTAATTATATGTGTGAAATGTTTACTGATATCAGAAATTTCCCTTGCAATGCACAAAAAATGTAAGATGAATTGGCAAGTGATAAAGAGAAGGAGAGATGAGTGATGAAGCCAATGAGTCCTGAAATCTTGATTTGAGAAGATGAGTGTTCATTGCACAATTGAATCAACTTTTCTGCCTCTTTGAAAGTTTTCATAATAAAACGATAGGCAGATAAGGGATGGTGTCATGTCAGGAGGAGGACCTGGCCCACCGCAACAAGAACAGTCTAAGACAGACAGAATTGATCATGCTGATGTTGAGAAAGGTTAACAAAGAGCCAAACTGGCATTGTGCAAAGTGGTTGAGAGCACAGCTGTTTCCACAGTTCAGTCACATCCAGAACCAAGGAGGACACATGTGGCTCCAAGAGACACAGAATGCAGGGGTGCCAGGGTCTGGGGGCAAGTGACCCAGGAGAAGAAGGGAGGGAGTCAGGGTGACACCTGGTTCCCAGTGGATGTTTACCAAGCTTCTGAGTTGTAGACCAGAGCACTCTGGGTATCTGCAGGACAGGTGCCCTGCCCCTTATCCTCTCCAGTTCGTTAGTGGCAGTCCCCTGGGAAATGAGGGAGATACCTGCAAGAACTTAGGATACCAAAGGCTGGGAGCCCAGCAGATACCTTTTCCCTGTAATTGGATAATAGGGAAGAACAAATCTGACTCCATACTGGATCTGTTTCTTTTAACCTTTGAAATCTATTGCTCTTGCTACAAGTTAATCACTATAAGGATGCTGCCTAGAAGCTTAAATTATACACAATAGCCCATCTTTGGGAACCTTGCTTCCCAGGTAATGAGCATTAAGCTAAAATACCTTCATTTAGCTCACAAGAAACCATCCTGACTAGGCTCACTTAGGAATGGCTACAGAAAGGAAGAGATTACACATCTCCTCTGGAGTCTGGCCAGAACTAGGAAACATTTGACTTTGCCCCTCTTCTTTTAGTATGGTTCTGGGACACTAGTCCACCATCTCCTCGGTCTGCGGCTTTCAGAATGAAGCTGCTCTTCCTTACCCCAATAGCCAGCCAGTCTCCTGATTCATTGATTTGTCATGCAATGAGCAGGACGCACTTGCACTTGGTAACAAGACCAGGATTGGGATAGGAGCCGGAACCGGGGAGAGGGAGAGTGGTCTTAGTCTGCAGGAGGGAGCCCCTCTGTGGGACACCAACCTCAGCCGCCATTTCCCCTGAGACCATCTTCAGCTGAAAACCGCTGCAGGGCACTTTCCCACCGCCTGACTCCCTTTCTTGCTGGCAGGAAGCCCATGTAGGTGCAATGCCAGCCATCTCAGCTGGGCCCAGGTTATTTCAGAGGCATCAAGGCACCCCACCAGGCCCTGTTAATGTCGACAGGAAAGCCTCCGCCTGCCCCAGAATGCACAGGCCAGTGAGTGGACAGGCTGGCATCCAAGCCCAGCTCAGTGAGCAGAAGAAGGGAAAAATCAACGCATCATTTGCAGATAAAAGTGTCCGCAGGCTCCTGAGTATGGTTTCAGATGTTCTGGGCTCCTTGGGTGATGTTTCCCACCCATGAGCAAAGGGAGACTATGTGAATCAATTCTAAGATGTAGAAAAGATCCCCAGGACTTCCCTGGAGGCTCAGTGGTAAAGAATCCACCTGTCAATGCAGGAGACAGGTTCAATCCCTGGTCCAGGAAGATCCCACCTGCTGTGGAGCAACTAAGCCCATGTGCCACGTCTACTGAGCCTGGGAGCCTCAGCTTCTGAGGCCACATGCTCCAGAGCCCGTGCTCCACGACAAGAGAAGCCACTGCAATGAGAGGCCCACTCACCGCAACTAGTGAGTAGTCCCTGCTAATCACAACTAGAGAAAAGCCCACGCAGCAATGGAGACCCAGCACAGCCAAAAATAAATTGAATAAATAAAAAGAGAACCCCCAAAGAAGTACCACTTAGAAGACACCAATATTTAAAAGCCTGCGAGCTGGTATGATGGTCCAAAGGGGTGTTTTCACTCCTCTGAAGAGACATGCTTTTCTGGGTCTCTATGTGGAGGGCACCTGCTCCTGGGACCACAGAGATGCCCCAAGTGTATTGTGGTGAAATGCTTGCTGGACGCAGGCTGGACTCACTCTGTGGCCCCAGGCCTGGCTAACGGAAGAAAATGTGCTGGAAGGAGCCATCTGGCCAGCGCACAGAACAACCTGAACCTGGAGACTGGATGTAGAAAGGATTTGGGGAATGCTAACCTTCAAATGGAGAACAGTGGCCTCCCCCAGGGCTCTGTAGAAGGCCTGCAGACTCTGTGGGAAGATGGCCGTGGCTTAAAAGCCCATGGATGTTCCCATTCTCCTCCAAGGAAGCGATATAGCCTGGAGGGTGGGCGCCTGGCCTCTGACATTCAACACTGAGTCTCGATTCCACTGCACCCCCTTCTCAGCTCTGTGTGCCTGCCTTGGTTAGTTCATGTGTGTGGTGACAATGACAAGGCCTCCCCAGGTACTGGTGAGGCCTCAGTGGACATTCTGCTAATAAGATGTATTGTACAGCCCTGCTCAAGGAGACCCTCAATAAACTCAGGTTCTTACTTTAGATATTATTGCTGGATAAGGAACAGTTGGGAAATCACAAAGCCAAAAGGAATGGGCTAGAGTCGAGTTTGGGGAATATCGAGCCCTGTACATTTCAGGTTTCATAACGGCCCGTGTGTGCTATTTCTATCCACTCTCTGTTCTTTTCCCTATTTGTGGGGAGGCGGTGGGGAGGGGGGCCTGGGATGTGACGTGCACTGTGTGGCTTGTGGGATTTTAGTTCCCCAACTGGGGATTGAATTGAGCCCTCAGCAGTCAGAGCACAGAGTCTTAACCATGGGACTGACAGGGAATTCCCCCTGTCCTGCTGCCCTTAAAGGAAGTCCCATAGCTGCTGTGGTGCTCCTTGGCAGAAAAAACAATAGCTATACAATAGCTTCTATAAATAGAGCAAGTGTTACACAACCTAGGGGACTTTGGGGAAAGTGTTAAAAAGAATGCAATGTTTGAATTTCACAAATGTGATGTTGAGCTAGAGAAGCCAGATCAATCTTACAAAGTCCCAGGAGAAATGAATGCAAGCTGTGGTGGTCAGGATGGTTACTGTCTGTGACAGTGGCCACTGGAGGGGCATGAGGGGGCATCTGGGGCTGGTAATGTTGTTATTTGAGCTGACTGCACACGTAGGTTACCTGGTGAAAGTTCATCATCACCATACGAAGTATGCCCTTTTCTATATGGACATATCATTTCAATAAAGAATTCCTCCAAAATCAATGACCCATACATTCTAAACTGAGAAAGATCAGAGAATGCAACCAGCATGTTGCAAACAATTAAGAATGCTATAGGGGCTTTCCTAGTGGTCTGTTGGAGAGGAGTCGCCTTGTGGTGGGTTGGGAATGTGGGTTCCATCCCTGGTCAGGGAACTAAGAGCCCACATGCCGCAGAGCAACTGAGCCTGAGAGCTACAAATACTGAACCACAACTAGAGAGTCCATGTGCTACATGGAAAGATCCCACCTGGGGATTTTCATTGTGGCCTAGTTGTTAAGAATCCGCTTTCCAATGTAGGAAACGCAGGTTCAATTCCTGGTCCAGGAACGAAGATTCCACATGCCTCAGTGAACTAGGCCTGCACAAAGCAATGAAGAACCAGTGAAGCCAAAAATAAATTTTTAAAAAATTTGTAAAAAGAAAGAAACATCTCACATGATGCAATGAACACTTTCCGAAACTAGGACCCAATATAGTCAAATAAATAAATAAAGTTACTAAAAAAAGAATACTGTAATCAGCAGGCTAGTGCAGGAGCTGTTATGTGAGTTGTTAATCACTTACACACCCTGTCCCAGCCCCTAATGTCCCCATCAGAGTCCCTAACCCTTCCTCTGGACAAACACTGCTTCCCCCACTGACCACCACTCAGTCAAAGAAGGGGACAGCTGGTACTGTCGGGGAGGAGGGGCGTTGAACACACAGGGCTCTCAGCCCTGGTCATCATTCAACCCATGCAATTGCAGCCCCAAACATGCTGGAGCAAGCTTGGTGAAATAGATAAAATGATTAAAATCTAGGTTGTTTTTTTTTTTAAAATAAACAAACACTACACACCAAGCTTTTAACTGTGGCCACCAGCATGGGCTGACCAGGAAAGATAAGGGAGGAATGCTGACTTCTTCAATTAAAAAAAAAGAAAAGAAAGAAAAATAAAGAGCGGTTTTTTTAAAGAAGGGGGGTCAGGTTTTTGCTTTATTTTTCAAATAAAAGAAAAAATAAATTATTATTTTAAATTCTACACAGCAGATATTATTAACATATTTTAATATTTTAATGACAACAAATCCATCTAAGTGACTCCTGAGAAACAGCTTTGCCTGAAACCTCTGAAACCTCTCTCAGATCTTGAAGACACCAGAGGTCTGGACAGTTTCATAATTAAGCACATCTTACATTAACATGGCTTTTCATTCTCAGAATGTTGTGTAAATGTCTTGCTGTGTTTGCACTTACAGGGGCTTCCTGTAACTTGATACTCAGATCTGGAGGCTGGGTTCAGGAGGACTCCTCTTCCCAGAGGTCCTCCTCTTTAGCATTCTCACAGCCTGCGAAATCAGTTCCGGAGGACCTCCAGCAAAAGTGTGCAGGATGGAGAGTCTGAACAAAGCTCTGGTCTCTTTATGGAAATCATCACAGGAACATTGTGACAGATTTACAGATTGTGTCACTCAGAGATGCCACTCCATCCACGTATGTATAGATCTTGTTGTTGGTGCTGCTTAGTCATTAGGTCGTGTCTGACTCTTTTGTGACCCCATGGACTATATAGCTCGCCAGGTTCCTCTGTCCTTGGGATTCTCCAGGCAAGAATACTGGAGTAGGTTGCCATTTCCTTCTCCAGGGAACTTCCTGACCCAGGGATCAAACCAGCTTCTCTTGCATTGTAGGCGGATTCTTTACCATTGAGCCACTGGGGAAGCCCCATGTATAGGTCTGCATATGTGCATATCCATCCCACATGCTCCCTGCTCACTGAGGGGAGATCTTTGCCCTCTGCTCTTTAACCTGGGCAGTATATGTGTGGAGAGCATGGTGGGAGAGATGCTGTGTGATGGTCATGGTGAGGTCAAAGTAGCATGTGGCTACCTCAGGCCTCTCTAAGGACCCACTCAACCACCACACAGTGAGGAAGCCCAACTAGGCCACAGGGAGAGAACTGACGCCCCCAGCCTGCAGCCCACACCAATTGTCAGACTTCCTAGTCAATGACCACTCAGATCGTCTAGCCCCCAGACTTCAAGTCTCCCAGCTGAAACAGAGACGAGCTGTACCCGTGGTGCTATCTCCAATTCCTGACCCACGGAGCCCATGCATGTAACCAATTTTTCACCACTAAATTTCCAGGTAGTTCATACCACCCCAATTACCAACAGCTCTTGCTCACACAGGGGAGGTGGCAGAGAGGCAGCATCCTCAAGCTTGAAAAGATCCCTTTGTGACGAGGACTGGCCTGGCACCAGCACCCCCCATACCGCCAGCAGGCCCTCTCAGCCAGCAGCACTGCGAATGCCACGTGGAGAGTCAGGTGAATTTCAGGCAGTTCTTGTAGCTCCTGTGCTATAACGTAAGGGGATTGCTCTGCCTGCCTCAGCCCCACAACCACACCAAGAGCGAAGTGCAGCTCTCTCCACACAGAGGAGGAGGAGCCAGGAGAGGTCAGGCCCTCAGACACCACTCCCCAGGGGACGCTGACCCGTGGCGTCCGCGTCAGCACGGCCCTCCTGCCCAGAGCCAGCGCAGTTCCTTTAATGACCCTCTGCTGCTTGCAGTCCCCTCCTCCCTCTGGCCCCCTGGGCTGCCGGGGGAAACAGCTGTTTCTTGGCCATCGGCAGTAGCAGTGACTCGTAAAGCACACCTGCTTCTATTCTGCTTCCAGTGCCCTCCTCGCAGAGTTGCCTGCATAGCCACCTTCACGGAGCAGACAGGAGAGGACAGGCGTCCTCTCCCAGAGCCAGCCCCAGGTCTCCAGATCCCACAGCAAAGCCTGTGTGAACTGCCTGGGTCCCCCGCTATCCCATGGTTTTGCCCAGCACACACTCGCTGAGCCTCAGCAGTCAGGCACTGGATGGGCCTCAGAAAGTGTCACACAGGGAGGTGGGTCAGGCGATGGGGTGCACGTCATGGAACCTGACCACCTGGTCTGAATCTGGTCATCCACACTCACCCTGTGACCTAGGAATTGTAACCTCATTGAGCCTCACTTTTCTGTAAAAGGCAGGCAAGCTGCCCATCTATGCCATGGAGCTGCTCCAGGGCCATAGCCCTGCAAGGTTAAAGGGGACAGTTCATGTGGCACTCCCAGCCTGCCTGGCACAGAATGGGCCTCCACGTGCAGCAGTGGATAACACGAGGCCCGCACTGCCCAGGCGCACCTGAGTGCAGGCCTCCCAAGACAGGTGTCTCCCAGGCCACTGACCACTGCTCCACCCAGCCAGGCCCCCGCCTGTGCCCAACACTCCTTCCAACCCCACTCAGGAGGATCCTCAGCTACCTAGTCAGACAGGGACTTTCGATGACTCCTAATATGGAGGCACTTTCCCAGTTTCTCCTGATCTCAGGGTGCGGGAGGGGCTATGAGGTAGCCACAGTGGCATGGGAGCCTAGAAACCTAGTTCTGACTTCATAAACTTCCAAAAGCCTTTGCATCCCAGCTCAGGCATTCTGGGACTATACATTACCTGCCTGGGAGGGATGATCCCTAAGAAACTGCCAGCACAGGGCAGGTGCCTAGACACACCTCACTGCACCCTGTGTTCCTAGCATTCCCGTCCCTCACAAGACTGGTGGGTTGAACACCTCGGCTCTGTCTGAAGACATGGTCAGCCCCTGCACCTAATGGGCCCCATGGCATAAGCCTGTCTCTCCAGGAACTGGGTCTCTCCAGAAGGGCACTGTCCGCCCAGGCTGGGGTGTCTGTGTGGGTTTTCTTGGGGGCCCACTTTATGGGAGGAAGCGTGGAGGCCTGTTGCCCTGAAGTTTGGGGTGTGACCTCTGATTTTCGTTCATGCCCAGCTACTGGCTGCTCCAGCTAACAGAAGAGGTGTTGGGGATGGGGCAGGGCTCCTGCAAGCCGTCTGCTCTATTCCTAGAGGGCAGCTCCTCTTAGAGCAATTCAAGTTTACACGTGAACACATGGAATGGACTTCCCTATTTTAATCACACAAGGTCTTTGCAGGATTTTTGTTTCCTTTCTAAAGTCTCCTTCTTCTTTTTTCAGCTTTTCTCTGTCATCTTCCCTTTTAAAAGAGGACCCCTTAACCCTGGAAACCATGAAAAATGCTTCTGGGTGTCAACATCCTTTGTAAATTGCATACACAGGGCACATCATGTGCATATGCACACATGTGTAATCTCCCCAGACAGAGCACATGGCTTTCAGCATGTTCTCAGAGGGGCCCTGACCTTACAGAGGCCACCCCATTACTGGTGATGCTATTTATGTGGCTGAGTATTGCAGTGTCTGGAGCCATCTTTCATTATTTGTGTGCTTTTCCATGGGAAACAGGCAGCCTGTTCCTAAACAAAGATAACAATGTCCACCTCCTTCTCCTCCATTTCAGCCTCCCCACCCATTTTGGACCCCTTGGGGCCTTCTGTTCTAGTTCAGCCACCCCCCTGAATGCTAAGGGGCCAGCAGGAATGGGCTGATTGCTTCAGGCCCCAATGTACAGCCCAGAAAGCTGCTAAGTACCAGCGTGTCTGTGGTATTTTCAGGACCGTTCAGTGACACCTGATGGAGTGGCCAACTTTCCATTACTTTCCACTCACTGAGGGGTGCTGCTGCTGAAGCCTGGTGCCAACGAGGCATGGGTCCAGCCCCAAAGGGACCCACTCTGCACAGAAAGCCCTCACAGACTCCATGGAAAGTGACGTGGCAGGTGACAATGAACACATGGAGCCCTGGGACAGGCCAGTGTGCTGGCACTTATTCCTGCAGTAAACTTCTGGACATGGTAGGAAACCACGTCCCCAAGCTACCCACAGTGGTAAAGGCCCAGTATTTTCTGTTCTTCAATTCTGATGCATTGCAGATTGGCAGGCTTCCCAGGTGGCCCTAGTGGTAAAGAATCTTCCTGCCAATGCAGGAGATGCTGGTTCGATCCCTGGGTTGGGAAGATCACCTGGAGGAGGGCATGGCAACCCACTCCAGTATTCTTGCCTGGAGAATCCCCATGGACAGAGGAGCCTGGCACGGTACAGTCGCTGGAGTCACAAAGAGTTGGACACGGCTGAAGCACTTGATCAAACACACAGAATGACTTTTATGACATGCATTGCTTGAACAATGACTCTGGCCTTGAAATCAGCCCCCACGTGGCATTACTGTAAAAGTTTGTACTGATTCTCAAGTTCTGTATTTACCTCTGAGTGGAACAGTAACAACTCACGGCTCTGCACTCACCCACACACCAGGTTTTGTGGCCCCCTGGTGTGAAACACACCCCAAGAATGAAGGAGTTGAGTTGTTCCTCTTCACTCTGAGCAGCTGGATCAGTCCAAGTGCTGAATTCCTAGGCTGTTAACTCGAGAACTTCAGCCTGCTGTGAGCTCAAAATGAGCAAGCTTTGGCAGTTCTATAAAAAGGCTCTGGGCGTAGAGATGCCAATTCGGGCAGCTGAAGGGGCTGGACACAGCAGATGAGCAAGGCCCTGGATGGGTGTGCAGGCCCTGCAGTGTCTGCTTCAGCAAGGAGGCCTTCCTGGGGTGGGGGCCTTCCTGGAGGGGGTTTCAGGGAGAAGGACTACTGAAGTGTTTTGCAGGAAAAACAGTGGTGCAATAGATGGAGACTGAAGGAGGGGAATTTCAGGAGGGCCAGCACGTGGCAAAGGCCAGTAAGTACAAAGAGGAGAAGGGAATGGCTACCCATTCCAGTATTCTTGCCTGGAAAACCCCATGGACAGAGGAGCCTGGCAGGCTACAGTCTATGGGGTCGCAGAGTCAGACACAATTGAGAGGCTAACACTTTCATTTTCACTTTTTTCCCCACTGTGTGATGCAGGAGGGGGCGCTGCACCCCACAAGCCCTCCCAGGCTCTGAGGGAATGGTCAGTCTCTGCTTTCTCTCATAACAGGAAAACACAGCTGTAGTCAACCCCTCTCTGCTGGGCACTGACTGGCAGATGACACTAAATACATACCCCTGCCCTCCTGGGGGCTCCAGTCTGCAGAGGTGGCTGTGATGCCCCCCTCATTCAAAGGTGAAGACATTGAGGGTCACTCCCAACTAGCCAATAGGTGGGCTCCGAGGTCTGAGCCAGGGTCCCACCCTGCCCTCTCCCTGAGCTGCCTCTTCCAGCACCCTGAGTCCCCACGACCCATTCCCTTACAAAATAGCTGGGAAAACAACACAGTCACACTCGTGCTGAAAGCAGAGTGAGACATCTGATTGCACTTTTAAACCCCTCTTCTGGGACTTCCCTGGCGGTCCAGTGGCTAAGACTCAGAGCTCCCATTGCAGAAAGGCCCAGGTTCGATCCCCAGTCGGGAAACAAGATCCCACATGCCACAACTAAACATTCCAAGTGCCACAATGACGACTGAAGGTCCCATGTGCTGCAACTAAGACCGGGCACAGCCAAATACATAAATATTAAAAATAAGATAAAACCCTCTTCTGCATGTCTTTGCCAATGATGCGTCATTCAGGCTGGCCCTAGGAGGAATCAACTGGACGGGTAAGGGTGGTGGGTGAGGAAGGCAGGGCTGCAAGCCCTCCTCAGGAGACAGGAAGGCCTCGCCCCATGCCCTCAGCTCTAAGGCTCTCCGGGAGTCATTTAAGGCAACTGACGTGGCTGCAGGAGAGCATCCCTACCCCTGGTGAATGGCACGAGACTGGAGTTTTCCCACAAAAGGAGTCCATGCTTTTGGGATGTGTTCCTATCCATGTGCCTCTCCTTTCTGTGACCCAGCCAATCTTTCCCCAGGATGTGCAGAACCTAACTGCCCCCCTCACCTGCCTCCCTATGGAGTCCAATTCGAATCAGGCAAATTCCAGAGCTACCAGTCCATCAGCTTGGCAGAGCCCAGGCTGGGACTGCATGTCTGCTAAAAATGGCTGTTTCGCCCATCCCAGCTGAAAGAGGCACAGGCTGACATTCTTGTCATAGTTGGAAGTGGTCCAGGGCCGACTTTCTCTGCAGCTGCTTTCCATGGCAGCCTCCTGGCTCCACCCAGGCCTGGGTGAATTCCTCACGCCCAAATCAAAAGCAGTATCTGCTGCAGACAGGAGCAAGGGGTGGGGCCAAGGGGGATGACTGCAATGCAGCACCCAGTAGCCCCCCGGCCCCCAGGGAAGGGGGCTTGGTGTGGAGCATGCACTCCACCCTCAGCAAGTGACCATCACATCACCCTGGCTGCCCAGATGGAGAGCCCGAGGCTGAGAATGACTGGCTGGCCACACCTCATTCGATCAAGTCCCTGCGCATCTGACACCAGGATGCAACTCTTTCCACGTGGAAACGTCTTCTCCCTGAGAAAAACACACAAGTCAATGTAGTGTCTGCCCCTCCCTATTGATGGTGGGTCTTTGTGCCTCCCCTGGAGTCTCCGCTGTGCCTTCCTGGGTGTGTGGTGCCTTCCGAGGCTGTTCGCCAACAGCCTTGCAGCATCTACCTTGTTTGGAGCCAGAGTCTCCGAAATTGCAGGCCACCCCAGGAGATGGTTGATTGCCCTGAGGTCGCCATGCTGGGAGGAAGCCCAGACCACACAGAGGGGCTCCAGTCAGCATCCCCAGGGCTGCCCTAGCCCTCAGTCTTGGGGGAGAAGCACATCCAGGAGACCCAGCCCCCAGCTGCTCAGTTTCCCCCATGGCATAAGTCGTCCCACAGGCTCAGCCTGAAATCCTGACTTCCAAATCCATGGTCGAAATGAAGTGGAGCTTGTTTGGTGTGTGGGGTAGACGGTGATTCAGTCTCAGGTCTCTAGAACTGTGAGCATCTGGTCCCCAGCAGGCATCACACACCCTCCCACGCTCTCCACAACCAAGCCTGAGTACTTGGTGCTCAAGGAACAGCCAGGATCATGATTCCACACCCCTCCCCTCAAGGAGGTCACATCAGGAAGAGGGGAAAAGAATGACAAATAACCTATCACCCACCAGACCCCCCACCCTGAGCACAATGAGAGAGGCATGTTCATTCCCACACTCCTGCAGCCCACAGCCAAAACAGGGCCCTGGGTACCTCAGCCGCCAGGCAAGGCCTCGAGCCAGTTAGTAAGCTCACCAGCCCGAATCCCAGCCCCAGCCCCATGACACTGCTGAGATGGGTACAGAGATGCTGTTATGGGGGAACTGGCAGCAGGCCCAGGGTGGGAGAGGGCAGCCTGCAGACGGGGTGCCCTGGGCTCTAGGACCAGAGGACAATCACTCCCAGAGCTGCTGTGAACATGGTGAAGCAGGGGGGAATTTCTGTGAAGCTCAAACTGTGCCACCCAGGGAAAAGGACAGCAGCCAAACCACTCTTCACAAGGCAATCACCATGTTGTCTTCAGGCAGCTGGGCCGTTTGCAGGGTTTGTCCTGGGCTCAGCGCCCAGGCAGACTTCGGAGGCGTCTCAGGAGGCCCAGGCAGCTCTGCGGCCGTGCAGCCTGGGGCAAGGGACCCCGGGCTGCCGACACGCCCTCCTCCCACCGTCTCAGACCAGGGGCGCACCTGAGCTCTGCACTTTGATGTCCTGTCTCGGCAGACAAGCCCTCTCAGCTCTCAGGGAGGCTGTTAAAAGCGATTCTGAATTTGCCTTTTATCAGAGACCAGAGGAAAGAGTTGAAAGCAGGAGTCTGAGGTTTTCAAAAGAACCTGCAAGACAGGGGAGGGCAGACTAAGCAGCCTCAAGCCTTGAAAGGAAGCAGACACATGTCTACAGCGGCCCCAGCCCTAGAGGCCACGTGATGGCCTATGATGTGGGACCAGGGGGGGCGCCCTCGGAAAAGCCACTGGGTTCTCAGCTTTGTGTTAGCACGGCGCTGAGGTGTTTCCTTCAAGGTTGGGTTGTGGTTTCATTTGGAGCCGATCCAAAATCTAATTATCAAACCCAAAGGGGCAGGCGTTCTTGTGTGTGTGTGTGTGTAAGTTGCTCAGTCATATCAGACTCTTTGCAACCCCGTGGACTGTAACCCACCAGGCTTCTCTGTCCATGGGATTCTCCAGGTAAGAATACTGGAGTGAGTTGCCATTTCCTCCTCCAGAGGAACTTCCCAATCCAGGGGTCAAACCCAGGTCTCGTGCCTTGCAGGCAGATTCTTTACCATCTGAGCCCCCAGGAGGGGCAGGTGATCTTGAGCTGCCTCAGATCACAGGGCATGAAGCTGCCCACCACCCTGAGTGCAAATTCCTGGGCACTGTAGGTGAGGCAGAGATACCTCCAGATGAATGACAGTGCAAAACGAGGCAGGAAGTTAGGTGGAGAACAACCCCCTGAGAGGCTGCTGCTGCTGCTGCTGCTAAGTCACTTCAGTCGTGTCCGACTCTGTGCGACCCCATAGACGGCAGCCCACCAGGCTCCCCCGTCCGTGGGATTCTCCAGGCAAGAACACTGGAGTGGGTTGCCATTTCCTTCTCCAATGTATGAAAGTGAAAAGTGAAAGGTTGGCTTCCCCCAGTAAGCAGGGGCTGGGCTCCCCGCTGAATGCTATTTCTCAGGTAGAAGCTGTCCCTTCAGCCCAGAGAGATCCCACTCATGGGATCAGCCAGACTTCTCCTGTGTTATTTTCCAGGAAGCTGCCTTTCTGCCTTGATTTGCTAAGAGGGAGACAACTCAGCAGCCACTGCGGTCATGGCAAAGCCCCGGGACAAGCAGACAACTGGCCTCCTGAAACTGACCAAATGTGAGGACAATGCAGAGCTTAGTGGGTGGGTGAGCTCTGCTTCGATATCAATGCTGTGGGCACCCTGAGGCGGGGTGCTGCAGCTGCTAGGGAGATGTGCTGATGATGTCATCCTGTCATCAGGGAGCCATAACCCATGGGGGCTAAAAGACACCTCTGCCAGCTGCCTAGATGCCCTTTTAAATTGTGATCAACCATGTGTAACATAAAATTTATCATTTTAACTATTTTCCACTGTACACTTTAGTGGCACTAATTCACGTTGTGTGTAACCATCACCGCCATCCATCTCCAGAACTCTTTGTTCTTCCCAAACTGAAACTCTGTCCCATTTAAGCACTAATTCCCCATTATCCCCCCACCCCCATCCAGCCCTGGCACCATCGTTCTACTTTCTGTTTCCATAAATCTGACTAGTCTCATATAAATGGACTCACACAATATGTGTCCTTTCATGACTGATTTATCTCACTAAGTAGAATGTCCTCGAGGTTCATTCATGTTGTAGCATGTGTCAAAATTTCCTTCCTTATTATAGTTGAATAACGTTTTATTGTATACTCTTTTAAATATGTATTCATTTCTTTATTTGGCTGCCTTGGGTCCTAGTTGGGGCACACAGGCTTAGTTGCACCAAGGCATGTGGAATCTTAGTTCTCTGACTAGGGATCGAACCTGGGTCCCCTGCATTGCTAGGCAGATTCTTAACCACTGGACCACCAGGGAAGTCCCCTTGTATGCAGTTTTAAATGTACCTGCTCAGGTGTGGTAGGACTCACAGCCATGAAAATAATTGTCATGAAGTAAGAAGTTTTTACACTCACAGATCCCTAGATGCCTCCTGGCAGGGCAGGGCATGCAGGGTCACATGGGGAAACACCAGGGTCAGTGAGGAGGAAGAGGGAGACACATGGGAAAAAAACTTTACCATGGTTTCTGTTGAGTTTCCCCTGTGGTTCAGACAGTAGAGAATATGCCTACAATGCAGGAGACCTGGCTTCTATCCCTGGGTGGGGAAGATGCCCTGGAGAAAGGCAGAGTGAGCAGGCTTAGGATTAGTTAGTTTGAATAATGTCAGCAGACCTTTGTATAGGGACTATGCTTAGTTACCTGGTATCTGGACCCGGGGTTATTAGGATAGGTGAATAGTAACTTGAGAAAGAGAGCCAGAAAGAGGAGTGGATTGTGGGCTCGGGATGGGTTGAGTAACCTGTGAAAGACATTCTCACAAGGAAGTCATTTACTATCTGTTGGCATTAACTAGCCCTGGGAGGGACCATCCGTCTAGGATCAGCAAGATGTCAAAGCATACGAAATACAAAAGCCTTTAAAACATGACAGGTACATACCACTCCATGTATATACCACATTTTCTTTGTCCATTCATCTGTCAGTGAACACTGGATTATTTCCACCTTTTGGCTACTGCAAATAAAGCTGCCTTGAACATTAGCAAATAAGCGTCTATTTGAGTTCCGGGCAGCATAGATTATTTTTAAAGTGTGATGAGAACCTAAATTTATTTTCTTCAGAAATGAGGAAGAAAGTAGTGCCAAAATCAAGAGTTGGAACATAACAGTCTCAACTAGATGAATATGTGTGGTGCCGAAGTCCTTGCCCTAGCCCACTTCAGTATCCCTGATGCCAAGAGTAGTATGAGTATCTTTTTCGAGCCTGGTAGTCACATCCTAGCCATCTTCTCTTCCCTGCAGCAGAAAATGACCCAAGTTCAGTGGCACAGCTCTGACCACTGGGCAGGTAGGTGCCCCAGAGTCCTTTGCCAGCATATTGTTGTTTAGTCACTCAGTTGTGTACGCCTCTTTGCAACACCATGGACCATAGCTCACCAGGCTCCTCTGCCCATAGAATTTTCCAGGCAAGATTACTGGAGTGGGTTGCCATTTCTTTCTGTGCCAACATATAAAATTATTCAAATACCCAAAACATTGACTTCAGAGTCTTGGATGGGTGCCTGGGTCACGCTCATAGCTGCAGATCAGATTGGACCTGCCATAAAATAGAAACACCATGGGAAAGCCCTTGCTCACATCTGCTGTGATTTTTCCTTAACCCTATAGCCCTTTGTGGTAAGAAGAGTAACTAACTGGCTTTAGACCATGAAACTCATCATCCACCTTCTCAACTTCATGAGGACAATCCCAGATACCAGTGTCCCTTTTAAGGCCAGGTATCTTCAAGACACCACTAAGCATTCACCTGTCCCCTATGAGGACAGTGTCAGACAACAAAGCGAAGTGGGAGGCAGGGAAGAGGGGCTGACATGAGGCTCTCTGCTCTCTGGTGCAACCTACCTTTGGGGCCTCCTGTAGCTCTGTAGGCCCATAAATTTGCAAAGATGAGAAAGGGGTTCCCCAGCCAGAAGTCAGTCCTTTGCAATTCTTTCCTGACTTGTCCATCATCTGTCTTCTAAGAGCAAATGGAAACACAAGGAGGGCCTAAGGACACAGGGCATCAGTCACCTACCGATGACGGACGGTTTGGATTCACAGCCAGCCTTTTAGCTAAGTTAGCAACACATTGTTTAACTTGTTCTGAACACACTGGGGCAAAATGCACTGTGGTTCTGACTTAGGATGCCTGTTCCAAGTGTCACCTCTGTGGCTGAATAAAGTCCAGTTAGAATACAGATTCCTGGACATTATAAGATGAGGCTAGGGAGCCCGTACTGCCCAGAATATCCAGGGGGTTGGGGAAAGCTCCAGGTTTGTTATGAAATGCATCTTTGTATTTCAATATATATTAAGATCACTAAAATGAACACCCACTAATAACTGTACAGAGCATTTACTCTGAGTTCATTGTATGCCAGGCCCAGGGCTGTGCATACACCTGTCCGAGTCTTTTGAACCTGGAAGGATGCACCAGCCTGACCAATCATGAAAACAAGTGTTAAGGCCACTTTTTTCCCCTAGAGATTTTCCTGTAAGATGGAATAAGAGAGACGAGCTTCAGTGGCACGTGTCACAGATTCTGCAAATATTTTTGAATTTAAAAATCACAAAGGATTTACCCAACCAAGGACAATGTAGGCAACCAGCGACTGTGTTTCAGTATAAAATACCTCTGGGGTTTCTGAGAGGAGTCACTTGGACATAGATGATTTCCTGAGCTGTGTGATCACAGAATCTTTAAGCCACATATCACCAAGAAAGGAAGAAAGCATGAAACTTGCTGAAGTTTGGATGACTGTCAGATGACGAGTGTCAGTGGTCAGAGCAGAACTAGGAACAAATTCCATGCAAAAATATAGTGAAAAAGAGCACAGGAGGTGCCATGATGCATCAGTGGCCTCACAAGCACATTTCTCAGAACTTATCCTCTGGGGATGGGAGAAGGGTCCGGAAGGAGTCTACTGGTCACTGTTCTTGGAGAACCAGGGGTGTGGAAATACAGCACACATGCAGAGAGCAATGCCCAATGAGATAAGGAACCTGATGAGATTGACTTGGTGCCTGAAATAAACAAACGATAGAAGAAATCACAGGAGTGTACTCTGACCTTTCAGAGATGCCATGGAAGCAAGAATCCACTGGGCCGTGAGGACAACCTCCTGCTTTAGGCCACAAATGCTGGACAGACACAGTGCCCTGGATCATAAGAACAGGTGTCATGGCCTTGGGTCACTTTATGACTCCCCACCCCAAGGAGGCCAGCTAGGGACAGCCCAGAGGGCCACAGTGCGGAAATGAGCCAGAGGGCAGGGACCCCCGCCACCACTGCCTCCAGGGCCCTCTGGAAGGGCATTCATAGCGCATCATCCGGAATCTCCCATCCAGCTCCTCTTAGGTGTCAAGCATTCCCTGGGCCAGCAGCACCTCCAGCCCAAGGCACACGAAGCCCAGCACTCACCTTCCTCAGAGGTCAAGCTGACAGGGGAGGTTTGTGCAACATGTCCACCCACTCATTCTGCTCAGACATGGCCCACTTCTCCATTAAAGACCCTCAGCAATTCTGGTTGGTGCCACGGACCCTGCAGCAGCCTGAAGGGAGTGAGCGATGTTTCCACACTGACAGTCACACCTCCCCCTGGTGCCTGGTCAAAATGCAGATCCTAACTCCTGGGGGCTGGAATGTGGCCTGAGACTCTGTGTTTCTAACATGTGATGCTGTCGCTCTAGTCCACAGACCCCACTTGAGTAGCAGGGCCCTGAGATTTGGGAGGGGTCTGTGGTCTAGAGGCACATCTGATAACCCAGGTCTCTTTAGCACCCTGTGGCAGAACCCCCTCTCTTTACCCCAGCATCGCTGCTCTGAGAACCGAAGCATGCAGGCTCCCTTTCACCAAGGTGATGGCCAGCATCCCAGTGATCTTCCCCACCCCCATTCAGCCGTTCATGTTGCTCCGTCATCAAAAGCCAGAGTCCCAAGGACATAAATAGCCACCAGTTTTCCAAGGAAAGAAAACAACATCTGAATAATTTTTATGATCAGTTTTTCAGATTTTACATTGCACACTCAAGATGTTTGGAAAAAATTAAAGAGCTGACCCTCACAACAGTGCACACGATGACCGTCTGCTCAGCTGAAGAAGAAAGCCACATCTGACTTGGGATCTGCACACCAACTGACACATGCAAATCACCAGCACTGCAGGGCACAGGTCAGCAGGAAGCCCTTCCTCCTGCCCCGGTTCTCAGACCACTAACCGTGACTCGTGTGAACTTCTCAGGAGTTTCAGATAAAATGAGAGAGAGAAAGGATGTGGTCACTGCTTCGGAGATTAGCAAGGAAAACAAACCAAATGAAGAGTAAGCATTCAGGTTGTCTCCTCGAAGGCAGAAAAAAAGACCTCCTGAGTGGGCACTGGATGAGAAATTACAATCCGGCATGGTCGGGTGCTTGGGGGTTCCTGGAGCCAGATGGCTTTCTCTTCTCTCGAGCACTTCTCCATCCCTCCAGCCGTCCACTGACTTGCCCTTTTTCCCCTCCTTTCCCAGGGCTTGCCACCAAGCACAGAAAGCAGAGGAAGGGAGAAGGCTTCTATTCGGAGAAACTGGATTCAGCTGAGGGACACAGGTCTTGGTATTGTTCTCAAGTATATTTCCAGTTCCTTGGTGTCTATTACCTAATACTGACATTGCAGAGCAAAACCACCTTGATTCACCCATCCTCCCAGAAAATATCTATTGAACACCAGGGGTAACCCTGATCCAGATGGTGAAGATTCACCGGTGGCTAGGATAGAAAAGGTCTTGTCTCTCCTAGAGTTTACCTAACTGGGAACAGAAGAATGGCTGCATGATGGATTTCAGCGAGGGGTGCGTGCTTTGAAAAGTAATAAGGCAGCAGGGACGTGGGGGAGGGGGAACAGGAGCACCATGTGATGCACACAGCACTTTCTCAAGGGGCACCATCCACATGGGCATCCAGGAGCTCCCAGGGTGGTCCTAAGCAGAATCCTGAATCCGGAAGGGGCCAGGTGTGGGGAGAGCTTGTGGACAAATGGAAAAGCAAGTGTGCTGGGGGGCATCGCTCACAGGAGAGGCACAGAGTCCAGGGTCACAGCCACGAGGGGGACGTGTGTCCTGCTGGAGTTCCCCACTTGCCGAACCCTAAAATGAAGACAAAGGTAAGAGAGCACTCTGATGGGTCTGTTTGCATCAGCCTCCAGGGCACAGAGCAGGGGAGAGTCAAGGAGCCCTGGAGAAGCCACGTCCCCAGCACAGCACAAAACAGTCTCAGAAATGAATTCCCCACAGACTGAAGGTGGAGGCTGCAGGAGCACACTCTCCAAGGAGGCAGCTCACCCCTCTGTCCCCAATTCTGAACCCCGCAAACACCAGGCTGCATGCTGGCCATGCCTAGAAGGACCCAGCCGGGAAGGGCAGGACCTGCTCACAGACTAGAGGACAAAGCAAACAGACTGGAGTGTGAACATGGCCAAACCTCTCTCCCTCTCCACAGAAGTTCAATACATCAAAGTATTTTGAAACAAGGAAATAGATACGAAGTTGTATGCATATATAATGGGTTCTGTATCTTTAAATTCAAAGCAACCTTCAGAAAAAAAAAAAAAAGAAAGGGCAGCAGAGTTTGTTTCTTTTTCTTCTCATGCAAAGTTCAAGTTGAGAAAGCCCTTTTGGAATGGAACAGTTGCATAAGTATGGGATTAGTTGTACTTGATTATAGATAAATTAATGACAGTAAGTAGGGAAAACCTAGTGTATATAGAACACCTACCCATGACCCCATCTTTAAGACTCGGCTAAAGTCTTTTTTTTTTTTTTAAACCTCCCTTGATTTTCCCTCGCTCCATCTCAACACGGGTCCCCACTCATGTGGCCAAGGAATATTGTCACCTGGGTCCCAATCTCCTGTTTTGATGTCTCGCTTTTCCCACACAACTGCGCTCTCGCAGGTCTTCGTTCTCCAAATCTGAGGGCCTAGTCTAGAGCAAGGCGTTTATTAAGACTCAGTGAACGTTTGCTGAGTAAGTGAAGGAATGACAGCACCGCATCCATGAGTCATCTGGGAAATGAAGCTTGCAGCCACCCTGAACTCCCACTCTTCTTATCGTCTGCGTGTTTATAGATGAATAAGCTGGGAGCTGAGGTCCCTGCTGGCTCAAAGGGTGAAAAATCTGCCTGCAATGCAGGAGACCTGAGTTTAATGCCTGGCTTGGGACGATCCCTTGGAGTAGGAAATGACAACCGGCTCCAGTGTTCTTGCCTGGAGAATTCCATGGACAGAGGAGCCTTGTGGGCTACAGTCCAAGGGGTCACAAACAGCTGGACACAACTGAGCAACTAACACCCCCACACGAACACACAGAACATCCAGTTCATTCGTGACAAAAACAGAATTTGCTAAATTCACAGTCTACATCTTTGAATCAAACAACCTCATATCTTTGGGGAAAAAAAAAAAAAAACCTAGAATGAATCTTGAAAAAAATTGAGGTCCAGAAGGAGCCTCGGAAAGTGGTTATCTCATGATCCAGTGCTGACGAAATCTCTTCTTTAATAGGTGACCAAGAGTCACAGATGCCAAAGTTTTTACTTGACTGGTAAACAGTGAAACCCAAATGTTATCCTGGCTCTGTCACTCATGGTTCTGTGTCTTCATCTTCATTTAATCAACAAACCTTTACCAAGGTCATGAACTAGGTGTTGGGGTTGCACAGATGAGAATGTGTGGCTGCCTATTCAAAAGCTCACTGGTCAGCCAGAAAATGGGCATACCAGCCAGCAATTATAATAAAGTGCATAGAGGACCATTATGAAATTTTGTGCACCATCTATGCAAAGGATCATAGAGAAAAAGAAACATGTATCTGTAGGGAAATCAGTGGGTGGGAGACAGAAAGCTTTGCATGAGGATGAGTCCTTGGGCTATTTAGCAAAGTATCATGCTCGTGGCCTGGAAAGTTTCTTCCAGCTCTGGTGGAAGAGGAATTATGGTGTGGTGGTGACATAAAAGGAAGCTTGGAGTGTAACCTCCCTGAGCCTTTATGCTGAGGGGTGCCACACCCAATGGTCATCAGAGCATGATGAATCCAGTCCATGGGGTCCAAATCCCAGTCATCCCCCTCATGACCTGGTGAAAGAACCTAACTTTCCTATGCCCAAGCTTCTCCACGGGTGGAATGGAGTCTCAGGGGCGGGGTCCTCACTGCAAACAGTAAAACCAAAAGCCACCTCCTGGAACAGGTGGAGACCAGCTAGGATGTACACAACAGGATGGTCCCACGAGGACACAGCCCCTGGCTTAAGCACTCTGAACTCCGGCCACAGAGTGCTGACCCCAGGGGCCAGTGTGATTCCATCAGAGGCTGACCCACACAGCCTAGCAGAGAATTAGGGGCACATGACACAAAGAGATCAGACCTTCCACAAGGAAAGGGCTGATGGAAAGCAGAGCCCTGCATCTGGCTGTTGCTGTAGCTCAGTCGACAGATGTGAGGTGGGGGAGAACAGGACCCCAAAGACAAGCTGAAGATGGGGATGCATTTCCTCCTTACCTCCTCCCACTCTGATGCACAGGAAACCTTCAAGGGAGCTGGTATCCTCTACCACGAGCTTGCACAGGCATCTGGGCTGGGCCTCAAAGAAGCCATCAGAGATCCCCAGGAGCTGAAGGTGAGCTGCACCTCACAGCAACCATAGATGCAAAGTGGCCCCAACTTCATTGCTGCTGCCCAATTGACCATAGGAGATGGCTAAAGTAAAGCAAGTTTTCAGATACTATTAAAATTTCAAATGTTATTCATTTTTTATAATTTTGTTTACTTCTGTCTGTGCTGGGTCTTCATTGCTACATGTGTTTTTCTCTAGTTGTGGTGAGCAGGGGCTACTCTCTAGTTTCAGTGGTTGGGCTTTTCATTGCAGTGGCTTCTCTCATTGTGGAGCACAGGTTGTAAGTCTCCTGGGCTTCAGTAGTTGCAGCCCTCAGGCTCTAGAGCACAAGTTCACTAGCTGTAGCACACAGGATTAGTTGCTCCATGGTATGTATCATTTTTCCAAATCAAGGATCAAACTTGTGTATCCTGCATCGGCAGGCAGATTCTTTACCACTGAGACACCAGGGAAGCCCAAAGTCTCAAATATTTAAATAAAAAAAAAGTTAGTTATCCCAAAGGAGATGCTTCAGGTTGAGGATCTGACTTAGTCGGATAAAAGCTCTTAAGAGAAAGACAAGCTAGGACCCCCTTGCTAAAGTAAGAGCCCTCTCCCCCTGCTGACTTTATAGATAGGAGCTGCCCTGCTATGCCAGGGGCTATGGAGGCACCACAGGGCAAAGGCCTGGGGTCCCCTTTGGGAGCTGAGAGTAGCCCATGCCAGGTACCAGCAGGAACATGGGAACCTCCATTTTACAGCCACAAGGAACGAGCTCTGCTACCAACATGGATGAGTCAGGAGTGGATTTCTCTCCAATCAAGAACCAGATGAGACCTCAGCCCAGCTGGCACCTTGAGACCCTGAGCAGAAGAACTAGATAAGTCCTTCCCAGACCCCTGGACCTCAGAGACTGTGAAGTAACACATGGGTGCTGGTTTCTGCTCTCATTTGCTATGTGGGACTAGAGAACTAATGCAGGAAGGCCCAGTACACTGTGCAATTCCAGCCTGGCTAGGTTGGCACAGCTCTGGCATCAGACCTGGGCCCTCCTGTCCTTACAACTCTGTTACAGGGTTCAAGCTCACTCTGCTCACTGAACAATAAGCCAATTAACCCAAGAGATGAGGTGTTGAGGAAAGGAATATGACTTTATTTGAAAAGCCAGCTGACCAAGAAGATGGCACACTAATGTCTCAAAATAACCATCTTGTCCAGGTCTGGATGCCAGATCAGAGATGGGAGTGGGGAGGTAAGGTGAGGAAACAAAGTAAAAAGGCCGTTAACCTTGCAAAAACGTCCTAGAATGGCAAGCCTCAGACAGGGGGATACGTTAATTTCTTTCTTCCTGCAATCTACAGGTGGACAGGGTTTTGAACAAAGGCATTGAAGCTTAACAGTCAAGCAGAGGGACAGGATTCTCTGAGGCAGGCCATTACGTACGATTATAATTGTAATAACAAAAGCAACAGACAACAATTCAAAGAAACAGTTTCAACAGTCAGAATTGACTTCTCCCTGCAACAGCTCCAGAAAATCTTGGGTCCCAGCAGAGACCAGCAGACCAGAACTCTCCTGAAGGCGCAGGGACTCCAGGGATGCCCTGGACACAGCCTGCCCAGCTCCCCCAGCCCCCGACTTGTCCAGCCCTGGCATTTTACTGTTTCACAGTCACCCGGGTAGTCCCCAGCCTCATCTTGCCTTAGGAAGTGGAGAAGCATCACTGGTACTCCTGCATCCCCTAGATCTATCAGCATGTTACCACGACACCTGAGAGGGTGGCCAGGGTCTTAGGGGAAGCCCTATTCCCTGCTTTGGGTGAGTAAGGAACTACCTTGTCCCATGGGTCTTCATGTCTCCCTCATAACAGTCATAAAAATCTCACTAACACAAAGACCCTGAGGCTGGGAAAGATCGAAGGAGGAGGAGAAGGGGACAACAGTGGGTGATGATTGGATGGCATCACCAACTTGATGCACATGAGTTTGAGCAAGTTCCAGGAGTTGGTGACGGACAAGGAAGCCAGGCATGCTACAGTCCACGGGTCACAAAGAGTCAGACACGGCTGAGCGACTGAACTGACTGAATACAAAATAAGGTAGACTATCCGCCAAACCACTTAAGAGGTGGTGTCTTTTTTCTGAGCTCAAGCAAATTAAGGTGTTGGCACTGCCAACTTCTCACCTCAGAAGAACTGACCACCTGTGAACGCTGAACTCACACATGGAATCTTGGCCAGGGAATATGGGTTGATTATTGTCCTGGGTTGTCTGAGAAAATCACCAGTGACAGGACCATCTTCAGCAGCAAAAGAAAGACAGACGACTCTGAGCCTGCGGGCACGTCTCCCCAGACCAGGTGGAGCAGCTGACACACACAGTTCCCACGCTTGCTGTGGTGAGACTGCCTATCAGACACACACAATGTATGGAATCCTTACCTGTGTGATATGCCTTCCTAAGAAACTGTCTGGCTTAGAAAATCACACAAAAGAACTAAAGAGAAAATAGGAAACTAACAAGAGATGAAATTGTTAATTTTTTTTAATGACTTTGCTTCAGCCAGTGAAGCAGATACAACTGCTTCTGCTCTTACCGATTGTGTGAAAGTTTCTGGTGTTGTGGTACTTTGGATTCCGATTACGGAAGTTAAGTAATCTATTTCTTTTTTTTTCCCTTTGTACAGGAATTTAGTTTTTCAACTGGAGTATAATTGCTTTACAATGTTGTGTTATTTTCTTCTGTGCAACAATGTGAATCAACTATATGTTTACGTATATCCCCTCCCTCTTGAACCTCCCTGCCACACACCCCATCCCACCCATCTAGGTCATCACAGAGCAGCTGTGTTCCCTGTGCTATGCAGCAACTCCCCACTACCTATCTGTTTTATACATGGTAGTGAATTCCACTGTGATTCAGATGCCTCATATATCTGCACTTGGGCATGTGAAATGAATTATTCATCAAAGTTCAGTTGACCATTGGTGTCAACTACTCCAAAAGGGGTTATATCATGAATTACTACACGCTTCACTACCTCAAAAAACCAGGCCCCCAAAAAAAGAACTTTAAGGTATACTGTCTGCTAAACCTTGTCTTTCTATTTACATCAACTTATCCCTACTGAATGTAAGAAACTCACCTTTGCAGTTTTAAGCGATAAGAAAATTGCTTCAAAAGGTAATTTCATCTAAGTCAAAATTCCATGTACATTCTACACATGTAATTGTGTCATTATTCTGTACATAAAGGAATAGGCATATAATTTGTCCTAATAGCTAATGAGGGTCACTCCCCCTCACTGCAAATGCTGGTATGGAGGGCAACAGAAGGCACTTCTGCCAGGACCCGCACAGCCTCCACCCTCCTTCAGTCCAAGGGCGCACCCCTCCCACAGGGTCCCAGCACCTTCTGTGCATGGATTCAAAGGACAGTCTAGCAAGGTCTATGGACCCCTTCATGGCATAATGTTTTTAAATTAATGAAATACACAGAATTATAAAGGAAACCATTCAGAGTGAACTAGAACTCTGAAAGGAGCTTCCCTGGTAGCTCAGTGGTAAAGAACCCAGTGCAGGTTTGATCCTTGATCTGGGAAGATCCCCTGGAGAAGAAGATGACAACCCACTCTAGTATTCTTGCCTGAGAAATCCCATGGACAGAGGAGCCTGGTGGAACACAGTCCTTGGGGTCGCAAAAGAATCAGACATAATTTAGCAACTAAGCAACAAACAACAACCTACACTTTCCCTGTAAATAATCACTATTTTCAAAAGAGAAGATGGTTTTCCTGTTGCCTAGATCACACCTCCAACCAACAGGGGAAGCGGCAAGGTTACGGGTTCACAGTAGCTATGCATTATTTTCCTTCTATTGGAGCCAGGATCCTGCTCCTTCAGGACTTTGGAACTGCAGGATGCAGAGCTCCATTCCTTCCACATCTGTCTTCCGATGATTTTCGAGATCAGCAGTGATGTGGGTTATAATCTGACATGGAAGGAAAGTCATCCCTCTCCCTCTCCAAAGCCTAAACAAGAATGGAGAATAAAAAATTACAAGCTGCTTTTGCCATGTTTCCATAAGCAACCCGGGATTCGTCAGCCTGAACAGTTGGAGCCGCTGGCCCAGGTCCCCTGAGTCACGCCTGGTGGGGGAGGGAACTATTTATGGAGCAGATGCTTTGTTTGTACACTCGCCTGTTTCCTGGGCCACAGCCTTCCTCCACCTGCATGGTAAAAGCTGCTCATCAAACAACAGAAGCAATTCTTCCTTTCCAACTTTCCCTGAGAACACAAAAACGAGGAAAGGGTGAACACAAAAGATGTTTTAACTAAAGAAGTCTCTCCTCTCCAATTAGAAAGTTATCCAGATGTTGTTTCCAGAAGGAACCCTTTTGTATCATTATTAGGGAAAAATTGCTCAGACTCCACACCCTGTTGTCTCCAGGGCCCCAGGTTTCCCAAGCCTGCCTGGCGTGCTGTGCGGGGTGTGAGAACTTAATAGAGCCCACCACCGCAGCTGGGCAGGCTCTGCCCTCCTGTGTCACACACACCGGGCACTTAAAGAGAAGCCCCTGGATGCATAGGAGCTGAAAAGCAAAGGATTGCAGGGTCCAGGGGGCCCTTGGAGCTTTCAGACGAAGGCACTGTTCCCTTTGCTGTAGGGTGTCAGTGACAGCAAAGCCCACGGCAGTGAGTAACCTGCAGCCCGACCTGCTCCCAGGCAGCTACCAGCATCTGGTGAGCCCTAGAGGTGGAAGGAGGCAAGGACAACCTTCTAGTTCCTTCTTTAAAGAATTGTGATCTCATTCTAGAGAGAGGGACAGCCCAAAAAGGAAGTGAGGGGAGGGAGATGGCTGTGAGGGTGCTGGGCCGCCAGCAAAGTTGCCTCATGAAAGTTAACCACAGAGGACCAGGAGCAACCTCACTGAGGGCGGGGACAGGCAGCTGGCCCAGGGCACACCTCTCTCGGGTGGGCTGGGAAGTACACAAGGAACAAGCTGAGTGGGCACCAAAAGGTAAAAGTAATACAGCCAGCCCACCACAGACTGATGAAAAAGGAGCCAGGAGCTGGGAGACTGAATCACTAGGTTGAGGGACATTTGAGAAGCACTTCATGTTTCAAAAGATGACAACACAGTCATAGGAAAATGAACTGGGAGAGCTGGTGCAGAGAGGAGGTAGGTCATTCCATTTGTATCCAGTTAGGCATACAGTATATAAAATAGATACATAGATAGAGGCATGCATGCATGCCTGTTAAGTCACTTCAGTCATGTCACACTCTTTGCGGCCCTGTAGACTATAGCCTGCCAGGCTATTCTGTCCAGGGGATTCTCCAAGCAAGAATACTGGAGTGGGTTTCCACACCCGTCTTCAGGGGATGTCCCCCACCCAAGGACAGAACCTACGCATAATAAATCATCTACCTTGGCAGGAAGGTTCTTTACCACCAGCGCCACCTGAGAATAGATATAAATATAATCATATATATATATATATAAGAAAAGATAATGTCTCATAGGAAAGTCTTAAACTAGGACTCAAACACAACAAACTCAAATACTGCACAATAAAGATTAAATAAATGTCCAAAGACCAAAGTATTTAAAAGTGCCAATACTGGAACTTTGTTAGGTGAAAGAATTCAGCTATTATTATGTTATTTTATAGACAACTAGGGCTTCCCTTGTAGCTCAGTCGGTAAAGAATCTGCATGCAGTACAGGTGACCTGGGTTCGATCCCTGGGTTGGGAAGACACCCTGGAGAAGGAAATGGCAACCCACTCCAGTATCTTTGCCTGGAAAATCTCATGGACACAGGAGCCTGGTGGGCTGCAGTCCATGGGGTTGCAAAAAGTCTGGCACGACTGACCGACTAACACTTACTGTAGACAACTAGAAATATTCTTTGAACCAAACTCGACTTGGACTCATTTACCAAGCAAGAGAACGGAACCGCACCGGAGTCCTGCCCAGCAGCTGCCTGAGGCTCATCCTGAGAGTGTTCGCTGCCCTGGGAGCGCCAAAGACTTCCGGTAACAAACTCCCACGGGGGCGGCGGGAGACAAATGCTGCAGTGTTGACAGAAAGGCAGGTCCTTTCTGTCCAAACAGTGTCCCGCCTGCTGACACTCACCGGGCCCCTGACCACAGAGGGCTGGCGTGACCACCAACCCCCGCTGCTTGACAAACTGCGCCAGCTCCCCACTCCCTGGACAAACAGACTGGAGCTGGAGGCTGCGCCGCCCCAGTCTTCTCACGAGATGGCAGGAAGCAGAGGCCCCAGTTTACTGAGATCCAGCATCCCACCAAGCCAGGGGTTTATTTCTCTAAAAGACTGCCCAGGCTCCTTTTGTTTTCCCACTTTTCAGCAACATTTAGTATATAATCTGTGAATGAAAATTAACTGGCTTACCCTGCCAGGGTTTGAGGCAGTACGTTTTCCGGAGCTTCTGTAGCAGAATCACTGTAACAAGTGAAGATTCCTGCCGCCTTCTAGCACATACACACACACACACACACACACAGACATATGTACAAACACCACACATCCGCACCACACACATACACAGAACACAAAAACACATATGTACAAATACCATACATCACACACACATATACACACACCACATACATACCACACATATTGCACACACCGCACATAAATACACTACATACACACACCACACATACATAGAACACACATACACACCACACACTCATCACATATAGACACCACACCACATCACATGCCACACGCATATAGCATATACGTACACCAAATGCATATACAACACACAAGTGCCACACACACGCCACACACACCACACATAGATACAACACATGTACACACCACACACACACAAATACCACACACACAGCACACATGCATACATACAAACACCACACATCCACACCACATGCATACACAGAACACACATACCACACACACAAACACCACACACTGTACACATAGACACAATACAAATAGACACCACACATGTACCACATCACATACCACACACACATACTACATATACATACACCAAATGAATATATGCCACACACATGAAACATACATGCACACCACACACATACCACACACACCATACCACACACATACACATCGCACACAGACACACATACATCACACCATATACATATACATCACACGTACCACACATACACACAACACACACAAACACATAAATAACACACACATACACACAAAACACACACATACACACAACACACATATACACACACCACACACACCATACACACACACAGTCTATTAGAATTGTTAAGAGATGGGCTCAGGGATGTGCATTTTAACAACCACCCCTGAGGTATAAGAGTGATGAACCTCACTTCAACTTCCAAATAAACCAAACTTCAAACCTTTCCACTCTCATGACTGGGGAAAAAAAGACTTCAGACCAAAAAGGAAACATGTGTATCAGTGGCCCCACCCACAGTCTGAGCAATCGCTAAACCCTAAGCATGGCCAAGTGAGGCTGATGCTCCGGGAATGCTCACTGTGAGCTCTCAAAGCCCTTTGGTCTGCACGCTTGCAGGATCCTCCCATCTCAGGCAAGACTGTGGTTCCTAATGAGGGGAAAAGCGTAGCTAATCTTGGCAGCTCAGAAAGCCAGGAAAATACCCTGCAGTTATGAGGTCAAGGACCTTCTGGAGGTGAGCTCACAGGGCTGAGAGCCAGTGAAGTCTCCGCAGGCATTATCAGGGCCTTGGGACCGCCCCCAGGCAGCTCTACCAGTCCCCACAATGCCCCCTTCCCACAGGGCAAAAACCCAAGTCAAAGGAGAGGCCGATAGTGCAGGTGATGTAATGAAAACTCCCCGAGACAAGACACTCCCTCCACTCTGACCTCTCAAAAGGTCTATTCATCACAGGAGGAGTGTCTCAGAAGGATGGGCCAGTTCTCCACTCTGGGAAATGAGCTGATAGTTCCCAGCCCTATGGAAGGCCTTGGTCTCCGCTCTTCCCAAGGTTTCCTCCCAAGCCAGGTTTCCTTCCAAGGAGGAGGCTTGGTGAAAGTGGAGAGGGGATTAGGGGGACCCAAGGTGATGAGGAGCAGCCAGCTTTGCCCTGGTCCAGGAGTTGGGGTGCAGAATGTGTCGTTTCCCCAGCACATCTGGCGAGGGCACCCTCCTGCTACACTGGAAAGAGACTACTGCCTTCCTCTGAGAGGGACTCCAGGGTTACAAGCCACCTGGTAGCAACATCTTCCACCCACAAACAGGGTACCTTTCCCACTTTGTTCAAGTCTTCTTTTAGATCTTTCAGAAAAGAGTCTTAGTGTTCTACATATATCTTGTACTGTCCTTATTGTTTAGTTACTGAGTCATATCCAGCTCTTCTGCCAGGCTCCTCTCTCCGTGGGATTTTCTAGGCGAGAATACTGGAGCGAGCTGCCATTTCCTCCTCCAGGGGATCTTTCTGACCAAGATCAAACCTGCCTCTATTATGTCTCCTGCGCTGGAGGCAGGTTCTTTGCCACTAGTACCACCTGGGAAGCCCCTTTTATGTATATTACATGATATTGTCAGTTTTCAATAATAATATGAATACAATTTTTTCTGAAAATTTACATTATCCTTTTTTTTTTTGCTGTAATTTAAGGACTGTAGGTTCTATTTTCTTTTTTTTTTTTTTTATTCCTTTATTTCTCATGTGTTCCCCATCCTGAACTCTCCTCCCTCCTCCCTCCCTATACCATCCGTCTGGGTCGTCCCAGTGCACCAGCCCCAAGCATCCAGCATCGTGCATTGAACCTGGACTGGCATCTCGTTTCATACATGACATTTCACATGTTTCAATGCCATTCTCCCAAATCTTCCCGCCCTCTCCCTCTCCCACAGAGTCCATAAGCCTGTTCTATACATCAGTGTCTCTTTTGCTGTCTCGTATACAGGGTTATCGTTACCATCTTTCTAAATTCCATATATATGCGTTAGTATACTGTATTGGTGTTTTTCCTTCTGGCTTACTTCACTCTGTATAATAGGCTCCAGTTTCATCCACCTCATTAGAACTGATTCAAATGTATTCTTTTTAATGGCTGAGTAATACTCCATTGTGTATATGTACCACAGCTTTCTTATCCATTCATCTGCTGATGGACATCTAGGTTGCTTCCATGTCCTGGCTATTATAAACAGTGCTGCGATGAACATTGGGGTACACGTGTCTCTTTCCCTTCTGGTTTCCTCAGTGTGTATGCCCAGCAGTGGGATTGCTGGATCATAAGGCAGTTCTATTTCCAGTTTTTTAAGGAATCTCCACACTGTTCTCCATAGTGGCTGTACTAGTTTGCATATACAAAAATAAACTCAAAATGGATTAAAGATCTCAACGTAAGACCAGAAACTATAAAACTCCTAGAGGACAACATAGGCAAAACACTCTCTGACATACATCACAGCAGGATCCTCTATGACCCACCTCCCAGAATATTGGAAATAAAAGCAAAAATAAACAAATGGGACCTAATTAAACTTAAAAGCTTCTGCACATCAAAGGAAACTATTAGCAAGGTGAAAAGACAGCCTTCAGAATGGGAGAAAATAATAGCAAATGAAGCAACCGACAAACAACTAATCCCAAAAATATACAAGCAACTCCTACAGCTCAACTCCAGAAAAATAAATGACCCAATCAAAAAATGGGCCAAAGATCTAAATAGACACTTCTCCAAAGAAGACATACAGATGGCTAACAAACACATGAAAAGATGCTCAACATCACTCATTATCAGAGAAATGCAAGTCAAAAGCACTATGAGATACCATTTCACACCAGTCAGAATGGCTACGATCCAAAAGTCTACAAATAATAAATGCTGGAGAGGGTGTGGAGAAAAGGGAACCCTCTTACACTGTTGGTGGGAATACATTATCCTTATGTTGGCATTTATTTATGTTTTGTAAAGTTATCTTGGGTCCGGCTACTCAAGCTATGAGAGTTTAAATTAGCATAATTTACTATGTTGGATCTTTTTACATGCAGATAATTAAAATCATGTGTCTCCCTTTTAAATATTTCTCTGTCTTATTTTTCCCTGTTTTGGTTGAGATCTTATAAAATATGTTGAATACATGTGCTCGTGGTAGCCATACAAGTATTTTTTCTGACGATAATGGATATGCTTCCAAAACATCGCCGTTAAATATGATACTTGCGTGCATGTGTACTAAGTCACTTCAGTCATGTCCAACTCTTTGCAACGCTAGGGACTGTGGTCCTCCAGGCTCCTCTGTCCATGGAATTCTCCATGCAAGAACATTGGAGTAGGTTGCCATGCCCTCCTCCAGGAAATCTTCCCGATCCAGGGACTGAATCTGCATCTCTTATGTCTCTTGCATTGGCAGGTGGGTTCTTTACCACTAGAAACCCCTGGGAAGCTCAAAAATATGATACTTACTATATGACTATTTTACATACATTTTTGTTCTGTCCATCTTTACTCTCAAATGTGTTTCTGTCTTTGTAGAATTGCATACAAATCTTTCTCTCTCTTTTGTAATTCTCTGAAAATATATGTTATTGTGAGAATGGGCCTTCCCTTTAAGGTCACATGAGTCTTAAAACCTGTGTGAGGACAGTGCCTTTCATAGAGGTAGAGAACTTTGACTGTATTTTCCATATATTCTGTAATTTTGGGTGCATGCAGAATTCTGATTCAGTTTAATGGACTTGGTTTTCTGAAAAATTCATCAAGTCTAGATTTCCAAATGGATTGATATAAAATTCATATATTGACTTCTCATATATGAACACTCTCTACCTCTAAACCTGCATGTGCCCTCTTTCTTCCCTGATCAGGTTTGCAAGAAGGTTCTGGGCCTGTAGAAGTGGTGGGGAGAATGACCAGTTCTCAGATTTCATGGATCGTAACTACTAGGTTTGTTTCTCACTTATTTCATGTTTCAACATTGGCAAAGGGGAAGGATAAATTAGGAATTTTGGATTAACATATATATGCTACTGTATATAAAATGTGTTCCCCAGGTGGCACTCGTGGTAAAGAACCTGCCTGCCAATGCAGGAGACATAAGAGACCCAGATTCAATCCCTGGGTGGGGAAGATCCCCTGGAGGAGGGCATGGTAACCCACTCCAGTATTCTTGCCTAGAGAATCCCATGGACAGAGGAGCCTGGATTGCTGCAGTCCACAGGGTCACAAAGACTCAGACACAATCGAAGCAACTTAGCATGCATGCATGGAGAAGGCAATGGCACCCCACTCCAGTACTTTTGCCTAGAAAATCCCATGGACGGAGGAGCCTGGTAGGCTGCAGTCTATGGGGTCACTAGAGTCAGACACGACTGACCGACTTCACTTTCACTTTTCACTTTCATGCATTGGAGAAGGAAATGGCAACCCACTCCAGTGTTCTTGCCTGGAGAATCCCAGGGACGGGGAAGGCTGGTGGGCTGCTGTCTATGGGGTCCCACAGAGTTGGACACGACTGAAGCGACTTAGCAGCAGCATGCATGCATATATAAAACAGATAAACAACAAGGACTTACTGAATAATACAGGGAACCATATTCAGTATCTTGTAATAACCTATAATGGAAAAGAATCTGCAAAAGTGTTTATATATAAATATATGCGAATAACTGAATCATTTTGCTGTACATCTGAAACATTGTAAAGTACCTATACTTCAATAAAAATAAATAATTGATTTTTTAAAGAACCTTTGTTTTTTAAAAAGGACTACATTTCTTCATTTGTTTTTCTTCCTTCTTTCCTTTTGTTTAGGATTATGTTGCTGGCCTTTTTCTAGCTTCTTGAGTTAATACTTGATTCAAATTCTTTTATTTGTATGCTTCTTAATCCATGATTATAGTTTGTGAATTTCCCTCCAAGTGCCACTCCGGCTCTATATACTCAGCTCTGCTGTATGGCTCTCCCCTTTCTGTCCGCTTCTAAATACACAGAATTTAGTTTTGATTTCCTCTTCTGCACAAATCCAATTCTCTGGGGGATAACTAAGCCAGAACTGCTGCTCCTGTGGTCATTCTTCTCCTGCTTAAGTTTCAATCCAAACCATTACTCAAAGATGACGAAATCATGACCACAAAGAGCCTTCAGGAGGGAACCAGAGCTTGGCCATCGTCTAGGGTGTCCAACTAGCTCTGAGACACACCAGGCAGAGCCCAACAGTCTTTACAGCAGCTCTCAGCCCTCAATCTACAGCCAGATGGGCATCTGTCAGGCTGTCACATGGGGCAAGCAGGTAGAGCAGGGCAAAGCCCCAACAAGAGCCATGCAGGTAGAACAGGAGGTGGTGAGAGCTGGGTGTGGGGGCAGCTGTCCCCTGCTTGCCCAGCCTCTCCCCCTGAGGGCTGGCGAGTGCTGAATGGGAGCCACACCTGGTTTTCTGGTTCTGATAGCACTGTGGTCATCTCTGAACTCTTCAGTGTTGCCTAGGGCCACCGATCATTTCCAGAGCAGTGCCGCAAATCTGGTATTTATAAGTGTGCTGCAAACACATACAACATGAGACTGATTTGGGAGCTAAACCATATTTTACGGGAAATGCAGTCAGATTCTTCTCACTTCCCCACTGCTCTTTGCATCCTAACACCTCCTAAACTCCACAATTTATGACCCTCTCTCCTTCATATCTCTCGTTTATCATAGCAGGCAGCCTGCAGTCTTTACTTTTGCTCTGGAAAGAGATCTTAGGCTATCATATGTCTTAATGCCCAGACTGCCCTGTAGGTCTGAGAGCCACCCAGAGCATTAACCTTTGAGCCCAGTTCCCTCACCCACCCACCCACCACCCCATCTGTCATGCAAGCCCCCACAACCTATCAAACTTTACAGCCAGTTTTTCACTCTGCTTAGTATTTGTTGGCCCACGCTGCTGAACAATTTTACACAGATGTACAATCAGATTAGAAGGCTTCATATCTATTTGCAATAAATTTGGCTTCTCTAAGTGTTCTCTTGGGTTGCTCCATCAGGATTTCTCAAACCGCCTGGGTCTGCTTACGATTCAGCAGACAATCCAACGGGAGGCCCAGAGGCACAGGCCCTGTAACTGCATTTGCAAACACTGCTGCTGGAAACACTTAAGCCGACCTGGCCAAAGAAACTTGAGACTTCTTTTCTGCAACAGGTGGGATGACAACCATGGCTGTCAGGAAACTAGTTATGGGTAATTCATGGGCTGTATCTCGTGGCACCTGGACCTTTTAAGTGTGAGGACATCTGGCAGCTGCTGGAGCCAGTTTCTTTCCAGGTCGCTGCAGTGCCGGCTGCAGCCTTGATTCCGTGAACAGCCAACTGCTGAGGGTCCAAGCTGTTCTGAGTCTGCCCAGGAGGAAAGGGGCCACCATCAAAAGCCAAAGGAACACAAAAAGCACATTGCATTTGCATAGCCATGTTCATAACAGCATGATTCACAATAGCCAAAGGTGGAAGCAACCCAAATGTCCACCAATGAATAAATAAAAGGGCAAACAAAATGTGGTATATGCATACAGTGGAATACTATTCAGCCTTAAATAGGGAGGATATTCTGACACAGAATGAACCTTCAGGATGTTCTGTTAACTGATAAGCGGTCACAAAAGAAAAATACTATATGATTCCATTTATATGAATTTCCTAGAAGAGTCAAATTCGTAGAAACAGAAAGGGCTTCCCTGGTGGCTCAGACGGTAAAGAATCTGCCTGCAGTGCAGGAGACCTAGGTTTAATCCCTGGGTTGGGAAGATGTCCTGGAGAAGGGAATGGCAACCTACCCCAGCATTCTCACTTGGGAAATCCCATGGACAGAAGAGTCTGGCAGGCTACAGCCCATGGGGTCACAAAGAGTTGGACACAATTGAGTGAGTAACACATACACAGAGAGAGAGAGAAAGAAAGTAGAATAGTGGGCTCCAGGGTCTGAGAGAAGGGGATAGTGGAGAGTTGGTATTTAATGAGGACAGTTTGTTTGGAAAGCTGAAAAACTTCTGTAAATCTGTTTCACCACCATGTGAATGTACCGAACACTACTGAACCATGCACTTTGAAATGGTTAAGATGGTAAAATTTATGTTATGTGTTTTTTAATACAATATTTTTTAAAAAGGAAAAATACATTACAAATTCATTGCATATATAAGATATGTCTTCAACAGTGCTTGGGGTTCCCAGGATCTTAGAATGACAGCTGCATATTCCAAGGACCTCAACTTGGTAAAAACAGGTCCAGACAGTGTGAAATTCAGCACCCCAAACACACCTGAACTGCTGCACCCAAGTGTCTGTCCCTGAACTTCAGATGGCAGTGACCCCCCAGAGTGCTGGCCAGGGGAGGTTGGGATGTGAACATCACTCCTGATGGTCTGTGGGACTGAGGCATTCAGCACAGGTCTCTGCAACTACAACCCCAAATGACAGGGTTGGAACAATGAATCACCAGCTCCATCTCAACCCCGTCTCTCATGGGGACAGGATGATGAAAATACTTGTAAAAGGCTAGAGGTTTCTGAAGTGGGGCACCAAAGGCCAGGGAAACAATACTGTCTTCCAGGTCTAGATATTCTCCCTGGTGGCTCCAAGAGGTGGTGAGGTGCCCCCTGATTAGCTCCTTTCTTCTAAGCAAACAGCTCCAGTGGCTGGCAGGGGTCTTCCAGGGAACCAGAGCCACAGTGGCTTCCTAGAAACCATGGGAAATAACAGTGTCAGCAGGGCAGCCCTCATCACCAATGGCTGTTGTGTCTCTGGCTTTGTGAAGGTGATCAGATAAAACCTGGGCAGCAGACCTAGATCAAGAGGCACGGTCAGCTTCCTCTTTTTACTTTGCTTCTGGGGTGGGGTCCCCGGGAGACAGACAGACCTGGGTTTGACTCTCAGCCCTGGTGCTTTGGTTATCTATTGCTGGGCAACAAACTATTGCCAAATGTAATGCCTTAAACAACCACCACATTTATTTTGCTTATAAATCTTCAACTTGGCCAGCACTCAGCAGGAATAGCTTGGGGTGGCCTAGACGCTGCAGACATCTGAAAGATCATTCACTTGGACAATGGGCAGTGGATGTGGCTGGGACACCTGGAATTGTGGCCTTTTCTGAGGCAGCTGGACTGCAGCCTACCAGGTTCCTCTGTCCATGGGATTCTCCGGGTAAAAATACTGGAGTGGGTATTCCCATGCCCTCCTCCACGGATCTTCCCGACCCAGGGATTGAGCCTGCGTCTCTTTTATCTCCTGCATTGGCAAGCGGGTTCTTTCCCACTATTGCCACCAGGGAAGCCCCGGAATCCAATAACAGGGGTCCTGAAAGAGAGTCAAGAAGCAGCTGCATTGCATTTTCTGATCTAGCCTTAAAGCCATACACCATCCTTCCTGCCACTGAAGCCAGCCCATATTCAGTAGAAGGAGCTGGAATCACCTCTGCATGGCAAGTGTGTCCCAGAATTTGCCACTGCTCTTTGGAGAATTACTCCTTGCTGACTGCAGTCTAGTCTCTCCATGTCTTAGTTTACCTTAGTTTATAATCCTGTGAGGATTATATAGTCAGTGTAGGTGAATCTCCTAGCACAATGCTTTCCCATCAGTGGATGTCTATTATCAAATGTGCGTGTGTGTGTGCATGCTAAGTCACTTTGGTTGTGTCTGCTTATGATCCCATGGACTGTAGCCCTCCAGGATCCTCTGTCCATGGCAAAAATATTGGAACAGGATGCCATGCCCTCTTCCAGGGGATTTTCCTGACCCAGGGGTTGAACCTGTATCTCTTACATCTCCTGCACTGGCAGGCAGGTTCTTTACCATTGGCACCAACTAGGAAGCCCATTATCAAACGTACAATTCCAAAAAGGAGTTAATTAAAGAATATTATCATTTTGCAAAATAGAGAGTTCTTAAGTACACAAAGCTAATGAGAGGAAAGAATAAAACTAGAAAATCATCTCTCAACCCAGGTTAAGAAGTTTCCTGGACTTCTCTGAAGGCAGACAAAGACTTTTATTGTTTCTGTCAAGAGAACTGTTGCCAAGTGGGATCCCAGAAAAGAGTCACAGGAGGATGGCTGTGCGCTGGAGAGACAGGGTCCTGACGCCAGAGCAGAGGAAGAGAGGGAGCCAGCTGGAAGATGTTGGGAAATACAGATGGAGCTAATGAAAGTGCTCAGGAATCAATGTTTTGCAACCTAGCGTGTTTTGTTAATGATCTGCACACCAGACAATGGCCCCAGTGCCCAGGAGAATTGGGGGAGGGCCAGAGAGTGAGATACAGCCCCGAATTTACAGACCAGGAATCTAGAACAGGAGCAGCATCTGGTCTGGGCGCTTCAGCTGAGATCCTGCCAGCTCTGTCAGCCCACTCTGGTCTCACAATACCCATCCTTCCTTCTTATGGGCCAGTGGGACAACTTTCCTGAAGATCACCCAGAAAGAGCATGCTTTCCACCTGTCTGGGGCTTCCCAGGTGCTGCAGGGATAAAGAATCCACCTGCCAATGCAGGAAATGCAAGAGTTGTAGGTTTTGTCTCTCGGTAGGGAAGATCCCCTGGAATAGGAAATGGCAACCCACTCCAGAATTTTTGCTTGGAAAATTCCATGGACAGAGGAGCCTGGTGGGCTACCGTCCATGGGGTGGCAAAATCAGACATGACTGAGGATGCACACCACTCATGTTGTCCCACCTGCTAGGATCTGCAAAACTACAGCAAGGCCCTAGACTCAGGAAAACACCTAGAAATGGTTCAGAACCACGTCCCAGACACACCAGATGGGGAATTTCTGCCCCATGCTCCAGGGGCCCACCTTTGGCGAGGTTGCAGCCTTGCCACCCCTGGGTGCCGAGGAGAACCCGGGAGGTCAGGATTGTCTGGTGGGGGCACCACCCAGTGACTCATCCCCCATGTCTCAGTGTCCCCTGAAGGCACCTCTGCTCTTGTCAGCCACCGCCCAGTCACTGGCTGAAGGCCAGTCTTGAAGGGGAGTCAGCCACCTGCACCGACATGAAGCGAGCAGGCCAGAGAGTGACCAAGTCCTTTCTGCTTGGCTCTGTGAAACATCTCACATGTCCCCAAAAGCACTCCCCACAGTGTTTCCCTGGGCCGAGTCTCCTGTCCTTTGAGGCCTTTGAATCCAGGTCTCCAGCCCACCCCTCAGCCTGTGAGTGTTCTCTCTGGGAGGAGCAATAACAAATGAATATCTCCCTTTCCGGATGAGTTTAAACCATCTGATTGGCTAGTGGGGAAGAGTGAGTTTGCACAGAGGGTCTTTACCCTGTCCCATCCCAGACACTCTTCTTATTGTGGTCTCACAACCCACCCATCCAGAGGGAGCCCACATCCAGCCCCCAGACCTAGGCAGACTTCCAGGCCTGCCTCCATCAGTAGAGTTCAGTAGACATCACTGTGTGTGCTTTCTAAAGCTCTCTCCTGGCTCACTCTCAGACCCTTGTCTGTGAAACCAGCTGCCTTGCTGTGAGGATGCCCAGGACACACAGAGGGACATGGGAGGGATTCCCGGGCCATGACTATGGTGAAGTGCCTGGCTCGACCAATAGTGTTATCCTTGGGTATGCCATCTTGGAGCCAAAGCCCCCAGCTGCTACTGCAGGCCCAGGGAAAGCTCCATTCCCCAAGGAAACGGGGGCCAAAGGAGAAGAAGTTTCCTGTCCCAGAAACTCCAGGGAAAGGGGTGCAGAGGGGCCTCCTCACCGCCTGACCCCTGTGCTAGGCAGCTTGTGAAATGGCTCCCAGTGATTTCTATGTTCCAGGATTCCTTCCCCCTCCCTGTGTGTGTGTGTGTGTGTGCATCTGTGTGCAGGTATGCCTGTGTATTGTGTGCAAGCATGTGGGGGCGGGGTTTTGAGTGAGTGTTTACATGTACACACATGTGTGTATGTGTGTGTGTGCAAGCATGTGTTGTGGGGGTTTTAACATGTATGTATTTATTTATTTGGCTATGTTGGGTCTTAACTGTGGCACACGGGATCTTTTGTTGGGACACACAGATTCTCTAGCCATGGCTCACAGGCTCAGTCCTCTCAGCTCAGGCTTAGTTGCTCCACATGTGGGATCTTAGTTCCCCAACCAGGGGTAGAATCTACCTGCTGCATTGCAAGGTGGATTCCTAACCACTGCACCGTCAGGGAAGCCCCTGTCTTGTGTTTTGAATATGTGTGGGTGCATGGACCTGGAGGAGGAAATGGCAACCCCCTCCAGCAGTGGTGCTTGGGAAACCCCATGGACAGAGGAGCCTGGCAGGCTATAGTTCATGGGGTTGCAAAGAGCTGGACATGACTGAAGTGACTGAGCACACACAGGTGTGTGCACATGTGTGTGTGTGTGTGTGAGTATGCAAGTGTGTGGGGAGCTGAGTGTGTAAGTGTATGTGTGTGTGCATGTGTATTTTTAAATGTGTGTGTGTATTGTGTGAGTATGTATGTGTTTGCACATATGTGTTTATATGTGTTATGTGTATTGCTGTCTGTGTTTGTGAGTGTGTGTGTGTGCGTACTACTACTTCTGATGTGATCAACTTCTGATGAATGGAATATGGCAAATATGACAGGACACCACTTCCAAGTTTAACCTACCGAGGCTTTTGACTTCAGCCTTGCTCTCACGCCCTCTGGCCCTCCCAGTTTACTGCTTTGATGAAACAAGCTATCACAAAAGAGGGACCCACATGGAAAGGAACTGAGGCCACAGCCTGTGAAGAACCAGATCCTGCCAACAACCATGTGAATGAACTTGGAGGAAGGTCCTTCCCCAACTAAGCCTTGGGAAGACCAGAGCCTCAGAAATACATGCACTGCTGCCTGTGAGACCTTGAAGCAAGGCTGCAAGTAAGCTGTGCCTAGATTCCTGACCAGTAGAAACTGAGGTAATAAATGCTTCTGTTTTAAGACACAAAGGTCAGGTTAATGTGTTATATGGCAATAGATAATCAAGACAGATTTCAGCACCAGTATTGTGCTGCTACAACAAACACCCAAAAATGTAGAAGTGGGTTCAGAACTGGGCAGTGGGTGAAAGCTGGATGGATTTTGAGAAGAATGGTGAAGAAAGCCTGAACTGCCTTGAATACTGTTAGCACATATGTGAGCTGCACTATGGCAAACACACTGGAGAAAATTGAGGAAGAGGGGATCCTGTTTCCCAGCAACAGAAAGCTTACCTCCAGTTACGGAGAAGGTGGAACCTGTACCAAATGAACTGCGTGGTCTAGCTCAGGAGATTTCCAAGCAAAAGGTTGAATGTATTTCCTAGTTTCTTCTTGCTTTATGAAAGGAAAGAGATAAATTGGGAGAAAAATTATGAAACAGAAAGGAACCAAGACTTGATGATTTTGAAAATTCTCAGCTTCTTCTAGTTGTAAAAGATGCTCAAATTAAGAAAAGCTAAGGAATCTTCAAAAATGACCCAGAAATAAAGCCAATAGTGAGACTGTACAATCTTTTTAGGACTTTAGAATGATCAAAGCATCAGGGTACTATTGAGATGCACAAAGGACCCTTTCAAGAGACTAATTGTGTACCAGACACTTCCTCTCAGCTGAACAACAGTGCCTCTGCAAAACTGAAGGAATTCTCCCTCATCTGTTTCAGCAGAAGCCCAAGGCAGAGAAGGGCTTATCTCAAAGAGGTTTGTGGTGGTGGCAATTGTCTAATGGAGATTGTCCCAGTGAGATTCACAGAAGACCCAAAATGTGTTTGAGAAAAGCAAATACACTTTCAGCTTAAACTGAAAGAGACAGAGACAGAACACAATAAAAAGAAGTTTTGGGGTCCCCCTTCCCCAATTATACTGGTACAAAGCAGGCAGAGAGATGCTCAGAGGCAAACACCTTTATTTTTATTTTTTTTAATTAATTTTATTTTATTTTTTAACTTTACAATATTGTATTGGTTATACACAATGGAGTATTATTCAGCCATTAAAAAGAATACATTTGAATCAAACACCTTTAATCTTTGATGAAAAAATAAGAATGACTAAAAAGACAGAACCAAGAGCCAGGAGAGTGCTGCCAAGAGCATAGAGAATTTCCCCCAGGCCTTGAGACCCAATCAAGGAACTTCTAACATTTGCCCAGATGGATTTCAGAATTGCTATAGACCAGTGCCCACCCCACTTTTGGAACAGAAATGTCTATATCTTTTGCCCAAGACTGTCCTTCCAATATGTGTGGTGTGTGTAGGGACAGATGACTTGTCCATTTAGTTTGAGGCTCTGCCAATCCAGAGGAGCTAGACTTAAACAAAAGGAACCTCACACATCCTGAGCCTTACTCAGATGATGAGATTCTTGACTTTGAGCTATGTGATGAGATTTTCAAGGATGTTGGAGGAGGAACTTGAATCATTGTGGGCCAGCGGGCAGACCGGTATAGGCAGCTTCTGAAATCATTCTTGGTGGTCACCATATCCTGGTATTCACACTCTTGAAGAATCGTCTCCCAGTGCATGGTAACTGGACCTGATGAGCTGCTTCTGATGAACAGAATACAGGATACCACTTCCAAAACTGGGCCACAAGAAACTGTGACTTTCATCTTGCTTGAACTCGCTTCCCTTGGTTTGCTCCGTTTAATGAAGCAAATGCTCTGTTGTGTTGGAGAAATCTGCGTAGCAGGAAACCAAGCCTCTGACTGACAGATCAAAATGTATTGAATCCTACCTGTGAGGACCAACATTCTCCTTGCTTCAAGCCTTACAATGACTACAGTTCTGCCAACATATTAAGCATCTCTGAAGCTCAGCTACGTCTGCCCCACCATCATTTGTTCCAGATCCTTGACCGACAGAAATCACAGAGTAGTAAATGTCAGTGCTACAAGCCACTGCACTTGGGGTAATTAGTTAAGCAGTAATAGGTGATTATGATCTCTTCCTTGTAAGGGATCAGGGAAATATTGGGTGTGAGGAAAGACCATGGACCATTGTCATCTGTGACCCTCAGGAATCAGCATCTCTAGGAAGGTTTTTTTTTTTTTTTTAATTACTAAAATAAACTCAGTATATAACATTGTGTAAATTTAAGATGCAGAGCGTGTTAATCTGATGCACTTATTTATTGAAATGTGATTGCTGTAGCAATAATCAGCATCTCTACCACATTACAGAATTATCCTTTCTTTTTTAGTAGTTGGAATCATTGAGTTTCAGTCTCTTAGCAAGTTTGATGATTATAGTATAAAACCATTATCTATACTCACTATAATGTTCATTAGCTTTCCAGAGCTTATTAACTCCCCTTTGTAAGTTTGTACTCTTAAACAGGAGGAGAAGGGGATGGCAGAGGATGAGACGGCTGGATGGCATCACTGACTCGATGGACGTGAGTTTGAGTGAACTCCAGGAGATGGTGATGGACAGGGAGGCCTGGCATGCTGCGATTCATGGGGTCGCCAAGAGTCGGACATGACTGAGCAACTGAACTGAACTGAACTGAGTGATATCCCTGCTCACTGGGCAATCCTTTCTTCTACTCACACAAGAATAGAAATAGCTTCTTGGCATTGGGGCCATGAACTGAACTGAACCCTTAAACAGAATCTGTCCTGCTACCCTCACCCCTGTCCCCAGGCAGCCACCCTTTTACTCTCTGTTTTTATGAGTTTGGCTTTGTTAGATTCCACATATAAGTGATATCATACAGTATTGTCTTTGTCTGACGTATCTCTCCTAACATACTAGAGTTCCATCTATGTTGCTGCAAATGGAAAGATATCCTTCTTTCTTGTGGCTGAATAATGTTCCTTTGTGTGTGTATAACACATCTTCTTTACCCACTCACCTGCTGGTGGGCACTTAGGTTGTTTCCACATCTTGGCCATTGTGAATAATGCTGTAATAAATATGGGAGTGCATATATCTATTCAATATCTTGTTGTCATTTGTTTTGGGTATATACCCATGAGTGGAATTGCTGGATCACATGAAAGATCTATTTTTAGTCTTTGAGGAACCTCCATATTGTTTTAAGAAGGCTTATTTAAAATGAAGATCAAGGGCCAACACAGACCTAATTAGCCAGAATTTCCAGAATGGGGCCCAGGTGATTCTCATGAATAGTCACACTTGAGAATAAAGGTATGGGTAATGACTTCTGATTCTCCCATAGCCCCTAAGGAGGCCCACTAATGTGACACCTCTAATCCATGCCTGTATCCTTCGGGTCCCCCAAACTGCCACCATCACTGCATATCTGGGGGCCCCATGCATGAGTTCACTGGCAGCAATGGGTCATCTACCCACTGATACTGGTACCTTGACCAGGCTGAACTTGTGGCTCCAACTCCCCATAAGGACTGTAGAGGTCAATACTGGTGCAGGGAGTGGGGGAAAGAGGGGATGGGGGGAGGAGGGGGTGGGGAGGATGCAGTGGGAGAGGTGTTCACCTTGGAGAGACAAGAGGCAGAGAATTCTCTCCTTCCTCTGCCCTAATGACCACAGAACACTCTGAAAGCCCCTGCTGTCGGTCCTCAAGAGGGAGCAGGCGGTGGTGCTGGTGATGAAGCTGTGGCTGTTGCGGCTGGTACCCCAGTGTTTACTCTCCATCCCAGCTATCTTCAGTCACTTCCCTCCTTTATCCTGCTTTCCAGTTTGCAATCCCAGCAAAGCACTATCACAGTTTTGGCCTCAGGCTGTTTTCCAGATTAAGCGTGTGTGTGTGTGTGTGTGTGTGTGTGTGTGTGTGTGTGTATTTGTATGTGTTAGCTGCTCAGTCGTGTCTGACTCTTTGCAACCCCATGGACTATAGCCCACCAGGCTCCTCTGTCCATGGGAATCTCCAGGCAAGAATACTGGAGCAGGTTGCCATTTCCTTATCTGGGGATCTTTCCAATCTAGGAATCGAACCCGGGGCTCCTGCGCAACAGGCACATTCTTTACTGTCTGAACCACTAGCAAGCTGAAAAGGGCCAGTTGATGTCTGGGAGCTAGACTAAGGTACCAACCTTTCTCTGAGCTAGGGAGAAAGGCTGCTGAAGGGTCTCCACCCACTCCAGGCCTCCAGAAAAGACCCCAGCAGGAGGCAAGGCCCTTTGTTCCCTAAAGGTTGTTGAAGCAAACATCTAAGGGGATGGTTGGTCCTCAAGCAGCAGGCAAACATGGATGGCTATATACTGGGGACACACAGAAGGGGAGTCATGGTCACAAGAAGCAGAGAAGTGGGGCATACCTAGGGAGCCCTCACAGTTCCCCAAAGGTCAGTCTGTCTGCCCTCCTTGTAGCGTGGACTTCCAGAGACAGAGCACCGCAGAACCTCTGTCACAGGTAAGGTCATGCAGATGGCTCTGATGGATTGAGAAGGTCTAAGGCTCTGTGACATTGCTTTCTGAGCAGTGCACACTTCCTTAAAAGAATAACATGGACATTCAATAGCATTAATTGAGCCTATGTGCAAGCATTTTTTAACATAGTATAGATACAAATGTATGTGTGTAGGTTCATAAATGTGGTTTCTGCTTTGTGGCAGGGAGCTAGGCAGATTCCCAAGCTTGCCAGTCCTAGATGGCAGGCCAGCTAGAGGACAGAAGCCCGCAGTCAATTCCACCTGTCTGCAAAGGGAGAAGTGTATGAGCACACAACGTGGACCTCAAGGGGAACCCGACAGTCTGTTTTAGGAAGCCATCCAGGGGACACAGGCAGGCTCCTTGTTGAGGTTTTCCTTAGGAAAAAGGAAGGAGTCTGATATCCCTGGTGACCCCAGAGAGCAAACTTCCCTGCTGGCCCATGCCACTGCCTCTGCCCTGTGCCACAAGAGGGGAAGAAAGCTGTACTAGTCTAGTGGGGCTTCCTTTTGCTAGAGCAACTTAGCCTGTATCCTGATACATGTGGTGAGGACGTTTTTATTAGCAGGGTGGGTGGAGGAAAGAGAAGGGACAGAGTAGAGAGGGGAACATTTTTAATGTTTCTTTAGTTATTTATTTGGCTGTGTTGGGTCTTAGTTGCAACACAGGGAATCATCACAGCAGCATTCACTATCTTTCATTGCAGGGCGTGGACTCTCTAGTGGTGCACAGGCTCTAGAGCATGCAGGCTCAAGAGTTGTGGTGAGTAGGCTTAGTTTCCCTGCATCATGTAGGGTTTCAGTGCCCCAAACAAGAAATCAAATCCATGTCCCCCGCACTGAAAGGCAAATTCTTAACCACTAGACCACCAGGAAAGTCCTAAGAGGAAAAACTTCAAACAACCTCTGTGATATATTGAGTTGTGTTTCCCCAGAATGATCTGTTCAAATTCTAACTCCCAGGACCTGTAAACTGATCTTTGAAAATAGGGTCTTTGCTATTAATCAAATTAAGATGAGGTCATTAAGGTGGGCCCTAGTCCAACATGACTGGGTCCTTACGCTAAAAGGGAACATTTGGACCAGCGACAAACCCCGACACAAGGAGATGCCATATGCATGTGAAGGGAGAGATTAAGATGATGCATCTACAAACCAAGGATCAGCAAGTTCCTGAGACTGGAACAGTCTCCCTCACAGCCTGGAAGGAACCAGCCATCGCCACCTTGACCCAGACTTTCAGCCTCCAGAAATGAGACAGTAAATTTCTGCCATTTAAGCTGCCCTGAGTGAAAAAGCTGACACACCCACAAGCAAAGAAATGCTTCAAGAAGCAGTGCTAAGCCCTCACATTTGTGCAGACGCCCAGGGTCCCCAGAGCACAGTCGGGAGACATTGCCTCACACTGTCCCACCCTGCCCCCCTCTCGCTCTGCCACTGTCTCCACAGGAAAGAGTGTGGGGAAATAACATGTCTACACTGGGGACAACCCACTTCCAAAAGTCTCCTGTCCAACACTTTTCCCCTTGATTTTTCACCCCTGGAGCATTTTATAGGAAATATAATCCACATGGCATTGAGTCACTGGGCCTGAGCACAGCACTGAGTTGTTTGCAAGAAATATTTTATGTCTATCATGGGCCTCTTTTTTTTTTTTTTTCAGAAAAAAGGAAGTCATTTCAGCCAAGAATAAACAAACTTGGCATCACACAGTTTAGATTTATACAAATCCCTTGACAGCCTGCTGCCTTTGTGGCCCTGGGCCAGGCTTCATTTCCAGACTCTTTCGTGTTGGGAGGAGATGAGATTGCCTTGGACCACCTACCCACAGGATCTCCCCCAGCCACCCTCTGGGCCCTGCTCACTTCCTTCTTCCCAGCCTTGCTGCTTTGGTGTACACAGCCTGGAGCAGTAGCTTAGGACATGCAACCTGGGCACACACATTTAATTATAGGGTCCATTCACACAACCATACATGGTGATGGGGGCCCCTGATACAATCATACAGGGTGATGGAGGCCCATGATGCAATCATACAGGGTGATGGGGGCTCATCTTACAATCATACAGGGTGATGGGGGCCCATGACACAATCACACAGGGTTATGGGGGCCAGTCGCAAAATATGGTGAAGAACATGAGCGAGCTGTAGATAATAAGGCTGTCACTTGGCCTCTTTAAACCTGAGTCCACATTTGTGAAGTGAGACTGTTGCACCCCACACAGCTGTAAAAATTCAGTAGATCAATGTGTGTGTGGGAGTCTTGCCACGATGCCTGGAATGGAGCAACAACAGACAAGCAAGAAACGATCTGCAAGGAGGTGGGGAAGGAAGATGGACACATGGAGGGGAGTGTGGGGGAATATCCAGGCCTTTTCCTCTGGCTGACACCTACTCCTCCAACTGTCTCCTCCTGAGCCTACATCTCAGTCTCTGTGTGGAGGCACTGTGCACCAGACTCTCACAGAGACCAGCGGGCTGGATGACTTCAACCCTGGGTGACCTTCACCAGTCCTCAACAAATGCTTCCTGGAGGGAAGACAGAAACTGTGCTCCTCAGTGACGCCGCAGAGTATAGTTCCAGCTCCTCTAAGAGAAATCGTGAAGCTCTTCCACGGGTGATGAAAAGCACAGATATTGCAGGAACATTCAGCTGGAGTCCTTATTGCAGATCTTTGGAACAGATCCTGGCTGACTCCAGAACCTTATAACTTTTGGAGGTTTCTTGTCATTTTCACTCAAGAGGAGCTTGTCTCCTTCAATAAAATGCTCAGAGGCTTTCTTTCTAGAATAGTGGCTTTCAGACTTCTCTCTGACCCTGGAGAGAGGTGCAACCGACTTGACAGCCCCATGCACGTGGAGAGAAGAGCCCCACCGAGGTACAGAGGTCTCACATAGAAGACTTACTCTACTCTGCTCTTCACATGTGAAAAAGCAAAAATATAAACTCTGGTCACACCCATTCGTGTCTCTCAAGCTATAGTTTAGAAGCCTTGGTCCAGAATCCCTCTAAGGATACAGATTAAGAAAGGAGACCTTTCTGCCATCAGGATGATAGCCTGGACTTTATCCCAGACATGGAGCCCTGGCCTGTTCGTTACTGTCTTGGGGAATGAGGATCCCCTTCATTTGGTCTGGAGCACAGTAAGAAATTGGAGATGTTTTCTTCCAGTGCACAAGCGAGCACCATCCAAAGGAAGAGGGGGACCCTAAGCACATGGCCAGAGCCACCTCACAGGCTTCACCCCACTTAGATCTCAGGCCACTTTCATTCCCCGCAAACAAGCCATGTCAATCCCAGTTCTGCCTTTCATGATTCAACCCTTCCCTGGAGAACTTTGACATGTGAAAGTGAGCATCACACCCCACACATTTCACTTAGAAGCTACAGGGGAGTGCCAAGGACTCATTTCCAATGCAGAAATGAAGGCTAAATTTTTCCACAAAAACTAACTGCATCCTCAATTTATAGCCAGTGCTTTCCCACAAAAATCTTCCCTGGGGACAATTCAGCAAATGCACGTCAGCTGAATGTTTTCCAGATCTTCTGTAACATTTAATGCTCTATTGCTCCCAAGATTTCCTTTAAAAAATAGTCAAAAAGCAGTGGACAGTCTTGTCATCAAAACATATACAAGAATTATTTTTTAATTTCAAAAAATATGTTTTATTTCTCTGAAAATTCCATTTCATTTGGCAAAGAAGGAAAAATGTTTTTAGCCACAGAATACACACATGTATGTTAAATTTCTCAAATACTTTTCTAATTGTTTGGTTTACATATTTTCTTTTATAAAACTGACCTACTTTCACAATTATTAGCATAAAAGAGTTTCAATTCACTAAAGGCTTGTAGACTTTCATTTCACTAAGTTTACTGTAGACGTTAAAAAAAAAAAAAAAATGAATCCAGAGAATTAAGACATTTGAGATTACCGGGAATCTACTAAAGAGTATACAGACTGAGCCCAACTCCTCTGCCCCAGCCGGGGGAAAATGAAGAGTCACTGAACGAATCTGCTGTTTCCCACAGCAAGTCCTCTGAAGAGTTGGCACCTGCATGGAGAAGATGCAGACAACGCAGGTGAAGAACTCAGGGAGGTCAGGAGACTGGCAGGTGTGGGTGGACCGAGAGATGCAGTAGCAGCCCTGAGATTCTCACCTCAACCACAGTGGGACCATTCTCCTTTCAAACACAGCAACTCCCACACAGAGTGGAGTGAAAGGTTATGTAAACTGCAAAGTCCATTGTGTAATGAGGGGAACCAACCTGTACAGATGTGAGATTTGGACCATAAAGAAGGCTGAGCACTGAAGAACTGATCCTTTCAAACTGTGGTGCTGGAGAAGACTCTTGAGAGTCCCTTGGACAGCAAGGAGATCAAATACCAGTCAATCCTAAAGGAAATCAACCAGGAATATTCACTAGAAGGACTGATGCTGAAGCTGAAGCTCCAATACTTTGGCCAAATGATGTGAAGAACAGACTCATTGGAAAAGACCCTGGTGCTGGGAAAGGTTGAGGGTAGGAGGAAAAGATGGTTGGATAGCATCACCAACAATGGACATGAGTTTGAACAAACTCTGGGAGATAGTGAAGGACAGGGAAGATGGGGGTCACAAAGAGTTGGACATGAAAGAGCAACTGAACAAGAGCAGCAGCCTGCCCCTCTCAAGAACAGAGGTGCCACATTCAACCCCCATTCATAGTATGAGTTAGGAATTGTCATAACCTACACTGGAAGCAAGTTCTCATCAATGCTTTTGATTTTAAAAAGACTCCTCAGAAAAAGCCTTGCCTGCAACCTACTGCTGACAGAAGGTCTTTCCCTGTGAGCTTGACAAGATCCACACCCCCTGCCCCTGTCCTCCTCATGAGGTCCCCACGAAGCCAGCCATGGCCCCACAGCCTCTTCTCACCCTCTCCGATTCTGTCCTCAACCCAAAAGGGCAGAGTCCTGGAAGAGCTCCTCTTCTGTGTTTGCTGATTTGGTGACTGCTTATATGGCAACCCACTCCAGTATTCTTGCCTAGAGAATCCCGTGGACAGAAGAGCCTGGTGGGCTGCTGTCCATGGGGTCACACAGAGTCGGACACCACTGAAGAGATTTAGCATGCCTGCATGCATTGGAGAAGGAAATGACAACCCACTCCAGTATTCTTGCCTGGAGAATCCCAGGGATGGAAGAGCCTGGTGGGCTGCCATCTATGGGGTTGCATAGACTGAAGCGACTTAGCAGCAGCAGCAGCAGCATACTGCCCAAGGCACCAGCAAAGGAGGGAGCCTGGTGGGAGCCACAGGGTCATCCATCCTGAGCCCAGAAACAGAGCTGAACCATATGACCTGGGATCCACTAACAAGCAGATAATCTCCAGAAAATAAATAAAAAAGGTGAGATAAATAGTAAAAATGGAAAAGTATCTTAATGCACAGTAGAATAGTTGGGTTAATTATGGTACATCAATTTAATGACATAATAAAAATTGTAGTTGTGGTAGTGATATTAGTCCCTCATCATGTCTGACTCTTTGTGACCCCATGGACTATAGCCTGTGAGGCTCCTCTGTCCATGGAATTCTCCAGGCAAGAATACTGGAGTGGGTTGCCATTCCCTTCTCTGGGAGATCTTCCTGACCCACTGATCTAACCCGTGTCTCCTGCATTGCAGGAAGATTCTTTACTGTCTAAGCCACCTGGGAAGCCCTATAACAATTATAAGATATCACAATGCAAAATAAGCAGGAAGACCACAAACTTGGAATAGTGTATAGTGTATTGCAAGTAGAAAATAATATAAACTGATACTGTTCTATGATTATAAATTTTATTTTAATTTTTCTTTATATTTCAACAAGTGATTGATACATGGCGGGTCAAAATGCAAAAGACTTATAAGGATAGGTGGAATATGCAGAAAGCTTCCCCTGTTGCCTTGGCAACTGTTTGTGCCCAAACACCAGGAGCATCCTGCCTGGTTTGTGTGGTATGTACCAATCCACAATGAGAACGAACCACAGAAGAGGTACCAAGTCACCAAATGTGGGACATTTCACTTGTTTCCAATGTTTTGCTTTACATACATTGATATCATTTTATATGAAGTTCTCTGTAGAAACTAGAGGGAGAGCTGCATTCGTTATTTTGATAGAGAATACCAAATTCATTTCTCAGATGTTAAACTCCCATCAGCAATATATGAGAATGCCCTATTTCCCCACACCAATGTTATCCCATCTTTATCTCCGAAACTTCAGCGTAGTTTAATGTTTAAATACTACCCTACCATTGAACTTTGTATTTAAGTGTAACAACATACGAGCTGAAGGCTGAACAAAGTGAATGCATGGAGTCTAAGAGACTTCCTTCTTTCTAGGTGCTACCCCCACCCCACCCAGCCCAAGTTGACCCAGTCCTGGGTCATAGGGCAGGCATATGCTCAGATTTGTAGGGACTGCCAAACAGCTCTCCCACCTGGTAGTACCAGTGCATGCTCCCACCAGCAGGGTATGGGGTTCACTTGCTATCCACTCTTGCCAACACTTCACAATATTAATTTTATGGCTGTGTGTGGTCACATTACCTTGTGGTTTTTAATGCATTGCCCTGATGATTAATAAAGCTAAGCAGTTTTCATGTGCTTATCAACATTTGGGTTTCCTATTTGGGAAAGTGCCTTTTTTTTTTTTTACTTTTTTAATCTTTTCCTAGGAGCTTTTTATGTATTTTGGATACAAGTTTTTTGTCAGATCTACGTATTGCAGATATCTTCACCCATTCTGTGGACTTTCTTTTCACTGTATAGTCCACAGACTTCTCCAGGCTGGAATATTTGAGTGGGTAGCCTTCTCCAGGGGATCTTCCCAACCCAGCGACTAAACCCAGGTCTTCTGCATTGCAGGCAGATTCTTTACCAGCTGAGCTACCAGGGAATCCCAAAAATACTGGAGTGGGTTGCCATTTCCTTTTCCAAGGGATATTCCCAACCCAGAGATTAAACCCATGTCTCCTGCATTTGCAGGGGGATTCTTTACCACTGAATCACCAGGGAAGTCTTTTCACTATTGTAATGTTATCTTTGGAGGAACAGAAATGCTTCATTAAGTCCCCTCTGTGCAACTTTTGTGTCCTGTTTAAGAAAATGTTTGCCTACCAAAGGTCATAAAAATGTTCTCCTATTTTTGTTTGAAGATTTATTTTTTTATGCCTTTCATGTTTAGAACTGCAATTCATTGTTGAGTACAAAGCCAGTAAAGTCAAGATAAATTTATATATGTATATATTTTTGAATATACATCACTGATAGAGGAAAAACTGTTTTCCTTTATACTGCGGTGTCCATTATGCATAAATCAAGCCACCATCCATGTCTGTTTGTAGACTCTCTTGTTCTGTTCTGTGGTCTGCCTGTCTCTGTGTAGACAACATTGGGTCTTAACCCTCCAGCTTTCTCACAGATCTATCTCCACGGTGAGGTGAGGGGTCACAGTTTTGTTCTTCTTCAAGATCATTCTGGCCTGCTGCTGGGCCCTGTGAATTTCCTACATTTTAGAATTCTTTTGTCAACTTCCACACACAAAAAAAGAAAAAGTGCTTTTTAAAAAAAATTCAGTATAGGGACTTCCCTGGTGGTCCAGTGGTTCCTTTAATGGCTTGAAAATCCTATTTATTTACTTTATTGAGATATACTTTACATACCATACCAGATACCCTTCTATTAAGGTGAAAAATTTCGTGGTTTTAGCATGTTCACAGAGTTGTGCAACCATCACCACTATCTAATTCCAGACCATTTGTATCCCTCCAAAAAGAAACTCTAACCCATGAGTAGTCACTCTCCCTTGTCTCTGGAGAAGGAAATAGCAACCCACTCCAGTATTCTTGCCTGGAGAATCCTATGGACATAGAAGCCTGGTTGGCTACAACCCATGGGGTCACAAAGAGTGGGACACAACTGAGTGACTAGCACTCCAGTGGCCAAGACTCCAGCTCCCAGTGCAGAAGGCCCAGGTTCATTCCCCCGTCAGGGAACTAGATCCCACACGCCACACCTAAGGGTTCGCATGCTGTGGCCAAAGCTTCTGTGTGCCACATCTAAGACCCAGTACCGCCAAATAAGTTAATTAAATGAATATTTTTTAAAGTTTGACTTAAGATAAATCAGCATCACATTTAGAAATTAATAAATAAAAATGTCAGTGTAGCTCTAGTCAGTAGTTCTTTTATCTAGAGTGAGGTGGGCTTTCACTTGCTGTGCTTAAATATGATTTGCTTTCCTGGTCTGAGAACTATTTATTAGCATTTTTACTCCTTTTCCTTTAGAGCTATTGGTCTTTCTGTATTGATTTACAGTTCTTTATAAAGGAGGAAAATAATCTCTCTTATCTACAATTTGAGTTGCCAGTATTTTCTCAGTGTTTCTTGCCTTCTGATTTGCCTTATGCTATGTCTTGCTCTCATAACTTTATTTTTATGTGTCAATCTTTATTTATGGCTCTGAGTTTCATGTCTTTCTTAGAAACATCTTCCTCACTCCAAGACTACTATTATAGGTATTTTAAAACATGCATTTATACTCAGAAGAGAATAGCTCTCATACTAAAAAGATGGAATTCTGTGCATTTTTTCCTAACACGAGTTTCCTTTAGCATTCTTCTATGCTATCATGTATGGTGATATTATTTTAAAATCAATGTCCTAGTCAGATCATGTGTCAGTGCTTCTTAAATGTTCTAGAACCACATCTTTGGCTACCATGTGGACCTTCCATGACTTGAATGAAGATAAGTCCCAAGACCCTTCATCTTCCCAGCTCACCCACATATTCAAGGACCCTTAACGATGGAAAATCATCATGTTTTCTCTTAAATTTGACAGAGTAAGAATCTAAGTGTATACCTACTGACTCATCATACCCCTCCTCCCTCCTAGTAGGTGCCATCAGCAATTTGTGCTGTAACTTTGCAGAGACCCCCAAATCATATAAATGTCAGGCCTGTAAAACCTGGACTCACCCACTTTGCTATCCAGGAAGAACCAAGTAAAATCTCATATGGATACCAAACTCTCACAATAATCCACAAACATGTCACAGTTTGAAGATGTCCACCAGGTCAGCCCAGAACCAGAATCATTCCTCAGCATGCAACAAAATCAGGGAAAGAAAGTTTATAGGAAAATGGGGCTAATTCTAGCCTGTATTTAGTCAACCAAGACTTAGGCAATGAGCTGAGTAACCATCCCCAGGGGATAAGCTCATGTAGTCTCACTGAAAGCCCTCACTAGTCTCCATTGCCCACCAGCTCCAAGGGCAGGGTGGTAGAGGTGGGGTGATGGGACAAGGCAGGCCTCCAATCTGGTTAACACAGGTGGGTGGCCTCACCCCCAGTACATAGACAATTAGGCCTGGAGCCTGCACAAGGAGCGATTCCATGCTTGCCCGCACCTGGCACCTGGGCAGCCACAGCCACCACAGCTGAGGGGACCTCTGGACAGAGCTGCCCTCTGGCCCAGCCAGCCCTGCACAGCACAGTGGGACTGTCCTAACATCAAAGCACAGCCTGAGAATAGTAACATTCTCAGGGTGTTTCCAAGAAAGGCTGGTTGGCCTCATTTTCGGAAATTACAGAGCCATCCTGGGAGGCACTGACTACAAACAACTTTGCATTTTCTGTCCCTAATCGCTTACCACACACCTTTTACCACTTCCTGCTCCCTCCAGCATCACACTAAGAGCTTCTTTCATTTCAGTGGCGATAAGAAAGAAAGTTAGAAACAGAGCAGAGAGGCAGTCCAGCCCGCTCAGAGGGCGCCCTCCATTTCCAAACTTCAGACCTAAAAAACCCTGGAGAACTTTTCAGCTGCAGTTCAGAGCATGAAGAAGTCAGCCATCAGAACATGCATGGCTTTAGCCCAAGGCCCAAAGCTATGGAACAACAGAAATATACTTAGCATTTCCTAAGAGGCTTATGAAAGAAACTCAAGAATTCTACCGCTGATTCACTTTCGAATGACAAGAAACCCTCACACAGTTGGAGACTATCTAAAGTTAGCAAATGTGAAGTCAGTGTAAAATGCAAATGATTATTAATATCACTGTTTATTTTGTCCCCAGTCATTTGTAAGATTGCTCTCTAAAGTTCACTTTTCTGACAAGGAGCAGCTCTCTGTTTTCTAACCAGAGACATATTCAATGAATTCCATTTTTTTTAAGTTTCAAAGTCCATTTAATGTGTAAATGTTACAGATTAATTGTGCCCCATTTTAAATTGTGGTGTAGGAGCCAAAACAGGGATTATTTCTGAAGTTGAGAATATTTGCAAATGACCAGCAGCCAGGTGAATGTGTGCAGAGAATGATCCAGAGATGGATATTTACAACCTTTATGGCAACTCCCCCAACACTCCTAAGACTCTGGAGGGTGACATGGGCATACCCAGGACCTCCCTTCCTAAGAAAGAAAGTAGTGAGAAGAAATGTGCTGAGCAAACTTGAGAGAAAAGGGGAATGTCCCAGTGTACAGCTCTAACTGTAGAAGGAAGACAGGCATCCACAGGCAAAGGAGTGAAAGTCTCGGCCCTTCAAGAAGGGTTGGAAAGCACGGTGCCCTAAAGCTGGTTAGGTAAGAAGGCAACTTGTACTCCAAAGCGCTGTATATGAGGACACGTAATCTTGTGGATGAACTAAGATTGTGATTCCAGTCATTTAACCTGAGTGGAGTGAAGCCAATTGCATCTTTTTAAAAAATATAATTATTTATTTGACTGTTTCAGGTCTTAGTTGCAGCACACAGGATCTTTCTAAGCATGCCAGCTTAGTAGGATCTTAGTTTCCTGACCAGGAATCAAACCCATGTCCCCTGCATTGGAAGGCAGATTCTTAACCACTGGACCCCAGGGAAGTCCTTACATCTTAAAGCGCAAGAAGGATAGGGCCATATCAAATGCAGTGAAGGGCAACTCCTACGTCAACCCTAGTGGCCAAGTGGACAACATTCTATAGGGTCAGGGTTGTCTCTGGAGAAAAGATAGTGGAAATGGGAGAAAAGTATGGACTTAACATGACTAGTCACTTCCGTCCAGAATGTGTAGACACAGAAAGCACACCTTTAGAGGGTGATAAGGAAGTTGTCTATGACATAACCTGGGGTTGGGGAGTGGGTGGGCAGGCCTGAAAAACATAAGCTCATAAAATACTCAGTTACAGATGTTCCAAGAATCCAGAGTCCATTCCTGGAAGTTTCTTTGTAGACTCACACGTAAGCAATAATCTCCAGGTTTACCAAACGCAAACCCCACAGTGATGACTGTTTTCAGCAAGATATCCTTGACCTTGTCCCATAGACTTTTTTGCCAGGCACTGCTACACATGTGGCACAGCCCATAGCATTAAGGACTCCACCATTAGGAGATAAAGATCATGCAAAGGGAAGTCAGAAGACAGTGAGGAACTTTCCCTATTCCAATTTGCATCCACAATTCAAAAGCTGGCTTTTGTCTTTATCAGGAGTGTCTGTCTAGACCAGAGTCTTGCTGCTCAGTGTGGTCTGCAGAGAAGCAGAACTGGGAGCTTGTGAAACATGCAAACTCTCAGACCCCACCCCAACCTACTGAGTCAGCCTCCTCATTCCTGCAAGATCCCCATTAGTCATGAAGATGCTTATCCCAGGGAGACACCCAGGCTCCCACTGCCTGGGAGAGCACGGAAAGCCAGCTGGCGTGCTTCAGTCCCAGGTGTCCCCTTTCCCAGGTTCCTGACAATAAGGCATGAGCAGAGACCTTGTCCCCAAGGGCAGTCTGGCTCCTCCTGCCACAGCACCTTCCTGCTGAACTCCGAGCAGGGCCGCAGATGCCCACCTAGGCTGTCGCTGGTCACTCAGGATGGCAGGAGGGTTCTCCTTTTAGAACCTGCTCTGGAGTTTTCCCCAACAATGGGCTCCATTAGCCCACCCTTGAGTCAGAGTAGCTAATGAGCTCTCCAACACATCTCCTGACAGTCCTCTCCTGAACCCCAGGGCCCCCACCCACCCAGACTCCAAGGGGCACTCATGCTCCAGCTCAGCATCCCACTCCTATGTGCTCTTCTGCATTTGCTGTGGAGGCAGAGGCATGACTAGTTATGCAAACTGATGACCCATCTCTAGGCAACAGGTGTCTGGCAGTCTCAGGCAGCTGAGTGGGTTACCCGTGGGTGTGTTGTGCCGTTGGGTGTCACCTGGGCAAAGAGGGGAGAGAAGGAGATCACCAGCCAGGTTCCGCAGGGACTCAGATCCGAGTGATGAGCTCTGCATGGCGTGAAGCACCCACAGTGCATATCCTCTGGGTGGGGTACCATAGACAGCTCCCATGGCTGTGTTGAATTTGACAAAGGCAACTTCAAGTGAAATGTATCACTTGGAAATAATTTTCTCCAAATCTGGAGCCTTCGATTATGGTTTCTCATGCCCAAAGAGCCTGAAGATTAAGATTATTCTCTTAGATTTCCCCTCACTTTTCTCAATAATACAATCCAGTATCATTTAAATCGATTTTTTTACCTTTTTGGCTTTAAAATGCACTCAATTGTCTAAACTTTGTCTTGTGGCTCAAATGGTAAAGAATCTGCCCCGCAATGTAAGAGATACAGGTTCAGTCCTGGGTCAGGAAGATCCCCTGGGGAAGGGAATGGCAACCCACTCCAGTATTCTTGCCTGGGGAATCCCATGGACAGAGGAGCCTGGTGGGCTACAGTCCAACTCACAAAGAGTTGGACATGACTGAGCAACTGACACTTTCACTTTCAATTATTCTAAAGTGCTAAGTGTAAAAATTTCAAGTCTCAAAGTCAAATTAAACTTTCTTCACCTTAATTGCAAGACTGTGAGCCACAGGGTACATTTGGAGGTGGGGGGATGAGAACACTTTACAGCTGCTCATGCACTGGGTTCTGGAAACCAAGCAAACAAGCAAGCCCTGCAGGTGCCTCCTTATCTGTGTGGATCTTGTTCTCAAATGTTGAGATCCATGATGAGCTGTGTTGTGGGCACATAGGGACCATATAAGCCTAATTTGGGTGGGCCCATGGGTACAAGGGTCTTCTTTCACAGGCCCATCTCAGTCATCAGTCAATAAAGGGATGCTTGTGAGCTGCACCCCATCCACATGCAATGAGCCCATCCAGACCATCACCTGCATCTGTGGTTCCCAAAGTATGTTCCCTGGACAATAGCATCACTTGGGGACATGTAGAAATGCAAACTCCTGGACTCCTGCTCAGATCTGCTGAATCAGAATCTCCTGGACAAAGGCCCAGAGATCTGAATGTTAACAAAACTCCAAATGATGGCACCCCTTGCTAAAGTGTAAAGACCACCAGCTTCCATCATCTTATTTTATCCTCGATATACTTTAGTGATTCAGGGTTATTTTTTTACCCCAGAATACAGAAAACAAACAGAAAGCTTAGAGTCAGGGTTCTCCAGAGAAACAGAACCAACAAGGCATGTATACAGAGACAAAGAGATTTATTTTAAGGAATTGGCTCACACATGGTAGAGACTGGCAGGTCCAAACTCTGCAGGGTGTGCCAGCAGGCTGGAGACACAGGAAGGGCCAGTGATGCCAGAAGTCTGAAAGCCATCCTCCAGTGAATTCTCTTTTTCTTGGGGGATACTGGTCTTTTTATTCTTCTGCTGCCTACCCACACTGCCGAGGGCAATCTGCTTTATTCGGTCCACCAATTTAAATATTTATCTCATCCAAAACCCCCTCACAGAAACACTAGGATAATGTTTGCTCAAGTACCTGGGCATCTCATCACCCAGCCAGGTAGTCACTCAAAATTAACCATCATAGCTATCCGTGCACACAGCAGTAGAGGAGCTGGGAATGGATCCTGGGCAGCTGTGGTCAATGACACTGCCAGCTGTTCAAGTGGGCCCCTTCTTTCTTGGGGTGACAAGAAAGGCACTGCTTTGTGGAGAAGGCCTGAGCTGTGCTGGAGGCTGAGTCAGACCACAGCCCTCTCTGCCGTGTGCCAAGAGAAGGATCTTGCTCTCTTCCACTCTGGAGGAAGCAGAGACCAGAGGGGTCCAGACTAGAGCCAAGGGTTGATTTGCTCTTTGTTTGCATAAATTTGCACGTTGCCTCCCAGTGCTTCCAGCTTAAGATTAGACTGGAGGCCCTGCCCGTGGATCTTCAGAGTCTTAGTTTGACCAGGTTGATCAAATCCCTCTTTGAGAGGAATGCCAGGGGCCAACATTCTGGTACTTCACTGCTCACTCTCCATAACCACACTGAAGGGGTTCTGGATGCCCCTCTCTTTTTCAGTTTCTTCCACTTTCTTCTGATGTGAGCTTACACATAGGACAGCAAAGGAAGCCTAAGCAGTTCTTCAACCAAGATCAACACTTGGTAAATCCCACTACCCAAGGTGGGCAGCCCTGAGGCCTGTTAAGGGGAGTCAGTGGCCTTGGTGAACCCCGCGCACTCCAGACCTGCAGACTGTCCCAGTAAGGCAGCCCTCCCCGCCAGCACCAGAGACCCTGCTCAAGTCCTCTCCTGTATTCTCCCCACACACAGACTTTCCTCCCTGGGGAAAGAGCACCCACAGGCCTGTCAAGAGAAGACAGAAAAGGATTGAAGGGAATTCTCACTCCTGGTGACAACTCAACCTCTCCTCCACCAATAACCAAAAAGAAAAAGGAAATTAGTGTGTCTACATCTATATCTGATGGTTAATGTTCTAAACACCCAAACACATAGCAGATCTGCACCCAGAGGCCCTTCCTCCTCCAGCTCATGTAGGTTTTGTCTCCAACTCCCTGGATCCTGGCGGGTCTCCCATCGGCTCCCACAGTCCGGTCCAGTGTGTTTTTTGCACTGGTCGCCTGGAAGCCTGGGGTGGTGGGAAGGGGACAGGTGGCGATCAAAACAGCAAGCCCACTTCTCAGCGTCTGGCACCCACTCTTTTCTCTCTCCACATCATCCCCTGTCCTGTCTAAGTTCTCCCTCCTGCTCCAAAGCTTTGTGCTTGGGCTCTCACTCCCTTAATCCTCTGAAGCATGAAGAAGTTTGTCCAGCTTCATCTTCTACCCAGATTTCATCCCATTTTATCATCTTCATCTTACTCACTCTCACTTCTAGTTTTTTCTATTTTCTGCTTCTCCATCCTTTTATAAAAGAAAACTCTAACACCTTTCTCTTACTTACTCACTTCCTTAGCTTTTCAGTGTAGTTTCTTTTTCCAGTGAATCAGGCCACTGTCTGTACCACCATCTGCTATTTTTTGGAGGGTGGGTCCATTTTGACTATAAACTCTGCTCAAGAAAAGCTGACCAAGGAACACACCAGCTTCATCTGAAGTTGGCCCTGCAGACCTCCTTGATTACATTTCTAACGTTATTTTCATGTACAGAACTGACCAGTTAGGTCCGTCAGACCCCAACTCTGACATCCCAGTCTCTCTTGTTTTTATGATCAATATGACTGCTTTGATGTCTGCTGGGATGAATACTACTCAATGTTCAGTCCATATTCTGTGACAAGTATTATATCTCTGTCTTGGAGCCTGGGGAAGAAGTAACCCTCGGTCTAGTTTTAGACACAAATCCCACTTTATTCTTCAACTTTAAATTCCCAATGATGTCCATTTGACCTCAGGATAAAGTTTCACACCCCCAGGGCTGAGATCTACTGGCCACTTCATCCTAAGTGTGACCCACTACTTCCCAAAGTGAATGTTGAATAATTACTAACCTATCGCTATTCATTTGCATTCTTAGTCAATCCTTTCATAAATGCAACTTGTCACCACAGTGAGCTTGAAGTTCCTAGCTACCAGAATCATACTTTTCATTTACAGCAGATCCTGGGCAATGTGGAGCACACAGGGAAATCCCAACGTGCCCTGTTGAATGAGGTATTGGATTTATAAATATTTGGTGAGCCTGGACTGACTTCAGAGGATGACTCAAGAGCGTTCATAAAATGACTGTAAAGTTAGACATTGGCAATGTTCTCCCATAATATCTGATTTGATTGATAGAACCACAAAACCAAAGTGAGATTAATGACCCAAAAGAACCATCAAGAGTGCAGATTCCCCCCTCTCCGGACAGGAAGCCTCCTCAGTAAAGCAGTTGCTGAAGCAAGAGAGAGGTCAAAACCAGAAAAGTATCAACAGTAACCACAGGTTAAGATCAATTCCCTCATAGGTATTTGTACTTTGTCAAATTCTGCCCTACCTCATGACAGGAAACTTCTGGAGAGCTTTGAATTCTCTACAAAAGGCTTAAACATAGTCTTCTTAAACTCCTAGGATCTGAATTTTATCCTTTTTCATTTTCTGCTTTCTTCACTGTAGATAAACATATGTAGTTTTTTAGGGGAGTAGGGAGAGAGTCTTCTCACAAATACTGCCCGTGTGCTGAATTATGAGAAATGTTTTCTCATATACAGCTGCATTTTTTATAATTCTATGTATTTATTTTATTATTTTGGCTGTGCTGGGTCTTTGTTGCTGTGTAGGCTCTTCTCTCGTTGCAGAGAGCAGGGGCTACTCTCTAGCTGAAGTGTGAGGGCTTCTCACTGTGATGGCTTCTCTTGCTGCAGAGCACAGGCTCCAGGGTATGCAGGCATCCATAGTTTAGCACGTGGGATCTGTAGTTGTGGCTCCCCAACAGGCTCAATAGTTGTGACGCACAGGCCTAGTTGCTCCACAGTATTTGGGATCTTCTCTGATCGAGTATTGAACCCATGTCTCTTGCATTGGCAGGCAGATTCTTTACCACTGAACCACCAAGGAAGTCCCAGCAGCTGCTTTTGATGACTAAATGTCACAGAAGTGTTCGGCCCCATCAGTCTCTATGGTGAAAATTCTCTAATTTTTTTGAGGCACTGAAAGAGATTTGCTACTGTAGTAATTTGAAGAAAATTTCAAAAATCTTGATATGATAGATGAATGGGTGGATAGATGGAAGGATGGGAACAAGACTCGGTAGATGAGGGTGGGTGGATGGATGGATGGATAGATGGGGGATGGAAGTAGGGATAGGTAGATAAATGAGTATGTGGGTGGATGGATGAACTGATGGATGAGAAGATGGATAAATGAAAGGAAGGATGGGTAGATGGATGAGTGGGTGTTTCGATAGATGAGGGATGGATAAATGGATGGGTAGATGAGGAAAGGAGGAAAAAAGACAAGGAGGAATAAGGGAAGGAAAAAGGAGAGAAGGGGAGGGCAAAGGAGAGGAGAAGAAGTCAGATAAGCTGGTCACATTCACAGTTAATCTCAACCTATCTTGGTTCATCAGGTCATCCCAACCAGTACAGTCTTCGTGGAGTCAGCAATATTTCCCTTCTGCTCTCAGCACAACTGACTCAACCCTGAATTCAGTTCTTAGAGATGTTATTTTGAGAACTCATTAGTGGTTTGAATTCACAAATCCTGTGGTTTTACACCTAGCTACCAAGGTCAATATTTACAGCACGCTAACAATGCCACACACTCATGGAATTTCTCCCGGCCAAATCTCAAATCCCAAGTAAATGTGTGACTAACATTGAATACATCCTGCAGATCCAAACAATACAAATGATGACAAAGGGTAGACCAGTAGGTCTTCAAAGGAAAAAAACTAAGTAGAATCTTACTTGAAAGAAATTTTGTAACATAGAACTTTAAAATGTTTGTATATGTTAATTTTGCCATCCCCCTTTTAGGATTACATCCTAAGGAAATCATCAGGAATTACTAAGATTTATATTTTTTAAAAAAAGGTTCACCTCAGAATTTGTCATAGCAGCATATATTGGAAACAATCCAAATATCCAATAATATGAGAATTATTATACAAATGATAGAACACAAAATAAGGAAATATAGTACAGTTATTAAAAGTCTTGTTTTAAAAGGAATCTGTTGTCATCAGTTGGAGAAGGCAATGGCACCCCACTGCAGTACTCTTGCCTGGAAAATCCCATGGGTGGAGGAGCCTGGTTGGCTGAAGTCCATGGGGTCGCTAAGGGTCGGGCACGACTGAGCAACTTCACTTTCACTTTTCACTTTCATGCATTGGAGAAGGAAATGGCAACCCTCTCCAGTGTTCTTGCCTGGAGAATCCCAGGGACGGGGGAGCCTGGTGGGCTGCCGTCTATGGGGTCGCACAGAGTTGGACACGACTGAAGTGACTTAGCAGTAGCAGCAGTTGTCATCAGTAGGTGCTTATAACAATCTAACATTCAAAAGACAGAACATCAAAAATATGTACCCAGTTATTATTTCAGTATAGTAATTATTTAACTGTATAGTCCATGGAATTCTCCAAGCAAGAATCCTGGAGTGGGTAGCCATTCCCTTCTCCAGGGGATCTTACCAATCCAGGGATCAAACCTAAGTCTCCTACATTGCAGGTGGATTCTTTACCAGCTGAGCCACTAGGGTAGCCCAATTATTTAAGGAAAATTCTTATAATGAAATATGGGCTTCCCTGGTAGCTCAGCTGGTAAAAATTCTGCCGGCAATGCAGAAGACCCCAGTTTTATTCCACGGTTGTGAAGATCCTCTGGAGAAGGGATAGGCTACCCACTCAAGTATTCTTGCCTGGAGAATCCCCATGGGCAGAGGAACCTGGCAGGCTACAGTCCATGGGGTAACAAAGAGTCAGACATGACTGCGCAACTAAGCATGGCACAGCATAATGAAATATAAAACACACCAACAATAAAAAGCATATCTTAGAAGAACTGTGAATATTTTTACTATTTTCACCTCATACTCTTCTATATTTTCCAGTTTTCTACAAAGACAGCTTTTTTTTTTTTTTTTTTAATGAAGGTCACAATACATCATTTGATGAGTGGAAGAGCTATGATGAAACAACGTCTTGCACTCCACCCCTCCATCTTCCCAGAGGAGAATCATGGTAGAGTTCTGGTTTTTAGTCATCTGTGATTGCCTGTGGATTATGCATCTTTTCTCATAAATTATCAGCTTTGGATAAATTCAGTTGGGCTTCCAGTTGAAAAGTGAGAATTGTGCCCACTTACATTACCCTCTTGTCTTAATGTCTGGTATTTACATTTAGTATTTTAGTTATTTTATTTGTTGCCTCAGAACTGGAATTCTCAGAATATTCCTAAATATATTTCTGTTTTCATCAGCTTCCAAAAGCAACTCTTGGCATCCTACTTTGTAAGATGAGAATAACATCTCTCCCACCTTCTTCCCTGTCCTCTCCTTGTCACTGTATTTTACTTGGACATTGACAAAGTATTAACATTTACATTTTACTTTGGTGAAAAATAAGTAACCACTTCTGTATTTATTATTTCTAGCAATTAAGAACCAACAAGCACATTTGCATTACTATAACTATAAAACTGGGATTTTCCTGGTGATCCAGCGGCTAAGACTCCACACACCCAATACAGGGGACCCAGGTTCTATCCCTAATCAGGAAACTAGATCCCACATGCCACAGCCAAGACACTGTTAGGTTCTGTGCTGAACAGTGCTACCTTTGAGTGGAGGCCCTTCTCTACAGAGCGCATCTCACTCTGCAGGCTGGAGACAATATTCCTAGCATCAAGGTCAAGTTCTCAGTTCTTACAGCTCGTTTATGGCTTCATTCCGTGCCCCTTTTTTCATTTGTCTTGTAATTGTACTGCAACTGCCTCCTGTTTTATTCTGATTTTTGTTATCTGTTTTTCTCCTTGTGATAAGAGCCTTGATTATTGTCTCAAAACTGTTCCAGGCTCAGAAACACAATATCCCATCTACTGGGCCCTTTTCTTCAAGGACATTTCTTTCCAAGGTTTTATCATTCAAGGATCCTTCGACTAAGCTTTGCTTGAGAGATGCAGGCTGCCAGGACTGTGCCCTGGGTGGAAAGGCAGCTCCTTTCAGGGGAGCTCCATGGAGGAGAGGGGCCTGGCATCTGCAGGCAGTATTCTCATTCTGTGCTTGGAGAGGAATGCTCATTCCTGAGGACTTCTTCAACTGCAGAAGTGCTCACCTTTCTTTGCATTCAAGATCTTTCTCAGCAGCTTCCTGGGAAGCACAGAGGGCTGAGACCAAGGTCACATGATCTGGCACTTGACCTCTCTCTACCTGGCACACCCAGTAGAGTCAGCAGGATCCAAGAGCATTCAGAAGCCCTGCTTCTGTCAGGCCTTGCACTCGTGCCTCCACTGGTCACCAGGTATGGTCACCTGGGAGGGGACGGCCTTGGGCAAGGGCAGCTGGCAGCAAAGGTGGGGCTGTGGTCATGGTAGCTGAAGGCCACTTGCTGACTGCCTTCCCTGCGGCTGGGGCAGCAAGTCCTGACAGTGAAGGCTTCCAGGCTATCTGCATTCGTGACTTTATTCGCCAAGTGAGGAGGAGGCTTGAGGAAACATGGTCACCCAGAGAACAGCTTTGTCGTGGGCCTGGGAGGAAGCTATGAGGAAAGGCCCCTGGGACAGAATCTCTCTGAGAGGTGTCCAGGTCCCAGGTCTAAAACACAGTCCCAGCTCTCCCAGGTCTAACCTGCCAGCATCCACTCCACAGAGGAGGTGGACTGGAACCCCTGGAGATGGCCAGGTAAGAAAGTCACTCAGTCATGTCTGACTCCTTGCAACCCCACTATATCCATGGAATTCTCCAAGCCAGAATATTGGAGTGAGTAGCCTTTCCCTTCTCCAGGGAATCTTCCCAATCCAGGGATCGAACCCAGGTCTCCCGCATTGCAGGTGGATTCCTTACCATCTGAGCCACCAGGGAAGCCCAAGAATACTGGAGCATATCCCTTCTCCAGTGGATCTTCCCAACCCAGAAACAGAACAGGGGTTTCCTCCACTGCAGGCAGATTCTTTACCAACTGAGCTACCAGTGAAGACCAGACGGTTTGCTTTTTTTCAGGAGGTATACAGCCCTCAGAAGTGGCGCAAATCAGAATTCAAGCTTGATTCAGTACAGGACTTCCCTGGTGGTCCAGTGGTTAAGACTCCACCTGCCAATGCAGGGGACGCAGGTCAATCCCTGGTTTGGGAAGATCCCACATGCCAAGGGACAGCTAAGCCCTTGCGCCACAATGACTGAGGCCTGCTGCACAAGAGAAGCCGCCACCATGAGAAGCCTGCCCACTACAACTAGAGAGCAGGCCCCCACTTGCCATAACTGGAGAAAGTCTGCATGTAGCAACGAAGGCCAAAAATAAATAAATAAGTAAAAATTTTTAAATAAATAAAATTCACTTAGAAAGAAAAAAAAAACTTGAATCTGTCCATGCAGAGTAAGGGCGAGACCACAGAAGATCCCGTGTTTGCTCCACCCAGATAAATTCCCAGATTGGTCATGTTCCTTCATGGGAGAGAGGGAAGCAGTGGAGAGAGAGGGTGCCGGCTTTCTGGGCGTGATCTCCCACTCACGAGGGAAGGGTACTCCACGGGGGTGGCATGTGCGGATGTCATGGTGTCTGTCTGGGTGTCCAGTAAGAGACTGAGCAGAGCCAGCTCCATGTGAATTAATGGAATTGAGTGGAGCCCCACTGCAGTACTCTTGCCTGGAAAGTCCCATGGGCAGAGGAGCCTGGTGGGCTGCAGTCCATGGGGTCGCTAAGAGTCGGACATGACTGAGCGACTTCACTTTCACTTTTCACTTTCATGCATTGGAGAAGGAAATGGCAACCCACTCCAGTGTTCTTGCCTGGAGAATCCCAGGGACGGGGGAGCCTGATGGGCTGCCATCTATGGGGTCGCACAGAGTCAGACACGACTGAAGTGATTTAGCAGCAGCAGCAGCAGAAGTAGGAGGAAGCAGCATTTTACCATCCTGCCGAAAGATAGTCATGTTCTTGAGGCCTCTATGGGTCTTGGTAAACAGAAGAGCATACCTCCTCCTTTTCTCTGCAGATCAGCAGCTAGATCTAGCACACCAGTTAGTGGGAAATTCCATCTCAGGAGTCGCAGGGGCTCCCCTACCCTGCCCCAGACTTTGCCTGAATCTGAGTTCCATACAGGGTCAAGCCATAGAAAACTGCACCAGAGGCCCTGGTACTCATGTCTTGGCACATCTGGGCTCCAAGGCCCTCTTGCTGGGTCCAGCACTCTTCCCGGCTGGACAACCCCTCTAAGGACCTGGAGGCCTGAGGTAGAGCACCCCGACCCCATGCCCACCAAACCCCCAAGCATCACCCAGGGACAGGGCTCAGGCCTCCTGACCGGGCACATACAGACAACCCTACCCATTGGTCAGTGTCTAGGAGAGACCCCCATGTGCCCCCCACTTCCTATCTGTTGATCTAAGTAAGTGTGGAGGAGCAAGTAAACCACAAAGTCAGAAAAGTGTTTATTTCCATCATGAAATCCCCATGTCAGGCCGTATTTTTTGAAAGATTTATTTTTAATGCAGGGAAATAATGCATAAAAGCACTTGTACCACATGCATCTGCCTTTTGTGTAGAATGAACACATCACCAGGACCACAGAGCCACTCCTTGCAATGCCTGAGAAAGGAGGCCTGGCCCAGCTCCTGTGGACAAACAGTGGTCTCCAGCCGTCTCCTAGGCCTGCAATCCAGGGACCCTTGCAGGACCCTAGCCAGGGTCTTGATTTATTAATGCGCAAATGGATCCATGAGGCCAGCAGTCCATTCAAGATGGGCTGATACTCTAAAGAGACTCTTCTAAGGGAGAAGCAGCCCTCATGAATAGGATATAGATGGGCTCCTGATTGGAAATTTATAATCAGCCTGGGTCTTCCCTTGTGGCTCAGCTGGTAAAGACTCTGCCTGCAATGTGGGAGACCTAGGTTCGATCCCTGGGTTGAGAAGACCCCTAGAGAATTTCATGGACTGTATAGTCCATGGGGTTGCAAAGAGTCAGACAAGACTGAGCAACTTTTACTTTCACTTTCAGGCTGCTCTTTGCATTTCTTGAGATAAGAGATAGTTGAGGAATTTACAGCCAACAAAGTGAAAGTGAAAGTCGTTCAGTCATGTAAGACTCTTTGCAACCCCATGGACTGAATTCTCCAGGCCAGAATACTGGAGTGGGTAGCCTTTCCCTTCTCCAGGGGATCTTCCTAACCCAGGGATAGAACCCAGGTTGATCCGCCACATTGCAGGTGGATTCTTCACCAGCTGAGCCACAAGGGAAGCCCACAGCCAACAAAAACAGGGTAAATAGCCAGTCTTTGTCTCTTACCTCAAGGGAATAATCATGGAAAGGTCAAAGAAAGGAAAAAAAAAAAACCTTATCTGACAAGGGAGACACTACACATGCACAGAAAGGCTCCTTGGAGTCAAAAGTCAGAGGATAATTCCATGATGATCTTGCTCCTCCCAGAAGCCTTCATATTGAGATCCGTCTTGGCTAGGGTGTGAGTGTGCACCCCAGGGGAGGGTCCTGAGATAAATTAACCAGTGGGGGACAAAGCAAGGTGATTGGCATAAGGCAAGAAGAAGACCTGGAAAACTGCCCCCTTATAAAGAATTTGGGCTTCCCTGATAGCCCAATTGGTAAAGAATCCACCTGTAATGCAGGAGACCCCAGTTTAATTCCTGAGTCGGGAAGATCTGCTGGAGAAGGGATAGGCTACCCACTCCAGTATTCTTGGGCTTCCCTTGTGGCTCAACTGGTAAAGAATCCGCCTGCAATGCAGGAGACCTGGGTTCGATCCCTGGGTTAGAAAGATCCCCAGGAGAAGGGAAAGGCCAGCTGCTTCAGTATTCTGGCTTGGAGAATTCCATGAACTGTATAGCCCGTGGTGTCACAAAGAGTCGGACGCAAGTGAGCAAGTTTCACTTTCACTTCAGAAAGGATTTAAACTTCCCAAAGGCGCGGCTCTCACTCCAAGCTCGCCAGAGTGCCTTTCCACATGCTCTTTTCAATAAACTTTTTACTTCACTCTTCACCTTCTGCCTTCTCACCTGACTACGTTCTTGACTAGGCAGGCCAAGACTAGGGACTTAACCCTAACTGCTGACTCCTGTGGTCCAGTGCTCAGGACTCCCGGTTCGGGAGCCTAAGACCTTGCTTCCAGCTATGGCTCACTGCAAGCTGCCGCGCACTGCTGTGCCTGTCCAAAATCACATAAGGCCTCTTCCTTGCCCTGGCTCTGGGCCTAAGCCTAAGCTCTGACACAACTTTCAGAACAGAGTGTCAGCATTTCACTCTGTCTTGAGGGCTCTAAATCACCAGGATCTGGCCTTAATCAAACAGCACAAAAGATCCACCCCTGGCATTCACCATCCTATCCCTGCCAAAAGCACAGTGAAGGCTACTGGTCCACAAAGGGCCTGCCCCTGCCCCCAGGTGGATTCTGTCCCCCAGGATCCCTGGGACCCCCCAAGGTGCCAACAGATAGATTGTCCCCGGAGGAGGACAAACCCTCTCAACTAATGCTTCATTATGCAAGGACAGTAAAAATTGCCATATGAAAAAGACTTTTCTTAAAAAAACAAATGATGTGGGAAATACTGAATATTATACTATTGCCTTTGCCTTATGCTCAAATGCTTGATTTTTCTGGAGAGAAGGGCCAGGAAAGTAACTTGTCTCTCCTGAAGAACTACTCTACCCCCCTTTTTTTCCCCTAAATTCAGAACGGACGCTTTAAAAAACACTCTTTCACTGCTGAGAAACTGGAGTTAAATGTTGACTCATTCCAGCATCCATTTTATCTCAGGTTCCTGATGTATTCATTTCACTTCCCACTTCTCTACTGAAGTTACCCGATTTCCTTGATTTTATTTTAACTTATGTGAGCTGCCAAGGCACCTGAAGTCCCTTTGAAAGCAGGGGAGAAACTGAAAGTAAATAAGCTAAGAGGCACTTGTAAATAAACAAGCCCAGGGCATGGCATTGGTGCCCCATCAGCTGAGAAAGACTAGGAGAGCCAAGACCAGGAGATACAGAAGAACTCTTGTGTCGTCTCTAGGCGTCCACTAGCCGTCCAGGGAAGCATTTGGTTTCTGGGTCCGGAGCAGAAGCAGTAACGGTAGGGAGTCCAGAGTAGTCTATCACTCTGTAAACACCACCCTCCCCCCGAACCGAGTGTCTAAAACAATCACAGATTCCACATATATGCATTAATATGTGATATTTATTGGAGAAGGCAATGGCAACCCACTCCAGTGTTCTTGCCTGGAGAATACCAGGGACAGAGGAGCCTGGTGGGCTGCCATCTATGGGGTCGCACAGAGTCAGATACAACTGAAGCGACTTAGCAGCAGCAGCAGTGGGAACCTACTGTATAGCAGAGGGAGCTCAGCTGGGTGCTCTTTGGTGACCGAGGAGGGTAAGATGGGTGGGCAGTGGGGTAGGCAGGGAGAGAGGCCCAAGAGGGAGGGATATATGTATACACACAGTTGATTCCCTTTGAAGTTCAGCAGAAAGTAACACAACATTGTAAAACAATTATACTCCATTGAAAAACAAGCAAAAAAGAGAAAACCACAGTCATTTTCTGATTTCTCACAGTCTGGGAGGGCTCAGCTGGGCAGCTCTGGCATAGGCCCTCAGCAGCTGTAGCCAGGCGGTGGCCAGAACAGCTTGGGGCTGGCCAGGCCCTCTTCATGCGGTCTCAGAACTCCGCCTGTGCGCACTCCCACGCACTGAGTGTGCTTCCTCACAACATGGCGGCACAAGGGGCAAGGACTCCCTGCATGTCGACTCAGGGCTCTAGGGAGCACGGGTCCCCAAGGTGAGCCTGGGTCCAAGGGGAGAGGGATGAAGAACTCCCCCGCTCGATGGGAGGAGAGATGCCACAGAACAAACAGATGGGCAATCTTAAAACTGCCACACCCATACCCTGGCATGCCAAGTTCTGCTGGCCCCCACCGGAGCTGGAGGTAGGCAGGCACACTTAGGCCATTTCATCCCCCGCTGTCCAGGGAGCATCTGCTGCCATAGGGAACGTGCCTCCACGGAGAGGCAGGGCTGGAGAAGAAAGAAGTGCCACACAGACCCCTCTTGGAGCCCTGCCAGCCCCTCACCCTCAGGCCAAGCATATGCCAGGCTACTGGCTGGAATCTCTGCACCAGAGAGAAAGGGGATGCCCATGTCTCTGCTGCCCTCTCCTCTGCCGGGAGCATGTTTAGCTTTTGCTTTTCTGGGAACAATGGAAAACTAGAGTCTAATTAGCCTCTGGCTCTGAGGCTGAGAGGACAGCACAATATGTGCTTTCTCACTGAAGAAAAAAAAAATGCACAGGAGCCAATTTTCCACTCTCAGACCCATGCCTTTGTGCTGCACACGCTGGAAATAGTACCGCAGAGGCTATGCCAGTAAGGACCTTGACATTGTGAGCTGAATGAAGGTGACTGAGGGGATTTGGGTACCACGTGGGCCACAGAGAGAGCACCATACAAAAGAACCAAGCGTGCACCTCCTCGGGGGGAGAGTCTCTGACTTCTTTGAGATTCGCCAGGGCTTCTGCTCTGGGCCCTGTCTGTGCTGGACGTCCTTGGGGCCTCTCTCTCCACCTCCCAGGCCCCAGACAGCTCAGGCGCAGCCACACTTGCAGGTGACCCTTCTCATCCCATGCTAGAGCCAGCTTGCCTGCCCACACAGGCCACTTCCATCCAGCATGTCCCAACACTGAGGCCCAGAGCAAAGATCTCAGCCTCTGCAATTCAGAATCCCACAGCCAGTGGAAAATGCAAGAGCAATGCAAGAAGGGAGGCGACCTTTCTGCACCTCCCAGCTGTCTCTGCCACTTCTGCAGGATAGCAGGTGCCAACCTACCTATCTTGTCAGCTCCCTAAGACCTCCTGGGAAATTCAGAGGGAGGAGAACACAGGAGCTTTGGGCCACGAACCTCAAGCCACATGCAAGCTGGCTGCATTGGGTCCCAGGGTGGGTGGGGAGTGTGTGCTCCGATGAGCTGCCTCCTTGACTCTGGCTCTCTTAGGGGTTCTCTGCCCAGGCCCTGCACACAGGGTGTCCATGCACAACACGAACCATGTGCAGCTCCCACCGTATGGCCATACATTGCTGAGGACCGTTCCTGAGTTGATTTCTTTCCATTCTTTCTCTTATACCACACAGGGATGGTGCACCCAGCCTCTGGAAGCCATGCATACTTCCAGGCAATGAGCAGGCAGACAGTGGGATTGTTGCGCCTGCAGATCGGTGGGCTATTCCTGTCCTCAACCCACAGATGAGGAAACTGAGCAGAGGGAAAGTAACTCCAGGTCTTCAAGTCATCTGACACCAGCAGCCTACCTGGCCACCTACAAGACCACTGTTGAATTCTGTCTTTCATGAGTCGCGGCTGTTACTTTTATATTGAGCACACAGACTCTCTCCAGGGCTATCAGCACAGCAGAGTGAAGCTTTCAGGTGGCACAAATGTCCCAGGACAGAGAGCGTTTGAATTTGCATTGACAAGGATGTACACAGAGTCAACCTAAAAAGTTTTACTGTATATACTGTGCTGAGGACTGCAGTCCCGCTACATCTGAACAGAGGGGCATGTCCCCCCCACACTCCTTCAGGACATCTGAGCTATAGGCACTCTGTCCCAGGGCCTCATACTGGGGCTCCCTGGGGACCCCAGGGGTCTGGCAAGCAGGGGTCAGCCAGCCTCACCTGCCTCCCAGGACATCAGAAGCCAGCGCCTCACAAACAAGCCCTCCCTCCAGCCAGCATTGTCACCAGCAGCTGTGCCTTTGTGCAGGAGTCACCCGGTGTCCTGTGACCCACAAAAGACCCTGACACCCTGCATCCTTCTCTCAGCCTCTGAGAAGGATGCCAGCATGGATGTACCAAGAACACCGATGCACAGAAACGGTCCAGCTGCCTGCCAGCCACACCCAAACCTGCTCATCACTCAAGTCACCCCATCCCCAGGTGCTCTCTGTGCTGGCCTTCCCCTTTTCCTTAAAGTTGCCAGGGACACACGGGCCCTCCTGGTGATGTGGGCAGTGCCTCTAGCAGGAAAGGACTGCATGGCACAGGGCCACACAAAATGCAAGAGCAATGTATTCTCTGACATTCCAAGCCAAGGGTTTGAAGTCTCTCCGAGGAACTGAAAATGACCTTGTCAAAGTGTAGCAGAACAACTTGTTCCTTGTTGATAAGTTTTTTTTTAATTTCTTTTTCAGTTTGGTAAGCAACAGCCCCACCCACTAACTGCCAGGTACTTAGAGTTCAACTCCGTTTGTCTCCATAGATCATTTTCACATGTATTTCATATACATGTGAGATTAAGTTTTACTTGAGATGCAAGCTCTCTCTCATCTGGACTGATGTGGACTGAATAAACATTCAGTTTATTATATACACAATATATATATATACACACACACAGTTTATTACAAACACAAACATGTCTCCTGAAAATGCACATGTTGACACCCTGACCGCCCATGGGATGATGGTTGGAGGTTGGGGCCTTTGGGAAGTTATCAGAGTCATATGAGGTCATGAGGGTAGGGTCCCCATGTTGGGATTAGTGTCCTTATAGGAAGAGAAAGAGATTCAGGCTTGCTCTCTCTGCTGTGCTCATGAACACTAGCTCAGGCAGAGCATTTGGTGGACCAGCTAAGTCATCCTGTTGTGAAACAATCCTGCTGCATCATCTGACACTTTGTAACATATACAGCAAATGATCATTTTCATACCACCCTATGGGCTTCCCAGGTGGGGAAAGAACCCACCTGCCAATATAAGAGATGTAAGAGATGTGGGTTTGATCCCTAGGTCAGACAGATCCCCTGGAGGAGGGCATAGCAATTCACTCCATCCAGTATTCTTACCTGGAGAATCGCATGGACAGAAGAGCTTGGGGAATACAGTCTGTAGGGTCTCAAAGAGTTGGACACAACTGTAGTGACTTAGCAAACACACACACACTTACCACCCCACACATCCTCAACAAAAAGCCAGAATAATACATATAGGAGCCCCAGAAACCCTAAAAGGAAGAAGTGATAAAAATTCTGTTGCTACAATCGAGAGGAAAGGGTCTGTGAAAACTTCCTGTAGCGTTCTTGCTCTCCACCAGCACTAAGTCCTGCTCAGTGAGGTTTATGGGGAAACCTCTGGTTTTGCATCACCAAGACCCTTGTCTGACACATATGCCCTGTGTCCCAACCATTAGCAACCAAGAGCATGTGCTTTCACACCGTTTTCCTTGCAGGGCCAAGGTCATTGTTGCCACGTGTGCCTTGGCCCTGAGCAAGGGTTGCGATGGGGGATCTAAAGGACACCATGTTCTCAGCATCAGCCTTTGTGTGATGAAGGCTCAGGCCTGCATCGTCCCAGACCTGACCCTGCCCTCAGGACCACTCCAGCCATAGTATAGGCAGGTGTCACGTCCCTGATCTTAAAGAACGTGGCCAAGTCTTTGAGGCCAATCTTCCAGGCATTCCTTTGCAACCCTGAGCACACATTCAAGATCCCTAAAATACCTTTTTAAAACACAAGGTTCCTAGCTTCCCCCATGCCCGCCCCCAAGGACTCTGATGTCTGTTTTCTGGGATGGGTATTTCTTAATAATCTCCCAAGGTGATACAAATATACAAGCAGGAGTGAGAACTAAAAGAGCAAAAGTAGTTCAGTTCAGTTCAGTTCAGTCACTCAGTCCTGTCCGACACTTTGCGACCCCATAAATTGCAGCACCCCAGGCCTCCCTATCCAACACCAACTCCCAGAATTCACTCAGACTCACGTCCATCGAGTCAGTGATGCCATCCAGCCATCTCATCCTCTGTTGTTCCCTTTTCCTCCTGCCCCCAATCCCTCCCAGCATCAGAGTCTTTTCCAATGAGTCACCTCTTCATATGAGGTGGCCAAAGTATTGGAGTTTCAGCCTCAGCACCAGTCCTTCCAATGAACACCCAGGAATGGTCTCCTTTAGGATGGACTGGTTGGATCTCCTTGCAGTCCAAGAGACTCTCAAAAATCTTCTCCAACACCACAGTCTAAAAGCATCAATTCTTCAGCTCTCAGCTTTCTTCATAGTCCAACTCTCACATCCATACATGACCACTGGAAAAACCATAGCCTTGACTAGACGGACCTTTGTTGGCAAACTAATGTTTCTGCTTTTGAATATGCTATCTAGGTTGGTCATAACTTTCCTTCCAAGGAGTAAGCAAAAGTAGTTAATTTCAGCTTAAACTTAGTAGCTTGTGTTGTTTAGTCACTTTAGTTGTGTTTGACTCTTTTGCGACCCCATGGACTGTAACCCACCAGGCCAGCAGGCTCCTCTGTTCATGAGATTTCCGAGGCAAGAATACTGGAGTGGGTTGCCAGGCCCTCCTCCAGGGGATCTTCCCAACCCAGGGGTCGAACCCACTTTTCCTGCATTGGTAGGCGGATTCTTTATCACTGAGCTACCTGGGAAGCCCAAACTTAGTAGGAGAGATACCAGTTTTAAAATTGGTAATGTAATAATGGCTTAAAGGATGGAGAGAAAAATGTATCAACAGAGACAGCACCTCAGAGATGGCCGTCGCCTGGGAGCACGGGGACTTCTCTGGGGCTGGTTTCCTCCCTCAGGCTCCCCACGGAGCTCCACCCACTCCCACGTCTACATTAGACAGCTAGAAGAGTCCCGTCTGCTCTCAGCCCCCAGGAGACCTCCCCACCCGGGGACCTGGCAGCGTCCCTCAGCCACAGTCACAGATGTGAAAATACCGAAGGATATTGAATGTATCCTTCTAGTACTGCCCTCATTGCCTGTCTTTCTGTCTTAACATCTGCATCTGGACAGAATCTCAGGCTTACAGAAAAGTGACAACAGTGCAAAAAAAGGTGGCCTAGCACCTTCAGCCGGCTTCCCAGATGCGGGCGCTCAGCTGGATCCTCACCTCCCTCTTTCATCCCCTGTCCCTCCCCTTCTCCCTCTTCACCTCTTTCCTTCTCTCCCTGTCTCTCCATCTCTGTCACTCTCATTCTCTCTCACCTTCTCCCTCCATAATACACACACACTCACACACAATTATTTTCTGAATCAAGCAAGAGTCAGTTGCAGGAGCAATGTCCTTTGCCCTGTATACTATTTCCTTAAAAGGCAGGCACAACCGCAGTCCAATCGTAAAAATCTGGAAATCAACCCCACTCAACGTTAGTATCTCATCTGCAGACCTCGCTCAGACTGCCAATTGTTTCAACAATGCCGTTTATAGCAAAGAACGAGACAGAGCGTGGGTTGCTCTACGCTGGCTGCCTCTCTGGCGAGTCCTCAGAATTTCTCTGCCTTGGGATGTCTTGAGAACGGCCAGGCTTTGTATAAACTGTCCTTGGTGGTGTTGTCTGACGTTTCCTCACAGGGAACTAGACTAAGCTATGCCTTTGGGGCAGAAATACTCTCCAAGTGAGGCTGCAGTGCAAACCCAAGGACCTCCACCCTTGCATCCTCCACCCCAGGCCTCGAGGCACCAGGGAAGCCTCGTGATCATTCCTGCCACATCTTTCTTTCGGTGGCACCTGTGGCCAAGCCTTTCCTAAGGCTATGGGGATAGGCTATGTGCTTTCATAGGGTTAAACTCTTCTCATCGTGCAGGAAGGACACGCGCCCCTCCAATGGGGCTGTTTCACCCTTTCATCACCGCTCACCAAGGCTGGGAGTGGGACATCCTGCCTGGGGGCGACAGCCGCAGTGCCTACCATCTCCAGCAGTCATCTGTGGCTTCTTGGCTATGAAGTGTATTTAATTTAGCCTGGCACATAAATTAACATCTACACAGCTTGCAGCAAAGGCCTCCCGTGGGCTCAGGCTGGAACCGTATCAGTCCAAGTGTGTGTGTTGGGGAGGGTGGGGGGTGGCGGCAGGGGGTGGCCGGGTGCCATGCTGGACATTTAAGGGGCCAGGGCTTCTACACCCGGCGGGCTGGGCCCATGATTGTTATGTAAACACAGAACTCAGCGCGGGGCGGCTGGCCGGCCCATCTGCTCCGAGGCACACTTCTTGCTGCCGCGTGCGCTAATCATTTTCCATCCTCTTAGGTGAAAACTTGGACAATGTAAGGGCTCTCAATCTCCCTTTCATTTGCAAACGAGTCATTTCAGCTAAGCGTGGCCCCCTATTCTTCTCCCACATTTGTGTTTGTGAAAAGACCCGTCTCAAATTTCTGGAGCAGGAGCAGCTGCTGCGAGGCCTCTTTTCACTCAGCCAGGCGCCCCCCACCCCAGCCCTCTGCCCCCTCCCCACTCAGCCCTTTGTCTCTCACAGACCCAGCCCCCCCTCTGACCCCTGGCCAACTCGGAGCCTCCTCCTTTGTCAGCCTCCCCAGACAAGTTTCACCCTAAATCAAGCATTGTTTGGGCTCCTGAGGCCAGCACGTGCCCGTAGCCCCTAATCTTTTAATTTCACCCCAGGAAAAAGCAGCTGTTAGTGATACCCAGCTGTCGCGGGGCCTGCCGCCGGCCCCAGGAACAATGACGGAAGAGGAGGGAGGCGGCAGCCTGCAGTAATATGTACATCTCCCCTGGCTTTCTTCTTAGGAGTGGTGTTTTTTCTCTTTTCGCAACAGTTGGCAGCACGTGCTGTGAAATGCTAGGAAAGCCCCCTCCCAACTCCAGTTTTGTCTAAACCCCGTTCACTGCCACACTCTGCAATTTGCACTTGGGCTCACTGGAGGACCAAATCTTCCATTTCAGAGATCCCCGGTGGCGTGTGCCATGATCCCTTTGCTGCAAAAGTGATCATCTGATAAAGTACAAGGTGAGACCCAGACAGGCAGACAGAGGCTGAACCGTCATAGTGCATCTCCACGCTGGCATCTTCGGGAGCGACCACTCAGTTGCATGAATGCTTCTCGGGAGTCACGGCAATAAATCTGATGTAGGGTGAAGGCTCCCTCATGCATGTATGACCAGAAGACAAGATGGTCTCCTGGAAATATACACACTGAAGCCAACCAAGCTAGCCCAGTGCTCTGAAGGGGGACTCCACAAAGGCACTTCTGGGGCTCCTCATCTGTGCACACCTGATCCTGTGGAGGGTTTCCTCTGGACACACCTGCACCCCAGCAGCCTGAGCACTGAGGAAAGAGGGCTCAGGAGACAGGCCACAGCTCCCAGGACCCTTCCTTTGTGCCCACTTGTGAAAGTGAGGGTTGAAAGGACATTCCAGAGCAGCGCTGCCCCATTAAGCATCCTGTGACAAATTTTGAATTTATTTCAAATAACTTCAGCATGCGTGGCCACATGTAGCTGGCGGTTTCTGTGGGGGGCAGCGGAGCTCTGAACTGTGGATTCTCAAAGACTGCATCATGTGTACATGGAGTGCACAGATGCCTGGTCCTTCTTCCTGGGTGTTCCATTTCTGTCTCAAGGGTGCAGCCTAAGTGCCGGGATCTTCAAAGTTCCCCAGGGGATTAGAGGGAGAACAAAGTGGGAGTTCCCTACCTTAGACCATCTTGCAGCCTGAGTCTGGCCTCTGCAGAAATGGACAGTTCATTCAGAAGGCACCTGCCTATTTAGCCATAAGTGTGTTAGTCGCTCAGTCATGTCTGACTCTTTGTGACCTCGTGGACTGTAGCCAGCCAGTCTTCTATGTCCATGGGATTCTCCAGGCAAGAATACTGAAGTGGGTTGTCATGCCCTCTTCCACGAGATCTTCCTGACCCAGGGATTGAACTCAGGTCCCCAGCATTGCAGGCAGATTCTTTACCGTTTAAGCCATCAGTGAAATCTCCTTAGCCATAAACAGAGCTCTAAAAATGCAGAGGCTTTTTAGAAAGAAGCACCCAGTTTGCAGGCTCCTGACAATTGACTGAAGCTCAACATCTCCCTGGCTGTCTGCTATCCCTGTGCCACCTGCCATGGCTGAGGTTTCAGGGCTGTCCCTGCTCCAAAGTTCCAAACCAACCTGTCAGTGCCAAGCAAACAAATGCCCAGAGGTGATTGGTGCAGCCACAGGCTGGTGTGGGCCCCTTCTGTCCACTGGATCTCACCTGGTGGGGAATTGAAAGACGCCAGCAGAAACCTGACCCTATCCAGAGCATATGGTGAGCTGCACACCTGCCTGATGCAGCACCTGCTGGGCCTCCCAGGGCTATGGGGCGGCAGGCTCAGGTGCCCCAGGCCACAGGCGAGCGTCCGACTCATTTGCATCCTCGACGTGGCCACGTGCCTGGACGCCGTGCAGCTCTGACAGGGCATGTCACTGCTTTTAAATCTGGAGAAAGCCGTGCGTTCAAACCACAAAGCTGTCCGATAGCCGTCTGGGATCCAGGCTCTCGCCTTCACGGGCAGGCACACGCATGCACTCCTGCTTCACAACAACAACCGCTGCCCACAGATTGTATGTCATGGATTGGGAAGCTGTGGAGACTTGGGCCATTGAGAGGCCAGTGGCTGTCAAGTCAGCCCCCCTGAACTTTGTCCTGCAGTCTCCCTTCAGTAGAGGATGAATCTCCCCTGGGAGAGCTGGGCACAGTGATGTATTTAATAACTCAGGATGGTGTTCTAGTAGTTTCTGCTCTCTGCCATCTTTTCAGGTAAGAAAAACCTCTATTTTTTTTTTTTACCATTTTTTAAGATTCCATTTTTTTATATGGACTGTTTTTAAAGTCTTTATTGAATTTTTTACAATATTGCTTCTGTTTTATGTTTTGGCTGCAAGGCATGTGGGATCTTAGCTTCCCAACCAGGGATCAAACCCACACCCCTGAACTGGAAGGTGAGGTCATAACCAGTGGATCACCAGGGAAGTGCCGAAATCCCTCTGTTTTGGATCCATCTGTACAGCTAAGCTAAAGGGACAATAGCCACGTGTTGGAAACATTATGATCTGACACTTATGTCTGAGGGCAGTGACTGCACACCACGGTTACACTCTCAGGTCTCCCCACCCCCTCAACAGAAGAAGTGAGTTTCCTTACTGCCACGGGAGCCTTTTGTGACCTTTTGTGCCCTCGACTGCACCAGTGAACAATAAGAAGGCCAAATGGAAAGGGCCAATTCTGATGGCTCCTCTTCCTGCAGGAACTGGCGGTGGACGCGCAAAGAGTTAAAAGTCAGCTTAGCTCCAAGGCCCTCAAGTCACCCAGCCACCTTGCCCTGTCGCCTCCCCTCTCAGGAACTGAGAACTGGAGCCTCTAACCCACCTCAGGCACCCAGGCCATCTGTCACAGGCACAGGGACAACCCCGTGCTTGACTGAGATGGGGTTTGAAAAGACACAGAAGCCGGGACATGCAGCAACCCAGCCAGGTCCCCGGTGGAAAGGGGAGGCGCCCCACAAAATATTTCAACACTTGAGGCCAGACCCGTGGCTGCTGTGAAGTCCAGGAGGAGCGACGCAGAGCACCAGGGCCGCATGCCTGCCACCCCTCCTGCTCTTCAAGTTGGAGAGATTGAGGCCTTCCTCTAGGCCAGCCGCCAGCAGGGGAGGAAAGGTAACAGGCAGGCGCCTTGTAAGGCCATTAGCAAAGAACAATGGGAAGCTGAAAGGGTAACCGGTGAATAGAAGAATGAAAGTTGGCTTGTGCCAGCAGCAGCGGGGTGAGCTCGTTATTCCAGACGGCAGATGGAGGGTGGCCTGGTTGCTCGGCAGAACTCCCGGCTGGGCGGGGGAGGCAGGAGCTGACAGTGGGCGCCGAGGACCCCTCCCATCACAGCGCTGCCCTTCCTCCCAAAGCATAAGCAGTGAAGGAGCTGTGTTCTCAGCACGTGGGTTTCACTGAAACCCACTGCACACCCACTGCACAACATGTGAAGGCCTGCCCTGGGAGCCTTCACAGACCCTGGGCATCTTCACTCACCTAAGACTGCCTGATGCCAGCCAGCGGACCGCCCCAACCCTGAGCAAGCTAACCATGGGGGAGGAAGTGACCAAAGAAGCGCAGGTCCCACATCCTTCAGCCCAAAGTTTTGCTTTCAGGTTTACACACGTAGCTTTCACTCAAACAAGTCATTTTTGTGTAGACAAGGATGCCGAGCCTATAGAGACCCCAGAGGAGATACTGGCCAGAGAGCATGGCACGAGGATGTGCACACGATGATATACACACAGGGGACATGCACACTGGCTAAGCACGTGCACTCCTGGGGACATCTGAACAGCTATAGCAGAGGCACCTGGCTGCCGCAGACTTCCGTCCCACAGAAAGGGGCACCTTAAACCTGGCGACATGGAAACTCTGCCTGGGTTTTGGGTGGTAGATGGCTCAAAGTAGGAGGCTGAGATGCCTTCTCCTCCTCCTTGTTTGCCTGTTGTCAGATCTCAATCTCCTCTTGGCTCCTGCTACCAGATGGTGGGAGAAACATTTTGCTTCTTAGAACTGCACCACAGAGTTTCTGCTCTATTGTAATCTCTGGACCAAAGTGGAGCAGACGCCTGGGGTCAGCTCTCTATCACGTCTGGACAACCAAAATCCTTTTCAGGGTGGGGTTTGCACTTCAGCTCCTGAGCAGGCAAGACTCCAGCTATTTCATCAGCTTTCTCAATCTCTGTGCTGGAAAACCATTATTTCAAGAACACATTTCTGCAAGTTTCCTATCTTCATTCAGCCTGTTGCTTAAAAAGCAGTCACCCAAAATAAACATGCGTACTGAACACATACAGAGAGCTGCCATAAAGAATGCAAATACAGTTGACAGTTTTTCTAGATTAAGGTTTAATGACCACAGACTGTTCCAGGGGGGAGCCTAATAACCCATTTATCCAATAAACTTTCCATCATGTACACAGGGCAATACACCCAGAAATGTTAGTGGCGAATGTTCTGAAGAATGCAGCTGGTGGCAGCTGGCTTCTGCTCCTCAATGTCTTAATTCCTTCAACAAAGCAATAGGGAGCAGTGTCCTTAGGGCACCTTACATCCGTGCTATGATGACCTCCAGAGCTGCTGCAGGCAGAACCTATGTGAATTCCGCAATGCTGGCCACCCATCAAATTCTGCCTGAAATGGTTTCATCTAGAAATCCCCTTCTTAGCACTGAGTATTAAAATAGAACAAATTCTTTGAAAAAAATTAATCAGCCATGTATGTGTTAGTTGCTCAGTCATATCCAACTCTTTGTGATTCCATGGACTATAGCTCTGTCCATGGGATTCTCCAGGCAAGAATTCTGGAGTGAGTAACCATTCCTTTCTCCATGGGATCTTCCTGATGGAGGGATCAAACCCAGGTCTCCGGCATTGCAGGCAGATTCTTTCCTGCATGCGCTACCAAGGAAGACCATAGATGATTTAAAAAAAAAAAAAAACACATCAGTCTCCTGAAGGTGATAAGAACTTTTCCAATTTAGAGAAATTCTCTTTTACGTCATCTGCATAAGTTTCCTAATGTTACCGTAACAAAGTATCACACACTGGGTGACTTACACAAGAGAAACGTATTTTCTCAAAGTTCTGGAAACTACAAGTCCAAAACCAAGGTGTCGGCAGGATTGATTTCTTCTGAGGCTGTAAGGGAGTTCCAGGCTCTTCCCCCAGCTCCTGTTGGTTCACCAGCACTCCGTGTCATTCCTTGGCTTATAGACTTATCACCCTAACCCTGCCTCTATCTTCACATGGCTTCTCCTTGTGTGCATGTCTGTGTCCAAATTTCCCCTTTAAATTAAGATATCAGTTATATTAGGTTGGAACCCACCCCAATAACCTCATTTTATCTTGATGGCCTCTGCAAAGACCCTCTGTCTAAGTGGGATCCCATTCTAAGTACTGAGAGTGAGGACTCCAACATGTGAATTTGGGAGGGACACAAACTGGTCCCCATCAGTCTGTTCCTGTGGCTGTATCTAGATAAGGTGTAAGAGACTGAACTGAAATAGAAATATTTCTTGTCCTGAAGACAAACCCTCAAAGCCAAAGAGTTCTGGGCAAGTCTGGCCTCCAGGTGCTGTCCTGGGAGCTGCCTCTCCCCAACAAGGGAAGAGGAAGTGGGAGTCACATGCTGGGAGTCATCACCTCCACCCACTCTCTACCGGCAGCGGGAGAGTATAGCTCACACCTCTCAGACTCGGGAGCCCCTGGAGACTCTGATCCTTGCATACGTGCACACCACCTTCCGCCTCACCTGCAGCCTCACCGAGCTGCTCCCGCTCTCCCTCCCAGGGATCTCCACGCTTTCTCCTCCATGGGCCCCACGGTCATTTCTTGGCTTGTGTGCACATCCTAGGATGGTGCCTCCTCATTTCCTCAGGGCAGCTGACAACAGGCTGCTCTTAGCCTTTAACAGCCACCACCCACCTCCCATCCCTCACTCTAAGTTACCTTCCCCAGTGGGTCCGTCCTCTCATCTTCCCTTGTTCACTGACCGGCTTCCCAAGGGCAGAGCACATGGGCACCTCGGTGCTGTGTTATCTCCTGGATCTATGACAGTGCTGGGCACAGGCTAAGAAGCCAGACTGCAGGAAGGACCCATGGAGCTGTTGCCTTGCCCCAAACCCTACACCTCATTTCGTAAATGTCATTGGATGAGATACTTTTAATTAGTCTGACTTCTCAGAAACTTACCTAAGTAAGTCCTACCAGATGGCAGGTCCCTCTCCAAGCATATGTCTCCTTGGGAGTCTCCCCCAATTTAAAAAATGCCCATCATTGTTACCATTGTATTCACTGTCATCGTCACCATCATCACCACCACTGTGACCATCACCCCACCACCACCACTACCTTCACCCTCATCACCACCACCTTCATCATCATTATCACACCATCACCATCTTCACCATCCCCACCACCACCATCATCATGCCACCATCAGCATGACCATCATCACCACCACCATCACTGTCCCCAGCATCATCACCGTATCTTCTTCATCGTATCTAATCTTTAAAATGACCATGTCAAATGCCGTTTTAAGTGCTTTATCTAAATTGACTCACCTAATTCTCTTTATAGCCTCCCAACGCACATACTGGTATCTGTATTTTACAGATATGGAACCTGGAGCACAGAAGCATTGATGTATGCAACATCACACAAGCAGGAACTGACAGCTGGGATTTGAACCAAAGCAGTCACACTCTGGGATCTGTGCCTTTAAGGGATATTCAGATGGGCATAATTTGCTATAGCAAAATCCTGGAAACAGCCCAAATAATTCCTATAATGGAAGACTACGCAGCCATGTAAATGATTGGGTGACAGGTCTATGCCTCAACATATATGAATGAGCAACATATTTGCTTTTATCTGCAAAAAGCAAATCACAGGATTAATACAATAAAAGCAAATCACAGGATTAATATAATATGATCTTACTTGTTGAAGTTCAAGAACTGGCAAAATTCAGCAATCTGTGGCTCAGCAACACTTCCAGAAACAGAAAAACTTTAAACAAGATTAGATAACCATTTACAGAATTCGGGTCAGTGGTTTCTGAAGCTAAAGTGAGAAATGAAGTGTGCATCACATTCTACTGTGAGTCTGCTACCACCCAGGCATCTGTATTTTTTGTTATTGTTCTTTCTAGTGTAAATATAAGTTAGATAGACTCTTGTATGTATAGTATATCTCAGAATTATTTTAAAATTCTTTTAATCTTCAGTGGGAGAAAAGAAAGTATGATAAGGAGTTTCTAGACCCTTGATTCTGGCTGCAGAATCTTTCAAGTAGGAAACCCCTCTCTCAAAATGCCTTCTGTGCTCACAAGGGAGCCACAAACCCAGAGCATTTCCCTCAACATCAGCACCTGAGATGACTTTCCAACTCCAGGTTCCTCTGTCTCCTCGGAGTGGGTAAAATGCTCTGCAAAGTGATGTTCACAATGGACCTCAGGTGATACATTTAGTTTCTGCAAAAATATATCACCTCTTGTTATTTTTGTTTAAATTAACTTAAAAGTAACTCTCAGTCATGTCTGACTCTTTACAACCCCGTGGACTGTACCTCACCAGGCTTCTCTGTCCATGGGATTCTCCAGATAAGAATACTGGAGCGGGTTGCCATTTCCTTTTCTAGAGGATCTTCCTGACCCGGAGATTGAACCCAGGTCTCCCATGTTGCAGGCAGATTCTTTATCATCTGAGCCACCAGGGAGGAGGGCAAAAGTAACTCTAGGCCCTGTCTGTCTGAAGGTGTGGGAAACCTAATCTCAGACTCACTGGACCTCAGGCAGCCCCAAGACCTGGGTGACTCTTTCAGCCAGGACCATGGATTGTCACAGGCAATGTTAAACACTCTGTAGCCCCGACTCAGGACTCAGGATCCCCCATCACCGTGTAGGTCTGCATCCCTTATGACATTACCCAGCCCTGACTCCGAGCCCTGTGTGGAGGACAGCTTCTCCCTCAAAGTTGCTTCATCACTGAGCTAGGCTTCCATAAGAGCCTGAGAGGATAGGTCCAGCCTCAGGGCTCTGCTGAGAGGGGAAAGCAGTCTGAGGGCCACAGGGGGACAAGAGGGGCATCACTTGTGACAAACGAGTCACCTCTGCTCTAACCCCGAGCACTGTTGGCTCCCATGCAGACACGTTTGAAGAGCTGAAGTGTCAGCACCAGTCCCAAAGCTGGCACTTTGGTGCCTCCAGATAGTCAAAGGGATGATCCACCTTGCTTGCCGGCCCCAAGATCTCACTCTGAGCTCTCCATCCCTGAGAGCAGCCACAGAGTCCCCAGGTCCCTCTTTCTTCCCACCTGAGCTGCCTCCCACTCTGGGTCCCCTCTCAGCAGCTATTGACCATTTCAGGCACTCTTGGCCAAGTAAAGTGATGGGGGAGGAGGAGGGGGCTGGCAGCCTGGAGCTGAGAGCTCAGCCCTGGCCTCCCTGCCCCCAACCCTGCCCGCCTGGGGCAAGGGGCCATCTGCTGCTGCAGTGAAGGGAAAGCAGCTGGGCCACTTTCAGCTGGGGCCCTGAGCAGGGGGCTAATCTAGGGGTGGCTTTTGACCTCACTACCATCCTAAGCCCTGGAGAGAATACACACATGTGCACACACACGTGCACACCCACACACACACACAATGTGCCCACAAAACCCAGGTCTGACTTTAAAGTCTAGTTGTGTCAACTGGGTCTGTTTATTTTTGCAGATCTGTAATTCCTTATCAGTCATTCAAAATCCAAAAAGCTCTAAGAACTGAAAATTGTTTCGTAACTCGTTTGCAGGCAAAGGTCAACTTGAGGGGGTGGATGTGAGGCTTGATTTACCCCAGTTTCACTACAAAGTATTAAGGCATTTGCTCTTGGGGTGCTGCCCACATTTCACTGGGGTGGTGTGTAGTTCATGGTATATACACAGCTGCAAAATTGGTTCAGAATCCCAGCCTGCATGTCCAGCGAAGGGACCCAGCATCTAGAAAGGCTAGGGTCTCAGAACAACCTAACTGCTTGGCCACACTTGCTGGGTGTGCTTATCACTGGTCGGGTGAAGGGCACTGAAACCACTCCCCCCAGGAACTGGGAGCCAGGAACACATCAAGTCATATTTGCTCCAAATTATCTTTCATACAGGAGCAGGGATGTGCACACAGGCTGGACAGAAGAACTTAGAAGATACAGATGGAGACCTACATATGCCTCTGGGTCTCATGAATCCTGCTGACTCACTGCATTGGTGCTAAGGGCCCTTGGGGGCTGAATTCCTCATCCCAGCCCTTGGATTACCCTCCAGATGCATGCACACACACAAATATATGCACATGCATATAATCATACATGGGGATTCCCTGGTGACTCAGACAGTAAAGAGTCTGTCTGCAATGTGGGAGACCTGAGTTGGATCCCTGGGTCAGGAAGACCCTAGGAGAAGGAAATAGCTACCCACACCAGTATTCTTGCCTGGAGAATTCCATGGACAGAGGAGCCTGGTGGTCAGAGGTCCATGTAGTCAAAAAGAGTCAGACACAACTAATACTGTCATACCTACCAACACACATGCACACTCCCACACATGGGTCCACCCCTTCCACACTCATGCACACACACACATGCACAGGGGCACGCACATATCCTTCATATCAGATTTCTCCAGGACAGCTGTCTGCTGGACTCCACAGAGGTAGCTGGCTCTCATACCACTCAACTCAGAATCCTCCAGAAAATGGACATGATGGACTATCAGTGAACAAGCCTGTTTCTTCCCCAAGATTGCTTTATCAAACCTGCCAGAATTTATACAACCAAAGGGAAGACATCCAGCGAAGGGGTCTCCTGGTAGGCCCTGTCCTGTGCTTACTCTCGGGATCTTATTCCAAACAGTGTTGGAACTCTGTCCTGGAACTGTTCCTAAATGTGGTTGTGAGTCAGCAAAGAATCCCAGCTCCTCCCACCCCTTGTCATGAGGATACTGAAGCAGTCGCCCAGGTTGGGTGGTTGTTTAAGACCAGCCTGTTCCCTATGGCACACGACAGCCTTCACCTCTAAGAGAGGGACCCCAGATCAAACAGGAAGTGCTCCAGGTGTCCTTAGGTCTTCCTTCTGAAACATTGGAAAGAACCTAAAGATTCAGCAGGCCTCTCAGTGCCCACTGGATGGTGCCAGCCCACCTTTCCCCGTTTCCCACCCCACCATCTTAATGCCCTGTGTCAACACACGTTCCAAACCCCACTGAAAAGTCCCGGTGGAGCACATGCATTGGCCCTGGCTTGGGGCCTGCCCCTCACCAGAGCCCAGGGGCCCACAGCCTCCCTCAGACTCAGTGACAAGCCTTCACACAGGCCCTTGATGCGACTGGGAGGGCCGCAGCCAGGGCTGGCTGGGGAGGTCAGGTCAGGTCCCCTGCAGCAGGGGGAAAGCAGGGGCAGAGCTGGCCTGGTGCAGGTGCAGCTGCCTTCCCAGCAGGCAGGCCACCAGGGGAAGGTGGGCTGCATGGCCACTTCCAGCTGCAGTTTGACTGTGGATGGTCTGGTCAGTCTGCCCCTTTCACAGCAAGTATTAGTGGTCATCTCTTTACTCTTCTGAAGTTAAATAATTGGATACTATAATGTATCTGCAACAAAATAATCGATAGATGATAGAAAGAGATAGAAAATAAAATGCCTTGTGTGTGTATTAGCTGCTCAGTTGTGTCCAACTCTTTACAACCCCATGGACTTTAGCCCGCCAGTCTCCTCTGTCCATGGGATTTTTCAGGCAAGAATACCAGAGTAGGTTGCTGTTTTCTTCTCCAGGGATCAAAACTGGGTCTCCTGCATTGCAGGCATTCTTTACCTTCTGAGCCACCAGAGAAGCCCAAAAAATGCCTTAATGTCAATATAAAAGAAAACAAAAGAAAAGAAATTTATAGTAACATCTATTTTAATAGTAAATGTTTAGGCACAACTGCTTGAGATACCATGCTCAAATCCTCCAATACTTGCATTGAATGTAAAATTTCTGAGCTGCAGCAGGAGCAGTGCAGCCTGACAGCTGGTGGAACTTCAGTGATTCAGCTTCATACATGGCATCACCACTGGTGCTGTGGTATTCTGAAATTATAAGCAAAGATCAACAAAACTCTGAGCAACATGAAGTCTAGATCTTCCCTGAACGTTTGTGGTAGCAGCATTTCAGGTAAGTCTGGGCCCTGCCCGCAAGACACCAGTAGTCCCAGAGATTGTTGTTTCAACCAAACATGCCCCTCGGAGACGCACTGCAGATCCTTCTCCGCTATGAGCCTCAGCGGCAGAGACAAGGAGAGGGGGCAGTACAGAGCGCACCCCCGCAGAGCATGCATCCCATTGTGATTTGCAAGGCATCAAAGCCTGAGAGGCTGAAGGAGGTCTTCTGTGAACCCTCCAAGTTGCCTTTGTCGGCACCTTTGTGTGGCAGGAAGAACCATCCACAAAAATGTCAGCCCTGCTGAGTATGTGGGTTCCATCAGGGCCACCAGTTAGTCTCTGCTTCTAACACAATGGCCCTGCCACAGCTGGTTTTGTGGGCCCAGGCCAGCTCAGATGCATGGCCAGGGTCGGGACAGGGGGATGTCTCTCATACACTGGCAAAGAATCTGTAAGTTACCCCATAAGTCCCAGCTCCCAGATCCACATATTCTAAAGTGAAAATGTTAGTTGCTCGATCATGTCCAACTCTTTGTGACCACATGGACTGTAGCCCGCTGGGTTCCTCTGTCCATGGAATTCTCCAGGCAAGAATACTGGAGTGGGTTGACATTCCCTTCTCCAGGGGATCATCCCAACCCAGGGATCAAACCCTGGTCTCCTACATTGCAGGCAGATTCTTTACCATCTGAACCACTAGGAAGGCTCCAAGGTTTACACTTTAGCTGACCAGGCTCAGAACCTGGAGGCTTCCTCCTTCTCTTGAGAGCCCGAGTTCCCAGTTGTGGGCTTCACATCTCTTTCAGGGCATCTCTTTGTATCTTATACCAGAACCTGGTGTGGGGTGGGGCCACAAACAACAGGCATCCAAGCCAGCCTGCAGGTGACAGACCACTTCTGCCCTTGCCAAGTTGCCAGATGCAGAAAGTTTTCCCAGCCTCTGTGAGATGCACCTGCCTGGTGGGAAATGCAGGAGAGATGATCCCAGCTTGCAGGGCTGCTGTGAAGATGGAACATGGCAAGGTCTGGGGAACACTCACAGCTTGGGAACAAACGGGAACTGATGTCACCTCTGTTCACAGGTTGTGGCCAGGTTGAGCAGAGCTGGGTGACCAAGCCAAGTCAGTCTAGTTGGAATCAGATGGAAGTCTCTGTCTCCTGCTCTCCATGTCCCCTTGAGCTGTGACCTCCAAAGTCCATCCGTCCTACAGTCTGCACTGGACCCAGGGATATGGGCAGACCTGCCAGAGGGGGGTGACACCCTTCATGGGCTTTCTCCATCAGCCTTCCTTGAACTCAGGGAAGTCTTAAAGCAGCACCAAGGACAAGGACCACGCCTTCTGCTTGACCTTTCTCTAGCTGTTCTCCATGGACCTCATCTATCCATCTCATCCACAGCAGTCAGACCCCAAAGACACAGAGTCACCTTCCCCAGTGATGGCTAACCAGATGCCCCTGCCCATCTTTTCCAGTTGCCCATTCACCTGACTCAGCTGTGAGCATCCCAAATTTAATCATGCGGACACAAGCTCTCCCCATCCCATGGGAAGAAAGCAATCCACATGTACCCACAGTTTCTGCAGGGTCACCCAACCCACCACAGAGAAACAAGAGGCTTTGTCTGGTCCTCGGTCCAGCAGGTGAGGATGGCTGTGAGGCTGAACCCACACCTCTAAGGTCTGTATTCTGCGGCTGTGAAAAAAATGAAGTCTGTGTCTTTGTGAGCCAGGATTCAAAACTGGACTTATCAACATCTGTAACCTTATCTAAATCACTTCTCTAATGCGATCAGTATGTGGACAGACACACCACATTCCCGGCATAACATGGGTCTCCTACCAAACACAAGATAAGCTGATAAACCAGAAATCTTCCACCTTCGACCTGCTCCAGACTTTAGTATTTGTGGTAGAAACATTAGGCTTTGTGGAGACTACAGACACACATTTAACTCAAACAAAGTGAATCAGAACTGGTTATAAAACTTCTCTGGGAGTGTTTTCTGGTCTGCTTGAAGTACTTGGCCAGGGCTTACTGGCTCCGACAGCTGGTCCAACCCCTGCTGAGAGCAATCCTGAACTTGAGCAAGCAAATCCATCTCCCTGTGCCTTTAAAGAAGACTAAGAAAGTCCACACACTCATGGTTGTGGGGAGGTGGAGGGGGGGCCGGCTGTGAAGGGGAGGGGCCAGGTGACCCAGCTAATAGGAAGCTCAGGGCTCTGTGGGCCTCATCAAGCTGGAAGGTTTCCACCACATCACAAAAACCACTTAAGGCTCACCTGAGCTCACCTGCAGAGGGTGGGGCCTTCCTGGTCTCTGCAGCAGGGAGCCAGTATGGCAGAGGAGGGGGCAGTCTTGTACCGGCTCTTTCTGGCTCCCTCCTGAGAGTGAACAAACAGGTTCTCCAGGTGGCTGCCCAACATACGCAGGCTGGAACACACCACCCCTCCAGTGTGCTGGACAGCTGTCTTCATCATCCAGCTCGGTGTGTGATCAGAAGCTGACAAGTGTGGGGGGGTGTCATATCCTTCATGTGTCCCCAAGCGTGACCTGGAGTATACAGAGGGAGGAGGAAAGTCAGTCTCAGTGGAGGTGAAACCCGGCTGAGTTTTCAAAGAGAAAGGAAAAGAGGACTGGAGACAAAGGCCAAAGGCTTTGTGTGGTTCTTGGGACAGAGGAGCCTGGCAGGCTACAGTCCACGGGGTCACAAAGAGTCGGATATGACTGAGAAACTGACACTTTGGGAAGGTAACATCTGAAACCTCATGACTTGGCCCCACCTGAGAAGGGGTCTGGACAGGTTAGACATGGCACCTGCCAGCAGTGTCCCCAACAATCATCAACAGATTTTGGAGAGAAGACCACCTTGCTGAGCTCCTCTCTGTACTTATCTATGTCAGTGGTTCCAACTCTAGGAAAGTACATACCCAGGCCCTGGCCCAACCAGAATCTCTGCAGGGAGACCCCAGGAATCTGTGTTTATCAGAGGTTTCATGGTTAATGCTGAAGCCCTGGAGTCCCAGCCCACACACTCCACGGCATTAGGCTAACAAAGCCTGAGGAGTCCTTAAAAATCCCCATCAACAGTTGAATTTTATCCCTGGCCATTTGCCATTATGGCTTCCCAGGAGGCTCAAGGATAAAAGAATCCTCTTGCCAATGCAAGAGACACAGGAGACAGGAGTTTGATCCCTGGGTCGGGAAGATCCCCTGGAGAAGGAAACGGCAACCCACTCCAGTATTCTTGCCTGAAGAAGTCAGTGGACAGAGGAGCCTGGCGGGCTACAGTCCATAGGGTTGCAGGTAGTCAGACAGGTCTGAGCAACTGAGCGCCAGCACAGCATTTACCGTCAGCACTTAACAGAGCCCTGGAGCAGAACTCGGTGACAGCCGGTTTGCCGCTGCTTCCTGGCGCCTGTCTATCACCGTTTATTGTGTGTTTACGACCTTTATGGTGGCGTTGCCCTGGCTGGCCCTGCATGCCGCCGCCTCTCACACTCACAAGTGCAGGATCCCAGGCCCTGTGGAACCAGCGCCCAGCAAGCCACTCACACATGGACACCAGGCTCAGCAGGGGGCCTTTCTGAATTTAACTGCATGCCATCCCTAACCTGGAAAGCAGGCTTCTGGGGACAGGGCCCTGCTGCATCTAGCTCTTGCTCTTTGCCCCATCTCAGGCTGCCCTTAGACACTGAAGCAGACCACCCTCCGATGGAACCTGAGACTCTTCTCCAAGGAACTGGTCCTAAAAGCCACTTTCACCTTTCTCCCTTCTTGAATAAGGAAGAAAGGAATGAGCAGAGGTTGAAATTCCCTGTGCTCAGGCTTGCACATGTATTCTCCCGTTGGTGTGTCTCAGAACATCCCATGAAGGAGGTGATATTTTCAGCCCAACAATACACTGGTTGCCCAAGGTCACCCCGCTAGTAGCAGCAGGGTGCAGATCCAGGCTCCAGCCTGCCTGGTGCCTTAACCAGAGGGCCTTGGACTTCGCATGGCAGGGGGATGCTCTTGTTTTGGAAACTGAAATCTTCACAGGGTCACATGCCACAGGGCAGGAACCATGCCAGGCCCACCCACCTCACTTAAAAAGCTCAGGGCAAGGCCACCCTCCCAAGACACTCTCTCAAGAGGATGCAGTTCACACAGAGCCTACCCCTCATCAGCTCTGGGGCTCCAAGGAAGCCTGCTCACCTACTCTCCCTCCAGCCTTGCCCTGGCGACCAGTGGGTCAGAACATTCTGGGGGCGTGGGTGGTAGGACATACTGGGGTGACTAGATGGTCCACGAAAGCCCCAGGAGTGTGAGTGGAGAGTGTGGCATCAAAACCCCTATGTTCTGGGGACACTTGGGCCTGTTTTCTGGATACTCTAGGAGTGTGGGAGGAGGGGAGTACCTGGACCGTTTGTCTTAACATCCCAGCTGATCTCAGTCCCTCTCATAAGTGTTCCTTTCCCTCAAGAGGCCTGCCCACATCCTGTTCCTCTTCCTGAACCCTCAGGGTCCAAATCTGTGATAGTGCTGTGGGTGACATCATCTGTACTTTAACAGATGCAATGTCTCGAGGTCAAGCCATGACCTCCCATCAGTGCTGTGAGTGCCACCCCCAGAGCTGAAGGTATTGTGGTGGGGAGAGCAGTCCCGGGGACAGGAGTAGGGTGCAGGGAGTTGATGTCAACCTTGGGCAGCTTCACATGCCACCTGGCAGGAGGGAGCTGAGGGGAGCACTTTTACTGGCTTCCCGCCTCCAAATAGCTGTGCAGGCAGCAGGATCGGATAAAGGACGGGGTCTGGCCTGTCCCACCTGGCACAACCCTGGTCCTAACTGTTGTTGTTCAGTCGCTCAGTCGTGTCCAAGTCTTTGAGACTCCATGGACTGCAGCTCGCCTGTCCTTCACCATCTCCCGGAGCTTGCTCAAACTCATGTCCTTCGAGTCAGTGATGCCATCCAACCATCTCATCATCTAGTCCTAATAGCCACCCCCACACACGCATTATCCCCGTGGCCCGGGGAACCCATTTCCCCACAGCCCACAGAGCAGCAACACCGCTCCCTTTCTGCCTTGTCACAGCCCGGCCATGGGTCGGGCCAGCCACAAAGAGGGGGCACCACCCAGCCGTGCAGGCCGGGCTGTGCCCTGTGCGCCCAGGCAGGTGGGGAAGCTGTTTGTGAGCCATGCTGCGGGTACCCAGACCGCCCCCTCAAGGCTGGTTTACAGTACAGCGAGCCCTCGGCCTGGGGGCGGCTCGCAGGTGGCCTGCGCACCCAGGGTCAGCTGACAAACTTCCTGCAGCCTTCGGTACAGTGGTCAGATGACCTGGCTGGGTTGTGTAATGCACGTGCTCCAGCCTCCCTCTCCAGAGAGCTATCTGTGGCCCGGGACCCCTTCAGAAGCTAACAACACCTCGTGACCCTCAGTCCATAAACACGGTGAAGAGCCCACAGAGGCGCAGATGGCAGAGGGGCTGGATTTCGCAACAGCTTCCTCTGTGTTTCCAATTAACTGAGGACGTGGCCGCCCACAGGGAGTGGGTGGAGCCAAGGAGATGCTGTTTTTCCCTCTATACTCTGTGTTGTTTGTGAGCACTTGGTCCTAGGAAAAAGGCACTTCTCAGGAAGGAATGGCCCCTCCTCTGAGATTTCGTTTCATCCCGGCTGCCCTCCCCAACCTCAAATCTAAGTCCTCCAGGTCCCCGCCTGCCCAGCCTGCCCTGGACAGGAGTCCAGAGACACTCAAACATTGTCCCCAAGCCCAGAAGGATGCCCCACTGCTGGGCCAGCCTCTCAGATGTGCCACCGGATCTGAGAGCCTGTGCCGGGTGAGCAGCCTCAGACTCAGCCCAAGGAAATGATAAACAGGATCACAACAGGGAGAGATCCCTCCAGGACTGCGGGTCGTTACACGGTGTGCAGCCAGTGAGAGCGGACAGAGCCGGCTTGCCATCCAGCCCAGCCAGGAGAGACAGAGGCACCAGGAGCAGCTGCACCCTCCCTTTGCTCAAGCAAGAGAACTACTCCAGAAAGTGGTAACACTGACTCCATGCTGTGCACACGCCCAGGAGGTGGCCGGTGCTCTGTGCTTGCAGGTTTACACACGAGTACTCTGCTCGCTGCAGGGCTGTGTCCCTCACCCGTGCACCTGGGGCATGTTCCCAGTCCTGGCTCCGATTTTTTAATCTACAGAATGCCACGTGCAAAGCCTCCTAGGCACCAAAGATGAGAGGTTTCAGTGGCCTCACCACTGCAGCAGCTGCTTGCAAACTACAAAATGCAAGCAGGCTCTTTCCTCAGCAGCCGGGAGGCCAGGACACGCTGCTGGGGACTATTTGGGCCCTGAGAACCAGCCTTCCACCTGCAACCACCTAGGTGCATGAGCCAGGCACGGGGTCTCACTAAAGGAGAAAAGTATAACCTTTGAGGGGCTTCCTTGGTGGCTTGGCAGTAAAGAATCTGCCTGCGATGCAGGAGACGCAGAAGACTGTTTCGATCCCTGGGTGGGGAAGATCCCCTGAAGGAGGGCATGGCAACCTATTCCAGGATTCTTGCCTCCTCCTCAAGAGGAGCCTGGCCACCACAGACTCAAAGAGTTGGACACGAATGAAGAAACTAAGCATGCAAGCATGCATAACCTTTTAGACATTTCCCTTAGAACACATTTTACTTAAATATGCACTTCAAACCCAAGTATACTGCATACTTTTGGACTCCGCGTGAGAAAGCGAGGGTGGGATGATTTGAGAGAATAGCACTGAAACATGTATATTATCATATGGGAAATAGATTGCCAGTCCAGGTTCGATGCATGAGACAGCATGCTCAGGGCTGGTGCACTGGGATGACCCTGAGGGATGGGATGGGGAGGGAGGTGGGAGGGAGGTTCAGGATGGGGAACACATGTACACCCATGGCTGATTCATGTAAATGTATGGCAAAAACCACCACAATACTGTAAAGTAATTAGCCTCCAATTAAAATAAATACATTATAAATAAATAAATGCTCTACCCTAAATGCAGCAGGAAGCTGTAAAAGGCAATGCAGGGAGAGGCTGTCTCCTACTCTACCACTTCCTCCTGGGCTGAATTTCTAATACTTGAAGGTTCCTGTCTGCAGAAACTACAATAGTACCTCTCTGTCAGGTGGGGGTGGGGCTTAATCTCCATCAAAAAAGACATTGTCTTTATAAAGACTAGACTGTGCAGATACACAAGCAACCTCAACGATTTTCCTTTGTTGGGGGGGGGGGGGCAGGATAATTCCATTAAAGAGTAACCCAAGCGTGGGGCTTCCCTGGTGGTCCAGTGGCTAAGACTCCATGCTCCCAGTGCAGGGGGCCCGGGTTTGAGCCCTGGTCAGGGAGCTAGATCCCATGTGCTTCAACTAAGAGTTCAAACGCCGCAACTAAGACCCCATGCAGCCAAATAAATAAAAATAAATATTGGGAAAAAAAAGAAGAACCCCAACATGGTTTGCCTAAAGTCCAGGAGATGTATAAGGTGTTACGGGAGCCTCACAGGTGTCTTTGTGGAGGGAAATGTCATTGCGTTAAAAGTCTGTGGCTCTCACCCTCAGCTTCTCCTCCTCGAGGGTTTCTCCCCACCCTCCCAACACCTGGCGGTCAGCCAGCTGCGGTGACACAGAGGGATACCTTCTCTCATCTCCCAAGCCTGTGAGCCTGTCTCAGTGTGGGGAGCCTGGGAGGACAGCGGGGGGAGAGAGGCTTTACCCCACACCCCAATCCCCCTGTGAGAAGCTCAGGCAGTTTGAAAGAGGGGCAGCTGATGGGAGTCAGTGAGGGCATCACACCGACAGGACGAGGACCTCAGCTGGGGGCCAGCGGGGACCCCTCAGGAGGGAGAAGATGGCAGCCCAGAGAAGGGCTCCTGTCCTCAGGAGGTGGCCATGCACACAGGGTGATGGACCAGCATTGGGGAGCCCTGGGTAGGCACAAAGCTCCCGTCTCCTGCACCCCACCTGTGGGCAGCCACAGCTCACAACCAGCCCTGCCCAAGTTCTGGACCAAGGTCAAGGTAACCATGTTACAAAGACCAAACCTTCTCCATGGCATTTTCATAGAGCTGGACAGAATTCCATATGGGCACAGGGCCAGGGGTCTGGGGAACCTCCAGGGTGAGCAGAGGGGGCTTGGATAAGTGTCAGATATTTAGAAAAGCAAAGACAGACCTTCTAAGACAGGGAACAGAAGACTCAGATGCCACAGCCCAAAGGGAGGACACTCACATGGATGCAGCAAGACCAGCCAGAGTGGCTTCGGCTCCTTGGTCAAGTGGCCTTGGCACAGAGCACTCACAGGAGAAGATGACCCTCCAGGTAGAACAGCCCCTGGGCTGGCTCCAAGGCACACTGTCAACCCATTCAATTCATTTTCTTCCAAGAAGGACACCTCCAATTATTCTAGAAGGAAGTGGTTCCACATCTGCTCCTCTGCACAGAAGCCTTCCTGCTCCTCAGGTTCTTAATTAGAACCACTGGCTGTGGGGCCCAGCTCCTTCCCTGTGCCTCCAGACATGGGATCGCCAGATGTCAGCATCCGTAGTTCAGGGAGAGGCTTGGTGCTGACCCTGGGGAAGTCCAGTCCACAGTCATTGTGGCCTGTGCAGTGTGGGGCAGCTGCCGCTGGGCTAGAGAACACACAGGGAGGGCGTCAGCTGATGGTGGTGCCCCCGGACACACAAGGCTCATGCTGCTGCAGTAGTACAAAGCCCATTCTCTCTTTCTTGAGAATGTCCTTGGCAGAATGTCCCAGGGGTCCCTGTCTTCCAAGTTTCTTCCCAGCCTGTGTCTGCCAACATCTCAGCATCACTGGGATGGCAGGAGGGAGGTGGTAGTGAGACGGGTGGTGGGCTGGGCCTTGAAACTTTCACCTCCTCTCTTGGAAACTTCTTACTCTGGAAGAGTCCATGGAGGAAGTCCAAGGACCCTGCAGGAATCACATGTGGGTGCTCTGGCCAGCGCTGCCATCAAGACCCTGGACATGTGAGCAATGTGGTCTTGGATGCCCTGGACCAGTTCACCCACCAGAAGGGTATCACCTACCTCCATCAGCTCTAGGAGTAGCATGGGACCCGACAAGCCCTACCCTGCCCCGACTCCTGACCCACACAATCAGGACATACAATAAAATGATTGCTGTTTTGAATCTCCAAATGCAGGGTAGTGGGTATGTGGCAATAGATCACCAGGACAGAAACCTCTCTCTCACTTTCAATCATCTCCACAAACGTGTCCCCGCCTACCCGCAGCACCAAGCGTAGTCACGGAGGTGGCCGCGACACTGTCCATGTGTAAGGCCAGTGCTCACAGGGCAGCATCCAGGGACACGTGTCCTTGTGAAAGCAAAGCTACCTGCTGCAATGACAAGTCAGGTGTACAGATGCACGTTTTATATACCCACCTACACCCCAGACTCCAGTCAGGCCAATCTGCTTGTGCAAAAAGGCATTATTAATAAAGACAGAAATGCAACTAACTGCAGACATCTACAGAGGCCTTAACAGGTCCCAGGTGCTGCTTCCAGTTTGCCTGTGGAGAGCCGTTTTCCACTCCAGCAGAACACTGTCTTCATTATTGTACACTCTGTTATTGTTCAGTCACTAAGTGGTGTCTGACTCTTTGCAAACCCATGGACTGCAGCACGCCAGGCCTCCCTGTCTTTCACTATCTCCTGGAGTTCATAAAATTGTGACATGTTCTTTTATCCTGAAAATATGATCAAGTTAATTATTTTTAAATGTCCTTATGGGTCAGGCATCTGTTGAAAACCCAGGACAGCACCAAGGGCTGAGAAGGGAGGGGCTGAGGAGGTGGCCCGCATGGAGCAGAGCGAGTGAGAAGCCAACAGGGAGCAGCAATGTGCAGACCTCCTTACTGCAGGAATGGCCAGGGGCGGAGGGCAGGGGAACTGGAGGACAGAGGATAAGGAACTGAGGGTACGGAGGGGATGGAGAGAGAAACAGGCCACTGCTAAACCCCAAAGGAGCAGGGAAAGGGTGGGGAAGATGCATTTCTGGCCTCTGCCTCTTCTCAGTTTGTACAGTGTATGCTATGCTAAGTCACTTCAGTCGTGTCCGACTCTGTGCGACCCCACAGATGGCAGCCCACGAGGCTCCCCCATCCCTGGGATTCTCCAGGCAAGAACACTGGAGTGGGTTGCCATTTCCTTCTTCAATGCATGAAAGTGAAAAGTGAAAGTGAAGTTGCTCAGTCGTGTCCGACCCCTAGTGACCCCATGGACTGCGGCCCACCAGGCTCCTCTGTCCATGGGATTTTCCAGGCAAGAGTACTGGAGTGGGGTGCCATTGCCTTCTCCATTGTACAGTGTAGGGATGACCAATTGTACACTGTGGGGAATGACCAAAACCTCGCCAGCCTCAGCCTTGGTCCTGATGGTGTAAGATTCTTTCTAACAAGCCGAAATGCCCCAAAGGTGACAAGGCAGATTCAAAGGAACCAGAGAGTGGCACTGAGCAGTCTTAGAGAGAGGTTCTTGTGGAGAGGAACGGACGAGCCGGCCCTCGCCCGGCTCAGATTTACCAACCAGCGATCTGGACAGGCGCTTGGCCACCCTGAGCCTCAGTGTCTTCATCTGGAAAACAGGCCCAGGTACCAGTGTGGAAACGGCACCAGCACACATGCTATGCTCCAAGCATGGCTCTGCCATCAAGGAAATGCAGGGCTGCGTGGGGGTGCATGAGCTCCTCACAGCCACACTCATCAGAGCCTGTAACATCAATCTCATACTCAATCCCCAAGAGCAAACCCCTAAATGCAGCTAGCCCAAATGGGGCATGTGTTCCCCCCTCTCCTAGAGGGCATGCCTGAACACACATCAACCATCCAGCACTCACTTTCTTCTGCCTCCTCACCTGTGAAATAAGAGAGGTGACCTGTGGCGGATTCATGTTGATATATGGCAAAACCAATACAATATTGTAAAGTTAAAAAATAAAATAAATAAATAAATAAAAAGAGGTGAACCAGGAGCCCCGGCAATGCTCCCCACAGTCCTGACTGAGACTGTCATTGTGGACATGGGCCAGTGTTTACACTAGAGCCATGAATGACTTACTCACAGCACATCTAACCGCATAGGTGGTCTAAAATGTTCATCCAGATGGCAGCTCTCTGCAGGTGTTGAGAAGGATTCTGAGGTTGTATTCAGGCACAACCTTGATTACTCAGTGGTGTCTGCCAAGGAGGAAGGAGGAAGTGTTGGCAGCTGTGTGTTGGCACCTTGCTGTCCCAGATTTATAGAAAGTCAGGGGTGGAGCTAGGCTTGCAACAGACTGACAGAGATGTTGTAGAAAAAGGTCCCACCAAGGGAAGCAGTACCTCCACTGTGGCGCTGGCCAGTATCTGAGCCTGAAACACAGCTGCTCCTCTTACTTCCTCTGTGCTGAGAGGACGAAGGACCACGGTGACCCTGCCTGCTCCAGACGTGGGCCTCTAACCAGGTCAGGGCATCTGCTTCGGCCAAGCGGCCAGACATCCCGTCACTCCCCACACTCAGAGGACCAGGAAATTAAAACCTCATGCTGAAGGAGAAGGAGCCGCTGCACCGTGTTCATTTCAAGACTTAGGGAGAGCACCCAAACAGAGCATATGTTTCCGACCCAGCCCTGAGGTGGCAGCCCTGAGACCTGGGGCCATTAACCATCCTTGTAAGGGGTGCTGGGCAGCCCAGTCATGGCATGGCACTTCCTTTTTCAGGGTTGCACAAAGCTTTGGGATTTGGAAGAATAAAATGCATTCTTTTCCTAAGAATCTGCGTGCAGTTCGGGCAGGGCACCCAGCCACGGAGCTTCCTGGTTGAATCCTTCAGCTAAACTGATAAGGGCTGTGCCGGGGCGGCCTGACCTCCTCCAGCTGCAGCCCGACTCCCAGTAGGCAGGCTGGCCACTGGCTGGAGGCCCCAGCTGACAGCACTGCCTAAGGCAACCCACCTTGCTTAAGCTAGGCCCTTACCTGTCCTCCTTACCTCCCAGGGACAGTGTGTGTTTCAGCCGTGCTCTCATCAAGGCCTGACCATGTCAGGCTCCAGCACCAGAGCCTGGGGACCGGAGGACTGGGGCTCCAGCCTCATTAATGAGAGACAGGGAACAGATGTCACCGAAGAAGAGGACCAGGCCTGGTGACACAGACAGAGAGGAAGGCTCAGGGAGTGAAGCGAGGGAATGGAGTCAGACCGGGTTCTCAGGGAAACCTGAGTTTTGTCAGACTACAAGAGGGGGTTCGAGGCAGAAGGAAGGGCCCTGCAGAAAAAGCCCAGAGGTGTGAAAGTTCAGACAGAGGAAACGGGGACCTCTATGGGTTCAGGAGGGAGAAGGAGGGACAAAATCTGGAAATTTGCACCCAGTAAGGGCAGTGTCCACAGGACTTGTAGTGACAGTATATGAAACAGAAGCATAAGTGACCCTGGTGTCTCTCAAGGACACAGAAGAGACAGGTGTTGGGGAGGGAAGTAAGTGGGCAGCAGGTAGGAGGAGAAAGGGTGGAGGGGGGGCCCAGTGCCCTAGGGGGAGGGGGTCACAAGCCAGGTGGAGAGAGGGTAGAGGCCAGGCCGAGGAGCCAGGAGAGGACTCCAGGGTGGGGCAGCAAGGGAAGAAGGAGGGAACTTTGCTAGAGCATAAAACACTGTGAGAAAGAAGTGGGAATGCAGCCAGATACCCGGCAGGGGAAGTGAGGTGAGACTGAAAATGTCCCTTGGATGGGAAGCCAGGTGTTCTCACCATCAGTAAGCTCAGCAGGATGGAAATATCCTCAGCTAAAACCCAAGTTTTTCACAACACACATAAAAACGAATGCCAGTTGGATTAAACATGCTTTTAAAATATGAATTTAATAGAACATGCAGGAGGAGATATTTATAAGCTTGTCACAAGGAAGACCTTCCTAAACAAAACATGAAACAGCTTGTAAATAGTAACACTGAGGGAGAATGATGCAATTGGAAAGTGGGTGAATTAGGACTTTCTCTTTAATGTTTTCTGCATTCTATTTATTATTTTAAAAGAAGAAACAGGATCAAAAGGTAGTTGAAAAAATGGAATGCATGGGGAGTGTTTGGGGGAAAAAAGAGGAGGCAGAATGAGCCCATGGATCCAGGATATCAAAACCACCTGTGTATTCAGTTATCCCTCACTTTGTGAAAGTTCACCTTGCACCACTTTGCTTTTATGAAAGACCTATGTTAGTACCTGTTTTTGCTAACCAAAAGAAATCTGAAGAGGATTTTCACTTTTAGGAAAAAAGGCAAAAAAAAGAGAATATAGTACTCGACGTGTGTTTTGCAGTGGCCGTTACAGAAGCACAGCTCACCCCAGGCAGCGATGGTGGCACCACCAAGCTTCTTCCCAGAAAGCACACTCAGCATCTCAGCATCAAGTCTCCAGAGCTTTGAACCATGTCCATGAGTATCTGTGCTTTATCTCACTTGATTTTGTGCAATTGTTAGCAAAATGTGTGCTAAGGTAACTGCTTTCTCACTCTACACCACTTCAGCTTATGGTTTCATAGGAACACTCTACTTTCAGAAACTGGGGGAAACCCGTCACTGTGTTCTCAAGCTTGACCAAAGGAAAGCAGAGATGGGAGATACCCTGAAGGGCAAGGTATGTCAAGGAGATAAGAGTAAACCCTGGATAAATACTACACCAAATGTAGCTCTATTGTTCCTTCCTGAAGGATTCCACATAAATCTAAACCAAGGAAAATGGGGGTGTTTTTACATACAAGGCAATCAAGTTTCCTAGCAGTGAACTAACTATTTGAGCTATGCACCTGCCTAATAGTTTGGCTGGGTATAAGATTCCAGGATGCAGATCCCCTCTCCTCCCAATGTGGAAGGCATCACTCCACCGACCCCCCAGTGCTGCTCTGACAAGGCTGATGGTATGCTCATGGCAAATCCTTTGTATGTGACCTATTTCTCTTTGTCTGGAAGCTTTTAGTATCTTCTTCTTATCCCTGGCATCCTGAGTTATGTGATAATGTGAATTCAGTTCAGTTCAGTTCATTTCAGTCACTCAGTCGTGTCCGACTCTTTGCGACCCCACGAATTGCAGCACGCCAGGCCTCCCTGTCCATCACCGACTCCTGGAGTTCACTCAGACTCACGTCCATCGAGTCAGTGATGCCATCCAGCCATCTCATCCTCTGTCATCCCCTTCTCCTCCTGCCCCCAATCCCTCCCAGCATCAGAGTCTTTTCCAATGAGTCAACTCTCCACATGAGGTGGCCAAAGTACTGGAGTTTCAGCTTTAGCTGAAATTAATTTTTTTTCATTCCTTCCAAAGAAATCCCAGGGCTGATCTCTTTCAGAGTGGACTGGTTGGATCTCCTTGCAGTCCAAGGGACTCTCAAGAGTCTTCTCCAACACCACAGTTCAAATCATCAATTCTTTGGTGCTCAGCCTTCTTCATAGGCCAACTCTCACATCCATACATAACCACAGGAAAAACCATAGCCTTGACTAGACAGACCTTTGTTGGCAAAGTAATGTCTCTGCTTTTGAATATGCTATCTAGGTTGGTCATAACTTTCCTTCCAAGGAGTAAGTGTCTTTTAATTTCATGGCTGCAGTCACCATCTGCCATGATTTTGGAGCCCCCAAAAAAAAGTCTGACACTGTTTCCACTGTTTCCCCATCTATTTCCCATGAAGTCATGGGACCAAATGCCATGATCTTCATTTTCTGAATGTTGAGCTTTAAGCCAACTTTTTCAATCTCCACTTTCATCAAGAGGCTTTTTCGTTCCTCTTCACTTTCTGCCATAAGGGTGGTGTCATCTGCATATCTGAGGTGATTGATATTTCTCCTGGCAATCTTGATTCCAGCTTGTGCTTCCTCCAGCCCAGCGTTTCTCATGATGTACTCTGCATATAAGTTAAATAAGCAGGGTGACAATATACAGCCTTGACGAACTCCTTTTCCTGTTTGGAACCAGTCTGTTTTTCCATGTCCAGCTCTAACTGTTGCTTCCTGACCTGCATACAGATTTCTCAAAAGGCAGGTCAGGTGGTCTGGTATTCCCATCTCTATCAGAATTTTCCACAGTTTATTGTGATCCACACAGTCAAAGGCTTTGACATAGTCAATAAAGCAGAAATAGATGCTTTTCTGGAACTCTCTTGCTTTTTCCATGATCCAGCGGATGTTGGCAATTTGATCTCTGGTTCCTCTGCCTTTTCTAAAACCAGCTTGAATATCAGGAAGTTCACGGTTCATGTATTGCTGGAGCCTGGCTTGGAGAATTTTGAGCATTACTTTACTAGCATGTGAGATGAGTGCAATTGTGCGGTAGTTTGAGCATTCTTTGGCATTGCCTTTCTTTGGGATTGGAATGAAAACTGACCTTTTCCAGCATTGATATGGGTCTTTGTTTTGCTAAGCACTTGGTGGCTCTTTCAGCATGAAAACGCCTATGCTTCCATTTTGGTTACTGTTTGATAATTTCCTCTGCTGTTTTCTTTGTACGGAACTCCTATTTGTCAGATGTTGTACCTCTTTCATTAAGTCTATAATTTTTCTCTTGTGACTATCTTTGTCTTTCTCTTCTAATTTCTGAAAAATTTCCTTAACATTATTTTCCAAAATTCTATTGACTTTTTATTTACTTCTGCTACATAATTTTAATTTCTAAGAACTCTTTCACATATTCTAAATGTCTAATACCACATTATTGCTTCATGGATATGTCTTTATTTTCTGCATTTTCTCTCTTTCTTTAAGTTTCTTCTTTCTGTCCTTTATTGTTACTATCTCCATTGCGCCTGATAAAAGCCTTCCTCAAATGCTCAGGTGTCTGGAGTCATCAATCCCATGTTTAAGGCCCTAGCTGGCTAGTTGGAAGCTCAGTGTGGCTGAGTGGAGCTTGCCACCTGGTCGTTTCACTGTAGGTTGATCAGACTGGTGCTGGACTATTTCACTAGTGTGAAACTACCCACTGGTGTCAATCCTGCAGGCCTTTTCTCTTTGGCTTCTCAGTCTCACCAGGGAAGAATCCTTCAACATTCTGCCTGCAGGGTGGCAGCATACCAAAGTTGAGTGGGGAAAGAGGTTTGAGTGGGAGGGGGCTTGACTAGGTGGAAAGCAAGTTTTTAAATTTTTACTTGATTCATCTGTTTTCAGTCTGGGTTCTCTGTTCTCAGCTCTCACTGAGGTTTCCAAGATCAAAGCCTTCCTGAGTCCATCTTTCCAAAGAGTAGCCCTCCTGCATTCTGCAGGTGGCGGTACCCTCACTCTGACCTTCAAAGTATCCAGTGCTTCTGATCCTAAGTTCCCTGGGGTTCTGCATGGCTCCAAAGTTCTGTGACCCCCTCACATTAAGAGGCAAGTCTCTGCGGACACTTCTTTTCAACTAGACAGGCTCATGAATGCTTCAACCACAGATTATGGCTGAAGCGAGGCTGTGTGACTACTAAAGCTAGGTCACAGAGGCCAAGCAGCTTCCACCTGGCTGTCCTGAGATCCTCCTCTGAAAACTCAGCCACCATGTTGTGAGGAAGCCCAAGCCACATGAAGAGCCATATGAGGTGCTCTGGTCCACCAGCCTTTGAGTCTCCCCAGCTAAGACATCAGGCATAGAGGAGCAGAGATAAGCCAGTCCCACTCTGCCCTGCCTGAACTCCTGAGCACTGAATGCAGAAGGATGCTATGTGACTATCACTATGGGTTGGCTTGTTGTATAACAGCCATAACCAGGACAATCTTAAATTTCCTATTTATTATCCCATCACCCATCTCTCACACACAACATATACACATCCACACCGAATTTGATGGTATGTAGTGTAACAGAAGCAGAAGATATTAAGAGGTGGCAAGAATACACAGAAGAACTGTACAAAAAAGATCTTCACAACCCAGATAATCATGATGGTGTGATCACTCACCTAGAGCCAGACATCCTGGAATGTGAAGTCAAGTGGGCCTCAGAAAGCATCACTACGAACAAAGCTAGTGGAGGTGATGGAACTCCAGTTGAGCTATTTCAAATCCTGAAAGATGATACTGTGAAAGTACTGCACTCAATATGCCAGCAAATTTGGAAAACTCAGCAGTGGCCACAGAACTGGAAAATGTCAGTTTTCATTCCAATCCCAAAGAAAGGCAATGCCAAAGAATGCTCAAACTACCGCACAATTGCACTCATCTCACATGCTAGTAAAGTAATGCTCAAAATTTTCCAAGCCAGGCTTCAGCAATAAGTGAACTGTGAACTTCCTGATGTTCAAGCTGGTTTTAGAAAAGGCAGAGGAACCAGAGATCAAATTGCCAACATCTGCTGGATCATGGAAAAAGCAAGAGAGTTCCAGAAAAGCATCTATTTCTGCTTTATTGACTATGCCAAAGCCTTTGACTGTGTGGATCACAATAAACTGTGGAAAATTCTGAAAGAGATGGGAATACCAGACCACCCGACCTGCCTCTTGAGAAACCTATATGCAGGTCAGGAAGCAACAGTTAGAGCTGCACATGGAAAAACAGACTGGTTCCAAACAGGAAAAGGAGTTCGTCAAGGCTGTATTATTGTCACCCTGCTTATTTAACTTATATGCAGAGTACATCATGAGAAACGCTGGGCTGGAGGAAGCACAAGCTGGAATCAAGATTGCTGGGAGAAATATCAATCACCTCAGATATGCAGATGATACCACCCTTATGGCAGAAAGTGAAGAACTAAAGAGCCTCATGATGAAAGTGAAAGACGAGAGAGAAAAAGTTGGCTTAAAGCTCAACATTCAGAAAATGAAAATCATGGCAGGCATCTGGTCCCATGACTTCATGGGAAATAGATGGGGAAACAGCAGAAACACTGTCAGACTTTATTTTTCTGGGCTCCAAAATCACTGCAGATGGTGACTGCAGCCATGAAATTAAAAGACACTTACTCCTTGGAAGGAAAGTTATGACCAACCTAGATAGCATATTCAAAAGCAGAGACATTACTTTGCCAACAAAGGTCTGTCTAGTCAAGGCTATGGTTTTTCCTGTGGTCATGAATGGATGTGAGAGTTGGACTGTGAAGAAAGCTGAGTGCCGAAAAATTGATGCTTTTGAACTGTGGTGTTGGAGAAGACTCTTGAGAGTCCCTTGGACTGCAAGGAGATCCAACCAGTCCATTCTGAAGGAGATCAGCCCTGGGATTTCTTTGGAAGGAATGATGCTAAAGCTGAAACTCCAGTACTTTGGCCACCTCATGCGAAGAGTTGACTCATTGGAAAAGACTCTGATGCTGGGAGGGATTGGGGACAGGAGGAGAAGGGGATGACAGAGGATGAGATGGCTGGATGGCATCACTGACTTGATGGATGTGAGTTAGAGTTAGCTCTGGGAGTTGGTGATGGACAGGGAGGCCTGGTGTGCTGCAATTCATGGGGTCGCAAAGAGTCAGACACGACTGAGCAACTGAACTGAACTGAACTGAGTGTATAGTTGATCTACTCCACTGAGCCACATACTTCCCATTTTCCAAAATTCTGTTGACACATCTAATCTGCTGTTGTCCACAACCCTCTCAATTTATACCTTTCTATATTTATCTACTATAATATTATGATGGTTCAGAGGGAACAAAGAAAAACACATGATTAACCCACCAATTTCAACAGAGATTGTGGCAAAACTTTCAATGCTTCTGAATAACTAAATTGAAAAAGTGAAAGCATTCGTCACTCAGTCGTGTCCGACTCTGCAACCCCATGTATTATAGCCCGCCAGGCTCCTCTATCCATGGAATTCTCCAGGCAGAAATACTGGAGTGGGTTACCATTTCCTCCTGCAAGGGACTTCCTGACCCAGGGATCGAATCCAAGTCTCTTTCATTACAGGCAGATTCTTTACTACCTGAACCAGGAAAGCCTGAACCCAGAGCCAAACTGAAATGCTCCAAATTTAAATCATCTCGGGTAAACTGAGGTCAAACTTTATGAAATAGGTGTGTCCCAGAATTTTGTCAGCTTCTGGAAACACTGCTGTGTCTGTGATAGACATTCTAAGTCCAGCGGCGCCTCACCCACGTGGCCTTGTGTACATATGTTATCAGAACAGAGAGCTCGGGAATACAGAGGTGAGAGCAGGTCAGCTGCAGCCATTAGGAATACTGTGAGCTTCCCAGGAATGACGAAACTGACTCAGGGGACTTCAGTATGAACCCAAGCTAAGAACTGTTTGGCCTCAGATTGAATAACTACTTAGACCTGTGTAAGAGAGGTAGCACATTAACAGTGTGTTTCAGTATCTTAAATGGTACCTAGTGCAAAGAATTGCTACCACGCCCTGAATGACTGACTGCCTCAGCCTTTGAGAGTCTTAAGAGAAGCAAGAGAATAAAGAAAGATCCCCAGCCAAGAACTCAAAGCCCCCGGGTTCTAGATTACTATGGCTGCCTGCATGCTGTATGCCACTCATCTCTGGAGTGAATTGCCCTCTCTGGGGCTCCCTCATCAAATGAAAGGTAAGCCAGAGCTTGTCAACCTGGGGAGGAGCTGCCCTACTCCCAGCTGCCTAGGCATATATTGAGCCATGGGCTTGTCTCAGAGACCGAGGGCTACTCGGAGTCATTGCTGAGTCAAGGCTGCTAGCTATCCTACAAAATGCTGCCTGGACCTCCAAGACAATTCTGTGCTTCCAGAAACACACACCAAGGGCTCTTCAAGCCTGGGTAGGTGGCCCTTCTCCACCTCAGAACTCTGTTCTGTTATGTGATCAGAAAAGAATGAGGGAATGAACGGGTGATCCTAAGGGAACTTGTTGGGGACCTCTAAGAATTCCCAACACATTATTATGAACATTTCTAATAGATACGTTGAAAGAATCGCTTAGTGAACGCCACCTCCTAGATGTCACTGTGAACATTTGCTGTTCTTGTTTCCTGTCAATTCCATCCATTTCTCCAGCATATTTTTTGCTCACTTCAAGGTAAGTGACAGATATCCATGTATTTCACCCCAAGCATACCGGCACATGTATTGTTTACTCAGCTCAGTGTTTTGTATGATTTGGGGGGTTTTGGTGAAAAGTGCAGAGAGTATCAGGAAGATGACTTGAGTACCAACAGGCAGTCTGCTCATCCCTTTCTGGCACAGTAAGCAGGTGAGCTCCTGTTCTCTGCCATAACCATGGAACCCCTAGAGTTGATGCTGAGGAGAATTCAACAGCCACATGGTCTGAGGTAGGAAGGATGCCAAGCACTCAGCATCAGGTGCCTGGCTTGATTCTGCCCAAGGTCACGTGAATCAGGAGAACCCCAGCACCTCCCAGGCCTGTCTCTTCATCTTTAAGACAGAGGTGATGATGTCTGCCGGCTCTGGTGGTGCAGTCGTGGGCAGCCAAGACCCTGGGAGCCAGCACATGAAATAAAGCTTTAGCCTATGCAGTATCAAAAATGGCAAGTACTGAGACAGGAAACTGGCTTGTTAACTGGCCAAAGAATGACTCTCAGATGGCCTGGATGGGGCCCAATGCCAACCCCAAGCCAGTTCCAAAGGCTGCCAGCGGTCGTGATCTGACTGGCAGTCCGATTGGCATGGGTTAGGAGAAGGGGTGTTTGAAGGCAGAAGTTTCTTCTCCAGAGCAAGAGCTGCCTCCTGAATAGACTGTCACTGAGCGACACTGGCCCTGCTGACGGCTGACATCCTGTAACCCCATCATGGCTCTGGGCTATCACCAGGGAGTCTGGGACTCCCCCTGTGGAAACAGAGAAGGACCTGAGGGATGTTGTGGCGGGTGGTGGGGCAGATTGCTTTTCAAAGGAATGTTCCCAACTCCTTGCTACAAATCCTGTGACCTCGCCACAAGCCAGATGTCTGAGTCCTGGCCCCTGGGGTACACAGTAGATCTCAGCTCAGACTGCTCTCCCGCAGCCATGCACAAAGCCAAGCCATGCTGAGTCACCCTGAAACAACCAGTGGGGGTTCCTGGCCTTACCACAGACCTGTAACCCTCAGCCAAAGCCTCCCGGAGCAGCCTCAGCCAAGAGGCATGGCGTTGGGGGAGGGATACAGCAGCTGACCCATGCTGGGATGGCCTGAAGCATCCTCCAGCATCCAGCCTTGGAGCCCAAAACAGCACTGGGAGCTCATTTTGCAATACGACACACTTTCATGGTCTCACTTCCCCTCCCTGTCTCCCTGCTCCTTTCCCTGAACAGGACTGTCTTCAGTCACCTCCCAAATAAGACATTTGCATCAATTTCTTCCCTTTATCCCTCTTCCAGGAGGCCTCACCCTAGACACACATACATTTATCAGCCTGAGGATGTATCTTCCCCTTGATTTTGCTGTGAACTTAAAACTTATCTGAAAAGAAATATAGTCATATGACATCCATTATATGCGGACTCTAAAAAGAAATTATACAAATGAACTTATTAAAAAAAAAATAACAGATACAGACTCACAGACTTAGAGAACAAACTTATGGTTACTGGCAGGAAGGGATAGTTAGGGAGTTTGGGATGGACATGTACGCACTTCTGTATTTAAAGTGGATAATCAACAAGGACTGTACAGCACAGGGAACTCTGCTCAATGTTATGTGGCAGACTGGATGGGAGGGGAGTTTGGTGGAGAAAGGGTGTATGTATATCTATATCTATATCTATATCTATATCTATATCTATATATAGATATAGATATAGATATATATGGCTGAATCCCTTTACTGTCCACCTGGAACTAACACAATATTGTTAATCGGCTGTTTTCCAACATAAAAAAAAAGTTAAAAAAAGAAATATAATCTTAATTGAAAAAAAAGTAGGTACAGAGCTGGAGACTGGCACAGACAGTGGAAGTGAGCATCTTCCTTTTTCTTAGAGGACAGAGCAGCCCCACCCCAGCTGCCTCCTGTCAGCTCACAGCCTGAAACAACAGAATCAACTCTGAACTCATGTCACAAACAAGGAGCCACAGGTAAGTCCTCAGCAAGAGGCATGTGCCCCAGCCACCACCCCAGGGTGGGGCTAAGGGTGTGCAGATGGCCGGGCTATGCTTCCTACAAACACATAAACCAAGGAACGGATGTTCACAATTCCTGGGACAAGGACGCCAACTGAGCCTTGCAGGGGCAGCCTCCTTCCTCCCTTCAGCATTCTCCTCCTTCCCTCACCTAACAACTGCCCCAACCCTCAAGCCCCTGACAATGAACATCAGCCCTCCCGGGACGGGGCTTTACCATGAGCAGCCGGGATCCCTGGCTCTGAGCCTCAGCTTCCATGAGGAGCAGACGGGGAGCAGCTGTAAGAGGTTTGGAAGAGGGTTGCCCTTGAGAAGGGTCACACTCGTGTTTGCGATCATCCTTGTTGTCCTGGCCTCAGGTCTTATACCCAGCAAGAAGAGACACTACCTGGATCCTGGATGTTTCTATTTCTTAAGGCCACCCCACGTTAAAGTAGCAGCCATGATCTAGATGCTGAGGGTCAGAGTTCAGGGAGGGCACAGCAAGGATGCTGACTCTGTCCTCCAGCATCTGCATCCCCATCTGGGCTCACCTAAACAGCTAGGGGCTGGAGCCCACTGAGGCTGGAGTCTAGGATGGGGTGACTCCAAGCTGGGATCCACGGGGGCTGGTAACCCTGAGAACCCTCTCCACGTGGGGTGGGCTTCCTGCTTGGGAAGAAACATAGAGAGCAAGTGTCCCAAAAGGATGAGGCAAAGTTGTCATGCTTCCAAGGTCCCCTACTTTCCCTCCCACCTTATTAGGCTATTAGGTGGAGCACCCACAACCCCACCCAGAATTGAGGAGGTGACAGAGACCCCCACCTCTCACTTGGAGGGGTATCAAAGAATCGGGGATCTCTGAAACCACAATGCACGTGGTTGCCCATCCCTTCACTTCAGGCCCTCTGTTCCTTGCCATCGTGGCCTCAGATGCAAGGTTTGCATTTATACTCAGATTAACTGAGGTTTTATGACTCCCCAGTCTTGGGAGGGGGAGACTTGGGGCAACACAACCTTCTTGACATCATCATCACTACCCCTGTCTCTCAAAGCCTGAGAAAAACAAGTCTGTCTGCTGGAAAGAGCGAAGCATTTCTCCACAGCCTGCTCATCCTCATTAACACAGTCATGGCTCTGAAAGGAATTCGTCTCCCACAGGAGGAGTTAGCAAACAGAGTCATAAACTTGGAATCCACCGGCCCACCACAGGTCAGAGGATTTTTGAAGAAGCCCTTAACTCCTGTGAGCCACAAATCTAATCTCTGAAACAGTCAGCTTTGAAATGTGACTTGCCCCGGCTGGGATCCTGCTCTGCTCTTTGCAGACGCAAGCATTCTTGGCACAGTGCTTGTGTCATATAGACTTTAAATCAAACCCTGTGCACAGATGAGATAGAAGGATATGCCCAAGATCATTCCTGCAGCTCAAAATAAAGTTACACAAAAGCATTTGGATTCTCTTTGTAGGAGATTTCAGCTCCATGTATCAAAAAATCTCCTAATCTACAGATGAAAAATTTGGCTTTTCTAGTCACTAATTCCAGGAAAATTTGTGTGAGGGTAGATCAGGACAAACACACTGACCATAGCACATAGCCAGGCCTGCAATTAAACAAATTAATTGCATGTGGAATAGTTGTACCTCAAAACATCTCCATTTAAAAGTTTCCCTTTGAACCCTCCTACACTGTTGGTGGGCATGTAAATTGGTGCAGACACTATGGAAAACAGAATGGAGGTTCTTCAGAAAACTAAAAATAGAATTACCATACAATCCACCAATACCACTCCTGGGCATATACCCAGACAAAACTATAAATTTTTTAGATGCATGCACCCTTATGTTCATAGCAGCACGATTCACAATAGTCAATTCATGGAAACAACCTAAGTGTCCATGGACAGATGAACAGATAAAGAAGATGTGGTTCATATGAAATGGAGTCAGTTCATTCACTCAGCCATGTCCGACTCTTTGTGAACCCATGGACTGCAGCATGCCAGGCTTCCCTGTCCATCACCATTTCCCAGAGCCTACTCAAACTCATGTCCATCATGTTGGTGATGTCGTCCAACCATCTCATCCTCTGTCGTCCCCTTCTCCTCCTGCCTTCAATCTTTCCCAGCATGAGGGTCTTTTCCTATGAGTCCCCTCTTCGCATCAGGTGGCCTAAATTCTGTAGTTTCAGCTTCAGCTTCCGTCCTTCCAATGAATATTCAGGACTGATTTCCTTTAGGATGGACTGGTTGGATCTCCTTGCAGTCCAAGGGACTCTCAAGAGTCTTCTCCAACACCACAGTTCAAAAGCATCAATTCTTCAGCGCTCAGCTTTTGTCACAATCCAACTGTCACATCCATACATGACTACTGGAAAAACCATAGCTTTGACTAGATGGACCTTTGCTGGCAAAGTAATGTCTCTGCTTTTTAATATGCTGTCTAGGTTGGTCATAGCTTTTCTTCCAAGGAGCAAGCATCTTTTAATTTCATGGCTGCAGTCACCATTTGCAGTGATTTTGGAGCCCAAAAAGATAAAGTCTCTCAATGTTTCCATTGAAATGGTATGGACCTAACAGAAGCAGACAACATTAAGAAGAGGTGGCAAGAATGCACAGAACTATACAAAAAAGATCTTAATGACCCAGATAATCATGATGGTGTGATCACTCACCTAGAGCCAGAAATCCTGGAATGAGAAGTCAAGTGGGCCTTAAGAAGCATCACTACCATCAAAGCTAGTGGAAGTGACGGAATTCCAGTTGAGCTATTTCAAATTCTAAAAGATGATGCTGTGAAAGTACTGCACTCAATATGCCAGCAAATTTGGAAAACTCAGCAGTGGCCACAGGACTGGAAAAGGTCAGTTTTCATTCCAATCCCAAAGAAAAGCAATGCCAAAGAATGCTCAAGCTACCACACAATTGCACTCATCTCACACGCTAGCAAAGTAATGGTCAAAATTCTCCAAGCCAGGCTTCAACAGTACATGAACTGTGAACTTCCAGATGTTCAAGCTGGATTTAGAAAAAGGCAGAGGAACCAGACATAAAACTGCAAACAACTGCTGAATCATTGAAAAAGGAAGAGAGTTCCAGAAAAACATCTACTTTTGCTTTATTGATTACGACAAAGCATTTGACTGTGTAGATCACAACAAACTGTGGAAAATTCTGAAAGAGATTGGAATACCAGACCACCTGACCTGCCTCCTGAGAAATCTGTATGCAGGTCAAGAAACAACAGTTAGAACTGGACATGGAACAACAGACTGGTTCCAAATCCAGAAAAGAGTACGTCAAGGCTATATATTGTCACCCTGCTTACTTAACTTAAATACAGAGTACATCATGAGAAATGCCAGGCTGGATGAAACACAAGTTGGAACCAAGATTGCCGGGAGAAATATCAATAACCTCAGATATGCAGATGACACCACCTTTATGGCAGAAAGTGAAGAAGAACTAAAGAGCCTCTTGATGAAAGTGAAAGAGGAGAGTGAAAAAATTGGCTTAAAACTCAACATTCAGAAAACTAGGATCATGGCATCCGGTCCCATCACTTTGTGGCAAATAGATGGGGAAACATGGAAATGATGATGAAATGGAATACTACTCAGCAATAAAAAAGAATGAAATAATTCCATTTGTAGCAACATGGATGCAACTAGAGATTATCGTCTAACGTGAAGTAAGTCAAAAAGGAAAACAAATACCATATGCTTTCACTGGCATGTGAAATCTGAAATATGGCGCAAACGAACCTACCTACAAAACAGAAACAGGCTCGCAGACGGAGAGGACACACTTGTGGTTGCCAAGGGGATGAGGGGGAGGAGGAGGAACGAACTGGCTGTTTGGGGTTAGTAGATGCAAACTATTACATTTAGAATGGATAAACAACAAGGTCCTCAGGTATAGCACAGGGGAGTATATTCAGTCTCCTGGGATAAACCATAATGAAAAAGAATATAAAGCAAGAATGTACATATGTGTATAACTGTGTAACTTTGATGCACAGCAGAAATTAGAAAACATAGGAAATCAGCGACACTTTGATAAAATTTTTTAATTTAAAAAATTAAATATTTTACCTTTGACATGGACATTCACTATAAAATGATTTAAGGTGTTAGATCTATTTGTTGTCTTTCAACTCCAAAAACACCAGCTTCAAAATACAAATTTCCATCATAGTTTACCACTTGGCATTTTGGACGTTCCTTTTCCAATTGAAACAGGGTAATTGATGACTGTTTATGAATGTTAGCTCTACTGTGCTGGAGCTGACTATGGTGGGTGCTTTGTGGGCGATCTGATTTTAAACAGGCTTTTGAGGCCTGTAGGAAAGGCACCTAGAATGACATTTTTACACACAGGAAAAAAAGGGAGAATTTAATACCTTTATGGATAAGTAGGTAAGCACATCCAGAAAATATTCCGCAATACCCTTGTCCCCACTTCAAGTTTACAAGTATCATGCTAATACAGAAATCCATCTGACCTTGGTCCTTTTTAGGGATGCCTTGATTTTTGTCTACGCTTCCAGGCAACCAGATTTCCTAAAGAAATCTTTATGGTCAAGGAAAGAACTCGAATTCTATAAAGCATCCTCACTCACTCACTCACTCTGCTCCTCCCAGTCGTGGTTACTGATGAAAACCAGTAAGCCTAACAGTTTAAGTGAGGCCACCTGACCGGGACAGAGAGCAAAAGAAAGGTAGACACTTGGAAACACATCCCATTCTGCCTGCCTGTGCACACAAAAGGCTGGCCTGCTTCCATAACTCTTATCAGGGACAAGACGCAAAGAGCCTGGCGGGCTCCACTTTCCCATTCAGTGTTCGATCTCAGCCCTTTCTTTCTTCTTGTAGAAACAAATGAATCACTGAGCTACTTGCTGTCCCAAGTGAAGGCACACTTCTCTTCCACTCACTTCTGTAAACATCATTAGCAGATTCTGCAAAGACAAGGACAACTCAGGAACACACCTGTCCTCCAGATGTTATCAAGTAAGCTAGCCAGGGTGAGTAGTCACAAGATAAGAATTTGTTTCCCCTCCGCCCCTTGCTCCAGTGCAATGCAGGTAGGGGGTGATGCCTGTTCCACAGTCATCTCTCCAGCAGCCCTGTCACCATTCAGCCCCTCCACATCCTGCCAGCATGAGGGAGGGACAGCTGTGTTCCATCCAGTGCCATCTGTAACACCCAGTCCCATGACCACACTTCCTCCCTGCAGTATGTACTGGTGCCACAAAGGAGAGGAGGGCACACACAGTTTCTCAGCCACAATAGTCGAGCCGGCCCCAGCCAGGAAACAGCAGTCACTTTCCACTACAAGTTCCTTTAAGTGACAACCTTCCTCTTAGCAGGGGCTGATGGGAAACATGCCCACGGCTAGACATTCAGAGCTGGTGTCCAGAACTCCATATCCAAGGGCATCCTTCCATTTAACCACTCAGCAACTTCCTTTTGCAAGTACACTTTGTTTTTCAAACACATTTAAGCAGAACAGAGCAGAGTTTCCAGCAGACCTATAAAACGCTTTCTCAAAAAGAAACAGGTGTTTTTTTTTTTTATTCTGGTAGACCATCTAATAATTGAAGTTCTCCATGACAAATGGGTAATCTCCTATAGATCGCATATAAATATTTAAAATTATTTTCCAGATGTCCAGGCAAACGTGTAGGTCAGCAGCTTTTTTTCTTATTTCCAGTGCTTTCTGGTTGGGCAAGGAGCCCAGGTACCCATACATGCTGTGCAAATGAGTGAGGTGCCGGGACCACTCAGGAGAAGGGTGTGTTGTGATGTGTGACTCAGTTTTGTTTTCAGTTTTATCAAAGACAAGATAGCTACATCAAAAACCTTAGAAATCGTTAGCTGAATGGTCAATGGGTGCGATAAATATTTTATTCATAAAGTGAAGTATGTGATCCAGATTTTTAGAAGCAGCTTCTTTGAGCTAGAAAGTCTTAGCCTGACTGCAATCTGAGATTCAATAATGTGAGAACGGTCTCCTTTCTTGCTGGGGACCTTCTCGGGGCGCAATGAATAAGTAACAAAACTCCTTATAATGTAGCATCTGCATATGACAGTAATTTCAATTACCTCTCCCAGTTTCCCTGAGACAGGAATTTAGACACTGCTCACCTGGGCTTTTCCAGCTCAGAGTCCCAGGAGGACCTGTCAGGGGACAGCAGAGGCTGCAGTCACTACTGGTGGGCAAGTTCGATGACCCTCAGGCTGCTGGAATGTCCTCATAGTGCTTCAGCTGGCATCCCCCAGAGCAAGCCAAACCAGACAGGGCAGCTGGGCAACGTTTGTGACCCATGGCCTCGGAGCCTCACAGCAAGACCTCCAGCACAGTTCACTGTGGGACAAGTGCTATAAAGGTGTAGGGTTATCACACTATCAGAGAACTAGTGGGCAGGATGGATGCTGGTGTGACCCGTTCAGAAGATTCAATTTGCCCCAGGGTTTAGCATTCGAGGGGCCTTCCCTGGTGGCTCAGATGGTAAAGAGTCCACCTGCAATGCAGGAGACCTGGGTTCAATCCCTGGGTTGGGAAGATGCCCTGGAGGAGGGCTTGACAACCCACTCCAGTATTCTTGCCTGGAGAATCCCATGGACAGAGGAGCCTGGAGGGCTACAGTCCACACGGTCACAAGAGTCAGACATGACTGAAGCAACTTAGCATGCACGCACACTAGCATATCACCTGGCTAAGCTCACGCTGGGGAGGAGTGAGGGGATAGTTTTCCTGTGAAACAGGTGGTCTGGCTCTGAGGTCCCACCTCCAGCATTCTGCTAGAAAGTTCTGCTCTAAAGTTTTTTTTTGTTTGTTTGTTTGTTTGTTTGGAGTATAATTGCTTTACAATGTTGTGTTCATTTCTGCTATGCAACAAGGTGATTCAGCTATATGCATGCATACACCCCCTCCTTCCTAAGCCTCCCTCCCTCCTTCCCACTCTGCCCCTCAATCTCACTCCTCTAGTTCATCACAGAGGGCAGAACTGAGCTCCATGTGCAGTACAGCAGTTTCTCACTAGCTATCTCTTTTACATATAATAATGTGTTTATGTCAATGCTACTCTCTCAACCCATCCCACCATCCCTTTCCCCCCACTGTGTCCACATATCTGTTCTCTATATCTGCATCTCTATTCCTGCCCTGCAAATAGGTTCGTGTCTACCTGCCTCCTGAGAAACCTGTATACAGGTCAAGAAATAACAGTTAGAACCAGACATGGAACGATAGACTGGTTCAAACCTGGGAAAGGAGTATGTCAAGGCTATATATTGTCACCTTGCTCATTTAACTTATATCTAGAGTACATCATGTGAAATGCTGGGCTGGATGTAGTGCAAATTGGAATCAGGATTGCCAGGAGAAATATCAGTAACCTCAGATATACAGATGACACCACCCTAATGGCAGAAAGCAAAGAGGAATTAAAGGGCCTCTTGATGAAGGTGAAAGAGGAAAGAGAAAAAGCTGGCTTAAAACTCAACATTCAAAAACAAAGATCATGACATCTGGCCCCATCCATCACTTGATGGCAAATAGAAGGGGGAAAGGTGGAAGCAGTGATAGATTTCCTCTTCTTGGGCTCTAAAATCACTGTGGATGGTGACTGCAGCCATGAAATTAGAAAACGATAGCTTCTTGGCAGGAAAGCTATGACAAACCTAGACAGTGTGTTAAAAAGCCAAGAAGTTACTTTGCCGACAAAGGTCCGTGTAGTCAAAGTTATGAATTTTCCAGTAGTCATGTATGAATGTGAAAGCTGGACTATAAAAAAGCCTGAGGATCTAAGAATTGATGTTTTCAAACTGTGGTGGTGGAGAAGACTCTTGAGAGTCCCTTGGACAGCAAGGAGATCAAATCAGTCAATCCTAAAGGAAATCAACCCTAAATATTCATTGGAAGGACTGATGCTGAAGCTGAAGCTCCAATACTTTGGCCACCTGATGCGAAGAGACAACTCATTGGAAAAGACTGTGACGCTGAGAAAGATTGAGGTCAAGAGGAGAAAGAAGAAATAGAAGTTGAGATGGTTGGATGGCATCATTTACTCAATGGACATGAATTTGAGCAAACAATCCAGGAGATTGTGAAGGACAGGGAAGCCTTGCTTGCTGCAGTCCATGGGGTCACAAAGAGTCATACACAACTGAGCAACTGAACAATGAGACCCAGACCAGCAGCCACAGCTGGTCTTTGGATGGAGCCTGCAGAGAAAACTTTCCAGGCACTGGGATAGAATGTCAGTGAACCTTGGGGCTCAGAAGTAACTCGCTTTCCCGTTACAGTTTCCAACAGTGACCCCGCACAAGCCAGGTCGACTCAGAACATTCAGTACAAATGCTGGACTGCCCGCTCATCCCTAAAAAAAGCCTCTAGCTCCTGGCACCAGGGCTGCTTAGAAAGCAAGCTCCCCAGGAAAGGAAAGGAGTACTACCTACATACTTGGGATAACAAAGCCAACCAGAATCTAGACCTGCTTCTATGTGACCAGGGGAGGACTTGCCACATGGGAGGTGGGAAGCAATGGCCAGTGTGATGGCAGCCAGAAAGCTACCGGAGTGGGGCCCCAGAGAGCTGCAGGAAGGCATTCCAGGTTAAGTGAGGCTCACCACAACCATTTCCACGGCAGTTTCTTCTGAAGTCCACATTCTCCTCTCACTGCAGTGTTGATCCCACTGGGTCCCAGAGTGGGTCCCAGAGCCTCACAGCATGTTAGCAAGGAGATGCAATCCCAGTACTTGGAGGGAAGAAGCAGCGCCCTGGAGCCTCAGTACAAAGACTGGTCCATTAGCATCAGACAGGTTTACTGGGCTGTGAATGTGAAAGTTATAGTCACTCAGTCATGACTGACTCTTTGAGACCCCATAGACTGTAACCTGCCAGACTCCTCTGTTCATGGAATTCTCCAGGCAAGTGTACTGGAATGGATTGCCATTTCCTTCTCCAAGGGATCTTCCCAACCCAGGGATCAAACTGGGATCTCCTGCATTGCAAGCAGATTCTTTACCATCTGAGCCACCAGGGAAGCAGCAGACAGATTTTCTGGGCTGAGGAGGAAGGAATTCTGAGTGAGGGGAAGGGAAAGAGCAGAACAGAGTCCTTAGCATCACTGATATGTTCTTGAGTGGACATGCTGCTCAGGATGAACCTATGAAGGCAGGCATGGATGCAGGGCTAGTCAATAACAAAGAAAGGGCTGTAGATACTTAAGAAAGGAAGCCTGATAACTGGAGACTTGCCCTATGCCCTGAACAAGTGTCTGTGAGATACTTCCAGATCCATCCAACGGTGTATCCACTTTATCACTCCTTCTTCCCACACTGTGTGTTGAACACCGTATCAAGGGCAACGTATTATTGTTCCTGCTAATGCAACAGTGAACATCTACTGTGTCCCTCCTAAGGGTCAGCATTATCCAAAACAGTCTCCTTACATTTTGCTCTTTAAACTACACCCTACTCCTAAGAGGTAAACACTGTTCTTATTACCCACACTGTGTACATGGGGAAAATGAGACAGAAGTGGCACATTCACAAGGCCAGGCTTGAGAACCTGCGCCCAGTGCCCTGTCCATGCTAGACAGGAGGGCTTGCAGAGCCTTCTGTACATGCTCACCAGCTCATTCATTCAGTGCCTAGAGCCCAGCCCACAGGTCACATCATCTGCAGTGGGGTTTCGAGGAGGAAGAGGGGGTGGGGAGTTCATAGTTGGGATGGTGAGTCATCAGAAGGTCTCTGAGTGGATCCCAAGCCACCCACTTCACCACTGCTAGGGCCACCATGTCCAACAAGTCAGTGGGCTCTCAGGGCCTGGGTTTCACTCCTTGAGGATGGGGCCCTGGGCGAGATGAGCCCGGCTCCTGCATTTGATTCAATCACCAGATATTTACTCCAGAACTGCACTCTGCTCAGAGCACAGTGATTGCTCTCAACAAGACAAGATTCTACCCTCAGGGTCTGCATTCTAGCTGAGGGGGGAGCAGCAATAAACAGAAAACACTGACGCAGCAAGTCCTGAAGAATGCAGACAGTGACAAGTCGCCAGGAAAGGGAAAGCAGCATATCCAGGAGAGGCCACTGGTCTTGTGGGAGCTGGTGTTACAGAGGTAAGATGGAAGCCAAGATGAGAGGGGGCAGGCGCCCAGGGGATCTGGGCAAGTGGACTGAGGGGAGGAGAGGGAGAGAGGCAGAGCAAGGGGCCAGATCTCCCTCAGGCAGCGCCTGGAGACCTGCCCTCTGCTCAGGTGTTCTGATATCATGGCAAGCCCCAGCCACAGAGTCACCCGAAGAAGGCTTATTGGAAACGGAGCTCAGAACTTGAAGCGTAGGCCGCAGAATGAAGAGACACAAAGGGAAGCCACGCCCAAGGGCAGGGACCTACTTCAACTGGGCCACTGTCCCTGTCCCCACCCCCCGAACCCCAGTGCCTACCCACCTGCAGGCTGTGACCTAACTGGCTTGAAATCATGTCATTCATGCTGGTTCAGAGTTATGATATAAGGTGACACTTCCCAAGGCCTTTGGTGGCTGCACAAAGCAAACACAGGATGCCCAGGTCTACAGTAGGGAGGGCGGGGAGCCTGGAAACCTGGATGCCTGGGCTTCCCTCTGAAGGCACCGCTTTAAACACTCAAAATGCAGGAACAGATGTTTAAACTATCTGGGAACTGAATCATGTCTGCCACCCCATGAGGCTTCCAGCTTAGTGGAGGAGCAATCTCGATCTAGTCCAAGCCTCTTAGTTACCTGAGAGAAGACAGAGGCAGTAACTGGCCGGGCCACATCTTCAGGTGCTCGTGGACTGGGCCAAGCTGGGTGATGACAGGGCTGACTCAGGGCTCTGGGTCAGCGGACAGTCCCAGCTGACCACGGCACCTTGGGAATCCAGAGAGGAGTGCCTTGGCACTGTCAGACCAGTGTGCAGATGGGACATCTGGGCTCGTGTTTGGATAGCCACTCTGTTGACAGCTTGAGAGTCACCACCAAGTGTCCTGCAGGACAAATGGCTCTACTTCCCAGGCCTCTCCTTGTCCTGAAGAACTGAGGTCACAGACACTTGTCTCATGGCCAGCAAGGGCACTAACAGCCACCCAAATGCCTGTCCCTGAAGCCAGGCTTCTCACTCACGAGAAGGGAAGGAAGCCCCTGGCCAGCTCTTGGAGACCACCCCATTGCCCACCATCTGGTCAGAGCCACTAAAAGGCCTGGATGTTGCCGTGATGTGAATGGACCTAGAGTCTGTCATACAGAGTGAAGTAACTCAGAAAGAGAAAAACAAATATCATATTTGTTATCAGTTGCTCAGTCATGTCCGATGCTTTGTGACCCCATGGACTGTGGTACGCCAGGCTTCCCTGTCCCTCACTATCTCCCAGAGTGTGCTCTAACTCATGTCCATTGAGTCGGTGATGCCATCCAACCATCTCATCCTCTGTCTCCCCCTTCTCCTGCCAGCCCTCAATCTTTCCCAGCATCATGGTCTTTTCCAATGAGTCAGCTCTTCACATCAAATAAGCCAGAGTACTGGAGCTTCAGCTTCAGCATCAGTCTTTCCAATGAATATTCAAATATCATGTATTAATACATATATATGGAATTTAGAAAAATGGTACAGATGAACTTATTTCCAGAGCAGGAATAGAGATGCAGATGTAGAGAACAGACGTGTGGACTTGGGGCGGGTGGCTGGGGAGGGTGAAATGAATGGGAGAGTGGCATTGACATATACATGCTGCCATGTGTAAAATAGACAGCTAGTGGCAACCAGCTGTAGAGCACAGTGGAGCTCAGCTGTCACTCTGTAATCACCTAGAGGGTTGTGGGAGGGGTGTGAGGAAGATTCAAGAGGGAGGGAATATATGTATACACATAGCTGATTCACTTTGTTGTACAGCAGAAATTAACACAACATTGTAAAGCAATTCTATTCCAATAATAAATAAATGGCTTCCCAGGTGGATCAGTGGTCAAGAATCTGCCACCAGTGCAGGAGCTGTGGGAGACACAGGTTCGATTCCTGGGTCAGGAAGATACCCTGGAGAAAGAAATGGCAACCCATTCCAGTATTCTTGCCTGGGAAATCCCATGGACAGAGAAGCCCGGTGGGCTCAGTCCATGTCTGTGTCAAATATTGTCTATGGTCATCAGGGATTAATTTGTTGTTGATTTCAAAGGAAGCCCATAGGAGGATGGGGAGGCATGGTGAATTTCTCCAACTTAATGAATCAGATCAAAGAACATCTGCCTAAACCCTGGCTGTGCATCCAGGTGAGCACAACACATTTTGGGGCAGCTTGTGTCCATTTCAATATCAGCACAGCTACTAAGAGAATAGTCTGTGCTGAGCACAGATTCAAGTCTATAACTTGATAGCGACTGGCAAGTTTAAAGAATCGCAGTGGTTTATCCTCAGAAGAGCTGACACCTTCTACAGAACCTTCTAAAAGAGAATGGTGGTTTGGCCAACACTAGCATCCAAGCCATGACGGGCTGTCAGAAATTCTGGACACGCTGGACAGTGCCTCCAGTGGCACCATGGAGGGATGCCAGCCATGGCTGGACCCTGAAATAGTTGGCACTGATCAAAATCCCAGAATCTGCCTTATTGTGGTTCTTAAAGACACTGTCCACAAAGACTAGATCCTTCCAACCTCCGGGAGGTTTTTTGGCCTGCTTGCTGTTCATGTGGCTCCTCTAAACTGGCTGCAGAGGAAGAGCAACGCTAAGACTTTCTGGGCCCCCATGGAAACCCTCAGTCTGGCATGAGCCATCTGCAGTTTGGGGGCATTTTACCCACAAATGGCAGGTGTACCAGATGTCGGGGCAAGGCCCACACGATGAGTAGGCCATGTCTGTGCTGGCCCGTTTGGAGGCACTTAGATTGTGTCTCCCCAGCCAGCTCAGACCAGCTCCTTCGCTCCTACTTTGCAAATAGCTGTAGGTGTCTCCTGTCCTACTTCTCCAGGCAAAGCCCATCCGAGAGGGCCCACACTCGGGTTGTTTTCCAAAGAGATCGTGAGACGTTTAATTCTATGTGAGACTGTTTAATTCTGGTGAAACTGTTTACCAGACACCTGGTAAAACATTATTTCTTGGTGCGTCTGTGGGGTGTTTCAGAGGAGATTAGCGTTTGATTCAGTGGACTGAGTCAATGCCACCCTTACCAGTGTGGGCAGTCATCAGCCAGTCTCCTGAGGACCGGAAAGGGACCAAAAGGCAGAGGAAGGGCAGATTCACTCTCCCCTCTTAAGTGGGACATCTGTCTTCTCCTGTCTTCAGACATCAGACCTCCTGACAGTAACTGAATTCTACCAGACTTTTCTGATCTCAAGCTTGCAGACAGCAGATCATGGCACCTCTCAGCCTCCATAAACGTGTGGGTCATTTGCTATAATAAGTCTTCTCTTACAACCATCTATCTATCCTACTGGTTCTGTTTCTCCAGGAACTGAGGAAACAAGTTGTATCAAAATATTTTCAACAGGGGCCGCGGGAAAATTGACCACAGCCCCTCCCCCCACACGCCTCCCTCACACAACAAATGGTAACAGAGGGGGAAAAAAAATCCCTTCTGGGCTGAGAATGGAGAAGGGAGATTTTACCTCCTAGCTTGTGTAAACTTACCGACTTCCTTCTATTCATAGCCCACCAGGTGGCTGATGGAAATGGCAGAGGGCTCAGCTTTCATGAGAATTGAAGGTGGGACAGCAAGTTTTCTCTATGAGTAACTGTGGTATGTGGATGTTTTACAACCTTAGAGAAAATGAGGCTGCTGTATATACTTTGCTACGACCTAGGTAAGTGGTTTCCTGGCCTGGCCTTCACTATGAAGCATGATTTGTACTAGTTGTCAATATAATTCCCCAGATTTGCCTGAAAACACTCTGGACTGTGTCCTCCCAACCTTCCAGCTTTCATTCAGCTTTGTTTCTGAGATGAAGCCATTGGTGATGTTCCTGCTCAGTTATGGTTCTGTTTTTGTTCAGTGTGGCCGTGGCAAATGGTTACACATTTTCCCCCCATATACAGACAGAGATAGATAATAGATGATAGATAGATGATAGATAGATAGATAGATGTGGTTTAGTCGCTAAGTTGTGACCAACTCATTGCGACCCCATGGACTATAGCCACCAAGCTCCACTGTCCGTGGGATTCTCCAGACAAGACTACTGGAGTGGGCTGTCATTTCCTTCTCCAGGGGATCTTCTTGACTCAGGGATAGAACCTGCATCTCCCGAGTCTCCTGCATTGCAGGTAGATTCTTTACTGCTGAGCCACCAGGGAAGTGGATAGATATTATTTTGCTGACACCTCCAGATCACTTTCCACATCTCTGCCTTCACAAACTGCACTTGTTAAAGCCTTCCCAAGTCAGGCTCACACACCAACACTGCATGTTACTCGCTGTGAGTAAATGGAGGGAGCAGGAGGAGTTAGGAGCCACCCTTCAGAATGGATAGACTGGACAGATGGGCAACACAAGGCCCGGTGGATCCCAGAAACACCTCTCAGCTCTTCTAAGGATTCAGGGTCTTGAATAAGCTGTCCTGCCTCCCCAGGCTTCAGCCCCTCACTTACAAAAGGAGCTTATGGGACTTCCCTGGTGGTCCAGTGTTTAAGAGTCTGTCCGCCAGTGCAGCAGAGACATGAGTTTGATCCCTAGGTCAGGAAGATCCCCTGGAGTAGGAAATGGCAACCCACATCATTCTTGCCTAAAGAATCCCAAGAATTTACGTTCTGCCAGGGGAGGGGACACATGTTTGATCGCTGGTTTAGGAAGGTCCCACGTGCTGCAGGGCAAGTAAGCCCACGCCCCACAACTACTGAGCCTGTGCTCTAGAACCCATGCTCCACAACAAAAGAAGCCATCGCAGTGAGAACCCTGCACACCATGGTGAAGGGCAGCCCCCCTCGCCACAACTAGAGAAAGCCCACGCATAGCAACAAACACTCAGTGAAGCCATAAATAAATAAACATATAATTTTTTTATTTATTTAAAAATGAATTTTAAAAAGGGAACTCTTGAAGGAGGCGTGTGGTGGGCATATGTTGCAGGGACCCCTCCAGAGCTACAGTGTCTGTCACTCACAGTGGTGTCCCCTCAGCCCATCATGGGTCCCACTATTGGCTGTCATTCTCAGAGGCTTCAGTGTGTCGGGAGAACAGGCATCACATTCAAACACCCCTGCTCATTATAATGCAGAAAATAGAAAGCACAAGTTCAAATGCTGGGCCTTCAGCAAAAGACCAGGCTCACATAGCCGCCTAAGTCATTCACTGCATTGCTAACTGGAGCTACTCATTAGTACACCCATTGTGCAGATGGGCAAATGGAACCTCAAGCAGTTTGGCCAAAGTCATATAGCTGATTCTAGAAAATGAAGCCAGAGAGTTGTTGTTCAGTCGCTCAGTCATGTCCAACTCTTTGTGACCCTGTGGACTGCAGTACGCCAGGCTTCCTTGTCCTTCACTATCTCCTAGAGTTTGTTCAACTCATGTCCTTTGAGTCGGTGATGCCATCCAACCATCTCATCCTCTGTCAACCCTTCTCCTTATGCCTCAATCTTTCCCAGCATTAGGGTTTTTTCCAATGAGTCAGCTCTTCGCATCAGAGTGATATGACTCTAAAAGTCATAATCTCTCCACCCTGAGATGTTCCCCTTTTACGAAAACATCTTACCCACTCTGTGTTTCCAGTTTGGAGACCCACAGGCATGGAGTTGAGCTCGATATGCTAACAGAAAACCTAGACCCCATCACTGCTCCTCCAGCTCCTGTCTGTGCAGTCTTGGGTGCTGCTATGAGTCTCTGAGTGGACTCTGTGCCTCAGTTTCTTCTTCTGCCAGGTGGGTATGCTGATGCCAGCGAGCTGGGTTCGAGGATTCACTGCATGACATGCACAGCAATGCTGCATTGATGGATGCGTTTGGCAGGTGTATTTGCCTGTTTTCCAGTAACTCCCTGAACTCAGGAAGAGAAGCACTGCTGAGATGACTGCGGTGCGGAGGCCTGGTTTCCTGGGGCTGCTCTAACAAAGCACTACTAACTGGGGTGCTTAAGCAATGGAAATGTATCATCTCACAGCTTTGGAGTCCAGAAATCAGAAACCAAGGTGTCAGCAAGCTCCCTGCAAGATTCTGGGTGGAATCCTTTCTTGCCTCTTCCAGCTGCTGATGGTAGCTCGTAGATGCACTACTCCCATCTCTGCCTCTGCTCTCACATGGCCATCTTCCCTGTGTGTCTGGCTCTTCCTCTTTTTATAAGGACTCCAATCATAATGGATTAGGACCCACTCTAATACCCTCATCTTAACCTGACTGCATCCTCTAAGATCCTTCTTTGGGGTCCCTGGAATGAATCCAACACTTATGTGTGGTTTCTCCACACTGGTGAGCAATACTTAGATACCAGCAGGGGGTCCAAGACTTCAACTCAATTCTAACACTATCTACCCAGCAATAGCATCAGATTCCACAGGTAAAATGCTCCAAGCCACAAGGCCACGCTCCTCTTCAGATGCCAGCCACAAACCCGGGTTGTTACCTACGCTTCCCCTCTGTGTGTGTGCTTCCCTTCTACTATAAATCAGAGCTTCCCACAAACCCCCACCCACTTCCTCGATTCAATTAATGTGCTAGAATGGCTCACAGAACTCAAGAAAATCTGTTTCCTCAACAGATTACTATTTATTATAAAAGGATATTAAAAGATATGAATCAACATAGGCTGGGGTTTTGAACAGAGAGGTCTCTGTCCACACAGAGCTTGGGGCCCAATTCGGTGTCACACAGAAGCTTTCTGAAATGGTCAAAAATCTGTCCTTTGAGGGTTTGTGGAGGCTTCATTACATTATCACGATTATCTAAATAACTGGCCAGTGGCAATTGATTCAACCTCCTCTCCTCTCCCTGGAAATCAATGGGTGGGACTGAAATTCCAGCCTTTTAATCACATGATTGGTTTTCCTGGCAATCAGCCCCCATATTTAGGTGCTGCCAAAAGTCATCTCATCCATATGACAAAAGACAGTTTTATCACTCTACATTTAAGAAATTCCAAGGGTTTATGAGCTGTGAGCGAGGAACTGTGGAACACAGCCAAATACATATTTCCTATAAATCTCAATGTTGTTGTTCTGTCAGAGTCACGTTTGACTCTCTGCAGCCCCTTGGACTGCAGCACACCAGGCTTCCCTGACCTTTACCATCTCCCAGAGCTTGCTCAAACTCATGTCCATTGAGTCAATGATGCCATCCAACCATCTCATCTTCTGTTGCCTCCTTCTCCTCCTGCCCTCAATCTTTCCCAGCATCGGGGTCTTTTCAGTGAGTCAGCTCTTTGCATCAGGTGGCCGAAGAATCAGAGCTCCAACATCAACATCAGTCCTTCCAATGAGTATTCAGGACTGATTTCCTTTAGGATTGACTGGCTTGATCTCCTTGCAGTCCAAGGGACTCTCAAGAGTCTTCTCCAGCACCACAGTTCAAAGCATCAATTCTTTAGCACTCAGTGGTCTTTATGGTTCAACTCATCCCAGGTCAGATGAGGTCTCCAGGGACCACTACTCAGTGGTTGCTGCTTGTTAGGATGGTAGACAGAGACTTGGGTCAGGGAGACCCTCCATAGTGCATTTTCCCCACCAGGGGCTTCATTCAGGAGCAGAGGCACAGTCCATGTTCCTCTGGGTCCCACTTCATCAAACTGAGTGGAGAGGGTGCCTCCAGTAGCTAACTTGGAGGCAAGCACCCAATACAGCTGTCTGCCCAGGGGGAAAGGAGGGGAGGGGCCGGTGAGGCAGGAAGGAAGAAGGCTCATGAAGGGCATGCTGTCCATCAAGTCACACTGTTGGCATCTGAAGCTCATCCTGCTGGGAGCTCTAGGGGACACACTGATGCTGCCTGGGAGTCATCCATGAGGGGTTAGGATTTATCTGCCAACATCCAGCGTCCATGGACAATGGCTGCTCGCAAGGCCAGGAGTCCCCAGCTCAGCCGCACAACCTGATGCTTCTGCTGGAAAGAGGGAAACTATAGGTTCCAGGTGCAGCCTGGAAGGCACAGGCAGGAACGGTGGCTGAAGGAGAGCATTGTTGTTGTTGTTGTCGCTATGTCATGTCCAACTTTCTGCAACCCCATGGCCTGCAACACACCAGGCTTCCCTGACCTTCACCATCTCCCAGAGCTTGCTCAAACTCATGTCTATTGAAGTCAGTGATGCCATCCAACCATCTCATCCTCTATCGCCCCCTTCTCCTCCTGCCCTCAGTCTTTCCCAGCATCAGGGTCTTTTCTAATGAGTCAGTTCTTCGAACCAGGTTGCCAGAGTATTGTAGCGTCAACTTCAGCATCTGGCCTTCCAATGCATATTCAAGGTTGATTTCCTTTAGGATTGACTGGCTGATCTCCTTGCAGACCAAGGGACTCTCAAGAGTCTTCTCCAACACCACAGTTCAAAAGCATCAATTCTTCAGCTCTTGGCCTTCATTATGGTCCAACTCTCACATCCATACATGACTACTGGAAAAGCCATAGCTTTGACTATATAGACCTTTGTCAGCAAAGCAATGTCTCTGCTTTTTAATACACTAAGTTTGTCATCACTTTCTTTCCAAGGAGCAAGCGTCTTTTAATTTCATGGTTGCAGTCACCATCAGCAATGATTTTGGAGCCTAAGAAAATAAAATCTGTCACTGTTTTCATTTTTTCCCCTTCTGTTTCCCATTAAGTGATAGGACTGGATGCCCCCACATGAACCATCAACAGGCCGTCTTGCGCTTGGTAATGGGCTTGGCCCTGCTCCTTACTGCTGCTCCCCAGTGCTTAGAGGGCTTGGCTGCAGCCTTAGTGGGCTTGTACTGAGTGTGCACACCTCCCTCTGGCCAAGCCTACTGTCTTCTGCTCCCTTCTATGGTATTAATCACAGGAGCTCCCCAGGATTCTCCTCCTGGGAGCAGGTCTCGCTGGGACATGACCTGCATTCTGTCCTCCATGCCAGAGTATTTTGCAAGCATTTTACTTCTCATGATCTCAGGTAAGACCTGGCCCTTGAACCCACCCACCTTCACTCTAATCCTCCCTCAGGCAGAAGTTTACAAAAACCTTTAATCAAACACTGGCCCGGATCAACATGGACTAAATTTTCTCAATCTTTGCTGGTGTTCTCTCTGTCAGACCTAAAGATCAGATCAGATCAGTCACCCAGTCATGTCCAACTCTTTGTGACCCCATGAACCGCAGCACGCCAGGCCTCCCTGTCCATCACCAACTCCTGGAGTTCACTCAGACTCATGTCCATCGAGTCAGTGATGCCATCCAGCCATCTCATCCTCTGTCGTCCCCTTCTCCTCTTGCCCCCAATCCCTCCCAGCATCAGAGTCTTTTCCAATGAGTCAACACTTTGCATGAGGTGGCCAAAGTACTGGAGTTTCAGCTTTAGCATCATTCCTTCCAAAGAAATCCCAGGGCTGATCTCCTTCAGAATGGACTGGTTGGATCTCCTTGCAGTCCAAGGGACTCTCAAGAGTCTTCTCCAACACCACAGTTCAAAAGCATCAATTCTTCGGTGCTCAGCTTTCTTCACAGTCCAATTCTCACATCCATACATCACCACTGGAAAAACCATAGGCTTGACTAGATGGACCTTTCTTGGCAAAGTAATGTCACTGCTTTTGAATATGCAGTCTAGGTTGGTCATAACTTTTCTTCCAAGGAGTAAGTGTCTTTTAATTTCATGGCTGCAGTCACCATCTGCAGTGATTTTGGAGCCCCAAAAAATAAAGTCTGACACTGTTTCCACTGTTTCCCCATCTATTTCCCATGAAGTGATGGGACCGGATGCCATGATCTTCGTTTTCTGAATGTTGAGCTTTAAGCCAACTTTTTCACTCTTGACTTTCACCTTCATCAAGAGGCTTTTTAGTTCCTCTTCACTTTCTGCCATAAGGGTGGTGTCATCTGCATATCTGAGGTTATTGATATTTCTCCTGGCAATCTTGATTCCAGCTTGTGTTTCTTCCAGTCCAGCGTCTCAAATGATGTACTCTGCATATAAGTTAAATAAGCAGGGTGACAATATACAGCCTTGATGAACTCCTTTTCCTATTTGGAACCAGTCTGTTGTTCCATGTCCAGTTCTAACTGTTGCTTCCTGACCTGCATACAAATTTCTCAAGAGGCAGATCAGGTGGTCTGGTATTCCCATCTCTTTCAGAATTTTCCACAGTTTATTGTGATCCACACAGTCAAAGGCTTTGGCATAGTCAATAAGGCAGAAATAGATGTTTTTCTGGAACTCTCTTGCTTTTTCCATGATCCAGCGGATGTTGACAATTTGATCTCTGGTTCCTCTGCCTTTTCTAAAACCAGCTTGAACATCAGGAAGTCCACGGTTCACATATTGCTGAAGCCTGGCTTGGAGAATTTTGAGCATTACTTTACTAGCGTGTGAGATGAGTACAATTGTGTGGTAGTTTGAGCATTCTTTGGCATTGCCTTTCTTTGGGATTGGAATGAAAACTGACCTTTTCCAGTCTTGTGGCCACTGTTGAGTTTTCCAAATTTGCTGGCATATTGACTGCAGCACTTTCACAGCATCATCTTTCAGGATTTCGAATAGCTCAACTGGAATTCTATCACCTCCACTAGCTTTGTTCGTAGTGATGCTTCCTAAGGCCCACTTGACTTCACATTCCAGGATTCTGGCTCTAAGTCAGTGATCACACCATCGTGATTATCTGGGTCATGAAGATCTTTTTTGTGTGTATTCTTGCCATCTCTTCTTAATATCTTCTGCTTCTGTTAGGTCCATACCATTTCTGTCCTTTATCAAGCCCATCTTTGTATGAAATGTTCCTTTGGTATCTCTGATTTTCTTGAAGAGATCTCTAGTCTTTCCCATTCTGTTGTTTTCCTCTACTTCTTTGCATTGATCGCTGAAGAAGGCTTTCTTATCTCTTCTTGCTATTCTTTGGAACTCTGCATTCAGATGCTTATATCTTTCCTTTTCTCCTTTGCTTTTCACTTCTCTTCTTTTCACAGCTATTTGTAAGGCCTCCCCAGACAGCCATTGTGCTTTTTTGCATTTCTTTTCCATGGGGATGGTCTTGATCCCTGTCTCCTATACAATGTCACGAACCTCATTCCATAGTTCATCAGGCACTCTATCTATCAGATCTAGTTCCTTAAATCTATTTCTCACTTCCATCATAAGGGATTTGATTTAGGTCATACCTGAATGGTCTAGTGGTTTTCCCTACTTTCTTCAATTTAAGTATGAATTTGGTAATAAGGAGTTCATGGTCTGAGCCACAGTCAGCTCCTGGTCTTGTTTTTGCTGACTGTATAGAGCTTCTCCATCTTTGGCTGCAAAGAATATAATCAATCTGATTTCGGTGTTGACCATCTGGTGATGTCCATGTATAGAGTCTTCTTTTGTGTTGTTGGAACAAGGTGTTTGCTATGACCAGTGCATTTTCTTGGCAAAACTCTATTAATCTTTGCCCTGCTTCATTCTGTATTCCAAGGCCAAATTTGCCTGTTACTCCAGGTGTTTCTTGACTTCCTACTTTTGCATTCCAGTCCCATATCATGAAAAGGACATCTTTTTTGGGTGTTAGTTCTAAAAGGTCTTGTAGGTCTTCATAGAACCATTCAACTTCAGCTTCTTAAAGGCTCCTGCAAAATACATTCCATTTTCTCATAAATTAGAAAAAATTTCTCTTCTACAAGTTGTTGATAAGTACATGCAGCAGCAGAGGTCAACCAGTTTAGCTCCGGAAAACAACCAAGTGTGATATCAGGCATCCATCAAGCTGGAGCCTATAAAACTGTGCTTGCTCTGTGTGGTTTCCAATTTCAGCCTCGTAAAGAGCTTATAAGCAAATGCCAGCGCTGTCGATTGTGACCAGAGTTCACATTCTGAACAAACAAGGAGTTCAGCCTGTCTGAGACCCACCTTGTGTGCTAGGTCACTTCAGTCTTGTCTGACTCTTTGAGACCCCATTAACTGTAGCTCGCCAGGATCCTCTGTCCATCGGATTCTCCAGGCAAGAATACTGGAGTGGGTTGCCATGCCTTCCTCCTGGTGATCTTCCCAACCCGGGGATCAAACTTGTGCCTCTTGCAGGTCCTGCATTGGCAGGTGGGTTCTTTGCCATTAGCGCCACCTGAGATCCATCTTAGCCTCTCTCTTTCTCAGACTCCTGGGAGCCGTTCAAGGCATGGGAAGAGTATCTCCTGGGGAGACATCCTGAGGTCTCAGAAAGTCCCCAAGCCATGGCTGCCTGACCTGGCAGCCCTCTGATGTGTACTGCAAGATTCTGGCACATTAACTGTGCTCCAGTCCCCTCAGGAGGGCAGTGACCGTGGGGGCCACCCGGTCCAGGATTCAAGGCCATCGGCTATACAAGTCAAAGCCCTTCAGTGTCCAATGAAGCATGACTGACAGCAGTACAGAGAAAGCAAATCTCATTGTCTTACTGTAAGCACCTCTGTGGGGTCTGAAACAAACCTTCCCTGTGAGTTCCAGGCTTCATATCCTGATAATTTTGAAAGGAAAAGAGAAGGAGTTGCACAAGAGGTCCAGTCATTCCAGGGACAGCCCACTCCCCGGAGCTGTAATTTTGCAATTTTTATTCATCCAGTTTGGGCTGAGTGTTCCCCAACCTTACAAAGATGTTAACATTTACAGAAATTTAGAGGGGAAGGGCAACTACAAGGAACTGTTCACCATAACCTTGGACACCATCATGACCCTGGACACCCACACCTACAGTGACATCACCCAGAGACCCAGCACCGCAACTCGTATCCCAGAACCAGGAGACACGTGGACCTGCCACTGCACAGACACTCACCTGGAAGCCTGGGCTCAAGATGGAGAGCACATCTCCTGGCAGGACACCCCCTCCTCACTGACCATATGCGGCTGGGTGGCTGGCCCCCTCAGGTTAGCTCAAGAGGGCAGTGGGGTCCTACTCAGTTCAGTTCAGTTCAGTCGCTCAGTCGTGTCCAACTCTTTTCGACCCCATGAATCGCAGCACGCCAGGCCTCCCTGTCCATCACCAACTCCCAGAGTCCACCCAAACCCACGTCCGTTGAGTCAGTGATGCCATCCAAGCATCTCATCCTCTGCCGTCCCCCTCTCCTCCTGCCCTCAATCTTCCCCGGCATCAGGGTCTTTTCCGATGAGTCAGCTCTTCGCATCATGTGGCCACAGTACTGGAGTTTCAGCTTCAACATCAGTCCTTCCAATGAACACCCAGGACTGATCTCCTTTAGGATGGACTCGTTGGATCTCCTTGCAGTCCAAGGGACTATCAAGAGTCTTCTCCAACACCACAGTTCAAAAGCATCAATTCTTCTGTGCTCAGCTTTCTTCACAGTCCAACTCTCACATCCATACATGACTACTGGAAAAACCATAGCCTTGACTAGACAGACCTTTGTTGACAAAGTAATGTCTCTGCTTTTTAATATGCTATCTAGGTTGGTCATAACCCTCCTTCCAAGGAGTAAGCGTCTTTTAATTTCATGGCTGCAATCACCATCTGCAGTGATTTTGGAGCCCAGAAAAATAAAGTCCCACTCTGTTTCCACTGTTTCCCTATCTATTTGCCATGAAGTGATGGGACCGGATGCCATGATCTTCATTTTCTGAATGTTGAACTTTAAGCCAACTTTTTCACTCTCCTCTTTCACTTTCATCAAGAGGCTTTTGAGTTCCTCTTCACTTTCTGCCATAAGGGTGGTGTCTTCTGCATATCTGAGGTTATTGATATTTCTCCCGGCAGTCTTGATTCCAGCTTGTGCTTCCTCCAGCCCAGAGTTTCTCATGATGTCCTCTGCATATACTGGACCAGAGCAATGTTGTCCCCAGGATCCAGTGAGTGGGCTGAGTTCCCTCCATAGGATCAGAGCAACATTTTTTTGTCCAGTGTGAAGCTTGTTAGTACTTCAAAGACCTTCTTCTTTCCAGCGGACACTGTGTCTATAATTGGAGGCAGTGCCACCAAAAAAATAGCCATTTCTGCAGCCTGGGCACAGAAGCCAGCAGACTAGAGCTTCAAAGGACTACATACAACCTGGCCACCCAAGGATGCTCTATGCATGCCAAGAATAAACAAAATGGCAATGCACACATCAATGCCTCAAAGTTACCAAGCAATCATTTCACACCTTCCTTACTAATCACCAACTGTTTCAACCACTTCCCAGGCTGACCCTGGTATTTGTCCCACCTCAGGAAAACATTTACCCTGAGTTCTTTCCACTATGTTAAACTTACCTGCTTCAGCTTGTGATCATGTGATACTGTATGTGTTTTTCGTACACTATGCAATTCTCAGCAGACCCTGACTGGGTGTCCCACAATTTCATTCCACTCTGACACTCTCTATTTAGAGATAGTGTCACATCCCACAGTTTAGGGGCTCACTCCCAGGAGACCACCCTCCACTCAGATGCCAACTGCAACATCAGTTGGTCACCTTGCTTCTGACCAACCAGCTGCAGATCAGAGGTTCCCATGACCTTCACCTTATATTCCATTAATTTGCTAGAGAAACTCACAGACCTCACAAAACCCATTGACTCACTAGATCACCTGCTAATTGCAGAGGATGTTAAAGCCAGATGAGGCAAGGTCCCAAACAAAGGAGCTTCTGTCCCTGTGGTGTTTGGGGTCCAGTCCAGCAGCACAAGGACAAGTTCTGATTCACCAACCCAGAAGTTCTCTGAATCCATTCCTTTGGACTTTTGTGGCAGCCTCATTACACAGGCATGATTGATGAAATAATTGGCCATTGGTGCTTGATTCAGTCCCCTCTCCATTCCCTGGAAACCAGGTCATGGGGCTGAAAGTTCTATCCCCGCTATTCTTAATGATTCCCCCGGCAACCAGCTCTCAATTTTTAGTGAAACTGTTAGTCACTAAGTCATGTCTGATTCTTTGTGACCCCTTGGACTGTAGCCACCAGTCTCCTCTGTCTATGAAATTCTCCAGGCAACAATACCAGAATGGGTAGCCATTTCCTTATTCAGTGGATCTTCCCAATCCAGGGATCAAGCCTGGGTCTCCCACATTATAGGCAAATTCTTTACCTTCTGAGCCACCAGAAATCCCTTAGGTGTGGTACAAAAGCCATCTCATTAACATAAACTCACGCATGGTAGGAAGTGATGTCCTTTTCATCTTTATGGCTCTGAAGCAATTTCAGGTAACTGAGGACAAGGGACCAAACATTATAACAAAGTGAAAGTGAAAATCACTCAGTTGTGTCCAACTCTTTGCAAACCCATGGACTGTACAGTCCATGGAATTCTCCAGGCCAGGATACTGGAGCGGGTAGCCTATCCCTTCTCCAGCAGCTCTCCCCTACCCAGGAATCAAACCAGGATCTCTCACATTGTAGGCAGATTCTTTACCAGCTGAGCCACCAGGGAAGACAAAAGATGCTCCTATTGCTCTCGTTGCTTGAAAATTCCAAGGTTTTGGGAAACCATGAGCCAGGAAATGGCAAAGACCAAATTCTATATTTATTATGAATCACAATATCAGGGAGATCGTGGGGATCTCTGCCTCAGGACTCCCCTTCTCAGCTCAAGGAGCCCTGGGCCCACAACCATCGGCCCCAAACGGGGGCCTGTCAGCAGGAACAGCTTCCCCAAAGCTCTGCAGATGCTATTAAAGGAAAAAAGGACACCCACAAATGTGGGACAGGCTGGACTTCCTTCACCATCAAGGAAAAGACTCCTGCTACACAAGCTGGCTTTGAAGAGTGTTATTATAAACAGAAAAGGGGGGATTTGAAGAGTAAATTTTGAATTAACTGTCCCTTAGGGACACATGGCCCCTTCTGAATAGGCAGAGAGGTTGTCTTTTAGGAACTGACTTCAGAAGGCAGGGGTCGGAGCTGGGGTTCCATCCCCACCAGGCTGTCACAGTGGAACTCAGCAGCAAGTACCGCCAGGAGAAACAGCAGTGGAACCTGGAGCAGAGCACGTGAAAGTGGAGGACGCCACTCCCAACCATCTCCTGTCCAGCTTCTTGTGCTGACAGCCAAGTTCAAAGGGAAGCTGCTGCTTCAGAGAAAGCAACTTAGGAATACTCGCCTAGCAGAAGAGCTCCTGCATACCTATGCCTTTGGGCAGAGAAGCTGACCCCAGAGCAGCGGGCTCATGAGCAACAGAAGTAAGGATTTCAGACCTGGATTTGTTGTTCAGTCACTAAGTCGAGTCTGACTCTTTGCGACCCCCATGGACTGCAGCAGGCCAGGCTTCTCTGACCTTCACCGTCTTCCGGAGTTTGGTCAAACTCATGTCCATTGAGTCAGTGATACCATTCAACCATCTCATCCTCTGTCACCCCTTTCTCCTCCTGCATACCTATTAAATGATGAATCAGGGTCAAAAAACAGAAACTGATTTCAAAAGATGGCTTTCTGGGATGAAATCTTTTCTATTTACTAGATGGTCTTTGGTTTCTGTAGTGCTGGGAGCAGAGAGAGCACAGATAGGAATAGAGCCACACTCATAGCAGGGCAAGGAGGCTATTGTGGGGGTCATTTTAAGGAAGATAAAAGAGTCAACGGTGAAAAAAATGGTTGGCTGACGGCCTGGGGCCTGCAACTCTGATTCTGAAAGCAGATTGCTCAGTGCCCACGGTGGATGCTGGGGTTCCTTCTTTCCCAGTCATAATGATCAGCAGTGGATTCTGTGATCCAGGAACATTCCATCTGGGTCTAACTAGTCCCAGAGGTGCCTTTCTTATTTCTGACAAGTGTCTGAGTTTTCCAGAAAGAAATTGCCTGAAAGGGGCAAACTAGATGCTTGGGAACATTCCACTCCCAAAGAAAGCCGTTGAGACCTCTTGGGGATTCTGTATGGTCATGGGAATGGATCAGCATGTGGGTGCCTAGGACTACCACCTGGCCCAGGTCAGCCCCACCCTGGGCTGCTGGGGGCCCCACAGAGGAGCATGGGGATGGTCAGTGGTGGAAGGAAGGGCAGAAAGGAGGCTCACAGAGACAGAGTTTGCTCTGTGCCAAGTCTGCATGGCAAAGACTGCAGGTTCAGCACATGGTTTTTGGAATAAGCAGCACAAATGAGAAAGCATGATTAGTGAGCTTATCCTGCTGGTGATCAGGGCAACAGAGAATCCAGGTTTCCCTGACACAAAAGTCCTGGCACCTACACTCCCATCCCCTGTCCTCCCAACCCTCATACTCCCAGGCACCCACAACCGTCACACCCCCAGGTCTCCTTACTCCCATGCCCCACACTCCCAACCCCCACTCCCAGGCACCCACATCCCAGATCTCCACACGCCCATGCTCCCACATCCCCCAGGACCCACACCCCCATCCTCCACATTTCCATCTCCTATCTCCTACACCCCATCCCCCACACCCCCAGAACCCACAACTCCCTGGACCTAGCCCATCACACAGATCCCCCTCCTCCCACCTCAGGGTCACTAAGCTCTCCAGGCCCCAGCAGAGGGATGAGAGGAGAAACCTGGGGAGCTCTGGGCTGGGCCTGGGGGAGCTCAGGGCAATATAGGACAAAGCCATACATCTAGCCCTCCTCTGAGCAACACAAAAAATGGACAAGGAGGCTGCCCAGGGCTGGGACTGCAGGAGGATGAGGGGAGGGAAGGGACTTGTGATGGCAGGGCCTCCTGGAGCAGGCCAGCCAGCAAACAGGCTTCAGAGGAAGACACAGCCCAGGGCGCCCCAGGCCATAGTCTGCCTCCCTTCAGTGATGTTGGCTGATTGAGGGGATTAAGGGTCTCCTCATGAGGTTGGTGGTGATAAAGCAAGGGGACCATGCCTGATCCCTGTAGGTGCTCCTGGAATGTCACTTCCACTCCTTTTTCAGCAGAAAAGGAGAGCAAAGATGCCCCCTCTCACTTTCTCTTCTAATCCCAGAGTCCCCCACTGATAGCAATTAACCCTTTGGAAATGTCAGGAAAGATGTGACCTCCCTCCTTTGGGGGAGAAGACCCTCCGCCCCCGTCTTACCCCTTCCCCAAAGCTGCCTGTGACTGGTATGGTCCACTCATATGGTGTGCCAGGTCCCCACCATGATGACTACGAGATCATAGCTTTACTCACCCGCAAGGTGCCCATCTGGGTACCAGGGGCTTCCCAGTTCCTTCTCTTCATGGCCTCTGCTTCCTTCTTTGCCTTGCCACTTGCATGTGTACATACACACACACATACACACACAAGCAAACACACTCTGGGAAAGCCAAGAGTTCCATGGACCTTTATTTAAAGTAAATTCCTCTTGGTGGCCCCACATCAGCACCAGCTTATTTCCACCTGACCCTCCATCAGTTCCCTGAACAGGCCAGGAGTCTCCCACCCCAGGGCCTTCGCACATGCTGTTCCTTCTATCTGGGATAAACTCGTGCACACACACACACCAACTACATCCCTCCCACTAGTCCTTCAGCTCTCGGTGCAATGTTCCCCCTTTAGCATGTGGTTCTTGCCCTGCATGGACTCATCATATTTTGTAACCTTGTGTTTACTTCTGTCATCACCTAACATGTGATTCTTTGCCCCACCCGTCCACCCCTCCCAGGGCCAGATCTGCCCTCTGTGTGCCTATGACTTCTAAAACAGCACCTGACATGCAGTAGGTGTGTAAAACATGCTGAGTGAATAACAGAGCTCAGAGGCACTGCAACTGAAGCCCCAAGCCTTCACTCTCACCCCACCACTACCCACACCCATTTCTTTACACTATGGGACTGTGTATTACTGCAGGCCAGGCCTGGCAGCATCTGGGCACCCGTGGGATCTCCTGTCCTCTCCTAGAGGCAACAGGAAGGAGGACAGTTTCCCTTTCAGGTTTCTGAGCTCTGCAGTTGATCCTGGTCAAAGCTCTATTTCACTCTGCATCTTGCAGGCTGATGTCAGAACCTGAGTCAGAGCTGCAACATAAGGACCACTTCTCCCACTTCTCAGAATGTTTCTATTGGCCAGTAAGTCATGTCCTGTCTCTACAGGCTTTTTCACACCTGCCTGAGTGCAGTGTTCCCTGATTTTTGGAGAAATGTGAGCAAGCTAAGATCTTGGCTCTGAGAGTGGCAGCCCCAATGAACATTCAACCACACAGTCTTGTGGGAATTTCGGGCCATTCTGGCTTCCCACGTGGCACTAGTGGTAAAGAACCCACCTGACAATGCCGGAGATGTAAGAGACGTGAGTTCAGTCCCTGGTTCGGGAAGATCCCCTGGAGAAGGAAATGGCAACCCACTCCAGTATTCTTGCCTGGAGAATTTCATGGACAGAGGAGCCTGGTGGGCTACAGGGTCACAAAGAGTCAGATACGACTGAAGTGACTAAGCACAGCACCGCCCACCATTGAGCCTCCAGCCCTATCAATTGGGCTCCGGGAATTACTCATTAAGGACAGCAGCCCAGTGGAAAAGCAAAAATGCCCAAGCAGGTGGGCACTGAAGGACAAACCATGTTGCAGGCAGAAATTATGATTTCAGATAGATCAGCACGAGGGTCCCCTTGGACCATGCGACTCAGGGCTACACAGGAGCCACCCAGAGACCATATCCCTTCCTCCAACAGATGGAGTAGGATTTTTAACCACCATTTGCTGGCTAGGGGAAGTGACACTTGCCAGGGACAACAGAAAGTTGAGTTGGTCCTTTGAGGAACTACATAGCACAACAGGGGGAGAGAGCCCATGAGAACATAGATACACCAGAGAGGGTCCAGTGTGGAGGCCAGATGGGCAGTGGGGCCTTTCTGGACCAGCCCAGGGGCTTGGTCAGTACCAGAGAGACCCATGAAAGGCCAGGCCCAGATATAGCCAGGAAGACCAACCCAGGAACAGAATCCCACCCAGACTAAGTGATGAACCTCCACCGACCACATGGACCTGGGAGGAGGGTACAGCACCCAGAACGTCTCCATGTGGCCGTGAGAAACCAGACACTCACAGGGACACTACAGGCCCCCACATGCATACACGGTGCCAAGTGAGAGTGCAGGGCTTGCGCAAGGATGTTCACAACTGCAGGATGGTGACAGCAGAGCATCAGGCCGCACAGGGTCGTGTGACTGTATGGGCTGCATGCCGGTCTCGGACCTCAGACTCTCTCCATCCTCCTCACCTTCAGTTCTTCACCCTACAGAATCTGAATTTAGAAAAGAAAAAAAAAAAATCTGTCCTCCGACTTAAGCCCTTCACCCTGCCCCATATGTGGCTCTGAGATGAATTGTGTCAGCATAAACACACACTTTCACAAGCTGAGAACTGGCAGGCGTGGCAGCTATTTTTTACTCTACTGAGCTTCATTAACAGGACCACAGCTCAGGGGCACAGCCGGAGAGCCTGGTGCTGGGCAACGTTTACAACTTATGATGGTGGGAAAAGGCAGCCCAGTGGTCGCTGCTCGAAAGTGTGGTGCCAAACGCAGCGTCTCATCAGCTGGGCCCCTCACCCTGAACCGAGCTGTAGCAGAACAGTTAAGAGGTGCATGCTAGCAAAAAGGCTTGTACTGCCTAACTGAGTGAAATCCCCATGACCAAGCAAAAGAATTAGACAGAAAAGCTAATATTTTGCTTTTATAATTCTCATTATTAACAACCCTAAAAAAGATTCATGGGGAAAGACCCTGATGCTGGGAAAGATTGAGGGCAGGAGAAGAAGGGGGTGACAGAGGGTGAACTGGTTTGATGGCGTCACTGACTCAGTGGACATGCGGGCATGCTCAGTTGCTTCAGTCATGTCTGACTCTGCCACCCCATAGACTGTAGCCCACCAGGCTCCTCTGTCCACGAGACTTTCTGCGCAAGAATACTGAAGTGGGTTACCATGCCCTCCTCCAGGGAATCTTTCCAACCCAGGGATCGAACCCGTGTCTCTTATGTCTCCTGCATTCTCAGGCAGGTTCTTTACCACTAATGCCATTGGGGAAGCCCTCAATGGACATGAGTTTGAGCAGACTCCAAGAGATGGTGAAGGACAGGGAAGCCTAACATGCTGCAGTCCATGGGGTTGCAAAGAGTCAACCTCAAGTACCCACCTCTGCCCCTGTCATGGATCTCCAGAAGTCTCGTCATCCTTGAAAGAAAATAAGCCCCAAGGAGAGCTGCAGTAAAGCCATTCACTCCAGAACATTCCATCAGGGGAAGCAAGTTCCCCCGGCAGAGGGTTTGACCTGACAACTGTGAACATGCGCACTGGCCCAGCAGAACCTATGGCAATCAGGACCCATCCACACCATCTCTCCCTTTCGTAGCCCTCCTTTGGGTCCTCTTAAATTCCTCCATCAAATATACAAGGGGAGGACGCCCCTGCTTATCTGGCAGTTAGGAATCCACTTGCCTCAGGATGGGGAACACATGTAAACCCATGACTGATTCACATCAATGTATGGCAAAAATCACTAGAATATTGTAAAGTAATTAGCCTCCAATTAAAATAAATAGTTTTTAATTAAATAAATAAAAGCAAATGAAGTATGAAAAAAGTGAAAATATAAAACTACCTAGAAAAAAAGAATCTACTTGCCAATGCAAGGGACACAAGTTTGATCCTTGGTCTGGGAAGATTCCACACACCACAGGGCAACTAAGCTTGTGCACCACAAATAGAGAGTAGCCCCAACTCACTGCAGCCAGAGAAAGCCTGTGCACAGCAATGAAGACCCAGCACAGCCAAAAACAAATGAAATAAATAAATATACGAGGGGAGGGGGTGCTCAGATTCATCCTTTTTCAGCCTGTGAAATATTCCAGAACTGTCTATGAAACAAAAAGACAGAATGTGATTTCTGCACTGTCGGCTTGGGTTTTGTCATTTGTCTCCATAACTACCTGGGGTCGGCTCGTGCGTGCTGCACAAGCCCCCAGGGAGTATGCACAGCCCCTGCCCACGGGGTTCACCATCCTGGTTGAAGACAGGCTGAGGGTGACCATCGAGAACCACATTACAACACCCACCCCCTGGGGGTGGGTTTTACCTCTCTTTAAGGGTCCATCAGAAGTCATGGAAAATCAGAGATGAATGCTAGGGAGCCCAAGGAAAAGTAGAGATTAGGACTAGGTGAGCTCTGAGCTTCCCTCCAAATCCTGCTTCCAGGAGCCATGCATTGAACTTCGGTTGTCTTTTGTGAGGCACCAGGGGCAAATCAAGCCCCACACCTGCTCTTCACGCTCTGAACTGGCCTCCTAGGCAGGTCCAAAAGACCTCAGTTCCTTTGAGTGTCCCCTCAGCATGTCAGCTCCTCCTGTTTCAGTCTCCCAAACAAGCAAATGCCCTCTGATAACTCACATCCCTGGCAAGGTGGTGACCACAAGAGGACCAGCCAAGTCACCGACCCACCAACTTCCACCTGCTGGGGGCACCCTCCCCCACTTCCCCCACTCCCTTCCCTGCCATCTTTGGAGGGTGGCAGGGTGCTGGTGGGCAGGGCTGCCCTTTAAGCTGCCACAGGCTGCGAGGCACACTTTGTTCAGAAGTAATAACAGCTATTAGGCTGCATAATTGACCCCAAGAGGGAAGTCATTGCTGCAAGAAACAAAGGACACTCAGAGCCTCCTGGCCGCCAACCAGCTGGCTGGAGGGCACCAAGGGGCTCTCACGTGGGCAGCAGCTTCCCTGGTTCACGGGGTGGGGGTTGGGTGGGAGTATTTCTGGTCCTTTCCCCTCCTGGATGGTCTGTGCATGGAACACAGGCACGTGACCCAGGATTGAGCACACTGCCTGGGCGGGGCCCTGCGAGCTACTCTGGAGGGACAGAGACGGACAGCAGCCGGGAGTCTAAAGGGCCCACCTGTCCCTTCTGCCCTTTCTCAGCACAGCCCACTGTGTGAGAGGGGTCCTGCTGGCAACCTCCTGCCATTCCCCATGTGCCCCGAGCCCACCAATAAGATTGGAAAGGCCGCAGGTGTGTTTCCTCAGTGGCAAGAATGAAGGCAGGAAGGGACGATGGCAACCACGCTGATGGGGAACCAGAAGAATAAAGGTAAAGTGCCACTTAACACAGAGATAAAAATACCAGCGGTACGTGAAGTCCCAGCAGAAGTCTGCAGGCAGTGCGAGGACGAGGGCGGTCCCGGAATCACCGAGGGAACTGGCTCCTGCTCCCGCCTCCTTCTTGCTCAGATTATCTCCCTCCCTCTCGTCCGGCTCCTTGGTTCCTGAGGATATCCGAGAAGTCCAGTTGCAATGCACGATTCCTGGCAGAGTGTTAAACCCGGGCTCGTAAACAATTCCTAGACCAGCTTGAGAAGGGCCGCAGAGCTGTGCCCAGGAAGCTTGCTTGACAGTCTTTCAACAACAGCAAATGTGGACCTATGTGTCATTTCAGTTGCTCTCCGGCTTATGACTCAGTAGCTCTGCAAGGCCGCTGGGAAGTGCAGAGCTATTTCCTCCCCGCATCTGGTAGCCTTCACTCTCTGCCAGAAAGATGGTGCGACACCCTCTGGCTACCAGGAAACCCTCGCTCCTCTTGTTTCCAATAAAACAGAAACGCCAGCTCACCCTGTGCCGCAAGTACTTTCATCCCTTGGTGTTTAGCTGGGTGGCTGGTGACCTGGCTTCCTCACCTTCCAGGGTACACGTCTCTCCTTGTGGCTTCCCTGCCTCCTGACTTCATTTGCTGTTGTCCCCAGCAGACCCTCCTTCCATGAAACCTCCCACCGTGGCAGTGTTGAGAAATACAGGTTTCCCCTTCTCCAGGGGATCCTCCTGACCAAGGGATCGAACTTGTGTCTCCTGCATTGGCAGGTGGAGCCACCAGGAAAGCCCATAATGAGACACAGACAATCCTAAAGAATATATTCCCAGAGCCTCCACCTATCTCCCGAAAAGTGAGCCCTGGGGTAGTTAGGATGTGCTCACAGGAAAGGTGGACTAAGGTGAGGCTGCCTCCATGGTGGTCAGGTGGGGAGCAGGGAGTCTCTGGGTTGCAAGTTGCGAGTTCAAGTTCAACATGTCATAGGAAATCAGCTTCACTCACATTCTAGGTAGGGGAGAGGGAGTCAAACTTTACTAGGCGTCCACTATGGACGGGATTTCACTGGGCGCCCTTCACCTCTTTACTCGGTCGTGGCCTCGGCAGTGACCCCAGGAGAGATGGCTGAGTGGGCTCAGTGGGCGGAAGAAGAGCCAGGGAGAGACTGGAGACCAGTCCTGGGCAGGGGCAGGTGGGTTTGACGGGGATCTACTTTCCAGCAGGTTCCACCTGGAGTAGATCCCAGCCAGAGAGGTTTCTTTCTGCCCCGCCCACCAGCCAGCTTTGTCAGGGGAACCTCTGACAAAGGTTCAAAAGTCCCTGAAGATGCGCTTCTGTCCTGCAGAGGTGAGTTTGTCAGCCAGGCACACAGGCAGCACAGGCAGTGCTGGCTCCGGAGTCTGCTCTCTGTGCCCGATTCTATCCCCAGGGCAAAGAAGACAGGCTCCCAGAGAACCCTGAGAGCTCAAGTTCTTCTCATGGACTGCAAACCTGTGCAAGGATGGGCACGGGAATGGAAGCCACCAACTTGCAGCTCAGAACAGAACATTCTGTGCACCAGCTATCCATCCATCACCTTGCCCCGGTATTCCAGAAGGCGCAATGTTCCCATAGAATAATCATTTGGTGGAAACCAAGCGTTCCAGCCATTACTTTTTCTGTACCGGCTTGTTTATTTGAAGTAATTTGCAGCCCTGAGAAAAACAATAATAAAGCAAGTGCTACGGACAGAGAATGCTTGTAAGTAAGAGTGAGGATGAAGAGTTCCTCTGTGGGAAAATCAGAGACCTTCTGGATCCCTTCAGCTTTTTTTCTTTTTAATTTATTTATTTTTTACTGAAGGATAATTACTTTATAGTATTGTGCTGCTGCTGCTGCTGCTAAGTCACTTCAGTCGTGTCAGACTCTGTGCGGCCCCATAGATGGCAGCCCACCAGGCTCTGCCATCCCTGGGATTCTCCAGGCAAGACCACTGGAGTGGGTTGCCATTGCCCTCTCCATTGTGTGAAAGTGAAAAGTGAAAGTGACGTCGCTCAGTCGCGTCCGACTCGTAGCAACCCCATGGACTGCAACCTACCAGGCTCCTCCTTCCATTGGATTTTCCAGGCAAGAGTACTGGAGTGGCTTGCCATTGCCTTCTCCGAGTATTGTGTTGGTTTCTACCAAACATCAACATGAATCAGCCATAGGTTTACCCATGTCCCCTCCCACTTGAACATCCCTCCCACCTCCCTCCCCATCCCACCCCTCTAGGTTAATAGGGTGGTCTTCCTGTGCTTTTATGGGACAGATGCAGCCTCCATGGACAGGAGCAAAAGCAAGGAAAGCAGGCTGCAAGCCCTGGGATTTTGGGCTATTCATGGCTCGGTGGTAACAGAGGGGGAAAGGGTGATAGAGTGTAGCCTGGGAAAGTGAAATGAGAAGCACGGTCCGTTCTTTTCCAGTGCTGATGATTTGAAACACAAACTGCCAAACAGATTTGAAAGGCTCTCACAGGAGGTGGCCATGCCATGGAGCTTTGGGTGCTTGTCTCTCCCAGGGCATCTTCACCCATCATCAACATCTAAAAGGGGGCTTCCCTTTTATTTATGCATCCTTGGCTGTCTGACGTTGGTACAGCAAACCCTGCTGACTTCATTTCATAGCTACAGATCCAGAAAGATTGAAAGATTGGGCTTCACAATAGAGGATTATGGAAATGTGTGTGTGTGTGTGTGTGCATGTGAGTTGGAGGAAGCTGCTCATAGAAGAGGTTATTGTGGGACCATAGAAAATTGCAACCCTTTAACTAGGAGAGCCTAAGAGTTCATGGGCTTCAATGCTTTGTTTAAGAGCAAAAGAGGCCTCTCACTTGCTCCTAGAGGTGCTAAGTGACTGAGGAAGAGATGTCCGACAATTCACCCCAAGAGCCAATGACAGCGTGGGCACCTCTGAGCCCACAGGTACTGTGTAAGCTCAGAGTTCTTGAAATATGTACATCAACACTCAGAGAGGTACCTAGAGTCCTGAGCTCACAATTGGAAAGTGGTCAAGAGTGAGGATTTCTAATGTAGACCGCAATTCCCACACCCCCAGGCTCCTAACCCAGAGTCTGGCCTCATGCCAAATAGGGGCAGGGGCCTGGGACCAGCTCCTGCCTCATCAGACAGTGGACACACTTCCCCTTTCTCCATGGCCACCTCTATAAGGTCCAATCCACAGGGCATGGACAGATGCCTCTCCTGTCAGGAGTCAGCCAGAACTGGAGCACTGTGGGCCATAGTGCATTAAAGCAAAGTAGAGACTTGTATTCAGGGTAAATTTAGAATCAGCTCCCCTCTCCACACTGAGGGGTGCAGTGGGGTCCTCTGTGCCCTGGCTTGATGGGGAGGAAGAGTGTCCAGGTCCACAGAAGCTGCGCAAAGCCCCAGGAGACTGGCAGGCACTTACAGTCTGCTCTCTCCGGGGCCAAGAAGACCTGCCAGATAGGCTGGAGGCAGTCGGCAAGAGCAGTCCCTGGGACTCAGTTTGTGGTTCCTGGCCTTCTTCTCGGGCACGTTTCTCCTCTGCCCCCTCGGACTCCCTGGCTACAGCGTGTCCCTGCCTCACCTGAGTTGAGGCCCCTGTGCTACAGGGGACACGTGGGCCCGGAGCCAAGTCTTCAGGCAGCCAGAGCTTTGGGGCTGAGCCAAAAAGTGCCCATCTCTCCTCCACTCAGCGGGGAGAAGTGCATAGGGGGCTATACAGTGTCTCCTGTTCCTTTGGAAAAACAGGGGAACTCCCAGCCTGAAAGTGAAAGTGTTAGTCACTCAGTCCTATCAGACTCTTTACAACCCCATGGACTGTAGCCCACCAGGCTCCTCTGTCCATGGGATTCTCCAGGCAAGAACACTGAAATGGGTTGCCATTCCCTTCTCCGGGGGATCTTCCCAACCCAGGGATCAAACCCGGGTCTCCAGCATTGCAGACAGATTCTCCACCATCTGAGCCACTAAGGAAGTGCCAAGCAAACTCAGGCGGCTCTGGCCTGCTCCTCTGCCGGCCTCAGCTTGCAGGCTTGTTTCCAGGAGCTTTGCATGTACTTGTCTCTCTGCATCCTCACGCCACCTAATGAGGCGGGCCCTGCCTTTCAGATGGAATAACCTGACTCAAGTTACATGGCCAATAAGCATGGGGATCCTCCCCAGACCCTCGAGGCTCACACAGGGTCTCAGTTTAAGTGACCAACAGGATGCTTTTGAGAGAGGGGTCAAGAGGAGGCAGGAGAGCAAGGGCATGGGGTAGGGGAAGCTCTGCTGAGAGCACCCTCTCCCCTGAGCACCCAGAGTGAGTCCCACCGGGAGGCACTGTGTGGCCTTTGGCACCTCCCTTTGAGGTCTTTGGCTGAGTATGCAGAGAGGCAGCCTGCCCTGGCTGGAGGTTCCCTGTGGCTGGACGTGGGCACACCTACAGGTAAAGGGGTCTGCGTGGGAGCCCCCGACAGCTGGGCCTTGAGGGAGGCCCCTCATTGCAGGAACGAGCCCAGCCCACTGCTCTCTGATTTAGGCACAGCCATGTGCTGTGCTTTGGCCAATGACAGGGGAGAGGAGGGTCAGATACGCTGGGCTTGAAGCCACGTCTGCCAAGAGCCAGGGGAGGAAGTGGTCACCCCAGAGCACGTGGGGAGGGGCTCCTAGCACAGAGGTGATGCAAGGATGAGGGCGCTGTCAGGGACAGGGCCCCAAAGCAGGAGAGAGAGGGAAGACACACTGACCTCTCCCCAAACCACCCTCCGGTTGGCCAAGTCCATGGAGAAACCCTGGGGCAGGGCCTGGGCAATGCCCTCCCGAATCTCAGCACAGTCCTCTGGGCACTGACCTGAGAGGGGCCCAGGAGCCCATGCCACAGAGTGCCGAGCACAACGCACTCAAGACTAGATTGCAGACTTTAACTTATTGTACTGTTGTTGTTGGGCTTCCCCAGTGGCTCAGAAGGTAAAGAATCTGCCTGCAATGCAGAAGACCTAGGTTTGATTCCTGGGTTGGGAAGACCCCCTGGAGAAGGAAATGGCAACCCACTCCTGTATTGTGCCTGGAGAATTGCATGGACAGTGAAGCCTGGCAGGCTACAGTCCATGGGCTCACAAAGAGTTAAACACGATTAAGTAACTAACACACACACACACACACTGGTGTTGTTGATAGTTGATAGTTTCAGTACTCAAACCTAAATCATTATATTTTGAAATCACTTTTTTTTTCCCACCAAAAAGGGAAGAACAGCGAGTTAACAGAGAAGACCTGGATTAGAAATGAAACTCAGGACTTCCCTGGCAGTCCAATAGTCCAATAGTTTCCACTGCAAGGGCACAGGTTCTATCCCAGGTCAGGGTCGGGAAATTAAGATTCCGCATGCGCATGGCGCAGTCAGAAGAGAATAAAGAACCGAAATCCCGAAAGCCCTTCCTCACTGTACCCAGGCCCACCCCGCCCTGGTTGATTCTGGATGCCTGAGGGGCTCTTGACCCTCCCAGAGGTTCCTATCTGCACAATCTGACAGCCTCCCCATCAATGAACTCACTTATCAACTAACAAGAGGCTCGACCCGCCAAGATGTTTCAGATAAAAGATTTGTCTTTCAGAAATGCAAAACCATATGCTCCATGGGGGAACATCTGAGGGGAGCTGGGTCAGGGTAGGGGAACAGAGGAGTCAAGTCCAGGGGATTTGCTTGGGGGGTGGGCAGGGCCTGGCTGGGAAGGGCCAGGCATTGGGGTAGCGGGGACAACAATGCTGGAGACTGCAGCTGTGAGGCAGGGAGAGCACACAGCCTGGCACCCCTGGGTACCAGTAAAGGGTCCACACAAACCACAACACGCCCTCATTCCAAGTTGCTGAATAGCCATACCCTGAGCTGAGGAGGGGATGTGTCTGCTGTGGACTTTACCTCTAGTGTTTACAAACATCCTTTAAAGACTTTTCCCAGCAAAGAACAGCAGCACACACAAACTGAAATTTTACAGACAATTGTATTTTGTATTTTGATGTTCTCTTTCCCTCAAAGTGGGTTATGTAACCTAAATACACCTCCGAGGAAAGCACTAGCTCAAACCTGACTCAGAAACAGGAGTCCAAGCCACTCTCCAAGAGGACTCACCCCTGCCTCCTGGACCACTGCTCCAGGAATGATGCTCCCATATTTAATGCAGGCCTGTGGCTCTGGGAACTGAGAGAACACAGCGGGGATGGCACCATGCCTGTGTAGGATGTTTCAGGGGGAAGCCACCTGGGGAGAAAGAGCCCTTCAGATATCTGGCACCCTGGCCAAGTCCAGTCTTCCACCAGACCCTGCAGGGCACCAGGTTGGGCAGCCTCGAGCAGTACCAGGTCGGGGCAGAAGGCCTGCAGAGCCCAAGCCAGCCAAGAGACAGGTTTGGGATGGTTTGTTCTGCAAGGAAACTGAGAGAACAGCCAAGACCTCAAGCAGCAGGACCCCTGCCTCACCTTCACTCCAAGGCCTGCTGCCAGGTCTCCCCAGGCCCTAGGAGGCTCAAATACATGGGAACCGTCAGAAACCATCCTGCTCCTCCAAGAACACCCCACACCCAGACTGACCCTTCTCGTCAGTCCTCTGCGGCTGGCTGTTGCTCTCCTCCCCATGAGGCCCCATTCTGCTACTATGTAGGATGCACCATGGGCTTCCCCGGTGGCTCAGTGGGTAAAGAATCAGCATGCAATGCAGGAGCCACAGGAGACGTGGCTTCAATCCCTGGGTCAGGAAGATCCCCTGGAGGAGGGCATGGCAACCCACTCCAGTATTCTTGCCTGGAGAATCCCCAAGGACAGAGGAGCCTGGTGGGCTACAGTCCCTGGGGTTGCAAAGAGTCGGACACGACTGAGCGACTAAGCACACAGGCAGGATGCACCGCAGTTTCCAGCTTCCTGCAGAAAAGAGCCAAGACCCTTCCACTGTGTGGTCTGTGTTCAAAGTTTCACCGCCTGCTCCCTGATCTTCTTTCCTTCATCCCTCTTAAAGTAAGTGCTTCTCACTGTTTGTCTTCCTATTGATTAAAAAAATAAATAAGTTGGTGTTGCTTCTTGTAAAGTTTAAGGTCTTCACATTGTCTAGGATCTATATTCCATTACCAGATGGGCACTCAGCGAATGTGCTTGGTATTGATGGTGGTCATGGTGATCAAGATGGTGATGGTGACAATGAAAAGTTAAATCCCACCCCCATTCTAGCTGTGTCTCCTACTACAGACACCAAACCAGTGTTCCTGCTAAAATGGTTCTGCTTCTCCCTCTTTTATTAAGCATTCAAAGTACAGCTGTTATAGGCTATATGGCAGGATGTAAGGATGACGCGTGTACATCCTCCAAAGAGCACAGCATCCTTCTGCTCAGTCAGCCAATAGAGTGAGCCTGTCCCAGGTACCATGCTGGATTTTAGGTATTCAGGTGAGACCCTCTCTCTCTGTGAGGACTGCTCAGGCTTATAGACAGATCTCCATAATATGTAAGTGGAGCCTTGAAAGGAGAGAGGAGGAAGCCTGTGAGGAAGTGGGTGGAGACCCACCTGATGTTTGGAGCAGGGCAGGGCAGGGAAGCAACAGGGATCAGCTGGCCCCGATAGTCTCCAGGGACAGGGGGTAACATGACAACACCCGTGTCATTAGAAGGTAACTGACTGCCACAGTATGGAAGGTGGGGACGGTGACAGTTCAAGGCCAGCTCAGAGGGGATGGGGAGCCTAGATCTGAGAAAAGGAGAACCTGAACCAAAGTTATAGGGGAGAGAGGCAGGGGGGACAGGAGGGCTCAGGCGTGGAGAGGGACCGGTAAGGAGGAAGGAGACACATGGGGAGGGAGAGATAGGTAGGGAGATAAAGAGACATTTCTGCAGCAGGAAGGGCAGGGCCAACTCTAAGGGCACTGCTGGCAGCTGATGACCATAGAGGGAGGGAGCAGGGTCTAGCCACAGCCTAGGCCCATCTGCCAGGCTGTCATGGGGGCTCAGTGGTGCCACAGCCCCCTTGTCCTGGAATGGACTGCCGGAACCAGTGGATGGCTTCTTGTCCTAGAGCACAATTAGGATTGGTGTGGGACAGGGACAGTAGCGTGGGCAGAGGAGTCTCTGATGACCAAGGCTGCGTGGCCCTGCTTGCATTTCCCTCTGGCTTCCCCAGCTGCACCCAGCTGGGCAGTAGTTTCTCCTCCGTGTCTTCTGTGTTGTGGGAGAGGCTGGGGCATGGTCCTTGGAGGCTACGTGGAGGGAGAGATGCTGGTAGCTCTGGCCCTGACCACATAGGACTGGGAACGTGGGCTCTGAGGCTGCCCCCAGGGGACCCCACACCCTCGGCCAGCCAAGCTGAGTATCTGAGCCAACCACCCCATCCTTGGGCTTTATCTCATCCTTGTTTTGGCCCCACAGAACCAGAACTTGAGCGGTTTGCAGAAATCCAAGGACAGAAAATGAATGCACAATAGTTGTCAATGGGTGTCCCGACAGTTGTGCCTAACCCACCATCAGCACCCTCCTTCCTGGAATCTCAAAATCGAATTATTTCCATTTGGAGAGTTCCAGAAATCACTTTGCTGCTATGAATCACTTTAGGGAGCTCTGATCTTGCTAAGAAAGAGGGTGCTTTCTCGTCTCTTTTCTTCCCATTTTGCTTTTTATTGTTGTATTGGTATTGTCACTTACAATTCTATTTGCCTGTATTTTACCATAATAAAAATCTGACAAACTTGAAATCATCCTCTAGAATTATTCCCACACAGAGAAGTGATGTAAGTGAATATCTAGGTCATCATCACAAAGGTGGGAGATAACTACAGAGAGCAGGAAAAGACCTGAATCACTTTAGCCACCAAGCTGCATAATCAAAGAGCTTGCAAACTTCAACCCAGAGCAAACCCTGAACACTGAAATTTAAAAAAAAAAAGTGAATCATGAAAACCGGCAATGAATTCTACCTTCCCTTGAGGCGATAAAGTAAAACCACATCAATTGATTAGTATGAGATACTGCTATGGTCAGGGGTTATAGGATCAGAGGTCACTTTGCGGGGAAAGAAAGCTTCTACGTCTTTCTAACAATGTTCCCATAATTGACTGTGCTGTCTCCACCAAGGTTTTCAGACCACAAGAAACATGCTTTCCTGTATTTCATTGATCTATGGTCCCCACATCTAGAAGCTAGAGGGAGACAAAGGTATCTATTCTGGGTTAACAGGAAGCCACAGCAACAAAAAGAGAGAACTTGGGCTTGAGCAATATATTACATTACCAGACAATTAGGCCAGGTTCCAAACGTCATGGATGGGTAGACCCCACGTTCCGATCACATTATTCCGCTATACCCTTCCCTCTGGAGAAGCCTAGTCTCTGTGGCTAACTGCCTGCATTCCATACATTGACTGGCCCTCAGATGCCCCAGCGGCCCTGGAAGCAGCCCCAAGGAACCAGGCAGTCCTTGGCCAGCCTTGAAAACAGGTCCCAATGAGTGTGGGACACAGCTGGAGGCCTCCTTTTCCCAACCAAAACACCCACCTGCAGCAAGCCACTCCGGCCAGCAAGAGCCTGCCAGGAGTCCACACCTAGAACTGCCCCAGAGAATAAATGCTAGCTGAATGAATGAAGAAAGCAGTGAATGAATGAATAAATGAGGGAATGAATGCATGAACAGCCCAAACCCATCTCTCAGCCTGGCAGCCAAGGACAGTGCCCACCTCCTCACCATGAGGCAGGGAAGCAGCAGCCCCTTTCCAGTCCCAGCTCACAGAGGCTCTAAAGGTCTTTGCCCCCTGCTGAGCTGGAATCACGCAGCCCTGAGGGTTGTTTCCAGCAGCTTCCAGCAGCCACTTCCTAGAATCCAGACTCTGGCCAGCAGCCCTGGCCCCTCACAGAGGACTGCTGCCCACACCTCCTCCTCGCTGCCTGGAAGAGAACATCAGGAGTTCCTCACATGCACACCTTATTTGACAAGAAAAGAGAAATCTCTTCTGGAAGATACAGTTTGAGCTAAACTTAAAAAACAAGTCTGTTTCCAAAGAAACACATGTAACTTTGCCCACAGACAGAAATCAAAGCCTCCACATGGTTCCAGACGTCCTGCAATCTACAAAGAATCACACCTCCCCACTCTACTAAGGCAGCAAAGCCTCTTCTCAGTGGCTGGGGAAGAACAGCACCATTTTGATTTCTGGGGGACTCACACGTCCTGAGGAGTGCAGGGTCTGATAGCTTGAAAACCCATGGGAAATCTCAAGAACTCTGAAAAAAAAGGGAAAATGAATATCTGCCCACTGACCTTACCTCCCAGTCTCACTTTGTTTGCCAACATCCTTGCTTCGCTTTTGTAAAACTCTATCGCTGTTTCTCAAGTGGCTCTTTGTGAACCTGGAGAGCAATGCTCATTGTGCCACAGGTGCTAATGTTTCCATAAAATGTGTAACACATAGAATTACAGCCTTTAAAAAATAAAACAAATCTCAAGTGATCATTTTGTCCTCTTGTCCTACCAAAGGGAAAACTGGAGGCCCCAGCTCCTTGTGTGGACAAGGGCTGCCTGATCCCCAGCGTTGCTCCTTCTTTAATTTCTGTTTTCCTTTCGTCTTCACAACTACTGCTTTGCCAGTGCAATGTTTTCTGTGTGTGTGTGTGTGTTAGTCACTCGGTTATGTCCGACTCTTTGTGACCCCACAAGCTATAGCCTGCCAGGCTTCTCTGTCCATGGAATTCTCCAGGCAAGAATACTGGAGTGGATTGCCATTCCCTTCTCCAGAGAATCTTCCCAACCAAGGGACTGAACCCTGGTCTCCTGCATCGCAGGCAGATTCCTTATCATTTGAGCTACAGGGAAGCAATGTTTTCTAGCCATGATCATATGCAAACAGTTTTATTTGAACTGAAAGATGAACGTGATTGATGCTCATTGCCCCGGGGCGGGCACAGCCTTGCTTGGTGCCTGCATATAACTGACATCTGTCTTGCTTGGTGAGGACTGTTTGTTTAAAAGGACTCCCCCCCACCACCTGCTTACCAGATTATATGCCTCAGTGTGCTCTGTCACTTCTATGCTGGATCCCCCTGCAGCACTGAAGACCCCAGCCTCCAAGTTCGCCAAATGACATGGGGGCATGCAACACAATGTCAAGGAGAAGAAACGGGAGACAATCAAATGCAGATGAAGATGAGCTGCTTTTTCTTTACTATCTATTTATTTATTAGGCTTCTCCAGGTCTTAGTTGCTGCACAGGATGATCGATCTTCATCGAGATATTGAGGGATCTTTAGCTGCTGCACGCAAACTCTTAGTTGCAGCAGGTGGGCTCTAGCTCCCCAACCAGGGATCGAACCTGGGCCCCCTGCACCAAGAGCCCAGAGTCTTAGCTGCTGGACCACCAGAGAAGTCCCAAGATGAGTTTCTTAAAAACTGTTGCACGTGGTTCTGTATACTGCACGGTATGTACCCCTCAGAAGTGTAGAAAAAGCAACGAGGAAACACACCAAAATTTGGAGACGGCCCATTACAGCGCTTCTACTTTTTTCCTGCCTTGTGTGTGTGTGTGTGTTTTCCGATTTTTCTACAATGAATATGTAAACTTTTACGAATGTATAAAATTAAGAAAGTAGTCCTCCTTCCCAGATGTGCCGCACAGGAGGTAAAGTGTTAGGCCTTGGAACCAGACAGCCAGGTCCAAATCCACCAGCCCATTTGACTTTTAAGATCTTTAGCAAACACCTTGATCCTAAGTATTACTGTCATCAACATTCATTCAGCTCTTTCTAGATGCAGGACATTGTGATAATCAGTCTGCATGGATCACCTCATTGTGCATGTGATAATTAGTTTATCTATGCATTACCACTTAGAATTGTTGGAAGTATGGATACAATAATGTGTTTATAAGCACGCTGCATTTTATTACATATCCTCTGGAGTGTTTCATTTTAATAGCATTAAATGCTTGTTCACACCACTCCAAAAAATTTAAGCACAAGCTTTGGGGCTGGCACGATGTCCAAGCATGCATTTTTTTCCCTCCCTATAAATTTTTTTAGCCCCTAGGGCTCCAACAGGTGCCCTTGCTGTAAATTCTAATCCACAAAAGCCAAGTTTCTTACAGAGCTGCCAACTGAATGTTCTACAAGGGTCAGTGGGCCGGTGGGAGGATCTGCTGCCTGTCCTATGCAATATGCTGCTGGATTTACTCATTGAAGGGTACATTTTAAACGAATCGTGCTCCGTTTGTGTTTACTGTAGCATGCTGTGGCAAATGGTTGTGAGCCCAGAAAGGCAGACTGCTGTAGACACCCACCCTGCGGGGCTCCACATCATCTAGGGAAACTCAAGGCTTTGAGCAGCAGTGGGTGAAGCAGTAATGAAACTTTGGCACAAACACAGCTGAATTATTTCACTGAGCTTCTGTCTAGTCAAGGGAGAAATATTTTTAAGAGCTAATAAATGTGAAACAAAGATGCTTTTCTTGTAGTAGAAATCATTAGGCTTGTACAGCTCTTTTAATTCTTTCAGGATATGGAGTGAACTTAAAAAGTGGCACACGACAAGGCGAATCAGCTGCCTGGGACTGCTGAGAAACCCGAATTGTCGTCTTAGAAAAACAGCACACTAACCCTCCTTTGCCTAGAAGGCGCGGTGGACCACTGGGCAGCTTGCTAACGCAATGTAGTCCCATGTATATTCCCCCACCAAAAGCTGTACAATCAGGCAGCAGCATGAAAGCAAGATATCAGTTTAATAATATAAAAAGTTTGATTCACTCAGTACATTTCCTCCTACATCCTTCTTAGGACAAGACTTTGCCAGAAAGATTTGAATTATTTTTCTTCTGTAAGTCGTTCAATGCTGCTGTGAATAGTAGCAGTCCTCATAACTCTGATGTGGGCAGATAACACTCAAAATAGTAGATAGCAGATGCTGGCCCCACTCAGAATTGCTTACGCCTATTTGTGTAGATACTCCCTTGCCATTTTTGCTCAGATCTTTTAAGATCTATCACAGTCATGACAAAATGATGACTCACACTTAAATGCAGTCATGTCATATGCGATATTAATACCCTGGTGACATTGCCGTAAGTGCCATTCCTTTAAGGGGAAAAGGTTCCTGACAGCAGTCTGCCACCATCCTCAGGGACCACAAAGTGCCTGCAGAAGGCAACGCTCATTGTGCAGGAAGGAGCTGCCTGCATCCTGCAAGCTGTTCCCATAAGCAGCTGTTGGAAGGGAGGGGGTGGAGAGGAAAGAAGGGGGAGGGGAGGGAAAGGTCTCTGCTATCAGGTTGGATGGCCAGCTGCTGCACTGATGTCTTACCCCAAGTATGCTCCTGTCTTGCAAGTTTAAAAATCTTCCTGAAGGGAGAGAAATAGGAGCAGGGCTCAAGTTCTGCCCTTATACCCAGCCAGCGTCCCTTCCCCCACTTCTAGCACCCAGGAGCCTGCCATTCAGCGCCAACAGGAAGATGGAACAGGTGAAATGGAGTTCCATAAATTTCAGAAATCAGCAGCAGTCCCGCTGACCACCTCCCCCACAGACAAAGATCCCCTGCCCTCAAAAAAGAGAGTAAGTTTGTTTCAGTTAAGTTTATTGTAAAACTCAAAGCTGCAGCAGCATAGTCCTTTAGAAAATGAAGCAGTGCCCGTATCCGTTTTGAAACAGCAGTGCATACTGCTCAAGTCCGTCAAAGCTCCTGTAACCGTCCAAGTCCAAGCCGCCTGGTCTTGCCTTTCCCCTCCTTTCTGCCGGGAGTACAGGCTGCTGAGTCACGCCTGCCCGGCCAGTCTGTCCTTCCCGGCCGCGCGGCCAAGGTCCCGCCTCCGGCCTTCCTGGGCGAGCAGCCGCTCCCCACACTTGTAGAGTCCTGGGCTGGGGCCAGCCTTCCCTTGTCGCCGCCGGGCCCCTCCTCGGGAGGGAACCGCACCTCCTCGCCGCTCTCCACGCGCCCCCGCCTGCCAGTCTCCACGCCGCACTCCGGCGCCCTCCGAGGGCGCATCCACAGAGCCAGCCCCGCGCTAGGCGCCCCGGGGCGTCACCACGTCGATCAAACCAAGGATCCCCACCGGGCTGTCACTCGGGAAGGGTGATATTAGGCACCCAGTCGTTGACGCTGCGGCTCTCCTCGCAGAACAGGCTAAGCTTCTCCAAGGCGGGGTCCTTCCATGCGTCCTCATTGGGGTTCTGCGGAGAGAACGCAGAGGTCAGCCTGGCTAGGCACTGGCTGCTAACAGAGGGGAGCAGGGATCACATCGGCCCGAAGGCGACACTCACCGAAATGAGGATACAGTGCAGGTCTACAGGTGCCCCCGACTCGTCGCCGGTACCCACGATCGCCGCCAGCCGCTGCACGTCGCCCACGCGCACGATGTCTATGTCGTTCTCACAGCAGAACGCTTGGATCAAAGTGAAGTGGATCTGCAGCGCGATATCGCCCTCGTCCTCCTCGTCAGCGGCTAGCACGCAGAAGGTCACATTGTCGGGGTCCCTACGCGGGCGAGCAAGAGGTAGTGAGATCAGGTCGGGGAGCCAGGGCTGCCCCCAGCCACCGTCTCCCCGGTCTCCCTGCCGCTCCTCCCACGGGCCGCGTGTGATACTCACACGTTCAGGACTTTGGCTGACTCGTAGACGCCGGCCGTGAGGCAGCCTTGGCGCTGCGCCGACAACAGCAGCTCGTGCAACGCTTTCCCGGCGCCCTGCATCCTGCGGACAAGCCAGCACGGTGAGCCGGACGGGCCGGAGGGTGCGCTGAGATCCCTGGACCCTGAGACTCACCCCCAGCGCCCCAGCCCTGCGCGCCAGCCCAGGGCCGGACCTTCGGCCCAGCCGGCACACTCGCGCCCGTCTTCCACCCAGCCGGTTTCCACCCAGGCGGGCCCCAAAGACTATCGCCCAACCAACGCGGCCAGGGCAGGACAAGGATCCCCGCGCGCCCCGAGACGTCCGGCGTTCGGCGCCGACCTACCTGGCTGTGCTTTCTGGAACCGTGTCCTGGCCACGAAGTTCTTCCAGAGTCATGTTGCGATCTGCGAGCAGCAAGTTATCCACAAGAACAGAGGGCGGAGCAGACGCGAGCGAAGAAGGAAAGTCTACGACCCAGCCCGGTGAGCCCACTGCTTGCGAGTGAGCCCCAGCGCCTCGGTGCGCCCTTATATAGGCTGAGCCGGGTGGTGCCGCCAGCTGGCGCGAGCCTGCGAGCCCATTGGCCCGCGCCGGCTTTCTGATGCAAATAAGGCGGCTGCCCGCGGCTCGTGCCAGAAGGCCACGTGGGGAGGGGTGCGGGGGATGACAATGCCTCAAATCTGCCGCTTTTGTCGGGGTGTTACCAGGCAGACTGGAGCCTGCAGATTTCATCTCGCCTTTTTGTTTTTTTTTTAAGTCCTTAAAAGGAAAAAGTTACGGGGGGAAAAAACTCTCACTTGTTAATAGTACGCTGCAATTTGTGAAATGCACCTTTGAGGAAATCTAAAGAATTTTTTTTTTTTTTGCATTTATTTTTGTTGCTACCTTTCTATTTTTTCCTTCACTTTTAATTTGGAGTTTTTGAAACCATTGCTTCTAAACCGGAACTTAAAAAACAGGCTGCGCTGGCTAAGCTAGCTAAAGGCCTGAAAGCAGCCCTCTCCAGCTGACACTAGAGCCCCGAGCGCGAGGTTCTTCTAGCACAATCAAGACCCGGACCGGGTCGCGCTGGAAAGTCTAGCCCATCTCCCGGCCCGCTACTAAGCGCTGCGGGGCGCCAGGGCGCGCGAGCAGATTGCGGCCGGAGCACGCGGCTCGTTTGCATTTCTATGCTGGGCGCACAATAGCGGAGGTCTGGCGTGTGGCGGTTTGTAGGAGGGACAATAGAAGCTTTCTCTTCATAGCGACACTGTCCACCTGCCGCTGGGTGGGGTGGGAGAGCCCCGCCGCGCGTGGGGGTCGCCGGGCTGCTCGGCGCGTGGTGGGTCGCGGCCGCGTGGGGCTCCTGCGCTCCTCAATGCGCGCCCCCTGCACGGGCCCCGCTGCACCCACCACACGTTTGCATGTAATTCCGCCCCAAAAGGTTCTAGCACAAGTGCGGAGCAGCCGTGGAAGTTGGAAGGAACACCTGGCTGCTGCACCTTCTTCGCAGCTGGATGCACTCTACCCGGACCACTAGGCTCAGGGGGCCCCAAGAGCTTTCGGAACGACGCTTGGAACCCCTTTCCCGGGGCGCCATCTACAGGCCGACGGGAAAGTTCCTGAGCACCTCTCTTCACCCGCACTTCCATTGACATACTGTGGGGACTTGGCCTCTGGCCCTCTGATCAAGGAGGGGCCCTGGTAGAGTCAGCTGAGCCCCATCTAAGCTACGTATTAATGGAAGTCAAAAACTGCAAAACCCAGATGAAGACGAAAGGAGACTTCAACCCAGTACTGACGGAAGAAAAGGCTATATTTCTCAAGCTATTTTGAAAAATTTTGACCTAAGTATGCATGTATTAAAAGCTTGTTTTCCAGTAATAGATAAATAATACTATATGAGAGCTTGGGAGCGTTTAATAGACATTGCTTGGCCGGGGCCATTTTGGACCTGTGTGTAATGAATATTAGTCACTCAGTGGTGTCCGACTCTTTGCAACCCCATGGACTCTACAGCCAGACTCCTCTCTCCATGGGATTCTCCAGGCAAGGATACCGGAGTGGGTTGTCATGCCCTCCTCCAGGGGATCTTCCCGACTCAGGGATGGAACCTGGGTCTCCCGCATTGCGGGCAGATTCTTTACTATCTGAGCCACCTGGGAAGTTGACACTTCCAGAAAGTTTGCTTACTGAGCTTATAATTTTTGGTGCCTGCATCTCTCTGTGTGCACTTTGGTGCATTCCCTCTCTCCCACCCCGCCTTAACCGTTACTAGGTGAGGTTTTTTAGACTGGGCAGGACAGCTAGCGGGTGCAGGAGCTGTTGGATGTGCTGGGAGTCCCGACTCTGCAGCAAGACAGGAAATAAGGAAAACAACGGAGTGCACCGGCTTCTTGCGCCCCCCGGTGGCCAGCTGGCAGAGGACAACTGAGAAAACGGAACACTTCCCAGATGCCAACTGAGTGTTTGTTCACCTAACATACCTGAAATCCGAGGTCTTTTTTTATTTTTTATTTTTACTGGAGTGCAGTTGATTTTCAGCGTTACAGGTGTACACAACAGTGAATCAGTTATACATATACACCACACATCCACTCTTTTTTAGACTCTTTTCCCATATAGGTCATAGGAGAGTATTAAGTAGAGTTCCCTGTGCTACGAAAGAAGTTCTTATTAGTTATCTATTTTATGTAGTTGCATGTATACGTCAATACTATCCTCCCAACCTATCCCTCCCCTTCACAACCCCCACCCCCCGGTACCCATAAAATTGTTTTCTAATTGCTGGAACCAGGTGGCATCCTGTGGCTTTAATTTGCTGCCATTTCCTTTCTTTCTTTACTGCCCACTGCATGCTCAGTTGCTCAGATGTGTCCAACTCTTTGTGACCCTATGAACTAACTGTAGCCCACCAGGCTCCTCTGTCCATGGAATTTTCTCAGGCAAGAATACTGGAGTGGGTTGCCATTTCCTCCTCCAGGATATCTGCCCAACTCAGGGATCGAACCCACATCTTCTGCATCTCCTGCATTGTCAGGTGGATTGTTTTATCACTGAGCCACCTGGGAAGCCCCTTCTTCCTTTGTTCAGTTCAGTTCAGTTCAGTTGCTCAGTTGAATCTGACTCTTTGCGACCCCACGAATCGCAGCATGCCAGGCCTCCCTGTCCATCACCAACTCCCGGAGTTCACTCAGACTCACGTCCATTGAATCAGTGATGCCATCCAGCCATCTCATCCTCTGTTGTCCCCTTCTCCTCCTGCCCCCAATCCCTCCCAGCATCAGAGTCTTTTCCAATGAGTCAACTCTTCGCATGAGGTGGCCAAAGTACTGCAGTTTCAGCCTTAGCATCATTCCTTCCAAAGAAATCCCAGGGCTGATCTCTTTCAGAATGGACTGGTTGGATCTCCTTGCAGTCCAAGGGACTCTCAAGAGTCTTCTCCAACACCACAGTTCAAAAGCATCAATGCTTCAGCACTCAGCTTTATTCACAGTCCAACTCTCACATCCATACATGACCACTGGAAAAACCATAGCCTTGACTAGACGGACCTTTGTTGGCAAAGTAATGTCTCTGCTTTTCAATATGCTATCTAGGTTGGTCATAACTTTCCTTCCAAGGAGTAAATGTCTTTTAATTTCATGGCTGCAGTCACCATCTGCAGTGATTTTGGAGCCCAGAAAAATAAAGTCTGACACTGTTTCCACTGTTTCCCCATCTATTTCCCATGAAGTGATGCGACCAAATGCCATGATCTTCGTTTTCTGAATGTTGAACTTTAAGTCAACTTTTTCACTCTCCACTTTCACTTTCATCAAGAGGCTTTTGAGTTCCTCTTCACTTTCTGCCATAAGGGTGGTGTCATCTGCATATCTGAGGTGATTGATATTTCTCCTGGCAATCTTGATTCCAGCTTGTGCTTCCTCCAGCCCAGCGTTTCTCATGATGTACTCTGCATATAAGTTAAATAAGCAGGGTGACAATATACAGCCTTGATGAACTCCTTTTCCTATTTGGAACCAGTCTGTTGTTCCATGTCCAGTTCTAACTGTTGCTTCCTGACCTGCATACAGATTTCTCAACAGGCAGGTCAAGTGGTCTGGTATTCCCATCTCTTTCAGAATTTTCCACAGTTTATTGTGATCCACACAGTCAAAGGCTTTGGCATAGTCAATAAAGCAGAAATAGATGTTTTTCTGGAACTCTCTTGCTTTTTCCATGATCCAGCAGATGTTGGCAATTTGATCTCTGGTTCCTCTGCCTTTTCTAAAACCAGCTTGAACATCAGGAAGTTCACGGTTCATGTATTGCTGAAGCCTGGCTTGGAGAATTTTGAGCATTACTTTACTAGCATGTGAGATGAGTACAATTGTGCGGTAGTTTGAGCATTCTTTGGCATTGCCTTTCTTTGGGATTGGAATGAAAACTGACCTTTTCCAGTCCTGTGGCCACTGCTGAGTTTTCCAAATTTGCTGGCATATTGAGTGCAGCACTTTCACAGCATCATCTTTTAGGATTTGAAATAGCTCAACTGGAATTCCAACACCTCCACTAGCTTTTTTCATAGTGATGCTTCCTAAGTAAGGCCCACTTGAATTCACATTCCAGGATGTCTGGCTCTAGGTCAGTGATCACACCATCATGATTATCTGAGTCATGAACATCTTTTTTGTACAGTTCTTCTGTGTATTCTTGCCACCTCTTCTTAATATCTTCTGCTTCTGTTAGGTCCATACCATTTCTGTCCTTTATCAAGCCCATCTTTGCATGAAATGTTCCCTTGGTATCTCTAATTTTCTTGAAGAGATCTCTAGTCTTTCCCATTCTGTTGTTTTCCTCTACTTCTTTGCATTGATTGCTGAGGAAGGCTTTCTTATCTCTTCTTGCTTTTCTTTGGAACTCTGCATTCAGATGCTTATATCTTTCCTTTTCTCCTTTGCTTTTCGCTTCTCTTCTTTTCATAGCTATTTGTAAGGCCTCCCCAGACAGCCATTGTGCTTTTTTGCATTTCTTTTCCATGGGGATGGTCTTGATCCCTGTCTCCTGTACAATGTCATGAACCTCATTCCATAGTTCATCAGGCACTCTATCTATCAGATCTAGTCCCTTAAATCTATTTCTCACTTCCACTGCATAATCATAAGGGATTTGATTGAGGTCATACCTGAATGGTCTAGTGGTTTTCCCTACTTTCTTCAATTTAAGTCTGAATTTGGCAATAAGGAGTTCATGATCTGAGCCACAGTCAGCTCCTGGTCTTGTTTTTGCTGACTGTATAGAGCTTCTCCATCTTTGGCTGCAAAGAATATAATCAATCTGATTTCGGTGTTGACCATCTGGTGATGTCCATGTGTAGAGTCTTCTCTTGTGTTGTTGGAAGAGGGTGTTTGCTATGACCAGTGCATTTTCTTGGCAAAACTCTATTAGTCTTTGCCCTGCTTCATTCCGTATTCCAAGGCCAAATTTGCCTGTTACTCCAGGTGTTTCTTAACTTCCTACTTTTGCATTCCAGTCCCCTATTATGAAAAGGACATCTTTTTTGGGTGTTAGTTCTAAAAGGTCTTGTAGGTCTTCATAGAACCAATGATGGTGTGCCTTGATTGGATAAAATATATTTATTTTTAAGTGGTTGAAACTTAGATATTGCTCTTTTTAAAGTGTTAAATATGTTTTCAATGTATTAGTTCCAGGTCCCCAGAAAATGTCTCATTGCAAAAATGAGACTTATTTGACATCTTAGAGTTTACTTTCCCCTCCCCATTTTAAACACTGGAAATCTCCCTACACACCAGGCCTCACACCCGGACCCCAGAGGAGGGGAGTGGGGATGGGAGACAGCATTTCCAGTTGGCACTGAGCCAGCCCTAAGAAGAGGACTGATTGACAACCCCCTGGGGCTATTCTACTTCACTCACATTTTTAAGGTATTGAATTTCAGGAAAATCGCCTTTCTGACATTGGATATGGCTTCACATGGGTTTATTATGTCAGTCCAAATGGCTTCATCTCAATTAGTAAAGAAACGTTTTGTCTGGAGACTACGTTGGCCCTTCACCAGACACCCCCTCCCCATTCTTACAAGTTGGACGAATGCAGAAGCTGCTGGCTCTGGGACAGCCCATATCCAGCTTGCCTGTCATACCACAGGAGAGGGATGGGCAAAGCCAACACCCCAGTACAGGAACCTTCAGATGCTCCTCTGGCCCACCCCGAGATAGCAGATGGTTGACTAAAGCCCGCCTGTCCCATTCTGTTGCCACTGCGCCCCCAAACTGATTCAACCCACGTGTCAGCCTGCTGCATCCCCCAGTCCCAGGCGACTGTGACGTCCACCAAGCGCCCTGTGATTATACCCCTTAATGTGCCTCTGAGCCTTAACCGTGAAGGTGATGGTGACATTACTAAAGGGACATCCCCAGAGATGTTCTGCTTTACAAACCTTTTGGAAGTGCTTCCATGTTTTTATTAACACTTCATGAACTCCTTATTGCCAAATTCAGACTTAAACTGAAGAAAGTAGGGAAAACCACTAGACCATTCAGGTATGACCTAAATCAAATCCCTTATGATTATACAGTGGAAGTGACAAATAGATTCAAGGGATTAGATCTGATAGACAGAGTGCCTGAAGAACTATGGATGGAGGTTCGTAACATTGTACAGGAGGCAGGTATCAAGACCATCCCCAAGAAAATGAAATGCAAAAAGGCAAACTGGAGGAGGCCTTACAAATAGCTGAGAAAAGAAGAGAAACTAAGGGCAAAGGACAAAAGGAAAGATATACCCATTTGAATGCAGAGTTCCAAACAATAGCAAGGAGAGATAAGAAAGCCTTCCTCAGCGATCAGTGCAAAGAAATAGAGGAAAACAATAGGATGGGAAAGACTAAAGATCTCTTCAAGAAAACTAGAGATACCAAGGGAACATTTCATGCAAAGATGGGGACAATAAAGGACAGAAATGGTATGGATCTAACAGAAGCAAAATATATTAAGAAGAGGTGGCAAGAATACACAGAAGAACTATACAAAAAAGATCTTCACCACCCAAATAATCACAGTGGTGTGATCACTGACCTAGAGCCAGACATCCTGGAATGTGAAGTCAAGTGGGCCTTACTTAGGAAGCATCACTATGAAAAAAGCTAGTGGAAGTGATGGAATTCCAGTTGAGCTATTTCAAATCCTGAAAGATGATGCTGTGAAAGTGCTGCACTCAATATGCCAGCAAATTTGGAAAACTCGGCAGTGGCCACAGGACTGGAAAAAGTCAGTTTTTATTCCAATCCCAAAGAAAGGCAATGCCAAAGAATGCTCAAACTACCGCACAGTGCACTCATCACACTCATAGGAAGGTAATGCTCAAAATTCTCCAAGCCAGGCTTCAACAGTGAACCATGAACTTCCAGACGTCCAAGCTATATTTAGAAAAGGTAAAAGAACCAGAGATCAAGTTACCAACTTCCTTTGGATCATCAAAAAAGCAAGAGAGTTCCAGACAAACATCTACTTCTGCTTTATTGACTATGCCAAAGACTTTGTGCAGATCACAACAAACTGTGGAAAACTCTTAAAGAGATGGGAATACCAGACCACCTGACCTGCCTCTTGAGAAACCTGTATGCAGATCAGAAAGCAACAGTTAGAACTGGGCATGGAACAACAGACTGGTTCCAAATGGGGAAAGGAGTACATCAAGGCTGTATATTGTCACCCTGCTTATTTCACTTCTATGCAGAGTACATCATGAGAAACGCTGGGCTGGAGGAAGCACAAGCTGGAATCAAGATTGCCAGGAGAAATATCAATCACCTCGGATATGCAGATGACACCACCCTAATGGCAGAAAGCAAAGACGAACTAAAGAGCCTCTTGATGAAAGTGAAAGAGGAGAATGAAAAAGTTGGCTTAAAACTCAACATACAGAAAACTAAGATCATGGCATCCGGTCTCATCACTTCATGGCAAATAGATGGGGAAACAATGGAAACAGTGACAGATTTTATTTTGGAGGGGCTCCAAAATCACTGCAGATGGTGACTATAGCCATGAAATTAAAAGACGCTTACTCCTTGGAGGAAAAGTTATGACCAACCTAGACAGCATATTAAAAAGCAGAGACATTACTTTGCCAACAAAGGTCTGTCTAGTCAAAGCTATGGTTTTTCCAGTAGTCATGTATGGAGTGAGAGTTGGACTGTAAAGAAAGCTGAGAGCCGAAGAATGGATGTTTTTGGACTGTGGTGTTGGGGAAGACTCTTCAGAGTCCCTTGGGCTGCTGCTAGGAGATCCAACCAGTTCATCCTATAGAAAATCAGTCCTGAATATTCATTGGAAGGACTGATGCTGAAGCTGAAACTCCAGTACTTTGGCACCTGATGTGAAGAACTGACTCCTTGGAAAAGACCCTGATGCTGGGAAAGACTGAAGGCAGAAGAAGAAGGGGTCGACAGAAGATGAGATGGTCTCATCCTCATCCAGTGACTGGATGGACATGAGTTTGAGTAAACTCCAAGAGTTGGTGATAGACAGGGAGGCCTGGTGTGCTGTAGTCCATGGTGTCACAAAGAGTTGGACAAGACTGAGTCACTGAACTGAACTGATTGATTAACACTTCTCATTCGCTCCTGAGAAATGTTGGTGGAGATCACCATCCATTTGGATATGGAAAGTAGTGGGTTTTAAGTAAGCAATAAACTTTATGAGTCAGTCCCTTTTGCAGTTTCTGAAATTATTTACTTTCGAAGCATGTACAAGCTCTGTTACGTAGTGAGTTCATTCCCCTCACAAAGAAAAGCTCACACAAGTCGCAAGGCACAGAAAGGTTTCTCAGAGCTTCATGCTGCCTTTGGCCTATAGGATGTCTCAGGAAAAGTCAAAGTCATGGCCACCTCTCAACAACCAGCAGCTCTCACGTAAAATCTGGATGCCCAGCTTCTCTTGGAAAAGAGGAAAATTTGGCTACCATGTGCCTGCAGCATCTTCCTACCACCACCATCACCATGGTAACTGTCAGCTGGAGGAGGGCACTAGAACTCCTGAACTGAGCACTGCTGTTCAGTTTACCATAGGCTGGTGGCTCAGATGGTAAAAAAATCTGCCTGCAATTCAGAAGACCTGGGTTCGATCCCTGGGTCAGCAGGATCTGCTGGAGAAGGGAATGGCAACCCACTCCAGTATTCTTGCCTGGAGAATCCCATGGACAGAGGAGCCTGGGGGTGGGGGGGCTATGGGGTCGCAAAGAGTCAGATAGGTCTGAACAACTAACACTGTCACTGTTCACGACCACGGCCCTTTGAGGATACCTGAATACTTTATTCATGTATGTTACCTGTCTGTCCCCTTTGCATTTGCAAGCTTAGGGAAGAAACTGAAGTTTGAAAAGCAAAATAAAGGTGCCATCTTCTTATAGGATGGGTGAGCAAATCAAGTGATGGATGCGTGAGCAAATCAAGTGATGGATGCGTGAGCGAATCAAGTGGTGGATGCGTGAGCGAATCAAGTGATGGATGCATGAGCAAGTCAAGTGATGGATGCATGAGCGAATCAAGTGATGGATGCGTGAGCAAATCAAGTGGTGGATGCGTGAGCAAATCAAGTGGTGGATGCGTGAGCAAATCAAGTGGTGGATGCGTGAGCGAATCAAGTGATGGATGCGTGAGCAAGTCAAGTGAGCGTCATTTGCATCCCAGGTTCTGATGGATGTGTCTCCTGTGTCGGTGTAGGGGATTTTTGGAGCAGTCTGCATTGGCCCCTTTCCAAATGGTTCAGGTTTTCCTCTCACTCCCCTGACCCCCACCCCGTCTGTCCAACCTCTTCTCTGGGCTTCTTGAGTTTTAAGAAGGATGTTGGGGATTTTTCCCCAAAAACTCAAGAATCAGTTCAGTTCAGTTCAGTCACTCAGTTGAGTCCAACTCTTTGCGACCCCATGAATTGCAGCACGCCAGGCTCCCTGTCCATCACCAACTCCTCACTCAGACTCACGTCCATCGAGTCAGTGATGCCATCCAGCCATCTGATCCTCTGTTGTCCCCTTCTCCTCCTGCCCCCAATCCCTCCCAGCATCAGAGTCTTTTCCAATGAGTCAACTCTTCGCATGAGGTGGCCAAAGTACTGGAGTTTCAGCTTTAGCATCATTCCTTCCAAAGAAATCCCAGGGCTGATCTCCTTCAGAATGGACTGGTTGGGTCTCCTTGCAGTCCAAGGGACTCTCAAGAGTCTTCTCCAACACCACAGTTCAAAAGCATCAATTCTTCGGCGCTCAGCCTTCTTCACAGTCCAACTCTCACATCCATACATGACCACTGGAAAAACCATAGCCTTGACTAGACAGACCTTTGTTGGCAAAGTAATGTCTCTGCTTTTGAATATGCTGTCTAGGTTAGTCATAACTTTCCTTCTAAGGAGTAAGCGTCTTTTAATTTCATGGCTGCAATCACCATCTGCAGTGATTTTGGAGCCCAAAAAAATAAAGTCTGACACGGTTTCCACTGTTTCTCCATCTATTTCCCATGAAGTCATGGGACCAGATGCCATGATCTTCGTTTTCTGAATGTTGAGCTTTAAGCCAACTTTTTCACTCTCCACTTTCACTTTTATCAAGAGGCTTTTTAGTTCCTCTTCACTTTCTGCCATAAGGGTGGTGTCATCTGCATATCTGAGGTGATTGATATTTCTCCTGGCAATCTTGATTCCAGCTTGTGCTTCTTCCAGAAACATCCCAGCGTTTCTCATGATGTACTCTGCATATAAGTTAAATAAGCAGGGTGACAATATATAGCCTTGACGAACTCCTTTTCCTATTTGGAACCAGTCTGTTGTTCCATGTCCAGTTCTAACTGTTGCTTCCTGACCTGCATACAGATTTCTCAACAGGCAGGTCAGGTGGTCTGGTATTCCCATCTCTTTCAGAATTTTCCACAGTTTATTGTGATCCACACAGTCAAAGGCTTTGGCATAGTCAATAAAGCAGAAATAGATGTTTTTCTGGAACTCTCTTGCTTTTCCCATGATCCAGCAGATATTGGCAATTTGATCTCTGGTTCCTCTGCCTTTTCTAAAACCAGCTTGAACATCAGGAAGTTCACGGTTTGTGTATTGCTGAAGCCTGGCTTGGAGAATTTTGAGCATTACTTTACTAGCATGTGAGATGAGTGCAATTGTGCGGTAGTTTGAGCATTCTTTGGCATTGCCTTTCTTTGAGATTGGAATGAAAACTGACCTTTTCCAGTCCTGTGGCCACTGCTGAGTTTTCCAAATTTGCTGGCATATTGAGTGCAGCACTTTCACAGCATCATCTTTCAGGATTTGAAATAGCTCAACTGGAATTCCATCACCTCCACTAGCTTTGTTCGTAGTGATGCTTCCTAAGGCCCACTTGACTTCACATTCCAGGATGTCTGGCTCTAGGTCAGTGATCACACCATCGTGATTTCCTGGGTTGTGAAGATCTTTTTGTACAGTTCTTCTGTGTATTCTTGCCACCTCTTCTTAATATCTTCTGCTTCTGTTAGGTCCATACCATTTCTGTCCTTTATCGAGCCCATCTTTGCATGAAATGTTCCTTTGGTATCTCTAATTTTCTTGAAGAGATCTCTAGTCTTTCCCATTCTGTTGTTTTCCTCTACTTCTTTGCATCGATTGCTGAGGAAGGCTTTCTTATCTCTTCTTGCTATTCTTTGGAACTCTGCATTCAGATGCTTATATCTTTCCTTTTCTCCTTTGCTTTTCACTTCTCTTCACAGCTATTTGTAAGGCCTCCCCAGACAGCCATTGTGCTTTTTTGCATTTCTTTTCCATGGGGATGGTCTTGATCCCTGTCTCCTGTACAATATCACAAACCTCATTCCATAATTCATCAGGCACTCTATCTATCAGATCTAGTCCCTTAAATCTATTTCTCACTTCCACTGTATAATCATAAGGGATTTGATTTAGGTCATACCTGAATGGTCTAGTGGTTTTCCCTACTTTCTTCAATTTAAGTCTGAATTTGGTAATAAGGAGTTCATGATCTGAGCCACAGTCAGCTCCCGGTCTTGTTTTTGTTGACTGTATGGAGTTGCTCCATCTTTGGCTGCCAAGAATATAATCAATCTGATTTCGGTGTTGACCATCTGGTGATGTCTGTGTGCAGAGTCTTCTCTTGTGTTGTTGGAAGAGGGCGTTTGCTATGACCAGTGCATTTTCTTGGCAAAACTCTATTAGTCTTTGCCCTGCTTCATTCAACTCAAGAATAGTAGGGTGAAAAGCAATGAATCAGTGGCAATACTAACACATTAACTCAAAGAAGAAACCAAATCTTGGTGCAAGACACAAACCTATTACTTAAAACCCAGCAGCATCATCTCAAACGCACCTCAGCATATAACGGGAACAGTATAGTGCTGCCGCCCCCTTGGACCCACCCACTGCCCCAGTAGTGGCACAGGCCCCCCCTACCCCGGATGAAATGTGAGGTCTGTGGATGCGGAGGCTTCTGAAAACAGCTGGGACAGGAAACAGGAAACAGAGAAAGGGAAAACCCCATATAGTACAAGCGGACATCTGTGGTCAGTCCCTGTGTGGAGAGGGCTTTCTGGAAGGAGCAATTATTTCTTGAGAGAGCAATTGCTTAGTGTGTGAGAAAGTCACATTAGCTTAGTGGAATCCCTGAAATGATGAGGGAGGGATCATTCAGGCACTTGATACTTTGTCTATCATGAGTAAGCAATGATCTGAAGTACATACCACAGCAAGGTCAGCCACACTAGCTGAGAACCTGACAAAGTGCTTATGTGAGGTCCTTCCAGGCTCGGCCATATGCCCAAATCCTCTGAACTCCAGTTTCCTCCTCTATGAAAGGAAGATCTGCCCTTTGTCAAACTTCATGAACCTCAAATGGAGTTTCTACACATCACGCCTGGTCACTGTTTGGCTCACATTTGGGTTTTGTTTGGGGGGCAGTGTTCTAGAACAACTCACAAATTCAGGTTTGACTTGTCTATCTGTTTCTGCAGGTAAGAGTGGGTGGCATGCACTTTCCACGTCACTCTAGACGTTGTCCAGATACCACAGCAGACCTGCCGGTACTTTTAGCCCCTGCCTGAACCCTGTAGGCATTTGAGTTTGGGGTAAAATTTCACCAGTACACAGTTAGTTGGAATGCTATGGTCGCCTTTCTGAAAACATTAACATATGGGCTTCCCTGGTGGCTCAGATGGTAAAGAATCTGCCTGCAATGCAGGAGACCCAAGTGCAAACCCTGGGTCAGGAAGATCCCCTGGAGAAGGGCATGGCAACCCACTCCAGTATTCTTGTCTGGAGAATCCCATGGACAGAGAAGCCTGGCAGACTACAGTCGATGGGGTTTCAGAGGGTCAGACATGACTGAGGATAACATGTAGCATGTTATAGATTACTAGAGCCACAGAACTTCCTATGTGAAAGCCTTCCCTTATGTTCTGAAAGACAATTTTTTAAAAATTGGGGTATAGTTGCTTTACAATGTTGTGTTCGTTTCTGCTGTACAAGGAAGTGAATCAGCTGTACATATGTCCCCTCCTCCTTGGACCTCCCTCCCACTGCCCTGTTACCCATCTAGGTTACCACAGAGCACCAAGCAGAGAGACAGTTTAAAGTAAATTCCCAGAAACGGCAGTAAGATGTTGGAGGCTGCAGTTAGCAGAACAGAGCTCAAAGCATTTTTGCTGCTTACTTTACTTTGATCTTAAGCAAGAAGTTGGTGCATGGTTTAAAGAGCTCATGCTTGTTAACCCATTACATCTGCTTTTCTTAAGTTCTCCTAAAGAACTGCATTCAGAAGTGTATGAAAGTCAAATCTAGCATTAAGCGCTCAGTCATGTCTGATTCTTTGCAATCTCATGGGCTGTATCCCGCCAGACTCCTATGTCCATGGGATTCTTCAGCAAGAATACTAAAATGGGTAGCCAGTCCCTTCTCCAGGGGATCTTCCAGACCCAGAAATCAAAGCTGGGTCTCCCGCATTGCAGGCAGATTCTTTACTAAGTCAGCAGGAAAGCCCTCAGAAGTGTATATTACAAGGAAATGTTTGTTGCAGTATTTCTTCAAATAGTGCACATCAGAAGCCAAATAGGGGGTAAGTGCTAAATCATGGTGTTTAACTCAGTCACTCAATTGTGTGTGACTCTTTGTTACCCCATGGACTGCAGCACGCCAGGCTTCCCTGTCCATCACCAACTCCTGGAGCTTACTCAAACTCATGTCCATCGAGTCAGTGATGCCATCCAGCCATCTCATCCTCTGTCATCCCCTTCTCCTGCTGCCCTCAATCTTTCCCAGCATCAGGGTCTTTTCCAGTGAGTCAGTTCTTTTCATCTGTTGGCCAAAGTACTGGAGTTTCAGCTTCAATATCAGTCCTTCCAATGAACACCCAGGACTGATTTCCTTTAGGATGGACTGGTTGGATCTCCTTGCAGTCCAAGGGACTCTCAAGAGTCTTCTCCAACACCACAGCTCAAAAGCATCAATTCTTGGGCACTCAGCTTTCTTTATGGTCCAACTCTCACATGATGTAGCCATAGAGTAGACAATACAAGACCATAAATAAGTGCTTTGAAGAGTATTTCACTGCATGATAAATGTAATGCAGAATAGCAAGATAGACTCATGTGCTTCTTATTGTGCAGAAACATTTAGTACACATGACCGTAATTGTACAAAAAGTCAAAATAGAAACAGTGGTTATATCTCAAAGTAATGAGATTATAGATGATTTTTATTTTCTTCATTATGCTTTTCTGCAATTTGATTTTATGTAATACAGATTCAAACTTCTCATGGATAATTATCTCAGTGCCAGACATCATCAACCTGACTCCTGCTTCAGGCATTATTCTGAGCAATTTCTGACCATATGGTAACAGATCAAGAAGTTAGCTGTCTGCAGGGTCATGCTTATAGGAAGAGATGGGCAAGAGCGAGACCTTTGACTCCCAGGCTGCTCCTCTTGGCAGTTGACCCAGGTCTGTTCCCAGCTGAGTGAAAATGGTGATTTTGCACTTGGAGATTAACTCTGGAATGACTGGGACGAAATCAGGCCACACACTGGAGGCACGCAGGAGGGGCCAGCAGCCAAACACCTAGGCACGTAGGTCTCCACAGATAGGCAACTCGCCAAGATGTGCATTTTAGCAACTAGCAATGGATAAAATTCTTTCACTTCTTTTCTGGCAAAAATGTCTCCTTTCCAGAATGGAATGACGACAGTAAATTATAAAAATTGTTTCCATTGTTTACATAGTATATCAGCAATTCTAAAAATTCAAAACATTTAAGTGTATGTACTCAATCTATTCTTTTTTCTTTTTACTCTTGTAGGTTCAATTCAAATTTCCAGTGTTAAATTTCATTTATTGGAAAAGGAGTGTGGCAGTATGCTATTAGTATTAGTATTGTATTAAAATTAGTTTTAGTGTTAGTATTAAGATTTTATTTGCCAGACTTTTCTAGGACTTGCTATATGCCAGGCACTATTCCAATCACTTTGAAAACATCATTTAAAACTCGCTGTGACCCTGTTAGGGAGGCACCGTTGTCACCACTGTCAGTTGAAGAACACAGAGAGGTTAAGCAACTTGCCTGAGATCACATAGCCAGGAAGTGGCAAAAATAGGCTATGAACCCAGATCGGCCAGCTCCGGAGTGCCTAGTCCTCATCGAGAGGGGTCTGTAAAACTTTTTCTAGAGCTTTTGGGGGAAACCACTTTGTCCACCAAGGATAAGGAAATCATTTAATTAAAAGAGGATTTCCAAAAAAATATTTGGTTCGCTGTAGGCAATGGCACCCCACTCCAGTATTTCTGCCTGGAAAATCCCATGGACGGAGGAGCCTGGTGGGCTGCAGTCCATGGGGTCGCGAAGAGTCGGACACGACTGAGCGACTTCACTTTCACTTTTCACTTTCATGCATTGGAGAAGGAAATGGCAACCCACTCCAGTGTTCTTGCCTGGAGAATCCCAGGGACGGGGGAGCCTGGGGGGCTGCCGTCTATGGGGTTGCACAGAGTCGGACACGACTGAAGCGACTTAGCAGCAGCAGCAGCAGCAGCAGCAGAAGCCCCTAACCAACATCGCCCGTGGTGGATTTCATGATTGCGCGCGCCATCTTGTGGTCAAGGAGAATATGGCTTCCAGCTCTGAAAAGCAACCTATTTACACCTTGATCTAAACCTTTCCCTTCCCATGTGGGGCTTCCCTTGTGGCTCAGCTGGTAAAAAAAAAAATCCGCCTGCAATACGGGGGACCTGGGTTTGATCCCTGGGTTGGGAAGATCCCCTGAAGAAAGCAAAGGCTACCCACTCCAGTATTCTGCCCTAGAGAATTCCCTGGACTCTACAGTCCATGGAGTCGCAAAGAGTCCGACACGACTGAGCGACTTTCACTTTCACTAAACCTTTCCTGTTTCTATGAAGCTTGAAGGCACTAGTCGCACACTTCTGTCAATTTGAAGAATTCTCAGCCCCATCAGTGGGCAACCTCTAAGAAGTCAGTCAGGTCTAGAGGATGCTCCTGTAGCGTTTGCTACCAGTAGAGATGCATGTTGTGAATCCAGAGACATGCCAGCAACAGGAAGACCAGAACCAACCACTGAGAACACTGTGTCAGCTGTAATACTCCCGCCCACTTTACAGGCAGTAAAACCGAGATTCCGGGAGGCTAATGGCGTGTCCAAGATGACAAAGCAAATCACAGAGCTGGGATTATGGCTGCCCTCTACCAGACCTCATGCAAACCTCCAGTTTACACCACTGCATGTTGAGTAGGACCTGGGCTTCCTGCTAGACAGCTACTCTGAGACACAGCCCAGACAGCACTTAGCTGAGCGGGGAGGAATCTCAATGGCTCATACATTGTTTTCCTTTGAAATTAGAAATGCTCTGGACTAGCCTGGTGGCGCAGCGGATAGGAATTCACCTGCCAGTTCAGGGGACGGAGTTTGATCCCTGGTCCGAAAAGATCCCACGTGCAGCGGAGCAACTAAGCCCATGCACCACAACTGCTGAGCCCACGTTTCCTGGAGCCCATACTCCACAAGAAAAGCTGCTGCAGTGGGAAACCCATGCAAACAACAAAGAGCAGCCCCGGCTCACTGCAGACTAGAGAAAGCTCTCGCAAAGCAACAAAGACCTAATGCAACCACAAATAAATACATAAAAATTGTATATAAAAAAAGAAATGCTCTGAATCTCCCCAGGTCCTTCAGTGTTCTAAACTTCCCTCATCAGCCACAAGACATGGAATATATGGGTTTTCTTTTCTTTTTTTTTTTTCTCACCAACTCATAGGCAAACAAACTTAAAGGGACTTAGGAGGCAATGTTCTCCAAAATACTGCCATTTTTGAACCGGGACAGTACCCCCACAAGACATCCATCTCAGACAAGTGTAGCTCCACAGGCTAGTGCACCCCGATCCATCCACCTCCATCCGTGATTGTACTCTTGCGGTAATAGCAGTGCCAGTTCCTTCATCTCCAAGGGGCTCAGTTCCACCCGAGACCTGCAGCATCAGCTTCCCTCAGGAGTTTGTCAGAGTGCAGAGTCTCAGGCCCTGCCCAGCCCTCCAAACTGAGCACCCACATTGTAGCAAGATCATGACCTAGAGTGTCGCCCATGGCATAGAGCTATGCAATGCACTGCTGGAGACACTGGCCAAGAGTGATGCATGTGAATCAGGTCAAGAGGTATGTGTGGAGTGTGGGGGGACGTACCCACCTTCTAGACAGCAGGAACACCAGGAGGGCTCTGAGAGGTGGGCGGGGCAGCACAGGGGGAGGACGGGAAGACCACAGGGGGCGAGGAGGAGCTGTTCTGGACTCGATGTGTTTGGGATGTTTGAGGCACCCAGCAGACGCCACTGTTGAGCAGTGAGGTGTGGGACCTCTGAACTGGATGCACAACCTCAAGACTCACCAGGGCCATGGCCATTTGCCAAACGTCCTCTGAATTAAAGAAAAGGGAAGACAGCTAGTCCCCTCAACTCTGCTCCCCCTTATTCCATGGAATAGCGTTTCTCCTTTGCACAACATCTCCCTTGTGGATGCCAAATTTCTGATCTCCCTAGGACTTCCCCAGTGACTCAGCGGTAAAGAATTCTCCTGCAGTGCAGGAGACACAGGAAAGGCAGGTTTGATCCTTGGGTCAGGAAGATCTCCTGGAGGAGGGCATGGAGACCTGCTTCAGTATTCTTGCCAGGAAAATCCCATGGGCAGAGGAGCCTGGCAGGCCATGATCCATGGGGTCACAAAGAGTCAGACGTGACTGAAGCGACCGAGCACAGCGCAGCACAACACAGCTTGGTCACCTGATCCAGCTCCAGCCAATGGAGTGTGGACTTGCGTGTCACGTGCCCAAACAGGAATTGCTTTCTTTCTGCTTCAAGTTTTTTTTTTTTTCCTTCCTGTGGTTGTGGTGCAAGTGGTAAGAGGGCGGCATAGGGGCAATCCTGGGTCCCCACCTGACCATGTAGACCAGACTGGTGTCCTAGAGAGAGACGTAAGCTGTCTTCAGCCACTGTGTTTTAGAAATCTTTTTAAATGTTTAAAATTTTGACCAAACTTCAGACACAGGATAGTTACAAGCATAGTAGAACAAAGTGTTCCTGTGTGTCCTTCAGCCGGCTCCCCCATTTCACTACATTTGTTTTATCCTTTTAACTCTTCCTCAATTATACGTATTTTTCTGAACCACTTGAGAGTAAGCCTCAGGCTCACTGTCTCTTTACCACTATATATGTCAATATTTCCTACAAAGATATTGCCCTGATTTCATAAACCACAGCAAAATAATCAAAATCAGAAAACTGTTACTAACATTGGTAGACTTGAAGCTACTGTCCAATATACAGACCACAGTATGATTCTGCGATTCTGTTGATCGCCTCCACGATGTCCTGCATAACAAAGGAAGCCCAGGATCTCCGCACAGTTGCTTGTCACAGCTCTTCAGTCTCCTTTAATCCGAAATCATTCCTGAGTCTGTTTAGTGCCATGGACTTTTTTTTGACACTGACATCTGAAGAATTCAGCCTCTAAGGTTTATCTGATGCTCCCTCATAATTCACTTCTGCCGGGAGCCAGCATATTGCATATTGAGTGCATATTGCATATTGCATATTGAGTGCAGCACTTTCCACAGCATCATCTTTCAGGATCTGGAATAGCTCAACTGGAATTCTATCACTGCCGGGAGCCAGCGTGAGGAACTCCGCCCATGACAAAGGTCATGAGGAAGGAGGCTCGGCATACGCAAAGGCAGGATAGAGCCTCTGGAGTCCCCCATCTACCCCCAAAACCAGAGTCTGCCTACTTTCTGCTTTGTGCTTTCACCTACACCTCTGACTTTACAGGGGGCTGTCCCCCACTACCTCTCTGAAAAAAGAGTTAGCTTACAGCTCCAGTTAATAATTCCTGGGTGTGACAGTTTTTCAACCTACAAACTCCTTTGGAAATCCTCTAGCCTGCCTGAATAGGTTTTTATGGCCACATGTGATTGTTCAGAGCCTCCCAACTGTGAGAGGCAGGAGATGTTCTAAACTGTCTAAACACAGATTCTTTTGAGTAGTTAAAAGATTGATTAGAAATTGTATTGGTGAAGGGATTTTCACTTGTTGGGCCAATGTTTGCTGCTAAGTTTCCATATCCCTTACCTGCTGTGTCCCTGGCAGTGTATTGATTAATATAATTGGTGTAAGTAGTAGCTTTAATGTTTGTAACCTGGGACCCTTGAATTAATTCTTTTTCTTGTTATAGCCCACCACACCTTTGCTCTGTAGGAATGCAACTTTATCTAATGCTTTTGGAGGGTGGCTCCTGACCAATCACCTTTAGAGAAAACTAAGTTTTCTGAAGAAAGGGTCTTAAAATGTTAACAGGCCTCCGGGCCAGAAGATGATGCAAATCACCTAAGCTTTTGCATATGATAAATTTGCAGGAAGAAAGCCTGGCTTGCTGCATGACTCTACCCCTTCCCCCATTATCCTCTATGCATAACTTAAGGTATAAAAACTACTTTGGAAAATAAAGTGCGGGCCTTGTTCACCGAAACTTGGTCTCCCCATGTCGTTCTTTCTCTTACCTTCTGGCTGAATTATTCAGCCTCTTTTCTCCACTGAATTTCCTCACTGAGCTATCCTTATTCTATTACTCTTTATATCCTTAATTAACGTTTAATTAAGCAATTGTTTCCTGATCTTCGCCTACACCGTCTCTCCTTCGAATTCCCTGGATCAGCCGGGGCTGGACCCCGGCACACTTCAAAGGCTGCAAGTAGTGATGTCATGTCTTCCGCCGGGCAGGTGTCAGCACGTGCTTGCATTGGTCTGTTCCTATTCTTGGCCCCATATTGGTGGTTGTTTGGTCAAGGTGGAGTCGGCCAGGATTCTCCAATGTTAAGTCACTGTTTTACACTTCCCGGTTAATGAGTGCTCTGCAGGGAGATGTTGAGGGTCATTCAGAAGTTTAGATAGCACAGTAACTAGTGCAAATGAGGACGTTCTGCTGACTCAGCAGCAAATCCAAGCTCTTGGACCTGAGGACAGTGGTTAGGGATCATACATTCACATCCCTCCCATGGTGTTTGGATAGATAGGACTAGTTCCTCTGGACCCCTCCTCCCCCCATTAAACTTTATTAATCTATTTGGGGGGAGCACTCCATGAAGGATCTTAGCTCCCCAAATAGGGATTGAACCCTGTCAGCCCCTTGCATTGGAAGCACAGAGTCCCTGGACCACCAGGGAATCCCCCCATTAAACTTTAACATTAAATGTTAATAGCCCAGAATGGAGCCTGGGTGGTGTATTTTCATTTTTCCAGGGAAGTCCGCAGCAGGACAGGCATGGTTTCTGGTCAAAGGGACTGGGACCCGCTCCTTCTCTAGGTTGCTTTCAGCCTCCACAACAGGTGACTCAACCCCGAGGGTCTGAACAGGAGTTCAGCTCCTCCCTTTATCCTGAATCCCTGCAGGGGCTGGCCCCTCTTTTCCAAGATAATCTGTTTAACCTGTACCTACCTTCAGCAGTCCCACCTGAAGACTCCTCCCCATGGGAGAAAAACACACACACGCTGCCCCCAGGAAATGAAAACAAATGAGGAAGAGACCTTCAAAGTTGTCACCGAGGGGGACAAAGAGCAGACGCTGGCCTGGGGCCGGGCTCCAGCTCCTGCTGCTCTGCCACCGTCTCCCCACTCAGTCCAGCAGCCTCTGCTGTCCCCCAACTCTGAGCATATTTTGAGGTCACCTCTGCTCCTCCTAAGGGTTCCCAGATGGCTCAGCAGTAAAGAATCCACCTGCCAATGCAGGAGACACAGGTTCGACCCCTGGGTTGGGAAGATCCCCTGGAGAAGGGAATGGCTACCCACTCCAGTACTCTTGCTTGGGAGAATTCCCATGGACAGAGGAGCCTGGCGGGCTATAATCTATGGGATTGCAAAGAAACAGACACGACTGAGTACGCACACCTACTCCTCCTGAACCTACCCCTCCCCTCTCACACTGCTTGGTGAGACTTGGCACAGTCCAAGTCAGGACGCTCCGCTGCAGGGGAGGGAAGCGTCCTTCCTTCCCTGTTGGTAATGCCTCCATCACAAGGATGATATGGTTGCCCTTTGATCTTCACACAACCTCAGATTACATCCCCACACACTGTCCCCATGAGAAAAGGCACTAGACGAGTGAAAGGAAGTGTCTGCTTCATTTCAGATGGGAAAGGAATTCCCTCTGTACCAAAAAGACAGGGATCTCTGCTTCTCAGACTTGGAGATCATAGGTGATGACATAGACCAGACCCAGGAAAGGGGAATAAAGAAGATACAAGGAGAGATAGGTGAGGAGATGGCCCCTCTGGGCCACAGGAAGGTGAGGGACCTGCCACGCCCAGCCCAGGGCCAGCCTCTCCAAAGCTGCAAGACAGTTTCTAAGTTTGTGAATGGAAAAAGGGAGGAATTCTAAAAGGGGAGAAGAGAGAGAACACATGATATATGATCATAAATGTGACAAAATCCACCCAGCTTATCTCAGAAAATATGCACAGCATTTCCCTGTATCAGTAAAAGGAGCTGATGATTGGGGATGTTCCGCCCTTGAATGAATCAGACTTTGAATCACCTAAGACCAAAAAGGGGGACTAGAATCTGTACAATGGGCCCTATGTTTTTCAGATCCTGCGCAGCTTGTCACACATGTGCTTCCAAAAGGTACCAATTTCTGAACTATATTCAGACCATCCCAAATAAAACCTATCCTCAACGTAGTATAGGTATGGGTCACATTATCTTAGGATTCCTTGAAAAACAAAAGGAATTTTCCACCCAGCACAGTGCGTTTGATAACAGAACCAGATGTGTTTGTTCCCTGGGGGCCTGAGGCCTTGTCATTTCACCAGCAAAGATATCAGTGGGGGCAGGAGAAGTGGCTACATTGACAGCAGGCCCCAGCCAGCCAGCAGGCCCCGGGCCACAGGGAGCCCTCTCCTCCTGCAAAGCCATCCTGCCCAAGTCATTGCTGGAGGGGAAAACCCAGTGGCCTGATCACCCACAGCCACCCCCACACATGCCCTCCAGGGCATGAGACCAGCCTGAGTGACCATGTATACAATCGTGTGTGAGAGAGAGACAGAGACAGAGAGACAAACAGATGGTTGTTGCAACACAAAGCACACCAGCCCAACTATAGACCACCGCCCCCAATCCAGTGCTCTGCCAGGCAGTCTGGAGGACCCTGTCAACTTCAGAAGCACAACCCCATTCGGGGTCCCCGATAACCCAGAAACCCTGGGGGGTACAGAGAATGGCCTGTCCAGGAGGCTGCTGAGAGCAGGACTCTGAGAAAGTCTGACTGTCCGCTGCAGGGCTACTGCCCTCCCGGGCGCTGGGAACCGTGTGGTCCAGGGTGCTGGTCAGCGCCAAGCCCAGAGGCCCGCCCAGCTTTCATGGCGGGAGAACACCAGGCCCCTGAGTCCCACCGCTGACAGGGTTTCCACAAGCAGTGCGCAGGGTCAGGAAGCATTTCCTAAGATCCATATGCCCCGGAGCAGTCCTCACTGGTCTCCACAAAGGCCAGCTGTGCTTTAACCCGGAGGAGGATGGGCAGGCAGGATCATTGGCCATAATCATTAGTGGGCGCGCTCTATACTCAAGGCAGTGGACTGGGGCTGGGGCTGGACAGAGCACAGGCTCTGACCGCCGCAAGTCCACAGTCCAGGGGCCCCTGAAATTTTACCAAGCACCCCCAACCCTGCTGATCACCGCCGCCTCCCTCTTCCTGCAACCCCCACCAGGAGCCCCCCAAAGTCAAGGAGGCAACATGGGAGGAGGTGAGGAAGAACCTGGAAGGTGCCCAGGAACAGCCCATATGTCTCCCCCAAACACAGCCTCACAAAGTCAGATTCATCCTGGCAGATAAAGCACGTCATGAATGGAGGGTGAGGGGCTCTGTCCCACCTTCAGACTACACAGAATCTCAGGAGACAAATAAAGCTCTGGATCCATTTCTCAAACTAATGCCTGATGGACCCCCTACTCCAGGTAGAAGGAATGGTGCAAGAGACGTGTCCCGTATGTAAATAGCTTTGAGGAACGTGGGGTGAAAGGAAGCTTGGTGCCGCCCTGCAGGATTCATCCAAGCTTTTACCCCTTCTTTCCCTCTGAGAAGGCAGCAGAGGCAGACTGTACAGCCATGGCCAAGATTAAGGCAGGAAACCTTCACGGCAAGAAGGAGGAGGAGCTGGAGGAGGAGCTGAAAGTGGAGCTGTCCCAGCGGCATGTGGCTAAAGTGACAGGCAGCATGGCTTCCAAACTCTCCAAGATCCGAGTTGTTCATAAACCCATCACCCATGTACTGACTGTCATTAACCAGACTTGGAAAGAGAACCTCGAGAAATTCTATAAGGGCAAGAAGTACAAGCCCCTGGATCCACGGCCCAAGAAAACATGCCGCTGACTGAACACACATGGAGAGAACCTGAAGACCAAGAAGCAGCAGCAGAAGGAGCCGCTGTACCCTCTCTGGGAGTACCCAGTCAAGGACTGAGCATCCAGGCATCAATAAAACAAATAAATCAGAAGAAAAAAAAAAAAAAAAACTTTTATCCCATCACAGTGTATCTGGGCTTCCCTAGTGGCTCAGCTGGTAAAGAATCTGCGTGCAATGTGGGAGAACTGAGTTTGATCCCTGGGTTGGGAAAATCCCCTGGAGAAGGGAAAGGCTACCCACTCCAGTATTCTGATGTGGAGAATTCCGTGGACTGTATAGTTCATAGGGTCGCAAAGAGTTGGACACAACTGAGCGATTTTCACTTCACATCACTTCAGTGTATCTGGAATGTCTGAGAGATGTGGACCTGCCACAATGCCGCATTTATTTAACCACAAACCCTTTGTCATGGACCATAAAGCCAGGGTTCCATGGGACACGGGGTGGGGTTGCAACACTAATCTGTCTCACAGCCCTGACACCAGGAGGGGTTTGTGCCCAGGTGTCCTCCCCACCCCCATCACCTGGGAACCTGCTTCAAATGCGAATTCTCAGCCCCACCTTGACCTCCTGAATCAGAAACACTGGGCATGGACAGGGTAATCTGTTCAGTTCAATTCAGTTCAGTCACTCAGTCATGTCAGACTCTTTGCTACCCCATGGACTGCAGCACGCCAGGCTTCCCTGTCCATCACCAACTCCCAGACCTTATTCAAACTAATGTCCATGGAGTCAGTGATGCCATCCAACCATCTCATCCTCTTCGTCCCCTTCTCCTGCCTTCAATCTTTCCCACATCAGGGTTTTTTCCAAGGAGTCAGTTCTTCCCATCAGGTGGCCAAAGTATTGGAGTTTCAGCTTCAGCATCAGTCCTTCCAATGAATATTCAGGACTGATTTCCTTTAGGATTGACTGGTTGGATCTCCTTGCAGTCCAAGGGACTCTCAAGAGTCTTCTCCAACACCACAGTTCAAAAGCATCAATTATTCAGTGCTCAGCTTTCTTTATAGTCCAACTCTCACATCCATACACGACCACTGAAAAAAACCATAGCTTTGACTAGATGGACCTTTGTTGGCAAAGTAATGTCTCTGCTTTTTAATACGCTGTCTAGGTTGGTCATAGCTTTTCTTCCAAGGAGTAAGCATCTTTTAATTTCATGGCTGCAGTCACCATCTGTAGTGATTTTGGAGCCCAAAAAAATAAAATCTCTCACTTTTTCCATTGTTTCCCCATCTATTTGCCATGAAGGGATGGGACCCAATACCATGATCTTAGTTTTTAGAATGTTGAGTTTTAAGCCAGCTTTTTCACTCTCCTCTTTCACTTTCATCAAGAGGCTCTTTAGTTCTTCTTCAATTTCTGCCATAAGGGCGGTGTAATCTGCATATCTGAGGTAATTGATATTTCTCCCAGCAATCTTGATTCCAGCTTCTGCTTCTTCCAGCCCAGCTTTCACATGATGTACTCTGCATATAAGTTAAATAAGCAGGGTGACAGTATACAGCCTTGACGTACTCCTTTCCCGATTTGGAACCAACCTGTTGTTCCATGTCCAGTTCTAACTGTTGCTTTTTGACTTGCATACAGATTTCTCAGGAGGCAGGTCAGGTAGTATGGTATTCCCGTCTCTTGGAGAATTTTCCACAGTTTGTTGTGATCCACACAGTCAAAGGCTTTGACACACTCAATAAAGCAGAAGTAGATGTTTTTCTGGAACTCTCTTGCTTTTTTGATGATCCAACAGATGTTGGCAATTTGATATCTGGTTCCTCTGCCTTTTCTAAAACCAGCTTTCTGGAAGTTTGTGGTTCACGTACTGTTGAAGCCTGGCTTGGAGAATTTTGAGCATCACTTTGCTAGTAATGTGTTACTCTAACCTTAACCCCAACAAACCCTCCAAAGGAATCTGATGCAACTCCAGTTCGGGAGGCACTGTAATAAGGGAGATGACCACAGCTGTGACACACTCCCCATGGAAGCTGAAGTCTGGAGGGTGGAGCGGAGTTCTCCAAAAGCAGTGACAAGGAATGAAATGAATTTTAGGGATGTTTCCCTTGGAAAAGGAAATGGCAACTCATTCCACTATTCTTGGCTGAAAAATCCCATGGACAGAGGAGCCTGGCAGGCTACAGTCCATGGGGTTGCAAAGAGTCAGACATGACTGAATGACTGGGCTTTTGAGCTTCCCTCAAGCTGATAGTAGGTGGCAGAGGGGCCATGCAGGCAAGCACAAGGCTGCTCTGCAGGGTGATGGACCGCCCACCCCCTGGCGCTGGGTCCATCTTGGTGGCCACTGCCCTCATGCAGCCAGTAGCCAGCAGGCCCAGGAAAGCCTGGGAGGGACTCTGCACACTGAACACCACGCATGGACGGAGCCTCTCCCTCCCATGGGGTCAGGATCGCAAACCTCAATTCACATGGGCTCAGCTAGCTAGCTTGGAGGCCAGCCTGAACGCCAGCGCCTGTCTGCAGTGTGAGGCTCGTACAGAGAATGTATCTGGATAGAGAGGAGGCAGAGCCGGTCTGGCCTGGCTCGCCGGACACAGATGTCACCACCACCCATCCCCCCTCACCCCACATGCAGCACATGCTCTGGCGGAAATTTTATTGCTGAAAATTAGACCAAACTAAGCAGACGTAACATGGTGACCCCTGGCAGCCTGCTTCTGTGACAGCTGCTCAGGTCACACCCAGGGGACAATCTGAGGCTGAGGCCAGCTGTCCACTCCCCTTCCCACCCCTCCCTGACAGGGCAGGGGCTAGCGGCCTGACCACCCCACAGCTCAACCAACAAAGTCGGGGTCAGGCTGGACATTTTGCAGACTTTATGGATGTTAAAAACAAAGCACCAGACTAGCATCTTCTTGATCATTTCTTAAATCCCAGAAGCTTTCAACAAAGGTTCCCTCTGCCCTGGATCATCTGACTTATTTAGGAATTCTCCCCTTAACACAAGGGGTGTGATCTTTAGACAGTATTTCCCATAATTTGAATCTGAATATAGACATATACAGGTTTCCCAGGTGGCACTGGAGGTAAAGAACCCACCTGCCAATGCAGGAGACATAAGAGCTGCAAGTTTGAGCCCTGGGTCAGGAAGATCCCCTGGAAGAAGGCATGACAACCCACTCCAGTATTTTTGCCTGAAGAATTCCATGCACAGAGGAGACTGGAGGGCTACGGTCCATAGGGTCACAAAGAGTCAGACACGACAGAAGCCACTTGGTATGCATGCATACACACATACAATGTCAGACAGCAGCATTCACTCAAAATTTCAGAAGCACGTTGGCAAGCACCAGTTTATACTCTGATACCCACAGACATATTTGAACTCACCAAGGCTGAGACAGAAATAAAGGTGGGGGAACACCAAGGCCTAGCCACAACCTTCCAGGAGACCTCCACGGCCACCACCTTCAGCTTAGTCCTGGTGGTCCCAAGCCTGGGGTCTAGCCAGCACATGGAGCCTCCTAGGTGGTGACACTGCCACCCAAGCAGGACCCAGGACGTAGTGACCCAACAGCCTAGATCTGGGAAAGGCAGAAAAGATAGGAGATAAATTTAAAATTGTACATTCCAAGTCATTTTTGTGAAAATGGGGCAGCACTCCAGGAAGAGCTGAGCAGATCTTATCTTGAGTTAACCACATTCAGGGCTCCAGCCTCCACCAGTGCTTAGCTCCAGCCCCCGCCCCAGCAGCAAGGTCTCCTTGAAGGGCCAGTTAGGGGCACAGCCTCTGCTCCGCCTGTGAACTGCGGAGCCGAGCGGGTGGGCTGGTGGCAGGGTCTCCGGCCTCCCCTCCTCTGTGGGGAGCACCTGGACCTCGGATTTTGTCCACTGTGAATGGCCTCACAGGGTGTGTGCGACTGGACTAAGTCCTGGAAAGTCACATCGTTGAGAGCGTGAGCATCACATCCTCCTAAAAGGTGTGCAGTTGTTCACCTGAGTCCGACCGGAATATGCTCTCTCTGAGTCAAGGAGGTCCTTCTATGACGTTTCCTTTCCTAATGCCATTCACAGTAGCAGTAATAGAAATAGTAACGTCAGCTGAGCACTTCTGTGTCAGGTGCTGTGCTGACCATTTTACATTCAGACTCTCACTTCATCTTCATAAGAGCCCAAAAAGGTAGCATTCCTAGCGTTACCAAGCCAATCAATGGGGGAAGCTGAGGCTCGTAAATATGTCCAGGGTCCCAGCAAGTAATCAGGACGGAGCCCTGCCTTCTGACCCCAGAGCCCACCTCTCTTCTTCTTTAAAAAAAATAAAATAAAATTGAGATATAATCAATATATGGGCTTCCCAGGTGGTGCTCGCAGTAAAGAAGCCCCCTGCCAATGCAGGAGACATAAGAGACACAGGTTCTATCCCTGGGTCAGGAAGATCCTCTGGAGAAGGGCTTAGCAACCCACTCCATTATTCCTGCCTGGAGAATCTGATGGACAGCGGAACCTCGTGGGCTACAGTCCATGGGGTCACAAAGAGTCAGACACCACTGAAGTGACAGCACAGCACTTAATCAACATATAACATTGTGTAAGTTCGAGGTGCACAAATGGTTTGATGCATTTGTATGTTACAATAAGATTACTATAGCCTCATTGGCCACCTCCATCTAGTCACATAATTATCATCTTCTTTTGTGTGTTGATAACAGTCAGGATCAAGTTTCTTAGCAATTTGGAAGCTTTTTTTTTTTTTTAAGTCCACCCTCTTATTTATCTTGGAGTATTGCCAAAGTCTTAAAGTTGGAAGAACCCTTGTTTGAATGTGTAACTCAGGAGTGAGAGAAGCTGAGTGATCATTTGTTCATTTGTGAGATGCTGGTTGACATGTGTCAGTGAGAGGAAGGGCCATAATGCTGTCACAAGTGGACCTAACACCAAGGGGCCTAGGGACAGGAAGTTCGTTTCTCCCTCCCACAGCAGTTCCCAGAGGAGCAGGCCCATGGGACCAGGTTTGTCCTGGGTCATTTTCCACCATCCCCTGCAGTAGGAGTACCCTGCTGAAACTAGTTAAGACACGTGCACCGCTGAGAGTCTTATTTTACAAAGAAAGCCTTCCCTGAATGAAACGATGTGCTTGGCAATGCACTTGCTCTGCATTCTGGAATTAACTCCGCTCTTCCTGGGTGTAGCAGTTACGGACCAGTCCAAAGAGCATACTTTGTGGGTACCCCACGGCACCCCTGTCCACCTGAGGTGACCATGTTCCTTTGAGCTTACGTATCACTTCTGCTCTGGCATTCTGTAGGTGAAGACTTAGACACACGTCACTCACGTCGCTCACTGCAAGGCCATGAAAGATGCGCTGTGTGCTGAGCCAGAAGAGGTCACCTGGCCCAACAGACCTTTGGGAGGAGGAAAGTCCTGAGCATCCTGTGTCTCTTACCTGTTCCTTTCTGCACTCTGGCATGAGGCTCCCCACTGCAGATGGGCGTCGTGGAGGACGTTTCTGTTCTGCTTTCCTTCTAGTTGCCTAGGGAGATCACACTTCCTGCCACCTTGAAGCTAGGACCCTAATGACAATGACGGGTGTCCTTGGAAGAAGAGGAATGTTGAACACAGATGCACAAAGAAGGCCGAATAAAGACAGGGAAGAGACCAGAGTGACGCAGCTGCAAGCCAAGGGCCACCAAGGGCTGCCAGGATCACCAGAGGCTGAAAGAGATTCTGCACTGAGCCCTGGAGAAGGAGGCAGCCCAGCCGACACCCTGGAGTCAGACTGCGGGCCCTGGAACCAGGAGAGAACAGATTCCTGTTGTTTAAGCCACCCAGTCTGTGGTACTTCATTACAGCAGCCTCCCAGAAAACCAAGACAATCCCTAAAGGACTTTGTGGAAATTTTAGAACATGTCCAAAAATTCTAGACATGACTGCAAACAAAAGATGGAAACCCCATCCCCAAACCCCATTCCCCTCAGCTCAAACATGTGACTTGCATCTGAGGTGCCGGACGGGGTGGAAGTGATGCCACGTGTCTTCTGAGGTCAGGTCATGAGAGGTGACAGCTGGCTCTTCTGCAGGCTGTCCCTGTGGACCCCTGCCACTGTGCTCTGAGGAGGCCCAGGCCACACAAGGAGGCCACAGGTCTTGGCGGATAGCACCAGCAGAAAGAAGTCCCAGCTGAAAGCCAGCATCAGCCTCCAGATGTGGGGATGGGGACACGGAGATGACCAAGCTACAGTGACCACTACCGCCTGAGGAGTCCCGAGAGGACACACCCTCTTGGCCAAGCGGTCCCAAACCTGCAGGGTGCCGAGCCAAGCATAGCTGTTGTTTCACAGGACTCAGCTTTGGGATATTTGTTATGCAGCAGTGAAGAACTGAAGCAGGGGGATTCACCACAGAGAAGAGAGATAGGAAAGACCAGAGAATTAACATCATGACAGGGACACTGGGGAAACTTCAGGTTACATAGGAGAGCTCAGACTGGAGGGGAGAGGAGGCTGCCAGCCAACATTCAATGTGCAGAAACAATCCAAAGACAGACCCCAGTTCTCGGAAACCTTAATAACCTAAGTCTAAGGGCAGGAAATGCACTCCTGGAGGCCCCAGTACCTTGACTCATCTTTCACAAGGAGTCAGCGGTGAGAAAGAGCCTCTGTGGTACACCCACCTCTATCACATCAAGGCCAGGAGATGCACGTTCACCCAGCATGCACTTCTCAGGGCTGCCCGCTGCTTCTTCAGCTACATTTGGAAGTGAGGGAATAAGTGTAAACCATTCATTCCAAAATAGCATCTCCCTTCCCCAAAGGCCTGCATGTTGCGGGTCTAAGCGCCACACTCCACACTTAGGGCAGAACCAGGGTGTCCCTGTACAAAGCACTGCAGGACACGCTGGGTGATCTGCCGTCTTGGTGGCCAGTTCCTCATGGGCTATATCTGCATCAGAGCAGGGTGTCCCACAAGTGTCTGCACCAGCTATGGGTTCCAGGGACCTCTAAGCCTAGAGAGTAACAGGTTTAGATGTCCACACTTACTTACCTGTCTCCCCAAATACTTTATGGCAGCTGGAAAATAAGCACATGATTCTATGCTGCAAGATGTAACAAAAGCACAGTGAGAAACTCAAGGCAAAAGAAAGCAGAGACCGGCAGGTGGTAGTAGAGGCAGCCTGGTGTCAAAGGACAGAAAGAAAACCAGAGAAAGATCCACAGAGCATCTCCTGTTTGCTTAAGTGCCAAAGTGGCATCTCACCAGAGACACAGACAGGCAGAACGAGAGAAAGAGCACAGACGGACTCTTCAAGGAAACCCACCCTAAACCTGGATTAACCCACTTTCCTATGGTCTCAGAAACTCATTCAAGACAAGTCCTACTGAACAAGGACTAGGCCCTGAGACAGGCCAGCTTTAAAGATGGATTTGACTCAACCTGGATTCCGGAGTGTTAGAGAAATCTGAGCAACATGTCTCCACCTTGCTGCACTCTTCTAAGTTAGATGAATTTCTTGTAATTTTTTCCAAAAAATCAGTCAACAAGGAGTCCTGATTTTTCAGGTAGTATAGTATGGAATCCCTAATGCTCAAAGTAAATGTCACATCAAAAAATAATTTAGTGGAGAAGCAAAATGACAGCAGCACCTCTTACCACTCTGCTGGAAGTATCCGCTAAGACACCTTCAGCTCTCAAGTAGCAAGCATCAGGATTAAATGGGCCCAGATCCATCTTAGTGCAGATCAGACGAATCGCGGGACTTCAGGGGATGGCTTTCCTTTCCATTGTTATTGTAATGAGTGTTATTTAAAAATCAGTGCACTCCATTTAAAGAAGCATCTCTGTCCACTCTCACCACTTTTCTTCAACATTGGATACTGTTTGATTTCCCGGGGCTGCTGTAACAAACTACCACAAACTCAGTGCCTTAAAACCATATATATTTTATCAAAAAACAAAACAAAACAATCAAAAAAAAAGTAGAATACCTAAATAGATATTTCTCCAAATAATACATACAGATGGCCCAAAAAAGCACACGAAAAGATGCTCAACATCACATCACTAATTATTATTGTTGTTGTTGTTGTTTAGTTGGTAAGTCATGTCCACCTCTTTTGCAGCCCCATGGAGTGGCCTGCCAGGATGCTCTGTCCATGGGATTTCTCAGGCAAGAATATTGGAGTGGGTTGTCATTTCCTTTTCCAAAGGAATCTTCCTGAACCCGGGGATCAAACCCATGTCTCCTGCATTTTTTACCACTGAACTACCAAAGCAGCCCCTCACTAATTATTAGAGAAATGCAAATCAAAACTACAATGAGGTATCACTTCACACTGGTCAGAATGGCATCACCAAAAGCCTGCAAACAATAAGTGCTTGAGAAGGTGTGGAGAAAAAGGAACCCTCCTACACTGTTGGTGGGAATGTGAATTGGTACAACTACTATGGAGATTAGCATGGAGGTTCCTAAAAAAAAAATTTAAAATAGAGCTACCATATGACCTAGCAACCCCATTCCTAGGCTATATCTAGAGAAAACCATAATTCGAAAGGATATAAGCACTCCTGTGTTCACTGCAGCACGGTTTACAATAGCCAGGACAAGGAAGCAATCTAAATGCCCATGGACAGATGAATGGATAAAGCAGATGTGATACATACATACAGTGGAACATTACTCAGCCATAAAAAGGAATGAATTGATGCCATTTGCAATGACATGGATAGACCTCCATATTGTCATACAGAGTGAAGTCAGAAAGAGAAAGACAAATATCATATAATATCACTTATATGTGGAATCCTGAAAAATTATACAGACAAACTTATTTGCAAAGCAGAAATAGAGTCACGGTATAGAAAACAAATTTACAGTTACCAAGGGGAGAAGATGGAGAAGGCAATGGCACCCCACTCCAGTACTTTTGCCTGGAAAATCCCATGGATGGAGGAGCCTGGTAGGCTGCAGTCCATGGGGTCGCTAGAGTTGGACACGACTGAGTGACTTCACTTTCACTTTTCGCTTTCATGCATTGGAGAAGGAAATGGCAACCCACTCCAGTGTTCTTGCTTGGAGAATCCCAGGGACGGGGAAGCCTGGTGGGCTGCTGTCTATGGGGTCACACAGAGTCGGACACAACTGATGCAACTTAGCAGCAGCAGCAGCAAGGGGAGAAGAAGGTGGGATGAATTGGGAGACTGGGACCGACATATACACACTACTATGTATAAAATATACAACTAAGGAGAATATACTGCGGAGCACAAGGAACTCTACTCAGCGCTCTGTGGGGACCTAAATGGGAAGGAAATCCAAAAATAAGGGATACCTGTATATGTGTAACTGATTCAACTTGCTGTACAGCAGAAAATAATACAACATCGTAAAACAACTATAGTCCAATAAAAATTTTTTAAGAAATTTTAAAAACACACAGATTTATTATCTTAGCATTCTATAGGGTAGGAGTCTGACACAGATCTCACTGGGCTAAAATCAAGGTGTGGAGAGAGCTGGCTTCTGCTGGAGTCTCTTGGGGAGAAGCCATTTTCTTGCTTTTCCAGCTTCTAGAAGCTACCCACATTCCTCAGCTCACAGCCTCTTCCTTTATCTTAAAGACAGCAAGAAGCAACTTTAGTCTCTCTTACATCATCACTCTGACCTCCTACTTGCCAACTTCTTGCCTTTATGGTTACACTGGGTCCACCTGTACAATCCAGAACAATCTTTTGAAGTCACTGGTTAGCAACCTTAATTCCATCCACAGACTTAATTGCCTTTGGCCATGTCAACTAATTTATTCATTCTCAGATATAAGGATTAGAACGTGCACATTCTAACACCGTTATTCTGCCTACCACAGAAGTCCTTGTGAGAAAGTTAAATAAAAGGCATACAGGTTGGAGAGGAAGAAATAAAACCATCTTGATCTACCTCGAAAACTACCTCACAGAGACATGAGACTCTGCAGAGAAATCTAAGGAACCTGCAAAATGCTGTTAAAACTAACAATGAGCATAACAAGATTGTAGAGTCCAAGGTCAATATACAAAAATCCATTGTATTCATATATACCAAGAGTACAATGTAAACTGGAAACTTTTGTATATTACAAATGCAATGAAAAATTGGAACATTAAAATTTTTTAAAAAGTTAAAATTTTAAAACTCATTTATAATGTTATCAAAGAATATGAAATATTTTTGTATGTTTCTAAATAAATTTGAATAAGCTTATTATTACATTAACAGATGCACAAATGATAAAACAAATCTGAGAAAAATTAAACTGTAATAAATGGAGCACATATCACGCTCACGATTTGCTATTGTTGTGCTGTCAATATTCTCCAAACTGATGAATAGACTTGGTGCAATCCCAAACAAAATCTCAGGAGTCTTTTTTTATAGAAATTGAGGAGCTAATTACAAAATGTAATTACAATTACAAAAAACCTAGAAAATACAAAGAACCTAGCATAACCAACCCAATTTTGAAAAAGAACAGGGTTTCTGACTCACACTTCTGATTTTAAGAGGTACTGTGTGTGCTCTGTGCCTAGTCACTCAGTCATTTTCAACTGAAAAGAGTCACTCAGACTCTTTCTGACCCTATGGACTGCAGCCCCTCAGGCTTCTCTGTCCATGGGAATTGTCCAGGCAAGAATACTGGAGTGGGTTGCCATGCCTGCCTCTGGATCTGCACAACCCAGGGATAGAACCCAGGTCTCCTGCTTTGCATGCAGATTTTTTACCATCTGAGCCACCAGGGAATCCCTAAGATGTACTATAAATGAACAATTACCAAGACAGCATGGTATTAGGGTCTAAGCGAAATAGACACATAGACCAATAGAGAAACATAGTTCAGAATTAGACCCACTCATACAGGGCCAGTTAATTTTTGGCAAAGGTGCCAAGGCAATTCAATGGAAAATTATAATCTTTTCAACAAAAGGAGCTAAAACCAATGGCTATCTGCATGAAAAATAGGATAAAACAATTAAATTCAACCTCTACCTCACACTTTTTCCTTTTCAAACTGTTCATGGAGTTGTCACAGCAAGAATACTGGAGTGGTTTGCCATTCCCTCCTCCAGTGGGCCACGTTTTGTCAGAACTCTCCACTATGACCTGTCCATCTTGGGTGGCCCTGCACAGCATGGCTCATAGCTTCCTTGAGTTTCGCAAGCCCCTTCTCCACGACAAGGCTGTGATCTCAAAATCTTCAAGCAAGGCTTCAGCACTACATAAACTGGGAAACTCTAGATGTACAAGCGGGGTTTAGAAAAGGCAGAGGAACCAGAAATCAAATTGCCAACATCCATTGGATCATAGAGAAAGGAGGGAATTCCAGGAAAACATCTACTTCTGCTTCATTGACTATACTAAAGCCTTTTTCTGTGTGGATCACAATAAACAGAAAAATTCTTCAAGAGATGGGAATACCAGACCACCTTACCTGCCTCCTGAGAAACCTATATGCTGGTCAAGAAGCAACAGTTACAACCTTACATGAACAAAGGACTGGTTCAGAATTGGGGAAGGAGTAAGTCAAGGCTGTATACTGTCACCTTGCTTATTTAACTTATATGCTGAGTACATCATGCGAAATGCTAGGGTGGATGAATCACAGGCTGGAATCAAGGTTGCCAGGAGAAATATCAACAACCTCAGATAAACAGATAATACCACTGTAACGGCAGAAACCAAAGAGGAACTAAACAGCCTCTTGATGAGTGTGAAAAAGGAAAGTGAAAAAGCTGGTTTAAAACTCAACATTCAGAAAACTAAGATCATGGCATCCAGTCCCATCACTTCATGGCAAATGGAGGGAAAGTGGAAATAGTGACAGATTTTATTTTCTTGGGCTCCAAAATCACTGCAGACAGTCATGAAATTAAAAGACACTTGCTACTTGGAAGAAAAGTTATGACAAACTTAGCACACTAAAAAGCAAAGACATCACTTTGCTGACAAAGGTCCATATAGTCAAAGCTATGTTTTTTCCAGTAGTCATGTATGAATGTGAGAGTTGGACCAGAAAGAATGCTGAGTATCGAAGAATTGATGCCTTAGAATTGTGGTGCAGGAGAAGACTCTTGAGAGTCCCTTGGACAGCAAGGAGATCAAGCCTGTCAATCCTAAAAGAAATTAACCCTGAATATTCATTGGAAGGACTGCTGCTGAAGCTGAAGCTCTAATACTTTGGCCACCTGATGCAAAGAACTGACTCACTGGAAAAGACCCTGATGCTGGGAAAGACTGAAAGCAGGAGGAGAAGGAGGCAACAGGTGAGATGGTTGGATAGCATCACCAATTCAATGGTCACGAATCTGAGCAAACTCCAGGAGACAGTGAAGGCAGAAAAACCTGGCATGCTGCAGTCCATAGGGTCCCTAAGAGACTTAGCAACTGAACAACAAAAATCTCACACTGTATAAAAAGACTAATTTGAAGTGGCTCATAGATCTAAATGAAAAAGCTAAAACTATGAAATTTTACAAGTAACAGAAGAAAATCTTGGTCTCCTGGGCCTAGGCAAAGACTTCTTAAGTTGGACTCCTGAAGCATGAACCATATATTTTAAAGCTTAGTAAAATAAACTTCATCAAAATTGAGGATATTTGCTCTTCAAAGGACACCATTAAGCCAAATGAAAAGGCAAACCACAGATTGTAAGAAAATATTTGCAAAACATGTAAAAAACTTCTACCCAGAATACATGAAAAGCTGTTGCTGCTGCTGCTGCTTCTTAGTCAACTCAGTAATAAGGAGATAGCCCAACTTTTTTTAAAGGAGCAAACCATTTGGACGGTTCACCAAAATTATCAGATGGCCAAGGAGCACATGAAAAGATGATCAACATCATCATACATTAGGGAAACACAAAGTAAAACCACAATGAAATATAACTAAACATCCAGCAGAATTTTAGAGACTGGCGATGCCAAGTGTTGGTGAAGATGGAGAGATTGGAACTTTTCTGCACTGCTAGTGGGAATATACAATGGTACAGCCACTTTGGAAAAACAGTTTGGAAGCATCATCTTATCAAATTAAACATATATTAACACGAATCCTCTGACTCAGCTGTTCCTTTGTTATGTATTCATTGACACAGGAGAAAATACATGGCAGCAGAAAGACTTGTACATGAAAGTCTATAGCAGTTTTATTCATAATATCCAAAACTAGGAACAACCCAAATGCCCATCAACTGGTGAGTAGATTAAAAAAAATTGTCTTCTATCCATGCAGTGAAATGCCACTCCCCAGTTAAAAGGAACAAATTACAGAATCAGTTGACAACATGGATAAATCCTGAAAGCGTGGTGCTACAGGAAAGAGGCCAGACACAACAGGTCACACACTGAATGCACCATGCCGAGGACATGAAACCACAGAAAAGGCAGCCAATGACGAAAGCAGAGCAGTGGTTTCCAGCAGCTGGTCTGGGAAAAGGCTGACTGCAGAAACTGCACAAAGGAGCTCATCAGGGTGACAAATGCGCCAGATAACTGTGAGGTGATTTCAAGACTGTATGTAGGTGTTAAAACTCTGGGTTATGGACCTAAAATGGTAACCTTTATTCTGTGTCAGTTATACCACCCCCCCATAAAAGTGCCCATATAAAGGGAGAAAAAAGATTAAAAAAAAACATTACTGGACTTCCTTGGTGGCACAGTGGCTAAGAACCTGCCTGCCAATGCAGGGAACATGGGTTTGATCCCTGATCCGGGAAGATCCCACATGCTGCAGAGCAACTACGTCCGTGTGCCAGAACCGCTGAGCCTCGTTCTAGAGCCTTCCAGACGCAACTACTGAATCCATGAGCTGCAGCTACTGAAGGCCACCCACCCTAGAGCCTGTGCTCTGCAGAAAGAGAAGGCACTGCAATGGGAAGCCCTCATACCACAGGTAGAGAAAGCCCACACAAAAGCAATAAACAAACAAACCATATTCTTACTTTAGGGTCACTTTGAAGAAAGCTGAAAGGAGTATACTCATTTGAGGATTATATTAAGTTGAAATGTTTAAACTTTAGCGAAGGAAATGGCGACCCACTCCAGTGTTCTTGCCTGGAGAATCCCAGGGATAGGGGAGCCTGGTGGGCTGCCGTCTATGGAGTCGCACAGCGTCGGACACGACTGAAGTGACTTAACAGCAGTTATTTAATGCTGTGCCACGCCCTGCTCAGAACGCTAGGTCATCAAAAAAAAATTGGGGCACAGCACCATCTAGTGGTCAAATTGTATATTTAAAGTGCTAAAGTCTGTTGAAAGATAACTGACATGAAAAGATCTAGTAAAGTTTCACTTAATGCTCCAAAGTAATTTTATACCATTTAACACCTACTAGTAGCAAAAAGTTGAGAAATCTAAAAATCTAATTTTGAGTGGCAACCAGCTCATTTTAATTAAAAACAAAACAAAGTCTCTTGCTATCACTGTTAACAGTTTTCTGAAATGCAGAAGATTCAAAACCAAGTGAAACAGAAACAAGACATACAATTATTTTAAAAGAGAAAACAAAAATATTACAATTAGAAGATATGGAGTAATGTACTGAAAACTGAGAGTCATCGTAAAATTTTTATAATGCATGCTGCTACTGCTAAGTCACTTCAGTCGTGTCCGACTCTGTGCAACCCCATAGACAGCAGCCCACCAGGCTCCCCTGTCCCTGGGATTCTCCAGGCAAGAACACTGGAGTGGGTTGCCATTTCCTTCTCCAATGCATGAAAGTGAAAAGTGAAAGTGAAGTCGATCAGTCATGTCCGACCCTTAGCATGGACTGCAACCTACCAGGCTCCTCGGTCCATGGGATTTTCCAGGCAAGAGTACTGGAGTGGGGTGCCATTGCCGCATGAAGTCATCAAATTATGAATTTGATGTAAAAATTAATATATTTTCTGTACCACAACAATCACAGAATATAATTTATAATGGAGAAATATTCCATTAATAGTACCAGAAATGCAGCAACAAAAGTACAGAAAACATCTATTGATAATTCTAAGAGCAATGTATAATGCCCAAAGAAGAAAACTGTCAAAATTTACAGAACAGAGTACAAAAAAGTTTACATAGTGAGATATATTATTGCTTGATGGAAAAACTTGATAGAATATATATGTCTCTTTCTCTTTAATTTATCTATTTTATGGAACTAAGTCAAAACCATTATAGCATTGTTCGGGAACTTGTTCATATGCTGCTGCTGCTGCTAAGCCGCTTCAGTCGTGTCCGACTCTGTGCAACCCCATAGACGGCAGCCCACCAGGCTCCCCCGTCCCTGGGATTCTCCAGGCAAGAACACCGGAGTGGGTTGCCATTTCCTTCTCCAATGCATGAAAGTGAAAAGTGAAAGTGAAGTCTCTCAGTCGTGTCCGACTCTTGGCAACCCCATGGACTGCAGCCCACCAGGCTCCTCCATCCATGGGATTCTCCAGGCAAGAGTACTGGAGTGGGGTGCCATTGCCTTCTCCACAATTATTTTTAGCCATGCAATAAAAATATTGCAGATTTTGATAGCATTTTCTAAATGTTTTTCATTTGCATTATCAGCATCCTCCATAATATTTGTCCCCAAGAATATCTGTCACATTTTTTATTGTATGTAATCAATTCACAGTGTTCCTTTATATTTTTGCTTTGATGATTACGTTTCTTTCTTAAACCATGAACTTACCAATGTATTACTGCCAACCCTGATAAAAATGTGTTTGATGATTTCAACTTTTAACAACTTTCAAGTAACATTTGCATCCAACATTCTAACAACAAAGATAAGCCACTCATTTTTCTTGAAATTAACAAGTATTTCATGCCAGATAAAGGTATTATTGGTTTCACTGTAAGGTATTGCAGGTTATCAAACTTTTGTACCTATTACGAATTAATTCCAAAACCTTTCACCAGAAATACGAATCTCTTTTCAATGCATCAGGTGTTCTGTCAGTTGCATTTTTTTTTTCTTAGAAAGAGTCCTTCTAGGACCTCCCTCCTGCTGCTCCCTCAAGGCGCCCATTCTGTAGGCTCAGTCCACAGGACCCTCAGGGCACTTGAGGTAACAGGTCATCATGAGATTCTTTACCTCTCTCTTACTTCCTAGACCTCCTATTGCTCTCTCTCCTTTAAATTTCTTAATTTGGCTTCACCGGGTCTTAGTTGAGGCACAAGGGATCTTTAGTCGTGCCACGATGGAATCTAGTTCCCTGACCAGGGATTGAACCCAGGCCCCTCTGCATTGGGAGCTCAGAGTCTTAACAGCTGGACTGCCAGGGAAGTCCCTCCTCTCTTTCTTGATCTGCTTCTTCATTTTGCTGAAGAATATCCACTAGTAACTTCCTGAGAATGGGTATCTGCAGAGCAGGTTCCTCAGTGATTGGCAGAACTGAAATGCTATTTTTCTAACTTCCTCCTGACTGCTCACCCTTCTGGCTCTACGGTTTCTGTTGGACATCATTTCCCCGAAATCTCAGGATGCCACTCTTTCACTGCCCCCACCACAGGGGAGGGCTCGGGTCCCTTTTCTCTCCCACACTGTCAGATGTTAGGGTCGTTCTTGATCTCAGGTGTTTGTGTTTTGACGTTCCAGACTCTGTGCTTTGGGGAGGCCTTTTTTTCTTCCATTTTGCAGGATGCTCAGAGAGTCTTTTCAAACTGGAAACCCAAATCGTTCTGTTCTAGGAATTTTTAAGTGATTTCTTTGCTACATTCCTGTCTGTCTTCTATCCACTTCCACTGATGGGATTCCTTTGTTCAGATGTCAGATCTCTTAAAGTACTCTTCTGATTTTCTTCATTCTTCTCTCCCATCTTCCTTCTAATTTCCCCTCTAGTCTGTTTTCTTGGAGATATCCCCTCTCCTTCCATCACCTCCACTAAATTCCTCATTTCTATGTCCTCATTTTTTTAGTTTCCGAGACCTGTTTTTATTCTATGAACATTCCTTTTCGGTTTTTACCTACTTCATTTTCTTAGGAGCAATATCTTCCTTTATTTCCTTAAGAATACAAATCATAGTTCTTAGAAAATTTTATTTTTCTGTTGTGTCTTTTTTCCCACTTCTTCCCCCTTACCCACTGCCACTGCCCCGTGCTTTTTCTATTTACTTTGCTTTCTGTTTCTTTTACTGGAAGTTTTCCGTCTTCAAATGTCTGATTCACAGCCATCTCATCTTACAGCAAGGCACAGAAGTGTGTACTGTAAAATCGCGGTGGGGGCAGGGACAGTGACTAGGCGGATAGGCTTCTTGTGTGTGACTTTCAGTCACCCGGGCTCTTCCATCACCTGTTTTCTTGGGCGGGTGGGTTTTTCAGGAGAACATCCTGGGGTGTCCTGCCTGGAGGTCGTACCTCTGGCTGACCACATTCTTGGACTCATATGGAGGAAGCAGGCAAGCTAGGCGGCATTTCAGAATCAACCCCCCTCAGCAAGTCCTGTGTCTGAGCCCAGCCTCCTTCACCTTATCTTCTGCAGGGAGCAAACCTTCAGACATTTCCAGGGCCAGGGAGGGTGGCACAGAGTAGCGTGGCAGAGGGGCTGGGAGGAGGAGCCAGACTAGAGGGTTTAAATGGCTCCCCATGCAAACTTTCTAACCACCCTGCTTCTGGCTGCATCCATCTGAGTCCTAGTCCTTTCTGCATTCTAATCCTTTCTGCATTTCACTATATGAATCAGTCCTGCCTCTTGGCTGGTTCCACATTGCTGAGCGAGAATTCAGCCTTCTCTGCACTTCAGTTACCCTTTGTCTATCTTATCACCAGCATCCAAAGTCCAGGAACTGCCATCTCCCTGCTGGTCTCTGTGTCTCTCTGGGGTATGCCTTCTGTCTAATCCTTTACAGTCTCTAACTTTGGGGAGAAAACAAAGGTAGTCCATCCTCTTGTTTTCGTATTTTGTATAACTTGCAATACCTTGGTCATGAAACAACTTGCTTTTCCTGAAATGAAAACATACAACTTGCTAATTTCAGGAAAAATTTCAGGTGGCTTACTTTTGTTGTTAATGATACAGCTGTTGGATGCAAATGTTACTCAAGGCTTGTGAGGTTAAATGTGGAAAGGGTCAAACACTTACCAGAATAGGCTGTGAGAAAGTTCCTGGTTCAGAGAGATAATTTGCAACCATCAATGAGAAAACATGAAATAACATTATGAACAAGTTACATATAAGAAAGTATGGGGAAAAGCTCATCAAATAATATTCATAAATCATATTAACCTTTAAAAAACCACCATCACAAGGAAAACATGGAGTTCCAGCTAAATTAGAAAATACTGAAATGGTTTGCTTTGACGTCAGTCACAACACTACACTGATTTATCTCTGAAAGATAAAAATTTTTGAAAAGCTATAAATCAACTAATTGGCTTTAAGTTTTCTCAATAAACTTCATGTTTACTGCCACATTCCAAACAGACCTCAGAAAAGATTGAATAACATGCATAGAAAAGGCCCTCCACCAGGATCTGGAGGTCTTTCTGAACAAGCTCTGTTCCATTCAGGATCCCAGAGGTGGCACCAGCTGTACCTCCAAGGACTGCTTTCTTCATCCTTCCAACCCAGGGAGACTGACCTCTCATGTCCCTTTCTTCCCTCTAGATACCCAAGCCCGACTTAAGGGTTGTTCTAGAAACTTCCATCTTTCTCACTGACCATCTATGTTTGGCCACCCACGTGCAGTGTGCGCCACTGCCCACCTCTCTCCTGTCCTCTATCTTAGTCTGCTCAGAGTATTATTAGAGACCAGAATATCACAGACTGTGGCTGAGGCAGAAGGAATGTATTTCTCACAGTCTGGAGGCTGTCAGTTTGGGATCAGGGCACGAGCAGAGTTGGGGTCTGGTGAGAGCTTTCTCCAGGTTGCAGACTCTGACTTATCTCTGTGCCCTCATGTGATGGAAGGGGTGAGGGCTCTCTCTGAGGTCTCTTCTCTTAGGGCACTAATCCCATTCATGAGGACTCCACCCTCAAGACCCAGTTGCCTCCCAAGGGCCCCACTTCCTAACACTGTCACACAGAAAGTTTGGTGTCAACGTATGAATTTGTGGGGACACGAACACTGAGACCAGAGCTCCTTCCCTCTCTGCTGTCCTTCCTCAACTCACAGTGAGTGAGAGTCACTCAGTCGCGTCCGACTCTTTGCAATTCTATGAACTATACAGTCCATGGAATTCTCTGGCCAGAATACTGGAGTGGGTAGCCTTTCCCTTCTCCAGGGGATCTTCCCAACCCAGAGATCGAACCCAGGTCTCCCACATCGCAGGCATACTCTTTACCAGCTGAGCCACAAGGGAAGCCCAAGGATACTGGAGTGGGTAGCCTATCCCTTCTCCAGAGGATCTTCCCAACCCAGGAATTGAACCGGAGTCTCCTGCATGGCAGGCAGATTCTTTACCAACTGAGCTATGAGGGAAGTTCTCACTTCACAGAGATGCATGTAACTCCCCCGGGCACCCTGCCTGTCCCGGCCCACTGCAGCATCCTCTCTGCTGCCTAGTTGCCTCCAGACATGGCAGGTCTGGTCAGGTCTCATTATGGACTGTTCTCTGCTGACTAGGTCAGGCTGGGAGCGGTGTCCCCAGCATTTCCTTCCTTGTGATTGCCGGCTAATGTTTGCCACGGACTCCTCAAAAATCTGTGTGATCAGATAAGGTAACAGGGGAACTTGAAAGACCAGACAGGTCCAGCTTGCCCTCCCTCTCCTCTGCTGCTGCCGACCACCAGACATTTCCCAGCAAACCCATGTGGGAGCCACACAGAGACAGCGACATTGCATCTTCCTCTGTGGGCTCCTTCTCATGGTCTCACTGTGGATCTGCCAGCAAGCCCCTACTTGTCCGCCTGTGCAAACACTGTGTGCTGTGTAAGGTCTTATTTCCTGTCCCATAATTCACATAGTGGATTTGGATTCCTGACTCACTCTTGCCTGCGTGCATGCTCAGTGGTTAAGACATGTCTGACTCTGCAATCCCATGGACTGAGGCCCACCAGGCTTCTCTGTCTGTGGGATTCTCTAGGCAAGAATACTGGAATGGGTAGCCATTCCTTTTTCCAGGGGATCTTCCAAGCCCAGGGATCAAACCCACATCTCCTGTGTCTCCTGCACTGGCAGGAGGACTCTTTACCGCTGAGCCACCAGGGAAGCCCACTGTGTAAGGTCTCATTTCCTGTCCCATAACTCACATAGCAGGATTGCATTCCTGACTCACTCTTGACTAACACAGGTCATTCTCCTAACTATATGATGGCCAGACCAGAATATCTGAGGTTCCCTGAAGCGCTTGTGCTTATCAGTATGCTTTTCTTGCTAACTGGAATTCTCAACCCCACCTCCCATATACCTGGCTAGCTCCTGCTCACCTCCAAAACCTATCTTGAGAGCCAATATCTCCTTGGTATTTCCTCTGGGAGAAAACACTACTGCAAGAAGAGAATATCAGCATGGCCCTTTGGTTGCGAGCAACAAAGATTGAATTTGTTAAACTTAAAAGAAGCCAAAAATATTGGATTTTGGCAGATCATAGTCATGGAAAAGGTGGACAGCAAGGCCTTGAGAAGCATGGGGGTGGTCAGTAGAAGCCACAGAAACCAGCTCTTTGGAACATTCTACAGGACAGCTCAGCTCTTACCCTCCCATCCTGTGTCAGCTCAAAATGCAAACTTCTCAGAAGTCTGAGTGGCTACCTTGGGTCCTGTATTCACCTGGTAATTAGGGAGGTCAGTATGACTGCCCCTGTCCCTGTAGGGGACAGGTGTTTCTCCTGCCCAAGAAAGGGTGACAGGATCATCAAATGTCCACAAATAGGGAGCAGCTTCCTGAATTGGTATTTCAGTTCTGCCTTGTCTCCCTCAAGAGAGCTTTGGTGAGTCCTTTCGCATCTCTGAGTTTCCATTTCCACTTCCACATATGCAATGCCTGCCATGCAGAGTTGATGAAAAAAGCAGAGGGCGGTGTTGTTCTGCTTCTTCTGATGGCCAGAGTGGTGCTCCATAGACCGCAGCACAAGCTTGTCTTCACATCAGCAGAGGGACAACTAACCGAGACAGCACTGCAGAAAACTCGATCAGTAAAAAGAGAATGCGATGATAAAGAACCCACCTGCCATTGCAGGAGATGCAAGAGATACAGGCTAGACCCCTTGTTCAGAAAGATCCTGTGAAGTGGGAAATGGCAACCCATTTCAGTATTCTTGCCTGGGAAATTCCATGGACAGAGGAACCTGGAGGGCTGCAGTCCATGGGGCCACAAAGAGTCGAACACAACTTAGCTACTGTGAACACACAACCAAGAGAAGGTGACCTGAGGCTCATTTCCACATGTAAGAGAAGAGCTGAGAAAACTGATTGAAATGAAAATAATGGTTTTTATGTCAACCACAAATGAATTATAATTTGCTAAGAAATGTTATATGCTGTGAACCAGAGATTTGTTGCTTGTCTCAGAATTATTTAGTAATCTAGTCTCACCACTGCTATGCAGTACCTTCTGTTCCATCTGAGATATTTTCAGCCATGTATAATGGAAACTCTGGTGGCTCAGGGGTAAGAATCTGCTTGCAGTGCAGGAGACATGGGTTCCATGCAGGGAAGACCCCCTGGAGAAGGAAATAACAACCCACTCCAGTATTCTTGCCTAGGAAATCCCATGGGCAGAGAGCCTGGCAGGCTACAGCCTGTGGGGTTGCAAGAGTCAGAGATGACTGAATGACTAAAGAACAATAAGAGAAACCCAGAGCCTAAATGGAAGTAAATGAAGAGCAAGGACACACGTCTTCTCTATAACACAAAAACCCAGGGCAGGGAGGCTTCTGGTCAGTGTGACAGGAGCTCTGCCCCACCTCCCTGGGACATTGTGGCCCTGCCTGTCTCCACCTGTTACCGTCCTTCTCTGAAAGAGCCATTAGATCAAAGGACTCAACTATGTCAAGTAATGATGAACAGCAGAGGTAATACAAGATGGGGTGCATTGGAACTTGCAGCTCAGAGAGGATGTGGGGGTAGGTAATGAGGTTCAGCAGCTCAAGGGCATTATTGGGGTGAATAAAGGCTTTCTGAATTAGAGAAGCCAGGAAACATTGAATCCTGGGACTAGCCCTCAGCAAAACACCAGAAGAGATACACTTTCAGGGATGGGCCTACGCTGACCAAGGCTGCATGCTTCAGATACTGATGCAAAGTGGCAAGGGTGACAGCCCAGGTCCTGACTTTGGGCAGGTCACTCAGTGTATGACCGGTAGCCTGGATGGTACAAGTAGTGAGCTGATCTAGGGTCTATGTCTCATGATGGAAAAGCTGTCCCTTTCCCAGTCCTCACACAGTGAGACAATGCCTCAAGAATGGCCCATTCAGGGCTCACATTGTACACAAGTGTGTGTGTGTGTGTGTGTGCACGTGCATGCACACACTAGCACACACACTTAAGCAGATGGGTGTATAAAAGAAAGAGAGTGAGTGAGCACAGGTGTGTTGAGTTTGCGTGGTTGGGAGACATGTTCCTGCCATCCCATCTCTTGTTTTCAAAGCTGGCTCCTAACTTTGCTGTCCGCAGCGAGACATACATTAAATCAAGGCTGAACAGTATCAGAAGAAAACAAGTCAGACCGCAAATACATATCCTGTATTAAATTATTAATAAAAGTATTCACTTTGGAGAAATAAGAATCCAGTTACACACATTAAAAGAAAGATAAGCAGGCCCGTGAATAACAAAACAGAAGGCAATAAATGATATGACTTGATTGGAGAGGTAGCAAGATTTCTGATTGTTCACATTTATAATTAATATTTTAATTCTTCTCTTAAATTTATTTTCTACATTATTTATTTTTGGCTTCACGGGGTCTTTGTTGCTGTGCAGGGGCTTTCTCTGGTTGTCACTGAGTGGGGGCTACGCTCTAGTTGCAGTGCATGGGCTTCTCACAGGGGTGGCTTCCCTTGTCGAGGAGCCTGGGCTTTACAGCAATGCGGGCTTGGGTAGTGGTGGTGTGTGGGCTTAGTTGCCCAGAGGCATGTGGAATCATCCTGGCGAGGGGTTAAACCTATGTCCCTTGCATGGGCAGGCAGATTCTTATCCACAGGACCACCAAGCGAGTCCTTTTCTTAAACTTAAGTGAGAGTACATAGCCTAAATAAGCAACTAGATTGGAAAGAAATTGTCCTAGAAGAGGCTGTGAAAAATATGAGAGTTCATCTGAAATTTAAATATTGAGTACCTCCCACAATGTGATGAATCCTTAGGCTGGTCACCTTTCAAGAAAACAAAATAGCATTTAGTGAAGTGGAAAAGACAGTTGATTAAATTGACCACTGTGACCTTAAGGAGTTATGTAACTGTGACTCACAAGTCACACTCAGTCTTTTTAAAGCCTGCATCTGGCCCTCCAAGCCCTTTACAAATCATTCACTAATTCTCCAAAGAATCCTTCAGTGTTGAGAGAGATACAAGAGTGGTTGTCTGTCTACATTTGAGACTGATGAACCAAAGGACCTTGGGGATGCCTGTTTCTTCAGAATTCCACCACAAAGGAAGGAGAACCCAGGAACGAGAGTGCTCAGCAAGCCAACTAGAAGAGTTAAGTAGGTCGACTTCCTCCGACCATGGCGTGGTGGACAGCACAGGAACCAAGGCAGAAAACCCAACTCTGGACCTGGCCATTGCAGACCAGCTGGAGATGGACCCCAAACCTTGAGTCCAAGAAGCTGTGTGTCCCTTTCTAGGCAGTCCTGCCTGGAAAGTCCCATCCTGATCAGGATGCCATAGATGTTCCCTGAATGATGGAGCCTGGTGTTAAGTAATAGAGCTCTCTGTACACTGATTGTTTGGGTTTTGTTTGCTCAATGTTGTTTCCCATTTAATTATATTCCTTTCCAAAATGACAATGTGTTATCTGTGCCAATTTTGGTATAGTATTTGTAAAAGGTTATGATAAACACAATCACACATACAAAACTCAACAACAAATGTTTCAAACTCATTTTGAGCTGTGAAGACTGTGGTCAGTGTGAATGTATCCAAGAGGAATAACTGCCTCCAAATGACACAGTTGGCACAATGTTTGTTTATAATCATTTTCCTGAGTTCTAAATATTGTAAGAGATAGCTGCTGCTGCTGCTGCTAAGTCCCTACAGTAGTGTCCGACTCTGTCTGACCCCATAGACTGCTGCCCACCAGGCTTCCCCATCCCTGGGATTCTCCACCTACGTACCCTTAAAATTAAGCTTTTCAAAGGAAAATTTAAACTGTTCACATTCCCATCTTGACATCAATGGTGTTTTCCTTAGGTTTTGTGCATCCATTTTTCAAGCTTGTAATTACAGTGTGCTTATCATTCCACTGGAACTATGAGGGCATTTTGCCATGTTTGCACAGCCTTTGAAACCACCCTCTTTACCGTTCTCCAGTACACTTGGGCTGCTGCCCCTGTTGTTGACCTTGCCAGCCAATTTAAATTGTTCCCTTGTCATAAAGAATGTCACAAAGACCGTCTTCCTGCACTTATTTTCTTCTTTCAGTTATTTCCTTGGGATAACTTCCCAGGCACCACATTACTGGGTCAAGCACTGTGAACAATTTCCATGGTTCTAGATAACATGGTTTTGAGCTGCCCTGCCAACCATGACCTGGCCAAGCGTGAGAATGAGAAGTTGGAGGAGAGTCAAGTGCCCACAATAGAGAAGCAGCCAGATGAAACCTAGCAGAGCCACACCCAGACCCCGATGAAACTCCTGAAAGAACACTGGAGCAGATGCTCGTAATATGTGCAAATGTGCCCACTAGAGGTCAAGGTTCTTGGGTTTTTCCTGCTACTCTGGGTCTTTATTGCATTGCACTGTGCTGTGCTGTGCTTAGTTGCTCATGCATGTCTGACTCTTTGCGACCCCATGGACTCTTACCCATCAGGCTCTTCTGTCCGTGGAATTTTCCAGGCAAGAATACTGGAGTGGGTTGCTATGCCCTCCTCCATGGGATCTTCCCAACCCAGGGATGGAACCCAGGTCTACTGTATTGCAGGCAGATTCTTTACCATCTGAGCCATCAAGAAACCTCATTGCAGTGCCCGACTGAGTGACTGAACTGAACTGAAGCTTTCTCTAGTCACAGCTGGTGGGCTTATTTGCCCTGTGGTATGTGGGATCTTATCTCCCCCACCAGGGATCAAACCCACATCTCCTGCTTCAGAAGGTGGATTCTTAAACACTGAACCACCAGGAAAGTCCCTCCTTGGTTTTTGTTTTTTTTAAGATCATAAAGTAGGACTCCTACACCTGATTACAACCGAGTGAGCTAGGATGATGATGCGTAGGCCCATGGCCAACACTGAATAGGAATCTATGGGATGGAAAGAAAGTGTGCATTTTACAGAGCTTTTTCTTAAAGTTCATGCTGCATTTCCACATGGACACATCTGAGCCTTCTTTTAATTGTCCTACAAATTTCAGCAGCCCAAGTCTTTTCTTGAAGCCCCACAGCTACACGCCTACAAAGGGACAAGAATCTCCCCTATTTGTCCTCCTTGAAGCCAGCAGCCTACAAGGAATCATTTAACCAATGGGTCATGTCTCTATGCTGCTGCTGCTGCTGCCCCTAAGTCGCTTCAGTCGTGTCTGACTCTGTGCGACCCCATAGACGGCAACCCATTAGGCTCCTCTGTCCCTGGGATTCTCCAGGCAAGAATACTGGAGTAGGTTGCCATTTCCTTCTCCAATGCGTGAAAGTGAAGTCGCTCAGTCGTGTCTGACTCTTAGCGACCCCGTGGACTGCAGCCTACCAGGCTCCTCCGTCCATGGGATTTTCCAGGCAAGAGTACTGGAGTGGGGTGCCATTGCCTTCTTATATCTCTATGCTAATTCCCCCAAATTCCTTAATCTATCCCTTTCTCTCTGATTGCACTGCACACCCCAGGTCAAGAAACCACTGTTTCTCTCCCGGATGACTGTGGCAACCTCTCTACTGGTCCTTACATGGTCACACTGAAGCCAGAGTGACAAGTAACAACAGACCCGGATCTGATGGTGTCATCTGCCCACTCTAAATTCTACATGGCATGCCATTGCAAAAAGCCACACTGTCCAATTTGGCAGGCAAAGTCATCTGTGCTATTTAAATTGTATTTAATTGGCGTTAAAAACTCAACTCTTCAGTGCTCCTAGCCACATTTCAAGGGCTCAGTAATTACATGTGACTGATATGTTGGACATCATAGATTTAGAATTTCTCTCTCATTATAGAAAGTCCTGCTGGGCAGTGCTGCTTTCAACGATAAAGCAAAACCTTTAACTGACCCTTGTCGGGAGCCACATTAGGCATTACTGACAAAATGGAGGCATGGTCCCCAGGCCCCTCTCTTTCCGTAGGCATGGATCCTGGGATGAAGGAGTTAGGCCTTGTATTTCTGACTTGTCTTTTCCTCTCCTCGGCTGAGTTGACTGAAAAGGAATATTAAGGTGCTTATTGGTCTTGAGAGGAGCATGAAAAGACACAAAGCCTTCTGCAGCATTGCTCAGAAAATAATTCATAAAGTTAATCACTGACATTTGTTCAAGTACTTTTACAAAAGAGTGTTCCAGGATGAGCACATAGGCTGTAGCTTGAGGCCATGAGAGGGACTGATATCTGAAGCCTATTTGTGAGAAGAAAGTTTATGGCAAAGGAGTTTACTGAATTTAGGGCTTAGAAATAATTAAAATAGTTAGAAGTTAAAGATTTAAGGAATGTTGTAAAGTTAGCATATTTTACTATAGCTTATAGATGTTACGGAGAAGGCAATGGCAACCCGCTCCAGTACTCTTGCCTGGAAAATTCCATGGACGGAGGAGCCTGGTAGGCTGCAGTCCCTGGGGTCGATAAGAGTCGGGCACGACTGAGCGACTTCACTTTCACTTTTCACTTTCATGCATTGGAGAAGGAAATGGCAACCCACTCCAGTATTCTTGCCTGGAGAATCCCAGGGACAGAGGAGCCTGGTGGGCTGCCATCTATGGGGTCGCACAGAGTCGGATACGACTGAAGCAACTTAGTAGTAGTAGTATAGAAGTTAAGAATTTTTTAGAGACACTATACCTAGAAACCTTTTTAAGAGAGAATGAGCTCAGGATGTTAGGGGCAAACAGGATTTGGGAAGATAAGTAGTAAACTGAGGAATGTAGCATGAGTTACAATATAATCACAAGTTAACTATAGGACACATTAGAGGAGGTAGATAATAGATGGTAAGGCTGATTCCAAGAGAATCACTGAAGCAGGAACTCTGTTTGAAGAGCAACAATGATTTATGGAGATAATAAATCTGGGAGAGGGGGAACTGAAAATGTCAAACCTCTGGCCTAATGTTTTTGGAAAAGTATAAAAGAGAATCTTAAACTTGGAATAAACAGGCAGTTCATAGAAAAATGAGAGGCTGTCTCATTGGCCGACACCATCCATCTCTTCAGGTTGAATCCCTGGTTGCTGGAGTTGGACTCCAGCAGACCCTTGAGACCCCACCAGCCTCTCCAGTCTCACCTCCCTCTATATTTCCCAGTACTCATCCAAGGACAGGGGAGGAGCCCAGGAAAACAAGCTTAAATCAAGAAAGTGTCTTGTGCACAGGGTCTGCAGGGTATGGTCCAACTCTTTTACCCAAAGCTTGCACAGTGAATGAAATCTGACTGTGAATACCAGAGGCCAGAGCCGAGGGCTGGCCATGGTCACGAGCCTACATGCTTGCTTAGTCATTTCAGTCGAGTCTGACTCTGCGTGACCCTATGGACTGTAGCGCCCCAGGTTCCTCTGTCCATGGCATTCTCCTGGAAAGAAACAGGAGTGGGTTGCCATGCCTTCCTCCAGGGGATCTTCCTGACCCAGAGTTCAAACCTAAATCTGTCTCCTGAATTGGCAGGTGGTTTCTTCACCACTGGCGCCACCTGGGAAGCCCAGCCATGGTCACAGGTGGGCTTTCGTAGGTGTTGTATTCAATGGAAATATGAAACAATACACTTCTCTCTGCAAAGGTTCTGGGAGTATCTTATACAGTAAATGTTACCCATCCTCTGCTTGAGCAATTCCACTCCTATCTACTTGCCCAGGAAAAATGAAAGCATACACACACACAGAGAGAGAAAGGGAAATACACAGTTCATAGCAGCTTTATTCACGGTAGCCTAAAACTGCAAATGATCCAGGTGTCCCTCAGCAGGTAAATGACAAAGTAATTGCAGCAAATCCCCAAAATGTAATCCTACTCAGTAACACAAAGGAACAAACCTGAATGAACTGCAAAACCACTATATTAGGTGAAAGAATTCTTCACAGAAGAGCATATAGTATATGGTTCTATTTTATGAAACTCTAGAACAGGCAAAATTAATTTGCAATGAAAAAAAATTGTAACAGCAGTTCCTTCTGAGAGGTTGGGGAAGGGGGATTAACTGGGAAGGGGCATGAGGGAACCCTGGGTGGTGGGGAGGGTGGGGGGGTGTTATTCTGTATCATGAAAGGGGGTTGGGTTACACTGGAGAATGCATTTGTCAAATCTACCAGGGTACACCTGAGTTTATATTTCTGGATATAAATTTAACTTTTCCATCTAAATCTACCCATCTATTTACAGATATAAATACTCATGATATATGTGTATGTCTGTGTTCTCAGACATAAATGGGGCTTCCCAGGTGCTGTTAGTGGTAAAGAAACTGCCTGCCAATACAGGAGACGTAAGAGATGGGGGTTTCCTCCCTGGGTTGGGAAGATCCCCTGGAGAAGGGCATGGCAACCCACTCCAGTATTCTTGGTGGAGAATCCCATGGACAGAGGAAGGAGCCCAGCGGGCTACAGTCCATGGAGTCGCAAAGAGTCAGACACAACTAAGCAACTAACACACACACACACACACACGCACAAATCTCTAGAAAGGGCTCTCATCTTAAACCTATAACATCAAACTTAGTGGAAGCTGGTTGCCTGTTCCTGCAAGGAGGGGGTCTGGGGGGCAGCTCCTGAAACTGGCCTTCATCCATGGTGAACTTTCAGCTCCTCACTCAACCTAAACCCATCTACAGGAGTAAAATGGTAGGAAAGTCTTTACAGAAGACTATTTCATCAGGGATGAGAGATCAGGCCCAACTCCAAACACAGCAGAGATACCTGGGGGTTATAGCCAATGAGCAGAGAGAAGAGTCAGTGTATGGAGAATTAAGAAAAGACATCCAAGGTAGATGATTCTGGCTGAACCAACTTAGGATTCTTGCTGAAGACAAGTTGAGGTGATCCGACCTCAAGGGTGGGGAATTAGGACTTTGATCAGCTATCCAGGGTGATCAGATATCAGGGGTGGGGGACCCTACCCAAACTTACTTAGCAGGATTCTTGATAAAACTAGGCTAGAAAGGCCAAGGACAGACAGGGCAAGGCCAAGGCTGAGAGAGGACCCAGCAGAGCCTGTCTAAAGTTTGCTCAAGGAGACAGTCTGCTACAGATCAGTTAGAGGTTCCCTGGAGGTTCTGAGAGTCACTGAGTGAGAAGATCGGGGCTGCGGGAGGTGGCAGGTTCCCAGCACCCCAGCCAGGAGGACCAGTGTGCCTTTTGCCATCCTGTCCAGATCCCATGGTCCCCGGTGTTCACTGACCTGAGAAGCAGTCTGATGTTCTGCCCTGGCTCTGAAAGTCAGACCCAAAATTCAGGACATTTCAGCAAGAAGTTGCTTCTCGAACCTCCTTCAGCATCAGATGCAGTATACGGGTGTCTGTTTGGCAAACTGAGTTTCATTCATTGTGTTGTAGGGGAGAATTGGTGTCCCAAGGCAGGTGGACTCCTTCACGCAGAATTCAGGGAAATTTGGGTGGACCGACTTGCTCTCTTTTCTCCACGCTCCTCCCATAGACACAGCAACCCTCCCACGAGAAACGCCGCAAGTCTCGGTTCCTCAAGAAGAAAAACCCTGGTCTCTATTATACCTTCCCAGGACATTTAAAACAGCAACTCCCTGTGCCTGCACCTCTTCTGTCAGTATTTTTCTCCTTGACCCTCGTCACCTTCCATCACTTTCCATAACTCACTCCTTTATCATGTGTACTGTCCCTGTGCCCGTGAGAAGGAGCGCCCCGCAGGGCAGCCATCTGCCTGGCAGACTCGGGGCCGTGTCCCAGGGTTCAGAAGACCGTCTGGCACAGGACGTGCCCAGTAAATATGTGTCACATGGGTGACTGCCCAAGGCCAGCTGTCACACCTGCAAGGTTTTCTCTAAACTATTTGGCCTTCCTTGTGTTCCGTTTCTGCCCTGAGTCAGCCTAACTTACACAGAAATGTGTTTAGACACAGCTTCCATCCCTCTGCTTGTATACAGGTCACTTTGCCTGTGACTTGAGCTCCTTCAGGACAGAAGGTTCTGTTGCCAGAGTCTGCACAAAATAGCCACAGTTCAGGGTGTCACATATTCCCCGAGTCTAGATTTCCCCATCTGGAGACCAAAGCGGCGACACCAGAAAACCCCCGACACCTGGACCCCCACTGGGAGGCTTTGATTCTGGAGAAAAGATTCCATAGAGCAAATGCCATGGGACACCTGGACCTTTCAAGCTGTGAAAAGTTCTAGAATGATCTGTGCAGGAAACGAGCGGAACAGGCTGGCGGGTGTGGGGCACAGGCAAGGAAGCCAGTTAAGACAGTAACTGCAGAGGACCTGGCTCCTCAGAAACAGTGGGGACGGTGAGAGCGCCTGATTCTCTGTCCAGGTTACCTGGCACTAGGAAGGGCCCACCTGCCCCTTCAGGTCTGGTATCTCCTCTGCAAGGCAGAGGACTCATAGGGGTTGGCCATTGGTCACACTATCTGGGAAACTAATCAGAACTAATAACTCCAACACCAGAGTGTTCAAGTGCGCTGAACTGGGTCACAGGGATTTCACTTATGGCGCAGTGGCTAAGGCTCTGCTCCCAATGCAGGGGGCCCAGGTTCGATCCCTGGTGGGGAAACTAGATCCCACATGCTGCAACTAAGACTGGTGTGGCCAAATAAATAAATGTGGGGCTTCCCTGGTGATTCAGATGGTAAAGAATCTGCCTGCAATGCAGGAAACTCGGGTTCGATCCCTGGGTGGGGAATATCCCCTGGAGAAGGGAATGGCTACCCACTCCAGTATTCTTGCCTAGAGAATTCCATGGACAGACCATAGGGTTGCAAGCAATCGGACATGACTGATCAACTGACACATTTGCTTTCACTTTCCAGAGTGTTCAAGTTCAACCCCACAAACATCCCTCTTCAATTGTGTCCTGCTTTAAAATACCCTGTATCGTTTTAGAAACATCATTTATGACTATAATTTTAAAGTGTTGCTTATAAAATTCCCTGGCATTTGGGAACATGTCATAAGGCCAGGCCAGAGACACTGGGTCCTCCCCTGAAGTTAGATATGTAATATCACCTAGGTCCTGTTTGTAAATGTCAGGAGCAGTCTGTGACTCCATTCTCCTGCGGCTACTGCAACCCTGAGTGTAGCCAGAATTTTGTCCTCTCTGGAGAACAAAAGGCTGGGTTAGAGCTGGGGTGATGCACAGTGACCTCAACTAGTGGCTGAGCTGGACTGAAACACAAGCCTTTTCAGGGTCAGAACACTGGCATCAGGCTAGCCACCCTTTCCTGGGTCCAGATGACACCCCTGCCTCTACCTGCTTCTCTGCTCACCAACAGGTGGGCTTAAAGTCACTGACCTTCCTTGGGGCTGGGGTGCAGGCTCTGAGCCTGTGACTGCCCTCATCATGGTCCTATATGCAAATCTACCCATCCATCCTTCTAGAACCACCTTCTCCAGAAAGCAGACCTAGTTCATCTCTTGTGTGGCTGGTCCACACAGTCATACGAGCTCCCTCTGAGTAGTGCCCATTCCGCAGGTTGCTTGTTTCCTTGGTTCTTTTATTTTTAAAAGCTAACATTAACTGACTGCTTCTTATGTCCCAGACTCTAAATACATCAAGCGCGTTTTCTCATTTAATCTTCTCATATCCATGACACAGGCATTAGGATCCTTATCTTACAATGGGGAAACTGAGACCTGGAGAGGAGAGAGAGATGCCCATATCCTCTCCCTGTTTACTCAAGATTCAAACTCAAATCAAGAAAGAAGGAGGAGAAGGAACCTCAAGAAGGGGGCTGCCCTGTAACTGGGGAGGGGGCTCTGGGCCAGTGGTCAGCACACAAGGAGATGTAAGAGTCTATACAGCCAAACAAAACACAGCCTTAAGAAATTTAAGTGAGGCTTAAATGAATGGAGGGATATATAATACCATGTTTAAGGACTTGTACTTTCAATATCGTAAAAATGTCAATTCTTTAAAAATTTATCTAATTCAATGTGATTCCAATCTAATTTCCAACATTTGTGTATGTGTGAAACTTTTGCTGATTCTAAAATTTGTGGCAATGGAGGAGCCATGAAACTTGGAGGTGGAAGGACTTGTTCTACTGGACCTTGTTCTACCAAGATTTATTATAAAGGCTTGGGAATTAAGCCAGTGTGACATTAGCACAAGGATTAAAAGAAAACAGGCCAACAGAACAGACTAGAAAGCTCAAAACGACATCATGCAAATATGACCCTTGATTTTCAAGGACAATGGTGCTGTGGCTTGGTGGAATCTTTCCAATGAGTCACGTCAAGGCGCTGGAATCAACTGTGAGCTGTGGGCTCTGCCTCACACTGCTCCGGGGCTGCTGAGAAGCTCTGTGTAAAAAGCCAAACAATCGTTAAGAAGTAATACAGATTGCCTTCAAGACCACTGGTCCGCAAAGGGGCTTCTTAAACTGGACATAAAAAAGCACTGGCCATCAAAGAAAATGCTGAACAACTTTGATTGCATTGAAACTTAGCACTTTTGCTCATCAAAAGAGACCATTAAGAAAGCAAAAACAGGCAAGACTAAATGACAGTGTTTGGAGATGGCACTGAGAGGGTAAGGTAAGGAAGGAAGTAATTATCATGAACACCTGAATAGCCTGAAGGGTGAATAAGGAGATGGTGATCGGAGGGGGCCCTCAGAGGTGAGCTGTGTGCAGTGTCTTGAACTGAGTGATGTTACATGGGATTTAGTTTTTAATAATTAACGACTGCAGGAATTCTCTGGTGGGCCAATGGTTTGGATCCTGTGCTTTCACTGCCACGTGCCCAGGTTCGATCTCTGGTCAGAGAACTAAGATCCTAGATGCTGCACAGCATGGCCAAAATTAAATAATTAATTAAAATGATAATAATTAATGACCACATGGCTCATAAATTTTCTGAACTTTTCTGAATGGGTATAATTCCACAATAGAAAGAAAAATACATATATAATACCTTGCTATTTTTAAAATTCCACTAGGATAGATGGTTTATTTTTTGAAATACATGGTAATGGTATGTGTGTGTGTTAGTTGCTCAGCCATGTCTGACTCTTTGTGACCCAATGAACTATATCCTGCCAGACTCTTCTGTCCATGGAATTCTCCAGCCAAGAATACTAGAGTGGGTTGCCATTCCCTTCTCCAGGGATCTTCCCAACCCAGGGATTGAACCCGTGTCTCCTGCATTGCAGGCAGATTCTACCATCTGAGCCACTGGGGATGCTCCTTTTAAAATATACTATGTGAGCCATATTTTAAAAAGTTGGGGAAAGGGACTTCCCTGATGGCTCAGTGGTAAAGAATCTGCCTCCCAATGCAGGAGACGTAAGTTCGATCCCTGGTCCAGGAGGATCCCACCTGCCACAGAGCGGCTAAGCCTGTGTGTCACAACTACTGAGCCAGAGCTCTAGAGCCCACACACTGCAGCTGCTGAAGCCTGTGTGTCCTGGAGCCCAGGCACCACAAGAAGAGAAGCCACAGCAATGAGAAGCCCGCGCACCGCAGCTAGTAAAACGTTCTTGCAGCAATGAAGACTCAGCACAGCCAATAAATAAATGCAAGTTTAAAAAGGAGGAAAAGTGCTTCATAGTCTATGAGATTCTTCCCCAAAGCATTCCAAGTTCCCTGCAGGAAGCTCTGGAAAGAAGGTGCTGCCATAGGCACAGTCCTCAAAGAAACGCTGAGCACAGAGCAATTCGGATGGAGCTCCGGTGGTGAAACACCTCTTGCCCCACTTAGGTCCATCTGCCTGGTCTCCACAATGACTTTGCAGAAATGGAGACCAGCTGCTGAAGGTAATCGCACCCGTTCACAACTGCTCCACCCAGCACTCTGCAAAGACTGCAGCAAGATATCTAAGGGTCCTGGAGACTCCTCTCAGTGAGAAATGGTGACTGAGGGACAGTCATCTGTACAGGGGATTCTCCACCCTCGTACCTAATTCTTCCAGTCAGGTGACACAGTCTGGGGAGGAGCGACAACAAAAAACAAAAAGTTCCATTCCACTCTGGAGGAACTTGGTGTTTTCAAGGACACCATGACCAAGTACAGGCAAGGCACGCTCTGCGGATGCAAAGAGCTGGCTGCAGTTGAGTGCGCCCAGGTCAGCAGGCAGGCAGGGCGCTCCAGATCGCTGCATGGACACAGGCCTTCTGGGTCCTGTTTGAACAGCCTAGACGTTCTTGGAGACAGAGCCAAAGCTGAGGTAAAGGTTATAGAGTGAAGTACTCAGTGAAGGACCCCAAGCCCTCCCCACCCCAAATGAGTAACAAGGAAAAAATCCTTGCTCAGGCCCCAGTGTCCAAAAGAACTTTAAGACTAAGGGGATCTCAAGGACATGGAAACTTGCATGATGTTTTCACCATCTCCAAAGCCCAAAGAGGTAAGCTCAAAGATCAAAATCAAATTTACTTGGCTCTGAATTCAAAATTTGTTTAGGAGTTAAGAAATAAATATGAGATGAGAAATAAATATTTTTTAATATTTTAGGGGAGGTAAACTTTCATGGGAGTTACTATGACCTGAGATAAAAATGTATTACGTAGAGAAGAGCCAGATTGTATTCCCCTCCTGTGGAAGGAATTGAAAACATGGTTATTCTTAAAGCGTAACTTGAAAAAGACTGGCAACTGTATCAGTTTAAAATATAAAAATGAAACAGATGTAAATGTTTTTAAACAGGAAGTTTTAATGCAGGAAGACATTTCCTTCCTCTTTTAAAGCAGGAAGATGCAGGGACCTCAAAGCTGGTGCTCTATGACACCCTAGAAGGTTGGGATGGGGTGGGAGGTGGGAGGGAGGTTCAAGAGGAAGGGGACATACATATGCCTGTGGTTGATTCATGCTGATGTATGGCGGCAACCATCACAATATTATAAAGTAATTATCCTCCAATTAAAAATAAAATAAACTAATTTTTTAAAAGACATGCAGGAACAAGTGTTGGTGAGAATATAGAGACCCTAGGACCCTCGTGGACCAGTGACAGGAAGGTGAAATGGTACCAACACTTTGGAAAATAGTTTCTTTAAAAAGTTAAACATCAACTTATCATATGACCCAGGAATTTCACTCCTAGGAACCTACCCCAGAGATATTAAAACATTCGTCAACACAAAGATTTATATGTCAAAGATCAGAGCAGCTTGGCTCACAATAACCAAAAGGCAGAAACAACCCAAAAGTCCATCACCTGATAAATGGACAAATAATGCCTGGTATGTTCACACAATGGAGTATTATGCCACAACTAAAAGGAGTAAACTAATGATACATGCTGAACAGAGGAAGCTGAAAAGCATCATGCCACGTGAAAGAAGCCAGGTGCACAAGACTACACGGTGGATGACTGCGCTGACGTGAAATGTCAGATCGCTAGAGACAGAAAGCAGATCCGTGGCTGCCCAGGGGATCAGCAGCAGTGAGGTCTGCCTGCAAATGGGCACAAGGAAGAGATGTTCCGAGAACGATAGAGATGTTCCATTGTGTGGATGACTGCATAACTCTGTAGATGACTAAAATTTATTGAATCATATACTGAGAGTGGATGAGTTTTATGGTCAATAAATTATACCTCAACAAAGTTGTCTTTTTGCAAAAAGAAGCAGAGTGAACCCATGAAAGAGGAATGGATTATTCAACAAATAGTGTGGGGATATTGACTAAGTAGTTCAGGGGAAAAAAAAAAAAACTTGCATTTTGACTTGTATTGCATGCACCAAAAGACACCTAGTTTTATATTAGCCAAAGCATAAAAAACTATTAGGTGAAAAAATAGTTAATAAGTAACAAATTTCAATGCAGGGGAACGCTCATGAAATCTAAAAGCAGTGGAAAAATCCATGAAGGACAAGAAACACTGTATTTGACTATGGGAAAGGTTTATGCTTGTATGCAGACCAAAGTACATCAAATGAAGTAGGGAGACAAAGGACAAACCCAAAATATATTTTTGCTACAAAATGACAGGGTTCATCCCTCTAACATTTAAATACAGGAATCAATAAGAAAAAATACTAACCTTGATCGTTCCAAAAAGAAAGAACCCCTTCGTCATTGTACTTCCTTCACCCAGCATGTCCTGTGCTTCCTGCAAAAACATTTGTTCAAAGCCAGCCTCACGTGAATATGAAGGTCCTGGTCACTGAGGGCTCTGATCACACCTAAGGCTGGGAGTAGGGACGGCAGGGCCACCTGTGTCACCAAGCTCTGAGTCAGCCGCAATGCCCCATGCTCATCCTGAAAACCCCCTGGCCCTGGGAATTAAGAGCTCTGTCCCACCAATATGCAGGAACCACCTTGAAGTACGGAGCCACTTACCCAAAAGAGGCTTCAAGCATCATTGGTGTTAGCTTGAGTTGAATAATATTCTGTCTAAAGACAGGGAAAGAGAAGGGAGAGACAGATTCAATGTGCCAAGTGGTTGGGATAATACACTTGAGGAGAGAAGCGAGTATTAGAACATGTGTCTTCCCAGGAAGGCAAGAACCCTGGGAAATGAACTGAAGCTGGAGTGAAAGTCCATAGCACACGCTCAGATGTGTGCAAGAAAGCTCACGTGTCTTTATTTTCTCCAGACCCACTTAAATCTGATTGCAAACTATCATTTCACAGGCAATAAAAAAATTCAGTCTCCTTCCCCCAAGATACATTCCCTCCCTCCATCTACACTGGGTGTGTCGATGTCTCGGGGACTCAGGGTCAGGTACCACTTCCCAGGGTACACCCAGCCTGGGATGCAGGCCAGCATCACCCATTGGTGAGGACAGAAGGCATGTCTGCCTGGGGCACCAGGCCATCCCTCTCAGAGGCCTCATCACCCTGCAGAGTGCTGTCCGGACCTGCAGCAAGGGTCTGCACTAAGTTATGACCCCCAAACTCTTCATGCCCTCTCTCCTCTCTGGACTTCCCCTCCATCTGTCAGCCCACCCAGCATCATCTGTTTAATGAAAGCAGGATTTAAAACATATACACACATATACCACACCACACACACGTGCACACTGTAAGCCACTGACTCTAAGTTGTGCCCAGTTTCCCCCTTGCAAGAGATGATAAAGCAACTTGCTATGTTGCTTAGAACAGGGGCGAGGGAAATGGAGAGGGAGCAATTAAAAATTAATATCTGAGGGCCAGAGGAGAACCAAGAGTTTGGTGGGAAAAGCTCCAGAAGAGAATGTCTTCTGGATGTCCAAGAGGCTTAGTGTGTTGAGAGAAATGTCTGCTACCTTTGGTAATTTATCTAATATCCAATTTACTTTCCTTAAGAGGTTAATGATCCCTTTAGAGCAATGGTTCTCAAACATGACTGTGCATCTGATCCCCTTGGGGGGGCTCATTAAAACACATTTGCTGCCCTCCTCCCCCAAGAGTTTCTGACTCAGCAGCTCTGGGGCAGAACCTGAGAATTTGGAGGCCAGACTTTGAAAACAACTGCTCTAAACACACAGGGCTCTCACAGCTGGCAAGCAACATGTTCTGAGTTAAATCAGATGTCCCTAAGATTTGATTGCAAACTCAAACTCTCCTAAACATTTAGTTAAAATCACAAGATGACAGGATCAGTTGCTCTCTAATGTTTTAAACAAACAGCAGGTGAAACATTTCACATTCATGATGATTACAAATATAATCAGTACATGTAAATATTTATAGAAGCGGCAAATCTGCGGGTCTCAATTGGCTTTTTGCATGATCTCTATGCCAATTCTGATTTCCATTTCAATTATTTCTATTCTCACCTCCTCCCAGGGGTACAATTTAACTCTGCTCACTGGAGAGATGGGTTGGGTTACAGATTCAGAATCTGAAGCTGGCAGAAGCTGCGGCTGCCTCCTGAAATTCAGTGACTCAGGACAAAAGATGTAAGCATTGGGTGCATCCTCCCCGATGATCCTCCCTGAGTTGTTCGTTGCCTGGTGGACAGCCTCCTTTATATAGTGAGTGTGCTACTGAAATGGATCAGAGCCACAGTGTCCTCCCCACCTCAATGTCCTCTGCCTGCTTTCTGTCTGTGGAAAACTTTAGTCAAAGAATAAGCTTGATCAGGGAAATGAGAACATCCAGAAGCAAAGCAAAACACTCAAAGGGGATGAAATAATAATAATGTTAGTCATTAGCCATAGTCAGTTCAGTTCAGTCACTCAGTGATGTCCAACTCTTTGCGACCTTATGAATTGCAGCATGCCAGGCCTCCCTGTCCATCACCAGCCCCCGGAGTTCACTCAAACTCATGTGCATCGAGTCGGTGATGCCATCTAGCCATCTCATCCTCTGTCGTCCCCTTCTCCTCCTGCCCCCAATCCCTCCCAGCATCAGGGTCTTTTCCAATGAGTCAACTCTTTGCATGAGGTGGCCAAAGTATTGGAGCTTTAGCTTCAGCATCAGTCCTTCCAATGAACACCCAGGACTGATCTCCTTTAGAATGGACTCGTTGGATCTCCTTGCAGTCCAAGGGACTCTCAAGAGTCTTCTCCAGCACCACAGTGCAAAAGCATCAATTCTTCGGCACTCAGCCTTCTTCACAGTCCAGCTCTCACATCCATACATGACCACAGGAAAAACCATAGCCTTGACTAGACGAACCTTTGTTGGCAAAGTAATATCTCTGCTTTTTAATATGCTATCTAGGTTGGTCATAACTTTCCTTCCAAGGAGGAAGCATCTTTTAATTTCATGGCTGCAGTCACCATCTGCAGTGATTTTGGAGCCCAGAAAAATAAAGTCTGACACTGTTTCCACTGTTTCCCCATCTATTTCCCATGAAGTGATGGGACCGGATGCCATGATCTTCATTTTCTGAATGTTGAGCTTTAAGCCAACTTTTTCACTCTCCACTTTCACTTTCATCAAGAGGCTTTTGAGTTTCTCTTCACTTTCTGCCATAAGGGTGGTGTCATCTGCATATCTGAAGTTATTGATATTTCTCCCAGCAAACTTGATTCCAGCTTGTGTTTCTTCCAGCCCAGCGTTTCTCATGATGCACTCTGCATATAAGTTAAATAAGCAGGGTGACAATATACAGCCTTGACGTACTCCTTTTCCTATTTGGAACCAATCTGTTGTTCCATGTCCAGTGCTATGGATAATATTCTGAGCCATATCCTATGAGCTATCTTATAGATCCTTTTTCTACCCCAGGTAGAAAAAGTTAACTACATGATGTCCAGACTGTACCCACAAGATAAGCTGCCACAATTCCTAGAATTGACCTCAAAGAAATGGAAACAAACCAGCCCTGGAGCTGAAAATGAATTGTACCTAAAATAATCAAGATGGTGCTGGTCAGACCACCAATGATTAGTTTCAAGATGATTGTCAGAGCTGACTGCTGTTTCTACATGCAGTCCCCACCCCCATCCCCCGCCAGTTCTATCTGTAACAGCTACTGCCCTCTGATCGCAGTGGAAGGAATCAGCCTTTGGACAGATGTCTGCCCTCTCCACCAGTTGCCAGCATCTGAAATAAAGCAAACTTTCCTTTCCACAAACTGGCCTGTTTGTTGACTTTTGAGTGGTGAGCAGCCAGACCACACATCTTTTGGTAACACTACAGCAGAAACCATAGCTTGCTACAAACCCTGAGCAACTGGACTGGTATTGAATTGTGTGCCCTGGTCTTTGTTCCTGTATCAGTTTACTCTGAGCGTCTAATATAGCAGGGTGCTGGAGCCAGCTCATACTGATCCCAAGAGCCAATAGGATTTACAGCCATCTCATGAGCTGGTTGTTTAAACACACCCATCGTGAAGAATTACATTATATAAACTTAGAATCATGCTTAGTCACTCTGTCATGTCCAACTCTTTGTGACCCCGTGGACTGTAGCCTGCCAGACTCCTCTGTCCATGGGTTTCTCCAGGCAAGAATACTGGAGTGGGTTGCCATGCCCTCCTCCAGGGGGATCTTCCCAATCCAGGGATCAAACCCAGGTCTCCCACATCACAGGAAGATTCTTTACTGTCTGAGCCACCAGGGAAGCCCAAATTTACAATTAAATCATACTAAAGCACACCACTTCCTAATTATGTTTTTCTAGTATCTATGCTCCTGAGAATGCTTACATCTATTGTGTCTGTGTGATAAAAATATATAATAGTAAACTACTCTCCCCAGCTCTGCTGCCATGATACGATGTTGGTAGCCTGGAATCAACTTGTGTGTGTGTGTGCTAAGTTGCTTCAGCCGTGTCTGACTCCTTGCCACAACATGGACTGTAATCCGCCAGGCTCCTCTGTCCATGGGGATTCTCCATGGAGAATCCCTCTGGGGACTCTCTCTGGAGTGGGTTGCCGCGCCCTCCTCCAGGGGATCTTCCCAACCCAGGCATCAAGTCCACATCTCCTGCATCTCCTGCACTGCAGGTGGATTTTTTACTGCTGAGTTACTGGGGAAACCCCAAAATGAACTAAGGAGGAGGTATTTACATGACAGAAATCTGTGTGCTCTGTAAGTCAGCCAGCACCCCCACCACCCAAGCAATTACTAAACATTTTCCAGTATAACACTGATCCTGTGGTTGCAAAAGATAATGATGATGAGTCCACTTTAAAACCCCACATTCCAAGAGTCTTCTTTGCAAAGCATAGACAAGTATCAAGACTTTTTGCAAATGCTGGCTCTGGAGGATCAATTTGATTCACTGGAACATTTCTTCCTCAACAACCATAAAAACCCATCCCTGGTGGTCCAGTGATTAAGAATCCACCCGGCAATGCAGGGGACACGTTCAATCCCTGGTCTGGGAAGATTCCACGTGTCTTGGGGCCGCTCAGCCTGTGTGCCACAACTACTGAAACCTGTGCACTTAGAACCCACGCTCCACAGCAAGAGAGGTCACCGCAACCAGAAGCCTGCCCACGGCAGCTAGAGAGTAGCCCCACTCACTGTGACTAGAGAAAGCCCAAGGCAGCAACAAGGACCTGGTACAGCCTAAACTAAATAAATATTTCTTTAAAAACCCATGGGATCTGGAGACTCGGCCCTCCATCTTGCTCCGTGACCTAGTAGTTGCCAGGAAGTCTGAGTCCATCCCCTCATATTTACAAACTTCAGTTCTCTCGTCTGCAAACTAAACATCATGATACAACAGAAAGAAAGAGCAATAAAAGAGAAAGGGAAATAGGAGAAGGAAAATTAAATAAACGCTCTGCAGAAGGCTTCAACTTTGCTTCTGCTGCTAAGTCACTTCATTCGTGTCCGATTCTATGCAACCCCATAGATGGCAGCCCACCAGGCTCCCCTGTCCCTGGGATTCTCCAGGCAAGAACACTGGAGTGGGTTGCCATTTCCTTCTCCAATGCATGAAAGTGAAAAGGGAAAGTGAAGTCGCTTAGTCGTGTCCGACTCTTCGCGACCCCATGGACTGCAGCCTACCAGGCTCCTCCATCCATGGGATTTTCCAGGCAAGAGTACTGGAGTGGGGTGCCATTTGGATAGAAGTAAAACCCACAGTAACACCACAGACAGTAAGGGTTGAATTGAATTACCCTGTTAAGTTTCTTGTATTTTGTGCGACGCAACACACTAATTGTATGGAGACTGTGCCTCCACACCGCCCCATCCAGGTGGGAAAAGGCCTGGGCTGAAGTTAAGGATGTTGTTGTTTAGTTGCTTAGTCATGTCCAGCTTTTTGCGACCCCGCAGACTGTAGCATGCCAGGCTTCCCCGTCCTCCACTATCTCCTGGAGTTTGTTCAAGTTCATGTCCTTTGAGTTGGTGATGTTATCTGACCATCTCATGCATATTCTAATCTAATTCTAATCTCTGGATCCTCTGGGGTTTATTTCTATTGTCAGTTCTTTCTGCTTATTCTTATTAATCATGTCTCCTCCCATTTCAGGCTAAATCTGATAGTTTACTAGTCATTACATTTGAAAATTACTTCTAGAACTAGTTTGCAGCCCACGAGATTTTCATGGCTCCTCTGAGGCTCCTGGCCAACTAGCAATCTGGCATTACCTAATTCTATCTTCAGATATTGAGACTAAGTCCCTGGATGTCTCTGCCTGAGGCTTAAGCCTGGTCTAGACGGTCTTTTGCTTTTTTTTTTCACGTTCCCTCTGATTCAGTGTTATTCCCAGAGTGCAGACTTTCGAGCTCCAACCTAAGCACAGGAGACAAGCACAGGTGCCCCAACACCCCAACCTTCCCCCCACCCCCGACCTCCCTCCAGCATGTCAGATGCATTGCTAAGCTGCTCAGTCACCTCAGGGCAAGAGTGACTGAATCCAGGCCCAGGTCACTGATTGCTGTCTTCTCTTGAATCTCAGTCTTTTTGTTCTTTATTCCTGGCTAACTCTCTGATGCCTCAGTCAAACCTTCAGAATTATTTGGCCAGTTAGAGAACTTATCTTCAACTGAAGGATTAGATTGAATGACCCAAAAATTCCCCCAATCAAGTCTTAATTTTCTGAACATTGGAGAACTCTCGGTGATGTCACAAGAACTGACTGGTGCTCAGCTGCCAGGTGGTCGCATCAACGTGCGATTCCCAGGGTTTTTAGGAACACAGCTATTGGCCCTAACAGTGACCCTTGACTTTTCTTGTCCTGAAGGTGTCTTCCAATGTTAACAGACTGCAGTGGTTTCCTCTGATCATATATGCAGGTAAGAGCAAAGGGCATGTGATTGACAAGGACTAGGAAAGGAGGAATCCCAGGCCATGGGGAACTCTAGGGGCCAGCTGACTGCCCTAGATATCCCTAACACCCCATAGCCTGGGATGATCTCCTGTGAACCCAACAGGCCCACAGCCCTCTCTGTGGCCTTGCCCAGGGCTGCGGCCCCTACTCTTCCTGTGTGCTGTCAAATACTCTGTTTGAAGACCCACTCACTCATAGACACCTCCAGAGGCCAAAGACGATACTACCTTCCTGCAACAAGGATGTTAGTGCTTCCCTGATTCAACTCAGTGTCAGGGATGTTCTGGGAACTAGGCTGCAGGTATGCACGGGCTACTTGACTTAATATGGACCATGCTTCCTCCCACCTGCCTTTGCCTGCCCTGGAATTACTAACTCCAGGAGTCTCACATATCCCCTTGGAAAAGCAGAGCCCAGTGCTGCATGCAGCCTCCTGGGTCCCAAGCCTCTTCCAGGGCCTCATGGACTTGCTGGCTTCCTGCTGCCCCCAACAGTGCTATGTGCATTGTGTCAGCTCTTGTGGTCGTCCTGCGAAGACAGGTGATCTAAACTACCCCGTCCACGAGCATCAGAGGCAGAAGCGATCTTCTTTATGGGAAAGTTTTCAGACAAGATGAAGTGTACACAGTAAAAAAGAAAATGGACCCTTCAAAGTCACAGCCGCCACCCCCAAGCCCGTTTCTGCAGGTAATGGCTGTTGGCGATTTGACAGATGTGATCTCAGAACGTGTCTGTGCATGTATACACATAGGCTTTTATTCATCAACTACACCCAGTACTCTGCAGCTTGACTTTTTTCTCATAACATTAAGACACAGAGGCGTTTCTGCATCAGCTGTAAAGCTTTCTCTCAGCTGCACGCTGCGCATAGTCTGCATGTTTAATAATTCATTTAACTAGTCCTCCACTGCGTGTGTGCATGCTCAGTCACTTCAGTCGTGTCTGATTCTTTGCGACTCTATGGACTGTAGCCCACCAGGCTCCTCTTTCCATGGGATTCTCCAGGCAAGAATACTGGTGTGGGTTGCCATGCCCTCCTCCAAGGCATCTTATGACCGAGTGATTGAACCCACATCTCCTGCAACTCCTGCATTGCAGGGAGATTCTTTACCACTGAGTCACATGGGAAGCCCAGTCGTCCACTGGGGATTCTAAAGGCAGTACCAATTATGTTGCCTTCAGCAGAACGTGAGAGTTCCATTTCTCCACATCTTCACTATCTCTGGCTATTAAACAGTATTTTTCAAGGTAGGTTAATTTGATGGGTTAGACACTAGATGGCCTCACATTGGTTTGCTTTTCATGACTTTGGTGAAGTTTGATTCCTTTTATGTTATTGGCCATTTGGATTTTTTTTTTTTTTTTTTGGTTCATTGCACTCATATCCTCTACCCATTTTTTGATTGATGTTTCAGCCTTCATTGATTTTAAATGCTTTGTGTGTCTTATGGATGCTTGCCTCTGTGATGTAAAGCTGGTCTCACTGACTGGTTCTCAAGGAGGGTGATTCCGTGGTGGGTTGACAAAAACTATCAGCTGCTGAATTGATAGATACTTCTTCCTGTTCTTTTGTGTACCCAGAGATCCCAATTTTTATTTAGGGGATAGTGTGCCAGCCCCAGGAGATAGAGCCAGGACTGGTCACATCATTGCCCTACAGGTGCAGAGAAGGAGCAGGGGATCAAGGGCCCATTTGTGGCCCATAGTATGAAAGGTGAGTGGCCTCACAGGAGACCCTCTCGACCAGTTCCTCCCAGGTGGGGATTCCATGTGCAACCCAGAATAAGACTCGTGCGTGGGGAAGGTGATGGGCTAGAAGGAGCAAAGCCTTGATCACCACGAATACTGCAACAACCTCTGAGACCATTACCTTCAGGGCTTCTGGCAGGAACGGAATCAGTTCCCGGAAGTGGAGATTGTTGTCACACTGTGGGAAAAAGTGTGAAGGATTTGGGGGTCTGGGGGTGTAGGAGCTGGGGTGGAAGAAGGAGGAACTGAACTGGACAAGATGTGGCAGGTCAAGAGCTCGGCACATGCACGTGGGCTGGGAACCCCATCTGCTCCTGGATGTTTGCCCAGAAAACCCACATTGCTCACATAGGTGAGTGGCCCCTGTGGGCACCAGAGCTGGGGGATCCCTGTGGGAGGGCACAGGGGTACAGACATCTGGGTTAGAGCACAGTGAAGAACAGAAACCCCTCGGGACACACAGCCTGGGCCGGGAAAGGCAGTGGTCCTTTGCCCTGTGACAAGTGTTCAGCACCCTCTGGCCCAGCTCCTTTCCCCTAAGACATGCAGGGACAAAACATGGCTGCAATAAGAAGACATCTTTCTCTTTTTCTCAAATCATTTAATAGATGTGGCTGGCAAGCATTTGCCAGAGAGAAAGCACACAGGGAGGGCAGCGTGTTCTGGCACCATCTTGCTATTTGGGGTCCTGAAGGCTCACACCAACAATGGAACTGCCTTTTCATTTAAGTTGGGTTTATGCCCATTTCTTTCCCCATCATCAAATGAACTGGGAGCACAAACATCGGACTGGGTCGTTCAAGTCCTCTGTCACATCTTAACACCATCATCGCCATCACCATCATCGTTATTATTATTACCAAATACCAAGTTCATGTGTTTGACACACCACGAGGCCAAAGAAACCAAAGTTTGGAACAGACAAGGGTTTACTGCAGGGTCAAGCAAGGAGAACTGGAAATGGGGAGACGGGTGCTTGTGCTTAAAATACCCTGAGCTCCCCGCATGGTTCCAGCAAAGCACTTTAAAAATTTTCTACCTTGCATTGGAGAATAGTTGATTTACAATGTTGGGGTTAGTTTCCAGTGTCCAGCAAGGCGATTCAGCTATACAAACAGATGTATTTTTTTTTTTCAGATTCTCAGCAAAGCATTTTTTAAGACCAGGTGAGGGAGCAGAACCCCCAGGGTATGTGATTGGCTTGTCCACAGTTCTCTGACTGATAATACGCACCAGAGTAATGTCACAGGGGTGAGTGTTAGCAATCCTTTGGTGCCAGTAGGTCTGATGGCTATGTGTTCATGATCATCATAAGTTAATTTCTTCCATTTGGTGGTGGGTTTTAGTATCTGGAAAACTGAAGAAATATGCATCAGATACCATTTTCTAGATACTTCAGAGAGGAGCTAAAACAGAGGGTATGAGGGAGGGCTCTGTCCCCAGGAAGGCCCCATAGGGTCCTGCTTAATAACATCATCATCATTATTATTGTTGTTGTTACTGACAGTCACCCACAAGCACCCACACATTTTTACAGATGCTGGGGAAGCAAAAGTCATACACAGTTATAATTTGGGAGAAGGATACCAAAACATCAGTCCAAATATTTTGTCCTTATCACCTCGTGACATATTGTGTGTTCAGTTCAGTTCAGTTCAGTCGCTCAGTCATGTCCAACTCTTTGCAATCCCATGAACTGCAGCATGCCAGGCCTCCCTGTTCAGCACCAACTTCCAGAGTTTACTCAAACTCACATCCATTGAGTCGGTGATACCATCCAACCATCTCATCCTCTGTCATCCCCTTCTCCTCCTGCTTTCAATCTTTCCCAGCATCAGAGTCTTTTCAAATGAGTCAGTTCTTCACATCAGGTGGCCAAAGTATTGGAGCTTCAGCTTCAGCATCATCCTTCCAATGAATATTCAGGACTGATTTCCTTTAGGATGGACTGGTTGGATCTCCTTGCTGCCCAAGGGACTCTCAAGAGTCTTCTCAAACACCACAGTTCAAATGCATCAGTTCTTCGGTGCTCAGCTTTCTTTACAGTCCAACTCTCACATCCATACATGACTACTGGAAAAACCATAGCTTTGACTAGACAGACTTTTGTCGGCAAAGTAACGTCTTTGTTTTTTACTATGCTGTCTAGGTTGGTCATAGCTTTTCTTCCAAGGAACAAGCATCTTTTAATTTCATGGCTGTGGTCACCATCTGCAGTGATTTTGGAGCCCCCAAAAAACAAGACAAGGAGCTGACTGTGGCTCAGATCATGAGCTTCTTATTGCCAAATTCAGACTTAAATTGAAGAAAGTAGGGGAAACCACTAGACCATTCAGGTATGACCTAAATCAAATCCCTTATGATTATACAGTGAAAGTGAGAAATAGATTCAAGGGATTAGATCTGATAGAGTGCCTGAAGAACTATAGACAGAGGTTCATGGCATTGTACAGGAGGCAGTGATTAAGACCATCTCCAAGAAAAAGAACTGCAAAAAGGCAAAATGGTTGTTTGAGGAGGGCTTACAAATAGCTGTGAAAAGAAGTGAAGTGAAAGACAAAGGATAAATGGAGAAATATACCCATTTGAATACGGAGTTCCAAACAATAGCAAGGAGAGATAAGAAAGCCTTCCTCAGTGATCAGTGCAAAGAAATAAAGGAAAACAATAGAATGGGAAAGGCTAGAGATCTCTTCAAGAAAATTAGACTTACCGAGGGAACATTTCATGCAAAGATGGGCACAATAAAGGACAGAAACAGTATGGACCTAACAGAAGCAGAAGATATATTAAGAAGAGGTAGCAAGAATACACAGAACTATACGAAAAAAGATCTTCACAACCCAGATAATTACAATGGAGTAATTACTCACCTAGAGCCAGACATTCTGGAATGCAAAGTCAAGTGGGCCTTAGGAAGCATCACTATGAAAAAACTAGTGGAGGAATTCCAGTTGAGCTATTTCAAACCCTAAAAGATGATGCTGTGAAAGTGCTGCACTCAATATGCCAGCAAATTTGGAAAACTCAGCAGTGGCCACAGGACTGGAAAAGGTCAGTTTTTATTCCAATCCCAAAGAAAGGCAATGCCAAAGAATGTTCAAACTACCACACAATTGCACTCATCTCACATGCTAGCAAAGTAATGCTCAAAATTCTCCAAGCCAGGCTTCAACAGTACGTGAACCGTGAACTTCCAGATGTTCAAGCTGGATTTAGAAAAGGCAGAGGAACCAGAAGTCAAATTGCCAACATCCATTGGATCATTAAAAAAGCAGGAGAATACCAGAAAAGCATCTACTTCCGCTTTATTTATTACGCCGAAGCCTTTGACTGTGTGGATCAAAACAAACTGTGGAAAATTCTTAAAGAGATGGAAATACCATACCACTTGACCTGCCTCCTGAGAAACTGGTATGCAGGTCAAGAAGCAACAGTTAGAACTGGACATGGAATAACAGACTGGTTCCAAATCGGGAAAGGAATACATCAAGGCTGTATATTGTCACCCTGCTTATTTCACTTATATGCAGAGTACATCATGGGCAATGCAGAGCTAGATGAAGCAAAGCTGGAATCAAGACTGCTGGGAGAAACATCAATAACCACAGATATGCAGATGACACCACCCTTATGGCAAAAAGTGAAGAAGAACTAAAGAGCCTCTTGATGAAAGTGAAAAAGCTGACTTAAAATTCTACATTCAAGAAACAAAGATCAAGGCAACTGGTCCCATCACTCATGGCAAATAGATGGGGAAACAAAGGACACAGTGACAGACTTTATTTGGGGGGGGCCTCCAAAATCACTGCAGATGGTGACCGCAGCCATGAAATTAAAAGACGTTTGCTCCTTGGAAGAAAAGCTATGACCAACCTAGACAGCATAGTAAAAAACAAAGACATTACTTTGCCGACAAAAGTCCGTTTGGTCAAAGCTATGGTTTTTCCAGTAGTCATGTATGGATGTGAGAGTTGGACTGTAAAGAAAGCTGAGTGCCGAAGAATTGACGCTTTTGAACTGTGGTGTTTGAGAAGACTCTTGAGAGTCCCTTGGATTGTAAGGAGATCCAACCAGTCTATTCTGAAGGAGATCAACCCTGGGATTTCTTTGGAAGGAATGATGCTAAAGCTGAAACTGCAGTACTTTGGCCACCTCATGCTAAGAGTTGACTCATTGGAAAAGACTCTGATGCTGGGAGGGATTGGGGACAGGAGGAGAAGGGAACGACAGAGGATGAGATGGCTGGATGGCATCACTGACTCGATGGACGTGAGTCTGAGTGAACTCCGGGAGTTGGTGATGGACAGGGAGGCCTGGTGTGCTGTGATTCATGGGGTCACAAAGAGTCGGACAGGACTGAGCGACTGATCTGAAGAGAGTTAGTCTTGAAATTTCTCATCCCAAGGAAAAAAACACTTGTACCTATGTGTATGATGAATGCTAAGTAGACTTATTATGGTGGTCATTTCACAATATATCCATACATCAAATCATGATGTTGCAAACCTGACACTGAGACATTGTTACATGTCCAATGAAAGTGAAGTTGCTCAGTCATGTCCGACTCTTTGCGACCCCATGGACTGTAGCCTATCAGGTTCCTCCATCTATGGGATTTTCCAGGCAAGAGTGCTGAAATGGATTGCCATTTCCTTCTCCAGGGGATCTTCCCGACCCAGGAATCAAACCCAGGTCTCCTGCATTGCAGGCAGACGCTTTTACTGTCTGTCTCAATAAAAACAATAACTAAAAACTAAGCAATTCAAATGCCCATAAACAGTAGAATAGTATATATAATTAAATATTATACTATATTAGATCGGTTATGTTGTAAGTTATTTATAACCATGTAAAATATATGCACGATAAATACATAGCATATCAGATAGTATATATGATATGTATTATTTATTATTGGAGAAGGACATGACAACCCACCCCAGCATTCTTGCCTGGGACATCCCATGGACAGATGAGCCTGTTGGACTACAGTCCATGGGTTCACAAAGAGTTAGACACGACTTAGCGACTAAACAACAATAATTATTTGTTATATAGCTGTATCATTATATTATGTAATTATACAACACAAATATATTTTATATAATACATAATTTTATACAAGTATATTATACTCATATGTTTAAGTGATATTTATGTTATCCATATGGCATAGCCACACGAAGGAAAGCAATTCAGCAATAAGAATGGATAAACCGAATTGATCACATGCCCACTTGGATGAATCACACATGATGTTGAGAGAGAGGAGCCAGACTGGGGGCACACTGGGACTCCAGGGACAGGCCATCTAAGCTCTGGATCACGCTGTCTTACTGAGGGTGACGTGAGGCTCATTCTTAGAGGAAATGAAACCAGAGGAATAAGGCAGAGGTCTTCTGATTCTCCTTCCAAGTCGGTGGCTCTTAAAACGCTGTGCATCTCTCACCTTGGTAAAAATAAACATTAATTTAAAAATACTATGAACAAATCATCTCAAGGAGTCAACAACGAGTTCGGGATGCCAAGCGGTCAGCAGGTCCTGGAAGGACTCTGGTGGCCCCAGCCCTACAGGAGGCCAAGGGGAAGGCAGCCCTGGGGCAGGCACTGGGGTAAGATATCTTCCCAGAGTGAAGCTGCAGTGCTTGTGGCTCAGATGGTGTTCACCACCCACACGGGGGCCTTCTGTCTGACTCATCAGCTTCATTCCAAAGACCATGTGTGAACATCTGACCAATATATATGAAGAGATGTCAGCAAAGGTGACACACTGGGGTTTGAGGACCCAAGTATATGTATACCCAAGAGAAGGAGGATGACTGCAGCCATGAAATTAAGAGACACTTGCTCCTTGGAAGGAAGCTATGACAAATCTAGACAGTGTATTAAAAAGCAGAGACAACTTTGCTGACAAAGGTCCAGATGCTCAAAGCTATGGTTTTTCCAGTAATCATGTATGGATGTGAGAGTTGGACCATACAGCAGGTTGGGCGCCGAAGAATTGATTCTTTCAAACTGTGGTGCTAGAGGAGACTCTTGAGAGTCCCTTGGACTGCAAGGAGATCAAACCAGTCAATCTTAAAGGAAATCAGTCCTGAATATTCATTAGAAGGACAGATGCTGAAGCTGAAACTCCAGTACTTTGGCCACCTGATGCAAAGAACTGATTCATTGGAAAAGACCCTGATGCTGGGAAAGACTGAAGGCAGGAGGAGAAGGGGACAACAGAGGATGAGATGGTTGGATGGCATCACTGACCCAAGGACATGAGTTTGAGCAAACTCCTGGAGACAGTGAAGGACGGGGTAGCCTAGCATGCTGCAGTCCATGGGATCGCAAAAATTCAGACATGACTTATCAACTGAACTGAACTGAACACACACAGGCAGATGTGTATGTGCACATGTACATACACACACAGGCATTCACACACAGGTACACACTTGCACATAAGCAATGTGCACCCACATATTTCCACACACTCACACACACAGGCATGTGCACATATACATGCACCCATGAATCACATGTACATGCACACAGAAAGACTTGCATGAATATACATGTGCACACACAAGCACATGTTCACACATAGCACACAGGCACATGTATGCAATGTGCACCCAAGTGACATGGTTATTCAGGCACACACAAATATACACAGACACACACCCCAGCTGTACCCTGCGTGAGCTCTAAGAGGCAACCTGGTGGTGAGGGGTTGCAGAGACACACGGCAGACCTAGGAGCAGGGCTGACACAATGGTGGACCCCAGCTCCCACCCAGGGTGGGGTATCCTGGGGTGTTGACTTTCCTTCTGAGATGTCATCTTCCCAGTTCACCAAGGGTCCATCCAAGGCCCCTGGAAGAGACCTGCTCAGAGCTAACAGCTGTCAGGGGTGAGGGACCACTGTAATGTTGTCCTTGTCATTCTCCCCTCACACTATCTGATCTCAGGTCCCAGCCAAAGCCACCCTAGTGGCCATGGTACAAGGAGGCGGCAAGGAGAGTCGGGAGCCGGTGAAGTCTCAACAGGAGAGGAGGTGATGAGGGTGAACAGCCTCCTGGCATCTCACTGTCCTGCCCTGCACCCTGGACCTTCCATCCCCGGGGGACTACCCTCCTCCCTCTGAACACATCAACTTTCCTGAGACTCACAAAGGCTGACCCTACCCAGGAGAGGACCTCGTCACTACCAAGACCCTCCCCCTGATGACAAGCTGTAAACACCAGGTCCCTACACATTCCTGGCTCGTGACCGAAGCTCCACCCTCACTCCTCCAACACCCAGCACTCACCTCTATAAACATCTAGGCACATCTGTGTATAATATATACAGATGTTAGTGGAACCAAAGCCAAAATAGTCCCCTGCCAGTCACTCAGCCATCTCTAGACCATAGCTCTCTACCAGCATCTTACTGACCCACAGGCCCCTGCCCCTCTGGGGGCTCAGCCTGGCCCCTGTGGAATGTTGAAGACAAGTTTGCACCACACCCACTGGCCAGCCAACCATCCCTCTCAGAAAGGACCTCACCACCCAGCCCGACTGCCGGGCAGCAAATGCAGCTTCATGGCCATCTCCTGGAAATGGCAGAGGTTCGGCAATTTCCCAAAAGACTGAAAAAGAAAGTGGTGCCCCTCTCAGCCCGCTAAGCCTACCATTAGCCCCCAGGACAGGGAAGGGGGCACGGCTGGCTGTGATGACAAATAGAGGTCTTCTCTGGACTTACTGTAAAGGATATGGCTATGACTTTGCCTCAATTTGGGCTTCCCTGGTGGCTCAGATGGTAAAGAATCTGCCTGCAATGCAGGAGACCTGGGTTCGATCCCTGGGTCTCCAGGGAAGATCCCCTGAAGAAGGGAATGGCAACCCACTCTAGTATTCTTGGTGGGAGAATTCCATGGACAGAGGAGCCTGGCAGGCTACAAAAGAGTCAGCAACTAACACACTTGCCTTAATTTAGAGGTGAATCTCTGTTTCCTGCATTAATATAACATAAATGATTTGTAAGAGTATTAAGCCAGAGAGAGCTGACTCCCTGTGCCTGCAGCCTGGATCCAACAATAAATGTGCACGTCGCTGTGGGGTGGGGATGGTTTTTAAAAAGCAGGTGTATAGAGGGAGCTACAGAAGCGTGAGCATCATCAGCAGTGGCAATGACTACTTCTGCGCACTTACTATGTTTGGGAAAGTGTTGGATCCTGTGGGTGAGACAGGAAAACATGATTCCTTCTTCTATAGAGCTCAAAATCTAGAAGAAGAGAAAAGGCAGCTCCTTGAAGTGCAAGATGACAGTGGAAGCCACATGGCTAATGGCCCAAATTGTGCTGTCACGATTATCTGATGCTTCTTCCTCCTTGAGGCCCTTACTCTGTCGGGGAGAAGGTCAGGCCTGTTGGGCGCCCTGAAGCTACTTTCACAAGAGCCCTGTGTCTTGGTGTCCACTGTCGTCTGCTCGTAATAAGAGGACAAGGAGGACACATGTATGCCTGTGGCCGATTCATGTTGATGTATGGCAAAAACCGTCACAATATTGTAAAGTAATTTTCCTCCGATTAAAATAAATTTAAAAAAATATTGTTAAAACACTGTAAACAGAAAAAAATGCTTAATAAATTCTAGCTATAAAAAAAAGAAAAAATGGCTTATTTTGTTCCAAATGGTCTTATTCCCTTTAATGATCACTCTTCAGAGGGCTCTGAGACATTATTATGAAATACAGTTCATAGTACTTCAACGAGAGAAAAGAGGTGTCCATGCAGAACACTCAGCCTGTGGCCTATGAGTCAGTTTTTGTCTTGGACACAACCCACTGCTATTCAAGGCGAAATTGTGTATCTGAACTTCCTGTGCTCTTGTAGACTGTAAATGACACAAGGGCACTGAAACACACTTGTGTTTTTGGAAGAGCAGGAAATGCATTTTTTTTCCCTCAACATGATGAACTCCGTAACAAAGAGGAGACGACCCAGACTAGCCAGGGGGACTTGGTCATCGCGCCTGACCCAACACCACAGTCTTTCACGTCCCAGTCACAAAAGGTATCTGTTTACAACCAAAGGACGTGGGCTTTCCTTGTGCTCTGAAGACAGGAAGCAAGAGGAACATCTGGATTAGAGCTCAACACCCCACAGAGGTTTGTCTGCCATCTGCAAAGCGGAGTCTCTTCCAAGGCTTCTTCTTGGTTTGGGACCCCACTGCCAACAGTCACCGAGTGTCCCTCTAACAGGCAGGAGTAGAGGGCATAAGGCCGTCCTCAGGGTGAAGCCCGAGCTCTGTGCCTGGTGACCCCAGCTCCCTCCGAGGGACGGCCTGCCGGGTGCTGCCTGACAGACTGCAGAGGCTCATGAGCCTTCCTGAAGCCCACGTGGGCAGGCAGAGCCTGCAGGTGCTGGGTTCCCAGAATAGCCAAGTCAGAACTCAGAAATGACCACAAGGCCGAGATGCACTCGCCCTGCCCTGCCAACTATGGTGGCCAGCACAGCTGGTAAGAGACCCGGCACTGAGCAGCTGGCTGCCCTGGAAGAGCCCGAACCCATCCACCAAGGAGAAGAGGTACAGATATTTCAGGGGGTTGTTACATGAGAAAGCAGGGGCAGCCCTGGGACTGGGCTTGGTCCAAGTCAGTGTGCTGAAGATTCTCCCAGACTGCTTCTCTTAAATCACTTCACTTATTTAAAACATACAGAGACATATGTATAGATGTGTTCATGCATATATATGTTCAGTTTTTAAAAAGAAAAGTTAAAATTAAATACAGATAAACCTTCATAAAAAGTAAAAAAAAAAGAGGGTGGGAGGTGGGAGGGAGGTTCAAGAGGGAGGGGACACATGTACACCTGCGGCTGACTCATGTTGAGTATGGCAGGAACCAGCACAAAGTTGTAAGGCAATTATCCTTCAATTAAAAACAAGTAAATGTTTAAAAAAGAAAAATATATACTTTAAAGAGAAAGAAGAGAGAAAACCAATAGTGCTTATATTCTCACCTGCCTCATCTTATTTCTTACAGTTTTGTCTGCTTTCTTTCTCTCTTGTAGTGTGAGGGGTGTGTGCGTGTATGTCTCAGTGTGCATGTTTTACTTTCTATATTTTCACATAATATTAGGCCATGGATATCTTTTGATCCCATTACCTTACATTCTTCAAAGTTAGTTTAAAGGCCTATGTAACCCCACTTAATTGGATGTATCCAACTAATCCAGTTATCCAACTAATCCCCAATTCTGAAATTGCCTCTTCTTTTCCCATTGGTCCATTCTGAAACCATTTTTGTAAATCATTCTTTATCCGATGAAATCAAACTCTGCCTTCATGCTTTTATCCAGAGTTGCTGGCTTTGTTTGCTTGGGATTTTTGTTCACTCTATGATAATACCTAATCAGCTAAGTAATCACCTACAAATCCCTCCATAGAGGGAGAGACGGGCCGGCATCCTTCTCGTTAGTGCACACTACCCAGGCCTGCTTTGTGGGCACTCGATGCATTTCTCAGAGCCCCTCCAGCCCCATCCTCTCCTCAGGCCCCATGCCTGCCTGGACTCCTCTCCGCGGCAGATGTTCCCCACCCCTCAGGTGTCAGACCTCCTCAGAACCTGCATTTGCCTACAAGTTGTTTGGAATCACTTTGTGACATCCTGGTGGCCCCTGGCAGGAATTCCTTCCTGGTGTGGTGAGGGACCCCTGGTGTCTCTTCTGATCCATGGTCATTTGAAGACCTCCTGGGCATGGAGTGGGGCTTCCCAGGTGGCACTAGTGGTAAAGAACCCACCTGCCGATGTAGGAGATGTAAGAGACACGGGTTCGATCTCTGAGTTGGGAAGATCCCCTGGAGAAGGGAATGGCAACCCACTCCAGTATACTTTCCCAGAGAATCCCATGGACAGAGGAGCCTGGTGGACTACAGTCCATGAGGTCTCAGAGTCAGACCCAACTGAAGAGACATAGCACGCACGGGCATCGAGTGTGGATGTTCACGGTGCTGCATTCATTTTCCCTCTGCAGATGCAGAACATGGTGTCCCTGGGACAGGAGCTCTTGGTTGCCATGAGCAACCAAGAACACATCTTATACCCACAAGCCTCACCTGAGCACAATCCTCCAGGAACACAAATGTGCCCATTAGAAATGTAACAACTCTCAACGTCTCAAGAGCACAGTGTGAAGACTGAAATTTTTTATTTAAAATGAAAATTTAAACTATCACTATCTTGATTAACTATTCTTGATTAATGCAGAATAGTTAGAAATAGTACAGTAGAAATAGTTATTTCTACCCTGAAACTCAATAAAACTCAGACATGCAGAGTCCTACATCACCCATACACACGCCTACACACGTAGACTCACACACACAGCCCTACACACCCGTTGAACTTATCCCAGGCCCCTAGAGAATGCACTTCACACGTGGGCAATAGTATATAGACAGCAGGATTTGGGGAATGGCCATGACTCTCAGGAAACGGGGCTCCTCAGACCCAACATTCATGCCATGCTCCCTACAACTTGGAAGAGGGAGCTGGAGGCTTCTGGGAGAGGGGGCAGGGGCTGGCCCTGAGGGGGTGGCACCATGTGCCGCCCAGAGAGGAAGGCAGTGGGAGCAGGGAACAGCATGAGACACAGGCCTGACAGAGGGGTGGGTGCTGGGGGCCCCGGGAGCCCAAGGGCCAACTGGAGGCTGAGATCTGGTTGAAACGAAGTCCTAGAGATGCCTAAGGAGTGTACCAGGCAGAAGACAGTGTCTTCCATTTCCAGTGTTGTTTTTGGCATTGTCCACTTTAGCTGCAGTTATAAATCATAATCTGAGCAACAGCGTACAAAATTAAGTTAACATATGTTCATGTATGTCCTGTGCGAACTGGAAACACACACAGGCACACGCGCACACACACAGCACTCAGCATCTCCGTGAGCAGGGCTTGTCTCTCACACCGTCTTCATTAGCATTCCTTCCCTATTCCAGGCAAACAGCTTAATTATTCATCACAGGAACTTCCCGGAATGCCCATCAACTCTTTGGTGGAGAATATCCACAGTTTCCAAGCTGAGATTCTTGGAATCCTTCACCTTGCTGCTCAGACTCTTTTCCATTCCTAATGGAGCCCATGGTAAATCAGGCGTCCACTTCTCAGAAGATTCCTCCCTCACTGCCTTGGGCAATGCCCACGAAGCTCTGGGAGTGCGGACCTTATTCTCCTGCAAGCAGGAAACTCAGCTCTTCTCATCCACAGCTGGTTATGGGGACATCCAGGGGTCTAGCACCCAACCCCTGCATAGAGATCGTGGGTGACTGGGACTATTTCCCTACCAGCTGTTGGTTGGTGTGGTTACTCAGTCGTGTTCAACTCTTTTGTGACCCTATGGACTGGAGCCCACCAGGGTCCTCTGTCCATGGGATTTCCTAAGCAAGAATACTGGAGTGAGTAGCCGTTCCATTGCCTGCTGCTGCTGCTGCTAAGTCACTTCAGTCCTGTCCAACTCTGTGCGACCCCATAGACGGCAGCCCACCAGGCTCCATCCCTGGGATTCTCCAGGCAAGAACACTGGAGTGGGTTGCCGTTTCCTTCTCCAATGCATGAAAGTGAAAAGTGAAAAGTGAAAGTGAAGTCACTCAGTCGTGTCCGACTCTTAGCGACCCCATGGACTAGGGAATCTTAAAGACCCAGGGATCGAACCTGCGTCTCCTGCATTGGCAGGTGAGTTCTTTACCACTGAGCTACCTTGGAAGCCCCTCTATATAAGTCACTAATGGGTAAATATTACTTTTTAAATCATAAAAATACACAGATAAAAATTATTTTATTAATCATCAAACATCCCCAGATGAAAATAAGGCAAGAAAAAAAGGAAATTGAGTTCTAAAAGCCATTAAAGAAGACAGTTAAAAATGAAAACCAATATAGCTAAGGCACCAAAAATAAGGGGGAATGGAGACCTGGTTAACTGGTAGAAAACATTTTTTGTAATCATCTCCCAAGGTGTAAAACACAAGTGCTCTGAAGACAGCTGTTAAGAATCACTAGTTGAATCATTTCAAAGGCTTCGCTCTGCCCTCTGAGTCTACTTCTCAATTTCCTCTCCATTGTCAGCTGTGTGGATTTTTCATTCAAACAATAGCTGCTGTTAATGGATGTCCTGTTTTGTGCCATAATAAGCTCAACCTGCCATTGCACCCTTCCAGGTACCAGGCCACAGACACTCACCACACGAAGACCCAGCCTTGAGCATGCTGTATCCATGACAGCAACAGATGCCACATCGTGTCAACCGTTTGAGGTCTCGCCACTATTTTATCTGTCACCATGGCAACAGGAGAGCCCTGGGAGCAGCCTTAAGGTGTCTCCCAATATAAACACTCACTCTCCCAAGCAACATAGCTGCCTGGTGCTAACTAGGCCAGCCAAAGCTTGCAGGGCTCAGGGTGTCACCAGCCTGCTGAGGAACCATGGGCAAGTTCCCGGACTGGCCAGGCCCCCGGTGATGAAGATGAGACAGTGTCATTTACATCATAAGTAAGGAAAGTGTCTGACTAGAGACAACTCTAGTAAGCGTCAGTGTCACCATCCAGGACTGCTGGGGTCGAAATGAAGGGGACCCAGCTCCACCCTCGTGCAGGGCACTGAGGGAGAGGCCCCCAGGGTGATGGAGCAGCTCTGATGTGGCAACATTTGATGGACACTCTCAGGCCCTTTCACATCAGGTGGCCAATCCCTGATTAAGGGGACACGCCCAGCACTCACAGGGGGCCCGTTGTGTGTCATGCAGAAAATCCTGATCAGGAATTCCAATTGTAGTCACCTTTGTAACCAGCGTTAGTCCAAGGCATCCAACTCCATCCCACTTCCTCTCCCTGCCCACTGGGATGGGTAACTCCCCCTGAGAGTCCAGCATTCAGCTAGAAAGCTCTCACACACCTTCCCCTCACAGCTCAGAGGGCTGGTATTGTCATTTTCATTTCAGACTACAAAGCTGAGCTTTCAGGGCATTTGATGGCAGAACCCAGACTCAAAGCCCATGCAGTGGTCTGTATTTAGACCACACTGTTAAATTTAAATTTCTGACAAACAGCAAATAAACTTTAGCACAAGTACATCCCAAATATTGCATGGGACAATATTTTTATCTGATATGTCTGGAAACCCCCTTGTAACTGATGCTGCTCCTACCACATTTAAAATAGGTGACTATTAACAGGCACATGAAAAGATACTCAGCATCATTAGCATAATTATTAGACAAATGCAAATCAGACCTACAATGAGGTACTATCTTACACTGGTCAGAATGTGTCTTGTGCTTAGTCACTCAGTCATCTCTGACTCTTTGTGACCCCATGGACTGTAGCACTTCAGGTTCTTCTGTCCATGGAGATTCTCCAGACAAGAATATTGGAGTGTGTTCCCATACCCTCCTCTGGGGATCTTCCCAACCCAGGGATTGAACCCACGTCTCTCAAATTGGAGGCAGATTCTTCACTATCTGAACCACCAGGGAAGGCCAAGAATACTGGAGTGGGTAGCCTATCCCTTCTCCAAGGGATCATCCCAACCCAGAAATCAAACCGGGGTCTCCTGCATTGCAGGCAGATTCATTGCCAGCTGAGCTACCAGGGAAACCCCCTGGTCAGACTGGTCATCATTAAAAAGTCCACAAATGATAAATGCTGGAGAGGGTGTGGAGAAAAGGAAACCCTCTTGTTGCTGGGAATGTAAGTTGATACTTTTTTTTCTTGTTGTTTTGTTGCTAAGCCATGTCCAACTCTTTGTGACCCACAGACTGTAGCTGCCAGGTTCCTCTGTCCATGGGATATTTCAGACAAGAACACTGGAGTGGGCTGCTATGCTCTTCTCCAGGGGATCTTCCCGACCCAGGGATGGAATTTGTGTCTCCTGCAGGCAGATTCTTTTACCACTGAACCACCCAGGAAGCCCCTGTAAGTTGGTACAGTTCAGTTCAGTTCAGTTCAGTCGTTCAGTTGTGTCCGACTCTTTGCGACTCCATGAACCGAAGCACGCCAGGCCTCCCTGTCCATCACCAACTCCCGGGGTTCACCCAAACCCATGTCCATCAAGTTGGTGATGCCATCCAACCATCTCAATGGTCGTTCCCTTCTCCTCCTGCCCTCAATCTTTCCCAGCATCAGGGTCTTTTCAAATGAGTCATCTCTTTACATCAGATAGCCAAAGTATTGGAGTTTCAGCTTCAACATCAGTTCTTCCAATGAACACCCAGGACTGATCTTTAGGATGGCCTGATTGGATCTCCTTGCAGTCCAAGGGATTCTCAAGAGTCTTCTCCAACACCACGGTTCAAAAGCATCAATTCTTCAGCACTCAGCTTTCTTTATAGTCCAACCACTATGAAAAACAGTATGGAGAACAGTATGACTTATCCTGAGAAAAGAATATATTAAAATGTCTATATGTATAACTGAACCACTTCGTTGTACAGCAAAAATGAATACAACACAGTAAATCAACTATATGTCAAAAAAGTGATGAAAAGAAAAACAGGTGGCTACTCATGGGCTAGGATGTCAGTGCTGGTTGCTGGTTGGGTCCAGTCAAAGACTGGAAGGCCGTGTGTGCCGGCTGCCCCAGGTTAGCTGTACCCCTGTAGAGGACAGGTCAGAGGCAGAGGCTGAACCAGCAGAACAGCCACCAAGTACCATTGTCCCTGTGCACGATGGCTACGGGCACCCCAGGCCTGGGAGTGATGCAGGCTGAGTCCTGACAGAGAGGAGGGGATGCCCCCAGAGCTAATTGGAGATTAGTGCTCAGACTAGAGATGGTTCAGGCATGTCAGATAGCGAGCTCTCACTTGGCAGGAAATATGGCCCTCAACGAGCAGCTTGACTGTATGCCTGGCACTGTGTGAGTCTCTTCCTAACTTGCAAACCCTGACCATAGAAGCCAGGACACATGGGGGCAAGAATGGCTCCTGGCCAGGAACATACAGAGAGGCCAAGGGCTTGGCAAGCAGCTTTCCTTGTGTGTGGATTCCTGACTTGGTTCCATTCTTCTCAGGAGAAATTTCCTTGCTGGCAAGGAACACGGTCTAGGATGGCTGCGGACGCCCCCATTCCCAGAGAATCCCAGACATGTGAAAACTAACATCAGACTCTCTAATAGCAACCTACTCAGTCAAGATAAGAGCCAGATCTGGCTTGCAGGTCCAGTGCTGGGGAGTGGTCTTGTCGGCCGAACCTGAGCCCCCCTAGGAGTTCAGTCACCCTCCACTTGCATTCTGGTGGCAATGAAGAACAGGTGTCTTGGGGGCTGGGGATAAACTTGATGGTCATTCAACCTAACACTTGGAGTGTTCACTCTGACAGAGTATCTCTGGCAAGGACCTGCAGACCAGAGATGGGGTATGGCTTTGAATTTGGGGTGCAGGGAGGTGTAAGAGAGCTCCCTATTTATACTAATGATGGACAGAGGCTGGGACTGGAGCTCATGTGGAGGCACTGGACGTTCTCTGCCCATCCTCAGCAACTGACTCTGAAACACCTGGTAGCTTGTCATCCGAGGCTCCGAAAACGTCCACCTGCCCCAGGCGGGGTTGGGAGGAACTGGTGATCAGATGGACTGGAGGGCCAGTGCCAGCTGACCCAGAAGGTTGAAAGGACCCCTCCTGCAGCTTTCCTGTGCCCCATCCTGGCAGCCTGGAGGAAGTCAGAACAGTGTCACAAGGTGAGGAGCCTTGAGCAGGTGGTGGGCCTCAGTGTCACAGTTTGGATGGGTTCCTGGAGATCTGCCAAACAAATTGGCCAACCTAGAGCAAGATGGGGTGAGGGGAGAGAACGGCCCTCGAGGATAATGGATCATTGGATGGTGGGGTGCAGAGGACACCAGGGGCGACTCCGAGGCTGACAGGGGTACCCCAAGAGCAGAGTGAGTTGCTTAGACAAGGTGGCATTAACAGCAGGCTGGGGTGTGCCTGGGGCTCATGGAATACTCTGCAAGCAGTGATGCTCTTTGCTCTAGTGCTGCCATGGGCCAGACCCCGATGAGGACTTCTTTCCTCCTCATCTCCTGAGCTGGGCCTGAGCCCAGCCCCTTCATGCTGCTAACTGGGTTAGAATCCAACAACTGCCTCAGAGGCAGGATGTGTGTGTGGAGGGAAATACCAGAGAATCAGCCCAAGGGAAGTGGCCAAGTGGGACACCACAGGCTGGAAGCCTGGCCTGCCCACTGGGGGTGAAGGATAGAAGTGTGAGAAGACAAGAAGAATGGTCCTCACGTTCACTCATTACACACCACTGTCAGTGAAATGAGAGCATACAAATGCATGTGTATTGTCACATCATGCTGCATTTGCGCTTTATATACATTGCAGTTTATTGTGGATCACAATAAACTGTGGAAAATTCTGAAAGAGATGGGAATACCAGACCACCTGATCTGCCTCTTGAGAAATCTGTATGCAGGTCAGGAAGCAACAGTTAGAACTGGACATGGAACAACAGACTGGTTCCAAATAGGAAAAGGAATTTGTCAAGGCTGTATATTGTCACCCTGCTTATTTAATTTATATGCAGAGTACGTCATGAGAAACGCTGGACTGGAAGAAACACAAGCTGGAATCAAGATTGCCAGGAGAAATATCAATAACCTCAGATATGCAGATGACACCACCCTTATGGCAGAAAGTGAAGAGGAACTCAAAAGCCTCTTGATGAAAGTAAAAGTGGAGAGTGAAAAAGTTGGCTTAAAGCTCAACATTCAGAAAACGAAGATCATGGCATCTGGTCCCATCACTTCATGGGAAATAGATGGGGAAACAGTGGAAACGGTGTCAGACTTTATTTTTGGGGGCTCCAAAATCACTGCAGATGGTGACTGCAGCCATGAAATTAAAAGACGCTTACTCCTTGGAAGGGAAGTTATGTCCAACCTAGATAGCATATTCAAAAGCAGAGACGTTACTTTGCCAACAAAGATTTATCTAGTCAAGGCTATGGTTTTTCCTGTGGTCATGTATGGATGTGAGAATTGGACTGTGAAGAAGGCTGAGCACTGAAGAATTGATGCTTTTGAACTATGGTGTTGGAGAAGACTCTTGAGAGTCCCTTGGACTGCAAGGAGACCCAACCAGTCCATTCTGAAGGAGATCAGCCCTGGGATTTCTTTGGAAGGAATGATGCTAAAGCTGAAACTCCAGTACTTTGGCCACCTCATGCGAAGAGTTGACTCATTGGAAAAGACTCTGATGCTGGGAGGGATTGGGGGCAGGAGGAGAAGGGGATGACAGAGGATGAGATGGCTGGATGGCATCACTGACTTGATGGACATGAGTCTGAGTGAATTCTGGGAGTTGGTGATGGACAGGGAGGCCTGGCGTGCTGTGATTCATGGGGTTGCAAAGAGTTGGACACGACTGAGCAACTGCACTGAACTGAACTGATACATTGCAAAACACATGCAAAATGCATTAAAGGATGAGACAAAACCAAAAAGATATTTTTGAATGTTCTTCTGAAAATTCTGGTCTTAACCATACTGGATTATACTCAGTGGACAATACACCAGGGTTTGGGCTTCCCTGGCAGCTCAGTGGTAAAGAATCCGCCTACCACCTAACTCAAAGAGCCAACTCACTGGAAAAGACCCTGATGCTGGGAAAGATTGAGGGCAGGAGGAGAAAGGGGTGACAGAGGATGAGATGGTTGGATGGCATCATCAATTCAATGGACACGAGTTTGTGCAAACTCCAGGAGATGGTCAATGACAGAGAAGCCAGGTGTTCTGGAGTCCACGGGGTCACAAACAGTCGGACACGACTTAGCAAGTGAACAACAACAACAGCAAAACAGGAGATGTGGGTTCGATCCCTGGGTCCAAAAGATCCCCTGGAGGAGGATATGGCAACTCACTCCAGTATTCTTGCCTGGGAAATCCCATGGACAGAGGAGCCGGGTGGGCTATAGTACAGGGAGTCTCAAGATAGTCAGATACTAATTAGCGACTAAACAATAGGTTAGGGTTTGTGGTATGTCTCTAGCTATAAGTTCCTCTTTCATGTAATTCTTGCTCCTGTGGTCTTGAAAGAGGCCTCCTGTGAGATCTGACAGAGAGTGGATGTTTTCACACTGTCAGATGTCTTCTCTTTCCCTGAAAAATCCCGAGTATAATCTTCACTTTGCAGTTTGGCGCCATCTGTCCCTCAGTGGGGGTGGGTGTACTTGGACGAGAAAATGAAGCCCCCAATCCCACTTAACTGGGCACCCACCCAAGGGTGGGCACATGCTCCCAGTGTTTGCACCAGGCAAGATTTTATTCTGTAGATACAAAATGAAAATGGAAATTTTTTTCCGTGTGAACCCTCCACTTCAGAGACCTCAGACGCAGCAGGTAGCAGCCACCCCCACACCTCCTGGGCCTGGGAGACAGAGGCAGGAAGATGTAGAGTGCAAATCCATCATAGCCTCTTTATCAGGTCGTGGGAATTCTTGACAGTGAGCCTCTGGGGACTCCCACTGCAGACTCGCTCTGATTTCAGCTCCAGCTCCCACGAGGTGAAGGAGCAAATCATTCAGCGGGCTGAGAGCTGGTGTCTGCGTGGTCTTCTGCACCCAGGCTTCTGCTTCTGCAAAGCCATCCCTGGTCTTCACTGAACCCTTGGAGTGCACCATGTGCTGTGCCCACCTAACCATCCCACACAGGGCAGTTGATGATCTTTCCTCCAGTTCTTCCTGGGTTCAGATCCACATTCCTAGGATTTTTTTTCCTCTGAGGGAAAAACTCCATGAATAGAACTTTTGACTTGTTTTACCCTAATGTTCTCTCTGGAGGGATGATCTGGATGAATGAAAAGAAAATCACTGGGTGAAAAGTCATGTAAGATTTAAGTAGGACATCCATACAGATATATTCAGGAATTGCACGGAACACTTTTGAAATGGCAAAATTCCAGTCTTCTTTCAGACTTTACCTGAGTGAAGTCAGGCAATCCTGAGGCAAGGATTTTCGAAGCTAAGACAGATGGATTGACTCAGAAGCAGGACCACTTTGGCCCTGTTCCTGGCAGGGGAGCAGCTGGAGGTTCACAGGCCTGTGCTGGTGGGATGTCTCCCCATCACTGTTCCCCATTTAAACTGTTATCCCAGTCCCTCCTCCACCTCTCCTCCATCCTGTTATTATTTGTGGGAGCTGAGTAATGAAGGAATGGTTAAACCTCTAGAACCAATCACTTTCACTTACATCTCCAGCCTCATTAGAAATTACAAATAATAAATCATTAATGAGAATGTGTCGGTCAAAGAAGACACCTCACAAAAGACTAAACGAGCTGTTGATATGAATCATTAATAATAATCAGTGTCTGTGCAGACTCAAAGAACGGATGTGTGGACACTGGGGGAAGGAGAGAGTGGGACAAATTCAGAGAATAGCGCTGACATATATACACTGCCATGTGTAAAACAGACAAAACTAGCGGGAAGCGGCTGTACAGCACAAGGAGCTCTGCTGTGATGACCCAGATGGGTGGGATGGGAGGGTGGGAGGGAGGCTCAAGAGGGGAGGGGATCTATATACATACAGCTAATTCACTTCGCTGCACAGCAGAAACTAACACAACATTGTAAAGCAATTATACTCCAATAAAAATGAAAATAATAATCACAGTGTCCGGAGTTTCAGGACCTGGGGCTGGGTCCTCCGAAACCAACATGTTTAATGGCCTTACTTTCCATAAATGTTCACGCACAAGCTGGGAAGGCGCCATTCCGTCAGGACAGATGGTGAGAACTGCTCTCCCACCCATGTGGTCCAGAAGGCAACCTGCAGAGCAGACCAGGCTACAAAGAAAATCCGCTGAGCAGAGAATCAGCAGAGGAGAGAAAGTTCCAGAACCACAGGGGACTCGGCTTGCGCTCCAGAAGCATCTCTACTCTCATGGAGATACCCAGCATCCGCTGTCTTTTCTGTTTCTCAGTGTGTCTCATTTCTCTCTTTCCTTGCCTTCTGTCCTGTCTTTCCTTCCTTTCCTTCCATTCCTCTGTCTTTCCTTTCTTTCCTTCTCTCTGTCCTGAACCTTCTTTTGAGTATTCCTAGGGCAGTAAAGCGTGAGCCAGCAGTTCAGGTTGAGATAAAGTAGATGGAGTATAGCATGCTCACTGAATTTCAGAAGATTCAGGCTTCCCCCGCTTCCCCAGGGGAAAAAGATTACCTAGCTCCCTGGATTTATCCTGACTTTTGGCTGACATTGAATGGACTGTTTAAATCTTCATTATTTTAACATGACAAGTGTTGGGACTTCCCTGGGGGTCCAGTGACTAAGACTCTGGGCTTGAAATGCAGTGGCCCTGGGTTTGATCCCTGGTCAGGGAACTAGATCCCACATGCCGCAACTAAATATCCCACATAACTCAACGAAGATCAAAGATCCTGCATGCCACAGCTGAGACCCAGTGCAGCCAATTAAATTTTTTAAAAACGAGTAGAACTACTACTTTAAAAATGGCAAATGTTGGACAAGATATGTAGGAAAGGGAATCCTCGTGCACTGTTGATGAGAATGTAAATTGGTGCACCCACTATGGAAAATAGTATGAAGTTTCCTTAAAAAAAACTAAACATAGTGTACCATCTGATTCAGCAATTCCACTTCTGAGTATTTATCCAAAAGAAATGAAATCACTATCTAGAAGAGATATCTGCACCCCCATGGTTCATTGCAGACTTATTCATCATGATCAAGGCATGGAAACGACCTAAGTCTCCATCAAATATGTGATGTACATGTATACACAATGGACTATTATTCAGTCACAATAAAGAAGGAGATCCCGCCATTTGGAGGGACCTAGAAGACATTATCAGAGAAGGCAATGGCACCCCACTCCGGTACTCTTACCTGGAGAACCCCACGGACGGAGGAGCCTGGTGGGCTGCAGTCCATGGGGTCACGAAGAGTCAGACACAACCGAGCGACTTCACTTTCACTTTTCACTTTCATGCATTGGAGAAGGAAATGGCAACCCACTCCAGTGTTCTTGCCTGGAGAATCCCAGGGACGGGGAAGCCTGGTAGGCTGCCGTCTATGGGGTTGCACAGAGTTGGACACGACTGAAGCGACTTAGCAGCAGCAGCAGCAGGAGGACATTATGCTAAGTAAAATAAGTCAGACACAGGAAAAATACTGCATGAACTCACTTATTTGTGGAATATAGGAAAGTTGAGTACATAGCAACAGAGAGTAGAATGGTGGCCACCATCAAGGAACTGGGAGTGGGGAGAAGCCGGGGGAGATGAGGTCAAAGGGTTGTTGCTGTTGTTTAGTCACTAAGTCATGTTCAACTCTTTTGCAATCCCATGGACTGTAGCCCAAGAGGCCCCTCTTTCCATGAAATTTTTTCAGGCAAGAATATCGGAGTGGGTTGCCATTTCCTTCACCAGGGGATCTTCCCAACCCAGGGATCAAACCCACATCCTCCTACATTGCAGGTGAATTCTTTACCACTCAGCCACGTGGGAACAGCTGAACCTGCCTGAGCCCGGAGGAACATCAGTAGGGGACTCACCCAGCCACACGTAGAGTCATGAGAAATAAGAAATGGCTATTGTGTTCATCCAAGTATTTAGATTTGTTTGTGACACAGCAGTTCATGAAACAAAGTCCAGTTTGGCAATTTGAGCTCACCTGACTTGAATGCACAGATCCTTCCAAGATTTTCTCTGCCAACCCTGCCCTCTCCAAAGTATCTTCTAGATGCTGGCAGGGCAGGGCTGTGGGAGGAGGGGCTGGGTGCTCTGGTGTTCTTCCACCTCAGTGAGGCTCAAGGTCTCCTAATCCCACCCCGACAGCCCGAGGTACCTACCCTGCCCCACAGGGGCCCTAACTAGCTTCCTGCTTCACCGCTGTTAGGTTCTTTCCATCTGAGATGGCCCCAGAATGCTGGCTGGGGCCAGCTCTCATCCCTTCCTGTTGTCTGGTGACACAGCAAATCTCCCAGTTACCCAAGCTGGCAGTCTCATCGCTGTTACGCAGCTGGCCTCCTGGCCCAAGGCCTCGGCTGGAGCGGTCCCTGGGCATCCTCGGGGCATGCTCTCTCTCTATTTCTGTCTCTCTGTATCCCCGTCTTTGTCTCTATTTGTGTGCCTGTCTCTCTATTTCTCTGTGTGTGTGTCTCTGTCAGTCTCTCCCCCTCTCTCTGTTTCTCTCTGTCTCTCTAACTCTGTGTGGTTTTTCTCTTGGCACCCTCAAAACCCAGACTTCTGATATGGCGGCTCCCAGAGCAAGAGAACTGAGGGAAGCAAGCACAGCTGCCTGGCCTCTTTCCTCAGAGCCTCAGAAGTCACACAAGGCCACAGAGACTCCCCACAGGTTCATGGGGAGGGAACATGGACCCCACTTTCTATCTGGAGGATTGCCAAATAATTTACAGGCCTGTTTTAAAACTACCAGACTGGGGACTTCTCTGGAAGTCTGGTGGTTAAGACTTTGCCTTCCAGTGCAGAGGGTGAGGGTTCGATTCCTGTTTGGAGAGCTAAGATCCCACATGCATCATGACCAAAAAACCAAAATATAAAACAGAAGCAACATTGTAACAAATTCAATAAAGACTTTAAAAAAGTGATCCACATCAAAAAGAAAAAAATCTTAAGTAAAAAGTCTCACCAGATTGCCACCCTCCCAGCCATCCCAGGAAGTTGTAGGGGCCCCTGGGAAGAGGTATCTCTGCGATCCCGAAGAGGTGGATCATCCAAACCCCACCCCTGCATCCCCAGCTCTTGGCTGACACTGCAGTTCCTCACCCCAGAATGAAGCCAGACCCATGAAAGCAGAGCAAGCTTCACCATCCTTCTCCTTCAGGCACGCCACCTCCACAATCTCGAGGCCGGGGGTGGGGGTGGGGGTTGGGGGAAGGCAGGCAGCTTCTAACCTCCTCTTCTATCAGATGACATTCTCCAACTTCCCTCCCCACCTCGCTCTGCTGAAAAACAAGACTTGTGGGGAGAGGCATGAAAACCACATCAGTTTAAGTTCATTGAAAAGGAATAAACACGTCTGGGTAAAGTAACACCTACTCTGGCTGAAGTTTTGTAAAAATGTTTTCCCCAAAGTGGTTTTTGCTACAAATATGAAAAAGGCCATCTCACAGGGACTGAAACAATAGTGGGCATTTAGTGGTGTCACAGTAGAAAAAGTCAGAACGGGAGCCCTAGCTCAATGACGCCATCCGAGCCAGGCACGTCCTGTCCTTCCATTTCATTCTCAACACAACAGCTTTTAATCCTCATGCTGGTCACTTAGTTTACAAAATAGCTCTCAGAACTCCAAGCATTGCACCAGGATCCCCAACTGGAGAAAAAAGATTTCTTTTTACCTCTCATCATGCAGAACAGGGTCCCGTGCACACCCTAGAACAATCAGCGGCAAAGGAAACAAGGATTGTTGTGACTCGTTGATACTAAGGAGGCGTGGGAAACCTACCTTCTCTGAGATCAAGGGCTCCCTGTCTGCTACATAAATACAAAATTAAGTTCTTCTGGTGGGAAAGGAAACGAGGAAGAGTCCCTGAGTAGGAAAAGGGCAGTGTCTTCCTTGGGGGTCCCCAGATATTTAAATGCTTCCTATTTCAGACAGGGTGTATGTTTGCATTTCTCAAATAAGGTCAAATCCCAATTGTCTTGGGAATTAGAGAAAGGAAGAACGTGAGTAGGTAATGCTGCTGCTAAGTCACTTCAGTCATGTCTGACTCTGTGCGACCCCATAGATGGCAGCCCACCAGGCTCCCCCGTCCCTGGGACTCTCCAGGCAAGAACACTGGAGTGGGTTGCCATTTCCTTCTCCAATGCAGTAAGTGAAAAGTGAAAGTGAAGTCGCTCAGTCGTGTCAGACTCTTAGCGACCCCATGGACTGCAGCCCTCCAGGCTCCTCCGTTGATGGGATTTCCAAGGCAAGAGTACTGCAGTAGGGTGCCATTGCCTTCTCCAGAGTAGGTAATAGTAGCCCAATATTTGAATCCCTCATCCCATACATGCGTTTTGAGATCTAACAATGTAGAGAAAGATGATGCAATGAGTTTCTACCCAGTCACCATATAACAGAACCTTGCTGATGCGTTGCTGGCCTCCCAGCCCCTCTTTAGGAGGTGAGATGAGTGTCAGGTGGAGGGAGGCAGGGCTGCTGGCAGGAGGAAGAGGAGGAAAAATGGCCGGGTGACCAACCAGCTGCAAAAAGATATACAACAATTGAGAGTATGTGGAATTACTGGTCTCTGGAACTGGTCCAAGTGGTCACTCCCTGAGGCCATGAGTCCCTCCAGGATCTCTCCTGGTTCTTCAGCACCCAGCCTTGCTCAACCACCCAGCAAAGCCTGGGCGGTCTCCCCTTGGGCCTCACATCAAGGTTTTGTGACTCCCCACTGGCACTGAGCTCCTGAAGAAGGCCTACATCTCATCAGCGAGATCACCCCCTGGGCACTTGAGAATTTGGCTGCCTCATCAAGGATGCCCGGTGTGCTGGCCCTAAGCCACTGGCTTTACCCCAGGTTAAGGTGGCTGGACAGTGTGGACATCCTCACCAGGAGGAAGTATTTATGCAGGGGCAAAGTCAAACACCTCTTGCGGCCCGGTTCTCATCTTCTACGGTGCAGCCGCAAACAGAGTGCTACATCACCAACAAACTTACCAAGTCCCAAAACCCTCCTGCTCCTGCCCTGGTAATTCCCCATGATTCCTGCTATGCGTGGGGCATGGTCAGGCAACATGGACAACGCTGAGTGCCTCATGTGTGGGAACGGCAACTCAGCACCGCACAGGACACAGACGCAGGTGAGCGATGCCTGTCTCGTCCACATTCCCAGCTCACCCCACCGAAGATGGAGGCACCACCCAGGGCTCTTTCTCAGCCACCTGTTCTCTAAAAATTTGGTGGCTTTCCCCCCCCAGATCTTTCTTTGATTTGTTCATTCCCAGTAGTCACAATCATGGTACATCTTTTGGCTAGACTATTAGACATCTTAGCAGCATTTTCAGAACTTTCTATTTATAATTTATCCCTCTTTATTTGGTGAGACATCCTTCTCTTACTCCCCTTTTAATTCTTTTTAGTTCCTTAAGTATATTTCAATTAGCCATTAATTTATTAACTCTATTAAGTCAGAGTCTGGGCTCCCTAATGAATAATTTCTATTGTTTTGTGTATATACCATCTTTTCTTGTTTCTTTGTGTGCTGCCTATTTTTTGTTGCTGTTGAAAATGATTTTTTAAAATTACTTTATTTTTGGCTATTCTGGGTCTTTGCTGCTGAGCGGGCTTTTCTTTAGTTGCAGCAAGCAGGGGGCTACTTTCTAGATGTAGTGCATGGGTTTCTCATCACGGTGGCTTCTCTTGCTGGGGAGCATGGGTTCTAGGGCACATGGGCTTCAGTAGTTGCTGTTCCCGGGCTCCAGAACACAGCCTCAACAGTTGTGGCACACAGGCTTAGGTGCTGTGAAGCATGTAGGATCTTCTCAGATCAAGGATTGAACACATGTCTCCTGCATTGGCAGGCGGATTCTTTACCACTGAGCCACCAGGGAAGCCGTTGAAAATGCATTTTAAATAAGATAATGTGGCCACTCTGGAAATCTGATTCTCCTCTCCTCCCCAAGGTTCACTGTTTTTGCTTGATGACGTTTCTGAACTTTCTATAAAAAATGTTTTCTTTGTCATATGTGGCCACAAAGTCCCTGTTCTATTAGTTGCAAGTAGTTAGTTGATGACAGAACAGAGATCTCTTGAATTACCTGGAATCCATAAGCCTCCCAGTCTTTACCAATGGGCTACACACTTGAGGGCCAGCCTTCAACACTCATCTAGACAGTTGACAACTCTACTTTAGCCTTCACTTCCTGTTGGCACAGGGCTTCAGGGTCAGCCAGAGGTGAGAGCTGAGGGCTTTCTCAAGTCATTTCCAAGCAGGCACACAGTCCCAGGCATGTGCACAAACGGGTATATGCATAACAAATGACCCAACCTAGTAGCTTAAAACCATACCAGTTTGTCATACTATACTTCACAATTTCATGGGTCAGGAATCTGGAGGACTCAGCTGGTGAGTACCTGGTGGGGTGTTTCCTGAGTTTACAGGAAGATGTCAGCTAGGGCTGGAGCCATCTGCAGACTCAACTGGGATGGGTGTCCAGGTGACTCACCCCCCTGGCTGGCTGTTGATGCTGGCTGCCAGCTGGGTGCTCAGCAGGGCTGCTGAGTCAAGTTCCTTCATGCAGCCTCTTCCTATGACTTGGGCCTCCTAAGAGGGCCCTGACTTCTGATTTGGGGGCTTGGAGCCCAAGAACGAAGGCTTCCACAAAAGTGGAATGAGAGCTTGGCTTTTTATGACTAGGGAAGTCACACAGCACCACTACAGTCAATCTCTATCCATTAAAGCAGGCAGGAACCTGCCCGGATCTAAGGGGAGAGGACAGACACACCCACCCTCCATAGTATAATGGGAGGCCTGCCAACAACTTGGTGCTAAGTCTTCAAACTTCCCTGCACGGGAACCTCCCACCCTCAAGTTTCTGTGTAGGTTTTGCCAGCCCGGCAAGGCCATCTCTGGATAGATCCCTGTCTATTATTCTCTATCTCCTTCCTGGTTTATTTCCGTCCTGAAAACGGCATCACAGCATTCCCTTGCTTGCATCTGTCCACTTAGAGTTTCCTTCCCTATCATTTTCTCAGGGGAGGAGGAGGTAGTAGTGGGATCTTGTCCTCTCGTTCAGCTTTATCCTCCCAGTGCGGAGCACAGTAGGTGCTCAGTTAACATGCGCAGAAGGCACAGAGGCCTGTGGCCCCACGAAGTGTGGTGTGGTGTGATAAGCCGCTGAGGACACTTTTGAACTCAAGTCTGGCCCACTCTTAGCCTCTCTGAGGATTTCCCTGTCCACATGTGGGATGGTTGAAGGTAATCGTGCAAATCCTAACACCGGGGTTGAGACAGGACAGATATGAGCACTCAGTTGTGTACGACTCCTTGAGATCCCCATGGACTGTAGCTCACCATTCTCCTCTGTCCATGGAATCCTCCAGGCAAGAATACTGGAGTGGGTCACCATTTCCTTCTCCAGGGGATCTTCCTGACTCAGAGATCAAAGCTGTGCCTGTTGAGTCTCCTGCATTGGCAGGTGGATTCTTTACCACTGAGCCACCAGGAGGCCCTCAGAACAGATAAGCCTCAGCCCTTTTATGCTGGCCCTTCACTCAGTGCAAGCCTGAGTATCAGGTTTTGTTTTACATTCTAACATAGAAAATAACCGAGGATTCTGCTTTTACCTCTTGCCAGGCCCCTCCTCGCTGTCTTCTTTCAGTCCTCGTAGATGGTGTCCCTGCTTTGAGAAAGGCCCAGGGCCATTTCTTCCATCACACCTCCCCTGCTTCCAGGGCAAAAGCCCCTCACAGCTGGTCTGAAACCTTCCTCCTTCTCACACAGTCCAGGGAGCTCTCCTGGGAAGCATGCTGGCTCATAAGGACCAGAACTGTGACTGTCCACTCGTGAGGAAATGAGATTCACACCCAGGAGGATGGGGTCTTCTAGAGGCAGGGCACAGAAAATAATTTGCTTCCAGACCAGCTGCAGACCGCATGGTCGAGATGGCCTAGTTCTGGCCAGGGGAATAAAATCCATCCCCTTCCAATTTCCTGCTCGGCGCCATGCTTACATTCTCCCCTGAGGTCAAAGCCTCTGAAAAGACCGATTGCTTCCAAAACGAAACCCAAGGCCGGTGTTCACCCTCAAGTGTTTCAATTATTTCTGAATATCTGATGATCTTGGGGACCCCTTCCCTCCCCCTACCCAGATGGAACTGGGGTTAAGCTTCACTGAGACTCAGCAAATCACAAAGAGGAGGCAATTTCTCCGTGAAATTGCCACTCCAGGCCCAGGTCATGCAGTCCATGCCTCACATTCACCATTGTGTACAGCTGGAGGCACAACCATGCTCATCCTGGGGACAGAGGTGCCAAAGTGTTATTCCTTGTGGTCACTGTTTTTCCTGTGGTATCTTGCATTAGGGCTTCCCAGGTGGTACTAGTGGTAAAGAACCTGTCTGCCAATGCAGGAGACATAAGAGACACAGGTTTGACCCCTGTGTCAGAAAGATTCCCTGGAGAATTGCATGGCAACCCACTCCAGTATTCTTGCTGGAGAATTCCATGGACAGAGAAGCCTGGCAGGCTACAGTCCATGGGGTTGCAAAGAGTCTGACATGACTGAGTGACTGAGCATGCACGCACACATCCTCCATCTAAGACTTATAGTCTCTTTTCAAAGGCCAACATTTTGTCACCATAGATATCAAAGATCCATGACCATCTGGCCAGAAACAGACAGCACTTTAGTGCCGTCAAGGGCGAGAAGACGCATCCACAAGTAGGTCATTGATGCTGATTCCCAAAGGCTTGAACCCCATGGAGAAAGAGCACCTGTCCCTCCAATATCTAAGGTTTCAGAATTGTCCATGATGGTGTCTTTGAGACTAGACTGACAAAGAGAAGTTTGGGTTTGCACAGTCATGCACAGTGACACCCAAAAGCCACCAGCAGCCGAGCAGAGATCTCAACTGCCAGTCAGTCCGAATTTTGCTTCTTAATGATGCTTTCGTCTTCCAGGGACACAGCTAAGGCTTCCAGGAGGATTCAAGGTGGAATGTCTGTCCCTCCATGAGACTAGACCGGGCCTCACAACAAGTCATTCTTCCATTCAAGGTGACCCTCCACTTTGGGATGATCTGTTGAACATGCTGATGGAGAAGTATTTGATGGCCAAAGCCACGGGTGGACAGGATGGGGTTCTGGGAGAACGCTTTCTGGGTCAGATGCACCTTAGGTCCACGTCAGGTGTAGAAGCTTTGAGAGGTGGTTTGCTATGCAGCCAAGCCCTTTCCTTGGGAATGATTCCCCAACAAGGGGAGGATGGGCTGTGACCAGCCTGCAGCCCACACCCCAAGGCCGGCAGAGCATAATCCTGGAGGTGACAGTTCCTGTATGCAGGTGCTCCTGCCTAGGAGAGGGACAGCCTCTCTGGGAGGTGCCTCAAACAGGGGAGCCACTTGCACACAAGACTTCCAGCAAGTTCTGATTAAACCTGGTACCAGAGCATCTCTGATTCAGAGCCACCCTTTGGCAGGGTTTCCTACCCTGGTATTGTTAGGGGAAACACACTGACTGAAACTGCCCACCCTGGCCAGGCACCATAGTAATTATTTGTGTGAGTTATTCTACTACAGGAGAGCCTAGTAAGAAAGACAGAACTGATAAGCCACCACCAACTGGAAGAGTTCAGGAGAGGTCAAAAGGAGCCACGACATGTCCTACCACCTCCCAGAATCCTCGCTGGCCTCCATCTTGACCGAGCAACACATGCACCACCAGGAAGGATCATGAGTCAGAATGATTGGCCAAAGACAACCCAGAAACTAATCCTGTCACCATAGAGCCCTAGATTGTGAACTAAATGGCATGCTGTCCTCCTGGGTTCCCTTACCCTCCTGCTTTCCGACTGGGCACCCTTTCCCAATTAATCTCTTGCTTTGTCAGCATGTGTGTCTCCTTGGGCAATTCATTTCTGAGTGTTAGACAAAAGCCCCCTTTTGGGCCCCCTTTTGGGTCCCCGTTCCTGCAATGGTATGGTTTCTCCATTGGAGTTACGAAATCTCCTATGGGGAAGTATGTTTGGGAAGTGCTGGGAGTGTTCTATTAGGCTTCACCACTCTCCCCACACCCAAGAATGAATGAAATTAGAGCAGCTGACAGCATGAGCGCTGGGCAGGGCAGGGCAACAGAAACTGTGTATTGATGTGAAAGTGGTCTGGCCACCCTGGAAAGCATCTGGTAGATTCTTATGGAAGAAAGCACTCACGTCTCCTAGGAGCAGCAATCCCTCCCCACCCCTCACCCCCCAAGGAATTCAACCAGGATATATTAAACCAGCATAAATGAAAACAGCATTTGCAGCCCAAGGGCTGAGATGAATTCAAGGTGGGGATGAAGTCCCCTGCAGAGCCCACCTTCTTCCCCTCATTCAACACAGGAAATGAATGATGCCCAAAACACAAAACGGCCATAGGAGCTGGGTCCCACATCTCTAGCCAGCCCTCTCCCCTCTCCTGTGCTCCTAGGTGCCCACCATCCCAGGGTCCTGGCTGAAACCTGCTGCCAAAGAGAAAGGTGGTAAGATTCCAGCAGGAAAGCTCTTAGCCCTGAGGACGAGCTCCATGGTGGGTTGAAGGTACCACCACAGGCGGCACGTCCTCCCGTCTCCCTGTAAGTCTGCTACTGAGGGGCAGGAACCTTCAGTGAGACAGAGAGCTAGTCCCTGAGCTCCTGGGTGCAGACGGTCTGGGAAGAATGATCCCTGGCAGCCCAGTCCTTCTCAGCACTGAGGGAAGGAAGACAAGGAAGAATGTTCCAGAGAAGGGAATCTTACTTCGGGAACCAGAAAGAGCAAATCACAAGCAGCAGGAACAGCAAACCATGTGAAAGGCAGCACGGCCCTTGGGTCCCTCGTGGGATCACCATTCATTCCCTCGTTTCACATCAGCAGATGCCTTTGGGTGTAAAAATGAGGTGGGGCAGCAAGAAAACAGGGGACCTGATTCTGGCTCAGGCTAGCTGCAGCTTCACTCGATTAAATGAAAGAAGAGTTGGTAAATGCACAATGCAAATAAATATGTAAAACATCTGAGTGAGTTAACCCCAAATGCATGCTTTTTACAGACCATGGGATGAGCTATTTTCTGCTCTGAATGCAGAATTCATCATTACAAGCTGACATTTATAAAGGGGAACAGCAATGCATGTGGTCCCATTATGGGGATCCTCTTGGCTTCCAGGTCTGTTTGGGGATGAGGACCAACATGGACCACTCTCCAAAGTAGAAATGAGAGTTCCAGGGCGGTGGGTGGTGGGGAGGGCAGATACCTGAGCCCTGAATCTCTCCTGGAAAATACACTCAGACTGATTGCTTCCTCCTCTCCATATTGGATTTGTTCCAGAGCAACCTCTTGCTTTGTTCTGTGTCTCTGCAGTGAGTAGAGATCCATAATAAAAATTGCAGGTAGGCTCTGCCATGGGGCCAGCTCCACTCTCCCAGGCTGACTCTGGCCCTCTGACCCTAAGGCCATTAACACATCCACAGGATGGCTTTGCAATTGCTTTACTTAATGAGAAAGGAAAACAGCTTTCTGCATAATAGGAGCAGCTTAACATCAGAATGATGCTTTTTCTTGACATGCTTTCAAGAACAAGAATTTTTCCAAGTCCAGATGCATAGCATTTATGTGAAAGGTAACGTAAGCGCTTCAGTGTTCTGTCTGGACTAAGAATGTTTGTGGTTGAAGAGGAATGGGCTGTGGATGGGAAGGTTCTTTATTAAATATTATTGTATTAGAGGGAAAGAATCTTTTGAGCATGTCAGAATTTAATCCTGCTTGGATCTCACCCATGACTTTCATGTTACTCACTACAGGTATGGGAGAAAAAATCAATTTTTCTGAACTCAATATTATATACCAAGAATCCCAATACAGTATTGTATACCAAAACCCTGTCCATAGTAAGTCTGGCAGAAGCAAATTCATTTCCCTTTCAGGGCTATACAACTTACAGAGAGCTCTTGGAATGTGACAGTTTGAACAGATTGTGGCAACAGATGGAAAAAATCACCATCTGATTTTGACATGATGCGGGGAAATAGAATTTGATGAACAATAATTAGAGAAGCCACATACAGCCAGAGAAGGCCAGATTTAAACAGTGAGTTCAGAAGTCAGAAAAGACTTAAGCATAGAACAGGGGCAAAATCTCTGAACAGGTAGGGAAAAGAATTCTGAAATAGATAAAGAGCTATTTTAAAGCCTCCCTGTCTTTCTAGGAGACTGTGAGCTAATGTGCAACGTTTCACACCTGGTATATTCTAAGGGTCTCAAAGAGCTCCTGAACTAAATATATTAACTGTCTCTATAAAGTTTAACGGAGAAGGCAATGGCAACCCACTCCAGTACTCTTGCCTGGAAAATCCCATGGATGGAGGAGCCTGGTGGGCTGCAGTCCATGGGGTTGCTAAGAGTCGGACAGGACTGAGCGACTTCACTTTCAATTTTCACTTCCATGCATTGGAGAAGAAAATGGCAACCCACTCCAGTGTTCTTGCCTGGAGAATCCCAGGGGCGGGGGAGCCTGGTGGGCTGCCGTCTATGGGGTCGACAGAGTCAGACACGACAGAAGCGACTTAGCAGCATAAAGTTTAAAGGGCTTCCCTGATGTCTCAGCAGTAAAGAATCCCTCTGCAATGCAGGAGACACAGGAGACGTGGCTTCGATCCCTGGGTCAGGAAGATCCCCTGGAGGAGGAAATGGCAACCCACTCCAGTAGTCTTTCCTGAAAAATCCCAGGACAGAGGAGCCTTGCAGGCTCTAGTCCAAATGGTCTCAAAGAGTCAGACATGAGCATGAGCACGATAAAGTTTAAAACTCTCCAGAGGATGCATGGTGTGCCTTGGCGTATATAGCTGATGGGGGTACCAAAGAGGGCTTCACTGTATTGGCAGCCTTTTTCTCCTTCAGGTATTTGCTGTGTTCTTTTTCAGTGCTGTTAGTACTCTTGAAATATGTCACGGTAAAATTTAGATGCTCGAATACGGAGTTTATCCCTAATGCATGGTCCACACATGTGCTCAGTTGAAACTGTGCCATTGGTTGTCATTAGGTTTGTTTTTTTTTTGGCTACACCATGCTGCTTGTGGGATCTTAGTTCCCTGAACAGGGATCAAACCCGGGTCCTTGGCAGTGGAAGTGCAGATTCCTAACTGCTGGATTGCCGGGAAATTCCCTAGGTTTGTACATTTAGGTGATTGTCCTGGTAACGTAAATGAATGAATGCACAGAGCCTCCTGAATTCTTGCAGACTCTCCGGAAAACCCTTTGTCTGGGGGTTCGTGGCTTCAGAATCTGGACAGGGCCCAGAGGAGGAAGAAAGGAGAAAGATGCTCCCAGTGCAGCATGTGATCGTGTGAATGAGACACAGGGGGAGGTGATGCTTCTCTGGATTCAGGAGCTCGGAGCCCGAGACTCATATTCTGAAAGTATGATGGAGGGTTGCAACAAATAAACAAAGACTCATATTCTGAAAGGATAATGAAGGGTTGCAACTAAATAAACAAAGCCCCAGTTTCACCTGGCAGGCAAACGCCTTGAGTCATTAAGTAGTATTAGGTACATTTAATTTATTTAATTATAAAGACAACAGGCATGAGACCATCCATACTATAGCTAAAGCACATACAGAAACCAAAAACATAAATAGAAGCATCCTTAAATTTTCCAGGTGATCAAATTGCTCAGGTGGGCACGTGGGGGCAGGTGTGGTGTGGGGGTCCCATCAGGAATGCAGGACCACAGGGGTGATGTGTATCATACTTTTATCCTGGGCTGTGCAAGCTGAGAATCTGAGGAAGGCTACAGTCTCCGAAGCTCAGGGAGGGACAGGCACCAGAGAGGACAGATGCATGTGAAGGGGAAGAGTGCAGATAAGTTGGACCCCAGATCCCAGTATTGATCCACATCCTGACCTTTCTGTCTCCAAGCTGTCAGCCTCAGCAACGTGGGTCATCCCAGAGCAAACCATGCACACAGCCCAGGGTTGGGGAAGCTGAGGGAGGATCTGGCTGCTGTTGGAGCAGCTGCAGACCTGACCACTCCCCACTCCACCCTATCCCGGCAGCCACACCAGCGTCTGGTGGGCCCTGCCTCCCTTCCCTTCAAACTTACCATGTCTCCGAGCTTCACTTCCTGTTTCCAAACAGTGTGACCCACATTAACCCCTCAGAGAGTGGAAAAGCTTAGCTAAGAGGTCTCCATAGCCATCTAACATGCCATCCCATCCCACAGTCCGGTTGAATCCAGCCTAAGAGCCATGCCCCAGACTCATACCACAACCACAGCCCTTGACCCATGCAATGCTCCCACACACACCTAGCTCAAAGAAACACACCATGTGGGTAAAATAGACCTGCACGCTCAAAGGCAGAGGATGGCCAAGCCAGCCACCTAAATCAGTCGGCCCAGTCCTCATTCCTAACAGATAAACAGACAACCAAGAATTACTGGGCACCTGGGAAAACCCATAGTAATGACAGAGAGGAACTGACTGACCATGAAGAAACCCTGACAACTTGAGAACAGAAGAGAATGTCATAGAAATTCTAAGTAGCTTCCCCACATGTTGGAGACAGTATTGAAATCAGAAAAAGAAACAAACTGCTATTGAAATAATTAAGTATTTAGATGAAGTGTAGGGGTATCTGCAATTAGAAATGCATGTTTCAAAATGAGATGGATTAATGGCTGGATATGCAGATGAATAGATGCCTGGACAAAAAGTAATCATTTGCTAGTAGTAGAATTGGCAGTAGGTATTCATGTGTTCAGGCTTCCCAGGTAGCTCAACGGGTAAGGAATATGCCTGCAATGCTGGAGCCACAGTAGACAGATGCCCTGGAAGAGGGCATGGCAACCCACTCCAGTATGCTTGCCTGGAGAATCTCATGGACAGAGAAGCCTGGAGAGTTATGATCCATAGGGTTGCAAAGAGTCAGACAGGACTGAAGCGACTTAACACACATGCATGGATTCATCCAGTTCACCATCTAGCAACCAGGAGCCTGGGAGAAGGGATAGCAGAAGCTGAAAGATGTCAACAGCGTTTTGGAACCTAGAAAATGGATGAATCAACTTAGCAGGCCAGAAGGGAGAAGATCAAGACAATTTTGCCACAGAACCCAGAAAGTCTTGGGAATCAGAGACCTCTGGTGTGGAGGTAACCAATAACGGGAGAACTGGGCAAAAACCTAAGAAGCAGTGAGACTCCCACGTCCACTTCCCATTCTGCTACCATCTGTCCTCAGTGATGCCAAGGACAAGGGAAGGCAAGGGCACAAAAGTGGAAGTCTATTGTAGGGGGAAAGAAAACCCTCTGGCCCTTCCATGCCCAGCCTGAGAATGGGCAGCAGGCTTATTCCCACCTGGTCCAGGTAGGAAATCAGAGGGTTCTTCCCCAGGGAAATGAACAGCCAAAGAGAAAACATGTATTGACACAGAAAGCCAGGGTCCCAGAGAAGTGTGGGGTGCCACCCAAGCTCACCACCGTGAAGTTCTCAAAGGGCAGTCAGGAATCCTTGGGCTGAGTGTGCAGCCACAGGGTCACCACAAAGGAATCGTTAGACCTGAAAGGAACACGCAAACAAATCAACCCACCTAGGAAAAGAGGAAATAGAGAAAAGCACATAGCATTCAAAAATTTCCCCTAAAGCTAAAATTAAGACCCTCAGAAAAAAGAAGAAGACACGATACCTTCATGAGTAAGAGCTCTTGGAAATTTAAAATTCAGATAGCCAAAATGAAAAGGGTAATAGAAGTGCTCAGAGAAAAAGTAGAGGGAATCTAAAAGTAACACAGAAGGCCAAAGGATGGATGGTAGAAGGGAGAAGCTGGGAAAATTAGAGTCAGTTCATAAAGACCCATTATCTGAATAACAGGAGTTACAGAGAAAGAAAAGTCAGAGGAAAAGAAATTAGTGAAGATTTAATTCACAGTTTTTCTAGAGTGATAAAACATGAAAAACACCCACATCTAGGTATGTCATGAAACTTCAGAGAAACAGGGGCAAAGAGCAGATTCCAACCCAATCCAGAGAGAAACAGGCCACGACAGAGTTCTAAGGCTCAGGATGGCCTCAGCCACACACAGCATCAGGAGCTGCTTGAGAAGGAGGTAAGGCCCTTCAAATGTCCAACCTAGAATTTTGCTCTGACCAGGCATCTCACCAAGGCCACTGGGAGGAAGGGGTTACTCCATCAAAAGGAGGGAGCCAGCTAAGAAAGCAAGGTGTGGGCCTACTGAATAGCGGAGCCAGTCCAGGGGAGAGGCAGTCTGGACCAGGGACAGGGGGACCCTGGCCTGCCTCACACCAGGAATGGGACAGACAGCAGACAGCTCTGAGAAGCACGTCTTTAGGAAGAAACAAGGTCACAAGAAATGAGCAGCATCAAACTGATGGAACAGACTATCTCTGTTATGCTGGAGGCATGTGCTCGGAAGGAAAAAGCATTAGAAATTCTGGAGGAAAACAGCAAACTGAGCAGTTCCAGGACTCAGAGGAATGAACAAAAGGAGAAAACAAGGTCTGCTCATCCTGGCCTTGGGGACATTACTCTTCAAGATCAAGTTGGCGGCCCAGGATGACATTTCCTTCCCTGGGAAGCTTCTGTCCATCACTCATTCTTCGGGGAATGACAGCCGCAGACTCGTGATCACATACTTGGCCCTTCTAGTTATTCTGTTTTTTCCATCAGTCTATATGGATTTCAATACAGAACATTCAAAATGTAAAAAAACAACCCCGTGGCAAGTGGGTGGGGAATAAAGATGGTGGGTCAGTGGGAGGAGAGGAATGGGTACTTGTTTCTCATCTCACTCAAATGGAACAGCCTAAGATGAGTGAGAAGCAAAACCCTCAAGAAATAAACACTCGACGCCTGTGTTGGACAATAAACAGACAACCAATAGAAAACCTCAAAATAGCACACGTATTTTTTAAATTTGGGGGGGCAACAAGAGGTATGGGAACAATCTCTCACCCCAAGAAGCCGTTAGCTACCATCTAATGCTGATAAATCAGGAAACAGAGATATAACACCTTCTGTCAGTTTAAGGAGGTAATTATGAAAATCCAAACATGATTTCTCTGGGGTTTGGAATAGGAGGTAGGGTGAGAATTTCATTTAAAATGTACTTCTGTGTTGTTGGAGTAAACTGTTTTCCCCCTGTACACGTGTTGCTTTGATCGTGGTCTAAAAGAATGAAGTAGGGCTGTATGTATGCACATTGAAATGTGTCCATGAGTGAACTGCAGAATGAAAATTAATTGTACAGTCCCACTTACAAATAAATAACAGAGAACAAAAGATGCAAATTCATACCAAACCATTTAAAATAATATGTGCATGTTTACATGCTTGTTTAAGGGGAAACAGGTCTGGGAAGAAGCACTAAAAGTACTAAACTTGATTGTGCTAGAAAACTGGGAAAGAAGGAAGGTTGTCATTTCTTTTGTTGTGGTTGTTTACTTCTGTTTAATTTGATTCCTTTTGAGACGTTTGCATAATAATTTTGAAACATGCTTCCCTGTTTGCTCAGCAGTTAAAAAATCCGCCTGCCAGTTCAGGAAACTGAGGTTCGATCCCTGATCTGGGAAGATCTCACACGCTGCAGAGCAACTAAGACCATATGCCACAATTACTGAGCCTGTTCTCTGGAGCTGCAACTACAGAAGCCCTCACGCCCTGAAGCCCATGCTCCAAAACAAGAGAAGCCACCTCAGTGAGAAGCCCACAAACCTCAACCAGAGTGTAGCCCCTCTCGCTGCAACTAGAGAAATGTCTGCATGCAGCAATGAAGACCCAACACAGCCAAAAATTAAAAAATAATAAAAAATAATTTTAAAGCATAAATAGATGCAGTTCTACACTGTAGAGTGCTTTCTGCTGAAACTAGTTTTCGCTAGTATCTCCTTCTTTGGAATCTCATGCACGCTAGCATTTTGCCTCAATAATAGAGAATTTCACCTTGATTTTAGTTAAAACTCTGTCTTCTCAAACATACTTTCTTTCAAGACGATTTTGGTTCTGTTAAATAAAACACCAGCCGAGCGCATTTTGCAAGCAGGCATGAAATGCTGGTACTGGGGAGAGCTATCTACGTGCTCCCCTTCAGGGACCAGACAGCCTGATGGTGGAGTCCTGGATGGTGGCAGGTTTGATGGACTCATAATACTTAGACAGTGGCCTGATTTGAAAACAGCTTTTATTTCTGCAATAAAAATGAAAGTACTTTTGACTTCTGCTAGCAATTCCAGCGGAGAAGGCGATGGCACCCCACTCCAGTATTCTTGCCTGGAGAATCCCAGGGACGGGGGAGCGTGGTGGGCTGCCTGTCTGTGGGGTTGCACAGAGTCGGACACGAGTGAAGCGACTTAGCAGTAGCAGCAATTCCAGAGTTCTTACAACAGAATCTTCCAATTCAGCTTTTTCTTAAAATCTATCAAAACTGGAACATAACAGGTAGGTTATTGTCATTTGTGGGCATGTGGTGTTTTCATTCCAAGCGAATTATTTCCCTCTCCTGCTGGGAAATAAACAACACAGAGCGCTCAGTATTCAGCGAGGGCTTTCATCAGATATGATGAAGGATCTTGAATGAAAAGGAAAGGCAGCTGCAGAGACTCACTCCGACAGATAATAAGTCAAGCTTAGCGATGCTGTGAGAGGGAGGTTGTCAATCTCCAGAAGTCCTTAGTGAACAGTCATAGACAGAGAAAACCAGGGGATGGAACAATGGCAATGAGGTCTCCAACTTTTCTCTTTGAAGACTAATTCTTTGTACCTTCCAAATCATGGACTAATCAGATGGGGGTCTAGACCACAGAGTTCCCTGTCCCCAGGATATTCAAGGTGGGCAAGAGAGTGAGGGGCAGTCTTCAGTTCTCAAGGCAGGTGGCTTACCCACCATGTGGTCTGGTCACTGTCTGGTTTTGCACAAAAACTTCTGACACGTTTGTGTGTAGAAAGTGCCACCAGGAAGTCCCAAAGCCAGAGTTCAAATCCTGTCTCAGTGAAGAGGTGGATGAAGAATGAATGAAACCGACCTGACTCTCTTTCCTCCCTGACAAATGAGGCCAGCATGCCCTGCCTGTGTGTTTATATTGGGAAGCCCAAGCCCTGGAGTGCCAGAGACACAACTCTGCCCGCTGGTGCCTCTGCCCAACAGGAATGTTCCAGTGTGGGTGGGAAGCTCAACCAACTCCAGGCTGGCCTCTAGCGAGAGTTGAGGCCAATAGTTTTCCAAAGCAGTTATTTCATTTTACATTCTTACCACCATTTTTAACTACATGACGCTTTTCCTTTTTTTTTTTTTTTTGCATTATGTATTTACATTAAAAAACTTTTTTTGCCTGCACTGGCTCTTTATTTTGATGTGGGGGCTCTTTATTGCAGTGGGTGGGTTTCTCTAGTTGTGACTAGCAGGCTTATTTAACCTGTGGCACGTGGGATCCCAGTTCCCCTGCCAGGGATGGAACCCATGTCCCCTGCATTGGAAGGTGGATTTTTAACCACTGGACTACCAGGGAAGTCCCGGGAGGTATTTCTGATTGACCTATAACTCACAAAAATATAGAAATCCCCAAGGCAGAACTCAATGAATTTCGTCACATGTATACATTTGACTAACCACAACCCGGGTCCAGATAGTGCATTTTCCACCCGCTGTGCTTTACAGACAGAACATACAATGTGGGCTGTTTTGGATCTGATGTCTTTTACTCAGAACTATACCTAAGAGGGGCTTCCCAGCTGTTGCTAGTGGTAAAGAGCCCACCTACCTGCTCAGGAGGCATAAGCGATGTGGGTTCGATCCCTGGGTCAGAAAGATCCCCTGGAGGAGGGCATGGCAACCAACATGAGTATTCTTGCCTGGAAAACCCCCATTGACAGAGGAGCCTGGCAGGCTATAGTCCATAGGGTTGCAAAGAGTTGGACACAACTGAAGCCACCCAGCACACATATCTAAGAGACTCCTCATTTCATGTGTGGAGTTCTTTCCTTTTCATCACTGTTATTCCATTGTGGGAATATACCAGGATGGCTTGGTCTTTCTACTGTTGATGCCCACTTGGATTGCTTCTAATTTGAGATCATAACAACAAAGCATGAGCAACGCCATGAGCATTTTTGCACATGATTTTCAGTGAACAAATCCATTTAATTTTGTTGGGATTCTACCCAGCAGAGGAATTGCTAGGTTACACAGCATATGTGTGTTTAACTTTAGTAGTCCAGCTAAATATTTTTCCAAAGCAGCTATTTCATTTTACATTCCTACCAGCAATGTACAAGAGTTCCAGTTGCTCCACATCCTCACCAACTCTTGACATTCTTGACTCAAGACCTTCTAGTGGTTGAGTAGTGTTCCACTTACATTTATCACAGCACTAACTACACTAGACTGTGTTTATGGCAGTTTCTAATTGTCCACCCATACCTAGTTCCCCTTCCTTAATGTAATAGGTTTTCAGCTGGACATGTAGTCACTCAGTTAGCAACTACACGTCCAAACCTTCCTTGAAGCTACATGTGGTCCCAGGACCGAGTTCTGGTCAGTGGTGTGGAGAGAGGTGATGCATGCTACCTTCTGGACTATATTGCATGAGGATGCTCTTCTTTCCTCCAGCTGGATGAGATGGCCTAGCTGCATACAGTCCCAGTCTACTCATCTACTTCTGGCAACATTACATAAGATGTATATAACTTCTATTTTGGTGAAACCACTGTGTTTTATGTCTCTTTACTGCAGCAGGAAGCACCGCTCCCCAAAGAGCACACTGTGATGATGACTCACTTACCCTCTGACTCCTCTACAGTTGGATGGTGTTGCTTTTGTCTGCTCAGCACATCTGTTCACTAGGGTGCTGCTTCTTGCCCAGCCCTGAAGTTTAGTGAGATTATTAATCAAACTCCATCGAGGATGTAGGCAGGTAGCTCAGATCTGACTGCTGGTGGTTCTACAGCCCTGGGCATGAGACCCAACCAAGCCAACCAAAGTCTTTCCATGAGAGTTGTAGTCTGGTGAGAGTCTTTATCATTGTTTTGAATTGAGGCTGCCATTAGCCTTGTGGCAGGATAGTGAAGCTAACACGCAAGCAGAACCACAGTCAATCAGAGAGAAGAAGGAAAGGAGTCAGCAAGAGGAGGAAGGCCATCAGTTGTATCTCAGCCCCTGGATCTAGCTGTACCTTCAGCACCTTTAGATGTAAACGAGCCAAGAGTTTGAGCTGGATTTCTGTCACTTGCAACCAAGAGTCCTGTCTCTTTTATGAATGCACTGAACAAGTTTGAGGGTGATTTTATACAAGCACTGTGCTAGATACAGGGGATCCAAAGTCCTTTCCCTTTAAAATGGCAATCTTGATCTGGATAGAGAGCCCATACAGATGGAATCCATTGGAAAGAAAGGGTTACATTCATTCCTCCCCCACCCCCAACCCCCATCCCGCCCCCAACCCCCCCCAACTAACTTCTAACTAAAAGTAACTTTATTCAAAATATCAGTGCAGGCAACAGAATGCAGTCATGTTAGCTGTCATAAACATTTTCACATCACGTCTCAAATTACTGGGCAACTTTGTCATGACTTCAAAATTACTAGTTATCAGGCTTGCTGCTAGAGCATGTTACTTAATGTGTAAATAACAGAGCAAATGGGTCACATTTTGAGATATTTAGATAACCGGATTTCAGTACAATAGGTTTCCAGTCTAATCCTGTATTTTTACTTTATGAATTTAAAAGCATATTCTGAAAAGAGGTCAAGATTTCACTAAGCTCTGGAAGCTCCAAATGAAGATCAAACTAAAAAGAAACACACCAAGAAACAATAGTAGCGAACCCTGGAGCAGCAGTGATTGAGAGCCTTGCAAGGTGGCATTACAGTGGGAGGAGATACCCTGCTGTGCCCGGAGGTGTGGGTGGGGATAGGGTTGAAGACATGATGCTCCAGCTGACCACTCTGACAGGCCTTTAAAGTGCCAGCTCAAGCAGCTGGTGGCGGAAGTGGCCTTTGGGGGTCAGGAAGGCATTGCTATTGCAGGTCAACTGAGGACACCAGCTCTGGTTAAACTTAATGGTCAGCCAGGGCAGCAGGCCAGCATCCTGTTCAGTGTCCCCAGTTTCCACTCTCCCTGGTTCCAACTGGGGTAGTGCTCAGTGGCTTTCACCGGCTCTGCTCTCAGGAATAAAATAAGACAGAAGAAGCCTTGATAAACCACCCTTTTCATTTAGCAACAGGGAAAGTGCTGGGGAAGGGTGTGCATGAGGGCTAGATTACACCCCTTAACCAGAGTAAGTTAGTACTCCACGCTCTGACAGCTAAAATAGTACTCAGGGCACCCAGAACAATGAGGACAGCTCCAAGGCCTTCATTTATATGCTGCTGCTGGAAAGCAGCTTTCAAGAGAGGAGCCCTCCATTTCCTGTGGGGGGCCCCAGGACAGCAGTGGGGCAGGAGGGTACTGGGGGCTCCCGACCATTCCCTCCACAGCTGAAAAGGGTGTTCTGGTGACAAGGGTCCTGGTGGAGGCACTTTGAGGACCTTTCATCTTAAGGAGGCTGCCAGGAAGTGGGCCTTCTCTAGGGTGAGGGAAGGAACCATGAGGTGTGGGGTGACAGTCATGCCATCAGCAGTCCCAGCAACTACAGGGGAGGCTGTTCCCATGCACCCCAGAAGCACTCTTCCATCACATTCAAAAGGTGGGAATGCAAGTTGGTACAGCCACTGTGAAAACCAGCATGGAGGTGTCGCAGGGGGAAGTAAATTCTGACTCCATGTTGAAACGGTTTCTTTGACTTGCTTTCCGCTGCTTTTGTTATTATAATTACACATAATGGCCTGCCTCAGAGAATCCTACCCCTCTGCCTAACTATTAAACTAAAGTGCCTTTGTTCAGAACCCTGTCTGCCTGTAGATGGCAGGAAGGAAAAAACTAACACATCACTCTGCCTGAGGCTTGCCATCTAGGAGATATTTGCAAGATTAATGGCATTTTTTTTTACTTTGTTTCCTCACTGCCCCCCATCTCTAATCCATAAAAAAACCTGACATCCAGACCCCAACCAGATGGTTATTTTCAGACATTAGTCTGCCATCCTCTTGGTCAGCTGGCTTTCTGAATAAAGTCATATTCCTTGCCTCAACACTTCGTCCCTTAGATTCACTGGCCTCTCATGTAGCGAGCAGAGTGAGCTTGGACTCAGTAACAGAGGTTCCTCAGAAAACTAAAAATAGAATTACCATATGATCCAGCAATCCCACTCCTGGGCATATATCCAGAGAAAAGCATAATCCAAAAGGATACATATGCTCCAGTATTAACTGCAGCGCTATTCACAATAGTGAAGACATGGAAACAACCTAAATGTCCACTGACAGATAAATGATAAAGAAGATGTGGTGCATACATACAGTGGAATATTACTCAGCCATAAAAAGAACGAAATAATGCCATTTGCAGGCACATGGATACAACTAAAGATTATCATACTAAGTCAGAAAGACAAATACCATTTGTTATCACTTATATGTGGAATCTAAAACATGATCCAAATAGAAACAGACTCATGGACATAGAGAACAGCCTTGTGGTTGCCAAGGGCTGGGGGGTGGGGGAGAGATGGAGTGGGGGGTGGGGGAGAGATGGAGTGGGAGGTTGGAGCTAGCAGATGTAAGCTTTTATACACAGAACGGATAAACAATAAAGTCTCACTGTACAGCACAGGGAATTATATTCAATATCCTATGATAAATCATAATGGAAGAGAATATATAAAACAATGTATATATATGTGTGTGTGTGTGTGTGTGCGTGTGTGTATAATCAAATCACTCTGCTATACAGCAGAAATTAGCACAACATTGTAAATCAACTGCACTTCAATTAAAAAAAATAGTTCAGATATGTGAGGGGATAAAAATACATTAAAGTTTAAGAGAAGTTACTTCTTGGTGGTAAAACCAAAAATGTAAACAAATAAATAAATTCTGGTGTAAAACAAAAGACATTTTCCCAGACCTGGATCAGAGGCTCCCCAGGCATTATCATCTCAGCCCCCAGGACTCATTTCTCCAGGGGCCATTGCCCTTTATTTTAACAATGTACTAACCCCTTGCTCTCAGGTTTGGGCTTTGGGGCTACACCCCTGGCTTCAGGAAAAATGCACAGGGCTAGCTCTTCCAGGAAACTTTTCCTCCCTTACTTTTCCTCTGAATATGGAGTTCAAATACTCCGTATTCGGTTTTTAAAACTGCTCTCAGCCAACGCATGCAAGTTCCTCTGAGAATGGAGGAGCAGAGTGGGTGTCCCTCCTCGCATCCGTGGGGCCATGGTGGAAGCCCAATGTAGTGGTGCCACATACGCTGACACCTTGAGCTTCTTTTCACATGGGATTATATCATCTAGGCAGTCACTGCGCTCATCCACATGGAGATAAACCAACGTTCCGACCAGCCAGGCAGAGAGACTTCACAAAATGTGACCTAAGTATTCAAACATTTGGTATTGTGGGGGAAGCTGGAAAACAAATTGGTGGACAGGATGCCTTTGATGTGTATCAACCTAGAATTGATGCTTTTGAACTGTGGTCTTTGAGAAGACTCTTGAGAGTCCCTTGGACTGCAAGGAGATCCAACCAGTCCATTCTGAAGGAGATCAGTCCTGGGATTTCTTTGGAAGGAATGATGCTAAAGCTGAAACTCCAGTACTTTGGCCACCTCATGCGAAGAGCTGACTCATTGGAAAAGACTCTGATGCTGGGAGGGATTGGGGGCAGGAGAAGAAGGGGATGACAGACGATGGGATGGCTGGATAGCATCACTGACTCGATGTACGTGAGTCTGAGTGAACTCTGGGAGTTGGTGATGGACAGGGAGGCCTGGCGTGCTGCGATTCATGGGGTCGCAAAGAGTCAGACACAACTGAGCAGCTGAACTGAACTGAACCTAGAATTGGGGGTTCGGGTAGGGAGTGGGTCAAGCTGACAGAAGATTATCATCCCTGTGCACAGGGTTCCTTTGGTTATTCTTCTGTACCAGTTTAAAATGTCCCATGTGCGTGTGTGTGTGCTAAGTTGTTTCAGTCCAGTCAGGCTCTTTATGATCCCATGGACTGCAGCTGGCTAGGCTGCTCTGTCCATGGGATTCTCCAGGCAAGAATACTGGAGTGGGTTGCCATGCCTTCCTCTAGGGGATCTCCCCAACCCAGGGATCAAACACGTATCTCCCATAGCTCCTGCACTGCAGACAATTCTTCACTGCCAAGGCAGTGGGGAGGCCAGTCAGTTCAGTTGCTCAGTAGTGTCTGACTCTTTGCCACCCCATGGACTGCAGCATGCCAGGCTTCCCTGTCCATCACCAACTCCCAGAGCTTACTCAAACTCATGTCCATTGAGTCGGTGATGCCATCCAACCATCTCATCCTCTGTCATCCCCTTCTCCTACCTTCAATCTTTCCCAGCATCAGGGTCTTTTCAAATGAGTCACTTCTTCCCATCAGGTGGCCAAAGTATTGGAGCTTCAACTGCAGCATCAGTCCTTCCAATGAATATTCAGGACTGATTTCCTTTAGGATTGACTGATTTGATCTCCTTGCAGTCCAAGGGACTCTCAAGAGTCTTCTCCAACACCACAGTTCAAAAGCATCAATTCTTTGGAGCTTAGCTTTCTTTACGGTTCAACTCTCACATTCGTACATGGCTACTGGGAAGACCATGCTGCTGCTGCTGCTAAGTCGCTTCAGTCATGTCCGACTCTGTGCGACCCCATAGACAGCAGCTCACCAGTCTCCCCCGTCCCTGGGATTCTCCAGGCAAGAACACTGGAGTGGGTTGCCATTTCCTTCTCCGACGCAAGAAAGTGAAAAGTCCATGGGATTTTCCAGGCAAGAGTACTGGAGTGGGGTGCCATTGCCTTCTCCGGGGAAGACCATAGCTTTGACTATATGGACCTTTGTTGGTAATGTTTCTGCTTTTTAATATGCTTTCTAGGTTGGTCATAGCTTTTCTTCCAAGGAGTAAATGTCTTTTAATTTCACGGCTGCAGTCACCATCTGCAGTGATTTTGGAGCCCAAGAAAATAAAGTCTGTCACTGTTTCCATTGTTTCCCCATCTATTTGCCATGAAGTGATGGGATTGGATGCCATGATTTTAGTTTTTTGAATGCTGAGTTTTAAGCCAGGTTTTTCACTCTCCTCTTTCACTTTCATCAAGAGGCTCTTTAGTTCCTCTTTGCTTTCTTCCATAAGGGTGGTGACATCTGCATATCTGAGGTTATTGATATTTCTCTGGGCAATCTTGATTTCAGCTTGTGCTTCATTCAGTCTGGCATTTCATATGATGTACTCTGCATATAAGTTAAATTAACAAAGTGACAATATACAACCTTGACATACTCCTTTCCCAATTTGGAACCAATCTGCTGCTCCATGTCCGGTTCTAACTTTTGCTTCTTGACCTGCATACACGTTTCTCAGGAGGCAGGTGAGGTGGTCTGGTATTCCAATCTCTTGAAGAATTTTCCACAATTTCCTGTGATTCACACAGTGAAAGGCTATAGCATAGTCAATGAAGTTTTTCTGGAATTCTCTCTTTTTTTCTATGATCCAATGGATGTTGGCAATTTGATCTCTGGTTCCTCTGCCTTTTTCTAAATCTAGCTTGAGCATCTGGAAGTTCTCGGTTCACGTACTGTTGAAGACTAAATTGGAGAATTTTGAGCATTACTTTGCTAGCGTGTGAGATGAGTGCAATTGTGTGGTAGTTTGAATATTCTTTGGCATTGCCTTTCTTTGAGACTGGAATGAAAACAGACCTTTTCCAGTCCTGTGGTCACTGATGAGTTTTCCAAATTTGCTGACGTATTGAGTACAGCACTGTCACAGCATCATCTTCTAGGATTTGAAATAGCTCAACTGGAATTCCATTACTTACAGTAGCTTTGTTCGCAGTGATGAAATGTCTCATAATAGAAGATAAAACATTGATAAAAATAAAAAGGCAAACTGAGTCACTTTGTGTGGACCCGGATGAGTCCCTCCTGGGTGCTGGGTGGTGGGAAAATGCTGTCATCTCATCAGATCCTCCCTTATCTCCTTTATACAAATGAGGAAACACACTAGGAGAAGCTTATGATTGATTGTTGAAGGTGCTGAAGCTGGAAGCATTGACTCTGTGTCAGGCATATGATCAGTTTCTTTGCCGAGCCGCCCTCCACTCTGCAGACAAAGCAAACAGGGGTTCAGCGACCTTATTAAAGACAACGTGGAATGATCTAATGGCTGGAAAAGGTTCCAGGGGTCATCCTACTGTAGGCCCCCTCCAGCAATTTCCTGCAGTGGCCCCAGAACCTGTCTAGACACTGGCCATGTAGGACATGGTCCTCCAGGGGTGGCTGGCTCCTCTGGCAGGCAGATCTGCCAGAAAGCATTCACAAGTGGGAGGAAATCGACTCTCTAGTCTAATTTCCACCCATCTGTCCTCGTTCTGCCCTTCATAACCCCACAGGGTAATCCTTCTTCCCGGACAGTTTTGCAAATATTTGGATTCTGCCGTCTTGTGCTCTGCACACTGATCTTCCAGACTGAAGGTTCCCCACGTGTCAACTGCCCTCCCATGGCCTGCTGGTGGCTGTCCTTAGATCCCAAGCAAGGACACTGTATTCTAGATGGGTCGGACTAGTAAAGAACACAAGACAGCCCCCTGCCCTTGTATTTGCAATACTTGCTTTTATCCATCTTAAGAATGGGTTCCTTCTTGGGGTCTGGGATGCTGTTAAAACATATCTTCCCATCAGGTTTTAATCCAAATAGGATGGAAGAACACAGATTCATAGACTTCTTCCACAGGAGGAGAGCTTGGAAGGTACAACTCCCCTGTGTCTTTCTCATAAAAGTCTCCAGCTATGAATGTGGGGCACGTGGTGCTGGGGGTCTTACCTGAGAGTCTCTCTTCCATGCTCTGCAACCCTTAGAGAGGGTGGGAAAGGGCTCACAAGGTCACCTGGAAACATCAGAGCCAAGGCTCAAACTGGAGCCTATCAGATGCCAGGTCATGTTTCCCACCTACAGAGGGAGGGGGGTGAACTCCTGCCCACCCCTACCTTCACCCTTGGCACTAGCTTTGCCATCTTAGTTTTGCTGGCACAGTGTTGATGCACTTGCATTAAGGTCTGCCTATGGCAGCCCCAGCATGGAAAGAGAGGAGGCCCCTAAAGAGACTGAGGCTCTCAGTCCCGTTTATTGATCATTTAGGAATGGCTTCATTTTAAAACTCTCACTCTGGTTACTAGCAGCTCCTGGGCATCAGGAAAGTGACCTCAGGTGAGCTGGGAGGATTCCTGCAGCCTGGGATCTACAGTTAGTTAGTGGCTCAATCATGTTTGACTCTCTGCGACCCCATGAAGTATAGCCTGCCAGGTTCCTCTGTCCATGGGATTCTCCAGGCAAGAATACTGGAGTGGGTAGCCATTCCCTTCTCCAGGGATCTTTCCCACCCAGGGATCAAACCTGGATCTCCCACATTGCAGGCAGACGATTTACCGTCTGAGCCACCAGGGAAGCCCTGACTTCTACACTACACACAAGGAAATCCTGGCTGGTTCATTGGGAACTGCATCCCTTTCTCTGGACAGCATCCCTCAGCAGGCCTACTGGCCAGATCAACCACCTTCTCAGGCCTGTCTCTTCTTTCTCCAGGGCCAGAGGATTTGGAGCAGTCTTCGGAGGGCACCTAGTTCTCAAACCTGTGGGTTAGTGTAAACGTGTGTCACCAGCAGTGATCAGATGGTGAACACTTAGCAAACAGTTGGCGTGCGGGCAAACAGAAGGGGTGCAGCAAAACCTGGATTGGTACCTACCCACCTCACCCTGGGGAAGTGGCAGAAGGCTTGGTTTGAAATGTTCTTATCCAAATTAGATTTGCTTAGAAGCAAAGGAGCAAGCGTCCTCAGAGACCACATGCTTTTTCCACCCATTGGGCAGGTCAGGTCCCCAGCAGAACAGCATCAGAGCCTGGGAGTTCGCAAAACCTTGGAGATTTGGAGGAGGGTGGAGGCTCGAGAGGGTGAGGTCAGGTCAGGCTCCCAGAAGGGGCAATACTTCATTAGCAGATGGTGAGAAGGGGGTAACTGCGCATGTCATCAGAACGTGTGTTGGACCCAGCAGAGGCCTGGCCAGGGCAGAGGTTAGCCTCTGGGGGCTTGGGGGTTAAGGGGGAAAGGTGGAAGGTGGGGAGAGAAGATATCAGAGGGAAAGAGTGGAGATGGAAGGTGGTAGGGGCGGGTGGAGATGGAGGGAGTGGAGGAGTGCAGGAAGGTGAAGAAAGGGGAGGGAAAAGGGGAGGGACGGAGCGGGTGGGGGATGAGAAGTAGGGCGGGGAGCCGGGCGGCAAGGAGGAGGAGGCAGGAGAGAGGGGGAAGGGAAGCGAGAGGAGGCGGGAAGGGAGGAGGGGAGCGGAGGAGGGGCCTGCGCGCAGCCCCGCGCCCTCCCTCCCGCGCCGGCCTCCGCGCCCTCCCTCGCCGCAGCATCCCCGAGTCGCCTGGCCGCGCCGCCCCTCCGCGCCGGGCCTCCGAGCCGGTCGCCTCCGCCTCTGCCGCCGCCATTCCTGCGCCCGCGCTCGCCTGGCCCGGCACCGCGGGGCCGCGCGGCCAGGACACGCCGCGCCAGGTAAGGGTTGGCGGGTAGAGGGCGGGCGCGGGCGGTGCAGGTGCGCGGGGGCGGCGAGACCCTCCCCGAATCGGCCCCCGAGCCCGCCCGGAGCCTCCGCCCCGAAGCCCCCTGACTCCTCCCAGGACCCCCGGGGCCTCCCCGGAGCCCCCTTCCCGGAGCTCCCTGACTTCTCCCGAGACCCCTCTTTGAGTCCCCTCCCAGGACCCCCCAGGACCCCTCCCCTCCTCGGCTACCTCCCTGCCCCGGCGCGCAGGTGGCTCGGCGACGCTTGGGGCTCGGGGCGCGCGGCTGACCCTGGCCCGGGGCGGGGGCGGTGTGTTCTGCCTGACCCGCGGCTCCTGTCCGCTCGGCCCCCGCCCCACTCCGGCCATTCAGGCCTGGCCTGGCCCCCCGGCTTCCATTTCTGTCGGCGGGGCCGCGGCCCCCGGGCGCTAGACCCCGAGCAGCGCACTCAGACAGGTGGGGCAGGTCGGGGCCCTGGCAGTGAGTGTTGCAGGCCTCGGCTTCCTTTTGGGTTTTGGCTGCGTGATTCTAGAATAGCCAAGGAGAATCAGCAGCCTTAGCTTAGGGCTGCACCTGTTGCAGCCGCCTGGTGAACTGCAGGAGGCTGAATCCACTGGGGTTTTGCCAGGGCAGACAGTGGAAAGGAGGGTTGGATCGTGGTGGTCCCCTTCGTTTTATTTCATTTAGTATTGGGGATGGGGGTGTGTGGGCGTCTGGAGGCGGGCAATTCACCAAAAACGAGGCCTGTGGTCTAGGGCAAGGGTCGCCGCTTTCTGGAGCGCATATGCTATGCAAAGTTGTTCAGCTTTTGATTTGAAAACCACCACTTATGTTAAGCACATCCAGGACTTGGGGACTGTGGCCAAGTGGCTGGCCCCCCCATTCTGAATCTATTCAGATCCACTAGGCGCCACCGAGCGGAAGTTTCCTTTCCAAGGGTGAAGTGACATCGGTAGCCTGTCAGCTCATACCTGCCCCAGGCCTGGGGCCTGCCTTCTGGCTGCCTGGGCGCTGTATTTTGGGAATGTTTACTGTGTCCCAGAAACAGGCTGCCTCAGTCAGTGCTGGGGCCAGGATTCTGGCCGAGATAATGCCCCGATTGTCACTTGAACCGTTGGTGTCTGTGCACATCGTCTGCAAGAATAAAGAAGAATAAAACAGACCTGCTCAGAGTACTCCAGGCAGCCAGTCCTACCAGGGGGAAAGCCTGCAGGGATGAGGGGATGGTGAAGGGATTCACTGGGGTATTTCTGGGGACAAAGACTCTTCCCACCAAGAGGGTAGACTTTCAGATTGCAAAGAAAAAAAAAGTTTGTATTATGAACAGCGAGTAAACCAAATAAAGAAAGAAAAATTGCTGATGCTGAGAGGCAACCCAGCTCTGGTCTACTCTTGAGCCATGTTATAGGACCGTGAGCTGGCATTCGAGAGGTACTGGCTCTCTATGATTGCTGGAAAATGCAGCGTTATCCCTCTGCTGGTAACTGGGGTGCTCTCACAGCCTTCTTTGGGGTCCTGGCAGATGGTACATCCACCCCAGCTCAGGAGTGGGGTGCAGGGCCACGCCGCACAGCTGTCCAGTGGGTCTGGGGGCAGGGAGATGACCATAATGACATCATCCACTCGTGATCCAGTCCCTGTGGGTTAGCCAAGGCAGGTTTCATCTCAAGCGCCCTCCCCCCTCACCAGGCAGGGATGTCTAGGCCAGTCTTGGGAGCGCATGCTAATGGCTGGCTCTGAGTGAGGGGGGAAGGACCATCCGCTGGTGCCAGCACATAGCGAAATCAATAATGTGTTGCAGAGATCAATGGTTTTTTCATTGGTCCTCTGTGCTTCCAAAGAGAGCCTGCTTCTCCCACACTGAGCACGGACAGTTTCAGGCCTCCCACCCCTCCCTCTGGGTTCTGTTTCTGGTGGGGGGGTATGGGTGTGGCCAGGAGCCTCTTCCTGATCCCTTGTGTGGTGAGCCTGGGGCTCCTGGATTGGCAACTGGGCTCCGTGTCCCCTCCCACCACCAGGCGTCCCCAGTGTGCCTGGGTTAGGCCCCTGCTGCTGCATATGTGTATTGGCTTCCCAAGTGTTCCTTAATTCACAGCGACCTTCCCCTCATGCTAACAATTTGTTCAAAAGAACTCCTGAGAAGGTGATGTGGCAGGTGGTGCATCCCTGTGCCCCCGGCCCCCCATCCCAGTCTCTTCTGGGAGTGACAACAGTGACCAAGTTAACCATCCAGGCCTGCAGGGTGGCCATGGGGTGAAGCTGGCCATGTGAAAATACACAAATGAATTTGCCATCAACTGACTGTCGAGGGTGGCTACAGGGAGAAAGACTGCTGTCCTTTGTGGGGCTCGGCAGGTGCAGTCTCCCCTGCTCCACCTGTGCCTCTGGGGCCCTTGACCATTCAGGGATGTCTCGGGGCGTCACCCGAGAGTGGGCCGGTCGGGCAGGTTTCTCTGCACTGGAGACTCAGCACAGCCCGTGGCCATTGCAGCCTGCCTGCTGTCAAAGGTGATGGAGAGAAGTGCAGATTTATTGCTGCTGCTGCTGCTAAGTCACTTCAGTCGTGTCTGACTCTGTGCGATCCCATAGACGGCAGCCCACCAGGCTCCCCCGTCCCTGGGATTCTCCAGGCAAGAACACAGGAATGGGTTGCCATTTCCTTCTCCAATGCATGAAAGTGAAAAGTGAAAGTGAAGTTGCTCAGTCGTGTCCGACACTTCGCAACCCCATGGACTGCAGCCCACCAGGCTCCTCCGTCCATGGGATTTTCCAGGCAAGAGTACTGGAGTGGGGTGCCATTGCCTTCTCCAAGAGATTTATTAGGAGGAAGTATCTGCTGATTCAGTCAAGTGGAGATAGCACGTGAGTGGGCCGTGCCTGGAGCTGGGCTGGCATTGTTCAGTGCACCAATTAAGGTGATCTTTGGGATAAGCAAAGTGGCTCATCGCAACTCCTTGGAGTGGCTCTCTTTGAATTGCCTGTCCCTTCCTGAGTGCATGGTCTTTTACCTGGCGATATTGTACCTAGACCAGGCATCACAGCAGCCCAGGAGTCATTCCCCCATAGCTGCCTTCCAGCATGCCCTGTGATCCGCCAGTAGGACCGGGTCCTTTATTTGGTCTAAAAGTCTCAGATGCTCTCTATGAAAGTGGAGACTTCACCCCTTCCCCAGGTCACTTCTATGTATTACTCGTGATTGCAGCTTTGAACGAAATGCAGTTAACCAGCATTTGAGCCAAGAAACATTCCTTTCAAAAATGATGGTATTTAAAGAGACAGTTGGGCGTTTGTTGAGTGAACAATGATTTTAAAAGATAATTATATTCCTTAACAACAGTATTGTGGTTATGTTCACACAGTCTTTACCCTTTAGCTGTAGATGCTGGAGTGATCTGCAGAGGAAGTGAGAGCCGTGTTTGAGAGCTGTTTCAGATTAGCGTGGGTGGGGGATGGGTTGGGTGATGGAGGGGGCAGCACTGACCATTGTTGAACGGTTATTCGCTCTGGGTGATGGTACCTGAGGGTTTGTTAGTCTCTTCAGTCTTTAGTCTTTAAAAGTCTTTATCATAAAATAGTTAGTGATCTAAGAATCCCATTTCCCCCTCTCAAATGCCATAGGATCCTTCACTTCATGGAATAGTTGAGGTTTACTCAGGATGGGGAACGCGGGTATACCTGTGGCGGATTCATTTCGATATTTGGCAAAACGAATACAATATTGTAAAGTTTAAAAATAAAATAAAATTTAAAAGAAATAAATAAAAGAAGTGCTGATGAGTTAAGTGGAAACATTGCTCCTTAGTGTGGACTGTATAGAGTGATCCCATTTACACATGTATAGGTAATGAAGTACAGAAGCGTCTGGAATGACAGACTCTGTGTGTCAAACGGACGATGACAGAGCACCCGCGGTGGACGAGGAGGGCAGGTGCTGCTCCAGACTCTAGGGACACAGCTCCGAGCAACAGTGGCTGTCCAGCTGGTGACCGGGATGGGAGGGAAGGATATATGTGTGCATGTGAGTTGTGTGTGCTTGGGTGTTGGCAGAGGGTTGAGAAGCGGGTGGCAGGAAGGAGGAAGGGGAATCTAGCCTTTTATCCCCTCACCTATTTCCATGTGGTTTGTTTCTTTTACAGTGGGATTGTTTTTGTAATGATAAAATGTATTTGTAAGAAGGGATTTCCATTAGGGAATGTGCTTAGTTGCTCAGTCGTGTCCGATTCTTTGCGACCCCATGGCCTGTAGCCCACCAGGCCCCTCTATCCGTGAGGATTCTCCAGGCAAGAATGCTGAAGTGGGTTGCCATGCCCTCCTTCAGGGGATCTTCCCAACCCAGGGATTGAACCCAGGTATCCTGCATTGCAGGTGGATCCTTTACCATCTGAGCCACCAGGGAAGCCCTTAGGGAATAGAATAACCTGGGTGTTTTGCAATATTTATTTATTTAGCTGCACGGGCCCTTAGCTGTGGTACTTGGGATCTTCAGTCTTTTGTGGCATGCAGGTTCTTTAGTTTTGGCATGTGGAATCTAGTTCCCTGACTGGGGATCATACCCAGGCCCCACCTGCATTGGGAGTTCAGAGTCTTAGTCCCTGGACCACCATGGAAGTCCCTAGAATAGCCTGTTCTAAACATTAAGTTTCTAAATCTAAATTTATTCGAAATGGATTTGACTTGTAGGAATTCGTGTTCCTACACAACATAACAACATGATGTGGCTTCAGTGAGGCAGGCAGTGAGTCCACAGCCATTTTTGCTCTGAGCCTGTGCTCTGTGGGCCCTGAAAAAGAGACACCAGTACCCTGACCTCAGCAATAGGGGGGACGAGACTCAGACCCTGAAAATTTAACAGGAATGCCGTTCCTCAATTTGGGCAGTAAGCTGAGGTACCATGCTGGGCCTGAGCCATGGGATGGGGAAGACCCTTAGCTCAGACCCACCATGATCCTGGTCTAAGTGGGGAAGCACATTTCGTTCCATGGGACTTGACCCAGCAACAAAAGCAGTGACAGTCCAGAGCCTTCTTGGGTGGATTCCCACTGCTAGTTGGGTGACCTGCCACTGTGGGGCTGTTCCACTCATCGTCAGCAGTTGCTGTTTTCTCATTTAGTAGAGAATATGTTAAGTAACTTTCCTCTACAGCAGCAGCAACAACAAAACCCATAAAAATGCTAAGTCCACGGAGTAAAAAAGCACAAGTTGCCTGGAATCCTCAGGGCTTCCCGCCCCTCCATTTTCCTGTCCTATTACAAGAAATTTGAGTTGCTTACGTACCAGAATGTAATTGGCTTTGATCTAGCATCTGGGTGTTGTTTGGCTCTGAAGCATGTTTTTGATTCTGTTTGCAGGGACACTACGTTCCCGGAGGCCTACTCTGAATAAGGGCCTCAGCTGGACCCCACTTTGTTCTCACCATGTGTTTGGGAGTTTTGTTTGTTGTTGTTGTTGTTGTTTACTAGTATTTTCCATGTTTGTGGGGCGGCCACAGCCGGGCCTGCATGAGGCGGCTGTGCTCTGAGCCTGGGGTCTCGTCTGCATGGCCATGAGCTGCCTGCTATCAGAACAGACTGTAGGCGCATGGCTCATTTTTCCATTGAGATAAGATGTGTTCTCTGCATCTCAATCCTTTCCAGAGGCCTTAGAGATCCTGTCTGAATAGAGCTGTGCCGTCTGGGCATTTGGGGCACCCAGGAGGTCTGTATCCTTTGTAGGTGAGGTCCCATCATTCATCTTTTTTGAGGCAAAGAAATTAGGTACTCAGGTGGTGCTAGTGGTAAAGAACTCACCTGCCAATGCAGGAGACATAAGAGATGCAGGTTCGATCCCTGGGTTGGGAAGATCCCCTGGAGGAGGGCATGGCAGCCCACTCCAATATTCTTGCCTGGAGAATCCCATGAACAGAGGAGCCTGGCAGGCTGTAATCCACAGGGTCACACAGAGCTGGACACTACTGAAGCAACTTAGCAAGGCCCCTTTCACCGCCACTTCATGAAGTCCCACCACTCCGTCCAGCAAATGTTTACTGAGCTCCAATTACGGCAAGAAACCAAGAGATAGAAGGCCCTGCCAGCTTGGCACTTATGGTCAAGTAGTGGGTGCTGGAAGGCTAAGGAGAGGAAGTAAATCCGAATGTAATGCATTGGGGCCATAGTGCCATGGAGAAAGCCAGTGTGGGGTCCAGGTGCTCACAGTTTGAGAATGTTTGAGATTCAAAACCAGGTGGCTGGTGGGCTGATGGAAGAGGTGAGGAGTGACCAGGGGGATGTCCTGGCATGCTTTAGCAAGGCCAGAGGGCAGGTGTGGCTGGAGCAGAGGAGCAGGCCTGTGCAGGTGGTGGGTCTGGCTGGATTCTGGTGTGTTGTGAAGATGGAGCCATTGGGATGATTGGCTTAATAGAGGAGTCCAAGGTGACCCTGAGATTCTTGGCTCAGGCAGCCCGAGGGATGGAGTGGGCGTCACCCTGAAATGGGGCCTCAATGGGCAGAGCAGCTTTCGGGGATTTGGGAGGGTGGTACCTATGACCTCCACTGCTGTCCACGTGGAGGTGGTAAGGGGCTTGTTGGGCAAGCAAGGGTGGAGTTGGAGGGAGTGGCCTGGGTCCGATATGGGTCTGGCTGTTGCCAGCACAGAGGTGATATTTTTAAAGCTGAGTCGGCACAAGATGGCAGAGGAGGAGAGGAGAGGTCCAAGGTCAAGGAACCAAGAAGGAATGTCATCAGGGCAGGAGAAAGCCAGAGGGGTCTGGGGCATCCAGGGCCACTGGAAGAGTGTGCATGGAGAGAATGGGCTGTCTGGCCGAGGGAGCCAGCTAGATGAGGAATGAGAATTATCCTTGGAGAATTGACCTTAGAAACATGGAGGTTGTCAGTGTCCTGACAAGAGGGGTGGGAGTGTTGGGCCAAGACAAGGTGGCAAGTGGAGCTCAGGACATCAGGAATTGGTAGTTTTTTCGAGAATTTTTCTGGGAAAGGGGGCTGAAAGATGCGGGAGTTGCTGATGGGCATAAGGGGTTGTGTTTCAGGTTTTGGTCCTGATGGGAAAGATGGAGTAGGGGGAAGAGTGAAGGAAGTAGGGTGGGGGCCTTGTCCATGCCCTCCAATGAGGGAGACGGAGGGGGACAGACGAGTGGCCACTGTTCCCCCGCAAGCAAACTGTCATCAGCCTCTTAGGTACCCCACTTCTCTGATTGGCCCTGGGGTCCTCAGAAGGGGTCAAGATGGCAGAAAATGGTTATGGAAGCTTGTGACAGCGGAACCTCTGAGCATGGCGGTGGGTGCCCAGGGGCTGATGAAGCCCTCTTGGGTGCTGAGCATAGGAAGTCTGGAGAGCTGAGTTTGCCAGGCTCCCTGGCAGGAGTGGATGCCCTTCTGGCTGAGAGGACATCTGAGTGACAGGAGGAGGGTGAAGGAGGCCTGGTCTGCTGACCTGATGAGCCTGGGCAGAAACTGAGGCTGAAAGTGGGGCCGTGTCCTTGCAGCCAGGATGTGAGCATTTCCCTCTTATGTTGGCCTGGCATCCCTACACACAGGGCCCGGTCACTAGCGAGGGCCTGCGTGTGATGGATTAACACCGCCCTGATTCCGCATCCGCTGAGCACCACGTGAGTGAGGGAGAGAGCCTGTCTCCAGGCGTGGTCCCTGTGCCAGCAGCATTGTATTTCCAGACCCTGCTGCAGGTGCAGGTTTTTACCTCCACCCCCAGGACCCCTGAACCAGAAGCTCTGTGGTAAAGAATCTGCCTGCAAGGCAGGAGACCCAGGTTCGGTCTCTGGTTCAGAAAGATCCCTTGGAGAAGGGAATTGCAACCCACTCCAGTATGCTTGCCTGAAGAATTCCATGGACAGGGTAGGCTGTGGGCTACTGTCAGTGGGGTCACACAGAGTTGGACATAACTGAGTGACCAACACTTTCACTTCCAAGGTTGGGCTAAGCACAGCCTGTGGTTGGGAGGTGTACCCTGAGGGGCAGACAGAAGAGCTTCTCTCTGGATGCCCTTTAGACTTAGGCTGCTTGCCTGTAGAAACAGTTCCGTTAACCAGTTTTATTGAGGTATAATTTACATACAATAAAAGGTTACTGTTCAGTGAATTTTGACAAACGTATACAGTTATGCAGGCTTCCCTTGTAGCTTAGATAGTAAAGAATCTGCCTGCAATGCAGGAGACCCAGATTCAGCCCCTGGGTGGGAAAGATTCCCTGGAGAAGGGAATGGCAAACCACTCCAGTATTCTTGCCTGAAGAATCCCATGGACAGACAATGGGTTTGCAAAGAGTCAGACTTAACAGAGTGACTTTCACTTTCACTTCCAAGCTTGGGCCAAGCAGGGCTTGCCTTTGCGGGTACTGCATCCTGGAGGGCAGACAGGAGGGGAGAGGCAGGGCCAGTGGGCCCACTCTGGATGCACATTAGACTTGGGATGTTCACCTGTAGAACCAATGTTTCTTTAACCAGTTTTACTGAGGTATAATTACATACAACTAAAGGCACTGTTTGGTGAGTATTGACAAAGGTATCCAGTTATGCAGCTGCTTCCGTGATGTGATGGAGGCCGACAGTGGATGATCTCTGCAGGTGAGGGTGCACCTCACGCGTTCATGCACCTACCGTCCCTGGCTGCTGTCCGGCTGCTGTAGCAGTCGAGCAGTTGCAACAGAGATTGTGTAGCCTATGAACTCTCCCCAAACTCCCTGTTGCCTCTTTGCACTCAACCCTCCACCCAGGCAATCACTGATCTGTCGAGATTAGACTATTAGAAGATTGGTTTCTTTAAGCGTTTCAGAACGGAAGCATGTATTGTAGATTTCTTACTTCTTTCCCTTGGCGCATCTCTGAGATTCTTGGGTTTTGCTGTGTGTTGTACTTTCCGTCTTTTATTGCTGAATCCTGTTGTATCACGTGGGTGTGCCATGATTTATTGATTTATTCACCTGCTGGTGGATGTTTGGATTGCTTCCTGTTCGAGATTATTATGAATAAAAGTGCCGCAAGCTACAGCGCAACACAAAAGAACAACCAGTTAAAACATGAACAAAAATATCTCCAGAGAAGACAGACAGATGAGAAACAAGCACATGAAAAGATGCTCAACATCATTAGTCACGAGGGAAGTGCAAGACCAAACCGCAGTGAGATACTATTTCCCTCTTTTATTTAGAAGAATGACTTTTATTTAAAAAAAAAAAAGGAAAATAGTAAGTGTTGGTGAGCATATGGAAAAGGTGTAAGTTTCACACGTTACTTCGAGAATGTAAAATGGTGCAGCGACTTGGAAAATAATTTAGGGATTCTTCCAAAAATTAAACACAGAAATGTCATGTGACCCAGCAGTCCTACTCATGGGTAAATACACAAAAGAATTGAAGATAGATGTTCCAACGAAAACTTGTACACAATTGTTCATAGCAGTGCTAACTCACAATTTGGGAAACAACTCAAATGCCTGTCAGTGGATGAGTGAATAAATAAATGTGGTCCATCCAGGCAATGGAATATTACTTAGCCATTAAAGAAATGAAGTACTGACATGTGCTACAACATGGATGACCCTTAAAAACATTTTACTAAGTAAAAATAGTCAGACACAAAAGTGCATTGTATGATTCCATTTATACGAAATGTCTGGAATAGGCAGATCTATTGAGACAAAACAAAGCAGGCTGGTGCTTGCCAGGGCCTGGGGAAGGGGAGAATGGGAGTGACTGCTTAATATGTATGGGGTTTCCTTTGGAGGTGATGAAAATGATTTGGAACTAGAGAGTGGTGATGGTTGCCTATCCTTTAAAATGGTTTAAATGGTAAATTTTATCTTATATGTATTTTACGGCTATAAAAAAAGGGGATATAAAGAATGCTGTATTCGTTTGTATGCACATCTGAGAGTGGACATGCATGTTCATTTCTCTTGAGTAACTACTGAACCAGTAGAATTGTGAGGCTGTGTGGTAAGTGTATCTTTAACTTTGTAAGAAACTGGCAAACTGTTTTCCAAAGTGGTTGTATCATTTTACATCCCTACTGCTAACGTGGGAGCAGTTATTTCACATCCTTGCCAACACTTGCTGTCATCAGTCTTTTTAAATTTAGTTACTCTGGTGGGAGTTGTGCTCTACCATAGATGTTCTAGTTGAGTATCTTTTCCTGTATTTATTAGCTCTTTTAGGTTTTGTTAAAATCTTCTGCTGACTTTTTAGTTGGGCTATTTATCTCTTATATTTGAGTTTTTAAGAGTTCTTTACATGTTCTGGATTCAGTTTGATAGATATTTGTATTGCAAATATTGTTTTCTCTGTGGCTTACCTTTCTATTTGATTAATGATTTCATGCAAAGGGCAGACATTTTTAGTTTTAAGTCCATTTATATCAACTGTCTTTAGCTAGTGGTTTGTGCTTTTTGTGTCCTGTTTAAGAAACTTTGTCTCACCCATCATCATAAAGATTTTCTCCTGTGTTTTCTTCTGAAGGCATTATGGCCTTAGCTTTTATCTGCTATCTGTTTTGAGTTACCTTTTAACTGGAAAGAGTTTAGGATTGAGGTTCATTGTTTTGAGTGCGTATACCCAGTTGTTCCCGCGCATTTGAAGAGTAATTGAGAATCTGTGTGGCTCTGTTTCAGGACTCAGTTCTAGTCCATTTTGGCTTATACACCATTGGCCTGGAAACTAGCCCGTCTTCATGACTGTTGTTTTACAGTAATTCTTGAAGTCAGGTAGTGAACCTTCCAGTTGTGCTTCATTTTCAAAACTGTGTTATCTAGTCTAGATCCTTTACATTTCCATATAAGTTTAAAATCGGCTTGCCAGTTTCTACAAAAACGCCTGCTTCAGTTTTGAGTGGGATTGCATTAACTCCTTAGATCAACTTGAGGAATATTGTTATTTTAACAATATTGAGTCCCAGCCAGTGATCATGGACTGTCTTTCCTTCTGTATTCACTTTCCTCCATTTCTCTTAGCAGTGATTTGTAGTAGTCAGTGTAGGTCTTGTATGAGTTTTATCACATTTATTCGTGAGTATTTTGTGATTTTAAATGTTACAAGTGGGTTTTAAATTTTTAATTTTCCTATTGTTTTTTTCTACTGTTGGAACATTGTATGGTTGGATGGCACCAGCGACTCGGTGGACATGAGTTTGAGCAAGTTCCCAGAGTTGGTGATAGACAGGGAAGCCTGGCATGCTGCAGTTCAAGGAGTTGCAGAGTCATGCATGACTGAGTGACTCAACTGAACTGAACTGTTACTGTATAGAAATTCTGTTGATTTTTATATTGTTTATTTATCTTGTGACCTTTCTAAATTCACTTATTTGTTTCAGTAGCCTTTTTGTAGTCCTTTAAGATTTTTACACAAAGATAATCCTGACAGTTATAAATAGGAACCATTTTACTTCTGTCTTTTCAGTTTAAATGCTTTTTATTTCTTTTTCTTCCTTTATTCCATTGTCTAGGATGTTCAGTGCAGTGTTTAACAGAAATGGTGACGATGGACACTCACCTGTTCCCAATCTTAGGAAGAAGGAACTTAGTATCTTTTCATTGAATATGATGTTAGGTGAAGGTTTTATGTAAATGAATTTTTGGAGGTTGAGGGAATTTTCTAGTTTGCATAGAGTTTTTATCGTTACTGGATGTTCAGTTTTGTTATATGCTTTTTCTGTATCTGTTGAGATGATCATATGGTTTTTCCTCTTTTTTTGATAAATATGGTGAATTACAGTAGTTAATTTTTGAATGTTAGACAATATTTCATCCCTGGCACAAACCCCAGTTGGTCATGATATTATCTTTTTTCGGTATTGCTAGATTCAATTTGCTACAATTTTGTTAAGAATATTTAGAACTATATTGATGAGAGATATTATAATCTTTTCTTGTAATCCTCCTGTCTGGTTTCTGTATCAGGGTAATGTCGGCCCCACACAATAATTTGGGAAGTGTTTCTTATTCATTTATTATTGAGAGTTTGTGTAGGACTGACATTGTTTCTTCCTTAAACATTTAACAGGATTTATTAGTTAAGCTGTCCTGGATTTCCTTTATGAATTCAGTTCATTGACATAGAGCTATGAAGACTTTCTGTTTCTTCTTGAGTCAGTCCTGGTGATCTGTGTGTTTCAAGGAATCTGCCCATTTCACTTAAGTTGTCAAAGTTGTTGGCATGAGGTTGTTTATAATATTCCCCTATTATCATTTTAATGCCTTGGGATTTGCATGGTTTTCCCTCTTTCATTTCTGAGCCTGGGATTCTTGAAAAAATGAAGCAGAACAAAACCCCCGTGTCTGTCTCCACACCCGCCCAGTTACAACAGAATCTCCTGGGATGGGAGGGAGGGTGTGGATGGGTGGTTTTGACAGCTGTTCAGGTAATTCTTGTGCAGCCAGAATTGACAGCCTTTGACGCAGAGGAAGGAGGGATAAGCTTTACTTACTGGTGGTCTGGGCAGGTCTCCCAGAATGAAGCCAAGGAGGATCTGAAAGAGTGGAGAAGGATACAGGGCCCTTGTCTGAACACAGGGTCTGTATGGAGAACACCAGGCCAGTGGCCTTGATGGGGCTTTGAGTTTGGTGTGGACCCTGGGTGGACCTGCAGGTATGGAGGGCGTTCTGTACATGACAGATTTTGGAGCCAGTGAAAAATAGGAAGGAAAGCAGCTGGCCAAGAGACAAGGAATGCCAGGCCACATAGCATAGACTTCCTTCTCTGCAGGGTTGTTGTTTGTTTTAAAGTGAGATTTACTGAGGGATAATTTGCATTCAATCCTTAAGGGAATCAACTCTGAATATTCATTGGAAGGACTGATGGCTGAAGCTCCAATACCTTGGCCACCTGATGAGAACAGGAAAAGATTTTGATGCAGGGAAAGATTGAGGGCAGGAGGAGAAGGGGATGACAGAGGATGAGACGGTTGGATAGGATCCCTGACTCATTGGACATGAGTTTGAACAAACTCCAGGAGATGGTGAAGGACAGGGAAGCCTGGAGTGCTGCAGTCCTCATGGTTGCAAAGAGTTGGACACTACTGAGAGACTGAACAACAGCGACAATTTGCGTTCAGCAAAATGCACCCATTTTCATGTCCTGTTCTATGAGTTTTGAAACATAGTCATGTAACAATCACCAGATCAATATACAGAAAATCGTGTAACTCCATAGATTTCCTTGTGTCCTTCCAGAGTCAGATCCGTCCCCACCCCGCCCATTCCCAGCACCCACGAATCTGTTTTCCATCCTTTAAGGCTTTTCCAGGATGATGTATAAGTGGAGTCACACAACGTACAGCCTCTGGGTCCAGCTTCTTTCACTCTGCCTAATTTTGCAGGGGTTTGAGCAGTAACTGATGTGAGCAGAATCACAGTGAGCGCTGACTCTGACACCTGATTTATGAATCAGAAAGATGAGGATGAAGACAGGGAGGCCATTATGGGAAAGAGTGACATAGCGATATTCATGGTGATCTCATTGTCAGGGACCTGCCACCAGCCTACTATGCCTGTCTCGTGGAGTTCTAACCACAGCTCTATCAGGCTGGGAGAGTCCTTCTGTCTTTTCCAGGTGAGGATGTTGAAAACGGAGAAACCAAGGAGTGGTGGACCCAGAATGTGAACACGGGGGCTGTGGCTTGAAGCCTGCAGGGAGGGGTGCTTGCCAGACACAGCATCTGATGCGCACATTGAGGGGTGGCCACTGGTCGAGGTATTTAAAAAATTTTAAGGATACCTGTACCCTCAGCCATTTCAGTTCATTGTCTGGAAATTTATGCTGAGGAATCATGGTTGTGAAGAAGCGTTTATTAGAAAGGGTGTCAGGTGTTGATAAACAGAAAACCCAGATACCAGCTGAAAGCCACTGACAGATGGTCAGAGATGAGGAGATACAGTTAGGCTAGCCAACCTCTAAAAATAATAGTATAAAATATGATGATGTATCACATCAAGTACTAGGAACTATTCCTAAACCAGGGCATACAGTGAGGACCCATAATTTGTCTAGGAAGCATTAGGCAGACTGTCCAGAAGGGAGGGTCACGTAGTTCGTTGACGTTGTGGTTTTTGTTTTCACCTTGGTGCTTGTCTGCATGACTCCAGTTTTCTGCAGCAATAAAGGAAAAATGGAAAAAACACAACTGTAGATCACACGCGCACACACACACGTCATATGCCTTGAGAGTCTGACACACTTTTCATAGACCTGTTATACCTGCCTTGTTTAAAAAGCGGGTGGGAGTTCTTTCTGTTGTGCTTTTAAATGGGAAACATACGCTGGCCTGTCCAGACAGAGTGAGAGGAGATGCTTGAGTGAGAGTGTGTGGCCGCCATGAGCCCTGCGCTGGGGGTGGGCCCACTGCCCTCCTCCATGCCTGGCTCCAGCAAGAGCCTGCTCTGATGGACGGCCTGGGTTTGACCGAGAGTGTGGCTTGTGTCGTGTGTGTGTGTGGCCTCTGGAAGGCCTGACCGTTCATGAGTGGGGTCAGCAGCATCTGGGAGCTGTGGGATTACAAAATGAGGTGACAAGTGAAATATCCCTTCTTGGTTATCTTTGAACTGGGATGCTGATAGATTTCAGTGTCATATTTAAAACCAAGCTTCAGAGAGGTTTCAGTACTTATCTAATGTTGCTGAAAACATTTTATTAGAATATTAAAACTTAATGGCTGCTTTCAGACCCTGAGGGCAGCTCACAGTAAGACATGCATTTATTCTGTAAGGCAGTGAACTTGCTTATATGTATGTACATATGCATGCACACACATTTGTGTATAGATACACACACCCGTACTTAAAAAAAGTTTCTCAGGAGAGCACTCACCCCTAACCACATATGATACTCTCTGATATTTTGTTCAATTGCATCTTGTTAAAAACTGTGTTTGCACCCCCCAGATTGAAAAATACTGAACCCCATTTTGTCGTCTGGCCTTCTGTGTGACTGCATGGACATTTTAAACTTTCGGCGTTAAGCAAATGTGTGAGGACTTTGTATTGTCGTTTTATTTCCCGCATCAACTACTGGCTGCGGTGACCTCTTCTTTGGTCTCTCTAAGTCTGGCGCTGAGCACAGGTTGGAGCCTGGAGCAGAGGGGCACCCCCCCCCCAGCTGCCCATCCCCAGTCGCCTGAGGAATGCATGCTCAAAGGCCACACATGGCAGGGGGAGGCGGGAGCCAGGAAACTGGGTCAAAGCAGAGCCCCTGAGCCTCGGAAGTGGATCACTGGCGGGTCTTTGAAACCTGAGGGACTAGCTTGGGTTTCAAATGTGGGCTCCCTTGGGCCTCCCTGGAAGCACGGCCCCCCTGCCTTATGTTTATATGCTCTCCCGCTTAGTGGACAGGACCACCAACGGAGCAAGGCTTGGTTTTCCCTGGCAACCCGGGAGGGGATGGGAACACGATTGTTAAAGTAGATGCTGAGGGGCCTGGAGAGCAGGCCTGAGAGAGACAGGTCCCCACGGGTCTGCAGTGATGGCTCTGTGGCCTCCTGAGCTGGTGGGCACAGACTTTGCATCCTGGGAAGAGAACACCACTTATAGTGAGTGGAAAGGGCAGACTCCGCTTCGAAAACAAGTGAGACCCAGAACACACACACAGTCTCCTCTCTTCCCGGGAGAGGACGCAGCGTGTGCACATACCAGCTCTTTCCGAAGGCCCAGACTTCTGCTAAGATGTTTTGTGTCAGGACTATTTTCAGGCCTTTTCTAGCATTTATGTTGCGGTCCCTAAAGACGGAAAAACTTTCCCCAAGCACAGCTCCTTTCATTAGCCACGCCAGGTGCCGGTCTCTCCAACCTGCTGGCCAGGAGCACAGGGAGCAGCGGTGTGGCTTCTGTTACCCAGAGTGATCTCCACGAGCTTGGCAGCGGCTGTTAGCTGCGCCAGCTGAGAACGGCTGGGCACTTCCCAGAGCAGCCGGAGCTTGTCCCAGCCTGGCCTGTGCTTCTCTTTGCTCTTTGTGCCATGCCTGTTTGCTCAGAGCTGAAGGGGGATGGGTCTGTTGAAGGAAACGTGCTCTTAGGGCTGTGGGGTCAGTCATTTTCTGCCCGGCCAAGTGCCCTTGTGTGTTCCTGGGCCAACCCTGGTGTCCTGAGGCATCTTCTCTCCAGGAGAGTGGCCCCAACAGCAGTAGCCGATGGACCAGGGCGTGCATCCTCTGAATGCTGGGGCCAGGGCCAGCTTGTTGGGGTCGGGTCCCCCAGCAAAGGCCACCTGACTTCAGGCTGACCTCTTCCATGGCCACTCACCACTGGCTGCTCAGCAGTGGGTCCCCTCACCCAGCTCAGTGTGGCCGCTGTTCTTTTCCCATCTTGAAATGCAAGGGAAGATCCCCACAAAACGGCAGCAGCAGAAGGTCCAGCCTGCCCTTGCTTCTCTATTTTCATCTTCCCATTTCCTTCCTCCTTCTCTGGTGAGGCGTTTGCACTTTTACAGTAATGTGCGTGTGACCTTGCTTTGCTCACCAGTGTAGCCTGACTGTGAGGCTCCCGGAGCACTAGCAGGCCCTTCTGGCACTCCACCCCAAGGATGCTGTCCCCACTGAGCGCAGCGGAGGTGCGTTCTGGCTGGGTTCGACTTGCATACACTGGATCCTGCAGTGCACGCGTGGATGTCCCTCAGCTCCTGTGAGTGGCCTCGGGCCCCGCTGCACGCCTGGGGCTCTTTCCTCATCCCAGCTCTCCAGCATCCATCTGGGGCGCGCACCACAGTTCATGCACTCGCTGTGCTGTTGGCTTGGTTTCTGGCTTGGGCCATTATGAATGTGGTTTGTAAACATTCTTGTCCCTTTATTCTCCATTGAGGACACCAGGAGTCCTCGATTATCTGTAGTTCCACTTCCCAGGGCAGCTTGCCTCCATCTATAACAGGGCTCCTGGAATTGGGGTCTCAGACTTAGCTCGCTGGCACCCCTGGCTCCAGCTTGCTCCACCAGGAGCTATACCCTCCACCCTGGGAAGGGCTTTGGGCCTCCTTCTCCACCCCTGCTGCCATCTAGCCCCTTGGGGTCTCTCCAGCTGCACCCTGCTCCTTGCTACCCTCTGCTTCCCCGGATCTGGCGGGCCCATCAAGGCCTGGTGGAAGACTCCCTGGTCGTGAAAGTGTGGTGGCTCTTCTCTGCTCTGCAGTTCTGTCCCGCTGCACTGTACCCTGTCACTCAGCCGTGCTGCTGTTCACGCCTTCAGTGAGCAGGGGACATGCCTGGCATGTCCCGGGCACCATGTGTGCAGCAGGGCATGGGGATGTAGAGGGAGAGCCCATGGCGTGTGGTGCCTCCAGCTGAACTGCAGTGACCAGGGATGTGTGCCACCAGGAAGGGAAAGTTGGGGGTGGGTGTTGACCAGCAAGGATGGGCTTGAGGGGGTCTAAGTCAGGAACTCTGAGCTGAAACTCAGGGACAGCAGGAAATAGCCAAACCTGAGTGGAGAGAAAAGCTGTGGCAGTTTAAACAAAGCATGTGGCTGTAATACATTGACACTGCTGTCACTGAGATGCCGTGGTGTCTGCCCTCCCTTGGGACTGCTTGGATCTTGGAGCCCTGAGATGCTAAGTAAGGGGCTGATGGCCCTCATGCTGTGAGGAAGCCCGAGCCCCGCAAGGCCATGTAGCACTGGGCCTGCAGTGGACAGCCTCTGCTCCCTCCTCGCCAGGCCCTGACTTGGGAGGGGAGTGGCCTTTACATGATCTCAGCCCTTGGTATCAGGACCCCAGAAGGGGCCTCAGACTTTGGGCTAAGTATCCTGCTGGGGCCCGTCGGGACTCCTGGCCCAAGGACTGTAAGCGTGGGGACTATCTTGGGCCACCAAGTCCAGGGTGGTTTGTTACATGCAGCAGTGGCTCCCCCAGAGAGTGGATGGGCCTTGGGGTGAAGTGGGAGAAGTTCTGGACACAGGTGCTGGGTGGGAGGTGGGGTGTGAATCATAACAGGTGCAATAGCGGTAATTACTTCAGTTTTCATCCTACACTTTTCATTGTCTCTGTAGCCGGGAGGCCTTCTGTCTTCTCCTTAGCTGACCATGAAGGAAACATGCTTACATCTCACCGAATCATGATGTACAAGCATGTTTCCTAGGGTCACCATAAGAAAACTTCGCAAATGAGTGGCTTAGACAACAGAAATTTATCCTTGCCCAGTTCTGGAGACCAGGAGTCCAAAATCAAGGTTTTGGCAGGCCCATGCTCCTCCTGAATGCTCTAGGATAGGACCCTTCCTGCCTCTTCCAGCTTCTCTTGGCTCCAGGTGTCCCTTGGCTTGTGGCCACATCCCTCCAGGACCTGCCTCCGTCTTCACGTGGCCTTCTTTCTTGTGTCTTGCCTCCATGGTGCTCTCACAAGGACCTTTGTTAGTGGATTTAGGGCCCATCCAGGTGACCTGGGATGATGGCATCTTAACTCTGTGATCTGAATGACATCTGCAAAGTCCCTTTTTCCAAATAACATCACTTCTCAAGCTCTGATTGAACATTTTTTGTCACCTACTGTAGTGAGAAGGCAAGAGAAGGCAAGAGAACCGTGTGGGGCTGGGAGGAGGCGGGTGGCCCTGGTGGGGCGGGGACTGGCTTCGTGGCCAGCGGCAGGGAGAAGGGTGTGGGCTAGGGCTGGCAGGCATTCACCTTCTCCAGGATATAGTTCATCGAGGCTTTATCAGCAGGAAAATGGAAACCGCCGCCACTTTCTGACTTTGTGGGAAGTTATCAAAATGAGAGTGTGGTGGAAACTCACTGCTTTGTTAAATAATTTTGCATTGACTCAGAAGGGAAACAGGAAAGGGCCTTCTATCTTTTTATGTGAGTTTTTATCTCTGCTAGTGGGACCTTTCTTTTAAGTAGCTTTTCTACAAAAATACGTTGAATCTTTAGTGTGAACAGGAAGTCAGATATGCTGACTAACTTTTCCTTTATTTTAATGGCATTTCTATTGTTTTGAAAATGAAGAAAGAAAACAAAGAGTATAAGCTACCTCCTCTTGCCCAAGGTACGTGTTCTCTGTGCCTTTTGCGCACAAGCACACACACACACACACACACACATGCATGTACACACGTGTACACATACATAGGACATATATGTAGATGGTGGTTTCCCAAGGATGTGTTCACACCGTAGAAGGTTTTGCAACTTGCTTTTTTCACTTAGCACTAGACATGTGTGCTCCGCACTGCACTGTGAAGCCTTGCACAAGTCTGTGAGGGTCGTATGCCTGTGTCCCTCACCCCGTGGTGGAAATTTAGGTGTCTCTGTAGTCTGTCACATCCTTGACAGTTTTCCTTGGGGTACCCCAGTGAGTACTTATATTATAGGAGTCTATCCTCTGGAGAAGGGAATGCCAACCCACTCCAGTTTTCTTGCTTGGAGAATTCCAGGAACAGAGCCTGGTGGGCTCTAGGCTATGCGGTAGCAAGAAGTTGGACACGACCAAGTGACTAACACACATACCCACTCGCCCACACACACACACACACACCCCACTGAGTATTTGTGTAGGAGTCTTAAAACTGAACTATTTGAGTCAGAGGGTGTATGTATTTTTACTTTTGACTGGAGTCGGCTGGGCTGCCTGCCAGGACAGTATTGTGCCCCTCAAGCTCACAAGAGCCTTTCTTATCCCTCACCCACCCAGAGCATTTCTGGTGTGTGTAGTCCTGACCACTGTGATCAGGAAAAGGGAAAGTCATGGGTCTCTGACCCCATCGCTTGTTTGTGGTTTATTGGTTGTTTGCATTTTCTCCTTGAAACACCTGACCATGGTCATCACCTACTTTAATAAAAATTGAGTTGTTTCCCTTTCACTGATTTTATTGATTTGGGGAATTTCTTTAATTTCAGAGTATTCTGCAGGGAGGGGGGGAAAAGCCTGTTTGAAAGCATTTTATCCATAAACTTTGTAGTAGTTACAGATGAACTTTGACTGGAGACCCATGGGACCATCACCTGCTTTTTTGATTCATCCGGGGTATCCTGAGGGGCCCAAGCCTTTCATGTCCATTGCTGTGGGAAAGACATCAATCAGCTTTGACTGTGCCAGCTTGGCCACCTGGACAAACAGTAGCATCCATCAATGCTGCTGCTGCTCGACTGCTTCAGTTGTGTCTGATTCTTTCCGACCCCATGGACTGTAACCCACCAGGCTCCTCTATCCGTGAAATTCTCCAGGCAAGAATGCTGAGTGGGTTGCCATGCCCTCCTCCAGGGGATCTTCCCCACCCAGGGACTGAATCCGTGTTTCTTATGTCTCTTGCATTGCAGGCAGATTCTTTACTGCTGAGCCACCAGGGAAGCCTGGCGCCCATGAATGGTGGGGCCCAAAAGAAATTGGTGATATTTGTAATTGGATGTGTGTATGTGTGTGCGCGTGTGTGTGTGTGTGTGCGTGTGCATGTATTCCTGAAAAATGCTGCGTAGTAGAACTGGAGGACTGCATTCCAAAAGCTTTTCATGGATTTAGGAGTTCCTGCCCACTAGGCGGCTTGTAGGACTAGTTTTCCATACATCATCTTGATTGTATTTTTAGCCAAATGATAAAACTCACCACCCCGCGGCCCCCCCGACACACACACACCCTCCACGGCTCGTGCTTCTCTGGAATGACAGTGCATAAGTGACAGTTCATCACAGTGTCATGAGTAACATAGCTTGTTTTCCTAGAAGGCAGTTATGTACCCCAGCCAGATGCTGGGCTATGTGTCCTTGATGATTCTCACACATGGCTTTCACTGGACCCTTCACAGGGTGCTGTGTGCTCATGAGGGGTCTTCTCTCCACTCTAAGGTTCTGCTCCAGAGTTGGGTGGCCCAGACTGGGTGGTATCTCAGAAGCTGTGTTCCTGATTGTATCAGTCAGGGTTTTCCAGGGAAACAGAACCAATGGACTGTGGGGTGGGGGAGGAGGGAGGGGGGGGAACTGGGGAGGCTGGCAGGTCTGAAACCTGCAAGGTGAGCTGGAGGCAGAATTCCTCTTTCTTAGGGGGAGATCAGTATTTTTCCTACCAAGGCCATCAACATATTGGATGAGACCCACCCACGTTAGGGAGGGTTATCTGCTTTACTCAGGGCTTCCCTGGTGACTCAGACAGTAAAGAATCTGCTTCCAATGCAGGAGACCCAGGTTCGCTCCCTGGGTTGGGAAGATCCCCTGGAGGAGGGAATGGCAACCCACTCCAGTGTTCTTTCCTGGTGAATTCCATGGACAGAGGAGCCTGGGGGTGACTGCAGTCTATGGGGTTGCAAAGAATTGGACAGGACTGAGCAACTAACACTTTCACTTTTCTGCATTACTCAAAGTCTACCAACTTAAATGGTGATGTTATTCAAAACATTCCTTCACAGAAGCCTCTGGAATAGTTTGATCATTTATCTGGGCATTGTGGCCCAGCCAAGTTGACATGTAAAATTAATCATGCTGATCAACACCCCAGGTGCCTCAACCCCGTGGTGGGTTAGGTGTGTGAGCTTGTTTAGGATGTATAAGGATGAGGGGTGACCTACTCCGCATGCAGGCAGGGCTTGTGTCTCATCTCCAGAGGCCATGGGGCCTGGCACCAGTATGGAGGAAGATGACATTTCTTGTATTCTGATGGTGTGGGGAGCGTGGCTCTGGCCTTGTGTGGGCTGAGCCCCATGCTTGCTAACTTGTGGCCTCCTTGGGATTGTGCCTTCATTCCAGCACCTCAGTCCCCACACTTAGGGCTGAGCAAGCTCCTCAGTGCCTCTGGGGTTGTTGCTTGTCGTCCTCTTTCTATGAAATGCTTCATTTCCTGGCATGGACACGGTGGAAGTATTTATTAGCTGAAAGGCTCGGTGCTCCGCATCCTGATATTTTCTTTTGCTGGCAGAAACCTTTGTTCAGTTCATGGTCTGGCCATCCTGTCCTGCCCTCCATGTCGCTGAAGTTGACCTGTCCTCTTGGCATGCTCTTATCAAGGCTCTTGGGCCGTCCTGTTAATTGGACGATAAATAATCACAGTGAGACAGAAGAAAAGCAGAGTGGTGTCCTGGGGCAAGTTTGGCTTAGTCCTCAGGTTTACATGGCCCTGGAAGTGACTTGCTTGGTGGATAAAGGGAGGGAGGCAGACAGGAGCACTGCAGGGTTCCCTTAATGAAGGAGATTCTTTTTTGTTTCCATTAGGTGTGGTGTTTGAGGCTAGTGAATGAATGAATGGGAGAGTGGGCTGGTCCCAGAGGTTGGAAGGGATTAGGGTGGCAGGTGGGTGCCCGAGGGACACAGGTGCCAGGCCTGCGACCCAGGGTCAGGAGGCAGTTTGTTGTTCAGTTGCTCAGTTGTGTCCAACTCTTTGCGACCCCATGGACTGCAGCATGCCAGGTTTCCCTGTCCTTCACCATCTCCCAGAGCTTGCTCAGACTCATGTCTGTTGAGTCATTGATACCATCCAACCATTTTGTCCTTTGTCATCGCTTTCTCTTCTTGCCCTCAGTCTGTACCAGCATCAGGGTCTTTTCCGATGAGTTGACTTCTTGCATCAGGTGGCCAAAGTGTTGGAGCTTCAACTTCAGTATCAGTCCTTCCAATGAATATTAAGGGTTGATTTCCTCTAGGATTGACTAATTTGATCTCCTTGCAGTCCAAGGGACTCTCAAGAGTCTTATCCAATACCACACTTCGAAAGCATTAATTTTTTGGCTCTCAGCCTTCTTTATGGTCCAACTCTCACATCTATACATGCAACAGAAGGGAATATCAGTTCTGAGCCTGGCATTGGCATGTCTGGTGCCTTCCCAGATGCTGAGGCTCAGAGAGGGACATCACTAGGATTTTGGGGACCCGCAGCCTCTCCTTGTTTCTGGGTATGTGGGGCATAGTGCACGGCTCCCAGACCTCTGAAGCTTCCAAAGAAGCCCTCTGGTCTTGTTATTTCTTAGAAGAGCGTGGCCTGCCTGGCAGCCAGGGGCATGCCTGAGGGTATGGCTGCTCTGTGCTCAGGGGCTGGCAGGGCCTTTGTGGTGCCCCGAGGCTGACTCTCTCTCATCTGGGAGGCCAGTTGGGGTGCTGGAGAGCTGGCGCTGGAGATGCCCTATGACAACAGCGAGTGCCAGAGCTGTGTGGCAGCTCCAGCCTCTACCCTGTCCCCACTCCCAGGCTCCAAAGCACCAGCTGCTTATCTTGAAAGTACCTTCTGGAACTTCCTTGGGTAGCCCAGTGGTGTGTCTGGAGTCTCCACACCTGGGACCCCTGTGGGGCCCCCCAGTGACGGCCCTGAGACCAGATTGCTGTCTTAACACACTTGCAGAAATGATAGTCAGGAGGAGTGTGTGTGTGTGTGTGTGTGTGTGTGTGTGTATGTGTGTACACACACAGGCTCAGTCCGGTCTGACTCTGCTACTGCATGGCCTGTAGCCCGCTAGCCCACCAGGCTCCTCTGTCCATGGAATTTTCCAGGCAAGAATACTGGAGTGGGTTGTCATTTCCTCCTCCAGGGGATCTTCCTGACCCAGAGGTTGAACCCGCATCTCCTGCACTGGCAGGCAGGTTCTTTACCCACTGAGCCGTCAGGAAAGCCCATGCCAGGAAAAAACATTCTTTCTGCCTTTTTTCTCTTTTTTGAGGAAAGCATGTCTGTAGGTAGAGGGTTGGGAAACAGCCATTGGATCATTTTTTAATTTTTCAGCCCTACCCTCAGTCAGGATGTTCTTGGAATCGTAAAGCTTGAAAGAGATGATGAAGTGTGTGTAGTTTATGATCCACGTGTGCTGAAGGTTGTGTTCTGTGGGGGAAGTTTAACGGTTAGAGGCTTAACCACAGAGGAAGACAAACTAATTTAAACACAGTTTACAGAGATTATGTACTGGGCTCTTTCATCTGTGTACACAAGGGAATATTGTTAGAAATTAAGAACTTGGAAACATTCAAATTGGTTTTTATTTTATTTGTCCAGCATAATCTTTGTGGTGTTTTATTTGGATCAAAATGCCAATGATTTCTTGACTTAACCATCAACATAGAGTTTAAATGAAGGTTAATTACCATTTGAAAGCTTGTGATACATAGAGCTGCGTAAATGAGTCAGATGGTGTTTATTTCTGGTGTTTATTGATGCCAGGTGTTTAGAAGCTGCAATTTGCATTTGGACATCAGTGGGGTTCGGTCTGTTGGCAGCCAGTGGGAGTGGCGGAAGGCCTCTACCTAGAATCTGCAGAGTGGCTGGAGCTTTTCTGAAACGGAGTAGCACAGACTGCACAGTACAACTGCCGGGGACCCAGAAACACTGTCGTGGGGCTATAACTCCCTTCTTTTTCTGCCTGCTTGATTTCAAAGAGGAGATGAGGAACAAGGTCCAAACTTCTGTCACTGACTAATCGGGCCAGAGTCTCCTAGGCCTCTGTTATATGCCCGTCTATTTAAAGTTCTGGTCTGCCCAGGTATGGCTGAACATGCAAAATGCTTCTTCAGACTGGATGTATTTTACCAATTTTCCGGTTGCCTCTTGTGGGAAGCAAAAGCATAATTCTTTGAAAGTCCAAAGGATTGGACAGGTGGACTCAGGGTCTCTGTCTGGTCCGCGATCACAGTATGAACAGACCCTGTCCCACAGGTGACAGAGCCTGTGTGCACGGTTCATGTAGGGTAAGTCTGGAAGCCGCAAGCCAAACCAAACAGCGCACACCTGCAGAGAGTGATCTGCCCTTAAAAACTTCCTGCTTTTAGAACTCTCTTTTATTATTTCCATACAAGTACACCTTTGTAAATCTACTGTTCTGATAAAAGTGTTTTAAAATAAAAGTTACCATTTTAACCATTTTTAAGTGCTCAGTTCGGGCATTAAGTACCTTTGCTCTGTTGTGCAGCCATCACCACCCTCCACACCCAGGACGTTTCCATTTTCCGAAACTGAAAACTCCCCAACCCCCCTCCCCCAGCACCCACCATTCTAGTTCTGTCTCTACTTCTGTCTTTTGTCTCTTCTGTCACTGTACTAGGCACCTCAAACAAAGGGAATTATATAGAGTATTGCCCCTTTGTATCTGGCTAAGAGTAAAGGTGTTTTTAAAAACATTTGAGTCAAATTAATGTAGTTCTTTTACTCTTTTTCCTTCATATTTTATATTATTTTACAGTGAAAATGATTATTTTGGTATACAGTTCTGTGAGTTTAAATGCATGTATAGATTTGTGTAACCACTTCCACAGGATGCAATAATTCCATCCCCCCAAGTTTTTCTCGGTTCAGGCAAACGTCAGAGATATTGCAAGTTCAGTTCCAGATTATTACATTGAATCTCCTGATAGAGCAAATCACATGAAATTGTTGCTTTCCAGGGGCATGTAAAAGTTATATTTACACTGTACTGTAGTATATTAAGTGTGCAGTCTCACTGGTCTTAAAAAACAGTGTATACATACCTTAATTTATGCATTAAAATTTTATGCATTTGATAATTTATGCATTAAAATGCATTATTTGTATCTTTTTTTAAGATTCCATGTATAAGAGATCCATGATATTTGTCTTTCTCTATCTGACTTAGTTCACTTAGTATGAAAATCTCCAGGTCCATCCATGCTTCTGCAGATGGCATTATTTCATTCTTTCTAATGGTTGAATGATACTCCACTGTATGTAGGTACCACATCTTTGGGGCTTCCCTGGTGGGCTCAGATGGTAAAGAATCTGCCTGCAATGCAGGAGACCTGCGTTTGATCCCTAGGTCAGTAAGGTCCCCTGGGAAAGGGAATAGCAACCCACTCCAATATTCTTGCCTGGAGAATTCCAGATGAATGGACAGAGAAGCTTGGCGGGCTCTGTCCATGGGGTTGTAAAGAGTCGAACACGACTGAGTGACTAACACACACACAAGCCGCATCTTTATCTTCAGCTGTTGATGGACGTTTAGATTGCTTTCTTATCTTGGCTATTGTAAACAGCAGTGTAATGAACACTGGGGTGCATGTATCCTTTTGAGCCATATTATCCTCTGGATATATGCCCAGGAGCAAGATTGTTGGATTATGCGGTAACTATGTTTTCAGTTTCTTAAGGAACCTCCATACTGTTATCCATAGTGGCTATACCAATTTGCATTCCCACCAACATTGTAGGAGGATTCCCTTTTCTCCACACTCTCCAGCCTTTATTGTTTGTAGACTTTTTGATGATAGCTTTCCTGACTGGTGTGAAGTGATATCTCGATATAGTTTTGATTTGTGTTTCTCTCAATAATTAGTATTATTGAATATCTTTTATGTGCCTCTTGACCATCTGTATATCTTCTTTATATTGATAGAAATGCCTGTTTAGGTCTTCTGCCTAACAGATGAACTTATTTACAAAACAGAAACAGACTCATTGACTTAGAGAACAAATTTATGGTTACCAGGGGGAAAGAGTTGGGTGGGTGGGTAGTTAGAGAGTTTGGGATTGATGCGTATGCACTGCTATATTTAAAGTAGATAGCCAACAAGGACCTATTGTATAGCACAGGGAATTGTGTTCAATACTCTAATAACCTAAATGGGAAAAGAATTTGGAAAAGAATAGATATGTGTATACATATAACTGAATCACTTTGCTATATACCTAAAACAAACACATTGTTAATCAACTATACTCCAATATAAAACAAAAATTAAAATAAAAATTTGTTTACAAAGGCAAAAAAAAAATTACTGCTAAAGAATGCTAACCATCATCTGAGCCTTCAGCAAGTTATAGTAGTAACATCAGACATCACTGATCGTAGACCACCCTAACAAATACAATAAAAATGGAAAAGTTTAAAATATTCTGAGAATTACCAAAATGTAACACCAAGACACAAAGTGATCAAGTGCTGTTGGAAAAAATTGTGCCAGTAGACTTGCTCTTAGAAGGGTTGCTGGTGCTACTGCTACTGCTAGGTCACTTCAGTTGTGTCCGACTCTGTGTGACCCCATAGACGTCAGCCCACCAGGCTCCCCCGTCCCTGGGATTCTCCAGGCAAGAGCACTGGAGTGGGTTGCCATTTCCTTCTCCAATGCACGAAAGTGAGAAGTGAAAGTGAAGTCGTTCAGTCGTGTCCGACTCTTCACAACCCCATGGACTGCATGCAGCCTACCAGGCTCCTCCGTCCATGGGACTTTCCAGTCAAGAGTACTGGAGTGGGGTGCCATTGCCTTCTCTGAGAAGGGTTGCTACAAACCTTCAATTTATAAAAAGTAGTATCTGCCAAGGGCAGTAAGATGAGATATGCCTTTATTACCCTTTATGTTCATAGCCTCTCGTCACCACTGAAAACTGACTGAGTCTGTCCTTGTAGTGCACTTGTTTATGAATGTCCTGTAAGTGCAGCCAGAGAGTAGATAGCCTATTAAGATGGGCTTCTTTCCTAAGGATAACACCTTTGAGGCCCACTCAAGTTGTTGCATATATACACATTTGATTTTTTCCTGGTCACTGAGTAGTATTCTGTTGTATGCTTAAATGGAGTGGCCATAAATATTTGTTTGTCAGCTTTTCTGTGAAGGTGTGGTTGCATTTACTTAGGATAAATACTCATGAATGAGATTTTTGGGCCACTTGGTAAGTGTATGTTTAACTTTATAAAAACCAGCAAAATATTGTCTGGAGTGTCTGTCTTGTTTTACATTCTTACCAACAACGTGTGAGAGTTCGAGTTGCTCCATATTCTCACCCATACTTGGCTTTGTTAATTGGTTTTTCATTGGAATATAGTTGATACACAGTGCAGACTCTTTACCAACTGCGCTACAAGGGAAGCCCAAGTTACAGGTGTACAGTATAGTGGTTCACTGTGTTTTAAAGGTTACACTCCATTTATAGTTCTTATAAAATATTGACTGCATTCCCCACATTGTACAGTATATCCTCCTAGGTTATTTTATACCTGATATAATAAGGTGTTTATATTATTTTATACCTGATATAATAAGGCACCTCTCAATCCCCTGTGCCTATCTTGCCCCTCCCTACTTCCCTCTCACTACTGGTAACCACTAATTTGTTCTCTATAACTGTGAGTCTGCTCCTTTTTTGTTATAATCACTAGTTTGTTGTATTTTTAGATTCCATGCATAAGTGATATCATACAGTATTTGTTTTTCTCTAACGTATTTCACTTGGCATAGTACCCTCTGAGTCTATTTATGTTGCTGCAAATGGCAAAGTTCCATCCTTTTATGACTAATATTCCATTATACATACATACATATGCATATATATGTATATATAATGTCGTGTTTATACATTCATCTATTGATGGACACTTAGGTTACTTCTGTAGCTTGACAGTTATAAATAATGTTGCTGTGAATACTGGGGTGCATGCATCTTGTAGAACTAGTGGTTTGGGGTTTTTTGGATATATAAGCAAGAGTGAAATTTCTGGGTCATATGGTAATTCTGCTTTTGTTTTTTGAAAAGCCTCCATACTGTTTTCCACAGTGTTTGCACTATTTTTTTTTAACCATTCTAATTTGCATACTGTATATCTCCATGTGGTTTTAGTTTGCATTTCCTAGTGACTGATGGCATTAAATATTTTCTCATGAACTTATTTGCGATCCCTGTATCTAGTTTGGTGAAGTATCTTGTATTTTATTGGGTTGATTTTTTTTCTTCCTATTGAATTTTGGGAATTTTTCCTGAACATAAGATCTTTGTCATAGTTGGGCTTTTTCAAATATTTTCTTCCCGTCTACAACTTGTCTTTCAGTTCTTGTAATAAGATTTTCATAGAAGGCAACATTTTAATAGTGATGAAGTTCGACTTACCAATTTACCAGCATTCATAGAGAGTACATGGAAAGAGGGTTCATTTTCTGTTACTGATCTGGTATCCTGAGATTTTGCTAAACTGTCTTGTTAGTCTTGAGAGCTTTTTTGTTGTTGTAGGTTCTTTGGAATTTTCAACAGAGGCAGTCATGCTATCTGTGAAAAGGTCGTTTTATTTCTTCCCTGCTAATCTGTTTACCTTTTGTATCTTTTTCTCACCTCATCCAGTAGCCAGGGCTCCCGTACAGTGCTGAATAGAGGCAGTGTCAGCGGACATCTGCCTTGTCCCTGTCAATTGAGGAAAGCGTTCAGTCTTCCGTCACTGAGTATCATGTTAGCTATAGGTTTCTTCATAGATATTCGTTAGTAGACTGTTGGGGTTCCCTTCTATTGCTAGTTAGCTGAGTGTTATCATGACTGGATGCTGAGTATTTTCAAATACTTTTTTGCCATAAATTGTTATGCTTTCGTGTTTTTTCTTCTGTGCATGGTTATGGTAGATTACACTGATTGATTTTACACATTGACCCAGCCTTTCATTCTGGGATAAACTCCATGTGGTTGTGGTATAACATTTATATATTGGTTTGGCCAAAAAGTCTTTTTGACCAATCCAGCATATCACTGGATTCAATCTGCTGATATTTTGTTGAGGATTTTTGCATCTGTGTTCACAAGGGATATTGGTCTGCAGTCTTCTTCTGCTGTTTTTGCCTGGTTTTGTTATCCGGGTAATGCTGGCCTCATTTAAGTTGGGAAATGTTTTTTCCTCCTCTGTGTTTTGGAAGAGCTTATGTAGAATTGTGGAGAAGGAAATGGCAACCCACTCCTGTATTCTTGCCTGGAGAATTCCATGGACAGAGGAGCCTGGTGGGCTCCAGTCTGTGGGGTCACAAAGAGTCGACGGACATGACTGAGCAATTACCACTATGTAGAATTGGTGTTATCTCTTAAATCGTTGGTAGAATTTGCTGATAAAATCATCTGGGCCTGGAGATAGCTGTTTCAAAAGGGTTTTTAACTATAAATTTTAGTTTTAAAGTGTTGTTCAGTTTGTTTATTTCATCATGGTGCATTGTGACAGTTTGTGGTGATTGAGAGACTGGATCATTCCCTCTACGTTGTTGACTTTTCTTATAAGCATAGTTGTTCATGGTGTTCCTTGTTATCCATTACTGTTTATGGGTCTGCAGTGGTCACACCCCTCTGTCCTGGTTCTGGTACTTGGGAATGTATTAGACCCAGTGTCTGAAATGCAGCCTTTGTTTGGAGTGGGGCCAGCATCCTAGCTGAAGGCACTGCCCCATCTCCCTGACTGGATTCCTGGGGTACCCATGGTATCCAGAAGGAGTAGCAAATGAGGTTTGTTCAGAGGAACACTAAAGCTTTGAAGCCTCTGGGTCAACATTTGGTGCCCAGGGGTAGGAAGTTAATATACAGCACCCCAGTGACCCACATGTCTTCATGTGTTTCCAGAAGCATCAGTTTGCTGCCAGGGAACAGTTTCACATGGCAGGGCAGGAGATGGGTGGTAGGAATCTCCCTAAAGGGTGGAAGAGATTCCCCTCTCATTCATGGTGTTTAAGGGGACAGTTCTGAGTAATGTGTCTGTAGTACTAATTTATGTTTCGTCTATTGCTAATCAAGGCCACAAATTGGGTCATCTTGAAAACCGTGGTAAATTAAGGCGAGTGGAGTGTTAAGTTTTAGTCAGGGTTTAAGTGGAGATTGGTTGTTGTTTATTTGTCGAGGATGCAAGATAGTTGGTAGCACGTCCTTCTGTATGGGGCTTAATCTTCCTTCGTCACGAATCCTAAAGTACATGTTTTTAGAATGATGAAGGCTCTGGGGTTTGGGCTGCTGTAAAAAATAACGCAGACTGGGGTGGTTTCTAAGCAGCTGGTGTTTATTTCTCATAATTCTGAATGCTAAACATCTGAGATCAGGGTGCCAGAACAGTAGGTCGGGTTGTCGTTCAGTTGCTAAGTCATGTCTGACTCTCACAACCCCATGGACTGGGAACCTACCAGGCTCCTCTGTCCATGGGATTCTCCAGGCAAGAATTCTGGAGTGAGTAGCCATTTCCTTCTCCAGGGGATCTTCCCGACCCAGGAATCGAACCCAGGTCTCCTGCATTGCAGGCAGATTCTTTACCGACTGAGCTACAAGGGAAGCCCAGGAAGTATAGCGGGAAGGGAAATTAAAGTCAGCCCCTCCTCCGAGGGAGTTGGGGTGTACATTCCTTTTAGCCCCCTCAGCCCTAGACTCACTTGGATCTGAATTGGTGGGACCACATGCTGGTGTGGTGTCTTTCGTGAGATTCCCAAGACCATCTAGTTCTGAGGTTTTAGAAGATGGGCAGCCAGGCTGTGAGGGTGTGAAAGTGAGCGCTGTCCCAGGACTGAGTTCCCTGTGTCCTGTCCTCATCTGCACGTGGCTTCCAGGATAGAGGTGGCCGTGGGTAGGGCTTGCCCACTTCTTTTCACAGAGAGCCTTCAGCTTTGACAGCTGAGAGGGGGCACCCCTGTTAATTCTTCACTGTGGTGGTTAGCTCTGGAGATTAATCATTCTGTTCCTTTCCAGTTGTTTGCTGACATTTTAGTTTCTGTTCTGATTGCTTGTAAAAGAATAACAAACCCCTCTCTTTGGTCCATGTCTTCTGGAGCTTGTGGCTTAGAACCTAATAGTTACACAGTAACGAGAGGGCAGTGGAAGTGGAGCAGCATCCTTGCAGAAGGTTCCAGTAACGGATGTGGTATTCATATGTGTCATCGTCACGTGAACCCAGCAAGGAGTCCTCGCGTCCTGGCAGTTAACCTCCCTCGGTGTCACATGAGAACTCCCCTGAAAACATTCACCTTCAGGACTGCAGACCTGTGACCTGTCCGGGGACTAGATATGGGGGTGTTGATTAATGAGCAAGAAGAATACAGTGAGAAGAGTATAGTTTGGGTGTCATTGAGGAGTTCGTGCATGTGTGTGATCTACTTGGGCCTTGAGACAGAAACATGTACTGTCTCAACAAGACACTGTGTTTTCTATGCAGGAGGAACCTCAGAGTCCCTGGGTGGCCACTGACATCTGAGGAATGGGCTGCTTGGTATCAGCATGTCTGAACAGGGGTGTGCAGGCTGGAAGGGGTCTTTGGGTTGGGCATACCTGGGGTCAATACAGGTGTCTTCCTAGAGCAGTGATTCTTTTCAAAGAAGGAGAGGGCCCAAGACAGCCCCCTCTCTCTGACCTTATAGGTTCTTAGGGATATTTGAGAAACCGTGGCAAGAATTCTTGTTTGGCAGGAAAAACAAAAGGCATTTCTGAAAGTGAATTGACAGCCCTGTTCCTTATTTTCAAGACTGTGTGAGCACAGATCTACGTGGTCACCGTGTGTTATCATTTGTGTAAGGGGGAATCCTCTTATCATTCATCATTTTTTCGTTTGGGCTCCATTGGTTCACGCCCCAGGCAGCTGCAGTTCCTTTATGGGAATGTCCAACACCCTGGGAGGGGGTGCTGCTGGGACACTGCCAGGCTTCTCACCGGACAGCGATGCTTTACTTGACATTAGGGGCAAGCCTCCTTCTCACTCCCAGCCCCCTAGATTTTCTCCCCATTGCCCACTCCCCTCTAGAAATTCAGGAGTCCTTCTTGACACAACTTCACCCTTCATTTCCGTCAGTCCTGTTACCTGGTCCTGAACCCCCTTTCCTCCTGAATCTCACAGTTCTACTCTCCCTTCTGTTGTCTTTAGACTTTGGAATGAGCAGCCTTTGGATGGCACTTTGGAACCTGTGGGATCTGTCTGTCTTGATACAGCTCTGTAAGTTGTATGGAGTTGATGGCCATGCAAAGTCCTCGCCTGTAGACAGCCGAATGGATTCTGGCGAGTGGCGGGGCAGTTGTCTTCCTCCCGTGGAAGAATCCAGTTTCGTGCCCATTGGAAGCTCATTTCAATTTCCTTTTTTATATTTATATAAATGTATTTTTTTTTTTATTGAGCATAACATAATCTCAGCCACATTGCAGTGAACAGCTCAGTGGCATTTAGGTCATTCACAGTATGTATAACCACCACCTGTGTCATGGTTCGAAGAACTTTTCGTCACCCCAATAAGAAACCCTGTACCACTAAGCAGTCACCCCCTTTCCTCCTCCCTCAGCCTACCCTATATAATTTGAAGTTCTTTGAGCGGGCAGCCCTTCTCATTGGGTGGTGCTGGTTTCCAGTGGCTTCTGGCACCTCCTGTCTGCCCTCTGTGGGATGCAGTGGGCTGGAGTTTCTTTTAGAGTGAGAATTTGGTCATGGAGCGTAGGTGAGCACTTCACATGTGGACTTTGTGAAGTGGTCTTGTCTGGGGCTCTTGGATGATATTTTGAAAAGAATCCATCTTTCTGGGCTGGCACTCTGGGCTCTGCCAGGTCAATCAGCATGTACTGATTAATTATCAGAAGTTCAGTGCTGTGTTGAGCAAGCCAAATGTTTTTAGCCGTGGAGAGGTCATAGTGCCAAGAACAAAAACACAGTGAATAAAGAAAGAAATTCCATACTTTAGGAGCTGCAGGCTTGTGTGATAGTCGTCAGCATCAGCTGAGCAGAGAGCAGGACTTTCACCCCCTGGGCACTCCGGGCCCCATGGTAATGGCCAAGAGTTGGCCCAGCCTACCCCCAGGAGCTGAGGACTCCCTGGTACCCCGTGTTCCTGGCAGACCTAAAGCACAACCTCGGAGTGTGAAGACTGAACTTATAACTGGCCCGAGTCTTGGTCACTTTTCCTCGTGGGGCCCTCACTCTGGTGGAACCTCGGGTTGGAACCTGGCCCTCCGTGACCATGGCTTTTCCTGGTCCCTCAGCCTTGCAGGGAGGGGCCTGTCCCTGCTGTCCAAAGCCAACCGCAGGAAGCAGGCAGTTGTGACCTTGAGCAGAAAGGGGAAGGCCAAGACTTGATTACGGGAAACCCCGGAGTAGTCCTGTGGAACAAAGACAAACCCCTGTCCTTAGAGGGGGCTGGATTGTTAGACCCAACATGGCTGTTGGGTTTTCCAACTCAGGACAGGCTGTTGGTGCTTTTGTAAATGGTCAAGGATGGCTCTCCACTGAAGGTATTGTTGACTTGGTTTTTTGTGTGTGTGTGTGCTCATCTTTTCCATATTTTAATCTCATAATCTCTGCTGCTAAGTCACTTCAGTCGTGTCCGACTCTGTGCGACCCCATAGACGGTAGCCCACCAGGCTCCCCGTCCCTGGGATTCTTCAGGCAAGAACACTGGAGTGGGTTGCCATTTCCTTCTCCAATGCAGGAAAGTGAAAAGTGAAAGTGAAGCCTCTCAGTTGTTTCCGACCCTCAGCGACCCCATGGACTGCAGCCTTCCAGGCTCCTCCGTCCATGGGATTTTCCAGGCAACAGTACTGGAGTGGGGTGCCACTGCCTTCTCCATCTCATAATCAAAAGCATCCAGTAATATGATTTTGAGATCAAAGAGACGTATAACCTACATCATTCACTTGTTTGTAAGTGATAGGCATTTGTTATTTTCTGTTGACTGATCCTTTGGGGCATTTTCACTCCTTCGGATTTAAGACATTGCATCACTGTACCAAAAAATTCTGTTTTGTAAAGAAAACATAACTCTCATATTACATGTTATCCTGAGGAAATGATATCTCTGTGTCCTGTCAGGTGGCTGTTTGTTGCCACTCACATCAGTGTTGTCACCACAGGAGAGCATGGGATCCCCTTCCCTCGGAGTCCCTTTCCCTTGGAGTCCCCACTTCTCTGCATCAACCAGATTATGAGTTTTCTATCATAAAAAAACAACGCATGGCTAATGATGTTTCTGTGAGGGAAATTAGTGGGATGTCCTGACATCTGTGTTCATGAGAAATCAAGCTTCCAGAATTTGCAGCACAGTGGTGCAGAGCAGCTCCTAAGCACTTCCCTTTGGCTACGCACAGCAGAGAACATCCCTGCCGGGATGAGTGTGTATGGTGTCAGCACCTAGCTCTGCAGTTTGGATCTCAGCAAAGCCTGAGAGTTTCCCTTCTAAAACCCAAACCTAGTTTAATCAACTGCTAGGAAAAGCAGTTTGCCAAAACGCATCCTACCCTTCTGTTAAATCTGATTCATTATTTCATTTGTCACCGAAGAAACACACGCTGATCCCAGGACTTTCTCTGTGGTTTATACACCGTGGTTTTCTATCCATATGCTGCTCTCTGGGGTGGGAACAAAACTCAGATGGATGCAACTTTCAGAAGTGTATTTTGATGGCTTTTCTCATGTGTTGACATGCCTCAGGTTAGGGCAGTGGGTGTCCCCGTTGCCTCCTGGGTTGGCTGAGGAGGTGTGACTCAAAATCACAGCAGTCCAGAAAGACCATACCCACACTCTGGCACCAACTTGGTCCTTTAGATACTCATTTAATCCTCTCTTTGGGGATGTTTTCTGTTTTTATGCTATCAAGAGGCTACTGGATGAGAACTTCTGTGTGTGAATACAAGATGAGAACATTGTTACCTGTAGCTAGCACTGATTTGGAAGGTTCCGGATGTTGCTTCTAGAAAAGACTTCCTGTTGACCCTGGGAAGGGGCCCACACCTCCTCACCACCTTTAAACCTTATCTTTTTTTTCTTTGTTACTTCTGTAGGGGGAGAATGGCATCTTGTGTTAATTTGTATTTTTCTGATCAGCAGTGAGATGAACATTTCCTTTTACACATTTGGTAGCAGCATATTTAGAAAGAGTGGTGGTGGTGGTTTAGTCACCAGGTGGTGTCTGACTCTTGTGACCCCATGGACTGTAGCCTGCCAGGGATTCCATGGGATTCTCCAGGCAAGAATACTGAATGGGTTGCCATTCTTCAGGGAATCTTGACCCAGGAATTGAACTCAGGTCTCCTGCATTGCAGGCAGATTCTTGACTGACTGAAAGAGAATTTTTCATGTTCAGTAGATCAGTGAAGGTTCAGCAATGGGCCCCACCCGCTACCCCTTCACCCCCTGCTGGGAGAATGAAAATAAATCATTTGGTGGTGGTGGACCTGTTCCCCACTCAGAACTTCTCTACCTGCAGGGGTGTGGGGAGCAGGGAGCCTGGATTCACTGAGTGTCATGCTTTGGATGGCCCCATGGAGACCTGACGACCTCCTAGAGAGGCATCAGCTTAAGCAAAAGGTTCTGTGTGCTGTGGTTGTTTTTTGTTTGTTAACATTTTATTCATGTGTTTGTGCTTGGTCTTAGTTGCAGCATGCAGGATGTTTAGTTGCAGCACGTGAATTCTTAGTTGTGGCATCTGGGATCTAGTTCCCTGAGCAGGGATCGAACCTGGGTCCCCTGCATTGAGAGCACAGTCTTAGCCACTGGATCACCAGGGAAGTTCCCTGTGTGCTGTGTGTGATGTTTCCAAGGAAGCGCAGAGTTTCCGTAGTGAACGGGACACCGGACATGCGTGAGTGGTCTGATTTTCCTTGATGTCGCTTCTCCCTGTTTCTCTTGCTTGCCAGCCCCCAGAAGCATCTGTGGCTTAAGGTCTCAGACACGCTTCTGAGCTGGTTCTCGAACCAGTCCCTATTTGTACTTTGAGCCAGAACTAGTGAGACCTTAGGGAACCCTGAGAGTCTTCAGGAAGGTGGAAATCAGAGGTCTCACCTGTCCGTCAGATCCATGTGATTTTGGGCTTCAGGTCATTTGTAATCAGTTGTCGAATGAAAATCAAAGCCAGGCTTAGTAAGAGTCTTTATTTGAAAGGATTATTGTTGGGGAGCCAGGGAAGGACAGAGATTTGTGGGAGACAAATGTTGCCGTGGAGAGATGTGTGACCATGGCAGGCACAGCAGGGATCAGGCACGCTGGGTTTTTCCTTCGTAGGGAGGTATAGACAGTCTGTAAGACCCAGGTGTGGGGCAGTGGGATGAAGAGCGGTGGGTGATAGATTGGAGGATGTGTCCCCCAAGGCCGGCCTCTTCTCAGGGGGGCTGTCTGAGGGCTCAGCCTGGCTGTGGGTCGAGGGAGGCCTTGGGGAAGAAGAGAAGCTGAAGCAGAGTCGGGTGACACGTGTTTCATTCCAGTTGATCTGTGGGGATGACCGTTCAGCCCATCCTGGACGAGGCCCAGAATGGGATTGGGAGGCCTGTGTCTCTCTTTGTCTCAGGTGAATGTGGCTTCCGTCTTGTCCGAGTCCTGTGCGGTGAGCCCTTGCTGCATCACAGAGGGACAGGACTGTCTTAGGAGGTGGGTAGCGTCTTAGGACCTCCAGTCTCACACCCTGGTTGCTGCTGCTACTGCTAAGTCGCTTCAGTTGTGTCCGACTCTGTGCAACCCCATAGACAGCAGCCCACCAGGCTCCTCCGTCCCTGGGAGTCTCCAGGCAGGAACACTGGAGTGGGGTGCCATTGCCTTCTCCCCACACCCTGGCAGTCATACCTGAATTGGATTTGAAGCTTTGGTACCTGCCATGGCCCTGGAGGGCCGTCTTCAGCTCAGGGTCCACCTAGGGGCTCCATCTTGAGCTTTCATCGTGTTTACTTGCTCTGATTGAGCCGGGAGAGAAGAGGGCTTCTGAGGGAGCCTTTCTATTTGTTTGGGCTGGGAGCCAGCAGCCCAAGAATAAGCTTCCAAAGGGCTCACTTTGTGAGCTGGCAGCTCTGGGCATGGCAGTGGAGGAGGGTGGTGGAAATGTCGGGTGCCTGCCCCGTCAGTCACTCCCCACTTCAGACCCGCAGACATCTGTGCGTGTCCTGGAGAGAGAGCTGGAATAAAAGTCTGTCCAGACGTACTGAGTTAGAGGGAGTTTCCAGGAGTAACTTTTATTTTCAGTGTGTACACAGGACATTTAAGTACCGCGTCCTCTCCAGGTACGCGTCCTGCTGGCAGAATTGTTCTCTGAGAGAGCCTTCAGGGTTTGGTCCCCAGGCTGGCTCCTGGCCCAGCCCTGCCTCCCCGACTCTGGGAACTGCCCCACCCCCACGTTAGGAATCACCCCCTGGCTTTACCTTTCACATTATAAACAGATGGTTTACAAAAGGTAATTGAAAAGGAAAAGCTTAGGAAGATTAAAAAGTATTCTAGAACCTGTGTTGAAGAGAAGAAAACAACTCATTTCCGGGATCAGCTTTGCTGCTTTGAAGTGGTTCAGATAGAAATTGGCGGGGTTGGCATGGTCTCTTGTTTGCAGATGGGGCAAGTATGCCCTCTGTTGCTGCTGTGCGGGCCTGTCTGTCTCTATGGTGAGAGTCTTGGGGATGTGCTTGAACCAAGGGCAGCCTCTGCGAGGAACTGACCGCTGAGATTGTGTGTTCTCCCACGAGAGCAGGGACCAGGTGATCTAGCTTCAAGGTGTGTGGTGGTTGGGGTGCTGGGGTGCCCACCTTGGGCACATCACCCGCCTGTGGGCTTCCCCGGAGCATGGACCAGGAGGGACATGAGGGAGTCTGCAGCTTCCCAGGGTTGGGTTCATGTGGATGTCTGCCTGGGGGTACAGTTTTATGTCTTACCTGCAATTTTTTTTTTCTTAGACTCAAACTCCTAAAGCCTGCTTCTAGTGAGAACTCGGGTAAAGGAAGTGAATTACTCTGAGTATTTTGGTTTTGGTGATGCCTACTTAACAATCACACAGGGCACTCAAGGGTGCCCTGTGAGTGCTGCCTGGGTACCAGGGTGGCGCCCAGAGGCAGGGGGCTCCACAGGCTCGAGATAGGCCACCTGTCTGTAAGAGGTGTGCTTTTATTTTTAGCACGTGGCATTCAGTGTCTTGCAGAGCTAAGAGTGACATGGCTGTAGATGTAAGTGTTGTTTGGTTGCTCAGTTGTGTCCGACTCTTTGTGACCCCATCGACTGCAGCACACCAGGCCTACCTGTCCCTCACCATCTCCCAAAGTTTGCCCAAGTTCACGTCCATTGCATTGATGATGCCATCTAGCCATCTCATCTTCTGACGCCCTCTTCTTCTGCTCTCAATCTTTCCCAGCATCAGGGTCTTTTCCACTGAGTCAGCTGTTTGCATCAGATGACCAAAATACTGGAGTTTCAGCTTCAGCATCAGTTCTTCCAATGAGTATTGAAGTTTGATTTCCCTTAAGATTGACTGGTTTGATCTCCTTGTTGTTCAAGGGACTCTCAAGTCTTCTCCAGCACCACAGTTCAAAGGCATCAATTCTTTGTCGCTCTAACTTCTTTACAGTCCAACTCTCATATCCATACGTGACCACTGGGAAGACTAGATGTAATTAAGCAACACTGGAATGGGAGTTAATTACTCCTGTGTGTGTCAGAAGGCCTGGGAGGGCTCTCTGGTCCACCGGCTGAGGCCCTGTAAAGCTGTCACCTGGACAAGCTCCCAGGACCACCTCCCAAGGGTGTGCAAGAGTCCTGGGGTGCTGCTGTAACCAAAAATGAGTGGTCTGAGCTTTTAGTCTCACAGAATGGCCCGAGGGACTCGTTAATGTAAAAACTATATGTGACTCACTTCATTCTAATGCTGATCTGTGCATGATGTTAGCTCGGATGTGTCCTTTAAGGCTTACAGTATAGATTATATTGCAGGAGAAACAGGTCACCCGCACAAGGTGGTGCACGGAGGTGTGTGTTGGAGGAGGCATACACGGAGTGGTGTGTGTCCAAAAGCTGTTGTAATATGATGGGGGGGCCTGAGCACCACCCAGCTCAGGGGCACCCTGGTCAGTCTCTAGTAAGAGAAATCTGCAGGCGCTGGTGCCCCTCTGTCCTGCTGAGGATGGGGCTCCGAAGAGCCAGGACCGGGCTAGCCAGAGGGCTGTGTCCAGGACCTCCCTCCGTGGCCATCACCCGACTCTGATCTTGTTGGGTCCCTTTATAGTGAGTGGAAGCTTCTACACCTGCAGCCACACCTGGACCCGCTCTGTCCAGCACCGTGGCCGACACCATTCAGGGCGAGGAGCGCTCCACGTGTGGCCCGTCAGAGCCGGGTGGTGTGGTGCCTGGGGAGACCTTAGACTCAGAAGCGATGGGAAGATGTCCTGTCCACGACTCTATTAGTTATGTGTTGGAGGGATTGGCTGTGTATTGGGCTAAATCAAGTGTGCTGTTAACACAAACTTCACCTGTTTGTTTTTGCTCTCAGTGTGACTGGTAGGCACACATGTGATCTGAGATCACAGGTGTGGCTCACATGAGTGACCCACCTAGTGTTTCTTTGGGAGGCACAGGTCTAGACTGTGCCCTCTGCATTTGAATTTCCCCTTCTGTCGAGGCCGGGCCCACAGGCTGGGAGGCACAGACTAGGGACTCAAAGGATGAGGAACTGTCAGGCTTTGAGAATACCTTGAAGCCAGCTTCAAGTGCAGTTGTTTTTGCCTTTCTGCAGACAGGGACTGCACAGGACTTCAGGCTGCACAGGGACTTCCAGGCCTCAGCCAAGAAACGGGTTCTGTGCTCAGATGGCATTTCTCCTGCACAGGAACTGAGCCGTCGGCTTTGGTGAGCATGCTGCTCCCCAGAAAGGTGGTCCTGGCACCCTGTTGATCAGGCTGCTCTTTATCTGGGCTCCCTGTTATCCAGGCTCCCCATTGTCTGGGCTTTGGTTTCCCTGTTTTTCATGGATAAAGAAATGTGCAGTGCATCTGGCTTGATCTGCCACATACAGCTGTGGTGTGGCCTGTGCACGCTGTTTGGCGTGCTGATCCTGTGAGTTAGCGATGGCCTTGGTGAATCCCTGCCACTGATCTGATGTGGGGGAGGGAGCACCGTTTAACCCTCTCCTGCCCCTGGAAGCCCCGCCAACGATCTGCTGAATGGGAGCTGCCATTTGAGCAGCTACAGGGCACGTGGCCCGAGTGCTGGGAGAGCCCCGCAGGCCTTCTCACATCTGGCTGGGCTATTTATATCCCACAAAGGCCTGTTTTTCTCTGAAAAGAGTGGGCATGTGGCGATGCTGTCATGTGCGAGGGCCAGTGAAGTGAGCCTTTCAGTAAAGGACTTTCTGGTGTGTCCAGCACGTTTTCAGGGCATGCACAGGCCTCAGGGTTCCACATCTGCCCTGTGCTGTGGTGCATGTGCCCACACGAAGCTGGGGTGGAGCTGTGGCCCCGTTCTGGTGTTGGGGCACATGGCTGGCCCCAGGGCGTGGAGCCCTGTCACCCTTCAAGCCCCATCACTCTGACGGTGCACTGAGCTCCTGAGCTGTGCTCCATACACTCTAGGCACTGGCCTTCCACAGTGGAGAAGCTTTCTACTGTTGGGAGGATGGACCACAAAGGGGATGAGTAAGTCAGATATGGGGGTGAAGTGGTGGTGGGTGCGAAGAAGAGAAAGTAAGCAGAGAAAGGGTCCTGGGAGTGCCTTGCAGAGAAAGGGCAGTTGGTTGAGAAGAGATGAGGTCTGGCCCTGGTTTTGGGAATAGTGTTCCAGGCAGAGGGGACAGCAGGTGCAAAGGTCCTGAGGCAGGAGTATGCTCAGGTGTCGAGGAGGGGCAGGTGAGAGAAGACGTAGGTGCATGGTGAGCTTATTGGTGCTCAGAGAGGCTGAGATGGGAGCCCTGGGAGCCAAGGGTTTGGACAGGACTGCTGGTATCTAGGAAGAATGGACACTGGAAGGTAGGATGGGGCACCCTGTTAGGAGACTGTGAGGTGATCAGGGGGAGAGGTGGTGGCTTGGGCCAGAGTACAGCAGTAGGGGTGGGAGGATGGCCTGACTGGGCATTTATTTGGAGGTGAAGCTGAGGGGACTTGCCTCAAGGTTGGATCTGGGGTGGGGTGGGGGGCTGAGGACGCACTCAGATTTTGGCTGAGCAGCTGGAAGGATAGAGGGTCCACTTATAGGCCACCTCCATGCAGGCTGTCTAGGAGGGAGTATGGTTTGGGGCACGTGAAGTTTGGAGGGGAGGAGGTCCTGGGAGCTTACACCTGGAGTCAGGGAGACGTCCAAGGGATGGCCCTGAGGGGTGGGTCCCAGCTCAACTCCCAGAGGGCAGGCTGCATGGCCTGGGGATGTCTGTCCACCCTGTGTTCATCAGGTGAGGCTGGCCTGTTCGGGACACAAGGATGGGCCTGTGGGGTGAGATGGGACTTGATGCAAGACTCAGGCAGGTGGCTGGATGGGAAAGGAGAGGATGTGGGTGGCATGTGAGAATGCAGGTCCTGCTCAGTTGAGCCCCTCAGCATGAGTGGTGGGGTCCTAATGTGTCTGGAGGCAGGGAGGTAGAGTGGCAGGGGTGGGGTGAGGCAGAACGCCCCATCCCTGGCTCAGCTGGGCTTGCAGACTCTGCACAGCATAGTTTGTAGAGCAGGAGGCGAGTTTAGAAAGGAAGTGCCTCCATCTTTCTGTGTAAGCCTTTATGGATACTCTTCATGGCTTCGTTGGTTTGTTTTGCTGCCTCATTGGAAAGACGTGGCTCTCCAGGGGCTCGGATAGCCTATGCCTTTGAGTCAAAGGGGCACTCATTTTTTTTTTCAGAAAAATGCCTTGGGAAGCAAAGGGTCCTCACTAGAATCTGAGAGAGGTCCAGCTGTGTTCCTTATCGTGGTGGGGGTCCTTTTCTTTGTCTTCTCAGCCATGTTGAGGGAAGATGTTGCTTAATTACTGACTGGTCAGTGGACGTTAAGAACATGGACCAGGCACTACTCGGAGCTACTCACTCAGGCTCCAGGATTGAGTTTTTGGTCCTTTGTACCAGGCTGAAGGATGGCCTCCAAAGAAGTCAGATTCTAATTCCTGGAACCTCTGAGTGGTACCTTTTCTAGAGATAGAATCTTTGCAGATGTGATTCAGTTAAGAATCTTGCATGCGGAGGTGGTCCTGGGCTATATCTGATGGGCCCTAAATGCCATCACAAGTGTCCTTATGAGAGGGAGGCAGCAGAGATGTGAAAGATAAGAGGAGACAGGTGATGTGAAGATGGAAGCAGAGATTAGACTGATACAGGTGTGGTGGCTAATTCTGTGTGTCAGCTTGACTGTGCCAGACACTTGGTCAAACCTGATTCTGGGTGTGTCTGGGTGAGATTAGCTTTTGAATATGTAGGCAGACTGAGGCAGATTGCCCGCCCCCCGTGGGTGGGCCTCATCCAATCAGTTGAGGGCCTGACTGGAGCAGAAAGGTAGAGTGAGAATTCCCTCTCTCTGCCGGGCTGTCTTTGAGCTGGAACACTGGTTTTCTCCTGCCTTCAGATTAGGACTAGAGATGGAACTTGCATCGTCAGCTCTCCTGGGTCCAGCGTGCTGACTGCTGATCTCAGGGCCTGTCAACCTCCATGGTCACGTGATCAGATTCAGTAGAATAAATCCCTTTCTCTGTGTATACACATACTATCGATTCTGTTTCTCTGGGGGTGCTGACTAATACAGTGGCCACAAACCAAGATGTGCCAGAAGCCACTGAAAGGTGGAAGAGGCCAGGAAGGATTCTCCCACAGAGCCTCTGGAGGGAGCGCAAGCCTGCTGACACCGTGATTTCAGCCCGGAGAAACTGATTGCAGACTCCTAGCCTCCAGAACTCTGAGAGAATAGGTTTCTGTTGTCCTAAGCCACTGGTTTAGAGTCATTTGTTAGAGCTGCCACAGGAAAAGAACACGGCCAGTGTAAACAGCGCTCCCGTAAATATCCCAGCCACACGCACGGGCTGTTATTCAGGCATGGATTTCAGGGAGTGGCACCACTGGGGCAGGGTGTGTGTCTCTTTGTTTTATAGATCGTGCCAGGTCGCCTTCTGAAAAGATCTAGCAGTCCATCTCTTTCCTGCATGGATGAGTGTATACCCTGATCCTACAGGTTCTCTCAGTGGTGGGCATGAGTGGTCTTTCTGACTTTGTCAGTCTGAGAAGTCCAGAGTGGCAGCTTTGTTCCTTGAAGTGTGTCTCCTTGAATCTGGTGAGTTTAGGATCTTTACTCAAAGATCCCTCCATCTGTGAATTGCCCATTTGGGTTCTTTGCCCGTGTTTCCCCTTTTCTTAGGGTGTTTCTCCCTCCCCTATTCTTTTGTTGTTGTTGCTATTTAGTCGCTAGGTTGTGTCCAACTCTTTGTGACTCTGTGGACTGTAGCCCACCAGGCTTCTCTGTCCATGGATTCTCCAGGCAAGAATACTGGAGTGGGTTGCCGTTTCCTTCTCCAGAGGATCTTCCCAACCCAGGGATCGAATCTGTGTCTCCTTCATTGGCAGGCAGATTCTTTACCATTGACCCACCAGGGAAGTCCTATTGTGGGGGCTTTTCATTTGTTATAGAAGTGGATGGTTTTCTGTCTTGAAAACATTTATTCCCCAGTTCTGTTGTTTGCTAATTACTTTTACTAAGGTGTCATTTGCCATCAAGATTAAATCATTATATGGTTGACTATGTCTCTTTTCTTTTATGACTTATAAATATTAATAACTATATTTGTTAGAAAGACTCCATGGGCTCTCTATTGATTTCTTGGTAGGTGTTTTATTGTTTTGTGTACAAATTCTGCTCTTGAGCCCATCTAAAACTGCTTTTGCGTAATAGGTAGTAAGATGCTGGAGGGAGGGGAGTGTAATTTTATTTCCCTCCAGTGTACCAGCACTAAATAATTATTCAGTGATCCGTCCTTTGACCAATGAATTGAACTTCAGCTCTATGGTATATTATGGTCTCATGTAAACTGGTTCCCTTAAGGGATTCTCCAATCCATCCCACTGGCCTTTTCATCTTCCATGTGCCATCTTTACATTGGCAGCAGCTGTATGTATGGTGTGTTTTGAGAGCTGGTAAAGGAACCCCCCTTGCTGAGCTGTGTGTGCGTGATGAAATGTTACAGGACTGTTCTTATAATGCAGTCATGACTGCGTATCCACGTTAACGTGTATCATGGCTCCTGGGAAGTGGAAGATGTGGGTGGATGCACGATGTTTGTGTTGCCAGGGACAGAAGACAGGAAGGTATGGTGAAGGTTGGAGAGGGGGCCAGGTGAAAAAGGACACAAAGACCTTTGCATTGTGTAAAATTACCCCTCTGCACAGGCAGAATTTTTCAAGATGATTGAACAAGTGAAATAGCAGTATTCAAGGAATAAGGCTGACTGACTCATTGGACAGAGAAGGCAATGGCACCCTACTCCAGTGCTCTTGCCTGGAAAATCCCATGGATGGAGAAGCCTGGTGGGCTGCAGTCCATGGGGTCGCTAAGAGTTGGACACGACTGAGCGACTTCACTTTCACTTTTCACTTTCACGCATTGGAGAAGGAAATGGCAACCCACTCCAGTGATCTTGCCTGGAGAATCCCAGGGACGGGGGAGCCTAGTGGGCTGCCGTCTACGGGGTCGCACAGAGTCGGACACGACTGAAGTGACTTAGCAGCAGCAGCAGTAGCAGCAGCAGACTCATTGGAAAAGACCCTGATGCTGGGAAAGATTGAAGGCAGGAAGAGAAGGGGACGACAGAGGATGAGATGGTTGGATGGCATCACCGACTTGATGGACTTGACTTTGAGCAAACTCAGGGAGTTGGTGATGGACAGGGAGGCCTGGCGTGCTGCATTCCATGGGGTTGCAAAGAGTTGGACATGACTGAGCAACTGAACTGAACTGAAGGAATAAGGCACTAAAAGAGAATAAGTTTATCATGGAAAGACAACATACGGTGATGGCTCCACCGTCGTGCTGGGGACTTGCGATGGTATAAGTGTTCTCTGGATATGGGTGCTATTACTCTGCACGTGGTGGGGCGTGTGTGTACTTAGCGGGGTGCGTGTGCCCTTGGCATGTATGAGTGCTGCCGTTCCCAGGTGTACCCCGTGTCCAACAGCTGCCACAGGAGCTCACACCTGGGCACTGACTTGGGCCCTCTGGGCTGCCATGCCCTGTCTCCCCAGTGCCCTTTGTGTACCCCAGATGCCCTCTGTGTCCCCCAAACGCCCTCTGTGCCCAAGCTCCCACAGTGCTGCTCAAGCTGGACTGGCCCCACCCACACTGGGAACCTGCTGAGGTCAGGGCAGTGCTTATCCTCTTGGGGCCCTCGCCCCGCCCACACTGCAGGTGGAGGGGCGCCTTGAGCTGTGTGCCCTGAGCCCACACAGGACAACAGCTATCTCACATAAGGAAGCTGGGTGCGGCAGAAGAGGGCGTGGGGTGGGGTGGGTGTAGGCGCCGCAGGCTCAGGGCTGTCCTGTCGCTCTGCCTTGCAGAGGTCCTCCTTTGGCAGCTGCTGGTGGCCCAGCCTGCTTCTCGGGTGGCAGCCACGGGTGGGGTTGGTGGTCCAGGATGCACTTTGCAGGCTGGCTCATTTGTCCCCTGAACACCTGGGTGACTGGAGGCTCTCTGCTTTGCTGACAGTGGAAGGTGAACCAGGAGCCTCCCTGTGTGCGGGGGAAGGAGGAGGAGGTGGTGCTGGTGCAGGGGTGGCATCTGCCCACTGGTAGGTGTGCTCCTTGTGCACCACTCAGGTCCTCTAGACGTGGGGTTGGCCCCTGTGATGGGGACTGCAGGCGGGCCTGGTGCACCGCAGGCCTTTCCCAATAGCTCAGTTAGTAAAGAATCCACCTGCAATGCTGGAGACCCTGGTCTGATTCCTGAGTTGGGAAGATCCTCTGGAGAAGGAATAGGCTACCCACTCCAGTATTCTTGGGCTTCCCTGATGGCTCAGCTGGTAAGAAATTTGCCTGCAATGCAGGAGACCTGGGTTCTGTTCCTGGGTTGGGAAGATCCCCTGGAAAAGGGAAAGGCTACCCACTCCAGTAATTTGGCCTGGATAATTCCATGGACTGTATAGTCCTTGGGGTCGTAAAGAGTCGGACACACACGACTGAGTGACTTTCACTGGTGCGCTGTGGGGTGGGTATTTGCTGGGCACTCTTACACCAAGTCCCAGTCCTGGCCCAGGGTCTGTGCCTGGTGGTCTCTCTGCTTCCTTCCTGGGAAGGGGTAAGCAGGGTGGGCCAAGGACCCCGGTTGTGCAGGGTGGTGTCTAGCACTGATCTCCTCCAGGCCTGCATGGATCGTCAACCCCCCCCCCAAGTGGGTTTTGACACAAGAGCTTGAGAGGTACGGGTATGTGGTGCTGATCCTTTGCCAGCTGTTCTTTGCCAGTGAAAATCATCTGTTTTTCCAAATTTCACCTGGACTCTGTACTTCCAGCCAGTGGAGGAGGTGGCCCTGGCCGGGCAGTTTCTTTTGATGTGTCCAATCCTGCTAGCACCTGCCCTTCCTTGCTGCATGCGCCCTGCTTCTCTGAGATTCCACAGGCACTTGGCTTCCTTATAACTTTGTGTGCTGCTGCGACTCAGCAAGGAGTTCATTGTGCCTTGCAGAGCTGTTTGCATTTAATAGACACCAGGAAGCTTGCATATATGAGGCCACCCCTTCCATGCCAGTGGGGCTGTGGCTGGGTACCAGACAGCCCCTTGGCTTCCAACCCAAGGAGCCCCTCTCACTGCTCTGCTGACTGTGACCCAGGCCACACAGGGGAAGTAGACCGAGTCAGAGGCTGGTCCGTGGCCAGCAGGGGTGGGAAGGATGTGTGCTGTGTTTCCGGTGCCCTGGCTGGGGAAGGGGCATTAGTAACAAACGAGCTCACCAGCCTCACCCATGTCAGTCTGCAAGTCCCTACCTGCACAGTTCGGGCTCGTGTACACTGAGCTGCATGCCCAATAGGGAAGAGAGAAGAGATGTTTAAAAACCCAGCTGTGGGAAGTGAGAGGCCCTGTCAGCCCGCATGTCCTCCTCCTCCCTGCCCTGTGCGGTGATTGTCCTCTGCATGAGGCGCTCACCCTCCGGCCAGTCCCCAATCTTTTGTCCTAACAGCAGAGTCTGGCACTGAGTTTCTGATCGGAGTCCACAGTTTAACTGGATTTTAGTGCAGGCCCATGTAGGAAGGAAAACAGAAAGTGCTGGCCTAGTGTGGAGGCGAAAGTGGTGAGAGGGACCCAGGGGCTGTGTAGAAGGAAAGCAGCCTCGATGGCAGGTGGGCCAAGGGGGCCGGGCGTTTGGGACCCTACAGTCCTGAGAAGAAGTCTCTAGTTCTGGGCGGTGGGTGATTGGTGCCCTCTCACTGCTCCTGCCTCTGGGCCGCCTTTGCCCTCTGCTCATGGCCAGGGCATCCTGACGCTGTGGTCAGAGCCCAAGGTCATGCTGCCAGTAACGGCACTCTGGCCACATCTCTCTTCTGGCCTTGGACCCACTATGCTGGGCTCTCACCTCAGCCCCATTGGGTTCTCAGCCTGGCAACTTGTTTCCCCCAGCTGGAAAATGGTCCATCTACCACGCAAACCCCCATGAGTCCCCTCGGGATCCTGGCCATTGCACAGACCCCACCCCCCATCCCCTGAGAGTACCTAAGATGGCATGTCCACAAAGCAGGCCCCCCCCCGCCCCCTGCCAAGAGCCCCCATAATTACCTGTCCATCTGAGGTCCCTTACTTTTTTTTTCCTGGAAGATCACGAGCTTGTAACCCAGAGGGGCCTGGGCACATTTGAAGTGTGTGGAGGATGCCCTGAGTGGCTGATCGGTGGAAGATGCGGGAGCAGAGGACAAAGCCAAGGTGGTCAGCGTGGCTGGGGACAGTGTGTATGGTGTGTCCAGGTGAGGGGCGGTGGGAGAGAAGCCCCATGGCCTGGGTAGCCCACAAGATGAGGGTCAGGTCAGAGGGTGGGTGATGAACCACTGGACCTCTGTTGTCCATCTGAACTGTTCTTGGTAAGACTCAAGTCTGGCTGGTCTGTCCCTGGAGCTTTCCCTCGTGCTGTCTGACACTTGGCAGCTGTGACCAAGGCCGTGCACTAACTGGAGAATTATTAACGTGGTGCATTTTAGAGCCAAATAAGGTTGAATTCATGCTTAAAATTGGTGCGAAGATGTGGTGAGCTTGAACATGGGTCAGTTGGTTTTCATTTGACCAAAATTTATGCAGTGGGTTCTTTGCTAACCTTTTTTTTTAAGTGCAAGTATGTGTAAATAGGTTTTTAAAAATAGACACTTCTCTTGCTTTTTACTGTAAGTCGAATTGACCCATTGATGCACTGAGTCTGAGGTCTGCAGTGGGCTGCAGAGCTCTGGAGATGGGTCTGCTGAGCTAGTGCTGATCTGAGGAGCACCATTCCAGTGGAAGCTGAATTAAATTTTACGTCTTATTATTTGTGGATGGCAAAGGCTACTGTTTGAAACCCTGAGCCTCTGTTTGGTACCTTAATTTTTAGATGAAATCTTTAATCACAGAAGAAAAGTGTTTGCCCAAGTGTTTTTTTTTTTTTTTTAATATTACTGTCACTTTAAGAAAATTGCCTTCAGAGCTAATTGTCTGCATAGGCAGTTTATAGACCAGAGTGGTTTTGACTCTCAGCAGCTAGACCTTAAGGGAATCAAAGAAACTCTGTTTTTTTAAAACAGGTGGCTCATGTATTATAAATTTATTAAAATATTTTAGAATTGTAAGCCATATTGCCTATTTTCTGAAAGTCTTAAAATACAAAAATTATATATAATTCTAGTCAATGAATGTAAAGAATATTTCAATTTGTTGCCTCAAAATACCTTGAAAGTCAGAAACGTCCTTGTTTCTTATAAATGACAGAATAAAGTGTTTTCATAATGCTGGTTTGACTGGAGAAGCAGCTTTTAACTCTTGAAGGGATGGATTAACATTTTCTCTAGTTTCATGAGCCCAGCTCTGTCACTGACTGAGGGTCACAGTTACCTGGCACCTTCAGCCAAGTCATGGAGCATGCCTGCTTGGACATCTGATGAGAACTGTCACGAGGCCCCGGGTGGCTCTGAAAGTCGTCCCCATGCCATCCCAGGATACGGCATTCCCACCGAGCCCACCTGAGCACTAACCGTGGCTGTCCCGCCTTTCCTGCATCTTGTCTCCAAGCCAGGGTGTTGTCACCAAAGGCTCCTAGGGAGAGGAAGGTGCAGGAGGTCACCAGACAGGTGCCTGGGAGCAGGTGGGGCCACTCCTGGGAGCAGAGTCTGCATCGTCACCCCTTGTCACAGTCCTGCAGCATCTCACGCGCACTGACTGTCTCCAGCCACCTCTGTGGCTTGTTAGAACCCTCCAATTAGAAAGGTTAAAAACCAGCCTGCTGCCCCCGCCTGCACGGTGTTTGGGTCAGCAGGTGGGATGGACCTACCTGGTTGCTGGGTTTAAGGGATTTTCGACTTGAGGTCTGGGACCGAACAAGTTTCAGTCCTGCAGGGGCAGAGCACAGGTCTCTTGTATAGCATGGCTCTGTCCATCACATGGGTGCAGCCATTCTCAATCCTGCTTATTACCAAGATCCAGACCCCCGGTGTTTGTGGCAGTCATACGGCTATGTCTGCCTACCCCACGGCCTGGCTTCCTTCACTGGACGAGTTGGCCAGTCCTCTGTCCTGATGCCCAGAGGTGGACCTCAGGAGTCTGTGTCCATCGCAGGCAGCACATGAGGGTCAGTGCCTACTGTCACCAAACTGCTGTGTCCGAGACCCGGATCCTCCTATCATGGAGTGTGGAATTTTTCATGGCAGCAGTGGAGCCCAGGTGGCCCTACTGGTAAAGAACCCACCTGCCATTGCAGGAGACAGAAGAGATGCACGTTCAACCCCTGGGTTGGAAAGATCCCCTGAAGAAGGGCATGGCAACCCACTCCAGTATTCTTGCCTGGAGAATCCTGTGGACAGAGGAGCCTGGCGGGCTACAGTCCCTGGGGTTGCAAAGAGTCAGACATGACTGAAGCCACTTAGCACGCACGTGGTAGAGCTGTAGGCACTGCTTTTTGGGGGGAGCTGGAGGTTGGGGTGGTGCTGGGTGCTGGTCAGAGGCCATGTCTGGTGGGGTTGAGCCTGTGGTGTCTGCCCGTCTCCCCAGAATGGTTCACGACCAGGTGTGGGCCCCACCATCCTCACGCTGTGCCCCATTCCAGGCCCCGCAGAGGACTGGCCACTGCTGCACTGGCACTTGTGTGCCCCCATCCAGCCACCCCTGCAGGTAGCATGGTGGCCCCGGGCTAGGCCCACTCTCGGGAGGATGTCCTGATGGGCAGTATAGTCAGGAGGCGGAAGAGGCGCTCCTCTGCCAGCTCTTCTTCCCGAGTTGGTTTTTGGGCAGCGGTGCTGAGGTGTCTTGTACACATCACATCCCCGTTCACCCTCGCTGCCACCTTGCAGCCATGACTGGACCGGATGCTGTGGCTTTCCCCGTTTTCAAGGCTGGACACCGACACTTGGAGAGGCTTAGGGGCTTGCTGGGACCCTGCAGGAGAGCCTGGATGAAAGGCAGCTCCCTGTTCACAACCTGGAGCCTGAGGCCCTCACCCTGTGGCTGGGCCTGTGTGATCCTTGGAGACACCAAGGGGCCTGGTCCCCTTCCCCCTCCCTGCAGGGCTCTAAGGACCTTTCTCCTCGGGGACAGAAGCTCCTGGCTCCTCTCTTGGCCTGAGCTGGCCCTGCCCATGCTCCTGAATGAGCCCACACAGGAGAACAATTGGGTCCACATCGCAGGCGCACAGCTGGCCATTGAGAGGGACGAGAATGGGGCAAGCGTGTTCCATGGGCTGAGGGAGGCTCACTGTGGCGGCTTGTGCCACTGCTGAACGGCTCCTTGTCGTGGCCGCTGTGGAGCCCGCTGCCATGGCCTGTCCCTGTGGCCCCACCCAGGCTGCACCCTGGAGACTGAGGTGTCAGGACAGACCCCCTGGGCAGCAGAGCTCCCTGTGAGGACAGGGTGGCTGGGCCAGACTGTGTCCTGAGCACCATCCTCCCCCGTGACCAGCGTCGGGTGAGGGAGCCCGTCGGCGAGTGCAGCCCCCAGGAGAGGTAAGGCCACTGGGCTGGGCAGCAGGGACTTGGCTCTTTAGGGTTTGCTGCCAAGAAGCCTAGCATTTTCTTTTCTTTTTTTCCCGATGGTATAATTTATTTCCTGCTGGAGTATTCTGAGTGCCTGCCACATGAGACCTTGTTTAACCCTCTGAATAAGCAGATGACCTACAGTCATCCCCGTTTCATTGACACTGAGATGTGTACAGTGAGGCCGAGTACTTAGTGCATCCCAGCATTTTATTATTTGTGCAGATGGGTTTTTGTTTTCTCAGTTCTCATGGCTCAGGTGAACAGCAGTGGGCTGAGTAAGCAGACAGCTGTCCTTCTATCCCTCGACCCTAGTGACCAGGGCCTGAATGACTGATGACCCTTCTCAAGGACCAGAGGAGTTTGTTTATGAGAAGTGCGTCTGTCTGTCCCACAGGTCAGCAAGTGTCCAGGGCTGAGGCTGTGATTCAGGGCAGGCACTCTGCTGGCCAGGGGAGGCTCCCGGGTCCTTTTCTTGAGCAGGTGATTCAGATCCCTGTGGATGGATCATAATGTGGGCATGGGCCAGTAGTGCTCATCACCTCCCTTTATTGTTTGAAATAGCTTAGGTCTCTTGGTTTCTCGCTTTCATATGTGCTTGGTAAGTAGTGTGTGAAGGTCGTGCGCCTTCAGGCCAGTAGAACTTAAGTGTGTTGAAGTCCAATAACTGGGGAGGATGCTCGCTATATTTTGGAGGGGTTGCTGGGCCGGGGTTGGGGAGAGCTGGGGAGAGAGCCAGAAACACGCCAGAAATTCTGCCATACCAGCTTGGAAAAGCTCGGTGCTTAGGGGCCTGATAAAAAGAAACAGTGGCAGGAAAGTGCCGAGACTGAGGACTGTGGAGGGAGTTCTGAGTTTAGAATTAACATAGGAATAGGGCTGTGAATAGGGGTGCTTGTAATCCTTCCAAAATTGGGATAAAATTTGCATCTGAATGACTCATCAAGGCAAGATTGCCTTGGAATGTGTGGTTTCCTTCTTATTTTTCAGTTCCTACTACCAATCATTTGCATTTTTTATTCAACCAGCATTCTTAATGCTACCTTACGATTGCCCTCATCCTGACTTTTCCTAGCCTGGATTTCTGCATTGGCATCTCCCACCCTGTCTGTCTTCATGGAGGGTGTGCAGGACCGATGGTCTCCTTTCTCTGCCACCCCCATTCAACACAGCACCCACGTGGACGCCTAGCTCTCAGGCCAGCTGGCTCACTCAGCCCTCATAGGCAGATAGGTCTTGTTTGGACTTCCCAGGATTAAAAAAGTATATCTTAGTTATTTTTCAGTGTCAAGAAGTTAGGAGACCACCTAAAATTCTAATTTTTTTTCTAGGAAAAAAAATCAAAAGAGTTAACACCTATTCAGTACTGAATGGCAGTAGGAGTCTGCAAGTCCCTAAAGATGTTCACATTCTAATCCCTGGAACCTGTGACTATGTTAAAGGGATTTTGCAGGTATGTTTAAGTTAAGGATCTTGAGATAGAGAAATTATTCTGATTTATTAGCTGCTGCTGTTGCTACTGTTTAGTCACTAAGTTGTGTCTCTTTGTGATCTCATGAAAGTGAAAGTCACTCAGTCATGTCCAACTCCTTGCAACCCCATGGACTGTATATACAGTCCATGGAATTCTCCAGGCCAGAATACTGGAGTGGGTAGCCTTTCCCTTCTCCAGGGGATCTTCCCAACCCAGGGGTCAAGCCCAGGTCTCCCGCATTGCAGGAAGAATCTTTACCAGCTGAGACACAAGGGAAGCCCAAGAATACTGGCGTGGGTAGCCTATCCCCACTCCAGCGGATCTTCCCAACCCAGGAATTGAACTGGGGTCTCCTGCATTGCAGGGGGATTCTTTACCAACTGAGCTATCAGGGAAGCCCTTGTGACCTCATGGGTAGACCCTAAATGTAATCATGAGGTTCCTAATGAAAGAGTCAGGAGGAAAGAGAGAAGATGCTGTGCTGCTGGTATAGGGGAGGAAAACTTTTCCTCTACTCTTCAGTTCTGTATGTGGGGCCTGTGAATTAAACTGACAACAAATTAACAGGGGAAAACGCATATCACATTTAATGTTGTTATATGCACAGAGGCTTCACACAAAAGAAGTAAAAACCCCAAGAAGCAAGTAGGAATCATGGTCTGGGCACGGGTGGGAAAAGAATTTTCAGATATGAGGCAGAAGGAGTGGAGAATACAGTTTATTAGAGTGGGAGACGCTGTTAGAACAGCGGGCCAGCGCAAGGGAGAACCAGCATTGAACAGGGGTCCTTAGTCCACTTTTATACCCAGGGTACAAGGTGTGGGATTGGGGTCTTGCGGGTCATTTGCTGATTGGATGAGGCATGTATACTGGGTGGGGGAAGAGTAGGGCAAATATGTTCTCTGTAGGGTAGGAGGGGAGACAGGTTATACTGTTCCATTAATAGTTACAACATGGGGGAGGGGAGGATGATAAGGGTCTGATTCTTCCATTCCTGCATTCCAAGACCCTCTTGGTTTTATCTGCTCTTTCCTCCTTGGGTCACCACATCCCTCCCTCTCCTTATTTTTAGGGCCAATTATTTGGCCCCTTTTGATACCCTGCTCATGTCTAACAATCTACCTATTTCCCTTCTCAGGCATTTGGGAACCCAGTCTCAAAGGAAAAGGGGCAATGACTGCTCTGACTTCTTCAAGCTGTACAGGGGCATCATGGGGCTCTGGGTTCCTTTTGCCTGCTTTCTGTCAGGGTGCAGGGAGATGAGAATCCATGGAATGATAAGGTGACTTGTTTCAGCATTGTCTTGAGTGTTGGTCAGGGAATAGTCTTGTCATACTACCACTTGGAGATTTGTTGTATTCTAGAAGAAACAAACTTAACAAGAAAGTTAAAGGTACGTGGCCCAAAGATTAATAGAAGTAGAAAAGCTGCTCAGTAGCCAGGAGAACCAGGCCCGGACCTTGGTTTGTGACGTTAGTGTTTCTCTGGGTACGAGAAGAGGTAGGAATTTGGTCTCATAAAATCTTTACCTGAAAACATCTGGCAGTCTGGAGGCTGGTTCTTCTGGGTTCTTCCCGGAGCACAGAGTGCCTTATTTCTGACCTCCGCCCTGAACTCCTTTCAGGAGTTGTTGAAGGTCAGCAGTTTGCAGTGGTCATGTTGCAATCTTTGTAGAGGCAGCTGGCAGGTGCCAACGTCCAGTCAGCAGGGTCCCCGCATAGCCACATATTTGACCATGCTTTGGGGGCATTTCATGGCCATTGTGTACCACAGTGCTGGGAAGGCTTTCTCAGGTTTAACAAAGATTCCATTGACAGGTCACCCAGTGAGCTGTTAATTGGACCAGGCCTTGCGAGTAGCAGAAATCTCTGGACCATACCTGTCTTACTAGCCTCTTGGTCCAGGAAAATATTCCTTTGTTGTTTCTTCCCATTTCTAGAGTTACATTATTACAGTCATTGATCTCATATGGAAGTGCATATCAGCATTTTATCACAGGATCAGTCACACATTTGGTAACGTAAGAAAGAATCTTCTGAAACAAGTGACATAGAGAACAATACAGCTAGCGGTTATTAGTAAGGTCACGAGTAAGAATTATAAGTCAAGAACTTTCATTACGTAGAGCCCAGTATACCCCAAGTCATCTGACTTTGTTTGTCAGATGACTATCACTTCAGTTCAGTCGCTCAATCATGTACGACTCTTTGCGACCCCATGAATCGCAGCACACCAGGCCTCCCTGTCCATCACCAACTCCCAGAGTTCACTCAAACTCATGTCCCTCAAGTCTGTGGTGCCATCCAACCATCTCATCCTCTGTCATTCCCTTCTCCTCCTGCCTTCAATCTTTCCCAGCATCAGGGTCTTTTCCAATGAGTCAGCTCTTGGCATCAGGTGGCCAAAGTATTGGAGTTTCAGCTTTACATCAGTCCTTCCAATGAAAATTCAGGACTGATTTCCTTTAGGATGGAGTGGTTGGATCTCCTTGCAGTCCAAGGGACTCTCAAGAGTCTTTTCCAACACCACAGTTCAAAAACATCAGTTCTTTGGCGCTCAGCTTTCTTTATAGTCCAACTCTCACAACCATGCATGACTACTGGAAAAACCATGGCTTTGACTAGATGGACCTTTGTTGGCAAAGTAATGTCCCTGCTTATTAATATGCTGTCTAGGTTGCTCATAGCTTTTTTTCCAAGGAGCAAGCATCTTTTAATTTCATGGCTGTGAAGCATCTTTTAATTTCATGGTTGTGGTTACCATATGCAGTGATTTTGGAGCCCAAGAAAATAAAGTCTCTCACTATTTCCTTTGTTTCCCTATCTATTTCCCATGAAGTGATGGGACCGGATGCCATGATCTTAGTTTTCTGAATATTGAGTTTTAAGCCAACTTTTTCACTGTCCTCTTTCACTTTCAACAAGAGACTCTTTAATGCTTCTTCGAATTCTGCCGTAAGGGTGGTGTCATCTGCATATCTGAGGTTATTGGTATTTCTCCCAGCAGTCTTGATTCCAGCGTGTGCTTCATCCAGCCTGGCATTTCACATGATGTACTCTATATAGAAGTTAAACAAGTGACAATATACAGCCTTGACATACTCCTTTCCCAGTTTGGAACCAGTTGTTGCTCCATGCCCAGTTGTAACTGCTGTTTCTTCACCTGCATACAGATTTCTCAGGAGGTAGGTCAGGTGGTCTGGTATTCCCATCTCTTGAAAAAATTTCCACAGTTTGTTGTGATCCACACAGTCAGAGGCTTTGGCGTAGTCAATAAAGCAGAAGCAAGGGAATATTTCATGCAAAGATGGGCACAATAAAGGACAGAAATGGTATGGACCTAACAGAAGCAGAAGATATTAAGAAGAGATGACAAGATACACAGAAGAACTATATAAAAAAGATCTTCATGACCCAGATAACCACCATGGTGTGATCACTCCCCTAGAGCCAGACATCCTGGAATACAAAGTCAACTGGGACTTAGGAAGCATCACTACAAACAAAGCTAGTGGAGGTGATGGAATTCCAGTTGAGCTATTTCAAATCCTAAAAGATGATGCTGTGAAAGTGCTGCACTCAATATGCCAGCAAATTTGGAAAACTCAGCAGTGGCCACAGGACTGGAAAAGGTCGGTTTTCATTCCAATCCCAAAGGAAGGCAATGCCAAAGAATGCTCAAACTACTGCACAATTGCACTCATCTCACATGATAGTAAAGTAATGCTCGAAATTCTCCAAGCCAGGCTGCAATAGTACGTGAACCATGAACTTCCAGATGTTGAGGCTGGATTTAGAAAAGGCAGAGGAACCAGAGATTAAATTGCCAACATCTGTTGGATCATTGAAAAAGCAAGACCAAGTGAAGTCACTCAGTTGTGTGCAACTCTTTGCGACCCCATGGACTGTAGCCTACCATGCTCCTCCATTCATGGGATTTTCCAAGCAAGAGTACTGGAGTGGATTGCCATTTCCTTCTCCAGAGGAAAGAGCAAGAGGGTTCCAGAAAAACATCTACTTCTGCTTTATTGACTACTTTTCTTTAGCACAATTAAATTAGAACTCATTTACAACTTCAGCAGTATGGTTGCAGGAAGACGGACCCCTTCCAGGGCCCGAAACTGGGCTCTTGTCTAATGCTCAGAGATGAATTGTCTGAGGAGACACATGTGGTGACAAAGCAAGAGACTTTATTGGAAAAGGGCACCCGGGTGGAGAGCAGTGGGGTAAGGGAACCCAGGAGAACAGCTCTGCCATGTGGCTTGCAATATCGGGTTTTATGGTGATGGGATTAGTTTCCGGGTGGTCTTTGGCCAATCACTCTAATCCAGTCTTTCCTGGTGGCACACGCATCGCTCAGCCAAGGTGGATGCTAGCGAGAGGGATTCTGGGAAGTGGACAGACAGGCAGTGTCTCGTTTAGACCTTTCCCGAACTCTTCCAGTTGGTGGTGGCTTATTACTTCTGTGTTCCTTATCAGGATCTCCTGTCATAAAACAACTCATGCAAATGGTTACTATGGTGCCTGGCCAGGGTGGGCGGTTTCAATCAGTGTGCTTCCTCTAACAGTATTATTTAATAAAAAAAAAAAAAAAAGACACACACTGAGACATACAAAAATCCATACAGATAGACAGTTTACTGCTTGAGATTTAAAATTTCTCTTTGACCCACTCCCCAAGCCCACTTTTTTCTTTTTTTGAAGTTCTAATTTGCTCAAGGCTGAAGTCTCAGCAAAGTGGGCTGTGTATTTCAGGGACATGGAAAGGGTTAACTCCAAGCTTTTCCCTCGGCAGCCTTTTTAACAAGCTAGTTGTTTTTGATTGCATATGCGAAAGGAACCGGTTTTGTAGTTTCCAGTAAAAAATTTTCATTTTAACCGGTTTTCTCTGGGGTCTAAAGAATATCATGGCCAAACTGTGTCAAAAAGTCTTCTTTCCTTTCTGTAGTCATAGTTTTATACTTAAATTATAGACCAAATAGTGCTCAAATTGACTCTGATATCAGGGGCAGATCAGCTGATAAAATCATTGGATTGTTCCTCTAGTGGGAAGTGAGATCTTTGTCCCATCAGAAGAATCTGAAGGGTGAAGGGAATTTGCAGGAGTGGGGGAAGCTTGGTTCCCTCTTCACCTGAGAGAAAAGCGTAGTTAGAAGGGGATTCTTTAGAATGTTAGGAGAGTTTCTGATCCTTTAGCCTTTTGAATATAGGAGAAGGACCTGGACCAAAGGGACCCTCAGAATCCTTTCCTAGAGATCGTGTGGATATGAAAGGTCGAGTAGGGTTCATCCAGGAAATCCGCTGGAGAGAAACGGGGGGACAGGAGATAGGGAGGCAACAGAAAGACACACGCGGCATGAGTCCCTCAGATCCAGATTCTGACCGAGGGCCATGAAGGACTGAATGTAAAGAAATTCTGAGTCCTTTCCCTGCTTTTGAGGCTAGTGTGCCATTCAGAGACCATTTTTTTTTTTTTTTAAGTTCCCTAGTTTGTATTGGGGCCAGGCCTTTTGCAGGGTCAACATTTTCCAGTTTCTGAGAATATAGCCAAGGGGCGAGTCTGAGAGAGACTCCTGGGACGTACCAGAACACACTCTTAGCCTACCTGCTGTAGAGTGGGGGTACTGAGAGTCACTGGCCGACAGAAAGGGGTCTCTTTGGTCCCAGTGATCTCTCCGTGCTACTAATGGCACAAAAATGGCCCAACTGTCCCAACAGTCACGTCTGACAGTGAGAGGTGATTTCTGAGAACCATGTGGCTAAGGCACACTGTGACCCGGGGAGAGAGAGAGATTCCTGGGAGCAACTGGGTGACTCATCTTTGGCAATTCCCTGAACTGTGGAAGGCTGTCTTGAAGGTTCAGGGCAACACCTAGGCTCCTGTAAATCAATCTGGACTGAAAGGGAAGAAGTGAAAGTGACAGGGAAGAAGGCTGAGGAATCCGCCTTACAATCCTATCAGGGAGGCGTGGCCAGGGGACGATGGTCTCTGTTTTGCCTCAACCACTACAAGCCTGACACGGTGCACGGAAGTTGTCTTGCTAGGGGCGGATGCTCTTGTGGCCTGATCCTTTCTGTGTCCCCCTTATCTTCACATGGGAGTCTTCATGGCACCCTAATGGCTTTTAAGTGCCTGACCTGTGCCCACACAATATTGGTTGACCTAGTCCTCAGTTGGAAAGAAGACACAGGAGAGACCCTCACCTGTTCGTGAGGTAGCTACTGGGCCACAGTGAGCAGTGGGGCCTTTGAAACACACCAGAGGGTAACCCTGGCCAGAGTTCCTCAATTGCTTCCACAGCACTTGCCTGTTCGCAGAGGGTCTCTATGAGAAAGGAGAAGTGAGGAGGTGGGGAAGAGACCCCAAGTTCCCTGTACAGGCCACCAAAAATGTGGTCCCGGCGCAGGTTGGAAAAGAATTTCCAGATATGAGGCAGAGTGAGAGGAGAATAAAGTTTATTAGAGTGGGGGACGCTGTTAGAACAGTAGGCCAGCTCAACGGGAACTGACATTGAACAGGGGTCCTTAGTCCACTTTTATACTCAGGGTACAAGGAGTGGGATCGGGGTCTTATGCGGTCATTTGCTGATTGGATGAGGCATGTATACTGGGTGGGGGAAGAGTAGGGCAAATACGTTCTCCGTAGGGTAGGAGGGGAGACAGGTTATACTGTTCCATTAATAGTTACAACATGGGGGAGGGGAGGACAATAAGTTTCTGGTTCTTCCATTCCTGCATTCCAAGACCCTCTTGGTTTTATCTGCTCTTTCGTCCTTGGGTCACCACAGTAGGCTTGGGGCTTATGTATCATTTTAACAAAGGGCAGTCAGTTTTGAAGTGACAAGACAAAAGAAAGGGGGGTTGGGCTCCTGGGGACAGTAAATTGTGGGAAGATGACTAGGAAGCATATATAGGATGCTTAATAAGGTTAATTATGCAGACTCAGTGTCATCTCTGGTATACTTTTACAGAGAGAATTTATGTCCTGCTTTTAGGCAAATGGAGGAGGGCAGGGAACTCCTCTTGCATCTGCTGTTCTCAGTTGCTTTCAGCTCAAAAGAATCCTTATGCCCAGGTGGCCTCTTTGTCCTGTGTTCTTCACTGTCTTTACAGTAGAGGAATGAGCCTGGAGCCAAGGAATGCAGGAGGCCTCTGGAAGCTGGAAAAGGCTAACAATTTTCCACTGAGCCTTCTGAGGGCATGCATCCAGCTCTTCCATTTTAGCCCAATGAGTCCCATGTCAGATTTTTGACCAACAGTTGCCATAACAAATTTATGCTGTTCTAAGCCACCAAGTTTGTAGTGAAACTTTATGGCAGCCATACGGAACCAATGTAGGTCCCTCAAGCAGCCATAGGAAACCCATGTAGGTCCCTTAAGACATGGTTTTGTGCTCAGAGTGTTGCAGAGAAGAAGCCAGTTCTGACTCCATGTTGGAACTGTTTGTTTGCCTCGATTTTCCTTGCTTTTGTTACTGCAGTCATACATAAAGGCCTGCCTCAAAGGCCCCTGCCCCTCTGCCTGACTGTAAACTAAAGTGCCTTTGTAGCTCACAGATAATCTGACCGTGCCCACCTGTGAATAGCTACACCAAAAAGAAGAGATTAACACACCCCTTCCAAAGGCTGGCCAGTCCCTTGGAGATGCTTTGAGAGACTGACGACCCTTTCACTTTACTTCCCACTGCTTCTCCCTCTCTAGTCTGCCTTCTGACTTCACTTCCTTATTGCTTCTTTCTCTTTGACTCTACTGAAAAACCTGGTATTCCAGACCCAGACAAGATGGTTACTCTGAGACACTAGTCTGCCATCTTCTCAGCCAGCTGGCTTTCTGAATAAAGTTGTTTTCCTTGCTTCAGCATCTCGTCTCTCAGATTCACTGGCCTGTCGTGCGGTCAGCAAACGAGCTTGGACTCGGTAACAAGAGGAGTTTCACAATCACTTACAGAGATGAGATAAATGAAACCATTACCAAGCAGCAAAGAAAGTGTAAAATTTAGTGTGAAACTGCATCATGTAGGCCAGTGATATTCAAACTTTAGGTAAGAATCACCTGGTAGGCCTAAGCAGATATAGCTTATGCAAACTCAGAGGGCTGTGGAGGGCTGAGAATGTGCCCACAGGACAGGACTCTGCTGGCACTTCTGCTGGCCCGGCATGGAACTTTGTGTCACCTTCTAGACCTCGGGTGCTACAGGGGTTTAGAGGAGCTCAGAAGGGAGTGGCAGTCGCTGGCTTGCAAAGGGTATGTGTGTGCATGCCAAGTCACTGTAGTCCTGTCTGACTCTTTGTGACCACATGGACTGTAGCCTGCCAGGCTTCTCTGTCCATGGGATTTCCCAGGCAAGAATACTGGATTGCCATGCCCTCCTCCAGGGTTGGCATGAGGGTTGCCATGCTCTCCTCCAGGGGATCTTCCCAATCCAGGGCTGGAACCCACATGTCTTATGTCTCCTGCATTGGCAGGTGGGTTCTTTACCACTGAGCTACCAGGGAAGCCCTTTGCAGAGGATAGTAGGGTTTAACAACAGGAGGAAAGAGGAGATGATGTGTCTGGGGATTGGTAGGGTGGGAGTAGGAAGTGTGTTGGTGCTCTGCCGGACCTGAGCTGCACGGAGAGGGCAGGAGCAGTCATCTCCTGTCCAGCATCCCTTCCTTCCCAGGGACCTGACCAGGCACGCACTGTGCATGCGGCACTCGTGCGTTCAGGGCCAAGTGAGCAGCCATGAGCCCTGAGTTCGCAATACAGAGAGGACAGAGGACAGTGTGAAGGAGGAGTGGCTTCCCCATGCCTCGTTGCTTGCTGGGTGGCTGCTCATTTCAGGAGCCCCACAGCCTGGCTCTGGGCTAGCCACTCCCCCCACCCCACATCTGCAAGCTCCTGGTCCTGGCCTTGCCTCTGGTTGGATTATGTCCTGTCACAGGTCTCCTGTGTGCCCTTGCCCTCAACACAGTTGAACTTCTGCATGGCCAACCGACCTTTTAATTCAGCGAACTGTCCCTCTTAGACTTTAGATCTGAGCCCCTTCTGCTGTGGCTCAGGACTTGGAGCACATCTATTCCAGCTTATGTATTTCCACTGGGTTCAGCATCTTAGCCCCACAGTGGGGCCACGGGTTTTGAGAAGCATCTGTGCAGCTCTAGTTTAGCTTTGTGTAAGCAAGGCCAATGGATTCATTTCCTTTATGGATGTTTTTAGCTTGTTCTATGACATTTCCTGCAAGTTAGAGGCTCTGAGTATTTCGCCAGCTCCCCCTCCCTATCCTACCTATTCTTAGCGGATTGGGTCTGCAGTATGCTGTACTCCTGGACTTTGTGAACTTGGATTTTGGTAGAAGTGCCCTCTCTGGTTTGGAATTTGACTATCCTCTTAGCTGTTTGTATGAGAGAGGTGGGTTTAATGCAGGAACAAGCTTTTGGAAATGGTTATGATTTCCACCAGAGGTACTATTGACATTGTCCCTTTTCACATAAAAATTGCCTTAGAAACTTTTTCTAGACCTCGTTAGTTGCTCAGTTGTGTCCGACTCTCTGCAACCTCAGAGACTGTAGTCTGCCAGGTTCTTCTGTCAGGGGGATTTTCCAGGCAAAATTACTGGAGTGGGTCGCCCTTCCCTTCTCCAGAGGATCTGCCTTACCCAAGAATCGGACCTGGGGTCTCCTGCATTGTAGGCAGATCCTTTACTGTCTGAACCAACCAGGACCTTACCCTGAGGGAAATATTTCCCAACAAACCACGAGAACTTTGACCTCCACCTTTTAGCCAACAGTGTGTGTGTATAATACAATTGTCAGCTCTGACCCTGGTCTCCAGGGTTCTCAATCATCTTTTACTTTATTTCAGAACATACAGATGCACACCCCCACACACTACACGTACACCCACACAGACGTGTGTTCCAGCTGACCATGGATCTCTGTCAACCTGGAGTGTGTGGCTGGGAGTGTTTGGTGGGGAGAGTGAGCCTCAGTCCACAAGGTGGCCAGAAGCTTCCTGCTGACATCCTCACTTCTTGAAGTCTCCAGGAGCTTGACTGTCACCAGGACCGTGGGCCCTGACCCTGCCTGGAACTCAGCTTCCCCATCTGGTGGTGGGGATGGGGTAGCGTGGAGTGGGAACCAGTGGATATGGGACAGGCCTGGCTGGCTGTGCAGGCTATCAGAGCCCACTTTTCAGAAGTGCCATTATGTCTCCCGGCCAAGGTCTGGCCCATCTTAGAGCTCAGACAATTAGAGACGGCTCCCACGGTGATCATACATGGCAGTGCTATGTGAGTTCTCCACCTGCAGATGTCTATTCCAGTGGAGTGAGCCTAGAGGAAGGGCCAAGTCAGTGGGGGCAGAGGTTCTAGAAGGGCAGGGGGCTCCTGGTGCTTCCGTGCTGTCTCGGGTGCTCCCAGATGCCCCCCCTCCCACCCTCACCTCTCTCCTCGTGCAGGGGCACTGTTCTACCGCTCCTGTCACTTTCCTGTCCTGGAGAGAAGAGCCGTGGAATGATTGACGGCTGAGTATCCCTGGATGCTGGTGTTTTCTCGTTAGTTGCAGCACTGTACACCTTTGAGTGACTGCCTTGTTGGCTCATGGCACCCCTGGGTGCAGTTGCAGTGCTGGGTGGTGATGGTGTCACTGGCTGGGCCACCTTGGAAGGGCGGCAGGTTGTGGGTGTCTGAGGCATATTCACTGAATATCCCTGCTGCGGAATATAATTGCACCGTATGTATGGGTATTTCACACTTGCTTCATCAGTAGATTTTTCGGGTGCTTCCCTCCTTTGGCTTGTGAAAAATGCTGCCCTGAATGTGGGTGTGCAAAACCTGTTTGAGACCTCACTTTCAGTACATTTGGGTGTATAATTGGAAGTAGAATTAAGAGATCATGGGCAATTCTGTATTTAATTTTTTGAGGACCCTCCATCCTGTTTCCTATAGCAGCTGTGCCATTTTACATTCCCACCAACAGGGCACCAGGGCTCCAGTTTCTCCACTTTCTCATCAATGCCTGTTTTCTGTTTGTTTTTGTTTTTATTGTAACCATCCTAAGGAGTATGTCTTTGCTTTAATTAAAGCCTCAATTTGGAAACTCACCTAATTTTCATGTGGTTATTAAGTATCATTCTGCAGCACCAAATCCAACTCTATTATTCAGGCCCTACACATCCCCAGAGGGCATCTCAGGGAGAGCCTTACCCAGAGGAGGGAGAACCAGAGGCCAATTCTGCCTCTTTTACTTTATTTCCTCACCACCACCCCCCCGGCACCCATCCTTGTGTTCTATAAAAGAACCTGGCATCCAAACCCCATAAGATGGTTATCTTGAGACATTAGTCTGCCTTCTTGGTCTGCCAACTTTCCGAATAAAGGCATATTCCTTGTCTCAATACCTCTCGGGTTCACTGGCCTGTTGTGTGGTGAGCATGGCAAGCTTGGACTCGGTTGACATTTGGACCTGGCCATGGGCTGGCTGGGGACTGTGCTCCAGGACATGGTTGAAAAGGACACTCTGCTGACAGTTCTGGGACCTTTCAGGTTGAGAAAATCAGGCTGACCTGTGTTCTGGAGCTTCACTCTTGGCAGGACTGTTCATTGCCCATGTGCTGCCTTCAGCAGCCCCGATGTGAGGCAGGAGAGTGGCACCCATGGGGGCTCTGCCCACCTTGGCCTCCACTCTCACCCGGTTCCATGGTCTCTGCTGCACGTGTGCACGTGTGTGTTCGGTCCTTTTGAATCTGTGTCTGTGGCCTCATGTTGCTCTTGGGGTCCCCTGTGAGTGGGCAGACAGCTTTGGCGGGAGCTCTATGGAGGGTGTTGGCAAGCTCTTGCCTGGGAGGCTGCTCAGAGCCCCCTGGGGGTGGGTTGGGGGGACAGGCTCTGCAAGCTGCTGGAGATCCGGTAGAGATGGGACAGTACTCCGTTTCCTGAGGTCCTTCTCTCATCTGAGCAGGACTCAAGCTCCTCATCCTCACCCCAGCACCAGAGTTCCCGTGGGAATGAACTGTCCTTCGGAGACTAAGAAACTGGAGAGGTAAGGTCTGAGCTGTGAGCAGAGGCCACCTGCTGCTCCTTGTGGCTGCTGGAGAATTCTCAGGGGAGGAAACAGCATGGGAGCCCTGAGGGGGCTGCCCGGCTGTGCAGGGGCCTGGCCAGGGCTCCTAGGTGAAGGGGGCAGAGCTGGCCGGGGATGTGGGAAACTGAACCTTGGAGCAGGCAGGACCTGAAGAAAGGAAGCTGGTAGCCATGGTCTCAGGGGTGACTTGGTGTGGTGTGTGTGTGTGCTTGTCTTCACACTTCTGGGCCTACCTGTCCTGGGGTGCACTGCTCCTCTTTCTCTTGGTTTCACATTCTTGTTATTGGAGAGGACACTGGAGGGTGTTCACTTACGTATTTTAGTGTTCCAGGGCTCTCACTCTCACTTCATCTTCTCAGGTCTCGGCTCCCAAGTGCCCCCAGGGTCTCTGCCTGGCTCTCCAGGTGTGAAGAAGCACTACCCAGAGCAGCATGGGGAGCTGCCTGGTTGGCACTGACCACACTCAGCTGGCCCTGCTGTCTGATTCTGTCTTGTTTGCACAGAGTCCATGGGCATTTGCATCTGGGTCCTTGGTTGACCGCTGATCAGGTTTTTCTTCCCCCTGGACCACAGTGTTACGGGAACGGGGCTGTGGGTTGGGTCTGCCTCACACGTGGGGGTAGAGGAACAGAGAACTGAGACACTGTGGCAGCTGCGCGTGGCCCGTTCCTGGCTGTCGGGGATGGCTCTGTGCCAGCCCTTCTCCCATTATGGACTCTAATGGCTCTTCATCTCTTCAGGGGCTCTTACTGCAACTGCTGAAGACCTTGGTGATACAATGGCAGCCACATCCAAGATTAGTGAGGGCTGTTTGATTTATATTCTCCGAGAGCATTCTCGCTGAGACCTGCAGCTGACTCATCCCAGTGACTGAATGTTTTAGAGTTAAATCAGTGATTACTGAGCCACTGCAGGTGTCCAAGGCACCTGGCAGCTGTGGGCACTGCTTCCACTGTCCCTGGGTGGGCCTCACTCCCGTGCATGGGCAGGGCCAGAGGCTGCCTGTCCTTGCTTGGATTTCACAGGCTGGCTCTGGGCAACCCTGACTGCCCTCTTCCTCCCTTCCATGGATCTTCTCACTCTTTATGTTGGAATATGAACGTTTGGCTGCTGAAGGAGGCAACTGCTCACATCAGTAACACCTATCCCCAGATGTCCTCGGGTAAGCAGGTGCAACCCGGCAGGGTGACATCTTTTAGGACAGGGTGTAGGAGTCACAGGCCAAGACCAGAGCAGCTTAGAGGTGTGTAGAAGTGGTGGATTTCCTCAGACTTTAAGGACAAAGCTCTTTCCTTCTCTGATCAGTTTCTTTGGGAAAAATTGTTGTAAAAAGAGCAAAATATCAAACTTGGCAAGAGTTGTTTTTCTTGCAGCTGTTGCCCCTGGCAGGATTAGGCAGCTTCACTGCGACGATCTCGTTAAAGGCTTAGTGAATGGCTCCAGGCATTCCGTGGTAGATTTTAATGTCATCTCTAATGTGCATGGGTATCATCTATCATGCTGAGTGGTGTTACAGTAATCCACGTACTTTTAGGCTAGCTGCATCTGCCAGCGCAGACTCTGAGGGGCTGAGGGGTTAAGTGGTTGGCCTGGGGTCACACAGCTGGTAAGGGGACCAGAGCTCAAACCTGGGCAGCTGGGCCCAGCACCCAGACTGATTTATGTCCCTCCTGGTGGGTACATGGATGGGGCCGACTTGATGGGGCAGCACAGGTGGGGCAGGGGGTGGTGGATGCCGTGTGACACCCAGAGATGGAGACACGAGTAACCAGGTTGGACTGGGGACTTGAAAGTGCAGATTCTAGTCTGGCTGAGGACGGGAAGCGCTGGAAAGCCACCCCAAGAATGGGAGGACTGCACTCCTGGGGGCGCTTGGGGCCACCTTCTCCTTTGCTGTGGAGTGGCCTGGGGGCAAAAAGACTGAAAGAATCTGGAGGAACTGTTGTTGTTTGGAAATGACATGATTGTTTTGTAAGAAAAGGACTGAAAAATTCATTTCCTAATGTAAAAAAATTAGAAGATGCAGAATAGTCCAAAGAAGATAATTAAAGATGCCCCTGAACTGAGCACCGCCCATGCCTGGCCCCCCTCCTCTGCCTACAACAGGTGGTCACGGCCAGCGTGCTAGGGGCCCACAATCAGGTGCTTGGCTTCAGCGAGCTCACCTGTGGAGACAGGTAATGCTGCCCTGTTGGGATCAGAGAGTGAACTCCAGCCTGTGCTTGGAGCCGCAGTGCTCACACCCTTCTGGGTGCGCACCTCCCTGGCAATTTCTTTACGTGAATAAGCTTACATTTAAGTGCTGTTTTATCATCTCTCTTTTGCATTTAATGATATATTGTGTTTATCTGTACTTGTCAACAAGCATTAACTTGATGGTTTGTGCTGCCTGCAGAGCGTGCTGTAATATTTATTTATTTAGCCAGTTCCTGATGAGTGTACATTTAGATTCTGAATTTTTACTTTCGTTAAAGAGATGTGGAGATAAACACTCCTGGGCTGGCATCCTTTTGAACTTGTAGGATTGCTGAGTCCAAGGAAACCTGTGTGGCAGAGCTTGTCAGACTCCTCCAGAAAGCTAGGCGAAGCTCCGCCCTCACCAGTGAATGATAACTGTTGTGGATCCCCTGGCCTGGGATGATACGGATCCATGGGCCATGCTGCTGGCCAGGTGCCAGCTCTTGCCAGAGTTGGGATAGGGGCGTGTGAAGGAGGCTTTGCAGCTTGGCAATAGGAACCACCAGGGAAGCAGTAAATTGTTTCCCACTAGAGACTGAGGGGGCTTGTAGTCCACTGACAGTGGGTTCCCTGCAGGAGCGTGGAGTGGAAGGGAAGGCGGGGTTACCCAGTGTGGCTCTTCTTGGCTTTTTGAGATAGAAGAGAGATGCCCCAGGGACCTGGCAGGGTAGAGGGCTGGGAAGAAGAGGGTGGGCTGGACAAGCTGGAGCAGGCGCTTCAAGTTTCCAGCCTGCAAAGTGGGAGAGCCTTGTTACGTGTGTCCTGGCCTCTGAGTAATCCCCGGCCCTGTGGCTGAAATGTTTCTAGAAACTTCCGTCACCTGTGGATGCTTTAGATGTGGCTGCCACTCAAGCCTGGAACCTGTCCTCGGCAGCCAGGCAAGACCATTTCCCCAGGCAGAGCTACCCACTGGGTGCTCCCCTCTGAACACGGGATGAAGCAGCAACTTTCCCAGGCTTTTGTAATTACAAAGTTTTTAATGAGGTTGTATCATCAGTTGAGTCTTCAGAATGTCCTGAGACAACTTGACATTGAACAGAAGCCACGTTCTTCTGAGCATAAAACTAGCGTCACTTTTCATTCACTCTGCAGACTGCAGTTTGTGTAAATTATTTCATTTCACTCTTAGGCCTCTGTCTTAAGCTAGCAAGAGAAAATGGGTAGTGTGCACTCCTGCTTGGCCTAGTTAGCAGAGAGCATTTATTTGGAAAGGGCTTGCTTCCTCGACTTCCCTGGGGAAAGGCGTCACTCGGAGGCAAGGACAAGTGGATGGCCTGGAGATACAGATACAGGCGTCCTCAGCCAAAACCATCTTTTCCAAAGTGTCTGCTGAACTCCTGACTTGGAACGAGTTGAGATTTTGATAAGAAACTGGATTTAAATGAGCCAATTTAGGCCCAGAGCTGTTTGCTAATGCCCTGTGGTCCACCTGGTTCAGGTGCTCCAACTTGGAGTGGGGAAATTTCACCCCTGAGGAGTGGCGAGGGGCCGTGGGGAGCAGGCCTAGGGTCAGACAGTGGGATTCGAACACTTGACCCCACCGATCGACACTGATGTGGCTCCTTGGTGTTCTTATCTGCGAATATCTGATGATGATTTTGGAATCCCTGCGAGATGTTGGTACATTCCTGGGGTCATAAGTGGCCTGACTCACTCCCTTATTGGCCCCACCCCTAGAAGGTTCAAGCAGTGATGATGGGGAAGTCAGTGCTCCGCTGTGCATCTGCTTGGCTTCTCGCAAGTGAGGCGAGTGAGGCTGAGACTAGAGGTAACCAGAGGGGTGGGGGTGGCTGCTGGTGGGGTGGGGGAGCTGCCTGCAGGCCTGCATCAGGTGGTCTGGTCCATGGGAGCTGGGGCCACCCCGGCTGTCGGTACCCTGGGAGGCACTGCTTCCTGGGCCTGAGATGGATGACTTCTACCCCCGGGTCCCTTCCTATTAATTTCCAGACCCAGAGCTTTGAGGGCCTAGAAGGGACCCTGAGGCTGAGAAGGATGCTGAGGGACTGATGGAAGGTAGGCAGGGCAGGGCCAAGCCAGCCCTAAGGGAATCCTCATTGGCTGCTGACAGGGTCAAGGATCAGGACAAGAATTCTGTTTTTCTCGGCCCCCACAGGAAGCCGTGGTTGGAGGTTTTCTGCTGTTTCAGGAGCACTTCCTCCCTGGGGGCGCCCATCACCCCACACCTGGAAGCAGGGCTGGCGTGAGTGCTGTCAGGGTCCCAGCGCAGGGGGAGCACGGTCCTGGTGGAGGGGAAGCCATCCTGGACTGAGAGTGGCCAGTGCCTCAGTTCCCTCCCGTCTGGAATGAAGGGCCAGAGTCTCGGAAACTAGGAGGACTCACCGGGTTGACATTTGCGCAGCTCCGAGAGCCCTGCCTGGCACCTGGCCCAGGAGTCCCACCCTCTCCTCTGCTGCCCAGTGCCCACCCTACTAACCCCCATAACTGTGCCCTGGGCTCCACACAGTGTCACCGCTGTGGCAGTGGGGTGGCAGCGTCCTGAGCCTGTGACGGCTGGGATCATAAGGAAGTGCCTCTGTGGGAAGTGGCGCCCACACTGCCCAGGGGCATCTGTCTAGACCACGTCCTCCTGTGTGGTCACAGGGAAAGCAGAAGTGCCTGGGTGAGGCTGGCCCGCAGCCAGCCTTGCAGACGAGGGAAGAACCCGTTCCCAGGACCAGAGATCATGCCACTTCTGTCTGAGGTCAGCCCACCAGACACTCTCCCACTGCAGGGGGCCGCAGCCCACCCTGAGGGACCCAGTGGATCCACCTGTCAGACCCTCCACAGTGAACATTTGCCCCCTTAGAATTCCTGCTCCATGTCCCACAGCGTGAGAAGAGCAGGAGTCAGGTGGACCTCCTTGGGGGCAAAGGTCATCAGGGATCCCCACTGGACAAGAAAGGCCAGACCCTGCATCTCTCATGCTCACAGGGAGCCCAGCACCTTGTCCAGGCCTTGGGTTGGTCTTAGCAGGGGGCGCCCGAAGAGGATGTTCTGTGGCGGATGGCGTGGCCAGCTGGCCACATGCCAGGGCCAGTTCTGCAGGAAGCGAGGCCTCCAAGCTGTATCACCTTCCACAGAACGGATGTGTTTGATGTGTGCTCACAGCCCTGCTTTCTATCAGCTGAGTAAGTCGGATGGTCAGAAAAGAGATTAGTGAAGCACGATTATTCGCATTTACTCAGCCCTAAAAACCATATGCATCTTACCCAAGGATTCTGAAATGTGAGAAAACTGAACCCTTTCCTCCGGCCGGCACTCTTCCAGACCCATATTTGGGGGCCCCTTCCTTCCGTCCCTGCATCCTGTCTCTGCATCCTGTGTCTCTGGATGAGGACGCTCAGCCTGTGTGAGGTAGCGAGTGTGGGCAGTGCCTAGAGGCCATTCCCTGACCAGGGGCCTGGTGTAACCGCAGCCCATGCTGAGGAAGGTGCCCTGCCCCTGAGCCCAGTCATTCTGAGCCAAGATGCCGCCCTCCCCAGGGACGGGTGGGAGGACCCTAGAGGGGGCGGAACTGGTGGCCTACTTTATGTGGTTTAAGAATGTTCAAGAATATCTCTGGGGCTTCTCAGGTGGCTCAGTGGTAAAGAATCCACCAGCCAATGCAGGAGACAAGCAAATTTGATCCCTGAATCAGGAAGATCCTCTGGAGGAGGAAATGGCCACCCACTTCAGTATTCTTGCCTGGAGAATCCCTTGGACAGAGGAGCCCAATGGGGTCCATGGGGTCACAAGAGTTGGACACGACTGAGCGACTAAACAACAACAAAATGTCTTTTAGATTTTTCAGTTAATTTTGGTTCACATGGATTGGGAGGATAGACCTCCTGGCTAGAGACCCCTCTCTGGGCCTCTGTTCCTGCTTCATTCCTAACCTGCCCCCTAGCTGTGGTCTCAGAGCGGAGGTGCCTTCTGGGGGCTGCAGGACAGAGTGAGGCAGATTAACCCCTCAGCTGGAGTTTTCCACCTGGAAGGTGACAGCGTGATGGTGACGCACCGGCTGCCACTCTTCCGCGTCTCACAAGTTCTGAATCATCTGGAACGTGACTCAGAGCTCAGAAAGGGATGCCCCGCCCACTGTGGAATCCCATCTGCTGGAAAAACAGGGCCTTTGCGGGCCCCGGGGGCTGCTAGGCTGGGCTCCGGGCAGGTTGAAGGTTAATAGAGTTGGGGTCCGGCCAGCAGTGGCTTGTGATGGTCTCTTCCCTGTGTGGTGGCTGCAGAGTGAAATCCTCACTGTGACTTGGACTCAAACTCACCCTGGGAATTCTAGCAGAGGAGACTCCCAGGCACCTTCCTACAGTCCAGAGGGACACAGGCCTTTTCTGATCCAGCCATCTAGCTGGGCTCCATACCCTTCTGACCTTCCTGGTAGTTTCCAAGGCACCTCAGGGTCAGACAGACAGAGGCCCCTTGGTCTACCATTGCCTGGCTGTAGCTGGTGTGGTTTGAACGTGGTTCAAAGGCAGCAGAGTCTCAAAATAGCAAGCTTTGCCACAAGGTGCTCAGCTGAGCCCAGGGCCGAGTTGACGTTCCTGGAAGTCTCCTTGAAGGGGTGTGCAAGCCGGTGAATCAGACTCAGAGGTCTGTGCAGGTGGTGTGTGCACAAATTCCTGAGGGGGAACTGGACCTGAGATGATGGGCTGATGACTGTTCCTTTGTGTCCTGCCAGGATGAGGTGACCTGGGCCTTCATGGAGCTTTTGCAGAAGCATGTGGGATCCCTGACGGGTTTGCCAAGCCGGGAGGGACGGTCATGTCCAGGGAAGGGGCAGGGCTGAAAGGACAGGGCTTTATGTTGGCTCCAGCCCTTGCCCATTCAAGCTGGATGACGGCCTGTGGTCAAGCTGGCCTCACTTCGTACCTCTGCTATATATTTTTAAGGAATCACTAGATATGAAGCAAAGAGAGTGGCATTTTGTGGTTTCAGACTTAAAAAAGAAATCCCCGTTTGGGCCTGGGCTTGGTGAGGCTCCCAAGCCAGTCCCTCCTGCCTTGGCAGAGACCTTCTTGTCCTTCTGCAGCCGGGTTGGGTCTGGCGGCCCCATGCAGGACAAGAGGAGTCCAGTCTCCTGGTGTAACCACAGGTGCTTCCTTCCCTGTGGACACTTGGAGGGGGCCGTGACCACCTGGGGGTGTAGGGTGTTGCCTTGGGCAGCCCTGCATGCAGTCCTCCACCTACCCCAGATTCCAGATGATTCTTTCTGGGAAGGTTCTGTGACATCTTCACTGAATGGTGAAGGGAAGGAACCACTGTTTCTGAAGTGCTCGCTGTGGGGCTGGGATGGCCCCTTGTCTCTGCCCCGAGTTCCTGGAGAAGGAAGGGTGGGAGCTGCTGGCTCCAGGGCAGAAGGGGCATCAGCTCCAGCTGGAGACACAGAGCTGCCCCAGAGTGGTTTCTGCCCTGCTCTGACACACCTGCCCCACCCCCAGCCCGGTGGGCCCTCCCAGAGCCCAAGAGGTGCTGACAAGGCCTCTGGGTGCTGCGAGATCCTGGAGGGAGGGAGTCCCAGCTCTGATCGTGGCTCCAGACCAGTTATTGCATTTTTTGAGTCTGTTTCTCCTCCACAGCAGCAACGCAAAACCTGTCTCCCCAGGGTTCGCTGGGGACTGGAGGTCCCAGAGACAGTAGGAGGCCACGCGACTGGTGGTGTCCTGTGTCCAGTGCCAAGTCTCTTGCCCCACAGACCCCTTCAGGTGGCCAGTGTTTATGATCAGGCATGTGCACACTCCAGGGAGTTGCCCACGGGGGATGTGGTTCCCTGACTCACTCACAGTGGTAAGGGTCTAATGCCCTGGGTTTCTCACAGTGCACTCACAGCAAAGCACAGTAGAAATCTCCATTGTGAGCAGTGCTGGTGGAATCTGTCAGGAGTGCCTGACCACCATCTCACCTTCGCCTTTTGGTAGGATATTCATTATTCCTATTGCTTATAATTCTTCACAAGACCCAGTAATTGAATCTCAGCCAAATCCAGCCATCCATCTCTGAGGGCAGTTTTCAGGCTGCCCTGGTCCATGAGCCAAATTGTAGTGACAGCCGGGATTTAGGGGGATGAGTGTGACGGAGATGCTTCTGTGGGGTGTAGCTGGGATGTGTGGAGCAGAAAGGCAGGATCACCCTGGGGAAGGCGGGCAGTGTGCTGGCATTTCTGCTGGTTTTCAGCCCCTGAAACCACACAGGGAGCTCCAGCCAGGATATCTGGGGCGAGTCTGGGCTGTGCACTAAGCCCTGTAGGAGAGTGGGAGGGGTGCGGCCTGAAGGGGGCCCTGGGTGGTGCCATGGCACATCTTGTAAACAGAGGGTAGAGGTCACTCTGGGGCAGCCAAGTCTAGTTCTGAAACAAAGTGTGGAGCCCCTTCCAAGGTCACTGGACAAAATCTCTAAAACTGACCAAACCCCATAGCAGCTGTTGCTCTGAGCCTCCCGGTTCCCTGACCCCTTATTAGGTAAAATACTGATGCTGTTGCCCGCCCTGGAGCATCCTAACCAATTATCTAATGCCGCCATTCCAGTAGGAATTTTCCCTGGAAAATTCCAGAGAATTTTGGGGTGGAGGGTGAGGCTATAAAAATTGGCTACTAGCCTTCAAAAGGGGTCGGCTCTCCCTTGAGCCAGCCTGATGTTCTAACAGCTCTAATGAACTCTACTCTCTTCTCATTCTGCCTTATGTCTGGAAATTCTTTCCAGCCCACGCATGGACCTCGGCAGAAAGGGCTTGATGGAGTTTGGAGTCAGAGGATGCACCCAGAGTCTAGAACTTTTCAGGTTCATGGACCAGGGGTTGGTAGTAAAAGCTGATGTCATGACGATGTGTTTTAGAAAGAGAATCTTTCATTCTAGGCCAGCCAGATCACAGAGTAGACCACCATGGGGGTTGGTGTTGGCTTGAGAAACCTGCTTCCCCCCGACACTTGTTTCTGCTGCAGGGTGACTGTGTGTGGCTGTGAGGTTCTGGTGGATCTTTGCCAGCACTGGGGGGTGTCCCCACTGTATCACAACAGTGCAGTGTCCTTTCGTTTCTGTGTTAACATTGATTCAGTGTAGTAGGCACGTATATACTACAGTATGCTCCTGTGGCGTGCACGTGTGTCTCAAATTCCTCATTCATGCAGCTTCCTCAGCAGAGTAGCTGAGGGGGTGGGGGTGGTTAAAGGAGTAGGTGAGGGGGTGGGGGGACTGAGGGAGTAGTGGGGGTTGGGGAGTGAGGCGGGGGGGGGGGGGGGGGGGGGGGGGGTGAGGGGGGGGGGGGGGGGGGGGGTGCTAAGGGGTGTGGGGGTGGGAGAGTGAGGTGGGGGGCGGGGATGGGTAGGGGGCGGAGAGGCTGAGGGAATAGTAGGGAGGTGGAGGGGCTGGGGCAGTAGCTGAGGGGAGTGGAGGGGCTGGGGCAGTAGCTGAGGGGAATGGAGAGGCTGAGGGAGCAGCTGAGGAGGGGGTAGTGACTTGTTCTAGGTCACACAGCTGAGAAATGGCAGCACCTAGACCTGAACCTGGGCAAGCTTGCCTCAGAGTCTACACTCTGGCCCCCACACTTTGCTGCCTTCCCTGTTAGGGGGAGAATAAACATGAGCTGAATTAAGGCATTTAGTTGCCTTGAAAGAAGTACAAAAAATGCTGTAGATGTTGATTGTGTTTAATAGCATAGAAAATACGCCTTTTCAAAAATAGCTTAACTAATAGAAAACTGACCTGGAGAAGGAAATGGCAATCCACTCCAGCACTCTAGCCTGGAAAATCCCATGGAAGGAGGAGCCTGATAGGCTACAGTCCATGCGGTCGCAAAGAGTCTGACAAGACTGAGAGACTTCACTCACTTCACTCAATAGAAAACTGAGAAGTGAGTCAAATGAATATAAGTCATGCAAGTTATGTGCAGTATTTCCCAGTAGAAGGAAACAAACGTGGTGAATAAGTTCTGAGCCTGTTTCCTGCCCCACCCCCACCCGCCCCCTCCCCCGTGTGTGTTAAGGGCAGAGCCTTAGGACCTTTTCCCGGTGTTCTCTGTGTGGCCCCTGACCTCTGCAGATAGACTCTGCATTCTAGAAAGAAAGCCTTCTTGACAAAACAATCAGTCTTTAAAAGTGAATTTTAAGTGAGAAATTGACAAACGATCTGAATATCCAGCATTATCATATTTAACCATACAACAGTGCTGGGGAGCCCTGCCACACGGAGGATGAGGCACAGTTCCTGCTGGGCCGCTCTCTCCTCCCCTCCCCGCTTCCCTCCTCCCTCCTCTCCCCTCTCCTCCTCCCACCTGGCAGCCTGACTGCCCACAGGTCCCTTGTTCTTCACTGAGTTCCAGGTCTCTGTTCCTCTTGCTGCCTGCCAGCCAGCCTGGCCCTCCCACTTCCCAGGGTACTTCAGCTGAGGCTGGGATCTGGGGCACTCACCTGCACGGAAATGCTGTCCTCTGTCTGAGTTTTCTTAGGCTAAACAGTGCCAACAAAATGTCCAAAACGCCGGAGAGGCTAGAGATGATGTCAGGTCTGCTACTGTTCTTGAAAACTTCCATTTTGATGAAGTGCATTTAGTAAATTTCAAAAAGGGAATCATGTTTTTAATAGTTAAAATAACTTGTGTTTTTTGAAATTGCCATAAATGTTTTCTCCAACTTTAATTTTCCAATATCTCACATTTAATACATTTTACTTTTAGTATCAGATTTAAAATATTTTAATTAGGAAAGCATGTGGTAAGAATTCAAATAGTCCTGAAGAATGCTGCTACTGCTGCTAAGTCGCTTCAGTCGTGTCCAACTCTGTGCCACCCCATAGACAGGCAGCCCACCAGTCTCCCCTGTCCCTGGGATTCTCCAGGCAAGAACACTGGAGTGGGTTGCCATTTCCTTCTCCAATGCGTGAAAGTGAAAAGTGAAAGTGAAGTCACTCAGTCTGTCCCACTCCCAGCGACCCCATGGACTGCAGCCTTCCAGGCTCCTCCATCCGTGGGATTTTCCAGGCAAGAGTACTTGAGTGGGGTGCCATTGCCTTCTCTGAGTACTGAAGAATACACATCATCAAAAATGAAATACAGCCAGAACTTCCCTGGTGGTCCAGTGGCTAAGACTCTGCACTCCCAGTGCAGGAGGCCTGGGTTCAACCCCTGGTCAGGGAACTAGATCCCACATGCTACAGCTAAGACTGGGATGCTGCTGCTAAGTCGCTTTAGTTATGTCCGACTCTGTGCGACCCCATAGACGGCAGTCCACCAGGCTCCTCCGTCCCTGGGATTCTCCAGGCAAAACATAGCCAAACAAATAAAATATTTTTTCTAGAAAATGAAATACACCCCTGCTTCAGACCAGAGTCTCTAGTCTCTCACTGCCAGCTGATCTTGATTAAATGCTGATCTAATCAGATAGTTTTGAGTAACCTATGTACATGTGCACTTGGTCACGTACCCTGTGTCTGCACAAATAGCATATATAACACTGTTGGGAACCTTACGTTTTTACTGAACTAAGCATCTTGAACATCGTTTCATCCCTGTGACCACTTTATTTTTGAACAGCTGTACATCCTGTAGGTGTGCCATAGCTCATACACAAATCAGCTTACACACATGTAGTGTATGTGCATATGCACGTTTATACACGCAAACACATACATATATGCACACATGCATATAAACCGATGGACCATGGACTCCTGGGTATTTCCAGAGTTTTCCTGTCAGCAGTCTCGTACTTGGGCATCTTGTGCACGTGGGGGTGTGCCCAGCTGAATTCCAGGCAGAAAACTGCTGGGTCAGAGGGCCTGGACCTGGAATCTTGGCAGGTGTCACCCCGAGGCCCCAGTGCATGTGGATGTTGCCCCTAGAGACGGCGTGTGAGTGGAGTGCCTGGGCACCTCCAGGGTGGGCTTCTGGGCTGAAGTCAGGAAGTTCAGCAGATGAGGTTCGAGGCTCCTCCCCATCCACAACCAACAGAAGCTGGGCTCCTGCTCCCGGGAGAGTGTGGCCGTGGCCCCAGGCACACCCAGGCACTGAGCTCTGAATTTCCTGTGACAGGAGGAGGCGGTCAGAGCCCTGATTGAGGGGGGGTGGGGAATGTGCTTACATATGCTGGGGGCCAAACCCTAAAATTTATTGGGTTGTCCCAAAAGTTCATTCGGATTTTTGCATAAAATGTTACAGAAAAACCCAAATAAACTTTTTGGTCTACCCAATATATCTCACAAGGTAGGTGATTAACAAGTTAGGTATAATTGGCTCTGCCTCACAGGTAGGGAGAGTCCTAGTCGATAGTTCCTCAGTGTTTCCTAGCAACCAGACACTGTTTTAAGCTCTTCATATAGGTTAGTCATGGATCTTCACAAGAACCAAATGAGATAGGTACTATTATTAGGCCTACTTTCTGGATGAGGACACAGAAGCACAGAAAAGTCCAGTAACTTCCCCAAGGACATACAGCTGGAAAATGGAGACGCCAGACCTGGAACAAGGCCGTTTTCACCATAGAGTCCTGTGCCTGGGATGTGCTTGTGTCTTCTCCATGCGCTAAAGAGAACACTGGGTTACTGCTGAGGCAAGGGGCCTTCAGAAGGTGAGGTCATGTTGGCAGAGTGTAGGCAAGATGCATGCAAGACAAAGACCCCCTTCACCGGGGCTCTGTGCTACTGTTATTAACAGTCCTGAGACAGCTGCCTTCAGGGCATGGACACTGGGGCTCCCACACCCTCCTACAGGGTTGGAGGTGTGGTGGGGGTGGGGGTGAAGGTCAAGTTTCTCCTGCCGGTGTGAGAGGGAAACACTTCTCTCCTGATTTATTTCATTCCTTTCTTCTGCAAATGAACCGTGCATTATGTGAATTATAAGCACATATGCAGAGTCAGGGGGACTTCCCTGGTGGCTCAGCGGTAAAGAATACACCTGCAGTGCAGGAGACACAGAAGACACAGGGTCAATCCCTGGGTTGGGAAGTGGATGGCAACCCACTCCAGTATTCTTGCCTGGAGAATCCCATGGACAGAGGAGTCTGGCCAACTACTCCATGGAGTCGCACAGAGTCAGACACTGAAGTGACTGAGCAGGCACACACGTGCATAGTCAGAGGAGATGCATAATTAGAATGATAATGGTTAGAGAAAGAGACTCACAGACTTAGAAAATGAACTTACGGTTGCCAGGGGGAAGAGACAGGGAGTTTGGGAAGGTCATATACACGTTGCTGTATTTAAAATGGACAACCAACAAGGACCTACTGGATAGCGCATGGAACTCTGCTCAGGATTACGTGTCAGCCTGGATGAGAGGGAAGTCTAGGGGAGAGTGGACACGTGTATGTGTGGCTGAGCCCGTTTGCTCTTCACCTGAAACCATCACAACATTGTTAATCGGCTGTACCCCAATGCAAAGTAAAAAGTTTCAAGTTTGGGGAGAGAAAAAGAATGACATGGTTAGTAATTGCATACAGAGCATGTCTTTTAGCTTCTTCAGTGTGGTGGTAATTAATTATAGCCTGTGGGTTTTATGTTGGGAGAGAAGAGAAAAATTGCTGTGGTAAAGGGTGCAGACAATGGGGCCCCACGGGGCCTCGCGGTTGACTGAGCCGTTAGTGTTTTCACTCAGGAACATGGGGGCTTGAAGCTGTTTGACAGAGGGGAGATAGGCAGACTTGGCCTGAAGGCGGAAAGTGAGGGTGTCCGCGTCCAAGTGCATTGTGTGCAGTGATTAAGACACACACACACACACACCCACCCCCACACCCACACCTGCCCTCGCCTGCTTTCTTTCATCTGTTGCTCAATACTGTGAAATTAGAGTGAATATGATACGCAACTTGTCCTCCAACCACAGAACAAGCAGCTCTGGGCTTCTGTTTATTGAAGTGACAAAGACTTACTGAATTTCTAGAAGAGAAGAGTTTTTCAGTTTTATAATTCTTGGTATTCACGTTGTTTACCTAAACCTCTTACTTCTGGGTGACTCGCTTTCTTGTTCCCTGAAGTGTCTTCAGCGGTCCCCAGGTGGCTGCTGTGCCCCGCCTGCCCGCGTGATAGGAAAGCCCCGTGTGAACAGGTACATCCCACGGTTCATTGCGTTTGCCCACCGCCTGTCCGTCAGTTGTGCCAGCCCCTCCTCCAGCATTTAAACAGGGGACACAGGTTCTCTGTCTTGGATGAATATAACTTTGTCCAGGGACACTTCCCTGCTGGCTCATCTGAAGATATTTTTGCTTGTAAATCGGCCATCAGAAGCAGCTGCTGGTATAGGAAAGACCCAGACCCAGTCATAGGCAGCACAGCACAGTGGAGCCGGGTGAATCCCAATCATCTCTGCCTGTCACTTTGAGGTTTCATCTGCTGACCCGAGCTGTTGAGCACCAGAGGTGGTCCTGGGTGGCCCTGGAAATCAAGTGTCCTGGGTGGACATGTAAGAGAGGGGTACCAACGGATCTCTGTGCTGCAGACTTGATGGTCCCACTCCCCAGGAGCTGTGTGGGAGAGATGAGACAGTAACCGTGTTTCCAGGGAGCATCTCTTATTTCTCAGCTGTCTTAAGAAAAATGGCAGGAATTGTATCAACCCTTAAAGCAAAAGAAAAAAATAATTCCAACCACACAAATTGCTAGGGTTTGATTCCGAGGTTTTAAAAATATGTTGGATCATTTGCAATCATAGAGGGGTCAGCATCCATTTAACCAGCTTCTAAAACCTTTAATCCTACACGGTGACCTCTGGTTTTGCAATTCTGATTCTCTTTATCTGAGAGTCAGTGATCTTACTGGATTTGAGGATTCCTATTTTGAGGGCTCCATCCTGCACTGGGAAGGGGTAATGTATGATATAGAGACTGGCTACACAGCTGGGGAAATTCTGCTGTTTTGGCTTAAAAACAAAGAAAAAAATGAATTAAATGGATCCTTTAGGAAATCATTTTCTTGTAAATATGTTCTCTGTATCTGTTTTTCCTTTATTGCCTGCTGCCTTTGGATTTCAATGAAGATGAGCTCTAAAGAATACATATCTGAAGTCAGGAGACAATAGATAATAGTTTTTTGATTGATGGACTCTCAGCTGACAGTGACTCTGGCTATTTGAATGGCTTGTTCTGCAGGGAAGTGGTGGTGATCAGTGGCTGGGGACCAGATCTGAACCTGGGTGACTGAGAGGTTATACTTCCTTTATTCATGGACGAGTGACTGCATACTCCCTCCCTCCTCCTGCTAGCACAGTGCACAAATGCCAAGCCGTCCTGGGTCAGAGAATTAGCTGCGGGGGTCCAGAAGTGAAGGCAGGGGTTTCTTTTTGGTGCCTTTCCGGAAGTATTGTTGAGTTTATGTGGATAGTTGAAGTGTTTCAATATTTTTGTTTCCTATTATTTTCAGAGCCAAGATTGCTGAAGCCTTCTAGAAACAATTGGAAGTTTCGAGAAGGGGCAAGATAAGGTAAAATCCCCTTTGTTTCTCAATCTATCTTGCAGTTTAGCCAAGTTGACACCTTATAGAAGCCCCAGTGGGATCCAGCTGAAGGTTGGTCCTTGGTCCCTGTGAGATTTTAGGGGCAAAGATCTGGACTTGGCCACTGCCCCTTGGGGCTGGCTTAAGGGGAAGCCCACAGGGCGGTAGGGGCGCTGCCTCTGTTTTCTTTCCTCCCCCCGCCCCAGCTGTCTTTCCACCCTGTGCTCCTTCCCCTGCCTTATTTCTGAACTGCAGTCCCTGGTCTAGGCATTGAAATGCCCCATCTTCTTTTTTGGGAGTAGAAGTGAGGCTTCCCTGATATCTCAATGGTAAAGAATCTGCCTGCCACACAGGAATGTGGGTTCCATCCCTGTGTCAAGAAGATCCCCTGGAGAAGGAAATGGCAACCACTCCAGTATTCTTGCCTAGAGAATTCCATGGACAGAGGAGCATAGAGGGCTACAGTCCACGGGGTCACAGAGTCAGACACAACTGAGCACACGCCCACGTGGGGGTCATCACGGGGTCTGGTGTAAAAAGAGCACTGTCTGTGTCATCTGCCTTGAAATTGAGTCATTTTGTGATCAGTCTTAATTTTTGTTGATACATACATGGTCAGCCATATACTTCTAGCTTTCAGTTCAGTTCAGTCGCTCAGTCATGTCCGACTCTTTGCGACCCCATGAATCGCAGCACTTCAGTATCCTATAGAGGACAGAGATATGCCAGTTTAATTGGTAAAAACAAAAGGCAAGGCCCCCCCCCCCCGCCTTTCTTCCTGGTATGCTACTCATGTATTGTGGATGAGCACGTAGGGTTGTCATTTCCTCTGGCTTTTCGATACACCTGCTGCCAGGATGGTCCTTGGTATCTGCCATGCGTGGCAGTCGCGAGAACCAGTTGTGCCAGCTTGGGGACCAGTGTTAATGAACACAGCTTCACTTGTAGGGACATTTGCACTTTATGTTTATTGGCTGGTTATGTACGTGTACATTTTTAATTATTTGTTCTATTGGGCCAGAGCTCTGTAGTTTGTTAGAGCTTCTCTTTCTGTAGTTGCTAGGAATGTGTGTTTGTGTTCAGTGTGTGCTCACTCATGTCTGACTTTTTGTGACCCCATGAACTGTAGCCCACCAGACTCCTCTGTTCATGGGATTTCCCAGGCAAGAATACAGGAGTGGGTTACCATTTCCTCCTCTGGGGGATCTTCCCAACCCAGAGGTCAAACCTGCGTCTCCTGTGGCTCCTGCATTGCCAGGTGGATTCTTTACCACTGAGCCATTTGGGAAGCCCAGTTACTAGGAATAATTGCACTTATTAGGAATTCTAGTACCAGGCATTTATAAGTATTTTTTTCCAAATATTTTCCCATAGATTGTTTGTCTTTTGTTTGCTGAACACTTTATTTTGAAGAAAGATTTTGGGACGCAGGAAAATTGAGAGTAAGAGTGGTTTCTTCTGTCCAGTACTACACTGAGTTGTTAGGGAATTCCAGTGTAAAGGCCTAAGAGGGTGGAGTCTCTTGTTACTTTTACCTTGTGGTCATAATAAGCATGACGTATATGCAGGGACATGAGGTCACTTCTCATTTTTATGTAAATGCAAAGAGGTCAAAGAAATGGCAGGAACAGATTCTTGTTACTTTTACCTTGAGGTCATAAAAACCGTGCAAGAGAAGAAGCCACTTCTCATTTTTATGTAAGTGCAAAAAGGGCAAAAAAAATGGCAAGAGTAGACACCAAGAAATGGGCTGGGTTGTGGAACATTAGACACAGCTTCACAGGTTAGTGTTTGGGATATAATATATTCTCACTGACTTGAATATAGTATAGAGGAGGCATAAAAATTTAATATATTAAGTTTTTACAAAGCAATATAAAGTGTTGCAGAATGGCAGGCAGTTCTTTACCATCTGAGCCACCAGGGAAGCCCCACCAGTACCCTCTAACTGCAGTCTTTTAAAGTAAATTTCTCTCTGCCTCATGGGGGAATGTTTAGGTATTTTATTTAAGTTATATTAGTGGAGTTAAGAACCCTGGGAGTTACTTTTGAAGGTAGGAAAGTCTTATATGATTAAGATAAAATTAAGAATGCAAATAAATTCCATGTTAAGACAGAACTTTTCAACAGTGTCATTTATCTAAGTTTGCTCTCTCTGTAGGCCTAAGTGAGGCCTGAAGCACCAGTTTGAGTGGCATTTCAAATATCTCCTGGTGCACATAGCATCCTTTGGTCCTTGGGGAAACAAGCCTAGGAGCACATCTTGTGCCGAGCTCCCCATGGTGTCAGCAACCCTGGAAGACACACATTCCTCCCCAGGGGCAGGCTGACCAGTAAAGTCGGGCCAGGGGAGGGGGGTTATCTTCTTTTTGCCAGTGCTAAGCTATCTGGGCTCAGAGACAGGTGCACATGCCGTGCTTGGGCACCGCACACCTTCCAAAGAGACAGTCCATGTGTGAAGTGTAGAGTGGTGTTGCACAGGTGGTTGGTCCCTCCCTCCACTGGTCCCTCTGCTGGGGGATCCCTGCGGCCCTACACCCACCCTACATATGCCCTTCTCAGCACTTGCCCATCACCACTGCTGATTGCTGATTAGTTGGTTGCTTTGTACATCTGTCACCGCAGCGCCGTGTCTCATTCCTGGGTTCCATGCAGCACATGTGTGGCACACACGTGCCTGGGTTGAGGTGAAAGAACAAGGAAGGGTTCAGGCATGTGGGGACATCCTGACAAGCTTGTTTGCCCTTGGGAAGTGGCTGGAGGGGAAAGCTGTGTCCTGGACACTCTTCCATTGGGGAAGGGGAGTGGGGGTGTTACAGCAAGACTCAGCTACAAGACTGCATGGCCTCTGCAGCTAAAGTGCTGCTCCCGCGATCCATTCTAAGTTCTGGGGAAACTGAAGTTGAAACAATAAACTGTTTGTTGTGTGTGTGAACAGAGAGCTTCTGAAACCTGTTTCTGATTCCTGAAGAGGCAAGGTCATTTGGCAAGGGGGTGACATCAGCGACACAGCCAGAAGTGGGGAGGAGAGCATTGAGGCAAGGTCATTTGGCAAAGGGGTGACATCAGCAACAGAGCCAGAAGTGGGGAGGAGAGCATTGAGGGCAGGGAGGGGAGGAGGGGGCACAGCCTGGGGCTGGACTAGGGGCTGGGCTGGGGAGGGGAGCCCAGGGTGGGGGACAGCCTGATGATGAGGACGTTGGGCTCCAGCACTGGCAGGGTATGGTTTTTGGGGTGGCTGTTGGGTTCTCTGCCCCTGGCTGGGGAGGGGAAGGTATGGTCAGGTGTGTGTCTTTCCACTGTCCTGGCCACAGGGCCTGGAGAGTAAGTGGGGCTTCCCCTGCCCTGGTGGGCAAACCCCACAGACAAGCCTGAGCAGGCACCCCTGTAGTTGTCCACAGTGGTCACCCAGACTCCCCTTCATGGGTTCCCTGGGGATGCCAGTGAGGGCACTTTGAACATTGGTTTAGCATTCTGTAGCTGACAGAGTACTGACACTTTACGTGTGGTGGCGAGTGGTGTCCTCTCTGTGACTCTACAGATAGCTGGAAGACAAGGTGCAGTGTGAGCAGGACAGACCTCAGACAACACCCTTGGCCCACGGTTCCTGCCTAGTAGGACCCTAGCCTTCAGCCACTAGGCACATCTGGGAACACAGTGCTAGATCGGGACTTGTGTGCTGCACATACTGCATAGGCGTGCATGCACACACAGGCACACACAGGCACACACAGGCATGCACGAACACATATGCACACACGTACTCATGTGCACACACCCAAAGGTATATAGATGCATGAATGAACATGAATAAATATAGGTACCTGTATGTCCACAATACACTGAGTGCGGACACACACAGATGCACACACAGTGCATACATGCACATATATACTCTGATACACACGTGCATGTGTATATGTGTATGCACACACATACATGCACAGACATGAGTATGGTTTCCTGAAACATCCCTTACCCTATTTTTCTCTGTCCCAACACCCTGACATGATTCCCAGTCACTCGGGTGGAAGGCTGCTGTATGACAGGCTCTGACAGCCTCTGAGGGATGGGCTCAGAGACCCCTTGGGGTTCCATTCTCCTGACATTTAAAGTGGGGTCGTGCATTCCGCCTGAACCAGCACAATTACGTGTTAGGTAATGGGTGTGACATTGTACTGACCTTGTCTTTCTAATGGGCTCCTGTCTCAGTGTGACACTTTGATGTGGGGGAGGCTAAATGTGCACTCCAGAGCCTCGGCTCCCAGCAGAAACACCCACGGAAGCCGGCAGGATGGGCGCTCTGTCCAGTTGTATCCATTGAAAATTAAGGCTTTGATTCTTAACGCAACCTCCCGTCAGCAGTCTCAGAGTCAGTGTCCCTGGTTGAGTGCATCGAGGCTGCGTGTCTCTGTGCGTGTGCTCTGTGCTTTGCACTTTAAAATCATACAGAACAATGCACACTTATTGAAAAAGAGCAAACATCAAACCCTTTCAATATCATAAAGCTAAACATTCGGCCCCCACACTCCCTCCCCCAAGAGGAGTCAACTGTGTGTGACGTGGACCCTCCTGACCTTTGGCTGTTCATGTGGGTTTTTTTAAAGGCCATCTGGGGACACGAGGCAGGTGGCCCTCGTTGTTCAGTCGCTCAGTCATGTCCAGTTCTTTGCAACTCCGCATATCCAGAAATGGCTGAGACCAAAATGTGAAGGGAAAATGAAATGGCAGACGCTGGATAGAAGGTCAGCCAAGTCCATGTGCTTGGGTTTAATCTGAGGGAGAAACATTCCACGTAGGGAAATGATATGCTCTGATTTACATTAAAAACATTATTCTGGCTGCTGCTTCTGTTTGGTAAATGTGTTACAAAGAGGTTGTGTCAGTTTGTAATTATATACAACTGCTGGCAACAGATCTAGAAGAAAAACACAGTAATTTAAAGAGCTTAATAATTTATTATCAAGTCTAGAGGTAGGCAGGAGAAAGCAGGTGTACAGTCTTCAGGATGTTGTGTGGGTCCTCAGTTTTTCTGGATTTCTACTTGGCTGTTCTTAGAACGAGATTTTTGTCATGTACCTTCATGTTCACAAGGTGGCTGGCAGAGCTCCAGCCATCAAGTTTGAGTTTCAGGCAGCAAAAGGAGGAAAGGCTGAAGCCAAAAAAAAAAAAAATTTAAATAAAGTTGAGTCAGCCTCCTTGAAGAAGCTTTCCTGGAATTCCTACCTTCTCTAACTTCTGTTCACAGTTCTTTGTCCAGAACGGCCTCCAGGGAAACTGGCCAAACTGCCGTTCCTATGGAGAATCAAGGTACTGTTAGAATGAAGGGACATGGGCGCTGGGACAGGAAGCCAGCAGTCTCTACGCCATGAAGCAAGAACAGAAGCACAAGCGCGGGGGTGGGAGGCTGTGGCGAGTTCAGGGTGGGGGATGAGCGTTGCTTTTTTGGGCCAGTGGTGGTGGACACGGCCTGGGAATGAGCTCAGCGCGTCCGGTGCGTCCCGAGCTGGGAGCGTCATCCACCCTGACAGGTCCCCCAGGGCCTGGTGTCCAAACAGCTGCGTAGGATTTCTGTGGGTGTATTTAGTCTGCACTGGACGCTCTGGGATTGCTGAATGCGTCCCATTCGGAGCCTCTCGCCTGGCCTGGGCTTCTGGACCCACCTTGTACCTCACTTCCTTACTAAGGGCTGGAGAGTAGGGACCCCACCCTGGGTCCAGGCTGAGGGTGACGTGTGACCCACATGGTGGGCCCCTGTAAGACTTGGCTCCTTGGGAGGCAGCCCTCTCTGCTTCCCCTGCTAGCCTCCTCAGCCTCCTGGTGTATCTTGTGTTGCGTTCAGTGTGGGTTGCGGCCTTGTCACTGTCTGGGCTGCATCCCCGTGGGCTTGGCCTGTAGCCCAGGGCCCATCCTGTGATAGCTGTGTTGGCGCAAAGCCATGCCTCCATTCATGCATCAGCTGTGGCTGCTTTCAAGCCACTATGCCAGGCTCGAAGACCTGGGACAGAGTCTCCAGGAATCAAAATACTGAAAATAATGCTCATCCAAGCCGTTTGTTGACAAGAGGTGCCCGCCTCCACCTAGGATAGGCCAGTCCCTGGAGGAAACGGACTCGGTGTACTCCTTGATTAATAGGTAGTCGGGATAGAGAACAGACTCTGGGTGGAGGCAGGGAGCCTGGCCAGGCCACCTTCGGGCTGGAGGAGGAGGTGCAGAACGGTGCCTGAGCAGGGAAGCTGGGCGGGCAGATGTGGCCTGGCCCCTAGTGTCTGGCCCTTGCCCAGCATCTCCCCCGTGGCAAGTGCTCACCTGAAGTCCCCTGTGATTCCTTCCTTGGTGAAGTGGAGCTGGGGTGGTAGTGCCCCTTGTTACACATCAAAAGTAAATGCAATTTAAAAAAGACCCCCCCCCCCAGAGCACTGTGGAGGGTGAGCTGTGCTCCCTGCTAGGCTTTGGGAGCCAGATAAACACACCAGGGGTATGAGAGATAACTACCCAGGCAAAATGAGGAAGGAGCCAGGAGCGCTTCCTGGAGGTGGTGACTTAACCAGGTTAACGGGAAGCCAAAACGTCTCCCCAAACCCTCTTGAGTGGTTTGGTCTGGTCTAAGACATCCGACACGACTGAGTGACTGATCTGATCTGATCTGATCTGAATATGTCCGAGGGCAGCAGGGCAGGCAGGTGGTCAGGCACTGACCTGGGGCAAGTTGAGGGAGGTCTGGGGAGGCTGAGCCGGGAGAGGGCCGCTGGAGAGGGAGTGAGGGGCTGGCTGTCCTTCAGACATCCTGAGGAGTGGTCAGGAGGCTGACAGTGATGGTGGGGCAAGGGGAAAGTTCTAGAAAGGGAGGGCCTCGGGGTGTCAGTTGGACCGGGAGGGGTGGAAGTGGGCTGGCTTGGTGGGGGTGGAAGGAAGAGGAGGAGGTGAGGGTGACTGACTCTTGGGGGAGGGGAGAGACAGCTGCTGCCCCATTTTGTAGAAAGGGGCGCTCAGCGTGAGGAGGGGACTGAGTGCCTGTGGGCTGCGCTGGGAGGCCCTGGGGGCAGCCTGTAGAGAATGCAGGAGTTCCGCTGCACTCTGTTCCTCACGTGTAGTTGGCAAGGGTCCTGCCTCTGCTCAGGTCAGTGTTTTGCTTTAAACCTTTCCTGAGAAGCCGGGAACGAGTCCATCCCAGAGGTTCACTGGGTTTCTGGTGGGGCCTTGGGTCAGAGGCAGACCCCAGTGTTATCGATAATTGCTCCGATTCACTGATGTCCTCAGGTTCACCTGCAGGCACATTCACCATATTCACCTCGCATATGGTGCACGGTCTGAGCAGGCAGCAGCCGGACTTAGGCGGTCACGGGGCAGGGACAGAGGGTGGGCGCCAGGAGACCTGGGGACCCCCAGCCCCAAGTTTCTCTGTTAAGCACAGGCCTGTTCTTTCCATGAGGTGGCATCAGGATGGCCCTGTCCCTTGCAGGAGGTCAGCTGTTCCTGCACGACCTGGCCCTACGTGTGTGTATGTGGTGTGTGTGTACATGTCTGTACTTATGCACATGTGTGCTTGCACAGGTGTGTGTGCTTACACATTTCAGCCTCTACCCAGCTCTCTGGTCTTAGCTCTGGCCATCATCCTTGATGAGTATTACAGGAACTGGGAAGCCAGAGTCTCCATAGGAAACTGAAACCCCAGTTCCGTTCCCTTCCTTCCCATCACTTTACCAGCTGCGCACGGTGCCCACACAGGGAAGAAGCTGGGCAGCCAGGCATGTGTTTGTCCTGCTGGTCGGGTCCCTGTGTCTGTCCTGCATTCTAGGCCAGTCTGAGGAGCAGAAAGCCCTGACTGTAGCGCCTTCTGGGGTGCAATGTCTGTGTGGGGCTGTCCCTCTCAGGAGGCCCCTTACGTCTCACCACCCTGTTCCTCCGTAGAAGAGTCCGTGGCTGAGGCTGTGGCGAAAGCAGAGCCATGGGCGGGGGGTAGGGGCGGGGGCGGTGATGTTGAGAGAACAGAAAGCAGGCGTTGTTGCCACACATCCTGACTTGCATCCTTTCCTTTGCACTTTCTTCCAGAATTTCTTCAGAAGGCTGTAGAGCAGCACAGCCTTTCACGTTTGCACTGGTGGAGCAGCCGACCTCACCCAGAGTGAGTGCTGAGAAATGCGGAGCCTCCGGGCTCGTGCCACCCACCAGCTCCGGGCTGCACTGCGGCTCTGAGCGGCCACCACCTAGACCCCCTCTGTGGGCTCCGCTGCCCGCCAGCATTTGCTGCTGAAGCCCCCGCTGAAGCCCCGACCGATGAGGATGTGTGGCCCTGTTGGGGGGCTGCTCACCGCCCTCGCCGTGGTGTTTGGGACGGCTGTGGCATTTGCTCCCGTACCTAGGATCACTTGGGAGCACAGAGGTGAGGGCAGAACGGTGGCAGGTGCTGGCAGTACCTGACGAGGATGGGCGCCCTGCTCCCTGCTCTGGTGTGGAGAAGCATGGGTGCCCTTGGCTGCTGGGTCCATATTCTTGGCCCTTGTTTGTGGACAAAGGGCCCGTACTCCCACTTTGGGGAGATGCTCTGACACCTGGAGACACTCGCAGGGCTTCTTCTTGGCCCCCTGATTTGGTTTCTAAGTCAGGAGGCGCGCGTGAAGGAAGTTTATCTTCTTTGTGCCTGACGATCTTTGGTGCACACCGCCCAGGCACAAAGCACACCGAGTACTGTTTGTAGTAGGCAGTGTGTGGAGCTGAGCTTCAGGCTAATTGTTTCCATTTGCTGTTTATTGGCTTCTCTGTAATTTTCTGTCTTGAGAGCTCTGCCTTGGGACCCCGCAGTCTTTCTGACTCCGTGGTCCTGAGCGAGCTGTGCTTGCAGGACTCAGCTGTCTTGTGCAGAATTCCAGGCACTGTGTGCTGGGAGAGACTCTACCCCATGCACATCTTTCTTCAACACTGGAAAATTAGAAGAGGAAAAAGCGAGAATACCTAAGCCTTCAATAAAAGCAGAACTTGGTGATACGTGGAAAGCCAAGCTTAAAATTGATGCTGGGGTGGTCAAAAAGAAGAAATAGCTCCCTAGGAAAGAGTGTCAATACATTTATATTACTTCTAAATAGCTAGTCCTTAAATTCCTCATATTCATAAATAGCTATTGATGCAATTACCTAATAAGTGAAAAAGTCACCTGCTACTCTGCTTTGTTAAAGTTTGTGGTGGTTATCCTTAGAAAATGCTCGGTTAAATCACTGCAATAGATTTTTTTTTTATAAGACTTTGAGATAAATGATTTTTTCTGAATAAGAAAATGCTAAATAGCTATATTCTTTATAAACCTCATCTGTGGGTGATTAAATACACATAGATAAGAGTTTGATGGGAAGCAGAGGGAACCGCAGTTGTCAGCAGTTTAAGGTTCTGGTCTGAGTTCTCCTGGGACATCATAAGGTCATACTGCCTCAAGGTCATATTCCTAGAAGGTCACATTCCTGGGAGGTCACACTGCCGGGTTTGGAATTCAGCTGGGCTGGAGGGAGCAGGAAGGGAAGTCATGCCACAACACTGGTCAAGCGCAATGGCTACTTGGTGGCCTCACACTTGGTGGTGGCCTCGGCCGGTCTGTTGCACCCAAAGGTGCCTGAGTTCTGGCCTTGGCCCGGGCCTGGCCACCGTGGTAGCAGACCCCAGGCATGGCCCTGGTGGGTCGGCAGTGCACTCGAGGGAGACTGGGTGCTCCGGATGTGTCCAGGCTCAGAAATACCTGATACGTTCTCCTCTTGCCCTGCCCTCCCCAGAGGTACAGCTGGTGCAGTTTCACGAGCCGGGCATCTTCAACTACTCAGCCCTGCTGCTGAGTGAGAATGAGGACACCTTGTTTGTGGGTGCCCGGGAAGCCGTGTTTGCCTTAAACGCTCACAACATCTCCAAGAAGCAGCATGAGGTATGGTGTGGGCTCCCTGTGCCCCTGCTGTCTTTTTCTTTCCAGCGTTTTCTCCTCAAGTCCATACACTGGGCTCTTCCTGGGGTGGCATTCCCTTTCTTGGCCATGCAGCCTCACCCCAGTGGCTGGTCCCATGGACCATCCTGCACAGCCAGTGAGCAGCCGCCCTGCCCACCAGGGCCAAGGGCACTGTTATCCAGAAGCTCCCCTCCTGCCCCGTGTCCACGAGCCCCATCTCAGGGTGTTCCCCTGGCAGCCTGTGTCCTCCCCAGGCTTGCAGCTCACCCGGGGATGACCCTCTTTTTATCTTGGATTATTGAATGTTTTACTACGGAAAATCTTAGGCACACACGGGAGCAGAGGGAGTGATATGATGACCCCTGTACCCCCTCGAGGCTCCTGCAGGACAAGGGTTCACCCCCATCCTCTCATCCCTGTCATTGTCCTCTGCACCCTGTGGGAGCAACTCCCAACCACATGTTCTTCATCCCCAAAAGTTTCCCAGAGCATCTCCTAAAGGTAGGGACTCCTTTTTTCTTTTTTTCCAGAATATCATTACTGCATTCTGACAATTAATGTCATCAAATAGTGTTCAAAGTTCATGGACTCTCACATTAATGATGTTTGACTCTTCAGTTTGCTTGGATTGAAATCAGACTGTTTGTGTGGCCGGGCACTCTGCCATTGAATCTCCATTTGCAGAAGCTACCCTCGGCCACTTTCTAGGAAAGCTGCTTTCAGTCCTGTCAGGCCCCCAGTGTTGGGCTGGCTCCTGTGAGAGGCAGGATCCTCCTCCCAGGTGGGCATTCTTCCTCTTGACCGCTGTAGTCTAGAGCACACCAAGAATTGCAGAATGGGACATTTCACCCCTACCTTCTCCATCTGTGCACTGGAATATTGTCTGTGAAGGGGAACTGCCCATCGCCAGCTATTCACATCTCCCAAGGCTTGTTCCCGCAGAAATGGCAGGATCAGAGCTTAAAATCTATGCCTTTCTTTACTAGTTTTCAAATTAATGAGTAAGCTCTCTCTGAAGGGAGACAGTAGGTTTGGAGACTATTTTTAGTATGACCATGACTCGTGGATTTAAACGTTTGAAGTGTCTCAAGCCATTGCAGCCTGACCCTTACTCAGCGCTCAGACTGTGCCCTGCTAACCTCTGGCAGTCTCTCCTAGGCTCCTGAGTCCTTAAACACCACCAAGTGGTTGGTGTAATTTTCTTGTTTTCTGAAATCAAGCTGGCCCACACTCATCTTAGGCATTTTCTGCCCCAGACCTCTCTTATTTTCTTGTGTTTGTCTTCATCTCCAGAGGCAGGCATAGTGCTTAGTTTCTGTTTCACAGAAATGAGATTGCAGTCATTATGCTGTGAAAATAAAGTGTTTAAAATTGTAAGGCGCTTAGAGCAGAGGGGTGCTCATGGTCTGACTCCCTCTCAGCCCTACTCCTGGTGTTGGTCAAACCCCACTCTCCTCGACAACTCAGGCCAACACCGCCTTTCAGAATCCCATGCTGGGAGCACCCTGGTTCCACTAGGCTCATAGATGCTCAGTTAGAGTCTTTGTTGCTCTGTTAATGCCCTGACTGTGGCCCCTCAGACTGACCGAGAAGCTTGGGCCCTGTTGACGTGAAAGAGAAAAAAAAGTGAAAGGACCCCAGGCCAAGCTTCAGTGAAACCCCCGAGAACGTGGTTAAAGGCCTGTCGGAGTTCATGTTCCCATATCCTCAGGCATTGCCTGTAGATGACGAAATTGTGTACATTTTAATTGCAAAATAAAGCTACTGTTTGGAATGGGACTTTGTTCTGCTTTCACGCGTCCTGGTCCTGATGAGGGCCCCCCTTTCTCTGAAGACACGTCCCTGGGGGGTTCACATCACTGCTGTGGAGAAGCTCCCCCTGCTGCTTCCTGACCCCCGAGTGCCTGAAGCCAGCTTCGGTTTTCTGGGGGAAAATGTATTGTGTCAGAGATGGACTATCACATGGGCAGATATGGCGTCTGGGGACAGTGAGGCAGGAGTGTGGGAGCCTTCAGTGAGGCAAGACTGTTGCTTCCCTGGGGGGGTAAGGGGCCAAGGCACCTGCTGGCCTGAGTGCCCGCCCACCTGGTGTAGAAGGAGCAGGAACCCAAGTCTCAGCAGAAAGACGCTCAACCTGAGGAAGCTGCTTGGCTCCATCTCTTTCACCTGCTGCCATCACAGAAAATTTAAAGCGTCGTAACCCTGCTGTTCCGCTGAGCAAGTAAATATCAAGACTTTTTACTGGACTCGAAAATCACTTTTGAATGGTTGAAAACACCCACTTGATGTTTGAAAGTGCCTGCAGTTTATTTAGGGACTTCCCAACTGTCCCATGGCTAGGAGTCTGCACTTCCATTGCAGGGGGCAAGGGTTCCATCCCTGGTCGCTGAACTGAGATCCTACATGCTGTGTGGTGTGCACCCCGCTCCCCCAAAAAAGAGAGAGAATGCCTGCAGTTTAGGTTTTTGATGACTCATTCTCCCCACTTCAGTCGTTTTGTTTCCGCAGTTGTTTTGCAGTGAGTAATGGTCATCTGGGAACTGCCTCCCAGACCCCCTTTCAGGCTGTAGGGTGAGGATCACAGAACACTCTTGAAGCCCCTGCTGCTCACGTGCAGCAGTGTCTGCTCTGAGCCTCACTTTGTAATCGGAGGTGTTAATGCCTCAGGGAATACCTATGTTTCAAATACCAATGTGTGCTTTGTAAACTGTGTATTTATATACCAGTCTGTCCTTTTTATTAAAGGGGGAACATGCACTGAAATGGACTCTTTGGTTCTTCCTCACAGGCTTATTGGAAGGTTTCAGAAGATAAAAAAGCAAGATGTGCAGAAAAGGGGAAGTCAAAACAGGTAATTTCTTTTGCAAGCTTCAGAGACCACCTGGGGAACGGCTTACTTGTTTTACTCTCCCCAGTGCCCCGACTTGTGCGGAGTAGCCCCAGAGTGTTCATTGCTGCTGATCCTGCAGGTCATCTCTCTTTTCCCAAATGGTGAGCTTGGGGCTCTCAATGCCAGTGCCAAACATACCAGGCTTTTGAAAATTACTTTAAAGTCTATCTGAGTTTAGTTGGTCCAAATGGCCTGAAACTTTGACTATAGAAAATGATGTCTGATGTTTGCCGGCTAAAGGTGTAAAACGCAGGGAGGGCTTGTGCTTCCCTTGAACAGCAGTGGCCTGGAGGGGTTGCTGTAGGATTTTTGGCAACATCTATCCATTCCTGGAGGTTCTGCTCCTTCTCTAGGTACCTCATGCTGGGCACCTCAGCATGGGGCTTCCCCGATGGCTCAGTGGGTAAAGAATCTGCCTGCAGTGCAGGAGACTCTGAAGATGCAGGTTCAATCCCTTGGTTGGGAAGATTCCCCTGGAGGAGGGCATGGCAACCCACTCCAGTATTCTTGCCTGAAGAATCACATGGACAGAGGAGCTTGGTGGGCTATAGTCCATGGCGTCACAGAGAGTTGGACACAGTTGAGCAACTAAGCACAGCCTGGTCCATCTGGGGAACACTGGGCTGAATGTCCATCTCCCTCCAGAATTCTGGGTTACCACCACCTGCTGGGCCCACGTCAGAGTCTCAAAGTATAAGAGCCCCATCTTCCCTGGTCATTGGTTAAGACAGCTCAGTTATGGTCAGTTTCAGTAGTTGGTGGCTAATTTCAAAACAATTAAAATTTAAACAAAAACAGAAATTTGGGCTAAACTTTTTTTTTAGCAAAATACTAAGCACTGTCACGAAAGTCACTAAATTGGAAACAAGGGAAAATGCAGGCATTGCAATGTAATAACAGGTGTCGCAGGGAGTTATCTTAGACCTAAGTTACAACAGGCACTTGGGCTGGGCCCACGTGGAGGTCGTACAGCGGACAAGGGTCCCTCCCAGTTCTTTCATGGAGTATGAATTACTTCCCAACCAGTTTAAAAACAATCATGGCAAAAGAAGCCTTTCCTGAATGGAGATAATTTCAGATGCTACCACATATAATCCCAGTGCATTTCAGTCTAAAATAGCCAAGTGGGTTCCTCAGTGGCATCTGGTTTTCCTGATGGGCCTCTCTGATGTACAGCCAGGCTGGGAGCCCCTCCTTAGTCCTGCCTCTCCCCTGAGCTGGGCGGGCTGGGCACACCCCTCTCCTGAGCAGCACTGTTTCCAGTTGCATGCATTAGGTTGTCAAGGGTAGGGCCCCCCAGAGAAAAGGAAGGCAGAGGGAACTCTGCACAGCACACACCCGCATGGGTCTGCCATCATAGTGAATGGTTTGTGTGTTCTCTAAGAGCAAATGCATTTTTCCTGTGCTGGGTATCCACTGAGATCCAGGGTCAGCTCGCCTTGCTTTCTGGCCAGCACGTCTTTGCTGCGTGTAAATCAGTGACTGGGGTAAAGTCCATTTGGCACCTGACAGCAGCCCATGAACCCTGCAGAAATTGAAGCACACGGGCCAGCTGCACAAATAGGATTGCCCAGATCTGGGGTCAGATCTCATGGAGCCTGCCTGCACTGTGCCAGGCAGAGCAGGGCTGGCCTGTGGAAATGGAAGGCATCTGAGGCCTGAGGTGGTCAGCGAGCTGTGAGGAGCTGCTGTCGGGCATGTGCTCAGGACTGGTCCCTGCTCTAGAGCGAGCAGGGTGAGCCGTTGGGATTGTTGGCGTCCAGTGGAACCTGCACAGTGCTTGACCCGTGCGTGTCTCTTCCCTGTAGACAGAATGCCTCAACTACATCCGTGTGTTGCAGCCACTCAGCACCAACACCCTTTACGTGTGCGGGACCAATGCGTTCCAGCCAGCCTGTGACCACCTGGTAAGGCATGCGGGCACCCTGGTCGGTGGTTGAAGTGGAGTGGGGCTCGAAGCAGCACCGAGTATGCTCTACTCTGCAATCGAGGAGGATTTTTCTCCTGCCACCCATGTGGGAATTGGGGCAGCTGTGGCTCCCCACAAGGCCTCCGCCCCCTCAGCAGCCCCCTCTAAGCCTTCCTGTCTATAAACCACCATGACTGAGGGCGTGCATGGGGCAGGACTCATGGGGCCGCTGGCCCATAGTGTGGGGCTGGCAGTGGGGTGACCTTCTAGGGAGGCCAGTGTTGATGAGGAGAAGCACCATCATGCCCTGATCCAGCGTCTTGCCTGTTTCTCCGTGACATGTTTTGCATAGGGGCCCTGGTCAGGTGGAACAGTCAGGACTTTTGCTCCTGTGTGCTAGGATCATATATGTTATGGGCTGAATGTTTGTGTCTCCCCCAATCCAAATGTCGGAGCCCTAATTCTTTGAACATGATGGTATTTGGAGATGCCTCCAGTGATGAGGTAGTTAAGGTTAAATCATGTCATGAGGATGGGGTCCTAATCCGATAGGATGATGGCCTTTTAAGAAGAGGAAGAGGCACCAGAATCTCTCTTTCTCCCACCACGCGAGGAATGGTGAGAAGGTCTGCAAGCCAGGAAGAGGTTCCTCACCAGGAACCCTCCTTGCCAACAACACTCAGACTTGCAGCCTGAGAACCATGAGGCACGAATGTGTGTGGTTGCAGTCCCACCCCTGGTCTGAGGTCTTCATGGCAGCCTGGGCTCACTAGGACAGCACGTCTACCAGTCTGGTCTTGGGGTACCACCATCCAGTGTCAGCTGTTGGGGTGCAAGCTGTTTCCTGATCCTCTTTTCTGGAATCTGCCCCTCCAGGGAGTGACACCATGATGCCAGTGGGGATGAGCAGTTTTAGAAGCAGGACCCGTCTCTCCCTCACCCATGTCCTTCCTTGCCTCCCCCTGAGCCTCGTCAGTCACCTTCTGCTGTGGTAGGGTCCTTGGGAGAGGGACCCCCACTCTCCCGCTGCCCTCCCACCACTCCTGATCCCCTTGCTGACAACTGTCTGGAAGGAGAGAGCAGACTGGGCAGCAGCAACTCACAAGAGACACTCTTTTTACTCAGATAATCTGATGAATCATTTGGAGCAACCACAGAGAGGGGGGAGGAGTGTTTTAAATGCACTTCAGATTCAAAAATGAAGCACATTTTCTAGTGTTTGTCCCTGATTTGGTGAGTACCTGCCACGTGTAAAGTATGCTAGAGTAGAAAACTTAGTTTGCTAGAACCCTAAATTCAGCATGAAGGATTTCATGGCTAAATTCTGCTAGTCAGATGCTCAGAGTATGGAATTTAAGCTTAAATTCCACAAAGATGTCAGTTGTGGGGGTGAGGGAATCATGTATTTCATTTAAACCTAGCCCTGGAGACTTCACTGGTGGTCTAGTGGATAAGAATTCGGCTTGCAATGCTGGACTCTTGGGTTCAATCCCCAGCTGGGGAACTAAGATCCCACGTGCCTCAGAGCAACTAAGCCTGTGCTCCGCAACTACTGAAACCCCTGTCCTCTATGGCCTGCATGTTGCTTTGTGAAGCAATGGAGATCCCTCGTGCTGCAGCTAAGACCCAACTCAGCCAAATAAATAAATAAGTAATAAATAAACTAAAAAAAAAAACCTAGACCTATTTTTCCCCAGTGTTTTTAAAGAATTTTCAAGCCAACGGAAAAGTTGATGTATGAGTCCTAACTACGTAGACTGTACAGTTGGGAGCATCCGTGTATGTGCTCACGTGTGGACGTGCTGAACTGTGACCCGTGATCCCTGAATGCTGTCACCCAAACGTGATCTAACCTCCAGTCCCCATTCCACTTCCCCAGCCGTCGTGCTGAAATGCAGTCAGTGAATCACACTGAGTGCACTGTCTCCCCAGTTCACGACTGCTGACCTGGGAGGTGGCAAATCTGAATATTGCTTCCACCAGCCTGTTAGAAATGTAACTACAGTTTTTCCTGAGCCCTTTCTTCTCTGTGACTGTGGTTGTTTCCCTGGCTCTGACAGACATCGAGGCCACTAATCCACCCATTGCAGTCGGGATGTCCATCTTCTTAATCTCCAGGCTGTCAGGTGGAAGATGGTACCGTACTTTCATGGCCGTGTGCTTCCTGGGTTGCTGGCAGTACACACACCCTTTCTGGTCTGCACTGCCGTTGGGTTTTTTCTTCTCCAGCTTGCTATGTTTTGACCATTTTCCTCTGAGATGCGTTTTTACTCATTTGTACAAACGTCTCACATATTCAGGGATGGACACGCCTTGTCTGTCATTTTGCTCTCATGTCCCCCACTTTGTCACTGTTGATCTATCTCATTCTTTCAGTGGACAGACACCGTCCAGTCCTCTCTGTGCTGGACCTGTCTGTTTTTCCCCTTTCTTGGCTTTGAGCTCTCTCGCCGGGTGCAGAGAGATGGTCCCAAGGCTGAAATGGTCACCCATTAGTGCAGCATGGTTCCATCTTTAACACTGTGGTCACCAATCCATCTGGAGTGTGTCTCGGTGGGTAGGATGTGGTGGAGGTTCTGGCTCCTTTTTTCTGATATCCGTTCATTGGATAACCTGCTCCCCCGCTGCTTTGAAGGCATCTTTACTGATGTTAAAAGGCCTTCCAGTTCCTTCCGGAGCACACCCTGTGTTTGGTTTGCCCTGGCTATTTTGTGCCCTGGCTGTTTTGCGACCCTAGAGACATCAGCATTGACTGTCTCGGTCTTACAGGGGAGTCAGCTGAGGCTCCAGGACCTTGACATGCTCTCGAGGGTGTCAGAGGGTGCCAGCGTGATAGAAGTTGCCAAGGTGCTGGCCTCCAGACCTGGGACAGCTGGTGACAGCATATGTGCTGTCCCCTCCATCTCCCCAGAAGAGCAAGTCTGAAGATTAAATGGTCCAGCTAAGAAGCATGATCGGGGTGACTGCAGGACTTCAGACATTTATGATATTCTCCCTTTCTGCTCAATTATAGAACTTAACATCCTTCAAATTTCTGGGGAAAAATGAAGATGGCAAAGGAAGGTGTCCCTTTGACCCAGCACAGAGCTACACGTCTGTCATGGTCGGTGAGTCCTGCTCTCGGTGTGCGTTCCCGGCTTGGCCCCCCTGGACCCAGGCGGCCCCGTTCCTCCTCCTCTGCAGTGACCCCCTCTGCTTGGTGCCCATATTCACCGTCCACACAGAAGGTCCAGGAGTCTCTCTAGAGCTCTTGGATTCATTGTTCAGTAGGATAGACGGCCACCTCCGCAGTCTTCTGGTTAGATTTGGGGACAGGTTATTTTGTATCTGTCACCTGTGCAGACCACCTGGATGAGTCGGGCAGGTTGAGGGAAGCTTCTGTTCAGAGGACGTTTGTGACTGAGCCGTGGCCTGCCTTGAACTGCGCTTGCACACCCAGGGCCAGCAGGCCAGGGCCCCCCTGTGCACCCACTGATGCGTTTGTCATTTTACTCGATGCAGGAATTGCTTGTCGCTTGTTGCCCCAAACAGTTTATCATGGGCACAAAGTCCCCCACGTCCAGAAATGAAACAGAAGACTCAGGAAACAGAAACATGCACCCAGAAGCAGGGCGGTGGTGTCTCTGTTCCCTTGAGTCAGGTTGGAAGGAGAAGTGGTGCGGGGGCATCGCCGTGTCACCAACACTAGTCTCGATCCCTTTTTCCTCTTTCCTCCTGGGTCACTGAAGATGGAGAGCTTTATTCTGGGACGTCGTACAACTTTCTGGGAAGTGAACCTATCATCTCCCGAAATTCTACGCACAGTCCTCTGAGGACAGAGTATGCAATTCCTTGGCTTAATGGTAAGAAGCGGGCCGCGTGGTGGAAGGTGTGTTTGTGCTTGGGGTGGCTCCCTCTCCACCAGAGCCCCCGTTCTAGTTCGCCCTCTGCCGGCTCCCAGCCTCATGGGAAGGCGTCTGCGGCTCACCTTCCTGTGTCTTGGGGTTCATGTCAGGCCCGGTGATGTGGGGGTTCTGCTGGAACCACTCGGGGCTCCGCTGCCAGCACCTGGGGACTTGCTTTCTTCTCTGCTAAGTTAGTTGGTTGTGTGCTAAATCACATCTGACTCTTTTCAACCCTATGGACTGCAGCCCACCGGGCTCCTCTGTCCATGGGATTCTCCAGGCCAGAATATGGGAGGAGATTGCCATGCCCTCCTCCAGGAGATCTTCCCGACCCAAGAGATCAAACCTGTGTCTCTTATGTCCCCTGCGCTGGCAGGCAGGTTCTGTACCACTAGTGCCACCTGTGAGCTGGTTTAACCTTGCCTTTACCCTTCCTTGAAAATAGATCTGGAAGGCTCAGATTGACAACCTTGGGCTTGTTAGATCAGCACGTGACATTATACCGTTATCCCTGGATGTCACGTGTCCACATTGGATTCGCAATCAGATGGCTCACAGCTACTCACAGGAGACTTTTCTCCTGGGCACTGGCCAGCCTGCTAGAGCCTTGGGGTACCTGGATCTGGTGGTCAGGAGTTTGTCTCTGTTAGGGATGGGCTGTTTAAACCAGCAAAAACATATTTCCCAGTGAGTCTCTAGGGATGGTGGGGTCTGGCTCCCTGTTGCCTCCAGGCTGCCTGCCAGTTTAGAGATCCAGCCCTCAGTTCTTGGGCTGGACTGGGAGGTTGTGTGTCAGAACCCCCACCTCCAGCCTCTCCTTAGCCTGAGGAGGGCAAGATGGGCCCCGTCACCATCCCTAGGCCCTGGAGTCTGTGTAGGGTATGGCACAGGCAGCCTCCCACATTCTGACAGGGGGTGCCGGGGCCCTTGATGTGCACGGGGCTAATCACAGCGTCCGTCCCTGCAGAGCCCAGCTTCGTGTTTGCTGACGTGGTGCGAGAGAGCCCGGAGGGCGAGGACCTCGGGGACGACAGGGTGTACTTCTTCTTCACGGAGGTGTCTGTGGAGTACGAGTTTGTCTTCAAGCTGATGATCCCCCGGATAGCGAGGGTCTGCAAGGTGAGCCCACCCCCGCTTTTCTCTTTGGTCCCTGTACTTGGGGAGAGCACGTCACCTGGGCTCCACACTTCCTCTGAGGTGCCTGTCTCCTTCCTCATATTCATCCACACCACAGATAGTGGTGTGGATGGGCTATTGGGCTCGGCCTTCATCCTTCCTACAGGTCGCCTTGGGGACCACAGGAGCACCAGCCCGTGTGTGACAGTGACTGGCTTTCTGTCCTCAGGGCTCTGTTCTTAACACATTCCTTAAATCTCTCCCAGTTTATAGGAAGTTAGTTTTCCTGTACTGTATTAACCAAAATCTATCCCTGGTGGCTCAGACGGTAAAGAATCCGCCTGGAATGTGGGAGACCCTCGTTTGAGAAGATCCCCTGGAGAAGGGAATGGCAGCCACTCCAGGATTCTTGCCTGGAGAATTCCATGGACAGAGGTGTCTGACAGGCTACAGTCCCTTGGATCACAAAGAGTTGGATGTGACTAAGCAACTAACACTTCCACTTTCACATTGTAATTAGGGGTTTTTCCATTCCAACATAAAGGTTGGGGAGTGCGTTTTCACTGTGTCCAGAGTGAGTGTGGACACGTTCAGTTTCATGATCTTCTGTGTCTAGTACTCAGAGTTTCAGTACTTCTGTCCAGACCCAGTCATGTTAGGAGTGTTCCATGATTGTTGCTTAGTGCTCCGTTCACTAAAGAGTGCTTTGGGGAACCTGATAGGTCCAGAGGATCTCAGCAGATAGCTTGAGAGCTGGAAGGAAGTAAAAATCTGATCTCCTTGAGGAATGCCTTTTAGGGGAGACCTTGTCTAAGCACACTGGCCAGAGACAGACTGGGGAGCCTGTGTGTCCACCAGCCCCTGGCTCTGCCGGTCGCTCACAGATGGGTCTTGAGTCTGGAGGTGCATGTGAGCCAAAGGGCTAAAGCGGTGACCGCGCAGGAGGACAGCAGGGCGTCTGCTTCGTGACGCCGAGGGCGGGCGGAATCCAACAGTTGTTCTGTCTGCAGTTGGGTGACTGCTTGTTGAGGTGTTGTTGTGGGTTGGGTTTTGTGCTTTAATCCATGACCTGAGCTGGCACGGAAGGGGTTGCTGGGGTCACTGGTGGTCTGCAGCCGGCTTTCCTTTTTGGCCTCAGCTTCCTTTCACTGAGGCAGAGCTGCTCGGGGCTGGAGTACATCCCTCGTCACCGGCTCACGTTTGGGGGGAGCCTCCCCTCCTCTCACTGCACACGTATTTGGGGTTCCAGGGGGACCAGGGGGGCCTGAGGACCTTACAGAAGAAGTGGACCTCCTTCCTGAAGGCCAGGCTCATCTGCTCCCGGCCGGACAGCAACCTCGTCTTTAACGTGCTGCGGGATGTCTTCGTCCTCAGGTCTCCGGACCTGAAGGAACCCGTGTTCTACGGGGTCTTCACCCCGCAGCTGTGAGTGCTCCAGGCGGGCAGGGGTGGGGTGTTTTCACCGCACTTTCCTTCCCCCGACCCGTGCCCTGCCCCCCGCCTCAGGGCAGTCACGTCACCCCCTCCTCCCCAGGAACAACGTGGGGCTGTCGGCCGTGTGCGCCTACAACCTGTCCACGGCCGAGGCGGTCTTCTCCCGTGGGAAGTACATGCAGAGCGCCACGGTGGAGCAGTCCCACACCAAGTGGGTGCGCTACAACGGGGCTGTGCCCACGCCGCGGCCCGGGGCGGTGAGTGGGCGCGGGCTTCCCCCTGGGAGCGGGGAGGGCCGGGGGCACGCTCTCTGCTTCCTGGGTCCTTCTCTTCAGTGTGCTGTGTCACAGCCGTTGCTGTAAACTGCCCGAACGAGAAGGTGTTCTGGCTGGCACCGGATGTTTTGTGGGATTAACATTGCACAATAGAATTAGATCTGTTTCGTTTTCTGTGTCTTTCAGAGAAACATGATTTCTTGGCAGAGAGATGAGTGCTACTCTCCATTCGTTAATATGAGTCACGTTTTTTATTTCCCTAAAAGTAGTAAATTTTATGTAGAAATCGGTGTGGGTATCTAGGCTGATGTGAGGCATCCATTTATGATGGGCCTGGTGAGCCGGGCCGTGTACGTGGTCCACAGGTGGGACTGTGACCTGGGAGAGTGGCCTGAGGCTTGGGACTCCCTCCCAGGACCGTCCCCCTCTGTGGGTGCACCGTCGCTGGCGGGTCAGTTCTTTTCCTGCATGTCATTAAGCAAAAGGCATTCACCTGTGGTCGTGAATTTTGGTGTACACAAATTAGGAGCTAGTACAGAAAAAAGGACCTTCATGCTCTCGACCTTTATGCTGTTTATATTTATAACTGGACTGTTTTTAGCCATTTTTCCAGGCTTCTCTTCTGGGAGAGCTATCAAAAGAGAAATGTGTGGTTTTCAGTTTCAGACGTCTGACACGATTTTTTTCATTTATGAGTTGATGAAAATAACTTCATTGACTATGTATCACGAGAGACCATTGTGTCCTGTGGAGAAAAAGACAGTTGCATTGCCTACCTGCTGTATAACTGTGTCTTTAGATACCTGGGGAAAGGTCAGCTCAGTGTTTCCATCTTGGCAAGAAATCCACAGTGTACTCCCAAGCTCTACACCTCGGGGAAGCCTCGACTCTTGTGTGAGCGCATGCTGCGTGCCCGAGTGCCCACGGTAATGGCTGATCTATTTCCTGCAGTGTATCAACCGGGAGGCACGGGCAGCCAACTTTTCTAGCTCGCTCAACCTGCCGGACAAGACCCTGCAGTTCGTCAAAGACCACCCTCTGATGGACGACTCCGTGACCCCGATAGACAGTAGGCCCCGGCTGATCAAAGGCGACGTGAACTACACGCAGATTGTGGTGGACAGGGCCCGGGCCCTGGATGGAACCATCCACGACGTCATGTTTGTCAGCACAGGTGGGTCCCTGGGTAAGAACACGGGTACGTCCAGTGGTGGCTCAGTGGTAAAGAATCCACCTGCCAACGCAAGAGACACAGGTTCAATGCCTGGGTTGGGAAGATCCCTTGGAGAAGGCAAGGGCAACCCACTCCAGTGTTCTTGTCAGGAGAATCCCACGGACAGAGGAGCCTGGTGGGCTACAGTTTATAGGACTGCAAAAAGTCAGACATGACTTGAGCAACCAAACAATGAAGACCAGTTAATCTCTGCCACACGGAGCCAGCATCTCGCCCGGGTGCCCGAGTAGTGGGAGGATTTGTTAGTGTGTGGGAAGATTTCTGAGAAGTCCCCACACCTGGGTGGCTTCAGATCTCTGTGACCATCAGAACACCTGGAGCGCCAGTTAAAAATGCAGGTCCTGACCCAGATCTAGAAATTCAGGTCTGATGGGTCTGGGCTGGTGTAGAGGGAGGCCAGGTGGTGCCATGGAGGCGAGGTGAGAGCTGCAGACAGGCACGTCCTGCCTCCTGAGTGACAGCTGGGCTCGAGACCTGTCCTGACCTGCCGTGGGAGACACACCTCTCCTGGTGGCCCGTAGATGCCAACACAAGTTTCCTGGAATGGAAATGGTGACCAGGCAAAGGAGCAGCAGCAGCGGGCAGGCTCTGTGGTCAGCCCTGGGTGCTGCCCAGCCGCTGGCTGCCCCTGCCTGGGGCTCCTGGTGGGCTGGCACCCCCAGAGGCCTGTGGTGCCCAAGAACCACGTCACATTTATTTGGATGACACAGTGTCAACCATTCTGATGGGGAGTATTGGACTTAACAAAGAGCTGTTTATTTTTTCTGAAAAAGATGGGGATGACCCATGCCAGCTGGGTGTCCAGTTGTTTATTTTGCATATGACTCTTCCCTTCATGAGTCTAACGCAAAAACATCATCTGTTCCTAAGCCTCCTGTTGGGGGAAGGTGCGGGAGGCAGAAGGGTGACTGTTTGCTGCTGTGGCCAACAGCGCCAGCACCGTCCCCTTCTCCTGGGGACTGACATGCAGCTTTCACCTTGCAGACCGGGGCGCCCTGCACAAAGCCATCAGCCTTGAGAATGACATCCACATCATTGAGGAGACTCAGCTCTTCCAGGACTTCGAGCCCATCCAGAGCCTGCTGCTGTCTTCCAAGAAGGTAACTCCCCGGGGGCTGGCAGGGCAGCCCCACATTTCAGTGACCTCAGGGCGGGCTGGGCCAGGCAGGCCCCGTCGTCCATCTGGCCCAGATGAACCTACCTTCAGGCTGTTACAGAAAGTTCTTCCGTGAGCTGTGGGGTACAGGAAAGACAAAGTGAAAGTGTTAGTCGCTCAGTTGTGTACAACTCTTTGTGACCCCATGGACTATAGCCCACCAGGCTCCTCTGTCCTTCAGGATTCTCCAGGCAAGAATACTGGAGTGGGTTGCCATTCCCTTCTCCAGGGGATCTTCCCGACCCAGGGATCGAACCTGCATCCCCTGCATTGCCAGGCGGATTCTTAACCACTGGACCACAAGGAAGTCCCCGAAATTTTCATATATCACAAAATGTTAGTCTTTTGATTCTTCTTCAACTATTTCGGTATGTGAAAATTGTTCTTAGTGGGTGGGCTGCCCGGAAGCAGCACGCAGGCTGGATCTGCCCTGCAGTCCACAGACGGTCCTCAGCTGTGCATACCAGGCGGCCTTTGGGAAACGTGCCTCCCGGTTTACAGCTGGGGTAGAGAGTACGGAGCAGAGCGCGGGCCTGGCTTCACGTGGCCTCGTCCACATCCAGCTCCAGGTGCGTGGCTGTGAGCCTGGGCGGGCCAGTCCTGTCTCTGTTTCCTCCTCTGTGCAGTGAAGTTTGGCAGCCTCTGGGAGGGTCCCAGCCCTGCCCTGTGACGTCCCCCATGCTGTGGCCCCTGGGCTGATAGACTCTAGTCAGCACCAGAAATTGGCCACCTGGCCACATGTCACATTCCCCTCTGCCGCAGGGCCCCCCATCACTCAGCCTCTCCCACCTGTACCCCGTTTGTAAAGCCTGGCTTAGGGGCACCAGGCTGGCCTGTCCCACTTCATATGGTGTCACCCTGTTGTTGAGATTTTCCTTCTGGACCCACAGCACTCCTGAGCTTTCCTCCCTTCATGCTGGCAAGAGGTTGTTCCTCTGGCCTCCCAGAACATCCTCCCTGCCCTGGGTCCTGGTGGGAGCTACATGTGGCTTGTAGGGCCCAGGCTCAGCCCTTCCTCAGCCCCGGGGCTGTGGGCAGCAGGATTGGGCCCCTGACAGGCAGGTGAGAAAGAAAAGGAGGTGACGTCTTGGTCAGGCTTGCATTTGCAAATGCTGCACGTGGGCTTTCATCCTCTCCCCTTCATCATGAGCTTGAGGAGTTGCATCTGGTTTTCAGTCTCCTGTTGCAGGGTCCCCTCCCCTCTCGGCCCCTGCAGTGTGTGTCTTCTCCCTCCAATTCTGAAAGGGAAGGAAGACAGAATAGCCTGGGGGAGTTAGGCTCGCAGATTTAGATCTGTGCCTCTCGAGCAGTGCTTTTTGGCCACCCTTCGCCACGCTCTCCTGTACAATTTGTTGAAATAAGGAAACCCAGGCGCCCTTCTTGCCACCACCATGTTGCTTGGGTGCTTCAGCCAAGCACGCTTAAGGCCTCCAAATGGTCAAATACTCATCAGAACTAAGGCCGGGCCCCCAGAGTGGACATGTGGTGAGAGCAGAGCTCAGCTCTGCTCCACAAGACATCATTCCTGGACCCAGCTGGCCCTGCCATCCTGACCCAAGTCTTTGTGGTCACTGATCCCACGGGAAGGATGGGGGCAGGATCGCCTACTGGAAGGTCTCACAGATCAGTCCTTTGCTCACTCCCTGCAGTCAGGAATGGTCAAGTGGCCCAGGAGGGAGGCTGGCACCCCGGGAGGGAGCCTGGAGCCCCAGGGAGGGAATCACCTTTCCCCACAGGAGCCCCCACTGCGCTGGGGCCCGGCTCATTTGCCTAGAACAGATGAAAACACATTGTGCAGTCATGGGGTCCCACACCTCCTGGGCTGGTGGGCTCAGGGTGGCTTTGGAATGCTGGCTGTGCTGCCATGGCAGCAGGAAGCGGCTGTTTGGGGTGAAAAGACACCAGTTCCTCCCTCCCCACTCCCCACCAGCAGGCTCTCCTGGGTCACTCATGCCTGGTCCTCATTGCAGAAAGCTAATGAGCAGGCACCACAGGGCTGGGGGAGCACAGGATGGCCTGGCACACAGCCTCCACCAGGTCGGGGAGTCCCTTGTCTCTACCTCCTGTCCTCTCACAACAAGTGCACTGTGGTAAATGCACTTCATAAATTGTACCATTTTAATTATTTTTGCGTGTACACCTTAGAAGCATTAAATACATTCACATTGTGAAACCCTCCTCCCCATCTATCCCCAGAACTTCATATCTTACAACACTAAAACCCCATACCGTTAACCACTAAGTCTCCCTTCCTCCCATTCCCCAGCCCCTAGCACCCACCCCTCTGCATTCCACCTCTGTGTCTTTGACTACTCTAAGAACCTCGTGTCAGTGGAATCCGACAACATTCGTCCTTTTGAGGTGGGCCTGTTTCCCTGAGCATCAGGTCCTAAAGGTTCATCCATGTTGTAGCAGCTGACAGGATCTCCTTCCTGTTTGGGGCTGAGTAGCATTCCATCCTGTGCATACCCATCTGCTTTATTCACCCCCTGGTAGACACTGGGGTTGTCTCTCCCCTGCTGCATGAACAGGCCTGCTCTCGTCTCTGGTGTGTACATGGCAGGCGTGCCCTGGGTCCAGGGGCCAGGCTAAGTGTGGTTTTTCTGGGAACATTCTGTAATGGTGAGATACCACCTGTGCAGCAAAGGCGGGAGTCCCTCCAGCTCTGGCCACATCCACCCACAACTACCCACGCGTGGACCCAGAGATGAGAGCCCAGTGCTGCAGCTGAGGGCACAGTCCCCCAGAGGGTGGGGGCCTGAGCATGTGCATACTCAGCACATCTCACAGGAGCCAGGTGGTCCCCGGCCGGCTTGTTTTCTGTCACGCAGGAGTTGAGGTGGAGTAGTCCTGCAGCCCTTCCCCAGCGCTCCTATCGAACCTGAGCAGGTCTGCTGGCAGCAGCACCCTAACTCACCTCCACACTCCCGATCCTCACGTTCCCATGACCTGCTTTCTGACTCTAGGGCCACACGTGGCCTTGGTACCTTTCCTCAGTACCCCCGGTCTGGATGGCTCCCCATCTGCCCTCATCTTGGTGACCTTGACACTTTTGGAGAGCACTGGTCAGCATTTTGTGGAATGCCCCTCCATTTTGGGCATACCTGGTGTTTCTTGTGTTTAGATTGATGTTGAGCATTTTGGGGAGATGACCTTTGTCTCAGGAAGGTGCAGTCAGTGTGACCTCTTGATTTTTGTGTTTTGTTTTTTGGCTGCGTCCAGTTTTACTTTTAGCATGTGGGATCTTCATTGCAGCATGCAGGATATAGTTCCCTGACCAAGGCCCAAACCCAGGAGCATTGGGAGTATGTAGTCTTAGCCACTGGACCACTGTGTTATCCCCACACTCTGTGGTCAGTGGGAACAGCCCACCCCAGGGGGCCAGGAGCCAAGCCCCAGCTCCTGGAGGGAGGGGTTGAAGAGTTTGGGGGCCACATTCAGCCCCCGCAGTGGCTGACGCTTAGTTGTGGGCAACTGTGGGCTTCCCTGGTGGGTCAGATGGTAAAGAATCCACCCTCAATGCAGGAGGCCTGGGTTTGATCCCTAGGTTGGGAAGATCCCCTGGAGAAGGGAATGGCAGTATCCTTGCCTGGAGGATTCCATGAACAGAGGAGCCTGGTGGGCTACAGTCCATGGGGTCACAAAGAATCAGACATGACTGAGCAAGTAATGCTCTGAGGCTAAATAGACACCCAGTTCCCTCTTGCCCACTGACTTTGTTGTCCACCCATGGGCCTTGCCTGCTGCGGTACTGCTATGAGGTCTCAGGCCACTTTACTGTCCCACATTCATTGGGATGGGTCAGGTGCAGTCATGGGGGCTCAGCCCTGCCCTGTTGGGGAGCAAGGGCTGGAGGCTGAGTGGACTGTAGGGCGGGGGGATGGAGCCAGCCTGGGACAGGCTGCCCCCTCCCCAACCCAGACCACCTGCCCCACTTTGCAGGAGTGTCCACACCCTCGCCAGGGCCTTTCTATAGGATCCTGCTGAAGTTGCCCGCTGGGCCAGTCATCCCAGCAAACTTTTCCTCTCCTCCGAGTCACAGATCCCAACTGTGATCTGAGATGTCGTCCTGATTCCTTCTTACGAATACAAGGTGCTCCTGGCCTCAGTGCCCAGGTCTCTGCCTACGTGGACAGGCCAGCACTGGGCCTGGCTCTCTGTCACTTGTCTTCACAGTGTGACGCCATCACAGGGGCACTGCCCTCTCTCTCAACTGTGCTCACACACGGTGGGTCTGTGACCCCTGGGCCTTCGAGACATCACAGGCCAGGGGATCTGGGGTCACCCAGGGACTTGGCACTCCAGCCAGACAGGTTACTTGAAAACGCGTTTCCGAGGACAGAGGCTGTGTCTCATCTGAGTCTCAAATACGAAGCGTCATGTAAACTTGGCAATCTTTTGACATTAAACAAAGGCCTTTCTAGAATGTCAAGGTGAGAGTGACTCACCAGGAAGGAGAGAGTAAATGCTGAGCTTCTGAATCGCCAGCCCTGAGTCTCCTGGTGGGCTTCAGGTGGACGCCGAAGGGCAGCCTTTGTTGTAGTTGAGCTCAATGAGAAAAATCAGCCTGCCCAATGGCACCCAGTTTTCCTTCTGTGTTGTGGGCTCTGGGGCCATCAGCCTGAGAGGGATGGGTCCCAGGCCCAGTGCTGCGGAGCACAGAGGATCCTGCCCTGCTCTCTGCTCCTCTCCCTGGTGGCTCAGATGGTAAAGAATCTGCCTGCAGTGCAGGAGACCCAGGTTCAATCCCTGGGTCGGGAAGACCTCCTGGAGAAGGGAATGGCTACCCACTCCAGTATTCTTGCCTGGAGAATCCCATTGACAGAGAAGCCTGGAGAGCTACAGTTCACGGGTCACAAAAGAGTCAGACACGACAGAGCGACTGACACTCACGGCCACTCTGAGCGTGGCTCTCCATTTCCCTAGCTGTGTTCATTTCTCGTAAATGTCGACGCGAGAGCAGTGACTGCCTCCTCACTTGTCTTACTCTGTTTATTAAAACTCTGTTTGCTCTCCTCTGACATTCACTGCGGCCTCGCTGGATTCACACACTGACATGTGTCGTCTCTGTGCTGGGGTTCACGTGTTGGGAACACAAGATGAGTTTTGGAGGCTGTGGCCTCTTGCCTAGTGAGGCTGGGAGGGCGACCAGAAGTGTCAGGCTAGTGCATCTTCCTGTGCATGGAGCTGGCAGAGAAGGTGCAGAGAAGCACTTCTGGCAAGTAGGGTGAGGGTGGGTGCTCGGAAGGAGGAGGAGGAGTTTGGACCAAGGCCCAGTGTACTCTGAGTTAGTCTGTGGACTCCCCCCAGCCCGCAAAACCACACACGGCCCATGATGTCACAATGCTGCTATGCAGATCTGTCCAGGATCTAACCTGGCCTCGTACCACTGCCTCTTCGAGAAGCTCGGGGAGATGCCTTGTCACCATTCCCTGTGAGCTAGAGAAGCACCCGGCCCTTGAAGGCTGCCCCCACCCCATGCCCCCTGCGCTTGTCTGCTTCACACCCACAGGGCAGGAAGTTTGTCTATGCCGGTTCCAACTCGGGCGTGGTGCAGGCCCCTGTGGCCTTCTGCGGGAAGCATGGCACCTGCGAGGACTGCGTGCTTGCCCGGGACCCCTACTGCGCCTGGAGCCCGGCCGTGGCCGCCTGTGTCGCCCTGCACCAGACTGACAGCCCCAGCAGGTACCGTGTGTGGCAAGCTGGTGCCCAGCCCAGCCCCACGGCCTGACGCGTGTGCACCCTGTAACTGTGCCCCGTTGTCTTTCAGGGGACTGATTCAGGAAATGAATGGGGACGCATCCACTTGCCCTGGTAAGTTGCCCGTCCCCGCCACCTCCCCTTTAGGGGCAGCCGGGTCTCCTAACCATTTCATGACGCTTTGCTGTTGTAGCATTTCGCACGTTTTGTTTTTCTTTCTTTACTCGGAACAGAGGTCGAGTATCTCGTGGCAGACCCCTGTGATGTTTCTTTGTCCCTTGTATTGCAAAACAGGATGCCGAAGCCATGCAGAGTGTGTTTACTGGAAGGCACTCTCATCCCAAACCATGACGTCCACTCTTGATATGCCTCTCTCTTCCGCTTAGCTTGGGGCCACACCTCTTGTGGGGCTTCCCAGGTGGCTCAGTGGATAAAGAATCCACCTGCAATGCAGGAGATGCAGGAGACATGGGTTTGATCCCCGAGTCGGGAAGATCCCCTGGAGGAGGGCATGGCAACCTACTCCAGTATTCTTGCCTGAGGAATCCCCTGGACAGAGGAGCCTGGCAGAGGAGCCTGGGGGTCACAAAGAGTCGGGCGCAACTGAGCAACTGAGCATACATGCATACACACTTCCTGTGAGCCGGAGGGAGGTGCTCAGGAGAGATTAGTTCCCGTTCCCATCCCACCCCTGCCAGGAGATCAGGCATGTTCCAGCTGAAGGCAGGTGTGCCCTGGGCTCCCATCCCTAACCTGACAGATGTCATCAGTTAAGACAGGTTTAGGAGGAGGGGGCAAGGCCCACTGAGCTGCTAGCAGAAGTTTGATACCTTTGACTTGGCGCCGCCACCAGAAGGCACAGCTGGCTGCTGTGCAGCCTGCCTGGCCTGGGAGTTCTCCCCGTCCCCCAGGGCTGCCACTGGGAGCTCATCTTTGCTTTTTGGTCACGCATGTCTTTATCTCCTTAGCTGTTCTGGAAGATTCCATGTTGCTCCACTGGGTGAAATTCTTGTGTCCTCTTGTACGTGTTGACCTATTTTTGAGAGAAGTATTGAGCAGGGTTGTTGATGCTGTGCACATTTATTTTAATGTTCCAGATAAAATTAAAGAAAGTTACCTGCAGCATTTTTTCAAGCATGGCGGCACAGCAGAACTCAAATGTTCCCAAAAGTCCAACCTGGCCCGGGTGGTATGGAAGTTCCAGAACGGCGTGCTCAAGGCCGAAAGCCCCAAGTACAGCTTGGTAGGCAGAAAGAACCTGCTCATCTTCAACCTGTCGGAAGGAGACAGCGGGGTGTATCAGTGCCTGTCGGAGGAGAAGGTCAAGAACAAGACGATCTTGCAGGTGGTGGCCAAGCATGTTCTGGAGGTCAAGACGGTCCAGCGAACCACAGTGGCCTCTACCTCTCCAGCCACACGGACAGAAGGCAGTCGGATCACCCCCAGAGTGTCAGTGGGGCCCACCCCAGTCTCCTTTCCTCAGACCCCAGCCGTGCAGGTCACCACGCTGGGTGCTGTTCCCCCACCATCCAGCCCCGTGGCACCCACTAGTACGTCCTGCGAACCAAAGATCGTCATCAACACGGTCCCGCAAGTCCACTCGGAGAAGACATTGTATCTAAAGTCCAGTGACAACCGCCTCCTCATGTTTCTCTTCCTCTTCTTCTTCGCCCTCTTCCTCTGCCTCGTCTCCTACAACTGCTATAAGGGCTACCTGCCCGGACAGTGCTTGAAATTCCGCTCAGCCATGCTCCTCGGGAAGAAGAAGCCCACGTCGGACTTCTCAGACTTTGAGCAGAGTGTGAAGGAGACGCTGGTGGAGCAGGGCAGCTTCTCCCAGCAGAATGGGGGACAGCCCAAGCCAGCCCTGGACACCGGCTACGAGACAGAGCAGGACACGATGGCCAGCCGGCTGCCCACTGACCGGGAGGACTCGCAGAAGATCGACGAGCTCCCGGTCAGGGACCGGCCGTTCGACGTCAAGTGCGAGCTGAAGTTCGCCGACTCGGATGCGGACGGGGACTGAGGCTCCGGCCGCCTGCAGGGTCTCTGTGTTGCCAGTTCAGTGCTCCATCCAGTGCTGCGTAGGTAGCCGTCGTCAGCAAACCTCAGCCTTCTGTGTCTTTTTTCTTGAGTCGCACTTGTGACTTGGTTTCTCTTTGTCCTTTTGGAAAACAGCAAGCATCGAGTCTGGCCTCCCTGGTCGGTGGCGCGTTTGGAGTCGTGCCCGCAGGCTCACCCGCGGCCGCTCTGCGGCGGAAAGATGGCCAGACTGCCACTGGTCTGAGAAGAAGGGCCATGAACGTCCCCTCCTCGTAGCAGCCACTGAAAGATAATTTAATTCCAGATTGGAAATGACGTTTTAGTTTATCAGATTGGTAACTTATCACCTGTTGTCCAGGTTGGCACGGACCTTTCCTTCCACGTCATTACTTTTTAGGATTTTGCTTTAATTATGTTGGCGTGTTGGGTCATTTTATTTTTTTAATTACTAAAGCAGATGTTTTAATATTTGGAAGATGTACATCTTCTGAATTTTGTTGTATATTAGGATAAAGGTATGGCTTACGTTGCTTAAGATTCTCAGGGATAAACTTACTTTTGCTAAATGCATTCTTTTCCGCTTTTAGAAATGTAGACAAAAATCATCTCTTGATCACACTTCTTTTTTTAATTATTCTTAAAATTTTGTTCCTTGAGGGAAGCATCATTTTCAGAGATTTTTCTTTCTGTACCTTTTTACTCTTGTCTTAACTCTTTCGAGGAGAAGGCTATGGAGGACCATTCCACGACACTGGGTAGAGTTTGGAGGGAGGGACGGGCCCCAGACTGCTATGGATGGAGCTGGGCTAGCCCAGAGCTGAGAGGACAAGCGTGTTACAATCTAATGCCCATGGCCACTGGTGAAAACCTCTTGTTCAGGCAGAATGTTCTCCAGGATGTCTTGGTCATCTATCTGAACATCTCCTTTTCCATTTTGCTTCCATCTCATGCTCTCTGCCTGCCCAGACTCTCTGGCCTAACTGAGCTGTCTACAACTGGAAAAGAGCTGGGTGGCCAGGGGGCAGCCAGGCCAGTGACCACAGCCCCCCAGCCCCCACATGCTGCTGCCGCAGACCTGCCAAGCCTGGCGCCGTCTGTCAAGGTGCAAGTGGGCCGCATGGTCCTATCATCACCGACGTCACACTCCACCTCCTGCTTTCCAGACGCCCACAAGAGGAGGCTTTCTTTCCGTGGCAAAGAGCAATAAACTCTGAGCGTGTGTGCCTGTGTGGCCGATGTCATCTTCCAGCATGATAGGATTTGACCGTTCTGGTGTAAACATTTGTGTTTTATAAGATTTACTTTGTTTTTATTTTTCTACTTTGAATTGTATACATTTGGAAAGTAACCGAATAAACAGAAGCTTATATCCTTGATGCGGGGACGTGGTTCTCTGCGGCTCCTCTGCTGCCTCCCCACGTGGCCTGGGCCCCTTTTCTCTTCTGTGCTTCATTCTCCTTCCCTGGCATGCGGTGCACTCCTGATGACTTCTCCTCAGAGCCCTCTCTCTTTTCTGTCCTCTGTCTCGCAGCCTCATCTCCTCTGCCCTTCCCTCCTCCGGGGTCCTCCTCCCTGTCCTGTCTGGGCCCCGACTCATCTTCCTCTCCCCGAAGCCCCTGGCCGGCCTCGGGCCCAGGGCCTGACCGCCGCCTGCAGGTCACCTTGCTGCCGCCCTTCCTCAGCGACCAGGCCCAGCACGTGCATGCCCTGGGGACCTTCCATCTCTTCTGCCAGGCCACAGGTGAGCAGGGCACCTGTCCAGGTGGGGGTGGGGGGGACTTCCTCCAGGAGCACTGCCTTCCTTACTGCACCCCTCCGGTAATCTCCAGCGACACTTAACCGTGACCCCGGAGCTGTTCCTGTGGACCGTAGGGTTCAACCAGTGTTTTCCATGAACGGCCAAACTCTAGGGCTTCACAAGCCATGGTTTCTGTCACAACTACTCAGCTCTTCTTTTGTAACCTGAAAGCTGCCGATGGGTGGGCATGGCCACACACCCAAATTTATTTACAAACTTGAGCTGAAGCTTGCCAGTTACTAGTGTATAATGTTACTTCTGTGTTGGCTAACAATTTGGGTTTCATAGACGTGGCATCTGGAGATTTAAAAACTGAACTTTAGAGCCTCCAGATTGGGAACTGTTTGAACAATTTGCTTCGAGATGTTTAAACGCAGAACAGGTGTCAAGTCTAGTGTGCTCTGAGCTACAGGCGGTGTTGGCTCGGTGCTGGACAACACCGAGATGGGGTGTCAGCCACGCCTCCGGGCCGAGTGTGTCCCCTGGGGGCTCTGGGCAGTGCTTGGTGGTCAGGTCTCCCCGCTGCCATCTTCTGACTCATTAGTAGCTACAGAGAAAACACACAGCATACTCCAGGCCTGCTCAAGAATAAACTCAGGAGGAAAAGCAAACCTCATTTTTTTTTCACTGTTTGGAGAATTTAAGCAAGCTGTGGGAAGTGTTAAGCTGCTGCCCACTTCCCTATGGGTTGGCTTACGAGCCTTCAAGTGACTGTGTCCACTGTGACCCTGCACTTGTAGCCGCTGGGGGCTCCGCGCAGGCCCTAGGCAGTGGACAGGGATGCTGTCCACGAAGGAGATGCTTGCAAACAGACCTGAGAGGGATGGGTCCGTATGGCCCCCAGGTCACCTGAGTGCTGCTCTCAGCCCTGACTCCTCAGGCAGGTGCTGGGGAACTGCTTCAGCCCTCCCTGACCCGGGCCGCAGTGGCAGCATCCTCCACAGCCACGCTGGGGAACCTCCTTGGCGGTGGGTGCTGGTGTCTCCAGGCTCCGTGCTGACAGACGCAGGCCTCAGGATCCCCACAGATGGCCTGTGAGGCCCCACCCCTCAATGGAGCAGTTACGCTCAGTCTCCGCTCAGGGACCTCTCCTTCCTGAGGGCGACCTGCTGGTGAGGGGTGGAGTGGACGAGAGCGCCTCTCCTCTGTCTGAGGCTGTGCTTGGGCCCTGTCCCCAGGCTTTTCCTGCTGCAGGTGGCTGGGTTGGGTACCTCCCATGATACATCCAGATCTAGGCAGGTGTTGCCCTTTTCTCCTAAATCTAGCCCACAAGCCCACGCTGGTTCCCGGTACAGTGCAGGTGTTCAAGTGCACGGTGTTTAAAAAGGCAGCAGCCCTGGACAGCTCCTGCCCCAAGTGGTGGCAGGCACAGGAACTCAAGCAGCCAGTGCAGGCTGTGGCTCTGCACAGGTGTCAGCTCCTGCCTCCACCTGCGGGCACCTCCCTGTCCAGGCTGCTCCCACCTGGCCTTGGCCTGGGTGTCACTGCGGAGCTGGGCTTTCCAAACCATCCCACGGTGGCTGGAGTGCTGGCCCAGCTAAGGCCAGGTCAGCTTCTCACAGTGGGCACAGCCTTACAGCTGAGTGACTGTGAGGGGCTTCTCGGCTCACTATCTTCTCTGCATCTCCAGATTATGCTGGTGGAATGTGTGTGTGCTTGGGCATCTGTATGTCGATATGTGTATGTGTACATAGGTCCATGTGTGTGCTTTCTGTACTGACATATCTCTGTGTGCACACGTGTGCCTGTATGTCTGTGTGTTCTTGCATGAACATGTATGCAGACACCTGTGGATGCGTATGTGTTTCTGTTTGGTGCAGAGCACTCTGCACAACTGTGCCTTGTGGCCGTGCTTCTATTCAAAGGCCTTGAGGTTTGAGTGTGGGGAAGATGAATTCTGGGTTTGGGGGTGGTTCTCCTACCTGCTGGCTGTCTTCTGTTTGAAAGTTGGGAGTTAGGAAAATACCGATAAATGGAGAAAAGAGGTTCTGAGCTGGAGAAATCCCGAAGGCGTGTAGTCATGTTCCGCTTATCTGAAAAAAATCCATGCTCTTGTGGCAAAATTAGAACAGATAAGCAAAGAGATCTTCCACTGTGTGCATGTGAGCACATTTCATTTCATTTTGCCTGTAAATACAGATTAAGATACGGGACATCTCGGAGGTGTGGCAAGTTCAGATTCAGACCCATTGCAATACAGCAACTATTGTAATAAAGTGAGTTGCATGAATTTTTTCCTTTTCCAGTACATTTAAAAGTTACATTTACACTATACTATAGTCTATTAAGAATGGAGTAAGCATTATGTACCTTAATTTAAAAATGCTAATGGTCATCTGAGCCTTCAGCAAGCTGAGACACTTACATCAAAGATCATCAGTCGTAGTCACCATACAATTATTATATTAATGATAATGAAAAAGTTTATAAAGTGAAGTGAGAATTACCAAAGTGTGATACACAGACAGGAAGTGAGCAAATGCTGTTGGAAAAAATGGCACCAATCAACTTGCTCAATGCAGGGTTGCCACACACCTTTGATTTGTAAAAAACAGTCTCTGCAAAGTGCGATATAGCAAAGCACAGTCAAACGAGGCAAGCTTGTGCAGATCACAGTGATTGGTGATGTGTCTGTATGCATGTCTGTGCAAATCATGTGCTTGCACATGCACATATATACACACAGAAAGTTTTGCTGACGTTTAGTCACTCAGTTGTGTCCAACTCTGCCTCCCCGTGGACTGTAGCCCACCAGGCTTCTCTGTCCATGGGATTCTCGTGGACTCTGGAGAGCTTCCCAGGTGAATCAGTGGTAAAGAATCCGCCTGCCAATGAAGGAGACAATGGGTTTGATCCCTGGGTCAGGAAGATCCTCTGGAGGAGGGCATGGCAACCCACTCCAGTATTCTTGCCTGGAGAATCCCCATAGACAGAGAAGACTGGCAGGTTACAGCCCATAGGGTCCCAAAGAGTCCCAAAGACATGACTGAGTGACTGAGCACACACACACATGCGGACTCTGAGCCACGCAGGGGAATCCGGAGTGAGCGTCCTTGGTGTGTACTCAGAGCTTCTGGGTGCTCAGAGACCAGAACAGCACCACTATGAGGGCACCTGGCCGTCCAGTAGCTTGCAGGACTCGGCGTGAGTATGGGAGGTGAGCTGGCCCCAGAGTCAGAGTTGAGCATAGGGAGGGGGATGCCTGGAGCTGCACAGGACATGGCCTGTTGACTTGGGGTGATCTTACACCCCTCTCCAGCTGGGGACTCTCAGGCCCTTCACCTCTAGGATGGGTCGGCTTCCCTCAAGAAGGGGCCATTGTTCAGAGGAGTTCTGGTTTTGTCCCACAGTGGAGTATACTGGAGAACAAATGGCAACCCACTCCAGTATTCTTGCTGGGAAAACCCCATGGACAGAGAAGCTTGGCGGGTTACAGTCCATGGGGTTGCAAAGAGTTGGACACGACTGAGCAACTAAAACATACCCACAGTCAACCGTGCCTAGCGGTTTCTTTGGACAGGGTGGGGTCAGGGTGGAGCCAACAGTCCCACAAACCTGAAGTGGGGGCTGGGACCCGAGACTGCCGGTGGCCCCAGCCCACAGTGGCTATGAGGGATGGGCCCAGCACCCCAAATTTCTGGGTAGCAGGCCCTTGGGAGACAGGGCAGGTGGGTTTGGCTTGCTGCCCCAGGTCCCCACTGACATCATGTGTTGGCCCTGCTGACCAGTTTTAACTGTTCCTTTCCCTCTCTCTTTAATCTCTTCTGCATTCAGAATGAGTTGGATAGTTTTTTTAAAAAGAATAAATGGAACGTAAGTATTTTAACATTTTTAATACTTGACACGGTTACATCCCCATTTAGAGAACATTTAATGGTGCTTCATGCTATACTCACTGTAAAGGTGCATGTGGGAGTGATTTTCATGTTGTTTGTGTCCCAATGACTGTGGGTCTAAGGAGAATTTGGCTCCTGAGAGGTCCTGGCCTGTATGGTTCAGGGGGACGAATTGTCCCCAGCTCAGGCCACCTGGGGTCTTTGTCTCAGCATCAGTCAGGAGAACCTATCCGAGGTTCCTGTGACCCACGTTTGGGGCTCCTGTCCTGGGGACTCAGTGCGTGTCACCACTGGGCAGGGCCAAGAGATGAGAACCGACCTCACTGTGTGTTCTGAGAAGTCTTTGCATTTTGATCAGTCATGGCTCATGAGTATCACCTTAAGAGTTAGACTGCACGAAGTTGCCCACCAGCAGGGGAATGACTAAATGAAGCATGGTCTCACCAAGTGCCTTCAGTTAAAGGGAGGCAGGCACCCAGCAGATGTCACAGACACGGGTGTGTGTACCTGTACGTGTGGATCTGCATATATGTATAAGTATGCATATCTGAAAATAAAAGTATAGAGTTATCTGTGGGTAGGGTACAAAATGTTCTGTATACAAAAATGTATATTGTACCAAATTATGGTTTCCCGGCTGGCTCAGTGGTTAAGAAGCCGCCTGCCAATGCAGGAGATACAAGAGACGCAGGCTTGATCCCTGGGTCAGGAAGATCTCCTGGAGAAGGACATGGCAACCCACTCCAGTATTCTTGGCCTGGAGAATCCCATGGACAGAATAGCCTGGCGGGCTACAGTCCATGGGGTCGCAAAGTGTCAGACACGACTGAGCACACATACAATGGTGACAGAACAAAACACCAACAATCCCACACAGAAAACAAGTGAACAGACCCCACGGTCCCCATGGGACCAGTACCGCAGGGAGCTGCCGTGTGAATCGCTGCTGAACACCTTTCAGAACTCCCTCCAGAGCCTGTGGCTCGTGTCTTTCTTCCACATAGCACTCTGTTTTATTGTAGAAGCAATATTAGCTTGTTGTAGTGAACTTGAAACTTCAGGGAAGTATAAAGAGCAGAATCAAATCACATCTTTGAGGATCCTGAACGTGGTGGGCCAAAGGTGAATAGGCCCTGGGAGGGTCACACGGGGACCTGACTCACTAGGAGTCCATCAAAGGTCTAATTTTCTCTCTCCCCTTGTAAAAAGCCCAGCATGTGACAGAGAAACGTCTCAGCCAGCCGCATGCACCAGCCGCCAGCGTGCACATACGCCGCCAGCGTGCACACACACCCCCACTCACACGCACACCCAGATGCCTGTTGTTTTCGGGCAGGTTTTTTAATCCTTCAGCTCTGTCGTTGGGTTTTCCTGCTCTGTGAACTCCAGCCACAGATAGATGTAGTCCTGGTACTCCTGACCATCCTGTGTGAAATGTTTTATTATGTCCTTCCCAGGTTGGTGGGCACCTCAGATGGAATTGAGCTCTTGAAAGCTGATTCTCAGGCAGGACTGTGATCAGGCAGGGCTGCTCTGGTCTAGGCCAGACTCTGACCTGCCTGCCCAGGGTGGTACAGTCGACATGGAATAGCAGGCATTTGTCAGGTAGCTAGGTCCCTGGGCAAGGAGGCCAGAAAGGCCTCCTGGTCCACACGGTTGGGGTGCTCGGCTGGCACAGGCAGTGGGGGGGAATGGCCTCAGCACAGCCCCCTGCTCCGTTACTGGGAGTAGCAGGAACAGAGGCCATGGGTTTCCCCCAGAGCCCTCAGGGAGCAGGGCCTGCCTCCCTCTCCTACCCGGCTCTGAGCCTCTCAGGTGCCTGGGGTAGGCAGCAGCTGCTGCTGTCTAACACCTGGCCTGTCCTGTGCTCTGTCGCAACTCAGCTCAGCCACAGGGTCTGCACACACCCCAGGAAGGAGCCTGGGTGCTGACTGGGTGTTTCAGTCGGAACTTGTCCTGCCTTTGGCCTACATTAGAGTGGAAGCCAGTGTCTTATCAGATGTTGGGGAGATGCCCTGGCTTGTTCTTTAGTAGGAATGGGAGGTGGGCCTGACTCAGCACAGCCCTTGGGGCCCAGGGTGAAGCCTGAAAGCCTGGGCTCACCCAGCCGCACGTTATACAGGGGAACAGGGGGCCCCATCCAGGAGGCGCCGTGCTGAGTAAGGCTGATTCCAGCCTTGGGGCCAGAGCCCAGTTTTGCCCCAGGCCCTCCACACACTGGTCTCCAAGGCCCACACCCCTCGGCCTCTCTGTAATGAGCATGGGATCTGGGGGTGGTGGTGCATGGAACCCTAGCATGCTTCAGGAAGGGGGCTTCGGCCTGGGCCCTTCTCCACCTCCAGTCCGTTTTCCTCCAAGTCCTTATTCTGTAAGACAGGCTGTCAGCCCTTCTCAGCACCCTGGTGCTCCTAGGAGCTCCTGGTGACAGTCCCACCCCTGGTCATAGGCCCAGCCAGGCCCCAAGGGGCAGGCAGCTCTGACCTCCCGATGCCCCAGGGAGAGGGAGCAGGCTTGCAGGGGCAGAGCTTTAAGCCAAAGGTGGGGGCAGCAGGGCCAGGTGGGCACATGAGTTTCCCGGGCCCAGACCGTCTGTGCAGAACAGACACCCTCTCCAGAGCACAGCCGCCAGGCATGTCACAGGGGTGCACAGCCCAGCAAGAAAGGAAAAAGAGGTTCACTCCGATGGCCCTGTGTGCATGTCCTGGGGACACCGCCATGCAAGGGCGCCCGAGCAAGATCAAGGAGCAGGGAGCTACAGGGCACGAGGTGGTGAAGTGTTTGTACCCCTTTGCTCCCTGGGGACCACAGTGGGGAACCACCTCCAGGGAAAGGACAGAGACTTAGGAGAAAGCTGTCCTGTCACTTTGGGACCAGCTGGGACAAGGCCCCTAATCTGGGAAGCCCCCACCCCCTGCCTCCCATATCAGAGTAGTTCCCATGACCCCTGGTGGGGGTCCCAGGGGTGAAGATGGTCTGTGTATCCCCAGGTCCTGCAGATGTTCACTTCCTCTGGGAGAAGAACGGGCGCGAGCTGGAGGTGTGTGTGCCCACGCAGACCCACGCACTGCCCGATGGCAGGGCCCTCGTGCTCAGCTGGCTGCGAGATGCGCTCCGGGAGAGCGCCGAGTACCGCTGCTCTGCGCTCTCCCGGGCCGGGAACAAGACCTCCAAGGCGCGCGTCACCGTGACCAGGCTCGGTGAGTGGGCTTCGCTGTTTGCCCTTGTCCCTTTAGCAGCAAGCAAGCTTGCATGAGGACACTTCAGTCTGGGGATTACCTATCGGCTTTCACGAAGACAGAAAGTTACTTTTTCACTGTCTTATCTCCCAACGGCATGCCTGTGTGTGCCTACCTGCATGCAATCACACCTGTGCCCATGAGCAGACATGCACGCATGCTGGCTGCCAATCTCGTCCTCCCAATATTAGACTCTGTTACATTATAAGGATGGCCAACTCTGTATGGCCAGATAACAACTCTGTTATGACTTCCCCTTCTGTACTTCTGTTTCCCACATAACCAACCACTGTGCTGATCCCTGTTTGCTTGGTTTATTGTTGTTTATCTTGTTCAGTTGCTAAGTTGGATCTGACTCTTTATGACCCCATGGACTGCAGCATGCTAGGCTCCCTGCTCCTTCAGTATTTCTGAAGTTTGCTCAGATTCATGTTCAGTGAGTCAGTGATCTAAAACATCTCACCCTCTGCTGCCCCTTTCTCCTTTTGCCTTCAATCTTTTCCAGCATCAGGGTCTTTTCCAATGATTCAGCTCCTCTCATCAGGTGGCCAAAGTATTGGAGCTTTAACCTCAGCATCAGTCCTTCCAATGAGTATTCAGGACTGATTTCCTTTAGGATTGACTAGTTTCATCTCCTTGCTGTCCAAAGACTCTCACGAGTCTTCTCCAGCACCACAGTTCAAAAGCATCAATTCTTTGCTCAGTTTTATGGTCCAACTCTCATATCCATATATGACTACTGGAAAAACCATAGCTTTAACTATACAGACCTTTGTCAGCAAGGGATGGTTCTGCTTTATAATATGCGATCTAGATTTGTCATAGCTTTTCTTCCAAGGAGCGTCTTTTAATTTCATGGCTGCAGTCATCATCCATTGGTTTTGGAGCCCCAAGAAAATAAAACCTGTCACTGCTTCTGCTTTTTCCCCATCTGTTTGCCAGAAATGATGGGACCAGATGCCATGATCTTAAGTTTTTTAAATATTGAGTTTTAAGCCAGCTTTTTCACTCTCCTCTTTCACCTTCAAGAAGCTCTTTAGTTCCTCTTCTTTCTGCCCTTAGGATGGTATCATCTGTATATCTGAGGTAACTGATATTTCTCCTGGCAATCTTGATTCCAGCTTGTGATTCATGCAGCCCAGCATTTCATGTGATGAACTCTGCAATGTGAAGTTGCTCAGTTGTGCCCGACTCTTTGTGACCCCATGGACTGTAGCCCCCCAGGCTCCTCTGTTCATGGGATTTTCCAGGCAAGAATTTCCTGACCCAGGGATCAAACTCGGGTCTCCTGCATTGCAGGCAGACTGTTTTACTGTCTGAGCCACCAGGGAATCCCAAATGAAAGTGAAAGTCGCTCAATCCTGTCCAACTCTGCGACCCCATGGACTATAGTCCATGGAGTTCTTCAGGCCAGAATAGTGGAATGGGTAGCTTTTCCCCTTCTCCAGCAGATCTTCCCAACTTAGGAATCAAACCGGGGTCTCCTGCATTGCAGGCAGATTATTTACCAACTGAGCTATCAGGGTATTCTGCAAAGAAGTTAAATAAGCAAGGTGACAATACAGCCTTGACATACTCCTTTCCTGGTTTTGAACCAGTCCATTTTTCTTGGTTGTTGTTTTGCTTGGTTCATACTTGTCATTACTGCCACCCAGACTCTGCAGTGAAATCCCTGATTAGCACAGACACACTGGGTCCCCCTGCTGTCAGCTCCCCAGACCCTCTGCACCAGGAGCCATGTGCCTTTAGCCCTTCCTGCTGAGGCTGGAGAGTCCCTTCCCCTGGCATTGGGTCTCATGACTTGTTTCTGGTGTTCCTTTGACTTTCTCCATTTTTCTCTTAAGTGTTTCTTCTGGCACACCCAGAGTGTCTGGGGGAAGACAGCATTTTGAGAGCCTATGTCTTTTCTCCATCTTCACACTAGAGTCCAGCGGGGTGGACAATTCTGATGTGAAAATCATTCCCTAGTGTGTGATGCTGGCTCTGTCTTCTGCTCCTGAGGGTCTCCCTGTGACCCCATGTGACCATCATCTTGCTGAGCACTGTCTCAATCAGTGCCTGGCTAGACCCCTTACACATGGTAGCCTCTGCCCTTCAACTGTCGTAAGTATTCAGCACTTAGCTTCCTCATTTCCTGTCTCCATGAAACTGCTCTCCTACATCCTGGGCTACTTGGCCTGGCCTCTGTCCATCTTCTCTATCCTGTCACCTCTACTTGTTAGCTTTCCTCAACTTTCTCTTTCTCACCTGCTGAATTTTTGTCCCACTGTCACACTTAACACCACTCAGAGGTTTTCATTCTGTTGTCATGACTGCATTCTCTTCTCGTCTCATGGATGTAGTATCTTCTCCCCTTTCTAAAGTTATTGAGAGGATTTTCCAGTTCTTTTCCCTCTCAGCTGTCCCTTTTTTGATGGTTCTGTTTCCCTCTGATGTCTTGGGACCCTTGATAATCATCTACCCAAGATGTGGCCTTTGGATGGGCAGCATCTGTCTACCTGGGACCTCCTTAGAAATGCAGAGCCCCTCCCAAGTCCTGGGGGCATCTCAAGTTCTCCAGGCAGTTCCTACGTGCCCTAGGGAGTCGGTCTGCCTTGCACCCCTCCACTGTCACATGGAGGGGCTCCAGCTAAGCCCACATGGCTCAGGTTGGGTTATCAGTGAGGACACCGGTTGGCAAGAGGCTGGGGCCTCATCATCTAGTCCGTAAGCCCAGCATCTGATTTGCCTTCAGTGCAGGTACTGCCCAGGCCCCCAGGCCCGAGTTCTCCAAGACCACCAGTCTTCAGGAGCAGACGGAGGGCAGCATCCTGGCTGTGCAAAGTGGTTAGGGCCTGGGGGCTGTGCAGGAGTGCACAGCCTGTAAGCAGCCTGCAAGCCTGCCCTCTCTCAGCCCCCAAGGTCCCGACCACCTCCCCACTGCCGCTGGCCTTGGACCCTGCACGCTTGTCAGCGTTCTACCGAGGCTGTTTCCACTGGCCCCTCTGTTTCTCAACTCCCAGCTTTTCAGCTTCCTCTCCTGTTCTTCATCCATTTTCAAGATGGAGTTTATATGTAAATGTGCATATTTTAAAAGGTCCTTTGTCCTTTGAGTGGGAATTACCAGGGAAAAGGAAATGACAGGTACTCTCTCCCACCTAGAACTTCCATTCCTTTAATTTCTGTAAAATGCCCTTGGCTGTTGCTGTCAAGATAAAATGAATAATCTTGTGAGGGGTTGAGATGGTTACACAGCATCACTGGCTCAATGGACATGAATTTGAGAAAACTCTGGGAGACAGTGGAGGACCAAGAAGCCTGGCGTGAAAGTCATGAGGTTGTGACGTCGGCCATGACTTAGCAACTGAGAACAAGTGCCTTACCAATTGTGACCTTGTATCCATAAGTCCAGTGATCACACACACGCAAGGAGGTGTGGACTGAGTGCCAGGTAATGTAACAGGATGCCAGCCCTAGTGACCAAGCTGGTTTCCGAATGTTGGCAACCAATCCCCCTCGAGGGAGGGGGCAGCAGCCCCAGCCTGCCAGGATGAGTGCAGTGCCCTATGAGGTGTGGGGAGTTAGCCCCTCTCCTGGCGGCACCAAAGGTGCCAGTGAGGTGGGGGACAAGGCCAGTGTGGCCTTGGGGAGCAGCTGCCATGAGAGCTGGTGGGCCTGGGAACAGCAGGCAGGGAACATGACTGGGGAAGCCCCCACAGCCAGGAAGTGAAGGAAAGCCCAAGGAGTAAACAAGACTTCCCTGGTGGCTTAGATAGTAAAGCGTCTGCCTACAATGTGGGAGACTCGGGTTCAATCCCTGGGTCAGGAAGATCTCCTGGAGAAGGAAATGGCAACCCACTCCAGTGTTCTTGCCTGGAAAACCCCATAGACGGTGGAACCTGGTAGGCTGCAGTCCATGGGGTCGCAGAGTTGGACATGACTGAGCAGCTTCACTTTCACAAGCCCACTCGGCTCAGCCCAGCAGAGAGGTGTCACTCAGCTAGCAGCACGGCCTCTGTGGCTGGAGGGGGGCCCCCACCCCGGGGGCCATGAAGCCCTGGAAGCTGAGATCTGGAGCACCCCCTCTATCTTGCAGAGGCGACCCAGCAGGAGAGGTGGACCAGAGAGCTCGCCAGCTGGAGGGCCGTGGTTGGGGAGCACGACCGCATGATGCAGAGCTGGAGAAAGGCGTGGGTACGTGGCTGGGCATGAGGCAGGGCAGGGGTCTGGGATGACAGCTGTCCCTCTTGGGGGCCTATCCTGCCAGAGGGCCCCATGTGCTTCCTCCTGGCCCACAAAGCAGTTGTGCTTTCTGAAACCCACACCCCTTCTACCTGTCCCCTTCCAGCCTGGGGGGAGGGAGAGGGGGCTCTTACAGGAAACCAAAGTTAGGTGGGGCCAGATGCTTCCAGCAAGAAGCCTCCCACGGTCACCCTGACCCCTAGCCCAGAGCTTAGTAGGCCCAGGCTTCCCTCCTGCAGGACCCTGGACCCCCCAGGAAGCACATGGGAAGCAGGTTCCAGGCTTTTCTGTTATACCAAGAACTGAAGTCCATGGTGTTCTTTCAGGAAAGCTGTAACCAAGACGCATTCTAGCCACAGGAAGCTGTGCTGACCAGGCTGACCGTGCTGCCACCCGACACGCAGCCCCGGAGGCCTCAGGGCAGTGAGCTCCCTGTCTGCTGGACACAGCTCTTCGGGTTGCACAGCCGAGAACACGGAACCCTGAGGGGGCCTGCGGCAGTAGCCAGAACGTGTTTTAATTAGGTACTTAGATGGGACAGAATGGCCTGTCTGGCAGGAGCAGGAAACCGGGGTTAACAGGCTACAGACAGGAACTCTGGTTAAGACAGCAGTGTGCGTGACGGGTCCTTTTCCAGAAGCACTGTTGTTACACTCCACAGGTCTGAGTTACTTTCATGTCATGCAGTGGGTTGTCCTTCACACAGCCGAGTGTTAGCTCAGCTCTCGTGACTGCTGGTTTTACTGCTCTGGAGCCCCCTTCACACTCAGCTGCTCATCTCTAGGAGACAAGGCAGGAAGGACAAGGCTCCAGATGACCAGAATTTGCCTTAAACCTTGAGTGCTGAGGTCCACACTCAGGCGCTAACTTGGATGGGAGACTTTGTGTTATTACTCACTAATGTCAGAGCCTGCTTCCTAAAGCTCCAAGTGTGCACCCGTCCACTCGCAGCCATGGCCCAGGTGTTGAGCGTGTCTGATGGAAAAGCCAGCAGGTCTGCGTCTCCTGGGTCCCGGTCACCCTGCTCACAGCAGTACGGGTCTAATTAGGCTACTCTGTCCACATGGTATGGGGTCCCCAAGTTACTCACACTGCACCTGGAGACTGCCGTGTGTAAATGTGGCGGCCGAGGCTGCTCAGTCTGGAACCTTATAGGCACTGTTTGCAGAATGACTGCTTTTAGTGGAATGCTCACCTATCACAAAACTAAAATCTCTGTTAAATTAAGTGGTACTTCTCATGACCCTAGCAAATGGACATCTCCTCAGCCTCATGACCACAGCCTGTTTCCAGACCCCTTGTTCTGAAGCTGGGTGCCTTTGTTCAAGAGCAGCACACGTTTCCAGCCAGTCACCTCCAGGATCCGTCGTGAACAAGGCTTCTGAGGACGGCTGGTTTGGGGGTCAGAGTCATCCTAGTTGCCACCGAGCTGCCAGTCCGCCTTGTCAGCAGAAGCTGAGCTGGATCACAGATCACCCACGATGCACTGTGACAAGATTTTTGGCACAACATCCATCCGCTCTCGCTGTGGGTCTCACATGGGGTGGATGCTCTGCTCTATGGGCAGGGCCTTCTCCTTGGTGCTAGGATCAGAACAGACGCTTGCAGTTATTGTAATATCAGCATGCAGGGTTCTGGTGGGAAAGGTAGTTATGAGTTCTGATTCTCTGAACCGTGGGGAAAAAAATAAAAGAGTTCCACTGAAATGTTTGCTCCATGAAGAGTGTCTGTACTCGGGAAGCCTGCCTGCTTCCCGTGGTGCCATCAGCATAGAGTAGGTCACTGTGTCACCTGCGGCAGTGGCCTCTGCCAAGAAAGTGACACCATGCCCTGGCTGCCAGGGGAACCCAGCGTTAAGTCACACGAGAAGCAAACCCTCTCAGCAGCTTAATGTGATGTTAAAAACCACCTACTTTGTTCAGCTAATCTGACCACCACAGACCCAAAGGCCTCAGGGATCTAGACAGACAACCTGCATCTCTAGCAGAGACTTTTTAATGTGGGGTTTTTTTTTTTTTTTTTTTATGTATCAGTTTTATAGTTCTAGACTGCTGAATACAGCTGACAAGTTAACTTTCTGCCTGTAAGTTCATTATGGAACCTTTACTCTCAAATAATCTATTTTCAAACCTACCACAGTTGACGGGGACAGTGGGGCGGGGACCCTCCCTGCTGCTGTTCCTTCTGGTGGCCCTGAGGGAGAAACCTGTGACCGGATGGAGGGCTTGCTGGAGCAGATCGCATGTTCCTCATTGAAACAGCTCAGAAAGTGTATGGGAGCTAGGTACTCACTGGGAACAACAGATGAAAAGACAGACTGGTGCTTTACACAGACAACCTCCACCTCGCCGCCAGCCCTGGCCACAGCAGGCTCTTTCCAACTCACTGTGCTGTGCTCCAATCACTCGGTCATGTCCAACTCTTTTTGACCCCATGGCCTGTGGGCCACCAGGCTCCTCTGTCCATGGGATTTTTCATACAAGATTAGTAGAGTAGGGTGCCATTTCCTCCTCCTGGGGAACTTACCAACCCAGGGATTGAGTCCGTGTCTCCTCCATCTCTTGCATTACAAGTACATTCTTTACCACTACGGTAAAGAATGCGGGACGCCCTTCCAACTCATTACTTCACATTATTTTGCTTCCCACAGGCCACTCACTCACGACAGTACATCTGCCATGACTGAATTCAACTAACAGCACTTGCAAAGCCCACAAGACACCTTGCTTGTGTGACAAATGCAAAGCAGTGAAAGTCTGATCCTGCCATTTCTCACGTGACCAGTTCACCAGCAGGCTGGACCAAGGTGGGTCCAGCAACAGGATCTCTAAGGGCTGGAGACTTCACAATCACCACCTTCGAGATCCAAGAGATAGGAGCGCAGCAAACCTCTTCCTGCTCGGTCCCCCTCAGTTTAAAGAAGAATGCCCCCCAAATACAGATCAGGATGTAGGAAGCGCTGATTAGACCAAGGTGACCAGAGTCTCCAGTGAAATTAAATAATCACTCTTTATTCAAAATAAATAAGCCCTCTTACTTACAGGAAAATATGAAAGTAAACTTCTATCCTTCGGCCTCTAAGAAACCACATTCGCCATATGTTCATTTACAAAAGAAAGAAAATATTTGTAAATTATCAAAACTGAGATTTAGGAACTTCAAAATCATTTCTTTGAAAAATAAACAATAAAAGGAATATTCATGTCAAAAGGTCACAGGTTAGAGAACTGATTTTCCTTCTGAGGCTCATTTTAGCAGACCGTCCAAGTATCCCCAAATCTTCTGGCTAAAAAGCCATATCCTGAGAAAAGTATTCCCCATACCCCATCCGCACAGCTTCTGCACGGCTGTGCGGGTCACCGGGACTGGGAACACTGGGTGGAACTACCCCGTCTTCCGAGCCACATCACCTCAGCCCGCTGCTGCTTTCCACAAACCAACTTGGCTCAGCGGTCCTGCAATGGAGAGAGGTTCCACAGCAGCAGAGTACTCTGAGTACCACCTTGTCCAGCATTTTCCAGACTCATTCTGTGCTCAGAGAGCTGAGGCTGCATCCCAAGGCTTTGTGAGAGGGTCTCCTCCAGCTTACCGAGTGCCCCTCCACAGGACTCGCAGCTCTTGGACAGTTACAAACACTGCTGGTTACTTCCCCAGTTGAACAGCCATATACAACACAAGTAAGTCAACGAAAAACTGAAGAAGAAAAAGGCCCCAAAGTCTTTCAACCCCCCACCCCCACCTCAAATACACAAACACACAGGAATGAACTCTTGTTATAAATTCAAGTTCATCATCTGAGAGGTTGAAGCCTCCAGCGATTCCTCCAGCTCCAGGGCACACCGACTGTACGCTTCCACATGGTTTCTCCAGACTTGAACTGGAAACAAGAAAGCACACCACAAACACACAGGCAGGGTCAGCCAGCGAAAGTGTTAGTCGTTCAGCTGTGTCCAACTCTTTTCGACCCCATGGACTGTAGCCCACCAGGCTCCTGTGTCCATGGGGATTCTCCAGGCAAGAGTACTGGAGTGGGTTGCCATTTCCTTCTCCAGGGGATCTTCCCGACCCAGGGATCAAACCCAGGTCTCCTGCATTGCAGGGGGACTGTTTAGCGTCTGAGCCACCACAGTCAGGGAAGTCTCTTGGAAAGCAAGCAGCACACAGCCTGCCCAGCAAACTGGCTCCCTAAGTGGGGCCTGGAAAGGACTCAAGCAAAAATCCCCAACTGCAACCTCCCCCTGGCGAACAGGATCAAGCAGGTTGGTGCATGCCGGCCTTGACAACCACCTGCCAGGGATCCAGGTGTCTGCACAGCTGCCCTCTGGGTGCCATGTGACCCAAGGAAGCTCTGTCTGAGATACCCACTGACCAGCCCTCCCCTCCCACATCTGAGACCACCTCTTAACAAGGGCTGGGGCTTAACACGGCATTCTGCAGCTAGTTTTGCCACAGTAGCCATGCTGCTCTCCTGGGCACCCTGTTCAATCAGCATCAATGAAGACCTAGAGGACGATGGGCCCCAACTCCATTCCCCCAGCACTCACTGTAGTGTGGCTCCTCTTTTTCAGTGGGGGCCAAGGGGCTGTCCTCCACAGGGCAGCTGGGGCCCTGACTGGGCGGGCCGGCGGGGGCGCAGGGCCCGAGCTCACCCGGCAGCTCCTGGCGCGCGTTCTCCAGCATAGTCCTATAGGCCTGCCGGGCTGCCATCGTCAGCTCCACCATCTTGTGGAACTGGTCCTTGAGCAGAAACCAGAGTACAAGTGAGGTCACCTGCAAACTGGCAAAGGCACCCTCTACAGGGAAAGGGGGGTGGATGCCCGCCTAGGTACCAGGGGTGTTGCCCTCAGGCCTTCCTGAGGCTCCTCTGTGACACCAGTGAGCCCAGAGCGAAACTGGAATCACACTTCTGGGTTTTTAAGGAAACCAGGCCACCGAGGTTACCACTTTCAAGACTGGGGCCCCTGGAGCTCAGGGCTACTCTGCCAGTTAAGTGCAGACAACCACCGTCCCCCCTGACTCCCTCCCAGGGCAAGACAGGCCAGCAACCCCTCCCCGCCTCACCTGGGCCCCGTCGTAGCTGAAGATGCCCACCACACTGACGGGGACAGCCTTGTTCAGGCTGCGCCCCAGAGCTTTGCGGTTGAGAGCAAACACAAAGGGGATGTTCTGGTCACAGGCGTAGTCAATGATGGTGTGCAGGGTGTCGTCTAGCCCACCTGCTCAGAAGACAAGGGAAATGACAAGGGAGGCATCCCAGGAGCGCACTGGCGACACTGGCTGCCAGAGCTTTTCCCGATGGAGGCTGATACTCCCGGCTACTTCCTCACTCAAGCCAGTGCCCCAGGCCAGGTTTCACCAGGAAAGCCAGTCGCTGTGGTGGAAGTACACTGTTACTCTTGGCCACATGGAAGAAATCAACTGTTCGAGACACTTCTAAAGCAATAAATCAGTATAAAATACGTCCACATCAAGCCAGCAGCTGGCGCTGTGTGAAACGGGACAAGAAAGCCTTAGCCATGTTTGCTGAATACCGTGTGCCAGTCTGGGTCTAATGGCCTTGGGTGGATTGGCTCCTATATCCTCACAAACCCTAAGAGGGGAGGTGGTACCCACTTAAAAAGATGGAAACCCGGAGCCCAGGGAGGTCCCTGAGTGATCCTACCCGGCCTCCCAGTGAGACACAGCCTGGCAGGAGGAGGGTGGGGAGGGGAGGGGTGGCACTACAGGCAGAGAGGGTGAAGCAGCTGTGTGTGAGTGATGCTCATACACAGTCGGAAACCAGCAACACCGACAAGCTGTTACCAACAAGAGAATCACATCTGGGCACCTGTGCGTAAGTAACACAGAAACCACCCATATACGTGCAAACATCAGCCAGCTAGAACGCTGAATTCCGGGAGAGGTCATTCCACGTACAAGTGCAACCAGAGGCTACAACAGGTGAGGATAAATGTGGCAAGAAATGTGAGTGATTTACAAAGCAGCCTCAACATGCCCGTGAAACACAAAAGAAAATCTAAGCCAATGGCATCTGATGGAACGAACCAATATGATCATATGTCAATGCTATGTAAACCTCAAACTTTTTATACTGTAACTTACTCTAAGTGGGACTTTTTTTGAGAAATACAAAAAACACAAAATGAAAATGGCCTTTTGAAAAAGGAAATTAATGTCAGGCCAGCATTTCCAGATATTAAGGCTTGCTATAGAACTGTAAGAATATAAATTATGGGATACAGGGTGACAGAATGAAGGCCTAGAAATCACCCGAATGTGTGGCACTTAAGCAGGCTGGCAAGAGTCCCCTGAAGCACAGAAGGTGCAAAGAGACAACCTCTGCAAAAATCCATCTCAGACTGAAATGCATTCTACCTAAATAAATAAAAATGAAAACATAGAAGAACAAGGAAAAAAACTGAATTAAAAAAAAATTAATAACCCTGGAGTAAGAAGGTTGAAGAATAACATAAAACCTAGATGCAATAAAAACAAGAATAAAAAATATCCACATATACACACCCAATCTCTGAATGGCCAAAGAGGCTTAAAGAAAAACAGGCACTTGACAAACTGGAAAAACATTCACAATTCTTAACCAAAGTGGCTTTATTATTAAAAAAAAAAAGTATATGTGAACATAGAAGACTGACATCCTGAAAGACAAATGGGCAAATAATCAACAATTCACAGAAAATGCCAAGCCCTTAAACAAGTGGAAAGATGCTCAGCCTTGCCTCACAAGAAAATGCTAACAGAATCACCGGAAGACCGGGGGAGGCTGAGAGGAAGCAGCATGCCTGCCTGTGGGGGCTGCAGTGTGCCCTAGAGGCAGTGTGGCCCCACCCCGGGTCCCCTGCAAACTGACCACTTCCTGAGGGAACACACAACATCTACAGGAGAAAGAAAAAATCTTCTAAGATCTCTTATCACCTGGTACCTAATTACATATGATTACCTAATTTTCTTTCAAAAGAACAACTTCTCAAATGCACACCCATCCTTGGATATGCAGATGGTATCACTCTAATGGCAGAAAGCAAAAAGGAACTAAAGAGCCTCTTGATGAGGGCGAGTAAAACAGCTGGCTTAAAACTCAACATTCAGAAAACTAAGATCATGGCATCCAGGCCCATCAACTGGCTTAAAACTCAACATTCAGAAAACTAAGATCATGGCATCCAGGCCCATCACTTCATGGTAAATAAATGAATGGGATGGACGACAGTGCAGGAGACCCAGCATCCGAGCAACACAGTTCTAGGGGGAGCCGAGAGAGGACCAACAGGAGGGAGACTCAGAGCACAAACCCTGCAGCGTGTCCCAGGGCTGAGCACTGCCTGTAAGCCGTCCCACCTCTCAGAACCCTGGGCACAGGCAAGTTCCCACAAGCTTCTAGAGAGCAGGGAGAAAAGAAACAAAGGTCAGAAATTGGAAAGACTGGATTTCAAGCACCATCTTCTAGATGTCCCATTTTTTCTCATGCCACTGACGGGGGGATGCACACGCCCCAAGACAAGGGAGTATGTGAGAGCCAACAAACACCACAGCCCACCAGAAGACACATCCCCAGGATGACAGCTGCATGGGAGCCACAGAGCTAGAATGGCCCCAGAGGAGGAGCTGCAGAATGCCTGAAGCACCCACTACTTTAAGCGGGAGGGGGGTGGGGGGGCAGGCAGCTGGCTGAGAGCTTGAGGGGTGATTCGTGTAAAGCCCAGCGTCTGCCATGGGATTGTGGTCGGGACACACCGCCAGCATACAACCAAAGGGACGAACCTGAGAGCCCTCTCCAACGGCAGGGACGGGATCTGCCTCCAGCTAGGATGGGGATGAGTCCATAGGGCTGGCCATGAGCAGGTGCAGCTGCTGCCCAAGGGCCCCTGGATGCTGCAGACAAGTCAGGAAACCTCAAGTGTTCAGACTGGGAACAGCAACAGGAAAGATTCAGCACTGGGATCTGGACTGGTTCCCTGAAAGCACTGTTCCAGCCAAGTGGAACTCTACCCCATGGGAGAGAGCAATGGGACCAGAGGAGGAGTCTGAATGTTGAGACTAAGATGGAGGACCAGCGTCTGAGTGACGGCATCCTGCTCCTAACAGCCCCTCTACTGCGCATCCCAAGGAGGACACAAAGTGGGTCAGCTGAGGGCCAGGGAGATGTCAGACATCCGTCTGTCGGTCACCTCACCCAGCACATCACGTGCTGAAAAAGAGAACCAACCTTCCAGCATCAGTAAGATGGCCAAGGGCTTGGACAAACCCACACTTTCAATAAGCGAACAGACGAGTTAGTCACACACTGAGGAAAAGCCCAATGCAGAGACTGCCTAGCTGCCAGTCACGAAATCCCTGCGATACGAGGGACCACACCCTCAAGCTCTGAGGAAAGCATTACAGCACCTGGCCCGCTGCACAAGGTGACACACCCTCTCTGGTCTGCATGGGCCAGCCTGAGCCATGTTGTGAAGACCACAGGGGCCCAGCTGCTCAGAGTGATCACTTGGTGAGCCAACGAACTTTGGAAACAATTATGTAAAACAGCCAGCCAGTGGGGATTTGTTGTATGATGCAGGGAGCTCAACCTGGTGCTCTGTGACAACCTAGACTGGTGGGATGGTTTGGGGTGGCAGGTGGAAGGAGGTTCAAGATGGGGGGACATACGTATACCTATGGCTGATTCATGCTGATGTGTGACACAAAACTGTAAAGCAATTATCCTCCAATTAAAAATAAATAAAAAAAAAACTCAACTAAAAGAAAATGAAGCAAACTGCACTTCCAAGGTCCCCAACCCAAGTGGCTGATGGTGTGGCGGCCAGAGGGCATGTACTGCAGGAGCCACACACCAGGGACCAAACGGTACCCTTACCTTTCGACTGTATCTTCTCACAGTTTGGAGAGATGATGATGCATTTCAACTTTCTGAGCTTCAGATGTTTGAGGACTTCCCTCAGCCCCAGCACAAGTCGGCGTTTGGCCTTAGCCTTGACTGGATCTTTCTGGTACATACGATCTTGGAAACGAACCAGCTCTTTCAGCAGGTCCGTAACACAGGCGTCAACTTCTTTACTGAGCATTTGGCTGCAGTAGCTGAAAGGAACATTAGACACGGTCACCTTTCCTCTGGCTGTGACAGTCTGGCATGCTGCTCCCGGGGTGTGGGCAGTTCAGCTCCTCTCAAGAAATCATGCTTTGGTTCCTGACTGACAGAATTTTAGAAAAGATATGGATGGAGGCATCCTCCCCACCCCCAACCACAAGGGACAAAGACTTCTGGGCCCCACATCCTCTGGGCAGCCATTCCCAGGCACCTCTCCTCGTGAAGACAAACATCTGCAGAGTCTACCCTGAAGAAAAGTGGGAGGGAAAGAGGTGGAGCACCCTAAGAAATTACACACAGAAAGGGACCTCAGATCATGAGCTGTCACCTTACTACCCGTTCCCAATCACAAAAGTGGATTCAAGGGCACCTCTGGGATCATGGAATGAGGACAGAGACCTCTCGTGAGCAGATTATGTAGCCCTGGCATGTGTTAAGACCAGGTCCTAGCCACCTTCCACCAGGACACAATACCATGGCCCAGCCTGGCCGCTTTACTGTGCTGAGCATGGCGGGCAAAGAACTCGAGGCCCAAGATCAGAGTGAGCACAGTGCCCCAGGTCCCACAGTGAGCCCAATGCCCCAGCTCACTCACTCCCTGAACCGCCGGCTGTGGATCTTGGGGCAGGCCTCTGTCTCTTTCTGGGGCTCAGCTCCCGGCTGCTCCTCTGACTTGCTCTCCACCACAGGAACACAGGACACAGACTCTTTCGTTTCCCCTGGAGTTTCAGAGAAAGAAGTTACAGCAGGGCCCCCGCAGGGCTCGGTGCACAGACTGAGGGGCCTGGGGCAGGAAATGCGACAGCGCCTCCACAAAAGCGTCGCCAGAGTACCCAGACTCAGCGGCTGGCCTCTCCGCCACCCATGGGTGCAGCTCATAAAACCCTGGGCAGCCTGTGTGGCAGGGGCCTCTAGGCTGGATGGCAATGGACTTAAGCTGGAGATGCACCAGAGGGAAATGCCAGCAGGAGGTGTGCTCGCACTTCTTATATACACCCCAAGCTGCCACAGCATCTCTGCTTCTAACGGAGCCCATGTGGCAACTCCCACAACACCCACGTGCCACCTGGCATGTTTGTACACCTGAATGCTATGCCGCACTGACAATCAGGAACTACTTTTATAGGCCACAGACATACTGCCGGGCAGAACAACACATAAGATTGCACTGGAATGAAGCCTGAAAGCTCATGTGTGAACTGCAGACAGGGGTGAGGCCTTGGACCAGAATCATGGGGACTTGGGGGCCATTCTGCTTCTGAACTGGGTATGATCTGTGTACTGCTCTGAGAGGATAATTCAATAAGAAGCTTACTTAACCCATTTTTTGGAACGACACCATGTCTCACACACTTGTGGGCAAGCAGCTTTGCAGTTAATGGTGTTAATTCTCATGGCCATTTCAAACTGCAAGGACCATCGACTATCACACATATCAGGCTCAGGGGCTTCACCCCTTTGTCACAGCCCCAAAGAGCAGAGGCACCAGAAGCTCCACTTGTTCACAGAGAGGTCCTCTTACTGTCAAGTTAGGACACTGAAAAACATCTGCATTCCCAAGGCCCAAGGCCCACTTGCTTTTACCACACAGGGACCGGGGCTGGGCAAAGGCCAGACAATTGGCTGTGTACATGGTTACTCCTGCTGAGGGATTCTTTAAGAAGCAAACCAATGGAACTCAATACCTAACATGTCAGGTGGCCTGAGGACCTGGTCGTCACCGCCACTCTCTTCATCTTGCACATCCTGCACATCGTCACTGGGAAAAGCTGGGCTCAGAGCATTTTCTTGGAGACGCTGCTGCTTTCTCTCTTGCCGTTCTTTCAAAATAATCTTTAAAGTTAAATAAACGACTGAAACACCTAAACACTCACATCTGAAAATAAGCTCTTCTGTGAAATAAGCCATCCACATTCAGCTGGCTGACACTGTACCTGTTTGTGCCCTCACTCCCCCCGCCGCCTGCCCCCTCCCTGTGGGCAGCCCAATCCTCTCACCCATGGCCCAGCAACAGCAGGCTCCCCTGGGGAAACAGAGGAGCACATGAGACCTGGGCTCTGATGCAACGGTGCAGCTCAATCTGACCCCAGGCAAGACACACCTTCCTCCATCTGAGACTCACCATACCCCACAGGCTGCTTTGAGAGTTAAATCAAAGACATGTGGCAGGAAGTGTCCAATATTTACCAAATCAGAGCATCAGACACAACGCCTCGGGGTAGGATGAGGGTAAAAAATGTAAATGAGAACAGATTCCCCCCATTTCTGGATTTCTGTCCATGTCACTCCAAAGTATGAAATGAATAAATAAGGACTCCCTCTCCAGCAGCTGAGGTGCTCTGCACACCATGAGAGGAGAGCGAGGGATCATCTTTCAGAGAATCATGCATGCATCTTGATTAAGAGCAGGTTCAAATGAGAGTAAATGTTAAAAATCTAAAAACCTAAGAGTTGAAAGAAGCAGAATGGATACAGCAGTCTACAAGTTTACTCACGCCAGATTTCAAACAAAACGCCACACACCTTCTTCAACGGGGTTGGCTTCTTGGCCTTGGGGACCTCTCTCTGCTTCCCTTTCTTCATCATGGGGGAGGTGGAGTCTAATGGGTTGTGCGGGGTCTTCACCTGGGCAAGGCGGTGGCCCTTCTTCCCTGACATGGAGTCTTTGGAGAGGACGGGCACTGCCCCAACTGCAACACAGTAGGGACACACAGCTCAGGCTGCCACCCACCACTTGCCAGGCTCCAGAGGCAGGCTCGCTGCAGATCTGTCTCAGGGGCTCCCTGTGCCACCCACTCATCCCCACATCCTTCCTCGTCCCCATCAAACTGTCCCTGAGGGAACCAGCTTCCTATCCCCATAATCAAACCTCCTACATTTTCCAGCTAAGTCTGATGATGTGTTTGGGTCTCATTTTTTGATGAAGAGCTTTTCCAGGTAGCTTGCCCATTTTACTCTACCATTTTCAGCTTACCCTGCCTTTGCAGAAGTTGGCCACTGGCTTCCTTCTACCTCAAGTATATATATGTATACCTTCTACCTTATTATCTTAAAAGGCCCTTTAAGATCCTAGCAATATTTCAAGTTGATTCTCTTGAGTTTTCTAGACATACGTTCCTAAATTCCCTGCAGAGAGTAAATACATGATCACGATCACTGCTCCGAACACTTCCACTGCACACTATGGTTCTGCTCTACTTCCCATCTTGTTCCTGTTCCAAGGGAATAGTTAATTTGTGCCTACTTTCCCCCAACTTTTTAATTAGGAAAACTTCTAAACACACACCAAATAAAAGAGAATGTATAACAACAAACCCATGTACTTATTGTCCGGCTTCAACTACCGTCAGTATGTTTCCAAATATATTTTACCCACCCTCCTTAATTTTGGTACATGTTTTTAAACTATTGCATAGACACAGGAGTGACTCCCGGAAAAGCGACCCAAAAACAAAAACTACTAAGCAGAGACATCAGCAATCACACACTGTGGGGAAGGCAGCCACCAGACTCAGACCAGGCATTTCCTTACACAAAACAAAAACCACCCATCACAACTACTACTTTCAGAAGGAAAATATAAAATACCAGTTGCTACAATGTATTAACTAAAAGTCAGTATTCAACAAAAAATTGTGAAACTTTCAAAGAAACAAGAAAGTATAACCCACCCTAAAGAAAAAAGGAAGTTAACAGAAACTGTCTTTGAGTGCCCCCAGCTGACCAAGAAATGAAGGCAACTGTGAGACTAGATAATAAACCCAGAATTTCAATAAATACAAATAATAAAGGAGAGAGGCTCAACAGAAGATTGGAGATGGTAGAAAAATCAATGAACTTGAAAATAAATCAACAGAAACCATTCAATTTAAAGAAAAGATTTTAAAAGAGCCTCCAGAGACCTGTGGGGCAACAATAAATATACTAGTATATATATAATGTGAGTGCCAGGAGAGGAAAGAGAAAAGAAAATATTTTGAAGAAATAATAACCCCAAACTTCCCAAATTCAATGAATATTTCAATTGACAAACTCAAAATAGGATAAATATTACTCAACCAAAGGTAGGATGTATACAGAGATTCCTACATAAACACATCATAGTCAAACTGCTCAAGGTCAAAACAAAAACAGCAAGGGAAAAACAACTCATCACAGAAAGTGCAACAACAAGACAAGTAATATCTGACATCTCACTGGCAACAATGGAAGCAGGAGGGCAATGGAATGACATTCAAGGTGAGGGGGAAAACCTGTCAATCAAGAATTCAATATCCAGTGAAACTATCCTTCAAAAAATGAATCTAAAATATAAATGTTTCTAGGTAAACAAGGACTGAATTTGTTGCTTTTATTTATTTATAAGCAACTACTTACTTTCTTACTTTTAAGAAAATTAATTTTTTTAAGTAAAAGAAAAAAAATCAAAGGAATCAAAATGGTACTATATATTTATTTAACATAAATGAAAACAGTTAAAGAGGAACAGAGGAATAAATTAAGACATGAAAGAATCAGAAAAAAAAAATAGTAACAGCAGTAAATCCAACCACAGTAACAACAGCATTAAACATGAATGAACAAAGCACCCCACTCAACAAGGAAGAGATTTTTAGCCTGGATTAAACAGAAAGCTCCGACTATAAGCTGTCTACCAGAAATACATCTTAAAGACACTGGTAGGTGGCCAAGGTTACTCTGCCCTATGCTGCTGATAAAAGCATTCACCTCCTCATTAATCTGATCAGCCAGTTGGGAAGGCCAAACATGGGCTCCAGAATAGATATAAGTCACCAAAGGCCTTTAAGCTGTGTTCTGGCAAGAAGGCCCCTTCTAGGAGTATTTGGTACTGGCTAATCTAAAAATAAAGAGAAACTCTGAATTCCTCTTGACTAATTTTTACTTTTTCTGGTAAGAATGGTTCCATTACTGATGTCAAAAAGAAAGATGATGGACATGTCAGTATCTGGGCATTACTGGGATCTGTGGCCAAAACATCCTTTCAATACTACCAAAATCCAACAACCCAATAACCAACCTTACAATCTAACAAGCTACTTAAAAATATCATCTGACTGAGGGCCCCTACTTCTTGCCAAATTATCTCAGACTTCATGTACAATTCCATCTAAAAGGTCCAACTTGAATCTAGCTGCAAAAAAGCCACCTTATATAGCCTCAGAGGTAGTTCCCTCACTTTTCTTGCTTTTACCTTTGGCTGGAGGTCTAGAACATTCAGTTAGTAGCTCACATGCTTCCCTGCCGGCTCCTCAAGAAGCTACATTTTTCAGAATCAGAGGTTGGCCAAGCACTTTCCTGACTTTTCTGGAAAGGTCACTGCAGACCTTTCCCAAACAGACACTGAGCAAAGTAACTTTGAAGGAGGAATACCTAAGAAGGCAGTGATCCTAAGCTTTGATACATTTAAGAATTATTCATACATGTGATGTATGATCCTGAAATGAAAAAAATCACCAAAATCATTGAGAAAAAAATTTAAATACAGACTGGATACAAGATGCTAACAAAAAAATAATGTTTATTATTATTATAAGGGAGAATGGCAGAATAGATCAATTAAAAATAAAATCACCATCAATTAGAGATACTGACTGATGTATTTACAGGTTAAATGACACGATGTCTACAAGTACTTCAGGGGAAAATAACAGAGTTCCAGATTCAACGGGACTGGCAAAATGTTGGTAACTGATGGAGCTGGGTAATGGGCATATGGTGGCAGTCTTCATCATATTCTACTTTTGACTATGTTTTAAATGTTCCACCACAAAAAGTGAAAAACAGGACAAAACAAAACCAAAAGTCCCACTGTGTGCTTGTTAAAAAACACCTATTGCCCATCCCATCCCCAGTGGTTCTAAGTATACCACATCAGAGGTGTTCCCAGAACCTGCACTTTCAGCTTGCTCCCAGTAGGGCCATTGCTGGCAGTCCTGGGGATACTGCATGAAAAAGAAATACTGGGTTCAGGGACACGTTGTCAACTGGTGCCTCAGCCACTGTATACTTGGACTAAATTAACTGCATTCACACATTTTAAATTTGTACTCTGGGCTTTTAATTAAGGTCACTATGAAACTGACTAAGACTTACTTCTGCTATACCTATGAGAAGGCTATTTAGGAAACTTCTGACTATACCATTCAGCAGCCCATATAAAATAATCCATATGAGAAACAGCATTTAGAATTTTTGGCTTCAAAAAACTCCCACCTCCACCAACAAACTAAGATTTCATTTATATTAAGTTCTAGAACAGGAAAAAACAGTGTATGGCAGGAAAAAAAAAATCAGAACCTTGGCTGCCTTCAAGTAGCAGCAGGGACTGACTGGGATGGGAAGGGGCAGGAATTTCAAAGGTGATGATGATGTTCTACACAGCCAGACGCTTGGGTTACAAAGTTATGTATTTGCCAGAACTCTTAAAATGATACATTTAAGATCTGTGCATGTCATTAAATGCATATTTTGCCACCAAAGGAAAATAGGAATCACAAATACTGAACTCTATTAATGATATGCATGCTTGGGGGTAAAATATACTGATGTCTGCAAGTTACTTTGAAATGCAGCAAAAACAAAATACAAATAAATTGATATTGGATAAACTGATGGATAGATTGGGATCAGCAAACTTCCTTAAAGGGCCAGAAACTAAATATTTCAAGCTAATGAGCAGACGTGTATTGCAACACTCAAATGCCATTCTAGTTCAAAAGCAGCCACCGGTAATACTTAAATAAATGTGTGCTGGCTGTGTTCTAATAGAACTTTCAAGTATCCGGTTGCTTCCCAGGTGGTGTGGTGGTAAAGGATCCATCTGCTGACGCAGGGGGCACAAGAGACATGGGTTTGACCCCTGAGTCGGGAAGATCCCCTGAAGTAGGAAATGGCAATTCGATCCAGTATTCTTGCCTGGAAAACCCCATGGACAGAGGAGCCTGGTGAGCTTACAGTGCACACACACACACACATACTCTTTGTATGTGTGCAAAGAGTCAGACACAACTGAGCACACATACACACTCACTGCCAGCAGGATATAGTTGGCTGACCTCTGGAAAAGTTATGTGACTGAGGAAAATTAGGAACAACTGTATAATCTAGGTGGTGAGTTCATGGGTATTCACTGCATGATTTTATTCAGCTTTTCCAGATGCTTGAAAATTTTTGGAAAAAACAAAAATATTATATTTCCCTTCCCTTGAGGAAACAAATTATGTTTATCCTTTCTAGGATTGATGCCATAATAAAATTATCACCAGAAGGAGGGGTTTATAAGTAAAATTACATGATGAATTGCTTTAAAATGCTTCAGGGAAAAAAAAAAGTAAGCTTCATCATTTCCTTGGATCCTATTTTTCACTTTTAAATCACCTCAGAGGGAAACATATCTACAAGACTATGGTGGCAAATGAGCATTATTTCTTTGTATGACATATTACCAATTTTAACTGTCTTGGCTCTCAGGCATGATTCAGAGAAAATGACTACATCACTAGGGAGTTAACACTGCCACCTGCTGTGTTCCCATGGACAAGCAGGTAATTCATTTCTACCAAATGCAGCAAAAATAAAATACAACCTGCACAGGGCACTTACAAGATTTTCACCAGGTCATCACATCAAGTGGAAAACCCATCTTTTAATAAGACCTATTTCTTAAAACCATCACATTTAATTAAGTTTAGAATTTTTGTGGTAAAATACATATGCTGCTGCTGCTGCTAAGTTGCTTCAGTCGTGTCCGACTCTGTGCAACCCCATAAGACGGCAGCCCACCAGGCTCTGCCGTCCCCGGGATTCTCCAGGCAAGAACACTAGAGTGAGTTGCCATTTCCTTCTCCAAAATACATATAAAACCCACTATTTTAACCATTCTTCACTTCACAATTCAGTGGCATCAACATGTTCAAAATATTGTTGCAACCATCACCACTACCCATTTCCAAAGCTTTTTCATGCCCCGAAAGAAAAATCTGTCCCCATTAAACAGTAACTCCTTATTCCCTACTCGCCTCAGCCCCTGGTAAGCTCTAATCTACATTCTTTCTATGATAGAATGTCCTGTCTTTTTAAGGTCGAGTATTCCATTATATGTATATACCACCTTCTGTTTACCCATTCATTTGTTGATACACACTTGGGCTGCTAACACCTTTGGACTACTACAAATAATGCTGCTATGAACACTGGTGTACAAGTAACTGACTGAGTTTCTGTTTTTAATTCTTTCGGATTCATTCAGACGAGTGCACCTGCTAGGTCATGTGACAACTCTACTTAGCGTTATAGAATCACCAAACTGTTTTCCAAGTACACCATTTAATGTTTTCATCAGCAACAGTTCCAATTTCTCCAAATCCCCACCAACACTTGTTATTTTCCACATTTCTGATTAGTTATCATAGTAAGTTTGAAGAATTACCTCCATGTAGTTTTAACTTGTATTTCTCTAATGACTAATGGTGTTGAGCATCTTGTCGTGTGTTACTGGCCATATGTATATCTTCTAATGGGGAAACGTCTTTCAAGAGCTTTGCCCATTTTGTAATAGGAGTTACTGAACTGTAGGAATTCTTATATATTTGTATATTAAATGCTTATAAAATACATGATTTTTATTTTCTCCCATGCTGCAAGCTGTTTACTCACTGTCTTGTTAACATCACTTGGTACAAGGTTTTAATTTGTATGAATCCAATTTACCTATTTTTGCTTTTGTTGTTTGTGCTTTTGGAGTCCTTTCTGAAACTTCATCATCTAATCCAAGGTCATGAAGATTTAGCCTGTTTTATTTATTCTAACAGTTTCAAGGTTTTAGCTCATATTTAAAATGTGATCCATTTTGAGTTAATTTTTGTATATGGTATGAGGTTAACACTACTACTTTATTGTTTTAGCATGGGGAAATGCTAAAACAGTTGTCCCGGTACCATTTTTTAAGTGATTGTTCTTTGTCCTTCTAATAAACTCAACACTCCTAATCAAAAATTCACTGGCCACAGATATGTGTGTTTATTTCTGGATTCTCAATTCTATTCCACTGGTCTACATCTATCCTAATTCCAGCACTACACTATTTTGATTATATATCAATACTTTTGATTGGGCTTCCCCGGTGGCTCAGATGGTAAAGAATCCACCTGCAATGCGGGAGACCTGGGTTCGATCCCTGGGTTGGGAAGATCCCCTAGAAAAAGCAACAGCTACCCACTCCAGTATTCTGGCCTGAAGAATTCCACGGACAGAGGAGCCTGGCAGGCTATATAGTCCATGGGGCTGCAAAGAGTTGGACACAACTAAGCGACTTTCACTCGCTCAACTTTTGATTACAAGAGAAGACTGTCACAAAATAGTTTCCTGAAAAAGACGTCAATCATTTGTCTGAAATGAACAAGCTCTCTTACCTGAGAACACCACTGGTTTGGAGGACTGCTTTGCATTCGGGGAGTGCTGCTTCTTTTCCAGTGCGGTTAGCATTCCTCCCAAATCCAACTGTACTGGAATCTGGCTTTTCTTTCTACTACTTTTAAAATTATTCTAAAAAGTTAAAAATCAGAAGTTTACTCATAATACTTTATTTTACAAACTGTACTTTTCATTTTATAACAAAAAGCCATGTAATTAAGGATAAAAAAAGACAGATACAGAGACTATAAAAATCTTGACATTAAAAGTAATTAAAGGAAAGACCCATCAATTCCAAATTATCTGCCAATATTACCATTGAGGTTGCTTATTTCCTTCTTCTCCTTTCATAACACTGGTTTAATTAAACCATTGATATTTCTGTTTGCATCTCCATTATGAATAAATAACAGCATACATCTACAGATAAGGAACAAAGGCTGGAATAAAGTCCCTGGCTACAAAGTCTGTGTGAGGCTAGCTGGTTAGTACCTTTTGGTTAGTACCTTATTAGCACCTTTTGCTCTCCAATTGCCTAAGTGAGCAAAACTATCATGAAATCATGGGGGCACAGCAAAAAATGTACACAGTCCAAAGTATTAAATTTAGGCACAAAGTCAGATATACTCTAAATAAGAGTTATTTCTGAAATCGTTGTGACACGGGTTTTGAGACTACATAAAGGCTGTATGGGCATGTTGTCGCTTGTGCTTTAGTGCCTCCACTCCTGCCCTCCAGCCACTCTTCTCCTCCCTAATGCCAAAGTCACACCGGGTGAGGACTCACAGCAAGAGGGGAATGCTAAGCACAGCACCGGCACCTAGAGACCTCTGCAGGGATGGAAGATGGCCAAATTACAACACAGGAATGCAAAGTTACAGGGTTAAGAATCTTACTCTTCATAAATGTGAAAATAACCACCCCACTTTGAAAGGCAAAAGGACAATGAAAATGCCCAAAGTACACAAGTTCCCCATCTAGATTATGAACTACAAACTCATTCCTGAATCCACAGTGGGGCTGAGGTACACGGAGATTCATCTCTTTCTCTGATCCTGACTACTTGACTATGCTTCTGTCAGATATAACTGCCTCACAAAAGGAGTCTTCTATTTCCTGAATACACTAAGTTAATGTTTTTTCTTCAAATCAAACTTAGACAAGCAGTATGTGTTCCCCTCTTTTCTGATATAGCAGTAGCAGTTACCAATCATCTAATTTCGAAAGTGACAAAGCAGTTCTGGCTTAAGAGCAAATTTGTTTCAATACACTGGATATGGCTCCCCAATGAAGAAATGAATCAAAACAAAACCACCTGTGCCCATAAAGGAAGAAGTCTGGAAAGGAGGCTTTCTTTAGAGTTTTAGTTTAGCAAGAAAAGTTAAGCCTAAAGCAATTGTGGTTTCAATCTAAAAATTACCTGTGGCTGCTGTTTAGACTGAAATTTCGGTGACTCTACTCTGTCTCTTCTTTCAGATGCAACTGCCAGATTGGGAAATTCCTCGGCATCCTAAGTAAACCACATACCCTTTAGCTCTTCACATATCACAAGAATCAAATAAGCCCAACTACAGTCTTTTCTTCGCTTGTATTTTCTTTCCATAAAAATCTCCTATAGAAGTGCTCAAAGGTATTATTAAAAAAAAAAAAAAAACTAATTTATTTCACTTTTAGAACAAACTTAAAGACTGCAGTTTGAATGCCCCTGCCCCCAAAGAGTGCAGGGCCTCAAGGATGGGTTTACCAAGCAGTCTACGAACTGCCTCTAACCATCCTGACACAAGAGTATTCAAGCACCATCCTTCAACTATGTTTTCTTTGGGGAAACCATCAACTTGGACACAGGAGATTTAAGCATCCTGTCCTGTGTGCTGATCCTAGGCTAGAAAAAATAAACAAGTCTCTAAACAATATTTAAATCATTTAAAAATATTTTACGTACTTTTGTCAATATTTTAGGCACCCTGGAGAAATTATGTGAAAAATGAGGGACGGAAACATGAATTATTTGTTGGCCCAAACAATAATGCTCTAATGCAGTCGCAGGTTTTCAAACAGGCAATCCCATTATTCTCAAGGAAATGTTTCAAAAGCCCTGGGAGCCCCTCAAGTTTATGGGAACACCTTGGGCTTGACCCTAAGTTGGTGGCCTGGAGAGCACTGCTAAGACCCTTCCTGTCAGCACCAGGCTGCTGAGTCTGGTAATTCCTGACCCAGGAGAAACATAATCAGAATCCAGGATGGCTCCTTGGAGAACAAGGACATTCTTGGAGTATCACAGGACGACAATTTAAAGCACACTTTTGGAAGCTCGTGATATTCTCTTCTTGACCAGGGCCCACAACAGATTTATGGTACTGTAAGTTTCTCTCTATAGTGGAGCACATTATAGCAAGACATCTAGATAGAAAAGGAGGCCCTGCAGAAGCAAGCATGCCAAAGCAAAGGAAAAACAGGTCAGAAGACACTGAGGGGTATGGTATATATTAGTAGTATGGCATATACACCACTAAATTTCAATACAAGCAGTTTTGTCTCTAGACCATTCATCCACTCTTTTCAGATATTTACTGAGTGCCTGCTATGAGATGGGCACTGTGCTTGAGACACCAGATTGAAGGAGTGAAGAACGTGGGTGATATCTATTTTTTTTAGCACTAGGAAAACAATTATTTTTAAAAATGTTAGAGACTTTTTTTACTTGGGCAACCAGTATGAACCTGTATTTCTATTAAGGAAGACCCATTTATTATATCATACAATGTGAGTAATAAATATAAATGTACTTCAATCCTTGGTGGCTCTTGAACTGTCAGGACTTCATATTTTGATTTAGACTTTTCTTTCTTTTTCTTATTCTTTCTTGAAGCTTCATTTTGCTCAGGATTGCCACCTTGTGATGCTTTGGACTAACAACAACAACAAAACAAGAACAAACAAACAAAAAAGCAAAAATTATGGTTTTTAGCGCATTCAGTAAACATTTTAATTCCATGCATCAGAATAAAATTAAGATACCAAGTTGTACAACCACATGGCAACTTTACTCAGACTTACTCCCTATTTTCCAAAGAGCCAGCATTTGGTAGAATGATTCTGAAGGAAAAAATCCATTAAAGCAGATGCCACATCCAACTGCATTGAAACAGGTGGATCTGGACCCAAGTTTGCAGCTTGAGGAGGCCATGGTAATGACCCCACTGATGTCCACCTGAAGTCCTGTCCTAAGTCCAGGTGCGCCACTTCCATCACGACAGCCCAATGGATCCTAAACCTGACTGTACCTCAGGATCACCAATGCAGCCTGCGAATCAGACTCTGTCTGGGCTCATCCCAGACCTGCAGAATTTGACCTCACCACCTTCACTCTCCACTCAGCCCCCTGGCCTTTCCTCAGTCAGGTCAAGTACGCTTTAGCTTCAGGCCCTTTGCACTTAACACTCACATAGCTGGATCCAGACTACCATTTACTTCCTCATTTTAGCTCAAGAGTCATCCCACCTCTACCTAACCTCTCACTCTCCATCCTCTTTGGAGCAATAATCCCATCTGACAAACTCTGTCTTGGTCTGCAGACGGCTAGTCTCTCTCCAATAGCATGGCGGCTCTAAGAAGATGAAACATTTTTAATGTCTGAGACCCTGCTTTGCCCCAATGAGACCTCACCCTTCAGAGGTAAAAAGTCTCAATGGCTATTAAAAAGAATATTTATCTACTAACCCAGAGGGGCCATCCATGGTAGCCTGTTAAGTGAAAAAGGCAACTTTCATATGTAATACGTATAAAATTATCCCATTTCTGTTCTTAAAAAAGAAAAAAAATTACACCAAATAAACTTCTTTATGTATTTATGTTTTCAGGAGCCCTAAGGTGGAACAGACGGTTGCCCAGGTGACTCAGCAGTAAAGAATCTGCATGCATTGCAGGAGATGTAGGTTCAATCCCCAGATTAGGAAGATTCCCCAGAGGAGGAAATGGCTACCCACTTCAGTAATCTTGTTGGGAAAATCCCATGGACAGAGGAGCACCATGGGCTACAGTCTGTGGGGTCGTGAAGAATCAGACGTGACTGAGAGACTGAGCACAACACAACAAAAGGTGGAACCGACAGCAGGCTGTTAATAAAGGCTCTTGGAGGGGTGAGGACCAAAGGGCTATAGGACAAGGACCTTTTCCATAATTAGATTTTAGTAATATTACATGTGCTTTTTCAGTAATAAAAACTCACAACACAGAAAAGTTTTAGAGGGAAGGGGAAAAAACAACCAAAACATTATGACCACAATGCAAAGTGATCTGGGTTATAAGATTACCAGAGATTTTCATTTTCTAATCTTTATTTTGGAACTTCTTAACAATAAACTTCTCTTACACCTTTAATTAAAAAATCATTTTTATTTAGGTCTAGCATAGTCTCTTACTTCTCTGTACATTCATTCCATTAATTTCTGAAAGTTTGATACTGAAACTTCAACTAAAAATCTTATCTACTTAAACAATTGTAATCTATAGTGGGAACTATATATAACTTTGTTCTGTATTTTCCTAGTCTCTTGTAAATGTGTTACCATAATTTCATAATTTAAAAAATTTTAAAAAGAAATTAAAAAAAATTTTTTTAAGATGCTAGGAAAATAAAACAAAATCTGTTAACTCTTAGAGTGTTAAAAGCTGGTTTAGATGGTAACATGGTGGCCTGTTGTGTAACCTGTGCCCAGAAGTCAATGGGGCCTTGGAGCTGGCCAGTCTGTGTCTACTTGGAGGGGGTCTCACCACCACCTCCTGTGTTCCTGAAGTATGGGCATGAAGCTGCAGGGAACAGGCACATCGGTCTAATTTCACCATTAATTGTCCCCAGCGCAGATTCCCTGAATCAACCAAGTATAAACACACAGTTCTTTTTTGTGTGGGGTGGTCTAAGACACTCTGGATACTGAAAAGTATCCCAATACTCAAAATGATAGGAAACCAGTACAAAACAAATACTACCCCATATTTCAATCTAAAATAATGTATCAGTATAGAAAGAAAATCAAGAACAAAATCTAGCCTCCCCTACAAAACGCTCTTCAAGAAACAAATCTAGAGATTGAAAAATAACAGCTTAAAATTATTTGAACTGAAAGGAAAAACTGAATTCTGAAATGCTATCTTACAGTAAGTAGGCTGCAAGTTACCAAGAATCAATTAGCATACTAGATAATAGCAAAATGGGGCATACAATTATTTTGCTATCAGTACTTGTAGCAATGTAACTTCAACAGACAAAAGACTGCAGTATTTTAAATACCAGAGCATAAGTTTCTTCCAGCATCTCTCTTTTAAAGAATTCAAAATAGTCACTGACATTTTAAGACCACAGGTCTAAAACACACATCCTCACTCATTTTTAAAAGGGAGCACTTGTGCCCGTCAAATACTTGTGTCCCTCTTGAAAAAACAATAAGACCTCAAGTACAACCAACTCAGATTAGTGCCTACAGTACCGAATGAAACACCTTCAGTGAGGCTTTGAGAAAGACTACCCAGTGGCACAGGAGAGCAACACGAACAAAGTGTGACGCATACCTTTTCAGTAAGATGGACAACGTGTTTCTCTTTGTAGGAAGGCTCCAAAGATAAAACTTCAGAAGATGACATACTATCATTTTTAGGATCTGCTGGTGAAGCAACCATCTTTAGGTTTATCATGGAAGTAACATTTTTAGGGGCTGGTGACAGTTCTGTAGATAATGTCTGCCGAACAACATAACCCATTGGTGTCCAAGATAATTCTGCTCAAAGATAACCAAAATTGTTGAACAATCCCAACAGTAAAAAGGAAATTCCTTAGAAATTCCAAGCATGCATTACATGAAGTACTCAAGAGCATAGTTAAACTAAGGTACTGTTCAGAACACTCTAGCAAACTACAGTTTCCATTAAATTTGCTTTTCTTCTTGGAACATGCAGGGTGAATTAACTTGAAAGGGGGACTGACTATCCTAGGATCTGCTCTTTTTAACCTGGGGGTGCGGGCAGTAAACAATAGTTTCCATTAAAAAATAATAATCCACAATACATCCACATGGCAAACACAGAAATAATGAGCTGAAGATCAGACTGTGGCCCTACTAACCTTGATGTGTACTTTTAAACATCAGAAGTCAAAGATCACTAGACTTCAGCTACCAAAGTAACTGGTAATTTATTTCTTTTTAGAACACAGGCATAAGTACAGCAACACTACTCCTTAGGTGCCCATGAAACTCTATACACAGACAAAACAAAAGGACATCCATCAGGACACAGGCAGGTCACGTCAGCAGCCTGTGGCCACCTCACAGTGGAGAAACTGCTCTTGTCACCATACAGCTACACATCTTCACAGCAGCTGTTGAAGTGAGGATCTTGTATTGAATCACATATGTACCAAACATGCTAACACCATAGGAAATACAGCTGTGCATAAATCAAGAATAATTGTGTAAAAAGATCTTCTGTTAGGACAAATTACCCACAAAAATTTCAAAAGCAGAATCTACTGAACTCATTCTGAATATCTCACTTCTGCACCAGGCTAGGACAGACCAGCAGTTCTCAAAGTTCTGAGACTCCCAGGACACTTTCAGGGATCCACAGCCAAAACTGTTTTCCTGATAACAGGACTGTGTCATCTGCCTTCCCTACTCTCTTGCTCAGAGAGGTATAGTACAGTGGGGTTTAGGACAGTATGACAGAGAACAGTGAAACAGCTGAATGCCAAAGCAGATCTCCTGAGCTGGGTGTTAAGAGTTGCTAAAATGTAAAGGCTGCTCTCCTCTCCTGACTTTAACTTTGGGAAATGGCTACCTTTTTAAATTAAAATGTGCTATGTTAACCTGTAATAAGTTTATTGTTACTTTTAAGTAAATTAGTAAGTATTTTAGTATTTCTCAGTTTTAACCCTCAGATATTACAAACATTGACAATTATCCAAATAAACAGACACTCTTCGGGGTTTCAAAGGGTATTAAGGGGTCCTGAGACCAAAAACTGTGAGAACTACTGGTATAAGAAAGTGGTCATTCCTGAGTTCATAAAATGTCTCTCTCAGCCTGACGAACATTTCACTGAGAACACCTTACTTGTATGTAGTTTACATTCCTTGGGCAAGGAAGTGGGATCTTACCCACTTCACTTCAATCTTCTAACAACGATGCCAGTTTATCAACAACCCATCAACTCCTTTCCTCAAAGAAGGCCTTAAAACAGAAACATTTCAACAGCACTAGCCTGAAAATAAACTAAGAGAATAGACAACTGATTTTTCTAAAATAGTATTTGGTAGCCACTCTTACCTCTCGTACATGAAGAGGGACTGGTAACAGCATTATCGGTTACAGACTCAGTCCGATTATTATTTTTCACCACTATTTCACCCTAAAAAGCAAACCAGTTGTGTTCTTACTAGTTCAAACTAAAAATAATCATTATTTTAAAAACATATAGCCTCCTTCACCATTCTTAAAATCTGCAAAATATAGGCTAATTAAAAATTCCAAACATGTAAGTACATAACGTGCAAAGTTAAATTACTTTCTTTTGCCAAATCTCATTCCCCAGAGGAAAAACCACCCATCTACAGCTTAGCTACTAGCATCTTAGCGTTTCGTCGCTTCGGAGATAAACATCTGTGTATCATTTTAAATGGATCTCAATAATGGGATCACACCACACACAGTATCACATTAACTTAATAATTTCCAAGTCAGCAAAGATTCTTAAAAGCCAAAGTGCCTGCTGTGAAAGGAAAAGCTGTTTTCATCACACCCCCACACCAAAGCTCAAAAAAAAATCCCTGAAAATGTCCACAAAAACAAATACAAGTCTTCTAATGTGTACTTTCTCTTATAGACAGAAAGCTCCATCATGCATGGAACAAGAGGAACCGAATGACACTTGGGGACAAGAGAGTACATTAAGAGAGACCTCAAAGTGACCAGCAGCACCCAAGGTGAAAGGAAAATGATAAACTAAGTGGCTTTAAAATCAATTCTAAAGTTCATATGCTTCAAAAATTCACCCATTTTACCATTTCATCTAAGCTTAGTCAAAAAAAAAAAAAACAATTGTGCAGCAGCTAAAACTGCTGACTGCTGAATACGCCTTGTGCCACTTCTCTACCTAGTAGAAACCTGGCAACCTCAAAGAGCTGCTTCAGAACCATGGAAAGAACATGCTCCGTAACTAGGGCAGAAAGCCACCATTTTCATTAAAAACAAAAATACAGTAAAATCCTCCAAGGGACATCTGCTGATTCCTGGCCCCACAGCAGAGCTCACTAAGAGCCTGGAAATGCCTACATAGCCCTGGGCCCTCTTGCCCCAGGACTTCCCCAGGCAAGGACACACCACTTCCCTCCAGAGAGCAAGCATGGGTTCCTGAGTCGGCAGGTATCACTTGCTAACCTGCAAATTCCAAATCACTGCCTGACACCCCATACAAATCTTGCAGGAGGTGTCACCTAGAGCGCTTGCCCCTTCGAGGGAGTGTGGAGCTGTTTGCTTCAATCTGCTGGGGGCCTGAGGCCCCACCTCTAAATAGGATCTCGATAATTTCAGCACGTTGCCTCAAATAAATGCAAGACAAAGGCCACTCGGGAAGTAACTTTTTACTTTCAAATGAAGCATTTCTGGAAACTCCAAAGGCATGGGGAGGTATGGAGTTAGGCAAAGAGAAAGATGCCATTCCCCTTTCTACTGGCACTTTTCTCAGCTTCCAAAACACTGGGCTAGTTCTGGAGGAGGTGACGTGGCATCAGCATAGCTCTGTGCAAGTGGCTACACTCTGAGAAACATTCTCTTCTGGCCCCATCTGTAGGCTGCTGTGTTCTCTAAGGGATTCCAGATAGACACAGTATATAAACATGTTAAGTAATCAAGTAAAAAATCCATCAAATGAGAAAATAAATGATTAAAATGCAGCCTGTTCTTTGAGTAAACTTAACTTTTATGCTCACCAAAGTCAATCAAACACTAGAAATGGCTTACCTATTCAAGAATGATTAAGTAAATTACATGTATTAATATCAAAGATTCAATGTAAGTTGTATGTCCAAAAACTATTTAATGACATGGGAAGATTACCATAAAGGTTTTAAAAAATTCAAACACAAACTTGTACATATGTATTCTTAATTGAAGGGAATGCCCCTCAATTCCAACAATGTAACATTAAAAAAAGACTAAGTGCCAAACATGGTTTGCTCTTGGCTGTACAACTTTAGACAGTTTGTTTTTTCTTAATATTTTTCTGGTGTCATGTTACTAACACCATGAAGGAAAAAAAGTTTCTTTTTATGGCAAAGTTGAGGAAAAACAAAACAAAACAACTCCACATATAATTCACGAGTGTGAACACATAAGGCACTGAGTGTGTAAACCTCCCCACACAGCATGAGGTGTCCTACTCGTCTACATGCGGAGTACACACAGCAAGTGAGTGTGACCTAAGCGTCAGTCACGCCCCAGCCACCCTGGACCCTATGTACCCTGTACTTTCGTGAGAGCTCACAGGCTTGGAATTATCCACTGACCACCCACGACGAAGGCATGGAGCTCCTCAACTACTCAGCTATTCCATACACCCAGCCAGGGCCCAAAAAACAGTCACACAACTGCTACATGAAACTGTGATTTTTCTATATCAGTCAATCAGCCTTACTTATCGCCACCATGTAAAAGGAAAACACCAGGTGGGACAGCCTAAGGGTCAACATGTTGGGGATGACTTCTTTTCAGCACATTATATAAGCCACTACCACCAAGTCTTCAGAGGCTTCAGTATCCAGGCACCCAAAAGAAGCACTAGGACAGGAAATGTAAATTCTTTCTCCATTCAAAAGGTATACGAACTGGGAAGCTCTGTTTTCCTCATTGTTTCTTCTTTCTCCTTGCCTCTACACAGGGATGGGCCTCAATTTGTCAAAAGGCATTTTAGCAACTAGAATCCAACAAAATTTTTTCCTGGAAATCTCAAAATCTGTGTGACAGGAAAATGCTTCAATTTGATGGACTAAAACTTGAGATCAAATACTGAATACAGTGCAATTTAACACTTACTGCAGTGAGATTTTCTGTATCATTGACAGGACAGAGGTGCAGATAAAACTGCCTGGGAAAATTAGAAGTTACACTGTACAGTTCTAACATTACTATTTAATTAAAAAAAAATTCGTTTCTCTGTACTGCAAAGTGTTATCATAATGCAATGGTAGAAACAACATTTTCACAATGGGCTATGGAATTCAGTTGAACCAACGACAGAATCTTCCCCTCCTGAGGCATGGCAATGCTTCCTAGCCACCAGAGATGAAGACACTTGCTAAGTGATTCTCTGGAAAGAGCAACACCAGGTGTTACAGCCTGGCCATAAACAGCTCCAACAACACAGAGAGTCACCTAAGTGCACTTAGGAGGCCCCTGCCACCCCACGATGTGAAGTGTATGCAGTGTTTCAGGTGATGTCCCTGCGTAACTGTCCATCACTGAGGAGAAAAGAAGAAAGGGGAACAAAGAGCAGGAGGCTGCACTCACCTCTGATAATACTGCAGAGGGTGTCCCCATTTCTCTGAGAAGAGAAATGTCAGTAGAGGTGGAGCGTAAAGGCCCCCACTTGGGCTGCTTTTGTATCTTTGGTATCTCACTGTTTTCTGGACTCTGCAGTTCAGGAAAATCCAACCTGGTAAATCCAAACTCAGGTTTGGAGGCAGATCCACTCTTTTCAATGATTCTGGATTTCCTGTCTGTTCGTTTATAATAACCATCTGCATTTACAGAATTAAAAGTAAGGGTAAAAATTCAGAGGTTGTTTGATGACCTGTATTCACACTTCAGTTGCAGTGTAGAAAGTCTATTGCTACTGATGCAACAACATATTATTGTCCAAACAGCCTGATTTTTGGTAGCGTTGTTAACCTCTGAAACAGTGGAAAACATAAATGACCATGGGGGTCACCAAGCAGAAAAAAGCAACATGCTGCAAATCTTAGGAGTAATTCTCAACTGGATGAAATAGTTACCTTAACCTGATTGTGCAGCTGGGCATTTCAATTATTCTCAAAACACACTTTAGAGTTTTGTGAGATTAAGGGGACTCTTGCGAATTTCCTTTAAATAATAAATTTTCCATATTTTAGTTTGCTGGAACGAACTAGAGGAAAACAAGTATTAATAGAATTAAACTTATAACCTCTCCCACCTTTCTCCTTCAAATGCAAATGAATGATGCCATAGGTTACAATTCCATAAAGCCCCAGCATTTTAAAAATTGTTTAATTATAAGGCTAGAGTTATTCCAGTTAACTGTTCAACTCTTCTTTCACATTACCATATACCAGAGGATTTATAAATGACATCAACACAAAGAGAAAATGTTACGTATCAAATAACAGTAAATTACACATGTAAATAAATGACAAACCATTTCCAGTAAGTACACTATTACAGAGGTTTTAAGTTATTACATAAATAGATGATGGCTGTGATCAAGGTGCAATAGTAAATAATTTACAGGAAAAAAAAACCAAGGTATCATGTATAATCACTAACTTTCAACCAGAGACTGGAACAGCAGTTCTTAAGCCCAGAACAGACATGTCCTTTGAATAACCATCCTGCCCTGGGTTTGGTATTGTTCAGGATGGGATTTAAATTGTAGTCAACTCTCTCCCCTACTGAAAAGTGTTCCAATAGAAAACCAGAGAAGCTATTTTAGGGATCAACATGATCAAATACAGTACAAGGATATGGCTGTAATTCACTATTTAACAAGTATTTTGAGGTGGTTGATTGTCACCTACTTGCTATGTGATTTTACAGAAGTTCTTGCATAAGACAGTGTAATACCATCTTTGGATAAACTCCAGGATCCCACAGGAAACTTGATTGCCTCAGTTTTTCATGATGAATAATAAGCCCACAAAAACAGTTTAAAGAACAGAAATGTTTCTGGGAGTAGACAGGGTAGAATAATATAATACACAGAGCATGTTATTTTTACCTGATTTCAAACTATTCTCAGCATGAATGGACACATGAGGTGAATCTTTGACTGATTTTAAATCTGATGATACAGGTCCATCAGTTTTCTTACTGTCAAACTTCTGTTCATCATAGGTTTTCTTCTGCAGGAAACATTAAAAAATAACATTTTTAAGAACACAATCACTATAAAATAAAGGTTTGAATCCACAAATTCATAATTACAACTCAATCATTTTTTAAAAAGGTTAAACCATATGAAATTTTAAATACCTTAAATAACATGCAAGAACTGGCCTGTTCTTTATGTTTTAAATGCTAAAGTGGCCAACAACACCAAGACATTTACAGACCTTAAACACAGCTTTTGTGTCTTGTGAGAGAGGGCACGTGTGCTCACTTCGTGGCTTCAGTCTTTGAAAACCTCCAAAACAACTGGGCTGGTTGTCATCATATGGGGAGCCGGGCACTGGGCAAACATTTTGTGGTGACTGAAGGGTGTAGGGAGAGTAGGCATATGGATGAAGAGGGATCTCAGCAGAGAAATACTGAGATGGAAAAGCTGAAGCTCCAAAAGCCATATCATCGGTATAGAGTTTCTGTCTAAATAAAAAGGGTAAATTTTAGTTGCAGATTTCATACCACAAACCAAGAAGCTTAATATTTTATAATAAACAAAATTTAAACATACTATTTTTGAGGTCATTCATTCTAGCACTGAAATACCTCTAATTAAAAACCAAATAAAACCTGTGAGCACTTCTTAACCTGCAAACAAAGATGCTGACTAGTTCCATTTTTTTCATTACGCAGCTGAAACCTCCATAACAGGACCCTATTACAAGGAATATTAGAAAAGCCCAAGGATGCTCTAGCAGCTTTCCACTCTCATGCTGTCAAAATATTCGGAAATGCCTCACTCCAGCAACCCTGACCAAAATTTAAGCCATCCAGACCACTCTCTTGGCAGAGGGAGCTTTTATAGAGCCCCCACTGCCCATCCAAATTCCACCCTGACAACCTCCAGGGGCCTGCTCCCTGAGGCCTCTGGGCACCCGCAGACAGCCTGCCCAGCCCCTTTCCTGTTCCAAGCCCACTGCCATATCCTGTGCTCTACTGACTCAGGGGGCTGGGAACACTGTGCACAACGTGGTCCAGGAACTACATGTCCTGCTAATAAGATGGAACTGTCTGTGAACACTGCCACTGCCTCAACTTGCTCAAGTCGCAAGGCTGGAGTGAACTATAATTTAACACTGATTTTTTTGTGTGGCAAATTTAGTATAAGGCCAGAGGTTTCAACCGTTTTGCAACAAAGGTTGATACAATGATAAACGCTAAGCAACTGACTTAATACAAATCACAGTATTCTCATTCCCACAAATAAGCACCAGCAGGTGTTTCCATGACTTTCGAGGGCTTTGAATTATTTGTAGCAAATCAGTGAAATCCTGAAGTGTAGGGTCCACTGAAATGTAGGAAGAGTCAAAGCTAAGGATGCTGCTAAGTCGCTTCAGTCGTGTCCGACTCTGTGCAACCCCATAGATGGCAGCCCACCAGGCTCCCCCGTCCCTGGGATTCTCTAGGCAAGAACACTGGAGTGGGTTGCCATTTCCTTTTCCAATGCATGAAAGTGAAAAGTGAAAGTGAAGCAGCTCAGTCGTGTCCGACCTTCAGCGAACCCATGGACTGCAGCTTTCCAGGCTCCTCCGTCCATGGGATTTTCCAGGCAAGAGTACTGGAGTGGGGTGCCATTGCCTTCTCCCAAGCTAAGGATAAGACACCCCATATGATCTTCCAATTGTTCGAATGTCAGGAGATACAAGCATAGGCACCAACTAGTAGAATTTGTATTTCTACTCTGCTACAAGTAAGAGTCTGCAATGAAGGAAAGGAGTCACTATAAACAGGCTAGACCTGTAACACACTGACAGCTGCCAAGTCTCCCACGACCTCCTTCCTGTCAATCTCATTAACCTCTACTACATGGTATCTACTTCTATCACACCACCTGAAAAGCTCCACTAGCCTGGACTTGACCACCTCTGCCCTCTCCTTGCTCTCACTCATCTTCCAAAGGTTCCTCCGTGGCATGGTTCCCACCACACTCTCCCCATTTCACCTGTCAGACTCACTCTGAGCCAGAACCTCTCCTTTTGCTCAGGACTTCACTTCAACATACTCGCCTTCCAGCACTTTTATCACCTCTAGGCCTCTATCTCCAATTTACAGGTCATTCTCACCCACCCAGCACACACAGATCCAAAACATACGATCCCCAAACCAGCCCCGCTGCCAACTTATGCTCTCACAAACGATCCCCAATCTTTCCAACTGGAACTAGCTAGGATCTTTCCCACCAAAACCCGTAAGAACACTTTTCTACTGCAGAAAAGTCTCCCTGTATTTTGTTCTCTATTTCCAGTGCCTAACTCAATCAGAATACTGCAGGCCCCCAGGAGTGTTCCTGATCATTGCTCACAGTGAACTTACTGTGTGTGGAAAACTTCCTGGGTACCAAGCCTTGTGTTGAGAACTTTAGGAGTCTTTGTCTCCCTTGAGCCCCTTCACAGCCCAGTGAGGTCGATGCCATTAAGCCCCGTTTAGTAGAGAAGGGAATGGCAACCCACTCCAGTATTCTTGCCTGGAGAATCCCATGGAGAAAGGAGCCTGGCAGGCCACAGTTCATGGGGTCGCAAGAGTTGGACATGACTCAGCAACTAAACCACCACCACCACCAACCCAATCAAAACCTTCAAGCCCGTTTCCTTAAAAGCTGAGCCAGAAACCAGGTGTGATTATCATGATCCCACCCAAAATACTCCCAAAGTTCTCTATTTCCTATCCAACAAACCTAACTTTTCAGCTGTACCATGTAGGCCAGTGGACTAGTGGCTCCCCTCAACAATGGGACCTTACTTCTCTACTGTCTCCCAAATATCTTGCAGCCGGTCCCCTCTGACCTGTCAGGAATCCAGTCACTCCTCCACCCACCAACTTGACATGAGCCACACTGTGGAGAACCACTAATTCACATAGCGTATGTGCATGCTTAGATGCTCAATCGTGTCCGACTCTTGAGACTCCATGGGGCCCACCATGCTCCTCTGTCCATGGGATTTTCCAGGCAAGAATACTGGAGTGGGTTGCCATTCCCTTCTCCACGGGATCTTCCTGACCCAAGGATTGAACCCAGGTCTCCTGAATTACAGGCAGATCCTTTACCACTGAGCCAGGGAAGCCCCAGTTCTCACAAATGAGAGTTTTAACCTAAAAGCAACCACTGGCACTGTAATTTTCACATTATACTACAAGATACCAAGAGCAAGAGCAGCTGAACTCAGGTCAGAAGGACTGAATGCTAATTCTGATCCTGGTGCTATCTCCTTGAGAAATTTGGGACAAACATTTATAGCCTCAGTTTTTCTTGTGTAGAAATAACACTACATCTCCCTGCCAAACTCATGGATTTTGGCAAGCATGAAATGAATGTATTCAGTAATTCCCAAACAAAACACACACTTCCTCACACCTGTGTTACACAGGATTTGTCACAAAGCACATACTATGACAATCAACAAAATCATTTTCTGGGGAGGATGACTGGCAACAGAGAACTTACTTTGTTTGCATAACCTTTATTTGTCCATTATACCAGTAAATACTCAGTACTTCCCAAACATGGCCATTCTACATACTAGGATACTTCTAATGATATTTGTCCTGCCTACAACATAAACTTGAAGGAGACTGATAGTGTGTTTTCTTTCATCTCCACCATAGTTCATGAGATAGGCCTTCCCCCACTTAGGAACTAGTGCTTTTCCATATAGTAGCCTTTAGCTAATGAACTCCAAATGAATAGATGAGTCCTTTGGCATGCACTGCTAGAAGTACTAGAGGTGGACATTCAGCAAAAGGTCACTCCTTCCTTTAAGGACACAGAGAACTAGGTTGCTACAGCAGAAGAAGTAGAAAAGAGAACATGTTTGTTATAGAAAATTTCAGTCCTTTTTTCAAGGCGCAAGAGATCTCCATTTAAACAAAATCTGATTATAGCAAAACAACTCTTAACTTATATTAGAATTAACTAGATAATCACTTCTTCACTGTGTAAAGTCTCACCACTTCATCCCCACTTTAAAGGCTCTCATTCTTTCTAAGCTTGCTCTTTGGTTTCATGACTCCAATGTCCTTAAATCGTTTTCTTGTCAGGCAGGAATATGGTCAGTCAACCTTTTCAGTGGTTATAAATATTAAAAAAAAAAAAAAAATCAAAGCTATAAGGGAATAAGGGGTTAAAAAAGCATAATTTTAAAATTCAGCATCGAGCATCCTTAAGCCTCTGATTAGTCTCAACGTGTTATAGCTAGAATGCTGCTTTAGCTGTATGACTGTTTTCCACCTTTATTTTAGGTCACTAGAATTTTACCCAGCAGATGGCTTAAGAGTTTTTATCACAGACTGAGATACAGCTTGTATTTTATCATGTGAGCCCACTCAAGGTAGGAAATGACTTAACTGAGACCCATGTCAACCTTCCTATTACAAAGGAAGAAATTACAATGGAAAACTTGGCATTCCTACCAAACACTTTCAAGCATATTCTGTCAGGACTTCAATTTTAGTCAAAAAATATAACTTTTCTTATTTCCTAAACATACCAGACAATCCAATGATTTTATTTATTCCAACTTTTATTTTTGTGAACACAGCTCTAGAATTTATATGAAGTATAAACTATTTTCAGGTACACCATGCAGGTATGGGGGGAAAAGGTAACAAGTCTGACCCAAAACAACAAAACATAAAGATAAGGATTTTCACATAAGCATAAAGGTGATTCATGCCTTAAAAATAAATCTACAAATAATCCACACAATCATGTGAAAGACTTAACACTTATTTTTCTACCTTCAGCTAATAAATGGAAACCATTTTGTAACTACCTACAGAATAAATCCCGGGGAGGAAAAACAACATTTAAAGGACAAAATAAGCCTTCTTTCAGCTCAAATCTGTAAGAATTTATAACCAAAAATTTGTAGGATCCATCTCCACAGGACAGTTATAAAGCAAAACAGTTAAAAGCAAACCTCAGCAATTTCCAAACACTTTATCTGCACAGAGAGGCAGCCCTGGTTGCTAGCCCCCCTCCATCACTGAGCAGCGTTTTTCAATGTTACACCCTAAAACTGAGGAGCATGTTTATTTATTTATTTGGGCTTTTCTTTGCCCCGTTTGCTCTCACCCACTTGTTCCTGCCATTTCATCACCCACAAATACATGATACAGTTTTAAACTGTAGGCACAACAGACTTGCATTCCCCATTAATAAATGCAACGCAGTCTCCGTATTTTCTCTGCCCCAAATAACCAAATGAATATGGAGGAAAAAAAGGAGAGCTGAATCTTCAGTTTTTCGTGTGCTACACAGTTAAGTTGTGCTGTACATTTCCTTCTTGGATGAGGAGCATCTTCTCCAGTTGCTCTGAAAACGTTAACGTGATAGCTGCAGAATATTTCCAGTCTAATTACCATTAAAGTCAAGCAATAAGGTCCCCATGTTAAGGCAAGACTTTGGGAAGAATACCTACTCAGGCACTGCTAGTTCTTGGACACATGGATAGTATGGGGTGGCTGCACAGCTGGGGAAAACCCGCGCTTCTGAAGACTCTGACCATCCCACATTGAGCCCAGCAAATTTGGGGACAAATGGTTTGACATCTGCTGACAACTTGATGCCCTGAGGAGAAAAAGAGGGTTATGGTTACAAACTTTCTAAGATCAACCAAGTGGGGAAAAAAACAACAAAGAGTCCCTCCCATCTCAAAGCCCCAGAAATGCTAATCCCAGTGCTGCAGTTCAAATATATCTGCCCAGCAAATACAAGAATTTGTTAGCAATTTCTTCCCAAACCCTTTTTCACTAGAAAAGCCAGTCTATCAAATATTAAAAATAGAAAATAAGGACAACCATTTAAAGTGGGAATAAAAGTCAACCCAGACTGCAGAGTTAGAACTACAAGTGACGTTTCCTTATCTTTAAGGTAGAATACAGTAGTTTACCTCTCGACTGAGTTAAAGGATAACAAACTATCAAACTTAACTGTAGCACTCAAAACGCACATGCTCCTTAGACTTTATTGGTTCTATTAAATTTCTCAAGGAACTTAGAACAGCTGCTTTTCACTCAGCGAACCAATAAAGGCTGTCTTATTAAAAACCAAAAGCAAGTTTTGCCAGAAAATCTTTGTATCGCCACAAGCCCTTGAAATATGAATATAAAACGTTGGTTGGATTTTTCTCTCCGTTTTTAGATCTGTATTGAGAAATATACTTTCACTAGCAACTTATAATCATGTTTTTTCATTCTTGTGAAAGCCGGTTTTTGCGATAGTCAGGGCTCCTGCTAGAGGTTACTCTTAGCTAGTCGAGCAAAGACTTCCGCTTCAGAAAACGTATTCACAAGCTTTAAACAAATGGTTCCTGCGCACGAATGCGGTAAGGATACACGGTCGCGCAGCTCCTCCGCAGCCTCGGGACTAGTGGCAGTTTCCCGTTGACGGAGTCCTTCCTCATTTCGTTTAACCGCGGGCCGTGTGGACGCGCCCGGGGCTAGGGATCGCGGCCGCCCGGCCCGACATCCCCCGCCCTGTCCCCAACCAGCCTCCGGCCCACGCTAATCCACTTCCCACCCCATCCGCGCAAGGCCAGCACTCTGGGAGGCCCAGGGCCGCCATCCTCACCTCGGCCGCGGGCTCCCGCCGCCCCTCCGATGCCATGGCGGGCGGCTGGGAAGAGGTCCGGCCGGGGAGGCAATAGCCGCCCCGTCGGCTGGCGGGACCGAAGGGCGACAGTCCTCCTCCCTGCCTTTCCACCTTCGGAGAGGACGCCAGGAAGTGCGTCACAAAAACGCGCCTCGGCCCGCCTTACTTCCGGTCGGAAGTGCGCGGGGCGGCAATTCTGCGCCTGCGCGAGGTACTGGCATGGTGAGTACTTGAAGCTGCATCCTCGCGCGTGTAGTTTGGAGTTAACTTGAGGCTGTATCCGCAAAGATAGCGGACAAACCGCGGGATGTGGTTAGCCAGGCCCGCACGAGGGGTCGGTGCACGGGGTGGCGGGCACCTGGAGCTAGAGAAGGGTCTGTGGGGAGTTGGGGGCCTTAAGGAAACCGCATACCTTGTGGACCTACAAAGGGAGAAAGTCAAGATTTGGCATCTTACATTTCCAGGAGCCTAGAGCAGTTTGGAGAAGGCAATGGCAACCTACTCCAGTACTCTTGCCTGGAAAATCCCATGGGCGGAGGACCCTGGCAGGCTGCAGTCCATGGGGTTGCTAAGAGTCGGACACGACTGAGCGACTTCACTTTCACTTTCATGCATTGGAGAAGGAAATGGCAACCCACTCCAGTGTTCTTGCCTGGAGAATCCCAGGGACGGGGAGCCTGGTGGGCTGCCGTCTATGGGGTCGCACAGAGTCGGACACGACTGAAGCGATTTAGCAGCAGCAGAGCAGTTTGGAAGTAACCACGAAAAAGAATTTCAAAACAGCTCAGTTCAACAAAGGGCTGTTGACCACTAGGAAATGTGCTGGGAGAGGAAGAGATGGACAAGCAGGGTGGAAGTAAGCAATCCTAGGGCAGGTGGTGGTAGGTAGAATGGGAAGTAGAGGGCGGTGCCTGGGAAACGGAGTGAGGGAGGGGGAGCTCAGATCCTAGAACTTTTGCTTACTTGGTGAAAAGTGGAAGCTGTTTGACCAGTAGAGGTTAATTAGGTTGAACATCCTAAACTGGAGGCTAATTGTAGGTTCTCTGGTGGCTCAGAGGATAAAGCGTCTGCCTGCAAAGCAGGAAACCCGGGTTCAATCCCTGAGTTGGGAAGATCCCCTGGAGAAGGAAATGGCAACCCACTCCAGTATTCTTGCCTGGAGAATCCCATGGACAGAGGAGCCTGGCGGGCTACAGTCCACGGGGTCGCAGTCTGACACGACTTCACTTTCACTTTCTGTTGAGTGACTACCAGGTATTTCAAGCAGTAAATGCAGGCAATTCCAGCTCATCTCCTGGTGGTCTGTGCGCCTCTCACAGGTCAAAACCTCCAGGGTGGAATGAGGCTTGGGATCTGACAGTAAGCAGTGCTGGAGATTGAGCATTATGCAGTATGCTGGTCTGTGCTAAATACAATCAAGTTTACTTAACAATTCTGAAGTTTTTCTGTTGGCCCAACCCTGAACCTGGAGCCAGTGGACCCATGGGGATGGGAGTAAGTTCTAGGCTCTTGCCCATCACCACACTGCCCTAAATATTTATCGTGCTTATTATGTGAAAGCACTACCCTTTTCAAAGAGAGGTGTGTACAGAGGACCAGCATACTGGGGGTCTTATGCTTATTGGCAGCTTAGCTAAAAGGTTTCTTCAGCATTAGCAATGACGATAAAAAGCCTGTGTTTGGATTAACTGAAATATTTCCTTAGCAGTTAAAAGAATTGGACACAAAATGCACACCATGTTAGAAGTTTTAAAAATGCTATGATCCCCCTTTGGCACATGGAGAAGAGAAATGGGGTTAAGTGGTTTCTCCCAAGGCAGTAATTACATAAATAAGTGAAGTAACCCAGAGTATTAAGTTGGGTTTCTTTTTGTTCACCTGGAGATTCTAAGACAATTCTCTAGGAACTAAACAACAGAGCTATAAAATCTACCTTGGCTCTATCAAACTTATCCCTAGTTCTTAGTATCTTCATAAGTGAATTTAAATGGTACCCGGAATCACAACCAAGCTGATAGGTTTAAACCCACTTAACATTTTATTTCTTTGAAGTGAATTTATTTCCTCAGGACTATAAAACTGAAATCATCCAACATCCTCAACAGTCCCAAGTTAACCTTAAGAAAACAAACCTCAGTAACTTCAAAGAGTAATAAATGCAACGTACAAACTTTATTTAACAAAAGTAACAGATAATGTCAAACAGGCACTTATATTAAAAGAAAAACTGACTAGAAGAAATTTTTATCTTAAAACACCTTACAGTAACCTACTTGCAGTTGCATTTAACTGAGCTCTGTTGCTGTGAAGAATACAGCTCATGCACAGGTATGGATGAACAATTTGTACATTTTTCAAGTATTCACTGAATACTACCTTATATACACATATACATTAAATTTGAGAAAGATTTAATTGATGATCCCCAGATAAGCTTCATTTTTGTTGATCTTTTGGAAGAGGCCGTCTAAAGAGAAGGATGTGTGGTTCTGTGGAAACAAAATGTTTTATATTAATATGGTTAATTTTCATTCCTTCAACAAAAAATTATAAGAATTCTCAGTTGAACCAAAATAAAGTAAATCCACAGTCAACTGATGTTATTTATTAAGGTATCTGAAATTTTGCTTTTAAGTTACTATCAACAATAAACAAGAAATCAACATTAACAATGAGAATTTCCCCCCAGTTAATTTTACACACTCTGGAGAAAAGGAAAGTAAAGAAGTCATTTGAGAAGGGTTTCTATCTTTAGAATCTCAATTCCAATGAAAAGTAAAGAAAAAGGTTATCTGTTGAGGGGAAAACAGTTAACACCTCATTAAAAAACCGTAGGTCCCAGGGGCCCTCCTGGTAGATTCTGTTTCAGTAGGTGGAGGACTGAGTAGGAACCTACAGGTAAGGTCCTCAGTTGCTTTGTATTATCTGGAGAAAGACCTTTTTAATATAATTACATGCTCCGATCCCAAGATAGTTACAAGTTTGAGTTTTTGCTGCTGATGCTTTTCTTTAAAAGTATAAATCAAGATAGCTTTAGCTTTATCTAATTCATATCATTAAGTTATGGCTCAGTTGGTAAAGATCCACCTGCAATACAGGAGATCTGGGTTCGATTCCTGACCTGGGTCAGGAAGATTCCCTGGAGAAGGAAATGGCAACCCACTCCAGTATTCTTGCCTGGGAAATCCCATGAACAGAGGAGCCTGGCACACTACAGTTCATGGGGTCGCAAAGAATCAGACATGACTGAGTGACTAAACCATCACACTTAATTCAGCTTCTATGCCTTCAAATTTTATTCAAAGCAATAAATCCTCTTAGATTTATTGATAACCCCCAAACACCATGGAGTTTCTTAGTCTAGCTTACTAATAGTTTACCAATAATCTAGAAAACTGTTCACTTCAAATTGCACCAGTTTCTATACATAGAACTCCTAGACACACAACCCTAAATTAAGTTCTTAGTTTTCAAATAGACACCAGAATTCTAAATATATTTACGGCAAAATACTTCAAGATACTACTAGCAATGACACAGATTTTAAAATAGAATAACCTGTTTGTTTCTTTTTTTACTTCATAGGTTATTTTTGCAGATACAAGAATACATTCTTTTCACTATGTAAACTGTTGTTTACTATAAAATTAGAACCCTCTCTAGGAAGTCATTCAAAAATAGTCAAGCTGATCACTTACTTAGGATATCACTTACTTAGGGATATCATTGAAACATCAGTATTACTAACAGATTTTCAACAACCACTATTATTTTCAGTCAATTAATGCTTCTCTAAAAACTTACCTGGTTCATGAATCATGTAATGAACCCAGCCTAGACTCTGTTGGACACCAAGTCTCCTCCACTCCTCTTCAGACATCAGATGGGTTTTTGGTACTTGTTTGGAAAGTTCTCTGGGTAACATGACATGTCTGTTAAAAAAAATATAGCCAAATATTAGTACTCTATGTGGATATGCCTTTCCTACAATTATGGTTGCTTTACACATCCATCTTTAGGACACTTAAAAAAGAAACCCTGTTACATTATCACTGGCATCAATCTTAAGAACTACTTAAGTAGTTCGACCACCTTTAATTCTTATTTTTGATGGCCTGTGTTCAAATTAGAAATTAGAATATGTACTCTAAAAGTACAAAGCATTTTATTTAAGATTAACATTTTTCCCTAATAGAGACTGCTTGCTAATTGTCTCAATCTTCTTCAGGAATAGAACCTCAAAAACTAAGTGGGACACACGGTTATCCAAAACACCCCAGCCTCCCCTGCAGCTACCTCTGATCACATGACTAAATCGACCAATAGGATAAAAGCAGAAAATATGCACCTTATGGAAAGCATCCTAAAAAGAAAAGAGCATGCCCATTTTCATTTTTCGCCTTCCTGTTGGTTACAAAGCAGATTGATGTGATCAGGGAGCAAGAGAAGTCATCTAAGACCATAGCTGCTGCTGCTGCTAAGTCGTTTCAGTTGTGTCCAACTCTGTATGACCCCATAGACTGCAGCCCACCAGGCTCCCCGGGTCCCTGGAATTCTCCAGGCAAGAACACTGGAGTGGTTGGGTTGCCATTTCCTTCTCCAATGCATGAAAGCGAAAAGTGAAAGTGAAGTCGTGTCCGACTCTTCGTGACCCCATGGACTGTAGCCTACCAGATTCCTCCATCCATGGGATTTTCCAGGCAAGAGTACTGGAGTGGGTTGCCATTTCCTTCTCCACTAAGACCACAGAAGTAATCATAAATTGAGAATGGTCCCCGATTGTAAGAGCTGCAAATAACCTGTTACCTGATTTCTATCTTCTACCTAATTGTTGATTAGTCTCAAGAGAAATGGACAGTGCTTTTGTACACATCTTATGTATACCCTACAAAATACAGCAATATTTTATGTTTAAGTGGAAGTCACATCCCTACCTTAACCATAAACCATAGAAATAGTCTAACCATCATCAAGATTTGATGACAAGGGAAAAATCTCTAAGTAGCTTCAATCAGATGGAGAATCTACATGTATTTGTTTTCCCCCTGCATGGGTATATATTGGGCTTCCCTGGTGGCTCAGAAGGTAAAGAATCTACCTGCAACGTGGAAGACCCAGGTTTGATCTTTGGGTCAGGAAGATCCCCTCCAGAAAGGAATGGCAGCCACTCCAGTATTCTTGCCTGGAGAATCCCATGAACAGAGGAGCCTGGTGGCCTACAGTCCATGGGGTCACAAAGAGTCGGACACGGACTGAACAACTAACACTTTCACACTTTCTAACTACATATAAGGAGAATTGTTCCCCAAAGTTAACTGTCAGTACCAAGTGCTTTTCATGGAGGGTGTCGAGGTAAAGAAGGCAATAACAGTACAAACAACAAAGGAGCTACTAAGATAACATTGCAGGATACAATTAAATTTCCTTCTCTGAAGATTACTGCCCTGTTCCATAAAAGTTTAAAGTGGCTTGGTCAAGAAACAACAGCTTTAATTAATACTGGATTAAATATTAATCCAGATTTTAGTAAGATTGTAGTTATATTCTGTCCATTACTGCATATCCCCAGCTGAATTCTTGGTCAGCATCACATAACTGAACATTATTATCAACACATTACAGGATTAGAACTGTGTAGTATATAAAAATAAGACAATTGACTTCAAACAAAGAGACTTTTCCAATGCAATTAGGTATTACTAATCTGCAAGGCTGCCCAGAGAAATCATCAATTTTTCTCCAGAGAATACAGATTTACAAGACATTAGGGAGAGAGGGAAAAAAGGAGACCGACCCGCTGTTACTGAATGTACGCTTTCTAACTCAGATAGCTTTCTTGGAAATCTAAAAGGATAGCAGACAGAAAAGAAGGTCACTGTTTGGCCCCGCCTACACGTTAGCAGTTTCCCAGGATGCAGCGTCCTAGTCACCACCCTGGAGGACTGGGCGGAGCTGGTGTTTGAAGCCACACCCTAGTTAAGTCTCCGGTAAGCGTTAAGGCCATTAAGTGTTAAGAGTTCCTTTCCTCCCACAATCCAATTTGCTTATCTAACACATTTAGGAACTACGCTCTAGTTCCAGCACATAATGATGCAGAAGCCAAAAAAAAAACAAAAAACAAAAGCCTCAAAGCAAAAAATTTGGCCGATATAAACTAACAGAAAAAAAAAATGCCCCAAAGTCGTTCGAGTTCTCAATTTAGTCTCAAATGGAAGCCCCTTCAATATTAACCCAAGGTTACCACGCACCAGCACCCGCTCAAAGTCGCCATACCCACACTACACATTCAAATCCCAAGCAAGCTCGTTTTGGGGGGGATTCCCCCACAAACTAATTTTTAGTGCCATCAACTTCAAAAGAGTTTCTCTGGCGACGTTACCTGACCAAAATCGCCCTTCCGACCGCCCCTCGCCCGCTGTGACTGGGGTGGGGGGCGTTTGCCTGAATGCCATGTAGGCCGAAATTTTTAGGAACAGCTGGGCTTTTATGCAGGCGTCGACTCTCCGCGCCAGGCTTCAGCCACGCCGGGCCCCTTTAGGCCCTCGGTCCCTTTCCTTTAGGGCGGCAACTCTGCACCAGAAGCGGCCCCTTCTGCGCTCCAGCTTCGTCCCCCTCACAGACAGGAACAAAGAGCGGAAGGCGGCCGGGCCGGCCCGCCAGACGAGGAGAGGCGCGCGCTCCCACCCCGGCGGCCCGACCCCAACACAACAGCGACTCCCGGCTGGCCCCCGACCTGACCTCCGGATCCCAACCCTAACCCCAGCCCCAAGCTCTTCGACCCCGACTCTGGGTCCCAGGTTCTCTCCCCTGACCGGAGTTCCAGCTCAGGCTCGCCCGAGGCCGCGGCCGAGGTAGGCTGTCCGGCCTGCTCACCGGTATTCGTAGTGTTCATCGAAGTACTTGTCCGAGTAGTAGATCTGCTTATGGGCCATCCTGCAGGTGGGCGGTGGGCAGCAGCTGACTAGAGCGAAGCGGCGCGAAGACAGGGCGCAGGTGAGGGAACGTCCGGGTCAGGTGAAGGCAACGACTCGACTGAGACCAACCGACCGTAAGCCGAACGAGCCAGGTTTGAATCCGACAGCCCGCCGCTGATTGGGTAACGATGTCGACCAATCACCTTCCGCGCATCCTGCGGGGGGGGGGGGGGTTGCAACCGGCTCCTAGCCTATCGTCACCGCCTTTCTGTGGCGTTTGCACAAGATTAGCCAATCAGAGGCCTGTTGCGAGGTCGTCCCAGGAAAGAAGTGATGATTGGCGTGGCGTGGGGGCGGGGAGCTCCTAACGAGAAGGGAGTGACCATGGAAGGGCGGAACCAGGACGTTAGGGGCCATAGGGCGCGTGCGCAGGGGTTTAGAAGGTTCCAGGTCCGCTGAGCCGTTTGGACAGCCAGGCTGCGGGAGGGGTATGGTATCGCGAGGTTTGGCGAGGCCCGGGAGTGGGAGGGGGCTGCCTGTAGAGCTGTCGTTAGTTTGTCGGCGCACCCTCAGCTGCCGGTGCTACGTGACTGAAGTACGTGGGAGGTGAGGAATTCCGGCAGCCCTGCTGCTGCTAAGTCGCTTCAGTCGTGTCTGACTCTGTGCTATCCCATAGACGGAAGCCCACCAGGCTCCCCCGTCCCTGGGATTCTCCAGGCAAGAACACTGGAGTGGGTTGCCATTTCCTTCTCCAGTGCATGAAAGTGAAGTCGCTCAGTCGTGTCCGACTCATAGCGACCCCATGGACTACAGCCTACCAGGCTCCTCCATCCGTGGGATTTTCCAGGCAAGAGTACTGGAGTGGGGTGCCATTGCCTTCTCCGCCGGCAGCCCTAGACTGAGGGAAAGACAGAGAAAGAGGGAAGAGTGAGGGGAAGAGCCTTAACCCGGGCGCGCCCAGCCGTTCTGTGGCGTAGAGATCCGGAAAGCCAAAGCTGTGCCGGGACGTGAGAAAGACGTCAGAATACCCCACCGCGGCGAGGCCGCATGGAGTATCCCGGAACCTCGCCCCAGAGTGCTGCGGGGGTGCGGTGCAAGGCGGTTGCCCAGAGACCTCTGTTAGGGGAAAATTGTCTTCCCACGCCGTTCGCACATTCTGACAGCTCTATAGATAGGCGTGTGTGCGAGCGTATGGGAAAATAAAAATTACTAAAATAATGATGTTTGGTAGAGGACGACGGTATTAAAAGTGATTTGTAAAAATTCCTTTGGCTTGTTACTCTTGAAATCTAATTTAAAATTAAGGTACTTGTAGGGGGTTCCCTGGTGGTCTAGTGGTTAGGCCTATGCGCTTTCAATGTCGTGGACCCTAGCTAGATCCCTGGTAGGGAACTAAGATCTCACATGCCCCGTGGCCAAGAAGAAAGTGTTTTTCACTTTTTCCACAATGAGCGTGTGGGTAGTGCAGCACAGTACCGGTAAGAGCTTCATTGTCCTGCCACTGCTTCCCTCCCACGGGATGATCGTTTTATCCTTTGACTCTCAGCCTAAGGATTCCCTGTTCCGAAAGTCGTCTTCATCACCTGTTCGGAGGAAGTCCCCACCGTCCCCAATCCTCTCCATTCTTGCCCAGCAGTTGCACGCTCACTCGGGTACTGTGCCCCCACCCGCTCTATAACATATCTTCCAGTAAACCACTGTGGCAGGCATGTCTGTTTTGTGCACCACTTTATACCCGGCACGTAACGGTTCCTTGTGCTCCACTCCCTAATTTTCAAGCAACAATTAATTTTCAAGTAATGTATGCCTAAATAATTAAACATAATAATGTGCCGTAATAATAAAGTTGAGAATAAAGAGATTTTCCTGGTGATCCAATGATTAAGATTCTGAGCTTCTCCTGTAGGGGATACGGGGTTGGATCCCTGGTGGGGCAGGTAAGATCCTGCCCATGCCAAACATCAGGGCCAAAAAAAAAAAAAAGATATAAATAAACCTTTATGAGAGACGGTTAAGGAAATCACTAACTTTTTGGCAGAACTTAGGAAAGAAAATCTTACTAAGAGGTATGTAAGAGACTGCTGTGAAAAATCTCAAACAGAAAAGCAGAATAGTAATAAAATCAGCTTCCATAGACCAGTTGCTCACCTTCAGCTGTTAACATTGGCCCATCTTGTTTCAACTCTTCCCCTTTTCCCTATAATATCTTTAAAGAGAGTCCAAATAAAATGTCATTTCACTCTGAGATAATACATTTTTGTATATATCAGTACACGGTATAGAGTCTCAAGAAAAACTTTAAAAATATTTTAGCACCATGTCATTTCTACACTAGTGATTCCTCTTTTTTCTCTAATAGTTGTTTTCTACTTGGTCTCTCTGTCTTTCCTTCATCTGCTTCCTCCTACCTGTCTTCCTGTACTGGCTCAAGAAGCCAGAGAAAAACTGAAGAGTCCTATGCCAATTAACCTAGAGCAGTAATTGAAAGTCCAACTGTATGGTAACAGCTGCATAAGGGTGAACAGGAAAAAACGTTGAACTATATACTTAAAAAGGGTGAGCTGTATGTATGGGACATGAATATTTCAGCTCAAATTAAATTTTCAAGAAAGAAAAACCACTGGACATATATGGCTTTACAGAAAAGTTTTACCAAGTTTCCAAGTTCTACCAAGAGTTTATTTCATAGAATAAAGTCTTCTGCTCTATAAGAATTTATTAGGCAAGAATAATATTGATTCAAAAAAAAAACACAAGAAAGTAGATGTCCCTTTCACTCAAAGACATACATGTAAAAATTTCAAATAAAATGCTGGCTAACGGAATCCTATTGTGTTTCTTAAAAGGATGATTTTACTATCTCCAAATGTAAGAATAGTTTAATATTAGAAAATTTGTTGATCTAATTCACCACATTAACAGTGTAAAGGAGAAAAAAATGATCCTCCCAATGGATGCAGGGAAAAAAGTTTGCTAAAATTCAATGCTCCTATAATCAGCAGTAAAGAACCTACCTGCACTGCAGCGGGAGCCTCAGGTTCAATTCCTGTGTGGAGAACCCCTGAAGAAGGAAATGACAATCCTTTCCAGTATTCCTGCATGGAAAATCCCACTGACAGTCCAAGGGGTCGCAAAAGAGTCGCACACGACTTAAAAACAACAACAATGGATGCAGGAAAAAAATTGCTAAAATTAATTACTCCTATAATACAAACTCTTAGTAAACCTACCACTCACTGGTGATACCACTCTTAGCAATTAGAAGTAAGAGGAAGCTTTGTTAACCTTGTAAATCTATCTGTAAAAAACATAATTCTTATGAGAAAACATTGGAAGCATTCTCTTTAAAATGTTCTATTGTCTCCAATTAGATTGAACAATGTTTGAAAATCAGCACAATTAAGAGAGGTTTAAGACAAATTAGTAAGAGAGAAACAATTGTTTGTGACTGATGTAATCATCTATATGTATAAGATTAATATCCAAGGTCTATTGCATTCCTGTACACCAGAAACAATAACTAGAAAACCTATTTAAAAATAATGTATCAGCATCAAATGTTACGTACCTAGGAATAAGCCTAATAAAGGATATGCAAAATTATGAAACTTTGAAAAACATAAATGAAGTCTTGAATAAATGGGCAAATATACTGTGTTCTTGCTTAGGAAGACTCAGTATGGTTAAAATATAAATTATTTCCAAATAGATTGTAGAGTTAGTCTAATTCCAATAAAAGTACCACATTCAAAGGACTTAACTTGACTCTAAAATAATATGAATAAGGAAATGGCTAAGAATAGCAAAGACACTTAATGGACTCTAGCAGATCATGATTTATTAAGAACCTATGAACTAAGCTAGTGCAGGTGATGGAATTCCAGTTGAGCTATTTCAAATCCTAAAAGATGACACTGTTAAAGTACTGCATTCATTATGCCAGCAAATTTGGAAAACTCAGCAGTGGCCACAGGACTGGAAAAGGTCAGTTTTCATTCCAATCCCAAAGAAAGGCAATGCCAAAGAATGTTCAAGCTACCACACAATTGCACTCATCTCATACACTAGCAAAGTAATGGTTAAAATTCTCCAAGCAAGGCTTCAACAGTACGTGAACCGAGAAATTCCAGATGTTCAAGCTGCATTTAGAAAAACCAGAAGAACCAGAGATCAAATTGCCAACATCTGCTGGATCATCGAAAAAGCAAAAGAGTTCCAGAAAAACATCTACTTCTGCTTTATTGACTATGCCAAAGACTTTGACTGTGTGGATCACAACAAACTCTGGAAAATTCTGAAAGAGATTGGAATACCAGACCACCTGACCTGCCTCCTGAGAAATCTGTATGCAGGTAAGGAAGGAACAGTTCGAACTGGACATGTAACAACAGACTGGTTCCAAATCAGGAAAGAAGTACATCAAGGCTGTATACTGTCACCCTGCTTATTTAACTTATATGCAGAGTACATCATGAGAAACACTGGATGAAGCACAAGCTGGAATCAAGATTGCTGGGAGAAATATCAATAACCTCAGATATGCAGATGACACCACCCTTATGGCAGAAAGTGAAAAAGAACTAAAGAGCCTCTTGATGAAAGTGAAAGAGGAGAGTGAAAAAGTTGGCTTAAAGCTCAACATTCAGAAAACGAAGATCATGGCATCCAGTCCCATCACTTCATGGCAAATATATGAAGAAACAGTGGAAACAGTGGCAGACTTTATTTTTGGGGCTCCAAAACCACTGCAGATGGTGACTGCAGCCATGAAATTAAAAGACACTACTCTTTGGAAGAAAAGTTATGACCAACCTAGACAGCATATTAAAAAACAGAGACATTACTTTGTCAACAAAGGTGCATCTAGTCAAGGCGATGGTTTTTCCAGTAGTCATGTATGGATGTGAGAGTTGGACTATAAAGGAAGCTGAGTGCCGAAGAATTGATGCTTTTGATCTATGGTGTTGGAGAAGATTCTTGAGAGTCCCTTGGTCAGCAAGGAGATCCAACCAATCCATCGTAAAGGAAATCAGTCCTGAATATTCATTGGAAGGACTGATGTTGAAGCTGAAACTCCAATACTTTGGCCACCTGATGCAGAGTTGACTCATTTGAAAAGACCCTGATGCTGGGAAGGATTAAAAGTGGGAGGAGAAGGTGACGACAGAGGATAAGATGGTTGGATGGCATCACTGATTCAATGGACATGAATTTGAGTAAACTCCAGGAGTTGGTGATGGACAGGGAGGCCTGGCGTGCTGCAGTCAATGGGGTCAAAAAGAGTTGAATACGACTGAGTGACTGAACTGAACTGAATTGAACTTACTAGCCTGGGAGATGAAAGCAATTGTCTGACGGTTAGCACATTCTTTGGTTCTACCCTTCTTGGGAATTGGAATAAGGATTGACCGTTTCCAGTCCTGTGGCCACTGCTGGGTCTTCCAGGTTTGCTGACATAATAATGAATGCAAAACCTTGATGGCATTCTCCTTTAGGGATTTGAATAGTTCTCCTGGAATTTCATTAGATCCACTAGCTTTATTAACAGCAGTGTTTTTTAAGGGCCACTTGACTTTACATTCCAGAATGTCTGCCTCTGGGTAACTAACCACACCATCATAGTAATCCAGTTCATTAAGATATTTTTATACAGTTCTTCCATGTATTCTTTCCATCTCTTATTGATCTCCTTAGCGTCTACTAGGTCTCTACCACTTTTATCCTTTATTGTGCCCATCTTTGGGTGGAATGCTACCTTGACATATACAGTTTTCCTGAAGATATCTCTAGTCTTTCCCCTTTTGTTGTTTTCTGCTATTATTAAGCACTGTTCATTGAAGAAGACCTTGTCTCTTCCAGCTATTTTTTGGAACTCTGTTAAACTGGATGTACCTTTCCTTCTCGGAGAAGGCAATGGCACCCCACTCCAGTACTCTTGCCTGGAGAATCCCATGGGCGGAGGAGCCCGTTGGGCTGCAGTCCATGGGGTCGCTAAGAGTCGGGCACGACTGAGCGACTTCACTTTCACTTTTCACTTTCATGCATTGGAGAAGGAAATGGCAACCCACTCCAGTGTTCTTGCCTGGAGACTGCTGGGGACAGGGGAGCCTGGTGGGCTGCCGTCTATGGGGTCACACAGAGTCGGACACGACTGAAGCGACTTAGCAGCCCCTTTCCTTCTTTCCCTTGCTTTTTACTTCTCTTCATTCTTCTGCTATTTGTAAGGCCTCCTCAGATAATCACTTTGCTTTCTTGCTCTTTTTTTTGGGGGGGGGGGGATGGTTTTGTTCTCCACTTAAAATATTATGGACCTCTGTCCATTGTGCTTCAGGCACACTGTTAACTAGGTCTAGTCCCTTGAATCTATTCATTACCTCTACTGTGAATTCATATGGGACTTGATTTAAGTCATACCTGGTTGCCCTATTGCTTTCCCCAGTTTTCTTTAGTTTAAATCTGAATTTTGCTATGAGAAGCTGATGATCTGATCCCCAGTCAGCTCCAAGCCTTGTTTTTGCTGACTGTATACAGCTTCTCCATCTTTGGCTACAAAGAATGTAATCAGTTTGATTTCGATATTGACCATTTGGTGATGTCCATGTGTAAAGTCATCTCTTTTGTTATTGGAAAAATGTATTTGCTATGACTAGTGCATTCTCTTGGCAGGATTCAGTTAACTTTTGCCCTACTTCATCTTGTTCTCCAAGGCCAAACTTGCCTCTTAACTCAAGGTATATCTTGACTTCCTACTGCTGCATTCCAATCCCTGATGATGAATAGGACATCTTTTTTAGGTGTTAGTTCTAGGATTTCTTCTAGGTCTTCAAAGAACTGATCAACTTCGGCTTCTTCAGCATTGGTGGTAGGGGCATAGACTTGGATTACTGTGATGTTGAATGGCTTATCTTGGAAATGAACCGAGATCATTCTGTCACTTTTGAGGTTGCACCCAAGTACTGTATTTCAGACTCTTTTGTTAATTATGAGGATTATTTAATTTCTTCTATGGAATTCTTGCTCATAGTAATTGATGTAATGGTCATCTGAATTAATTTCACCCATCCCATCCATTTTAGTTCACTGATTTCTAGGATGCTTATTCTTACCATCTCCTGCTTGACCATGTCCAATTTCCCTTGATTCATGAACCTAACATTCCAGGTTCCTATACAATACTGTTCTTTGCAGTATTGGATTTTACTTTCTTCACCAGACACATCCACACTGAGCATTGTATTCACTTTGGCCCAATTCCTTCATTCATTTTGGGGCTACTAGTAATTCTCCACTCCTCCCCAGTAGCATATTGGACCCCCTTCAGACTTGGGGCACTCATCTTTTGGTGTCGTATCTTTTTGGCCTTTTATACAGTTCATGAGATTCTCATGGCAAGTGCTAGGGTTTAAGGAGATCTGTGCCAGGAACAGGGTCAAAGACCAAATAAGTATTGCTTTCATAAATCACAGTATCACAATATGAAGTATCAAAAAGCCCAATGGGATTGGTAAATCATGCTGGCCTGAAAAAAACCCATTTTAAGTGCTATCATAGTGTGTTGAAGTGATGATTGGTTTCAGCGAAACATTATCACATTAAATTTAAGTCAATTTAATTTCTATTTAAACTGAAATTAGTTTAGTTTGCATTTAGCATTTTGTTTTCTTTGTATAAAAGTTTTAAACTTTATTCTATTTTGTGTATTTAAGTAACATTATAATAAAAATGGGTTTTTTTTCCCCCCTAGTATAATGGATGTAAAGTTAACACTGGTAGTTGAGGGGATCTATTTACTTTCAAAAGGGATCTGTACACTTCTTACGTTTGAAAATCCCTGCTAAAATATAGGGCTATCTCATTCTGGTCAGCCATGAGGCACAGCCTCTGGACACCCTTTACCTCATGGTCTTGATGCCAAAAACTTGACCACAAGTTTAAGTGCACTGATGCCAAATAAAATCTTGGAGACAGAGTTTTGGATGAAATGAAAAAGAATACCTTTATTGCTTTAGCAGGCAAAGGGGGACACAGACTTGTGCCCTGAAAAACTGTGTGTACCAACCCAGGAGGATTTAGTGAGAAATTTTTTAGCAATCATTCAAGGAAGGAGGTGCTGATAAGGATTCGGTGTGCAGAGCCTGCACTCCTTTAATCTGGCCTCAGGTGGTCTTCTCTGTAATGCTAATATCTTTTACTTGTTGAGCTCTTAGTTCTATGTTGGGCTGCGTGCTAAATCACTTCAGTCCTGTCTCACTTTTTGCAACCCTATGGACTGTCGCCCTCCAGGCCCCTCTGTCCATGGAATTCTCCGGGCAAGAATACTTAAGTGGGTAGTCATTCCCTTCTCCAGAGGATCTTCCCAACTCAGGGATCAAACCAGGTCTCCTGCATTGCAGGTGAGTTCTTTATTGTCTGAGCCACCAGGAAAGCCCCTTTAGTTCTATAAAGAACTCAAATATATTGTTATATGTATCCCTTGAGAGGAGAGTGAAAAAGTTGGCTTAAAACTCAATATTCAGAAAACTAAGATCATGGCATCCAGTTCCATCACTTCATGGCAAATAGATGGGGCAACAATGGAAACAGTGACAGACTTTATTTTCTTGGGCTCCAAAATCAACGCAGATGGTGACCACAGCCATGAAATGAAAAGACACTTCTTGGAAGAAAAGCTATGACCAACCTAGATAGCGTATTAAAAAGCAGAGACATTATTTTGCCAACAGAGGTCCGTCTAGTCAAAGTTATGGTTGTTCTGGTAGTCATATATGGATGTGACAGTTGGGCTATAAAGAAAGCTGAGGCCAAAGAATTGATGCTTTTGAATGGTGGTGTTGGAGAAGATTCTTGAGAGTCTCTTGGACTGCAAGGAGGTCAAACCAGTCCATCCTAAAGCAAATCAGTCCTGAAGATTCACTGGAAGGACTGATGCTGAAGCTGAACTCCAATACTTTGTTTGGCCACCTGATTCGAAGAACTGACTCATTGGAAAAAACCCTGATGCTGGGAAAGATTGAAAGCAGGAGGAGAAGAGGGTGACAGAGGATGAGATGGTTGGATGGCATCAATGACTCAATGGACATGAGTTTGAGTAAGCTCCGGGAGTTGGTGACACACAGGGAAGCCTGCCATGCTGCAGTCCATGTGGTAGCAAGAGTCGGACACAACCGAGCAACTGAACTGAACTGAGGCAGAACCAGGACCCTGCCCCAGGGCTGCACTGTTTCTTGGCTGCCCCAATGTTGTCTCTGTATCCCTTCCCTTCCCTGATTAGCAACTGTTCTAATCTACCCTTTTGGACTCAGGGAAGGTGGTGGAGGCTGGAGTCTACTCCCTACAAACAAGAAATGAGGAAACAGAAAGGCTTCTATTCCCAGGAGCTGCACGAAAATCCTATGAATGGAGGAGTCTGGTAGGCTGCAGTCCATGGGGTCGCTAAGAATCGGACAAGACTGAGCGACTTCACTTTCACTTTTCACTTTCATGCATTGGAGAAGGAAATGGCAACCCATTCCAGTGTTCTTGCCTGGAGAATCCCGGAGACGGGGGAGCCTGGTGGGCTGCCGTCTGGGGTCGCACAGAGTCGGACACAACTGAAGCGACTTAGCAGAAGCAGCACAGGGGCAGAGCCTCCTGGAACTTGGCTGCATGCAGACTGCTAGGCTGTGTGCACAGGTACTGGGTGTATCCTGTGTTAACTCATGCAAATCTTCCCTCAAGACAGAAAAATTTCACATTTGAAGGCTGAGAAGTGCCCTCAGTTAAACAGATTTTTCTACTAGTTCCCAGCTGAAATATTGTACTATGTGGTCACAAAGGTTTTGATTTGGAGGTGGAGAGGAAGGAGGAGTAAATTTATCTTACCTGGAGTGGAGGGGGGATGGCCCCAGGTAAACTTCAGGGAAAAAGTGATGTCTGTTGCTTCCAGGGTGAGGAGTGGGGATTTGCTAAATGGAAGAAAATTCTGGAAGAACGTTCCCCTCAGAAAATGCAAAAAGACCCAATAATCCTGGGGTCATGAGCAACAAACCTTAGTCATGGTACTGTGAAGATCTTTAAAAAGAAGAGGAGGATGACAACTGGGGTGATCATTCATTTATCTGAGCATTACAAGGTTCTGGACAGCGCTGAGAGCTACAGTTGTGCCTCTGGGAATCCACGACCTGGATGCAGTGATGTCCCCATTTCTGAGTCTGTTAAATATTTCGGGAAGTCATTTTTGCATACCGAATCATAGGCAAAAAGTTTTTCTTTATCTGTTCTGACACTTTGGTAAAATGTGTGACAAATTTCCACACAATTTACTTAACTAATTTCAAATGGGGAAATTCTACTTATGAAGATGAGAAACTGGACAACACCTTAACCAAGTCATCAAAGGCACATCACCCATACAGAGCAGACGGAAATCACGTGTCTTCAGATGTGCAACCCTGCGAAGGTCACGCCACCACTTAAGCCGAAAATACACAGCCTGAATCTCCCGGGGAGGAGACATCAAAAGGAAATGGATGGGTCTTTAAAATAAATGAACAACAGTATTAAAAATAGTTAATATGGGGTTTCCTGGGAAACCCCATGCAAAAGTGACTTCCCGAAATACTTAACAGACTCAGAAATGGGGACATCACTGCATCCAGGTCATGCAGTGGTAAAGAATGTACCTGCCAATGCAGGAAACATGGGTTTGACCCCTGGATGGGGAAGATCCCACATGCTGTGGGGCAACTAAGACCATGTGCCACAACGACTGAGCCTGAACTCTAGGGTTCATGCTCCACAAGAGAAGCCACTGCAATGAAGCCACACACTGCAACTAGAGAGTAGCTCCTGCTTGCTGCAGCTAGAGACAAGACCGTGCATCAGTGAAGACCCAGTACAGCCGAAAATAAACCAAAAAATTTTTAAAAAAGTGTTGATAAGAAAGACAACGTTTGAGAAACAGTTTCAGGTTAAAGAAGCCAAAGGGATATGACAACTAAATGCAGTATGTGATCCTGAATCAGGAAAGAGAAAAAAAAACTGCAGAAGACATTTTTGAGACTTTTGAAGGATGGTAGATCATATAAAGTGTTGATGTTAAAGTTCCTGAATTTGGTAAGTATACTATGGTTAGAATATTTTTTACTATTTGTGGTAAAGAATCTGCCTGTAAGTGGGAGACCTAGGTTCGATCCCTGGGTTGGGAAGATTCCCTGGAGAAGGGAATTTCTACCCACTCCAGTATTCTGGCCTGGAGAATTCCATGGACTATACAGTCCATGGGATCGCAAAGAGTAGGACATGACTGAGTGGCTTTCCCTCCACTTCACTTCACTATGGTTAGGTAAATTGTGTCTTCACTCTTAAGAAATACATACTTCAGTTAAAGATAAAGGAGCATGTCCTCAGTTCAGTTCAGTTCAGGTGCTCAGTCATGTCCGACTCTGTGACCCCATGAATCGCAGCACACCAGGCCTCCCTGTCCATCACCAACTCCCGGAGTTCACCCAAACTCATGTGCATCTAGTCGGTGATGCCATCCAGCCATCTCATCCTCTGTTGTCCCCTTCTCCTCCTGCCCCCAATCCCTCCCAGCATCAGGGTCTTTTCCAATGAGTCAGCTCTTCGCCTGAGGTGGCCAAAGTATTGGCATTTCAGCCTCAGCATCAGCCCTTCCAATGAACACCCAGGACTGGTCTCCTTTAGGATGGACTGATTGGATTTCCTTGCAGTCCAAGGGACTCTCAAGAGTCTTCTCCAGCACCACAATTCAAAAGCATCAGTTCTTCGGTGCTCAGCTTTCTTCACAGTCCAACTCTCACATCCATACATGACCACTGGAAAAACCATAGCCTTGATTATATGGACCTTTGTTGGCAAAGTAATATCTCTGCTTTTGAATATGCTATCTAGGTTGGTCATAACTTTGCTTCCAAGAAGTAAGCGTGTTTTAATTTCATGGCTGCAATCACCATGTGCAGTGATTTTGGAGCCCAGAAAATTAAAGTCTGACACTGTTTCCACTGTTTCCCCATCTATTTGCCATGAAGTGATGGGACCAGATGCCGTGATCTTCGTTTTCTGAATGTTGAGCTTTAAGCCAACTTTTTCACTCTCCTCTTTCACTTTCATCAAGAGGCTTTTGAGTTCCTCTTCAATTTCTGCCATAAGGGTGGTGTCATCTGCATATCTGAGGTTATTGATATTTCTCCCAGCAATCTTGATTCCAGCTTGTGTTTCTTCCAGCCCAGCGTTTCTCATGATGTACTCTGCATATAAGTTAAATAAGCAGAGTGACAATATACAGCCTGGACTTACTCCTTTTCCTATTTGGAACCAGTCTGTTGTTCCATGTCCAGTTCTAATTGTTGCTTCCAGACCTGCATATAGGTTTCTCAAGAGGCATGTCCTCAACCTACTCTCAAATGGTTCAAAAGTAGGCATGTACTGGGACTTCCCTTGTGGTCCAGTGGCTGAGACTCCATGCTCCCAATGCAGGGGGCCCAGATTCAACCCCTGTTGAGGGAACTTGGTCCTGCAAGACAGAACTGAAGATCCCACATGCTGCAACTAAGACCTGGTGCAGCCAAAGAAATTAAAAAAAATTAAATATGGATGTACTGTTATACTATATCTACATATCTTACATGCTATGTATATTTTGTATATAAAACACTTTGGTGTACACATATGAATACAGTAATTTCCTCAGTATGAGGACATTCTTTAATGTGTCTGTGAGTATATAAAGAAAGAGAAAGAAAATGATAAACCAAATATGATCAAATGTGAAAAATTGTGATTTGGGGGTATAGGGAATAGGGAAGTTTTTTATATTTTTCTTGCAATTTTCCTGTAAATTTCAAGTTATTTCAAGGTAAAACATTTTTAAATATCAGAATGAATTATACATTTAAGCATGGTTTTATAAAAAATAAAAGTCACTGTATGTGACCCTAGAAGTTCCTAAGTTAAAACTAGCATAGGGACTTCCCCGGTGGTCCAGTGGCTAAGAGTCCATGCTCCCAATGCAGAGGGCCTGGGTTTGATTCTTGGTCAGGGAACTAGATCCCGCATGCTGCAAGTATGAGTTTGTCTACTATAACTAAAGATCCCGTATGCTGCAACTAAGACCTGGAACAGTGAAATAAATAAATATTTTAAAAAAACCCAAAAAACAACTAGCATTGATTTTGGAGATTTAATATGGAAGTACCTGGCTTCCCTGGACAGGCTCTGGGTCTGCAGAGCCTGACTTCTGTCACCAATGGGATGACAATAAATCTAAGAAGAAATGAGGAAGCCACAGGACAGAATGATCTCAGTCCCCCCCCCCCACCCCACTTCTCTGTATGTAGAAGAACCCTTCTGTGGATCCTTAGTGACCCCCTGACACGCTATCTGTCATCTTGTGCTCTGACCTTGCTAGGGCGTCCCCAAGGGAGCTGCCAGAGTGTGTGACCCAGGCCAGGCTAAGGGAACAGCACTGACTGAGAACTTGTCAACTCCATGTCCCAAGCTGCTTGGTTCTACAGCCCACACCCACCCATGGGACACACCAACGTGGAGAGTGTGCCCTTCCCCATAATCACAGTGGTTCTGATCGCTAGCTTAGGGCTGACTGAGGTTTATTACCCATGGTCTCAGGATTATTACTTGAGTTTTTTGAGGAATGTTTTGGTCCCGATTTCCTTCCTGGTTGTCAATTTCCCACTCCTCTCTCTAAGCCAAGTGGAATCAGTGTAGTCTTTTCTTTCTGTATCCATAGATCTTTCTATTAATTCTCTCCCACTAGTCCCATCACAACTTTTATTTCTGGCTACAGAACCTAGGACCCCAACCCTCAACTGCCTGAAGAGTACATGGCCCTATGCAAGCAAGTCATCCTGTCTCCTGCCTGGAGTCTGGATGTTGAGCGGGACTGCATACCAGTGAAGCAAGTTGTCCAGTGGTGATGTCCCTACAGTGGGGGCTGGGTGTCTTTCCCCAAATCCCTGGTTGCCCCATTCCTACTATTGGATCCTGTGAGTGACCTGGCAGTCATTTAGTTTTATAGATTTAGGCTCTAAACAACCATAAAGACTTTTTAATTAAAAAAAAAAAAGGGGGGGCTTTTGGCAGGAGTGTGCTATAGGCCTGTGGGACCTTGGAGGAAATGTGAGACATCAGAATTGACAGCTACCTGAGGCGGGGCTGTGCCCCAGCTCCTGTTCTGTGAAGCTGACCCTTACTTATGGCAGGGCACAGTGGAGAGCCGGCCTGTTCAGCCTTTGCCTGCAGCTCCCTGAGGCTCTGGGTTTCCAGATGGAACTCGAGACCTGTGAAAGGAGAAGGGAACTGCCAAGATCACAGGATTCCAGGATTGCTTTGGACTCAGGCACTGATTTAAAATGAGAAAAGCACACTGTGAATCTCAGTTCCCCTGTGAGGCAGGAGATAAACCCGGGGGTCTTTCTTTGGATCCTGGAAGCATCCTTGATGCTTTGGCTTTGATATCTCTGAAAAACCAAACCTCAGGGTTGGGTTTTATAGGTTTCTGAACTGAAGTGCCAGTTGAATCTGCTATCTCACTAGGTTTCTTCCTTGAAAGTTACAGCATTAATTTGGAAAGGATGGGTTCCCCAAATTAGTACTGGTGTCATCAGGGCTGAGTTGGAAGACTCAGAGGACCCCAAGTCCTCTCAGGTACCACCTTACCCTCTGCTTCTCTAGCTCACAGAAGCTGCCTCTTCTACAGAAAAACAGTTTCCCCCAGCTCTTAGCTTCCCAGGATTCATACTTCACCTGCCTGGGGTGTGAGTATGTTGTGTTTTGTGTGTGTGATGAGGGTGTGGTATATGGTGTGTGGGTATGTGTGTCACAGAAACAGAGTAAGAAAGAGGAGGCATTGCAAGAGTTTACTAATAAATACTTGAGGAAAGAAATTTCAAGAGTGGGAGACTAGGAAGGGCAAAACTTGATTTTGGATAGTACTGATATTGCTTATATTGATGTCCTTACTAGGAGTTCTGCATTCAACTGGTGGCTTGCAGCTGGTTACAATTGCAATAATTTCCTGTGTTGGCTAACATAAGCCTAGACCAAATGCTGGCTCAAACAAAGGGACATTACAGGGCCAGGAATCCTGTCATAAAATATAGAGGAAGGAATGTAAATGGTCAGAATAAAAGCACACAGACACGGACCTGTTGTGGGCACAGAGTTCCCTCTGATTATGAATCCCAGGGCTCCAAGCTACCATCCTTACTTGAGCACAGCTGATTCACCTGGCCATATGGTAGTGGTGCCCAGGAACATTTGTTGGTTTGCAAAGTGGCCCCCATACACAGAGGGCAGGGAAAGACTGAAGGAAGAGGCAGACCATTCCAGATTGGTAGGTAACAGCCTTAATAATCAATGAAACTTAAATAGGATGCTGTCATGTGGCAACAGAGCAGTAGGCCTTCAACCTGCCTACAAGAATCTTAAGAGTTTGTAGAGAAGCCTTATCTGGGTTCAGTCTCATATTTAGTCCAGATGGTCTTGACAACACATTGCTCTCTCAAGGCTAAATCTCTGAAACAGCTCCAACTGTGGGAATGGTGGGTGGAGTGTACATATGTTCCAAAAACAGGGAAGGGGTAAGGAAGCTCTGATTGCCAGGGTCCTGCTCTCACATCAATCAGAAGCCATGACCTCTCAATGACCTCCTCCCACAACACTGCAGCATCACATGGAGGTGGTCAATATTAAGCTGGGCCTGCTGAGTCTCTGAAAACAGGAGGGAGCTTCTGGAAGACATGGGATCATCCTGTTCCCCCTCTTCGACCTCTTAGATTGCCTAAATTTCCACTCTTTCTCTCTTAGTCTGAACATATGAAGCATATGGTCCTATGACAGACTGACTGAGAATCATAAATGAAAAATTAAACAATAAGGTATAAGGATATGGCTGAACTTAAGAGAAATGCACAACTGAAGCACTGCATCCCTTTTAGGTGGCTCTGATGGATAACAGAGAAGGACAAATGTTTTCCAAGTAGGCGTTGTTTGAGTAGAACATCTCAATATCCACTGAGCCTGCAGAACAAGATGGTCTGAGATTTAGACCTGGACCTATTCTCGGAAAAAACAAAAATGAGTTAAGAGACCAAACAGAGGTTAAAGACTTTCTTCAGCACCAGTGAGAACTCACCACCCCTGACTGAAGATGGATCAGCATTCTTATAGGACAGGAGCAAGTTGAGTATACATCCTTACAGTTTTAACACAGGCAGCATTTTCTATTTTAACAAAACTTGGATGTGGGGTTCCTCTTTTCATGTTCTCTGTTTGGAGTAGTTGGTACAATACCGATGACCACTTACCAGCTACTGCTTTTGCTAGCCTTGTGGTCCCTTGGGCAGTCCAAGTTCATGGGACAGGGAAGGCAGATAGTCAAAAAGGAAAAAAGTGGCCAATGAGAGAGAAGACAAGAGAGGAGTGAGGTTCCTCCCTCATGCTTGTTTCCATCCTTTACATGGATCCTATCATTGGTCAGGATCTTGGAAGGACTGAAAGGCAAGTCTGCAGGCAAGAATATGTGGGACAGGGACATGAGAATGAGTTGCTTGGAAGAGGCCCAGAATCCAAGAATACAGTGCTCAATTTGAATGCCAACCAGAGGGCTCTTTCTATAGGACAGATCTTAACAGCTAGGTGGACTGAATGACTAATTATTAACAAATTCTTCTGCTACTTTGGGGGCTTCCCTGGTTGTTCAGTGGTTAAGAATCCACCTGTCAAGGTAGGAGATGAAGGTCCGATCCCTAGGTCAAGAAGATCCCCTGGAGAAGGAAATGGCAACTCATTCTAGTATTCTTGCCTAGGGAATCCTATGAACAGAGGAGCCTGGCAGTCTACAGTCCATAGGGTCACAAATGAGTCACACATGACTTAGTGACTTACCAACCAACAAATCAGTCAACTGCTACCTTGGACTCAAAAACAGGGACTTCTATTTATACAATTCACTTAGCCACAACCAAGTGTCCAGTTTGCTAGCAACATAACCCAATGTGTAACCCCAACCCGGTACCATATCTTACCCTGGATGCAGTTAATGGATTTCATTTTGGGTTGCATTCCATTGGGGAGCAGGTGAGTGTGTAGGTGGTATTTGCAAAATGTTAGTCAGAGGCCTCTTGGTAAGGCAGAGATCTGTATGGAAGGATGGGTCTACATGAGTACTGGCAAGACAAGGTACTTCCCACTTCAGTTCTTACTCCAGGAGAGGCAAGCCTTGGTCTGCAGACTATGGGACTTTGTTTCCCTGACCATAGTAGTTGGTAATGCAATTTAGAACAACAACATTTTTTCTTTTGGGAAAGTGAATCTTGAGATGGAAGGTAGTTGGAATGGTAGCAACCTTAGGTGATGGCATAGCAGTTCTAGTTACTGAGATCTTTGGGGTTGCTTTGGTTTCTGTCTCCCACGAGGGCTGATTGTCTAGCTGCATTGCATGTGTGTTCAGTCATGTCCAACTCTTTGGTGCTACCTTGAACTGTAACCCGCCAGTCTCCTCTCTCCATGGGATTTCTCTGGCAAGTATACTGGAGTGGGTTGCCATTTCCTATTCCAGGGGATCTTCCCAACCCAGGGATCAAACACACATTTCCTTTGTCCCCTCCATTGCAGGCAGAGTCTTTACCACTGAACCAGGGAAGACTCTGATTGTCTAGACTGACCAACAATTATATGAGTCACCAACACCATACCAGCAAATGCCATTTATGCTGAAGTTAGGTCAAATTTGGTACCTGTACTAATGTAATTGCTATTTTGTTTTCATCATATTAAAGCTAATCATTTGTGTGTTAGTCTTAACATGCAGATTGTGTTTAGGATGAGGGGAAGAACAAGGCCTTACTCATTTTTGTCTCTTGCTGAAATTTGGCCTCTGTGTACTCATGCTAGGTTAAATCTTGGAGACAGAGTTTCGGGTGAAGTAGACAGACTTTATTTTGGGGGGCTCCAAAATCACTGCCAGTCACTCCAAAATCACAGTCAATGGGTCACAAAGAGTTGGACATGACTGAGCGACTGAACTGAACTGAACTGAAGGTGACTACAGCCATGAAATTAAAAGACACTTGCTCCCTGGAAGGAAAGCTATGACCAACCTAGACAGCATATTAAAGAGCAGAGACATTACTTTGCCAACCAAGGTCTGTCTAGTCAAAGCTATGGTTTTTCCAGTAATCATGTATGGATGTGAGAGTTGGACTATAAAGAAAGGTAAGGCCGAAGAACTGATGCTTTTGAACTGTGGTGTTGGAGAAGACTCTTGAGAGTCCCTTGGACTGCAAGGAGATCCAACCAGTCCATCCTAAGGGAAACCAGTCCTGAAGATTCATTGGAAGGACTGATGCTGAAGCTGAAGCTCCAATACTTTGGCCACCTGATATGAAGAACTGACTCATTGGAAAAGACCCTGATGCTGGGAAAGATTGAAGGCAGGAGAAGGGGATGACAGAGGATGATATGGTTGGATGGCATCACCGACGTGATGGACATGAGTTTGAGTAAGATCCAGGAGTTGGTGATGGACAGGGAAGACTGGTGTGCTACAGTCAATGGGGTCACAAAGAGTCGGACATGACTGAGCGACTGAACTGAACTGAACTGAACTGAGAAAGAAATAGCTTTGCCAGACAAAGGAGGCCACAATGGCCTCATGCCCTTAAGACTGTGGATCCGGCCCCAGAGTGTGGATAGTGAGGAGTCTCACAGTGTTCAAGGAGCAGGGCATGATCAACTCATGGACATTCTTCTGACTGGCTGGTGGTGAGGTAATTGGACATGAGTTTGAGTAAACTCTGTGAGTTGGTGATGGAGAGGGAGGCCTGGCGTGCTGCAGTCCATGGGGTTGCAAAGAGTCGGACATGACTGAGCAACTGAACTGAACTAAACTGAGGTAATTGGGAGTCAACATCATCAACCTTCTAGTTCTAACTGGTCTGGAGTCTTCGTGCTTGTGGGCAGCACACAGTTAACTCCTCCCACCTGATGGGAGTTTCTATATCTGCAAAACTGTTCGAAGAATATGCCTCAGAATATTATTCATAGTCCTCAGGCAGAACTAAACGTCCTTGACTTTGTTTAATGACTAGAGTATTATTATTTTGTCATGCTTGGCAGTTTTCTTCTTTCTGCCTTTTCTCACTTCTGTGATTAAATTCATTCTTTGACTTAAAGTTTTTCTACAGATAAAACGCAGGCAGAGAACACATGTGAGGTTCTATTCTGTGAAGACTTCATAGGCTCAGTTATATCTCCAGGGCCAACACAATGCTTGGTTTGTAGTAGGTACTGAATATCTCCTGTTTTTCTTTGCCTGATCACTGACAAATTTATTTTTATTATTTAAGCAGTTTCCTTGGTCCCCATCTATACGTTTCCTTCTAACACTATTTGTGATCAGAAATGGCTACACAAATTTAAGTGAGAATAGTCAGTGTGCCCTGAGGAAGGCTGTGAGGGACTCTGATAAGTATATGAATTTCTTGCTATTTATTTTCACTGTCCAGATGATGCCTTTTACTCTGAGTTTCTTCCAGCTTGCTGCTTAGTTGGGATTTGCCAGTCTAGAACCTTCTGGGAGGGTGGAGAGTGGCTGGGGCTGCTCTCAAACTGGAGACAGCTGGTTTGGGCTTTATAATGAGTAGCCAGGTGGGAGAGGGGCCCTGTGGGGAGGATGGTCATCTCTTTGGAGCCAACTTTGAAGATCAATGCCCTTTCCCAGGTAGTATCAATGGGAACTCAATCATCTAAGTGTCATGGAGGCAGGTGGGCAGCCCTTGATGTCAGCTGAGGGCCTTCTTCTATCCCAGACAGTGTTCATTGTTTTACTGTTTAATTCATTAATTTTGGGGGCCATGCCTTGAAGCATGTGGGATCTCAGTTCCCTGACCATGGATGGAACCCGTGGCCCCTCCAGGGATGGAAGCACAGAGTCTTAACCACTGGACCACCAGAGAAATCTCTGTTCACTGTTTTATTGTTACAGTTCTTGGTGCTTTTATGATAGCAGCTGTAGCATTTAGTACATGTGTGCTAAGTCACTTCAGTCATGTCCAGCTCTTTGAGACCCTATGGACCATGGCCCACCAGGTTCCTCTGTTCACAGGGATTCTCCAGGCAAGAATACTGGAGTGGGTTGCCATGCCCTCCTCCAGGGGAGCTTCCTGACCCAGAGATTGAATCTGTGTCTCCTGCGGCTCCTGCATTGCAAACATCCATCTTTACTGCTGAGCCACCAGGGAAGCATTTAGAGATAGTCCAAAATAAGCTAGTCCAAAATTTGATTCTGGTAACCAGAAAAATAAGTAGGAACATTTATAAAGACAACAACCGAATTCCTATTTGTAATCACTATATAGTAGTTTAAATTGCATACATTTTAAAACCTATTTGCACTTGAAAGTGAAAGTCGCTCAGTCATGTCCAACTCTGAGACCCCTTGGACTATACAGTCCATGGAATTCTCCAGGCCAGAATACTGGAGTGGGTAGCCTTTCCTTTCACCAGTGTATCTTCCCGACTCAGGAATCGAACCAGGGTCTCCTGCATTGCAGGCGGATTTTTTACCAGCTGAGCTATCAGAGAAGCCCTATTTGCACTTAGGCAGTGCTTTTATCTAAATCCATCTTTTTGTGTTTTAAAGTCTGCTGCTGTATAATATGTCAATATGTCTGGCATCATTATGTGCCATAGTTACATATAATAAATTAGTTATTGCTAAACTTAGGTATGCTTTAATATTTACTTTTTCTCAGCGTCCAGTGAAGCTTTACTTCCAAAAACACCTACCAGGGTACTGCCAAACTGAAGAATGTCAGCAAGAGTGTGAGAGCGGCACCATCCCAGGCAGCTTTGAGTCTGGCTTGTGGGTCTGGGGTTTGTGCAAGAGACAGAGACAGCCCCTCCTGCCAAATGGCTCATGGTCTGTCTGCCAGAGAAACCAGGCTCAAGGACAGGCCAACATTAAGTTGACCTCTTCAAGTCTGGAAGCCCAAGTCCTGTAGAGAAGACTGACATGTGTGCTATTTTATACGTGACACTGATTCAGGAAACAGGCTCTTCTTTTCAGGAGATGAGGCCAGGGAAGCACTTTTGTGTGCACTTCACTTCAGATCCTCAGGACCCATGGGTATTTCCACAGAGAAGGAGGTTGGAAGGGAGCTGTCCATGGGCAGGGCTGGGATGGCAGATGTCTTTGGTGGGGTGTGGGGGGGATTTATGAAAGTTAGCTAAGCTCTGAAGATCAAGGATCACTGAGCCTCAACCCTAGTGTGCACCAGAACCATCATGTTACAAATGTAGGTTCCTGGGGACCCTCCCAGGGGTTCGGATTCAGTGGAGCCCAGGAACCTGTGTTCTTAAAAAGCTCCTCTGTGATTTCAGGGTGTGGGTGCTCACTGGATTGTACATAAGAAACACCATGGGTGTAAACTAAGGCGGTGACTTCACAGATTTGTCTAGTAAGTCACTTAAGACTGTCTATTAGGCAGTCTCTTGTTGGCCTTGGAATATGACCGGCAGTAGGGGAGGGACATGGGAGAGGCAGTTCCTTCCACAAGATCAAAGGTCAATGTAGACTGGAGCAGATCACAAGCTGCCTCTGTGCTCCCTCCCCACCTGTTGGCTCTTCCTGCTTTCAGAGGGCAGGTGGACAGCCTGACAAGGGTGAGGGTGAGGACTGGAGAGAACAGGGAGGCTGATGTTTATCCACATCACTACCCGATCTCCTCAGTGGCCATCGGCCTCTGATCTCTCTTCGCTCACCAGTAGATGTCTCCTCATCTACTGGTTGATACAAATAACAGTCCGATGTATTTTTTTCTGGCTTCTAACACATTTTCAGCAACACGGTAAAGATCACAGCTCTTCTGCACACTTTGAGCAGTCTCAGATTGCACGTGGTTGCATTTTAATTCACTAGAGATTTAAAATTTACCGTTTGAAAAGTTTGGTGCCTTTGGTGCATCATTCCAATAAACATAAGCAGAAGGCCAACAAATCCTTTCCCAACTTAGATAACTTTGATAGCTTAGCCAGAGTCCTCAGTGTAATCACTTCTGCCTCTGAAGACCATCACTTCTTCCTTTCAGTTTCAAGGAGAAATGGAAATGCCAAAGCATATTTTTTTGGAAAATTAAATGGGAAAGAATGCAACATTTTGAGTTCTTATCAGGAAGATAGAATGTAAAAGAAACATAAGAATAAACTTATTTTAAGAATATAAATGACTTCAAGTGGGAAATTTCAAATCCTACCAGCCATGAGTCATGTGTGCAGTGTTTGTAACACGTTATTTCTGCAGTGACATTTAAAATTAAAAACACTACCTGAGAAATGCAATATGATCGTTTTTTAAAAAACAATATGGTGCACTTATATTTTAAGTGCTAAGGCAAATACAAAAGAATATACTGCTGCTGCTGCTGCTGCTGCTAAGTCACTTCAGTTGTGTCCGACTCTGTGCGACCCCATAGATGGCAGTCCACCAGGCTCCCCCGTCCCTAGGATTCTCCAGGCAAGAACCCTGGAGTGGGTTGCCATTTCCTTCTCCAATGCATGAAAGTGAAAAGTGAAAGTGAAGTCCCTCAGTTGTGTCTGACCCTCAGCGACCCCATGAACCGCAGCTTTCCAGGCTCCTCCATCCATGGGATTTTCCAGGCAAGAGTACTGGAGTGGGGTGCCATTGCCTTCTCCAAAAGAATATACTAAGATAGGTTAATTCTGTTAATTCGAATAACTTTTCTTTTCACAGAGTATTAAAGGATAATCTGCAAGTTAAATTCTGTTTTCAGAGGAAGCTTTTATATATAAAAAAATATGTGTCTTTTAAGTTACTTTTCACAATCACTCCAGAAGGTAATTCTAGATAAATATATAACCCAGTTAGAGGATGACTGGGGCTGAGACATTGCCCAGGATAAGGGCTTTCCAAGTGAAAACAGGGACAGCTACAAGCAAACTGGGAAAGCTGGTTACCCTACACCCCCCCAGGTGGGAGGCTGGGTGGGTGCAGGGTTTCCAGTTCCTTTGTCTGTGAACATCTGTTGCCTTCTCAATGCCAGGGCCTTTCATATGGGAAACATTGCTAGTAAGACAGACAAAGGCATTATTCACACGGAGTTCCAGCTTCCATTCTGCTGGGTGGTCAGACAGTTAAACGCAGAAACAATCAGGGTGATTCCAGGTAGAGACAGATAGAGGAAAACTAACCTGGTGATGTGACTGAGGGTCAGATGGTGGGTGGGCACTGCTTTAGAGCAGATCCCCAGAAAAAAGCAGGTCCTCAACCCCACTAAGAAGTGGCCTTGGAATAGACACCTGCCTAATGAATAGGAGAGTGCAGGGGAGGGGAGGGGTGGGCAGGGAGGGTAGGAATTGAGCACCAGCAGGATTTATGGGACCCAGAGTTATAGGGTTTGGTGAGAAATTAGGGCTTTATTTTAGATACAGCAGGAAACCACTGGAGAATTGGAGAAGACTCTTGAGAGTCCCTTGGACTGCAAAGAGATCAAACCAGTCAATCTTAAAGGAAATCAACCTTGAATATTCATTGGAAGGACTGATGCTCCGATACTTTGGCCACCTGATGTGAAGAATTGACTCATTAGAAAAGACCCTGGTGCTGTGAAAGATTGAAGGCAGGAGGAGAAAGGGATGACAGAGGATGAGATGGTTGGATGGCATCACTGACTTGGTGGACATGAGTTTAAGCAAGCTTCGGGAGTTGGTGATGGACAGGGAAGCCTGGCGTGCTGCAGTCAATGAGGTCACAAAGAGTCGGACATGACTGAAGACTGAACTGAACTGATTGATTGGGGGGTGGCCTGGTGGGGTTTGCTTTCCTCATATGGATTCACTGGACAGCTAAGGTCAGAGACAATTTCAGGGCATACTGCCTTGCTGCAACATGCCCACAGTAAACAATAGGGAACATATTCTTAAAAAGAAGTAATGTAGTCCTTCTATACTATCACAAAGGAAAGCTTACTCTTCCTAAGAAGGTATTTCTAGCTCTTGAGAAAGGAATATTTAAGTGACGTCCTTGGGTGGTTTGAGGAAAGTCTGCTCAAAGACAGATGACATTGAACTAAACGATCAGCACTCTCCTTCTGAAGCCTTATGTAAAATGTGTTCAGGATGAAATCGACCATGCTGCCATCTCCCCTCATCCTCTGCAATTCTGGCAACAACCACAAGAAGGCTTGCTGTTCCTCGTGTTTATAAACCTTGGCTTCAGAGATATACCTTCTTCCCTCTTTCTCCCTCCCTCCCAAGCTCTCATCTTTCCTCCTTCCCTTCCTTCCTTCTTTCTTTCTATCCCTCCCTTCTTCCTCCCCTCTTTCCTTTCTTTTTTCTGTAGGTTTGTAGGCAGTGGTACTCTAAGTATTAATAACTGTTAACAACTGACTCCAGGGTCTAGCATTTGCCCCTATTTTTTCAGTGTAAATCTTCCCCCAGTGCCAGGTTTCAAGCTCCAACTGTTTAGCAACAGGCTCACCAGATTCCTAAAAGCTAACATTGGGTCACTTGCAGCACGTGATTGGTTGCAGGGCACAGGCAGTGGGCTGGGGCTCAGGGCGAAGACTGGCCAGTATCAGGACAAGGGAGCTAGAAAGGTGTTATCTTTAAATGTGTATTTTTCTCATCAGTAACTTTTGAAGTAGCAAATAAAATAGGAAAAACAAAAAAGCTAACAGATAGCATGGAAGGTAGAAAAAAGGAGAATATCTTTATTGAATCAAGTATTAAAGATACTGGGAATTCCCTGCCAGTCCAATGGTTAGGACTCTGCACATTCACTGCCTGGGTTCAATCCCTGTTTGGGGACCTAAGATCCCACAAGATGTGTAGTGTGGCAAACAGACAAAACAACCCCCCCCAAAAGATACTTACTAAGAAATATGACAGGACTTCCCTGGTGGTCCAGTGGTTAAGACTTAGCCTTCCACTACAGGGGGTGCAGGTTCGATCCCTGGTCGGGGAACTACGATCCCACATGCCTTGTGACCAAAAGATGAAAACATAAAACAGAACCAATATTGTAACACATTCAATAAAGACTTAAAAAAAAAAAAAAAAGAAATATGACATGTCCTGCTGAAGCTGCATAACTCAGATGGGGCTTGAATCCACAGGCCGGGAGTTGAACACAGCCAGAACTCAGTCTTTTAATTGAGATTGCACACCTCATCTCAGGACTTAATAAAGCTCAGGTTCTTGATGTCTCATGGCAGAAAGATTTCAGTGAGAGACGAAGTGATAGGTAAGAAGTGGATTTATTTAGAGAGAAACACACTCCACAGGCAGAGTGTGGGCCATCTCAGAAGGTAAGAGGCTCCAAAATATGGCATGGTTAGTTTTTATAGGCTGGATAATTTCATGGGCTGAGAGGGAGGATTATTCCAATTATTTTGGGGAAAGGGAAGAGATTTCCCAGGAATAGCGCAACTGCCTACTTTTTGGCCTTTTATGGTCAACCTTGGAACTTCATGGCCCTGGTGGGTGTGTCATTTAACATATACTTATGTATTATCACAATAATCCAAGTCTATGTCCTGACCAGTAACGCTGAAGAAGCTGAAATTGAATGGTTCTATGAAGACCTACAAGACCTTCTAGAACTAACACCCAAAAAAGATGTCCTTCTCATTATAGGGGACTGGAATGCAAAAGTAGGAAGTCAAGAAACACCTTGAGGAACAGGCAAATTTGGCTTTAGAGTACGGAATGAAGCAGGGCAAAGGCTAATAGACTTTTGCCAAGAGAACGCACTGGTCATAGCAAACACCCTCTTCCAACAACACAAGAGAAGACTACACATGGACATCACCAGATGGACAATACTGAAATCAGACTGATTATATTCTTTGCAGCCAAAGATGGAGAAGCTTTATACAGTCAGCAAACACAAGCTGGCTGTGGCTCAGATCGTGAACACTTTATTGCCAAATTCAGACTTAAATTGAAGGAAGTAGGGAAAACCAGTAGACCATTCAGGTATGACCTAAATCAAATCCCTTATGATTATACAGTGGAAGTGAGAAATAGATTCAAGGGATTAGATCTGATAGACAGAGTGCCTGATGAACTATGGACAGAGGTTTGTGACATTGTACAGGAGGCAGCGATCACAACCATCCCCAAGAAAAAGAAATGCAAAAAGGCAAAATGGTTGTCTGAGGAGGCCTTACAAATAGTTGAGAAAAGAAGAGACACTAAAGGCAAAGGAGAAAAGGAAAGATATACCCATGTGAATGCAGAGTTCCAAAGAATAGCAAGGAGAGATAAGAAAGCCTTTCTCAGTGATCAGTGCAAAGAAATAGAGGAAAACAATAGAATGGGCAGGTCTAGAGATCTCTTCAAGAAAATTAGAGATACCAAGGGAACGTTTCATGGAAAGACAGGCACAATAAAGGACAGAAATGGTATGGACCTAACAGAAGCAGAAGATATTAAGAAGGGTGGCAAGAATACACAGAAGGACTGTACAAAAAAGATCTTCACGACTCAGATAATCATGATGGTCTGAGCACCAGCTACAGCCAGACATCCTGGAATGCGAAGTCAAGTGGGCCTTAGGAAGCATGACTATGAACAAAGCTAGCGAAGGTGATGGAATTCCAGTTGAGCTATTTCAAATCCTAAAAGACAATGCTGTGAAAGTGCTGCGCTCAATATGCCAGCAAATTTGGAAAACTCAGCAGTGGCCACAGGACTGGAAAAGGTCAGTTTTCATTCCAATCCCAAAGAAAGGTAATGCCAAAGAATGCTCAAACTGCCGCACAATTGCACTCATCTCATAAGCTAGTAAAGTAATGCTCAAAATTCTCCAAGCCAGGCTTCAACAGTATGTGAACCACGAACTTCCGGATGTTCAAGCTGGATTTAGAAAAGGCAGATGAACCAGAGATCAAATTGCCAATATTCGTTGGATCATTAAAAAAGCAAGAGAGTTCCAGAAAAGCATCTACTTCTGCTTTATTGACTATGTCAAAGCCTTTGACTGTGTGGACCACAACAAACTCTGGAAAATTCTGAAAGAGATGGGAAAACCAGACCACCTGACCTGCCGCCTGAGAAACCTATATGCAGGTCAGGAAGCAACAGTTAGAACTGGACATGGAACAACAGACTGGTTCCAAATCAGGAAAGGAGTACGTTAAGGCTATATATTGTCACCCTGCTTATTTAACTTATATGCAGAGTACATCATGAGAAATGCTGGGCTGGATGAAGCACAAGCTGGAATCAAGATTGCTGAGAGAAATATCACTAAACTCAGATATGTAGATGACACCACCCTTATGGCAGAAAGTGAAGAAGAACTAAAGAAACTCTTGATGAAAGTGAAAGAGGAGAGTGAAAAAGTTGGCCTAAAACTCAGTATTTAGAAAACTAATATCAAGGCATCCGGTCCCATCACTTCATGGCAGATAGGTGGGGAAACAGTGGAAACAGTGACAGACTTTATTTTCTTGGGCTCCAAAATCACTGCAAAATGTGACTGCAGCCATGAAATTAAAAGACGCTTACTCCTTCGAAGGAAAGTTATGACCAACCTAGACAGCATATTAAAAAGCAGAGACATTACTTTGCCAACAAAGGTCCATCTAGTCAAAGCTATGGTTTTTCCAATAGTCATGTATGGATGTGAGAGTTGGGCTATAAGGAAAGCTGAGTGCCAAAGAATTGATGCTTTTGAACTGTGGTGTTGGAGAAGACTCTTGAGAGTCCCTTGGACTGCAAGGAGATCCAACCAGTCCATCCTAAAGGAGATCAGTCCTGAATATTCATTGCAAGGACTGATGCTGAAATTCCAATACTTTGGCTACCTGATGCGAAGAGCTGACTCATTTGAAAAGACCCTGATGCTGGAAAAGATTGAAGGCAGAAGGAGAAGGGGACGACAGAGGATGAGCTGGTTGGATTGCATCACCGACTCAATGCACATGAGTTTGAGTAAACTCCGGGAGTTGGTGATGGACAGGGAAGCCTGGCGTGCTGCAGTCGATGGGGTCGCAAAGATTCGGACACGACTCAGTGACTGAACTGAACTGAACTGAATATTATAATGAGCATATAATGAGGCTCAAGGTTTACTAGAAGTAGAATTGTTCACCGTTTTGGACCTAACCAGTTTATGTTGTATCCTCAAATGCAACTTCATTCTTTTAAAGGGTGTTTTCTGACCACTTCCCTCCTATTTCACTTCCTGGGAGTAAGCACTACTGTAAACCAGTACGGTGGGCACTTAATATGGACCTCTAATGAAATTCAGTAGTGTTTTAACTTGTCCTAATTAGGCTTATTTCAGACTTTGTTTTGGTGGTTCAATAGGTAACTGAAGCCACAGAAGAAATTTAAAAATGAAATATCTTTCATTTTGATGTATTACATATATTTGTTATTGCCAAATAAATACAATACCTTCAGTATGCTGGGTGAAAAGGAAAATCTTTTAGTTCTTTGATTTCCCAATGATTTTGACCCTGTAAATTGGGTGCATTTGAAACTTAAACTGAAAATGAAGGGAAGAATATTGGAGCAAAACAAAAAAATTTATTTTCATAGTTCAGAAAAACAGCATACTGCTTTTGAAAGTGGAAGTCAGCATTTGGTGGGACCTCACAGTGTGACCTCATAAAACAGTCAAATAAATACAGAGGGTAGGGCAGGGTGACTTCAGTGGTTCAGGGCACAGGGTCCCAGGGTGAGGCCCTGAGCAGTAGCAGCTGCTGCAGTACCTAGGACCCTGTTAGAAATGCAGATTCTCAGGCCGACCCAGACTTGCTGGCTCTGAAGCCCTGGAGTGGGCCTATTAACAAGTGTTCTAACAAGACCCAGTGGTGAAACTGAGAAGCACAGGGTCTCATGGAATTTTTTTCTTCTCAGCAGCAACTTGTATTCTCTCCTCTAGACTAGCCTGATACCGTATGTTTTGAGGTGGGGGAGAGGTTTTCTTCCTCTACCTATTCTTTTTTTTATATATAAAATATCATTGTGGGGACTTTCCTGGTGGTCCAGTGGTTAAGAATCTACCTTGCAATACAGCAGATATGGGTTCGATTCCTGGTCGGGGAACTAAAATCCTACTTGCCTCAGAGCAACTAAGTCCGTGCGCCACAAGTAGAGTCTGAGCACCTCCGTGAGAGATCCTGCATGATGCAGCAAAATCCCGAGTGCTGCAACTAAGATCTGAGACAGCCAAGTAAATAAATATTAAAAGATTTCACTGTGAAGTAAATCTTAATGCAAAAGACAATTTTTACTGCAAGTGTAAAATTAAAAGAATGATAAAATCAACACTCATGCTCCTAACATCAGTTGAGTAACTAGAATATTACTAGTACTCAGAGTTTCCTGAGGCATCTTGAAGCAACTGCTTTTTGAGATGGAGGGCATTGGGCAATAAGGCACTTCAAAAAAAAGGCTCTTCTTTTTGTATTGCTTCGTATTCTGTAATATAAGTTAGACTTGAACCATTTCAAGGATGAAGCATTAATTTAATGTATAACTTCTATTTTGTGTTCTCATTTATAGTGTCCTCATGCTCAATGATGTTCTATATGAGTCAGTTCCTTAAAAAATTATTTTTGTAAACTTCAGAGTCTACACTATTGGTTAGTTTCAAGATAAAAAACTTTTAATTATCCAATGGCTTCCAATTTTCGTTGTAATTCATAATGTCTTCATTAAAATTCTATTATTCAGTCCTTCCTTTTCTTTTATAAAAATGTCTGGAGCTTAGGCAAAGACTGATTAAACTAGTTATACAGGCATTAAAAGTTAATACCTTGTTGCTTTATTTTTACACACATATCAGTGGTTACCATGGTTACCGAGCAGGGTCCAGGTAGTGCCAATTTGCAGATGCGTTAATATGTTTTCCTTGGCTCAGTTTCTCACTTCCTGCAACTTTATAGTAAGTAGGTTTCAGAGGAGGCTTTTTTCCCCCTCTCTCTCCTAGATTAGTTTGGGTAGTTTATTATCTCTTATTTCACACCCTTTCAACCAGCTCACCACGCACAAAAGCACTGTTACAGCTGCCGTGCGGCAGACCAAGGGGACCAAGAAAGACAACTTACAAGAGACAGCCCTGCTTTTCTCTTATTATATATTCATTTTTCATCAGTAACCAACTCAGATCAGTGATGAGTTAGGATCACATTCTCTAGATTCTTACGATCTTGGGGAGAGGGGTCTTGATTACAAATAATAACCAAATTATTTTGGTTGCAAGCAACAGCAGCCAGTCAGAGAAATGGGTCTTTCATGGAACCCATGGGTCAAGATGCCGTTGGAATGAAGGATTTGAATGCTTCAGAACTTTGCCTTCTCTTTGTCATTTCCTGCGATTCTTTGTTGTTGTGGCTAAATGTACATGCCATGAAATATGCCATTTTAACCATTTTGATTGTACTGTTTTGTGGCATTAAGTACATTCACATTGCTGTGCAACCCAACCACCATTCACCTCCAGAACTTTTTCATCATTCCAAAGAGAAACTGTATACCCACCAAGTTCCCTATTTGCCTCTTGACCAGCCGCTGGTAATCACTATTCTTTTTTCAGTCTCTATGAATTTGACTGCTCTAAGTACCCTATATAAGTGGAATCATACAATATTTACTCTTTTGTGATTGACTTATTTCACTTGGCATAATGCCCTCAAATTTCCTTCATGTTATAGCATGTGTCAAAATTTTCTTCCTCTTCCAGGCCGAATAAAATTCTATTGGATGAATCTGTTACCAAAAGGTGAGATTTTTGGGGTTTGGCTGCTTGCCACCCAAAAGCCAATAAACAGGCCAGGTTGGTGGAAGGCAAAGTTTGCTTTATTTCAGATGTCAGCATCAGCCACAGGGGAGGGGGAGGGCAGACATCTGTCCATGGGCTGACTCCCTGCATTGGCCACCAGTGGGGTGAGAGCTTTTATAAACAGGAGGGGGCTCCATGCAGAAATAGCACAGTTATCTCTAACAGTCATCTTAAAATTGGCCATTGATGGTCTGACCAGCATTATCTTGGTTGTTTTAGGTACAGTTAATCTTCAGTTTCAGGATCCGTTTTTTCCATTTCTTTGAGGCCAATTCTCAGAACTGTGGCAGCTTCTGTCATGGGTACTGTCTGGTCATCATGTACTTAACTTCTCCACCTGGTGTTTTAGTATCTATAAGATAGCTCACAGGATATGGCTCAGAATATTATCTCTGGCCCTTGAGAAAGAACTCAATGTCCTTGACTGTGCTTAAAGACTATGCTATTATTATGTAATCTTCTTTGACTGTTTTCCTTTGTTTTCACATGTTCTCATTTTTCTGATTAAACTTATTCTTTGACTAAAGTTTTTCACAGACAAAAGGCCAGCTGAGGACATGAGGGTTCAAGGACCACAGCGTCCTGCTCCACTTCAGATATACGATATTTTGTTCATCCAATTCTTCCATTGATGAACACATGGGTTGCTTCTACCTTTGGGCTATTGTGAATAATGTTGCAATGAACATGGGTATACAGATACCTGTCTGAGTCTCTGCTTTCAATTCTTTTGGGTATACACCTAGAAGTGGAATTTCTGGATTATGTTTAGTTTTATGGAGAATCACCCTACAGTTTTCCACAGAAGCTGCATCAGTCTACATTCCCACTATCAGTGCACAAGGATTATAATTTTTCCACATTCTTGCCAACACTTTGCTATTTTTGATCCATCAAGTAGCCATCCTAATGGTAGTGAAGTGGTGTCTTACTGTGGCTTTGATTTGCATTCCCATAGTGGTTACTGATATTGAGCATTTTTTCACGTGCTTATTGTATCTCTTCTTTGGAGATGTCTATTCAAGTCCTTTGCCCAGTTTTCAATTGAATTGTTAGTTTTATTCTTGTGGGGTTTCTCTATATATTCTGGATATTAATCCCTTATCAGATGTATCATTTGCAAACATTTTCTCTCATTCCATCATTGTCTTTCCACTCTGTTATTGTGTCCTTTGATGCACAAAATTTTTTAATTTTGATGAAGTCCAATTTATATAGTTTTCTTTTACTGCCTGTGCTTTTGGTGTCATATACAAGAAATACTGTCATATCCTATGTCATGAAGCTTTTAGTCTATTTTTTCTTCTAAGACTTTTATAGTTTTAACATTTACATTTAAGTGTTTGAGACATTTTGAGTTAATTTTTGTATATGATGTTGCTGCCCAGGGCAGATCACCCTAAAATATGTCTCAATGCATATTGACTATTTTGAGTTAAAGTTATTAAAGAAATGGCAGGCGTAAAAGGGACACTGACTCTCCTCGCTGTCCAGGAAAGTTGCATATTTGCGTCTAAAGGTAAAAGGACATCCTTATTATCAGAGATAGAGAATTGGCTAAGAAGAAGCCTATATAAATAAGCTTGTATAAGAAGCCTGTGTAAACAAACTTTGCTATTTCTTCAATTTACTAGCCCAAGCTGAATCTGTTTAGATTCTTCACTAATTAAGCACCCAATGCCTAAGTTTCTTTGTCCTATTAATGCCTCACAAATTTATGTTTCTTTATCTATAAAGTATAAAGTTGCTTGCTTTGGCAGTTTATCAGGTCCTATTTCTATAAAACCTCTATGTGCATGAGTTAAATTTGTTTATTTTCCTCTTGTTAATTTGTCTTGTGTCCAGCCACAAGACAAAGTAGAAGTCCATGTTGGACCACGTTGGTATTCAGTTCAGTTCAGTTCAGTCGCTCAGTCGTGTCCGACTCTTTGTGACCCCATGAATCGCAGCACGCCAGGCCTCCCTGTCCATCACCAACTCCCAGAGTTCACTCAGACTCACGTCCATCGAGTCGGTGATGCCATCCAGCCATCTCATCCTCTGTTGTCCCCTTCTCTTCCTGCCCCCAATCCCTCCCAGCATCAGAGTCTTTTCCAATGAGTCAACTCTTCGCATCAGGTGGCCAAAGTATTGGAGTTTCAGCTTCAACATCAGTCCTTCCAATGGACACCCAGGACTGCCCCATGCATCATGCACACATATGTCTGAGGCATCCTTGGAGGATCTCTGGGATGGCCCAGTAGGCAATCCCTGGCAACACTGCTCTCTCTGGAGAAGTAGTGCTCTTATGAGCATGGTGTGTTTTGGAGGGATGGGTACCTGTCAGATGGTGGAGAATCATGTATTCAACATGAGGGCTTTTCATTAAGACCTGGGTTGGAACTTTGGTTATACCACTATATGTAATCTTAGGTGAGTTATTTAATTTTTCCAAATCTTAGTTTCCTCTTCTGCGAAATGTACATTAGAATTAATCCCTTAAAGTTGCAGGGAGTGTTTCATTTTTATCTTTAAAAATACCAAGCAATTATTTTGTTTCCAAATAATCAATTGGGCAGGACTTGGCCATCTTTGCTCCAGGCAATGTCAGCTGGGGCTGAGGGACTGGGTGCATTCACTTGGTTAGCACTGGAGAAGTGAGGGGTGTGTGGCTGGCTGTTGGCTTGTAGCTCAGCTGGAGCTTTTCTGGTGCTTGGGTTCCTCTCCATGTGGGCCTGCACATTGCTGCTTGGGCTTCCCTATTTCATCTGGCTGAATTTCAATATCACAGTTTTTCTCTCTCCCTGTCTCTCCCATATCCAGGCCATCTTTTCTCTGTCACTCTCCTATGCCCCCAACCCTGACCTCACAATCAGTACAGTTGTTTCAGAGTAGCTAGTCCCTTGGCTTTTATGAATACATCTTCCTGGGGCTTCCCTAGTGGTTCAGACAGTAAAGCATCTGTCTGCAATGCAGGAGACCTGGGTTCGATCCCTGGGTTGGGAAGATCCCCTGGAGGAGGAAATGGCAGCCCACTCCAGTATTCTTGCCTGGAAAATCCCATGTTCCGCGGAGCCTGGTAGGCTACCGTCCATGGGGTCGCAAAGAGTCGGACACGACTGAGCGACTTCACTTTCACTTTCCCCCTTCTGAGGCCTAATCTGGCTTATTTTATTCTTAACTTTCTGCTCTAGTTGACATCTTTCTTGACTCGGTCAGTCCATAGTCTTGGTGGGTTTTGTTAGCTGGGGCCCACTGTCAGCTTTCACATGTTGGAAATTAGTTTGACCCCATCATTCGTGATTCTATGAAACTGATCTACTATAACCTCTGCCCTGGTGGCTCAGACGGTAAAGCGTCTGCCTACAGTGCAGGAGACCCGGGTTCGATCCCTGGGTTGGGAAGATCCCCTGGAGAAGGAAATGGCAATCCACTCCAGGACTCTTGCCTGGAAAATTCCATGGACTGAGGAGTCTGGTAGGCTACAGTCCATGGGGTTGCAAAGAGTCAGACACGACTGAGCAACTTCACTTTCTTTCACTTTTCTCCACCTATTAATACTGTTTCTCCTGGGTCTTTGTTTCAATCTCTCATCCCTTATATAGTTGTTGTTGTTTAGCCTACCAGGCTCCTCTGTCCATGGGATTCTCCAGGCAAGAATACTGCAATGGGTAGCCATTCTCTTCTCCAGGGGATCTTCCCCACCCAGGGATTGGACCTGTGTCTCCTGCATTGGCAGGCAAGTTCTTTACCACTGTGCCACCTGGGAAGTCCATTATCCTGGTGTAGAAGTTTGCAAAACAACAACAAAACAGAGCCTGGGGCACAGAGTAGCTCGCAGGGTACCTGACTTCTCAGCTTATTCACAGTGGTTGCTCCCAGGGCCATCCACTGGAACCTTCCACCCACCTTCAGAAGAACAGGGGAGGGGCTTAATCCCCTGTACCCAGTCCCTGCTCCAACCCTGCTTGGCTGAGTGACCCTCAGCAAGTTATTTAACCACCTCTGAGCTTCAGTTTCTGAATCTGTATGATGGGGGATGATAGCCATACTCATCCCTAAAGGTTTCTGTGAGTTAAATCATTCCAGTTGCTGAGACAGTTCCCAGGTAGAGACAACTCAGGACTGCCACTGTCCGTTGTTATCACTCAGGTTGGAGTGTGTTGAATTTCGGCATCTGGGTCTTGAGGCCCCGTTCTCCTCCATCTGCCACTCAACAGGCTTTCAGTCATTGGCCTCCATTACTTGGTTTAGGGGATGAGAACTCTTTTTAGTGGCTGTTGGTGGAAATAAACAGTGATAAAGGTCAATTGGCTTCTGTGGTTACGATGGTTAAAGCCCCATAGCAGACTCTGGCCCTGGGCAGTGTGTTTGTTTCCTGTGGCTGCTGTTAACAAGTATCCACAAGCTTAGAGGCTTAACAGACACAAACTTTATCTCACGGTCCCACTGGTCAGTCCTGACACGAGTCCCTCAGCTAAAATCAGGTGTTGGTAGGGCTGATTTCCTTGATGGGAGCTCTCCAGGAGAATCCGATTCCTTGCCTCTTCTGGTTTCTGCCCAGTTTCTTTGGCTCTGACCTCCTTCCTCCATCTTCAAAGTCAGCAAAGCAAACTTCCCACATCACATCTCCCTACCCATCTTCCATCCTCACATCCCTCTCTCTCTCAGCTGGAAATATTCTCCCCTTTTAACAACTCTTGGGGCTAGATGGAGCCCACCTGAATCAGACAGGCTATTCTCTTCATGTCAAGGTCCATGCCCTTTATCATACTTGCCATGTAGGGTCGCAGTCACAGGTTCTGGGGATCAAGTTTTGGGCATCTTCAGAGGGTGGGAAAGCCCACAATTTGTCCTGGGACATTCTGGACTCCAGTCTTGCCCTGGTAGAAAATGGGACCTCAGGCCAAAGCACTGAATTCACTTTTCTCCCGTGCCTTATTTGTAAGATGATAACAGTGGCTAGTGACATTAAGAGAATTAAAAAGATTGAGTCTGCAAGGGCATCTGGCCAAGGCTGGTCCAGGTCACATAGTTTACAATCGATTCTCTGAGCTGCTCAGAATACCATGCCCAAGAATGCTCAGAGAGCCGTAAACACCATGCTAATCTAAGTTACTCTGGTGAATTTAGACCAGTCCAGCTTGTAGAGAAAAATCCTGATTGAGGGTGTTTAAAAAGGATATTTGTTTCAGAAGCAATTTGAGTTCGCTAGAATGCAGTGAGTTCACAAAGATCAAGTGAATAATCTCACTTTAGAAATCTCGTTAAAACTGTGTTTAAAGTAATGAATGTCAGTTCGGCATCCAGTCTGTTACCTCCACGGGTGGCCAGTGCTCCTGGAGGGAGGATCCACATCGAGGTTTGGCTCTGTGCCACCTTCCTAATTGGACACCTTGACGAATTGTAATTGAAACCGTCTTCACTCCCTGCTGGCTGAGCCCCAGAGGCTTCTGTACAGGGGACGCAGACAGTTTGACGGCAGAGCAATGCCTGGGACGTCAGGCCACAGATTCACACGTGGCCAGGCCACATCTCCTCATGTCTTCACTCAGCAGTTGGCTCTCCCATATGTGGCTGATTTGGTGCAGGAGGAGGGCTAGAAAGACAGGGGCACTGAGCACCAACTACTGTGGCTGCCTTGGAGTCCCTTCCATTGTCCTCCTTCTTCTCTCTGATGGCAACTTGGTGCCACTGAACCCTTCCAGAAATTACATATTTTTCCCTTTGAGATTTAAAAATGAACATACACATGCATACACACTCTCACACACATGCATACACACTCACACACACACGCATACACACACACACACACTTACATACATAATGCGCACTCACACACACCAACACTAGACCTCAGGCCCAGAGATTCTGACATCACTGTTCTGGAGTACAGCCTCTGGGTTAATTGTTTCTTAGACTAAATACATGCACAAAAACAAAGAAATGCTTCAAAACCATGAACACAGATTTGTGGCAGACACGCCGACAAACCTGGATGACAAGCAACATCATTTACAAATGATTTTCAGAATCAGATCACCAGGGTGGTATCTACTGGCCACAGAATCATAAATGTTAGGTGGCAACCCAACAACTTGGAAAAATTGTTTTCAGTGGCAGTGGACACCCGGGAGCCCACTTGATTGTGTGTGTATAGCATTTGTGTGTGTGTGTGAATTGAATTTGTAATGATCATATTTACTACAGTTTGGAACATGGCTGTCCCACTTCTTTACTTTGGCTGTTGGGTGAGGTCCCCATTCTATGTGTGTGGGGACAAAGAGTTGCACCAGGGAATCCTGCCATCTGTCCTCTGGTGGGTTCCCCAGTAGAGAGCTCTGAGGGGTGGGAGACAGCTCAGTTGGATAAGGCTGCCTCATCGCTCTGCTGGTGGCCATGCTCTGTAAACGTGACCCTCTCCACAGGACTCTTTACTGGAACCTCAGAGCCAGGATAGTCAGGCTGTACCTGCACTAACCCTTGAGAATATTTTTCATATTTTTATAGAATCTCTTTACTAAGCCCTCTTCCAATTACCCTGTTGGATAACTTTTCATTTGCTTCCTGCTGGGATTTGATGGTTACTATTGCAATGATCACAATAGCTGGACACGACTTAGCCACCAAACCACCACCATCATTGAAATGAAGGATGTGGTTGGCTTTGTCTCTGAAACCCACTTCAGGATGTGTGTCCCTGGGAATCCCCCTGAAGGCAGGCAATTATACACCATAGTACTCCTGGTGATGGGGTGTGGCAGAGTGAAAGTATTAGTTGATCAGTTGTATCTGACTCTTTGTGACCCCATGGATTGTAGTCCACCAGGCTCCTCTGTCTATGGAATTCTCTAGGCAAGAATACTGGAGTGGGTAGCTATTCCCTTCTCCAGGGGATCTTCCGGACCCAGGGATTGAACCAGGTCTCCTGCATTGCAGGCAGATTCTTTAGTGAAGCCTGTGTCAGGGAGTAGAGGAGCCAACATAATCTTGGGGAGGATGGATAATTAAAATGGGGTGAGTGCAAACTCAGAAATATATGGTTAGCTCTATCTATAGTGTTGAAGGGGGAAAACCAGAGGGAGAAAGTGTTACTGAACCAAATTAGAGTCTGCTTGACTGTGTTTACAGTAAAGCCAATTTATTGACACTGGGTTATGAAGAAAAGCACAGCATTTATTACAGGGCACCAAGCAAGGAGTCCAGATAGCTAGTGCTTAAAAGGCCTGAAAACTTTCAAGAGAAGATTTCTAAAGACAGGTTGTCGAGGGGAGACTGTGGAGGTGTATGATCAACTCATGGACATACTTCCAGTTTGGTGGTGGTGAAGAAATCAGGGGTCAACATCATCAGTCTTCTGGTTCCTGCTGATCTGGGGTCTATACATCTGTGGGCAGCATCGAGTTAACTTCTCCACCTAGTGGCAGTTTCAGTATCTGCAAAATAGCTCAAAGCACATGGCTCAGAATATTACCCATAGCTCTTGGGGATGAACTTAAGGTCCTCAACTTTGTTTAATGGCTAAACCATTAATGTTTTGTCTTGTTTGACAGTTTTCCTTTGTTTCTTCATTTTCTCACGCCTTTGATTAAATTTACTCTTTGGAACTTAGAGAAGGCCCAGGAAGCTAATGTTTTTATACAGACTAGAGGCAGGCAGAGGACACAGGGTCGGGGGGCTGTGCTGGGAAGACCCCATAGGATCCTGCTTGGTTATGAAAGCACAGAACCATTTCTGTGACCTAAAATATGCACCACACAAAATAATACTATAAGGAGAGAAACTTGTGGAACCCTGATACACAGCACCTCAAGTGGGTGCCAGTGATAGGGAAGAAGTAGGAAATGGGCAGGTACTGGCTTCTGAAAGGAAAGATAGAATAAACAAGAGAAGATTCTTGCACAGACTGATGCTAATTTTTTATGAGTATGATTAGCTCAACTCACTTTTACCCAAGGTTAAAAAAGATACGTTTTATAAGGGTAGGCTGCCTTGTTACTCTTCTGGGGTAGTCCACCAATCATGAAATATCTGAATGGGGTTCTTAAGAAACAGCTCTCCCAATAATTTGATTGCCTTTGTGTTTTACAGAAGGCTTGATTTTGCCCAAAGAACCTGAAATTAATTCCTCCACTCTGTGTTATGGCAAAACACATGTTACCATGGTTTCTTAAAACAAAATTTCAATTAGCAGATGGAGCTACTGAAAGGGAAGTGTCTTACTGGTGTAGAAATTTGGAGCAGAATTAAGGCTAAAATAAACACATTTCATAAAGTCCTACCATTTAGAATTATCATGAATTGCTGCCAACAGTATGGTGGTATATTAATTATTGTGTTAAACATTCTTAATTGATATATATAGATCATGAAAATTAGCAAACTTAGTATGAACATTTAGTTTATAATATTCTTTATATTTTATCAATAATATTTTTAAACTTGGAGAATGTTGGTTAGAAGTAGAAGAAATACAGGAATTTACTTAGATTTCACTGTGGAGGATTATAACCACTGGAACATTTTGAAAATGTTGAAGTGAATCAATTGAGATCATCTAAATCCATCAGAATTAAAATCATGTTATCTTTGTAGGGTGTTTTAAACACTGGTAAATTACAAGGTGTGATATAAAGTCAGTTGTTTATTATTACTCAGTTTGTTCTCCTGGTGGTAGTACAAGTTTAGACAGCACCTAAATGGCAACCCACTCCAGTATTCTTGCCTGGAAAATCCCATGGACAGAGGAGGCTACTGTCCATGGGGTCACAAAGAGTTGGAGACGACTAAGCAACTTCACTTTCAGCTGCTCAGAATGAAGACTACATTTCCCAGCATCCCTTGCAGCTATTTGTGGTCACATGGTTATGTCTCTCTGCTGTTAAGACTGTTTCACTTTAAGATCCAGCAACTTGCACACTTTGCCATCTTTATTCATTTCTCCTTGCTTTCTCGAATGTGTGCTGCTATAGCTTCTAAGCTAGGTTTATTTATGCATGAGAGAAATCAATTTCTACTTAAGGTAAGAAAAACTATCTGGAGTTAGCCTCTTGTGGAGGAGCCTTTGTGTGTTGGTCACTCAGTTGTGTCCCACTCTTGGCAACCCCGTGGACTGTAACCCACCAGGCTCCTCTGCCCATGGAATTCTCCATGCAAGAATACTGGAGTGGGTTGCCATTCCCCTCTCCAGAGGATCTTCCCAACCCAGGGATCGAACTCCAGTCTCCTGTATTGCAGGCAGATTCTTTACTGTCTGAGCCTAGTTCTAGGTATTGCAAGTTCTTTCATTAGCCTCATAGGTTTGATATTTCAAAGGAGCAGCCGGTGTACTTGACAAGTTCTCACAAATAAGTAAATACATTTCCTATTGCAGTTCCAAGTGTCAGTGGTGACACTCAAGACACCTTGTTGTCACGCTTTTCTGTTCTCCCATCTTCTTGTGATACCCATGTGACTCACTATGGTGTCATGGAATATGGAATGAAGAATTCATATGAAGCAATGAGATTGTCTTTCACTTTGTGATGTTTGGGGTCCAAGAAGGTCTTGCGTGGCTTGCCCTGCTGACCTTTGGGATCTGTGGGCCCTACTGCCCACCCCCACCACCCCTCCCCCTGTTCTCCAGCCATACTGGCTTTTTTCAGTCCTGTCTATACTCCAGGCCCCTCTTGCTGCAGAGCCTTTGCATCTGCTCCTGCCTCTCTCAGGAAGCCTCCTCCCTGCTGTCTTATCTCTCAGGTCTCAACTCCCACATCACTTCCTCAGGGAGCCTTCACTGTTCCTCCAGATGAAATAATTTGCTTTCAGAGAGGGTCTGTGTCAGTCTTTGCCCAACACTTTATTCCTGGTACTTAGCACAGAGCCAGGCACTAAGTGAACGCTCAGTGAGATGTTTGTTTACGAAATGTGGAACAACACTGATTACCAAAATTGACATTGTCCTCCTTCACATTTGGAGCATCAAGGAGCTAGATGAGGAGAGGTGTGACTTAATTATGCAGTACCAGATCTAAACTGTTCCAAGTTGTTACACTTTGTGTGTCCAATTGATATATATATATCTACAGGTTACCTTTATTCTTATAACAGTGACCTTTATTTTATAGCAGAATTCTACTACACATAAATATTGAGAGGAGTCATTGGAAATGCAGATTACTGTTGAATGCAACTTAAAACATACTCTTTCCATCTCATATTGGTAGTACAGATGTTTCTTACTAAACTCAGTTGTACTATTAGAAATGAAACATATCTGCTAGACTAGTGAGGAACATTCCCCACCAGTGCCTCTGAAGACCAGGCCCCTTAGCTTTTCCTTCAATTTCTGGTATCAGCATAGCGCTGGCCACACGTTAGATATGTACCGTGTATTTTTGAATAATATGACTGAAAGAATCAGGTTATAAATTCATCCATCTATCTATCTGTCTGTCTGTCTATCTACTGGGGCTTCCCAGGTGGCTTGGTGGTAAAGAATCCTCCTGCAATGCGGGAAACATGCATTCAGTCCATGGGTTGGGGAGACCACCTGGAGAAGAAAATGGCCACCTACTCCAGTATTCTTGCCTGGAAAATCCCATGGAGAGAGGAGCCTGGTGGGCTACAGTCCATGGGGTCGCAAAGAATTGGACACAACTTAGTGACTAAACAATATCATCATTACTGTCTTCAAAATAGATACCAAAGTAAAAGACTAGCAGGACCAAAGAATCAGAAATACCTCATCCCACCTCCTAAAACTGAATCTCTTTCCTGACTCCACCTCCCTTCCCAGTACCACCTCAGCTCTTATCTCTGCTTTATACTCTAAGTGAAGTGAAAGTCGCTCAGTCATGTCCGACTCTTTGCGATCCCATGGACTATTCAGTCCATGGAATTCTCTAGGCCAAAATACTGGAGTGGATAGCCTTTCCCTTCATTAGGGGATCTTCCCAACCCAGGGATTGAACCCAGGTCTCCTGCATCACAGGCATATTCTTTACCAGCTGAGACACAAGGGAAGCCCAAGAATACTGGAGTGGGTAGCCTATGCCTTCTCCAGTGTATCTTTCTGACCCAGGAATTGAACTTCGGTCTCCTACATTGCAGGCAGATTCTTTACCAACTGAGCTATCAGGGAAGCCCAAAGTTTACAGCAAGTACCCTTGTAAGAGTCAACTCTGTATTCTCTTCTGTTCTCTTCTGGGTCCAATGCAATCTGCCATAACTGCTCTTACTTAGGTGACTAGGAAATGCTCATACTTTTTTGGGGGCCATGCCACGGAGCATGTGGGATCTTAGTTCTCTGACCAGGGATCAAACCTGCACCCCCTGCAGTAGAAGAATGGAATCTTAACCACTGGACCACCAGGGAAGTCCCAAGAAATGCCCACACTTCTAAATCCACCATGCACTCTCTGTTTCCATCTAACTGAGGACACTGGACAGAGTTGGTTGCTCTCTCCCTCTTGTTGTCCTTCTTCTTGGACCACTTTTCCCCTCTCCTCAAACACTAGCTCCCCAAACTCAGGATTCAGGTTGTGTTCTCTTTTCTACCCACACCTGAGCTATGATTTTATAGCTTTAAATACCACAGATATGCTAGCCTTGCCCAAAGTTACATGTCTAGCCCTTACTCTTTCCTTCAGCTCTAGATTCCTCTATTTGACAGCCCTTTCAACAGTGCTCCTTGGACTTCTAATATCTTGAATTTAGCACGTCTAAAAGCAATCCCCCTCCTCCCTGCCACTACTGCTCCATCCACAGTCTTCCCCAAGTCACAAATGGAAACCCCATGCTTCCAGTTCTCAGGACAAAGATCTTCAACTTGTCCTTGACTCCTTTCCCACTATCCACGTCCGATCCATGAGCAAATCTCATCAGATCTGCCTTCAAAACATATCCAGAGTGCCACCTCTCCTGGTGCTCTGCTCCTGTCTAGGTCCCTGGCACCATGCCCTCCCACCTGGACCATGCATCACAGTTTAACTTGCTGCCTGCACCTGCTTCTCTTCTCCACACAGCAGCCAGCACCATCATAAAAGAATGTAAAAATGGAAGTCTGTTCTGAATGCGCATCTTCTCATCTGATTCAGAGTGAATCTAGTACCTCCAGTGGCCTCTGAGGCCCTGCATGGCCCGGCCCCTACTGACCCTCTGCTTCCAGTCTTACAACACTCCCTCCCCTCCCTCTGTCTAAGCGTCTGGTGTCCGAGCCCTTTCTTAAGCATGCAGAACGCTCTGCTCAGGGATTTTGCATCTGCCATTCTCTCTGCCCCATGCTCTTCGCCCAGATTTCTACTGGCCATTTCCCTTGGCTCCTCCATGCCCCTTGCTCAGCAGGCCTTCCCTGGACACCCCACCTGAACTCACACCTCCTCCCCGCTGCAGCACGTGCTGGATCCACTCTTTGATTCATGCTTCTCATCAGCACCTGTCACTACCTGTCGTACTAGATATTCGACCCATGGATCTTGTTCAGTTTCTCTCTTTTCCACTACAGACTAAGCTCTGCCATGTCAGGGCTGTCCTTCTGTTGTGTTTCCTGTTGTATCCTGGTTGTTGTTCAGTCTCTCAGTCATGTCCAATTCTTTGTGACCCCATGGACTGCAGCACACCAGGCTCTCCTGCAGCTGTTGTTCCTTGACCAGTATTTTGGGCTTTGCTTTATCTTGTTGAAATGAGTAAAAAACTAGAAGATGAGCTTGCTCACAATCTTGAGATGTCACTTTCCATCCCTTATGTTGTAAAATTAGTTAGTGTGACAAGCACACTGTGGGGTGAGGACATGAGACTGCACTGCCATCTAATGTCCGTGGAGGGCACCGGTGGGACGTCTACTCAACTTACTAATACATCTGACCAAGGGGCCTCGTAAGTTTACTCCTAGAGATTTCTCAGGTGTACTCATGTGCATATAAACGGACATAAATAAAAATTCTTCAGGGACTTTCCTGGTGGTCCAGTGGCTAAAACTCTGCAGTCCCAATGCAGGGGGCCTGGGTTCAATCCCTGGTCAGGGAACTAGGTCCCACATGCCAAAAATGGGAGTTCGAAAGCTGCAACTAAAAGAGATCCTGGGTGCCACAAAGTGGATCAAGGATGAGATGTGCTGCAGCTGGGATCTGGTGGAGCCAAAAAAACAAATAAATATTCTTTTAAAAAGATCTCCACTGAAACATGGAATGGGAATATTGGAAATAAACAAAATGTCCATTAATATAGGACTGGCTTAATAAATGATGATTCATCCATTAAATAATATATTCTGTCTCTAGTAAGAAGATTAAGGAGGACTTTTCCCCCCTCATTATTGATAATAAGAGTTATTTCACCAAGGAGAGTGGAAATCGTGGTGGCTGGGACAGAACAGCAGGTGCAGTACGCCACCCTTTGTACTTGCACAGAGTATCTCTAAAGGGACGCCTGGGGTGACTGGCCATGACAGTGACCTCAGTGAGGGGACCGGGAGGGAGGGAGACTTTTTATGGTATATTTAAAATAGGTCTCCTCATAGTCTGCTTGGCTGCCAAGACAAAGGACCTCAGGTTGGGTGGGTTAGACTGCAGACATTGCTTTCTCACGCTTCTGGAGGCTAAAGTCCTAGATTAGTGCAGCTTTGGCATTGGTGAGACGGCTGCTGTCATGCCATGTCCTCACATGGCCTTTCCTCAGTGCAAATGCATAGAAAGAGCCCTGGTGTCTGTTAGTCTTCAGCTAAGGACCAGTTCTGATCGAATTAGGGCCTCACCCTTATGACCTCATTTAACTCTAACCCTCTTTTAAAACCTTATCTCCTAATACAGTGACATTGGGAGTTAATGCTTCAACCTATGAATTTGAGGGGACAAAATTTAGTTCATAACTGTCTCAGGGTTGGAGTATAATGAAAACTTTATAGGAAACCCTTCAGGACTCTGTGCTGCAAACCGGTCTCCTCTCTCTGACTTTCTCTGTATTGAAGTGGGTTATCTGTACAGAGAAATATATGTGTCACATGGAGCAGTTCACAGCATCTTTGCAAAAGGAACCTCCAGGCCACCCATACCAGACAAAGAATTAAAATTTGGTCAGTCCCCTGGGACACCCCTAGTCCCTTTTTCAGTTGTTAGGCCTTTCTTCAAATCAGCATTCTCCCACCTTCTAACAGTATTGATTGCTTTTGCCTGTCGTGAGTCTGGTGTGCGCCTTTTGAGGGACTCAAATCTGGCTTCAGTCAGATGCCCACTGGACTAAAGTAGAGTGACCAGCTGTCCCTGTTACCTGGGACTGAAGGGGTAACAGGCACCCAGGACTTTCAGTCTTAAAACTGGGACAGTCTTGAGCAAACAGGACCTGTTGTTACTCACCGCAGACTTAAGCCACTTGATCGTGTGTTCAAGCGTGAAGAAACGAAATGCCTGAAGTTAGGGGTGAACTATCAGAAGTACACGGTGAGCAAGTGTGGTTTTCTATGATGGACTTCTTGTTCCACCATCTGTCTCAGCCTGCCGAGAATGTGAGGCTTTTCGGCTTTGATATTTGCCTGGTGTGGATGCAGGAATTTCTGAGAAAGGGTGTGTGTCAGTTAATGTGCGTGTCTTAGAGGCCGGACCTGACCTCCCTGCTGGTCTCTGAATTTGAACTTGGCCTGAGCCACAGGGAGCTCCTACGTCAGAGCCCAACAGCTCTGCCCCACCATGCCCAGCCCTCCCAGGGTATTCAAGGCTGGGATTTGAGAATTAGAATGCCTCTCCTTGCCTCGAAATGTTCTAGCCTGGGGAAAAAAGGTTTCTCCCGATGAGGTGTGCTCTGAGGCTTCAGACTCTCACTAGGAACATTACTGGACTGTTTTGTAGACACCTTCCTTCCTTCTTCTGAAAACAAGAAGCAAATTTAGAATCAGTGTGCTACTGCTCCTGCTGCTGCTAAGTCACTTCAGTCGTGTCCGACTCTGTGTGACCCCATAGACAGCAGCCCACCAGGCTCCCCGTCCCTGGGATTCTCAAGGCAAGAACACTGGAGTGGGTTGCCATTTCCTTCTCCAATGCATGAAAGTGAAAAGTGAAAGTGAAGTCACTCAGTCGTGTCCGACTCATATCGACCCCATGCCCTGCACCCCACCAGGCTCCTCCATCCAGGGGATTTTCCAGGCAAGAGTACTGGAGTGGGTTGCCATTGCCTTCTCCAGAATCAGTCTAATTAAGGAGAAAAACAAGGGATGTACTTAAATGGCCTAAGTCGTGTAAAGTAGCTTCCAAAGGTGGAAGATTTGAAACAATATGTAAGAGAGATAGCTAGTCACAGAAAGTGAAAACTGAAGCAAGAATTTTTTTTTCCTAATGAAATCTGTCACAACTAAATTGTTCTTCGTGTTTTTTTGCTGTGTCATAAAGAAGTGATTCCATGTGTTTTAAACTATATTCCAAGAGAATATTTGGAGAATGTTAAAATAACACATTACGCTGTGTGTGAATATTTGGGGAGATACACTGGGGTGTGAGTGCCTTCTGGAGATAACTCAGCCCTTTCTCAGAGATGCCAGCAAGTTGTTAGTGAGGCTGTAGTTAGTTTAAGACCTGCAGACGGGGAGAAAATGCTGGTTTAAAAAATGGGCAACAATTTGAAATTCAAGGTGGGTGTTGGGGGCTGATGAAGGCACTGCTTTGCAATCATATTGCCTCTCCAAAGGTCCAGTCTACTACAGGAACAGGGCAATGACTCCTGATTTTCCTAGGAAACCCAAGGAAGCCAGGCTGATCCCAGAGGGAGGCAATGAGGTGTCCATTCAACTCAGCCCTGGGAAGGTGAGAAACTAAAGCTGGAAAAAAGAAATGTGCTGTTTCTGGAAAATTTCACCTACCTACTGTTAAAAGGAAAACCTTAGGCCCAAAATGGAGTCATTTATGCTAAGCGATGCCATCAAACCCGGGGCTTAATACCTAACCCAACTGCAATTACAGTCTCTCAGGAATGGAGTTTTCTGGTCAACAGCAATGAGGTAATCTGTTACATGGACACTCTTCATGCCCCAAAGGAAGATGAGGTAATCTACAATATAGACACCTTCCAGAGCCCATAGGTAGGTTACCTAAGCCTGAAATCATCTTTTTGTTAAACTTCCTTGTTATGCCTTGAAAAATCTTCCCCTTTCTGTAGCCCTTGGCTGCCTTATCCATGAATAAAACCAATTAGAGCTTTCCAATGTACTGAGATGGATTTTGTTTCTTTTAACACCACACAGTTACCTGTGAATAGGGTGCATGGTTGTCTTCTCATTAGCCCCCCACACCTAACCTGGGGGTGGGAGAATGAAGCCCCCTTCCCCTCCCTTCCCCTCCCTTGCCCTCCACTCCCTTCCCTACCCTTCCCTACACTTCCCTTCCCCTCCTTTCCCCTCCCTTCCTTCTCTCTCCTCCCCTCCTCCTCCCTCCTACCCTACTCCTTCACTTACTGTGTTAGTGCAGATCAGATAAGATCAGATCAGTGGCTCAGTCGTGTCCGACTCTTTTTGACCCTATGAATCGCAGCACACCAGGCCTCTCTGTCCATCACCAACTCCCGGAGTTCACTCAGACTCACGTCCATCGAGTCAGCGATGCCATCCAGCCATCTCATCCTCTGTTGTCCCCTTCTCCTTCTGCCCCCAATCCCTCCCAGCATCAGAGTCTTTTCCAATGAGTCAACTCTTCACATGAGGTGGCCAAAGTACTGGAGTTTCAGCTTTAGCATCATTCCTTCCAAAGAAATCCCAGGGCTGATCTCCTTCAGAATGGACTGATTGGATCTCCTTGCAGTCCAAGGGACTCTCAAGAGTCTTCTCCAACACCACAGTTCAAAAGCATCAATTCTTCGGTGCTCAGCCTTCTTCACAGTCCAACTCTCACATCCATACATGACCACAGGAAAAACCATAGCCTTGACTAGACAAACCTTTGTTGGCAAAGTAATGTCTCTGCTTTTGAATATGCTATCTAGGTTGGTCATAACTTTCCTTCCAAGGAGTAAGCGTGTTTTAATTTCATAGCTGCAGTCACCATCTGCAGTGATTTTGGAGCCCAGAAAAATAAAGTCTGACACTGTTTCCACTGTTTCCCCATCTATTTCCCATAAAGTGGTGGGACCGGATGCCACGATCTTCATTTTCTGAATGTTGAGCTTTAAGCCAACTTTTTCACTCTCCACTTTCACTTTCATCAAGAGGCTTGTTAGTGCAAGTTGAGGCCAAAACCAAGAAGTCAGAGTTTGGAGTGGAGAAAGGTTTACTGCAAGGCCAAGCAGGGAGACGGGTGGCTCATGCCCCCTAAAACCCCTGAGTTCCCAGAAGTGTTTCAGCAAAACATTTTTAAAGGGCAGAAGAAGGAAGGGGGTGGCAGGGTATGTGATGAGCTCAGGCATTCTCTGATTGGCTGATGGTGAGGTGTCACAGGCGTTGACAATCATTAGGTGCCAGGAGGTCTGGTTGCTACTTGCTTATGATCATCAAGTGGTTAACGTTTGGTGGGGGGTTTTCACACCTGTCAGTGTGTTTCAGATATTGTTATCTGGGCTCTTCAGAGAAGAGCTGAAGCAGAGGGAGGATACGGGGAAAGGGCCTGCCCTAGGGAGGCCCCATAGGGTCCCACTAGGTGACGACTGAACAACTATCAGGTGTTGGGCAAAAGATACACCAATGTGGTTAATTCTATGTGTCAGCTTTGTTGGGCTAACAAGCTGATCCCAGTGTTTGTTAAAACCCCAGTCCACATATCACTGTGAAGGTATTTGGTAGATGAGATCAACATTTAAATCAGTAGGCTCTGAGCAAAGCAGATTACCTAATATAATGTGAGTGGGCCTCATCCAATCAGCTGAAGACTTTAAGAGAAAAGACTGACCTCTTAGGAAGAAGGAATCTCTGCAGCATCAACTATTCCTGAGTCCCTGGCCTGCCCTTCAGAATTGCCAGCCCCCATAATCATGTGTGTGCGTTCAGTCACTCAGTCGTGTCCAACTCTTTGAGACTCTATGGACTCTAGCCCTCCAGGCTCCTCTGTCCATGGGATTGTCCAGGTAAGAATACTGGAGTGGGTTGCTACTTCTTCCTCCAGGGGATCTTCCCAACCCAGGGATCGAACTCACGTCTCCTATGTCTCCTACATTGCAAGCAGAATCTTTACCCACTGAGCCATCAGGGAAGCCTCTGTTTCTCTGAAACAGCCTAATGCAAGAATAAATTTAGTTCTATTAAAAAGCATCTATTGACAACCTACTTTTCATTGGGAATGATGCCTGGTCTCTGTGCCTCTCCTCAGCCAGGGAGGACAGGTATGTGTGGCCCCTGTAGACCATGCGATGGGGTATAGAAGGCGTATGTGCAGCAGGGACCAGTTTCGTGGAAGACAATTTTTCCATGGACCTGGTGGCATGAGGAGATGGTTTGGGGATGACTCAAGGGCAGTATATTTATTGTGCATATTTCCCTGGTGGCTCAGATGGTAAAGAACCTGCCTGCAATGCAGGAGACCTGGGTTTGATCACTGGGTCAGGAAGATTCCCTGGAGAAGGGAATCGCTACTCACCCCATCATTCTTGCTTGGAGAATTCCATGGACAGAGGAAACTGGCGGGCTACAGTCCATAGTTCACAAAGAGATGGAAACGACTGAGCAACTAAAACTTTCACTTCACTTTCTTATTTCTATTATTATTACATCAGCTCCACCTCAGATCATCAGGCATTAGATCGTGGAGGACTCCTGCTGCAGTGGACTCGGGAATGGAGCCACCCTAAGGCTCAGGTCCCTGAAGTGAGAACTAGAGTAATGGGAATGGGGGCCACAGGTCAGGGGCGGGTCACAGGCCCTGCAAGATGAGGCATGCTTTCTAGAGTCCAGACTGGGGTTCTAGTTTAGTTTTTTAGATCCACTCTCCTTTGAGAATCTACTATCCTTTGGAATTCCCTGGTGGCTCAGATGGTAAAGCATCTGTCTGCAGTGTGGGAGACCCAGGTTCAATCCCTGGGTTAAGAAGATCCCCTGGAGAAGGAAATGGCAGCCCACTGCAGTACTCTTGCATAGAAAATCCCACGGGCAGAGGAGCCTGGTAGGCTACAGTCCATGGAGTCTCAAAGAGTCAGACACGACTGAGTGACTTCACTCACCCACTCACTCACCCTTTGAGTGCAGCACTCTCTTTCCTAAGTTCTTATGAAAATTGTGGCCCTTCTAGCATTTACTATTATACAAAGTGGGCACAGACTCCACTCAAGTAGATTTAAGCCAAAAGAGGTCCTGCTGTTGCTGCTGTTGAGTCGCTCCATCGTGTCTGATTCTTTATAACCCCATTAACTGTAACCCACCAGACTCCTCTGTCCATGGGATTTCCCAAGCAAGAATACTGGAGTGGGTTGCTGTTTCTTTCTCCAGGGAGTCTTCCCACCCCCAGGTATCAAACTCGCATCTTTTATATTGGCAGGTGGATTCTTTACCACTCAGCCACCTGGGAAGCCCTGAAAAGGGTCCCTTCTTAAGCAAAAAGAGTTTTGATCAGCTTAAAGAAATTCTTGGAGGAATGAAGGGGAACCAGAAGATGTTTAGGAGTTTAAAATGTGATTCCCATGCAAGTGTCATCACTTACCCTCTGATTCTAGAACCTCCCCCAGAGCTGTCCCAGGAGATACATTATCCATGTGCTACTTCTCACCACTCATGTCTGCTGCTTTGCTGGAACTCAGGGTCCTAGTGGCAAGGATGTCTGGGACACTCAGTGTTAGCTTTCCAGTCACCGTAAGTCACCAGTCATAGGGTCGCAAAAAGTTGGACGGGACTGAGAATGCAGTAGGTGCTATACATAAGTGCTACATATACCTGCTCAACACAAGTCCTTTCTTAGCCAAAGAGGCACCTTACATCACACTTGCAAAGTAGATAAATACTGTTTCACATGTGCATACCCAGTGTGCTCAACCAGTATCTCCTACAGACTGTTTCCAGGAGGAATTCTAGAAAAACTACAAGGAGAATCTTAATAGAAACGAAGCTTCCTGCCAAGTACAGCAGGAATATGTGCCATTAAAGCACGGAAAACTTTTGTTCCTAATTCCAAACCACTTTCATTATCTCCACTGATTATAAGTTCTCATTTTCATTAAAATATAAAATTGTAATATTTCATAGACCTAGTGATTTAGTTATCACTAGAGAATTATTTCTATAAATTAGTACACTTTCGCCTGGTTTTGTGTCTAGATGCTCCAGGATTTATTTATTCTGGGAAGTCTCTTGAAGCTAAGGGACTCTGGATTGTACTGAAGTACAATTGTAATGTCACAAAGTTTGTGTCCTCACTGTGGTGGACACGCCCACACACTTTCCTGGTGGAAATGGAACCCAGTCCATTCCAGGTAAATGTGGGCAGGGGGTGTCAATCACGTGCCCCATTTTCCCCACATCAGGTGCGACCTTAGGCCTGGGCTGGCTTAGTTGAGTTCTCTTTAGGAATTGACATGGCTATTTGGAGAGACAGAGTTTAACTTTTCTTTTGGGATGTCATTACTTGTAAACAATATCAGCCTGGACATTTTGCTCTCAAGTAGAGAGAGCTTGCTTGAGATGGATGTAACAGAGAAAAAGGTGGATGCGAAGATGGAGGGGATAGGTCCTTATGACTCCATGTGAAGCCCTAGGGCCAGCCATGCCTGTTAATAGCCAATGAGTCATTTCCAGTTTTCCTTTGCTTAAGTTACTTGTCTTTTTTCTAAGCATAATAATTTTTTAAATTAAAACATTAAATTCTTAGTTCTCCAACCAGAGATTGAACCTGGGCCCTTGGCAGTGAAAGTGCAGAATCCTAACCACTGAACTGCCAGGGAATTCTCCATATACATGAAAAAAAATTTTTTTTAATTTGTGGTAAGATACACATAACCTAAAATTTACAATCTTAATAATTTTTAAGTGTACAGTTCAGTGATATTAAGTACATTCACATTATTGTGCAATCATCATCACCATCCATCTCCAGAACCTTCTCATTTTTCCAAACTGAAACTCTGTCCTCATTAAACATTAATTCCCATCTCCGCTCCCCTTAGCCCCTGGCACCCACCAGTATACTTTCCGTCTTTACAAATTTGACTCTTCTAGAAACCTCATATAGGAGGAATCACACAGTGTTTGCCCTTTTGTGATTGGCTTATTTCATTGAGCATAGCGTCCTTAAGGTTTACCTGTGTGTCAGATTTCATTTCATTTTAAGGCTGGTTTGTATAGACAGAGGCTTCCCAGGTGGCTCAGTGACAAAGAATCCGCCTGCCAAAGCAGGAGATGCAGGAGACATGGATTCGATCCCTGAATTGGGAAGATTCCCTGGAGTAGGAAATGGCAAGCCACTCTAGTACTCTTGTGTGCAAAATCCCATGGACAGAGGAACCTGGCAGGCTGCAGCCCATGGAGTCTTAAAGAGTTGGACACCACTTAGAGACTGAGCGTGCACCCAGGCATGGATAAATCACACTTTCTTTATTCATGCATCCATTGAATACTTGGGTTGCTTCCACGTTTTGGTTATTGTGAACAATGTGCTAAGACAATAAGTGTATTTAAACTTTTTAGTTTAAAGAAATTGTGGTTTTACCTACAGTTGTGAAAAATAATAGAGAGATCCTGTGTACCCTTTACCCAGTTTCCCCAAAGGTGACATCTTTCAAAACTATAGTACAATATCACAGACAGAATACTGACTCTGATCTACTCCACAAATCTTTATTCAGATTTCCTGTTTTACACATGCTCATTTATGTGTGTGTATGTGTCATTCTATGCAGTTTTATCACACGTGCAGGTTTGCACGTCTGTACCACAGTCAACATAAAATAGCACATAAAACATTGATTACCTTAAACTGGTTTTGCCTCCTTAAAACAGATGGTTTTACTGATCAAACCTCAAGTTATTTTACAGAGACAGCGCTGTGTATGTGCAAGACAGGAATCCATGTCTCCCAAATGACCTTGGCACCGAGAATTAGGAACATAAAGAATAGAAACATTGTCACTGGAGCCCTTTATGAAGCGAGAATTCCTTCAATAAGAAAAATCTGGCTTCCAGAAGCGAGAGTGGCTGATATGGATAGATTTGAGACTAGCCAATCAGATTCCAAGTTTGAAATTTCCCTATCCCCTTAAATTTCACCCTGAACCCCGTATGGAGGAGACAGGTTTGAGAGCCAAGCCTCCTGTCTCCTTGCTATTTGACTTCATGATAAAGCTCTTTTCTCAAAAGCTAGTGCCATAGTATCATCTTCTATGTGCCTCAGGTAGCCAGCCCTTGTTTGGCAATAAAGGTACCAACCAGTTCCACCAGGATCTCTAGTGTTGTTATGTCACAGCTGTTCCCTGTCTACCTGCCTCTTCTCATCATTCTTAATACTTGGTGGCTACTGACCTGTTCTTCACTTCTGTGATTTTGCCACTTCAAGAATGTTATGAGAATGGAATCATGTGGTTATATAAACTTCTAGGACTGGATTTTTTATTTAACACAATTCTCTAGCGATTCATCCAAGTTGTCGCTTCCATCAGTATCTCATTTTATAAAAGTTACTGAATAGATCACACACACCACAGCTTAAGAACACCTAGAAGCTTTCCAATTTTGGCTATTACTAATAACACTGATATAAATATTAGATGTGCTCTGCTTAGTCGCTCAGTTGTGTTTGACTCTTTGTGACCCCATGGACTGTAGCCTACCAGGCTCCTCTGTCCATGGGGTCTCTCCAGGCAAGAATACTGGAGTGGGTTGCCATACCTTCCTTCACGGGTCTTCCTCACCCAGGGATCCAACCCAGGTCTCCCCCATTGCAGGAGGATTCTTTACCATCTAAGCCACCAGATCACCCCACTCCAGTACTCCTGCCTGGAAAATCCCATGGATGGAGCAGCCTGGTAGGCTGCAGTCCATGGGGTCGTGGAGAGTCGGACATGACTGAACGACTTCACTTTCACTTTTTACTTTGATGCATTGGAGAAGGAAATGGCAACCCACTCCAGTGTTCTTGCCTGGAGAATCCCAGGGACGGGGGAGCCTGGTGGGCTGCCGTCTATGGGGTCGCACAGAGTCGAACATGACTGAAGCGACTTAGCAGCAGTAGTAAGCCACCAGATACAGGGTTTAAAATTTTTTATGATTTATTTGTTTATTCATTTGTTTTGGCTACACTGGGTCCTCTTGCTTTGTGGGGGCTTCTCTGGTTGTGGCGAGCTACTCTTCACAGTGGTGCACAGGTGTCTCATTGCAGTGGCTTCTCTTGCTGTGGAGCACAGGTGTCAAGTCTAAAGAATGTGTGGACTTTAGTAGTCACAGCACACAGGCTTGGTAGCTGTGACTCTCAGGTTCTAGATCGCGGGCTCAGTAGTTGGGGCAGGTGACTTCATTGTTGTGAGACATGTGGAATCTTCCTGGACGAGGGATCAAACCGGTGTCCCCTGTATTGGAAGCCTAGAGTCCTAATCACTGGACCATCAGAAAAGTCCTAGTATGCAGGCTTTAATGTGAACACAAGTTTTCATTTCTCTGTGATTAATGTCCAAGAGTATAAGATTATGGGTCATATGGTAATTGTAAGTTTAATTTTATAAGAAATTGCCAAACCATTTACCAGTGTGGCTATTCCATTTTGTGTTCCCACCAGCAGTGTGTGAGTGACTCAGTTTCTCTGCATCTTTGCCAGCAAATAGTGTGGTCATTAATTTTTATTTTGATAAATGTGTAATGATATCTCACTGAAGTTTTATTTTGTATTTTCCTACTTAATAATAAAATTGAACAACATCTTTTCATATACTTATCGGCCATCTGTATATACTCTTCTGTGAAATGTCTGTTATGTCTTCTGTCCATTTCCTAACTGAAAAAATTTTTTTAATTGTTGACTTGTGAGTTGAGTTACATATTCTAGATACTAGTCTTTGGTCAGATATGTGGTTGGAAAATATTTCCTCCTAGTCTGTAGCTTATTTTTTCACTGTTTTAACAGGGTCCTTAATAGATCAAATTTTTTTAAATTTAGATGAAGATTAATGTAATGATGTGTCAATGTATTCTTTTGAGAATTTCACATTTGGTGTCAAGTCTAAAAACTCTTTATCTGGTCCTGGATCCCAAAGTGTTCTCCTCTGTTTGTTTTTCGTTTTGTTTTCATTCGTTTTGGCCGTGCCACATGGCCTAGTGCTATTTTGGTTCCCTGACCAGGGATAGAACCCTCTGCAGTGGAAGCACTGTGTCTTAACCACTAAACTGTCAGGGAATTATCTCTTCTGTGTTTTTTCATAAAAGTTTTACATTTTTCTGTTTTAAATTTAAGTTCATGACCCATTTGATCCATTTAACTTAATCATGGTTTGCTACTGTTGTTCATTCTCCAAGTCCTGTCTGACTTTGCAACCCCATAGACGGTAGCCTGCCAGTCTTCTCTGTCCATGGAATACTTCAGGCAAGAATACTGGAGCCATTTCCTTCTCCAGGAGATCTTCCCAACCCAGGGATTGAACCCAGGTCTCCTGCATTGCAGGCATTTTTCTTTTTTTTTTAACCATCTGAGCCATTACTTTGCCAACAAAGGTCCATCTAGTCAAGGCTATGGTTTTTCCAATGGTCATGTATGGATGTGAGAGTTGGACTGTGAAGAAGGCTGAGTGCCGAAGAATTGATGCTTCTGAACTGTGGTGTTGGAGAAAATTCTTGAGAGTCCCTTGGACTGCAAGGAGATCCAACCAGTCCATTCTAAAGGAGATCAGTCCTGGGTGTTCATTGAAAGGAATGATGCTAAAGCTGAAACTCCAGTACTTTGGCCACCTGATGTGAAGAGTTGACTCATTGGAAAAGACTCTAATGCTGGGAAGGATTGGGGGCAGGAGGAGAAAGGGCCGACAGAGGATGAGATGGCTGGACGGCATCTCCGACTCGATGGACATGAGTCTGAGTGAACTCTGGGAGTTGGTGATGGACAGGGAGGTCTGGCTTGCTGCGATTCATGGGATCACAAAGAGTCAGACACCACTGAGCGACTGAACTGAACTGAACTGAGCCATCAAGGAAGGCTTATTTAGGGATAATTGGCATTTTTACCATTTTGAGTCTCTCAGTCTATGAACATGGCACGTGTGCACATGTGCTCAGTTGCTAAGTCGTGTCTGAACATAGCATGCCCTCCCACTTATTTAAGTCTTCTTTGCTTTTCAAGCTAGTTTTGGTTTCTGTTTCAGGCCCTGGAACAGAACTTCTGACTAATTTAAATATGTATATGTCTATGAATGTATCCTTGCTCTATTTTATTACTTAAATTTATTAGGGAAAGGAAAATATAATATTTTAAGCTTAAAAAGCTATGGAATGTTTACCCTGTTTAGCAAATAAATTTGCATGAAAAGTGAAAGTTAAAGTTGCTCAGTCGTTTCTGACCTTTTGTGACCTCCATGGACTATACAGTCCATGGAATTCTCCAGGCCAGAATACTGGAGTGGGTGGCCTTTCCCTTCTCCAAGGGATCTTCCCAACCTAGAGATTGAACCCAGGTTTCCCGGCATTGCATATGGATTCTTTACCAGCTGAGCCACAAGGGAAGCCCATAAATTTGAATACTTTAAGGCTATTCCCCTTGGCAATCTTGTTATAATCAAGTCAACAAAATCCTAGTAAAAGGTCTTTTTCAGAATGAAAATTCTTATCAACAAAAAAGAGACACTTGTCCATCACCAATGTCTTTCCTGTGCAGAGATCTGTGTACAGTATTGACTCATTTCCCTCATCTGAGATGAGAAGAATGCGTGTAATGAAATGGGATAATATTTAATCGACACATCTGGGGATGTGAGTTTCTTCCCTGAAGCTCTCTCTGCTCCTCTCATCCTAGACTGGTTCTTCTGTGAGGGTTGGTTTTTTTTTTCCTCCAAAAAGCAATAAATGTGTGAAGCGATACAGATAGATAGTTCAGTGTCCCTCACTGTTTTCCTCTTCCAGAAATGTGATTTTTTTTTCCGACACCAGATACAGGATGCTTCCTGACCAGTTTTCCAATTCTGACACTAGTCCTGCAATCCATTCGGTTCTGACACCAACTGTCATCTCAGGTTGTCACCTGAGTTTCTGATTCACCAGCTATAAATAGAAAGCTCCCCTGTCCCCTTCCTTTGGTTCGATAATTCACTGGAAAGACCCGCACATCTTATTTTACTTACATTCTCTGATTTGCTATAAAGAATACAACCCAGAACAGCCACAGGGAAGAGATGCTTAGGGCAAGATAAGGAGGGAGAGGTGCAGAACTGCCACCTCCGATGTGTCCACCAACCTGCAAGGGATCGAATTTTTGTTCAAGGATTTTTATAGCCCAATTTCTAGCTCCCCCTCCCTATCTAGAAGTCTGGAAAAGCCCCCACCCTTTAATCTCAGGTTTGGCCTTTCCGGTGTTAAGCCCCTTCCAGAGACCCCACTCTGAGTCATCCCATTAAAACAAACTCACTGGGGCTGTTCATGAATAATAATGGACAGTCCTACCGCTAAGGACATCACTAAGGATTTTTTTTTTTTTTTATCACTAAGGATTTTAAGAGCTCTGCCAGGAACTAGGGACAAAGACCAAATACATAGGGGACACTGGTTGGACTAATCCTTTAAAAGTTCTTTTTTGAACTTAATGTTTCTTTGATAATTCTTTTCTTCTTCCCTCACTTCCAAATTCTGTTATCCACTTCCTGTCTCTGTCAGCTTGTTTCCTCCTGCTAAGGTTGGTGGAAGGATGGATGGAGTAATGGAAAAGGAAGACTAAAATAAAGGGGAGAAAAACAGATGGTAGATTTGAAAATTAACATGGGGGAGAATTCAACTCAGTATCTGAAGCCTAGAATGTTCCTGGAAGAAACCAGGTAAGGGTTGGTGCCTCTAAAGTGGGATGCTGAGGGATGGTACATGGAATTCATGATTAATTTTTTAAATTCCTGTGTTGCACTACTAATTAAAATATCTCTCTTCTGTCTGTGCCTCAGCAAAAGAAGACTATAATGTCTAAATTAACATTGTTAAAAAACAAAATTCAACCGAGTTAGTTTGAATATCTTTGTTAGGCATTCATGAATCTGGCAGCATCTCATCTATTAATAGCAACTAGAAGGGTGTTTGTGTTACCAAAAGTGGAGTCCGGCTGCTTGTGGCTCAAAAGCCAATAAAGAGGACAGGTTGGTAGAAAGGAAAGTTTGCTTTAATTTGGATGCTGGCAACGGGAGTAAGGGCAGCTATCTACCCAAAAGCTGACTGACTCCCTGTACCCCACCTACCTGCCCTGCTGACAAGCAGTGGGTAAAAGCTTTTATAGATAGAGAGGGGGGGCTACATGCAGAAACAGCACAGTCAGTTCTGATAATCATCTTGAAATTGGTCATGCTGTGGTCTGACCAGCATCATTTTGATTGTTTTAGGTACAGCTAACCTTCAATTCCAAGGTTAATTTATTTCCATTTCTTGAGGCCTCTCGGCATTGTGGCAGCTTATGTCATGGCTACAGTCTGGTCATCATGTAGTTAACTTCTTCCAGCTGGTGAGGGTTTCAGTATCTACAAGACAGCTCACAGGATATGGCTCAGAAAATTATCTATAGCCCTTGAGAAGGAACTAAGTGTCCTTGACTATACTTGCATGTGTGCGTGCTAAGTAGCTTCAGTCGTGTCTGACTATTCGTGACCCCACAGACTGTAGCCTGCCAGGCTCCTCTGTCCATGAGATTCTCCAGGAGAGAATACTGGAATGGGTTGCCATGCCCTCCTCCAGGGGATCTTCCTGACCCAGGGATCGAACCCTTGTCTCAAGTCTCCTGCTTTGGCAGTTGGATTCTTTACCACTAGCAGCACTTGGGAAGCCCTTGACTATGCTTATTTGATTTTCTTTGACTGTTTTCCTTTGTTTTTGCATATTCTCACTTCTCTGACTGAAGTATTTTTTGACTAAAATTTTTGACTAAAATTTGAGACGAAAGGCAGAGAGAGGACGTAGAGTAGAGGGGCAAGGTCCATAGAGTCCTGCTCTGTTTCACTTGGAAAGGTTGTAAAAATATGGAAGCTTAGACTTCCCTGGTGGTCCAGTGGTTAAGAATTCACTTGCCAATGCAAGGAACATGAGTTCAATCCCTGGTCCTGGAAGATTCCACATGCCATGGGGCAACTAAGCCCGTGTGCCACAACTATTGAGGCTGCACTGTAGAGCCTGAGTGTGCAACTATGTAGAGCCTGAGTGTGTAACTACTGCAGCCTGCATGCCCTAGGGCCTGTGCTCTGCAACAAGAGAAGTCACTGCAATAAGAAGCCTGGGCGCTGCAACTGGAGAACGCCCTCCTGCAACAACGAAGACCCAGCACAGCCAAAAAAAAGTTAAAAGCAAATTTTTTTTTGAAAAAGGAAGATTTTTTTATATGAAGAAGGTTTGGGCAAGGGAGCTATTAGCAAAAGAAAAGAAAGGATTATTTTTAGGCCAGGACATTTTCTTGACAGATTTCCTTATTGGTGCTGATTAGAAAATTCCAAACTGGTTGATTACGATTACATTTCTGGGAGAGGCTAAAACTGCAATTAGGTCAGGTATTAAATCTAGGTTTGGTATCATGAGTATAAGTGATGAGTTTTAGTATAAGTGCTGCCATTTTGGGACATGGTTTTCTTTTCAACAATTCAGAGGAAAAGGAATATTGAGAAAATGTTAACTTAATGGAAAGCAAACATAAAACTAAATCAGATGAAATAAATAAATGCATCTATAATCCAATAAATGATATCCAATACAAAGAAATAGTTCATTTGGAATAGCACAAAACAACTGATCTCTAAGACTTATAAGACAGATACCCAAGACATAATCAAGAAATGTTGACAGTGATATGTAACTGTGAAATAGTAGCAAAAAGAGATTATGGTATAGCAGTATAAATATAAGATAAATTAAACTCTGAAAAAAATATTTAAGTATTAAAAAGGGTTCTGATTGATGGTAAAAGAATAATTATCAGGAAGATATAGCAATTTTAAAAGAACGAGATCTATGTTGACCTAAAACAAAGAGACTCTCAGGTTTTTTATTCAGCAAAAAAAAAAAAAAAAAAGGTTTATTTGGAATCTGCAAAGAATTGCACTTGGGGGTCTGCCACCATGGGAAGCAAGGTGGAAGTCTTCAAGCAACAAGAAGACTCTTTTAAAGAGGGGGAAAGGAAGTTAAGAGGGCCATAGTAAAACAAGGGTCCATTGGAGGAATTGAGAGTATGGTGCTTTTCCATCGGCTGAACTGAGAGTCTCTGATTGGCTGAGGTCTTGCCAGGCTAGAAGGCAAAGTCTTCCTCTCAGGCTCTCCTATCATTGTGGGGTATGAGCGCTCCCCCTGCTGGTCTCCTGATTCTTGTTTCAACTGAGGTTTCTCTTTATTAATTTTTATACCTAACGACTTTTCTTCGACATAATATAAAGCAAAAATCTCCAAGGATAGGGGCTGATTTTAACACATCTCTTCCAGAAATGCACAGATCAGTCAGACAAATATTTAGTAAAGATATGAAATATTTGAAACAAAAATAAAAAAACCCTGGAAATAAAATAAAGCACATTCTCAGGACCCTGTGCCAAATGAATAATAATAACTGCTAACATTTGTGAAGTGTTTACCATGTGCCCAGCAGTGATCTGAGTGCTTTAAATGACTGCTGCTGCTGCTAAGTCGCTTCAGTTGTGTCCGACTCTGTGCGATCCCATAGACGGCAGCCCACCAGGCCCCGCCATCCTGGGATTCTCCAGGCAAGAACACTGGAGTGGGTTGCCATTTCCTTCTCCAATGCATGAAAGTGAAAAGTGAAAGTCAAGTCGCTCAGTTGTGTCTGACTCTTAGCGACTCCATGGACTGCAGCCTACCAGGCTCCTCTGTCCATGGGATTTTCCAGGCAAGAGTACTGGAGTGGGGTGCCATTGCCTTCTCCCGCTTTAAGTGACTAACTCTTGCTAATTTAGGACACAAGGAAACTGAGGCAGAGAGGAACTGAGTGACCCAGGATTACTCAGCCATTAAGAGGCACAGCTGGATCCGAGCTTACCTGAAGCCAGATCCCACGCTCTTCTCTACTTGACAAGAGTTTGGAAAACTTTTACTACAAAAGGCCAAATAGTTAATATTTGGGTTCTCCTGGCCACAAAGTCTGTATCATAACTACTTAACTGTGCAGCCATACTGCAAAAGAGACAATTTGTAAATAAGGTGTAGGATCATATTGCAGTAGACCTTTATTTACAAGATCCAGGCAAGTGACTATACTTAGGCTATTGGCTGTAGTCCACCAACTACTGTATTAAACTGTATTGTGTTTGCACTGTTTTTGGCTTATGTAGAAGTGCTATGAAAACTGGGAGCATGTGGGGCCACAGGGAAGGTCAAACATCACCACATTCCCAGACCACAACCTAACATTGTGCTATGGGTGACCACTGTGAAAGATTCCTGTATAAATCTGTGTGTATGTGCTTTCATTTCTCTTGCATGAATACCTAGAGGTGAAATTGCTGGGTCACATGGTAGATGCATGTTACACTTCTTAATCAAATGCCAAGCTGTTTTCACAAGTGGCTATCCCATTTCACATCTCACCAGCAGCAGCATGTGAGAGTTCCAATAACTCCACATTTTCCCAAGCACTTGGTATGGTCAGTCTTTTAACTTTAGACATTTGAATAGGTGTATGGTGACGTCTTCCTTCATGGATCACAGCCTTGTCATGGTGAAGGGGCTTGTGTAACTCAGTGAAGCTATGAGCCATGCTGTGCAGGGCTACGCAAGATGGATGGGTCACAGTGATCCACTGGAGGAGGAAATTGCAACTCACTCCAGTATTCTTGCCTGGAGAACCCCACAGACAGTACGAAAAGACAAAAAGACATGACAATGGAGAATGAACCCCCCAGGTTGGAAGGTGTCCAATATGCTACTGGGAAAGAGCAGAGGGCAATTACAGATAGTTCTAGAAAGAATGAAGTGGCTGGGTCAAAGCAGAAGTTGGCTGTGACACTGATACTTGGCTGTGTCTGCTGGTGAAAGTAAAGTCTGATGCTATAAAGAACAATATTGCATAGGAACCTGGAATGTTGGGTCCATGAATCAAGATAAATTAGAAGTGGTCAAGCAGGAGATGGCAAGACTGAACAAGGGCTTCCCTGATAGCTCAGTTGGTAAAGAATCCACCTGCAATGCAGGAGACCCCGGTTAAATTCCTGTGTTGGGAAGATCTGCTGAAGAAGGGATAGGCTACCCAGTCCATTATTCTTGGGCTTTCTTTGTGGCTCAGCTGGTAAAGAATCTGCCTGCAATGTGGGAGACCATGTTCTATCCCTGGGTTGGGAAGATCCCCCGGAGAAGGGAAAAGGCTACCCATTCCAGTATTCTGGCCTGAAGAATTTCATGGACTGTATAGTTCATGGGATCACAGAGTCAGACACAACAGAGCAACTTCCACTAAAACTGAATCTTAGAAACTAGTGAACTAAAATGGATGAGAATGGGTGAATATAATTCAGATGACCATTTATCGACTACTTTGGGCAATAATCCCTTGGAAAAAATGGAATAACCCTCTTAGTCAACAAAAGAGTCCAAAATGCAGTACTTGGGTGCAATCTCAAAAATGACAGAATGATCTCGGTTCATTTCCAAGGCAAACTATTCAACATCACAGTAATCCAAGTCTATGCCCCAACCACTGCTGATGCTGAAGAAGCTGAAGTTGAACAGTTTTATGAAGACCTACAAGACCTTCTAGAACTAACACCAAAAAAAGATGTCCTTTTCATCACAGGAGATTGGAATGAAAAATAGGAAGCCAAGAGATACCCAAAATAACAGGCAAGTATGACCTTAGAGTACAAAATGAAGAGGGCAAAGGTTAACAGAGTTTTGTCAAAAACAAACAAACAAACAACAACCCACAAACACACTTTTCCAACAACCCAAGAGATGACTTTTCACATAGACATCACCAGATGGTCAATACCGAAATCAGATTGATTATATTCTTTGCAACTGAAGATGAAGAAGCTCTATACAGTCAGCAAAAACAAGACCTGGAGCTGACTGTGGCTCAGATCATGGGCTCCTTATTGCAAATTTCAGGCTTAAATAGAAGAAAGCAGGGAAAATCATTAGGTTATTCAGGTATAACCTAAATCAAATACCTATGATTATACAGTGGAAGTGACAAATAGATTCAAGGGATTAGATCTGGTAGACAGAGTGCCTGAAGATGGATGGAGGATTGTAACATTGTACAGGAGGTAGTGACCAAAACCATCCCAAAGAAAAAGAAATACAAGAGGTAGAGTGGTTGTCTGAGGAATCTTTACAAAAAACAGGAAAGAAGAGAAGCAAAAAAGCAAGGGAGAAAGGGAAAGATACATCAAACTGAGTGCTGAGTTCCAGAGAATAGCAAGAAAGAGAAAAGAAGTCCTTCTTAAATGAACAATACAAAGAAATAGAGGAGAACAATAGAATGGGAAAGACTAGGATCTTTCTTCAAGAAAATTGGAGATATCAAGGGAACTTTTCATACAAGGATGGGCATGAAAAAGGACAGAGACTATAAGAACCTAACAGAAGCAGAAGAGATTAAGAAAAGATGGTGAGAATACACAGAAGAACCATACAAGAAAGGTCTTAATGACCCAGATAACCACAATGGTGTGGTTATCTAGAGCTGAATATCCTGGAGTGTGAGGTCAGGTGGACCTTAAGAAATATTACTACAAACAAAGCTAGTGGAGGTGATGGAATTCCAGCTGAGCTATTTCAAAACCTAAGGGATGATGCTATTAAAGTGCTGCACTCAATATGTCAGCAAATTTGGAAAACTCAGCAGTGGCCACAGGACTGGAAAAGGTCACTTTTTATCCCAATCTCAAAGAAGGGCAATGCCAGAGAATGATCAAACTACCACACAATTGTACTCATTTCACATGCTAGCAAGGTAATGCTCAAAATCTTTCAAGCTAGGCTTCAACAGTATATGAACCAAGAAATTCTACATGTACAAGCTGGGTTTAGAAAAGGCAGATGAACCAGAGATCAAATTGCCAACATCCGGTGGGTCATGGAGAAAGCAAGGGAATTCCAGAAAAGCCTTTACTTCTGCTTCACAGTCTTTGACTGTGTGGATCACAACAAACTATGGAAAATTCCTAAAGAGATGGGACTACTAGACTACCTTACCTGCGTCCTCAGAGACCTGTATGTAGGTCAAGAAGCAACAGTTAGAACTGGGCATGGAATAACAGACTGGTTTCAAATTGGGAAAGGAGTATGTCAAGGCTATATATTGTCACCTTGCTTATTTAACTTATATGCAGAGTACATCATGCAAAATGCTGGGCTGGATAAAGTTCAGGCTGAAATCAAGATTGCTGAGACATATCAATAACCTCAAGTATGCAGATTACACCATATTAATGTCAGAAAGCGAGGAAGAACTAAAGAGCCTCTTGGCGAAGGTGAAAGAGGAGAGTGAAAAAGCTGGCTTAAAACTCAATATTCAAGATCATGGTATCCAATCCCATCATTTCATGGCAAATAGATGGGGAAACAATAGAAACAGTGACAGACTTTATTTTCTTGGGCTCCAAAATCACTGCAGATGAAGACTGCAGCCATGAAATTAAAAGATGCTTGCTCCTTGCAAGAAAAGCTATGACAAACCTAGATAGCCTATTAAAAGAAAGAGACATCACTTTGCCGACAAGGGGCTGTATAGTCAAAGCTATGGTTTTTCCAGTAGTCACATACGGATATGAGAGTTGAACCATAAACCAGGCTTTATACCATAAAGAGCACCAAAGAACTGATGCTTTAGAACTGTGGTTCTGGAAAAGATTCTTGAGTGTCCCTTGAACAGCAAGGAGATCAAACCAGTCAATCCTAAAGGAAATCAACCCTGAATATTCATAGGAAGGACTGATGCTGAAGCTGAAGCTCCAATAATTTGGCCACCTGATGCAAAGAGCCAACTCATTGGAAAAAGACCTTGATGCTGGGAAAGATTGAAGACAGGAGGAGAAGGGGATGACAGATCCTGTGGCCACTACCGAGTGTTACAAATTTGCTGGCATATAGAGTGAAGCACTTCAATAGCACTGTTGTAGGAAGGGGGACCCCTTCCAGGGCCCAAAACTGGGCTCTTGTCTAACACTTGGAAATGAATTGTCCAAGGAGACACATGTGTTGACAAAGCAAGAGATTTTATTGGGAAAGGGCACCTGGGTGGAGAGCAGTAGGGTAAGGGAACCCAGGAGAACAGCTCTGCCATGTGGCTTGCAGTCTCGGCTTTTTGGTGCTGGGATTAGTTTCCGGGTTGTCTTTGGCCAATCATTCTGATTCAGAGTCCTTCCTGGTGGTGCACGCCTTGTTCAGCCAAGATGGATGCCAGAGAGAAGGATTCTGGGAGGTGGTCAGACATGTGGTGTCTCCTTTTGACCTTTCCCGAACTCTTCCAGTTGGTGGTGGGTTATTAGTTCCGTGTTCCTTACCAGGACCTCCTGTCATAAAACAACTCATGCAAATGGTTACTATGGTGCCTGGCCAGGGTGGGCGATTTCAATCAGTGTGCTTCCCCTAACAGCATAATTTTTTAGTATTTGAAATAGCTCAGCTGGAATTCCATCACATCTACTAGCTTTGTTTGTAGTAATGCTTCCTAAGGCCTACTTGACTTCACACTCCAGGATGTCTGGCTCTAGGTGAGTGATCACACCATCATGGTTATCCTGGTCATTAAGACTTTTTTTTGGTATAGTTCTTCTGAGTATTCCCTGCCACCTCTTCTTAAAGATGGCTGAGTGCCAAAGAATCGATGGTTTTGAATTTTGTGGTGCTGGTGAAGTCTCTTGAGAATCCCTTGGACTGCAAGGAGATCAAACCAGTCAATCCTAAAGGAAATTAATTACCCCTGAATATTCATTGGAAGGACTGATGCTGAAGCCAAAGCTTCAATAATTTGACCACCTGATGCAAAGAGCCAATTCATTGAAAAAGACCCTGATGTTGGAAAGATTAAAGGCAAGAGGAGAAGGGGGTGGTGGCAGATGGCGAGATGGTTAGATAGCATCACAACTCAATGTATATGAATTTGAGCAAACTGTGAGAGAGAGTGGAGGATAGAGGAGCCTGGCGTGCTGCAGTCCATGGGGTCGCAAATAGTCAGACCCGACTTAGTGACTGAACAACAGCAGCATGGTGACATCTCATGGAATTACAATTTCGTTTCCCTCCTGATTGATAATGTTGAACATCTTATTTGCTTATTCACCACTTTTATATTGTCTTTGGTGAAATATTTTTTCTAATCTTTTACCTTTTGTATTGGAATGTTTGTTTCTGTTGATTTAAAAAATAATCACAACCTAGAAGTTGAGACTTACGTTTTATTTGGTGGGAATTTTTAGGAGTTCGGGCCCAGAAGATAGCACCTCAAGTAGCCCTGAAAGAACCGTTCTGAGGAGGTGGGGTGAGTTGGGGGGAGAAGTCAGTTTTACATAGAAATTTGCCACAAGGGTCCGGTAGTCTGAAAATCAAAAGATTATTGTTAATTAAGAAAAACCAGATATCCCAAGTTAAGTAATTTAGCACTTTCCTCTGTATGGGAAGATGCAAGAATCTGGGCTTATTATCATCATTCCTTTCATATGCATCTCAGCTATCTGGCGCCAGCATCCCACTATGAGATTTTTCACATTCTTAGTTCCTTGCTCACTGTAGGGGCAGCCTGATGGTTGCTGAATAGCGGGTTTTGTTTTTCCTGCACTTGCTCTGGGCTCAGAAATTCACATTTGGAGGGCTGGATTGGAGTCGCTAATGGTTGTGACATTCTTGTTTGTTGATATGGCAAGAACTGATACTCCATTTCTCATTTCTAACTGGGATATCACATGATCACAACAAAATGGTTTGTTGTTTTATACCACTAAGTTTTGGGGTATCTTATTATACAGCAATCATAACCAGAACAGCTTCTCCAATTAAATGGTGCAGGAAAATATGTTAGGTCCCGGTAAGGAAGAATTTGTAAGCAGCTCTTTGTAGGAAACTGCCCTCAGCAGGAAGCCCCTTTTCCTGTCAGTTGAGCAAAGTTATATTGTAACTAACTTTCAAATCAGGCACCTCCATGCCCTACTCACCTCAGCCCAAGCACATATCTCAAATCTTTTAATCACACAATACCTTGCCTAACCTGTTGGTTCTTCCCATAGATCAAAGAAGTAGGAATTTGGAAAAAGTAATTTACAGATGACCAGATCTCTTCCTTAGCTTCCCCTTCAGTAATCTTGGGAATAAATAGTGTCACCAAGATAACATCTAGAATAAGATCACAAGGAGTCAACAAGTCTGCACACAAGCCTGACAGTGGGAGATGGTGACGACTCTGACCCTCTGTCTCAATGATCAACTGAGATCACTCACCTGTTTCTCTTGAGGAAGTTTCATGGCCAAGCAGAATCTTCAGAGGTGGTTTTGGGAGAATACTGAGTTCGCCATCTCCCCATATTGCTGACATTCTGACTGAAGGCACCTTTCTCCTTTACCATTTAGGACTATGTAATTGATTTTGTTAGTGGTGAGTAGAGGGACCTGATTTACTGGTAACAAGTTTGGGAGTCAGGAGCACTGGACCACTGGGAGGGCGCTGGGCCTTCCTCTGGGTGAGTCTAGAGGGGAGGACCACCAGGAAGCAGGGACAGAGCATGGAGCAGCAGTCTAGGGAACGGGAGGCATTGCCCACGCCCAGAGAATGTGTGGGTGGGGATGGGTGTAGACGAGGTGGTGTTGCAGTTGTTGGGACCTGGCTGAGGGTGGGAGGGTGTGTGTGTGTGTGCACTTCTCTACAGTGAAAGTGTTTATAAGAGAAAAGCATTTGTCAGCAGCCATACCAGAGAGGGCAAAGCATTCTGCAATTGTTTCTGTCAAGTAGGGAACTTGGTGCCCCCATTTCCTTTCTCCTGCTGAGCCCAGACACCACACACTGGCATCTCTTCAGTGTAGGGGGAAGGGATGAGCCAGAAAGGGTGGCGGAACTGGTTCTCCCTGTAACCCACCTGGGACCCCAGCTCAGGGAAAGAGGATTCACCTAACAAATGAGACTGCGCATTGCTTACGCAGATTTGAAAATCTGCATTGGTTACGCAGATTTAAAAAACGTTTTTGTTTTTTTAACGTGGGCAAAGCTGGGGCCTACCTGAGCAGGGTCTGATGTTGATGAACATCCCTCACTGAGCACATTTTTAAAGAGACAACAGGAAAGCAAAATAAAGTTTCATTTGTGTTATTGATACATCATACCATTTGTGCTTGTTGAGTGTATTTTATAAACACGAACAACTTACATTTTTAAAGAGTCTCTGGTATTTCACACAGAAAGGAATGTTGAAAGGCATTTCCTCTCTAGAGCTGGCTAAGTAATGCAGTCATAGCACTGACTGGTTGGAAATAATTTTCTTTTGACAATTCTCTGTGAATACTGTTTATTTTCAGAGTATTTTTATTCTCATGTGATAGTGCATATTGTGGTGATGGGAGGTTGGATGCCATTTTCCTTTCTCCTGAGGAATAGAATAGAGGACCTGGTCCTTATAGGGAACCTGGGGAAAATTCCCTTAGGGATAAGCCGGTAGGAGAGAAGATAGGGAGAAGTGACCCCGGTGAGTTCCAAGGAAGATGGCATCTAACCTGGGGGCCTGGACCCCAAGACAGTGGATCCAGGTGGTCTTTAGTGGCAAAGCTCAAGCCCTGTTAATAGAGTTAGGCGAGGAGGTTCCAAGGGCCCAGAGCAAGGAATATCATTCAGGGCTGGTCAGCCAAATTTTTAGAGCTGCAATCAACAAACTAACCTGATGTTTTCTAAGACCTTCCTTCTGAGAAAGCCCAGTTCTCTCTTGTGAGAATCTAAGTGAATAAAGCCCAGACAGGCAATGGTGGGGACCAGAAATCCAAGAAAGAAAAATCCAGGAGAGGAAGACAATGGTGTGGTGTTGTCAATGCAGCCCTCTCCTTCCTTCCCTCGAGGCTTGGCATCCTTGCTTATCTTTCTCCCCTACCACCCCCACTTCCCACATTTGGGATTCAAAATCCCAAAGGGAGAAATGAGTTTTCTTAGTATTCACTCAATTTTGTGATACGATATTGCTATGTATTGCCATTTTCTCAAGCATTGAATGTTTGTGTATCAAAGAGTGTTTAAAATTAATGGAACTTATGGTACCAGGGATTCCTATGGTTGTTGTAACAGCAGTGGAGTGTTTCAAATAACATTATTGACAAAGGAGCAGGCAAAACTCCATGTGTCCATGTTTCTATGGACAAGAAACTCCAATGGAGGAATTTGCATTTTTAGTCTCTTGCTTTGTGGGTAATATGCCAGAAGAAGCCAAGGATGATGATAAAGACATGAGCTGGATTCCCCCAAACTTGGCAGGAAACAGCTTCCTACCTGGCATTCACTCTTCACTGAGGACTCCACGTTACCAGGCAACAGTGCCCTCTCTACCTAGGTCTCTAGGTAGAGGTCTCTAGGTATGAAGGAACTACTAAGACTTGAAGACCTGTATTTTAGATTTGCAATATTTGCAATACAACATTTGAATGAATCAATCAACTATATTAGAGCTGTTAAAAAAGGGGACATGAAGTGGGAAAACCAGTATGAAATATGGTGCTATCTTTTCCGGCAGGAACACTGAAGAATTGAAGCCCATTTACAACTGGAGAAGTGCCTTCCCTGCCAGCATCTCCAGGATTTTTCTACCCTTTTGTCTTTAAGAAAAGAAAAGGCAAGCAACCCGTGTCCGTCAACAGATGAATGGATAAAGATGTGGTATGTATGTATATATATGTGTATATATATATATATATATATATATATTTATACTTATCAGATCAGATCAGATCAGTCGCTCTGTCGTGTCCGACTCTTTGCGACCCCATGAATCGCAGCACTCCAGGCCTCCCTGTCCCTCACCAACTCCCGGAGTTCACTGAGACTCACGTCCATCGAGTCAGTGATGCCATCCAGCCATCTCATCCTCTGTCATCCCCTTCTCCTCTTGCCCCCAATCCCTCCCAGCATCAGAGTCTTTTCCAAGGAGTCAACTCTTCGCATGAGGTGGCCAAAGTACTGGAGTTTCAGCTTTAGCATCATTCCTTCCAAAGAAATCCCAGGGCTGATCTCCTTCAGAATGGACTGGTTGGATCTCCTTGCAGTCCAAGGGACTCTCAAGAGTCTTCTCCAACACCACAGTTCAAAAGCATCAATTCTTCCGCGCTCAGCCTTCTTCACAGTCCAACTCTCACATCCATACATGACCACAGAAAAAACCATAGCCTTGACTAGATGAACCTTTGTTGGCAAAGTAATGTCTCTGCTTTTACTTCCTCAAAAATGAGGATATACTCTGAAACTCACCACTGACCAGAGCAGGCTGGAGAAACATGATTACTAAATGCAGTGTCATGTCGTGGATTGGATCCTGGGACACAAAGAGAACGTTAGTGGAAAAGCTGGTGAAATGGAGTAAACTGTGGTCTTCAGTGGTGACAACTGAACCAAGGTAAGGTAAGTGATGGAAATGAAAGTGTTAGTCATGTCTAAATCTTTGTGACCCCACAGACTGCATCCCACCAGGCTCCTCTGTCCATGGGATTCTCCAAGCAAGAATACTGGAGTGGGTTGCCATGCCCTCCTCCAGGGGATCTTCCTGACCCAGGGATGGAACCTGAGTCTCTATGCCTCCTGCATTGGCAGGCAGGTTGTTTACCACTAACACCACCTGGGAAGCCCCTGTTGATATAGATTTATATAGAAATACCACTCAGTCATAAAAAAAAGAATGAAATTTTATTGTTTGCAGCAACATGAATGGATTTGGAGGACATCAGGCTAAGTGAAATAAATAAGTCAAAGACAAATGCTGTGTGATATCACTTACATACGAAATCTAAAAAAATGCAACAATCTAGTGAGTGTAACAAAAAAAGGAGCAGATTCATAGATATAGAGAGCACACTAGTGGTTACCAGTGGGCACAGAGAAGGGGGACGGGACAAGATGGGGTGGGGGAGTAAGAGGTGCAAACTATTAAGCATAAAGTACAAGAATATATTGTATAACGTGGGGAGTAGAGCCAATATTTCATAATAACTACAAATGGAGTATAGCCTTTAAAAATTGTGAATCATTATGCTGTGCACCTGTAAGTTACTTACTATTGTACAGCAACTATACTTCAGTGAAAACAAAAGAAAACAAAACCACACAAAATGAAGCACCCTGAGATGATTGGAGTTCACACAAGCAAATCTGGTCACCTATTAGGCCACAAGAACTAGAAAACCTGACAGTAAAGGCGATGGCCATATTGATGACAATTACCATATTTCAAAAAAAGAAAGGGCAGATTCTGATTCTTGCTTTGAGGTCCCTTGCTTGGCTCCTTGAAGGCCCAATGTGAGTGAGTGAGTGAGTGAAGTCGCTCAGTCATGTCTGACTCTTTGCGACCCAATGGACTGTAGCCTAACCAGGTTCCTCCGTCCATGGGATTTTCCAGGCAAGAATACTGGAGTGGGTTGCCGTTTCCTTCTCCAGGAGATCTTCCTGACCCAGGGATTGAACCCAGGTCTCCTGCATTGTAGGCAGACGCTTTACCCTCTGAGTGACTGCTCTCTTTGGAGACACACCAAGGAGATAACGCGGGAGATTCCTCTGTGTCACCGTTCTTGCTCTCTTGCATCCATCACATTACTTTCCAGGGTGGGAATGATAAAACTGATAGTCTTTGTATTTCAAGGGTTTCTGTATTTTAAGGGAGTTGTGGGCTTAGGTGCGCCTGGTCCTCCCGTAGCACGTCCTGGGCGCCGTAGCCCTGTGCACCCAGAACCTCGCGCCCCGGTGGGCAGGATCTGCCCTGGGAAGTTTTTGACAGGTAGTCCTCACCCTTCTGCAGGTAAAACCTACCCCCGGCGGCTTCATTTCCATAACAACCCGAATGGAAGATCGCCTGGAGAGGCGAATGTGTGTGCAAGTGACACACTTTCAGCATTAAAATGACAATGACCTGAGGCCGAATCGTATTTGTTTAAAAATAGAATGAGCCTCTCTGGACGAAATTAAAATTGATTTAATCCTGTACTAACATGAACTTGGAAACGATAAATGTTGAAACATCTCGTGGCCTGCTTTGCATGATGACTTGAGCAGTGACATTTCAAGAAGATAATGGTTTTGTAATAATTAAAAAGAAAAAAAAAAAGCAGTCAAATCTCCCCAGTGAAATATGGCCTTAATTGACTGCCAGGGGTGGTGTGTATGAGCAACTATTAGAAAAAGCAGTGTAACATAAAAATTGGCTTTTTTTTTCATTCCTGCCTTCTTCCAAAATGTAATTAGTATACTAAAATCAACAAGATGAAACAGTTTAAATTTCTTGTAAGTAATTTAGCTATTTTGTAGGCTCAGATTTTTTCTTTTTTCAAATGAGAAGGTTAGTGAAACCATATTCAACAATGATTTAAACATATAAGACAAACTTGTTTTGTGAATTTTTTAAAAGTATATGCAATGTGACAGTGTTAAAATATATTGCAGCAAATAACTTTTTGAGTCATTTTTCATTTTGAAAAGCATTTCATTTTAATTCTCAGGTTAGTTTGTTGGTTTGGAAGGAGATACATGATCTATGAAGGTAATATAAATTCACATAATTCATAAAAAATTCAGTCTGTGTAGGTAGAATCTGAAAACCATGTTTTGCCTGGTCCCTTAATCTATGTTTAGGATCAATTTCTACTGAATGGAATTTCCATTCTTTCCCCTTAACTTTATAACTTTTTTTTTCTCATTCAGACATGAGAGGATTTAAAAATTCTTCATGTCACAAAAACATTTCATATAAGATAATAGATCATTTTCTATGTGGATAAAAACATTTTTAATGTCTTTAAGTATAATATGGAAAAAACATTAAAGTATAGCTAATTTTCTGATACTACTTTGGCCTGTGTGCTGTGCTCAGCTGCTTCAGTCATGTCTGACTCTTTGCAACCTGTGGACTAGCCTGCCAGGCTCCTCTGTCCATGGGATTCTCCAGGCAAGAATACTGGAGTGGGTTGCCGTGCCCTCCTCCAGGGGATCTTGCTGACCCAGGAATCGAAGCCATATCTCCAGCGTCTCCTGCATTGCAGGCAGGTTCTTTACCCACTGAGCCACCTAGGAAACCCTACCTTGGTCTGTGTGCTTTGTTGCTCAGTCATGTTCGACTCTTTGCGACCCCATGGGCTGTAGCCCACCAGGCTCCTCTGTCCATAGGGATTCTCCAGCAAAGAATACTGGAGTGGGTTGTCATGCCCTCCTCCAGGGGATCTTCCCAACCAAAGGATGGAACCTAGGTCTCCCACATTGCAAGTGGATTCTTTACTGGTCTGAGTCACCAGGTTAGTCTCCCTCAAATTGTTGTGCTTCTTTGCAATCCCCCTTGTACATGCAGGGACCTTTCTCACTGATACTCAGGGTATCCTTAAAAACAGCAGAATACAGATTTTTTTTTTCAAGTATTAGGAAATAAGGGGGCTTCCCTGGTGGCTCAGATAGTAAAGAATCTGCCTGGAATGCAGGAGTCCTGGGCTCAATCCTTGAATTGGGAAGATCCCCTGGAGAAGGGAATGGCTACCCACTCTAGTATTCTTGCCTGGAGAATTCCATGGGACAGACAAGCATAAAATTTCTTAAGACCAAATACTCGTCCTTCTGGGACTGCCTTCAATTTTAATTGCAGTGCTTTTAAAAAAGTATACTGCATTATGAAAATGTAGTGGTGTTTCTAGTTCTGCAGGAGCCATTGGCTTAGGTGTCTTGTTATCTGCATAGAACAAATCATTTGTTCCTGCTCACCAGGAGGATGCTTCAGTGACAGGTAAGGCAGGTCAGGAGAAGTATTTTAAAGATTATTAGGATGACTAAGAAAATAAGACTGAAAAAATACAATGTAAGTGAAGATATGTAAGAGTCTTGTCTACAAGTTTCTGGAGATGCCACCTTCCTCTTCCTCATCTGTCCTTCTTCCAGTAACATTTCATGCAGGGATATCTGTGCCCTGTGCCCTTTAACAATATGGTAGACTAATATTAAAAAATAATTTAGGAAAATATTCACATTATAGATGCAAACAAATACATTTCAGATGCTTACCAATCTTAAAAGCACAACAAAGAATTCAATATTTGTCTAGAAATGATGAAGAGAAGACAGATTCCATACTGGGGACTCACACAGGCAAAAAACTTTTTTGTTTTTTCATTGAAATTTTATATAGAGCAGCAGTTACCGATATACTAACTGAAGGGACTTTAAGGAGCTGCTGAGCATAGGAATTGAACATGGCTGGCTGGTAGAATGCACAGGACTCGCAAAGGCTGTCTTCTGGAGAAGAAAGACAAGAAGGCAGGTTAGTAGAGGTAGTCCTCTCCTCAGGATGTACTCTTTAGGTTTCTCTGGATTTAAAGTGACAAGTACACAGGAGCTGAGACCTTCTGTAGGACAGAGCCAATATGTGATATTGGATAGGTTGTTCACTTCACTGGGCTACCTGGATGAAAGAGAAGTGGGTACTGAAATTCCAGCATCCTCTTTGCCAGGACTTGGGCTCTGGGCTCCCAAAGAGCCATGTTTTCTAAGTGGCCCTGGCTTGGGTACTGGTACCTCCCTCCCTAATCACAGTCACGTGGAGTGAGGAATCAGCCTAGGGTGCTAAACGTGAAAATGGGCAGACTTAGGACTTGGGAGAATAGGGGGACTCTGAGACAAAGAAGACAACACAGCGGCACTCCTGGAGGGGTCCTGGCCCTCCGTCTGTCTGGTAATGGAGAGGGTGGTAATGGCCAAACCCCCTGCCACAGATGTCCATCTGCAGCCAGTTGCAGGAGCCAGCCTCCTGGCCACAGCTTTGCCCATGGCCGGCCACCTACCCCTCATTCCTTATTCCATCACATCCCCACCCCCACCTAAAGGATGCAGCAGAATTGTGCAAAATGAGAATTGAAGGATGAAGAGCCTATAGCCCCAGGCTGAGTTTGGCAGGATGGTTCCATGGCCACAGACGAGCATCACTTACCATCCCCAAATTCTAAGTATAACTGTCTGCAGTATTTCCTCCACATGCATTGAGTACCACATCAGATGGTGTTGTAAGTTTTGCTTCAGCCACAAAATATAATTATAGAAACTCATGAGGCATACGATGATCTGTTATGCATACTTCTATTTTTAGCTATTCTGTTGCTTTTTTAAAAAAAATCTCTGATGGTCTCAGCTTACTCCTATTGCCATTTTCTATTTGGAGAGCTTTCTCACCTATTTTAAAAGGAATACTCTGCTAACAACAGATTATCATATTTTTTTCTTAATCTGAAAAATGTCTTTATTTTCCACTTTTTCCTAAAGGATAATTTTGCCAGATAGTGGATTCATAATTGACAGTTCTGTTAGCTTAGTTGGTAAAGAATCCGCCTGCAATGCAGAAGACCCTGGTTCAATTCCTGGGTTGGGAAGATCCGCTGGAGAAGGGATAGGCTGCCCACTCTAGTATTCTTGGGCTTCCCTGGTGGCTCAGATGGTAAAGAATCCTCCTGCAATATGGGAGACCTGGGTTTGATCCCTGGGTTGGGAAGATCCCCTGGAGAAGGGAATGGCTACTCCAGTACTCTTGTCTGGCAGTTCCACTCTCTTTGCTCGGGGTCCTTAGTGCCTCTGTAATGCCTGCTGTAAAGCAAATACTGAATGCTATTTTCATCTTTCACCTTTTTTTTTTTTTTTTGGAAAGCAAAAATCCCCTCAGATTTCTTTTGGTAGGCAAAAACAAGTACTAACATAGCTTTTTCGTAAAAGTGAAGTGGCATAAATCAAACCTTCAGAAAAGTGAGGGACACATGTGTATGTCTTTGGCAAAATTTGGGACATTGTCAGCTATTATTCCTTTGACTACTTTCTCATTCTCATGCCTTTTTCCTTTGCTTCTGAGACTCTAATACTATGAATACTAGATCTTTTGCGGCTGTTCCACAGATCCCAGAGGCTCTTTTTTTTTTTTTTCCCCTATTTTATCTTGTTCAAGATAAAATATTTTGTTTTTCTTGAATAAATTCTATTGATTTGTCTTCACGTTCATTGATTCTATCCTGTCATCTCCACTCTACTGTTGAGTCTACCCAGAGAGTTTTAAAAATTTCTGTTATTCTATTTTTCAGTTGTATAATTCCCATTTGATTCTTTTAAAAATAACTTTCATTTCTTTGCTGAGATTTTCTACTTTAAAAATTTGTTCCAGATGTACTGAAAGTGAAATTCCCAGCTCTTGGTGTGCTGAATGATTTTCGACTCTTAAGAGAACGTTCGGCATTATGTTAGGAAACTCTTGATCCTTTCTAAGAGTTCTCTTCTAGCAGGCAGTTTCCCTGTTCAGGTTTAGGGAATAGGTTCTTGCCTATTGTGGCCTACTGTGGCCATGGTTGCAACAGCAGTTTCATTTTCAGGGCCCTTGCAGTGTAATTTCTGGTCTGCCTCATTTTGCAGTGCTGCTGGAGCTCACACAGCCTCTGCAGTTGATATCTGCAAGGGAAAGAGGCTCTTCCATGGTCTTCTGGTGTTGCCAGGCCATTTTCTGGGGTTGGGGCAAACTTTGCTTGGCCTGGTTCCCCTTGTACCACTGGGTGGAGGCCCAGGAGACTATGGCTCCCCTGCTATTGGCCCTGCAGGTAGAATGGCCCAGGTGTTGGCCCTGCAGGCAAAATGACCCAGGTGCCTGGGCCTGGCTGTGAAACAGGGTCTGGGTCACCCACTGGGGCTTTGGGGCTGTCACTTATATAGGTCAGCCAGCAGATGCCACAGGAGGCCCTGTTGGGGGCCTGCATTAGGTCTCTATTGGGCTTTTCCTTTCCCGGTCCTTTGGCCAGAGGGAGTGGACTTTTTTTGTGTGGTCTTGGTCCAGGACTGTTGGTCCAGCCTGCAGCTTCTTAAACACCCAGTCTGGGATATGTGGGGAAACCCTCAGAACTCCCGTGTCCACAGCCCTCACGTTCTGCTGTCCCTAGTCGGTGGCCTTCTTTATTCCAGCTTTCAGAGTCCTTTTATCACTAACTGTTAAATTATTTCCAGAATTCTCAGTTGTATTTAGAGAGGAGGAACAGGGAGAAATGAGTCTTGTTATCTTGTTCCAAAACCAGAGGTCTGCAATTGACTTTTAAATACCTGGATTATTAATTTCTATGGGCTTCCCTGGTGGCTCAGATGGTAAAGAATCTGCCTGCAATGCGGGAGACCCGGGTTTGATCCCTAGATGGAGAAGATCCCCTGGAAAAGGGAATGGCAACTCATTCCTATATTCTTGCCTGGAAAATACCATGGACAGAGGACCCTGGTGGGCTGTAGTCCATGGGGTCACAAAGTCAAATATGACTGAATGACTAACACTTTCACTTTTTTCCATTTAGTGAGTTGTGTTTTTTTTTTTCCCCCAAGAAAAACAACTTTTAAAAATAATAGATGTCTTTGAATGGCTTCCAGACCTGACCCTTACGCTCAAGGTGAGTTGAAGAGCCAGATAGGTATGATACCTGGAGCCTCCAGGAAGTCCCTTGGATGGGGTACATGGCTCTGGTTCTGGAAGCTAGTTCTCCCCTATTTTCTGATACTGATGAAAAATAGCAGAAAGTCTTTCTTTACTTTCAAGAAGAGGCAGCAAGTGCACAGACATATGCTTCCCACTTGTCGCTCTTTTGTTTTTTAATTCCTTCCTTCTGTTACTATTATTAGCAGTTTTTGACCTTGATAGTAACAACGTGTGCATTGAGAGGTCTGATTTCAGTGACTTTTATTCGTTAGAAAAGTAGGGGGCTGGGCTTCCCTGGTGGCCCAGTGGTAGAGAATCCGCCTGCTGATGCAGGGGGCATGGGTTTGATACCTAATCTGGGAAGATCCCACATGCCACAGAGCAACTAAGCCCGTGAGCCACAACTATTGAACCTGTGCTCTAGAGCCTGGGAGCCACAACAGCTGACCTCGTGTGCCACAGCTGCTGAAGCCCGCACGCCCTAGAGCCTGTGCTCTGCAGCAAAAGAAGCCACCACAATAAGAAGCCCAAATACCGCAGCTAGAGAGCAGCCTCCGCTTGCCGCAACTAGAGAAAATCCTGCACAACAATGAAGACCCAGCACAGCCATAAATTAATAAACAAAATTGTATACAAAAAAGAAAGGTAGGTGACTGAATTAATTGGACTCATACCCTGAGAGAAGTTCCAGGTCAGTCCAGCAGGGCAGGATACATCAAAAGATATATTCCATCAATTAAATGAATCAGGATCATTAGCAGGTTTAGAGAAGGCAGACGGATCAGTAGATTTTGGAGAGAAGCAGAGGATAATGGCAGGCAAAGAGGACTCAGGGTCAATTTTCACGACCAAGGGAGTGATGAGAGTCAGAGCTGGGGGTGGGCTGAGCTGAGCAGGCACCTGCTAGGTTTCAATGGCTACAGGCCCCTCCTTCATGCTCAGGGTCTTAGAATTTGAAAAACATCCAAGTAGATGAAGTAAATGGTAACAGAAGACAATGTCGGGTTCTGAGCCTTGAGAGAAGGGCTGGGAGGGAGCATTTCAGGAAGGTGATGCTGTGGGAAGAGTTGGAAAGATGGGACAGAACAGGGTGGCTGGGGCCCTGCAGAGGCCACACCTGTTGTCTCCTCTGGTGGTGGGTAGTTTGGTGTAGACAACGGCCTAGGGGTTGGGGAGTGACCTTGCCTTGTTTGTCTCATGCTGTGTGGACAGAAGCAGAGGGTGGGGGGCAGGGCTGGGGAGTCAGCCCACACTTCGTGTGCATGTCCCCTTAAGCCACCTAGCATGGTGGACACTGCCTTTCTCATTTAGCAGCACAGGATCAGTCGGGGTAGGACACCACACATGATCACCCAGCTAGCCAGCAGTAGGAGGAGGGCTCCTCTGGGCCTGTGCCACTGCCGATCGTCTGGACAGTAGTGATCCAGGGAAGAGAGAAATAACACCCCTAAACCTCGGTGCTTCTGGGTTCTATTCTGTAGAGGAAGCCCTTTGGTCTTCTGTTTGAGCACATAGATTCAACGTGCACAGAAACACAGGCTGGGTGGTTTGGGGAGTCTCAGGCTGGTGGGTTAAAAGTGAGAAAGATGAGGTGGCAGCTGGAGTTGGATCCCTAGTGGTGTAAGGTGAAGGCTATGTGTGAGGGGAAGATTAGCAGCAGTAGTAATGTATGCATATGTTTGGTAAGTAATTGTAACATCAAAGAATATTTAAATTGTGTTTACTGTTATAGAAGATAGTTTACTCTTTCATACATTTTAGAAAGATTTGAATCTTCAAAGATAAGGGATGAAGTAGATGAAGCTATTATTCATTCTCCCATCATGTGGCCTTTTTTGGTAAATGAAGGAAAAAAGGTCCATTTTCTCTACTGAGAATATTTTGAATCAATAATGAACTTATAGCAGGAAGTTCCTAGGAACTTACTAAGCGTGTCCAGTTAGTGTGAGAATATGGACTCTCCTCACCAAGGAGACTATCCTAGAGAGGGCTAGAAGAGAGAAACACACACTTTCATTTTGTGGGAAGGCAGGTTCCCCTTGGCCGTTGTATAATCAATCTGCTTCTATTATATAGTTTGTGTAGCACTGGCCCAGCCCTTGGCAATCATAGTGCCTGCCCTCCAGCCACAATGATTAGCTCTGGGTCAGGCCATCACTCATACCAGACCAATTATCATCTTCTCTGGGAGTTTAGCTGGGAAAACTCCTCACTCTTTCTGGAGGGAGATGACTGAAAGGAATCCCATGAGTCAGGAGACAAAGAAGGGAGCATCTTGCTTCTGCATGGAGAGGGCTGGCCTGAAAATGAATCCAAGACAGGTAGGCTGTGAAGGGAAGGCGGGGAGAGAGAGAGATGATACCATTTGAGCACCTGGATCCAGACTTGTCTGATTCTAGAAACACCTGAACTGCTTTGGATTCCCCAGTCACAGAAACTAATAACACATTCCTCTTTTTTTTTAAAGTTTATTTGAATTGTGTTTCTCACTTATAACTGAGTGAGTCCTGTGAATCCCTTTAATGTAAAATACAGCCAATTTGCCAGAGTGTGCTGGGCTTCTCAGCTGGGTTGCTCTTAAACTGATTCAATTAACAGACTAAACACACGATAAACCTATCTGAAAGGCTAAATGCTACTTTTAATAGCAGTTTAGCTGGCTAGCTAGGGTCATAATAGCTCTGATTCTAGCCAGTGGCAAAAAGGTCACTGCCTAAATAGGAGTGCTAGTGACTGAATTTTGTCCCCCCAAATTCATATATTGAAGTCCTAACCCCCCATGTGATGGTATTTGGAGAGAGTGCCTTTGGGAGGTAATTAGGTTATGAGTATAGAGCCCCTGTGAAGGGATTAGAGCCCTTATAAGAAGAGACCAGGGCTTCCCTTGTAGCTCAGTTGGTAAAGAATCTTCCTGCAACGCAGGAGACCTGGGTTCGATTCCTGGGTTGGGAAGATCCCCTGGAGAAGGAAATGGCAACCCAGTCCAGTATTCTTGCCTGGAGTATCCCGGACAGAGGAGCCTGGCAGGCTATAGTCCATGGGGTTGCAAGAGTCAGACATGACTTAGTGACTAAACCACCACCACCACCAAGAAGAGACCAGAAAGCTTTCTATCTTCTTCTCATTCTGCCATGTGAGGACCCAGTGAGGAGGAGAGCTCTCACCAGAACTGACCACGCGGTTGCCCTGATCTTGGATTTCCAGTCACCAGAAGTGTGGGGAATAAGCATCTGTTGTGTAAGCCCCCATCTGTGCTATTTTGTTATAGCAGCCTAAGCTGCTGAGATAGGGCTTTGTGGAGTCCCAGGAGTGTGTACTGGCTTCTTAAACTCACAGTGTGCAAAATCCTCCCCTGGGAAGTTCAGCCACCACGCTTAAGTGGGGAAGCTTTGCTCAGATGCAGTTCTGCTGTTTATTTACTTATGGCTGCACTGGGTCTTAGCTGCAGCTCGCAGGACCTTCATTGCAGCATATGGGATCCTTTATTGTGGCACAAGGGCTTCTCCCTAGTTGTGGCGCTTGGGCTCAGTTGTCCTGTGGCATGTGGCATCTTAGTTCCCCACCCAGGGATTGAACCTGTGTCTGCTGCATTGGAAGGTGGACTCATAACCACTGAACCACCAGTGAAGTCCCCAGTGAGCCCTTACTTCTTAAGCTTTTCCTGTTGACTAGCCCTTTCACTCAGTCACCCTTGTGTTTTGGTTCTGTTAAGTAGTTAGAATAGGAAAAAGGAGTCCAGAATGGCAGTGGCTAAAAGAGAAGGAAGGGAAAAGCCCATGAAAATAGAACAAAGGAAGGTTCGAGAACCCCAGAGTGAGAACCTCAGGTAAAACAAATAGCCCTCGTGGCTGGCCCAATTTACATAGGGCAGGCTCAGGGTGAGGAGAAAAAACATATAAAAAGAGGAGCCAAAATTGAGCTGGGGGCTTCTCTTCTCTTCATGTCTTTTGGGTCAGCCGGCCCTCACACCTCAAGGATGTATTTTCCTTTGCTTGCCAAATAAAACTGAGCTGTAACACGGAGCTGTAACACTAGTCCATCCATCTCTTCAAATTTGTGTTGCAATGAGACAGAACCAAGGAAATTACCAACTCCCCCTACAGTTCTTTCAGGAGAGAAAGAGGAAAGCAGGAATCAGCATCATAGAGTCATAATCAGAACACTGGAGGGAGGGAGAGAGGGATAGGGTAGTGGGCATCAGTGACTTCCTCCAGATGATGACCCTGATCAGAGAGGTGTGGAACAGCCTGTGTGGGAGACTTCTTCCCTTCAGCCCTGACCCCTGGGAGTTCTGCCTTTCCATCTGCAGAAGCTCACCAATCAGTTCAGTTCAATTCAGTCGCTCAGTCATGTCCGACTCTTTGCGACCCCATGAATCACAGCAAGCCAGGCCTCACTGTCCATCACCAACTCCCGGAGTTCACTCAGACTCACATCCATCGAGTCAGTGATGCCATCCAGTCATCTCATCCTCTGTCATCCCCTTCTCCTCCTGCCCCCAATCCCTCCCAGCATCAGAGTCTTTTCCAATGAGTCAACTCTTCGCATGAGGTGGCCAAAGTACTGGAGTTTCAGCTTTAGCATCATTTCTTCCAAAGAAATCCCAGGGCTGATCTCCTTCAGAATGGACTGGTTGGATCTCCATGCAGTCCAAGGGACTCTCAAGAGTCTTCTCCAACACCACAGTTCAAAAGCATCAATTCTTCCACGCTCAGCCTTCTTCACAGTCCAACTCTCACATCCATACATGACCACAGGAAAAACCATAGCCTTGACTAGACGAAACTTTGTTGGCAAAGTAATGTCTCTGCTTTTGAATATGCTATCTAGGTTGGTCATAGCACCTTGTTAATAGTATTCACTTTGGCCACAAAATATGTGGGAATAATGTCCAGAGTTTTCTTCGACTCTCCTCGTATGTCTTCATGGAGACCTCTCCTCATTAGTGATAAATAAATTGCATTTGCTTGGTATATAGTAGAGGTTGGCAATTTTTTCTGTGAAGGGCTAGATGGTAATAAATATTTTAGTCCTCTTGGACCATACAGACTGACTCTACCCTGACATGCAAAAGCAGCAGACAGTGTGTCAACAAACGGGCATGGTTGTGTTTCAATAAAACTTTATTTATAGACAATAACATTTGGATTTCATTTAATTTTTATGTGTCATTAAATGGCATTTTTCTTTTGATTCCCCCCCAACCACTTAAAAATGTGAAAATTATCCTGCTACGGCCAAGAGGAGCCTAAGGAGATATGATGACTAAATGTAGCTTGGATGGGATCCTGGAACAGAAAAAGAACATTAGGGAAAAACTGAGGAAACTTGAGTGAAGTGTAGGCTTTAGTTAATAAAAAAAATCAAAATAGGCTCATTAATTGTGACACATGTACCATGCTAATATGAGATGGTAATAATAGAGGAAAGTGGGTGTGGGGTATATGGAAACTCAGTACTGTCTTTGCAAATTTTTTTGTAAATTAAAAAGTATTCATAAAAAGTAAAGTTCATTAAACAACAACAGCATTTTTAGCTTATGAGTGTACAAAAGCAGATGGTGATCCACATTTGGCCTAAGAGCTATAGTTTGCCAATTCTTGGTATAAATAAAATGGGTTTCTATATCTGGCAATATGGTAGACCAGAAACTCTTCCTGACTCAGTAACAACAGCTGAAAGTAATGATTAATAATAAAGAGAAATCCTTGAATCTGTCAATAATCTTGAAACAAAGAGTGGTGATTAATTTCGTGTCAATGTGGCTAGGCTATGGTGCACAGACAACAACCACTTGTGAAGATGATGGATGCTGCTGTGAAGGGATTCTGTAGACAAGATTAATGTGGACAGTTGGTTGACTATAAGTAAAGGAGATTACCTTTGATAACACGGGTGGATCTCATCTAATCAGTTGAAGACCTCAAGAGTAAATTCCAAGATTTCCTGCAGAATTCTGCCTCTAGACTGCAGTGTCAGCCCCTGCCTGGATTTCTGACCTGCCCTATGGACTTCAGATTTACCAGCCCCTACAACTGCATAGCCAGTTCCTAAAAAAAATCTCTCTCTCTGGATATACTATATATATATATATGTATTGTATATATCTTGGCTCTGCTTCTCTTTTTTTTTGTTTTTGTTTTTCTGGTACACAAAGTAAAAAATAGTAAGAAGAAAGCTGAGTGAAGGCAAGGCTAAACAGGTAATCTGGTTACTGAACCCAGCTTTCATTTTGAGGGTATCTGCTGCCAGGTGTAGGCTCTAAGAGGAGAACTTCCTGCTTTGAGCTAGGACCCCAAAAGTGTATTCCATCAATCCAGAAGTGTGGTACAAACAATGGCGAATACAAGATAATTGTATGGAGAATAGAAAGATAATTGCTGGCATTCCCTTAGATGAGGAGAAACCTCCCTGAGCATTTTAACTACAAGCCAGTGTTCTTGGGGTGATTTTAAATGCCTGTAAGTTTTTTTCACATGGTTTCAAATTGACTGTGCTCCCAGGCAACACATGGGAATATACTCACATCTTGCAGGAACCTAAACATTATCCTACATATTAAACGTTCTCACATTAGGTTAGCAAAAAAGGGAGTAGTTCACAGTACAGATCACTTACAGAAGGCAATAATGTAGCTTGAGTGAGAACCAGCAGCAACACTCCATAGAAATAGATTCCTGAAGTCATCACATACTGGAATTTTTAGACATAGGTTATAGAGTAACTACAGTTAACATGTTTAAATAAAGTAAAATGACGTTTGAAAATAAAATAATGAACAAGAAACCATAAAGTATGATGAAAGGGTTATAAAAGAGAAATAACAGAGCTTACAAAAATGAAAAAACTGTGTAATTATTGAAATTACTCACTGGATGAGTATAGTAGCATTGGGAAAAATTGAAAGAAGAGTTGGTGATTTGGAAGATAGAAATCATGGAATTATTCATGATGTGTGAGAGAGCAAAGAGATAAATAATGTGAAAGAGATTTTGTAATTAGAGGCCTTAGGCTGTAGAACTGTCATTCTTAAACTTGAGCAATCATCAGAATCCCCTGGAGGACTTGTTAAAAGACAGATTGCTGGGCCAACCCCCAGAGTTTCTGACATAGTAGGTCTGGGATGTGGCTAAGAATTTGCTTCCCTAACAAGTTCTCAATGATGCTGATGCTCGTGGGGACTCAACTTTGAGAACCATTGATATCAGAGTGGTTCAAATCTTGCCTTTGCTGATTTGAAAGCCCACTTGCACTTCTTGATTGTGTAACCTTGGAAATTTTTCATCACTTTTCTGTGCCCCAGTCCCTCCATCACAGGGTTGTTATGGGGAACATGTGAATTAATGCTCACAGAACACTTAGTGCTATGGTGGTAAGGGTGAGGATTCTAAAAGTGTTAGCTGTTACAATGTCTTGTACACAGGACCCCCGATGGATTCTTTCCAGAGCACCACACATCACAGAATTTATGAGCCCTCTGAGTGTCATATTGAAGCTGTGCAACTCAGACTGGGACTTGAACCCATCGCCTTTTAGTTGAGATCACACACCTGATCTCAGGACTTAAAAAAGCTCAGGTTCTCAATGTCTTATCACAGAAAAAATTTAGTGAGAGACAAAATGATAGGTAAGAAATGGATTTATTCAGAGAGAAACATATTCCACAGACAGAGTGTGGGCCATCTTAGAAGGCAAGAGACCCTGAACTATGGGATGGTTAGTTTTCATGGGCTGGTTAATTTCACAGGCTAATAAGTGGGAGTATTATGCTATTTTGGGGAAGGGGTGGAGATTTTCAGGAATTCTGCTGCTGCCCACTTTTTGATCTTTTATGATTGGCCTCAAAACTGTCATGGCACCTCTGGATGTGTCATTTAGTTGTCAGTGTATTACAATGAGAGTATAATGATGCTCAGGGTCTATTGGAAGTTGACTGCTATCTTGGACCTGGTTGGTTCTGTTGGGGGAGTTTGTAATTTCCTCAGTTATGTCTCGTCACAACAAAAATTTGAAGTGATGGACCAGTGTTACAGCCCTCGAATGGACAAGCGTTACAGCTCCATGTTATAGCTCACTCTTATTTAGAAAATAAAAGAAAATACATCCTCGAGGCATGAGGGCATGCCGACCCAAAAGATGCAAAGAGAAGAGAGGCCCCTGGCCCAATTTTGGCTCCTCTTTTTATATGTTTGTTTTCCTCCCCTGGGCCTGTCCTGTATAAATTGGGCTATCCAGGAGTGCTGTTTGTTCCACCTGAGGTCCTCATTCTGGTCCTCGGACTTTCATTTGTTCTATTTTCACAGGCTTTTCACTTCCTTGTCTTTTAGCCACTGCCATTCTGGAGTCCTTTTTCCTATTCTAACTACCTAACAGTTCCAACCAGTTTTTGTCATATCCTGTATGGATGTGAGATTTGGACTGTGAAGAAGGCTGAGTGCCGAAGAATTGATGCTTTTGAACTGTGGTGTTGGAGAAGACTCTTGAGAGTCCCTTGGACTGCAAGGAGATCCAACCAGTCCATCCTAAAGGAGATCAGCCCTGGGATTTCTTTGGAAGAAATGATGCTAAAGCTGAAACTCCAGTACTTTGGCCACCTGATGCGAAGAGTTGACTCACTGGAAAAGACTCTGATGCTGGGAGGAATTGGGGGCAGGAGGAGAAGGGGACGACAGAGGATGAGATGGCTGGATGGCATCACTGACTCGATGGATGTGAGTCTGAGTGAACTCTGGGAGTTGGTGATGGACAGGGAGGCCTGGTGTGCTGCGATTCATGGGGTCGCAAAGAGTCGGACACGACTGAGCGACTGAACTAACTAACTATGGCTATATTGGGCTTCCCGGGTGGCAGTAGTGGTAAAGAACCTGCCTGCTAATGCAGGAGACTTAAGAGACACAGGTTTGATTCCTGGGTTGGGAAGATCCCCTGGAGCAGGGCATGGCAATCCACACCAGTATTCTTGCCTGGAAAAATCCCATGGACAGAGGAGCCTGGTGGGCTATGGTCCATAGGGTCGCAATGAGTTGGATATGACTGAGGCGCACACATGCATGGCTATATCATTCTTATAAAGGTTGTGCCCTACCCACTTCCCTCCCGTTTCAGTATTAGGGATTTTCCAATGCTACCAATTCTCTGAAATATAAGGAAGCTTATTGGGTCAAAATGCTCAAAGCCTGATTTAGATAAAGGCTTGCCTTGATTGTGAGAATTTGATGATGTAATATTAAAAAAGAAATTTACCTATTTTTACACAAAAGATTGAATATGCTGAATTCACTTATGATGACGTGATTCCCAATAGCATGTTTAAATAAATAGCTGAAGCTCATTTGTAATGTCAACAAAAATTAATCAGTCGATCTAAGAAAGAAATTAAAAATTTTATTTGAGCAAAATTGAGGATTATAACCAAGGAATAGATCCTCAGAAAGTTCCAAGAACTGTTCCATCCTTAGAAGTCAAAGCACAGTTATATAAATTTTTTGAGACAGGCTCCAGGCTGTACTCCAGGCTGTACATGAAATAACCTATTTGACAGTTTACATAATCCAGATCTGCAAGTATTAAGTGGTGGTTCTTTGTGACCCCTTACAAGGTCAAGAAGGACTGTTATCTACAAAAGTTATCTTGTTGATGCTAGGAGAAGGTTACTCTTTAGGGCTGAGCTGATGGGGGAAGTTTGGTTGATGCACAATGCAGATACTCAATGTACAGTAGAAGGCAGAGAAAACCATTTCATATATAAATTTTTCTTATCTTGCCATGACATATGAATTTTATTTCACAGTAACCAGTAGCATGTGTCGAATATTGAATATAAGTAATCGCATGCTAAAATTCTTGGAAGAGCTCATTCTGTCAAAGTGGATTATCGTGGATCCACTCATACTGGCTGGTGGGAGCAAACGTACACGTATCTTCTCAACTCAGCAATGTCACTTCGGTAGCCTGACATCTGCCATGGTGTGAGTCTGAGTGTATATACTATAGTGTTAGTTAGTTTTAGTCACTCAGTCATGTCTCCCTGTGGCCCCATGGACTGTAGCCTGCCAGGCTCCTCTGTCCATGGGATTCTCCAGACAAGAATACTAGAGTGGGTAGCCATTCCCTTCTTCAGGGATCTTCCTGACCCTGGGATCAAACCCTGGTCTCCTGCATTGCAGGCAGATTCTTTACCATTTGAGCCTCCAAGGAAGCCCCTAGATATACCATGGAACATGGCAAATACTAGGAACCAGGGCTCTTCCTTCACAGGTACCCCAAGAACATTTATCAGAAAATCATTGGTTTAACATATGAAATATTGCCCATGCTTCCTTGCTTAGGAATCCTTTCTACAAAGATACACTAAACTTCAGGGGTGTCCATCCTTATTTGAGTTCTGGTTTGTTTATACTGCTGAAATCAGCGTCATTAACTTTTTAAAATTTGGTTTTATTATAATCAGGTATGCAGACACATAGCTCTAAGAATCAAATAGTTCTTGTATGGACCTGTGGACAAAGTCCATTTGAGTGGACAAAGCCATTGCAATCATTTGAGTTTTTTAATCTCTCTGTAGGCATTCAGCCTTTTCAGCCATATCCCTATTATTGAAAACTGAATAAGCCAATTGGAATAAGTCATTCATAAGGGTCTGAGGACCAGCAGTCACCTTTTGAATTTTGCATCTGACATCTGGAGCAGACTGGGCTATGAAATACATAGCCAAAAAGGCCTGTCCCTTACGGGAGGAGGGAGCCACATTTTGTATACTTTTTAAAAGTTTCCATTAATTTCCCTGGAAAAACTGCAGGATTTTCATCTGGTCCCTGTTGAACTTCTTTTACTTTCTCATTATTAACAGGCTTTACTGAAAGCTTTTTCATGCCTTCTATCAAACAACTAGTCACATGTTCTCATCTGTCCCTGTCAATAGAATTTATCTGGTAATTCCACTGTGGATTAGCCTCAGGGATGGTGTCATTCCCCATTTGAAAGACTGCATGTCCTTGTTGGGCTCTAGTTGCCAGTTGGTCAGCATGGACTCTGGCTGCCAGTATTACACACTTGCCTCTGGAGTATAGCAGTGGGAATGCTTCCCCAGTGGCTCAGTGGTAAAGAATCCACCTGCAATGCAGAAGACGTGGGTTCCATACCTGGATTGGGAAGATCCCTTGGAGGAGGAAATGGCAGCCTACTCCAGTACTCTTTCCTGGAGAATCCTGTGGACAGAGGAGCCTGGCTAGCTGCAGTCCATAGTGTCACACAGAGTCAGACACGACTGAAGTGACTCAGCATGCATGCATACAGAGCAGTGAGATTATAAATATCCCCAGGTGAGATCAAAAGATCTCATTAACCTGGTAAACTCTTTAGTAAAAAGTTCAGGGTCCTCAGAAAAACTTCCCAATTTCTCCCCTGCCATACTTCGATCAAATATTGAAAAAGGAATGGGGATTCCTACTGTTCCTTGATTTCTACCAGGAATTTCCCTCAGAGGCAGAAGTCTAGGGGCAGTTGGCTGCTAACTCATGCCGCTATGGGGGCTAGCTGGACTGAGATTGGGTCCCTTGGGTAACTCAGAGTACTGAGAAGGAGTTCCAGAACATGGTGGTGGCATTTCCTCACCCTTGGGTACACTTTCCCCTGGGATTTTAGCTTCAACAGGAGCAGCAGCTCTCTTTGATATGGGGAGCCTCTGTTGGTTTAAAGGTTCCTCCAGGAGGACTGTTGTTGTTGTTCAGTCACTCAGTCGTGTCCAACTCTTTGTGACCCCAGGGGCTGCAGCACACCAGCCTTCCCTGTCCTTTACTATCTCCTGGAGCTTGCTCAAACTCATGTCCATAGAGTCAGTGATGCCATCCAACCATCTCATCCTCTGCTGCCCCTTCTCCTCCTGCCCTCAATCTTTCCCAGCAGGAGTGTGGGGAATATTGCTCCCTCTGGGATGGCAGCTACTGCAGGAGGAGCAGGTTCTTCCTGCAGGAGATCTGTCTTCACATGGCCCCGAATCTTGGATCAGCTAAAATGTCCTCTGAGTCCTTCCTTAAATTAACCTTCTGGGTTACACATATATTAGATTCCCTTCCAATTACATTTCCCAAATACAAGGTCATAAAAACTTGAACATATGGTATTTCACTCCATTTTGATTCCCTTCTACAATATAAAACCAACTGCAATATAGTATTATAATTTAGAGACCCACTCAGTGGCCACTTTTCTTGACTCTCTAATATTGTGGCCGAACTTGGTTACATAGCCTGATAAGCTTTTTCTTTTTTAGATCTTGTTGTTCAGTTTTTTCCAGTTCTGGGGTATGTGTACCAGAGGGGTGTTGACTGGGATTGATTTGGTTTGAATCACCTTAGAGCCAAACCTGGGAAGATGTCTCTGATTTCCTAGTTATCCAAAAGTTTTGTTCTTGTGTAATTTGATCAAGATTTGTATTTATAATTTTAGATGATATCCCTTTCCAAAGTAGTCTTCCAACTAGATGTTAGTGCCTGAGAAATTGTTGCAAAAGAATAGTTCAGAAGGTGTCCCCTGTGGTGCTGGTGCCAACAATGACCTGGAATGGATCTGGCAGCAAGTGGGAAATGAAAGGGTTAACATTTGCAAGGGCAGGAGGGAAGACTGACATCAAGGCCTGGTGACTGCTAAGTCACTTCAGTTGCATCCATGTCTTTACAACTCTATGGACTGTAGCCAACCAGGCTCCTCTGTCCATGGGATTCTCCAGGCAAGAATACTGGAATGGGTTGCTATTTCCTTCTCCTGGGGATCTTCCCGACCCGGGCCTTATAGTTCTTTAACTGGGCACTCCTAGTAATTAAGGAAAAGTACTTTAAGTCTTGTAAGCTGGTTCCCTGCCAAATAAACTGAGAAAAAGAATGAATTGTTGTACCTTGGTGATCATACAGGTTAAAAGAAAAGAAATGGAACAGAAACAGATGTAGAGCTTAGAAGGAAAATCTCAGAGTGAAGAGGAGAGTATAGATTGCTAAATCTTGCAATGTCGTATAGTGGCTGGCTTTATTTCAGACTTGCTATTGAATTTGCAGGAACATCGACATTCCACTGCCCTTTTATGTAGCCAGGATTTGAACTTGATCAAAGCAACCCCAGTGAAATTCCTTCCTTTTTATATACCATTTCCCTTGTTTTCTGCACCAGCAATAAGATCCCTTCTGTATTTCCATACCACTTTTCTACAGCAACCCATACTGATTGTCATAGTTTCTCCAGTTTTCTGTCCTTGAACATCCATATCATCATTCCCCTGGCCTGTTCCTAGGAATCCAATTAGAGCCCCAAAGCATTTGGAGTTGATTGGCTGGACTGAAATGGGCTGTCAGTTGGTGGAGCATCCTCCCCAGGAGTCCTGGCCCATGGCATCCCATGGCCCTACAAGCCCCGACCCTAGACCTTCTTACCTTACCATTGTCCTGTCCGTCACAAGCTGAACTGTTGTGTAGTTTCCAGAGCTCCAAGGAGTTCTGGCAACATAGTTCTTTATGTCTCAGTGCAGAGAAGAATTCAGTGAGAGCAAAGTAGTAGATAAAAAGTGACTTACTCTAATAGAATGTGAAGTTTACAAGCGGGTGGGCGAGAAATGCCGCACCCCGAGAACTTAGTGGGCTACAGTTTTATAATCAAAGGAAAAGTAGAGGAGAAGAAGTTCTTTGTCTTTTTTCAGTAGATGTCATGTTTTCATCATCAGTTCCTCCCCTAGGTAGGGCAGGGAAGTTTATTTGTCCCTTGCTGTATGGTCAGACCAGGACTCTCATAGCGTTTGGGAAAAATATTTTTAGGTCTCAGTACAATAAGGGTTTTTAATTTTGAAAGCCACCTTCCCATAAGTGATTGTTTTTTGTGTGCACAGAGCCTGTTTTGGGGATATTTAACTTGATGACATCACTGGGAAGATTGAAGGTCTTATTTTCCACTATTGTTTTATTGTTTTGGGAGCATGGTGCAAAGAATATGTCTGAGGGGCCAAAGAATTTGTTTCGGGGGTTATTAACTGACTGAGCTCACCGGGCAGGACGTGGGTCTCATGCCACCACTGTTTTATTCTTTTGGGGGCATGTCTCCTGCTTCTCCTGTGTGGTTTTATTGGCTAAGCAAGCCTCCTTGATTTTGTGGTTAAGCAAAGCTGCTTTCTCAAGTAATCATTAACTTACAGGGATCTCCCATATTTTTCAATTTACAATCCCCTAGTGGGAGAAGGCAATGGCACCCCACTCCAGTACTCTTGCCTGGAAAATCCCATGGACGGAGGAGCCTGGTAGGCTGCAGTCCGTGGGGATGCTAAGAGTCAGACATGCCTGAGTGACTTCACTTTCACTTTTCACTTTCACGCATTGGAGAAGGAAATGGCAACCCACTCCAGTGTTCTTGCCTGGAGAATCCCAGGGACGGGGGAGCCTGGTGGGCTGCCGTCTCTGGGGTCACACAGAGTCGGACATGACTGAAGCGACTCAGCAGCAGTGGGATTAACTGTTTAATCACCTATTTTGTCCCTTCATTGTGTCCCTATCACTATTGATCTCAGAGAATCAGCTCTGAGGGGTGGAGTAAAGCAAGATCTTAGTTCCCTGCCCAAGAATTGAACCTGGGCAGTCTGGATGAAAACCAGGAACTCTGACCATCAGACTAGGAAGGGCTAGAGGCTAGAAGCAAATTTTCTTTGACTCTTGCCCCCACTTGAAAAATGCATTTCTTAAGGAGGTAAGAAGTTTAAAAACAGGCACTTGTTTATTATGAGAGACATAGCACAACAAGTGGGAGAGCACTCAGAGAAACAAATAGAAAAAAGGCAGAGATGCACACCCAGAGAGACAGTGTGTGGACATCCCCCCAGTGAGGAGGAGCACAGTGAAGAGGTGATTCAATCATTTATATAGAACAGTTCTTTCGGGTCTTTATCTTCCCTTTGGTCAATTGTTTGGTTTCTTCTTCCACACCTGACCTGCCCTAGAACCCTCCCCAACATGCATGCGCAAATTTTTTCCAAGATAGACTCCAACCCAGAGGTCTATGGGATCACATATTAGCATCACATATTATGGGGTGGTGACCCCCAAGGAGCCTTTCTGCATATGTGAAATATTTCATTTGCCCCAAGGAGGGGGAACATATGACCTCCTGATCTTTGCTCAAACAAGGTTTAGACCCTCTCTGTTCCTGTTATCTTAAGGATCCCACAGGAGACAGAGCCTGGCTATTTACCCCGTTTCTGTTGTTGCTTCCATTTGAAGTAGGAACAAGAGGCTGGTTGTAAATATCTAACCTGGAGCCCACCTACCTCCTGTCTCAGGAAATGCAGACAGGAGGCTAGTTGTAAATGCCTAGCCTGGAGCCCATCTATCTCCTGCCTCAGAATAAATAGTGCCTACTGAAGGGACTTCTCTGTCCTGCAAGTTAAAACTTAATTTTCTGAAGGGGCAGCGATTTTATACTGGGAAGCAAGTCTGTCCAATGGCACGTCTTCACCTTTATTTTAGGAAAAGAAAGGAAATTTCAACAAAATAAAGCTCATGTATAAAGTTTAAAGAAAAAGGAAATTCTAGATTGTGTCTTGGATAGTATTCATACTTCAAATAATTTCCTATACCATCTACTACACATATCAGAAGGATTAATGATGGCTGAATATCATTTATCACAAAACATTTCATTACCTTTCATAACTTAAAATGTTTATTAAGGCAAAGACGTGTGAAACACGTTTTAGAATTTTTCATTGGAAAGAGCTGTAAAAGTTTTCCCAAGTTTAATGCATGGCTTTGCAAAAAATCGAGCAAGGTACTAAGATTAATGTCAGTCTATTCAGGCTGCCACAACAAAGGACACAGATTGGGACCCGAAGCAGGAGAAATTTAGTCTTTCACAGTCCTAGAGGCTGGAAGCCTGAGGTCAGGGTGCCAGCTGGGTGGTTTCTCCTGAGGCCTCTCTCCTTGGCTTCCAGACGGCCACCTTCTCCGGGTGTATTCACATAGTTTTCCCTCTGTGTGCACGTCTGTATCAGATCTCTTCTCATAAGGACACCAATCAGATCCATAGGATTAGGGGCCACCCCTATGACCTTATTTGACCTTAATAACCTCTGTAAAAGCCCTGTCTCCAAATATAGTCACATTTTGAGATACTTGGTGAAGACTCTAACATATGAGTTTTTATGGGCATAGTTTAGCCCACGAGAGCCCTTCTCCAGTCACACTGGATGGATTGGTGGTGATCATGCCGCAGCCATTATGTTTGCACAGGAGTTTCTGAGTTTAGACTGCATTCAACCTTGCATGGCCCAAGGTTCACGCCAGCATTGCCTTTCCACTGTGGGCGCTCAGGCTCCAGGCATAAAAACTGTTGATGACTAAGTTCATATTTTTATAACTTTAGAGCTGGAACACGCTGTCACAATCATGTTTCTCATCTCACAAATGAGAACTCCAGGTCCAGAAAGGTAAATGGCTTTCCTCCTCCAGTCCACTCAGCACCTCTCAACCCCTTCTCCAGCCCACACAGGCCTTCTCTCAAGTGTCACCACAGGAAGCATCAAACCTTCAGACCAAGCCAGCGGACTCCCTGCATCTTCAGGTCTAAGGTTCGTGTGATAATGGAAAACATGCTTTTGGTGTGGAGGTGAAGTTTCCTGGGACACAGGGATGTGTCACATCTGACTGGATGTACGTGCAAAAATGGAACCAGACGACACACACTGGTGTTTCCAATTTAAAAGGCTGACTGGGTCATCCTCTCCTCTCCACCCCGAAACCTCTTCCAACCTATCTTTAAATCATCTGCAAAGAGGAAAAGAAAATTCATATCACTGACAAAAATGAGTATTTACACATAACCTGCCATCCATCCACCCACCCATCCAATCATCCATCCATTTATCCCTTCCTTCATTCTGATGTTTAAGAAAGCACTGGCTGAGCCCCTGCAGATCCAGCAGTAGGCAAGATTGAGGTCCCTTTCCTCATGCAACTTACACTGGGAGGCATTGTTGAGATGGATGGGACTGCTTTACAGAAGGCAAAAAGGGAATGATTTTCAGAAGAGGTGACAAGTGGAATGTAGAGAAGCTAGGAGAAGAACAAGTGATTTCAGAGAGGCAGCAGTGAGTGGTGGAGTAAAGCAAGATCTTCATTCCCCACCTAGGAGTTGAACCTACATAGCCTAGATGAAACCAAGAATCCTAGTCACCAGACCAGCAAAGGGTAGAGGCTAGAAGCTATTATTCTCTGGCTTTTGCCCCCAGTGAAAAACGCATTTCTCATGGAGACAAGAACTGTAAAGCAGATACAAAGTTTATTACTAGAGACACAGCACAACAAGTGAGGAGCACACAGAGAGATAGTTTAGTTAAGACAGAAGCAAGGCAGAGATGCACACCTGGAGGGAAGGGGTGTGGGCGCCTCCTCTAGCGAGGAGGAGCACGATAAAGAGGTGGTTAAGTCATTTATATAGGGCAGTTGTTTTGGGTTTTTGTCTTCCCTTCAGTCAATTGTCTGGTTTCTTTTTCCACACTTGACCAGCCCTAAGACTCTCCCCAGGGTGTGCAACTTTTTCCAAGATGGATTCCAGCACAGGGGCATATGGGATGGCCTTGGCATCACATATTATAGGGTGATGCCCACTACTTTTTACCCCCAAGGAATGCTTTTGCACATGTGAAATGTCTGCCTTTCCCCAAGGATGGAAAATACATGATGTCTTGATCTTTTACTCAAGCAGCATTTAGCCCTTCTGTTTCTCCCATGACTATTATCTTAAAGTGTCCTCAGGAGACAAAGCCTGGTTATCTACCCCATTTCTACTGTTACTTCTTTTTCAAAGTGCAAATAGTAGGTTGTAAACATCTAACCTGGAGCCCACCTATCTCTTGTCTCAGGAAATGCAAACAGGAGGCAAGTTGTAAATGCCTAGCCCAGAACCCATCTATCTCCTGACTCACAAGGACATTCCAGGTGGTGGGAATGATATGATTACTATGATCTGCTTCATAATTTCAAAGGACTCATTCTGGCTGCCATTTTTGGAAAGTGAAGAATTGGAAGCGGAGAGAAGCAGTGGAGACAAAGGGATGTAGACAACCATCAGGACCCATGCTGGGATGGACGTGGAAGGTGACGGAAAGTCAGGAAGCAAGGACGCACTGGTTTTCTGCTTGCTAGTGGGTGTGATTAGTAAGATGAATGGAGTGAGCTAACCTGAGGAGATGCCACTTGGGAGTGGGCAGTGAGCATCCATGATTGTTGACATCTTATTTTTGTGGGAATCTAGGTAAAATGGGAGGCACAGCCTGGCTGCTGACTGGATGGACATACAGGTGTGTGAGTCCAGGTGTGGCATCCTGCCAGGGTGACATAGGGCACAGAACTGCCATGGAAATAGCTGATCAGAGGTCTGAGCCTGATGTCCTTGTGTAACAGAGTATCCGACGTTAACAGCACCTTAAAGCTGTTCTTCCTGGGAAGGGTCTTGGCTCTGCTTTGCCTCCCTGGGTTTCCACCCAAGCCTGGTCCTAAAGCCCAGATACCACCATCTGCTCAAGTGATCCAGAATCACTGTGTGTGCTTGGTAACCAGAGAGGCTAATTGTATTAGTGTTTTTGTGGTTGCTATAATAAATTACCTCAAGCCAGGTGGTTTAAAACAATTAAAACTTATCTTCTCATAACTCTGGAGACCAGAAGTCTGAAATCAAGGTGTCAGCAGGACCACACTCCATCAGAAGGCCCTAGGGGGAGCCCTGTACTTTGCCCCTCCCAGCTTCTGCAGGCTGCTGAGACTCCTTGACTTGTGGACACATCACTCTGGGCTTAGCTTTCCTCTTCCCATGGCTTCTTCTTCTATGTGTCTCTCCTCTGTGTGTCTCTTATAAGGACACTTGACATTGGAGGGCACCGGATAATCCAGGATGATCTCACTTCAGGATCCTTAACTTTATACATTTTCCAAGACTCCTTTTTCCAAACAAAGTCACGTTCTCAGGTTCCAGAAATGTGACATAGACATGTCTTTTGGGGGAACACAATTCAACCCACAGGAGTTGAACTTTGGCCCTGTTAAGTGTGAGACGCATATGGCGTGTGTGAGTGGAGATGACCTAGTGAGCCAATGGAAGTGTATGTCTGGACCAAAAAAGGAAAGATCATCATCACAGGAATGGGATTTTAGGAAATGGAGCTGGATAGGCTCACCATAGGGAGAGTATGGCTGGAGATAGGGCTTGGGGTGAAGCCCTGAGCAGCAACTGCCCATTGGGCAGGATTCCCAGGTTGCACTGCTGCATAACAAATCATTATAAAACTCAGTGACTTAAAACAACAGTTTATTATTATTATCTTTCTTGATTCTGAGGTTCAGGAATTTGGACAGGGCACAGAGGGTATGCTTCATCCCCATTCCACCAATTGGGAACCTCAATTGAGAAGACTCAAGTGCTGGGGCTTGGGGACTTCCCTGGCAGTCCAGTGGCTAAGAACCTGTCTTCCAATGCAGGGGACTTAGGCTTGATCCCTGGTTGGGAAAGTAAGATCTGACATACCTCAGAACAAATAAGCCCACACCCTATAACTATGAGAAAGCGTGCAGGAACAAAATATCCCACATGCCACAACTAAGAGCAGATGCAGCTAAATAAATAAAAATACTGGGGCTTGACTGGGCCTCTTTCTTTTCTCTCTCTATCCACACATTGTCTCTGCAAGGTTAACTTGAGCTTCCCTATGATATGGTGGCTTCCAGGTGGTCAGACCAATGGATGGTGACACAGAACACTAGAGATCAAGGCAGAAGCTGCAAGTCCAGTTGCAGAACTGGCATGGCACCATTTTTACCATATTTGATAGGTTAAAGCCAGCCCACTGTTGAGAGGAGAGGAGGGACCAAGGAATAAAGGAAGACTTGCAGCCATCTTTATTCTGCTTCAGGCAGATTAAGAGAGTTGGAGGAAAACCCATCCTGGCCTTGTGTGTGTGTGTGTGCACTCAATCACCCAGTCATGTCTGACTCTTTGTGACCCCATGGACTGTAGCCTGCTGTGTCCATAGCATTTCCCAGGCAAGAATACTGGAGTGGGTTGCCATTTCCTCCTCCAGGGGATCTTTCCAACCCAGGGGTCAAAGCTGTATGTCCAGTGTCTCCTGCATTGGCAGGCAGATTCTTTGCCACTACACACCTGGGAAGCCTTGCTGCTACTGCTGCTGCTAAGTTGCTTCAGTCGTGTCCAACTCCGCACGACCCCATAGACGGCAGCCCACCAGGCTCCTCCGTCCCTGGGACTCTCCAGGCAAGAACACTGGAGTGGGTTGCCATTTCCTTCTCCAATGCATGAAAGTGAAAAGTGAAAGTGAAGTCGCTCAGTCGTGCCCGACTCTTAGTGACCTCATGGACTGGAGCCTACCAGGCTCCTCCGTCCATGGGATTTTCCAGGCAAGAGTACTGGAGTGGGGTGCCATTGCCCTTACAGCAAAATTTGGGAAGAGCCTCTACAGTTCCCCAGTAATAATCTTCCTAGAATCTGGCTTATCTGAGACTGGGTGGTCTATCTGTACCATCCTGAGGATTGTGTTGGGGCAGAACTTTCTTCTCCTGAAACTCCACCCTCTCCTTGAATATGTCTACATTGTTCAGAGGCAGGAATCCCAGAAATCCCATTTCAAGGTATGCATGGTGTATGTGTGTGTGTGGTGTGGTGTCTGTGCAGTATGTGTGTGTGATGCACACAGCTTTGTGACTCACTTTATGAAGTTGTTTCTAGATTTAGGCTGGGGTCCTAGGTTGTTTCTTTAGGCAGGGCAGGTGAGTAGTGTGAATGTGGACTGGTTGGGTGACAGTGAGTGCTTGTTGTCTTTATGTTCTCTGAATATTGATGGAAATGGCATCATGCGTCATGACCCCCTCTCTAGTCCAGGTCAGCACTCCAGAGCTTTCGGCCTTTCAAGAGCTGACATATTCATTTTGAGGTAGTTACCCCGAGGGTGACTTCTGGGTTCAGGAACCTCCCTCAGAGCAAGAGTTAAAGTCAAGGAGCCTGATTTCACATGTTGGCCTCACTCACTAGGTGCTCCACAGCTAGACCATGAAATGGGGGTAACAACTTGAAAACATTTTCCTTTTACATGTGAAAGGGCCATTGAGTTACAGGGGAAGCACATGGGCAGTCCATTCTCACTCATTTATAAAATCCATGCTGTGTCCTGAGGTGATGCCTCGAGTGGAACAGAAGGGACAGCAGAGCTGGGAAGGGAGCTTGGCTGATGGCACAGTTGACAGTTCCTCCAGGCATGCATTCACCAGCAGGAAAACTGGAGGTGTGTCCAGAAGGAACGGAGACTCAGAGCAGACTGGGATGGTTGGTCACTGTAAGGGCAGATGCCCTGACAAAGTTGCTTCTCTTTTCCAAACCCTCTTTACCTGTCAAATGTTGAGAGTGTTGATATGGGTCCTGCCATGGACTAAGGGTCTATGTTCCCCAAATTAATGTGTTGAAGGCCTAACCCATAATGAGATGATGTCTGGCCTTTGGAAGGTAATTAGGTTTAGATGAAATCATTAGAGCGGGACCCCTGTATGGGATTGTTGTTGTTCAGTCACTAAGTTATGTCAGCTCTTTGTGACCCCATGGACTGCAGCATGCTAGGCTTCCCTGTCCTTTACCATCTCCTGGAGTTTGCGCAAATTCATGTCCACTGAGTGGGTGATGCTGTCTAACCATCTCATCCTCTGTCACCTTCCTTCCTTCTGCCCTCAGTCTTTCCCAGCATCAGGTTTTTTTTCCAATGAGTCAGCTCTTCACATCAGGTAGCCACAGTATTGGAGCTTCAGCATCAGTCCTTCCAATGAATATTCAGGATTAATTTCCTTTAATATTGATGTGTTTGATCTCCTTGCTGTCTAAGGGACTCTCAAGAGTCTCCTCCACCACCACAGTTTGAAAGCATCAGTTTTTAAGTGTTCAGCCTTCCTTATGGTCCAACTCTCACATTAGTACATGAATACTGGAAAAACCACAGCTTTGACTAGATAGACCTTTGTTGGCAGAGTGATGTCTCTGCTTTTTAGTATGTTGTCTAGGTTTGTCATAGCTTTTCTTCCAAGGAGCAAGCGTCTTTTAGCTTCATGGCTGCAGTCACTGTCTGCAGTGATTTTGGAGCCCGTTCACGCCCTTATAAGAAGAAACACCACAGATCTTGTTCCCCTTTTCTATACCATGTGGGAACAGTGCGAAGATGGCTGTCTGTGAGCCCAGGAGGGTTTTCCTGGATCCCCACCCATGCTGGCCTCCAGAACGCATCTTCCTCTATCATTTAGCAAGTGGTGGAGAGTAGAGGCTGAGGTTCAGCATGATTGTTCCCATGTACTGAGGGCCCGGCAGCCAGGACTCCTTTCCATCTCTCCCGTTCACTCTGGGCCAGGAGTTACATCATGTTCTCAGTCCCTGTTTTGGCCAAGAACAACCACCTCGTTGCCATAAGAAAGGTCCTCCTTCATGCAAAGCTCAGGAGCTGAAAAAATGGAATCAGGAAACTTGGGCCACTTTAAGGAATTATCACTTACAACAATAAAACTTATCCCCAACAAAGAAAACATTTAATAAAAATTGGCTTGATGGAAGATGCTGGATTTCAATCAGGATTCTGATGAAATGTTACAATCTGTTTGCCAAAATATGATTTTCAAAGACATTGAAAGGGAAACTTCAAAAATATTTTGATTTGCTTCATTTGGGGCTTTCTAAATATTTAATGTCTAAAACCTTTCAGATTATTGATTCAAAATGATGTTTATTTCCAACAACTTATGTTTAGTTTTTGCCATTTATAAACATTCAACAAAATTAGCCTCATGTGGTATTTAATATTGTTGGTAATTGCTGTGAGTGTTTTTTCCTTAGAATTCTAGCATTAAGTCATAAGAGGATGATGAAAAGGAAGGCTAATGTAATTCAAAGGGCGTAAAACCTCAGAGTTGATCCTAGGAAGTTTTTATACTTCTTCCTTCCATGGGGAAGCCCTCTAACAGTTTCTGCTGAATTCATTGTGAAGCTATGGAGGGGAATGAACCTAAATTCAATCTCAGTATTCCATCCAGCCTGGCCGCTCAGGCTAACAGCATCTCAAAGTGCAGATAACACGCTGATGCTCATGGGTCCCCCTTAGCAACAGGATTACCATGGAAACACATTGTAACTCACTGAGAGGAAGCAAGCAAGAGTAGGAGGGGTGAGGAATTTCTCATTGAAATAATTACAGTGGGCCTCAGTGTGTTTAAGAAATGAATACACAATGACTTTTCAAAAAGAATTTCCTTTTCATAGCATGTTTGTGACAAGTCTTGCTTCCAAACAGTTTAGCTCAAATGCTTACTATGTTAAATCTAAATAATACTATATTTATGAAAAACATGTTTGGAGAGCTCTTGGTGGTAGATTATCTCTTTTAGGATATGGAGTGTCACGTGCATTTAGAAGTTTGTCCAGGCATGAACTTCCTATGAAGGGGACTGGTTATCTAAGTAAGAGGCAGAAAAGATGTATGTGAAATCTATTTTTTACAGAATTGAGGATTTGATAGGATTTTATATTAATTGAATGTGTGCTGTTTATGCTTTTTATTCAATATTCTTTATAACGAATTATCACTTTTTTGAGTTGGATTATATCAGCACTGTAACTAGCTCTGAGCCTTCTGAATATCTGATCATTTGAGACGTTCTTGGATTGCTATGAAAGATTTTGTTTCTATTTAGAAAACATTACATGCTTCTCTGAATCATAACTAAAAGAATAAGAAATGTATTTAATAAATCATTCCTAAAGATTCTTTGTAGTGAAGACCTGATTTTTATTTTAAAAATTAGCCTTTTATTCTGGTGAAAAATGTGTATGTGTTCATGGTAAAACTTTTAGAAATTATTTAATAGCACAAAGACAAATATGAAGATTTCCCAGAAATCTCCTAGTAAGAGACACTCATCCTTAAGGTTAAGCACTCTTCCTTGAATTCTTTATTTTTAGGTGTATGCATTTTTTATTTTAATAATTGTGGTCAGGACAGTACTTAGGAGAACTGCATTTAACATACAAAGCATTCATGGGAAGTTCTTCAGCTAAGGAAAACTAAAGCACAAAGCATGCAGATTGTTTGACATACAGAGAGGTTAATTCTTCTCTCAAGAAAGATGATACTCCATGGAGAAATTAATTAACGTGCTCACTATGGAAACTTCGTTTTAAAATTGATTCTGGCTGTGATGTTAACTTCTGAAGGTGATTTTCCAAGGATCCTGCACCTGGGCAGGTGCTTGCAGGTTGGAACTGCTCAGTTGGCTGGGGCAGGTTTTCCACTCTGCTAACCTGGGTGAGCACTGAATTAGGTGCCCTGATACATCTCTATTATTGTCTATTGAATTGTAGTTTTCATCTATTTTGATGTAACAATGTCCGGAGTTTTCTAAGACCCAGGACCTTAGAACCAATACATTATATTAAGACAGTAATGAGGAAAACATCTAGCAATATAACTCTCTGAAATAATAACATTGTTTACATACTGTGAAGAAAATACAGTGAAATCTAAATCCTTCCACGTCTAGGGATCCTGGATGTGGGCTTTTTTTGTTGTTGTTGTTCTTCACTGCATTAACCACAGCAATGCTTTAGTAGAGCGGAGAACCACGAGAGGGGGCATTCTGGAGGCCCCAGGGTGCCATGTCCATGGCTTCTGGGAGCTTCTACGAGCTGTCATCAGAATATAGAATACTGAGACCTCAATCTAGAAACTAAGGGCTGGGCTGGAGTCTGCAAATCAGGTAGTGATGGAATTTTCACTAGATTAATCGGTGGTTGGATTCCTTTTTCTTTGAAAAGAATTTGGAAGCAGGTTGCATTATTATAGACATTTTATAGGAGATGAAAGTTACTCGAATATCACTATGTGTAGCAAAGAAAGTGCTTGAGGCAATTTGTTCTCCCCCCCCCCCCCCGTGTTTGCCAGCAACAAGGCAAAGGAGCACTTTTTCCAGAAACCTTTTTACTGTGGTAAAATACACCTAGCACAAAGTTTGTCATTTTAACCATTTTTAAGTGTACAATGAAGTGGCAGTAAGTATATTCACAATGTTCTCTACAGATTACCACCATCCATTTATAGAACATTTTTATCACCCAAACCTAACCTCCAACCCATTAAATCATTAACTCTTCGTTCCCCTCCTCCTAGGCTCTGGTGGCCACCATTCTAATCTTTGTCTCTGGGAATTCGACTACTCTCAGTACCTCATTTAAGTGAAATCATAGAATATTTGTCCTTTTTGTGACTGGTTTATTTTACTTAAAGGAGTGTCTTTAAGGTTCATCCATATTGTAGTATGTGTTAAAGTTTCTTTCCTTCTTAAGGTTGCATAATATTTCATTTTATAGATATACTGTATTTTGTTTATCCATTTATCCATTAATGCTCACATGGTTGCTTCTACCCTTTGGCTATAATGATACTATTGTGAACACAGGTGTACAAATATCAGTTCAAATTTCAGCTTTTATTTATTTTTATTTTTTGGCATATACCCAGGAGTGGAATTGCTGCACCATATGTAGTTCTGTACTGTGCTTAGTCGCTCAGTCCTGTCCAACCCTTTGCAACCCCATGGACTGTAGCCCACCAGGTTCCTCTGTCCATGGGGATTCTCCAGGCAAGAATACTGGAGTGTGTTGCTATGCCCTCCTCCAGGTGATTTCCCCAACCCAGGGGTCAAACCCAGGTCTCCTGCATTGCAGGGCAGATTCTTTACTGACTGAGCCACTGGGAAACCCAAGAATACTGGAGTGGGTAGCTTATCCCTTCTGCATGGTATCTTCCTGATCCATAGAACTGGGGTCTCCTGCATTGCAGGTGGGTTCTTTACCAGTTGAGCTACCAGGGAAGCCCCATATAGAGTTGTTCTGTTGAATTTTTTGAGGAGCCAAGCTACTTATTCCCAAAGCAGCTGTACCATTTTTATTCCCACCAGCAATGCATAAGGGTTCCAATTTCTCCACATCCCTGTCAACAATTGCTATGTTCTCTTTTTTGTTTTTGATAGTAGCCATCCTAATGGGTGTGCAGTGGAGGATGGACATAGTTTAAGAGAAGGTGGTGGGAGCTGGGGCAGAGAAACAATCACCAGTATGACTTTGCTCTCAGGACCACCTCTTGCTCCTTCTCCTGGGAACTGTGCTCACTGGAGGGTGCTGACAGCTGCTGCTCTGAGGATGCGGGTCCCTCCCACCCTACCCTCAGTGCCTTGGAAAAGACATCCCACCTTCTCTTTGTGAACTTCCCCTTGACCTTCACACGTCATTGTCCTGAATCAGAGAGAGCAGGGCAGCAAATTGCAGTTTGCGACTAGGTTAATCCACACAGTGAATTAATAATTTAAAAAAAAAAGGGTTTGTATAGAAAAATGTAACTTTCAGGGAAAAAGAAAGTGAAAAGCCTAAATCAAGTGGGGGTACCCTCTGCAAGAGAATTCCAGAAAAACATCTATTTCTGTTTTATTGACTATGCCAAAGCCTTTGACTGGATCACAAGAAACTGTGGAAAACTCTGAAAGAGATGGGAATACCAGACCACCTGACCTGCCTCTTGAGAAACCTGTATGCAGGTCAGGAAGCATCAGTTAGAACTGGACATGGAACAACAGACTGGTTGCAAATAGGAAAAGGAGTACGTCAAGGCTGTATATCATCACCTTGCTTATTTAACTTATAAGCAGAGTACATCATGAGAAACACTTGGCTGGAGGAAGCACAAGCTAGAATCAAGATTGCCAGGAGAAATATCAATAATCTCAGATATGCAGATGATACCACCCTTATGGCAGAATGTAAAGAACTAAAGAGCCCCTTGATGAAAGTGAAAGAGAAGAGTGAAAAAGTTGGTTTAAAGCTCAACATTCAGAAAACTAAGACCATGGCATCTGGTCCAATCACTTCATGGGAAATAGACGGGGAAGCAGTGGAAACAGTGGCAGACTTTATTTTTAGGGGGCTCCAAAATCACTGCAGATGGTGATTGCAGCCATGAAATTAAAAGACACTTACTCCTTGGAAGGAAAGTTATGACCAACCTAGACAGCATATTAAAACAGGGACATTACTTTGCCAACAAAGGTCCATCTAGTCAAGGCTATGGTTTTTCCAGTAGTCATGTATGGATGTGAGATTTGGACTGTGAAGAAGGCTGAGCGCCGAGGAATTGATGCTTTTGAACTGTGGTGTTGGAGAAGATTCTTGAGAGTCCCTTGGACTGCAAGGAGATCCAACCAGTCCATCCTAAAGGAGATCAGTCCTGGGTGTTCATTGGAAGGACTGATGCTGAAGCTGAAACTCCAATATTTGATCACCTGATGCAAAGAACTGACTGTTTGAAAAGACCCTGATGCTGGGAAAGATTGAGGGCAGGAGGAGAAGGGGACGACAGAGGATGAGATGGTTGGACGGCATCATCGACTCAACGGACATGAGTTTGGGTGAACTCAGGGAGTTGGTGATGGACAGGGAGGCTGGTGTGCTGCTGTTCATGGGTTCGCAAAGAGTCAAACATGACAGAGTGACTGAACTGAACTGAACCCTCTGGAGTGTACCTAGGTGGAAACTTCCACCATCCCAGCTCCCGCCAGATTCCCCCACTGTTGCCATCTGCTCCTATTAACCCCAAAGACCCAGGACTAATGCTTAGGGACTAACAAGAGTGGTGACTCAGTTCCTGAGTCTTTTTCCAGAACCTTGGTCAGTGTAGGTCATTTCATTTCTAATATCATAATCGTTTAAAGGAAAGAATCCCTTGGAATCTTTCCATAAAGCTATTTGTAGTCCAGTTCAGATGCCACCCACTGGATCTGTCACAACCTCCCTGACTTTCTGCAAGTTCTGGGCTGCAAATCAACTGTTCTGCTTTAGAGAATGGAAATTGATCACTGTGGGAGTCATTACGGAACATCCAGGTCTTTGCTGGTCTGGGCTGAGAGGGGAAAGCTCTGACTAAAAGTGCTGTCCTGGGGTCAGCAGAATTATTATTTGATTTGATTTCAGAAATTATTCATCCTGCATAACAGACTTTGTACCCTTTGACCAACATCTCCACATTTCTCCTACCAGCAAGCCTCTGGAAACCATCAATTCACTCTTTTTCTATGAGTTTCATTATATAGATTTCATGTATAAGTGAGATCTCACACTAATTGTCTTTTTGCCTTTGGCTTATTTCACTTAGCATAATGTCCTACTGGTTTACCTGTGTTGTTACAAATGGCACGGTTTTCTTCTTTATCCATTCTTCTGTCAGTGGACACGAAGATTGTTTCCGTATCTTGGCTATTGGGATCATACTGCAGTGACTATGAGAGTAGAGATATCTCTTTGAGATCCTGATTTCATTTCCTTTGAGTATATACTGAGGAGTAGAATTTCTGGGTTATATGGTCCTCCAATTTTTTAAAATTCTTTTTAAAAAACATTGTTATTTTTATTTATTTATTTTTGGTTGCGCTGGGTCTTCATTGCTGCACATGGGCTTTCTCTTGTTGTAGCAAGTGGGACTATTCTTGGTTAACATTTTTGAGGGGCTGCTCCCTTTGGTGGAAATAATCTGATTGGGAGCAACTGTGTACTTGTGAACAAGTGGAGATCTTACCTCTCTAGAGCAACATGGGGGTGGTCACATGGGGAAAATTTGGTAGCCTAGTGGCTGTGGATCCCACTTCCTAGAGTGGATTCAGGCTTGCCCCACCACTTGGCCTTAAGGCCAGAGGATCTAATTAGTGACTCCTAGTGAGCATTCAGCTCATGTCTGCAAAGAACCCAGGAAGTGGAAAGAGGGCTGTAGACTTTCCTGTGCTTTTGTATTGGTCTTCCCTGGTTGCCGGGGACCAGCCCCGGCTGATCCAGGGTATTCGAAGCGGGGACAGCGTTGGCGACCTATTTATTTAAATATTTTATCAAAGATATAAAGAGTAATAGGATGAGGATAGCTCAGTAGGAAAATTCAGTGGAGAAAAGAGGCTGAGTAGCTTGGTTTACGCGGGAGACCAATAAAACTTCAAGACAAGAAGTTTGCACCACTTATGTAGGCCGCAGGCATCCTTCCATTCTCCCAAAGGAGGAGACACTGAGGCCTCCCCAGTCGGATCTTAGAAGCCCAGGCATAATTAGCAAGCATGGCGGGTTCCGCGCTCCAGATGGAGACTCAGCCAGAATTTGGGAGAGAGAGCGACATGGGGAGACCAAGTTTCGGTGAACAAGGCCGGCACTTTATTTTCCAAAGTAGTTTTTATACCTTAAGTTGTGCATAGAGGATAATGGGGGAAGGGGTGGAGTCATGCAAGGACAGCAGTTCCTGATCCTAATCGAAGCCAGGCTTTCAAACTTATCATATGCAAAAGTTCAGGTGAATTACATCATCTTCTGGCCAGGAGGCCTGTTAACATTTTAAGAAACTTATCTTTCTCTAAAGGTGATTATTCCAAAGTCAGGCACCAGCCTCCAAAAAAGCATTGGACAAAGCTGCATTCCTATAGGGCAAAGGTGAGGTGGGCTCAATCAAGAAAAGAATTAACTCAAGGATCCAAGGTTACAAACATTGAGGCTACTACTTACATTTCTATACACCCATTATATCAATCAATACACTGCCAAGGACACAGTAGGTAAGGAGTATGGAGACTTAGCAGCAAACATTGGCCCAATAAGTGAAAAACCCTTCACCAATACAATTTCTAATCAATCTTTTAACTACTCAAAGGAATCTGTGTTTAGACAGTTTAGAACATCTCCTGCCTCTCACAGTTGGGAGGCTCTGAACAATCACATGTGGCCGGAAAAACCTATTCAGGCAGGCTAGAGGATTTCCAAAGGAGTCTGTAGGTTAAACACTGTCACACCCAGGAATTATTAACTGGAGCTGTAAGCTAACTCTTTTTTCAGAGAGAGGTAGTGGGAGACAGCCCCCCATAAAGTCAGAGGTGTAGGTGAAAGCACAAAGCAGAAAGTAGGCAGACTCTGGTTTTGGGGGTAGATGCTCGAGAATTTCCAGGGAGACTCCTGAGGCTTGATCCTGCCTTTGCCTATGCCAAGCCTCCTTCCTCATGACCTTTGCCACGGGCAGAGCTCGCTCCCCGCACCTGGTGGCTCAGACTGTAAAGAATCTGCCTGTAATGCAGGTGACCTGGGTTCAATCCCTGGGCCTGGAAGAACATAGCTTGCCTTGACTTTCCTCGTGAAGGAATGGGCACAAATTTGACAATCTTTGATTTAAATTTAAAACCAAGGGTATGAACACTGAAAAGAGAGAAAGAAAGAAAGAAAGGAAGTTGAAATGAAATTTCTGGTACCACAAGACATAGGAAGGCAGGGATATCCTTGCATATATTAAGAACTAGGGTGTGAGGGTATAAAGAATGCAGATATTTGTCTATTGTTATGTAATTTATTGTGTGCCTGCTTAGTCATGTCCGACTCTTTCTCAACCCCATGGACTGTAGCCCACCAGGCTCCTCTGTCCATGGGATTCCTCGGGCAAGAATATTGGAATGGATTGCCATTCCCTTTTCCAAGGGGTCTTCCTGACCCAGGGATTGAACCCAGGTCTCCTGCATGGCAGGTGGATTTTTTTTTTTACCATCTGAGCCAACAAGGAAGCCACTTTCACATTCACTGTTCTCACTTAGAAAAAATGATTTTTTGGGGTATGAATTATGATTCCTATTTTGTGAATAGAGGACAAATAATTGGAATGGTGAAGAAACTGACAAACCCACCTGGGAAGTAGCAGATGGGCATCAGGATGGGGCTAAATCTTTAACAATTAGCTTTCTGGAACACAAAGAACAAATAAACCTTGATCAATGTTTGCCGGTTTCTATGGTGTCAGTGCTCCATCATGGCCAATTTTAAGTTACTAAAGACTTCACATCAGGCTCACAAAATCAGGCTTAAAATATCAGGCTCTGGTGGTCAGATGGTAAAGAATCTGCCTGCAATGCAGGAGACCTGGGTTCGATTCCTGGGTCAGAAAGATCCCCTGGAGGTGGAAATGGCAACTTGCTCCAGTATTATTACCTAGAAAATCCCAAGGACAGAGGAGCCTGGTAGGCTACAGTCCCTGGGGTCACAAAGAATCAGGCACGACTGAGTGACTATTTCTAACAAGCTCTTGTGAGCTGGCACCAGCTGGCTCTGCTTGGTAAAGAAACTGAGTGCATGGCCATCTTTTTACTGATCCTGAGTACTTCCTTGCTTCCAGGGGATATTTAGGAATAATAATTTGCCTCTGCAGGAAGCAATAGGACAGGAAATTTTGCATTAAATATAATACTGCATGGATGAGTATGTCTTGAGGCTAGACACACTAGATCCTACTTCCTACTGACATCCTAAAAAGGTCATTTCCTTGAGTTGTGTTTTTCCTGCCAATAATACTTCTACTAGCTTTTGTGGTAGAGACTTGCAGTCTAACTCTCTGTATCAAATTTCTGTAAGTCCCCCTGCAGTCCTGGGAGGTGAAGGAAAATGGCTGGACCTCTTAGAGGAGCCCTCGGGCACTGAGCTGAGCTGCTGTCTGTCCCTGTTTGAGGTCTGTGGGCTGCGTGGAGAGCATGTTATTAGGGAGACAGGGCCAACCTGAGGGGAGGCAGTGGGAGGCCTTTTGCAGAATCTTGGAGCTGGAGCTGGTTGCCGTTCCTGTGACTAGAGGGTCTTCTGCCCACGGTGTTGCAGTGGGAGCTACCGGGCCACCTGATGGATGAGTGACTGCCATGATTTTGTCAGCCCTGCTGCACTGATGACATAAGACCTTCCCTGAATGCTCTGTCAGGGCACCAGTGTGGGAGATACAGTGTGGCATCTCTCAGGATTTGGCCTTCATCACTTATTTTAAAGCCATTCTCAACCTGCCTCTGCCATTTTTATTTTATTTTTGGCTGTTGCACCTGGCTTGGGGGGATCTTAGTTCCCTGATCAGAGATGGAACCTGAGGCCCCTGCAGTGGAAGCCTGGAGTCTTTACAGCTGGATCGTCAGGGAAGTCCCCCATCTCTTCCATTTTAGGAAGAACATACAGGGGCTTCGTTGCTGTGCATCATTGACATTTCCAGTTAACTTGCATGCAGAGTTTGGCTTCCTGACTCGTTATACATCTGCAGGGTTTCTTTAGAAAAAAGAAAGTGTTGTTTCAGGCTTTCTCTCTGACACCACAGAACAGGACTGAGTCCCAGAGTCAGCACTGCAGGAACGCAGTGGTCCTGAGTTTCACCACTCCCCGCCCTCCACCCCAACCTCCCCATTCCATCATTGCTTCTGGGATGCCTAATTTCTCTCTTTTCATTTCTGCATCTTCCCAGGTGGCGCTAGTAGTAAAGAACCCGTATGCCAATTCAGGAGACTTAAGAGACATGGGTCTGATCCCTGGGTTGGGAAGATCCCCTAGAGAAGGGCATAAAAAGAGAAAAGTACAGACAATACTTTTAATCTTGTAGGACTTCGGTGTAAAAATTAATGAATTACTCCAAAGAAAATATTTCTCATGGTTCCTGTCTTCTAGAAGCATTGTGTAAATGCGGGTGCAGCCTCCCAACCAAATTGCCAGTAGCTGTTTGCCAGTAGCTGTCAGCTTGTGTAGATGCGCTGTTAAGGATCCAATCCCCACACACTCGTCCTCATCTTTTGTCGAATTGATCCATCCCACGTGTCTCTCTCTCCTGCCTCTCTACCCTAGGGATCCCAGCCCAATCTTTCTGCAACATTTCAATTGATTAAAATCCATCGTTCGTCTACATGATGATACATTTTAAAAAACTGAAATGAAAACTTCCAGTTATAAAATAAATAAGTCGTGGGAATGCAATGTTCATCATAGTGATTATAGTTAACAAAACTATATTGTATATTTCAAAGCTGCTAAGACAGTAGATCTTCAAAGATCTCATCCAAGAAAAAAGAATTGTGACTGTATGTGGTGACGGATGTTAACAAGACTTATTGTGATGATTATTTCGCAAGGTAGACATATGTCAAATCACTACATTGTACACCTGAACCTAATGTGCTATATGTCAATCATATCTCAAAACTTAAAAAAAACTCAAGTTATTTAAATTGATTTCATTTGCGAATTTGACAATTTTTGAAGCCTCGTTGGAAAAACTTAGAGGCATGTCAGACTATGCAGATACAATTGTGAGTGCAACTTGAAGAACAATGTTACTCTGGACAAAACATAGACTAACTATATCAGAGCAATTACTAATGCACAACCACACTGTCATCTGAGGAATAGAAACATGAGGAGCCCATCCCCGGGACATGAAGAACCTCTCGTTGGCCTTTGGATTGAGTTTGGAAGACAGTGTTTTAAGGACCAGTCTCCAGTGCAGTGGCACTGTTTTGATAAACTCACATGGCAAGCTAGTATTCCAGGCCACCAAGAAGATTGTCACTTGGAAGAGATAGTATTGCTAGGACAAAATTTGTTCTACTTGGCAGTATCCTGCATGTTTGCCCAAGTAATCGTCAATTATTAGAGGTATAAAACAAGTTTCAAGTGTGTCTCTGTTCTTGGCCTGGGACACAGAGGAGGGTCAGTTCATGCTGGCACACTGAGTGTGTGCCACTGAGTGTGGAGACCTCCAACTGCATGGGAGTAGGGAGGCATGCTTTTGTTCTTTATGCGCTCACAAATGTGGGCCTGAGGCAGGAGGTAGATGGGTTCCCCCATCTACTAGGGTAAAGCAATTGCAGATTCATTTCCTGTGGACCGAAACTCCAAAATATCCATAGCAGGACAATTGAGAGAGGAGGCTGGGCCCTGCCTCAAAAGAAGATAAGAGACCCCATGTTCTCCTTCTTGAAGTCAGGAGACCTCCAGACCACACACGTGCACAAAGGCTCCATGGAGATCAAAGGGGAGTGATGCTAAGTGATGCTAACTACCCATAAGCCTTTGCAGTAGAATTCATCTAGACTAAGAAATCCTGAGGAGGATCTCTTGGGAGATCACACACTTGGGAGGATCCTGAGGTATACTAAGTATGGACTCTGAACCAGGCAGATCAAAATGATTGGTCAAAAGAAAGCCAGAAGAAATGTCCCATGAAAGTAATTCAAACTATCACAAGTTGCAACTCAGCAGTTCCCTTCCTGAGTTTGCTTGTGTATCTATCCACATGTACTGTACTTGTTTTTCCTCCTAATAAATTCTTGTTTCACTACTTTCCATCTTTGTGGCAGTTCTTTTTCTGCAAAACCAAAAGGCCAAGGCCTTGTCACTGACCACTGGTCTAGTGACTAGGATTCCGTGCTCTCACTGCCGTGACCTGGCCTCAATCTGGCCAGGGAACTGAAGGCCTGCTTCAAACCACGGCAGGCTGAAGCCACCCGAGATCAGGCCCTAGAAAGGGGCTCAAAGACAAGCTGAGCATCCATATGGGAAAGCACAGAACTCAGCACAGGTTCGAGGGTGTCACAGCAGGTTTTTGTGAACCTTCATTCTGAGCTCTTCATTTAGCTGGCTGGTTTCCTGACTCAGCCATACTCTCCTTGGTTCAGTATTTTTGAGAGAGCATCTGATTGGCCATAGGGCATTGGGTCGCCTGTGGATTGGTTCCCTCTGGTCTAGTCATCTGTTGCCGGGTGGAGTGGTAGTGTGGGGAATGAGGAACGAACATCTTGCTGGTATCGCTCTGTCCTCCCAGAACTGCTCACTGCAAATACCTCAGCTGTTCTGGCTGCCCTTGAAATGAGGTCATGCTCCTTCACCTGCTTTGCAAGGTCTTTCTAGACCTGTTCATTCCCCACTCACTGGCTTCATCACACACATTCTCCCTCCAGAGTTGGCCGCAAAATGTGTGAGCCCAGATCACAGTGAAAATATGGGATCCCTTGTTAAAGAAGCAGGGGAAAATATGCCTTAAAGATATTTTGAAACCCTTTATTTTCCTCGTGCATGTTCCTTCTTCACTTCTAGTGGTGTTTTTTTCTTTTATATTTAATGATCTAAAGAAAAAGAATTAAGTTATCATGAAGTCTATTGTTCATCTTTGTACTGTGCAATGCCAATTTTAAGTGCAAACAGTAGAGCATTTGACTTGCATGCAGTCACTGAAATGACACAGTTCATGTTTCCTGGCTGGTCCTGAGAGGCTTCTTCAAGGTGGCTGGCAGAATCAGGCTCGGAGACTTGCTCAAGAAGGGAAGGAGGGGGACAGGACCCCAGGCACAAAACTGGCTCAGGGAGTGCTCCTAGCTGAGGGCTGTTCACAAATACCTGGGGACCCTGACTGTGACCTGGGGTATCCTGGCATTGGCTCGACCATAGTGCTGCTGGGCTCCCCCTTGCCAGTGTCAGAACAGATGTGCTGTGCTCCAGGTTAGGGAAGCAGAGCCTCCCACATTCTCATGGGACCATTCTGGGTGGGCTGACATCCCATTGCCTGGGTCAGGAATGGGCCAGAGCCTCGCCCCCAGCTAAGAGGTGATATTCCACTGGCTATCTCCAGGTGTGCAGTGTGGAGCTGGGGAAGGTGGATGGGTCCAGGTCATCCCACCTTAGATGCTTCAGGCATGCCCGCCTGAGCCTGGGCCTCTGATGAGGGAGGAGGACAGCAGAGGTCACAGCATGGGGACAGGGAAACATGAGCCAGACCCGGGCAAAGGGAAGTCAGAAGCAAGCAGCTGATAACTCATCCTGGGAGAAGGATGAGAGAATGAAGTGGGACCACATGAGCCAACCTCCTGGGACATGCTCCACCATTCCACCATCTCTGCTTACAAAATGCAAATCAAAGATAAAATCACAGTATTAAGAATTTTGAGATGGTGATGGTGGACCACAGATTTGGTCTCTATCAGAAGGTGGGCCCCGCCTCCCTCCTTAAAAAAATTTTTTATCGAAATATTAAGAACATATAGCTTATATCTTTAAAAAATTAATTTTTTTTATTTGGCTGTGCTGTCTTAGCTGCTGCGCAAAGGATATTCACTCTTCATTACAGCAAAATCTTTTAATTGCAACATATGGGATCCAGTTCTCTGACCAGGGATTGAACCCGGACCTCCTGCATTGAAATCATGGAGTCTTAGCTGCTGGGCCACAAAGGAAGTCTCCCCCGCTCCTTGTTGCTCCTTCTGTGGACAGGCCTCACCTCAGCTCCCAGCGGTCATACATGCCTACCCTCTACTTGGGGGAAACCTCCTGCAGCCCCTTTGCCACCTTCTGGTTCTTGCTAAAATGTCACTTTGTGCGGGAGTCTCTCCCTGCCCCACCCAGGCTAAAGCAGGGGCTCCTCAGACCCCTAGATCCCTGAGACATGGATGATGTAATTGCTCCTTTCCTGAGTGGTGTACAGGGTCTGTTTCTGGCTTCCTGATCACTGTGTGCCAGTAAGTCACAGGCACACATGAACACCCAATAGATACTTGCTGAATGAATAATGAGTGAATGAATGAAGGAGCTATCAGAGGATGAAATATGCCCTTTATGTCTGCATTTCTTTTTTATTTTTTAAAAAAGTATTTATTTGACTGCAATGGGTCTCAGTTGCTTGTTATGGACTTAGTAGTTATGGGCATTAATTGTAGTTATGCAGTAGTTTTGCAGCTTAATTGCCCCGTGGCATGTGGGATCTTACTTCCTGAACCAGGGATCGAACCCATGTCCCCTGCATTGGAAGGCAGAGTCTTAACCACTGGACTATCAGGGAAATCCCCTGCCTCTATGGCTGGAATGGTCTGGAAGTAGATATAGGAAAGTGAATCTGAAGAAATGGCTCACTGTCCTTGACATTCCAGGAATGTGGGGTCCATGACCCTCTGATTGACCCATAACCCATGGAAACAAATTATCAAAACGTTTTCTTTTCTGCTTGGGGTGATGAACTCCTCTATGCTATTAGTGAATAAGAATATTGTATCTTTATCTTTGGGAAACCACTGATATCTAAACACTTTAAATTATTAGGAAACATCAAGAGCTTGGGCAAAGTGCATTTATGTCGAAATGGTAACAGAAAGTCCAAGAAGTTGGATTCTGTGGTGGTGTTTTTGATGTTCTGTACATCGCTTAAATCTTTACTTATTAACTTTTCATTATGGAAAATTTCAAACCACAAAAACGCAGAAAGAACCATATAATGACCCCCTTGCCTTCTCATGGCACATTCCTGCTTATCGGCATTTTGCCAGTCTTGTTTCCTGTATCCCTCAGGTTTTTATTTTTTCCTGGAGCATTTTAAAGTAAATCTCAGAAATATCTGTAAGACCACTGCTCTCTGCCCCTGCACCTGGAATATTGAGTGCCATTCTAGTGATGGCACTTTGGGGATGTCACAGAAGCACAGATGAAGCAATAAGGAGGAGGGGAGGCTGGGTTGCTAGCAGTAGCATTGAAAAGCCTCTGTTCAGTCTGAAACAGACAGGCAGGAGGGAAGGGACCTTGCTCCAGGAAACATGAGTGGCATGAAAAGGAACACCACCAGCTGCTGCCACGCTTAGGACTGGAAAAACTGCTTAAAACCGGGGGTGAGAGAGGACTGTGTAGCTGACAGAGAGAACTGCAACTTGCATGCCCTCCAGTGTGGAGTTCCCTGGCTCAACAACTCCTCTTCCTGTAGGAAAACAGCACAGCTATCCACATGGTGAGAAGAACATGATGGGTGACCTGGGCAGTGAGGGGAGCCACGTGGCCCATGGCAGAGGCTCTGGAAACAGACATATCCAGGAAGATAGCTCAGGGTCCTGGGTCTAGGGTTTCCAGATAAAATACAGGACACCAAGGTAAACTTGAATCTCAGATAAACAACAAATGATTTGGGGGTGTAATTATGACTCAAATATTACATGGGATATACTTATGCTGAAAAATAAAAAATGACTTATACAAGGTTCAGATTTAAGTGGGTGTCCTAAATATTTTTCTTTTTCTCCTGAATATGGTCCCGCTACTTTGCTGTTGTTTAGTTGCTAAGTCATGTCTGGCTCTTTGGGACCCCATGAACTGTAGCCCACCAGGCTCCTCTATCCATGGTATTTCCCAGGCAAGAATACTGGAAATGGGTAGCCATTTCCTTCTCCAGGAGATCTTCCCCACCCAGAGATCAAACTGGCATCTCCTGCATTGGCAGGAGGACTCTTTACCACTGAGCCACCTGGGCCACTTCACACCTAACTCCTTTTTCTGTTCTTCTATAAAGGCTCCTTGTTTTAGTGGGCATATAGTGAAAAAAAAATTTTTTTTAAGTTTATTTTTGGAGCAGGTTTAGGTTTACAGCAAAAAACTGAAAGAAAAGTACAGAGATTTCCCATATGCCCCTTGCCCTCACATACACATAACCTCTCCTATTATCAATATGGCCCCTCACAGTTGTGCATTTGTAACAACTGAGGTCATATAGTTTTTTTTTTTTTTAATATTTGTTAAACACTCTGATAAAATACACATAACATAAAATTTACCCTTTTAATCATTTTTTAGTGTATTTTTCGGTAATGCTGCTGCTGCTGCTAAGTCGCTTCAGTCGTGTCTGACTCTGTGCGACCCCAGAGATGGCAGCCCACCAGGCTCCCCCATCCCTGGGATTCTCCAGGCAAGAACACTGGAGTGGGTTGCCATTTCCTTCTCCAATGCATGCAAGTGAAAAGTGAAAGTGAAGTCGCTCAGTCGTGTCCGACCCTCAGCGACCCCATGGACCCTCAGCGACCCCATGGACTGCAGCCTTCCAGGCTTCTCCATCCATGGGATTTTCCAGGCAAGAGTACTGGAGTGGGGTGCCATCGCCTTCTCCCTCGGTAATGTTAATTACATTCAAATTTTTGGACACTCACCCTCCAGAGTTTCTTTCATCTTATAAGGCCAAAACTTAGTACCCATTAAACAAAGTGTCCCATTTCTCCCTCCCCTGGCCCCTGACAACCTCCAATCTCTTTTCTGTTTCTATGAATCTAACTACTCTAGCGACTTCACATGAGCAAAATCACACAGTGCTTATCCTCTTGTGACTGGTTTATTTCACTTAGCAGAATGTCCTCAAGATTCATGCTGTTTTAGTACATGGGGGAAGGGAGAATTAGGGAGTTTGCGATGGATATGTACACACTGCTATATTTTAATTGGATAACTAACAAGGACCTACTATATAGCACATGGAACTCCGCTCGCTGTTGTGTGGCAGCCTGGATGGGAAAGTTGTTCACTACTCATTTCTCCACTCTCTCCAGGAAGACTGAATAGCATCATCATGTACAACCCAGGCATGGCCCCGTGACTTGCCCTGGCCAGTGAAATGTAAGCAGAGTTACGGTGTCACTTCTGGAGAGAAATTTGAAATGTGATCATTGCCAGCAGTGTTCTGTCTGCACAGGACCGTGGACACAAGAGGCTGCTCTGCTAGCTACGTCCCCAAGAAAAGACAACAGGGAGCAAAGAACAGCTGACTCAGGGTTGATGTGGAGATAAAGTAATAAATGTGCCACAAGATGCTGGGTCTTCTGTTACCACAGTGTAGTCCAATCTATCCTGTCAGTACTGTACCAATCATGCAGATCTACATAGTAACAGAGGCAAAATCTCCGAGTCTTCTGGAACTAACAATTTCATTTATTTTTCTTGGTCTTGACCTGACTTTCTGATGGAACTGGCCTGATATGCCTAAATACACAAACTCCTTTTATTAAGGTGTAACTATCGCTCAGATGTCTAATTCAAGACATTATAGTGTTTTGAATTTTATATGTTCTATGCTCCAGTCAATTAACATTACTGTTATAGGAGGTGTGAATACTTAGCATCAAATAATGGTTACTCTTAACTCTCATTTGGAAAATCTAAGTTTGAAAAGCTATTTCCTCTTCACCACACCTCTAAGTAAGTAATTCAATAGGGAAATACAGGGAAAAGCTAACCTATAATCACAAGTAAATAGTACAGAATGGTGGCTGGTAGACTCAGGGTAAGGAAATAGTCACATATAGTATTGTAAATTATTATACATTATTCACGTGTTATTATTCATTTATAGTAGTATACATTATATAACATTAAAGATTATTATCAGTCAGTCCTCCAATATTCTCTATCCTTGAAAGGGAGGTATTAGGCCAAGCTAGAGGTAGTCATATTCCTTCTAAGTCCATGCTAACTCTTTAAACCTAGTATGCTTTGATGGTTTGATAAAAACTGCAAAGAAAGCCAAATGGAAGCAATAAAACTTGCAGTTTTGAAAGGTTCACACAATAATAATCCAACTTTTAAAACAAAAATTTAAAAAGTGACTCAGTAGTAGATCATAGTAGATTAATATTGGGCACCAGCTTTCACTAGCTGCTGATAGGATTATTTTACTGTATACATTTGTGAGTATCATTTCAGATTTACATCAGCACTCTCTCTGGATGGGACCCAGTACCATCACCCTGTGGTGGTGGTGGTTTAGTTACTCAGTCCTGTCAACTCTTGCGATCCCATGTACTGTAGCCCACCAGGCTCCTCTGTCCATGGGATTTCCCAGGCAAGAATACTGGAGTGGGTTGCCATTTCCTTCTCCAGAGGATCTTCCTGACCCAGGGGTTAAGGCTGGATCTTCTGCATTGCAGGCAGATTCTTTACCAACTGAGCCACCAAGGAAGCATCTTTGATTAGCAGTTCATGTTGAAAAGTGCCCTAAGAGAAGATCTTCTACTTCAAAATGTAATGTCATAGGCATACAACTCCTCAGAGAAAATTCAAATATAGTGCACCCACATTTTAAAAGCTGAGAAATATTATCTCACTTTGACTATAATTGAAGACCCTTTATTTTGCTAGATATGTCTCTCTTCATCTCATCCCATCCTGCCCTAAGCATCTTTGCTGTTGGTGAGGTGCAGAGCAGTTGACTTCAGGTAACATCTTGTATGAGAAGTACAGGATCTGAAGGAAGGCTTAAGCTGTAATATCACTAGGTGAATCAGAATGGAAATGGTTTTACACAAAATACTGTCTTAGTTTTCATTTTTTTAAATAAAGAAGTATTTCCAAATATTTTTCTTAAAACAAATTTTTTTTGTATACCATAAAATCCACCCATTCAAAAATTAATTAATTTTTAGTAAACTGTCTTTATGATTTAGTAATTTTTAGTAAATTTACAGGATTTTATAAGCATCACTACAATGTAGTTCTAAAATGTTTCTAGCACCTTAAAAAACTTCAAACTTCCTTGTGAGATTTCCCTGGTGATCCAGTGGCTAAGACTCTGAGCTCCCAAAGTAGGGGGTCCAGATTCGATCCCTGGTCAGGGAACTGGATCCCACATGTTACAACTAACATTTTGCATGCTGCGACTAAAGATCTTGCATGCCAGAATGAAGGTTGGAGATTCCACGTGCCACAACTAAGAACCATCACAGTCCAACAAATAGATAAATGTTTTAAAAAATCATTAAAAAATAAATAAAAATATTCCTTGTGCCCATTGGAGTTAATCCCCGGTCCTTGCTGCTTTCCCCACAGGCATCAACTGATCTGCTTTCTTTCTCAATAGATTTGCTTTGTCTGAACATTTCATATAAATAGGACCATGCCACCAGAGAAGACCCAAAATAGAATCATACTGGTGGTCTACTGTGTCTGGCTTCTTTCTCACAGCACGACAATTTTGGGTTCATCTATGTTGTAGTGTGTATCAATAGTTTGTTCCTTCAGAGTAGTCTTGCATTCACCAGGTGATGGACATCTCCGTTGTTTCCGCTCCCTGGCTATGATGGGTAATGATGTTATGGACATTTGTGTACAAGTCTTTTGTGGACGTATATTTTCCTTTCTCTTGGGTAGATTCTAAGGAGTAGATTTGCTGGGTGGATGAATAAGTCTATGTCTAAACTTTTAAGAATCTGCCAAACTGCTTTCCAAAGTGGTGGCACTGTTTTGCATTCCCACTAGATTAGATTTTTATAAAAAGTGCGCTTCATGCCCTCATAGCAAATGGTGACACCCTGCCCTGAGGATAGATGAATCTTTGAGGCCGCCAGCAGGAGTGGCCCAAAGATCAGCCAAACTGTAGGTCACATGACTGGCAGAACCACTTAGTATGAATTTCTATAAAATAAGCCATCCGTCTTGGCAGTCTCTCACCATGCATCCTGACAACCATAAGAACCTTCACCCAATGCATCAATTCACTTAGACTTGTAGAAATATACTTTACAGCCAGTTCCTCCTGGCAAGACCACTAAGACACAAAACTGCCAAAATCAGAGGCTTAAGGGAGAACACTTTTTTTTCCTGGTTGGGTATCGGATCATAGTACTTGATCTACAAACCTCCGGTCTAAAGTTATGTATGCACGTCATCTGCATGGTCCATCTGCTGTATAAGACATGTTGGGAGAAATGGCAGCCCTCATCCATTGTTTCCCCAGCAGTAATGAGTTTCCATTATTTCTTGGAATCAATTGGTTATTCAAAATTTATAAAACATTCACACCATAAATTCACTTCCCAGACCACAATTCTCCCTGTACAAATACAGTGTATTTTGACTAGATTAACATTCAGTATTTACATTATTTTGAACATGCGAATATTACTGAGAACTGAGCCATGTATTACATGGCAATTATTTTTCCTTTTCTGCACCAATTTCTTACATTCCTTGGAGTTGAAAGGTTGCCTTTTTAATTTGTTTCAGATTCTTTGTACTTATCATGAGTAGTATCCCAAGTTCCATCAGGAGTCTGAACTGCCTCTCTCTGTGTCCAGTTTTGCATTCCTGAAACATGCTTTCCTGTCACCCTCTGCCTGCTCTTGCAAGGCCATCTTGGAAGTCCCCTCATTATCACCCCTGAATTTCCCTTCCCCTCTGTCTGGGATTGGGTCCCATTTCTTGCATCCTATGGCTTCCTCTTTTAAATATTTGCCCTGATGGGTAAGGGGAAGTACATCTCATAGTAGCTGCCTGAGGAAAAATGCAGAATTTTTTTTGAGATTTTTTTTTTTTTTATGCATAGTGAAAACTTTTATATTTGGAATTAGCCAGCTAGACTCAGTTTAGATGATCCCAGTTTTGTTGGTAATGTCCGAAGCATCATAGTCAGGAGCCAGTCGTACATATACCTTCTTCTCTCCATCAGGCCTGATCAGAGTATTGACCTGACATGTCAATGGGATAGAGGTTCTTCACAGCCTGTTTAATTTGGTGCTTGTTGGCCTTGACATCCACAATGAATACCAGCGTGTTATTATCTTCTGTTTTCTTCATGGCTGACTCGGTGGTGAGGGGGAGTTTGATGATGGCATAGTGGTCAAGTCTGTTTCTCCTAGGGGTGCTCTTCCGAGGATATTTGGGCTGCCTCCTGAGCCACAGTGTTTAGGGCTGCCGGGAAGTGGGTGACGTCCAGATTTTTTGTGTGTATGTGGGTGTGGGCGCCTTTCAACACTACTTTCTTGGCCTTCAAAGCCTTTGCTTTGGCTTTGGCTTTAGGAGGGGCAGGGGCTTCCTTCTTTGCCTTCAGTGCCATCTTCATGAAAAGGCTTTTTTGAGACTTGGAATATCTAAAACTGTCTTTGTTCTACCTTCACCTTTGTTGATTATTTGGCTGGGTATAAAACTCTAATCAGAAATAATTACCCCCTCATTATTTTGAGGGCATGGCTCTAGGGACGTCTGCTTTCCAGTGTTTCTGATCCTGATTCTTTATATGTGACCTGCTTTTCTTTTTCTTTCTCTCTCTGTGTGTCTCCCACTGAGGCTTTTCAACATAGAAAGATCTCATTGTGCCCCAATCTTGGTCAATCTCAGTATTCATGTGCTTCAGTTCAAGGAAATTTTGCTATTATTTTATTATTTCCTCTTCTCATTTTCCATCCCTTCCTTATCTCCTTTCCTTTCTCCCTCCCCTCCCACCTCTATCTTTATTTTTTCTTCCTGCAATTCCTACAATTTGCTTGATGAATTTTCTGATATGGTGTTCTAATTTCATCTTTTCTTCTTTCCATCTTTTTGTAATTTTGTTCAGCTTTCTAGATATCCTCAAAAATTTCTGTTGGGTTTTAATTATCAGAAAGGAAGAGCAGGGGCCCTTTGTGGTGGATTTACTGTGGCAACATTTGCCAGCCCAGCCTCTCCCTGGCGGTGCTTACTCTTGTCTGCACGGGGTGTGTCAGGACAGATGCCTCCATCCCACTTTCTCCAAAGCAAAAACAACTTATCTTCAGCAGGGTGGGCAGGAAGCTACAGCCTGGATGTGGATGGTTGGGGAAAGACTTTGGAAACTACCTCTAAACAGACTTTCAAGTAAGCCTGCTTACTTCAGCTCTTACTCTTTACATGCTAGTCCCCAGGTACCTGGTGTTGCTAACTCCTAAGACTGTAGGTCAGTCAACAGCCTGGTTGACCAGAGCTGCCAAAGCCAAGGCCTGGCTCTAGCTTGTGACTGTGAACCATTATTTAAGCTCTCTGTGCCTCAGTTTCTCCATCTATAAAACAAAGACAGTGCGGTGTATATGTAATTTGGGAATTTGCAAAAATGAAAGACCATTTAGAGTACTTAGAAAAGTATTTGGCACATCTTTTTCACTATTATTATTTTGGAGGTTCTTGGTTTAAATTTCTGGTTTCTTTGACAAGGAAGTTCTTGAGATTTCCAATGTGCAGCCAACATTGGGAACTCTGTTGCAGAGGAATTTCACATTGTGAAGTTCACCAAGAGTTCTACTGAACTCCTTGAAGATGCTGTGTAAGGAATTTGCCAAGATTTTGTCTTATAGGGCTTCTCAAGGTTGACCACCTTGATGTCCTGAGATGTTGGCAGGTGGAACCATTTCAGTCTGTTGGGTACTGTGTGGCTGGAACATATCCAGGGGGTGTGCTTTCAGTTTGGGATCACTGACCTGATTTGCACATTTACTGTGTGGTCAATGGACATTGTTCATGTGGGAAGTAATTGGGTAGCATAACTGGGAACCATCAACATCTACTAAATCCAGGAATGCCAGGTGATGCCAGCCTTCTTCATGGTGACACATCCACCAGGGAATCCTTGTCTGAGAACCATGACAACACAGAGGGGCTGCTGGTGGCTGCAGTGGGAAAACATACAGAATTTTTATTCTCAGTCTTACTAAGTGCATCAAAGACAGTGAAGTCCTTTCTAGTGTACCAGTGTCAGCATATTGATGCCCCAGCATTGTTACTTCTGACTCCACACATGAAGAATAAATAATGTGTATAATTAATATACATAAATATTATGTTGACAAAGATTGTATAAGTAGGTCAGTATATATGCATGCATGCTTAGTCACTCAGTTGTGTCCAACTCTTTGTGAACCCCATGGACTGCAGCTGGCTAAAATTCTGCCCATGGAATTTTCCAGGCAAGAATATTGAAATGGGTTTTCATTTCCTTCTCCAGGGGATCTTCCTGATCCAGGAATTGAACCCGTGTCTTCTATATTGGCAGGTGGATTCTTTATCACTGAGCTACCTGGGAAGCTCCTATGTTGGTATGTATTTTTTCTTTCTAAGTCACTTCAGTCATGTCCGACTCTGTGTGACCCCATAGACGGCAGCCCACCAGCCTCCCCCGTCCCTGGGATTCTCCAGGCAAGAACACTGGAGTGGGTTGCCGTTTCCTTCTCCAGTGCATGAAAGTGAAAAGTGAAAGTGAAGTCACTCAGTCGTGTCTGACTCTTTGAGACCCCATGGACTGCAGCCTACCAGGCTCCTCTGTCCATGGGATTTTCCAGGCAAGAGTACTGGAGTAGGGTGCCATCACCTTCTCCGGAAAGTATGTATAATTATGTGTAAATCATAAGACACAATACATGCATATCAAAGAGCAATAATACATATAATTAATACACATAAAGATGTATAAATGTAGGTTATATAAGTATATTAATATATATGGCTGTGTATTATAGAAATCATAACACATATTCATATGAAAGAGAAATAATACTTTAATATTAATATATATCAATATTATACCAATATAGCTTATATAGGTATATTAATATACAAAATTATGTGTAAATAATAATGCATAATATATAATCTGTAAACAATTATATAACGATGTAACTATATTATACATAATTATATATATAATAAAATATTTTTTGAAAAAGCTAAAAGTGATAAACATTTGACTATAGGGAGAACCCACACAGAGTCTAGAAGAAATAATCTAAATTAGAAATAGCCAAAACAATGCTGTGAGTCCAGAAAGATAAGTGTGAGATTCAAAACAGGCCCTCTGTTTGATGGAAAGATGTAGGTAAGGGTCTGTACAAGTTCAAGTCCACAGGTAGACCGGTTCCCACCACCCTACTTCCTTATCCAAATCTGGGCAAATCTTGTTAATTTTGGTTTGGAGCCAACCAGTCCCTATGAAGGCAGAGTTATGGCATCCCTTCCACCAATCAAGAGCCCAGACTCGAATAACCATCTTGAAAACTATTAAATAAGAAAAAGAATTTGTTACTATGAAAACCAGAAAAACAACAAAAACCCAAAACTGGTGAGGTTGCAGAAACACAGGTCTACCGATTGCTGTCAGAAGTGAAAACATAAAGAATTTCAGGAAAGGCACTTGGCAATGGCAATCAAGAGGTATGGAAGTTTGTTTTTCCCTGTGATTTATACTGAGAGATTACCCAATGATACAGAGGAAGCTGGGTGTGTGAAGTCTCTCCTTATGTCACTGTTTATGGCGTTGATAAATTAGAAACAACCAGTGGCCAGTGATGGGGAAAGCCTAAAGGAATTGTGTTTTCTCAATTCCATGAAACATGAAATGTATTTGTGGAGATTATATTATTAACTAGAACATCCCTGAAAATAGATTCTTTAGAGGAGAATGAGGAACATGAAATTGTTTCTACATAAAACTAAACATGCATATGATCAAGGAATTGATGGGAATATAGAATTCACTAAATTGTTTTCTGAATAAATTAATTCTTCAGTAAAAGCTATAATTTATTTTACAAAGGAATATAAGGAAAATTATGACACTGATGAAAGAAACTGAAGATGACACAACAGATGGAAAGATACACAGTCTTCACAGATAGGCAGAATTTATATTGTTAAAATGACCATACTACCCAAGAGACTCAGTGCAATCCCTATCAAAATACCAATGGCATTTTTCACAGAACTGGAACAAATAATTCTAAAATTTGTATAGAAATATCAATACAAAAGTCCCCAGATGGCCAAACAATTTTGAGAAAGAAGAAGAAGGCTGGAGGTATGACGCTACCTGATTTCAAACTATATTGCAAAGCTATAGTGATCAAAATAATATGGTATGGCACAAAAACGGACACATTGATCAATGACACGGAATAGAAGGCCCAGAAATTAACCCACATATAGATGAACAATCAACACATATATATCTGTGTGTGTTTGTATGTACATGTGTGTGTGTGTATAGGAATATTACTCAGCCATGAAAACAAATAATATTTTGCCATTTGCAACAACATGGATAGATCTGGAGGGTATTATGTTAAGTGAAATAAGACAGAGAGAAAGACAAATACTGTATGTTATCACTTATATGTGGAATCTAAAAAGTAAAACAAACCAGCAAATATAACAAAAATGAAACAGTCACAGATATGCAGAACAAATTTGTGGTTACAAGCTGGGAGAGGAAAGGGAGTGGTGGAGTAAGATAAGAATAGGGGATTAAGAGAATCAAACTACTATGTATAAAATAAATAAGATACAAAGATATATTGTACAGCACAGGGAACATAAGCCAAGATTTTATAATAAGTAGAAATGGAATATGATTCTAAAAATTGTGAATCACTCAGTTGTACACCTGAAACTTTTGTAATATTGTTAATCAGCTATACCTCAATTTAAAAATTAAATTAAAAAAAAAAAAAACTGTTGGGGCTTTCCTGGTGCTCTAGTGCTTAAGAATCTGCCTGCCAGTGCAGGGGACACAGGTTCAATCCCCGGTCTGGGAAGATGACACATACCACAGGGCAACTAAGCCCATGCACTGCGACTACTGAGCTTGCGCTCTAGAGCCTGTGCTTTGCAAGAGAAGCCACCACAATGAGAAATCCCCACACCTCAACGGAGAGTGGTGCTGGCTCACTATGACTAGGGAAAGTACTTGTGTGGCAATGAAGACCCAGAGTAGCTAAAAATAAGTTAATCTTTAAAAAAAAAATAGAAAAAATAAAAAGGATGTCCTTGATGCTGAACTGTTGGGCACACCCAGTTTTCAGCAGCCAGGTTTGTCGCCCCCGGGTGACTTGTTACAGAGGATTCCTGTACCACAGACAGTCCTACCTTCAGGCACCTTAGGAGCCCTACAGAGAAGACATCTGCCCACCTCAGTCTGGGAACCTTTCTCCACGGTCAGGTCTGGGTTTGACTCACATTTCTTCCTGTCTAAACATCCTGTATTCTCGTTCTGTCTTCCCTAGCGCCCATCCCTTCCCACCTTGTTGTGGGAAATGAGTTTTCTTTTGTTCCCCAGCCTGCCCCCAGGATGACTCGAACCTCTGGTTTTAGTGAACCTGTCACCCCTGACCCCTGCTTTGCCCTCCTGTGAGGCAGCTCCTATGTTTCAGGGGCATAGTTAGGGGCTTTCTGCTCCCTCCCACCTCCCTTGGATATGCATCCCAAAGGATCCAAGCAGCCACCTCCCCAGTGCTTCTCCTCGATACCACTGTGCTGCACTTGCTGCTGCTTCCACAGCCACTTCCATCTCTGTGCTTCTTCTCCCCACTGCCCATCTCCCACTCCTGCTAGTCTGCCTTCTCTCCTTCCCGCCTCTACCTGCATCCTCCAATGAACCTTCTACCTAATGATATGCTATCTTCCAGCTCATATGTCAGCAGATGAACCTTTAGAAAATCACACCTCTGCCCTCATATAGTTATGGTGGATTCATAATGCAGAACAGGAACATCTTTGCTTTTCCTCATTTGTCAGCAGCATCATCTCTTTTCCTCAGCAGGCTCTGTACGCGTTCATCCTCACTTCAGTTTTCTTACTTGAATGGACTACCTTAACTTTTTAAGTACAATCTTGGTCTTTGTGTTACAGAGATCAGGTATAACTCCACATTAGGCATCAAAGTCTTTTGGCTTCCTACCATGAGTGCAGATAGATTTATCTGCAGACACAGTCACGGTGACAGCCGTGGTCCACCTCCCTTTACTCTTCCTTGCCTGCTACGTTCCTGGGAGGCTGGTCCCTCACTCCCCACCACCAAGTTTCCTGAACCTCTGGCTTCTTGTGAATTTGGCTAATGGAAGGTGCTAACAGGAGTCAGAGACTGGGGAGAGAGAAGCTGGGGTATTTATTCTCTGTTTCCTCCCATCATTGGTTCTACTTCTCCATCAGTAACTGTATTCCTTTAAAACTATAGCTCCTCCCAGTGGCCCTACCTCTAAAATTCCCTCTGAAACTCCACTGGTTCTAGAAATTCAGTTGTTTTCCCATTCCTTCAGCCCTAAAGGTGGGAATGACTTTTGGCTCTTAGGAATCCCTGGTGTGTCACATTGACCAAAGAAAAGTGTACAACCTAAATTTGCAAGTTAAGATTTATTTGGGAATCTTTCTGAGGACTATACTGGACTTAGCAGGAGGTGCTAGTGATAAAGAACCCACCTGCCAATGCAGGAGACGTAAGAAAAACGAGTTTGATCTCTGAGTTGGGAAGATCCCCTGGAGAAAGGTATGGCAACTCACTCCAGTATTCTTGCCTGGAGAATCCCCATGGACAGAGGAGCCTGGCGGGCTACAGCCCATAGGGCACACAGAGTTGGACACTACTGAAGCAACTTAGAATGTATGCACTGAGGACTGTACTCAGGAGACAGCCTCTCAGGTTGCTCTGAATGAACTGTTCTGAAGAAGTAAGGGAAGAGACAGGATATATACAAGTTTCTTTTGCTGGGGGGGGCGGGAAACATGTAGTTGAACATCATAAGATTACTGCTAATCACAAAAATCCAGACATCTCAACTTAATGATTTCAGTGCTTTTCTGTATGTATAAGAAGATGCAAGAATCTGAGACCATTGAAATTATTCCTTGATATATGTGTCTTACGGGCTTCCCTGGTAGCTCAGCTAGTAAAGAATCTGCCTGCAATGCAGGAGACTCTGGTTTGATTCCTGGGTTGGTAAGTGCCCCTGGAGAAGGGATAGGCTACCCACTCCAGTATTCTTGAGCTTCATGGGTGGCTCAGATGGTAAAGAATCCACCTGCAATACAAGAGACCTTGTTCAATCCCTGGGTGGAAAAGATCCCCTAGAGGAGGGTGTGGCAATCCACTCCAGTTCTTGCCTGGAGAATTCGCAGGGACAGAGGAGCCTGGTGGGCTACCGTCCACGGAGTCATAAAGAGTGGGACATGACTGAGCGACTAAGCATATATATGTCTTACCTATTTAGGGCCAATATCCAAAGCACAGAATATTTTCTGTTTTCCTCCATCCTGAATTCCCTTCAGGGTGCACTGTTGGGCAGTTACAGTGGCTAATGACATGATGCTAATAGAACTGGTATATTCCTTGTTTACAGTCACTATCCTTTGGAATTTCTTAACCTCTTCTCTGAAAACGGGTCTCCTCCTTGGAACCACCTATTTCCTGCTCAACCCCAAATGACCTGCTCCCCAGTTCCTCCATCTCTCCCACTGTCCTTTCTAGGGTGATAGCTCCACCTATCCTCTTGACCCCCACCTCTTTCCTGGATCTCCATTTCTTCCATTCTGATCTAATCTAAAGCCCTCACCTGTATTCTTTTTTTTTTTGTTTTTGCACAAGGTGGGATGTAGGATCTTAGTTCCTTGACCAGGGATAGAAACCCCAGCCCCATGCATTGGAAGGCAGAGTCTTAGCCACTGGGCCGTCAGGGAAGTCCTGCCCTCATCTTTCTTCTAAACATACCCCCAACTCTTCTATTATCTGTTCTAAACTCCCTGCTGTACCTCCAGCCATTGCCCTATATTCTCCCTTTCATGGCAATTAGTCTTCTGGAAAGTATGACTGCTTTCATCCATTTCATCATCTCTCATTCAGTTGGCACCACCCCGTGACCTAAATGACAGTCCCTCTGTTACACTGCAAAGGTGTTGTCTTGGGGAACCACCACCTCCATAGTTGATTCTCAGTAGGTCCTTACTCAAGCTTGCTGAGGCCGTGGTCATGAACATGGATTTGGAGTCAGACAGAATGGCCAGTTCCTAACCCTGTGTGTCCTGGGCAGATCTCATAACCCCTCTGATCCTGTTTCTTTCTGTGCAGAATGGAGCCTCTGCTGTTTGGCTGGAGGCCATTACTCCTGGGGCAGCTGAGGGAGTGAGTAGTGAAGGAGAAAGGAAAGCCCACCAGGCCCCAGGGGGACCCTCAGTGGGGAGCCCACCAGGCTGGGGTATGTGTGGCTTCACAAAGGCCCACTTCTCCCTCTGCCCATACCTCTAGCCTCCTCCTGCCTCCCATGGAGTTTGGTCCTTAACAAGCATCTTGCACCCCAAACTCCATCTCAGCTTTGCCTCCAGATAAGCCAACCTGGCCCACTTTTTCTTACCCATCTTTGTCATCCAGGTCATTTTATTGTCTCTTGTTCAGCCCACTGCTTTGGTCTTCCTTCAAGACTCCATCACTTTTCATTTGTTCTGTAAACAACTCCTCAGGGCCACCCCACCTCACTGTCAAGGTGCCCACATAAAATATAGACCTGACTGTGTCACCTCTCTCAAGCCACTGCAAACCTGCTCAGGCATCTCAAGGAAGTCATTGGTTATTCCTAGATGCTCTGGGTCAGGCCATCTTAGTGGCTTGGCTTCCCAATACTATGCATCAGCCCAACCAATCTACACAGGATTCTGGAAGTCTTGAACTCGCTCAAGACTTGAGCTGTTCCCTACCCAGCATCTCCTCTCGAGGTACCTTTTTTCCTCAGCCTATCTGGAAGATCCCAGTAGTGCCTCAAATATTTTCTTGGGGGGTCATCTGCCTGCTGAAGTCAACCCTGACATCCTTAGTTCATGCTACTTCCGTATGGTACCCTATGGATACGTTTTGTATATCACACATACTACAGCATTCACATAGCATACTCCATAGTAATATTAATTTTCAATTTTCTGCCTCTCTATTTGGAATGAAATCTATGGGCAAAGCCATGCTCCCCAGGGTCCAACTTATGGCCCATTCTCAGGAGCACAGGTTCAGACAGCCTCTGGAAGCAGGAGAAGGCACAGAGAAGGCAATTCTTCTCTAGAAATCCCAGAGGAATGAGCCTTGCTCACACCTTCACTTAATCTGCTTGTGAGCCATTTTGGACTTCTGATCTACAGCACTGGGAGATAAATTTGCATTGCTTTAAACCACTGATTTTGTGGTTATGGCAGCAATAGAAAATCAATACACTTTTAAATGAACAGATTTAAAAAGAAAAGCAGATATTCTGGAAAGGCCCTAGGCTGCCTGGCTTTCTTGAGGCTGACTTAATAATGGTTTCATTTTTTCTGTTTTGTTGTTGTTGTTGTTGTCTGTGTCACCAGACTATGAAAATTTCATCCATTATCCATCTTTATATTGTCATAGGCTGATAAATCTGATACTTGGGCTTCTGGGATAATGTTTAAAATAAGCAATAACAGCCCCCAGTGAGGACCCACAGGGCTGTCCTGGGAAGGAAGGTGGAGGCGGGGAGTGCTTCTTGGCTGGGTTGCAGCTTCTATTTTGGTGCTGAGAAACCTTTGGGATCCTCTTTTTGCTTTTCTCCTAAGTCCCCAAATGCTAATACCATCTCCCTGATAAGTGAGGTTTTACTGTCCTATTGTATTCTTAAAATATTAATCTCCCTCTTAGATTATATCTTCTTCACATGTAGTACATTTATATTGCTATTTACTTTTTTAAAGTGGTCAATTTCCCTTTACTTGCCTCATTATAACAAAAGAAACGAATGTCTCCTGTTGGCTAAAGGGTTAACGTTGTAGCTTCGGGTTTTTTCCCTCTCCTTGGGGACTCAGAACGTGCATGCCTGTTCTATATTCCTTTCACAAAAAGGATCAAGGGCGAGGAGCCTGGGTATTGAATGTGCATTCACTGTACATTCATAATAAATGCTGAACAGAATGGCACATTCATGATTGCTCTTGATGTAAATGAATGGCTGAATGAAAGTTTTAGGGCATAGCTCACCTCCAAGAGGGCAGTCCTATTCGCACTCATACCTGTCCAGTGGATCTTGAATTTCCTTGGAAAATCTAGTTTTTCCTCTCATCATAACAGCCGTCTCCTTCCTCCCTACATCTTTGTAATCAGGCTTTTTTTTTTTTTTCCCACACTGCTGTTGGATGAAAGATCCCGCCTTTGATTGAAATGGAATCTTCCACTATTGAGCAAGCTTTTGTTGAATGAGTCATCGGGGCGGCTGCTCATTGGCTAAGGCCGCTGGAACCAGGGGATTGCCTGGCGCCGGCTGCAAGGCCCGGCTTCATTCACAGAAACGCTGGCTCGCTCGCTAGCCCTTTCATTCACACAAACAGCATTTCATTCACATTTTGCTGTTTTTGTCTGCTTCTAATGAAGATCACGGTTTGGGAATGATAGGGAAGTTTTGCTTTAGATCTGGGGGGACTTGGATAACCATCACCACCATCTCTGGAGTGTGCATTTGCTGTTGCTATGCCAGCAAGGGGAAGAAAAAAAATGAGTGCCATGCGGCTGCTCGGCTAGGCCTGCGGCCCTGGGAGGGGAGCTGCCGCTTCTCCACGCTCCTGCGTCCCCGCAGCGGGCCTCACCTGGCCCACCTTGAGTGGCACTCGTCACACCCTGTTCCATAAAGCTTTTCAAGGCTGGGTGCCTCAAGTGTCACATGTCTAGCCGTGGGTGTGAGAAGACTAAGGCTAATCTGATAACGTGCTAGAGGTAAATTCATTTTTTGCATAGAAGTAGACGGGAAACTTGGACAGGGAGCGAAAGCGTTCCACTGTGAAGGGCAGCTTCTCTCAATAGACCGATGAAGACCGATGAAGACCGGCAGAGCCCGTGGTGACAGGGGTCAGTGGGTTTGCGTCTCCGCAGACCTTCTGGGGTGGGGTGGAGGGGGTCAGTGCTCTGTTCCGCGGACAGCAAGGAGGCCTGTGCGTTTTACTTGCAGCCGGTGTCTTGACTCCTGAAAACAAGGCATCTTTCGGCGGGCTTGATCAGTGTACTGACAGCAGCTGCATTTTTTCTCTTTCTTTCTGCAGGGTTGCAAGCAGCAACCAAAGGGATATTGAAATGTATCTGTAGCGTTTCTTAGGCATTTCTCCAGAGCTTGAACACATTCAGTTGGAATAAAGCTTCAAGCACAGCCCCCCTTTTGGAATGGATTTCTGGAGCTTGTTGCCATTCATCAAAAGAAACACTCTTTTTCAGAAGTAGGTTTTCAGCTTAACCCTGGCTGAGAAAGACTGCTGTAAATTATCAGGGAAGAGACCCTCAGTGGCTCTGGGCAGAAGTTCATACGCAGATTTTTTTTTTTCCTGGGAGGGGGAGGAACTGCATCGCCACAAAGACTCTTGTCATGGCTGCTCTGTTGACTTGAAAAAAACCTTGGAGATTGATATTTTATGTTCACCTGGGAATGAATATTTTCTTTTTGGCTATTTAAGAATTCCTGCTGCTTTCCAAATCAAAATTCATGAGGATCCGCTGAAGATCTTATTCTTAAAAATCCTTCGTCACATTTTAACGCTGCACCGTCAGACACTTTTCTAGGCTCACAGATGGGCTGAACAGGGAAGAAAAAACCCTAGCTTAGAATAATGGGTTTCAGAAAGTTCATTTGAAAGAACAGTATTTACCTCTGGCATAGATGCTGAGAGGGGGCAGGGAAAGGGGAGGTGAAAAACCAAAGGTTGGAAGGAAATGTCTGGGAAGGTAGAGAAAGGAAATTTGAGAATTGATTGGCTCTAGTGTGCTGTCAGTGGGTGTATGTGGTTTTTTTTCTTCTTCTTTTTTTTTTTTTTTTTGCTACAGGAAGTGATTTGCAGTGCTCACCGAGCCTTTGTTGAGAAGGGTCTCCTCTCGGAGTGAGTCATGCTTTTGCTGTGAGCAGCCCCAAGCAGCTGGGCGCGCAGCAGAGGAAACTATGACTTTTGCAAAGCGAACGTACCGCCCTCAGCAGCCGAGTCCGGGGCCGGGGCTGCGCGGCCGCGGCCGTGCGGGGTGTTAGCGGTGGGAGGCCGGCGCCGCTGCTCGCGCCCCCCAGCCTGCTGTCCCGGCCGCTCCGTCCCGCCCCGGGGACCGCGGCTCGCCTGCTATGCGCGGCAGCCTGCGCCGGGGCCGGCACCTGCAGCGCCCGGGCGGATGCGGCGAGCCCACGGAGGGGCATGCTTCCACGCACCAAGTACAACCGCTTCAGGAATGACTCGGTGACATCGGTCGATGACCTTCTGCACAACCTGTCGGTGAGCGGCGGTGGCAAGGTCTCGGCGGCGCGCGCGGCCCCGGCGGCGGCCCCCTACCTGGTGTCCGGAGAAGCGCTGCGCAGGGCGCCCGACGATGGGCCGGGCAGCCTGGGCCACCTGCTCCACAAGGTGTCCCACCTGAAACTCTCCAGCTCGGGCCTCCGCGGCCTGTCGGCGGCCAGGGAGCGGGCGGGCGCGCGGCTCTCGGGCAGCTGCAGCGCGCCCAGCCTGGCCGCCCCGGACGGCAGCGCGCCCCCCGGCCCCCGCGCCCCGGCCATGCGCGCCGCCAGGAAGGGCCGACCCGGCGACGAGCCGCCGCCCCGCGCCCCGCACGCCAACGACCAGGTGCTGGGGGCAGGAGTCACCTACGTCGTCAAGGTGGGTGCGGGCGCCGGCCGCCGGGTGGGAAAGCCCGGGCGCAGAGGCGTCCGGCACAGTGGGTCGCCTTGGAGGCCCGGGGGTGCGCACTTTTTCGCAGCCAGCTCGTTTGGCAGAGGGGACCCAGCTCAGAAAACGCACCCATTGCGCATCCAGTGGGAGAAGCTTTGAAATTGGTGACCTCACTGTCCTGGTTTCCCCTGGCTCCGCTCCTTTGGCATGCCTTTGCCACCGAGCTTTGCCATGTGTCCGGCCAGTACCCCTCTCGGCATGGACCACTCTCCCTGGGAACTGTGCATCAGGTCTGCCTAGGGTACACACTTGGAAGAACTGGGCAGTCCCTGCGATGAGAAAGGCAGGTGGAGTCACTACTTCTGTGTTTGCCCCAGGCGGCAGGGTAGATGGTTTCATTTCTTCCCTCAGCAAGAATTTCCAGCTTCTTGCAGTGCAGCCCAAGTACTGTCTTTTATACCAGATAGGTAGCAATTTCTTAGCCAGCAAGGTTTTCTTTGGTTTCTGCCTTTCCTTCCATACCTCCTTTGGTTTACAGCAGCAGAAGGAAATTTGGGACTGTTTTTCCCTGGGGACTGGCCTTCCCTTTAAATAGGCTAAAGGAAGCTGAGCCACAGGCTGGAAAGTAGATTTTTTTTTTCCTCCAACACAGAGAATTATACAACCATGCCTGATGTAGTCCACAAAATTCTTCTCTTATGCAAGTATTCTATGATATTTAAAGAACAAATACTTGGCAGCATTCCACTGGCCTGCCACATGCTTATCACATCCTTCTGGTCGTTGGGCAGCAGAGGATCACCACAGTGCTCTTCCAGCTGGGCAGACAGCCTCCAGACAGTGGAAAGGGGCCAAAATGACATTATTTCAGACTGGTCACTCCAAGACATGACTTTTTGTTTTAAGAGAAATGAGATGCACACTGTCCCCACGGTGCTGTCAATCACACTGAGAAACCTGCAGGCTCTTAGTGGATATTAATACTTACTGGCTACAGATCCAGTTTCAAAATTCTACAGACCACATCCCCTGGCAAAATATATCTTGATAATTTTGAACCAAATATTAAAGGAAACAGTTGACTTTGTGGATTATCTTTAACTATCTCAAAAGTACTAACAAAAGGAATGAGATCATCAGCATTAAAAATGGACCTGTTCTCCTTTTGAGTCTCCTTTTTAATTTAATCTTCATTCTTAGCTTCTGAGAGTGAATTAATCATGTATATTACAAAAGGGATGAAGATCAACATATAGTATGCACAGCTGGTTGAGTTTATTGTAAAAGAAAAGGAATATTCCTCTTGTATGCCTTCTTTAAGTTATATAACCAGGAGCCGAAAACAAAAGGAAAAAAGAAGAAACAAAACCAAACAACAAAACCCCTGACAACGCTGAGGTTAAGAAGTGATGCCAGAGTATATTACTTGTGGCATGTGTAATATAGTATAATTGCTATCTGAAGAAAAAAAAGAACCATGTTAGACAGATGTTGGCAAAGGTTTTTATACCTGTCATGTTGAACATAGAGGGTAGTTTCCAAATGGAGGGAGAATTTTAGAAACTTAAGTCTCTAAAGTTTCCTTTAAAAAAATAACTTGCTTTGCTTAGGGCTTTACTCTTGCTTTTTGAAGGATGAAGGCTGACATCCAGTTCTAAATGTCAGTTGTGGCCGAAGAAAACTAGTCTACTGTGCTGGGCTATTAGGTTGTGACATCTGGTTCCCTCAACCCCAAAGCAAGAGCAGCACTCAAATAAGTGAAAGGCTGGGTCTGCCTAGAGCCTTCTGGATTTGGGGTCATTTTGCTGTGCCAAAGGATTGTAGTGACCTGGGGGCACATAGCATGCCTGGTTAGTGCTCCTTGCTGTCGCCTGGTCCGTCTTCAGTGGTGAATGGTGGCGTCACAGGAATATAAGCTCAGGTTTCCCTGGAGAAGTTTGAAATCACACAGCAAAGGAGTCCAGACACTAAAGGACAATTTCTTCTGCGCACGTTTGATTCACAGCATCACATGGCCTTCTGTCAGTGCACATTTCTGAATTGCCCTTGTTGAGTTTAGAACCGTGAGTTTATTTTCTTGAAAGATCACAAAACTAAAAAAAGAAAAGAAAGAAAGAAACCTGGTATTATTGGCTGATTTGCAAATAGTTTTATTGGTGTCCTTACTTTGAAAGATCTCTGGTAGATAGAAAAGAGGTAGTCTTTATAACTTGCTTGTACATCAACAGCAGAATCGAAAGGCTTGGAGTTTGGGAGAGAACTTGTTATTATTCTCTTTGATTTAAATGTATGTCTAAATTAAGGAAAACCCCAAATGTTTTCTAGTTTCCTGGAAGACTCATCTGCTGTATAATTATAGATTTCCTGCCTCACAGACATATCTACCTAAAGACAATATTAGGATATTGCACACAGATTTATTCTTTAAAAACATTTCAATGTAATCTACTTACATAAAAATGGACCTTGTAAAATATAGATGTCTGGTGTATCAATTAGGAAACACCAAATTGTTTGAAGAGCAGGTTGTAATATTAATTAATGAAGGATTTGAAATTTAAAAATAGTAATACCTGAGCAGCAGTAGAATTCCAGGTTCAGAGCACGTTTAATTTGTCCTTCGTGCCTTCACTTGAATCTGATGTTAATAACAGCATGAGATTATGCAAATGAGCAAGGGTTCAGGTTTGTGTTTGTTTACTTCAGGACACCCATTGGTGGTACCTTTGTACCTGCCTAAGTATGCCTGACACTGGGTTTTGTTTTGTGTGTGTGTGTGTGTGTGTGTGTGTGTTTCTTTTTTGGTGACACAAAAGGAAAAGAACAAGAAAGTATGTCCTTGAGATAAAGGAAAATCATAACAGCAAAGAGCAATGGATATTTTCATTATAATTCTATTTTAAAACTATTTTACATTTGGGCTTAAAAGGCCTAGAGACAAGTATGGAGGACACTGCTGCCCACTTTCAAATTCTATTGCCTAGAAATCCAAGCTGGCGAGGAGCCTGAGTGCCCGTGGGGGCTGCTACTGATGTTTAGCAGGTCCCAAAGGCAATATTGGGATGCTCTACACACAGATCCGCAGGGCGAACAGTTTAGGAAGGAAAGATAGCCAAGAACAGTTGGGGGTCAGTTCTTTAAAATAGCCACTGGCTGTTGTGAAAGAGTCATTTGAAGCAAGCTTGTCTTGAGGTTCAGCCTCGACCACCCCTGATGGAAGGCAATACTGTGTGGGCTACACCTGAGTTAGCTGTTGTCCCTCAGTGGGAGGGTTCTGTAGAAGAAGAGTTCGCTTTACAGCACATGACACCACAGGCTCAAAACAGGATCAGGATAAGAAGTGGCCACATTCAGGGCTGACCCGAGTGCCCACAGCAAGAATCAGGAGGTCAAGATGCTTGCTGATCACCAGCAACCCAGTAAGAACGTAGGTTGTACTTCGTCGCTCAGTCATGTCCAACTCTTTGCAACCCCACGGACTGTAGCCCGCCAGACTCCTTTGTCCATGGGATTCTCCAGGCAAGAATACTGGAGTGGATTGCCATGCCCTCCGACAAGGGAACTTCCCAACCCAGGAATCGAACCCAGGTCTCCTGTATTGCAAGCAGATTCTTTACCGACTGAGCCAATAGGAAAGCCACCAGAGAAAGTAGGTTATTCACCCTTAAATCCTGTGACAGCCCCCTCAGACAGCCAAGGTTTTGGTCTGCAAAGAGTGGTGCTAGGTCTTTACTGACAATAGCTTCACATTATGAGCTGTTTATAGGAGATTTTAATAATCAGAGAACTGCTGAATTATTTCCTGAAGTGCTGGATTGTTTTTCTTTTGGGATGAAGCCTTGTTTTTACAGAAGCTCTTTAAAAATTATTTTGTTTCTCCCATTTGTGACTCTGATGATATTTAGGGTGTATGAATTATTCATTTTATTTATAAATGTTCTATTGCTTTTTATAGGTGGTCTTTATTAACTGTTCTTACTCTAAAATTTATTCTTAATTGGTATTTTTTTCTCACTTGCCTCACTGTCTTTAAAAGTATTTTAAATTTATTCTTAGAAAAAGTATCTACAATCTTTTTTCTTTTATTAGCACTGTATTCTTTTGATAACTATGAGCTAAGTAAGGTCATATTAAACAGTCACCAACAAAGTTATTTCATGTATAGTCATGATATATTATTGTGGTGGGATTGATCGAATTTTGTTTTAATTCTAGATTAGTAAGTTGTTCCTTGATATAGAACACAATTTTAAAAGTTGATTTTTTTCTTAAAATTGTTGAAAAATCTCATGAATGCATGGCTTATATGTAAACTGTCAAAATGATTTGAAAAACAGTTTAAGAAATTTTTGTGAGATTAGACAAAATTATTTATTTGATCTGGAAAGCATGACACCTCTTTTTTTTAATGTGACACAAGTATAGCAGATGTGTGAAATGTGTGTATGTATACACACACCACATCACACATAAACACATATACACATATCCCACACCACACACACATACACACACATACACACACATACACACACACTGAGTAGACAATTTGTAATGACTTCAGACAGGGTCATTAGAAAATAGTAAATGTTATATTTCCAGAAATGCCTGATTATTTCATTCATTACTTTTACATTCACATTTAAGAGAAAATAATTCTGAAAGATAAGCTTTTGGTGAAACTTAAATCTTACAAAGAGTGGACTTCTTGCTCCTTTACGTTCCCACTCGGTTTTATCTTTGAATATATGTCATATTTGTCATATGTGAGAAATATCATTTAAGGAAAGTTGTGATAATGGGACACTTGGGCAACAGACATGTAAGACATGTAAGAGGCTGATTTTCCAGCCAACTGGCTTGTTCTGAAGGGTGTGTGAAGCCTGCCGCCCCTCACTTGGTTGTGGTGTCTCCGAGCAGGAACATGGCCTGGATGTGGAGAATCTGCAGGGTGCCTGGACACCAGGACCCCAGATCCATTTGGCCACCTCAGAGTGTGGGGCTCAAGAGGTCAGCCTGTCATGGCTGGGGCAGGTCTTTGCTCCTGAACCTTGTGCATTTGGAAGAAAGGGGCCTCCGGCTTGCACCATGGTGTCGGGCTGTGCTTCCCCAGGTCATGTGCCTTCTGGGTGGCTGCGGCCAAGACCAGACCCCATGGTGCTACTGCCCAGAAAGTTGCATAGGGTTCAGGGGGAAGCACAGTGAGGATTCAACACTTCAAACGAAAATACCCAAAGACAAATAAAGTTACATGGAATTAATTCAGAAAAAGATAGTTTCAGATGAAATGCAAAAAAATGATCAATTGGGCATATTTCCTGGGTAAAGGACAAGAAAAAAATTGAATTTAACATAAAAAATTTACATGTGTGCACATGCAGCTGCGCAAGTTGCTTTTGGTCCTGCAAATTCATAAGCATTGATTTTCAGTTGAGGTTAAAAAAAAAACCACCAAAAAACAACAAATCATTCTGTCCCCATGTGGTTTAGCCACTTCCCTAACCACCACCAGCGTGGAGACAATAACCCGTTGATATGTGTCAGTCTGGGGTTCCCACATGGCTCAGCGGTAAAGGCTCAGCAATAAAGAATCTGCCTGCCAGTACAGGAGACACAGGAGATACGGGTTCAATCCCTGGATTGGGAAGATCCCCTGAAGGAGGAAATGGCAACCCAATCCTGTATTCTTGCCTGGAAAATCCCATGGACAGAGCAGTCTGGTGGGCTCTCGACCATGGAGTTGCAAAGAGTCAGACATGACTGAGCAACTAATCACACACAAATACAGACACACACACACACACACAGACACACACACACACACACACACACACACACACACAGAGGCATCAGTCTGTGCCTCCCAGCGCTAGGATTGGTGCTGTTTTCCTAAAATAAACAGAAAGACACTAGTTAAACTTGGAGAGCCAGGGCCAGGAATCTCCACGAGAACCACTGAATTCCAACAAGATGCTGGGTCAAAGGCTGAGTTTCCATGGTTCACGCAGGGCTGTTCTCTTCACCTTGGTGGGGAGAAGGTGCCATGCATACCTGTGATGCACTTGGGAGGAGAGGACCAGTTGCTGCTGTCCTTGGGGAACTGGTTTCCTCGAGCATCTTCTTGACTCTGCAGTGCCTCAGGCTGGGATCAGCCTCTGCCCTTGCTCTGGTAGGTGATAGCAACTCAGGGCATCCTTGGTCTTTGGCCCTCAGACTCTGGGCTCACACTTGCCTTGCCTCTCGATAAGAGAGGTCTGGCAAGTTCCACCACCTTCCAGCTGAGATCTCCATTTCTAGCCACGGTCTCATCTCCTGCAGGAGCTGTCGGGAAACCTGGGTGCCGGAGGAGAAGCTGCAGAAATGGGAGAGTTGAAGGGCAGGAGACTCACCTTATTACTGGTGTTTCTGACGCTCAGCAGCTTCAAAGTACCTGAAACCCTCCAAGCCATGACTTTCTGAGGAAGAATGTTCAAAGAGCTTGTTGTTATGATGCTCCTTGCTTTCTATATTTATTTATTGGCCACACCACCTGGCATGAAGGGTCTTACTTCCCTGACCAGGGATTGAACCATCGTCCCCTGCAGTGGAAGTGTAGAATCTTAATCAGGGAGGTCCCAGCTGCTTACTTTCAAGCTGACTTGAAGCCATCCTAGTTTTTCTGAAATGTGTTGTTTTGCTAAAGTAAAAGCCCCTCAGAAGAACCTTTCCTCACTTCTGTCTATTGAATGGGCAAAAAATCTGCAAAGATTTGATTTCAAATTTTAAGAAATTTAAATTTGTACCAACTCCACAGACTCAGTGGGACTTAGCCTTCACCCAGCCTCTCTGCTGGGACCCTTCTGACAAACTTTATTTTATCAAATTCCATTAAGCATAATTGTTTGGCAGTCTAAACGGCCTCACAGACCAGGTTCAATCCTATTGCTTTTGCAAATATTCAGCATTTCTAATACCACTTGCCCATATAAAAATCTTCTGTTTAAAATTTTTTTGAAAAACCACAGCACAGCTCTAGCTCTGTTGAGGGAAAACTAGCCCCTAACCTGTTTTCAGCAGAAACACTATAAAATCAGGGTCTCTTATGCTATCCCCCAAAGAAGGAGAAACAACGTTTTTATCTCTGGTGATGAAACCATGAAAAGGTGACTGTTTTTTGAGTGTTCTTCATTGTGAAGAACCAGCCCTTTCATTGGCCCTCCTGGAGGTGGACTCAGTGTGTGTGCAGAGTTCGGTTCTGCTGGGACCACTGTGCTGCACCAGGTCAGATCCTGAAGACCCCTTTCCCTCCTAGGACTTGGCACATACTTCTTCCTTCCTTTCCCTCCGGGCCTCGGTTTGGACACTGATGTTACCGAGCAGAGGCCTGTTCAAGCAGAAGTCCCCACAGCCTGCTCAGCAGGAGAGGACCTTTGCCCTCCCCCAACCCCGGGGAGGAGGGCGTTTGGGGGGAGAGATGGTTGTCCCCTAATGCTGAATCTGTAAGGCAGCAATAATGAGAAAGGCAGCCTCTGGGGCCTGGGACCCATTATCAGATGGGTCCTAGGGCCCGCAGAGAAACACGGTCATGGACTCTAAGCCCAGACACTGACGGGCCACCTTCTGTTGCTGGCAGTCCTGGAGCCTTGTGATGTCTCTCACCTGCTTCTTTTGTACACCTTTCTTTTTTTTTTTTCTAAATGTATGTTATTACTGTTTGGCTGCTCCCAGGTCTTATTTGCAGCATGCGGGATCTTTAGCTGTAGCATTCGGACTTTTAGTTGTCATAAGTGGAACCTAATTTCCTGACGAGGGACTGAACCCAGTCCCCCTGCATTGGGAGGGTAGAGTCTTAGAAGTCCCATCAACCTTTCTTTATAAAATGTAAACATGTGCTGTGGAGATTTTCAAACACACACTGAGCATACAAAACATCAACATAAAAAAAAGAGAGGATGGTCTGATGAGCCCTCAGGTACCCGAGTCAGCTTCTCCAACTGCCAGCTCAGGGCTTCCCCCACTTCCTGAATGGTGCAGGGCTGGGGTGCTCAGACAGAACTCGAGGTTCTGATGAATAAGTTGCAGGATTGGGTTTCATAGTGCTTCCACATCTGGCAGAGCATGTTCAGAGTCACAGGCCCTGGGACACCCTTGCATTCGACTCTGAGGTCCCCAGCACAGAGACAGTAGGGCAGCCCTTGTGGTTTCTTCTTTAAAGGTGATGACTTTGGGCTCCAAGAGGCACTGCTGATGGGCACCCCCAGGGGATGGGGTGGGAGCTGTACCTCGCTACCGACCCTGCTTGGGCTCCCCTGGACCACCCCTCTTCTGACTCTCTAGTAACCAGATGACCCTTTGAGGAACGGGTTTTCTCCCAAACTGTTTTTATAGCAGTGTATTAGTCCAGGGTCTCCAGAGATAGAGAACCAATAGAATGTAAGTACAGGAGGAGATTTGTGACAAGACATTGGCGTATGTGATTACTGAGAAGTCCGCAGGGTGAGTCAGCAGGCTTATGACCCAGGAAGAGACAACATTTCAGTGTGAGTCCAAAGGCAGGAGAAAGCCATTATCCCAGTTTGAAGGCCCTCAGGTGGGAGGAATTACCTCTTATCCTAGGGGAGTGTCTGTCTTTTGTTCTATTCAGGCCTTCAGTTGATTGGATGAGACGCACCCACATTGGGAAAGGCAGTCTGCTTTACTCAGTCTATCCATTTAAATGTTAAAGTCATCCGTAAACACCTTCACAGAAACACCCAGAATCACTGTTGGTCCCTCTTTGGGCACCCGGTGGCCTACCCAAGTTAACACACAAATTCACCATCACAGGCATAGCCACAAACTTTTGGAGTCTCATCTAGGATGGCCATTAGTTCACCCAAACAGTTAGAGAGATTCATGTGCCCTGGAAGAATGGAGATGAAAGATAAGAAACGCCTAAGTAAATCTCCTGGAAGAATCTCAGGTTTTCTTACCATTTCTCTGGGCACCAAATGGAGACACCTTTAAAAATTCCTCAAGCAGGACCTCAAACCAAAACCCTGGAGTATAAGACAGATGAACTATGACCCCCGCACACCAGGAGAGCTGTGGAACTTTTGAGACCAGTGGCAAGAGTGTGTCTGTGGTTTGACACTTGCTCAGAGTGGAGGCCTGATACGTGAGGTGTCACACCTAACATTATCACCAGAGGCCAGGACAAGTTCACTGGTGGAAATACAGCCCCCCTGTGTGTCTGTGTACAGGCTCTCAACCAGGGACAGAGGCTCTAGAAGGGAAACAGGTGTTTCTAGATCCGTGCGTTATTGTTGTATAGTCACTAAGTCATGTCCAGTTCCTTTTGTGACCCCATGGTCTGAAGTCTGCCAGGCTCCTCTGTCCATTGGATTCTCCAGGCAAGAGTACTGGAGCGGGTTGCCATTTCCTTCTCCAGGAGATCTTTCTGACTCAGGGATCAAACTCATGTCTCCTGCGTCTCCCGCCTTGGCAGGTGGATTCTTTACCGGTGAGCCACTTGGGAAGCCCCACTGGGAGTCATTACTAAAATGGAAAAACTGTGCATTTTCTTTATGATTTGCAAATAATAATAGTAATTTATAGGCCTAGTTTTCTCAATTTAAGAGTTGCTCTCATAGATTTTTAAAAAGTGGTTTCATGTGAGCTTCTGTTTGTAGCCTTGAGCAAATTAGAGAATGAAGAGTATATATTACCAGACAGTGGAAGTAGCTAGGGCTGGTCCCTTTCAGAAACTGGGCTTTGTGTGAAAAGCTGATTATCATGTGAGCAAGCTGGCCTGAGTCCTGGGCCAGAGGAAGCACTGTTAGACACTTGGGACTTTCCTGAGCTCACGTTCTGAGAAGCTCCTATCTTTTGTCCATGTTCTTGTAACTGATGGAAGCTGGGGCACAGTCTAGAAGTCCTGATTCTCGCACGTGTCAGCCTTGTTTGTCCTTGTCTGGTTCTGCTGGCTTCAGTCCTTCAGGAGCCCCGCCTTTAGACTCTCCTCCTGGTCTCTGGGCTAGAGACATTGTTTTAAAATTTTTAAAGTATTATTATTATTTTGGGGGCCTTACAGTGTGGCATGCAGGATCTTCCCTGACCAGGGATAGAACCTGTGTCCCCGGCACTGAAGTCCGGAGTCTTAACCACTGGACCACCAGGGGAGTCCAAACACTGCTTTTTAAAAAGTTGTCTTATTTATTTATTTGGCTGCACCCAGTCGTAGTTGCAGCACTCAGCATCTTGAATCTTCATACAGCACAAGAACTCTTATTTGCAACATGTGGGATCTAGTTCCCTGACCAGGGATCGAACCAGGACCCCCTGCATTGGGAACATGGAGTCTTAGGCACTAAACCACAGAGAAGTCCCCAAACACTGCTTTTTTTTTTTTTTAAGGATGGTTATTTGTGAGGTGGTGGTGGCTGCACTCTCTAAAGGACTGAGCTGTGAATTTGTTCACTGGAAGTAGCAACTCCTGTAATAGATAATAATCTTGTTTGCAGAGTGACTTAGTTACTTATTCACTAACATGGGAGAAGAAAATAAAAATCATCAAATGATGGCTAAGAGGAGGGGGGTTCCGATGTTCCAGTGTGATCCACAAACTCCTGTCCTTTAATTGCATTCCCCATTTCTGTTGCACCCTGCCGCCCACCCCACCCTCTCTCACTCCTGCACTATCTGTTGGTTAAGACTCCCAGGGCAGGGATTTGCTGAGAAAAGTTAACACCTGGCTTTCTGGACAAAAGCATGATTTATGTGCTGTGTATGTTCGTGCATGTTCAGTTGTGTCCAACTTTTTGAGATCCCATGAACTGTAGCCCACTAAGCTTCTCTGTCCATGGATTTTTCAGTTAAGAATACTGGAGTGGCTTGCCATTTCCTGCTCCAGGGGATCTTCCCAGAGTTTGCCAATTCTTGGGGTGTAAATAGTTATGGGATGTGGGAAAAGATGTGTAGTAACACAGCTTTGCAGACTCTTAACTTTAAGGGTGTGGATGATATTGACATGTCACACAATACTTAGAAGTGCTGAGTTTTGAGTATTACTTTTTATAAAATATAACTGATTGTTTGGACCTCCTCCTTAGGCTGTGCCATGCTTAGTCACTCAGTCATATCTGACTCTTTGCGACTCCAGGGACTATAGCTCTCTGGGCTCCTCTGTCCATGGGATTCTCCAGGCAAGAATACTGGAGTGGGTTACCATGTCCTCCTCCCTCCTTAGGCTGCTTGCACCTAAAACAAATTCCCCTCCAAGTATCCCTTCTTCCCTTGCTACTCCACCTTCCTCATTTCACTTTCTTTCACCTAATTCATGCCAACATGAGACAATTGACTTCTTCTGACCTGTGGACAGTGTCTGGAAAAGGTTCCTGGGTGACCCCCTAATTATAAAATCAAAAACCCACTTCATCTGGTGCTGACACCTCACAGCCTCTCTCCCAGACTCCTGGCATCTGGTGTGAAGGTTCTTCTTCTTTGCTTTTTCTCCTCATTTTTATTCCTGGATTATTTATAAACAGTCTTACCCTCTCTGTTCCTCTTCTCATTCATTAACTCCTCCATCAATCTACTAACCAATTATTTTATTCAGTTCAGTTCAGTTCAGTTCAGTCATCCAGTCGTGTCTGACTCTTTGCAACCCCACGAATCTCAGGACGCCAGGCCTCCCTCTCCATCACCAACTCCCAGAGTTCACTGAGACTCACGTCCATCGAGTCGGTGATGCCATCCAGCCATCTCATCCTCTGTCGTCCCCTTCTCCTCCTGCCCCGAATCCCTCCCAGCATCAGAGTCTCTTCCAATGAGTCAACTCTTCGAATGAGGTGGCCAAAGTACTGGAGTTTCAGCTTTAGCATTATTCCTTCCAAAGAACACCCAGGACTGATCCCCTTTAGAATGGACTGGTTGGATCTCCTTGCAGTCCAAGGGACTCTCAAGAGTCTTCTCCAACTAAGTTCCCATCCTGGGGTAATGTGTTGGGGATAAAGAGGTGATCGCTGCTGCTGCTGCTAAGTTGCTTCAGTCGTGTCCGACTCTGTGCGACCCCATAGATGGCAGCCCACCAGGCTCCCCTGTCCCTGGTATTCTCCAAGAAAGAACACTGGACTGGGTTGCCATTTCCTTCTCCAATGCATGAAAGTAAAAAGCGAAAGTGAAGTCTCTCAGTCATGTCCAACTCTTAGCAATCCCATGGACTGCAGCCTACCAGGCTCCTCTGTCCGTGGGATTTTCCAGGCATGAGTACTGGAGTGGGGTGCCATTGCCTTCTCCAAAAGAGGGGATTAAATAAGCATAATTCCTGCTCTTTTGGTGCCAGTGGTGGAGACAGAGGAGAGAAAGTACCAGGAGATCACGTTGGTGGTGAGGATGTGGAGATCAAGGGTGGCTTCTCAGAGGAGGTGATATGGAAGTGGAGCCCTAGATATCCAGGAAGATGGATGGAATTGGTATGCAGATGTGTTCAAGCATGAGTGAGTGTGTGTGTGCATGCATGTTCCATTCTAGGAGGAGATGGAAACTGACAGTAGCCAATGTAATTAGTGTATTGAGTCAGGGGAGGGTCCCTAGGGGCTGGCCAGCACTAGGCAAGTACAGTGGGAAACCACTGGAGATTTTCTGAAAGACTATTCTATCTTCTGTGTGGAGAACAGATTGGAAAGTCAGGAATAAAAGTAGAGACAGTTGAGAGGTAATAAGGAGGAGTGATGGTGGCTTGGACCCGTGTCATAGGTCAAAGGCCAGTGGCATATGTTGGGCGCAGGTCCGTATTGTTTACTGTCCATGTAACATGCACATCCTCTCTTTCAGGGCCCCTTAAATGAAACAAATCTCAAACTGAATTCATAACCTTTCCCACCTCAGTTAAGGGTTTCATTGCTCACGTACTTCTCAAATTCAAGACCTCAAAGCCATCCTTGAATGCCTCCTTTTCCTAAACTCATTGTATCCGTTCAATCACTGAGCTATCATTTCTATTCCACAGGGTTTCAAATCTTTTTTTCTTTTCCTTTTGCCCTGATTCATACCTTCATCATTTCTTGCTGTGACTATTACAATGTACTAACCAGTCTTCGATGATTGCTTTGGGAAGGACTCTTCTTTTTTAAATTAAATAAAAAAGATGATATAGTCTTACTTAGATGTTTCAGAGTGTCCTCTCAACAGCCTTCCTTTCAAATTTTCTTCCTTTCATAGATAATCACCATCACCTGTTTGCTATTTGTGTTTCCAGACACACATATGCACACTTTTTTACCTTCCTTTCTTGTATCTTTTCTTTTCCCTTTCTGTTTCACAAAGCAAAATATCCTACATACACTTTTCTGTGACTTGCTTTTTTAAAAAATTTAATATGCCTTGGAAATCGTTCAGCATTAGTACTTATAATTCTGCTTCCTTCTTTTTGGCATTTGCTTAACATTCATGCACATGTTACATGCACAGTATACATGCATGCATGTATGTGTGCATGCGTGTGTGCTAAGTCGCTTCAGTCGTGTCTGACTCTTTGCGACCCCGTGGGCTGTAGCCCACCAGGCTTCTCTGTCCATGGGATAATCCAGGCAAGAGCACTGGAATAGGTTGCCATAGTCTGCTCCAGGGGATTTTCTCTACTCAGGGACTGAATCCATGTTTCTTATGTCTCATGCATTGGCAGGCAGTTCTTTACTACTAAGCCACCTGGGAAGCCAAATATCCACCTGAGAGGCCAAATATTCATGTATATGGAGGTGCTAATACTTATTTAGTCAGTTCTCTATTGTTAGACTGGAGAAGGCAATGGCACCCCACTCCAGTACTCTTGCCTGGAAAATCCCATGGACGGAGGAGCCTGGTAGGCTGCAGTCCATGGGGTCGCGAAGAGTCGGATACAAATGAGTGACTTCACTTTCACTTTTCACTTTCATGCATTGGAGAAGGAAATGGCAACTCCCTCCAGTGTTCTTGCCTGGAGAATCCCAGGGACTGGGGAGCCTTGTGGGCTGCCGTCTCTGGGCTTGCACAGATTCGGACATGACTGAAGAGACTTAGCAGCAGCAGCAGCTATTGTTAGACATGTAGATATTTTCCAATTTATCCCAGTAAAATAATGAACATTCTTCTACACACGTGTTTCCATTTGGGCAAATATTTTTGCCTATGAGTACAGTAAGTTTTAGCTAATATTAATCTTTTCCTATGATACATGTGGGACCTAGAGAACAGTGATCAATTCTATTGATGAAGGTGACTTTTTCACTCCTGGCTACAAAGTGAGTCCTCTTACTTAACTATAAAGGAGGACATTTACTGTCATATACCCTTTTACAAGTTAAGAAACATTTCTTATAATCTTAGTTTCAAAAACTTTCAAATTAGTTTCCAGCATCTAGTGAGTAAATATATATTTTTTGCATTCTTCTGTTAATGTGGTGAGTCATTTATCTTTGTAAAATGCATATCTCATCTTCTTAATTAAAATCTCTCTGTCGCTTGATTTGGCTTATGGAATTCAATCCAAATGAATTCCATATGACACCCAGACTTTTACAATTTGGCTTCAGTTTAGTTCTTGAGCTTCAACTCTTGCCCCTCCAGTTTCCAGCCTCATAAAACAACTTGTTTTCCTCAAACAAGTTGCAACTCTGGCCTTAGTTCCAAGGCCATTTTCCCACTCTGGGCCTCCTCTGTCCACTCCATCTTGGCCTGGAATAACTCGGTTGTTGTTCAGTCTCTCAGTTGTGCCTAACTCTGTGACTCCATGGACTGCAACATGCCAGGCTACTCTGTCCTCCACTGTCTCCTAGAGTTTTCTCAAAATCATATCCCTTGAGATGGAGAGTCCATTAACTCTGTTAGCTTCCAAGAGCTTCGGGCAGCTGTTCCCTCCTGTCTCTCTGGTGAGGCAGAGTTAGTGTCACTCCTCAGGGTCTCCACAGCCCTGTAGGCCTGTCTTTGTGTTCATCAGTTCAATCCATGCTGAGTGAGAACCTGCCAGATTCATGTTGCTGGAGCTCCTGCAAACCTAACATGAATTCAATGGTCCCTGCTTTCAAGAAATCATTCTCCAGAGAAGGTTTACATGGCCATGCACTGTGGAAAAGGAGGTCAGCTGGCTCTCCCCAAAATGTCCCTGGGTAAAGAGCCTGTGACAAACATTTATTATGTGAAAATGGAGGAATCAAGGTGGCTGGAGGCCACTGGGATGTATGACAGAGCAACAGAGACTGGTTAGGAGGGTGACCTGTGGTCCTGTCATATATGGTTGGTGATTAAGAATGTGACTTCAGAGAGGCACATTTTGAACTCTGTTCTGTTTAAAAGTCCCTTGATGATTGTTCTTTCTGTGAACTGGCATGTATGAAATAGCCCATCTAAAGTCTTTACAGGGTGTTCCCTAGATCAGAGGGACCCATGAATTCTGTTTTATATTGCTTTTTCTCTAACACTAATTGCAGTAAGATTTCAATAAGAGAATCAACTTTAATGAGAGCCATGAATAATTATTATTAAGTTAAAATATTGTATAACCAAATGTCACCAGGACATTTCCAAACAGAAAGCTAAACTGAACACTTCCACATGCTCCCACCTCTAATTAAAGCACGTGGATTTATGAAAAAGAATGAGGGAAAATGAATGTATCAACAAGTATTTTCTGAGGACTCAATTACTTGCCTTGTCCTGTGGAAGGTATTGTGGATTGTGAAAGAGGTACAGGGTGATTTTACAAAAGGAACTTGTGATCCAGTTGAGAAGGAAAAGCAGCTTCATTTTAAAAAGAAAGAAAAAAAAAATCATGTTCAATAAGGTTCTAATGGCATAGTGAGAGATTAGTGGTGGCTGGAGTTATCAAAAAAGGCTTCACAGAAGGTGTGGGATTTTTTTTTTCTGAGTCCTGAAAGACTGTCCAGATCTGGGTAGGTGGAAGAGTGGAGGGTGTTCAAGCAAGAGAGCCAGGGTGAGAAACACTTTGAAGGTGGGAGGAGGCATGGTGTTTGACTAGGGGTTGGCCAGAGTCAGAGGGACGGTGAGAGGTCAGCTGCCATCTCTAGCCTCTTAGAGTCAGGATGCTCCCTATTTAATGGAGGGACCATTCTAACGCTGGTCCTTGTTGGATTACACTGGATGGCTTCCCCCCATGTGGTTGACGTTTGCAGGTCTGATCTTCATTATTAGGTTACAGAGCCTGAGAGAGCTGGAGGAATGTTTCCCTTACTTTCTTCTCTCCAAGTTAAACATTTCTCACTCAATCAACAGTCCCAATCTCATGATATCCGGGATTCTATTTGTTTATGTATTAGTTTGTTAATTACTTTTGAGAGACGTTGCTCGTGTGAAAAATTTGGTGGAATTGTTTGGATTAGTGTATATTATATTTTTAGAGTTTTGTCCTGTTCTCATCTCACATGCTAGTAAAGTAATGCTCAAAATTCTCCAAGTCAGGCTTCAGCAATATGTGAACTGTGAACTTCCTGATGTTCAAGCTGGTTTTAGAAAAGGAAGAGGAACCAGAGATCAAATTGCCAACATCCGCTGGATTATGGAAAAAGCAAGAGAGTTCCAGAAAAGCATCTATTTCTGCTTTATTGACTATGCCAAAGCCTTTGACTGTGTGGATCACAAGAAACTGTGGAAAATTCTTCAAGAGATGGGAATACCAGACCACCTGATCTGCCTCCTGAGAAATCTGTATGCAGGTCAGGAAGCAACAGTTAGAACTGGACATGGAACAACAGACTGGTTCCGAATAGGAAAAGGAGTACCTCAAGGCTGTATATTGTCACCCTGTTTATTTAACTTATGTGCAGAGTACATCATGAGAAACGCTGGACTGGAAGAAACACAAGCTGGAATCAAGATTGCCGGGAGAAATATCAATAACCTCAGATATGCAGATGACACCACCCTTATGGCAGAAAGTGAAGAGGAACTCAAAAGCCTCTTGATGAAAGTGAAAGAGGAGAGTGAAAAAGTTGGCTTAAAGCTCAACATTCAGAAAATGAAGATCATGGCATCCGGTCCCACCACTTCATGGGAAATAGATGGGGAAACAGTGGAAACAGTGTCAGACTTTATTTTTCTGGGCTCCAAAATCACTACAGATGGTGACTGCAGCCATGAAATTAAAAGACGCTTACTCCTTGGAAGGAAAGTTATGACCAACCTAGATAGGACATTCAAAAGCAGAGACATTACTTTGCCAACAAAGGTTCATCTAGTCAAGGCTATGGTTTTTCCAGTGGTCATGTATGGATGTGAGAGTTGGACTGTGAAGAAGCCTGAGCACCGAAGAATTGATGCTTTTGAACTGTGGTGTTGGAGAAGACTCTTGAGAGTCCCTTGGACTGCAAGGAGATCCAATCAGTCCATTCTGAAGGAGATCAGCCCTGGGATTTCTTTGGAAGGAATGATGCTAAAGCTGGAATTCCAGTACTTTGGCCACCTCATGCGAAGAGTTGACTCCTTGGAAAAGACTCTAATGCTGGGAGGGATTGGGGGCAAGAGGAGAAGGGGACGACAGAGGATGAGATGGCTGGATGGCATCACTGACTCGATGGACGTGAGTCTCAGTGAACTCTGGGAGTTGGTGATGGACAGGAAGGTCTGGTGTGCTGCGATTCATGGGGTTGCAAAGAGTCGGACACGACTGAGCAACTGATCTGATCTGATCTGATCTGAAGGATAATTTAGAAGTGGATACCTGTGGCGGATTCATGTTGATATATGGCAAAACCAATACAATATTGTAAAGTTAAAAAAGTAAAATAAAATATTAAAAAAATAAAGAAGTGGACGTTTAGAACTGGATAAGTTAGAACTAGAAATGGAACAACAGACTGGTTCCAAATCAGGAAAGGAGTACGTTAAGGCTGTATATTGTCACTCTGCTTATTTAACTTACATGCAGAGTACATCATGAGAAATGCTGGACTGGATGAAGCACAAGCTGGAATCAAGATTGATGGGAGAAATACCAATAACCTCAGATATGCAGATGACACCACCCTTATGGCAGAAAGTGAAGAACTAAAGAGCCTCTGGATGAAAGTGAAAGAAGAGAGTGAAAAAGTTGGCTTAAAATTCAATATTCAGAAAACTAAAATCATGGCATCCAGTCCCATCACTTCATGGCAAATAGATGGGGAAACCATGGAAATGGTGACAGACTTTATTTTTGGGGCTCCAAAATCACTGCAGATGGTGATTGCAGCCATGAAATTAAAAGACGCTTGGTTCTTAGAAGAAAAGTTATGACCAACCTAGATAGCTCATTAAAAAGCAAAGACATTACTTTGCCAACAAAGGTCCATCTAGTCAAAGCTATGGTTTTTCCAGTGGTCATGTATGGATGTGAGAGTTGGACTATAAAGAAAGCTGAGCACCAAAGAATGGATACTTCTGAACTGGTGTTGGAGAAGACTCTTGAGAGTCCCTTGGACAGCGAAGACACCCAACCAGTCCATTCTAAAGGAAATCAGTCCTGATTATTCATTGGAAGGACTGATGCTGAAGCTGAAAGTCCAATACTTTGGCCACCTGATGCAAAGAATTTTCTCATTGGAAAAGATCCTGATGCTGGGAAAGATTGAAGGCGGGAGGAGAAGGGGACAACAGAGGATGAGATGGTTTATGGCATCATTGACTCAATGGACATGAATTTGAGTAGACTCCGGGAGTTGGTGATGGACAGGGAGGTCTGGAGCTCTGCAGTCCATGGGGTTGCAAAGAGTCAGACATGACTGAGCGACTGAACTGAACTGAAGGATAATTTGGGCCTTAGTTCATATGCTGCCATGACAGAGGTAAATTCACATTTGTCTAAGATACAGCTGCTCTGTTTTCCAAGAAAGGATGATAGGGCTTTCTTTGTGGATTATTTGTTATAATCTACAAACAGATGATTTTCAGAGTCACAGTTCCTTTTATCAAAAGACTCAGTGCAGATTCATCTCTGCCCTCTTATCCTCCTCCTATAGGCCATACAACTACTGTGAACTTCCAACCATCAACCTCGGTCATCAAAACTCAGAATCACAATTAAGAAGGACAGCGGAATCGTCACTGAAAATAACGCTACCCATAAAATAAAGCGAATGTCCCCCAGCAGAATGGTGGAATAAGTTGTGGTGTATTAACACCACACAGTAACATGCAGACGTTTAAAACAGTGAGTTAGAGTTTTATAGTTGATTGGATTTCACAAGGCATTGTTGGATGAGAAGAGCATAGTTCAGCTACATGTGTATTATGAATTAACTCTTGTAACAGAAGCAAGTACAGGAATGCTTGTATATACCTACAGTTATAGATGGAGGTTTCTACAGCTCACCCCAAGCAATGGATAGGTTACTGTGCTGAAAATCAGCTGCTGCAGCTGCTGCTAAGTCACTTCAATAAATGGTGCTGGGAAAACTGGACAGCTACATGTAAAAGAATGAAATTAGAACTCTTCCTAACAGCATGCTGCTGCTGCTGCTGCTGCTGCTAAGTCACTTCAGTCATGTCTGACTCTGTGCGACCCCAGAGACGGCAGTCCACCAGGCTCCCCGTCCCTGGGATTCTCCAGGCAAGAACACTGGAGTGGGTTGCCATTTCCTTCTCCAGTGCATGAAAGTGAAAAGTGAAAGTGAAGTCTCTCAGTCATGTCCAACTCTTCTCGACCCCATGGACTGCAGCCTACCAGGCTCCTCCATCCATGAGATTTATCAGGCAAGAGTACTAGAGTGGGGTGCCATTGCCTTCTGCAGAAAATCAGCAAAGATATACACAACTGAGCAACATAATCAACTATAGGGGCGGATAGACATCTGTAGAGTCCTCTATGAAACCACAACAGACTAAACATTCTTATCAAGTACTCATGGAATATCTACTAAGATAGACCACAGTTCAAGCCATAAAGCAAGCAAACCTAACCAAGTTTAAAATAATTGAAATCATACAAAGTATGTTCTCTGACCACAATGAATTCAAGTTAGAAATTGATAAGGAAAGACAACAGAAAAATATACAAACACTTGAAAATTAAGCAATATGCCTATAAATAATCCCTGGACAAAGGACAAATTGCAAAGGAAGTTCAAAAATACATAGAAGTGAATGAAAATGAAACTACATCATATCAAAATATGTGGGACACAGCTAGAATAGTACCAAGAGGGAAATTTATAGCAACAAATGCTTACTTTGGAAAAGAGAAAATTTCTCCAAGCAGTGACCCAAGTATCTAGCTCAAGACACTAAAAAAGAACAAAATAAAGCCAAATCAAGTAGCAGGAAGGAAATAACAAAGAAAAAAGCAGAAATCAATGTAATGAAAAACAAAATCAATAGGAAAAAAAAATCATGAAACAAAAATCTGATTCTGTGGAAAAAATAATCAATAAGATGGATAAGCCTAATAAAACTGACAAGTATCAAAAGAAAGAAGATACAAGTCACCATCCCTAGGAATGTGAAGGGGCCGATTCAAGAGATCCGGTTGCCATGACAAGCTATTCTAAGATAGCTTGGCCAGGTTCTCAGTTGTCAGCGTCCAGATGCTGGGCTGGCAGCCGCTCACTAAGAGCCAGGACAGTGAGGCAGGCTCTAGGCAAAAGGGAGTGTGGCAAGGAATGGAAGACAAAGCCAGGCATCAAGATACAGTCTGATTCAATAATACGGAGGCCCAGTGCTGAGATTGGAGCTCAAGGCCCAGTGGGTCCACAGAAGAAGCCTGGCTGGGCTGAGAATGTGGCTGTTGACACTACACCTATAAAGGTTCAACTACACAGAGAGGAGCTAAGGAGACTTCAGGGGCCATCTTGTCCAATAATCTTTTTATTTATTTTTTTCAGGTGGGATTGGGAAGTAAAGAAAACCAATTCTACAGGCAAGAGAATGTATCTTCTGAGACCAAACAGCTAGTTCAGTGTCAGAGTGAATGGAGTCTTTGTAGGCTAAAGAGGGCCGGTCAGCTTCGCCTCCTTCATACATTAGCTATAACGTGGCTTTAGCTGTCATACCCATAGGTATTTTGGGAATATTTCTTCCCTCTTTTCCTTTGGCTTTGAATAGCAGATGTGGCCTATTGCATTGCCTGTGATTTTCAGATGAAATGAAGCACAGTGGTTTACTTTTAACCAAACCCCAGTCATACTTCCTCTCTCTGACTCAGCTTCCTCGTCGTAAATGAGATGGATGACACACGCCACCAGCTAACATTTACAAAGACATCCTGGCTTTTTTTTTTTGATGAAAGCCTATATGGCATTTGTATTAATATAATTTTCTCTGTTAGATGAAAGATTAAACGAGAATTGTCACACTAGCTAAGGAAACGTAGACGTAGGATGCCTATGGAACCAAATGGCTAATTTCTTCCTTGTGTAGGAGCTGAAAAAAATCTAATAAAGAAAACAGGGAGACTGAAAGTGGGTCATCACCTCTCTCAACACTCAACCCTTTCATTCCCACCAGACCGTCCTGCAGCGTGCTCCTCTTCATGTGCACTTTTTTTTTTTAACTGCACCGGAAACATATTTTCTGGCTTTATTCTTAACAACAGATACCCTGAGTTCTCTGGACTTAACAACAGGTACCCCCGGTGGCTCAGATGGTGAAGAAACTGCCTGCAATACAGGAGACCTGGGTTCAATCCCTGGGTCAGGAAGATCCCCTAAAGAAGGAAATGGCAACCCATTCCAGTATTCTTGCCTAGAGAATTCCATAGACAGAGAAGCCTGGTGGGCTACAATCCATGGGGTCGCAAAGAGTCAGACACGACTGAGTAACTAAACTAACATTTTCACTTGCACTTTATTACTCCAAGTTCTCTGAACAGGTGACAACTTTACTTAACTCTTAGTTGTCCATTCCCTAGGGTGATGCCCACCAGGAGGAGGTGCATCAGAGCCTCAAGTCTGAAGTGGGGATGACAACAGCACCATCTCATAGGGCTGGTCAGAAAGAGTGCAGTCAATGAACATTAGTAGGGCAATTGGCTCAGCGCCTAGCAGGTGATAGAGGCTTCCTGAAAGCTTGCTTTTTGAGCCATCCGTGTCCCTATTATTGAATCCGGAGCTCACCTCTCCAAAGTTTTATGAGTCAGGGACGACCTCTGTCTTCAGTCAAAGAGATTGATTATTCATTTACTTTATTCAAGAAAGAGTACTGTCATATCACAAGATTGTGACTCCAGCTCTGTGTCAGCTCAGCCTCCTAACTCATGTGGATCTGTTCCAGGAGGCAGATGTGATGGTACAGTGCTGTTCTGCATGCCCCTGAGGGGAGCTGAGGTTGAGATTTGATGGGATGAAAGCTGGGGAGTGATCACTTGCCCTTCCTGGTCCCCATTTTGGGTTGTCAGCTTCCCAACTTCTGCAGATTTTCTTTGGGGCTACAATATGAACAGCATGGGTTTGTCATGGAGGGTGAGTAGCAAGGTAATTACCAGCAACTGGTTTTTGCTCCTGGAAAGAAGCAGTGTGGATATTGGAAACAGGTTTCATTGTGGGTGAGTGATGTCTATGTGGCTGCAGTGCCCAGCACCAGTGTTGAAGTTGATAGGTGTTGGTACAGAACTTGCTAGCTGCCCTATAAGCCAGTACACAGAAGCTGAGTTGTCATAGGGCTTCAGACAACATGTATCATAATGCCAAGTTATTTTGGTGGGTGGATTAGAAATGATTTTCATTTTTTGATGCTTGTCTGTATTTTCCAAATTTTGCTACAAGGAACATACATTGTCAGAAGAAAATGAGCATTAAAAATAAAGTGATTTGAGGATTTTTTTAAAAAAGCAATGATCTTTTGTTCTTTTTATTGACCACATAGTAGACTATGTGACCTTGAGTGTTTAGCTCAACGAACATCATATATATATAGAAACACATTACACCTACAGAGCACCTGACAAAGATCTAAAGGACATTCCCAGGCTTTCTGTGTCCCAGCCAGTCAGGAACCTCCCAAATGTACCCATTCTTCTGACTTCTGCCACCATTGATTAGTTTATGTCCATAAACTTTTTTTCCCAACCTTGAAACTTCTTATTTTGTATTGGGGTATAGCTGATTAATGGAGAAGGCAATGGCACCCCACTCCAGTACTCTTGCCTGGAAAATCCCATGGACAGAGAAGTCTGGTAGGCTGCAGTCCATGGGGTCACGAAGAGTTGGACACGACTGAGCGACTTCACTTTCACTTTTCACTTTCATACATTGGAGAAGGAAATGGCAACCCACTCCAGTGTTCTTGCCTGGAGAATCCCAGGGACGGGGAGCCTGGTGGGCTGCCGTCTATGGGGTCGCACAGAGTCGGACACGACTGAAGTGACTTAGCATAGCATAGCATAGCTGATTAACAATGTTGTGGTAGTTTCAGATGAACTGCAAAGGGCCTTAGCCATAAAAATACATGTATCCTTTCTCCCCCCCCAAAGCCCCCTTCCATCCAGGCTGGCACATAATATTGAACAGAGTTCCATGTGTTATAAACAGGTCTTTGTTATCCATTTAAAATACAGCAGTGTGTACATGACCTTCCCAAAGTTCTTAGCTATCCCTTCTTTCCCAGCAGCAATAAGTTCATTTTCTAAGTCTATGTGTCTCTTTCTGTTTTGTAAGTTCATTTCTATCATTTCTTTTTAGATTCGGCATATGAGGGATGTCATATGCTATTTCTCCTTCTCTGTCTGAGTTCACTCAGTATGACCCTCTCTAGGTCCATCCATGTTGCTGCAAATGGCACTATTTCATTCTTTTTAACGGCTGAGTAATATTCCATTGTATATGCACCACACCTTTATCCATTCCTCTGTTGATGTACATTTAGGTTGCTTCCATGTCTTGACTATTGTAAGCAGTGCTGCAATGAACATTAGGGTGCATGTATCGTTTCCGGTCATGTTTTTCTCTGGTTACATACCCAGCAGTAAGATTGTTGGCTCATATGTAGCTCTAGTTTTAGCTTTTGAAGGAACCTCCATACTGTTTTACACAGTGGCTGTACCAATTTACATTCCCATCAACAGTAAGAGGGTCCCCTTTTCTTCACACTGTCTGCAGATTTGTTCTTTGTAGAGAAGTTACTCTTGAACACAAATGTTTGTGGTTGATTTGCTAAGATGGTTGGGCCACAGCTAACTTCAGCAATTCTAAAGAATTTTTCAAACCTAAAATTTCTGGAACAGAATTTTGCTTAAATTTAAAGTTGTCACACATTCTGTAAGTCTGTGACATTTGAATTCTAATTGATTGTAGGTGTGTAGTGAAGTGACCTGGAATATTAGGCACTCAGTCATGTTCGACTCTTTGCAGTCCCATGGACTATAGCCCACCAGGCTCCTCCATCCACAGAGTTCTCCAGGCAAGAGTACTGGAATGGGTTGCCATGCCCTTCTCCAGGGGATCTTCTTCACCCAGGGATTGAACCTGGGTCTCCTGCATTGCAGGCAGCTTCTCTACCATGTGAGCCACCGGGGAAGCCAGTTGATTAGCCCTTGTCTGTGCTCAGGTGCAATGGTCACCACTGGGGATTTGGATGAAAGAGATGAAGTTCACAGCCTGCCCTGGGCCTTTGGGTTCCCACAGGTTATCGAGTGATGGTTGACCAGGTCACAGATGAGACTCAGGCAGGAGCTTGTTTATAGTATATCTTATATGCCTCACATCTTTAACTCGAATTTCCCAGAGAACACATCAAAAGTGCCAGTTTCCCTGTAGAACCTGAAACCCTTTAAGTCACTAGCGATCTGTACCACTAACAACTAAAATCTTAAAAACAGAACCACTGACTATTATTGCAAATCTGAAAGTCTATAGACAACCTTACCAAATATGGATACTTTTAGTTAATAACGTTATCTTTCTCTTATGAAGGCAATGCAAGAAAATTGCAGGAAAAGTAGAAACTAAGGTATAAAGAAGAAAATTAAAATTACCTGTAATCACAATTTTCCATAATAATTGCTATTAAGATTTCCATGATTGTTTTAGCCCTTATTTTCACTTATGCAGAATTGAGATCGAGTTCAATGATTCTCTGAATTATTAAATATTCTTAGAAGGCATTTTTTTTGTTTGTTTTTTTGTTTTTGGCCATGCCATGCCATGCAGTTTGCAGGATCTTATTTCCCTGATCAGGGATTGAACCCAGGAGTTTGGCATTGGAAGGGAGCCTTAACCACTGAACTGCCAAGGAATTCCCTAGAAAATATGTTTTGCTTTTGGCTGTGCTGTGGGGCTTGTGGGATCTTAGTTTCCTGCTCAGGGATAGAATCTGGGGCCCTGCCAGTGAAAGCACCAAGTCCCAACCCCTGGATCACCAGGGAATTCCTGAAGATATGGTTTTTAATGATTGCATAATATTCTATCTCATTAATTCATTATAACTTAAACACTTTCTTATTTTTTAATATTTATGCTATTTCCAATATTTTTTTGCTATAAAAACTTGGATATTCAATCATTCATTCATTTACTCGATAAATCACACTGAGTTTACACTCAGGCCCTGTACAGGTGCCAAGGGTAGAAACTGGGAATTAAAGAAAAGTAGATGTGGTCTCTTACTTCATAGAGCTTACATTTCAGTGAGGAATCAGAAACTAATACAATAAACAAGCTAACAAAATAGAGAATTTAAAAATTAATTAAATAATTTAAAAATGCAATCATGCTCAGAAGAGCCAAAATGATCTTGATAGGAAAAAGTTAGAAGACTCAAAGTTTTTGATTTCAAGACAGTATGATACTGGCTTAAGTGTAGACATATAGATCAGTGAATATAGATCATACAGAATTGAGAATCCATACATTTATGGCCAATTTATTTTTGATAAGGATTCCAACACTGTGTCTTTTTAGCAGATGGTGCTCAGACAACTGGATATCCACAGGCAAAGAATGAAGTTGGACCCCTTCCCACATCATATATCAAAATAAATTCACAGTGAATCAAAAACTTAAATATAAGGGCTAAAACCATGCAATGCATAGAGAACACATTGCGGTACATTTTTGTGACCCTGGATCAGGCAATGGTCTCTTAGCTGTATTACCAAAGGCACAAACAACAAAAGAAAAGTGGGTAAATTTAGCTTCATTAAAATGAAAGAACTTTGTGCTTCAAAGGACACTGTCAAAAAAGTGAAAAGACAACCACAGAATGGGAGAAAATATTTGTGAATCATGTCTGATAAGGGACTGACATCTAGAATACATAAGGAATTATTATAATTCAATAATAGAGATGAAAATAACTCAATTTAAAAAAATGAGCAAAGGATTTGAACAGACATTTCTCCAGAAAAGACATACAGATGGTCAGTAATCATATGAAGAGATGCTCAACATCTTTAGTCATTCAGTTCAGTTCAGTCGCTCAGTCGTGGCCGACTCTTTGCAACCCCATGAATTGCAGCACACCAGGCCTCCCTGTCCATCACCAACTCCTGGAGTCTACCCAAACACATATCCATTGAGTCGATGATGCCATCCAACCATCTTGTCCTCTGTCATCCCCTTCTCCTCCTGCCCTCAATTTTTCCCAGCATCAGGGTCTTTTCCAATGAGTCAGCTCCTCACATCAGGTGGCCAAAGTATTGGAGTTTCAGCCTCAACATCAGTCCTTCCAGTGAACACTCAGGACTGATCTCCTTTAGGATGGACTGGTTGGATCTCCTTGCAGTCCAAGGAACTCTCAACAACACTACAGTTCAAAAGCATTAATTCTTTGGTGCTCAGCTTTCTTTATAGTCCAACTCTCACATCCATACATGACCACTGGAAAAACCATAGCCTTGACTACACAGACCTATGTTTGCAAAGTAATGTCTCTGCTTTTTAATATGCTGTCTAGGTTGGTCATAACTTTCCTTCCAAGGAGTAAGCATCTTTTAATTTCATGGCTGCAGTCACCATCTGCAGTGATTTTGGAGCCCAGAAAAACAAAGTCAGCCACTGTTTACATTGTTTCCCCATCTATCTGCCATGAAGTGATGGCACTGGATGCCATGATCTTAGTTTTCTGAATGTTGAGCTTTAAGCCAACTTTTTCATTCTCCTCTTTCACTTTCATCAAGAGGCTCTTTAGTTCTTCTTCACTTTCTGCCATAAGGGTGGTGTCATCTGCATATCTGAGGTTATTGATATTTCTCCCAGCAATCTTGATTCCAGCTTGTGCTTCCTCCAGCCCAGCGTTTCTCATGATGTACTCTGCATACAACTTAAATAAGGGAAATACAAATCAAAAATCACAATAAGATATCACTTTATGCCCACTAGAATAGCTGAAATAAAAAAGACAGACAATAAGAAGTGTTGTTGGTCAGGATGTGGAGGAATTGAAACTCATGTTGCTGATGGGAATGTAAAATGCTATACCTGCTTTGGAAAAAGTTTTGGTGGTTCTTCAAAATGTTAAATATAGAGTTACCACGTGGCCCAGCAATTCCACTCCTAGGTATACGCCCAGGAGAACTGAAATCATATGTTCATGTGAAAACTTGTACATGAATGTTCATGGCAGTTTTCTTCATAATAGCCCCAAAGTGGAAATAACCCAAATACCCATCAACTGCTGAGTGGATGGATTCAGCTGTAAAAATGAATGAAATACTGACACGTGCTATAACTTGGAAGAGCCTTGAAAACATGCTAAGTGAAAGAACCCAGGCACAAAAGGGCACATATTGTATAATTCCATTTATATGGAATGTCCAGAATTGGTCATTTTTAGAAATAAAAATTAGATTAGTGGTTGCCAAGAGGTGTGGTGGGGAGAAGGTAGAGACTGCTAATGAGTCCCTTACCCAGATTTATTTTGGGAATGATGAAAGTGTTCTGGAATTAAATAGTGGGGATGGTTATACAATATAGTGCATATACTAAAAATGACTGAACTGTAAATATTGACAGGATGGATGACTTTTCATAGCAGGTGAATTTTTTTTTTAGACAAGGCTTCAACTTCTTTCTTTTAAAAGCTATGTATGTATTTATTTGGTTGTGCTGGGTCTTTGTTGCACGAGGGCTTTCTCTAGTTGCAGTGAGTGGGGGGCTGCTCTTCCTTGCAGTGCTCAGGCTTCTCACTGTGGTGGCACCCCTGTTGCGGAGCACAAGCTCCAAGCCCATGGGCTTCTGTAGTTCTGGCCCTTGGGCTCAGTAGTTGCAGCTTTCTGGCTCCAGAGTGCAGACTGACACATGGACATCGCAGTTGCCTCGCAGCATATGGGATATTCCTGGAGCAGGGATTGAACCCGCATATCCTGAACTGGCAGGCAGATTCTTAACCACTGGACCACCAAGGAAGCCCACATCTCACTTCTGAAACAATAAAATTCATTGTAGAAATTATTTTTCAGGTAAATAACAAAATGAAGATAAATCACAGCCTGCAGACGTGGCAAAGAGGAAGGGGAAGGGTGCTCTTACATACCATGAATGGATGTATAAATCGGTACAAGTTTATGAAAAGCCAATTGAAATCCTTATCACAGGAGCCTGATGTGGATGAATCGTCAGTATTCTGAGTATAGTACATGTAGCTTTCACAGCTTAATTAATGCCACTCTTCTACAACCTGTGCTGTCTGGTGTATTTTTCACAGTAATTCCATTTTATAGATGAGAAAAAATAAACTCAGAAAGGCCTGCAGTAAAAAAGTTTGCTGCAGTTCACACAGCCACGAGGTGGGTCTGTGACGTAGGGCTGTGTGAGTCCAAAGTCTGCTCTTGTCTGACTATCAAGATGAATGCAGGAATATATGCAGGTTTTGCAGGGTTTTGTCATTTGCCATTCAGCAAAAGTGATATGTCGACAAAGGTCCCTCTAGTCAAAGCTATGGTTTTTCCAGTAGTTGTGCGTGGATGTGAGAATTGGACCATAAAGAAAGCTGAGCACTAAAGAGTGGATGCTTTTGAACTGTGGTGTTGGAGAAGACTCTTGAGAGTCCCTTGGACTGCAAGGAGATCAAACCAGTCCATCCTAAAGGAAATCAATCCTGGATATTCATTGGAAGGACTGATGCTGAAGCTGAAGCTCCAGCTCTGGCCACCTGATACGAAGACCTGACTCATTAGAAAAGACCCTGGTGCTGGGAAAGATTGAAGGCAGGAGGAGATGGGGACAACAGAGGATAAGATGGTTGGATGGCATCCCTGACTCGATGGACATAAATTTTGAGCTAGCTCTGGGAGTTGGTGATGGACAGGGAAGCCTGGCATGCTGCAGTCCATGGGGTCTCAGAATCAGATAAGACTGAATGACTGAACTGAACTAACAGGTGGCGCTAGTGGTAAAGAACCCACCTGCAGTGCAGGAGCCACAGAGATGTGGGTTGATCCCTGGGTCGGGCAGATGCCCTGGAGAAGGAAATCACAACCACTCTGGTATTCTTGCCTGGAGAATCCCATGGACAGAGGAGCCTGGTGGACTATAGTCCATAGGGTCGCAAAGAGTCAGATACGACTGAAGCGACTTAGAACAATGCATAAAAGTGATTTGCCTTTTGTAGAACAGTCTTCTTATGCTTTTAAAAGAACAGAAGACAGAGGAGTGAAATTTGAGATCAATGATTTTTCTTGTTCATTTTTGTATTGTAGTGGTTGGCATATAGAAACATTAAATACTTGTTGAATTGTGTAATTATGGCATACTCAACAGAAAAACACACATGCCAGTTAACATATAGACTTAGAGAGAAGGTAGTTGACTCATAGAAAATGTATTTATTTAAAAATTATAATTAGTCACTGGGAAACTCTAAGCATGTAATTCATTTGGAAAACTACCAACTACTGACCTTTTAGAAAATGCACCTGTTATACCAATTGAATGTTACCTGTATCAATTTCCAGGATACTGCTCCATATGGGGAAAAACTGGCACAGAGGTAAACTGAGAGAAAATGTTGAAGTTTATAGCAATAGTGTTATAGTCTGCTTTTTTCTATTCCTGAATTTTTAAGCATCTTTTTATTTTGAAATAATTACAGAATATTGTTGCAAATATTTATTGTGCTTTTTACTCTTCTCCTTTGCTAGGATCGGCATTCCCATCTCCTACTGTGTTTTCCTTATTGTTCTTTAACTTAAAATACACACTCTCAGACACTCACTTGGATTAATATAGCTAAGTGAAAAGGCCTATTTAACAGTTAAATATCTAAATTCCAGAATAATTTCAGGGAAACACAATCAGTGAATGTTCGAGTATGTTACATATCACAAACCAGGGTAAATTGCTGCTAATAAGTGAAATAAAAAGTTAATGAAAAAATTATGATTCATGAGATTCCCACATTATCAAATGAAGTGTTATAAGCTTTCTGGTTCTATTGCTGGAGAGATGCTGAAAGCATCTTTAACTTCATTAGCCTTTAGTGAATATATTCACCAAATGTTTACTTTGTACCCATTTCATTGAGGCATTAGGAATGCAAAGAGGAATAAAGACACAGGCCTGTGGATTCTTCCAGCTGACAAAGTGTGTGAGTGGGTGCTGGAGCCTGCACTGGGTTTGGGGATGAGGGTGCAGGGCAAAATCGGGATATTTTGGAGACAAGCTGAGATATTGGGGAATTGAGAGGGAGGGAGGGCATGGAAATGTCAGAGAAACTTAAAGGTTTAAATTTTCTTCATTTTGAATTTTGGCAGCATCACTTTGTTACATTCTCTGTGTAAAGCATCATGCCACACTAAAATGGTGAAAAAGGATCATGCAAACAGGCAGAGGTCATGGCTGCAGAACACAAGAAGTGCTCTTGCAAGATAAGGGATATTACCACTTGAGGAGGGAGGGCACTTTCTGGGTGTCTGATATTTGACACAAATCATGAAGGGTTGGAAGTCATCTGAGAAGGGGAAGTGGGGAGGGAGGAAAGGAAAGAAGGAGTTGCAGGGAGGAGGATATTGCCTCTATGGACACAAGAGGTGTGACGAGATGGGATGCACGAGGTAGAGATGAAAGATTTGGTTTGGTAGGAGTATGGGTGTGGAGGTGGTGTGTGAAACCCAAAAGGCAGGCGAAGGATAAAATCATGCTTTATTTATATGTATTACCTACTTTCCTGACTAGCATGGACCTTCAGTCAGAGCATGCTCTCGTCTATACTGTTCGCTGGTGTCCTTTCATCTGTCTAGACCAGTTCTGGCACAGAGTAGGGGCTCCATCAACATTTACAGAATGAATGATGTGTTGGAAGGATCTCCTTTTTCAATTACAGAGAGAAGCTGTTGCATATCGTTGAGGTTCTTCCAATTTTCACTGCTGCATCATCACCTTGTTTTGTGAATATACTGCTATGTATTATTAATTACACCATTGATGGGTATTTGGTTTTCCTTCAGTTAGGGACTACTATGCATAGTGCTACTGTGAATATTTTCATACATTTATTTTGGTGGGCAGATGGATTTATTTCTCTTGGAGTGGAATTGCTGTATCACAGGGTATGAACATATTCAGTTTCAGAAGAAAATGCCAGTTTTCCCAAGTGTTTTCCACAATTTATATACCTACCAGCAGTGCAAGAGTTCCTGTTGCTCCACCCCCTACTCTTGATATTGTATTTTCCACTTTACCAACCAGGTGGGTGTGTAGTGTGTGCACTGTGGTTCAATGAGCAGTTACCTGATGACTAATGAAACTGATCACCTTTTGTTCATGTATTTGCCACTTGAAGTTACCTTAAAATGTAATGCACAATTTAAACTGGTATATTTCTAATACCAGCTTTAGTATCTGATGTTAGTATTCTAGTCCAAAGGAGACAAGAGCCTCACTATCTTATCTTTCATTTCTCTTCATTCCCCATCTTCCCTCTGCTATGCTCCTTCTATCTTCCATGTCATTGTAGAACCTTCAGTTCAGTTCAGTTCAGTTGCTCAGTCGTGTCCACTCTTTGCCACCCCATGAATTGCAGCACACCAGGCCTCCCTGTCCATCACCAACTCCCAGAGTTCAGCCAAACTCATGTCCATCGAGTCAGTGATGCCTTCCAGCCGTATCATTCTCTGTTGTCCCCTTCTCCTCCTGCCCCCAATCCCTCCCAGCATCAGGGTCTTTTCCAATGAATCAACTCTTTGCATGAGGTGGCCAAAGTATTGGAGTTTCAGCTTTAGCATCAGTCCTTCCAAAGAACACCCAGGACTGATCTCCTTTAGAATGGACTGGTTGGATCTCCTTGCCGTCCAAGGGACTCTCAAGAGTCTTCTCCAACACCACAGTTCAAAAGCATCAATTCTTCGGCGCTCAGCCTTCTTCACAGTCCAACTCTCACATCCATACATGACCACTTGAAAAACCATAGCCTTGACTAGACGGACCTTTGTTGGCAAAGTAATGTCTCTGCTTTTTAATATGCTGTCTAGATTGGTCATAACTTTCCTTCCAAGGAGTAAGCGTCTTTTAATTTCATGGCTGCAATCACCATCTGCAGTGATTTTGGAGCCCAGAAAAATAAAGTCTGACACTGTTTCCACTGTTTCCCCATCTATCTGCCATGAAGTGATGGGACCAGATGCTATGATCTTAGTTTTCTGAATGTTGAGCTTTAAGCCAACTTTTTCACTCTCCTCTTTCACTTTCATCAAGAGGCTTTTGAGTTCCTCTTCACTTTATTTGCATATCTGAGGTTATTGATATTTCTCCCAGCAATCTTGATTCCAGCTTGTGCTTCCTACAGCCCAGCGTTTCTCATGATGTACTCTGCATTTAACTTAAATAAGCAGGGTGACAATACACAGCCTTGATGTACTCCTTTTCCTATTTGGAACCACTCTGTTGTTCCATGTCCAGTTCTAACTGTTGCTTCCTGACCTGCATATAGGTTTCTCAAGAGGCAAGTCAGATGGTCTGGTATTCCCATCTCTTTCAGAATTTTCCACAGTTTATTGTGATCCACACAGTCAAAGGCTTTCGCATAGTCAATAATGCAGAAATAGATGTTTTTCTGCAATTCTCTTGCTTTTTCTATGAGCCAGTGGATGTTGGCAATTTGATCTCTGGCTCCTCTGCCTTTTCTAAAACCAGCTTGAACATCAGGAAGTTCACGGTTCTCATATTGCTGAAGCCTGGTTTGGAGAATTTTGAGCATTACTTTACTAGCGTGAGATGAGTGCAATTGTGTGGTAATTTGAGCATTCTTTGGCATTGCCTTTCTTTGGGATTGGAATGAAAACTTTTCCAGTCCTGTGGCCACTGCTGAGTTTTCCAAATTTGCTGGCATATTGAGTGCAGCGCTTTCACAGCATCATCTTTCAGGATTTAAAATAGCTCAACCGGAATTCCATCACCTCCACTAGCTTTGTTCGTAGTGATGCTTTCTAAGGCCTACTTGACTTCACATTCCAGGATGTCTGTCTCTAGGTCAGTGATCACACCATTGTTGATTATCTTGGTCATGAAGCTCTTTTTTGTACAGTTCTTCTGTGTATTCTTGCCATCTCTTCTTAATATCTTCTGCTTCTGTTAGGTCCATACCATTTCTGTCCTTTATCGAGCCCATCTTAGAACCTTAGTTCCAGATTATTGTTATTATATTAAGACACAACCACAAGACATTTAGACTTAACAGTTAATTTCATTGATTATTAAATATTGTGTTTTATTTACCATTTCTTCTTCTAGGATTTAATTCTCACTGAATGCAACATCAGGTAATTCTTTCAGAGAGTTTCCGTACAGTAAACTTTCTGAATCTATGTGTATCTGCAAATGTTTTCGACCTGTTCCCCTGCACAATATAGTTTAGCTGGGTGTTGAAGTCTATGTTCACAAATTATCTTCCTTCAGAATTTTGAAGATGTTGCTCTATTATCTTTTTTTGTATCTGAAGTTGCTGGTGAGAGGTTGCTATCCATATGCTTGTTCTTTTATCTATGTATTTATGTATGTATGTATATTAAATTGTGCTAAAATATATACAAACATAAAATTCCCCATTTTAACCATTTTAAGTATACAGTTCAGAGGCATCAAGTACATTCACATTTTTCGTGTTTAACTCTTTTTTTTTTTTTTTTTAAAGTAACTGAATACTCTTATCCAACACCCAAACTTTTGAGGATTTCCTCTATCATTGTTCTGACATTTTATCAAGACATGGGAGCTTTTGTTCATTTGTTCTTTTAATCTTTTTTTGATTGCACTGTGCAGCTTGTAAGATCTTAATTTGCCGACCCAGGATTGAACCTGTGCCCCCTGCAGTGGAAGTGAGGAATCCTAACCAACTGGACCACCAGAGAATTCCCTGTTCTTGGTGGAACATTTCAAAGGAGAAATTGGATCTTCTCTATTATCTTTTCTCTATATTCTTATGCCTGCATCTTATATTTGATGGGTCCTGAAATATCTGAATCTAGCTTCAATGTCTATATTCAATGTCTTTTAAATTTTCTTTTACTCATCCCAATTCTTTGTTCTTTTATGCTGTTGGTGTTTAGTATGGTTGATCCCACAGTCTCCTTTTGCTCTTTTCATGTGTGTAGCCGCAGTGGGTTTTAGGAATTGTGTCCATCTCTAGGTGTGGTCTTGAATACGCTGTCAATCATTGTAATCGCATCCTCCTGTAAGCAGTTAGTTCAGGAACCAGGATGAAGCCTCAGCAAGGCATTCTCTTGGCAACATCCTCTTGATGCTGTCTGCGCATCAGTGCTCCAGTGTCAGTCCCATGCTTCATGAATGACTGTGACTTCCTTCTTCAGCCCTACTCTGATTGGCTTTCCTCTTTCAGGGATGCCTTAATGTGGCCGGTCCGCTGATACACCCCTTCTTCTGCTTCCCATTGTAATTAGGGATTCACCTATTCTTTCTAACTCTTCTGCCAGTACTGGGGATTTAAGTGGAAGTGAGAGGCTGCAGTGTGCATGCAAACAGCCAACATCATCCAAAGACTTTATCAATTTTTAAACAGAAAAGTTTTTCCCTCATTCATAGTATGAATGCATTTCCTTTTTAACTTCCCTAGTTTCATTAAGCCTAGTTGTATTTTGGGGTGATGCCCACTGTTAGGGAAAGGATATGTGTTGCTAGCTCTGTACTTGTCTCCCACCCTGGAGAGCTGAGTCCTGCTTGGAGCTCAGCTCAGGTTCACACCAGGAAGTCCCTGCCTCAGGCAGATGCTTTACTGAGCAAAGGGTATGTTATGTTATTACATAACAAAGTTATGTAATTTTTTAAAATTTACCAAAGCATTGCATACTTATGAACTTTGGAAAATGCAGAAAATACAGTTTAAGGATTTTCAAGATGAGTTGATATTATACTTAAACGTCCAATAAGTATATTTTAAAAAATAGTCAAAAAACAAATCCTCTTTAATCCCACCACACAAAGAAGATAACTCTGGGCAGCAGGTGGTTGAGGTCAAGATTTAGGGTCTGATATGAGGTGGCCGGGGTTCAAATTTGGACTCCTCCTGTGATCCTGTAAGCTCAGCATTTCACCTTTCTAAGGACTGAGTGTGGCTTCTTCCAAGTGTGACTTCTGACCAGATATTTGCATCAGGCCTCTTACAGACCACTGAGTCAAACTCTGGGGTGAAGAGGGCTTAGCACTCTGGGCTGAACAAGGCCTTCGGGTGCTTCTGATGTGTGCTCAATTTTAAGAGCCATTATTCTAAGCATGGTTTCCTTCATGTGCCTTTTAAAGTGAAAGTGAAGTCACTCAGTCATGTCTGACTCTTTGTAACCCCATGAACTGTAGCCTACCACGCTCCTCTGTCCATGGGATTTTCCAGGCAAGAGTACTGGAATGGGTTGCCATTTCCTTCCCCAGAGGATCCTCCTAACCCAGGGATCGAACCTGAGTCTCCCGCATTGTAGGTAGACGCTTTACCATCTGAGCCAGCAGGGAAGTCCTCATGGGCCCTTAGCTATTAATTATTTGTAATTGCATAAATAATATGTGGGTACATTCTTATTGAAAAACATCATGTCACACAGAATGAAAAAGCAGAAGTCTCTCTTCATTACCGTCAGGTATTGAATTCCTTTCCACCGGTCACTGCAGCTACCAGTTTGCTGCCTGTTCTTGTAGATTTTTTTTTTCCTGTGGATATATTTGTATCTTTGCAGACATATATGTCACTAGGAATAAGTAGTTTTGTGGGGTTTTTTTTTTGCTTTTAACTTAAATGGTATCATAGCATGCATACTTTCCCAAAGTTAGCTTTATTATTGTTATTTATTTGCTTGCCTTGAAAAAAGTTTCAAAAACAGAGCCATATTTTTTTTTTAATTACTGCTTGATCAACCATGATTAAATTTCTTTCTGATATAAGCACACAGTAAAAATCTTTGCATGTGCCCCCTCTTAAAATGTATGAGAATCTCCACAAGTACTTTCTCATGGGAGAAGTTTTGGGTCAAAAGGGAGAAGTGCGTATTTAAATTTTTGAGCCATTCTCTGAAATGCTTGTATCAGTTGTGGTTCCACCAGGAGTAAATACAGACTTTCATCTCATCTCCAGCAACACTGATGTGGCTGAATTTTTCAAAATTTTTTCCCCAATTTTCAATTTCTCATTTTGCTCTAACTACATAGGTTTGCGTGCTAATGAAATTACATAGGTTTGATCACTGCTCATAATGGTCAGCACCATGTCTGTCACATAGTGATTGTTTAATAAAAGTTAGCTTTTAACGATTAACATTTTGGTATAGTCCTTCTGATTTTTTATATATAGCTTTTGAAAGACCTAGTTATTATCATACTATAGATAGTTTGAAAAAACTGACTGCACTGCATTCCTTTTTACTAACTTATTTATTTTAAAAATATTTAAATACTTATTTATTTGGCTATGTCGGGTCTTATTTGCAGCACATGGGCTTCTCTCCAGCTGTGGCTTGTATAGCACAGGGTTAGTTGCCCCACAGCTTGTGGAAGCTTAGTTCTCTGACCAGTGATTGAAACCATGTCCCTTGCAGATTCTAATAAGGCAGGTTCTTAACCACTAGACCACCAGGGAAGTCCCTATCGCATTCTTTCCTCAGTATTTATGTAGTCTTTATAAATATGTAATGATGACATAACTCCTCTGATAGCTTCGCCACACTGACCCTCATCTCCTGAGGAGCACTTAGTTTGTGTCTTTGTTGTTTTTGTAACAAATAATAGTTGATAGGGCTTCCCAGGGGGCTCAGTGGGAAAGAATCCACCTGCCAATGCGGGAGACACAGTTTCAATCCCTGCAAAGATCTCCTGGAGGAGGAAATAGCAAACCACTCCAGTATTCTTGGCTGGAGAATTCCATGGACAGAGGAGCTTGGTGGGCTACAGTCCATGGGGTTGAAAAGTGTTGGACACGACTGAACAACAAAACAACACAACTAAACAGCAAGAGGATCTTTATGCATAATGGTTTTTTTAAGAGTAGGGATCATTAAGATCCATTCCTTATGTTAAAATTTCAGAAATGGAATTTCTGGAACAAAAGAACAGTGTTGAGCCTCTTATATGTGTAGAAAAAATATTTTCTGTGTGGTTATATAAATTAAAAATATTTTTATTATGAGTAATGCATTTACTCTTATTGCACTTATTACACACACACGTGAAAATCCAACAGTCCTAATGTGTGAAATCAAAATGCGAGGGTACTTCTCTCCCTCAGCATACTCCTGGTGGCATACCAAGTATATATTTTGTCAGATATCCTTTCTCTATATAAACACACACACAGAAATGTGGATATATGTTTAATTAGGCAGAGAAAACTTGAGAAAAAAGAATGCATTTGTTCAGATTATAATGATTATTTTAAATAAAAGACAATATTGCCCTGCTTTTTTTTTTTAGCATTTGCAGATGTCTTTTATTGTGATTTGTGTTGGGAAGATCCCCTGGAGAAGGGAAAGGTTACCCACTCCAGTATTCTGGCCTGGAAATTCCATACACTGTATAGTCTATGGGGTTGTGAAGAGTTGGACACGGCTGAGCGACTTTCGCATTTCACTTTCATGCTTCCATTTCTTAGGTTCGTGGAATTTCAAGCTAAACTTTATCTTTCTTTAAATATGATCCATTGCAGATGGATCCTCAAGGTGAAAACTCAGATCTGGTCTGAAGAGCAAGCACTAAGGACTCAGGACACAACCCTAGAGCCTGCTGAAGGCCCAAGAAGGGGCCTTTGAAAGTGTGGATATTTCTCCATGCCCTGAGAGTGGGCACATAATTATTTTCCTCTCCATGAAGAGAGAGGTTGGAAGAAAACTTATGACCAACCTAGACAGCATATTAAAAAGCAGAGACATTACTTTGCCAACAAAAGTCCATCTAGTCAAGGCTATGGTTTTTCCAGTGGTCATGTATGGATGTGAGAGCTGGACTATAAAGAAAGCTGAGCACCTAAGAATTGATGCTTTTGAATTGTGGTGTTGGAGAAGACTCTTGAGAGTCCCTTGGACAGCAAAGAGATCTAACCAGTCCATCCTAAAGGAAATCAGTCCTGAATATTCATTGGAAGGACTGATGCTGAAGCTGAAACTCCAATACTTTGGCCATCTGATGCGAAGAACTGACTCATTTGAAGAGACCCTGATGCTGGGAATAATTGAAGGTGGGAGGAGAAGGGAAGATGAGATGATTGGATGGCATCACCAACTCAATGGACGTGAGTTTGAGTAAGCTCTGGGAATTGGTGATGGACAGGGAAGCCTGGCGTACTGCAGTCCATGGAGTTGCAAAGAGTCGGACATGACTGTGCCACTGAACTAAACTGAACTGCAGAGTGAGGGGCGTGTATGTAGCTCAAGTTTTGCTTGCCAGTTTGTGAAGCCCACCGACACTAACTAACCATATAAGAGGCCCTACCCCTCAGGTTCTGGAGGGTCCAAGCAGCTGGCAAGAGTGAAATGAATTTGGGGGCCTGGGAGTTATTGGTTCAAGGTGGCAGGTTTCAGTGAGCACTGTAAACCTTTCCTGGCATCCTGGCCCTCCTGTGAGTCCTGAGCTCCTGGCAGTTTTTGGTTGTTCTAGGACCTGAGTCTCTCTGTCCGTGAATTCCTGCATCCCATGGGGAACTTTTAAGGGCTTCCCTGATGGCTCAGATGGTAAAGAATCCGCCTGCAATGCAGGAGACCTGGGTTCAATCCCTGGGTTGGGAAGATCCCCTGGAGAATGGAATGGCTATCCACTCCAGTATTCTTGCCTGGCGAATTCCATGGACAGAGGAGCCTGGCGGGCTACAGTCCATGGGGTTGCAAAGAGTTGGCCACGACTGAGCAACTAACACACACACGTTGGGGAACTTTTACAATTCTGGCTCCAGCAATATGTCCCTGACCCCCAGTCTCCTTCACTTCCTAAAACACTTGGTGGGGCAGGGGAAAATGCAGCTACTAAGATAATTCTGACGTCACCTTCATCCTCAGGCACTCAGGGCCAGGGCTGTGTCTCTAGGTAGACTTCTGAGATGGCAGTCCCAGTCCTTGGGGTGAAGCGAGAGTCGGTGGAGGGTGACAGATCTGTGGCTAATCTTTTCCCAACCTTTTTTTTTTTTTTTTGGCTCCCTGCCCTTTCCATTCATTTGTAACTGGCTCAGGCACACAGCTGCTGAGAAACGTCTTTATCAAGACCCTCTTTTACAAAATGATGACTTCTGTCTTAGTGCTATTGGCGGTTATCGCTCTTTTCTTCTGTATTGAAGGAACATTTCCCCTTATTTTCCTCCTGCTCTGGATGAATTGAGTTTTCTTTCAGAATCATTGTAAGTTGCAGTTGTTTTTCTAAGGGCTCTGGATTCTTGCCTACACACCCTATTATTTCTTTGAATCCTTTAAAATTTTTTCTTTGAATTCTTGAACAAGCTGGCTCAGTTTATTCTCACTGACACTCACTTCTGTTACAGGAACTCTGTCTCCAACCCCAGATGTTTTTGCTTTGAACGCTTCTCATCCAGAAAGCTGATTTTATTCTGTGCCCTTGAGTTATTATTTTTAATAATAGTGTTGTTTGCCTGTATTCCTCTGTTTCCTGAAGAAAGTCTTCAGACACAATTGGAAATTCTTTATTTTAATATCATGAACTTGGGTTTTCACAGAGTCCGTTTACCAATGTTATGCCATCAGTTTCCCAAGATTTGGCATGTTTGGACGCCCTACCTGGGGGCTATTACCAGGTTTACTTCAGAAAGCAGGAGAAGCCAAAAGCTACAAAACTCTGAAACACCCAAGGTTAGCTGGAGAATGAAAAAAAAAATAAAACACACGGAAACATATGCCATTTTTAACTAAATATAAACTGTAGTTGAACCCTCAGCCACATTCTTATGAAGATACCCTTAGGAACTTGGCCTGAAGTGTACAAAATAATAATATTACTGGTATCTTAAGCCATGTATATGCCAGGAGTTATGTGAAATATTTTACAGGTGAGTTTTATACTCACAGCAAATCCAGGAGACATGTTATCACCACTGTTCTGATTTAAGGAAAGTAAGGCTGTAGCTGTGCACTTGTATGCTCGCTCAGTCGCTCAGTCCTATCTGAGTCTTTGTGACCCCATGGACTGTAGCACTCCAGGCTCCTCTGTCCATGGAATTTCCCAGGCAAGGATACTGGAGTGGGTTGCCATGCCCTCCTCCAGGGGATCTTCCTGATCCAGGGATCAAACCTGTGACTCTTACACTTCCTGCATTGGCAGGCAGAGTCTTTACTACTGTGCCACGTGGGAAGCCCAAGGCTCTGGGAGAATTAACTAAAAAGCAAGCAAACCTAGGTTTCAAGTATTAAATGGAAAAACCAAGATTTGAACTTGCATAGCCTTAGACACGGAGAAGGCAATGGCACCCCACTCTAGTACTCTTGCCTGGAAAATCCCATGGACAGAGGAGCCTGGTAGTCTGCAGTCCATGGGGTCTCAAAGAGTCGGACACGACTGAGCAACTTCACTTTCACTTTTCACTTTCATGCACTGGAGAAGGAAATGGCAACCCACTCCAGTATTCTTGCTTGGAGAATCCCAGGGACAGAGGAGCCTGTTGGGCTGCCGTCTATGGGGTTGCACAGAGTCGGACACGACTGATGCGACTTAGCAGCAGCAGCAGCAACAGCCTTCGTACAACATTGATCAGATAAAGAAAGGTTGGAATGTTAAATCAGTACTATATAGACAAATCTCAGACTTGAGTGGACATCAGAATCCCTGGAGAGCTTGCAGGACTTTCTAACAGGTTCTGAGATGCTGCTGCTGGCCAGGGGACCACACTTTGAAATTCACTGCCTCATATACATAGTACATTTGGACATTGCTTCATGGTCTCTCCTTTGATTTCCCAACAATTTGTCTTTCATCCTGGTTCTGACACATTTCTTTTGCTGCCCCATGATGTAGCTGTCAAAGAATGACCAGTAAACTGTGAGTTCTTCAAAGGCATGATGCCTGTTCAAGTTCTTTCTATGTGAGCCTCCTAACAGGTGCAGGTAAGTGTTCATTAACACTTATGATGAGAATGGTGTAGGGTCTTCTTACATGTAGTTAGTAAACAATGGGCTTCCCAGACGTGTTACTGGTAAAGAACCTGCCTGCCAATGCAGGAGATGTAAGAGATGCAGGTTCGACCCCTGGGTCAGGAAGATCCCCTGGAGAAGCAATTCACTTAGAATTTAAGTAAATAGCAATTCACAATAGCAATTCACTTCAGTATTCTTGCCTGGAGAATCCCATGGGCAGAGGAGCCTAGCAAGCTACAGTGCATAGGGTTGCACAGAGTCAGACATGATTGAAGTGACTTAGCACATATGCAGTAAGCAAATGCTTATATTCAGTTCAGTTCAGTTGCTCAGTCTTGTCCAACTCTTTGTGACCCCATGAGCTGCAGCACGCCAGGGCTCCCTGTCCAACAGCAACTCCTGGAGCCTGCCCAAACTCATGTCCATTGAGTTGGTGGTGCCATCCAACCATCTTATCCTTTGTCATCCCCTTCTCCTCCTGCCCCCAATCTTTCCCAGCATCAGGGTCTTTTCAAATGAGTCAGCTCTTTGCATCAGGTGGCCAAAGTATTGGCATTTCAGCTTCAACTTCAGACCTTCCAATGAACACCCAGGACTGATCTCCTTTAGGATGGACTGGTTGGATCTCCTTGCCGTCCAAGGGACTCTCAAGAGTCTTCTCCAACACCACAGTTCAAAAGCATCAATTCTTCAGCGCTCAGGCCTCTTCACGGTCCAACTCTCACATCCATACGTGACTACTGGAAAAACCATAGCCTTGACTAGATGGACTTTGTTGGCAAAGTAATGTCTCTGCTTTTTAATATGCTGTCTAGGTTGGTCATAACTTTCCTTCCAAGGAGTAAACGTCTTTTAATTTCATGGCTGCAATCACCGTCTGCAGTGATTTTGGAGCCCAGAAAAATAAATTTTCACACTGTTTCCACTGTTTCCCCATCTATTTGCCATGAAGTGATGGGACCAGATGCCATGATCTTTGTTTTCTGAATGCTGAGCTTTAAGCCAACTTTTTCACTCTCCTCTTTCACTTTCATCAAGAGGCTCTTTAGTTCTTCTTCACTTTCTGCCATAAGGGTGGTGTCATCCGCATATCTGAGGTTATTGACATTTCTCCTGGCAATCTTGATTCCAGCTTGTGCTTCATCCAGCTCAGCGTTTTTCATGATGTACTTACTCTGCATATAAGTTAAATAAGCAGGGTGACAATATACAGTCTTGAGGTACTCCTCTTCCTATTTGGAACCAGTCTGTTGTTCCATGTCAAGTTCTAATTGTTGTTTCCTGACCTGCATACAGGTTTCTCAAGAGGCAGGTCAGGTTGTCTGGTATTCCCATCTCTTGAAGAATTTTCCAAAGTTTGTTGTGATCCACACAGTCAAACATTTTGGCATAGTCAATGAAACAGAAGTAGATGTTTTTCCGGAACTCTCTTGCTTTTTTGATGATCCAACAGATGTTGGCAGTTTGATCTCTGATTCCTTGCCTTTTCTAAATCCAGCTTGAACATCTGGAAGTTTAAGATTTGCATATTGTTGAAGCTTGGCTTGGAGAATTTTGAGCATTACTTTACTAGCGTGTGAGATGAGTGCAATTGGGCGGTAGTTTGAGCATTCTTGGAGAACCAATGGCACCCCACTCCAGTACTCTTGCTTGGAAAATCCCATGGATGGAGGAGCCTGTTAGGCTGCAATCCATGGGGTTGCTAAGAGTCGGACACGACTGAACGACTTCACTTTCACTTTTCACTTTCATGCGTTGGAGATGGAAATGGCAACCCACTCCAGTGTCTTGCCTGGAGAATCCCAGGGACAGGGGAGCCTGGTGGGCTGCTGTCTATGGGGTCGCACAGAGTCGGACACGACTGAAGTGACTTAGCATAGCATAGCATTGAGCATTCTTTGGCATTGCCTTTCTTTGGGATTGGAATGAAAACTGACCCTTTCCAATCCTATGGCCATTGCTGAGTTTTCCAAGTTTGCTGGCATATTGAGTGCAGCACTTTCACAGCATCATCTTTTAGGATTTGAAATAGCTCAACTGAAATTCCATCACTTCCACTAGCTTTGTAGTGATGCTTCCTAAGGCCCACTTGACTTGACATTCCAAGATGTCTGGCTCTAGGTGAGTGATCACACCATGATGATTATTTGGATCATTATGATCTTTTTTGTATAGTTCTTCTGTGTATTCTTGCCACCTCTTCTTAATATCTTCTGCTGCTGTTAGGTCCATACCATTTCTGTCCTTTATTGTGCCCATCTTTACATGAAATGTTCCCTTGGTATCTCTAATTTTCTTGAAGAGATCTCTACTTTTTCCCATTCTATTGTTTTCCTCTATTTCTTTGCATGGATTACTGAGAAAGGTTTTTTTTTAAAATCTCTCCTTGCTATTCTTTAGAACTCTGCATTCAAATGGGTATACATTTCCTTTTCTCCTTTGCCTTTCACTTTTCTTCTTTTCTCAGCTATTTGTAAGGCCTCCTCAGACAACCATTTTGTCTTTTTGCATTTGTTTTTCTTGGGAATGGTCTTGATCACTGTCTCCTGTACAATGTCACGAATCTTTGTTCATAGTTCTTCAGGCACTCTATCAGATCTAATCCCTTGGATCTATTTGTCACTTCCACTGTATAATCATAAGGGTTTTGATTTAGGTCATACCTGAATGGTCTAGTGATTTTCCCTACTTTATTTGATTTAAATCTGAATTTTGCAATAAGGAGTTCATGCAACATGGATGACATTCCCATTTAGGGGCCATGCTTGAAAATTATAAGCCTAGGCTTACCATCATTCCAAATGAAATTGGAATGGGGCCTCTTATAGGCAATGAAGCTAGAAGTTACCAGGGTTAGTTATTCATAAACTCTTCTAACCTCTGGAAGTAAAGGTATGGGGACTGAGGAACAGTTATTAATTGGACGGAAGAGCCTGGCGGGCTATAGTCCATGGGGTCACAAGAGTTGGACATGACTTAGTGACTAAACCACCACCACCACAGCTCTCAGAAGCTGCTCTGGTCCAGACAGTTCCACCAAAACCCCCAGGACTCTGACTTGTTGGCCTGGATGGGATCACACACACATCCTTGACCAACTCTGAGGCTGGAGTTCAAAGACACCCATCATAGAAGTAGCCTACCTGAGAGGTATGGCTGGTTTCATGGATCACTTCCCTCACTATTGCATCATCAGAACAAGGTAGCTCTCTAGAAGTTCTGGGAGGGCTGCTTAAGATCCTTTGTCATTTGAGACACCAAGATGACCTTAATAACTTTTTGGTCCATCTGCATCTTGGCTTGGAGGTCCAATTTTATTAAGCATGGTCTGTTTCTTTTGGTGGAAAATATTTTTCATTTTTCCTCATTTTGTAATTGTATGAGTAATAAATGAACATGTTCTTGCTATGTAAAATGTCTATAAACAACACAGAAGGATTCAGAGCTAATACTCCTTCTGAATCATTCCTCCTCCCACTCTTCTTCCCAGCAATACCCACGCTGTCTTTGTCTCCTCTCTGTGCCCTAGGTCTCTGAAGGTCGACCCAGTGAACTAAGCATCCTCATGTTCATACGCTTATGTGGTCCAGTCTTCTTTAGCAAGTTTCCCTTATCCTCCTCAACCACTTTTTTTCTTTGTCCCCTACCAGCCATACTGAGATCATCTGAGATTTCAGTTTCCCGTCAGTATAAAAAAAAATTTAGAGTTATGCATCAATAATTGCTTAGGTATAAAGTGTACCTGAAAATTTTGTTGATTCTTTTCTTATCATTGTTTCTTGCAGCCCACATCCTTCTCTTTTTTGTAGTCCTTGTTTTCCTGAAATGCTTCTTTCATAGAACGTCTGTGGGTGGTTAACTTTCTGAGTCTTTGCTTTGCCCTCCTATTTGAATGCTAGTTTGGGTGGATATAAGATTCTTGGCTTAATACTCTTCTTCATCCTTTCTATGGTATTTGTTTTCATATATCTGGTGCTGAAAGAGAACTTTCCCTCTACTTTTTTCTTTTATTTTCCTGGAATTCCCATGAAGCTAATGTGGAAACTTCTGCATCTAAATTTCATGACTTTACACTGTGTTTTATGTTTCAGTCTCTTTGGTGGTAGGAGGTTGTCTTCAGTTTTGGGAGGTTTTCTGGGCTCCATTGTCCAGGTTTGCACAGTTCTTCAATTTTGTACATCTCTGGAGCCCAGTGATTGAATTTTCTATGTAGTAAAAACCAGGTAGACACATGATGGAAAAATCAAACTCTCATTCCTTGTGGTTACCAAAATTTATACAAAAATGCCTTCAGTTCAATCACTCAGTCATGTTTGAATCTTTGCGACCCCATGAACCACGGCATGCCAGGCCTCCCTGTCCATTACCAACTCCTGGAGTTTATTCAAACTCATGTCCATTGAGTCCATGATGCCATCTAACCATCTAATTCTCTGTTGCCCCTCCTCCCACCCTCAATCTTTCCCAGCATCAGGGTCTTTTCCAAAGAATCAGGTCTTTGCATCAGGTGGCCAAAGTTTTGGAACTTCAGCTTCAACATCAGTCCTTCCAGTGAACACCCAGGACTGATATCCTTTAGGATGGACTGGTGGGATCTCCTTGTAGTCCAAGGGACTCTCAAGAGTCTTCTCCAAAACCACAGTTGAAAAGCATCAATTCTTCTGTGCTCAGCTTTCTTTATAGTCCAACTCTCACATCCATACATGACTACTGGAAAAACCATAGCCCTGACTAGACGGACCTTTGCTGACAATGTAATGTCTCTGCTTTTTAATATGCTATCTAGGTTGGTCATAACTTTCCTTTCAAGGAGTAAGCGACTTTTAATTTCATGGCTGCAATCACCATCGGCAGTGATTTTGGAGCCCAATGAGATTTATATAATAAAAACTGCAAAGTCTTATTAAAGACAATAAATAATATCTGAATTTGAGACAACTCTCATGTTTGTGGATAAAAAACTTAATAATAAATGTAAATTCTTTTCAAGGTAGCATATGAAATTTCAATGGAATTCAAATGGTTTTTTAGGTGTGGGAGAATGTCATTAAATAATCTTAAAGTTCTTAAGGAAAAATATGCACAAGAGACTCATAAATTGACCAATGACATATGAGAGTTCAGATAAAGGTCCATACAGAAATAGGAATTTAACATACCACAAAGTTGGCACATTAATCCAGCAAGACATGAATGAATGATTAAATCAGTGATATTCATATAAATTCTTACTTAAGTACTTGTATAAGCCTTACAAATAGCTGAGAAGAGAAGAGAAAGGCTAAGAAGAAAGGGAAAGATATACGCAACTGAATGCAGAGTTCCAGAGAATAGTAAGGAGAGATAAGAACACTTTCTTAGGTGAACAATGCAAAGAAATAGAGGGAAAAAATAGAATGGGAAAGATGAGAGATCTCTTCAAGAAATTTGAGATACCAAGGGAACATTTCATACAAAGTTGGGCACAATAAAGGACAGAAATAGCATGGACCTACCAGAAGCAGAAGATAATAAGAAGTGGCAAGAATACACAGAAGAACTATACACAAAAGCTCTTAATGACCTGAGTAATCATAATGGTGTGGTCACTAACCTAGAGCCAGACATCCTGGAGTGTGAAGCCGAGTGGACCTTAGGAAACTTTACTACAAAAAAGCTAGTGGAGGTGATGGAATTCCTGCTGAGCTATTTCAAATCCTGAAAGATGATGCTGTTAGGATCAAGTGCTACACTCAATATCCCAGCAAATTTGGAAAACTCAGCAATGGCCACAGGACTGGAAAAGGCTAGCTTTCATTCTAATTCCAAAGAAAGGCAGTGCTGAAGAATATTCAAACTACTGCACAATTTCACTCATTTCACATTCTAGCAAGGTCGTGCTCAAAATCCTTCGAGCTAGGCTTTTACAGTACATGAACCAAGAACTTCCAGATGTACAAGCTGGATTTAGAAGAGGTAGAGGAGCTAGAGATCAAATTGTCAACATCTGTTGGGTCATAGAGAAAGCAAAGGAATTCTGAAAACCTCTACTTCTGCTTCACTGACTATGCTAAAACCTTTGACTGTGTGAAGTGAGTGAAAGTTGCTCAGTCATGTCCAACTGTTTGCGACCCCATGGACTGTAGTCCATGGAATTCTCCAGGCCAGACTACTGGAGTAGTTAGCCTTTCACTTCTCCAGGGGATCTTCCCAACTCAGGGATTGAACCCAGGTCTCCCGCATTGCAGGTGGATTCTTTACCGGCTGAGCCACCAGGGAAGCCCAAGAATACTGGAGTGGGTAGCCTGTCCCTTCTCCTGTGGATCTTTCCAACCCAGGAATTGAACTGGGGTCTCCTGCTTTGCAGGCAGATTCTTTACCAATTGAGCTATCCTGTGTGGATCACAACAAACTGTGGAAAATTCTTAAAGAGATGGGAATATTAGAGCACTTTACCTGTCTCCTGAGAAACCTGTATGCAGGTCAAGAAGCAGAGCTAAAACTGGACATGAATCAACTGGCTGGTTCAAAATTGGGAAAGGTGTACATCAAGGCTGTATATTGTCACCCTGCTTATTTAACTTATATGTAGGGAGAAAAGTGAAAGTTAGTCCCTCAGTTGTGTTCCAGTCTTTGCAACCCTATGGACTATAGCCTGCCAGGCTCCTCTGTCCATGAAATTCTCCAGGCAAGAATAGCAGAGTGTGTAGCCATTCTGTTCTCCGGGGGATCTTTCACACCCAAGGATTGAACCTGGGTCTCCTGCATTGCAGGTGGATTCTTTACCATCTGAGTCACCAGGGAAGCCCCAGAGTCATTATGTGAAATGCTGGGCTGGATGGCTCACAAGCTGAAATCAAGATTGCTGGGAGAAATATCAACAACCTCAGATATGCAGATGATTCCACTCTAATGGCAAAAAGCAAAGAAGAAATAAAGAGCCTCTTGATAGGTGAAAGAGGAGAGTGAAAAAGCTGGCTTGAAACTCAGCTTTCTAAAAACTAAGATCATGGTATCTAGTCCCATCACTTCATGGCAAACAGATAGGGAAAAAGTGGAAACAGTGGAAGATTTTATTCTCTTTGGCTCCAAAATCAATGTGGATGGTGACTGCAGAGATGAAATTAAAAGATGCTTTCTCCTTGGAAGAAAAGCTATGAAAAACCTAGACAGCATATTCAAAAGCAGAGAAATCACTTTTCCGATCAAGGTCTGTATAGTCAAAGCTGTTGTTTTTCTGGTAATCATTTATTATGGATGTGAGAGTTGAACCATAAAGCAGGCTGATGCTGAAGAATTGATGCTTTCAAACTGTGGTGCTGGAGAAGACTCTTGAGAGCCTCTTGGACAGCAAGGAGATCAAATCAGTCAATCCCAAAGGAAATCAACCATGGATATTCATTGGGAGGACTGCTGCTGAAGTTGAAGCTCCAAAACTTTGGCTACCTGATGCAAAGAGCTGACTCATTGGAAAAGACCTGATGCTGGGAAAGATTGAGGGCAGGAGGAGAAGGGGAACACAGAGGATGAGATGATTGGATGCCATCACTGACTCAGTGGACATGCGTTTGAGGAAACTCTCAGAGATAGTGAAAGACAGGGTAGCCTGGCATGCTGTATTCCATGGGGTTGCAAAGATTTGGACATGACTTAGCAACTGAACAACAACAACTCATATAAGTAGTAGTCCATTTGGAGGCTAGCATTATAATTCATGCCATAGCCTGTATAGACAAATAAATCCCAAATAGATTTAAAAGCTAAATGAAAACCATTAAATAAAGTGAAAGCATAGATAGGTAAATAATAAATAAATATTCTTAAAATAAAATTTGGAAGATTATTATGAAGACCTGTGGACACAAGATCTTCTCATGCAAGATAAGGCATTCCAAAGCCACACCAGAAAGGATAGGCATGTAATCACAGGAATTATTACTATATTACTATGGTAACAAGTTCTTTTAGGTAAAATGTAGAAACTGACCATCAAAAGATTAACATCACATTAATCTAGAAGAAAAAGATGAAGAACCTAATAGAAAACTGGACCAAAGATATGAACAGTCAGTTAACAGAAAAAGAAGTGCAAATAGCCAATAAACAATAGAAAACTACACAATCTAATTAGATGACAGGGAGATTCAAATGAAAACAACAACAGAAAAGAAATACTTTTGCCCACGAGAGGCAAAGTTTCAAAAGATTGATGTTGTCCACTGTTATGTATGGATGTGAGAGTTGGACTGTGAAGAAAGCTGAGCGCCAAAGAATTGATGCTTTTGAACTGTGGTGTTGGAGAAGACTCTTGAGAGTCCCTTGGACTGCAAGGAGATACAACCAGTCCATTCTGAAGGAGATCAGCCCTGGGATTTCTTTGGAAGAAATGATGCTAAAGCTGAAACTCCAATACTTTGGCCACCTCATGCGAAGAGTTGACTCATTGGAAAAGACTCTAATGCTGGGAGGGATTGGGGGCAGGAGGAGAAGGGGACGACAGAGGATGAGATGGCTGGATGGCATCACTGACTCGATGGACGTGAGTCTGAGTGAACTCCGGGAGTTGGTGATGGACAGGGAGGCCTGGCGTGCTGCGATTCATGGGGTCACAAAGAGTCGAACATGACTGAGTGACTGAACTGAACTGAACTGTTACAAAGGGTAGAGAAGTAAACTTGCTTAGACATTGGTGGGGACAGGACAAATTGCTACAGACCCTCGGGAGGGTAATTCCACTTGGCAGTGTTGGTGGTGATGTTTATGTAGTGCCGCAAGTGTGGCAGTGTTTGTCATCTTATATGATTCCCTGAAGTTGGACATGGTCTTTATATAACTGTGACAGCAGTGGAGGTACTGGCATACCTGTGAAGGTTGTGGTGGTGGTAATAACAACTCTGAGAAGTTAGTCTACATGTTATTCTGCACATTCGTCAAGGAATTCACATAGCTTTGCATTAGTGTTGGTGGTGGTATTCACAAGAATCTGTGATGTTGGTTGTGGTCATATTCATATAACTGCAGAGTTGGTGGCTGTGGTATTCATGTGACTGTGCAAGGATCTAAGTGGTAGTGTTCATCTACCTCTGTAGTGGTGAGCATGTTATGGGTTTTTCTGTGGAATGGGTGTAGACGGTCTTCATATAATTCTGCTGTGGGGGACATGATATTCATATATCTGCAGTGTTGCTGATAGCATTGAAATGATGTTGGATGTTGTTTATGGTGTTTACACAACCTGTGGTGTTGGTTGTGGTAATCACATAACTCAGTGGTTGTGTTGGTGATAGTCTTCTCATAACCTCACCATTGGCTGTCTGTTCCCATAGCTCCCACGGCTCCCATAGCTGTGATGTTGGTCATGGTATCCACACAGCCCTATCATGGTGGTGGTATTTGCATACACATAATGTGCCACCATGATAGGTGCATTCATATGACTTTATGATGTTGCTGATGTTATTTCCATGGCCTTTTGAGGTTGGCCAGGTGTTTGCATTTCACATATCATCATTGTCAGGGCAGAGGTGGTGGATGATCCGGCCACCCAGGATGGCTGTTTTCTTGCTCTCTGTACATCCCCTGCTTGACCAGTGCCAGCTATACCTACACCCTACTCACATGACTGACCTTCCCACATCCTTGCCCCCGGCCCCAGCCAGTGATCATTCTAAGCTTTGGTTTAGAGCATCTCCACCATGATACCTTATCAAATGGGCCATTATGGACATGCTCACTTGCTGGTTTTCCCTGGTAACTGATAGCCAACCTGATGTCAGTTCCCCCTATAACTGGTAACCTCCCTCTCCCCCTAGGAGCAAAGACTACTGCCCTGTTCTGCCCGCTGTCTGCTGCACATGGTGGGTTGTTGCTCCGGGACCTTGCTTCAGACATGTGAGATTCCCCCCATCCATTAAGCCATTGATGTCTCTGTTGCTGACACCAGCTCTTTCTTGGGTCTTGAAGCGGGGCAAATGCCAGGCTTGCAGGCCTGTAGGGTTCAGCCCAACAGGTGATATTCAAATAACTGTGTGGCAGAGGTCTTGTATTCACATGACCCCGCATCACTGGGGAAGGTTGTGTTCGTAGACACTGCAATTCATCACAGTATTCATAATCCTAAGATGTTATTTTGTCATGGCATAATTGTATGGCATTGATATTGTTATTCACAGATCTTGTGAGGTTGGTGATGGTGTAATTCAGATAACATCAGGACTTGGGCGTGGAATTCACACAGCTCTACAATGATGGTCGTGTTGGCATTAGCATGGCACTGTGGGGTAGTGATATTCCCATAACTGAGAGAGCATTCACAGAATTCACATTTTGCTATGGTTGTGTGGGTGGTATCATATAATTCTGCAGTGTTATAAAATGGTCTTCAATAGCTCTGTGATGATGGGCATAGAACTATCTGACCTGCAGTGATATGTCATATTCAACACATCTGCAGTGGTGGGCATGGAGGTTTCCATAACTGCAGTGGTGGTAGGAATGGTCGTCACACATTTTAGAGTTATTGACCAACTTTGCCACTTTGGTTGAAGTAATTACTTCACTTTGTAATGTTGCTGGTGATGGTGTTCACATACCTCTGGGATGTGGTTGTGATGTTCACATAACTGTGACAGTGCTGGTCTTGACAATCCTGTAACTCAGCAAAGGGGGTCGTGGTCTGCACATATCTTAGTGACAGTGGTCATCATCTAACCCTGCTGTGGCGATGATGGCATCCACACAAGTCTATAATAGCGATAGTGGTAGTCACGTGATCATGCACTGTTGTTTACTGTTTTCCTGTGACTTGCGACCTCGTTGTAGTATACATAACTCTGCAATGTTGGTCATGGTACTCATGTACGTTTGTGATAATGGATGTGGTATTTGCGTAAGTCTTTGACTTTGGTGGTGGAGGTGGTAGTTATATAATCCTGTGATGCTGGTCTCAGCACTCACGTGATTCTGTGATATTGTCCCTTTAATCATATGACTCTGCAAGGTTGGTGGTCATCTTATTCATATGTCTCTGTGACCGTTCATGGTACCCACTTAACTGATGGAGGTGGTGGTATTTAAATAACTCTGTGACTGTGCAGTGGTTGGAGTAATAGTCACATTTCAGAGAAGTTTGAAGTTTTGCTTGAGGTTATGTAAGATGATATGACAGAGCCAGGCTCAAATTCAGTTTTTCTGTATAATTTAAATGCAGTCTTTTCTGTACTACACCATGAGGTCCCTTCCTGCTATGTCTAAATTTAAAGTCATTAGTATAAAACATCTGTACCTTCAAACTCCCCCAAGGGCTTTGGAACACGAATATTCTATCTCTTCCATTCTAGTTGTTTGTCTGTAGCTTTAACTGTGGCCATATATTCACATGTACACATACATTCTCATGTATAAAACTGATAAACAAATGTAGCTACAAATTTAGATGTTAAGTTGAAATTCTGGAAATTTATGTTAAATAATTCAGAAGAGGTCTTTCTGGTAAACCAAAATAAAACACCGTTGGGGATACTCTGTAGTTTGTTCAAAGCCCAAAATGTATTTACTAAATAGTGAAGTGTAAAGTTGGCCAAAATGTTGGTATTATAGTGTTTTCGTTCTTTCTTTAAATATTATAAACTTCTGGAAATTTAGTAAAGGACTGGAAATGGGATGCTGGGATGTTGGGTGGTGGTTACATGACAGGTGCATGTTTAAATGATCATTGAGTTGTACATTTATGATTTCTGCATTTTATGACATACAAGTTATACCTCAACAAAAGCTTTTGAAGGTGTATTGCTAAAGAAAGTGAACATCCTAATGGGTTTCGTGAAAGTTAAGTATAGTGCCAAATGTAAGCACTCAGGATATTTTCTGATGGGTGTGAGTTATTACTTCTATAGAAACAGAACGAAGTGTCACCATGAATAAAAAGTTACAATGTGGTTGAAAAATTGTGTATGACTCCCCCAAATGACTTTGCTTTGGTTAGGAATCATCTCTTCATCTTAGTTCTCTGACTCATGACTTACATTTTCTCTCCTTGCAGTATCTGGGGTGCATTGAAGTTCTTCGCTCCATGAGGTCTCTTGACTTCAGTACAAGGACGCAAATTACCAGGTAAGCCCTCTTGAAAATGGACTCCTGTGATTTTACTTGAGAAAGGAATGATTTCTGAAGTAAACCACTAGAAATTTCCAGAGGGAAAGTCTGCCCCTTGAGTGCTGGTGACCAGGGACAGGGAGTCAGGACTCACTGTCTCAAGTCTCCTGAGTGTTCTATGTTTGTGACATGTATGTCTTGACACAAGCCTCCTGAAGAACACTCCTCACTTCCAAACTCTTTTTATAATTAAGTTGCAGACAAATGGAGTGTTTATGTTTGTTTCTTTAATAAAAGAAACTCTTAGACCAGACTGATATTTTAAATCTCTGTTATTTCTTTTTTTTTTTTAAATCAAGATGTCAAGAGAGAATTTCCAATGGTATACACAGAAATTAAAATGCACAGAGTTGGAAGTAGAAATCTTAATGGGAGTAATAATTTAGAAAGCAGACTGATTCTTTTAAGGGTTCAGTGATTTTTGAGCAGGTTTATATGTTTTAAACCAGATTTTAAACTTGAGGGCCAATTCTGTTTTTAAGCATGTTTTTATAAAATTCATAGCCTAGTAGAACTTGTATCTTTAGAAAAATGCCAATTTCAAGTCATCTTGAAGAAGAGAACCAGAAAGCTAGGACTAGGTCTGTGAAATAGCTACATTTCAGAAGGCGATGAGCTTATATTGCTTTGGCAGTAGTGGCATTGTTTAATTTAAACAGTGACCTCAGAAAATGCCTCAATTTTATTTCGTTCAAATTTGTCTATTGGATATCTTTGCATTAGCAAGCCAAAAACTAAAGATTGAGCTTTAGAAAGCAATTATTTATGGTAATTAGCTGCTCAGTAATTTACATACCTCAGTTCTACGTTTTAAGCATCACAATGAAACCTCTTCTTGCTCATTGAAGAAATTCATGTTCAAAAGAGTTGATGTCTTCCTTCTCTCTCAAGCAACTCAAGACACACTTATTGTGAACACAGTAGTAATCTACGCCAAGGGGAGAATCCATCTCCACATATTTGTAGAAAATGGTTTATGGATATTGCCAAGGCAAAAGAATGGTATTTTGAAGTGAGAGCAGTTAGAATAAAAGTCCGAGTGTTTAGTCAATCACTCATTCATCCCAGCTGTGAGAAGGCAGTGCTGTGTAGGGGGCGTGGGCAGAATGCTTAACCATGGACCTAGGGACACTGGAACCCCTGACTCTGGTCACCTGCTCATGGGGGGTGGTAGTTGTTGTGTTTTTTTAACTTCAAAACCCTGAAGTATATTTGATTTACAATGTTGTGTATGGTGCCGTTGTTTTTTAAAGAGAATTGTCAACCATTTCTATTGAATTTTCTTTATAGGTCCTAGAACTTCCGAGATAATTTATGTCATTTTAATTCTTCTGATATATTTTTTGAGTCTTTACCATGGCTGCTGTCCTGCTTTGCCAGACCCCCTGTTTTGGGGGAGAAAGACACACATGCAAATGGCCAAGTCCTGCTTTTCAGGAATGGAGGTGGGCAGGACGGCCAGTAGCAATCCCGGTGTGCCTTTGGATCAAGGTCTGGGCATTCTTTGGGTGCCAAATGGCCAGATAAAATCATGGTAGTGGTAGAAAAAAGCTGTGGAGCAGACATCCAATTCCACTCTATTTAGATTCTAGCAGCGGTACAGCATTGTAATGGGCCAAGTGAAGTGCCATTCCTTGACTCAGGAAACTCGGTGTTGTACTTTGATTATATGAGAATTGCCTTGGGTTTATTAGATTTAAAAAATATCAATATATTTATTTTAATTGAAATATAGTTGATTTATGATATCATGTTAACTTCTGTTGTACTGCAAAGTGATTCAGTTATACATACATATATATATATATGTATACATTGTTCTCGATTTATTAGACTTTTTGAAAACTGTTTGCTTTTCTCTGTGATGCTTTTTGTCTTTTGCCTCATTTTTATCATGTGACCTGTTTCTTATTTTGTTACGAGCCAGACAGCACTTGTAGGAAACGGTTTGACAAATCAACATCAGAAAGCAGCCTTCACACCCAGGACAAGAATGCTCAATGGTGTCCTGTGGATGTGGCACGATTTCAAGTCTGTGTGGCAGCTGAGTGTTAAACATACCTGTGATTAAATTCTCCCATCTTAATGTGCTTTATATGCTAAAGGCATTCTTGAAAGGTTGTAGGGAAACCTAATGCTGTAGTTAAGTTCTATTGTTGATGTTGTCCCTAAGTCATGTCCAACTCTTGCAACCTTATGGATTGTAGCCTGCCAGGCTCCTCTGTCCATGGGGATCTCCAGGCAAGAAGGGTGTAAGTGCATTGGCATTTCCTTCTTCAGGGGATCTTCCTGACCCAGGGATTGAACCTGTGTTTCCTGTATTGGCAGGCAGATTCTTTACCATTGAGCCATCTAGGAAGCCCAGCTATATAGTACTATACTGTAAAAAGTTTAAAATACTTTTCATACAAATAATATATAAAAAATCAAACAAAAAATAAAACATTTTTAATCTTACAGGACAGTACCTTGAAAAGTACAGGAGTACCTGCTACATCACTGCTGCTGTAATGCTTGCTTCCAGGCATCCTGAACTTGAAATAAAGATACTGTACCTCTATACTCTAGACAATACTGTAGTAAAGTACCCAAAAGCACAACCCCTGGAAGAGGGTGCACCATGTGACAGTGTGTGCCACACGTGTGAACTCATTTATGTGATTTGGACATGTGAACCATGTTCACATCTTAGCAAGTTTGCAACTTGAAGGCTTGGGCTTCCCTGATGGCTCAGCAGTAGAGAATCTGCCTGCAGTGCAGGAGATGCATGAGACCTGAGTTTGATTCCTGGGTTGGGAAGATCCCCTGGAGAAGGGCATGGCAACCCACTCCAGTATTCTTGCTTGCAGAATCCCATGGACAGAGGAGCCTAGCAGGCTACAGTCCACGGGGTCACAGAGTCAGACATGACTGAAGCGACTGAGCGTGCATGCGCGCGCGCACACACACACACACACACACACACACACACACAACTTGAAGGATCATATGTGGGGACTTACTGTATTTATGAAAAGTCTGCTCAGGGGACAGAGACGCTTGACAGATAAAGAGAAAACTTTTGCAGAAGAACTAGTTGGTGGTGGACAGGGAAGCCTGTTGTGCTGCAGTCCATGGGGTCGTAAAGAGTCGGACACAACTGAGCCACTGAACAGAACTGAACTGAGAAGAACTAGCTTCCCAATGTTCCCCTGGTCCCTGCACCTGCATGGCCTTGAAGAGGGTGACTCCCTTTAGTTCCGACCCCACAACGTGACCCCTGTCAGCACGCCTCCCCACACCCTTATAACTCAGCACTATTAAGGCCACACAGGAACCCCACAGCAGAAGCTGGGCCACTCAAGAGCTTGAGGAAACTGCCTTCTGTTGTCTCCCCCATCACCAGCGCCACCTCATGGTCTGTGAAACCTGAAACCCACGTGGGGAACCAACTTTCTCCCTGCATGGATTTCCCTGTGCTGTGCAGCCCCGGAGGACTGTGGGGAGGGTCTCAGCTTGGTGTCACCCTGAGGAAGGTGGGGGCTTGAAGCAGGGAGGACCCAGCTCTCCAGCTGGAAGTCAAATCAGAGACCTACGCTTTCATCTGCGTTAAGCCACTGGGTCTTCACATGAGGAGACTGTGGCAGAATGCTGATGGCCACTGCTGTGGCTTCTGGCCACTCTGCCCATGGGGACCACACTCTGTGCCTCGGGGGATGGCTTGGACTGAGTTACTGTACTTCCTGTCAGAGCGTGACGTGCCTCATTAGATGGGGTGTTGGTCTGACTCGGCGAGAGCCTGTCAGGCCACCCTGCAGGGTGACAGGAAGTGCCCATGTGCCATGGTCACGGGAAAAGCAAGGCCTTACTTTCTTTCCCCTTCCCATCTGCTAATTTGATTTGCCGTGTTCAATTTGATTTATTATTGGAAATCACCTTAAGCTGTTTTTATGGCATGGAAGGCTATAAATATATATGCGGTTAGACCCAGAGCACTCAGCAAGCTGGTCCTTCTCCAACAGTAACTGAGATGGTCTGACGTGTATTTTTGGTTCTAAACGACGCCAGCTGACCTCCTGCAGTGCTTGGATTCATCCAATAACCATCAAGTTTGCTTTCCACTCAGCTTCGCATAGACACATGAGCTCAATGTGCATGGCTTTGCTACACTTTCTGTAAATGAAGGTGAGGGTGAATTCCTGTAAATGTACAAAATGTTGAGCAGAGACCAACACAAACTTGCTTTTTTCAAACTGTAGAGAGAAAACAGTTGAATCTAGTTTAGGTTTTTCGTCTCCCTTATTTTATTAACCATGCTCTAACCAACTGAGCTAACTGGCCCCTTCTCCTTATTTTAAAGCTGTCATAGTTTCAATGGGCCCTGAAGATGCAGGTTTAGCCCAGACCTTGACCAGCACGGCCCATGGACGAGATTGCTCCCTAGCACTCCACTTAGCATCCACTTGCTGGAGGGTTCTGCTTCAGAGTCCAGGTGTTTTGAAAATTCCCCAGGAACATGTATGAAATATTTTTGGTTTGAAACCAAACTCAAAGTTTGTGTAAGGACAACATCCTTCTTTGAGGAAGGCATTTCCTTTTGTTCTTTTAAAAAATATATTTCATTTATTTGGCTGCACCAAGTTATAGTTGCAGTACACCAACCACCAGCTCCTAGTCGTGGCATGTGGGATCTAGTTCCCTGACTAGGGATCGAACCCCGTCCCCCTGCATTGGGAACACCGAGTCTTAGCTGGACCGCTAAGGAAGTCCCTCCTTGTGTTCTGATTCAACCTATCAATGGGGGTCTCTGAAGACTTGTATCATGGATGCTAGCATGAGTTGAAGTTCAGAGTCACCTGGCCACAACTTTCTCACATTACTACAGCCTGAGGGGGCAGAGTGTAATGGACACAGAATCCGCCATGAGCTGGTGAGTCAGACTGAACATTGTGATGCTGGGATCTTTTATGTCCAACGTTTCCCTCAGGGAGTTTGGTTAGATGGTAGATGTGTGACTGTGTGGAATGGGTCTGACAGTGCTGGGCACTGTGATGGCTACAGGGCCATGATTTTGAACAAAATAACCAGCACGCCCTGGCGGCCAGAAGGAGAAGGGAACCCGCAGACGAGGTGTTAAAGATCTATCGCGGATGCTCCTGATACAGCCTGATACAGCGAGAATGGCGGCCTGGCTTGCGGGGGTCTCTTGCCAGTTAGGAGCATGGAGGGGTCAATCCTCAGCCTGAAAGACGGCTAGCTGGATGGCCTAAGTCCAGTTTCTTCTCTCCATCCACCCTCTCTTCCCTGAGTCGACCTGGCAGCCTTGGTAACGCTCACTTGTCCAGTCACTTCTGGCTTCCAACATTCTCTCAGTGCTCTCAAAAAAAGAAAAAGGCCAAGGTAAAACCTTTCACCACATAGTCCTTCAGTTCCATCGACTCCCCCAGCATCCTCATCTGTGTGCATCCATCCCAGCTGTGCTGTCTCTCCTCATGTGCATGAAGGCCTCCTGCCACCGCGTGCCCTCGTTGGACTTCCCGCCAGAGAGGGACCGACCAGGCTGCGGGGCTAGGCACCCTGGCCTCCTCCACCCCTGCGACGTCCACCACAGCCCTTTGCCATCTCACATCAAACTTCTGTGACACGTGGCCATTTCATCACCAGCTCATGGGGGAGTGGATCAGTGCCCGGGCTGAGGTTTGGGGTAAGGCCACATTTACTAATGAGCTATTTGTGTTGTTTGTAGAAGATTTCCCATCCTCAGGGTGGCGTTCAGCCTGTGAGGAGCTGTGGGGAGAGGAGATGGACACAGAGGAAGAAGGGCAGGTAAGGCGCTGCGCAGCTCTGCCTCTGGGAGAACTGTACACGGTCTGGGGATGACCTGGGGTCTGATCACATATCCTGACCAGGAGGAAGCTGGAAACACCCAGGCAGGGAGGGGCTCTGAACATCTTCTGTTCAGCTTTGAGGTGATCGCTTCCTCTTGGACCATGGCATGGATCCCACATGCTGCACGAAATGGGCAGGACTTTGATTCTGTAGCTTTCTCACCTAGCAGATCCAGAGGATGAATTTGGAAGGGCCCTGGCTTCCCTGGTAGCTCAGCTGGTCAAGAATCTACCTGCAATGCAGGAGACCCCGGTTCAATTCCTGGGTAGGGAAGATCCGCTGGAGAAGGGATAGGCTACCCACTCCAGTTTTTTGGGGCTTCCCTGGTGGCTCAGACGGTAAAGAATCTGCCTGCAATGTGGGAAATCTGGGTTCAATCACTGGGTTGGGAAGTCCCTGGAAGAGGGAATGGGCTACCCACTCCAGTATTCTGGCCTGGAGAATTCCGTGGACAGAGGAGCCTGGCAGGCTACAGTCCATGAGGTCCTAAAGAGTGGGACACGACTGAGTGACTTTCACTCTTATTTATCTGCAAACCCATTGTATCAAAGGTGTTAAGATGTGTGCTTGATACTTGGCAGGTGACATGAAAAATGAGACGGACTTTTGGTCAGGTGCCTTCAGGCTCCAGGATCTTATCTCGCCAATTAGACTCCTCCCCAATCATATTGGAGAATTCCTTTTTCGCTGCAAAAGAAACACGGCTAATGTCGGTTTAAGTTCAACACGCCAGGAAAAGGAAGAAATCTGTAAAAACCTTTCCCGAGGCTGGTTGACTCTCAGAATTAGAAAGGGGAGCAGTGGGTGTGAACAGCCTGCCTGCCCATCCCTGTGTACATCCTGCCGGCACAGGATGGCTAACTTATGATTTCAGCCTTACGGCTCGCTCTAAATTTATTTGTTCGGAACACGTTTCTCAGGCTGAGCCTTTCGAAGACTTCCACCCCCAGAGGGGCGAGGCCTGGCAGGGAGGGAGTTAGTGTTTTCTCAGTTTAGAATTCTTTTTGAAAACACCAGCTTGCCTGCGTGCAAACGCATCCGGGCTTTGGATGTAGCGGGCTGAGTCCTTCCGCTTTCCTTCTACGTTGTTACTCAGGGCTTACCACCAACCGAAGTAGTTTTGTGCTTTGCGCCTCATTCGTCATTATTTGCGTGCGAGAATGTGATAGATGGGGGTGTGTGCATCACAGGTGCCCAAAAAGCCACGACTAGGGAAAGAGGGCCAGAGTCACGAGGTAGTGGGTCAGGTGACAGCAAGCGCATAAAAAGTACCACAGGAAAACGGAAGAGGCTTGGACGAATCTGGGAGGACTTCCTGGGGAAGGAAGCGTTTAACCCTGGGGTGAATTTCCCTGACCACGTGGCAGACCGGAAGAAAGCAAGAAACTGAGGCAGCTGCTCCCACTTGGGCCTCTCAAGGTTTCTACCTGTCTGCCTCTGGGCAGTAATGCTAATACCCGCCAGAGGCTGGGGCCTGATTCGGATGAAGGAACACAGGCACACCCTGCACCTGTCTGAGTCCTGGGCCCAAGCCCGGCTGCCTTTAGGACAGAGAGAGAGTTCTGGGGCTGAGGGATATAGGCATCTGCTTTCTGATTGGCCGCAGTTTGGTGTTCCATCTCATCTTGCTAATATATGTTGATGCATTCACCCACTTTGTGAGGAATAAATGAGAGGTTACATCATCTGGCACAAGCTGTGTACAGGTAAAGTGTCAAGGCCATTCCATTGACCAGACCCACACATGTGCATTCATCTGTCCCTTAGAGGACCCTGAGACTTAGTGTGAGGAGCCTACTGGGGAGCGTGTTGCAGGGAGCAGAGGGTGGGAATGGGGCCACTGGTGCTGGTGAAGCCCCTATCAGAGCAATGGAGGCCAGACTCTGGCCCTGGAGGGAGCATAGCCATTTTTATGGGGATGTCCATGGAGCCCAGGGTGGACTAGGGGCTGCAAAATGACAGCTCTAGCTGAAGGCTCACAGCATGACTTGGTCTCCAGGCTTGTCTCTCTGAATCCTCTCCAAATCAAATTTTTCTCTTGGGGCTCTCTGAGCAGCCGTCCTAGCCTGATCTTTGGACAGCAATCTCCTGAACCAAGCAGCAGAGCCTTATTTACAGGTGGGGTTCCTAACCTAGCAGGTGAGTAAAGGGATCCGTAGGTACCAGCTCATAATTACCTCTCACCAGAGAGGAGCATCCTAGGTTCTCATTACTTCTCAGGGTTGGCTCCTCACCTGTGGAATAGGGATGGAATCCCTACAAATGGCTTGTTTAGAGTCTTAAACCTACAAAGTGCTGGGGCTGCACCTGGTTTGCCAGGTTACACATAGTATGTGTTCAGCAAATCTGGATAGGGTCTTTATCATGGATTTAATTTTGCAGTTCACTCACTCTTTCCAAATTTCTGTATATGATAATATCGACTGTTGATTGACATTATTCTAATTATCAATATCAACCAGTTCCATTCAGGACAGGTTTTCTAGCTGAAAAGAAACACTGGTTTGATGCAACAAACTAAAGTTACTGAAAATTGAAATTTTTGGTAATGTAGCATTGATTTTCACTTACGCCAATATTATCTGGTATTTCATTCTATCTTCTTGCTTTGCTAATTGCAGCTGTTGCTGATAATAATAATGATGATAATAATAATACCAACACTATTATTGAATACTTGCTATATTGCTCTAAACATGTCATTCATTCATTCAACAAATTTTTATTGATCACATGTCGTGTTCAGTCACTATTTAGATATTAGGAACAGGACACTAAATAAAAACTAAACTTCTATTGCAGGGAGAGAGAATAAGCACATAGACATATCAAAAGAAGGATGAACTTATAGTTTTCTTAGTTGACAATAGTCAAATTTCAGCAGTTTCATGTTATTTGGCATAATAATTTCAGATAGCGATGAGAGCATGTGGTTTCTTGTCTCAGAATCCCTGGGAGGTGGACTGTGTACATTTTGGAGATGAGGAAACCAAGGATCAGAATGTTTACAAAAACTGTCAAAGATCACAGTGCCAGGAAGTGGTGAAGTTGAGACTGGAACCAGAGCAAGTCTGAATCTAGAGTCAGGAGTCACCCACTGCTACTTGAACAAGAGGGTTGCATCCTTAGGGAAGCCACAAATGCTGGCAAACTCCAGACACACACTGGGCAGGGGGGCACCATTGGCAGATGGAAATTCTTTGTTAATTAACAATTCCTTTCCCAAACACAGTGACATGATGGCCTTGAGCAGGCCATGGAGAAAATGAGGCACTTGCAGTCTGGTTGGGATGAATGGGGCAAATACACATAAGGAAAAGGGTCAGCTGTGGGGCAGAGTGGGCTCTTCAAAGACTGTGCTGCTTGCCTTCTACTTGCTTTATTCATCCTGGGAGTGCTTGTCCTGTGCTTCAGCAACTCTTCATTGAATGTCACTAAATTATAGAAGTAAATATAATACCAGTGTTTTTTTTTTTTTTAAACTTTTCATGTAAATATTTTGTAGAAAGGATGAGACTCTTGCCACCTTAACTAGCTCAAAGTGAGTAGGGTAGGTTAGAATGGGGAGAGGTGGGGTGGAAAGGGGGTGATTGAGAGGTGATAGGATAGATGAGTTGAGGAAGGGTGGCTAGGTGGGGGTTTTGGAATGGGAAACGCTGAGTAGGGGTGGGGAGGGATTGGGCGGGCTGGGTAAGGTGGAGGGGGCTGGGAGGAAAGGATGAGATGCCATCTTTCTCTCCAAAGGGTTTTAAGTGAGTCGTCTTTTCTCACCTTGACCATTGGGATAAACTAGAATCAAAATTGCTGGGAGAAATATCAATCACCTCAGATATGCAGATGACACCACCCTTATGGCAGAAAGTGAAGAAGAACTAAAGAGCCTTTTGATGAAAGTGAAAGAGGAGAGTGAAAAAGTTGGCTTAAAGCTCAACATTCAGAAAACAAAGATCATGGCATCCGGTCCCATCACTTCATGGCAAATAGATGGAGAAACAGTGGAAACAGTAGCAGACTCTTTTTTTTGGCTCCAAAATCACTGCAGATGGTGACTGCAGCCATGAAATTAAAAGACGCTTACTCCTTGGAAGAAAAGTTACAACCAACCTGACAGCATATTAAAAAGCAGAGACATTACTTTGCCAACAAAGGTCCGTCTAGTCAAGGCTATGGTTTTTCCAGTAGTCATGTATGGATGTGAGAGTTGGACTATAAGGAAAGCTGAGTGTCGAAGAATTGATGCTTTTGAACTGTGGTGTTGGAGAAGACGCTTGAGAGTCCCTTGGACTGCAAGGAGACCCAACCAGTCCATCCTAAAGGAAATCAGTCCTGAATGTTCGTTGGAAGGACTGATTTTGAAGCTGAAACTCTAATACTTTGGCCACCTGATGCGAAGAACTGACTCATTTGAAAAAACCCTGATGCTGGGCAAGATTGAAGGTGAGAGAAGGGGACAACAGAGAATGAGATGGTTGGATGGTATCACTGACTCGATGGACATGAGTTTGAGTAAACTTCGTAAGTTTGTGATGGAGAGGGAGGCCTGGCGTGTTGCAGCCCGTGGGGTCGAAAAGACTCAGACACGACTGAGCTACTGAACTGAACTGAACTGAGTCTGATTCTTGGTGTTTTTTTTCCCCCCCAACTGGAAAATATGACATTATTCTACTTCCTCATTTCTACTTTCATTTCAGACAGTGGTCAACACGTTGTCAGGATGACCTTATCACCGTAATTTTCTGACAAGATGCTTAGGAGATCAGCTTCAAGATAAGTAGCTGTCTCTCCCAGTGAGGGCATAGTGCCCAAGAGCATGTAAACCTCCAACCATGGGACCTGTTCCTGGGAACCTGGGTGGAGAGATCTTTCTACTGACAGTCTGCTGGGTGGGAGTGTCAGTGTCCGCTGGACTTGCATGGCATGGGCTTGGACAGCCAGTTGGCTGCACACATGAGCCAGGATCTCATGGGATGTGGGGCTAGGAAGGGTGAGTGGCTAGAATAAGTTCAGATGTCACTGAAACACAGAGAAAGGGGTTAGACACAATGTCTAAGAGTTTAATGCTGAACTAGTTGAGGACTTGGCAGAGCCTCACTTTCCAAGCCTCGAGTTTTTTTTTTTTTTTTTTGGTTACTTATTTACTTCTTTAGCAACTAGCTCTGTCTCCTAGCGAAACGTTTGTTTAGTAAAGACATATCACTCTTTGAAGGGAAGACAGAGAAAACAGGAAAATTGTCAATTACCATAATCTCCTCCCATGGAGAGAATTCTGCTGCAGTTGGCTGGGGCGAGGCCTGGGTGATTCCCAGGGTGGCCTGATAATATCTCTGGATGACAGCAATAGGAATGGAAGATCTTTTTCTCTTCTTTACCATATTACACCACCTGGAAAGGACTCTTCACCTAACCCGGGCTCCACTGTACTCTGGATTTCTTGAAGAATCTAGCAAGCTGGAATACAGGGGCCCCACAGATATGTTCTGACCTGGGACAGGGTCCCCAGAGATTTAATGACACATACACATATCATCTCATTTTCTAGAGTGGTTCTCAAACTCAAACATACATCAAAATTACCTGGAAAGTTTGTTACAACAGATGGTGGGACCTCACCCTCAGAGTTTCTGATGCAATAGGTCTGGGGTGGGGGCTGAAAATGTGTATTTCTACCAAGTTTTCAGAGGCGGATGCTGAGGCTGCCAACTCAGGTACCACATTTTGAGAAGCAACATTCCAGAGTTCTATTTTTCACTTCTGAACCATTTGCAACTACCATATATGAAACCACAGCTTTGAAAATAGGTCTATTTATTTTTTTTCCAGTGTTTCCACTCATCCAACAATTATAAAAATGGAGAGCAGTCTCGAGTTCATGGTTTAGAATGGTTTAAATAGAATCCATAAGATGAATGTGTGGCATTCATTCCATACTCTCCTTAAGGACCATCTGGTATAGTGTATATTTATAATCCTCATGCCAGAAGCACGTTTGTGTAAGAATGTACCCCCCTGATTGCTCCTTTTCTGTCTCTTTCTCCGAGTTCACTTACCCCCAAGTATATCATTCCATAAGGAACTTTTTGCTCTTGCAGAGAGACACTAGTGTTGGAGGTTCTGGAGTCAGATTGGGCTTCTATTAGGCTGAGTAACTTTCCAGCTTGTGATCTTGTGCAAATAGCTTATGTTCTCTGTGTCTCAGTTTCTCTGTCTTTAAAATGGGAATCATCATGGTGCCTCTTTCATAGGATTGAGAAGAAATTGCATTGATATCTGGAAAGCACTTAACATGTTGTCTTGTACATGGAAGGGCTTAAGGCATGTGAATATCATACTGATATTTTCATTTTTATTATATCCCCTCTTTGTTGGTAATCTCACTGCCTTAAATAACACTTCTAGGTGTATAAGCCACAAATCTGTATCTGTACCTCTGGATCTTCTCTTAGGTACAGCCCTGTATTTTTAGCAACTGATGGACCTGTGTCTTCTTGCTCAGTAAGTTGCCAAGTCCTAAGCAACCTATCTCTGACTCTCTGTTCTGTTTATGTCTCTCCATTCTCATCTCTATTACCATAGTTGGGTCCAGCTCACAACTCCCTGAATGTTTGTCACAACTACAACCCATGCATTCTCTCAAAGTAGGAACCAGGGAGTCAGTCTAATATCATCTCTCTTCCCTGTACAGTTACCAATGCTGTGGTACCAATGCTTATCCTTTGGAAGCCTCCCTAGTAATTTCTCTCCTTTTTTCTAGTCTCTCTTGCCTTCAGTTTTATTTGTATTTGCTAATCCATTAATGTGCCTAAAACATATTACTTCCTATTAAGTTTCATTGTCTTACCCACTACCTGCAGAATACAATGAAAAAAAATTTAACTTAATATTCAATGTTCTATTTGAGCTGCCCCAGCATACCTTTCCAAATATATTTCTTATACTCTCCATTATGCTTCCTTTGCACAACCACACCAACCTACACACTGCTCCATTCTCCTGGTCCACTGTGACACCTTGAAGTGGAATATTCAGCCATAAGAAGTATTCATTTTTAGCCTGAGCTATAAGACCACTTTGTCTGAATTGCTTTGTAGGCTTTTACCTTATGCACATTGTATTAGACTTTTAAAGACACAGGCCATATTTCATCTATTCAAATATCATCTATATATAAAACACTTCTTTTTTTTATAACCACTAAAAAAGTCACTGTCAATTAATATATGACGCAATGCTTTCACATCACTTAGATTCAATTTACATATATTGAAAAAGCTATTTGGATATTTTGCAGACACAGATTTATATCATTGTAATACTTGTACATTTGTTAGAAGGAAAATATAAGTAATATGAAAAAAGATGTTCCTAGAAATTTCTTCTAATTCAGAGTCTGAATAAGGTGAGTCATTTTTTTTTGACTCCAAGTCTTGTTGTCTATGTTTTTCTAAATTTTATTGTCCTTTAGGTTATTTCAAGAGCATTAGAAGGCAATAAAATTAGAATCAGGAAAAGAATAGAAAACAAGTTTGAAACTGAAAAGGTAGTTTTTTAAAAGGCACTAAAACTGATAAACTACTACCTAGATTGGTCAAGGAAAGAGAGAGAAAATTCAGTTTACCAATAACAGGAAGGAAGAAGGGAACATTACTATAGATACTACAGACACTGCCACGATAGGAAGGGAATATTATGGACAATTTATGTCGACAAATTGAATAACTTAGATAAAATGGTACAACTGCCAAAGTGGCTTAAGGGAAAAATAGATAAACATAATAGGTCTGTATCTATTAAAGAAATTAAATACATGGTAAAAGCAATAAGCAAATCTTTCCATAGAGAAAACTCCAGGGACACATGATTCCATTGGTAAATTCTACCAAACATAAATGTTTAAACAATAAATATAGTTTATTGTTATCTTTTTGATACATTGTACATATATGATACATATATGATACATTGGAGGGGTTATCTAAGGCTTGTAAGGTTGGTTCAACATTTAAAAAAATCCATGTAATTACACATATCAGCAGACTGAAAAAGAAAAAGAAATATGAAAATCTCAATAGAGGAAGAAAAGCCTTTGATGAAATTTAAGACACATTTGTGATAAAAACTCTCAGCACACTACCAATAGAAGGAAACTTCCTTAATCTGATAAGACATCCACAAAAACCCGATAGCCCATACCACAATTAGTGATGAAAAATTAAATATTTTCCCTCTAATATCAGGAACAAGACAGGAATATCTACTTTCACAACTCATATAACATTGTACTAGAGATTTTAGTAAGATAATAAAAAAGGAAAAGGAAAAATCATACAAATTAGGAAGAAATAAAGCTGCCTTTATTTGCAGATTATATAATCATTCATAAAAATTCCTGAAGACTCTATACATAGAAGCTACTAGAACTAATAAGTGAGTTTAGCAAATTTGCAAAATACAATTGATATAAATATCAGTTGTATCCTGTATTTTTACATACTAACAAGAATTAGTTGAAAACTGAAATTTAAAAAGAACCATTTACAATAGCACAAGACATGAAATAGTGTTAAATTAGGAAAATATGTTAGATTTATATGCAAAAACTTCTAAACATTGATGAGAGAAATTTTAAAAGATCTAAATAAGAGGAGAAATGTACTGGGTTCATGGTTTGGAAGACAGAATGCTTAAAATACCACATCTTTATATGTAGTCGCTTGATATATTTTAATACAATTCTAATCAAAGTCTCATTAAGCTTTTTGTAGAGAGCAACAAGCTGATTCTTCAGTATATATAGGATAATCAAAGACCTAGAATAGTCAAAACAATTTTGAAAAAGCCATACAAAGAGAACTTGCACAAATTTGCAGTAACCAATATAGCACAATGTTAGCATAAGGACACAAGGACAGACATGTAGAGTTCAGAAACATATGCACACATATGGTCAATTTGTTTTTGACAAAGGTGTCAAGGTAACTCAATGGAGAAAGGATGGTCTTTTCAATAATGCTGCTGAGACAACTGCATATCTACATGCAAAAACCAAGAACAACACAAACAACAAGGGCCTTCTATCACCACTTACAACAAACTCCCTCACACATATACAAAAATTAACTTGGAAACACAAAAGTTGAAATGCCTTGTAGTCTTAAATCCAAATGCTAAAACCACATAACTTCTGGAATGAAACAGTTGAAATAGTCTTTGTAATCTTGGATTAGGGAAAGACTTCTTAGAACATGAAAAACACAAATCACAAAAGAAAAAGGATAAATTTGCTTCATCAAATTAAAAATTTTCTCTTTGAAAAACATAGTTAAAAGAATGAAAGACAAACCACTGACTGGGCAAAGTATTTACAAAACATGTATCTGGTAAAGATGTGTATCTGCAACACAGGAAGAAGTTTTGCAACAAACCAGTTTTTAAAAATGAGCAGGTGATGTGACTAGCACTTCACCAAAGAAGAAATATGGAAGACAAATAAACACATGAAAAGATGGTCAACATTGTTAGTCATTGGTGGTGGTGGTTTAGTCGCTAAGTTGTGTCCAACTTCTGAGACCAGACCTGATGGACTGTGGCCTGCCAGACTTCTTTATCCATGGGATTCTCCAGGCAAGAATACCTGGGGTGGATAGCTATTTTCTGCTCCAGGGGATCTTCTCCATCCAGGAATTGAACCCAGGTCTCCTGCATTGCAGGCTGATTGTTTACCCACTGAGCAATGAGGGAATTAGCGAAATGCAAATTGGGGCTTCCCCAGTGGCTCAACACTAAAGAATCCACCAGCAATGCAGGATCTGCCAGAGATGCACGTTCGATGCCTGGGTCAGGAAGATCCCCTGGAGGAGGGCATGGCAACCCACTCCAGAATTCTTGCCTGGAGAATCCTGTGGACAGAGGAGCCTAGCGGGCTGTAGTCCATAGGGTCACAAAGAGTTGGACACAACTGAATTGACTTAACATGCACACAAATGCAAGTTAAAAATGTGTTGAGTTACCACTACACACCTACTGAAATACCAAACAACTCAAAACAAAACAAAGCACCCTGACAATACCAAGGGCTGGCTACGATACGGAGGAGCAGCTGTAACTTTCAACAGGGCTGCTGGGCATGCAAAGTATTGTTACTTTGGGAAAAAGTATGGCAACTTCTTATACAGTTAGTCACTTACCATATGACCCAGCAATCCCACTTCTTTTTATTTTAAAGAGAAGTGAAAGCATATCCATATAACACACAAAACCCTGTATGAAGGTTTATAACAACTTTATTTGCAATTGTCTCAAATTGGGAAAAGCTCAAATATCTATCTACTGGATAATGGGCAGACCAAATTGTATGTCAACATAATGGAATGAAAGTGAAAGTCGCTCAGTCATGTCCCACGATACAGTCCATGGAATTCTCTAGGCCAGAATACTGGAGTGGGTGGCTTTTCGCTTCTCCAGGGGATCTTCCCAACCCAGGGTTAGAACCGAGGTATCTCACATAATGGAATACTACTGAGTGATAAAGAAGAATAAAATCTTAAAAAATTTTATAGTCAGCATGCTGTACATTGTATCCCCAGAACTTAGTTACAGCTACAAGTTTGTATCTTTTGACTGCTTTCACCTATTTCCCTCAACCTCTCCCCTCACTTCTGGCCACCACCAATCTGTTCCCTGTTTTTATGAGTTTAATTTTTTAGATATTACAAATAAGTAATATTATAGAATATTTGTCTTTCTCTGTCTGACTTATTCAGTTAGCATGATGCCCTGAAGATCCATCCATGTTGTCATAAATGGCAGGATTTCCTTTTTTTTATGGCTGAATAATGTTTGATTGGATATATGTCCCCTGTTTTTTTAATCCATTCATTTATTGATGGACATTTAGGTTGTTTCCAAGTCTTGGCTGTTGTAAATAATGCTACAGTGAATAAGGGGGTACAGATGGCTCTTTGAGATAGTTATTTTATTGTCTTTGGATATATACTCAAAAGTGGAATTATTGAATCACATAGTAGTTCTCACAGTCATGTCCATTGAGGCAATGATGCCATCCAATCATCTCATCACACTCCGGGAGATAGTGGAGAACAGGTAAGCCTGATGTGCTGCAGTCAACGTGGTCTCAAAGAGTCAGACACGACTGAGCAACGGAACAATAGCAACATGCTAGTCTATTTTTAATTTTTTGAGGAATCTCCACACTGGTTTCCATAGTGACTGAACTAATTTACATTTCCAGCAATAGTGCACGAGGATTCCCTTTCTCCACATTCTCAAAAACTCTTACCTTTTCTGTTTCTGATAAGAGCCACTCTAACATGTTGGCACCTGATATCTTACTATGGTTTTGATTTGCGCTGCTGTAATGATTAGTACTGTTGATCACCTTTTGATGTCCCTATTGGCTACTTGTATGTCTTCTTTGAAAAATGTCCATTCAGTTCCTCTGTCCATTTTTTAATCGTATTGGGTTTTTTTTTGGCTATTGAGTTGTGTGAGTGCTTTATATATTTTAGATACTAACCTTTTATCAGATAGATGATTTGCAAATACTTTCTCCGATTCTGTATTCTGCTTTTTCATTTCTTTTGCTGTGCAGAAGCTTTTTAGTTTGAGGAAGTCCCACTTGTTTACTTTTGCTTTTGTTACCTTTTATTTTGGTGTCAAACCCAAAAAATCATTGACAAGACCTATGTCAAGGAGCTTATCCTCTGTTTTTTTTCTTTTAGAAAATTCAGGTCTTACGCTCAAATCTTCAATCCATTTGAGTTTATTTTTGTGTATTGTGTGAGATGGTGCAATTTCATTCTTTTACATGTGACTGTCCAGTTTTCCCAACACCATTTATTGAATATGTTTTCCTTATTGTATATCCTTGGCTCCTTTGTTGTAAATCAGTTGACTATATATGAATGGGTTCATTTCTATGCTATCCGTTCCATTTTTATGACTATGGCTTAGAAGTCAGGAAACGTTGTTTCCAGCTTTGTTCTTTCTTAAGATTGCTCTGGAAACTCTGGGTGTGTCATGGTTCCATACAAAGTTTAAGATTGTCTGTTCTTTTTCTGTGAGAAATGCTCCTGGAATTTTGATAGAAATTGCATTGAATCTGTATAATGCTTTCGATAGTACAGATATTTTAATAGTATTAATTCCTTCAGTCCATGAGCATGGAATATCTTCTTTTATTTGTGTCTTTGATTACTTTCATCAGTGTCTTACAGTTTTCAGTGTACAGATCTTGCACCTTCTTGGTTAAATTTATTCATACCTATTTTATTCTTTTTGATGCAATTGTAAATGGGATTGTTTTCTTAATTTCTTTCTGATAGTTCGTTGTGCTTTTTGTGTATTGATTTTGTTTCCTGCAGCTTTACTGAATCTGTTTATCAGTTCTAACAGTTGTTTTTTCTTTTTTTTGGTGGAGTCTTTAGAGTTTTCTATACATAATATGTATGTATTTAGAGTTTTCTATACATAATATGTATGTATATTTCTGACATATACATAATATGTCACTTGCAAATAGAGACAGTTTTAGTTCTTCCTTTCCAATCCAATTCGGATGCTTTTTATATCCTTTTCTTGCCTAATTGCTCTGGTTACAGCTTCCAGTACTCTGTGGTATAAAAGTAGTGAGAATGGGCATCCTTGTCTTGTTCCTGATCTTGGAGCTTCAGGCTTTTGCAATTAAGTATGATGTTAGCTGTGGGCTTGTTACATATGTCTTTTATTATGTTGAGGTATTTTAATTTTTTTGGTGAGAATTTGTTGAGGGTTTTTGTCATAATTGGATACTGAATATTGTCAAGGTTTTTTCTATGTCTACTGATATGAACATTATAATTTTTATCATTCTTTTTCTTAATGTGTATCACATTGATTGATTTGCAGATGTTGCTGCTGCTAAGTCGCCTCAGTCGTGTCCGACTCTGTGCGACCCCATAGACGGCAGCCCACAGGCTCCCCCGTCCCTGGGATTCTCCAGGCAAGAACACTGGAGCGGGTTGCCATTTCCTTCTCCAATGCATGAAAGTGAAAAGTGAAAGTGAAGCCACTCAGTCGTGTCCGACTCTGAGCGACCCCATGGACTGCAGCCCACCAGGCTCTTCCGTCCATGGGATTTTCCAGGCAAGAGTACTGGAGTGGGGTGCCATTGCCGTTGAACCATCCTTATATCTCTAGAGTAACTCCAACTTGATCATGGTGTATATCCTCCTTTTAATGGTTGTTGAATTTAGTTTGCTAATATCATGTTGAGGATTTTTGCATCTATGTTCATCAGGGGTACTGGCCTAGGCTTGCTTTTCTTATGTTGTCCTGGTCTGGTTTTGGTGTCTGGATAATGCTAGCCTCATAAGATGAGTTTGAAACTTTCCCCTCCTCTCCTGATTTTTTGGAAAACTTTGAAAAGAATTAGTTTTAATTCTTCTTTAAATATTTTAAAGCTGATTCATTACATCTAAGAGTTGAAATGTGGTATTTTAAAATATTTAACAGTGTTGAGTTTATGGGTAGGAGTTTACACTGCTTCTATACACTCCAATGAAGCCATTTGATCCTGGGATTTTCTATATTAGAAGTTTTTGTTTTTTTAATTTTTATTGGAGTGTAGTTGCTTTGTTGTGTTAGTTTCTGCTGTACAGCAAAGTAAATCAGCTATATGTATCCATATATCCCCTCTTTTTCAGATTTTCTTCCCATTTAGGTCACCACAGAGCACTGAGTATGGTCCCCTGTGCTAGACAGTAGATTCTCATTAGTTACCTATTTCGTACACAGTAGTGTATCTATGTCAATCCCAATCTCCCAATTCATTTCATCTTTCTTCCCCCTTTGGTGTGTTGGGAAGTTTTAAATTACTGATTCTATATTACTAATGGTCTGATCAAGAAAATCTTCTTACATGCAATAATAGAGATAAATCTCAAAAGCACTGTGCTGAGTGAAAGAAGTCAGACACAAAAGGCTACATGCTGTATGATTGATTTATATGATAATCTGGAAAAGGTGAAGTTAAAAGCAGAGTTCAGCTCCCTAGTTGCCAAGGTCTGGAGGAGGGAGAAAAGGAATGACCACAGAAGGGGCATATGGACCCCTTCCAGGGATAATGAAAATAGTCTCTCTCTTGATTTTATTATGGTTACATAAGTGTACATACTTTTCAAAATCCATAAAACTGAACATCTAAAAGAGTGAATTTTACCTTATGTAAATTTTATTTCAAGAGATCTGTCTTTCCACTATTGTCTTAAAATTTTTTTTGTCTTGAAATTGTTTTTTTTTTTTTCAAACTAATGATACTTATTCTGCAAATTATGATGCGTATATGCAGGAAATGGTAACTACATCATAAATGCTGCCTGGCCCACAGAAGTTTTGGAAACATTAAAATACAAAAAAAAAATGCCTTTTAGAATCAATGCATTGGGATTCCTTCTCTTCCCTAGGGAAGGGAACACTTGAAGCTTCTAAGACCCTTCATGGCATCTTTGGAGACTGGCTTTTCCTTACACTTCACAATCTTTGGTTAATAATTATTGAGTCATTTAATGCTTTTTACATTAGAGAGGCTTCTTAAGCCTGAACTAATAGGTAGGGAATTTTGTGCCTTTGGAGACAAAGAGAATGCACAAATAATAATCAGGCATAAGATTTTCATGAAATAGCTCTATTCTGTGGATCAAAATGTATTCTTTTTTCTGAGTATAAAAATAACACCCCAAATTAATGTATGTCTATTGGTACAACATTGGAGTGCATAGAAGCAGTATAACCTCCTACCCATACACCCAACACCATTAAATATTTTAAAATACCACATTTCAACTCTCAGATGCACTCTTTTCACATATTAACATCTCTGAAATCTGGATACATTTATACTGAGTCATATCTTAACCTCTTTCAGTTCAGTGGACTGAAGTTGTATCAGTTCAGTTCAGTTGCTCAATCGTGTCTGACTCTTTGCAATCCCATGGACAGCAGCATGCGAGGCCTCCCTGTCCATCAGCAACTCCCGGAGTTTATTCAAATTCATGTCCATTGAATCAGTGATGCCATCCAACCATCTCATCCTCTGTCGTCCCTTTCTCCTCCCACCTTCAATCTTTCCCAGCATCATGGTCTTTTCCAATGAGTCTGTTCTTCGCATCAGGTGGCCAAAATAGTGGAGTTTCAGCTTCAGCATCAGTCCTTCCAATGAATATTCAGGACTGATTTCCTTTAGGATGGACTGGTTGGATCTCTTTGCTGTCCAAGGGACTCTCAAGAGTCTTCTCCAACACCACAGTCCAAAAGCATCAATTCTTTGACACTCAGCTTTCTTTATAGTCTAAATCTCACATCCATACACGACTACTGGAAAAACCATAGCCTTGACTAGACGGACCTTTGTTGGCAAATTAATGCCTCTGCTTTTTAATATGCTGTCTAGGTTGGTAATAACTTTTCTTCCAAGAAGTGTCTTTTAATTTCATGGCTGTAATCACCATCTGCAGTGATTTTGGAGCCCTCCAAAATAAAATCTGTCACTGTTTCCATTGTCTCTCCATCTATTTGCCACGAAGTGATGGGACCAGATGCCATGATCTTAGTTTTCTGAATGTTGAGTTTTAAACCAACATTTTCACTCTCCTCTTTCACTTTCATCAAGAGGCTCTTTAGTTCTTCACTTTCTGCCATAAGGGTAGTGTCATCTGCATATCTGAGGTTATTGATATTTCTCCCAGCAATCTTGATTTAAGCTTGTGCTTCATCCAGTCCAGCATTTCTCATGATGCACCCTGCATATAAGTTAAATAAGCAGAGTGACAATATACAGCCTTGACGTACTCCTTTCCCTATTTGGAACCAGTCTGTTGTTCCATGCCCAGTTCTAATTGTTGCTTCCTGACCTGCATACAGATTTCTCAAGAGGCAGATCATGTGGTCTGGTATTCCCATCGCTTTCAGAATTTTCCAAAGTTTGTTGCGATCCACACAGTCAAAGGCTTCCCACAGTCAAAGGCTTTGGCATAGTCAATGAAGCAGAAATAGATGTTTCTCTGGAACCCTCTTGTTTTATGATCCAGCAAATGTTGGCAGTTTGATCTCTGGTTCCTCTGCCTTTTCTAAATCCAGCTTAAACATCTGGAAGCTCACCGTTCACATATTGTTGAAGCTGGCTTGGAGAATTTTGAGTATTATTTTACTAGCGTGTGAGACGAGTGCAGTTGTGTGGTAGATTGAACATTCTTTGGCATTGCCTTTCTTTGGGATTGGAATGAAAACTGAGCTTTTCCAGTCCTGTGGCCACTGCCGAGTTTTCCAAATTTGCTGGCATATTGAGTGCAGCACTTTCACAGCATCATCTTTTAGGATTTGAAATAGCTCAACTGGAATTCCATCATGTCCACTAGCTTTGTTCATAGTGATGTTTCCGAAGACCCATTTGATTTCACATTCCAGGATGTCTGGCTCTAGGTGAGTGATCACACCATTGTGATTATCTGGGTCATGAACATCTTTTTGTATAGTTCTTCTGTGTATTCTTGCCACCTCTTCTTAATATCTTCTTCTGTTAGGTCCATACCATTTCTGTCCTTTATTGTGCCCATCTATACATGAAATGTTTCCTTTGAATCTCTAATTTTCTTGAAGAGATCTTTAGTCTTTCCCATTCTATTGCTTTCCTCTATTTCTTTGCATTGATCACCGAGGAAGGCTTTCTTATCTCTCCTTGCTATTCTTTGGAACTCTGCATTCAAATGGGTGTACCTTTCCTTTCTGCTTTGCTTTTCACTTCTCTTCTTTTCACAGCTATTTATAAGGCCTCTTCAGGCAGCCATTTTGCTTTTTTTCATTTCTTTTTCTTGGGGATGGTCTTGATCCCTGTCTCCTGAACAATGTTACAAACCTCTGTCCATAGTTCTTCAGGCACTCTATCAGATCTAATCCCTTGATTCTATTTGTCCCTTCCACTGTATAATCGTAAGTGATTTGATTTAGGTCCTACCTGAATGGTCCAGTGGTTTTCCCTACTTTCTTCAATTTAAATCTGAATTTCGCAATAAGAAGTTCATGATCTGAGCCATAGTCAGCTCCCCATCTTGTTTTTACTGACTGTATAGAGTTTCTTCACCTTTGGCTGCAAAGAATATAATCAATCTGATTTTGGTATTGACCATCTGGTGATGTCCATGTGTAGAGTCTTCTCTTGTGTTGTTGGAAGAGGGTGTTTCTTATGACCAGTGCATTCTCTTGGCACAACTCAGTTATCCTTTGTCCTGCTTCATTCTGTACTCCAAGGTCAAATTTGCCTGGTACTCCGGGTATCTCTCGACTTCTTACTTTTGCATTCCAGTCCCCTATAATGAAAAGAACATCTTTTTGGGTGTTAGTTCTAGAAGGTCTTAAAAGGTCTTCATAGAACCATTCAACTTAAGCTTCTTCAGCATTACTGGCTGGGGCATAGACTTGGATTACTGTGATATTGAATGGTTTGCCTTGGAAACCAACAGAGATCATTCTGTCATTTTTGAGACTGATTCCAAGTACTACATCTCAGACTCTTTTGTTGACTATGATGGCTACTCCATTTCTTCTAAGGGATTCTTGCCCACAGTAGTAGATATAATGGTCATCTGAGTTAAATTCACCCATTCCAGTTCATTTTAATTCACTGATTCCTAAAATGATGTTCACTCTTGCCATCCTGTTTGACCACTTCCAGTTTGCCTTGATTCATGGACCTAACATTCCAGGTTCCTATGCAATATTGCTCTTACAGCGTCGGACTTAGCTCCCATCACCAGTCACATCCACAACTGGGTGTTGTTTTTGCCTTGGCTCTGTCTTTTCATTCTTTCTGGAGTTATTTCTCCACTGATCTCCAGTAGCATATTGGGCAGCTACCAACCTGTGGAGTTCATCTTTCAGTATCTTACTTTTTGCCTTTTCATAGTGTTCATGAGGTTCTCAAGGCAAGAATACTGAAGTGGTTTGCCATAACCTTCTCCCATGCGTCACGTTTTCTCAGAACTCTCCACCATGACCCGTCTGTCTTGAGTGGCCCTACACAGCGTGGCTCATAGTTTCATTGAGCTAGACAAGGCTGTGGTCCATGTGATCAGATTGGTTAGTTTTCTGTGATTGTGGTTTTCAGTCTGTGCTCTCTGCTGGAGAATGATAAAAGGCTTATGGAATCTTCTTGATGACAGAGACTGACTGAGGGGGAAACTGGGTCTTGTTCTGATGGGCGGGGCCATGCTCAATAAACCTTTAATCCAGTTTTCCGTTGATGGTTGGAGCTGTGTTCCGTCCCCATTATTTACCTGGGGCCAAACTAAGTGGAGGCAATGAAGATAATGGTGACCTCCTTCAAAAGGTCCCATGCATGCACTGCTACACTCAGTGCCCCCAACCCTGCAGCAGGCCACCACCGACCCATGCCTCCACTGGAGACTCCTAGACACTCCTGGGCAAGTCTTGGTCAGTGTCTTATGGGTCACTGCTCTTTTCTTCTGGTCCTGGTGCACACAAGTTTGTGTGAGCCCTCTGAGCATCTCTGGTGGGAATGGGGTTTGATTCTAAATGCAAATTCGCCCCTCCTAGCATCTTGCAGGGGCTTCTCCTTTGCCCTTGCTGTCATTGCTGAGCATGTGAATATCTGCTGATTGCTCATGTCAGCTCAAGTAGACAACTTTGACCCTCGATGGTCAGTTCACCAACCATTCAAGGGAATGTAAGTCTTCAAAATGGGTCAAAATCCTTCCCCCAAGACCTTTTGGAAAGGCCAAGCATTAACTCTTGCATAATAGGCCTCAGTGGCTTGGAAGAAAATACCAAAATAGTAACAGAGCATTCATTTAAAAACTGCTGTCTCACCTGCATTCTGGATGGCTCAGAAGATGATGTTGCATAGAAATGCACAGATACCAACAACTGAATCATAACATGATTCAGAAGTGTTGAAACCACAATGGCAACCCACTCCAGTGTTCTTGCCTGGAGAATCCCAGGGATGGGGGAGCCTGGTGGGCTGCTGTCTATGGGGTCACAGAGAGTCGGACACGACTGAAGTGACTTAGCAGTAGCATGCCTCAATAAGTCTAAAAAAGTTCTCTAAAAGTATAAAAGACAAATTCTAAGGGATGAAGTATTGTGTCACAGTTTTCTCTTTAGTTGTGGGACATACAATGAGCATTTTTTATTTCTGAGACATACCATGTGATCTCTTTTGCAATTGGGTTCATCTTCAATTTGACTAAGGATAACATTTCCTTCATCTTTTCTGTGCATTTTAAAACATTTTTGTTTGTGATTTTAAGCAGAAAATGTGTAAGAATAGGACAAAAGATCCCTGCCAATCTTTAATTTTTTTTTCTGAACCATTCAAAGCTACATAAGAGTGTCTTTCCTCAGGACGGTAACATTTCCTTACGTATCTGGAGTACAGTGATCAAATCGAACTGTAACACTGATAGAACAGCCCATCTAATCTACAGCCCATCTCCACATTTCATCAATTGTCCCAGTAATGTCTTCCACAGCTGTTTTTGCCCAGTCTAGAATTCCATCCAGGATCTCACATTATATTTAGTCATCATGTTTCTTTGGACTCTCTTAATTTGGAACAGTTACCTAGCCTTTCTTTGTCTTTATTGACGCTGACATTTATTAAGAGTACATGCCAGTTACTTTGTAGAATTTACCACACTTTTAATTTTCCTGTTGCTTTCCCATGATTCATTTTGGGTTATATTTGGCAGCGAACAATAGGAATTATTGTTTCCTTCTCAGTGCATGACCTTAGGAGATACATGATGTAACTTTTTCCATATTGGTGACATCAACTTTGATGAGTTAGTTTGATACAACTATGATGGTTTACTTTTCTTATACATTGTTGATAGAGTAGTGTTCAGACTGTATATGAAAGGTTTGTTCATCTTTCCTCCCTTAGAATCATAAACATATGTCATTATTAAAAACTCTCAGTGTATGTTATTATGCAAAAAGAACAAAGTCTAAAATGTCTGAATGCAGTCAGGGTTGAGCCAAGTTATCTTGGAAGTTGGGTTTGAGTTTCCTTGATGAGTTCACAGGGAGGCATTTTCATGGCCCACAAAGCCAACAGACTGTCCCTAGTAGAGACTTAGGCCCTGAGCCAGTACATGCTGCTGCTGCTGCTAAGTCGCTTCAGTCGTGTCCGACTCTGTGCGACCCCATAGATGTCAGCCCACCAGGCTCTCCCATTCCTGGGATTCTCCAGGCAAGAACACTGGAGTGGGTTGCCATGTCCTTCTCCAATGCATGAAAGTGAAAAGTGAAAGTGAAGTCACCCAGTCCTGTCTGACTCTTCACGACCGCATGGACTGCAGCCTACCAGGCTCCTCCTTCCATGGGATTTTCCAGGCAAGAGCACTGGAGTGGGTTGCCATTGCCTTACATAGTAGGTGCTCAATCAATGTCAGTTGAAATCTTAAGTTTTCACGAATCCTGGGAAATAACTACAAATGAAGCATCGGATAAAAGCAAATTGCAGATAGTGGCAGCCCATCTGAAGATGTGATTAATAAGACAAACTCTGAGTAGAAAGAGTGATTTAAATTTTTTCCTTCCTTTTGCCCCCAGGACCTTTTCTGTGAAAATGAGTACAGCTACATCTGCTGAGCAGAATGGAAGTCACTTATTTTTAGAAGACCAGGCTTCCTTTGTTTGAATATAATATTGTGGGATAGTGTCCTTTCTCTTCACATTTTTCATTTTCTACTTATGACCTGGAAAAATGAAGACTTGTTGGATAATTTCCAGATTAGCAGCTTATAGCTCCTTTTGTAGTAAAGCCTTTAAGCACTGGGAAGTGAATTCAATTAGCTAATCTGTTATTTCCTGTAATTTAGTTTAATGCACTTTAATACCTAAAATATCTATTGGAGGTAGACATATTGTTGAGCGGTGAGTCTGATCCTGACTTCTCTGGGGGACACGACAGGGTCTGTGGTTGGTTGTTCTTTTAAGCGAATGAGCTCCTCATACTGCTTGCTGGAACCTGGCCTGGGAAGCATCTACTCTGGTGCATTCCATCCAGCATCCAGGGTCTCTACAGCGCCCCCTCTGGTGGAACTTCTAACTCCGCTTGTCCCCTGGTCTGGGGGCACCTGTCCTAGAGGGCTCCCCCAGAAGGGCTGGGGTGACTGGTTCCTGCTGCCTAATGCAGTTTCCTCCACTCTCTTACTGGGCCCTGGTCGCTCCTTGTGCTGTCTTTTGTTTCAGCAAAGCAATCTTCACTTCCTCAGACCCTGAGTTTCGCAGGACCAGCCTCGCATAGGTGGCTGCTGAATTTGTCCACTCCACTCTGTCCAGAGCCCAAGACCCCTCACCCTGGGGAAGGCAGCTGGCAGGCAGATCCTGGGGGTCTGGTTTTCAGACCCTTCAAGGAGCATCTGAAGCACTATCAAACTCTGCCTGCTGCCTGTGAACATCAAAGGCCCCGGCTGTCCTCACCCTTGTTCCCTCTTGCCCTGCAGGTACCTGCAGGACAGCCAGGTGATGGTGAAGATGAAGGTGCTGCAGCCTGCACACTGGGTCACCCCTGAGTGTGCACCGGGAGGGTGGGGGCAGCCCCTCCAGTGGCTTTCATACTGAGTCTACCTTCCTTGGACATCTTTCTCTCCTGTAAAAGGGGCATCCATGAACTCCTCCTGGGAGAACACACACATACACACATACACACAAGCACAGCTGGTACTGCTGCTGGCCTGGGGAGTGGGATCCAGGGCACTGTGATCCTTTACGGAAAACAAAAACTAGGCTCCATCCCAGGGTTTCTCAGCCTCGGCATCCTTTAATTTTGGAGTCAGATCACGCTTTGTTGGGGGGACTGTTGTGTGTATTTTAGGACATTTAAAAGCCCCTCTGAGCTCTACCTACTAGACAACCCCTCCCACAACGTCCAAACTGTCTTCAGACTCTGCCCAATGTCCCTTGGATTAAAACTGCTGCTTTATACTAACCTGCACGCATGCTAAGTAGCTTCAGTCGTGTCCGACTCTGTGCGACCCTATGGACTGTAGCCCTTAGGCTCCTCTGTCCACGGGAATCTCCAGGCGAGAATACTGGAGTGGGTTGCTGTGTCCTCCTCCAGGGAATCTTCCTGACCCAGGGATTGAACTCACATCTCTTAAGTCTCCTGCACTGGCAGGTGGATTCTTTACCACTAGCGCCACCTGCCTACCTTAAAACTAAATTGGATTTCATCATAAAATTACATATACATGCCCACCAGAAAAATTTTAGAAAACAAAGAAACGTACCCCCCAAAAGAAGGGGGATGTTTTCCTGTAATCTTTCACATTTGTTCAATCACACTATGCAAAGTTCTGTGCCCTTCATTTTTTTGTCCAATATAACATTAAGTAACATCAGGTTCAGATTATTAATTTAATCTTATGTTATGTACATATATTATCTCCAGCTCACTCCCTCCAGTCTACTCACTTAGTCTAGATGGAAATTAACTCAGCCCTTCATGCCTGGTGGGAGGCGAGTCTGAGTGCAAACCTCACTTGGGGGTGGATGGGATCAAGTCTGCCCCACAGTCTCCATCCAGCTTCCTGAATCCAGGACACAAGCAAATACTGATGCCCTGGTTCTCGGGGGATCAAGAATCATTTCATGCCCATTTATTAGCCAGTAACATTTTATGTGTTTGACAGAATTCTTGTTTTTATCTGACTGTGATTCTCTTATCCATCCATATTCAACATTAGTGTGTGTAGTAGAGTAGACCCTGATCCTCTGAAATGTATGTGCCTAAATATACGTTATTTATTATTTTTTAGCTGTGGTTTGTTTGTATCTGAGGCAGTGCTTTCTGACATGTGGCCAGACGCCCACAAAGCCTTTTAATAGCTGCAGAGCACAGGCTGTGCCGAAGGATGTCCCACGAGAAGCATATTATCATTTAAGTTTGAAAAGGCCTTACTTAGTTCAATTATTTATAGCCTCAGGCAGGAATTCTATCTTTATGGGCATAAAAATATATTGAAGAATGATGATGCATTTGACAGGAAATGCTGAAGGTTTAATTATACCCAAGATGAAGGACACGGTTAAAATCGATGAATATTGGTCAGTGGCCTGTGGCCCAGTGGGTTAGCCTGTAGGTGTGAGACACACTACGCTTTTATGCCAGGCTGCTGTCATGGCCCTCGTGGGGGTACACACGGCCCTTGGTGTCTGGCTCTGACAGCAGTGATTGTTTTTTATTTTTATTTTGGTTAAACATAAAATTCACCGTTTTAACCATTAGCCATTTTTAACTGGTTAAGTGACATCAAGTACTTTTACCTTGTAGTGTAGCCATCACCACCGTCCATCTGTAGGTAGATTCTGTCTTCCCAAATGCAATTCTTCCCCATTAAATCATCACTTCCTATTCCTTTCTCCTCCTAGCCCCTGGCAACTTCCATCCTACTTTCTGTCTCTCTGAGTTTCACTTCTCCTCCATATAGGAGGCATCATGCAGTGTTTGTCTTTTTATAGACTGGCTGATTTCACTTAGCAGAATGCCCTCCAAGTTCATCCATGTTGTAGCATGTGTCAAATTCCTGCTTTTTAAGGGCCAAGTAGTATTCCACTTGGAGAAGGAAATGGCAACCCACTCCAGTACTCTTGCCTGGAGAATCCCAGGGACAGAGGAGCCTGGTGGGCTGCAGTCTATGGGGTCGCACAGAGTTGGACACCACTGAAACAACTTAGCAGCAGCAGCAGCAGCAGCAGCATTCCATTTAGGTATATTTCACATTGGTGTATCCATTTGCCTGATCAATGGATACTTGAGTTGTTACCACCTTTTGGATATTGTGAATAATGCTGCTATGAATATGGGTGTACAAATATGTGAATCCCTACATATGATATATATATATATATATGTATTTGTACACACACACACACACACACACATATATATATATATATATAGACATCCTGGAATGTGAAGTCAAGTGGGCCTTAGAAAGCATCACTACAAACAAAGCTAGTGGAGGTGATGGAATTCCAGTTGAGCTATTCCAAATCCTGAAAGATGATGCTGTGAAAGTACTGCACTCAATATGCCCACAAATTTGGAAAACTCAGCAGTGGCCACAGGACTGGAAAAGGTCAATTTTCATTCCAATCCCAAAGAAAGGCAATGCCAAAGAATGCTCAAACTACTGCACAATTGCACTCATCTCACACGCTAGTAAAGTAATGCTCAAAATTCTCTAAGCCAGGCTTCAGCAATATGTGAACTGTGAACTTCCTGATGTTCAAGCTGGTTTTAGAAAAGGCAGAAGAACCAGAGATCAAATTGCCAACATCCGCTGGATCATGGAAAAAGCAAGAGAGTTCCAGAAAATCATCTATTTCTGCTTTATTGACTATGCCAAAGCCTTTGACTGTGTGGATCACAAGAAACTGTGGAAAATTCTTCAAGAGATGGGAATACCAGACCACCTGACCTGCCTCTTGAGAAATTTGTATGCAGGTCAGGAAGCAACAGTTAGAACTGGACATGGAACAACAGACTGGTTCCAAATAGGAAAAGGAGTTCATCAAGGCTGTATATTGTCATCCTGTTTATTTAACTTATATGCAGAGTACATCATGAGAAACACTGGACTGGAAGAAACACAAGCTGGAATCAAGATTGCTGGGAGAAATATCAATAACCACAGATATGCAGATGATACCACCCTTATGGCAGAAAGTGAAGAAGAACTAAAGAGCCTCTTGATGAAAGTGAAAGTGGAGAGTGAAAAAGTTGGCTTAAAGCTCAACATTCAGAAAACGAAGATCATGGCATCCAGTCCCACCACTTCATGGGAAATAGATGGGGAAACAGTGGAAACAGTGTCAGACTATTTTTCTGGGCTCCAAATTCGCTACAGATGGTGACTGCAGCCATGAAATTAAAAGACACTTACTCCTTGGAAGGAAAGTCATGACCAACCTAGATAGCATATTGAAAAGCAGAGACATTACTTTGCCAACAAAGGTCCGTCTAGTCAAGGCTATGGTTTTTCCAGTGGTCATGTATGGATGTGAGAGTTGGACTGTGAAGAAGGCTGAGCGCCAAAGAATTGATGCTTTTGAACTGTGGTGTTGGAGAAGACTCTTGAGAGTCCCTTGGACTGCAAGGAGATCCAACCAGTCCATTCTGAAGGAGTTCAGCCCTGGGATTTCTTTGGAAGGAATGATGCTAAAGCTGAAATTCCAGTACTTTGGCCACCTCATGCGAAGAGTTGATTCATTGGAAAAGACCCTGATGCTGGGAGGGATTGGGGGCAGGAGGAGAAGAGGATGACAGAGGATGAGATGGCTGGATGGCATCACTGACTCGATGGACATGAGTCTGAGTGAACTCCGGGAGTTGGTGATGGACAGGGAGGCCTGGCGTGCTGCGATTCATGGGGTCGCAAAGAGTCGGACACGACTGAGCGACTGAACTGAACTGATCTGATATATATGTGTGTGTGTGTGTGTGTGTGTGTATATATATATGTGTGTGTGTGTGTGTGTGTGTATGTATATATATATAATTTTTTGGATATACACCCAAAAATGGAATTGCTGTATCATATGGTCAGTTTTAGGTGTTCTTGGTGGCTCAGATGGTAAAGAATCTTCCTGCAATGCAGGAGACCCAGAGCATCCCCTGGAGAAGGAAATGGCAGCCCACTCCAGCATTCTGGCTTGGAAAATCCCATGGACAGAGGACCCTGATGGGCTAGAGTCCATGGGGTCGCAAAGAATCAGACATGATTGAGCGATTAATATTTTCACAGCTTTCATGGTCAGTCTGTGCTTAATTTTTTGAGGAACTTTCATGCCACTTCCCACCACAGCACCATTTTACTTTCCTACCAGCAACGAACAAGTGTTCCAGTTTCTCCACATCTTTGCCAACACTTACTATTTTCAGTTTACTTAAAATTTTTATTTTAATCATAGTCATCTTGATAGGTATGACTTGGCATCTCATTGTGGCTTCTCTATTTCTTTTTTTATTGGAGGACAATTGCTTTAAAATATTGTGTTGGCCTCCGCCACACAATAACATCACTGTGGCTTTAACAGAAATTATTATTTACAGTGTTTTGCTTTTTTATCTCAAAGTCCTTTCGCATGTGAGTTCACCTTTGATCCCTTCATAGGTAATGGATGTTCACTGTGACTCTGAATGCCAGGTGCCCCAGTCTGAACTTGTCAAATTTCTTCCCACATCCAGGGCTTATGATGCAAACTAGATCCATTCCCCACCGCCACTTCCCAGTTGTGTGACCTCAGATGGGCCATTTAACCTCTCTGGTCTTAGGTTCTCACCTGTAGAATGGGAATCATAATATTAAAATATTCATATGCTCAAAATAAATAGAACAGGGCCAGTCACTGAACAAACACTCCATAAGTATTAGTTGTGGATATTATTACTTTTTCAATCTTCCTACCTTGATAATAACATTACCCTGTCACCAGACTCAGAGTCAGTGTCTTCAGCCTGTGTGTGCTCTGCTTGAAAACACCTCTTATATTCTCACTTTGCTTTCATCCCACCTCAGCTCTCCCCAGGATTCTTTAACCGCAGAGACTCACTTTCACATTTGACCCCTAAATATTTGCCCAGCAACACTTCCTCCTCCAATTTCTCCTTTAAAAAGATCACATCCCTGTTCCAAAATTTTCATCACTTTTTTCTCTGGCTTCAAAAGCTACAGTGGGTCCTAATGACAGTGGGTCCTAATGTAGCAGAATACATTCCAGTCCTGCTGACTGGTTTTGTTGTTTGAATTTTCATTTTTGTTTGTGTTTAACAATGAATTCATTGAGATATTAATATAACATACCTCCGGTAGAGTGTCCAAATATTCAGTGTATAACTCACTGGAATTTTACACACGCATACACTGAACAGCTGACACCCAGATCAAGACTTAGAACGTTCCCAGACCCCAGAACTCCCTCTGTGGCTTCCCAAGCCAGTAAACCCCGACCCTGTTCTTGAACTTCTTATAAATGGAAGCATATACCCTGTCCTTGTGCCAGTCTTTTTCCTTTCTCTCATCGTTTCCTGTTTCCTCTTCGACGTTCATTCTTGCTGTTGTCTGTTGTTTTCCACTGATGAATGGTACCCAGGGACTGTGATGCCACAGGCTGCTATGCATGGCTTCGTGCATCTCTTCCAGGGAACGTACACATGCATTTCTCTTGGATGTGCACCTTAGTGTGCACCAAGTGTAGGCCATGTTTCTTATTTCATTAGAAATTTTTGTTGTTATAAATGTTCCCCTTGGTTCATTGAGGTCTGACTTACACAGATAGAATCCACCTATTGTAAGTGTACAGTTTGAGGAGTGATGGCAGTTGTATACAGTCATTTAATTGCAGAAGATTTTTGTCCCCTCTTCCAAATTCCCTATGCTTTTTGTAGTTGATAGCCATCCCCAAGTCTGCCCCACGCAACTATAGTACTTTCTGGTCCTTTAATGTTGCCTTTTCTAGAATTTCACGTGAACGAAATCATGCCGAATGAGGTTTTCTGTGTCTGCCTTCCTCCATTCCCCACAATGCTTTGAGGGCCCCAGCAACGTGATTGTGTCATTGCTGTTAAGGATGCAAAATGGCACAACACGTTGGAAAGTAGCTGAACAGTTTTTTTTCTAAAAAGTTATTTAAATGTATTTATTTTATTTATTTGGCTGTACCAGGTCTTAGTTGCAGCACTCAAGATCTGTAGTTGCAGCATGTGGGATCTAATTTCCTGACCAGGGATCAAACCTGACCAGAGGCCCCCTGCATTGGGAGTGTGAAATCCTGGCCATGAACTACTAAGGAAGTTCTTGGACAGTTTTTTAAATGAAATTGATATAAACTTACCAGATAAGCCAGCAAAACATATATGCACAGCAGGTGGATGTTCACAGGATTATAATTCATAATAGACCCAAGCTAGAAACAGCCCAACCCCATTGATCAGCCAGTAAATAAATAAACAAATTCTGGTATGTACCTGCTATAAATACCATTTAGCAATAAAAAAGAGGAGTTACTGATATATGTGACCACATAGACTGATTTCTTATTCTATTAAACATGTTTTTCTTTAAAAATTTCATTAATACAGTAGGTGCTTATTATAATGAGTTAAAAAGGATAGAAGTACAGAAAGAAAAGGTAAAGTTTCTCTGCTCCAGTCATAGCTACTTGAGGTGAGGTAACAGGTAATCACATTTTCTTTTTTGCACTCACACACTGCACATACATGCACGCACCACACATCACACACCACATATATATAGCACACACACACACACATGCATGCACCACACATCACACACCACATATATATAGCACACATACACACACGCATGCACCACACATCACATACCACATATATATAGCACACATACACACACACACACACACGCATGCACCACACATCACACACCACATATATATAGCACACATACACACACGCATGCACCACACATCACATACCACATATATATAGCACACATACACACACACACACACACGCATGCACCACACATCACACACCACATATATATAGCACACACACACACACACACATGCACCACACTTCACACACCACATATATATAGCACACATACACACACGCATAGTAACTCCCCACTCTTTTTGTTAAAAATAAATTGATACTACACTGATTTCCACAATTTGCCTTCTTCATGAACAAATCAGTAGATTTGGGTCTGACTCCTTCATTTTTTAATGGCTGCAAGTCATTATGGCTATGGGCCAATTTAGTCAGCTCCTCCCGTATCTGTTGTTTTCTGGACAAAGCCACCCTGTAAGGTCACAGGGAACTCTGTCCTTGGTGCTGAAGCTCAGGTTTTCATAGGATTCCTTGACATGGGGCTGCTGCAGGGTCGCTTCTCAAGTTCACACCATTTTGAGCAATTTATAAATACAGCCCCCACTCATTTTTTTTTAATACATTTGAGCACTGAGTCTTAATGTTAATTTTACCAGTTTTATGGTCAAAACAATGTTGCTTTTGTTTTCCTTTAAGGTTTTTGTGCACCAGAAAGGTGGCACCTTCTCACACATATTTGCCAGCTGGTTTCCTTTCCTTTTTAATGAATCACTTTTACATCACCTGCCTATTTTTCTGTTGGGTTCTTTTTCATTTTCTTGTCAATTTGGGGGAGCTTTTTGCACACACAATTGTAGTTTGCAACACAATGTTTCCCTCACTGTAAGATCACACTAATGATTATTAATATTTTACTTTATTTTTTGCATCTGGATTTTTTAGTTCACCTCTCATAAGGTACAAGTGCCCAAAGGGCATCTCAAGCTGAGTTGAATTCCACCTTGTGTGTGTGTGCTTAGTCGCTTAGTTGTGTCCAACTCTTTTGAACTGTGGTGTTGGAGAAGACTCTTGAGAGTCCCTTGGACTGCAAGGAAATCCAACCAGTCCATCCTAAAGGAGATCAGTCCTGAGTGTTCATTGGAAGGACTGATGTTGAAGCTGAAACTCCAATACTTTGATACCTGATACCAATACTTTGATCCAATACCTGATGCGAAGGGCTGACTCATTTGAAAAGACCCTGATGCTGGGAAAGATTGAGGGTGGGAAGAGAAGGGGATGACAGATGATGAGATGGTTGGATGGCATCACCGACTTGATGAGATGAGTTTGAGTAAACTCTGGGAGCTGGTGATGCACAGGGAGGCCTGGCATGCTGTGGTCCATGGGGTCGTGAAGAGTCGGACATGACTGATGAACTGAATTGAACTGAACTGTGTCCAACTCTTTGGGACACCATGGACAGTAGCCCGCCAAGTTCCTCTGTCCATGGGATTCTCCAGGCAAAATTACTGGAGTGGGTTGCCATTCCCTTCTTCAGGGGATCTTCCTGACCCAGGGATTAAACCCACATCTCCTGCACTGGCAGGCGGATTCTTTACCACCTGAAAGCCTTGAGCCACCAGGAAAGCCCAAATTCCACTTTTTCATCTACTAAATTCCCTATACCCTTGGCTCTGTTTCTGTGTCCTATATTAGTCTACTTACAGATTTGTCTTCTGTGTACCAATAACCTACAGTTCTTGATCTTGGTGGTGGTATAGCCATGTTCCTGATCTTGTAGGAGGCATTGCTCCTCATTAGTCTTTCTTGTTGTTTAAAGCCTTTTCTTCTCAAGTTTTGAACTTTCTTGTGCATTCTAACATCATACTGTTGAGTACAAAAAGATCTCATTAGGATTACAATTATAATCAAATTAATTTATTGTATTGGGGAGAAGTTGCATGTCTATGATGTCTTTGTATCTGGGGACATTCATTCAGACCTCGTTATGTCCTGTGATGACATTTTATGTTTGTCTTCATACGGGTGCTGCCCCACGTGTTACACTCCACCCTGTGTCTTGTCATCCATATGTGTAGGGCTCCCCACCCTTCACCCCACCATTCCCCTTTCTATATGCTCACTGCTATCAGAACAAAGAGTCTTTCTTGTTTGTCTCTACGTTACCAGACTTCCATCTTTCTTCCCAGTAATTTTTCCTTTACATCTCTTCAACAACATAATTTCTCCCATGATGTTCACAACACCACCCTTGTGGGTAACTTGCCTGTTTCTTTGTTTCCTGTCCAAGGTCCCACTCCAGACCAGCCCTCTGGGCTCTGTAGCTGCCTTCCAGGCTCCTCCTGGTCCACTAGGGCCCACCCTACCTTCTCTCTATTTCTACATCTTTGCTTGTCCTCCCCTTTCCTGCATGGCATTTGGCACCCTTCTCAACAGAGAGCCCACCAAAACCCCTAGAGGGTCAGCCTGTGCCCAGTAGCAAAGGACTTCCCTGCTCTGACCCTGCACTTGAAGGCCCATGGTCTTTCCTTTCTCTGAGGCCTTTGTCATGTCACACAGTGTGAGGTTGGATGTGGCCCTTCCTCCTCCACACTCCACGCGTTTGGTCTCACTTCTTGTATCAGCTCTGAATAGATCCCACGCAGGTGGCTCTTCTTTGTTTCTGTCCCCACTGCCCACTGGGTCTGGCTACTCTGCACACGCTCGACCCTCAAGTGGGAAGGGCTGGTCCAGGCCTACCCCAGTGCCAGTGCTGGCCTTGTGGTCTCACATGATCTGCTTGGTCTCCCCACACCCCAAGAGGAGAGTGAAATGAACAGGAGTTCGAATGTCTGCCCCCCTGCCTCTTGTGATCTAAGTGAGATGCTGGGTCTAAAGGTTCTCTTCTGACCTGACCTGGCTCATCAATGCTGAGTGCCCACCCATTGTGTGGGTTCCTGGGATTGTGTGTGGACCCAGTGGTGTGCTTGAGTAGCTTTTGAAGTGCAGAGCTCAACTCTGGAATGCTGAGCATCCTTGCAAGAGATGAAAGCTTGGAACTCTGGGGCTGTGCTCAGCCTCACCTAGCAGTGCTACATACCCAGTGGTGTTGCCTCTGGTCATTGTGGGCTGTGGCGACGGGGCAGGATCTCACACCTGAGCCGGGGGTCCCGTCTTCCTGTGTGACCATGGAGGTGCCTGTTTCCTTGCTCACAGTGGCTGATGGCAGGCAGTCCCTGGGTCACTGAGTGCATCAGGTGAGTTAAGGTGGCCAGGGCTTCCCCACCATCACCTCTAAGGAGGCTCAGGGCTGTGGAGCCCCAAGGATCTAATTCAGATTTTGACTCTTCTAGTATAATGTGATTCTGGGAAGAATTAAGTACCTTCTCTGAACTGAATTCATTTTGAAAGTGAAAATGAAAGTCATTCAGTCATGTCTGACTCTTTGAGACCCCATGGACTGTGGCCTGCCAGGCTCCTCTGTCCATGGAATTCTCTAGCCAGGAATACTGGAGTGGGTAGCTATTCCCTTCTCCAGGGGATCTTCCCAACCTCGGGATCGAACCCAGGTCTCCCAAATAGCATTCAGATTCTTTACCATCTGAGCCACAGGGAAGCCCAAGAAAACTGGAGTGGGTAGCCTATCCCTTCCCCAGTGGGTCTTCCAGACCCAGGAATTGAACTGGGGTCTCCTGCTTTGCAGGTGGATTCTTTACCAGCTGAGCTCCCAGGGAATTCATTTTATCTTAGTTCATTTTTCCCAAAGGGGAAAGATGCTGGATACATCTCAGGGGTGGTAACTCAGGGAGATGAGGGGTGTGAAGGCACACAGCAGAGGCCAATTTCCTTACTCTTGGGGTGCTGGCTCCCATGGAATGAGCATATATGTGTATGTGTGTGTGTGTGTTCGTGTGAGGCCCCCTCCTACAGCTTAGAGTCCTTGTTTGCAGGGAGCCTGAAGATCTACCCTCTGGGTCCCAGGCCCCCAGTCCGCTCTCGCTCTGCCCCTTAAATTGAGAATTACCTCCACACACAGGCAGCTGCTCAAGCATATTTTTTTGAAAGTTTATTTATTGTTTTCTAATGTTTCCCTCAAGCCCCATCTCCTTCCCTCTTCCTTTCTTTTCTGCAAAATCAATCAGAGGGACTTGTTTTCACACTACATAGAAACAGCCAAATACAGACAGAAAGTCAGACAAGAGGGCTAAGAAGGGAACTCTCTCCAAATGGAACAGCCTGTGATGCACAGAGTTTGTTGAATGATCAGAGAAGGGAAATGTCGCTTGTTTAAATAAACACCCACATGATGGGTACCTCCCATAGGAAGGGGTGAGATTAACACCATTTGTACATGAGGAAGAATCAAACCAGATTTTCTCTCTTGCTTTCCAGATGTACTGTCTGTCTGAAAGGCACTTTCTGAGGACTTGCGGAGGGGGACCTTCACACCCTTGGAGCGCCCTGGCCACCTTGGGTCTAGCCAGGTGCTGTATCCTGAGCCCTGAATTCTCTGTTCTCCACAGTGAGGCTCCTGCCCTGCCCACTCCCCTAATCCTGCACTTCCCCACCTCTCTGGGGTCTCCGCCTCCTTACCCACAGGGCGCTGTAATCACCCTTTTGATTGACCGCCTTGTAGTTCTTGCCTGATATTAAACATCTTTTTGAGAAAAACAACCCATTGTGTCTATGTGGTCTTTATTTCTAGGAATTTGTACTTTGGCTTCCTATATTCCATGCTGCTCATCTTCTTGAGTTTGTTTATATAAGAATCTGTTGCTGTTCTATTATTAATAAAATGGTGACAGAAAGGATGTTTGGGGACCAATGAAGTAGGTCCTCGAAAGAGACGGGAGTGTGGGGAGTTGCCTGCCTCTCCCTCCCCTCCCCTTCTCTGACCCCTGGGCTCCCCAGGTCTCCTCCTCACTCCTCCTTAGACCTCCAGTGGCTGCTCTGAAAGGGGGAGCTCACTGTGGTGGCCCCCACAAGAGAAGAGAAGAGGAGGTGTTCAGACTGAGACAGCGCCTGAGTTTCTGTGAGGCTGGCATGAGCTCCCCCCGCCCTGATGTCAGGAGGCACAGGAGGGAGCAGGAGGCAGAGGCCAGGAGGGAAGAGGTTTAGGCCAGAGTATCTGCTGGGGTTTCCATGGGAAAGGCAAGACAGGGCAGTGTGTGCAGTCCAGCCTAGCTAGCTTGAATAACTCCTGTGGGTTCTGAGCTATAGCAGTCGCCTGGCACCCAGTCCGGTGATGAGAGAGGCAGAGGAATGCTGCCTCTGGGGTGCAGGGGCCTGAGAGAGGAGGCCTGGCTCTGAATTTGTTCATTGGCATGTCACTGGTGCTCCACTGGGCCCTTTTCTGTCTCTAAAGAATCAGCTAATCCCAGAGGAGTGGTCTGTCCCCAGCTAGAAAGTTTCTTTAAGATGTCAAAATGTCATGATATACAGAAAATAATGACAGAGGACATGTCTGTGCGAGGCTCAGGACTGTTAAATAGGGCTGCATTGGAGATCCTCCTGTTGGCTAAACCTATTTTTAGCTGCTGCCTCTGAGACCTGCATCCATCCACCCACAGGATCCTAAAGGGGAAGATCTCATTGGGCAATGGCTTCTGGGTCTGCAGTGCAGTACAGAGCACAGCACAGGAGCCAGCCCAGCCTAGTGTCTGAGCTGTCTGGCCAAAGGGACACCCACAATGCTGTAGCTGCCATTTTACAAAGGAAAGTGAACGCAGAGGATGGAGTGAAGGAAGAGCAGGTGTCTGTTCCAGATTTAGGCAGTGCAGCCAAGACTGGAGCCACAGAGAGGCTTGATGATGGAAACCTGTCCTGACTTGACCAGACGTGGTTGGGAATCTTGGACTCAGGCTTCTCCCAGGGAGTATGGGAACAGGCTCGTTCCTCCTGTGGTCTCCCAGTCACACACAGAGCACCATCACATATAGATTGGTGTGCATTTCCTGGAATTTTTATATATGTGGAATCAGGTAGCACTTACTCTCTTTTGTCTGACCTCCCTCATGCATATAACTTTGTTCACACTCATTCATGTTCTGTGTGGATCTGTAGTCTGCTCTTTTTCACTTCCAGCACAATTTTACTCAAATATGGTTTATTTATCCATTCCATAGGTTTTGGATATTATGGCACCTGTTTTTTTTACTCACAGCCCTCATCTTTCCCACCACTCAAGGTCCCCAGTGGGTTACAAATGGTGTTGAGGACTTCCAAGGCCTTATGTAGTTCTGAGGTGGTGAGGATGCTAAGATTCTGAGTCAGTTGCTGGTGACCTTGCTGAGGAACATGTGGGTGGGCTCTCCTGAGGGCCAGAGAGAGACAGATTCAAAATATGCACCATCTCTGTGGATGTGATCTGGTCTTGGAGCTGAGGGTTCAGTCCCAGGACTCCAAGCAGGCTCAAAAGCTTGCTGGCTGTGTGATCTCAGACACTTTGCTGAACTACTCTGTGTCTTCATCTCCTCAACTATAAAACCAGAATCAGTGGTCCTATCTGCCAAGGATGTGTGAGGATTAAATGATGCCATACCTTGAAAGAGACGCGGATTCGGTCCTTGGGTCAGGAAGATCCCCTGGAGAAGGAAATGGCATCCCACTCCAGTATTCTTGCCTGGAGAATCCCGATGGACAGAGGAGCCTGGCAGGCTATGGTCCATAGGGTTGCAAAGAGTCAGACATGACTGAAGTGACTGAGCACGCACACATACCTTGAAAGCATGTAGAACAGAGCCTGGAAAATGTCAGGTCCCCTTTTGCTTTAGGTGGCTGTTCAGTTGCTCAGTCGTGTCTGATTCTTTGTGACCCTGTGGATTGCAGCACACCAGGCCTCCTTGTCCTTCACTCTCTCCCCGAGTTTGCCCAAGTTCATGTCCACTGAATCAGTGATGCCTTCCAACCATCTCATCCTCTGTCACCCTCTTCTCCTTTTGCCTTTAATCTTTCCCAGCATCAGGGTGTTCTCTGATGAGTTAGCTGTTCATGTCAGGTGGCCAAAGTACTAGAGTTTCAACTTTGGCAATAGTACTTCCAATTGAATATGCAGGGTTGATTTCCTTTAGAATTGACTGGTTTGCTTTTGGTATGTGTATCCAAAGGGTCAGAGATTTTGAGGTCAGGTTTGCTTGCTTCTTCTATATTTCTGCTGTGCTATAAGGAAGCAGGTTTCAGTGGCACTGGGTTCTTTAGAGCCTGTGGTATTTGATCTCAGAAGATGAATCTCTCTTAAAAGCTGGCATTAAAGATAGATATAGGCAGGGTTTCCAAGGTCTGTGGATTCCACGCTTCTTTGGGCAGCCCCATTTAATCTCTTGGTGGCTGGCATTCAGAGGGAAGTGGGACTGCCTTGCCTGTCGCACAGTGTGGGTCGTGGACTCATCCTGATTACCTGAGAATTTGGCTTTTTATAAACTTGTGCCTGTCCAAAAAGAGCAATTATGAGGTATACCTTTCTCTTTGATTGGCTTATCAGCATCTTGAAACAGTTGAACTGGGAGCACTTTTTCTAACCCACCAATGAGAATGTTAAAGGGGAAAAGAAAATGCAGTGGAAGTACTCATAAGAATAAATAAGGCAAGTGTTTGAACTCTCAGCCAGAGATGTCTGTGACCACCACAGACCACCACACATCTTGAGCAGACATTAGTTATTTAAACCATTAGGAATATTAGGTTTAATATTGTCTCAGGGAGCTTTCTCTTTGGTTCAGACATTTTTAGCAATCTCAAGGGTTTATGTTTCATTTTGGAGATATCAAGGTGCTTAAGGAATGTCTTTTCTACTTTTCTGTTGGGCTTTTATTTTAAATGAGAAATTATAGGATACTAGTTTTTGTATCTGTTTAGTAATCAGCAACCAGTATTTATTGACACCTACTGTGTATGTGTGTCTGGGGCAAATCACAAACATTGGGAATGTTGGGATAACAATGGCAGAGTTGACAGTAAAATTGTGACAGTTGGGAACTTGCTTTGGTATCTTACTGATTCTTCAAGTGGTACAGAGATTTCAAAATCCATGGCTCTGTTTCTGCTTGCAACATACCTATTGTTGGAAAACTTAAGTGGTTTTGACTTGTTATGGTGAAATTCCTTTTGACAAATTAAATTTGAGGTATTTTTGATGCCTAAAATTGTATTTAATCCTGTATGATGCTTTAGATTGTAGGTGTTGGGAAATTTCCATCCATCTACATGGATGAAGCTGGGAAGAAGCCATCTGCTCTAAGTCCTCCTCCTGGCATGTTGAGCATCCATGTCCCCTCTGACCCTGACTGGCAGCCTCCTGGCCCCATCCTTGCTGGGTGTTGGCTCTCATGCCTTGCCTGCCTGTCTCATGGCTTCACGATGGAGATAATGGGCCACTTTCGAGCGTCTTTGGGGGAAGATAGAGGCCATCCTAATAGTGAGAGTGAGCTGTCTATGGCCCCACTCTTAGCTCTACTCACCACTATCAGGCAGGCCTGTTGAGTTTTCTTCTCCAAATGCGCCTCTTTTTCTTGTCATTTTCACCACAGAAGTCTGGGCTGGTCTCCCTGCCTGCTGTTTCTCAGTCCTCTCTGTCTGGCATACTGCTGCTAGGTAATGTCCATTCAATTTTATTTCTATCATATCAACCCTATTTCTTTAATGTTGAGTTAGTTTCTATTGTACAGGAAAATGAATCTGCTGCTGCTGCTGCTAAGTCGCTTCAGTCGTGTCCGACTCTGTGTGACCCCATAGACAGCAGCCCACTAGGCTCTGGGATTCTCCAGGCAAGAACACTGGAGTGGGGTGCCATTGCCTTCGCCACGAATCAGCTCTACATATACATATATCCCCTCTTTTTGGATTTTCTTCCCATTTAGGTCACCACAGAGCATTGAGTAGAGTTACCTAAGCTGTACAATAGGTTCTCATTAGTTATCTATTTTATGCTATGCTATGCTAAGTCAGTTCAGTCGTGTCCGACTCTGTGCGACCCCATAGATGGCAGCCCACCAGGCTTCCCCATCCCTGGGATTCTCCAGGCAAGAACACTGGAGTGGGTTGCCATTTCCTTCTCCAATGCTTGAAAGTGAAAAGTGAAAGTGAAGTCGCTCAGTCGTGTACGACCCTCAGCGACCCCATGGACTGCAGCCTTCCAGGCTCCTCCATCCATGGGATTTTCCAGGCAAGAGTACTGGAGTGGGGTGCCATTGCCTTCTCCTATCTATTTTATACATAGTATCAATAGTATATGTATTGCAAGTTCCAATCTCCCAATTTATCCCACCCTTTCCTTCCTGCTTTAGTGTCCATATGTTTGTTCTTTACGTCTGTGTCTTTATTTCTGTTTTTCAAATAAGATCATCATGCCATTTTTCTAGATTCCACATATACTTGTTAATACACAATATTTGTTTTTCTCTTTCTGGCTTATCCCACTCTGTACAACAGTCTCAAGGTCCATCCATGTTTCTACAAATGACCCAATTTCATTCCTATTTTAGGTGGAGTAACACTCCATTGTATATGTACTACATTTTCTTATTCCATTTCTCTGCTGATGGACTCTTAGGTTGCTCCCATGTACCTGCTATTGTAAATAGTGCTGCAATGAACATTGGGGTGCATGTATCTTTCTAAATTATGGTTTCTCTGGTTATATGCCCCGTAGTGGGATTTCTGGGTCATATGGTAGCTCTCCATACTGTTCTCCATAGTGGCTGTATCAATTTACATTCCCACCAAAAGTGCAAGAGGGTTCCCATTTCTCCACACCCTCTCCAGCATTTATTGTTTGTACGTTTTTTGATAATGGCCAATATCAGCCCTATTTAAAAGGCCTCTGTTTGTCACTCCTCAGAGCACCTCTGAATACTTCTTGGATCTGGGTCTGAATTTTAAACCCATCTGTTTCTTTCTCCCAGCCCTCTGCAAATCTGACCCAGTCTGCTGTTTCCCAGACCATCCATTGCTCCCTGAGGCTGCTCCTTATACTTCCATCATGTCATGCTTCTCTGATCCCATTTCCAGTCTGTATTTTCTCCTGAGATCTTCTACCACCCCTGGCCTCCAGCTCCTTTAGCACGGAGGCCTCTCTGTGGACAAAATGTACCTGCCTTTTTGCTTCTCTCAAAGACAGAATTGCCTTCTGGTAGTTGACAGTGCACGCGCTCTGGCTACTGCTTTCTCTAGAGTATTCCGTGAGTCACTGGTCTCCTCCTCTGCTCTGTAGGTTTCTTGAGAGCGTAGACTGTCTTGCTTCTCCACGGTGGTCAGAGCTCTGATGGATTTGGTGTGGGAGTGGCATGGGAGGGTCAAGGACAGCTCCTGGGTGTGGGGTGGGGGTAGCTCTCTGGACCATGGTCCTGTTTTCTACCATGGGAAGACCAGGGAAGGAATGCTTTTGGTAGGGACAATCAAGGCTTTGTTTGAAAACAAGTCTGAGAAAACTTTAGACAATGAGCTGGAGATAGCAACTGGATGTGGTAATTGTCTATAAAATCCTGGTACCAACATCCTGGGAAAGACTGAAGCTGGGGATGAAGACAAATGAGGCATTTGGAGCTAGAGATAATAAGACACCTTAGGACAGAAATAGGCAGAGGTAACCACAGAGTAAAATTGGACTCTGCCTTTGTTTAGCAGAGGTGCAGGCAGGGCATGGCTCCAGCACTCCTGGAGGGCTAAGGTGTGGGATCACCACAGATGGGTGTGGAACCTACTTTGCTGTTGTTTTCCCAATACTCACCCGGAAGGCATAATGAATGATGTTGGGAATTATGGAGACGATTTCTCTGGCTAGAGTCTTGTGTTTTGTGGTCTCTACCCTGCTAATGTGGGAGGGGCCAGATGGTTTCCTCTTGCTTCAGACACAGTGATGGGCTTTGAGAAAATGACACAGACTTTGGCATGTGTCACCGGGAGCTGGGGCAGCCTAGTGGATCAACAGAATTGCAACATTGAGACCTTAAGCAGGAGGAAATGTGTTTGGAGAGAAACTATCTGTAGCTGATAGAAGGTGCTGTGCACAGGAGGCACCCTAATGGGTCATGAGCCCACTGAATCCATGCTAGAAAGCATTTAGCTCAAGAATGAGGTTGTGTCAGCAGCAACAGGCTAGAGCTACTCCATGGGTGTGATGCTAGGAGGGGCAGGTGTGTGGGTAGATGAAGGATGGACGTTATCTATTTCATAGCACAGGCACCCAACTATTCTTGGGAGAGGGGGAAGGAGCTGTCAAAGAAGCAAGTTCAGACCCTCAGTCATGTCCAACTCTTTGTGACCCCATGGACTGCAGCATGTCAGGCCTCCCTGTCCATCACCTTCTCTGAGTTTACTCAAACTCATGTCCATTGAGTCGGTGATGCCATCCAACCATCTCATCCTCTGCCATCCCCTTCTCCTCCCTCCTTCAATCTTTCCCAGCATCAGGGTCTTTTCCAATGAGTCAGTTCTTCGCATCAGGTGACCAAAGTATTGGAGTTTTAGCTTCACCATCAGTCCTTCCAATGAATATTCAGGACTGATTTCCTTTAGGATGGACTGGTTGGATCTCCTTGCAGTCCAAGGGACTCTCAAGAGTCTTCTCCAACACCACAGTTCAAAAGCACTAATTCTTTGGTGCTCAGCCTGCTTTATGGTTCAACTTTCACATCCATACATGACTACTGGCAAAACCATAGCTTTGACTAGACGGACCTTTGTTGGCAAGGTAATGTCTCTGCTTTTTAATATGCTGTCTAAGTTGGTCATAGCTTTTTTTCCAAGGGGAAAGTGTCTTTTAATTTCATGGCTGCAGTCACCATCTGCAGTGATTTTGGAGCCCCCAAAAATAAAGTCTGTCACTGTTTCCACTGTTTCCTCTTCTATTTACCATGAAGTGATGGACCAGATGCCATGATCTTAGTTTTCTGAATGTTGAGTTTTAAGCCAACTTTTTCACTCTCCCCTTTCACTTTCATCAAGAGGCTCTTTAGTTCTTCTTCACTTTCTGCCATAGGGGTGGTGTCATCTGCATATCTGAAATTATTGATATTTCTCCTGGCAATCTTGATCCCAGCTTGTGCTTCATCCAGTCCAGCATTTCTCGTAATTTTTTCTGCATAAGAAGCAATGAGAGTGCCTATTAGAGGAGTCTGCTGCAAACCTCAGTCCTGGCCTGAGGGCCCAGACCCAGGGCTGGCAGTGTCCCTCAGTGCTCCCTGACTTCTTTGTATGCATCCCCAGACCTCTATCCCAGCTGTGTCCAGAGGATGGAAGACACCTCCTTCCTTGGCCACCAGGAGGTTTTGGGCTCCAGACACTGCTAACAGAGGAGAAGAGCTCTAACTTTAAATGATGTTCCAGGCTTTCACTATTACACTGGTACTAAACATTTTAAATCACTGAAAATAGGAAAATGGAGTCATTTGTAAGTGACTGAGGACATTTTCTTGTCCAGAAGTGAGTTGACCAGATGTAGGGTGTGCCCAAGGGCTTCATCCAGAGCCAGGGAGGAGCTGGCTCCCTGAGTGGATTTAGACAGAAGATGTTTGGGCAGTAAATTTGTTCTCAGATTGCACCATCTACTTGTCCAGGTTATACAGAGGACAGAGAGGAGTTGGGCTGAATAGATCCCTGGGGCTCTCTACAATTTAGAGATAGAGTCATGGAGAAGGTGAGAAATTGACCAGAAACACTCAGGAGGGTGGAGCTTGTCAGAAGAGTGTGGAAGCAAGAAGTCAAGAAAAGTAAGTATGTCAAGGAAGTGAGGACAGGAGATCATGGGTCAATTTGGTGCCAGGGAGGGTGTTGGCGACTTTGCAGGAACAGTTAGTGTGAACAAGAGTGACTTGGAGAAAGCTGAGGAGGAAAAGGGAGGTGAGAGTGGAGAGGGTACCATCAACAATGCTATTGATAGTTCATTTAATGGAGGTACCATAAGTTGTTGAACTGGTCCCATGATAGACATTGTTTCCCATCTGCATGTTAAAGACTTTGCTGCAATCAGTGGTGCTGTATGTAAGTCTTTTATCTTGTTTCTGAGTGTATTTAGAGGATGCATTTCTGAAGGTAGAACTGCTGGATGAAAGGGTCTATGCGTCTTTCATTCTGTCAGGGATATGACCAGTCTGCTCCCATAGAAGCTATACTAACTTACACATTCTCACTGATGTAGGTACTTTACCTACAAAGTCTTATCAAGCTTAAATCTTTGGCTGTGAAAGTTGATTTTTAGTATAAGCTTTAATTTGTATTCTTACTATGGTAAAGCTGAGAATCTTGTCATATTTTCAAGAGCCATTTATTTCCTGTGTGAACTCTTTGTTCATATCTTTTACCCATTTTCCATTGGGTTTTTGATGTTTTCTTTATTGACTTATATTAGGACAGTTATCTCTTTGATTGTGAAATGTTGCCATTTTTTCTTGTGCATGAAGTTTTATGATATTGTGTCAATATTTTCTTTTCTGGCTTCTGTATCATTTTAAGAGATTTTTTAAAAGTCTTCCAAGTTTTCTTTTAGTACTCTTATGGTTTCATCACAAACAAATTAAATTTGTGATCCATCTAGGATCTATTTGCATACTTGTATAAATATAAGATAGGAACTCAACTTACTTTTTCCTAGATGGTTACCCAGGCACTTAAATGACCTCACTGGGTAACTTTTCCCCTCAACTGATATACATTACGACATTTATTCTGTAGGGGAGGAAAAAACTTTTGTGCCCTACCCTCCTATGTTCTTTGCCTGGGACCCTAAAATAAAGATTAACAGAAGACAGAGTAATGAGAGAAAGATGAACTGTTGATTAAAGCATGCAGTGCATATACACACAGTGAAACTCAGCAATGAGTAACACAAAGAAGTGGTTAGAACTTGGGCTTATATCTTAATTGAAGGATACATCTGTACAGAATTGACAAGGCACAAGGGAAAAGACTGAGTTTCTAGGGGTGACAAATTGTGGGAAGATAAAATGCATGAGGAAGCTAATGGAAGATAATAGTTAGGAACAAGGTTTGCTATGCAGATTCCGCTGGTGCATTTCTTAGTTGATCAAGGTCTAGCATTGTCTCCGGCTTCCCTGGTGGCTCAGAGGGTGTAGAATCTGCCTGCAATGCAGGAGACCCAGGTTCGATCCCTGAGTCAGGAAGATCCCAGGAAGAGGAAATCGCAACCCACTCCAATATTCTTGCCTGGAGAATTCCATGGTCAGGCCATCAGCTACAGTCCATTGGGTCACAAAGAGTAAGACATGACTGAGCAACTAACACACACACACAGCATTGTCTCCAGTTGTCCTTCCAGGTACAGAGGAGAAAGAAATGCCTTTGAAAATTCATGTCCTAATTTTAGGCAAATAGGGGAAGTGCAGGGTGCTTTTCTTATATCTGCTTCTTCTCAATTGCCTTCAGCTCAAAATGATCCTTAGACCAGAGAGGCATATTTGAGGGTGGCAAGTTCTACTTATCTACACATTCTACATACCTCTACTTTTTGTTTCTTCATGAAGTTGATTGCAGTTTGTGATTATATGTGTGTGTTTGTTGCACACCCAACCCACTAGAATATGAGTGATAAGTGTAGAAATAACCCAGATGTCCTGTTTTTCTTCTTTTTATTGTTTTAGTCTATAAAATTTGTGTGTGTGTGTGTGTGTGTGTTTGGGGAGATAAGGTAGGCAGCAATGAGATTGTGAGTAGGGAATAAGGTGATGCTGCATGATTTCAAAGGATCTAGTACTGTATTCCAATGAAAAAGCTATTAAATCTCAAGGGTACTGGCTCTAACGATAAGAATTTTAGACTGAAAAAGGGACGATGGTGAAATCATGAGAAAGTAAAGATTAGCATATAGGGCTGGCTATTGAAGCCAGTAATTGTACTCTCAGATGACTCTGGAGGTGCCAAACATTCCATTTTCATATTAACTGAACTCCAAGGTCATGGTTGACTTACCAAAATGGGATCTCACTGGACAGAATGGTAGGATGCAATTTCCATGATTAAAAACAGGGCAAAAGCACAACTGGAGGCTCGAACTAGGATTCAATGGACTTATACAAAGGCTAAATAATGATTGCTAAATGAACCAGTTGAAATAATACTCATCACCAAGAGGCACTCTGCTAGGGAGTAAGGAGGGACAATAAAAATTGTTACAGTTAAATTAGACTTTGAAGTTCAAGCTAATTTCAGTCATCTAACTATTGTGCTTATTAATAGTTATGTCACATTTCTATTTCAAACAGAAATGAATACCATCAACCTGACTGAAATGAGAATTCACACTCATGAGGAATACGGTCATTAGAAACAAGTTTCTGCCAATGATGAAAGGAGAGCATTTTTTCTGAAAAGTAGCTTGGTTTGCAAACCTCCTTGGGGATTCTAAAGACTGGCTCACAAGGGGGATCCCTAGGACTTCCCTGAGTCCCTGAGCTCTGAGACATTTCTAGAAGGTCTTACATTTGCAAAGTTTAAGGCCAAAAGATTGAGTCTCTGAACATGCCCTGAGATGGCTGCTTATCTGTCAATGGGAGGGATAGAGATAATGGGATTTGTTTGATAGACCATGTTTATTATTTGCAACATTTTCACCGCAATCCCATTCTTAATGCTCACTGGTCTTTCCCAACTCCCTAAGTGGTGCATAGGTAGCCAGGCCTGTTGCCCAAGCTTCGTGGCTTGACTCCGTGGGACATTTGATGATGTGTAAAAGCTACATACTAAAGTAGACATTTGACATTTCTTTCTTGAAGCCTGTCATCCAAGACCAGTTTTTTTCCTCTTGCATATTGGTGGAAGGGAAAAGAAATCTGATGCTTACTAGGGGTATTTAAAAAATGACTAACTGGAAATTTTTCACCAAATAATGTCTTTCTAGCCTGCTGGGACTATCAGAGACTGAACTGCTTTGCTCAGCTAAATATATCATTTAATATAACACACACAGTGCAGACAGGCATCAAACTTTTAAAAAATTAAACAGATACAATATAGTAACTTTTTAAAAAATGCATGCTTCTCTAGAGAAATGACTCGACTCTATTCAATAAGGCGTTTACCTTTAGAAAATACTTTGGATGATCATTTTGAGAGAACCACTTTTAGAATAATAGTATTTTAAAATAAATGACTAAGGATAAACATAAAAAAATTTGTTTCTTTCAAATAAACTTTTTCTGTGTCATGATGATTCATTGTCTACAGTTTTTATGGCATCTGAACTTTTAGAATAGTATTTCTTTCTCTTTTCTCTACAATGAGTTGAATGGCAAATGTAAAGCTTATCTTAATAGTCTCTTGCTTAATTTGACAAGGTCATATTTCTCTTAAAAGCATTCTATTGTGACAGTAATAATGTTTAGATGATAGAAATAATTGCAAGAAGTATTCAGCTGAAAAAGTTTTGAAATGTTACCGAGGACCCATTATCTTCTTTATTATTCAATGTGTCTCCAATTCCTATTTATTATTTTTTTTAATGTTCTTTTACTATTTTGTCCTTTTCCATGTGGGAGTTAGAAGTTAACCCAGCTCTTTTCGGGGCTCCTGACTTTGAGGCCTCACTTGGCATATCACTTATCATGTCTCACTGAGGCTGAGTCACAAAACTGTGCTACACATGCATTCAAGCACCCACCAGAGCCACGTTCTGCCCAGCTTCCAGCATCTGGACTATAGCAGCCTCCACCTGGTCTTACTTTTGTACCCACCCACTGCTCCTGTGGGTGCCCGGGGCGGCTCAGTGGTAAAGAATCTGTCTGCAATACAGGAGACGCATGTTCGATCCCCGGGTCAGGAAGATCCCCTGGAGGAGGGCATGGCAATCCACTCTAGTATTCCTGCCTGGAAAATCCTATGGACAGAGGAATGTGGCAGGCTACAGTCCATAGGGATGCAAAGAATTGGACATGACTGAACATGCATGCACTGCTTCATGCCTCCTGCCCCGGACAGGCCTGTGGGTCAGACGCTCTGCAGCTGGTCCTCCTGTCAGTCCCCCTTGGTACCTACATTCCTTGTCTCCTTCCTCAAGACTGTGCCCAGCACATTGTAGCTACTCTAGAAATGCCTGCACAGAGCCTCATTTCTGGCTCATTTGTATACCCCCGGAGTTCCTCTCCTCTTTCAAAACTCTCTTGATTTTATGATATTTAGTAACTGCAGAAGCTGGGAATAACACTCAGAGGACTGAATTTCTTTTAATTACATTCTGACTCACTTCAGAAGGATCTTGATCAATAGCAGTGCTTGATTAGAATTGGGCCTTGTGCCATGACCACAGCAATGGAGAGAACATCCAGAAAAGTACACTTCAGCGCTTCATGGCACTGATTTTCTAAAATGGAATCTTAACCAAATGTTGAAAAAGAAAAAAGCAAGTGTGGCATTGATACATCTTACAGCCTTAGGAAATGGTCATTGCAACAGATAGAACTATGATACTGGCAGTCAGACGTTCTAAGATACACTGCTTGTAGATTTTTTATTTTGTTTTTTGTACATGTAGACAATCTGGGTTATGTAATCCTGATGGATGTGATAAAATGGATCTCTCTTCCTGTCCTCTTAGGGAAGCCATCAGCCGGGTTTGTGAAGCTGTCCCTGGATCCAAGGGAGCCTTCAGGAAGAGAAAGGTACCGTCCTCCCAGCTCTATGTCTGCCTGTGTCTCCTTCGCTTTTCCCCACTTCTGTCACCACACAGCATCTTTAATCACATGCCTTGTTCAGTTTCTCTTTCCCATGGCTTGGCTGTTGTCACTTTTTTTTTTGGCTGAGCAGTGGGGAACCAAGAGTCATCTATTGGTTTAAAGAGGGTAACTTACAGTGACAATGACTTTTGTCACTTTTAAAAACAAAAAGAACTTAGTTTCCCTCTTTGCCATATGGTCGATGAGGACAGTTAGCTCTCAAGGCTAACTGATAGGGTTGCCAAAGTCAACACCCAAGGTCTACACTTAAAGCCCTGTAAACCAGGGCCAGATGCTCTTCTCAGCTTTTCTGTACATTAATTAATTTCATTAGAGCAACTCTTTGTGGTTGATGCCCTCAGGGATGTACTGGTAAAAGTTGAGCAACAGGCTCTTGAGGCTGGAGACGGAGACTGAGAAGCACTAAATTGGTCTTGTTTGCCAGTTTCCATGGTGTAAATGCTCCACTATGGCCAATTTCAAGCTCTAACCTGATATCCCTAAAGGGGAGTTGGGAAGAAGTATGTTTTAGGTCACTGTTACACAACATCCCTGCCACATGTCATGGACATAAGTAACCTGAAGAGCACGGGCATGCATACTCAAGTCTCTTGGTCACGTCCGACTCTTTGTGACCCCATGCCCTGTAGCCTGCCAGGCTCCTCTGTCCGTGGAATTTTCCAGGCAAGGATACTGCAGTGGGGTGCCATTTCCTTCTCTAGGGGATCTTTCTGACTCAGGGATCGAACCCGAGTCTTCTGCATCTCCTGTACTGGTAGGTGGATGCTTTACCACTGAGTCACCAACCTGAACAGCATAGCTAATACATAATGTAGCAACAATTAGGAAGTGATGAGTTTTGAGTATTTATTGCTTGTTTTACAAATGTAATCGATTTAATTGTAAGTCTACATAAATTAATTTTAGGTAGCAGCTCCTTTTAATGACCAGCTCATGTTGTTGTTCAGTCACTCAGTCATGTCCAACTCTTTGTCACCAGCTCATAAAACTCCTAAAAAATTAATAATTGGCTTTCTTTAGCTAGAACAAATCAGCTCTAGAATACCACTGGCTATCCCCATTTTACAGATGATAGAAACTGAGGTACAGGGGTGGGAACTTACAGTGTGAGAAGGTGGTGGAGCTTCTCAAGCTCAGGCCGCCTGGCTTCAGGGGTTGCACTTTTAATTCCTTGACCTTTTCATCCTGAAGGTGGTTGGACCAGAAAGGAAAAAAAAAAAAAAAAAAAACAAACTTGATTAAGAGAAACCATAGAAAAACTCCTTCCTTAAGTGTCTAGTATATATGTAATTAAATACCCACCATCTGGACTTTTCTAAGCCTGGACTGAATGGTGGGGAGTTCGTGCATCCCTGTCTTCGAGTCTGTCCCAAGGCTGAGGTTCTGGGGCAGGTTGTGTCATTGCCTCCGCTGCTTCCAAGGCTGTGGGTCAGCTCTGTTTTCATAGCTTGCAGACATTTGTGAACCCACAGAGTAACTGGATTTCAGGCAGATAATTTTGGATGAAGGCTCAACTTGATGCGCTAGCCTGTGTTTCAATCAGCCCAGGGCAGACATAGAGGACCAGGCAGGCTCCAAAATTTTGCAAACAGGAATGCTTTTATAGTCACATGGTACTTGACCAGCAGTTCTCAGGGTTCCCTCACGATCCTCTTGACAAAAGTGGGGGAAGCAATTTCTATTTTGAGGCTCCACTCTGGTATACTTAATCAGAATCTCCTGGGTGGGCCTCAGGCATCTCTGTTTTTAAATAGCTCTGGCAGGGGATTCAAAAATAGTGCCTGCCTGGTTAAGAACTAGTATGCATTGGCATCTTAGAAGAGGGCATGTTCTAATCTGAAAAGGAAGGATGGAGGGGCAGTTGGTCCCTGTGCCAAGGACAATTCTGGAGGACTGTTTAATGCACCAGTTGGAGCAGAACTGGGTCTGTCCGTCCTTGTGCTGGCCCCAGACCCAACAGTTTTAACTGGACCATTTGATTGTTCATCAGCCCCATGAGCTGGCCCATTTAGTCTAGTCCTGAGTAGTTTCCTGGTGGGATGAAACCAGTTTCTGAGGCTGCAAAACTTGTGGCCTGTGATGCTTTTCTGAGGCTTATGAGTGACCCCCATGAGACTGCATCCAGATGAGCTGCCTGGTGTACTGACACCTCTGACCTTCCTGCAGGGTCCTCATCTCAGTGTGTGCATGTTAGGTGTTTTAGTTTGCATACTGCATACTCTAGAATTGATGTGTTAGGGTCAGATCTCACCCTCCCAGCTCATTTCTGTGACATTGCCTTCATGGGCCTGATGAGAGGGGATGGTGGAGGTTGGAGGTGTGGCGGATAGAACAGCGTGGGGGCCCTGACAGTGTGGCCTCCCTAGAATGGAAAGCTAAAATAATGCTTCTTCATTTCACAGCCTCCGAGCAAAATGTTGTCTAGCATCTTAGGCAAGAGCAACCTCCAGTTTGCAGGCATGAGCATTTCCCTGACCATTTCCACCGCCAGCCTGAACCTGCGGACGCCGGACTCCAAACAGGTCTGTAGGTGCCCAGGCCCTGCCGTGCCCAGAACCCCCAAACCATGGCTGCTTGAAAGGGCTTCCCATTTCCAGCTTTATCGGGTCCCTGTGAAACATATTTGTATAAACTTTCACCAGTCTACAAACTCTGGCCACTTTTAAAGTTCATCAAGTGAGTGATAGCTGGAATTGGGTCTTTTGAATTCTGATATAAACCTTTTTTTGTTGGGGGAGGGAAGGAAAATGCATGAAATCAGTGATATACTTAGAGTTAAAAAGAGGTGTATTTGTATATGCAGAAGTTTCCTATCAATGTCCCTTTGCCCCATTTTGTTTTCTCTTATGCTGTATTTTGTTGGTTCTACAGCCCACATTTAATTTTCACATTTATCGTCTTTGAAATGGTCACATGCTGTGGTTTAATTGATAGCATTTTTAATTTCTTAGTGGGTCATTATTTTGGAGGCTCTCGCGGTTGAGACTGTCATGGAGTTGACGTGACATGGTGCATCTGTGGCATGCCCAGTGTGGAGGGGTCCTGGCTGACTGAGGTGGGGGTGATGAAGCTTACTGAGGCAAACTCTGTTAAGATAGTTGGGTTTTTCCACATTGTCTGTCATTTAAGTTTCTTTGACTGTTAGTTCCTTCAGCTGGGAAAATGGGTGTATGAGTAGCTATCCTGGAACCAAGAGAACTTTGGTTCTGAAGGCCAAAGGAAGTAAAGGAGGTGAACACGCTCAGCTCAGTCTGGGGTTCTGTTGGCAGCAGTGTAAGCTGGGATTCAGGTGTGTCTCCATGGAGGAGGCTGGGCAATCCACAGACCTCTGAGTGACATACTTCCCCACTCTGCAGTGTGTTACCAGGGATGCCCAGGGTTACCTTCATCTTGCTAAACATAGTCATATTTATTGATTTCCACACCCTCAAGTAAGCAAGCAGCATGCCCAGCTTCATTTAGGATGAATAGGACACCACCTCCAACCCCAGATGCTGAAGTAAATTCTAGATCTGGCATAGAAACGAGAGGCAATGCCTAGGCTGTGCTTTGGAATACTGGATGCCACTTCTCCCTCCATTCCTTTGTTCTCACTCAACTGATGGATAATTCCTTCTCACCGGCCCTTCTGAGGGATGGGTAACCAGTCCTCTGGTGGTAGATTAGAAACATGCAATGGGCTCAGCCTTTCTCTGGAGCTGCCTCTAGCTGAGCACTGTGGTGACTTGGGGTGTAGCACACTTGAGCATGAAAACTAATGAGATAGGTTTCCTCAGGGTTTCCCTCACATGCCCACTTTCATTCTTTTTTTTCAAATTGAAGTATAGTTGATTTACAATGTTTTATAAATTTCTATTGTACAGCAAAGTGATTCAGTTATATATGTATTTATATATGTATATTCTTTAAAAAATTCTTTTCCATTGTGATTTATCACATGATATTGAATATATTTCCCTGTGCCATAGTGTAGGACCTTGTTGTTTATTCATTCTCTATATAATGGTTTACATTTGCTAATCCCCGACTCTCAATGTTTCCCTCCTGCCCTCTCTCCCCTTGGCAACTGCAATCTGTTCTCTTCCATTTTTATTGCATGTGACTGTTGCATCTTTTGTTTCTAGGAATCCTCAGGCCATGGTCCTCAATTCTGTGAGATCATTGTAATTCCACATTATACTTCGTGTCCCACCTCAAAAAATAAAAAGAGAGAGAGAGGCAGACTCTCAGAGCAGAAAGGATGAGGTCACAGTGGGTGGCCTTCCCCATCCTGGGGTAGGGGGCTGGTTGGGTATGTCCTGGTCTCATCGTCCTGCCCTTGGGAGGGTGTGCTAGGCTCAAGAGTCCTGGGAGATGCCAGTACAGATAACATGAGCACAGTCTGAGGGAGATTTGGCAGGAGCCAGAGCCCACATTCCTCAGCCTTTTCCGAGTTTAGGCCTGGCTGTAGCAAACTGAGAAGGAGCTTGAGTGGGCCTGCCCTTCCCAATCCAGAGAGACAACAGAAGTGCAGTGCTAGCTCTCCTCTGCAGAGCTTGCAAGGAGGAGAAACCAGATGAAACACCCTCAGAGCAAAGCACATCCTTTAGTTAATTAGCTCTCATTTTCTTACTCTCCTTTTCAATTTCTACTCTACCCAAAGGGACAACATAAAATCACACAGTAATGGTCATGTTGACCAAATGTGATGTCCATTTTATTCTGACATCTTTGATTTCCAAATCTCAGCTTTAGGGCTGCTTTGGAATAAAAAATTAAAACACTTAACAAGCAGAAATGAACAACTATAGAAGTCACCGTTTGTCATCATTGGGGGACTGCTACGTCCTCATCGCTCTCCTGGGAGCCCCCTACCCCTAGACTAGAGGCAGGAAATAGCTGCAAAAGGCAACCATTAGTTTGATCCAGCTGGGTTTGAGTACAGGCTACAGAGCTGGACTCACTGTTTTTATTCATGTATATGCTCAGGATTTTTCTAGATTATGAGTAGTTTTGTGAGTGCCAACAACTGAAGTAGGCATTTAAAAATATCTCATTTTATCTTGTAATTCAGTTATAGCTTTGCTTTGAGTTTTACTGGCGCACGATCAGAAAAATCCCTTGGATGGTAGGATTACGGCTCTGTGAATTCTGCCTGCCTGCCTGCTGGCGAGCGCCCGAGGGGGCTGTGCAGAAACAAACTTGGTTATGCTGGGCTGGAGGCAAGAGTACTGTTCCCACCCCCGAAAATTTACCTCAGTGTCACTGCATTGTCTTTGGAAAGATAAAAATAGCAGGGAAGACTTATGTAGCTTTTTAAATTTAGGGCAGCTTCTAATTTGCTCAGTGTCTACTGGATTCCTCTGTATGCTGCAGTTGATAATGCTAATGGAAATTTCCCATTTTAAAATTAACTTGGAACATTCTTGCTGGTTTTTAAATTGATCAATGACAAGAGTGCTGGAGAGGGCATGGATTGTGATCTTGGATGTAAGCTAATTCGTGTGCTCATGATACAAACCAGATGAAGCTGGGGAAACCACATTTCCCTCCCCTCCAGCTATGGGGTCTTTAGACCCATTGTCTTTGGAAACAAACTGCACAGTTTTGGTGTGTAGGTGAGACGTTTTCCTTCTCAAAGAGGCATGGTTATTAAGACCCTCTGTGTTCAGGTCTCAGCTCTGCCTTTTATTAGCTATAGAGCTTTGAGCCAACTGCTTGCTTAGCCCCTGGGGGCCTCAGGCTCTTCATCTGCAAAATGGGATTGCAATAGTTACATACCTCCCAGGGCTGCTGTGAGACATAAATTAGATAATTCTGGCAAAGTAGTTAAATGAACAGCTGATATGCTGTGAAAGTTCACTCGAGGGTATCTATTATTATTACTTTTATAATTGTTCTTTTCATTGGGTACCAATTTTACCAGTTTCCAGGACACCTTATTGATTTGTATCGTCTGTCAACAGTTTGTTCTCCAAGACGTGGGAAGGGTAATAACGGTGCATCTTGGTTTCTTGTTTTCGGCCTGGCAGATTATAGCGAATCATCATATGCAGTCCATCTCCTTCGCCTCCGGGGGAGACCCGGTAAGTACCCCTCGTGTTGTTTTTGCTTGTTTTCGTCAGAGTTGCTGAGAAGGGACCCTGCTTCAAAAGCATGCCTCTTCGAGCCCTGTAAGGAAATTAAACTGTGATACCAGCTATTTCTGCTCCCATTCCATAAGCTCTTCCTATAGTTTTTTTTAGGGGTGACCCATGGCAGCGACCTACTATTAGATTTCATTTCATTAGTCAAAAGCTGTCAGAAGTCTCTGAAGCAGCGGCTTTCTTAAGGGACAGTGACATAGCTCCCTAGTTTTCAAAGTGGCCGCTGTGTGCCTGACTCTGCCGGTCCTGCTTCATGTACGTTTTTCTCTTGGCTCTCCCCCGGAGTTCTCCATTTGGGGATTTTAAGTTTATTCAAAGGCTGTGAATTTACTTACTCTGACTTATTCATGAATATTTGAAACTGGTATTTTTCTCTCCAAATTTAACACTGTCGTCTTTTAATGATTTGTTTTGCCAACAGGGAAGGAGTTGTGGAGAGAGAGGATAGAGAATAGGAGAATGTTCCAGTTTTTGTTGCTTCTTTTATTAAGAAGGTGGCATGACCAGGGAATTTGCTCTCCACATATGGTCAGGAAATCTACAATACAAGGCTAGCATTCAGTTTCAGGGTCAGGAAAACCATTCCTTCCTCAGGCAGGACAGTATTTTTGTTATCCTTATTGTTGTTTGTATTATTTTATCAAATTGTTGGTAGCCAGTGTTCAGATTTTATGTAAGGCTTACTGGTCCAAGATAGCCTGAATAATCAATGCATTATATTAATTACTTCTTATCCCAAGGCCAGGGACCTTGTCTATTTCTAGCTGGGAAAGGGGATTTTTCCCAGACTCCATGTTTAACTCATATACCTTTCTTCCACACTCCTAGCTGGGTAGCCTGATTGTAAAACTGCTGTTGGCACATTGAAAGCTAAATCAAGGGAGTGATTTCTTCTGCTGGTTCCAGTCTCACATTTCCAAAGGACAGTGTAATCATGACATTGAATATATTCGCTTTAGGAAAGCCTGTGCTTGCTGTTCTCTCGCCCACCTGCTGCAGCCTCCATGGAGGTATCACTCCCATCTCCCCAGCATCACTCAGATGCTCCTGCTGGGGAGATACAGGCTGTGTCTCAAGGGTCTGAGACAGAGAGATGCCTGAACCAAGGCCACTGGCAGGAGAGGGACTTGGCCACCCTGCAGATGGCTCTTTGCCCTTAAACCTCTGCTAAAGTGTCACCCTTATGGCAGATAGTGAAGAAGAACTAAAGAGCCTCTTGATGGAAATGAAAGAGGAGAATGAAAAAGTTGGCTTAAAACTCAACATTCAGAAAACTAAGATCATGGCATCTGGTCCCATCACTTCATGGCAAATAGACAGGGAAACAGTGAGAGACTATTTTTGGGGGCTCCAAAATCACTGCAGATGGTGACTGCATCCATGATATTAAAAGACGCTTACTCCTTGGGAGAAAAGTTACAACCAAAGTTACCTAGACAGCATATTAAAAAGCAGAGACATTACTTTCCCAACAAAGTTACGTCTAGTCAAAGCTATGGTTTTTCCCATAGTCATGTATGGATATGAGAGTTGGACTATAAAGAAAGCTGAGCGCCGAAGAATTGATGCTTTTGAAATGAGGTGTTGGAGAAGACTCTTGTGAGTCCTTTGAACAGCAAGGAGATCCAACCAGTCCATCCTAAAGGAGATAAGTCCTGAATATTCATTGGAAGGACTGATGCTGAAGCTGAAACTGCAATACTTTAGCCACCTGATGCGAAGAATAGACTCATTTGAAAAGACCCTGATGCTGGGAAACATTGAAGGCGGGAGGAGAAGGGGATGACAGAGGATGAGATGGTTGGATGTCATCATCGACTCAATGGACATGAGTTTGAGTAAATTCCAGGAGTTGGTGATGGACAGGGAGGCTTGGCGTGCTGTGATCCATGAGGTCGCAAAGTGTCGGACACAACTGAGTGAATGAACTGAACTGAAATTGTCACAGAATGACCAAAGCATTATTTCAACATCTTATTCAGTGCGTTTCACTGGCTTTAGCCCTATTTCATTCTTAGGGTCTAATTTTCAGAAGTCTTCCAGGATGCTTTCCTCTTCTTTTTTCCTTTCCTTTCCTTCCTTTATTTTCTTTTCAATCCTTTGATTTTTTACCATCCACTGCAAAATGAAATACCTCATTGAGATGTACGTTTAGAAAGTGGAAGTCTTCCATAATCAAGCCCATCCAAGGAGCACTTCTGAAGATTACATCAAGACAGGATTACACACTTATCCTCTACCTGTGCTACACATATACTAGACATATACACATGTCTATACTTACATCTGTAGCCAGGTTTAATTATTTTGCACGCATATCTATACTTACATATGTTCGGTTCAGTTCAGTTCAGTTGCTCAGTCGTGTCCGACTCTTTGCAACCCCATGAATCGCAGCACGCCAGGCCTCCCTGTCCATCACCAACTCCTGGAGTTCACTCAAACTCACTGTCCATCGACTCAGTGATGCCATCCAGCCATCTCATCCTCTGTCGTCCCCTTCTCCTCCTGCCCCCAATCCCTCCCAACATCAGAGTCTTTTCCAGTGAGTCAACTCTTCGCATGAGGTGGCCAAGGTACTGGAGTTTCAGCTTTAGCATCAGTCCTTCCAAAGAACACCCAGGACTGATCTCCTTTAGAATGGACTGGTTGGATCTCCTTGCAGTCCAAGGGACTCTCAAGAGTCTTCTCCAACACCACAGTTCAAAAGCATCAATTCTTCGGCGCTCAGCTTTCTTCACAGTCCAACCCTCACATCCACACATGACTACTGGAAAAACCATAGCCTTGACTAGATGGATATTTGTCAGCAAAGTAATGCCTCTGCTTTTGAATATGCATTCTAGGTTGGTCATAACTTTCCTTCCAAGGAGGAAGCGTCTTTTAATTTCATGGCTGCAATCACCATCTGCAGTGATTGTGGAGCCCCAAGAATAAAGTCTGACATTGTTTCTACTGTTTCCCCATCTATTTCCCATGAAGTGATGGGACCAGATGCCATCCATGATCTTCGTTTTCTGAATGTTGATCTTGAAGCTAACTTTTTCACTCTCTACTTTCACTTTCATCAAGAGGCTTTTGAGTTCCTCTTCACTTTCTGCCATAAGGGTGGTGTCATCTGCATATCTGAGGTTATTGATATTTCTCCCAGCAATCTTGATTCCAGCTTGTGCTTCTTCCAGCCCAGCATTTCTCATGATGTACTCTGCATAGAAGTTAAATAAGCAGGGTGACAATATACAGCCTTGATGTACTCCTTTTCCTATTTGGAACCAGTCTGTTGTTCCATGTCCAGTTCTAACTGTTGCTTCCTGACCTGCATACAAATTTCTCAAGAGGCAGGTCAGGTGGTCTGGTATTCCCATCTCTTTCAGAATTTTCCAAAGTTTATTGTGACCCACACTTACATCTGTAACCAGGTCTAATTATTCTGCACTGGCTGTCTACTTGTCTAATGTAATGCTTGGAACCAGTTTCTTAAATTTGGAAGTTGACCCAGTTTGAAAAACAAGAAGCAGAAACACTGAATACCTGCATCAACATCTCCTTTCAAGAACTTGTCTCAAACCTCATCTTCTTTTTTTTTATTAATTTTATTTTATTTAACTTTACAATATTGTGTTTGTTTTGCCATATATCAAAATGAATCTGCCACAGGTATACATGTGTTTCCCATCCTGAACCCTCCTCTCACCTCCCTCCCCATACCATCCCTCTGGGTCGTCCCAGTACACCAGCCCCAAGCATCCAGTATTGTGCATCAAACCTGGACTGGCGACTCATTTCATATATGATATTATACACGTTTCAATGCCATTCTCCCAAATCATCCCACCCTCTTCCTCTCCCACAGAGTCCAAAAGACTGTTCTATACATCAGTGTCTCTTTTGCTGTCTCGTATACAGGGTTATTGCTACCATCGTTCTAAATTCCATATATATGCGTTAGTATACTGTATTGGTGTCAAACCTCATCTTCATGATGATATTATGAGAGGAGGTGCAAAGATATGGGAAATGGAAAGTCAAATGCATTGTCCTTATCCAGGATGCACTAAGATCTGTGAACTATTTTCAATTTTCATCATCAGATCAGATCAGTCGCTCAGTCGTGTCCTACTCTTTGCCACCCCATGAATCGCAGCACGCCAGGCCTCCCTGTCCATCACCAACTCCCGGAGTTCACTGAGACTCATGTCCATCGAGTCAGTGATGCCATCCAGCCATCTCATTCTCTGTTGTCCCCTTCTCCTCTTGCCCCCAATCCATCATCACCTCTTCTTAAAAAGGGAAACATTTTAGTGACCCCTAAAGTAATTCATAACTTTTAATGTTTTTTCTGATACAAAAAAATGTTATGATTCTAGGGGATAGGAAACCTAGTTACTTTTTAATTTTAAGCAATTCAAATGCATATCACCTTGTGCCTGAGTTCCCATTCCAAATTTACTTGTAACCATTACAGTTGGTCAGATCAGATCAGATCAGATCAGATCAGTCGCTCAGTCGTGTCCGACTCTTTGCAACCCAATGAATCGCAGCACACCAGGCCTCCCTGTCCAACACTAACTCCCAGAGTTCACTCAGACTCACAATTCTTATTTCTCTTCCTTGTTCTAATGCTAAGTATGTGTCAAATTTTTGCTTTGTGCCTCAGTTTACTGGGTAAGAATATGGTGTTTTGAAATGTCAAATAAGACAGACTGGAATAGGACAGTATTTGTCTTATTATTATTCATTATAATTGTCTTATTCTTATTCATTATAAGAATAAGATGAATAAGACATACTGTTAATCCTTACAATAAATAGGCATACTACAATTATTATCTACTATTATTAGCAGTTTTAAAAGATCACTAAAAGAATGTCAGAATAATGGTTGGGCTCAGAAAAGCTTGGGAGTGAGAAGACACATGTATAAATACAGAATAAGCACTTGGCAGCTCCATCTTTGGAACTTAGAGTGCTCACGGCATGACTGGGTGATGTCAATGGCATTGTTCGGAATAGCAATACATTTCCCTGCTGTGCCAGAAGTGCATCGTTTTTGGCATCAGAAAGACTGTGTCCTTGGCTTAACCGCTGACCAGCTGAGTGGCAGGGGCACATCAGGTCTCTTGCCTAGTCTTCCTTCCCTAGCTTGGATCCAGCACAGCATTTCTCAGACTGGAGTAAGGATTGAAATAGAAGAATTTCCTTGTATATGCCAGAAGTGTGGACTCTAATTTTGTTATCAAAATATGTGCAAAAATAAATTATGGGTAGACTCCTTTTGTTTACATCTTTTATTGAACTGTAAATCCCAATCAAACTTGGAAGTGCAAATAAACACAGTAAGACTCGACAACATTCAAAGTAAAATTAATTTACTGTGATGCATAAAGTTTTGCTGAAACTAAATCTCTGCTCCCAATGTGACTCTAAAACCGGCCACCATGGTGCTTTTGAGGGCAGCAACTGTACTATCACAGGCATCGGATGACTCACTCTTTCCACTAATTTCTTCTATTCAAGTAAACACTTCAGTCATACATCATTGCGTACAAAAGTGACATTAAATTGCTTCAGGTGGGGCAAAGCCATCTAGTCTGCTTGTTCTTTTCTCTCTAATTCTTTAAAAAATGTGGCACCCAGAAGGTTGGAAACCCCACTGAAAATCTTGGCACTGAAATTGCATGCAGAGCTTGATGACACAGTTGTTGTTCGAATGATCCTGCATTTTCTTGTATTAACTTTTAAGATTCTTATGGAAAGGAAACCATACAAGAGATTCTGGTGATATCTCAAAAGCTGGAGAATATACCTGCCCAAACCCAGCGTTCCATGGATCTCAGATTGAGAAACACTAGTGCTTTCTAGGGTCACTTCTGACATTCACATCTCTTGCACCCAGAAAGGGTGTCTATGATTACAAGCTACAATCCTTATTTTTGCCAAATAGCTTCAGATTCTGAGCAGATCTTCCCTGATGAAACAATAGGAAGCTGTGTTGACTGTTGGTCTCCCACTCCAATTCCCTGGTCAGTCTGTGAATATACCAAAGGAGAGTGGTCTGGGCAGGAAGAGGAAACAGCTTAGCCAGGCTGCATGCTGGAGAATGACCCCAGGCTAGCAGTCCAATATATCAAGAGCTGCTGGAAGCTCTCTCCTTTTTTAGTGAATGGTTGTGAGTTCTGGAGAGTGATTTTTGGAAAAATACCTTGAACCATGAACTCCCTGCCATGGATGATCATACCATGGCATCTTCCACCCCCACCCCCACTCTCCCCTTTTCCCCCTCACATTGGAGGGTTTTCTGGAGTGCTGTAGGGAGAGAAGGGGTTGTCGTCTCTGCCCACAGAGAATCACAATGAAGGAACTCATGACAGTCTTGCAAATGCTGAAAAAAAAAAAACAAAAAAACAAATAACCTTGGAGTCCTCTGAAACCATCACATTGGGGAAATACTAGCAACCATGGGGAGAACTTTACCAGTTGCCCCCCTGCCTTGAGAATTTTTTGAATGTTGAAAATATCAACTGTGCAGCAAAGTCTTTCTTTTGCTTTGAAGAATTCAGAGATGGGATTTCCTTGGTGGTCTATTTCAGTTCAGTTCAGTCACTCAGGTATGTCCAACTCTTTGCGACACCATTGACTGCAGCGTGCCAGGCATCCCTGTCCATCACCAACCCCAGAGTTTACTCAAACTCATGTCCATTGAGTCAGTGATGCCATCCAACCATCTCATCCTCTGTCGTCCCCTTCTCCTCCAGTCTTCAATCTTTTCCAGAATCAGGGTCTTTTCAAATAAGTAGCTCTTCGCATCAGGTGGCCAAAGTATTGAAGTTTCAGCTTCAGCATCAGTCTTTCCAATGAATATTCAGGACTGATCTCCTTTAGGATGGACTGGTTGGATCTCCTTGCAGTCCAAGGGACTCGCAAGAGTCTTCTTCAACATCACAGTTCAAAAGCATCAATTCTTCTGTGCTCAGCTTTCTTTATAGTCCAACTCTCACATCCATACACGACTACTGGAAGAACCATAGCCTTGACTAGATGAACCTTTGTTGACAAAGTAATGTCTCTGCTTTTGAATATGCTATCTAGGTTGGTCATAACTTTTCTCCCAAGGAGTAAGCGTCTTTTAATTTCATGGCTGTAGTCACCATCTGCAGTGATTTTGGAGCCCAGAAATAAAGTCTGCCACTGTTTCCATTGTTTCTCCATCTTGCCATGAAGTGATGAGACCAGATGCCATGATCTTTGTTTTCTGAATGTTGAGCTTTAAGCCAAATTTTTCACTCTCCTCTTTCACTTTCATCAAGAGGCTCTTTAGTTCTTCTTCACTTTCTGCCATAAGGGTGGTATCATCTGCATATCTGAGGTTATTAATATTTCTCCCGGCAATCTTGATTTTTCTCATGATGTTCCCTGCATATAAGTTAAATAAGTAGAGTGACAATACACAGCCTTGACGTACTCCTTTGCCTATTTGGAACCAGTCTGTTGTTCCATGCCCAGTTCTAATTGCTGCTTCCTGACCTGCATACAGATTTCTCAAGAGGCAGGTCAAGTGGTCTAGTATTCCCATCTCTTTCAGAATTTCCCACAGCTTATTGTGATCCACACAGTCAAAGGCTTTGGCATAGTCAATAAAGCAGAAATGGATGTTTTTCTGGAACTCTCTTGCTTTTTCGATGATCCAGCAGATGTTGGCAATTTGATCTCTGGTTCCTCTGCCTTTTCTAAATCCAGCTTGAACATCTGGAAGTTCACAGTTCACATATTGTTGAAGCCTGGCTTGGAGAAATGTGAGCATTACTTTACTAGTGTGTGAGATGAGTGCAATTGTGCGGTAGTTTGAGCATTCTTTGGCATTGCCTTTCTTAGGGATTAGGATGAAAACTGACCTTTTCCAGTCCTGTGGCCACTGCTGGTGGTCCAGTGGTTGAGAATTGGCCTGCCAATTCAGGTTTGATCCCTGGTCTGGCAATTGAGCTCATAGGCTGTAGGGCAACTAAGCCCACATGCTCTAGAGCCTGTGCTCCACAACAAGAGAAGCTCCCTTAATGAGAAGCCTGGGGACAACTAGCGAGTAGCCCTTGCTTGCAGCAACTATAGAAAGCCCACGTGCAGCAATGAAGACCCAATACAACCGAAAAAAAAAAAAAGAATTCAGAGAATTGTTGGTTCCTCTGTTTAGAAACTAAAATCCACATGATTGCCTAGGCCACTTCTGAGATCATCAACTACTCTGTGTGCCAAGTAGGTGAATCAGGAAGGGGACTTTATATTTCATGTGTAAGGGGGAGACTTCTCAATAGAATTCAAACTTTGGAAACATCTCAAAAGCATTAAAATCAGTCATGAAGTCATCATATCTCACCCACCCATTAGGGGTATTTGTAACCGATCTTTGAACATCCACTTCTGATTTTCTCAATGTGGCCCCCAGATCAGCAGCAGCAGCAGCTGCCTGGACGCTTGTCAGAAATGTACATTTTGGGCCCTCAGCTCGGACCTGCACAGTTGGAGACCCTGGGGTGGGGCCCAGCCATCTGCGCTGTAACAAGCCTTGCGGGGAACTCTTGACATCAGCTCAGATTTGAGCACCATTGTTGGAGAGCTGATGGCAGTGTTTCTCAGCCCTGGTCCATAATAGAATTATCTGTTTCGCTTTTAAAAATTCTGATGCCCGGGGCCCACATCCACTCTGGTTATATCAGGTTATCTGGGAGCTGGGACTCAGCGATCAGTGTTTTTACAAGTCCTTGGGTGATCCAACATGTTGAGTACCTGGGCCTTCCAGGTCCTTGCTGCTCGCAGTGTGAGAGCTGTCTGCCGATCTCTGGTGATCCCTGCCCTGCGTACAGTTCGAGATGTGTCCTTTAGCTGGTCTGTCGTTTGGGCTGCTCTTGGTATCTGAGCTGCTGTGTACACGATGCATCTGCTTCCCCCGTGATCAGTGATGTGACATCTCCTTTCTCTTTCACAGGACACAACAGACTACGTTGCGTATGTTGCTAAGGACCCTGTTAATCGCAGAGGTAAGCCGTGTGTGACCTTTGTCATTTCTCATTCACGTGCAGTTGGGCTTAACACTGGATACAAGTTGGTCTTCATGATCTCAGGCCTCTTCACCTGCACGAACAAGTGTTCTCTCGTACTGTCAGTGATAATTGAGTTTTACAGGCAGTGAAGTGTGGCGGCACACCTGGCTGGGTTAGGAGACACTGGATATCTGAGAGTCTGAACCACACATCTGTATAGGAGACGCTGGATATCTGAGAGCCTGAAACACACACCTGTATGCAGACGGCTAGCACTTGGTACACCTGACCTGTGCAAGGCAGCTCCCACTTAGACTCTGAAGGTGGACTCAGTTACACCTGAAGGCTTTACAAGCCGCTGGCCTCCCGCCCGACACCATCTCCTCATTTGTCCACTGACAACTGTTTCACACTGCTCTGCATGGCTCCGGAGGCCAGTGTCCAAGCTCAGGGCTCTCCTCTTAAACCCTGCAAAAAATGCTAGACACGGGCCTCAGACACAGGCTAGGTAGGGGATTCGAAGGATCAAGTACGTCCCATCCTCATGGACCCTTTATTCCTAGACCTTCCCTTCGTACCCACCATCCCATCTGTTACAAACTGGCCCCATCCCTCCTGTGTTAGGCTTGGGCCGGTGGGCTGAGTGAGGAGGGTGCTACGCTTGAATTCCAGGCAGCCGCCAGGTGGCGCACGACTCCAATTGAGAATCATCCATGACACCAGTGGGGCTTGTAACAACGCAAAATGGCCCTTCCCTTCACCACCCATTGGTTCCCCTCCTCCTCCCACCCTCTACCCCAGAAACCAAATAAAATTTCCTAGTTGGCTTTGCAAAATTTTTGTCTGTACACACACACACACACACACACACACAAACACACTTCTTTTAAAATTTCAACACAGATGTGATTTTGGAATGCTGTTTTCCCACTAACCTTGGGGGAGGAGGATGTGGCAGGCTGCACCACATTCCAGAGTTATACTGGTTGAAGTTCTTCTTTTATTTTTGTTTGTTCCAAGTTAACCTCAAGTAATCCTAGACTTTCTTTTGATATGTTAAATGGTTCCTAAGTCAATGGTTCTTAAAATGAGCTGTATTTTAAATCACCTCAGTTCAATTCAGTTCAGTTGCTCAGTCGTGTCCGACTCTTTGTGACCCCATGAATCGCAGCATGCCAGGCCTCCCTGTCCATCACCAACTCCTGGAGTTCACCCAGACTCACGTCCATCGAGTCAGTGATGCCATCCAGCCATCTCATCCTCTGTCGGCCCCTTCTCCTCCTGCCCCCAATCCCTCCCAGCATTAGAGTCTTTTCCAATGAGTCAACTCTTCGAATGAGGTGGCCAAAGTACTGGACTTTCAGCTTTAGCATCATTCCTTCCAAAGAAATCCCAGGGCTGATCTCCTTCAGAATGGACTGGTTGGATCTCCTTGCAGTCCAAGGGACTCTCAAGAGTCTTCTCCAACACCACAGTTCAAAAGCATCAATTCTTTGGCACTCAGCTTTCTTCACAGTCCAATTCTCACATCCATACATGACCACTGGAAAAACCATAGCCTTGACTAGATGAACCTTTCTTGGCAAAGTAATGTTGCTGCTTTTGAATATGCATTCTATTTTCTTCCAAGGAGTAAGCGTCTTTTAATTTCATGGCTGCAATCACCATCTGCAGTGATTTTGGAGCCCCAAAAATAAAGTCTGACACTGTTTCCACTGTTTCCCCATCTATTTCCCATGAAGTGATGGGACCACATGCCATGATCTTCGTTTTCTGAATGTTGAGCTTTAAGCCAACTCTTTCACTGTCCACTTTCACTTTCATCAAGAGGCTTTTGAGTTCTTCTTCACTTTCTGCCATAAGGGTGGTGTCATCTGCATATCTGAGGTTATTGATATTTCTCCCAGCAATCTTGATTCCAGCTTGTGCTTCTTCCAGCCCAGCATTTCTCATGATGTACTCTGCAAAGAAGTTAAATAAGCAGGGTGACAATATACAGCCTTGATGTACTCCTTTTCCTATTTGGAACCAGTCTGTTGTTCCATGTCCAGTTCTAACTGTTGCTTCCTGACCTGCATATAGGTTTCTCAAGAGGCAGGTCAGGTGGTCTGGTATTCCCATCTCTTTCAGAATTTTCCACAGTTTATTGTGATCCACAGTCAAAGGCTTTGGCATAGTCAATAAAGCAGAAATAGATGTTTTTCTGGAACTCTCTTGCTTTTTCAACGATCCAGCAGATGTTGGCAATTTGATCTCTGGTTCCTCTGCCTTTTCTAAAACTAGCTTGAACATCTGGAAGCTCACGGTTCACATATTGCTGAAGCCTGGCTTGAAGAATTTTGAGCATTATTTTACTAGAGTGTGAGATGAGTGCAGTTGTGCGGTTGTTTGAGAATTCTTTGGCATTGCCTTTCTTTGGGATTGGAATGAAAACTAACCTTTTCCAGTCCTGTGGCCACTGCTGAGTTTTCCAAATTTGCTGGCATATTGAGTGCAGCACTTTCACAGCATCATCTTTCAGGATTTGAAATAGCTCAACTGGAATTCCATCACCTCCACTAGCTTTGTTCGTAGTGATGCTTTCTAAGGCCCACTGGACTTCACATTCCAGGATGTCTGGTTCTAGGTGAGTGATCACACCATTGTGATTATCTGGGTCGTGAAGATCTTCTTTGTACAGTTCTTCTGTGTATTCTTGCCACCTCTTCTTAATATCTTCTGCTTCTGTTAGGTCCATACCATTTCTGTCCTTTATCGAGCCCATCTTTGCATGAAATTTTCCCTTGGTATCTCTGATTTTCTTGAAGAGATCTCTCATCTTTCCCATTCTGGTTGTTTTCCTCTATTTCTTTGCACTGATCGCTGAAGAAGGCTTTCTTATCTCTTCTTGCTATTCTTTGGAACTCTGCATTCAGGTGTTTATATCTTTCCTTTTCTCCTTTGCTTTTCACTTCTCTTCTTTCCTCAGCTATTTGTAAGGCCTCCTCAGACAGCCATTTAGCTTTTTTGCATTTCTTTTCCACGGGGATGGTCTTGATCCCTGTCTCCTGTACAATGTCACGAACCTCATTCCATAGTTCATCAGGCACTCTGTCTATCAGATCTAGTCCCTTAAATCTATTTCTCACTTCCACTGTATAATCATAAGGGATTTGATTTAAGTCATACCTGAAGGGTCTAGTGGTTTTCCCTACTTTCTTCAATTTAAGTCTGAATTTGGCAATAAGGAGTTCATGATCTGAGCCACAGTCAGCTTCTGGTCTTGTTTTTGTTGACTGTATAGAGCTTCTCCATCTTTGGCTGCAAAGAATATAATCAATCTGATTTCAGTGCTGACCATCACCTAGGGAGTTTTAAAAATCCCAGTGCTCAGACCTCGAAGCAGTGGTGCCCATGCTCAGTCAAGGCTGTGAAATCAGGCTCTAGGGACAGACCCTGAAGGAATATAACCCCATGCAATTTGACTTAGGACCATAGACACATACAAGCTATTGTCTTGTTTCACAGGCAGAAACCAGCAGTGCCTTCTGCCCACAGTGCCTTTTCAAAGTCGTGGAAATCAGGATATATTTCACATGCGTGTTGGTTTCTAGACCAGCTCCCCCATGGGACCCATGTGCAGTGCTAGTGTGAAGACAGATGCCAGACCTCTGTGCTATGCTGCTGGTGCTTTGATGGTACCATCAGCCAAGTGGTCCTTTGATGCTTTGTGGGAGATGTTCACTCTTTCTTTCCAGTTATTTGTTGTCTGTAATACAGCTTTGTGGGTTAAAGACCATCATTTTAAAAGTATTTTTTGATATACTGTGTCACGAGTCCAGGCAGGGCTCAGTTGGCCAATTTTTCTGCTCTGTGTGGCATCAGTGGGGTCTTGGGTGGTCTTTGGCTGGTAGCTGGCCTGGTCTAGAAGGGCCAGATTGATTTCACGTCCATGCCTCATACGTTGGCAGGAAGGACTAGAAGTCTAAGCCAGCAGGGTCCTCCTCTCTCTGCATGGAGTCTCAGGGTCCCTCCAGATGGTTCCTCCATCAGAGAAGTAGGACGTCCCATGTAGCAACTCTGGGCTCCGTGATGCCAATGTGGACACATCCAGTGGAAGGCCAGGCATGGCTCCACCTCTGTCATAGTTTACCAATCAAAGCAGTCCTAGCCAGCTCAGATTCAGGGGACAAGGGAACCAGACCTGCCCTCTGACAGGAATTTGTGGCTTTCTTTATCCATCACATCTCTGTCCGCACCCCTGCCACCCCTGCGAACACACACATACAGGGAGCTACAGCCTTCTGCGAAGCAGTAAGTGAAGGCAGGAGGGCTGCATGAGCCCAGCTATGAACAGTATCTCAGAGTCGGCTTTGCCTTCATCCCATGTATGTCCACCCCACCACTACCTCCTTGCATAAGATGCTGGTGGAGGGCTCCTCTTGTTGCCCTGTTCTTCTTCCTCCTCCTGGAATTTAACTTCCAGTAAGAGAGTTTAATTTAGTAAGAATGGCCTCTGACATGCAGGAGTCGTATTAGCAAGATATTCTGGAAGTAAGTGTTCTTATTTGGACTCTTAGATAGCCAACTCCTCACACAGTGGCCCCAGTCAATATGCTAGGGGAAGCCTTGTAGCCTTGTGGTTCCCTGGCTGCCGGCAGAGCTCCTTAGAATGAACAGACATCTGGTTCCACATCTGGAACTCAGAAAGTCTTCTGTCAAAATCCTACAGAGATGAATCAGAATCCCTCACCATTATCATTCATCTTTTCCACATTGATTCCTGCTTATACATTCCTGTGTGTGTTTTCGTTAATCTAGAAGTATTTATGGACCAGCATCTATATTTTTCTCTTGAGTATCAAGAGTCCATGGCTTATCTAATTAATCTGGTGGAAGAGCAAAGGATCTCTGACCCAAGTCATTAAGTTCTATGGTAACCACCACTACCATCTCGAGGAGATAAGCATTGCAAATGAGCAAGTTTCACGAAGTCGGAAACTTACCTTTGAAAGGCAAAGCCAACCAGGAAGGAGGCCTGGAAGGTAACTCCTGATATATGTAGGATAAAACTCTCAACAAAGCAGGCTTTGCAGGATCCTAACATACCATTTTCACAATGGAATTTGGATTATGACACAATGACTCCCATCCCCTGCAACCTAATGTCTTTTGGTTCAGGATGGACTGTCTGGGTCACAAAAGTAGCTAAAAGATAATGTTCTGCTTAGACATATGGCTGCCTGCAGGTGGCTTGTATTCCTATAACCTATAAGCACAGAAGCATCCCTGTTCAGGCACCTGCTAGAGCTCCTGAACTTGCTGTAGAATGTCCTGTGGTGTTGACCTGATGGCAGAGAGCCCTCTGTTCAGCTTGTATAGCTTCTAATCCCAGGGTTAGAGGTTGCTTTTCCCCCAGGGTTTCCTGAATAAGGGGAAATGTGGTGAATGGGCTCGAGAGGGAAGTCCCCCGTGGACTGCTGCTCACACAACCACACTTCCTTCTTCAGGCTGCTCTATTAGCTCACGGTCATTTCAACCCTGAATTTAGGGTTCCTCTGGCTTTGGACCAGAGGCCCCAGAAGGTAACTTTGTAGGTTACCTTAACTTTGTAGGTCCCAGAAAGTAACTTTCTGGTAGAACCTCACAGAGTATGTACTCCTTAAATAATAGAGCACTTCCTTCGACTTTTCCTTCCCTAGAAGCAAAACCTCATCACCTCATTTTAGGTGAAAGCAATGATTTGATTTGTTTAAGCCAGGAGGTTAAATTTCATCAAATAACTCTGTGGTGGGAGGTTAATTTTCCTGTGGGAGAATGATTAGGTTGTTGTTTCCCTTATCTGGCTATTGTCAACAGTGTTTTTTTTTACAAACAAGCCAACCTCTGGGCTTTAAATATGCTGTGCAGAAGACCCTGAATATTTCTGCCTAGCCCAGAAAGTCAGACTTTCAGACTCTGGCTGAAAGTCAGACTTGTACCAGCCTGTTGCGCATCTCTGCTCACAAGTCTCCTAGGCCCCCCGCTGTGATAAGCCATGAGCTAAGTCTTTCCTCCCTCCATAGAGCTTTTCTCACTCGTCACGATGTGAGCTGATCCTGGTCTATCTGCTGTCTTGTTTCCTATGATTTTCTCCCACCTCCACTCCAGCTCCACTCCTTTATGGCTCATCCTTGAACCTGCCTCAGGGCCTTTGCACCTGTTAACCCCATGCCTGTGACATTCTTACACTAGACCTTCCCATGGTTCACTCCCTGACTTCCTCTGGGCTTCTTCTGTGACATCACCTCCTAGGTCACCTTCCCTGGTCATCCTATATTTTATCCTATACTTCTGCTGCTGCTAAGTCACTTTAGTCGTGTCCAACTCTGTATGACCCCATAGACGGCAGCCCACCAGGCTCCCCCATCCCTGGGATTCTCCAGGCAAGAACACTGGAGTGGGTTACCATTTTGTTCTCCAATGCATGAAAGTGAAAAGTAAAGTGAAGTCGCTCAGTCGTGTCTGACTCATAGCGACCCCATGGACTGCAGCCTACCAGGCGCCTCCGTCCATGAGATTTTCCAGGCAAGAGTACTGGAGTGGGGTGCCATTGCCTTCTCCATTATCCTATACTGTCATCCTTAATTTACATTTACATTATTGTCTTTATGGTTGTATTGGTTTTCTGTGACTGTGCTGTGCTTAGTCGCTCGGTTGTGCCCAACTCTTTGTGGCCCCATGGATTGTAGCCCGTCACATGGACTGTAGCCTGCTAGGCTCCTCTGTCCATGGGATTCTCCAGGCAAGAATACTGGAGTGGATTGCCATTTCCTCCTCCAGACCATCTTCCCAACCCAGGGATGAAACCCAGGTCTCCTGCATTGTAGACAGATTCTTTACCATCTGTGCCACCAGGGAAGCCCAGAAATACTGGAGTGGGTAGCCTGTCCCTTCTCCAGGGAATCTTCCTGACCCAGGAGTTGAACTGGGGTCTCCTGCATTACAGGTGGATTCTTTACCAGCTGAGTTACCAGGGGAGCCCTGTGACCACTGGAACAAATTACCACTAACTTTGTGACTTAAAGACAACAAAAGTTGCTCTCTCATAGTTCTGGAGGCTCAGGGTCTAAAATCAAGATGTGGGCAGGGCTATGCTTCCTCCATAGGTTCCAGGGAGGAGCCTTCCTGCCTTTTCCAGCGTCTGGTGGCTCCAGGAGCCCTTGGCTTGTGGTTGCATCACTCTAGTCTTGGCATCCATCTTCACATCATCTCCCCCTCCTCTGTGTCTGTGTCGTCTCCTCTTCTGTCCCTTATAATAAGAAACTTGTCATTGGATTTAGGGCCCATCCTAATCCAGAATGATCTCATCTCCAGGTCCTTAACTTAAGGACATCTGCAAAGACCCTTTTACACAGGTTCAAGAGGTCAGGATGCAGACAGGGCTTTGTGCAGGGGCACTGTGCAATCCATGCAAATGGTGTATTTTTCCTTTCTTGTTTTCAGTGTCTACCCTCTTGACTGTCAGCTTCAGGAGAGCAGGACTCCGTTTTGTTTCTTGCTGTATCTGTAGAGTATAGGCTAGGGCATGGTACACACTTCATGTTCAACAAGTGTCTACTGAGTGAAGTCTCCAGTAGAGATTTTGTACATTTGCCCATGCTCACGTGCAAGAATGTTCTTAGGGATTATACCTCTGCGACAAATCACTGTTTTGGGACATCTTCAACTTTAAAAAAAAATGGTTATTTCATTTTGCAATTCCATAAGTGGCACAGGAGGACTCCTTGGCTTCTTCAACACTTGGCATTTTCAGGTTTTTAGATTCCTGCCAGTCTGAGGGGTGCAAAATTATCTCCTTATAATTTTAGTTTGCTGCTCTAGGGCTAGAACACATATTAAACTCAATTTTTTAATTTTCATTATTTTTTGTTGGAATATAGTTGCTTTACAATGTTATGTTTTTTTTTCTGTTGTACAGCAGTGAATGAGCTGAGCATATACATACATCCCCTCTTTCTTGGATTTCCATCCCATTTAGGTCATCACGGAGCATTGAGTAGAGTTCCCTGTGCTATATGTTAGGTTCTCATTGGTTATTTATTTTATACACAGTAGCATACATACGCTACTTCTGTTGATGGACATTTAGGTTGCTTCCATGTCCTGACTATTGTAAATAGTGCTGCAGTGAGCATTGGGGTGCATGTATCTTTTTGTTTATTTCTTATTGGGGTACAGTTACTTTATGATATCGTGCTAGCATCTGTTGTACAATGAAGTGAATCAGCTACATGAACACATCTAGCCCGCCCTCTTGCGTCTCTCTCCCACCCCCCACATGACTGCCGAGCACTGAGCTGAGCTCCCTGTGCCATACAGCGGCTTCCCACCAGCTGTCTATTCGACACACGGTGGTGCAGCTGTGTCAGTCCTCACTTTCCAATTCATTTCACGCTCCTTTCCCACCCTGTGCCCACATGTCTGTTCTCTATGTTTGAGTCTCTATTCCTGCCCTGGAAATAGGTTCATCTGCACCACTTTTCTAGATTCCACATATATATGTGTTAATATGAATTATGGTCTTCTCAGAGTATATGCCCAGGAGTGGGATTTCTGGGTCATATGGTAGCTCTACTTTTAGTGTTTTTAAGGAACCTCCATACTGTTCTTCACAGTGGCAGTATCAATTGACATTTCCGCCAATAATGTAAAAGAATTCCCCTTTCTCCACACCCTCTCCAGCGCTTACTGTTTGTAGATTTTTTGATGATGGCCAGTCTGACTGGTGTGAGGTGATGCCTCACTGTGGTTTTAGTTTGCATTTCTCTAATGATTAGTGATGTTGAAAACAACTCTTAATTAAGAGCATAGCAGCTGAATCTTGACATTCTTACCTGTCTTGGATTAAAAAATCTGAAACAATGAGGAGCATGTGAATAAGTGAACACGCTAGAGTTGACTGAAAACTATGCTTGAGTTTGTAGCCTCTAGCTCTCTGCTAAGAATTCATTGGTGTTCAGTGTTCCTTTTAAGGGGTGAGAGTTATCAGCCCACTAGGAGAAAGAGAGAGCAGCCATTGTTTGGTAGGGTCTTTTTCTGATTGGCCAGTGATTCCAGGTGTCTCTGAGATTCCCTGTGTCAGTCACCAGTTGGTAGAGAATGTGGCTGTGAACTTGAACTCTTGGAGAGTCTGTGAGTCTAGATATGAGGACAGGAGGAGAGTCCAAGATGGGACCACTGCAAGGGCTGGGTTGCCTTGGGGAGGCTGGATGGCTGTGAAGTGTGAGTTGGGAGTGGTGTCGGTGTGGGTGTGGGTGTGGGTGGAAGGGGTCATGACTTCCTGAAAGAGCAGCACAGATCCTGAGAGGTTTTCTGCCCACACGTGCAGAGTCCACCCGCCCCCCCGACATGGAACTAGTGCCCACCAAGGTGGGGTGGCCCATCCCACAGGGTATTGACGTGGCCACTGTGGTGGGAGACACATGCTGGAGCCTCTGTCTATAGTCGCCGCTGATCTGAGATAGAGGGGGTACTACCTTGTAATCATGCATAAAAGGTGCAGTGAACCAGTGACATCCTTTCTGTGTGTCAGTGGCTCCAGGACCAAAGAGGGGGTATGGGAAGTGGGGTCTTACTTTCACAAACACACACACACAATAATCAGATAAGGAATCAACCCATCCAAACTCTAAATGATTAAGAAAAGTTTTCCAGAGATGGAAAGATGAATTTTTATCCATCTAAGTATAAATATCTCACTCAAAATATTTATCTTGCTTTGAGATAATAACTGACAGTGTGATGCTTTCAGAGTCAACAAGAGATCTTGAACTTTTGTTTATCTTTGTTGCGTCATTTTTGAAAGGTAAAAAGAGTGTCAGTCGTGTCCGACTCTTTGTGACCCCATGGACTGTAGCCTGCAAGGCTCCTCTGCCCATGGGATTCTCCAGGCAGAAATACTGGAGTGGGTTGTCATTCCCTTCTCCAGGGGATCTTCCCTACCCAGGGATCAAACCAGTGTCTCCTGCATTGCAGACAGGTTCTTTACTGTCTGAGCCACCAGAGAAGCCCTACGTGTTTTAAAAGATATTTTTATAATATACATACCATTATATTGAGCTTCTCAAGAGGCTAGTGATAAAGAATTCACCTGTCAATGCAGCAGACACAGAAGATGCAGGTTTGATTCCTGGATCCAGAAAAACCCTGGAGTAGGAAATGGCAACTCGCTCCAGTATTCTTGCCTGGAAAATTCCATTGACAGAGGAGCCTGGCAGGTTACAGTTCATGGGGTCGCAAAGAGTTGGACATGACTGAGCACAGGAAAGAAGGAACTAGTATATTATGTTCATAATTTATAAATAAGTTAACATCTATTTGGGACATATGCTCAGTATAGTGAAGAGTTCTTTCCTGGTAAGCATGAACAAACTTTGACAACTTCTTATTTACAGAAGTAAAGCCATTTGGGTGTTTGGTGCACGTGATAAGCATTGCTAGTGCTCACTTATGTCTTGACCTCCTTCCTCCCGAGCTCCCAGGGGACAGTACTGCCAGCCTTTCCTGGGTAGAGGAGGAGCCAGGTGACAGTTCTGTGTGAGAGCAGAATGCATAGGTGCTAGTACAAGGCCCTGCTGTCTCTTTCTTCTCTGGCTTGTGGAGGAGGCCTTGTACTGAAACTCAGGATTGAAAGATCAAAGCAGCCTGGCTCATGGTGTCGCCACCTGGTTGAGGAGAGTTGAGGTGATTGAGTAGAGTTGCCCAGGAATGAGCAGACAAGAATGGAGTTGTCTTGTCACCGAGATGCTGGGGCTCTTTCTTATTTCAGCATCACTTGTTTGTGCCAACTAACAGAGCAGCTGTCCCAGGCAGGGCTCAGAGAGCAAGCTCAGATAAATGGAGATCCCGGTGGCCTGCAGTCCGCTCATCAGTTGGATGGCCGGGGCAGCCTTGAACACCAGTGGACAGGTGTGGCTACTGGCCTCTGGACTTGTTTGGAGCCATGGGGAGACTGAACCAGCATCTTACATAGTAACTTCTGCCCTGCCAGTGTCTACCGTGCGTGGAAGATGTGTGGTTGCCACGTGAGTAAAGACGTCACATCTCAGTTCTATCTGATGTGATTACAAGGGCCTCAGCACATGCTGCTCTCAACGGGCTCATCCCAGGTTGGGAGAGGCCTTTGTGGCGAAGCCCGATGAGGCCCCTTGCTAGTGTCAGGGCTGAGGTGGCTGCTGTGTGGTCTGAGTGAGCTCCTGGAGAGTGATGCCAGCCTTGCTTTTGGTCAAGAAGAGAGACCAGCTGGGCAAACAAGCGCCTCTGGTCCTCACCCCGTCTGTACACTACTGTTCATCCTTGTTCACCCCCAGTGGTACACTGCTGTGCCGCTACAAAAGAGCCAGTTTCCTCCAAGAGGGACGGATTGAGGAACCTCAATTTTTGCTCATTTTGAGGTTTCTCAAAATGAGGAACCTCATTTTGCTGCTCCTGTGTTTGTTTGGGGGCCACATTTTAGGTTTTACAATGTCATTTTGAGTCTTGACTCTGGGCCCCACCACTCTGTATGTACTTTTTATCCAGAGCTTCTCCTTCTCACTCATGAATGACAGACACCTCCAGCCCCCTGTTTGCATTGTGGGATGTAAAACAAGCAGCTCTGGTGGTCACCTTTGGGGAGGCCCTCATACTCCTCCCACAAGCGAGGCTAGATGATAGTGGCTTTTAAGCTAAAAACCATTGCAACACCAAGAGAAAATCCCAGACCCAGAGAGACTGTCAGCCCAGGTTGGTTTTAGATTTGGAGTGAGTTTCTGGAGCACAGAGAAGTCATTCTACAGAAGGATCCTCAGACCCAACTAACAGATGATCCTTACTCAGTCCACTGAGGACGGAGCTGGCCCCAGAGCCTGGAGTCATGATTTAATTCTGCATCTGCAGGTTCTGTCACCCTCTTGTATCCAAATACTAGGGCTCCACTGTCACCAAGTGAGGGTGCTTCCACCCAGAGCCCTGCATCTTCCAAATGTCCCAGGAACTGACTTAAAGAAGACCTATTTCAGGCCTGGACTTCTTTGGTGTGTAGAAGGTGAGAGAGCTGTGTGGACCTCAGCAGAAACCTTATTCTTCATTCACTGTGTTAAAGCCTAGGGAGCTGCTCTTCTCCTTAGAAGAAAGACAAGCTTCACTTTCTTGACTCATCCCCAGTTGTTATTCTGGTTCTCCAAATTACTAGCCAGCTGGTTCCCTCGGCTGGTGCTGATGCTGAGTGGAGGGGACAGGTGTGGCTGGAAACCCAGGGTAGGAGGGGGAGCCAGGTGTCTTTCCCTCAATCCATCCTAGACTCCTATTTCCTTATTGGCTGGAAAGACACCTCCAATCCTGTCTGTTAATGAACAACCACACGACTACAACAGCTGCTTAATATGGGCTTGCTTTATGCTTACCTGGGTTAATAATAAATACTAATACCAATAATAACATAAAACAATATCATTATTGGCTCACAGAAATACAGCTGGGACATGTGTCTCCTGGGACAAATCCCTTGGCCATATCTGTGCTAGGGCTAGTGTATCCAAGTGATAGGGCTTCCCTGGTGGTTCAGTGGTAAAGTATCCACCTGCCAGTGTAGGAGATGAGGAGACATGGGTTTGATTCCTGGATCGGGAAGATCCCCTGAAGAAGGAAATGGCAGCTCGCTCCAGTATACTTGCCTGGGAAAGCCTATGGACAGAGGAGCCTGGCAGGCTGCAGTCCATAGGGTCACAAGAGTTGGACATGACTAAACAACTGAGCATGGGCGCGAGACCCAAGGGGACTGCACTGCAGCCCGAAGCAGCGATCCAGTTACACTTGGTCTTCCCAGAAAATTCTTGTTTCTGTGTCCTCAGAGGCATGCTCCTTCCTTGAGCCTGTGAGGAGGAGAAACCTCAGGCTCCCCAGCCCAGCAGCCACCATCAGGGTGGGCTGTGCAGTGCCTGGCTGGCATTGTGCATAGAGAAGGCGGCATCGTGATGGAAGAGCGGCCAAACTGTGGAGGTGGTGATGTCTCTGCTCCTTCCCTCGCAGCTTCCCATCTTAATGAGTCCTCTCTTTGCTGACTTCCCCTGTAGTGGCAGTGCTTCTGCATCTCCCTAATCACTGCCCCAGGGAACAGCTCACTGCTGTAGCAATGCCTCTCCTCACTGCTGGGCATCCATCATGCTCCTGGAGGAACCTCCTTGAAACACAGTTGTGTCCTAACTGGTGGCAAGAAAAAGATGGAGTGTGACACACACATCTGTCATTTTCTCCAGGGAGAATGTCTTTATCTCATTAGTAGCAGAACATGTTCCACTGGTCAGGATGCCACGTGGAGGGGCTGAGATGCTTCTGTGGGATGCCATGGACATGTGTCTGGGGAGGAGACAGTTCTACTTGTAGAGCAAAGGGGGCCTTCTCTGGCACCTTCCTCCATTTGACCCTTTATTCTCTGAAGGTTCCGCATGGATTATGCCACAGCCTGGCCACCAGGAAGGCAGACACCCCAGTGGGTTAAGGGTTGCTCCAGGTCCCTGAGGGGCCCTCATCTGACTGCCAACACCCCTTTGATGAGAACCAGCATGAATGTCCAGCCTCTTCTGGTGTATATGCAGATGGCATGTGGTGGGTCGGTCATACTGGCTAATTAGTATCTCTTTAAATGTATCTTAAAAGTTAAGATGCTTTGAGTTGAGTCTTAGTGCTTAGAATTGCCACATTTGGTGATGACACTTTACTCGCCCTAGGAAATAAGCAAACAACTTGTTCCAAGGCCATAGGATACCTCAAGATTCATTCAGTAAGACTCTGTTTAACTACAATGATGTATCTCCTCACACTGTTTAGAATGGCCGTCATCAAAAAAAGTCTACAATCAGTAAACACTGGAGAAAAGGGAACCTTCTTGCACGATTGGTGGGAATGTAAATTGATACAGTTCACTATGGAGAACAGATTTCTTGAAAAATCTAGGAATAAAACTACCATATGAGCCAGCAATCCCACAATTAGGCATATACCCTAAGAAAAACCATGATTCTAAAAGACACATGTACCCCAATGTTCATTGCAGCACTATTTACAATAGATGGGACATGGAAACAGCCTAGATGTCCTTCGACAGATGAATGGATAAAGAAGTTGTTGTACAAATATACAATGGAATATTACTCTGTCATAAAAGGAATGAGTTTGAGTCAGTTCTAGTGAGGTGGATGAAACTAGAACCTATTATACAGAGTGAAGTAAGTCAGAAAGAAAAAACAAATATCGCATATTAACGCATATACATGAAATCTAGAAAAATGGTACCGATGAACCTATTTGCAGGGCAGCAATAGAGACACAGACAGAGAACAGACTTGTGGACCCAGCAAGGAAGGGACAGGCTGGGATGAATTGAGAGGGCAGCGCTGAAGCTTATACACTACCACATGTAAAACAGATAGCCAGTGGGAACTTGCTGTATGATGCAGGCAGCTCAACTCACAGCTCTGTGACAACCTAGAGGGGGTGGGAGGGAGGGAGATGTGGGGAGGGAGGTTCAAGAGGGAGGGGACATATGTGTACCTAAGGCCGATTCATGCTGATGTATGGCAGAAACCAACACAACATTGTGAAGCAGTTATCCTCCAATTAAAAATAAATACATTTTAAAAAGAGTCAGTTTAAGTCCATTTTTAAGGCTCATGGGGTCTTAGAGGGATCCCTTTGTCATGTTAAGATTTCCCTCCAAATTCTATTTCCCAGTTGAGTTCAAAGTTGATATTTTATAGACTCTCAAGCAATTGAAAAGCCATCAAGTTGAATTTTAAAAATTTAAAATGGACTTACAAATAGAACCTTTACTTTTGCAGGAGAAAAGCTATTAAGATGGAGAAGGCAATGGCACCCCACTCCAGTACTCTTGCCTGGAAAATCCCATGGACGGAAGAGCCTGGTAGGCTGCAGTCCATGGGGTCGCTAAGAGTTGGACACAACTGAGCGATTTCACTTTCACTTTTCACTTTCATGCATTGGAGAAGGAAATGGCAACCCGCTCCAGTGTTCTTGCCTGGAGAATCCCAGGGATGGAGGAGCCTGATGGGCTGCTGTCTATGGGGTCGCACAGAGTTCGATACGACTGAAGTGACTTAGCAGCAGCAGCAAGCTATTAAGAAATGGATCCCTGTGGTGAAGCTGTGTGTCTGGGGGCTCCTGGGATTAAACTGCAGACAGAGCTGCCAGGACATGTTATGAAAGCCACCTCCTTGGCCCCCTCTTCTTCCCTAGGCTGCGGGGTTTTACCCTCAGGAAGAAGGAGCCTGGGTAGCTCCAGTGTCTGCCTCTAATGGGCCTGTGTCCCTTGCTCCCACAGCTTGTCACATTCTGGAGTGTTGTGATGGGCTGGCCCAGGATGTCATCGGCTCCATCGGACAAGCCTTTGAGCTCCGGTTTAAGCAGTATTTGCAGTGTCCTTCCAAGATCGCGGCTCTTCATGACCGGTGAGTAGTGCTGTGACACCATTTGCAGTGGCCTCTCTGCATTTTCTGACCCTTCCTCTTAAAATGACTTAAAAGGAGAAAAACCACAAAACAGCTCCCTGAGGAGTGCTCTGAACAGACAGTTAATCACAGGGCTTCCTGGGCCTGGAGACACCTGGCCGGTGCTGGGCTGGGGCTCAGAAAACCGACAGATGGAAGCTGACATATGGGTGATGCTCCCAATGTTTAGAAAAACATTTTCTTGAAACTATAGTGACAGTAGCTAAGGTTACCAAAAAAAACAGTGTAATATGCTTTTATTCTGTTTTCTCTGCAAGCATGTGATGTCTCCATATGTTGTCTTCTTGGGTCGGTGTCACCCCGGGTTCTACCTGTGCTGCTGTCCTCGTCATCAGGGTTAGACAGAGTCCTGGTTCGGAGGCTCCTGTCATGAGGCGCTGTGCTTGGGATGGCCAGCATGGTTCTGCTTTATTGGACTTTGTAGCTTTCAGGCTCAATGGCTGTAGGGTCCTGATCTTTGTCTCAACAGTTTTCTTTCTGTAGGGAGAAGACTCTTGAGAGTCCCTAGGACTGCAAGGAGATCAAACCAGTCAATACTAAAGGAAATCAACCATGAAAATTCATTGGAAGGATTGATGCTGAAGCTGGAGCTCCAATCCTTTGGCCATTTGATGCTATGAGCTGACTCATTGGAAAAGACCCCGAAGCTGGGAAAGATTGAGAGCAAGGGGAGAAAAAGTGGGTGACAGAGGATGAGATGGTGGGTGGCATCACCAACTCAATGGAAATGAGTTTGAGCCAACTCCAGGAGACAGTGAAGGGCAGGGAAGCATGGCGGGCTGCAGTGCCTGGGCATCACAAAGAGTTGGACACAACTTACTGACTGAACAATAAGTTTTCTCTGTAAAATAGGAATAATAGAAGCTTGCAATATTTTAAACATTAAGTTCAGTTCAGTTCAGCTCAGTTGCTCAGTCATGTCTGACCCTTTGTGACCCTATGGACTGCAGCATGCTAAGCTTCCTCGTCCATCACCAACTCCTGGAGCTTGCTCAAACTCAGGTCCATCGAGTTGGTGATGCCATCCAACCATCTCATCCTCTGTCATCCTGTTCTTCTCCTGCCTTCAATCTTTCCCAGCATCATGGTGTTTTCCAATGAGTCAGTTCTTCCCATCAGGTGGTCAAAGTATTGGAGTTTCAGCTTCAGCATCAGTCTTTCCAATGAATATTCAGGACTGATTTCCTTTAGGATGGACTGGTTGGATCTCCTTGCAGTCCAAGGCGCTCTCAAGAGTCTTCTCCAACACCACAGTTTAAAAGCATCAATTCTTTGGTGCTCAGCTTTCTTTATAGTCCAACTGTCACATCCATATATGACTACTGGAAAAAACATAGCTTTGACTGTATGAAACTTTGTTGGCAAAGTAATATCTCTGTTTTTAATATGCTGTCTGGGTTGGTCATAGCTTTTCTTCCAAGGAGCAAATGTCTTTTAATTTCATGGCTGCAGTCACCATCTGCAGTGATTTTGGAGCCCAATAAATTGAAGTCTGTCATTGTTTCCACTGTTTCCCTATATATTTGCCATGAAGTGATGGGACTGGATGCCATGATCTTAGTTTTTTGAATGTTGAGTTTTAAGGCAGCTTTTTCACTGTCTTCTTTCACCTTCATCAAGAGGCTCTTTAGTTTCTCTTCATTTTCTGCCATAAGGGTGGTGTCATCTGCATATCTGAGGTTATTGATATTTCTTCCGGCAGTCTTGATTCCAGCTTGTGCTTCATCCAGCCTGGCATTTTGCATTATGTACTCTGCATATAAGACAAATTAGCAAGGTGACAATATACAGCTTTGATGTACTCCTTACCCAATTTGGAATCAGTCTGTTGTTCCATGTCCAGTTCTAACTGTTGCTTCCTGACCTGCATACAGATTTCTCAGGAGGCAGGTAAGGTCATCTGGTATTCCCATCTCTTTAAGAACTTTCCACAGTTTGTAATGATTCACACAGTGAAAGGCTTTAGAATAGTCAATGAAATAAAAGTAGATGTTTTTCTGGAACTCTCTTGCTTTTTTGATGATCCAGTGGATGTTAGCAATTTGATCTCTGGTTCCTCTGCCTTTTCTAAATCCACCTTGAACATCTGGAGGTTCTCAGTTCACATGCTGTTAAAGCCTAGCTTGGAGAATTTTGAGTATTACTTTGCTAGCCTGTGAGATGAGTGCAATTGTGTGGTAGTTTGAGCATTCTTTGGCATTGCCTTTCTTTGGGACTGGAATGGAAACTGACCTTTTCCAGTCCTGTGGCCACTGCTGAGTTTTCCAAATTTGTTGGCATATTGAGTGCATCACTTTCACAGCATCATCTTTTAGGATTTGAAATAGCTCAGCTGGAATTCCATCACCTCCACTAGTTTTGTTCATACTGATGCTTCCTAAGGCTCACTTGACTTCTCACTCCAGGATGTCTGGTTCTAGGTGAGTGATCACACCATCATAGTTATCTGGGTCATGAAGATATTTTTTGTATAGTTCTTCTGTGTATTCTTGCCACCTCTTCTTAATATCTTCTTCTTCTGTTAGGTCTATATCATTTCTGTCCTTTATTGAGCCCATCTTTGCATGAAATGTTCCCTTGGTATCTCTGATTTTCTTGAAGAGATCTCTAGTCTTTCCCATTCTGTTGTTTTCCTCTATTTCTTTGCATTGATCGCTGAGGAAGGCTTTCTTAGTTCTCCTTGCTGTTCTTTGGAACTCTGCATTCAGATAGATATATCTTTCCTTTTCTCCTTTGCCTTTCACTTCTCTTCTTTCCTCAGCTATTTGTAAGGCCTCCTCAGATAACCATTTTGCCTTTTTGCATTTCTTCTTCTTGGGGATGGTTTTGATCACTGCCTCCTGTACAGTGTTACAAACCTCTGTCCATAGTTCTTCAGGCACTCTGTCTATCAGATCTAATCCCTTGAATCTATTTGTCACTTTCACTGTATAATTGTAAGGGATTTATTTAATTTAGGTCATACCTGAATGGTCTAGTGTTTTTTCCCTACTTTCTTCAATTTAAGGAGTTCATGATCTGAGCCACAGTCAGCTCCTGGTTTTGTTTTTGCTGACTGTATAGAGCTTCTCCATCTTTGTCTGCAAAGACTATAAGCCATCTGATTTCGGTTTTGAACACCTGGTGATGTCCATGTACAGCGTTGTCTCTTGTGTTGTTGGAAGAAGGTGTTTGCTATGACCAGTATGCTGTCTTGGCAAAACTTTCTTAGCCTTTTCCCTGCTTCATTTTGTACTCCAAGACCAAACTTGCCTGTTACTCCAGGTATCTCTTGACTTCCTACTTTTGCGTTCCAGTCCCCTATGATGAAAATAAACTCTTTTTCTGGTGTGTTCTAGAAGGTCTAGATCTGAGGTTAAATGTTTCATTTAAACATTAAATGAAATAGTAAATGTAAACAGGAATTGTGAGATGTTTAGTTTTTATAAAAAATGTTCAGTGTCTACTCTTGAGTTTCCTTAGGAGATAAGAATATTCCATGCAGCACTAAAAAGAAAGTAATGCGGCATATTGGTCATTCAGTCACTTCTACTGAAAGCTTATTACAATGGTGTGTTAACTGTCAATAAAGGTTAATTTCTCCTGAATTTACTTTTCCTCCAACTTCTATGGCCATATTCCAGACTTAGTTGTAAAGGCATTATACTCCTCTGTCTTCATTATCTCTCTGAAGTCTTCATCTTTCTTGAAAGAGATTTTTAATTTTTTTTCATCCACTGGAAAATTTCTTTTAAGGTATTCATTCTGGCGGTGCCTATGAAAGCCCCATTTTTCCTGGTTGACAAGGACTTCTGCAAACTCATATAAACCGTTTGGAAAGGAGTTAGAAAGTAGTGGGGACCCTATAGCCCTTGGCAGGACAGTGGGTGAACAAAGTTCTAAATTTTATATTATAATGGAATATAGTCATTAAACAGAATTCATCAGTATATGTGTATTATAAAAATGAATCTCAACATTTCAAATGAAGTAAAAAAGGATAGGAACCATTTATGAAAATTTTAAAAACACATAAATGACTGTATATGTAGCTTATGGATAAATGCATGTGTATAAAGAGTATAAAAACATGCAAGAATATTACATACCAACTCTAGGACATTTGAGGATGACAGGGACATGTATGCATGCATGTTCAGTCATGTCCAACTCTTTGCAACCCCATGGGCTGTAGCCCACCAGGCTCCTCTGTCCATGGAGTTTCCCAGGGAAGAATACTGGAGTGATTTGCCATTTCCTACTCTAGATGATCTTTCTGACCCACGGATTGAACCCATGTCTCTTTGCATCTCCTGCATTGGCAAGCAGATTATTTACCACTGTGTCACCTGGGAAGCCCTAATTTTTGTACATAGGAGCTAGGTGCATGCGTGCTAAGTCGTGTCCTACTCTTTGTGACCCCATAGACTGTAAACCACCAGGCTCCTCTGTCCATGGGATTCTCCAGGCCAGAAGACTGAAGTGGGTTGCCACTTCCTCCTTCAGGGGGTCTTCCCGACTCAGGGACTGAACTCACGTCACCTATGTATCCTATATTGACAGGCAGATTATTTACTACTAAGCCACCTGGGAAACCGACAGGGGCTTAGGGTGGGCTACAACTGGCTTTGTTAAGTGTATCTCTTCCCTAACATTTTATAAGAACAGTATTCCAGTATGTAAAAAGAATTTTGCAGTGAACACCTGTACAACCAACCACCTAGATTCTACTATTAACATTTTACTGTTAATATCACATACTTATTCATCTAATGTGAGTCTGACAAATTTTATTTCTTTGAAAAGAAAGGAATCAAATATAGCAAAATGTTCACACTTGTTTAATCTCAGTGGTGGATGTGTAGGTGTCTTTTATATTAATTTAGCTTTTCTGTACTTTCAAAATGTTACATAAAAGTCAAATAAATACTATTAAATGAGTATGTACAAAAATGAGTGGGGAGAGTTAATTGAACTACATGCTTCTCTGGGCATATACTTAAGGTGTGAAGTCCTTACATGTTTCTATATAATAAAATTTGAAGAAGTTTTGGGGAAAGAAAATGAAGTAGAGAGATCTTATCTATTGAGAAAACTTTGAATCCAATATGCAAGTAATGGTATAAAATTTCTAAAGCAGAGCATCAACCAGGGGTCCTGTGTTCCTTGGCATCATTCTCATCTGGTCTGACAAGCTGCTGGTGTCCACTGAGCCGGTCTGAGACCCATCAGGTGGGAACGTGCCACCTTCTGGCCCTGCTGGGGCCATGAGACAGCACATCTTGCCTCCAGCTGCCACACTCTTTGCCCCCTCCCCACCCTTTTCCAGAGACCTTGGACTGCAGACGTCACTGGCCCATTTTCCTTCTAGATTTCCCAGAGGCCAGCAAGACAGGAGGTTCTGTTTGTGAGCAGTTTTCCTTGGGTTTACTTCTTGCTTGCTCAGGCCATCTCTCTTCAAATTGGGAATGAGCTGCAAGTGTGAGAATTTGGTATAATCAACTTCTTTGTCCACATTCCTTAGAGTAGAGTTGGGGACAGATGAGTGTGGAGTGAGTGTGGTGGCATTAGGGCCCAGTACGCTGCCCCAGCATCTCAAAGTTTCAGGTTGGTGCACATGGCTTCCTCTCTCTTCTCTTGCTGCTGGTGGTTGGATGACTTTACTTATTATTCATGAATTATTTTTTGCTCATCGTATTAATTATTGGGAGACAGACTCTGTATCTGGAATCATCACCCATCTCCAACTGGAAATCAAAAATAGTACTTTTAAATGAATGGAATTTTTGGTATGGTCTGATTTTCCTTAGAAGATTTTTCCTCTGATTTTTCTTGCCAAAATCCAGGGTCATTTTCAACAGAAAACCAGAGAAGACAATGAAAAAGAATTCAAATGTAGTCAAATCTCTTTTTATTATTAAAAAAAAGTTTTGATATATAATTTATGATGAAAATTCATTCCTTTTGGAATATATAGTTCTGTAGTATTTAGTACTGTCAGAGACTGTATAATTATTGTTCCTAAATAATTCCAGAACATTTTCATCACCCCAGCAAGAAACTCCATACTTATTAGCAGTTAATTCCCCAACTTGCAATCTTCTTTCCCCAGACAATCATTGCTCTACTTTCTGTCTTCATTGATTTGCCAGTTCTGGATATTTTATATGAATGGAATCATACAATATATGCTTGAGTTCTTTCACTTATTGGATTGTTCTCAAGGTTAAGCTATGTTGTAGCATGTATGAGTATGGCATTTTTAGGTTTGAATAATATTCTTTTGCATACATTTGTTACCTTTTGTTTATTCATTCCTTGGTTTATGGATATTAGGGTTGTTTTTACCTTTTAGTTCTCATGAATTGTGCTGCTGTGAACATGTGTACAAATTCTTGTGTGAACAGATGTTTCAATACTCTTGGGTATATAACTAGGAATAGAATTGCCTAGTCATACGGTAACTCTGTGCTAAAGTTTTAGAAACTGCCAAACTGATTTCCAAAGGGGTTGTACCATTTTATATTTTCACCAGAATGTATGAGTTTCAGTTTCACTGATATTTGTTATTGTCCATCATTTTGATTTTAAGCTATCCTAGTGAGTACAAAGTGGTTTCTGTGATTTTGATTTGCATTTTCTTGATGACTATTGATGTCAAGCATCTTTCCATGTGCTTATTGGCTATTTGTATATCTTATTTGGAGAGATGTCTGCTCAAATCCATAGACTATTTTAAAAATTATAGTTGATTTACAGTGCCGTGTTACTTTCTGCTATACAACAATGTGAGTCAGTTATATATATATATATATATATAAAACATATATATATGTATATATCTCCACTTCTTTTTAGATTTTCTTTCCATATAGGTCATTATAGAGTACTGAATAGAGTTCCCTGAGCTATACAGTAGGTTCTTGTTAGTTATCTATTTCATATACAGTAGTGTGTATATGTTAGTTTCAATCTTACAGTTTATCCCTCCCTCCCTTTTTCCCCCCGGTAACCATAAGAACGTTTTCTGCATCTGTGACAATTTGTTTCATAAATAGGTTAATTTGTACCATTTATTTGTTAGATTCCCATGTATGGGAATCTAACAAATCCCATCCTATGATATTTATCTTTCTGTGTCTGACTAATATTCCATTGCATATATGTGCCACATCTTATTTATCCATTCTTCTGTCGATGGACATTTAGGTTGATCCCATGTCCTGGCTATTGTAAATAGTGCTGTAATGAACATTGGGGTGCATGTATTATTTCAAATTATGATTTTTCTCTGGATCTATGCCTATCAGTAAGATTGCTGGATCACATAGTAGCTCTATTTTTAGTAAGGAATATCCATAGTATTCTCCATTGTGGCTGTACCAATTTACATTCCTACCAGTGGTGGAGGAGAGTTCCCTTTTCTGCACACCCTCTCCAGCATTTATTGTTTGAAGATTTTTTGATGATGGCCATTTTGACTAGTGTGAGGTAATACCTCATTGTAGTTTTGATTTGTATTTCTCTAATAATTAGTGATATTGAGCATCTTTTTGTGTGATTTTTGACCATCTGGATGTCTTCTTTGGAGAAATGTCTTTTTAGATCTTCCGCCCATTTTTGATTGGGTTGTTTGTTCTTTATAATGAGCTGCATGAGCTGTTTACATATTTTAGATTAATCTCTTGTTGGTTGCTGTGTTTGAAAATATTTTCTCCAATTCTATGGGTTTTCTTTTCATTTTGTTGATGATGTCTTTTGCTGTGCAAAAGCTTTTAAGTTTATTTAGGTTCCGTTTGTTTATTTTTATTTTTGTTAATCTTGGAGATTAACCAAAAAAGATCTTGCTGTGATTTATGTCAGAAAGTGTTCTGCCAATGTTTTCCTGTAAGCATTTTATAGTGTCTGGTCTTTCATGTAGGTCTTTAATCCATTTTGAATTTGTATATGAGCATGTTCTAATTTCATCCTTTTACATGTAGTTGTCCGGTTTTCCCAGCTCACTTATTGAGGACACTGTCTTTTCTTCATTATATATTCTTCCCTCCTTGGTCACAGAATAGGTGACCATAGGTGTCTAAGTTTATCTCTGGACTTTCTTTCCTGTTCCACTGATTTATATTTCTGTTTTTGTTTTGCTTACTGTAGCTTGGTAGTATAGTCTGAAGTCAGAGAGACTCATTCCCCCAGCTCTATTTTTTCTTTCTCAAGATTGTCTTGGCTCTTCAGTATCTTTTGTGTTTCCATACAAATTGTAAAATTTTTCTTGCTGTAATTCTGTGAAAAATGTTATTGGTAATTTGATAGAAGTTTCATTGAATCTGCTGATTACTTTGGGTAGTATAGTCATTTTGACAATGTTGATTCTTCCAATCTAAGAATGTGGTATATTTCTCCTTCTGTTTACATTATCTTTAATTTCTTTCATCAGTATCTTATAGTTCTCTGAGTATAGGTCTTTTGCCTCCTTAAGGTTTATTCCTAGGTATTTTATTCTTTCTGATACAGTGGTAAATGGGGTTGTTTCCTTAGTTTCTCTGATCTTTTGTTGTTAGTGTATTGGAATGCAAGAGATTTTTGTATATTAATTTTGTATCCTGCAACTTTACCAAATTCTGTTCTGGTAACATCTTTAGGACTTTCTATGTATAGTATCATGTCATTTGCAAACAGTGACAAATTTACTTCTTGTTTTCCAGTTTGAATTCTTTAATTTCTCTTTTTTTTCCCTCTGATTGCTGTGGCTAGGACTCACAAAACTGTGTTGAATAAAAGTGGCAAGACTGCACATCCTTGTCTTATTCCTGATCTTAGAGAAAATCCTTTCAAATTTTTCACTGTTGAGAATGATATTTGCTGTGGGTTTTCATATATGGCCTTTATTATGTTATATTATCTTTATGATTACTTTCTGGAGAGTTTTTCTCGTAAATGGTGTTGAATTTTGTCAAAAGCTTTCTCTGCCTCTGTTAAGATGATCATATAGTTGTTATTCTTCAGTTCATTAGTATGGTGTATTATATTGATTGATTTACATATGTTGAAGAATCCTTGCATCCCCAGGATAAATACCACTTAATCATGTGTATGATGCTTTTAATGTATTGTTGGATTCAGTTTCTAAGTATTTTGTTCAGGATTTTTGTGTCTTTGTTCATCAATGATATTGGCCTGTAAATTTCCTTTTTGTGTGTGGGATCTTTGTTGAGTTTTGGTATCAGGGAGATAGTAGCCTTGTAGAATGGCCACTTGTAGAGTGGCCTTGAGAGTATTCCTTCCTCTATAATTTTTTGGAATAGTTTGAGAAGGATAGGTTTTAACTCTTTTCTAGATGTTTGATAGAATTCATCTGTGAAGCCATCTGGCTCTGGACTTTTGTTTGTTTGAAGTTTTAAAATCACAGTTTCAATTTCAGTGATTCATGTGTTCATATTCTCTATTTCTACATGTTTCAGTCTTTGAAAGTTGTCCCTTTCTAAGAATTTGTCCATTTCTCTCAGATTGTCCATTTTACTGCAAATAGTTGCTTGCAGTAGTCGCTTATGGGCCTTTGTGTGTCTGTGGTGTCTGTTGTAACTTCTCCTTTTTTCATTTCTAATTTTATTGATTTGAGTCCTCTCCCTGTTTTTCTTGATGAGTCTAGCTAAAGGTTTATCAACATTATCTTCTCAAAGAACCAGCTTTTAGTTTCATTGATCTTTGCTATTGTTTTCTTTGTCTCTGTATCATTTATTCCTATTTTGATCTTAATGACTTCTTTCCTTCTTGAGGACTGTGGAGATTTTGTTTGTTGTTCTCTCTCTGGTTGCTTTCTTCTCTCTCTAGTTGTGTAAATTTAGGTTGTTTACTTGAGATTTTTCTCATTTCTTGAGGTAAGATTGTATTGCTATAAAGGTCCCTCTTAGAACTGCTTTTGCTGTGTCTCACAGATTTTGGATTGTCATGTTTTTGGTGCCATTTGTCTCCAGATGTTTCTTGATTTCCTCTTTGATTTCTTCAGAGATCTGTTGATTGTTTAGTAACATATTGTTTAATTTCCATGTGTTTCTTTTTAACAAATTTTTTTTTTACTGTAATTGATTTCTAATCTCATAGCATTGTGGTCAGAAAAGATGATTAATGTGATTCAAATTTTCTTGAATTTACCAAGTCTTGATTTGTGGTCCAAAATGTTATCTATCCTGGAGAATGTTACTTTTCATATTTTGTCTTTGTCTTTAACTTTTGTCAGTTTGATGAATATGTGTCTTGGTTTGTTCCTCCATGGTTTCACCCTGTATGGGATTCTCTGCACTTCCTGGACTTGAGTGAGTGTTTCCTTTCTCATGTTAAGGAAGTTTTTGACTATAATATCTTCAATTATTTTCTCCAGCCCTTTCTCTTTCTGTTCTCCATCTGGGACCCCTATAGTGTGAATGTCAGTGCATTTAATACTGTCCCAGAGGTCTCTGAGAGTACCTTCATTTCTTTTCATTCTTTTTTCTTTACTCTGTTCTGTGACAGTGGTTTCCGTCACTCTGTCTTCCAGCTCACTTACTTGTTCTTCTGCCTCAGTTATTCTGCTACTGATTCTGTCTAGTCTATTATTCATTTCAGTTGTTGTATTATTCACCTCTGTTCATTTGTTCTTTAAGTCTTCTAGCTCTTTATTGAACATTTTATATATATTCTTCATCTGTACCTCCACTCTTTTTCAGAGATTTTTGGATCATCTTTACTATCATTACTATGAATTCTTTTTCAGGTAGATTGCCTATCTCCTCTTCAGTTAGTTGTTCTTGTGGGTTTCTATCTTGTTCCTTTGTTTGCAACATATTTCTCTGTCATCTCATTTTGTATAATTTCCTGTGTTTGTGGTCTCCTTTCCACAGGCTTCAGTATTGTATTTCCTCTTGCTTCTGGCATCTTCCCACTATTGGATGAGATTTGTCTAAGGGCTTGTGTAGGCTTCCTGGTGGAAGGGACAGGTGCCTACCCTCTTGTGGGTGGAGCTGGTCTTGAACCTCTGATGGGCAGGGTCCTTAGCCCTTTTTTAAGATTGCATTATTTGTCTTTTTATTGTTGACTTGTAGAAATTCTTTATATATTCTGGATACAAGTCTCTTTCCAGACATACAATTAGCAAATATTTTCTCTTTATTTTTTGTGTTGTCTTGCATTTTCTTAATAATGTCCTTTGAAGGACCATAGTTTTTAACTTTGATGAAGTCCAAGTAATTTACTTATTTTCTCTTTGGTTGCTTTTGCGTTTGGTGTCATGTGTAAGAAACCATTGCCTAATCCAAGATCATGAGGATTTACATCTATGTTTTCTTCTAAGTTTTAGCTCTTACATTTTGATCTTTAATCCATTTGAGTTAATTTTTGTATATGGTGTGACTTAAGGGTCCAACTTTCACAAACAACTATCCAGTCATCATAGCACCATTTGCTGAAAAGACTGTTCTTTTACATAGTAAATTGTTTGGGCATCCTTGTTGAAATCGATTGACTATAAATGTATGGGTTTATTTATGGACTCTTAATTCTGTTCCATTGATTTATTTATGTGTCTATCCTTATGCCAATACCATATAGTCTTGAATAGTATAGCTTTATAGTTAGTTTGAAGTGAGGTAGTATGTGTCTTCCAACGACATTCTTCTTTATTAACGTTTGACCCTGTTCACTATTCTGGGCCTCTTGCAATTTCAAAGGAATGGCATAGCTTGTTTATTTTTACCAAAGAAGACAACTGTGATTTTGATAGAAATTATTTTGAATCTATAGACCTATTTGGGGAGTACTTCCATCTTAACAGTATTACATCTTTCAATTCATAAATGCAGGATGTCTTTCCACTTATTTAGAATTCCTTAATTTCTTTCAACAATGTTTTGTAATTTTCCATTATGAGTCTTACACTTGTTTTGATAATTTTTACTACCAAAAGAATAAATCTTTTATTCTTTTTGATACTATAATAAGTGAAATTTCTTGTTAATTTTGTTTTTATTGTTAATATATAAAAATACAATTGACTTTATACACTGATTGTGTATTGTGGAAACTTGCTGAATTCATTTATTTTTTATTATTCACTTAGCTCTAATAATTTGGGTGTGTATGTGTATTCCTTAGTATTTATTATATACAAGATCATGTCCTGTGCAAGAAAATATAGTTTTATTTTGACTTACTAATCTGAATGCCTTTTCTTTCTTTTTATTATATAATTGTCCTGGCTAGAATCTCTAGTACAATGAATAGAGGTGTAAAGATGGGACAAACTTATTATGTTCCTGATCTTAAGAGGAAAATATTCAGAATTTTCCCATTAATCATGTTCTTAGCTGTGGACTTTTCATAGATTCTCTTTTTCATGTTGAGAAAAATGCCTTTTAATTCCAAGATTTTTGAGGGTTTTTTATCATGGAAAACTGTCAGATTTTCTCAAATGATTTTTCTGTGTCTAGATGTGAGTATTTGGCTTTTTTTTTTTTTATTGGTATGATATATTACATTAGTTGATTTTGAATGTTTAAACAACCTTGCATTACCAGAGAAATATCACTTAGTCATGGTGCATGATTTTTTTGTATTTTGCTGGAGGATTTTTGGCTTGCTAGTATTTTGTTGAGGATTTTTCCATTCATATTCATAAAAGATATTGGTCTGCAGTTTTTTTTTTTTTTTCCTGCAGTGTCTTTGGTTGTGGCATCTGGATAATTCTGTCATCATAAATTTAGTTTGAAAACTTCCCTCCTCTTCTATTTTTTGGAGGAGTTATGAAAAATTGCTATTAATTCTCCTTCAGATATTAGATAGAATTCACCAGGAAGCCGTATGATTCTGGGCTTTTCTTGGGATGCAAGATTTTGATTACTAATTTAGTCTCGTTGTTACAGTTATCTTCAGATTTTCTATTTCTTCTTGAGTTATTTTTTGATAGATTGAGTCTTCATAGGGATTTTCCCATTTCATCTAGATTATCTAGTTTGTTGGTATATAATTTTTAATAGTTTCTCTTATAATCCTTTTAATTCATGTATGGCTGGTAGCAGTTTTTCCTCTTTTCTTCCTAATTTTGGTAATTTGAGTCTGCTCTCTTCTTTCTTAGTCAGTCTAGCTAAAGATTTGTCAATACTGTTGATCTTTCTAAGAACCAACTCTTGGTTTCATTGCTTTTCTCTACTGATTTTCTATTTTTATTTCTACCTTAATCTTTATTGTTTTTCCTTCTGCCTGCTTTGGGTTTAACTCTTATTTTCTGGTTTATTAAGGCAGAAATTCAGGTTGTTGATTTGATATTGTCTATTATTATATAGGCATTTATATCTCGTAAAGTTCTGTGTAAACACAGACTTTCCCTGTAAGTCTTAAACCCCTCGAAGTCATCCACGAGGATTGAAACTAACTTCTTCCAAACTTCTATTAATGTTGAATGAAGATTTTACCTCTTTCCATGAATCATGAGTGTTTTTGATGGCATCTAGGATGCTTAGCAGAGAAGGCAATGGCACCCCACTCCAGTACTCTTGCCTGGAAAATCCCATGGATGGAGGAGCCTGGTAGGCTGCAGTCCATGGGGTCGCTAAGGGTCGGACATGACTGACTGACTTCACTTTCACTTTTCACTTTCATGCATTGGAGAAGGAAATGGCAACCCACTCCAGTGTTCTTGCCTGGAGAATCCCAGGGACGGGGGAGCCTAGTGGGCTGTTGTCTATGGGGTTGCATGACTGAAGCAGCCTAGTGGGCTGCTGTCTATGGGGTTGCACGACTGAAGCGACTTAGCAGCAGCAGCAGCAGCAGCAGCAGCAGAATGCTCAGTCCTTTCTAGAAGGCTTTCAACTGACTTTGCTCAGGTCAATCAGAGGAATCACTATTTGTGGCAGCTATAGGCTTATGAAATGTATTTCTTATAAGACTTGAAAGATGAAATTACTCCTTGATTCAGGGGTTGCAGGATGAATGTTGTGTTAGCAAGCATGAAGACCACATCAATCTCAATTAGAACTCTTGGGTGACCAGGTGCATTGTCAATGAGTAGTAATATTTTGAAAGGAATTGTTTCTTTCCAAGCAATAGGTCTCAACATTGGGCTTAAAATATTCAGTAAACCAAGCTATAAATAGATATGCTGTTGTCCAGACTTTGCTGATCCATTTATAGAGCATAGACAGAGTAGATTTAGCATAATTCCTAAGGGCCCTAAAATTTTCAGAATGATAAATGAGTACTGGCTTCAACTTAAAGTCACCGACTGCATTAGCCCCTAGCAAGAGTCAGTTTGTTCTTTGAAGCTTTGAAGCTGGGCATTGACTTTCTCTAGCTCTGAAATTCCTAGATGGTGTCTTCCAGTATGAAGCTATTTTGTTTACACTGAAAGTCGGTTGTTTAGTGTAGCCACCTCCATTATCTTAGTGAGATACTCCAAGTAACTTACAATTGTTTCTATCAATACAGGAGCATTTGCTGCTTTGCCTTGCACTTTGATGTTATGGAAATAGCTTCTTTCCTTAAATCTCATGAACAAACCTCTGCTAGATTCAAGCTTTTCTTCTGCAGCATCCTCATCTCTCATAAATTGAAAATAGGATTCACTTGCTCTGGATTAGGCCTTGCTGCTGCTAAGTCGCTTCAGTCGTGTCCGACTCTGTGCGACCCCAGAGACGGCAGCCCACCAGGCTCCCCCGTCCCTGGGGTTCTCCTCCTCCAATGCATGAAAGTGAAAAGTGAAAGTGAAGTCGAGCAGTCGTGTCCGACTCTTAGCGACCCCATGGACTGCAGCCCACCAGGCTCCTCCGTTCATGAGATTTCCAGTCAAGAGTACTGGAGTGGGGTGCCATTGCCTTCTCCATTAAGGTAATGTTGAGGCTGGTTTTATCCTCTATCTAGATCGCTCATAAGGTCTCCATATAAACAATATGACTGTTTACTTTCTTATTACTTCTGTGTTCACTGGAGTAGCTGTTGTTGCTGTTTGTTGTGGTTGTTTGTTTTAATGATTTTCCTAAACCAACTTGGTCAAGTCTATATTTTGTTACATATGACCACTGACAACTCTGCTCAGTTCACTTATTAGACAGCTAATGATCAAAGAGAGATTTAAATGTCTGAAACCACTAAGTCCCCCAGTTTTTGCTGAGGTGCTCTGTGTGAATCTTGGGGAACTCCTTCAACACTTGGCTAGGCAGTTGACAACTCTGCTTTAGCTTTGACTTTCTGCTTGTGCAAAACTTCAAGGTCAGTGCAGATGAGAACTAATGCCTTTTTACATCTTTTTTGAGCAGGCACACAACCCGGATGTGAAAATAGTTCTATACATGTAGATGCCTAGATTCCTAGAAATATGTCAAAATTTATAATTTCCTAGCTTTTTCTTTTAAGCTTTTTGACTAGCTTACTCTTTAGCCAAATGTTATCTATTGTTTCAGGGAGTCATAGTGTTAAATAATTGCCTCTAATTGTTTTTGACAAATGACCTTATGGAAGAAGCTGTTTTCCATAGACAAGCTCTGAATCAGGTCATATAAAGACAGTTTTGGGAGTGGAGTCTTATAGAGAATGAACAGAAAGGTCATAATGACTGTTTTCTGGGAGTAGGAATTTACAGGAACCTAAATGCTTTTTTGCCTCCTCCCATGTCTAGCTATTTAAGCTGCTGGTTTTCACTGTCACTACTGGATTTTGGCTTTTAAGTCTACCCTGGAGATGGCAACAGAGCAAGTTAAAATGCAACAAAGCTCTTGTCCTGACAGCTATTTATGTCTTTTTTGTTTGTTTGTTTAATAAACACTCTCTGCTGCTGCTGCTGCTAAGTCACTTCAGTCATGTCTGACTCTGTGCAACCCCATGGACTGCAGCCTGCCAGGCTCCTCCATCCATGGGATTTTCCAGGCAAGAGTACTGGAGTGGGGTGCCATTGCCTTCTCCAAAACACTCTCTAGATTGGTACAAACTTCTGATTAATTTCCAGAGTTCTAAAAATGTTGATCATGAAAACATTTTTTGCTAGCTTTCTTGTTGTCATTACAGAGGAAAGAATAATTCAGAGGTCCTTACTCTGTCATTTTCCTTGATGTCACTAAATCTCCATTAAAGTTAATTTTGTTTTGGGTAAATTTCATGATATACTAAAATGTGTGTCTATACCTCAAGAAGATGATTATCATTACCTATAAACTATGTCTTTTCTTATTAAAATGTACTTTTAATAAAGGAGTTATTTTGTTTCAAATAAGACTGGAATTTTCTAAAGGGTAGCACTGTGAATAAGGCGGGGATATTTGGCTGAACCATTCATCTGCTGTTTATATGTGCCTGAGACCTAGATCGTTGAAGGGGGAGTGACTAAACTCTGCTTTCTGGGTCTATAGTTACTAACATTAGATTTTTTTGTTTTGACAGTAAGCTCAAATTTTGGCTAAAATTCTCGAAAATCCTCTTTTAACAGAATGCAGAGTCTTGATGAACCATGGACTGAAGAGGAGAGTGATGGCTCAGACCACCCATATTACAACAGCATTCCAAGCAAGACACCTCCTCCAGGGGGGTTTGCCGATGCTCGCCTGAAAGCCAGACCCCACGGTCCTGACACAGCCCAGGTGAGTCTTATTTCTTTCCCTGAATGGTAGCTAACTGGACTTCATTTCCTATTGCTTTCTTCAACTCTATTTTCAGGCTGATGTTCTATCCAGACAGAAAAACTCACAAACTTCCTCCCCTTGAATTTCATAAAGCAGACAGTAGGGGAAGCTTTTGCTTTAACATCACAAGGTTTAGTCAAATGCCTTGGAACTCCATTGTGATTCCTGAGATACAAGTCTGCAAGTTCCCTCTTCATCCTAGGACAAATCCCATTGTATTGTGAACTTAATGAGGAAAAGAGAGAGTTCAAGACTTTTGAAAGCCTGGGGTTCTTTGAGTTCTCTGGAAATAGAAAGAATGTAAGCCTTTAACATAAGGTTTTTTTTGTTTGTTTGTTTTGTTTTGAAGTTTTCTGTTTTACTTATCTCCCTGATTTTCCCTCTAATTCAAAATTCTAGTAAGGCATTCTCTTTCTAGAGTTATGGTATCTCTATGATATCTTTTTGTTAAAGGGAATTTTTTGATGTCATTTACCTTATGTGGATGACAATAAAAGCGGTAAATAACACTGAAGCCAAATGTCAATAGCTCTATAAGAAGGAATCGACAAGGTGGATTTGCCCAGCAATGAATGGTTATAGGTGTATATGCTGGGAACTATGTTCTGACACATAGATAGTCTCTAACTGAAATCTATTTTAAGGCATGTTGGTGATGTGGCTGTATGTAGAGAATTCAATTTATGGTCACACTTAGGGAAGGGAGGTGGCGGGGTGGGTACTGAAAGCAGGGAACATCTGTAGTTTTAATGAGATGTAGCCTCTTTTTCACACCCATGCAGACTAACTTCCCAAATCATGCCAACTGTGAGGCATGAAGGGAAAACTGAGTACAACAGGGATGCAATCCACTGGCCACTGAAGTCCCTTCTTCTGTATTATGGCTTTCAAAAGTGGAGACGCAAGAAGAGGAGGACTTTTTCTTGTTTTGTATTTACATATGTCTATAGTTTGCAGGAAAAGAGCAAACTTACTACCAGGGAAGACACTTAGGAGACCCGTTTGGTGAAGACTGGCAGCAAACACCTGTCAGGCAAGGTGAGCGGCAAGGTAAGGTGGACAAGAAACATAAAAAATACTTTTCAAAAGTTCCTGTCCTGTGGAGTGGCAGAATGGCTGACTGGAAATAACTGCTGTGGGTGGGGCTACAGTTTCCCAACCGGATCACAGAAATAGAAAGAATGGCTGTCAGGGATGTTGGAGGGCACGCATCAGATAACCCATCCCTGGGCACCAGGACCAGCTCACTCTTCATGCCTCCCAGTTCTTCTTGTTCTCCTGCACAGAGACTGTGCATCTAAGGCCCTTTTCCGGCGAGAGGGCTTGCCCCTCCAGAGACTGAGGAATTCACCTCCCCAGGGCCAACTCCATACCCAGTTCGAACGAGGCTAAGGTGGGAGACTCTGGAGTCAATATTGAATCCTTGTAGCTTCTAATGGCAGCTTGTAGTTTTCCCCTCCTTTCCTCTGACCCACCTCCCCCTTCTATGGTCACCTTTAGGAAGAATGGAGTGACACCAGCCCTGGCAGAGATGGCACCTGGAATACAAGTCTGTCACAGGGCCTGGGTCCTTTTAGAGGACACTTCATTTCTTATCAAACCTATAAGCATGCACCTACATCCCACATTAAAAATAGTGTGACTAATTAAGCACTATTTAGTTTAATTGCTAACATTAGTCTCTATTCTCTAGACAGTTATTTTTAGACAAGCATACACATGTATGTATCTATACGTTTTAAAGGTTTCTTTTAATTTTAAGCATTTTACCTCCTCAAACATTTTGAGAACTTTTGATGGTTCCAGGGTCCTGGCTACAGGGTCTGAAGGAGATGGAGTGATAAATGAATGAAGATCCGATGTATGCTTCTATGTATATATTTTAACCATTTTTTGGTTTACCGTTAAGGTTTTCACCTACATTATTGCCATTTGTGCCAGTGGGTAAATGACAATATATTTTTAAAATGTTTCTCCCGTGAAATAATTTTATGTCTTACCTGCCCCAGCTGAAAGATGACCCGTTTGTGCTGCCCAGTTAATAATCCATAAAAGAGTCAACAGACTACTTGACTGTACCTCAGAATAGGATGGAAATAGCAAATTAAAGTTATAACTTTGCCAGAGGCACTTTTTTACATTTTCAATTTTGTTCTGTATACATTTAAAGCATTTTATACAACAATCATGTACTTAGACATAGAATAACTATTAAAGACTAAGACACATTACATACATTAGACATTGACTCTACTGAAAAATTTGTTAGATTTATTTGAAAATGAGGTCTTTTTTATATCCAGGTTATTCCAGCCAGATCAAGAACAGACAATGTAAGAAATTCACCAGAGAAAAAAAATGAGCCTTATATAAGTTCTTGGCCTGGAACTTGAGACTCATAACTCTTAATGAATTTCAAGTTCGTATTGGAAACCAATAAATACCTTGTCCGTAGAACAAATAAACCCCTATTAATCTGCTAGCAGCCATTTCCCCTAAATGAAACTGAACTCTGGGTACCACCACCAGGGAGTGTATATCTCCCTGCCCTGTACTCAGCACTCGCAATCATCTGAAGTTGATGACTTTCTCAGGACACTTGCATTCTCAGGCTTGTAGGCAGAGACAGTGGTCTGCCAAAAGTCCTTCAGTGGGCTCTTGAGAAAGCTTCTTAAAGAGTCCTGAACCCACTCTTGCTGGTTGAATTGAGCCAACTCTCATGCCCCACCACCTGGAGAGGTGATCTCTCTCCAGGTCCAAGGTGGTCTTGAGAGTGTCTGTGGAAGTTTGTTAGAAATAGTGACCTGTACAAAGAACCAGATGGTGACCCGAGCAGGGCCACACCCTTCATTCACCTTGGTTGACAATAGCAGTGACCGCCCCAGTCGAGCCTCAGCAGTCTTGGTTCAGTTGGGAAGTCCAATGATGGCACAAGCCTGATTCTGTTTTATAAGGAAAGTGTCTCAATTCACTAGGAAGCAAATGGGGTAAATATTGCTTTATTTCTAAAAATGGGGCCAGAGCATTGGAAATGCATTGCATTTCTTTGGAGTTAATATATGAAGCATTCACCTATACTTAAAAAAAAAAGAGCAGTGAAAATAAGGCTCATTGTTCTTCTGCTCAGTTATTTTGATCTCAGTCCTTCGCAGAGGGAATGAGGAGGCTGGGGGAGCTTCTGTAGCAGTTGTAGTTCCCCTGCCCCTCCCGCCCACCCAGCCTGAGTCAGATGGGCCTAGGGTCTTGACAAGGCTCCTAACCTTCATGGTGTCCATCATCCTGGGATGGCAGGTCCCATTTTGACAGGCAGGAGTGGAGAGTATCCTAGCCGAAGCACAGCAGGGTAAGAGAGTCAGAGAAGAGAGTTAATAGACGGGCATCTGAAAGAAGGATTTTCTTACGAATGGACTGAAGGAACTTCTCTGTGAAACATTGGGTGGCTTAACATGAATAGCATTATGATCAGAAGAGAAAGGAGGTCTATTTTCTTGTTGCAGGATCCTTGGACATCTACAGCATGCCTGAAGGGAAATCACATGTGGCTCCTACGGGAGAAGCCCCCACCTATGTCAATACCCAGCGTATCCCCCAGCAGACAGGGCCGGCCACGGGCAGCAGTGCAGAGAGCAGTCCGCGGAAAGACCTCTTTGACATGAGTGTGTTTCCATTTGCTATTGTTTTTTTCTCTTTTAAGGCTGTGTGTGTTTTTTTTTTAAACTTTGTCTTTTGTTTGAAATCTGTGCAATTACTGAATTTTCTTCCAGTGTAGTTTTGATTAAGGATGCTGATTAGCTGTTTTTTTCCTGGGTTATGACTGAGTTTTTCAAGGCTTTGAACTTGGCTGACCCCTGCTTTCATATTACAACCTTCTCTGCAGTTCTCTGCAAAAGACAAAGCAACTTCCCCTCCTCTTTTTATAATTAATTTTGTTCTTGACAATCACATTGAGACAAATGATATACATAAGTGAATGCATTCATTTATTTCTTCACTTAGGTATTAATTGGATATTGTGTGCCTAAAATACTGTATCAGTTTTAAGGATGCTGAAATGCCTTGGCCCCTATTTTCACAGAGCTCTTAATCTGCTGAACAAAGCTAACATGTAAGCAAGAAATTGTAATATACCCATCTGTTTGCATATACACACCCACTTTCCTTCTCCCCTTCTTCCTCTCCACTGAACACCTCAGGTATCAAATACTATTCTATTTACTGGGGATATACAGGAAAACAAAACAGACAAAGTCCCTCCTCTCATGGAGTTTAAATAACCACCATGTGTTACAGGTAGTGACAAATGCTCTGATGAAAAATAAAATGGGACGAGAAGAGTGACCCCAAACTACTGTTGCTTGCACTCTAGTGTAATGTGTGTCAGGGACCTCTGTTTGTCATACAGATTGGGAAAAATAAATCATCTGTGAACTGGTTAATGAAAGTGTAAATTGTTGTTAAAGAATTCTGAAAGAGATGGGAATACCAGACCACCTGACCTGCCTCTTGAGAAACCTGTATGCAGGTCAGGAAGCAACAGTTAGAACTGGACATGGAACAACAGACTGGTTCGAAATAGGAAAAGGAGTACATCAAGGCTGTATATTGTCACCCTGCTTATTTAACTTATATGCAGAGTACATTATGAGAAACACTGGGCTGAAAGAAGCACAAGCTGGAATCAAGATTGCCAGGAGAACTATCAATAACCTCAGATATGCAGATGACACCACCCTTATGGCAGAAAGTGAAGAGGAACTCAAAAGCCTCTTGATGAAAGTGAAAGTGGAGAGTGAAAAAGTTAGCTTAAAGCTCAACATTCAGAAAACGAAGATCATGGCATCTGGTCCCATCACTTCATGGGAAATAGATGGGGAAACAGTGGAAACAATGTCAGACTTTATTTTTCTGGGCTCCAAAATCACTGCAGATGGTGACTGCAGCCATGAAATTAAAAGATGCTTACTCCTTGGAAGGAAAGTTACAACCAACCTAGACAGCATATTGAAAGGCAGAGACATTACTTTGCTAACAAAGGTCCATCTAGTCAAGGCTATGGTTTTTCCTGTGGTCATGTGTGGATGTGAGAGTTGGACTGTGAAGAAAGCTGAGCACCGAAGAATTGATGCTTTTGAATTGTGGTATTGTAGAAGGCTCTTGAGAGTCCCTTGGACTACAAGGAGATCCAACCAGTCCATTCTGAAGGAGATCAGCTCTGGGATTTTTTTGGAAGGAATGATGCTAAAGCTGAAACTCCCATACTTTGACCACCTCATGTGAAGAGTTGACTCATTGGAAAAGACTCTGAGACAGGAGGGATTGAGGGGCAAGAGGAAAAGGGGATGACAGAGGATGAGATGGCTGGATGGCATCACTGACTCGATGGACGTGAGTCTGAGTGAACTCTGGGAGTTGGTGATGGACAGGGAGGCCTGGTGTGCTGCAATTCATGGGGTCACAAAAAGTTGGACATGACTGAGTGACTGCACCATGACAACAATAGTCTATTTCTCCCAAGATGACAGGCAAAAATTCACCAGAGCCAGAAGAACTGCAGATCATCCAATCCAATCTCTTCATTTTAAAAATATGTGGAAATAGCCTAGGAGATATGAAGCAACTTTGCAAAATTTAGAACCAACTGTTAGCTCCTTGACCCTCTGCTCCAGTTTTAACAATGTCTCCCAACTTCACTTTAGTAGTTGAATTTATGGCAGACCATTTTCACTGCTTAACTTAGTCAAGTTGCCAGTGAATTCTGGCCCCAGAGCCTGAGGAGAGTTAGATTAGGCTGGGGTTTGAGATGGAAAAATGAAAGTCCAAGCTACCCTTTTCAAATCCCTCAATTTCCACTCCTACTCCCAAAACTAGAGAAGGGGAGAGAGAAAGTAGATAGAGCCCTGGAGAAGCTAATATCTATTGAAAAGTATTAGAGAAGTAGACCTAGTGCTCTGTTTATCTTGAACCCCAAGTCCAAGTATTAGTCATTCAGTCATGTCTAACTCTTTGTGACCCCATGGACTGTAGCCTGCCAGGCTCCTCTGTTCATGGAATTTCCCAGGCAAGAATACTGGCATGGGTTGCCATTCCCTTCTCCAGGGGATCTTCCTGATGCAGGGATCGAATCCAGGTGTCCTGGTTTGCAGGCAGATTGCTTACCGTCTGAGCTACCAGCGAAGCAGTATCTTGAACCAGTATATGTAAATAACAATAGTGCTAATGGTGCTGATTGTTCTGGTAATGGTGCTGATGGTGGTGGTGATGATACTGACGGTCATGAAGGTGACGATAATGATGAAATGGTGATAGTGGTGTTGGTGATGATGATGTAAATAGTGATAGTGATGCTGGTGCTCATGGGTCTGAGATGATGGTGATGATGATGGTGATGTTGTGGTGATGGTGATGGTATAGAAATAGAATACAAATTTTCAACTACTCCCAGTAATCAGGGGAAAAAGTAGAATGAAAAAAGAAAATACACAAACAATTTTAGCCCATAGTTTTAACCTCTTCTTTTTTTGGGGAGGGTGGGCACCCAAATCTGTAAATAATTTAGTAAGTTGTCAAAATGTCTTAGTTTTGGTTTCATTTATTCACTTCACTTCTGCCCATTCTCTGCTAACATTTAACAAACGGGTCTGATTTTACAGCACTCCCTGAATGTTTACAGGGTACAAACTATGACCCAGGAGCAGTGTTGGTCTCTGGGGATGCAGCTATGCCCAGGAGAGAAGCCTTCCTGGTCTTGTGGTGTTTGCATTGTAGCATGTTGGCAGTGTGGCCCTTAATAAACACCGCAACACCTTACTTTTGTGTAGCACTGTGTGCATTTTTCAGAGTGCTGTTGTACGTATTGCTTTGTTTGAAAATCCAACATTGAGATTTAATTAGATGTGCCTGTTGACTTCTCTCACTGCTGATATTTGTTGCTGTTTAGAGCAATGCCCCGCAGTGAGAAGTGTGTTCTGAAGGGCATGGAGTCAAGCTCAATCTCAAACATTCATACAAGAGCCTTTTTCCCCAGGGAAGCAAGTGAAGGTCAAGGGGAGGTAGAGCTCCTAGCCTGGGGCAAGTCACACAAAGGGCTGCTAATAAATGTTGGTTTTCTTCTCTTTTAAAAATGCACCTATTTTGAAAGAAACATTTGTTGGGCTGGGTTTCGGTTTTGCACAAAACCTTGCAATTTGTCTTTTCCTCTGTGTATTTTCTTTGGTATTGACAGATTTTTATTCAGAAGAGAGCACATTTGTTGAAGAGGCTAGCCAATGTACCAGAGAAAGTAGATGGCATGTAGTATGCCTGGCCTCTTGCAGCATGCAAAAACAAAGTCATACCAGTGAGACAAAGGGTGTGCTTGAATCGTTGGCACAAGACACAATGCCCAGCTGTCTTGGGAAAGCAGACTCATCAGAGAGAGTCATGCCAAGGTTTGGGCTGTGTTTTCAGATGCCATTACGATGAATCTTGTTATCTTACCAGCCAGTCCGTTTTCTCTACTTTACTTTTTTTTTCTGGTCGAAGTTGCCTTTGCATTGCCAACCCTCACATTGTGTTGTTTATCTTTTGCTGTCCTTGGAATTGACGTGTTGCTGGCACATGTTGTTGGCAGAGCCTTTTGAAGATGCTCTCAAGATTCAGTCCTTGGGGCCTGTGTTGAGCAAGGCAGCCTCCATGGAATGCATCAGCCCCGTCTCACCCAGAGCACCAGATGCCAAGATGCTGGAAGAACTGAAAGCAGAGCCTTGGTACCAAGGGGAGATGAGCAGGAAGGAGGCAGAGGGGCTGCTAAAGAGAGATGGAGACTTCTTGGTCAGGAAGAGTACCACCAACCCGGGATCCTTCGTCCTCACTGGCATGCACAATGGCCAGGCCAAACACTTGCTGCTCGTGGACCCAGAAGGCACGGTGAGCACAGGGCGGAGTACGGCCTGCACTGGCCACCCTTCCTCCAACAGTCTCCCCTAGGTCACTGCACTGGGACCACTTTCCCTTCTCTACCCACATATGTCTGCTGAGTCCTGACAGTCACTCCTCTGGGACCCTGGAGACCAGGCCCAGAGGACTTACTTTCAGGCCAGAGTCAGATTACTGGGGCCTATGGTTAGAGCCCCATGCAACTTATAAGACTTGGAAATTCACCAGAACCCAGGTGGAAAGCCTTAATTCTCGTGTTCTTTAAAGTGAATACAATAACTGCGAGAATTTCCCTTCCAAACACATTCATAGTGAATCTGTGTTCCCAAGTGCAGGGTTTCTGGGCTTTTGATACGCACCTCAAATTTCTCTACAAGTTGAACCACAAGATTTTATTTGCAGGTTGTAAAATGTGACGGAGCAGTAGGTAAGCCTCCTATTAATTGTCTCTTGCTTTCCCACCCAGAGAAGTAATAGCTCATGACAGTGAGTTTGGCTTTTTGGCTCTTCCTAGCAGAATGACTGTGTCTGAATAATTCTGTAGGGTTGACTGAATACCCCATCTTCCAGTAAGTAAACAAAATTTGACTTCACCCTGGCATAGTCCAAGAATTACTAAGTTTAATAAATGTAGTTACACTAACCTAACCATTGAGTAAATTCCAGGATTGTTGTTTAAAATCTTTTATCCAGTGAGAACAATGCAGCAGGTAGAGTTATCTCAATAGTAAAGGATATTGTATTTTTAAAAATTTTGTTGAAGTATAGTTGATTTATAATGTGTTAATTTTTGCTGTACAGAAAAGTGACTCAGTTATACTTACAGACATATATATATATGTACATGTATATATATATATTCTTTTGCATTGTGGCTTATCACAGGACATTGGATATAGTTCCCTGTGTATATAGTAGAACCTTGTTGTTATCCTACCTCTGTATAATAGTTTGCATCTGCTAATCCCAAACTCCCAGTCCTTCCCTCCCCCATCCCCTCCCTCCTTTGGCAACCACAAGTCTGTTCTCTATGACAGATATTGCATTTTTTGATTGACAGGTAGGGATGTAGACAGTCTTCAGTTGAATTTGGACACAACTGAACTGTGTGTGTTAGAGATGATGCTTTGCCTCAGGTGTCTGGACTTAGCTGCCTGCCTATCTTGGCTCCCTAGACTTCTGCATCTCCTCTTTCCCTTCCACCTGGGCAACCATGCCCCATAAATGTAATTTATAGCCTTCCAATCCACTTTCCTCAGAGAAGGCAATGGCACCCCACTCCAGTACTCATGCCTGGAAAATTCCATGGACAGAGGAGCCTGGTGGGCTGCAGTCTATGAGGTCACTAAGAGTCGGACACGACTGAGCGACTTCACTTTCACTTTTCACTTTCATGCATTGGAGAAGGAAATGGCAACCCACTCCAGTATTCTTGCCTGGAGAATCCCAGGGACGAGGGAGCCTGGTGGGCTGCTGTCTATGGGGTCACACAGAGTCGGACACGACTGAAGCGACTTAGCAGCAGCAGCAGCAATCCACTTTCCTTGGTTGTATGGATTTTTTTCTCACATATATACATACCAGGGAAAATACATATTTTGTACTTCTGTGTTTTAGAAATTCACAAACATGATATTGTTCTGCAAATCATTTCTTTCTTTTCCCCTTCGGTACATGTTTTTGAGATCTGTCAGTGGTGCCTCTGCGTGATGAACTGTTTCTTGGGTGGGCCATCTGGGGCTCACTGGATACACAGTCTACACATCACTTCTTGAGCTCTTTTGTGAAGGATTAAAACCCTGAAGGCGCTGCAAACCTTGCGCTTGTTTCCCCCTGCACCTGGTACGGCCTCTCTTGGGCATATCCCAAGACAGGAATTTTTGATCGCAGAATGTATATACATTTAATGTCACTGTGGGGTTGCATTTACTTCCAGAATGGCTAGGGTTATCGACATGCACAGTGGCAGAGGATGAAGGTCCCTCATCTGCCTCTTCTCTCTCTAATTATGCTAATATGACCGGGGTGGGGAGTGAAAAGATGTCTTATTGTTTGCCATGCAATTCTTTGATTGCACTTTAACAGGTTTCTCCGTAAATTTTGTATTCCTATCTTTCCCCCGTATTTCCCCTTTAATTTTCTTATTGGGCTTTCTTGAGTTTTCTCCAGTCATAGAATGTCCATTTGTACTCTCCCATGTCTTCACCTCTCAGATGATTTTGTCTGTGACCTTCATCAAATAAAAGTCTTTTTTTCTGAGAATATAGCTAAATCCATTAATTTTCCCCTTTATGGTTTATAGTTTTTAGTTTTAAAAGATTTCTCACCTACCAATCACAGGTATACTGCATCTTCCTTCCGTATTTTCTCCTATTAGCTTCATGGTTTTATCTTTCACATCTACCTTTCAAGCCCAACTGAAGTTACTTTAGAAGATGATATAAGAGAAGGACCCAACGTCTAAAAAATCGCCACGTAGTGAGTCCATTTTCCCATCACTATTTACCGAAGAATTCGTCTTTTCTCTGTGGTGGTGACGCTCCTTCTAACACACACTAAGTTCTCTGTGTCGTGGGTCCGTTTCTGGACTCTCAGTTCTGTTCTGTTGGTTTGATGCTCTGTTCTTTGTCCGTGTTCCATACCGCTTTAGTCATTACTGCTTTAAACTATCCTAATATCTGGTGGCGAGTCCTTCCTCTTGAATCTCCTTTTCATAAGTTGTCTTAGATATTCTCAGACCTTTATTCTTTGTTCTGAGTTTAGATTCAGTTTACCAAGTCACCAAAACTATATGCTGGGATTTTGAGAGGACTTGTGCTTAATTTGTAGATTAATTTGAGGACAGCTGACATTTTTTTTAATAGTAAATCATCACTTCCATGAACATGGCATGTCCCCACTTATTTAGTGTTAAGATATCTTTTGCTAGAATTTTAAAATTCTCTCCAGAAAGTTCTTCTGTTTCCTTCATCAGGTTACTTCCTTGGGTGCCTACTTTTAGTGCCTGTTTTAAGTGATATGTTATTTTTGATTACTTCTTTTCAGTAGTTATTGCTTCAGGGAGAGGGAAGTAGTGTGATCTGGATTCTGGAAATTTTTCTGACTGTTGTAGTTTTACCGGACCAGCGGTCATGCTATTGCAAACACTGACAGTTTTTCCCTCCTGTCCTCCAAATCCCAGACCTCACAGGGTACTGCTGAGCTGACCAGGGCATCTTTGAGCATTGGCCAGGAGGGGGCGCCCTTGTGCAGTTTCCAACCTGAAAAGGAATGGCCTCTAAATTTTCTTGCGGGCTTTTGTGGTGGCTCAGACAGTGAAGAATCTGCCTGCAATGCAGAAGACCCGGGTTTAATCCCTGGGATGGGAAGATCCCCTGGAGAAGGGAACAGCTTCCCACTCCAGTATTCTTGCCTGGAGAATTTCATGGACAGGGGAGCCTGGTGGTCTACAGTCCATGGGGTCGCAAAGAATCAGACAAGACTGAGTGTCTTTCACTTTCTCCCTTAAGGATGATGAAAGCTTTTATAGATGTTCTAATCAGCCTAAAGGACTTCATTCATTCATTCATTCTTCACTCAACAAATGTGTACTGAAGGACTACTAATCCAGATATTGATTTTGGCACCTGGTATATGTCTATGACCAGTTGGAAGGATAATCTCTGCTCTCATTAACATATATATTAATTACCCAATTACTTTTATCATGTATAGGTATTGAACTTTATCAAATGTTTCTTCAACAGCTTTTGAGATAATACCATGATTTGTTTCCCCTAAAGTCCATTTGTCTGGGGAATTACACAGGTAGATTTTTCTGATGTTTCATCCTGGCATAAACTCTGCTTGGTCTATGACATAGTAATCATGGATTTGGATTTGGAGTCTGAATATTTTCTTTAGAATTTTTTCAGGTGCTGTTCATAAGAGAAATCTGTCTTCATCGTCTTTGCTTCCTTTGGTTGTGTGTTCATCAAGCGATGTCAAGATTATGGGGTTATAATCACCTCTTACAATGATCTACCGCTGCTGCTGCTGCTAAGTCGCTTCAGTCGTGTCCGACTCTGTGCGACCCCATAGACGGCAACCCACCAGGCTCCCCGGTCCCCGGGATTCTCCAGGCAAGAACACTGGAGTGGGTTGCCATTGCCTTCTCCTACAATGATCTAGGTTTACTCCAAATCAGAGAAACCTCCTCCCCCCACCATTTTATCTCATGGAGAATACTTTGTATAACTGCTACTTCTTTACCCTGATTTATTCTTACCCTTAAGCACTTATCACAAACAAGCACTCTTTTATTTGCTAATTTATCATTTAGCTTCCCCAACTAGACAACAGGGCTTCCCTAGTGGCTCAGCAGTAAAGAATCTGCCTGCCAATGCAGGAGACGTGAGTTCAGTCAGTTCAGTCCCTGGGTTGGGAAGATCCCCTGGAGAAGGAAACGGCAACCTACTCCAGTATTCTTGCCTTGGAAATCCCATGAGCAGAGGAGCCTGGCGGGCTACAGTTCACAGGGTCATGAAATAGTTGGACACGACTTAGAGACTAAACAACAACAACTAGACTATAATCCCCACGAGGGTAGCAGTCTTGTTCAGTGTTGTTATTCGCCACCATCTAGAATAGGTCCTGGCACATAAGTGGTGTTCAGTAAGCAATGGTTAACTGAATACATAAAGCAACCTCAGACTTTTGCAGGTTGGGAACTGAGGACCCAAGAAGACAGCCTGGGTTCACAAATAAGTTTTCTACATAGACTCAGTCCAGAGTTCTTTCCGTCCACATTGACTACCTATGAAATTTGTTGTAGTTATCTCTAAGTAAATAGGAGAGAAAATATCTAAGCAATTCTATGAGAATATAAATATTTTGGTTGAAAATTTTAGGTATTTTTAAAAAATTTAAAATTTAGCTAAATTATACCCTCTTATAGATCAAAGATGATTAGTATTTTTTTTTGGTCACTCAGTCCTTATAGACAAAAGGATGATTTATGAAAAGATATGTACTACTAATATATTATACATTCACAAGCCAGTATAGAAATAATGTAGAAGGTAAGAAGGAGATGAAGTTAAACCAGATGTCTGAGCAAGCCCCGAGCACCCCACACTGTGTTGTCTCTACAACTTTAATTTTGGAGCAGAAATTTGCAGTATGGTTGGGAAAATGTGTGAATCACACCTACTAATAACTGTTCTTTTGGGGGGCTTTTCACTGGATCTGATTATCTAGCTTAATTGATCCTATGGAGGACAGCTTTAGTTGAAAGGGAAAATGGAAATCAAAGACTTAATTAAAAATATAATGTCGCTTGCTTGCTGTGAGGACACGAAAATAGACGATGAACACATTCTCTTCAATATTTATTCATCTGATTTTCATGGTAATTGGTTGGTCCCAGACTATAAAGGGGAAAACTTGGCAGAACAGATTACTCAGAAAAATAAGGATGCAAAACAGTTCTGCGTCTAAATTTACCCCCGAGTATATCAACCTATGTGCCTTCCCACTGTGCACTGATTGTTCAAGGCTCCTGAGGGCACTGATAACGGGTAACGGGGATGGTTGTGGCTGGGCTTCTGAGCTCCTGGGGAGTTGCTGAAGCTATCAACCCTTGAAAATACCAGCTGGAAATAGGCCCATGAGTTGGTCTGTAGGAACAGCCTCAGAGATGGCATCTGGTGCATTTTTTTTTTAATCTTTTCAACATCTTTCAGAAACATTTAGTCAGCGCTCTGTGTCTAAAATTACTCCCTGAGTCATTTATCACTGATTCATCACTTTGGCCCTGAAGGGTCAGCAAAGTGTGGTGGGCAGCGAGCGTGCTTGCATTTGAACAAGCTGCTGTCACACATGGCTGGGTGTTCCGTGGGCTTCATTAATGTGACCTCAGGTTGTTTGTTAATGTGGTCTCAGGTTGTGACAGGTTTGAGAGCACATAGGGGCTTTTGCTTTCATAAAATCACCAAACCACAACAGCCATCCAACATTCACATTTATTAGATTGTTACTTTCTTCTTAGTGTCATTAAGAAAACACAAAGCCTTCCCCCAATCCCTCCACTTAATAAAGCCATGTTATTATTTTTAAATTCCCTTTTTACCAGTCAGTCTAGACTGTGCTGCCTTAATAAATAAAAGGTGAATTCTGGTTAAAAATGATTAAATCCAGCAGAGCTTTTGTTCCCACTCACGCCAAGCTGGTGTTTGTGGCTCTCTAGCCTCTCCGGTCCTTGCTTGGGTGGCTCAGGGATGCAGGCTCGTCCATCTCCTGGGTCTGCCTTGTCACCATGGAGAAGAGAGGGATGGAGGAAGATCAGTCTCACTGGGGAAGTGACACATGTCACGTACCTCATGGTTCATTAGTCCCCTCCTGACTCCAAGAGGGGTGGAGAAATGTAAGGAAGCATGAAAAGTGCTTGACTGACAAGGTCATCTCAACAATCTGTCTTTTAACTTTCTGTCAATATAGTGTCCCCAGATATGAACAAAAAGACAGGAAGGGTTTAATGAAAACTGATAGGCCCCCTCCTTCCTCCCTACCCTATTTCTGATTCCAAGAGAGACAGGCTCTGCCAACGGATTCTCTTTAAAGTTCTTTGAAGAGTGCTTGATTCATTAATTTAAAATTTCCAGACATTGTTTTTTGATGTTCCCTGCGAACACTCTTTAGTCTACCTCATTTTTGCTACCTCTTTAATTTTTTGACAAGTATTTTAGTTTTTCTAGTGCTTGTTTTTGTGCCTTGCGATCTACCGCGGCTCTCTCCAGTTCCATCAGTGTAAGGACCGGTGTCTCACAACTTCGTCCCCTGCCCCAGGCAGAGTGGGCACCGGGCAGGTCCTTTCTTTCCTCCCCCTTCTTCCTCCATCTGTCTTATGTCAGCACTGGCTTTACATTTTTCTTTAATGCACTGGAGCAAAGAAAGTGGTCTAATGGATTCCCAAGTACTTATTAATGGCTGCAAAAATGACCAATATTGTTCTAATATCATTTCACCTGTATCTCACTCCATTCATTTTTTTTGGAGTATCTTTTGGAAGCACAGTATACAAAAACTTTCTTCTCTGGAATCATTTGAGAGTCAACTGCTCAGATATTCCATCACCCCCTTGAGTACTGGAGTATGAATTCCTGCTAACAATTCTCCTGCCTAACCATGGTACAGACACCCGAATGAATCAGACCTTTATCCTGCTGCATCACCACCAGCTCATCCCAAGAGGGTCCTTTGTCCTGAAAGGATCCAGTTCAGAATCATGTGCTGCATTCAGTGGTGATGTCTATTTAGCCTCCTTCAACCTACAACAGTTCTCAGTTCAGGTTCCTCTGATGTTTCCTCATTATTGGAGTCAGCTTACACATCTTGGCTGAACTATCATAGGAACACTGCTCGCTGTATGTGTATAGGAACACATCTCCCTGCTGGGGAGATGCTGACTGCTGGTGAGTGTTCACCTGGACGGCTTCACTGGGGAGGTGTTGGCATCCTTCCCCATAGCAGACCCTCTCCTTTCCCTTGAATTAACATTTGGGGGAGGTGCTTTGAAAACTACATAACTTCCCTCTTCATAGATCAAACTTTCCATCTAATCACTTATTTTTGCTGTTGTAGATTTCTAGTTTCCTGTTTTATTCAGTGGGCTATTTGTTGTTGTTGCTCAGTCGCTTAGTCGTGTCGGACTCTGCGACCCCATGGACTGCAGCACACCAGGCTTCCCTGTCCTTCACCATCTCCTGGAGCTTGCTCAAACTCATGTCCATTGAGTTGGTGATGCCATCCAACAGGTTATACTTAGTTATTGTATTCATTTTGATGCTCCTTCAAGCTGGCTTCTATGTCCTTTTGACATGTCTTTATCTTTCAGCATCTTCTTTCTTCTGATGCAAAATGATAAAACTCGGCCACCTGGCCAAGTCCTGCAGTTACCCACTTCTCCAAATGAACTCTGGTCTGGTTCCTTCAGAGACCAAGATTTGGGCATTGCACATGCTCATTGCTGGTGGGGTGTTGCTGCTACCAGACGCTCTAAATGGACAGACACTGTACACACACACACACACACACACATTTATTTCCATGTCTATTTCTATATCTATCTGTGAAAGTGAAGCTTTGCTTGCTCAGTTGTGTCTGACTCTTTGCGACCATGTGGACTGTAGCCACCTGGCTCCTCTGTCCATGGGATTCTCCAGGCAAGAACGCTTGAGTGGGTAGCCATCCCTTCTTCAGGAGATCTTCTCCACCCCAGGGCTGAACCCGAGTCTCCTGCATTGCAGGCAGATTCTTTGCCATCTGAGCCACCAGAGAACTGGAAACCAGGTGTTCACAAAAATTCTTCTAATTTCAAGCTACAATCACAGGGTTCATTTTTACTTTTTTCCTTTTCTCTGTCTACAACTCCCTTCTCCAACAAGAAACTTGACTCCCATTATTCTTAACAATTTAACCTATTTGATGAACCCCTTTTTATGTGATACATCACCCATCACGGCTGCTGCCCCTACTGTGTGTGGAAACCTTCCTCACCCAGCCTTGACTTGGACTGCCCGGCCCAACCCTTCTCCATGCGATTCCCTCCTCACCTTGTTCATGCTCCGATGTCTGTGCCACTCTACCCTCCTACATACACACCCTCCCCCTCCTTGGCTCTGACCACCATACTGCACTGCCCAACCTTCTCCCTGGCATGGATGTCTCTGAAACCCTGTGCCAGTCCATCCAGCCATCCCATGGGCATTTCCACTCTGCTAACACTCCAGGATGCCATGTGGGGCCATTGTGACTACATGACCCTCATAGCACCGAGACCTATCTTCTTGGCTTTTGGACTGATTGTTCTTTTAGGAAGGAAAAGGAGAAGAAAGGAAGGGGAAGGAGGAAATTTTCAAAGTAATTCATAGCAGATTCTGGGCTTCCTGTCATTTCTCCTGTAACTTCTGCAGGAATCTCTACCAATAAGGACATTGCAACAATAACATACCATCGTTATACCAACAAAACCAAAAATAATTATGGAACATATTGAAATTTTCCTGATTATCTTAAAGATGTTCTTTTTATAGGAAGTTTGTTGGAATCAGAATTGATAGATGATCCGCATAATGCATTTCGTTATGTCTCCTATGGCTCTCACTCTGTTGCAACTTTCTTTCTGCCTCTCTCTTGACTTATTTGAGGAATTAAATCCCCCTTGATTTATTTGAGGAATTAGACATTTGTCTGTAAAATATCCTGCATTATGATTTGGGTACATTATGATTTGGGTCCTTGTTTCCTTGTGGCGTTATTTAACTTTTTTCTTGCCTCCTATATTTTCTATGAACTGATAGACATAGAGATCTTTAAAAACAGCTTTATTGGGATATAATTTACATAATACCCATTTAAAGTGTACGATCCAGTGGTTTTTAGTATATTCACAGATATGTGCATCCATCATCACAGTCCGTTTTGTAATTTCATGCTGTACCATTTAGCTATCACCCTCCTAGTCTCCCATTCTCCAGCATTAGGAACCACTCAGCAGTTTTCTGTCTCTGCAGATTATACCATTCTAGACTTTCATGTGAACAGAATCATATAATATGTACACTTTGGTGACTAATTTTTTTCACTTAGCGTAATGTTTTAAAGGCTTATCTATGCTGTAACATGTGTTAGCACTTCTTTTTTATGGATGAATAATACTCAATTTATGGATATACAACATTTTATTTATGATTAATCTGTTGATGGGCAGTTGGCAATTGTGAATAATGCCACTGTAAACATTATATAAAAGTTTCTGAAAGGACATATATTTCATTTACCTTGGATATATACCTAGGAGTTGAATTAGTATGTCAAATGGTAACTTTATAAATAGTCACTTGAAATGCCAGACAATTTTCCAAAGCAGCTGCATCATTAAGCAGTGTATAAGGGTTCTAATTTCTCTGTGTCATCACCAACACTTGTTATTATCTGACTTTTAAATTTGAGAATACTAGTGGATATAAAGTGGTATACCATTGTGGTTTTGATTTGCATTTGCCTTGATGACTCTTGATGTTGAGCACCCTTTCATGTGCTTATTGGCCATTTGGGTATCTTCTTTGGAGAAATATCTGTTCAGATCTTTTGCTCATTTTTTTCCCTTCTTTTTATTTTTTCCCTTCATTTTTTTTTATTGTAGTAAAATATATATAGTATAAAATTTACTATCTTAACCATTTTTGAGTGTACAGTGATATTAAGTATGTTCATATAGATATGCAACCATCACCACCATCCACCTCCAGAAATCTTTTTGTCTTGCAACACTGAAACTTTATACTTGTTAAGCAATAACTCCTGCCTGCAATGCAGGAGACCTGGGTTTGATCCCTGGGTTTGGAAGATCCCCTGGTGAAGGGAAAGGCTACTCACTCCAGTATTCTGGCCTGGAGAATTCCATGGACTGTATAGTCCATGGGGTCACAAAGAGTCAGACACGACTGAGCGACATTCACTCACTCACTCATTCCCATCTCACAGCCCCTGGCCTTCACCAGTTTACTTCCTCTGTCAATGATTTTGACTACTCCAGGTACCTCATGGGCTTCTCCAGTGACTCAGTGGTAAAGAACCCATCTGCAATTCAGGAGACATGGCAGGAACTTCGGGTTTAATTCCTGGGTCAGGAAGATCCCCTGGAGAAGGAAATGGCAACCCAACCCAGTATTCTTGTCTGGAAAATCCCACAGACAGTCCATGGGGTCTCAAAAGAGTTGGGTATGACTTAGCAACTAAACAACAAGTACCTCATGTACTTGGATTCATATAGTATTTGTCTTTTTATGTTTGGTTTCTTTCACTTAATATAATGCCCTCAAGTTTTATTCATACTGTAGCATGTGTACTAATTACCTTCCTTTTTAAAGCTAACTAATATTCCATTGTATGTATGAGTTCCAGCTTCCACACATCTTTGCCAACATTTCTTATTTTCTGTTTTTTTTTTTTTTTAAATAATAACCATCACAATGGCTATGAGATGTACCTCATTATACTTTGGTCTTAGATCCATTTTCAGTTAGTTTTTGTATGTTGCGTCAGTTAAGGGTGCGGCTTTAATTTCTGCACGTGGATATCCAGTTTTCCCAGAGACATTTGTTGAAAAAACTGTCCTTTCTCTAGTGAAAGGCCTTGGCTTCCCAGTCAAAAAAATTTGCCCACATGTTGTGGGCGTTTTGTTTTCTGGGCTCTCTATTCTATTCCCTTGGTCTATATGCCTATCTTTAAACCAATATCTTATTGTTTTGATTACTGTAACTTTGTAGTGAGTTTTGAAATCAGGAAGTGTGAGTCTTCTAACTTAGTTCTTTTTTTTTTTTTCAAGATTTTTGGTTATTCATGTCCCTTGAAAGCAGAGATATTACTTTGCCAACAAAGGTCCATCTAGTCAAGGCTATGGTTTTTCCAGTGGTCATGTATGGATGTGAGAGTTGGACTGTGAAGAAGGCTGAGCACCGAAGAATTGATGCTTTTGAACTGTGGTGTTGGAGAAGACTCTTGAGAGTCCCTTGGACTGCAAGGAGATCCAACCAGTCCATCCTAAAGGACATCAGTCCTGGGTATTCATTGGAAGGACTGATGTTGAGGCTGAAACTCCAATACTTTGGCCACCTAATGTGAAGAGCTGACTCATTTGAAGAGAACCTGATGCTGGGCAAGATTGAGGGCAGGAGGAGAAGGGGACGACAGAGGATGAGATGGTTGGATGGCATCACCGACTCAATGGACTTGGGTTTGGATGGACTCCGGGAGTTGGTGATGGACAGGGAGGCCTGGTGTGCTGCAATTCATGGGGTCGCAAAGAGTCAGACACGATTGAGCAACTAAACTGAACTGAACTGAATATAAATAGTATTTTAAATTTCAAATTCAGCTTGTTCATTGCTTACATATAGAAAAGCAATTGACTTTTGTATATTAACCTCTTATCCTGAAACCTTGATGCAATCACTTATTCATTCCAGGAAAGTTTTTTTGTTGTTGTTGTTGTTGCTATTGACTTTTTTGAGTTTTATTCATAGATAATCATATTATCTGTGAGCAAGCACGGTTTTATTTTTTCCTTCTCAAGTATTTCCTTTCTTGACTTATTGTATTAGCTAGCACTTCCATTTTGGTGTTGAGAAAGAGTAATGTAATGGGACATCCTTGCTTTGTTCCTAGTTATAGTGGGAAAGCATCATTACTTATAATATTCCTTTATTTTCCTTTTAATGTTCATGAGATCTGTAGTGATGACCCTTCTTTCACTTCTGATATGAGTAATTTGTGTCTTCTTTCTTTTTCTCTTAGGTAGCCTGGTTAGAGGCTTACTGATTTTAACTTTTAAGAGAACTAGCTTTTGGACTCGTTGATTTTCTATACTGATTTCCTATTTCAATTTCATTGATTTCTGCTCTAATTTTTATTATTTCTCTCTCTTACTTTGAACTTAAATTGCTATGCTTCCACTATGGTGGAAGTTTACATGATTGACTTCAGATCTTTCTTCTTTTATAATACATGCGTATTTTAGTCTATCCTCCTTGTTCAGTCACTAAGTCATGTCCAACTCTTTGCCACCCCATGAACTGCAGCATGCCAGGCTTCCCTGTCCTTCATTATCTCCTGGAGTTTGCTCAAACTCATGCTCATGGTGATGCCATCCAACTGTCTCATCCTCTGCCGCACATAGTTTTCTAGGGTTAACATTCCTTGTGTCATTTTTGTAGCAAAGTCCTTTATGCATCTGGAGGAGTTTGTCCTAAGTTTATCTGGGTTGCTGGGCTTTTAAAATCAGCCTTTGACATTTCCAACACATGGCAGGTCAGTCCCACAGATAGCTCTGTGGGCTGCAAGTTCTCTGGGCAGAATCCAGATGGGCTTGCAGCATGTATTTATGGAAGTGAAGTGAACTATTTCTTTATATTTCTTACTCCTTCTGTGTGCCTTTGTTTCCATGTGTGCATGTTTATACTGGCCATCCTATGCACTACAAAAACATTGACAAGTGGTCCTCAGCTTGGGCAGAATGCTGCAGTCATGGAGGGAATATGAAACATGCCAGTGGCCAGGCCTCACCCCAAGCTCCTGGTGGAGCTGGCCTGGGCATGGAATTCTGGAAAGCAACTCAGGTGATGCCAACGTGAGTCTAGGTTCAGACCATTGTCCCAGACACCTCCCCATCATAAATCCTGCATCTGCCCTATTGCCGTAGAACAGAAATGAATGTTAATCCTTGCTGCTGCTACTGCTGCTAAGTCGCTTCAGTCGTGTCCGACTCTGTGTGACCCCATAGATGGCAGCCCACCAGGCTCCGCCGTCCCTGGGATTCTCCAGGCAAGAACGCTGGAGTGGGTTGCCATTTCCTTCTCCAATGCATGAAAGTGAAAAGTGAAAGGGAAGTTGCTCAGTCGTATCCGACTCTTAGCGACCCCATGGACTACAGCCTACCAGGCTCCTCAGCCCATGGGATTTTCCAAGCAAGAGTACTGGAGTGGGGTGCCATTGTCTTCTCCATATTAATCCTTAAGAAGTGGGAATAAGGAATCAATGTGAAGGCAACACCCTGACAGTACTAGGCTCAAGCTGACTTCCTGGATGCCTTCATCCTCCTAAAAGGGGCCTGCTATGGCACTCAGGGGTCTTTCTGGATGGGGAATTCCACGGAGCTCCAGGAGGATTAAACAACCTTGATGCAAAGATGCCACAAAGTCTTGCATAAGGTGTTTTTTTGTTTTTTGTTTTTTTTTCCTGAATGTGCCCATCAGATTACATCCTTACTGAGGCTTAATGCCCAAGAGTCAGGGGACCTGACTGGGAAGTTTCTTCCCCATTCAATACTTACAGAGGTGGGTGGAGAGGGGCCTCATAGCAGACTTGGATCCCAGGAGAGGAAAACATCCTCATTTAAAAAAGTTTAAAACCCGAAGCAGATGGCTTCTGATATCCACATCTGGAGCATAGAGTTAGTGGAAGAGTGGGATATGGGACTAAAGGCCCAGAGATACAGGACCGAAAGACATCCCATGTCTTTGGGGTTGATGGAAGGGGAGGTATAAGAGTGACAACATTATGGCAGGGGAGTGAGACTAAGAACTTGGGGAAAGATGAATGGACCTAGAGATTGTCACACTGAGTGAAGTATCAGACAAAGAAAGAAAAATATCATATGATATCACTTACATGTGCTTATAAAAAAATGGTTCAAATGAACTTATTTACAAAACAGAAATAGAGTCACAGATGTAGAAAACCAACTTATGATTACCAGGGAAGAAAATGGGAAGGGATAAATTGGGAGGGTGAGGTTGACATATACACACTACTATATATAAAATAGATAATGAATAAGAACATAGTGTATATCATATATGAAATGAGTCGCCAGTCCAGGTTCGATGCACGATACTGGATGCTTGGGGCCGGTGCAATGGGACGACCCAGAGGGATGGTATGGGGAGGGAGGAGGGAGGACGGTTCAGGATGGGGAACACATGTATACCTGTGGCGGATTCATTTCGATATATGGCAAAACCAATACAATATTGTAAAGTTTATAAATAAAATAAAATTAAAAAAAAACATAGTGTATAGCACAGGGAACTCTACTCCAAACTCTGTAATGGCCTATACAGGAAAACAATCTAAAAAAGAGTGGATATATGTAATATTGGACAAGGAAATGGCAACCCACTTCAGTATCCTTGTCTGGACAATCCCATGGACAGAGTAGCCTGGCGGGCTACAGTCCACGGGGTCACAAAGAGTTGGATATGACTGAGCGACTAACAACACACACACACACACACACGTATATGTATGGGATTCTACATGGCACTAGTGGTAAAGAACCCGCCTGCTAATGCAGGAGATATAAGAGACACAGGTTTGATCTTTGGATAGGGCAGATCCCCTGGAAGAGGGCATGACAACCCACCCCTGGAATTCTTGCCTGGAATATTCTGGTACTTGCCTCTAGTATTCTTGCCTCCATGGACAGAGGAGCCTGGAAGACTACAGTCCAGTTCAGTTCAGTCACTCAGTTGTGTCTGACTCTTTGTGACCTCCTGGACTGCAGCACGCCAGGCCTCCCTGTCCATCATCAACTCCCAGAGTTTACTCAAACTCATGTCCATTGAGTCGGTGATGCCATCCAACCATCTCATCCTCTGTCTTCCTCTTCTCCTCCTGCCTTCAATCTTTCCCAGCATCAGGGTCTTTTCAAATGAGTCAGTGTTTCATATCAGGTGGCCAAAGTATTGAAGTTTCAGCTTCACCATCAGTCCTTTCAATGAATATTCAGGACTGATTTCCTGATGGACTGGTTTGATCTCCTTGCACCTGAGGGACTCTCAAGAGTCTCCTCCAAGACCTCAGTTCAAAAACATCAATTCTTTAATGCTCAGCTTTCTTTATAATCCAACTCTCACATCCATACATGACTACTAAAAAAAACCATAGCTTTGACTAGATGGACCTTTGTTGGCAAAGTAATGTCTCTGTTTTTTCATATGCTGTCTAGATTGGCAATAACTTTTCCTCCAATAAGCAAGCGTCTTTAATTTTATGGCTGAAGTCACCATCTGCAGTGATTTTGGAGCCCACCAAAATAAAGTCTGTCAATGTTTCCACTGTTTCCCCTGTTCCCCATCTATTTGCCATGAAGTGATGGGACCAGATGCCATGATCTTAGTTTTCTGAATGTTGAGTTTTAAGCCAACTTTTTCACTCTCCTCTTTCACTTTCATCAAGAGGCTCTTTAGTTCTTCACTTTCTGCCATAAAGGTGGTATCATCTGCATATCTGAGGTTACTGATATTTCTCCCAGCAATCTTGATTCCAGCTTGAGCTTCATCCAGTCCAGCATTTCTCATGATATACCCTGCATAAGTTAAATAAGCAGAGTGACAATATACTTGCCTTGACATACTCCTTTCCCGATTTGGAACCATTCTGTTGTTCCATGTCCAGTTCCAACTGTTGCTTCCTGACCTGCATACAGATTTCTCAGGAGGCAGGTCAGGTGGTCTGGCATTTCCATCTCTTGAAGAATTTACCACAGTTTGTTGTGATCCACACAGTCAAAGGCTTTGGCATAGTCAATAAAGCAGAAGTAGATGTCTTTCTGGAACTCTCTTGCTTTTCCGATGACCCAATAGATGTTGGCAATTTGATCTCTGTTTCCTCTGCCTTTTCTAAATCCAGCTTGAACATCTGGAAGTTCAACATGTACTGTTGAAGCCTGGATTGGAGAATTTTCAGCATAACTTCGCTAGCATGAGATGAGTGCAATTGTGCAGTAGTTTGAACACTCTTTGGCATTGCCTTTCTTTGGGATTGGAATGAAAACTGACCTTTTCCAGTCCTGTGGCCACTGCTGAGTTTTCCAAATTTGCTGGCATATTGAGTGCAGTGCTTTCACCGAATCATCTTTTAGGATTTGAAATAGCTCAACTGGAATTCCATCACCTCCACTAGCTTTGTTTGTAGTGATGCTTCCTAAGGCCCACTTGACTTCGCATTCCAGGATGTCTGACTCTAGGTAAGTTATCATACCATCATGATTAGCTGGGTCTGTTTTGTACAGTCCTTCTGTGTATTCTTGCAACTTCTTCTTAATATCTTCTGCTTCTGTTAGGTGCATACCATTTCTGTCCTTAATTGTGCCCATATTTGCATGAAATGTTCCCTTGGTATCTTTAATTTTCTTGAAGAGATCTCTAGTCTTTCCCATTCTATTATTTTCCTCTATTTCTTTGCACTGATCACTGAGGAAGGCTTTCTTATCTCTCCTTGCTATTCTTTGGAACTCTGCATTCAAATAGGTATATCTTTCCTTTTCTCCTTTGCCTTTAACTTCTCTTCTTTTCACAGATATTTGCAAGGCCTCCCCAGACAACCATTTTGCCTTTTTGCATTTCTTTTTCTTGGAGATGGTCTTGATCCCTGCCTCCTGTACAATGTCATGAACCTCTGTCCATAGTTCTTCAGGCACTCTGTCTGTCAGATCTAGTCCCTTGAATCTATTTCTCGCTTCCACTGTATAATTGTAAGGGATTTGATTTAGGTAGGTCAAACCTGAATGGTGTAGTGGTTTTCCCTACTTTCTTCAATTTAAGTCTGAATTTTGCCATAAGGTGTTCATGATCTGAGCCACAGCCAGCTCCTGGTCTTGTGTTTGCTGACTGTATAAAGCTTCTCCATCTTTGGCTGCAAAGAATATAATCAGTCTGATTTTGGTATTGACCATCTGGTGGTGTACATGTGAGGAGTCTTCTCTTGTGTTGTTGGAAGAGGGTGTTTGCTATGACCAGTGTGTTCTCTTGGCAAAACTCTCTTAGCCTTTGCCCTGCTTCATTCCAAGGCCAAATTTGCCTGTTACTCCAGGTATTTCTTGACTTCCTACTTTTGCATTCCAGTCCCCTATAGTGAAAAGGACATCTTTTTTTGGGGGTGTTATTTCTAGAAGGTCTTGTAGGTCTTCACAGAACCGTTCAACTTCAGCTTCTTCAGTGTTACTGGTTGGGGCATAGACTTGGATTACGGTGATATTGAATGGCTTGCCTTTCAATATCACAGTATTTCTGGAAAGGAACAGAAATTATTCTGTCATTTTTGATATTGCAGCCAAGGACATGGAACAACAGACTGGTTCCAAATAGGAAAAGGAGTACGTCAAGGCTGTATATTGTCACCCTGCTTATTTAACTTATATGCAGAGTACATCATGAGAAATGCTACACTGGAGGAAGCACAAGCTGGAATCAAGATTGCTGGGAGAAATATCAATAACCTCAGATATGCAGATGACACCACCCTTATGGCAGCAAGTGAAGAAGAACTAAAGAGCCTCTTGATGAAAGTGAAAGAGGAGAGTGAAAACGTTGGCTTAAAGCTCAACATTCAGAAAACTAAGACCATGGCATCCAATCCCATCACTTCGTGGCAAGTAGATGGGGAAACAGTGGATACAGTGGCTGACTTAATTTTTCTGGGCTCCAAAATCACTGCAGATGGTGATTGCAGCCATGAAATTAAAAGACGCTTACTCCTTGGAAGAAAAGTCATGACTAACCTAGACAGCATATTAAAAAGCAGAGACATTACTTTGTCAACAAAGGTCCATCTAGTCAAGGCTATGGTTTTTCCAGTGGTTATGTATGGATGTGAGAGTTGGACTATAAAGAATGCTGAGCGCTGAAGAATTGATTCTTTTGAACTGTGATGTTGGAGTAGACTCTTGAGAGTCCCTTGGACTACAAAGAGATCCAACCAGTCCATCCTAAAGGAGATCAGTCCTGGGTGTTCATTGGAAGGACTGATGCTGAGGCTGAAACTCCAATACTTTGGGCACCGGATGTGAAGAGCTGACTCATTTGAGAAGACCCTGATGCTGGGCAAGATTGAGGGCAGGAGGAGAAGGGGATGACAGAGGATGAGATGGTTGGATGGCATCACCGACTCCATGGACATGGGTTTGAGTGGACTCCGGGAGTTGATGATGGACAGGGAGGCCTGGTGTGCTGCGGTTCATGGGGTCACAAAGAGTCAGACATGACAGAGTGACTGAACTGAACTGCATCTCGGACTCTTTTGTTGACTATGATGGCTATTCCATTTCTTCTAAGGGATTCTTGCCCACAATAGTAGATATAATGGTCATCTAAGTTAAATTCACCCATTCCAGTCCATTTTAATTTGCTGATTCCTAAAATGTTGATGTTCACTCTTGCCATCTCCTGTTTGACAACTTCTAATTTGCCTTGATTCATGGACCTAACATTCCAGGTTCCTATGCAATATTGCTCTTTATAGTATCAGACTTTACTTCCATCACCAGTCACATCCACAACTGGGTATTGTTTTTGCTTTGGCTCTGTCTCTTCATTCTTTCTGGAGTTATTTCTCCACTGATCTCCAGTAGCATATTAATAGGGCACCTACCGACCTGGGAAGTTCATCTTTCAGTGTCCTATCTTTTTGCCTTTTCATACTGTTCATGGGGTCCTCAAGGCAAGAATACTGAAGTGGTTTGCCATTCCTTTTTCCAGTGGAACACATTTTGTCAGAACTCTCCACCATGACCTGTCCGTTTTGGGTGGCCCTACATAGCATGGCTCATAGTTTCATTGAGTTAGACAGGACTACAGTCTATAGGTTTGCAAAGCATCCAACACAACTGAAGTGACTTAGCACACAATGCATGCATGTGTGTGTATAACTGACACACTTTGCTGTACAGCAGAAACTAACACAATACTTTAAATCAACTATTTGTATTGATACTACAACTATTTATATTGGAATATATTTTACTCCAATATAATAAAATAAAAAGGAACTTGGGGAAAGAATATTGAGACAATTAAGGAGAATGGATGCATCTTCAGGTCCCCAAGGTAGGAATGGGAGATATCTGGTTGCTCTGGGAGGGATAAGTTCTGAGCAATGAGGCTGGAAAGAGAGTGGAGTACCCAGGCATCCCAGATACATTGTGAGGGCCAACTACGGGCTTGGAGCATCTGTGGATGTAGTGAGGTGCCTACTCCCTGCCCCACCTCCCCTCCCTCTCAAAGGAGCAGGCCCCCAGGGCTGCATCCAAAACAAGAGAGACTGCTCCTGGCCAGACTTCATACTGCCTCTTTCAAGTGTGGTCTCTCCTATGAGTGTACTGACTCAGGGTGGTGGGTGGGACTGGTGGCCTCCAGGGACCAGAGCACAGGCCCAGTGAGCAGAGCAAAGAGACAGAGTTCCTCCTGGGACCCTCACCCCATCTCAGGCCCTCATCTGTTCAGGAGGAGTTCATGGACAGGCACCATACCTGGCTCCAGAACTGAGTGACCAGGAACTGCAGCACTGCCCCTCTATCGCAGCTAGAGTCACCCTCCAGTGGAAACTTGGAGCCAGTCCTCACAGCTGTGGACTCCTTCCTGGCAGGCAGGCAGGATGCTGGTGGGTGGCCTGGGGAGAGTTGGTATGGAAGGAAGGAACCCGAGAGTGCTGAGCTGGAGGCTGAGTTGGGTTTGCAGGTGGAAGAAGCACAGTCTGGGCAAGGGACCACTGTCCAAAGGCCCAAAGGTCGCAGGGGCTCTGGAGCCTGTAGACACTGCTGGGTGGTGTGGGACAGAGGTTTCTGGGTCCCAGGAGGGCAGGAGGGGAGCAGGAGAGAGGAGGCTGGCACCAGGTGAGCGAGCTCACCAGTCCCTGGTTGCTAAAGGCAGGGGAGGGCATGGTTCAGTCCCAGAGGGGTGGACAAATGAGCTGACTAAATTGACTGGCCAGTGACAGTGGCCAGGGGCTTGGCAGACACCATCTCTGGAAGGGTGATCCTGGGTGCCTAAGGAGCCTGCCCTTCCAGTTTCGACTGCCGGTGAGGAGGGATGTTCTCTGTCCTCTGACTGCGGGTGGTGCTAACCTTCCTTGTGCATCCCTCCCAGATCCGGACAAAGGACAGGATCTTTGACAGTATCAGCCACCTCATCAACCACCACCTGGAAAACAGCCTGCCCATCGTCTCCGCCGGGAGCGAGCTCTGCCTGCAGCAGCCAGTGGAGAGGAACCCGTGACCCGTCAGCTGCCCTGTCCGACACTGCACCTGTGGTCAGGAGGGCTTGATTCTTCCCAGTAGATGGGTATCGGGGCCCGGGAACGTGAGCCGCTGTCCATTGGCTCAGAGCTTTGTTCAGAAGCCCCAGGAGGAAGGCTTCCCTAAGATGCAAGTTTCATAAACTTGTTCAGAATTCTCATTAGCATATTAAAGGTGTACATACCTATACATCCTGTACAAATTATCCCTCTATATTTATATTTTTTAAGACTAAGAAAGATGTAAGACTAATGTTCTGTGCTGTATGTTTTTAATGAAAACTAAGTTTGACTGTAGTTGTCCAGGCAAAATGTTAATTCAGCTGACCCATTCCACTGGGAAATTCCACTGGGAAAGTGTTACCTATTAAGCACAATACAGGGAATAGAAGCAGCAGGAGGGTCAGTACTAAACACTTGGGATGTAACAGAGTAAGACAAGATGCAGCCCGTGCTCTGCATGCAAAGCACCATGAAGTGCTGGTCCTTAGGGCCGTCCCTTCTCATTGGTGACGCCTCCCGGGCTGCCTGCACCACACCCATGGGGTTTCCAGCACCAGAGTTTGGGGTGCTGTGCTAAAAGCAGACGTCACTCCAGCTGTTTCAGGTAGTACTGAGCACAGGCATGCTTCTCCCATGACCCTGGTTGTCCAGGGGTTCTTGGGGTTTCACTTCACTGCCAAATAGGGCACAAAATAAGCCTCATGGATCAAGATCTTGACAGGTAAATGCTTCCTTTGTTTTTATCAGTATAATGGCAAAACGAGGGTGTGTGCAGGGATATTGGGTAGCCGGGGATGTGTACATCCCCTCAGCCAATGGGCTGCTGCCATACCTGCTAGTGAAATCCTGTCCCCTTTATATTCAGTAGAGGAGGAAGCATGCGTTCAACCTGGGCAGAATTTGGGTGCAAACACGTGTGCTCAGAGACGTTCCTTCGGTCATGGATGATTAAGGTTTGCCTAAACCTAGGGACCAACCCACTCCAGTGTTCTTGCCTGGAGAATCCCAGGGACGGGGGAGCCTGGTTGGCTGCCGTCTATGGGGTCGCACAGAGTCGGACACGACTGAAGCGACTTAGCAGTAGCAGCAGCAGCAAACCTAGGGACCAGGCTCAGGAGCTTTGGGAATCAGTTTGAAGTCCTGCTTCTGGAGAGATGGGTGGATCTAGTGTCTGGTTTGTTTCCTCAATAGGTTTCCCAACTGCTCCATGAAGAGGGTACCTGCCCCAGGCAGCACTTTGTCCCAGCTCCTTCCTTCAGGATCAAACGCTCTGATCTCCTACTGGGTCTTCTGGTTTTAGGAAATTGACAATGTTTTTAAATGTCTGGCTTGAGATTTCCATAGGATTTAACAGGTGTTGACTTTTGAAAGATAGAAAGATTCATTCATTCACCGGCACCTTCCCACTAGTGCCACAACATTGTCTCTTGCCCAGTTGAAATCCCCTCTTGGGCAGCCCCCCTTCATCAGTGCAACAGAAAGACCCTCCACACACACTTAGCCTTTAATAGTAATAAATTTGATGCTTCAAGAATGAGGAGCAAAAAGTAGATTTTTGAAAACACTGACGAGCACTAATTCCACAAAGTTCTAATGCTCAGTGTGTGAACCCTATTTCTACTTTGAGGGGGTGTGCTTGGCCAGGATGGGAGAATGGGGTAGAGCTGACAGTTGAGGATGGGTTGGGGAAGGTCCAAAGCTTCATATTAGCATTCTGTGGAATTTTACCCCGTGAATCCAAGCTGACAGTTGTTTTAATCTTCTAGAATGTTCTGCCGTGAATGGGAACTCTGTGGGGAGTCTGACACTAATCTAGAACCACCCCTCTCCCCACCCCTGCCTCCTCCTGGACTGGTTCTGATTTCAGGTGCAACTGGGATACCTGTTCCAGCTCATCCAGAGGCAGTAGGGGCTGAATGGGGATGGGCTGAGTAGCTGGGTTGGGCCTCTCCCCTGTGACAATGTAGATTTGGGGTGGCTGTGAGAATTGCCCTGCATTCTTTATGTATATCTGCATCCTGGAGATGTCCATAAAGGTCTGACCTCTGTGTGGAGGCATGATCCTTCTCTGTATGTGAGTGTACACACATATTCATGGATCAAACGACTTCTTTCAACAGTCTTGCACTCTCTGCTGCATAAGGCCAAAACATTAATGTTTAGGGCAGAATAGAGAAGGAAACAAGAGCGAAGACCTGAGAGCCCCTGAACACTTGATCTGTGTCTTCTTTTCTCTCCTGTGTGCAAGAAATGCTAATCAGTTTTAGTAGCTCTCTGCTCTGAAGTTAGTCTTTATCTCAGTGGTGATAAGCAATATGTGTTTTTTTTTGTTTTGTTTTTTTTTTGCATGAGAATCAATTTAGAAAATTGAAAGTATGGGGGGATCAAATATCATTTCAGTGTTACTTAAAATATGTATTTTTAAGTTCAGATTATACCTTGCCTCCCATGGGGCAGTGGGACAAAACGGCACTCTTGTAGCCACTGGAGAGGATTTGAGACACAGCAAATGGCAGTGATTTTCTAGTCTTTGTTTTCTCCCGTTTGTAAAGCATGTAAGAGCTCACCAGGCCATCTCATCTCTTCCTTCAAGCGCCATGTGCCGGGTATCACGGAGCCTCACACACGGATGGCGAAACTGAGGCTCAGGTGGTGCCCACTTGCTCAAGTCCACGCGGTGGGCGGCAGCGAGCTGTTTCCCGCTCCTCTAGGCGCTTCCTGAGCTCCGCTGCGCTGGAAGCTCCGGTTTCCGAAGCAAACTCCCGCCCGCGCGACCATGCGCTCCAGGGCCTCCGACTCCCAGGGCGTGGTCCCTACGCACTGTGAGGGCCACCTGGGCCCCCGGAGCGTACTAGGACCTGCTGCCCGTCTCGTGGGACCCCTGCCACTTTACCCAGGCCCCTGTGTCTGCTGGGAGGACCTGGCGAGTCCAAAATGGACCCTTTTGCTAAGTGGCCCTGGAGACGGCTCCTCCGTCCCCCATCATCTTGTGGGAATTAGCTGTGCCTTCTAGCGATTCCCACCTACTGAGAGTCTGCAGGGCTTCCTGTGGGGCTGCTGGTCACTGGTTTCAGCCAGCTTTGAGGCCTGACTCTTACGGATACTCTGAAAGGCTCACAGTAGAAGCAGGGGGAGAATTCCCTGGGGGGTCCGTGTGTGAAGGGAGAGGCCTAGTTTCAGGCAGGGAGGGTGGATGGTGCAGCACTTGGTGAGGCCCCATTCCCCACAAAGAGCCCTGTGCTCCAGGACAGTGTTGACTCCTGGCTCCATGTCCAGCCCTGTGTCCTGAAGTGCCCCCTTCCTGTAGTGGAGCTCTCCTTTCAGGTAGCACTGAAGCATTATGTAAGTAATGCTTACATAACGGAACGAACGTCCTGGTCCTCAATTCCCTGAAGCGGTCACCCCGTGGAGGCCAGTCACAGGATCCCAGGCTCCCATGGCAGCCCACCTCAGTTCCTGCATGCAGAACCACGTGGCCTTGCGCTGGCTGCTGGGTTTCTCTGAGCCCCACCCGCAGCCTGCACCACAGGGCAGTACCTGACCTTGAGAGGGTGTGGGGGTTGATGACTGTGTGTGAGCACCAAAGACAGTTGTTTTCTGGGATGTTTCACTCTCAAAGTGTGCATCTGTGCTCTATTGCTGTCCAAGCACATATGGACAGCAGCCATAAATACTTTTCTGTGAATGGTGGTGTGCGTGCGTGCTAAGTCGCTTCAGTCGTGTCTGACTCTGCGGGACCCCATGGACTGTAGCCTGCCAGGTTCCTCTGTCCATGGGATCAGATACTGGAATGGGTTGCCATGTCCTCCTTTGGGGGATCTTCCTGACCCAGGGGTTGAACCTGCATTTCTTATGTCTTCTGCATTGGCAGGCAGATTCTTTACCACTAAAGAATCTTCCACCACTAGGTGGAAGCCTAGTGGAAAATGGGAAGGAGACTGGAAAGATTACCAATAGATAACTATAGGACACAGACAGTCTTGACCTTGTGTGTGCGCTCAGTCGTGTCCTACTCTTTGTGACCCCCAGGACATAGCCTGCCGGGCTCCTCTGTCTGTGGGATTCTCCAGGCAAGAATACTGGAGTGGGTTGCCATGCCCTCCTCCAGGGGATCTTCCCAACTCAGGTGTGGAACCCACGTCTTTTATGTCTCCTGCATTGGCAGGTGGGCGGGTTCTTTACCACTAGTGCCACCTGGGAACTGCAGGACACAGACAAATCTTGACCTTGGGTTTCAGAAAAACACTCTTGGGTTCTGTAGTAAAACTTCAAGTTGGTTTTAATAAAGAGAAGTGGAAAAATGACTTTACTGGCACATGTCATAAACCTGGAACTGTCCCTGCTTCTCAGAGGACAGCAAACGAGGGAGCGTCTTCAGATAGCACAGCTGGAAGGATCCCTTTTTCAGTGGGGATATTAGAGCTGATTGATTTCCTAGAAGGTGGTGACAGTCAGTGGCTGAATCTAGGACAGAATGCAGGACTTATTAGGGTCCTTCAGGGTTTCTACGTAAAGTTCAGCCCCTGGTGGAAAATGGCAAGTAGTACTTCCCTCCTTGACTGTATCTTTATGTTCTTCCCCACCCCCCTCCCCAAATGCACAAAAAGCATGAGCCATTTATGGACAAGGAAGTGTTTCTCTTCCTTTGTTTAGTTTGTGTGTCCGACCCTTTGTGATCCTATGTAGCTGGGCCCCTCTGTCCATGGGATTCTCCAGGCAAGAATACTGGAGTGGGTTGCCATTTCTTTCTCCAGGGATCTTCCTGACCCAGGAATTGAACCCATGTCTCCTGCATTGGCAGGTAAGTTCTTTACCACTAGCACCACCTGGGAAGCCCCAAATTTTCATTTTTTATATTGGAGCATAGTTGATTTCCCAATATTTTTGCCTAGGAAATCCCACAGACAGAGGATCCTGGCAGGCTACAGTTCATAGGGTTGCACAAAGTCAGACATGACTTAGCGACTAAACAGTAAGGTAGGTGACTAACAGTGATGTGTCCGTGATAGATGTCTGGCAAATTGATTCAGTTATGCCCATAGCGTGAATATTAGAGTGGGTTTCCGCGCCCCTCTCCAGGGGCTCTTCCTGATCCAGGTGTCGAACCCGCCTCTCTTATACGTCCTTCATTGGCAAGCAGGTTCTTTACCACTAGTGCCACCTGGGAAGCCCCAGTTTAGTTTGGGGTCCCACAGAAGCAGACCCTGTGAAAGGCTCTGAGTGTATACAGACTCAGAGTTGGGGAAGGAAGCTGATGAGGAAGGCATGATCAAGCAGATCACCAAGATGTAGATAACTAATTGCACTGGGGACTGAGAGGCAGGGCTGGGCAGACCTAAGAGCTAACCCACCGGGGCAGGGATCGAGCCAGACATTTACCCAAACAGCCCAGAGCTGGTGGAAGGCTGTTTCTGGCCACAGTGTCCTGGCTGGTCCTTCACACACCAAACCGAGGAGTCCTTGGGTGGAGAGACAGCCCTTCATAAGCAGACTTGGGGTGAAAGGCAGGCATCAGAGCCTTTGGGGATCCTCCCCAGAGTTCCTGACTCGGTAGTTCTGGATGGGGCCAGAGTATTTGCATTTTTAGTAAATTGCAGTTGATGCTGGCAGGCGGTCTTGACTTTCAGAACCATCACCAGGTATGAATTGCTAGCCCTTACCTGTCTCAATGACTGTTTTTCCCCTCTAACATATGGTTGTTTTCATGCCACTTCATGTTATAGATCCCAGAGTCCAAGCTGTGAGTTCAAAAGTGGAGGATTAATAAGCATTTATAACTCCATGCAATCACTACTGGCAGATAAAATGCCATCTGCCAGACACAATTTATTTATAATGGGGTTTATACATATTTATAAGTTTGCAAGCAACAAATGCACAGTTTTAAAACTGGCATATTTTATAGCAGCCAGAAAAATTGCAACTTTATACCAGGACTTGTGAATATCAACTGCATATGTGTATATATATATATATAAATACACACACATACGTATACCTACTAATTATGACAGATGTTTGTCTCCGTCTGTCTGTACATACATATATACACATGCATATACCTACATTGATTATGACGGACACACATCTCTGTCTACATGTGTGCACATGCAGGTTGGTACCTTGGGACTCCTCCCTGGATTTTGGTATTTTAATTAACATGGACAATTAGAAAATTACACACATGTTGAGAGTTTGGGGACCGATACGTCCTGGCATCTGCACATGGTCCTGGATGCTGGTCTTGGGAGGATGGTCTTGGATGCTGCAGGAACAAGACAAGAGTGCCATGAGGGGGCCACTGTGGGAAGTGACAAAGGGACATCGGGAAGAGAAGCCAGTGGGGGGAGACAGGAAAGGAGAGGCTGGGAGAACAGAGAAGGAAAAAGAAAAAAGGTAGGGGGCAGCAAATCCAGACCTACATCCTGTGTTCATCCAGCAGTGTGTAAAGATAAGCAGGGGCGGGTGTCGGGGAGGCTGCCCAGGCAGGTGTGCCTAGGGGCTGAGCGTTGTCTTCCGGGTGCGGCTACACTGCTTGTTGCCTCCACTAACCAGCCTCCTCTTGGCCTTGTCTCACATTCGTTCACGTGAGGCAAGCACTGTGTTGCGCTTCTATGATCATGCAAAGGTTCTGCCTGTCCGCAGTTACAATTCAGTAGAAAATACACACACAGAGGGTATGGGGCCGCGACAAGCCTGATGTGTGTCCCACTTCATAGGACCCTGGAGGGTGGGGCTCCTGGGTGGGTCTGGGGATTCTGAAGGCTTTGCAGACAGGCTGCAGACAGGATGGAGAAGGTTAGAACAGGCAGACACAGTGTGGATGGCCCAGGAGGAGGCAGAGACACCCTCATGCATGAACAGTGGTCAGGGTTGGGAGGGATGTTGGAGGCATCCCTGGGGTGCTCCTGCCTCATTCTTGCCTCCTTCTCACAACCACAGATGACCAGAATAATGACCCCCTTAGGCCCAAACACACGGGGCTCCCTCCTGAGGGCTAAGGTATGGAAGAGGCATTCTCATTGAAGAAAGCATGAGAAATGAAATTCCATCCAATTTCCAGTTTCTATTTTGTTGTTTCATCTTGAAAGGCTGTAGGCAGAAACACACACATGTGGGGACACATGCTGTGGCCCTGGGTGACTGAAATCATGAATTCACACTCATCTGGGACGTTTTTACCACAACCAAAGTTTCTAACCACGGAATCAAGGGATGATTAAAGCAGAAATCAATAGACAAATCCATTTTTGAACACTGAATAAACTTTTTTGTAACAATTATATGTTGGTTGCAAGTGGAATGTTCTCTGTTCCTTTGACTTTTGAATATAACTTATTCCAGAGTAAATCTTGTAAAATTAAGGACATGAATGTTTCTTTGTATCCAGAACTAAATAAGAATTAAAATTTGATGCTTAAATCCAAGGATTAGGAGAGAACTCCGTCCGGTGTACATCTAATGTGTAACAATGAGATATTTATTACTTTTAAAAAAGCATTTGGATGGGAAATTATACCTATTGGTAAATATTAGAAAATTTCGTGTTTATTTTCCATTAACTTTTGTGAAACAAAAAAGAATTACTGTGAAGATCTCTGGTTTATTGCCAATTTATCACTTTCTATGTTGCTACTGGATAAGAAGTGGTGTTGGAGATCTCTGAGGAGTGGAAACACAAAACCAACTTCAAGTTTTCTAAATTCTGTTCTTTGAAAGGTAATAAAACTGAAATTATTTGGCCAACATCTGGGAGATTTGACAACACAATGGGTTAAGAGAATTGGCTTAAATTCCCTCCTCATGCTCAGTGATTCCACTTTACTCCTTCAGTAAATGATGTGGTTTCCTGTTGTGAGCTCTGCTGCCATGCCAGGCACGTCCCTGAGCTTCTAGGGCAGCCAGTTGGAGGTGCCACGTGGCATTTCTGTGTGTCACCACCATGGCCCAGGAGCAGAGGTTGTCACTCCCACTTAGGCGCGACTGCACTCCTTGTCACTGGTTATCGGAAAATGTGCCTTCATTTTCAGAATAGTGGTGTGTGCGTTTCTGATTATGTAGCAAACCCTTTGATATTTGACTTAGATACTAAAAACATTTGAGTGTGGAGGTTTTGCACTCGTAGATACATTTAAAAGCATGGAATTGGTAATTTAACTACAAGTTTTCTATAACATACACCTCGTTAATAATGCATTTCTGTGAAAGGCTCTTTTCCAGTGTAGATGAACCATGGGTCAAGGGTGGAGAGAAACAACTGTTCTCTAAATAGTCTGATGTTAACTGACTGTCAATGTGAGTCTGTGGGCAATAAAGAATATTGTGAAAAGTCTCTCATTTGGATGGTGGATCTTGTATTGCCTCATGAAGGAGAGGAGGGGAGTTGGAAGCCTTTCCATAGAAAGCAGATATTCTCAATTATTCCCCAAGAGACCTCTTAAAATACAATCACAGCAGAGTCCTGGTGGGGACACCAAAGGTGTGGGATGGAAATGGCAGTTTGACAAAAGCCTTCCTGATGGGATTTAGGTAAACTTCTGCCCACTTGGCCTTGGGCAGTATCAAAGGGGGCAGTTGGTTGTGGTCTTTATTACATAATGGTACCACACTCTGCAGCTTCCGCATGTATCAGTGGCAGACATTTGAAATCCAAGTGCTCTGTAACACAGAAATGATGAATTTCTGTGTACACCCACAGTTCCTTTTGGGGGCAGATTGCTTCAGGAATGTCACTACCAACTGGTGATGCCAAACATTGGCTCCTTTCTATGTAAGAATGCAGGGTGGAGAGGTAAAAACTTACCATCTGTGATGGAGAAAGCTAGAGAAAGGGCTGGTTTATCAAGTCTCTCCTGTTGCCTCCATTGCACCAAATGGAGCAGAACCCATAGTCCCATCTCTTTTGGCTATACTTTGGCTGCCATGACTTTTACAATTTTCTCCCCATTGAAAGGGTAGTCTATTGACCTCCTTCCCTATTGACCTACCAAAATTGGTGGAAAGTAAAAGTGTTAGTTGCTCAGTCATATCTGACTCTTTGCAACCCCGTGGACTATAACCCGCCAGGCTCCCCTGTCCATGGAATTCTCCAGCAAGAATACTGGAGTGGGTTGCCATTCTCTTCTCCAGGGAATCTTCCTGACCCAGGGATTGAACCTGGGTCTCCTGCATTGCAGGTGGATTCTTTACCATCTGAGCCATTTCCCACAAGCAGAGCTGGTATTTTCGGAACCTTTGGTGTATTGGGTGCTATTCCACCAATTTTAGCACCCAATACACCGAAGTTTCCTAAAATACCAGTTCTTCTATTGGGAAGTATAGGGGAAATGCAACTAGAGTTCTCAGAGTGGTTTAATTCCTGGAGGAACAGCTAGCAGCAGGAGAGAGTTCATGATGTCACTCTGCATATCATCAGGGGTGGCCTTAGAGTACACAGCTCCCCACATGGACTCCCAACAACCAGTTTATACAAAGGCTTTCAATTTTATTTTATTTTATTTCTAACAAACATACATGGGACTCGATAAAGGCTACTAACTGAATGAGCTCTAACAGACAGGTTCTCTCTGGCTTTGACACACTCAACTTCTAGATGATCAGCTAGCTAGTTAGGATTGTACACTTGATACTTTTTGTTGTTGTTCAGTCACTCAATCGTGTCCAGCTCTTTGCTGCCTCATGGACTGTAGCCCACAAGGCTCCTCTGTCCATGGGATTTCCCAGGCAAGATTATGGGAGTGGGTTGCCATTTCCTTCTCCAACACTTGGTACTAAATTTGATTATTATTACTTTTTGCATATATCAAATAGACACAATGTCTGTTTTGGGGTATTTTTCATTCAAATTGATTGAAAGTGTTGTGCTACCTCAAAAAAAGTTGAGGTTATGGTGCAGTGTTATATTTTTAGTGCCAGAGAGCTGGAGCCCCCAAGCAACTCAGAACTAATATATAAAGTTCTTAAGTCATTTCTCCACTGAAGACAAAATGCAATACTCAATATTCTGGCTCTTGGAGGCAATTTTGTTGTTATTTTCTTAACCCAGTATCTTAATGCTTAACTTTTCTATAAATGCTCTTGGTTTTCTCAGGCTGTTTGACAAGAGAATAAGCTCCTTTTCAGTGATGTAATGAAAACAACTAAAATGCCACTGATGAGCATGTCCTTGCAAATAGGATTTATCTCCATCAGCAACAAAAATTAAGAAAGATGTTGGGTGGTATATGGTCACCCAGGACCCATGAAAATGTTCCTTTATAAAGAGGAGCTGGCACGAGATAACAAAGAGGAATTACTTTTTCTCTGAAAAGTTACTCATGTATTAAGACTACTCTTTTAGTCTTTACTCAGGCAAAATTCCCACTGAACCTAAAAACTTCAGGGGTTCTGAAGTGAGGCTTACACAGATAAGAATCCTTTTGAAGGTTCCTTTTTATCTTTTCAAAAAACGAAGGACTCAGTACATCAACTATATACTTATGACAACTCTGCAAATTTGTATATTTTTCATCCATTTGTACTTCATGAAGAATCCTTGGGGATGACTGTGTACAAAAATGCCTTCTACGTAATTCCTTCTAAAGGTAAAGAGTGGTACAGGGTCAACCTGTGTTAAAATGAAAGATTACAGTATTACTACATCTTTTTGAAGAAAGCACAAACTGCCAGATCACAATTAAACTGCTCTAATGGTCGCGGTCAGGGTCAGCTTTCAGGAATCCACAAGGCTGTTGACGGCCCCAGCTGCTCAGCCGTAACAGCACAGGGGGGTTACTAACTTGGTGCTTTTCTGATACGGATTCTAACTCAACACAGGATCACAGTGCTGTCCTGTAAGCATCTTCGAATTCAACGGAAACTCCCCATTACGTTGGAAAGGTGAAATGGGCCAGGGGTCTGTCCTCTGCTTCTCCCTCTTGGATTCTTTTCTTGATTGGTGTGGGGCACAGGCTCCTGGAATACCTTGGCTGGCTTTTCTAGGATTTGGAGAAACCCCAAACAACCAGGTAATTTGGCTAATTTGACTTTTGGATGAGCTTAAGACTCCTCAGGGAGAAATGACGGAAGACAAGCAGGGGTCCCCTTGGGGGACGTACATCCACAGAACTCACTTGTTCTCTCCTGGATCCTCCAGACGCTGTCAAGGGCATCTCAGGACAGTTGGGGGTCAGATGCATACATCCGAGACCAGCCTCGGACAAGCCCTTTTAGAGGGGTTGCGCTTTCAAAATCTGCTTAACATGACACTTTGTGTCAGTCAGAGGAGACTGGGACTGACCTGTTCACCTAGTTCTCAGTCACATCCTCATACTTGGGGGTTCAGCCAGAACTTACTTGTACTCCCTGTTACATAACGACACCATGTACTGCAGCTGACACATGTACCAGTGGCAGACATGTGAAACGCAAGTGCTCTGTAACAGAAATGATGACTATAGCATCCTTCTGTGCACAGTCGATGTAGTGTACAGTCACAGAACATCATCCTGGGATGATGAGGTTCCTGGGAAACACATTGCACAGTGTGTGTGGTCCGACATCTTCCCTCTCCAGACAGAGGCCAGAGGGGAGGGAGGATTCAGGAGAAGGCGGCTGCTGACATCAGCAGCTTGGTACATTTGGAAGACCCTAGAGCCTAAATGGACAAGGCATGGTGTCTGCATTGAAATGCATCAGCAATTCCTTGGGTCCCCTCCTTAAGAGACATCCACACCAGGCCAGGCTGTTGGCAGAACAGCTTTCTCGAGTCCCAGATCTGGAAATACCCCCATGGGTGAGGCATGCAATCCAGAAGAACGTGGCTGCAGGGTTGGCTGCCGCTCTTCCTGTGGTGATGCAAGGACCCCAGGTTCCTTGAGGCCTGCACTCTCACTTGTAGATGACTCCATTCTGCAGGGTTTTGTTTCTGTCGGTGATGCAGGGTGAGGCGGCCGTTTGTGGGAGGTCTTCCTTGCTTTTGGGGGAGGGGCTGCTGTTGTTGCTGCCACTGGATTTGCTTCTGCTTGGGTCGAGAGCGGGCTGGATGGGTGAAGAGTGGGCTCTCCGGCCCCTGACCAGGCAGGTGCAGACAAGTCGGAAGAAGGCCCGCCGCATCTCCTTGCTGGCCAGCGTGTAGATGATGGGGTTCATGGCGGAGTTGAGCACAGCCAGCACGATGAACCACTGGGCCTTGAACAGGACAGCACACTCCTTGACCTTGCAGGCCACGTCCACAAGGAAAAGGATGAAGAGGGGGGACCAGCAGGCGATGAACACACTCACCACGATCACCACGGTCCGCAGCAGGGCCATGGACCGCTCTGAGTTGTGCGGGCTGGCCACCCTGCGGCTGCTGGACTTCACCAGGAAGTAGATGCGTGCGTACAGGATCACGATAGTCACCAGGATGGCCATGAAGATGCTGATGCAGAATGCGATGTACTTCTTGGAGTAGAGGGGCAGGATGGTGGAGCAGTCGGGGAGGTTGTGCAGGCAGTTCCAGCCCAGGATGGGTAAGGCGCCCAGTGAGAACGCGATGAGCCAGCACATCCCGATCAGAAGAAACACGCGGTGCTTCTTGTTGGCATCGTACGGCCTCATTTTGATCATGGTCAAGTGTCTCTCGATAGCAATGGCCAGCAGGCTGCAGGTGGACGCCCCAAGGGCCACAAACATGCTGCCTTCCCGTAGGAACCAGACCGTCAGGGAGAGGCTCAGTGTCCTCTTGCCCGACATCAGAATGTTAACCTTGTACGCAATGCCAGCCAGCAGGTCGCAGAGGGCCAGGTTACCAATGAAAAAGTACATGCGGTTGTGGAATTTATTGTTTTTCCAGATGGCAATCAAGACCATCAGGTTCTCCAAAACAATGAAGCTGCAGATGATCAAGAACAGCACGGTGGTGAGTGTGCTGCCCTCGGGGGCGTCCTTCAGCCTGCCTTCCAGCTTGCCCACGTAGCTGTAATGTTCGTGCAGGGTTTCGTTGGAGGTGTAAGGTCTGGGGCGTGGCGTGAGAATCATCGCCATCACTTGGAACTCACAATCAGTTAGCTCCTGAATCCACCAGAGGGCGCCCTGAGAACGTCCATTTCCAGGGAAAACACTGCTTTCTGCTTAGGCTGCAACAGGGATCCAGGCGAGACACCGGCTAGGGTGTTGAGAATAGGCTCCTATGAAAAGACAAAAGGAGAGAGAGCCCAGTGATAAAGTAACAGCACCTAAAAACAACAGCAGCAACAGAGTTGGAGAAAGGCACTAAAAATGCTGAAGCATTTGGGTGGCTGGTCCATAAGGGCCCAAAGAGGGCCTTTAACCCAGGCCAACTTCCTATGTGACTATGGAGCCCAGAAGAAGCAATTCTGTGTCTACAGTTGCCAAGAAGGGAAATTCTGTCATTGGGCACTGCCACCATTCAATCATGTAATCCAAACACACGGATTTAAACCCAAAGAACACTTCCACCTGGAAATCTCAAGGCACTTAAAACGCTAACCAGTTCATACTCATCTACTGTGCATGCGTGCATGCTAAGTCACTTCAATCATGTCCAACTCTGTGTGACCCTATGGACTCTAGCCTGCCAGGCCCCTCTGTCCACGGGATTCTCCAGGCAAGAATACTGGAGTGGGTTGCCATGCCCTCCTCCAGGGAATCTTTCCAATCCAGGAATCGAACCTGCATCTCTGTGTCTCCTGCATGGGCAAGTGGATTCTTTACCACTAGCACCACCTGAGCAGCCCCATCTCCTGCACAGGAGCTGGTAAACCCTTATTCCCAGTTACTGAGAGAGAAACAGAGATTATGTCAGGCCCAAAAAATAGGATGGAATTCAGAATAAGACCCACTGATTTCTGAAACCTCCTTGGTGGGCTTTGGAGCAATGTTGTAGGAAGTAGTCACACTTCCCTGGAATCCCTGGGACCAAGGCCAAGACCAGAAATCAAATCTAGATGGCCCCCAGGTCTGCCCCACAGAGAGCTCAGAGACAAACCATCTGGTCACCAAAGGAAGAACAGCACAGCCCACACATGGCCCACAGGGCCACTCCCTGAGCGAGCAGCTAATCGTGGAGCCAGGGGAAGAAAGAATATAAACCTGTAAAAGTGGAATCAACTGCTACTGAGACTAAAGGAAGAAGAGCAAGGACAAACAAGTGGATTTTTGAGTTTCAGAGTTTAGATACAACTGTCGAAACTGCCAAAACTCAATCGGTGTGTGTGATGGAAAGAAACAACCAACCTGGGAGCACTGGTGACGGTGGGGCAGAGAGCCCAAGAGCCAGGCTTCCAACGGCCCTTCACCCTCCGGACCTCTATGCACCCCCCAGCCCTACGTGGCTTTATCCAAAGGCTTCTTGTGATGTCCAAGGCAGAGCAGACCCAAGTACCAAGGTACAAATGGTTTTCGCTAAATGCACTGATTCTAAATAAAAACTATTTGAATATTTAAATATATAATTAAACTCAAACAAGGTCAATTTACATCAGCCTACTGTGTGGATCCGCTGAAGTTTTTCAACTTTTATAAGTTTAAGTCGCAGCCCTCAGTTTGGCTTGGTGGCACATGGACCACTCTCCACAGAAATGGGGCTCTGCATTTTGGGGTGCAGTGGAATCTGAAGGCCTGGTACAACTGCTGAGCTCATTCCAGAGAAGGCCTCAGTGGCAGGCGGACCCTGGGGCTCAGCCTGGGTAGCTGCTCTGTGAGTGAGAAGCAGAGGAGGCTCCAGACAGAGCTCCCTGACCAAGGGCCCTCCAGGCGGATGCTCTCCTGCCACTTGGGTGCTGGTTCCAGGGCCCTGAGAATGTTGTCAAGCCTCCACTCCCTTAATCTGGGTGAGCCTGGTTTTCTGACATGGGGCAACAATGATCCCACTGCTTCTTTGCAGAGATTTCTTCTGTGTCCTGGAGGTTTGTGTGTGGCTTATTGTGGAAACCACATGAGCCCCTGGTGTCTCAGTGCAGTTTGAGGTCACGGAGGGCTGGGAGTCAGCTTTACCACCAAATGTTGGGGCCTGCCAAGGTCTCCACATCGCTGATGAGCCTCGGAGGCAGCATCCGACCCTGGGGCTGTCTCCCCTCACCCAGGGGCACTGTGAGGCCTCATGCAGGAGGCAGACTCCCCAGCCAGCTCTGGTCCCCGCTGCTTGGTCTGTGATAAGGGGCCTGGTCTCCCAGAGACAGAAGCAGGGATGGTGGGGGTCAGCTTGTGGGCCACTCCCCCCCACCAGCTTACCTCTTTTCCATTTTTATTTAAATCGTGCCCATCCTTAAGGCTCCAGGTCAACTTCTACCAGCTCTATAGCGTTTTCTGGAATCATCCTGCCCCAGCACACCACTTTTTAAAACAAACTGCAAAGTGTTTTTTAAGGATAGAGACAGGAGCATCAGCTGACACTCTCAGAGCACTTTCCTGGAGCCCCTTATTTCTTCCTCTCCATCTCCTCTCACACCACCACGTACATTAACGGTGCCCAGTAAATGCATGTGCCCCTCGTTGCTGTTCATCTAAGTGCTCTCGTCTGTGGGCGCTGAATGGAGTCTCTGTGCTCCCACTTTGCTGACCCTTCCTGGATGTTGTAGGAAACCAGGCACAGGAGAACCTAGTCGCCTGGTTATCTTTCCAACACCTCCCACCCCAGAGCACAACCCTGAGAGAGTGCTTGGCATTCCCGCATGGATACCCTGTCACGGCACCACGTGTGGTGGTGTTCACAGAAAAGGCACGACCCAAAGGTAGGGCAGAGGAACACACGGGCTGCTCCAGTGAGAGTCACAAAGCGGCAGCATCCTGAGAGGGGCTGTTTTTCCTTTGGTGGCAGTGGGGTCATATAGCTGGCCGGAGGGCCCTCCAACACTCCCTGTCCCCACTCTCGCCCTTGCCCCCACCACTCCAGGCCACCGGCTGCCATGTCCAGGTGGCCGCCCCTCCATCCCAGGACCTGATACTGGTGAGCATAACGTGAGGAGTTATGATGGTGACTTAGCACCAGAAGAGCCTGAATGATAAAAATATACAAACATTACAGAAAAGGAGAGCAATGGGAATTGTATCGTAATTCCCCCTCACACTGGGGCGAAACAGCTCCAGGAAACTGCATCTGAAAGCCTTTTGAAAACAGGTATGTCCGAAGTTTCTCTCCTGTGCCCTAGTTTGCCTGCGATAACTCCATGGCCTTAAATACCTCATGGCCTCCTCGAGACAGTCTCTGCCCCTCCGACTGTGCTCTACAGTACAGAGAGCAGGGCTGCGAGTCCCTTTAAAATTGCTGGATGTGGACTTCTCTTGGGAATAAAGGGCGGAGGAAGTACACCGCAGGCTCCACAGACTCACATTCATTTTTTCCCCCTTCAATATGTAGAGTTTTGATAAACTTGAGTAGAAGGTACGAAAGGAAACAACAAAAACGAATACCCAGCAAGAAAATAACCAAAATGACAATAGTTTAAGATGTGCCAGAAACTCATCAAAACCATGAATCCTGAGGGTGAACACATCTTCCCATTAATGCTCGATTAATGATTTCCCTTAATTAAATATGTATCACTCAAGGAGCATATTTTCTCAGAACATTTTTTGTTATAAAATACCAATCTCCACACTTTGCGTAACTGGAAGATACCCATCTCTCTTTGGAACCCAAAAGCTTATTTTCTTTAGATTAACAATATTAAAAAGCTGATCCCATCTGAGAGTTTTGTGCCAGGCCAAAGATAAGATTGATTTTGGATAGATCTGAATGCCACTACGCATGGCCAAAACCGTCTCATGGGTGAATTCCTGCCTCCATCCGGAGGGACGCAACACAGACTCCAAGTCTGCGGGGAGAACGCTCTGTCCCCTCCCTGGTCCCCGAATCTTTGAGAGTCAGCTGGCTCTGCTCATGGAGAGGTGGGCATCGGCCCTCTGTGGCTCACCCACCCTGCTGCTGCCAGTCACTGCAGGAGTGCTGGGCACTGCGGGCACCAGGGCCCCTGGGAGACCCAACCTTTCCTATCCCTCATGGCCTCTTCTAGTCATTAACCACTAGAATGGAGCACTCTCTGGACTTCTTATCCCTTAGAGTAATTTAGCCTGTGTCTGACCCTCACATAAATGGAGTCATGAAGCTGTGCCTGGCATCTTCTTCTCAATGTGATGTTCCTGTGAGCTTCCTGCTCAAGGTGAGTCATGCAGAGAGATGCAGGTAACTCCTTCCCATTGCTCCCGCTGGGTGGACGGATACATTCTGGGCTGTGGACGTGGAGTGGTTTCCCTGTGCCGTTGTCCTCAGCAGTGCTGTTAGGATGAGTTGAGGATGTCCCCCACGGCCTGTGTCCCAAGGGGTACCGTGGACTTCCTACTGCTGATGCCTAGGCTGGGTTTTGATGGAGGGTCCCCACAGAGGCTTACGGGTCTCAGCCAGTGGTCCTGAGAACTGTCTTTGTGGATAGCTGGAGAAGTCCCCAGCGAGGGTGAGAGTTACACGTTACAAATGCTCACACTTTATTTTAAAAGATAAGTGTCCGGGGCTGGTAGTGACCTGACCAGTATCTGCCTTTCCATTGTAAAAACTGGATCACTGCTTAATTTCCACCTGAATACTGAAAAATACAGCCTAATGCTGAAAATGTGGCTGGGTGCCAGCTAGTCATGTACATATTCAGAAAACCTGGCCAGTTATAGAAGACATGTGGGTGCTCCTGCTCATGCGCAGTGGCCTTCCAACAAACCCAGATTCCGACAGAGCTGTGCCTGAGAGCTGGCCTTACTTATATCCGTAAGCAGAGCTCTCCTCCCAAACTGTGCTCAGGTCATCCAGACCCCCGCAGACTTCTCCCCTCACCCACTCTGAGTGAGGATTTGACTGCCTGCATCTCACTGTGAAGGTAAAGATAGTACACTGCCCACTCCTGGGCTTGCCTTCCATCTATTCAACAAAGATCTGCTACCTGAGTTTTCACTCCATCCTCATTCAGGTGGGGTCTTCGAGTCTATCTCAAGGTATTCCAACACCAAGGCTTTTCTTTCTGCAGAGAAGGAATATGACACCTTCTAGAAGGTGGTTCATAGGGGTGTCACCCCATCCCCCTCCCTCCATTCCAAGGAAGAGCATCTGTGGGGGGAGGGGGAGGGAGCCAGGCAGGGCCCAATGGATTCCAGATGTGTTTTCCACGCTGGAGAGTCACTTTCTCTACTCACATCACTTTGAAAAATAAACAAACTATAAAAAGAAGGAAAAGGGAAAAAAAAACAGAGGAAAATATTTCACCAGTCTGGGGTCTGTCTCTTTCTCTTTGTAATGGCCAAAAAAAAAAAAAAGGCACAATAAGATTGTGAGACATTGATTTCTCCTGGTAAGATGCAAGGCATTATATTTTTAAAATGCTATATTCTCCCATTTCATCCCATAAACTGAATTAAAACACAAAGCATTTGTCCACAAGTAAAATTTCTTGGAAAGCAAGATATTTTTTCCCCCCACTTAGAAGAATTTAGAAAGGAAATAATGAGTTGGCCGTTTCATGGCCCCAACAAAATTCCTTTGCTAATGAGTATTTCCCGTCACTCAGGGGTTTCTTAGGTGACCTCACTCTGCTCTCAGAGATGGTTCATGACAAGAGGTGTTACATACTCAGCCTTGCATGCCTGCATGTTGCTCTGGACCTATTAGTGGAGCGCCTGGTGAGAAAGGCTGTTACAGATGAACCACATCAGGATTCTACATCTTCCCCTTTCTTCTCCAGATTGCGGAAGCGAGTTTGTCCCTGGTCAGATTTCCTACTTTTATGCAGCTTCTCCAAAGGTTATTCTCTCAGCAAACAAGGCTCAGATGCTAACAGAGATCTGACAGCAGTCCAAGGAGTCCCATGTATGCAGGTTGTGCCCACAATCAAGTCCAGCTTGAACATCTGCCTCTCTGCATATTCTCCTGGGCATCCAGGCTCATCAGTCTGAGGGCAAATGCTTTTGATGCAAGAGGTCTTTATCTTCATTGCTTTTCTGCCAGGTTTCTCAAACTTTCTCTTCTCTGTTTTTTCTAAGGAAGGGTACAGGACTGAATTTCTACCAAGGCTGTCACAGCACGAATCAATGTGTGTGGAAATGAGTTCCTCTAGGCATACGAAAATGAGAGGTGTTCTGGGCAGGAAGTGGTAACCGCGGGGCTCCTTTCATCCGTTCCCACAGCAGCATTCTTGCTCGGTGGCCTGGCATGCGCACTGCGCACTGCGCCTTGCAGGCGCCATGTCTGAGCCCACCACAGCATCTGCTTCCAAATGGACACAGCGGGAAACTGAACCTGTGGCACAGTTTGGAAGAGGCTGCGCTGGGCTGGATGCCCATGTCATCGGATTCTAGTGCACCACATTAGGGATAAGCTCTTCCAGAAGCTGTTGCGCTTCCATGTGTTCCTTACCTATCTAGAGACACGGGTGTCACCAGCATACTTGGGACCGAACTACTTCTAGCTACTATGCTAGCAAAATGCTGGAATGCTGAATCTGGGGGCTTGACTGAAATATATGGAAAACTTTGACCCCAAGGAAATGGAGCAGCATCTTCAAGGCCAAAGAGCCTAAAAATGACTCAGGATTCCCACTCCAGCTTATGGTTCCAACCAGATGTTAGAACCACCTGATCAGTTCCACACTGTCCTCTGAACAACCTTGTCACTGATTTACCTGACTGGCTATTCCCTGCCCTCTCACAGATGCCACTGTGATTCCTCAAAAACAGAATAAAAATGAAACAAAAGGTAACTTTATGCCTGGTAACTATAACAACAAGTTAAAAAGTATTATTAACTAAAGCTAGACAGGATTCCACTAAGTCTAGCATATTGTCTCCAAAAGCTCATGGAATATCTCTTTTTCATTTATTTATTTTTTAATTGGAGGATAATTGCTTTACAATATTGTGCTGGTTTCTGCCATACATCAACAAGAATCAGCTATAGATGTACATATGTGCCCTCCCTCTTGAAGCTCCCTCCCACCTCCCACCCCATTCCACCCCTCTAAGTTGTCACAGAACACCTGATTTGAGTTCCCTGCTTCAAACAGCAAATCTTCACTGGTTATTTAATTTTACATATGGTAATGTGTATATTTCAATGCGCTTAAGGTAATTAACCAATTTTACAGAAAACATATGGCAAGGGAATAATACAAAATGGCTCCAAAACTGATAAGAAAGGAATCACGAAACCAAATGTGAGGAAACAGAAAGCCTTGTATAGCCCAGGGGCAGCTCAGTCTCGGCTAACTGGCCAACACAGTAGATTGCCCAAGGCTGCCATGCCAGCTGTATCAGCCCCAGAGTCATAGTCCCAAGTCCTGGCAGAGAAAAAGAGTTTCTCCAGTTGGGCAACAACAAATGTTTCAAGATTATTTTATGCTCAAATTCCCATGTCTTTGTAACAAAAATATATGCATAGACAGTAGGTCTTGAAACATTTTTAGGGAGTCGAAGAGATACCATGGAATCAAATTAGTGTCATAATTTCCTGGTGAAGGAAAATCAGTCCCTAAATTTTGAGACATAAAGTCATTAGGCCAATTCATAAGGTAGGCCTTGTACAGGAAATGGTAGCTTCAGTATCCACATACGGTAGAAAATTAGGAGAGTCATGCATTTTAATGGAATTCACAAATATAAAGAGGAAAGCAGCATTTTCAGAGATGAATATTGGTCGAGGAATCATTGCATCTGTATCTTAAGGGCTGATTTTGCGTTTCGGATCCCTGGTGTCAGGAGACTAGAGCGCCTGGACTAGCAGGCCCAAAGTGAAAGTTTTCTGACTGAGAAAACCCAATGTGTGGTTCACCTATGGTAGTAACAGTATTCAAACCGGCACTGAGCTCTGCATCAGTGAGTCCACAGCTCTTTGAGCACCACATACACACACACCGCCCCCCCCCAGAACCACCACCATCCTCATTAGTCATATACCCACAGATCATAATCCTGCCCTTGTACTTTCTAGGAATTAAGTTTTTCTTAACCATGCCTGTACGATTTTCATCAATGAAGAAAGGAATGTTGTAAAGATAAATCATGAAGACATAATTCTTTGGGGCTTCCCTGATGGCTCAGATGGAAAAGAATCCACCTGCAATGGGGGTTTGGATCCCGGAGAAGGGGATGGCTATCCACTCCAGTATTTTTGCCTGGAGGATTCTATGGACAGAGGAGCCTGGTAGGCTACAGCCCATGGGGTTGTGAAGAATCAGACAGGACTGAGTGACTAACACTTTACTTTCAAGATTCTGTACAATGTCTGCAACTTCTAACTCCAGACTTTAAAAAGATGCCTAATTCTGGAAGTACCCAGAGCTCCAGAAGAGCCAGACTCATTCATGCTCTTCATCTTCAAAGTAAAGCATGTTCCCTTTAAAAATCCAACAAGAAATCCCTTTCTTACATCTAAATATAAATACACCACAAAGAAATATGTCCTTGGCAGTGTCCAACGTCAGGAAGAGAGAAAGTAAGGAGAAGGAGGAGAGAACAATTTGGAGACTATGGTGGGGGCAGGGGGTTAAAAGTGGCAAAGTTAGCACTTTCCTGCAATCGGCTCGAAGAAGGACCAGTCCTGTCGCTTCCCCGGATTTATCCCAGATATGAGTATAACTTACTGATCTTCCCTGGGAACCTCATTACCTCATCATAGAACTTTTGTCTTCCAGACTCCTCTTCCCGCCCCCCCCAACCCCGCCCCCCGCCCGGTTCCGACAGCCCTGACTGCCTTGTTTGAGAAATAGAAGGAAAACTGGAACTTTGTGGCCAAGAAAATAAAATAGAACGATTTCCCCAAGGGAACAAGAACACACACTTCCAGAGCCCCCAGGTCCGCATTCCAGGCCGTATAAACTTAATTATCCCAGGAAAAGGACCCATGGCGTGTCTCTGTGAAGAGTCACTTCTCTTTCATTCGGCGTTTAAATGCTCTAACTGTAGTTGAAAAAGGAACCATCCCCACTTCCCCTGCCCGGGTTCAGTCACCAGAATGGACGACCTGGTGGGAATGGGCGATGCTGATGTGGTGTGCTCGCCCGCCCAGGTCCACGTCGCGATGGGCTGGATGGCCTGGAAGACGGGCTGGAAATCCGTAAGAAAAGCGGACCCGGCTGCTCCCACCCAGCCCGGGGGCCCGCCGGCTCACCTCCATCCGAGAAGGGCGCTCGGACCCTCGGCATCTTGGCACCCCTTCCTCCCCTCCCAGTGCCGGGGCGCCGGGATAGACTTGGCGCTCGGGGCTGGGGACACTGCCCGGGCCGCAGAGTCTCGCTCGGGTTCCTGCGGCCACCGCGCTGAGCGTCGGGTTCCTGTCGCGTGTCTCCCAGACCGGCTTCCTCAGCCTCTGCCCCCGCCGGCCCCGGCGCAAACTTTTCCAGCTAACCTCGGGGGCTGGGCCCGCGCCCCGCCTCCCTGCCCTGCCGTCCAGCCCTCATCTGCCCGCGTCCTTACTCCCGCCCCCGCAATACCCCTCCTACCCCGACCTCCTTCCCCACCTCCCGGCTCCCCGCCCCATCTCCCGGCCCCGCTGCATCTCCCCCGCTCCCTGCGGCTCTCCCACAGCATCTTTTCCCCCCGGCACCTTGAGTCCCCACCTTCCCGCTTCCCACGCCCCGCACCGTCCTTGGCTCCTCCCCCGTCTCCCCGCCCTCTGGACTCACCTCGTCACTTCTCGGTCCCCACCACGTTTGTACTTCTTCCCTCAGCGTTGAGCCCCTATATCCCCATCCCTTCTCCCCTCCCCGCAGCCCCAGCATCCCACTTTCTCGCTCCCGGCTCCCGCTCTCGCTCCTCAACCCCTTTATCCTCCTCCCCGACTGCCACCCCTGGAGTGTCCCCGCCTTTCGTGTCCGCCCCCGCAGTCGAGCCTCTGGCGGGCCCCTGACATTCTCCTGTCGCCCCCGCCTCCCTCGGCAGTCCCCCTGAGCTTGGCTCGCCCCTCCGCCTCTGTCCCAGAACTGCCCTTCAGATCCTCCGCCCCGCCGAGTAGTTCAAGGCTGCTGACCCCTGCCCAGCACCCAGCGGGGAAGGTCCAAACCGGATCGGGCCTAGGCGTGGACCGGGTGCATTGAGGGCGAGGGTCTGCCAATTATTGCTGTTAGTTTCATCATCATCATCTTTGTCGCGATCACGATCATTTTTGGTTGGAATTGACTGACCGCCGACTTGAGGGGAGACATCTGGCCGCATTTTGATTTGAACTCTGCGCCTACCACCTCCGTTCTGCTCTGAGCCTCCAGGGCAGAGGCTGTTTCCCGGAGGGCACACAGACTCTGAATTCCCGGATCTACCCCTGGCACAAGAGCTCGTGGGCCTGCAGGGGCAGATCTCAGCGATTCGCCTCTCTTGTGTGTATGAATGAGATAGTCTATGTGAAAGCTTCCTAAAGAAGAATCCCCAGGGAGGGGACGACCAACTCTATTGGACAGGGAAAGTGAAGGTCCTGAGTAAGTGAACACAGAACCAACCCTCCAAGCTTCTAGCCGGATGGAAAAAGAAAGAGATGGGCGGTTGGGCAGGGGGTGGAGGAGGGGAGGGCAGGGGAAGGGTTAGGAGGAAAAGGAGAGAGGCAGGAAGAAGGAACCAGAAGGCCTGATATCATAGCAAGGCTGTGCATTCCTGGGAAGAGGGGACTGGGACCACAGGGGTCCCTGGAGCAAGTTGGGGAGTTGCTCAGTTACCTGTCTGTGATTCGCTCTTGCTTCTAGAGGAGGAACCCCAAGCATCCTTCCCCTCAAGCTGGGAGCAAATGCCCATTAGGGGTGGGACTGAGCCCTGATGGGTAGGCAAGGGAATGCAAGTTGCCAGCACTTCTGCCTGCCTTTTGAATTGGTCCCTGTTGAGAAAGCCCAGCCCTGGAGAAAAAGGGGTATTGGTGTGGGTTTGCACACCTTTGGCGCTCAGTGGAGGGCTGGTGTTGCCCTCGCCTTGCTTCCACTTAATCTACTCTGAGTTCCCTCTGGTCGCCTTCCCAACTGGCTCAGAGTATCCTGTGCCAGCTCTGAGAAGCCATTTTTGCTCCAGATTACAAGGGGAACCAAGTGTGTTCTCATCTTTCCACTTCTACAACAGCAAGTCAGGAAAAGGAGACGAGAGATCACGCATTTTCAGCCAATCACCACGACCAGGGTAAAAAGAAAGAGTACTGGCCATGGTGCTTACAACTGACCAAAACAATCAGTTGGTTCATTGACAAGTCTGTTCAATTAGTTGCTTCGCATTGTGAAAAATGCACTACTAGGTTTGTTTTGATTTGTGCCCATATCTTCATTCACTGGATGATGTCTGAAATCTTGACATCACCAGGGCAACCTTGAGGCCTAGTGATGCCTCCAAAACCAGTGTCAGGACCTGGACTCCAGAAGCCTGAAAACTTGTGAGACTCTACTGCAGGTATCCAAGGGAGATGAGAGGATTTGACATACAGGCATATCTGAAACTCCTTTTCCGCAAAGATTTCCCATCCTGAGCAGCTCTATCCATACACGGTCCTCTAACTGGCCCAGTGCCCAACTCTGCTTGCTCCTCCTTCCCTTAAAGCTCAGACAGTGGACCTTGACTTGGGGGGGGGGTGCCCTCTGTGCCCCCACACAACTCTTAGAGACCATATTCTCTCATGACTTTTCTGGAGAGAACTAGTTCTCCCTAAGAGTCTGTGGGATAAAAGTCTTCCCCTCTGCAGGGACAGCTCTCTCCAGAGGAATGATGTTTCGCAAATGCAGAACTAATGAGAGAACTGGGCTTCCCTGGTGGCTCAGTGGTAAAGAATCTACTTGTAGTGCAGGAGATGTGGGTTTTGTCACAGGGTTGGGAAGATCCCCTGGAGAAGGAAAAGGCAACCCACTTCGGTATTGTTGCCTGGGAAATCCCACGGATAGAGGAGCCTGGCAGGCTATGGTCCATGGGGTGGCAAAGGAGTTGGACATGACTTAGTGACTAAACAACAGTGGGATAATTAGGAAGTTCCCAGTGTGCAGTGGTCAGTGAAATAACTGAGTTAGAGAAGGCAGTTTTATGCAGGGCCCTATGAAGATGTGGAGAGTTGGTGAAGCACAGAGCTAACTGGAAAAGGAAGAACATTCTCCACTTTCAGTGGACACATCTGGCTGTCAGGGCCTTCAGGAGGGATCAAACTTAGCGTCTCTCATATCGAATCAACCTGATACTGGATGCAGAATCCAGCACACAACATCACCAATGCTGTGTTCTTGCTAAAAATACTTAACTTGAATCAAAGTTCAAGCCTGCAGCCTTTCTGGTTTACAAGAAAGAAGGGTTTGAACAGCAAAGTAAATGACTCCAGGGAGAAAAGATCAGATAGGTGCAGAGAGCAGAACATTCTGTATCAATTTTTCTGGTCTCTTCAAAAATGTCAGTGTCAGAGAAAGAGTGGGAATGTTCTAGTACAAAATCAGCTAAAAAGGAGCAATATTCATAACAAACATGGACACTGATCAACTCCTAAGTCAACTAACCAGTGTGAAACAGTTGGAGGAAGTTTCAACATGATGATGTATTGAATGATATTGTAGAATTATTGTTCACATTGTTCGGTGTGTTAGCAAGCACACCGCTTGCTAGAATGACTTTATTTTTAGGAGATGCCTGCTTAACTATTGAAGGGTCTCGATACCTGAGACTTGATTTTAAATGATTCAGCAAAATCAGTGAAGTGAAGTGAAGAAGTGAAGTTGCTCAGTCGTGTCCGACTCTTTGAGACCCCATGGACTGTAGCCTACAAGGCTCCTCCTTCCTTGAAATTTTCCAGGCAAGAATACTGGACTGGGTTGCCATTTCCTTCTCCAGGGGATCTTCCCAACCTGGGGATCGAACCTAGGTCTTCTGCATTGCAGGCAGACACTTTACCGTCTGAGCTACCACAGTATGTACAAGTAAAGCTGATATAACAAAATGTTAGCAGTAATTGGATCTCCAGGGTGGATGGGGAGACTTGTGCTATGTGTTCCCCTTCTCTAAGAGCTTGAAATTTTTCCATGATAAAAATTTAGAGAAAAATAAAATGTGAGGTTCAGTTCAGTTCAGTCAGTTCAGTCGCTCAGTTGTGTCCGACTCTTTGAGACCCCATGAATCACAGCACGCCAGGCCTCCCTGTCCATCACCAACTCCTGGAGTTTACTCAAACTCATGTCCATCGAGTCAGTGATGCCATCCAGCTATCTCATCCTCTGTCGTCCCCTTCTCCTCCTGCCCCCAATCCCTCCCAGCATCAGAGTCTTTTCCACTGAGTCAACTCTTCGCATGAGGTGGCCAAAGTATTGGAGTTTTAGCTTTAGCATCAGTCCTTCCCATGAATACCCAGGACTGATCTCCCTTAGGATGGACTGGTTGGATCTCCTTGCAGTCCAAGGGACTCTCAAGAGTCTTCTCCAACACCACAGTTCAAAAGCACCAATTCTTCGGTGCTCAGCTTTCTTCACAGTCCAACTCTCACATCTATACATGACCACTGGAAAAACCATAGCCTTGACTAAGTAATTAAGAAAATTCTCCATCTCTGTGCTCAAACTATCAAATGAAATCTAGGCTTATGGGGATTAAATTAAAAGATACGATCATTTATGTCTGTATACTTTTGAAAACCATGTGATCGCAGACAAATATAATTTGAGCAAATGTGTATTATCACGTGGACTTCCCAGGTGGCGCTAGTGGTAAAGAACCCACCTGCCAGTGCAGGTAAACCGAAGAGACTTGGGTTTGATCCCTGGGTTGGGAAGGTCCCCTGGAGGAGGGCATGAGAACCCACTCCAGTATTCTTGCCTGGAAAATCCCATGGACAGAGCAGCCTGGCGGGCTATGGTCCATTGGGTCGCAAAGAGTAGGACTCAACTGAACATACACACCCGCACACATACACATATTATATTCTTATGTGTAGTTTTTTTTTTTTTTTTAAAGAAATACACTTTATTTTTACAGCACATTAGTGCCTGAAACATGGCCTGCAGGTGCCACATGGTGAAAAGACATCCAGTTTTGAGACTCTAACCCACAGGGAAGCCTTCCCCAGCAGAGCTGAGATGCTGCAGAAGTAGTTGTAGGAACAGATAAGCTGGGAAAGCCAGACACTTGTGCCTATAAATGCACTTTCTTTCCTCCCTGCTTGCCTCTGCCTCTTGGATCTCTGTCTTGCTCTTATCCTGAGTGGGTGTACATGCTACTTTTGGGGGGGTTTCAGAGGTTGATCTGTAAAGATGCAATGTGGTGTGAGTCCACACGTGTGGACAAGTGGTGGGAGCTCTGGGCAGGGGGTGGGATAGAGTAGGTTGGCCACAGGGAAGGGTACCCAGTAGAAAAGAGTCCCTGGGGGGCCCTGGTCTTGTGGTTTCCAGCAGATCACCACAGTGGAAGTTATTTACATAGTGCTGGAGAGAAATGAAGTGAAAGTGACTCACTCATGTCTGACTCTTTGCCACCCTATGGACTATACAGTCCATGGAATTCTCCAGGCCAGAATACTGGAGTGGGTAGCCTTTCCCTTCTCCAGGGGATCTTTCCAACCCAGGGATTGAACCCAGGTGGATATTTTTACCAGCTGAGCCACAAGGGAAGCCCAAGATACTGGAGTAGGTAGCTGATCCCTTCTCCAGTGGATCTTTCCGGTCCAGGAATTGAACCGGTGTCTCCTACATCGCAGGTGGATTCTTTACCAACTGAACCATCAGGGAGAGAAATAGCTCCAAAACATCGATCTGGATTGGATCTGCAGCATGGAAATTGGCCTTTTGTACCTAATAACCCTGGCTGGGGCCAAGTGAAGCCTCTGCCTCTCTGTCAGAGCTCTTTCCCAGTGAGTTTTCTTTCTTTGACAGAGATTCCTACCAAAGCTAGCCTTCATGACTTTGTGACTTTCATAGTTATTACATCATCTGTCCCTATCTTTATGCCTCATCCATCCCCTTTCTCCACTCTTGCTCAGTGGAGAACCAACAGATTCCAGGAATTGTTCTTTTCACATTTCATATTTTGTAAGGCTGTTTCTAATATTCAGACACCTAATTAGTGTGTGTGTTCATATAAGTGTGTAACTGTATATATGTGTGTGCATTGTGTGTGGGTGTATGAGTGTATGTGTGTATTTGTATACATGTATGTATGTGCCTGCATGCATAAGTGTGTGCACATGTGTGTATGTGTGCATGTATACGCTGCAGAGGTAACTCCTGTGAGGGAGGTAATAGGTTTGACCCTCCCTGGAAGATAAGCCCATGGACCCTGTAGTATGCTGCTGCTGCTGCTACTGCTACTAAGTCGCTTCAGTCGTGTCCGACTCTGTGCAACCCCATAGACGGCAACCCACCAGGCTCCCCCGTCCCTGGGATTCTCCAGGCAAGAGTACTGGAGTGGGGTGCCATTGCCTTCTCCGACCCTGTAGTATAGCACAAAATAAATATTTGGTCTTTGCTCCTGATTCTTGGGGCTTCCCTGGTGGCTCGGACAGTAAAGAATCTGCCTGCCAATGCAGGAGATGCAAGAGATGCAGGTTCAGTCTCTGGGTGAGGAAGATCCCCTAGAGAAGGAAATGGCAACCCACTCCAGTATTCTTGCCTGGGAAATCCCATGGACAGAAGAGCCTGGCAGGCTAGAGTCCAGGGGGTTGCAAAGAGTTGGATACCACTGACAGAACTCCTAAAATCCTCAAATCTATTGTCTTTTGCCTGCTAATGAGATGGCTGGTGGTTGGGGCCCTGGAAAGCTTCAGGATGGGAGCTGGTTGAGAGGAACCAGCCATGTGATCACAGAGTTGGAACTTTCAGACCCATTCTGGGGAGGAGGGTGGCTGGAAATAATCATGGCCAGTGATTTAATCAATGAAGCCTACATAGTGAAACCTCCATGGAAGCCCCTACACAACTGAGCTTCTGGGTTGGTGAACATATCTATATGCTGGGCACATGATAGACCCAGAGAGGGCATGGACTTTCCAAGGTCTTTCCCCATACCTTGCTCTGTGCATCTCTTCCATTTGGCTATTCCTGAGCTGTATCACTTATAATAAACCTGTAACATAAGTAAATTTGTAGTCTGCTGGGCAGAAGTTTCAGTGGGAGCAGATAAACAGAGAAATGTAAGCTCAGCCTGGGCTGGTGGTGAAGGTCTAGTATGTTGGTGTATTTGCCCTTGTGGCATGTTTTCAGTTAGAAGCGTGTGTTCTCTGACAGCAGGAGGAGACAGGGTGGGCTGGAAGGCACTCCAAAGGGTGGAGGCACTCCTGAGTCTCTCCATTGTTTTGTTGAGGAGACCTGTCTTAGGCTTGCGGCGATGCCTGCACTAAACCTCACAAACTGGGTAGCTCAGTCTTCGGCAGCCTGAAACTTTGAGTCGTTTGTCCCTAAAAGTGCTTTTCTTGCTGGATATTGCTTCTGGGAAATTGTGGTGGGGGCTGACTTGCTGGAGAAGAGCTTTCCATTTATGGAGGACTGTTGATATATATAGTCTGGGTTGTAATTCAGCAAAAATGCCTGGGTTGTGTTTATCCTATCATTCACATAGCCCTCAGTGAATGGGGTGGTTTTGCGCAAACCTGTCTGCACTCTGCTTAGACTGGTTCCATGTATTCCTCCCCTGCCCCTGGCTATTTGAACAAGTGTCTGCAACATTATTGAATGACTTGGCTTTTCCTTGGCTGTGGAAGGGTTGTTTGGAGATGAAGGTGGAGAGAGAGGGTGACGAGATGAGGGCAAAAGTAATTGCCAATTTCCTCACTCCTGTACCATCAGAGACTGAATCTTAAGTGGAAAGGGCTGAAGGAGTTTGGATGGGGGAAGTCAGAGCAAATATCAGTTCTGATTTGGTACCTACTCCTGCCAGAGCTTGTTCAAAGAACTTCACACAAAGTAACTCCTTAACCCTCAGAGCAACCCTAGGAGATGGACACCAATATCATTCCATTTCTCAGAAGAGGAAAGTGAAATGCTGAGCTGATCATACATTTACCCAAAGTCACACAGTTGGCAAGCAGTGGAGTTGGGTTGCCCTGTCTATCTGGAGTATGTTGATTTACTTTAGCACTTTGGACGTTGCAGCCCTCCTGAAAGACCTAGGCTGGCCTTTATGCATGGATGTCCACTATCCAGGTGCCTGCAAAGAGGCCCAGGGCCTGGCTCCTTTGACCTAACTTGACTGGAGCCTGAGGGCAAGAGGAGGAAGGTAGATGCCATCCACTGACCCTCACTCTTGCCAGTCCCCACATCTACTCTGGGTTGTAGACTGTGCATGGCTGGTTTTGGGGTGGAACCTGCCCAGATCCCTTATGGACAGCCTCTGCTCCAACTGGTGAGAATGGCTAGCACAGGCTGGAATGCTGTAGTGGGGACAAGGGTGGGGAGTGTTGCTCCTACCATCATTGTTAATTAATAAAGAAACTGCCACACATCTGAGTGTCAGGGTCCACATCTAGAAAATGGCATATTGTACCCCGTTTAATGGGTACAATGCTAACTATCTGGGCATTTAAATGGATCATAGAATTTCTACAACTTTTCATAAAAAGAAAAAGCTTTTCCTTTTATATTCATTGAATTGAAACCATGCACAAGCTCTTCTTCTTGATTAAAACATTTTTTTTTTTTCATGCACAGTTCTTGTTTTTTCCAACCATCTTTTCCATCAAAATCAATAGTTACCTTATTTTGGTGATATATTGATTTTAATTCATTTTATTTTTTAATTTATTTTTTTAATTGGAGGATAATTGCTTTACAATGTTGTGTCTGTTTCTGCCATACACCAAAGTGAATCAGTTATAACTATATATGTATATATCCCCTTCCTCGTGAGCCTCCCTCCCCCCATCACAACTCCTATAGAACACCTGCTGAACGCTGGCAGAAGACCTCAGACTTCCAAAACATGTTTTTAAAAGCTGAGATTAGAAAATAAAATAGACTCAAATCAATAGTCTAAGCTCTCACCTCAGGAAATAGGAAAAAGAAGGCCAAGCAAATCTAAAGCAAGCAGAAAGAAGGAAGCAAGAAAGATAAGAGCAGAAATTAATTAAATGAAAACAGAAAAATAATCAATGAAATAAATGGTGGTTGTTTTGAAGGTCAATAAACAGACAAAGCTCTAACAGGGTTGACACAAAATATAGCAAGACAGACATTAGCAGTATTAGGAATGAAACAGGTAATGACTACACTCCCTGCAGACATCAGAAACATACAAAAGGAAAACTAGAAACAGTTCTACACACATGCATTTGACAACTTAGATGGAAAGAACCAATTCTTTGAAAAGCACAATCTACCACAACTCTCCCAATATGAAATAAAACATTTCAAATTTGGATTGCCCTATAGCTATCAAAGAAAAGGAATTAATAATTTTTAAATCCTCAAAAAATAAATCTTCAGGCCAGATGGTTTTGCTGAAAATTCTACCAAAGTGTGAAAAGAAGAATTAACAAATGCCAATTTTGCACAATTCTTTCAGAAAATAAAAGTGAGAATGTCAACTCATTTTGTAAAGCAAGTATCCTGAAAGTGAAAAAAAGTACAAAAAAAAAGACTACAGGCCCATATTCATCAATATAGTTACATAGATTCTTAACAAAATGTTAACAAATAGAATTCAGTAATATATAAAATAATTATCATGAGCAAGTTGGGCTTATTCTAAGGATGAAATGCTGGTTTAATATTCACAGATCAAGCAATATAATCCATAATACTTACAAGCTAAAGAAGAAAAATCATATGATCCTATCAGCTGATGCAGAAAAATCATTTGACAAAATTCAGCATTGTTTATGATAAAACTGTCAGAGAACTAGGAATACCGTGAACCTTCATCAACTTGGTAAAGAATATCTGCAAAATCCCTACTGCCAACATTATATGTGATGGTGAAAGAGTTGAATGTTTTCCCCCAAGATCAGACACAAGACAAAGACATTGACACCACCTCTCTTCAGCATGCTACCGTAAGTCCTAGACAGCAAAACAGAAACAAGAAAGGAATGAAAGATATACAGGTCAGAAAGAAAGAAATAAAACAGCCCCCATTTGCAGATGGCATGAGGGTCTTCAGAAAAACCCTAAGGAATCTACAGAAGACAAACAAGCAAAAAACAAACACAAAAACACCTGGAACTAATAGACAAGAGTTCAGGCTATGCGATCAATGTGCAAACATTAATTGTATTTCTACGTACTGGCAATAAATATATGAAAACTGAAACTTAAAATATAATATGACTTATAATCACTTATAATATGACTTATAAGCAAAAAGAAATTCTGAGGTGTAAATCTAACAAAATATGCACAGGTATGCTAAAAACTACAGAGTGCTGAAGAAAGAAGTCAAAGATATAAATAAGTGGAGAAAATACTATGTTCATAAATTGGAGAACTTAAAGAAGTCAGTTCTCCAAAACTGATATAAGGTTTAACACAATTCCCAAAAAACTTCCAGAGAAAGGGAAGATAAACGAGGCCACATGCCAGAAAATGGTCATCATAACAAGTACCGGATTTCTCAACAGTAGCTTTGACAGACAGTGGAGCCTGGAATCCTACACTCAGCCAAATCATCAGCCAAGTCTGAAGGTATTATAAAGATATTTTCAGACAAAGCAAGGATTGAAACAATTCTCCTTCTATGTCCCTTTCTTAGGAAGTTACTTTAGGATGAGTTTCAGCAAAATGAGAGTAAACTAAGAAAGAGGACAGCATGCGGCCTGAACATAAGAAACCTAAGCTAGAAAGAGAAAGCAGCTCTCATGATGCCTGAGAAGGAAAGTTTCTGGATGATGGCTCTACAGGAAATTCATCCGTGATTATCTCTACCCTTCTCCCCGCTACTGTCATACCAATGGACAGTTTAAAAGGGTCAGACCTGGAGAGTAATCTTCCTTCTGTTTTCTTTGTGGCTATTTCTACTTTGTCTATAACGCCTCTGTTTAGGAACCACATTAAACATTGCTGTCCCTGGGGAATGGGAAAATCTTGCAATTAGTTAAGATGGGAGCATTTGGGATAAGCAGAGGTTTACTGGGAAAGCATGACCAGATAAAGAAAGAGAGAAAAGACATCGCTGTATTTTTGGTAGAAGGAGGAGGCTGGCTACCAAAGAAATGTTTTAGAAGGAACCACGTGAAATTACCACACTTGACCACTTGTAACCACTAATATGGTAATTTTATACAGTGCACGCTAAAAGAATAATGCTAAGAAACACAGAGGTGTTCTCTAGAAATGCTCTCAGACTTCTATAAACCAAGTATACAAACACGCCCTGTCCTCCTTCAACGACTCTTGCTCGCTTCTCTATTCCAAACAACAGGGAAGAAATAAAATAATCTCTCTCTCTAGTCCCTCAGTGCAGAAATCCCCTGTGAAGTCCCTTGCTTCAGGGCTGCAATCTCTTAACTAGCAATGTTAACCGAAGGACTCCAGACTCATAGTTCTGTGGGCTGTAGGATCTTGCAAAGTCAGATAAAAGCAGAGACAAATCATAAACCAGAAATAAATCCTGCCTGCAAGGCTGACCTGCTGCCTGAAGCATCCAAGTAATTGAGAGTCCTCAACAATCATTTGAAAACAGATTCCGTTACACTGGAAGGAACTGACTTTGATTCATAAAGAGTAAATTCCATTTAATAAAAGTCACAGGAAATGTTCCAGGACTACATTGGCTATAATGCTCACATAGGCATTTAAAGATAAATAAAGAGGACAAAAAGGGAAAACAAAACAAAACAACAAACTTTGGAGCATTATGCTTTTAAATGCAGAGTCTCGGGGAGAGTCAGTGGAGAGCAGTGGGTAAACCCAGGAGAAACAAAGGCCCCAACAGGGGACTGTGTGGTTATTGAGAGAGGCAATGAGTCAGAGGCAATGAGCCACTTGAGAACCCAAAGGAGGCAGCGCGGAAATGGCCAGAAGCCCTGGCTCTGAGCACTTCTCCAGGTACCCAGAGAGCACGCAGCGCCGTGGCCTTCCTCCAGCTTCCCCAGTCACTGTGGGATCCTGGGACTTGCTGGTTCACAGGTTTCCAGTTCCATGCACTCCATTGCCAGAGAAGGCAATGGCAACTCACTCCAGTACTCTTGCCTGGAAAATCCCATGGATGGCGGAGCCTGGTAGGGTGCAGTCCATGGGGTTGTGAACAGTCAGACACGACTGAGCAACTTCACATTCACGCATTGGAGAAGGAAATGGTAACCCACTCCAGTGTTCTTGCCTGGAGAATCCCAGGGATGGCGGAGCCTGGTGGGCTGCCGTCTATAGGGTCGCACAGAGTCAGACACGACTGAAGCGACTTAGCAGCAGCAGCACTCCATTGCACTGTCCAGAAAGGAGGCACCTCAGGAAAAAAAAAAAAAAACAACCCACTCCACATTGAGACGACCAGCACTGGAGCAGCAGGTCCATGGGATATCTACATGGGGTCTTTCTGTCCCCTTCCCATTCTTCCTAACAGAGAGGTATTCGGTTCTTTCCCACTGGGGGTCTTCACCCCGGTTCTTGTACATATCATGAGAACATACCCTTCAGTTTTCCCACTGGAACAAGGACATCATGTGTTAAAACTTTCACAAGAAAATATAAGGACTTCCTGATTTTTCACTTATTTAAAATTTTAATTTTTGAAAGTGAAAGTATTAGTCAATCAGTAGTGTCTGACCCTTTGTGACCCCATGGACCATAGCCCACAAGGCTCCTCAGTCCATGGAATTCTCCAGGCAAGAATACTGGAGTGGGTAGCTATTTCCTTCTCCAGGGTATCTTCCTGACCCAGGGATCGACCCCAGGTCTCTTGCTTTGCAGGCAGATTCTTTACTGTCTGAGCCACCAGGAAAGTCAAAATGTTAACTTTTTATTCTAAAATAATTGTAGATGCATAGGATTCTACAAGTTACCCAGCCATGGAGAGTGTGTATGTGGTTCTGTGCCATTTAATCACTTGTGTAGGTTCTTATAACCATCTCCTGGCTGTGCCCTGAGAGCAGGTGGGATGGGGACATGGGCTCCCAGTTGGATTCTCTTGTTTCTCCAGACCAAAGGCTTCCTGGGGTTCTCCTTGTCAGCATCCCTCCCTGCTAGCCTTCCTAAGGCAGTTCCCTCCCCTTCATCCAGGTGTTCTCTTTCCAAATTTCCATGAGTGTGTCTCTTTCCCCGATGTCCCATTGCATTTCTCTTTATCCCTATTGCACAAGGGATAAGGGGTTTCAGGAAGGAGATAAGGTTGTGTTTGGTTAATGTAACATGGGTTTCCCAGGCGACACTAGTGGTAAAGAACTCGCCTGCCAGTGCAGGAAATCTAAGAGACACAGGTTCAATCCCTGGTGGGGAAGATCCCCTGGAGAAGGGCAAGGCAACCCATGCCAGTATTCTTGCCTGGAAAATCCCATGGGCAGAGGAGCCTGGAGGGTTACAGTTCATAGGGTGGCAAAGAGTCAGACACGACTGAAGTGACTTAGCATGCATGCACAATGTAATATATTCAGTCAGACAGCCTAAAGACAGGTTTTTAAACATTCTCATTCTAAACAATGCTAACAACAACAAAACAAGTTCCTCCTTTGATGATTTCCTCTTCCCCACGGCTATCATCTTTCGTCTCCTTCCTAGAAAGTTGCTATTTTCTCCCTTTCTGCTTCTCTCTTCAGTACACTCCCATTTAGCTTGTATCTGTCGCTCCAACCTTAATATCTCTTGCTAAGGTCACAAGGATCCAAATGCTGCTAAGCACAGTATGCTTTTTCTTACACTGTGGTCCCTCAGCAGACTGTCATGTTGACACACCTCTTGGGCAGTCCTTCTTTCCTTGGCCGTCTATTTATCCTCCTCTCTGATGATCCCTTACTCTCCTTTGTGGGTAACTCTGTCTTCACTTGAGGTTAACCTTTGACTTACCTCAGGGCTGGATCTAGGCCCTCTCAACTTTAATTTCCACCGTGGTCATGCACAAACACAGCTGAGCTCACCCTAGTTTTCCTTTCCCACTGCCACCGAAAGGATCTTTTCAAAATGCACAGTGATGACCTCTCTCCTCAGCTCTAGCCCCTCCCAGCTGCTAGGAGCTTCTAGTGCTGTCCCCATCATTTCATGGCCTGATGTCCTGCATGTCCTTTCTCCAGCCCACCTCCTGCCTTGTGCCTCTTCCTTGCCGCACTGCTTCCCACCTCAGGACCTTTTGCACGTGTTGCTCTCACACCCTCCTCATCTCAGTAGATCCTCGTCACACTCTGGCTTTCAGATGAAGAGGCTCTTCTTGCAGGAAGTCCTGCTTGATGCACCTAATTGTCTCTCTGTTCCCTCTTGGCTACTAAAGAGATAATGCTCCTCTACTTCTTCCTCCCCTCACCTTTCGTCTGTATTCCGCATCTGCCTCCAGACCCTAAACTCTATTATCAGGAGAGCCGGGGTCTCTATTATCTTTGGAAAGCAACACTTTCTAGAGGGTTTTGCATCATTTCAGCCAGTCTCAATGTAGAATGGCAGGAATTCTGTTTTCCCATGTAGCAGAAATACAATTTACATTTACTCTGCTGGCTTGCTAAGAAGTATGCACAGTTCCTCATCCTTTTTTAACGTGAAGTGAAATTTTTATTTTTTGAATTCATGTAATTAAAATATACATGTAACATAGGTTGACATTGCAGGATGTGGGAAGTATTTTTGTTCTCACACTGACATGCCACAGCCGCCCCATGCTGGGGCCTGGCTTGCTGCAGCCCCAGGAAGCACCTGGGGATCCTGATCCCCTCCAGCCAGGTGGCTGCTTACCTGGGGGTAAAACCCCCAAGGTGGCCAGGTGTGCAGAGGAGATTTCATTTAATTTACAGCCTTCCAGGGTCAAGGGGTTTTCATTCACTAAATTAAAATGTTTGACAGTTGATTGCTTAATGTAAGTGGGCAGGAGGGAAATCTACACTTGGGACCAGGGCTCAGGAAAACAGACCTCCCCTTTGGACGTATTCCAAACCCAGAGACTAGAGAAATGTTGGCTCAGCAACTCTGTGGTCTAAAGTCCAGTGTGACTCTGGGAAAAGTGTGGAGTGTACGTGTGTATACGTGAGCGTCTGCATGTATGTACGTGAGTGTCTGCATGTGTGTACGTGAGTGTCTGCATGTGTGTACGTGAGTGTCTGCATGTGTATACGTGTGTGTCTGCATGTGTGTACGTGTGCATCTGGGCACTTGTGGGGCAGAGATCTCAGGCCCAGACAGCACTTCTCCTCAGGCTGACTTTGGAGTAGCCACCCTGTTGTCTCACTAGCTCCTCGCTTAGCAGTTGTCCTGCAGGGCTGGTGGCTCTGACAGTGACTTCTGAATTTCATGTCAATTACCACTTTGGTGTGTAGTATTCTTACTCTGTTTTCTGTTGACTACACTGAAAGACAATTTAACATGAAATTATTCTTATTTCTCTGTTATTTTCTTCCCCACACTCAACCTTATGTGACTTGGATTACAATGAGGCAACGTGAACCTGTGTTCACCTTGAATTTTAAATATTCCTGCTGGTCCTTATAGCACGTTCACCTGAATGTGCAGGATAGTAACCATGCCATGAGTTTCCACCCAGTTGATTAGATCCACCCACTTAATCAGTGACTATACTCATGTCACCTTGAATTGACTCTTCTAAAGGTAGGGCACCAGCTACATTCACTGGGCACTCTTGGTCTTGCCACATGGAGTGTAAGTTCTGAAGTCTTAAAAAGAAATAAGAAACAGGGTTTGGAGAGCTAAATACTTTCCTCTCTCCTGCCTTCTCTCCTTCCTTCTCATCTCTCATTCGTTCTTTTTTTTTTTTTAATTTATCAACTAACAGGGCTTGCCAGGTGGCTCAGATGATAAAGAATCTGCCTGCAATGGAGGAGACTCAGGTTTGATCCCTGGGTTGGGAAGATCCCCTGGAGAAGGGAATGGCTACCCAAACAACTAACATTTGTGAAGCCAGACCCAGAGTGGGCATTGGATCCTGTTCTTAAATCCCCTCTAATCCAGTAGAGTGGGAAAGACCAGAAAGTGGACAACTGCTAAGCAAGGAGCTAGTGAGACAACAGGGTGGCTACTCCAAAGTCAGCCTGAGGAGAAGTGCTGTCTGGGCCTGAGATCTCTGCCCCACAAGTGCCCAGATGCACCCTCCTGCTTTTAAGGAGGGTGAGGGTCACAGCCCAGTCTACGGAGGTGGTTAAGGCTTCCTGCAGGAGGGGCTTGCCCTCCATCTTACATCTTACAGATACAAAACATGCAGGGTCCAGCAGCGAAGGGCTGGGTGGCAGGTGCCAAGCCTGGAGAGCGTGTGCCTCCTGGGCCTTGCATCATGTTAGATGTGACTTAAGATCTGTGTGTATTGGGGTGGGAGTGGGAAGTCATGGCAAGTAAGGCCATGGGAAGGGTCTGACCTCTCAGTCATCACGCCAAGAATTTCCAACTATCTTTTCAGACTAAGGCCTTTGCTGGCTTTGAAGCAATGGTGTCCTGATCCAATAGGCCTGTGAAGACACACATCAGCCTCACTTTTTACCCTCACACCTTGGTGTGCACACCGTGAGGAAGTCCTCCCTGTGCAGCCTTGAAGGAGAGGGAAGGCAGAATCCTGGGGAGGCCTGGCTGGGCAGACTTCTGGGGGATGCAAGAGCCTTCATGCTCTGAATCACTAGAGACTAGAGTTCCAGGGCAGGCAAGAGCTTGGTGGGTATGGACAACACTGTCATCACTTACTGAGAATGTCTTAGGTGACATGTGCTCCTGGTTGGTTGCTCTGTGAATACATATGTTATTTGTTAACATCCAGGCACTGCAAACCTGTCAATCCTAGAGGAAATGAACCTTGAATATTCATTGAAAGGACTGATGCTGGAGCTGAAGCTCCAATACTTTGGTCACCTGATGCAAAGAGCCAACTCATTGAAAAAAACCCTGATCCTGGGAAAGATCGAAGGCAGGAGGAGAGGGGGAAAACAGAGGATTAGGTAGTGGAATGACATCACTGACTCAATGGACATGAATTTGAGAAAGCTCCTGGAGATGGTGAAGGACAGGGAAGCCTGGTGTGCTGCAGTCCATGTGGTCAGAAAGAGTCAGACGTGACTTAGCACCTGAACATCGAGGACACTTTGAGGTGAGTTCTTGCTTGCGGGTGTAAGCAATTGGACAGAAGAAAATCTTGTTAAAGAGCCCACTTTCTTTGTGGAAGCATGATGTTGGGTTTGGTGTTGCCCAGGAGCTCATCAGAAATGCAGGTACTGAGGCCCACTGTTCCTCCTGCACCAGAACATGCATTTTAACAGACCTGCAGGCGTTTTCTGAGGCACTGAGGTGGGAGGAACTCTGAGCAACAGCAGCAGTTCCCTGTCTCCCTGCGTCAGAGGAGCCTGGTGGACTAAAGTCCATGGGCTTGCAAAGAGTTGGATGTGACTGAGTCACACACACACACACACGCACGCGCACACACACACACACACACACACACTGCACATTAGCATCACCAGAGATTTCACACTCCCCAGATCCAGCCACATGCCAGGCCAGCAGAGCCAGCTGCTGGTGTGCAGCTGGTGCCCTGCACAGCCAGGGCTGAGGAGCTGCTCCACCTGCTGGATCTGGCTCACCTGAGCCCACAGCTCAATCTCCCCGATGTAGAGCTGATCCTTGGTCCTTGCTTGGGTTGGTCTGAGTCTGGGACCTTCCAGTCAGGCCTCTACAGTCCTATATTCCTGGTGTTCTCACTGTCTTTCCAAGGGCTCCCCTCACTCTCCTGCACATCCTTCACGGCTCCCTTCCTACAGGATTTCTGCATTCATCTCCCACATGTCTTTACCCTTCTTCCCCCAGGTAGGAGTTCATTTTCCATTACTATCATTGCTCCTCGGTCAAGTCCCCAACAACTTCCGCACTTCCCACCACCAGTTGAGTCTCTGCCGAAACTTTATTTAATCAAACCTGAATCTGAATCACAGCAAAATGACAGGGAGAGCTGAAGGCAAACATGATAAATGGGCGTTTGAAAATTGTCTTTTACTCTAAGAAATAAAGTGTAAGCAGTAGATGAAAAGACAGGCTTTGAGAGTGACCACAGGGCAAGGACTGGGTGGTTGTTAACAATGCAGTGGGAAGAGAGGAGCTGTGGCTTTGGGCATACCTGGCATTTCAGTTAGGGGAGACTGGGTGTGCAGTTAGGGAGATGGGGTGCCCAGTAGCCTGCCATACCCTGGGATCCTGAGAGTCTTAGCTGAATATGGCCAAGGCCAGGGTCTAATCGGTGCTCCTGTGACATGGAGGCAAGTTACTTGTATAGCTACTTCTTTAATTAAATATCCAAGGAAGTTTTCACTCTAATAATAGCTCCAAAATGATAGCTGGTGGCAAGAAGCCTATGGACAGTGATAAAGCCCCGATACAGGTTTCTGAGCAACTGAGGACCTTGGGATCCAGACAGGGCAAAGGGCACATGGAGCACTGCAGAGTGTGGCAGAAACGAGGACTGGGATGCTGGGCAGAGGTCAGCTTGCTGTGGGATGTGGGCTGGGTGCCTAGAGCAGGACTATGAGGGCCTCAAGAGCCCCCATAAGCCTGGCAGCAATGTGATGAGCCAGGACTCAGGTGGCCTCACTGGGGTAAAAACTTTGGCTCTGAGGTGGCTTATAGGCAAGTACATCACAGGGAACTGTAGGTCCCAAGTTAAGGGGAAGGGCTTAGCCAGGTGACAGGTGGAGAAGCCCACCACAGATCAGGCTCAGGTGTGCAGAATCTGGTGACAGGACCCTGGTGGCTCCCAGGAAGGGGCAGGGGAGTCTCCAGATCCTCATCAATGGCCCCCTTTGGGGCAGAGAAAAGGAGACTGTCTCTCTACTCAGGTTCAATTGGCTTCCAGGAACTGAGATCAGAATGGCCTGAGTCAGGGCAGGATGTGGCCAGCTGTGGTGGGCAGGGTGTGTGGGAGCCAGGGCCACTGCCTCCTGCAGCTATCAGTCTTGCAGTGGCTCGCAGACCTGTCAGGAGTTTCCGAAACAGGACCGTGGGAGGGAGGTGGGTGAACCCCTAGGTTGGTGATCTGGGGAAATCCATTCTTCATAATAATGATTTTTGCTTTTGTTTTTGTTACTTCGGCTTGGCCTCTTTTATTTGACATGCTGTTTTGAGATTCATTTTATGTTGTTCCACACATCAGTAGTTTGTCCCTTTTAAAAAAATTGAACTATAGTTGTAGTTGTGTTAGTTTCAGCAAAGTGCTTCAGTTATATATATATATATATGTATCTTTTTTCCCCAGATGTTTTCCATTAAACATAATGACTTGAAAATGCATTCCTTTACTGACCGTGACTTTTTTCTTTCTTGTCTCCCTTCTTTCCCTCCTTCCTGCCTTTCTTCCCCTCTCCCACTATATCAGTTTCAGGTACACAGAATTATAATATGCCACCTGTGTACACTGTAGGGTTGTCATAGCCACAAGTCTAGGTGCCATCCATCACCATAAGGTGGACCCCCTCCAACGGTTTCACCCTCCCCTCAACCCCCTTCCCCTCTGATCACCACTAATCTTTTCTCTGTACCTGTGAGTTTGTTTTGTTTAATTTTGTTTGTTTGTTTATAGCTTTTTTATGTGAATGATATCTTTCTCCACCTGATTTATTTCACTTGGCATAATACCCTCTAGGTCAATCCATGTTGTTGGAAATGACAAAATTTCATTTCATATTTTATGGTTGAGTAATACTACACACACACACACACACACACACACACACTTTCTAGGTGACTCAATGATAAAGAATCTACCTACCAATGCAGGAGATGCAGGAGATATGGGTTCAATCCCTAGGTCTGGAAGCTCCTAGAGGCAACCCACTCCAGTAGTCTTGCCTGGAAAATCCCACACACAGAGGAGCCTGATAGGCTCCAGTCCATGGGGTCAGAAAGAGTTGGACATGACTGAGTGACTGGGCACACTCAGCATGCACACCTATATGTGCCACATCTTCTTTATCAGTTCATCCATTGATGAGTACTTGGGTTGCTTCCATGTTTCCATCTCTTGGCAGTTGTAAATAATGATGTAATTGAACATAGATATCTTTTCAAATTAGTGTTTTCATGTTTTTTGAATAAACACCCAATAGTGGAATAGCTGGATAATATGGCAGTTGCAGTCTTAATTTTTTGAAGAACCTCCTTTCTGTTCTTCATAGTGGCTGTATCGATTTATATTCCCACCACCTGTGTGCAAGAGTCCCTTTTTCTCCACATCCTCTTCAACATTTGTTGTTTCTTGTCTTTTCCATAATAGTCATTTTAACAGGTATGAGGTAGTATCTCATTGTGTTTTGATTTGCATTTCTCCAATAACTGGTGATGTTGAAAATCTTTTCATGTGCCTGCTGGCCATCTGTATGTGTTCTTTGGAAAAATGCCTATCCAAACACTTCCTTTTTAAGTGGGTTGTTTCTTTTTGTTGTTGAGTAGTATGAGGTTTATAAATATATTTTGGATATCAGACATATTATTTGCAAGTATCTTATCAGATACATGATTTGCAAGCATCTTCTCCCATTAGAGGGGTTGCCTTTTCAGTTTGATGATTATTTCCTTCACTGACCAGAAGCTTTGTAGTTTGATATAGTCCAATTTGCTTATTTTTGCTTTTGTTTCCCTTGCCTTTGAAATCAGACCACACACAAAAAAGTCACTAAGACCAATGACAGTGAAGTTACTGCCTATATTTTCTTTTAGGAATTTTATGTTTTCAGGTCTAACGTTGTAAGATAGTGATCTAGTTTTGTTTTGTTTTGTTTTTGCATGTGACTGTCCAGTTTACTCAACACCATTAATTGAAGAATGGTGTTGAGAATACTTTTTTCATTGTATGTTCTTTCCTTTGCCATAATTTTTCCATATATGTGTGAGTTTATTTCTAGGCTCTCGATCTGTTCTGCTATTCTATATATATATATTTTTTGCCAGTATTATACTGTTCTGGAGGAGGAAATGGCAACCCACTCCAGTATTCTTGTCTGGAAAATTCCATGGACAGAGGGTCCTGGCAGGCTACAGTCCATGAGGTCACAAAAGAGTCAACATGACTGCAACTGAGCACAGCATACTGTTCAGATTACCATAGCTACTCTATATATTATATATAGTATATATATATATATATACTAACATATACTTGATATATGTTAGCATATTCTGAAATCAGGATGTATGATACCTCCAACTCTGTTCTTCCTTAAAATTGTCTTGGATATTTATGATCTTTTGTGGTTCCATAAAATTTTTAGAGTATTTGTTCTAGTTTTGTGAAATATGCCATTGGGATTTTGATAAGGATTGCATTGAACCTTCAGATTGTTGTAGATATTATGGACATTTAAACAATATTAATACTTCTAATCCATGAACATGGAATGTCTTTCCATTTATTTGTGTCTTCTTCGGTTTCTTTCAAAAGTGTCTTAGTTTTCAGTTGTATAGGCTTTTCACCTTCTTGGTTAAATTTATTCCCAAGTAATTTATTCTTTTTCATGCTATTGTAAATGGGATTTTAAAAATTTATTTTTCTCATAATTTGTTATTAGTCTGTAGAAATGCCACAGATTTCTGTTTATTGATTTTTTAAAATTTAAATTTATATATTTTAATTAGAGGCTAATTACTTTACAATATTGTATTGGTTTTGCCATACATCAACATGAATCTGCCACGGGTGTACACGTGTTCCCAATCCTGAACCCCCTCCCACCTCCCTCCCCATACCATCCCTCTGGGTTATCCCAGTGCACCAGCCCCAAGCTTCCTATATCCTGCATCAAACCTGGACTGGCGATTGGTTTCTTATATGATATTATACATGTTTCAATGCCATTCACTGCGATCCAACAGTCTACAAGCAATAAATGCTGGAGAGGATGTGGAGAAAAGGGAACCCTCTTACACTGTTGGTGGGAATGCAAACTAGTACAACCACTATGGAGAACAGTGTGGAGATTCCTTAAAAAACTGGAAATAGAACTGCCATATGACCCAGCATTTGTTCACTTTGTTAATAATGTATTAATCATTAATGTGTCATATTGATGGATTTGTTGATGTTGAACATCCTTGCATCCTGGAATAAATCCCAGTTGAATATGGTGTATGACCTTTTTAATATATTGTTGGATTTGGCTTGCTACCATTTTGTTGAGGATTTTTGCATCTGTGTTTATTAAGGATCAGTTCAGTTCAGTTCAGTTTGGTCACTCAGTCGTGTCTGACTCTTGGCGACCCCATGAATCGCAGCATGCCAGGCCTCCCTGTCTATCACCAACTCCCAGAGTTCACTTAAACTCATGTACATAGAGTCGGTGATGCCATCCAGCCATCTCATCCTCTGTCATCCCCTTCTCCTCCTGCCCCCAATCCCTCCCAGCATCAGAGTCTTTTCCAATGAGTCAACTCTTCGCGTGAGGTGGCCAAAGTAGTGGAGTTTCAGCTTCAATATCTGTCCTTCCAGTGAATACCCAGGACTGATCTCCTATAGGATGGACTGGTTGGATCTCCTTGCAGTCCAAGGGACTCTCAAGAGTCTTCTCCAACACCACAGTTCAAAAGCATCAATTGTTTGGCACTCAGCTTTCTTCACAGTCCAACTCTCACATTCATACATGACCACTGGAAAAACCATAGCCTTGACTAGACAGACCTTTATTGACAAAGTAGTATCTCTGCTTTTTAATATGCTGTTTAGGTTTGTCATAACTTTCCTTCCAAGAAGTAAGAGTCTTTTAATTTTATGGCTGCAATCACCATCTGCAGTGATTTTGGAGCCGCCCCAAATTAAGAATATTGAGCTGTAATTTTATTTTTTTGTGTGTGGTGTCCTTGTCTGATTTTGGTATAGGGCTGAAAGTGGAAATCACTCAGTCATATTCAACTCTTTGTGACCTCTGGACTATACAGTCCCTGGAATTCTCCAGGCCAGAATAGTGGAGTGGGTAGCCTTTCCCTTCTTCAGGGGATCTTCCTAACCCAGGGATTGAACCCAGGTCTCCCACATTGCGGGTGGATTCTTTACCAGCTGAGTCACAAGGGAAGCCCAGTACAGGGTAATGCTGGCTTTATAAAATGTGTTTGGAAGGTTTCCCTTCCCTTCACATTTTTATAAGAATTTGAGAAGGGTAAGTAGTATCTTCTATGAATATTTTGTAGAATTCACGAGTGAGACCAACTAGTCCTGGGTTTTCAGTTGTTGGGAGATTTTGATTACAATCGCAATTTCCTTACTAGTAATCTGTCTACTCAGATTTTCTATTCCTCCAAGACTCAGTCTTGGAAGATTATATGTTTCTAGGAATTTATCCATTTCTTCTAGATTGGCTAAATTGTTGATGTATAAGTGATTGTAGCAGTCTTTTATGAAATGCTGTATTTCTATGTATTAGTTGAAATTTCTTTCATCTTTAATTTTATTTATTTAAATCTCTTTTATTTTCCTGTTGAGTCCAGCTAAAGGTGTGTTGATTTTGTCTTTTCTAACAATTGGCTCTTAGTTTTATCTTTTCTATCTCCTTGTAGCTTCTATTTCATTAATTTCTGCTCTGATCTTTGCTATTTTCTTCCTTTTACTAATTTTGGGCTTCATTTTAAAAAATTTCTTTAGAAGTAAGGTTAGATTTTTCATTTGTGATTTTTCTTGAGGTAGATTGCTATGAACTTATCTTTTGGCATATGTGGGAGTTTTTTGTTGCTAGTATGTTTTGATTTTTCCTTTAATTTCTTCAATGACTCCTTGGTTTTCAGTACCATGTTGTTTAATCTTCATGTTTACGTGGCTTTGAGTTTCTTCCCACTTGTGATTGATTTCTACATTAATACCATTGCAGTTGGAGAAGGTGCTTGATACAATTTCAATCTTGAATTTATTGGCTCTTTTCTTGTGACCCAATATGTCACATATCCTAGAGAATGTTTCACATGCATTTGAGAAGAATGTGTATTCTGCTGCTTTTGGATGAAATGTTCTATCTATAAATGTGAAGTTTATTGATCTAATATGTTGTCTAAGTCTGATGTTTCTTTATTGATTTCCTGTTTGGATGATCTATCTATTGATTTACTGTTAATCACTCAGTTGTGTCCAACTCTTTGCAACCCCATGGACTGTATGTAGCCTGTTCATGGAATTCTCCAGGCAAGAATACTGGAGTGGGTTGCCATTCCCTTCTCCAGGAGATCTTTTTGACTGAGGAATCAAACCCATCTGCATTACAGGCAGATTCCTTACCATCTGAGCTACATGGGAAGCCCATTCAATGATTTAAGTGGGGGTGCTTATTACTATTAGTACTTTTACTATTATTTCGTTTATTTTATTATTTTATTCTTTCTGCTATTATTTTGTTGTTTACAAATTTCCCTTTAAAATGTTAACATTTGCTTTATATATCTTGGTGCTCCTCTGTTGGTGCATGTACATTTATAAATTATAAAAGTGTATCTTCTTACAGGATTGATCCCTTTATCATTGTGCAATATTTTGCTTTGTCTTTTTATTACACTCTTTGTTTTAAAGTTTATTTTGTTTGGTATGAGTATAGCTGCTCCAGATATCATTTCCATTTGTATGGAATATCTTTTTCCATCCTTTTCATTCTTTATGTACTTTCTCTGAAGTAGCTTGTAGGCAGCATATAGGTATGTCTTGTTTTGTTATCCATTCAGTTGCTCTATGTTTTGATTGGTGAACTTAGCATTTTACATTTAATTATTGTATGTACATACTTATTGACAATTTGTTAGTTGTTTTGTGGCCATTTATGTAGTTTATCTCTGTAACTTTCTTCTTCTCTTTCTCTCTTACCTCATGTATTGGTGGTTTTCTTTAGTGTTGCATTCTTTTTTCATTTTCTTTTATTTACTATAAGCTTTTTTCTTTGTGGTTTCTATGAAGTTCACATATAACATCCTATATAAATAGTAGCCTGTTTTAATTGGTAGCAACATTCCAAAACTTTATCCTTTTACTCTACCCCACCACATTTTGGGCTTCCCACATAGCTCAGCTGGTAAGGAATCCTCCTAAAATACAGGAGACCCCAGTTCAATTCCTGGATCAGGAAGATCCCCTGGAGAAGGGATAGCCTACCCACTCCAGTATTCTTGGGCTTCCCTGGTGGCTCAGATGGTAAAGAACTCCCTTGCAATGCAGGAGCCCTGGGTTCCATCCCTGGGTTGGGAAGATCCCCTGGAGGAGGGCATGGCAACCCACTCCAGTATTCTTGGCTTCCCTGGTGGCTTTGCAAAGAACTCCCTTGCAATGCAGGAGCCCTGGGTTCCATCCCTGGGTTGGGAAAATCCCCTGGAGGACAGCATGGCAACTCACTCTAGTATTCTTGCCTGGAGAATCTGCATAAACAGAGGAAACTGGCAGGCTATGGTCCATGCGGTTGCAAAGAGTTGGACATGACTGAGCAACTAAGCACAGCTCCACAGTTTATAATTTTGATAACACATTTTACCCCATTTTATTTTATGCATCCTTTGATTAATTGTTATAATTTTAGTAATATTTACTACTTTTGATCCACTATCTTTATTTTACAGTAAGTCCCCTACACATGAATGAATTCTGTTCCAAAAGCTCATTCCTAAGTCCAACAAAGTTAACTTAGGTACCCAACTAACACAATTGGCTATATAGTACTTTACTATAATGGGTTTAAAATACTTTTCACACAAATAATACATAAAAAATAAACACACAAAAAATAAAGAAAGCATTTTTAATCTTAAAGTATAGTACCTTTAAATGTACAATAGTACAGTATAGCAGCTGCCATTCAGGGGTTGGCATTGTGTAAACAGGCAAGAAGAGTTACTGACTGGAGGAGGGAGAGGAGTTGGGAGATGATAGAGCTGAAGGATTTTCAGCAATATGAAATGGAGGGCAAATTGCAATTTCACTCACACCTGACTTTGATGGCATGCATGTTTGTAACTTTGAAAGTTTGCAACTTGATGGTTTGTATTTAGGGGACTTACTGTATATCCAAAATCACTGCAGATGGTGACTGCAGCCATGAAATTAAAAGACTCTTACTCCTTGGAAGAAAAGTTATGACCAACCTAGATAGCATATTGAAAAGCAGAGACCTTACTTTGCCAACAAAGGTCCGTCTAGTCAAGGCTATGGTTTTTCCAGTGGTCATATATGGATGTGAGAGTTGGACTGTGAAGAAAGCTGAGCACCGAAGAATTGATGCTTTTGAACTGTGGTATTGGAGAAGACTCTTGAGAGTCCCTTGGACTGCAAGGAGATACAACCAGTCCATTCTGAAGGAGATCAGCCCTGGGTGTTCTTTGGAAGGAATGATGCTGAGGCTGAAACTCCCGTACTTTGGCTACCTCACGTGAAGAGCTGACTCATTGGAAAAGACTCTGATGCTGGGAGGGATTGGGGGCAGGAGGAGAAGGGGACGACAGAGGATGAGATGGCTGGATGGCATCACTGACTCGATGGACATGAGTTTGAGTGAACTCCGGAGTTGGTGATGGACAGGGAGGCCTGGTGTGCTGTGATTCATGGGGTCACAAAGAGTCAGACACAACTGAGTGACTGAACTGAACTGAACTGTACTATGATATATGTTATATATTGTCTTTTCCACTGAGATTTTTACTTTAATATTGTTTTCTTATTATTAATTAGTGCCATTTCTTTCAGCTTAAAGAAATCCCTTTAATATTTCTTACAGGGTTAGTTTAATTGTGATAAACTTTTTTTCTTTTTTTAACTTTTGCTTATCTGGGAAACTCTTGATCTCTTCTTCAATTCTGAATGAAAACCTTGCTCAATAGAGAATTCTTGGTTTGAAGTTCTTCTTTTCAGCACTGAATATGGCATGCTATTCCCTTTTGGTTTGTAAAAATTTCTGCTGATTTGGGGTGTTTTCCTTATATTTAACAAATTGTTTTTCTCCTGCTACTCTTAAAAGTCTTTCTTTAACTTTTATCTTTTTTAATTACAATGCTCATCTTATTTGGTATTTTCTGAGCTTTCTAGACTTGGATGCCTATTTTCTTTACCAAATTAGGGAAATTTTCAGCCACTATTTCTCCAAATAATTTTTCTGGCCCTTTCCCTTTCTTTCTTCTGGGACCTTGTGCTAAGTTGCTTCAGGCATGTCTGACTCTGTGTGACCCTATGGGCTGCAGCCTGCCAGGCTCCTTTGTCCATTGGATTCTCCAGGCAAGAATGAATAATGGACCGTGTTGCCATTTCCTTCTCCATCTGGAACCTTACAACACAACATCTACCTGATGTTGTTCCAAAGGTCCTTTAAGATATTTTCACTTTTTAAAGTTCTTTTTTATTTTATTTTATTTTTTAACTTTACAATATTGTATTGGTTTTGCCACATATCAGCATGAATCCGCCACAGGTATACACGTGTTCCCCATCCTGAACCCTCGCTGCTCTGACTGGGTGAATTCCATTGCTTTGTCTTCCATCTCACTGATTCATTTTTCTACCATATCCAGTCTGCTGTTGCACCCCTTTAGTGTGTTTTTCAGTTTAGTTATAACTTCTGTTTGGTAATTTCTTGTATTTTCTATCTTTTTGTTGAAGTTCATCCATTCTTCTCCCAAGTTCTGTGAGCATTCTTATGACCATTATTTTGAATATTTTACCAGATAGCTTGCTTATCTCTGTTTGAGTTAGTTCTTTTCCTGAAGCTTTGTTTTGTTTTTTCGATTGGAACATATTCTTCTGTCTTCTCATTTTATTTTATTTCTGTCTTCTCTGTTTATTTCTGTGTATTAGCTACTTGGGAAAAATCGTTGGCAGAAGGAGAAGAGGGCATCAGAGAATGAGAATGCTGGATGGCATCACTGATGCAATGAGCATGAACTTGGACAAACTCCAGGAGGTGGTGCGGGACAGGGAGGCCTGGCATGCTGCAGTCCATGGGATGGCAAAGAGTCACACATGACCCGACAACTGAACAACATCAACAACAGCAATATTAGGTATATTATCTCTCACAGTCTTGGAGGAGTGACTCAGCCCCTACGAAGTCTTGCAACTTATTCCTTCCTTTCCAGCAGATGCTTCAAGATTAGTAAGTGGGTCTCCTTCACCTATGGCCCATATGCTTTTAAATCTGGTGTTTCTGAGCTATTTTTGAGATTGAGTGAATTTTGCACATGATCCTTTTAAGAGTGGGTTCTCCATTCCCTATAGTTCTATAGTTTTCCTGGGCATATTCCTTGTTGGTTTTCAAAGCCAGGTGTTTAGGGGCTCATCTCTCCTGTACAGGATCTAGAGGTTGGAGTATCAGATGTGAAGCTCAGATCCCTTAGTCTTCGGGGAAATGACCTGTACCTTTGTGATCTCTCCCGATTGTGGATCACTGTAGCTGGGATCTGGGTTTTTCCTTGGCAAGCCTGTATCTCTGCCTCTTTTACCCATATAGATGCTATCCTTTTACCCTTTGCTGTGGAGGCTCTGGGTTTTAGGTCTCTTTCCGAGGGAATTATTTCCTATGTATTTGTATGTTTTTTGTAACCACGGTAGGAGGTGAGATCAGGATCTTCCTACACTTGCCGTCTTGAAGCCTCTCTGGCTGTGACTGCAGTGCAGGAGGAATGGTTAAAGACGTAGTTGGGAGAAATGCTTTGACAATGTTAAAAATGATAACTATGAAGTGCTTAAGACTGTTTTCTGACACAATGAATACAGCTACTTTTCTTTACTTTTTCTTTAAGTTTTCAGGCACTTTGAAATGATGGATAAGAACAAGGCCATCAGCAGAAATGAAGAACATGAACATAAATTACATCAGGAGGTCAGGATTTCCCATTCTGGACACTTTTCAAGGATGATCTTCAAAGCAAGGACATTTTCAATGCTTGGGTTTGTTAAATAAAAAGCTAATGTTCGATTTAACCTGTGTGTTTGTTCATGTGGTTATTCTCCTTCCTCGAGGCAGCTTTCTCTGTCTCTGAAAAATGCAAACATGTCCTGCATCAGGAGAATTTCTGAGTAGTCTTTTCTTCCTAACTCCTTTGCAGAAGGTGGACTACAAAGGACGCTTGTCTCTTCCTGAAGAGACAGTTCCTAGTGACGGGCTGTATAGACCTGAGCTCGCAGCGCAAGAACAGAGACCTGGAAATAGAATGAAAGGAGAGACTGTGATATGTCAGGAGGCCTTCAGGAGATTTTTGACCTCTGAGAACAAGGGGGTCACCTGGATGCAGACTGCCTGTTCCATTCAGTACTCCAAGGGAGAGTGGGCCCAGATACCCTGGAGGGCCTGAGTCTGAACTCACAGGGGGCCCGTCTGATGGATTTAGACAGAAGAAAATAACATCCCGAGTCACCTTGCAGGATATCTGTTTTTCTGCTGAGAGATGTGGTCCTTAATTCCACATGCAACCACATGCAGTAACATATTCATAGGTTCCAGGGATTAAGACATGATTAGGCTGCCTCTGAGGGGCCAGTCATTACCAACCAGGAAAGGAATTTGCATTTTTATCCTGTGTGTGGCAGGAGCTTTTGGAGGAATTCACATAGGGAATTATTCTGATTAAGACCCGCCCCCTCAACAGGGTGTCACAGTGTTACAGAACCCTTCAGGGTGTACAGGGCTTCCCTTGTAGCTCAAATGGTAAAGAATCTTCCTACAATGCAGGAGACCCAGGTTCGATCCCTGGGATTGACGGAAGATACCCTGGAGAAGGGCATGGATACCCTCTCCAGTATTCTTGCCTGGAGAACTCCATGGACAGAGGAGCCTGTTCATGGGAATCACCAGAGTTGGACATGACTGAGCGACTAACACACATGAGGTGTTTCTGGGCTTCCCAGGTGGCGCTAGTGGTAAAGAACACGCCTACCAGTGCAGGAGACATAAGAGATATGAGTTCCATTTCTGAGTTGGGAAGATCCTCTAGAGGAGGGCATGGCAACCCACTCCAGTTTTCTTGCCAGGACAATCCCATGGACAGGGGAGCCTGGCAGGCTATGGTCCCCGGTGTCTCAAAGAGTTGGACATGAATAAAATGACCTAGCATGCACGTAGGCTATTTCTGGCAACTGTCATAGCCCCATTCTCAGAGAAACAGTCTGCTGGGTGCCAGGCCCTCCCTGGGACCCATGGAAGCCTACCTGCCCACTGTGTATGTCCAGTGCAGAGGGGAAAGGGAGCTGAAGAGGAATCCTGTCCACCATCCAGCTTCTTCTGGCCAAAGCCTCTTCCTTGATTCAGCCCTCACTGCATTCCAGAGTTCTCCAAGCTATGTGTTCAAGAAGAGATTGAAACAGTGAAATGTCCACTGGTCAGTGTCTTTTAAAGAAGACGAGAACCCCAAATACCTTTGAATCTATTAGGGGTCTGGCCCTCTTCATATTGCAAGAGGGGACTATATTGTTTTGAGAGTCCCATTTTTATTTTTGGTAACTCTATGTCACGTCTACTTTTCTATTCAACTGAAGAGGCATCTTCAATGCAATCCCTAAATTAGTAAATCGTCCATGCTAAGTATTGGGTTGGCCAAAAAGTTCCTTTGGTTTTAAGTATTGTAATGTACTTACTGTGATCGATATTCTTGTATAATGAATGAGGCTTGTCCTACTTAAGTGTTTATATAAGCTAGTTATATGAAGTGCCAGGTAATGACGATTATCATAGTAAGTTGTTTTCGTAAATTTGCACAAGTTTTTGAAACTCATTGGTAAAACAGAAAAATTTTGGTTTAAGAATAATCTTCACCGAAGCCTGGAAGTTCACTCTAACAGCTTGCACCTGGGTTACATTTACTCTGTCCTATTCTGTGGAAGTTGTTACAATATTTGACAACCATCTAGTAGGAAGAGAGGGAGACAGTCCCTAGAGAAGGCTCTTTCCAAGGAGGCCAGGTGCAGGGGAGGGAGATGTGACCTTAGTTAATATCTCTTCACTTTTTGGGGAGTGGAATATATGCATGATGGGTTTTAGTGCACCTGGAAGCATCAACTGATGCATATTTCTTGAGTGTTGCAATATATTTGTCTCCTGGGAGGCTGATAAGAACAAATTTATGCTGACCATATGTGAAGCAATGGGGCAAGTGTGGACTTGGACTTCGCTTCCTCTGATACCAGTAGTGGTGGAAGTCAAGGAGATGCTCACATGCTCAAGATAGGAGAGAGAACTTTTCAGGTTATGATTCTGGATTCTCACCTCTTCCTGCAGCAATCATCATCATTAGCCATCCTTCAGTCTCTCTTTTGTGTTCTTGCAACCAAAACAAACACAAATTACTCTGTTAAACTCCTAGCTGCTGTAATAATGAATAACAAAACATGTTCAACCTTGTGCCTGGTTCTTGATATGCATGCAGTGCTTATAGTTAGCATGTTATTTCTGTGTTCTGCTCTTTCATATTTTTGATATTATTGCTTTCATATTTTTGATATTGTTTCTTTCATATTTTTGATATTGTTGCTTTCATTTTTATGGTTTTTAATCAGTTTATCTCAGTTTTTATTTATTTATTTCTCTGTCTACATTTATTACTTTCAAAATACTTTTATTTTCAAAAGACTATTTTCAAATAGTCTTGTGGCCTATTTGTCCTTTCCTATTTCTTTTTCTTTTTAATATTGCTTCTGTTGTGTCTCAGTCATTTCTTTCCATTCTCAAACCTTTGATTATGTCAACAATTTCTAACTATCCATAAGCTTCCTTAAGTGTAAGGAATGCCCGTAACTGTGACCTAATCTTATTTATCTTATTGAGTTCCATGATATATGCTGAATAATACCTATGGAAATGGAAAGTTGAATTTCCAAAATATTAAGCAGTAAATTTCCAGCAACTAAAGCCCACACTCATAATTTTTAGCATGATTTTCTTGGGCACCGTCTCCTAATGGTCAGAACCACAGACTTCAGGCTCTGCTGAGGAGACCATTGCACAAAGAAACCCATCAACCTGCATAAGTCTAACCCTTTCTCTTAAGTCCTGAAACAACATTCTGCTATGACTAAATTACCTAAGATGTACTCACTGGTGTTACCAACTCCCAGGATGTTGAAATGAGAATTGTGGCCTGGCCACAGTTATAAACAGTCTATAACTTTAAATCTCTTACCATCTGGCAACAGGGAAGCCTTCTCATGAATGGTTTGCTTTCTTCAGTCTTAACTTTTTTTGCGTATTTGTGTTGCTTGTTATGTCTAGACTCTGTCTTCCCTGAATAAATGCAACATGAAGTTACAACCTGTTAACTTGGTCATGAAAGGTAGAAGGTAGGGATGGGTGGCTGGCTGGAGGGTAGACAGGTGGCGAGATGGATGGATATGTGATAAAGCAAGTAGGGTCAAATGGACATCGTAAGATCTAGATGGCATGCATATTGCCTTTTACTGCAATATTCTTTTGGTTTTTCAGTTTATTTGAAACATTTCACAACAAAATTTTGGAGGAAAAACGTGGAGATGGTGGCATGATGGTTCAAAATCTTATAAATCCCTATGACTTTGATTTTCTCCCCTAGTTAGTTATGTGCAGCTTATCTCTGGCCAAGTTCAGGCGGGTGCACCTACAGAACACATTCACCAGAGCTGCTGCTATTCAGTCCAGTAGTTGTGGGTGTGAGTCTTCTCAGTTAGATGCTGATCTCCTTTGGCAGGGATCAAGTTATACCCATTTTCTCTTTGTGTCTGTGGATCAATACTGAGCACAGAGTGAATTTTCAAATACGACAATTTTACCAAGGTTGGTTGGAAAGCTGGCTCCCACAGTGTATTTCTTATTATGTTGACAAACCAGACAGGGTCAGTGGAAACGAAGTAACCGATCCCTTCATCAGCCACTTGGGTGTTGTCAGTATTCAGTTCCTTCCTTCTTGTATCAGTTATCTCTTGAGGGTACCAGGCCTCCAGTTCTGGGAACACAAAGCTGGAAGACACGATCACTGCTGTTCAGGAGTTTATGGAGAAATGGAGATGGTTACAGTGTGATGTTCATGTTTGCTGGGGGAGGTCAGTGGGATTAGCAAAAGTGAGAGCCTTGTCCTTGGCCCTTGCCTACTCCAGAGGCTGCCTGCCCCTCTCGCAGACCACCTCCAAGCAGGCCCAGACTCCAATGTCAGGAAAGGCTGGGGAAACAATGCCCAAGGTCACCCCTCACCAAAGAGGAGCCTGGACTGAGGACTTCTGTCTTTCTTGCTCCATGGGGCAATTGCACATCTCTGGAGTGTTCCCAGCAGGACTGAGCCCCAGGTGCCCACAGAACTGTGGCACACACTTCATCAATCCTCCTCCCCTCTCCCTGAGTAAGTGCTTCCTGCAGCTGTCTCCAAATGAACTAATGTAATGAAACTTTGTCGCTTTGGGAAAGACTCAAACTAGGACATAAGCACAAACCACCTGGAGCCAGATGGGATCAATGCAGGTCTAGGGCTCCATCCATCAGCCAAGGTAGGGTGGGATGAGGAGGTGGGTGGGCGTGGGGAACACACACACCACTTGGAGACATAAGGCTATAAGTAGGAGACCTATTTAACTAAATCACTGAAAAACAAATTAAGGTTCTAAAAAAGCATATAGAGCAGGATTTCTTGCTTTCTGTATTAATTTTTAAAACCTTTTTTTTTATTATATATTGGGGTGTAGCCAATTAACAATGCTGTGATAGTTTCAGGTGGACAGCATAGAGACTCAGCCATACATAAACATGTATCCATTCTCTCCCAAACTCCCCTCCTATCCAGGCTGCCACATAACCACCTTTGGCATTTTGGGCCAGAAAATTCTTTCCTGTGGAGACTGTTCTGTGCACTGTAGGAAGTCGGGCCTCTACCCATTAGATGCCAATAGCACGTCTTCCTCCCAGATGTGACAACCAAAAATATCTTCCAGGCACAGCCAAATGTTTCCTGGGGTGTGGGGCAGGGGGGAAATCACATTCAGCTGAGAACCACTGACACAGAGTTTCTGGAGTTTCAAAGTAGCATCCTGATTCTAGAACATCCCGCAATATACAGGTGCTCCTGTGATGGTGCTGCCAGGGCCATCATGGGGGTGGTCCAGAAGCCCACATCACTGATGGGGCAGCTCTGTGCTCTGCAGGAAAGCCTCCTGCCCGTTGGCTGCATGCTGCCCTGGGGGCACAGTGCTGTGAATTTGTGGGGGTCCCTTGGAAGAGTCGAGTAGGGGAGAGCTGGAGCTGACCTGCCTGATGCCAATCCTAAAGCAGCCCCAATACCTCCTCTCCCACCTCTGTGACCAGTTTTGGGAGTCCCAGGCTTGGCGTTTCCTTGGCTGCAGAACTTGGGCAGCCTTGAAGTCACTTTAGTGAGCTTTCCACTGAGGATTGGGCTGGGATGTGCCAGGCACCTGTGGAGGGAGATACGTGTGGGACCCGATGAGTTTAGGCTGCCTCCCAGGAGAGCCACTGGACAGGCCCAAAAAGGTTCTGAATCAAAATGTGCTACAGAGCCTCCGCTCCTGCTCCCAAACCAGCTCAGAGTCCTGGGATCCAGCCCACCTGGAATCCCCAGGGGCGGTTAAGCGTTCTCACATACAGGGTGGCAATCCTTGTTTGGCAGGCCTCCCCAGAGTCTCCCTTGTAGCTCAGTCTGTAAAGAATCTGCCTGTAATGCAGGAGACTTGGGTTAGATTCCTGGGTCAGGAAGATCCCCTGGAGAAGGAAATGGCAACCTGCTCCAGTATTCTTGCCTGGAGAATTCCATGGACAGAGGAACCTGGCGAGCCCCGGTCCATGGGGTCGTAGGAGTCGGACATGACCTAGGACTAAACCACCACCACTACCCAGGGGTCTGTCGGTGTTCACGGAGGGCTCATGCATGCACACAGGTGAGAAATCTGTAGAGAACTCTGTTCCCTCCGGGAGTTTTCAAATTCAGTCTGGAGGATGAGGCAGGCACATCACAGCGGAGAAGATTATCAGTGCCCTGCAGGACCACACTTCTGACCCCCGTGAGAGCATCACATCGGCGAACACACCACTGTCCCAACTGCCTGGGGGAGCTGGCTCTTCTTAGTGGCCCCTCTACTTGGTCTCTGGTTGAGATTGCCTGGGAGCTTTTCTGCCTCCCCACTCCCCACCTTCTCTGCAATGGTCTAAGAAACCCACTCTTGGAGTAGCAGTAAATGTGTTGGCTGAAGGGTGAAGACAGCCTAGTACAGAGTGGTGGGCAAGGCAGAGAGGACGCCTCCCTGCTCTGAAGCCTATCCGGTCCCTAAAAACAAGGCAATCTCGTAAACTTCAGCTTGCCTAAGGGACCAGAGTTTCTCTTAAATGCAGGTGATGAGGCTCTGGCCCCCAAAATTTGGATTTGATGGTCTCAGGAAGCAGATTTTCAGGTTCATTTTATTTATTTTTAAAATGTTTTATTTTATATTGGAGTATAGCCAGTTAACAATGTTGTGTGTTTCAGGTGGACAGCAAAGGGACTCAGCCAACCATATACATATATCCATTCTCCCCCAAACTCCCCTCCCCTCCAGGCTGCCACTTAACACTGAACAAAGTTTCTTATTCTGTACGGTAGGTCCTTGCTGGTTATCCATTTTAAATAGAGCAGTGTGTACATGTCCATCCCAAACTCCTAACTATCCCTTCCCCCTGTCCTTCCCTCTGGCAATCATAAGTTTGTTCTCTAAGCCTGTGAATCTAATTCTGTTTTGTAAATAAGTTCATTTATATCATTTGTTTTTAGTTTTTGCATAAAAGGGATGTCACACAATATTTCTCCTCTGCTTGACTTACTTCACTCAGTATGACACTCTCTAGGTTCATCCATGTTGCTGCAAATGGCATTATTTCATTCTTTTAAATGGCTGAGTAATAATCCATTGTATGTTTGTGAGTGCTTAGTTGCTTCAATCGTGTCTGACTCTTTGCAACTCTATGGACCATAACCCTCCGGGCTTCTCTGTCCATGGGATTTTCCAAGCAAGAATACTGGAGTGGATTGCCCTGCCCTCCTCCAGGGGATCTTCTGACCCAGTGATTGAACCCTCATCTCCTGCATCTCCTGCATTGCAGGCAGATTCTTTACCGCTGAGCCACTGGGAAAGCCCAATCCATCATATACATGTATCCATTTTAATTTTAAATAATTGTCACTAAGTAGTCAATGGACAAGGCTCTGCTCTGAGAAGCAAAGGCATCTTGCATTCTTCTGTGGGAACAGGGAAATGGGTTTTAATTGTGGGATTTCACTCACAAGCTGGAGGGAAGGCAAGCTGGTTGATGGATAGCCCACGACCACTCTGGTCTGGGAGAACATGAGGTCTTAACAGAGGGCCGATCAAGGCAGCCAGAGGCAGAGGGACCCTTATGTTGACACTGAGACAGAATGAACAGAGCAGGTCTCTCAACATGCCATCTCCCCACTGCACCAGCTTCCAGAAAAAGCCAGATCCAGTTATAAGGTAACAGAAAAGTGGTCATGACTGAGATGAGAACCATTCATCCTTCATTCCTCAGCATCCTGCTGGCCACACCTATAGGAACAGAATTTTCCAGGGACTGTTGGATTGAAAAAATTGAAAATCATCCCGAGAGAAGGGCAGAAATTGAGTTTGAGTCCACTTTCCAACCCAGATTCCTTTCCTGAGTAACCCAGGAAGCTGGGTGGGTGAGGTTGTGAAGAAGTTGGGGGAGGAGGGGCTCACCTGTGACCTCCTGCTCCTCCAGTGAAAGGCTGGCACTAAAGCACCTCACTGAGGGAAAATGGATACATGTGTATGTGTGGCTGAGTCCCTTTACTGAAACTATCACAACACTGTCAATTTGCAATAGTGGTTTAGTCACTAAATTGTGTCTGACTCTTGTGACCCCATGGAGAGGAGCCTGCCAGGCTCTTCTGTCCATGGGATTTTCCAGGCAAGAATACTGGAGTGGGTTGCCATTTTCTTCTCCAGGGGATCTTTTTGACTCAGCGACCGAGCCTGCGTCCCCTGCATTGCAGGCAGAATCTTTACCAAGTGAGCCACCTAATTGGCTACACTTCAATATAAAATAAGAAGTTTTAAAAAAGTACCTCATCTTTCCTTGAGTGATTTTCTTTTGATCTGGGCAAAGTTGATGGTTAAATGATCCTATAGATCAGCATATGCAATGGTTCACCCAACCCTCAATCTAGAAGTGAGGGATCCTTACTTATCTCAATAAGATGAATTCTCAAAGTGTAGCCCAAGGGCCATTAGCATCAACATCACCTGAGAAATGCAATTATTATGCCTTTTTCAGACCCACCGAGAAACTCACTATGCATTTTAAAGTCCTGCAGGGGCTTCTGATGCGAGGAACCACGGCAATGCAGAAGTAATAAGCTCTTACCAGTGCAGATCAGCTGAGGCAGAATTCAGCCCTTGTTCCCAAGCACCAAGACCAGCAGCCCTTTCCACCATCATTCTGACACCCATTTTTCCAAAAGAACCAGACGGCATTTCATTTCTCTAGAGATCTCTTTCCAAGCTTTTTTTCTCCCACCAGAAACATTCTCTGACCACCTCACTGAACAATGGGTTTTGTCTGCCTCCTCTCAGCTTCCCAGTATCTCTGATAGTTCCTTTTCTGACTGGGGGCACCTGGAGAGCAAGGACTGTGTCTCAGTGTAGGGGTCTGGGGTTGAGAAGATACACCATGATGTTCACAAGAACATCACTGATGGTGGCACTGCTTGGATTCCATCCACAAGAAAGGTACCATGAGCTCATTATCTGGAGTTTTAGTCTGGGTTCTCCTGAGAAACAGAACCAAGAGAGACAGACAAATAGATAAGGGACTTATTTTTAAGAATTGACTAATGTGATTTGTGGAGGCTTTCAAGTCCCACTCTATGGTGCAAGTTAGCAGGCTGGAAACCCAGAGAAGAGCTGATATTTCAGCTTGAGTCCAAAGTCCATGTAGAGTCAGAATCCCGTTTTTCTTGGGGATTTCAAGGTTTTTTTCTCTTAAGGTTTTTGACAGATTGGATGAGGCCTACCCACCTTATGGAGACTTATCCGCTTTTCTCAAAGTCTACTGATCTAAATGTTGCTGCTACTGCTAAGTCGCTTCAGTCGTGTCTGACTCTGTGTGACCCCATAGACAGCAGCCCATCAGGCTCCCCCGTCCCTGGGATTCTCCAGGCAAGAACATTGGAGTGGGTTGCCATTTCCTTCTCCAATGCATGAAAGTGAAAAGTGAAAGTGAAGTCACTCAGTCGTGTCCAACTCCTTCTCCCACCTTAGGGAGACTTATCCGCTTTTCTCAAAGTCTACTGATCTAAATGTTAATTACATCTAAAACTACCTTCACAGCAGATGTTGGGCCAAACATCGATATGCCGTGGCCTAGCCAAGTTGATAGTTAAAATTAAACATCAGACAGGGAATTCCCTGGTGGTCCAGTAGTTAGGATTCAATGCTTTCACTGCTGTGGCCTGGGTTCAGTCCCTGGTCCGGGAACTAAGGTTCTACAAGCCATGTGCTAAGTCGCTTCAGTCGTGTCTGACTCTGTGTGACCCCATAGACGGCAGCCCACCAGGCTCCCCCATCCCTGGGATTCTCCAGGCAAGAACACTGGAGTGGGTTGCCATTTCCTTCTCCAATGCATGAAAGTGAGAACTGAAAGGGAAGTCGCTCAGTTGTGTCCGACCCTCAGCGACCCCATGGACTGCAGCCCACCAGGCTCCTCCATCCATGGGATTTTCCAGGCAGGAGTACTGGAGTGGTGTAGTGTGGCCAAAAAAAAAAAAAAAAAATCCCACTAGTGTTACTGTGGAAGCAATGCACTTTGTGAAACTACAGAGACAAGAGCCAGGGGCAACCGCTGTTAAGCTGAGTTAGACACATATGCATCTGCTCAGGGACACACTCATGCACAAACACACCCATACACGCATGGGTGACAGAGTGTGGCAGTGACTATCCAAGAGTGTCTGTGAGAGAAAATCGTCACACTGGGGTTTTCCTTTGCACCGTCTCCTAAATATACATTTCTATTTGTAACATAAAAGCAGGTCAAAAGCCACTCTGCGTTTACCAAAAGCCCAGAGAACACCACTGAGAACAGTAGGCAAGTCTAACAATGGAAAACCCACAGAATTTTGCTGGTTTCTGCTTCGATGTTCCTAATCAGCTGAGGACTAGCTAAGAAGATAACCCTTCATTTAAGAGGAATTAATTTTTCAATATCTACAGCTATTTCATGTCATGTTGCCACCCTTAACCAGTATGACTCATTTCTTTTCCCTGTGGTGTTTATCTCATGAAAAAACACTTCTCTGTGATTGATGGCTCTCTGAAGAGTTCAAATTCAGGGTTTTGACGTTTAGTGAACCATGATTTCCTTTTTGCTTTGGCTCTCTCTCTCTCTTTTTTTTTTTTTAACCATCCTCCATATTTCTCTTTATTCTTAAAAACAATGGGAATAAAAATAAAAGTGATCAAAGAGCTCCATCATTGAATTCTCTAAGTCTTAAACTGGACTTATCTCACTGATGTATACATTCCTGCAGGCAAATAATAGAGGAGCATACATTTTCGCAAAGCTTTACATTCAAGAAACTTTTGATCCTTTTAAACTGATAATGACAGTGAGTGCATTTCAGTAAGAAATTTTAAAAGTTTTTGTTTTGTTAGTCTCTGTCTGTGATGTGTTTGTATAAGAAAATTTCATAAATGTGTTATTATGAAAGACAATTAATGCAATAGGATAAACAAGCTCCAAACAAGTCCCAGGTGATTCCAATTGGGAGCCAGCCCAGCTTTGGGGGAAGGGTCAGGAGCATGCAGGGTGCCTGAGGACTTTATCAGGAGCAGGAGCCTCTGGAAGAACCTGAGCAAAGGTAACTGACTGACAAGGAGGGAGAAGCAGCAGTTGCTGTGATTGGCTGGGAAGATGTCACTGGCAATTGTAGCACAGGCACGCAGAATGCTTGTATGAACAAGTGCCTTTGTCTGACCGAGGTGTCTTCAAAGTTTCAACAGATCTCTGACCTGGGTTGAGGGTGGGGATAAACTTCACTCTGTAGGGAAAGTGGTGTAGGTCAGTGGTGCAGGAAGTGAGACTGGGGGGCCTACAGGGTGGTGGGCGGAGCATGGAAACGGTGCCACAGGGTGCTGATGACACACAGTGGATGCTGGATGACAAGGTGCAGATTCTCGGCTTCCAGCTGGTGACTGACTGCAAGGGGTGTCTTCAGAATGGGCAGGCCAGCCAAAGAAATAGCTTTACACAGCAAACCGGCTTAAGGAGCAGGTACTAATTTGGACAAGTCATTTTCCACTCAAGTCTGCATGTCTGTGAAATCAAGCCTGGATCTTCTCTTTGAAATATTATGAAAACAGATTAGATAAGTCCTAAAAGAAGTAGCAGCTTTTTAGGCTGGTGTTTTAAGTTTTGAAGTGTTACAGGGTTTAGTAACTTTTGGCTGGCTGGGAGGGGACAAACTGAACCTTTCAACAGTAATCATTAGAGCCTGTGCACACTTGTAAGCTTGACACTGCTGGTATGTTGGCCAGGGGTTTTTGGAATATGAACGTTCGAACTTGATTGCTCTTGGGGAATTTCTATATACATTTTTAAAAATCATAAGAATTTTTATGTCTTTGGGTCACAGAGTCGGACACAACTGAAGTGACTTAGCAGCAGCAGCAGCTACAAATAGGCTGTCCTAAGACTCCAGTTCTTCTGCCGTCGGTGCAGGTTTTGGAGACCCTGGTTGCCTGGGCAAAGGATGAAAAACACCGGTCGATGGGACAAGGAGCCGCGGGCAGGTGACGGCAGCCGGGAGCCCACAGCCAGGCGCCCACAGCCGGGCTGAGACCGCCCTTGTCGGTCACACAGGGAGTGCTGCCGGAAGCAGCAGAGACGCTTCTATTCTGGGAACCATCTACGCCACCTTTGAACTTTGTCTATCAGTAAGGAGTGTGTGGGCATTGTTGAGTGGCTTGGTCTTAAAATAAACTGTGCTGTCTCCAAGGTCAGATTCCAGATGCCGGACGATGCGAGTGGCGGTGGGGGTGGCGGGGGGGACCCTCTCAGGGAAGTGATGCTCTGTCTTGGTGGTGAATGAGCCACGAGCCCAGAAATGGAGTCTCCTGGCTGTGCAGAAACTCAGAGGTCTCTGATCAGTTCCAGAACGTTTCCCTACTGTATGTGCACGCCCACAGAACATTAACATGAAGGCATCTTTTCTTTTCTTTTTTTTTAAAAAAAGTTGTTTTCCTTTCTGTAAACTCAAGGGTGCTTCTCTGACAAGCTTTATTTATAGGGATGCTCATTTTTTTTGTTTAATTCTCTTTTCCCTTTGAACGCTTTTGGGTGCTTGTGCTTCAGAACTTTTCTGGAAGAGGTGACCCCTCCCTGCCCAGACTCTCCACCTCAGGGATGATACACAGAGGCGGAGATCAGGCTGGCTCTGAAGCAATTACCTCCAGAGCATTAAAACCTTCCTAATAATTACTTGGAATGAATTGAGACTTACATGCATTAAAAAACGGAGAAGGCAATGGCACCCCACTCCAGAACTCTTGCCTGGAAAATCCCATGGGCGGAGGAGCCTGATAGGCTGCCGTCCATGGGGTCTCGAAGAGTCGGACACGACTGAGTGACTTCACTTTCGCTTTTCACTTTCATGTATTAGAGAAGGAAATGCAACCCACTCCAGTGTTCTAGTCTGGAGAATCCCAGGGATGGGGGAGCCTGGTGGGCTGCTGTCTATGGGGTTGCACAGAGTCGAACACGACTGAAGTGACTTAGCAACTTAGCAGCATGTATTAAAAAAAAAAGTGAGAAATCAACCAACACCCCTCTCCCATCACAAAGGGGAACTGGAAAATATCAAAGTGGTAGATAGAAAAATTTATTCAGTCAAATAGAAGGAAAAATTTTGATCCAGAAGAAATGCAGCAGATAATACCTTGGCTGTCCCCTACCGTAAACACTAGCACACACACACACACACACACACACCTACCTTATGGCAACATCCCCACCCTCCCTCTTGGCTGACCTTCACCTTATGGCCAGGTCCCCAGTATGGGGTTGGTGGCTGCATACCTAGCATGATTTCAGGGTGGAAACAAACCACTCACTCCGTAACACCTGCCCCTTCACTCACCTCTGCTGACCGATGTCTCAGATGCCCATTTTATTAGGAAAGCAATACAGTTTTAGCTTTGATTAAAAAACCCCAAGTCTCTGAGCCTAATGGGGTCATTATGAGTCACTGAACCCGTAACAACATCTATCCACTCCTGAGAACATATGGAAAAGAGGTAAGAGGGAAAATTCAGACAGCAGGAGAGTTTAGGAGCTTGGAATGTACCGGGCCTTTTTCTCAATCTGTGATAATTCAGGGAATTTTTGTTATAAACAAACTGTAGCATCTGCAAGCCCTACAACACAGCTAATATCTTAGGGATGTGTCTTGTGATTAAGCAAGAGACAGGTACAAGGATATTCATAGCAGCAATTTTTATTTATTTATTAAAGATTTTTTGATGTGGACCAGCTTTTGAAAGTCTTTATTGAATTTGGTTCAGTGTTGCTTCTATTTTATATTTTCGTTTTTCTGACCATGAGGCATGTGGGATCTTAGCTGCCTGACCAGGGATCAAACCCACACTCCCAAGTATTGGAAGGTGAAATCTTAACCATTGGACTGCCAGGGAAGTCCCACAGCAATTTTTAAATGTAAGAGTCAGAAACCAGCTTGATGTCCCTCAACAGGAGTAAATAATGGTATAGTCACAAAATGGCAAAAATGAATGTTTGACATGTACTTCTAATAAAAATGAGTAAATCTCACCAACTGCTCACATCCAAACTCCACATGACGGGCCCTAGGGTGTAACAAATTTGACCGAGCGTGGAGTAGGACAGCTGGTCCATTGCCCAAGTCCTGCTGGGGTTCCCTGGAGACAGGGCTTCTTTGAGGGTTCTCTCTGCTTCATTGCCCACTCTCAAGACCCACTCCCATGAAAGTCTATTCTGGGGTTCAAAATAGCTTATGGAACCTCCCAAGTTACTCTCAGGGACATGACTGTTTCTGTAGTGCTCATGCTTCAGCCTCAGAAAAGGTAAAAGATAGATGAATAAATCACAGTCACTTTCGTTCTATCCAGAACTGTGGACACTGTGGCATTTTCTCTCCAAACACTTTTTCAGTGCTCTGTGTGTGTGCCTATGTGTGCATGTATGTGTGTATTTTTTTTTTTGTTGCAAAAATGGTGTATATTGAGTACTCTTTTGCAAACTGTTTCTCCATTGAATAATATTTGGCTACATGTTTCTGTGTGATTCCGTATTCTTCAGTACTTTTAAAAAATTGTCATGAAATATACATAAAATTCAATATTTTACTCATTTTTATAGCTTATTTTTAAAACTAATTTATTTTTTTAAATTAATTTTTAATCGGAGGATAATTGCTTTACAATATTATGTTGGTTTCTGCCATATATCAACATGCATCAGCCTTAGGTGTACATATGTCCCCTCCCTCTTAACTTCCTTCCCACCTCCCTACCCTCCAAGTTGTCACAGAGCACCAGATTTGAGCTCCCTGCACCATAGAGCATATTTCCACTGGCTATCTAGTTTTACATATGGTAATGTATATGTTTCAACGCTGGTCACTCAATTCGTCCCACTCTCTCCTTCCTGCACTGTGTCCTCAAGTCTGTTCTCTCTGTCTGCATCTCCACTGCTGCTCTGCAGGTAGGTTCATCAGTACCGTCCTTCTAGATTCCACATATATGTGTAAATATATGATATTTGTCTTTCTCTTTCTGACTTACTTCACTCTGTATAATAGGCTCTAGGTTCATCCACCTCATTAGAACTGACTCACATGCATTCCTTTTTATGGATGAGCAATATTTCATTGTATATATGTACCATAGCTTCTTTATCCATTCATCTGCCAGTGGACATTTAGAATTTAGATTGCTTCCACATCCTGGCTATTGTACCCCAATGAACTTTGGGGCTACAGGTATCTTTTTCAGTTATGGTTTTCTCAGGGTATATGACCAGTAGTGGGATTGCTGGGTCATATGGTAGTTTTGATCCTAGTTTTTTTTAAGGAATCTCCATACTGTTCTCCGTAGTGGCTGTATCAATTTGCATTCCCACCAACAGTGCAAGAGAATTCCCTTTTCTCCACACCGTCTCCAGCATTTATAGTTTGTAGATTTTTTGATGATGGCCATTCTAACTGGTGGGAGGTGATACCTCATTGTAGTTTTGATTTGCATTTCTCTAATAATGAGCAATGTTGAGCATTTTTCATGTGTTTATTAGCCATCTGTATGTATTCTTTGGAGAAATATCTGTTTAGGTACTCTGCCCACTTTTTGATTCCAGTGTTTGTTTTTCTGTATTGAGCTGAATGAGCTGCTTGTATATTTGGGAGATTAATACTTTGTCAGTTGTTCCATTTTCTATTATTTACTCCCATGCTGAGGGTTGTCTTTTCACCTTGTTTTTAGTTTCCTCACTGTGCAAAATCATTTAAATTTAATTAGATCGTATTTGTTCATTTTAGTCATTTAAAAAAATACCTTTCTGTGACTTTAGGACTTTCCTGATAGATATCTCAATTGGTAAAGAATCTGCCTGCAATGCAAAGACCCCAGTTTGATTCCTGGGTCTGGAAGATACTCTGGAGAAGGGATAGGCTACCACTCCAGTATTCTTGGGCTTCCCTGTGGCTCAGCTGGTAAAGAATCCACCCATAATGTAGGAGACCTGGGTTCAATCCCTGGATTGGGAAGATCCCCTGGAGAAGGGAAAGGCTACCCACTCCAGTATTCTGGCCTGGAGAATTCCATGGACTGTATAGTCCATGGGGTCCGAAGAGTTGGACACGACTGAGTGACTTTCACTTTTGTGACTTTAAGTGCATTCACAGTGTTGTGTAGCCATCACCACCATCCATCTCGAGTTTTTCATCTTCGCAAACTGAAACTCCATCCCTGTTAAACACTGCATCCCTGTGTTTCCTCCCCCATTACCACCCCAGCCCCTGGCAACCTGAATCCTGCTTTCTGTCTCTATGAATTTGACTCCTCTAGGGATGTCCTATAGGTGGAATCATATAGTATTTGTCCTTTTGTGACTATTTTTTTCACTTAACATAATGTCCTCAGGTTTATCCATGTTGTAGCACGTGCAAAATTTCCTTCCTTTTAAAGACTGAATAATATTGCATTGTACTCTTAAATGACTACATAGTATTTCTTTTGCAAATATATCATAGCTTATTTAAATAATTCTTTGTTCTCAAATGTTTATTTCCACTTTTTAAAATTATTATAAGCAACACAACAGTGGATATCTTCCTAGCTAAAGATTTGCACATATACCTGATTGTTTCCTTAGGATAAAATCCTAAATGGAAATGAAATTGCTGAGTAAAATGATGGAGGACACATTGTAAGTAGCTACACGAGGTACTAGCCTTTCACTTTGGTGAATGAAAGGGGCTCCCTGGCTGGTCTCTGTTGCCTGAAATTCTGTCTCTAAAAACTTATCCTATTCAAACAGCTCTCTGGTGATAGTTATAGGCCTTCTTAAGGAAAATGAAGCTAATGGTTACCACTTTGAGCTGACTTAGGAGGCCTATTCTGTTTCTTCTGCAAGAGGAAGGACTTCGGATGGGAAAAGAAGGGGACCAACATTTTTAAAATATATCAGATGGATCAGGCTTTTTGCTTGTTATTGCCTCAATAGTCTCTCATCCTCCATTTGATGGCCCAACTTCTTGTTTTAAAACAATTTATTTTTTTAATTTGAGATAATTTATGTTTACAAAGAGTCAAAAAATAGTACAGAGAACTCTCATCTTCACCATTTCTCTGATGCCAAAGTCTTATGTAACCATGGTACATTAGTCAAAACTAAGAATTTAGCATTGGGAATACACTGTTTGGGCTTCCCTGGTGGTTCAGATGGTAAAGAATCTGCTTGCAATCTTGGAGACCTGGGTTCGATCCCTGAGTAGGGAAGATTCCCCTGGAGAAGGGAATGGCTACCCACTCCAGTATCCTTGCCTGGGAAATCCCATGGACAGAGGAGCCTGGGGGCTGTAGTCCATGGGGTCACAAAGAGTTGGACACTATTGAGTGACTAACATTTGTACTTTCATTATGCTGTTTACTGAAGTCCAGACCATTCAGATGTCATCTATGTCCCCACTAATGTCCTGTTTCTACCCTGGAATTCAATCCAGGATTCCATGTTGTGATTGGATGTACAAATCCTCCTGGGGCCAGGGACAGGTACCATGTTTCTTTGTTTTCATGACTTTGATGGTTTTGAAGAGCGTGGCTCAGGTATTTGTCAGAATGTCCCTTAGTGTGAGTCTGATGCTTTCTCGTGATTATTCTGGGAAGAATATCACAGAGGTGAGTGTTTACTCATACACTTGTATCAGGAGGAACATGCCCGAAGCACCTCCCTGGTGCTAGCTGATGACTCATCAGATAAAGAATCTGCCTGCAATGCAGGAAACGAGGGTTCAATCCCTGGGTTGGGAAGATGCCCTGGAGGAGGAAAATGGCAACCCACTTCAGTATTCTTGCCTGCAAAAATCCCATGGACAGAAGAGTCTGGCAGGCTACAGTCCAAAAGATAGCAAAGAGTCAGACATGATTGGGTGAGCAAGCACACAGGCACAAGCAGTGGTTGAGGTGGGGTCTCTGTGAAGGCTCTGCTTCTCTCTTTCAGTAAGTTGGAGACCAGACACTCAGTCCAGCTCACACTCAAGGGGAGGGGAAGTAAGATCCTTCTCCTGGAGGTGGATCAAAGAATCTGTGGACCATGATAAAACCACCACAGTAATTAATAAATGTTTTGCAGTAGGTACTGTGAAGTGATGCCAATATCCACTAATTTTAGCATCATCTGTGGGCCTTGCCTGCAGCAATGATTACCTAGGTGTTTTCATGGGGATTTTCTCTTTTCCTCAGTCCTTCTACACTTACTGTTTGGAATCTGTGAAGGCAGTTTTGTCCCACTTCTCCATTTATTTATTTTTCAATCATTTGTTTATATCAGCATGTACTCATAGATATTTATTTTCTTCTCTGAGTTACAATCTAATATTCCCCTTATTTATTTTGTTGCTCAACTTGTTCCAGCTTGGCCACTGGGAATTTTTCCAGGTTGGCTCCTGTACTCAGTTGAAATGTCCTAAATGTTATCCTTTTGTTCTTTTCTTGAGTACTTAATTTCTGGAACAACAAAATGTTCTGAGCTCAACTGGTATTTTCTCTGCCCCTGTCCTAGAATCAGCCATTTCTCCAGGGGGTTGTGGTTCCATTTGTTGGAATTGGTATTTAGACACTACGATCTGTGACCTGGATCTGCTTGTTGCTCCTGGAATATTAGTGCTCCGACCCTTGAGGCTAGTTAGTGACTCTAATCTTTTTTGCTTAGAGATTAGCGCAGGCTAACCTTTAATACACACTGGCACACTGATCGACATTTATTTTGGTATCTATCTGTCCTTATCTATATGAAAACAAAAATGAATTCTTACCAATGTCTTCAGCTTTATTCCATCATCAGCCTATTGATTTTTTTTTTTTAAATTTTTTTTTATTCTTCCAATTTTATTTTATTTTTAAACTTTACATAATTGTATTCGTTTTGCCAAATATCAAAATGAATCCGCCACAGGTATACATGTGTTCCCCATCCCGAACCCTCCTCCCTCCTCCCTCCCCATACCATCCGTCTGGGCCGTCCCAGTGCACCAGCCCCAAGCATCCAGCATCATGCATCGAACCTGGACTGGCAACTCGTTTCTTACATGATATTTTACATGTTTCATTGCCATTCTCCCACATCTTCCCACCCTCTCCCTCTCCCACAGAGTCCATAAGACTGTTCTATACATCAGTGTCTCTTTTGCTGTCTCGTACACCGGGTTATTGTTACCATCTTTCTAAATTCCATATATATGCGTTAGTATACTGTATTTATGTTTTTCCTTCTGGCTTACTTCACTCTGTATAATAGGCTCCAGTTTCATCCACCTCATTAGAACTGATTCAAATGTATTCTTTTTAATGGCTGAGTAATACTCCATTGTGTATATGTACCACAGCTTTCTTACCCATTCATCTGCTGATGGACATCTAGGTTGCTTCCATGTCTTGGCTATTATAAACAGTGCTGCGATGAACATCGGGGTACACGTGTCTCTTTCCCTTCTGGTTTCCTCAGTGTGTATGCCCAGCAGTGGGGTTGCTGGATCATAAGGCAGTTCTATTTCCAGTTTTTTAAGGAATCTCCACACTGTTCTCCATAGTGGCTGTACTAGTTTGCATTCCCACCAACAGTGTAAGAGGGTTCAAACGTAAGACCAGAAACTATAAAACTCCTAGAGGAGAACATAGGCAAAACACTCTCCGACATACATCACAGCAGGATCCTCTATGACCCACCTCCCAGAATATTGGAAACAAAAGCAAAAATAAACAAATGGGACCTAATTAACCTTAAAAGCTTCTGCACATCAAAGGAAACTATTAGCAAGGTGAAAAGACAGCCTTCAGAATGGGAGAAAATAATAGCAAATGAAGCAACCGACAAACAACTAATCTCAAAAATATACAAGCAACTCCTACAGCTCAACTCCAGAAAAATAAGCCTATTGATTTTTTAGTTAGCTTTAGAACAGGACATTTTAAAAATATTTTTTTTTAATTTTAAAACTTTCTTTTAAATTTTATTTTTTAAATTGAAGCATAGTTGCTGTATAAGTTACAAGTGTATAGTATAGTGATTTCACAATTTTGAATTATACTCCATTTATAGTTATTATAAAATATCAGCTGTATTCCCTGTGCTGTACAATATATCCTTGTATCGTGTTTTATACCTAACAGTTTGTACCTTTTAATCCCCTACCTTTATACTGCTGCTCCGCCCTCCCCACTGGTAACTACTAGTTTGTTCTCTATTCTTGTAAGTATGCTTCTTTTTTGTTTTATTCACTAGTTGTATTTTTTAGATTCCACATGTAGGTGATATCATACAGTATTTGTCTTTCTGTTTGAATTATTTCATTTAGTTTAAGGCCCTCTAAGTCCATCCATATTGCTGCAAATGGCAAAATTTCATTCTTTACAACTAAGTAATATTCTAATGTGTGTGTATGTCTACATATATAGGAGCCTGGCAGGCTACAGTCTGTGGGGTCACAAAGAATCAGACATGACTAAGCATGCACACACGTGTTCGCATGCACACACATGTTCACATGCATGCACACACATGCACACACATCACATCTTCTTTATCCATTCATCAGTTGATGGACACCTAGTTTGCTTCCACATCTTGACTACTGTAAGTAGTGCAACTATGAGCATTGGGGTGTTTGTATCTTTTTGAATTGGTGTCTGTCTTTTTTTTTTTTTTTCAGATATATACCCCTGAGTGGAATTGCTGGATCATATGGTAGTTCTATTTTTAGCTTTTTTGGTTCATATGAATGATGTTTCTCATAAACCCTTTTGTTCCAGACTTGGTTTTCTGAAGAAAAGGCTAACTCATCACAAAACCTTATGCATGTGTTGAATGTGTTGATAAGCAGGGATTCTGAGTTCAGATCTCTATCTCAGGTCAACAAAACACAGTTACGTCTTCATTTTCCTTGAAATCTGACTCAGAGTCTTTATGCTTCCGGCTGGTAGAGAATTGAACCCCAGGCAGTCTTGGAATTTCCTTTGCTCCCAGATGGCACCTGCCCTGGGAGGTTTGTGTGATGGGAGGGGCTGCTAAGGTGAACTCCATCATGGCAGCTGCCAGCACCCAACCCTCACTAGGTTGGGCATGGGCTGGACAACTCGGGAGCTCTCTGTGCCCATATGTCAAGCAGGAAATAGGAACTTTAGCTCAGCTGAGAGTGCCTGGAGGCTGTCCCTCTTTGGCCTCCCTCCTCCTCTGGCTCCCTTATTTCTACTCCCAGCTCTCTATCATATCTACCTGGTTGACCACAGAGGCTCTTATAATAGTCTTTTTTCATAAACCCATGCCTTAGGAAAACAAAGGCCAGTGAAGGAAGAGTCTTGCTGGAAACCTCTGCTTTGGGCTTACATAAACTGCCCCCAGGAAAGAGCCTGGCTGCCTTCACAGGTTAGGACAGTGAGAAATACAGGTAGGGAAGAAAATGACAAATGATGTTGAACCTCTGGACTTCTGTAAGATCTCTGTTGCAGATTTTGCTAGTGTATCTAGATTTGTCTGGATTCATCCTTTGGCAGTTTCTCTTATATCACCAAACACTGACAGTGAATATCCACGTGTTTGCATTTTTTCCCCTGCAAGGCCGACCTTTCACATGTTTAAGTGACCTGTAGATTTGGTATGGATAATAGAGAAAGTTTCATTTTCATAATTATTGTTTTAATACTCATGTTCTGGCCTCCTATACATCTGAATTTTGTGGAAATGTTTTTAAGTTTATGTTCTTATGTTGATATTTAGCATTACCTTAGCATATCATCTTCGTAAGTAAACTGCTGTTGCTTCACTAGTTTAAAATGCAGCTGATCTGCATGCATTTTTTTGAGGAGAAATTCAATGTTAATTTCTGCCAGAAGAATTAATCTAGCTGAGTTAGTACAAGGGAAGGGAAAAATAATTAGAAACAAAGAAATAACTTTTACACAAACTACATCTGTTGGAATGCTTTCAGCTGCAAATAACAGAGGACCCAAATCACATGCCTGAAACAGTATGGGTGGGGTTCAGGTAGGGACTGATCTAGAAGCTCTGTGATGACACCAAAAAATCTGAACATAGGATGTGGGATTTCTTTTAAATCTTATTCTTGATAATATTTTATAAAGCTATGGGGATAAGTTATTAACAACAATAACAACAACAAAACAACCAGATTGATGGTCTTCATCTTGTTTTTGTGTAGCTCTTTATGTAGCTGAGAAGGACTCTATGGGACCTACCTAGAACAGACCCACCCACCAAATCTTTTGCCAGCCTCTTGTCTGTAGAAAAACATTAGCCTCCTAGGCCTTCCCCTAGTTCCAAGGAGTAAATTTAATCAGAGAGGTGAGAAAATGAAGAAAGAAAGGAAAACAGTCAAGTAAAATAAAATAATAGCTTAGCCATTTAAAAAAGTTAAAGACCTTTAGTTCATCCTCAAAGGCTAAGATATTATTCTGAGACATATTCTTTGAACTGTTTTGCAGATACTGAAACCGCAACCAGGTGAGAAAAGTTAACCATATGTTTCCCACAATCTCATATACCCCAGACTGGTTGGAACCAGAAGGTTGATAATGTTGATTCCTAATTACCTCACCACAAACTGATCAAAAGAATGTTCACAAAATGACCACACACCCCACAGCTCTCCTCCCTAACCCTATACTTAAAAACCTTCTTGTGAAAGCCTTCAAGGAGTCTGGGTCTTTTAAGCAATAGCTACCTGGACTCCTTGCTTGGTGTCCTGCAATAAGTATTGCACTTTGCTTTACCACTGCTGCTGCTGTTGCTGCTAAGTTGCTTCAGTTGTGTCCAACTCTGTGCAACCCCATAGATGGCAGCCCACCAGGCTCCCCCGTCCCTGGGATTCTCCAGGCAAGAACACTGGAGTGGGTTGCCATTTCCTTCTCCAGTGCATGAAAGTGAAAAGTGAAAGTGAAGTTGCTCAGTCGTGTCCTGTTTTACCACACCCTGGTGTTAATAGATTGGCCTTTCTGTGTGCAGCCCAGCAGGTCCCAGTGTGATTTAGTAACATTTAGACAATAAACTCCATGATAAACAAAATTCTCCCACCAGTCAGGGACACTCCTGCCAGCAACTTGGATCACTACCGTGCCAGTGTTCCAACAACCTTTACATACCTCGCTTTGCACCCATGCCATATAGTCATCTTGTGATTGAAGGCTTCCACTTCCAGCTTTCTGAGCATAACCACAGCCCTCTCCTTTCTCCATCTGTGAAAGGTGCTCTGACTTTCTGGAGTTTTTGAGTCCTTTGACTCCCTGCCCATGGTTTTACTGTCTTCCCTCACAACCCAGCTCTTCTTGTACATTATTTTACCTCTTTTCTATCTTCAATTCTTTGCCTTCTTGTCCATCTGCTGCAGCTGTCCTGCCAGTGTCCCACTTTGAATCCTGCCAGGCACCTGCCTTCTCACTCCCCAAGCCTTCATCCTACAGATGGATATTATCACAACTTTACAGCCTCTCACTGCAGCCCGTCTTTCAGAGTTGATGGCTGTATGTTCCATCCCCTGTCTCGGTCCTCACTCATGCTGTTTGAGCATCACCTCTCCTCACACCAGATGTCCCACCTGTGCCCCTCTCAGAAGGGGGAGACACTGCACTGCCTCTGCACTACCTGCATTGGCACATCCTTGTCCCCTTTCTCTGGATCCCTTCCTCAAGGAATGCTGCACCCACCTTTGACTTTACATCCCCCTTTTTCCTCCAGGCTCAAAGCCTGTTTCCATTTGATGTTTCAAATCAGTCATCCTTCATCTCATCTTCTCTCCTGACTCCTTGCTCCTGGATGTGTCATCTCATGAATAATTAGATGAATGAGAAGTCCTCCCTGACCCTGTGCTCACACCTCTGCCAAGATGTCCCCATTCCCTCCTGCCCTCCTCCTTCCATTTTGGTTTTGCTGGTACATAAAGAAGAAAAAAGTGAAAAGGATCTATTACTGCCTGCAGCCTCCTCCAAAAGGGGGTGTGTGTGCTCAGTCGCTTCAGTCATGTATAACTCCTTGTGACCCCACAAACTGTAGCCTGCCAGGCTCCTCTGTCCATGGGATTCTTCAGGCAAGAATACTGGAGTGGGTAGCCATGCCCTCTTCCAGGGGATCTTCCAGATCCAGGGATTGAACCCACATCTCCTGCGTCTCCTGCATTGCAGATGAATTCTTTACCACTGAGCCATTGGGGAAGTCTAAGGGGATACCCCCAGGCATTAAAAGCAGGAGAAGATTCATGACCCATCGCTTGCAGGACCAGTTAAGAAGAGATGTCTGACCCTTGAACCATTGAAGGAGACTTACTGTTATGGTAGGATTCTGGTTATATAACTCTCTGATTTAGAAAGGTGTTCCCCTTCAGCCAGCCATGTATTTAGGGCTGACATTCTTTTCCAATTTTTCTGTTGTTTGGAGAATTTTAAGGATGGTGTCCTGCAGGTTGCCAGCCTTTCTGATGTCATTATTTTCCAGGGAAAACTCTACAGTAGTAAGTATTTGAAGCTCACTGAATGCCTCGATCTGAAATAATATGTGTACAAAAGTAGGCAATAATAGCATATTCAGTTTTATTTGACTCACATTGGGATTATATTAACAGTAAGCATTTTCAACATTCATAACTAAATCTTATTAATAACTGTAAAAACAATAAATAAGTTTCTCCTTACTTCATATCCCTCTTCGCTTCACCCTTATGCCCACCCCCCAAAGAAGAATTTGGAACTTTTAGTTCTAGGTCATCATTCAGTTTTAAAATATCATATGTCTCTGTTTTAAATCGTCCACAATGCCTGCCTGCCCACACTCAGCCACATCACCACCTTCACTGTCCACGTGACTCAGATCCATCACACTATCCTTGCATGCCTGTAGGCCCTTCCACGCTCTCACCATGCTTCTCATGTCAGCATCCTTTGGTTGGAGGATTTCCTCCAGGAGTTTCCTTAGGAGTCCACAAGGGTGAACACAAGGAATAAATGAGATAATGTTCCTCAAGCACTTAGTACTGTGAATGACAGGGCACACAGTAGGACCACTAAATATATATATATGCACACACATACATACACACACACCACATATATATGATGTGTGCATGTTGTATGTGTGCTATGTACTGGAAGATACTATGTACTGTGTATTTGTATGTACACACAACACATGTATATGAAATCTCTAGGGAGCTACCATGTGTTGTACACTACAAATTAGTGTTGTGTGACATAAAGTCTCTATGCTACTTGTTAAAACAGGTGACAGTTTTCCTTAAGCCATAAAGTATCAAAAACGGTTTTCAATGGCTGTTCTCTGTGATATGGTGGTATGATCATTTAAGTTACACTCATCTACTGTCTGATGGCTAACATGCTCTGAATCATCATGGTACTGATACTCCTGTAATGAACTTCCTATGCAAAGCCCCACCCAGCCTCACTTGAGGGTGGCTTTCTGCCCATGGACCTCCAAAGAAGGGCAGAAGCAACTAATGTGATTCTGTGCCTTGTCTGGCCGGAAGTTCGCTTTGTTTCCATCCTATGTGATGTCTGCTTCACCTGAAGGTCTAGACTCACACCACTTCTCCAGATGTAGGTTAATGACTTTTCCCTAGTATGAGTGGCTACAACACATGCACCTCCCAACTGGCATATGATGGTTCCTGAAAATGCATCTGCATGAATCTTTCCTAATGGTTGGACAATTGAAAGAAGTTGAAGTGAATTTAACTTATATAGATGGAACCTGTTTTCCTAAAATAAGACACAGAAATTTAGTAAATCTAATCATGGGCAGTTCAATTCAGTTCAGTTCAGTTGCTCGGTCATGTCTGACTCTTTGTGATCCTGTGGCATGGGCAGTTATAACTTATCAATAACCTTAAGCAGGATGATTAAAAGAAAAACAAATCCTAGTTATTAAACATTCTTTAAATTTAACTGTTAAAGTCACATCTGCATTTAATCTCTCAAATTGAACACATACTGAATAGTTTTTCCTGGTCATAAGTTGGGGCTCATTTGCTCTGAGTAGAGGTGCTTCAGGCTCAGGAGTTAGACTGTGGTGTTTCTGGGTGGAGGCAAAGAGAGAGCCCTGAAGACAACCTACTTGAATGAGAGAAGATCTTGGCAAATGACATATACAATAAGATGTTAATATCAAAAATATATAAAGAACTCACATAACTCAATATTAAAAAACCAAAAAATTCCATTTAAAAATGGGCAGAGGAACTGAACAGACATTTTTCTAATGAAAACATAAATATAGCCAATAGAAAGATGAAAAGATAACATTACTAATCATGATGGAAATACAAATCAAAACCACAAAGAGATGTCATCTCACACCTGTCAGAATGACTATTATCAAAAAGACAACAATTAACAAGTGTAATGTGCACAAAAGTGAACCCTTTTGTGCTGCTGGTAGGAATGTAAATAGGTGCAGCCACTATGGAAAACAGTATGGAGGAAAAAATAGAATTATCATATGAGCCAGCATTTCTACTTCTTGGAATTTATCTGAGGAACATGAAAACACTAATTCAAAAAGATATTTGCACCCCTACGTTCATGCAGCTTTATTTACAATAGCCATAATATAGAAGCAACCTAAGTGTCCATCAGTGATGAATGGATAAAGAAGATGTAGTACACATATATGTCATCCTGATTATTTAACTTATATGCAGAGTACATCATGTGAAATGCCAGGCTGGATGAAGCACAAGCTGGAATCAAGATTGCTGGGAGAAATATAAAAAACCTCAGATATGCAGATGACACCACCCTTATGGCAGAAAGCAAAGAGCAACTGAAAAGCCTCTTGATGAAAATGAAAGAGGAGAGTGAAAAACCTGGCTTAAAACTCAACATTCAAAAAACTAAGGTCATGGCATCCAGTCCCATCACTTCATGGCAAATAGATGGGGAAACAGTAGAAACAGTGACAGACTTCATTTTCCTGGGCTCCAAAATCAGTGCAGATGGTGACTGCAGCCATGAAATTAAAAGACACCTGCTCCTTGGAAGAAAAGTTATGACCAACCTAGACAGCATATTAAAAAGCAGAGACATTACTTTGCCAACTGAGGTCTGTATAGTAAAAGCTATGGTTTTTCCATTAGTCATGTATGGATATGAGAGTTGGACTACAAAGAAAATTGAGCACCAAAGAACTGATGCTTTTGAACTGTGGTGTTGGAGAAGACACTTGAGAGTCCCTTGGACTGCAAGGAGATCCAACCAGTCCATCCTAAAGGAAATCAGTCCTGGATATTCATTGGAAGGACTGATGTTGAAGCTGAAACTCCAATACTTTGGCCACCTGATGTGAAGAACGGACTCATTTGAAAAGATCCTGATGCTGGGAAAGATTGAAGGCAGGAGGAGAAGGGGACGACAGGGGATGAGATAGTTGGATGGCATCACTGACTTGATGGACATGAGTTTGAGCAAGCTCCCAGAGTTGGTGATGGACAGGAGAGCCTGGCGTGCTGCAGGCCATGGAGTTGCAAAGAGTCGGATATGACTGAGTGACTGAACTGAACTGAATGCAAAATTTGATGAAATAAAAGCAAAAAATGATCATATTAATAAAGGCAGAAAAATCACATGACAAAATTCCAAAACCCTTTCATAATAAAACCACCCAACAAACAAAAGTAGAAAGGAACTTCAACCACATAAAGGACATTTATGAAAAACTCATAGATAACATCATCTTAATGATGAAAAGTTGAAAGTTTTCCTTCAAAGATAAGATCAATATGCAAAGGCAATTGTATTTCTATACACTGGTCATGAACATTTTGAAAACAGATTTAAAGGAAATAATTCATTTTTCAACAGTATCAAAAAGAAGATACCTGGGAATAAATTTAGCAAAATGCAAAACTTTTACATGGAAAAGTATAAAACATTGTTGATATTAATTAAAGTAGAGCTAAATAAATGTAAAGACACTGTTTTCATGGTTTATGAGCTAATACTATTAAGATTGTAGTACCCCTCCAAATAATTTACACATTCAATGTGAATTAAAATCCCATTTGGTGTTTTAGCAGAAACTGACATGCTGATTCTGTAATTCATATTGAAATGCAAGAGACCCACAGTAGCCAAAAGAATCTTGAAAATAAAGAATAAAGTTGGAGGACTCATACATCTCAACTTCAAAACTTAATACAAAGCTGCAGTAATGTAAGTATAGAAGGTGAAGTTGCTCAGTTGTGTCTGACTCTTTGTGACCCCATGGACTGTAGCCTACCATGCTCCTCTGTCCATGGGATTTTCCAGGCAAGAGTACTGGAGTGGGTTGCCATTTCCTTCTCCAGGGAATATAAGTATAAAATGAGTCATATAGGTCAATGGAATAGAATTGAGACTTAAGAAATAAATCTTGACATTTATGGTCAACTGATTTTTGACAAGCGTGCTAAGACAACATTTCAGTGGGGGAAAGAATAGCCTTTTCAACAAGTGGTGTTGGGACAACTGGATATCCATATGCTAGAAAAGGAAGTTGACCCCATATCTCACATTATACACAAAAGTAAATACAAAATGAATTATCAACCTAAAAGTGAAAGTGAAATTCATATGCAACTCTTTGAGACTCCATGGACTATATAGTCCATAGAGTTCTCTAGGCCAGAATATTTGTGGGTAGCCTTTCCCTTCTCCAGGGGATCTTCCTGACCTAGGAATTGAACCGGGATCTAGGAATTGAACTGGGATCTCCTGCATTGCAGGCAGATTCTTTACCAACTGAGCTATCAGGGAAGCCCATCCACCTAAATGTAAGAGCTAAATCTAGAAAACTCTTGAAAGAAAATAAAGGAGTAAATCTTCATGATTTTGGCATAGGCAATAGTTTCTTACATAATGACACCTAAAACACAAATAACAAAAGGAAAGAAAAGGATATGGATTAGACTCCATCAAATTTAAAAACTCTGTGCTGCAAAAGTTACATCAAAAAGGTGAGAAAGACAACCCTCAGAATGAGAGAAGTGATTTAAAAATCATATATGTGACAAGAGGCTTGTTTCTGGAACATATAAAAAACTCTTACAACTCAATAATAAAAAGACAATCTAATTAAAAATAGACAAAAGATTTAAGCAGATACGTCTCTAAAGGAAACATACAAATGGCCCATGTGTACATAAAAAGACATCATTACTCATCAGAGAAACACAAATCAAAATATAGCTCACATACACTTGTGCATGCTAAGTCGCTTCAGTGTCCAATTCTTTGTGACCCTATGGACTGTAACCTGCCAGGTTCCTCTGTCCATGGGACTCTCCAAGCGAGAATACTGGAGTGGGTTGCCATGCCCTTCTCCAGGAGATCTTCCCTACCCAGGAATCGAACCTGAGTCTCTTTTGTCTCCAGCAGTGGCAGGCAGGTTCTTTACCACTAGCACCACCTGGGAAACCCCCTATGCACTAGAATGGCTTTAACAGATACAACAATTGCTGACTAGAACGTGGAGAAACTGGAAAATTCATCCCTACTGTTTGGAATGTAAAATGGGGCAGCTGGAAAACATCCTGGCAGCTCCTCAAATGGTAAATCTAGAATGACCATGTGATTCATAAATTCCACCCGTAAATATGCAAAGAGTCAGACATGACTGAGTGACTGAACTGAACTGAAATATGTGCCTAAAAGGATCAAAATATATATCCACACAAAAACATGTACACAACTATTTATAGCATATTCTTCATAATAACCATAAAGTAGAGACAACCCAAATGTCCACCAACTAATGAATGAGTAAATAAAATATGATATGTCTATACAATGTAATACTATTAAACCATATAAAAATGAATACAGTAATAATACATGTTAATTACATAGATGAATCCTGTATACAATATATTACTGAATGTATCCAGTCACTGAAGACCTCATATTATATGATTCCATTTATATGAAACTGTCCAGAATCAACATATTCATAGAGATAGAAACTAGATTTGTGGTTACATAGAGCTGAGCAGGAGTTGGGGAGGGTGTATGGAGTGACAGTTAATGTGAGAGAGAGAGAGAGTCTTAGTCACTCAGTTGTGTCTGACTCTGCGCAACCCCATGGACTGTAGCTCTCTAGGTTCCTCTGTCCATGGAATTCTCCCAGGCAAGGATACTGGAGTGGGTTGCCATTCCCTTCTTCAGGGAATCTTCCCGACTCAGGGATCAAACCTGAATCTCCTGCCCTGCAGGCAGATGCTTTACCATCTGAGCCACCAGGGAAGTCCCAATGATAGTTCTTTCGAGAGGGATCAAAATGTGCTAGAACTAGCTAGTGTTGATGACTGCTTATCGCTGTGAATATATTACAATACACCTTTATGGATGAACTATACACCCTTATAGATGAATTGTATGTATGTGAAGTGATTACAATAAAGTGGTTTTGAAAACCAAAAACCAACTTATTATCTCACAGAACCCATGAGTCAGGAATCAGGGCATGGCTTGGCTGAGTTTTCTGCTTAGGGCTCACATGGCTGCTATCAGGGAGCACTCAGGCTGCCTTTTCCTCTGAAGCCTGTGGTCTCCTGCAGAGCTCCTGTGACTGTTGGCACACTTTAGCTGTTCCTGGCTCAGTTTTCAGAGACCTTCTAAATTTCCGACCTATCCTTAAGCAGTTCACAAGACAGTTTGCTTCTTCAAGGATAGTGAGTCTCTGTCTTATATATGAAGCAAGACAAAGACAGGAAGTATTGTAACCTACCTCAGCAGCTACATCCGGATCCCCTCTGCTTTGTTCTCCTGGCAAGGGGCAGGGCTCACAAGGGACAAATGGAGGTGAGGGATGGGGTGTGGGGATGTGGATCCTGGGGCTCTCTTCTCTTCTCTCACAGGTTCCATTCTTTTCCTGAGCTGAACAACATATGTTTAAACTAGATTTTCTGCCAGAAACTTCATAAAGGAGTCTCTCTCACCTCTCTCCTATTCTCATTACATTTTCTTTCTACATTTACCCCTTCAAATTAAGGGAGACTAGTTTTTAAGAGCCACAGCACAACCCCTCCCTAAGAGCTAATTGAGGATTTATAGCATCTGAAGCATTTTGGAGTGAAGGTAACCTGCTGGGAGCCCAGTGCATTTAAAATTTTAATAGGTGTGAGGAAAATCAGATGCCCTAAAAGCATTTCTCATTGTGCTCCAGTAAAAATCTTCCCACTGCCTTTTAAAGGCTCCTTGTAATTAATTTGGAAAAGTTTTCATATGAGTTGTTTCATGTTTATGAAGACCTTAAATGATTGTGTTAGTTTCGGTAGAATCACTGAAAACATTTATTCTGTGTCCTTTCTCACACCAAACCCTGACCTGAAATTTGCTTTAGTAGATTCTCCTTCATCCTAAACTATATCCGGTAACACCCTCCACACACACCTTCTATATATACTTTCTATATACACCCTCTGCACAGCCCAAATCCACCCTCTACAATCAGTTTTCCTTCCAGAAAATACACCTGATTCAAATACATTCCGAATCAGCAGTTTATACTGTCCTGGCCCACTTGATTTTTTTTTTTTTCTGAGAATGAGTTTATGAAATTTGCAGTTTTAGTGGTCACAGCTACTATGGGCTTAACCTCTGCATACTGGATCAGCATTTGTTGGGAATAAGAACAAAATGTGGCTCTGAAACTCTTGTTCCAGTGCCTCCTGCTTGACAGGAAGTAGACCCAGGGCCAGTGAAGGCTGTTCCCCTTTGGGGGGATGCTGGCACAGGCAGTTGTCTGGTTCTTGGAGTTTAGCCCACTTTTGCACTGTCCCCAGCAGGGTCTTTCCTCCTACATGAGAGAAGACTCTGGGAAAAGGCTTGGGATTGATTTCAGATGTCTCCAGGAATTATACTTTTGCTAGGAGGCCATAGCCCTTTGGCAGAGTGGCCCAGCAGGGTGCGAGGGACATCTGGGCAGCAGGTGGGGTTCATGCTGCTGGTGAGTTCCTGCTGAAGGAGCAACTCCTGCTCACCAACAAAATTCACCTGCCTCCTCAAGAAGGAGCTGATCTGCCAGGTGCAATGGAAATGGGGAGGAAGCCAGCATGTGTGGTCAATGTGCCCAGACATTTGTGTTGGATAGATAGGGAGTTATCAAAGATGGAATTTGCTAAAGAAACTATCTGATCTTCATAGAAATGACATGAGATGGGGATTGATCTAGTTATTTGGCTTACCTTTCTAGCAAAAGAATGAGGATATTAGATCTGGGGTACAGATGGAGAAAGGGCTCAGTTCAATTCAGTTGCTCAGTCATGTCCGACTCTTTGCAACCCCATGAATTGCAGCACGCCAGGCCTCCCTGTCCATCACCAACTCCCGGAGTTCACTCAGACTCACATCCATCGAGTCAGTGATACCATCCAGCCATCTCATCCTCTGTTGTCCCCTTCTTCTCCTGCCCCCAATCCCTCCCAGCATCAGAGTCTTTTCCAATGAGTCAACTCTTCGCATGAGGTGGCCAAAGTACTGGAGTTTCAGCTTTAGCATCATTCCTTCCAAAGAAATCCCAGGGCTGATCTCCTTCAGAATTGCCTGGTTGGATCTCCTTGCAGTCCAAGGGACTCTCAAGAGTCTTCTCCACCTCAGTTCAAAAGCATCAATTCTTCGGCGCTCAGCTTTCTTCACAGTCCAACTCTCACATCCATACATGACCACAGGAAAAACCATAGCCTTGACTAGACGAACCTTTGTTGGCAAAGTAATGTCTCTGCTTTTGAATATGCTATCTAGGTTGGTCATAACTTTCCTTCCAAGGAGTAAGTGTCTTTTAATTTCATGGCTGCAATCACCATCTGCAGTGATTTTGGAGCCCCCCAAAATAAAGTCTGACACTGTTTCTACTGTTTCCCCATCTATTTCCCATGAAGTGATGGGACCGGATGCCATGATCTTTGTTTTCTGAAAGTTGAGCTTTAAGCCAACTTTTTCACTCTCCACTTTCACTTTCATCAAGAGGCTTTTGAGTTCCTCTTCACTTTCTGCCATAAGAGTGGTGTCATCTGCATATCTGAGGTTATTGATATTTCTCCCAGCAATCTTGATTCCAGCCTGCGCTTCTTCCAGCCCAGCATTTCTCACGATGTACTCTGCATATAAGTTAAATAAGCAGGGTGACAATATAGAGCCTTGACATACTCCTTTTCCTATTTGGAGCCAGTCTGTTCCATGTCCAACTGTTGCTTCCTGACCTGCATACAGGTTTCCCAAGAGGCAGATCAGGTGGTCTGGTATTCCCATCTCTTTCAGCATTTTCCACAGTTTATTGTGATCCACACAGTCAAAGGCTTTGGCATAGTCAATAAAGCAGAAATAGATGTTTTTCTGGAACTCTCTTGCTTTTTCAATGATCCATTGGAGGCTGGCAATTTGATCTCTGGTTCCTCTGCCTTTTCTAAAACCAGCCTGAACATCAGGAAGTTCATGGTTCACGTATTGCTGAAGCCTGGCTTGGAGAATTTTGAGCATTACTTTACTGGCATGTGAGATGAGTGCAATTGTGTGGTCGTTTGAGCATTCTTTGGCATTGCCTTTCTTTGGGATTTGAATGAAAACTGACCTTTTCCAGTCCTGTGGCCACTGCTGAGTTTTCAAAATTTGCTGGCATATTGAGTGCAGCACTTTCACAGCATCTTCTTTCAGGATTTGAAATAGCTCAACTGGAATTCCATCACCTCCACTAGCTTTGTTCGTAGTGATAGTGTTCATTTATAGCTTCTAAGAATATATCCCTTACCTGAGTCACTGAAGCCACCTTTCTATTCCTGCCTCAAAGGATGCTCCAGGGACAGACTGCTCTCCCACAGAACACACAGCTCAGCTGTCCTCATCAAATCCCATTGAAAATGTTTCTAAAGTGCATTTTGCCAAAGGCAACTTGCAGCCATGGAATTAAAAGACGCTTACTCCTTGGAAGAAATGTTATGACCAACCTAGATAGCATATTGTAAAGCAGAGACATTACTTTGCCAACAAAGGTCCGTCTAGTCAAGGCTATGGTCTTTCCAGTAGTCATGTATGGATGTGAGAGTTGGACTGTGAAGAAGGCTGAGCGCTGAAGAATTGATGCTTTTGAACTGTGGTGTTGGAGAAGACTCTTGAGAGTCCCTTGGACTGCAAGGAGATCCAACCAGTCCATTCTAAAGGAGATAAGTCCTGGGTGTTCTTTGGAAGGAATGATGCTAAAGCTGAAACTCCAGTACTTTGGCCACCTCATGCGAAGAGTTGACTCATTGGAAAAGACTCTGATGCTGGGAGGGATTGGGGGCAGGAGGAGAAGGGGACAACAGAGGATGAGATGGCTGGATGGCATCACCAACTTGATGGACGTGAATTTGAGTGAACTCCGGGAGTTGGTGTTGGACAGGGAGGCCTGGCGTGCTGTGATTCATGGGGTCGCAAAGAGTCGGACATGACTGAGCGACTGAACTGAACTGAACTGAACTGAAGTGTTTTAAAAGATTCTATTAGCCAAGTTGCTATTGACCTTGATAAGAATCGGCTTAAACCTGAAATAAAAATAAAAACTGAGATGATGGAGCCCTGAATATGGTTTTCCTCCACTGTTTGAAGGAGACTGTTGGTTTTTTGGGTCAGGAAGGGGTATGGAGAATGCTGCTGATGCCATTTATCCAAGACTGCTGGACTTGGGCTCTAAGGGCCTGACCAGGAGCTCTTGTGGCATTTATTGACCCTTCTAGTTCTTGCTTCCTAAATCAAATGTTAGCCTGCACATCCACCAAGTAACCAATGTCAGCCTTTTAAATGGTTTTACCAGACTATTGTTTTTCCAGTGGTCATGTGAGATACGAGAGTTTTGACATTTCATGTCATATGGATGTGAGAGTTGGACCATAAAGAAGGCCGAACACTGAAGAATAGATGCTTTCGAACGTTGATGCTGGAGAAAACTCTTGAGAGTTCCTTGGAGAAAAAGGAAATCAGACCAGTCAATCCTAAAGGAAATCAACCCTGAATATTCATTGGAAAAAACTGATAACTGAAGCTGAAGCTCCAATATGCTGGCCACTTGATGCAAACAGCTGACTCATTGGAAAAGACCCTGATGCTGGGAAAGATTAAAGGCAGGAGGAGAAGGGGACAACAGAGGACAAGATGGTTGGATGGCATCATCTATTAAATCGACATGAATGTGAGCAAACTCTGAGAGATACTGAAGGACAGGGAAGCCTGGTGTGCTGCAGGCCATGGGGTTGCAAAGAATCGAACATGACTGAGTGACTGAACACCACCAAGCTATTGATGTATGTGAAACACCTCTGAGGGATCTGTGCAAAACCAAGAAAAAAAAGGCAAAGCTGTGGGTGGTAGTGAGTGCCAGCTCAGAGCACAGGCTCTGGCTCACCCCTTGTCTCTGGGGCTCCTGTAGCCTGTCCTTGGCAAGTGCCATTACTGTTCTCTCCAGAGAAAGCATGTGCTGTGCTGGTTCCTAGGCTTTTTGATACTTGTTCATTTCACGGTGAATGAGCCAAGTGGCTTCTGGTCATGGCTTGCTTTCTGTGCAGCCTATTGGCAGAACAATGTGAGTGGCCCACATAGACAGTCATTGTGGGAGCTCCCAGTGGGTGCTTCAGTTTCAGTAGCATTTTGGAAGTAGGTGGTGGCCTGACTGAATCTGGATCCTGCAAGAGGTCCTTACTCTTCAAAGACCCTGTAGTTGCAGTGCTCCCCAGTTTGACTGGTCTGATTGTCACATGGGCCTGTGACATTGTGCACTTGGAGGGTGGCTTTATTGACCACCCACCAGCTTCTCCCCGCACTGTAAGCACAGGGAGGCCATGGCACTGGAGTCAGCATCCCACCAGGTGATAAACGAGGGCACACATGGTTAATGCCTCAGGCTCAGTAAACAGAGCAGCAAGGAAAACACATGTGGAGAGGTGCAGCCTGGCCTTTGTTCATGATTAATGGGAAATGTCCAGCTTCAGTGATGCAGGATTATTCTGACATTCCTGAGGGTAAAGAAATCTGTTCTCTGCAAACAGTTGAAGAGAGAATATTAGAAAGGAGTGAACTGTATCAATGCAAGATCAGATCAGTTGCTCAGTCATGTCCGACTCTTTGCGACCCCATGAATTGCAGCACGCCAGGCCTCCCTGTCCATCACCAACTCCCGGAGTTCACTCAGACTCACATCCATCGAGTCAGTGATACCATCCAGCCATCTCATCCTCTGTCATCCCCTTCTCCTCCTGCCCCCAATCCCTCCCAGCATCAGAGTCTTTTCCAATGAGTCAACTCTTCGCATGAGGTGGCCAAAGTACTGGAGTTTCAGCTTTAGCATCATTCCTTCCAAAGAAATCCCAGGGCTGATTTCCTTCACAATGGACTGGTTGGATCTCCTTGCAGTCCAAGGGACTCTCAAGAGTCTTCTCCAACACCACAGTTCAAAAGCATCAATTCTTCAGCGCTCAGCCTTCTTCACAGTCCAACTCTCACATCCATACATGACCACAGGAAAAACCATAGCCTTGACTAGACGAACCTTTGTTGGCAAAGTAATGTCTCTGCTTTTGAATATGCTATCTAGGTTGGTCATAACTTTCCTTCCAAGGAGTAAGCGTCTTTTAATTTCATGGCTGCAGTCACCATCTGCAGTGATTTTGGAGCCCCCAAAAATAAAGTCAGCCACTGTTTCTACTGTTTCCCCATCTATTTCCCATGAAGTGATGGGACCAGTTGCCATGATCTTCGTTTTCTGAATGTTGAGCTTTAAGCCCACTTTTTCACTCTCCTCTTTCACTTTCATCAAGAGGCTTTTGAGTTCCTCTTCACTTTCTGCCATAAGGGTGGTGTCATCTGCATATCTGAGGTTATTGATATTTCTCCCAGCAATCTTGATTCCAGCTTGTGTTTCTTCCAGTCCAGCGTTTCTCATGATGTACTCTGCATATAAGTTAAATAAACAGGGTGACAATATACAGCCTTGACGTACTCCTTTCCCTATTTGGAACCAGTCTGTTGTTCCATGTCCAGTTCTAACTGTTGCTTCCTGACCTGCATACAAATTTCTCAAGAGGCAGATCAGGTAGTCTGGTATTCCCATCTCTTTCAGAATTTTACACAGTTTATTGTGATCCACACAGTCAAAGGCTTTGGCATAGTCAATAAAGCAGAAATAGATGTTTTTCTGGAACTCTCTTGTTTTTTCGATGATCCAGTGGATGTTGGCAATTTGGTCTCTGGTTCTTCTGCCTTTTCTAAATCCACCTTGAACATCTGGAAGTTCACAGTTCACGTATTGCTGAAGCCTGACTTGGAGAATTTTGAGCATTACTTTACTGGCATGTGAGATGAGTGCAATTGTGCGGTAGTTTGAGCATTCTTTGGCATTGCCTTTCTTTGGGATTGGAACGCAAACTGACCTTTTCCAGTCCTGTGGCCACTGCTGAGTTTTCCAAATTTGCTGGCATATTGAGTGCAGCACTTTTACAGCATCATCTTTCAGGATGTGAAATAGCTCAACTGGAATTCCATCACCTCCACTAGCTTTGTTCGTAGTGATGCTTTCTAAGGCCCACTTGCCTTCACATTCCAGGATGTCTGGCTCTAGGTCAGTGATCACACCATCATGATTATCTGGGTCATGGAGATCTTTTTTGTACAGTTCTGTGTATTCTTGTCTTCTCTTCTTAATATCTTCTGCAATGCAAGGGAGAGTATAAAAATGCATGTGGGCTCTGAAGCTCTGTGTTAGGGTAGAAGCCGTAGTGAAGTTTAAAAGCACCTGGATACAGGCAGAGGAAAGCTGGCTGAATCTCTCAGAATCCTGTCAGTGAAATGACCTTTCTATTCCTGTGTGCTTTGAAGCTGGGGTGACTCCAGTAAGGGTGAAGGTCACCATGCAGACAAAGGAGTACAAGTCATGACTGCTCCAGTCCCCACATGTGGCAGCTCCGGTCACCAGTGAGTGATGCTGTGCAGATGGCTCCTCCGGGCTGGGGGCCCCACACTTCCTAACAGCCTGAAGTCTTGTCACCATGCCACAGTATATCAGTGTTTATAGTCCAAAGAGGAGGAACATACAGAGTCAAATGAGCTGAGTCAAACCACGTTCACTTAAAATCAAATGTTAGTTTTCAGCTCTTCTATTTGGACAAATAAAGTTGGAGATTCTCAGAGAGCTTTACTTTATGACGTTGGGGATAAGGATGAAAAAAACCTATATTATTAGTTTCGCAGATGGGGTGCAAGTGAGACAACTGGTCTGAAGACTGAGATTTTAACTTGTTGTTCAGTTTTCCCAGGTGAAAGGTGGTGAAACAGATCAGAGACTGATGAAAAGTAGGAGTGAAGATGGTGCAGTCAGTGAACTCCAGTGTCTCTGAAGATGAAAACAAGCTTTTTGCCTTTTCATGTGTGATGAACCTGCAGAGCTTGTGCCCAGGAAGTTGCAACTAAACCTCAAAGATCAAGGCTCAGCCCTTGTGTTTGCCACAACATTAAAGTTTCACACTTGTGGTTCATTTGTTCCACTGCAACACTGAAGAAAGGAGGGGTCTGGTTGTACATAAGGGGCAGAGCCGATCCAGAGGTTTCTAGTCTTTCTATTATGCTGTGTCAATGGGCTGCCCCTGACCCCACCTTTCTGAGCCTTGTGGGCTGAATTGTGTCCCTCCCACTCAAAAATTCATACACTACTGATTCCACGTATAAAATAGATAACTAATGTGAACTTTCCTGGTAGCTCAGATGGTAAAGAATCTGCTTGTAACACACGAGACCTGAGTTTGATCCCTGGGTCAGGAAGATCTCCTGGAGAAGAAAATGGTGATCCACTCCAGTATTCTTGCCTGGGAAATCCCATGGATAGAGGAGCCTGGCAGCCTACAGTCCATGGGTTTGCAAAGAGTCAAACATGACTGAGCTACTAACACTGTAATACGAACCCACTGCATAGCACAGGGAACTCTACTTAATGTGATGACCTGAATGGGAAGGAAGTTCAAAAGGGAGAGGATATAGGTATATCCTTTATTTTGCTGTACACTAGAAACTAACTCAACATTGTAAAGCAACTATATGCCAATAAAAGTTAATTTTAAAAAATCATATGCTGAAGTTCTAGCTTCCAGTACTTTAGAATGTAACATTATCTGGAGATAGGATCTTCGCAGAAGTAATCAAGTTAAAATGAAGTCACTGGGGAGGCCCTAATTCAATATGACTGGTGTCCTTGTGTGTGTGTGTCTATGTGTCTGTTCAGTCACTCAGTCGTGTCCAACTCTTTGCAACCTTACGTGCTAAGTCACTTCAGTTGTGTCTGACTCTGTGCGACCCTATGGACTGCAGCCTACCAGGCTTCTCTGTCCATAGGATTCTCTAGGAAAGAATACTAGAGTGGGTTGCCATACCTTCCTCTGGGGATCTTCCTGATCCAGGGATTGAATGCATGTCTCTTATGTCTCCTGCATTGGCAGGTGGGTTCTTTACCGTGAGTACCACTTGGGAAGCCCTTGCAACCTTACAGAAAAAGGTAATTTGGATACAGAGACATGCACACAGGGACACATGTGAAGTAAAGAAAGCCACCTTCAAGCCAAAGAGAGAGGCCTGGAACAAATTCTCTCCCACAGCCTCAGAAGAAATCATTCCTACAGACACCTTCATCCTGGACTTTCCAGCCTTCAGAACTGAAAGATGATGATTTTCTGTTGTCTTAAGTCACAGTCTGTGGTGCTCTGTTAGAGCAGCCCTAGCAAACTGGGCCTATTTGGGGCAGAGAGGACCCATGGTCATATAACTCTAGAACCCAGTGCTCTGCTTTCCTGCATCCCACATCCATCTTCCTTCTTGTGTGTGAATCATTTCTGGGGATTCGTAAATGCATAGATTTCCAGGGCCTCCCCATGCCCACTAATTTGGGATCTCTTGGGTGGTTCCCCCAAATCACCCGAGGATGCTGTTGCAACACCAACTATGATCAGTACATCTGGGTGGACCTGGATGATCTGAGGCCACCTTTCATGGTCACGTTGGAGAATTAAACATCTTTAAGTTTGCTACTCAAAGCACGGTTTACAGACTGTTAGCATAGACATTGCCTGCAAGCTGTGCTGAGCACAGAAACTCAGGCCCTACCCCAAAGAGCTGAATGAGACTCTTGCCTGGGTGTTTCATGGCACTGTCCTTAGACATGGGGACTAAGTTTCTAAAAGCACCAAGCACTATTAAGCCAGTATAAAAAGAACTTTTTGTTCTAATAAAACAACTGGGTTTCAGGGAATCCCTAGATTTTGCTTCTTTTAGATCACCATCATCTTGTCTTCATCTTCTGATCCATACAAAGAAACAATGCAGTAAAGTAAATCTTATAGTTGAAATAAGGACTCCAGGACATTTCTGGTAGAACATTCTGGGAATTTATACATTCCCATTGGGATTCCCCATTTGCTGATGGTAGAAGTTCTAAATCTTATGTGTGTGTGTGTTCAAGATTAAAGTAAAAACACTTTAAAAACATGGTCAATTTGAAACTTAGAAAACACATTTCTCTACTGCCAAAGTAGTCAGATACCCCACCTTTGCCATCTCAGGGTCTGGGTACCTGTGACAGTTGCAAAATTAATCCACTGGTTCTCTCCCTCCACCAGATACCATCAGCCAGTTTCCCATCTTGAGTCTTTGTTCTCCTGGAGGGCAAAGAGATTTGGAAATCTCTGGAACTTTCCTCAAACGAATATGTCATTATTAGAAGGTAGACTTAAAATCAGTGTGGAGCTTGTTATAGACCCTGGTGGAAATAACTGAAGTTCCGTACAGCAGGGCAGGGTCTGCTAAGAGGGGAACCTCCAGCAGTGACTGAGGGTGTCAAGTTCAGCCTCACCAAGTCCTTAACCTGTGCTGGAGGGGTTATTCCAAAACATGGCTTCTCATCTCCAATTCAGGGAGGAGCAGCCCTCATCTCAGTGACGCCTTCTAGTCAGAGCAACCTGTTCATCATTTTACATCCAGAGTGAGATCAGGACACTCACTGGACCCTTCTTCCTTTCTTCACTCAGGACATTGGCGAACCTTAACCCTCCCCAGACCATGGTTTCCTGGTCAGTGACATTCTGATCATCACACAGTGAATAGTCTGTGGAACAATTCAGATGAAAATGTATGGATTTTACAAAACACATCAAACTTTTATTCTAAAAGGGCCCTAGAATTTTCCAGGGGTCCAAATAGCCTCCAGGAAGTCTAGCTTTGGATGATCAAAACTATATAGTTCTGATAGGCTAATAGTTTAACTAATAGTTCTGATAGGCTCCTTAGAATCTTAAGAACAAAGACCAAGGTTGATGACAGGGAAATATGTGAGAAATAAAGTTTGGAATAAAAAAATAATTTAAGCAACCATTTCTGAAAGGATAATGGCCTCAAGAGATGGTCTTCTCTGCGTGCACATGTCTATTTTAGTTGCTAATCTTGGCTCTGGGTGCATTCTGTGAAATTCTTGGGCATCAGTCTTCTCATTTATGTAATGGAGGTCTGAATACCATTTGAATTTTACCAGTTGGTACCACCATCACCATCACCCCCAACCCCATCATATCAATGTCTGAGGAGGGGTTTGGGCAGGGGCACCCCAAAGCCAGCCTGGAGTCCTGGTCATACAGAGCAGTTCGTCAATCAACGTCTGTGCAGAGAGCATGGTTCCAGCTGTTCACTAATAGGGTAAGTGACATCCATACAAGGTTGAAAACATGAAACCCACATTCAGCTCTTTGAGCATCTTTGAAAATGTTTAATTGTGGCAAAATATGAATAACATAAAATTGGGATCTTAACCATTTTAGAATACACAGTTCAATCGGGTTAAGTGCATTTACGTAGTTTCTGCAACCATCACCACCATTCATCCAAGCACATTTTTTCCGTCCCCATTAGACAACAGCTCCCAACTACCCACTATTCCCAAAACCTGGTACCATTCAAATTTCTGTCTCCATGAATTTGACTACTCTAGGAACCTCATATAAGTGGAACCATGTAAGATTTGTTCTTTTGTGACTGGCTTATTTCATTTACATAGTGCCCTCAAGGTTCATCCATGGTGTAGCATGTGTCAGAATTCCCTTCCTTTTCAAGGCTGAATAATATTCCATTGTGTGTATATCATCTGGTTAGTGGACACCACGTGGCTATTGCGAATAATGCTGCTATGAACATGGGTATACAAATATTTCTTCAAGACCTCTATTTCAATTTTAGGGGGTATATACTCACATGTTTTAATAACAACACATTTCATTCTGCAATTCTATCAGAAACAGGGAAGACTGAGGGTTCTGAAGATGCTTCCAGCCATCTGGGCTCTCAGTGACTGGTACCAGGTGGCTAGCTGACAACCCTTAGAGTGAGTCAGGGGTCCTAGGCCCAATCTCAGCTCTGCGTTTTTTCTGGATGAGCTGTTTTGTTTCATGGGAGGCTGCAGTTTTCTCTTGTGAAGTGAGATGATTGATTTGGTGATTGGTAAAGATCACTGAAATCATGAGAAAGGATTAATGCTACTCATCACCTGAACTTCTCAGAGGCAGGAATTGGGGACAAATGGCTGCCTAGGGTATTGGTTCCTCCCTTCTCTCCTGACAACCCAGGTGTTTTCCTGGAACAGGTTCGGTTTGTATATGGTTTCTGAACTGCTAAAGCTGGAGGGTCATTCCCAAGACTCAGATGAAAGCTCAGAGTCCACCTAGTTCCTGGTGGCCCTGCATTCTTTCTCCTAAGGGGTCCTTGAATGCCCTTCATCGGCTTACCTGCTCATGTCTGCTGCTCTTTGAGGTGGTCATGACCAGCTAAGAACTAGAACCCTTTACATTTACCTGTTTTTAGGTTCAATGTTTAGCCCCTGCAAGTCAACACCATTTTTCTTTTTCGGTTTCGAAGGAGGAGAAATGAGGTATTTATTTTAAGAAGTGGGTTTTAGCACAGTTGGTCAAAACTCTTCAAAATCCCCTTCCCTGTGGTGATGTGGTGAGAAGCACGGTGGAAGTTGAAAGTTCAGGTTTGTTGGAAGTTTTGTTGGATGGACTGCTGAACACAAATACATGTGCCTTCAAAATAATGGTGGTGCAGTGGTAAAAAAAAAAAAAAATCCTTCCAATGCAAGAGATGTAATAGACATGGGTTCAATCCCTGGGTTGGGAAGATTCCCTGGAGTAGGAAATGGCTACCCACGCCAGTAATCTTGCCTGGGAAATCCCATGGACAGAGGAGCCTCGTGGGCTACAGTCCATAGGCTCGCAAAGAAGTTAGACACAGTTGAGCAACTGAGCACACACACACACACCCAGCACACAGTATAACCCCCCTGCAGCTGTGTAACCAACAGCTAGAAAGCACATGACAATGGGCTTGTCTGTGGGGGCTCTGGGACTTCATCCTTCCCCATCTGCCAACAAGAGCCTTTTTACAGGACTGGGCCATTTGTGATTCTGCTCCCACATGGAACTGCAGGAAGACCTGAAGATGAAAAATGCAACAGGCACAAACAAAAGAACATTTTCTAAAACCAATACATCTAAATTTAAGATTTGGGTAAGCAAACCTGTGGTTGCCTCTCACTAGCAAAAAACAATGGCTCTAACTTTATCTCCCTAAGTTGTAGGCACTGCGTGATACTCTCAATTTTAATGAAATATAGTTCTTGAGAGCCAGTCTCTTTATGTCAGTTCATCACAAGTGCATTTGCAATTCTTTGTCAGAACTCACTGTAAGCTCTCAGTTTTTGATTTCAGGTGGAGAAACAGCGCTATGTCTGAACAGAAGCCTCAGGAGCACCCTGAACAGGGCTGGCGGGCATGTGGTTCACTGCAGCTTCTTGTTTTTCTCTTCTTTCTTCTTTTAATAAGCTATTTATTTTATAACAGTTTTAGATTTATAGGAAAACTGCAAAGACAGTACAAAGAGTTGCTGTAAGCCCCTCCACCAGTTTCCCTCATAGTTAAGATTTTACCTCACCTTGCTTCATTTAACAGCACTAAAATGAAAGTGAAAGTGTTAGTCACTCCATCGTGTCTGACTCTTTGCAACCCCATGGACTGTAGCCTGCCAGTCTCCTCCATCCATGGGATTTTCCAGGCAAGAATACTGGAGTGGGTTGCCATTTCCTTCTCCAGGGGATCTTCCCAACCCAGGGAGTGAAGCTGGGTTTCCCACATTGTAGGCAGATTCTTTACAGTCTGAGCCACCAGGGAAGTCCCAGTCACAGACCTTAAGCACATAGAAAGAATTGAAATCATACATGGTATGCCTTCTGGCCACAGAGGAAGTAAGTTAGAAATTAATAATAGAAAGGGGTAACCAGAAAAATCCCTAAATGGTCAGAAATAGGCAATATGTTTTAATATCGCTATTGATCAAAATATTCAATAAGTATTAGAAAATATTTTGTATAGACTGTTCATAAAAATACGTCATATCAAGACTTGTAGGATACAACTACAGCTGGTCTTCTGATGGAAAAGAACACCACTCAGGAGAACGATGATCTGCAGCTACCTGCAGCACCAAAGGCGAATCTCACAGACAGCACGGAGCAGGAGAAGCCCCATAAAGACGCAAATGAGTCCACATGGCCTGGTTACACCTCCAAAATTTAAACATTGGGCAAACAAATATGGGACTGGAAATCAGCGCAGAGGATTTCCCCTCTGTGAAGGAGTTGTGAAGGGGTTGGAGAGCTGGTCATGGGTATTTGTTTTGTGAGCGTTTATTGAGCTGGAGGAGTGTTTGTGTGCAATCAGCATTCCCTGGCTTTATGTCCTCTTCCTCTACTTCCCTGGTGGATCAGACAGTAAAGTGTCTGCCTGCAAAGCAGGAGACCGGGGTTCGATCCCTGGGTTGGGAAGATCCCCTGGAGAAGGAAATGGCAACCCACTCCAGTACTCTTGCCTGGAAAATTCCATGGACCAAAGAGCCTGGTAGGCTACAGTCCATGGGGTCGCAAAGAGTCGGACATGACTGAGTGACTTCACTTTCACTTTTCTTTCTGGGAGTAGCCTGCCTCCTCCTGGGTAAGTGATCCCCGGAGGTCCCCAGTGTAGCTCATGAGAGGCTTTCCTGTTTACAGTCTTTACAGTCTCATGGCTCCCTTCTTGCATCTATCTAAAAGCATAGCAGAAGTTAAAAGAGTGTAATAACAGGGTTGTTCCCTGGCCCCACATTGGTTCCCGTCACTGCAGTGACTGACTTGTGTGACCTCGTATGGCTGCTGTCTCCCCTGTGAGCTGGGTTCAAAGCAAGATCAACTTCTTAGTTTATCAGCAGGATTACATGCTTCCTACCTAGCACAGAGGCTGGCAATGAGTAATAACCACAAGTCATTACTAATACGTTTTATTTATCATGAAGGCAAATTTTAAACCACATTTTATTTAAAAAAACAATGGCTATTACTTTCCTTTTGGCTGTTCAAACCTGTAGCTCTCAACTCTTTTATTTTTTCATTATTAATAAACAGTTTTAACAATAGTTAAGGTTGAATTATTTTAAAAAACAAATACTTGTATCTCTACAGAACAAAACTTTTTTTTCAGTGAAAACTTTAGTTACAAAAATAGAGTAAATGATAATGACAGTAAGGTTTTTTTTCATTCTTATTACAGATGAAAATAACATCTAAGATTGCTGTAGTTAGGGGCTCATTTTGTGTTAGCAAGTAAAACAGTAGTGACAGCAGAGAACTACAGAACCAGTTGTTTTATGGCATCTTACTAAGCCATCAAGGTCAAAGGTTTCCAGACACATTTATCAGAATCTCAGATCTGGGAACCTGTGTCTTTAAAAGTTCTTAAGTGCTCTTAAAATATCTTTCAAGGACATTGGAACAGTCTGCCAGGACTGGGAATCTGATATGATTTACCTCCACCTTTAAAAGAAAGCTCAGCCACCCAAAACATGGACATCTTCCCTCCTATTAACTGGAGGAGGGCATGGCAACCCACTCCAGTATGCTTGCCTGGAGAATTCTCAAGGACAGAGGAGCCTGGCAGGTTACAGTTCATGGAGTCTCAAAGAGTCGGATACGAATGAGCAACTAAGCACAGAACAGCACAGCGAAGGTATTTAAGTAATGTCTGTTTGGCAGACCTGTTCACAATTCACTTCAATGATTACCATTTTTCCTTGAGTAAGGTGAGGTTCTTTGTGCTCCAGTATAAGTCATCTCTTTGGGGGAATGTCTTATCTGAATACAGAATATCCAAGCCCTGTTTCGTCCTGGGAAAGCAGGGAGTGGGGGGTTGCACTTGCCGAGGACCAGAGAAGTGACTGCGCAGCTGACTCATGAGGTGGGCCAGGACTGAGGAAGCAAATGCAGAAATCCAGTTGGGTGGGGAAGCTGGGAGGGTGGGCAGAGGGAGGCTTCTGGGTCTGCTGCATTGCAATTCCAGGGGCTGGAGGTTGGAACAGACAGAATGAGCCCCAGCTCAGCTGGTGAGTGGACAGGGGCTGGGGAAATCTGTGATGCCAGCCCTGGCCTCACCATGGGACTCTTCAGCAGGGAACCATACTGCTTGCTGGGTGACCCAAGGGCCCAGGAACACATGACATGGCTCAGGCTGCCAGGCCTTCTTGGGGTTTAGTCTGGGAACCAGCATTTTGTCATTTCTGCCACATTCCACTGGTTAAAGCAGGTCCTGGGCCCAGCACAGATTTGAGAGGACAAGGCCACCCAAGGACATGGATCCTGGGAGGGCTAATCATTGGGATTATCAGTCCGCCCAGCCACCCTTGCTCACATCTCTTTCCATCCTTGCAACCCATATGGAGAGCACAGAGCAGGGCTGAGTGATGTTCCGTGAGAGAGGGATGGGCTGTGCAAATAAGCAGCCCAAATTGCCTTTGTGTTTTTGGTTCCTGGCATGGGAGGTGGCAGCTCAGTCTTCCCAGAGTGGTCCCCCTACCTGCCCTCACCTCCCTCCCTCCCTCTCCATCCTCCTCCCCCTGCTCACAGCCTCTGGGGGAGGGGCAGAGGGGAGGAGGGGGCTCTAGGGCACAGGCAGACTTGGTCTTGAAACCTGCCTTTGCCACTCATTCCCTAGGCAGTCTTTGAACCTCACTCTCCAGGTCTACCCAGAGGGGAAAGAACCAGAAAACACTTTTTCTCAGAGGCATTCCCTAGGGAAAAGTGCCAGGAAAAGGAAGGGGGGAGGAAACAGAGACCTTGGTCCCCTTTGAGAGTGTCATGATGAGTGTCAGCTCTTAGGCTGCCTGTCCTCCAGACTTGGGGTTTTATTGACCCTCCAGAGCTAATGGTACAGGGAATGGGGTCTGCATTATGCTGAACTTTGCTTTGTCTGAATGCCTAGAGATTGTGTTTAAAACTTGGCATCACTATGAAATTTCCAGCTTAACCCATTTGGACGGAGGCAGGTTGTAAACGTGTGCTCGTTATTCCTGCAGGCAGATCAAGTGGTCTGTCTTAGCCTCCAGGATCAAGGAATTGTGTTGCTGAGCGGAGCAGATGATAGGATTCTCATTTCTTTTTTTTTTTGTTCAGGAGACCAGAATTCAAATTCTGCTGTGCTAATGGGAGATGGGGCACTTCTTGTCCCATTGTTTTCTGAGTCAGTCAGTGGGCAACCTGGCAAGAGATTTGACTGCAAGGCTGAGTCCTGGGACTTGGGTGGGTCCTGACTGTAAAGAACAGAAATGTGGTCCTTTCATTACATTTTATGCTGACCCTACCCCCAAGCATTCAGCTTGGGCTCTCCTGGACATCTGTTCCCTCCCTGGCCATGTGCAGGCCCTTATCTGCCACCCTGGCTGATGGCATGAATGCTGATAGAGATTTTGGTGGGTGGCTTATAGGCTCAACAGCCTTCTGTTGAAGACTCTTGTTCCTCCTGTTCCATCCACATTTTCTTCTATGTTGGGCCAAGAGACAGTGGAATGACTCCTGACCAGCTCAGGAGGCCCAGAAGGAAAAAAAATCATTTGTCTTATTTAAACGACTGCTTTTTTTTTTTTTTCCTGATGAGAGGAGTTAGAAGGATTGATTGGCAGGTGGATTTCTGCCACTCAAAGCGAAACCGTACTAAATATTTCAGCAGTCAACTGATCTGACCATGCATTATTATCAAATTATGTCATCCAGACACAGATTTTCCCCTCATGGTGAATTGCTGGGACCATCCCACCTGTCCTCTTTTCCTCTCAAGCTTTGTTTATGGCCAGAATTTCTGCAAATGGGGAAAACGAGAGGCAAACGGCACCCAGTGGCTGGGTTGGTTCAGTTTTTAATGCAGTTGCTACTTGATTTCTCAAAGAATGTTTAGGTGGAGTAGGATGTTAGCAAGAATTTGATTTTTGAATTGTCAACATGTATCTCAACTCTAAACAAGGGTAGAGAATATACTGTTTAAAAGAAGTCTAAAAACCTTCCATTTCAAGCACACAAATGCAGAGACAGCGGTATAAGGAAATTTCACAGACCCCAAACCCAGCTTCAACGATTAGCAACATTTTTCAATTTTGCTTCATTTATTAATATACAGAAGTACTTTGAGTGTGAACCACAAGCAACATCACCTGGCTACACATTGCATTAAGCTGTTAGCTCCCTTAATTCTCTGGTAGTCTAAAAATGTCTCCCATCTCTATTTATTTGCCTACTTATTATTTTTGTCTGGAGGAAACATGCCATTTGTCTTGTAGAATGTCACATTAGAATGTCACACATGTTCAGAGTTTTAAGTCTCCACGTTTCTCTGTCCACAGCTATGTGGCAAACATCCCTGTGAAAGCACAGCATTACAGCATTCTGTGAGGAGCAGGTAATGACCTTGCCCTGCTCTTGGCTTCCCAGGTGATTCTCGTAGTTTCTAATGATGCCTTGACCAGCATCATTTCTCTATCAATGAAAAACTAAGGTTGGATGGAGATGGAGAATGGGCCAGAGACTGATACACCAGCAAGGGTGCCTGGGACATAATAGATACTCAATATTATTTGACAAGTTCATGAAACAAAAGGACCTATTATCTGTGCCCTCAGCATCCTCAGGGGTGTCACTATACCCACTGCTGACTTAGAACATCAGACACTTTCTCCTGGACTCCCCTGCAAACATAACCAAGTCTGACACCAAGAGCTCTATCAAGGTAGAGACTCAGCCGGTGAAGTTCAGAGGAGAAGTAGTCCTGGTTTAGTCTAGCTCTGCTGTGGTCCTTCTGAGGCCTGCTTGATAAAAAGTGAGTGAAGCAAAAGCAGGAACTCTCATTCAAAGCTCCTGCTAGTGGGACTGCAAAATGGAAGATGGATTAGCAGTTTCTTACAAAACAAAACTACTCCTGCCATACCAATCGTGCTCCTTAGAATATTCACAAAGAAGTTGAAAATGCGTGCCCATGCCAAAATTTGCATATGGATGTTTGTATAGCAGCTTTGTCTGGAAATGCCAAAACTGAAAGCGACCAAGATTTCCTTCAGTAGGTGAATGGATAAATAAACTGTGATACATCATGACAGTGAGATACTATTCAGTGCTAAAAAGAAATGAGCTACCAAGCCATTTTGGAGAAGGAAATGGCAACCCACTCCAGAATTCCTGCCTGGAAAATTCCATGGGCAGAGGAGCCTGGCGGGCTACAGCCCATGGGGTCCCAAAGAGTTGGACAGAACTAAATGTATGTTATTTAGTGAAACAGGTCAATCTGGAAAGGCTACATACTGTATGGTTACAATTCTATGGCATTCTGGAAAAAGCACAACCATGGAGATGATACATCACGTGAAATGCCAGGCAGGATAAAGCACAAGCTGGAATCAAGATTGCCAGGAGAAATATCAATAACCTCAGATATGCAGATGACACCACCCTTATGGCAGAAAGTGAAGAAGAACTAAAGAGCCTCTTGATGAAAGTGAAAGAGGAGAGTGAAAAAGTTGGCTTAAACCTCAACATTCAGAAAACTAATATCATGGCATCCGGTCTCATCACTTCATGACAAATAGATGGGGAAACATTGGAAACAGCAATAGGCTTAATGTTTTGGGGCTCCAAAATCACTGCAGATGGTACCTGTAGCCATGAAATTAAAAGATGCTTGTTCCTTGGAAGAAAATCTATGACCAACCTAGACAGCATACTAAAAAGCCAAGACATTACTTTGCTGACAAAAGTCTGTCTAGTTAAAGCTATGGTTTTTCCAGTAGTCATATATGGATGTGAGAATTGGACTATAAAGAAAGCTGAGTGCTGAAGAATTGATGCTTTTAAACTGTGGTGTTGGAAAAGACTCTTGAGAGTCCTTTGGATTGTAAGATCATACCAGTCCATCCTAAAGGAAATCAGTCCTGAATATTCATTGGAAGGACTCATGCTGAAGCTGAAACTCCAATATTTTGGCCACCTGATGCAAAGAACTGACTCATTTGAAAAGACCCTGATGCTCGGAAAGATTGAAGGTGGGAGGAAAAGGGGACAACAGAGGATGAGATGGTTGGATGGCATCACCGATGATGGCATCATGGACATGAGTTTGAGCAAGCTCCAAGAGTTGGTGATGGACAGGGAAGCCTGGCGTGCTGCAGTCCATAAGGTCGCAAAAAGTCAGACATGACTGAGTGACTGAACTGAACTGATGGAGATGATAAAACGTGGGGAATGCCAGGGGTTGAGGGGTTAGAGCAGAGGATTTTTAAGGTAGTGAAAATGTGTTGTATGATACTATAGTTATGAACACATGTCATTATGCATTTGGCAAATCCCATACAATGTACAACACCAAGAGTAAACCATTATGTAAACTATGAACCCTATGTGACTATGATGCATCAGTGTAGGTTCATGGATGGTAACAAATGCACCACTGTGGTGGGGGATGTTGATAGTAGGGAGGCTGTCTATATGGGGGGTGAGCTCTGTACTTTCTTCTCAGTTTTGCTGTGAGCCTTCAACAGATCTAAAATAAAATCCATTTATTTATTATTGGAATATAATTGCATTACAATGTTGTGTTACTTTCTGCTGTACATCATCATGACTCAGCCGTAAATATACACATATCTCCTCCCTCTTGAGTCTCTTTCCCATCCCCCATATCCCACCCCTCTGTGTGTGCTAAGTTGCTTCAGTCGTGTTCAACTCTTTGTGACCCTATGGACTCATAGTCCACCAGGCTTCTCTGTGCATGGGATTCTCCAGGCAAGAGCCCTGGAGTGGGTTGCCATGTCCTTCTCCAGGGGATCTTCCTGACCTAGGGATTGAACCTGCGTCTCTTACATCTCCTGCATTGGCAGGAGAGTTCTTCACCACTAGAGCTGCTTGGGAAGCCCATCTAGGTCATCCCGGAGCACCAGGCTGAGATCCCTGCACCTGTGTTATACAGCAGGTTCCCTCTAGCTGTCTATTGTACACATGTAGTGTATATATGTCAGTGTTACTCTTTCAATTTGTCTCACCCTCTCCTCCCACAGTGTCCACAAGTCTTTTCTCTATGTCTGCTCTTCTATTCCTGCTCTGCAAATAAAGTCTATTTTTTTTTAAAGGTTGAAAAAGATGCCTGGGAATGGGAAATCCTTCTGCATCTGCCCCAGCTTCCTCTGATGGAAACAAGGGAGTTGTTAGGGCTGGTAGGTGTCTGCAGGGCTTCAGGGGAGGGGCTAGTCAGTGACTTTTGCCTGCACAACCCCTGAGGGGTCACTCCTTTCTCTGGACACACAGGTCTGTGTGGGTTCTCAGAGCTTTTTCTTTTTTCTTTATGCAGTATTTCTGCATTTGATGTTTATTTCACAACAGTGTCTTGTTTCTCAGGCTGCTGTGAACAGAAATTAAATAGTAGTTATGAAAATGTCTTTAGATCTTCAGAAGAAAGCCACCTTATAAACCTCAGTTATTATTCCTAATAAAATGATTCAGGATATCAATCTCCTATTCATCCACTTCATCAAATAAAATATAATCTCTATTAATTCCCTCATCAACTCCTACCCACACCTCTTTCCTCCCACCTCCTCTGTAGAAAATAAATATCTGGTTTTATTTAATTAGGGGGTATAAAGTTTATGTTTGTCTCCGAGGTTTCCTTCTTCTAAAACAACTTTGTAGTTTTTTAGGTGGAAAAAAAGGAGTACTTGGACAGGCTACTTCACATTCCCTTTTTCCTTAAGATTCTAGCAGTAGGGTTCTTTCATTTCTGTAACTACATGCATGCTAAGTCACTTAGGTTGTGTCCAACCCTATGGACTGTAGCTGACCAGGCTCACTGTCCATGAGATATTTCAGGCAAGAATACTGGAGTGGGTGCCATTTCCTTCTCCAGGGCATCTTCCTGGCCCAGGGATTGAACATGCATCTCCTATGTCTCCTGCATTGCAGGCAGATTCTTAACCACTGAGCCACCTTTCCAATATTGGGTTTTTCAATACAGTTGCAAGGTTTTCCAAGGAAACCTGAACTAGATCTTTTATCTAATCATTGTTGTTTTGCAACTTTTAACCTTTGAGTTATTGCTCATAATGGTTGGCCATGGGATAATTTCTAATATTTCAGTTTGTTTTATGGGAGATGAATCACTGCAGCCTTGTAAACTGTGGCCCTGGGATCTGGGGCCTGGTGTGGAGGCTTAGAGACACCACCAGGGACTCGCTCAGTTTTTAAGTCTCGGCCTCCGTGTTCATGCTGACCTTTCTTGGCTCAACGCCTATGGGCTCTAGCAAAACTGAGTTCTCTTTTCCTTGTAGAGGAGTGGCTGATTGAGCGAAGCTTCTAACAGAGGGAGGAATATTTTGAGGGCTAGAGTTTGCTGTAGGGTTTATTTCCACACTGAAAGCCGGAGGGTGAGAGATGTGTTTTCTGGGCAGACCAGTTTCCTGAGTAAAATGGGGATAATAGCAGCTTCCTTTTGAACTTTGCTGGTGACCTTGGCAAGCGTTAGGGGTGGGTGGAGTCTGAGGCCATGCTGCAATATGATTGCTTTGCCAGGAACTGGATGCTGAGAGTTTATGAGAGCCTCCCACTGTCTAGACTGTTCCTCTAGCATAGAGCAGGATCACACTCTACAGCTGGGCTCTGTGCGCCACTCCAGGGGAAGTGAGCTGTAGGTCCTGGGTCAGGCTGACATGCTCAAAACATAACCCCAGTTTTATCAACAACCCCCAATAGAAGCACTTTCACTTCCGGAAGTTCTTTGACTCTTGATAAGCCACAAACCTCCCATTTCCCCTGCACACTTATGATATCTAATAGGACCTTCGAAAAATTGGTTCTTTTGGAGCTGTAGACCTTCTTTTTTTCTTTTTTTTACAGCGTCTTTGTCATGAGTGTCGTTTCTCCTTTACTTACATCAACCTAATAGCTCCTGTAAGTATATCTCAAAAATTCAAGGCCCTGTGTTGGTTTGGTGGCCTAAGGACGCCTCATAACCTCATAGCCTGTTTTACTTAGTAAGATAAAACAATGCTTTTAGTTTGAAATAGAAATATGTCTCCACTTGTAACAGTGCAATAAGCTAGGAAAAATGAGCCCAAGTTACCTTCCTTAGGTACAGATACTCAGTTGTCACAGTCATTTAATGAAAAGGCTGTTATTTCTCCATCAAATTACCTTTGAAACCTGTTTAAAATCATTGTTCACACAGTATGACTATATTTCTGGACTCTCTATTCCATTCAATCAATTTTTAAAAAATCTATATTTTCAACAAATATATACTGTCTTGATTACTGTAAGCCCATTATAACCTGGAAATCAGATAGTATCAGCTCTCCAAATTTGCTTTTATTTTTAAATGTTGTTTTAGCTATTGTAGGTATTTTCAATTTCTGCATGACTTTTAGATTCAATTACCAAATTAAAAAAAGACCTGCTGTTATTTCAATTGAGATTATACTAATTGTATAGATTAATTTGTGGAATTGACATATTAATAGTACTGAGTCTTTCAACCCATGAATAATCTATATATCTTCATTTGTTTAGGTCTTCTTTAATTTTTCTCAACAATGTTTTGTAGTGAAAACTACACTGAAAAGTGTACAGTTCCTTCACTTTTGTCAGATTAATTCCTAAGTATCTCATGTTTTTATGCTAATGTAAATGACATTATGTATTTTTCAATTTCCAATTGTTTGTGGTAAGTATATAGAAATACAATTCATTTCTATATATTGACTTTGTAGTCCAAAAATTGCTAAACTCACTTGCTTATTCTATTAGCTTTTCTGTAGATTCCATCAGATTTCTACATAGATGATCATGTCATAGGCAAATAATAAAAGAAAGACTTTTTTCCTTTCCTAATATGAATGCCTTTAATTTCTTTTTCTTGCCTGATCTGGCTGGAACCTCCAGTACAATGTTAAATAGAAATGTGTTGTTTCTGATTTCAGGAGAAAAGCATTCTGTCTTTTACCACCAAGTATGATATGGTCTGTGGATTTTTGGTAGATCCCTTTCTAGTCTTTGTATGATGAAATTGTTTCTATCTCCAGTAGATGTTGGGTTTTATCAAGTACATTTTCTATGTTTACTGAGGCAATGATAGGCTTTTTCTTTTTCAGCTTGTTAATATTATGAATTACATTGATTAATTTTTGAATATTAAGCCAACTTTGCATTTTTGAGATAAACTCCACTTGGTTATGATGTCTTTTGCTTTTGATATATTGTCAGATAGATTAGCTAAAATATTATTGAGGATGATTGCACTTGTATCTATGCAAAGTAGTGATATATATTGTCATTTCTTTAATATCTTTTCTTTTTTTTGGATCAGGATAATGCTTGTCTCAAAATGAGCTGAGAAGTATTCCTTCCTTTCTAATTAAGAATTTTTGTAGAATTATAATTATTTCTTCCTTAAGTGTTTTGTAAAATTCACCAGTGAAGCTGCATGGGAGTACCAATTTTGTGCGTGTTTATGAGAAGGTTTTTACTTATAAATTAAATTTCTTTAATTTAGGGTTATTTGGGCTATCTGTTTCTTCTTGGGTGAACACTGGTAGTGTTTTTCAAAAACTGTTCATCTAAGTAGTTAAATTAGTTGACATAAAATTGTTCCTGATAGCCCCTTATTGTCCATTATTATTTTGGTTCTGATGTGATGTCACTTTTCTTTACCTGATTTTGGTAATTTGTGACTTCTCTTTTTTGTGATCAATTTTGCTTCCTATCTATCAATATTATTGATCATCTTAACGAAGCTACATTTTATTTTATTGATTTTTGTCTTTCTATTTTGTTTTATTAATTTCCACTCAGATATTTATTTACCCTTTCTTCTACTTAACTTTGGGTTTAACTTGCTCTTCTTTGTCTACTCTTAATGTAGGAGCTGAGATTTTAAATTTGAGACTTTTGTTCTTAAGTATGTGCTTAGTCACTCAGTCGTGTCTGACTCTGCAACACCATGGACTGTAGCCCGATAGGCTCCTCTGTCAATGGAATTTTCCAGGCAAGAATACTGGAGCTGGTTGCCATTTCCTACTCCAGGCAGTCTTTCCAGTCCAGGAATCGAACCACATCTCTTGCGTCTCCTGCATTGGCGGGCTAACTCTTTACCAGTAGGGCCACCTGGGAAGCCCAGGTGTTTGTTTTTAAATAGTAATGTTTAATGTTATGTATTTCTCCCTAAATGTTCTAGTGACCTCTCACAAATTTTATTTTTTTTGTGTTTTTATTTTTATTTACAAAATATTGTCTGATTTGACTTCTTCTTCAGTTCATAACTTATTCAGAAATGTGATGTTTGGTTTCCATGTGTTTGGAGAATTTTCCAGAGATCTTTCTGTTGTTCATTATAAATTTAGTTCCACTGTGAGTAGAGCACAAAATTTGTATGGCTTGGAACATTGTACATTTCTTGAGACTTGTTTTATAGCCCTAAATTTGACCTACCTTCATAAATATTATGTGTACACTTGAAAATATTATGCTATTGTTATAGCATAATAATAGTATATTATGCTATTGTTGGGATGGGAGGAGAGTTCCATAAATATTAATTAGATTAAGGTAGGTAACAGTTTTGTTCAAATACTCTATATTCTTACTGAGTTTTTATCTACTTATTCTATCAGTTATTGAAAGAAGGTTCTTGAATTCTCTGATCATACCTAAGAATTTATATATTTCTCTGTATAGTTATATCAGTTTTTGCTTCATTTATTTTTATTTTCTGTTATTAGATGGTGTCTACATCCTCTTCATGAATTGATCCCTTCATCATTATGAAATCTCTTTCTTTATTCCTGGTTATTTTGTTTGTATAAAATCTACTTTGTCTGGGGGCTTCAGTGATAGTCCAGTAGCTAAGACTCCACACTCTCAATGCAGCGGGCCTGAGTTTCATACCTGAACTAGAACTCACAAGCTGCAGCTAAGAGTTCTCATGCTGCAAGATTCTAAATATTCTGCAATCACAACGAAGTTTGACAGTCCCATGTGCAGCAGCAAAGACCCAGGCAGCCAGATAAGTAAATAAAAACAAATACATATTACAAAAAAACTTTGGTAGCAGTTCAAGCTTTTTTTGATTAATATTAGCATGGTATATCTTTCTTCATCACTTTACTTATAACTAATATATGTTTATATTTAATATATGTTTCCTATGGATGATATATATTTAGGCCTTGCTCTGGCATTCAATCTCTTCAAGAAAATCAGATAAACTCCGGGAGTTGGTGATGGACAGGGAGGCCTGGCGTGCTGCGATTCATGGGGTCGCAAAGAGTCGGACACAACTGAGCGACTGATCTGATCTGATATGGCATTCAATCTGACAATCTCTGTCTTTTAATTGGGGTATTTAGACCATTTACTTTTCATGTGATTGATATGGATATGATCATTTGATGTTTCTATTTATCTCCTTTGCTTTTTTTCTATTTTTCTGGGTTTTTTTCCCAAAGTTTCATTATGATTTACTTATTAATTTGGATTGTTATAATTCAAAACTCATAATTATTAGAATTAATGTTTTAATTTTTATCTGTCAATTTTTTTTTAAAAAAAGTGTTTTTGGCTATTCTGGGCCTTCGTTACAATGTGCAAGCTTCTCTAGTTGCCACGAGCGGGGGCTACTCTCTAGTCGAGATGCTTGGGCTTCTCACTGTGGGGGCTTCTTTCATTGTGGAGCATGGGCTTTAGGCACATGAGCTCAGCACTTTCACCTTGTGGGCTCCAGAGCATGGGCCCAGTAGTAGAGGGGCATGGGCTTTGGTGTCCCACAGCATGTGGAATTTTTCTGCATCAGGGATTGAACCTGTGTCCCCTGAATTGGCAGGTGGATTCTTTCTGGACCACCAGGGAAGTCCTGTTGGTTTTATTAACTATAACTTTTGGTTTATTATTCCAGAGCTTGCTTTAATTTTTTATATAGTTTTTAATTATCACAGACTAGTTTTTAGCACTGTTACATTACTTCCCATATTGTATAAGGACCTAACCTTTTACTTTTTCTCATCCATAATTTTGTTCTGTTATTGTCATACATTTTTATATAATTAATTACATAACCAACAAACCCCATAGAATAATAGTATTCTTTGTTTAAATAGTCAGTTATCTCTTAAAGATTTTAAATAATAAGAACAAAATATTATACTTTGATCCATATAGTTACCAATTCTGATACTTTTCATTCCTTTATGCAGATCCACAGTTTCTGGTGGTATCATGCTCCATCTGTCTGTAGGACATTCTTTACCATTTCTTATAGTGCAGGTCTGCTGTGTGTGAAGTCTAAGCTTTCACATTTTTTAAAGTGGCATTATTTGCCTTAATTTTTGAAAGACATTTTCATGGGACACAGAATTTTGAATTGACAGAATCTTTCCTTTCAGTGGCTTCCCTGGTGGCTCAGAGGTTAAAGCGTCTGTCTCCAGTGCAGGAGATCTGGGTACTTTCAGTACTTTAAAAGCTGTTACTGCACCGATTTCCCATTTGCATTATTTCTGGCAAGAATTTTGCTGTCATTCTTATTTTAGTTCTTTGTATATAATGACTTTTTTCTTCTGTTTGATTTTAATATTTTCCCTTGATTTGAGCTATTTCATAATAATGTGCTTTGATGTTTCATATAATGTGGCTTCATGTTTTTGTAATTGGAGTTCAATGAGCTTATTGGATCTGTGGATTTTTACTTTTCCTCAAGTGTGGTAAATTTTTGTCATTATGTTATCAAATATTCTTCTGTTTCTACTCTCTCTTCCAGGGATTACCTATATATTAGGTATTTTGAAGTTGTCCGACAGCTCACTGATGATATGTTTATTTTTAGAAATTCTTTTTTCTCTCTGTGTTTCATTCTTCATAAAAAGTAAGATTTTTCTAGTTTAGCTGATAGTTCAGTTCAGTCACTAAGTCGTGTCTGACTCTTTGCAACCCCATGAACCGCAGCACACCAGGCCTCCCTGTCCATCACCAACTCCCGGAGCCCACCCAAACTCATGTCCACTGAGTCAGTGATGCCATCCAACCGTCTCATCCTCTGTCATCCCCTTCTCCTCCTGCCTTCAATCTTTCCCAGCATCAGGGTCTTTTCCAATGAGTCAGCTCTTCGCATCAGGTGACCAAAGTATTGAAGTTTCAGCTTCAACATCAGTCCTTCCAATGAACACCCAGGACTGATCTCCTTTAAGATGGACTGGTTGGGTCTCCTTGCAGTCCAAGGGACTCTCAAGAGTCTTCTCCAACATCACAGTTCAAAAGCATCAGTTCTTTGGTGCTCAACTTTCTTCATAGTCCAACTCTCACATCCATACATGACCATTGGAAAAACCATAGCCTTGACTAGACGGACCTTTGTTGACAAAGTAATGTCTCTGCTTTGTAATGTGCTGTCTAGGTTGGTCATAACTTTCCTTCCAAGGAGTAAGCGTCTTTTAATTTCATGGCTGGAATCACCATCTGCAGTGATTTTGGAGCCCAGAAAAATAAAGCCAGCCACTGTTTCCCCATCTATTTCCCATGAAGTGATGGGACTGGATGCCATGATCTTAGTTTTCTGAATGTTGAACTTTAAGCCAATTTTTTCACTCTCCTCTTTCACTTTTGGGACGGGTGATATTCTGGATGTGTGTGTACTTCAAACACTGTTCCTTTCAGTCCTTTTTAGGGGTTCTTCCCCAGCCTTGGGTAGTTTCTTCATGCTTATATGTGATCAGTACTTGGCAGGACATTCAAAGGAAACCCAGGGTTCTCTCCCTATGCATTTTTCCTCTCCAGTACTCTGTCCTGTGACCTCAAGCCATCTTGGTCTCCTAGACTTTCAGCTCCATCTCCTCAGCTCATAGGTTCATCAGGTTACCCCTGGAGTACTCTTATCTGTGCCCCAAACTAAAAACACAATTAAAGCAGTAATAATAGTGAGACAATTGTTGTATTCACTTCATTTGTTTCTTATTTTTCAGGGATTACTCTCCTTTGTTGATCAATATCCAGTGACTGGAAAACAATTGCTTCATCTGACTTGTTACTTATATGTTTGTGAAAAACAATTGTTTTATATAATTTGTTACTTATATATGTGTGCAGGGGTAAGTCTGATGTCTGTTATTTTTATCATGGCTAGAAGCTTCAGTCTTAATACTTTTATTTGAAAACTTGGGTAAACTTCATAATTTCCTAGGAATGTATAATTTACTTAAACTTACTTGAAAAATGTCAAGGCACTGTTTCCTAGACAGGAAATAGAAAAAGTTGCCAGTTAAATCTTGAGAAGTCACTAGATTCAGTTGTTTTCACACACACAAAAAATCCTACCAAATTTGATACACTAAAATCTCAATGTTATTAAGTGATTCTGTTCTAGAATTTAGAAAAAGAAAGGAAGTAACCAAGTCATTTTTATGAAGTGAGTTCAGTTCAGTTCAGTCGCACAGTCATGTCCGACTCTTTGAGACCCCACGAACTGCAGCAAGCCAGGCGTCCCTGTCCATCACCAACTCCTGCAGTTGACCCAAACTCATGTCCATTGAGTCAGTGATGCCATCTAACCATCTCATCCTCTGTTATCACCTTCTCCTCCTTGCCTTCAATCTTTCCCAACATCAGGGTCTTTTCAAATGAGTCAGCTCTTCGCATCACGTAGCCAAAAGAGTAGTAATCAAATTCAATAAATCTGGCACGAAATAAAATCACAGACCACTACAATGTATGAATATTGATTTAAAATATGTAAGTAAGATATTACTGTAGCAAATAAAAATAATAGTTCATCAGAGCCAAGCAAGTCTTATTCTAGGAATATAAGAGGTACTCCATGGTAAGAAATGGTTACTGTGCTAATAGAACTAAATTTAAAAGCATGTGCTTATTTCCATGGATGCTGAAAGGCATACAATAAAATTCAATATCCATTAATGATAAAGACTGCTTACTAACTTAGGAATATATGTATGCTACTTGAATGAGATAAAATATACCTATTTCAGCCTCAAAACAACAGTATCTTTTTAATTAGAAATTGCTTATATTAATTAAATGAAAAGACAAGAATGCCCACTTTGTCATTAATCTTTTAATTTGTTTTGCAAGTACCAAAACAGTTAATACAATTAGATGTACTACTAAGGCATAAAAGTTATATTATTAGAGGTATAAAAATTGGAAGAGTAGAAATAAGGTCATGATTAGTTTTACACATGACATATTAATTATACTTTATGTATTAACTTATTACATATGGAAAATCAAAGTATCCTCTGAAAAAATTATTACAAACAATAGAATTCACTATGTTACAAGATTAATATACAGAATTCTACAACCTTTATGTATAAAAGCAAGAATTGGTTGCAAGAACCAAATGGAAGAAAATATCCAAATATAAGGAAATACAAGGAAAAAAGAATAAATGCATGAAAATTATTGAGAATCTATGAGAAAAAGTGAAAAATTCCTGTGAAGATCATTTAAAAAAACCTACCTGTACAAGTGAAATGGAATAGGAGGGAAGGAGCCAGAGTACAACCTTTAAAAGAACTACATAGCCCAAGGACATGATGTAAACTGATTAGAATCAAATAGGTGCAAGATGGCAGACAAGTCAATTTCCGCTAGACCTTGAACCTCAGTAGAAGCTCATTGTAGCACATCAGCAAGCTAAATGACATACCCACAAGTGCCATGACCATTCCAAAGCTGACCATAAAAGGCTAGAAAGCAGGCAGTAACCCAATTCCTGGAAATCCCCATCTCTTCCCCCAAATAGTTGGAATGCTCCTCCCACTCATTAGCCTATGAAATTACCCACCCCTATAAAAACTGACAACCCCATTCCCTGGGGCTGCTCTTACCTTCTGAGATGGCCCCCCTACTCTATCTGTGGAGTGTGCTTCTTTCTAAATAAATTCACTGCTTATTTATCACTTTGCCTCTCACTGAATTCTTTCTGCAATGAGATATCAAGAATCTGAGCTTCATTAGGTCCTGGGACTAGGTGTGTGATCTCAGTTAAATGATGTGGAGGTATAACCCTATTAGAAGCTCAAACATATTATGAAGCTTCAACAATTAAAATGGTGTGGCATTGGGGCATGAATTTATAGATCAATGCCATAGATTAGAATGTCTAGAGATAGCTCTATGGACTTATGAAAATGTGCTATATTATATAACTAGTGTTTCATAGGTGAAAAAGAAGATGGATTATTCAATAAAGGCTTTTGGACAAATAGGAAGTTACTTGAAAAATAAAAAACTCTAGCTATATCTCACAGTTTGCAATTCTAGGTAGATCAAAATTTTCAATACTTTTTAATCGTTAAAAATAATAGAGAAGATGGTCCATCTTCCAGCTTGGAAGTCACCACTCCCATTCTCACATTAAGAAAAAAGCTGAAAGCTAAAAATCAGCAATTCTTTTTAGATCCATCAGAGGATTGAGATCACAGAACACACTACCACTCCAAAAACTAAAGAAACAAAAAGCAACAGAGAGTCATAGCTTACCTGGAGCAGATATCACTCAGAAACCATCACTGGAGCCAGCATCAAGTAGGAGTTTTTAAAGTGTAATTGCCTAATTGCAGGAGTCTGTGCATGAACTAGCTTCAGAGACAAAAACTCCTGGAGGCTCAACCCTGTGAACAGAGGTTTATGATTTCCTGAATTTTATTTCTAGGATAAGGTTTATTTCTACAATAAGGTTCTCATTGTAAAGATCAGAGAAAAGTCTCTTCATGATTCCAGTTGGGTGGGCAGGGGAGGAGATATTGGTGAAAAGAGAAACCATTTTGAAATATCCCCAGAGTATTCTTTTCTTAACAAAGTCTGCCCTCAAAGGAAAATATTTCAGCAGAGACTAACTTGGGTTTTTCCAGAACTTAATAATCTAGGGAAATACCCAACTTCACTTGCCTCTAGCCTTTCATGTAAGAGAAGGGAAATACCAACCAAGTCTCCTTTAGCTGTCCTGACTCACCTAAAGGGGAAGAGGGCAAGATACTGAGAAGCACTTCCGGAGGTCCCAGCCCAGTGGCACAGGCTCATCCAAAAACTAAAACTAATCACAGGACACTTCCTGTTTCCCACAGCACCTCATCATCATATTACTAAAGACCTAATTACCACAGATAATTTCACTCAGTACATCATATCCTGCTTTCAGCAAAAAAATTACAAGACATAGTGAAAAGCAAAAAAAAGAAAAGAAAAGAAAAACCAATTTAAATAGAATAAGCATCAGAACAAGATTCAGATATGGCAGGAATGTTTGAACTATCAGGTCAGGAATTTAAAAGAAGTATAATTAATATTCTGAGGACTGTAATAAAAAAAACAGACAACATGCAAAACATATGAATAAGGTACACAGAGAGATGTAGGTTCTAAAACAAAATAAAAAAGAAAAGCTGGGAATAAAAAATGCTGTGAAAAAAATGAAAAATGCTTTTAATGGGGACATTAGTAGACTGGACATGACAAAGGGAAAAAAATCTCTGAATTTGAGAATACGTCAATAAAAACTTCCCAAACTGAAAAGCAAGGAGGAGTGACTGAAAAAAGGGGAGAAAAATATCAAGCACTGTGGGAAGTTTACTAGAATGAAAATAAAGAAAGAAATGCACAGAAGAATATCTTAATTAACTGATGACTGAGAATTTTTCAAAAATAATTAAAGAAACCAAACCACAGATCTAGGAAGCTCAGAGAACATCAAGAAGGATAAGTGCCAAACACTACTCTTAGGCATAGCATATTCCAACTGCATTAAATAATCAGAATGGAAAAAATCTTGAAAGGAGTCAGAGTGGAAAATAAAGGAAACTTCACTTACAGAGGAGCAAGGATAAGAATTACAGCAGACTTCTTTATAAAAACCATGCAGGCATGAAGAAAGAATGAAATATTTATATTATTGAAGAACAACAACAAAAAACCCTCTCACCAACCTAAACTTTTGCATCCAGTGAAATTATCCTTTAAAAGTGAAAAGGAGATCAAGGCATTCTCATATAAACAATAATTAAAGAAATTTATTGCCAGTAAATCTGCCTTGAAAGAAATATTAAAATAAATTTTTCAGGGAGAAGAAAAATGTTATAGGTCAGAAACCTGGATTGTCATAAAAAGCAAGAGTGTTAGAGAAAGAATAAATGAAGGTAGATAAATATTGTCTTTCTTGGTCTTAATTGAGTTAACATCTCTTTGGTCAAAGTGATAGCAATAGTGTATTTGGTAATTATGGCATGACAACAATGATATAATGGAAACGAGGAAGAGAATGGGAAGACTATTCATAGGGTACTTGCCTACCTGTGAAGGTATAGTGCTTTTTGAAAGTTAACCTAGATTAGTTGAAAATGTATATTGTAAACTCTAGGGCAACTACTTAAAAAAAGAGATAGAAAGTATAGCTGAGTTGCAAGAAAAGGAGAGAATGGAATCATGTAAAATACTTGCTTCATCAAAAGATGGAAAGAGTGGAAGACAAAAATAACAACAGACAAAAAGGGCAACAAACAGGATACAATAACAAAAATGGTAGCTGTTAATCTAAACATATCAGTAATCACTTTAAATTTCTATGGTCTAAATGCATGAATCAAAAGGTGAACACTGTCAGAATGGATCAATAAACAGGATCCAACCCTATATCATCTACAGGAAACTCATTAAATATAATGACATATGCAATAATAAAGAGAATGGGAAATATATATCATGCTGAAGTGAAGTCGCTCAGTCGTGTCCGACTCTTTGCGACCCCATGGACACCAAGCTCCTCCATCCATGCGATTTTTTAGGCAAGAGTACTGGAGTGGGTTGCCTGTTCCTTCTCCAGGGAACTTCCCGACCCAGGGATCGAACCTGGGTCTCCCGCATTGTAGACAGATGCTTTACCGTCTGAGCCACCAGGGAAGTCACATATCATATGAACAGTAGTCAAAAGAAATCTGGAATGGCTATATTAATTTCATACAAAGGCAATTTTATAAGATGGAAGATTATCAGGTAAAAAGAGGGATAATATATAATGAAAGGGGTCAATCCTCCAAGAAGACATAATAGTCCTTAAGGTGTATGTGCCTAACAACAGAGACAAAAACTAATAGAATTTCAAGAAGAAATAAATACTTAACACCCCATACCTGATAGTTTCAGCAAGCAGAAAGTTGGAAAACACATCTTAACTGAACATCACAATCAATTACCAGTATCTAGTTGACAGTTATAGACCACTCCATTCAACAACTTCAGAGTATATATTCTTCTAAAGTTCACAAGCTGGAATCAAGATTGCTGGGAGAAATATCAATCACCTCAGATATGCAGATGACACCACCCTTATGGCAGAAAGTGAAGAAGAACTAAAGAGCCTCTTGATGAAAGTGAAAGAGGAAAGTGAAAAAGTTGGCTTAAACCTCAACATTCAGAAAACTAAGATCATGGCATCAGGTCCCATCACTTCATGACAAATAGATGGGGAAACAATGGAAATAGTGAGAGACATTATTTTGGGGGGCTCCAAAATCACTTCAGATGGTGATTGCAGCCATGAAATTAAAAGACGCTTACTCCTTGGAAGGAAAGTTATGACCAACCTAGATAGCATATTCAAAAGTGGAGACATTACTTTGCCAACAAAGGTCTATCTCATCAAGGCTATGGTTTTTCCAGTAGTCATGTATGGATGTGAGAGTTGGACTGTGAAGAAAGCTGAGTGCCGAAGAATTGATGCTTTTGAACTGTGATCTTGGGGAAGACTCTTGAGAGTCCCTTGGACTGCAAGGAGACCCAACCAGTCCATCTTAAAGGAGATCAGTCCTGGGTGTTCATTGGAAGGACTGATGTTGAAGCTGAAACTCCAATACTTTGGCCACCTGATGTGAAGAGCCTACTCATTTGAAAAGACCCTGATGCTGGGCAAGATTGAGGGCAGGAGGAGAAGGGGACAACAGAGGATGAGATGGTTGAATGGCATCACCAACTCAATGGACATGAGTTTGGGTGAACTCTGGGAGTTGGTGATGGACAGGGAGGACTGGTGTGCTGCTGCTCATGGGGTCACAAAGAGTTGGACACAACTGAGCGACTGAACTGAACTGAACTCAACTCAACTGAAAGTTCACATAGAACATTCACCAAAATAGATTGCATTTTGGATGATAAAACACATGTTAGAAAACTTAAAAGGATAAAAATCATACAGTGTTTGCTTTCAGATCACAGTGGAATTAAACCAGTAATCAATAATAGAAAGGCAGCTGGAAAGCCCCAGACTTCTAAATAACACACAGGGCAAAGAACACATCTCAAGAGAAATTTAAAAATAATTTGAGGTAAATGAAAATAAAAGTACAACTTCCTATAATTTGTGGGATGCAGCAAATGCAGCATTTAGAGAGCATTACTTTGAATGTTTTTATTAGAAAATAAGACAAATCTTGAAGTAAAATCTAAGCTTTCACTTTAGGAAACTAGAAAGGAGGAGCAAATTCTATCAAAAATATGCAGAAAAAAAGAAATAATAAAATTATAGGAAAAATTAGTGAAATAAAAAAGAAAATTCAGAGAAAAATCAACAAAATTAAAAGTTTGTTCCTTGAAATGACATTAAAATAAGTTGATAAACATTCTACCAAACTAAAAAAAAGAAAGACACAAGTAGCTGATATCATAAATTAAAGAGAGGTCAGCACTACTGATGTCATGGAGCTTAAAATGATAGTAAAAGAATATTATAAACATTCTACATCTACAAATTTTATCACTGAGATGAAATGGACCAACTCCTTGGAAGACATAATCTACCAAAAAATTAGATAATCTGAATAGGTCTATGTCTATTAACAAAATTGAATCAATAATTAAAAACTTCCAAAAGAGATTTCTATCTGGACATCATTCCCAGATGGGTGCACTGGTGAATTCTACCAATATTTAATGAAAATATTATGTCTATTTTTAGAAATCCGTTTCAGAAATTAGAAACAGAGAGAATACTTGCTAACTCATCATATGAGGCCAACATTACCCTAATATCAAAACCAGACAAAGACATTACAACAAAAGAAAACTACAGAGCAATATTTCTCATGAACATAGACGTAAAAATCCTCAACAAGATACAGGCAAGTTGAATTCAACAGTGCATAAAAAGAATTATACACCACAACTAAGTGGGATTTATTCCAGGTATGAAAGGCTGCTTTGATATTTGAAAAAATCACATCAAGCCTAGAAAAAAAAATCATGATTATATTAATAACTACAGAAAAGTATTTGACAAACTTGAACATCAATTTATGATAAACAATTTTCTTCAAACTAGGAAAGAAAGAACTTTCTCAGCTGGATAAAAGAACAGCTGTTAACATCATATACAATGATGTAAAACTAAATGCCTTTCTCTAAAATTAGGAGCAAGACAAGGATGTTCCCTCTTACTATTCCTATTCATGATTGTATGGGAAACCCTAGATAAGACAAGAAGAGGAAATAAAACGCATACAGTTTTGGAGAAGGAACAAATAAAACTCTCTTTGTTCATAGATGACATGACTGTCTATGTAGGAAATTTGAAAGAATCAAAAACAACAACAAAATAAACAACAACAACAAAACTCCAGAAACTAATATAGTGTAGCAAGGTTGCTGGATAAAAGGTTCATATACAAAAGTCAATTGCTTTTCTACATATTAGCAATGAACAATCAGAATCTGAAATAAAAGACACAGTACAATTTATATTAGCAATGAAAAATGGAACACTTTAGGTGTAAATCTAACCAAATATATACAAGATCTACATGATTAAAACTACAAAACTCTGATGAAACAAGTCAAAGAAGAACTAAATAAATGGAGACACTACATATTCATAGGAAAACTAAATATTATTAAGATATGTACCTCTTCCCAACTTCATCTATAGATTCAATGCAACCCTAATGAAAATCCCAGTGCATTACTTTGTGGATATCAATAAAGTTACTGTAAAAAAATTTTTGGAAAGATGAGAGACTTGGATTAGTCAACCGCAGGCGGCTGCGATGACTGGCGCACCAAGCGTGGCCGAGAGGAGCCACCCCACGTCCGAGGTCAGGGGCAGAGGCCGAGAGTACCAGACTGTGAGGGCGCAGGGACAGCCGAGAGGAGCTACCCCACATCCCAGGTCAGGGGTTGCGACGAGAGGAGTTACCCCGCGTCCGAGGTCAGGGGCAGCGGCCAGGAGGAGATACCATACCCCCCTAACCCCGAGGCCAGGGGCGGTGGGTGGGAGAAGCTACCCCATGCCCCTAAGCCCAAGGCCAGGGGTGGCAGCCAGGAGGAGCAACCTCCACATCCAAGGAGCCGTGGCTGCGTGGGCACAGGAGGGCCTAGAGGAGCTATCCCACGTTGAAGGTCAAGAAGGGCGGTGGTGAGGAGATACCCCTCGCCCAAGGTAAGGAGCAATGGCTGCGCTTTGCTGGAGCAGCCGTGAAGAGATACCCCACACCCAAGGTAAGAGAAACCCAAGTAAGACGGTAGGTGTTGCAAGAGGGCATCAGAGGGCAAATACACTGAAACCATACTCACAGAAAACTAGTCAATCTAATCACACTAGGACCACAGCCTTGTCTAACTCAATGAAACTAACCCATGCCCGTGGGGCAACCCAAGATGGGCAGGTCATGGTGGAGAGATCTGACAGAATGTGGTCCACTGGAGAAAGGAATGGCAAACCACTTCAGTATTCTTGCCTTAAGAACCCCATGAATAGTATGAAAAGGCAAAATGATAGGGTACTGAAAGAGAAACTCCCCAGATCAGTAGGAGCCCAATATGCTACTGGAGATCAGTGGAGAAATAACTCCAGAAAGAATAAAGGGATGGAGCCAAAGCAAAAAGAATACCCAGCTGTGGATGTGACTGGTGATGGAAGCAAGGTCCGATGCTGTAAAGAGCAATATTGCATAGGAACCTGGAATGTCAGGTCCATGAATCAAGGCAAATTGGAAGTGGTCAAACAAGAGATGGCAAGAGTGAATGTCAACATTCTAGGAATCAGCAAACTGAAATGGACTGGAATGGGTGAATTTAACTCAGATGACCATTATATCTACTACTGTGGGCAGGAATCCCTCAGAAGAAATGGAGTAGCCATCATGGTCAACAAAAGAGTCCGAAATGCAGCACTTGGATGCAATCTCAAAAACAACAGAATGATCTCTGTTCATTTCCAAGGCAAACCATTCAATATCACAGTAATCCAAGTCTATGCCCCAACCAGTAACTGAAGAAGCTGAAGTTGAACGGTTCTACGAAGACCTACAAGACCTTTTAGAACTAACACCCAAACAAGATGTCCTTTTCATTATAGGGGACTGGAATGCAAAAGTAGGAAGTCAAGAAACACCTGGAGTAACAGGCAAATTTGGCCTTGGAATACGCAATGAAGCAGGGCAAAGACTAATAGAGTTTTGCCAAGAAAATGCATTGGTCATAACAAACACCCTCTTCCAACAACACAAGAGAAGACTCTACACATGCACATCACCAGATGGTCAACACCAAAATCAGATTGATTATATTCTTTGCAGCCAAAGATCGAGAAGCTCTTACAGTCAGCAAAAACGAGACCAGGATCTGACTGTGGCTCAGATCATGAACTTCTTATTGCCAAATTCAGACTTAAATTGAAGAAAGTAGGGAAAACCACCAGACCATTCAGGTATGACCTTAATCAAATTCCTTATGATTAGACAGTGGAAGTGAGAAATAGATTTAAGGGCCTAGATCTGATAGATAGAGTGCCTGGTGAACTATGGAATGAGGTTCGTGACATTGTACAGGAGACAGGGATCAAGACTATTCCCATGGAAAAGAAATGCAGAAAAGCAAAATGGCTGTCTGGGGAGGCCTTACAAATAGCTGTGAAAAGAAGAGAAGTGAAAAGCAAAGGAGAAAAGGAAAGATATGAACATCTGAATGCAGAGTTCCAAAGAATAGCAAGAAGAGATAAGAAAGCCTTCTTCAGCGATCAATGCAAAGAAATAGAGGAAAACAACAGAACGGGAAAGACTAGAGATCTCTTCATGAAAATCAGAGACACCAAAGGAATATTTCATGCAAAGATGGGCTCGATAAAGGACAGAAATGGTATGGACCTAACAGAAGCAGAAGATATTAAGAAGAGATGGTAAGAATACACAGAAGAACTGCACAAAAAAGATCTTCACGACCCAAATAATCACGATGGTGTGATCACTGACCTAGAGCCAGACATCTTGGAATGTGAAGTCAAGTGGGCCTTAGAAAGCATCACTACGAACAAAGCTAGTGGAGGTGATGGAATGCCAGTTGAGCTATTCCAAATCCTGAGAGATGATGCTGTGAAAGTGCTGCACTCAATATGCCAACAAATTTGGAAAACTCAGCAGTGGCCACAGGACTGGAAAAGGTCAGTTTTCATTCCAATCCCAAAGAAAGGCAATGCCAAAGAATGCTCAAACTACCACACAATTGCACTCACCTCACATGCTAGTAAAGTAATGCTCAAAATTCTTCAAGCCAGGCTTCAGCAATATGTGAACCGTGGACTTCCTGATGTTCAAGCTGGTTTTGGAAAAGGCAGAGGAACCAGAGATCAAATGGCCAACATCTGCTGGGTCATGGAAAAAGCAAGAGAGTTCCAGAAAAACATCTATTTCTGTTTTATTGACTATACCAAAGCCTTTGACTGTGTGGATCACAATAAACTGTGGAAAATTCTGAAAGAGATGGGAATACCAGACCGCCTGACCTGCCTCTTGAGAAATTTGTATGCAGGTCAGGAAGCAACAGTTAGAACTGGACATGGAACAACAGACTGGTTCCAAATAGGGAAAGGAGTACGTCAAGGCTGTATATTGTCACCCTGTTTATTTAACTTATATGCAGAGTACATCATGAGAAACGCTGGGCTGGAAGAAACACAAGCTGGAATCAAGATTGCCGGGAGAAATATCAATAACCTCAGATTGCAGATGACACCACCCTTATGGCAGAAAGTGAAGAGGAACTAAAAAGCCTCTTGATGAAAGTGAAAGAGGAGAGTGAAAAAGTTGGCTTAAAGCTCAACATTCAGAAAACGAAGATCATGGCATCTGGTCCCGTCACTTCATGGGAAATAGATGGGGAAACAGTGGAAACAGTGTCAGACTTTATTTTTCTGGGCTCCAAAATCACTGCAGATGGTGACTGCAGCCATGAAATTAAAAGACGCTTACTCCTTGGAAGGAAAGTTATGCCCCACCTAGATAGCATATTGAAAAGCAGAGACATTACTTTGCCAACAAAGGTCCGTCTAGTCAAGGCTATGGTTTTTCCTGTGGTCATGTATGGATGTGAGAGTCGGACTGTGAAGAAGGCTGAGCGCCGAAGAATTGATGCTTTTGAACTGTGGTGTTGGAGAAGACTCTTGAGAGTCCCTTGGACTGCAGGGAGATCCAACTAGTCCATTCTGAAGGAGATCAGCCCTGGGATTTCTTTGGAGGGAATGATGCTAAAGCTGAAACTCCAGTACTTTGGCCATCTCATGCGAAGAGTTGACTCATTGGAAAAGACTCTGATGCTGGGCAGGATTGGGGGCAGGAGGAGAAGGGGACGACAGAGGATGAGATGGCTGGATGGCATCACTGACTCGGTGTACATGAGTCTCAGTGAACTCCGGGAGTTGGTGTTGGACAGGGAGGCCTGGCGTGCTGCGATTCATGGGGTCGTAAAGAGTCAGACACGACTGAGTGTCTTATCTGATCTGATTGAAGGAGAAGAACAAAGTTGGAGGACTGACAGAATACCTGACTTTTAATTCTTGCTATAGAGCCATAATAGTCAAGACAGAGTGGTATTGGTGAAAGGATAGAGTAGGACAGAGTACTACTCTGTGGAACAGAGTAGAGAGCCCAGAAATACCCACACAAATATAGTCAACTGATCACTGATGGAGGAGCAAAGGTAAGCTAATGGCAAAATGATAGGCTTTTAATCAAAGGATCTTAGAACAATTGGCCACAGATATATAAAAAACAATTCTAGACACAATTCTATGCTTTTCACAAAAATTAACTCAAAATGGGCCATAGAAATAAATGTGAAATACAAAACCATATAATTCCTAGAATTATAGCATAGGAGAAAATTGAGGTAAATTTGATTTTGTGATGATGTTTTAGACAAAACACCAACAACACAATTCAGGAAAGAAAAAATTCCTAAGTTTGAATTTTAACTTCATTAACATTAGAAGCTTCTGCTTTGCAAAAGACACTGCTGAGAGAATAAGACCAGAAGACTGGGAGAAAAATCCTTGTGAAACATATATCTGATAAAGGTCTGTTATCTAAAATACACAAAAAACCCTAAAATTCAATAATGGAAAAATGAAAAATTCAGTTAAAAATTGTCAAAAATGTAAACAGATACCCCACTAATGAAGATATACAGATGGCAAATAATCTCAATGTCATATATCATTGGGGAATTACAAATTAAAGCAATGCTATGATACTACTGCAAACCCATTGGGCTGGCTAAAATCCGGAACACTAACAGCACTAAATATACAGCATAGGAATCTTCATTCATTGCAGATGGGAGTGCAAAATAGTAGAACTACTTTAGAAACCAGTTTAGTATATGACCCAGTAATCATGCTCTTTGATGTGTAGTAAAATAAGTTGAAAACTTATGTCCACAAAATAAAATCCTGAACACAAATATTTATAGCAGCTTTATTCATGATTACCAAAACTTGAAAGCCACCAAGATTTCCTTCAGCAGGTGAATGAATAAACAGATGATGGTACATGTGGGTCATCCATCACTAAAAAGTGGGTTATCAAGTTATGAAGAGTCACGGAGGATACTTAAATGCACATTACTCAGTGAAAGAAGCTATTCTGAAAAGTCTACATACTACATGATTTCAACTATATGAAATTCTAGAAAAAGTAAAACCATGAAGACATTAAAAAGATCAGTGGTTGCCAGAGACTGGCATTTAGGAAGAACGGAGGAATGGTCAGAGCAAAGAGAATCTTTAAGGCAGTGAATGTATGATACCACAACAGTAGATAACATGCAGATAAAGGTAGATTACATTTGTCCAAACCCATAGAATATACAACACCAAGTGTGAATCCTAATGTAAACTATGAACTTGGAGTGATTATTTATCAATGTCAGTCTATAATAACAAGTATACCATCTGGTGGCTCAGACAGTTAAGAATCTGCCTTCGAAACAGGAGACCTGGGTTTGATCCCTGGGTCAGGAAGATCCCCTGGAAAAGGGAATGGCTACCCACTGCAGTATTCTTACCTAGAGAATTCTAGGGACAGAGGTGCCTGGAGGGCCACAGTGGATGGGGTCACACAGAGTCAGACACATCTGAGAGACTAACACTTACAACACCTGGTGGAGATGTTGAGAGCACAGGAGGCTGTGTGTGTGTGTTGGGGGGGAGGCGGGGGTGGGAGCAGGCAGAAGTATGCAGGGAGTGCATGGGAAATCTTTGTACTTTCTACCCAGCCCCTCCTAGTTTTTGATCCACATTCTCTTGGCCCACCTATAGTGCAAGACCACCACCTTCCTGTTTTTTGTTACCTAGTTTTGAAGGACGTGTCAGGTAGCTTTTACATGATTCTGATCACTATTTCACATGATGCTGAACCTTGCCTCTCATTAATGCTCTGTGTGGATCGGGCCATACTTTTTATTGCAGTTTTTTAATTGAATTACTTAAAAAATTTGTCTGGAACCACTTGTTTTGATCAATATAACATCATCTTTCTTAAGTTAAAAAATTAATTAATTAATAATAATTATTTAAGTTAAAATAATTAGTTTTTAATGTTCTGATATCAGTAGTGGTTTAATCCACTGAAGAACTGCTGCTTTTGAAATGTGGTGCTAAAGAAAACTCTTGAGACTCCCTTAGACTGTCAGGAGATCAAACCAGTCAATCCTAAAGGAAATCAACCCTGAGTATTTATTGAAATTTATAATTTTCACAAACAGGAGCTATAAGATATCAAACTAGAGATATTGAGGTTTAAGATCATTTGAAAAGGAAAATAAAATAATATTACTTGGCACCCACTAGTGAATCACAAGCAACAGAACCTGACATGGAACAACTGACTGGTTCAGAATTGGAAAATGAGGATGACAAGGCTGGATATTATCACTGTGCTTATTTAACTTCTATGCAGAGTAAATCATATGAAATGCCAGGCTGGGTGAATCACAAGCTGGAATCAAAATTGCTGGGACAAATATCAACAACCTCAGATGTGCAGATGATACATCACCCTTAATGACAGAAAGCAAAGAGGAACTAAAGAGACTCTTGATGAAGGTAAAAGAGGAGAGTGAAAAAGCTGGCTTAAAACTCAACATTCAAAGAACGAAGATCATGGCAACTGGTCCCATCACTCTATGGAGAAACAATGGAAGCAGTGACAGATTTTATTTTCTTGTACTCCCAAATCACTTCAAATGGTGACAGCAGCCACAAAATTAAGATGCTTCTCCTTGGAAGAAAAGCTATGACAAACCTACACAGCATACTAAAAAATAGAGACATCACTTTGCCAACAAAGGTCCATATAGTCAAAGCTATGGTTTTTCCAGCTGTCATGTATGGATGGGAGAGCTGAACCATAAAGAAGGTTGAGAATTGAAGAACTGATGCTTTTGAATTGTAGTGCTGAAGAAGACTCTTGAGAGTCCCCTGGACAGCAAAGAGATCAAACCAGTCAGTTCTAAAGGAAATCAACACTGAATAATTATTGGAAGGACTGAAGCTGAAGCTCCAATCCTTTGGCTGCCTGATGCAAAGACCTGACTCACTGTAAAAGACTCTGCTGCTGGGAAAGATTGAAGGCAAAAAGAAGAAGGGGTTGACAGAAGGTGAGATGATTAGAGAGCATCACCAACTCAGGGGTCACAAATTTGAGCATACTCCAGCATATAGTGGAGGACAGAGGAGCCTAGAGTGCTGTAGTCCATAAGGTCACATAGAATCGGACACAACTTAGCAACTGAACAACAGCAGCAGTAACAACAAGTGCATCAGAATTCATGTTCAGAAGTAAATATCTTGTCAACTTTCAAATTTGGTGGCACATTTCTTCTAAGTTTCTGTGAAAAAGGCTTTTCCTTTCTAATGATTTCCATGGTGCTGCATGCACTTCCTTCATTTTACTTATGAAGGTTGTCTTCGTTTGCTTGGGGTCAGTATGCTGAGTTTCTTCAAAGAGAACACACTCATTTTTTCTTTTCAAACAAGCTTTCTGGGTTTTTTTCTTGATTATAGTTGATTTACAATGTTGTGTTAGTTTTAAGTGTATAGCAAAGTGAGTCAGTTATATGTATACATATATCTATGTATAGGATGTGATTCTATTCCCATATAGGTCATTACAGAATATTGAATTGAGTTTCCAGTAGGTTCTTATTAGTTACCTGTTTTATGTATAGCAGTATGTATATGTCAATCCCAATCTCCCAATTTACCCCCACTTCTCCCTTGGTAACCTTAAATTTGTTTTTTATACCTGGGATACACACGCATTTTTCCCCCATAAAGGTTACTGTTTCTTGACACACAGGCAGCCTCAGTGTGCAGGACATGGAGTCTTATGCTTCGCAGGTATGCCTTCTTGCCTGAGGATGAGGGAGGCATGCCACATAGCAGCAGTAATTCCTCAGTGGAGATCTACCTAGGGGCCTCTGAAATATTTATGCAGTGAAAATAGAAATCTGATTTATACAAGGTTTTTATTTATTTATTTTTAATATATCCCAGTACTCCTGCTCAATGAACTCTAAAGCTGCCCTGAAGTTTCTTTCAGTAGATCTGTAGCAGAAATGTGTTTGGGCATGTTATCTGCTCTTGTCAGACCCACTGAAAACAGGGCTAGGAATTGATTTGGGGCTTTCCAGAGTAACATTATTAATTCGTGACAAAAAGTGGTTCCCAAACTTTTCAGAAATAATGTGATTTGCTTCTAGGGAATAACTCGATGAACATGACAAAATACCAGGATTCCAGCTTTTAAGACAGAGATGTTGTTTTTCACTAAGAAAAATATCCCTTCTGCATTTGACGCCCTCTCTCTCCTTGTCTTAAAAATGGGATTCCCCCATGTGGCTTCTTAATTGAAAAATGTGACACAAATACACACACCCTTGCTTCTGAGAAACTAAAGATAAAATGATTTCCTTTAGTCTTAAAAAAAAATGTAGGTTCTTCCATCTATTTTCATGTTTGAAGGCTCACTTTTTTTAATCACTGAATAATATTCCATCATTTAGATGTACCATTGTTGATCCATTCATCTCTAAAGGACATCTTAGTTGCTTCCAAGTTTTGGCAATTATGAACACAGCTGATATAAGCATCCATGTGCAGGCTTTTGTGTGAATGTCAAGGTTTCAGTTCATTTCAGTAAATAGCAAGAAACATGATTGCTGGGTCATATGGTAAAAGTATATTTAGTTTTATAAGAAATTTTCTTCCAAAGTGGCTGTGCTACCACCAATGTGCATTTCTACCACCAATCAATAGATTTGGATAACTTTGATATATTTATTAGACATTTGGATATTTTTGTTAAAGTGCTTGTTCAGGTAAACTGCACATTTTTAAATGGGGTTATCTTTTTTTTCTATTGGTTTTTAAAAGCTTTTATATAGTCTGGAAGCCTACTATTTGATGGTGTGTATATATATACATTTGTTAGATAACAACGTTTGATGAAATGAGATTCCTACCTGTTTTTGATGAAGAAAAGCTCTTAATTTTATTATAGTCCAAAATATCAATCTTTTATTTTATATTAGTAACTTGTGCCCTGTTTAAGAAATATTTGCCTGCCTGAAGGTCATGAAAATATTTGCTTGTTACTTATCTCATAAAAGCTTTATTGTGTTCCTTTTTATATTTAGGTCTTCATTCTATTCAAAATGGATTTTTGTATATGCAGAGAGATATGAATCACTACTCATATTTTTATTTGGATATTTAATTGATAGCACACTACTTATTGAAAGACTCTTCTTTTTCCATTCCCGGCAGTGATACCTTCTCACAAGCCAAAACAACCATGTAAGTGTGGTCATGTCTTGCTTCTCTGTTTCATCCTGATTGTCTATGAACATTCTTTTTGTCAATGCCACAATCTTTATTTCTATAGTTTTGAGTCTTGAGATCTGTAGTGTAACATCTCTAATTGCATTCTTCAAGACTGTCTTTGTTTTTATTAGTTCTATACATTTTATATTAATTTTGAATCTTCTTGTCAAATTTCCCAAAACCACCCGCTGGAATTTTTATTGAGATTGCACTGAATCTGTAGATCTGTCTTAGCAGTATCTTGACTTCCATCCCCAAACACAATCTTTGCTTTCATATATTTTGGTCTTCTTTAATTGGTAGTGTTTTATAGTAAATAGGGCCTTTATGTTCCTGGTAAATATTACTATTTACTATAAAAATAACAGGTATTTGATATTTTTCTGATTCTTTTATGCATGGCATTATTATTAAAAATTTATTTTCTTATCATTTGTGGTTAATATATAAAAATACCGTTGATTATTGTACACTGACTTTTTATCTAGTGACTTTGTTAACTTCACTTATTATTCCAATATCATCTGTAGATGGACTGAGTATTAGTATGATCTTCTGAATAATCACAATTCAATTTTTTGGTTAGGTTTTCATGCATATTTTACATCTTGACTTCAGTGATGAGATGGCTGCTAATTTAGTAACTATTTTCAACTTCATTGCTTTTTAATGGAATGAAACTGGGAAGGAGATCAATGACTTCATGGATGTCTTGGTCAATAAAATGAGTTTTTTTTTTTTTTTACTTAATTTATTTATTTTAATTGGAGGCTAATTACTTTACAATATGGTGGTGGTTTTTACCATACATTGATATGAATCAGCCATGGGTATACACATGTCCCCCATCCCAAACACCCCTCCCACCTCCCTCCCCATCCCATCCCTCATGGGTTGTCCCAGTGCACCAGCTTTGCATGCCCTGTTTCATGCATTGAACTTGGACTGGTCATCTATTTCACATATGGTAATATACATGTTTCAATGATATTGTCTCAAATCATTCCACCCTCGCCTTCTCTGACAGAGTCCAAAAGTCTGTTCTCTATATCTGTGTCTGTTTTTCTGTCTTATGTATAGGGTCATTGTTACCATCTTTCTGAATTCCATATAATATGCATTAATATACTGTATTGGTGTTTTTCTTTCTGGCTTACTTCACTCTGTATAATAGGCTCCAGTTTCATCCACCTCATTAGAACTGATTCAAATGCTTTCTTTTTAACAGCTGAGTAATATTCCATTGTGTGTATGTACCACAACTTTCTTATCCATTCATCTGCTGATGGACATCTCATTGCTTCCATGTCCTAGTTAATGTAAACAGTGCTGCGATGAACATTGGGATACACATGTCTCTTTCAATTCTAGTTTCCTACGTGTGTATTGCAAACAGTGCTGTGATGAACACTGGGGTACGTGTGTCTCTTTCAATTCTAGTTTCCTGGGTCATATGGCAGTTCTATTTCCAGATTTTTAAGGAATCTCCACACTGTTCTCCATAGTGGCTGTACTAGTTTGCATTCCCACCAACAGTGTAAGAGGGTTCCCTTTTCTCCACACTCTCTCCAGCATTTATTGTTCGTAAACATTTTTGATAGCAGCCATTCTGACTAGTGTGAAATGGTACCTCATTGTGGTTTTTTATTTGCAGTTCTCTGATGAATGATGTTGAGTATCCATCTGTACATCTTCTTTGGAGAAATATCTGTTTAGTTCTTTGGCCCATTTTTTGATTGGGCTGTTTATTTTTCTGGTATTGAGCTGCATGAGCTGATTGTATATTTTGAGAGTAATTCTTTGTCAGTTGCTTTACTATTATTTTCTCCCATTCTGAAGGCTCTCTTTTCCCCTTGCTTATAGTTTCCTTCATTGTGCAAAAGCTTTTAAGTTTAATAAGGTCCCATTTGTTTATTTTTGCATTTATTTCCATTACTCTGGGAGGTGGGTCACAGAGGATCTTGCTGTGATTTATGACAGAGTGTTTTGCCTATGTTTTTCTCTAGAAGTTTTATAGTTTCTGGTCTTACATTTAGATCTTTAATCCATTTTGAGTTTATTTTCATGTACGGTGTTAGAAAGTGTTCTAGTTTCTCTTACAGGTAGTTGACCAGTTTTCCCAGCACCACTTGTTAAAGAGATTGTCTTTTCTCCATTTTATGCTTTTGCCTCCTTTGTCAAAAATGAGGTGCCCATAGGTGTGTGGATTTGTCTCTGGGCTTTCTATTTTGTTCCATTGATCTATATTTCTGTCTTTGTGCCAGTACCATACTGTCTTGATGACTGTAGCTTTGTATAGTATAATATACAAAGCTTCAAACTATAGTATAGTCTAAAGTCAGGCAGATTGATTCCTCCAGTTCCATTCTTTCTCAAGATTCCTTTGGCTATTTGAAGTTTTTTTCATATTTCCATACAAATTGAGAAATTATTTGTTCTAGTTCTGTGAAAAATACTGTTGGTAGCTTGATAGGGATTGCATTGAATCTGTAGATTGCTTTGGGTAGTATACTCATTTTCACTATATTGAGTCTTCCAATCCATGAACATGGTATATATCTCCATCTATTTGTGTCATCTTTGACTTCTTTAATCAGTGTTTTATAGTTTTCTATGTATAGGTCTTTTGTTTCTTTAGGTGGATTTATTCCTAAGTATTTTATTCTTTTCATCACAATGGTGAATGAGATGATTTCCTTAATTTCTCTTTCTGTTTTCTCATTTTTAGTGTATAGAAATGTGAGGGATTTCTGTGTATTAATTTTATATCCTGCAACTTTACTATATTCATTGATTAGCTCTTGTAATTTTTTGGTGGTGTCTTTAGGGTTTTCTATGTATAGGATCCTGTCATCTGCAAACAGTGAGAGTTTTACTTCTTTTTTTCCAATCTGGATGCCTTTTATTTCTTTTTCTTCTCTGATTGCTGTGGCTAAAACTTCCAGAACTATGTTGAATAGTAGTGGTGAGAGTGGGCACCCTTGTCTTGTTCCTGACTTTAGGGGAAATGCTTTCAATTTTTTGCCATTGAGGATAATGTTTGCTGTGGGTTTATCATATATGGCTTTTATTATGTTGAGGTATTTTCCTTCCATGCCTGCTTTCTGGAGAGTATTTATCATAAATGGGTGTTGAATTTTGTCAAAGGCTTTCTCTGCATCTATTGAGATAGTCATATGGTTTTTATCTTTCAATCTGTTAATGTGGTGTATCACATTGATTGATTTGTGAATATTGAAGAATCCTTGCATCCCTGGGATAAAACCCACATGGCCATGATGTATGATCTTTTTAATATGTTGCTGGATTCTGTTTCCTAGAATAAAATGAGGGTTTTGAAGACTATAATAGTGACATCAGTAGTGTGAAAAAATGTATGCAGAGCTTAATTACAGTAACTTATAAAATAGGTGCATGCGTGTAAGCATATTTGCACTTGAAAATCTGCATAGCATTTGACTCAGCACTTGCACTTCAAAGAATTTAACTTAAAAGTAATTTCAAATATGTTCAAAGTTTCATCTAAAAGGATATTCATTGTATCATCTTTCATCAAAGCAAAATCTTAGAGAGATAGCTTAAACATTCAACTACATGTCCTGGGTTAATTTCATTATGGTAGTAGGATGAAATTATATAGAGACATTCAGGATGATACCATAAAATTAGTTAAGGGAGAAAAATGTTCATGATAGAATAAGTGACAAAACAGGCTATACAACTAACAATCTCATTTTATTTATCAATAATTATAGATGTATATAGTCAGACTGTATTAGGGGAATTTCCAGATTTGTCAACAGTAGTCATGGCTGAGAAAAATAATTTTCTCATTTCTGCTTTCACTGTTTTAAAATAATTGCCTACAATAAAAATGTACAAAGTCATGTTTAAAATAAGTCATATATGTGCATATCAAAATATAAACAATATATAAAATAAAAGATAAATTATACTTTTGTTGGGAGGTTAGGGTTGTTTGAAGATTTTTATCTTCTCTTGTAATTTTTTCCAACTTTCAGTAATATTGTTTCTATAATGGAAGTATATAATAATTTGGAAGACCATCAACAGGGAACAGTTTATGATGAATGTGGTAAGAGCCAGAGCAACATCACTGGAGGTGGCTGATCACTGGTGGAGGATGAGAACAAGTCACAGTTGTCTTATGTCAAGACCATTTGAGCTTTAAATTGCTCCTTCACGCTAGAGTAGGGCTCACATTTCTTGGACAGAAGTTATTTCACTAACATCTCATAAGAATGGATTTTTTAAATAAAAAAGATGCATCAGAACAATAGAAGGTCTTGTGCTGTTTTAAACTTAGTTCTAAAAATAAAAGCAAAACTACTTTTTCCCCAGTACTCTTTTATGCTTAGAATGGCTGATGGACCTGTAATCACCTGTTATGGCTGCTGTAACAGACTGCATGACTTAAACAACAGAAACTTACTGTTCACAGTTCTTGAGGCTAGAAGACCAAGATCAAGGTGTCAGCAGGATTGGTTCCTTCTGAGGACTGTGGGAGAAGGATCTGCTCCAGGACTCTCTCCTTGGCTTGTAAATGGTCATTTCCCTCCCCTGTATGTTCACATGGTCTTTCTTCTATGCCTGTTTCTGTGTCCAAATTTCCCCTTTTTATAAGGACACCAGTCATATGTGAAGTCAAACTTGAAAAACTCACTTTAACTTATTCAACTCTTTTAAAGACCCTATTTCCAAATATAGCCACATTCTAAGGTACTGGAGTTTAGGACTTAGAACACAAGAGTTTTGGACAACACAATTCTACCCACAAAAGTGACACTCGTATTTGTGGTTCTCATGTTTGTCAACTTACTTAATGAGAGTTATACTAATCCTTCATGGTCAATTTGTTCCCCTTGTCCTCATTCCCCTTCCCTGGCACCTGGTTTATTAGGTCCTTTGTAACCAACAGTGTAATCAAGGCTCTGGGACTGTGTTATGGTATCTTGAATTTTATTTGCTGGACATAGGTGAGCTTCCCATAGAGACTGACTTTAAGTGGCTTTTGCTTCCCAGAGGTGGAAAAATCCTTCAAACTGAAAGGACTTTTGTGATAGCAGATCTTAAATCTATTGGAAGAAATTATTGTCTCCAGATCTTATTCCACATTGTCAAAAGCATTGAGCACAAAACGTAATAGCTGGTACCCATTGTAGCCTCTTGTAGAGCTTCTCTGTATCTATTGTACACATTGTAAAGCTCCTCTTGTGGCTCAAGTGGTAAAGAATCTGCTACAACATAGCAGACCCAGGTTCAATCCAGGGTCTGGGAAGGTAGTACTGGAGAAGGTAATGGCAACCCACTCCAGTATCCTTGCCTGGAGAATCCCATGGACAGAGGAGCCTGGTGGGCTACAGTCCATTGGGTTGCAAAGAGTTGGACGTGACTGAGCAACTAACAAAACACACAAATTGTAGCCTTTACACATAATAGCCATCAGCTTTCACTCTGTGGGATAGTCAGTGAGGTCGAAGATGGATACACCAGAGATGAACAGGAGAGTTACAAGGTGAACACCAAGGCACAGGGAGACCAGTGGTTTCCAAATATGATGAGTTTTTAGAACTGGGATAGACCTTAGGGATAAATTGGATGACCCACTCCCTCATTTCTGATAAGACCCTAAATATCCAGTAACAGCTGCTGCTGCTGCTGCTAAGTTGCATCAGTCATGTCTGACTCTCTGCAACCCCATAGATGGAAGCCCATGGTTAAATTCAATAGAAGAATGATTGTATAAATATGGTAATTATTTGCATGCAAGGCAGGATGGAAACCCATTCTTAGGTCTATGCTCAAGGGAATAGAAATATATGCCACACAAAAATTTGCATACACATTTTCACAGCAGCATCATTCATAATATCCCCCAAATGGAAACAACCCAAATGTCTTTCTGTGGATGAATGGTCACACAAAATGTGATACATTCATGCAACGGAATATTATATGACCATGAAAAGAAATTAAGTTCTGATACTTGTTACAATGTGGATAAAGTTTGAAAATTTTATGCTAAGCAAAATAATCCAGGCACAAAAGACCACATATTGTATGAAATACTCCAAATTTACATGAAATATTCAGAATAGGAAATTCATGGAAACAGAAAGCATGCTAGTGAGGAACAGGAAATAACTGCTCCTGGGTATGGGGTTTCTTTTGATAAAGTTTCCTGATGGTGGTGGTGGCATAACCCTATGAATACACTAAAAACCACTGAATGGTATACTTTATAGGAGTGGATTTTATGATGTGTTAATTAAAGCTCAATAAAGCTGTTATCGAATAAGGAGGTATGTGAGAAGACAGAAGAAAGCTGTGTACAGAGGCTGTGGTTTGGAAATGGGGTATTCACTTTATGACTTAGGTATTTCTCTGAGAGCTAGAGGGGTGTAACTTATGGCCCATCCTACTGTGTGGAGGGAGAGGGGAAGGCACAGGAGGAGCTGAGACTGGATTGCCAGAGGATGGATGGCTCAGGCAGAGGATGCTGTTCAAGTCACCAGAAAGATGGCAGGGGAGCAGACAGGAAGACTGTGAACCTAGACCCAGCAGGAGAGATGAGAAGGTCAAATTAGGTTTAATCAGCCCCTGTGGCCCTGGGAGCCATGATGAGTATACTAAAGAACATTTCACTTTAGACTATGTATTCTTGACATAGTTTTTTTTAATGGGCATCCTCTGAAATTGTACACACAATTCTACATGTGTACAACTGATCTGCCTTTTTTTGGAGGATTTCATGATTCAACAGATTTTCAAAGAGGTGAATGATAAAATAAAAAGGCCTAAGAATTGCTGCTATCAAGGATTTGTGTCAGGAATTACTCAATTTTTCCCCCTTCCCCACTCTGAGGGAATTCAGAGTGGAGAAAAATAGAATAGTGGTCCTAGATAGTTAAGATGCATACCAAAGGAATAATTGCAATACGTTCAAACTCTCACATTTTCTCATACACAAAAATAAAATAAAATAAAATAATTAATTTGAGATGTCTGTTTCATGATTACTGGTAATCTTTTAATGTTCTGACCAGATTCCCCCTCTAACCCCAACTAAAGCTCCTATATATCCTGGCTCCTCACTTACCTCTTTGGAGCAGTCCCTCAGGGCTATCTGAGAAGCTCTATCCTAGCCTATGCTGCTGCTGCTGCTGCTGCTAAGTTGCTTCAGTCGTGTCCGACTCTGTGCGACCCCATAGACGACAGCCCACCAGGCTCCCCCGTCCCTGGGATTCTCCAGGCAAGAACACTGGAGTGGGTTGCCATTTCCTTCTCCAATGCATGAAACTGAAAAGTGAAAATGAAGTCGCCCAGTCGAGTCCAATCTTAGCGACCCCATGGACTACAGCCTACCAGCCTCCTCCGTCTGTGGGGTTTTCCAGGCAAGAGTACTGGAGTGGGGTGCCCTAGCCTATAGTCCTCAGTAAATCTGCCAAATAAAACGTAGATCTCAAATTTGAAGTTGTGCATTTTTCAGTCAACAGCACTGAGATTGAAGTTAATTACAGTATTCCTTTTCTATATCTCTCGGCATTGAAACTCTCTACAACCAACATTTTAAATTACAATTAAAAAAAAAGAAAAATTTTGGTGGGATAGTTGGTGAAAAGTTTACATTTCAGAAGTTTCCTGTTGTATATGCAATCCTGTTAGAACCCCCACCAAGAAGTCAGGAAAAGAAGTTTATAAAACATCTGTTTGTTCCCAGTGAATTTGAAGTTCTTGCTTTGTTGTTAAAGAATTTAGAGATGAAGTGATAGTAAGAAGTGGGTTTATTTAGAGAGAATAATGCTTCACAGACAGAGTGAGGGCCATCTCAGAAGGCAAGAAATCCTTGAAATACAGCATGGTTAGATTTTTATGGGCTGGGTAATTTTATACTCTAAAGTGGGAAGGTTATTCCAATCATTTTGGAAAAGGGCAAGGATTTCCAGAAATTGGGCCACCGCATACTTTTTGGCCTTCTATGGTCGGCCTCAGAACTGGATAAGAAAGTTGTGGTACATATACACAATGGAGTATTACTCAGCCATTAAAAAGAATACATTTGAATCAGTTCTAATGAGGTGGATGAAACTGGAGCCTATTATACAGAGTGAAGTAAGCCAGAAAGAAAAACACCAATACAGTATACTAACGCATATATATGGAATTTAGAAAGATGGTAACAATAACCCTGTGTACGAGACAGCAAAAGAGACACTGATGTATAGATCAGTCTTATGGACTCTGTGGGAGAGGGAGAGGGTGGGGAGATTTGGGAGAATGGCATTGAAACATGTATAATATCATGTATGAAATGAGTTGCCAGTCCAGGTTCGATGCACGATACTGGATGCTTGGGGCTGGTGCACTGGGACAACCCAGAGGGAGGGTATGGGGAGGGAGGAGGGAGGAGAGTTCAGGATGGGGAGCACGGGTATACCTGTGGCGGATTCATTTCAATGTTTGGCAAAACTAATACAATATTGTAAAGTTTAAAAATAAAATAAAATAATAAAAAAAAAGAATTGTCATGGTGCTGCTAGGTATATCATTTAGCTTATGCTTTGTTGTTTTGCTGTTGTTTGGTCTTGAAGTCATGTTGGATTCTTTTGCAACCCCACGGACTGTGCCCTGCCAGGCTCCTGTGTCCATGAGATTTCCTAGGCGAGAATACAGAATAGATTGCCATTTCCTTCTCTAGGGGGTCTTCTCGTCCAGGGATCAACCTTGTGTCTCTCATTTGGCAGGTGGATTCTTTACCATTAAGCCTACAATAAGCATATAATGATGCTCAAGGTACACTGGAAGTCAAATCATCTGCCATCTTGGACCCAGTCAGTTCTAACCAGTCTTTGTCATGTCCTATGGCTGTATCATTCTTTTAAAGGTTGTGCCCTGTCCCCTTCCCTTCTGTTTCATATTCAGCTGGTTTGGGACTGTAGGGAAGCAAAACCTGTCACTCCAAAATGTCTCTTTAGCATATGGATTATTTTGAGCTGAAGACAATCAAAACCCAAAAGACTCAGAAAGAAACTTTGACTTTCCCTCTCATTTCCTGAAAGAATTTAGATAAAATGGCTGTTATTGCAATAGTGCTGTCACCAGAGGTATCTGCAAAGAATATGGGCTAGTTGTGGTGGGGGACAGCTGGCAGAGCCTGGAGATCAGAGTCCACTCTGTGTCCCATTGTCTCCGCAGGGCCCAGCAAACATTTGTTTACCAAACATTTGCTTTGTCCATCTCTTCCCCTTTGAAGTCCCAAACCGCTACTCCTAGTATCTTAGTTTGTCTCTAGCTGAAGATGGTACTTAAGGTGAGAGTTTCAGCCATTCTCGCAAATTACTGTTTTCCTGGACCTCTCCCATGTACACATGTTAAAGAAAGAAAAAAAATGAAGTTGCTCAGTCGTGTCTGACTCTTTGCGACCCCATAGACTGTAGCCTACCAGGCTCCTCTGTCTATGGGATTTTCCAGGCAAGAATACTGAAGTGGGTTGCCATTTCCTTCTCCAGGAGATGTTCCTGACCCAGGGATTGAAGCTGGGTCTCCCGCATTGTAGGCAGATGCTCTACTGTCTGAGCCACCAGGGAAGTCCATACATGTTAAATGTTTGTTTAATTTTTTCCCGTTAACCAATTTCATTCTTAGATCAATCAGAAGAACTTGAAGACAATTTCTTTCTTCCTGAAGGTCAGTCTTGAAAATTGGCAAGATAGTCTCCTGGAAGCTTGGATACCCAACACAGTCTGAGTGGTTCAGTGTTGGACACTGCCTGGTGTTCTGCAGCAGACCCTGGGAATTCACAAAAAGGGACTTTCTTTTTCATCCCTACTGTGAACTACAAACTGGTGCTTGCTAAGGACATTTGCCATCTGCCTCTGCAGAGATCGAATCCTGTGCTGCTGCAGCTGTTGACCTTTGGCACACCCTAACGGGAGATCAAGGTGGAGAATGAGGCACTTTGTGTTCCAGGGAAACTGATGGAACAGGCCTTTAGATAGTTAGATATTTTCAGGAACTAATTTCATGATCCCAACCCTGGCATCTCCTTGTATCAGAATGGCACTAAATCCCTTCATGGTGACAGCAGTTTCTTGCGACTAGCAGAAAATCTTTTGTAAAGTAAGTACCTGATCTCATTGAATTCCCCGTTCACTGAATCTTCTGTATTGACCTTCCCCCAAAGCCTCTTTGGAGTCATTTCTCAGAGCTATCTGAAGTGCTGTCTCCTGGGCTGTGGTCCTCATTCTATTTTGCCCCAAATAAAACTTATCTCCCAACTGTCACATTGTGCATCTTTTTTAGTCGACACTACTTTCTTTCACAGCAGAAATTACCTAAAATGAATCAAGATGCCTTCTGATGGCAAAGCAAGGTCTCATGTGCAAGACAGGGAAGGCCTTAGAGAGGATTTTTAGGGTGAAGAGGTGCTCTTCTCTTTGTTGTCGCTGGGGCAGTGTGGGCGTGGGAACCCTAAATGCACTACCACACCATCCCTGTCCCTTAGACACAGAGGGTTTCTTCATCTTTCCACACCACCCTCTTTTCTATGATTACCAATGGGTCCATGTGGTAAGTGTTTCTGACATAGGCTTTGCATATGCTCTTCACTTAATCTTCACAAGAGTCTGTGCCATCTGGATTTTCCTATTTCCATTTTACAGACAAGAAAACTGGAAGCTTAGATAAGTTGGATGATTTGCCAGAATCCCAAGATGTGGAGACATGTTTCCTGTAGAACCTCTGAGTTTTCCTGGGTAATTACATAAGCTTAGGGGAGTGACCACAGATTGTATGATGGCCTCTTGTGTGTGTGAGGACAGTGTACCCACTTGCAGAGAATGACTGACTCACTGGGAGTTTTACTATTTCCAAGCTGGAAGTATCTTACGGTTCTGAAGGACACTCCCATGTAAGGAAGTGCCTGCTATCCTATGGGCCATTGGAGGGATGAAATGAATCAGAAGCTGGGCTCCCACACATCCTGCTCAGGCATCACAGACCATTCCTCCAGTTCAGCATGCCTCAGATTAATAAAGGTTCTGCTCTGTAGTCCCTCCTAGTGGTGGAAGAGGTTCCCCATCACCACTGGGGACTGCTGAGGGCGCAGCTGTATGAAGATGCTTCAAGCTATACTCTGACACCAAATGAAGGCCCAGATGAACTGTGGCTTTTGGCTTCATGACTCACAATGTGTATTATGGTAGCAATATAGCCGTCAGCAGATCTCCTCCTGAGTGTCTTCTGGGGTATTCTAGCAAAATCCCGAGACTTCCTGTGGCACTAGTGGCAAAGAACCTGCCTGCCAATGTAGGGAACATAGAAGACACAGGTTCAATCCTTGGGTTGGAAAGATCTCCTATAGACGGGCAAAGCAACACACCACAGTATTCTTGCCTAGAGGATCCCAAGGACAGAGAAGCCTGGTGGACTAAGGTCCATAGAGTTGCAAAGAGTCAGACACAAATGAAGCGGACTTAGCACACTGACTCCCAACTAGGCTGGGCACTCAAACACCGTGAGAGCGACAAGGTATCTTAGAGCAACCAAACCAGCTTTTGAAGGGCTTCCCAGTAAGCTCAGACATGTGACCACTCAGATCCTCATCCCTGAGTCAGAAGATCCCCTGGACAGGGAAATGGCAACCCGCTCCAGTTTTCTTTCCTGGAGAATTCCATGGACAGAGGAGCCTGGTGGGCTATAGTCCAAAGGGTTGCAAAGAGTTGGATGGACATGACTAAGCATGCAGGCACATTCTTAATAATGGATGATATAGACATTTCTCCAGAAAATTCACACAAGCTAGGAAACTAGCATGTCACTGCGTATTTGCACATTACACTGGGGGACATAATTAAAGGGCCTCATCTTCCTGCCCCATTGCGTGCTTGAGTTCACTGGGAGAGACATCCACCCTCTCCTCTAATTGGCCACCACACCTACAAGGCTGTAAAGCATCTGCCTGCAGTATGGGAGATCCAGGTTCACTCCCTGGGTTGGGAAGATCCCCTGGAGAAGGAAATGGCAACCCACTCCAGTACTCTTGCCTGGAGAATTCCATGGACGGAGGAGCCTGGTAGGCTGCAGTCCATGGGGTTACAAAGAGTCAGACATGACTGAGCAACTTCACTTTCCTACAAGGCACTGGTTCTTTAGACCTGTCTCAAATGCCTTGGGCACCAGACTAGGTTCACTTGCCTGCAGATTTGGACCAACCCTAGAAAGGCTGTCTCACCCAGGTCTCAAAAGAAGGATGAGCACCTGAAGAGTACCTTTTATTTTATTGGATATTTTACATCTATTTTATAACATGGAACGCATCTCCAGGCATTTTACAGTGAGTTGTTTTTGATGATCGCACTGTAGCTTTTTTCTTTCTGTTCATAGTCCAATGCTGTGCTGTAATGACACAAATGCAGTTCGCCCCTCTAGGTTGACCCAGATTATACACCTAGGTGAGGAAGCAGAACACAGTTTCATATTGAGAAGCACCAGAACTTAAATAGCAGACAAGACCTCTGTTTCTCAAGAGCATTTGCAAACCACAGAATGTTCCGTGATGCAATGTTGCATAGTGAAGCCCTGAGATGCCAGGTTTAGTACAAGTTCCACTCATTCTGCAAAAACTAAGCTATGTGGACACATATTTTGTAATGGGAACATTGACATATTCAAATCTTTGATGGGTTTGGTCATACTTCTTGGAAACATTTAAAAACATTTCTAAACTGAATGTTCAAGCTTATGGCTTCTCAAAGCTCTTCAGATGTCTTAAGCAAGACTGTCTTGAAGTGGTTCACTCCTAATATGGATCATGTGGGCCTCTATGAAGACTAGAAAGTCCATGCTCACCTAGGAGTTCCTTCCCAGATAGGATCTGCCTGTTTTCTCTCCTGTTCCTAGTCCAATGCTGTGCTATAATGACACAAACGCAGTTCGCCCCTCCAGGTTGATCCAGATTATACACCTAGGTGAGGATGCAGAACACAGTTTCATATTGAGAAGCACCAGAACTTAAATAGCAGACAAGATCTCTGTTTCTCAAGAGCATTTGCAAACCACAAAATGTTTTGAGGGGCAGAACCTGGCTGGGAAATGGAGGAAATGGATTCGTGCTCCAAGTAGGACCAGGCTCCACAGAGCTGTATTGTTTGGAAGATGTTAGGAAAGCAGTGTTGGCAGATGGGCCTCACAGATGAAGGGGCCAGGATCCTCCCTGGTTTGCAGCCTATTAAAGTTTAAATGACCAACCTGTTAGTGATAGTTACAGATTACAGTTTATAATCAATCATTTAAACTTTTGAAACTGTGGTTTTCTCAACTGTAAGACAGGAATAACAATTGAAACTATTGCAAGTGGGTTGTCTGGACACCAAAATAGCCCATCATTTTATACCACCACACCCTCTTCTATGACAAAGACTTACTGGGGTCTCCCCTGGTGTCTCTATTTTATGGAATTAGAAAGATCCTGGATAAAGGGTTTTTCAGGTCCTATCAGAGGAACTTCTGATTCTAACAACATCCTCCCCAACCCTGGGGACTCTTCCCGTCACAACTCCTGTCTCCATAAAGCAGTGATCTTGTTTCTAAAAATCAGACCATCCTTAAGGTTAGATTGCTCACTGCTGAGTTGGTTCAAAGAAGGTGACTTGGGTTGTGATGTTTGGAGCAGTGGCAGCATTCTTGAAAGGTCATCTCAGTGAAGGACACAGGGCTCCAAGGGCTGAGAGGCAGGGAAATGACCGGGATAGGAGGCTGGCACTGAGGTGGACCTGGGAGCAGAGCCTGGGCCAAGGGCCAGTGGCTGAGCCCCCATGTGGGAAGTTGTATCAGTCATCTCTGACTGCTTAACAAAACACCCAGGATGGGTTGTCTTAGGCAACAGACGTTTATTGTCTCACAGTCTTGGAGATTGGAAATCCAAGATCAAGGAGTCAGCTGGGTTAGTTTCTCCTGAGGCCTCTCTTTTTGGCTTGTAGAAGACCATCTTCTATCTATGTCCTCACAAGTTTTCCCTTCTGTGCACATCTGTGTCTTAATCTCCTCTTCTTAGAAGGACATAAGTCAGATTGGATTAGAGCACACTCTAATGACCTCATTTTAAACTTCATCACTACTTTAAAGATTCTTTCCAAATAGTGTCCATTCTGAGGTACTGAGGGGGCTGGAATTCCAACATTCAGTTTTTGAGGGACACAATTCAGTCCATCATTGAGGACAAGCTTGATTTTGTGGCCCTACAGCTCCCAGACAGGGAACTGAAGGAGAGAGGACTGGGGATCAAAGGGGAGTTGGGACAGCAAAGAGACCTTTGCTGCAGTTCTGCTCGTTGCCACACCACATTGCCCCAGCTCCTATTGCCTGCTTCCTACCAATCCTTGCATGGGCTTCATGTCCATGACAGTAGCCCTGAGTACCATTGTGTGGCTGGACTCTTCAGTAACAGCTCGGATCCAGGGTCAATGGATTGCACACTGTTCACCAATGACCAGGGTGTTGCCAGGAGCCATGGAGGATGGAATGGGAGATCCACTTTTTTTTTTTTTTTTAACATGATCCACATGGGTGGCCATGGTCATATCCACTTGGTGGGTAAAGGGGAAGTTTAGTCTGTGTCTGGCTGCAGGGACTGAACGGCCTCCACTAGGGGTTTTTGGTCTTGTCCATGAGTTTCTGATGATGGTTTTCAGCAGTCACCTGATGCTGAAGTGTAAGGTCTCTGACCCCTACTCACTAGGGTCCTCATACCTGAAAGCAACCTCAAGCCTCTGACTGTTCAGTGGTCCCTTCATTACCTCCCACAGCTTGTCCAGGGGATTCAGGAACTCGAAGTCACCTGCATTGCACAGGTGTGTCTTCAAGAGGCCAGGTAATTATCTCTGGTCCATCTTTCTAGACCCCTTCTCTTCTCCTGCTGCTCCACCACCTGCACACATCCTGAGAAGGGCAGGGAAGCTGTCTCAGCCCACCTGGACTTCTCAGTGTCTCACAACCCACTATTGCCCAAGCACAGAGGATAAGGGTGCTGGGCCACTTTTCAAAGACATGGGGAATATCCCCAGCTTTCCTGCTCTTCCTCCCCTGTTCTAAAAGGACATCCATTCCTATCTGGTTGGGAATGTCTACTCCATCATATACTCTCACTTCCTTGCCTCTATGACATTTCCCTTTCCTGTCCTGTCCCTTCTCCTGGAAGATAAACCTTATTCCCTTGATCCCAATGACAGAGCAGGTACAGAGTTAGGGGAAAACTGATTGATTGGCAGAGAAAATACAGTAGAAGATATTGTTTATTGATAATAAAACCCCATTAATATGATAAATAATCAGAGGATGGAAACGCAGCTTGTTATTACAGGGATGTCAACCCTACTATAATTAATTAAAAATCACTTAATAATAGAAAGTCCTTCCATTAGCTGCAGAAACATATACAACTTAGGTAGATATATGTAAGTGCCAGCGTGAGGAACTCCACCCGTGGCAAAGGTCATGAGGAAGGAGGCTCAGCATATGCAAAGGCAGGATCGAGCCTCAGGAGTCCCCCTGGATATTCTCAAGCATCTACCCCCCAAAACCAGAGTCTGCCTACTTTACTGCTTGTGCTCTCACCTCTGACTTTACGGGGGCTGTCCCCCACCACCATCTCGCTCTCTCTGAAAAGGAGTTAACTTACAGCTCCAGTTAATAAAGGTCCTGGGCATAAAAGGAGTGTTTAAATCCAAACCCCTCAGATAGCTCTCTAACTCGCCTGACAAGTTTACCCAGACTCCTACAGCTATGCATACGATTGTTTACAGTCTCCCAGCCTCTAGAGGCATGGGAAGCTTAAGATATTCAAATAGCTTAGAGCCTCTCGGAGAGTTAAAAACTGTCAGAATAAAACTAGTAAAAGATTTCACTGATGAGCCAATGCTTGCTGCCAAGTTTCCACATCCCCTGTATTGTATCCTTGAATGTGTATTAATTAACATACTTGGTATGTAAAAAAAATAAGTAGTGGCCTTGGTGCTAGCAACTTTAGACCCTTAAGGTAATAAATTCTTTCCTTTGTTGTAAACCCACTGCACCTCTGCCCTATAGGAATGCAACTTTATCTAACACCTTCGGAGGATGGCGCCAAACTTTAAAATAATTACTCTTAGAGAAAATAAGTCTTATGGTTGACAAACCTTTATCAGAGTCATAAAATGTTAACAGGCCTTCTGGCCAGAAGATGATGTAAATCACCTAAACCATTTGTATATGATAAATTTACAGAAAGGAAAGCCTGGTCTCAATAAGGATCAAAGACTGCTGACTTTACATTATTTCACACCCCCTATTATCCTCTATGTGCAACTTAGGGTATAAAAGCCCCTGTTGAAAATAAAGCTACAGGCCTTGCTCACCGAAGCTTGGTCTCCCCGTGTCATTCTTTCTTGTTTCCTTTTCCTCCTTTTCTCTTCTGTTCTTCCTTCATGCCAAAATAATTTGGAGTGTGGGGGTCCTCTGCGACCACTTATTTGCCTGGGCTTCTAAGACCCACTCGAGAAGGTGCCTAAGGTGGGGCACCTTCCGCTATTCGAGAGGGTGCCTGCGGCCTCCGTGGTCAGAGCAAGTTTGGTGTCACGAACTTTATTTATTTCCCAAGTAAACCAGTTATCATTGAGCATCTAATAAATCTCTCAGCCTTTGCTATCCCTTAATCGCTATCCCTTAATCGCCAACGCCGTCATCCTGAGGGAATCCCTGGATCCAACTGGGGCTGGACTCCGGGATGGAAGAGTCCTCAATTTCTTACTCAGGCTAAATCAGAGGCCAAAGAATGTAGAATTTTTCTCTCTAGTGGGTTTGTATGTTTCAGATCTTGGCACATCTGTAAGCGTATACATTTGAAACCTCGAGTTAAGAATATATTGTGCTGGCCAAAAAGTGCATAACATGTTACGGAAAAAAACCCAAACAAACTTTTTCGTCCAAGTTCAGTTCAGTTCAGTCACTCAATCATGTCCGACTTTTTGTGACCTGATGGACTGCAGCACGCCAGGCCTCCCTGTCCATCACTAACTCCTGGAATTTACCGAAACTCATGTCCATTGAGTCAGTGATGCCATCCAACCATCTCATCCTCTGTCGTCCTCCTGCCTTCAATCTTTCCCAGCTTCAGGGTCTTTTCAAATGAGTCAGCTCTTCGCATCAGGTGGCCAAAGTATTGGAGTTTCAGCTTCAATATCAGTCCTTCCAATGAAGACTCAGGGTTGATCTCCTTTAGGATGGACTGGATGGATCTCCTTGCATTCCAAGGGATTTGCAAGTGTCTTCTCCAATTCCACAGTTCAAAAGCATCAATTCTTCAGTGCTCAGCTTTCATTATAGTTCAACTTCTCACATCCATACATGACTACTGGGAAAACCATAGCCTTGACTATATGGACCTTTGTTGACAAAGTAATGTCTCTGCTTTTTAATATGTTGTCTAGATTGGTCATAACTTTCCTTCCAAGGAGCAAGCGTCTTTTAATTTCATGGCTGCAGTCACTATCTGCAGTGATTTTGGAACCCCTCAAAAATAAAGTCTGTCACTGTTTCTGGTTTCCCCATCTATTTTCCATGAAGTGATGGGACTGGATGCCACGATCTTAGTTTTCTGAATGTTAAGCTTTAAGCCAACTTTTTCACTCTCCTCTTTCACTTTCATCAAGAGGCTCTTTAGTTCTTCACTTTCTGCCATAAGGGTGGTATCATCTGCATATCTGAGGTTATTGATATTTCTCCCAGCAATCTGGATTCTACCTAGTGCTCCATCCAGCCAAGCATTTCTCATGATTTACTCTGCATATAAGTGAAATAAGCAGGGTGACAATATACAGCCTTGACATACTCCTTTTCCTATTTGGAACCAGTGTGTTGTTTCATATCCAGTTTTAACTATTGCTTCCTGACCTGCATACAGATTTCTCAAGAGGCAGGTCAGGTGGTCTGGTATTCCCATCTCTTTCAGAATTTTCCAGTTTATTGTGATCCACACAGTCAAAAGCTTTGGCATAGTCAATAAAGCAGAAATAGATGTTTTTCTGGAACTCTCTTGTTTTTTCAATGATCCAGCAGATGTTGGCAATTTGATCTCTGGTTCCTCTGCCTTTTCTAAAACCAGCTTGAACATCTGGAAGTTCACAGTTCATATATTGCTGAAGCCTGGCTTGGAGAATTTTGAGTATTAGTTTGCTAGCCTGTGAGATGTTCCCTTGATATCTCTAATTTTTTTAAAGAGATCTCTAGTCTTTCCCATTTTCCTCCTATTTAATACCTGGATCAGCGCTGAAATCAAAGTTAACCTTCAGTGAGTTAACACACACCTTTGGAAAGGATAAACTTTATAAATAGACAAATTTGATTTTCTAAAAAATTTTTAGCAGCTTTTATTTAAAAGTAGGGTATAGAAAGAGGAATACTCAAAAATTGAGATGTAAATTGATGTACCATCAGTTAAAACACACGATGTAACACTATCCCAATCTATCCCAGATCAGTAGTAGGTGAAGACAGCTGCTCTTTGGATCTAAAATCTGCCAAACTCTTAAATTTGAATTCCTTTCATTCAGAGCTTGTAAATAATTTGAATTTCACTTGTGATAGACTTAAAAATGATAGCATACATAAAGAAAGGGTTTATTACACAAATTAATGTTGTATCCAGAGTTGTGAAAATATATTTAGCCTTGTGAACCAAGCAACTCAAATACTTAAAATAGGCTGTAAACAAATGAAATAAATTTCCCAACAAAGATAATGTTTATTATTATATATTAATAATTATATGTTAATGCAGATCCTACGAGAAGGAATCTATTTCAGTAAGTTTGGATATCTCATGCTGCGATTCATGGGGTCACAAAGAGTCGGACGTGACTGAGCGACTGAACTGACTGAACTGAACTGAAACATGCATTATTTTTATGTCAGTGCTTGAATTCAAGCAACGTGTTGTTTTAAAAATTGCTAGTCATGAACCAATTATTAGAATATAAGTAAAATTCAAAATATATGAAAGCACTTGGGGCTTCCCTGATGGCTCAGCAGTAAAAAATCAGCCTGCCAATGCAGGGGACACAGGTTCGATCCCTAGTCTGGGAATTAAGATTTCACGTGCCACAGGGCAACGAAGCCTACATCCCCTCGAGCCTGTACTCTGCATCAAGAGAAGCACCACGCAAAGATCATGCACGGCAACCAGAGAGTAGCCCCTGCTCGCCACAGCTAGAGAAAAATCCAAGCAGCAGCAAAGACCCAGCACAGCCAAAAAAAAATACATATAAAAGAAAACAATAAATTAAAAAAACATTTAAATGAAAGAACACAGAGAAAGGAAAATATTATGTTCTAGTATTTTACTGGAAACAAATTACCTTGATGATGTAATTGAACAAAAGGAAAGAAAGTCCTATTTGAAATTTTTCTTACTAAAAAGTTAAATCTTTTTTCCCTATCATGAAAGGATATACATCTTGAATGCACCCATTGATTAAAACACTCCCTACATAGGCCAGGGAGTGAGGGTTCTGTTTTCAAAATTTACCAGGTATTCTGCCTGCAATGCTCAAAATTCTCCAAGTCAGGCTTCAGCAATACGTGAACCATGAACTTCCAGATGTTCAAGCTGGATTTAGAAAAGGCAGAGGAACCAGAGACCAAATTGCCAACATCCACTGGATCATCGAAAAAGCAAGAGAGTTCCAGAAAAACATCTATTTCTGCTTTATTGACTATGCCAAAGCCTTTGACTGTATGAATCACAATAAACTGTGGGAAATTCTGAAAGAGATGAGAATACCAGACCACCTGACCTGCCTCTTGAGAAACCTATATGCAGGTCAGGAAGCAACAGTTAGAACTGGACATGGAACAACAGACTGGTTCCAAATAGGAAAAGGAGTACTTCAAGGCTGTATATTGTCACCCTGCTTATTTAACTTATATGCAGAGTATATCATGAGAAATGCTGGACTGGAGGAAGCACAAGCTGGAATCCAGATTGCTGGGAGAAATATCAATAACCTCAGATATGCAGATGATACCACCCTTATGGCAGAAAGTGAAGAAGAACTAAAAATCCTCTTTTTTTAATTTAAATTTATTTGTTTTAATTGGAGGCTAATTACTTTACAATATTGTATTGGTTTTGCCGTACATCAACATGAATCCTTGACGGGTGTACACGTGTTCCCCATCCTGAACCCCCGTCCCACCTCCCTCCCTGTACCATCCCTCTGGGTCATCACAGTGCACCAGCCCCAAGAATCCTGTATCCTGCATCAAACCTGGACTGGCGATTAGTTTCTTATATGGTATTATACCTATTTCAATGCCGTTCTCCCAAATAATCCCACCCTGTCCCTCTCTCACAGAGTCCAAAAGACTGTTCTATACATCTGTGTCTCTTTTGCTGACTCACATATAGGTTTATCGTTGCCATCTTTCTAAATTCCATATATATGCATTAGTATACTGTATTGGGTTATTCTTTCTGGCTTACTTCACTCTGTATAATAGGCTCCAGTTTCATCCACCTCATTGAACTGATTCAAATGTATTCTTTTTAATGGCTGAGTAATACTCCATTGTGTATATGTACCACAGCTAAAAAGCCTCTTGATGAAAGTGAAAGAGGAGAGTGAAAAAGTTGGCTTAAAGCTCAACATTCAGAAAACGAAGATCATGGCATCTGGTCCCATCACTTCATGGCAAATAGATGGGGAAACAGTGGAAACAGTGTCAGACTGTATTTTGGGGGGCTCCAAAATCACTGCAGATGGTGACTGTAGCCATGAAATTAAAAGACACTTATTCCTTGGAAGAAATGTTATGACCAACCTAGATAGCATATTCAAAAGCAGAGACATTACTTTGCCAACAAAGGTCCGTCTAGTCAAGGCTATGGTTTTTCCAGTAGTCATGTATGGATGCTAGAGTTGGACTGTGAAGAAGGCTGAGCGCCGAAGAATTGATGCTTTTGAACTGTGGTGTTGGAGAAGACAAGAGTCCCTTGGACTGCAAGGAGATCCAACCAATCCATTCTAAAGGAGATCAGTTCTGGGTGTTCTTTGGAAGGAATGATGCTAAAGCTGAAACTCCAGTACTTTGGCCACCTGATGTGAAAAGTTGACTCATTGGAAAAGACTCTGATGCTGGGAGGGATTGAGGGCAGAAGGAGAGGGGGACGACAGAGGATGAGATGGCCGGATGGCATCACTGACTCGATGGACATGAGTTTGAGTGAACTCCCGGAGATGGTGATGGACAGGGAGGCCTGGCGTGCTGCGATTCATGGGGTCGCAAAGAGTCGGACACGACTGAGTGACTGAACTGAACTGAACTGAACTGCCTGCAATATAATATAGTACAGTGAAAACACCTAGCAAACTGTAACTCTTGCAGATACTAACTATCAGTCAGTTCAGTTGCTCAGTTGTGTTCGACTCTTTGTGAGCTCATGGACTGCAGCATGCCAGGCTTCCCTGTCCATCACCAAATCCCAGAGTTTCCTCAACGTCATGTCAGTTGAGTTGGTGATGCCATTCAACCATGTCATCCTCTGTCGTCCCCTTCACCTCCTGCCTTCAATCTTCCCCAGCATCAGGGTGTTTTCAAATGAGTCAGTTCTTCACATCAGGTGGCCAAAGTATTGGACTTTATCAGCTTCAGCATCAGTGCTTCCAACGAACACTCAGGACTGATCTCCTTTAGGATGGACTGGATGGATTCCTTGCAGTCCAAGGGACTCTCAGGAGTCTTCTCCAACATCACAGTTCAAAAGCATCAATTCTTCAGTGCTCAGCTCTCTCTATAGTCCAACTCTCACATCCATATATGACTACTGGAAAAACCATAGCTTTGACTAGATGGACCTTTGTTGGCAAAGTAATGTCTCTGCTTTTTAATATACTGTCTAGATTGATCATAGATTTTCTTCCAAGGAGCAAGCATCTTTCTTCATGGCTGCAGACACCATCTGTAGTGATTTTGTAACCCCCCAAAATAAAGTTGATCACTGTTTCCATTGTTTCCCCATCTATTTGTCATGAAGGGATGGGACCAGGTGCCATGATCTTAGTTTTTTGAATGTTGAATTTTAAGGCAACTTTTTCACTCTCCTCTTTCACTTTCATCAAGAGGCTCTTTAGTTCTTCACTTTCTGCTATAAGGGTGGTATCATCTGCATATCTGAGATTATTGGTATTTCTCCTGGCAATCTTGATTCCAGCTTGTGCTTCCTCCAGCCCAGCATTTCTCATGATGTACTCTCTTAATAAGTTAAATAAGCAGGGTGACAATATTCAGCCTTGACGTACTGCTTTCCCAATTTGGAACCAGTCTGTTATTCCATGTCCAGTCCTAACTGTTGCTTCTTGATCTGCATGCAGAGTTCTCAGGAGGCAGGTAAAGCATCCTGGTATTCCCATCTCTTGAAGAATTTTCCATAGTTTGCTGTGATCCACACAGTCAAAAGCTTTAGTGTAGTCAATGAAACAGAAGTATATGCTTTTCCAGAACTCTCTTCCTTTTCTATGATCCAAAATATGTTTGCAGTTTGCCCTCTGGTTCCTCTGCCTTTTCTAAATCCAGCTTGAGCATGTGGAAGTTCTCAATTCACATGCTGTTGAAGCCCAGCTTGGAGAATTTTGAGCATTACTTTGCTAGCATGTGAGATAAGTGAAATTGTGTGGCAGTCTGAGCATTCTTTGACATTGGCTTTCTTTGGGATTGGAATGAAAACTGACCTTTTCCAGTCCTGTGGCCACAGCTGAGTTTTCCAAATTTGCTGGCATATTGAGTGCAGCAGTTTCACAGCATCATCTTTCAGGATTTGAAATAGCTCAGCTGGAATTCCATCACTTCCACTAGCTTTGTTTGTAGTGATGCTTCCTAAGGCCACTCAACTTCGCACTCCAAGATGTCTGGCTCTAGGTGAGTGATCACACCGTCATGAAAATCTTTTTTGTATAGTTCTTCTGTGTATTCTTGCCACCTTTTCTTAATATCTTCTGCTTCTGTTAAGTCCATACCATTTCTGTCCTTTATTGGGCCCATCTTTGCATGAAATGTACCCTTGGTATCTCTAATGTCCTTGAAGAGATCTCTAGCTTTTTCCTTTCTATTGTTTTCCTCTTTCTTTGCATTGATCACTTAGGAAGGTTTTGTTACCTCTCCTTGCTATTCTTTGGAATTCTGCATTCAGATGGATTTTTCTTTCCTATTCTCCTTTGCCTTTTGCTTTTGATATAAACTGTAGATTTTGTATCAAATATGAAAAACAACTGCAAGAGGTGTGTGACAGAGGGGGGCATTAGAAGACAGTCTTTTTAAAAAAAAAAATTGAACAGACATTTTTCAAAAGCAAAGTTATAGTGACCAATTAGCACACGAAGAGCTGCTCAAGATCATTAGTAATTTGCACTAAGGATATGCAGATCAAAGTCAGGATGCACTCCTCTCCACATCCACTGGGATGAATAAAGGAAAAACACTGTTCATTCCAAGTACTAGAATTTGACCAATTAGAATGGCGTGTCACTCTAGAAAACTGGCAGTGTCTTAAAATTTTACCTAGTTACATAACTTAGCCATTTCATTATTAATTATTTACCAAAATTGTCCACACAATTATGTGTATGTTTGGGGAAACACTGACTGAAAATGGCTGCCCGGACCAGGCACCATAGTAACTACTTGCATGAGTTATCTTAAATAGGAGGTCCTGGTAAGGAATGTGGAGCTAACAAACCGAAAGAATTCAGGAAAGGTTGGGAGAGAAGAGACGCCAATCCATATGCCCTACCAACCTCCATCATCCTTCTTATTGGGATCCATCTTGGCTGAGAGATGCGTGTGCCACCAGGAAGGACCCTCGGTTAGGGTGATTTGCCAGAAACTAACTCCATCACCATTAAATCTGAGACTGTGAGCCACATGGCAGAGTCATCCTCGTGGGTTCCCTTACCCTCCTACTCTCCACCTGGGCACTTCTTCCCAATAAAGTCTCTTGCTTTGTTATCATGTGTGTCTCCTCAGACAATGCATTTCCAAGTATTAGACAAGAGCCCATTCTTGGGGTCTGGAAGGGATCCCACTTACCACAATAGGAAGATGAATGTTCACAGCAGCCTTATTCACAGTATCCTAAACACAGGGGCCACCCAAATGTCCATCACCAGGAGAATGGGTAACCAAAGTGAGGTATATCTGCTTAATCGTTAGTGAACAACATGAAAGGACTAGCTCCTGGGGTAAGTATGGGTGAATTTCAAAATCATTATGCCAAATGAAAGCAGCTGGTCACGAAAGACCACGTACTATATAACTTTAAATGTAAAGTGTTAGGAAGTGCAAATTGGGCTTTAGTTACAAAAAGCAGATTAGAGTTTGCCTATCTTGTGCTTCCCTTGTGGCTCAGATAGTAAAGAGTCCATCTGCAATACAGGAGACCTGGGTTTGATACCTGGGTCGGAAAGATCCCCTGGGGGAGGGAATGTCTACGCACTCCAGTATTCTTGCCTGGAGAATCCCACTGACAGAGGAGTCTGGTGGGCTACAGTCCATAAGGTCATAAAGAGTCAGACAGGATTGAAGCTACTTAGCACGGCTCGGCAGGGCAGGAGCAGAGGGAAGAATGAGCAGCAAAGAAAGAGGGAAAAGCTTTTGGGGGTGATGGAAGTGTTCTGTCTCCTTTTGGTGTGTACAGCTGTCAAAACTCACTGCACTGTAGACCTTAATATGTGCATTATGTCAGGTGTACATTGTATATTTCCCTCCATAAAGCTGATTTTTTAAATTGTTCCAAGCTCCTGCTTAGTGAAAAAGAGTAAAAGCATTAGGGGATCTGTTATTTTTCATGTGAGACTGGACATGAGAGTCTCTTTTGTTTTTATTTTTATTTTATTTTTTAACTTTACAATATTGTATTGGTTTTGCTATATATCAACATGAATCAAGTCTTGAGCCACTGATTTGTGAACACTTGGAACAGGCAACCTCATTTCCAAGATACCCTCGGGCTGCAGAGAGAAAATCTGCCCAGTATTTGTATGCAGCAAACAGAACAGTAGGTCGTGAACAGACTTTAGCTTCTTTTCAAGACCAAGTTTACTCTAAAAAGAAAGACCCTTCCCCTCAAAAAAGAGAGCAGTGCCTTGAAGAAACATTATCATCTCCAAGGAGATTGGCCACTCTCACAAGAAGCACCCGCCTGGACATCTAAGCATTCAGTTGTCATGGCAACTTCTCCATTCAGTCAGTGTGGGGTCTCCAGCGATGCCCCACACTGACACGCAAAGGTGCCAACTTGCACATCCAGTTTCTACTGCCTGGGAGAAAGATTTGTCTCTAAGAGATTAATTGGCTCACCTACTCTGGTACAGCCCTTTGTTGTGACAGCCTGGGCCTGGGGCAGGTCTGTGTGGCAGAAGAACAGGGTGACTATAGCTGTTCATCCACCTGCCCCAGGTTGTCAGCATGGTGTCCAACAGAGTCCACTTGGCCCAGCTCAGAGGCCAGGCCAGGCTCAGGTGGGCAGATGGCTGCAGCCCACCTTGCTGCTGCTAAGTCGCTTCAGTCGTGTCCGACTCTATGCGACCCCATAGACGGCAGCCCACCAGGCTCCCCCGTCCCTGGGATTCTCCAGGCAAGAACACTGGAGTGGGTTGCCATTTCCTTCTCCAATGCAGGAAAGTGAAAAGTGAAAGTGAAGTCACTCAGTCCTATCTGACTCTTGGCGACCCCATGGACTTCAGCCTACCAGGCTCCTCCGTCCATGGGATTTTCCAGGCAAGAGTACTGGAGTGGGGTGCCATTGCCTTCTCCGGCAGCCCACCTTGATGGGTCCTTAATTGCTCATGGTTCTATGCCTAAAAACAAATGGCAAATTAATGGGGAAAGTACTTGCTGATATTCCATTAATAATAAAGTAAAAGGATAAGTTTGGGGTCCATATCTCTTACTTAATTTCTAAGTTCTTTTGTCACCTGTTAGGTGGAAGTAGCAATACATATTTATCCATGATATTCATGTTTGAATGTGTGTTAAGGAATGAAAATCATAAAAAGCATCCCAGAAATCCTTATCAAAAAAATATAAAGGAGAGAAAGAGAAAAAAGAACTCTTGAGCTGTGAAGCAGGCATCCCAAACAGCTAAGGACCTGCAGAATGGGTTCTGTTCTGGTGGAGGCTGTGGAGCCTGGCTGGCCCCTCCCACCTTGGTGCATCCCTGTGTGCTCAGTCATGTCTGACTCTTTGCAACCCCATGGACTATAGCCCGCCAGGCTCCTCTGTCCATGGAATTCTTCAGGCAAGAATACTGCAGTGGGTTGCCGTGCCCTTTTCCAGGGCATCTTCCCAACCCAGGGATCAATCCCACATCTCTGACTTCTCCTGCATTGACAAGCAGATTCTTTACCACTAGCACCATGTGGGAAACCCATTTACACTATCCTCCCGCCTGAGGCTGAGGAAGCAGTCCTGAGAGTTACAACCCTTCTAGGAAGTGTGCTCACATCTAGGGCACAGTGAGGACTCCGAGGGCTAGGGGCACCTCAGCTCTGACAGGATGAGCCTGTAGTGAACACCTGAGATTCAACCACCAGCTGCTCTGGCCCCAGAGAAGGCAGCATGGACCCATCCCAGCAGTAGTGGTTCTTAATGGAAACCTATCCAGAGCCCAGAACAGCCCAGCAGTGCTGTGCTCACCAGCACAAACTGTAACATGTCAAATCAATCAAATAAAAAATAAAAATTGAAAAAAAACTGACTTAAAAAAAGAAATACTTGGTCCTCAATCTCAATATTTTCCAATTAATAAGTGAAAGAGAATTATTGATTAGGAAAGAACAGTAGATCCAGATACATTGGTTCCAAGTTCTGTGACTTTCCTGGATTCTGATGTGGCTCTGCTTCTGCTTTTTCCTCTCCCATTTGCCAATGCCTGTAAGCTACCCTACCCCTCTCTTTCTCCATCCCTCTGTCTGTCTGTCTCTCTCTGGCTCTGGGAACTGTAGTATCCCTTGTCATGGGCAGCTCAGGGAGGGGTATGAGGGAAAGGAATGAAAGGTCACTGAGGACTTGGAGCAGAACCAGCTCTGAAAGACCAAATTCCAGGCCCTGAGAATGTCACTAGTGTCAGATCAAGGTTAGGAAAGAGAAGTTGGGGCTGACATTAATGGGGGGGCGGGCGGGAAGGGGAAAAAGAAAATGCGTAGAACTTTTTGCTTGACCCCAAAGTTGACCACCACCACCCTTTAAAGAAAGACTAAAATTAAAAAAAAGCTTAGATGTTATACCAGAAACTAACTTTCTTCTGAAAAGGGTGTGCACAAAGAGGAGACAGAGAAAGCCAGCCCTAATGACAAGGACAGGCTCTGGAATGCTGACAAGGGGAATGACTGAGCAGCAATTTCGTTTTCCACATCAGAGTAGAATTTACATTCAATTCAGGAGCCCTGAGAGGAATTTCCCCATCTCTCATTTGGCCCCCTGAATCTTCTGGCTGGAAATACTTCTGAGCAGATGCAAATGTCAGCAGTGGGGAGATTGGTTGACAAAGAGAAGTAGCCTTTGTATCTCGCTGCAGTTGGAAAAAAAGAAAATTCCTAGTTTCATGAGCATGACTGCCCTTTTGTCAAAAGCAGGGATCAGGGACAGGCTGGGGGTTAAGTGGAACAGGCTCTTTATCCAAACAGGCGTCTTTTAGTGACTTGGCCGAGGCTGAAGGAATGGGGCCAAACAGACCCTGTGGAGGTTGTTTCCAGAGCAAGAGTGGGTGAAACTTGCCTCTTGTTTCCTGAGGAAGCTGTAGCCATGAGCTGAGAACCACCTCTGCATTCAGGAAAGGATGTGTGTTTGAGGCTTTGCTGGTGGCTCAGATGGTAAAGAATCTGCCTGCAATGCAATGCAGGAGACCAGGGTTTGATCCCTGGGTGAGGAAGATCCCCTGAAGAAGGAAATGGCAACCCACTCCACTATTCTTGCCTGGAAAGTTCCATGAACTGAGGAGCCTGTCCATGGGTAGCAAAAAGTCAGACTCGACAGAGCAACTAACACTTCACAGCTGAGCAAGGATGAAACCGGTGCTGCCTGGTGTTCACTACCTGTGACAGCCCTGTTACTACCTGTGACAACCCTGTTACTACCTGAAACATCTCTCCAGACTGCCCCTGCTGGTGGCTGGGGTCCTGGGCTACAGGAACTGGTTTGGTTCTCCGTGGCCTCTGTTGCTTAGAACCCATGCAGCTTCCAGCAGTTCCAGCTTTTCCACATGGAGGTGACCACTGAGATACGGGATTCCAACTCATAGTAGAGGAATACATTTTTTTTTAAAAGTGGCGAGACACACGTCTAATCCATCATCATGATTATTGGTGAACATTCATACGCAGCTCCTGGTCTGTGTCATGCTCTGTGAAAGTGAGTAAGGGCAACACATGACCCCTGCCTTGGGCTGCCCAACATGTGGTTAGAGAGGGGCATGTGCTCTTAAAAAGGATGAAACCAGGGCTGTCACATATAGCCAGCACCCCAACCTCCTCTTATTAGATATGTGTGTGTATACTGACATACTTTGCAGTTTTATATATAAATATAAGTATATTCTTCTTTTCGGTTCCGGAACCCCTGTCATCCCCAGACCAAAATTCACGGATGCTCGAATCTCATACAAAACGTCATGTGCTTGCTAAGTCATTTCAGTTGTGTCAAACTCTGCAACCCTGTGGACTGTAGCCCTTCAGTCTCCTCTGTCCATGGGATTTTCCAGACAAGAATACTGGAATCGGTTGCCATGCCCTCTTCCAGGGGATCTTCAGACCCAGGGATCGAACCCGTGTGTTCTTCAACTCCTGCGTTGCAAGCAGATTCTTTTACAGCTGAGCCACTGGGGAAGCCCATAAAATGTCATATGATTTGCATATACCCTACACACATACTCCTGCATACTATAAATCACCTCTAGATTACTTGTAATACTTAATACAATGGAAATCTATGTAAATAATTGCCCATGATGGCAAAGTCAAGTTGTACGTTTTAGAAATTTCTGAAATTTTTTTCTAAATATTTTCTATCCAAGTAGGTTGAATCTTCAAATACAAAACCCAAGGATACAGCTAACAGAATTTCACACAGATAGTAAAGTTGAAAGTCTTTTCTCAGTGTATTGACTCGGCTTTTTAAATGAGTTCTTTCACAGTATACATTTTACTAATTTCTAAAATTCTGGACTCAGAAAAACAAAAGAACTCTGGAAAAACTGAATTGGTCATTGGGGTAAATGCAGGTCCGGGGCCTCCCCCATTATGAGGAGAGAGCACATCATCTGCAGCGTGACAGGACAGGCGGCTGAAGCTCTGGCTGCTAGGCCACCTGTGGTGGAAGGAGAGGAGGCCGTCATGCTGGCCGCCAAGTGGGGACTGCTGGCTCCCTGACAGGTGGAAAAGTAAATTCATCTCATTCACCTTTTTTGTAATATTTTTATTGGCATGGAGGAAGGGGTCTCTTACCTAATTTGACAGTTTCTTGCCAAGCAAAACTCTTTCTACAGAGTGTCAGGCACAATTGCTTGTGCCAGTTGTATGCAAACGAGAAAAGAGCAAAGACGTTTTTCTCACCATCCAAGTCTAAGAAGATTAACCTGCTGCACTGCCTGACCTACAGTGTACTCAGTCTTTCAGACAGAGGAAGGCAATAACAGGATGCTCTGTGCTTTGGACCAACTGGCCCTTAGATAGGTAAGTGCATTTCAGGAAGAATTTTTTTTAATGAGGGCTTCCCTGGTGACTCAGATGGTAAAGAATCCACCTGCAATGTGGGAGGTCTGAGTTCGATCCCTGGTTAGGAAGAAGAAGGGAACAGCTGCCCACTCTAGTATTCTGGCCTGGGGAATTCCATGGACTGTATAGTCCATGGGGTTGCAAACAGCTGGACATGACATGAATGACTTTCACTTTTTTTAATGAACCCTGCTTCTTGCAGCTTCTGATACATGGAAAAGCACTATAATCATTAACTTGAAATATCTGTTTGCTTTTTGTTTTTGTAACAAGCAAGACGTATGCCTGATTGGATATGCATTCTAAGTCACTTCAATTGTGTCCAACTCTGTGACCCCATGGACTGTAGCCTGCCAGACTCCTCTGTCCATGGGATTCTCCAGGCAAGAATATTGGGGTGGGAAGCCATTTCCTTCTCCAGGGGATCTTCCCCAAACAGAGACTGAACCTGCCTCTCCTGCATTAGCAGGCAGATTCTTTCCCACTATCCCCAACTGGGAAGCCCATGATTAATTGGATGTATTTCCTAACAAAAATCCTGTATAAACTAGCCTTCCCTCTTACTTCTTTGGTTTTTTTTTTTTTTTTTTAAACCTTTTGTTCTCCTTACTTCTTTGGAGCAGTTTCCCAGAGCTACTGAGAGGCTGTCCTGGGGTCTAGTCCTCAGTAAGCTCTTGAGTAAAATCTGACCACAATTTTCACGTTGTGTGTTTTAATTTCCACTGACAGATATTTCTTACTACACAATGGCTATATATGTCTTAAAAAATGGTCTTCATCTTTTAAAGCCTGTATTTTTTAATGTGGACTTAAAGCAAAATCTAGGAAGGAAATTTCCACGCATTTCAAGTGCTGGACAGGATGCTTATGAGACTAGGATATAGATGTCTACCCAGCTCCATCACAAATGGGTAAGGTTTATTTTGTCTCACCAGTTCCTGCCTTTGAGCTTTATCTGACCAGTTCTTCTCCCACAATATACTGATCAGAAGTTCATATAGTCCACTATTTCATTAGTAAAACTATTTTTTAAGAGGGCTTTCCAGGTGGCTCTAGTGGTGAGGAATCTGTTTACCAATGCAGGAGATGCAAGAAATCCAGTTAGATCCCTGTGTGGGAATGGCACCCACTCAAGAAGGCAATGGCAACCCACTCCAGTACTCTTGCCTGGAAAATGCCATGGGCGGAGGAGCCTGGTGGGCTATAGTCCATGGGGTCGCAAAGAGTTGGACACAACTGAGCAACTTCACTTTCACTTTTCACTGTCATGCATTGGAGAAGGAAATGGCAACCCACTCTAGTATTCTTGCCTGGAAAACTCCATTGACAGAGGAGCTTGGAGGGCTACAGATTGATTTACTAACAGTAAACGTAGTCTCTGGCTGCTGATATAATTCTGTTAGCAAATGACTAATCAGGAAATAGAGGCTGTGCAGAATTTTAGAACTTATCAATATTAAAAATATTGCTCCTACAATAGAAGATTATGTAGGCTGTATTTTCATGTCTAACTTGCACACTGGAAACAAAGCCATGAGTTTCTAATGCTCAGAGACTGTTCCTTATCTCAGCTTAATTTTATTCAGATCAACAGGAATTTCTTTTTAAGCTCACACATTTTTTTTTTTAATCCTCTAGTTCCTAGAGGATTGGGGCTTAGAGGTTCTAATTCTTTAGCAGGCGTCTGTTCTGTAAATTTATTTTCAGTCAAGCAGAAAAAAGGACCCTCCTCCAGATTCAGTATTTCTTCTGTATACAAGTAATGTGCCATTTTCATTGGTCCTGGACACAGGCAAATTCCTGGAATGGCACAGTGTCTTATATTCTCCAAGATAATTAGCAAAGTAAGATAATTCAAGTTCATGAGTCAGCTATTCATTGATTGCCATGCAGTGGTATTTCAGAGTGACAAAGGAAAGAGAAATTCCAACACAAGACATTCCCACTGAAATAACCAAAATTACCATGACAACTGGAGAAGCATGGGCTTCCCAGTTGGTGATAGTGGTAAAGAATCTGCATGCTAATGCAGGAGATGCAGGTTCAGTCTCTGGTTGGGGAAAATCCTCTGGAGAAGGAAATGGCTACCCACCCCAGTATTCTTGCCTGGAGAATCCCACGGTCAGGGGAGCCTGGCAGGCTTCAGTTCATGGGGTGGCAAGAGTCAGACACAACTTAGTGACTAAACCACCACCACCAACACCATGACAACTGCTAGCACATGCTGCACACATAATGGTTCATAATTAGTATGGATGAGAGAGTCAGTGAACACATGGGTTAATGTTCTCCACAATGCAAAGTCGCAGGATGGTTGATCTGAATCCCATCCTTTCCATGCTGGCTGGAAGGGAAGTCTCCACACCCCAGATGGACCACGGTCATCCTTTCCCTTCAGGTCAAAGTATAATTTTCAAATAACTAAACATCAGATGCTCGTATTCTCATAGACTGGGGGAGTATCCAAGGTTTGTTTATTTAACTCAGTATAGAGAAAAATTATAGGCAAAGGATGGCGAAGCTGGTTCAAAGGAGCATATGAGGAAGTATAAACATATACATATAAACACGTTCAATGGGAAAGAAGTAACTGCTTGGGCCGTATCATATTTACCATATAGGAAGTATTTCCATCTCTAATAGACAGAGATCATTGGCAATTTATCAATCTTGCATCAAACTAACATCTAATTTTACAAAGTCTGGAAGTAAACTGTAAGTCCAATAGTTATTACTTCCTAGAACATCAAAAGATTCTTAGGTAGGTTTGTTGGACAAGACTGAACTATGGCATTTACTCCTTTTGTCATTTTTCCTCTTTTCTGATGTTTTTTCTTAATAATCAAAGCATATAGGATATACCCTGACTCTTAGAATGTTGAAGAAGGATAACCTTATGCATAACAAAATAAAATGACTCATTATCCTAGTCCAATTTTAAGATTTACCATTAATAAAATGGTTATCATATTTAATCTTTTCCAAACCCTTTGATTTACTGTAAAACAAAACCAGTTGTTCTCCTGAATCTAAGAACGTTATAAAGGCATTTCTCCCACTGTTCTTGTTTGGGTAACATGATCAGTTCATTAAGGAAATAATTTGCACTAAATGGATGGTTATAATACATCATTAATAGGATCTACTGCTTGAATTTGGAGGGGAAAGAAAATGAGAACAGAGGTCCTGTATTCAAATGGCTCTGTGCTTCGTTTATCAGAACAATGGCCAAAATCTTGGCAGGAATGTGTCAGAAACCCCTTGTTAAACGCAATGCTGATCATGCCAGGAAAAGAACTTCTTGCTCTTGGTGAGAAGAATTTTCATTCACTATTATTTTTCAGACATCATTTATCAAGTTTAGGAAGTTCCCTTCTCTTCCTATTTTGTTGAGAGATTTTATCCTGAATGAATAACGTATTTTGCTAAATGCTTTTTTCAGTGTCTATTGAGATAAATCATATTTCATTAAACTTTTTACTTTGAGATTCTTGTAGATTCACCTGAGGTTTTAGGAACCATGAGATGGATCCTGAGTACCCTTACTCACTGCTTCCCCCCTGGTAACATCCCCCCAAACTCAGTACACTATCACCACCAGAATATTGACATTGATACAATCCAGATTTAGAATACTTCTCACCTGAAGGACTCCTCTTGTTGCTTTTTGTAGCTACTCACGCTTTTCTTACCTATTTTTAGGTTTTCTGTTGCACTGATTTGTCTACCCACCTCTTCCAATACCACACATTCTTGATTACTGTACTTCTGTTAATAAAATAAATCTTCAAATCCAGTAGAATTATTTTTACTTTAATTTTAAAAATTGTTTTAGCTATTCTAGTTGTTTTGCCTTTCCCATGTGAATCTTAGTATATGTTGTCTACATCTATAAAAAAATTCTGCTGAGATTTTTATTGAAAGTGTTATTCGCTCAGTTGTGTCTGACTCCTTGTGACCTACCAGGTCCCTCTGTCCATGGAATTCTCCAGGCAAGAATACTGGAGTGGATTGCCATTTCCTCTTCCAGGGGATCTTCCCAATCCAGGAATAGATCCCAGGTCTCCTGCATTGCTGGTAGATTCTTTATCATCTGAGCCACCAGGGAAGCTAATAATTAAAACTGAATATAAAAAAAAAAAATAGTAAATGTGGTGTAGGATGTTAAGTAAACTTACCAGATCAGATCAGATCAGATTAGTCGCTCAGTCGTGTCCGACTCTTTGTGACCCCATGAATCGCAGCTCGCCAGGCCTCCCTGTCCATCACCAACTCCCGGAGTTCACTCAAACTCACGTCCATCGAGTCAGTGATGCCATCCAGCCATCTCATCCTCTGTCGTCCCCTTCTTCTTCTGCCCCCAATCCTTCCCAGCATCAGAGTCTTTTCCAATGAGTCAACTCTTCACATGAGGTGGCCAAAGTACTGGAGTTTCAGCTTTAGCATCATTCTTTCCAAAGAAATCCCAGGGCTGATCTCCTTCAGAATGGACTGGTTGGATCTCCTTGCAGTCCAAGGGACTCTCAAGAGTCTTCTCCAACACCACAGTTCAAAAGCATCAATTCTTCGGCCCTCAGCCTTCTTCACAGTCCAACTCTCACAACCATACATGACCACAGGAAAAACTATAGCCTTGACTAGACGGACCTTTGTTGGCAAAGTAATGTCTCTGCTTTTGAATATGCTATCTAGGTTGGTCATAACTTTCCTTCCAAGGAGTAAGAGTCTTTTAATTTCATGGCTGCAGTCACCATCTGCAGTGATTTTGGAGCTCCAAAAATAAAGTCTGACACTGTTTCCACTGTTTCCCCATCTATTTCCCATGAAGTGATGGGACCGGATGCCATGATCTTCATTTTCTGAATGTTGAGCTTTAAGCCAACTTTTTCACTCTCCTCTTTCACTTTCATCAAGAGGCTTTTTAGTTCCTCTTCACTTTCTGCCATAAGGGTGGTGTCATCTGCATATCTGAGGTTATTGATATTTCTCTCGGCAGTCTTGATTCCAGCTTGTGTTTCTTCCAGTCCAGCGTTTCTCATGATGTCCTCTGCAGGGTGACGATATACAGCCTTGACGTACTCCTTTCCCTATTTGGAACCAGTCTGTTGTTCCATGTCCAGTTCTAACTGTTGCTTCCTGACCTGCATACAAATTTCTCAAGAGGCAGATCAGGTGGTCTGGTATTCCCATCTCTTTCAGAATTTTCCACAGTTTATTGTAATCCACACAGTCAAAGGCCTTGGCATAGTCAATAAAGCAGAAATAGATGCTTTTCTGGAACTCTCTTGCTTTTTCCATGATCCAGTGGATGTTGGCAATTTGATCTCTGGTTCCTCTGCCTTTTCTAAAACCAGCTTGAACATCAGGAAGTTCACGGTTCACATATTGCCAAAGCCTGGCTTGGAGAATTTTGAGCATTACTTTACTAGAGTGTGAGATGAGTGAAATTGTGTGGTAGTTTGAGCATTCTTTGGCATTGCCTTTCTTTGGGATTGGAATGAAAACTGACCTTTTCCAGTCCTGTGGCCACTGCTGAGTTTTCCAAATTTGTTGGCATATTGAGTGCAGCACTTTCACAGCATCATCTCTCAGGATTTGGAATAGCTCAACTGGAATTCTATCACCTCCACTAGCTTTGTTCATAGTGATGCTTTCTAAGGCCCACTTGACTTCACATTCCACGATGTCTGGCTCAGGTCAGTGATCACACCATCGTGATTATCTTGGTCGTGAAGATCTTTTTTGTACAGTTCTTCTGTGTATTCTTGCCATCTCTTCTTAATATCTTCTGCTTCTGTTAGGTCCATACCATTTCTGTCCTGTATCGAGCCCATCTTTGCATGAAATGTTCCTTTGATATCTCTGATTTTCTTGAAGAGATCTCTAGTCTTTCCCGTTCTGTTGTTTTCCTCTATTTCTTTGCATTGATCGCTGAAGAAGGCTTTCTTATCTCTTCTTGTTATTCTTTGGAACTCTGCATTCAGATGTTCATATCTTTCCTTTTCTCCTTTGCTTTTCACTTCTCGTCTTTTCACAGCTATTTGTAAGGCCTCCCCAGACAGCCATTTTGCTTTTTTGCATTTCTTTAACGTGGGGATGATCTTGATCCCTGTCTCCTGTACAACGTCATGAACCTCATTCCATAGTTCATCAGGCACTCTATCTATCAGATCTAGGCCCTTAAATCTATTTCTCACTTCCACTGTATAATCATAAGGGATTTGATTTAGGTCATACCTGAATGGTCTAGTGGTTTTCCCTACTTTCTTCAATTTCAGTCTGAATTTGGCAATAAGGAGTTCATGGTCTGAGCCACAGTCAGCTCCTCGTCTTGTTTTTGCTGACTGTATAGAGCTTCTCCATCTTTGGTTGCAAAGAATATAATCAATCTGATTTTGGTGTTGACCATCTGGTGATGTCCATGTACAGAGTCTTCTCTTGTGTTGTTGGAAGAGGGTGTTTGTTATGACCAATGCATTTTCTTGGCAAAACTCTTTTAGTCTTTGCCATGCTTCATTGCGTATTCCAAGGCCAAATTTGCCTGTTACTCCAGGTGTTTCTTGACTTACTACTTTTGCATTCCAGTCCCCTATAATGAAAAGGACATCTTGTTTGGGTGTTAGTTCTAAAAGGTCTTGTAGGTCTTCATAGAACCGTTTAACTTCAGCTTCTTCAGTGTTACTGGTTGGGGCATAGACTTGGATTACTGTAATATTGAATGGTTTGCCCTGGAAACGAACAGAGAGCATTCTGTCGTTTTTGAGATTGCATCCAAGTACTGCATTTCGGACTCTTTTGTTGACCATGATGGCTACTCCATTTCTTCTGAGGGATTCCTGCCCACTGTAGCAGATATAATGGTCATCTGAGAAAAATTCACCCATTCCAGTTCATTTCAGTTCGCTGATTCCTAGAATGTCGACATTCACTCTTGCCGTCTCTTGTTTGACCACTTCCAATTTGCCTTGATTCATGGACCTGACATTCCAGGTTCCTATGCAATATTGCTCTTTACAGCATCAGACCTTGCTTCTATCACCAGTCACATCCACAGCTGGGTATTCTTTTTGCTTTGGCTCCATCCCTTTATTCTTTCTGGAGTTATTTCTCCACTGATCTCCAATAGCATATTGGGCACCTACTGACCTGGGGAATACCTCTTTCAGTATCCTATCATTTTGCCTTTTCATACTGTTCATGGGGTTCTCAAGGCAAGAATACTGAAGTGGTTTGCCATTCCCTTCTCCAGTGGACCACATTCTGTCAGATCTCTCCACCATGACCTGCCCATCTTGGGTTGCCCCACGGGCATGGGTTAGTTTCATTGAGTTAGACAAGGCTGTGGTCCTAGTGTGATTAGATTGACTAGTTTTCTTTGAGTATGGTTTCAGTGTGTTTGCCCTCTGATGCCCTCTTGCAACACCTACCGTCTTACTTGGGTTTCTCTTACCTTGGGTGTGGGGTATCTCTTCACGGCTGCTCCAGCAAAGCGCAGCCATTGCTCCTTACCTTGGATGAGGGGTATCGCCTCACCGCCACCCTTCCTGACCTTAAACATGGGATAGCTCTTTTAGGCCCTCCTGCACCCACGCAGCCATGGCTCCTTGGACGTGGGATTGGTCCTCCCGGCCACCACCCCTGGCCTTGGGCATGGGGTTGCTCCTCAAGTAAACTTACGGTGGTAATCATTTCACAACATATATGAATATCAAATCATTATGTTGCACATCTGAAACTAACATGTGTCAACTCTAACTCAAGTTTTAAAAATTGAATATCAATTTGAGGAGAACTGACATCAACAATATGTTGAGTCTTCCAATTCATGAATGTGATCTGCTTCTCCATTTATTTAGAACTTCTTTGTTTCCCTTCATCATCAGTTTGTACTTTCTAGCATATAAGTCCTGTACATGTTAGATTTACACTTAAGTAGTTCAGTTTTTGAGCAATTGTAAATGGTACTGTAATTTTAATTTTGGTGTCCACAGGTTCATTGCTATATATAGAAATATAATTAATTTTTGAGTGTCAATTTTGTACCATAAGATCTTATTAAACTTATTAGTTACACAAAGAGGTTTTTTTTTTTTTTTTTGGTAGATTCCTTGGGATTTTCCACAGAGACAGCCAAACCATGTTATTTGAAAATAGAGACAGTTGTTTCTCTTTCTTTCTGATCTGCATGCCTTTTATTTCCTCTTCTTTCTTCCTTGTGTTGCATGAATTTGAGGATCTTGCTTTGTCAGGAAACAGTCCAGAGATGAATTGATAGTAAGAAGTGGATTTATGCAGAGAAAAACTCCACGACCAGAATGTGTGGGCCGTTTCAGAAGACGAGAGGCCTTGGTAAAAACACTCCACAGACAGTGTGGGCCATCTCAAAAGGTGAAGGAGAGTGAGAGGGCTTCAGAATATAGTGTGGTTAATTTTTATGGGCTGGGTGATTTCATAAGCTAATGAATACGAGGATTATTCCAACTATTTGGAGGATGGAGAGGAGATTTCCAGGAATTAAGCCACCATCCACTTTTTGGTCTTTGAAGGCCAGCCTCAGAGCAGTCATGTTGCTAGTAGTGTATCATTTAGCTTGCTGATATGTTACCATGAGTGTACACTGAAGCCAAAGGTCTAGAGGAAGATGAATATTTCACCATCTTGGACCTAGTTGGTTCTCATCGTATTCTGTGGCCATGTCTTTCTTTTAAAGGCTATGCCCTGACCCCTTCCCCCCTGCTTCACTTGCAGTAGCTAGAATTCCCAGTACCATATTGTTTAGTGGTGAGAGTAAACATCCTTGCCTTGTTCCTGACTATAGAGGGAAACATTCAGTTTTTCAACACTAAGTATGCTGTAGGATTTTGTAGGTGTTCTTTACCAAATTGAGGAAGTTCTCTTTTATTCTATTTTTCTATAAGTTTGATCATGAATAGGTATTAAACTGGTGAATACCTTCTCTTTATTGACTGACATGCGATCATAAAAATCAAGGGGCAAGAGCTTTTAAAGGCAGAGGGCGAGTGCTACATTCAGAAACAGCACAGTCCACTGTGTCTGTCATCTTCAAATCGGTCATCGGTGGTCTGACCAGCATCACCTTGGTTATTTTAGGTACAGTTAATCTTCAGTTCCAGGGTCAGTTTGTTTTCATTTCTTTGAGGCCAATTATTGGAATTGTGGCAGCTTATTTCATGAGTGTAGTCTGATCATCATGATGTAGTTAACTTCTTCCACCTGGTGGGAGTTTCATTATCTATAAGACAGCTCACAGGATATGGCTCAGAATACTACCTACAGTCTTTGAGAAGGAACTAAACTTGACTGTACTTAGTGAGTATATTGTTATTTTTTGGTCTCCTTTGACTGTTTTCCTTTGTTTCTGCATGTTCTCATTTCTTTATTTAAACTTATTCCTTGACTGAAGTTTTCCATAGACTAAAGGTAGGCACAGGATATGGAGAGGGGAAGGACCATAGGGTCTTGCTCCATTTCAGTGTCATAGAAATGTAGAAAACCTCTCTGCCTTTGCATCTCTTTACCTTCCTCCATTAAATATTTTCTGCATATATTTGTAACCACATCAGACAGTACATAACTTTTTGTCCTCAGCTATCAAACCTAATTTTAAAAACTAAAGAAGAGATAGAAAGTCTGCTATATGTACTCATATTTTTGCAATGCTCTTTCTTTCATTCTGATGTTCTCAGATTCCTTGTTTTATTATTTCCTTCAGTTTAAAGAGCTTTCTTCAGCTATTCTTGTAGGATAGGTATGCTGGTGACAAATGTCTTCGTTTTCCTTCGTTTGAAAATGTCATGCATACCTCCTCTCTATTGAAGGATATATGATTCTGTGTTGACAGTTCTTTGACATGTCTTGGTGTAGCTTTCCTTGGTTGATCTTTTTTGAGATTTGCTTAGCCTCTGGAATCTCTAAGTTTAGGTCTTTTGTCAAGTTTGAGTTATTTTCGGCCATTATTTATTTGAGCTCTGATATCTTTCTTCTTTTCTTGTAGGATTTCCATTCTCTTGCTTTGTTAGTGAGGATAGAAATCTAGGCTCCTCAAATGGTCTCCATTGGCAGCATGGTGATGAAAGCTCCTTGTTGCTGAGTAGGAAGGAGGGTCTTGGCTCTGTACTCAGGCTTCTCTGACATCACCTGGGGGCAGTTACCTGGGAGGACTTGGGGCTGGGAGCAACTTTCTATAAACACTTCGGGGATGATGTGTATCACTATCTTCATTATGGTGATGGTTCATAAGTGTATACAAATGTCAATAGCACTCTAAATATACATTTTAAATATGAATTTTATGCTAATTATTCTGACATTAAACTGTTAAAGCTTTTAAAAAAGGATAACCCCAAAGGTTATGAATCTATTGCCATATAAGAGTCTCTTCATCCAACTTAGAATTCTAATTTCTTTCAAGTAACCTTTCTTTCACTGACTATATGTACTCGAGACTCTCAAATTCTCTGAATCACATTTGTCATCTTGCTGATTCCCTCATTAATAGGTTAGGCATGTGTTGACTATATACTTGAAGGAGGATTATGTTATCATTTTGCAACTCATCCTTTGATAATATTTACACCTATAAAATTAGCTTTATTTAAAATATCCATAGAGCACTTCTCTAGTGATCCAGTGGTCAAGAATCCACCAGCTAATGCAAGGCATGTGGGTTCAATCCCTAGTCTGGGGAGATTCCACATCCCACAGGGCAACTAAGCCCGTGTGCCACAACTACAGAGCCCACGCTCTAGAGCCCATGAGCTGCAACTACTGATCCTGTGAGCCCTAGAGACCTTGCTCTACAACAAGAGCAGCCACTGCAATGGGAAGCCCACAACTAGAGAGGGCCTCCCACTCGCCACAACTGGAGAAAGCCCACATGCAGCAACCAAGACCCAGCACAGCCAAAAATAAAAATAAATAATTTAAAAAATAAAATATCCAAAAAAATTCTTCTAGGGAAAATATCTAAAGACTTAAGTCTGAAATACTCTTTTCTCTCCCTCCTTCTACCACTGACTATATGGAAGCAATTGTTTTATGAAAAGATTTTTGACAACTTGAGGATTCTTAGTAGTACACTGTGAACTTAGGGAGAACAAATAAAATTTCATAACCTAAGGCATTATGTGGAAATGAAGATGAGACACAGGAACACCTGTTTATTTCAAGACATATATTAAGATTTTTCTGGAGATTTGGTGGGAAAGGTGGTGCAGAGTCCAGGAAAACAGTATAAAGCAGAAAACTCAGTTCTTGTTTAGTCACTCAGTCATGTCCAACTCTTTGGACCCCATGGATTGTAGCCTGCCAGTCTTTAAAAGGAAGTGTGTATGAAAAATTGAGGGTATTTATGACTTGTACTTTGGTATTTGGACTCAAAATAACTGTCACAGGAGTAATTATCTCTGTGTTATGCACTCAAAGAAATAAGCCAGATGGCAAAACAATGGACAGAGATGCGGGAGAAAAGGGACTAAAAAGAAAATTTAGCAAAAGAGAGAAAAAGTAGAAGAGGGTTAGAATAAATGTATTTATGTTGACTTACCATTAAAGATGAGCTTCCCATGTGGTACACTGCTAAAGAATCCCCCTGCCAATGCAGGAGATGAGGGTTTGATTCCTAGTTTGAGAAGATACCTTGTAGAAGGAAATAACTACCCACTCCAGTATTCTTGCCTGGGAAATCCCATGGGCAGAGAAGCCTGGCAGGTTGCAAAAGAGTTGGACACGATTTAGTGACTAAAGAACAACAACCATTAAAGATAGGGAACAAACTTTTGAAGCAAGAAGCTTTCAGCCTATACAGATGAGGACCACAGCTGTCTGAGAAAACACAAGCAAGAAAGGATTCTATAAGGTGTGCGGACTCCCCTCCCTAGGGGCGCAGCTCCACCAGACCTCTTGAACATACCTTCAAGGGCAGATGACTCAACAGACAAGCTAAAAAGTATTTCAATGAAGCACACCTGAATTGAAGTTTCAATCTGATCTGGCTTAGTCTCCAGCATCTGGCAACTCTATCCATGGAAAATATTATAAGCCTAAATGGAATTTCCCTCTTTCAAAGATGATTTATGAGCATAAATATATAACATCAGATCTGTATGTAAATACTACCCTCCCATCTGTTGCTGTCAGTCCCCTGGGGGCTAGTGATGTAAATAAATGCAATAATAAGGAGTATATTTCAATGCAACTATACTTTAATAATGCTGCAAAAAATATAAATCTAATATCATGAATAAAGGTTGCTGCTGCTGCTGCTGCTAAGTCGCTTCAGTTGTGTCCGACTCTGTGCGACCCCATAGATGGCAGCCCACCAGGGTCCTCCATCCATGGGATTTTCCAGGCAAGAGTACTGGAGTAGGGTGCCATTGCCTTCTCCGTGAATAAAGGCTATTTACTTTTTAATACATATCAAAAATACATTTCATGATAAGAATTGTTCCAAGCATAAGAAAAAATTCAAATGATTGTAACCTAAAGTATCAACGAAATTAAACATCGGACACTGAGAGAAAAAAAAAAAAGAGCTCAAGGAAGAAATTTTTTAAATAAAGGTTAATAAGAAAAAGTTAAAATTGAGTTGGAAGGTTTGATGAGAAAGGAAATTCAAGATAATATAGAACCATTACAGTAATGAAAACCACATTAGAAGCTGCAAGAGTAAAAATAGAGACTGTTGGAAACAGACTCAAGGCAAAAACAGCTTTAAAAAGATCACATAAACAACATGGAAAACTAGAAAAAGTTTTGGAGAGAATAAAAATGTTTATTTTTAAATGGAGAGATTAAGAAAAGTCAACACGTGTGTAATTGGGATTTCTGAAAAACATATTGAAGTTCTGGTGGTGCTGGGACTTCAAGGATAAAAGTGTGAGGAAAAAAACTCAAGTTGCTTAGAAGAAAGAAAATGGACTGACTTCAGTGTATTTTTGAAAATAATTATTTTCAGTGGCAGAATACAGTGGAGACACATACTGATGACTTGAGGAGAAAAAACCTGACTCCAGATGTTATGTATTCAAATTATCCTTTACTTAAAAGATAAGAGAAATACTTTCTTAAGCTTATATTCTTAGTGCATATAGCATCTCTGTGTCCTTAAAAAAAAACATGGTTGATAAATCAAATCCAACTGCTGAATTTAATGCAGAATTCCAAAACTGAAGCCATATTGGAAAATGCTGCATCTATTAAGATTAAATATCTAATCTTTCATGGTATGAGAACAGTTGATTCTGAAATTTGTGCATTAATAAAGATGTTGGCATATATATATATATATATACACACACACACACGTGTGTGTGTGTGTGTGACTGTGTGTGTATACATACAAAGTAACCACTAGAAGAAATAAAAAGAAACAATAAAACTTCTAAATTACCAAGAGGAAAATAAGTACACCCCTCTCCAAACACATCATTCACCAAAGCACATACACACTCACACATACACAATCAAAGTAAATAAAATTACAAAGTAAAAAAAATTAAATTTTACATATATATCACATATATGTATTACAGCTATAGATATCAAATTTGTTAAAGGACCTAACTCCTTAGTTAGATCCAAAAGCTAATACAATTGCACGCCAAAGTAAGAGATATATTAAAATATACAAGCTTGAAATTAAAGGTTAAATAAGATGAATCATGCTATTATATCAATGGCAGTAATATTTGAATTTAAAACAAAAGACATTACGTTTATAAATTAACTCACTTTTCAATAATGCAGGGTATAGTCACAATAAAGGTTAAAATGTCAGGGGACTTTATGGACCAAATAATATGTATCAACAAAACACAAAAGAAAAGATCTACTCAAGATACAAAAAGAAGAAGTACATAAAATTAAAGTATAATAGGAGATAACCCATTTCTTTCAGTATATCACAAAGTACAAATACCTACCAAAATAAGAAATACAGAAAATTTAAGCAACACTATTAATAATTTGTATTAAATGTGACTTAAGTTTGTGTATTATATATACATAAACTTGTTTCTTATAGACAAATATTTAATAATAAAGTAAATAAATATAATAATAAAGAGTACACTTCAATTGCAATTATGCTCCAATAATGCTGGAAAAAGTATAAATCTAACATTATGAATAAAAGCTAGTTGCTTTTTAATATGTTAAAAATACATTTCAAGATAAAAACTGTTCCAAGCAAAAGAAAAAAAAATCAAATGATTTTAATCTAAAATGTCAAAGAAATTAAAGCAAACATGGGATACTGAGAGAAAAAAAGAACTCAAGGAAGAGATCTAGTATGTCTACTTTTAAGCATCTATTCAACACTACACTCATGAAACATTTATAAAAACTGACCACAAAGAGGCCACAAAGATTTTTAAATAGATCACAAAAATAAAACTGGTAAAGATCACATTCTGCACTTAGAAAGAAACAAGAGGTTAATAATATGAAACAGAGAGGTGCCAATATGATTCCCTTGGAGGAAGAATAATCTTTTTGACAAATGGTTCTGGGACAACTGGAATTCTTTCACACAAAATAATAAACTTAGACCACTAATCCACACCATACATAAAAATGAACTCAGTGTGGACCATCAACTTAAATGTAAGGGCTAAATTCATAGAAATCTTAGAAGAAAATATAAGGATAAGTCTGCAAATCCAAATCTGTGGATTTGGCCACAGATTCTTAGATATAAGACTAAAGACAAATGGAACAAAAGAAAAATAGATAAACTGAGCTTCATCAACATTAAAAACTTTTGTGCAATAAAGAACATTATCAAGAAAGTGAAAAGACAACATACAGAATGGGAGAAAGTAATGGCAAATAATGTATCTGTGAAGAGTCCAGTATCCAGAGCACATAAAGAATATACAAAGAACTTGTACAACTTAGACTGAAGTACTGATCTACAAAAAGGAATGAAAGCATGAAAAATGAAAACTATATGAGTAAACTTAAAACATTTTTTTTTTTCACTTTTTGGCCATACCGCCTGACATGTGAGAGAGCTTAGTTCCCTGACCAGGGGTCAAATCTGTGCCCACTGCAGTGGAAGCCCAGAGTCTTAACCGCTGAACCACCAGGGAAGTCCCTACAATATATTTTTCTTCTTATCTAAATGTTTGTAAATATAATTGTCTGTTTGAATGAAAATAATAGCAATGCAGTATAGGGTTTGTATAAAATGTGTTATAATATCATGAAAGAGAAGAGAAATAGAAGTATATCACTGCAAATTCTCATACTGTTTGTGAGGTAGAATAATATCACTTTAAGGCAGTTGGTAATAAATTAAATCTGCACATTATAAAGCCTAAAGCAACCACTAGAATAGTGAAACAAAGCATTATGGTTAACAAACCAACAAAGGAAATAAATAGAATCACCAAAAGTATTCATTAATGCAAATGAAGGTAGGAAAAAGAGAAGAAGGGAAAGAAGACAGATTTAGCAGAGCAAATAACAACATAAAGTGTTTAAATCTAACTGTACCATTTCCATTAAATATACTTGACCTAAACACTCCAATGAAAAGACAAAAATTTAGAATGGGTTAAAAAGAGCAATGCACCTTATACAATGTACTCAAATACATGTATATGATGCTTCCAAGAAACGCACTTTATTTATTTATTTTTTTTAACATGTCACTGAATTTTAATGAAAGATTTTTTTCAAATATTTCATTTTTTATATAACAAAAAATTTCTAAGTATTTTGATATTTATGTTATGAAACTTACATTTTGAAGCTATGCATTTATTTTTTGGTTACTTGGGTTTTTTTCTATATATTTCTGATACTCAAGACTCCCCAGAGATCTAGCATAATCTCTCCATAGCCTTTTGATGGCTGTTTTTTTTTTTCCTATTTTTTATTCTTCGTTACTTATTAGAGGATGTTCTTTCACATGTTTTTAAGTTCTAGAGGCTAGAACTTATAATATTTATATTATATATATAATTTATAATATAAATATAAATTTATAATTTATAATATAAAATATATATTATATATATTTATTTATATTATAAAAACATATATAATATAATATATATTATATTATATATATAATTTATAATATAAATATAAATATATAATTTATAATATAAAAAAATTTTTTATATTATCACATGGGATACAGATAAGATTATCTCAGATAACATTTCTTCTATCTAAAAATCCTACAATTTATTGGGTGCTGCATCTAGCCTCTAGAAACACACTTTAAATATGATGCAAATATATTAAAAATAAAAGTAATGAAAAGATATCACATGAACCCTAATCAAAGGAATCTGAATTAGCTATATTAATATCAGAAAAAGTAGATTTCAGAGCAAAGAACAATATCAAAACAGGTAAATATCAAAACAATATCAAAAAGGTAATTTCAGAATGATAAAGAGGCAACTTCACTAGGAGGACATAATAATTTTATACATATATGCCCCCAAATAGCAGAACTTCAAAACATGAAAGCAAAGACAAAACTGCAAAGAGAAATAGACAAATTCATAGCTTTAGTTAGGGTTCCAATACCCTCTCTCAATAACTGATAGAAGAAGGAGGCTAAAAATCAGTGGTACACAGAAGACAACACAGTCAACTAACTGAACCCAATAGAAATTCATAGAATATTTTACACACACACAGCTGAAAGCGTATTCTTTAAGTGCACACAAAATATTTACCATGATAATGACATTGTGGACTATAAACAAGTCTGAATAAGTTTTAAAAGATGCGAGTCATGCATATTTTATATTCACAAATCACAATAGAATTAAATTAAATCAAGGAAAGGAAAACACCTGGAAAATCACCAAACACTTAGGAACTACCTACTGCACTTTTAAATAAGCCATGATTCATAGAAAAGAGCAAAATAGAATGTAGACAGTGTTTTAAACTGAATGAAAATTTTAAAAAACAACATATTAAAATTTGTGAAATGATACTAAAACAGTAGTTAGTAAGACATTTATAGTACTAAATATTTATATTAGAAAAAAAAAGGTCTCAAATAAATTATCTGAGATTCCACTTTAAGAAATTAAATAAAATAGCGAAGGAAACAAAAAAATAAGCACAATAGAGAACAGAACAGAAATCAACTAAATGGGAAAAAAAAAAAAGAGAAAAATCAGTGAAACTAAAAGCTCTTTCTTGGAGAAAAATCAATAAAATGGATAAATCTTGAATCACATTTAATAAGAGAAAAAAGAGAAAAGAAACAAATTATCAATGTTAGGAATGAGAGATCTCATGTTAGCACAGAATCAAAATGTAATAAATTTATTGTAACAGAATGCTATGAAAAACTTTCTGTCAGCAAATTCAGCAACTCAGATGAGATGCACAAACTTATTGATAGGCACAAACTACTTAAAATCACACAAGAGGAAACAGATAATCTGAATAGCCCAGTGTCTACTATAGAAATTTATTTTGTAATTAAAATCTTTCCCTCCTTACTTTCATATCCTGGATGAGATTCTGGAATAGAAAAATAAGGACATTAGGTAAAAACTAAGGAAATATGATTAAAGTGTGTGCTTATTAATAGCATCAATATTTGTTCATTAATTACAACAAATATACTCTGTAAGATGTAATATTAGAGAAAACTGGGCATGAGTTTTATGGGAACTCCTGGTACTATCTTTGCAAGATTTCTGTAAATTTAAAACTGTTGAAAGATAAAATGTCTATTTTTTTAAAGAAGTAATAAATAATATGGTGCTCCTTCATACACATGTATACACATAAATCCCTCCCACAAAGATAGCTCTATGTCAGAATGACTTCAATGGTGAATTCTACCAAATATTTAAGAAAGAAATAATGCAAAACATATACATTTTCTTCCAGAAAATTGAAGAAGAAGGTACACTTAACTCATTATGGTGTTATCATTTCCCAGTACCAAAATCTGAGATATTCTATGGAAACTACAGATCAATATATCTCATGATTATGCGTACAAAAATTCTAAATAAAATTTTAAAAAATCAATCCAGCAATACACTTGATCTCATAATTTGTGAATGCCATTTTTGTGAATTTGTCTACTTGCTAAAATTTGCTAGCAATTCCCTAATCAATAGGAGAAGCAGAGAGAGTCGAATCTCCTAATATACACATTCTCAGTTGAGATTCAGCAAAGAACTGCTCTCTTGTCTCATTTCAGCTCTCGTACTGTAAGCAAGGGTTCTTTTTGCAGTATGTTTCAGTTCAGTTCAGTTGCTCAGTCGTGTCCGACACTTTGCGACCCCATGAATCCCAGTATGCAAGGCCTCCCTGTCCATCACCAACTCCAGGAGTTCACCCGAATTCACATCCAGCAAGTTGGTGATGCCATCCAGCCATCTCATCCTCTGTCATCCCCTTCTCCTCCTGCCCCCAATCCCTCCCAGCATCAGAGTCTTTTCCAATGAGTCAACTCTTCACATGAGGTGGCCAAAGTACTGGAGTTTCAGCTTTAGCATCATTCCCTCCAAAGAAATCCCAGGGCTGATCTCCTTTAGAATGGACTGGTTGGATCTCCTTGCAGTCCAAGGGACTCTCAAGAGTCTTCTCCAACACCACAGTTCAAAAGCATCAATTCTTCAGCACTCAGCCTTCTTCACAGTCCAACTCTCACATCCATACATGACCACAGGACAAACCATAGCCTTGACTAGACGGACCTTTGTTGGCAAAGTAATGTCTCTGCTTTTCAATATGCTATCTAGGTTGATCAAAACTTTCCTTCCAAGGAGTAAGCGTCTTTTAATCTCAGGGCTGCGGTCACCATCTGCAGTGATTTTGGAGCCCCCAAAAATAAAGTCTGACACTGTTTCCACTATTTCCCCATCTATTTCCCATGAAGTGATGGGACCAGATGCCATGATCTTCATTTTCTGAATGTTGAGCTTTAAGCCCACTTTTTCACTCTCCTCTTTCACTTTCATCAAGAGGCTTTTGAGTTCCTCTTCACTTTCTGCCATAAGGGTGGTGTCATCTGCATATCTGAGGTTATTGATATTTCTCCCAGCAATCTTGATTCCAGCTTGTGCTTCTTCCAGCCCAGCGTTTCTCATGATGTCCTCTGCATATAAGTTAAATAAGCAGGGTGACAATATACAGCCTTGAGGTACTCCTTTTCCTATTTGGAACCAGTCTGTTGTTCCATGTCCAGTTCTAACTGTTGCTTCCTGACCTGCATACAGGTTTCTCAAGAGACAGGTCAGGTGGTCTGGTATTCCCTTCTCTTTCAGAATTTCCCACAGTTTATTGTGATCCACACAGTCAAAGGCTTTGGCATAGTCAATACAGCAGAAATAGATGTTTTTCTGGAACTCTCTTGCTTTTTTGATGATCCAGTGGATGTTGGCAATTTGATCTCTGATTCCTCTGCCTTTTCTAAAACCAGCTTGAACACCAGGAAGTTCACGGTTCACATATTGCTCAAGTCTGGCTTGGAGAATTTTGAGCATTACTTTACTAGCATGTGAGATGAGTGCAGTTGTGTGGTAGTTTGTGCATTCTTTGGCATTGCCTTTCTTTGGGATTGGAATGCAAACTGACCTTTTCCAGTCCTGTGGCCACTGCTGAGTTTTCCAAATTTGTTGGCATATTGAGTGCAGCACTTTCACAGCATCATTTTTCAGAATTTGAAATAGCTCAACTGGAATTCCATCACCTCCACTAGCTTTGTTCGTAGTGATGCTTTCTAAGGCCCACTTGACTTCACATTCCAGGATGTCTGGCTCTAGGTGAGTGATCACACCCATCGTGATTATCTTGGTCAAGCAGTACGTGTAGCACTACTTAAAAATATATATATATATTTTTCTTCATTGTCTTAATTGTGGTGATGGCTCCATAAGTGTATATGTCAAAACTTAAACTGTATACTTTAAATATATACAGTTTTTATATTGTTTGTCAGTACTATATCTCAAAAAAGCTGTTTTTAAAAGGCTATGAGGGCTTCCTTGGTGGTTCGGTGGTAAAGAATCTGCCTGCCAATGCAGGAGACAAGGGTTTTATCCCTGGTCAAAGATCGCATGTGCCAGAGAGCAACTCAGTCACTATACCACAACTATTGAACCTGTGCTTTAGATTCTGGGAGCCGCAAATACTAAAGCCTGCATGCTCTAGAGCTGCATGCTTCGTGACAAAAGAAGCCACTGCATTGAGAAGCCCGTGCACTTAGAAAGTGGCCCCCACTTGCCGCAACTAGAGAAATGCCTGAGCAGCAACAGAGACTGAGCACAGCCATAAATAAATAAATAATTTTTTAAAATCTATGCAACACTAACAGAATTGTTTCTCAAGTTAAAATTCATAGGTGTAAACTTACATTGCTAAATGAGAAATAATTACATAAATTAGTCAAAAATTAACCTCCAGAAATAAGAAAAATAATAACCAAAAATGAAAATAAAATCCAAAAGAAAAAATAAATACAGAAAAAAGAAAAAGATAGAACAGACAAATTTCAGAACTTGTTCACTGTAAATTCCACGGAAAGTCTGCTGCAACTACCTAAGCTTATTAATAAAAAGGGAGGGAACACATAAACACAGAAAATTAGCACTGTATATATGGCCGAAAGTGAAGAGGAACTAAAAAGCCTCTTGATGAAAGTGAAAGCGGAGAGTGAAAAAGTTGGCTTAAAGCTCAACATTCAGAAAACAAAGATCATGGCATCTGGTCCCATCACTTCATGGGAAATAGATGGGGAAACAGGGGAAACAGTGGAAACAGTGTCAGACTTTATTTTTCGGGGCTCCAAAATCACTGCAGATGGTGACTGCGGCCATGAGATTAAAAGACGCTTACTCCTTGGAAGGAAAGTTATGACCAACCTAGATAGCATATTGAAAAGTAGAGACATTACTTTGCAAAAAAGGTCTGTCTAGTCAAGGCTATGGTTTTTCCAGTGGTCATGTATGGATGTGAGAGTTGGACTGTGAAGAAGGCTGAGTGCTGAAGAATTGATGCTTTTGAACTGTGGTGTTGGAGAAGACTCTTGAGAGTCCCTTGGACTGCAAAGAGATCCAACCAGTCCATTCTAAAGGAGATCAGTCCTGGGATTTCTTTGGAAGGAATGATGCTAAAGCTGAAATTCCAGTACTTTGGCCACCTCATGCAAAGAGTTGACTCATTGGAAAAGATTCTGATGCTAGGAGGGATTGGGGGCAGGAGGAAAAGGGGACGACAGAGGATGAGATGGCTGGATGGCATCACCGACTCGATGGATGTGAGTTTTAGTGAACTCCGGGAGTTGGTGATGGACAGGGAGACCTGGCATGCTGTGATTCATGGGGTCGCAAAGAGTCGGACACAACTGAGTGACTGAACTGAACTGATAGTAATTCAGTTGGTGAATTCAGATGGTGCCAGGAAAAAAAAAAAAAGATGTTTAATAGGATATATTTATTGATTTGTGCTAATGAATTTGAAACCTTGATTAAGTTGATTTTCTAGAAAAATATAGATAATAAAACTTGCTTGGATAAAAGATGGATAAAATTGACAAGCTTTTAGTTATACTTACTAAGAAAAAAAGAGAAGCCTCAGACAAAAGCTGAAATTAAAGAAGAGAAATTACATTGGATACAAAACAAAATTTAAAGAGATCAACAAAAGTAAAATAAATGGTGAAACTTCTTAAAGGGCTATTGCCTACATTGTCAAACCCAAAATACTTTTCAGATTTCAAAGAAAATATGATTCTGATTATATTTATACTGTTTGAAGCCTAGAAAAAGAAAAGAAAATGAAAGTCGCTCAGTTGTGTCTGACTCTTTGTGATCCCATAGACTATACAGTTCATGGAATTCTCCAGGCCAGAATATTGGAGTGGGGAGCCTTTCCCTTCTTCAGGAGATCATTCCAACCCAGGGACTGAACCCAGGTCTCCCACACTGCAGACAGATTCTTTACTAGCTGAGCCACAAGGAAAGACCAAGAATACTGGAGTGGGTAGCCTAGCCCTTCTCCAGCAGATCTTCCAGACATAGGAATTGAACCAGGGTCTCCTGTATTGCATGTGGATTCTTTACCAGCTGAGCTACCAGGGAATTCATTTTATCTTAGTTTATTTTTCCCAAAGGGAAAGGATGGTGCCTACATCTCAGAGGTAGTAGCTCAGGGAGATGAGGAACATGAAGGCACACAGCAGAGGCCAGCTCCCTCACTCTTCCAAGGTCTCCTGTATTGCAGGCAGATTCTTTACCAACTGAGCTATCAGGGAAGCCTTTGAATCCTCAGTCAGTTCAGTTCAGTCGCTAGTCATGTCCAGCTCTTTTCGACCCCGTGGACTGCAGCACACCAGGCCTCCCTGTCCATCACCACCAACTCCTGGAGTTTACTCAAACTCAAGTCCATTGATTCAGTGATGCCATCCAACCATCTCATCCTCTGTCATCCCCTTCTCCTCCCGCCTTCAATCTTCCCCAGCATCAGGGTCTTTTCGAATGAGTCAGTTCTTGGCATCAGATGACCAAAGTATTGGAGCTTCAGCTTCAACATCAGTCCTTCCAATGAATATTCAGGACTGATTTCCTTTAGGACGGACTGGTGGGATCTCCTTGCAGTCCAAGGGACTCTCAAGAGTCTTCTCCAACACCACAGTTCAAAAGCATCAATTGAAGTCTAGTGGCTTCCAAATTTATACAATGAAACTGACATAACAGTAATTTTAATACTTGACAAAGGGAACAGAGAAAAGTGAAAATCCAGATTTTGGAAGTATGGATATCCCCATTTAACAGATATAAATCTTTAGGTTTTGAAATGTCAGGATATTTGTCCTGAGCCATGTATTAGGTCAGAAATAGAATTGGCATTTGAATCCTAGTAATCCATTATGCTTTTGAACTGTGGTGTTGGAGAAGACTCTTGAGAGTTCCTTAGACTGCAAGGAGATCCAACCAGTCCATTGTGAAGGAGATCAGCCCTGGGATTTCTTTGGAAGGAATGATGCTAAAGCTGAAACTCCAGTACTTTGGCCACCTCATGCGAAGAGTTGACTCATTGGAAAAGACTCTGATGCTGGGAGGGATTGGGGGCAGGAGGAGAAGGGGACAACAGAGGATGAGATGGCTGGATGGCATATCTGACTCGATGGATGTGAGTCTGAGTGAACTCCGGGAGTTGGTGATGGACAGGAAGGCCTGGCATGCTGCAATTCATGGGGTCGCAGAGAGTCAGACACGACTAAGGGACTGAACTGAATTGAACTGAATCCATGGGGTCACAGAGCTGAATATGATTTAGTGACTAAACCACAACAACAAAGGCAATATTCAAACCTAAATTACCAACTGCTATTTAGCTATAAAAACCAAAAGCATTTCCTTTAAATTCAGGAGAAGACAAGGATACTCACTTAGCCCTCTGTTGTTTAATATTCTAAACACTTGGCCAAAGCAATTAAATTAGAAAGTGAAACATGATTAAAGTAAGTGCAAAAAATTAAGCCACAAAAGTATTGTAAACCAAATAGGTAACTTTTATAGAACTTCCCAAATTATGAAAATATTTTCTAAATATACTGTAAATTCCAGACATCACAAAAGAAAAGACTGATACATTTGGCTCCATAAAAATTTTGCACAGAGTAACTGTTGGTGGGAGTGTAAATTGACACAGCCACTATGGAAGACGGTATGGAGATTCCTTTAAAAACTAGGAATAAAACCGCCTTATGACCCAGCAATCCCACTCCTAGACATATTCCCTGAGGAAACCAAAATTGAAAACAACACATGTATCCCATTGTTCATTGCAGCACTATTTGCAATAGCTAGAACATGGAAGCAGCCTAGATGTCTATTCACAGATGAATGGATAAAGAAGTTGTGATACATATATATAATGGAATATTACTCAGCCATAAAAAGGAATGCATTTGAGTCGGTTTTAATGAGGTGAATGAACCTAGAGCCTATTATACAGCATGAAGTGAATCAGAAAGAGAAAGATAAATATCGTATTCTAATGCATATATATGGAATCTAGAAGAAATTATTTATAGGGCAGCAATGGAGAAACAGACATAGAAAATATACTTATGGACATGAGGAGAGGGGAGGAGAGAGTGAGATGAATGGAAAGACGTATGGAAAGAGTAGCGTGTAAACTTAAATTACCATATGTAAAATAGATAGCCAAAGGGAATTTGCTATATGGCTCAGGAAACTCAAATAAGGGCTCTGTATCAACCTAGAGGGGTGGGATGGGGAGGGAGATGGGAGGGAGGTTCAGAAGGGAGGGGATATATGTATACCTATGGCTGATTCATGTTGAGGTCTGACAGAAAACAACAAAATTCTGTAAAACAATTATCCTTCAATAAAAAATTAATTAATTAAAAAATTTTGCATGGAGCAACAAAAGAAATAGACAAATATAATGCCACCATGAAGAAAAATTACTTGCGTTACATATAACAAAGAGAAAATACCTTAATATATAAAAGGCTCATGCAAATCAACAAGAAAAAGATGAACAATACTTTAGAACATGGCCTGCAAAGGATTTGAATAAGTGATTTAAAGAAAAAGAAAATAGCAATTATAGGAAACTTATGAATAGAGGCTCAACTTCACCACTAATTTTTTTTTACACTAATTTAACAGATGCCAATCTAAACAATGATGAGATACTATTTCATATGCATGAGGTTAAAAGCTTGGCATTATCTAGTGTTGGCAAGGACCTGGGCAACTTTTTCAAAGGGAGTGTAAGTTGGTATCAACTTCTTTGGACAGTCATTTGGCAATCATTTTCAAAACGTTAAATATGAATGGCCTTTGATCCAGCAACTCAATTTCTTAGGAATTTATCCTGTAGAAATGCAGTATTGTTAGGGGAAGCACACTGATTGAAACCACCGACCCTGGGGAGGTACCATAGTAACCATTTGCATGAGTTGTTTTATGACAGGAGATCCTGATAAGGAATAGGGAACTAATAAGCCACCACCAACAGGAAGAGTTCGGGAAAGGTCTAAAGAAGACACCGCGTGTCCGTCCACTTCCCAGAATCCCTCTCGCTAGCATCCATCTTGGCTGAGCGATGCGTGTGCCACAGGAAAGACTCGGAATTAGAATGATTGGTCAAAGACCACCCGGAAACTAATCCCATCACCATAAAACCCGACATTGCGGGCCATGCGGCAGAGCAGTTCTCCTGGGTTCCCTTACCCTACTGCTCTTCACCCGGGTGCCCTTTCCCAATAAAGTCTCTTGCTTTGTCAGCACATGTGTCTCCTCGGACAATTCATTTCCGACCATTAGACAAGAGCCCAGTTTCGGGCCCTGGAAGGGATCCGCCTTCCTGCAACAGTATTGGCATAATTGTACAAACACAGGCCCAGACCCAGACACACACACACACACCATTGTAGTAAATTCATTGCTTTCAGGAGCTATTAATATTAAGCTTTTACTGTTTTTGTTAGGTATGAACTTTTCAGTAGCATTCGGAAATTAAATTGCATGCAAGCTGTCTCCATATCTCTAAAGAAAGGTATTGTGTGCTTGAAAATAATTCTTTATTTGCATCCAACCTGTTGATGACTTCAGTGGAGGCTGGGGACTGACATTTTCTTTTGTGCAAACTGAGAAAGCCACCAGCGCTTCCTGGCCAGGCAGAGAACTCTAATTTACTTCTGGGAAAAGAAAGACACAGCATTTTATAACTACTTGCTCCGGGACCGCAGACACAGGAATGCTTTTGTGAAACACTCGGTGGATATCCGGCAGCAGCTGTGTGGTCCCACTGCCTGGGAATGAAAACTTGCTCTGAGGCAGGGTAAATCTCTTTGAGATAAGGAAGTGCATTAGTAATGGACTGTTGCTCAGCAGCAAAGCCGAGCTTCTTCTGGGAAGAGAACTACTGCAGCCTGGGTTCATTAGCAACACAATCTGAGAGACCTGACTCGGGTCCAGAGGAACAGGTCCCCAAGTGTGTAGTCAAAGGAGAGAACTCTTTACATATTTACAGAAGTTAAAATATGTTTTCCCTTTGGTTTTCAATGTGAAAAAATGAATTGTGAAATGCCATACCTATGGTCTTTAGAGGCTTCCCTGATGGCTCAGTGGTAAAGAATCTACCTGCAATGCAGGAGACACAGGAGACACAGGTTCTATCCTTGGGTTGGGAAGACCCCCTGGAGGAGGAAATGGCAACCCATTCCACTATTGTCTGGAAAATCCCATGCACAGAGGAGCCTGGCAGGCTGCAGTCAAAAGGGTTGCAGAGAGTCAGACACGGTCTTTAGAAGAGACTGTTAAATTTAGAATGACTTGTTGAATTTTCTGGAATTGGATCTTGTTTAGACGTTGAATAAATAATAATCAATATTAATGGAGAAACAGCTCAGGATTGATGTACTGGTCAAAGTAGGGATCTGACATTTAAAATGATCTTAACACATTTTTTGCAAAGTGAATTCCTGGATATAATGAGCTGTCTTAGGTGGCCCTTTCTGTTAAGGCAGAGCAACAGCTGGACTTCTTAGATTATTTACTAAGAGTAAGTCAATTCTGAATAAAATGTCATCATCATATTCTATGCATGAGGTGTCATTTTCTCACATATCTAAACAAGCTCGTAGAGGACAAGCTCCTCAAAAGTAGACTCGTGGAGGTAAACAGACATTACTATTGGACTCTAGATTTTTTTTCTTGGACAGTAGTTATTTGCTGACAATGTGTAAGTTTTGGCTAGCACAGAGCCACACACCTGGGAATGGCAAATGTGAGGTGGTGTAAGACGCCATCTGTAACCTGCACAAACCTGGACCATCCTATTCTTATTTTTAGGACAGTCTCCCGGGGCATCCAAACCCTCTGCCAAGCACCCAGTCACCTAACTCCGGAGCCCTGCTGCATATTGTGAGTCTTCAACCTGGGCTTTTCCTGAGAGGGCAGAAAATGCACAGAAGAGAGAGAAGCACCCAGAAATCCTCTTTCATCTCAAGGCCTTGTCGACTAAAAAATATAGGCACAGCCTGAAAGTAGAGAGTTATTTTATTTGGTGGGAATGTTTAGGACTCTAAGCCCAGGAGATAGCATCTCAATAGTTCTGAGAAAACTGCTCCAAGGAGGCAGGACCTGGAGTCAGGCTATATTCAAGTTTGTGACAAAAGGGAGCAGGCAGTATCAAGTTAAGGAATGTAGCATGCTATGTATGGGAAGACGCAAGCCTCTGCTGCTACTGCTGCTAAGTTGCTTCAGTCGTGTCCGACTCTGTGCCACCCCATAGACGGCAGCCCACCAGGTTCCTCCATCCCTAGGATTCTCCAGGCAAGAACACTGGAGTGGGTTGCCATTTCCTTCTCCAATGCATGAAACTGAAAAGTGAAAGTGAAGTCGCTCAGTCGTGTCCGACTCTTTGCAACACTCTGGACTGCAGCCTACCAGGCTCCTCCATCCATGGGATTTTCAAGGCAAGAGTACTGGAGTGGGTTGCCATTGCAAGCCTCTGGGCTCACTGAATTCATTCCTTTCCTATTCATCTCGACTATCTGCGGCCAAGCCTGTTTCCTCGTTCACCTTGCTTCTTGCATTCCCCAGCTCCTCAGCAATCACCGTGGGGCACGGCAGCATCCCCTGGATGGAAGTTTTGGGAGACCTCATTTACATTTGGAGGCCAGAAATCGCTGATGGCTGTGACATTTCTTGTTTATCAATACGGCAGGAGATATTTTCATTTCACAGCCCTATTTGTTTATTCCTTCCCTTTGGCCTTCACTTGCACGGGACTAATGACTGTTCCTTCTCAGTTTCCTCCTTCTACCCACTGCATCTCATTCTCCCTCAGATGGCTCCAAGCCATTTCTACATTTCTCATGCAGGATCCCCTGTTCTCTCTCACCTTCATTAATTCTGCTCATTCACTCACTTCTTTTCTCTGCCAAACAGAGACTGGCCAATGAGGAAAAATACATTGTCCCATAGAGGGTGCAGAAAGAAAAAGGTTATACATACAATTATTTTAACTTTTTCCCTGTCAAAGAGTAAAGAGTTTCCTGTCTTCCTTTAATTTCTTGAGCAGTTGCTACACCATAGGGGTTGCCAGGGTTGGGGAGGTTTGAATAAAACACAATTTCTGTCCTTGAAGAGTTTACTGTTTCCAGCTTTGACAACTCAAATTTCTCTAGAAAAAAGAAAGTTAGTTGTTGGTCTAAATAAAGTTGGTTTCTCTCCTACTCAGCAGGTCATTATTTTTCATCATTCTGAGGAGCACCCATCTTCCTAAGTGTTCTAAGAAGACAATTCTATTCAAAGTTGGTGCTCCATGTTTTAAATATTTCCCCCATAAGACTCTACACTGGCAGTCTTAGGAGTATCTTTGGGGTCTGTGTGTTCCTATCATTTTGTATGAGGTCGGTTTCTCAGGAGTTGAGATTATGAATTACCTGTAAGTCAACAAAAACAGATGGTAAATTCTAGAATCCTTATTCTCCCCTTCTATGACTTTCCAACTAAATAAGAAATGTAAAGATATATTCTAACTTTCTAATAAGCCATTTGCTTTTGAAAAGATCTTAAGGTTTTAGAGAAACAATGAATTGAAGGTCTGGTGCTTGGAACACTTGAACTTGAGCTGTCTTCCTTTTAAAATGTAATTCACAAGGACCACTGCTTAGAACATTTCCTTAGTAGTTGCCATTTGCTCACTGGTATACTTTCACCTTTTGCAGATCAAGAAGCATAAGTAAGTGATTGGGAAGAGTCCTAGACGGGAAACAGCATGAGACTCCAACTGTGCATTGTTCACCAGCTCTGAGCACTGACCTGGCACGTATAATGAATTTGATAATTATTTTCTTTAATGAATAAGTAACTGAAAGAAAAGGAATCTGGGATGTTTACTCTCTGCTTCCCTGCTCTTCATAATCACAACACACTCTACACCATGGAAAATCCTTTCAAGTGTAAAAGACAAGATGTGATCTTCGTCTTTCTTATTTAGCTTCTTAGAGACTGTCATTGAAAACATAGGCTGGCATGGAGAAACTCCTCTGGAATGAATGGCATGCTGAATGCTGTGGTTTCACCCAAAATATCATGGGTTGGCTAGAATTCTTTTTCTGTAGATAATATGTTCAAAGGATGGTGATGACAAAAAGTATATTAGGAAACTTTCTGCAGAATATGTTACCTAATTTTGCCACATTCTTTTCCCTTGAACAGGGCAGTGGTGCCCTTGGTCTGTAACTCTGCCTGTTTCCTTAAGAAGTGAGGGGCATTGCCTGTGTTGATGTTTACTGACAGAAACCATGTAATATGTGGTTGTAATTGCTCAAATTGTAAATATTATAGACCCAAACATCTACTGCTCTGCTTTGTTTTTTTAGGTCATTCTTCCCAAGGTTTCAAGTGAAGTGAAGTGAAGTCTCTCAATCGTGCCCGACTCTTTGTGACCCCATGGACTGTAGCCTGCCAAGCTCCTCCATCCATGGGGTTTTCCAGTCAAGGATACTGGAGTGGGTTGCCATTTCCTATGTAAATTTTAAAATGAATCATTACATTTCCTGCATGTAAAATTTGAAATTCTGGAGATTGTTCAGTTTGCAGGGTTGATTTGACTATACACTTGCAAAATCATCAGTAGGAAGATTCCAGGAATGCCAAACACAATTAGAAACCTTCTTTGCTTAAAAAGAAAAGGAATAGTAACAGTGACTGCAAGGACATCAAACCAGTCAGTCTTAAGGGAAATCGTCCCTGAATATTCATTGGAAGGATTGATGCTGAAGATGATACTCCAATATTTTGATCACCAGATGCGAAGAGCCAACTCATTGAAAAAGACCATAATGTTGGGAAAGATTGAGGGCAAAAGAAAAGAGTGGTAGAGGATGAGATGGTTAAATAGCATCACCGACTCAATGGACATGAATTAGAGCAAACTCCGGGAAATATAGGACTTTTTGTCTCTACTTTGTCCTAGGATCCTATCTCCCCTTTTGCTTAATTTTTTTTAACTTCTTATTTTGAGGTAATTGTAAACTCACAATAAGTTATAATAAATAATATCAAGAAATCTCACATACCATTTACCCAGGTTTCCCCAACGGTAATAAGTTGCAAGACTGCAAAACAGTTTCACAACCAGAATACTGACATTAACACAGTCAAGATACAGAACGTTTCCATCATATCAAGGATCCCTTTTGTCACACTTTAATGGCCACACTCATCTCCCCATGTCATTCCACCCCCATCTCTGACCCCTGAAAACCACTAATCTATTCTCCATTTCTACAATTGCATCATTTCAAGAATGCTGCATAAATGGAATCATACATATCACTTATATGTGGAATATATAAAGATACAAATGAACTTATTTACAAAACAGAAACAGACTCATGGACTTAGAGAATGAACTTATGATTGCCCGGGGTAAGGGTTGGGAGGAGGGATAGTTTGAATTGACATATAAACACTCCTATATTTAAATAAACTGTCTTTCCATGAAAAAAACTACACTTCAATAAAAAAGGGAAACTTTTAAAAAAGGAATCATATAGTAGGTTATCTTTGGAATTAGCTCTTTATTTCAGCATATTTCCTTGGACATTTATCCAAATTGTATCAATAGTTTGTTCTTTTCAGTGCTGAGTTATCTCCCATCTTATGGAGTATTACAGTTTATTTAACCCACTGACAGACATCTAGATTGTTTTTGGTTTTCTTTTTTACTATTAACAATAAAGCCACACTGACCACTTGTGTGAGGTTTTTATGTGAACTTGAGTTTTCATTTCTCTGGGACAAATGCCCAAGAGTATAATTGCTGGGTTAAATGGCAGATACATGTTTCAGAAGAATAAGTTTTTCTTGGAATATTTTGTGTACGTCTGTTGGCAGTTTCAGATTGGAAGCTTCTTCAGTTCTCTGAGTGGATATAAAGTCTGCAATAAGAAAGCCCAGGGAACTTGCTGTCATGACTCGCCTTAAGCCCTGTGGTCCCTAGGCAGTCTACTTTCTTTTTTCTACCTTTCAGTATCTTCCAATATCTGTGGAATATTGTGTTATGTCCAGGGTTTTTAGTGTTAAGAAGGAGAATGAATGTGGCTATTCAATGCTACTGGATAGGACGTCTTCCTTTACTTTCTCCAAAATCTTTCCACCACCGAACAGCATACCGGATATTTATTTACTTATTTGCTTATCCCTGATGAGAACAGAGTGTCTATAAATCAGGAAATTGTTGTTCTCTGCCGTCTCTCCGGAGCATAGAAAAGAGCCTGGTTTAATAAAAATCTCTTGAATAATGCCGTTTATAGCAACATGGATGAACTTAGAAAGTGTCATATGAGTGAAGTAAGTCAGACAGAAAAGGAGAAATATCATTTATGACATCTCTTATATGTGAAATATGAAAAGAAATGATACAAATAAACATGTTTGCAAAATAGACTCACAGACTTAGAGAATGGACCTATGGTTGCTGGGTGGAACGATGAGAGGGGAGGGATAGCTAGGGAGTTTGAAATGGACATGTACACACTGCTATATCAAAATGGATAATCAACAAAGACCTACTGTATAGCACAGAGAATTCTGCATGTTATGTGGTAGCCTGAATGAAAGGGGTTTGGGGAGAAAGAATCATGTATATGCAGTCCCTTTGCTGTGCTGGTGGCTCAGCTGGTAAAGAATTGACCTGCCATGCAGGAAACCTGGGTTTGATTCCTGAGTTGGGAAGATCCCCCGGAGAAGGGAATGGCTACCCACTCAAGTATTCTCGCCTGGAGAATTCCATAGATTGTATAGTCCATGGAGTCACAAAGAGTTGGACACGACTGAACAGCTTTCACTTTGCTGCCCGCCTGAAACTCTCACAACATTGTTAATTGGCGATATTCCAATACTTGTGGCCAATTCATGCTGATGTATGACAAAACCATCATAAAATTGTAATTATCCTCCAATTAAAATAAATTAATTTAAAAACAGGACAGCACTATTTAAAGAGTGAAGAAGTGAGCAGTTGGTTGCTAGAGGGAAAGAGGTTTGGGGACAGGGAAGAAACGGAGGTCAACAGATACAAACTCCCAATTATAAAATAAACAAGTCAGGATGATGTAATTTACAGCTTGTTGATATAATCAATAATATTTCAGAGCATATATGAAAGTTGCCAAGAGAGTAAATTCTAAAATTTAACTTGTGTCTTGACAAACTGTAGCTACACTTACTGTGGCAATCATTTAATATTCACACAAACATCAAATCGTTAGTTTGTACACCTAAAACCTTTATGAGATCATTTATCAATTATCAGTTCAGTTCAGTTCAGTTGCTCAGTCGTGTCTGACTCTTTGTGACCCCATGAATTGCAGCACATCAGGACTCCCTGTCCATCACCAACTCCTGGAGTTCACTCAAACTCATGTCCATCGAGTCGGTGATGCTGCCATCCAGTCATCTCATCCTCTGTCATCCCCTTCTCCTCCTGTCCCCAATCCCTCCCAGCATCAGAGTCTTTTCCAATAAGTCAACTCTTCACATTAAGTGGCCAAAGTACTGAAGTTTCAGCTTTAGCATCATTCCTTCCAAAGAACACCCAGGACTGATCTCCTTTAGAATGGACTGGTTGGATCTCCTTGCAGTCCAAGGGACTCTCAAGAATCTTCTTCACAGTTTAAAAGCATCAATTTTTTGAACCACAGTTCAAAAGCATCAATTCTTCAGCACTCAGCTTTCTTCACAGTCCAGCTTTCACATCCATACATGACCACTGGAAAAACCATAGCCTTGACTAGACGGACCTTTGTTGGCAAAGTAATGTTTCTGCTTTTGAATATACTATCTAGGTTGGTCATAACTTTCCTTCCAAGGAGTAAGCATCTTTTAATTTCATGGCTGCAGTCACCATCTGCAGTGATTTTGGAGCCCAGAAAAATAAAGACTGACACTGTTTCCACTGTTTCCCCATCTATTTGCCATGAAGTGATGGGACCAGATGCCATGACCTTTGTTTTCTGAATGTCAAGTATACCTCAATGAAAAAACTTTCTAAAGAGAAAAACAAAACCTTTCTTTTCCTTATACTATCTCTTTGGTGTAGCATAACTGTGAATTTTCTAGAACAGGGCAATTTTGGTGAATATTGAAAAAATTACTCCCCCCCCCCAAAAAAAAATTAGGTCACTTTATACTGACACCATTAAAAAAAAAAATCTCTGTGCAATTTTCACCTTTTCGTGTTTCATGTCTGCAAAGGGGCATATCATTTTACAGGGGGTAAAAAGAAAAATCACCTCTGTACTTTCCCTCCCTACCCTCCCAGCTCTGAGCACATCACCTGCATACTCCTGGCCAAATCAGTCACTTCCTCTTGCCAGGCCCTTGCAGCAGCCTCTGCCCACCAGCCTTCTGGAGTCCCAGCCTCACCCTCCTGCTATACCCAGGCCTCAGAGGGCAAGGGGTCTCTGTTCAGGGATGTGCTATTAACAGAAGACTCTCCTTGACCAAACTTCAGCCATGTTCCTCTGAACACCCTTCCCAAGTAGCTCTTGGCTTTAGACTCCTATGTCTGCCTTTTAATTTCCCACATTTAGCAAAATTCCTGCTAAGTTAGTTGAAGCAGAACCCCTCACCCTCAATATCTGATCACTCTCAGTATCTGATCAAATGCCCTCCTCTCACTCCATCTTCCAGGTGATATCTGATCACCCTGGCTGCCTTCAGCTTTCCTGGCAAGTTGGTTTGGCAGAATCTCCCCTTACCTGTGATGCTTCCTCTTAGTAATTTTCCATCCACTGTCCACCCCCCTGCTCCTTGACTGTATATTCCCATTTGTCCATCATGTACTTGGAATAGAGCCCAGTTCTAAACTGAGTTCTCTTTTCATGTGTTGCTGTTATTCCTAAATAAAATCTGCTTTCACATCTGTCTGTCTCTGGATTTCCTTAACACTATGATCCCAATACCTCACACTGGAACTCCAGATGTGCTTCCCCGAAAGCACAGGTTCCCATAGTAGTGGGCTCATCAGTCCTGTGGTCAGCACATTGGGATTAAATTGGCATTTACGGGCAAGCTTGGAGCCTCGCTAGCTTTTACCATGTCAATAGAAAGATGAGTTTTGGGTTCTAAATGACAGCTGTACAAATGAGACTTCAAAAAGTGCAGTTTTGCCTCCAATTCTGGCCTGGTTATCCTGCTTTTTCTCAATTCAGCCTTCCAGGAACTGGATCCTACATGCACTGGCTCATCTCAACTGTTTGGTAGGTGGTCAAATCAGACAACTGCATGTTAACTTTTGATGCCTTTTCCCTCACCCCTTCTTTAAGATCCATCACTGAAGTCCTATTGATGAGACTCTTAAAACCTTGTCCAATTCTGTCTATCTCAGTATCTTCATCCTGGGCAAGTCCCTGAGCCGTTGTGTGTATTTGTTTGTGTTCTCAGTCACTCTGTCATGTCCGATTCTTTGCGACCCCATAGACTGTAGCCCACCAGGCTCCTCTGTCTATGGAATTTTCCAGGCAAGAATATCAGAGTGGGTTGCCATTTCCTACTCCAGGGGATCTTCCCAACCCAGGGATCAAACCTTGCATCTCCTGCATTGACAGACAGATTCTTTACCACTAGTGCCACCTGGTAATGGATATTTGATGTCTGACAGTTCATTGTTTATGTGGCAGCCACAGTGATCATTCAGAAACCTGTCTCACTGGCTATCGCTTCCCCACTCGATGCCTGTGCCAGCTCTGGTCAGATGTAAATAAGGTACAATTTCCTACCCCCTTTCATACCAGCAGAGGCGGGCCATGCCCTCTTCCTTAAGTTCCTCTCTTCCCTGTTCCCCTTGTTCTCTTTAAGTTTCAACCTCACAGGTGGATTTGTTTGGAGATGCTGAGCCCTTATCACCAGCACTTACTGCTGGCCCCTCCTTCTGCCTCTGAACCTCTTTCCTGTGCATGTGACTGTATCCTGCTTAGTATTTTGGGCTCCGTGTAGATGTCGCCTTCACTTCCTGGTCTCCCAGGACAAAGCAGTTACTCTATTTTACTTTATATGACTGTAATTTAAATTCCTGGACAGCATGGGATATTGTGCTCACACAGGTACAGATGGCTGGTGTTTTACCATCGGCTCCCACTAAGTGTGATCTCCAGATATAAGTGTTTGTTCTACACCATTGTATCTCCAGTGTCCAGACAGGGACATAACATGTAGTGTAGTCACTACAGGTGGCCTGGGAACATAATCCAGTGTGGTCCTCCCCTCCTTCTAAAAAGGAGGTGACCCTTTTTAGAAGGAAATGAAACATCCCTTTGAGCTTCACCTTGGCCTGCTGGAGTGGAAATGCATGACGTTCTGGACCCATGGACTGTCCTGAGAAGCTCAGAGAAGCCTCAGCTGCATGTGTGTGATACCTCTGTATGTCCATGCTTGGTGAGGCCCTGTTTGTGGGATCTGATGGCTGGGTTTGTTTTTCTGCCCGGTGGGGCTGCAGTATTTCGTTCTGGAAACCTCATTCAGATGACATTGCTCTAATGGCTTTTGCAGAAGGTCAGTTCCCTTCTGAGAATCCACTATCTGCCAGTGAAGGATTCAAGACTTCCTCAAAATATGATGGGAATAACTGTCTCTGGATTTTCCCTAGGAATTTAGGGGAGATATTTTTTCTCTTCTTAAATTTAAAAAGAAAGAAAGGAATTGCAGCCTGTGTTGTGCTTGGAAAGGAGGAAGAACCTCAGATATTTTTTTGATTTCTGTTTTGATGCAAGGACAGCCATTATCAAGCTGTTTGGGGGGCACTGCTTAGCATGGAAGAGAAAATCCCCAGAATGACACTGTGGGGATAGGGCCTCCTGTGTACTAAGGGCAGGGCATCCCGTAACTTCACCTCCTTGGTAGCTATATGGACCAGTGAATAAAGATAAACAAGCCTTTCAAATAAACAAGATCAAAACTTTTATTTAGTGCTTGGTGTGTGTTAGACAACAGAAGCTTATTCTATGATTCATCTAATTCTCATTCCTGTGGGCAACTTAGCCACGCAGGGCTCCAGTTTTCTTATCTGTGTGATGGGCAAAGCAAGAGAACAAGCCCTTTTTTTTTGTGGTGAGGATTGGCACGCCTTTTTTGCCTTCTGTGTGGCCACCACCTTTCTCAGCAGCACAGATAAGTTTGAGTGACAAGTGGAAGCCAAACTCTGTATTGGGCGTTGGGGGTCCTTGACCATAGACTGTGGCAATGAGGTGAACATATGTCCACCAAAAAAAAAAAAATGCACAACCTAAAAGTTGATAATTTTGTTTCATTTGAGGACATTACTGAGGACTATAGCCTGGGTAAGCAGCCTCTCACTAGTTCCAAGGGACTGTACCAAAGAGGAAAATAAGGAGCCAGGATATACAGGAGTTTTTGCTGGAAGAAAGAAACAAACAAACATGTAGTCAAACATCAAATTGTTGCTGCTATCACAAAAATAAAGATCTCATGTTAATGGTTTTAGTGCATTTCTATTTGGGAAGATGGAAGAGTCTGGGCTCGTTGAAATGATTCCTTTGACATGCATCTTAACTACACGGCTGAGGGCTTGAAAACAGGCGTAATTCATTGTTTACAGGAATGGCAGGCAACATCTATCATTCACAGAGAGATGGTAAACAACTTGATTGAGCATGTGTATAAATGCCACCTCCTATGACTCTGACTATAGTTTCTGGAATGTCCATCTTCTGCCAGGTACTGTGCTAGGGTTCTGCTTATATTATCAGCCAAAAAAATATATTGGTTGACACCTATTTTAGGTATCAGGCCAGGTTCTGGGTGCCAGGGAGATATCTTATTCTGCACCAGACAGAACATGCATTTCCCAACTACCCTGTGATCCAGTGGGCATAGGTGTACACTTGCTCTTCATGACGATTCCAAGTAGTGGCAGGCACCCCACTGCATACAGGAAGAACCAAGACAGAAGTCACCCAGTGTGTCCGGAGGTGACTTGGTTCTGACCTGAAGGTCTAGGTGTGAACTTTGTCATGCCATTCCCAGGGTCTGTGAGCCTGCATACTCCCTTTCTGAGCCTCAGTGACATGAAGACAAAAACATCTCCTCAAAATTGTAAGTAACTCTCAACAGATGAGAGTTTTAGACCATCATCAAGGTATATAACTGCCAAGTGCTTTAAGATTCACAGCCCAGCTTTGACCTCCCATCCCAGGGTCCTTGCACCAGCCCCAGGGCCCTCAAGTTGGATGCCATACTACTTGGCTGCACAGGGAATGAATGAGCACAGTAATGATGCTGCAGATTTCTCAGGAGAGGTTTCAGAGGGAGGGGCAGGTAGAGAAGACTTGTAGCAAGAAGACAAATGGTGTGTCCTCTACAAGACAGTGGAAGAAAAGAGCCTGGAGGAGGCATTTGCACGGCCAGGCCAGTCAGAAGCCAAGGGAGAAGAAGTTGTAGGGAGTAAAAATGGAAATGAGGTTTGGCTAGCATGTGGAGAAAACAAAGGCATGGGAACAGTGTTTGCCTGCTCTGAAGGCCAGGCCAGAGTGTGAGCTCCCAGGGTGCCCTCTACAGCTGGTTAATGCAGAATTGGGGTATCAAGCTTGAATTGCTGTGTTAAAAATTCCTCATATTGTGCCATTTATTTCCACAAGGGGAATAAATGTTTAATGTTGCTTATTTCCTGACTCAGGGGAAGAGACTCAGGCAGAGACGTGACTCAGGACCCATGAGTCCTCCTGTAGTTATCCATTAGTGATGGAAGGGAATGACCCAGGACATCAGTGATAACAGAGGAGCACAATCGGGGCTCCTAGCGGCCAATCCCATGGTGAGTTCAACACAACATTCTGAGTGCAATAGAGAGAGGTTATAACAAGTCCCTGTCTGCAGAGTCATAGAGGAAGGACTTCTGCTTGGAGGAGATCCTGCATGTACCTAGAGGGGCCCCTGCAGGTCCAGGATTGCCCAGTGCTTGCAATGCCCCTGTCCTCCTAGTGCTCTCATGTCTCATTTACTGATGTTGCTATTTAGTTGCTCAGTTGTGTCTGACTCTTTTGGGACCCCCATGGACTGTAGCTCCCCAGGCTCCTCTGTCCATGTGATTTTCCAGACAAGAATACTGGAGTGGGTTGTCATTTCCTTCTCTAGGGGATCTTCCTCACCCAAGGATCGAACTCGTGTCTCCTACACTGGCAGGTGGGTTCTTTACCACTGGGCCACCTGGGAAGCCCCTTGTTTCTCATTTCCTGACATCTTTATTTGAACTAGAGGAAGGTAAGCTAATCTTCCTGGGATAATTCCGATTCTACACTCCAGATGGGCTTTGTACCCCTACTCTATGCACTTGTGTGACCTAATGGAGTACAAGGGCCTTTGTATTTGTCTGGCTTCATCCTCCTGTCAACCTCTTGAATGGTGGAGACCAGATGCTATGAGACCCTCTCATCAGTGCAAAGAGATTAAGTATCTGCCTGGGAACCAGGACTGGAGCTAGATTTCAGGTCAGTAGATCCCAATGTCATGTCCCAGCAGTGATTCAGGTTTTGTAAAGCTTTTTTTTTTTTTCCTCTCTCTTTAGTAATAATTATAAAACACAATAGAGAATGCCAAAGAAAAATAAGTAGTGATAATTGTTAATATTTATTGACCTCAGTGTCAGACTCAAAAAGCATTACCTCAATTGAATGGGCTTCAGGAGTGATCTATTATCACTATCCTAAGAAGCCTGGATTTGAGCTGGTACACAGGCACCTCTGAGGACATAATTCCCTGATCAGCCATGGATTTCAGTGGAAGCCAGCAGTGTGAGTGTTGGCTGTTCTTTCACCCATATCAGCTCAAAATTTGTTCCTATAAGCTCCCTATTTCTGCAGAGCCTGAGGGAGGCTCTGCATATCATTTTGTGAGGGGAAGGTGGCTGGCATTGAGTCTACCTGGTGAACATGCTGTTAAACAGCTCTGCATTCCTGCATATGCTGGTGACTGAGGGCTGGCAGTGAGTCCTTCTGGACTTGGATTAAATAGAAGTTGCCAGGATCTGTGTTTTATCAGTACTTTAAAAAAATCTGATGTGGGCAAAAGGAAATTATTTTGTTTACTATTTCGAAATACTGAGGGAATGAAATACTTCATAAAAAATTAGGCAGGCCTGTCAGGTTTGATTAAAATAGCACCTTTATGACTGCAGAGGTCTAGACACAAGGTTTCTTGTTTGTTACTTTCTGACCCTGGAGAAGCAGTCCTTGAACACAGCTTCTGGGGTGATATTCTAGAATGATAACAGTCATGGGCAGTCCCTGAAACCACCTGGTCAAAGAGAAAGGGAAGAAAATGTTCATTTCTTTGCTGCAGGTTTTTCCTTTCTCCATCTCTTTCCTGTTAGTTCCACGTTTTACCTCTTCCTTCAAATCTCCATCTGCCCCTTTTCTTCCGCTCAGCAGACATTCTACCTTCCTGGCCAGTTCATGACCATATACAGATTAGGGAGAGTTCTCTGTATCATAAAATGTTGTAGATCCAGATCATGTGCTGCCAGAATGATGGATTTTTGCCATGATGAAGCACCTTGTGCACCTCGCAACCTGTACAACTAGACACAATACCTGACTTTCAGAATGATGTCCCCTCTGCCTCTGGAGAATGTGCCCTTGTGCTACCAAAACATATGCATGGGGGATCTGGCTGTTCACCACTCAAAAGCCAGTATACAGGTCAGGTTGGTAGAAAGTAAAGTTTGCTTTATTTCAGATGCTGGCAACTGGTGGGGAGGGTGACGGACATCTGTCTAAAAGCCAATTCCCCACCTGGCCTGACAAGTAGAGAGTGAGAACTTTCATAGACAGGATCGGGGGAGGAGGATTACATGTAGAAACAGCACAGTCATCTCGAACAGTCACCTTCAATTGGTCATCCGTGGTCTGACTAGCATCACCTTGGTTCTTTTCAGCTCAGTTCAGTTGCTAGGTCGTGTCTGACTCTTTGTGACCCCATGAATCACAGCATGCCAGGCCTCCCTGTCCATCACCATCTCCCAGAGTTCACTGAGACTCACGTCCATCGAGTCAGTGATGCCATCCAGCCATCTCATCCTCTGTCGTCCCCTTCTCCTCCTGCCCCCAATCCCTCCCAGCATCAGAGTCTTTTCCAATGAGTCAACTCTTCGCATGAGGTGGCCAAAGTACTGGAGTTTCAGCTTTAGCATCATTCCCTCCAAAGAAATCCCAGGACTGATCTCCTTCAGAATGGACTGGTTGGATCTCTTTGCAGTCCAAGGGACTCTCAAGAGTCTTCTCCAACACCACAGTTCAAAAGCATCAATTCTTCAGCACTCAGCCTTCTTCACAGTCCAACTCTCACATCCATACATGACCACAGGAAAAACCATAGCCTTGACTAGACAGACCTTGTTGGCAAAGTAATGCCTCTGCTTTTCAATATGCTATCTAGGTTGGTCATAACTTTTCTTCCAAGGAGTAAGTGTCTTTTAATTTCATGGCTGCAGTCACCATCTGCAGTGATTGTGGAGCCCAAAAAAATAGTCTGACACTGTTTCCACTGCTTCCCCATCTATTTCCCATGAAGTGATGGGACCAGATGCCATGATCTTTGTTTTCTGAATGTGGAGCTTTAAGCCAACTTTTTCACTCTCCTCTTTCACTTTCATCAAGAGGTTTTTTAGTTCCTCTTCACTTTCTGCCATAAGGGTGGTGTCATCGGCATATCTGAGGTTATTGGTATTTCTCCCAGCAATCTTGACTCCAGCTTGTGTTTCTTCCACTCCAGCATTTCTCATGATGTACTCCACATAGAAGTTAAATAAGCAGGGTGACAATATACAGCCTTGACGTACTCCTTTTCCTATTTGGAACCAGTCTGTTGTTCCATGTCCAGTTCTAACTGTTGCTTCCTGACCTGCATATAGGTTTCTCAAGAGGCAGGTCAGGTGGTCTGTTATTCCCATCTCTTTCAGAATTTTCCACAGTTTATTGTGATCCATACAGTCAAAGGCTTTGGCATAGTCAATAAAGCAGAAATAGATGTTTTTCTGGAACTCTCTTGCTTTTTCAATGATCCAGCATATGTTGGTTCTTTTAGGTACAGTTAATCTTCAGTTCTGGGGTGCACTTGTTCCCATTTCTGTGCATCAGTTCTCAGAATTGTGGCAGCTCAAGTCCTGGGTACAGTCTGTTCATCATGTAGTTAACTTCTCCACCTCGGGTTTTAATATCTATAAGACAGCTCACAGGATATGGCTCAGAATATTATCTATAGCCCTTGAGAAAGAACTAATAGTCCTTGACTATGCTTAGTGATATGCAGATGACACCACCCATATGGCAGAAAGTGAAGAGGAACTAAAAAGCCTCTTGATGAAAGTGAAAGTGGAGAGTGAAAAAGTTGGCTTAAAGCTCAACATTCAGAAAACGAAGATCATGGCATCCGGTCCTACCACTTCATGGGAAATAGATGGGGAAACAGTGGAAACAGTGTCAGACTTTATTTTTCTGGGCTCTAAAATCACTACAGATGGTGACTGCAGCCATGAAATTAAAAGACACTTACTCCTTGGAAGAAAAGTTATGACCAACCTAGATAGCATATTGAAAAGCAGAGACGTTACTTTGCCAACAAAGGTCTGTCTAGTCAAGGCTATGGTTCTTCCTGTGGTCATGTATGGATGTGAGAGTTGGACCGTGAAGAAGGCTGAGTGCCGAAGAATTGATGCTTTTGAACTGTGGTGTTGGAGAAGACTCTTGAGAGTCCCTTGGACTCCAAGGAGATCCAACCAGTCCATTCTGAAGGAGATCAGCCCTGGGATTTCTTTGGAAAGAATGATGCTAAAGCTGAAACTCCAGTACTTTGGCCACCTCATGCAAAGAGTTGACTCATTGGAAAAGACTCTGATGCTGGGAGGGATTGGGAGCAGGAGGAGAAGGGGATGACAGAGGATGAGATGGCTGGATGGCATCACTGACTCGATGGAAGTGAGTCTGAATGAACTCCGGGAGTTGGTGGTGGACAGGGAGGCCTGGCATGCTGCAATTCATGGGGTCGCAAAGAGTCAGACATGACTGAGCAACTGATCTGATCTGATGCTTAACGACTATGCTATTATTATTTAGTCTCCTTTGACTGTTTTCCTTTGTTTTAGCATTTTTCGCTTTTTTGATTAAACTGATTCTTTGATTAAAGTTTTCCACAGGCAAAAAGCAGGCAGAAGACACGCGGGGTGGGGGGGGTGGCAAGGACCATATAGTCCTGCTCTGTTTCTCTTGTTCCTGATGCCTTTCTACTGAGCTGTGAATCCTCTCCTCTCCCAGCTCCCTTCCTGTTTCTCTAAAACCATGCTACCTCTTCTTTTGGCCCTCTACCTACAACTCATTCATTTGGGGACCTCAATTCCATTTGTGGTCCAGCCACTCAAGCCCCCTTACTAAGCACAGCTGCGCTTCCCTTTTCCAGGAAGCCTGCACTTGCTCATCCCTTTCCACATCCTATCTCCCCACCTCCACCCTCTCCCCGAGCCACTGCTTTCTCTGCATCCCAGACCCTCTCTACTATACCTGGACAGGATGTGGCTGGGGTCGCACCCTTGAGCCTTGCTCTTCTCCCTTCACCCTCCCTGGCAAGCATCACTTGCATGGGACTCCCATTACTCAGGATGGGGCCACAGCTGTCCCTCCTGCCCCTCCTCTGCCAGAGGCAGGACCCACATGAGCTGCTAAGCACTCATCCTCCTCACACCCCCAGCACCTCTTACCACTCCAAGCCCGTGCCCACAGTCTTGTGAAGAGGAATCAGCACAACTCTGACTCCTCTCTTCTATTCCAGGACCACTGACCTATTGCTTCTCCCACAGCTTCGAGGCCCTGTACACACTCCTCTCTCAGACGCTCGTCCAGCTTCTCCCAAAGGAAAGGCAGGCACCCACTTGCTGGAAAGGAGCACTTGGGAAGGACTCCATGTGCGCTGCTGCTGTCCCCTCACCTCAGAGCCTGTCTGTGGACACCATGTGCGTACACCCGGGCTTGGTTATGCCACCCAGCATCGGCACCACCCTCAGGTGGCACCCCAGCAGTCCATGGACATTGAGAATCCCCCTTCCTGGCACTGCCAAAGACTCGAGTCACCCACGGCCTCCTCCTTGCTCCCAGGACATTCGGGTCCCGTTTCCTGCACTCCCCACAGCTACCTGGATGTCCTGGTCACAGCCCTAGAGGCTGCTCTGAGATCCTGGAAGTTCACTTGTCCGACTACGCTTTCTCTGCGCCCGCCCATTGCAGTCTCGGGCTGACTGTGCCCCTGTTCTCAGGTCTCCATGAAGCCTGCAACCAGAGGGAAGTGTTTCCTGGGCAAATGAAGAGGAAGTGCATTTTTATAATTATGCTCCTGAAACATTGGTTTGTTTTTCTTTCCAGCCCTCCTGTTCCTTTCAGAAGGTCCTTCCTCAGAAAGAGAAATAAGTGGAGTTTTCAGATCAGGCTCTGCACTCTGAAGTGCCTTGGATATTCCAAGCTGGTTGTTCCTGACGACCCCCTCTGGGCATCTTGCCACTCCCCCCAGCCCCACCCTCAGGCCCCACACACCAAGGTCCACGCCCTTCTCCGGCAGCCCTTGGCAGTGGGGGAACCAGTTATTTCCTTCTGAGATTTCAGCTCCCAATCCTTATTTTGCCAACATACACTTTTCTGAAAAACAACCAAAAATAGCCACAGCATATAACCTAGCCAGTGCTTGTATGAGTCTTCCTGCTCTTGCTGTTTGTCTAACAGGACACAGACAAAGAGTGCAAGGGATTTATTGGAGCCCCAGCTGGAACTTTCGCTGGAGATGATGCCCGTTGTTTAGTAGGTCAGCAGGTGAGAATGCTAGCCTGTTTCAGTTCACAGCTTTCCACCCAGAGACTTCCCTGTGTCCTTGAAAAATGCCTAGTTTGTTTTGTTGTTTTCTTTTTTGCAATTGTATGATTTTAATGGTCTGAATAATAGAATTTTAATGTTCAGCGTGTGTGCATGCTGTCTCTCCGTCGTGTTGACTCTTTTGCGACCCCACAGACTGTAGCCCTCCAGACTCCTCTGTCCATGGGATTTCCCAGGCAAGAATACTGGAGGGGGTTGCCATTTCCTTTTTCAGGGATCTTTCCTAACCAGGGATCAAACCCACATCACTAATGTCTCTTTCAATGGCAGGTGAATTCTTTACCACTGCGCCTTTAATGTTCAACCCACAGTCCCTGTTTCCAAAGAGTGGGGTCTTCCTGGAGAATTTCCACTAATGTACACAGAGAAGTGTCCCTAAGAGCTGGGCCCCATGCTGTGAAGAGCACTGGGGGTCCAGCACCCTGAATCTGATGATCCCTCTCCCTGCCTCTGCTCTCAACAGCTCAGAGGAAGAGGTGGGGAAGGATTCCTTAGGTTTCCTGGCCCTGTAGCCCCCACCACTGTGTGCGGCTCTGATCTCCTCCTCCTAGTGGCCAAAGTGGTGGGGGGTCATGCCTAGAGACTGGAGTTATGTCCTCTCATCTCCCTCTGCACCAGCCAGGATCTGAGGTCTGACCCCCAGTGGTCCTTGCTCCCTGGAGGCCACCCTGGCCTTAGCAGTCTCTACTCAGATGGTCTCCCTGCCATTCCTACACTCAGGGCCTCTCTCCAAGGTGACCCCCTTCAGAGAGACCCTCAGTCACCTTACCCCCTTAAAGCGCTGCAGATGCAATATCCTACCACACACATGGGGACACAAGGAGGCTTCAGAGCCCTTCTTCTTTCAGACGGAGCAGGAGCCCTGTGGGGGCCCAAGAAGTGGTGGGCATGGCTTGGCATAGAGTTTGGGTTAGTATATTATCATTTTTGCTCTGATTTTCAAATATGACTTAATAAACGGATGAGAAGTTTAATCTGTTATATTTATCCATATTTCTGTTCTCTCCAGAGTTTTTTCTTCCTTCTTTGTGCTTCAGGATTCTTTCTTGGTTATTGTTTTTCTGTCTAAAGAACTGATTTGGGGTCGTTCTTTAAAAGGACACCTTCTCCACACAGACGTGAGGCAGACCACATACAGCCTCCTGTGTGCCAGGACCTGGGCAGGCCCCATAGGGGTCTGGAAGATCCACACAAAGGTGATTGCCCCCTCTGTATGTGCAGTCTCTGTTAGTAATTCAGTCGTATCCGACTCTTTGCGACCCCATGGACCCCTTTGGACCCCACAAGCCCATCAGGCTTCTCCATCCATGGAATTCTCCAGGCAAGAATACTGGAGTGGGTTACCATTTTCTTCTTCAGGGGGTCTTCCTGACCCAGGGATCGAACCTGGGTCTCCCTCATCATGGGGAGATTTTTTACCGTCTGAGCCGCCAGGGAAGCCCTGCATGTGCAGTCTGCCTGCCCTAAAGTCTTCTTCCCCCAACCATGCCCACCCCACTCAGTGCTGACTGCCTGATCCCCATCCATCACAGTCCAAGTTGGGGCATGCAGAGTTAACCAGCAACTCCAGTCTGGCTAAACCAACAAGCTTCTCTGCAGTTTGGTGGCCAAACCACGTCTTCTTCAAGGAAGTCTGAACTCCTCCCAATTTTGTCCTTTTGATTTCTCCTTCAGCCTTTTAGGAGAAACCCTACACTTATGTCCTATGCTGCTGCTGCTAAGTCGCTTCAGTCGTGTCCAAATCTGTGCGACCCCAGAGATGGCAGCCCACCAGGCTCCCCGTCCCTGGGATTCTTCAGGCAAGAACACTGGACTGGGTTGCCATTTCCTTCTCCAATGCATGAAAGTGAAAACGGAAAGTGAAGTTGCTCAGTCGTGTCCGACTCCTAGCGACCCCATGGACTGCAGCTCACCAGGCTCCTCCGTCCATGGGATTTTCCAGGCAAGAGTACTGGAGTGGGGTGCCATTGCCTTCTCCATTATGTCCTATAGTTATTATTTTATTATAGTTAATAATTCTTGTATTAAACTTCTCCCGTTTAACCTACTGCTTGGTTTCTATCTCTTGTTTGGACCCAGATTGATACAAAAGCCCAAATGATTGTTGACAAATGTGCAGAAGGGATTCAGTTGAGCAAAGATAGACTGTCCAACAGTGGTCTGAAGCAATTGGATACCCACAGAGCAAAAAGTGAGCCTAAGCATTAACTACACAGACTGGGAGAAGACACAAAGCCATCAAAGGACTAAATATAGGAAATATATAGAACTCTCAGGACTCCACAGTGAAAAGAACAAGCTGTATAATTCAGAAATGGGCAAGAGAGCTGAATAAATATTTTACTGAGTAAGATACACAGATGGCAAATAAGCCCATGAGATGAGCAATATCATTAGCCATCAAGGAAATGCAAAAGGAAACCACAGTGGGACATAAATACCACACACCTATCACAATGGTGAAAATAAAATGTGACAATTCCAAATTCTTAGGATGTATAGAGGGTGAGTTACTTAGAAGTATCTGGTGGGAATGGCAAATGAGACAGCCCACCCCCCATAAAACAGATTGGCATTTTCTTATAAAAGTAAACCTGCATTATCAGATGATCAAGCAGCTGCCTTCTTAGACATTTGTTTAATAAAATGAAGACATGTACTCACAAAAAACCTATACACAGATTTTCATAGCAGCTTTATTTGCAATAAAGAGCCAAAATATGGGAAGAACCAAAATATCCTTTAATGGGTGAATAAACTGATATCTCTTTACAATAGAGCATCACTTGGCAATAATAAGAAACAAAATAATAAATGAAGCATAACTCAGTAATAAAAATTCAAACAACTTGGATGGATCATAAGGAAATGACAGTGAGTGAAAAAGTCAATCCCTGGCATACAGGTGGCTGCATGCAGGCCTTCCACAGGCTCTCATGTCTGTTTGGAGAAGGCTACCTTTTAAAGAATGACCCCAAATCAGTTCTTTAGACAGGAAAATTATAATCAAGAAGGAATCCTGTGGCACGAGGAAAGAAGGAAGAACATTGGAGAGAGCAGAAATACGGAAAGTGACAGACTCTGTAATTCCACTCGTATAACATTCTTGAAGGACAGAATTATATAGAGGACAGATCGGTGGTGCCAGGAGTTAGGGATGGGAGTGGGAGGAAATTGGGTGTGGTTATGAAAGGGCAACATGTGATATTTGGGGGCTTTCCTGGTGACTCAGATGGTAAAAGATCTGCCTACAAGGCAGGAGACCCAGGTTTGATCCCTGGGTCAGGAAGATCCTCTGGAGAAGGAAATGGCAACCCACTCCAGTGTTCTTGCCTGGAGAATCCTAGGGACAGGGGAGCCTGGTGAGCTGCCATCTACGGGGTCGTGCAGAGTCAGACACAACTGAAGCGACTTAGCAGCAGCAGCAGCCTTAGACATCCTGTTTAGAGGGCCCCTTCATCTGAGATGTATCCGTAGGCTCACCTGTCTGTTCTTTCATTACTTTTATGTGTACTAAAAATAATTAAGTCTTTCATCCACATGCAGTTTATTTATTTGCATGGTATAAGGTCTTCAACATTTTCTCCAAATGGTTAGTAAATTTTCCAGTTCCCCTTCTTGAACAAAAATAATTTTTTAAATGCTTTCTTTCTCCTATACTAAATTCATACACACACATATATGTACATGAAATATATATATATATATATTTGGATCTGTTCCTGAAATTTTTTCTATTTAATTCATCTATCCATTCCTTAGCCTTTGTTACTGTGTTAAATTACTATAGTTTTCAAATATGATTCTGCCCCTATGTACTAAGTAGTCCCTTCTTCCATTACTTCAATGAAATGTACTAGCTACTCTCAAGGATTTTTTTCTCCCAGGTAAAATTTAAGGTAAAAGAAATGACCTTGGAAGCTGTTTTCCAGAACACCACCCTTCTACTCTGCACATTCATGCATGAAAAAAAAGTGAAAGTGTTCATTACTCAGTCATGTCCAACTCTTTGCGACCCCATGACTGTACCTACTTGCCCCCATCCTGCAGAGCTGTCACTCTGCCAATCACAAGTGAAAATGGCATATCCAACCTTTTCTTTGGGGTGTGTGCTTCCTTTCCTGCCTTGACAGCATTGAAATAGAATGAAGAAAGGAAGAGCTGCCTGTGCCTCAATCACGGAGGGCAACACCTGGCCTGGGAGCCTGCTCAGAATGCAACCACAGCCTAGCAGGCAGCCCACAGGAGTTCCTGCAAGGAGAGAGCTAACGACAACCAGGTGCTGGCAATTTCCTCAGAATACCGTTCACAGGCGGGGTGGGGTGGGGGGCGAGGGTGGGGGGAGTTTGGTTTAAGGGTCTGCCGGAAGGCTCCTCCGTGAGGACTCATTAGGATTCCTTCCAGGTCTAAGTACAGGAAATTAAGCTCTTCGGGCCAGGAGCCAGGTTAAACAGAATAGCCTCAAGACAGACTGTGAGGCAGATGTTGATGAGGTGGAGGTGGGAGGCACCTCTCCACTCTCTCCCACAGGCCTCTGGTCCTTAGAGGGCAGGTGGACACTGTTCCTGCTTAAGCTGCAATAGTGAAAGTCATTTCCTGGGATGGAAATAAAGTCAACAAAGCCAACAACTTCCTTATAGGAGAAAAATCTGCACTGAGAGCAGACAAGCAGCAGGGCAGCCACATGGGTGAGCCACCCAGCAGACACACAGGCCTTGCACACAGAAAGGTCACATCTGGCTTAATGCTCTTCTGTCACCATCTTGAAATTCTTACTAACTTGGAATAAGAGGCCCACTCGCTCATTTTGTGCTGGGTCCATAAATTGTGTATTAATCAGTTTAGTTCAGTCACTCAGTTGTGTCCGACTCTTTGTGACCCCATGAATCTCAGCACACCAGGCCTCCCTGTCCATTACCAACTCCCGGAGTTTACCCAAACTCATGTCCATCGAGTTGGTGATACCATCCAGCCATTTCATCCTCTGTCGTCCCCTTCTCCTCCTGCCCCTAATCCCTCCCAGCATCAGGGTCTTTTCCAATGAGTTAACTCTTCGCATGAGGTGGCCAAAGTATTGGAGTTTCAGCTTCTGCGGCAGTCCTCCCAATGAACACCCAGGACTGATCTCCTTTAGGATGGACTGGTTGGATCTCCTTGCATGTATTAATAGTTGATTCTAATAAACAGTTTAGGAAAAGGTAGGATCTTTAATTCTAGTCAACTAGAGCCTTCTCAAGTTCAAGCCCCCGGTCAGCTGGAGAACATCAAACTATTCTTCCCTTTTTGTCTCTGCCATCTGAGTACTATCATTTCTTCTTAATCCTCCTCCCTCTATGCTCCTTTAATTTGTTTCTGATCTGCCTGGATTTCCTCCCAACCTCGTGTGCACACCCAGCACACACCTTCCATTTACATGAGCGAGCCCCCAGTGTTTGAGATGAAGCCTTCATTGGGAAATGCTTTCTCAGCCACCCAAGAGAAGAGAAGATTCTCCAGCTGATAACATCTTTCCCAGAAAGTCCTTGAGAAAGTGACTCTCTTTGTTTTAATTGGGAACTAAAAGCTCTTGAAAAATTATTATAGATTTCAAGAGATAGTTCAAGAACTCTCTATCTTAGGGAAATACCGTGTGGAGCAGTCAAGGTGACGGCTTGTCCAAGAAGCAACCTGAGAGGCTGAACACAGGCCAACTGTGGTTCAGACATGCTGAGGGACAGTTGGCATGGATGACACACCAGGGATGACAGACAAGAATAACCCAGGGCAGGTAGGTATGAATGGCTAAGGATGATACCAGTTAGAAGAGACTGAGATAGATGATAAGGAGGCAGTGATACTCTGTGACTTTGAAGGGCATGTTATTTGCCAACCAGCACCATTCTAGTATTCTTGCCTGGAGAACTCCATAGTCAGAGGAGCCTGGTGGGCTACAGTCCATAGGGTGGCAAAGAGTTGGACATGACTGAGCAACTTTCACACTCACACTCACTCATCCCCAAGCAGAGGCTTCCCAGACAGCACTAGTGGTAAAGAACCTGCCTGCCAATGCAGTAAGAGATGTGGGTTTGACCCCTGGGTCGGGAAGATCCCCTGGAGGAGGTCATGGCAAGCTACTCCAGTATTCTTGCCTGGAGAATCCCATGGACAGAGGAACATTAGCGGGCTGAAGTTCCTTGGGTTGGAAAGAGTCAGACATGATGAAGCGACTTAGCTCAGAATGGAACCCCCACCAGAAATAGAAATGGTTTAAGGTAAGCACTGGACCTGAAGTGCTACTGAGATTTGAGGATTGAACATGGTGACAAGCAGAGGAGGAGGAAGATAAATTTACAGAAGAAAAGCACTGAAAGTCTAAGAGAATGTTGTTTGTCAGCATCAGCTTACAGACACACACACAAGAGGCCTCTCCAGCCTTCTGACTGCACACTGGCCCCTCTGCGTGGACTTCCTGGACACCGTCATCCTGAAAAGGAGAGGAAAGTGCATTTCCCAAGCGCCAGCCTTGCTAGGAGTCTCTAATATTACTTCCATGAGTGTGTGCTGATGGATTTTGAAAGGGAGGAGGTGGATCATAAAACACAGCCCTGAATTGAGCAATAATCAGCTGCAGCTGCTGCTTGGGATGGAGGCCTGACAAGCAAATTGCATCATGATGAAGCATTCTGAGACCTGCCACATGCTGCTGCCAACACGGGCATGGGGGAGGGAACAGTCTATTATTAGGAGCAGCACTGAGATGTGAATGTGCAGAATACACTGCTCTGAATTAAAACCACATTTGCAGGGAACAAACCACGGAGGTGCGTTCAGACTTCCCCCAAGCTTGCAGAAAGAGGGTTTGGGACCACAATTTGCTGATTCCTTTATAATGTTTTTTCTTTAATTTTTAAAATTAAGTTTATTTATTTTAATTGGAGGATAATTACTTTACAATATTGTGATGGCTTTTGCCATACATCAACATGAATCAGCCACAGGGACATGTGTCCCCCCATTCTGATCCCCCCTCCCCACCCTATCCCTCTAGATTGTCCAGAGCACCGGCTTTGTGTGCTTCGTGCATTGAACTTGCACCAGTCATCTATTTTACATATGTTAATGTACTTATTTCAAACTATTCTCTCGAATCATCCCAGTCTTGCCCTCTCCCACTGAGTCCAAAAGTCTGTTGATGTCTGTGTCTCCTTTGCTGCTCTAATGGATTTAGAATTCTATGTTTTTCATCTAAATCTAAAAGCTGACCCCTTCCTTATGAGAATGTGGTTATAAGGTCACCAGAAAATGTCCTAGATCAGAGATTATTTAAATAGAACAATGAAAGCACATAGGAAATGAGGCTGCTCTGACCACAATCAGGGTCCTGGGGATGCATTTGGTTCAAAGTTGGACTTGGAGTGGGAAAACCTCTCTGATCATGTTTCTAGAGGTCTGTTGTTGTTCAGTCACTAAGTCGTGTCCTACTCTTTGCAACCCCATAGACAGCAGCATGCCAGGCTTCCCTGTCCTTCACTATCTCCCGGAGTTTGCTCAAACTCATGTCCTTTGAGTCAGTGATGCCATCCAACCATCTCATTCTCTGTCGTCCCCCTCTCCTCCTGTCTTCTATCTTTCCCAGCATCAGGGTCTTTTCCAATAAGTCAGCTTTTTGCATCAGGTGGTCAAAGTTTTGGAGCTGCAGCATTAGTCCCATTTGCTTTGTATATTCAATATTTTCATTTGAAATAATTCCTTTCCAGACATGAAGAGAGGAAAATAACAGATGCTAACAAAAAGTTGCAATCCAAAAAGAAAAGATGCTAAGGGCTACATTTCTTTTTCTTTTGAACAGCTTTTTTGAGGTATGATTGACATGTGAAAAGCTGTACATATTTAATGTATTGGAGAAGGCACTGGCGACCCACTCCAGTATTCTTGCCTGGAAAATTCCATGGACGGAGGAGGCTGGTAGGCTGCAGTCCATGGCATTGCTAAGAGTCGGACACGACTGAGCGACTTTACTTTCACTTTTCACTTTCATGCATTGGAGAAGGAAATGGCAACCCACTCCAGTGTTCTTGCCTGGAGAATCCCAGGGACGGGGGAGCCTGGTGGGCTGCTGTCTATGGGGTCGCACAGAGTCAGACACAACTGACGCAACTTAGCAGCAGCAGCAGCATTTAATGTATACAACACAAGGAGTTGGGAATAAGTATATACCTATGAACCTATCACAATCATTGAGGCCATAAAAAATCCATCGCTTCTTCAAGTTTCCTCTTGTCTCCTTTATTATTACTTGTGTGTGTAAGTGGTAACACTTAAGATCTACCTTCATAGATAATTTTAAGTATATAATGCAGTAGAATTAGCTATAGGCATTATGCTGTATAGTAGATCTCCAGAAATTATTTATCTTGTATAACTGAAACTTTGTACTGTTTGATCATCACCTCTTGCCTTTTTGCCTCTCTCTAGACCCTGGCAATCAATCACCCTTCTAATCTCTACTTTTATGAGTTGAGTTTTACTATTTTAAATTCCACATATAAATGAGATTACACAGTATTTGTCTTTAAGGGTCTGGTTTATTTCACTTACTTAATGAAATCCAGGTCCATCCATGTTGTCCCAAGTGGAATAATTTCCTTCCTTTATATGGAGGGATAATATTTCATATTTTACATATATACACATGTGCATCACACTTTCTTTCAGTTCAGTTCAGTTCAGTCGCTCAGTCATGTCTGACTCTTTGCGACCCCATGAATCGCAGCACACCGGGCCTCCCTGTCCATCACCAACTCCTGGAGTTCACCCAGACTCACGTCCATTGAGTCAGTGATGCCATCCAGCCATCTCATCCTCTGTCGTCCCCTTCTCCTCCTGCCCCCAATCCCTCCCAGCATCAGAGTCTTTTCCAATGAGTCAACTCTTCACATGAGGTGGCCAAAGTACTGGAGTTTCAGCTTTAGCATCATTCCCTCCAAAGAAATCCCAGGGCTGATCTCCTTCAGAATGGACTGGTTGGATCTCCTTGCAGTCCAAGGGACTCTCAAGAGTCTTCTCCAACACCACAGTTCAAAAGCATCAATTCTTCGGCACTCAGCCTTCTTCACAGTCCAACTCTCACATCCATACATGACCACAGGAAAAACCATAGCCTTGACTAGACGAACCTTTGTTGGCAAAGTAATGTCTCTGCTTTACAATATGCTATCTAGGTTGATCATAACTTTTCTTCCAAGGAGTAAGTGTCTTTTAATTTCATGGCTGCAATCACCATCTGCAGTGATTTTGGAGCCCCCCAAAATAAAGTCTGACACTGTTTCCTCTGTTTCCCCATCTATTTCCCATGAAGTGGTGGGACCGGATGCCATGATCTTCGTTTTCTGAATGTTGAGCTTTAAGCCAACTTTTTCACTCTTGACTTTCACCTTCATCAAGAGGCTTTTGAGTTCCTCTTCACTTTCTGTCATAAGGGTGGTGTCATCTGCATATCTGAGGTTATTGATATTTCTCCTGGCAATCTTGATTCCAGTTTGTGTTTCTTCCAGTCCAGCGTTTCTCATGATGTACTCTGCATATAAGTTAAATAAACAGGGTGATAATATACAGCCTTGACATACTCGTTTTCCTATTTGGAACCAGTCTGTTGTTCCATATCCAGTTCTAACTGTTGCTTCCTGACCTGCATACAAATTTCTCAAGAGGCAGATCAGGTGGTCTGGTATTCCCATCTCTTTCAGAACTTTCCACAGTTTATTGTGATCCACACAGTGGAAGGCTTTGGCATAGTCAATAAAGCAGAAATAGATGCTTTTCTGGAACTCTCTTGCTTTTTCCGTGATCCAGTGGATGTTGGAAATTTGATCTCTGGTTCCTCTGCCTTTTCTAAAACCAGCTTGAACATCAGGAAGTTCACCGTCCATGTATTGCTGAAGCCTAGCTTGGAGAATTTTGAGCATTACTTTACTAGCATGTGAGATGAGTGCAATTGTGCAGTAGTTTGAGCATTCTTTGGCATTGCCTTTCTTTGGGATTGGAATGAAAACTGACCTTTTCCAGTCTTGTGGCCACTGCTGAGTTTTCCAAATTTGCTGGCATATTGAGTGCGGCACTTTCACAGCATCATCTTTCAGGATTTGGAATAGCTCAACTGGAATTCCATCACCTCCACTAGCTTTGTTCGTAGTGATGCTTTCTAAGGCCCACTTGACTTCACATTCCAGGATGTCTGGCTCTAGGTCAATGATCACACCATTGTGATTTTCTGGGTCATGAAGATCTTTTTTGTGCAGTTCTTCTGTGTATTCTTGCCATCTCTTCTTACTATCTTCTGCTTCTGTTAGGTCCATACCATTTCTGTCCTTTATCGAGCCCATCTTTGCATGAAATTTTCCTTTGGTATCTCTAATTTTCTTGAAGAGACCTCCAGTCTTTCCCATTCTGTTGTTTTCCTCTATTTCTTTGCATTGATCGCTGAAGAAGGCTTTCTTATCTCTTCTTGCTATTCTTTGGAACTCTGCATTCAGATGCTTATATCTTTCCTTTTCTCCTTTGCTTTTCGCTTCTCTTCTTTTCACAGCTATTTGTAAGGCCTCCCCAGACAGCCATTTTGCTGTTTTGCATTTCTTTTCCATGGGGATGGTCTTGATCCCTGTCTCCTGTACAATGTCACGAACCTCATTCCATAGTTCATCAGGCACTCTATCTGTCAGATCTAGGCCCTTAAATCTATTTCTCACTTCCACTGTATAATCATAAGGGATTTGATTTAGGTCATACCTGAATGGTCTAGTGGTTTTCCCTACTTTCTTCAATTTCAGTCTGAATTTGGCAATAAGGAGTTCATGATCTGAGCCACAGTCAGCTCCTGGCCTTGTTTTTGCTGACTGTATAGAGCTTCTCCATCTTTGGCTGCAAAGAATATAATCAATCTGATTTCCGTGTTGACCATCTGGTGATGTCCATGTGTAGAGTCTTCTCTTGTGTTGTTGAAAGAGGGTGTTTGTTATGACCAGTGCATTTTCTTGGCAAAACTGTATTAATCTTTGCCCTGCTTCATTCTGTATTCCAAGGCCAAATTTGCCTGTTACTCCAGGTGTTTCTTGACTTCCTACTTTTGCATTCCAGTCCCCTTTAATGAAAAGGACATCTTTTTTGGGTGTCAGTTCTAAAAGGTCTTGTAGGTCTTCATAGAACCGTTCAACTTCAGCTTCTTCAGCGTTACTGGTTGGGGCATAGACTTGGATTACTGTGATATTGAATGGTTTGCCATGGAAACGAACAGAGAGCATTCTGTCGTTTTTGAGATTGCATCCAAGTGCTGCATTTTGGACTCTTTTGTTGACCATGATGGCTACTCCATTTCTTCTGAGGGATTCTTTCTTTATCCATTAATCAGTTGATAGACATTTATGTTAATTTCCTGTCTTGGCTATTGTGAGTAGTGTTGTAATGAGCATGGAAATTCAGATCTCTCTTCAAGATCCCAATTTAAATTCCCTTGGATATATACTCAGAAGTGAGATTTCTGAATCATATGATAGTTCTATATTTAATTTCTTGAGAAACTTCCATAATGACTGCACTATTTTCATTCTCACCAACAGTGTATAAGGGTTCCTCTTTCTCCACATCTTTACCAACACCTGTTATTTTTTTATATAAGTAAAATATATTTATGTTTTATTAGTCATCCTAACAGGTATGATGTATTGTTGCTGTTACTGTTCAACTACTAAGTCGCGTCCAACTCTTTGCAACTTTGTGAACTGCAGCATGCCAAGCTTCCCTGTCCTTCACTATCTCTAGGAGTTTTCTCAAACTTGTGTCCATTGAGTCGGTGATGCCATCCACCATCTCATCCTCTGTTGTCCCCTTCTCCTCTTGCCCTCAATATTTCCCAGCATCAGGTCTTTTCCAAAGAGTCAGCTCTTTGCATCAGGTGGCCAAAATATTGGAGCTTCAGTATCAATCCTTCCAATGAATAGTCAGGGTTGAATTCCTTTAGGGTTGACTGGTTTGATCTCCTTGCTGTCCAAGGGACTCTCAAGGGTCTTTTCTAGCACCACAACGGAAAATAATCAATTCTTCAGTGCTCGGCCTCCTTTATGGTCCACCTCTCACATTTGAACATGACTATTGGAAAAATCATAACTTTGACTCTACGGACCTTTGTTGGCAAAGTGATATCTCTGATGGATTGGATTTATATATTCTTGATGATCAGTGATGTTGAACATCTTTTTTGTGTACTTTTTTATATCTTCTTTGGAAAAGTGTCTATTTAGGTCCTTGGCCCATTTTAAAATTGGATTATTTGTTATATTGCTTTTGAGCCACAGGAATATTTCTACAGTTTGGGTATTAACTCCTTAACAGAAATAGAATTTGGAGATATTTTTTCCTGTTCTGTAGGTTGCCTTTACATTTTGTTTATTGTTTCCTTTAATATGCAGAAGCTATACTTTGATATATGTCCACTTGCTTACTTCTGCTTTTGTTATCTGTGTTTTTGGTGTTATATCCAAACTATCATGACCAAGACCAACGCCCAGAAGATTTTCCCCTGTGTTTACTTCTAACAGTTTTGTGGTTTCACGTCTTATATTTATTTTTAATCCATTTTAAGCTAATTTTTAATTTTGTATTCTGTAGCTTTACTGAATTTGTTGATTGGTTCTAACAGTTTTACAGTGGAATCTCTAGGGATTTCTATTAAATAAGATCATATCATCTTCAGAGACAATTTTACTTCCTTCTTTCCCATTTGGAAACCTTTTATTTCTTTTTTCTTGCCTAATTACTCTGGTTAGGACTCTAGTACAATGTTGAATATAAGTGGTCAGAGTGTGGATTCTTATCTTGTTTCTGATCTTAGAAGAAGAGATTTCAGCTTTTCACCACTGAGTATATTAGCTTACCATCAGTTCAGTTCAGTTCAGTTGCTCAGTCGTGTCCGACTCTTTGCGACCCGATGAATCACAGCACACCAGGCCTCCCTGTCCATCACCAACTCCTGGAATTCACCCAAACTCATGTCCATCGAGTCGGTGATGCCATCCGGCCATCTCATCCTCTGTTGTTCCCTTTTCCTCCTGCCCCCAATCCCCCCCAGCATCAGAGTCTTTTCCAGTGAGTCAACTCTTCGCATGAGGTGGCCAAAGAGTTTCAGCTTTAGCATCGATCCTTCCTATGAACACCCAGGACTGATCTCCTTTAGGATGGACTGGTTGGATCTCCTTGCAGTCCAAGAGACTTGCAAGAGTCTTCTCCAATACCACAGTTCAAAAGCATCAATTCTTCGGCACGCAGTGTTCTTCACAGTCCGACTCTCACATCCATACATGACCACAGGAAAAACCATAGCCTTGACTAGATGGACCTTTGTTGGCAAAGTAATGTCTCTGCTTTTGAATATGCTATCTAGGTTGGTCATAACTTTCCTTCCAAGGAGTAAGCATCTTTTAATTTCATGGCTGCAATCACCATCTGCAGTGATTTTGGAGCCCAGAAAAATAAAGTCTGATACTGTTTCCACTGTTTCCCCATCTATTTCCCATGAAGTGATGGGACCAGATGCCATGATCTTCGTTTTCTGAATGTTGAGCTTTAAGCCAACTTTTTCACTCTCCTCTTTCACTTTCATCAAGAGGATTTTTAGTTCTTCTTCACTTGCTGCCATAAGGGTGGTGTCATCTGCATATCTTCCCATAGATGGCTTTTATTATATTGAGGTACATTCTTCTATATGTATCCTGTTGAGACTTTTTATTAGGAAAAGATATTAGATTTTGAAAAACACTTTTTCTGCATCTATTGAGATGATCATATTATTTGAGTCCTTCATTCTTTTAATGTGTTATACCACACATTGATTTGTCCCAGGGAGGGGTGAGCCTAGAGAGGCCAGGAGAACACCCCTGAAAGAACCAAATGGAGGCACTTTTTGGGCCCACTGGGCAGGTTCCTTCCCATAGTTTCTACTTTAAGCCATGCTGTGGGGACATTAAACCTCAGGAGTGGGAGAGGAGATCAAACACATGAGAAGGCTCAGGCTGCAGACTGTTCAGCCCACCAATATGGGCCTTCTAGGGGAATGAGGAGAAATCTTACATTTGAATCAAGTTTATTCAAAGAGAGGTTTAGTCAAGCTGTTTATTTGAGCTCTTTCTTTTTCTTACTGCATGCTTTTATCACTATAATCTTCCCTCTTAGAACTGCTTTTGCTCCATCCCGTAAGTTTGGGCATGTTGTGTTTCTATTTTCATTTGTCTCAAGATACATTTTTATTTCCCTTTTAATTTCTTCTTTGACCCATTGACTGTTCAATTACATGTTGTTTAATTTTCTTGTGAATTTACCAACTTTTCTCCTGTTATTGATTTCTAGTTTCACACCATTGTGATAGGAAAAGACAGTTGATATGATTTTGGTCTTTTAAATTTTGCTTAGACTAATTTTGTGATGTAAATATGATCAGTCCTGGAGAATCTCCTATGTGTGCTTGAGAAGAATGTGTCTTCTGATGCTGTGGGATGTTCTATTTATATTGTTAGGTCAGTTTGCTTAATAGTGTTGTTCCTGTCCACCATTTCCTTACTGACTTTCTGTCTGAAAAATCTACCCATTGTTGAAAGTAGAATGTTGAAGTCCCTTACTAGAATTGCATTACTATCATTTCTTCCTTCAGTCTGTTAATACTTGTTTTATATGTTTAGCTATTCTGATGTTAGTTGCATATATATTTACAGTTGAGTCTATGCTGAAGTCAGATGACCATTTCCCTCTCTCTGCCCCCTGGGAGAGCTTCAGAGTGGAGGGGATTGCTCTCGGCCCTACTGCAGAGGCTTGGGGGAGAGGTAACTCAGGGAGAATGAAGCTGTCCTTGCACCCTCTTCGATGTGTCTTTTCTCATTTCTGTGCTCTATCAGCTACTGTAATCTCTCACCTAGAATCCAGGTCTCTCTCGAAGGCGTTTTCACAAGTGGATAGTTGTTCATCTTAGTGTTTCTATTAGGAGATATGGACGGAATGTCCTATTCCTCCACCTTGCTGTCACCACCTCCTAATGGCTGCATTTCAAACAAGGTGAAAATGTACCAAGGAGTCAGTAAAAACTTGGTCTTGCCAATATGGGACATGTTCAAACACATCTAGGCCTTATGTGAAAAATCATTTTGTAAGGAGGATAATTTGCGGGAGGTAGTTGTATAAACTCCAGCCCCCTAGTAGGGGTGGAGGGCATTTCCCCCACCTCTAGTGGGGACCTCTGGTCAACAGAAGGGCTCCCCAGGAGGCCTTGGAGAGTGTGCCCACAGGATCTGGTTCTTGTGTAAGAGCAGGAGGTTGAACCACTGATGCTGGCTGTGCTGGTCGTGGGAGAGTCAGAGGCCCACTGTTCTGGGTGGGATGCCTCTGGCCAGATGTGGGCCTCATGCAGGAGGCAGCCCAGTGTAAGGACTAGCTGAGCAACTTTGGTTCAGTGAGGAGAAATGGGGCTGACCTCCAGTTTCCTGAGTAAGCAACCAACAGAAGAAAGGACTTTTTTTTGTTCCCCAATGGCAGGGGAAAGGACTGCAGGTGAACGATGCCCCAGGAAGGGATGAGGATAGAGAAGCCAGGCGAAATCCCCTGAGAGAACCAGATGGAGTCACTTCCCTGGCCCGCTGGGCAGATTTCCACCCATTGCCCCTCCTCCCAGCCTTAGTGTGGGGACCCTGAGCCTCAGTAGTGAGTGCAGGAAGAGGTCAGCACAAGAGACAGGCTGTAGACGGTCCAGCAGACTCAGAGTGACCCTGAGACTATGAGAACTTGAGAATAATCAGAACACTTCCGTCAGGAGGCTAAAAGAAATATGAGGTCTGCTGGAATTTTCAACCAGGGCCAGGGGAAGTCACATCTCCACTGGATACCTTCTAAAGGTCTGTGCCTTTAAAGAGACAAAGAGAATGACATTTTATAAATATGCTGTATCCTGATGGTATAAATTACACTTAGAAGGATTCTATTTCTTGTTAGCAACAACCTGGCACTAGGAAGAGTTGGAAATACTTCAATGAACAATGCAAACAGAAAACCTAACAACTGGAGCCAGAAAAAAACAAACAACAAAACTATGGTCCGGAGGACAGGCTACCACTTGGTTAAGGAGCCAAGAGAGTGGGCCCTGGGACCCAAGATTTAGGGTGCACTTATCCCTGTCCTCTTCCTTTTCCCTCCTCTCTTTATCTCCCCATTCGGAATATCCTTTGCCTCATTTGGATCAGCAGTTGGTTTGGAGTGATCTAACTCCAAAAGGCAATGTGTTTTTCATACTGAACATCCCTGTTTTCTGACACCAGCAGCATGAGCCACTCTTACAGGGGGCCTTTGTGTAGCTCTCCAGACGTCTCTCATCTCAGGCACCATGGGCACTGATCACAGATCTGCAGGCCACGAGTCTGCCCTGGGATGGCTCAGGCAGCCACAGGCAATCTTTCAAATCACCTCAAGAGCCTGGTCCAGCCAGAGAACTTGCCGGCCACAAGTTAACAAAAACAAATGCCTTGAAGGCAGAGATAAAAAGGAAAGCAAGAAAAAGGTTTTTTTTTTTTTTCCTTTGGACCGATTTTTTCAGATGAAGACAAAATTCTGCTAAAGTGAGAGACGTCCAGTGAGGCCAGCAGCTCCAGAACAAGGAGGCCCCCAGCCTGGGGACTTTAGTGTCCTCTCGGCTCTGTCCTCCTGACCTGCTGAAGCAGTGGGCATCCACGTTCATGTTGGTTGCCAGTCTGAAGTCGTTGTCCACAGTCACTCTGAAATACTGCCTGTCATATTGGCTTCCCAAGCTGTACTTGTGCTTCACAGAAGCCTCATTTCTGAGAAATTCGGCAGGAGAGGGCAGAGCACAGGTCCGCTGTGGCCCCCAGACAGCAGATGGGTGGCAGTGGCGGCTGGCTCATATGCTGGAGCCACTGAAAGCCACCAGCAAACCCCTGCCTGTTCTCACAGAAGAGGCAGCTGCTTTCACCAGAGATGCAGAAAGCAGACTAAGAGTCGCTCCTTGATATTTTAGTTCCTCTTTTCAATAAAAGAGGAAGCTGATGGCTCTCAAAAGTGTCATTTTATGCTGTTGTTCACTAAATGAGTTTCTAGTATTTTGGAGAAGAAGCTGTAGAAATTTTGGAGGAATTCAGGGTGGGTGAGCACCCACCTCCAAGACCCAGTGGCACCAGTCCCAGGCTGTACTTCTGTCAGGGACTCACAGGATGCCTTGTGATCATGGTGCAGCCACGTGGTCTGGCTTCACTAAACTCTTCAGGGTTAGTGTATTTTTCAGGTGTACATTTCTCGTGAATAGCCTGAAGATAATTTGCCTCCATCTCACAAGGCTGTGGTTTCAATTCCATGCAGCATTGCATATTATTGTTGTTGTTTAGTCTCTAAGTGGTGTCCAACTCTTGTGACCCCATGGACTGCAGCGTGCCAGGCTTCCGTGTCCTCCACTGTCTCCTAGAGTTTGCTTAAGTTCACGTCCATTGAGATGGTGATGCTATCCAGCCATATCATCCTCCATCACCCCCTTCTCCTGCTCTCAATCTTTCCCAGCATCAGGGTCTTTTCCAATGAATTGGCTCTTCACATCAAGTTGCCAAAGTATTGGAGCTTCAGCTTCAGCATCAGTCCTTCAATGAATATTCAGGGTTGATCTCCTTTAGTATTGACTCCTTGCTGCCCAAGGGACTCTCAAGTGTCTTCTCCAACACCACAATTTGAAAGCATCAATTCTTCAGCATTCAGCCTTCTTTATTAGGCATCAGGCAGAACACGGGTTGCATCTGTCTCCCTGGGTCCTCAGACCTCAGCTGAAGCTGCTCACCCTCCCAAGTACCCTTTTCTGAGACAGCCAAGGAGGAAGGAGGCCGAGGGAGAGAGGAAGCTGGCAGTGGCACCAACCTTCCTCCTCTGTCCACCTGGGACCAGGAGGCCTGTGTGGGAAGTAGGCCGTGTGGGAAGGAGCTCGGCTGGTGCTGGACACCTGGGGAAGGGCTGTCTGGGCCTCACTGTCAATCTTTCTCAGGTTTCCCCAGCCCCCGGTAGAGTGAGTGTGTCTGTGGGACACCTGCACACTTAGAGGCTGGGTGAGAAGCAGACCAGATTAACCCACCTTATTAGAAATACAGAGCCCTTTGAAATAGCTGTTTAAACACGCCCCCCAACACATACACACATTTTTCTTCTGCAGCAGACACTCACTTCAAGCCCTCCCCCTCTGATGGATGTGCAGGTTTATCTCCTTGAAAATGAAGTCCCTGGGCTGCCCCTTCCCACAGGCTTCCTCTTTCAGACAGAGTGTGGTCACTGCAGCAGCTCAGAAGTGACCTTCCGTTCCCAGCAGGATGAATTCCAGTCTGCATGCAGGGAACTGGCTCACATGAGAGAAACAGGTAACAAACAGCCAATTATCCTGGCATCACACTTTGCTGGAGGCACTTTGAAGGCACAGAAAAGTAGCCCCAGATACCTCCTGGGCAGGTCAGGAAGCTTTTCAGAAGAGAATATGTCCATGCTGAATCTTGAAAGATGTGCCTGGTGTTGTTAGAGAGACACTGTGAAAAGTGACATCCATGGGAACAGAGGATGAAATGGAAATCCTGTCCTGGGGACACACAAATGACGATGTCCAAGTGAGTCGCTATGAAGGCGGCCCTGCACGAAGCCTCCACCACTCTTCATGCTGAGTACCCATCTCACGCCTGCACATTGTCCAGCTTCATGTGAAACCGCGGGCGCTTTGGACAGGAGCCTCTCCAGGAAGTTTGCGGCAAGACACCAAATGAGAAGCAGGCTCCTCCTGGAGCCACAGATTTCCTGCTTACTCAAGACTAGGTTCCCCACAGGCCCTGAAAAATATCTGGTTCAGTGATTCTCACATGTAAAGCAATTGAATGCTTTCTTCAGATAACATTGCATGTGCGTGGATGCCAAGTTGCTTCAGTCATGTCCAACTCTTTACGACCTTATGGACTGTAGCCTGCCAGGCTCCTCTGTCTGTGGGATTCTCCAGGCAAGAATGCTGGAGTGGGTTGCCATGCCCTCCTGCAGGGGAATCTTCCTGATCCAGGAATCAACCAGGGTCTCCTATGTCTCCTACATTGGAAGGTGGGTTCTTTACCACTAGCACCGCTTGGGCAACCCTAACATTATATACAAAAGCCTAATATAAGAAACCCATACAAGAGTAGTCTCTCTGATAGAAAGGGAGGGTCTCCTGGTCCAGGTTACAGAGATGCTCCAGCAAGGTACACCTGGCTGGAAACCCCAGTATTCCTCAAAATTCACTTGGAAAATCCACTATGCCAACTCAGGCTGCTCATGGGCAGAGAGGAGACTAAGGCCAGAAAAGCTGGTCTTTCTGCCCGCCTCCAGAGGAAGACTGAGCCTGTACCCTGGAATCATTCTGCAGATACTGTTTCAAGGCCAATGCTGATGTCTCCTTCAGGTCTTTGGTCTCCGCATTCTGTAGAAGTGCTGGGAAGTGCTCAGGTTGCTTCATAAATGGGGGATAAGGAATTAGGGAGAAAGACTTTTGTATCAAGGGGAAATCCTGGGTGGCTCAGTGGTAAAGAATCTGCCTGCATTGCAGGACACACAGGTCCGATCCCTAGGTCAGGAAGATCCCTTGGAGAAGGAAATGGCAACTCCAATATTCTTGCCTGGGAAATCCCATGGAGAGAGGAGCCTGGGAGGCTGCACACAGTTCATGGGGGTCTCAAAGAACTGCCATGACTTAGAGACTAAACAACAAAAACAATTCTTGTATCAAGTATCTGCCCTCTGTAACAAACCATGCCAGAATTTAGTGGCCTGAGACAACAGTGCTGTTTCTCATGGTTCTGTGGGTTGACTGCTAGTCCCAATCTGGTAACTCATGTTCAGCTGAAGACAGTGTTGCCATTTTCAGTGGTCCCATCTCATTGGGAGGATGGAGGCGTTGGGCCAGGGCAGGCTTCCTTCTCAAATACCCTGTAATGTCTCAACAAATCCATCCAGCTAAATTTTTTTTTATTTTAATGAAGTATAACTGATATGCAATGTTGTGTTAGTTTCAGATGTTCAACAAACTGATTCAGTCATCCATACAGCTAAATTTGAAGTGCATTCTCCAATCACTCATTCATTCAACAAAGATTTGTCAGGGAGCCAGGAACTGAGGAGAAGCTGGTTGGATGGCCACCATTCCTGACCTTTCTGAGCACATATAAGGGAAACAGATAACAGTCAATTATCCCAGCATCACACTTGGCTGGAGACAAAGCATGTAAAAGTAGCCCCCGATGCTGCCTGGGCAGGTCAGGGAGCTTTTCAGAAGAGTGTGCATCCATGCTGATTCTTGAAAGATGTGTCTAGTGTTGTCAGAGAGATACTGTGAGAAGTGACATCCATGGGAACAGAGGATGAAAGGGAAGACAGTGGTGGATACAAAAACTTGTCTTTTTAGGAGATATCAGGAAGAACTTCACTATTGAAAACAGTTCTTTCTTAAGAATAAGTTGTCACAGAAGCAAAAGGGACACTTCTCATAATAAGAGGAAGAAAACATTGAGTGAACAAAAGTCTGAAGCACAGGTTTTATCCAGGAACCAGTGTCTTTGTATGTATGTGGGTGGGCAGATTGGAAAGTGCCCATGAGGTCACTGGTTTATATAAAATTTGGGCTTGACTTATTTACTATGGGCTTCAGTTCACCCAAATAACTTGAAACTCTTAAGAAAGGCATCCAGTTGTGGTACAAGGATGCCATGATGTCTCAGAGTCCCAGTTTCTGGCTGACTTTATCCTCTGCCATACTGAGAACTGACTCTGAGTTCCCCTGTCTTGGGACATGGCCTCCAACCTCAGGGTCCCCTCATCCTGGGACCTGGTCTCCACCCTTTGGATCCCCTGGTACCAGGACATGGACTCCAACCTCAGGGTCTCCTCATTATGGGACACAGCCTCCATCCCCAATACAGAATTAGAAGTCTCATTTTGTACTCTGGGAACTAACACCCAGTAAAAAATTAGATTCTTGCTAAGGCAGAAAGAAACAACAGATGCTACATGGACAATTGACCATTTCTCCACAAGAAACAATTGGGGAATCTGGCCGAGAGACTAAAGAGATTGAATCCACAAAGGACACAGGAGGGTTCTGAGAGCAAGCTCTCCTCTCCTCATCTTTACCAGGAGACCACGTGGGGAGAGGCATACATAGTGGAGACATTACATGTCAAGTTTCTAGTGAAAGTGAAAGTCACTCAGTCATGTCCGAATCTTTGTGACCCCATGGACTATACATGGAATTCTCCAGGCCAGACTACTGGAGTGGGTAACTTTTCCCCTCTCCAAGGTATCTTCTGAACTCAGGGATTGAACCCAGGTATCCCACATTGTGGGCAGATTCTTTGCCAGCTGAACCACAAGGGAAGTCCAAGAATACTGGAATAGGTAGCCTGTCCCTTCTCCAGCAGATCCTCTGACCCAGGAATTAAACCGGGGACTCCTGCATTGCAGGGTAATTCTTTACCAACTGAACTATCAGGGAATCCCAAAGTTTCAAAGGTTTTAAGTTGCCCTCAAATGCCTTCATAACTAAATTCCTTTTCTGAAAGCATAAAAAGAAAAGGCTATGGTATGTCATTGTAGTTTCCGATTGAGTTTTAATTAGAGATCATTGTTAATTCTCTGAACCTTTTACAAAGAGGTTGTTTAGATGGACGGTGAGGACCCACTTTCCCCATAGAGCTGCTTGTGGCTGTCCTAGCAGAGTTTCCAGGGAAGCCAGAAGTGGAAAAATCCCCCATTGCATGCCTGCATTTCACCATCATGCTTTAGTTAATTAAAATGACACAAGACTATTTTCCAAGATCCATAAAATTCACCCTATCTCTCTGAGGCCATAACACAGCAGCAAGCAAGCAAATCTGGCCCAGTTTTTCTCCATTTGATTTGTTGATTGTGGGTGTCACTCCCAAGTCAACAGCTTCTCAATCGTAGTTTGGAAGTTTGCTGTGTATGAATTTTGGTGTTCTTTGAAGCCCAAGTAATAAAAATGCAAAATGTAGTGGCTCTGATAACAAAGAAAAATAAATGTGATTGAGGAGGGGAATGTCATTTGAGTTCTGTTCCTGGCAGTTCATACAAGTTCATGATTTTTGTTGACTTAAATAATGTGCAGATATGAAGTTGACAGGGCCAGCTGACTCATATTTGAACTTTATCCTTTTAAATCTTGTCTTTCCAAACTGGGGCAGGTCTAGCCAAAGCCCCATGCCACGGGGATTGAGTGGCAGTTAGTTTTGAGTTGTGTAGAGCCAGATGGTTGTGTCCCTGAGGGCAGGAGCATCCACGCTGGTGAGCTCCCTGTTTAGGCACGGCTGCCTGCCTTGCCTCCATGTCTGAAGTGGTCCATCCATAGGACACTGGGGGAAGCTGTCCCATCCACTAGATGGCCTCCTCATGAGGCTAGAGTTATGATAACAGCTCTCCAGGGACACGCACACTGATGCAAGACTTGCCTCCTCTCCTCCTGTTCTTCCAAGAATAATAAACAACTCCATATCCAAACTCTGGGCTGATGTGTATCACAATCCAACACTGGGTTGTGGAGATACGGAAAGAACAACAACAAAGATGGCCTCCCACTCAATTGAGAAATTCTGCCACTTAAAGCTTCAAACAATGAGCTGATGTTTGTGAAACAAAGTATATAATGGTGAGCCCCTCCCAGGAAATAAGGCTAAAATCTGACATCTGTGTGAGGATCATGATCACTGCACCCATGTTTCAAAAATAATGTATATTAATAGAAAATTGGAGGTATAGTGAGGCCAACAGATCAAGATATGACTGCCACTGAAAAGAGAGCTTGTTACTCACAGTTCCCAAGAGGGAGGGACATGCTGTACCCTACAGGGCCACATGGGGAGGAATCAAGGTCAGTCAGAGGCAAATGAAGAGGGGGTAAGTATGGGCCAGAAAGACTTTATTGTGACTTCCAATGGAGGGAATATGCCGTTTGCGTGGTTTGAATAATTTCAGTGGGCTCTGGGGCACAGGAGCTGTCTCTGGCTGTCTGGTACCAGATCCTGGGGTGACTAGGGTGGATGGTTAGTGCACTACAGTATGAGAGCCTGATAGAAGAGGTGGGTGGGTTGGATTTGGGATCTGGATTGATCAGTTGCATTTTAAAAGCATGTTCCTGGAAGAACATGGAATATGCTTGTTTACTCTCTTTTGTATTGGCTAACTCTGGGAGGGGCAGTCCCTCCAGGATCAGATGTCAAAACTTCAGAATGATGAAAAGACATGGATAACATAACCCAGCTCAGGGTGGTGAGTCAGGAAAAGCATCTTGCAGAGCTGTGTATATTGGAGAAGGTATGGAGGACAGGCACAGTGTCTGCAAGTCTAGAAGAGGGATAAATGGCAGGTGCTTCTCCTGCAGTACAAGCCCCAGGCTCTGGGAGGCAGAAGATCCTGGGGAGTTTCTACAAAGGCATTTGCCAGTGAGCACTCCAGAGGCAGGCTGGGCCTCTAGTGAAGCAGTTAACCTGATACCAGGCAGCACCACCCTGGCCTGCACGGTGGAGGAGCACATGAGTTTCTAATAGAAGTTGTGCTTCCCACTGACTGCTGACCTTTTCAGGTCTTTTAACTCCTTTTTAAATACAGAAAATAATTTTTTTCCTGGAGATGTGAATGAAAGGGCAAAACTTTGAGGGACATTCATGCAAAAGAAGTCGTACCCAGTGTCTATGGAGTCACACTCTTGAGTTCTTGATTAAGGTCTGTCAGGCCAACTCTCTTCCCTGTTATACTCAGAGTAACAAGGTCAAAGCTTCTGCCTCAAACTCTCCAAGACTCCTTTGTATAGTAAGTTTAAATGCACACTCTGTGGATAGGATATGAGAGCAGGGTCTTCTGCCCCAGGGATTCCCACAGACAAAGCATATTTATCTTCCAGAGGCTTTCACCTCTTCATGGGCCCATACCTTGTGCCTTTGTACCTGCTTGGTTCCTGGGTGCCCTGGGCTGAGTCCAGCCTCTCCCAGGAAGTGAGTGGTGGGGTGAATAGTGATATGTTACCCTGCACCACGAGCAAAGGTTGGGCTGGCTTCAGGCAATAACCAACCCAGGGCCTTTTGGAGTCCAGTGGCAGGAACATCTAGTCTGTTACAATTTGGACAGGTGATATCCTCCATTCAGTAAGAGTGTACGACTTCTGACAAGTTCCACAAAGTTATTTATAATAAACCTTGTTCATGACCTGTTCACACCACACATAGGCACTTCCCAGGGATTCTGCGGTCTTTGTGGTGACAGTAGCTATTTTTCTGCTCTAAGAAGTGAAAGTGCAAGCATCCTCCTTGTCCAACTAGGGGCTCCAAGACCACAATCTCTCACCTGACTTCAAAGCAATTCACGTATTAAACGGACCAACAGTGACGATCCCTGGCACACGAGAGGAGTAGAGTCACAGAGAGCTAACAGTTTTAGTCTAAATGAGATGCAAGCTCAATATTCCTGATACTGAGTCAAGAACTACTTTCCTGGTGATTCTGTCACAGCGATAGCAGCGAGGAGCTCTAATCTGAAGTGTTATGTTCAGGATGCAGGACCCACTGAGCCACATTCATATCTTAGAACTATCTTAGGTATCTTAGAACTAAAACATAAAGGAAATCAATTGACTTTTACAACTCAAAGACCCAAAGGCAGGGCTGGCTTCAGGGAATAACTGACCCAGAGGCTCAAATGTCTGAGGGGGACCTATTTTCCTCCCTCCGATTCTCAGAGGTACTCCGTCAGTACTGACTTTCCCTTCATCGTCTCAAAAGGGTGCCAGCAGCTTCCTCTTCCTACTGCCAGGTTCCACCAGGGAAGCAGGGGAGGAATTTGCTTCCCTAACAACATAACACCTTGCTCTTCAATGTTGTTGAACCTGATTCGACAAGCTCAGGCCATATGACCATCTCTGAATCAATCATGGGGAGTTTTATATCCTGATTGACCAAAAGCCATCATGGCTTGCTCTTGGAGGCTGGATGGGAGGTTATGGTGATTCCTTCCAGACCACAAGCCCAGAAGAGGAGGCTTTGCCAGAGACAGTAAGAGGAAGCTTTCAGTGTCTTACTCCTGAAACTGAGATGCCCTAATCTGGCCTCAGTACATACTGGGTTAGGAAGTATTCCTAATTAGTAATATTCAGTCCCCAGAGATTTATGACATAATGGAATTTATCCAAGAGAACGCAGTGGCATTGGTTGGAAGCTTTGCAGATGACCTCTGAAATCCGGACCACAAAGTAGGTGTACTCTGCTTCCTCCATCAGTGTGTTCCTCCTCATAGCAGCCATGTTCCCTCCAAACATTCAGACTCTCTCCCATCCTCTGTTGATGACACTGCTTCTCTTGAAAAACAACTTGTGGTATGCTGGGGGCAATTATTCTGCACAAGAGAGATGTCAAAGAAGTTGGGTTTTTAAAAAAATGTTCCTAAAATGATCTGATGAGGTACAATCTCTCCAAAGCCCTATTCTGATGCCATAAAATAACTAAATAAAACAAATAAATAAAGAAAACAAAACAAAGTCACCACAGAGCTGGGTATCTCCAATAGATAATTTTTAAGAGTGGCAGAGCTAAAAGTGGAAAGGAGAAAGGACTGGTGATATAAGTTTGTAGACATAATTACATATATTCTTAGGCACCGGTTTGGCTAAGAAACCCAACTTCTGTAACACACAAGACTCTGGTTGTGTTCTGTTCCTGTCACTGTAGATTTGTGTTTTTCAGGCCAGGTATGACAAAGCTATTTATTTTGTCTCAAATGCTACGTCGATCATAAGGACATATGACCACCATATAGTCATCTATCCCTTTTCCTAAGAAAGATGAAGTAAGAAGAAATTTAGCACTCTTTCCCACTAAACTACTATTTTCTTCAAAAAGAAAAATCAAATCTAGAGCTCTAAGCAAAAGTTGGGATGACTAATCACTATTAAAAAAAATACCCAACTTGGCAAGTTGCAAAAAAGTACAGTCATTCAGGTATAAGAAGAAAGACTTACTATGACTCAATTTATTAGAAGCCATTCAGCATGACCCCCTATTTCACATTAAAGAAACTAGATACAATTAAGTGTTCCTGTTCTCAAAGATCTTACTCATGGAAATGGAGCTGAATTCATTTTATCATCAACCACCCCGTAATCAATGACTCTTCTCTTAAAGGTTCCTTAATTGCCAAAGATAAGACTGCACACAAACGAATCTAATTGGAACTTTGTATGGAAACAGATGTTCTCAAATAAGATTACTGAATCTTCTGGCAATGTCCTCATTTTCAGGATCTAGTCAATCCCTGCCAAGACCATCCTGTGACTGCCTCCAGCCCTTGTACCCTCTAAACCACATCTACATGGCATCTGCCCCATGCCATCACCCAGAGTTTCCATGCTGTGTGGTCTCCCTCGCTGCAGCAAATAAGAAATCTAGCATTGTCCACTACAGGTTTGTTCCTGCTGGTTGTTAGCTGATATTGATGTCAATTACAGCTATTATAATGTACATACGGAAAACACAAAATTATCACCATATTTCATCTTTTTTCCAGTTACTTTCAGTTTTCTTTATATTTGTATGACTCTGCTGAATACACTTCACAATATTCATTTTAATCAGGAAACATTTTAAACCCGACCAGTACAGGTAAGTATATACCAGACATTTACATACCTACTACCATCAAGATACTAGTAAACATCAATACTCGTAAACATTTTATCATCATGCTTCAGATCCTAAGAAAAACAGGAAGTAATAAAATATTAGAAATAAAGTTAAAATCCCTTTATCATCTGCTTGGCCTCCCTCTTGCTGCAGAGATAACTTCTGGATTGAATGAAATTCATATGTGCTGTGAACAGCCCCAATGGATTATGTATTCCCAAATAAGATAGATTATTGCTTTGAATACTTTTCAAAACATGTGAAGTATTGATGTCACTCTTCATATACCATTTTGTAGCATACCTTTTCCTTTAATTATTATTTTTTGCTATTTTGTCCTTTTGTCATTTTGTTTAACTGTGCTATAATATGAGCTTCCCTGGTGGCTCTGCTGGTAAAGAACCCACCTGCTAATGCAAGAGACGCAAGAGATGTGGGTTCAGTCCCTGGATGGGGAAAATTCCCTGGAGAAGTAAATGGTAACCCACTCCAGTATTCTTGCCTGGAGAATTCCATGGACGGAGGAGCCTGGCGGGCTACAGTCCATGGGATTGTAAAGAGTTGTACACAATTGACTGCATTTGTATACACACACACGCACACACACACACTGTAATAGTCCATTGTATGGATACAGCATTCAACCATTCCTATGCTGAGAGACAGTTAATTGTTTACAGTTTTCACTATTACAAATAGTACTGAAAAATTCCCTTACTATGTGGCCCTGTGTTCACTAGGAAGTAGGATTTCTGGGTCAGAGGTTTTATTTCTCTTCAGTGTCATTGTGGGCTTCCCAGGTGGCTCAGTGGTAAAGAATCCACCTGACAGTGCAGGAGACACAAGAGATACGGGCTCAATCCCTGGGTTGGGAAGATTCCCTGGTGAAAGAAATGGTTCAGTTCAGTCGCTCAGTTGTGTCCAACTCTTTGCGACCCCATGAATCGCAGCACGCCAGGCCTCCCTGTCCATCACCAACTCCCGGAGTTCACTCAGACTCACGTCCATCAAGTCAGTGATGCCATCCAGCCATCTCATCCTCTGTCATCCCCTTCTCCTCCTGCCCCCAATCCCTCCCAGCATCAGAGTCTTTTCCAAGGAGTCAACTCTTCGCATGAGGTGGCCAAAGTACTGGAGTTTCAGCTTTAGCATCATTCCTTCCAAAGAAATCCCAGGGCTGATCTCCTTCACAATGGACTGGTTGGATCTCCTTGCAGTCCAAGGGACTCTCAATAGTCATCTCCAACACCACAGTTCAAAAGCATCAATTCTTCAGCACTCAGCCTTCTTCACAGTCCAACTCTCACATCCATACATGACCACAGGAAAAACCATAGCCTTGACTAGATGAACCTTTGTTGGCAAAGTAATGTCTCTGCTTTTCAATATGCTTTCTAGGTTGGTCATAACTTTTCTGCTAAGGAGTAAGTGTCTTTTAATTTCATGGCTGCAATCACCATCTGCAGTGATTTTGGAGCCCCAAAAAATAAAGTCTGACACTGTTTCCACTGTTTCCCCATCTATTTCCCATAAAGTGATGGGACCAGATGCCATGATCTTCGTTTTCTGAATGTTGAGCTTTAAGCCAACTTTTTCACTCTCCTCTTTCACTTTCATCAAGAGGCTTTTAGTTCCTCTTCACTTTCTGCCATAAGGGTGGTGTCATCTGCATATCTGAGGTTATTGATATTTCTCCCGGCAATCTTGATTCCAGCTTGTGCTTCTTCCAGCCCAGCGTTTCTCTGCATATAAGTTAAATATGATGTACTCTGCATATAAGTTAAATAAGCAGGGTGACAATATACAGCCTTAACGTACTCCTTTTCCTATTTGGAACCAGTCTGTTGTTCCATGTCCAGTTCTAACTGTTGCTTCCTGACCTGCATACAGGTTTCTCAAGAAGCAGGTCAGGTGGTCTGGTATTCCCACCTCTTTCAGAATTTTCCACAGTTTATTGTGATCCACGCAGTCAAAGGCTTTGGTATAATCAATAAAGTAGAAATAGATGTTTTTCTGGAACTCTCTTGTTTTTTCAATAATCAGCGGATGTTGGCAATTTGGTCTCTGGTTCCTCTGCCTTTTCTAAATCCACCTTGAACATCTGGAAGTTCACGGTTCACGTATTGCCGAAGCCTGGCTTGGAGAATTTTGAGCATTACTTTACTAGCGTGTGAGATGAGTGCAATTGTGTGGTAGTTTGAGCATTCTTTGGCATTGCCTTTCTTTGGGATTGGAATGAAAACTGACCTTTTCCAGTCCTGTGGCCACTGCTGAGTTTTCCAAATTTGCTGGCATATTGAGTGCAGCACTTTCACAGCATCATCTTTCAGGATTTGAAATAGTTCAACTGGAATTCCATCACCTCCACTAGCTTTGTTTGTAGTGATGCTTTCTAAGGCCCACATGACTTCACATTCCAGGATATCTGGCTCTAGGTGAGTGATCACACCATCGTGTGGAAATGGTATTCTTGCATGAAAAATCCCATGGACAGAGTAACCTGGCAGGCTACAGTCCATAGGGTCCCAAAGAGTTGGGACTGAACGACTGAGCACAAGCATAGTATAATTGTACTGGTAAGATGCTTTCTAAGGAGGTTGTAGAGTTAGAGGACACACATTTCCTGCTGCCTTCGGCTGCCTCCCCAGGTCAAATAGGGTTTTTCTACAGTAGCAGTTATGGCCATCCCCCACCCCAGCTGTCTTTTATCTGGGACACACGTAAAGGAATTTGTTCTTAAATCTTGTGGCTTCAAGAGTAGCTTTCTGATCTCCCATTGCCCTGTTCCAGGATGGAGTTCTGCCTGCTGAGGGAACGCTCCTAGAGACACAGCCTGGAGCCTGTCAATCCTCTGCTCACCATTACTCCCATCCTTTCCCTGATTCTGTCAGCACGCTGTTATCCACAGGAAATCTTTCTGCCTAAAATATTTAGATTTATTTCTGTTTCTTACCCTGAACTCTGACCCCCACACACTCCCACCATCAATGTTGAAATTTTTTTTTTCTTCAGTATTAGTGGACTGCTTTCTGCCTATCTGATAAGTGGAAAGATGGTATTTAAGTGCTGTTTTGAGTTTTATCTGCTATCTTTTCATTTTTATAATTCATTTGGGTCTTTTCCTTTCTAATATACCTATTCATATTCTCTGCTTATTATGTTAGATAAGCTAATTATCCCTACATACTATAATAAATAACCCCCAAATTTTAGTAGCTTAACATCAAAAGAAAGTTAATTTTGCTCACTGCATGTTGATGTGAATCAGCTCTTTTGGGAGTCTGGGTTTGTTCTACTGAGTGACTCAACCATCTTAGGATCCTTGCCTTCAGTCATGAGGATAGAAGAGAGAAAACATGGATAGTGATATGAAACATTTTAGAAACCAGGCCTGGGAGGGGCTGCCCACATTCCATTGGCCAGAACTCAGTCATATAACCTAACTTCAGAGCCAGGGAAGTGTTAGGGTATATATGGATTCAGGTGAGTGTTAATACTCTCTGTGAATTCTGCTGTGATGGTCACAAACCATCAGGTGACTCCTCTCTGCCCGTACATTGAGCATTCTCATATCCCTCCCCAAGGAAACCATACAAAATGTCATCAAGTTCCTGCATCCAGCCCAGAGACCAGGTGATGAATATCTCTGTCCATTAGGACCAACCAGGAAATCTATTTATGGACTGAAAAATCAAGTCATCCCAATCCTCCCTATAATTTTTTTTTCTTTTTTTGCCACAAGGGTGGTGTCATCTACATATCTTTTAAAATTTATTTATTTTAATTGGATGATCATTGCTTTACAATATTGTTATGGTTTTTGCATACATCATCATGAATCTACCACAGGTATACATGTGTCCTCCCATCCTGAATCCCCTCCCATCTCCTTCCCCACTCTATCCCTCTGAGTTGTCCCAGAGCACTGGCTTTGGGTGCCCTTCTTCAAGCATTGAACTCATCCTGGTCATCTATTTTACACATGGTAATGTACATGTTTCAGTGCTAGATCTCATGGCAGCAGGAGAGTGGGGCAGGAAACCTGCAGTAAAAGCTGTTCACAAAAAGGGAGAAAAGAAGACATACCACAGTTATTGATTCAAAATGGTAATGGATTCCTATAAGACAGTCCCTGGGAAGACACCTTGCTCTTGAAGTGTAGATTCCTTGACTAGGCCTTAATTAAATTATCTAGGAGGAGCTCTCTGTTCCATTACTTTTTTATGATAATAATATCTAGGAAGCTCCTCTTCATCCACTTTATTGGCCACACATGTTATAAGTGTTGGGGAAGAAAATATACATTTATCCTTGGGGATGTACAGACTGTGAAGCCTGCATCTTGCTCTTGGGGCTGTTTTGGTCATGTGTTGCTATGTAAGAAACACCTCAAAGGTTAGTAGATTAAAAAGAAAAATTTTTATTTAGCTCACAAATCTTCAATTTGACCAGGGTTCAGTGGTGTTGATTAGGGTCACTCAACTGGAGTTGAAGGACCCACATCCAAAGAGCTCACTCACATGACTGGCAAGTTGTTGCTGGAGGTTGGCTGGAAGTTTATCCCGAGTTAAGGGGCTGGTTTCTCCCAGGTGGCCCTCTTCAGAAACAGTGAACTTTCTTATATCATGGTGACTGGGTTCCAAGAGCACATATCACGTAAAAACTATATGTGATGTTAGAAGATGCACCACCCATGATGACCTAATCATGGACATCCCGTAACGGCAGTTCCCTCATAGTTCTGAGCATACCCAGAGTCCAAAAGAGAGCACACAGACCCTTGTCCCTTGGTGGCAGGTGTGTTGGTCACACTGTAAAACCCCATGTGGAATGGGACATTGTTTGTGGCCACTTTAGAAAATGCAATCTGCTACAGAGAACCAAGTATAGTCTTTGAATATTTCATTGTCACCACATTTTGTATATAATTTTATTTACTTATTTATTTATGGCTGTTCTGAGTGCTCATTGCTGCATGGGCTTTTCTCTAGTTGCAGCAAGAGGGGGCTACTCTCTAGTTGCTGTGCATAGGCTTCTCACTGCTGTGGCTCCTCTTGTTGCAGAACATGGACTCTAGGGTATGCAGGCTTCAGTTGCTGCAGCACATGGACTCAGTATTTTGGCTCCGAGGCTCTAGAGTACAGGCTCACTACCTGTGGTGCACAGGCTTAGTTGCTCCATGGCATGGGAGATCTTCTCACATCAAAGATGGAACCCATAGCTCCTGCATTGGCAGGTGGATTCTTTACCACTGAGCCACCAGGGAAGCCCTCATTGTCATCACTGTGACATTGTTTCCACTGTTCCCATTAATGTCTTTGTTAGCAACACAATTTCCTCAAAAATTTGATAGATTTCTGGTCTACTTGCTTCCATTCAGGTGCAGACTCCAATAATTATACCCGTACTTGTTTTTCTTCCCTGAACGTAGTTTCAATTCTTCTTTATTACTCTGTTTCCTTACCCTCGTGCCTCTTTCTCTCAACTTTCTGGAGATTCTCTTAGGGCTCTCAGGCTTTGTGGGAAGGCCACAAATATAGCCTCATCTTTCTCTTTATTCACTGCAGAAGTTTTATTGTATAGTTGTTGGCCACATTTACAAAAACATCTCATCTCTTATTCCCTGTGACCTAGAAGGCCTTGGCTTTTCCAATTCTAAGTGACTGGAATTTGTGAACTTGCACTGTTTCCTCTCATTCTCCTTGTAAACTGCCCTACTGAGCTCATCTCATTCTTGGAACATTTTTCCAAATGTGGCCCATACCACTTTGAACTTTTTCAATTTACTTTTCCTCCATGAGCTGTCAGCTTAATTAGGCACACAGCCTGCCTCCCAATTATTGTAGGCAACAGTTTTACCAAATACTGACCAAATCATAACATGAATTTCCATATTTCCAGGCTCAAATGTTAGTTTTCTTATCAATTGCCACCCCAAACTAAGGCAGTGTCATAGATACTAGGTTTTCATATGAAAGTGCCCCACTCCTGGCACTGATTTCTAAATGGATAAAGATAATCAGCCCTGTTCTAACAAACAACTCAAATATATGGGTGGTTTAACATCATAAACATTTATTTTCTGCTCACATCCTTGTCTGATGTAGATCTAACCTAGATGATGGCTCTTCTTCAGTGGATCCAAGGATCTAGTACAGTTGACCTTGGACAATATGGACCCCAACAATCTATGCAGTCAAAAATCCAGGTATAACTCAGACTCTCTAGAGAATCCCAGGGATGGTGGAGCCTGGCGGGCTGCCGTCTATGGGGTCGCACAGAGTCGGACACGACTGAAGTGACTTAGCAGCAGCAGCAGCTTACTGTTGGGAGAAGGCAATGGCAACCCACTCCAGTACTCTTGCCTGGAAAATCCCATGGATGGAGGAGCCTGGTAGGCTGCGGTCCATGGGGTTGCTGAGAGTCGGACACGACTGAGTGACTTCACTTTCACTTTTCACTTTCATGCCTTGGAGAAGGAAATGGCAACCCACTCCAGTACTCTTGCCGGGAGAATCCCAGGGTCGGCGGAGCCTGATGGGCTGCCGTCTATGGGATCACACAGAATCGGACACGACTGAAGCAACTTAGCAGCAGCAGCAGCAGCAGCTTACTGTTGGGGGCTTCCCTGGTGGCTCAAGTGGTAAAGAAACTGCCTGCAATGCAGGAGACCAGGGTTCGATCCCTGGGTGGGAAAGATCCCCTGGAGAAGGGAATGGCTACCCACTCCAGTATTCTTGCTTCGAGAATTCCATGAACAGAGGAGCTTGTCAGGCTACAGTCTATGGGGTCAAAAGAGTCTGACACAACTGGGCAGCTAACACTTTACAGCCTACCACTGACTGGCAGTCTTACGAATAACCTAAACAATCAATTAACACATATTTTGTATATTATGTGTATTATATACTGTATTCTTAAAGTAAACTAGAGAAAAGATAATGGTAAGAAAATCATAAGAAAGAGAAAATACATTTATAGTACTATACTGTATTTATTAATACCAAAGTTTTCATTGTTTACAAGATGAGTTGTCTGTACCTGTATCAGTATTCATATATGATATAAAACACTGTAGATGCTATTCATAATACTAACACTGATGTCAAAAATGAAAAGATAATGTAAAAAAAGAAACTCATATTTATTTACAGGTACTGTATTTATTGAAAAAAATCCATGCGTATGTGGATCAAAACAATGTACATCCATGTTGTTCAAGGGTTCCGTCATGTGGCTCTCCATCGGGGAGGGCTTCACACTCAGCCATGGAGATGGAGAACACAGAGCATACAGAAGATCACATGAGCTAGCTTAGAGGCCAGAGCCACAAATGACAGACATCTCTTTGTTCAAATGTCATTGGCCAAATTTGGTCATGTAGCCAGACTAAGAAGGGAGACTGGTGAATAGGGAGAGGTTTGGATATGACTGGGCAATCTTTGCCCCAATATGATTTCTTTATCTTCTTCTAATTAATGGTAGAAAATATTCATTTTTCCAGTAATCTAATCAGTAATAGTGTTACCAATAGCTTTCCTAAACCCAGGTCTATCTAGTGGAACTCTTATCCTTTGTTATTTACAAGTCTGAACTTAATCGAATGTATTACTTTCTTTTTCCTTTTATGGTTTCTGATTTTGATGCTTACCCAAGAAATACTTTCCTACCCTGTTGTGTTCATCACTCAGTTGTGTCCAACTCTTTATGAGCCCATGGACTGTAGCCCACCAGGTTCTTCTGTCCATGGGATTCTCCAGGAAAGAATACTGGAATAGGTAGCCATTCCCTTCTCCAGGGGATCCTACCCTGAGGTCATAATATAGTCTTCATCATTTACTTGTAGGTCTTTACACTATTATTTTTCTGCATGTGGAGTACTCAAAATGGATTTCGTGCTTTTTAGCTCATAGTCCAAGGGGATCAGTTTGTTTCCTTAATAATTTCTCATTTCCCAACATGGAAACACCATACTTGTCACATATTACATTTCTAAACATAATGGCTGTCTTTCTGAACACTTGCTTTACACCATTTTTCTGTTCAATTACACATTCAAAACTATAATTGTTATTTTGTATTTCTAGGTGGTGGTTATATAGTTCACCTTGTTGCCTGCCCTAGAGGTTCACAATTATTTTTATAATAAAAACTGTAATTTTTATTGATGTATGCTATTTCCTCTTCTTATAAAATATTTTTCAAAAGTGTTTTTTTATAATTGCATATAATTCATTCTATAAATCCAACATAATTTGTTTAAATGCTTCTCTTGGTGAGCATATATCTAATTCTTTTTTATGTTACTGTTTAATCTTTGCCTGATTCCCCAGGCCTCCCTCATCCCAGGATTTTAAGAGCTTTACTGGATAATAATAGCTCCTGCTACTCTTCTTATCTTTCTACTCAGACAGTAGCTTACGGAGAGGATGCCCTCTGCTCCTCAGCATCCCCAATGCATTAATTGGGGTTCCCTGAGGCTCCCACTTCCTTCCCTCTTTCCCTTTTAACTGTCTCACCATATGCACTCCTCATCCCTTGATTTACAGCATTTCAGTTTTGCAAAGACTGCTGCTGCTAAGTCGCTTCAGTCGTGTCCGACTCTGTGCGACCCCATAGACGGCAGCCCACCAGGCTCCCCTGTCCCTGGGATTCTCCAGGCAAGAACGCTGGAGTGGGTTGCCATTTCCTTCTCCAATGCAGGAAAGTGAAAAGTGAAAGACTATATATTCATAATTTTTTTCACATGTAATCATTTTCACTTTTATTACAGATAGTCTATATGACAAAGTCATGTTCTGTAATGACCTAGCAGACAAGTCCCTACCTGGGGTGGAGTAGGGTGGTACCCATGTACATCAATTAGCTCATTCCTTTTTCCCATTAGACACAGTGCCTCATCTGATCCTCTTCTGTTCTATCCCTTGAGTAACTGCATCACCAAACTAGAATAAAGTGGAATAAAAAGTAAACAAGTGGCATTGTAAAAATGAAAAAAGAGAATACTGCTTACTTTTAAAAGCTTAAAGCTAGAAGGAATAGACACATCACAGCAGGAAAAAATAGCACTTCTCTGTCTCACCACGTATTTATTTACCCTCTTTATAGTGGGGATGTTTCTGTGAAAAAGAATCAGAAGTCAGAAAGACCACTGAATCTTCTGTCAGCCCTTTGAATTAACTCACAGCTTCAAAGATTAGGGTTCTCCCGCCTGGAAAGGTGGGGAGACTTTGTTACCTGTGATGGAGATTCACAATGGGTAGGAGTGAGCACTAAGCTCCTTCATCACCAGGATAAAGTGATGGTTCATTGCAAAGCCTCCAGAAGGAAGCAGCCTAAGAACAGATACGTGTATGAAAGAACTTGAATTCCAGAATAGTGTAGAAGTTTTGAAAATTCAAGGACACTCCTCTTTTAAACCTTAGACTAAAACCTATTAAAGCTGCCCCCAATTTTTTCCCCCAAATTTTAGAAATATTCATTGGAGGACTCCAGTATTGCTCTGGAGAAGGAAATGGCAACCCACTCCAGTGTTCTTGCCTGGAGAATCCCAGGGACGGCGGAGCCTGGTGAACTGCCGTCTATGAGGTCGCACAGAGTCGGACACGACTGAAGCGACTTAGCAGCAGTAGCAGCAGCAGGGTTGCTCAGTGTTATCTATTTTGGAAGAAAGTTTTCTCACATAGTAGTACTTCATCAGATGGAAGCAAACCACAGATTGTGAATAGATCTTAATTGCTTTTTGTTGAACACATTGAAGATTAACAATTTAAACTGTGATTGGTGAATTTTCTTGAATTTCTGGGTCTTGAGAAGTTTGGAAAATTGATAAATGAGACCACCAATTTATAGCACAAAGTTCTATAAGCACGTATTTTTGAAAAATTTCAAGATGAATAAAATTATTACAGAATTTACTATTTAAAATAAGTCCACTGAACTTCCTGGACTTATCTCTTCTTCTCACTAAGCACAACAATAAAGCCTGAGAGTAGTGTAATATGTGACTGAAGCTGAGTTCTAAATGGTGGATAGAGGGAGGCTACCTGGTTTGTGAGCCCAGAATTGGAGAAACAACACAGTGACAGCCTGTCTTATGTCTTACTCATAGAAGGAAGCCCTGAGCTAGCAATTCCTGATTTCCAGTTCACTGTAGCCCAGGTGTGTTCCATCCTCCCCCAAATCAAGCATGAGTTCTGCAAAAACAACAGAAAATCTCAGCAACTGCCAAGAGATTTACTGGGGCTGCTGACAAGAGGCAATCAATGAGACACTTCTCTCTTTTGACACTTGAATTGAGACTCTCCTCGCCACTCAGCTGTGGGCATGAGCTAGGGGTTCCATCACACAAGGACCTGGACTGGGGAGCCTCATTGCCCCACAGGATAGAGGTGTGCTTTCTCCACAGAGAGCCCAGCCTGGGCACTAACAGCGACCAGTGAGAGCCCAGCGACACAGGACATACCACCATCTCAAAACAGCACCACCAAGGCTCTGACATTTAGGTTGCCACAAAAGCAGGACAGGACCTGTATGATTAACCTAAATAAGTTAAAATAAAAATAAATACATTTAATGAAATTTAAAACTTTAGTGGGATATTTAGCTTAAATATCCAACTTATAATTAAAAAATTATCTAGCATGCCCAAAACCAAGACAATAGCAACTTAAATGTGTAAAGACCATCAGCTGGTGCCAACAATGAGAAGAATCAGATATATGAATTATCTGTCAAGGATTTTAAAGCAATCATCATAATAGTGATTGACAAATAATTAAAATTTTCTTGGACAAATTAAAAGAAATTCTCATCAAAGAGAGTAGGAATAAAAAGAAACCAAATGGAAATTATAGAACTGAAAAATACAGTAACAAATAGAAAACTTTCTGAATGGGCTCAAATAGTAGAATGGAAATTAATTAAGATAGAAACTGTGAATTTGAGGACAGATCAATAGAATTTACCTAATCTGAACAACTGAGAGAAAATAGACTTAAAAGAAAAGGAAAAGAAACCAGAGACTTAGCAACATTTGGGACAATAACAAAAGATCCAACATTTGTGTCATCGGAATCGCAGAGTGAAAAGGAAAAGAGAGAGGGAATAATATATAAAAATTTCCTAAATTTGGCCACATTGGGAAATCCACAGCTTTAAGAAGATGAGCAAACCACAAATAGGATGCTAAGTCGCTTCAGTCGTGTCTGACTCTGTGACCCCAGAGACGGCAGCCCACCAGGCTCCCCCTTCCCTGGGATTCTCCAGGCAAGAACACTGGAGTGGGTTGCCATTTCCTCCTCCAATGCATGAAAGTGAAAAGTGAAATCTTACCAGACTCCTCCATCCATGGGATTTTCCAGGCAAGAGTACCGGAGTGGGGTGCCATCACCTTCTCCGACAAAGAGGATAAACCCAAAGAAATTCCTCCCAATATACATTGTAATTTAACTTCTGAAAGTGCTAACTCACTTCAGTCATGTCTGACTCTTTGTGACCCTATGACTGTAACCTATCAGGCTCCTCCATCCTTGAGATTTTCCAAGCAAGAATACTGGAGTGTGCTGCCATTTCCTTCTCCAGGGGATCTTCCTGATCCAGATATAGAACCCGGGTCTCTTACAGCTCCTGTGTTGGCAGGTGGGTTTTACCACTAGCATCACCTGAAACTAGACACAAGCAAAAAAACCTTCAAAATAACTACAGAGGAAAGACACATTATCCATAAGGGAATGCCAAGTCAAATGACAGGGGATTTCTCATTTGAAACTGTAGAGCAAAATGAAATGGTATAATATTATTTAAGTGCTGAAAAAAAGAATATCAATCATGAATTCTGTATATCATAAAAATGTCTCCCAGAGACAAAGGGATTATTTAGTAAAGGACATTCTTAGAAAAAGAAAAATTAAAATAATGTGTTGCTAGGAGGTTACACTTAGAGAATAATTAAAGGTATTTCTCCAACAGAAAAGCAATGATAAAAGAAGGAATCTTAGAACATCATGAAAAGTGAACATTATAAAGTGTGGGAATTGAATAAATACAATAAACTATTCTTCGCTTCCTGAGTAATCTGAATCATATGTGATAATTGAAGTAAAAATTAAAACACTGATACTTAAGACAATGGTGTTCACCCAATCTAAAAGTGAGCAGAAAAACTAAACAGCCATTTCTCCCTAGAAGACATAAAGATGGTGAATAAAAACATGAAAAGATGCTCAACACCATTCATTAACAAAGACATGCAAATCAAAACTACAATGAGGTATCATCTCACACCAATCAGAACGACCATCATCAAAGTCTGCAAAAAACAAATGCTAGAGAGTATGTGGATAAAAGAGAACTCTCTTGCACTGTTTGAACCTAAAGCCTATTATACATAAGTAAGTCAGAAACATAAAGACAAATACCATATATTAATGCATATATATGGAATCTATTTAGATGGTACTGATAATCTTATTTGCAGAGCAGCAGTATAAATCAACTATACCTCAACTTTTAAAAGAAAGCAGTGTGTGATGAGAAAAATAATGTTGTTAGTTTCATCTGGTCCTGGAAAAAATAGTTGGCAAGATGAATCCAAAGTAGAATGGCTCAACATCACTAAATAAGTGTATGGTGTCCACAAGAAGAGTAGGACTCCCTTGGGACAAAGTGCATCTTGTCAATTGTGACTCCAGAGGACAGAAACACATTATAGTGCTTTACTGGTCACCAGGAGCAAGGGTCAGGAAGATCCCCTGGAGGAAGAAGATGGCAACCCATTCCAGTATACTTGCCTGGGAAACCCCATGGACAGAGGAGCCTGGCAGGCTATAATGCAAAGAGTCACAAGAAGTCAGACAAAACTGAGCAACTAAGCATGCTCACACACATACACACACACACACACACACACACACACACACATACCAGAAAGAAAACACCAATACAGTATACTAATGCATATATATGGAATTTAGAAAGATGGTAACAATAACCCTGTATATGAGACAGCAAAAGAGGCACTGATGTATAGAACAGTCTTTTGGACTCTGTGGGAGAGGGAGAGGGTGGGATGATTTGGGAGAATGGCATTGAAATACGTATAATATCATATATGGAATGAGTCGCCAGTCCAGGTTCGATGCACGATACTGGATGCTTGGGGCTGGTGCACTGGGACGACCCAGAGGGATGGTATGGGGAGGGAGGAGGGAGGAGGGTTCAGGATGGGAAACACATGTATACCTGTGGCGGATTCATTTCAATATTTGACAAAACCAATACAATATTGTAAAGTTTAAAAAAAAAAAAAAGGAAACACACACACACATACACAGGCAACAGAAATGAACTCATAAAGAAACAGAAGTCTGGAAATACTGGCAGGCAAGGGAGGTGGGATGTAGATACAGCATTGGCCCCAGGGAAAGACTCACGTATCAGAGATAATGTTCAAAAAGTTTTATGAAAAATGTAACACAGTTACAAGCTGAGAATGATGATAGGTGAAAAATCAGGAAAACAATTTTATAGAGTACAATTCAGCTACAATAAACATTTATATAGAAAAAAACTTATGTATGGGAAAAATGATGATATGTAAATGTGACATCACATGTCATTGTAATATCCAGTGCAGCATAAAACATTCAAAAATACAAATTGCAATCCTAAAATTATTCAAGAATTTTGTTACCAAGAAAACAAAAAAAGAAAAAAGCAGGAAAAAAAGAACAGAAAAATGGAAGACAGAGTAAACAAAAAACAATTAGGGGTGGAGGGCCTTTGAGATGACACAATGAATTTCTGATGAGTCAGAGATCTCCTCTGTGTTCTTGTGCACTGGCTTTTGGAACTCAAGTAAAGGTCTTTTCATTTTGGCTGAAATTCCTCTTGATAGATTGGACCTAGGCTAGTCTTTGGAGAAAGATCAGTCCCTAAGCCTTTGGAGTGTGAACACTGACCCCCAAGACCCTAGACAACCAGAGAACTAATCGTCAGTTCAGTTCAGTTCAGTTGCTCAGTAGTGTCCGACTCTTTGCGACCCCATGAATCACAGCACACCAAGCCTCCCTGTCCATCACCAACTCCCAGAGTTCACTCAAACTCATGTCCATCGAGTCAGTGATGCCATCCAACCATCTCATCCTCTGTCATCCCCTTCTCCTCCTGCCCCCAATCCCTCCCAACATCAGAGTCTTTTCCAATGAGTCAACTCTTCGCATGAGGTGGCCAGAGTACTGGAGTTTCAGCTTTAGCATCATTCCTTCCAAAGAAATCCCAGGGCTGATCTCCTTCAGAATGGACTGGTTGGATCTCCTTGCAGTCCAAGGGACTCTCAAGAGTCTTCTCCAACACCACAGTTCAAAAGCATCAATTCTTCAGCGCTCAGCCTTCTTTACAGTCCAACTCTCACATCCATACATGACCACAGGAAAAACCATAGCCTTGACGAGATGAACCTTTGTTGGCAAAGTAATGTCTCTGCTTTTGAATATGCTATCTAGGTTGGTCATAACTTTCCTTCCAAGGAGCAAGCGTCTTTTAATTTCATGGCTGCAGTCACCATCTGCAGTGATTTTGGAGCCCAGAAAAATAAAGTCTGACACTGTTTCCACTGTTTCCCCATCTATTTCCCATGAAGTGATGGGACTAGATGCCATGATCTTTGTTTTCTGAATGTTGAGCTTTTAGGCCAACTTTTTCACTCTGTAAGAAACAGAAACACATGGAGATTAAACAACATGTTTCTAAATAATCAACAGGTTACTGAAGAAATAAAAAAACTTCTAGAAACAAATGACAATGAAAACGTGACAACTCAAAGCCTATGGGATGCAGCAAAAGCAGTTCTAAGAGGGAAGTTTATAGCAACGCAATCCTACCTCAAGAAACAAGAAAAGCATTGAATAGACAACCTAACTTTACACCTAAAGCAACTGGAAAAAGAAGTGCCAAAAAACCCTCAAAATAGTAGAAAGAAAGAAGTCATAAAGATCTGAGCAGAAATAAATGAAAAAGAAATGAAAGAAACAAAAGTAAAGATTAAAACTCTTTCGAAAAATTGCAGAGGAAGAAACACTTCCAACTTCATTCTACGAGGTCACCATAACCCTGATATCAAAACCAGAGGAGACAACACAAAAAAAGAAAACTACAGGCCAATATCACTGATGAACATAGATTCAAAAATCCTTAACAAAATTTTAGCAAACAGATTTCAACAACACATCAAAAAGCTCATACTCCATGATCAAGTTGGGTTTATTCCAGGGATGCAAGGATTTTTCAATATATGCAAATTGGCAATCAATGTGATACACTATATTAACAAATTGAAGGATAAAAATCATATGATAATCTCAATAGGTGCAGAAAAAGCCTTTGCAAAAATTCAGCACCCATTTATTATTAAATCTCTTCAAAAAATGGGCATAGAAGGAACCTACCTCAACATAGTAAAGGCCATAGATGATAAGCCTACAGCAAACATTATTCTCAATGGTGAAAAACTGAAAGCATTCCCCTAAGATCAGGAACAAGACAAGGGTGTCCACTTTCCCCACTATTATTTAACATAGTTCTGGAAGTCCTAGTTGCAGCAATTAAGGAATAAAAAGAAATAAAAGGAATCCAAATTGGAAAAGAAAGTAAAGCTCTCACTTTACAGATGACAGATGGCAGATGACATGATACTGTGCATAGAAAACCCTAAGGATAGTATCAGAAAATTACTAGAGCTAATGAATTTAGTGAATTTAACAAAGTTGCAGGATACAAAATCAACACACAGAAATCACTTGCATTTCTATATACTAACAATGAAAAATCAGAGAGAGAAATTAAGGAATCAATCCCATTCACCATTGCAATGAAAAGAATTAGGTATCTAGGAATAAACTTATATAAGGAGACAAAAGAACTGCACACAGAAAATTATAACACACTAATGAAAGAAATCAAAGACAATGTAAACAGATGGAGAGTTATTCCATGTTCCTGGCTTGGAAGAATCAATATTGTGAAAATGACTATACTACCAAATGCAGTCTACAAATTCAGTGTGACTCCTATCAAATTACCAATGGCATTTTCCACAGAACTAGAAAAAAAATTTCACAATTCATATGGAAACACAAAAGACCCTGAAGAGCCAAAGCAGTCTTGAGAAAAAAGAATGGAGCTGGAGGAATCAACCTTCCTGGCTTCAGATTATACTACAAAGCTATGGTCATCAAGACAGTGTGGTACTAGCACAAAAACAGAAATATAGACCAATGGAACAAGATAGAAAGCCCAGAAATAAACCCATGCACCTATGGGTACCTTATTTTTTACAAAAGAGGCAAGAATATACAATGTGGCAAAGACAGCTTCTTCAATAAATGTTGCTGGGAAAACTGCACAGCTACATGTAAAAGAATGAAATTAGAACACTTTCTAACATCATACACAAAGATAAATTCAAAATGGATTAAATACCTAAATGTAAGACTAGAAACTATAAAACTCTTAGAGGAAAACATAGGCAGAATACTCGATTACATAAATCAAAGCAAGATCCTCTGACCCGCCTCTTAGAGAAATGGAAATGAAAACAAAAGTAAGCAAGTGGGACCTCAGTAACTGAGAAGCTTTTGCACAGCAAAGGAAGCTATAAGCAAGGTGAAAAGACAACCCTCAGAGTAGGAGAAAATAATAGCAAATGAAATATCTGACAAAGGATTAATTTTCAAAGTATACAAGCAACCCATACAAACTCAATGTGAGAAAAACAACCCAGTCAAAAAGTGGGAAAAAGACCTAAACAGACATTTCTCCAAAGAAGACATACAGATGGCTAACAAACACATGAAAAGATGCTCAACATCACTCATTATTAGAGAAATCCAAATCAAAATTACAATGAGATATCACCTCACACCAGTCAGAATGGCCATCAATAAAAAGTCTACAAACAATAAATGCTGCAGAGAATGTGGAGAAAGGGGAACACTCCTGCACTTTTGGTGGGAATGCAAATTGATACAGCCACTATAGAAGACCATATGGAAATTCCTCAAAAAACTAGGAATAAAATCACCATATGACCCAGCAATCATACTCCCAGGCATATACCCTTAGGAAACGAAAATTTAAAAACACACATGTACCCCATTGTTCATTGCAGCACTATTTACAATAGCTAGAACGTGGAAGCAACCTAGATGTCCATTCACAGATGAATGGATAAAGAAGCTGTGGTATGTATACACAATGGAATATTACTCATCCATAAAAAGGAATGCATTTGAGTCAGTTCTGATGAGGTGGATGAACATAGAACCTATTATACAGAGTGAAGTGAGTCAGAATGAGAAAGATAGATATTGTATTCTAATGCATATATACGGAATCTAGAAAAATGGTACTGAAAATTTTATTTTTAGGGCAGCAATGGAGAAATAGACATAGAGAATAGACTCATGGACATGGGGAAAAGGGATAAGAGGGTGAGATGTATAGAAGGAGTAACAGGGAAACTTGCATTACCATATGTAAAGTAGATAGCCAAAGGGAATTTGCTCTATGGTTCAGGAAACTCAAACAGGGGCTCTGTATCAATCTAGAGGGGTGGGATGTAGGGGGAGATGGGAGGGAGGTATACAAGGTAAAGGATGTGTGTATACCTATGGCTGATTCATGTTGAGGTTTGACAGAAAACAACAAAATTCTGTAAAGCAATTTTCTTTCAATTATAAAAAGAGAAAAGAAAAAAGTTATATTTCAGATTAATGAGATTAATAAATGTTTTACTTTACTTAATTCTCATAATTTCCTTGGTTTTAGTTTGTGGAAATCTTTATTTCTCCTTCACTTTTGAAAAATCAATTTTGCTTTACATAAAATTCTAGGTTGGTGGATTTTTTTCATTTATCCTTTAAGCCTTACATTCCACTCTTGTTTGCATAATTTCCAATGTGAAGTCTGCTGAAATTCTCATTCTTATTTTCTATAGGTTGTGGTATTTCCATCCCTCCTATCCCTCACTTTGATTTCAAAGTTCAATCTTTGTTGTTAATTTTGTGTAATTTGAACATAATATCCCTAAGTATAGTAAATGTGTGTGTGTGTGTGTGATGTGTATATATCTTCAGGCTCACTTGTCCTTCCCTTGGCTGTTCAAGGCACTAATATATGGATCAAAACCATTCTTCACTTTTATTTCTGATCACAGTGCTTCTAACTTCTAATGCTTTCTAACATTTTCTTTGATTCTTTCTTAGAATTTCTCTCTCTCTGCTTTCAATGCTGTTCTGTGCTTGCAAGTTGTCAACTATTTCCATAAGAGTGCTTAACAAATTAATCTCACTTATTTTAAATTATCTGATAATTCCAACATCTGTGTCATACGAGTCTAGTTCTGATGTTTGCTTTGCCTTCACAGACTGTGAGTTTGGGGGGTTATTTGCTTGCTCTTTTTGCCTTTTAGCACTCCACGGTGAAAGATGAACATGCTTTACTGGGTGAAAGTGAAAGTCACTCAGTTGTGTCTGACTCTTTGCGACCCCATGGACTATACAGTCCACAGAATTCTCCAGGCCAGAAAACTGAAGCAGGTAGCCTTTCTTTTCTCTAGGGGATCTTCCCAACCCAGGGATCGAACCCACCCACATTGCAGGCAGATTCTTTACCAGCTGAATCACAAGGGAAGCCCAAGCATACTGGAATGGGTAGCCTATCCCTTCTCCAGTGGATCTTCCTGATGCAGGAGTCGAACCAGGGTCTCCTGCATTAAAGGCAGATTCTTTACCAACTGAGCTATCAGGGATGCCCTTACTGGGTAAAAGGAACTAAAGTAAATAGTCCTTCTGTTTGAGAATTTATGTGAATCTGGCTAGGTGTTGGACTTTGATTAGTATTTATAGCTGTAGGTACCACAGGAGTCAGCTCCTGTCATGTCCTTGCCTTCATCTCAGTTCTTGACTTTGGGCTTCCCTAAGTCCTGCTTCTCAGAGTCTCTGGATTTTAGCCCTTTTTACTGTGACCCACTCTTTGCAGCCAAAGATGGAGAAGCTCTATACAGTCAACAAAACAAGATCAGGAGCTGACTGTGGCTCAGATCATGAACTCCTTATTGCCAAATTCAGACTGAAATTGAAGAAAGTAGGGAAAACCACTAGACCATTCAGGTATGACCTAAATAAAATTCCTTATGATTATACAGAGGAAGTAAGAAATAGATTTAAGGGACTAGATCTGATAGATAGAGTGCCTGATGAACTATGGACTGAAGTTTGTGACATTGTACAGGAGACAGGGATCAAGACCATTCCCGTGGAAAAAAATGCAAAAAAGCAAAATGGCTGTCTGGGGAAGCCTTACAAATAGCTGTGAAAAGAAAAGAAGTGAAAAGCAAAGGAGAAAAGGAAAGATATAAGCATCTGAATGCAGAGTTCCAAAGAATAGCAAGAAGAGATAAGAAAGCCTTCCTCAGCAATCAATGCAAAGAAATAGAGGAAAACAACAGAATGGGAAAGACTAGAGATCTCTTCAAGAAAATTAAAGATACCAAGGGAACATTTCATGCAAAGATGGGCTCGATAAAGGACAGAAATGGTATGGACCTAACAGAAGCAGAAGATATTAAGAAGAGGTGGCAAGAATACACAGAACTGTACAAAAAAGATCTTCATGACCCAGATAATCATGATGGTGTGATCACTGACCTCAAGCCAGACATCTTAGAATGTGAAGTCAAGTGGGCCTTAGAAAGCATCACTACGAACAAAGCTAGTGGAGTTAATGGAATTCCAGGTGAGCTATTTCAAATCCTGAAAGATGATGCTGTGAAAGTGCTGCACTCAATATGCCAGCAAATTTGGAAAACTCAGCAGTGGCCACAGGACTGGAAAAGGTCAGTTTTCATTCTAATCCCAAAGAAATGCAATGCCAAAGAATGCTCAAACTATCGCACAACTGCACTCATCTCACACACTAGTAAAGTAATGCTCAGAATTCTCCAAGTCAGGATTCAGCAATATGTGGACCGTGAACTTCCTGATGTTCAAGCTGGTTTTAGAAAAGGCAGAGGAACCAGAGATCAAATTGCCAACATCTGCTGGATCATGGAAAAAGCAAGAGAGTTCCAGAAAAACATCTATTTCTGTTTTATTGACTATGACAAAGCCTTTGACTGTGTGGATCACAATAAACTGTGGAAAATTCTGAAGGAGATGGGAATACCAGACCACCTGACCTGCCTCTTGAGACATTTGTATGCAGGTCAGGAAGCAACAGTTAGAACAGGACATGGAACAACAGACTGGTTCCAAATAGGAAAAGAAGTATGTCAAGGCTGTATATTGTCACCCTGCTTATTTAACTTATATGCAGAGTACATCATGAGAAACACTGGGCTGGAAGAAGCACAAGCTGGAATCAAGATTGCTAGGAGAAATATCAATAACCTCAGATATGCAGATGACTCCACCCTTATGGCAGAAAGTGAAGAGGAACTCAAAAGCCTCTTGATGAAAGTGAAAGAGGAGAGTGAAAATGTTGACTTAAAACTCAACATTCAGAAAATGAAGATCATGGCATCTCGTCCCATCACTTCATGGGAAATAGATGGGGAAACAGTGGAAACAGTGTCAGACTTTATTTTTGGGGCTCCAAAATCACTGCAGATGGTGATTGCAGCCATGAAATTAAAAGACGCTTACTCCTTGGAAGGAAAGTTATGACCAACCTAGATAGCATATTGAAAAGCAGAGACATTACTTTGCCAACAAAGATCTGTCTAGTCAAGGCTATGGTTTTTCCTGTGGTCATGTATGGATGTGAGAGTTGGACTGTGAAGAAAGCTGAGTGCTGAAGAATTGATGCTTTTGAACTGTGGTGTTGGAGAAGACTCTTGAGAGTCCCTTGGACTGCAAGGAGATCCAATCAGTCCATTCTGAAGATCAGCCCTGGGATTTCTTTGGAAGGAATGATGCTAAAGCTGAAATTCCAGTACTTTGGCCACCTCATGCGAAGAGTTGAGTCATTGGAAAAGACTCTGATGCTGGGAGGGATTGGGGGCAGGAGGAGAAGGGGACGACAGAAGATGAGATGGCTGGATGGCATCACTGACTCGATGGACGTGAGTCTGAGTGAATTCCAGGAGTTGGTGATGGAGAGTTGGTGATGGACAGGGAGGCCTGGAGTGCTACGATTCATGGGGTCGTAAAGAGTCGGACACGACTGAGTGACTGAACTGAACTGAACTGAACTCCTATTATATTGGAGCCATTATTGTGATGGTAAAATGTGGGGAAGGGAAAACATTCTATTGTTGTTCAGTCACTCACTTCTGTCCAACTCTTTGCAACCCTATGGACTGAAGCGTGCGAGGCTTCCCTGTCCTTCAGTCTCTCCCAGAGTTTGCTTAAACTCATATCCATTGAGTAGGTGATACCATCCAGCCATCTCATTTCCTGTCATCCTCTTCTCCTCCTGCCTTCAATCTTTGCCAGCATCAGGGTCTTTTCCAATGAATCGGTTCTTCTCATGAGGTGGCCAAAATTTTGGAGCTTCAGCTTCAGCATCAGTCCTTCCAATGAATACTCAGGACTGATTTCCTTTAGGATTGACTGGTTTGATCTCCTTGCAGTCCAAGGAACTTGCAAGAGTCTTCTCCAGCACAATAGTTCAAAAGCATCAATTATTCAGCACTTGGTCTTCTTTAATAGTTCAGCTCTTACATTCATACACGACTACTGGAAAAACCATAGCTTAGACTATATGGACCTTTGTCAGCAAACTGATGTCTCAGCTTTTCAGTATGCTGCCTAGGTTTGTCACAGCAGAAGTCTTCTAATTTCATGGCTGCAGTCACCATCCACAGTGATCTTGGAACCCAAGAAAATAAAGTCTGTCACTGTTTCCATTGTTTCCCCATCTGTTGCCATGAAATGATGGGACCAGATGCCATGATCTTAGTTTTCTGAATGTTGAGTTTTAAGCCAGCTTTTTCACACTCTCATTTTTCACCTTCATCCAGAGGCTCTTTAATTCCTCTTCAATTTCTGCCATAAGAGTGGTGTCATCTGCATATCTGAGGTTATAACAAGACTAGTCTCTGACAATAAACTTCCTTGTCTTCAAGGCATTGGTCCCTTCATCACTGACAACTGTTTCCAAACTTCTAAACTGTGAGCTCTCTTATCAACTTTTGATTATAGTAATAGAAAAATCCTGCTGCTGCTGCTACTGCTGCTGCTAAGTCGCTTCAGTCGTGTCCGACTCTGTGCGACCCCACAGACGGCAGCCCACCAGGCTCCCCCATCCCTGGGGTTCTCCAGGTAAAGTCAATTTCATTTGAAAATGAATCATCCTGGACCCAGAAGTGCAGCAGCAGTGTGTTTGGACATCAAGGTTCAAGCCCTGTTTGCTTCCCTGCTCTGTCATCCACAGGGATGGGCAAGTAGCCCACAGCAGTAATTCTACATGATGGAGTATTATTAGCCATTAAAGTTGTAATTGAGAAAGACCATGTGGCAGCATGGAAAAACAGTAGAGATACTAGGAGAAAGACCCAGAGGATAAAAGAGTGCATAAATATGATTAGACTTGTCTCAAACAAGACAAAAGACTGCTTCAGAAAATGGGGAAGAAAATGAACCAGAATGTTAACACAAGCGATAAATTTTCTTTGTTCTTTTTTCCCCAATTCTCAATATTTTTGAAATTTTCTTTAGGGATCTTCAAAATGAAAGAATCTTATTTTAAAACCTATAAAGAACTAAAATAAAAAAGGAAAGGGAATCTTTAGTTCTCCCTGGAAATTTTTTGGACTATAGACACTGCTTTGCTGTGGGTAATAGAATTCTGTGTCCTTATAGCCCTGATTTAAAAGTGAATAACTGTATTAATAATTTCCATTTGTTGGATATTTCCACTATAATTAACCTGGCAGAATAGAGCATGCTAAGGGCTAATTAAATTTTTGACTGATTCTGATAGAAAGCTCATTACTAGGAATACTATTTTTATCAGGATACTCTCTTCCAGCATCTCTCCACTTTCTTTTCAATGGTCCATTTTGAAATACAGAAAACTAGTTCGAACAGTATAAAAATTTTCCATATCTCCTACAATAGTTTAAATTTTACCACCTTTTCCCCATCATATCTCCTATCTATCTGTGATCATTATATCATTAGTCTTTTTTTAGAATCATTGGTGAGGCAGCTGCTGATACCCTTAAATATTACTGTGTGTTTTCCTCCAAAGACACTCTTCTAGGTAAACACTGTACAACCTTCTTAATCAAGATATTAACTTCAATTCATTGGCATCCAACTCACAGATCCCATTCAAATATTGCTAACCTTCCTAGTGCCACCTCCTTTCGTTTCTGGTTCCTGATTCTGTCCAGGATCACATACTGCATATAGTTGTCTTTTCAGTCTTCTCCAGTTCAGAAAAATTCCTCACACTTTCCTTGTCTCAATATAAAGAGAATGAAGCTTGATGTTTCCTCACGACAGTCTCAGACCATGGATCCCTGATGGGAACAATTTTTTTATTCTTTTTTTAATTGGAGTATTATTGCTTTACCATGTTATATCAGTTTCTGCTGTACAGTGAAGTGAATCAGCTATAGGTATACATATATCCCCTCAGTCTTGGAGCTCCCTCACCCCCATCCCACTCCTCTAGGTCATCACAGAGCACCAAGCTGAGCTCCCTGTGCTATACAGCAGGTTCCCACTAGTTATCTGTTTTACACGTGGTAGAGTATTTAGTGTGGAGGTTCCTTAAAAACTAAAAATAGAACCACCGTATTACTCAGCAGTCTCACTGTTGAGCATATTCTGAGAAAACCATAATTCAGAAAGTCACATGTCCCTCAGAGTTCGCTGCAGCACTATTTACAATAGCCAGGACAGGGAACTGAACTAAAAGTTCGTCAACAGATGAATGGATAAAGAGGACATGATACATTTACTTAATGGAATGTTATTCAGCCATAAAAAGAAATGAAATAGGGTCATTTGTAGTGGTGTGGATAGACCCTAGAGTCTGTCATACAGACTGAAGTAAGTTAGAGAAAAACCAATATTGTATACTAATGCATATACGTGTGCTCTAGAAAAATGGTACAGATGAACGTAATTGCAGAGCAGGACTAGAAACACAGATGTAGAGAATGACATGTAGACACAGGAGGGGAAGGGGAGGGTGGAATGAACTGGGAGACTAGGTTCAGCGCACACAGCATCAACTCTTCCCACCACTGCAGAGTACCACCTTGATCATCTTGGTATTTGCCAGTCTCTCCACTGCAAAGTCACCATCACCTCCTTTATAATGGAGATGTATGTTGTAGAAGATGCTCTCAGACTCCAACAAATATCCTTTTACCATCAAATTCCACCCAGGAGCATCTAGTAATGTCTCCTGCCTGAATCATCATCCTTATAAAGATTTTCAGATGATAATGTTCTAATTCCTTCATTCCTTTCACATGTATCAGTCAGCATTCTACCCTAAAGAAGAACTGTTTCTTCTTTCTCATTTATTCATTTATTTAAATCAGCATGAATTCTGGGTGCATATTTCATTCATAGGTTGTAATCTGTTACTATCATAATTTATTTTCATGCTCAAATTTCCCAAGATGTAACTAGTAGAAACTTCTCCAGTCTCAATCCTGTATCTTTTGGACACAACTCTATCATAAGAAAGCACTGAAAACCCCCTCAGCAGTTTTATTCCTTTTGGGTAGAAAAATGAAAAGTATTCTTACATCATAGAGTATCAATTCACCAGAATTATCTTCTTTCCTTTCTCAGGAAAAAAATTGGTTGAAATGAGAGTTGGTGACAATAAACTGGTAGCTTTTCTCACTTTTACTTTAGAGATCTTAGTCACCAAAAGTTATTTCTTACTAATCCAAGATTTGGAGATAAGGACCTGCTTAATAAAGACCACTCTCCCGGTTGGCCTGCCACTCACCCCATAAGTAACCTGCCTGTTGTGGCCTACAGATCACTGCAGCCCATGCTGGAGCACACAGCCAGCCCTGATATTGGTGACATACACTGTCATTGCAGGAACAGACTCAGGAGATCCAAATCCTTCCCACCCCATTGTCCATGCCAAGTGTAGGACCTGACAGAGCATATGGGCAGCAGTCTCCTTTTGAAGACTAGTATCTCTCTCATTAAACTTTATGACAAAACTTCCCTGGTGGCTCAGATAGTAAAGCATCTGCCTGACTCGGGTTCGATCTGTGGGTCAGGAAGATCCTCTGGAGAAGGAAATGGCAACCCACTCCAGTACTCTTGCCTGGAAAATCCCATGGATGGAGGAGCATGGTATGCTTCAGTCCATGGGGTCGCAAAGAGTCGGACACGACTGAGCGACTTCACTTTCACTTAATGACAAAACATGCCACATGCAGATAAACTTACTACCAAAAGCATGTTGGTCAAGGCTTGAATTCATTCATTCGTTCAACAGTTTTTGAGTATCATCTGTGTCAGACACTGTGATGCATGCCAGAGACAGATCAGAGAGAATACAAAGTGCCTGTCTTTTGAAGATTGAGAAAGAAACTGGCTATTAAAAAGGTGAGCAAGTTAACATGTAGTATGTCAACTGGTGAGATATGAATGAAGAAAGCTATATGGAGTAAAGGGAACAAAGACTCTCCGTATGTGGGTGTGGGTGGTGTTTCTGTTAAAGAGAACTCAAAGAAGGTCCTGCTGACAGAGTGCCATTTGAGGAAAGGCTGGAAGGACATGAGAGATGATCTGGTGGAAGAGTGTTCCACTCCGATCAGCTAGGGTGAAGGTTGGAGGTAGGCACATCTCTCATGGACCCAAGAAGAAAAAGAAGCCCAAGGGCTGGATGAATGGAGTGAGGGGAGAAGAGCTGGACATGGAATGAAAGAGGTAACCGGGGATGAGGGTGGTGGGTCTTAGAGGCCAAGCTGAGGGTTTTGGCTTTTGCTCAGGGTAAAGTAGGGCATCCCGAGAAAGTCTCAGGGAGAAGATCGATGTAGCTCATCCTTTGCTTTAAAAGATTCTCTTTGGTAGCTGTGTTGACAGTGGACTCTCAGAGGGCAAGAGCAGAAACTGAAATATCAATTGTGAACCATGATAATAAGCCTGGTGAGCAGTGGTGGTAGCTTGGACCAGGGTGTTAACGAGATAGGAAATGGTCAGAGAAATGGTCAGATTCCTCACTATTTTCAAGGTAGATGCAAAAGGCTTTGTTAATGCATTGGAGACAGGTTATGAGAGAAGGAAAAGACCTGTTATTTGTTTGCCTCAGCCACTGGAAGAATGGCTGCTTCCTGAGATGGGAGTGCTGCAGGATAATCAAGTCGGTGGATGGGCTCTTGTCTGTGTGGGCTAAGTCTGGATGCCTGTCAGGCTTCCTAATGGATAGCAGGCAGTTTAGAAGGGAGATTGGGGTAGAGATACAGATATAGATGTGGAGATATGCACACAGTTGGAGTTAAAAGCCATAAGACCAGCTGGGTTTAACTAGGGAGTAAGTATAGATAGAGGGAAAATAGAAGGATCCAAGGCCATGCCTTGGAACACGCCAGCAGCTGAAGGTCAGGGAGGTGAGGAGACAGCTCAGGAGACCATGCAAGGGTGGTCTGTGAGAGAGAAGAGAGGCTGGGGGACATGGAGATGAAGGGGAGAGGGCATCTCCTGCAAGGAGCAATCAGCTTCGTCAAACCACATGACAGGTCAAGTCTGATAACAGCCAAGAATTAGATACTGGATTTAGCAAAACAAAGGTCATGAACAATCTTGACAAAAGGAACCTGGTGAGGAGATGGCGACATAGCCTGGATGGAGTGCCTTTAAGGAGAGAGGGAAGGAGAAGAGAAAAATGGAGACAACAGATAGAAATAAGAAAAAAAAGATCAGAAACATTTTCTAGCCCCATTCCAGCATGCTGTGAATAAGATGAGATCTGCTTGCTAACCAGCTCTAAAACAATGAGCAACTATCCCACTCTCTGAGTCACAGGCTTCTCACGGGGCCAAAGGAAAAACAAGTTTAAATCAGAGGTTTGGCTGATGCTGCTGGAGCTTGGCACCTGGGATACAGAAAGGCATAGCCAAGACAGACACTTTATTATTATCAGTTGAATTAAAAGCACAGCATTTTAAACAGTTGTAGGAAGACCACAGCAAGTCCTGAAAATTTCCACATTGACTGATTACCTACAAATTCCTTTAGTTTGCAAACAAAGGCTTAGTAAGTCTAGGCAGGATCTCTCCGTTACCATGATTGATCTGTCATTATTACATGGAGTCATTCTGAAAGCCTCATGGATACCATCATTCGCCTCTAAGACAGGCTCTCATTAGATCTGAGCTCTGCACATTTTATTCAGAGAGGAAAACCAGAACCTAGCTGAAAATACCTTGCTTCCCACCGTATTGCATCCTTACACTCAGCTCAAACTGAAAGCGAATGACATTCATCTGCTGAGACGCCTTCCATTTTTCTGAAAAGGCATTAGCTACTGTCCCTTGGATGTGAAAATGGACAACAGGGCAGGACTTCACTGGACTTTCCAAAGGCTTGTCTGACCCCACTAAACGGAGGTCAGACCAAAGGATGAAAAGGAGAGAGAGGGAAACACCCCAATATGCGTAACCAGGGTTACGTCTAGAGATTTTTGAATGTAGTTCAGACATGCCAGTTAACTTAAGCAAAGATAAATAATCTTGCTACTGTTGTTCTGTTTGGATGGAAGCATGACCCATGGCAACAGATTCAAGTGTCTCCCAAGAGCCCAGTTAGTGGTCAGCCAGGTCTGAAAGTCAGCCTGTTACGTCCATGAACACCCAGCAGCAACCCGGGAAAGCAGGAGGTTTTGTTAAACCAGCGGCTGCATCAAAGTACTGAGAACTGAGACTGAAGTTAAGAACGGGATTCAAAATATTTGGGGTCAGCTTTCTCAGAACAAGTAGTTTCTCTTTTGTCCCAGAGCAGAAATCACAGAGCCCAGGTTCACTCTCACACATGCGTCCACCCACCTCCTGGAGCTCTCCAGCACCAGGTGGGTAGCAATGACACGAGGGCATGAGCCATGATGCCGACAGAGTCTGCCTTCTGGGGGCCGGTTCAGCATCAGTGGCTACTTCATGGCTGTGCTCACATAGCTGGGGTGCCTATTCAGAGCATCTTGGGGTGGTCCCTTTGTGTTACTCCTCAATCATAGGGCTAATTTTCTTGATTTCAAATGTTGATGCTTTTTCCTTTGTTTTGTTTCTTAGAAAAGATCCAGAGATCTTTTCTGGAGAAAGGGATATGCTGCTAGCAGTACTTTTCATGTAACTACTTGTTTGATTTCCAGGCATCCTTGTTTTTCCCCTAGTAAGCAGCACGTGTCAGTTGGAGTTAAACTCACCATAAGCAGGGATGTACCTTGGGCTTCCCTCCTGCTACTGACAGAACCCTGGGTATGAAGCCACACAGAGGGGATGGGTTGACTGATTAATCATGTAACATCTCCATTTCTAATAAACTTCCAAGAATTCTTCCAGTCATCATTTTCACTAAATTTTGTCCAGATACTCTCACCTTACCTCCACTTTCCAGTATTCCTAATAGCATGCAAAATAGACATAAGCTGTCTCATTGCAAAATTCTGTTCTGAGGTTTAGTAGAAATGGTCACACCATGTTGTATCTAGAATTCAGAGGGCAGGGTGCACTGAGTACTATCACTGGCCAAGCTCAGTCTGCAAACCCAGCACTTCTGTATTTCCGGGCAGCAGCTTCCACATGCTTGATGGGACCATTTGGTCCCTGGTCTTCTGGAAATCTATGGGTTGTGCAGTTGGCACAAGCTTCTGTTGGCTTGTTCTTCGTTTCTTGGTTTCATCTCATGAGTCATTCTCCTTGCTGTCACATCCTGTTTCTCCAGCCCTGCCCAGCAGTGCTTCTGTCCCCAGGTTAGGCTCTCAGGATCTTTTGTCCCCCTACTTCCTGAACTACAGAACCTCAGTCTTGTCAGGGTTGACATCATGCTCCACCTAACACAGTGTTTTCCTGCCTTCTTTGCAGATGAGAGCATCCATGTCTAAGTCTGGGCAAGGAAATGTAAATGGAAGTTTCCAGACTTTCTCCTAGCATGTAGCCTTTGCCCTCTCCTCCTCCCTTAATGGAACGAACACCACGGTGGTGTTCCAGTCATCTTATGCTCTCTGGTGACATTCTGAAACCGTGCTGCTACCCTGGATAAACTATCCCTGGACCTTACTTTGTGTGTGTGTGTGTGTGTGTGTGTGTGTGCTAAGTTGTTCAGTCATGTCTGACTCCTTGTGACTCTATGGACTATAGTCTGCCAAGATCCTCTGCCTGTGGGATTCTCCAGGCAAGAATACTGGAGTGGGTTGCTGTGTCCTCCTCCAGGAGATCTTACCAATCCAGGGATCAAACTCTCATCTCCTATGCTTCCTGTATTGTCAGGCAGGTATTTTACCACTAGTGCCACATGGGAAGACCTTGGACCTCACGTCATGTAAGAGAAAAACAGAACCTACAACTTGAGCTACTGTGTTAGAGTGGATCTGAATGAAGACTCCAACAGCCACAGGCCATGGTCCATGCCAGCCTGCCCCTCTGGTACATGTCCCCTTTCTATCCTGTTCTGGAGTGGTAAGACCATCCCAGTTGGACCGCCTGGGTAGTCCCCTGGCCCGTGATGCTCTGGGACCTCTGTGTCCATTTACATGAAGCTGCAGAAATGAACATCTCTGTACATTCTGAGCGAGGTTCGAATCTGCCCAGGGGCAGTGTACAGGCAGGCTCTGCAGGACCCACAGCTGGGTGTCTGCAGTCAGCCATGAGGTGTCACTCCCAGAAGGCACTCCTTGTCACTATCAGTGACTTCTTGGCACTCTCTTTCTAGGGAACAAGGCTTAAAATTGAGGTTTAGATGTGCTGCCTGGTGTGTGTGTGGGCTCAGTTGTGTCTGACTCTTTTGCGCTCCCCCTGGGCTGATTCCTCTGTCCATGGGATTTTTCCAGGCAAGAATACTAGAGTGGTTTGCCATTTCCTACTCCAGGGGATCTTCCCAACCCAGATATTGAACCCATGCCTCTTGCATCTTGTGCATTGGCAAGCAGATTCTTCACCACTATGCCATTTGGAAAGCCTAAGATGTTCTGCCTGGACATATGCTAAAATCAGCAGAGCCTCTAAAGTTCTAGGTGTAAGCTCCCCCCACCACTCTGCTCCCATAGATGAGGTTCTCTCACCACCACCAAATAGCCTTCTTATCAAGGGGGCAGGTGCAAGTCCTGTTTATCCCTAAGTAGCAGGTTTTTATATTTTTGGGCTCCAAAATCACTGCAGATGGTGGTTGCAGCCATGAAATTAAAAGACACTTACTCCTTGTAAAAAAGTTATGACCAACCTAGACAGCATATTAAAAAGCAGAGACATTACTTTGTCAACAAAGGTCTGTCTAGTCAAGGCTATGGTTTTTCTAGTAGTCATGTATGGATGTGAGAGTTGGACTATAAAGAAAGCTGAGCACCAAAGAATTGATGCTTTTAAACTGTGGTGTTGGAGAAGACTCTTGAGAGTCCCCTGGACTGCAAGGAGATCCAACCAGTCCATCCTAAAGGAAATCAGTCCTGAATGTTCATTGGAAGGACTGATGTTGAAGCTGAAATTCCAATCCTTTGGCCACCTGCTGTGTAGAGCTGACTCATTTGAAAAGACTCTGATGCTAGGAAAGATTGAAGGCGAGAGGAGAGGATGAGATGGTTGGATGGCATCACCAACTCAATGGACATGAGTTTGAGTAAACTCTGGGAGTTGGTGATGGACAGGGAGGCCTGGCATGCTGCAGTCCATGGGGTCACAAAGAGTCGGACACAACTGAGCAACTGAACTAAACTGAACTGAAGCAGGTTTTGGTTCCTGCCAAACTACAGAATCATTCAAGTAAGCTGATCACAACCTCCCACTGGAACCACGGACAGCCTCCCTCTTGTTACTACAAACCCTGCCTCCTGCAGCCCCGCTGGTTCACTCTGGTCCCCAGTACATCCCTGTGTGGCCCTGGGTGGTGTGTAGAGTCCTCCTCCCCCGGCTGGGAGTATGTGTGACTAATAACGACTGTCCATCTCACTTCCAGGATGGAGAGCTATGTCTACTCATCCTCCTACTACTAGGGTGGAAACCCTCTCTCATCAAAGGGGGTGGAAGAAGGTGATTAAAAAAGAATTCCCACCCACTTCCTATGGGCTGGGAAACTTCTCCCACCACTGCTGTTTCCCCAGCCAGTAACTCGCTGTCTCTTCTGTGTGGGAAGAGGTCAGAGTGCAGCCCTGCCCTCTCTCCTGAGTCACCCAGAGGCTACAAGCTGGCTGACAGGTCAGTGCAGAATGTGGCAAACATGGCGCCATCTGCTTTCATTTGTATCAGTAAAAGCCCCTCTCAAAGACTTCTTCCAAAGTGAGAAAAAGAGCTGAAAGGGGACAAAAGCTGTGCGGGGCAGGACTGAGATGTGACTTGAGAGTGGCCACTTTCAAGCCGTCCCTGGTTTTCTTCTTTTATAAAACTATCAAGCACATCAAATCTCCTGTTTGAAAGAGAAAGAAAAAAGAATGAAGGAAAAGTAAAGACAGAAATAGTATGATAAAGCCACCCGCTGTCTCCCATTCATTCACCATTGATCAGAGAGTTGACCATTCAACCCATTTCCAAACCTGAGAGCCATTTTTTCATTGTTAAAAAGGCTGGTCACAGACCCAGCTTGGAATTTTCACCATTCAAGCCATTATCTGTTGTGTCAGCAGAGATGTCAACTGCATTCACAGTCATCATTTTGTTCCCCAAGACTAATTTGGATGACACAAAAACACAAAAGTGCTGGGAATCCTGAATTAGGCTCCCCTGGGCAGGCGTCCCCCTGTGAAACCACAGTGGATGGAAGTGAAGGTCATCCATGTGGAAGGTTCATTTTTCCTTGTTGGTGGCTGTAATTGTTCCTTGTTGGTGGCCGTTTGTGACCACACAGCTAGCTCCCTCCTCAACCCTGCCCACCGGCACTGTAAATCCAGCTCCAGAACTCTCATCCTCAGAACGACAGTGAGCCAGCCCCATGGTGATTAGCAGGTATGCCGGCTTCTCTGAGCATTTTGTTGTGTGCTTAGTCGCTAAGTCATGTCTGACTCTTTGTGACCCCATGGACTATAGCCCACCAGGTTTCTCTGTCTATGGGATTTTTCAGGCAAGAATACTGGAATGGGCTGCCATCTTCCTCCTCCAGGACGTCTTCCCAACAAAGTTATCAAACCTGCATCTCCTGTGTCTCCTGCATTGCAGGCAGATTCTTTACCCACTGAGCCATTGGGGAAGCATTTTGTTGGGGGAGAACAGAGAGGAGTTATCTTGTGCACCTTGCAGCAAAGATTCTGTTCTCTTCACCATCCCCTTTCCACTGTTGGCTCCCTCCCAATTTCTAGAATCACCTCTATCATCCAGAAATACTGAGTCCTGGGTCTCCCCAGCCATCGACCCACATACAATTAGCCAATCATCTTGAGATCAGCAGCAGGCTACAGTCTCTCTACCAGGTTCCGAGGAAGCCCTCCTTGGTCCAGGCATTTCATCTGCAGCATCCATGTGACAATAGGAGAGACGACAGGAGTCAGGGGAGGAGGCCCCACAGAGTCCATGTCAGACTTGATCTACCTCAGGACACACATGGGTCGAGCCCCTCAGTTTTTAATTGAAGTGTTGTCCTGCAGGCCCCTCTTGTTACATTTTTCCCACACACAAGAAAATCAGCCCCGAAGACTTCAAGATAATTGTCTCCCTGCTGCCTCCACCCCTCAGCTGTGCCTCAGTGTGACACATGCAGTTTCCACCCATCCTCATTTCTTTTCTTTCCTCAGAAAACATTCAAGGGATGGTCCCGCGGGACTTGTCTGGCCGCTTTGTCCTTGACTGACCCAGCTTCAGCCCATGGGTTATAGAGCCATTTCTCCCCAGCTAAGGAGACTCATAAAATTTTAGCACAGAGAATCTGGGCGGTGACAAAGCTAAGCATCTGAATAACACAGAACGTTGAAATAAAGGGAGTCCCCTGTTCTGAAGAGAAGTCATCCAAAGACAGGACACATCCAACTTTGAGCCATCAGGACAGCCCTCAAGGAAGGGGCAAGGAACCCACACCATTATCTCTTGGCATCTGGGGGCAAGGCTGCGCTATAGGAAGGAGCGATGGGGAGAAGATACATCTTCGTGCCATGAGCCCTGCCCAGGGTTGCTGTGGGCTAGAGACCCTCCTGTTGGCACTGAAGTTCCCACTAAAAGACAGTTGCAAGCCGCTTGCTCTGTCAACCCCTAAACACATGGAAACAGTGGTGATTTTATCTCAAGTGTATGTCAGGGTCACCAAAAGAGCTATTCCTCTAGGTATTGATTCTCAAGGTCTTCTAAAACCTTCCAACAAAGACATAGACAGACAGGATGTGTCTTCTGCCAGGAGGACACACCCACTATGAGTCATTCAAGACAGATCTTTGAACCTGAAGGAGATAAAGCCTCTACGTCCAACTACCAATTTGTAGGAAGCACATGGGTTGGAGAACATGACAACTTCCAGATGCAAAATCTAAAAGAAAGCAAAATTTAAATTGAGAGAAACTCTAGGAAATGAAAGAGCTGTTGATTCAACAAATAAAATGCAGAGAAAGAATGACGGATCTTTAAATTAGCAATGTAGAGCCTCATTTGGATTTTGATTCAACAAACTGTAAAAAAAAATACCATTTACGAGACAGTTGGAGAACTTTGAACACTGACTAGATGTCGATGGTATTAAGGAATTTTTGCTAAGGTTTTTAGTATGATAACAGTACTTCAGTTATGTCTTTTTAAAAATAGTCTTTGCATTTTAAACATCTCTTTCTACACGCAGTCACATGCACACACACACATATACATGCACTCATGCACTTACACAGTGTCTCACATGCTGTCTTCACACATGCACACACATTCTTTGATACACTATTTGACAAGCACACTCATACACATACACATTCTTACACTCACACACACCACACAATTCTTTATGCACACTAAATACATATACACACTCATGCACTCATACAGTTAAATGCAAACACTCCCCCATACACTCAAACACGCACATTCACAACTCACACTTATATCCATGCACACACACACTTTCACACACTAGTACACTCTTAGATGCTCACATGCACACACATTCACACAAGTCTCTTTCACACATATACACACTCTCACACTCACACACTTTCTCTTACAGATATACACTCCAACACCCACATGCTCACATGTGCACACAGCACACTTACTCCCTCCACACTTGCTCTCACACACTCACACAAAAACATAAGCACACTCTCACACCCACACACACTCTACCTTCCATCCATGCCCAGCTCTTTCACAGACATCTCCTGTGTTCAAGGTTGAAACTTGGCAGAAACAGGCCCTCCATTATAGATGTGAAGACAAGACCTAGGCCATCTCCTGGGACTCCCGCTGGCGGGCCGCCACCCTGTCGCCTGACCCCAGGTCAGTGTCCTTCCTCCCCAGCTTCTCCTAACTCAGCTGGTCAGGCTGGAGATCCTAAAGTAAATTTTAAGGAAAGGAAATGACCATCCATCCGGTTGAACTCGCCTGCTGGCCTTTTGGCTGCTCCAAATCCCACCTTCCGGTCTCAGATTTTGCCTCCTGGGACTTCTTCCTTTATGCTCAATATTTTCTGCATGGTGACCTGGATTTCATCAAATACTAGAGAAACACATGAGAGCCTGGGAATTACTGTGGAGGAATTAAAGGTGAAGTAATTAAAGATAATCCCCAAACCTTGAGAATCAGAGAAAGACACAGGGATAAAGCACAAAACGGGAGTCCCCTGGCTGCACTGAAACCATCTCAGAAGATGAGGAGGGAAAGAGGAGAGCAGGAGACTGGCTGGAAGGAAGAATCGCCAATGCAAAATTCAGCTCTTAGGAGAGTGTGGGAGTGGGGGACCCATACAAATAAGGAAGCACACATCTTTAATCTTGCCCCAGAATCTCCAGGAAAAAGAAACGGAAAAATCGTACATAAGGGTCTTCTATGAAAGTAGGGATTTTTCTCTGTAAAATTATAATAAATTTCCTTTTTGAATCAAAAAGTTCAAAGATTTTATCTAATGTTTCACTGACTGTATTGCACACACACACACACATACACACACATATACATCTGCCCACATGCACTCACACTCACCCACCATAGGTGACCTCGTAGAAGGAGGAATCGCAACTACTGCCAAGTAGCGATAATGGATCTGAGGCGATTGGCAGGCCCACCAGCCTTGGTCCTGGCCCTGTCTTCTGCCCTTTCTTTTTTACATGCTCCTCTACACTTCCCCAGGGCTCTTGTTTCCTGCCTGCTTCATGTTTTCTAAATAGGAGATGTTTCCAGTTTTCAAACCTCTCCTTGCTCTGATCCAACTCAGGGCATTCTTGTTTTTCCATTCAGCTGTACCGAGAATGATGTATCTTTATAGTTGGCACCAGGAACAGGATGTTGTTTCTGAGAATGGTTACAAATGAATGGAAGACAAAGCAAGCAGATCCCACATAAAGAAGATAAAATGGAGTGTGATACAAATACTTACATCCCCTGTGAGAGACTGCCAATGAGATGGCATGCTAATATTTACGTGGATACACATATATGTATGGTGTGTATATGTGTAACATATACATATATGTTATGTGTGCTTTAACACACAGCCAGTCTTCCAAAAGCACATGTAAAACATGTGACTTCACGTGGCATGGTCCCCTGCCTTCCTCTATGTCCTGCCAGGTCCTAAACTGACCTTGGCCACACCAGGTAGGTAGGACTCAAAAGTGCAGAAAGTGGCCTAGGTGACATTCAGGGTAATCCAATCTCGCTCAGCACAGAACAGTGCCCTTGGGACATCACTGAAAGAGAAAACACAAGGAAACAGCTCCCCAGGCCCACAGTGAAAGGAAAGACTCTTCCCTCTTCTTCTAGTGAGTGGGCCTTCACTTTTTGCTTCTTCTGGATCTTTTGGGGTAATGTCCAAGTGGAGATGACAGGGAATAAATCTTTACTCTGGCTGAAAATTGCTCCATCAGCTTTTAACAGCTGTGTTGAGTTCCTTTACGTGGATGTGCCGTTGTTTATTTGTCTCTGCTGACGGATTCTGGGTTTCCAGGCTGTAACCATTGTGTCCTTGCTATTTGGTTGTTATTAACCAGCCCATTCTCTCGTCATGGGTGTGCATGTTTATATGCTCATGTGTGACTTTCATCAGCAGCTAGTTTCTGAATTGCTAAACAATGGTACTTGTCATTATTTCTTTCTTTCATTTTTTTAAAAAAATCTTCCTTGTATGTGTAATGTCTGCAGGAGAGAAATCTGGCATTAAGAAAAGCATATCTTTTCCTTAGACTTCTTCAAGACCTCTATATTTCTTTAAAAAAGGTTTCAGTATTTTTTCCTACAGCAAATTTTTATTTACTCCCTTCTTAGTGCAGGAATGAAGGTTACTAGCATTCCTTCATTGCACAAACAGAAACAAAAGTTCTTTTGCCTTCCATTCATCAACTTTAACATTTCCATCTCTTCTAAATATCTGATGTCTGAAGATTTTATTCTTTCCTAGTGACATAGGCTGGTCTGAGGCATGTTCTGCTTTTATAACAAACACCCCCATAGAAATAAGTTCCCCGGTCTTCATTCTGCCACCCCTTGGAAGGGAGCAAATACACAGTCATACACAGTCCCTTTTCCTGTTCCCAAAAGCCTGTGAGATGCCCTCCTTAGCCCTTTGTGGTACATACAAACATGCAGGCTCACCTTTATGCCTGTCCAATTTGCCCTTGCCCTGCTCAGAACCCTCCTCACTCCCCTTAAGCTCTGACACCCTGAGGCAGGCAGCTCTGTGCACAGACCCCTCCCTAGTGCTCAGAGTTCACACTGTGAATAGAGTAACTTTTTAGAAAGCAATCCCAGTACACAGCCATACAGGCCCAAACACCCCATATGATATAACATAAAAAATAGTTATTCACATCTGTGACTTTAACATAACATATAGGTTTTTATTTGAAATAGTATATTATTCTATATTTTTTTGTTGCTACATAAATGTTATTGTTTAAACAAAACAGCAATAGGACTAGTAAACAGTGGTATCAAGTAGTATTTAATAGTAGGACTAATAAAATAAATACTATGTATGAGAAAAAATAGAGGGATATTTTTATAATGTTGCTTCCTGTCTTCTGACAGCAATTTGTTTTAATCTTTTTAACTCTTTGTTGAAGATTTAAATTGTATAGGCTATATTATTCTGTAGTTTTAAGATGCATAACTGGAAGATTTTAAAAAGAAGAACCAAATCAGTGTAATGGGTGTGTGTTAGTCACTCAGTCCTGTCTGACTCTTTGTGACTTCATGAACTGTAAACTGCCATGCTCCTCTGTCCATGGAATTCTCCAGGCAAGAATACTGGAGTGGGTTGCCATTCCCTTCTCCAGGGAATCTTCCTGATCCAGGGATCAAACCTGGGTCTCCTACATTGCAGGCAGATTCTTTATCATCTGAGCCACTAGGGAAACCATTATTACCTACAATTTATTTTTAAAAGCCATGACATGAGAGATCAGACAAGATGGGGAGTAGAAAGACCCTGAGCTTACCTCCTCACACCAAAATTACAACCTTTTATGGAAGAACCATTAATGAAAAAGACTGGAACCTACAAGAAAAGATCTTCTACAACTAAAGATACAGAGAAGGAACCACAATGAGATGAGCAGGAAGGGTGGACTCATGATATAGTGAAGTCCCATACACCCAAGTTGGCATATTGACTATGCCAAAGCCTTTGACTGTGTGGATCACAACAAACTGTGGAAAATTCTTCAAGAGAAGGGAATACCAGACCACCTGACCTGCCTCTTGAGAAATCTGCATGCAGGTCAGGAAGCAACAGTTAAAACTGGACATGGAACAACAGACTGGTTCTAAATATGAAAAGGAGTACATCAAGGCTGTATATTGTCACCCTGCTTATTTAGCTTATATGCAGAGTACATCATGAGAAACACTGGGCTGGATGAAACACAAGCTGGAAGCAAGATTGCCGGGAGAAATATCAATAACCTCAGGTATGCAGATGACACCACCCTTATGGCAGAAAGTGAAGAGGAACTAAAAAGCCTCTTGATGAAAGTGAAAGAGGAGAGTGAAAAAGTTGGCTTAAAGTTCAACATTCAGAAAACTAAGATCATGGCATCTGATCCCATCACTTCATGACAAATAGGTGGGGAAGCAGTAGAAATAGTAACAGACTTTATTTTGGGGGGCTCCAAAATCACTGCAGACAGTGATTGCAGCCATGAAAGATGCTTGCTCCTTGGAAGAAAAGTTATGACCAACTTAGACAGCATATTAAAAAGCAGAGACTTACTTTGCCAACAAAGGTCCATCTACTCAAAGCTATAGCTTTTCCAGTAGTCATGTATGGATGTAAGAGTTGAACTATAAAGAAAGCTGAATGCCAAAGAATTGATGCTTTTGAACTGTGGTGTTGGAGAAGACTCTTGAGAGTCCCTTGGACTGCAAGGAGATCCATCCAGTCCATCCTAAAGGAAATCAGTCCTGAATATTCATTGGAAGGACTCATGCTGAAGCTGAAACTTCAATACTTTGGGCACCTGATGTGAAGAGCTGATTCATTGGAAAAGACCCTGATGCTGGGAATGATTGAAGATGGGAGGAGAAGGGGACGACAGAGGATGAGAAGGTTGGATGGCATCACCGACTCAATGGACATGAATTTGAGTAAACTGTGGGAGATGGTGATGGACAGGGAGACCTGGTGAGCTGCAGTCCATGGGGTTGCAAAGAGTCAGACAGAACTGAGCGACTGAACTGAACTGATACCCCCAAGTGGGCAACCCACGAATGGGAAAGCAATTATAACTTCAAAGGCTCTCCCAAAGGAGTGAGCATTCTGAGCATCCCCATTGGGCTCTCAGCCCATTCGTCCTGCACTGGGAAGACAAGCCCCCCAAAGATTTGGCTTTCAGGCCAGAAGTGTTTACTTTCAGGAGTCCTAGATGGCTGGGGGGAAATGGAGACTCAACTCTCAAATGGTGCACACAAAATCTCATAGGTTCAGGGGCCCAGGGAAGAAGCAAAATTTTAAAGGAGCCTGAGTTGGACCTATTTGCTGATCTTGGAGAGTCTCTCAGAAAGGCAGGAAGAAACTGTGACTCAACCTGGGAACAAAGACACTATGGCAGCCACTTTGCAGAGCCCCTTCTACCATGGTGCTGGTAAGCATCATTTTGGAATCCTCTCTAGATTATCCTCAGGACCCATCCCCACTCCTGCCCAACAGCCTGTGAGCACCAGTATTAGAACACTCAAGCCAAGCAACTATCTGAGTGGGTGTACAGTTCCACCTACCTGCAGACAATTTGCTTTAAGACCCCCCTGAGCCCACCCCAGACATGGTCCAGGCCACCAGAGATGCCAGGACCCAGCTCCACACACCATTTGGGCAGAAACCAGCCCCAGCATCCCTGTTTCCACCCATTGGTGAGCCTGTTCTAGCCTCAGGACCAGCCCCCCACATCACTGAATGGATATGAGCAGCAGGACATCTGGAGGCTTCCCTGGTAACTCAGCTGGTAAAGAATCTGCCTGCAATGCAGGAGACCCTGATTTGATTCCTGAGTCCCTGGAGAAGGGCATGGAAACTCACTCCAATATTTTTGCCCGGGAAATCCCATGGACAGAGGAGCCTGGCGGGCTACAGTCCATGGGGTCGCAAAGCGCTGGACATGACTTAGTGACTAAGCACAGGCACACACATCTGTAGCACCACAGCCTACAGACCCAGCCAACCCACCAACAGGCTAGATCCTGACCTGGGACAGGCTGGGTCCCAGCCTCGCACACTGGCAGGACAGCACAGGCTCCAGGACACCGTGTATCTTGCCACCAGCCATGTCAGGCAACAGGCCCGTCCACCAGCAGGGCACTCAGGCCCTGCAGCCAGACTCCAGGGTGCAGCAGTGCCTGGCAATGAGTTGGCTCTAGCCCCAGGACCTGACTACACTCACCAGTGTGTGGGCACCAGCTCTGGGTTCTCCTGTGTGCTGACTTCACCTACCCAATGAGACTGCACTAGCTCCAGAGGAAGGCAAAGAAAGGCAAATAGTGTACGATATCACTTACATGCAGAATCTGAAAAAAGAAAACAAACAAGTGAATATACAAAGCAGAAACAGACTCAGAGATATAAACTAGTGGTCACCATGGGAGAGGGAAGGGAGGAGGGGAAGTTAGGGTTAGGGAATCAAGAGATATAAACTATTATGTATAAAATAAATACACTGTAAGGATATACTGTATAGCACAGGGAATATAGTGAATGTTTTATCATATCTATAAATTTATAAAAATAATTATAAAAATTAACCTTTAAAAATTGTGAATCACTACACTGTACAGCCTAAGCTTATACAACACTGTTGCTGTTGCTCAGTCACTCAGTTGTGTCTGACTCTTTGTGACCCCAGGGACTGCAGTATGCCAAGCTTCTTTGTCCTTCACCATCTCCTGGAGCTTGCTCAAACTCATGTCCATTGAGTTACTGATGCCATCCAACCATCTCATCCTCTGTCATTCACTGTAAATCAAGTATATCTCAATAAATGAAAGTCACTCAGTCATGTCCAGCTCTTTGTGATCCCATGGACTGTAGCCTGCCAGGCTCCTCTGTCGATAGAATTCTCCAGGCAAGAATACTGGAGTGGGTAGCCGTTCCCTTCTCCAGGGGCTCTTCCCAGGGCTTCCCAGGGATGGAACCCAGGTCTCCCACATTGCAAGTAGATGCTTATCTGAGCCACCAGGAAAACCTATATCTCAATAAAAAGGGGATAAAAAGCCATGACACATTCTTTTCTGTCTCTTGATTCACTGGGATGTTTTTACTCTCTTTCTCCTCCACTGAGCTACCTCCAATCTTGGAGACATTGTTTTTTTCTGTGTGGTGACAACACTAAATACTTTTGCGTTGGATTCCAAGTGAGCAGGAAGTATGGAATGTCTGCTGTATCCCAGACATTGGGCAAGTAGGAGGATTGCAAAGGCATATGACTAAAACTGACCCTTTGACACAAGGACCTCTGAAGAAAGTAAACATGTCCTGAAAACAAGGACCGTAGGTTATGAGAAAACCTGCTAAATTATCATTATGAAAAGAATAAAATTTAAAATAGTGCATTCTACTTAGTGTAAAGAGCTAAGTGAAGAAGGAGAAATTATATAACGATAAATGGAAACATGAATCATGGTTTTCATATCTTTTTAGACATCCATAATCTGTTTGTGGATGAAATTCACTCATCAATGTTAAATCTGGTAAACTGAAAGTCCCATTTCCTTAATTTGTATGGGGAAAACTAGCATTGGTATCTGAGACCCCTTGCAAAAAACCAAGTTACAAGGGTAATTTTATTTTCAGGAGAGTTTTAATTACAAATTCAATTTCTTAATGACAGAGGATGAAATGGTTGGATGGCATCACCGACTCAATGGACATGAGTTTGAGTAGGCTCTAGGAGTTGGTGATGGACAGGGAAGCCTGGTATGCAGCAGTCCATGGGTTGCAAAGAGTCAGACACAACTGACCGACTGAACTGAACTGAATGATTATAAGACTATTCAGATTATCTGTTTCATCTTGGTTGAGTTTTGGTAACTGAAGTTTTTGAGGAATTGATTTGTTTAAGTCACTAAACTTAGAAGTGTAAACTTATTCATGTTATTCCTTTATTATTCTTTTAATGACTGCAGAATCTGTAGTGACATACCATATTTCATTCCTGACATTGATGATTTGTGGCTTATTTTTATTTTGTTAATCTTACTAGTGGTTTATCAATTTTATTGATTTCTTAAGGAACCAGTTTTTGTTTCATTGATTTTGCTTTGTTTTCCTATTTTCAATTTCAGAGTAACTGTATTGTTGCCTTCCTTCTGCCTGCTTATTTTCCCTTTTTGTTTCTCAGGTTCTTGAAGTAGAAACAGATTACTGTTTTGAAATCTTTCCTCATTTCTAATGTAAGTATTTATGGCTGTAAATTTTCCTCTCAATAGTTAAGGCACACTCTACCTAGGTTTTACATGCTATATTTTCATTTTCATTCATCATTTGGTTCTATATTTTCAAAACTTTCCTTTGAGATTTACTCTTTGATCCATGGATTATTTAGAAACGTGTTGCTGCACTTACAAGTATTTAGAGCTTTTCCTTTTGTCTGTAATTGATATCTAATTTGATCCCATTGTGGTCAAAGAAGACAGTCTATAATTTCAATTTTTTTTAATTCATTGATTCTTTTATTTTATGGCCCAGGATATGGCCAGGCTTGGCAAAAATCACTGGAACAAAATGTATTTTATGTTTGTTGTATGTGGGGTGTTGTGTTAAATACATCATTTATATTAAGGTAATTATTTGATACGTTAGGGGTTATGTCTATTATTTGATTTCTGGAAAATGCAATATTTACTGACATAAAATATATTATTATTCATAAGACATATTTAAAACTAATTAAAAAGAGTATAAATGATACAAAGTAGTTCTTGGGCCACAGTAGAAGTAAATAAGAAATCAATAACAGAAAGGAAGCTAGAAGATCTCCAGTATTTGGAAATTAAGTAATATACTTCTCAGTAACACATGAGTGAAGAAAGAAGTCTCAATAGAAGTTTAAAAATGTTTTTAAATAAAGAAAAATGGAAATACAGCATATGAAAATGTGTGGGACTCAGTGAAAGCAGCACTTAGAAGACTATTGTAATATTAAATGCATATATTAAAAAGAGGAAAATATAAGAGCAACAACCTAAGCATCTACCTTAGGACTAAGACACTAGATGAAGAAGAACAATTAAAGTCAAAAGCAAGGAGAAAGGAAGATATAAATATTAGAGTAGAAGTCAAGGAAATTGACCATTTAAAAAGACAGAGAAAAATCAATGAAGAAAAACCTGATTCTTTTTTAAATGTCAATAAAATTGGTAAAGCTCTCACCAGGATAACCAACTGAAGAAAAGAGAAAAGATATGTTACCATTATCAAAAATTAAAGAGGGATCATCACTAAAGATCCAAGGTACATTAAAAACTTAATCAAGGGATACAATGAACAACTATATAACTACAAGTTTGATAACTTGGATGAAATGGATCAATTTCTTGAAAAACAAAAACTCACAGGAAGAGAAATAGATCATTTGAATGGACTTGCATCTATTAAAGAGAATGAATCAATAGTCAATAACCTCTCAAAGAGAAAGCACCAGCCCCAAATGGGTTCAATGTTGAATCCTACCAGAGATTTAAGGGGAAAAGTTATACCATTTCTCTACAATCTCTTCTAGAAAACAGAAGCAGAAGGAAAACTTCCTCATCCCTCCTATTTGGCCAGCATTACTCTAATATCATCATCAGACAAACATATTGCAAGAAAGAAAAAATATAGGCTGATATTTTACCTATATCTTTATTTGAACATAGATACAAAAATCAATAAAATATTAGCAAATAAAAGGCAACATTGTATAGAAAAAATTTTATACCACAACCAGGAAGGACTTACACAAGACTGCTTTCACACTGGAAAATAAATAAATGTAATCCACCACCTTCAAAGGCTAAAAAATAAAAGTCATATGATCTATCAAATTATACAGAAAAAAATTGGCAAAATTCAACATTTGTTTGTGAATAAGATGCTCAGCACATTAGGAACAGAGAAGAACTTCCTCAACTTGATAAAGAATATCTTTTTTTTTTAATTGGAATGCGATTGCCTTACAATGTTGTCTTGGTTTCTGCTGTGCAATGAAGTGAATCAGCTATAGATAGATAGAAAAATTGACCAATCCTCCTTCTTGGACCTCCTTCCCTCCATCCTACCCTCCTAGGTCATCACAGAGCACCATTACTTAGTTGGCTTATCTACCATATGCTTGATTTGGAGAAAATCTGTATTTTCTGGATATGAGACTTTATCATTTGCAGGTGTTGCAAATATCTCCAAATCTGCAGGAGGCCTTTCAAGCTCCTTAATGGTATTTTTTATTAGTATATATTCTTAAATTTAGAGTTTTTCCGGTGGTTCAGTTGTAAAGAATCTACTTGCCAATGCAAGGGACATAGATTCCATCCCTGGGCCAGGATGATTCCCTGGAGAAGGAAATGGCAACCCACTCTGGTATTCTTGCCTGGAAAATACCGTGGGCAAAGGAGCCTGGCAGGCTACAGTCCATGGGATCACAAAAGAGGCAGATTTAACTTAGTGACTAAACAACAAATTCTTAAATTTAATGTAGGCAAATAGAAGGGTAAAAAGTGGAAGCTGTGATAGATTTTCTTTTCTTGGGCTCTAAAATCACTGCAGATGGTGATTGCAGCCATGAAATTAAAAGATGCTCCTTGAAAGGAAAACTCTGATAAACCTAGATAGCATATTAAAAAGCAAAGATTCTTTCTCCCTAAGATCAGTATCCAGGCAAAGGTATTTTCTGTCACCATTTTTATTTATCATTGTACTAAAGATTCTAGCCAGTAAGGTAAAATACTAAAATCACACAGACTGAAAAGGAAGAAATAGAGCTGTGTCTATAAGCCAACAAAGGTCCATCTAGTCAAAGCTATGGTTTTTCCAGTAGTCATTCATGGATGTGAGAGTTGGATCATAAAAAGAATGAGTGCTGAAGAACTGATGCTTTCAAATTCTGGCGCTTGAGAAGACTCTTGAGAGTCCCTTGGACTGCAAGGAGATCAAACCAGTCAATCTTAAAGGAAATCAACCCTGAATACTTATTGCAAGGACTAATGCTGAAGCTGAAGCTCTAATACTTTGATCACCTGATGCCAAGAGTTGACTCATTGGAAAAGACCCTGCTGCTGGGAAAAACTGAAGGCAGAGAATGAAATGGTGAGATAGCATCACTGACTCAATGAACATCAATTTGAGCAAACTCTGAGAGATGGTGTAAGACAGAGGAGCCTCACATGCTGTAGTCCATAGAGTCTCAAAGAGTCAGACATGACTTAGTGACTAAACAACACAACAACTATACAGAAATATGGTTAACTTCTTATGCTGATCTTTTATCCTGCAATTGTGCTAAACTCTCTAGGTTGCTAAACTCACTAGTGTTTTTTATATCCCTTGGAATCTTCTGTATAGACAATCATATCAGGTGCTTATAGACACAGCTCTTTCTTCCTTTTCAGTCTATATGATTTTAGTACTTTTTGTTTTTCCCTTACCTTACTGGCTAGAATCTTTAGTACAATGATAAGTAAAAACGGTGACAGAAAATACCTTTGCCTGGATACTGATCTTAGGAAGAAAGAATCCCAACTTTTACCATTAAGCATAATGCAATGTTCCGCATTTTAAAAGTAAGATAAATGGATTTGTGGTTTTAGTACATGTTTTTTCGGCATCAACTGAGATGACCATATGGATCCTTTTCAATTCTGATGATGTACTGATTTACATGGAAAAAAAAATATTAACCCACCTGTATTCCATAAAATGTTATTCTTTCTCATTGTCTTATCTTTGCTAACTTTTTAATCTTCATGTTTATGAGAAAGGTTTGTAGTTATCTTGTAATATCTTTGTCTAGTTTAGATATGAGGGTAATGCTGTACTCATTGACTGGGTCAGGAAATGTTCCTCCTCTTTTCTTCGGAAGAGTCTGTGTGGAACTGACATTCTTCCTTAAATGTTTAGAAGAATTCACAAATGGAGCCATGTTGGCTTAAGCGGATTTTTTTATGTGTGTGAGAAAGACTTTTAACTATGGATTCTATTTCTTTAATAGTCATATGATTATTAAAGTTATCTGCTACTTATTGGATGAATTTTATTAGTTTGTCTGTTTCAAAGAATTTGTCTGTTTCATCTGAATCATTGAATTTATTGGCATAAAGTTGTTAATAATATTGCTAGAATATTCTTAGTGTCTGTAAGATCTTAGTGATAGACTCTTTAATTTCTGTTGTTCATGATTTTATCTTTCTCTTTTTTTCCTGATCTGTCAGGCTATTAAATTATCAATTTTACTGATATTCTCTAAAAACCAGCTGAATTTGATTTTTCTCTATTGTTTCTGTTTTCTGTATCACTGACTTCTGTTCTTCCTCTCTTCTTTCTTCACCTTAATTTGTCCTTCTTTTCCTACTTTCTTAATGTAGAAACTTAGATCTTTGATGAGATCTTATATCTAATACAGATTTAGCACTGTTTTACCTCATACTATAAATTTTAAGATAGCTTAGTTTCATTTTAATTCACCTCAAAATATTTTCTAATTTCCACTTTGATTTATTCCTGATCCACAGGTTATATAAAAGTGTGTTGCTTAGTTTCCACATATTTGGGAATTAAAGATATATTTCTGTTATTAATTTTTTATTAATAACAGAGAATGTTCTTTGATTTATTTTAAATTTGAGACTATTATAACCCAGAATGTGGCAAATTATCTACAGACATTTGAAAATATTGTGTATTCTTCTGCTTTTGAACATAGTGTTTTGTAAATGGACATTAGGTCAAGTTAGTTGATAGTGCTGTTCAGATCTATAAGAAACCTCGCTGAGATTTCAATAAGAATTGCATTAAATCTATGATCAACTTAAGGATAATTGGCAAATTTACTATCAATATGTTGAGCCTTTCAAATCATTAAAACAATGACTTATCATTTAATTAAATCTTCTTGGTTTCTTTCACCAGCACTTTATATTTTTTAGTATATACATTCTCTATATATTTTATTCGATTTATACCTGTGTATGTTAAGTCGCTCAGTCGTGTCCGACTCTTTGTGACCCAAGGACTGTAGCCACCAGACTCCTCTGTCCATGGGATTCTCCAGGCAAGAATACCAGAATGGATTGCCATGCCCTCCTTCAGGGGATCTTCCTGACCCAGAGATAGAACCTGAGTCTCTTCTGTCACCTGCATTGGCAAGTGGATTCTTTACCACTAACACCACCTGGGAAGCCCAGATTTATACCTAAGTACTTCATTTCTTTTCAGTGATTGAAAGTGGTATTTTTAGATTAAGTTTTCTGAATATTCATTGTTATTATATAAATGCAGTTGAGTCTTGCATGTTACTCTTGCAATGCTACTTAACTCATTTATTAATTCTAGAAGATTTTTGTAGATTTTTTATCTACAAAATACAATATATAGAGGTATATAGATAACCATGTCACCTGCAAATCACGATTTTATTCTTCCTTTAGAATCGGCGTGCCTTTTCTTGTCCTTGCATTTACAGGGTCTATAATTCCCAGTACTATAAAGAATAAGCATAGTAAGAGTAAGCATTCTTGCCTTGCTCTCAGTTTTCGGGAGACAGCATTCAATCTTCTATCATAAGGAATAGAGTGAACTGTAGCTTTTGCATAAATATTCTGTATCCATTTGAGTTAGTTCCTCTATATTCCAGTCTTTCTGAGAAAGAGTTTTTATCATAAATTGGTGTGGGATTTGCAAAATAATGTTTTTGTCTCAGTTGATATTATCATATGATTTTTCTTCTTTGCCTAGTTGGTATGGTTAGTTATATTTATTTTAGAACATTGAACCAAACTTTCACACATATAAATCCCACTTGTTCATAGTATATAATTTTTTATACACTGCTGGATTTAGTTTGCTAATGTTTTGTTATAGAAAATTCATGAAAGATATTGTTCTATAGTTTTTCCATTCTCCGTCATTCTCTGGTTTTGGTATCTAATCTAATTGTAAATGTGAGCTGGAAAAGTGCTGCCCTCCACTCCCACCCTTCTTGTGCCTGCTTCTCAGGAAGTTGCCCAGCAGCACAGACAGCATCATATTGTATATTTGAAAACACATCTGTTACTAGAGACGGAGGCCTGATGGTGGTAGCCTGACCCAGACTGGGTTCCTACAGAAGCTCCAGCTCAGCAGCCACATTCTCTGATTTTGGTATTTAACTGACCTAATCAAATGAATTTAGGAAGTGTTCCCTCTGTTTTCTGGAAGCATTTTTATTGAAATTGTGTTAATTCACGAATTCATCTAAGTATTTAGTAGAATTCGACAGTGAAACACATTGGCCTAGAGATTTCTTTTTCAGGAGAGCTTTCAATCGTGAATTCAATTTATTAAATCATTATAGAACTTGAGTTTGAGCAGGCTCTGGGAGTTGGTGATGAACAGGGAAGCCTGGTGTGCTGCAGGCCACAACTGAGTGACTGAACTGAACTGATAGAACTATTCAGATTATTTGTTTCATTTTGGTTGCTTTTGGGCAACTTTAGTTTTTCAAGGAATTGGTCCATTTCTTCTAACTATTCCAATATTCTAAATATTCAAATTTACAAGTATAAAGTTATTCATAGTATTTCTTTGTTATCCTTATAATCCTTTTTAATGATTATAGGATTTTTGGTGGTAGTCCCATTTCATTCCTAATATTGGTGCAACCTCTTGCTAAACTTTTTTCAATTTTATTAATTTTTTTAAAGAATCTATCTTTAATTTTATTAGTTTTCTCTATTGTTTTCCTATTTTCAATTTCATTGGTTTCTACTCTGAACTTTATTATTTCCTCTCTTTTACTTGCTTTCAGGTCATTTTGCTCTTCTTTTTCAGTCTTGAGGTATGAACTTACATTTAGATATGAGACTTTCTCTTTTCTCATGTAAGCGTGTAGAGTTAAGTTTTCTCTAAACAGTTTTAATTATACCCTACATATTTTTCATATTTTTTTAAATGTCGTTCATCATTTGGGTCTACTTTTTAAAAAGAAATTCCTTTGAGACTACCCCTTTAATCCATGGGTTATTCAGAAACATATTGTTTCATTTCCATATGTTTAGGGATTTTTCCTTTTGTCTATGTTTTTTATTTCTAGCTTGATTACATTATGGCTACATAATACATTCTGTATGGTTTCAACTATTTTAAATGTCTTAATATTGTTTTTTGGTCCAAGATACAGTCTATCTTTGTGAATATTTATGAGAATTTGAGAAAAGATGTGTATTCTTCTGCCATTGGATGGAGTATTCTATATATGCAAATTAGATCCTGTTGGTAGATCCTATTTTTCATGACTATTTCCTTACTGATTTTCTCTCCAGTAGTTCTATTAGTTGATAAGAAGTGGACATTGACATTCTCAATCATAATTTTGGCTTTATCTATTTCTCCTTTAGTTCTATCAGTTTTTGCTACATGTATTTTGAAGCTTTGTTGTTTTTTGCATACCTATTTAAAATTATGTCTTCCTTTTATCTTTATGTAATGTTCCCCTTTGTCTTTATTTTCTTTGCTCTGGAATCCATGTTGTTGGCTATTAATACAGTCATTCATGCCTCTTTTTAAATTGATATTCTTTTGGCATGTCTTTTTCCGTTTTTTACTTTCAACCTATCTATAATTATTGAACTTGAAGTGTATTTCTCATAAACAGCAGACAGATCATTTTAATCTACTCTTCCAAGCTTGCCTTGTAATTTTAATTGCTCTGAATAGCAGGGTCTGATGCAGCTCTTTGCAATGGAATGTTGAATGTCCACCAATCAGGCTGCCATGGAGTCTTTAGTAAATGCCAAGGCTACCTCAAGCTGATTAGTGCCATTTATAATCTGGCTCAGAAATGCAACCTAACAATCTCCATCTGCTCTAGATTTGGAACTGTAAACTTGAAATGTCATGATAATGACTTTCTTACCCAGCTACCCCTTGCCCCCCATTTGCTGATCTCTCTCTGAAGGAACTTTCCCCAGCACTACCAAATGGAATTCACCTTTTTTTCTCTTCAGTTTCCCAGGGAATACAGCATGGGATGTATTAGTTCAGATTTTGTCCTAAATCTGGAACTCATTTTATATAATCAGGCTCTCTGCTGTTTAACCCTTGAGTGCTGGCTCCCATAGAGTGGCAGTCCAGGGCCAACGTTATGGAGAGATTTCTGAAGACTTGCAAGGTCACAGGGAAAGAAGGACTCACCATTTAATTTACACATTCCCTTCAGGGTCCCATATAAGTGTCCCTAATATGGGAAAGCTTTCCTGCCCATACCACACCAGAAACATTTCTCCCTTCTCTAAAGTATTACACTATTATTTATACCACTTGTTTTGATAGTTTCTTCTAAATTAAAAAAAAATCATTCATTGATGGTCTTCTGGGTACTTAGCACTCTTTTAGGTTTTAAAGTAATGGAGGGAGATAAGACGGAAAAGGGCTTCCCAAGTGGCACTAGCGGTAAAGAACCCACCTGCCAATGCAGGAGACACAATAGACGCAGGTTTGGGAAGTTCCCCTGGAGGAGGGCATGGTAACCCACTCCAGTATTATTGCCTGGAAAATCCCACAGACAGAGGAGCCAGGCAGGCTACAGTGCATAGGGCTGTAAAGAGTCAGACACAACTGAAGTGACTTAGCATGCACATACGCAAATGGACGCAAATGGAAAAAGCCCCCTAGCAGTGTCCTATGTCCCTCACAGCCCAGACGAGGAGCAGGCACTCAGATCACTCAGTGATGGCTATAGAGAGCACTGGGCAGGTTGATAGAATGAGGTGAGGCTTCACTCTATTCTTTTAATATCCTCCTAGTCAGTGTTCTTACAATGAAATTGCAGAGTGCAGGCATGCTCTGAATGTTCACTAAGTGATCTGCTGAAAAACAGCCAATATCAGTGTCCTCCAGAGGATCCTCTCTGATGTCTTATACCCCAGCCTACACTCCACACCAGGCATGGAGCTTCGAGCCTTCCCTGCCTGCATGCTCCACTCTGACCTAAGGTGGAGATCAGATGGCAGTGAGAGGCTGGATACAGGCGCAGACCAAGCATCCACAGAAAATGTCTCCTTGCAACCAACTGCACTCAGCCTTGAAGCTCATCTATCCCAGCTCCCAAGACTTCACCCCTAAAAGGGCACAAATATGAAAACAAAATAACTGGATGGAGTAATCAGATCATTATGTATCCCTGCTGTGATTGACAAGGAAACAGAACCTCACTCCCACAGGTAAGACCCCTGGAGATCCCGAGAGACCAGGGAAACAAAAACTCCCATTCTCGTGACTTTCAATCTAGATCAAACATAAAATGAATACCCAGATACCAGTACTTCCAAAGGGGAAGAGATAAGCATTCTTATTTTGATGCTGAGAGGAAAAATTTTGTTCAATCTCCTTATAAAGAATGCAGTGAAAATTGTTGCCTCATAAACTTAGTTCATGTACTAGAAAATGATCTGTACAGATCAAGTTGAATAACTTTAATCATTCATTCAATGTGTTTACATTTTTTTCCCTCTGGATTCAAGGTCCTAGTGCTCTAAATACAGACATGCCCTCTGTTCACCCACTCTGTACATTTTAAAAAGAGGTTCTGGGTCCTGTGTTGGTTGAACTAGCTGGTTGAGTGTTGATGGCATTGAATACAGAGATAGCTTTAATTTTGGCATCACCAGATGCCACAACAGGAAATCTGCTCAACAACCAAACCAAGGCCCCAGGAAACATAGACATAAAAACTTGTATCTGAATTTTGGGGGCCAAAGCTTTCTCAAAGGGGATTTTCACTGTCAAAAACTACCTCAAAGAAATGCAATTTCACATCTATATTCATATGTAAAATGACAAGATTATTTTTTAAATGTCCCATATTTCAGTCTTTTCAACAAATGGTGCTGGAGTAATTGGACACTCATAGGCAAAAAAGCAGCTTCCCATATGGTGCTAGTGGTAAAGAATCCACCTGCCAATGCGGGAGACGCAAGAGACGTGGATTCAGTCCCTGGACTGAAGATCCCCTGGGAAGATCCCCTGGAGTAGGAAACAGCAATCCACTCCAGTGTTCTTGCCTGGAAAATCCCATGGACAGAGGACTACAGTCCTAGCGGGCTACAGTCTACAGGGTCACAAAGAGTTGGATGTGACTGAGCACACACAAACAATACAATGTTTATAGAATATTGGAAAAATACAACAAAAACTTTAATCTAAACCTCACACATTATATACTCCATAACTCAAAATGGGTAATAGGTTTAAACATAAAGCTATAAAACTTTTAGAAAAAAAATAGGAAAAAATCTTCAAGGCTGAGGGGTGGTGAATGGACATGACACCAAAAGCACAACCCATCAGAGGAAAAGCTCAGTAAATCTGACTTTCTCAACAATAAGGACTTGGTCTGAGAAAACCCAGGTGAAGAGGATAAAAAGACAACCTACAGATTGGGAGAGAGAACCTCAAAGCACACATCTGACAAGAGACTTCTACATAGAAAATTTAGAGAACTCTTGAAATTCAACATTAAAAACAAAAGCAAATAATACAATAAAATATGAGCAAAAGGCATGAACAGACACTTCACTGGGGAGGATACATATGGTAAAGAAGCACACGACTTTAAATAAATAATATATAAATCTATCTGTGTTCTGCTGTGCTGTGCTTAGTCACTCAGTCATGTCCTACTCTTTGTGACCCTGTGGACTGTAGCCAGCCAGGCTCCTCTATCCATGGGAATTGTCCAGGCAAGTATACTGGAGTGCCATGCCCTCCTCGAGGGGATCTTCCCAACCCAGGGATCAAACCCAAGTCTTCCTCATTGCAGGTGGATTCTCTACCATCTGAGCCACCAGGGAAGCCCAAGAATACTGGAGTGGGTAGCCTATCCCTCCCTCAGGGAAACTTCCCAACCTAGGAAACTAATTCAAGTCTTCCGCATTACAGGCGGATTCTTTACCAGTTGTGTTACCAGGGAAGCCCCTTGTACATGGTACCAGTTTCCTGGTTTTGGTATGGAACTATAGTTTCATACTACATAACCTTCAGGGGAACCTGGGCAAAGAATGCATGTGGCATCGCTCTATTGTTTTTGTAACTTCCTGGGAAGTTATAACTATTTCAGATATAAAGTTTTCCCAAAACTCTCATATCCTGTAAGCATCATTAAAATGGAATCTTATCTGTTCTGAAAATGACTGTAAATTGTTGAATTAGACCTCTTTTGGTGTTTTACAACTTGTCAAAGACAGGAAGCTTTGAGTTTAGAGGGCAGTGGCACTGAGTTTTCCCATTTGTTTATTCGTTAGACTTACTTTGGCAGAATTAATGTTTGAATCAGCATTAAGTTTGTATGGGCAACTACTTTCCCATATGAATCTGGTTTATTATTTCTACAGACCTCAGGGCTGCCCCAGATAGAGTCCTACTCCACCCCCACCCCACCCCACCCCCCGCCCATTGGCCAATGCAGGCAGGTGAAAAGAAAAAAGTGAAAGGGGCTTACCTGGTGGCTCAGGTGGTAAAATCATTCTCCCAGGTGGCACTAGTGGTAAAGAACCCTCCTGCCAGTGCAGGAGACATGATGAGACCTAGGTTCTATCCCTGGGTCGGGAAGATCCCCTGGAGAAAGGAATGGCTACCCACTCCATGATTCTTGCCTTGAGAATTCCATGGACAGAGGAGCCTGGTGGGCTACACTCCATGGGGTTGCAAAGAGTCAGACATGACTGAGCGACTAACAGTGCCCTACTCCTCCCCATGCCCATTGGCGAATCCAGGTAGGTGACAGGGTTAATTACAAACTAGGCACAAGGTAGGGGTCAGGGCTGCTGAGATGCCAGGGTTGGCGCTGCCTTCTGCACCTGAGCTGGCCTTCCACATAGTCATGGTGGGGATGGTGAGCTGAAACCACAGGCCATGCTGTGGACAAGGAATTAGCAGGACAGAACTCTCTTCTTCCACACGCTCTGCTATAAAAGCTCTTGTTATTTCTGTGAGGGGAGAGCTTTGCTGATTTCCAGTCCCATTTCCCAGGGCAAAGGACAAGGTGGGGGTGGGGGGGGGTGGCTGCCTTCATGGTCTTCCACCCAGAATCCCAAACTTGGAATGTGCAATAGGTGGGTGGTGGAGGTGAGGGACAGAGAGAGAGAGAAAGATGGAGAGAAACAGGCTGGGGTTAGAGGGGTGAGGATTTGGGAACGATTCATGGCTCTTTCTTACATGTGAGCAAATCAAGTCTTTAAACCTCACTTTCTGCATCAGTGAAGGGCAAGTGTTGGAATCACAACATGTAATCTGAGAACATCTGACCTGAAAGCTCCTCAGGCTTGTGAATGCTCTGCATTGCAGCCTGCTGATGTTGATACCCACTGGCTTCACTTTCTACCAACCTGCCACAGCTAAGGCTCTAGTCTGCTTGCCACCAGAGGTCTCTGGGCCCTGACTCCAGAAAGCAGAACAAATCTCCATTCCTCTAGGCTGGCACAGGTGCTGGATTCCCTGGATAGGAGAATTGGTTCATTGATCTTTTGTAGCAGATTCACAAAAAGAAAAATACTTCTGAGACTATATTACAGCAGGAAATTTCTGCTCTGTGTTCTGTGTGTTTATACTAAGTTGTATCTGACACTCAGAGTCAGATACAGGAGGTGGAAACTGCAGAAAGGGAACCACCATTGACTGAGGGCTCCCTTGCACAGTACTTGCCTATGGATCTTTTTGTATAGGTGCAAAACCAGGGAAGTATCACTTCCCCCAAACAATTTACAGGTGCCAACCTAGCACTCAGACACAGGGGTAACTAATTCAGTTCCTGGCCATCCAGCCTCGAACCACAGGCATGCCTGTTTCTACCCTGACGCCAGCTTAAGGTGAATGCATCATGATAACACCCAAATCATACTTGCAGATGAGACCCTCTCCCAGCCTTGATTCTAACCTCACCAGGAGTGGCTTTTTTTTTTTTTTTTAACCTTACAAATTGTATTAGTTTTGCCAAATATCAAAATGAATCCGCCACAGGTATACATGTGTTCCCCATCCTGAACCCTCCTCCCTCCTCCCTCCCCATAACATCCCTCTGGGTCGTCCCAGTGCACTAGCCCCAAGCATCCAGTATCATGCATTGAACCTGGACTGGCAACTTGTTTCATACATGATATTATACATGTTTCAATGCCATTCTCCCAAATCTTCCCACCCTCTCCCTCTCCCACAGAGTCCATAAGACTGTTCTATACATCAGTGTCTCTTTTGCTGTCTCGTACACAGGGTTATTGTTAGCATCTTTCTAAATTCCATATATATGCGTTAGTATACTGTATTGGTGTTTTTCCTTCTGGCTTACTTCACTCTGTATAATAGGCTCCAGTTTCATCCACCTCATTAGAACTGATTCAAATGTATTCTTTTTAATGGCTGAGTAATACTCCATTGTGTATATGTACCACAGCTTTCTTAGCCATTCATCTGCTGATGGACATCTAGGTTGCTTCCATGTCCTGGCTATTATAAACAGTGCTGCGATGAACATTGGGGTACACGTGTCTCTTTCCCTTCTGGTTTCCTCAGTGTGTATGCCCAGCAGTGGGATTGCTGGATCATAAGGCAGTTCTATTTCCAGTTTTTTAAGGAATCTCCACACTGTTCTCCATAGTGGCTGTACTCGTTTGCATTCCCACCAACAGTGTAAGAGGGTTCCCTTTTCTCCACACCCTCTCCAGCATTTATTGCTTGCAGACTTTTGGATCGCAGCCATTCTGACTGGTGTGAAATGGTACCTCATAGTGGTTTTAATTTGCATTTCTCTGATAATGAGTGATGTTGAGCATCTTTTCATGTATTTGTTAGCCATCTGTATGTCTTCTTTGGAGAAATGTCTATTTAGTTCTTTGGCCCATTTTTTGATTGGGTCATTTATTTTTCTGGAGTTGAGCTGTAGGAGTTGCTTGTATATTTTTGAGATTAGTTGTTTGTCAGTTACTTCATTTGCTATTATTTTCTCCCATTCTGAAGGCTGCCTTTTCATCTTGCTAATAGTTTCCTTTGATGTGCAGAAGCTTTTAAGGTTAATTAGGTCCCATTTGTTTATTTTTGCTTTTATTTCCAATATTCTGGGAGGTGGGTCATAGAGGATCCTGCTGTGATGTATGTCAGAGAGTGTTTTGCCTATGTTCTCCTCTAGGAGTTTTATAGTTTCTGGTCTTATGTTTAGATCTTTAATCCATTTTGAGTGTATTTTTGTGTATGGTGTTAGAAAGTGTTCTAGTTTCATTCTTTTACAAGTGGTTGACCAGATTTCCCAGCACCACTTGTTAAAGAGATTGTCTTTAATCCATTGTATATTCTTGCCTCCTTTGTCAAAGATAAGGTGTCCATATGTGCGTGGATTTATCTCTGGGCTTTCTATTTTGTTCCATTGATCTATATTTCTGTCTTTGTGCCAGTACCATACTGTCTTGATAACTGTGGCTTTGTAGTAGAGCCTGAAGTCAGGTAGGTTGATTCCTCCAGTTCCATTCTTCTTTCTCAAGATCGCTTTGGCTATTCGAGGTATTTTGTATTTCTATACAAATTGTGAAATTATTTGTTCTAGCTCTGTGAAGAATACTGTTGGTAGCTTGATAGGGATTGCATTGAATCTATAAATTGCTTTGGGTAGTATACTCATTTTCACTATATTGATTCTTCCAATCCATGAACATGGTATATTTCTCCATCTATTAGTGTCCTCTTTGATTTCTTTCACGAGTGTTTTATTGTTTTCTATGTATAGGTCTTTAGTTTCTTTAGGTAAATATATTCCTAAGTATTTTATTCTTTCCGTTGCAATGGTAAATGGAATTGTTTCCTTAATTTCTCTTTCTGTTTTCTCATTATTAGTGTATAGGAATGCAAGGGATTTCTGTGTGTTGATTTTATATCCTGCAACTTTACTATAGTCATTGATTAGTTCTAGTAATTTTCTGGTGGAGTCTTTAGGGTTTTCTACGTAGAGGATCATGTCATCTGCAAATAGTGAGAGTTTTACTTCTTCTTTTCCAATTTGGATTCCTTTTATTTCTTTTTCTGCTCTGATTGCTGTGGCCAAAACTTCCAAAACTATGTTGAATAGTAATGGTGAAAGTGGGCACCCTTGTCTTGTTCCTAACTTTAGAGGGAATGCTTTCAATTTTTCACCATTGAGGATAATGTTTGCTGTGGGTTTGTCATATATAGCTTTTATTATGTTGAGGTATGTTCCTTCTATTCCTGCTTTCTGGAGAGTTTTTATCAGAAATGGATGTTGAATTTTGTCAAAGGCTTTCTCTGCATCTATTGAGATAATCATATGGTTTTTATTTTTCAATTTGTTAATGTGGTGTATTACATTGATTGATTTGCAGATATTGAAGAATCCTTGCATCCCTGGGATAAAGCCCACTTGGTCATGGTGTATGATCTTTCTAATGTGTTGTTGGATTCTGATTGCTAGAATTTTGTTAAGGATTTTGGCATCTATGTTCATCAGTGATATTGGCCTGTAGTTTTCTTTTTTTGTGGGATCTTTGTCAGGTTTTGGTATTAGGGTGATGGTGGCCTCATAGAATGAGTTTGAAAGTTTACCTTCCTCTGCAATTTTCTGGAAGAGTTTGAGCAGGATAGGTGTTAGCTCTTCTCTAAATTTTTGGTAGAATTCAGCTGTGAAGCCATCTGGACCTGGGCTTTTGTTTGCTGGAAGATTTTTGATTACAGTTTCAATTTCCGTGCTTGTGATGGGTCTGTTAAGATTTTCTATTTCTTCCTGGTCCAGTTTTGGAAAGTTGTACTTTTCTAAGAATTTGTCCATTTCTTCCACGTTGTCCATTTTATTGGCATATAATTGTTGATAGTAGTCTCTTATGATCCTTTGTATTTCTGTGTTGTCTGTTGTGATCTCTCCATTTTCATTTCTAATTTTATTGATTTGATTTTTCTCCCTTTGTTTCTTGATGAGTCTGGCTAATGGTTTGTCAATTTTATTTATCCTTTCAAAGAACCAGCTTTTGGCTTTGTTGACTTTTGCTATGGTGTCTTTTGTTTCTTTTGCATTTATTTCTGCTCTAATTTTTAAGATTTCTTTCCTTCTACTAACCCTGGGGTTCTTCATTTCTTCCTTTTCTAGTTGCTTTAGGTGTAGAGTTAGGTTATTTATTTGACTTTTTTCTTGTTTCTTGAGGTATGCCTGTATTGCTATGAACTTTCCCCTTAGGACTGCTTTTACAGTGTCCCACAGGTTTTGGGTTGTTGTGTTTTCATTTTCATTCGTTTCTATGCAAATTTTGATTTCTTTCTTGATTTCTTCTGTGATTTGTTGGTTATTCAGCAGCGTGTTGTTCAGCCTCCATATGTTGGAATTTCTAATAGTTTTTCTCCTGTAATTGAGATCTAATCTTACTGCATTGTGGTCAGAGAAGATGCTTGGAATGATTTCTATTTTTTTGAATTTACCAAGGCTAGATTTATGGCCCAGGATGTGATCTATCCTGGAGAAGGTTTCATGTGCACCTGAGAAAAAGGTGAAATTCATTGTTTTGGGATGAAATGTCCTGTAGATATCAATTAGGTCTAACTGGTCTATTGTATCGTTTAAAGTTTGTGTTTCCTTGTTAATTTTCTGTTTAGTTGATCTATCCATAGGTGTGAGTGGGGTATTAAAGTCTCCCACTATTATTGTGTTATTGTTAATTTCTCCTTTCATAGTTGTTAGCATTTGTCTTACATACTGTGGTGCTCCCGTGTTGGGTGCATATATATTTATAATTGTTATATCTTCTTCTTGGATTGATCCTTTGATCATTATGTAGTGACCTTTTTTGTCTCTTTTCACAGCCTTTGTTTTAAAGTCTATTTTATCTGATATGAGTATTGCTACTCCTGCTTTCTTTTGGTCCCTATTTGCATGGAAAATCTTTTTCCAGCCCTTCACTTTCAGTCTGTATGTGTCCCCTGTTTTGAGGTCGGTCTCTTGTAGACAACATATGTAGGGGTCTTGTTTTTGTATCCATTCAGCCAGTCTTTGTCTTTTGATTGGGGCATTCAACCCATTTACGTTTAAGGTAATTACTGATAAGTATGATCCCGTTGCCATTTACTTTATTGTTTTGGGTTCGAATTTATACACCGTTTTTGTGTTTCCTGTCTAGAGAATATCCTTTAGTATTTGTTGGAGAGCTGGTTTGGTGGTGCAGAATTCTCTCAGCTTTGGCTTGTCTGAAAAGCTTTTGATTTCTCCTTCATACTCGAATGAGATCCTTGCTGGGTACAATAATCTGGGCTGTAGGTTATTTTCTTTCATCATTTTAAGTATGTCTTGCCATTCCCTCCTGGCTTAAAGAGTTTCTATTGAAAGATCAGCTGTTATCCTTATGGGAATTCCCTTGTGTGTTATTTGTTGTTTTTCCCTTGCTGCTTTTAATATTTGTTCTTTGTGTTTGATCTTTGTTAATTTGATTAATATGTGTCTTGGGGTGTTTCGCCTTGGGTTTCTCCTGTTTGGGACTCTCTGGGTTTCTTGGACTTGAGTGATTATTTCCTTCCCCATTTTAGGGAAGTTTTCAACTATTATCTCCTCAAGTATTTTCTCATGGTCTTTCTTTTTGTCTTCTTCTTCTGGGCCCCCTATGATTCGAATGTTGTAGCGTTTAATATTGTCCTGGAGGTCTCTGAGATTGTCCTCATTTCTTTTAATTCGTTTTTCTTTTATCCTCTGATTCATTTATTTCTGCCATTCTATCTTCTAATTCACTAATCCTATCTTCTGCCTCTGTTATTCTACTATTTGTTGCCTCCAGAGTGTTTTTAATTTCATTTATTGCATTATTCATTATATATTGACTCTTTTTATTTCTTCTAGGTCCTTGTTAAACCTTTCTTGCATCTTCTCAATCCTTGTCTCCAGGCTATTTATCTGTGATTCCATTTTGATTTCAAGGTTTTGGATCAATTTCACTATCATTATTTGGAATTCTTTATCAGGTAGATTCCCTATCTCTTCCTCTTTTGTTTGGTTTGTTCGGCATTTATCCTATTCCTTTATCTGCTGGGTATTCCTCTGTCTCTTCATCTTGTTTAAATTGCTGAGTTTGGGGTGTCCTTTCTGTATTCTGGCAGTTTGTGGAGTTCTCTTTATTGCGGTGTTTCCTCGCTGTGTGTGGGTTTGTACAGGTGGCTTGTCAAGGTTTCCTGGTTAGGGAAGCTTGTGTCGGTGTTCTGGTGGGTGGAGCTATATTTCTCCTCTCTGGAGTGCAATGAAGTGTCCAGTAATGAGTTATGAGACATCTATGGTTTTGGGGTGACTTTGGGCAGACTGTATCTTGAAGCTCAGGGCTGTGTTCCTTTGTTGCTGGAGAATTTGCTTGGTTTGTCTTGCCCTGGAACTTGTTGGCCCTCGTGTGGTGCTTGGTTTCAGTGTCTGTATGGAGGCGTTTGATGAGCTCCTGTCAATTAATGTTCCTTGGAGTCAGGAGTTCCCTGGAGTCAGGGTTTGGACTTAAGCCTCCTACTTCCAGTTATTGGTCTTATTTTTACAGTAGTTTCAAAACTTCTCTTTCTATACAGCACCATTGATAAAACATCTACGTTAAAGATGAAAAGTTTCTCTCCTTTCGAAGACTTGGGTTGCTTTTCTGGGTGCCTGATGGCCTCTGCTGGCATTCAGAAGTTGTTTTGTGGAATTTGCTCAGCTTTTAAATGCTCTTTTGATGAATTTGTGGGGGAGAAAGTGTTCTCCCTGTCCTACTCCTCCGCCATCTTGGCTCCTCCCCCCAGGAGTGGCTTTCATATCAGGACCATTTTCTGCTTCCCAGAACAAGCTTCCAACACAGCGAGCTTGAGCAAAGACACTTCCACTTCACTCTTGTCACAAGTCCTGGTTCCCAGGCACTTCCAAGATCTCTTTTTCATGTTTAGACTTCAATCCCTTCATGGGAATATTATAACAGAGAGCCTGGCCTATAATTATGGAAACCCCAAATGGAAATGTTTCCATTAGAACCGGCCCCAGATAAACCACTTATTCTTTTAGACAAACATTATCTGGCAGAAGATGAGGTGGACTAGAGTAGAGGCATGGGGTTTGGGGCCTTTCTACACAAAATCCCAGACCCAGTTCACAGGCCAAGTCCTGCTTTCAGTTTTTCAATCCCCGAGCTCTGCTGGAATTGGAGAAGTTCTTCAACCTAGTGTTTGAAGTCACTGAATTCCAAGTCCAGCTTCATTCTCCCCACACATCAAAGGGTTTCCAACAGTCTAGCTCTTCTTCCAAACCAGCAGCTCACAGAAGTGTTTACTGAAGAAGAAAAGTGAATCAGGAAACAGCTATGCCAAAAGGCCCAGCGCTGTGTCCCCTGGGGGTCACACTTGGCCATCTGTATCTCCTCTTATAGATAATCTCTCTGGTTCTCAGAGAAGCAGCCCATTAACTCCGACAGCTGGGAAAATGATGGAAACCATCTTTTAAAAAAATTCTTATTATGCAGTGTTTATGTTCCAGGATCCAGGGAGACTTTAGATTGTCGACCTTTTACCAGCCATTTGAGCCCAAAAGCATGGGTGCTGGGAACTTGAATGGGGCCTCACTCTTACTACACTGACCCCAGGCAGGTTCACAGAGAGTCGGCTTAAACCAGGGATGTGTGTGCACTGACTGGCGAGTGGCTTGATGTAATCTTTTATTTGGCTTATAATTTGGATGCAGTGACTGTATAAGCTCTGGTCCAGTTTCTTGCAGCAAAGTTTCCCTGCAGAGTGTTCCAGAAACTCAACAGCTACAGGAGGACTTTCTTCACCTCACAGCATCCAAAGCAGGTGAGAAGGGGGTTCATTAAGAGGCTCTGGTTCTAGAATGAGGCATTCCAAATACCATCCCCCTCTCCCCTGGAAAGTGTGTATCTTTTGCACAAGGCTCTTCATCCATCTCCCTTACTCTGAAGTTACAGTAGAGGGAGGGTTCCCATAAGCAGAAATAATGAAGCCCATAATAAATCTGTTTTCTCCCAGCTCAGTTCAGCTACTCTGCTTTAAATCCCAGATGGGCTGAAGTCTCTCTTTAAAAAAATAAATGCAGGACAGGATGCTGGGTCATGGGGGCTCTGACTGAGTATAAAAAAATAATAAACTTTTAAGGAAAGTCATATTTTCCCTTTCAAAGAAAATCAATTTCACAGAAAAGTCGACTCACAATTTTTTACATGATAACATTTCCAAAGCTGCTTCAGAACCTTTCCATTTCTATTTCTGATGTTTGTGTGGAGAGCTAGATCTGGGTTGCTGTCAGCATGGAAACGTATTTATTTCAGAAATGGTAAATATATTTCATATTTCATCTGTTCGCACTTAATGGTATTTTTTAGATTCTAAAGGTTTGAAAGCATGACTGATTTGTTTTAAAGGAAGCTTCATATTTCTCTCTGAAAGATGATATTTTCGTATGAATTTTGGCACATGAAGTGATAGTCAGACCTAGAAGCAGAGGGAAGTGTGCATTTCCCAATCAGCTGCCCCTAAAAGGAGAGTGATGGACATTAAGTCAGTGAATAAGGTGGATACTGTGGCCTCTTCAGTCTTGGGAACCTTCTTTCCTTTCTCTCTGTCTCCTCTGTGAAGCTCTGGCTCTAAAGGAGATGGCTAGGGTCACAGTAGGACTTCCAATGGCGAGGTTCTTGGTGGCTTGCACCTTGCCCTTATTAACCCAGTTAGTGGAGTTGACATTGCAAGGCCAAACAAAGCAAGTACACATCGCAGCTCTCAGAACCCTGCTCTTCCCTGCCCGGTGAATCTCTGCTCCAAGCGTTGTAATAAAAACACCTTCTGAAAAGGGCCCTTAATGAGAGAAAGACCAGGATTTAAAATATTAAAGCACAAAACATACTTCAAGAATGTTTTGCAGTTTAAGATGGGATGGAGATAGAGAACCATAAAATTTTATAACTGGAAGGGAGCATATACATTACCTTCTCTTTCTAAAGATGAAAAGACTGAGCATCTGAAATACCAGGAAGCTGCATGAGAGTAGTGGGTACCAAGAGAGAGAAAGCCATGGACTGTAACTCTTCACTGAGTAGGGCAGGACTCACAGGGGGGAAATGCCTATGTTATTTATGGTTCCTGACCACACCTTGAAATCTGGATTATTTGAGGTAGATTGTATTTCTCAAAAACTGCCACAGTGGTGCTTCCAGAACCCACTGCTCCTAGCAAGAGATGAGCCCAAGGCTGGAGGAGTTAGTGTTTAATGGGTGTGAAGTTTCCGTTTGGGAAGATAAAAAGAGTTCTAGACATGAATAGTGGTGATGGCTGCACAATAATGTGAATGTACTTAATGCCACTGAACCGTACACAAAACTGTTGATGATGATAAAGTTGATGTTGTGTGTATTTTGCCACAATGTAAAAAAACAGATGGAGTCTATGTTCCCTTGAACCACCCTATTTCCCTTGAACCACCCTATTTCCCTTGAACTTAGCCAGATCTTGGTGGCTGCCTTGGGGGTAAAATACAGAGGAAGTAGTGTTTTGATGTCCAAATCCAGGGTCTCTCTCCCTCCCCATTCGCATTGGGAACGCTGCAGACATGGAGTAAGGAAGCTCAGGGCACACATGGATAGTCCTGACTGACAGCCCAGGTCATGTACACAAGCCTCAATTCTGGCCCCACCAGCCTGAAACTGCCTCAGGTGATGCCAAGAGAAGTGACCAGCTTCCCTCTAGCCCCGTCTGGTGTCCAGAGGGCAGATCATGGGAAGAAGGATGTTTTCTCTTTAGCAACCATCTAGAATGAGACACCATCGATGTAGTCCTCAGTGAGCGAATGTGCACAAGGTCCCTGTGCACAAGATCAGGATGCTCCAGCTCTCACCCAAGTGCAAGAGTGCTCTACAGGAGTGCTACCTGGGAACCTAGCCCCACATTCGGCTGGGCTTCTCTTGGGCACCAGCCACTCTTCTTAGAACTTAGACCTCACCGGTGAATCACTAATTGTAGTTTTAGAACTATAATTTAAGTTGGGATGTGTGCAAGGCACAAAGTACTGTGTGTATCTGTACCTCGGGATCCAGGAAGATACTTCCTCGAGAGGTGACCTTGGACCTCAGACCTAAGCGTGAGTTGGAATTGGGTATAGACAGGAAGGAAGAGGGTTGGGGGATGGTGTCACCACAGAACCTAACACCAACCAGAAGGGGGAAGGGACAATAGGAGAATGTACAGGAGTGATCTAGGGCCCTTGGGTGTCTGCCTTATCCTCATCCTACCCACCCAAGCCTGCCTTGTGGCATTGTTCCCAGGGAAAGACATCCTTGGGGTCTGCCATGCAGATGGGTGGTATGATGGTGAATGAGAGGCTCAGGGGCAGCTGGTCCACACCAGCCATAGCATACAAGGGTTGGGGGTAACCAGGCTCAGGACAGGAGGGCTTTGCAAGCTGGACTAAGAGGTTTCAATGTCCATCCATGACCAAATGCCTTTTGGATTTGGGGGTGTTCTTTTTGCTGGCTGTCAACTCTTCTTTTCTTTAGATCATAGGATGGGAGTGGGAGCTCCAGCAGGAGATGGTAGGATACCCCTGGGGACCCAGTGAACCCCCCTTTCCAATTCAGTGCAGCCTGCAGTGTCTAGGGCTGAGCAGTTCTCCTGACCCTTTCCCTCCCAGCGTTGTCTCCACTTAATGGAGTGCAAGCCATGGTGCACCCTGCTCCTGGCAATGGTGAGCAGCTCCCAGCCTCTGTGCTCTTGTGCACGTGGGCATTCATCCAGAGCCCCACCCTCCCTGGTGCCACCTCCTGGCTCACTCAGCTCATCTCTAAGAAAGGAGCACTGAGGACATGCCCTCCAGAATGCTGTCTTCAGCCACTCACCTGTTTTCCCTATGTCACACTTAAATCAAGCCATTTATGCTGACAGTGTCCACTCTGAGCCCTCAGAGTCTGGACCTCTATCTCCACCATCATCACACACTCAGCACCTAATGAGTGTACTGGCTTGACCAGATACACACGCATGTGTGTGCATGTGTGTGCGTGCATGCTGTCCCTTTAGTTGTGTCTGACTCTGCAACCCTGTTGACTGTAGCCTGCCAGGCTCCTCTGTCCATGGGATTCTCCAATCAAGAGTGCTGGAGTGGGTTGCTATGCCCTCTTCCAGGTGATCTTCCCAACCCAGGGCTGGAACCCACGACTTTTTCATCTCCTGCATTGGCGGGCAAGTTCTTTACCAGGAGTGCCACCTGGGAAGCTTTCATGTGTACACACACACACAAAGAGGAATAATCACACTTACAGTACGTTTCACACTTGTCAGTATGGGTCATTGGAGAGAGGGAATTTCTGAGGAATGTCTGAACCACAGGAAAGGACCATTAAAATTGTCTGAAAGTTTGGCCTGGAGCTCTTCCTTCCGTGTTTGGATGTAGAACTCCTCTCTTCTGAATTCTGGAATTCTCAGGCCCCATTTTGATCTCAGGCTGGATTCTCCTGGTGAAATCTACTGGGAAGCAGAATACAGTTGCCAGTGACAGCCGCTGATATGGAGGACATTGGCGAGTGGGCAAGGACCCCGAGAGGTCCCACCTCTGTATCTCTCTGCCTCCTGAGCATGTTCAGGCTCCCATGGTCCCCCTGTACCATTTCAGAAGGGTTGGCAGAAGTTAAACTCAACAAAGAGCATCTGTCAATTTGAGTGTAATCTACTGAAATCAATATGATCTTGACCTTTTCTTGTGGACGTAGGTAAGCACATTAAATTTTTAAATTTCCAAATGGAGACAGAAATAGATTAATGGAAAGAAAATAACTTCTACTGTTTTTTATTTCAGATGCTCTAGACTATGGACAGTAACTATTTTCTGCACTTTTCATCCTGTGACTGTTAGGTAGGAAGTTAGACATGAGTAATGAGAGGTGGCACCTTCGGTTAAACATCCAATGGTCGCCTAATCCCACCAAGCAATTTACCAGCCCACCCTTAATACATCCCCATCAGTACTCCAAAATAGTCAGGGGACCCATCATAAAGCCAGCAAAATATGGACAATATGTTAGTTTTTCAAAAAGACAAATTTACCTATTAAGAAAAGGTTCAGGAACATATACATTACCATATGTAAAATAGTTGGCTAGTGGAAAGTTGCAGTATAACACTGGGAACTCAACCCTGGTGCTCTGTGACAACCTAGAGGGGTGAGATGGAGGGGTGGAAATGAGGTTCAAGAGAGGGGGGTATAAGTGTACTTATGGCCGATTCACATTGCTGTGTGGTAGAAACCAACACAACATTGTAAAGCAATTATCCTCCAATTACAAATAAAGTAAAACAAAAATCCTAAAGGAAAAAGAAAAGACTGTTCAGGGACCTCCTGATGCTCTAGCGGTTAAGACTTCATGCTCCCAATGCAGGGGGCCCAGACGTGACCCCTGGTCGGGGAACTAGATTCCACATGCTACAGCTGCGACTAAAATCTGGCACAGCCAACTGTAAAAATAAATACATGAATGCTGCTCATCATTCTGAAGTTCTGTGCTTCTTATACTCCTGTATGTTAAACTGTCTTCTCTTAGGAACTAAAGATGAAAACAAACAGCAGTTTTGTTGCTTGAACTTTCTTTTTAAAACTATTGTCAATCTGTCGTCACTAAACTTATGTAGAAATCATTTCACAATATATGCAGGTCGAGTCATTAGGCGTATATAGTATACAGTATTAGGCTTATACAGTCTTGCATGCTCAATAAAACTGGGGAAAAACATGTTGCTAATCAATGAAACTTGAAAGTTGTGTTTCACCGCCCTAGCCTGCTCATTGGTGGTTAAAGTGTTACTATTGTAAAACTTGTTTGGAGTGAGGTACATAAAGCCTGACTTTCTCTACAAAGTAAAAGAGGAAGTCGCTCAGTCGTGTTCAACTCTTTGGAACCCCATGGACTCTGTAGTCCATGGAATTCTCCAAGCCAGAATACTGGAATGAGTAGCCTTTCCCTTCTCCAGGGGATCTCCCCAACCTAGGGATCAAACCCAGGTCTCCCGCATTGCAGGCAGATTCTTCACCAGCCAAGCTACAAGAGAAGCCCAAGAATGCAGGAATGGGTAGCCTATCCCTTATCCAGTGGATCTTCCCGACCCAGGAATCAAACTGGGGTCTCCGGCATTGCAGGTGGATTTTTTACAAACTGAGCTATGAGGGAAGCTCTTCCTCTACAAGGTTACTTGTTAAGACCCACTTGTCCCATCCTTTGTCATCATCATGGTTCCCTGACTGAGTCTCTGGATCAAGCCCAGGTTTGTTTTTCTTTTTCTCTCTTTCCCACCACTCCCTGAGCTGTCCTAGAGGCTCAGGAGATGGGAGAACTTTGATGCACATGTGTTTTTGGTATAATCAGGTCTGTTTTCTGGTAAAGACAACTAAACACTCAGATCTGAGTTCTACCCTCTGAGAAATCCCCACAGATTTGTTAAGGGAAGCAACAGGGAAACAGAGGTTCAGTAAAACTAGGACTTGATCTATGAGTCAGAGTTGGTCAAAATGTCCAGGGGTCAATGTTGGTCAAAATGAAGATATTAAATGTGAAAAGCAAACCGAACTATTGTCTTGAAAAACAAATTGTAAAGTTGACCGTGTGTGCGCATTTGTTTCTGACTCTCTGCCACCCCATGGACTGTAATCCGCTGGCTCCTCAGTCCATGGGATTTCCCAGACAAGAATACTAGAGTGAGTTGCCATCTCCTCCTTCAGGGGACCTTCCTCACCCAGGGATTGAACCCACGTCTCCACATCTCCTGCATTGGCAGGCGAATTCTTTTACCACTGAGTCACCTGGGAAGCCCAACACTGTCTGGGTTTAAGCACCACCTTTGTCTGTTGTTTCTTCCTTTGTCAGTTAGAGAAATAAGTGGTCATTTTAACAAAGAGAGGGGCCCAAGTTAATGAAGGAAATACTGAAGCTGCAAAGTAGAGAATTTTGAGAGTTTCAGAAAATGGAGACACAGAGAGAGAAAGGCATAAGAAGGGTGAGGAGGAAGAACCATGAGAGCTGGTGAGAGAGGTTATGGGTTGAAAGATAGCTTTCACCAAGGGTGCAGGATTGGTTGAGGAGAAGACAGAGCTGGGAAAGAGGGTCTAGGTGACCCCTCCCCTGGGAGCATGGCCTGCCTGAGTCTCGCTTTGTTTCTGAGCACTCATTTTCCACACAAGCCTCTTCAGAGGAGACAGGCACCAGTTCTGACAATCACAGGCAAACTGCTTTCCCACCCTGGTCACCCCCATGCAATAGAGCAACGCAGCCGAGTTCACATCCCACAGGCGGGGCCCAGTGAGGGCATCTTGGTGACCTCCCTACGTGCATCACCCCTCCAGAGGAGAAAGCACAGCCTCCTTTCCAGCTCTCAGATTTCAAATACTGAGTGACAGATCCTTGTTTCACGGTCTCAGAGAAGCACAGGGCTGAGCTGTGGAATCAGCTCTGCAGCCCAAGCTAAAGGGTTACTGGGCGGGGTGAGGCATAGCAGTGGGGTTTTCTCACATGAGACCATCCAGCTTCCTCCCCCTAAACTGAGGGATGGGTGTTAAAGGTCCCTTTCAGTTCCTATTCTCAAGAACATCTCGCTTCTCTCCTCTTATGTGGTATCTCGCAAAGACCTCAGGATCCATCCATCTCTACCTGGAAGAGCACATAATGTGAAGCTCTTTGCCCTGCAAATACCTTCATGCACACCAGTGTTTTGTCATGACACTTGGATGAAAATCCTTGCATGATTTAAACTTTGAAAAGTTAGGGACAGTTTGTCCCTGGCTCTGTCTGCAGGGAGTGAGGCCCTGAGCACATCTCACCTGCAGACAAACTCCCATTTTCCCACCACCTCTCCTTGCTCCTTCACATCTGTGCCTGTGCACACCCCTGTCCAATGCTTTAAAGCCCATCAAACACCACGGTTCCCTTCTTCCCAGGCAGATATTCATGGGAGGAGTCTGATGTATTTAATGCTGGAGTTGCTTTCAGAAGACAGAAGAACTCTCTTCTGTCTCACAAAATGCATGCCCCGAAGATGAATAAACCCACTAGAAGCCGCCCTCTGGCTCTGTAATTGCTACTCAGCGCAGCAGGAAATGAGACACTGGGGCACAGGTAGCCAGTTTGGGAGTAGCCAAAACACCCTGTCCCTACAAAGAAATTACACGGTAGCACAAAACCAGAGGCTCTCTTTCTTGAAGACCCCAGCAAAGCTACAGAGAGCCAAGAGAAGGCCAGTGTAATTACCTCCAGTGTATAATTACTGTTGATCATCTGAGAAGAGGGCTGAACCCTGCCTGGAGATAATCAGGCCGCTGGACATGGGCAGCGGGACCATGATCTCGGGTGTGTGTGTGTGAGAAATAGTTCTGCTTCCCACCGTACCCTCATCCCCCTCTGCTGGCAAGGAGCAGGGCATAAAACAAAGGAGTTTTTTTTTTTTTAATTTATTTATTTGTTTTAACTGGAGGATAATTACAATATTGTGATGTGCTGGGGTCCAGCCCCGGTGGATCCAGGGAATTTGAAGTGGGGACGGTGTCGGAGAAGATCAGGAAACAATTGCTTAATTAAATGTTAATTAAGGATATAAAGAGTAATAGAATAAGGATAGCTCAGTGAGAAAATTTAGTGGAGAAAAGAGGCTGAATAATTCAGCCAGAAGGTGAGAGAAAGAACAACATGGGGAGACCAAGTTTCGGTGAACAAGGCCTGCACTTTATTTTCCAAAGTAGTTTTTATACCTTAAGTTATGCATAGAGGATAATGGAGGAAGGGGTAGAGTCATGCAGTAAGCCAGGCTTTCTTCCTGCAAACTTATCATATGCAAAAGTTTAGGTGATTTCCATCATCTTCTGGCCTGGAGGCCTGTTAACATTTTAAGACCCTTTCTTCAGAAAACTTATTTTTCTCTAAAGGTGATTATTCAGGCGCCACCCTTCAAAAGCATTAGATAAAGTTGCATTCCTACAGGGCAAAGGTGTGGTGGGCTATAACAAGAAAAAGAATTAACTCAAGGGTCCAAGGTTACAAACAGGGTCCAAGGTTACAAACATTAAAGCTACTACTTACATTCCTATACAAAAATTATATTAATCAATACACTGCCAGAGACACAGTAGGTAAGGGATATGGAAACTTAGCAGCAAACATTGGCCCAAGAAGTGAAAAACCCTTCACCAATGCAATTTCTAATCAATCTTTTAACTGCTCAAAGGAATGTGTATTTAGACAGTTTAGAACATCTCATGCCTCTCACAGTTGGGAGGCTCTGAACAATCACATGTGGCCAGAAAAACCTATTCAGGCAGGCTAGAGGACTTCCAAAGGAGTTTGTATGTTGAAACACTCTTGTCACACCCAGGAACTTTATTAACTGGAGCTGTAAGTTAACTCTTTTTCAGAGAGAGGTGGTGGGGGACAGCCCCCTGTAAAGTCAGAGGTGTAGGTGAGAGCACAAAGCAGAAAGTAGGCAGACTCTGGTTTTGGGGTAGATGCTCGAGAATTTCCAGGGGGACTCCTGAGGCTTGATCCCGCCTTTGCGTATGCCGAGCCTCCTTCCTCACGACCTTTGCCACGGGCGGAGTTCCTCATGCTGGCTCCCGGCAGTGATGGGTTTTGCCATTCATCAACATGAATCAGCCATAGGTATACATGTACACCCCCCCATTCTGAACCCCTCTCCCACCTCCTCCTCCCACCCCATCCCTCCAGGTGGTCACAGAGCGCTGGCTTTGGGCACCTTGCTTCATGCTTCAGACTTGCACTAGTCATCTATTTTACATATGATAATGTAGATGCTATTCTCTCATATCATCCCACCCTCTCCTCCCATTGAGTCCAAAAGTCTCTTATACTTGTGTCTCCTTTGCTACCCTGCAGGTAGGATCGCCGGTGCCATCTTTCCAGATTCCATATACATGCATTAATATACAGTATTTGTTTTTCTTTTTCTGACTTACTTCACTAACAGAGAAGTTTTAAATACTTCCTGACTGACCAGGTCCTTTCTGTTTGGGTCAGTGAATGGGGAAGTAGAGAAGATTTTGTTTTGGATTTTGGCACGAGGTTTCATCCTTTATAAAAAAGGAAAACACACAGCCCCGAAGCTGTGATCCTTCAACAGAACCTCAGGCAGTGGGGACAGAGGACTCCTGACCAGGACAGTTATTTACAAGAATCCCTACTTTCCCCTCCTTCCTTCACTGTGGTATAAGGGACTTTGCTGTTGCTGTTGCTTAGTTGCTAAATTGTGTCCGACTCTTTGCAACCCTATGGGCTGTGGTCCACAAGGCTCCTCTGTCCATGGGATTTCCCAGGCAAGAATGCTGGAGTGGTTGCCATTTTCTTCTCCAATCAGGGACTCTGCTTTTATGAAATTCTACCCTTTAGTTACATTGCTTGGGGAAATTGATACTAGGATCATTTTAACAGTTTTGCTTAGAGAAGGAATAGCCTTGTTTTGGAGTCTCTTGGGGAAAAAAACTTACAGTCAACCTAGCAGAACTGAGAGAAAGCAGAACAACTTCACAAAAAGCCTATGGCCAGGGTGGATCCAGGGTCTGCAGCCTGGGCTTCAAAGCTGCCAGTCCTCTGTGCTCATGCAAGCCGTTTCCGGCCTCCCAGTTAGGAAGGGTCTCACATTACATCTGTAATTCTCCTTCTGGGAATTTATCACCCTGACCAATAAATAATTGTGCAATGACTTAATGCGGCTCTTCACTCCAGAATTGGGCACAAAGGTCAGCCCCATGTCCAACTTGTTTGCTGTTGGACTTCCTGTGCCTAGAATAGTTACTTTATACATGTAAAGCATTCGTATGCATTGAATAAATAGATGGGTTGGACATGGATGGATGAATGGGTGGATGAATGTTTGAGTGGACTCATGGATGAGTAGATGGATGTGTGAATGAACGGATGGCTCAATGGATGGATGGAGCTCACAAGATCACTGAAGCATTTTGTTCTTCTCTAAGTTCAGAGCTGAGTTCCAGCAGCTGTCTGTTTCCAGAGCCTTCGAACGGAAGGCTGAACTTCCAGGTGTGTCTGACATGAGGCTGGGCAGCTGGAATGGGTAGATACAGTTGTGTGTCGTCCCTGCCCCCTGCTGCCCTGGGCTACAGAGAACCCTGTCCCTTGCGAGGGCATTGACCAGGGCCGTGATGCAGCCTCCTGGCCCCCCTGCAGAACTGACGCAGAACAAAGCCTGGGCTGTCTCCGTAGGGCCTCCTCACCCTCTAAACTGGGCGTGTATTTATGTAACACTTCAGGACTGATGGAGACCAGATGTGACCAAACGGTGGTTTGGGCAGCCCTGGAATGCTGAAATACCAAACTAGACAGTTTTTATGGCTGCTCACATTCAGCAACCCCTCCTTAAATCTTAGGTTTGAGCCCTGATGTACATCCATTAACTTCACTCTTCTGTGAAAGAGAAACATCTGGCAACTTCTATTTGATTTGTTTTGCATATGAGAGAAATATGTTCACGTATAATATCTATTGTCTGTCAGCATAGTGCAGTATAAGGAATGTTGGGGGAGACAAGAAAACCAAGGACAAAGCCGGGTGACCCTGGACCTTTTGCGAGTCTCTGGGACCCAGCTTCCCAATTACATTTTCAAGACTTACCATTTATGAAACACCTGCTTTGTTCTAGGCATCTCACCAGACGCTAAGTTAAAGTTACAAATCATTGCCACAACCATTCCCTTACTCAGATGAGCAAATGAGTACACGCGAATGACTTTCCAATATCACAGTGGTCAGTAAGGGACAAGTTCCAGTCTACATCTTCTAACTCTAAAACTCCACCTCTTGCCATTACTAAAAAGTTATCTGTCCTCTCCTCCCAAGCACGTGTGGTCAGAGATACACAGGCGTGCTCTGCCTGCAGCTTTGTAACACACAATAGCATATTACAGACTCTAAGAGGACTGGAACCAAAAACCCTGCTTACTGTTTGTTCTAGGCTTCCCCAAGCTAATTGAGCACCCAGACACGTTTGTCCTCTGAAACCTCTATTGGTATCTTGAAAAACAATGGACATTCAAACAAAAATGTCTGTTGAGCATGTGTTGTGCAGTTGGCATGATAACCCTCATCGCTGTATTCAGGGAGTTTCCACCTTAGTGACAGGTGATGCTCACCCTGGTCGCCTGTGTAGAGAAAGACTTTCCCTTCTCTGTGCCTTCCTCCCTTCACCCAGGTACTTAGAATGCAGAGAGACCGCTCATACTATAAACTCATACTGCTTTGCAAAGGTGACCCCAAACTGTCCCTGAGGTTGCAGATGGCAGTCAGGGATCCCCACGCCATTTACCCAAGAACTGCACAACCTGCCGCTATCATTTTAGGGTCTCAGAAGCAATATTTGCTTGTGCAGTTTCTCATTCGAATAGAAAACAGAATGTACAAAACATTATAATTAGGGTTTTGCAACAAGATTTTAAGACTCTGCCCTGACATTCCTCGCATTTTACGGTCACCCTGCTCCCTCAGCCCCTGCTTCCCTCTGTGGCTTAGAGCATGGGCGCAGAGGGGAGGGCTCAGAGTGGGAGCCGAGCACCTTGGGTTCTGATCACACCTGCATGATTGGGGGCAAGTCCTTTATTCTCTGCCTCTGCTTTAGAACGCCTCCCCTCAGAATGCCAGGCTGGAGCATGTATGTCACACTAGGATGGATGGTTTGGTCAGAAGCACTTCACAGCTGGGAAGGAGCCACAGAGCAGAACCCGTCTCCATCTAGGGCACTGGCTGGAGGAATGCTCTGTTATGCTCATGGAGGATGTGGGGGAACTCAGCCTCTGATTCATCTCATCCCTCCTCATTCGAGAGCCTCCAGCAAAGCCCTGAGTGGCTTCCCACCCCAGAGGCAGTAAAACCCACAGTGAGTCATTCCGGGCAAGCGAGCACACTGTCCACACCCACGAGAGACCAGGCTGGCCATGTAATCTGTCGTCACCATCTAAGGTCTGCAGCCTTAAATACCAACAGTGACACAGAGTCTGGAGCGCTGCCTCCTCCCTAAGACACATGTCAATTTGAAAAACCAAGAAGAGAGGGGCCTCGCTGTCTCTGTGTGGCACTTCTGAAAAAAACAAGTAAAACATTTTAAGGGAGGGAACAGTAATCTTCTGAACACATGTAACTCCAGAGTTTGGCCCAGACCAATGATGCTTTAATTGCTGGGCAAGCAGTGCCTGCACTAGCCACAGTGCCCTGGCTTTTGAAGAAGGGGTTTGTAGAGGCTCACATTTCTATTCACCATTCCTTTTAAAAAGACAATATTACTGTTGCTTCTGTAATTATCTAAAACTCAAATAAACTAAAGGGCACTTTGTTCAGACACTTTATATAAAATATTCCCTACTAATTGAATTATTTTTCTTTACTTTCTCTACTTTCTGGGATATCACAGAATAGTATGTTACTTTATTGAATTAAACATAGATTCAAACTCTATTAGATGGAGTTTCATAGGTAGCATAGACATATGCATGTCTCCATGTCCTTCTTTTCATACTGTTCATGGGGTTTTCAAGGCAAGAATACTGAAGTGGTTTGCCATTCCCTTCTCCAGTGGACCATGTTTTGTCAGAACTCTCCACCATGATCTGTCCGTCTTGGGTGGCCCTACACGTCATGGCTCATAATTTCATTGAGTTAGACAAGGCTGTGGTCCATGTGATCAGATTGGTTAGTTTTCTGTGATTGAGGTTTTTAGTCTGTCTGCTCTCTGATAGAGGATAAGAGGCTTATGAAAGCTTCCATGGGAGAGACTGACCGAGGGGGAAACTGGGTCTTGTTCTGATGGGCGGGGCCATGCTCAGTAAATCTTTAATCCAATTTTCTGTTGATGGGGGCTGTGTTCCCCCTGCTATTTGACCTGAGGCCTAACTATGGTGGAGGTAATGAAAATAATGCCATCCTCCTTCAAAAGATCCCATGCATGCACTGCTGCACGCAGTGCTCCCAATGCGTTAGCAGGCCACTACTGACTTACGCCTCTACCAGAGACTCCTGGACACTCACAGGCAAGTCTGGGTCAATCTCTTGTGGGGTCACTGCTCCTGGGTCCTGGTGTGCACAAGAGAAGACTCTTGAGAGTCCCTTGTACTGCAAGGAGATCCAACCAGTCCATCGTAAAGGAAATCAACTATGAATATTCATTGGAAGGACTGATGCTGAAACTCCAATGCTTTGGCCACCTGATGCGAAGAACTGACTCATTTGAAAAGACCCTGATGCTGGGAATGATTGAAGGTGGGAAGAGAAGAGGATGACAGAGGATGAGATGGTTGGATGGCATCACCGACTCAATGGACATAAGTTTGAGTAAGCTCTGGGAGTTGGTGATGGACAGGGAAGCCTGGGGTACTGCAGTCCATGGGGTCGCAAAGAGTTGGACACGATTGAGCAGCTGAACTGAACTGAACTGAATGTCCTTCTTGCTTAAATGTTGTTGCTGTATAGTCGCTAAGCCATGTCCTACTCTTTGCAATCCCATGGACTGTAGCCTGCCAGGATCCTCTGTCCATGGGATTTCCCAAGCAAGAATACTAGAGTGGGTTACCATTTCTTTCTCCAGGGAAATCTTCTCAACACAGGGATCAAACTCACATCTCCTGCTTTGGCAGGTGGTTTCTTTACTGCTGAGCTATCAGGGAAGCCCCAATAAAGGACAGGGGAGCACCTGTGGCTCTTGAATCACCCCCAAGAGTGTAATGAAATCACAATGCAGTTGAAGGAACTGCTGAGCTATGGCCTGCCCCCAGTCCTGTTCTGATTTTAAAATTAGCCACCTTTATTATGTAGAATGGAGAGTATGAAAAGCTCTGAGTAAAATAATAAAAATCACCATAATTAACCCATCTTGTCATGTTTTTCTAAAAGAAAGCAGTATTGTCTGAAGGAAACCTTGAAGCACTGTGAACCCATTCATCTACAACATCCTTGAGGCTGGCACGTTAAATGTTTTCTGGCACTAAAATGGTGTTTATGCTCATGAAAGAGGAAAAATGAACACAGTTTTATATGAATTTGATACCATACCAAAATTGCTACCCTCACCTATCATATCTCAGAAAACTACCAGTTTCACCATGGCTGAACCTATTTTAGCAAAAGTGTCCCTTTACCCAACTGATGCTTAGCATGAACAGCTGCTCCACAGTCCTCACCCCACTGAGGTGGATGTAGATGTCAAAGCCAGGCTGAAAGGCCTTGGACAAATGAGACAGTGTTACTCAAGGGATGGGGAGACTTGGTTTCTGTACAGCCCTCAAAAGTGCCAGGCCAGAGCCAAATAACTTGTTCTGCAACTGGAGCTGGCCAGAGGGCTCTGGGACAACCTGGGAGGGGCCAGCTGACCTTTAGTGGACCAGGACAAGGGCTTCTAAGGCCGGGCAGTGGACTCAGCACATGCTCCTGACCCCATGGAAATCAGAACAAGACTGAAGAGAAGTGAATCTCTAACTACAAGAACGAGACGCAGAACATCATCCCAGAAGGAAACTCGCTGATCATCATCTTGAAAATTGCAGACGCTTCAATCCCTCATGGCACTGCCTTGATGCTGCCTGCCGTATATTTCTTCACGATGCTTACCTCCTTATCTGTCACTTACTTACCTCTCTGTTTATTAGTTACCTTTACCACTGACAGAATAAATGAAAAGGCAAAGATTTGGGCCTGTTTTATCTCCATCTTTATTCTCAGAAAGTTGCCTAACAAAATAAGTGTCAGGTAAATATATGAGAAATAAACAAATTAAATACATTGCTTTTTTAGAAAGGAAGAAAAGTCAATAAAAACTCCAGAGGACGAGCAGGAGTTCTAAAGATAGTCATGTACCAAAGAGAAAGCAGTTGATGAGAAATAATAAAAGAAAATGTATTTGATTTTTGAGCAAGAATATTCTTCTAACAGTACACAGAATCCGATAGAGAAAAATATGTGATCTTGACCTAAATAGTAAACAAAAAAGACATAAAACTTATGATGCCAAGGCGATTTTTTCCCCCAGATTTTAGTGCCAACCTACGATCAACCACAACATAGAAATTTGGGCAAAACAATATACATGTTGCCAATTTTGATTTACTAAATATAAAAATGTACCTGACAAAAACTAAGTGGACCATGGAGAGAAGAAGTCTTTATCTCATATTAGGTGGGGTCAAGATGTCCTGTAAAGTTGCTAAAATGGAAAATAAATATTTAAGTATGTTAGTTAAGGCAATCAATAAAATAAAAAATATATATAATATAGCTATCATATTTGGCAGGAGGTATAGGAAGAGGTAGGTGGTAGAGCAAGTAGTGATAATACATGGGGGTCAGAGGGAGGAAATGCCCATAATTCATAATGAATAGTTAACAAGCAACATCTGAAACTGAAAAAGACAACAGAGAAGCATGAGCTCATCTTTCCTTTAATATTTATTTATTTGGCTGTGTCCGGTCTTAGTTGCAGCTTATAGGATTTTCGTTGCATCATTCAGGTTCTTTTCTTGAGGCACATAAACTCCCTAGTTGTGGCTCAGGCTAAGCAGTTGTGACACACAGATCCCAGAGTGGGCCAGATTCAGTAGTCGCAGTGCACGGGCTTAATTTCTCCATGGCGTATGAGATCTTAGTTTCTTAGCCAGGGATCAAACCCACATCCGGTGTGCTGCAAAGTGGATTCTTTACCACCAGACCACCAAATAGTCCCACAAGCATATCTTTAAATCGTGAGAGATAACTGCCAGCATTGTTGAAAGAAGTGGGCTGGGTGGGGAGAGATATCACTAAGGAAGGAGGTTAACTTTTTTTTTTTTTTGAAGCTAATTTTTTGACATGAACATTTCAGAATTAAAGAATATATTACAAACAATGTTTACCTCTTTTAAACATTGAAGAGAATTTTTTAAATTACTAACTAGTAACTTTCTCAGGGAAATGTTTTCAAGAAAACTCTGAGTCAGCCTTTTAAAAGATACCTCTGAGTAACAGGAGCTTTCAACTCAAAAATCAATTTTTGGAAATTATTTTTCCCATTATCCAAAGAGAAGGATGTCCCACTAGATTTGCCAAAAAGAGATTGCTGGTAACTTCCAGAAAGGTGGCATACTGGGAAGACTTGGATTTTCTACCATTATGAGAACAGATGTGCTGTGTGCCCAGTCACTCAGTCGTGTCTGACTCTTGTGACTCCATGGACTGTAGCCCGCCAGGCTCCTCTGTCCATGGGATTCCAGGCAAGAATACTGGAGTGGATTGCCATGCCCTCCTCCAGGGGATCTTTCTGACCCAAGGATCAAACCAGTGACTCTTATGTCTCCTGCCTTGGCATTCAGGTTCTTTACCACTAGCACCACCTGGAAAGCCCATGGAGATAGATATGATAGACTAACATCCTGCCTTTTAAAATGCATAGCCTAGCTCAAAATAATAAAGAGGAATATTCTCAGAAAGTAGTCCAAGGTGGCCCAAGACAGTCCTGGACATGGGCCTCAGGCCTCTAATGCAGAAGTGGGGATTAACCATCATGGGAATGTAATTAACACTCACACAGGCTGGGGATGGAACTGAGGTGCCTGGGTGAGACCCCATGGAATGCTGATCATCTTTCTCACAAAGCAGAAGAGAAAACTCCACCACTGGTCCAGGGAAGGAGCAAGGAAACTTACCACATGTCCGGAACCCTGGATGGATGGGAAAATTACTAAGTGATTGAAAAACGAAATCTGTGCCATATAAACATTTACATGAGCCACACAGTGCAGGTATCATAAGCTTAGAAATTAACATAAAACCACTATGGTGACTTGGAAGTAAAAAGCATCAAGCCTTCTGTAGGGACAGCTCCACAATCTCAGACACATGGAGCTCCCACAGAGAAAAAACTGCTCCCTGCCAAGAAAGAGCTCACAGTTAAAAACAAAACAAAAATAGCAAACACATAACCTAATATCAATAATGACTAACATTTACTATATATGGGCTATATCCCAACACTGTTCTAAATATTTTAGTCACCTTGACACTCTTCATGACATCTTTATGAGTTTGTATCAGCTAGCTCTTGTTGCATAACAAGTCACCCCAAAACTTAAGCTTAAAATGACAGATGTTGATTATTTCTCACAATTCTGTGCAGTCAGCTGTGCAGTTTTTTCTAGTCAGGGCAGATGTGATGGATCCCTGCTCCACTCACATACACAGTAGAGGCCAGATGGCAGAATGCCTGGGCCTACATGACTTAGAATGGTCCTACTCATAAGTTTGGCAATTGGCTCAATGTCAGTTCTGGTTATCAAACCTCAGAGGGTGCCCGAAACATCTTCTACTTTCCTCTATAATTTTCCTCTGCCCCTATATTCTTGTGTCATATGTTTCTTGGAATAATGTTCTCAATGATCTGTGTGTTGGCGCCTCCTTCATGCTGTCCATGGCTCCTCTCACAGGTCAAGGCTTCAAAAAATTCTTTTCTGACATCTACTTAAAGAGGCCTTCCACTGCCAGGCCCTTTCTATTCCGGCGATCTAGAGTATTCTTATTGTCACAAACACAATTGATTTAAAATCCTGTTGATTTTGTATACCTATGTCCTCCCACTAGACTCAAAGTTAAGGCAAGAATTTTTCTGTCTTATACTCCCATCTTATGTCATAAGACATAAGACTTATATGTCATGTTCTAAGGCTGGCACTTAGTGTAGGGGCATAGTGTAGAGCCAGTGTAGATAGTAGATCACTCAATAAATACTTTGAAAAACTAAATAAACTCAACCACAACTCAACTTGGTAAATTTCCATTACAACCTGGAGCATTGCAGTCACGTCCCATTTGTATCACTGTATAAGTCTATGTGGGACTCTATGACTGGGCAGCATAAACAACAGAAATGTGTTCTCAGACAGCTCTAGAGGCTGAAAGCCCAAGATCGATTGTGAGCAGGGCTGGCTTCTTCTCGGGCCTCTCTCTTTGGTTTGCAAATGGCTGTCTTCTCCCTGTGTCCTCACGTGGTCTTCCTTCCGTGGGGGTCTGTGTCCTCATCTCCTCTTCTTGTAAGAGCACTGCACATTGGATTAGGGTCCACACTAATAGCCCCATTTTACCTTAGTCACCCCTTTAAAGGTCTCATCTCCAAAAACGGTCACATTCTGAGGTGCTAGGGGTTAGGGCTTCAACATGGTAGGGGATGACTCAGCCTATAATACCCTCCCTGCATTTAGCATGCCCCTGTAGGTCACTGATGCCCCCTTGGAAACAAGACCATTTGAGAGCAAAGGCAATTTATGCCTTGTTTGCACGACCAACATGTCCACCAGGTTCTGCTTCCATAAGATCTGAAAACATCAAAGCTTCTCTCTCCCACTGTTCCTCCAGCTAGAGGGCATCATGTGGATAGGAACGCTTTGAGATCCAACCAATGGGAAAACGATTTGGAAGAATGCCGAATTTCAGCTTTGGAGGCATATTTTCATGATTTTAGTCACCTCCACATATGGCTACCTTATTGGTAACCATTCCAGTGCAGGAATGACTTCCTGGAATGTCCCCCTGCCCAAGATGTCAATCCCCCAATGTCTTGACAAGCAGATGGGAGCACTTCCTACAGCAGTGTGGGCAGCAGATGAGAAGCAAGGATGGAGAGGCGCAGAGCCAGAAGCTAGTCTCTGAGAACTCTCCCAGCCATTATGCTTTAAACCATAGGCCCTTTCCAGTAATGCCTGTCAAAAAGAAGTGCTCTCTGCTCAGGGAAATGCTTAAAATCCAATATACTTAATTATAGATGCAATGTAGAGTTTTTAAAATAAGAATAATGTGCAATAGCACTTATCAGAACTCCTGTTTCTTAGGGCAAAAAGTGTAGCAGCTCTACAAATAACAGCTCCATCTATATATATGAAGTCATATTTTATCCTCCTCCACTTCTGTGTGTGTGTGTGCTCAGTTGCTTCGGTCATGTCAGACTCTATGTGACCCTCTAAGCTGTAGCCCGTCAGGCTCCTCTGTCCATGGGATTCTCCAGGCAAGAATACTGCAGTGGGTGGCCATGCCCTCCTCCAGGGATTCTTCCCAACCAGGATTGAACTCATGTCTCCTGCACTGCAGGCAGATTCTTTACCACTAAGCCCCCGGGGAAGCCCCACCACCTTCACATAGCAACTCACAAATTAGAGATTCCAGTGAATTTTATCCTCCAGAAATAGGTATTTCCAAATGAAAGATGCAAATTACTACCAAAGGGGGAAAAAAAGGAATTCCTGAAGTATTTCAGAGGTGAAATAATAAAAATATCTGTTATTTTTATGATATTATAACATATATGGTTATTTGTCAACTTTCAAAAATGTGTAATTTTTGAAATGTGATTTGTTTTCCAAGTCTAAGAAAACTCTTACCTAAGTTTGCATTAATAGTTTTGTGTCCTGGTTCTGCCCCAGTCCTCGAATTCCATCCCTCCCCTTCCCCTGGCCCTCATGGAAGGAGGCTCAACAAAGCCAGGGCAGTGAGAACTCAGCCAGATATGACCAAACCCTGGACCCCTGGACAGAGTGAGTTCTGCTTCCCAGAAACTACTGGTGCAGAGGAATGAGCTTTTATTTCAGTCGATGGCTTTGCCACACATGGAAGACACAACCCTAGTTGAGTCTCCTTGCACCTGTGAACCCCATCTCCTCTTAAGAGTGGGCACTGGCCTTAACTTCACTGTTTTGGCTCATGTGACTGTACCTTGTAAACTGGGATGTGTAGACATGAAGGGTTAGTTTTCCAAGGGCAATAAGGTGTGCAAGAAAGTACATTTTTCAAACAGATTTTTAGCTAATTCCTTTCTGCATAGAGTGTCACTAAGAAATGAGGAAAGAAAAGAAGAGATCATGATAGTCAGGAGGGAGGGACAGTGTTTCAGGGGAGTCTGATCCTCAAGCAGCCCTGGGGTACGGCCATCACAGAGACCTGACAGAGAGACTCCAAGCAGTGCTGAGCCATCACAGGACAGGGGTCAGGTGGTCTGATGTGTCCCAGGCAATGGAGTCTGTCTGGTCCCTGATATGATAAGTTTCTCAAAGTCGCTTTAAAAATGTGTTCAGCAGATCAAACTCCCCTAGGGGCTTCCCTGGTGGCTCAGACAGTAAAGAACCTGTCTGCAGCACAGGAGACACAGTTTCAATCCCTGGGTCAGGAAGATCCCCTGGAGAAAGGAATGGCTACCCAATCCACGATTCTTGCCTGGAGAATGCCATGGACAGGGGAACCTGGTGGGCTATAGTCTGTGGGGTCACAAAGAGTCGGACACAACTGAGCAACTAACACTTTCCTCAAGAGAGAGGAAGCCAGACTTTTAACTGGCAAATGGATCAATCACTTAGATTCTGACTAGGCTGGTTTGAACCTGTGCTCTCTAGAGAAGGACAAGTTTGGTTTTGTTTTCTTCCATTTGCTGCTCAGGGTTGCAAAGTGACTGTTAACTTGCAAAAATCAGTCACCATTAATAAAGCACTTATTAAACATTTGGATGGGGGGATAAGGTGAAATAAGTGAAAAAGTTAAAACTTATATGAAACATGTGTCAAAAAGCTGAGAGGCAGCTGAAAATGTCAGAAAGTCCCCAGTGCTCCAAATCACATAAGATAAAACTTGCTTCTGGAATGACTGGGCCCGTGAGTGGCTGCTATCAGAGACCTAGATCTTTTAGAGACATTCTTTTCTAAAAATTGTGCAGGCTAATACTTGCAAAGGAAGCATGATTTCTTACCATATGACACTGAAGTTATTTTAGCAGTAATAAGTTTAGAATGAGAGCTGGGAAAGGAGTAAAGCCTACTGGATCATAGAAATCTGGGGTTTGAGATGGGAACATTCATTTCTCCAACTTTCTACCCAGGAGTGATGTCCTTCCTGGGAGCCCTTGAGTATAGCCACCCCTCCCTCTGTGGGGCCTCTAGGTGCAGCTCCTCACTTTATCCAGCTCTATGAGGGCTCCTTAGTTGACTCCAAATCAACTCCATCTCAGTGTCACTCCTTCAGCTGGAAATGACCTGACATAATCCACAAAACTTAGTCATGGTTGCTAAAAAATGAACAAAGAAGAAACAGATAAGAGAAAGCTAAAGTCACCCTGCACAGACAACCGATGGCAGAATATTCCAACACTGATTTGTTCACAACAACTTTCTTATTGTTGGTTATATTAATGTTTTTGTAGAAAAGAAAAGAATCAGTTTGAAAACTTTCTGAAAAACATCCTCCTACACCAGAATTTATGTTCAAAAGAACTTTAATATTTAAAAATGCCCTTGTTTCAAAAAGATTACTTATGGGGAAAAGTAAAATAAGCAACAACAAAAATCTTATTCTATTATCAAATTCATGAAATCCCAATAAACATTTAAAATATTTCAAAATGTCCTTTTTCCCACTCTTTGTCTTAAAATGTTATGTATAGCCTAAAGTAGGCAACAGTAGCCATCCTCGAGGATCAAATTGCTTATGGAACTCTGTGTTGAGCATTGCAAAAGCCAGAGAGTAGTTACCAGTCCCAGCAGTACCTCCAAGGTCATGTCCACACACACCAGCCACAGCAATAGTGCTTAGGGGAGGGGGCTCCAAGCCAGCTTTTGTGAGCCCACTTCTGTGAACTGGGAAGGACGAGGAGCAGGATGATTTAGGAATAAGTAAGGTAATACTCATAAAGTTCTCCATGGAGAACCCAACCCACAGTCATAAGTGCTAGCCATTTTCACTGTTTTTACTCATTTCAGTCCAGTTATAGACAATTGTAAATTACTCAGAAATCAATTTCTAGGTTGTACATTACTCTGGCGACATTTGCAACGTTCTGTTTCACGTTTCTTGGATAAGTTTTCTAGGTTTTGAAAATGTCCTCTGGGACGGAGAAAAGATGAAACTAAATGGAGTCCATTTTCTTTTCTTTTTTTTTTTTTTTTAATGAAAAAAAAAAAAAATCAAAGAGTCAGGAATGGAGCTTCTCCAAATAAGACCAGTGGGTAAACCATGGCTGGAGAGACCTGTCAGTCACGTCAAAGAGTTTGGACTTCATTTGAAGAACACTACGGAGAAGGCAATGGCACCCCACTCCAGTACTCTTGCCTGGAAAATCCCATGGATGGAGGAGCCTGGTAGGCTGCAGTCCATGAGGTTGCTAAGAGTCAGACACGACTGAGCCACTTCACTTTCACTTTTCACTTTCATGCATTGGAAAAGGAAATGGCAACCCACTCCAGTATTCTTGCCTGGAAAATCCCAGGGACAGGGGAGCCTGGTGGGCTGCCGACTATGGGGTCGCATAGAGTCAGACATGACTGAAGCGACTTAGCGGCAGCAGCAGCAGCAGCAAGGAGCTACCAAAAGGTTTTCAGCAAAGTACACTCAGCTTTGTGTACTAAGACATGTGGTAAGCTGCCTCCAAGGTGGCCCCAGTGAACCATGCATCATGGTATTCATACTGTGTGATCCTCTACCCTCAGGTATAGACTGGATTTAGTGACTGCTTCTAATGACAATGCCAAAGAATACTCAAACTACCGCACAATTGCACTCTTCTCACACGCTAGTAAAGTAATGCTCAAAATTCTCCAAGTCAGGCTTCAGCAATATGTAAACTGTGAACTTCCTGATGTTCAAGCTGGTTTTAGAAAAGGCAGAGGAACCAGAGATCAAATTGCCAACATCCACTGGATCATGGAAAAAGCAAGAGAGTTCCAGAAAAACATCTATTTCTGCTTTATTGACTATGCCAAAGCCTTCCACTGTGTGAATCACAATAAACTGTGGAAAATGCTGAAACAGATGGGAATACCAGACCACCTGATCTGCCTCTTGAGAAATTTGTATGCAGGTCAGGAAGCAACAGTTAGAACTGGACATGAAACAACAGACTGGTTCCAAATAGGGAAAGGAGTTTGTCAAGGCTGTATATTGTCACCCTGCTTATTTAACTTATATGCAGAATACATCATGAGAAATGCCAGACTGGAAGAAACACAAGCTGGAATCAAGATTGCCAGGAGAAATATCAATAACCTCAGATATGCAGATGACACCACTCTTATGGCAGAAAGTGAAGAGGAACTAAAAGCCTCTTGATGAAAGTGAAAGAGGAGAGTGAAAAAGTTGGCTTAAAGCTCAGCATTCAGAAAATGAAGATCATGGCATCCAGTCCCATCACTTCATGGGAAATAGATGGGGAAACAGTGGAAACAGTGTCAGACTTTATTTTTCTGGGCTCCAAAATCACTGCAGATGGTGACTGTAGCCATGAAATAAAAAGACGCTTACTCCTTGGAAGGAAAGTTATGACCAACCTAGATAGCATATTCAAAAGCAAAGACATTACTTTGCCAACAAAGGTTTGTCTAGTTAAGGCTATGGTTTGTCCTGTGGTCATGTATGGATGTGAGAGTTGGACTGTGAAGAAGGCTGAGCGCCGAAGAATTCATGCTTTTGAACTGTGATGTTGGAGAAGACTCTTGAGAGTCCCTTGGACTGCAAGGAGATCCAATCAGTCCATTCTAAAGGAGATCAGCCCTGGGATTTCTTCAGAAGGAATGATGCTAAAGCTGAAACTCCAGTACTTTGGCCACCTCATGTGAAGAGTTGACTCATTGGAAAAGACTCTGATGCTGGGAGGGATTGGGGGCAAGAGGAGAAGAGGACAACAGAGGATGAGATGGCTGGATGGCATCACTGACTCGATGGACATGAGTCTGAGTGAACTCCGGGAGTTGGTGATGGACAGGGAGTCCTGGCATGCTGCGATTCATGGGGTCGCAAAGAGTCGGACATGACTGAGTGACTGATCTGATCTGATCTGATCTAATGACAAAAAAATACGATAAAAGGGATAGGTTGACACTTCCAAGTTTAGGTAACTGTGGAGTTCATCCTTGATGCCTCAGTCTCTCCCTCATCACACTAAGAAAGCCAGCTGCCACCGTGTGAGCTGCCCTATGGAAATACCCACACGTGAAGGAATTGATGTCTCCTGCCAACAGTCATGTGAGAGAGCTTGGAAGTGCACCTTTCTCCAGTTGAGCTTTCAAGTGATGAAGCCCCTGCCAACACTTATCGCAACTATTGAGAGATCCTGAGTCAGAGACACCCAGCTAAGCCTTGCCTAGATTTCTGACCCACAGAAATGGTGTGATAACGAATATATGTTGCTTTAAACCACTCATTTTGGGGCCAGTTTGTTACATAGCAATACATAACTAATACAGATGATTATTCTGGCTAATGTAGGTAATACACTGGGGAATAAAGGTAAGACTAGAAGAAGGAAGACAAATAAAACAGCAGCCACAGTAGTTGAAGCAAGGGAAAAGATGTATTTGACCCAGAATGATGTCAGTGAGGGCAGAGAGCCCCAAGGGTAGGGAAATATGACTTGGAATGAGTATAGCAAATGCATGTAATGGAATCCCACACTCTTTTCAGGAGAAAGTTCTAAGTATGACTCTAAGCTATCAAGTGACTAATCCAAAAAGAAAATATCATTACTTACATAATTAATAAAGACTACAATATAAAAATGAACCAGTTTCTAAGGAGCAATCTAGTCATTAGTTATCCTGAGACCAGAGATAAGTTTATCCAACGGTCTTCAAAAGAAAGTACTGTTTAATGTAAAACATATATCCACAAATAAAATTATCTCTTTCTTTTGCTTTCTCCCTCGAGTGCTAATGGCATTAATCCAAAGTAAAATTCACTGAAGACTCCCTGGTTCCCACTATAGTGAAATCAGGGTCACAGCTGGTTTAATCCAAGCACAGATGGCTGGATATCTAGGAGAAAAACTGAACCACATGCCCATTTTCCACTTAGCTTTTCTTTAAGTGTTGAATAGCACCAAGTTCAAAGTATGATCCTTGTCTGGAGATGGAGGCATTGACTGGCTATGAACATGTGAATGTCAGTCCTGGCAGAGAAAATGCTCACTGTCATGCCAGGAGGAATGTTAGAATATAAAGAACAGAATGTGAAAAAAAAGGACTTACTGTGGATTTACTCTAGCTTCCAAAGTTCTATAACAGAGAGATGAGCTTAAGGTTAGCCTCAAAATCTTCAAAGCAAATGTAACAAAAGCCAGGAAAGTAGCTGTTGATGTGGGGACCCCTATATCTGTTCCAAGCAGAGCCCAAGCTTGGTCCTCACTTGGGACCTCACAGGACAGGATGGGCAAGTCTTGTTTAGGCAGCATCACCTTCAACGCTCAGCATTCCTTTGTCACCTTGGAAAGCTTCACATTGGAAGATGTATTCTAGCAGGATTTGTGAATTCAATATATGAATAGACAAAATGAAAAGAATAGAGGTAAAATAGTCATGGGGGAGGAGGTAGTGCTGGGAAATGTCCATGGGCACATGAAATTCTAGCTCTAACAGCCTAATTATAGCAGCCTAATTTAGTTGATGTCTTATTGGAAAAGCTGAATAAAACACCAATGCATCATCTGAAGATGTTAGTGATCTGGTCATTAGAATTTGACCAAGATTCCATAGAGAAGGGAAACATATTGACGTGAGCTGAGCAATCTACATAGTTCTGCCCCTCCAGGAATTTCCAGAATCACACACACACAAAAAAACATGGAGCAGAAAGGCTGAGCATTCAGCAGTAACATGGACTTGAGAAGGCAAAAATGGGGGCCCAGGGTTTCCAAAATGCCCAGGACCTGAGAGATCCATCTTCTGGAGAGTAGGAAAATTCAGAAACATGAGCCTACATTCTGACCCAACTTTTCATTTGAAACATTTTCAGATTTTAAAAATTTGTTTGGTCCTATGGACTGAATTGTGTCCCCCCAAAAGTCATAATGTTGAAGCCTTAGTCCCCAATGTGGTAATATTGGGAGATGGGACCTTTGAGAAGTAACTAGATTAAGATGAGGTCATAAAGATAGGGCCATCAATCAGCATCCGCATAAAAACAGATCTCCGAGAGTTTGGTTATTCTCTCTGCTATGAGAACACAGTGAGAAGGTAGCCACCTGCAAGGCAGGAAGTGGTTCTCATTAGACCCTGATCTCAGACTTCAGGTCTCCAGAACTATAAGAAATAAATGCTGTTTAAGCCACCAAGTCTGCAGTATTTGCTGTGGCATCCCATGCTGACTAAGACATCTGACAAACTAGACAGAAATTTTGGTGGTCTCAAAATGCTGAGGAATTTTAGTCCTGTGTCTGTCTCTGAGCAGGAGGCCTAATAAACTTCCTAGGTTTTCAGTTAGGACCCTTAAGAGACTATGCATAGTACCCTCTGCATGCATGTGTGTTAAGTCGCTTCAGTCGTGTCCAGCTCTTTGTGATCCTATGGACTGTAGCCTATGTATGTATGTATATATACATATAGTAGACCCAGATCCAGATATGAGAATATTCAAACAGTAATTTTTAAAATAACTATTACATGTTCAACAAATTAAAAGACAAAATGGGAGTTAACAAAGAAAACGTGATAATAAAGAAATCAAACGAAAATTCTAGGGCTGAAGAACTCAGTAACTGAAATTAGGAGATCAATGAGTGGATTCACCCTAGATTGGTTTCAGTAGAAGAAAAGATTTGGAAACACAAAAAGAAAATCAGTGATAGAAATGTCCATAATGAAAGAGAATTTAAAGTATAACATACAAAAAGTTATTTAAGAAACAAATGTGATGTGATAAATTGATCTATTATATAACTGAAGTGCCAGAAAGGAAGAATGAGGAGATGATGATCGAAGCAATGTTTGTTGCTCAGTTGTGTCCGACTCTTTGCAACCCCATGGACTGTAGTCCACCAGGCTCCTCTGTCCATGAAATTTCCTAGGCAAGAATACTGGCGTGGGTTGCCATGCCCTCCTCCAGGGGATCTTCCCAGCCCAGGGATCTAACCCATGTCTCCTGCATTCCAGACAAATTCTTTACTGTCTGAGCCATCAGAGAAGCCCTGATGGAAGCAATAGTTGTAGACAATTTCTCAAAACTCATGAAATCCAAACAAGTTCAGTGAATCCCAAGCAGGTTAAATAAAAAGAAAACCATAGGTACATACCATGATGGTAAACTGCTGAAAACCAACAACAAAGAGAGAAATCTTTAGAGCAGCTAGAAAAAAATTAAAAGACAGATTAACTTCAAAGGGGCAACAGTAAGATATTTAGCTGATTTTTTCAGGAGAAGCAGTGAAAACAGAAGACAGTGAAATGATGTCTGAATGGTGCCAGAAGAAAATCCTTCATAGGACATGCAGGCAGGGAGAAATATTTGAGGCCATTTATCTCATTTCTACAAAATAAAAATAAGCTTCTAGCTGTCCCTTGATGACCTAGACAGCTGTGATGAGAGTTTTTACTATTTTATTTTTGCTGTTTGGGATCTTTACTGCTGATTAGTTGTTTGCTTTCTTTACATAGCTGTAACAGAGCATTACATGAATCCAATTCCAAAAAAATATTTTAATACACTATTGATGGATGGAAATCATGAATCTTACTTTTGAAAACTCTATTAAATTAGTGGGAGTTTCCTCCCATCAAATACTTATAAATTAATGAGATCATTGCTGACTTTAGCTGCACATTCTAGTGACTAATTAGAGGGGTATATAGCTTCTCTCCACATGCCACACTAAAATCTTTCATCTACATGGCTGTTAAGCCTCAGGCTTTTAATTAAAACTGCCTGAAGAGGAATCCTACTCAGGATACCCTAGGAGTTTGTGAGAGATACATGAGATTATCCACGTAAAACTCTTAGCGCAGTGAAGATTTTGTTCTCTCCAATAGGCACAGTATCCATGTTTTCAATAATTTGGCAATGCTAGTGGAAAAAGCTAATTCTTTTGGTAAGTGTGCACCCTCAATAATCGGTTGATGGCATCTGAGACCCAGCATGTTCCCCTGGGATAGCCTCATGGGGGAGCAAGGATCTGTGTGTCCCACGTAACAACAGTTAGTTTCTATGAGATGGAAAGGGGAGAAAGTGGTTAACACAATCACACTTATAAACCTTCTCACCCTCAGGTGTGCTCTGAGTAAACCCTGGCTACATACTGCTCCCCGGAATCTCTGACACCAACAATTTTTCAAAACATGCAACAGTTTTGTGGAGAGTTTGCATGTGTGTTTCAGTGATGTACCTCTCCTTCTCCCAGCGTGACTGTGGTATTGTGATATGAAAATGGAGTTTTATCTTGTGAGTTTGCATTTCTAGTCACTGGAGTCTTCCTTTGAGCCTCTTGCCTCCATCCATAAAGCTCCATTTCTTGTCCTCAGTCAGAAATAGTGAAAGCAGAGAAGTAGGAGCCAGAAGTGGCGAATTCTAAATCCTTTCAACAGCTATTTTAAAGTGTAGTGGATGGGAGCTCTAGAGTTTATGTTAGTTTCACCAAAATAATCACAAAACTGAGAGAACCATGATGTGGTTTTTTCAATTTTTTTTTTTTTCAGAAACTGATAGGCAACATGTGCATTGATTAGATTCAAGTTTGCGATTCTAATTTCTCTAAATAGAGTGTGATCTGAAACATAAAACTGAAAAGTCAGACTCGATGTTTTTTCAAGTAGACAATGCATACTTAGAATTGGTATCTTTACTTTTTCTGTTTTAATCAATGAAAATTTTCAATCTTTTATGGAAGTGTAATCTGCAGTACAGAAAAATACATGAGTCACAAATGTGTGCATGTATCATAAGTGTGCACACATTATAAAAGTATACCCTTGATGCATTTTCACAAAAACACATGTGTATATAATAATAATAGTAATAAAATAACCTACCAGATTGTCACATCCTAAGGTCCTGGGCTTAGAAAGTTCAGTGAGTGCAGTTCAGAGCTCAGCCTCCACCAGAAAGGGTCATCTCTGTTTTCAGGATTGAGGCTGTGAACTAGATATTGTTTGTGAGGGTGGTAGGAAGAAGACTTTGCTGCTATAAACCCCCCAAATTTTCAAGTAACAATCTCATTCTTTGTAAAGTTCAGCAGATGAGAACCCAGAGGTTCAGGGTTACAGTGTGTCCGCAGTTCAGAATGTGGAGGTGCACTGTCATGACAAGGCAGAGACGCTGTGCTAAGACCAGGAGCGTCAGTGAGCTCACCAGCAGGGCCCCCGGGTGAGCCCAGGACCCAGCATGAACAAGAGAGTCCCAGATAGATTTAGAATATATTCCAGAAGCAGATGTGTGTGTGAGCCTCTGGTCAAGGGTCAAAAAAAATCATCAAGGTACTAGCACTTGAGTGACTACTTGATCTGTCTTGAAGCTTCTCCTCCAACAGTGATTTGGGTTGTGCTCTTGCAAAAAGTCCTGGCCTTCTCAAGAACCAACAGGTTAAACCCATGGCATGAAGTTATTAGCAGAGTAAAGTCCAGACACATCATAGATCCAGGCAACAGCTGCAGGAAGTTTGAGTTCCAGGTCTCCACACAAGATTTAGGCTAAGTTCTCAGAAATGATGCAGGTACATCCCAGGTAACCCAAATCTCTACCTAGCCTCCTGTAGTAGAGGCCATTGTATTCTCTGTTGTGGAATGCAGTTTCACCCTTGCCCCCATCTCCACGTGTTAAGGGTCCTCATCTACTGGTCCATTTAGGGATGTATTTCTCAGTACCAAGCCAGGTAGTCACTTCCTCTGATGTTATGCCAGAAGACCATTAGCTCACTGTCAGTTCTCTGATTCTTTTTTTTTTTTTAATTGAAGGATAATCGCTTTACAGAATATTGTTTTTTCTGTCAAACCTCGATATAAATCAGCCATAGGTAAACATATATCCTCTCCCTTTTAAACCTCCCTCCCATCTCCCCCTACATCCAACCCCTCTAGGTTGATACAGAGCCCCTGTTTGAGTTTCCTGAGACATACAGCAGATTCCCATTGGCTATCTATTTTACATACGGTAATGCAAGTTTCCATATTACTCTTTCCATACATCTCACCCTCTCCTCCCCTCTCCCCATGTCCATAAGTCTATTCCCTATGTCTGTTTCTCCACTGCTGCCCTGTAAATAAATTCCTCAGTACCATTTTTCTAGATTCCATACATGTGTGTTAGAATATGATATTTATCTTTCTATTTCTGACCCACTTCATTCTCTATAATAGGTTCTAGGTTCATCCACCTTATTAAAACTGACTCAAATGCATTCCTTTTTATGGCTGAGTAATATTCCATTGTGTATATGTACCACAATTTCTTTATCTACTCTTCTGTCAATGGGCATCTAGGTTGCTTCCATGTTCTGGCTACTGTAAATAGTGCTGAAAGAACAATGGGATACATGTGTCTTTTTCAACCCTGGTTTCCTCAGGGTATATGCCTAGGAGTGGGATTACTGCATCGTATGGTGGTTTATTTCTAGTTTTTTTAAGGAATCTCCATACCGTCTTCCATAGTGGCTGTATCAATTTATATTCCCACCAATAAAGCAAGAGCATTCCCTTTTCTCCACATCCTCTTCAGCATTTACTGTTTGTAGGTTTTGTGATGATGTTCATTCTGACTGGTGTGAGGTGATATCTTCTTGTGGTTTTGATTTGCATTTCTCTAATAATGAGCAATGTTGAGCATCTTTTCATGTGTTTGTTAGCCATCTGTATGTCTTCTTTGGAGAAATGTCTGCTTAGGTATTTTTCCCACTTTTTGATTGGGTTGTTTGTTTACCTGTTACTGAGTTGCCTGAGCTGCTTGTATATTTTGGAAATCAATCCTTTGTCAGGTGTTTCATTTGCTATTATCTTCTGCCACTCAGGGTTGTCTTTTCACCTTGCTTATAGTTTCCTTTGCTGGCAAAAGCTTTCAAGCTTAATCAGGTCCCACTTGCTTACTTTTGTTTTTGTTTCTATTATTCTAGGAGTTGGGTCATAGAGGATCTTGCTTTGATTTATGTCATCAAGTGTTCTGCCTATGTTTTCCTCTAAGAGTTTTATAGTTTCTAGTCTTACATTTATATATTTAATCTATTTAGAATTTATCTTTGTGTATGGTGTTAGGAAGAGTTCTAATTTCATTCTTTTACATGTAGCTGTCCAGTTTTCCCAGCACCATTTATTGAAGAGGCTGTCTTTGTCCCATTGTATATTCTTGCCTCCTTTGTAAAAAATAAGGTACCCATAGGTGCATGGGTTTATTTCTGGGCTTTCTATCTTGTTCCATTGGTCTATAGTTCTGTTTTTGTACCAGTACCATACTGTCTTGATGACCGTAGCTTTGTAGTATAATCTGAAGCCAGGAAGGTTGATTCCTCCAGCTCCATTCTTCTTTCTCAAGACCATTTTGGTTATTCAGGGACTTTTGTGTTTCCATATGAATTATGACATTTTTTGTTCTAGTTCTGTGAAAAATGGCATTGGTAATTTGATAGGGATCACATTGAATCTGTAAACTGCATTTGGTAGTATAGTCATTTTCACAGTATTGATTCTTCCTAGCCTGGAACATGGAATATCTCTCCATCTGATTATGTTGACTTTGATTTCTTTCATCAGTGCCTTATAATTTTCTGTGTACAGTTCTTTCATCTCCTTAGGTAAGTTTATTCCTAAATATTTAATTCTTTTTGTTGCAATGGTGAATGGGATTGATTCCTTACTTTCTCTTTCTGATTTTTCATTGTTAGTATATAGAAATGCAAGTGATTTCTGTGTATTGATTTTGTATCCTGCAACTTTGATAAATTCACTGATAAGCTCTAGTAATTTTCTGATACTATCTTTAGGGTTTTCTGTGTACAGTATCATGTCATCTGCAAACTGAGAGAGATTTACTACTTCTTTTCCAATCTGGATTCCTTTAATTTGTTTTTCTTCTCTGATTGCTGTAGCTTTGTTGAGTAATAGTGAGGAAAGTAAACACCCTTGTCTTGTTCTTGATCTTAGGGTGAATGCTTTCAGTTTTTCAACATTGAGAATAATGTTTGTTGTAGGCTTATCATATATGGCCTTTACTATGTTGAGGCAGGTTCCTTCCATGCCCATTTCTTGAAGAGTTTTAATCATAAATGGGTGCTGAATTTTTTAAAGGCTTTTTCTGCATCTATTGAGATTATCATATGGTTTTTATCTTTCAATTTGTTAATATGGTGTATCACATTGATTGATTTGTGTATATTGAAGAATTCTTGCATTCCTGGAATAAACCCAACTTGACCATGGTGTATGAGCTTTTTGATGTGTTGCTGAATTCTGTTTGCTAAAATTTTATTGAGGATTTTTGCCTCTGTGTTCATCAGTGATATTGGCCTGTAGTTTTCTTTTTTTGTGTTGTCTTTGGTTTTGGTATCGGGGTGATGGTGGCCTTGTAGAATGAGTTGGAAGTGTTCCTTCCTCTGCAATTTTTTGAAAGAGTTTTAGAAGGATAGGCATTACCTCTTCTCTAAATGTTTGATAGAATTCTCCTGTGAAGCCAGCTGGTCCTGGGCTTTTGTTTTTTGGGAGATATTTGTTCGTAGGTTCAATTTCAGTGCTTGTAATTAGGTTGTTCATAATTTCTATTTCTTCCTGGTTCAGTCTTGGAAGATTGAACTTTCCTAAGAATCTGTTCATTTCTTCCAGGTTATACATTTTATTGCCATAGAGTTTTTCATAATAGTCTCTTATAATCTTTGCATTTCTGCATTGTCTGTTGTAACCTCTCCTTTTTCATTTCTAATTTTGTTGATTTGATTCTTCTCTCTTTTTTTCTTGATGAGTCTGGCTAAAGGTTTGTCAGTTTTGTTCATCTTCTCAAAGAACCAGCTTTTAGTTTTATTAATCTTTACTATGTTTTTTATTTATTTTTCATTTATTTCTGCTCAGATCTTTATTATTTCTTTCTTTCTACTAATTTTGAGGTGGTTTTTGGTTCTTCTTTTTCCAGTTGTTTTAGTTGTAAAGTTAGGTTGTCTATTCAATGTTTTTCTTGTTTCTTGAGATAGGATTGTATTGCTATTAACTTCCCTTTTAAAACTGCTCTTGCTGCATCCCATAGGTTTTGAGTTGTTGTGTTCTCATTGTCATTTGTTTCTAGAAATTTTTTGTTTTCCCTTTTGATTTCTTCAGTAACCTGTTGGTTATTTAGAAACATGTGGTTTAATCTCCATGTGTTTGTGTTTCTTACAGGTTTTTTTCTTGTAATTGATATCTGGTCTCATAACATTGTTTTTGGAAAAGATGCTTGATACGATTTCAATTTCCTTAAATTTACTGAGGTTTGATTTGTGACCCAAGATGTGGTCTATCCTGGAGATGTTCCATGTGCACTTGAGAAGGTGTATTCTTCTGCATTTGGGTGGAATGTCCTGAAGATATCAATGAGATCCATCTCATCTAATGTATCATTTAAGACTTGAGTTTCCTTATTAATTTTCTGTCTTAATGACCTGTCCATTGGTGTGAGTGGGTGTTAAAGTCTCCTACTAGTACTGTGTTGCTGTCAGTTTCTCCTTTAATGTCTGTTAGTGCTTGTCTTATGTATTGAGGTGCTCCTATGTTGAGTGCTTGGACATTTACAATTGTCATGTCTTCCTCTTGGATTGATCCTTTGATCATTATGTAGCGTCCTTCCTTATCTCTTGTTGCTGCTAAGTCGCTTCAGTCGTGTCAGACTCTGTGCAACCCCACAGATGGCAGCCCACGTGGCCCCGCCGTCCCTGGGATTCTTCTTTATTTTAGGGTCTATTTTGTCTGATATGAGGATTACTACTCCAGCTTTCTTTTGCTTCCCATTTTCATGGAATATATTTTTCCATCCTCTCAATTTCAGTATATACATATCTTCAGGTCTGAAGTGGGTTTCTTATAGACAACATATATATGGGTCTTGTCTTTGTATCTGTTTAGCTAGTCTGTGTCTTTTGGTTGGAGTATTTAATCCATTTATATTTAAAGTAGTTATTGATATATATGTTCCTATTGCCATTTTCTTAATTGTTTGGGGTTGATTTTTTAGATATTTTTTCTTCTGTTGTCTTTCTAGACTATATACATCCCTTTAACATTTGCTGTAAAGCTGGTTTGGTGGTACTGAATTCTCTTGCCCCTTGCTTATCTGAAAAGCTTTTTCTTTCTCCATCAATTTTGAATGAGATCCTTGCCAGATACAGTAATCTTGGTTGTAGATTTTTCCCTTTCAGTATTTTAAATATATCCTGCCATTACCTTTTGGCCTGCGGAGTTTCTGATGAAAGATCAGCTGTTAAACATATGGGATTTCCCTTGTATGTTACTTGTTGCTTTTCAATTGCTGCTTTTAATATTTTTTCTTTCTGTTTAGTCTTTGTTAGTTTTATTAGTATGTCTTGGCATGTTTCTCCTTGGGTTTATCCTGTATGGGACTCTGTGCCTCTTGGACTTGATTGACTATTTCCTTTTCCATGTTGGGGAAATTTTCAACTATAATCTCGTCAAAAATTTTCTCATACCCTTTCTTTTTCTCTTTGTCTTCTTAGACCCCTATTATTTGAATGTTTGTGCATTTGATATTGACTCAGAGGTGGCTGAGACTATCCTCAGTTCTTTTCATTCTTTTTACTTTATTCTGCTCTTCAGAAGTTATTTCCACCATTTTATCTTCCAGCTCACTGATTTGTCCTTCTGCTTCAGATATTCTGCTATTGATTCCTTCTAGAGTATTTTTAATTCCAGTAATTGTGCTGCTTGTCACTGCATGTTTATTCTTTAATTCTTCTAGGTCTTTGTTAATTGATTCTTGCATTTTCTCCATTCTGTTTTCAAGGTTTTTGATCATCTTTACTATCATTTTTCTGAATTCTTTTTCAGGTAGTTTGACTATTGCCTCTTCATTTATTTGGATGTCTGTGTTTCTAGTGTGTTCCTTGATTTATGTAGTATTTCTCTGCATTTTCATTATTTTGTTTTTAACTTACTGTGCTTGAGGTCTCCTTTTCAAAAGCTTCAAGGTTGAATTCTTTCTTCCTTTTGATTTCTGCCCTCTAAGTTCAGTCCAGTGCTTTGTGTAAGCTTCTTATAGGGTAAAATTTTGTTGAGTTTTTGTTTGTTTGTTTTTCCTCTGATGGGCAAGACTGAGTGAGGTGGTAATCCTCTGTGCTGATGATTGGGTTTGTATTTTTGTTTTGTTTGTTGTTTAGATGAGGCATCCTGCATAGGGTGCTACTCGTGGTTGCTTGATGCCAGGTCTTATATTCAAGTGGTTTCCTTTGTATGAGTTCTCACTATCTGATACTCCATAGGGTTAATTCTCTGTAGTCTAGGGTCTTGGAGTCAGTGCTCCCACTCCAAAGGTCAGGGCTTGATCTTTTGTCAGGAACAAAGATTCCAGAAGTGATTTATTACAGCATTAAGTGAGATTAAAACAAATATCCAAAAATGAGAAACCAAAGATGAACCCCAGACAAATGGCAATTACAAAATCAGGCAAATAATAATTAAAATAATAGAATGTACATATATATATGCACCCAGGAGCAAAGTCAAAGCAGTTCAACAAAAATAAAGTACAATAGCTTGACCCAGCAAACAAAGGAAACCTCAAATTATATCTACCAGAACAAAATTAACCAAAGCACAAACTGGAAAACAAAACTAAAGCAAGGTGCCATTTGGGAAATAAAGCAATGAAAATAAAACTAACAAATATGTTAAGAGTAAAGGAAAGATAGAAAGAATAGCTATGCAAAATTAAATAGAGGTAGATGAAGAAGATTTATATACTTTGAAGATTAACTACAAAGGGAAAAGAACAGTAGGATAGGCAAACAAAAGAATAAATGTAGAAAAATATAATAGGTTTAAGAAAATTAAAAATTGAAATTATAAAATACAGAAAAAAAAATAACAGAAGAAGAAGAGAAAAGGAAAAAAAGGAAAACTCCACAGAACTGCAAAGGCCCAACATAGAGGCAGAGGCAGAAGTTTATAACAACAATAAAATTGTGACTGAATATACACATATACATATACACCCATAAGAAAAATTGAAACAGTCCAACAAAAATAAAATACAATAGATCGACCTGGCGAACAAAAGGAACCAAAAATTATGTCTACCAGAACAAAACTAACTAAAGCAAGGTGCCAAATGGGGTATAAAGCAATGAATATAAAACTAACAAATATGTTGAGACTAAAGGAAAATAAGAAAAGAAAGAAAAATTAGATATGCAAAGTTAAATAGAAGCAGATAAATAAGATTTATTTATATTAAAGAGTAACTGCAAGGGAAGAAGAATAGTAGGAAAAGCAAACAAAGGAATACATGTAGAAAAAATAATAATAGGTTTAAAAAATTAAAATTAAAAAGACAAAAAAAAACACAAAAAACAACCTCCCAGAACTGCAAAAGCCTGATATGGAGGCAGAGGTTTATAACAACAATAAAAAAATGTGACTGAGAAAAAAAAGAAGGAAAAAAAAGCTCAAAAGCTTAGTTAGATTTCATAGTGCCAATAAAATCGACAACTACAACAGAGGGGGGGAAATGGAAAAAAAAAAAAAGCCAAGAGAATCTATAGAACACCTCAAAACATAAGAATAATAAATGTTTTTCTTGAATCACTGCTGTCAGAGTCCTTTCCCTCGCTGGGAGTCACAGTCCATTTCACCTCCCTAAGATGCCCTCTAACACTGTGCTGATCTCTGGACCTGCTGTGGGGGCAGCTCAGATTCTAATCTGGTCCTACTCCTATGTATTCTTGCCTTCAGTGTTCACAGCTATCAGAACTTGTGTGTCTTCTTTTGTGGGAGCTCTCAGTGACCTTTTATATATTCCACAGACACAGAGTCTGCCTAGTTGATCGTGTGGATTTAATCTGCAGCTGTACAGTTGGTGAGAGGGTTTTGGGTCTTTTTCCTTAGTCACACTGCCCCTGAGTTTCCATTGTGATTTTATTTCCACCTCTGCATGTGGGTCATCCACTGGGGTTTGCTCCTGAGGCTGTCCTGGAGGACTTTGGTTTGCCCCTGTGAGGACCAGGTGTGGAGGAGGTGCAGCTGCTTGGGTCACAAGGGTTTTGGCAGCACCAGGTACTCAGGGGAGTTGGCAGCCAGGGCAGCAGGAAATATAGTGCTCTAGAAGGGTATGGCAACCAGTATCGGCCAATATGCTCCAGTATCCTTGCCCGGAGAATCCCCCTCCCTGACAGAGAAGCCTGGCAGGCCACAGTCCACAGGGTTCCAGTGAGTCGGACACTACCAAAGTGACCCTGTGCGTATAAGTGCAACACCCTTTTTGCCATAGCAGCTCTGCCCCAGTAAGAGTTGAGCATGAAGGCAGCACAGCTGCTTGGCTTGTGGGGGCCCTAGCAGTGCCAAGTGTGCAGGGACATGGACTGCCTCCACCGTGGGAGTTATGGCCCTATCAGAGTCTTTTATCAAGCCTCTTGTAGCTGGTGATCAGAAAGCCTCTTTGGCCAGTCTTTCTCCATAGCTCCACCTGTTCAGACACTTAGAGGGCTTCCTTGCCTGGGGTCCTACTCTGTTATTTGGTGCATCAGGCACATAAAGGGGGCCCCCAGCCTGAGGTTCTACTCTGTAGTTCAGTGTGTCAGGCATTTGGTGGGCCAGCTTCTCTATTGTTCAGCTGCTGATGCTGACATGTGGGGGGAGATAGGCTATGGTGATGGCTCCACCCCCTACACGTGACTCATCAATATCTCCTTGCTTCCATGGCTGCCAAACTTTCCTCCACAGACATTCCCCACCACAATCCCCTCCCTCACATCCCTTCTATCCATCTCTCTGCAGTCAACAGCAGCCCTGGCCCTGGGATTGCTCCACAATCCCAAAACTCCAGCTCCCAACCACTGTGCCATCTAAGGTATGTATGATTGCAGCAAGGGCTGATTCTCCTTCCATTTAGGATGCCACAGATCAACTGTTCCCTTCTCAGCCTTTAATGTTTCTCCTCCAACTCAGACAATTGCCCCAGTGTGAGGATCAGACCCCTGCTTCAGTTCCCCACCCGCCGAGGGCAGGTCCAGTCCTACTAACACTCCCATTTCCCCCCCTTGTTCCTTTGTCCTACCAAGTTTTGTGTGGGTCTATATATTCTTTTCCAGAGAAGGCAATGGCAACCCACTCCAGTACTCTTGCCTGGCAAATCCCATGGACGGAGGAGCCTGGTAGGCTGCAATCCATGGGGTCACTAGGAGTCGGACATGACTGAGCGACTTCACTTTCACTTTTCACTTTCATGCATTGGAGAAGGAAATGGCAACCCACTCCAGCGTTCTTGCCTGGAGAATCCCAGGGACGGGGAAGCCTGGGATGGGGTCGCACAGAGTCGGACACAACTGAAGCGACTTAGCAGCAGCAGCAGCATATATTCTTTTCCTCTGATCAGGTACTCCTGTCTGCTCTCAGCTGGTGTTCTGCATGCACTTCTGTGTCTGAAAGTGTATTCCTGATGTATCCGTGGAGAGAGATGTATTCTACGTCTACCTACTCCTCCACCATCTTGTTCCTCCTCCTCTGATTCTGAAATATACCTTTCCTCATGAATCTCTCACAACTGCAAAAATATTCACTTAGTTATATTATTTATATTTCCATTTCCTGTAGCTTCTCCTTTCTCATTGAGAGTAGTTTTTTCTAATGAAATTCTAAGGCATCCTTCTCTTACTCTGTTTTTTCAGAAAATAATGCTGTGATTCTTTTGGAGGCTGCCACATAAAATGCATTTGTACTGTTCTGTTTTTATCCCGCTGTCTCCTGCAGCAAAACAAATCAATTACCATATTCCACCCTGTCACTTATTTTTGAGAGACCGCAGTATCCAAACACTAAAAGAGGCCTCACAAGGACAATACAAATGATTTAAGGGATAATATTGGTCCTTGCACTTGAGTAAATGGTGAGAGAGATAGAAGAACACTGTTGATCAATATCTTACAAGGCCAGAGCTCAGCTAAGCATTTAAATTACCCCTTGAGTTCCCAGACCCTCTATATAACATCTACAGAAATAATACTTTCAGCAGCCCCTGTTTGTTAGAAAAAATTATCATCTCTTCTCTGGTAACTTTAAACTAGACAATGGTCTTTCAGCCTGGGATATAGTGGCGTCTCAAGTAAATGTTTTGAGATAGATGGATGGATGGATGAATAGATGAAGGGATGGATAACTAGATGGATGACTGAATGGATGGGATGCATGCATGATGGATGCATAGATAGATCAATAGATGGGTGGATAAATGGATGTATAGATGGATACATGCACGGATGGACAGACGTAATAGTTTATCTGATATTGGATATCCCTATAGGCAGTTAGCTTGGTGTGATAGCCTGGTGTGGCTATGCGATTGTGCAGAAGTTACCTGATGTTTCTGTCTTGTGTCCTTATCTGTAAAAATGAGCCAATACAGGTCTACGATCTCTTTACCTAAAATCCTTGTAGACTTGTTAGGAGTTCAGAAGTGTTCAGATTTTAAGAGGACAGTAGTTTTACAGAAAACAACAAAATTTGGTAAAGCAATTACCCTTCAATTAAAAAAGTAAATCAAGTGGAAAAAAAAAAAGGACAGTAGAGCATATTGCCATTCATTTTTGATACCAAATGAATTATGACAATTTTCTGGGCTCTTAGAGAACTTTAGTTCTTATCATTGAACATAAGAAAATGTGAATTTGTCTTCTGTTCCTTACAGTTTATTTGAGGATGGTCATGGGATCATAAACACATATACTGATTTATGTGATTTTTTTCCTGCCATCCCCACAATACCAACTATAATCATCATTAAAGTGAGGACCGTATTCCATATACATACCTGACACAGCAAGTGCTCAATAAAGACACTGGAAGGTATGGAAGGTGGAAGGGAGGGAATGAAGAAGAATCCTAACTTCTATATTTCCCACCACCATGTTCTGTGAACATCACCCCCACCAAGTCCATGCTCCAAGCTCAACAGGTACACTGATTCTTGTCTTCTTTAACTATCTGCATTCTGCACCCCACTGGCTACTTCTTGAAGCACTTCCATACCTTCCTTGCCTTCTATAACAGGGCATCTTCCTGATTTTTCCTCTTTTTTATGTATACTATTCTTTGATACTACACCAAAGTCAATAAGTAACAACCATGTGTTGACTTTGGTATAATATCAAGGAATAATATGCACAATTATTTGAAAAGACTGTAAAAATACCCCTTTCCTTTCCAACTGCATATCTCTGTAAGTTGGATTTTCTTTGTTTATTTCAACCAAAAAACACTTGCAACACACTGACTGTGAGAGCAGATGAGTCTCCATCTGTTTTCCATTAGACCAAACAGTAAGGAGATTTGAAAAAAAAGTAAAACAATACCATTTTTTCTCGAGTTTTTTTGGTTTCTGAAAATATAGTCTTGTTTCATTAAAATGTGCTATGTCAATATGTAATAAACTAATCATTGTTATCTTTAATGAATTAAATAAATATTTAAAAAGTCTAATATGGCAAATATTGCTAGATAAAACCCATTAAAACAAAAGTTTTGTGAGGAGACCTCAATAATGTTTGAGGGCAAAGGGGTCCTAAGACCAAAATGCTTGAGAATTTTTTATTTGTTGAAACAACTCTATGACCAGTTCCCTTCTCTCCGATCTTACCCCTCTCTAAACCTCCTCAGGCAAAGTGATTCTCCTGCAAGGCAATGTCATTGTATCACTCTCCGAATAAGCCCCAAGTGGGTCCCCATTTCTCTGGGGGTGAAATGGCCAGCAGAGTCCTTTACAAGCCTCCAATTTTATCTCCCTTTACTGCTCCCACTCTCCCAATTCACTAGTCATGCTAGGTAAGGTAAGGTAAGGGTTAGTCACTCAATTGTGTCTGACTCTTTGCAACTCCATGGACTGTAGCCCGCCAGGCTCCTCGGTCCATGGGATTCTCCAGGCAAGGATACTGGAGTGCGTTGCCATTTCCTCCTCCAGGGCATCTTCCCCACCTAGGAATTAAACCTGGGTCTCCCACATTGCAGGCACCACCAGGGAAGCCCTAAGGTAAGGAAATGGTTAGTCGCTCAGTGGTGTCCAACTCTTCGTGACCCCATGGACTGTAGCCCACCGGGCTCCTCAGTCCATGGGATCCTCCAGGCAAGACTACATGCTAAGTGCCTCACATTCTCTTGTCACATTTGTTCACTATCACTAGAATTTTCTTTCCATTTTACCAACCCTTCTAATGAGTCAGTTAGGAAGCTGTCAATTACAACAACTGAGAAAAACCAACTTAGATTAAACAACAAAAGACATTTATTGGCTCATGTAGCTGAAAAGTTCAAAGTTAGGGTTGGCTTGTCAAGGGCTGAGAGGCAGCTTGGCAGTGTCATCTCTCATCAATCTCTTGCAGAGTAGACTTCATCATAAGGCTGGCTCCCTTCATGTTGGTAGGATGGGTGCCAGAAAACTAAAGATACTCTTTTTTTTTTATCATGCCCAGTAGTTAAGAGTCTTTCTTCTCAAGTATTGCACAAAAGACCAGGGCTTCCTCTGATAAGAGTATATTAAGTCATTGACCACTGATGACCAGTAACTTGGATTCCCAGAAGTCTACAGTAGATGACCCCCCTGTATCATTCCCACTGCAATTGTGCTTTCCTCTCACTGACACTGACGGAGTAGACTGACACTGCTTGAAGAATTATCATTCTCTTGTTTACCTCTAAGTTATTTGAGATCAGGAACTGCTTGCTTTGTTTAATATTGTGTCCCCAGTACCTGATATAATGAGGGAATGGTATATTATAGGTGCTCAATAATGTTTGTTGCTGGGAGAAAAAGTAAACAAAGGAAGAGAGGCAACGTCAGGTTCTAGCAGAGATCAGGGGAAGAGTGTCTGGAGTGAGAATGAAGGAAGAGTTTTCCAGTGTCGGAGAATATGTCAAGGCCCTGCTCTGAGTTTTCAGGTAGAAGTGTGCTGAATATTACTAAATATTTAATATGTTACTTACAAGCTTTAGAGAAGACACAGTTTAAAAGTCAAATTTGATTCAGAGATTTTCTATCAGCCTGGTCAAAAATTTTATTTTAAGCCTTTTAATTATGAAATTGTCAAGTAGATTTTTAAAATTATCTTTTTAAATGATTATCTGGAAACTTTTGATAAACACAAGGAACTTAATCCTGAATTTTACATTTTAATCTTTCCTTTGTACCATGCCCCAATAAGATGACTACTTTATATTTCAGTAGCCCTTCATTTTGTGTCACTTTGAGAAGATTTTTGCAGATGCCTTGAATATGCCAATGAACATTTTTACTATATGTATGTGGGAAAAGAACACACTTTGTTTGAAACTGCATATCAAGTACCCTATCTACACTATGGAAAGAATTCAATCTGAAGGCTTAAAGATATAGCTCCAGATATTATGAATGTTAAATGAAGAGGAAATAACTCTCCATTTTTCTTGAGCATTTTTTTTTATTATTTGGGTTTATACTGAATAATTTTTTTAATGTTTGTCATTGAGATTTTATTACCATTCTTCTGCTTTAAACAGGGATGGGGGCAGGGAATTAAAGGGAAGCTCTGGATTAATAGTCATGAAAAGCTTCCAGACAAAAATCTCAGTTTTAAAAAGTGATTCAATGCCTTTATAAAGCAGGCACACAAAAGCTTCTGGAATTGCATTGTATGTTCTGTATTTTATACAGATCATTTCATTGATCCAAACCCCAATTAGCTACAAAAAGTCAGAACCTGCCACTAAGCCCCAACTTTACTGCCTGGTTGAGCTTCCCTCATCAGAGGGACCCTCTAAGATTTGGACTCCTCAACTAACCCCAAATGGAAACACTAAATTCAGCCAAGTGTGTTCTGAGAAACACCTAGCTGGTATGTGCCTCTAAGGATCTGAGTTCTGAAGAAGACCCATCCTGACATTGGCAAGGTGACCTAATTTCTGTCCAGTGGGAATCCTGGATAGAACATCTCTTATATACAAATCAACCCATTCTGAGCCCACACCCCAACCACCAATACTACAGAGATACAAAAAAAATCATTGGAGAATACTACAAAAAGTTAGATCCCATAAGTGATGTTGGGAAAAGTGGACAACTACATGTAAAAGAATGAGATTTTCTACTTCCTCAAACCATATGCAGAAATAAACTCAAAATGGGTTAAAGACCTTAATGTAAGACCTAAACCATTAAACTACTAGAAGTGAGCATAGTCATGCATCGACATACATCAAAGCAATATTTTTTGGATCTGTCTCCTAAGGCAAAAGAAATAAAAGCAAAAACAAACAAATGAGGTCTAATTAAACTTCAAAGCTTTTGCACAGCAATGGAAACCATCAACAAAATCAATAACCTGGTGAATCAGTTCAGTCGCTCACTTGTGTCCGACTCTTTGTGACCCCATGAATTGCAGCATGCCAGGCCTCGCTGTCCATCACCAACTCAGGAGTTCACTCAAACTCAGGTCAATAGAGTCAATGATGCCATCCAGCCATCTCATCCTCTGTCGTCCCCTTCTCCTCCTGCCCCCAATCCCTCCCAGCATCAGAGTCTTTTCCAATGAGTCAACTCTTCACATGAGGTGGCCAAAGTACTGGAGTTTCAGCTTTAGCATCATTCCTTCCAAAGAACACCCAGGGCTGATCTCCTTTAGAATGGACTGGTTGGATCTCTTTGCAGTCCAAGGGACTCTCAAGTCTTCTCCAACACCACAGTTCAAAAGCATCAATTCTTCGGTGCTCAGCTTTCTTTATAGTCCAACTCTCACATCCATACATGACTACTGGAAAACCATAGCCTTGACTACACAGACCTTTGTTGGCAAAGTAATGCCTTTGCTTTTGAATATGCTATCTAGGTTTGTCATAACTTTCCTTCCAAAGAGTAAGCATCTTTTAATTTCATGGCTGCAATCACCATCTGCAGTGATTTTGAAGCCCCCAAAAATAAAGTTTGACAGTTTCCACTGTTTCCCCATCTATTTCCCATGAAGTGATGGGACTGGATGCCATGATCTTCATTTTCTGAATGTTGAGCTTTAAGCAAACTTTTTCACTCTCCTCTTTCACTTTCATCAAGAGGCTTTTTAGTTCCTCTTCACTTTCTGCCATAAGGGTGGTGTCATCTGCATATCTGAGGTGATTGATATATCTCCCAGCAATCTTGATTCCAGCCTGTGCTTCTTCCAGCCCAGCGTTTCTCCTGATGTATTCTGCATATAAGTTAAATAAGCAGGGTGACAATATACAGCCTTGACCTACTCCTTTTCCTATTTGGAGCCAGTCTGTTGTTCCATGTCCAGTTGTAACTGCTGCTTCCTGACCTGCATATAGGTTTCTCAAGAGGCAGGTCAGGTGGTCTGGTATTCCCATCTCTTGAAGAATTTTCCACAGTTTATTGTGATCCACAGAGTCAGAGGCTTTGGCATAGTCAATAAAGCAGAAATAGATGTTTTTCTGGAACTCTCTTGCTTTTTCGATGATCCAGTGGATGTTGAGATGTTGAGAACCTGAATAATAGGAGAAAATATTCACCAATGATATGATTGATAAGGGATTAGTATCCAAAATACATACACAGCTCATACAACTCATAACAACAACAAAAAAGAAACGTGATTAAAAAGTGGGCAGAAGATCTAAGATTCAAGACATTTTTCTTTTTTTTTTTTTAAGACATTTTTCTTGAATAGACAATACTTCACTTAAAAAAATGTACTGCAGCTCAAGTAGAATAGTATGCATTGGTGGCCTCATCTGAGAAAATGCTTCACAGGAGAAATGATGATGACATGGGGCCAGGTTCTGGCTCCATCTTATACCAGGAGAAGAAAACCGGCTCTCTTAAGTTTCCATTGGGAGAAGGAACCTTATGGACATTATTTAATTTCAAGCTCAGAATAACACTGCAGGTTAACTATTATATTCCAAACTTGTAGAGGAAGAAATTGAAGCTGAGAGAGACTAAGAAAGTGCAGAGTTACAGAGCTAGTGAGCACTTAAACAGGAATTTAGACTTAGGGCCTGTTGAATTCAAAATTTTTATTTTCATCACAAACAGGCTACCCTTCCAGAGGGTGATCTGGAGCCAGTTACTCAAACACTTTATACTGACAAGTATGGCTTGATCACTTAACCACTCTGAGGCCTGAACCTACTTCCTAAGAACACCATGACCATCAGATGAGCCAGAAAAACCACTCTGTAAAGTGTAAGTCTGTGTCCCTTGTAAAGTATTTTTTATTATAAGGATGTCCCCTTTGTCACAAAATTTATCAGCATCAGTTCCCCATGAGGCACCCATGGCAGACTTCTGCACAAACTCCACACCATCAGCAAAGGCCAGCACAGTTTCCTGGTTTTAAGGCTATAATTTTCAAAGGGTTGTTTGTCTGTGCCTTGCTTCTGGTCAGATAGAGACCAGGCTTGTTGTCTTTCAATTGCATATGTTAGAAGCCACAGCTAATTCAGGACAAGCTAAAACATTTGAAATCAATCCCAGAGTGGAAGAGCATCCAGTGGTGTTCCAAGCAGTGCCACGTTACATAAAACAATGAAAGGAAAACTGAATACAATAGTGTGCGTGATGCACACCAATATTTTCAGACATTTTATTCAAAGACATGTGATTTTATTTGAAGATGAAATTCCTTTTTCATGACTTTCTGGAAATCTTCTGGACATGGCTTATGTCCCACTGATATTTAATTTTATGAAGCCACAGAGACTGGGAAAAAATGTGTGGGCAGTGCCAGATAAAAATTCATGTAGCACATGGGTGAAGGAAGGAATGAGGAGGAGATGCAGACCTCCTCTGATGCCACTGCTAGGAGGTCAAATGTGGGAGCTCAATCCCCAGCACTGTTTTCTGTCTAAAAGGTGTTCCTAGGAATTTCCTCTTGCATTAGAAAGTCATAGCCCAGTTCAATGCATGGCCTGTCTTCTTTTAACTAAATATTGGTGTCTATCTGGTTCTCCCTTGTTTATTATCCTGTTGAAATTCTTAGAAGAAAATGCAATCATCATGTATCGTTTAAACAGACATAGTCCTCTCTGTCAGAATATGTTTTGCTGTTTCAACACCACATATTCAGACACAGGACATTCTCTGTTGCCTAAATGAAGTGAACAGATTATGGAAGGATGTTTATGCATTGTGTTTGTTACAGTCCCTTGTAGAAGAAGACCTTATGTTTATTGAAGGTCTCCTCTCTATGAAGATCTTCACTTATATTTAGCAGTTGAGTCATTTGTTGGTCCATCTTGTGAGGCATGCAGCATTTTTTACTGAGCACTGGTTAGCTGCTGGGGACACAAAGATAAGGGTGACACAGTGCCTGACCTCAGGTCACTCTCATACCAATAGGGTTAGTTCAGTTCAGTTCAGTTCAGTCGCTCAGTCGCGTCCAACTCTTTGCGACCCCATGAATCGCAGCACGCCAGGCCTCCCTGTCCATCACCGACTCCTGGAGTTCACTCAGACTCACGTCCATCGAGTCAATGATGCCATCCAGCCATCTCATCCTCTGTCGTCCCCTTCTCCTCCTGCCCCCAATCCCTCCCAGCATCAGAGTCTTTTCCAGTGAGTCAACTCTTTGCATGAGGTGGCCAAAGTACTGGAATTTCAGCTTTAGCATCATTCCTTCCAAAGAAATCCCAGGGCTGATCTCCTTTAGAATGGACTGATTGGATCTCCTTGCAGTCCAAGGGACTCTCAAGAGTCTTCTCCAACACCACAGTTCAAAAGCATCAATTCTTCAGTGCTCAGTTTTCTTTGTAGTCCAACTCTCACATCCATACATGACCACTGGAAAAACCATAGCTTTGACTAGATGGACCTTTGTTGGCAAAGGAATGTCTTTGCTTTTTAATATGCTGTCTAGGTTGGCTATAACTTTTCTTCCAAGGAGCAAGTGTCTTTTAATTTCATGGCTGCAGTCACCATCTGCAGTGATTTTGGAACCCCCCAAAATAATAGCTGTCACTGTTTTCACTGTTTCCCCATCTATTTGCCATGAAGAGATGGGACCAGATGCCACGATCTTAGTTTTATGAATGTTGAGTTTTAAGCCAACTTTTTCACTTTTCTCCTTTACTTTCATCAAGAGGCTCTTTACACCTAAAGAGGAGGGGTAGATGGGCATGCAAAATTTCATTAAAAGCATTAGAGAAGATTCTATCATTTCTATGATAAAATTATGTTCAGAAAACTATGAAGTCAAAAAGTAGATTAAAGCTGCATATTTATCCAAAGGAACTGAAATCAAAAAGATATCTGAAACTTCATATTCATAACAGCATTATTCACGAGAGAAAAGACATAGAATCAACCCAAATTTCCACCAGTGGATGAATGGACTAAGTATAGTATATACATAAAATGAAATACTACTTAATACTAAAAGGGAAGGAAATTCTGACACTTACTACAATATGGACAAACATTAAGGACATTGTGCTAAATGAAATAAGCCAAATATTGTATAATTCCACTTATATGAGGTATCTAGAGTGGTTAAACCCATAGAAGCAGAGAATGGAATGGGGATCACCAGGGCTGGGGGAATGGGAAGTGAGAGTTATTGTTCAAGGAGTTCCAGCCACACAAGATGAGTAGGCTCTAGAGATATTCTGTGCAATATTGTACACATAGTCTACAATAATGCACTGTTTACTTAAAAATGGTTAAGCAGATGTGTTTATATTACGTATTTTTTGCCACCCCCCAAAAAGCAGAGCAAGGACAGAGATGACCTAGAAAAGGCTAGTCCACCACTGAGTCCTCCCAAGAACAGTGTGAAAAACAATCTTGCCCCATTTTACAGACAGAAGAGTTGAGGACTGAATTTCAGGTACATGTGACACGGAAGCCCACGATTTTCCATTATCCTGCAGTATTTTTTCCTCAGGTCACTAATTTCATGTGACTCATCCTAGAAAATATGCACATGGAAAGTCAAATGTGCAGAAATTGTTATAGTATCTATTATTTATGCGAACCCAAAAGTGGGCTAAATCAGGAACCAAAAGTTAGGGGGAAATGTACTAACCTATGAATTCTGTTTACATGTATTTGTTTACTTAACTGCTAAAAGAAATGATTTAATTCTCTTTTATAAAATCTATAATTTTTAAAGCTGTAATGTGAATACTATCTTCCAAACAATGATTTCAATTAAATGGAGCTGATTTATTAAATAAGACTTTCCAGAATGTACTTCTTAAACACCACCAACAGCAGTTCCAAATAAACCAAGGAGCCAAACAGCAAGCAGGAGAACACAGAATTCTTAGGAATCTTGAAATTAGACTGAAGTATCATTTGATGAAGAGACTTAAATATCTTCCCTCCTGAAGCAGTATTTGGAATTTTTGTTTACTGTTGTTTTGTTTAAAATACAAACATTAATTCAATATGATATATCAGTAAAATAAACTACTCTTGTCCCCTAAAAAGGAGATGTGAATTCTCAAAAAACTTATACACAAGACAAGTGATAAATAATAGATCTTGTTGGGTTAGAGTCATTGCTCTTCTTGGCTGTTAAATCAATCAGAGTAGAGGAAACTGTTCACAGGGTGATATTACCCGCATGGTTCTCAACTGGAGGAGATTCTGCCCCTCAAAGACATTTTTGATTGTCCTGACCTGGGGGTACTACTGGCATCTGGTGGGTAGAAGTCAGAGATGTTACCAAACATTCTTCAACGCAGAGGATACTCTCCCCCCGCAAAAAAGTATTTAGTTCAAAATGTCACTAGTTCTGAGGTTGAGAAATCCTCTCTTATGCCAATGATTAAATTGTTCTTCCTGCTCACTAGGTCTCAGATCAATAGAAAGAATAAGCAATTTAATCCCCTGCTGGGAAATAGAGCCTCAGGAAGCACACTGCTCATGGCTGGGAAATGTTTATTTTCAACTGTGTATTTTTATACAAATGACATCAAGTCATCCAGAAGGAGATAGAGTGATAGAATGCAGGCACCAGAGAAACCAAGTTCTTTTCAGAGCTCTGCACTTGTATTACACCATATCAAAAAGACATGACCAAAATGGTACATTTTCTTATTTCCAACCAGACCTGAGAAGAGAACCACATCAAACTCAGTCCTCAAAATTCCATGTAATTTTTTTAAATTTACCATGTAAATTTCACATATTTAAACATTTTATTATTTAGTTCAATTATCTGATAAAAGGCTTCACTTGGCATACAGCAAAACAGGATTAAGTTAAAATGAGAAAAAAAAAATGAGGTCCATCAAACAAAAAATAAAAGGGGAAATAATAGGAAGTCAACCCAAAAGGCAAAACCTTTCTCATAAATTTATAAAACCACCAGGGTTACCCTCAAGAAATCAAACCATCTATCCTGTGCTCCTCAAACCGTTGGCCCTTATGTGGATGATCTCTTTATATAGTTATCCAGTTGTCTCTGACTTGTTTCAGGATGTCCATCCTTTCTCTCATTCATGCAGGTTTTTGCCCACTTGCTTAGAAGTTTTGTGCTATTTTATCTTGAACATTTGAGATCCTTAGTGTGTGTCCTCCTTCTCTACCACTGAAGAACCAATTACCCCCTAAGTTTAGAAGTTTAAAACATGCACATTTATGATCTTGAAGTTTCTGTGGGTCAGGAAACTGGGCACAAGGTGGTTGGGTCCTCTACTTCAAGATTCTCGATAGACTGCAATCTTGTGACACCTGGGGCATGTTCATTTGAAGGTTTAATCAGGGAATAATCCGCATCCAAACTCATTCATACGGCTGTCAGTAAAATTCAGCTTCTTAAGGGCTTTTTTTTAAACCCTCACTTCCTCCCTGGCTGCTAACCAGAGGATACCCTCAGTTCCTTCAGAGCACCCTGCTCATCAGGGCAAGTTTGCAGAAAAGTTGGAGAGAATGCCAGTAGGATGGAAGTACTTTTGTAACCTAATCTCAGATGTGCTGTCCCATCCCAGAAGCAAATCCTGAGGTCCACACTCAACGCAGAGGGACACAAAGTGGGGCCACACTGTGGGCATCTTAGTGACTGCCGACCACAATGTACTGTTGGGAAAAGTTCTTGCTTTCCTTTTGAGAAGGTTCCATGCTAGGGGGGCTACCTTCCCCTAGAGACAGAGACAAATCGAAAGTTTCCGATTTCCCTTTATTTCTTGTCAAATGTGACGCTAAGCAATGGGTAATTACAAGTACGATTTTAGTCCAGCAGTCCCAGACCACTGAGCTGGTGTGGCTGTGTGTCAGAGGAGTGCTTGTGCAGGGTTTTGTCTTCAACCAACTCCTCACTCTATAGGAGCAACCAAGCAACCAAGGGAGCAGGGGTGGGGCTGAACATGACCTCTTTCATCGTCTTCCATCAGAGCAGCTGATGGAAGTCTTCCTCTTTCATCAGAGCAGCTTGGAATGTCCAGCACAACTTTGCCTGCATCTGTTTTGGGAAGTAAGGTGATAGCTTTCTCCATAATTATTCATTGACGTGTACATATCAAGATATAAGGCAAGTGAATTTTCTGAGCATTTGTAGTTATACTCTCTTCTGACTTAAAGCAGATATGCAAGCCATCTTTTCCAAAGTGTTTGAAACTATCATATTCAACGATAGTCAGCAGTAACCACAATATAATGCTCCCAATCACTTCTCAGGGGAAGAACATAGGTAATTTCAGGCTCTGTTTAGGGAAGGGTTCTGGGAGCCTCCCATAGGTATAAACCCCTCAATACCAAAATCAGCAGCAAGGTGCTAGCCTAAGTTCCCAGGGACAGGAGCCTGTAGCTTGAGTCCTTGGAAGGAGTAAGGGAAGAGGCAGGAACCAAGTGAGTCATGGGAAGAAGAACAAATAGAGGAAAATGCTTGCCCAAGTTGGCCTCTAAGAGCACAATTGATGGCTCCGTCTTGCCAGAGTCTGCCTGAGAGGATGGTCTCTCCAGACAGTCCACCAGCAAGGAAGAAGGAAGGGTTTTTCCACTGATGAACAAGTTGCCGCATGGAGAACCGGCTCCCTTTATGCCTGGCCAACTGAGAATTCCAGAGGGTGTAGGTGTGTCTGTCACAAGGCCACATATGATAGCAACAGAGCACAAAATACCTTCCTCCATGGAAGAGAGAAATCTCCACCCTCCAGCTTATGAGAATTTGGTTGTTGCCAGACCATCTTCCTGGAGTGATTGAGTCACATCAAGCAGAGAACCCGGGAGGGGAAATCTAGGTTGGTGTGTAAACAGGTCCTGATACAACAACAAAAACATGTATTTGCCTATAGTACTTGAATTTGGAAGGTTTCACTAGGCTAAGGACCTCAGACGGGTCTGGGAACACTGTACCAGATGTCTGAAGTGGGTGTGGACAATGAGCCCAGGTGTGTGGCAGTTGAAGAAATACAGGAATCACCTGGGACTTGGGAACCCAGGATCCCTGCAACAGACCTCTCTGGCAGCTTAGGTAGAGGTAAGAAGGTGAAATCAGAATTGCAGAAAACCAGGCATAGTGCCAAGAACTCTACTCAGTGCTCTGTGGTGATCTAAATGGGAAGGAAATCCGAAAAAGAGGGTATATATGTACATATATAGCTGATTCACTTTGTTGTACAGCAGAAACTAACACAACATTGTAAAGAACTATACTCCAATAATTTTTTTAAAGAAATACATAAATAAAAATAAATTTTAAAAAATTCTTGTTTGGGGAGGCACCTAAGACACTGCCTCATTTGTCCCAATGAGGCCATGCCAGGCGCCTCAGTTCACAGATTTATAAACTCTTCTTTGCCCCTGGGCATTGTATGTGCTGCTCTCACCTGGAAGAGACTGTGTTCACTCAACTGTCAATCTGGAAACTCCCTTCTCATTGTCAAGCACTCAGCTTACTTGTCTCCTCTGACCACCGCACTGAGAGATTCATCCTCCCTACACCCTCCTGTCACAGGCACTGCACACTCTATATCACCTCTTAGTCTCCTCCACTAGAATGTGGACTCCATAAAAGACATGGTCCACATGTTCACTGTGTTATTATTGTACCATGCTATTACTATAGCACAATGCTAACAGCTTCTGATGTACTTAATAAATGGATGGATGGATGGAGTCAAGGCAGAACTGGGGGTCTAATAGGCACCTGTTATTTTGTGACGGCTCCAGAATTTCTACTTAGAAAGGACTTGAAAGTGGCAATTGTATTGGAAAGAAATGCTTTGTAATTTTTTATACAATGCTTTGGACAAGAATGAGAAAATTATTCAATTTTGAATATTGGCAGAGATCTGATGAGATTATGAAGCTAAGCTCTGGCTCCCTCTGAAACTAGCACTTTGTGTAACCCCAGCTCTAAGACAGATTCTGCACTAGGTGCTAGAGATAAAATGGGACCGGAGACAATGGGTGTGGGCGTCAAGGATCTCACAGACTAGATGAGAAGGGATACAAAATGGAAAGAGAAAGAGAATTTATGTCAACAAGGAAATTTATGCTAAAGGCAGATTGTGTTGAAGAGGGACTGCTTCTTAACCAGTGACAACTGAAGCTATTGGAGAAGCTGGAATTTAGAGAAGTAGTCTGGCCCTAGAAAAATTAGGAGAAGGTAAAAAAGGAAGCATGTGAACAAATCACCATAAATAAAAATGCAGAGTTTGTTTGAGGACTAATAGAAAGAAGCAGAGAGCTTATATATGAAATGTATGAAATGAAATAAAGGAATCCAGTAATGAAAGTCATAAAGGTGAAGAACTTGGGAGCCACAAGATCTACTTTCAAAATCTAGCTTTTCTTTCTTGATCCTGGGCAAGTTATTTCATCATGCTGTGGCACACTTTCCTACTGTGACACGAGGTGGCAGTGGTACCTGCTTGAGGGTGGGTGGGAGAAGCATGCACGGCACATGGTAGCAGCTACTATGATGACCAATGCCATTGATGATATGGATTCTGCAGACAGCCAGGCACCATAGGAGGATGTAGGAGAGGGGGTAAAAAGCACAGAGTGACTGTCTAGGGAGATTCACGTACCTGAGTCTGTATCCATGGTGACCAGAATGGGGTGGGGGTAAAGGTGCTAATCCAGGCAGGAGTTGATGTGGACCAGCTCTTGTAAAGACATGGCGAGAATGGAAGGAGGACTCAGAAATGTGGGCAGGTCAATGGAAACCAAGCAGGCTTGAGGGGCAGCCTGGAAATGAAGGTTGAGAGAGGACCAGGACTCAGGGATGGTTGCTATTTGACTGCTCCAGCCTAGGTTGACTACAAAAACTAGTCCCTCCTTCTGTGTCTAGACAATGTTCAATAAATACTGATGACTCAAAATGAAATTAAATGCATTCTAGCCATCTCATGGCTCATCCCAGCACAAGGTTGCATTTTTAAAAGTAAATTCAGCCCCCAAAATAATTTAAGAGTGTCAACATTTCACCGCATCCTATCGAGAATACCATAAAGAAGGTATAGTCATAATGACTAAAACATTTGCTGAAAAATTTTCCCATCTTAAACTTTCCTACATTGTTGGTGGGAATGTAAATTGGTACTACCACTATGGAGAACAGTATGGAGATTCCTTATAAAACTAAAAATAGAGCCACAACCTATTTTGTACAACCCTGCAATCTCACTCCTGGGTACATGTCAGAGAAAAACAAGATCCGAAAGGACACTTGCACCCCGATGTTCATTGCAGCACTGTTTACAATAGCCAGGACGTGGAAGCAGCCTAAATGTCCATCAACAGAGGAATGGATAAGGAAGATGTGGTACATGGAGAAGGAAGGGGCAACACACTCCAGTGTTCTTGCCTGGGAAACCCCATGGACAGAGAAGCCTGGGAGGCTACAGTCCATAGGGGTAGCAAAAAATTTGGACATGACTTAGCAACTAAACAACGTGTGTGTGTGTGTGTGTGTGTGTGTGTGTGTATACACATACTATTCATGTGCTATTGTATAATAGTACAAGATACTATTCTTGTACTGTAACTATTATATATGTACAGTATATAGTACAAGAATAGTATATACATATATATGTATATATAGTGTATATGCTACACTATTCTTGTACTGTACTATTTATATATTATTCTTTTACCTTTTCTGGAAATTTGGAATTTTTCAGAATAAAATATAGGAAGAAAATCACTCTGTAGACTTTCATTTCTGACATTAATGAAACTGTCCCACTCTCAGACTGAAAGCAACTTAAAATGGTCTTAAATATTAAAAAAAAAAAAAGAAAATTTATTAAGGAGCTAGCATGAAAGTAAGGAATGATTACTCAGAAGCCAAAAACTAGTAAGAGATAAACAGAATGCTGAAACGAAGCTTTGTCTTGGCTAAACCAGATGAATTTGAGTTTTAGTTGTCATGGTCTCGTAAGGCATAGAAAGAAGAAACAAAGGCCAGGTTCCTGCTAAGATGAGAAATTTCATGAGAGACTCCACACATAAAGCCAGGATCCCCCAGAAGGCCTCTTCAGCCTTTTTCCAGAAGACTACAAGAGAAAATTGCCTGTATGCAGCCTTGAAGTAGGATGGAGGGGGAAATACCTCCTCTGAGACTTTTTTTTAACCAAAGGCAATAATCTACTCTACCTGGGTTGTCTGAAAAAATTCAAGCACATAATTTACCTTAAAGTGGTTTCAGGTTGGTGGTGCTCCCACACAGCTGGCAAAGGTAAACCAGGTCACTTTTAGAGAAATCCAAATGCTATGGGCTGAATGTCTGTGTCCCTGCAAAATTCATGTTTAAAGCTAATCCCCAGTGTGATGGTATCTGGAGATAAGGCCTTTGGGTGGTAATTAGGTTCTAAGAGTGGGGCCCTTGTGAATGAGAATCGAGCCTTTATAAAGAAAACTTCAGAGAACAACCTCACCCCTTCTACTACATGAGACAAAGTGAGATGATAGCCTTCTAGGAACCAAAAAATGGGCCCTCACCAGACATCGAGTCTGCCAGCACCTTGATCTTGGGTTTCCAGGCTTCAGAACTATGAGGAATGGGTGTTTTATTTATATAATGGCATCTTACTTAATGGTATTTTGTCAACCCAAGTTGACTATAACACCAATTTAACCCATATCCCAAACATTTCTACAGAAAAACTTCCAAGAAATGTGAACTCTCAGTCAAATTACAAATCATACAAAAAGACAAGACATCTTGTACAAGAATTAACAGGGAAAAAAAACAAAAATGAACAAAAAAATCTCAGATAACAGAATAAAACACATAAAGCCTTTAAAACTGGAATTGATTATAGCCATAGATTATAAAGAAGTATGTTTATTATGATAAAAGAAAATACAAATAACAAAGTTCTGCAAAAAATGAGTAGGCAGGTTTAAAAAAATCTAGACTTCAAAAAAAATTTTTAAAGATCCATATAGTCAAGGCTATGGTTTTTCCATTGGTCATGTATGGATGTGAGAGTTGGACTATAGAGAAAGCTGAGCACAGAAGAATTGATGCTTTTGAACTGTGGTGTTAGAAAAGACTCTTGAGAGTCCCTTGGACTGCAAGGAGATCCAACCCGTCCATCCTAAAGGAGGTCAGTCCTGGGTGTTCATTGGAAGGACTGATGTTGAAGCTGAAACTCCAATACTTTGGCCACCTGATGCAAAGAGCTGACTCATTGGAAAAGACCCTGATTCTGGGAAAGATTGAGGGCAGGAGGAGAAGGGGATGACAGAGGATGAGATGGTTGGGTGGCATCACCAACTCAATGGACATGAGTATGGGTAAACTCCAGGAGTTGGTGATGGACAGGGAGACCTGGTGTTCTGCATTCAATGGGGTCACAAAGAGTCGGACACGACTGAGTGACTGAACTGTTAAGATTCACTGACAAGTTTAACAGCAGATTAGACATGCTGAAGAGAATCAGCAAATTAAAAGATAGAACTAAACTAGTTTTTTCATATAAAAGAATCATAGAGGATAGAGTGAGAAGATCTAATACATATCTGATTGAAATTCTAAGATGAGAAAAAAAACAGATAATGCTTTCAGCACGATTTAAAAAAAAAAATTATACCTAGACATGAGATAATGAAAATGCAGAGCATTAAAAGCAAAGACATAACCTTAAAACCATCAAGAGAAATGGCCAATTACCTCCAATGGAACAGAAATGAGGCAGACATGTGACTGTGCAACTGCAAAAAAAGTAAACCAGAAGAAGAATATTTTTGATATTTGATATTATGATCAGAGAAAATGACTGTCAGTCTTGAGTTATTTAACCAGTGGAAATATCTTTCAAAAATGAGGATTAAATAAAGGCATTTTCAGGTAAACAAAAACTGACTTTGCCATTAACAGAGCCTCACTGACTGAAGCTGTACGGGTTCTCCATCAAGAAGGAAAATGATCTTAGATGGATGGTTAAGGATGCAGGAAGGAAATTGTGACTATATTAAGTGGTAAATATTAATAAATACATATAAACAACAACAACAAAAAGATGTGGTACATATATACAACAGAATATAACTCAGTCATTGAAAAGAATAAAATAATGCCATTTTCAGCAACATAGATTGCTGCATATGCTAGGTCCATAGATGGGCCCAGAGAGTCATACTGAGTAGCTTAAGTCAGGAGAAATATCATACAATATCCCTTACATGTGTATCTGAAAAGAAATGATACAAATGAACTTACTTACAAAGCAGAAAGAGACTCACAGACTAAAAAACGAACTTATGGCTGCTGGGGGGAAGGGATAGTTAGCGAGTTTGGGATGGTCATGTGCACACTGCTACATTTAAAATGGATAACAACAAGGACCTATTGTATAACATATGGAACTCTGTGCAATTTTATGTGGCAGCCTGGATGGGAGGGGAATTTGTGGGAGAATGGATACATACATATGTATAGCTGAGTCCCTTCAACACTCACCTAGACCATCACAACATTGTTAATCAGCTGTACCCAAATACAAAATAATAAGTTCAAAGTGTGGGGGAAAAGACTGCAAAAAAATTAAATAAAACTGAAAACAAATTCCCCACCTCTCTTGTATGAAATGTCTCTCTTACACCTGGGTTTCCCATCCCTCAGGACTACCTCAGTCTCACTTACTGAGGCTCCTAATTCACTTCTTAACTCCAACATTTGTGCTTTTGCTTGGGGTGAGATTTGTGTTTTGTTTTTTATTACTTTGTTTTTTCCAGTTTTCCTTTTCCCACATTTCTTGGATTCCACTGGAAAAACTACAAGTCAAGCCATGACTCTGACCCAAGAATCTTTTCTTGCTTGCTTTCCCTCTCCCCCGCCCCACCCCATGGTGTTGGTGAAAACAGGGAATATAGCCCCTATAAATTTCTCTTTGTCACACAAGTAACCCCTTGACTCTTATTTCACCTAAATTGCTGAGACCTAAACAAAATCAAATCCAATCCAAATATTCATGTTTATTTAACCTTGAATGAGAACTACCAAAAAAAGAAAGCATTCTCATGAGCCATTTCGAACCATAGCCAAACCCATGATAGAACTCAGTTTCATGATCCCTAACTATTCCATTGCCGCTCAAATTGGATTGGACAACCCTGAGAAAGTGGAAAATAAGTATCAAGGGACACTGGAGCTTTTAGGGTGAAACCACAGGACAAGGTATCAAGGAAATGAAAGGGGAAGAAAGAATGAATTCTCATTGTACACAGACACATGTGCACACACGTATGTACACAAATACATCTTTCCTTCTTCATGTGTGTTATAGCTACTGCACCTAAATAATGAAATTGTTGCCTTTTTTAAAACTGCAAACGAGCTACCAAGAGAGTGCACCAGCAGATCCCTGTTGGCCGCATGGAGGTTTTCGGTTTGCCCTTGCTCCTCCTGTTCTGCAGACTCCAGCTATTTCCTTTGAATATGAAGCAGTTGTCCCCTCAGAAAGGTCTTGCCTCAGAAGTTGGGTCCATGTACCCACCAGAGCACCCACGTGACTCCCTTTTCTGAGGAGAAGGGCGTCAACTGAACATCCAGCTTCAGCAGTTATGCTCAAAGCCCTGGATTCGACTCCCTGCCACTTCCAGTTCATGCAGACTGTGATTTGAACAATGTTGGGCATTATAAAGTACAGGCTCAAATATTTTGTAGTCATTGAACTGTCAGTTAGACTTGCCTTATTTTTACCTATTTATCAGCTTTTCTTTATCTCATTGTAACAGAATTGTTTCACAATACAATAATAGTTAGTCCTTAAGAATTATAATTAGAGACAACCCTGTCAATATATTGCATAAATAAGGCAACTTTAAAGAGACAACTTATTTTTATGCGATTCATTGTTTAAATTAGGAAATATTCCAAGCACATGGAACTATAATGGACACCCATGTACTCATTTTATCCAGATTTCATAAATTTTTTAAAATTATCAAAATTTCATAAATTTTGTCCTAGTGGCTTCAGATTGAAGCACGTGGTTGAAGCCCCATTAGTGCTGACTTACCCATCTGCATCTCTGTCCATGGTGTACCAGGATGGAGAATGGACTTTTCCTCTTCTTTTTTCTAGCTGGAACCATCTTCAATGATGGTTCCACCATTCAACCATAGAATGTTGATTTATTCCACCAAGCTCATCACTTAATATGTTCGGTGAATTTAGAAAACCCTTTCTTTCTAGAAAATAGCTAGTACTAAGCCTATTGTCTGGGAATGAGCTTAAAATCAGCAGCAGCAACATCAACATCACCATCATCACTGTCACCACCATCATCACCAATATCGTCATCACAGCATCTTCATCATCATCAGCTACAGTCTCAGCTGACCCATTGATTCTAGTTGGTCCCTGTCTTTCTCCAATACACTGAATTCCATTGTTCTGAAGGGTGGGAAGCTTCAGGGCAAAAATATTAGCAAGATAGGTCTGAAAATGGTTTTCTTAAATATTATTTTTTTTGCGTGCCTACATCAGGCCCTACAACAGTTAGCATCCCTAACCACCCTCTTTAGCAGCTGCTGTAAGTATTTGAGGCTCCAGAAGGGCCCTGGAGTATCTTCCTAAATGGAAAATCCAAGAGGAGACATATACAGAAAACAATAGAGGTTGTCTTTTCCTTATCTAACCCTCAACAAAACAGCATGCCCACCAGGCAGTCGACTTACTGAAGTGGGGCATGTAGCTGGGGCATGGTGTCCCTCCATCTCAGTCTGTTTGTTCAGCATTCAGTAATCCTTTCAAATATTGACTTTCCACGGTTTCTTATAAGGACTACAGTCCAAGATTCAAGTAGACTCCAAGACTTGACCAGGAGCATCATTTTGAATTCCATAATATGGCATTTACATCACTGACCACTGTGAGAAAGAGGCCTCTGGAGGGCTTCACAAAAGCTCTGAAGCTTGTGATTTCATTCAGAGGTGGTTGCCTCCCACAGCCCACTCTAGCATCTTACTCACAGCTGATAAACTCTTTCTCTACATCACTTTCCATTCCAAGGGTACTGCTGGATGTTGAGATCATAGCTGTCTAGAAAAACCCTAGATTTCATTCTCTGGACTCAGCCTTTAAGAGGCTTTTAATTCCATTCTATCTGGAGATTGCCAGGAAATGCTCCATTAATCTCCACTTACTAGTGAGGACCTTCCCTCCTGGTCTCATCCTTGACTTTCTTCCCCAGGACCCCCTCGCTTTTTATCCCTTTCTTCTCCCACCAACTTCCCAAATCTTATTCAAATAAATCTGAGCTTTCCCTCTTCATTGGGAGAAGATGTTTGTAGGGACCAGAAGAGTTCTTTGGAGGCTGAAAAGGAGGCTTAAATTCTTCAGAAACCTAAAGAGATCATCTAGAAACACCTATGAATCTTTCTTGCTAATACTGAGCACCTCTTGTACCATGTATGTTTTGGGTAGACAGCAAAGACTTCTGCTTCACCAAAGGACATGAGGCGAGGGCATGTAGCTGGGGCACGGTGTTCATCTATCTTAGTTTGTTCAGCATTCAGTAATCCATTCAAATCTTAACTTTCCAAGGTTTCTTATAATGATTATACTCCAAGATTCATATGGACTCCAAGACTTGATCAAGATACCATTTTGAATTCCATCCCAACTCCAGTGGTGTCTGAAGCTGGTTCAGAACAGATCATGAGAACCAATTTTTAATTTGTCAGGAATTTCACTTGCTGGTCAACACTAAGGTGGTAGCTTGGAATCAGCGATGGTGGCAGCAGTTATATCACAGAAATCACAGAAACCGGCCTGTGTTACAAATTAAGGTTCACTCCTGTGGGAATATTAAACCTTTACCAGAACACCTCTGTCCTTTGGGGGGGTGAAAAAAAGGGTATGGGAAGAGAGGAAATGGCATACTAATAGCTAAATAAAGGTTTATAAAATAGATAAAAAAATTCAGCAATTATCCTAAAGTATTTCCTCCAATTTTTGTCCTTAGGTAAACATATGTTTTCCTTTAACCATTATAGTAGATCTGTAATTTTTATATGAATTTTTCAAGCCACCACACACTTTTTGTAATTATCACTTTAATACCAATTCCTCTCCTTTTTCATTTTTCATCTCCATGGACATATTAATAGCTTATACCATTTTTAATTTTTATTATTCATGTTCTGAATATGCATCAATATTTCCCCACAATTTATTTAGGTTCCTCCTTTACCGAAAACACTGAGAAATGAAATTGATGTGTTCTAGGGCAGCACATTTTATAATAAGCTGCTAAAAAGTTTAGAAAAAACAAACGGTAGCTCCCTCTTTCCACACATATTCTAAAACCCTTGAATATAATAAAAGTTAAAAAAAAAAAAACTTTTTCTCACTGGAATAAGCAAATACTGAGTATACTGTGGCTCTAATTTGCATTTCATGATCAGAAATGAAGTTGAGCAACTTTTCATGTGTTTGTCATTTACCAGGTTTTTTTCAGCAAATATCCTTTTTTTTTTTAATCCTTTGCCTGTTTTTCAAATGAATTGTTTTACCTTTTATTATTGATTTATAGGAACACTTTTAACCAATATTTCATCTATTAAATATGTTGCAAATACCGTCTACCTCTCTTTTATTTGTTTTTTAACTGTGTGCATGCATGCTAAGTCGCTTCAGTTGTGTCCAACTCTTTGCAAGCCTATGGACTGTAGCCCACCAGACTCCTCTGTCCATGGGATTCTCCAGGCAAGAATACTCGAGGGGGTTGCCCTGCCCTCTTCCAGGGGGTCTTCCCACTCCAGGGATGGAACTTGTGTCTCCTGCGTCTCCTGCACTGCAGGCAGTAATTCACTAAGTCATCAGGAAAACCAGTCTTTTAACTTTGCTTGTCATCTATTCTGATGTATATAAGTTCTAAGCTTCTTGTGAGATAATCTGACAATCTTTTCATTGATGATTTCTGTGTTAGTCCTGTCTGTAGGTTTATATTTAAACTCCAAAATCCCAAAGACTTTACACACACACAAACACACACACAAATAATTTTATTTTTAATAAGAGGTTCCCAGTCTAATAACCCTTTCTGTCCTCAGACTCAGGGATCTGAGATCCTTTCACAGCATCCCTGCCCTCTGCAGAGTCTTCACTCCACCCTGTGAGTGGGAGAAGGAAAGGGCAGACAGCGCTGCTCAGAAGCCAGCAAGGGCCGAGCCGGCCAGCACACATCACTGACTCCCACATTCCCTCAGCCGGAACTCACTCACGTGTTCCTGTTCTGATACAGGGAGGCCTGGGAAAGGTCATCGTCCTGTTTGCCCAGGAGAATCAGGGGACAATTTGGTGAACACATGGCCTATCTCTGCTATAGCTCTGGCTTTGCTTCTTGCCTTGGCAATCTTTCTCCACCTTCAAAGAGCTACAATGTTCTACTATTTTTTCAGGTGGTGTTCCCATATTTAATCCATCTGGAGTTTAGTTTTGAGACTGTCCTAGGGGTCTCAATAAATAATCACTTATCTCAGAACCTCTGACTAAATAGTCCTCTTCCTACTATTCTGATATACCTCTGTTTTTGTCCCACTTTTACTGAGATATAACCAGCATATAGCATCGTATTCATTTAAGGTACCCAATATAATGATTCAATATTTGTACATACTGCAAAATGACCTCTACAATAAGTTTAGCTATCCACCACCACACACAGTTACAAAAATTTTTTTTCTTGTGATGAGAAGTTTAAGGATCTATTCTATTAGCAAGATAGCCATTGTGCTACATATTACATCCCCAGAACTTATTTATCTTATTATTGAAAGTTTGTACTGGCATACCACTTGACCAAACAGAATTTGCACATATAAATGGTTCTGTTTGTAAACTCTTCTGTTTCTTTTATGTATCTATCTTTCCTGAATCAATTCCACCTTGTTTTAATTCCTTTGGCTTTCTAGTATGTTTTCATATATCCAACCCCTCTCCTTTATCTTCTTCCTCAGAATTTTCTTGGCTGTTCATACTTACTTTCTTTTCCACACCAGCATCATCACTTTAAACATTTTATTACACAGATATATGATAATTTATTGACACTGAAATTTTCAAACTTTTTACTGCCATGATCCTCCACGTATCTAAACCTTTGTTCATATTTACGTTAATTTCCCCAGGGTACTTTTTGGAAATGAAACTGCTAGGTCAAAGGTTATAAAAATATTTAAGGGTTTTGGTATGTGCTACCAAATTGCCCTCCAAAATGGTTGTACCAAATATACTACCACCAGCAATATGTGACGGGGATTTTTTCTCCACATGGTTGTCAGCTCTGAGTATTATAATCTTTTAAAAAGATTTAATCCAATAAATATTTTATTTTATTATAAATTCATTTGAATTCAAATAATGTCGCACATTCCTAGACGTTTTCATTTCTGGCATAAATTGCTTACTTATGTCTTTTACTGCAAAGGATCATTAATTATAAATAATTTGCTGTATGAAAACCAACCCAGTGCTGCTGTGGTGGCTTGCTGCCAGGAATAACAGCTTTGCCCTGTGGCTCCAAACGGCCTGTTGTCTGTCAGTGATGTGGAAATTTGTGGAGTGTCTCCTTTGATGCAGCACTCTCTTCTGGATAAATTAATTGGGGCAAGTTTTGCTACAGGAATCCTTGGGGTCACCCATATGGCGCTCAAGCAGGGTGAGTCTTCAAGCACTTTCTCTGGATGGGGCCCCTTGATACCTGGGTGTGGACTGTTCCTAGCCCCACTCAATGCACACTGACCAGGGAGCAGGGACCTGCTCCATTCTGCCTCCACACACGGATCTCTCTTAGCATCTGCCCCTGTCCTGTCCCAAACCCTCACAAGCTGCCAGGCTGGTGGTGTAGCACACAGCAGGTGATGCAGCAAGCTGCTGGAAGCTTCCACTGCCATTATGCTTGAACCTCTAGCATGAGAGCCCCTAAACATGAGGTAGCTGGTGTTTAGTGGAGAGTGGGGGTTCCTGCAAGGATGGATGGGGCCAGGACCTCTTCGTATATGATAGAATGCCGAAGTTGGGGAGGGCATCAGACATCAACACGGGAAGTCCCTCCAAGTGTGAACTCACTGGACCGAGCTGCCTGCCTGAGGAGAGGGAGATGTCTGCTGCCTTTGTCCATGTCCCTGTGAGTGGCCAGAGGAGGCGGGCAGGACGGACGGGGAACGCAAAGGCCGAATACTTAGATGTGATTTCTCACCCGGAAAGCTCTCCAGGCCAGCTGCTGACCCACTTGGGACTGTCCTTTGTGCATTCACAATGAACATTCTGAAAAGACCTCTTGTTGAATTCTTCTGCTATTTTGCAATGTCAACAGACATGGTGCTCTGAAGTGGCAAATGAGGCCTGGCCTTGACAAAGCTTCTTTATCCCCCCATGAGGCGGAGTGAGTCAGACGCCCTTGGAGAGGTGAAAGGTCCTAGAGCATAGGGGTGCCCGCCTGGTGCCTGGCAGGTGGGAAGTTCAGAGCTGGAATGTTTCCAGTTCCTCACGAATGGACTGAGCTTGTCTGAGGGGTGGGCGGAGTGGGGGAGTGGAGGTTAACCATCATAGCTTGTCTTGCTCTGCTAGGAAGCACTTAACAAAACCAGTAAGGATAGAATTCTTATTTTGCATAGCTGTCAATTTACCAGGCTGAACAAAGAAACATGACACTCAACTCAATTTAAATTTCAACTAAACAAAATCATTTTTTTAGTATATGTATATCCCATGCATACTCTTTTACTATAATGGGTTTTTTGTGCTAAAAAACCCATAATGTTGATAACAACATACTTGAAGGGGCTGGCAGAAGGGCTGGGGAAGGTAGATGTTTGATACTTTTTAGCTTTGATTAACACAGATTAAAATTTCCAGGAGAATCTCCTCCCTAATCAGAGCAAAACTCATTAAAAGACGATTTGGTGTCTACCTCCATACCACCCTGAATGCGCCTTATCTCCTCTGATCTCAAAAGCTAAGCAGGGTCAGGCCTGGTTAGTACTAATCTAGAGGGCCTTGACTCTCATTTAATATCGCTTGTCTTTGAAATAACCATTTTAGGACCCCCAATTCAGTCAGTTGTCATAACATCACAGCCACATGTGGGTAATAAAGGAACAGATACACAAATCTCAAGCTTATATACATAAGTTTGCAAAGGAACAAATGAGGGACTTCCCTGGCAGTTCGGTGTTTAAGACTCTGCATGTCCACTGCAGGAGGCATGGGTTCAATCCCTGGTCAGGGAAGTAACATCCTGCACCACATGGTATGGTCAAAAATAATAATGATTTTTAAAAGAAATTTAAGTAAATAAAAAGAAATACTTGGAAAGGACTGCAGAGGTGCAGAGGACATGAAGAGAAACTGAGTGCTTATATGAATCCTTATCGTATTAAGGATAAGGCTCAAAAATACATTTTTATGATGTATTTTTATTATTTAGGACTATATTTACATTGGAGAAGGCAATGGCAACCCACTCCAGTACTCTTGCCTGGAAAATCCCATGGACGGAGCAGCCTGGTAGGCTGCAGTCCATGGGGTCGCTAAGAGTCGGACACGACTGAGCAACTTCACTTTCACTTTCATGCATTGGAGAAGGAAATGGCAACCCACTCCAGTGTTCTTGCCTGGAGAATCCCAGGGACAGGGGAGCATGGTGGGCTGCCATTTATGAGGTCGCACAGAGTCGGACACGACTGAAGCAACTTAGCAGCAATAGCAGCAGCATATTTACATAGGCCTATTGTATTAGCCCTGGTATTGGCCACTATAAGGATCCATTTCCACGTTTTCTCCATTTACAAGTCTTGTACAATGTCCTAAACAGTTGCCAGTGTCACTTGAATTTCCAGCTTCAGGACTTACAACCAACAGGAATCCTATTCAAGATCCAAAGAGAAAGGGTTAGAGTGGCCTTGCTTGTTGTTTCGACAATTGCCACACCTGTCTCAAGCCCATGACCAGCTCATGAATGGGCCCCAGGGACTGAATCCACTGCTTATACAGGTGATGGGTAGGGACAGTTGCTCTAAAAAGACTGCCCCCAGTCTTTAGTCCCCTAAACATTTTGTTCCCCAAAATACTCCCCATAGTCCAGTAAATCAACTGCAGAAATATAGAGGAAGAAATTGCAACTTGCCACTTGAAAATTGGCTTGAGAGATTTCATTAACAGTAAACCCAGAAGGAGCTGAATGAGATATGCTTGATGAAGCCAAGTATGCAGACAGGTTTGGTGTCTGCAGACTGGGACCCACAGGATATTGGGGTGGGGACAGGGTTCTTTGACTTGTTCTGATGGCCACCATTTTGCAACTGGCTGATTTGGTCATGAAAAGCAGGTACTCTTCTCTGCTTGACAAATGCAAGACCTCTTGTATCTTGTACTCAGTTCTGGAAAATGCTTCACTCAGAAACAGAGGCAAACCCAGCCAGAGTAGGTCACAATAAGATTCCATATTACACCCATGGGCACATTGGAGAAAATGGAGATGAGGCCTCCAGGGAGAGAATGGAAGACACAATTGCTGAGTTTAATTGTTTATGACGCTTATGCAGGGTCATCATTCCACTGCAAGAATCCCAAGGGGCAGAGCCCTTTTCAAAGGGTGTCAACTACAGGAAGAAAGATTTTATCTTAAGTTAGGACTTATTAAGGGTTAAAGGGCTTCCTTGGTGACGCTAGTGGGTAAAGAACCCACCTGGCAATGCAGGAGACATAGGAGACCCAGGTTGGATCCCTGGGTCGGGAAGATCTCCTGGAGGAGGAAATGGCAATCGACTCCAGTATTCTTGCCTGGAGAATCTCATGGACAGAGGAGCCTGGTGGGCTACAGTCCATGGCGTCACAAAGACTAGGACACAACTGAAGCAACTTAGCACTTATGTATGCTGCTGCTATTCAGTCACCCAGCCATGTCCAGTTCTTTGCAACCCCATGGACTGCTGCACACCAAGCCTCCCTGTCCCTCACCATCTCCCAGAGTTTGTCCAAGTTCATGTTCATTGCATCAGTGATGCCGTCCAGCCTTCTCATCCTCGTACACATTCTTCTTCTTCTGCCTTCAATCTTTCCCAGCATCAGGGACTTTTCCAATGAGTCATCTGTTTGCATCAGATGACCAAAATACTGGAGCTTCAGCTTCAGCATCAGTCTTTCCAATGAGTATTCAGAGTTGATCTCCCTTAAAGATTGACTGGTTTGATCTCCTTGCTGTCCAAGGGGCTTTCAAGAGTCTTCTCCAACACCATGGTTCAAAGGCATCAATTCTTTGGTGTTCTGCCTTCTTTACATCCCAGCTTTCACAACAGTACATGACCACTGGGAATACCATAGCCTTGACTGTATAGACCTTTGTCAGCAGATTAATTCTGTTTTTCAACACACTGTCTACGTTTGTCATAGCTTTCCTGCCAAAAAGCAATCATCTTCTGATTTCACGGCTGCAATCACCATCTGCAACAATTTTGGAGCCCAAGAAGAGGAAATCTGTCACTACCTTTCACCCTCATCAAGAGGCTCTTCAGTTCCTCTTTGCTCTCTGTCATTAGCGTGATATCATCTGCGTATATGAAGTTGTTGATGTTTCTCTCACCTATCTTGATTCCAGCTTGTAACTCATCCAGCCTGGCATCTCTCATGATATGCTCAGTATACAGGGTTAAACAAACAGGGTAACAGCAGACAGCCCTGTTGCACTCCTTTCTTGATCTTGAACCAATCAATTGTTCCATACAGGGTGCTAACTGTTACTTCTTGGTCAGGCTTCCCAGAAGCCTCATACAGGTTTCTCAGGAGACAGATAAGATGGTCTGGCATTCCCATCTCTCTAAGATCTTTCCACAGTTTGTCATGATTCACATGACTGAAGCAGCTTAGCATGTACATGCTGCTGCTACTGCTAAGTTGCTTCAGTCATGTCTGACTCCCCATAGATAGCAGCCCACCAGGCTCCCCCATCCCTGGGATTCTCCAGGCAAGAACACTGGAGTGGGCTGCCATTTCCTTCTCCAATGCATGCAAGTGAAAAGTGAAAGTGAAGTCGCTCAGTCGTGTCCGACTCTTAGCAACCCCATGGACTGCAGCCTACCAGGCTCCTCCGTCCGTGGGATTTTCCAGGCAAGACTACTAGAGTGGGGTGCCATTGCCTTCTCCTACCATGTACACAGGAGTCATTAAAAGTAGACTAGGGAGTTCCCTGATGGTACCGAGGCTAAGACTCTACACTACCAATGCAGGGAGCCCAAGTTTGATCCCTGGTCAGGGTACTAGACCCCACATGCTACAACTAAGAGTTCACATGCCACAACTAAAGATCCTGCATTCCATAACTACATGCCACAACCAAGACCTAAGGCAGCCAAATAAATAAATAAAAATATTAAAATAAATAAATAAATGTATTAAAAACAAGTAAAAATTTTATAACATAAAAGTAAGCTGAATATTCACCAGCTGGGACCCAGAACAAATCATCTTTTCAGAGCCTTCTACCCAGAGATTCTGAGTCTTAATTCCCATCTATTCTTCGGATGCAATCTTTTTTTAAATACCAACCAGTCCTAATCACTCCCATCTCTAAACTAATATTATATTTAGCAACCAGTCATCATGACATTTTTTCATATTCTCTCCTGTATATTTGGCCACTTTCAACATGTCTGGGTTCTATGGTTGGGCAGAGAAACCACAGATGACACTGACACTGTCCCTTATTCTTAGGGGCTTGATCCCCAGTCAGGCACAAACCATTTCTTCATTTCTTTCCAGGCTTCTTATAATCGGTGTCCATCACTGTCCCTACGTCTTTATTTCTGAGGGGTTAATTTCTAGTGTGAATCCAAGTTTGAAGAGAATTTCTGAGACTTAGAATCAAATATTTTTTGCTTGAAGCTTTGCTCTATAAGCAAAGCTCTTATTCTATTACTAGAATATTCCTGGGTCATTCTAGTATGATGTTAAAGTGATGACATTCTGAGCTGGCTGGACCTGGGGTTGGTGGTGTCTCACCTCCTGTGGTTCAGTGGACTCCAAATGATGCTCAGTTCCTCCAGCTTCAGCCTCCCACTGAGCAATCACGATTTGAGTGTTTCCTTTCCTTACTCAGGGTCTGGGCTACATTTGTGGCTCAATGATGCTCCCTGTAACACCCATCCCTGAGCTGTGACTTGCCTACATTCTGGTTTGTGGGACTAGAGCTCAACTTGGAGCTAGCTAATCTCTATTACTTACCTCCCAGTCGCAGAAATGAAATTTACTATGAGTTGCTATTTCCCTGAGCTGCCCACTCAACTCACCAGAACCTCCTGTGGTTCTTCTTTTACAATGCCAGTTGTAAATACTACTCCTTATATAACAACTTTTGGTCTAACATATTCACTATCTGGATGCTTCCCAGGTGCACTAGTGGTAAAGAACTCACCTGCCAATGTAGGAGATGTAACGTGATTCGGGTTTGATCCCAGGGTAGGGAAGATCCCCTGAAGGAGGACATGGCAACCCACTCCAGTATTCTTGTCTGAAGAATCCCCATGGACAGAGGAGCCAGGTGGGCTACAGTCCATAGGGTTGCAAAGTGTCAATCACGACTGAAGTGACATAGCACACATGCATGTATTCACGATCTGGCTCTTCACAGAAAATGTTTATCAATCCCTGACCTGATCAGTATTTGTGTGTGTGACTTACCATTTATTTGAGCACTAATGGAAATAACACACAAGTCAGGTTTTCTTCTTTATGTCCCTCAAATCTCTCCCTTTTATGCTCCTGCTATGGTCAAGCCCTGGTGTGTGGTCCCCAAGGAGTAGATGCCTTTTTAGAATGTATGTGACACCTTCCTGTTTTGTATGTAAATAGCGTGCTGAGGGCTCTCCTTCATAATATATATTACCATCACCTTTCATCTTTCATCCTTGTCAACATTACAATATCTTTCCCTTAAGAGGACATTGGGGGCCTTTAGGGAAATCTATTTCCTCTACTCCAAACCAAGGATGCCGCTATCCTTTCATTACTTGAGAAATTCCCCATTGCTCAGTGTATAAACTAGTATTTACTCTTCAGATAAGGCCCTGAAGATGTAGAAGCAGCAGAAAGATGTAACAGTGAGCAGAAAGGAAGCAATTTTTTTCCTTCACATGTATAATCAAAGCAAGTTGCACTGTGGCAAGCTTCACCATGGTGCTCACCACATCATGCACAGAGAGGCAAGAGGGAGATAGAAAGATCCCCATCTTTACAGCACTGAAATTACTCAGTCCTGCTTGGATTTAGCATCCATTCTGGATAGTATTAACTGATTATTTCCATAGAGATGTCTTTAACAACGTCTGATTAACCTTATTTTAACAGAGTAAGGAGACACAAAAGGAAGAAAAAGTAAAGAGCAGGAAGAGATCTATTACTTGACCCAGTAAGAATTCTTAGATTCAAACAGATGCCAGCTTAACTTAAACACATTATGAAGATTATCAGGTACTCATAGAATCAAGAGAAATCTGGAGGGCCAGCTCAGAACACACAGGAGCAATCAGGTTAGGAGCCAAGAGTAGAGCCAGAGTCACATGGTGGGATGAATATCACATTCTGAGGGACATTGCAGCCACCACCTTGCTCCCTCCTCTGCTTCTAGCACCAGGCCTCCTGGCCCCATCAGCTCTTCCAAGAACGATCTCTCCATTGGGATACAACATCTGTGTGTTGTTGATTCAGAGCCCTAAATAGGAGCTTCCAGTTGGTCTGGCCTACACTGTGCCCAGGCTAGCTGCCAGGGAGCAGAAGAGAGAGTGTTGGTCTCCCTTGAGCTTGCAGAGGAAGTAGGCCTGCCTTCCAACAAACCCATGCAGAATCAAATCTCCCCAGATGAGTAGAAGATTTAGGAACTGACCACCAACATGATACTCAACAGTGGTCAACTGCAGTCCATCTTGTTTGACCCTTGATCATCTTCATGGACTTACCTCGTGGCTCAGATGGTAAAGAATCTACCTGCAGTGCAGGAGACCCAGGTTTGATCCTTGGGTTGGGAAGATCCCCTTGAGAAGGGAATGGCCATCCACTCCAGTATTCTTGCCTGGAGAATTCCATGGAAAGTGGAGCCTGATGGCTACAGTCCATGGGGTCACAAAGAGTCAGGACTGAGCGACTAAGCACAGAACAGCACATATACTCTATTATGTATTAAGCAGATAACAAGCTAGAATCTACTGTATAGCACAAGGAACTCTACTCAATGCTCTGTGCAAATGGTAAGGAAATCCAGAGGAGATAAATGTATATGTATATCTGATTCACTTTGTTGTACAAAAGAAACTAACACAACATTCTAAAGCAATTATACTCCAATTAAAAGTTTAAAAGTGAATAAAGAAATAAATCAGAGCAATGTTTTCTTAGATAAGTCCCTCAAGGCAATAGAAATAAAAACAAAAATAAAAAAATGCAACCTAAGCAAATTACAAGCTTTTGAACAGTAAAGGAAACCATTAACAAAACGAAAAACAACCTACCAGCTAGCTGTTTGCCAACCAAACAACCAACAAGGACTTAATTTCCAAAACACTCAAACAGTTCATACAACTCAATAACAACAACAATAAAATAGCCCTATCAAAAAAAGAGCAGAAGATCTAAATAGACATTTCTCCAAAAAAGATACACAAATGACCAATAAGAACATGAAGACATGCTCAACATTGCTAACTATTAGAGAAATGCAAATCAAAATAATGCAAATCAATGAAGTATCACTTCACATCAGTCAGAATGGCCATCATTTAAAAAGTCTACAAACAATAAATGCTGGAGAGGCTGTAGATAAAAGAGAATCCTCTTGCAGTATGTGTGGGAATATAAATCAATATAGCCACTATGGAGAACAGCATGGAGATTCCTTTAAAAGCTAGGAATAAAACTACCATATGATGGAACAACAAGCTGAGAGTTTGAAGGTCTAAGGCTTGGGATTACCCAAAAGAAACAGCAAAGACCCAAGAATGACTGAGGTCAGTGTTTTCAAGGAACAGAAAACAGGCTTGTGGCCAGAGCACAGGAGATAATGAGAAATATGGACAACACTCAGATTGAGGGTGTGGGAGGTAAGAGATTACATCAACCAGACCAAAAAATGTGAGTTTTACTCTAAAAGAGGTGTAAGCAAGGTAGTAGATGCTGAGGGTATCAGACAGTGCAGATCCATTTTCTTGGATCTGTGCAGGACCAAGTGCAGGACCACAACTTGTTCACTCGAAATCCTTCTTGATTCCATCTCCTGAAGCTTTTGGCTGGACATATTGCCTGGGGTAAGAGGACTCTGGGAAACACTACAGAAGTCTCAGCTGTGAGAGAGCTCCCAGGTGTCACTCGCTCCCTTCTGGTTGTAACTTTCATGAACTTCCTTAACCTCTCCTGTGAGTTCTAAATATGTCAAGAGGGCAACAGGCGTATCGCCCCTTGTGACCATCTCTGGGGAAACCTCAGTCTCAGCACTGTGACTGGTTGAACAGGAATGTTGCACGCCAAGCTCTGCCAAGCCCCCTCCTTCAGTTTGGGAGGATTTTGGTGAAATCTGCTTTGCTGAATTATCAGCGTGTCCTGGATGACAGATGCAGGCGAAGGCAACATCAATTTGAAATGTTTTAAAGTCTCAGTGTTTATTTGGAACTATCCTCTCCAAATCATCTCCCTCCTCCAACAATGATCCACCAAATTATCTGAAGGAAAATCCAGCTTCGTTCTTGCTCCCTTGTAAGGGTAGAATAGCATTTGTATCCAGAGGCAGCTGAACCTGGGTTTCAAGGCATGGGGTCCATGAAGTGGCACCAGCCGCATTGGAGAGAAGGACCTGGGGGTGTGGGCATGACATTCCATGCTTGTAAGATGGTTTCCTGAGGCTGATGCTGGGGTCTGGGAGTTCTCCAACCAGCTTCAGTGATTAACTGTTCCTGAAATGCCTGCAAAGTGAGTTTCAGTAAACTAACTCATATTTCTGCATTTATTTCCATGATAAAATCAGAAATTCTTTCCCATGGAAAACAGTTTTAGCAATAAAATATTATACTTTAAAATGTGTTACTTTAGAATGAAAATTACAATTTTCCCAGGAAACCAACTAAAAATAAATCACAAAGCACACACTGTTGAAAGTTTGAGTATCCTGTCAGAAGTTACATTCACTTGCGCAAAACCCACAAAAGGGTAGGTATTCTTTATTTTAAAAACCACACTTTAGCAGTTTATCTTAAGAGTTTATCTTTTGAATGTGATCTTTTTATTGTTTCTCAAATACCATTTTCCTTTGCTCTCCTTTAAGCTTTGTCATGCTAGTGGCCTCTATTTTTTTTTTTAAGTAATGGTCTCAATGGTTCATTTTTTTGGAAATTTGCACAAAATCAAGTTTAAAAACTTAAGCCAAAGAAATGTTAAGGTAATATATTTCTGTCTTTCATATTAAAATAAATCTCCTTAGCAGCGCCCCAGGCAGACAATGACCAACTCCACCTGAACAGCTGTGTGAGATCACCCCTGTCCCAGGATGTCCACAGACTTGAGGGGAGAACTGTCACCCTAGTGAGCTTTTCCTCACCTGGACTAAATAAAGTCTGCAGTACTTTTATGACAGGAGACAACCACAGACTCCTAGAGCCAGCTCCTCTGTGCTCTGCAGGCTTCCTGATTGAATGAGCTGTCAAGGATCAAATGAAGGACATGACTTGCAATGAAATCCCTCATCTCTGTTTGGCATCCCCTCCATTCTTTATCTGATCTTCGTGGGTCCCCAAACTGTCCCTCTCCTCATTCAGCATTCCAGGAGAACTCATTCCCACGGGGCTATGTGGAACCAAGAACACTCAAATTCCTCCAAGGATGGTGGGGCAGGGCAGAGCTGAGGGGGACATGGCACATCCCACTGGGGAAAGAAGAAGCTGGTGTTGATAAGAGAGATGGGAGTCCAGTCCAGAGGCTGCCCCAGATACACCAACACCAGTGCTCCCTGGCTCTGGTAAGTTCTAAGAATAAAGCAAGACAGTGGTTTTCTCATTAGACTCTCTTGGCTGTGCTGAGAAATGAATTCTGGATGTTACTCAAACCAAGGGGAATACTTGGAACATTCTGTAGGCAGAGACAGATGGTACACATGCGCGTTCAGCCAGCTGGCCAAGGCTCCTGCATTTTGCTCTTCCTAGTCATTTCTTCCTCTACCATGATGTTGTTCCTCATTCTGAGAATGTGCACTGCTTCTTGTCACCACTGCTTTCCATTGAAAACATCTGTCAATTGATGACAAGTCTTCTCTCTAGAACCTCTCAACCAGGGTTCAGTCTGTTTCAACATTCTTATAGTTGAAGTCATTTCTTTGTAAACCTTGTGCTCTTTATAAATAATAGCTTTTGGGCTGGGTTATGCTGTGTGCTGAGGGGTTCTGTTTAAAGGGCAACAAGAACTGTCCCCTGATGGTCCCACCATCTGCCAATGTCAGGAGGCTGGGCGTGCACACAAGGAGAACGTTGTGTTTGTGCTGCACAGGAGAACGCAAGACCAGACGTTCTAAAGTGGACTTCCCAGAGCAGCAGCATCACCTATCTGGGAACTTGTTATAAATGCAGGTGACCCAGCTGCCCCTCTCCTACTGAGTAAGAACTTCTAGGTGGACCCCAGGGGTCTGTGATGTGACAAGCCCTCCGGGGGCTTTCCTGTGTCAGAGAGATGTTTTCTATCAGATGGTTCCACCTGTCACAAATATATATGAATGAATACACCATCAAAAGCCAAGTTAGAGGTGACAATCTCAATCACTTATGTCAGGTAACCCAGGAGGACTTGGCAAGCTTCTCACACTGAGCAGCCTAGAATCTCTCGTCTTCCCAGGGAACTCTACCAACCTCACCACCTGCAGCCTCCTAGGTGTGGGAGCTGTCATGGTGAGACCAGAGTTTTCTCTTTCTCTATGATCTACATACGCCTTATACTTGTATCCATATATTTTCACTTTCTGGAAACCTGTTTCTAATTCTTTACATATATCACAACTAAATGGTTGGTGAATGTGTGAAAAATACACAAAGCGATCTAAGAAAAATCTGTTTCTTTAAAACAGAGAACAAGATGGTGGGGGAGTAGGTGGACATGGAGTACATCTCTCTCCATGGATACATAAGGAATACACCAACATCAGCTAAGAGCGGACAGGAGTACCTGACCATCAGAAAAGAAGGTATAGAACCATGCAAAGCTCGGTAGGATGAAGGAACTGGGGGAAAACAGGAGTGTTAGTAGGACTGGACCTGCCTTTGGTGGGTGGGGGAACTGAAGCAGGGGGTCTGATCCCCATATCAGAGCAATTGTCTGAGTCAGAGGAGAAACATTTAAGGCTGAGAGTGAAACAGCTGATCTGTGGCAGCCTAGATGGAATGAGAATCAGACAGTCCTTGCCGTAGCCATACTTACCCTAGACAGGGATGCATGTTCCCTAGAAAGTGCAGAGGCTGGGAGCTGGAGTTTAAGGATTGTGGACCAATCCCAGGGCAGGGCTGCTGTTGACTGCAGAGAGACAGATCAAGGGAATGTGAGGGAGGAGACTGTGGTGGGAAATGCCTGTGGAGGAAAGCCAGGCAGCCATGGAAGCAAGGCGATACTGCTGAGTCATGCATAGTGGGTGGAGCCATCACCATAGCCTCCTTCTCCCCACATGCCAGCAGGGCAGCTGAACAGAGAGGCTGGCCCATCAAACACCTGAGGTACTGAACTACAGAGTTGGACCCCACCCAGAGTGACCTTTAAGTGCCTGATAGGCTGATCTACAGAGTAGGACCCCAGCCAGTGGAAACCCTCTATGTGCCTGATGCACAGAACAACAGAGAAGGACTCCAGGCAAGGGAGCCCTCTAAGTGCCTAAACAGGTAGAGTTATGTTGAAAGACTAGCCAAATAGGCCTTCTGATTGCCAGCTAGAAGAGGCTAGAAAAAAGACTCTGATGGGCCCATAACTCCTGCACGGAGGCAGTCCATGTCCCTGCACCTTTAGCACCGCCAGGAGCCCCACAAGCCAAACAACTGTGCCACTTTCATGCTCAACCCTCACTGGGGCAGAGCTGCCATAGGCAAAAAAAGTCTTGTGTCTATGCACGCAGGGTCACTTCGGTCGTGTCCAACTCTTTGCAACCCTGTAGACTGAGGCCTGCCAGTCTTCTCTATCAGTGGGGGGGGGGGGGGCGGCGGGAGGGGGGGGGGCCGCGGGGGGAACTCCAGGCAAGAATACTGGAGCATATTGGCCAATACTGGTTGCCATACCCTTCTAGAGCACTATATTTCCTGCTGCCCTAGCTGCCAACTCCCCTGAGTACCTGGTGCTGCCAGAACCCCTGTGACCCAAGCAGCTGCACCGCCTCCACACCTGACCCTCACTGGGGCAGGCCCAAGTCCTCCAGGGCAGCCATAGGAACAAACACTAGTGGGTGACCCACATGCAGAGGTGGAAATAAAACCACAATTGAAACCCAGGGGCAGTGTGACTAAGGAATAAGACCCAAAACCCTCCCACCAGCTGTACAAGCTGCAGATTAAATCCACGTGATCAACTAGGTAGATTCTGTGTCTGTGGAATATATAAAAGAACAATGAGATCTTCCACAAAAGAAAATGCACTAGTTTTGATAGCTGTGGACACTGGAGGCAAAAACACACAGGAATAGGACCAGATTAGAATCTGAGCTGCCTCCGCAGCAGGTCTAGAGGCCAGCACAGTGTTGGAGGACATCCTAGGGAGGTGAGGTAGACTGTGACTCCCAGTAAAGGAAAGGACTCTGAGAGCAGTGACTCAAGAAAAATATTCAGTATTCTTATGTTTTGACTTGCTTTGTAGATTCTCTTGGATTTCTTTTCCTTTTTTCTTTTCCTTTTTTTATTCTTCCCCCTCCCCCACCCTCACTGTAGTTGTTGATTTTATTGGCATTATGAAATCTAATTAAGCTTTTGAGCTTTTATTTCCTTCAGTCAAATTTTTTATTGTTGTTATAAACCTCTGCCTCTACATTGGGCTTTAGCAGTCCTGTGGAGTTTTCCTTTTATTATTTTTTTCTTCTTCCTTTTTGTGTTTTTTTTTTCTTTTCTCTTTTGTTAATTTGAATTTTTTATACTATTATCTGTTTGTACATTTATTCTTTTGTTTGCTTTTCATACTGTTACCCTTGCATCTAAACTTTAATGTATATAAATCTTCTTTATCCACCTCTATTTAACTTTGCAAATATATTCTTTCTTGCTTTTCTTTCCTCCCAATGTATTTGTTTGTTTTGTTTTCACTGCTTTATTCCACACTTGGCACCTTGCTTTAGTTCTGTTTTCCAGTTTATGCCTCAGTTAGTTTTCCTCCTAACTGGTAGATATAATTTTTGATTTCCTTTGTTTGCTGGGTCAGTCTACTGTACTGTATTTTTGTTGGACTGTTTTGATTTTGCTTATGGGTCTACATGTATATGTGTATGTTACATTATTTTAATTATTATCTGCCTGATTTTGTAACTGCCATTTTTATGGGGGTTCATCTTTGGTTTGCCATTTTTAGATACTTGTTTTAATGTCACTTAATGCCATAAAAAACCACTTGTGGAATCTTTATTCCAGACCAAAGATCAAGAAACCTCACACTACACGAAGCTTACACAAACCACTGGACCAACCTTAGAAGGGCATAAACCAAAAGGGATAAAGAATTCAAACTTGAAGCCGTGGAAAAGGAGACTTCAAACACAGTAAGTTTTTTTTAAAAAAAATAATGAAAACACAGAGAAATACTACACAAATGAAGGAACAAACTAGAAACAAATAAATGAAGAGGAAATAGGCAAACTACCTGAAAAAGAATTCAGAATAGTGATAGTGAAGATGATCAAAAACCTTGAAAGCAAAATGGAGAAAATGCAAGAATCAGTTAATAAAGACCTAGAAGAATTGAAGACTAAACATACAGAGACAAACAACACAATTACTGGAATTAAAAATACTCTAGAAGGAATCTATGCAAAGAAATAAAGGAAAACAATAGAATGGGAAGACTAGAGATCTCTTCAAGAAAATTAAAGATACCAAGAGAACATTTCATGCAAAGATGGGCTCGATGAAGGACAGAAATTGTATGGACCTAACAGAAGCAGAAGATATTAAGAAGAGATGGCAAGACTACACAGAAGAACTGTACAGAAAAGATCTTCACGACCCAGATAATCATGATAGTGTGATCACTCACCTAGAGCCAGACATCCTAGAGTGTGAAGTCAAGTGGGCCTTAGGAAGCATTACTACGAACAAAGCTAGTGAAGGTGATGGAATTCCAGTTGAGCTATTTCAAATCCTGAAAGATGATGCTGTGAAAGTGCTGTACTCAATATGCCAGCAAATTTGAAAAACTCAGCAGTGGCAATAGGACTGGAAAAGGTCAGTTTTTATTTCAATCCCAAAGAAGGGCAATCAATGCCAAAGAATGCTCAAAGGGAAAGGAAGTCGCTCAGTCGTGTCCAACTCTTAGCAACCCCATGGACTGCAACCTACCAGGCTCCTCCATCCATGGGATTTTCCAGGCAAGCGTACTGGAGTGGGGTGCCATTGCCTTCTCTGAAAGAATGCTCAAACTACCCCATAATTGCACTCATGTCACACGCTAGTAAAGTAATGCTTAAAATTCTCCAAGCCAGGCTTCAGTAATATGTGAACCATGAACTTCCAAATGTTCAAGCTGGTTTTAGTAAAGGCAGAGGAACCAGAGATCAAATTGCCAACATCTGCTGGATCATCGAAATAGCAAGAGAGTTCCAGAAAAACATCTATTTCTGCTTTATTGATTATGCCAAAGCCTTTGCCTGTGTGGATCACAATAAACTGTGGAAAATTCTGAAAGAGATGGGAATACCAGACCACCGACCTTCCTTTTGAGAAACCTGTATGCAGGTCAGGAAGCAACAGTTAGAACTGGACATGGAACAACAGACTGATTCCAAATCAGGAAAAGAGTACATGGAGGCTATATATTGTCACTGTGCTTATTTAACTTATATGCAGAGTACATCATGAGAAACACTGGGCTGGAAGAAATGCAAGCTGGAATCACGATTGCTGGGAGAAATATCAATAACCTAAGATATGCAGATGACACCACCCTTATGGCAGAAAGTGAAGAACTAAAGAACCTCTCAATGAAAGTGAAAGAGAAGAGTGAAAAAGTTGGCTTAAAGATCAACATTCAGAAAACTAAGGTCATGGCATCCGGTCCCATCACTTCATGGAAAACAGATGGGGAAACAGTGGAAACAGTGGCTGACTTTATTTTGGGGGGCTCCAAAATCACTGCAGATGGTGATTGTGGCCATGAAATTAAAAGATGCTTGTTCCTTGGAAGGAAAGTTATGACCAACCTAGATAGCATATTCAAAAGCAGAGACATTATTTGTCAACAAAGGTCCATCTAGTCAAGGCTATGGTTTTTCCAGTAGTCAGATATGGATGTTAGAGTTGGGCTATAAACAAAGCTGAGCACTGAAGAATTGATGCTTTTGAACTGTGGTGTTGGAGAAGACTCTTTTGAGTCCCTTGAACTGCAAGGAGATCCAACCAGTCCATCCTAAAGGAGATCAGTCTTGGGTGTTCACGGAAGGACTGATGTTGAAGCTGAAATTCCAATACTTTGCCACCTGATTCAAAGAGCTGACTCATTTGAAAAGACCCTCATGCTTGGAAAGATTGGGGGCAGGAGGAGAAGGGGACGACAGAGGATGAGATGGTTGGATGGCAATACCGACTCAATGGATATGAGTTTGTGTGAACTGTGGGAGTTGGTGATGGACAGGGAGGCCTGGCATGCTGTGGTTCATGGGGTTGCAAAGAGTCGGACATGACTGAGCGACTGAACTGAACTAAATTAGAAGGAATCATTAGCAGAATATCTAAAGCAGAACGAATCAGTGAGCTGGAAGATAAAATGGGGGAAATAACTTCTGAAGAGTAGAATAAATTAAAAAGAATGAAAAGAACTGAGGAGTCTCAGAGACCTCTGGGACAATATCAAATGCACCAACATTCGAATTATAGGGGTCCCAGAAGAAGAAGAGGAAAAGAAAGGATATGAGAAATTTTTGAAGAGATTATGGTTGAAATTTTCCCCAACATAGAAAAGGAAATAGTCAATCAAGTCCAAGAGGCACAAAGAGTCCCATACAGGATAAACCCAAGGAGAAACACACCAAGACACATACTAATCAAACTAATGAAGACTAAACACAAAGAAAGAATATTAAAAGCAGCAAGGGAAAAGCAACAGTGACATACAAGGGAAACCCCATATGTTTACCAGCTGATCTTTCAGCAGAAACTCTGCAGGCCAGAAGGGAATGGCAGGGTATATTTAAAGCACTGAAAGGGAAAAATCTACAACCAAGACTACTGTACCAGTAAGGATCTCATTCAAAATTGATGGAGAAATCAAAAGCTTTTCAGACAAGCAAAAGGTAAGAGAATTCAGAACCACCAAACCAGCTTTACAACGAATATTAAAAGGACTGATATAGTCAAGAAATACAAGAGAAGAAAAAGGATCTACAAAATCAACCCCAAACAATTAAGAGAATGGCAATAGGAACATATATATCAATAATTGCTTTAAGTGTAAATGAATTAAATGCTCCAACCAGAAGACACAGACTGGGTGAATGGATAGAAAAACAAGACCCATATATATGCTGTCTACAAGAAGCCCACTTCAGACCTCAAGACACAGACAGTCTGAAAGTCAGAGGATAGAAAAATATATTCCATGCAAATGGGAAGCAAAAGAAAGCTGGAGTAGCAATCCTCATATCAGACAAAATAAACCTTAAAATAAAGAAGATTACAAGAGATAAGGAAGGACACTACATAATGATCAAGGGATTAATCCAAGAGGAAGACATGACAATTGTAACTATGCACCCAACAGAGGAGCACTTCAATAAATAAGACAAACACTAACAGATATAAAAGGAGAAATTGACAGTAACACGATAATAGTAGGAGACTTTTACACTCCACACACACCAATAGACAGATCGTCAAAACAGAAAATTAATAAGGAAACACAAGTCTTAAATGATACATTAGATGAGATGGATCTCATTGATATCTTCAGGACATTCTATCCAAATGCACAAGAATTGGAGAAGGAAATGGCAACCCACTCCAATATTCTTGCCTGGAGAATCCCAGGGACAGGGGAGCCTGGTGGGCTGCTGTCTATGGGGTCGCAAAGAGTCGGACACAACTGAAGTGACTTAGCAGCAGCAGCAGCAACACCTTCTCAAGTGCACATGGAACATTCTACAGGATAGACCACATTATGGGTCACAAAACAAACCTCAGTAAATTTAAGAAAATTGAAGTCATATCAAGCATCTTCTCCAACCACAATGCTATGAGACTAGATATCAATTACAAGAAAAAAAAAACTGAAATACATAAAAACATAAAGATTAAACAATACATTTCTAAATAACCAACAGATTACTGAAGAAATCAGAAGGGAAATCAAAAAATTTCTAGAAACAAATGACAATGAAAACATGACAACTCAAAACCTATGGGATTCAGCAAAAGCAGTTCTAAGAGGGAAATTTATAGCAATACGATCCTACCTCAAGAAACAAGAAAAACATCAAATAGACAGTCTAACTTCACAACTAAAACAACTGGGAAAAGAAGAACAAAAAAAAGCCCAAAATTAGTAGAAGGAGAAAAATCAAAGATCCAAGCAGAAATAAATGAAAAAGAAATGAAAGAAGCAATAGTAAAGATTTTAATAAAACTAAAAGCTGTTTCTTTGAGAAGATGAACAAAATTGACAAACCTTTAGCCAGACTCATCAAAAAAAAAAAAAAGAGAGAGAGAGAAGAATCAAATCAACAAAATTATAAATGAAAAAGGAGAGGTTACAACAGACAATGCAGAAACACAAAGGATTATAAGAGACTATTATGAACAACTCTATGACAATAAAATGGATAACCTGGAAGAAATGGATAGATTCTTAGAAAAGTTCAATCTTCTAAGACTGAACCAGAAAGAAATAGAAATTATGAACAATCTAATTACAAACACTGAAAATGAAGCTGTGATTTAAAATCTCCCAAAAACAAAAGCCCAGGACCAGATGGCTTCATGGAAGAATTCTATTAAACATTTAGAGAAGAGGTAATGCCTATCCTTCTAAAACTCTTTCAAAAAATTGCAGAGGAAGGAACATTTCCAACTCATTCTACAAGGCCACCATCACCCTGATACCAAAACCAAAGACAACACAAAAAAAGAAAACTACAGGCCAATATCACTGATGAACATAGATGCAAAAATCCTCAACAAAATTTTAGCAAACAGAATTCAGCAACACATCAAAAAGCTCATACACCACAATCAAGTTGGGTTTACTCCAAGGATGCAAGGATTCTTCAATATATGAAAATCAGTCAATGTGATTTACCATATTAACAAATTGAAGGATAAAAAACCATATGATCATCTCAATAGATGCAGAAAAAGCCTTTGACAAAATTCAGCACCCACTTATGATTAAAACTCTTCAAAAAATGGGCATGGAAGGAACCTTCTTCAACATCAGATCAGATCAGATCAGTCGCTCAGTCGTGTCTGACTCTTTGCGACCCCATGAAGCGCAGCATGCCAGTCCTCCCTGTCCATCACCAACTCCCGGAGTTCACTCAGACTCACGTCCATCGAGTCAGTGATGCCATCCAGCCATCTCATCTTCTGTCGTCCCCTTCTCCTCCTGCCCCCAATCCCTCCCAGCATCAGAGTCTTTTCCAATGAGTCAACTCTTCACATGAGGTGGCCAAAGTACTGGAGTTTCAGCTTTAGCATCATTCCTTCCAAAGAAATCCCAACATAGTGAAGGCCATATATGATAAGCCTACAGCAAACATTATTCTCAATGGTGAGAAACTGAAAGCATTACCCCTAAAATCAGGAATAAGACAAGGGTGCCCATTTTCCCCACTATTATTCAACATAGTTCTGTAAGTTTTAGCTACAGCAATCAGAGAATTAAAAAAGATGAAAGGAATCCAGATCAGAAAAGAAGTAAAGCTCTCACTGTTTGCAGATGACATGATACTGTGCATAGAAAACCCTGAAGATAGTATCAGAAAGTTACTAGATCCAGTCAGTGAATTTAAAAAAGTTTCAGGATACAAAATAAATTCAGATAAATCACTTGCATTTCTATATACTAACAATGAAAAGTCAGAAAGAGAAATTAAGGAATCAATCCCATTCACCATTGCAACAAATAGAATTAAATATCTAGGAATAAACTTATCTAAGGAAAAGAAAGAACTGTACACAGAAAATTATAAGGCACTGATGAAAGAAATCAAAGATAGCATAAACAGATGGAGAGATATTCCATGTTCCTGGGTAGGAAGAATCAATATTGTGAAAATGACTGTAGTATCAAAGGCAATCTACAGATTCAATGCAATCCCTATCAAATTACCAATAGCATTTTTCACAGAACTAGAACAAAAAAATTTCACAATTCATATGGAAACACAAAAGACCCCAAATAGTCAAAACAGTCTTGAGAAAGAAGAATGGAGCTGGAGGAATCATCCTTCCTGGCTTCAGATTATACTACAATGCTATGGTCATTAGGACAGTATGGTACTGACACAAAAACAGAAATATAGACCAATGGAACAAGATAGAAAGCCCAGAAATAAACCCATGCACCTATGGGTACCTTATTTTTGACAAAGGAGGCAAGAATATAAAATGGGGCAAAGACAGCCTCTTCAATAAATGGTGTTGGGAAAACTGGACAGCTATATGTAAAAGAATGAAATTAGAACACTTCCTAACACCATCAGTTCTGTTCAGCTCAGTCATGTCCAACTCTTTGCAACCCATGGACTGCAGCACACCAGGCCTCCCTGTCCATCACCTAACACCGTACACAAAGATAAACTCAAAATGGATTAAAGACCTAAATGTAAGACTAGAAACTATAAAACTCTTAGAGGAAAACATAGGCAGAATACTCGATTACATAAATCAAAGCAAGATCCTCTATGACCCACCTCCTAGAATAATGCAAATAAAACCAAAAGTAAACAAGTGGGACCTGATTAAGCTTAAAAGCTTTTGCACAGCAAAGGAAACTATAAGCAAGGTGAAAAGACAACCTTCAGAATGGGAGAAAATAATAGCAAATGAAACAACTGACAAAGGATTAATTTCCAAAATATACAAGCAGCTCATACAACTCAATACCAGAAAAATAAACAACCTAATCAAAAAGTGGGAAAAAGATCTAAACAGACATTTCTCCAAAGAAGACATACAGAAGGCTAACAAACACAGGAAAAGATGCTCAACATTGCTCATTATTAGAGAAATGCAAATCAAAACCTCAATGAGATATCACCTAACACCAGTCAGAATGGCCATCATCAAAAAGTCTACAAACAATAAGTGCTGGAGAGGGTATGGAGAAAAGGGAGCACCCTTGCACTGTTGGTGGGAATGTAAATTGATACAGCCACTATGGAAGACGGTATGGAGATTCCTTTAAAAACTAGGGATTTAACCAACATATGACCCAGCAATCCCACTCCTAGGCATATACCCTGAGGAAACCAAAATTGAAAGAGACACATGTATCCCATTGTTCATTGCAGCATTATTTACAATAGCTAGAACATGGAAGCAACCTAGATGTCCATTGACAGATAAATGGATAAAGAAGCTGTGGTGCGTATACACAATGGAATACTACTCAGCCATAAAAAGGAACACATTTGAGTCAGTTCTAATAAGGTGGATGAACCTAGAACCTATTATACAGAGTGAAGTAAGTCACAAAGAGAAAGATAAATATCAAATTCTAACTCATATATATGGAATCTAGAAAAATGGTACTGAAGAATTTATTTACAGGGCAGCAATGGAGAAACAAACATAGAGAATAGACTTATGGACATGGGTAGAGGAGGGGAGTGGGTGAGTTGTATGGAAAGAGTAACATGGAAACTTACATTACCATATGTAAAATAGATAGTCAATAGGATTCTGCTGTATGTCTCAGGAAACTCAAACAGGGGCTCTATATCAGACTAAAAGGGTGAGATGGGGTAGGAGATGGGAGGGAGGTTCAAAAGGGAGGGAATATATGTATACCTATGACTGATTCATGTTGAGGTTTGGCAGAAAACAACAAAATTCTGTAAAGCAATTATCCTTCAATTAAAAAATAAATAAAATTTTTTTAAAAAGAAAAAAACAGTAAAATGCCTAGGAATAAATCTACCTAAGGAGGTAAAAGACATATGCTTAGAAAATTACAAGACACTGATGAAAGAAATTGAAGATATCACAAACAAATGAAAAGATATGCTGTACTTATAAATTAGGAGAATTAATATTTTTAAAATGACCATACTCCCCAAGGAAATCTGCAGACTCAATACAATCCTTATCAAAATACCAATTGTATTTTTCACAGAACTTGCAGAAATAATTCTGAAATTTGTTCAAACATACAAAAGACCTTGGATAAACATAAAATATTGAGACAGGAGAACAAAGCACAATGTATCATCCTGTTTGAGTTTAGACTATTCTACAAAGCAAAAGGAGGAGTGGGCAGCAGAAGATGAGATGGTTAGATAGCACCACCAACCCAATGGGCATGAATTTGAGCAAACTCCAGGAGACAGTGGAAGACATAGGAGCTGGCTTGCTACAGTCCATGAGGTCGCAAAGAGTCAGACACGACAACAAGAACAAAGCTACCGTAATTGAAACAGTTTGGCACTGGTGCAAAAACAGTACACTGACCAATGGGACAGACCAGAGCATCCAGAAATAAATCCACACTTACATGGTCAATTAATTTATGACAAAGGAGGCAAGAATATACAGTGGGGAAAAGATAGCCTCTTCAGTAAACATTGTTGGGAAAATGGACAGCTACATGCAAAAGAATCAAACTGGACTACCTTCACACATGCACAAAATAAACATAGGATGGATTAAAGACTAAAGTGTAAGGGCTTCCCTGGTGGTCCAGTGGTTAAGAATCCACCTGCCAATGCAGGGGACATGGGCTCAGTCCCTGGTTGGGAAGATTCCACATATCTTGGGACAACAAAGCCTGTGTGCCACAACTACTGAGCCTACACACCTAGAACTCATGCTCTGCAACAAAAGAAGCCCGCACACTACTACTAGAGAGCAGCCCCACCTGCCACAACCAGAGAAAAGCCATGGGCAGCAGTGAAGACCCGGAGCAGTCAAAAATAAATAAATAAATCTAAAAAAAAAAAAAGACTTAAATGTAAGACCTGAAACCAAAGAACACCTAGAAGAAAACATAGGCAGTATACTTATCAACATTGGTCTTAGTAATATTTTTTTGGATCTGTCTCCTCAGGCAAGGGAAAAAAAGCAAAAATAAACAAATGTTCTTGCAGCAAACTAAAAAGCATTTGCACAGGGAAAGAAAATACAAACAAAATGAAAAGGCAGCTTAACGAATGGGAAAAGATATTTGCAAATGATACCTCTGATAAGGAGTTAACATCCAAAATATTTAAATAACTGATACAACTCAACATCAAAAAAAAAATCTCATTAAAAATGGATAGAGGGTGTGAATAAACATTTTTCCAGGAAAGAAGACATACAGATGACCAAAAGACATGAAAAAAAGAATACATTTGAATCGGTTCTAATGAGGTGGATGAAACTGGAGCCTATTATACAGAGTGAAGTAAGCCAGAAGGAAAAACATAAATACAGTATACTAACGCATATATATGGAATTTAGAAAGATGGTAACAATAACCCGGTGTACGAGACAGCAAAAGAGACACTGATGTATAGAACAGTCTTATGGACTCTGTGGGAGAGGGAGAGGGAGAGGGTGGGAAGATGTGGGAGAATGGCAATGAAACATGTAAAATATCATGTAGGAAACGAGTTGCCAGTCCAGGTTCGATGCATGATGCTAGATGCTTGGGGCTGGTGCACTGGGACGGCCCAGAGGGATGGTATGGGGAGGGAGGAGGGAGGAGGGTTCGGGATGGGGAACACATGTATACCTGTGGCGGATTCATTTTGATATTTGGCAAAACTAATACAATTATGTAAAGTTTAAAAATAAAATAAAATTGGAAGAATAAAAAAAAATAAAAAAAATAAAAAAAAAGATGCTCATCACTGACCAGAGAAAAAATAAATCAAAATCACAATGAAACCACGTTATACTTGTTAGAAAGGCTACCATAAAAAAGACAATAACAAGCGTTGGTGAGGATGTGGAGAAAAGCAACGTTTGTGCCCTATTGGTGGGAATATAAGTGATACCATCTTTATGGAAAAAACTATGCAGTTTCCTCAAAAAATTAAAAATATAACCATCACATGATTCAGCAATTTCACATCTGTGTATGTACCTAAAGGAAAAAAAATATTAACTTGAAAAGATATATGTATCCCAGTGTTCACTGAAGCATTATTTTCAACAGCCAAGGTATGGAAGCAACCTGTGTCCATCAAAAGATAAATGAATAAAAAAAGATCATGGTGCATATACAATGGAATATTACTCAGCCATAATTTAAAAAATGAAGTCTTGCTATTTGGGACAGCATGGATGAATCCAGAGGCTATTATGCTATGTGAAATAAGTCAGACTGAGAAGGACAAATACCACATAATCTCATTTACATGTGGAATCTAAAAAACAAAGCTCAACAGACTCAAGCATACAGAGATCAAACTGACAGTTGACGAGGGGAGGGTGTCAGGGGTAGGTAAAAAAAGTGAAGTGGATTTAGAGGTATGAACCTCCAGGTATAAAATAAAAAAGCAATCAAATGTACTATACAGCATATGGAATATGGTTAATATGGAAATAACTTTAAAAAACAAACAAACATAAAAAGAACCCTTGAATAAAGATGAAAATACTTGTTTTCTTTTGATGGTTTTCCTTATGCAAACCAGCAATAAAATGTTTCTATCCTTCATAGTCTGCCTTATTTCCGAAACAAAGAGGAAAGCTGAAAAAAATACCTTCAATGTAACATGATAGATACAAAGATACAGGAAATAAGAAAATGGGAAAATATTGAAAAAAAATTTTTCATTGAACAGTTTTTCCTCAGTGATAAGTTCTCAAGAGTGACTTCAGTGGTAAAGACGGGAACAGGGGTAACACACTGTTCCCTGTGGCCTCGGGACTCTGATCCACCAGCCCACCCACCCGTGTGAGCCTCACCAGCATCAGCCTCCTCTTGACTGTGCACAGAGGGTAACTCTTGAGAAGATTTCCAGCCCCCTCCCTGCTCTTCTTCCAACATGGTTAAGTTCAAAGTAGCCAACAATCCCTTCCTCATGCCATGATTGCCCCTTCCAAGATCACCCACCATTCTCTCCTGGCCCATTTTCCTGCCAGCAGAGCTCAACCTGGCAACGGGCTGCCAGTCCTCCTTCTCTGGGACCTGTGAGTGTAATAAATCCTTAATTTCTATGCCTCTTCAAGTGTGACTTTCATGGCTGTGTAGAAGGGAGCCCCAAAGGACTTCAACTGAGGTGATCTGCCTCATTTACATAACTGGTGACAAGGACAAGATCACTCTAAACATGGGCAGATGATCCCTTATTCCCCCGGAGATGCTCACTGCTTTCATGTGGCTTACTGATGGACCATACTGGCTGAACTGTACCATCTGGGAAAGCCGTCCATCCTGCTGGCCTTCTTTTATCCCACTTTGCCCTACCTTACGTGGCTTCATCCAAACTCATTAAAACACCACCTCCTCCACTGATGCCCACCAAAAACACACAGACAGGCCCCGCACTTACTCAGACAGTCCATGTTTTGGAGACAATATATTCCACACCTGTCTATCTTGCTTTAATTCGCTGATCAGATTACTAGGAAGGCTGCCTCTTCCCACCGAGGCACCACAGGCTTTGGAACTAACACAGCAGACTACATAACAAGCCTTGCCACTGGCTGCCCAGGAACTGATCACTGATTAGAAACACTGGCCACATTTGATCACCCTCTCAGGTGCCCATGGGAACTTCCACAAAAGACTGGGAGAGATGCCTGTGGCCTCAAAATGCCCCACCTGGTTGCCAACTTCCTTAGACAACAAATTTTTGGAACCCCAAGTTAATTGCTGCCAATGCTGAATTGGCTTATGGTTATTGGACTTATTACATCTGGCTGGGATCCTAGGACTGCTGGCAGACCCAAAAGAGCTCTCTATGACCAAATCCTGTAGCAACCAAATGGCCAAAAATGTCCAAAATTGCACTCAAGAAAGGGCCAGCTGGGGATGTCAGACTGCAAGGACCATTTCTCAGGCCCACACACCATCAAGCCTGGGAGGCTTGGAATGTATTATAAATGGCACCAATGGCACAGATGTTTGAGACCTACCAGGCAGAATATTGATCCAGAATACCAATTTTAACTGGTCAGAGAGTCTTTGGCCAGCTTGAACAACAATCCTGAATCCATCCTCCACTAACCACTCAGTCTCTATTATACTGGCTGTAATGTTTATATAACTATGTCTATGGACTGTGTCACAACTATATCCAGGCCCACTAAGTCAGCTATCTATGGACCAGAAGATTTATTCCCTGTGGATGAAATATCAAGTTCAGACACTAAGAGAAGCTGCCCAGGACTTGGCCCAAGATGCTCAAATGATCCCTAAGAGTTACTGAAAATTTGCATTTGCAACAGTTCACATGTTTATGGCAAGATTCTAGTAGAGGTCTCCAAGCTTCACTAGGTCACACTTCCACATGGGACCCCAGGTTTCCATCAGTGGATAGCCACCTGGGAGGGACCCTCACTCTGAGGGTGGACTCCAGCTTCCATGCCAATGAAAAGGACAACACCTCATCCACCACCCCCCACTGTAGAACTGAATGTTACAGCCTTACCTACCTTCAACCTCTCACCCACATGGGTCCATGCTGGTTTCCAACAACCCCACACTGGTTCCCCAATTCCTAGGTCATTGTCTTGATCTGTAAGATCTCCTGCGTTCTATTACTTTTTCCCCAAGATTACAAAATGCTTGACAGTGACCCCTGCATGGCTTCCATGGGCTCCACAGAACTGTGAGTCATAAACCCATGACAATAAGGCCACCTTGGGGTATATCAAGCCCCTATAGGACACAAAGTTCTGCCTGTTAAATACCACCAACATTCCTCACATAATTCCTCCTTGCCTGCTTTCCAAACCCAACTGCTCTCATTCTTCTCTTTTTATGGGGCTGTTAGAAATGCCTCATGACTTTCGCTTCCTTATGATACTGACCCGGAAGCCTCCCACCGTCAACCCTGTTATGCACCACACCTCCTCAGGCTCCCTGTCCTCCACAGCCACTTCCCCAAACACCGTATCACCCACCTCCCCGCCAACCACAACTCCCCTTGGTATCTACCCAGAGCCTCCAGGATGTCAACCCCAAATGCAGACATGGTAGTACACATATCAACCTGATCTGATCGTTGGGTCTGCCACACAGTAATATGTACCTGTGCCTAGAACATCGATGATCTTCCGTGTTTGGCCAGATGGTCTCAAGTCCTGGGACCACATGGCTTTCCTGGAGATGTGAACATTTGGGAAAACTCAAGAGCCTCCAATAAAGCAAATCCAATGTCCAGGCACCTTTTATGTTTGTCCAGATTTCCACACAGTCTGGCCAAATGCTTCTGTTTTCCCAGGCTCCACACTTACCTCTACGTGGGTAAAACCTGGAAATTATGATCCCCTAGTTGATGTTTCCATGAGACCAGATTGCAACTCCAAGAAAATGCACAGCATCTGTTGTACTTTACTTTATGAATAACAGGAGCCTGTGTTTCATGTTCCATGGCATTGGGAATGTTGTTGACGGTCTACCCTATTGCAACATCTATACTTTCTTCAAAAAATCAGAGGGTCAGGTATCTGACCTCCATATGTCTATTAATAGTTTTGCTGTAAATGGTGGAGGCAATTGCCCTGGGCACAGGCAAACGAAATCACATGATCTCAGCTAAACAACTGTCTGATGCCCTCACGGAACATGTTCAAAAAATATCCAGAACTTGTCTCTAATGTAGGAAATCCAAGAACCTCTGGTCTAAGTGGTCACTGGTAGCTCTTGATTAACTGCTGGAGAAGGATGGCAGGGTCCATGCCACTCAGAGACACTCTTGCATAAATGGCAACAATTCTAGCAAGGGCAGATACAACACCAACAACTTACAGAAGATGAAAAATTTCTCAACAAAACTAAGGTTTTGGACTTTCCTGGTGGTACAGAGGATAAGAATCTGCCTGCCAATGCAGGGGACATGGGTTCAATCCCTGGTATGGGAAGATTCCACATGCCATAGGCAATCAAGCCCATGTGCCATAACTACTGAGCCCACACTCTAACGTCCGAGAGCTGCAACTGAATCCACATGCTGAAACTATTGAAGCCCATGCACCCCTAGAGCCTGCGCTCTGAAACAAGAGAAGCCTCCTCAAGCCACCACATTGAGGAGCCTGTGTACCTCAAAGAAGAGTAGCCCCCACTCACCACAACTAGAGAAAGCCTGAACATAGCAACAAAGACCCGGTGCAAGCAAAAATAAATATATTTTTTTTAATCCTAAGGTTTTTCAGCAAAATCTTTCAACTCAGAAGTATCAGGTCTTTACTCCTGTCTATTGCCCTGTGAAATCAGGGAGATCCACTTCCCCACTGATTGATGCCTTGGCAATAGCTCCAATCTACAGCCAATGTCTTCTCACTGGGGTGGTAAGAGGAATTCACCCTGTTTGAGAGCCACTGAGACACATGTGGTCAGTTATAACAACTGTTCCCTGGTGGCCTCAGGACTCCCCACCCTCCAGCCACCCGCCTGTGTGGACCTCAGCAGAACCAGCCTCCCCCTACCGTGCCCAGTGAAGTTCAAAGTAGCCAACAAACACTTCCCATAGCCGTGGCTGCCCTGCCCAGGACCCCAGTAAAGTTTTCAACCCTCTCCCGGCCTTTTTTCCTCTCTTACTTTCTTGGGGATTAGCCCCATTACAACAATTGGTGAACTGGACTGCTCTGGATTTTCCCTGATTTTGACTTTCCTGGCCATGACCTTTGAACAGCAAAGGTATCAGGTAAGCAGTTAAAAGCATCCACATGCTATTTTTAATACTTCAAAAGGCTCAGAAGGAATCAGATTTTACCATCAATATTGCTGACCAAGATATCGATTCTTCCTTTTGAAATTCTATCAACTTTGGGTGACAAAGTCAATCTTGCTGTGCCGCTGTTCAAAGGTCTGAGTATTTGTTAAAAAATAATACTAATAAAAAAACAATTAATAAATCTGTCAAAGCATAATAATATAGAACAGAATAATAAAAGAAGCCTCATCTGACAGCCTGGGTGAGAGCTGGGTGTCCTGAAATCCAGTTTCCTGCTTCCCAGGAAAAGCAGAGCTGGCTCGAGGGAAGGCATTTACACAACCGTGTACTAGTTCGGATAGTGTATTAGTCTTATCTCGTTACATAACAAAGCACTCTGGGGTCTTAAACAACCGATGTTTATTCTCTCTCAGAATATGAAACACAGATTCCTATTATCAGGAAAGCAAAGTACAGTAGATGTTGTGCATTTTCACTGGTGTCGCAATACGGTCTCATGGAAACATCAACTAGGGGATTATAATTTCTGGAGGCTGAAAGTTCAAGATAAGGGTGTGGGCAGTGTTGTTTCTCCAGAGGGCTCTCTCCTGTCTTAGAGATGGCCATCTTCTCCCTGTGTCCTCACGTGGGCTTCCGTGTGTGTCTCCTAAATCTCTTCTTCCTAGAGAGAAATCCATCATCATACTGGGTTAGAACCCACTTTAATAACCTCATTTTACATTAATTACTTCTTTAAAGTCTCTGTCTCCATATACAGTCACTTTGTGCGGTTCTGGGGGTTAGGACTTCAGCACATAACTTTTGAGGGAGTACAATTAAATCCAAAACAAATGGTATCTGTCACTCTGGTGAAGTTGGCCCTTACAGCAAAGAGTGATAGTGTACAGTGTGATATATTTGAATCTTCAAAAGAGAGAATAAAATAAACACTACCCATGAGTTCTGGGGATCCAGAAGCTGTGCAGGGGACATTCCCCAGGCCTCTCTTCTGGGTCCAGGGGCCAGCATCTTCTGTGATGGACTTGGAATAGTCAAGAGTGCACAGACTGGCAGAAAAAGACTCGGGGTCTGCCGGGACCCTAAGCTGAATGCAGAGCTTCTCAAGGCTCATCTGTGGAGTGATTTTGAATCCTTAAAAGGTAAAGTGTTTATTTCTCTGTATCATACATGCTGCTGCTGCTGCTGAGTCGCTTCAGTCGTGTCCGACTCTGTGCGACCCCATAGACAGCAGCCCATCAGGCTCCCCCGTCCCTGGGATTCTCCAGGCAAGAACACTGGAGTGGGCTGCCATTTCCTTCTCCAATGCATGAAAGTGAAAAGTGAAAGTGAAGTCACTCAGTCGTGTCCGACTCCTAGCATACATGAGCCCACCATTAGTTCATTTTCCTGTAGACTAAATTGTGTTTTTGTCTCCAAAGAGCTAATCTTCTTCAAAACAGTTTTGAATGAAAATTGATGTAACAGAACATCTTTTTTATTTACATTCGCCTCTGCTGTTTCCTTCCCCACCTTGTTCCAAGCACTTGTTTGGCCTGGGTCCAACACTCCTTCAGGACCACACCTGCTGGGGGAATGGGATGCACCCAGAATCAGACAGCAGAAGTGGAGGAAAACTGGCTTTGAAGGCCAGCTCTGCAAATGGGAGGAGAAGGCAATGGCACCCCACTCCAGTACTCTTGCCTGGCAAATCCCATGGACCGATGAGCCTGGTAGGCTGCAGTCCATGGGGTCACGAAGAGTCGGGCACGACTGAGCGACTTCCCTTTCACTTTTCACTTTCATGCATTGGAGAAGGAAATGGCAACCCACTCCAGTGTTCTTGCCTGGAGAATCCCAGGGACGGGGGAGCCTGGTGGGCTGCCGTCTATGGGGTCACACAGAGTCGGACACGACTGAAGTGACTTAGCATAGCATAGCATAGCATCTGCCAATGGGGGCAGCTCCCAGGCACTCAGCATCTTGTGCTCCCACGGGGGCCTCGGGCACAGCTGGTCTCTGCATCCTTTGGCACTGGGGCAGCTTCTCAGATCCCCAGCCAGCCTGTGGCAAGGCCTGCTTTGCCTTCGTCACTAACCCATACTTTGATTTCCTTCCCACGCTGCACTGGGATCATGCGAAATACTGCAAGCGGGGACTCATAAATCAGTAGAGGACATGAGCACACACAGCCCCCATTCAGCTGTCTCCACCTCCTGAGGCATCTCTGGGAAGAACCCCAACCCCTATTGTGAAAGCTCCAACACGCCCAGCACGGAATTTCCCAAATGTTCGCTGACGGGTCAAAGTCACCCATTGCACAGTCGTCAGCCCCTCCACTGACGCAGCGTGGCCCTGACAGCATAAGCGATGGGATGAACAGCAGAGCTTCCCAGAGCACATTTCAAAGGCTGGTAAAAGTATGCCTGGCCTCCCAGCTCTGTAACCATATCCACGCCCATTCACAGGGCCCTGGTCAGTTTTCCCAGTTGTAAAGGGGAGATAATCAGCACACATACTTTCCTTCTAGATCTTCCTCTTGATTTCTGGTGGAAATAAAATGAGAACATGCATCCAGCCCACTTTCAGTGACTCTCAGAGATGAAGCCACTCACTTATCATGGGCTCCCTGGATGCAGGCCCCACGGCCAGCAGGTCTCAGCATCACACATGTTGAATCCACTGTGCTCTCTTCCAACATCAGGAGAACAAGGCTGGTGAGAGTCTTGTCCATTCCATCAATTTCTATTCATCCAAATATCAGGAGGCCTTTAGTGCACACATTTCTCTCTCACCACCAAGGCTGAAGGCAAGAGAAAAGCTGTAGACAGGATGTGAAGAACCAATCTTCCTCTGGTAATCAGCTGCTTGATTCTGTTGAAGAGAGATTCATGATGTTCAATCTCACCTCCAGGAGCTTGAGAGCACAGAGGTGCACCCAGTGTAAGCGCTGTGACCATATTACATCACCATCACCAAGCGGACGATGGAAAGCGTTTGACCTTTACAAAATGATGCCCTCGAAAGCAACTATTGGTCCCAACTTACCTCTTTCTCTCGGTCTTTTACAGCAAGCTGCTCGCCCCACCACAGGCACAGCTTGAGCTTGCTTGCTAAGAGTGATTCTCTCCCTGTTCCTTATCTTTGTCTAATAAAAGATCCTTCTATTTAAAGGGAATCTCCTTCTCCACAATTTATCACACCCACCCACAATTTGAAGCCTTGGGATAATGCATTAAAAGATAAACAGCGATAAGCGATAAGTGGGTTGACACGTTCCCAGTTTGTGTCCAGATGGCAGGCATGGGTATCCGGGCTTGTGGTGGGAAGGGGAGGGTTGGAAGAGGGACACAGTTGTGCTAATATGTGTGAAAGTGACATCAAGGAGGCCTTTCCATTCCTCCCCTGAGCAGACCCATAAATCTTTAGTGTCATCACATGATGTTTGGGATCTGGTCTAAGATACTCCAGGGAAAGGGAAAGAGATGAGGCAAGTGTGACAACATCTTGACTCTTTATGATTGTTTCACTCTTTCTGGGTGTTTGTGTTGGGTCCCCCAAAGCTGACTCCAGTACAAGAGTTGGGAGGTGACCAGAGGCACCTGACTGAGGTAGCAGGCAGGGAAGGGAAGGAAGCCAAATGTGGAGGATGGGGTTCATGAGGTCACTTGAGGCTATTCTGAGAAACTGTGGTGCACCCAAGGACTGCTCTCCACGGGAAAGGGAGCCAGGTCTTTGTCCACCAGTTCTTGATCTGGATAGCTGGCCTGCCTTGAGCTCAGGCTGTCTCACACCAGGGGCAGGACCTGATAGAACTCTCTACCTGGAACTCCAGAGACCAAGGGCTGTGGATGGGGCACCGTGGCCTCTGCTATAGCAGGGATACATCAACCCTTATATTAACCTCTTCATTTCTTTTATTTTTTTATGTATTTCTTTTTATTTTTTATTTTTTATGTGTATATGCTTTTTATTTATTTTTAATTGGAAGATAATTGCCCCCACAATATTGTTGGCCTCTACATGTATCCATATGATGTATGGCATAGGACCCAACAATACCATTACTGGGCATATACCCTGAGAAAACCAGGGTGCCCCAATATTTGATTAAACCAGATTCTGGATGTATCTGTGAGGGTGTTTCTGGATGAGATTAGCATCTGAATCAGTAGACTGAGTGAAGCAGACAGCCCTTCCAATCAGTTGAAGGCCCGTCCAATCAGTTGAAGGCCTGAATAGATAAAAGGGAGGAAGGGAGAATTTGCTCTCTCTGTGTGACTGTCTTTTAGATGGGACATCAGTCTTCTCCTGTCTTCTAACTGGAACTTGGACTGGAACTTGCACATCATTGATCTTACAAAGCCCTACTTATCAGGCTTTGGGGCTGAGACTAAAACTCAGCCATTGGCATTCCTGGGTCTTCTTATGTGTGAAGCTTGCAGACTGCAGACCTTGGACTTCTCAGCCTCCATGACCATATAATCCAATTCTTTAAAACAAATCTCATCGTAAACCAGTCTAGTGGGTCCAGAAGGCAGAGCATAGAATCAAAGAGGATTAATCTCAAACTTTAAGGTCTTCTGGAATCTTCCTCATTATTCTTTGTACTTGCTTGGGACCTTCCTCCTCTTTTTTTTCTAATTCTCTATTTGAGAATAGGTATAGCTATCGTAGGCTTGTTCTGCCATTGTATTTAGAAGCATATAACTTGTTTGGCTTCACAGCCGGAGAGGAATTTTGCTTCAGGATAAATTATAGTTCAAGTCTCATCCATACCTGATTTTGATGAGACTTTGGACTTTAAAGTTTAGCATTGATGCTGAATTAATTAAGACTTTAGCAGTTCTTGGTATGGAATGAATGTATTTTGAACAGAGAAAGATATGAATTTGCAGGGGGGCTGGGGTGGGCAGAGGCAGAATATTATAGTTTGAAGTGTTCCCTTTTTAAACCCATATATTAAAACCCTAACCCCCATTTCATTGGTATTTGGAAATGGGACCTTTGGGAGGTAATTGGGTTTAGATAGGTTACGAGGGTGGGGCTCTCATGATGAGATTAGTGTCCTTTCAAGAAGGGACTGGAGAGTTTGTTCTGTCTTTCTGCCACGTGAGGAAACAGCAAGAAGGTAGCCATTCTTCAAGCCAGGGAGAGAGGGTTCATCAGAGAATCAAGTTGGCTGGCACCTTGATCTTGGACTTCCAGTCATTAAACTGTAAGAAATAAACCTGTGGTGTTTAAACCACTCAGTCTATGGTGTGTTTTTTTATAGCAGCCCTAGCTGACTAAGGCAATTAGTTACTCCCTCACAAATTCACTCAGTCACTGAAGGATAGTGAGTACTAATGCAGAGACCCCTCAGGAGCCACTGGCCATACAGGCTGCTACAAGAAATTTGCCATAGACCTAGTGACTTAACAGACATTTATTTCTCACAGTTTTGGAGGCTAAGTCAAGATCAAGACACAAGCAGATTTGGTATCTGGTGAGAGTTCACTTCATGGTTCATAGATGGCTGTCTTCTGGCTGTGTCCTCACATAGGGGAAAGACACTGATCCCATCCAAGGGGCCTCCACCCTCAAGACCTACTTAGCTCTCAGAGGTCCCACTTCCTAACATTATCCCATTGAGTGTCAGGTTTGAACGTATGAATTTGGGATGGAGGGGGAGGCATGGCGCACAGAAATTTTCAGTCTACAGAGGCCCTGCATGGCCCTGACATGCGGGACCAACGCAAACCAGGAGGGTGTCCCCAGCAGATGTGCCAGCTTATGCTGCCCTCTCTCCTGGGAAAAAAAGCCCCCCTCTGTCTGGGAAGTCCTCTTATTGCTCTGAGACTGTTCCTGTCTGGTAGAATCAGTTGCCTTGACTTTTTGACAATCAAACTATATTGTGACTGGAGAAGGACTTGAAATTTGAATGAACCTCTGGTGAACTCCTACCCAACAAAACTTAAGATAGAAAAATCACCTCTTGTTTTTGTATCTTTGTAAAAGTCCAGTTTTGCATTACATGGTTAGCTTAGAACAGGGAGTGCTATCCAATGGCTCCCACCCATTTTCCTCTATAGGCAAATAATTTGGAGTTGCTAGAAAGACAAATCATTTTCCAGCCAAGTACTTGATTCAATCTAAAGTTCAGCTTTAAGAAATTGAGAGTGTTAATGGTCAGGTAGGAAGCCCAAAGGTTCCCAAGCAGCAGGAGGAAATAAATTGCAAGTGGCAGACAGTTTTTTCCTTTTCTATACAAAATTAAAGTATATTAAAATATATTTATTAAAGTATAAATACAAAATTAATTCTGTGTTGTCAGGATGACACCTGGTTCCACCTGAACTTAACTTTTCTCAAACCTTGAGCTAACCAATGCATTTTTCTTATGGAAATATTTTTCTTAAGCTAGGTTATGAAAACTATGTATTTGCTTTGGAATCTGCCTTTCTTCAAATCTGTTTCACCTGAGACTAACCTTTTTCTCAAACCTTGAGCTGATAATGGCTCAGGAAACCAGTATGTCTTATTCATGGAAATGTTTCCTTAAACTATGCTAATGAAGTTATGTATTTGTTTTGGAAACTGCCTTTCTTCAAGCTTCATGTCAATTATTTTATGGCCAGAGATGACTCCTCTTGTGCCATTCTATCTCAAAATGCATGTTGTGGGAGAGGGGCCTGGTGCAGCTCTCTCAGTCTTGAGGTGTCTTTTTATCTGATTAGCAGCTTGCTAACAGGTATAAAGTGAAGTGAAGTCGCTTAGTCGTGTCCGACTCTTTGTGATCCCATGGACTGTAGTCTACCAGGCTTCTCTGTCCATGGGATTTTCCAGGCAAGAGTACTGGAGTGGGTTGCCATTTCCTTCTCCAGGGGATCTGCCTGACCCAGGGATCAAACCCATGTCTCCTGCATTGTAGGCAAACGCTTTACCCTCTGAGCCACAAGGGAAGCCCTAACAGGTATCACTCTTTCTGTCCCTTTCTGATGTCTATGTCAAAATCTTTCTCTATCTCTTTTAGACTTTAATAAAACTTTGCCACACAGAAGCTCTGAGTGATCAAGCCTCATCTCTGGCCCTGGATCGAAATCCTCTCCTCCAGATGTCACGATTCCTGAGGTAACTTACAGTTTGTGGCCACAACCTTTCAGAATGTTGACCATCAAACATTTGGGGGTTATGCAATGAATTACACATTAATATCTGAAAATCACCATCATAATTCCACCCCCACTTTGGAGAATCACTACGTGAGTAGCTAGAGTCTCAAACAATAGACTGGGGGAAGTGTTTATGGTATGTACAATAGGAAAATGTTCAATAATTTTATCATATGAATATCATATACTAATTCATAAGAAAAAAAACTACTGCCTTATTGGAAAATTGCCCCCAGATAGTTATTACAGCCTGAGACATCCCTTCTCAACTCACTGTTGATGCATGGAGGTGGACTAGACACCCAGAACTCAAGGCCAGTGGTCTCATTGGTGCTCCTGGCCCTCACTAACCCCTTAATCCTCACTGACTCCATGGTTCTCACTGACTCCATGGTCCTCATGAGCTCCTTTACTCACTGCTCTAGATCCTGACCCAACTGGCCTTTCACAGAGTCTCTTCTGTTCAGAACCTGGCATTTATATTAGATCTTATGTGTTCAGATTCCCCAGTAGAGTCAAGAATTCTACCCAGGCTTCATGAAGACATCTCTCAAAATATAATTTTAGAATGTAACTCTTGACCAGGTTTCTCTGGTCTCCCACAAAGCTGGGGGTGGAAGTGATTTAGAGATTTGTAAACACATGACCAAAAACATGAAGAAGGGCTCAACATCATTAGTCATCAGGGAAGTGTAAAAATTAAAACCAAATGAGATGTCACTACATACCCACCAGAATGGCTCAAAATAAGAGACTGACAATATGAAATGCTGATGAGGATACACGGCAATCAGAGACCCCAAGCCCTACCAGTGGAAGTATAAAACAGTGCAACCACTTGAGAAAAGGTCTGGTAGCTTCATTTAAACATAAACATACCATTGGAAACCTACCAATTCCAATCCCAGATATTAACCCAATGAAAAACATTTGATGTTGCTTTTCATTCGCTAAGTCATGTCCGACTATTTACGACTCCACAGATGCAGCACACCAGGCTTCCCTATCCTTCACTATCACCCAGAGTTTGCTCAAATTCATGTCATTGAGTTGTGATGCCATCCAACCATCTCATTTTCTGCCACCCACTTCTCCACCTGCCCTCAGTCTTTCCCAGCATCAGGGACTTTTCCAATGAGTCAGCTCTTCTCATTAGGTGACCAATGTATTGGAACTTCAGCTTCAGCATCAGTCCTTCCAATGAACATTCAGAGTTGATTTCCTTTAGGATTTACTGGTTTGATCTCTTTATTGCCCAAGGGACTCACAAGAGCTTCTTCAGCACCACAATTTGAAAGCTTCAGTTCTTCAGCTTTCTCACATTTGTACATGACTACTGGAAAAACCATAGCTTTGACTATAGGGACTTTTTTTTGGCAAAATGGTGTCTCTGCTTTTTAATACACTGTCTAGGTTTATCATAGCTTTCCTTCCAAGGAGCAAGTATCTTTTAATTTCATGGTTTCAATCAACATCAGCAGTGATTTTGGGGCCCAAGAAAATCAAATCTGTCACTGCTTCCACTTTTTTCCCACAAGAACATTCATAGCAGCTTTATTCTTAATAGCCAAAACAACTCAGATATCTATCAATGAAAGAATGTTTAATCGAACTATGATATATCTGTACAATGAAAGGCGTCTCACCTGCAAAATGGAACGAACTGATACGTCAACAACATGGATGAATCTCAAAAACATCATGTTGAATGAAAGAAGACAGAAACAAAAGGGTATGCCCTCTGTGATTCCATAATTATTAATTTCATGAATAAGCAAAACTAATTTGGATGGAAAAAATCAATGGTTGCTTCTGGTGGGGTGAGGAAAGGATGAATGAGGGAACATGGGGAAAATTTGGGGTGATATGAATGTCGTGTTGATGAACTTCAGATCACACAGGTGAAACCACTTTTCAAAACTCATTAAATGGTATACTTAAGAATTGGCATCTCACTGTATTCAACTTTCCTCAACAAAAGAGGTATAGGGACTTCCCTGTGGTCAAGAATCCACCTTGCAATGCAAGGGACGTGGGTTCAAACCCTGACTGGGGAATTAAGATCCCACATGCCATGGAGCAACTAAGCCCATGTGCTGCAATGACTGAGCCTACATCTCCGGAGCCTGCATGACATAGTTAGAGACTCCGTGTGTCACAGCCTAAGATCCCTCATAATGCAGCTAAGACCTGATGCAGCCAAATAAATACATAAATTTTTTAAAAGAGCTATATACTAACATTAATTTTCTTGATGATGCACATGCTGAAGCACTTGGGGAGAAAGGTATTAATATCTGGAATTTACTTGAAATGCATCAAAAAATAACATGGGTTGATGGACAAGTAGACTATACATGGATGGATACATGTAATGAAAAGTTCATGGCAAAATACAGATTGTACAGGTATTTATTATAACATTTTTCAAATTTGCTGTGCTTTGAAATTTTTCATAATGGAATTTTGGATGGGAGAAGACAGGTAGAAACAATTAAGACACCTCCTGGTTATGGTTTCTTATTAGTAATTGACTTTTCTCTCTATGCTGCATCAGCCCGAGTGGCTCCAGGGAAAAGTGGAGAATGGGACATACAAAAGTCCTTTCAGAGTGGAAAGGAAAGGGGAAGGGGAGGGAGGGGAGGCAGACGACCAGGATACTGCAGCGTGTGTCAGCCAGCATTGATGTTCAAAATCATTCATGATCTTAGTGTAAATTAGACCAATGACTTCCCTGGTTACTCAGATGGTAAAGAATCTGCCTGCAATGCAGGAGACTCCAGTTTGATCCCTGGGTCGGAAGATCCCCTGAAGAAGGAAATGGCAAGCCACTCCAGTATTCTTGCCAGGGAAATCCTGTGGACAGAGAAGCCTGGTGGGCTACAGTCCATGGGGTTGCAATGAGTCAGATACGACTGAGCAACTAACACATACAGAGCCCTAACACACACACATCATTTTTTAATTTATTTTTTAATTTTATTGAAGTATAATTGATTTACAATGTTGTGTTTAATTTCTATATATATATATTTATATATATTCTTTATATATATATATTCTTTTTCAGTTTATATATTTTCTTTTTCATATTCTTTTCTATTACGGCTTATCATAGATACTGAATATAATTCCCTGTGTACAGTAAGTAGGACCTTGTTGTTTATCCATCCTATATATAAGAGTTTGTATCTGCTAATCCCAAACACACCATTTTTGCTAACCAATCTGGAAAAGAAGAATGGCCAACCCCACGCGGGTTGCTGAGTGCAAACTGGCACAGCCCTTTGGGAAGGTGACTTGGTGACAGGCACAAATGCAGAGCCATGGGAGGGCTCTGTCTTTGGCTCCTGGCTTTATGCTCAGAGGTGTGGCCGTGTCATTATTTCTAGGAGCAAAAACCCAACAGTAACCTAATGACTCAAACACCACAGGGAATAGATAAGAAAACAAGGATCTACGTCTGATGGACTTTAAGCAAGAAGATGAGTAATGCTCATAATGACTATATAAAAGCATGATAACTATTCTGTGAAGATACAGAATGCACACCATCTTCTGTACGAGAATTCCATGCTGCTACAAATACAAACATATATACATAGATACGACGTGTTTTCCATTCTCACAGGAAGAACACTGAAAGAATGTGCAATAGAAAACTACAAATTGTATTCAGGAGAGGAATTGTGAGTAACTAGTGTCTACTTTCAAATATCTTGAGAAGTGGTCATCATTGCTTTTACAATATGGAAAAGAAAATATGAGCCTGTCTAACTCATTACAATTACTTATGGTTTCATGCCTATCAGGTCCCTGGAACTAAACTTCAGCTAAGACCCATGAAATCCAAATTTCTTTTTAAATTAACTGGCAAGAAACCTTGAGCACATATTTTGCCTCTATTTGGTTAACAGGAACCAGATGCAAGGTTTCAATCAAACTTTCATTGTCTGGTGGTCTGGTAGTCATTTGCTCACTGAGCTAAAAATATTTGATTCATCTACATCTTTTGTTGGTTAATACCTTGGATATATCAGGAACTGCCCAAGATATGCTCTTTCTATATAATAAAAGTGAACTTGCAAATATTAACATGGGAATGCAAGAAATGTCTCATTATTTTTTTCAAAATCAAATGAGGTCTGAATTGAAATCCCTATCCTATTTGGCTGGTAGAAAACTCAATTTCCATCTTTGTGGGAACCTCCTCCCAGCTCTCCATGGAGCCACATGGTGGTTCTGGGACCTAATGCTGAGCAGATTATTCTGAAAGGTCTGCAGTCTTTTGGTCCACATGGCTCACTGCCTGCAGGAGTGGACAGCCATTCTCCCTGAAGCTTTGTGAGGGATCTGGGCCTGTCCAACATGGCTTCTCAAAACAGTCCCTAGGGTTTCCTGAGCTAAAAAATGGATCTTCCTGCAGGGTCAGTACTTCCTCTTTGTTCCACCCCTCCGCGCCTGCAGCCTCCTTCCTGGGAAAGCAATGCCCCAAAAACCAAAGTCTGGTTTTAAACCACACACACACACACACACACACACACACATACACATCCCACATGCTAAGAAGATACAACAGCTGTGCAGCTCATTTCCATCCTGAGAATGACCTGAGGCAAGGCTTTTGGGGGCATGGAAGAGGAAAACTATGAGACCAAAGCAAAAATAATACTTTAATAAATTATCCAGCCATGTTAATAGTCATTTTTCTCATTAACATTGCAAAGTTGCTCCTGATGCAATGTATTAACCTTTGGTTAATATTAATAGTAATGAATCGAGTGGCTAACACTATTGGTGTATTAACCATGGAACAGTGAGTTAATCCCTCTAGGTTTCAGTTTCTCATCACCACATGAGGCTAAATCATAGTTCCCCTCACAAGAATCACGATGAGAGAAGGAAATGATGCAGGAAAAGCACAATGTCTGGTGCCTGATGCAGTACGTGTTCAATGACCTTGGAAAAGAACCACTTGTTTCAACATGAAAAATCCCATGAACTCTTGGTCTAGTAAAGAAAGTTCTGAAGGCTGGATATTCCTTGTTTAAAAGCATCCAGAAAGCTAGAAAGCAATTGATGAAACAAAAGGATGACAGTGATCAGAGAAAGTGAATTAAAGAGAGAAGATCACTTTTCTCTGCTTAGGTTGGCAAGAATGTAGAAGATTGGTAGTACTTACCACTAACAAGAATGAGGGGAGAGGTGGGAGTATATTAACAAATTGAAACAAACCCTGCCAGGGCAATTTGGCAGTGGTTGGACTCCAGGAATTCATAGTTTAGAAATATTTGCACAAGCTCTCAAGGCTGTAGACATGAAGCTGTTCAGTGTTTATAAAGGCAAAGGCATGTAGACCACTGAGATGTACATCCATCAGGATTTTTAATAAATTATGCTTCTGCCATTCTGCGTGATATCATGCAATCCTAAAATGAATGTGAGAAATACACTCAATGACATGGAAGAATGTCCCGTACACGTAGTTGAGTGTTTTTTTTTTTTTAAGTGAGTTGAAAAATGCACAAAGCCTCTGTTTTGTAAAACATATACCAGACACATGTTTGTGTCTACATGGAAGTCATTTGCATATGCATGCATGTGTATGTAATTTGCCTATACACAGAACAGTTCTGGACAGAAACACAAGGTACTGCTTATAATGGTACTCTAGGGATCTGGGCTCAAAAAGGTAACTATCTTGACACTTCTACTATACTTGCTAAGTTATGCAGCCATCATCCCATCCAATTTTCCAAAACTTTCAACACCCCCAAAAGAAAACTCATCTCTATCAATGTCACACCTCATTTTCTGTCAACAGCCTGCCTTTCCCCAAGCAAACACAAACCCACTTTCTTTATAGATTTGCCTCATCTAATTCCCTTTTCTCTGTTTCGTTTTTGTCTTTCTGTTTCATGCTGGAGACTTTTGTCAAATCCTTAATGCTTTACCTGTGTCATTCATAGTTGAGTGAGGCACCAAAAGATTTGCTAGAAGCTCCTAGGAGCACCTTACTCTAAAACCATGGCAGCATTTTCTTCATGAGGCTCCCAAGTCAATGACTCGGAGAAGGCAATGGCAGCCCACTCCAGTACTCTTGCCTGGAAAATCCCAGGGACAGAGGAGCCTGGTGGGCTGCTGTCCATGGGGTCAATAGGAGTCAGACACAACTGAGTGACTTCACTTTCACTTTTCACTTTCATGCATTGGAGAAAGAAATGGCAACCCACACCAGTATTCTTGCCTGGAGAATCCCAGGGATGGGGGAGCCTGGTGGGCTGCCGTCTATGGGGTCCCACAGAGTTGGACACCACTGAAGCGACTTAGCAGCAGCAGCAGCAAGTCAATGACTATACCTGGCCACAGCTTGTGTATTTTGATGTCTTTAGACTAAATCTCTGGGATCCTGTCGGGCACAGGAGAGGTGTGGGCACCTGCTGCAGGATGTGGTGGAGGAAGAGACCAAGATAACTCAACTGTTTGCCTTGCACACTTTCAACTCTCATAATGTTAGCAGCTCCACACACAAGCCCACCTTGAAGTGGCTTCAAGGTGGCTGTTTTCTTCAATACAAAGACTTCAGGGAGTCTTCAGAACACATTTGCCCACTCTTCACACTTATCCACCCTTGCAGGCATTTAAACATTCATTTCATCTTCTCTGCTAAGTCAATTACACTCCTGTCCACTTTACATCTAAAAATTCATGTTTTTTATGTTCTCTTTTTTTCCAAGACTCTATTCTTGTACTTTGATTTTATCTATTTGTTTATTCTTTTGTTCACTTATTTATTCATTTAGTCATTTTGCTCTGTTAGCAAAGACCAAAACATGAAACTAAAATTTATATTTTTTAAAATTGTATTACATTAGTGGGATTTGCAAAGAGAGAGATGGTAAATGCCTTTTAAATAGAAATCTTTTTATTATTCAACCTTCAGATTTTGTCAATTTTATAGTAATAAATTTATTATTATAATAAACTAATTTGAAATGAATTAGTTGAATCTTCCTCATTGTTAGTGAGAATGATGTTTTATCAGATTACCCCTTTTACAAATGCCCATTGACATCCTTTGCTAATTTTTCTATTTCTTGTCCTTTATTCTTGTTTTTTATAAATATTGTATATGTTCTAAATATAAATCCTCTTTCTGATTTGTACACTAAAAAATGTCTTCTCCCAATTTACTACCTGTCTGCTAACTTCATGGAAACAAATCCAAATTCACTATGGAAAAAATATTTTCTAATTCTGATATAGTCAAATCCATCTAATTTTTTGCCTTATTCTTCAGGCTTTGGAGATCTTGTTTACAAAATCTTTCCACTTCCCAAATGACCAAAGTATTCTATGTTTTCTTCCATTTCTTTAAAATTTCATCTTTTAGATTTAGGTCTTTAATCCAAACTGTTCAAATATGACATGATGTCAGGATCCAACTCCACTCTTCTTTGTTTACACAGTCAATTTTACCATCAACATTGACTAAATAATCTACCTCTATCTTATAAATTTATGAAATTATCTCCTACATAAAAGATGCCTGTGAACACTTGAGTCTGTTTCTGGGCTCTCCATTCTGTTCTACTTGAAACTGAAAGTGTTAGTCACTCAGTCATATCTGCTCTGCGACGCCATGGACTATAGTCTACCAGGCGCCTCTGTCTTTGGGATTTCCCAGGCAAGAATACTGGAGTGGGTTGCCATTTCCTTCTCCAGGGGATCTTTCCAATCCAGGATCAAATATGGTTCTCCTGCACTGCAGCTGGATTCTTTACAGTCTGAGCCACCAGGAAAGTCCCCTAGATATTGCATTTTCATTGTGTGGTTTCATTTTCTACTTGTTTATTGCAGACATAGAGGATGATGTTGAATGTTCATGTTTATTAACTTTATTTTTGAAATTTATTTATTTTTTAATTGAGGGATACTTGTTTTACAGAATTTTGTTGTTTTCTGTCACATGTCAACATGAATCAGCCATAAGTATACATATATCCCCTCCCTCTTGAACCTCCCTCCTATCTCCCCTCACATCCCACCCTTCTAGGCTGATGCAAATCCTCTGTTTGAGTTTCCTGAGACATACAGCAAATTCTCACTGGCTATCTATTTTACATATGGTAATGTAAGTTTCCAAGTTACTCTCTCCATACATCTCACCCTCTCCTCCCCTCTCTCCATGTCCATAAATCTGTTATCTATGGTTTACTGACTTTATATCTGGAAATCTTTGAGACTGATATCTGTAATTGCTAAAACTCATGTTCATCTTGCTATCAATGTGGCAAAAACCACAGTCACAGAAAACTAACCAATCTGATCACATGGACCACAACCTTGTCTAACTCAATGAAGCTATGAGCCATGCCGTGTAGGGCCACCCAAGATGGATGGGTCATGGTGGAGAGTTCTGACAAAATGTGGTCCACTGGAGAAAGGAATGGCAAACCACTTCAGTATTCTCACCTTGAGAACCCCATGAACAGTATGAAAAGGCAAAAAGCTAGAACACTGAAAGATGAACTCCCCAGGTCAGTAGGTGCCCAATATGCTACTGGAGATCAGTGGAGAAATAACTCCAGAAAGAATGAAGAGATGGAGCCAAAGCAAAAACAACACCCAGTTGTGGATGTAACTGGTGATGGAAGTAAAGTCTGATGCTGTAAAGAGCAATATTGCATAGGAACCTGGAATGTTAGGTTCATGAATCAAGGCAAATTGGAATTGGTCGAACAAGAGATGGCAAGAGTGAACATCGACATTCTAGGAATCAGTGAACTAAGATGGACTGGAATGGGTGAATTTAACTCAGATGACCATTATATCTACTACTGTGGGCAAGAACCCCTTAGAAGAAATGGAGTAGCCATCATGGTCAACAAAAGAGTCCGAAATGCAGTACTTGCATGCAATCTCAAAAATGACAGAATGATCTCCATTCATTTCCAAGGCAAACCATTCAGTATCACAGTAATCCAAGTTGATGCCCAAACCAGGAACTCTGAAGAAGCTGAAATTGAATGGTTCTATGAAGACCTATAAGACCTTCTAGAACTAATACCCAAAAAAGATGTCCTTTTCATTATAGGGGACTGGAATATAACAGTAGGAAGTCGAGAAATACCTGGAGTAACAAGCAAATTTGGCCTTAGAGTACAGAATGAAACAGGACAAAGACTAATAGAGATCTGCCAAGAGAACACACTGGTCATAGCAAACACTCTCTTCCAACAACACAAGAGAAGACTTTACACATGAACATCACCAGATGGTCAATACTGAAATCAGATTGATTATATTCTTTGCAACCAAAGATGGAGAAGCTCTATAGTGCCAGCAAAAACAAGGCCAGGAACTGACTGTGGCTCAGATCATGAACTCTTTATTGCCAAATACAGACTTAAATTGAAGAAAGTAGGGAAAACCACTAGACCATTCAGGTATGAGCTAAATCAAATCCCTTATGATTTTACAGTGGAAGTGACAAATAGATTCAAGGGATTAGATCTGACCGAGTGCCTGAAGAACTATAGACAGAGGTTCATGACATTGTACAAGAGGCAGGGATCAAGACCATCGCCAAGAAAAAAAAAAAATACAAAAAGGCAAAATGGTTGTCTAAGGAAGACTTACAAATAGCTATGAAAAGAAGAGAAGCAAAAGGCAAAGGAGAAAAGGAAAGATATACCCATTTGAATGCAGAGTTCCAAAGAATACCAAGGAGAGATAAGAAAGCCTTCCTCAGTGATCAATGCAAAGAAACAGAGGAAAACAATAGAATGGGAAACACTAGAGACCTCTTCGTAAAAATTAGAGACATCAAGGGAACATTTTATGCAAAGATGGCACAATAAAGGACAGAAATGGTATGGACCTAACAGAAGTGGAAGATATTAAGAATAGGTGGCAAGAATACACAGAAGAACTATACAGAAGAGATCTTCACGACCCAGATAATCATGATGGTGTGATCACTCACCTAGAGCCAGACATCCTAGAATGTGAAGTCAAGTGGGCCTTAGGAAGCATCACTACGAACAAAGCTAGAGGATGTGATGGAATTGCAGTTGAGCTATTTCAAATCCTAAAAGATGATGCTGTGAAAGTGCTGCACTCAATATGCCAGCAAATTTGGAAAATTCAGCCGTGGCCACAGGACTGGAAAAGGTCGGTTTTCATTCCAATCCCAAAGAAAGCCAATGCCAAAGAATGCTCAAACTATCACACAATTGCACTTATCCCACACACTAGCAAAATAACGCTCAAAATTCTCCAAGCCAGGCTTCAGCAGTATGTGAACCATGAGCTTCCAAATGTTCAAGCTGGATTTAGAAAAGGCAGAGCAATCAGAGATCAAATTGCCAACATCCACTGGATCATCGAAAAAGTGAGAGAGTTCCAGAAAAACATCTATTACTGCTTTATTGACTATGCCAAAGCCTTTGACTGTGTGGATCACAATGAACTGTGGAAAATTCTGAAAGAGATGGTAATATTAGACAACCTGACCTGCCTCCTGAGAAATCTGTATGCAGGTCAAGAAGCAACAGTTAGAACTGGACATGGAACAACAGACTGATTCCAAATAGGGAAAGGAGTACATCAAGGCTGTATATTATCACCCTGCTTATTTAACTTATATGCAAAGTACATCATGAGAAATGCTGGGCTGGATGGAGCACTAGCTGGAATCAAGATTGCCGGGAGAAATATCAATAACCTCAGATATGCAGATGATACCACCCTTATGGAAGAAAGCAAAGAAGAACTAAAGAGCTTCTTGATGAAAGTGAAAGAGGAGAGTGAAAAGTTGGCTTAAAACTCAACATTCGGGAAACTAAGATCATAGTATCTGGTCCCATCACTTCATGGTAAATAGATGGGGAACCACTGGGAAAAGTGACAGACTATTTTTTGGGGCTCCAAAATCACTGCAGATGGTGATTGCAGCCATGAAATTAAAAGACGCTTGCTCCTTGGAAAAGTTACGACCAACCTAGACAGCATATTAAAAAGCAGATATTGCCAACAAAGGTTCATTTAGTCCAGGCTATGGTTTTTCCAATAGTCATGTATGGATGTGAGAGTTGGACTGTAAAGAAAGCTGCTGCTGCTGCTGCTGCTGCTAAGTCGCTTCAGTCGTGTCCAACTCTGTGTGACCCCAGAGACAGCAGCCCACCAGGCTCCCTCGTCCCTGGGATTCTCCAGGCAAGAACACTGGAGTGGGTTGCCATTTCCTTCTCCAACCAGGCTCCTCCATCCATGGGGTTTTCCAGGCAAGAGTACTGGAGTGGGGTGCCATTGCCTTCTCCAAAGAAAGCGGAGTGCCAAAGATTGATGCTTTTGAACAGTGGTGTTGGAGAAGACTCTTGAGAGTCCTTTGGACTGCAAGGAGATCCAACCAGTCCATCCTAAAGGAAATCAGTCCTGAATGTTCATTGGAAGGACTGATGTTGAAGCTGAAACTCCAATACTTTGGCCACCTGACGCGAAGAACTGACTCATTTGAAAAGACCCTGATTCAGGGAAAGATTTTGGTGGGTGGAGAAGGGGACGACAGAGGATGAGATGGCTGGATGGCATCATCGACTAAATGGACATGAGTTTGGGTAAACTCTGGGAGTTGGTGATGAAAGGGAGGCCTGGCGTGCTGCAGTCCATGGGGTCCCAAAGAGTCAGACACGACTGAGCGACTGAACTGAACTGAACTGAATGAAACATCTGTCTATTTTGTCTACTGCAGCTTGTTTACCCAGCTTCTTGACTATCTTTCTTAATAATATTTGTTATCTATTATGACTTGACTGTAAGATGTAAACTCATCTTACAGAACAAAGGCGAGCTATTGGCACATTGAGGCCACCAGTGCACAGTTCAGTTCAGTCACTCAGTCGTGTCCGACTTCTTTGCGACCCCATGAACCGCAGCATGCCAGGCCTCCCTGTCCATCACCAACTCCCAAAGTCCACCCAAACCCATGTCCATTGAGTCAGTGATGCCATCCAACCATCTCATCCTCTGTCTTCCCCTTCTCCTCCTGCTCTCAATCTTTCCCAGCATCAGCATCTTTTCAAATGAGTCAGCTCTTTGCATCAGGTGGCCAAAGTATTGGAGTTCCAGCTTCAACATCAGTCCTTCCAGCAAACACCCAGGACTGATCTCCTTTATGTTGGACTGGTTGGATCTCCTTGCAGTCCAAAGGACTCTCAAGAGTCTTCTCCAACACCACAGTTCAAAAGCATCAATTCTTCTGCACTCAGCTTTCTTTATAGTCCAACTCTCACATCCATACATGACTACTGGAAAGACCATAGCCTTGACTAGATGGACCTTTGTTGGCAAAGTAATGTCTCTGCTTTTTAATATGCTATCTAGGTTGGTCATAACTTTCCTTCCAAGGAGTAAGCGTCTTTTAATTTCATGGCTGCAATCACCATCTGCAGTGATTTTGGAGCCCAGAAAAATAAAGTCAGCCACTGTTTCCACTGTTTCCCCATCCATTTGCCATGAAGTGATGAAATTAATTCCCAAAAGGTTTCCAAAAACACTGTGAGCCCTGCCAGCAGCTCTGGTGAAAGTGCTCTGGCCCCAGGAGCACTTACTGCAGGACAGGCATCCCCGGGGTGTGCAGGCTTTAGGATGTTTGTTAATTATCATTCACTTCTTAACAGCGCCAGTTACATAGAATGTTATCTCAAATACACTTTCTCATCTATAAGAACACAATAGTGAAAAAGCAAATCCGTGTAACAGGAGCTGAAAGATATCTATCTTTTTTCTCCAGAATTGATAAACCAAAGTGACACCACCTTAATCTAGAATAAAAGGTTAAAGAATTGAAGTTGTGAGGGACTTGGAAGATTTCTTTTGCTACCCCAACTGAATGCTCTTAACTGGCTAACCCTCCTATGTGTTAACTTCTGATAGCATGAGGGTTTTGTACAAAAGGAGCATCAAATCTCCCCCAGGCTCACTCTGTTTTCCTTTGCTCACAGATGGGTTCATTTCCAGATTAAAACAGCAGCTTCTCTGTGATGTTTAATTATGTGTCAACTAGGCTGGGTCTCAGGGTGCCCAGATATTTGGTCAAACTTTCTTCTGGATATGTATGTGAGGGTGTCTGTGGATGAGATTAGCATTTAAACTGATAGTCTAAGTAAGTCAAATTGCCTTCCCTAATGTAGGTGGGCCACATCCAATCAGTTGAAGACCTGAGTAGAACAATAAGACCAATCCTCCCAACAGTAAGATGGAATTCTCCAGCAGGAAGTCTTTACCCACACCGTTGACTCTCCTGGGTCTGCAACCTTCTGGCCCCAGCCTCTGTAATTAAATAAGCCAATTCCTATATAAAATTTCATGAGCCAGTTCCTTACAATACATAAATCAATCTCTGTGTGCATATATCATATCAGTTCTGTTTGTCTGGAGAGCGCTAATCAATACACACCCCTTTGCCAAGACTGAAGCACAGCAAAGCTACTACTTTGGATCAACTTGCACTGTTGACATCCCACCACAGCCATGAAATAGACCAAAAGAGCATAAACATTTGACATGGAATTCTTCTTTTTCAAAGAAAAGATATTGGAAGCTGGTTGAAAATGATTCTTTGATTTGTGTTCTGCATTTTTGCCATTGAAATCCCAGATTTTTGGCAAAACAAAATCTCCAGAGCACATGATAAAATACGTTATTATCTCCAGGCTTGAGGAGTGATTTCAAGATCACTAAGAAACATGTGCCTTTTCTGAAACAACAGTTAAGTATTTGGAAGCATAGCTGCACTCATGCACACTCATAACAATAAAAATACGTATTTGGTCTTCGGGGGTAAACAGAGTAGCCTGACTCTTTTCTCATTAATTGTAAAGCCATATTGAATATAAGGAAACCAAAGGAGCAGTTGCTTCATTGAGGATGTTTCTAGACTAGAAACCAGTGTTTCTAGAAACATAACTAGAAATCTATGACCTCATCAATTCCAGGGAGTCCAGATACAAACAAGCCCCATTGATATTGACATGGCGAGTAGCTTCAGTGTGGTGATGCAGACACGAGTCTCCTGTGCATGCCTCTTGGTGGATAGAAGCACAGAAGACAAAACATTTCCTGAAACTTCTGACACGGAACCTTCAGGATTCACTGCACACAAATATTCCTTACAGGCTCCAAGGTCCAGTCTGCTTTCTTACATAAGAATCCTCTACAAATCTGATCAGCATTACCCCAACAACTTGAAGAATGGTATTTCAGGAACACTGTTTTTCTGGAAAACTGCAAGGGAATAGAAGTACTTTTCTTGAAGAAAAACAAAATGGATTTCTTTCCTCACAGATTTTCCTCATTTCTAGGAGCTGCTATTAGCTGGTATGCTGCTGCTGCTAAGTCGCTTCAGTCGTGTCCGACTCTGTGCAACCCCATAGACAGCAGCCCACTAGGCTCCTCTGTCCCTGGGATTCTCCAGGCAAGAATACTGGAGTGGGTTGCCATTTCCTTCTCCAATGCATGAAAGTGAAAAGTGAAAGGGAAGTCACTCAGTCATGCCCGACTCTTAGCGACCCCGTGGACTGCAGCCTACCAGGCTCCTCCATCCATGGGATTTTCCAGGCAAGAGTACTGGAGTGGGGTGCCATTGCCTTCTCCGATTAGCTGGTATATGTATATACTAAAAGTTTGGGCTTCTATTGACCACCATGAATGGTAATTGTCAATGGAGAAAATCAGAAATACACAAGAGGCCAGGGTGTTAGCTTACTCTGATCATTTGTGGGGTCTTCTACTTTCCAGGTTAATGCCCAGTTTCTGCATTATTACTAATAGGCCTACTTCAGGGGGCATGATGGAAAATTAACCTGAGAAGGGGAATGTATTCATGTACCCATTGCACAGCGCCTGGCACCTAGAAAGAGCCCAATGTACAGTGGATGATAGGGTTCCTACTTCCAGTATTTTCAATGCTAATGGTCTGTCTCTGTTACCTTGATAGTACAATAAAAAGATGAACTTCATTTATACTGAGTTATCAGATAAAAAATTCTTTCCCGCATCTGTTACTTCACCTTGTTTTTACTGAGGGGTGAGTGAAGCGAAGTCGCTCAATCATGTCCGACTCTTTGCAACCCCATGGACACCAGGCTCCTCCATCTTTGGGATTTTCTATGCAAGAGTACTGGAGTCTGTTGCCATTTCCTTCTCCAGGGAACTTCCCAACCCAGGGATCGAACCCAGGTCTCCCACATTGTAGACAGACACGTTACCGTCTGAGCCGCCAGGGAAGGGGTGCCTAGATTTAAAAAGCATAGGGCTACAATGTTTATTTTGGTCTATCAGCAGTAAAGCATTCGCCTGCAACGCAGGGGATGCAAGGTCAATCCCTGGGTGGGGAATTAGTTGGTATATTAGTTGGTATATGTATATACTATACTGGAGGAGGAAATGGCAACCCACTCCAGTATTCTTGCCTGGGAAATCTCAAGGACAGAGGAGCCTGGTGGGCTACAGTCCATGGGGTCATAAAGAGTCAGACACAACTGAATATACAGGCTTCCCTAGTAGCTCAAACAGTAAAGTGTCTGCCTGCAATGTGGGAGACCTGGGTTTGATCCCTGGGTCAGGAAGATCTCCTGGAGAAGGAAATGGCAACCCACTCCAGTACTCTTGCCTCGAAAATTCCATGGATGGAGGGGCTTGGTAGGCTACAGTCCATGGGATCGCAAAGAGTCGGACACAACTGAGCAACTTCACTGTTTACTTATGAAGGCTAGTGGTTCATTGGTTTTTAGATATCCATGGAAATATCCGGAGAACAAGTAATAGGTAAGAAGCAAGTCTCCTGGTGGAAACTATTTTTAAAGTGAAGGCATTCTGCCAGGGTTACACTTATGTTACATATACTATATTACACATATTCTGGGAGTATAATTATGTCTATTTGTTGTTATTCAGTTACTAAATCATGTCCAACTCATGTACAACCCACAGACTGTAGCATGCCAGGTTTCCCTGTCCTTCACTATCTCCTGGAGTTTGCTCAAACTCATGTCCATTGAGTCACTGATGCTATCTAACCATCTTGTCCTCTGCCACCCTCTTCTCCTTTTGCCTTCAACCTTTCCCAGCATCAGGATCTTTTCCAATGAGTTGGCTCTTTGTATCAGGTGGCCAAAGTACTGGACTTTCAGCTTCAGCATAGTCCTTTCAGTGAATATTCAGAGTTGATTTCCTTTAGGATTGATTGGTTTGATCTCTTTGCAGTCCAAGTGTGTCTTTAAAAGACGGAAAATCCTAACTCCATTTCTTTTGCATTTTATTTAATCCCACATTTCCTTTTAGGAAACTATAAACTCCTAAAGTTTATAGTTTGTAGTTGTGGTATTATAATAGTGAGAAATTCAACCACAGAAGTAACAAAAGAAATACAAATAATACTGAAACCTTATTTTCCATCCATTGGATTGGGAATATTTAAAAGATTGATGACACAGTGTTAATGAGTTCTGTGCAATCCCTACTCTCACCAGTGTTGTTGAGAATGTTCCATGCACAGCAGCTGGAGATGGCAGGTTGAAAATAGGTGGCAAAATTTTAACAAGCATCAATTTTGATCCAAAAGATCACTTCCAGAATTTATTCTAAAAAGATAATGGGACAAATCTGGAAAAAAAATAAAGTAATTTTCATTGCTATATTGTTTTATACTAATTTTACAAATGAGGGAAAGCTACATCTTAAAGTTATCAACTTTTCTCTAAATCCCATCTCACAGTGTTGGCCTAAGCCACAGTCATCCCTCACTTAACATGCTCATCCCTTCCTCAACAGCAACCAAGTTCAAGGTCCTTGAAAGACCAACAAGGCCACATCCGATCTGGCTCCTCCTGTGTCTCCAGTGCTGGCCATTAGCCATGGTGATTTTTTCTTTGCTCCCAGCAACAGGCCAGGTCCTCCCTACCTCAGAGTGCTTTCTGTTCAGAAGGTTTCCCCCCTTTGTTGTTCCAGGCCAACCTGAGTTCCCTCTAGGTCTTTATGAACACCCTCTCCCCCACATCACTCTAGCTCTTTGTTCATTATGGCCTTAGAGCACCTTATGTTGTTCCTACAAAGCATTTACACATTTCATGAAGCCAGAGGACCATGTCCCCCTGTGTTATATCCATGCCCTTCAAGCCTCCTGCCAGAACATAGAACATGCTCAATAAACACTTGCCAAAATAATATCTAAATTGTAGGACCAGGTTTAAAATTATCTTAGCAGAAGCTGCATTCCAAGCAGGAAGAAAGTGGTAGCTGAAGAGGTGTAGGCAAAGGCCATGTCCCCTCTATGGACTCAGCCCCATGGCTGTTCTCAGCTGTGAAGGCTCTGCAAGGTAAGTTTGCAGCATCTACAGCAGATAAAGAAGAGCAAAAAAACCAATTCTCTGTAATAATCTAAGTGGGAAGAGAATTTGAAAAAGAATAGATACATATGCTTGTATAACTGAATCACTCTGCTATACACCTGAAACTAACACAGCACTGTTAACTAATTATACTTCAAGAAAAAATAATTTTTAAAAAAAAGAGTAAAAAGGAATTGAAATTTAAAACTGAAGCTTCTATATCCACCTTCATCTACCTGGCAGAAGTAAAAATGCAAGGACATATATGATTACAGCTTCTTGACATTGTAGAAAAGGCACAGCTAGGGAGAGAGTAGAAAGATCAGTGTTTGCCAGAGGTTAGGAGAGAAAGATGAAAGGCAGAGAAATGAGGACGTTTAAGGCAGTGAAATTCTTCTGTATGTATAATGATGGACACATGTCATTATACATTTGTCTAAACCAATAGGATAGGCAACACCAGGACCGAACCCTAATGTAAACTATGGCCTCTGTGTGACTATGATATGTCAGTGTAGGTTCTTCAGTTATAACAAATGCACCACTCTGGTGCGGGTATTGATAACAAAGGAGACTACGCATGTGTGAGGGCAGAGGGCATGTGAGAAATCCCTATTCCTTCCTCTTAGTTTTGCTGTGAACCTAAACTGCTCTTTAAAAAATATATTTTTAAATTGCAAGGACATAAGCATTTATTGCAGCATTGTTCATACTGGCAAAGGGGAGGAATGGAAATAAATGCTTATTCACAAAGGCATGTTCAAATAAATTCTGGTTCATTCACACCACAACCATCGAAAAGGATGAATTAGAGCTATATTTAATGACTTGCAAGATTTCTATGAGCAATTATGGAGTAAGAAAGACCAAATTCAGAATACTGCATATTTTATCATCCCATTCTTAAAACAATGAAGAAAAGTTCTCTGCATCAATGTACATACAGACAGACAAGCATGTGTGCAATGAACAATATCTATGGGCAATTCCACACGTGCAATGAAAACCATTGCACACGTGGAATCCTGCTGTCACATCTGTGCAGGAGGAAAGGAGGGAGCTTGGAGGGGACAAGGAGGTAAGGGCAGCAAAACACAAAAAGAAGATTTTTGAAAAGCAACATTGTATGATCCATTAATATATTTACTTAAAATATACGTGTTTTATATGTATAAATGGGGAACTTCAGCTTTACATATTATGTCTTCCCCCCATCTCTCACATCAGTCTAACAAGAAAATGCAAATTGCCACTTTTTTTGATTCCTCAGAAAATGTTCTTTCTCTACAAAGTAAACAGAAATCAGACAGATATCATTTCCTAAATGGACTTCCAGTGACTGTTCTGGATAAGGAGATGTTTCTACAGTCATCTGGCCAAAGCCATTTGAATCCCATCAAGTGACATTTTTTTTCTCTTTCTAGTTTGTGCTTTTCCTTGGAGAAACAAGTCTATAAATGTTTAAAATTGGCACTAATTTTCATGCTGAATAAAATATGGTTGCATTGAAAGTTGACTCCAGTAAATTTTAAAAAACCAATGTACTCTAAGAATTAAGATAGGATGGAAAATTTTGTGCTGTCCATATTGAGATGTCTAGGTAATGCAAAACAAAAATAATCACTATTATAAAAGAAAATTACAAGAGAAAACATTTGTCACCCTCACATGAGAAATACAATTGAAGGAAAGAAAAGGTAAGTTTGCTTGGAAGCAGCCATGAACGCGACTCAGTGCAAGTGATAATTTGCCTCTTTCAAATTTATCATTCTTAGTGGCAAACTGTTCAGGATCCACCCAGCCTGAAGACATACTTTTCTAATTAAGGATCCTCACTGAATATTCTGACTTTGACCTCATTTCAAAGTTACTTAAGTTTTAAAGCCTGATTCAAGATCTCCGATCAGGATTTTAATAAAGGCCTGGAGCCACGTTGAGTTAGTAAAGGCAAGTAGGGATGTGAGGAAGGCAGCCCAGTTCAGTCAGCTCAAGGAACATCTAGAGAGTCCACATTCTATGTGGGAACTCTGGAAATAATCTACAAAGCGCTGCAAACTTCTCCACGTTATCCCTTCACTCTTTCTCTCTAATCTAGCACTTCTTGACATGCATCCCATAGAGCAGCACTTTGGAACGTTAACATGTATAGGAATTTAATGGGACCTCACAGTCCAGGGAGGGGGCTGCCATTCTGCATTTCTAACAAGCTCCCAGATGATGCTATTGCTTCTGGTCCACAGGTCACACTTCAAATAGAAAGGCTATAAAATACCGGGTTAAGCAAGATGTTAACAGACCTTTAAGGAAACTAAAAGATTCCAAAGATGAACCTTTTGGGGAAATATTATATTAAGTTGAGGACTTCCCTGTGTCTCAGACAATAAAGAAACTGCCCGCAATGTGGAAGACCCAGGTTCAATCCCTGGGTCAAGAAGATCCCCAGGAGAAGGGAATGGCTACCCATTCCAGTATTCTTGCCTGGAGAATGCCATGGACAGAGGAACCTGGCAGGCTACAGTCCATGGGGTCACAAGAGTCATACATGATTGAGCAACTAACACTTTCACTTTTTTTACTATATTAAGTTGAACAAACGTCTGAAACTCCAAGGAAAAGGGTGAGGTGTCAATTCAGTTCAGTTCAGTTGCTCAGTCGTGTCCGACTCTTTGTGACCCCATGGACTGCAACACGCCAGGCCTCCCTGTCCATCACCAACTCTCGGAGTTCACCCAAACCCATGTCCATCGAGTCTGTGATGCCATCCAACCATCTCATCCTCTGTCATCCCCTTCTCCTCCAGCCCTCAATCTTTCCCAGCATCAGGGTCTTTTCAATGAGTCATCTCTTGGCATCAGGTGGCCAAAGTATTGGAGTTTCAGCTTCAACATCACTCCTTCCAATGAACACCCAGGACTGATCTCCTTTAGGATGGACTGGTTGGATCTCCTTGCTGTCCAACGGACTCTCAAGAGTCTTCTCCAACACCACAGTTCAAAAACTTTATTTACAGTTCAACTCTCACATCCATACATGACTACTGGAAAAATCATAGCTTCAATTAGATGGACCTTTGTTGGCAAAGTAATGTCTCTCGTGAGGTATAATATATTAAAAGGTTTTACTGGAAATAAACAATAAACAAAAAAAGTCTTCAATCATATCCTAAAAAGTTGAATATATTTTATGTTTCCATTATTAATTATTCAAACTTAGAGATGTTTAAAATAGTAGTTAAGAACATGATTTTTACAATAGAACGTTTGCTTATCTCTGGCTCCCACTTTCCAAAGAGGACATGCAAACCTTTGAAAGGTAGTTTGCCTACGGCACGTAGGGCCACTCCCAGACTCAGATTCCAGGCTTAGGGAATTAATTGTTGAAGAACCTACTTCCTGCCCACGCCGCTACACATACACCATCAGACCTGGCTTGGAAACCCCTCCCTGTAAAAGGACAGAATGGGGCAGAAAGAGAAGCAATATCCTGCCCTTCCTAATTCCTAAACACAGCCTTCCTTTCTAGACCTCTCTGACATTCCCTATTTCAGGACAGAGACCCAACTGTCCCCTCCTTCTTGGTAAAATCCCCCAGGGCCTGCCTTAAATGCACAGCAGAAGACAGGCAGCCTTAGCAACCAGGCTAAGCCCATGGGGTAGGCTGCCCCCTGGTGGTTAGTCTAATCAGTCCTAGCAGTCTTGCATCTTGGCAAACGGAGAACAACAATGTGTGACGATATGTGTCCTTCCGTTAATCATGAATAACTATGTCCCTGCTAGAGAGCAGGTGTCTTTATCTGCTTTGTTCACTGAGGTGTTCCAAGCACCTAAACAAGTCCAGCTCATAGTGAGTGGGTGCTCAGTAAAGGTGTGCTGGCTGAGTATCCCATTGGAACATACAGATAAGCTATGGTCAGAGATGACTAGCCAAGGAACTCTGGCCCCAGAGCTGGGCATAGATATTCAGGATGCACTGTGACTACTTTGCAGTTTCATTCGTGGGTTTTCTATTGCCATTTGCTTCCAGAAAAATGGTGGTCAGTCCAACCCCATAGGTCCAGTCTAACAGTGACCATGAACTCTCATTTACCCAGGCACTCAAGACACACAACATATCCCCACTGTGGCAGGGGATCACCCAGGGAGAATGATTAAAGGGGAAAATGAATGAACAATAACATGAATCCCAAAGGGCTTCTCTCCTTTGGAATGATGATCTATTATTAAACGGGCATCATCTTAGATATTAGATAATAGGTTTAATACTCCCAAATCTTTGTTTTGATTTAAACTATTGGATGCTTTGATTATACTTTGGCCATAACAGGAAAACACATGTTTTTCTGACCATTTAGAAAACTGAAATCTCCCCAAACCTACATTTTGTTAGCCCAGGCCACATCAATATGGGAATAAAAAGAGATCAAACAGAGAGAGCAAAGTGTAGGAACTCTCTGACTTGTGCTTCCTAGCTCTCCAGACCCTCATGCTTACATCCATTTTCCCACAGAGATGCAAGGACCCAAGGACTCAAAGTTCAGAGTCCTCACATCCCCAAACACAAAACCCACAACCCCTCCAGGCCAGAGTCATGCCAAACTTTAAAGATGTTCCCATCACAGGACGTCAATAAATGTTGAACATTAACTGCATGGTGAAGGTCACTCTGGAGATGATTCACAATGTTTGTAGATCACCCAAAATGTGCACAGTGCATGAAGGCCCAGGTAAAGGGTATACTTGCCTTATCCCAGGTTTAACTTTTGGGTTAAGGAAGCCTCTTTATAAAACTCAGCTTTCTCCTGTGGTGCACATTTTGGCTTTCACACGTTCTTCAGAAGCTCAAAAAAAGCCTGCACTGACTGCCTTACTTCCCCAGCTACACCTGCAGGGTGACTGATGGGTGGTTTCAGCAAAGCTAACTAGTCTTCAGGTTCTGGTTTCATTCGACTGGTCCCTTTGGTTACTCTGGAAAACTACTAGAATCTCACGTACAAGCTCCAGGTAGAGACCTTTATCCATGGAAGTTTAAGAGATGGAATGTGTAGGTGAGCCATTTATCGCTTATTGCTTAAGAATCTGGGTGGACCTAACATTCAAATAAGAGGGTCTCCCTTGGGTCGTCTCTTCCCCACACCTCCTCTTGGCACATCATGACTGTCTCCATGAGGTCACCTAATAGCTGGCAGAGGCTGTCTTTCTTTCTGTTTCAGAAACCGAAGGCTTATGCAACCTGGGAAAAATTGCCCATAGCTGTCTCCCAAGAGCATGGATGAGTCAGCTCTCTACCCCCTCATCAACTGGCTGTTCCCAGATGGGACACCCTGTCTAGGGACAGGCTCATTGCCAAGGTCATGGGGATCAGAGGGAGGGCAGAGGCAGGCAAACATCTAACACACACCCTGGTAGGAATTTACCAGAACTGAGGGCATGAAGCAGAGCAGAACGTGAAGGTTTCCCCTCAAGGCTGTTGACTAAAGACTTCCACTATGTTATAACATTGAACTTTGACAAGCGTTTTCCAAGAATGAGCTAAAAGAGTTATCTGTCCTGCTTTACACTGAAAATTGTAGCATGCTCTGCTACTGCTAAGTCGCTTCAGTCGTGTCCGACTCTGTGCGACCCCATAGACGGCAGCCTACCAGGCTCCCCCGTCCCTGGGATTCTCCAGGCAAGAACACTGGAGTGGGTTGCCATTTACTTCTCCAATGCATGAAGGTGAAAAGTGAAAGTGAAGTAGCTCAGTCCTGTCCGACTCTGAGCGACCCCATGGACTGCAGCCTACCAGGCTCCTCCGTCCGCAGGATTTTCCAGGCAAGAGTACTGGAGTGGGGTGCCATCGCCTTCTCCGAAGTCATTTTCTTTTCACAAGAATGTATCTACATTCATTGTGTACCTATCCTAACTTTATAAACAGTCTTCATTCTAAAGGGAGCCCTCCTACACTGTTGGTGGGAATGTAAGCTGGTGCAGCCACTATGAAAAACAGTACGAGGTTCCTTAAAAAACCACAATTGAATTACTGTATCCCACTCCTTGCCAGGAGAAAACTAATTCAAACAAATACGTGCACCTCTATGTTCATAGCAGCACTGTCCACAGTAGCCAAAACATGAAAACAACCTAAATGTCCATCTACAGATGAACAGATAAGGAAGATGCGGTACATATATACAGTGGAATACTATGCAGCTGTAAACAATGAAATCATGCCATTTGAAGCAACATGGATACAACTAGAGATTATCGTGAAGCAAGAAGGGGAAAATACCATATAATATCATTTACACGTGGAACCTAAAATATGGCATAAATGAAACTATCTACAAAACAGGAACAGACTCACACCTAAAGAACAGATTTGTGGTTGCCAAGCGGGGAGGGGAAGAAGGAAGAGGGACTGGGAGTTTGGGGTTAGTAGATGCCAACTGTTACATTTAGAATGGATAAGTAAGTTCCTAATGTATAGCATAGGGAACTATATTCTATATCCTGCAATAAACCATAATGGAAAAGAATATTTTAAAAGAATGTATATATGAGTATAGCTGAGGCACTTTGCTGTACAGCAGAGATTGGCGCAACATTGTAAATCAACTGTACTTTAATTAAAAAATAAAAGCCATTTCACACCATTAAATTAAAAAAAAAATGAACATCCCTCATTCTAACCCTCATTAAGGCTCAGATAATGAGCCTTAATGAAACAAAAACACCCACAGGTGATTTTGTCCAAGTCATATCAAGTCATATCACTAGAAAGGGACAGAGTTTTGTGTCTAATCCCAGAAGTTCACCTCTTGACTACCTCACCTCTAATTGTCTAGTGGTTCTCACACTAGTTCCCAGACCAGGAACACTGGCATTGTCTGGGAACTTGATACAGGTGAAAAGTCTCAGGCCCCAACTCATACTTACTGAATTAGAAACTCTGGGGGTTTGACTGAGAAATTCGTGTTTGAGCAAGCTCATCAGGTGGTTTCTGATGCATCTGATGTTTGAAAGCTACTGAAGCAGGCCTTGGAATGAGGCTTGTCATTACTGAGTGTTCCAGGGGAATTCTTGCGCAAATATCACAAGAGAGTTGCTAGAATCCTTTCCAGAAACAGGTTATTAGTTTCCCTTTGTGGGGTACTGTGCAAAATATTTGAAACTTTTTAAAAATATATATTTATGAGCATTTTAATAAGAAATGTACTCACTGTGTGAGAATATTTCCCTTAGAAGAGGTTTACATGAACTTGGCGACTAATTTGATGAAATGCAGACAAGAGGGATTCCAGAATCACACTACAGTTGTCATCTCAGGTCAACCCAGCTCTTTCCATCCCACTTCCACCGTGGTACAAACCAAGTTTGTCTCTCACCTGGAAATGTACCCTAGTTTCCTAACATATCCAACCTCTCCCGCCCAGAAGGCCCACTCAGGGTATTATCCATCCTGAAGTTAGAGCAATTTTTCTAAAAATTCTGAACTTGTTTAAAACCCATACAAGATTACAACCCCTCATAGGATGAGGACCAAAATGCCTAAAAATTATATGGGACCACAAAATACCCTGAATAGCCAAAACAGTCTTGAGAAAGAAGGACAAAACTGGAAACACCATGCTTCCTGATTTTCTTTATTCATTACACAGCTATCATAATCAAAACAGTGTGCTACTGGTGTAAAAACACACACACAGATCAATGGAACAGATTAGAAACCCTAGAAATGAACCCATGCATAAATGGTAAATTAATTTCTGACAAGGAGCCAAGAATATACCATGGGGAAAGGAAAAGGACAGTCTCTTCAATAAACTGAACGACCACATACAAAAGAATGAAACAAGATTATTATCTTAAGTGAAGTCGCTCAGTCGTGTCCGACTCTTTGCGACCCCATGGACTGTAGCCTACAACGCCCCTCCATCCATGGGAGTATCTAGGCAAGAGTACTGGAGTGGGTTGTCATTTCCTTCTCCAGAGGATCTTCCCAACCCAGGGATCGAACCTGGGTCTCCCGCATTGTAGGCAGATGCTTTACCATCTGAGCCACCAGGGAAGTCTTAAACCATGCACAAAAACCAACTCAAAATGGATTAAGGACTGAAATAAAGTCTGAAACCATAAGGCTCCTAGGAGAAACCATAGGAGATAATCTCCTTGACATTGGCTTGACAATGTTTTTTTGGATTTGACACCAAAAGCAAAGGTGATAAAAGCAAAAATAAATAAGAGGGGATCCATCAAACTAAAAAGCTTCCACAGCAGAGGAAAACCATTAACAAATAAAAAGGCAACCTAAAGAATGGGCAAAGGGACTTACCTGGTGGTCCAGGGTTTAAGGATCTGCCTGACAATGCAGGGGCCTCAGGTTCAATCCCTGGCTGGGGAACTAAGTGAGAGGCATAGTAAGGGGCAACTCAGCCCACGTGCCACAGTGAAAGATCCCGCATGCTGCAATGAAGAGCCCACAGCCGCAACTGAGACCCAATGCAGCCAAATAAATAAATATTTACGAAAAGAAAATAGGACAAAATATTTACAAATCATTTATCTGATGAAGGGTTAATATGCAAAATATACATTAATAAAACACTCACATGATTCAATAGCAAAAAAAAAAAAAAATCTGATTGAAAAATGGGCAGAGGACCTGGATTTTTTTCAAAGAAGACATATAAATGGCCAACAGGTACATGAAAAGGTGCTCAGCATCATCAGGGAAATGCAGATCAAAATCACAAATAATATATTACCTCATACCTGTTAGAATGGCTGTCATCCAAAAGACAGGAGATACCGCATATTGGCAAGGATGTGAAGAAAAGGGAACATTTGTGGACTATTGATAGGAAAGTTAATTAGTGCACCCACTGTGGAAAACAGTATGGAGGTTCCTAAAAAAATTGAAAGTAGGACTCCCATATGATCTAAGCAACCCTACTTCTGGGTACATATCCAAAAGAAACGAAGTCAGTATGTCAAAGAGGCATCTACCTGCCCATGTTCACAGCTGCACTATTCACAATGGCCAAGATATAGAAACAAGCTAAATGTCCATCAACAGATGAATGGGTAAAAGATGTGGGGAGGTGGGGGTTGTGTGTATATGTGTATTATGTGTGTGTGTGTGTGTGTGTGTGTATTTTATTCAACCATAGGAAAGAAAAATGCAGCTATTTGCAACAATATGGGTGGACCTTAAGGGCTTTATGCTAAGTGAAATAACCCAGACAAAAACAAAGACTGCATGGTATCACATATATGAGGAATCTTAAGGAAAACAAAGTCAAACTTCTAGAAATCAAGAGTAGCAAAGTGGTTGTCAGGGGCTGAGGCCTGAGGGACAGAGAGCTTAAAGAAAGGGTACAAACTTTCAATTCTAGCATGTCTACATTCTGAATAGCTAATGTAGACATAAGGAGTACAGTTAACAATACTGTATTGTGTAGTTGAAATTTGCTGAGAGTAGAACTTAAATGTTCTCTATCACACACACATATATGCACATATACACAAATAAATATAAGAGATGATGGATGTGTTAATTGAGTAGACGGAGGACATTCTTTCACAGTGTTTATGAATATCAACATCACTTCAATGTACAATTTAAATATTCAGTTTTACCTCCATGAAGCTGAAAAAATTTTAAATGCCTAAGACCCCTGAAGAAAGCAAGGCATGATCTGCCATGCCTTCATCCCCAAAGACTTTTAGTTATTCTTTTTATTTATTTGCTCCCAATAACAGTATCATTCTTTTATTTTCTCAAAAATGCAAGGACATATACTCAGGTCCTTTGCACATACTGATCCTTCTTCTTTAAATGCTTTCATCTCACTTATCTTTTTAATCCATTCATATCCTGCAATATTCAGCTCAAATATTGCTTCAAGAAACCTTCCTGGATTCACCAGGAAATTTACAATGTCTGACTTGCAATCAAAGATACCAGACATGTACGGAAGCAAGAAAATAGGCCCCGTAATTAAGGTAAAAAAAAATCAACCAAGTGAAATTGACATTGGTGTCAGAATTAGCAGACAAGAATATTAATTGTTGTAATGTATTCCAGATGTTCAAGAAGTTAACTAAAGATGCAAAAATATTTTTAAAGAACCAAATCGAACTTTCTAAATGAAAGCTAGGATTCTGTGATGAAAAATCACTGGAATAGATTAGTGGCAACTAGGTTTTGGAAAAGAAACTTGAATATGTAACAATAGAAACTATTCAAAATGAAACAAAAGAAAGAAATAATTTAAAAAGAGCATCCATGGGTAGTTGGGCACATTCAATTAACCTTCATGTTTCTTGTATGAAGAACTCATTAAGCCTCTTTTGTGTGGGTTTACAGTTTCAAGTTTGGAAATTTTTCAGTCATTATTTCTTCAAACATTTTCTTTACTCTCCCCGCAACTCTTTCTTTTCAGAGACTATATATATACTTAAATATATATATATGTATATTATATACATATATTGTACATTATATATTATATATTCGTATATGTATATATTATTGTTGCTGTTGTTCAGTCACTCAGTCATGTCCAACTCTTTGCAACCCTATGGACTGCAGCACACCAGCTTTCCCTGTCCTTCACCATCTCCTGGAACCTGCTCCAACTCATGTCCATTGAGTCAGTGATGCCATCCAACCATCTCATCCTCTATCGTCCCCGTCTCCTCCTGCTTTCAATCTTTCTTAGCATCAGGGACTTTTCTAATGAGTCGGCTCTTCATATCAGGTGGCCAAAGCATTGGAACTTCAGCTTCAGCATCAGTCCTTCTAATGAATATTCAGAATTGGTTTCCTTTAGGATTGACTGGTTTGATCTCCTTACAGTCCAAGGGACTCTCAAGAGTCTTCTCCAACACCACAGCTCAAAAGAATCAATAATCTTATAATTTTCAAGGATACAGAAAGCAAGATGTAAAATCTCTAATGAAATTATAAAATATTTTCTAATAATGTCTTAATTCAAAATATTCAGTTTTCGTCATTCTTATTTTGCTCAATACACAAAGCCAGTAACTGAGTGAACATAGCAAATAGAGGAAAGCACGTTGCAGGGGCCAGTTCTGTTCCTGAGCAGACAGGAAGCTTACATTTCTCAGTGTCCACTGCAATTAGGTTGAGACAGGTAACTGAGATCTGGCCAATGGAAGTTGGATGAAAATTGGGTACTTCTGGGGTGATTTTTTTTAATATCTCTCATGGGCTTTGCTTACTTTATGTAGCTGCAAGGTACAGGAGGATTGTCCAATCCATATTGTATGTGTGGTAAGAATATGTAATTTTTATTGTAAGTTACTGAGGTTTCAGGGCTTGTTACTGCAAAACAGTCTAAACTACCCTAACTTGGACAATGGAAAGCTACAATTTGACCATCTAATAAAGATAATAAAACTCTTAGAAGAACACATAAGTTTAAATATTCATGACCTTGGATTTGATGCTGAATTCTTAGATGTGATACCAAAAATATGAACAACATAATCAGGAAAATATAAACATTTGAGTTATGATATTAAGGAAATATAATCACCTCCTGTAATAAAGATATTAAGTAAATGGTTTATTTTTAAAAGGTTTCTTATTTTTAAAAAATAGTCACTGAAATATTTACAAAAGCTATTATGTGACATCTGAAATTTGCTTCAAAAATAGTTCACAGTTTGGGACAGGCATGGGGAGAGAGGTAGGCAATAGGTGAAATAAGACTGGTCACGAGTTGGTAACTGGTGAAGCTGAGTGGTAACTACATGGAAGCTTACTATACAGTTCCCTCTACTTTTGTATAAGTCTAAAACTTTTCACAATAAAAAGTTAAAAAAAAAAAAAAAGGAAAGCCAGTGCTTCTGCCCAGGGCTCCCTCCCTAGAAAGGAACGCCCCCAGTGCTGACCCCCAGGGCTCCTACTCGAGCAGGTTGCCCTCTTCTTTCTGTGCCTCCTTACACAGCCTTATCTGAATGCCGGCAAGCCAGCATTTCCCTCATTTCCCTCTCCTGGTTTTGTGCATTTTTGATACTCGCCAAAGCAGCCTCCAATCACACTGATTTGTCTGCCTGGAGAGTCTAAGTTACCTCCAGTACTCTTGCCTGGAAAATCCCATGGATGGAGGAGCCTGGTAGGCTGCAGTCCATGGGCTCGCTAAGAGTTGGACACGAATTAACGACTTCACCTTCACTTTTCACTTTCACGCATTGGAGAAAGAAATGGCAACCCACTCCAGTGTTCTTGCTCAGAGAATCCCAGGGACAGAGGAGCCTGGTGAGCTGCTGTCTATGGGGTCGCACAGAGTCGGACACGACTGAAGCGACTTAGCAGCAGCAGATGCATAAAGTATTGATTTTGTTAGTGCTTATTTACATAGTTATATAGGTTTGGAGTTATCTGCCCTCAACCAAGTTTTCCTATGATCCCTTTGTGATTTTGAAAAAATGCAAGGTTTTTAGGATAATACATATAGGGTGTTACAGCAGAACCAGCAGCATGTGCCTAGAATTTTTTCACAGAAATTAGGGGCAAACTTCAGTGTCAGCTATCACCTCGCCCTCTCTCTCAGGCTGTGTCCAGGAAAAGTTTGCTGTTTCAGAAGAAGTTGCAAAGGCTCAGCTGATGTGCTTAGAAGTACCTAGTTCTCTTTGCTTGCTTCAGTCTTCATCTTGGACTAAATTTATTATGTGGTTGGAGCCAAAAGGAAACAATGAATTCAAACAAAATTGTGTTTCAATTTTTCAGTGGCAGGTCTTTGGTGGTCTCTCTCCATCCCAGAGAACTCATGCTTTTGAACTATGGTGTTGGAGAAGACTCTTGAGTGTCCCTTGGACTCCAAGGAGATCAAACCAGTCCATCCTAAAGGAAATTCGTCCTGATATTCATTGGAAGGACTGATGTTGAAGCTGAAATTCCAATACTTTGGCCACCTGATGCAAAGAATATACTCATTGGAAAAGACTCTGATGCTGGGAAAGATTGAAGGCAGGAGGAGAAGGGGACGACGAAGGATGAGATGGTTGGATGACATCACCAACTCAACAAACATGTGTTTGAGTAAGCTCTGGGAGTTGGTGATGGACAGAGAGGCCTGGCAAGCTGCAGTCCATGGGGTTGCAAAGAATCGGACACAACTGAGCAACTGAACTGAACTGAACTCCTTCCTGGAATAGTATTCAAAAGCCCAACCATTCCTAACTGGACAGAAAAATGAAACAATGGTAGAAAGCTCTGGAGCCATGCTCTTGATCTGGTGAACCTGAATACCAGAAGTTTCTTGAGCATTGATTTTTTTCCCCCTAAGTGTCTGGTTAATCTCCACCACATGCACCTCTGAAAATAAAAAGAGACAGCCAATTGGTTCATCTGATGACATTTGATGGCCAAAACTGATGACATATTTCCCCAGCTTCTCATTGTCCACAGTCCTGCTGAATCAACCAGGGGAGCTTCTGGTCAAGTGACCACAACTACGACCATCCAGAAATGAAGTTTCCATCTTTGGACAAAGAGCTGGAAAATTTACAAAGGTGAAGTGGAAGATAATGTCCATTACCCTCTTTCTGTGAACAGCTTAGACAAGTAGAAGTTACAAGTTGGTTATATAATTAATAAAGGATTTGGAGAATCATGTAGTTCTCAAATGAAACACCTTCATATCATATGGTCCAACTCTATCATTTTCCAGATAAAGAAGCTGGACGCACACTGGAGCAAAAGGACCTGTCCAAAGTCACATTGAAAAAGCAAGAGGGTTCCAGAAAAACATCTATTACTGCTTTATTGACTATGCCAAAGCCTTTGCCTGTGTGGATCACAATAAACTGTGGAAAATTCTTCAAGAGATGGGAATACCAGATCACCTGACTTGCCTCTTGAGAAATCTGTATGCAGGTCAGGAAGCAACAGTTAGAACTGGACAGGGAACAACAGACTGGTTCCAAATAGGAAAGGGAGTACGTCAAGGCTGTATATTGTCACCCTGCTTATTTAACTTATATGCAGAGTACATCATGAGAAACTCTGGGCTGGAAGAAGCACAAGCTGGAATCAAGATTGCTGGGAGAAATATTAATCACCTCAGATATGCAGATGACACCACCCTTATGGCAGAAAGTGAAGAAGAACTAAAGAGCCTCTTGATGAAAGTGAAAGACAAGAGTGAAAAAGTTGGCTTAAAACAACATTCAGAAAACTAAGATCATGGCATCTGGTCCCATCACTTCATGGCAAACAGATGAGGAAACAGTGGCTGACTTTATTTTTTTGGACTCCAAAATCACTGCAGATGGTGACAGCAGCCATGAAATTAAAAGACACTTGCTCCTTGGGAAAAAAGTTATGACCAACCTAGACAACATATTAAAAAGCAGAGACATTACGTTGTCAACAAAAGTCCATCTAGTCAAAGCCATAGTTTTTCCAGTAGTCATGTATGGATGTGAGAGTTGGACTATAAAGAAAGCTGAGCACCAAAGAATTGATGCTTTTGAACTGTGGTGTTGGAGAAGACTCTTGAGAGTCCCTTGGACTGCAAGGAGATCCAACCAGTCCATCCTAAAGGAGATCAGTCCTGAATATTCATTGGAAGGACTGATGCTGAAGCTGAAACTCCAATACTTTGGCCACCTGATGCAAAGAGCTGACTCATTTGAAAATACACTGATGCTGGGAAAGATTGAAGGTGGGAGGAGAAGGGGACAACAGAGGATGAGATGGCTGGATGGCATCACTGACTCGAAGACCATGAGTTTGGGTAAACTCCGGGAGTAGGTGATGGACAGGGAAACCTGGCATGCTGCAGTCCATGGGGTCACAAAGAGTTGGACATGACTGAGCAACTGAACTGAACTGAACTGAACTGAAAGTCACAAAGCTGACTGGGGCAGGACTGAGACAAGAGACCCTGTCAGGGTGCCATACAGCACACCTGAGGGACACCTGCCCAGATCTGGAGCTGTTAGAGGAAAGTTCCCAGGGAAGAGCACAGCAAAGCAGAATCCTGGGGGATACAAGGGGGTTAGCTGATGAAAGGGGAGAAGAAGCGTTCAAGGAGACAAGTCTGCAACAGACCAGAGCTGAGAGAGAACATAGTGTCCAGTGGGCAGATGGATTTGCCAAGGAGCAGGGGAGTCAGGTAATTCCTAAAAGAATCTGGATTTGATCCTGAGGGTACAGAGAACCTCTGAGGACATTTCAGCCAGGAGTCTCCACTCCAGGCTACATTTCACATAGTGTTCCTCCCACCCTCCACCTGCAGCTCAGCCTCCTGTGACACCAGTTCTAGACCAGGACAAGAGGTCTACAGGAGCAGCAGACTGGGACAAGCTCTGGGTCCTTGGCCTTGTGGTCTGTCTCACTGTTGGAGTGTGATGGCTAAATATGTGTCAACTTGACTGGACCACAGGCGCCCAGGTATTCGTCTATACATCATTTCTGGAGGTGCCTATGAGGATATTTCCAGATGATATGAACATTTAAATCTGTAGAGTACAAAAGCAGATTGCCCTCCCCAATATGGGTGGGCATCTTTGAATCCACTGAGGGCATGGAGAGAGTAAAAAGGCAGAGAAAGGGAGGAATCTCTGTCTCTCTCTCTCTCTCTGTTCTCTCTCTCTCTCTCTCTCTCTCTCTCTCTCTGCCTGACTGCTTGAGCTGCCTCTCCTGGCAGTGATGTAAAAGCAAGAGACCATGGAACTTCTCATATGGAACTTCTCCATAGCCACGTGGGCCAAGTCCCTATGATACACGCCTATAAACACACACACACACACACACACACACACACCCTATCGATTCCATTTCTTTGGATAAGCTCCACGGGGGAGGTTCACTTCCTTATCTGGTTGTTTTGCTAGTAACTGTGTCACACAGCTTTAAGATCTTTGAAGCAGATGCTCACGCAATCAAAAGCTTAATGTCAGGCACTTACACTACAATGTATGTGCTGTATATATATAGCTTATATGCAGGCTTAGAAAGATGACTGGAAGGACATCTATTAAAATGGTATACTTGGGTGGTTGTAGGTTTACAGCTGATTTTTAAATATCCTGTCATCAAATTTTGATAAATCTGCAACAGTTTTAGAATCAGAAAGACTTAATATAGAAAATGTTTATAACTTCAATCCTAAAGAAAATCATGTTGCAGTTAAGTTTATTTTAAGAAGAAAGTTGACCATGACATTATCTTCATTCCATAAAGATTCAATGAGAGGGTAATGACCATAAAAATGTAGCTATGTCTAAATACTAGCCGGATGGTTGGTATCACAAGCTGGTGCTTTTCCAAAATATTTCTGAAAACTGGGCTGGGAACCAGGGCTTGGTGAAAAGAAAATGTTTATCTTTTAGAGGGTTCTTATTCCAAATAAAGGCTTTAATTTATAAAAAGGACATTATAAAAATTTACATTATCATTTTAAGCCATAGTGTCTTGATAAATCGGAGAAGGCAATGGCACCCCACTCCAGTACTCTTGCCTGGAAAATCCCATGGATGGAGGAGCCTGGTAGGCTGCAGTCCATGGGGTTGCTAAGAGTCAGACACGACTGAGCGACTTCACTTTCACTTTTCACTTTCATGCATTGGAGAAGGAAATGGCAACCCACTCCAGTGTTCTTGCCTGGAGAATCCCAGAGACGGGGGGAGCCTGGTGGGCTGCCGTCTATGGGGTCACACAGAGTCGGACACGACTGAAGTGACTTAGCAGCAGTCTTTTTTTTTTTTTTTATAAACTTTCTCTTTTGATAGTTTCTTTTATTAGCAGCAGTCTTGATAAATATATTCATATTTTCTGAGAGAACGGTTCTATTTTATAATCAATTTTTTTTAACTAGCACTGGAAAATAAGATTTTGAGGCACATGAAAATATCATTGATAGACAACAGTGCAGCAATTTGATTTTTCAGTCTCCTAGGCAGGGATGGGCCAGGGGCATTTAAAAATGGATAAATATCCGCAATGAGGTTGCTACTCCCACTCCAGACTTTGACCACTCTGCAACAGCTTCAGGGAATCCGTTGAAACTGATCCCTGAACCCAGTGAGACTACATGGAAGGCTGGCCTCTTCTGGGAACACACAAGGAACTCTGGACCTGCTTCTTTCTCAGCAAGTTGATGGTGAAGGTCTATGAGGCAAACTCCAGGGGTGCTCCCTTCCTTCCTCTTCCTTCCTGTCCATGTTATTTCTCTAGCTCTTTCTGTCTTTCCAATTCTATTATCTCTTACTACTAGAATCTGCAGGGGCAAAATGATGTAGAATATTGTGTCATGAATTTTTGGAACTGGAAGGAGAAATATCTAAATTGCCCAAATAATTGAGCCATGAGCAGGTTGCTTGGGTTTCAGTGATTAGATAATTGCCCCAGTGCTTCCCTTGTGGATAAGTGTGGTCTAGCCATCCTTGGGGAGACACTAGCATCCTATGAAGGGGTTCATGAAGTCAAAGCTATTTTCATGATAACACTAAGAAGCTATTTGTCTTTCACTCTCACTCCCTCTGAGTGGTGGGATTTGCCAGGGGGTTACATGATGAGTGGAATCTCAGCAGACTAAATTCAGAATGATATAACTATTTGATATGATATGAAAATCTAACTATTTTCTATTAAGGTAGAGGTTAAAGACCCCCTTCATGGATGACAGCTTTGTTGTGGCAAAGGGGCTTGCATAATTCAATAAGCCATGAGCCATGCCGTGCAGGGCCACCCAAGATGGACGGGTCGTAGTGGAGAGTTCTGGCAAAATACAGTCTGCTAAAGGAGAAAATGGCAACCCACTCCAGAATTCATGCCTGGAGAATCTCATTGACAGTATGAAAAGGCAAAGAGATATGACACCAGAAGATGAGCCCATCGGGTCAGAAGGCTTCCAAAATATTACTGGGGAAGAGCAGAGGGCAATTACTAATAGCTTCACTGGTGGCTCAGATGGTAAAGAATCTGCCTGCAATGCAGGAAACCTGGACTCTATCCTTGGGTTGGGAAGATCCCCTAGAGGAGAGATGGCAACCCACTCCAGTAATTCTTGCCTGGAATATCCCACGGACAGAGAAGCCTTGTGGGCTAAAGTCCATGGAGTCGCAAAGAGTCGGACAGGACTGAGCAACTAATCACACACAGCAAGAAAGAATGAAGTGGCTGGGCCAAAGCAGAAATGATGCTCAGTTGTGGATGTGTCTGGTGGTGAAAATAAAGTCCGATGATGTAAAGAACAATATTGCATAGGAACCTGGAATGTTAGTCCATGAATCAAGGTAAACTGGACATGGTCAGGCAGGAGATAGCAAAAGTAAACATCGACATCTTAGGAACTAAAATGGATGGGAATGGGTGGATTTAATTCAGATGAACATTATATCTACTACTATGGGCAAAAATCTCTTAGAAAAAATGGAGCAGCCCTCATAGTAAACAAAAGAGTCGGAAATGCAGTACTTGGGTGCAATCTCAAAAATGACAGAATGATCTCAGTTCATTTCCAAGGCAAGGCATTCAACATTACAGTTATTCAACTTTATATTCTAACCACTGATGCTGAAGAAGCTTAAGTTGAATGGTTCTGTGGAGACCTACAACACCTTCTATAACTAACACCAAAAAAGATGTCATTTTCACCGTAGTAGACTGGAATGCAAAAGTAGGAAGTCAAGAGACGTCAGGAATAACAGCCAAGTTTGGCCTTGGAGTACAAAATGAAGCAGGGCAAAGGCTATCAGGGTTTTGTCAAGAGAACATGCTGGTCATAGCAAACACATTTTTCCAACAACCAAAGAGACGACTCTACAAATGGACATCACCAGATGGTCAATACTGAAACCAGATTGATTCTGTTCTTTGCTGCCAAAGATGGAGAAGCTCTATACAGTCAGTAAAAACAAGACCTGGAGCTGACTGTAGCTCAGATCATGAGTTCCTTATTGAAAATTTCAGTCTTAAATTGAAGAAAGTAGGGAAAACCACTAGGCCATTCTGGTGTGACCTAAATCAAATCCCTTAGGATTACACAGTGGAGGTAATGAATAGATTCAAGGGAATAGATCTGTTAGACAGAGTGCTTGAAGAACTATGGATAGAGGTTTGTAACACTGTACAAGAGGCAGTGACCAAAACCATCCTAAAGAAAAAGAAATACAAGAAGGCATAATGGTTGTCTGAGGAGGCTTTACAAATAGTTGAGGAAAGAAAAGAAGCAAAGGCAAAGGAGAAAGGGAAGGATACAAGGATGGGCACTACAAAGGACAGAAACAGTAAGGACCTAACAAAAGCAGAAGAGATTAAGAGGAGGTGGCAAGAATGCACAGAATGATACAAAAAGGTTTAATAATCGCATAACCACAGTGGTGTGGTCACTCACCTAAAGCCAGACTTTCTGGAGTGTGAAGTCAAGTGGACTGCAGGAAGCATTACTACTAACAAAGCTAGTGGAGGTGATGAAATTCCAGCTGAGCTATTTAAAATCCTAAAAGATGATGCTGTTCAAGTGTTTCACTCAATATGTCAACAAATTTGGAAAACTCAGCAGTGGCCACAGGACTGGAAAAGGTCCGTTTTTATTTCAATCCTAAGAAAGAGCAATGCCAAAGAATGTTCAAACTACCATACAATTGTGCTCATTTCACATGCTAGCAAGATTATGCTCAAAATTCTTCAAGCTAGGCTTCAGCAGTAAGTAAACCAAGAATTTCCAGATGTACAAGCTGGGTTTTAAAAAGGCAGAGGCACCAGAAATCACATTGTCAACATTCATTGGATCATGGAGGAAGCAAGGGAATTCCAGAAAATCATCTACTTCTGTTGCATTGACTATGTTAAAGCCTTTGACTGGGTGGATCACAGAAACTGTGGAAAATTCTTAAAGATATGGGAATACCAGACAAATTTACCTTCTCCTGAGAAACCTGTATGTGGGTCAAGAAGCAACAGTTAGAACCAGACATGGAACAATGGGCTGGTTCAAAATTGGGAAAGGAGTACAACAAGGCTGTATATTGCCACCCTGCTTATTTAATTTATATGTAGAATACATCATGCAAAATACTGGGTTGTATGAATCACAAGCTGGAATCAAGATTGCCAGGAGAAATATCAACAACCTCAGAGATGCAGATGATAATACTCTAATGGCAGAAAGTAAAGAGGAACTAAAGAACCTCTTTAATGATGAGGGTGAAAGAGGACAGTGAAAAAGCTGGCTTGAAACTCAATGTTAAAAAAAAAAAAAAAACTAAAATGATGGCACTTAGGCAAATAGGAGAAAAATTGGAAACAGTGACATTTTATTTTCTTGGGCTCCAAAAGATGGTGACTGCAGCCATGAAATTAAAAGGCACTTGCTCCTTGGAAGAAAAGCTATGACTAACCTAGACAGCATATTAAAAAGCAGAGACATTACTTTGCTGACAAAAGTCAGTCTAGTCAAAGCTATGACTTTTCCAGTAGTGATGTACGGTTATGAGGGTTGGACCATAAAGAAGGCTGAGTACCGAATAATTGATGCTTTGAACTGTGATGTTGGAGAAGACTCTTGAGAGTCCTTTGGGTTGCAAGGAGATCAAATCAGTCAATCCCAAAGGAAATCAGTCCTGGATATTCATTGAAAGGACTGAGTCTGAAGCTGAAGCTCCAATATTTTGGCCACATGATGCAAAGAGCTGACTCATTGGAAAAGACCCTGATACTGGGAAAGATAATTGAAGAATTGGAAAAGACCCTGATACTGGGAAAGATTGAAGAATTTAATTAAAATTAAATTTAAAAAAAAAGTAAAAGGGGGCAGCAGAGGATGAGATAGTTATATTGCCTCACTGACTCCACGAACATGAATTTAGCAAACTCAAGGAGATGGTGGAGGACAGAGGAACCTGGGGTGCTGCCTTCCATGAGGTTACAAAGAGTCAGATACAACTTAGCAACTAAACAGTAACAGCAAAGTCATTAAAGATATTTGAAAAATATAGAGTATCTCTCCTCTCATTCATTTTTTTCAATTTTGGAAAATATAGTTAATTCTAGAAAAAGATGTTACTCATATTAACATGTAATGGTTTAGTATTCTTATTTCTAAATAAATTAATATTTTTCCATTTCTTTGTTTTAATTTCTAAAATAACAAGTATCAATAACTATAGTCTATATAAACAAAAGATCTATGGGATCCTTGATAATTTTTAAGAATGTAAAAGAATCCTAAGATCAAAAATTCTTTAGTACGGCGGGTGGTGGTTTAGTCACTAAGTCGTGTCCAACTCTTGTGATCCCATGGACTGTAACCTGCCAGGCTCCTCTGTCCATGGGATTCTCCATGTGAGACTACTGGAATGGGTAGCCATTTCCTTCTCCAGAGGATCTTTCTGACCCAGGAAATGAATCCAGGTCTCCTGCATTGCAGGCAGATCCTTTACCGACTGAGCTATGAGTACTGCTATTCTAGTACAATTAGTAATACATTTATTTTGGTGAGCTTATTTTATTTTGATCTGTATGATATAATCTGTTTGGAGGCTAGGGATGTGGGCTATGTCACTGTCTAGGCTGGCCTACATTTCCCAGGGCTCCCTATTCTAGTCAGGGGAGGGCACAGAGAGGTTCTTCTGCAGTATCTTGGGGACAGAAGTGGAAAGCCAACCATCTGTAGCTCACTGACATCCCTCACCTATTGACTTACCTCATTGGCCTGAGATTGACTCACCTTTCCCTAAATCCCCCTTGAGTTTCTCTGACTTCTGGGCTAGCAGTCTATGGTTAGTTCTTTGATAAAAGGTCCTGGTTTCTGTACAATATTTGTACCACCAAAGTCAGAGGTAACAAGAATGGACTTGTGTTTTAGTCTGCTCTTGTGGGCTCCAGCTTCTCTTTGTCTTCTCTCATGTTGTATACACATTTCCTCCTGGCTGCATTCCCTGTGAACTCCAAGATCTAGCAACAGACATAAAGACTAGGGCCACACCTAGCTCCTACGACTTCGTGAGGTCAAGTTCCTATTAAATAAATACATTTTTTTCTCCTTATGTTATACCAAGGCAATTACTGGGATATGATGAAAGGTAGGCACACTGGTTATAGCAAACACCCTCTTCCAACAACGCAAGAGAAGACTGTACACGTAGACATCACCAGATGGTCAACACCTAAATCAGACTGATTATATTCTTTGCAGCCAAAGATGGAGAAGCTCTATACAGTCAGCAAAAACAATACTGGGAGCTGAATGTGGCTCAGAGCATGAACTCCTTATCACCAAATTCAGACGTAAATTGAAGAAAGTAGGGAAAACCACTAGACCATTCATGTATGACCTAAATCAAATCCCTTACAATTATACAATGGAAGTGAGAAATAGAGTTAAGGGACTAGATCTGATAGAGTGCCTGAAGAACTATGGACAGAGGTTCATGACATTGTATAGGAGGCAGTGATCAAGACCATCCCCAAGAAAAAGAAATGCAAAAAAGGCAAAATGGTTGTCTGAAGAGGCCTCAAAAATAACTGTGAAAAGAAGAGAAGCAAAAGGCAAAGAATAAAAGGAAAGATATAAGCATTTGAATGCAGAGTTCCAAAGAATAGCAAGGAGAGATAAGAAAGGCTTCCTCAGTGATCAAAGAAGGAAATAGAGGAAAGCAGTAGAATATAAAAGACTAGAGATCTCTTCATGAAAAATTATAGATACCAAGGGAACATTTCATGAAAAGATGGGTACAATAAAGGACAGAAATGGTATGGATCTAACAGAAGAAGAAGATATTAAGAAGAGGTGGCAAGAATACACAGAAGAACTATACAAAAAAGAACTTCATGACCCAGATAATCATGATGGTGTGATCACTCACCGGAAGCCAGTCATCCTGGAATTCGAACTCAAGTGGACCTCAGGAAGCATCACTACAATCAAAGCTAGAGGAGGTGATGGAATTGCAGTTGAACTATTTCAAATCCTAAAAGATGATGCTGTGAAAGTGCTGCACTCAATATGCCAGCAAATTTGGAAGACTCAGCAGTGGCCACAGGACTAGAAAAAGTCGGTTTTCATTCCAATCCCAAAGAAAGGCAATGCCAAAGAATGCTCAAACTACCACACAATTGCACCCATCTCACATTCTAGTAAAGTTATGCTCAAAATTCTCTAAGCCAGGCTTCAACAATACATGAATTATGAACTTCCAGATGTTCAAGCTGGATTTAGAAAAGACAGAGGAACCAGAGATCAAATTGCCAACATCATTGAAAAAGGAAGAGAGTTCCAGAAAATCATCTACTTCTGCTTTATTGACTACACCAAAGCCTTTGCCTGTGTGGATCACAACAAACTGTGGAAAATTCTTCAAGAGATGGAAATACCAGACCACCTGACCTGCCTCCTGACAAATCTGTATGCAGGTCAAGAGGCAACAGTTAAAACTGGACATAGAACAACAGACTGGTTCCAAATCAAGAAAGGAGTACATCAAGGCTGTGTATTGTCACCCTGCTTACTTAACCTCTATGCAGAGTACATCATGGGAAACCTTGGACTGGATGAAGCACAAGCTGGAATCAAGATTGCCGGGAGCAATACCAATAACCTCAGAAATGCAGATGACACCACACTTTATGATAGAAAGCAAAGAAGAACTAAAGAGCTTCTTGATGAAAGTGAAAGAGGAGAGTGAAAAAGTTGGCTTAAAACTCAACATTCAGAAAACTAAGATCATGGCATCTGGTCCCATCACTTCATGGCAAATAGATGAGGAAGCAATGGAAACAGTGGCAGACTATTTTTGGGGCTCCAAAATCACTGCAGATGGTGACTACAGCCATAAAATTAAAAGACGCTTGCTCCTTGGAAGAAAAGTTATGACCAACCTAGACAACATATTTAAAAGCAGAGACATTACTTTGCCAACAAAGGTCTGTCTAGTCAAAGCTGTGGTTTTTCCAGTGATCATGTATGGATGTGAGAGTTGGACTATAAAAAAAGCTGAGCACCAAAGAACTGATGCTTTTGAACTGTGGTGTTGGAAAACACTCTTGAGAGTCTCTTGGACAGAAAGGAGATCCAACCAATCCATCCTAAAGGAAATCTATCCTGAATATTCATTGGAAGATGAATATTCCAATATTTTGGCTGAAGCTGAAACTCCAATACTTTGGCCACCTGATATGAAGAATTGACTCATTTGAAAAGACCCTGATGCTGAGAAAGACTGAAAGCGGGAAGAGAAGGGGACGACAGAGGATGAGATGGTTGGATGGCATCACCAACTCAATGGACATGGGTTTGAGTAAACTCTGGGAGTTGGTGATGGACAGGGAGGACTGCTGTGCTTCAGTCCATGAGGTCGCAAAGAGTCGGACACAACTGAGCAACTGAACTAAACTGATGAAAGGTGGGGAAAGAAAAACATGTTCAGGGACAGGAAGTCAAGGATGATAGTTATAGTAAAAGACATAGTGACCATCTCCCCCTCCCAGTGAGATCTGGCCTTTCACATTTTAGCTTCTGAGGTCATATATCACCATGAGAGGATCCAAGAACCAAAAAATCACAGATATGCATCCATGAAGAGAAGTGAAGGCAGAGCTCGAGAGAAACAATGCCTCAGGTTGTCACACTTGGAAACACATTTGCTGGCAGGTGATGAAAGTTGGTGAAAAGATATGCATGCTTAGTTTCTCAATCATGTCTGACCCTTTGTAGCCTTTTGGACTGTAGCCCATTGAGGCTTCTCCATTCATGGGATTTTTTCAGGCAAGAATGCTGGAGTGGGTTGCCACTTCCTTCTCCAAGGGATCTTCCCAAGCCAGGGATTGAATCTGCATCTCCTGTGTCTCCTACATAGCAGGCAGAGTCTTTACCTGCTGAGCCATCAGGGAAGCTCTGAAAGTGAAAAGATACACGTGGTGTCATTCAGGTCACTTGTGCAGGACAGACAGCCTAGGCTGGGAGTAAGCTGTTAGCATATATGTGTATATTCTGCTTTCTGACCACTCCTCCTTTCCCTTTTTTTTTTTTCCAAGTATTTGTTGAATTGAGCACCCACCATGTGAGTAGCCCTGAAGGGAGTGATTGTGAGAGAGGTTGTGGGGACTTGTTTGCCAAACAACCTGATTACTAGGATGAATTTTTAACCATCCTGGAGATTTTACATTGTGTTCTTTCCAAAAGTGGTAGTGAGGCTGATAGGGAAGTTGAAGCCAGATTACCCAAATCTCTCTGATATTTTGATAAACATTATAGTTTTAAGAAGGTCTTTCTTTCCAGATAGATTACAGAGAAATATCAGTAAAAGGAGTCATCATTAATGCTTCTCATCATCAGAATAATCATGGCCAATAATCCTATAAGGGATGGAATGTTACAGGGTATGGTGGAGCAGAGGGACATTTTGCAGAAAGATAGTAAATTTTGTCCTAAAATTCTATAAATCCAAATACAACTGTGAATATATTTTCATAGCAGTTTGAGTTTCCCTCCAGGAATCAGCAAGGGATGATCCTCCTGCTTTATCTTAAAAGAAACTGAATGCTGAGATGAATTCACTGCTTTCTGAAAAAGACATGAAAAACCCAGGTGGCAGCTTGTGGGTCTATCGATGTTCTGCCATGACTCCTCTCCAGGTCTATATTTAGTGTGATCTGATTGAGTGAGATCACACGCTCAGAATAAACTAAGCCCAGAATATCAGCTATGATTTACTTCCAGAGGCAGTAATAAATCTCCCTCTTGAAATTGTGTTTGTTTGCTGCTGGCTAGGTTCCTGCTCCACTTGTATTATGCCTCAAAGCTATAAATACATAAAATTTTAAATGGACAAAAGATCTATCTGATAGATATTTGCCCCAATGATTGCATCCTGTAGGCACAGATTAATCTCTTTAAAATATTATTATTTATGATCATTTCTTCAGGGATCCATCTATTCAGTTAAATAAAAATACCAACTTCTGGTAATCACCTACCTCACAGTGGATTTCCTACTAAGTGAAATAAAGTCTGAATTTCTCTCAGCTACTGAAAATAGCAATTTCACCACAACAGCAAGAAAATAACCCTAGTAGGCAAAGATATTTGAGTCAAGTTAGACTTGGAAATATAGTGCCTTGGTCTTGGGATTAGGTCACAAAAAGTTAGCTCCCTATCCATCTATGGTGACTGAATTTGAGCTGGGTAGAGTTTGTGGGCACATCTTAGAAGAGACAAGGTGGATATTTGCATTCCAGTGATCATAGCCTGACATATCCCAGGTGAGGCTGTGTAGTGCCCTTCTGAAGACAACACAGGGTCCTTTGCTGCCTGGGTGAGCATCTTCACCTCATAATTCAGGAAGGGCAAAATAGGAGATGGCCATGTGGAGCCTGGATTGGATGCAGCCAAGTCAGTTCATTGGGCTCCTGGGGTTGAAGTTTTATGGCTACTCAAAATCAGGCAGCTGTTTCTTCCCAGGCAGACCTGTAGAGTCCACAACCCTGGGTACTCGCACTCCCACTCCTGAATGAAGAGAAGAGTCAATCAAACAAAACCAGTCCAGAATTAACACACGTAAAAGAATTACCAGAAAAGAACGTTAAAATAGCTAATACAAATATTTGCCTTATGTTTTCAAAGTTGAGACTTGAAAAATATATTTTAAAAGCACTAAAGTTTTTTGACAGGGAAACTATAATTTCTGAGAGAAAAAATAAACTAGATGAAATTAACAAAAGATTAGACATTGCAGAGGAAACGATTAGTGATTTTAAAGACATAGCAATAGAAACTATCCAAACTCAAACTGTGAAAAAATGAAATCAGAAAGTACCAGTAAGTTGTGGGACAACTTCCAAAGACCCAACATACATTTTTTTTTTTTTATAGTTTGCCTATTTTTTTTTCTAATTTTATTTTATTTTTAAACTTTACATAATTGTATTAGTTTTGCCAAATATCAAAATGAATCCGCCACAGGTATACATGTGTTTAATTGGAGGCCCTGAAGAAGACATGACTGGGGGAACAGAAAAAAATGTTTGAAGAAATGGTGGACATTTTTTTTTTCAAACAACGAAAATCCGCAGATGTTTAGAGGTGCAATGAAATCCAAGCACAAGAAACATGAAGAAAATCAAACCAAGATACATCATAATTAAACTACTTGAAACTAGTGACAAGAATAAAACCTTAAGTCAGAAGAGGAAAAACAATATATGTACAGAGGGAAAAGGTAAGTATAAAAGCAAATTTATCACCCAAAACTATGCAGATAGCAACACAGAAAAATAATATCATGAAAGTATTGAAAGGGGAAAATATCTGTTAATCTAGAACTCAACATCCATCAAAGATGTCTTTAATTTGATTTTTGGGAAGACGTTTGTTATGGATGTGGGCTCTCCACCTCCGCTGGATCAGGAAGCTGGGGACACGGCCTCAGACGCCGCGACTGGTACCTAACCGTAGCCCCTCCACTGCCCGTGATAGATTCCTGTGGCTTTTTAAATGATTGAACAATGATGAAAATGGATGCAAAGTGACCTTTCTACTGAAGCAGAAGAGTCTTATTACCCTCCATTAACTCAATTTAGTCTTCAGAAACAGGCAGGAGTGAAACACAGAAAACTGAAAAGAAGAAAACCTCACTTTGGAACTTTCTCCATGACTGTTCTTAAGCCCTTCCTTTCTACTTGTTTTAATTTTGCTTTGAATTTATAAATAGTGAAGACCAAAGAAATAGAAGAAACATTTGGGAGCTTTATACCAAGATATTTGCCTTGAAAGCTGCTGTTCTTGGAGGGAAACCATATCAAGTTCCTGTCTGTTTTTTGTTTTTTTTTTTTTAACAAGGTTTCTTACGTCCTTAGATTTTAAAGGATAAGACAAATATAAACTCATGCCTGCAGACTATTTTTAGCAGCCATGTAAGAATAATGAGATTTGTAAATTAACGGCTTTGTAATGTGGATGGATGTTTTGCTACTAGAGTTGACTACTCAGAAGATCTTTTATAGCTCTTCAATGTTTTATTTTTGATCTATCACTTCAATGACATTATTTGACCAAACAGAAGTCATTCTGTCTTTCTAAGCTATGACCTTGTTATGAACAGCATTTGCATTCACTGTGCAGATGTCCACGTATCATCTATTTAAGCAACATCATAATGCCATCACTCAAGGAAGTTGAATGAGCTGAACATTGATATAGCTCTTTCCCTTTCCCCCATTTTTTAAATGGAACAAATACATTTTATGTCCCCCTCTCTCTCCCCTTTTTCCTTCCCCTTTGGGAAATATGTCAGGAAGTAGATGGTATAAGATAAGCAGTTGAGGGGACTGAGAGATTGATCCACACAGAGCCTGGCTTCTTTGTGCTTCATCGTAAGGCGTTCTGCTGGCCTGCCTAATTAAGTACCCTCTTAACAAGAGAACCTCATGGAAATCCAGCTGGCAGCTCAAAGAAGTTCAGGAAGCAGGACCACAGGGATTATACTCTGGGATCCTGGCCATAAGGTTGGAGGCCTCACCTTGTTGAAAAGAGACACTGGATTTAAATGGTGCAGCATGACTTTGTTCCTGCTTGGCTAAAATTCTCAACACCACATTCAGCTAAGTCACCTACAGCAACTTTCGAAAAACATGGAGGGCACCTATCCCAAGGAGATGGTAGATTTGGAGTAAGCTGTTGTAGACATAATTCCTCTGATGGCATTTTCAACAATGGACCTCTTCAGATAATAGGAGATTCTTGGCACCAGCCCTCCCTGTTCCGCCATGATTCTGTGGACTCTGGTGTCTCTAAGGGAGCATATGCTGGAATCACAGGGAACCTATCTAGTTGGCATGGCTCTGAATTAGGTCATGATGGTATGAGCCAGCATAGTGGGGTTGGCACTGGAAACCATCACCACTGGAATGGCAGCTTCCACTCCAAGAAAGAATGTGCCTTTTAGGAAAAGCCACCTACAGATATTAGGGGAGAGAAGAAAGAAGATAAGGTGGAAAAGTTTGAAGAGGAAGACTTTCCTTCTTTGAATCCAGAAATTGGCAAACAGAATCAGCCATGCAGATCTATTGGGACCCCTTCTAGAGTGTGGGAAAACCCACCTACTGCCAAGCAGCCCTCCAAAATGCTAGTCATCAAAAAAGTTTTCAAAGAAGATCCTGCTGCTGCCTTGTCTGCTGCATTCACCAGGATCTCATCATGCAAATGGAAACAAACCATCAACTATGGTTCCAAGTGTCTATAAGAACCCGGTTCCTAAGCCTGTACCATCTCTATCCAAGGCCAGTGCATGGAAAGCTAACAGAATGGAACACAAATCAGGATCCCTTTCCTCTAGCCAGTTCAGTTCATTTCAGTCACTCAGTCGTGTCCGACTCTATGCAACCCCAGGAACCACAGCACACCAGGTCTCTCTGTCCATCAGCAACTCCTGGAATTTACTCAGACTCATGTCCATTGAGTCAGTGATGCCATCCAACCAGCTCATCCTCTGTCTTCCCCTTCTTCTGCCCTCAATCTTTCCCAGCATCAGCATCTTTCCGAATGAGTCAGCTCTTCGCATGAGATGGCCAAAGTATTGGAGTTTCAGCTTGAACATCAGTCCTTCCAATGAACACCCAGTACTGATCTCATTTAGGATGGACTGGTTGAATCTCCTTGCAGTCTAAGGGACTCTCAAGAGTCTTCTCCAACACCACAGTTCAAAAGCATCAATTCTTCGGTGCTCAGCTTTCTTTATAGTCCAACTCTCACATCCATACATGATCACTGGAAAAACCATAGCCTTGACTAGATAGACCTTTGTTGGCAAAGTAATGTCTCTGCTTTTTAATATGCTATCTAGGTTGGTCATAACTTTCCTTCCAAGGAGTAAGCATCTTTTAATTTCATGGCTGCAGTCACCATCTGCAGTAATTTTGGAGCCCAAAAAAATAAAGTCTCACACTGTTTCCCCATCTATTTCCCATGAAGTGATGGGACCGGATGCCATGAGCTTAGTTTTCTGAATGTTGAGCTTTAAGCCAACTTTTTCACTCTCGTCTTTCACTTTCATTAAGAGGCTCTTTAGTTCTTCTTCACTTTCTACCATAAGGGTGGTGTCATCTGCACATCTGAGGTTATTGATATTTCTCCCAGCAATCTTGATTCCAGCTTGTGCTTCTTCCAGCCCAGCATTTCTCATGATGTACTCTGCATAGAAGTTAAATAAACAGGGTGACAATATACAGCCTTGACATACTCCTTTTCCTATTTGGAACCAGTCTGTTGTTCCATGTCCAGTTCTAACTGTTGCTTCCTGACCTGTATACAGGTTTCTCAAGAGGCAGGTCAGGTGGTCTGGTATTCCCATCTCTTTCAGAATTTTCCACAGTTTATTGTGATCCACACAGTCAAAGACATTCCTTTAGCCAAGAGTCTGCTTTTACAGACCAATCTGTTATCAAACCAGTAGTACTGGCTGGTGGTATAGTTTTAAGCTCTCCCAAAGAGAGCCCCACCAGCACCACTCCTCCAATTGAGATCAGCTCCTCTCATCTGACCAAGTTGACCTGCCGTACTACTGACAGGAAGAGCGAGCTCCTGAAGACTCTGAAGGATGACCAGAATGGGGACTTCTCAGAGGGCAGAGAGTGTGAGAAGTTGAAAGATTTGGAGGACAATAACACACCTGAACCAAAGGAAAATGAGAGGAAGGCTGTTATCAGAATGGTCTTGCTCTCCCTGTAGAAGAGGAAGGGGAAGTCCTCTCTCACTCACTGGAAGCAGAGCACAGGTTACTGAAAGCAATGGGATGGCAGGAGTATCCTGAAAATGATGAGAATTTCCTTCCCCTCACAAAGGATGACCTCAGAGAGTACCACATGAAGATAGAGCAGCTGATAAGAAACGGCTTTAGGAAGAATGGCTTCTTGCAGTCGAAGTTCCAACCTATTCTCCCCTTGGAGGACCACTTGCAGAGCAGAGTTTGAGGACTCAGACACAGAGACAAGCAGCAGTGAGACATCTGATGACAATGCCTGGAAGTAGGCATATAAATGCTCACAGTTAAATCTGACCCAGTAAACTCAGCTTGTGTGTTTAGGGATTATACAGAAGAAATCGTTCTTTTCCTTTTCTTATGTTATTGTTGAATATTTCATGCACAGGAAAAATAATCATATCCCAAAGAGAGAGCGAACAATTGGCTTGTTTAGCTTTTGTTGTAGTTCTTCCCTGTTATCTGCTTAATAGAGAGAACTTTGTGTGGTGGGAAATATTTTTAAAACACACACACATACACACAGTATATATGGGGCAATGCACAGGATAGAGCTGGCAGTGCAGAGAGGAAGAGACACTGGTCTGCAGCAGCAGCTTCTACTACCAGCCCTTGGGGCACTCACCCCTGTGCTCAAGCAATCACTGTCAATGACAAAGTGACTATTGAAGCTATAATTGTATTAAATTAATGCTAATAATTTGAATATTTTATTTTATTTCTGGCTGCTCAGGTAAGGTTAGCCCTTAACCAAGCATATGTGGTTTTTTCCCCCCTTTTTTTCTTTCTGGGTACAGCTGTAAAATATTTGGATATAGGAAGTGTTGTGCTATTCTTGAAGCCTTGATATTCAGGGTGGATTGTAAAATATAAATTTTTGTGAGATTTCAAAGATTAAGATTACTTTGATAACATTATTTATAGATTTAAAAGATGTTGTTATCACAGGTCTGTTGAGGGGGAAAGCTACTGCATAAAATAACTAACTTGAAATAAATAGTTTGCATTAGTTTGGTGGGAAAAAAGTTTTAATTTTAAAAAGCAAAATCCAATGTATTTCAAACTTACAAAGGCTCAAAGAATTTCTTATAAGTAGACCTCGATCCCAGGTCTACCACATTGCAGGTGGATTCTTTACCACATGAGCCACCAGGGAAGCCCACAAGCAGACTCATACATCAGGAAATGTTAAGGGGTGTCTCTGCAAGCAGGTAGGTGATTAAATCAGATGAAAATAGGATAAAGGGATAAAGCACCAGAAATTGTGTCTACATGAATGAAAATACATGGTTTCTTCTTATTGTTTAAACCCTTTTAAAAGAGATTTGCTTCTATAAAAATACAAACTATGGATTTTGAGATTTGTAGTAAGCATTAGAAACTGGATGGTGACAAAGCTATAAAGCATGGGAGGGGAGGAATTAAAGCTTACTCCTGTGGCTTTCTTGGATATGCAGTGGTCTAACATCACTTGAAAATAGACCATGACAAGTATACCAGAAACCCAGAGTAACCACTAAAATAACAAAATACGGTATTTTTCTTTAATTATCCAACTAAAGAAAAGACATAAATTGCCAAGATTCAAAGATGAGAGAAGTGACATCATCACAGATTCCACATATATTAAAAAGAATTATAAGGGAAAACTGGGAACAACTTTTTGTTAATAAATTTGATAACTGAAATGGATAAATTCCTTAAAATTCACCAGCTGCCAAAGTTCATTTAAAAAGAAAGAGGTATAGAAATAAAATAAATAAAAGCAATATAGTCAATATAAAACTCAGTATTCTGAATAGTTTCAGAGACTTAGATTCTCTGAAGTTTGCTCAGAATTACACAATGCGGTGACTGGCTTCTGCATTAGCTTACTGTTTAATTTAAATCTTGAAAGCAATCCCACTGTCATGAAAGTTGGTCAAGGCACTCCCACGTGAAGAAATTCAATCGGTGGTTAAAACCATTCCCACAAAGGAAACCCCAGAAAATTAAACACAAAGGAGTATATCCTAACCTATTCTATCAGGCCAGCTACCCTAATTCCAAAACCAGATAAGAATACTACAAGAAAATAAAACTAAAAACCAATATTCTGCATTAATATGAATGCAAAAATTCTAAATAAAATTTTAGCAAATCAGGGACTCCCCTGGTGGTCCAATGGCTAAGAATCTGCCTTGCAATGCAGGGGATGAGGATTTGATTCCTGGTTGAAAACTATGACCCCACATGTCACAGAGCAACTAAGCTCATGAACTGCAACTACTGAGTCCAGGATGCTCCAGAACTTGTGCACCACAGTTGGACAATCCATGTGTCTCAACAAAAGATCCCGCATGACACAACAAAGATCTCATGTGCTGCAACTAAGATCCAGTGTAGCCAAATAAATAATTTTTTTAATGTAGCAAATTAAAGTCAATCATGTATGAAAGGGAAAATACATTATACCAATTTGGGTTTGCAAGGAATACAAGGTTGGTTTAACATTTTAAAAATCAATGCAAATGAACATAGTTATAAACTTTAAAATGTAAAAGATTAAATATAAAAAACTAAACAATTACTTCCATAGATACAGAAAAAGCACTCAACAAAATTTCACATCTATTTCTCTTTTTTTGCCACAGAAATAGCTTATTGAGAAAATCCATCAAGAAATTATTTTTCCTCTGTGAAAATGCCCAATACAATAAATGGGATCCAGGAAGCAATATGACCAATAAAATAGGGTCTGAGATCTTACAGACTTTAATACTATTTTGACAATAGATGACATTCACCTGCCCAAATGAACCAAATTGTTATTCAGCCAAATAACCATAAAAGCTTATTTATTTTCTTTCCATTAGGATAAAAAGTAGGCTTTCCATATCTATGCCATCGGATCTACCTCAATACATGATAAAATACTGAGCAAGTGAATGCCAAATAGACAGTTTCTGTGTTATTACCAGGCACTGAGTGAGTCAAACATCAGTTAGCAGCAGCTTGGGACACAGGGCTCAAGGTGGGCTGAGTGAAGGCTGTGAGGTTGATGGTTTCCAGGTCTGGGGTGGGCTGGGTAGAGTTGAGCAGGAAGCAGGTGGGCACATAGGGTTGAGGAATGTGGCAGGGTTTGGGCAGCTGTCACGGCAGGTTGTCTCCAGTAACCAAACCATACGTGAGCAGGGGCTGGGCAGGCAGACTCATGCCCAGAATTTGTCAGAGGAGCAGACAGTAGTGGCGGGGCTGGTGGGAACATGCAGCAGAGGGGAGCACAATAAGCTATGGCACTGGAAACCTGGTTTGCTTTTGGTATCTTGGAGTGAAAGATGAAATATCTAGGATGAAATGTCTCCTCTCACTTTGGGGCTCTTTATATATCTGCTTCATCAGGTGTTGATCCATCAAAAGGCTTCCTCTCGTTTTTATTTATGCCACTGTTTTCCACTAAAATTCTCTAATCAATTTGACATTTACTTGTCCATTAAGAGTACCTACCCTTATTAAAGTAATTGTATTTTTGACTCATTGACTTATCACTTTTTGTCATAAGATAATCACATTTTATATTCACAGGGTCCTGGAATGCCAAATCTTACATGAATTATGGATAATTAATCCAAAAGACAATTCAGCTATAGTTTCAGAGGCTAAAGTCTTCTCATTTTTTTCTTCTTAGCTTTAAATAATATGTACATGATATGATTTTTAATGGTTAATTTTAGAATATGCAACTTAAATGATTAATTGGATCAACAAAGACATGGCTAGCTACAGATGAATGTTGCATATGACTATATGCATCTCAGATGTATTTGCCTTATTTATTGATGATATAATTCAATTTCTTTTTTTTTTTTTTTTTGGCGTATAATTCAATTTCTATTGAGCAAGTAAGGTGACAGCCAGAATGGAATAAGATGAAACACTTTTCACTATTTTTTAAGCTCACTTCTATTTCTAATTTAAAAAAAACCTCAAAAAATTACAGCCATAAAGGTACTTATTCAATCTGATAAAGAACACCTACAGAAAACCTATAGCTAATGTAATACTTGGTGGTAAAGACTGACTGCATTTCCCCTATGATTCAAGAACAAGACAAGGATGTCTGCTCTCACGATGTCTAGTCAGCAGTGTAAGCAGGCAAGCAAAAGAGATAAAAGACATTTAGATTGAAAAGGAAGAAATAAAATTGCTTTATTGATTTATGATCATCCCTGTATATTATACAGAGTGAAGTAAGTCAGAAAGAGAAAGACAAATACTGTATATTAACGCATATATATGGAATTTAGAAAGACGGTGCCAACAATCCTACCTGCAGGGCAGCAAAGGAGACACAGATGTAAAGAACAGACTTTTGGACTCAGTGGGAGAAAGCAAGGGTGGGATGATTTGAGAGAACAGCACTGAAATATGTACATTGCCACAAGTAGAATAGATGCATGAAGCAGGCACCCAAAGCTGGTGCTCTGGGACAACCCAGAGGGATAGAATGGAAGGGAGGAGGTTCAGGATGGGGGGATACATGTATACCTGTGGCTGATTCATGTCAATATATGGCAAAAAAAAAATCACAATATTGTGAATTAATTATCCTCCAATTAAGATAAATTAATGAATAAAAAATCTTGATAGAATCTATTTTTTAAAAAATTGCTAGATCTAATAAGCGAGTTTAGTAAGCTTCAGGATTTTAGGTCAACATACAGCTGTTAATTCTACTCCAATATACTAGCAATGAACAATAGGAAATTGGAATTATTAAGATAATGTGTGTGGGTGTGCACATGCTCTGTCATTCAGTCATGTCTAACTGTTTGTGACCCCATGACTATGGCCAACCAGGATCCCATCCATGGAATTTTCCAGGCAAGAATACTGGAGCAGGTTGCCATTCCCCACTCCAGGAAATCTTTCTGATCCAGGGATCTAACCTAAGTCTCTTTCAACTTCTGCATTGGCAGGTGGATTCTTTACCACCATACCACCTGGGAAGCCCATTAAGATAATACCATTTATAACAGCATCAAGAAATATAAAATACTTAGGGATAAATTTGACAAAAATGTATAAGACTTACAGCTATGAAACTTAACTCACACTTACAACTATGAAATACTGATGAAAGAAATTAAAGAATACCTAAATAAGTTGAGAGATATACCTTATTCGTGGATCAGAAGGCTCAATATTACTAAGATGTCAGAAATCCCAACAAAATTCCCAACAGCTTTAGTTGGGTAGAAATTGACAGACTAATTCTAAAATTTATATGGAAATGCAAAGTACCTGATGTGGTCAAAACAAACTATGAAAAAAGGACAAAAGCTGGAGGCCCAACACTATCTGATCTCAGGTTTCTTTTTTATTATGCTGTAGTAATCAAGACTGTATGGACCTGATATCAAGATAGAAAAATAGACCAGTGAACACAGTAAAGAACCCCAAAACAGACCCACACATTTATGGACAACTGATTTTTTTGCAAAGATGTAAATGCAATTCTGTGGGAAATAATAGCTTTTTTCAACAAATAGTGCCGAAATAGACATCTTATGTAAAAAAATTTAAACGTTCATCCATACTCCATACCATATACAAAAATTAACTCAGTGGCTCATAGACATAAATGTAAAATAAGTTTTCTAGAGCAGCATCTGGGATGCAGGAATTTGAGAGAGGAATGATTGTACAGCCTGGTGGAAATTCACAAACAGATTTTCCAAGGCCTTTCAAAAGGTCATCATCATGGACTGAAAGGCATCAGACCATTTTTATAGTTGCCAAGGGGCGGTAGACTGTGGATCCAGTAAAGAAGATTTATAGGATTTCTGTTCCCCAAATCCCTAAAGAAAGAAAAGCAAAAAACAAGAAACTAATCCACTACTAAAAGAAACCACAAAAAATAATAAATTGACTGACATTTTACTACACTACATTTTTTCCTATAAAACATAGGGCATTCTGATGTATCTTCAGAAGTTTAAACAGAAGTTTTCCAGGTTGTAGATTCAAGAAATTCAAGTAGTACAGTCAAAGCAAAGCAAACTCATTATTCAATCTGTCTGACTCTCCGAAGCTCTGGAGTTTGCTGGGAAGTCAGAACACAAAGACTGGATTCTGCATTAACTTTCCATTCTATTCAAATCTTAAAAGCAAGCCCGGTCAGGTGGAGGTCAGCCAGAGCATACTCAGGTTGTGTGTGTGTGTGTGTGTGTGTGTGTGTGTGTGTTGTCGGAGTGACCTCATGGACTATAGCCCACCAGGCTCCTCTGTCCACAAGATTCTTCAGGCAAGAATACTGGAGTGGGTTGCCATGCCCTCCTCCAGGGGATCTTCCTGACTCAGGGATCGAACCTGGGTCTCCTGCATTGCATTCTTTACTATCTGAGCCACCAGGGAAGCCCAAGAATACTGGAGTGAGTAGCCTATCCCTTCTCCAGGGGATCTTCCCGACCCAGGAATGGAACTGGGGTCTCCTGCATTTCAGGGAGATTTTTTACCAGCTGAGCTATTACTGAGCAACTGTTAGCCTCCTCAAGGAGCAGCAGGGCAGGGAGGGACAGTTTGCAGTTCCCACCAGGCGCATGAGCACAGGACACAGCTCTGCACCTTCCAGCAGTCACTCTCAGCAGCTAAAGGCTGCACCCCCCAGCCCTACAAGCACCTTGCCTTCCTACCGGCCATCTGACCCCACCTCCTTGCTCTGTTGGTGATTAAACTGTAATTAAAACATGTTTATGGACTTTCCCAGTGGCCCAGTTGTTTAGAATCCACCTGCCAATGCAGGGGACTATGGTTCCATCCCTGATCTTTGAAGATTCCACATGCCACGGGCAACTAAAGCTGTGTGCCACAACAACTGAAGCTTGCATGCCACAACTGCTGAGCCCAAGTGCCTGCAGCTGTGCTCCGCAACAAGAGAAGGCATCACAGTGAGAAGCCTGTGCATCGCAACTAGAGAGCAGCTCCCGCTCACCACAACTAGAGCAAGTCCTAGCAGCAACCAAGACCCAGCACAGCCAGAATAAAATAAATGATGAAAACATTTAAATTTAAAAATAAATAAAACAACAGGTCTGAGCATCAGAATTTAACAAGGTGTATCAAGGTGGTGCTGGAGAAGACCCTTGAGAGTCCCTTGGACAGCAAGGAGATCAAACCAGTCAATCCTAAAGGAAATCAACCCTGAATATTCATTAGAAGGAGTGATACTGAAGCTGAAGCTCCAATACTTTGGCCAGCTGATTCGAAGAGCCAACTCATTGGAAAATACCCAGATGCTAGAAACGATTGAAGGCCAAAGGAGATGGGAGCAGCTGAGGATAAGATGGTTAGATAGCATCACTGACTCAATGGACATGAATTTGAGCAAACTCCAAGAGACAGAGAAGGACAGGGAAGCCTGACGTGCTGCAGTCCTTGGAACTGCAAAGAGCTGGACACGACTTAGCAGCTGAACACACAACACACACACACCATGGACATGAAAAATTCTTTAAATCTTCTGGCCTAATCATCCCACCTCTAGGAATATACTCAAAGGAAATTAAGTGAAAAAGAGACAAAACTGTATGTCTACAGATGTTACAATAGTGTTATGTCTAATGATCCAGAAGTGGGAACAGTCTAAACATCCAACAGCAAACTATGTCTTGGGCTTCCCTTGTGGCTCAGCTGGTAAAGAATCCGCCTGCAATGCTGGGGACCTGGGTTCGATCCCTGGGTTGGGAAGATCCCCTGGAGAAGGGAAAGGCTACCCACTACAGTATTCTGGCCTGGAGAATTCCATGGACCGTATAGTCTGTGGGGTAGCAAACAGTTGGAAATGACTGAGCGGCTTTCACTTCAAACTATGCCTCAGCAGTAGAGTATTACACAGCTGTTAAAAGCAGTTGTAATGGAGAGGCAGGGTTTTAACAGTGCAAATTGATGGGGAAGGGCTTTGACAGCGCAAACGCTAGAGGAAACTGAAGGAAAAGCAGACTGTTTATGGTAGTGGACGTGGGAAAGCAGTTTGGTTTTATTTCCTACACTTTGCAAAATTTTTCTCCTGGGGTGTTCTTAACCTGGAGTTATGGGCCCCCTGCTGGTAGAAGATCTCTAAGAATCCCCAAACCTGTATCCCAGTATTGTGTGTATGTGCTGTTTTTCCACTTACGAAGCAAACTCCTGAAATGATAAAGTATTTGGTTCTGACCACCAGGAAAGTTGAGTCATTTTTTGATAAGAAAACAAAGAGCATGAGGCTCTAACTATTCTCCTCCACTGCACAGAGTCCACTTCCTGGGGCAAAGGAAAGCCATGTGCTGCCTACCAATCCCACCTCCCAGAGCCTGTGGGGACCCCAGTGCTCGAGGGCTCTGACAGCAGTGGCTGAAGAAGCTGGTGGTGGGGCTAGAGGGTGGGAAGGAAGACCCACTTTCTCTTTTATATTTACACTCTTCATTCAAAAGCCTTATCTTTTTCGGGTCAGTTGGGTGTTTTTGTTTGTTTGTTTGTTGTCCTTTTTTTGTTTTTTTTTTTTCAAAAGGCAGGAAGTTTTCTGGCTCACTGCCCCATCTGCCTGGACAGACATGTCCAAAGATGCAGGAACATGTACATTCACCCCTCATGCAGATTCTTCCAGGCCTGGGCCTGCAGAATTCTCTGCACTTCTTCCTGCTTTGCAGAATCATAGAATAAAAGTTGTCAGCAATCTCATCTTCTTAGACTTTTCATCACTTACTCTCAGAATGCCCCAGACAGAGGGTATTTTGTGTCTCACTCGTGTTCTAGAAATAATCACAGATGGGCCCCCCACCACTTCTGCACAGCTGAGGGCTCTGACGTGGGGAGCTGAATGGCCAGCCAGATCAAAGCCATGGGAGTCGCCCAGGGGACACGCAGCCTCCAGCATCAGTCGACAGACTCAGCAGGGTGCCTGATGGGTCTTTCTTTTTTTTTTTTTTTCTGTTCTAGGTCTTTGTTGATTTCTCTGCTTGAGGAGAGGGGGGCTACTCTTTGTTGCGGTGCACAGCTCTAGGCACGCAGGTTTCAGTAGCTGTGGCTTGCGGACCCTAGAGCACAGGGTCAGTAGCTGTGGAGCACAGGCAGTTGCCCTGCAGCAGATGGGATCTTCCCCTACCAGGGATCGAACCCATGTCCCCTACATTGAAAGGCAGATTCTCAGCCACTGTGCCACCAGGGAAGTCCTCGGTGGGTCATTACTATCATGGCTTTCAACTTTTTGATCCCAGAATGCCTACACATCTGAGTTTCCCTGGGTGCACACCCCCTTCCTGGAGAGAAATTATACAGGCATGTGGAGAGAGGCCCCACATGTACCGTATTGTCCGGGGCCACAGTCACTCCACACACTGCCGCCCAGAGGGGTCACAGGCTCCAAACGCAGCATCTCAGTTCCTCTCCAAACACCCAAGTGCTGCGTCATGCCCACCATTAAACACGTCAGCCGGGCATGGGGGGACTCCAGGCCTCTGACGGCCCTGCTCCTTGCTTTCCGGAAGCCAGGTTTTTGGAGGGTTGATGGGACAGCTTCACATTATAAGAGCACACACCTCTATTTGTTTGACCTGTTTACTAACTGACACTGGCATTCCCTGCTCTACAGAACTGCTCAGGCTAGCAGCTGAGTCCTGGGAGGGACTATCTTGGGAAACACTGAGCTGCTGACCTTTCCCACGGTTTCAGGGCCTCACTTGTATTTTTACCAACTCCAGATCATGGTCCTGACCCCCCTGGGGTTAGAACTCCTTCCTAAATCAACAAAATCACTTTGAAACATACCCCCAAATGCCAGTACCATCATCGCCATTTCCTGCTTAGTTAAGTCACAGTCAATTTTTAAATAGTATTACGAGACTCTGGGCAGTAACCTTCTCTTCAAGCATCAGCCACATTACGGTGGAGAGTTGCTCCTGCTGGCAGGGGACGCTGGCCCCAAGGTGCATGAATGAGGCACAGAGGGCAGCCAGTGTGAGGAAGCAGTTTCCTCCGGAAAGCCTAAACTTTATTTTACATAAAAGTATATAAATTTTATATGCAACGTGTAATTTTGAAATCACTAAGAATATAGCTGCATCATTTTATAGGTGATTCTTATGAAGACATATTAAGTAAAAAGGAAGAATCCAGAAGCTAAAATCCCATGGGCACAGAAGAGACTTGGTCCACAGATGCTGGTTCACACACAACAGGAACATCATGGCCTCATCCTCTGCCTGCAATCAAGGAAGCTATTTTGCTATTAATGTTAAGACGTATCCTAAGTTCAGAATCATGAAAGAATCAACAAAATCCTCTTGTAGGAACCCATGAAGTTGATATGGAGCCCTCCCTTGGCCCACTGTGTGTACCAGCCCTTGGAGATCTCTGAGAGTTGGCAGTCAGAACTGCCCATGGAGCCCAAAGGTTTAGTAGAGAATTACTTTCTTTATTGAAACCTTTCACATAGCTGGTAATCAGCGTGCCCGGACCTATTGTTCATGGTAGATTTGTTCTATGTGTGTCCTGACTGGGACAGCCTGGGTGAGACAGTGGGGGCACAAACTTGCCAGAAGTGAAGTGGACATGCACTGAATCCATGGTGTGTGTGTGTGTGTGTGTGTGTGTGTGTGTGTGTTCTGGGGCAACACGACCTAAGTCCACAGCAAGAGACCCATGTTCCTAGGGTTGTTACCAAACCAAACTTGCATCTGCCACTGACACAAAGGTTGTGGTTAAGGAAAGTACAGTGTTTATTTCAAGGCACCAAGCAAGGAGAACAGGTAGCAAATGCCAAATAAACAAACCAAAGTACCCAACAGAAACAGAACTGGGAGCCCTTGGAGCCAATGTATTGCTTAAGTTATGGTTGTGACTTAAGCAGACTTATGACTGCTCTGTCTTTGTTCCTGCATTCCTTTGCTTCTCTAATCATCAACTGCTAGGGCTTGCTTTCTTTCTCCACTCATAGATGGCCTAAGAGGTCACAGTATATTCCCATGGTCTTTTTCCTAATCATCAGTAAGCAAAGGGCTCTGGGAGGGTTCTGTCACTGGGAACCTCATTGGACGGTTTAGATAAGACGTTTTCCTAGGTCTGCTTGGTTTCAGGGTGACATCCCCTTGCCTATAGGCTGGTCACCTTCCCACCAGCCACCAGGGCAATAGAAAAGTCCCTTCAGAGTCCCTTCACAAATACCTTCTAACATGAGGGAAATTTCTGGAGTGGTGGAGATGTTCCATAACTCAATGGTGTTTGAGTTATACAGGTATAGGCATAGGCCTTTGTCAAAACTCATAGGATGGTGTAGACTTGTGAAGGAGAAAAAGAGACAACTGTCAAGTAGATGTATATTTGATGAAGTGCTAGTGTAGAATGGATGTCTGCAACTTTCTTTGAAATACTTCAAAATATGTGGTAGATCACCACAATCCCACTCGTAGGTATAGACCTAAAACAAAGGAAAGCAGGGACTTGAACAGACATTTGCCCACCCATCTTCATATCAGCATTATTTATAATAGTCAGAAGGTGGAAGCAACCAAAATGATCGTTAGCAGAGGAATGGATAACCAAATGTGGCATATACTTGCAATGGAATATTACATCACCTTAAAAAGGAAGAAAACCATATCACACGCTAGCAACATGGATGAACTCTGAGGACATCATTCTGAGTGAACTCAGCCAGTCACAAAAAGAATATGAGAGACTCATATGAAGGACCTTGAGTAGTCAAATCATAGACACAGAAAGTAACACAGTGCTTAGTAGGGGGAGAGGGGATGGAGAGTTCGTGTTTAATGGGAACAGAGTTTCTGACTGGGAAAATGAAAAAGTTCTGGAGATGGAGAATGGTAATGGTTGCATGGCAATATGAATGTACTTAATGCCACTAAATTTTACACTTGAAAATGGTTAATGTGGTAAGTTTTATATTATGTATTGTTGTTGCTGTTGTTGTCTTGTTGTTAAGTCATGCCTGACTCTTTTGCGACCCCATGGACTGTAACCTGCCAGGCGCCTCTGTCCATTGGATTTCCCAGGCAAGAACACTGGAGTAGGTTGTCATTTCCTTCTCCAGGGGGTCTTCCTGACACAGGGATCAAACCTGCATTTCTTGCATTGGCAGGCGGATTCTTTACCACTGAGCCACCAGGGAAGCCCCTATTATTATGTGTATTTTGTCACAACCTAAAACTTTAAACATCCAAATAAAGTATAGAGCTTATTTAATTAAAAGTACGAGGTAGCTCAATATAAGATGGATGGCTAGATATGCAAAACAAAAACAAAAGAAGTTCAGTGTTTTTGTAGAATCCAGTGGTAGGTGTGTGTCCTTCAATATCTCCTAGAGTTTGCTCAAACGCTTGCCCATTGAGTCACTGATGCCATCCAACCATCTCATCCTCTGTCAACTCCTTCTCTTTCCCATCAGGGTCTTTTCTAGTGAGTTGGCTCTTCGCATCAGCTGGCCAACGTATTGGAGCTTCAGCTTCAGCATCAGTCCTTCCAATGAATATTCAGGATTGATTTCCTTTAGGATTGACTGATTTGATCTTCTTGCAGGTCAAGGGACTCTCAAGAGTCTTCTCCAACACCACAGTCAAAAGCATCAATTCTTTGGCGCTCAACCTTCTTTGTGGTCCAACTCTCGCAAGTCCTGCACCAGGTCTTATTTGTGGCATGAAGAATCTTTAGTTGCATGTGGGATCTAGTTCCCCAACCAGGGATCGAGCCCAGAGCACAGAGTCTTAGTCACTGGACTACCAAGGAAGTCCCAAAGGGGACAGAGGGGGCTCATTTGACCATCATTCCCAAGGACACTATAGCAGTAATTTGAGGCAGGGCCTTCTTTCCTACACTTCACCAAGACCTATCACTTTATAGAAAGGGCCATAGACTATCATCACACTTAGCACCATTTCCCATCCTTTAACCATAACAAACACTAATAATGGAACCCAGAACTGCATCCAACCATGTCTCAGGGTCATTTTAGCACAGAGCTGTAAGCAATCACTAGTGATCAATCCGGGCTAGCCTCCAAAAATAGAAACTATGACTGTCCACTCTAGCACTCTTGCCTGGAAAATTCCATGGACAGAGGAGCCTGGTAGGCTGCAATCCATGGGGTCGCTAGGAGTTGGACACGACTGAGAGACTTCCCTTTCACTTTTCACTTTCATGCACTGGAGAAGGAAATGGCAACCCACTCCAGTGTTCTTGCCTGGAGGATCCCAGAGATGGCAGAGCCTGGTTGGCTGCCGTTTGTGGGGTCGCACAGAGTCGGACACGACTGAAGCGACTTAGTATATCATGCTATGCTATACTAAGTTCTAAGGTCCAGACACTGGGTTCCAGAAGAGACAGGAAGCCAGTAAAACATGCTCTAAGTGGTAAAGGGGCCAAGCAAGTTTCCACCAATGCTGAAGCAAGGGGCCATCTCTGGGCAGTGGGGTTAGAGACACAGAAGGTAGCTTTTGGAGCAAAGAAAGGAGAAAATGAATGTTTACTTTTCAGGTATACCTAACATTTTGGGAAGCAACCACATCTGGTTGGCAGCTTTTCAGCAAAGAACTTGCCTTCATCCCTAAGCTGTTGCAGAAGTAAAGGAATGAGGTCCTAAAGAAAACATATCTGGGACAGAGCAGACATGACCTAAACAGTGAAGGGCTCTCACTCTCCACAACTCATCATATTTGGTCATGAGCTCAGGGAACCCCAACAAACATGAATCAGGTCAGCTACCACACTGAAAGAGCTTGGTGCCCCAAAGCTATCCAAGCAACGGAGGCTGCAGCAGAAGGCTCTGAAGTCAGATGCTTTTGCTGTGTGACCCACAGAAGTCACTTAACCTCTCTGAGCTTTAGTGTCCTGTCTATGAAATGACGAGTATGTGTCACATGGCTGTTATGAAAGTTACATGAGTGACGATTGGAAATGCCAATTAAGTACCTGGTATACAGTGGTGCTTAATAATGTTGGGTGATGTGTTGGTTGGTTAGTTGCAATGGAAGTAGATTTGTATTAGTAACCACAAGAAGCCTGTCATTATAATCCTCCTCCCCTGTAACCTAAGTGGCAAGTGAGGTACGGAACAGGTCTTTCTTCCTGCATCTCTTTGTGTGAAGCCACTGAGATCTCCCCCACTACTGGCTTCGGCACCACGCTGGGCCCAGGAGGCTCCTCTTCACTCCCAGAATCTGTCCCTCTTCAGAATGGCAAGGTCCCTTTTTGGAGGGGCATGTGATTCAAGTGCCCCAAAGCTATCCAAGCTCCTCTAAAGAAGTCAGCATGGCTGGATAAGGCATGAGGTCTTGCCCAACCAGGTCACACACTTTTATTTCACCCTCAGGTGAGTGTGTAAAGACACCTGAGAATTTCTACTTTAAAAACATCCTACAAATAGATAGCTGCTGGGAAGTTGCTATATAACAGGAAGCCAAGCCTAGTGCTCTCTGATGACCTGGGGTGGGGAGGGGAAGGAGGCTCAAGAGATAAGGGATATAAGTATAATTATGGCTGATTTGTGTTGTTGTATGGCAGAAGGCAATGACACCCCACTCCAGTACTCTTGCCTGGAAAATCCCATGGACGGAGGAGCCTGGTAGGCTGCAGTCCATGGGGTCGCTAAGAGTTGGACACGACTGAATGACTTTACTTTCACTTGTCACTTTCATGCATTGGAGAAGGAAATGGCAACCCACTCCAGTGTTCTTGCCTGGAGAATCCCAGGGACGGGGGAGCCCTGGTGAGCTGCCATCTACGGGGTCGTCGGACACAACTGAAGCGACTTAGCAGCAGTAGTAGCAGCAGCATGGCAGAAACCAACATAGCATTGTAAAGCAATTATCCTCCAAATAAAACTAAATTTTAAAAAAATTTTAAATAAATAAATAAAAGCATCCTGCATTTTCCACTAAAACCAGAACTGTTTCTCATCTTTGAAAGCAGAGGTCACCCTCACCGGCTTGCCCCAGGCTGCAGGTCTTCACAATGCAGATGGTGTCTCCACCTGTCCCCCGTTACCACCTTTCTCCTTTCTCCACTGTCCCCCATTCCCACACGCCCCCTTCTATCCCCTGGAGGTGCCATTAAGGAAGGAACAGCCCAGAAATCTGGGATCCACACAGGAAAATTATCGCAGACACGTTACTCCTGTTGACATGGAGAACTGACCTCTCAGGAGCAGCTCCCACTGTTGGCGACCCGCAAGGAGGCACTTAGTGAGACATCTAGTCTCCTTGTGGCTACAGACACTCAATGTGCCCACCTCCTTGGGTCACCTGCAACGCCTGCTTGGCAGGGACCAAAACAAAGCATGACCCGGGAACACTGGAGACCTGTGCCCCTACGTTCACCCAGGACGTGGAGACCAGGGCTGGTTGCCTGCATCTGTGAGCTTGGAGTCCCTGTTTCCTCCCAAGAAGCCTCAGGGAGAGGTCTGTCTGTCTTGGATACACACAGGAGACACAAGAAATAATGTTTGGGGAAAATCATCTTACAACTTCTTTTAGTGACAGAAGAGACTGTTCTCTGCCTGGGTTTTAAATGTATTTGTGAAGTATATTTCTGAAGGTGGCTTGTGTTTCATGGGTCACAGCATGGATTTTTTAAATTCAAAATTAAAACTAATTTGATGCCATTATACAAACCAAATGTTACTCTCCCTCTGTCTCTCCCTCCAGCACTGGACTGGGACCTGACACCTGCCTGGCAGCCAGGCTCAATCACTGGGCAGGAAGGACCCGCTCAGGAGTGCCTCCTCACACCCCACCCTTCTGCGCCACTCTGATCTCCTTGCTTGGCTCCGGGCTCCCCTCTTCACCACAGATCCACAGAGAGTGTGCACACTCCTCACCCAGATGCACCCGCATGCCCTGGTCCCTCCATGCACTAAGTCACCGTGTGCTGTGACCCAGCAGGCTGCGCCCCACCCTGGTCAGCTTGCTAGCAAAACTGAGAACAGAAACACGAGCTGCTGCAATTCTTCAGGTCTGTTCAGAAATGGACACGTCATTCCAATTGAAAAAGGAAAATCACAAAGAGTGGGTAGCAACATTCTCTTAACAAAAATAGCAGAAAAAAAGCTGCTAAGAAAATAACAAAATACTGTTTTTTATAAAAGGCAAAGATGTGCTGTATGTCATGATAGGCCGGAATCATCTAGGCAGAGCCCTTCGGCACTGTGAAGACTGACCATTCTGAAGATCACGCACTGGCTCCGTATTGAAGCAGTCAGGCGACTGGTTGCATAAAGAGGGTGGAACCAGGAACGTCTATGAATCTGTAAGCTTAGAATTAAGGCTCACATAGAACAGCCTCCATATTACACTGTATGGTGAGGTTCTTATGTCATCTTATGTTGGTAAAGATACTAATGTCTAAAAAATTCTGAAGAAAAATTATTTTCAACTTGGAATTATAAACTCAGCAAAACACCAGTCATAAGTAAAAATAGACTAAAGACATTTTCATTCATATAATGAATCTCAAAATTGATTTTTCTTTCACCTTCCTTAAGGAACTACTAGAGATAATCTCCGGCAAAATTAGGAAGAGAGGGAAGTAAAGAAACAACAGGTCCAACCCCAAGAGTTAGAGGAAGCTCCAGGTTGAAAAATATGCCATGGGCCTAGACAGCAAACAGTTCAGATTTAGTGGGTTATAGAAGTATTTGGAAGGTAAGACTCATGGGGGAAAAGGAGAACAAATGATAAAAAATTGTACCTTTGGGGACAATATAAAAATATGTGAGTAGGAAATTAAACAAGTAGAAAAAATGAAACAATTACAAACTTCAGGAGAAACAAAATTCTCACAAGAAAGGAAATATTCACCTGGAGCCTCAAAGAGCAATACATAGCTATACTAGTAACGTAAATATTGATTATTAATCCACCTCTCCTAGACGATGTCACAGAAGACATGGAAGAAAAATCTCTCATTGGAGAAAGCCCATTGACAACGCCTAAAATTTATCAAATCAAGAAATAACGAGGGACGTCCCTGCTGGTCCAGTGGTTAAGAATCTGCCTTCCAATACAGGGGATGTGGTTCAACCCCTGGTCGGGGAACTAAGAGCCCACAGGCCACTGGGCAACCAAGCCTGCACACTGTAACCTGAGCCTGTGATGTAGAGCCCGTGCACTATAGCGAATGATCTCAGATGCCACAAGGCACTTGTGTGCTGCAACTGAGACCCAAAGCAGCCAAATAAATGAAATGTAAAAGACAAAAAACTAAAAGAAATAATGGTATAAGTACCTTGTCTAGAAGCATGGAGGTGAGGGCCAGAAGCAACAGCTAAATAGAAGTCTAAAAGTGACTGACCTCTGAAGAATGGGGCTGGGGTACAGAGAAGGTGACCAATGGGTCTACTATTTTTATCTTGAGACTATCGGTTCTGTTTAATACTTTCAATCACAAGTATGTTTTACATTAATAAATATTTATTCATTTCAATAAATAAATATTCTTCGGAGAATGCAATGGCACCCCACTCCAGTACTCTTGCCTGGAAAATCCCATGGACGGAGAAGCCTGGTAGGCTGCAGTCCATGGGATTGCTAAGAGTCGGACACGACTGAGCGACTTCACTTTCACTTTTCACTTTCATGCATTGGAGAAGGAAATGGCAACCCACTCCAGTGTTCCTCCCTGGAGAATCCCAGGGACGGGGGAGCCTGGTGGGCTGCCGTCTATGGGGTCACACAGAGTCGGACACGACTGAAGCGACTTAGCAGTAGCAGCAATGATGACCAAGCTGAAATTTGTCTGTGAAAAGGCAGAAAGAGGAAGGGCCGCAATTAGGGATCAAGGCAATAAATTAGCTTTACAGAGGCCAGAGGGCAAGGACTCTGAGGACAAGTGAAGACAAACTCTTGGAGACAGGCACAAAACCCAGGTGGGAGGGAGGAGATGGGGGCTGATAAAGATACCCAGAAAGGTCTGTATCAAACTTGGTAATGATTCAAAATGAAATGTCTTGACTTTACTCCTTTATACTTTTCTAATCAATGTTGGGGAATATTTTTTCCTAGTATTCCTAGACATCTGATAGAGAGGAGAATTTGTAATGCGCTGCTGCTGCTGCAATTATGCACAGAACTGTGATATGTTCAAAGAAACTTCAAGCAACAAAAATCCAAGAAATGAAATTCCTAGCCATGAGAATAACATGACTACTGGAGAAAACTGTGCATGTAACCATTAAGTATTTTCTTGGATTCAAAGGGATGTTAATACAACTTCTCAGGGGGAAAAAAAAAACAACCTACCTAGGATAATTGCACAGAATTGACTAATTTTCCAAGACAATAACAGAGTTTTCTTCTTTGTCTAGGTTTTAAGTGATGTGTCTGCTCCAAAAACTTAAGGAACTAGTTTGTCAGTGAAAGTCTTTGTTGATATGTTAGGTTGTTTCTCTATTTCCGGCGTGCATACATTTGAGAAAGGACAGAGCTATGGAACACACACATGATAGAATGAAAAGTGAAAGGTGCTCAGTTGTGTCCGACTCTTTGCAACCCCAAGGACTATACAATCCATCGAATTCTCCAGAATACTGGAGTGGGTAGCCTTTCCCTTCTCCAGGGAATCTTCCCCTTCTCCAGGGGATCTTCCCAACCCAGGGATCCAACTGGGGTCTCCTGCATTGCAGGCGGATCCTTTACCAGCTGAGCTACCAAGGAAGCCCCATAAAATGAAGAGGGAATTGCTTTCTCATTATTTTGTTAATTTGGTGCTTAATGCCCTATAAGCAGTGATGTTTGTGTCTCACTTATGGGAAACGGCTTGCAAACATGGCTGATAATTTGTCTCCGTGTTCACACCCTAAGGCAGCCTCCTCCCACACTGACTTTGGGTAGAGCCACCAGTGGAAAGATACTGAATGTGATGCAAATGGACTTGACTGAGTTGCATCCTCTTGGCACCCCCGAATTCCCGTGGGAATGAACTCAACTGAGCCTGCTGGGGGATTAGCCGCCACAAGGAACAGAACCACAGTGCCCAGATGCCCGTCTGCCATCTGACCACAGATATGTGGGAGAGTCCAGCAGAGACCACTGAGTTGGCGCCAGAGTCTCTTAGACTTGTAAACAGTAGAAAATAACTGCTTGTTTTCTACCTGTAAATTTTGGGATGCTTCTTGTGCAGCAAAAGCTAACCGTGCAATTCCTCGCTTAAGCTGCTCCTCTAATGAGCAGTTCAATCTTCACCACCACCCCCCCACAAAAAAAACAGTCCGTTTCCTTTTAGAAAGATATAGCTACAGAGTCACAAAGAGCAAAATTCTCACAACTCAAATATTCTTCCAGAATCTAGGTGAGAGGATGACAGAACCAGCAAGTGAGAGCTCAAAGGGAGCTCTCGATTAACAGGAAAAGATGTCAGGGCCTCCCATACGGACATATCCCAAACACCACTGTCCTCCCCAGGTTCACGTTTGCCAACACCAACCACAACCGTTGTCATCTTGATCAGGGTTAGGAATCACCTTTAAATGACACCTTCTCAACTGTAAAGAAGACTCTTGAGAGTCCCTTGGATTGCAAGGAGAACAAACCAGTCCATCCTAAAGGAAATCAAATCAATCCCGAATACTCATTAGAGGTACTCATTGATGCTGAGGCTGAAGCTCCAGTACTTTGGCCAACTGATACGAAGAGCTGATGCATTGGAAAAGACCCTGATGCTGGGAAAGACTGAAAGTAGGAGGAGAAGGTGACGACAGAGAATGAGACGATTGGATGGCATCACCTACTCAATGGACATGAGTTTGAGCACACTCCAGGAGATAGTGAAGGACAGGAAAGCCTGGTGTGCTGCAGTCGATGGGGCCACAGAGAGTCAGACACCACCAAGTGAGGGAACAACAACTGAAGAGAAAGGCTTACGCGTCAGCAGGTGCTCTGTGCAGCGAAGTCCATTCAAAATACACTTTTATCAATTTGGAAACAAGGCATTCACAAATAAATGAGCTAGTAGAAGAGTTACCTCATTTAAAATCACCAACATTCACTATTAAGTTAAAAAGAATGAGTGACGCTATCGATTTGACCAAAAAGTTCCTGTTTTTTCCATAAAATGTACAGAAAACTCCAACAAAAGTTTTGGCCAAACCAGTGTTTGCTTGTATTGTCTTTGACTCCCCCTGACTTTGGAGCTCATCGATCAGGAGCCGAGCAGAAGCCGCATCCTGCCCAGGCCTCCCCCACTTCCTCGCTGCTCCAGTTGCCATCCTCCCCTCCCCACAGCGCTTGAAGACAGAAGGTTTTCCAGAAGGGATGGGCAGTGGCAGGCCTGGAAAACTAAACTGTCAGGTGGTGGAAGTCAGTGCATTTAAAGGCCAGTGTTGGACTTGTACGAATTACAAAGGTGCAGATAACCTCAACGAGGAAAGCCTGGCAGGCCCACCTTAACAGGTGATCCAAGCTGGCACCAGTGGTGTGACACCAACATCATGGGACTCACAACATGATGCACCGGGGAGGAGACTGTCATGTATGATATTCTCACCCAAAATGCATGACCTAAACTGAATTGTGAGAAAACATCGGACAAACCCAAATTGAGGAACATGTGACCAATCCCAGCCATTGATCTTCAAAAGTCTCAAGGTTGTGAAAGACAAAGAAAGGCAGAGGAACATTCCAGAGTAAAAGAGCCAAGGACACATGATGACTAAATATAACATGTGAGACCGGGCTGGGTGCTGGCCCAGAAAAAGACATTCGCAGAGCCATGGGTGATATCTGAATGAGGTTCATGGACTTGTTCACAGTCCTGCATAACGGCAGAGTCCCTGGTTTGACCATTGTCAGGGACTAATCTGTTCTCAGTTGCATCTGACTCCTTGCAGCTCCATTAACTATAGCTCCTCTGTCCATAGAATTTTCCAAGCAAGAACACTGGAGTGGGTTTCCGTTTCCTATGCTAGGGGATCTTCCTGACCCAGGGATTGAACCCATATCTCTTGCATCTCCTGCATTGGCAAGCAGACTCTTTACCACTGAGCCACCTGGGAAGCCCCACATTAACTCACGCAAAGATGCTAACACTAGGGGAACAGATGGAAATTCTCTGCTCTCATTAGGCAACTTTGAGTCCAAAGTCAATTCAAAATAATGTTTTTACAATTTTTTAATAAAATCTCTTCAAATTTTAATAAGAAGAAAGGAGAGAGGAGAAGGGGAGGGGAGGAGTAGCAGAAGGAGGAGGGGAGGAGGAAAAGGAGGAGAGAGAGCCATATTCAGCTGCCTTTCATCCGCTGATGCAAAGGGAAGGAAGACTCACTGACTCCCCAAGTCAGTGCTGAGTGTCCGAGTGCTGAGCTATGAAAAGGCAGCATCAGTGAAGGTGGTGATAGGAGGGGACAGAGACCACCCGTGTGTCCCCCAGCTTTGCCTTCTGACAGGGACAAATGTATCACATTTGCCTACTTGCCCAAATCTCGATGATCCGAACCCCCTTCTCCACATACATAGCAAGAAAGCCAGTCTTTGGTCCCCAGGCCCCCTCATCCCTTCCTCGGTTCCTGGGTGGGGATGTAGTGACTGTCCAGCCAAAGCAGACGGACTTCCCACCCACTGTCTGCTGGGCCCGGCTCTAAGTACACAGGCCCTCTGCCCTGCCCACCATAGTCCCGACAGTCTGGATGAAGCTCACCTCTCTGAAGTTGTCCCCTCAAAGCCCTGGACTCGTTAGGTTCCCTCCCCGGATTCCAGATTATAAAGCTGACCCTCTGATCTGCTCCTGGCTCTGTATGTGCCTCTCTGAGATGCAGGTGGCTGCCCATGCAGGGGCCACCAGGGGGCAGTGTGAACACATCACAGGCCAGCCCTGCCACATCCTCAGGTCACGCCTCCGTGTTTCACACAGGAAGCCAGCACACCCAGGAGAAGAAAAAGCACCGACCTGCTGGCCAGTGGTGGGCCTGCAGTTCAGTTCAGTTCAGTCGTGTCCATCTCTGCAACCCCACGGACTGCAGCACGCCAGGCCTCCCTGTCCATCACCAAGTCCCGGAGCTTACTCAAACTCATGTCCATTGAGTCGGGGATGCCATCCAGCCATCTCATCCTCTGTCGTCCCCTTCTCCTCTGGCCTTCAGTCTTTCCGGACTGCAGGTTATTTCTATTCTCTTCTGTCTTCTTTTGTATTTTCCACATTTTCTACCGTTAATAAATAACTTTCACAACCAAATCAATTTCAGGCTAGGTCAATAGAGGTTTCTTTTTTTATGCATCATCCATACCCACATGTTTCAAATTCACACATTTCCCCTACAAAGACCCTGAGTGGGGCCGTGGGCACTACAGACGTTCCCCCCTCAAGGGGAGCCACACACCTGAAGTGCTGTGCCAGGCTGTCCTGGGCCACCTGGATCCAGGAGCCCCTCCCTTGGTCAAGGTTGCTCTGTCCCCACATGCCCAGTTACCTTGTTGTAGATGAATCCCATTTCTTCTTATAAGTTAAAACACCTGCCCTTTGCATTCTTGAGGATTTTTCTGGGGACTATTCTACCCAACTTTCCTTCAGAGCAATCAGTGCCCAAATTCTCAGTTACTGAGTCTTCCCGATTTCCCACCTTCCACCTCAGCTGTGGCAAGGCTGAAGGCTGAGCCTCATGGGGACTGGTGACCATGCTGGGATGGCCTGAGGCTCTCAGCGGCCTCCTGTGCGGCAGCCAGCCCTGTACTCAGGGTCACCGGTCCCCTCAGGCCCTGTGTTCTCCTCAGAGGCCTCACACCCAGAGGCTTCCCCAACGTCCTTGTGGGGCATCTGTGCCCCTGTCCAGGAAGGCACCAAAAATACCCCCACACCAGCTGGCCTCGTGGGCTCTCAGGGCTGGGAAGGAGCAGGAGGTTGGTCCACCCCTTCTGGCCTGGAGCCCCTGTACCCCATAGTGCCCCCCAAGATCACCTGCATACCCCATCCTCACGCAGGAGATGACAGCTTCACCCCGGACACCAGGTGTGACCTCAGACCCACGTCACTGAGTGTACAACCAGCCCTCTCCTCACACACAGGCAGCAGCTGGGTCCCCCTGCACTTTCAAAGGCAAAACCGTCTCATTTCTCCTCTGAAATAACATGGTACTGATACAGAGACGGTGTTCAGGCTGACTCTTAAACTCTAACTTAGACCTTGAAGCTGCAGTAAGCCATGAAGTGTGAGGAAAAGCCATTAACGGGGAAATAAGCACAAAGGAAAAGAACCTTAGAGTCAGTTCTTCATCCTAATGCCAAGAATTGCTCAGAAATCCATGCAGTGTCTCACTTCTAGAGAGGGGATCCCGGTGACCCTGAGTACTGGGCTGACCGCTGCACAGGAGGCCGCTGTCTAGGACCCCGACAGGCACTCCCCGTTACCGGCGCAGCTGTCTACGTATTTCAACATGTTTCCGCACAACTGTCTCCTCCTCTCCTCCCCTCCCCACTTCCCCATCCTTCCCTCTTTCTGTCCCCCATTTGCCCTCCTTCACACCCCCCTCTGTGACCATCCTTCTCTCATACCTCCCTCTGTCTCTCCTGCCCCAGGCTCCTGGTCCCCAGGCTCCAGCCCGCCTTCCCGCCCTCCTGCCCACCACCCCCCACCCAGTAGCATCTCAGCTGCCTCTGGACGATCCAGTATGGGTCACACAGCCCCTACCTCAGCATCTGCCCATGAGGTCTTGGCCACAAGCCTAAATGCAGACTCATTTCAGGTGGGAAGCTGGAACACTGCCCACTGCCGTATGAGGGGACGGTTGACCCTTCTCTGCTGAAACTCTTTCCATGTGCCCAGGTCAAGAGGAAGCATTTCATGGAGACACTCTGGCAGGGTCATGACAGGATGGGGTCCTGAGGAGGCCCGCAACCCCAGACGCCTGCACCTAGGCAGCCTCAGAAATAGAGCAGAGGCCACCTTGCCTCCCACGGCCCAGGCTCTCCAAGTCGCCTACGGTCCCACAAAGAACAGAACTCTGCTTGTTTCTAATTTCTGGGGGATGCCCTCGCACCACGTAAGGAGCCATGAGTTGAACAGAATCCTCCTAGGGCACCTGGGTGGAGAAGGCAATGGCACCCCACTCCAGTACTCTTGCCTGGAAAATCCCGTGGATGGAGGAGCCTGGAAGGCTGCAGTCCATGGAGTCGCTGAGGGTCAGACACAACTGAGCGACTTCACTTTCACTTTTCACTTTCATGCATTGGAGAAGGAAATGGCAACCCACTCCAGTGTTCTTGCCTGGAGAATCCCAGGGACAGGGGAGCCTGGTGGGCTGCCATCTATGGGGTCGCACAGAGTCGGACACAACTGAAGCGACTTAGCAACAGCAGCAGCAGCAGGGCACCTGGGACTTCTCCACACACTCCAGCCCGCAGCCTCCAAAATGAGAAAGGAGGAGCCAGCGGCCGAAGCAGGTATGAAAGCTGAGACTCCAGGTGCGCCCCAGCCCACCCCTGGGACCCTCTCAGGAGGGCCCAGCAGGCCTGGATAAATCCCTGGCCGGGGGGATCGGGTGCTACCTAGTCCACGAGTGGGAGGGCTCGAGCTTCCCCCCTGCTTCCTTCCTCACTCCCTCACTTGAATCACGAGAATGAAAGGGGAACTTAACAGCAAATCTTTCGGTAATCTTTTTTAAGCTTCAAAATGTGGTTTAAAAAATCAATTAAGGAATTCTACAAGGAAAAAAAATGGTTTCAAGTAAGTCATCTGACATGAGCCAGGTGTGACCCAGAACACCAATAAAATCTCTGTCCTTGGGGTCTGTGCTCAAACTACTCAGCCCCTGTCAGGACCTCCACTCCAGTTTGCAGAACACCTGGGGCGTCTCACTCAACCTTTGCAGGAACTCTTTCAAGTCCAGCAAACACTGCCACCAGGCTGGCAGTTTCCCTCCATTCATATTAGCCAAAAAACTCTTCTTCTCAGGGACTCCACCTTGAATAACCAGTGGTATGGAGCAGCTGCTATGCTGATGTCAGTTCCTGGAGGTAGAAGTTCCCAGTGGAATTTAGAGATGATGAATCCAAATTCTGGGGAGTTGGCTCAGTGGATGTGTAAGGAAATGCAAAATAATATGAAAAGACCAAAAGATACAATCCCTTGGTTATTGTTCTATGTGAGAGCTAAAAATGAAAAGGCTAAGCTTAGCTTATGGCTGGGGAACCACAGCCTCTTGTCTCAGGGCCCTCAGTGGAGGATATGCTGGGGATTCAGACGCAGACCCAACTCAAATTACTGCATCTAGTCTCAGAGCAATATCCAAGGGAAAAAGGTGTGCCGAAATAGCACATGACAAGGAAGACTGATGGCCAAAGGAAGGGGCAAAGATGAGGGGAGAGCCACAGGACTCGTGCCATGGAATGGAAATCCTGAAACAGTTACGAAGAAATGGGGTGAATAAAACAGCTATTGATGGTCTAAATGAAGGTCTTCTGCAGCCCTCTTGGAGGGTGACTGGACCAATGAGAGCCCCTGCTGGTTCCCTAAACAAAGCTGCTTTATATACTCCAGTTTGGAGGAATTTGGAAAGATCCAAGCCAAAAATGGCAACAGGAAAAAATCATATCAGCTGTCATCTGTGGTGAACGTAAAGTTGCTCAGTTGTGTTTGACTCTTTGCGACCCCAAGGACTGTAGCCTGCCAGGCGCCTCTGTCCATGGGATTCTCCAAGCAAGAATACTGGAGTAGGTTGCCATGCCCTTCTCCAGAGAATCTTCCCAACCCAGGGATCAAACTCAGGTCTCCTGCATTGCAGGTGGGTTCTTACTGTTGGAACCACCAGGTTAACCTGTGGTGATGCTCCTGCAATTGAATTAAGAGAAAGAGTGACAAAAAGGCCAGACTCCCTTGCTTCAGTCTCCTGCTGGGTACTTTTTCCAGTCCAGCGTTTCTCATGATGTACTCTGCATATAAGTTAAAGAAGCAGGGTGACAATATACAGCCTTGACGAACTCCTTTTCCTATTTGGAACCAGTCTGTTGTTCCATGTCCAGTTCTAACTGTTGCTTCCTGACCTGCATACAAATTTCTCAAGAGGCAGGTCAGGTGGTCTGGTATTCCCATCTCTTTCAGAATTTTCCACAGTATATTGGGATCCACACAGTCAAAGGCTTTGGCATAGTCAATAAAGCAGAAATAGATGCTTTTCTGGAACTCTCTTGCTTTTTCCATGATCCAGTGGATGTTGGCAATTTGATCTCTGGTTCCTCTGCCTTTTCTAAAACCAGCTTGAACATCAGGAAGTTCACGGTTCACATATTGCCGAAGCCTGGCTTGGAGAATTTTGAGCATTACTTTACTAGCGTGTGAGATGAGTGCAATTGTGTGGTAGTTTGAGCATTCTTTGGCATTGCCTTTCTTTGGGATTAGAATGAAAACTGACCTTTTCCAGTCCTGTGGCCACTGCTGAGTTTTCCAAATTTGCTGGCGTATTGAGTGCAGCACTTTCACAGCATCATCTTTCAGGATTTGAAATAGCTCAACTGGAATTCTATCACCTCCACTAGCTTTGTTCATAGTGATGCTTCCTAAGGCCCACTTGACTTCACATTCCAGGATGTCTGGCTCTAGATCAGCGATCACACCATCGTGATTATCTGGGTCGTGAAGATCTTTTTTGTACAGTTTTTCTGTGTATTCTTGCCATCTCTTCTTAATATCTTGTGCTTCTGTTAGGTCCATACCATTTCTGTCCTTTATCGAGCTCATCTTTGCATGAAATGTTCCTTTGGTATCTCTGATTTTCTTGAAGAGATCCCTAGTCTTTTCCATTCTGTTGTTTTCCTATATTTCTTTGCATTGATCGCTGAAGAAGGTTTTCTTATCTCTTCTTGCTATTCTTTGGAACTCTGCATTCAGATGTTTATATCTTTCCTTTTCTCCTTTGCTTTTCACTTCTCTTCTTTTCACAGCTATTTGTAAGGCCTCCCCAGACAGCCATTTTGCTTTTTTGCATTTTTTTTCCATGGGAATGGTCTGGATCCCTGTCTCCTGTACAATGTCATGAACCTCATTCCATAAGTTCAAATACAAACCTGCTGCTGCTGCTGCTGCTAAGTCGCTTCAGTCGTGTTCGACTCTGTGTGACCCCACAGACGGCAGCCCACCAGGCTCCCCGTCCCTGGGATTCTCCAGGCAAGAACACTGGAGTGGGTTGCCATTTCCTCCTCCAGTCCATGAAAGTGAAAAGTGAAAGTGAAGTCGTTCAGTCGTGTCCGACTCTAGCGACGCCATGGACTGCAGCCTACCAGGCTCCTCCGTCCATGGGATTTTCCAGGCAAGAGTACTGGAGTGGGGTGCCATTGCCTTCTCCTCAAATACAATCAGGACAAGCCAAATGAAGAGATGCATAGCATGAAATCTGGGGGGGGGGTCCCCAACACAGAGCTTCTGTGGAACACTCTTCCTACATGTCAGGCTACACCACGTCCTAGCACATCGCATGTTCACCAACCAGGGGGCAGCAGGAAGCTTTGGTGTCCAGAGTTTTCATTGGAGTTTAATGACATCATCATTGAATGATGAATCATTGGTCAGCCAGGTGGTTGAAACCAATCTCCAGCCACTCCCCTCCCCCTGCCCTGGAGGGTGGGAAGTCTGGCTGATGGGGGCTCTAAGCCCCACCCTCTAATCATGTGGTTGGTGCTTCTGGATTGACCACCCCATTCTGATGGATTCTATGCATCCATCATGAGTCTCCTCAGTACATAAACTTATATGTGGTCCAAGGGCTCATTACCAATAAGACACTCCTATCATTCAGGAATTCCTAAGGGTTTAAAAGCTCCATGCCAGGATCCCAGGACAAAGACTAGATGTATCCTTTATTATACAACAGGTACTTACCCCTAAGGGCTTCCTTGGTGGCTCAGTGGTAAAGAACCCGCCGGCCAATGCAGGTTCGATCCGTGGGTTGGGAAGATCCCCTGGAGAAGGAAATGGCAACCTCTCCAGTATTCTTGCCTGGAAAATCCCGTGGACAGAAGAGACTGGGGTCACAAAAGAGTCAAACACGATTTAGTGACTAAACAACAATTTACCCCTAAACCCAATCAGAGGGTCTGCAGCCACAGAGGCTATCCAAGAAGGCTGCTGCCTCATGCTCAAAACCATTTCTCTGTGACTAGACGATCTGACTGAAGTCTGCAAGAAGATGTGTGTGGGTGGGGTGTGATCCTGAGGGAATCTGGCCTGCAGCTCCAGGCAGCAGTTTATCTGGTGTGATGTCCCCCACGTTCTCAGGGCTTCCCAGGTGGCACTAGTGGTAAAGAATCCACCTGACAATGCAGGAGATATGAGACCTGGGTTGATCCCTGGGTCGGGAAGATCCCCTGGAGAAGGGCACGGCAACCCACTCCAGTTTTCTTACCTGGAGAATCCCCATGGACAGAGGAGCCTGGTGGGCTACAGTCCATAGGGTCGCAAAGAGTCAGACAGAACTGAAGTAACCTAACACGCACATATGCCCTGCGTGCTCAAAGCCCTTGATGAATTTTCCAGGACAGGACTAAATGCACTGACCTGGGAGTTAGCCGCTGAGTTAACTTGACCCTTGCCTGGAAACAGCAACTCTGCCATGGCAACCACCACAACAGGTCCCACTCACCACACTCACATCCAGGTTACCCAGGCAGCCAACAGCCTCAAATGGTGTGAGGACAGAAGAGGGTTTCAACCAGCAAAGAAACGCTAGTTCCAAGTTCTGCCGGCTAGCTCAGCAGCTTCTACGATTTTCCCACCCGCAGGCCTCAGTGCTAGACTATACAAGAGGCCCTTTCCCACACACATCCAACTCTGAGCATTTAAAGGCATCAAGCCAGCACGGGGTTCCTCCAGTTAAACTTGACATTCTTTGAAGAATGAGAGAATCATAATGAATGAGTATTATTCATTTATTAACAAGTGAATAATAGCATTGGTCAAAATAATAGCAAACACTTACATAGTATTTATTCTTTACTGGATGCTGTTCTTCCAAGTCTGTGTGTGTTGTTCATCCATTTAATCCCCAATAGCCTGGAGAATCCCAGGGACGGGGGAGCCTGGTGGGCTGCCATCTATGGGGTCGCACAGAGTTGGACACAACTGAAGCAACTTAAAAGCAGCAGCAGCCTTATAAAAGAGGTGTGATAATACTGCAATTTTACAAGTGAGGAAGGTGAGGCCTGACAAAGTGAACAAAGACACCTAAGAGGTTCTGTCTCAATACAGATTTTAACCCTAGGCATCATACTCCCTGGGGCTTCCCAGATGGCGCTAGTGGTAAAGAACCCTCCTGCCAAGGCAGGAGACAAAAGATACTGGATTTGATCCCTGAGTAGGGAAGATCCCCAGGAGGAGGTCATGTCAACCCACTCCAGTATTCTTGCCTGGAGAATCCCATAGTCAGAGGAGCCTCTCGGGCTACAGTCTATAGGGTGGCAAAGAGTCTGACACGGCTGAAGTGACTTAGCATGCACACGACACTCTCTACTTGCCAAAAGAAAAGCACACTTTGAAAAGTATAAAAGGAGAGCAACTGAGTCACCGGTATGAAAAGCTGGCCCATGTACACTGTCTTGGAGAGTGGCACATTCACAGGCAGCATGCTGCTGGGCAGGGCAAGACGCAGGAGCACAAAATGAGCAGATTTATATGTGAATATCTCTGCAAATAGCCTCAATAAAATATTAACAAATTTAATTCAAAATGCTCATTAAAATAATAATAAACCACAGCCAAGTAGGATTTACCCCTCAGGAATGCAAGGATAATTCAAATTAGGACATCAATTCACACAACTGACAACATTAGTAAGTCAAAGAAGAAAAACCACATAATTATCTGCAGAGAAGCTAAAATGATATTTTAGAAAACTCAGCATCCATTCCTGATTAAATTTTAAAAACACTTAACAATAAGTGAGTATTTTCTTATTATGATTTAAAAGCATATTTTAAACCAAAAATAAGTACCAATCTTTATAATGAAATACCGGAAATATTCTCATTATGTAAATATTGGTTTAAGGTGAGAGAGGAACACAAGAGCTGAAAACAGTGAAGAAGGAAAAGCTGAAACCACCACCATGAAAACTGACACCACCACGTGCTGGGGAAATCCAGACACAACCTCAGTTCAGTTCAGTTTAGTTCAGTCGCTCAGTCATGTCTGACTCTTTGCGATCCCATGGACTGCAGCACACCAGGCCTCCCTGTCCATCACCAACTCCCGGAATCCACCCAACCCATGTCCTTCGAGTCGGTGATGCCATCCAATCATCTCATCCTCTGTTGTCCCCTTCTCCTCCCGCCTTCAATCTTTCCCAGCATCAGGGTCTTTTCCAATGAGTCAACTCTTTGCGTCAGATGGCCAAAGTATTGGAGTTTCAGCTTCAGCATCAACCCTTCCAATGAACACCCAGGAATGATCTCCTTTAGGATGGACTGGTTGGATCTCCTTGCAGTCCAAGGGACTCTCAAGAGTCTTCTCCAACACTGCAGTTCAAAAGCATCAATTCTTCGGCACTCAGCTTTCTTCACAGTCCAACTCTCACATCCGTACATGACCACTGGAAAAACCATAGCCTTGACTAGGTGAACCTTTGTTGGCAAAGTAATATCTCTGCTTTTGAATATGCTATCTAGGTTGGTTATAACTTTCCTTCCAAGGAGTAAGCGTCTTTTAATTTCATGGCTGCAGTCACCATCTGCAGTGATTTTTGAGCCCCAAAAAATAAAGTCTCACACTGTTTCCACTGTTTCCCCATCTATTTCCCATGAAGTGATGGGACCAGATGCCATGATCTTTGTTTCCTGAATGTTGAGCTTTAAGCCAACTTTTTCACTCTCCTCTTTCACTTTCATCAAGAGGCTTTTTAGTTCCTCTTCACTTTCTGCCACAAAGGTGGTGTCATCTGCATATCTGAAATTATTGATATTTCTCCTGGCAATCTTGATTCCAGCTTGTGTTTCTTCCAGTCCAGCGTTTCTCATGATGTAGTCTGCATATAAGTTAAATAAGCAGGGTGACAATATACAGCCTTGAAGAATTCCTTCTCTTATTTGGAACCAGTCTGTTGTTCCATGTCCAGTTCTAACTGTTGCTTCCTGACCTGCATATAGGTTTCTCAAGAGGCAAGTCAGGTGGTCTGGTATTCCCATCTCTTTCAGAATTTTCCACAGTTTATTGTGGCCCATACATTCAAAGGCTTTGGCATAGTCAATAAAGCAGAAATAGAGGTTTTTCTGGAACTCTCTTGCTTTTTCCATGATCCAGTGGATGTTGGCAATTGGATCTCTGGTTCCTCTGCCTTTTCTAAAACCAGCTTGAACATCTGGAAGTTCACAGTTCACATATTGTTGAAGCCTGGCTTGGAGAATTTTGAGCGTTACTTTACTAGCATGTGAGATGGGTGCAATTGTGTGGTAGTTTGAGCATTCTTTGGCATTGCCTTTCTTTGGGATTGGAATGAAAACTGACCTTTTCCAGTCCTGTGGCCACTGCTGAGTTTTCCAAATTTGCTGGCATATTGAGTGCAGCACTTTCACAGCATCATCTTTCAGTATTTGAAATAGCTCAACTGGAATTCCATCACCTTCACTAGCTTTGTTCATAGTGATGCTTCCTAAGGCCCACTTGACTTCACATTCCAGGACGTCTGGCTCTATGAGAGTGATCACACCATCATGATTATCTGGGTCGTGAGGATCTTTTTTGTACAGTTCTTCTGTGTATTCTTGCCACCTCTTCTTAATATCTTGTGCTTCTGTTAGGTCCATACCATTTCTGTCCTTTATCAAGCCCATCTTTGCATGAAATGTTCCCTTGGTATCTCAACTTAGCAACCGTCATAAAAGCCATAAGTCAGCTGGTGACAATTTCACATGCTATGAGGGCTTCTTTTCTATGTATAGATAAAAACCAAGTTGAGGGAGAAAAAAAGGAAGAAAGAATTCTCTTTACAAAAGCAACAGCAACAATTATGTGTGAAAAGAAGCAAAACAGAGGCTGGGCTATGCAGGAAGAACTAAGACACCAGCAAGAGACAGAAAACAAACAAATAAAAGGCCAAGCAGATGTCATCACTGGATTGAAGCTCAATAGTGGAGCGGTGTCAGTTCTCATCAAACATATGAATTAAATGTGGATGTGCTGGTATCCCAGAAAGGGAGGCATTTAATCTTTATTTTTAACATGGACATTTGTTACTTCTGGTCAAGAGTCAGAGACACTCTTTCCTTTAAAAATTAAAGCAGACGTACAATGCTTGTTTGATAGGCCACAAACAGGGTGTTTTAGTTAGCATAATGTTCAAGTTAACTCATGTACAAGCCAGAATGACTTCACCATACCTCAGTATGTGACCGTTTCTTTTATCAGGGTGCATCAGGGTTCAGCGCCACTCACAGGCAGTAGACCACCCACCCTGTATTCTGACCCCAGCCCCCCATGCGGCGAGCCCTCAGTCTGTATTTTAATGTTTGGTCAATAAGCAAAATTTCCTATGTGATCTCTTATTATCTGCCCTCTTATGATTTCTTTGTCTTACTCTTTTTCTTCCTTTTTACTGAAAGCTAACAGAGATGCATGGCTGGATGGAGTCTCACAAAGTGCACACACTGTCACCAGCACCCCAGGGGCACCCTTGAGGCCCGTTTCATTTCCAGCCCCTCTGCCTGGGCAATGGCCGTCCTAATTTCTAACCACTCAGATCCACTTCACCTGTTCATAGCACTGTGTCAAAGAAAACATACGTTTTAGTCTCTCTGTCTGATTCTTTTCACCTCTTACTGACTGTTGAAACGCATCACTATTTTATGGGTGATTGCACATCCTTGCTTTGTAACTATACCTCAAAGGATTATCCATTCTGCTACTGATGGGCCATGAGCCTCTCCCAGCTTGGGACTGTTAACAACAGCGTTGCTATGTACATCCTAGTTTGTGTTTTCTGGTGATGTATGATCTCTTGGGATAGACCTTGGCATCCCTAAGTCACAGGCTGTGCAAAGTTTCAGCTTTAGCAGAATCAGTCAAACCAGAGCAGTGAAACGACTGCATCAGTCCACACTCCCCGAGCAGTGCGCCCTGCTCTTGATGTTTTCCGTCTTAGTAACTTAGTCATCCTGATGGGAATGGCAGGTGTCGAACCTTGAACTTGTGCATTTCATTTTCTATCCTTTGGGCAGAGGTCCATGTGCAGTGTCATCACTGGCCAACATGCGACTCACCTCTTATTTTTTATTTCTCCCGTGTTTACGCCCCCTTTTAACTCCACAACCCTCCTCGATCACGAGGAGTTCACTTTGTGGGTCTTATTGGGCATATATTTGTTTGCATGTGTTTTGGGACATGTGTGGGGTTTTCTCATGTGTGTATGTTCAATGATATAAATGATAATACTGCTTACCCATTTCATAATTCACTCTGTATTTTATTGTCTTCACTCAATGTGATGTTTTTAATAGCCATCCATGCTGCTTGTACTCAGGTCACTGCTAAAAACGTGTTGGAAACTGACCACCTGGTTCTCAGGTCAAGGCCGGAGTCCTGTATGTGATGCTGATTCCAAAGCAAGGTGACCTGCAGCAACATCCCCAGGCACCGCTACTACATCCTCTTTCTGCTCTTCAGTCTTCCAAGATCTTCAGAATCAAGGTATCCTGCCATGTGGAGTGTTATTTACCTATTTGAACCTCTAATCTGAGGCCTCTAGTTGCTGTTGTCCCACCTGGTGCCATCCACCATGTTGCCCCTCCACACCGTCCGGGCAGTCTTCCAAGCCCAGCTGGGCTCTTGTAGTTTGTATCCAATGACTGTGGGGGTTAATGTCTCCAGAGGGGCCTGTGAGCCTCTTGGTCTCCTCTTCTGTAAGACATGCGTTCATGCTTTTATCACGTTCCCCATGTCCTTTCTTGTCACTTGCAGGAGCTTCACAGACAACGTGGGGAGGAATCTCGTGTTGGATTCAACCACTGCAAATGCCTTCTCTAGTAATCACTTGCTCACTAGTTCTGTCACAGAAATACTCACTTTTTATGTAAACCAGTCATATGTGTGTATGCCCAGACATGCCTGACTCTGCGACCCCATGGACAGTAGCCCGTCAGGCTCCTCTGTCCATGGCATTTTCCAGGCAGTAATACTGGAGTGGGTTACCATTTCCTTCTCCAGGGGATCTTCCCGTACCAGTTACTGAACCTGTGCCTCTTGTGTCTCCTTCAATTGGCAGATGGATTCTTTACCACTACACCATCAGGGAAGTCCAAACTCGTCATATGAACTCTATTTATCATCTGTGTTTTGGGGGTTTGGGGCTTCCCTGGTAGCTCAGACAGGAAAGAATCTGCCTGCAATGCAGGAAACCCAAGGGCTCTGCAGTAATCAAGGTTGTCACACCTGAGAACCTTTGCAGTCAACACCCTGATCAACAGCCCCTGGTGAAGGAAGGAGCCTGTGGCAAGTGGAAGATGGATGAGAGTGGGAAGTTCATCTCCACAAGGATGATGGGGCCAGAGGGACAGCAAGGCCAGAGCTGGCAAAGAGAGGCATCAAGCTGGTCCAGGAGAGGCCATTATGCAGAAGGCGACAGGTTTTTTTGTAACATCAGCAGAATTCACACCACTGAGTGAAGATGTATGTTCAGATTTCCAGATGCTGAAAGAAAGGCAGAGCGTGCAATGATTCCTGAGAAGGCCACAGTCCCCTTTCTGCTCATGTTTTCTGTCAGCTCTTTCCTCTTTAAGATCAATGGTCCATATACAGGTGCCCCTACATCTTTTTAAGGGCCTGCAGAAAGGAGAAGGGAATGCGCCATTCTGGGAGGTCTCACTGGCTTTCCTAGGTCACCCCCAAGGTCTCAGACTCCCTAGTCTCTCCCACCTGCAGTATCAGGACGTGGCTTTGCTGGACGTGGGGAGTGGACCTAGCCAGGAGAGCAGCCCAGTGAGGGAGCGAGCCCCGCTCCCTCAGAGGAGGATAAACAATCTTTCCACTTACTCCATTTATTTTGCCATTTCAGGTGGAAGGACTCACACCATCACTGCTGCTCTGAAGCTCGAGTTTAAATGGACTGAGCAAGTTGCGTGAGGTTACACCTGGCGGGAAGTGCAGGGTGTGGAGTGTGGATTCTATCATAAAGTTGGGGCCGGGAGCTCCTGCGGGCACTGAGTGGGAGAAGAGCACATGAGTGGATGCTCATGGGAAAGAGCAAGCCCTTTGCAGTTACAGCAACTGCTGTCACTGTTGCTGGGTGAGGGAGCAAGCAGTGGAGGGCGGCCAGTCATGGAGCACCAGCCTGGTAGGTGGTGAGTCACTAAGTCTCTGGAGGCTCCCCCATGGCAGCCATCTCTCTGGGGTCTCAGTAGAGCGTGGTGTCTTGGATTAGCCACAGTTAGCTTCCAGTCTCCAGAGAGCCACTATTGCTCCTGGTGGTATCCACGAATTTGCCACATTACCTGCCAGCCACAACATCCACCTGCCTGGCCCCAGGAAGAGGCCCTCCAGTTCCGTGTCCTACACCCAAGAGCCCACCTAAGGTGGGCAGTACAGGAGAGCTGATGGTTCTGAAAGGAAAGAGGTCGCTGTGAGGCTCACTGGACCTTCTCCTCTCCTCCCCCACTGTTTCTGGGTCGTCTGTGCTTGTTGGTAAACTCAGAGCATAGTAGCTGAAGCAGATGTCTCTGCTCAGTGCAGAGTGCTTTCAGGAGGTTGAGTGCTGTTATGAGCTGACTTGCATCTCCCCAAAATCTATATATTGAATTACCCTCAGTACTGCAGAACATGACTGTATTTGGAGATAGCATCTTCACAGAGGTGATTACATTAAAATGATGAAGTTAGAGTGGTCCTAATCCAAAATGACTGGTGCCGGGGTCCAGCCCCAGCAAGATCCAGGGGTACCCTCAGGATGACAGCTTAGGCAATTAGGGATAGATAAAAGAGAAGAGAAAGAGGCTTGATCTTCCTTGGTTTACACAGAAAGCCAATAAACCTCCTGTGTTCCAAGGAGTCATCCTGAAAGAAGAACAGAGAGAGAAAAGGAGAGAAAAGGAAAAAAAGAACGACATGGGGACACCAAGCTTCGGTGAGCGAGGCCCATAACTTTATTTTCAAAAGGAACTTTTATACCTTGACTTGTTCATAGAGGGAAATGAAAGATGCAAAGTCATACAGAATCAGCCCAAACATTACATCTGTTTTGTCTTTATCGAAACCAGGATTTTTTCTGCATACCTTTCCCATAAACATTGTTGTGTACATTATCTTCTGGCCTTGGAGGCCTGTGGACATTTTATGACCCTTTTTTGATAAAGGCTGCTCAACCAGAAAACTTATTTTCTCTTAAAGTGTTTTTTCTCTATTTTTCCCAGCCTCAGAAAATACTAAATAAAGTTACATTCTCACAGAGCAAAGGTGCAGTGGGTCACAAAAAAGAAAGAACCAATTAGCTCAAAGGTCTGATGTGGTTAATTCCAAGGCTGCTGCTTGTTTTTCTTACATTCCAACTGTGTTAACCAATGCACTCCCAGGTGCGCAATGGATAAGGCATATGGGAACTCGGCAGCAAGCATTGGCCCAATAATGAAGCCCTTTACCAGTACTATCTATTCCAATAATTTTTCATCCCTTAAAGGACTCTATGCTCATTAGGACTTTTAGAATGTTTTGGCTTCCCGTGCCTTTCAAAGTTGGGGAGTTGTGAACAATCATGTGTGTTAATTGCAAGAGTATGGATAAACCTGTCAGGCAAGCTAGAATGCCAACAGAGGGGTTAAAATAGAAATATTCCTTTCATGCCCAGGAGACTTATTAACTAAAGCCCTAAGTTGATTTTTTCCAGAAAAAGGTGGTCAGGGATAGCCCCCTGTTAATGTCAGAAGAGTTGGTGAAAGGCACAAAATAGTAAGACAGACAGATTCTGGTTTTGGGGTAGATGCTCAAGCAGATCCAGGGGGTCCCTTGAGCCATGATCCACCTTGCTCGTCATGGCTCTTCCACATGACCTTGTCATGGGTGGGATCTCCTGTGGTGGCTCCCGGCAGACTGGTATCCCTATAAGAAGAGATTGAGACACACACGCCCAGAGGGAAGACCACAGAGGACACAGGGAGAAGGCGGCCGTCTACAAACCAAGGAGAGAGGCCTCGGGAGAAACAGCCCTGCCCACACCTTGATCTTGGACTTCCAGCCTCCAAAACTGTGAGGGATAAATGTCCGTTGTTTAAGCCACTCGATGTGTGCCGCTTTGTTACTCAGCCCGAGCTGACTGGTACAGGTACCAAGAGGTTGAATGTGGAGACAGGAAGCCCTGTGAGTATGGAGTGACCTACCCCCTGGGAATAGAAGGCCTGTCTCCTCCCCTTCTAACCTAGGTCCTGGGAAGCCCTGGCAGGGACAAAGAGGCACTATCATTTTTCCATTGAACAAGTCCTCAAATGACCTTTGCTCTCACAGAAGCGAGGAGGGGGCAAATAACCGAAGGGCAGTTCCTGAAATTCGGAAGAGAGAACTTTGCCACCGGAGTTTATTATAAAACGAGAGGGTGAACTGACCTCTCCTATAAATTTTCTTCCCCTGGCTCAAAGGTTCTTGAGTGGAGGGGGACACGGTTCAGTTCCTTGTTCACTGGTTTCCGCCTTACTTGCTTTGGGTGGGTGAGGCTTCAAAATGCATCTATATCCACACAACAAATTGGGGGCTGTTTTGGAATAAGGTGGACACTCTAGCAGAGAAGGCAATGGCACCCCACTCCAGTACTTTTGCCTAGAAAATCCCATGGACAGAGGAGCCTGGTGGGCTGCAGTCCATGGGGTCGATAGAGTCGGACATGACTGAGCGACTTCCCTTTCACTTTTCACTTTCATGCATTGGAGAAGGAAATGGCAACCCACTCCAGTGTTCTTGCCTGGAGAATCCCAGGGATGGGGGAGCCTGGTGGGCTGCCGTCTATGGGGTTGCACAGAGTCGGACATGACTAAAACGACTTAGCAGTAGCAGCAGCAGCACCAGGACACTCTGGGGCTGGGTTTCACCCCTCATCTCAGGTTATTGGTCAGAGAGTCTCCCCGCCTGCACACAGGGAAGGAGGAAAAGCATTTCTAACCCACCAATTCTACAAATTGGGATGAACTATGACAGCAAACATGGTTTGTTTATGTATATATTTGTCTGTATGATCAGGTTTAAGAACATTCTCACAGTGTAAGTGCTCCAGAAATCTTGATGCAAGTGGCTGCAGAGCCAGGAACCTCACCACAGAGGCTCTTGAAGGGAGCTCTGTCTGACACCCACCCGGAAGGGGAGCCACCTAAGCCTGTGGTTTCTTGGGTCTTTTTGAAGCTGGGAGAGGGAGGAGGAAAGAGGAGCCTTGTCAGCTGAGATGTACAAAAACGCAGCCTGTAAAGATATTCGCTGCAATTAAAATTGTTGCCTCTCGGAAGTTCCCTGGTGGTCCAGTGGCTAAGGATTCACACTCCCAATCCAGGGGGTCCAGGTTGTATCCCTCTCCAGGGAACTAGATCCCACATGCCGCAACTAAGAATTCACAAAAGATCCTGCCTGCTGCAACTAAGACCCGGCACGGTCAAATAAATAAATAATTTTTTTTTTTTAACGTGGCCTCCCTTCTCCTGCAATCTCAAAGCCTCACACACTTTTTGCCACAAAATCTGTTTCATGAACCCAGAAAATCCCCAGCCTGTCCCCCTTGTCCTGTCAACCTGGGACTTTATTTCAACCAATTGGTTATGTTAATTCTTCCAGGAAAACCCACTCAATGAGCACCAGCATGATGCTGGCCTGATGAAGGATGCCTGGTGAATCTGTCTTGGAGAAAATGTCACGGAGCAAAGTCTGCCCACAGAGGGAAAGAGAAACACACAGGGCACCGTCCTGGCTGCATCCACTGTCCTTCCGTGGATTCTGTGGTATGTCATCACCTCCAGGGCCCTCCAGTACAGAAATGCTCCTGGATGACTTCCTTCACTGCAGAGAGAGTCTCCTGTCCAACTCGCAGCAGATGGCTGTCATTCACGCTGAGAAGTAATCACACCCCGGGAATGGCCTCAGACCCACTCTCTGAGGTCCTGATTGAAGGGCTATCATGTCAGGTGAGCAGCTGTTCTTGCCAGTTTCACTAACTCCACCCGCCTCTCTCACCTCTGAGCCTAAACCCTGCCTGAGATCCCCACGCTCTGTCACAGACCATTTAATGATACAATTAATGTCTGCCAGCCTAGATGCCTGGCGAGCTCCAGATGCTTGTTGAATGAATGGATGAATGAATGTATTGGTTAATATCCAAAGCCTTGTATCAGTATATGCATCTTACCCCCAAACCGAAGCTGCTTATATGTAACAAATAAAATTATCATGATACCTATGTAAGAGAAAGAGACTAAAGATAATGATTCTTCATCATTAAGAGGAAAGCAAGAAAGTAAAAGAACATAAGAAATAAAAATGATTTATCTTCTGACCAATCACTGAGAATGCTAACCCTCAAATCTTAAGACTTTAACCCAGGGATTTGCATTTACCTGGAATAACAAGAGATGTATTATATACAATGTATGAGGTGTGTTTTGCCACGTCCCTAGCAGCCTTCTCTCTGTTATTCCACAGCCAAAGTTCTCTGTACCCTGTAAACTCACCACTTCCTACAGCCACCAGGAGTCCTCCAGGTCAGCAGAGATTCCAAGTGAGGAAAGGCAGAATCTGGAGAACAAGGAAAGCGATGCAAATGGAACCAGAGATGCCAAGACAGACCGTGCGAAACTGAGAGGGAGAGAGCAGAGCTATGGGGAACCAGAGGTGTGGGAGTGGACAGGAGATTTTGGAGGGAGCTTTGGGGAGCAGAGGCAAGGTGAGTTTTCCATGTGTAGTTTGGGACTTTGGAAAGGATCTCCTTAGTTACTTTTCAATGATGTCAGAAAGAAATGGAATTCCTTTTCTTTTCTTTTTTTTTAATATTTATTTATTTGCCTGCGCCAGGTCAGGTTTCCCTGATAGCTCAGTCAGTAAAGAATCCTCTTGTGATGCAGAAGACCTGGGTTTGATCCCTGGGTTTGGAGAATCCCCAGGAGAAGGGAATGGCAACCCACTCCAGTATTTTTGCCTGGGAAATCCCCATGGACAGAGGAACCTGGCAGGCTACAGTCCGTGGGGTCCCAAACACGACTAAAACCACCACCACACGTGCAGGGTCTTCTTGGCAGCATGCTAGACCTTCGATCTTCATCGCAGCATGTGGGCTCTTTTTAGTTGAGGCGAACTCTTAGTTGCAGCATGTGGAATCTAGTTCCCTGACCAGTGATTGACCCCTGGTCCCCTGCATTGGGAGCATAGAACCTTAGCCACTGGGCCACCAGTGAAGTCCCCTCCTTTTCAATTACTATTGCCTACAAGCAGTTGTTCTTTGAAGGAGAGTCTGTGCCCACAGAATACTGGATTACAGACGGCTTTCATATGGAGTAGAGAGCTTTCATCCAGGATTTTTAGACCTAAAATTCACATCTAGCTGCACCTGGATTAAAATCATCCTTTTAGATCCTAATCCAGGCCACATCATCACTGCTCCCCATCCATGGTGTGAAGCGTCTGGGTCCAACCAGGCACAAGCATTTTCATTCTTGTGCTTCAGTGGCAAAGGCAGAGAGGTGTTGTAGAAGTAATACCGGACATGCAATTACAACTGTGGAGACATTGTCAAAGTTAGAAATTATGTTGAAAGCAGAAAGCTAGATTTACACAGCATTTTGTCAGTTCACTAAATCCAATAAAAATTTCAAAGAGATCGTCCTGGTGGCATTACAAACTTAAAATGGACACTTCTCAACTCTCAGGCAAACAAGCAGTTTGAACACCTGCATATAATTTAACTCCTTGACAGAGTCATTAAAATGACAATGAAGGGATTTTTTAAATGATGGGAAAACAAAGAGGGAAGAAGAGATGTTTGGAAGCTCTAAAAGTGACAGGGGTGGTGGCTGCCTCTACAGGCACACGCACACATAACACACGCGCACATAACACACGCACACATAACACACACACATAGCACACACACATAACACACGCGCACATAACACACGCACACATAACACACGCACACATAACACACACACATAGCACACACACATAACACACGCGCACATAACACACGCACACATAACACACGCACACATAACACACACATAGCACATGCACACATAACACACGCACACATACACACGCACACTTAACACACGCACATTTAACACACACATAACACACGCACACATAACACACGCACACATACACACGCACACTTAACACGCACACATACACATGCACACATACACACGCACACATAACACACACACTTAACACACACATAACACGCACACATAACACACGCACACATACACACGCACACGGAGGATCCTGGCCAGCACTAGGGAAGCAGAAACTTACAGGTTTTAGCCGGGAATCCTGAAGACCTGAGACCTGGCAGCTCCAGAAACCCCTTGAGGGGGACACACAGCACCCATGAGGATTGGCCTGTACATGAAATCAGACCTAGATTCCCTTCCCCGGTGGCTCATATGGTAAAGAATCTGCCTGCACTCTGCCTGCAGGAGACACTGGCTTGATCCCTGGGTTGTGAAGATCCTATGGAGAAGGGAATAGCCACCCACTCTGGTATTTTTGCCTGGAGAATTCCATGGACAGAGGAGCCTGGCAGGCTACAGTTCATGGGGTCACAGAGTCAGACATGACTGAGGGACTAACACAACAACAGATTACCTCTGCACCCTGTTACCCTGGGTGTCCCACCTCACCCAGAGGTGCCTGGTGGTCTTTCACGGTGGGAGAGACACAGTTGAAGGCGGGGTGCTGAAATTTGCTGAACTTCAGGAAATCAGGGGAAAATGTGTTCTCTCTGCCAGCCCCCAGTCCTCTCCTGCCAGTGGGGATGGGAGGGTGTTACCTGGTGAATGTGACCAGCCCAGGAAGAAAGTCTCACTGGCAAAATGGCCCAGGAAGATCACTCTAAAGGGAACTCAAAGTTAGCAAGCCCACTGGGGTTCCATCTGGTCCCCACAAACCCCATCAGTGTCCTGTGAAGAGATAGGAAGATCCTGCTTTCATGGAATTAGAACAAAACACTATGAGAGAAGAAAAGAAAGGAAGGGAGGACAGAAAGACTCAGAAGACAAATGTGATGTGAGTATGGTATGTGTGTTTGTGGTATGTGTGGTGTGAATGTAGTGTGTGTAGTGTGTGTGGTGTTGTCTGTGTGTGGCATGTGTCTGTGTGTAGTATGTGGTATTTGCATGTGATTTGTTTGTGTGTGGTGTGTAGTGTGTGTGTCTGTGGTGTATATGTGGTATGCTTTTTGTGTGTGTGGTGTTTGTGTGCTGTTTATGGTGAGTGTGTGGTGTGTCTGTGTGATGTGTAGTATGTGCATGTGGTGTGGTATAGTATGTGTGATATTGTGCATAACTGGTGTGCATGTGATGTGTGGTGTGCATCTGTGTGTGCAGTGTGTGGTGTTTGTGTGTGGTATGTATCCATGTATGTGTATGCATACATGTATACACATACATGTGTATGGTATGTGTCTGTGTATGGTGTATAGTGTGTGATGTGTGGTATGTATCCATGTATGATATATAGTGTGTGATGTATATGTGGTATATATGTGGTGTGGTGTTTGTGTGTTGTGTGTGTGTCCACATGTTCTCCCAGTGGCTGCCCCACACAAGCACACAATAAGCAACATCTTTCTCAAGTGAAATTGCTGCGGAGACCTCCTGGGATTTGCACATGATTCTGTACAAAACTGAGTGGCTGGACCTCCCTAGCCTGCAGCTAATACTTCCTGCTTATTGGGCAGCCCAGGTGTGAGAAAAGATGGTACAATTATAGGCTCAGTGTAAATGATTTCACAAAATTTAGTAGACAGACACCTCGTAGAGCAGTACTTCTGTAAAATCAGCACACACAGAGAGACCCAGGAATTTCGATGGAATGCAGGGCTAGGGTGGGGCCACTACTGTGGTCTGAATATTCGTGTGCCCCTAAAATTCACATGTGGAAACCCTAACCTCCAATGTGCTACTTCGGTGCAGATGTGGGGTGGCCTCTGCCGGGACCTCTCCCTCCCTCCAGGTGCTGAATGCTTTCCACACACACAACCCCATGCAGCTCCCAAGCTGAAAGCAATGTGATGCTCCAGCCTCAGGGGTAACCACGGTGCTTGGGCTCCATCATGGCAACTAATGAGCATGTTTACCAGGAGGAACTTACCTACACTTTTTAAGAAGTCTGGTTGTGGTTAACACACACACACACACACACACAAAACATGCATGCATATGTGTGCATCCACCCACCAGGATGTTACACCTACAAGAAATGCCCACACCCCCTCCCAAAATGTGTGATTTGAATTACTGTAATCCGATCTTACATTATTTCATCACAAAAAAGCAGTGGCAACCACTGTTGTTGCTGTTCAGTCACTCAGTCATGTCCGAATCTTTGCGACCAGACGGACTACAGCATGCCAGGTTTCCCTGTCCTTCACCATCTCCCAGAGTTTGCTCAAACTCATGTTCACTGAGTAAGTGATGCCATCCAACCATCTCATCCTCTGTTGCCCCCATTTCCTCTTGCCTTCAATCTTTTCCAGCATCACAGTCTTTTCCAATGAGTCTTCTCTTCACATCAGATGACCAAAGTATTGGAGCTTCAGCTTCAGCATCAGTCCTTCCAATGAATATTCAGGGATGACTTCCTTTAAGATTGACTGGTTTGATCTCTTTGCTGTCCAAGGGATTCGCAAGAGTCTTCTCCAGCATCACAGTTCAAAAGCATTAATTCTTCAGTGCTCAGCCTTCTTTATGGTCCAACTCTCACATCCATACATGACTACTGGAAAAATCATAGCTTTGACTAGACGGACCTTTGTCAGCAAAGTGATGTCTCTGCTTCTCAGCCTTTTGGATAAGATCAAGTGATAACCATGTGATATGATAAAGAGTGTAGCTAACACCATGGTACTGGGGAAAATACCAAAATTAAGTGAAATATGCCATCTTTTGTTTTGAGAGGAAAACTGTACTTTTAAGCTTTATTTCTGGGGCAAATAATGACCAGGTTAGCTTCATCAAATATATCTTTAGTCAATCCATGGGGAACCTGACTGATGGTGGGGAGAGCACATCAAGGTGACTGTGCTGTGGAGTTCCCTGGCCCTGATATAATTAACCAATGACACGGCCTCACCCTCTTGGATTCAACTCTCACATTCTGGGTTACCTGAGCAGCCCAGCAGCCTTCTTCACTTCACCCAGCATTGCTCTACAGAGGGCCTCCTTAGGGAATGTGGGGGTTCCTGGGTCCTACAAGGGACAGCTTTGCTCCAGATCCCTGGCGAGGGACCCAGTGAGCCAAGTGGGTTGGCAGATGGGAACTGGGCTAGAGGTGGGTGCCTGGTATTTCACGACTCCAATCACGTGGATCAGATCATGGCTGGCCACCTCCAGCAGGCAGGCACTGCACACATCCCTCCTGTTATCAGCAAAGATACACACAACTGTATATAAAATAGATAACCAACAAGGACCTACTGAATAGCACAGGGAATTCTACTCAATATCTTGTAATAACCTTATAATAATAATACAATAATCTTATAAAATATAATAAATAAAAATATAATAATCTTATAATAAGGGAAAATGTTAAAAAAGAATATATGTATATTTGTATACATGTCCAACTCTGTGCGACCCCATGGACTGCAGCCTACCAGGCTCCTCCGTCCATGGAATTTTCCAGGCAAGAACACTGGAGTGGGTTGCCATTTCCTTCTCCAATGCATGAAAGTGAAAAGTGAAAGTGAAGTCACTCAGTCTTGTCTTACTCTTAGTGACCCCATGGACTGCAGCCTACCAGGCTCCTCCGTCCATGGAATTTTCCAGGCAAGAGTACTAGAGTGGGGTGCCATTGCCTTCTCCAATGTATAAATGAATCACTTTGTTGTACACCTGAAACTAACACAACATTGTAAATCAACTACATTTCAATAGAAATTCTAAAAAATGAAAGATTGTGTGTGAACTTTTGTCTACCTGGATTAATCAGCATCTTTTAGAAGATGGGGAGATTTGATCTTGAAGATATGAGTATGCAGCCTTTAAATTTTCTTTTCTAAGATATGATGCTACTAAAAGTGTAAGAAAACAAACAGAAGAAAAATTCCCAAGAAGACCTACAATTAAAAACTATCCCTTTTGAAAAACAAAACAAAGTGTTTGAGAATGGTATTTCTCGAGTGCTTCACTTTCCTCATAAAGGCACTTGGTTTGAAAGAAGGATATCAGAGGGCTCCAGGTGCAGATAGGTGTGTTTATTAAAGCGAAAAGACTGTACAAACTTTAGTAACAAATATAGTCATGAGAGCATATCATTAAAATAAAGACATCTCTTTTGAACCTCCCCTCCCATTCCCTTCCCCATTCTACCCCTCTAGGTTGATATAGAGCCCCTGTTTGAGTTTCCTGAGCCATATAGCAAATTCCCATCGTCTATCTATTTTACATATGGTAATGCAAGTTTCCAGGGGAAGGAGGTTCAAAAGGGAAGGGATGTATGTATACCTATGGCTGATTCATGTTGAGGTTTGACAGAAAACAAGAAAATTCTGTAAAGCAATTATCCTTCAGTTAAAAAAAAATAAAAGGAAAATAAAGACATCTCCAGAAAAAAATGTATCAATAAATATGCCATTTTACCTGAAGAGCTTGTATAATAAATTCATGTTTTGCATAGATTTCCAATAGCTCATTGTGAACACACTTAAGCTCATGTGGAGAAAGCTATGCTAAGAATAATAAAAATAACTACCAACAAAGCTAGAGGGAGGGCATTCCCTGAGCAACATTTTCTTTCCATCACAGATGAGTGCTTCTGCTCTGAAAGAAACCACCAACACAGAGAAACAGGATGCTCTTCTTCTCTGCTGGGTTGAGGCTGCAGCAACAGGAGTGACTGCACACCTGTCCGGGCCCCCTGGAGACCCGCCCTCTGCTCAACCGGAGAAATTCTGGAAGATGTCCGCTGCCTCCACCCAGTTCTGGAAGCAGGCCAGCCCCCGCTCCCGGATCTGCTTCCGCCCTTTGTCGGTGATGACCTCCCCGCTGGGCTTCAGGATCACAAGCCTGGGGATGGCCGTGATGTGGTACCTGGTCCTCAGCTCGCTGTGGGAGAGAAGAGGGCAGCGGAGGGTCAGCGTGGGACAGGCCAGGCCGCTGCACGTCTGCAGGGACCCGCGCCTCCCCAGAGCCAGCTGAGCCCGCAAAGCCTTAGCACCCAGCCCGCCCGGTGAGCCCTCCCACTGGGGTGAGGATTCCTGTGGGCTCTTCTTGCTGCTGGCTGGTTCTCAGCCAATGCTGTCCCAGAGGAGCATCTGGTGATGAAACCGTTCTGCATCTGTGCTACTCAACGTCATAGCCATGGTTACCCGCGATGACTGAGCACTTGAAATCTGGCTGGTGAGCCTGAGGAATTGAATTTTTGGTTTTAGTTCATGTTATTTGTTTGTTTATGTATTCTCTGGCTGTGCCAAGCGGCTTGCAGGATCTTAGTTCCCTAACCAGGAATTGAACTCAGCCATGGAAGTTAGAGCACCAAGTCATAACCACTAGAAAGTGAAAAGAAAGTGAAGTCGCTCAGTAGTGTCTGACTCTTTGAGACCCTATGGACTGTAGCCTACCAGGCTCCTCTGTCCATGGGATTTTCCAGGCAAGAATACTGGAGTGGGTTGCCATTTCCTTCTTCAGGGGATCTTCCCAACTCAGGGATCAAACCCGGGTCTCCTGCACTGCAGGCAGATGCTTTACCCACTAAGACAGGAGGGAAGTTGACCACTAGGGAAGTTGACCACTAGACCACCAGGGAATTCCCTATTTCAGTCTATTTTAAATTTAAGTAGTCACATGTAGCTAGTGGCTGCCGAATGACAGAGTGCAATTTTAAACCCACAAGTAACCCAATAAATTTGGATCCTTCCTACATCTCAAGAGGTTTAAATACATCAGGTACCTATAATGGTAAAACTTAAAATTCCATAAGTTTTAGACAAATGCAAAGGCTTACTAGACTTTCTACCCTGTAAATTCAAGGACATGCTGATTAACATTATGGGTGAAACATTTTACCTTCACATGTAATAACCCCTTGTATGACCATTTTACAAAATTATTTGTATTCATTTAGGGAAAGGAGTGTCTGCCTTCTCAGTTTTGCAGATCTCCCCATAACCTTCACAGGGATTATCGCCCTCAGGACAGGACAGCTGGGTGCAAATCCGGTCCTGTTACCAGCTTGCCAGGGCCTCAGGTTAGCAGTAATCTGATTTCCCTTATCTGGCGCCCTCAGGGTTGTGAACCTGAGAGGAAGAAGAAATGCATTTGAGACCCTCCTGTTACCAAACCTCCCCTGTGACACCTCCATCAGGTTCTTCCTGCTGCTTTCTGGTATCCTGCTCCAAGACAAATCTTAATTCAAACTGGAAAAAAAAAAAAAAAAACAGTATGTACACCCAACAGAGAAAATATGCCTTGCTTTCACACATCTATGAAATGGTGACAACACCAGCCATGTTGTTGGTCATAAAGGGATCTTAATAAGTTTCAAGTAATCAGTGCAGATTGCTTAATCAGACCATAACATAATAGAACTGGAAAGCAACAAGCAATAATTTTTGGAATGAGTTAAAAACTAAATAACCATATGTTATCTATGAAATTGTAAAGCAGACTTACAAAATAATTAGAACAGGGCAATATGGAATATACTATGGGTCCCAAGCTATAGGTACAATTAGACACAGAGAGTTATCTTACATATTCTTGTCTAAAACTAAAAGGCCTCTATATAGATGAGTTCTGCGTTTAATTCAAGAAACCAGAAAAACAGTGATGAAGCAATTATAGAGAAAGTAGAAAGAAGGCAAAAGAAGACAGAGGACAGAAATCACTGGAGTAGGAAATGAATCCACATGGGGTGAGCAACAAAACAAAACCCGGCTCTTAGACTAAGAAACAGAGAAAAGCTCTATCGAGACTGAGAAGGAAAAAGGGACAACACAGGGACATCAGGAGTCAGGCAGGCCTTGGAGGAGTGAGGAGGAGGTCTGAAGACATTTCATTGCTCCAGCTTCTCTTCAGAGAATCACCCAGTGTGGACCCTACATCCCCACCCCGGCAGCCTCTGCCTGGTGACAGGTGTTACCCTGGAACCATGAAGTCATCTCTGTCTCCTCTGGGAGCTGTGTCCAGAGAGAGTAGACCAAGCCTCAGAAAGGAAAGCCTTGTTGCTGGGCAGAATGAAGTGATAACTCAGCATTTTAACCATTTCAGGGAAATGTGAGAGTCCATTCCCTCCTCACCCTGCATTCAGTTGAAGCACTGGCTCCCTCCCTTCATCTAAAGCAGTGCATCCTTATCCCTGGCACAACTGCTTCTGGGTTGTCATGGCAACTTCTGGCTCCAGTCTCTTTCCATCTCAGCCACTGGTAGCCAGGCTGTTACCGAGCAAATCTCTCTACTTGCTTCAAGTATCCATCAAACAAGTGCCCTGCAGGTGCCAAGCCCTGAACAATGTCTAGTTCAACCTCTGGGACTACAGAGACCACCGCCCCCACCAGACACACACTCCGACAACAGGAGTGGCGCTGGCTCAAGCTATGGAGGGCATAGGCCTCAGGAGCCAGACATTCGCCCTGTGTCCCCGGGGGCACAAAGGGAGAGCTCCTAGGAAGAGAAGTGGGAGGCTCCAGGGTTGGAGGATGCCGCATGTGTAAGACCTTTGGAGGTGGGAAAGTGTGTGGAGTATTCTGGCATATTAGTTGTCAAGTCTGACCAGAACACAGATGTAAACGAGACAACAAGAAATAAAATGAGTGAGGGTCAAATACTGGAGGGGGATGTGTGAGACATGGACTGAGTGGGTCTTGCATGCCTGGCAGCATGCAACAGAAATTCCTGCTGGCAAAGTCAGGGATTTTTCTTTATTCCTTACTTGGCTCATAAAAAGAGGGAGGGAAGGCAGGACAGAATCTGTCTTCAACGCTGCCCCCTTGCTCAGACCTCTCGCCCAGCTGCACACACAGGCATCAAGGCAGGACCTGAGAGCCCACCCTGGGCCCCCACTGCCCCTCGCTATAGGCACGTCACTAGATATTTGCCTCTCTAGGCAGAAGGGTGGCACTTGGGGTTGGGTCTTGTGTGCATTCTTCTCTGGACAGCCAAGATCTGACCGAGCTTGAGGTGAGCGGTTCTAGAAAGTTTCTTCTTGCAGTTGCATCTCCATTGTCACCGCCTCCAGCCATGCCCAGGGTAAACTTAGTGGGGTGGAGTGCCTCTGTGGTGATCTACCACTTCCTGAGCCTAAGGCAAACCTTCCCAAGCAGTGCTAGTGGTAAAGAACTGATCTGCAAATGTAGGAGACGTAAAAGATGTGGTTTCAATCCCTGGATTGGGAAGATCCCCTGGAGAAGGGAATGGCTACCCACTCCAGTATTCTTGCCTGGGAGAATCCCCTGGACAGAGGAGTCTGGCAGGCTATAGGGTTGCAAAGAGTCACACACGAACTGAAGCGACTTAGTATGCATGGACGCATGAGCCTCAGGCAGGTCATCAGAAAACCAGAGGACAGCAGATGACACGTGTGGACCACTGAAAAAAGACAGCCCGGGTCCCTCACCTTCTCACAGCACCAAGAAGAATGCCATGCTCTGCACAAATTGAGAACTTCTCAAAAGGCCTCCTGGAGGCTTCCTACATACTTTAGTTCTCCTTGGTGGCTGTTACTTCCATTTTTGCTCACGATCTGATTTCAAAGTGCAGGCTGGGATAAGCAAAATTTAGGGCTTAGCTCCAAGAATTTCCCACAGAATACCACATTTCCTAATTTATAAATTGCAATGACAGGATTAACAAAGTTCAATCTGGGAAGGGGAGGCCCCGGGAACTAACTTCTCCCCAAACTGCTGCCTCCCACCCTGCCCCCCCCAACCCTTATCAGATTCCCCCTAGGTGAGGCTGGCAGCCGGAGATGGCCAGGGCCTAGTGCAGCCCCATGCTGGGCCCTAAACAGCTCAGCACCTGCAGTGGACCAAATGGGCCTTGACCAGTTAATCCAGGAAGCAGAGAGCACACTGTAAGCCCCCCAACCCCACCCTTATCCCCACCCCCAGCAAGACTGTCCTGAGGCTCAGTGTCCCCTGGGAGAGGAAGCTGGAGCAGAAAGGACTGGCTCCAGAGCCAGGGGCACCCATCTCTGCACTTCAATAGCACATCAGTGAAATGGGCAACACAGAAAGTGCTGCTACACAACCAGCTGGCATAGCTCTGAATGCGTGCATCAGTGCAGTTCTCATCCATCACGTGCCATGTCATTATACTCAGCAACTGAATACCTTGCCTACAGTCACCCCACAAATAGATCCCACAACTGAATTCTGCCGGGGGTCTGAGCTCTTTGCTTGATTACTAACACTGTCACTTTCAAAAATAAGTGTATTCTTTCAAAAGCGGTGTGTAACTTGAACGCTAAGCAAATCAAAACTCCTTTTACAACTACCACTAGATGTGAAGCTATAGGAACTTTCAACCAAGTAAATCATGGTCATTTGGATGTATCATGGATGACTTTTCCTAGTCCTGCCTTGAGTGAGGCCTTGGGAAGCAGGTAACCTCCCTTGAAGGGCCTGGGCCTCACCTTTTGCTTGGCATCAGCAAAAGCATGTGCTTGGGAAAAATTACTCCTCCAGGGAACTTTCCAAAGTTAGCTCTCATTTTTAAGTGTCCAGAAGGAAAACCATTTCAGAATAATTAATTTGGGAGAACGTCACAATTGAATACTAATTCCCAGAAAAATGTACCACGTGGTGCTATTAAAAAAAAAAAAATCCAGAAATTCGCCTCCATATCTGTTAAGGGGATGGTGGGGTAATGTACTTGGTGAAGAACAATTAACCTCAGTCTGGACTCTTACACCACAGGTGACCCCAACATTCCAGACAATCGGTGCCTGTGCCCCACTTCCCTCTTCCAATCCTCCACTAAGTCCTCCCATGTCCTCTCTCTTCCCTAACACACCACCCCCCCACCTTGTCCCTCCTCCCCTCCATAGATCCCATGACCACAGCCAACAGAACACCAGGGCTGGGACTCCCCTAGAGGTACAGTGGTTAAGATTCTGAGCTTCTAGTGCAGGGCCTGTGGGCTCAATCCATGGTTGGGAAACTAAGATTCCACATGGTACACAGAATGGCAAAAAAAAAATGAAAATGAAAAAAAAAGTTGAGCGCTAGGGTCAATTTCTAGTTTGTTCACAAATTCCGAAATCCATGTCACATATTTTTCTAAAAGCAAGGGTGGGGCAAGATCCCTTCAGGGAGCATGGATTTTTGTCACCTCTGACATCTGTCTCAAGAGTCCAGGAAGCTGCTTCTTCTTACAGGTATAGGAGCAGGAGACACCTTTATGAAATTTCGGTCACTGTCAATAAAACTGAAATTGCAACCTGGCTTACAGTAGTTTCCTCCAGGACTTGAGTCCTGACCCTTCTCCCAGCACCTGGTACCCAGGCCCAGGCTACTGGGACAGGGTAGTCCACCCCTCGTCTCCAGTTCTGACCTGAGCATCCATTCTGGATCTCCCTCTCCTACTCTCCAGATAAGCGTCAGTGTCTTCCCTGTGCAGTGCCTGTGTGCTCAATGCTGTGTCCGAATCTTTGAGGACCCTACGGCCTGTAGCCCGCCGGGCTCCTCTGTCCATGGGATTCTCCAGGCAAGAATACTGGAGTGGGTTGCCATTTCCTCCTCCGGGGGATCTTCCCAACCCACGGATGGAATCTGCGGCAATTGTGTCCCCTGCATTGGCAGGCAGATTCTTTACAGCTGAGGCACCTGGGAAGCCCTCCCTGCACAGCCGGGTGCAGCACCTCAGGGCTATGATTACTCGAGTGGGCTCCCTGCCGCAAAATGATCATCACCAGAACTTATACATTCAGATTCCCAGAGCCTCAGATCTACTGAGCCAAAGACGAAGGTGGACCAAGGTCCGCGCCCACCGAGTTCCCCGTCAGCCAACGCTAGAGCCTCCCTGGGAAGCCAAAGCAAAGAGGCTCAAACACGAAGGGGTGGGGATGGAGGCTATCAAAGAGGCCCTGAGAGTTGGGAGAAGCCCGGAGAAGAGGAATTGGGGTGGGGGTTGGTGTGGGAGCTCCCAGCACCTCCCACACACACTGCCTCCACTCACTGCCGGTAGGGGTCGTGGAAGGGCAGCGCCAGCCAGGCACCGTGCAGTTCCTGCATGAATTCCAGCATTTCCTGCGCGCTGCCGTCGGCGGACACGAAGACCACCTCGAAGGGCGCCGGCGGCCGCGCCTCGTCCACGAGCTCCTCGTAGAAGTCGCAGAGCAGCGGCGTGAAGTCGCGGCTGGGCGCGCACCGGCCCGCGGCGAAGTATAGCGCCACCACCTTGTTCTGCAGCGCCGCCTCGGCCTCCACCCACGCGCCGTCGCAGGTCACCAGGCGCCGCCCGCCCAGCACGTCCACCATGTCCGGGCGCGGGGACACCTGCGGGGGAGGACACCTGCGGCAGAAGGACACCTGAGGGGAGAGGCGGGGCGGTGAGCGCGGGGCCCGGATCCTAGCGGAGGAGCGGACCTGGGTGAATGAACTCAGGTGGCTGATCCCTGCGGGGGAACGGTCACCTGCGGGCGGGCAGCGATGTCTGGCTCCCTTCGCACCACCGGGTGCCCGAACCTCGGCACCAGCCTGAGCCTCGGCCTCCGGCGGGAGCAGGGACGTCCGCGCTGGGGTAAGGGGAAACACTCACAAACACCCGCGACCCCAGGTGTAGCGGCCGTAGCACCAACAACCGCAGCACCAGCCTCCAGGGAACCGAGCCGCCCCGCCCCTGCCCCGCCCCTGCCCCGCCCCCTTCTACCTCTGCACCGCCCCCTCCTGCCTCGGCGCCCAGCCCCACTCCTTCCTCCGCGACCCTTTGCACGTCCCGCCTACCTGCGCAGCTCTGTGTCCTGCGCAGCTCGCTGCTCGCCGCCTCCGCGCTCCTGGGCGACGCACTCTTCTCCGCCACCCTCGCATGCCCTCCCCCTCCGCGCCCTCCCCTGGGCCCCTCCCGCCGCGCCCTCGCCCTAAGTCCCCGGGGCGCTCGCCCCACTCGGCGCTCAATCCCTTCCCACCTGTCCCAGGGGTCCCACCAGCGAGGAAAGGTAAGAGCGGTTCGATCTGTAGGGGGCAGGGATCCAGCGCTGGGGAGACCTGGGCCCTGTTCTTTCTCGAGGTTTGTCCCGAAGTACTGCGCCCTGGCAGAGAGGGTCCCTGCAAGAAATTAGGGGCGGTTCTTAAAGAATGTTTTATTCGGAGAACCAGAGTATTACTGTGCCCGCACTGGGATTCAGTAGCGAGCAAAACAGCTTCAACTTCCTGCCCGGGATGGGTGAGGCATTCGCGCGGGACTCATTTTAAAAGATTTAGAGCCAAAAAAAAAAAAAAGTTCAGTGGTCAATTTAAATAGTATTCTGGAAAAAAAAAAGTAGTATTCTGATGTTAATGCAAAAAAAGTTTATGATGAGCAAAACATCAAACATGTAAGGACAGGATCCCACCACCCTGCCGTTGGACGCCGACCGAGCTCCTCTCGCCCTGAGTCCCGTCTCGCGCCCAGCCTCGCGGTGCTTATGTTCCCGTGGGGACAAGAGGAAAAAAAAAAAAAAAAGGTGAATAAGGAAAATACAGAGCCCTTGCGATGGCACGAGGAGGGAAAGGAAGCGCGGATGGTGAAAGGGTTCGCCCGCAGATGAACTTCCTCCAGCCACCCGCTGTCCCCTCGGCTTCCCAGGGAAATGGGACGAAAATGCGCGGACAGTTTTCACTACTAGCCCCACCTCCTCGGTTGGTTGTGTACCTGCGCTTGGCAGAGCCAGGGCTAAGGGAAATTCTCTCCGAGGGTTGATGCTGTTCCATGAAGCGTGCTGCCAAAGCTCTGATTCACTGTCCTCTTGGAAGAAGGGGGGATTTGTAGGCGAAATGGAAGGGAGGAAAAGATTGAGAGGAACTACAAGCACTATAAATCTTGCATGTACAGGTCCCTGACATTTCTTAAAACTCAGAACTAAGATGAATGTAGCGAAACTAAATATCGTGAGGACTGTATTTTTCATGTTTGGCTTTTATTCGTTTATCACCATAGTGGGGAAAGTAGGGAACATTCCTTTTAGTGATGATGCCACCTGCCCACCGACAAATTCCCGATTTGGGGTATAAGTATTATGTGCCCTCCGAGTGCTTGGGGGAGGAGTAGATGTCCCTTCCTGGGAGCACAGCCCACTCAGTTACCTTGGTGAAAGGGGCACAGCCCTCCAGGGAAGAGAAATCCTGGGGAGAAGAGCAAGCCAGCACCTCTCCGCACCTAGGGACCCTCCTCTTGTGACTGCTTTGAGTGAGTGCGTGCGTGTGTGTGTGTGTGTGTGTGTGTGTGTGTGTGTGTGTGTGTAAGCCGGGGACCCCGCCCTCAAGAACCCCCTCAAGAGAAACATAGGCGCAGCTCAGCTCTCCTCCAGCTCTGCATCTACTGGGTATTCTCAACCAGTCTGTGAAGGAACTTTCCCAAGGCCCTTCCTGAGCCATGATCCTGTGTCATTTGCTTCTGACCCATCGCACTGGCTGATCCTTAAGGTGGGAGAGGGCTGCAGATGCTATGAGAGGAAGCCCAGAACCCTTTCCTTGCCTCTTCTGGAACCAAGTCTCCTACCCCTTTTCCTCCACTGAGCACAAGAACAGCCATAAATGGAGTCCTGGAAACAGGATAGGGTGACTAACCCCAGCTGAGACATGCAGCATCCATCCGTTCGTACCTGACTTCCTTCCAGGGCATCAAAGGGTGGCTGGATTGCTGGCCTCTGCTAACCAGCTTTATGTGTCCTGGATAATCTCAGCGGAACTGAACAACATTCTTACTCCTGATGCTTGAGAGCAGCTCCATGAGGGCCTCCTCACACCTGCCTCCCTCCCCTGCCCCCTCTCCCAGACCCCTGCCATTACTCTAAAAATAATTTACTGTTCACATACTCTACCTTATTACCCATTTCCCACCTGAATTTAAGGGCAACATTTTCTGCATTGTCTCTGTCTGATAACTTCAGTTCTGTTAAAGGGTTTCCTCGATCAAACTTCAGACAGGCTCCTCTGAACCCTCTTCTCCACTAGGCCTTGTCTTCATGATAAGTCTAGAGTAAGACAGTCAAATAGCTAGTTTAAAAATCCCACTAGGAAATTATAAATAGACGGGGAACTTTAGGGGGCTTTGAGAGACCATTGTAAGTGAATGATCATCAAGAAAGCAATCAGAAAATTGTGAAACAAAGCAGGCTTGCTTAATAACAAAACTGTGTGTCAAGTCAGTGACACCTGCGTCCTGCTGGTTGAGGTCAGTAAGTTAATGATCCCTAGCACATGTTCCTCTGTATATGAACTAAAAACAAAAATAGGGCTTCCCTTGTGGTCCAGTGGTTAAGAATCTGCCTGCCAATGCAGAGGACACAGGTTCGATCCCAGGGTTGGGAAGATCCCACACGCCTCAGGGCAGCTATGCCTGTGTACAACAACTACTGAGCCCATGCTCTAACACCCAAGAGCCACAACTGTTAAGCCCATGCACCTCAGCTATAGAAATTCAAGTGCCCTAGAGCCTGTGCTCCACAACAAGAGAGAGTAACCCCTGCTCTCCTCAACTAGAGAAAGCCCTCTTGCAACAATGAAGACCCAGAACAGCCAATAATTAAATAAAATTATTTATGTGTGTGTATATAAATATAAATATAAATATATATATATATATATATATATATATAGGAAAGGTAACATTCCAAAGTAGAAGACCCTCATTATACAGAAGCTTGAGATGATTAACCATATTTTAGCATATGTTACCACCCTTCTGCTGATTTGAATAGCACCTTGACAATCCCAGTCTGATTACGTAGCAATCAAAAAACTGTACCACCCAGGGTGGAGGAGTAGCTGATGATGGAAGCTTGATGTCTAGTCTAGAATGAGGAAGAGGAGACTTCCCTGGTGGTCCAGTGATTAAGAATCTGCCTTGCAATGCCGGGGGCACAGGTTCAATCCTTGGTTGGGGAACTGAAATGCCACATGCCACAGGCAACTAAGCCCATGCACCACAACTGGAGAGAGCCCACGTGCCTCAACAAAAGATCCTGCATGATGCAACATGATGCAAACACTGCAATCAAGACCTGTGGCAGCCAAATAAATAGACGAATACTTTTTAAAAAGAATGAGAGGGCTTTCCTCGTGGCTCAGTGGTAAAGAATCCACCTGCCGGTGCAGGAGACATGGGTTCAATCCCTGGTCTAGGATGATCCCACCTGCCCTGGAGCAATTTAACCCTGCATCACAACTTCTAAGCCAGTGTTCTAGAGCCTGGGATCCATCCTGTTTAGCCCATGTGTCACAAATACTGAAGCCCACACACCCTAGAGCCCGTGTTCTGCAACAAGAGAAGCCACTGTAATGAGAAGACCACGGACTGTAACTAGAGAGTAGCCCCTGCTTGCCACAACTAGAGAAAAGCCCCCACAGCAGCAAAGACCCACCATAGTCAAAAATTAATTAACTGATTGATTTTTAAAAAGAATGAAGAAGAGATGGTCTTCTCCCCCATCCCACTTTTCCTTTGATTGTAAAAATGTAGCCTACTAAGTTCTCAGAGCAGAGCCCTTTTACCTGCCCACGTGTATCCTTCACAAGCATCTTATACAAATAAATCACTTCTTTTTAAAAAATTTATTTATAATATTTTTAATTGAAGGATAATTGCTTTACAGAATTTTGTTGTTTTCTGTCAAATCTCAACATGAATCAGCCATAGGTATACACGCTGCTGCTGCTGCTGCTAAGTCACTTCAGTCGTGTCCGACTCTGTGCGACCCCATAGATGGCAGCCCACCAGGCTCCCCCATCCCTGGGATTCTTCAGGCAAGAACACTGGAGTGGGTTGCCATTTCCTTCTCCAATGCATGAAAGTGAAAAGTGAAAGTTAAGTCGCTCAGTCATATCAGACTCTTAGCGACCCCATGGGCTGCAGCCCACCAGGCTCCTCTGTCCATGGGATTTTCCAGGCAAGAGTACTGCAGTGGGGTGCCATTGCCTTCTCCAATAGGTATACATATATCCCCTCAAATAAATCACTTCTTATCTATCACTTTGCCTCTCCCTGAATTCTTTCCACACTGAAACAGAAAGAACATGAGAGCCACTGAGCTCTGAGATGTGTTCTGTGGTTTCATTCAGGGCCCATCATTGGCCTGCCTCAGCCAGTCCTCGCCAAGAATCCTGCTGTCATCCCTCACCCCTGAACTGACCACTCTGGCCTGCCTTCAGCAAGAATCCTAGGTAGATTTAGTAAGAGTAGCTCACCCTTGATGTCCCTCTCAGTAGTCTTCCATTTGATAACTCTTGGTGATGGACAGGAAGGCCTGGCGTGCTGCGGTTCATGGAGTTGCAAAGAGTTGGACACAACAGAGCAACTGGACTGACTGACTGACTCCCCTTTCTTAGCCATAAATTCCCACTTTTTCCTGCCTTAGGAATTGAGCTCAACTCTTTCCCCTTACTGCAGTAGTATGAATAAAATCTTATCTGCCTTTAACTAGGGTCTGGCTCTATTTCTTTTGAACAGTCATCAAAGACTGTGACACCTCAGTTTGCTTATAACCATGACATAGACTGACAGGCAGAATGTTTCCAGAGCTAACTACTGGCTGGCTGGGTATGTGGGGTCTTCAAAGGCTCTCCAAGGAGAAACGCTCCAGTAAAATTATGGCTCTGCATTTCTGTGTTCAGCATGCACGCTCTCTCCACTTCTGAATGAGGCTATTTCTCACTAGTGAAATTCCTTTATCTAAGCAGGAATGTTTGAAGTTCCCATCAGTGCACTTCTGCTCTGTCCTCTTTTGTTGACACACTGAATTTCTTCTGCGTGACACAAGAGGAACGTGTGAAGAATATGGTACCCTCAGCTGCTTGACATAAAGTTGACTTTTTCTTTTCATTGCCAAAACGTACAAATGATGGTTCATTTCTGTGTACTACTCCTTACGAATATATAAATAGAACCATGAGAACTTTGTTCTGCTCTGAGCAGCATAGCAAACAAATTAGATATCCTAGTGTGCAAATATTACATTCTGAATTTCCCGGTTTTAAATATTCATGCTTACTTATTTTCCTGTATTTAAATATTTGTTCCTAAGGATTGGTATCATGAGGTTTTTGTGACTCATTTTTCAAAACAGTGGTTGGCCCATTGCAGGGAAAGGACGTTGAAGTGACAAACAGAAGCCTGGGTTTATCAATGATGAGCTGTGGGGCCGGGGGCAAGTCATCCTCAATGGATACCAGCTTCTCAGAGATGATAATGTTTAGCACTTCACACAGGCCTCATGATGGACAAGGAAGTGCTCCTTGGTCCCATTAGTTCTTCCCAGTGATGCTTTTAGATAATTCTAGAAGCAGTTGGATTGCTCCACCAGATGGCTTAGAACAGAAAATGCAGAACAGGTGCAGAAGATGGCAGTGTGTCTCACTTAGCTTGGGCTACCATAACAAAGGACACGCCCTGGGCAGATCAAACAACAGAAGGTTACTTTCTTACAGTTTTGGAGTTGGATGTCCAAGTTCAAGGTTCTGGTGAGAGCTTCCTTCTTGGCTTTTCAGCCATCTTTTCACTATGTCCACATATGGCAGAGAGAGAGAGGTGAGTGAGGAGAGAGGAGGAAGAGATATCTTCCTCCCCTTATAAAGCCATAGTCTATTGGATTAAGGCTCCTTAATCCAGTGACTTCTTGTGATATTGTTATTAATAACACAAAAAAATCTTTATGTGGTCTTTGTTCCCCAATCCTGGTGCAGAGCTCCTAAAACCCTTGGGATTTCCTAAGTGATGAGAGGAATAAAGGTATCTTTTTTTATGTTAATGAGGTTTTTGAAATGCTCCAGAGGACCGGGCCTGGTTACCAAAGGAGTTAACCAGGTGCTTAGAAGGTTTGAGCTTTCAATCCCAACCATCCTGTCCCTTGGGGAAGAAAAAGGGAATGGAGGTTGGATCAATCACCAACAGCCAAAAGTTTAATCATTCTCTCAGCAAGTTGGGAGTGTGACCAACTATATGGTATTACTCTCAGTTCCACTGTTGTTGCCACCAGGGTGAAGAATCAGATATTGGATGTTTCAGCTAATTGAATCATCAGGACAGAGGGTCATTGTAGTCACTGTTACCAACAGTTGCATCAGCATCATACACATTGGATGTCAATCATTAAGTTCGTTAGGTTGTCCAATCCTGACAGATGTCATTTGAAGTGTGAGTGGCTACCAAAAGGTATTGAAAACCTTGAGAGAATACAACAAACTAGACAGGTTAATATGATGAGGATGAGGAGGAAAATAGCCAAGGATTGTAAAACTCCCCTGAGCAGAGATTCCCAGAAGCCAAGATTTGTTTTTAAGCCAAAATTTCACCAATAAAATAACTTAGGTTCTAATCAAATACAGGTTTTACTTGTCTAAGTCAATCTATATTATCTTTATTTACATAGATATAGCATGACGTATTAGCAAACACACATCATTATTATTTAGGAATGGATGAACATGGAAATGTTTTCTTTCAAGAGGTGATGTTAGGTGAGCATCCACCTAAATTTGACCTCTATATTATGTGGGCAAATAGGTATGAAAACAGAAGAAAAACAAAGGTTAAGAGTTCAAGCAAATTATAAATTCAGTTTCCAAGCTTGGAGAACAGCTAGTTGAGAAAATTTCTAGATTTGAGTTTGAGGCATCTTTAGATGATGGAATGAGGCTGGCAGTTTCAATCTGATGGATTTTCCTTGTTTGCAGTTTGACGGTCTTTAATCATGTCCTCACGTGTACCATACAGCAACAGAAATGGAGGTTGTCCACATATGATCTGTTGTAGTGAGTGCTCTGAGGTCTGTAAGTGGTGATGAAATAAAATTCATATTCCGTGACAAGATGAGAAAAAAAATAAACATAAAATTCTTCTTTCCTCTTTTGGGCTCCTCCCTCCCTTTTAGTGTGTAGTGTGCATTCACATTAACCTGACCTCGTTAGGCGATAACCTCCCTTCTTAACCTTGTAAGGGACCATGATGACCCATTACACATGGATGTGGTTACATGAACTATCAATAATACTTCATTTAACGTATAGCCCTTAATCTCAAGCTTTCCTAGTGACTCAGCAGTAAAAGCTAATGCAGAAGGAGACTCGGGGTTCGAAAGATCCACTGGAGAAGGAAATAGCAACCCACTCCAGTATTTTTGCATGGAAATATTCCATGGACAGAGGAGTCTGGAGGGCTACAGTCCATGGGGTTGCAAAGAGTTGGACACAACTTAGCAACTAAACAACAACAACCTCTGTCTCAAAAGCTTAAATAACTTCACTCTGATCTCTAACAGGCAGAACAGTTCTTGGAGCTTTCTGGATGGTTGTTCCCATGTTATAACTCTCAATTTGACTCAAAATTTTTCTTAGATCAACTGATCAATTTTTCATGATATGTATGGTGTGGTCAGCAGAATATCAGAGATATCCAACAGGGGACACCTGGAACCTACCTGAAACCTACCTGAAACCAGCATAGGACCCATTGAACCCCACTACCTTTTTATCACTGCTCAGGTATTCTGATGAGTTCTCCTGATATTGCATCCCGTTATTTGAGTGATGGTCCTGAAAATTTTATTCCAGCTGTTTTCTTGAAGTTGTAATGGGCACCAGTGCATTTCCTAGGCAGGGGCCTAAAGGCATCTGGGCAAGACATCCAGGGAAACATGGATGGCTGGGGTTTTGTTAAGTTTGTTTTAAACTAGTTGATATATGGCCTGAGTAAAACTTCTGCTGATGAAATGAGACTGAATTATTCAGCTCCAAAGAACAAGAGAGACTGACCTCTACCACCATCAAGTAAATACTGCTCATGGTGAGGTGAGGAGGTTCAAGGGCTGAGACAGAGGCTGATAACCTAGCGCCGATGGCAGTTTTAGACTGCAACAGGGAGAAACTGAGAAATATCAGAGTTGAATTGACCCAAGGGTAACCCCTTGGGGATCTAGACTCAGAAGCAGCACACATTTGATCTACCACACTGGCCTCAGAAAGTTGTTCAGATCATATTTCATATCTGAATTAGCCTACCAAATTAGTAATGGGAAATTGTACTCAAAAGCCAAACAGGTCCCATGCAGACAGTCACCTATGGGAATACCAGCTGGGTTTATATATGCTTACAAGTACTTGATTAGAAATTAAAGGAAATCAGACCCTGAAATGGCAAAAATTGGGTTCTTCTGGCTCTCCAGAAATTTTTCACATAAAATTCTTGTTTAGTTCTTGTTTAGTTGCCAAGTTGTGTCTGACTCTTTGCCACCCCATGGACTGTAGCTCTCCAGGCTCCTCTGTCCATGGAATATCTCCAGGCAAAAATACTGGAGTGGGTTGCAGACTTCTGGATCTCTGTCTGCAGGGTCTACTGGAAATAACAGCAGTAAGTTTTTCTCTTTTCTAAAATTAGATTAGCAGAGGGAAATATTTGTAGGCAAGAGCTAGCTCCTTGGATCCTCAGAATTCAAAAGTCTTCAAATTGTTAACGTTTTAGAGACCTCTTATTTCAAACCACTGTATCTATTTTAATTGGTATACAGAAGCCCCAAAAGGCTTCAGAATTCCAAAATAGCCTAATGGAAAGATTTGCAGATGGTTAACTAAAGGTTAATGATATAAAAGGGACAAAAACTTTAACTCCTACTCCTTTTAATACTCCTTTATTTGAATACTTATTCTAATAATCCCCTCTCTCAATTGCCTTTCCACTCTAAAGACACTATTAAATGGTTGCTTTTAGAAATGGGACTGAAACCCTGTAACTCAGATTGCGACTTGAACCAACAAACCAGTTAGAGTACTTGTCATGTTGTCAGGGTCCTTTCATGAATCTCTTTGAAGATGAAGCATTTTCATCTGTAGTTGATTGTAAGTGCATTCAGAGAAGAATAAAGAATGAAAAATACCTGTCTGAGAGTGACAAAAGGCTTAAAAATAGCCATGGTTAAAATAGACCAAAATAATAATAATCATAATGCAATTGAGAAGCAAACGTTTATTTTGTGATGTTGGGCTTCCCTGGTAGCTCAGCTGGTAAAGAATCTGCCTGTAATGCAGGAGACCCCGGTTTGATTCCTAGGTCGGGAAGATCCCCTGGAGAAGGGATAGGCTACCCACTCCGGTATTCTGACCTGGAGAACTCCATAGACTGTGTAGTCCATAACTGAGCAACTTTCACTTTCAATACTATAACATAATAACTGAAGTTATGACTGATAACATTACAGCAGGAGATATTGGATTTTTAGGAATTTCACATAATTTCTGAATTACTTATGTTAATATATAACCATGTAAATAAAATCTAAGAAAGTTAAACAGTTTTTATTTTGATTATGTTTCCCCTGTAACTTAACATTTAAAATAAGCCTAAAAACCTAATAAATTAAGCCTAATAAATTATAGGGAGGGAGAGCAATTCTCTTGAGATCTTCCAGGGACCCTCTGGAAAAATCCCAAAGTTACTCTGAGATCAAAAAGACTTTCATAATTGATTTTGGGAACTGTGTCAAAAATGTCAAAATGTTTAAGACACTTGATCAAATAAGATCACAGTTCACTGTAAAACAACACTTCATTATTCATTCAACCAAAGTGACAATGAAAAGATTTCAAAGGCAAATACAGAAAGTTATATACAGCTGACCCTTGAACAACATGAAGGCAGGAGCACAACCCTCTGTGCAGTCAAAAATCCACATGTAGCTCTATAGTTGGCCCTCCAAATCTGAGATTCGGTATCCTTGGATCCAACCAACCTTGGATATTGTAGTATCATAATACCTATTTATTAAAAAATATGAGTATAAGTGAACCTGTGCAGTTCAAACCCATGTTGTTCAAAGGTCAGCTGTAGTTGTAAAAAACCCTAGCTCTTTTAATAGAGAAGACTCAGTTTTCTTAAGTAATCAGACTCAATAAAGACAACATGAAGCACAGGAAATTATTTTCATAAACAACAGAATCTTTGTTTTCTAGGCAGACTACTTAAAAAGTAAAGAAAAACCTTTCAAAATCAGCAAGAGCAGACTAAGAGTCTAACCAAACTTTGTCCTTTTAGCAGATGAAAGAGCATTGTTTTAGTTTTACATAAGTACCCTATTTATTAAAGCTCATTTTTTAAAAACCCTTGTATCTATTCATTTTTGGCCAGCTGTGACCTCACAACATAAAATATATTTTCCATAAACCTCCTGTAGTTTTCTATATCCATTTAGGTTTTGTCTTATTTTTTCTCTTCTTATTCTTGAACAACCAGTCATTTTATTTTAGACAACATCCCTCTCTTTTAACAAAAACACATTCTATATTACTTGCATACTCTTCATATAAAAATATATCCCATTTTCTTCACATATGTTATATACAAAGTTGTTTTCCTTTATTCTTATTGTTACCAGTAGTTCTATTTTTACATATTGATTATAAATTTTAACTATTACAATCTTTACTTCCCAGTGAAAACTAGGAAGCAGGCCCTAGTGAACGATCACCTATTAACATCATGTAGTAGATTAGCAGGAGAAGGCAATGGCACCCCACTCCAGTACTCTTGCCTGGAAAATCCCATGGATGGAGGAGTCCATGGGGTTGCTAGAGTCGGACACGACTGAGCGACTTCACTTTCACTTTTCACTTTCATGCATTGGAGGAGGAAATGGCAACCCACTCCAGTGTTCTTGCCTGGAGAATCCCAGGGATGGGGGAGCCTGGTGGGCTGCCGTCTATGGTGTCGCAGAGTCGGACACGACAGAAGTGACTTAGCAGCAGCAGCAGCAGTAGATTAGCAAATGTATAAATACAATGGCTCCTCTGTACCTTCTAGGGATTGACTCCAGACCCCAATGGATACTAAAATTGCAGATGCTCAAGTCCTTTACATAAAATGATGTATATCATTGTTGTTGCTGTATAGTCGCTAAGTCGTGTCCAACTCAAAGACCCCATGGACTATAGCCCCCCAGGCTGCTCCATCCATGTGATTTTTCCAGGCAAGAATACTGGAGTGGGTTGCCATTTCCCTCTCCAAAATGATGTATATTTGCAAAAGCTACACACATTCTCCTATACACTTTAAATCGTCTCTAAACTACCTATGATACTTAATGCAGTATAAATGCTATGTATATAGTTGCCAACATGTGGCATACTTTCTGAAATTTTTTTCTGAATATTTTCGATCCACAGTTAGTTGAATCCATGCTTGCAGAACCCAAGGATGCACAGGGCCAACTGTACATAATTATAAAAATCTATACTTGGTAGAGACATTTTTTCATAGCATCCTTTTGTTAATGTGTCAAATGATATATTGATTACAGACCCAGATATCCACTGTCTCTCCATAAAAATTAAAAGCTAAAAGTAGACAAACTGCTGTTTAGTGATCAAAATCTCAGTATACTACTTTATCCGATATGACCTAAATATTCAAAATATATCCATTATATAGTTAAACTTAGTGTAAATTTTATCTTATTTAAATTACTCTTAACAATCATGCCTAGGTTAGACATCAAACAGCTAACCATTATCTTAAGTTATTTTTCTTATTGACAATTTTGTAATGTAGAGATCAGTCAGTTCAGTTGCTCAGTCGTGTCCGACTCTTTGTGACCCCATGAATCGCAGCACGCCAGGCCTCCCTGTCCATCGCCAACTCCCGGAGTTCACCCAGACTCACGTCCATCGAGTCAGTGATGCCATCCACCCATCTCATCCTCTGTCGTCCCCTTCCCCTCCTGCCCCCCAATCCCTCCCAGCATCAGAGTCTTTTCCAATGAGTCAACTCTTCACATGAGGTGGCCAAAGTACTGGAGTTTCAGCTTTAGCATCATTCCTTCCAAAGAAATCCCAGGGCTGATCTCCTTCAGAATGGACTGGTTGGATCTCCTTGCAGTCCAAGGGACTCTCAAGAGTCTTCTCCAACACCACAGTTCAAAGGATTCAATTCTTCGGCACTCAGCCTTCTTCACAGTCCAACTCTCGCAGATGACACCACCCTTATGGCAGAAAGTGAAGAGGAACTAAAAAGCTTCTTGATGAAAGTGAAAGTGGAGAGTGAAAAAGTTGGCTTAAAGCTCAACATTCAGAAAACAAAGATCATGGCATCTGGTCCCATCACTTCATGGGAAATAGATGGGGTAACAGTGGAAACAGTGTCAGACTTTATATTTTTGGCTCCAAAATCACTGCAGATGGTGACCGCAGCCATGAAATTAAAAGACGCTTACTCCTTGGAAGGAAAGTTATGACCAACCTAGATAGCATATTCAAAAGCAGAGACATTACTTTGCCAATGTAGAGATAGGATGACCTAATTTGAATAGTAAACCTAGGTAGGAAAAATTGCATGTTTGTGTTACATTTAATGCTGGCAATTCTGAAGACATTCCTGTTTTATTAAACCAACACACTTAAACTACATTTTATTTACCCAAGATTACCCCAGATCATGTGAACTTAAAAAATATTTGTGTTAGATTCTATATTTCTGTATTTTGCAAATACTTTTTATAATCACTTATTCTTCTTTTAGCCAATTAAATAGAACACTTTAAAAAATAATGCATACATAATATAAATACTTGAAGAGATACACATAATAATATAGACCGACACAAACAGAGACCTTATAGCTTTCACTTAAAAATTTTAGCCATGTCTCAGGTACAATAATACAAAACCCAAAAGAATAGCTGGATACTAACTGTGTTTCTGGCTGCTGGACTAAGTTTACCTGCTCAGGTGACCAGTTTTTTGCTAAAGTTTTTTTTGTTTTTTTTTTTGAATGCTGTAAGGGTTCTTTTAGAAAAGATATTTTTGGAATCATTTTGTCTTTGTTTCTGCATACCAATCAAAGACTGCTTTCCACTGTCTCTGAAAGATGTGAGGTCCTTTTTTCAAGGATGCCCCTTCAGGTTGACTTGTCTAAATTGAAGTTTCCCCAAAGTGGCCATTAACAGTTCCAAATTATCCAAAAGTTCACCCATTTCCCAGAAAGGCCAAGTTCCTGGTCCATAATGGGTATACACATGGGAAACAGGATTGCTTTTTCTTTTGGCCATACCACTCAGCCTGTAGGATCTTGGTTCTCCAACCAGGGATCAAATCCAAATGCCCTGCTTTGAAAGCACAGAGTCTTAACCACTGGACTGACAGGGAAGTCTCCAGAAACAGGTGTTCTGGAGGACAGTGAAGAAAGAGTTTTAGACCAGGTAGAACCCATCTTTGCCTTTGAATTCCCTAAAACAATCTCTGAGGAGAGTAATCCTGTTGCTTTTAAGTCATTAAGTCATGTCTGACTCTTTTGCAACCCCCTGGACTGTAGCACGCCAGGCCCCTCTGTCCATGGGATTCTCCAGGCAAGAATAATGGAGTAGGTTGCCATGCCCTCCTCCAGGGAGGGGATCTTCCCGACCCAGGGATTGAATCCTACTGCATTGGCAGGTGGATTCTTTACCACTGAGCCACCAGGGAAGTCCCAGTAATCCTGCTGCTGCTACTGCTAAGTCACTTCAGTCGTGTCCAACTCTGTGCGACCCCATGACGGCAGCCCATCAGGCTCCACCGTCCCTGGGATTCTCCAGGCAAGAACACTGGAGTGGGTTGCCATTTCCTTCTCCAATGCATGAAAGTGGAAAGTGAAAGTGAAGTCGCTCAGTCATGTCCGACTCTTAGTGACCCCATGGACTTCAGCCTTCCAGGCCCCTCTGTCCATGGGATTTTCCAGGCAAGAGTACTGGAGTGGGGTGCCATTGCTGCCTAAAACACAGAGAAGCACAGATTTCTCCCCTTCAGATAGAAGGGGGACTTATCAAGAAGCTTCGACAAACAAAATACAGGTATGTAAAATAAAGTCAGAGAGATCAAAATGCAAAGAGAGTAGAGCTGGGATCCAAGAGGAACCCTTGCCCTCTGAAGCCAGTAGTGGAATCCGTGCTTGCCTCTTTCTGGCTTCCAGGAGTTTGCAGCAATTGCTGGTGTCCCTTGGCTTGTAGATTCATCTCTCCAGCCCTCCACCTTCACAGGGCCTTTTTGTGACACTGGTCACACTGGATCATGGGCCCAGTCTCCTGCAGTAGACCATCATTTTAACTTTAATCACATCTGCAATGCCCCAATTTCCAAATAAGGTCACATTCTGAAGTTCTGGGGATCAGGACATCGATATATATTCCTTGTGGGATATGATTCAGGACATAACATGAGTCTAGAGGAAGGACAGTTATTTCAAGGAGGAGGATTGGGAGACTTTGTAGAGACAGGAGCCCAAGAAAGAGGTGGTGGGAGTTGAACTCAAGCAGACTGGGGAGAGGAAATGGCAAGCATCTCGATTTGGCTTGGGTGGACATTTGTCAGGAGGGTGGATGGAGAGGATGGTGGAAGGCTGATTGTGCCAGCTCAGGCAGGGCCCTGGATGCCTGGTATATGTGATGATGATGGCATTTAATCCATGATATGTGCCAGGCACTGTGTTATGTGCATCCCCTATTTCGTGTTATCTTATTCAGTCCTCCAAAAAGTCTCATAAGGTATCGCAGAAACAAAGCAATATATGTAGTTCCTCTCTTTAAAAAAGAAAATGTAAAATCAGAAATGTGGACTTTTGTTTTATTAAAATGAGAAATGGTGAAGCCCAGAAATACTTTCCTTGTTCAGGCACTGAGGCTTCCCCTCACTAACCCCATCCTCCACTCTCTCTGCTGCCATTCCCCCCACCCACCCAAGAAGTATGAAAACCCAAATGCTTCCTTTCTGAGCCTCCTGCAGGCCTGACCAGTGGGAAGTAAGGCTTTTCCTGGAATCTTCTTTCAGTGGTACAAAAGGAATAAGCAGAACCCCCTGTCTGGAGCTTACCTATCTCCAGAAGGCTGGCAAGATGGCTTATAAGAAAAATAAACCACTAATTAATATTGTTGTATGTTATATATGATGGGACTTCCCTGGTGGCTCAGACCAAAAAGAATCTGCCTGCAAGGCAAGAAACATGGGTTCAGTCCCTGGATTGGGGAGATCCCCTGGAAAAGGGAATGGCTACCCACTCCAGTATTCTTGCCTGGAGAATTCCACAGACAGAGGAGTCTGGCAGGCTACAGTCCATGGGATCACAAAGAGTCAGACACAACTGAGCAATTAACATGTTATATATGAAAGTCATTAGGAGAGTAAATTCTAAGAGTTCTCATAACAATGAAAAATTTTTCTTTCTTTAATTTTGTATCTATATGAGATGAAGCATGCTCACTAAACTTATTGTGATGATCATTCCAATCATTACACTGTACACCTTAAATTTATACAGTGCTGTAACATATCTCAATAAAACTGGAAGAAGAAATAAAAATCAAAAAGAGAAAAAGTAAAGTGAAAGAAAGAAAAAAGAAAAAACCTATCTCAGGGGTTTTCAAAGTATGTTCTGCAGAATACTGTGTGACCCAAGAGCCTTTCAGATGGCTTACAGGGTAGAAACTGTTTTCATAATAACACTAAAATGGTATTCACGTTCATTGCACTGACATTTGCCCAAATGCTACAAAAGAAACAATGGGTAAAACTGCTGGCACAACCTGAATCAAGCCAGCAGCACCAGACTGGACTGTAGATCATATTCCTCCCTCACACGCATTCACACACTTAAAAAACAAAGGCCAGTTTCGCTCATGATGATGCTATGAGTTATTAATTTATTAACTCTCAATCTCTGAGTACAAGTGTTTTGTATTCTGTATGACAAAATGGAAAGTTCACAAAAAGGACTTTTGTTGCATCCCAAAACACTATGGTTTTCTTGAGGAAAAACACTTGTGCAGTTGTTTGAATAGCAAGCCAAACTAGCCACTTTTTCATGGAACATCATTTCTTCCTGAAAGAACAATTAGCAGACAAACTGAATATTTAGACTTGGGTATTTGGCAGATGTTTTCTCAGAAATGAATAAATGGAGCCTGTCGATTCAAGAAAAACGATTGACATTTTTTGTTGCCTGTGATACCATTCAATCTTTCAAGCAAAAATTGAAATTTTGAAAAGCTTATACCAAGAACCATGAGCTCAAGAGCCTTTCAATCATTAAAACACTTGAGAGGTGGGTAGTGATATTAACAATTGTGATTTGTTTCATGTTCTGTAATAATTAGATCAACATTTGGAAGTTCCATGTACCTTAGTGAACCAATATTTTCCAAATGGCCAATGCATTTTTGTACAAAACCATGCACAGATTGAAAAATCTGTTCAAAGTGCAAGATACTCTAACTGATTTTATTTTAATGGAGGACAAAAAGTCCATTGATATGATTTCAGATTGCATATTGCAGCTAACCTTTAAGAAGCTACCACTAGTCAAGTGTTGATGTCATATCAAAGAAGGATTCACAACTATCTGAAAGGCTTTTCAAATTCTCTTCTCTTTTAAAACTACAGATCTAAGTGAGGTTGGATTTTCTTCATATACTTCAATCAAAACAACCTATCAGGCTTCCCTTGTGGCTCAGTGGTAAAGAATCTGCCTGCCAATGCAGGAGACCTGGGTTCGATCCCTAATCTGGGAAGATCCCATATGCCATAGTATGCAGCAAAGCAATTAAGTCCATGGGCCACAACTACTGAGCCTGTGCCCTAGAACCCTCAAGCACCAACTGCTGAACCACATGCCTGCACGCCTAGAGCCCATGCTCCACAACAAGAGAAACTGCAGCAATGAGAAGCCTGCACAGAGCAACTAGAGAAAGCCTGCGTGCAGCAACGAAGACTCAATGCAGCCAAAAATAAATAAAATGAAAAATAAAACCCATCACAGAAGATTGGATGCAGAAGTAGATATTATAATCCAGCTATCTTTTATTAAGCCAGCCATTAAAGAGATTTGCAAAAAGGCACACAGTGACACTCTTCTTCAAACAAAATAATTACTGGTAAAACATCATTTTTTAAAAAATATGTGAATTAACATGTAATGGGTTTATTAGTGTTATTTTAGATGGTGCTAGTGCTAAAGAACCCACCTGCCAATGCAGGAGACTCAGGTTCGATCCCTGGGTCAGGAATCTCCCCAGGAGGAGGGCATGGCAACCCACTCCAATATTCTTGTCTGGAGATTTCAAGAGACAGAAGAGCCTGGCTGGCTACAGTCCACAGGGTCGCAAGGAGCCGGACATGACTGAAGCAACTTAGCATGCAGCATGCACATAAAAATTTTATTATTTTTAAGTTCTAATACAGTAAATAGTAATACATTCACCATACATGAATAAAAGGTCATTGGCTCCTCAATCATTCATGAGACTACAAAGGATCCTGAGAACAGAAGTCTGAGAAGTCTGGGGTCTTCAAGGTCAGTGCTAGTGTCTGTTTCATGCTACAGAAGAATTCATTTTTGTAAGTAATGCTGGAAATCCCTTCTCTTGTGCTGATCAGAGGAGCTAAAGAATAGAGACTATTGATGATCCAGGGCTAATCATGATGAAGCAAGCCAATCCACTAATTAAACCGAAGAAACAGAGTGAGTTTAACTGCACTCTCTTTTCCACAGACACATTTTGCTGCTGTGATGCCTCTCCTTTCACTGCAAAGAGATCCATCTGTCTCTGCTGCTCCCCCCTGTTCATAAACCTTTCATGTCTGTGTGATTGTCTAGGAAAAGTGAACCGGATTTTACAGAATTATGTGAAGTTACAAAATACGCCTACGGTAGATGATGTTGATTGCTTTAAAACCACTTCTTATCGCGTCACATTAAATTTACAATGGAGCTGGACTTGCTGGGCTTCCCACCCCATTCCCAGGCCCCATGAGCCTGACCTCAGCATCCACCTGCCGGCAGCACCTCTTGCTCTCCTCTGCTCCTGGGCGGGCCTTCACATCCAGTCCAGGCCATGCTGCCCATTGAGGGCACTTTCCTCATTTCCAGTGTGTTTGGTGATTGTTGGTCTTTTTATTTCAAGATAACTAATCTAAATAGGATTTGGAGATAGTTCAATGCACAGGGAAAAACAGAAAGAAAAGCTGCAACTCCCCAGGAGCATGGGCGCCTCAATGGCCAAGCAGAACTCAGGGGCCCTACACTGATTGACAGCACAGATGGGGATCCAGCCTTGGGGAACCCCAAAAGTCAGGGCCCTTTCCCTGGGGACTCAGGCTCAGATCAGCCCATGTGCCCAGACAGGCTTCCCCACCCTCATTTTCTCTTTCCAGTTTCATGTTGTCTTTTTTTAACTTGTCTATTTCTATTGGTTGATTTAATTTCCTTCTGGAGCAAGGAGGGAGGAAGATGACTGGGCTGTGAGACTGCTGGTGACTTAACACATTACTGACCTGAGACATGACAATATGTTTTGACAGAATGATACAATTAACATCACTGTGTGAAGCTGTTGGAGCTTAACATTGATTATTATACAACTTATGATTGTCATTATCATTCACGTTTTGCTCTGTTGGGTTTTGTTCCAACTTTGTGCATATTATAAACATAAGTTAATTACCATAAAATTTTCAAACATGATGCATTGCAAAATTTTGAGTGAAGAAGAATGTTTCAGTGAATTTTATCCAGATACTTTCTCTGATTCTCTGAGAGACATATATACCAGTGTCTCAGAAGATAATAGTTCTTCAGAACTTAGTTCTGATTCAGATGATGGGAATATTAGACCAACAAAAAGACAAAAAGCTTCAGTGATTGATTCTTATATGGAAAGTGAAAATGAAACTCCTGGTGCTGGAGAAGACTTTACTGGTGTATCAGGTGTAACAACTGAATGCAAGACCCCGCAGAGTGTTAGTGAAGTAACAGAATTAATTTTCGGCCAGGCAAAATAAAAATCGCTGGCCACAGGCATTACTTTCTGCAAAAATCCCCCAGTTAATAATGAGTTAATAAAGAGCTGTCCAGTTTGGGCAGAGATGGAAGGAGGTGTTTCCAGCTCTCACGTTTAGCATTCTAAGAATCCCCATCTCTCCAGTCTCTCACATCTGTCCTGAGGGTTCTTTCAGCCACATTGGGAGAGCAGTTGGCCTGACTTTGGCAGGAAGTTTGATAAGCTGGGTGGGAGTAAACAGGAAGCATGAACACAGCTATAATATCTGATCTTACTTCATCCTCACATCCATCTATAGAGGAGGCTCCACATCAGACCAAACTTGGTGGCCTCAAGGAGCTAGCATTTGGATAATGAGAAAACCATACAACTCCCAGGCCTGCTCACATTTTTATCAACACCAAGCACAAAGCAATCATATCCAGAAGCCAATGGTATCCCCACCAAGGGAAACTGTCTTCAATTCTTAACTAAAAGGCCAAAGACAAAGGCAAGTATTCTTTATGTAGAATTTTCCCATCCCAACTTCTGACATGTAGAGGCAACCACATCTGGCATCTCTCCATAGACGCTTAGCTTCTGGTGTTCTTTTTGGCTCCTCCATGGATTTTTCTTATCTCATCTGTGTACTTCTTTAAGTTTTTACTGTAAAGAAAAAAAGGGATTTGTAAAATCACATAAAACAAAGATGCAGCTTAAGATAAACATCCCCATGTAGGCCATGACACAGCCTTGCTGCAGACCAGGAATATCCTGCAGGCCTCTTTCCCTTCCCAGGAAGGGGACAGAAGTGTCCTGGGGTGCTGCTGGCTCAGGGTCTGCTTGCAAGGGCAGGAGACTTTCTTCCTATCTTTCCAGGCCCTCCAGGGGCCCAACGTGCTCATTCTTCTTCCCCTAGGCCACATGGAGATGGGAGGATGCCACCCACTGTTAGAACAAATGTGATCTGGGGGCTCAGTGCACTCAATAGCCCCATTCTGACACATGCAGAGGGCAGTTCTCGGGGTCCGCTGAGGAGAAGGAGTCTGACGGCTCTTGGAGGCAGTCTCAAACCAGCCATAGAATACTGGGCATTGGTAGGGCAATGGATACAAAACTAAAAATACATTTTCCAACTTGCTGCCTTTAACTTGTGCAGGAATGAGAATTACTAACCTAGTGCAGTAACCAGACTCTGACAATGGTTGCCTGTCGGCAGAGCAGCCTGGCTTGCTACAGTCCATGGGATTGCAGATTAGGACACAACTGAAGCGACTAAGCATGCATGCACAAACTCAGCAGTTGTAAACTACTCTCCTTAAAAAAAAAAAAAAAAAGAATGACATGCATCTGCCTTTCAGTTTGCTGGCATGGTAAGCCTTGCAGTTGCTACAAGTGTTGGCTTAAGGCAGTGCCCTGGTTCAACAGTGAACTCTACAAATGTGACGTCCCCCTGCAGGGAGTACTGGCCTCTCTGGGGATATTTCTCCAGCTGAGCCACCTTTCCAAACTACTAGTCATGTCTGACTCTTTAGGACCCCATGGACTGCAGCACACCAGGCTTCCCTGCCCTTCACTATCTCCCAGAGTTTGCTCAAAGTCATGTCCATTGAGTCAGTGATGCCATCCAACCATCTCATCCGCTGTCACCGCTTTCTCTGCCTGCCCTCAATCTTTCCCAGCATCAGGGTCTTTTCAAATGAGTCAGTTCTTCACAACAGGTGGCCAAAGTATTGGAGTTTCAGTTTCAGCATCAGTCCATTCAATGAATATTCAAGGTTAATTTCCTTTCAGATTGACTGGTTTGATCTCCTTCCAGTCCAAAGGACTCTCAAGAGTCTTCTCTAACATCACAATTAGAAAGCATCAATGCTTCGGTGCTCAGCCTTCTTTATAGTCCAACTTTCACATCTACATGTGACTACTGGAAAAACAATATCTTTGACTAGATGGATCTTTGTCAGCAAAGTGATGTCTCTGCTTTTTAATACACTGTCTAGGTTTGTCATAGTTTTCCTTCCAAGAAGCAAACATCTTTTATTAATAATTTCTGCAATAATGGCTACGGTTTCTGTCTGCAGTGATTTTGGAGCCCAAGAAAATAAAGTCTGTCACTGTTTCCATTTTCCCTGTTCTATTTGCCATGAAGTGATGAAAACAGTGTCAGACTTTATTTTTGGGGCTCCAAAATCACTGCAGATGGTGACTGCAGCCAGGAAATTAAAAGACACTTACTCCTTGGAAGGAAAGTTATGACCAACCTAGATAGCATATTCAAAAGCAGAGACATTACTTTGCCAACAAAGGTCCATCTAGTCAAGGCTATGGTTTTTCCTGTGGTCATGTATGGATGTGAGAGTTGGACTGTGAAGAAGGCTGAGTGCCAAAGAATTGATGCTTTTGAACTGTGGTGTTGGAGAAGACTCTTGAGAGTCCCTTGGACTGCAAGGAGATCCAACCAGTCCATTCTGAAGGAGATCAGCCCTGGGATTTCTTTGGAGGGAAAGATGCTGAAGCTGAAAGTCCAGTACTTTGGCCACCTCATGTGAAGAGTTGACTCATTGGAAAAGACTCTGAGGCTGGGAGGGATTGGGGGCAGGAGGAGAAGGGGGCGACAGAGGATGAGATGGCTGGATGGCATCACTGACTCGATGGACGTGAGTCTGAGTGAACTCTGGGAGTTGGCGATGGACAGGGAGGCCTGGCGTGCTGCGATTCATGGGGTCGCAAAGAGTTGGACACGACTGAGCGACTGAACTGAACTGAACTGATGGAACCAGATGCCATGATCTTACTTTTTTTAATGTTGAGTTTCAGGCCAGCTTTTTTACTCTTCTCTTTCACCTTCATCAAGAGGATGTTTAGTTCCTCTTGCTTTCTGCCATTACAGTGGTTTCATCTGCATATCTGGACTTGTTGATATTTTTCCCAGCAATCTTGATTCCAGCTTGTGATTCATCCAGCCTGGCATTTCGCATGATGTACTGTGTAGAAGTTAAATAAGCAGGGTGACAGTATATAACCTTGATGTATACCTTCCCCAATTTTGAAACAGTCTGTTGTTCCATGTAGGGTTCTAACTGTTGCTTCTTGACTTGCATACAGGTTTCTCAGGAGACCGATATACTTCCTGATTTACAGAGAACTTCCAGATGTACAAAGTGGATTTAGAAAAGGCAGCGGAACCAGAGATAAAATTTGCCAGTATTTGTTGGATCATAGAGAAAGCAAGGGAATTCTGGAAAAACATCTATTTCTGCTTCATTGACTATGCAAAAGCCTTTGACTGTGTGGATCACAACAAACTTTGGAAAATTCTTCAAGAGATGGGAATAACAGACCACCTTACCTGCCTCCTGAGAAATCTGTATGCAGGACAATAAGCAACAGTTAGAACTGGACGTGGAGCAAAGGACTGGTTCAAATTTTGGGAAAGGAGTACAACAAGGCTGTATATTGTCATCCTGCTTATTTAACTTCTAGGCAGAATACATCATGTGAAATGCTGGGTTGGATAAATCAAAGCTGGAATCAAGGTTGTGGGGAGAAACATCAACAACCTCAGATATGCAGATGATAGCATTCTAGTGGCAGAAAGCAAGAGGGACTAAAGAGCCTCTTGATGGAGGTAAAAGAGGAGAGTGAAAAAGCTGGCTTAAAACTCAATATTCAAAAAACTAAGATCATGGTGTCTGGTCCCATCACTTCATAGCAAATAGAAGAAAAAATGCAAACAGTGACAGATTTTATTTTCTTAGACTCCAAAATCACTGTGGACAGTGACTGAAGCCATAAAGTTAAAAGACATTGTTCCTTGGAAGAAAAGCTATGACAAACCTAGACAGTGTATTAAGAAGCAGAGACATATTTTGCTGACAAAGTTCCAGATAGCCAAAGGTATGATTTTTTCCAGTGTAACAGCTGGAACAAAAAGAAGGCTGAGTGCCAAAGAATTGATGCTTTCGAACTGTGGTACTGGAGAAGACTCTTGAGAGTCCCTTGGACAGCAAGGAGATCAAACCAGTCCATCCTAAAGGAAATCAACCGTGAATATTCATTGAATGAACTGATGCTAAAGCTGAAGCTCCAATACTTCGGCCACCTGATGTGAAGAGCCAAATCATTGGAAAAGACCCTGATGCTGGGAAGGATCGAGGGCAGGAAGAGAAGGGGACAGAGGATGAGATGGTTGGATGGCATCACTGACTCAATGGACATGAGTTGGAGCAAATTCAGGAAGATGGTGAAGGACAGGGAAGCCTGGCATGCTGCCGTTCATGGGGTCGCAAAGAGTCAGACACTACTGAGTGACTGAACAACTGGTGGCTCAGTAGTAAAGAATTCATCTCCTAATGCAGGAGAACCGGGTTTGATCCCTGAGTTGGGAAGATCTCCTGAAGAAGGATATGGCAACCCACTCTAGTATTCTTGCCTGGGAAATCCCATGGATAGTGGAGCCTGGTGGGCTACAGTCCATGGGGTTGCAAAAGAGTTCAACACAACTTAGTGACTAAACAACTGACTTTTTAAAGTGATCTTCAATAGTTTCATATATTTGCCTTTCCTATTGTGATTTTCCCTTTTCTATGGATTCTTGCTCCTTCTCTATTTAGAAAACACCTTTCAATATTTCTTTTAGAATAGGTTTAGTACTGTTGCATTCTTCTGGCTTTTGCTTTTCTGAGAAATTCTTTCTCTCTATTCAAAATGTTTATCTTCCTGGGTAAGGTATCCTTGGTTGTGGGTTTTACTCTTTCAGGACTTTGAATATATCATGCCACTCCATTCTGGCCTGCAAAATTTCTGCAGAGAAATCAGCTGATAGCCTTTTGAAGGTTCTCTTGCTACCTTTGTTCAGTCATTAAGTCGTGTCCAACTCTTTGCAACCCCATGAACTGTAGCACATCAGGTTTCCTTGCCCCTCACTATCTCTTGGAGTTTGCTCAAACTTGTGTTCACTGAGTTGGTGAAGCCATCCAACTATCTCATCCTCTGTCCCTGCTTCTGCTGCCTTTAGAATCCTCTCTTTAATTATATCAACTCTTTATTTTAATATTTATGTCTGAGTGTGGGTCTGTTTGGATTCATCTTATTTGGGACCCTCTGTACTTCCTGCACCTGAATATCTATTTCCTTCTTGAAGTTTGGGAATTTTTCAACCATCATTTCTTCAAATACATTTTTGATCCCCTTCTCTCTCTTTTCTCCTTCTGGTACCTTTATTTTTCATGCTTTATATTATCCCACAAATCTCGTATGTTGCTTTCATTTGTTTTCATTTGCCTTTCTGTGTGCTGTTCTGATTGGGTGATTTCCATTATTCTATTTTCCAGATCACTTACTTGTTCTTCTGTGTTACTTAGTTTGGTATTAACTGCTTCTAGATTGGTTTTTATCTCAGCAATTGAGTTGTCTAATTTTGATTCATTCCTTTTTACAGTTTCTAGTTTCTTGTTAGAGTGATCTGCATTTCTATTTAAAATCTTTATTTCCTTTAGCCTTTTTATTACCTCTTTTTTGAGCTCAGTGTCTTATAGACTGGTGAGGTCTGTTTCATTATTTGTTCTTTCATGGGATTTTTCTTGTTCTTTTAATTGAGAGTGATTCCTCTGATTTTTCATTTTACTTCACTTTCTCTGCCTGTATAACTTTAGGAGAAAATTACCTCTTATGGTCCTTGAAGGGGTGTTTTTCTGTGGGAGCTCCTCTGTGTAGACTGTGAGAGTCCAGTATTTTTGATACGGGTGTCTTTTGTCAGTGTGTGCTGGCTGTTCCCCACGTGATGTGCTGTGCTCAGCTGCTCAGTCATGTTCGACTTTTTGCGACCTCAAGGACTATAGTCCACCAGGCTCCTGTCCATGGGGTTTTTCAGGCAAGTGTACTGGAGTGGGTTGCCATTTCCTCCTCCAGGGGCTCTTGCCAACTCAAGGACTGAACCTGTGTCTCCTGCGTCACCTACCCTGCACACGGATTATTTACCTCTGAGCCATCTGGGAAGCCCTATCCACTCGACAGTGGGTATAATTAATGTTGTGAGATCCAGAGCCAGCACTGGTTATTGGGCAGGGGCTCCTCTCTGTTCCATAGCCATCACAGCCCTGTCAGGGGCAGGGTCTGCTCCCCTGTTGTTGGAGTAGAAGCCCTGATGGATGGATTAAATAACATTCTGTTGCCTTTGACTGCATGCTCTGTCCCAAAGGAGGTGAGTGCTGAAGCAACTGAGGTCCCTGTGGTCACAGTGAACCCACTCACCACCTGTGCTGTAGTCCACGGTCACGTGGAAGCAGCCCAAGGTCACATCCCTTCCTCCGTTGTGTTTATCCTACACCTCATCCTGGGCTGGTGCTGGGGGCCAGGGCACTGTGGCTACAGGGACGAAGGTAGTTGGGTAGTTGTGCTGCTGCATGGGACCTGGCCGCCTCTATAGTAGGTCTCTCCCAGGACCTGATCATCCCAGATCCAGCTCCAAACTGTGGTAAGGGGTGGGCAGAAGCAGAGCACTCCTCCCAGGAAAGGAACTGCTGCATATTCCTCCCCAGGGGCTGTCCACGTAAGACGTGTGTTTCTGAGGCACCACCCAGATATGCACGCCAGCACCCCTGCTTCTGCTGGACCTGTGCCCCACTGTTAATGCACTGACAATGGGCTCCAGTGGAGGACCACACTTGTCATTCTCACGCTAACGAGGGGCTCCAAGGTTCAACCATATCACACCCCAGACCCCCAGGCCATCTCTGTGCAGCTAGACTGAGTCTTCTCCCAGGGCCCATCCACCCCAGATTCAGTGCCTAGGTGCTGCTGGTACTAGAAGCCCCATCTGGTATGCATTTCGGGCTGGGAAGTGCAGCAAGGTAGCAGTCCATCTCTCTCTGCCCTGATTGTTGGTAAGCTGGCATGCATCCTGCGAGCAGGGTCCTGACCACTCCAACCCCTCTGTCTGGCCTCCCAGCAGGCAAGGGAGATCCCCCGGAAAGTACCCGTCTGTGTGGACTTTCTCGCTTATGTCCTGCTCCTCTTGCCCGGGTCCTACTGTCCCTTAATAGACTTAGGTCCTCGGGACTGGACGAGGAGTAGACATGATACCTGGGACAGCAGCACCCGTCTTGCTGTCAGACTGATGCAGTTTTATGGGTAAAACTGATGATGGAGAAGACAGAGGCGACCCTGATGTACTATGCCTCATCATACCGCCCCTTCTGAGAGCCTTCAGTTATGGGAGATGATCCATTCCTGTCTGAGCCAACGTGTTCTATCACTGTTGTGGAAAATACCCTAGGTGGTACTTTGTCTAAAATTTCTATCTTGTATAAGGTATCATGCCAGATACTTTTCCTACTGAATGTGATGGAATCTCAGGGAGACAACGCAGTTCAGAATCACGATTTGACAGGTGCATCTAGTCAGACCTGCAGTGCCTTTGCCTGTTCCTGGGGTCACTCTGGTGGAGGTCACACTCACCCCTTGTGACAGCCCCTTAAAGAGTTCCTAAAGGGGGTAATGAGCCCATTTTAAAGGTGGAGATCTGAAGCCTGACCACCACACCCTGCGTGACAAGGCATGAAGGCAGAGATGAGTCGCCTGTTAGGACATAAAGAGCTGAAATGATTTCTTGCTTAGAGATGGTTAGTTTCCAATGAGAGATCTAGAGTTCCTCATGTACAGTAATGGAAACCATTAGCTCAAGGTACCTGTGTCAACTGTCTCCAGACTCCCCATGTACAGCATCCTTCAAGCCTCTAAAAGCACATGGTGAATGGCTAGCACTCTGACTGTCCTTTCCCCGTAACCCCTGCCACTGCTCACTTGCACACACACTCTCTCAAATCTTTCTCTCTCTCTCTCTCTCTCTCTCTCTCACACACACACATACATGGGACCTCGACCTACTGTCCTGGCACCCAAACTTGTTTTGCCAGAACAGAATATATATTATGTTGTTGCTTTGCTTACAGAGGATCCCCTAAAACACAGGGCTCTATGTACCACCCCATTGCCTTCTCTGCTGCAGAGATCTGGTCCACAGGCAATGACTCTGTCAGAGAGGACTATTGTTTTCAGAAGCCAATGGGCAGTCCCATAGACCTCAATTGTAACTACAAATGGAAATCCCTTAACACCCTTGAATGAACTAACAAAATGCATGGAGGGCTCTCTGATAGATCACAAATATGTGGCATGAGGAAGTTCATGCTCATGGTCAGTTGCTTAGCCCTGTCTGACTCTTTGTGACCCTATGAGCCCTAGACTGGCAGCCTCCTCTGTCCATGGACTTTTCCAGGCAACAACAGTGGAGTGGGTTGCCATTTCCTCCTCCAGGGGATCTTCCCAATCCAGGGATTGAACCTGAGTCTCCTGTATCTCCTGCACTGGCAGGCAGATTCTTTACCACTGAGCCACCAGGTAAGACCCCATGAGAAAGTTAGAAAATCTTTATTGATAAGAGCTGATCTTACAAAGAAGTCTGTAAGAGAATTAAAACAGAGAAATACAAAGTGTGAGAGCATGTTAGAGGATACAGGGCACAAGCAGGTGTAGCTCTCACTGGCCCCCTCTGGCCTGAGTACACTAACATTGACAATTAAAATATTGCCTGAGATGGTTGTTGAGACCAAACTTCATCCTGCCCATCTCTCCTCCTTTCCCACCCTCACTGCCCACCCTCTAGTTTCTCTAATATAACAAGCCATGTGCTTCCTCACCCCAGGGCCTTTGCACATGCTGTTTCTTCTGCCTCTCTTCAGTTCACTAGTCCTCCTCCCACTTCAGGCCTCTGTTTAAACGCCCTGTCCCAGCAAGTCCACCTTCAAACTCTGGACCATGTCAGTTCAGTTCAGTTGCTCAGTCGTGTCCGACTTTGCAACCCCATGAACCACAGCACATCAGTCCTCCCTGTCCATCACCAACTCCTGGAGTTTACCCAAACTCATGTCTGTTGAGTCAGTGATGCCATCCAACCATCTCATCCTCTGTCGCCCCCTTCTCCTCCTGCCCATAATCCCTCCAAGCATCAGGGTCTTTTCCAATGAGTCAACTCTTCGCATGAGGTGGCCAAAGTATTGGAGTTTCAGCTTCAGCATCCGTGCTTCCAATGAACACCCAGGACTGATCTCCTTTAGGATGGACTGGTTGGATCTCCTTGCAGTCCAAGGGACTCTCAAGAGTCTTCTCCAACACCACAGTTCAAAAGCATCAATTCTTTGGCACTCAGCTTTCTTCACAGTCCAACTCTCACATCCATACGTGACCACTGGAAAAACCATAGCCTTGACTAGACAAACAAGGTTGGCAAGGTAATGTCTCTGCTTTTTAATATGCTATCTAGTTGGTCATAACTTTCCTTCCAAGGAGTAAGCGTCTTTTAATTTCATGGCTGCAATCACCATCTGCAGTGATTTTGGGGCCCCCCAAAATAAAGTCTTACACTGTTTCCACTGTTTCCCCATCTATTTCCCATGAAGTGATGGGACCAGACGCCATGATCTTTGTTTTCTGAATGTTGAGCTTTAAGCCAACTTTTTCACTCTCCACTTTCACTTTCATCAAGAGGCTTTTTAGGTCCTCTTCACTTTCTGCCATAAGGGTGGTGTCATCTGCATGTCTGAGGTTATTGATATTTCTCCTGGCAATCTTGATTCCAGCTTGTGCTTCTTCCAGCCCAGCGTTTCTCATGATGTACTCTGCATATAAGATAAATAAGCAGGGTGACAACATACAGCCTTGATGTACTCCTTTTCCTATTTGGAACCAGTCTGTTGTTCTGTGTCCAGTTCTAACTGTTGCTTCCTGACCTGCATATAGGTTTCTCAAGAGGCAGGTCAGGTGGTCTGGTATTCCCATCTCTTTCAGAATTTTCCATATAGGATTTTATTTTCCACAGAGGATTTTATTGTGATCCACACAGTCAAAGGCTTTGGCATAGTCAATAAAGCAGAAATAGATGTTTTTCTCGAACTCTCTTGCTTTTTTGATGATCCAGCGGATGTTGGCCATTTGATCTCTGGTTCCTCTGCCTTTTCTAAAACCAGCTTGAACATCAGGAAGTTCACGGTTCACGTGCTGTTGAAGCCTGGCTTGGAGAATTTTGAGCATCACTTTACTAGTATGTGAGATGAGTGAAATTGTGCGGTAGTTTGAGCATTCTTTGGCATTGCCTTTCTTTGGGATTGGAATGAAAACTGACCTTTTCCAGTCCTGTGCTCACTGCTGAGTTTTCCAAATTTGCTGGCATATTGAGTGCAGCACTTTCATAGCATCATCTTTCAGGATTTGAAATAGCTCAACTGGAATTCCATCACCTCCACTAGCTTTGTTCGTAGTGATGCTTTCTAAGGCCCACTTGACTTCACATTCCAGGATGTCTGGCTCTAGGTCAGTGATCACACCATCGTGATTATCTGGGTCATGAGGATCTTCTTTGTACAGTTCTTCTATGTATTCTTGCCACCTCTTCTTAATATCTTCTGCTTCTGTTAGGTCCATTCCATTTCCGTCCTTTATCAAGCCCATCTTTGCATGAAATTTTCCCTTGGTATCTCTAATTTTCTTAAAGAGATCTTTAGTCTTTCCCATTCTGTTGTTTTCCTCTATTTCTTTGCATTGATCACTGAGGAAGGCTTTCTTATCTCTCCTTGCTATTCTTTGGAACTCTGCATTCAGATGCTTATATCTTTCCTGCTCTCCTTTGCTTTTCACTTCTCTTCTTTTCACAGCTATTTGTAAGGCCTCCCCAAACAGCCATTTTGCTTTTTTGCATTTCTTTTCCATGGGGATGTTCTTCATCCCTGTCTCCTGTACAATGTCATGAACCTCTGTCCATAGTTCATCAGGCACTCTATCAGATCTAGTCTCTTAAATCTATTTCTCACTTCCACTGTATAATAATAAGGGATTTGATTTGGGTCATACCTGAATGGTCTAGTGGCTTTCCCTACTTTCTTCAATTTAAGTCTGAATTTGGCAATAAGGAGTTCATGATCTGAGTCACAGTCAGCTCCTGGTCTTGTTTTTGCTGACTGTATAGAGCTTCCCCATCTTTGGCTGCAAAGAATATAATCAGTCTGATTTCGGTGTTGACCATCTGGTGATGTCCATGTGTAGAGTCTTCTCTTGTGTTGTTGGAAGAGGGTGTTTGCTATCACCAGTGCATTCTCTTGGCAAAACTCTATTAGCCTTTGCCCTGCTTCATGCCGTACTCCAAGGCCAAATTTGCCTGTTACTCCAGGTATTTCTTCGGAGAAGGCAATGGCAACCCACTCCAGTACTCTTGCCTGGGAAATCCCAGGGACAGGGGGGCCTGGTGGGCTGCTGTCCATGGGGTCACACAGAGTCAGACACAATTGCCATGACTTAGCAGCCAGGTGTTTGTTGACTTCCTACTTTTGCATTCCAGTCCCCTATAATGAAAAGGACATCTTTTTTGGGTGTTAGTTCTAAAAGGTCTTGTAGGTCTTCATAGAACCGTTCAACTTCAGCTTCTTCAGCATTACTGGTTGGGGCATAGGCTTGAATCACTGTGATATTGAATGGTTTGCCTTGGAAATGAACAGAGATCATCCTGTCGTTTTTGAGATTGCATCCAAGTACTGCATTTTGGACTCTTTTGTTGACCATGATGGCTACTCCATTTTTCCTAAGGGATTCGTGCCCGCAGTAGTAGATATAATGGTCATCTGAGTTAAATTCACCCATTCCAGTCCATTTTAGTTCGCTGATTCCTAGAATGTCAATGTTCACTCTTGCCATCTCCTATTTAAGCACTTCCAATTTGCCTTGATTCATGGACCTGACATTCCAGGTTCCTATGCAATATTGCTCTTTACAGCATCAGACCTTACTTCTATCACCAGTCACATCCACAACTGGGTATTGTTTTTGCTTTGGCTCCATCCCTTCATTCTTTCTGGAGTTATTCTCCACTGATCTCCAGTAGCATATTGGGCACCTACCGACCCAGTAGTTCCTCTTTCAGTGTCCTATCGTTTTGCTTTTTCATACTGTTCATGGGGTTCTCAAGGCAAGAATACTGAAGTGGTTTGCTGCTCCTTACCTTGGATCGGGGTATCTCCTCACAGCCGCCCCTCCTGACCTTGAATATGGAATAGCTCCTCTTGGCCCTCCTGTGCCCACGCAGCCACCGCTCCTTGGATGTGGGGTTGCTCCTCTTGGCCAAGAATGCACTCTGCTGCTGCTGCTGCTGCTAAGTCGCTTCAGTCGTGTCCGACTCTGTGCGACCCCACAGATGGCAGCCCACCAGGCTCCCCTATCCCTGGGATTCTCCAGGCAAGAACACTGGAGTGAGTTGCCATTTCCTTCTCCAATGCATGAAAGTGAAAAGTGAAAGTGAAGTTGCTCAGTCATGTCCGAGTCCTAGTGACCCCATGGACTGCAGCCTACCAGGCTCCTCTGTCCATGGGGTTCTCCAGGCAAGAGTACTGGAGTGGGGTGCCATTGCCTTCTCCGAGAAGCACCCTATCTACTGACAAATACATGGTATCAAGACGTAACTGTACAGTTTACAGAACAGCAATGAGACAGATAACCACCTGGGTTAGGTTATGCTAAGGCCTTATCCGCACTATCTGCCACAGCAGCTACAGGCCACATGTAGCTATTTATATTACAATGAAATAAAATTAAAAATTCAGTTCCTCAGCTCCAAGGACTATTCTTGGTGCTTAGAAACCACATGCAGCTAGCACATTGGGCAGCAGAGACAGAATATGTCCCTCATCCCCCAAGGTTAACTGGACAGCCTTGTCTAAGCTGCTCAGTGCAAGCTCAGCTTTCTATAGCACAGGTATGAGTCTTACTACTCAGACACTCACGTGGCCCCATCTGTAAAATGATGATAGTGCCTAACCTTGAAGAAGTTGCTGTAAGATTTTTATATCTCATATATGAAACATACACCCAAACCAACCAGTTTCCCAGCACGTACACACGTGGTGTTTTGCCGCCTGATACATCTGAGTAGCTACTGGGTCTTGGTCCACTTGGGCTGCTGTGACAGAAAACCAAATACTGGGCGGCTTATAGACAAGAACTGCTCACAGTTCTGGAGGCTATAAGTCCAAGATCTAGGCACCAGCAGGAGGACCGGCTTCCTGGTTCATAGACGGATGACTTACTGCTGTCTGCCATCACATACAGGAAGGGGCAAGGGAGATCTCTAGGGTCTCTTTTGTAAGGTCACCAATCCCATCAGGGGCTCTACCCTCATGCCCTAATCACCTCCCAAAGGCCCCACCTAATACCATCACATGGAGCATCAGGATTTAACACAGTAATTCTGGGGAGACACAGCCTACACATGGGCTCAAGTTTCTGCGAAGTGTCTTCATGCAGACACACATGCTTGTCCTTGGAGTCCTTATTTGTCTCTGATATGAGACACAGAAACCTGTACACTGGTCAGGAAGTAACAGTTAGCACTGGACATGGAACAATGGACTGGTTCCAAATTTGGAAAGAAGTACGTCAAGGCTGCATACTGTCACCCTGCTGATTTAATTAGTATGCAGAGTACATCATGCGAAATGCCAGGCTAGATGAAGCACAAGCTGGAATCAAGACTACTGGGAGAAATATCAACAACCTCATATATGCAAATGACACCACCCTTGTTTCAGAAAGTGAAGAGGAACTAAAGAGCCTCTTGATGAAAGAGGAGAGTAAAAAAGCTGACTTAAAACCCAACATTCAAAAAATTAAGATCATGGCATTGGTCCCATCACTTCATGGCAAATAGATGGGAAACAACAGAAACAGTGACAGACTTAAATTTTCTTGGGTTCCAAAATCACTGTGGGAAAGCCAGGAAATTAAAAGATGCTTGCTCCTTGGAAGAAAAGCTATGACAAACCTAGACAGTGTATTAAGAAGCAGAGACATTACTTTCCTGACAAAGGTCCATATAGTCAAAGCTATGGTTTTCCCAGTAGTCACATACATATGTGAGAGTTGGACCATAAAGAAGGCTGAGCGCTGAAGAATTGATGCTTTTGAACTGTGGTGCTGGAGAAGACTTTTGAGAGTCCCTTGGATAGCAAGGAGATCCAACCAGTAAATCCTAAAGGAAATCAACTCGAATATTCATTTGAAGGACTGATGCTGAAGCTGAAACTCTAATACTTTGGCAACCTGATGTGGAGAGCCAACTCAGGAAAACACCCTGATGCTAGGAAAGATTGAAGGTGGGAGAAGAAGCAGACGACAGAGGACGAGATGGTTGGATGGCATTACTGACTCAACGGACATGACTGAGCAAACTCTGGGAGATAGTGAAGGGGAGAGAAGCCTGGTGTGCTGCGGTCCATAGGGTCGCAAAGAGTATGACACGTCTGAGTGACTGAACAGCAGTACTCTGATCCCTTAAAGGCCTGAGGAAATCTGACTCTGAAATGCTTGCAACATTCCTGTCCTACCCAGGATATCTCTCCATCTTGGACTCTTCCAAGATGTTCTTCTGAAACGCAAGGTCATTTCAGAAGACTTTACCCTGATTTCAGCTGCTTTACCCTGGTGAGGTCTGAGTTGCTTGTTACTCCGTTGGAAAATGTTTATTGCTCACCGTTGTGTTGGTAGCCATCAGCAGATGAGGGGTAAGTGATAACTAAAGGTCCATAACGTCTCTCCACCAGAATCCTCCACAAGCCACAGGTTGCACACTTCTCTTTCTAGGTCCTTCATCCACAAATCCAAACCACCTTTTAGGGAATTCCCCAGCAGTCCAGCAGTTAAGACTCTGCACTTAAACCACAGAGGGCACAGGTTAACTAAGACCCCACATGCTGTGTGGTGTGCCCCTTGGAAAAAAACACCTTTTATTCTTGAGAGACTTTCATCTCTCATTCAAAGATGCACCAGTAAATCCCATTTCTTAGTAGCAACCACCAGGCAACCGTATTTCTAAGGACTTCCTTAGAAACGATTAAACATGGATTTGTGGATTTTAAAAGACAATTTCAACTTATTGCGAAGTCATGACACACCCCTGGAGGCGGCCTTCCAATCCACAACTCCTGTGGGTCCCAGATGGAGAGAAGGATGGAGGTTAATGAGTTACTCATTAACCATTAATTCATTGTTGTGGTGAACAACCTCTCCAAAATACATTATATATTTTTTTAAAGACATTATAACCTAGGACTGATATTAGGTTTTACTCTTTTGTACATAATTTAGACAAGAGTATCACTGATATTCAGAGATGAATACATTTACACAGACATGAAATAAAGCAGTTTTGAAATGACTAGCATCAGAGGCTTCTGAGACATGGGCCATAAAACAAAGCACAGGCCAAGGCCAGGGCTGCCATAAGAACAGAGGTGGGTATCACCTGGCTGCCTTTTCCCTTGGACTCAAACTCTTATGTTCCTATGCTGTGAAAGATGGCAACCAGTTCCTAAGCATGAACATTTGTCTTCACTAGAGTGTGGGCATTCTTTTTAGGGCTTCAGTTTTCATGAAACACTACACATTTTGGAACATATGGTGCACACTAAAAGTTCTCATGGCAAAGTGCAGTCAGCAGAAGCTAGAGGTGATCTCCCATAAACATGGCATGCTGCAGTTCATGGGGTCACACGGAGTCAGACACGACGCAGGGACTGAGTAACAGTAACAACAAAGAATGGACCGGAAGTCCCACTGGAACGTGGAAGGTGGTTCTCTTCCCTTTGCATCGGGATGCAGTTGTCTTTCTTGTCTGGATCTTGAAGGAGGAAGCACACCCAAACCTGAGAAGAAATGAGGAACTGGCAGTCACTGCCCTTGAGGTCAAGGCGGTGGGTGGCATTAGCCGACCACTAACTTACTGAGTAAAACATCCAGGCCATGGAAACACCAGGACGGCAGGGCAGACTGCAAAGAACGTGCAAAATGCCCAAGAGGAGTAGCGAGGTATTCCCAGTTATGACTGTGGAGGAATTCCCTTGCAATGACAGCAACTGGAAACTGATATGGAGAAACCTCATACAGTAGCACATGCAGAAACTGTTCAGTTGCTGTCATGTCTAACTCTTTGCAACCTCATGAATTGCACCACAGCAGCCTCCCCTGTCTTTCACTATTTCCCAGAGCTTGCTCAAACACACGTCCACTGAGTTGATGATGCCATCCAACCATCTCATCCTCTGCTGCCACCTTCTCCTCTTGCCCTCCATCTTTCCCAGTATCAGGATCTTTTCCAATGACTCAGTTCTTCGCATCTGGTGACCAAAGTATAGGAGATTCAGCTTCAGCAGCAGTCCTTCCAATGATGAATGATTGGAATGATTCAGGGTTGATTTCCATTAGCAATGACTGGTTTAATCTCCTTGCTTTTGAAGGGACTCTCAAGAATCTTCTCTAGCACCACAATTCAAAAGCATCAATTCTTTAGCACTCAGCTGAAGAAATCGTTGTTGTTCAGTTGCTAACATGTCCGACTCTGAAACACCTTCACCAACTCTTGGACTTTGAATTATGGTCCAACTCTCACATCCATAACATGACTACTGGAAAAGCCATAGCTTTGATTAGATGGACCTTTGTCAGCAAAGTTTTGTCTCTGCTTTTTAAAACGCTGACTAGGTTTGTCATAGCTTTCTTCCAAGGAGCGAATATCTTTTTATTTCATGGCTGCTATCACCATCCACAGTGATTTTGGACCCCAAGAAAATAAGTCTGCCACTGTTTCCACTTTTTTCCCTTTTATTTGCCATGAAATAATGTGACTGGATGCCATGATCTTAGTTTTTTGATTGTTGGGTAATAAGCCAGCCTTTTCCCTCTCCTCTTTCACCTTCATTAAGAGGATCTTTAGTTCCTCTTCGCTTTCTGCCATAGGGGTGGTGTCATTTGAATATCTGAGGTTGTTGATATTTCTCCCAGTTATCTTGATTCCAGCTTGTGCTTCATCCAGCCTGGCATTTTGCAAGATGTACTCAACATAGAAATTAAACAGGGTGACAATATACAGCCTTGTGGTACTTCTTTCCCAATTTGGAACCAGTCTGTTGTTCCATGTCCAGTTCTAACTGTTGCTTCTTGACCTGCTATATATAGGTTTCTCAGGAGACAGATAAGGTGGTCTGCTATTCCCATCTCTTGAAGAATTTTCCACAGTTTGTTGTGATCCACACAAAGAATTTAGCATAGTCAATGAAGCAGAAATAGGTGTTTTTCTGGAATTCCTTTGCTTTCTCTGTTATCTAACAGATGTTGTCAATTTGATCTCTGGTTCCTCTGCCTTTTCTAAACCTAGCTTGTACATCTAGAAGTTCTCAGTTCTCGTACTGTTGAAACCTAGCTTGAACGATTTTGATCATTACATTGCTAACATGTGAAATGAGCGCAACTGTGTGGTTTTAACATTCTTTGGCATTGCCCTTCTTTAGGATTGGAATGAAAACTGCTCTTTTTTTGTCCTGCGGCCACTGCTAAGTTTCCAAATTTGCTGGCATATTGAGTGCAGCACTTTCACAGCATCATCTTTTAGGGTTTGAAATAGCTCAGCTGAAATTCCATCACTTCCACTAGTTTTGTTCCTAGTAATGCTTCCCTAAGGCCCACTTGACTTTGCATTCCAGGATGTCTGAGAACTCTTAGGTGAGTGATCACACCATTGTGGTTATCTGGTTCGTTAAGACTTTTTTATAGTTCCTCTGTATATTGCCACCTCTTCTTATTATCTTCTGCTTCTATTAGGTCCACAATGATTCTGTCCTTTATTGTGCCCATTTTTGCATGAAATGTTCCCTCGGTATCTCTAAGAGATCTCTAGTCTGTCCCATTCTATTATTTTCCTCTATTTCTTTGCATTGATTAATGAGGAAGGCTTTCTTATCTCTCCTTGCTATTCTTTGGAACTCTGCATTCAGATGGGTACATCTTTTTTTCCTTTGCCTTTCACTTCTGTTCTTTTCTCAGATATTTGTAAGGCCTCCTCAGACAATCATTTGCATTTCTTTTGCTTGGGGATGGTTTTGGTTAACACTTCCTATACAATGTCACAAACCTCCGTCCATAGTTCTTCGGGCACTCTATCAGATTTGATCCCTTGAATCTATTCATCACCTCCACTGTGTAATCGTAAGGGATTCGATTAAGGTCATACTTGAATTGCCTAGTGGTTGTCTCTACTTGAAGTCTGAATTTTGCAATAAGGAGCTCATGATCTGAACCACAGTCAGCTCCCAGTCTTGTTTTTGCCTATTGTATAGAGCTTCTCCATCTTCAGCCGCAAAGAATATAATCAATCTGATTTTGGTATGAACCATCTGGTGATTTCCATGTGTAGAGTCATCCCTTCTATTGTTGGAAGAGAGTATTTCCTATGACCAGTGCCTTCTCTTGGCAAAACTATTATCCTTTGCCCAGTTTCATCTTGTACTCCAAGGCCAAATTTGCATATTATTCCAGGTCTCTTGACTTTCTACTTTTGCAGTGAAGTCCCCTATGATAAAAAGGACATCTTTTTTTGTGTTAGTTCTAGAAGGTCTTGTAGGTCTTCACAGAACTGTTCAACTTTAGCTTTTTCAGCATTAGTGGTTTGGGCATAGACTTGGGTAACTGTCATTTTGGTTTTGCCTTGGAAATAACCAAGATCTTTTTGTTATTCTTGAGACTGCATGGAAGTACTGCACTTCATACTCTTTTGCGGACTATGAGGGCTAGTCCATTCCTTCCAAGGGATTCTTGCCCACAGCTGTATATATAATGGTCATTTGAATTAAACTCACCCATCCTCATCCTTTTTAGTTCACTGATTTCTAAAATGTTGATGCTCACTCTTCCCATCTCCTGTTTGACCATTTCCAATTTACCTTGATTTGTGGACCTAACATTCCAGGTTTCCATGCAGTATTATTACTCTTCACAGCATCAGACTTTACTTCCACCACCAGACACGTCCACAACTGCACCGTTTCTGCTTTTGCTCAGCCTCTTCATTTCCTCTGAAGCTACTTCTCCACTCTTTCCCAGTAGCACAGTGGACACCTACCTAGCTGGGGGGATTCATCTCTCAGTGTCATATATTTTCACCTCTTCATACTATTCATGGGCTTCTCAAGGCAAGAATGCTGAAGTAGTTTGCCATTCTGTTCTCCAGTGGACCCCGTTTTGTCAGATCTCTGCAGCATGACCCATCTATCTATCTTCAGTGGCTCTACATGGAATGGCTTATAGTTTCATTGAGTTTTACAAGGCTGTGATCCATGTGATCATTTTGGTTAGTTTTCTGTGATTGTGGTTTTCACTCTAGGGCTAGGGAAATAAAAGCACTAAGAGACTTGGGACTAATTTGTGTGAGAGAAAATGGTTGCATCAGCCAACATTTCATCACAGTAAGTGTACCTGCTTAGCCATCAGCTCCAACAGGCAACCTGGGGCTGGGTAGCTGCTCTTTTCTCTGCAATCCTGGTCACCAATGTGTGGTACTAAGGTGAAAGGGAGCTATTAGATCCTCACTGGCCTTCACAGGCACCACTCAGAGAAAGAATTCCCACATTGAAAAATGAGAGGTGTGCCTAGCTGCCACAGCAAACCCACCATCAAACACATTCTCCATTAACAGTCAGGGAGGACCGTCTCTCAAAGCTGTAAATCCACCATGGTCACTTGGGATTTGCACTTGATGCTTTTTGTCTATGACCATTTTCTTCTGGAGCCTCCTGACCATTCACAATAGGAGTGTAACTGAGACAGTGGTTACACAACTGATCTTTGTGCAAAGAGAGCAATTACCTCACTACTCCTCCTTCCAGGAAGAAGTTGGGGGTAGGTAGATATTGTGACCTGAGATGTGAGTGCCATCTCAGTGTCCAGCAGACAGGACACAATCTCTTTACCAGAGACTGCACTCATCACTGGCCCTTGAGGCCTGGGCTGCTCCCTCGACTTTACGGATGCCGTGAGGGATGACAGGTGACAGCACCAACTCTCAGTGACACCAGTCACAGTGTTATGGACACGCCCTGCGGGCAGTGAGAGGCCTAATGGAGGCCCTCCTGATTCCACTATGGGCATCTGCGCAAGCACGCAGCTTCACACACATTTGTCAGGCACTCGGGAGCTGGCAGGCAGCCTGAGGTGGAGAGCCATTTAAAGATGGGACTCTTGGGTGAACCTGAGATGGATCTGCTCAGAGTGTTTCTTCTAACACATGAAAGTAACCTAGGCACTGTATTAGCTTACTCCTTTTTTCAGTAACATATTTTCATATACTTCCCTTTTGGGGGGATTTTCTGCTCAAAATAACTCACACCAGAACTCTTTCAAAAGGATACTCTGGGTAGTACTTCCCAGGGAACTAGATAGGACTTTACTATCTGAAAAAATCTGTGACACAAGAATCTTAAAATCTCACCTTTAAAGATCATAAAAAGTAAATAAATTAAGCACAAAATTATATTAACATGACCCTGAAAAAAAAAATAAAGGTACGTCTAATTTATGGAAATTATGGTTTCTACAAAGTGCAAAGGAATTTTGTTAATATGGTTAGGTACAAAACAAACAATTTTCCTGGGAAAATTAACAATCAGCCTCAGAGTAAAAGCTTCAAATAAATTTTGAAAAATTTCTAATTCAGTGCTGAAGGAGCATAAAAACTACTACATCAAACCTAGGATGCTTTCTACAGTATAATGAAAATATTTTAAAAAACAGGTACACAAAGGCCCCATTTTAATAGTTTCTCTCCTCAAAATACTTAAAATGTTTTGAAATCCAGTAAATTCTGCCACATCAGAAAGATAAAGCAGGTAAAGTTGGTCTTTTCTCCAAAGGAGATAGAGGTAAGAAAACAGAGCTACTGTAGTTAAGACGGCGTCTAGACAAAAATCATGCCTTTTACCCTCATTCCGTGTGAAATCAGAATGGCTTTAAGCACTTTGGAAACCAATGACAAACAATTTTAGAATATTTTAAATTACAAAGACACAGAAACTGAGGGAAAGATTTTGGATTTTTCTGATAGTAATGGTAAGTAACTTGAAATCTAACTTTGTACCTCATGATAAAACTATAAAGGGTGTGTAAAACCTGAGAAGCACAGGTATGACAACCCAACCAGGCCGGACCACAGCCAAACAAATCCTGCTGGAACGAGGAACATGAGTTTGTCCTGCTGCCTCGCAGAAAGCCCTTGGCTGGAGGAGGCTGGGCAGTAACAGCCCTAGCGGATTCCAATGCATTAGCAGTCTGTTGGCCAATGGTGGTTCGCTGGGAGACTTTTGACTGAGAACATGCTGCAATTTACATTTTACTTTGTTTTCTCATCCTAAAAGTTACACCACACCCTTCTTTAGTGTCATAGAGAACTAAAATGCTTATGTGGCAGTTGGAAGCTACTCCATGGGGCACAGCCTAGTAGGGATGACACTGGTTAGGAACAAACACCTTCATAAACTTCATGTTCATCAGCCAAGGTAATTGTTGATATAAGGCAACTTGCTGAACCAGGTGAGCAGTGGGAAGTCTGAGATGTAGTAATACTTAGAACAGATACAAGCTAACTGCTATCCAAATTACTCTACTAGTTTAAATGTCATAGTTTAAATAAGGTCACTTATTCTGAGGTATTTTTGCAAAAAAAAAAAAAAAGTTACCCTTTCCTAATGAACAGGAAATCATAACTTATTCTGGATAAACAAATGAGAAGTTCAGAGATGTTTAAAAAAAAAATCATGCAAAGAAAGAAACAGCACAGAGATATTTTCAAACAGAGAACAGACAGCAGAATGCAGGTATCTGCCCGATGCTAATTGTTAGGCCTTGTGAATTTACCCTGTAAAGTCCAGCTGCTGAACCACAGTGTCCCCCAAAGTCCCAACTTATAACCACCATAAAACTCATGCACTGGTGAATTTAACCACGTAACAGTGACCACAAGTTTTAGGAGCCATATCAGAGAACTGTCTCTCTGAGGTGGCAGTACACTGTATCAATTTATATCATCTGAAAAGAGACAAGACAACCCAGAGGGATAGGGTGGGAAAGGAAGTAGGTTCAGGATGGGGGGAAACATGTACACCTGTGGCCGATGCATGCTGATGTACGGCAGAAACCATCACAATATTGTAAAGTAATTATCCTCCAATCAAAATTAATTAAAAAAATAATTTTTTAAAAAAGAGCAATTTTCCACAGGAGACTTAAAAATTCACTGAAGGGTGGATAATTTTCAAGGGCAAAGTAACAATGTATACCTGTTTTGTTCTATATAGTATTTTAGGTATTTTATGAAATTATTTGTATATTACCCCCATTTACAAAATATACTACAGGCAAACGTATATTTCTACTACTATCTGAAGAGCATTAAAGCTGAATTAGTTTAGAACTGACTTATGACAGGTTATAATAAACACTTACAACATAGCAACATTTGAAATTTCACTCTCAAGTCTGTATAAACCCTCACCTCCAGTTATAACTTCTAGACCAAAGGTCTAGAATGTTCCCTAAATGTTAACCCTTTAGAAGAAAGCAGCCTGCTGTCTTCACTCTCTCAGAAGGACAAAACACACCCTCAACCACTTCCCAGGCGCCCCACAGAAGAACACAGGCAATGGCAGTTATGTACCAGCTGCCAGCTACCATTCTCTCACAATCTTGAGGGTCATTTCTTTTAGCACCCATGAAAAGAAAATGAAATTCTGTTGCAGTTTAAATAAGCTGTTGGCATTACTTAGAGTGTAAGACCCAATGTTAAAAATCCATACCAGAAATTAATGATGGGATGTCAAATTCTAAGGTGAATTTTAATACCCATAAATCTCCACACCACCCCCGCGACCACGCAGAAACATAATTAACTTTTAAAACCTCTCCAAAGAGGGACCGATTTCAGACCATATTAGAGAAAAAGCAACGGTGGTGATTAAAGAGAGTGAACCAAGGCCTCGCCTGGGGTGGGAGGGAGGAGAGTGGTCCTTACTCTACTGCACGTAACAGTTACATTTCATGGGGCATAACTATCCTGGTTTAAAGACACATCTCCCCTCATAGGCGGCAAATCATTCTTAGAGTGGACGCTGTTTAAATTACTCTGAACCGGGCTCCCGGCTGACACCGCAAACCTCTAGCACCACGTTTAACAAAAGCACTGAGGAGGCAGTTCAATGTTCATGAACCCTATGACAATGTGAGAACATAAGTAAAGCTTTATCCATCAAGATTACCTTTACAGTCTACCTCTCAGTCACAATAAAACGGAAAACACGGAACAGCCACTAACCCTTCAGCAGTGCTTTTTATAACAATTTTTACATAAGCTGGGAGATGCTAGTGTTCTGAAAAAACATAAAAACGGAAATCTTCCCAACTGACGTTACATAAGTGAAACTAAACTTAGGATCTCAAAGATTATAAAATCAAAGCAAAACATGGCAATGCCTGAAAGGACAGAGCCACTGCCTGTGTGAGGCTCTGCCACTCAATGAAATCCCAGCACAAAAGGGACTCATCCTTCCTGCATCAGGCTCAGGTTTGCATCATCGGAAACTCACAGGCATCTTCAGTGTGTAGGGCAGGATTCTCCCTAACTAGATGAGAAAAAGAAGGTACGAAGGCTAAGTAATCTGCCTAAGTTCACACCAGTAGAAAGTGAGCGACTAGAACTCAGATTTGGTTCTTCTTTTAATGCTCTTTTTAGTAAACTAAATTTATCCATCTCTATTATATAAAACCAGAATTAGTATTAATTTTTAAACAAGTAGACTGTCAAAAATAATGCCCTCCCAATAAGATTTCTTTTCCCTTGTAAGTTTAACAATAAGGAAATCCAACATGGTGCTACGGATTGAATGGCATTCCCTCAAAATTTACCTGGCACTCAAAGTGTGACTATATTTGGAGACAGGGTCTTTAAATAGGCCATGGAATTTTCCAGGCAAGAATACTGGAGTGGGCTGCCACTGCTCTTTCAGGGGAACTTTCCGACCCAGGGATCAAACCTGGGTCTCCTGCATTACAGGCAGATTCTTTACAGTCTGAGCCACCAGGGAAACCCTTTAAATAAGCAGTTAAGGTTAAATGAGGTGGTTAACAGCGGACCCTAATCCAATGTGACTGTTTTTACAAGAAAAGATCAGGACATGGACACAGGGAACATCATGTGAAGACGGAAGGAAAAAACATGTCTGCAAGCCAAAAATTAAGGCCTCAGGAGAAACCAGCCTGCTGACATCTCAACCATGGACTTTCAGCTTCCAGAACTGAGAGAACAAATGACTATTGTTTATTAAGCCCCAGAGTCTGTGGTGTTTGTTACAGCAGCCTGAGCTGATACATATAATATGCAGAGCAGTAGCAGAAAAAAATCCTCCACTGGTCTACCACACGTAATCTGAGCAGAGCATGGCCCTTTTTAAAAAACCACAATTATCAAATTTTTAAAAAGGGTCAGTGACAACAGCTTTTTTTTTTTTTTTTTACAAATGCTTGTGAATTAAAGAGACATCCAGCAATGGGTGTTAAGATTCCTGTGCTCTGTGTGATCTCCCCCTTACAAACTGATCAGAAGCAGTGATTCTGGTTGTAGGACAATGCAGACCGTGGACTCCATCCCTTGAGACGTTTTTCACTGCTCTCTGCTGGACTGGTCTGAAAACGACCACAACCTTGTCCTAGTGTGACAGATCAGATTTGGAATAAAGACAAATTCAGTGGTTAAAACTACTTAGCCATGGTACTACAGGACATGAAGCAGTACTTTGCTCAAAATAGGTCCCCCATAAATCAGACACACAGAGAGTCCACCACAAAGTCTAACTCTTGTGAGAAAAGCCAGGGTCACCAGGGACTACTCTCCTTGTTTTTCTAGTGGGAGAGTGCACAGTGCACTAGCAGTCATGCCCAGGTTTCTTATAGATCCTTTAGGAGACAAATTCAAGGCAAAAGCTTTAAAGCTACTTTCACAATCAATATATGAAGACAATTTAGAATGCTGGATTTCAATCTTCAGTTCAGTTGTTAACTCTTTATGTTAATGTCAAGGGTTTAAAACAGTCTTCCTTCTCTACTTTTCACATCATGATCTGCTCTGGTTCCAACATGAAGACACAGAATTCAAAAGCTCTATGTAATATGCCAATCCTATAAAGGATTTCCAGGTAGTTCACATGGTACTTCAAGCTCTTATGTTTTCCCAGAGGATGAATTTTCAAGGTGTAAGCTGAAAGTAATGGAGGATGATGGAGATAAAAACAGAAGCAGGAACGTGCCTAACAGTACACATGGCAGCCTACTCACCTACTGTTAACAGCCAACATAAAAAAGAAATGCATGGAAAGGCCCCAGACTTCCGGGTTGCTATCACTAGAGCTGACTGGTGTCAAAACACCACCTGGTCCAGTGCCCTTCACATAAAAATTAAGCAGAAAGAACGCAATGTCATTTTAAGCAAAATAATGTGCCAAGGCAGTACCCCAAAACCATCTGCCACTGAGTTACCAAAACCTATGAGTTTTATGGACAATGTAAGGACAGAGACTATCTAAGAATGTCTGGAGAAACAGTTTACAGACTCATTTAATCTTCTGAAATTCAGCAGCCTAAGAACTTGAGAACTACATATAAATTCAGCAACCTAAGAACTATATATATATATATATATATATATATATATATGAATGAAAAACTAATTACTCTAATTAGATAGGAGTCCAGGTTTAATAGGAGTATTAATTTAATGATGTTTGAAGTGTCTTGAAAATATAAAATAGTACATTCTTGTGTTGGAAATTCTTAAAATATTTCCCATATAATCTCTAAATAATAAATATTTTTCTATCTTTTATTAGCTATCATTTGGGGTTATAATTCTCACTATAAAGAGATATAGCTTTCTACATTATAGTGACTTAATCACTCCACTGAAGTAATTTAATTCCAATGCAAGAATGAAGCAGCTTGCAGCCTTGGCACAGTGTTGGGGGTCTGAGTTTCATTCGCTTCTGTAATCCTGTACAAGGGACCCCACCCTCATCTCTTTTACATCAGCACAACATGAAAAAACATCATGCCTTCTTCACAGGATTAAAAATGAAATGAAGGGCATTCCCTGGCAGTTGAGCAATTCAGATTCAGTGCTTCCACTTCAGGGGGGATAGATTCAATCTCTGGTTGGGGAACTAAGATCCCACACGTTGTGCGGCATGGCAAAACACACACACACACACACACACAAGCCAACAGCAAAACAAAACACACAACCAAAACAAAAAGCATTAAATGAAATGGGTGGAAAGTGCTTGGTGAGGTACTTATTAAGCACTTTTGCTAATGCTTTATTAGTGTCAAATGCTTTTATTATCACAGAGCTGACAGTACCAAATGAAGAAACAATGGAAAGTAAGCCCACCCCTGCAATTCTCCTACAGTGGTGACTGCTTTAGATGCAGTTCTTCAGTTTACAAGTAGCAGTCAGCAACCACCCACCTTTAGACTAAGCCTGCCTTGTTATTTTGGGGAAAAAATATTTCCAGAGCTGTACCTTCAGTTATTGCAATGAGTGATTACTTCCAGGAAGAAGACTGTAAGATCTCGCTCAGGGTGAACCCTATGCTTCCAGGTCCATCTCCTTCCTCTATCTGTCTGTGGCTCCTCCCACCAGAGCCTGAGAGGTGACCCTGCCTCCCCCTGGCCATGGCCTTGGCAGTGGCCATTGTGGCTGCCACACCAAGCCTCCCCCGCCACTCTGCCAGCAGGAAAACCTGTCCCGTCACCTTTAACCACAGATCCTTGGGCCAAACAGGGTAACATTAAAAAAAAAAAATCTAATTTAAGTGTAGGAATACCATAAATTCTACTTTTTACTCTGATAAAATTATCCAGGAAGATAAAACAGAGTACATACAGTTTCAGTACTTATATGCCTTGGTGCTTAAAATGAAGATTTTTCACTACAGAATCTAACTGGTACTTAAGTATTAATAAAAGCAATATGCAATTACAGCAAGAAAAGATATGAAAGTATAAAACACATTATTTAATCCTATTTAAAAATTCTTTTTAAATTTAAAATTTTATGATAAATTGAAATTTCTTAATTGCTAATCACAAAGTTTAATACTTTGGACTATATAATATATTGGGGCTACTGATTATTGCCCCTTTTCTTTTTAGGTAGTATTAATTACCATTCAAATAAAAATTCTACTTCTTTTTGTTCCTATATGTATACCTGACATTTACATTGGTGAAAAGAGGGGAAAAGGTTACTTAAAATCTTCAAGTAAAACTTCAAAAAATCTTTTCACAGAAGCAGGTTTAACACATCACAGTCTGCTCATAAGCACAAAATTTGCAGTCAAAAGTTGCACATAAAGGGTTTATTTTAAATGTTTTAAGGATAGGATAGAGTTACATCATAATTATAAAAATTACTTACAGAATTAACAGCTTTATATTGTTTATACTTCTAAATGCAGAGAACAGGGAACTGTCTACACATTGTATAAAATAAAATTAAAATTAAAAATGAATTCAAGCTTGAAAGATGAGGTCATTTACCTAATTTTAAAATGCGAACACGAAGACCTCTGAACTATACACATTCGTTCAACTGCACTAATGATGGAAAATACAAAAAGCGCAGCATTTCCAAGGAACCACAGACATTTCAACCATAATTGTTTTCTGTTATAATAATTATTCCTGTTTTGTCTTTGGAGAACTTTCTTTTTTTTTTAAGACAATCAGCTTAATAATGTTTTCAGGCACTACAATTTGTGACAATCAAAACAGTCTTCTAATGGGTCCACGGCGTTCAGAGACTCAAGCCCAATGCACTTGGGGGTTTGGCACGTAAAACAATAGCAGAAATGAAATCTGGTTTAGAAGCAACTGTGATTGTTTCAAGAATGCACAGTCCCTTCAAATGCTGCAAGACATACACAACAGGAAAATCACCTTCTGTTGGCACTACATTTGCTTCACCAGTGCATTTATATCCTACAACCACTACAACAGCACAGTTAAGCAAATATACAGAAACTGAAAACAAATAAAAACAAAGATAGAAAACAAAAAACCTAAATATATTTAACATGCAATTTTAGTTAGTTACATTGAACATTCTACTTAGAATAGAGCATGCAAAAAAGGATGGTCTGCTTTTAAGGTCTTCCCTTGAAGCTTTACGTGGCAGCCAGACATCACACACGCACACACACGACACAATAATACTATAGCAGGTCAATGAGAAAGGCCAATACATTTTATACAGAGATTCATGTCTTGTGTTGTCACAAGTCCCATGATAATTTTGGAAATTAATGTTGTATTCCTAGAACAAGGAACCAACATTCCGATACCAGGAAAATGCAAGCAATGCATGCAGATCTGAAACATGAGCCTAAACGAAGCCTGAAATACTCAGCTGGGAAGCAGAGTTAGTCACGGCATCAGGAAGTGTGGTTTAAGCCACCAAAAGAAAAAGAATGAAAAAAAAAAAAAGGGAAAATAACAACATAAAACCCCTTCCCCTTCCTTCAACCCTAAAGGCAATAAATGGAACAATGATTAAAATAATGATAACAAATCACATGTCACATTTATCTCGACAGTGGCAGATCATGTGGTATATTAAAAGTTCCTAAAGGTACTTGCAGAAAAACCACAATGCAAGTCATTAAGTAATGCAAGAATTGTTTCAACTGATCCAACCCTCAAGATACCACCAGAGGACTTTGTTTTTCAGCCTATAGTCACTGTGTCCTGTTCCTGCAGTGCACACTGGACAACTCACTCTCTTGGCCATTCGTGTCCTCTTGGACTCGGGGAGCTGGGCTCAGCCTTGAGATTCACATGCAGGAACTCTTACAAGAGCCACCAGCAGAACAGACGACAGCTCTGTAGTATGACACTTGTTTCAACCACAGAAGGAACACCTAAGACCTAGGTACTCACTGCATGGAGAAGCTCACCCCTGACCACCCTGGGTGAGGGCACACTGCAGAGAACCAGGTGCTGGATTTACATGGTGCACAAGGTTACCATACGCCAGCACAACAAGGCAAAGCCTTCCTGAGAGTGAAAATGGGCATCATACCAACCACGTACAGCATGGCCTTGAAACTAACATCAAGAACAGCTATGAGAGGGGTCACACAGACCTGGTGTTTGATTGCCAGCCTATGTATTTAAGCTTTCTGCCCAAATCTTAGGTAAGATTTTCAACCTCTACAAGACTGGTTTCACAAACCATCTTTCTCCCAGCCAGCTTTCAAACTGCCAGGGATCATCCAAAACAAAGTGATAGGCTGATGTTTTGCTGCTAAACGAACCACTTTTGCAGTTCTATTTTAGTTCAAATAGCCTTGCAGGGAAGGTTCCAACAGCTAAGGGCTGCTATCAGTCACACCCACAAGCCAGCGCAGGTGACCGACCCTGATGTGGCAGGACCCACCACATGGAATGAATCCACATTATCAGCACACCGTGAGCAAGAACACACAGCACCAAAAAAGGTGTCAGGAATTTAAGCTGTTAATTGTCTAGATATTCTTTGAGGGGGAAAAGCCTTCTGACCATAATCATACACCAGTAATAACAGTAATAATAACAAAGGGATCCAAGAGAACTTGGTAAAAGACAACAATGCCATTCTTACATTTCTAATATAAAAGTACTATGTTCTTCCAGGAACCTACCAAATACACATAAACCACTGATATACTGTTGCCTTTTAAATCCATGTACTAAAACCCAGACTAGTACTAATTTGTACAAACAGTGGACCAAATGCATCATCCAAAACACACCTGTATTACACAATGTGGACCAAGTACCTGGGCTTCGCTTTAAAAAAGTATTTAAGATTAAAAAAAAATGTAAACAAAAAATGTACAAAGCTTAGAATTAAAGGCAGCCTTTTACCTAGATTTCTAATTGTTTTATAAATTCTAATGTGGGTCATTAAATATCCACAAGTGATTCATGTTTGAATTTACAGTTTAAACCCTCTGGATTGAAATGGTGCTCTGAACTTCTGACTTTCAACACAAGCTGAATGTCCCCATGTTCTTCCTGTGCCCAGATTTAATTTTTAAATAAACAGCAGTGATATAAAGTCAAGCACTCCTGTTAAACTGGAGAAAATTATTTAACTCCTACCTCAATCCACAAAGAACTGCCAATGAAGTGTGTGTGTGTGTGTGTGTGTGTGTGTGTACAGATCTGTGTGTGTGTGTGTATATATATATTATATATGTATACACACAGATATAGATAGGTAGAGATATACATACATATATATCTTAAAAAAAAAAAAAAGGCAGTAACAAAAATGCAACCAAACTATGCTTGCATTGTGGCAGCAGAATAAGTGTTAAGAGTGAAGGGGAAAGTGGATAAGATCTATTACGGTTTTAAATGACTATGATACTAGCTTAATTTTTACCAGACTTGCCTGTAACTCCCTTCCAGACAGACAGACTTCTCTTAAGAGGAAGGAGTTCCTTACACAAAATGCTTTGTGTTCACATAAATCTGTACGATTCAGAACAAAACCAGTTCTGCTGGCAGAGATTGTGGGTTCGCAGGGACATTTAAGCTTTCATTAAACTGGAAAGCAATCAAGTCTTTATGTCTACAAATTATACATTTAATAGTTCCACAAATTTGGTAAAGTTCGTGATGACATCTAGGATGTTTTCACCAAATCGTAGACATAAATATGGAAATCATCATCAAACTTGATGAAATAGACAGATGGTTTGGCTTCTACTTGATGAATGACCATGCCAGTCCTTTTAGAGCCATCTTCTTTGGCATATTCCACTTGTTTGCCCACCAGGCTGTCCACAACTTCTCCCGGTTCCCTTTCTGCTGGAGGTGAATCATCTATATTTAAAGGGGGAAGGAAAAAAAAGAATTTAGAGTCAGTTTTTAGATACACACCAACTCACATATTTTAATAATTTTTAAAAATGTTTTTAATATCTTGCACTCATCTTGATTTTCTAGACCAAAAGTCAGCAAACTTTTTCTTCAATGGCCAAACAATAAATATTTCAGGCTTGAAGCCATATGGTCTCTGTACCAACTACTCAGCTGTATCTCTTTGTGATGATACATCTGTGATGACACAGATGACACATAAATGAATGGTGTGACTGTGTGCCAATAAAACTTTATTTACAAAAATCTAGATATGTAAACAATTTCAAAAAGCATAACCAGAAATTCCTCTGGCTCATATTTAATTATAGCTATAATTACCAAAGCCTTTGACTGTGTGGATCACAATAAACTGTGGAAAATTCTGAAAGAGATGGGAATACCAGACCACCTGACCTGCCTCTTGAGAAATCTGTATGCAGGTCAGGAAGCAACAGTTAGAACTGGACATGGAACAACAGACTGGTTCCAAATAGGAAAAGGAGTACGTCAAGGCTGTATATTGTCACCCTGCTTATTTAACTTCTATGCAGAGTACATCATGAGAAACGCTGGACTGGAAGAAGCACAAGCTGGAATCAAGATTGCCAGGAGAAATACCAATCACCTCAGATATGCAGATGACACCACCCTTATGGCAGAAAGTGAAGAGGAACTAAAAAGCCTCTTGATAAAAGTGAAAGTGGAGAGTGAAAAAGTTGGCTTAAAGCTTAACATTCAGAAAATGAAGATCATGGCATCCAGTCCCATCACTCCATGGGAAATAGATGGGGAAACAGTGGAAACAGTGTCAGACTTTATTTTTCGGGGCTCCAAAATCACTGCAGATGGTGACTGCAGCCAGGAAATTAAAAGACACTTACTCCTTGGAAGGAAAGTTATGACCAACCTAGACAGCATATTCAAAAGCAGAGACATTACTTTGCCAACAAAGGTTTATCTAGTCAAGGCTATGGTTTTTCCTGTGGTCATGTATGGATGTGAGAGTTGGACTGTGAAGAAGGCTGAGTGCTGAAGAATTGATGCTTTTGAATTGTGGTGTTGGAGAAGACTCTTGAGAGTCCCTTGGACTGCAAGGAGATCCAACCAGTCCATTCTGAAGGAGATCAGCCCTGGGATTTCTTTGGAAGGAATGATGCTAAAGCTGAAAGTCCAGTACTCTGGCCACCTCATGCAAAGAGTTAACTCATTGGAAAAGAGTCTGATGCTGGGAGGGATTGGGGGCAGGAGGAGAAGAGGACGACAGAGGATAAGATGGCTGGATGGCATCACTGACTCAATGGACGTTGAGTCTGGGTGAACTCCGGGAGTTGGCGATGGACAGGGAGGCCTGGCATGCTGCGATTCATGGGGTCGCAAAGAGTCAGACACGACTGAGCGACTGATCTGATCTGATCTGATAATTACCTAATGAAGTAATAAGGACTAAAAGAAGGAAAAGGTCAAGAAAAAACTAAATACAGTTCACCCTTGAACAACAGGAGTTTGAACTGTATGGGTCCACTTATACCGGGATTTCTTCCAACAGTAAACAGATCTGTACTTGATTGAATTCATGGATACAGAGGAACCACAGAAATGAAGGGCTGCCTATAAGTTATATGCAAATTTTCAACTGCTCAGAGGGATCAGTTCCCCACCTCAACCCCCAGGTTGTTCAGTTGTCAACTATAATAATATCTTTCTTTTTAAAAAAAAAATTTTATTGACATATAAGTGAGTGAGTGAAGTTGCTCAGTCGTGTCCAACTCTCTGCAACCCTGTGGACTGTAGCCCACCAGGCTCCTCAGTCCATGGGGTTCTCCAGGCAAGAATACCAGGGTGGGTTGCCATTTCCTTCTCCAGGGGATCTTCCCGACCCAGGGATCGAACCCAGGTCTCCCGCATTGCAGGCAGACACTTTAACCTGTGAACCACGAGGTTGATTTACAATTGTTGTGTTTTATAACTTCTTAAAAATAAGTCTGCACTGGTGATTTCCCTCAGTGGTTGAGAATCCATCTTACAATGCAGGGAATGTGGGTTTGATCTCTGGTCGGGTAACAAAGATCCCACAAGTCATAGGCCAACTAAAGCCCATGGGTGCTGCAACATGAGACCACAGGCTCTGGAGCTTGCACACCACAACCAGAGAGAAGCCTGCACATTTCACAAGGAAGATCTCACATGCCACAACTAAGACCCAATGCAGCCAAAAATACATAATAAATCTAATAATTCCTTTTAGTGAAACAAAGTATTGCTTTACTTTGAAATGATTTTAAGGCAGACAATGCCTACTGGGATTACTGAGAATGTACTACACACTTAAAATGCCTAAGAATTCCTGCCTTATCTTGGGACTCCTTAAAGCTTTTCTCCCTCAACTTCATTTCATTACACATGGTCCTCCTAACCCAGTTTCAAAATAAAAGAGATTTCTCATGCTATAAAAATAGGTGCTAGGTGAACTCAACTGAATCTCGGAGGACGGATGGGGCACCTGAACTTTTTTTAAAAGTCCCTAAGAAAATCTGAGTGTTGGAAAACATTGCTCACCCTACGACCTAACAAGAACTCTGTAAATTCTAGGAAAACACATAAAAATGAGAGCAAATTATCACTACCAACAACAAAGAAACAATGTACAAAGGGGAGAGGGGGCTGGCAAGGGGATGGCACCAGGCAGTTACATTTCTATTTTAAGAAACCCCTTACTGCTCCTGAGTAACTGGAACCCTTTCCTATGGAGCAACAGAGAGCCTTCAAGCAGGACGACCAGGTATCCCGGGTGTCCATGCTTATGCCAGTCATCCTGACACACTAGTTAGAAGCGCGCCTTTTAATTTCCACATGTATCTTGGTCTGGACCATATCTTGTATTTACATTAACAGCAGTTTGCTCTTTGATTATAATAAATTCTCTCACTGAATGATATAATCCAGAACCTGCAATTCTGATCTCACATAATACAAATAATCCACATGAGCATGTTACCAGTTCTGGAGGAGTAAAGAGGAAATCTAAGCTGAACTCTTCTTCAATAGTGCTCTTCCATCAAGCAGCAGCATCATACCACACCACACTTTCATGGCACCTCATGTGGATGAAGAAATCCCATATACATGACTGCCATACGTTTTATAGCAACCATGAATGAAGAAGCAAGAGACTCAAACAAAGGCCACCATGGAGCTCTTTGTATCAGAACATCACCACAGATTCTAACAGCAAATAGACTTTCATACAGTTCAAAAGAAAGGAGTGAGAGGATAAAGACATGGTCGGTACAGGCAATGGGTAATATGCAAATGACCCCATACTTTCTATTATCAAGTCAACAGCACCTGCTTTAGACATTTCTCTACAAAAATGTTAAAAATTTCATATAGGTTGGAGAAAAGCTTTTAAGGAATGTTCTCATCACTAAATTCTTGCCTATATAAACACTTTCCACTATACACTCATAACGAATACACACAAACAACAAAAAAAAAAAACTCTAAGAAGGCAGAAGTCAGGGCCAGATGACCATGAGTGGGTTTACGAGCAGCATGTTCACAGGGAGAGCTTAAAAAAAAAAGACAAAAACCAGGAGAGGATAGCACATTGCTCATATATCCACTGTCTATCAGACACATTTGTCCAAGGCCAAGACTTCATGTGTTTGAGGAAAAGCCATTGAGTAGTTAAAAAAAAAAAAAAAAGGCTCACCTAAAACTGAAATTAAGAAAATAATTCTAGTCACAACAGCATCAAAAAGAATGAAATACTCAGGAATACATGTAAAAAGTGCAAAACTTAGAAAACTACAAAATATTATTCACAGAAAAAAATCTCAATGAATGAAAAAACATCCCACGCTCATGGATCAATAGCTTAACATTGTTAAGATGGCAATACGCTCATGCCAAACTGACCAAGAGATTCAACATAATATCTAACACAATCTCAGCTGACTGCTTTGCAGAAACCAACAAGCTGATTCTAAAATTTATATGAAATTGCAAAGACCAGCCAAAACAATTTTGAAAGAAAAGGAGGAAGATTCATACTTACTGATTTTAAAACTTAAAAGAATGAAGTTGGACCTGACATCACATCATAAACAAAAATTAAATCAAAATGTATCAAAAATCCAAGTAAGAGTTAAAGATCAACATATTCAAGGCTTCTAGAAGACATGAGTAAATCTTTATAACCTGGGACTTGGCAAGGGATTATTAGATATGACTCCAAAAACACGGGCAACAGAACGAAAAACAGACAACTCGGATGTCATGAAATTAAAACCTTCTGTACTTCAAAGAAGGCTATCAAGAAAGTACACAGACAACTCTGACAATGAGAGGAAGTATCTGCAAGTCCTGTATCTGACAAGAGACTTGAACCTAGACTACTGACTCGAACTCAGTAACAAAAAGACAACGTAACTGAAACTACAGGCCAAGGCCATGAATAGATTTCTCAAAACAAGACACACCAAAGGCCAGTAACACAAGAAAAGATACTTGACAACTTTAGTCATCAAAAATATGAAAACCAAAATCACAATGAGGTTTCATTTTACTACCACCAGGATATCTAGATTCAAAAAGGCAAGTTAAGAGACGAATGAACACACAAATATAGTGTATCTGTTCAATGGAGTTGTATTTGGGCATTAAAAGAAATGAAGTATGGACACACTACAACACGGATGAGTCTTGAAAACACTAAGCTGAGTGAAAGAAGCCAGTTACAAAGGACCCCATATTATATATTCTATTCATATAAAAACCCAAAGTTCAGAACAGGGAAAGGAAAATATTCTTTACAACCTAACTAAAACAATCACTTATCCCTAATAATTAAAAACTTTAAATGTATCTCCATAAGAATTCATCAAAGACCTTGTTTTGAAATTCAAATTCTTTTTGAAGTATCAAAAGTAAAAGCTGTCGATTTATACTTACTAGAATCGGGCATAATGCGAAGGTCGCCTTCTTTATAATCATCTAAGAGCTGGTACATGTATAAGACAGGATCTTTCTCATAGGTGATGTAAAACCATGTGTTCATGATAGGGGCGCGTGCTAAGACCATTCCCCTCCACTCGTCTTTAGAGCCATCCTCTGTCTCAAACATGTGCTCCACTGCTTTGCCAATCATCGTGTCGGCTAGGTGCGCATCACTGATTCGAGATGTTGCTAGGGACAAAAAAAGCAAACAATGGTTTACAAAATATGCACTGTGAAGACTGAACTTATTCAAAGAAATGATTCTGAAATACACTATCAGGCTTCAGAATCATGTGGAGGGCTGTACGAAGGACAGCCACCAAATTCACATTACTGACCCAGCCCAGGATGGATTCCACGGAATTACTATGCCCCAAAGTCATGTTACTAAGAGAATCTGTTTTTCTTTCTCTAATTCATCTGCTCTTGGTACTGTACTTAATTAAAAATTTTAGTTGTTTATTCAAGGTATAAAGTATTTTGGTTACAATAATTATTTTAAATTATTAATAATTACAGACTTACAGAAAAGTTCCAAAATTAGTATTGTCCCTATATAACTTTTACCCACCTTCCCTTACATTTACAAAATGGTCATTTATTAAAATCCAGATATTAAGCTTCAAGGCATAGGTTTTTACTCTTGCCCCTACAATCTATTTTTTACAGTAATCAGAGTGGTATTTGTGGCAGTTACACCAGATTATGTCGATCATTTGCTTAAAATACTCCAGCATTTTCCTTTCATCATCTGAATAACAATCTGTTTCTCCAGAGCCAAAGCCCCTCAGCCTTCATTCCCTGCTGGTCCTCTGCCCTCCTGTTCTGTCACCTTCTTCCTACTGCCTACACCTCAGCAGCATGGGCATCTTTTTCTGGGATGCCCTTGGGCTGACCACGGCCCCCACATCCTCAGGGGCTGGCTCATCCTGAGCAGGTGTCCTCCCTGAGGCTCTCCAGGACCATGTTATGAAAAGCACCCCACCGCTCGGTCACTTGAGTTTTATTTCTTAAGGACATTCACCACTATCTATAATCATCTTGTTTTACATGTTTGTTTATTTGTTTTTAGACTGCACAGTGATGACAGCAGAGGCCTTTCCCATCATAGGCCTCTTCCCATCATATGATCATCATATGATCATCCCATCATATGATCCCACTGTAATCATTGGGGTTCAACACTGCTGTGTGAATTAATTATTTCAGAGGAAAAGCAGGTTGTTCTAGATTGTCGTTAGGAACACAGGTGAAAAATGACAAGCTTCTTTTCTTTTTTAACACTGGGATAATTATGGAGGAGCCTATTGATGTTAAGATTTTTCCATTCTTCATATTTCAGATAATTCTTTAAGGAAAAAAAAGGCACTTCTATCTCATTCATGAGAGCTTCTATTTTTGTTTAAAGATACTGCTATTCAATTTTATCAGAAAGACACTCTAATAGACACAAATGGTAGTTTTGTTTACATGTGCAATAATTACCAAACATAACAGATTCTCTGCTGCACAACACTAAAGCAAAATCCCACCAGTTTCTCCAAACCAGAAGGTATCAAACTTTCTGATCTCAGGACTCCTAAAATTTTTGAGTATTTGTTTATATGTATGATAAATATCAGTATCACTATTTTTAAAATTATAAATGATGTATCTAAAGACATTTTAAGATACCCACAGAAATACATTTTTAAGGAAAAATAACTATTTTCTAACAAAATTTTAATATATATCTAGCTTTAGAAACAGGCAGCTAGCTAGACTCATATCTGTTTCAATATTCAATCTTTTTTGCATGTACTTTTAGTTGACTTTTAAAATCACAAAATATGCTGTTGAAAAAGAGTATTTTATTTGTCTTTTCAAATAATTCTAGATATTCTCCTCTGATATCACATCAAAACTCAGCAAGTCTTGGCTTTCCTTAAAGGTTAATTGCACTGTAGAATCTAAAATCATTATCAATAACCTCTGTCAAACTATTAAATTAAAATTCATCTGCAGAATACATAAAGAATTCCTATAACTCTGCAACAAACAAAACAAACTGAAATAATCCAATCAAAAATGTGGGCAAAGGAATAGGTATTTCTGCAAAGATGACATATGAATGGTCAAAAAGCATATAAAAAGGTGCTTAGCATCACTAATCATCAAAAAAAATTCAAATCAAAACCAATAGAAAATAACAAATATTGGTGAAGATGAGAAATTGAAATCCTTATGCACTGTTGGTGGGACTGTAAAATGTTAATGAACACTATGGAAAAACAGTATGTATACAGGCACCTCAAAACAAAATTGCTGTATGATTCCACTTCAGGGTAAATGCCCAAAAGAACTGAAAGCAGGGCTTTTAGACATATTTGTACACCCATGTCATAGCAGCACTACTCACAATAGCCCTGATAGAAGGAACCCACCAAGAGTACAATCAGGGATGAATGGGGGAAAAATGTGGTATTCACATACAATGGAATATTACTCAGCCTTAAGAAGGAAGGAAATCCTGTCACGTGCTACAACATGAATGAATCTTGAGGTCGTTATGCTAAGGGAAAGAATCTAGTCACAAGAAAGCAAGACAACATGATTCTACTTATGATGTACCTAAAGTTATCAAATTCACAGAAACAGGATGGTGGATACAGGGGCTGGTGGGAGGGGGAAAATGAGTTGTTTAATGAAAGAATTGCAAAATAAAAAAATTTGGAAATCTATTTCATAACAATGTGAATATACTTAATACCTTTGAAGTGTACACTTAAAAACAGTTATGGTAGTAAATTTAATGTTTTGTGTTTTTTACCACAACAAAAAAAACCTTTTGGTCTTTGAATGGATCTTTCACCAATACATGGTTTGGTAACATCATGCACTCTGTTCGTATCAAAAATATATTCACTGAGCTATGCAGATCTTTGGAAACCTCAGTATATAACTGTGAATGGATGAGAGTGATAAAGGCAAATTATACCTTAAGATTACTATGAATTTTGATCTCATAAGGCTCATGAATATGCTTCAGGGTACCACAACAGTCCCCAGACCACGCTCTGGGAATCAGTACTCTGGGATGTCACTTTCTCTCACCTTTAGCTTAAGATTAAGGAAAACAAAACTAACTTGAATGTACTGCCTAAAGCAAATTAGGAAAAATCATTTTCTTTCTACATGGAATATAAATGAAGTCCAAATAACTTTTCAGAATCAAGTATCACAGGGAATACTATAATTAATTGATAATTATATTAGGCATATAACATACTGCTGCTTTGCAAATAGGCCTTTGGATTTCCTTTTAAAAATTGTTTTTTTTTCCTTAGAAAAGCAATCCATGTCTATTGATGCAAACTGAAATGGCCCAGAACTAGAAAGAAAAACATTAAGAAACCCTTAAATCTCATCACCAGAGACACTCATATATTTCTGGATATCTTGGTTTGGTAAAATCAGTTTTTTTTATAAATCAAGCTAAGTTTTTTCTGCTCTATGATGACAAAAGAACTAACACAGGTCATGTGGCAGAATGCAGTAAAATCTCAAATAAGCTAGCAGTCTTGCCCTTGAAGGGGTCAGAAAAGAATTATGATAATTAATGAGCACAAATAATTGATATAAAAGTGAGGATACTTTTTAAGCCCTGAAGGGAAGATTCTTCCATGTTAGTTTCTGATGTGGGAAATGGACTGCTCTCAAGATCAAGAGGAAAGAGGACATGCCTCACAAGGAACAATGTGTTCAGTCACACTTAAAAGAGATAAAGTTTAAAATGCCAAAGATTTACTATTACACAATTAGTCACCTGTAGTTAAAAACACAAATTTAAAAAAGACTTCTGTGAAAACAGAACTGTATTTATACAGGATGAGTAAAGACAACATCTGCTATCTAAAGTGAAGATTAAAAAGTAACTTGCTGCTCTGCTAAACTTAACCTGATGGGGAAGCATTGTCCCAGGAACACAAGGGTAAAGCAAAGGGACAGGGGACTGGGTAAGCTGCTTCCCTTGACAATCTGATGCCAAAATTCTATCCTCCAAGTACAGAACTGCTGAAGCTATATTTGTAAAAACACAGGCTTTTAAAGGACAATTACAAAAACATAAACCAGATTCAGGCAATGGCAGCATCACTGTAAAAATGCAAATACTCTGAAGAAAGGAACATTCATTTGGGAGTATTCTATTGATCTTAAAAATAAAATCTATTTTACTCTATTCTTAAAAATAAAACCAGTCATTATGCCTAAGGTATGCAAGGCAAAACTGATTCATATGACATTTAAAGTCATTCATAGGTCCTATGACCATTTGTGTATATAAAAAATAAACTGAGGCTGTCATTAAAAGAAAAAGAAAAAAAGCCATTCATTTCCCACAAACCTTGCAAAACAAACCCTTAAAAATATAATAAAATTCACATGCATTGGTTGTTTAAATTTTGGCTGAAAGTGCAATGATCACTTTTATAATAATACACAATGAAAGATACACTTCGCCTAAAGATTCTAAAATAAACACATGAAATTTTTCTTAGTTATTGTATGATGAAATAAGTACACTGAATATTTGAGCTAATGAGAAATACTCTTACCCATCAGAGTCCAGATAAACTGTGAGCAAAATGTGGGAAATAATCATATTAGAAATTATTAGATTGTCAGCTTCTTAGGGAACAATTTTATACATCTTTATATCCCTCACAGTTCCTTTGAACTGTGGTTTCAGGACATCTGTTCAGCAGTTTTCATGGTCTTAGGTGACTGATTTAAATATGTATCAGAAGTGCTTATTCTCCAATAAAAAGACAAATACCAGTTGCAAATAATCAAAAAGCATCCATTTCAGAAATCCTTTTTAAAGCATATAATGCACAAATAGTAAAGAGAACTTACCAACTCTATCAGGGAGGACTTCAAGCGCAGAAACTCTTTCATCTTTATTAAGTTCTAGTCCATAAACACAGTCAAATCCATCGTATTTTATAAGATACAAAGAAGGGTTTACAGGCACCTGGTCCAGAACGGTTCCTTTCCACTGGGTGACAGGGCCGTTCCCTTCCTTCCACCCATGCTGAATCCTGCAGCCTACGATGTTCCGCCGGGGCTGGGAAACAGGCTTGCTTGGTCCCACACTGCTCCGATGTTTTCTGTATTCACACATATACACATATAAGGTATCTTCTCAAAGTATGCACTCCTACCAACACAACTACTGCTAGCTAGCATGCTCTCATCAGAAATGACCCTGGTCCTGTGCAGGCTAACACTGCCACACCCAGGGTTCAGGTGGCTCCAGCCAGCATCTCCCAGTCCCAGAGCCATGCAGTGGTGGCTCACAGGGGGCCCGTTTCAAGCAACAGGAGCTTCCTGTGCATCTTAAGTGTGGAGGCAGAAAAACCAGGACTAGCCCGTAGCAACTAAGCCCTAAAATTAAGCATCAGTTTTTCAGCTTTCTGAGTTTCTTTCAATTCAATCAACTTACAGTTATCCAAATTAATCAAAGAAAGACAAGCGCTGACTACATGAAATAAATGCATGTGCATATGGTCTTATGAAACAGAAATCCATTTCTTGTCAAAACGAAATGTGTAACTATTCAATTTCAACCATTCTTATGCCCACATAACTTTATTCCCACTGGCTTAAATAATAAGAATAAACTAGACATTTAACTTTTTCTTAAACTAAGTCCAAGCTGGCTTATATTCATGCATTTGTACCATCATTACTTCTCTAGAAAGCACATAACCTTCAACCCTTAAATCTGTAGCAAATAATGTAATATTGAAAATTATTCAAGCGACATACATCAGTTACAAACAATTGAAAAACCTACATACAATGTTTACAAATAATACACCTGGCTCTTGATGTTAGGGGGAAAAAACCTTCATTTCATGGAGCAATCCAAAGACAACGGACAAGACTTGGCTTGAATGAAAGCTGAAGGCCAAAGCCATGCTGGCACATGGATGCTGCTATATGCCAAGAATGAAAAAATTTAGAGAGCAGAAAAGAATTGCTTTTCTGCTACATACAGGCATAAAGCTCTCATCTGGTAAACCATAAAAGTGGTGAATAAATGGAATAAATACAAATGTACCTTAAAAAATACAAGTAATTTATTATAGGATATAGTATTTAAAATTACAATTGTATATATTTGAAGTAGACCAGCTTGGTAAACTTCGTAGGTTTGTGAAACAGAGAAAACAGGTTATACAGCAAACCATTAAAGCTGCATTAATAAGGCCTATAATCAGTTGACACAATCCTTTACCTAAGCAAGAGAGGGAACACCATTTGGGGAACATCTCAGAAGGAAAACTTCTCCAGTCGGACTGTAAAAGGATTCACGGGATTACATACAGGATTGTGAGACCATGAGACCAGAAGACGCTGTGTCTGCCCAGCACTTAAGGCTTTGCACACACCCAGCCAAAAGGCCTTCCAGGAAAGGCAGAACCATGCACTGAGGCCATAAGCTGAGAATAACATCCTGAATAGGATGAGGCCCGGGGATAAAGGAAAGATGAGGTTCAGGTGCTAGGCAGATCTCAACAGGTAATACAGAGGAGAACACACAGAAGTGTATTAAGTGTGCCATGGGAATACTGAAGAGCTCTGCAGCACAGACAGCTCTCCTGGTATAGTGTCACCCCTTCCCATGTATAAGAGTCTCAGCAGAGGACCATGGTGGCAACAATGGGCAACGGAAGCAAACCCCAGAATATGTCCACAAGGTAGACGGAAACTATCACCTAATGTTATGCAGACACAAAGGCCATGAAAGAGGAGCTTACGTCAGAAACAGAAGAGCCCAGATGAGAGGCAGCCACGCGAGAGAAGAGGCAAGAAAAATCAGACAGTCAAGAAACAAGCAGCAATTTGAAATCTTTGCAGAAACGAAGACCAGACTAGAGGAAGATGGAAGAAATTGACACCAAGGAGCATTTAAGGAAAATTGTTGTTTTTCAGTCATTAAGTCGTGTCCAACTCTGCAATCCCACGGACTGCAGCACGGTAGACTCCTCTGTCCTCCAGTATCTCCCAGAGTTTGCTCAAATTCATGTCCATTTAAGGAAAACAGATAATAAAAAAAGAGACAGATGGGAACAGATATGAAATTCCAACTTCTATATAACAGAATCACCCAACAGCTAAAATCAGAAGAACAGAAAAAATACTAAAATAATTCAAGAAAAATATCCTGAAAGACTCAAATGTACAAACACATCTCTGGTAAAACGGACGCAGAACTATTGACGCTAAGACATCCAGTAAAACAAACAAACTTTAAGGAAAATAACATCTCCTGGCATCCAAGCAAAAGAACTGCATCACCTGTAAGGAAAAGCAAATCACAATGTGACAGTGACCCTGTGCGCTGCCAGTGATGAACCTTCAAGTTCTCAGGAAAGAAAATGTGAGGTGGTGATTTCACAGTTGGCCAAGAACTCTATATTATCCTCCAAGTAAAGTACACAGATCAAACTGTGGACAAATAAGAACTTGAGGAATATTGTTCTTACAGATGCTTCCTGAAGAAGTTAACAGTTGGCCATTCGTATCTATGGGTTCCACATCCTGATTGAACCAAATGTGGACAGAAAAACAAAGTTCCAAAAAGCAAAGCTTGAATTTGCCACATGCAGGCAACAACTTACATATCATCTACATTGTATTTACAACCATTTACACAGTATTTACTCTGTGTTAGGTATTATGAATAATCTAGAGACGATTTGACGTATACAGGAGGATGTGTGTAGGTTATGTGCAAATACTAGGCCATTTTGTATAATGGACTTGAGCATCCGTGGATTTTGGTATGGTGTCAAGGGTCCTAGAATCAATCCACCCAGATACCAAGGGACCACTGTATAGGATAGTTTCAGATAATCAAGAATGCTTAGAAAGCTTTCAGCACAGAGCTGACAGTAAGCATCTTTTAAGCTGACAGTAAGTGAAAGTGAGCATCTTTTACTGCAGAACAAACAGGGAAAAAGAGAAATACAGCAATATGTAACTATTACCTGCTCTGACAACAGAGTTAACACCACTCTGAAAAGGGGAAGGAAAAAAGAATACCTGTAAAGTACAAGAAGTTCGCTAAACAAAAGAGTATGATTTGGAACAGAGTACCTTATATTAAATGGAGAGAAAGCAGAGAAGCGGGAGCTAAATTCAATACTGTTTATAGTAAGGAACCAATCTATATAACCTAAAATAAATAAAGATCGGTTAATTTTAAAAGACTGCAGTATAAAACTTAGTGGAGAGAAAAGCCTTAATAACATACTATCAGTCAGTAACTTGTAACTACTAATAATACTCAAACCTAAAAGTGAACTCAAGGCCTCTTCATAATCCCTGAAAATGGGCCTCTACATCCAACTGGCCCTCTGTGGGGATATACAGCTGCGAAGGTGATTACATTTCTTCTTTAGAATACAGGTACCTTTTCGAGCATTATATTTTTCTTCAAATAGACAATTACCTATCTTCTTTTGATCTTTAGGAAAAAGTCCTTGTGATTCATCCTGTGTACAGGATCAGGTTTTCTTCAAAGCAAAGGCAGAGGTTGGTCCCCAAAACTCACTGAAGAAAGAATTCAGTCATATGCACCATTTTATAATTCACAGACATTCTATTATTACTACCAAAATTATAAGCAAATATAGCATCTTTACCAGTGTGATGATTAATTTTAATGTGTCAAGTTGGCTGGGCCACAGTACTAAGATACCTAGTCAAACATTACTCTAAATGTTTTCTGTGAAGATATTTTTCTACATAAAACTAACATGTATATCAGCAGATAGATTGCCTTGCATTACATAGGTGAGTCTCATCCAATCAGCTGAAGGTATTAATATCAGCTCTTCCCTGGATCTGATCTCCAGTCTCTGTGCACACAACATCGGTGCTGTTTCTCTGGAAAACACTGACTACAAACAGAAAAGATTCTATCCTAGATTCAGAGGCATGAAATTTTCTACTACTATGATTCTCAACAAAACTGACAGCAGAAAAGGGCAACTGGAAGACTCAGAGCAGTTCAGTCACTCATCCTTCCTACACTCACTAGTGGCATTCTTCTGTAACGTGCAGTTGCTTCTGAAGAGGGAGATGCATGATGCTCTCTTTAATCTCATTTCAGAACAAGCATTTTCATCCCGGTCACCTCCAGTGGAAGTACATGAGACTCTCCTCCCTCTTCCGAACAACACCAGGGACTCAAATCTAGCTAGCAAGCAGCCCTATTCAGAGTGTTCCTATATCCTTTAATTCTGAAGAAACACGACCCTTCCTTTTTTGCATGGATTTTATTTTCTCACTTTCTTTAAGGGAATTTTAATCATTAACTTTTGTTACACAATACATGGTAATAATATGCCTGGATTACTCCCTGGTTTGGGGAACTTCCTGCAAGCCGTATGGCGTGGTCAAAAATACAAATAAATAAATAAATAACCTACTTATTAAGCTTACAATTTTCTACTAAAGTACACAATTAAAACCAAAGTAAGACGAAAAATTACCAAAAAAATTTAAATAACAACAAAAAAAATTCTTAGCAAAGGAAGGAAAAAAAATTTTTAAACAAACATCTTAGCACCTTAGTAACGCTTTCCTGGCCACTTTCACCAAACTATCAGAAATTTACTCTTTTGTTCCAAATTGTTATTAATTTTGCTCAGTTCAGTTCAGTCGTTCAGTCATATCCGACTCCGTGACCCCATGAACCACACAGCACGCCAGGCCTCCCTTTCATCACCAACTCCCAGAGTTTACCCAAACGCATGTCCATTTAGTCGATGATGCCATACAGCCATCTCATCCTCTGTCATACCCTTCTCCTCCTGCCCTCAATCTTTCCCAGCATCAGGGTATTTTCAAATGAGTCAGCTCTTTGCATCAGGTGGCCAAAGTATTGGAGTTTCAGCTTCAACATCAGTCCTTCCAATGAACACCCAGGACTGATCTCCTTTAGGATGGACTGGTTGGATCTCCTTGCAGTCCAAGGGACTCTCAAGAGTCTTCTCCAACACCACAGTTCAAAAGCATCAACACCACAGTTCAAAAGCATCAATTCTTCGGCGCTCAGCTTTCTTTATAGTCCAACTCTCACACCCATACATGACCACTGGAAAAACCATAGCCTTGACTAGATAGACCTTTGTTGGCAAAGTAATGTCTCTGCTTTTTAATATGCTGTCTAGGTTGGTCATAACTCTCCTTCCAAGGAGTAAGCATCTTTTAATTTCATGGCTGCAATCACCATCTGCAGTGATTTTGGAGCCCCCAAAAAACAAAGTCAGCCACTGTTTCCAGTTTCCCCATCTATTTGCCATGAAGTGATGGGACTGGATGCCATGATCTTCGCTTTCTGAATGCTGAGCTTTAAGCCAACCTTTTCACTCTCCTCTTTCACTTTCATCAAAAAGGCTCTTTAGTTCTTCTTTGCTTTCTGCCATAAGGGTGCTGTCATCAGCACATCTGAGGTTATTGATATTTCTCCTGGCAATCTTGATTCCAGCTTGTGCTTCTTCCAGCCCAGCGTTTCTCATAATGTACTCCACATATAAGTTAAATAAGCAGGGTGACAATATACAGCCTTGAGGTACTCCTCCTATTTGGAACCAGTTTCATGCCCAGTTCTAACTGTTGCTTCCTGACTTGCCTACAGGTTGCTACTATCTTAAAAATAATTTTTAAAAAACATTCCCTTATTCAGTAGCAAACAAAGAGGATTTTTGTTGCTTTTTGCAACAAATTTTTGCAGCATTTATTTTTTTCTCATGTATATTTGGTTTTTCTAGATATATTCTCTGGTAGTCAGACAGGGTTCACAAATGCAAACTACAAATTCTTGGAAGCCTCAAAATACTGTTATTTTGTTCTTATCCTTGACTTGCCTAGGTATGCAAGGCAGGCTCAAATTCCCTTTGCCTTCAGTACCTTTATTGCAAAAAGGTATTTTCATTGTCTTTTATCTTCCAGAGTCACAGATACCAAATGCCAATCTGATCCTTGCTCCTTTGAGGGTAATCCATCTCCCTCTTCTAGCTGCTTTTAGAATTTTGTTTGTTACTAGATTCTGAAATGTCCCTAGGACTCGTGACATGTGTCTAAGTATCCCTTACTAAGACTTGGTCAATTTCTTGAATTAGGTAAAACAGGCTTGAATTTTAGCCTATCTATTGAATATCTTACCTAATATTTTGATTTATATGAATTGATCATTTCTTTATCTTAAATGATTTTTCTTTGTAATGAGTGCAACACCTGATATGAGGATAATTTTCACTTTTCTGGATTCCTTATGAACTTCTGGGTTGAGCCTTGTCTTTGTTGCATCTGCTGCCATCTGAGTGGCAGCATTCTTCACACCTGCAGGAGAGCAAGGTTAACTCTCCTGTTCTATGTATGACTTTCTTTGGTGCTGTCAGAGTTCCTCAGGTGCCTGATGATTCTTGGTGTCCATATTTTCAGATGCAAGGAAAGATATAAAGTGGTAACCGTAGCTGAGATGTGTTTCTTCAGGCCAAGTCAGGGTCTCTGAGTTCTCAGTATGAAGTATAGGTTCTGTAAAAGCAGCCAGGACCTAGGTCATTTCAGAGCAGCTGAGACTGTGTGGCAACTTCAAGCCAGGGGAGATAAGGTGAACACCTACTGCCTAATGCAGCTGGTTTCTCTCACCATAATGACAAAGGGAACTGCAGCCAGCCTGTGCTGTCTCTAACCTGAATAGACGCTACGGTCTAGTTTGAACATTCAACTTTTTGGAGGTCTTCTTTTTCAACTCAAAGTTGTTGAGAGTTCCTTAGCTTAGCTAAGCTTTTATATTGATATAAATCTATTCCTGTCTGCTGTGTATCCTGCAGAGATTTCTCAGTGTTCTGATCTGTTGGTGGGATGATCTTTCTATATCAGTAACAAAAACTGCAAACTTAATGTAAATTACGGTGAAGTACTATTTTCTATCTGCTTATAGAATAAATACAACCCTCCTAGTGAACAAATAATCTGGCATCCATTGTCTCAGTGATTTCATGTCTAGGAATTGATCAAAAGAAAACAATGGACAAGCACAAAACTACAGCAAACAGTATGTTCTGAGCAGTGCTTGTACCACGGGAAACTGAATATGAAGTTCAATAGGTCTCACTGATTTAGTAAGTAATACTTATCTATATGATGAATAACTACATAGCTATTAAAATCACAGAAATAATATAAACACATTTTAAATATATACACAATCATTCAAACAGATATGTAGGGAAAAAAACTTTTAAAACATACATTAAATTATTGACAGGCATAGTCTCTGGATGAAGGTGGATCAAAAATAATTAAGCTGCCTTTCCCTGCATTCACTTGTTATTTTCAAAATTTTTTATGATTTAAGTACTGTACTTTTATAGGCAGATAAAATACAATTTGTAATTATGCTTAAATTAATGCAGTTGATTCCTAATTCTGCAAGAAACTATACATAAAAATAGATTTATACATATTAGCATTATAAATTCCAAATTTTATTTCTGTTGCCTTTTTAGTCAAGAGTAATTTCATTTTTAGAATACCATTTCACTAAATTCTAAAAGAATTAAAGATCTAATATAGATACCATTTTTGCCAAATTTATTTAATGAACAACTTAATTTGATTGAAAAGGTAGAGGCAGGAAAGAATGAACAGATGGGACTTCCTGGAGGTCCAGTGGTTGGGACTCCGAGCTTCCACTGCAGGGGGCACGAGTTTGAGGAACTAGGAGCTGCACAGCAAAGTGCAGCTCCATAAAAAAGAAAAAGAAAAAAGAAAAGAATGAACGGATGCCTCAATGAATACTAAAGTCAAAAACGGTAATTAGAATAATACAATACTTCTAAAAATCGTAAGCCAAGCTTTCCAATTACTGCTCCCTGAATGTCCAAACTGTTCAAATACCCTTACAGCCAAAGTTTACAAGTATTGTTTTAAAATATTTTTAAGTATGTTAAACTAGTAATTATTAATGTTAAGAGTGAAAAAATATTTACTATTTTTCTGTGTATTTGAAATTTTCCATACTAGAGAAGTTAAAAATTACATACTAAACAAACTTTTTTGTTTTTTAATTCTAATCACTAATTCAGATTCAAAAATCAGTAAGAAAAATTTTAATAAAAATTAAAGCTTACTTACATGAGTTGAAATAGTACATATAAAAGTAAACAATAAGAACATGTCAGATAACTGGCAGAAGATACAAAAAGATAAAAAACACACTTAGATGGTCATATCTCTAGGTAGTTCAATCTAACAACAGTATGGGGCTTCCATGATGGTCCCACTGTGGTTAAGAACCTGCCTTGTAATTCAGGGGACACTGGCTTGATCCCTGGTCCGGAAGATCCCACATGCCATGGAGCAATTACGCCCATGCATCACAACTACTGAGCTGCCACTCTAGAGCCTGCATGTTGTAACTACTGAGCCCGCGTGCTGCAACTGCTGAAGCCCTCGTGCTCTAGAGCCCACGATCTACAAGCGAAGCCACTGCAATGAGAAGCCTGTGTGCCACAACGAGAGAGTAGCCCCGCTCCTGCTAGAGAAAGTCCATGTTGCAGCAACAAAGATCCAGTGCAGCCAAAAATAAACAAAACAGAACAGAAAATAAACATATTTTTAAAAAGAACAGTACAGGGAGTTCCCTGGTGGTCCAGTGGTTAGGACTTTAAACTTTCACAACTGAAGGCTGAGTTTCAGTCTCTGGTTGGAGAACTAAGATCCCACAAGCCAGTACAAAAAGGGATGTAAGATTAACAATTTAAAGCAACTAACTTTTTAAAATTTAAAATGAGAGTTTCTGGAATATGGTGATTTTGCTTTGCATGTTCTCCTTGGATATGTTATTTTTAATAGCCTTACTGTCTGGCATTTTCTTGGGGGAAAAAGTCTAAAGTATTCTTAACTATCACTTACCAGGTAGTCAATAAACAAACAGCAATATTATAAACAAATACCAAGACATCTCATTCAACTGAGGACACATGGAATTATAGCTCCAAGGGCAAATAAAAGGCTGTATTGTGTCAGGATCCAAACAATTCAAGGATAAAAGTAGAGAAACCAGAACTAAACATCTATAATCACTTTCCTTGTCATCTCCATAAGCTATAAACAGCTTTTCCTATAGTTTCAATGGGAGTAAATGTTGACCAAGTATACAGCATCCAATCACCTTTCATTGCTGTAATTGTGTATATTAATTTCCAAACTACTTGACTTTGTTATCTGATGTGCTTTAAGATATCAGTTCTGATGATGGTTTAGGCCAGTTCTTCTCAAACTCAGGCATGCATCAAATCACCTACAGTTTCTGAAAACAGTTACCCAAGCCTGTCCCAGAAACTCTGGGTTCCATTCTATTCTGCAGGCCTGAAGAAGAACCAAAGACTTTCTAACAAGCTTCCAAGTGCACTGCTCACCTAGGTCCCACACCTTTGGTAGCAGAACTGATCCAGAATAAACAGTAACTTCTATACATCCAAGTTCCCAAAAAGGAAAACCAAGACTATAGAAAACACTTCTGTACTTTGCTCAATACTTTAAATAATGGTACTGAAAGTACCATTCCAATTATTCTGTCATCAAGAACAGAATTCCTGAGAACAAACTAGTGGTTACCAGTAAGGAAAGGGAAGGTGGAGGGGCAAAACAGAAACAGGAGATTAAGTATAAACTCCTGTGTATAAAACAAACAAGGATATACTGTAGAGTATAAGGAATCTAGCCAATATTTTTATAATAACTGTAAATGGAGTATAATCTTTAAAAGTTGTGAAACACTATGTCATACACCTAGAACACTGTAGAACTTAATTATATGTCGATTTAAGAAACAAAATCTGTGCTGAAAGGCCTTTCACCCTTTATCTAGACTCCCTTAATGACTTAAGTTGAGTACCATTTCTCATCAGTAAATATCTTACTTTTATAGTCAATATTTAAAGGCACCGTACTTCTTACATTTTTAACTATTATAATTCTCCTATAATAAACCAGTAATGACAGCCATATACTGCATACTTTGGTGTATGAATTAACTGATCTCTTTCCTAATTTTTTTATTTTTTTAATACTGTGAGATAAAAGCAGCTTCCTTACTGTGTTCCAGCAGATTTCAAAAGAAACTAAGTCAAAATAATTGTCTTTTTGCAAGATGCACAGCAGCAAATAGAAAAAAACTGCTTCTCTAGTACTTGTTGCTTGTTAAGAGTTCTACAGCTGAAACTGGCATTCCCAGCTTAAACCAACAATAAAAAAACAGGATGGAGAAAGTCAAGTTTTCTATCCAAATCACTCTGGCCTTTTCATTATTTTGTCTACACACTGTGCACACTGAGAGTATTCAGAGACGTCCATGGCAAGCATCCAAATGCCTCAAGGGGTTTTCCAAAGCACTATTCACTTTCACTGGTGTGAGTAACCGAGCTACTGGCAAATTGATTAAAAAGTATTTCACATTTGACCAGTTTATCATTGTCAATACCATGGTTCATTTAGATGCTTGCTCCAACTGTGATCTAGGTCTGTGTGCTTGTGACAGAAATATTTTTCATATGCGAGACAACAAAACATACAGTTCAGGAAACAGGACGTGGTATCAATAGTTACTATAGGTTCCAGAATCATACTGTCCTGTTGCTGTATCCTAGCTATTTCTTAGATGTGATGACCACAGACTCAAACTCTCTTCGCATAGAAGGATTCAAGGTCCCTACTTGACAAGGGATGTCATGAATGAGACTACCCCAGGGACAAGAGGAGGAGGAGGGGAAGGAGCACAGTGACAGCCTTGGTTGGTGACTAGTACTGGTGTCTTAGAAAAAGGAAAACATTCCCTAGAAATCCTCAATTCAGTGTGTTAACAGGTCCTGATCCATTTTTCAAATGTACATTAGTGGAAAAGATACCAAAGCCCAGTCACACCTCCCTGAAATGTAAATCTATCGACTATTCAAATTAAGGAAGAAAAAGAGCCAGATCCATATTTGAAAACTAAAACAAAGAATCACTACAGCTACATCCACCTTATTTGCCCCCAACTACACCTGCCTTCAAGATGTGCCTTCAGTTAGGAGATAACTCCCAAACAACCTCCTGGGAAGCCAGAAAAGAAATGTCCACCAGCCTGTCCCCAAAATAGACCAAGAACCCTGGCTCACAAGAAGCACAAAAGTTTCTATTTACCTCAAAAAATGAGAACGAGACTCAGCTATGCAACATTTCTGGGTGCAGAGACACTGCTCCAAGCACTTTGGACCTGATTACCAGAATCCCCTCACACCCACGGAGATAGGAGATGCCATTTGCAGGACATGGGCTCTGCCAGCCCTTGTCTCCTGGGTGTTCCTGTGACTCTCTCAAGCAAGCAGAGGCATGTGCACATCGAGTTGTTATTGCACAGCCCCCCTGTACCAACACGGAAAGCGAGAGGAGGCATGACCACGGGTCAGTGGCTGCACACAAGGAGTCTGAGCACCTTACTCTCTGGAGGGCCACAGTGGAGGCAGGCAAGGAGAGAGCGAGGCTCCAAGTTCTGCTTTCCTGTATCTGTTTGCTATAAACACTTCATCTGTAATGAAAACCCAAAAACCTCACTGTTCCAGTCCAACACCATGACTTAATCAAGTTAAGCTGAGTGTTAGGCATACGAGGGATTTGGTAAAGCCCACAGCTGGGCCAGTGGGGCTTCCCACTCCAAGGCCAGCCTCTCCACCACCCATCATCCCCACTTACCCATTCAAGGACAACAGTTAACAGCTTTCATTTGTGATATGCGGAAACTTCTGTTTCAGTTTTTTTCCACCCCACCCATCCTCAAATTTGCACTGACATCAGAAAAAAATAGGAAAATGACTGGTAACTTTTCAACTTCTCCTTTTTGCTATGTTCAAAACTTCTACTCTTTAAATGAGACAAGCACACCTCATATTAAAGCCCTAGATCACGTTTCCTGAATCATGTAACAGATGAGATGAGAGATTCTTTAGCTGCACATGTATGAACTTCAAAAATCAAATGCATAGGAATTTATTCCTTTTTAGGGGAAAAAAGATGAACAAAGCTAGTTTTGCAAAGTTAATGTGTAATTTGCTTTCATCTCCCATTATATTTAAGTTTTTTTTTCATTACCTTCTATTTATGCCAAGAGATAGTTTACTACTTATGGTAAAGATAATGAGTGGAGATATATTACATAAATTATTAGATCACTATATATGACAGAACTGTGAAGATGATGGGCAAATAAGTGAAATTTGAGAAATGTTTTATCAAACCTCAGGACTTGCCCTATCTTCATATTTTTGCTTTTCAAGTCATTTCTTAAACTGAGTATCACATATATTTACATTACATATCCAAGTTTTCCTTTAAATAGAGACATATTTTGGTTTAACTACCAACAATTAATGAAAGGCACCTTTATTCATCCAGACCTTCTATAACAGCCCAGAGGACTCTCACACTCTTCTGCTACTACAGAGTGGTGACCAAGAGGCACAAGCATTTCAATATGAATAATTTGAAAATAATTAATTGTATAATCAGTCTTGGAAGGTGCTAGGGTCACAATGAGGATCTCCCATATTTAACAACCTTATGATGAACACTCACACAATCATAGTTATTTGTCAGGATTTCACGGTGCAGTAGCCATCACAGTACCACAGTACCAGTGGATATTGTTGTTTAAGATAGTAAATTTTCTTTTTGGACATAACTATACACATACAAAAAAATTGCAGGAAGGAAAAAAGTTGCCTTTACTCTCTAGTACCTACAGAATTTAAGATTCATACCACATTTGTCACTTAAAATTATCTTTCAACATGAATACGCTTTCTCTACATTACAATATCCTCATTCATTTGAAAATTTTATGAAGAAGTGAGTGTGCCTGGCAGAGTGCTAGCTAGGTCCTCGATGAACAGGGGCAAGAAGGCACACCGTTACTCAGTGTGCAGCGAGGCTCCATGTGAGGCTGGCTGCGCAGAGGGTTCAAGAGAGGGTCTCACAGAGATGACCTCACAGCCCATGTAACCAAAGGCCACAGTGTGCTATCTAAAAAGGCAAGTTTCTGCAAAACAGATAACCAGTGCAAGTTCAATGCATGAAGCAGGGCACTCAAAGCCGGTGCTTTAGGACAACCCAGAGACGGGGTGGGAAGAAACGAGGGAGTGGGATTCAGGATGGGGGACACATGTGCACCCGTGGCCAATTCATGTCAATGTATGGCAAAAACTATCACAATGTTTAACGTATTTATCCTCTAATAAAAATTAATTAATGAAAAATAAATAAATAAAAAGGCAAGTTTCAGAACCGCTTACTTGTGGGATGTCCTTTTCTTCATCATGCTTGCAGATACACCAGCATGGCCTAAAAGAGAAGTGAGTATACGTCAATGAAAACTGGATTAAAAAATAGCTCAAACTCAGGAAAAAGTTAACTTACGAAAAACTGCCATATAAAGTATGAAATTAAACCACAAGGGAATTCCCTGATGGCCTAGGGTTAGGACTCTGTACTACTCTGCTTTCAATGCCAAAGGTACCAGGTTCCATTCCTGGTTAGGGAACACTGCAGAACCTCACAAGCCACAAGATGTGGCCAAAAAACAACAACAAAAAAAACCCACAACAGCCAAAATGTAAGAAAACCATTTGCTTACTTATCTTTTAAACGGAAGATAAGGGGTTCTGGGAAGATAAAATGACAGTAAGAGCAGTTTATCTGCCTAAAATGGCCATAGAACACACAAAAAGCAAAATCACATGGATAAAAACTACAGCCAAAAAAGTGACAATCCTAGTCATAAAGTACTAAAAGGTATAGAACTCATCTTCCTGCCACAAACAACTAGAAAATGGGACAAGAGATATGAAACATCTGGACCCAGACATCAGGACAAGAGGCAGCACGGGACTATGGAACCAGGGAGCAGAAAACCCACCCAAGGGCCCCTACACCAACCAAGTGCATCCCAAGAACCATTTGAGGACAATGGTGCATGAAGGGTAACCAAGAACACTGAGGTTGTGCTACACTGAGAGTCAGATGGAAGCTAAGGAGGCGAGGTGGGCTGGGAGTCGTGGGTCAGAGTGCTGGCAAGGAACGAGATCTCACAGGGAGCGCCAAACATCTGGAAAAGGTATGGTGGTCTTTAGTCTTTGGCTAGATACTAACTTGCAAAGGCATGAGAGCTGTTCAAACTCCATCTAGCCACCTCTTTCAACACACAGGATAATCAGGAAAAACCATAAAGATAATCCCTTGGCAGGAGGATGAAGCAGCCCTAAGAAGAAAAGCTGCTACAGACACATCCCAGAACTTGCTTGCCAAAACAAAGCTCCAATATTCAGTTAAAGGACACCAGTAAAACCCAATGCTCCACAACTGGGTTGGATACTTCAGATGTCCAACGCCCCAACTCCAAGAACTAGGTCTGTGGGAAAGCAGCAAACTGCAACCCCATAAGCAAACAGGTTACAACCGAAACAATGTAATTAGCAAGCAAAGATGCTAAAAGAATGATTAATAACTATGCTCAAACAGTTAGAGGAAGACATAAACACTTAAAACAGATGAATGGGGGAAGGAGAAGAAATAAATGAAACTGATGAAAAATATATGATCCAAAATGAAGAAGAAAAAAAGAAATCCACTGGATGTGGTTAGTAGCAGATCAGACCCCACAAATAAAAAAAGCAGTGAATATGAGACATTGTAACACAACATATCCAAAATAGAACACAAACAGCCTCAGTGACTTCTAGGACAATAGCAACCGGCCCAGCATAAACAAAACGGACTCCACAAAAGAGAACAGAGGAGTGAAGAAAAAGTCTGACAAAAATAATGGCAGAAAGGTTTTCAGATGTGATAAATACATAAACATAGAACCAACAAGGTCAATGAAGCCAAAGTAAGATAAAAAACAAAGGGAAAAACCACAAGGCACATTCTAACCAATTTCTGAAAACCAGTGACACAGAAAATACTTTTAACCAGCTGAACAATAAAAGACATCTTAAATTTAGGCAAACAAAATAGTGGCTCCAGATTTGTTGTCAGAAACAATGTTGGCCAGAAAAAAACAGTGGAATAAATCTTTAAGGTGCTGCCAAGATAAAGAAAACAATCTACTTGTGAATACTATGTATAGCAAAAATCTTTCCAACCCCAACAATATTATTTCACTAAATATAGTTTAAATACATCAATTAAGAGACTATACAAAGAAGGAAGAAACAATTATTAAAATCAAATGTATCAGGCATCAAAAAGGATATTCCAAAATGATAACAGAGTCAATTAAGAAGCTGCAACACTCTTTCCTTTCCGGGGTGTGGGAGGTAAGATGGCAGTGCAGATTTCCAAGAGAGTCTGTCTTTGAAGAAGACCGCATCTTCAAAGCTGAACTGAACGAGTTTCTCACTCAGGAGATGGCTGAAGATGGGTACTCTGGAGTTGAGGTCCGAGTTACACCAACCAGGACAGAAATCATTATCATGGCCACAAGGACAGAGAATGCTCTTGGTAAGGAGGGCTGGCGGATCCACGAATTCACTGTTGTGGTTCAGAAGAGATGTGGCTTCCCTGAGTGCACTGTAGCGCTATATGCTGAAAAGGTAGCCACAGGAAATCTGTGTGCCATTGTCCAGGCAGAGTCTTTGCATTACAGACTCCCAGGAGGCCTTACTGTGCGAAGGGCCTACTACGGTGAGCTGAGGTTCATCATGGGGCCAAAGGCTGTGAGGTCGTGGTGTCTGGGAAACTCCAAGGATAGAGGGCTAAATCCATGAAGTTTGTGGATGGCCTCATGATCCACAGTGAGGACCCTGTTAACTACTATGTTGACACCTCCGCACGCCACGTGCTGCTCAGACAGGGTGTGCTGGGCATCAAGGTAAAAGATCATGCTGCCTTGGGACCCAACCAGTAAGACTGGCCCTAAGAAGCCTTTGCTTGATCACTGGAACACTCTGGAACCCAGAGATGAAAATGCTGCCTACTAATCACATGAACAGAAAAGTGGGAAGCCAGAGCTGCATGCCATGCCCTAGCCGGTAAACCAAGGCAAGACAGATTTCCTTGACCCCTGGGTCTGGAGCCTGGATGTTGCTCTATAAAGATTTTTAATAAAATATTTTTAAAATACGAAAAAGAAAAAAAAAAAAGAAGCCACAACAGGGCTGGTGGTCCTATGGTTAGGGCTCCCAGTTCTCATTACTGAGGGCCTGAGTTCAATATCTGGTCAGGGAACTAAGATCCCACAGTCATGTAGCACAGTCAAAAATAATAAAGGAAGCTATAACAATCTTAAAAGTATATAAACCTAATTATAGTATACTGAAATATATAAAGCAAAAACTGATAGAATAAGAAAAACGGACATACTCATATTTAACAATATAAACACTTCTCACTAATTGATATAACAAGTGGGTAAGAATATAAGAAAAGGATATAGAAGACCTAAACATCACAGCCACCTAGGCTTAGATGACATTTACAGAATGTCAATCCAGTAATGCCAAAATAAACCTTTTTTCCAAGTTCACATGGGACATTAACCCAGATACACCATATGCTACTCAGAATACAAACTCTCAATACACTTAATGTCAAACCATACAAAATAAGTCCTCTGACTACATCAGAATTAAATTAGAAATAAATATTCGTAAACACCCCAATATTTGAAAATTAAACAATCTTTTAAAACTTCATGTTTCAAACACTAAGTCACAATGAAAATTCAAATATTTTGAATAAGAAAACAACAACTTATCAATATCTACAGAGTGCTTCAAAATATATACCATATTGATCAAAATTCACACTAAGTAACATAATCCACCTGGGTGGAGGAAGAAGGCTTCTGGGTTATCGCAAAGTTCTCTCCTTGGCATTACATCAAGACATGCAGTTTTTAAACATAAATTTCTGCAATTACATAACAATTCTAAAAAGATAAACGAAAAAGGTCAGTTGGTCTGTACAGGGCTGTCCATTCTACTTCACAGATAAAAAGTGCCAAACACGATCCCAAATGCTAAGAGTGCCATTCCCCCTCAGTTTCATCCAGCATGTGACATACACTGATGAGTGAGCAGCTGAACAGAGATCAAATCTACCCGAAGCATCTCTAGAAGAGCCCTTTCAGCCATATGAAGTGCAGCTGCAAATGCCCATGGATGGTCGTCCAGCCGATCCTGTCAACCCACACTAAATTTCATAATCACACTTTATGCCCACTTCACTTTTGGTCTCAAAGTTCCTCCTTAGTACAGAGGATATTAATCAATATCTCCACCCTCTAAGAGGCTCTAATGAAAAAAGTAGACAATAAATAAGAGCAAATGAGTAATATAAGCAGAAAAATGGAATGTTTAAGAAAAAACAGACAGACATGGCAGATGGGCTTCCCTGATGGTTCAGTGGTAAAGAATCCACTGCCAATGCAGGAAATACGGGTTTGATCCCTGGTCTGGGAAGATACTACATACTGTAGAACAACTAAGCCCCTATTGCCACTACTATTGAGCTTGTATTCTAGACAGACCCCAGGAACAGCAACTACTGAGCCCACTGGCCTAGAGCCAGGACTCCACATAAGAGAAGCCACTGCAATGAAAAGCCTGCGACCCCATGGACAGTAGCCTACCATGCTCCTCCATCCATGGGATTTTCCAGGCAAGAGTTGCCACATCCTTCTCCAGAGGATCTTCCCAACCCAAGGATCGAACCTGGGTCTCCCGCATTGTAGGCAGACACTTTACCGTCTGAGCCACCAGGGAAGTCCTAAAGACGATCCAGCATAACCAAAATAATATTTTTTAAAAATCAAAGAGATTTAAGACACAGCAGAAATCAAAAACCCCAAAACAGAAATGAAGAATGCTTTGATAGACTCATTAGTAGACCAAATAGACTCAGCTAAGGAAACAACTTCTGAGCTTGAAGATATGTCAAAAGAAACTTCCAATACTGAAAAGTAAAGAGAAAAAAAAGATAAAGATGCAGGGAAAAACAAAATATCCAAGAACTGTTAAATAACAACGTAAGTATAATATGTACATAATGAGAATATCAGAAAGATAAGAAAGAAACAGGGAAAAATATGTAAAGTAGTAATGACAATTTGCCCCAAATTAATGTCAGACACCAAACCACAGACAAGGATGCGCAGAGAACACCAACCAGGAAAAGTGCCAAGGAAACAAAATAAAACCTAAATAGGCTTTTCATATTCAAATGTGAGAAAAATCAAAGATAAAGAAAAAAACCTCTTAAGAAGCCACAATTTAAAAAAAAGCAAAATTAAGAATTAGATCCTACTTCTCCTCAGAAAGCATGGAAGCAAAAAGATACTGGAGTGAAATATTTATAGTGAAAAGAAAGAAAAAACCTAAAATTTTATATTCTGCAAAAGTATCCTTCAAAAGTGAGAGAAATAGACTTGCTCAAACACAGATGAGGGAATCTGTTGCCAGTAGATATGCCCTTCAAAAAATGTTAGAAGAAATTATTCAAAGAGAAGAAAAACAAGATAGCTCTGAAACTCAGATCTACATAAAGAAAGAACATTAGAAACAGAATAAGTGAAAGTAATATAAAAACTTTTTATTTTTCTGATTTTTAATTGAACTGATAACATTTTGTTCACAGTAATATTAGCAACAATGTACTAGATGATTATGGAGCTTATATGTAAACAAAAGACAACAATACAAAGGACTAGAGCGGAAGAATTAGAATACTTTGCTGTTACAAGATATTTGCACTGCCAATGAAGCTCTACCACATTATTTGACAGTATACCAGAATTAGTTGTATATTGCAAACTCTAGAGCTGAAAGTTTTTTTAAAAAGTATAATTGACAAGGTAAGAAAAGAGAGTAAAGGGAATCAAGCACAATGCTCAATTAAAACCATAAAAGGGGATTTGCCTTTTAGTCTAGTGGTTAAGAATCTGCTTACCAATAGAGGGGACATGGGTTCTATCCCTTGTCTGGGAAGATCACATATACCATAGGGCAACTAATTAAGCCTGTGAGCCACAAGTACTGAGCCAACCCACCAAAACCACTGAAGCCTGCTCGTTCCAGAGCCCAAGTGCCACAACTACTGAAGCCCGCAGCAGCTACTGAAGCCTGCATGCCTGAGTGCCTGTGCTCTGCAGCAAGAGAAGTCCCCACACGAGAAGCCTGAGGACTGCAACTGGGAAGTAGCACCCACTCATAGAACCTGGAAGTTTGGCTGTGCACAGCAATGACAACACGGTGCAGCCATAAATTAATAAGCAAGAAAAAAACCTTAAAAGGCAGAAAAAGAGTAGAAGACAAAAATATGAACAAAGAACAAGGGCAATATAGCAATAAGTATGGCAGATATTAATCCAGTAATCTCCTTAAATGCCAATGGTCTAAGTAAGCACTCTAATAAAGAGATTGTCATACTGAATGAAAAAGCAATACCATATTGTAGATTTTCTGTAAGAAATTCACTTTAAAAACAAAGATATATTCAGAGTGAAAGTAAACAGATGGAGAAAGAGGTACCAAGGTAACAAGGATCAAGAGAAAGCCCTTAAAGGGGCATTTGGGCTTCCCAGTAAAAGTGAAACTCACTCAGTCGTATCCGAATCTTTGTGATCCCATGGACTATACACAGTCCACAGAATTCTCCAAGCCAGACTACTGGAGTGGGTAGCCTTTCCCTTCTCCAGGGGATCTTCCCAACCCAGGGATCGAACTCAGGTTTCCTGCATTGCAGGTGGATTCTTTACCAACTGAGCTGCCAATTTCAGAGAGATTTATGAGCAAAAAATTTCACTGGGGATAGAGAAAAGCATTATGTAACAATTATGGTCTCAATTCTCCAACAAGACATAACAATCCTTAATGTGTATGTACCTAACAACAGAGCATCAAACTAGTTGAGGCAAAAACCCATAGGAACTACAAGGAGAAATAGATGAATTCACTATCACAGTTGAAAACACTTCACTATATCTATCAGAAATGGACAGCTTCAGCCTTAAGAAAATTGGAAAAAGACACAGCTGAACCCAATACTACCATTAATCACATGGATAAAACTGACATATATATAGCACTTTACCCAACAACTGAAGAATATACCTTCTTCTCAAGATCCCTTGGAGTATTCATTAAGAGGGCCTATATCGTGAACCAGCAAACACACTTTAACAAATTTAAAAGAGGATAAAAGAAATGTCCTCAGACCACAATGAGATCTACACTCAGTAATAGAAAGACAGCTGGAAAATCCCCAAATACTCAGAGATTAAATAACACTCTTCTAAATACATGGTTTGAAGATGAAATTTTAAGACAAAAATATTTTGAACTAAATGAAAACAAAAGTACAATTTACTAAAATCTGTGGGATTCAGATAAAGCAGTGCTTAAAGGGGTATTTGGGCTTCCCAGGTGGCTCAGATGGTAAAATATCTGGCTGCAATGCAGGAGATGATCCCTGGGTTGGGGATAATCCCCTGGAAAAGGGAATGGCAACCCACTACAGTATTCTTGCCTGGAGAATTCCACAGACAGAGGAGCCTGGCAGTTTACAGTCCATGAGGTTGCAAAGAGTTGGACATGACTGAGTGACTGATACTAACTAAAGGAAAACTTATAGGACTAAATGAAATGCATATATTGGAAAAGAGGAAAGATTTAAAACCAAAAATCTATGCTTTCAATTTAGGAAACCAGAAAAAGAAGAGCAAATTAAATGCAAAGTAAGCAGATACTATAAAACTTAGCAATCAACAAAACTTAAATTACAAGTCAAGAGAGAAAAAAAATCAACAAAATCAAAACCTGGTTCTTCAAAAAGATCCAAACTGATAAATCTCTAGCTGTGCTAACTAAGAAGATACAAATCACTAGTACAAAAGATGAAAGAAGACATCAGTACTGATTCCACATACAAAGTATATATATGAGGTAAACTACAAAACTGTGATCAAAGAAATTAAAGAACCATTTAAATGGATAAATATTCCATGCTCATGGACAGGAAGACTCAATATCAAGATGTCAGCTCTTCCCCACTTGATCCATAGGTTTTAAACGCAATCCCAATCAAATTCCTAGCAAGTTATTTTGAGGATATCAACAAACTAATTCTAGAGTTTTTAATGGAGAGGCAAAAAGACACAACCAACAGGATACTGAAGTTGAAAAACAAAACTGGAGGACATTATCGGACTTGATACAGCTACATTAATTATGACAGTGTAAAAGAATTGGTGAAAGAATGAACAGATCAAAAAAAAAAAAAAAAAAAAACCAGAATAGAAAGCCCATAAGAGATCCTCCATAAATACAGTCAACTGTCCTTTGACAAATGAACAAAGGTAATACACACGAAGACAGTGTTTTCAACGAATGGTGCTGGAACAACTGGACTGCTACATGCAGAAAAGTGAATTTAGACACAGACCTTACATCCACCACAAAAATGAACTCGTAACAGATCATATACCTGAATGTAAAATTAAAAACTATAAAATATAAAATCCCTAAAAGGTAGTAATAGGAGAAAATCTAGATAACCTTGGTTATGTTGAACACATTTTAGATACTGAGTCTGCCAAAAAGTTCATTCAGTTTTCCTATAAGATGGCTGTGGTAGTGCTTAGCTGTCTTTAACTTCATTTGAAACAATTCTGTTAGACTGTATTGTGACCGTTGTCATCTCAGTGTGCATAAAAAAAAAAAAAAAACTTATCAAAATTGGTGAAATTTTGTGTAGCCATTTCCAGTCATTTTAATACTGAAGACAGAAGAAAACTTTATTATTTCAAGAAAACACAACTGATTTGTGCAGTGTATGGAGAAGGTGCTGTGACTTATCAGAGAGACCAGTTGAAGTTGATAGCCATTAAACCCAGACATTAACTGAGAAAGATCAATGTTATACCACGTGGGAGACAGCCAACATACTCAAAACATCCAAATCAAGTGCTGAAAATCATGTGCACCAGTTTGGTTTATGTTAATCACTTTGGTATTTGGGTTTCACATAAGTGGGAAAAACCTTATTTTATTAAAAAAACATATATATTTTTGGCTGTGCTGGGTCTTTGCTGTTGCACATCAGCTTTCTCTAGTTGCAGCAAATGGGGGCTACTCTCTAGTTGCAGTGCCAAGGGCTTCTCATTGTGGGGGCTTCTCTTCCTGCAGAGCACAGGCTCGAGGCATGTGGGCTTCAGTAGTTGTGGCACAACAGGCTTAGGTGTCCTGCAACATGTGCGATCTTCTCAGACCAGGGACCAAACCCATGTCCACTGCAACGGCAGGTGGATTCCTGATCACTAGATCACCAGGGAAGCCCCATGAAGAAACGGTATTTCTGCAAGCAATTCTACTTAAACGTAATGAAAACATTCTGTTTTTAAAACAAACTGTGACGAGTGATGAAAAGTAGACACTGAATAATAATTGGAAGAGATTGTGGGACAAGCAAAAGGAACCACCACACCAAAGGCTGGTCTTCATCCAAAGATTATATAGTATATATGGTGGGATTTGGAAGGGAGTCCTCTATTATGAGCTCCTTCTGGAAAATCAAACAATTCCGACAAGCACTGCTCCCAATTAGACCACCTGACAAAAAGTATCTAGAATTAGTCAACAGAAAACACATAATCTTTTCATCAGGATAACACAAGATCGCATGTTTCTTTGATGATCAGGCAAAAACTGTAACAGCTTTGCTGGGAACTTCTGATTCATACACCATTTCACCAGACACTGCACCTTCAAAATTCCATTTATTTCAGTCTTTACAAAATTCTCTTAATGGAAACAATTTCAAATCCCTGGAAGACTGTAAAAAGCACCTGGAACAGTTCTTTGCTCAAGATATAAAGCTTTGGGAAGAAGGAATTATGAAGTTGCCTTAAAAAAATTACAGAAGGTAATGGAACAAAAAACAATATGTCGTCCAATAAAGTTCTTGAAGAAAATGAAAAAAGTGTCTTTTATTTTTACTTTAAAACCAAAGGAACATTTTGGCCAACCCAATACAATGCCAAAGGCACAATCCATGAAAAAAATAACTGATAAGTCAGACAATTAAAATTTAAAACTTCTGCTCTATGAAAGACAATGTCAAGATGCTAAGAAAATATTTGTGAAAGACACATCTGATAAAGTATTGTTATCTATAATATATACAACTTTTAAAATTCTGCAACAAGAAAACAAACTAATTATAAACATCCTTTAAAAAATGAACCAAAAACCTTAATATACACCTCATTAAAGAAGACAGAGATGGCAAATAAACACATGAAAAGATGCTCTGTATCATAAGTCATCAGAGAAATACAGGCTCAAAACAATGAGACACCACTAATACACCTATTAGAATGGTGAAACTGACAACAGCAAACTCTGGAGAGGATGTGAAGCAACTGGAATTCTCATTCAAAGCTGATGGAAATGAAAATTTGGCAGTTTCTAACAAAACTCTTACCATATGACCCAGAAATTATGCTCCCTGACACTTACCCAAAGGAGGTGAAAATTTATATCCATATAAAAGCCTACATATAGATGTTCATAGGACTTTTATTCATAAGTGCCAAAACTTGGAAGCAATCAACAAGACATCCTTCAGTAGGTGAATGGATAAACACTTGGTACTATATCCAGACAACAGATTATTCAGTACTGAAAGAAAAAAGAGCCATCAAGCCATGAAAAGACATGGAGGAAACTTAAATCCATAATACTAACCTGGTAAGTTTACATATTTTATGACTCCAACTATATGATATTCTGGAAAAGTCAAAAACTATGGAGACAATGAAAGGTCAGACAATAAAAGGTTAAGGCGGAGGCAGGGATGAATAGCAAAGAGGAATTTTAGGGCCATGAAGCCACTCTGTGTGATACTCCAAGGGAGGATTCGTGTCATTACTTGTCAAGACCCACAGAGCACACATCACCAAGAGTGAACACTGCGGTGAACTATAGACTCAGGGTGATGATGTGTCACTGCAACAGACGCATTTATTTAACAAAAGTACAAGTGGCTGTGGGCTGCTGCTGCTGGGAAACACTGAAGAGACGGGATATATGAGGAACCATTGTACCTGTGGCTCAATTTTGCTATGACTTGAAATTGCTCTACAAAAATAGTCTATTTTTAAAAAATTCTTTATAAAAAAGAGGTACTAGACTTATTCTTTGACCATCAACACTGGGCTAGATTAACAAGAGGTAAGTGATGCCTTCAAAACTGAGATAAAATTACTTCAAAGCTTGAATTCTGTAATCAGATAAATTACCAACTGGCATTTACATTCACGTATGGGCTCAAAATTTTACAGCTTAAACAAATCTCTCAAAATTATTGGAAGATACTCCAGAAATTGAGAGAAAAGCACTGTAGACACAGAGGACTCAAGAAACCACGTCAGAAGTCCAACACAATCCCGAGAAGCAGGCTAAGGGACCCATACAGATGGGAGCAAGAGACAAGGGTCGCAAAAAGGTTTTCTCCAAGAAGCTGATGCCATACAACAGCATGTAAGATCAATTAGTCATAACACAGACAAAAGTTACTATCTCTGACATTAAAAGACTTTCAGAAAGCAGAGAAGAAAAAATGGGTGAGATAAGAACAGAAAAAGGTCAGAGAGGCCTTTAAAACTACAGCGATACCATTCCTCATCCATCAGATGGGAAAACCCTACACTGCTGGTGACACACACCACTGGCAAGACTGTAAGAAACACTGACAGACTGCCTGCTACTAGGAACGCGAAGCGGTACAAAGCCCACACAGGGGAAGGTGACGGTATATTACGTAACTACGCATATACTTGAGATCTGATTCAGTGCTACCTCAAGAAATCTATCCCAATGACAGTGGTAAGACAAATGGGCAAGGCTATTCACTGCAGTTATTATTTCCAATAGCAGGAGAGTAGAAGCAACACAAACGTCCAAATAAATGACTACTCTACAAACTAACTTCATACTTCTACACAATGGGATACTACTCAGTTGTAAAGAACATGAGCCATTTCTCTATATATTGCTAAGAAGAGGTCACAAGTACATACTGTTCAGGGGAAAAGGCAAGGAACAGAAGAACAGGTAGGTACGTATATACTTACTGGGCACTAAGATTAGTTTGTTATTGACAATGGCTTCATATCACCCATCTGAGGATCACAGATTTTCCAGTGGAAAACAGAACAAGACCCTTCACTAGGTAGCTACAGTTACATCTATTTGTTGACTGAAGTGAGGAAAAACAAGCATAATTTACAAAATAAACTGTTCTATGATTCACCTAACAGTACAGTCACTTGAATCGTCCCAAACAATAACAGGCAAGAAAAACTATATACACTCAAACTGTTTTAACAAGCTCATCCAGACAAGTTCCAAAATAAACAGCATTTTTTTTAAATTTACTTTTACTGTATTATTTACTTATTTTTGGCTGCCCAGGCTTTCTCTAGTTGCAGTGCAGACTTCTCACTGCAGCAGCTTTTCTTGTTGTGGAGCACAGGCTCAATAGTGGTGGCACACGGGTTTGATCGCCCCTTAGCATGTGGGATGTTCCCGTGTCTCCTGCATTGACAGGCGGATTCTTTATTATTGAGCCACCAAGGAAGCCCTTTTTATGTGCATTTTTGAAAATTGTTATTAGAGACAATTTCAGTAAATCTGAGAACCGAAAAGAATATGAATGAATCACTATACATTACACCTGTAGCTTTCTAACAATCAACTCATCCACTGTCTATTCATGAAACTTTTAAAGATGTCCACGCTTTAGCTAGGCAAGAGTACACACTAAGAAACAAAGGCACAGCAACCAAGAAAAAGGAGAATCTAACATATAAAAGAGGAAAAAGAAACTCCAAGGATGACAATGTTGTATCAGATCGAGAGAATAATCAACAGAATAGAAAATGACAGAAGGTGCTAGAAAAAGACTCTCTTAAGAAAAACAAGGACAGATGGATTATCTATTACATTCGGCATGCAGGAAATTACATTGAGAGGAGTTTCATAAAGCTGTTAGAGGTTCTAGAAGACTCCAACTTGCAAAGAAACTTAAACAAATAGAAAAAAATTAAGCAATCACAAAACTCCAAGAAAAACATAATGTACCAAAAAAAAGTAACCATACTGCATTACTTGGCTCAAATGTTCAATATTTATGTAGTAATCATGACAGAAACAATAAATACATTTTTAGCCAAAGCTTTTTTAGAAGTTTCAAGAAGTAGTAAAACTGTCAAGATCACATAATGCTATACGTAAGTTCAGTTCAGTTCAGTTGCTCAGTCGTGTCCGACTCTTTGCAACCTCATGAATTGCAACACACCAGGCCTCCCTATCCATCACCAACTCCCAGAATTCACTCACACTCACGCCCATCAAGTTGGTGGTGCCACCCAGCCATCTCATTCTCTGTCGTCCCCTTCTCCTCCTGCCCCGAATCCCTCCCAGCATCAGTCTTTTACAATGAGTCAACCCTTCGCATGAGGTGGCCAAAGTATTGGAGTTTCAGCTTTAGCATCAGTCCTTCCAAAGAACACCCAGGACTGATCTCCTTTAGAGTAGACTGGTTGGCTCTCCTTGCAGTCCAAGGGACTCTCAAGAGTCTTCTCCAACACCACTGTTCAAAAGCATCAATTCTTCAGCGCTCAGCTTTCTTCACATAAAAAATCCTAAAAGATGCTATCAGAAAACTACTAGAGCTCATCAGTGAATTTGATAAAGTTGCTGGATATAAAATTAATATACAGAAATCATTTGTATTTCTGTATACTAACAATGAAGTATCAGAAAGAGAGATTAAGGAAACAAGTTCATTTATCACTGCATCAAAAAGACTCTAAGGACTTCACTGGGGTTCAGTGGCTAAGAGTCCATGCTCCCAATGCAGAGGGCCTGCATTCAATCCCTGCTCATGGAACTAGATCCATATGCTGCAAATAAGGGTTCACATGCCACAATTAAAAGATCTCCTATGCTGCAATGAAGATCGAAGATCCTGTGGGCCACATCTAAGACCTGGTGCAGCCAAATATTCACTGTTGTTTCTGTTCAGTCGCTAAGTCATGTCTGACTCTTTGTGACCCCAAGGACAGCAGCACACCAGGCCCCCAGTCGTTCACCGTCTCCAGGAATTTGCTCAGATTTATATCCATTGAGTTGGTGATGCTATCTAACTATCTCACCTCTGTCGCCCCCTTCTCCTCGTGTCCTCAATCTTTTCCAGCATCAGGGTCTTTTCCAATGAGTCTGCTCTTCACAACAGGTAGGCAAAGTACTAGAGCTTCAGCATCAAGCCTTCCAATGAATATTCAGGGTTGACCTCCTTTAGGATTGACCACTTTCACTTCCTTGCAGTCCAAGGGACTCTCAAGAGTCTTCTCCAGCACCATAATTAAAAAACATCAATTCTTTGTCACTCAGCCTTCTTTATGGTCCAATTCTCAGATCCATACATAACTACTGGAGAAACTATAGCTTAACTAGACAGACTTTTGTCAGCAAAGCGATGTCTCTGATTTTGAATATACTGTCTAGGGTTGTCATAGCTTTTCTTCCAAGGAGCAAGTGTCTTTTAATTTTGTGGCTGTAGTCACTGTCCGTGTTGATTTTGGAACCCAAAAAAATAAAGTCTGTCATTGCTTAAACTTTCCCCCATCTATTTGCCATGAAGTGAGGGGACTGGATACCACCTTGGTTTCTTGAGTATCGAGTTTTAAGCCGGCTTTTTTACTCTTCTCTTTCACTCTCACCAAGAAGCTCTTTAGTTGCTCTTCACTTTCTGCCATTAGAGTGGTATCATCTACATACCTGAGGTTGTTGATATTTCTCTCGGCAATCTTGACTCCAGCTTGTGAGTTATCCAGCCCAGCATTTCACATGATGTACTCTGCATAGAAGTTAAATAAACAGGGTGACAATATACAGCTTGTCATATTCCTTTCCCAATTTGGAACCAGTCAGTTGTTCCATGTCCCACTCTAATTGTTGCTTCTTGACCTGCATACAGGTTTCTCAGGAGACAAGTAAGGTAGTCTGGTATTCTTATCTCTTTAAGAATTTTCCACAGTTTGTTGTGATCCACAAAGTCAAAGGCTTTAGCATAGTCAATGATGCAGAAGTAAATGATTTTCTGGAATTCCCTGGCTTTCTCTATGATCCAACAAATGTTGGCAATCTGATCTCTAGTTCCTCTGCCTTTTTTTAAACCAGTCTGTACATTCGGAAGTTCTTGGTTCACAAACTCCTGAAGTCTCGCTTGAAGGATTTTGGGCATAACCTTGCTAGCAAGTGAAATAAGTACAATTCTACAGTAATTTGAACACTCTTTGGCACTGCCTTTCTTTGAAACTGGAATGAAAACTGACCTTTTCCAGTGCTGTGACCATTGCTGAGTTTTCCAAATTTGCTGACGTATTAAGTGCAGCACTTTAACAGCCTCATCTTCTAGGACTGTAAATAGCTCAGCTGGAATTCTACCACCTCTCCACTAGCTTTGTTGGTAGTAAATGCTAAGACCCACTTGACTTCACACTCCAGGATTTCTGACTCTAGGTGAGTGACCACAAAATCATGGTTATTCAAGTCATTAAGACCTTTTCTGTATAGTTCTGTGTATTCTTGCCACCCTTCTTACTCTGCTTCTGATAGGTCCTTACCATTTCTGTCCTTTATCATGCCCCTCCTTACATGAAATATTCCCTTGATATCTCCAGTTGTCTTGAAGAGATCTCTAGTTACACAAGCCTCTTCACCACGAGAAGGCTGTGATCCATGAACAGGAGCCAAATTAATAAATAAATATCAAAAAACAATAATAAAGCGTTAAGAAAGATAATTTATCTATAAATAAAGCCTAAGGAAGCAGAATACCAGAACTTCAAAAACTATAAAACATTGATGAAAAGAAACTGATGATATACTGTGTTCTTGGAATGGAAGAACCAATAATGTTAAAATGGCCACACTACCCAAAGCAATCTACTGTCAATGCAATTCCTTTCAAATTATCAATGGTATTTTTCATAGAACTAGAACAAAAAATTTTATTTGTATGGAAACACAAAAGAATCCAAATAGCCAGAACAATCTTGAGAAAGAACACAATGAGGAATCATGCTCCCTGACTTCAGATTATACTACAGAGTCACAGTAATCAAACAGTATGATACTGGCACAAAAACAGACATAGAGATCAATGGACAGGATAGAAAGCCTAGAAATAAACTCACACACTTTGAGTTTCTGAGTGGCAAGAATATACAATTGAGAGTTTGTGGGGAGGCAAGAACATACAATAGAGAAAAGACAGTCTTCTCAGTTAGTACTGCTGGGAAAACTGGACAGCTACATGTAAACGGATGAAATTAGAACATTCTCTTAACACCATATACAAAAATAAACTCAAAAGGAATTAGACTTAAATGTAAGACTGGGTATTATAAAACTCCTAGAGGAAACAGAACACTCCGACATAAATCACAGCAATATTTGGGGAGGTGGGGGGAGCGGGTGGGGGCGGGGCGGCTGGCTCTGTCTTTTACGGTAATGGAAATAAAAGCAAAAATTTTACAAATGGTATCTAATTAAACTTTAAAAATTTTTGTACAGCAAAGAAAACCATAACAAAGCAAAAAGTCAATCTACAGACTGGGAGAAAATATTTGCAAATGATGCTACCAACAGAGATTAATTTTCAAAATATACAAACTTCATACAGCTTAGTATCAAAAAACAAACAACCCAATCAAAAAAGGACAGAAGATCTAAACAGACATTTCTCCAAAGATGACACACAGATGGGTAACAGGCATATGAAAATAAGCTCAACATTGCTAATTATTAAAGAAATGCAAATCAAAAGTACAAACAATGAGGTATCTGACTGACAGACACGAGTCAGAATGGCTGTCTTTAAAAAGTCAATAAACAATAAATGCTACATAGAGTGTGGTACTCTTCTACACGGCTGGAGAACGTAAGGTGGTACAGCTACTATGGAGAACAGTACAGAGGTTCCGTAAAAACTAAACACAGAGCTACCGTATGACGCTGGAATCCATGCATCCCCATGTTCATAACAGCACTAATTACAACAGCTAAGACCTAGAAGTAACCATCAACAGATGAATGGATAAAGATGTGGTACACATATACAATAGACTATTACTCAGCCATAAAAACAGATGAAATAATGGCACTGCAGCTACTATAGACACCTAGAGATTATAATATTAACTGCAGTCAAGGAAAACTATCACATGCTATCACCTACATACGAAATTTTAAAAAATAATACAAATGAACTTATTTACAAAACAGAAATAGACTCACAGACACAGAAGACAAACTTATAGTTACCAGAAGAGATATAATGGGGGGAGGGGATAAATTAGGAGTTTCTGATTAACATAAACACATTATCATATATAGAACAGGTAAACAAGGACCTACCATATAGTGGAGGGAACAATACTCAATATCTTGTAATATCCTATCATGGAAAAGAATCTGAAAAACAGACATGTATATGCAGGTGGAGCTAGTGGTAAAGAACCTGCCTGCCAATGCAGGAGATGTAAGAGACGCAGGTTCAATCTCTGGGTCAGGAACCCGCTGCAGTATTCTTGCCTGGAAACTCCCAGGGACAGAGGAACCTCGTGGGCTACAGTCTACAGAGCTGCAAAGAGTTGGATACGACTGAAGCAACTTAGCAGCAGTAGCAGCAGCACATATACAACTGAATCACTTTGCTGTGTACCTGAAACTAACTCAACATCGCAAATTAGCTGTATTTCAATAAAAAAATGAAATAGATTTCATTTAAAAAAAACAAAAAGGCTAATGAGAGAAGAAGATGTTATGTGAAAAAGAATCCTCAACAGGTTTCAATATCTAATAAAGAAAAATTTGTATATTCATTATTTACAAATACTGAAGGCAAAACTCAAAATGAACAGAATGCCTACTTTTTGATAAAAGTCTTTGGCACTATTTGACATTTCACTCATGAATTTCTATTGATTGGTAAACAGAAAAATCGAGGTTTTAAAAACATCTGAATATAGTAAAAACAGTTGTTAATCTGAGTATTAAGGCAATGGCACCCCACTCCAGTACTCTTGCCTGGAAAATCCCATGGACAGAGGAGCCTGGAAGGCTGCAGTCCATGGGGTCGCTAAGAGCCGGACACGACTGAGCGACTTCACTTTCACTTTTCACTTTCATGCATTGGAGAAGGAAATGGCAACCCACTCCAGTGTTCTTCCCTGGAGAATCCCAGGGATGGGGGAGCCTGGTAGGCTGCCGTCTATGGGGTCGCACAGAGTTGGACATGACTGAAGCGACTTAGCAGCAGCAGCAGCAGGCACATCCGTTTATTATTACCATTCCCTGTACTTATCAGTATGATTAAAATGTCATAAAAGGAGAAAATTTATATTTGATAAACTAGTAAAAATGGAGGCTAATTCTATGGGGGGAAAACATGAAAAATTTTATCAGGTAAAAGGACTTGCGGCTTAACATCATTAGATATATATATAAACTACCACTTTAGAAACCAATTAAAATTCATCATAATTATACAAATAAATCTAAGTTATTTAAAAAACAGAAATCCCTATTATGGTGAACTATGTATACAGAGATAATGCAAATATTCAATTTTCAAATTTTTATTGATTACACATGCCCTAATGACAAACATTGTCAGGTATTAGGATTTGCCCACTGTGGTGGTTTTAAAACATGACCATAATTCTCTGACACTTCTCCTATAGAGCAGAGTACATGCACACTCCCTTGAACCTGAGCAGACCTTTGAGACTGCATCAATGAACAAAATGCAACAAAAGTGAACCCATATAACTTTCAAGACCCCCAATAGAAGACACCATGCTTCTGTGCCTGTTTCTCTTCAGGTACTTGCTCTGGGAGCCTTAAGTAATAAGTCCAGATATCCAATGGCCCACAGTGGAAGAGAAATATCCTAGGAGCCCTATACACTGAAGGCTCCCCGCTTCAGTTTTGAGATAGCACCAGACTAAGGGCACATCTGAGCCACCATAGCAACTCTGGAATGTCTATCTAGGTTTCTTGATGCATGAAAATAAGAAACCCCCTTTCTAGGTGAATTTTATTTGTTAATGGGCACATTTGTTACTGATATAAAGATGTAAAAGTAACAGAGCCTCCATTTATGTTAACAGGAAAAATGATTAAAATAATTTTATAAATAATACTGATCAAAGGGATCATTGATCTAAGAGTATAATACATAACAGTGAAAAATAAATGACCCCAGGATCTTACACATTAAAATATTAAACAATAGGCCAACCGGAATTTACAGAGTACCCACTCTGTCTCTAGTGCTATGCCACATGCTCTAAGAAATTATCAAAGGATAAGAAAATATAAGATCAAAGTACTGGCTAGGATTAGATAATCTCTCCCTTAACAGTAACATCTCCTGGTTTAGCTCCTTCAATTACTTATACCATACTACACATCACTTTAATCAGTTCTCTCTCCTAACTAAGAATATGACTTTAAATCAATGAAGAAAATAGGAGTGATGAATTCAGAATGGTGTGCCTAAAAAGACTTGGGGTACAATTACTATTTCAAGCTACAGAAACATGCGGGGTTCACCAATCAACAAAAACTTTTGTTGACAGCAATTTTTGAAACAAATGAGATGAAATAAACATTTTGTTAAAATAGTATGATCAACAAAAACAATGCTTTTTGCAGAGCAGCTAGGCATATAGCTAAGCACCTCACACACAAAAACACATTTATTTCTTCATAATAACCCCAGTAGATACATAACAGTACTACTGTTTAGATAAGGAAAAACAAGGCTTAAGAAGATACAGAAGGCACCAATGTTTACACAGCTAGTAAAAGAGCAGGACAGGACTTCCCTGGTGGTGCAGTGGATAAGAATCTGCCTGCCAATGCCGGGGACACAAGTTTGATCCCTGGTCTGAGAAGATTCCACATGTCGCAGAGCAATTTAAGCCTGTGTGCAACTTGAACCTGTGCTCTAGAGCCCACATGCGGCAACTGAACCTGCACTCTAGAGCCCGCATGTGACAACTGAACCTGAGCTCTAGAGCCCACATGTGGCAACTGAACCTGCACTCTAGAGCCCGCATGTGGCAACTGAACCTGAGCTCTAGAGCCCACATGTGGCAACTGAACCTGCGCTCTAGAGCCCACATGTGGCAACTGAACCTGCACTCTAGAGCCCGCATGTGGCAACTGCTGAAGCCAATGTGTCTAAGCTTGTGCTCTGCACCAAGAAGTCATGGCAATGCATCACAAAGAGCAGCCCCTGCTAGGAGAAACTAGAGAACCTGTACGCGTAACAGAGACCTAGTGTAAACAAAAATAAATAAACAAATTATTAAAAAATTAAGAAGTAAAGAAATAAAAAAACAGCAGGATAGAACTGATGAGAGAGTTGGAATGAGAATAGTAAACCCTCAGCTGACTTACACTCCAGTCTGTCACCATGACTGCAAGTTAATCTTATCGACAAATGTAACAGTTGAATCAATGTTTACAAGAGAGGCACTAAAATCAAAGAGATAAAAGCAACTTAAAATCTTAATCCCTGTGGCTCCTCTACAAAGGAATTACAAACTCCATAGAGAATAAATATAATAAATTCTAAACCACACAGCAACCATTTTAAGATTACTAGTAATTTTGCTAGCTGAATTCTCAGATTCACTTATATTTGACAGATGTTTTCAATATTCAAATGTATTTCTGGAATGGAGAAAAATAAAAGTCCAAAAGAGAACACTGGGCTTCCCTGATGGCTCAGTGGTAAAGAATCTGCCTACCAACACAGGAGACACAAGTTGGATCCCTGGGTCAGGAAGATCCCTAAAGGAAAAAAATGGCAACCCACTCCAGTATTCTTGCCTGGGAAATACCCTGGACAGAGGAGTCTGCAGGGCTACAGTCCATAGGGTCGAAAAAGAATCAGACACAACTTAGTGAAAAAACAACAACAACAAAAGAATGTATTTATTACTTACCCATTTTATTCTGTAGCCTGTAAGATTTTTACCTTTTAGTTTTCTAGGGTAGACAAAAACCATGCAAAGTCTAAACTTCTAGTATCAGCTGTATGCCACAAAAATAAGAATTTCTATTAAATATTCATTTCATTTCCATACATCACATTCCAGTTCCTTCAAGTAAATACACAAAAAGCTGAGTTTACCTTTTTTCCTATTAAACACTCTAAATCTCACTAAATCTAATACTCATCTAGTCATCTCACTTTCACTTCTTTCAAAAACCAATGATAAAACCTTTACTTACTAGAAACCTTTTAAGTATTTACAATTCACTTGCTAAATTTACTGGACATCCATAACTTACTGCAAAAGACCACAGGAAAAATTAATATGATTTCCTACCTTTCACAAACCTAAACCTGTGTTTTTCACATGTATAAAATACTAGAAATCACACAAAGCTTTAAGCACAGCAAACCACTAGGAATTACATGAGAGCATTCCCCATTTTTACAACCGCTTCAAATTTATTGCACTAAAGTAAGTGTGGAAGTGCACTGCCTACCTGCATCAGCTCTGGACCGCTGGCCAGGTGTCTTTCCGAATGGGGTCTTCATTCATCTGTATTTAGGTGAGCAGCACAGCTGCTGGACTAGGGTGAAAATCCAACACGCTCCAATTTGAAACTTCACAGACTTTCAATGTTCTGGTTAATCCATCATCCCAAGCGCTTTTTTTTTTTTAACAAGTTCAGCAAAAATACGTGAAATCTTAAGTACTCTGTAAAACAGTGAAATAACAGTTCATTACTAGAGCATCACACAAGAGCAAACTTCTCCAAGTAAGCCATCAAACATGACATTATTTTAAATGTAACATCAGTGAAAATGCATTTTGCCCAGAAGCAATTAACTTTAATTTCTCAGTCCTTGGTGCCAAGGACTGCACAGAGAAGCAAGAGAAAATAAAGTACTAGACCCTTCAACAAAGAAAAGGGTAGTTTCTTGGCGGTCAACTGAACATAATACAGCCTTGGGCTTCCCTGTATCCCAATCCATTTTGCGGGCAGAAGTCAGAAAAGGGTAGACACTGGTATGTCAAAGAAGATTTAGACTGGCACAGCCCATCTTCTTGACGGGACACAAAAAGACCCAGCAAGACCAGGAGTAAGAAACAGGTGCAGCAGGTACACAGTGGAACAACTCCTGGAGGATGAGGCAACACTGGAATCCGCTTCAAGCCTGAGCCACTGCTGGGTGGAAGGTCGGTGAACCAAGATAAGGGATTACAGTCAGTAAGACTTAGCAGTTCCCTTTCTGCTCCCAAGATTCCAGAACCAGAGGGAAAGATCCAGTAACTCTGGAGGAGCCTTAAAGCAATTTTCATTCATTCCCAGGCAAAAAGTTAAATCATCTTATAAAAATGGTTTATCCTTTAAACCAAATTTGGGTCCAGTTTACAGTCCATGTAGTAAAACATCTATGGAAACATATTCTCATAAAACACAAAAATATCCACCACAAATTTCAGTTCACAAACTGAACCACCTGACTACATTCAGTTCTCATGTATTAGTTACCTATCTACAACTTATAGCCATGTGTTCACAGGTTTAAGAACTAAAGGGAATGCATTTTCTAGAGACTAAAATGTAACATAATAGTTAAAATAATTTAAAAAGTTTAAATAACAAGGGGAAAAGGAATCATTTTAACTGGTAAAAAATTCTTAACTACACAAATAAAACTTCAGAAAACTTCAAGGGAAATATAAAATCAAATGGACTATATAATTCAATGAATATTCAGAACGACTACTGTTTGAAGCTAAGGTAGAAGGGGAGAGACACTACACAAGTAAGTAAGCAAAGGAGATAGTATCTCAAGTGGCAGTAAGTTATAGGGCATCCCTCAGAGATATGGCGGGTTCAGTTCCAGACTACCACAACAAAGCGATTATTGTCAATTGTCAACTACAAACTGGTTTTTGCCAAGGGCGTTTGCCATCTGCCTCTGTGGAGACTGAACACTGGGCTGCTGCAGCTGTTGACCTTCAACACCCCCTGAGGGAGTTCAGGGTAGAGAATAAGGCACTCTGCTCCACAGAATCTGGTAGACAGGTCTTTAGACAGTTGGATATTTTCAAGAACTGATTTCATTACTCCAATCTTTGCATCTCCTCATATCTAGAAAAGCACTAAATCCCTTCATGAAGACATCAGCTCCTCATGACTAGCAGAAAACCTCTTATTAGGTTAAGAGCTTGATCGCACTGAACTCCCCCTTCACAAAATCTTTATATTCACTTTCCCTCACTACCTCTTTGGAGCAGTCTCTCAGAGCTGTATGAGATGCTGTCTCCCTGGCTGCAGTCCTCATTCTGTCCCAAATAAAACTTAACTCACAACTCTCATGTTGTTTTTTAAGTTGACACAATAAAATGAGTCACATGAATTTTTTGGTTTCCAATGCATATAAAAGTTATGTTCACATTATACTGTTGTCTATTAAGTATGCAGTAGCATCATACCTGAAGAAAACTACGTACATATCTTGATTTTAAAAGATTCTATTGCTAAAAAAGTTAACCATCATCTGCCAATGCCAGGTTGCCACAAACCTTCAATAAAACGAGGTATGCCTATAATGAAAAAAAAAACTGGAAGCAGTATTACCAAGTCCATGCTCATTCTGCTCGCCGCACAACAGGCAGTGAATCCAAGAGACAAGGTGTAGAGACAAGCTGGCTGACCAAGGAGACGGCAGACTAACGTCTCAAAATAACCATCCTGTCTGGGTCTGGATGCCAGGTTCTTTTATAGAACCCAAGAGAGAAGCAATGAAGAACCACAGTCAAAAGGCAGAATAGAGAGGGAGGCAGTGAGGAAGTAAAGTAAAAAGGGTTTTCAGTCTTGGCAAATATCTCCGGGAATGGCCAAGCCTCTGGAAACAATGTGTAAATCTTTTCTTTGCAGCCATTCACAGATGGGCAGGGTCAGATTATCTATGAGCTGAGCAAGGCATTTTAGTTTAACAGGCAAACAATAAAGTTTGTGGAAGTGATGGAATTCCAGCAGAGCTATTTAAAATCCTAAAAGATGATGCTAGTGAAGTGCTGCACTCAATATGTCAGCAAATCTGGAAAACCCAGCAGTGGCCACAGGACTGGAAAAGGTCAATCCTCATCCCAATTCCCAAGAAGGGCAGTACTAAAGAATGGTCAAACAGGACAATTGCACTCATCTCCCATTCTAGCAAGGTTACGTTCAAAATCCTCCAAGCTAAGCTTCAGCGTTACGTGAACCAAGAACTTCCAGATGTTCAACCTGGGTTTAGGAAAAAGAAGAGGAATCAGAGATCAAATCGCCAACATTTGCTGGATCATAGAGAAAGCAAGGGAATTCCAGAAAAACATCTGCCTCTGTTTCACTGACTGCACTAAAGCCTTTGACTGTGTGGTTCACAGCAATCTGTGGAAAACTCTTAAAGAGATGGGAATACCAGACCATTACCTGTCTCCTGAGAAATCTGTATGCAGGTCAAGAAGCAAGTTAGAACCCGGTATGGAACAACTGACTGGTTCAGGATTGAGAATACAAGGAATACAAGGCTGTTATTGTCACTCTGTTTATTTAACTTATATGCAAAGCACACGATGAGAAATGCTGGGCTGAATGACTCACAAGCTAGTCCAGGAGAAACATCAAAACTTCAGATATGCAGACAATCCCACTCTAACTGAAGAGAAACTAAAGAGTTTCTTGATGAGGGTGAAGGTAGGAGAGTGAAAAGGCCAGCTTAAAACTCAGTATCAAAAAAAAAACAAAGATCATGCATTTGGTCCCATCACTTCATGGCAAATAGAAGGGGAAAAGGTATAAGCAGTGACAGATTTCCTCTTCTTGGGCTCTAAAATCACAGATGGTGACTGCAGCCATGAAATTAGAAGACCGCTGCTTCTAAGCAGGAAAGCTATGACAAACTTAGTGTGTTAAAAAGCAAGGACTTCATTTTGCCGACTAAGGTCTATATAATCAAGGCTATGGTCTTTCCAGTAGTCACGTATGGATGTTAGAGCTGGACATTAAAGGACAGCAAAGAAGAACTGATGCTTTTGAAATGTGATGCTGGAGGAGACTCATGAGAGTACCCTGGAGAGCAAGGAGATCAAACCAGTCAGTCTTAAAGGCAATCAACCCTGAATACTCTTTGGAAGGACTGAAGCTGAAGCTCCAATACTTTGGTCACCTAATGCAAAGAGCTGGGCTACTTCCCCAGTGGCTCAGTGGTAAAGATTCTGCCTGCAGTACAAGGACTGCAGGTGACATGGGTTCAATCACTGGGCTGGATGAGCCCTTGGAGAAGGGCATGGCAACGCACTCCAGTATTCTTGTCGGAGAACCCATGGAACAGAGGAGCCTGGCAGGTTACAGTCCATGGGGTCACAGAGTTGGACACAAATGAAGCGACTTTGCACACACGCACAATGCAAAACAGCTAACTCATTGGCAAAGACCCTCATGCTGGGAAAGATGGAAGGAAGAAGGAGAAGAGGGAGACAGAGGATGAGATGGCTGGATGGCATCAAGGATTCAATGGGCATGAACTTGGGCAAACTCTGGGAGATGATGAGAAACAGGAAAGCCTAGTGTGCTGCAGTTCATGTGGTCACGAACAGTACTTAGCGACTGAACAAGAGGCAGAGAGGCAGGGTCCTTTGAGGCAGGCCATTAAGTAAGATTTGAAAGGCAAAATGGTTGTCTAAGAAGGCCTTACAAATAGCTGTGAAAAGAAGAGAGGAGAAAAGGAGAGATATATCCATTTGAATGCACAGTTCCAAAGAATAGCAAGGAGAGATAAGAAAGCCTTCCTCAGTGATCAGTGCAAAGAAATAAAGGAAAACAATAGAATGGGAAAGACTAGAGATCTCTTCAAGAATATTAGAGATACCAAAGGAACATTTCATGCAAAGACGGACTCAATAAAGGACAGAAGTGGCATGGACCTAACAGAAGCAGAAGATATTAAGAAGAGGTGGCAAGAATACACAGAAGAATGTACAAAATGTACAAAAAAGATCTTCACAACCCAGATAATCATGATGGTGTGATCACTCACCTAGAGCCAGACATCCTGGAATGTGAAGTCAAGTGGGCCTTAGGAAGCATCACTATGAACAAAGCTAGTGGAGGTGATGGAATTCCAGTAAAGCTATTTCAAATCCTGCAAGATGATGCTGTGAAAGTGCTGCACTCAATATGCTAGCTAATTTGGAAAATTTAGCAGTGGCCACATGACTGGAAAAGGTCAGTTTTCATTCCAATCCCTAAGAAAGGCAAGGTCAAAGAATGCTCAAACTACCGCACAACTGCACTCATCTCACACACTAGCAAAGTAATGCTCAAAATTCTCCAAGCCAGGCTTCAACAGTATGTGAACCATGAACTTCCAGATGTTCAAGCTGGATTTAGAAGGCAGAAGAACCAGGAATCAAATTGCCAACATCCGCGTGAACCATGAACTTCCAGATGTTCAAGCTGGATTTAGAAAATGCAGAGGAACCAGGGATCAAATTGCCAACATCCGCTGGATCATCGAAAAAGCAAGAGAGTTTCCCAAAAACATCTATTTCTGCTTTATTGACTATGCCAAAGATTTTGACTGTGTGGATCACAACAAACTGTGGAAAATTCTTCAAGAGATGGGAATACCAGACCATCTGACCTGTCTCCTGAGAAATCTGTATGCAGGCCAAGCAGCAACAGTTGTAACTGGACATGGAACAACAGACTGGTTCCAAATCAGGAAAGGAGAATGTCAAGGCTGTATATTGTCACCCAGCTTATTTAACTTATATGCAGTGTACGTCATGAAGAGAGTTCATCCAGAGTTCATCTGGGCTGGATGAAGCACAAGCTGGAATCAAGATTGCTGGGAGAAATATCAACAACCTCAGATAGGCAGATGACACCACCCTTATGGCAGAAAGCGAAGAACTAAATAGCCTCTTGATGAAAGTGAAAGAGGTGAGTGAGAAAGTTGGCTTAAAGCTCAACATTCAGAAAACAAAGATCCCGTCCCATCACTTCATGGCAAATAGATGTGCAAACAATAGAAACAGTGAAAGCCTTTATTTTGGGGGGCTCCAAAATCACTGCATATGATGACTCCATCATATGCAGATGAAATTAAAAGACGCTTGCTCCTTGGAAGAAAAGTTATAACCAACCTAGACAGCATGTTAAATAGCAGAGACATTACTTTGCCAACAAAGGTCCGTCTAGTCAAAGCTATGGTTTTTCCAATAGTCATGTATGGATGTGAGAGTTGGACTATAAAGAAAGCTGAGAACCAAAGAACTGATGCTTTTGAAATGTGCTGTTGGAGAAGATGTCTTGAGAGTCCCTTGGACAGCAAGGAGATCCAACCAGTCCATCCTAAAGGAGATCAATCCTGAGTATTCACTGGAAGAATTGATGCTGAAGCTAAAACTCCAATACTTTGGCCACCTGATGCAAAGAACTGACTCATTTGAAAAGACCCTGATGCTGGGAAAGATTGAAGGCAGGAGAAGGGGACGACAGAGGATGAGATGTTTGGATGGCATCACCAACTCAATGGGACATGAGTCTGAGTAGGCTCTGGGAGTTGGTGATGAACAGGGAGGCCTGGCGTGCTGCAGTCCATTGGGTCGCAGAGAGTTGGACACGACTGAGCGACTGAACTGAACTGAACGACTAAACTGAACTGAACTGATTAAGTAAGATCACAATAACAGCAACAAAAAGCAAGTTGAAGAAACAGGTCCAACATGGAGTCAGAATTGGCTGGTCTCTGTAGAAGCAGCAGCACCTTCTCTAAAGGTGACTTTTTCCCCACGCAAGGTTCCCAAGCTGTTCCTAGGGGCTCTCCCACATTGAGCTGAGGAAATCAGTCTAGGTGTCATGACAACAAAGATAGACATCCACCTTTCCCAAGAGTCCACCCAACAGCCATGCGAGCCTTGCACAGCTCTACCTCTTTCACACCAGAAATCTCAGCTTCCACATTCAACTCTTCCCACGCTGCTGTAGCTTTCCCTACTGGAACCCTACAGCCCATAACCTCCAATTGTCCAAACCTCTCCACTGCCTTCTGAAAGGCAGTCCCCGCCATCCAGTAGCTCCCTCCAAAGTGGTTGTTTGTGTTCTCCACTATCTTTACCCCCACACCCTAATGTGGAGGCATGTGCCACAGCACTCACTAGTAATAAAAGGCCTCCCTTTTTCTTCAAAAGAATTGATGCTTTTGAACTGTGGTGCTGGAGAAGGCTCTTCAGAATCCTGTGGACTGCAAGGAGATCAAACCAGTCAATCATAAAGGAAATCAGTCCTGAGTATTCATTGGAAGGACTGATGCTGAAGCTGAAACTCCAATACTTTGGCCACCTAATGCAAAGGGTCCACTCATTAGAAGACGCTGATGCTGGTAAAGATTGAAGGCAGGAGGAAAAGGGGATGACAGAGGATGAGATGGTTGGATGGCATCACCAACTCGATGTATATGAGTTTGGACAAGTTCCGGGAGTTAGTGATGGACAGGGAAGCCTGGTGTGCCGCAGTCCACAGGGTCCCAAAGAGTTGGACGCAACAGAGCAACTAAACTGAACTTTTTGTTTCAGACCTCTATCTACCCATTAACCCTCTAGTCATCTGCACATATTTTTGAAAATCTGGTTCCTGGTTTGCTTGTTTTCCATTACATTTTTGGCAACATAGGATCCTTTGAACAACATGCCCCCTTGGTTCTAACTTCAATCTACCCAACTCCAGCCAACCATCTCCACAGTCACAACCTCAACCTTCTCATTACCAATCACTCCAAGACCTCTGGAATCTTTATTTTAAGCATCTCACACTCAAAACAACCTCTAGTCACTGCACTTTTCTTACACCAGCCATCCTACTCCCAACAATTACTTTATGCAACCACTACCTCCAAACTACGGCTTGATTTTTATCTCCTTGGGTACTAACCGCCCTCGTTACTCAGCTTAGATTCCACAGATGGTCAATTGCATAGTGACTCCCTTGCTTGCCTCTGGCACTTTCTGCCAAAACCAACTTCTTATTTACTACAGCCACAATTTGAGCCATTAAACATGGCTGAAAAACTTCAAACTTATAATCTTATATCTCAAGTGAGCTTTTGACAATACCATGCCCATCCTCAGCAGGTAAGCGTCCTTTTTGCTAGTCAGATGGAAGCAAACAAAAGAGAACTACTCATTTTCCTACTGCTGCTGCTGCTGCTGCTAAGTCACTTCAGTCGTGTCTGACTCTGTGTGACCCCATAGACGGCAGCCCACCAGGCTCCCCCATCCCTGGGATTCTCCAGGCAAGAACACTGGAGTGGGTTGCCATTTCCTTCTCCAATGCATGAAAGGGAAAAGTGAAAGTGAAGACACTCAGTCGTGTCCCATTCTTCGCAACCCCATGGTCCGCAGCCTACCAGGCTCCTCCATCCATGGGATTTTCCAGGAAAGAGTACTGGAGTGGGGAGCCATTGCCTTCTCCACTACCAAATTTATTAGCTGACCGGTACCTTCTCCTACTATAGTAAGAGACGAACTGTTTCAATTCAACCCTTTCATATGTTTTGCAAATCCCATCTTCTGTATCAATTTCCCTTACCACTAAAATATTATCAACAGCACCTAACAAAGGATGTAGTATTTTCCAATTTTAAAAACATCTCACAACTCTGCTCCTTTTCTGACATTCTTTACAAAGCTACTTCAAAGACTGAAGAATATTTTAACCTCCACAAGTACCAATGTTCCCTAACTTAATAAATCAACTTGGTTCTGTAACATAAAAAATTTGGCTACTGATGATCTAAAGGCACCCTTCTCACTAGCAGATATAAGCTTGTCTTTGTATGATTTTCTATTGCTTACCACTGAATTAAAATTTTCAGGTTAAACTTGTTACAATACTTTCACAGAAAGTAAAACAGAAAGATTGAAGAGTTGCAGCAGGAAAGGATACAGGAGCTTTTTTAATAATACAAAAGTCCTTCCCCATTTTTGAGTTCCAATTACTATTCCAAACTGCCTGATTTTATCTTAGAAATGATATAGCAAAATCTCATTTCTAAGATAGCAGGAGTCACAATTTTTTTCAAATATCACAGAAAATGTTATCAAGTGAAGCTTAATTTGATGGCCATAAAAAAGATAGCCCTGTATTCAGGATTAAACCCAGCAGACTGCTAACCCCATGAGGCGAAAGGCTTCTAGAGAATAATGTTGCATAGTACCAAAGAATCACCCCAAATTACCCACTGATTATGAACGGTGGTTGACAGTGGAGGGACCAAACCATTCAACAGCACTAATTATGAGCCAACCACACTTCAGAGTCTTCCAGACATGATGTAATGCAAAGCACACCATGCACTAGAGCAGGTAAGAAGCTTCTACAAGACAAATGGGTCATATTCTATAAAAGTTCAATGTCATAAGAAAAAAAGGTAGACATACTGATCTAGATTAAGGGACTAAAAGCAGACAAGTAAATCCTAAATGAATGGTTTGGAGGGGGAAAAGCTGTAGAAGACACTGAGGACAAATGGGGAAATTTAAATAGGGACTATATAATAGATAACACATTACGACATTATCATTAACCTTTAAAAGCACGATGACATTATAGTTATGCACAAGAATACACTTATTTTTAGGAAACGCATACTGAAATTTCTACAGGTAGGGTGACATAATGTCTGCAAGTGAATTTCAAACAGTTCAGGGGAAGAAAGCAATACATACAACAAACAATCAAGTGAAAATGACAAAATATTAATTTCTGAATCAAAACAAAGAACATACTAATGTTATTCTCCAAATTCCTACGTCAATTTAAATTAAAAAAATAAAATTTTTCGTAGTAAAACTTGGAGAAAAGATGATCTTGGATTTCCCTTTGCTAAATCCATCTGTATTAAATATAGCTAGCTATCCAGGTATGCAATTTTGCTAGAACACTTTTAAAATGTCATTAATTTAGTTTTAGAGCTCAAAATTCTTCGATAATCATCTCAAAGGTTGTTTGTCCCCAAGCACATGCTATGTCTCACACACTGATACACATCTAACAACTCAGACTCTACACAGCCACCACGAGGCGCACACACACTATAGCTGTTCCATTTTGGAAATTAAAAACCTACGGCACCAAAATTAAAACAGCTCGCAAGTGGGCTGCAAGAAGTACTACTGAGATATATTTCTTATTTTAAAAATAAACACAGGGACTTCCCTGGTGGTCCAGTGGTTAAAATTCTGCACTTCCACTGCAGGGGCATGGGTTCAATCTCTGGGAGGTGAACTACGATCCCACACGCCACACGGTGTGGCCCACAAACCAAACAAAAATTAAAAACATAGATGGTGCCCGTAAAGGAAAAGAACACCGCAAAAAAAAAAAAATCAATGACACAGCGCTGTTGTCTCCAAAAGGTTAAGAAATGAATGTTTCACATTTTCAGATGTAAAATTAAGTAATAAACACAAAGTAGAAGTTACATATCAAAATATTTGCTGCCAGCTGCTATCACCAAACAGTGCTATTTATAAATTCCTAAAGCTGCTTAAGCAAAAGTGCCATGTTCCAAAGAAGTCTCAACACCAATGCAAAAGTACATAGGAACATTAAAGGCCAAACACATCATGTGTACGCTGAAGTTTGGGCTGCCAGCAAGGGTCTTAAAGTTGTCATCATAGAGGGTTCAGAGTGTAGGGGGGGAATTTATGTTAACACAAATATTTATATGAAAAATGACATATGGCTAAAATCTGAATAGGACCTAAACATTAAATAAAAAATAATTTTCTTAAGATATTGTAGATACAAAGAAGAACACCCAAATCTTAAAAGTGTTATGATGCCTGCAATTTACTGCAACTTTCAAATGGCTCAACAAAAAATATTAGTAGAGCAAAATGTTAGCAAATGAAATCTCAATGGAGAACATACAGGCATAATTAAGCTATAGTTTTAACCTTTCAACGTAGAGGAAATTTCATTTTAAAAGCCTGGGGGACGGGGAACAGCAGAGAGAGGACAACAGCAGAGTTTGGAACGAGTGGCAATAGCACGGCTTACCACGTACAACAGTCTGCAGCTTACTTCCTAAGATGGGGTTTGTTTTTTAATAGATTAAGAAAAGGTGGCAAAGTATTTGCAACTCCTGAATCTGGATGGCAAGTATACAGATGTTCAAAAGCCTGTTTCAACTTTTCTATGTTTGAAAATTTTCACAATAAATGGTAAGAGAGAAAAAGAGTCAATAGTTTCAGATTTTATAAATCTGGAAAGAAAAAGCATCGGTTTACAACTTAGAACCTTTCTAAGTACCTAAAAGAATTTACTAGAAAGTCCAGTCACAAATCTTTCAATGGATGGCAGGTAAAACCAGCACTCTAGGTCTCTGGTGCTGACATCCCTTTGGCTAAAACTTTAAGGTTAAAATGAAGGGCTCAATGGATTAAAGATCTAAACGTAAGACCAGAAACTATAAAACTCCTAGATGAGAACATAGGCAAAACACTCTCTGACATACATCACAGCAGGATCCTCTATGACCCACCTCCCAGAATACTGGAAATCAAAGCAAAAATAAACAAATGGGACCTAATTAAACTTAAAAGCTTCTGCACAACAAAGGAAAGCTATAAGCAAGGTGAAAAGACAGCCTTCAGGATGGGAGAAAATAATAGCAAATGAAGCAACTGACAAACAACTCATCTCAAAAATATACAAGCAACTCCTACAGCTCAATTCCAGAAAAATAAATGACCCAATCAAAAAATGGGCCAAAGAACTAAATAGACATTTCTCCAAAGAAGACATACAGATAGCTAACAAACACATGAAAAGATGCTCAACATCACTCATTATAAGAGATATGCAAATCAAAACCACTATGAGGTACCATTTCACACCAGTCAGAATGGCTGTGATCCAAGAGTCTACAAGCAATAAATACCGGAGAGGGTGTGGAGAAAGGGGAACCCTCTTACACTGTTGGTGGGAGTGCAAACTAGTACAGCGACTATGGAGAACAGTGTGAAGATTCCTTAAAAACCTGGAACTAGAACCACCTTGTGATCCAGCAATCCCACTGCTGGGCATACACACTGAGGAAACCAGAAGGGAAAGGGACACGTGTACCCCAATGTTCATCGCAGCACTGTTTAAAATAGCCAGGACATGGAAGCAACCTAGATGTCCATCAGCAGATGAATGGATAAGAAAGCTATGGTACATATACACAATGGAGTATTACTCAGCCATTAAAAAGAATACATTTGAATCAGTTCTAATGAGGTGGATGAAACTGGAGCCTATTATACAGAGTGAAGTAAGCCAGAAAGAAAAACACCAATACAGTATACTAATGCATATTTATGGAATTTAGAAAGATGGTAACAATAACCCTGTATATGAGACAGCAAAAGAAACACTGATGTATAGAACAGTCTTTTGGACTCTGTGGGAGAGGGAGAGGGTGGGATGATTTGGGAGAATGGCATTGAAACATGTATAATATCATATATGAAACAAGTCGCCAGTCCAGGTTCGATGCACGATACTGGATGCTTGGGGCTGGTGCACTGGGATGATGACCCAGAGGGATGGTATGGGGAGGGAGGAGGGAGGAGGGTTCAGGATGGGGAACACATGTATACCTGTGGCGGATTCATTTTGATATATGGCAAAACCAATACAATATTGTAAAGTTTAAAAATAAAATAAAATTTAAAAAAAATAATAATAAAATGAAGGGCTCAATTTGAACGCAACATCATTAACTACCCAGTGTTTGGCCACAGTATATACCAAGAGTATATTTGGAAGGCCTTCAGAGCCCCAAACTATCAATATAAAGAAAACCATTAAACAGTCTAAATCACTAGACATCTAGACACCAAGTTCTAATATAAGAGCTCTTAAGCATGGACAAACTTCACAAGTACCATGAACTTGGACAAGGGAAAAATTCTATCTTCATTTTCCTTTGACTTCCATCATGTGTATGAAACCACAATATTATTTGAGTATCCCTGACTTTCTCAAACAATAGAAATCACAGATCTTTCCAACCCCCACTGCATATGTTACAGATCTCAAAATAGCTTTAAAGCTCATCCACTACTTCTAAATTAAGTTACATGCCCTGCCACAGAACAGACATGACCAGAGCCATCAGGGTATTAGTCATCAAACTATGAAAACAGAATTGGTGACTGTTGTAAAACAAAGAGTTTGGCTGGCCTTTGTCCCAGTTCCTAGGAAGTACCTTCTAAATCCTTGGAATGTACTTAGTAACAGGAGTGCTTTTGATTTATGATCCCCTAGATAGTTTGTGCTAACAAGATGACTCACCAAAAAGATCAACTAGGGGATTAGAGAATTGGGATTTTGAATCCCCTGACAGCAGTCAATTTTCAAGGACAGAAGCTAAAGATTGGGCTCAACCTTATGGCCAATGATTCAATCACCCATGCTTACATAACAAAGCCCCAGTAAAACACTTTGGACAGCCAATCTTCCCTGGTCAGCAATACTCCAGCCCTACACACCGTTACATATCCATGTGCAGGACAGTGATACTCCTGACTCCACCAAAGAAAACTGGATGATCCCCACCCAGATTATTACAGACCTCGTCCTGTGTGTTTCTTCTTCTGGGTGGTCATGGGGATTTGGATCCTTTTCTGCTATAATGAAACTGTAGCATTTTCCTGAGTTCTATGAGTTCTTCTAGTAAATTCTCAAATCTGAGGTGGTCATGGGAATCCCTGACTTTGTAACCCAGGTGGTCAGAAATGTGGATGGCTTGTGGACCAAGTTTATTGCTGGTGTCTGCAGTGAGGGTAGTTTTATGGAGGACAATGCTTCAGCCTGTAAAGTGTAGCCTCACTCTGAGCAGCTAGCGTCTTAGGATTATATGCACTGACCCACACATCTATAATGCTCTCCTGTATTCCGTATCATCAATTATTTATGGCTCAATATGCTACAGTACATGGGGTGGCAGAGTCAGACACGACTGAATGACTGAATAACCAACAACAAATGTGAAAGGTCAAAGGCCACCTCAATTCACTCTCTGATGAACATCAAGAACTACCATTTCCGTACCTTAAAATATAAAAACTGTTTACCTATATGTCTTATCTGCCACATAATACAGAAACAAAAAAGCACTATTACTAAAGTTTTAATATTTTAGTTAACTATTTAAATGTTTAAATTTATTTCTCCTTTGCTCCCTTGTATTTAACTTACTGTATTCAGAAACATTCTGAGAAGGTATCCATAGGTTTCGCCAGACTGCCAAAAGACCCATGACAAAACCACTCCTGCCTAAAACCACTGGCAAAAAAACAGCTCCGAATCTTCGGTGTGTCTCTACAAGGACACACAGGAATCACTGTGAGGAGCAGACAATCCTGGTAGTGACGGACTAGAGTCACTGTGACGGACTGGTGACTTAGACCACTCACCTGAGAGCTAGAATAGTAACATAAAATCTGGAAGAACAACACTAACAAAAACTATCGGGAACCAGGGTTTCTTATAGGAATGGTTAATTCCAGGTAAAGGGGAGGAAATACATGAAGAGCTTGGAACATCTTGCGCATACCAGAAGCCAGGAAGTTATCCAACTTAAGAAGGTATCACTGGAGTGGTGTCACAGAGACAAAGGGGGTTCTTTTACATTATTTTCTTGACTGTTATATCATTCACCCTCTGTATCTAAGTTGCACATCCACAGATTCAACCTACCTTAGATAAAGAATATTCAAGGGAAAAAAATTTCAGAAAGTCCCCCATGGCACTGGTAACTACTTACACAGCATTTATGTCGCATCTGCAACCATTTATGCAGTACTTATGTTGCATTTGGTATTACAAATAATTTAGAAATGACACAGTATATGGGAGGATATGCAGAGGCTACATGCAAAAACTATGTCATTTTATGGAAGAGACTTGAGCATCCATGGCTTTCTTCAGGGGATTCTAGAATCAATCCCCCGCAAATACTGAGGAACAACTGTATATGACTGAAAATGTCCACAGGCCAAAACTTGAACACACACACTGACACATACCCTAATCAAATGCTTGCAGGTATCAAAGAATTTTAAGATAGTGCTTCCAGAGGTAGGGCCTTGAGAGGTAAACCCCAAATTTGCAACCACTTTTATCCCTGAGGGTAACGGCCAAATGTTTGGGGCAGCTAAAGGTAACAACTTTGCAAGGTGAGGGGCCAAAGGCCAGAACCCAGGGACTACCAAAGGAAGGAGGGGGCTAGTATATCCATCTCTCTGTAAGATGAAATCCTGAACTGCTCTTGGGATCTGAGGGAATGGTAGGTAAGAAACCTAGCTGCAACTCATCTCTACCTTAAAACTTAACTGAGATTATCCTAAACCACCTAATCCCTCAGATGTCTGGCAGAGCAAGCATAAATCCTCTCCAGGAATACCATCCCAGAGCCCAAATTATCTCAAACAATTTAAAAAATATAATCTAATACATGTGCAACCATGTAAGTTAACCCACAAAGAGACAAAATAAAAACAAGCTGCAACAACAAACAACAACAACCAAAAAAAGCAAGACCCACTAATGTCTAAATAGCCTCTTGATGAAAGTGAAAGAGAATGAAAAAGTTGGCTTAAAGCTCAACATTCAGAAAACGAAGATCATGGCATCCAGTCCCATCACTTCATGGGAAACAGATGGGGAAACAGTGGACACATGGCTGACTTTATTTTTCTGGCTCCAAAATCAGTGCAAATGGTGATTCCAGCCCTGAAATTAAAAGACACTTGCTCCTTGGAAGGAAAGTTATGATCAACCTAGACAGCACAATAAAAAGCTTTGCCAACAAAGGTCCGTCTAGTCAAGGCTATGGTTTTTCCAGTGGTCATGTATGGATGTGAGAGTTGGACTATAAAGAAGGCAGAGTGCCGAAGAATTGATGCTTTTGAACTGTGGTGTTGGAGAAGACTCTTGAGAGTCTCTTGGATTGCAAGGAGATCCAACCAGTCCATCCTAAAGGAGATCAGTCCTGGGTGTCCATTGGTGAGACTGATGTTGGAGCTGAAACTCCAATACTTTGAGTTTTGAAATTCCAATACTTCTCATCAGCCACCTGATAAGAAGAGCTAACTCATTTGAAAAGACCCTGATGCTGGGAAAGATTGAGGGAAGGAGGAGAAGGGAACAACAGAGGATGAGATGGTTGGAGAGCATCACCGACTCGATGGACATGAGTTTGAGTGAACTCCGGGAGTTGGTAATGGACAGGGAGGCCTGGCGTGCTGCGGTTCATGGGGTCACAAAGAGTTGGACATGACTAAACTGAACTGGGCTGCCGGCTATTGCAGTTACAAAATTATCCTTTAAAGTAAGTTATGGGAGGAAGGCTACAAGAATAAATAAATAAATGAAAAAACATCTGCAACTATCACATTCAAAGTGATTAAAAATGAAATATAAAACTCTGGTAGAAAACTACTACAGAATCAGATTTTCCAGAAGTGAAAAAACACAGTAAACTCAATGGACAGATTATCAGTAAGCTAGTTTCGTTAAAAATTAGTGAACAAAGGGAGATCAGAAAAAATATCAAGAATGAAGCATGCAAAGGGTAAATAAAACATCAGGAAAATCTCACAAGTATTTTAATGGCGTGGAGGGTTGGGAGACAGGGCAGCAGAAATACATTAAAAAACAATGACTGCAAACGTCTCAAAAGAATAAAAAGCATTACCACAGATTCAGTAAGACCTGTAAACACAAAATATAAATTAAAAAATACATAAAATACAAAATATAAATACAAAAATTACAAAATATAAACACACAAAATATAAATTTAAAAAAAAATCACAAAAACTGTTCAAAATGAAAGACGAAATAAATAAATAAAAAGCATGAAGTAAAAAAGAGTCTATCCATGACAGCAAATACTAAACTGACAGTTTACTTAATAAAAAAAATAAATAAAAGCTGAAAATGTAGTTCAGTAAGTTCTTTCAATACCTTAGAAGAAAACTGACAAGTTAAAACTCTATACATATCAAAAATATCCTTCAAAAAGAAAAATCAATTTGAGATATTTTTAAACTAACACAAACTCATAGAATTCACTATGAGGAGTCACACAACAGGGGAGAAACAAAGACTGCTCTTCAGGCAGAAGGAAAACGAAACTGGACTTGGACTGACTGGAATTACAGCAAGGAATGAAGAGCAATGAAAAGGGTTAAGGTAAATGGCCAGTACTAGGGGAACTCCCTGGAGGTCCAGGGGTCAGGACTTTGCCCTCCAATGCAGGGGACATGCATTGACCCCTGGTCACTGAACTAAGATCCCACCACTCGCTGGAACTAGTGAGGCTGCACGCCACAAGTGGAGAAAAGTCCACAGGCAGTTACGAAGAGCCCACCTGCGGCAGCAAAGATTCCACGTGCGGCAACCAAGATCTGACATAGTCAAATGAGGGGTTTTTAAAAACAATAAATAAATGGTGATTACTGGACAAATAAATAATGTATAAGATAAAATATACACAGCTAAAATAGCATCAACTGAGCTACATAAGTGAAAATAAAATAAATGGAGTTTCAGCGTCCACAAAGAGGGGGAAATAACCAAACGTTAGATTTTGACAAGTCAGCGATCCGTGTTTTAAGTAACCTTGAGGTTAGCAGAGTTAAAAAAAAAAAAAAGACATCCAAAAAACTGAGGAAAAGACATAGAACAGGTACAATAAACAGAAAACACAAGAACACATTTAAACCCACTGGAGAAGGAAATGGCAACCCACTCCAGTATTCTTGTCTGGAGAATCCCAAGGACGGAGGAGCCTGGTGGGCTACAGTCCATGGCGTTGCAAAGAGTCAGACACGACTGAGCAACTTCACTTTCATGTTAGTCATTTTGTTAAATATCAATAGACCAAACACTCCAGTTACAAGAAATATTGTCAGACTAGATTTTTTAAATCCCAGCTATGTATTGTTGACAACAGAAAAATAGAAAGTATGCAGAAAGACTGCAAATACAAGTTAAAAAAATTAAAAGGCACACACTATACCAACTAATCAGAGAAAAGATAATGCAATTACATTAATATTAAGCTAATCGAACTTTACCTCTAATACTACTTTTGCCTTAAAGGACACATTATTTTAAAAGACTCAGTGGTGAGGAAAATATACAATGCTAAACATGTATGCACCTAGTAACATAACCACAAAATAGATAAAGCAAAAATTATCATTAAGGAGAAACAGACAAATGCAAAATAAGCATACCAATACATTTCTCTTGATAACCAATACAACCAGCAAACCGAAGGCATAAAAGGACAAGAAGAATTTAACACAACTAGCAAAGCTGAACTAACAAATATAAAACACTGCATCCAACAAAGTTCAAGCATGTTCTTTCCAAGCACACACAGGTCATCTACAAAAACTGATCAAAGCAGTGGTGTGGCGCACAGCAGCAGAAAGAATGTGCTCGCCCACACTACTCCACATCTGTGGTAGCAGCAGCAGCGTCCATGATCTAGTTGCCAACAAGGAGCTCTCTGTCAGCGCGCAGGAGCTACACACTCTCCAGGTGAGCAGCCAGGAGACAGTCGCCCAGATCAAGGCTCATGTATGTAGTCTCACTGGAGAGCACTGCTCCAAAGGATCAAGTCCTGCTCCTGGCAGGCACGCCCGGAGAGGATGAGGTTACCCTGGGCCAGTGTGGGTTAGAGGTTCTGGGCACTCTGGAAGTAGCCAGCCTCATGGTTGGTCCATGGTTCCCTGGCCCCTGCTGGGAAAGTAAGGGTCAGACTCTGAAGGTGCCAAACAAGACGAAAAGAAGACAGACTGGGCCAAGAAGCCTATGCAGTAGAACCAGCACTTTGTCAGTGTTGTGCCCACTTTGGGCAAGAAGGGCCCCAGTGCCAACTCTCAAGTCCTCCATAACCTTGGCTTTCTCTAATAAAGCCACTTAGCCCAATCATTAAAAAAAAAAAAAAAAGAACCTGATCAGATTATATGTCAGGCCATAAAGCAAGCTTCAAAAAATGTCATAAGCTTTTAATTATATAGTATTCTGCTGCTGCTGCTGCTAAGTCACTTCAGTCATGTCCGACTCTGTGCGACCCCATTGACGGTAGCCCACCAAGCTTCCCCGTCCCTGGGATTCTCCAGGCAAGAACACTGGAGTGGGTTGCCATTTCCTTCTCCAATGCATGAAAGTGAAAAGTGAAAGTGAAGTCAGTCGGGTCCGACTCTATCGACCCCATGGACTGCAGCCTACCAGGCTCCTCCGTCCATGGGATTTTCTAGGCAAAAGTACTGGAGTGGGGTGCCATTGCATTCTCCATAGTATTCTGACCACAAAGGAATCAAAACAGAAATCAGAAAAAAGCACACAGAATACAGAAGATTCTTAGAGCAAAGAAACTATTCTGTATGTAATTGTAATGGTGGATACACATTACAAATGTAAAGGTTCACAGACTATATAAAACCAAGAGTGAACCCTGGTGGTCCAGTGACTTAATACTCCATGTTCCCAACACACACAGCCCAGCTTCGGTTCCTAGTCAGCGAAGTAGTAATAGATCCCACATGCCACAACTGAGAGTTAGCATGACACAACTAAAGACCAGGCACGCATCACTGAGAACAGAAGGTCCCGCATGCCACAACTAAAACCTCGCACAGCCAAATAAACAAACAAGTATATTTTAAAAAGAGTGAACCCTATGTGACCTTGGATGACAATGATGTCAACGTAGGTTCATCCACTCTAACAAATGTACAATCTGGTACAGGATGTTGCCAACAGGAGAGGCTGCGCTTGTGTGGGATCAGGGGATACAGGGAACTCTGTACTTTCTACTCAGTATTGCTGTGAACCTAAAGCTGCCCTTAAAAATAAAAGTGTATTTGGAAATAAGGGAAAAAAAAGTTTACCTGACGGGCTAGGTTAATGAGTATGCTATGATTGCAAACAACTCTCAAAATCTTAGTTGCTTAAGACCAAAGAAACTCCCACTTCCTGCCTTCTTCCTCTTTTCTCCACTCTTGCCCCCCACATCCTCAGCTCTCAGTTTGCTCTAGACACATAAAGACCTGCACTGCAAGAAGCTCCACTTGTAAACAGGATCACTGGCAAAAGGAAGGGAATACGGGAAATCTCACCACTGCTCTTAAAGCCTGTGACAAGTCTCTTCAGCTCACACTGCACTGGCCAAGACAAATCACATGACTACTTAACTTCAGAGGCAGAAACTAAAAGCAAAAATACTGCCACACGCTCTCAGAAAAGATTTAAACTTAATACTGGTGAGGATGTGGAGTCACAAGAATGCATTCACCAGAAAAGAAACTGATAGGTATACCCACACTGGATGTTCGTCATTATCTAATACTGAACATAGGCATAAAAGACCCAACAATTCTACTAAGTCTACCGAACAGAAAAGCAATCAAGAAACCTGAATGTTCAGAGCACATCCACTTACACAAGCCACGTGACACTCATGAAATGAGCCTCCTGGATCACTTAATATGGGGAGCTGCTCGGTTCTAAATCCATCACGGCCCTTGCCCCAGACCAATACTTCCCACAGGGTGTTCTAGCCAATCACTGGCCATAGGCAGGATGCTTAAGAATGGCCATTTCAGCAGGACAAGGGACTCCTCTGGTCCCATCTTTGGCTAGAGGACATGTCACTGGCCTTGCTAAAACTTTCTTAGAACAGCACTTAAGTCCTAAGTTACCAGACATTCTCTTCAATTTCTTCCTCCTCCACATGCATCAGACCTGCAAGGGGCTGTTCACTCTCTCACAAGTATTTCTCCCAATACTGCAAAATCTAATCCGAACTTCCTTTCTTGTCCTTGGGAGGAAGTGAACAGTTTCAAAGTGGGAACAACCTAATATTTTACAGCAGGAGAATGAACAGCCATGGATAATACATGAGTAAATCATTACATGCATAAACAAACCACAACTATACATGACCTTGTGAATGAAATGAATGACAAAAATGAGTAACAACTGCATGGGTAATGTGTCACAAACCACAGATTTGTAATTACTTCTGTACTTTCAGTATATTTCACTGAAAAAAAAAAAGGCAAGACTCTGAAAAGTCAACTGTCCTTAAACCAAAACAGGAATTGGCTACTTACTATTAATCAGATACAACCACTATGGAGAACAGTGTGGAGGATCCTTAAATAACTAAGAATAAAAGTATCATCCGTGTGTGCTCAGTCATGCCTGACTCCTTGCACCCCCGTGGACTGCAGCCCACCAGGCTCCTCTATCCATGAAATTTTCCAGGCAAGAATATCCGAGTGGGTTGCCATTTCCTCCTCCAGAGGATCTTCTTGACCCAGAGATCGAACCAGTGTTTCCTGAGTTTCCCACATTAGTAGGCAGGTTCTTTACCGCAGAGCCAGCTGGGAAGCCCAAAGGTGATGCTGAGGGTGATGAGGGCCAAAGGAAAAAGTAATTCCTTCCTCTTTTTCTCCCTCCCTCTCTCCCGCTTCTTACCTTCACCTTAGTATTCATTTGAGTAAAGACATCAATACAACTCTCAAAACTACCATATATGACTCAGCAATCCCACTACTGGGCATACTCCCTGAGAAAACCATAATTCAAAAGGACACATGTACCCCAATGTTCACAGCAGCACTGTTTACAACAGCAAGGATGTGGAAGCAATTTTGATGTCTGTTGACAGATGAATGGATAAAGATGTGGTGCATATATACAATGGAATATTACTCAGCAGCCATAGAAAGGAACAAAATTGGGTCATTTGTAGTGACGTGGATGAACCTAGAATCTGTCATACAACAGAGGGAAGTTAGAAAAACAAATATCATGTATACATGGAATATACATGCAATCTAGAAAAATGGTACTGAGGAACCAAATTGCAGTACAGGAACAAAGATGCAGATGTAGAGGATGGACTTTGGGTGGGGGGTGGGGGTGGATTGAGAGAGTGGCGCTGACATATACACACTACCATCTGTAAAACAGCTAGCTACTTAGAGGCTTCCGCAGAGCACAGGAAGCTTGTCTTTGAGTTCTGGGATGACCTAGAGGGGTGGGACGCAGGGGATGGGAGGGAGGCTCAAGAGAGAGCGGATGTATGCAGTTATAGCTGATGCACGCTTTTGCATAGCAGAAACACAACACTGTAAAGCAACTACACTCCAATTAAAAAATGATAAAATAAAAAGAGTATAGGCAATTTATATTTCTTCAGTGAAGCCACTTTCCAAAAAGATTCTACCAAATTATAGTCCCACAGTTATGTAAATTATTTATTTATTTAAAGCTAATGCATTTTAGGTGAACACTACTTTATGGACTAAAACTTGTGGTGAAGACTATTTATAAAGGGAAAGCACATAAGATTGCTTTTATCTTTTACTGAGTCCATTTAAAAGATTCATGAGATTAGATCTGATAGAGTGCCTGATGAACTATGGACAGAGGTTTGTGGCATTGTACAGGAGGCAGGGATCAAGACCATCCCCAAGAAAAAGAAATGCAAAAAGGCAAACTGGCTGTCTGAGGAGGCCTTACAAATAGCTGTGAAAACAAGAGAAGCAAAAAGCAAAGGAGAAAAGGAAAGATATATCCATTTGAATGCAGAGTTCCAAAGAACAGCAAGGAGAGATAAGAAAGCCTTCCTCAGTGATCAGTGCAAAGAAACAGAGGAAGACAATAGAATGGGAAAGACGAAAGATCTCTTCAAGAAAATTAGATACCAAGGGAACATTTCATGCAAAGATGGACTCAATAAAGGACAGACATGTCATGGACCTAACAGAAGCAGAAGATACTAAGAAGAGGTGACAAGAATACACAGAAGAACTGTACAAAAAAGATCTTCACAACCCAGATAATCACGATGGTGTGATTACTCACCTAGAGCCAGACATCCTGGAATGTGAAGTCAAGTGGGCCTTAGGAATCATCACTATGAACAAAGCTAGTGGAGGTGATGGAATTCCAGTTGAGCTATTTCAAATTCTAAAAGATGATGCTGTGAAAGTGCTGCACTCAATATGCTAGTAAATTTGGAAAACTCAGCAGTGGTCACAGGACTGGAAAAGGTCAGTTTTCATTCCAATACTTTAGAAAAGCAAGGCCAAAGAATGCTCAAACTACCCCACAATTGCACTCATCTCACACGCTAGTGAAGTAATGCTTGGAGAATTCTCCAAGCCAGACTTCAACAGTACTGCATGAACCGTGAACTTTCAGATGTTCAAGCTGGTTTTAAAAAAGGCAGAGGAACCAGAGATCAAATTGCCAACATCCGCTGGATCATCGAAAAAGCAAGAGAGTTCCAGATAAACATCTATTTCTGCTTTACTGACTATGCCAAAGCCTTTGACTGTGTGGATCACAACAAACTGTAGAAAATTCTGAAAGAGATGGGAATACCAGAGCACCTGACCTGCCTCTTGAAAAATCTGCATGCAGGTCAGGAAGCAACAGTTAGAAATGGGCATGGAACAACAGACTGATTCCAAATAGGAAAAGGAGTATGTCAAGGCTGTATACTGTCACCCTGCTTATTTAACGTATATGCAGGGTACATCATTAGAAATGCTGGGCTAGAGGAAGCACAAGCTGGAATCAAGATTGCCAGGAGAAATATCAATAACCTCAGATATGCAGATGACACCACCCTTATGGCAGAAAGTAAAGAAGAATTAAAGAGCCTCTTAATGAAGTGAAAGAGGAGAGTGAAAAAGTTGGCTTAAAGCTTAACATTCAGAAAACTAAGATCATGGCATCCGGTCCCATCACTTGATGGCAAACAGATAGAGCAACAGTGTCAGATTTTATTTTGGGGGGCTCCAAAATCACTGCAGATGGTGACTGCAGCCATGTAATTAAAAGACGCTTACTTCTTGGAAGAAAAGTTATGACCAACCTAGATAGCATATTAAAAAGAAGAGACATTACTTTGCGAACAAAGGTCCATCTAGTCAAAGCTATGGTTTTTCCAGTTGTCATGTATGGATGTGAGAGTTGGGACTATAAAGAAAGCTGAGCACCAAAGAATTGATGCTTTTGAACTGTGGGGTTGGAGAAGACTCTCGAGAGGCCCTTGGACTGCAAGAAGATCCAACCAGTCCATCCTAACGGAAATCAGTCCTGAATATTCATTGGAAGGACTGATGTTGAAGCTGAAACTCCAATACTTTGGCCACCTGATGTGAAGAACTGACTCGTTTGAAAAGACCCTGATGCTGTGAATGGTTGAAGGCGGGAGGAGAAGGGGATGACAGAGGGTGAGATGGTTGGATGGCATCACCGACTCAATGGACATGAGTTTGAGTAAACTCCGGGAGTTAGTGATGGACAGGGAGGCCTGGCGTGCTGCAGTCCATGAGGTCACAAAGAGTCAGACACAACTGAGCAACTGAATTGAACTGAGTCCATTTAAAGAAAAACTTTTTAAGATTATACAAAAATACCAGAGTCACCAAAAATTACCTATTATAACTCAATGATTAATTTTCTAAATAAAAAAGACCATTTAACAGACCTGACAGCCCAAGATGGAACTGTCACCACAGCATTTACAGATCCCAGTTCAGTGTCCTGTCCACATCAATAAATTTGGCCTAACCCAACTTTACATTCCCTCCAGCATCATCTCACACCCTTAACATCCATTCCCACAATTATTCCCCAGGCAAACTCTTGGAGGGTAGGTCTACCTCTTCATGAATCACACTTTGCACCTCATCCTTTGGGGCCTTCTGGGAGGATTCTAGGTGAAGCCAAATGCAGGTTTTTCAGGCAAACAGAGATTAAGTTCAGACAGGGGATGAAAAGGCTGCTTCTACTGGCAAAGGTAACCCAACAGAATTTAGGTCTTCAAGATCTCCAGCTAAATCAGAAACTGACCATATGTCTCTAATCCAATTTTCAGGATTCCACTCCTAACCAATCCAAGTTCTCACCTACTAACAGGGAATTCAATTTGCAGTTTTAGGGCAGCACAGAAACTTTCAGGTTCCTTATGGGAACCCTCACTGGGAATTTAAAACCCTGAGCTCATCATTTTGCTTTGTAATGTTTTAACTTGGCTAGGCTAAACTGCATTCCCAGGCTTTCCCTTGTATTTGCTTCAGAACTGGGTGGGCTACAGAGAGACTACCATGCCACAGACGGAGGGCGCATCTGGCAGGACATCTGCACTCACTAACTCCCCGTCTGCCTCACTGATGCGAGGCTGCAACAGCTTCTCTACCTTCCCCCAGGCTCCCTGAGTCTCTGTCTCCTGAGCCAATGTGTGTGGTCAGCTCCAAGACAAAGGCCCAGCTCTTTCTGGATGCCCACACACCAGTGTCAGAAGCAACACAACTGACACAGCTTTCCATCTGTCTTGCTGTGGCTTCCAGTCTGTCTTCTTCCCCAAGGCACTTCCACCTTTCTTTCTCAAATTCTTGTCCTATGGACTACAAGTCTAGCATGAGGCACACAAGCTGCATAGCCAGCTCCTACACTGTATTAACTGAGATCTCTGAAAAAGACTATCTGACAGACTCCTGGAGAGGAAACCACACATTTAACCACACAGCCTCAATCTGCCTTTGGACAATGCTAGCTAGGGCCCAGGGGACGTGAGCTCTCAGAACCCAAGAACTGAGCTAAGGACCAGAAAAGTATTGATGGACAAAAACAATTAAGAATCTCTGCTCTCATGAAGCTCAGCCTTTTTGAGAAAACAAAAACTCATTAAATCATGTGAACAAATGTAACCCTGTAATTTTGATAAGCACTTGGGAAGGACAGTAATGTCTCTAATGTAAGGACTTGACGAAAGTCAAGAAAAAACTTCAAAATCTTCAGAAAATTGATGGTTACTGCAAGCAAGTGATGGATATATTGAGATTCTCTATTCTACCTTTATTATAAAATTTACAAACACTAAACAGCTTTCATCAGAAAGTGAGGCTTGAGACAAGGAAAGGAGACTAAGAAGAACTGAAATTTGGACAGAAAAGCATTCCAGGAAGAGGGAAAGAACAAGGGCCAGGCTCCCTAATGGCAGAGATGACTATACCTGATCAAATACAAAACAATATATCAAACGTTATTCATTGCAATAATTTTTTAACAGCAGCAGAATATAAACATTATATATATATTTAGAAAATGAACTACAAGCACAAAAGAGTACATACCAAGAATATAGAAGTGTATATGAAGTAATCTCCAGAATACATTAGGTAAAAAGGAAGAAACAACAGTGTATACAAGCTTTTTGGAAACAAAAGCACGTACAAACTTTTTTTAAGAAAAGCAGGTAAAAAAATGTTTCCTTACATTGCAAAAATAAGTGGAAAAATAAACCAGAAATAAAAATAGAGCATGAGGAGAAGAGTTTAGAGATAGGAAAAGGAGGCAGAATGTGAACACACCTTTATAATGCAGCTTTGACTCTGGAACTATATAAATGTTTTACACACTGAAAAAAATGCGTTTAGAAAAACATTAAAGCAATCCTTAAATGTTAGGGATTTCATTCAAATAAACCAAACTAATAATCAAATTGATTACAAAATCAGAAAGAAAATGTCTTCAAATAATTCCATAATTCAGAATGTAAACATTTTTAAAACAAAGGGAATAAAATAGAAAACCTACAATCATTCAACTGTTAAAAAGTTTTTGAACTATTATGCTTATACTGTAGGATAAAGGAAAGTAATTAAAGTTGATAAGAATGCAAATTTTTAACATTAGAGAAGGATAAACTCAAAGTAAAAACCCTATGAAGTTAAATGTGAACTGGAACTAGCAACACAAAATCAAAACTAGTATTTCCCAAGTCCGGCCAATGACAGCAAGGGCATCTCAAAGGCAATAAGGACACACAGCACTAGATTTTGGTATCTAAACTCCACTGCCTGCTAAGAAGAGCTGAAAGAACTGGTTGATAGATATTGGGCAGAAAAAGCATAAAGTCAGTCTCAGACATCGTGTAACATGAGCAAGAAACAGTTCAAAGGTTAACAGGGTCACATCCAAGGCAAGAAACTAGTTTGAAAGCACCAAGCCATGACCAAACTAGGATAAGGTGAGGAAAAAGAATGATGACTACTTGATTAAGACACACAATACATAAAATTCCATAGGTCCACAGTGATCCTAAAGGAGAGAAAGCAAAAGGAAATACACAATAACAAATCAACCCTGTACACAGGGAAAAGAACATTCTTAGCCTTGTGTCAAGACCTAAAACTCATACTAGGAATATTAATTTAGATATGATTAGTTAATATATGGATAAGTAGGTCATACAGACTTAAATTGAAGAAAGTGGGGAAAACCACTAGGCCATTCAGGCATGACCTAAATCAAATTCCTTATGATTATACAGTGAAGTGAGAAATAGATTTAAGGGACTAGATCTGATAGACAGAGTGCCTGATGAACTATGGACAGAGGTTCCTGACATTGTACAGGAGACAAGGATCAAGACCATCTCCATGAAAAAGAAACGCAAAAAAGCAAAATGGCTGTCTGAGGAGGGCTTACAAATAGCTGTGAAAAGAGAAGCAAAAAGCAAAGGAGAAAAGGAAAGATATAAGCATCTGAATGCAGAGTTTCAAAGAATAGCAAGGGATAAGAAAGCCTTCCTCAGGGATCAATGCAAAGAAATAGAGGAAAACAACAGAAGGGGAAAGACGAGAGATCTCTTCAAGAAAATAAGAGATACCAAGGGAACATTTCATGCAAAGATGGGCTCGATAAAGGACAGAAATGGTATGGACCTAACAGAAGCAGAAGATAGAAAAGGTGGCAAGAATACACAGAAGAACTATACAAAAAAGAGCTTCACAACCCAGATAATCACGATGGTATGATCACTCACCTAGAGCCAGACAAGCTGGAATGGGAAGTCAAGTGGGCCTTAGAAAGCATCACTACGAACAAGGCTAGTGGAGGTGATGGAATTCCAGTTGAGCTATTCCAAATCCTGAAGATGATGCTGTGAAAGTGCTGCACTCAATATGCCAGCAAATTTGGAAAGCTCAGCAACGGCCACAGGACTGGAAAAGGTCAGTTTTCATTCCAATCCATAAGAAAGGCAATGCCAAAGAATGCTCAAACTACCACACAATTGCACTCATCTCACACACTAGCAAAGTAATGCTCAAAATTCTCCAAGCCAGGCTTCAACAGTACGTGAACTGTGGAATTTCAGATGTTTAAGCTGGTTTTAGAAAAGGCAGAGGAACCAGAGATTAAATGGTCAACATCCACTGGATCACTGAAAAAGCAAGAGAGTTCCAGAAAAACACCTATTTCTGCTTTGTTGACTATGCCAAAGCCTTTGACTGTGTGGATCACAATAAACTGTGGAAAATTCTGAAAGAGATGGGAGTACCATACCACCGGACCTGCCTCTTGAGAAACCTATATGCAGGTCAGGAAGCAACAGTTAGAACTGGACATGGAACAACAGACTGGTTCCAAATAGGAAAAGGAGTACGTCAAGGCTGTATACTGTCACCCTGCTTATTTAACTTATATGCAGAGTACATCATGAGAAACGCTGGGCTGGAAAAAGTACAAGCTGGAATCAAGAATGCCGGGAGAAATATCAATAACCTCAGATATGCCGGAGAAGGCAATGGCACCCCACTCCAGTACTCTTGCCTGAAAAATCCCATGGACAGAGGACCCTGGTGGGCTGCAGTCCATGGGGTCGCTAAAGAGTCAGAAACGACTGAGCGACTTCACTTTCACTTTTCACTTTCATGCACTGGAGAAGGCAATGGCAACCCACTCCAGTGTTCTTGCCTGGAGAATTCCAGGGACGGGGGAGCCTGGTGGGCTACCGTCTATGGGGTCGCACAGAGTCGGACACGACTGAAGCAACTTAGCATTAGCAGCAGATATGCAGATGACACCACCCTTATGGCAGAAAGTGAAGAGGAACTAAAAACCCTCTTGATGAAAGTGAAAGAGGAGAGTGAAAAAGTTGGCTTAAAGCTCAACATTCAGAAAATGAAGATTATGGCATCTGGTTCCATCACTTCATGGCAGATAGATGGGGAAACAGTGGAAACAGTGTCAGACTTTAATTTTGGGGGCTCCAAAATCACTGCAGATGGTGATTGCAGCCATGAAATTAAAAGACGCTTCCTCCTTGGAAGCAAAGTTATGACCAACCTAGATAGCATATAGAAAAGCAGAGACATTACTTTGCCAACAAAGGTCTGTCTAGTCAAGGCTAGGGTTTTTCCAGTGGTCATGTATGGATGTGAGAGTTGGACTGTGAAGAAAGCTGAGCGCCGAAGAATTGATGCTTTTGAACTGTGGTGTTGATGCTTTTGAACTGTGGTGTTGGAGAAGACTCTTGAGAGTCCCTTGGACTGCCAGGAGATCCAACCAGTCCATCCTAAAGGAGATCAGTCCTGGGTGTTCATTGGAAGGACTGATGCTGAAGCTGAAAGTCCAATACTTTGGCTACCTCATGCGAAGAGTTGATTCATTGGAAAAGACCCTGATGTTGGGAGGGATTGGGGGCAGGAGGAGAAAGGGACGACAGAGGATGAGATGGTTGGATGGCATCACTGACTCAATGGACATGGGTTTGGGTGGACTCCAGGAGTTGGTGATGGACAGGGAGGCGTGCTGTGATTCATGGACAGGACTGAGCGACTGAACTGAACTGAATTGAACTGAGGTCATATAGACATACATGTCTGTAATTACATAGACCATCTATAAATAAATATGTAGATCATTTGCAGACAGGACCAAATATTAAACCTAAGTTATATGGATGTAACTATAAGCAAGCTGAACAACAAATATAAGCAAACAAATATAATCTAAGTTTAAAAAATTGTCCTGCCTCTTATTACTACAATCTAAAAACATTTCAAGTGGTATTCAAATATTTCATTAGTCTCTTTATTTACTCTCTCAACATATGGATAAAACAATATCTATGATGAATTGATGCTCCCCACCCCCAAAAAAATCAACACATTTAACATTTTAGTGTCTCCAGACAAATTGCCTTTGCTTCAAATTACTTTATCCTTATTCAACAGGTTAGACTCTTGTAAACTTGAGCTGGAACACTGGTAGATTCCTTCAATCCATCTTTCATAAGGTTTAATGTCTTTCAATGGCTCCCCGCACCCGCCCACCACCACCACCCTCTGAATAAAACAGCAACCACCTTAATGTGATATGTTCAATTATTTAAAATCTGGCCCCAAATTCATTCCTAGACAGACTGATCATGTCAAACTTAAGTGTGTCAGCAGTTGTATGATCAATACCTACAGGGAACTTATGATATCCAGAAGCCCTAGGAATCACTCACATGGGAATAACAGATAACACAGGAAAACTTTTGATTGTAATGGTCTGACACCCATCATGACTCCGCTCCTGTTGTTCCTTCATCTAGACTGCTTTCCTCTAACCTATATTCTTAACCCTGCAGGAACATCACCTTCTCTCCATATGCCTGGGTATCTTCCCTACCAAGCTGTAAGGTCTCGAAGGGCACATCTTCATGTATCATGCCCACATCTGACTTATGGCAATTTTAAAGCCAAAAAATAAGCACCCAATAAAGATTTAATTAAAAATTTAGTAGACGACAAGCACAACTAAGCAACCTATTGTCGAAAAAAGAATGCTAGTAACTATAGCAAAGTTCAAAAGCATGAAGAAGAAGGAAATCAACAATGACTGGCACAGCTGCTGCATTTCAGGAACTGTACTGGGAACTCTACACATCCATTTCATTTAACTACTGTAATAGCCTTACATGATAGGCTTCATCCCAGTTTACAGTTGAGGAATAGCGCTTAGAAGGGCTATGTGATCAACCAGGTATGTGGCTTTGGACCAGTAAGGAGTGGGGTTGGATTTCAACCCAGACTCTTCAGAGTTGAAGGCCATTCAATCTCCACATCCAACTCCAGAGCTCACATCTTTTTCACAATGGATTCCCCATTTCCAATTTCTTTTTGTTCAAAGGAAAGAAAAAAAAACACAATTAAGCATCTAATAAATATAAGGGAGTATTTCCATGACATATATTTTTCTCAACAAATTAGAATTCTGCTAATTCAAAAGAAATATCCAACAACACTGTTATTTTTAATCTCTGCAATAATCCACCATAATTCTTCCAGAACAGCAGTATCATTTTTATGTGTTTCTAACATACCAGAGGAAAAAATGCTAACAATTAAGGAGTACAGCCAATGGAGTTTATCTGTATACAACCAGATAAGTCATTGGGAAGAGAGAACACTGCATAATTAAATTTCTTCTAGTTAAGATTTCAAATTAATAGCTCAATTATATCATATCAATACCGTTAAGAGTCAAATTTGAGGTACTCTTTCCCACAGGATGCACAGGCAAACAAAAATCACATCAACCTCCCACTCCATGATTTATGAGAGTGGTACCATTACCTGTAAGGACACCAATGACCAACATTTCGCCATTACCTAGATTTCATGAGTGTTACTACATGTTACACTAAAAACAACAAACTATATAAGGTCAAATATGGAAAACAATGTTGGTATTATTTCTCAGCACCACTAACCGGATACTGTGAATTGTTACCCTGGGGGAAAAGGAAAAGAACATAGCACTGTTTCCCAAACTAAGGTGACCAAAGACTCCTTTGATTTTCCTGTAGCATTTCTTAGCATGAGTGTCACAAAGAATACCACCTTAAACGCTGCTTCATATATATACTCAAAACAAAGTAAATATTATGACTGGGTTCTAAACTAGTAAATAAAGAAACAGTACTATCAAAACTCTGGGGATCATCTAAAATCTTAAAAAAAAAAAAAAACTCTAAGTTAATCATAGAGATTGACTGAAGGTCTCTTTCCTTAACTCATTTCTCAGAATTTTGAAGTAACCATTTTGCTACTCAAAGAAATTCTATTTTCTCACAAGAAACACACACCTACTATCGACGATTCTGACAAACATTTAACGACCTTTGCATGCAATTATCAACTCAAATCCCATGAACACCGGGGCCTGGTAGGTTAGTCCAGGAGGTCACAAAAAGAGTCGGACTCGACTTAGCTGCTCAACAACAAACCAAGTCTGATGATAAAGGTTCTATAAATTGTTAGCTACAATTTTTTGGTATTTGCCTCTTACCCAAGAATTGGGGGAAGGGCAGAAGTTTCCTCATCTCACTTGACCCTCATCTGAAATTTCACAGCCTCTTAAAAGTTCACAACCTCTGAGAACGTCAACAGACTCAATCTGTCCTGGTATATACACCCTCAAGTACAGGTTTAGTTTTCATTTCCTAACAAAGGTATGTAGAAAGCAATTACTGTACTCTCCATCAATCCCTTCAGACCGCAGAGTTCCTTCCAGAAAATTCCAACAGAAGTTATATAGGAATTCGCATTTGGGGAGGTATGTCGTCTTTGGCAGAAGTCAGGTTATACAGCGCAATCCTTTAACACTTAAATGTACTGAGGGTTGCTTTCTGACGTACAGCAGATCTGTATTTGTTACTTCAACATGCATGGAAAACCCTCTCCAAAACCAGGAATCCCAACCCACAAATCATAAAAAAAGCAAATAAGCGTGAAGCAACTGCGTAAACAGATTTGGGGTGCTTATTTCTAGGCATTTATGGCTGAGGCCATCACTAAAATTCAATCCGGTAAAGTCGACAACGCATCCCCAACAGGAAAGATGAACAGAGCCAACCGTAGGCACTGCGCAGTTTCCGCGCCGTGCGATTAATCTCAGCAAATGCTTGCGGAATGCGCTCAAGGTCACTCGTGATGAAAAAGAAAAGTGTGTGTGTGTGTGTTTGAGTGTGCGTGTGCAGAAACGCCCGCCGTCGGCTAGTCCCGCGCAGAGCTGCCCAGGGCGCGTGGACAAGCAGCCAAGGGGGCGGGGGAATTGAGGGGGGGGTTACCGAGATACCCGAAAAACCACCTTCTCCGCCAAGCCCACTGCTGCAGAACCCCGGCAACCACCCGGGAGGTTACGCCGTCGTAGGTACACAGCCCTGGGTAGGAGAGCAACGCCAGGCCTCCGGAGGGTCCCGATCTTGGAGAACCCCCTCCCCTTTCAGTGGTCCGGTTCCAGCGCCCCTCGAGCTACGGAGACCAGTCCTCCTTCCCACCCCCACCTCCTTCCACCCTCCGCCCCAGCCCCTCCCACGCCCCGAGGGCCGTTCCCCTCCCCCCTGACATCCCCTCCCACCACCCGGGGGTCCAGCCCCCACCCCCGCCCCAGGGGACTCCTACACCGCCCCCTCAGGCCCCGAGGGTCTCATTCCTTCCTCCCCCGCCCAGGCCGGGTTATGCAACACTCACCCGCCCCGCCCCCCCGCCAGCGCCCGCCGCATTGCCCCCCCTCCCCGGGCCCAGCCACCCCGCGCCCCCCGCCCGCTCGAGTGCCGAGGCCTCCCAAACAAAGCGCGCGGGGCTGGCCGGCCGGGCCGGGGGCGGCGGCCATGTTGGCGGGGGCGGCGAACAAAGGCGCGCGGCCCGAGCCCGAGGCCCCCGCCCGAAGCCCGGCCGGCAGGGGGCGCTGTACAGGCGCCGCCCGCCGCCCGGACAATGCGCCGCGGCCCGCTGCTCCCTGGGCGCCACCGCCCCTCAACGCGCCCCGCCCGCGGCCCCGCTGCGGCGCCCGCTCCCCGGCGCTGCACAGGCCTCACCTGCTGGCCTCCTAGGCCGCCGTCTGCAGCCCTTGGGCCCTGCCGTCCCGCGCCGCGATCCCGCCCCGGCCCGACCGAGCCAGACGGCGCCGCCCCGCCCCCGCTCCGCGGCCGCCGCCGCCCGCCCCCGACCGCACGGCGCACGCGCACTGCGTCCGCCGACTGCACCGGCAGCACCGCCCGGCCCTGGCCCGACGGGCCGTATTGCGCAGGCGCTCCAGCTGGAGGGAGGGGCCTAGAGGACAGAGGGCGGGGCCTGGCGGCAGGACTCGCCTGGAGGCTGCTCACCTGGCGGCGGGGCGGGACCGAATAAAGGAGGGCCTGGAGGTGGGGCGGGGCCTGGTGGTGCTGCAGGGAGGGGCCTGGCACCACTCACCTGGTAGCCAAGCACAGCGGACTAGGGCCTGGCGCCGGGGTGGGGCCTGGCAGCTGGGAGGGGCCAGGCGCGGCTCTCACCTGGGGGCGGGGCCTGGCTGGGTCCCAGCTGCGCTCCGAGAGGCGGCATTAAGGGCCCAAAGGCCCGGCGGCCAGGGACGGCGCGAATTGCGCCGGAAGTCTGGCATCCTTAGAAGTTTCGTTTTCGCGCGGTGGGAGGGTTTTCACCGACTGACTGATTCTCCCTGTCCTTGAATTTAAGCAGCAAGTCGACCTGCGTTGCACGCGCCGCCCCTTTGGAAGAAGCGGAATACAGTGACACGGCCATCCGCTGACAGAGCTGTGGTGGCCGAGGAAACGCAGCACTCAGCGCTGAGGGCTTCCCAATCGGGCCCCGCCGCCGCACTGCGCCACCGCGGCCGAAATTCGGGTCTCGCCCATTCACCTGCCCTACGTGGCGGGGGAGGACGAGCTTTGCAGCACTTGACGACGCCCTCCCTCCTTGTCCGTATTCCGCCCCCTCCACAAACTAGCCAACTCGCTCGGCCTTCCGCAGAAGTCAGGAGCCAGGCATTCTCACGGTCACTCGCTAACTTGTTTGCCTTCTGTTTCACCCAAGACGCCCTTTGCGTGTCAGGTTGGTTGTTTGCAGGAAGAGGGGGAGAGGAAGGAAGAGTCCGGAACAGTTTTGACTCCTTCGGAGTGCAATACCCACAGGCTGTACCCGGAGTCTGAATCCCCCTACCCCGCACCCCATCCTGGAGCTCTACCTGCTTCAGTCCCAAGACTGGCGCTCGGCTCTCCCCTCGTCCTCATACCCCCTCAACTCTCGCCCAGCAGTTCCCTCCCCCACTGGCCCGGTGCCGTCCCTTCCCCACCACCACCCGGGCGTCCAGAGAGTCACTTGGCGGACGTGGTTCCTAGAATGCGAAAAGCTTCGTACTAAACCGCCTGCCCGAATGTTGTCGGGTCAAATGACAGTCGTATTATTGGAAAGCGCTCTCTACACCGTAACCTGCAGCCCAATTGTCGCTTAGCATTGCTCTGTGGGATTTTGCTGGCACCTTTTTCTTCCAAGTAAGAGTGATACGTGCCTGTTGAAACAAAGTGCTCATCTCAGATGACACACTTGGCAAGAACTGCAAGTTCACAGGCCAACTAGAGGACCAATTTAGATACAGATATACAAAAGTGTGTCACTGTACTTACCAAGGAGAAAGCGTCGGGAAATTAATTTTCCACAATGTTCAGTGTTTATAACCCAGACAGTAGTGGGAAGGGAGAAATTTCCCTCTTGAGTTCTTATGCAGTGGACTAATGACAAAATCGACACAAGACAGATTAGCAGGAGAAAAACAAATTTGAATGCATGCACATATAGGTCTCATAGAAATTGGATCTATGAGGTGGCCAAAGCAGGCAGATTTTATACTTTTTAGACAAAAAATAAATTTGTGAGGAGTTGACAAGATAGGGTTGGGATGCACAATTAGTGAAAAATCTAAACAGAAATTGGGCTTAGGATAGTAAATTTTAAATTAACAAGGTTTGTTTATACAGGCTTTACAGCCCGATTTCCTTGTTTCTGGTGATAAGGATCTCTCTGTACCTTCTGGTACAAGAAAGGTATTTATTGTTAAGTCGCTCAGTCCTGCCTGACTCTTTTTCAACCCTCCATGGACTGTTGCTCCCCACACTCCTCTGTCCATGGGATGTCCCAGGCAAGAATACTGGAGTGGGTTGCCATTTCCTTCAGAGGCAAATTCTTTACTGCTGAGCCACCCTGAGAAAGGTACCGAAACCTTTGAAAGAATGAGGTAGCCCAAGGACACAACCAAATAGGTCCAAGATGGCAGATGAGTTGACTTCCACTAGACCTCGAGCTTCAGTATATGCTCACTGTAACATCAGCAAGCTAAATGACATACCCACAGGCGCCATAACAGTTCAAGGGCGAACCATAAAGGGCGTTCCCAATTCCTGGAAATCCCCACCCCTTCCCCAAAAGAACTAAAATACTCCTCCCACTCATTAGCTTATGAAATTACCCACCCCTGTAAAAATTGACAAGTCAGTGGAATGTTTCTAAGTAGATCCACTTCTTATCCATCACTTTGTCTCTCACTGAATTCTTTCTGTGATGAGACATCAAGAACCTGAGTTTCATTAAGTCCTGAGACCATGTGTGTGATCTCAGTTAAAACTGAGTTCAAGTCCCAATCTGAGTTGCATGGTTTCAGCAATTTTCACATGGGAGATTTTTTCCTATTTTTAAGGAGACAGAGGGGAAGGTCAGAGTGTCCCTCTTGCATTGACTCTTTCTTACGTAACTGTGCATGCATGCTAAGTCACTTCAGTCAGGTCTGACTCTTTGCGACCCTATGGACTGAAGCCCACTAGGCCCCTCTGTCCATGGGATTCTCCAGCCAAGAATACTGGTGTGGGTTGCTGTGCCCTCCTCCAAGGGATCTTCCCAACCCAGGGATTGAACCCCAGTCTCTTATGTCTCCTTCATTGCCAGGTGTGTTCTTTACCACTAATACCACCTGGGAAACCTGTAAGTAACTTCAACAAAATAATTAATGTTCCATTGAAGCACATTTGGAGGCAGTCCACTGGGTGCCCCAACAACCTCAACCAGAAGGCTGTGAGTCCCTTCCTTTCCTGTTCTGAATAGAGAGGTCTGGCCATCTTGCTTCCCAGGAAGCTTCAGTAGACCCCACACTAAAGTGTCTTCCTATTAGTGGGGAGGGAGCCGGATTGTTGCAATATTCTTTCTTTGGAAGTGGGACCTGAAGAACCAAAGAGGACCACTTTCATCTCAAGAATCCTGTTTTTCAAAAGGTACTCTCTTTCCATGCTCATTCTTGGCTTAACTTGCTTCTGAAACCACAGGAAAATCATCAGTTAGAGTACTATGCCCCTTCCAGGCTTCTTTCCAACAGTTTGAAACTATCACTGCTGGATGAAAAAGAGAACCAGAAGAGTCTTTCACACTACCTGGCTCAACGTATATCAACTGGACCCTATCAGGCACAGGGCACTGCATTTGCCTCTGGAGGGGACACTATGTCTACATACACAAGAATGTTTACACTTCATGAAGGGAACATCACATGGTACTGAAAAAATATTTACTGAATGGATGACTCCAAGAAAAAACAGCAGGAGGAGAGTTCGGCCATCTGGTCAACTATACAGCTTCCTCCCTGACTCATTCACACCTTTCTCCAGGTGATTCTCTACACAGCAGCCAAATATATGCTTCAAAATGATACCTTCTCAGAAAAGCCTCTTCTGACCACCTGCACAAGTAGATTGCCCTCTATTCTCTTTAACTGTCATCCTTGTTTATTTTTCTTTGTAGCACTGATTCTCTTGTAATTACCTACATATGAGGTGACTGTTGGCCACCTCATGTGAAGAGTTGACTCATTGGAAAAGACTCTGATGCTGGGAGGGATTGGGAGCAGGAGGAGAAGGGGACGACAGAGGATGAGATGGCTGGATGGCATCACTGACTCGATGGACGTGAGTCTGAGTTAACTCCAGGAGTTGGTGATGGACAGGGAGGCCTGGCATGCTGCGATTCATGGGGTCGCAAAGAGTCGAACACGACTGAGCAACTGAACTAAACTGAACTGACTTGTTAAGTCACCACCCACCCCATTATAAAGTCCAAAGGCCAGAGCCAATATCTGTTTTCCTTTATACCTTGCAGAGGACTGTAAGGGTTCAACAACTATTTATTATAAATGAATAGATGACTTGTCTGAATACTGGATCATGTGGCTTTGTTAACATAGGGTTTAGGAAGAGCCCCAAGTGCCAAGATACTGGGGAATTTAAACTCTTACCTACTCACAGAGTTATATCAAGGTTCAACAGAAACTCTATACAGACCTATGCACATGTGAGCGAGTTTCTCCATCCCATGGGAAATAATTGAAGATGTTCAGTCAGGTTTGTGGGGTGACTTTTTAAAAACAATCAGGTGCTATCTAGAAGAGAATTTACAGTGGGAATTATGACATAAAAGACACCATGTAGGAGGCTACTGTAATAATTTCGGGGGACAGAATTTGAACTGGATACAGTGCTTATGAAAAGGATAATATAATAACTTTTAAAGAGCAAGCATCCAACTCCATGATAGAGGGGAGTTATATTATTGAAGAGGGGGATGATGGTGGCATTTTGGTTAGTCTAAGAAGGAAGAACGCCTTATGATTTAAAGAAATATCCTGAAAAGTTTTAATTAAATGATATGATGATGTTGTCATGCTGATTTCTCTCAACAGATTAGTTTTGCCTGGTTTTGAACTTTATATAAATGGAATCAAATAATGACATACCTATATATCACATGACACCTGAATACTATTTATGCATCCCTTTGATTGTGTGGATCACAATAAACTGTAGAGAATTCTGAAAGAGATGGGAATACCAGACCACCTGACCTGCCTCTTGAGAAACCTATATGCAGGTCAGGAAGCAACAGTTAGAACTGGACATGGACCAACAGACTGGTTCCAAATAGGAAAAGGAGTACGTCAAGGCTGTATGTTGTCACCCTGCTTATTTAACTTCTATGCAGAGTACATCATGAGAAATGCTGGGCTGGAAGAAGCACAAGCTGGAATCAAGATTGCCGGGAGAAATACCAATCACCTCAGATATGCAGATGACACCACCCTTACTGCAGAAAGTGAAGAGGAACTAAAAAGCCTCTTGATGAAAGTGAAAGTGGAGAGTGAAAAAGTTGGCTTAAAGCTCAGCATTCAGAAAATGAAGATCATGGCATCCAGTCCCATCACTTCATGGGAAATAGATGGGAAAACAGTGTCAGACTTTATTTTTGGGGGCTCCAAAATCACTGCAGATGGTGACTGCAGCCATGAAATTAAAAGACGCTTACTCCTTGGAAGGAAAGTTATGACCAACCTAGATAGCATATTCAAAAACAGAGACATTACTTTGCCAACAAAGGTTCGTCTAGTCAAGGCTATGGTTTTTCCAGTAGTCATGTATAAATGTGAGAGTTGGACTGTGAAGAAAGCTAAGCACCAAAGAATTGATGCTTTTGAACTGTGGTGTTGGAGAAGACTTTTGAGAGTCCCTTGGACTGCAAGGAGATCCAACCAGTCCATTCTAAAGGAGATCAGCCCTGGGTGTTCTTTGGAAGGAATGATGCCAAAGCTGAAACTCCAATACTTTGGCCACCTCATGCGAAGAGTTGACTCATTGGAAAAGATTCTGATGCTGGGAGGGATTGGGGGCAGGAGGAGAAGGGGACAACAGAAGGTGAGATGGCTGGATGGCATCACCAACTCGATAGACATGAATTTGAGTGAACTCCGGGAGTTGGTGATGGACAGGGAGGCCTGGCGTGCTGCAATTCATGGGGTCACAAAAAGTCGGACACGACTGAGTGACTGAACTGAACTGAGGGAAACTGCACGTGAACTAGAAGATAGCTGCTCTTGGATATACTCCTAGAAGAGAAATTGCTGAATAAAGAATATGAATATTAATAGGTACCACATTCATATAATGATGTGAACACTTTAGATCTTTACCAGTGCAGTAGGTGAACAAAACCATATCCCATGATAGTTTTTGTTTGCATTTATTTTATTTTAAGAGAGATTGTTTTCTTTTCATATATTTAAAAGTCATTTGAGCCTATGAAATCCACTAAAAACTATTGGAAGTAATAAACAAGTTCAGCAAGGTTGTAGGATATAAAATCAATATACAAAAATCAATCATTTCTATACAGTAGCAGTGGGCAAACCAAAAGTAGAATTTAGAAAACAATTTCCTTTTATTATAGATTTCAAAAGAATAAATTAGGAATGAATTTAACAAAAGTACAAAATTTATACTCTGAAAATTACCAAACAACGATGAAAGAAATTAAAGAACTAAGGGTACTCTTTCTGCCCCCTTCTGATGCCTATGTCAGAAGCTTTCTCTATCTCCTTTATACTTTAATAAAACTTTATTACACAAAAGCTCTGAGTGATCAAGCCTCGTCTCTGGCCCCAGATTGAATTCTTCTCCTCCAGGGGCCAAGAATCCCAGTGTCTTCACATGATTCAACAACAACCTTTCATCTTGGGGGATCATCCAGGATCCTTCAGGACAAGGTAAGAATGCTTGGAGCTTTAGTTCTTTGTTCTCTTAGCGAACACGTTTTCTGCTGTGCTTTACTAACTCTACCATGTGCTTGTGTGAATGAATGGACAGGCCCTGTGTGAAGCAAGTAAGGTGGTCTAACTGCTGGGTCTGTGGAGTACTCCCCTCTTCATCAGTGGAAGGCTTCCGGAGGTAGACATCTCCACTTCAAGGAAAAGACTTTCTCCAAGTCTGTGAATACCTTCGACAACAATCACATGCGATGCCTCTTCTTCATCTGATGACATCTACCAACCCTAAAATGGACTGGTGCAACTCGTTGCACTTTAACTATCGACATAATGTGACTTTTAATTTTGATTTTGTTTTAATGACTATGTTGCCTGCATCTGTAACTGTATAACTAGATTTGTTTCTAGCCGCATGAAACCTTTTAAGTTACAAATGATTGCTCAAACTCCTGCTACTGCTCTAGCTTCCTCCAACTACTATTTGGGGCCCCTGGATCAGATATCCTCAGTATGAGGATTAGGAGAATATGTTGCCTCACCAATTTAGGGACAATGCCCCTTGGCAACTCGGAAGCAGTTATGGAACGAGAACGATGCCTCTTTTCCCTAGGCAACATAATTCTCCTAAAAGAAAAGGGGGGGTGGGAATGGGAGAGTCATTTCCTAGGCAGATTGATAAGGAGTCTAGGGGTCCCCAAGGAGAGAGGGGTCTGGAATTCTCAAGGAGGAAGAAAGGACAAACTTTTTTTCCTTCTCTACATTCCTTAGGACTATATAACAATAATGTATCCTGCCTGAGGACAGTCTCTGGATTAAATCTTCTGGCTAATTCTGTTATCTTAAAATGTAAATTTTAAGTCTGGTGTGGTTTTTACAACCTCCAGACATTCTTTGGATTATATAACTTCATTGTTAACACTAGCAAGTGGGTACTCTTTCTGCCCCCTTCTGATGCCTATATCAGAAGCTTTCTCTATCTCCTTTATACTTTAATAAAACTTTATTACACACACACACACAAAATAAAGAACTAGATAAGTTTGCAAGTATCTCGTGTTCACAAATGGGAAGAGTATTTACAGACGGCAGTACTCTCCAAACTGATATACAGATTCAATGCAACCCTTATCAAAATCCTGATGACTGTTTTGCAGAATTTGAAGAGCTGCTTCTAAAATTTGCGTACAAATTTAAGGGATCCAAAATAACCAAAACAATACTGAAAAAGAAGAATAAAATTTGAGGAATCACCCTTCTCAATTTTTTTTTTTCCTCTCTGCACTGGGTCTTCATTGTTGTAAGTAGCAGTGAGCAGTACAAACCTTTTCTAGTAGCAGTGAACAGAGACTACTCTCTAGTTGAATGTGCAGGCTTCTCATTGACAGAGGAGTCTGGTGGGTTACAGTACATACGGTAACAAAAAGTTGGACATGACTAAAGCAATTAGCAGCCCAGCAGCAATGCTACATATGAAATGTCCCAAAGAGGCAAATCTGTAAAGACAGAAAGTAGATTAGTTATTGCCTGGAGCTCGGGAATAGGAAGATTGAGGGGTGATGACTAAGGGGTGCAGAGTTTCTTTTGAGAGTAATGAAAATGTTCTAAAAGTAATTATGATAATAGAATCAAAACTTTGGGAATATACTAAAACCATGAAATTTTACACTTGAAATGGTTAAATTATCTGGTAAATGAATTTAATCTCAGGAAAAGCTGTTCAAAAATGAAAAAAAAAGATCATTTGATATTTATTTCTTGTGAATTGTCTATATCCTTGGTGAATTCTTCTATTTGGATTTTTGTTATATTTTTCTTCTTATTTGTAGGAACTCTGCACATTGAAGAATACTACTCTTTTGTTATAGGTGTAGCAAAAATTTTACCCAATTTTTTTTTAATTTTACCCAATTTTTTTAATTTGGGTTTTTATTTTGTTTATAGTATTTTTCCCCCCTGCAAACGCTTTGTTAGCCCAAGGCAATAAAACAGCCAGTTATTTTTTTACCAATGAAGCAAATCTATTTGGGACTAGAAAACAAGTGCAATTTGAGACATACAACTATGACACATGCAAGTCCAGCAAAGAAAGGAAAGTTTTTGTTGAGAAGAAGGAAAAGTTGGGATGGGCTGTTGTAAATAAAAAGTCCACTAAAGGAAACTGGGAGTTCAAGGTATAGTAACTTTTCATTGGCTAAATTGTGAAAGTGCTCGCTTAGGCAGCACATATGCTAAATTGTGACAGTCTCTTGTTGTCTGAGCTATGGCCAGGCAAAAAGAAAATCTGTCTTCCTCCTGCTCATCCAGTGGGATCTTATTGACTTCAAGGGGTACATGTATGAGAGCTCCCCTTTCTGCCCTCCCAAATCTATTTTAGTGAGGTTTCCCTTCAATTAAAAAGCAGACACCACTTTGCTGACAAAGATCCATATAAATAAAAATATGTTTTTTCCAGTAGTTATGCAGGGATGTGAGAGTTGGACCATAAAGAAAGCGCTGAAGAATTTATGCTTTTGAACTGTGGTGCTGCAGAAGACTCTCGAGAGTCCCTTGGACAGAAAGGAGATCAAACGAATCAATCCTAAAGATTCATTGCAAGGACTGATGCTGAAGCTAAGCTCCAATACTTTGGTCACCTGATGCCAAGAGCTGACTCACAGGAAAAGCCCTTGATGCTGGGAAAGATTGAGGGCAAGAGGAGAAGGGGGCAACAGAAGATGGAATGGTTGGATGGCATCACCGACTCAATGAACACGCGTTTGAGCAAACTTTGAGAGATAGTAAAGGACAGGGAAGCCTGGCATGCTGCAGTCCATGGGGATGCAAAGTCAAACACAACTTAGTGACTGAACAACCCTTCATTAGGGGAAGGAACAATATACCAGCAAATAATGGATGTTGTAGCCATCAAGTCCTCAGCCACTGCAGCTGCCCAGGATTGTTCACCATTAAGAAATTCAGGATGGATGGAGAAAAGCAGGATACTAGAAATTAAGGTGTGCATAAAAGGAACACTTTCAATGAGCCCAGACTCTTGCATCTTCACGAACACAGAAAAGTGCTACCTTGAGATGTCTGGTTTTCTTTAATTAGTTTTCTTTAATTCTACTACCTGGTTTTTGTTGCAAAAACTCCTGTGTATCCTCACTACTGCCTATCTGAGAGGCTGCTTCCCAGGATAAGTCCTCAGGAAGTCACCAAATACAATACAATTGTTAACTTTTAGGTTGTACATTTTTTCAGTCAAGAAATTTTTCAGTTTAAAAATGTCATGTAGAGGACTTCCCTGGCAGTTCAGTAGTTAGAACTTCTAATCCAGGAGCAAATATCCCACATGCCATAGTCAAAAAAAAAAAAAAAAAAATTATGTTAACAAATTTGTCACTCTTTTCTTATATTGCTTCTTTATTTTCACATGTTTAGAAAGGTCTTCCCTATACTGAAACAGTGCATTCTTTCTCCTTTCATGTTCAGAAACATTTTTTGTTCTTTAAAAACTTAAAATTATAGATATAACTTTAAGCACTGGAAAAGATAAATTTGATTTTGTCTTTAAATATTTTTTTATGTTTTTAATGTGGCTGACATTGTCAAATAGTCAAAATCTTCCACTTTCATTCTCTATCATGTTTAAATATTCTATCATCCACAGATGACTTCTCTAGAAATCAAAGACAAACTTTCCTGCGGGTCACTTGTTCTGGGTCTATATGTGTTTATGAATGTCCACTTTTGGCTGTGTGTGTGTTGTGTGTGGTTTTCCTTGTTCTGAGGGTGTACACCTTGCTTGTGTGCATGCACAATAAGTCTCTTTAGTCATGTCTAACTCTTTGAGATCCCATGGACTGCAGCATGCCAGGCCTCTCTGGCCCTCACCATCTCCTAAAGTTTTGCCCAAGTTCATGTCCATTGCATTGGTGATGCCATCCAGCCTTCTCATCCTCTGACACCCTCTTCTCCTTCCGCCCTCAATCTTTCCCAGCATCAGGGACTTTTCCAATGGATCAACTGTTTGCATCAGATGACCCAAATACTGGAGTTTCAGCTTCAGCATCGGTCCTTCCAATGAGTATTCAGAGTTGATTTCCCTCAAGACTGACTGGTTAGATCTCCTTGCTGGCTCAGGACAGCAAGGGATTCTCAGGAGTCTTCTCCAACACCACAGTTTGAAGGCATTAATTCTTTGGCGCTCCCCTTCTTTACCATCCAGCTCTCACAACCATACGTGGCCACTGGGAAGATCATAGCCTTGACTATACAGACATTTTTCAGCAGAGTAGTGTCTCTGCTTTTCAACACACTGTCTAGGTTTGTCACAGCTTTCCTCCCAAGAAACAAATCTGATTTCATGGTTGCCATCACCATCCGCAGTGATTTTAGAGATCAAGAATAGGAAATCTGTCACCACTTCCACCTTTTCTCCCTCTATTTGCCAAGAAGTAATGGGACAGGATGTCCTTGCTTAGGAGGCTATAATAAAGAACCCAACCCCCTCTTCTCCTGTCCAGATTTGCCTTAAGAGCATAAAAGCTCACTGCTTTGTAAATTAGAAAAAATTAGCATAAAATGGAAGCGATTTAATCTGTGAAGCCACCATGCTTGTGAACAATGACCCTGAGTGGTTTTCACAATTTGCCTTCAGGACTGAGTCTTCTGCCAACTTCAGCCTTGGTGTAAGTGCTGGGTCCCTCCGCACCTCCTCTGGGTGTGAGGATGATTCAGAGGACTGAGCAAAGTCTGGAACACATACAATGGACATTGGCATCCTGTTGTTCAGCTGCTCAGTTGTGTCTGACTCTTTGTGACCCCATGGACTGCAGCATGCCAGGCTTCCCTGTCCTTTATCATCTCCCAGAGTTCGCCAAAACTCATTTCCATCACCAAAGAGTTGGTGATGCCATCCAACCATCTCATCCTCTGTTGTCCACTTCTCCTGTTGAAGAAACCAGTACTCGAGAAACCAAGCACCACACTCGGAGAGTTGGAGAACTCAGGTTTATTATGCCAGTGGGCCCAGAGGAGTTAACAGTCTAAGCTCTGAGCCCTGAACAAAGGGGTTGCAGAGTTTTTATACACGAACAGTCATGTTTAAGTGGGTTTGCAGGGGCTGGGCAATTGCAAAGAGCAGGACAAGGGTGAGGGAGATAAGCTCCAGTTCCTAGTATTGTGAGTCCCCACTTTCTGAGACTATGTGACCTACATGATCCAGACTTTGCAAGGAGAAAGCTGAGTTACAGAAGCAGAAAGAGCAGGAGGTTGTGTAAAATTTTAACTTTTCCTCTTCATTCCTCCATCTTGATGCTTCTATTACTCATTGTAGAAAGCATCACCTCATGTTTTGGTGGTACATTCAGAGCTCCCCATTGTTTAGGGGGCTATATGGAGCTGTTACCATTTGTAATATTATGGATTCAATTTGAGAGGTTATGAACTGGATAATAGCATTAAGAATACAAGGACCAAACAAGAGCGCCCCAAATAACATGAAAAGAGGACTGGTTAAAGAGAGAAGCCATGATGCTCAGCTCCAGATATTGTTCCAGTTACCCCAGGAATTAGCTAGTTTCTCTCTCTTTTTTATGATTTTTTCCCTTAGCTGTTGGGCTATGTCCCTGACTATTTCTGATTGGTTTACATAAAAGCAGCATTCTTCATTAAAGAAGAGGCAGAGTCCTCCCTTTTCAGCTGTCAGTAGGTCTAGCCCTCTCCTATTCTGTAAAACCACCTCAGCCAGGAGTCTAGCTGGTCCTGTAATGAAGAGTACAGCAATAATACCAATTAGGGATAGAGGCCAGGGTTGACAATGAAAATCTATCAATATTTTGATAGCCAGATCCTCAAGCTTCCACCGTGCATTGACCAGCCAGCTGCAAGAGTGTGGCTGGAGTAAGGCTGAAGAATCCTCAAGCTTCTGCCATGCATTGACTAGTCAGCTTCTGGAGTGACTGGAGCAGGGCTCAGCATCCTTCGTGGGTGAGGGCTGTTGTCTTTGGAACTGGATCTTGAGAAGGTTTTGGAGGTCCCAAATTGTTTTCCAGGTGTCCTCATCACAGGAAGTTGCTGCCTTCTTGACTCTGGAGTGGTGGATCCAAGAGATGACACCTATGACTCTAATAGCAGTAGGTATTACCAGGACAACTGTGTGAGGACCTGTCCAAACTGGCTGAAGTTTTTTCTTTTTCCCCTCCTAATCTTTAACCCATACCACATCTCCTGGCTGATAGGGATGAACCCAATTTCCCAAAAGAATGGATGTCCTTTCTGAGATTTATTGGGCAATATGACAGAAGACTTTTCCCAGGGCCTGGAGGTGTTGGGACATTTCCAGGTCAGCTGGATGTTGGTGGTCTCTCTTGAGCTTTTCTATCACTGGGAATGGTCTCCCTTATAAGATCTCTAAGGGAGAATAGCCTGAGGACCTCGGGATGCATTTACAGAGGGAGATGACAGTCCACAGAATGATAAGGCAGTTTGTTTCAGCATTGTCTGGGTCTTGGCTGGGGGATATTCTTGTACTGCTACTTGGAGAAACAAATATAACAAGAAAGTTAAAGATATATGGCCCAAAGATTAATAGAAGTAGGAAAGCTGCTGTGTGGCTAGCCAGGAAAACCAGGTCCAGACATTGGTTCATGACTAGTGTTTCTCTAAGTATGAGAAGATGCAAGAATCTGGACTTATAAAAATCTTTACCTGAAAACCTCTGACTATCCGAAGGCCTGTTTTTCCAGGTTTTTCCTAGAGCACAGAGTGCCTTACTTTTTTGTCTCCACCCTGAACTCCTTTGAAGGGAATGTTGAACGTCAGCATCTTGTAGTGGTCTTAACTTAATCTTTGTAGAGGCAGCTGGCAAGGGCCAAATTCCAGTCAGCAGGGCTCCTTCATAGCCACATATTTGACCATGTTTTGGGGGCATTTCATGGTCATTGTGTCCCACGGTGCTGGGAAGGCTCTTTCCCAGGTCTAACAAAGATTCCATTGACAAGCCACTCAATGTGTTGTCACTAGACCAGGCCTTGCAAGTAGCAAACATCTCTGGACCATACCTGTCTTACTAGCCTGTTGGTCCAGGAAAATATTTCCTCTTATTCTTTCTTTTCGTATCTAGTGTTACATTATTACAATTATTGATCTCATAAGGAACTGCATATTAGCATTTTACCACAGGCTTCGTCACACATTTGGTAACGTAAGAAATAATCTTCTGAAGCAACCTACATAGAAAAGAATATAGCTACCAATACTCTTGCCTGGAAAGTCCCGTGGACGGAGGAGCCTCGTGGGCTGCAGTCCATGGGGTCGCTGGAAGTCGGGCACGACTGAGCGACTTCACTTTCACTTTTCACTTTCATGCATTGGAGAAGGAAATGGCAATCCACTCCAGTGTTCTTGCCTGGAGAAACCCAGGGACAGAGGAGCCTGGTGGGCTGCCGTCCATGGGGTCGCATAGAATCGGACACTATTGAAGTGACTTAGCAGCAGTAGCAGCAGCAGATATTAGTAAGGTCACAAGCAAGAATTTAAGTCAAGAACTTTCATTGGATATAGCCTAGTATACCCCAGGTCATCTGACTCAGTTAAATGATTATAGCCAAGTGCTAATCTCCTGGTTGTACATCATGGAGCATCTGACCTTTATTCAAAGATCGGTTACTGAGATAAGCCTTAGAAACAATCCTAGAGTGTCCTTTTAATAACTTAATTAAATCTTTTAGTAATATAACATAACAAGGAACTATCTCAGAAGTGAGTCTTAGTAAGCACAGACTTTAATGAACAGAACTAGTACTTAATATTCAATGAAACATAGTTTTTTTCTTTTTTGGAAAACTCACTGTGAGGGTATTAACACTATAGCCAGGGGAGGCTTTAACCCATCAAATAAAAATGAGGTCTGTCCGGGAGCTAGGAAAAGCCAAGCAGCAGTCTTGGATTTCCCATAGTCCTGGCTCTTTGATTTTTAGCTGTTGTTTACCCATTTTTAATTTCCTGATTTAGAAGCAGACTATTGCCATGTTTTAAAAGGACATCAGGATGCAACAGTCTAACTGTGAGGGGCTATTTTTTGTAGAAGCAGAATGAGCTTTATCTACATGTACCATAATCTTAAATAATGTTTATTTACTTTACCAAAGTAACAAAAAGATTTTAAAAACAAATATAAATCACTTAACGGCAAAGAAATTCATAATCTGTCATTGAAAGCTGCATTCTAAGAAGACTTTGTTCTCTAAACAGCTGCTGCCAAATCACTCCAGTCGTGTCCGACTCTGTGTGACCCCATAGACGGCAGCCCACCAGGCTCCCCCGTCCCTGGGATTCTCCAGGCAAGAACACTGGAGTGGGTTGCCATTTCCTTCTCCAATGTATGAAAGGGAAAAGTGAAAGTGAAGTCTCTCAGTCGTGCCCGACTTCCAGTGACCCCATGGACTGCAGCCCATCAGGCTCCCCCATCAATGGGATTTTCCAGGCAGGAGCACTGGAGTGGGGTGCCATTGCCTTCTTGTCTCTAAACAGAGAGAAGACCAAATTCCAGTCTGGTACCAGTAAAAGGTTGTTGCTGAACGAAAAGACACCAGGATTCTTGGCCTCCGAGAAGAAGAATTCAATCTGGGGCCAGAGATAGGCTTGATCGCTCAGAGCTTTTGTGTAATAAAGTTTTACTAAAGTATAAAGGAGATAGAGAAAGCTTCTGACATAGGCATCAGAAGGGGGCAGAAAGAGTACCCCCTGCTAGTCTTCAGCTGGATGTTATATAGTCACTCAGTTCAGCTCAGTTCACTCACTCAGTCGTGTCTGACTCTTTGCGACCCCATGAATCGTACCACGCCAGTCCCCCCTGTCCATTACCAACTCCCGGAGTTCACTCAAACTCATATCCAGCGAGTCAGTGATGCCATCCAGCCATCTCATCCTCCGTCGTCCCCTTCTCCTCCTGCCCACAATCCCTCCCAGCATTAAGGTCTTTTCCAATGAGTCAACTTTTTGCATGAGGTGGCCAAAGTATTGGAGTTTCAGCTTTAGCATCAGTCCTTCCAATGAACACCCAGGACTGATCTAGTAGTCTGTTAATGAAAGAAAGGAATGTCTTAAAACTCAGAATGGCACCAGGCCCCTCATCCATAAGATGCGTTTTGGGATAATCTTGGCACCGGATGATTCATCCTGGGCCATAAAATGATTGACCTGAATCTTGTAGGAGGGCAGATTACCATACAAATAGTTTCGTTTACATAGATTAAGGGAACAATATCTGAGTATAACATACTGGTTTGTCAAGTAGGTTCTGAGCCACTAGGCAGAACTGACTTAAAGACAGAGTTTGGGGTAAATGCATAGTACATTAACATAGCTTAAGACAAACATTTCCATAAGAAAAATGCATTGGTTAACTCAAGGTTTGAGAATAGTTAGCTTTAGGTGAAACCAGGTGTCATTATGGAAACACAGTATTTTAAGAGAAACCTCCTTTAAATTTGTATAGAGAAGGAAAAAGAATCACTAGTTTGTTTCCTCCTGCCGCTTAAGAGAGAGAAAAATGTCTGACTGGTGCTGCTGCTGCTAAGTTGCTTCAGTCGTGTCCGACTCTGTGCGACCCCATAGACGGCAGCCCACCAGGCTCCCCCATCCCTGGGATTCTCCAGGCAAGAACACTGCAGTGGGTTGCCATTTCCTTCTCCAATGCATGAAAGTGAAAAATGAAAGTCAGGTCGCTCAGTTGTGTCCTACTCTTAGCGACCCCATGGACTGCAGCCCACCAGGCCCCTCCGTCCATGGGATTTTCCAGGCAACAGTACTGGAGTGGGAAAATGTCTGACACTTGCAGCCTATTTCCTCCGTTTGGAGACCCCTGGCCTTCCTGCCCAGAGAGGGCAATGGCAACCCACTCTAGTACTCTTGCCTGGAAAATCCCATGGACAGAGGAGCCTGGTAGGCTGCACTTCATGGGGTCGCTAAGAGTCGGACACGACTGAGCAACTTCACTTTCATCTTTCACTTTCATGCATTGGAGAAGGAAATGGCAACCCACTCCAGTGTTCTTGCCTGGAGAATCCCAGGGATGGGGGAGTCTGGTGGGCTGCCAGCTATGGGGTCGCATAGAGTCGGACACGACTGGAGTGACTTAGCAGCAGTAGCAGCAGCAGCAGGCCTTCTTGCCTGTTACCCTCTCACCAGCTTACTGTTAATAACAAAATTTGTTTATCTGTTTAATCTTAGAAAGTCTTTTCCATAAATCTTGAAGGACTAGCAGTTCTTCTAGCAGTTCTCTTAGCAGTATTCTTCTAAAGGCATGAGAGTAAAACCATAGAAGCCATGTTTAAAATCTGATTCTATTGCAATTGACAAAGAAACCTGGTCACTGTGATAGGTAACACTTTAATATGATAACTAGAATTATAATTAACCATATTCTATCAGGGCATATCAGATCTATATGAATTTTACATAATTTTAGGATATCTATATTAGTAATATCAACCATACAGTATAACCTGAAAAGATTTATCACCCCTTTAAAAGTACTTCTCATGTAATTTAACATGTCCAATGAACCAAGGTAGCTTAATAGCTCTTTGGAATGTCTCAGGGTCCCTCTGAAGCGTCCCAAAGTTAGCTAGAAGTCAAGTTATTTCGGAAGTTTTGTCAATAAATGTCAAAAGGGTTTATAACACTCAGGCAGGGAGGATCATATAAGTTACTTTGAAATAAGAGTTATTCACTTTGCCAAAGTTAACAAAGATTTCAAAGGTAAATATAGAACAGATCAATTAAGAGGTAAAGAAACTTAAATCTATTATTAAGAGCAGTTCAGCATCTGAAGAAAATATGTCCTCTTAACAGAGAGAAAGGCCAAATTCAAGTTTTTGCATCAGCTTACTTTAAACTCATTTAGGTAAACTTAATTAAACATATTTTAAACTTAGTCAATCCTAACCATACACAAAACTTTTTTTTCAGGGTTCACTTTTCACAAACCTTCTAATCACTTTTTGTAACAGCCACCTGTAAGTCAGACCTACTTTCTTTTCCCTTCATAAAATGTAATTTTATTTTTTATACCTTTTTTATTAAAAACATACATCCTATTTTCCTTATTAGATTAGCAAACAAACATTAATACTAGATATTTAATATTGAATATTTCCCAGTTCACGTAAATCTGAAATTCATTTAGGTTAACTTTTCTTGTATTTAGAATTGTTTGCTTTGTAAGTGCTTACATTGCTGCCGCTGCTGCTGCTGCTAAGTCATTTCAGTCGTGTCTGACTCTGTGCGACCCCATAGACGGCAGCCCACCAGGCTCCTCCATCCATGGGATTCTCCAGGCAAGAACACTGGGGTGGGTTGCCATTTCCTTCTCCAATGCATGAAAGGGAAAAGTGAAAGTGAAGTTGCTCCGTCATGCCCGACTTCCAGCGACCCCATGGACTGAAGCCCACCAGGCTCCTCCATCCATGGGATTTTCCAGGCAAGAGTACTGGAATGGGTGGCCATTGCCTTCTCCAGCTTACATTGTTAGGCCAATTAAATTAGAACTCATTTAACTTTAACAATATTATCAGAAAAAAAAGACATACACTGAGACATACATACATAAATCCAGACAGATAGACAGAGATCTTATAGTTTTCTGTTTGAGATTTAAAATATCTCTTTGACCCCCTTGTTTTTTCCTTGCTTGAACTTCTAATTTGCCCAAGGCTGAGGTCTCACGCAAAGTGGGCTGTGTATTTCAAGGACATGGAAAGGGTTAACATCAAGCTTTTCCCCAGGCAGGCCTTTTAACAAGCTAGTTGTTTTTAATTGCATATGCAAAAAGAATTGGTTTGTAGTTTCCAAAAGAAAAATTTCTCTCACTCCATTCAATCAGCAATCACACACTCACAATCACTCAGAGGCTATCACAATGCCTCCCTTCTTCCAAGTCTCCAGTTTTCCTTAACTGTTGCTCCTGTCCTGGGAGCTCCAAGGAAGTTATCAGTCACAATGCCTCCCTATCTGATGCTCCCTTCCTGGGAACTCCAAGAAGATGATCAGTTTCTTCTCCTACCCGTTGGGATAGGACCTAACTGGGGACTGGCTCCGGGGTCTTACCTGATTCTGTGGCCATTCCTGGTGAGGTGGTCCGACCCTCCAATGAGTATGGTTGGGGCTCGGCCATTCAGGAGTCAGAACACTGGTCCGAAAGAGAACCCAGAATACCATCAGGTGGCGCACCTCCTCATTCCTCTCTGCGTTCCTTCACTCCAGCCCAGCAGAGCCACCAGTGTGGTGGCTCAAGGGGCCAGCATGGCTGGAATCTCTCTGGGGCCTCCAGAAATGTTGCAGAAACCAGTACTCGAGAAACCAAGCACCACACTCGGACAGTTGGAGAACTCAGGTTTATTACGCCAGTGGGCCCAGAGGAGTTAACACTCTAAGCTCTGAGCCCTGAACAAAGGGGTTGCAGAGTTTTTATACATGGACAGGCATGTTTAAGTGGGTTTGCAGGGGCTGGGCAATTGCAAAGAGCAGGACAAGGGTGAGGGAGATAAGCTCCAGTTCCTAGTATTGTGAGTCCCCACTTTCTGAGACTATGTGACCTACATGATGCAGACTTTGTAAGGAGCAAGCTGAGTTACAGAGGCAGAAGGAGAAGGAGGTTATGTAAAGTTTTAACTTTTCCTCTTCACTTCTGCCTTCAGTCTTTCCCAGGATCAAGGTCTTTTCCAAGGAGTCATCTCTTCCCATCAGGTGGCCAAAGTATTGGAGCTTCAGCTTCAGCATCAGTCTAACCAAAGTTGATCTCAAAGTTGAAAACCTTTTGAGCAAGTACCCCATGAGTGAATGTGCTCCTAATGTTTGTCCATATATACTACTGCTAATCTGTATATAAAAAATTGGCAAAGCATAGCTTTTGCTTCTCTGCCTTGGATGTCAATTAAATTCAGTATAAGTTCACCCAGTTAGAGTACTTGCAGTGACTCTGTGCTAATGATAATGCTGAGATAATAGGTGGGCTTCCCTGAAGGCTCAGACAGTAAAGAATCTACCTGCTTGTGCTAATAGGAGGTGAAGAATTTTTAATTCCAGGAGAGATGATTTTTGGTTCTCAAGGAAAAATGTCAGCTGGCCCCTGGAAGCTCTTCTTGGAGTAGTAACCGACAAATCATCCCATTATTACCCTTATTCACCTTTTATGTTCCAAGAAGTGAGCAGGCTCCTCAGCAGGCTCCAGACCCCTCCTCCATCATTGCAGATGAAGAGTTAGACTTCTGAGTATAAAGAAAATAAAATGTTACCTGCTCTTCCAGTTCTACAAAGATCAAGCCATTAGTCATTGCAGCTGTTCAAAGACAGTGCACCTGAGGCGAAATTCAGAATGGAGAAAAACCGGAAGCAGTCTGTGCTTTGGGTACCCATCCTTAAATAGCTAAGATGCATATCTAAGGAAAACTTTCAATGACCCCAAATTCTTGCTTCTTTTCATATACAGAAAAGCACTAAAATCATTAACTTGAGATGTTTATTCTTTAGGATTAGCAGTAATCTGATGTCAACTCCATGATGATTCATTTTTTGCTTGGTTTTGTTTTCCAGCAAAAACCTCATATATATCCTGGCTTCTCCTCTACTGCTTCAGAACAGTTTCTCAGAGCTGAGAGACTGTCTCCCAGGCTATACTCAACTCATGGATCTCACATTGTGTGTGATTTTTGTAAGTCAGCATGAGTGATAGGTCATCCTTGGGCACAAAGGAAAGATAAAGAACTGTTTTTCTAGTTGAAACACTTTCTTATCAGAAAGTTGATGCATACTTGTTGTAAAAGATACAAAGAATGCCTGACATGTATAAAATGAGCTCCACCTGCCCCTTTACTGTTCAGGGAAGGTACTTGTTGACCTACAGAGCACCTCTCTTATTTGAAAAGTTCTTTCTTTTCAAAGAAAAGATATACTTGAGAATAGCTGTTCATACACATTTTACCTATTCTGTGGAGCAAACTTTGTTTTTTAAGTCAATATTTGCTTTATCAGTATGAAAAGGCAAAAAGATATGACACTGAAAGATGCACTCCCCAGGTCAGTAGGTGCCCAATATGCTACTGGAGATCAGTGGAGAAATAACTCCAGAAAGAATGAAGAGATGGAGCCAAAGCAAAAACAACACCCAGCTGTGGATGTGACTGGTGATGGAAGCGAAGTCCGAAGCTTTAAAGAGCAATATTACATACGAACCTGGAATGTCAGGTCCATGAATCAAGGCAAATTGGAAGTGGTCAAACAGGAGATGGCAACAGTGAACATTGACATTTTAGGAATCAGTGAATTAAAATGGACAGGAAGGGGCGAATTTAATTCAGATGACCATTATATCTACTACTGTGGGCAAGAATACCTTAGAAGTGGAGTAACCCTCATAGTCAACAAAAACAGTCTGAAATGCAGTCAGATCAGATCAGTCACTCAGTCGTGTCCTACTCTTTGCGACCCCATGAATCACAGCATGCCAGACCTCCCTGTCCATCATCAACTCTCGGAATTCACTCAGACTCACGTCCATCGAGTCAGTGATGCCATCCAGCCATCTGATCCTCTGTCGTCCCCTTCTCGTCTTGCCCCCAATCCCTCCCAGCATCAGAGTCTTTTCCAATGAGTCAACTCTTCGCATGAGGTGGCCAAAGTACTGGAGTTTCAGCTTTAGCATCATTCCTTCCAAAGAAATCCCAGGGCTGATCTCCTTCAGAATGGACTGGTTGGATCTCCTTGCAGTCCAAGGGACTCTCAAGAGCCTTCTCCAACACCACAATTCAAAAGCATCAATTCTTTGGCACTCAGCCTTCTTCACAGTCCAACTCTCACATCCATACATGATCACAGGAAAAACCATAGCCTTGACTAGACAGACCTTTGTTGGCAAAGTAATGTCTCTGCTTTTGAATATGCTATCTAGGTTGGTTATAACTTTCCTTCCAAGGAGTAAGCGTCTTTTAATTTCATGGCTGCAGTCACCATCTGTAGTGATTTTGGAGCCCAGAAAAATAGTCTGCCACTGCTTCCACTGTTTCCCCATCTATTTCCCATGAAGTGATGGGACCGGATGCCATGATCTTCATTTTCTGAATGTTGAGCTTTAAGCCAACTTTTTCACTCTCCACTTTCACTTTAATCAAGAGGCTTTTTAGTTCCTCTTCACTTTCTGCCATAAGGGTGGTGTCATCTGCATATCTGAGGTTATTGATATTTCTCCCGGCAATCTTGACTCCAGCTTGTGCTTCCTCCAGTCCAGCGTTTTTCATGATGTACTCTGCATATAAGTTAAATAAGCAGGGTGACAATATGCAGCCTTGACGAACTCCTTTTCCTGTTTGGAACCAGTCTGTTGTTCCATGTCCAGTTCTAACTGTTGCTTCCTGATCTGCATACAGATTTCTCAAGAGGCAGATCAGGTGGTCTGGTATTCCCATCTCTTTCAGAATTTTCCACAGTTTATTGTGATCCACACAGTCAAAGGCTTTGGCATAGTCAATAAAGCAGAAATAGATGCTTTTCTGGAACTCTCTTGCTTTTTCCATGATCCAGAGGATGTTGGCAATTTGATCTCTGGTTCCTCTGCCTTTTCTAAAACCAGCTTGAACATCAGGAAGTTCACGGTTCACATATTGCTGAAGCCTGGCTTGGAGAATTTTGAGCGTTACTTTACTAGCGTGTGAGATGAGTGCAATTGTGTGGTAGTTGGAGCATTCTTTGGCATTGCCTTTCTTTGGGACTGGAATGAAAACTGACCTTTCCAGTCCTGTGGCCACTGCTGAGTTTTCCAAATTTGCTGGCATATTGAGTGCAGGACTTTCACAGCATTATCTTTCAAGATTTGGAATAGCTCAACTGGAATTCCATCACCTCCACTAGCTTTGTTCGTAGTGATGCTTTCCAAGGCCCACTTGACTTCACATTCCAGGATGTCTGATTCTAGGTGAGTGATCACACCATCATGATTATCTGGGTCATGAAGATCTTTTTTGTACAGTTCTTCTGTGTATTCTTGCCATCTCTTCTTAGTATCTTCTGCTTCTGTTAGGTCCATACCATTTCTGTCCTTTATTGAAATAAGGGACAGAAATGGTATGTACCTAACAGAAAATTAATTTTCAGACATTAAAACTGAAATGCAGTACTTAGGTGCAATCTCAAAAATGACAGAATGATCTCTGTTGGTTTCCAAGGTAAACCATTCAGTATCACAGTACTCCAAGTTTAAGTCCCAACCACTAATGCCAAAGCAGCTGAAGTTGAGCAGTTCTGTGAAGACCTACAAAACCATCTAAAATGAACACCAAAAAAAAAAAAAATGTCCTTTTCATCATAGTGGATTGGAATACAACAGTAAGAAGTCAAGAGATACCTGGAATAACAGGCAAGTTTGGCCTTGGAGTACAAAATGAAGCAGGGCAAAGGCTGACAGTTTTGCCCAAAGAATGCACTGGTCATATGAAACACCCTCTTCCAACAACAGAAGAGAAGACTCTACACGTGGACATCACCAGATGGTCAACACCAAAATCAGATTGATTATATTCTTTCCAGCCAAAGATGGAGAAGCTCTATACAGTCAGCAAAAACAAGACCTGGATCATGAACTCCTTATTGCCAAATTCAGATGTAAATCGAAGAAAGTAGGGAAAACCACTAGACCATTCATGTATGACCTAAATCAAATCCCTAGTGATTATACAGTGGAATTGAGAAATAGATTTAAGGGATTAGATCTTAAAGAACTATGGGTGGAGGTTAGTAATATTAAAATTGTGTGTGAAGTACAGCCATGTCCACTGGAGGTGACAGTCATTGTTCCCTGGGCGGGGGGTGGGGAGGGCAACCACCCCCCCACCTTGGAAAAGCTCATGACCCCCATCTCCTTGGCCTTGAAGATGTAGGATCTGTTGGCTCCAACTCCCCTGGGATCCCTGCCGTCTCTCCCTCCCCTGGGGTGGGTTCACTCATTTTTTTGATCTCTCTGAAGTTAATATGTTGAAAGTTTAAAGGTTGGCCATGCATGTGCATGGCCCACAGTCTGCATATGGTGGACAGTGAGAATGGCCATCTCTCCCCCGCCCCCCCCCCCAGGTGTGCTCTGCGTCGAAGCTGAGGTGCACTGAGATGCCTCCTGCTCCCATGGCAGACCCAGTAGGCCCTTCATCCTCTCCTTCAGAAAATCAGGGGACGTTGACCCCAGAGCAGTCATGGGAACCGACCTGTGTTGGGGTTTCCTAAATGTTGGGCCCTGTTCTCATGACCCCACCCGGGGCGGGGGGGGCAGATAGCAGGGACCCCAGGGGAGCTGTGGCTGACAGATCCTACATTTTCAAACACATCTCCACTATTTTATATGCCATCTAGGTTTGTCATGCATCTTTTTATTTCATGGCTGCAGTCACCATCCACAGTGATTTGGGAACCCAAGAAAATAAAGTCTATCACTGGTTTCCATTGTTTCGGCATCCTAGCAGATAACAAACATCCAGAAGGTGTTGCCTGTGGCCAGAAGAAAACCAGCACATTGTACAGGAGGCGGTGATCAAAACCAAAAGGGCCAAATGGTTGTCTGAGGAGGCCTTACAAATAGCTGAGGAAAGAAGAGAAGCGAAATGCAAAGGAAAGAAAGAAAGATATACCCAGGGGAATGCAGAGTTCCAAAGAATAGCACTGTGAGATAACAAAGCCTTCCTCAGTGATCAGTGCAGAGAAATAGAGGAAAACAATAGAATGGGAAAAACTAGAGATCTCTTCAAGAAAATTAGAGAAACCAAAGGAACATTTCATGCAAAGATGGACACAATACAGGACAGAAGTGGTATGAACCTAGCAGAAGCAGAAGATATTAAGAAGAGGTGGCAAGAATACACAGAAGAACTATACAGAAAATATCTTAATGACTAGATAACCATGATGGTGTGACCACTCACCTGAGCCAGAGGTCCTGGAATGCAAAGTCAAGTGGGCCTTAGGAAGCATCACTGTGAATAAAGCTAGTGGAGGTGATGGAATTCCAGTTGAGCTATTTTAAATCTTAAAAGATGATGCTGTGAAAGTGCTGCACTCAATATGCCAACAAATTTGGAAAACTCAGCCGTGGCCACAGGACTGGAAAAGGTCAGTTTTCATTCCAATCCCAAAGAAGAGCAATGTTGAAGAATGCTCAAACTACTGCACAATTGCACTCATCTCACACACTAGCAAAGTAATGCTCAAAATTCTCCAAGCTAGGCTTCAACAACACATGAACCAAGAACTTCCAGATGTTCAAGCTGGATTTAGAAAAGGCAGAGGAATCAGAGATCAAATTAACATCATTCATTGGATCATAGAGAAAGCAAGAGAATTCCAGAAACACCTCTGCTTCATTGACTATGCTAAAGCCTTTGACTGTGTGGATCACAACAAACTGTAAAATTCTTAAAGAGATAAGAATACCAGACCACCTGATCTGCCTCCTGAGAAATCTGTATGCAGGTCAAGAAGCAACAGTTAAAACTGGACATGGAAAAATGGACTCGTTCAAAATTGGGAAAGGCATACTTCAAGGCTGTATAATGTCACCTGCTTATTTAACTTTTATATAGTGTACATCATGAGAAATGCCAGGCTGCCTGAAGCTCAAGCTGGAATCAAGATTGCCAGGAGAAATATTAATACCTCAGATATGCAGATGACACCACCCTTATGGCAGAAAATGAAGAGGAACTAAAAAGCCTCTTGATGAAAGTGAAAGAAGAGAGTGAAAAAGCTGGCTTAAAACTCAACATTCAGAAAACTAAGATCATGGAATCTGGTCCCATCACTTCATGGCAAATTAGATGGGGTAACAATGGAAACAGCGACAGAATTTATTTTCTTGGGCTCCAAAATCACAGTAGATGGTGGCTGCAGCAATGAAATTAAAAGATGCTTTCTCCTTGGAAGAAAAGTTATGACACACCTAGTCAGCATATTAAAAAGGAGAGGCATTACTTTGCTGACAAAGGTCCGTCTAGTCAAAGCTTTGGTTTTTCCAATAGTCATGTATGGATGTGAGAACTGGACCATAAAGAAAGCTGCTGCTGCTAAGTCGCTTCAGTCGTGTCCGACTCTATGCGACCCCATAGACGGCAGCCCACCAGGCCCTGCCGTCCCTGGGATTCTTCAGGCAAGAACACTGGAGTGGGTTGCCATTTCCTCTTCCAATGCATGAAAGTGAAAAGTGAAAGTGAAGTCACTCAGTCGTGTCCGACTCTGTGCGACCCCTTAGACGGCAACCCACCAGGCTCCCCCATCCCTGGGATTCTCCAGGCAAGAACACTGGAGTGGGTTGCCATTTGGTGTTGGAGAAGACTCTTGGACTACAAGGAGATCAAACCAGTCAATCCTAAAGGAAATCAGTCCTGAATATTCATTGGAAGAACTGATGCTGAAGCTGAAACTCCAATACTTTGGCCACCTGATGCAAAGAACTGAGTCATTGGAAAAGACCCTGATGCTGGGAAAGATTGAAGGCAGAATGAGAAGGGACGATAGAGGATGAGATGGTTGGATGGCATCACCGACTTGATGGACATGAGTTTGAGCAAGCTCCGGGAGTTGGTGATGGCCAGGGAAGGCTGGCATGCTGCAGTCCATGGAGTTGCAAAGAGTTGGACATGACTGAGCAACTGAACTGACTGAACTGACTTGGTTTATCAAAGTTATAAATTGCGATTCATGGGGTCGCAAAGAGTCAAACACGACTGAGCGACTGATCTGATCTGATCTAAAAGTTGTAAAAACCTAGTTCTTTAAGCAAACATAATTCATATTATTTTATTCCAAAATCTAGCCAATCTTTAAATAAACTTTAATTATATACTTTTATATAACCTAAGTCTCCTTAAGCATTTAACAATATACTTGATTTCCATCAACTATACACCAATTTAAGAAAAGCAAAAATTTTATTTCCTTCATAAATAATTTAGTTGTTTGATTAATTAACAAAATTTTCCCAAGTAGTCATCAATCTTCATAGATTCATAAATTATAAATTCTTTTACATGGTAATAATGTTTACAAAGTTTAGGGTTTTCTTTGAAAATTAAAAATAGTCTAATCAGTTATTTAATTACACATTTTAAACTGAAATTGCAAGATTGTTGGGCCCTAAACATCCTAAACTTCAAAAATACATAAAATACTAAGTATGCACAAAAATATTAACACTATAATCTTGATTTATGAATCAGGTCTACACCTGCTTTTAACATTTTTTAAAATTGATTTTTATTAGCATATAGTTGATTTACAATGTTATGTTTTCTACTGTACAGCAGAGTGAGTCAGTTATTTATATACATATATCCACTATTAGATTCTTTTCCTATATGGGTCTTTACAGGGTATTGAGTAGAATTCCCTGTGCTAAATAGTATGTCCTTATTATTTATCTATTTTATATATAGTATTTTAAATACTAGTATTTTTAAATCTTCCTCAACTGTGTTAGACTCTTTGCAACTCCATGGACGGTAGCCCACTAGGCTCTTCTGTCCATGGAATTCTCCAGGGAAGAATATTGGATTGGGTAACCATTCTCTTCTCCAGGGGACCTTCCTGACCCAGGGACTGAGCCGGGGTCTCCTGCATTGCAGGCAGATTCTTTACCATCTGAGCCGCCAGGGAAGCCCTTGGACTAAGACACATTGACACTGTAAAGACACAAGAATGTGATCCCACCTGAATGGCATGAAGTAACCATCCCAAGCAAGATATTCTCTCAGCTCCAGAAAATCCAGATGATCCTTCTCAAAATGAGGGACATATTTCTGTGCCAAAGGATCTCCCAGCCCATGTTTTGATCAGTCAAGTTGTGCATTATCTAATTCTCCTATCTTAAGATTGGCAGCCTCCTCCTTAAGATTGTTCTTAACATCCTTTCGAGGTTTTGTATTTTTTTTTAATCTTTGTCTTTTGTGACTCTTTAGATATTTAAGTGATGTTACTTGGAGTCTGTCTAACTCTGTACCCACAAATTCCCAGGTCCTTTGAAGGAATTCAGGAACACCATCCCAAAATATGCTTCTTTGGTATATTGATTATTTTGATCTGAAGGCACTTGAACAAAGCAAGTGCTTATTTGCCTAAAGACAAATCCCCCCAAAAGAACTCAATTGCCATTAATTCCCTCCCAGGAGTTTTTCACCCAGCAGGGAAGATTAATTCTTATCATAGGAGAAGAGACTGGAAGTCACCACCACACTCAGACAAATGACCATAATTTCCATCTGTTTGATTCTTTTTTTCTTGTATTTGTTGTTGTTTTAAAATAATTTACTCTCCCCTAAAACGTTCATATCCCTTCTTCCCTTCCCATATGAAGATAGTATATAAGATCTCAAATCTTATCACCATTTTGGGTATTCACTTTTTTTCCCTGAGACTCCTCCAATCTTGTGATGTTAAAAATAAATTATTTGGGGGATGTCCTTGGTGCCCTAGTGGCTAAGACTTCATGTTCCCAATGCAGGAAGCCCAGGTTTGATCTTGGGTCAGGGAAACAGATACGTGATACAACTAAGAATTGGCATGCTGGACCTAAAAATCCTGCGTACCTCATGAAAATCAAAGACCCCGAGTACTGCAACTAGGACCTGGCACAGCCAAATAAATAAATATATTTTCTTAACAATAAATTAATTTACATACTTTTTGTTCTGGTTACTGTGTCTGTTGTCAGTGTGTTTCATAGATCCAGCTAGGGCAAGTCTTTTTCCCTCTACCCCTTCTAAACACAAAGACAGTTTGGAAAGACAGATACATAGTGAGGGGAGAGGGGTATCTTCCCTCACTTGCTCCATCAGTAAAACAGACCCTAAAAACCAAGAGTTGCAGTGTCCCTTCCTGTCTCTCACAGGAGCTGGCCTGTGATCTGGGCCCAGGAGGACAGATGAAGGACATACCAACATTACAGGCAGAGGACCCTAGGCTCCCTGGCCACTGTCCCACCCCCCTGCCATCCTCATCTCTCTGTTGTTAATGTGCCCTTTGTTTTCCAGATGCCGGGGAGATTTTTCTTCCTCAATCACTTTCAGCAGTTTTATTATGATATAGAGAAGGAAATGGCAACCCACTCCAGTATTCTTGCCTAGAGAATTCTGTGGATGGAGGAGCCTGGTGGGCTGCTGTCCATGGGGTTGCTCAGAGTCGGACATGACTGAAGCGACTTAGCATGCATGCATGCTTTGAAGAAGGAAATGGCAACCCACTCCAGTGTTCTTGCCTGGAGAATCCCAGGGATGGGGGAGCCTTGTGGGCTGCCGTCCATGGGGTCACTAAGAGTCGGATGCGACTGAGCATCTTCACTTTCACTCTTCACTTTCATGCATTGGAGAAGGAAATGGCAACCCACTGCAGTGTTCTTGCCTGGAGAATCCCAGGGACGTGGGGAGCCTTGTGGGCCGCCGTCTATGGGGTAGCACAGAGTCGGACACGACTGAATCGACTTAGCAGTAGCAGCAGCATTATGATATAACTTGGAGTAATTTTCTTCATGATCCTTCTGTTTGTGGTTGCTGAGTTTTATTTTTATTCTTGTTCATTTGTTTAAGCTGTAGTTTTACGGTTTTCATCAAATCCCCTCCCTAGGACTCAAGTTCCGAAAATACTGTCATGTATGTTGTCTCACAGTTCACTGATAGTCTTTCATTTCAGATGATTTCTACTGCTAGGTCTTCAAGTTCACTTATCTTTTCTGGGATATTGTCTAAAATGCTATTAATTCCATCCTCTGTAATTTTCTTATTTATTTATTTTTTAATTGAAGGATAATTGCTCTATAGAATTTTGTTGTTTTCTGTCAAATCTCAACATGAATCAGCCATAGGAATACATATGTCCCCTCATCTCAGGCATCATTTATTTCATTTCTTGAGGTTCTTTCTATTATATAGGTCTATTTTTCCCTTCATATGTTCCAATAACTCTTCTATACATATAATTTTCTCTGCTTTCTTGAACATTTGAAAAACATTCATAGTAGCTATTTTAACATTCCTCTCTACTAATTCTATCATTGGTGACATTTCTGGAACTGTTTCAATTTATTTTTCTACTAATCATGAGTTATAGTTTCCTAGATCTTTGCCTATTTGGTAAATTTTTAATTGTATGATAGATATGTTAAATATATTCTTGAGTGTAGAAATTTTTTTATCATTCCTTTAAATGTTACTAGCCTTTATTCTGATACGTACTGTAAGTACTTGGAAATAGTTTGATATTTCTGAGACTTGATTTTTACTCTAGGGCTAATTTGTACCTACTCCTAAGACATTACACTATTGACTACTTTTTTCAATACCCTATTTATTGGGAGTCTTTCCAGTCTGGCTGGTGGAACATGAATTATTTCTGGACTGTGTGAGTGGGGATTGTTCCCCTGATCCTCTCTGGTGATGTTTCTCTGGCCTTCTCTTCACATACTCACATTTTTCAGAACTCTTTCACATGTTTGCAAAGAGATTTGGGGAGTGCTCTATGGAGATCTCTCCTTTTGGACACTCTCACCTGTGAAGCATAGCTGCCTTGGCCACCTCCATCTCTGAGCTGTGTCTCCTTAACCCAGGGGTCCTGCCACTGCTGAGCTACATTTGGGAACCCCATTATGCTCCATGGATAGCAAACCAACAAGGCAGTAATCCATAGCTTTTTCCTATATTTGGTCCCTTTCTCATTTGGGCAAGGTAGAAGATCATTTCTGTCCCCTTTACTCTACTCTTAGTGAAAGGAGAATCCCTCCCTTTGTGATCTGTGAATGGTCAGTCCTCTAGGACCTTCATGTGTATTGAATGAGGGGATCACGGACCAGCAGCAGCCCCTGGGAGATCCACTAGCTCTACTCAGTCACATTCTTCCTTTTAACCATCTCGCCTGTTACTTCATACACATATTACATGCTATCTCAGGAAACAAGCTCAAGAACAATACAATTCACATTCTAGTTTAACTAGTTTAACACGAGAAAAATGGACTGCAAGTTAAACAGCAATCGCATGTATACATGGCATGAAAAATGCTGCATTCTTTAGCTTGCCTTTGGTTTAGAACAATTGCTACAAAGTTATTACCACAGGGATCCTTGATCACATATTATTTTCATGCAATTTAGCAAAAGGTCTCCCTCTTTTGGGGTCATTTTGGTTTTAATATAAAGTTATATTAATACTTACTTGTAAAGCTTACTTGTAAAGCTTTTTTAATCCTAGAGTGTTCAAACACTGAGCTTCGAATGTCTTTTCATTTCAGCTTCCGTAGACAGTGTGGAAGCCAGAGAGCCCACTTCACAGTCAGGAAAGGAAAGAACATGACACATGTATAAGTTACTCATTTAGAATTTTAACTGAACCAAAGGACAGTTCATTTTTGGTAGAAAACATTTTACATTACCTGGTTCTCACGGCAAGCCAACAAGTGCACAAAGTAGGATAGAGGAGGACTCCCCTGGTGACTCGGTGGTTAAGAATTCACGTGGCAGTGCAAGGGACATGGGTTCCATCCCTGGTCCAGGAAAATTCCATGCCTCCTGGCAGCTAAGTACCCATGCCAGAACCACTGAGCCTCTGCTCTAGAGCCTGGGAGCTGCAACTACTGAATCCCATGCTCTGCAGTAAGTGAAGCCACTGAAATGAGATGCCCAAGCATGGCAGCTAGAGATAAGTTCCCTCTAGTTTCTCTAGTTGGCTTCCACTAGAGAAGCCCACATGCAGCAATGAAGACCCAGCACAACCAAATATAAAATTAATTAGAAATGAAAAAGTAGGATAGAAGATTTATTTGGACAGATTCTAATGGCAGCTTATTTTTTTTAATGTAGGTAAATAGACAAAGTTCTCATCTCTCAAAGCATGTTATTAATAAATTAAAAATAATATCAAGGCAAATCAGTGCATAAATGCTTAGAAGTCACTATGTATATATTTTAATGATTCATTCATTCATTTTCTAAGTGTAGTAACATTTCTAAATAGCAAGGAGAGATAAGAAGGCTTTCTTAAATGAACAATGCAAAAACATAGAGGAAAACAATAGAATGGAAAAGACTAGAGATCTCTTCAGGAAAATTGGAGCTATCAAGACTTCATGCAAGGATGGGCATGATAAAGGACAAAAACAGTAAGGACCTAACAAAAGCAAAAGAGATTAAGAAAAGGTGACAAGAATACACAGAAGAACTGTACAAAAAAGGTTTTAATGACTCAGATAACCATGATGGTCTTGTCACTCACCTAGGGCCAGACATCCTGGAGTGTGAAGTCAAGTGGGCCTTAGGAAGTGTCTCTATGAGCAAAGCTAATGGAGGTGATGGAATTCCAGCTGAGCTATTTACTATCCTAAAAGACAATGCTGTTAAAGTATTGCATTTAATATGTCACTGTTTCCATTTTTTCCCCATCTATTTGCCGTGAAGTGATGGGATTGAATGCCATGATCTTAGTTTTTTGAATGTTGAGCTTTAAGCCAGCTTTTTCACTCTCTTCTTTCACCTTCACCAAGAGGCTCTTCTATTCCTCTTCACTTTCTGCCATAAGGGTGATGTCATCTGCATATCTGAGGTTATTGATATTTCTCCCGGCAATCTTGATTCCAGCTTAAGCTTCATCCAGCCTGGTGTTTTGCATGTTGTATTCTGTATATAAGTTAAATAATCAAGGTGACAATATACTGCCTTGACATACTCCTTTCCCAATTTTGAACCAGTTTGTTGTTCCATGACCAGTTCTAACTGTTGCTTTTTTTTTTTTTTTTTTTACCTGCATACAGTTTTCTCAGGAGACAGATAAGTTGATCTGGTATTCCTATGTCTTTAAGAATTTTCTAGTTTCTTGTGATCCAAACAGTCAAAGGCTTTAGCATAGTCAATGAAGCTGAGTAGATGTTTTTCTGGAATTAAATAGTAGGGAAAAAGTGGAATCAGTGACAGACTTTATTTCCTTGGGCTCCAAAATCACTGTGGATGGTGACTGCAGGCATGAAATCAAAAGAAGAAAAGCTATGACAAGAATAGACAACATATTAAAAACCAAAAACAAAGGTCCATCTAGTAAAAGCTAAGGTTTTACTAGTAGTTATGTACATATTTGAGAGTTGGACCAGAAAAAAAGCTGAGCACTGAAGAATTGATACTTCTGAACTATGTGCTAGAGAAGACTCTTGAGAGTCCCTTGGACAGCAAGATCAAATCAGTCAATCCTAAAGGAAATCAGCCCTGAATATTCATTGGAAAGACTGATGCTGAAGCTCCAATACCTTGGTCACCAGATGCAAAGAGCCAGCTCATTGGAAAAGACTCTGATTCTGGGAAAGATTGAAGGCAAAAGAAGCAGATGGCAGAGGATGAGATTTGTTAGACAGCATCACTGACTCAATGGACATGAATTTGAGCAAACTCCTCAAGACAGTGAAGGAGAGGGGAGCCTGGTGTGCTGTAGTCCATGTGGTCTCAAAGAATTGGAGATGACTTAGTGACTGAACAACAGCAACAACTGATTTCCCAGCTCTAGTCCAGAATTTTTACTTTTTAAATTTTTTATTACCTTGTTCATTTTTGGCTGTGCTGGGTCTTTGTTGCCGCTCTGGCTTTTCTCTAGTTGCGGTACAAGAGCTTCTCATCGCAGTGGCTTCTCTTGTTGCAGAGTATAGGCTCCTGATGTTCGGGTTTCAGTAGTTGTAGCTTCAGTAGTTCAGTGAGCATGGTAGTTGCAGTTCCCAGGCTCTAGAGCACAGGCTCAGTAGTTGTGCACTGGCTTAGTTGGCCTATAGCATGTAGATCTTACTGGGTCAGGGGTTGAACCAGTGTCTCCTGCATTGGCAGGCGATTCTTTACCACCTAGACATCAGGGAAGCTTTACCCCAGAAATTTTGATCAGTGATAATTGGCCTGGGCTCCCACAGGGCCTTGGTCTTTTCCAGAGCACCTTAGTGATTTAGGTTTGGCAAGGAGAAGAGCACTCACTGGGTCAGGGGGCTGTCTGCAACCGCTTGGAGGAGAAATACAATTGCAAAATTCTTTCCCACCCCAGAAAACTGCTCCACAAAAGTAGAAAGGAAAATATATGTTATTATTATTGAATAAAAGTATTAAACCAGGATCCGATGCACATCACAGGCATTCAATGTAACTCACTAAAAGGCTTGCAGAAAGAAATCTAACTCTTTGACAGTCAAGGACATACAACCTGTCACATTAGGTAGGCTTTGCCTAAAAATTCTGGAACAAGGTGACAAGTCTGCCCCACCTTCTTCCAGGGTGTCTTAAACACTACTGTACTATCGGTACATAAATTGTGCATCACCGTGATTGTCCTCAAATGAGGGCAGCGTATTTGGCCACCAATCAAGATTTGAGATTATTAAGGGCTGTAGGGGTCAGAACAGGCCACCCCAAAAATACGCCACATGGCCATAAAGATTATTTTGAGCTGAAGACAATTGAGAAACAGCAGGTGCCAAACACCTCCCTCATCTACCTAAAAGCACATAAACTCCCATTTGTAAAGCTTTTTCCCTGTCCTGTACCAGAAAGAGGAGGATGGATCTGAGTCTCTTCTCAGCCCCTGAAATAGCAGGAAAGGGATGTAGGTAATGAGCCAATTAAAACAACTCTTCTTTTCCATGAGTTCTCCCCAGATATTTACCTTCCAAAGTTTGCTGCCTTTAAATCCTGAACATCTTTTTCTGAGTCTGGTCACTTCTCTAGAAATTTATTGTTTTGTTAAATGCCCACATCCCTGAGTTTCCCTAGGTCTATATGTGCTACTCACATTAACAAACTCTATTTGAGTTTCTTTCTCTCTTTTTTTATTTGACTGCACCAGGCCTTAGTTGCAGCATGGAGGATCTAGTTCCCTGACTAGGGATTGAACCTGGACCCCTTGCACTGGCCGTGTGGAGTCTTAACCATTGGGCCACTAGGAAACTCTCAAGTTTCTCTTCTTAGTCTGTCTCTCTTATCAGTCTATTTTGCAGGGCCCCAGCTGGAGAACCTGGTAAGAGAGAGGGAGAGAGTTTTTTCCTCCCCTACAGACTCAATACCTTTCCTCATAGTGGGGTTGGACACCCTTATATTCCTTGGAGACCTGCTGTGTTTCTCAGAATACGGAAAAGCAGCAGCAAAGTGAATGAGGCAATACAATGCTAGCCAGAAAGAAGTGCATGGTGCCATGTTGGGGAAGGAGAAAGTTTCCCTCTACTCTTTCTAGGTTCCTCTAGCTGGTCTAAGAATCACACTGACATAAGACAAGTCAACAAGAGAAAATAAAATTTAATTACATACTACATACATGTGGGGCCTCCATAAGAATGTGCTAATCCTTAAAACAAAAAAAGAGTGGATTCATTTAAACAAAAAAAAGTGGAGTCATTAAAAAATGGGTTAATTAAAAAGCAAAAAAAGTGTTGGTGGGTGGAGCTGTGTTCCCTCCCTGCTATTTACCTGGGGCCAAACTATGGTAGAGGTAATGAAGATAATGGTTCGGTTCGGTTCAGTTCAGTCGCTCAGTCGTGTCCGACTCTTTGCGACCCCATGAATCCAAGCACACCAGGTCTCCCTGTCCATCACCATTTCCCGGAGTTCACTCAAACTCACATCCATCGAGTCGGTGATGCCATTCAGCCATCTCATTCTCTGTCGTCCCCTTTTCCTCCTGCCCCTAATCCCTCCCAGCATCAGAGTCTTTTCCAATGAGTTAACTCTTTGCATGAGGTGGCCAAAATACTGGAGTTTCAGCTTTAGCATCATTCCTTCCAAAGAACACCCAGGGCTGATCTCCTTGAGAATGGACTGGTTGGATCTCCTTGCAGTCCAAGGGACTCTCAGGAGTCTTCTCCAACACCACAGTTCAAAAGCATCAATTTGTCAGCGCTCAGCTTTCTTCACAGTCCAACTCTCACATCTATACATGACCACTGGAAAAACCACAGCCTTGACTAGATGGACCTATGTTGGCAAAGTAATGTCTCTGCTTTTCAATATGCTATCTAGGTTGGTCAAAACTTTCCTTCCAAGGAGTAAGTGTCTTTTAATTTCATGGCTGCAGTCACCATCTGCAGTGATTTTGGAGCCCCCCAAAATAAAGTCTGACACTGCTTCCACTGTTTTCCCATCTATTTCCCATGAAGTGATGGGACCAGATGCCATGATCTGGGCACCTTCTCAGGGCCCAGCTCAGTTAGGTGTTCAGTAAATATTTGGGGATTAAAGGCAGATTTCTCACCCTTAGATTTTATTTATTTATTTTTTTCCTTAGATTTTAGTATGCAGACTGCCCAGACATTTTGGGGGGGCAGCCAGCCAGACGCATTCTGCAGTATGAGTTACGACAATGCTGTGGGCCATTTCCCCCAACTCTTGTCTCATTTCTTTGAAAGTTCCCTTGCTGGATTGTCCCTGAGACAAACAGTTTTTTGTCCTTCTATAACAGGAGAGAAAGGGGCAGGGCATAACTTTTAAAAGAATGACATGGCCCAAGGACACAACATAAACCAATTAGAATCAAATGGGTCCAAGATGGCAGACAAGTCAACTTTGATTAGATCTTGATACTCAATCAACAAGCTAAAGGACACACCCAGAGGTGCCATGACAGCTCTAAGGCACTGTCAAAGACCAAGGAGTGGGCATTGGCTAATTCCTGGATATCCCCACCCTTTCTGAAAAATAGTTGGAATTATCCTCCCCTTCATTGGGGTATGAAATTACCCAGCCTATAAAAACTAACCACACCACTTTTCATGGCCAAACTCACCCTCTGAGATGGCCTACACTGTCTGTGGAGTGTGTTCCTCTCTGAATCTGAATAAATTCACTTCTTACCTATTACTTTGTCTCTCACTGTATTCTTTCTATGATGAGACATCAAGAACCTGAGCTTCGTTAGGTCCTGAAACCAGGTAGTGTGCATTTTGGCTGGGTTTGAGTCCCAATCTGAGGCAGATGGTTTCACTTGAGATTATAGTTATATTTCAAAAAACAGATGGAACAAACCTTTGCTGGTTCAAATCTCTGAGTAGAGGTGGGAAATTGATCCCCAAGTAGCCTGGAGTAACTTGGCCTAAGGACATGGATTGTCTCATCTAAAATAACACTTGTTTCTGCCTCTCCTAGTCCAATAATTAAACACAAGTACCTACACAGACACATATACTCATTCCCCACCCCGCCCCATGCCAGTTTTCATATATTTATTGAGGGATACAGAGAAGGAGACTTCTCCCTCTCAATGTAGGTGCTCACAGCATCTTCAGTCACTCCAAGATTGGGCCCTGGGGGTCTTGGGGTTGGCTGAATCTGTTGGTTAGGTTCTCAGCATCTAGAAGGAGCACTGGGGAGGTGTAGGATATAGCCTGGCTGATCATGGTGGCATACTTGGTGTAGGGGTTTATTGTGGGCAGAGTTATAACCAGACCCCAGATGGTGAAGGACGCCATCAGTACCAGGTCCTTGGCCAAGGCATTCTTGATGAAGGCAATGAACCTTACAGTCGTCTTGGTCTACCAGCTACCCCAATTTAAGTCAGCTGGTTCACAAAGACTTTCTGCTTGACCAGGCTTTAGACAAGCTCCTCATCCTTGGCCTGTGGAAAATTATCTTGGCGAAAGATAGCAGGCTATGTCACTTTAACCAGATTCACCCACCCTTTATATCTAACCAAACTCTTCGTCTCCCTACCCTGGATGGCTCATTCTTGATACCTTCATCAAGAATCCCCCATCCTGGATGTTTCCTCCTAGCCATTTCATGTCCACCAACCTCACAGTCTTCTCATTGGCTGTAACCCCCCAGCTGTCTTTGCTCCATTCTGAGTCAAGCCTGATCTCTTGCCCCTTATTGCAATTGTCTTGGGAAAAAAAAAAAAAGTCTTCTTTACCATTTGAACAGGCATCAGAATAATTTCTTTTAGCTTGTTTGAGAAGGAAACAGAAGTGGCCCAGTTGTCACTTCTTGGTCTGTTCCTACAGGTGACTGGACTATGGCCAGAGGGAATTTGGGGAGAGAGCTGTCAGTTTCTGTATTTGGTAAGTGGACAGTGGACTACCTCCCGAAATGCATGTCGTTCTTTAAAAAAATATAGAAAATGAGGTGTGGGCAAAGTGGTGCTGGGGAAGGGCATGGCAGTGGTCACCAAGGGACTGGTAGGAAGTGTCACTTCTGCATTCTCAGAACTAAGGGACAAGCACCTGTCTATCAACCTCTGGTGTTGGAGGGAGGGTGGCGAGAACACAAAGCAGGGGCGAAGCCTCGTGGAGGCGTCTGCACATGAACCCATGTCCCTGCAGCTCACAGGAGGACATTGCAAGATCCTTTTATCAATCTCGGCCTATTTTCACATTTAAGACAATGTGTGTTGAAGAGTGCTCCATCTGCTCCCCCTTTAATTTCTTTTTTTAGATAATTTTATTTATTTATTAATTTTTGGCTGCACTAAGTCCTTGTTACTGTACTCAGGCTTTTCTCTAGTTGTGGTGTGCAGGCTTTTCATCGCGGTGGTTTCTCTTATTGTCGAGCATGGGCTCTAGGGGGCATGGATTTCAGTAGTTTCAGCATGTGGGCTCAGCAGTTGCAGCTCCCAGGCTCTGGAGCACAGACTTAATAGTTGTGGCACACGGGCTTAGTTGCTCCATGGCATGTGGGATCTTCCTGGATCAGGGATCTGATGTGTGCCTCCTGGGTTAGTAGGTTGATTCTTTACCAATGAGGAAGATCTTCTGGAGAAGGAGATGGCCACCCACTCCAGTATTCTTGCCTGGAAAATACCATGGGCAGAGGAGCCTGGCAGGCTACAGTCCATGAAGTCACAAGAGTCAGACATAATTTAGTGACAAATCCTTCACCACCACCACTAGCACTAGGGAAACCGTCCTTTAATTTTTTTTTTAAACAAAATTTTTTGCCAAGAGCAAGAGACAGAGAATATAAGAGCTAGGTTGATTCATGAACAAACACGGATTAGTTAGGAGTATGTTGATATTACTTGTGTAACCCACCATCAGAAATGTTGCCTAGTAATGAAAATAAATCAATGAAAGCAATACAGATTATATTAGCGCTACTGATGCAAATATCAATACTCCATTTTCACTCTCTGCAAAATACAGAGATGAAATGGGGCCATGAAAGAAAATTGATCCACCGCACAAGAACGTGACAGTGGGAAAGGAGCAAGGACCACTCTTCTCTGCAAAGTTCCTAGCCTCTGCATTTAACGTGTTGAATCACTTCTAAGAACTGTTTGGAAAGAAAGTGAAAGTGTTATTCACTCAGTCCCGTCTGATTCTTTGGATTGTAGCCCTCCAGGCTCCTCCATCCATGGGATTCTCCAGGCAAGACTGCTAGAGAGGGTGACTATTCCCTCCTCTATGGGATCTTCCCAATCCAGGAATCGAAAGCTGTTTAGCCGCCATTAAAAAGATAAAAGACCATTGATACAGATTACTGACAGTGTTTCTGCAGGAGAATACAGATTTATGTTTTGAGAATCTATCTGGAGAAAATATGTGGTGTCTACAGCTGAAAAAATTTAGAGATCTAGGGGAAAAGTTTTCTAGATATTAAATAAAATTTATGGAAAAAATGAACCAATACAACCCAATATAGTTTATGTTATAGTTTTTAAAAGTTCTATAGAAAACTCAGAACAGATAATGCACAATTTTTTTAATGGTATGAAAACTGACTTTGGTTTTAATCTCGCAATGCACCATAAACATTTTTCTATGCAATGAAACATAGAGGCCTGCGGTTGAATAACAAGAATGACATCTAAAGTATCACCTATAGCATGATAATGTATAAAATTTTAAGCTAACCTTTTAGATCATCTTTCTAGAGCGTGATTTCTTCTTGAGCTGGAGACTAGAGACAAGGGCCCAACTGCTAAGGAAAATCAAGCTGAGGAAAGAAGGTGGTAATGTATGGGGGGAAGGATAGTGGCTTTTAAAACACAGCCTTCACTAGAGAAACAGAGCTATAAATACCACCGCAGTTAAAAACTCAACAAAACAACATACAGTCAAGCACCTAGAATTTTTTTCAAGGTGATAGAGAATGTGTAGCTATTTGGGAAAAATATAAAAATTCTCCATGTTGTCTATAGATATTAGAGTTTCTTGAAGGGTAGAAGCTCTGAAAACAGACCCCAAGTTACTTTTTGTAAGGGACATTTACACTTATATAGGAAATCTCCATTTGTATTGGTGTCTCCTGCGATGTACCAGGAAGAGGAGGATGACTCCAAATTACAAGAGAATCTACTAAGTGAAGGAGGCAAACCCTTGAATCTGCATCACAACCTTGTCTTTGTTTATCCTGTTTTGGGTGACAACCTCCCCCCACCCCCCGCCACCCGCAACCTCTCATCACCACCAGTGGCTTCCCTTCCCCAACACCTTTCTTTTATCTTTAGCTGAAGATGGTATTTAAAGTGGTGGATTGGGTGATCTGAGGATTTAATGATTTTTCTTGGGTATCTTTCCTGTATCCATGAGGTATACATGTTAATAAACTTCTTTTTTTTCTTTTTTTGGTCAATCTGGCTTTTTACAGGGAGGTCTCAGCCAAGAACTCAGGGTACAGGGAAAATTATTTTTCTTCCCCTCCATGCCAAGCATAAATTTAAATCCCCAAATTAGTTGTGGTACTGTGGGGTCCTGGGCACAGGGCCTTTCTGGGTCCCCCATTTCTTCGATTATAGGAAATAGCCTTCATTCAGCCTTCATGGTCTTCCCTGAATTCTAATGGGCAAATTCAAGCAGTTGTTAATTGGGGAAGAGAGGGGATACAAGACCAGGGAGAAACAGTCAAGAACAGCCTTGGGGTAAGGTCCTGTTTCCCCATCAACTTGTTGCAGGGAGGAAGCCAATTCTGACTCCATGCTGGAAATTGTTTCTTTGACTTGCTTTTATTATTATAATCATATTCAATGGATTGCCTGGAGAACCCTGCCCCTCTGCTTGACTATAAACTGAAGTGCTTTTGTTCAATTCATGGAGAGATTGTCCCTGCCCACCTGTGAATAGAAGAGATAAACACACCCCTTCTGAAGGCTGGACATTCTCTTGGAGATGTTTTGCAAGACTGAAGATCCTTTCACTTTACTTCCCCATAGCGGCTGCCTCTCTATTCTGTCTTTTGACTTTAGTTCCTCATTGCTTCTCTCTGATCTATTAAAAAACCTGGCATCCAAACCCCGGTAAAATGTCTATTTTGAGTTACAAGGCTGCCGTCTTCTCGGTCTGCTGGCTCCCAGATTAAAGTCTCTTCCTTGACTCAACACCTAGTCTCTCAGATTCATTGGCCTATAGCGTGGCAAGTAGAGTGAGCTTGGACTTGGTAACAAACAGATACACACCACAGTATCTTTGAGCTGTTTTTCAGATACTGAAACCCTCTTCAGGTGGAAGAAGTTAGCAATTAATGATGATATACTGCCCCAAAACACGTAGACTCCAGACCAGTTGGACCTGAAGTTTGATGATGTTGACTCCTACTTACCTCATCATCCATTCATCAGAAGAATGTCCATGGACTGATCACACTCTCTTTGACCAATTACTATAAAACTTTTTACTGTCTTCCCCAACTGGGGGCATATGGTTTTGAAGGTATGAGCTCGCCGTGTCTCCCTTTGCCTGGCAAAGCAACAAAGCTATCCTTTTATACTTCACTCAAAATTCTGTCTGAAATTTGATTCGGCACCAGAGCACAGAGAAGCTGAGCTTTCAGCATCAGTTGCTAAATTTGTGATAAATATTAGTTTTTCCAGGCCCAAGTTTCTGATCTCAAAAATGAAAGAGGAGGGCTAGCAGTTGGAATATTTGTCTTATGTCTCCATAACCTGTTTATGGTTTAACACTCTTTCAGATGAAGATGACTCAGAAATCTTACATCCCCTGTGTCCATGAAATAAGTGATCCCTTATTGGCTGCCAAGAGGGAAACATTTTTCCTCTAGTCTTCATGACGGGCTGTCATGGGAGTGGATGTTGAGGGGTTAATGTGTAACCCTGACAGCTGAGGCATTCTGGCTTTAGCTGTAACAAGCAGGATGTGATTTGTCACCTGCTCCCTGGCACTAATGCCCACAAGTTGATTGGCTTCAGACAGCTGACTTCTCAAGGGGCTGAAACACATACATTCACAGTGGGAATTTTGTCTTATGACCTCATCTCCTGGGGCATCATCTGCACACCACCTCCTTAGAGGAGACAGGGGAAGGTGCCTTTGTAGTACAGGGTGGTTAGTCCTTACCTCTTCCCTGGGGAAAGCGTCTGTTTTTCTTTTTTAGGGTAGTGATGCCTTAAGTGAGGCTGTGTTTGATATGTTATAACAATGGGAGTCTATGCCTATCATCCAACAAGTATTTGTGAAGAAGTTGCTCTGCTCTCTGCCAGACACTGCTGGGGATACAGTCACATGTCATGTCTTGTCAAAAGCAGGAATGTCTCAGTCAGGGGTTGTATTTGGCTGTGTATAATAGCCAGATAGACCCTTGAGTCACCCAAATAAGAGTGACTCAAATTACGAGGGCTTATGAAAAAGGAGAGTGGGGGCTGGTGATTGTTGGTGGAGAGCTGCAGCTGCATACCATGGTTAAGGTCTTCATGCCTCCCACCTGCCTTCCCTCTGGTCCTAAGACAGAAATAGACACATGTGTTTGTCAGCAACAGACACATCCCAGGGTGCATGCCCCTTTCCAGACATTTTCCCAGATGTTAAACTGAACAACTTCTATTCATGTCTCCTTTGGTACCACAGCTGCAAGGAGAACAATGCTAAATAACTCATGGTCTGTATTTGGTTATTTCTTTTTCATTGTTTTTTGTGTGTGTGTGTGGCTTAATACAGATAACATAGGGCTTCTCAGGAGACACTAGTGGTAAAGAACCTGCCTGCCAATGCAGGAGACAGAGACAAGGGTTCAGTCTCTGGGTCAGGAAGATCTCCTAGAGGAGGGCCTGGCAACCCACTTCAGTATTCTTGCCTGGACAGTCCCATAGACAGAGGAGCCTGGGGGGCTACAGTCCATGGGCTCACAAAGAGTCGGACACTACTAAAGTGACTTAGCATGCGCAAACAGTTAAAATAAAACTTGACATCTTAACTGCTCTGAAGTGTGAAGTGTGCAGTTCAGTGGCATTAAGTAATTCACACTGTTATGCAACCATAACCACCATCTCCTCCAGCACTCTTTTCATCTTTCTAGACTTAAACTTTATACCCGAAAGCAATAACTCCACATTTATCTGGGTTTTAAGTTGGTGAAAATCTTCTCAAATTTCTCTAAGTGCGCCGTTATTGTATGTGCGCTCAGTTGTGTCCAACTCTTTGCGATCCCTTGGACTGTAGCTATGGTTTTTTCTAGTGGTCATGCATGGATGTGAGAGTTGGACTATAAAGAAAGCTGAGGACCGGAGAATTGATGCTTTTGAACTGTGGTGTTGGAGAAGACTCTTGAGAGTCCCTTGGATTGCAAGGAGATCCAAACTGTCAATCCTAAAGGAAATCAGTCCTGAGTATTCATTGGAAGGACTGATGCTAAAGCTCAAACTCCAATACTTTGGCCACCTGATGCGAAGAGCTGACTTATTGGAAAAGACCCGGTGCTGGGAAAGATTGAAGGCAGGAGGAGAAGGGGACGACAGAGGATGAGATGGTTGGATGGCATCACCAACTCGAAGGACATGAATTTGAGTAAACTCCAGGAGTTGGTGATGGACAGGGAGGCCTGGAGTGCTGCAGTCCTTTTGGTCGCAAAGAATCAGACATGACAGAGCAACTGAACTGAACTGGACTGTAACCAGCCAGGCTCCATCGTTCATGAAATTTTCAAGGTAAAAATACTGGTGTGGGTTGCCATATCCTACTTCAGTGGATCTTCCAGACCCAGGGATAGAATCTGAGTCTCCTGTGTCTCCTGCATTGGCAGGCAGATCTTTACCACCCGGGGAAGCCCCAGTGTAGTAGGTTAAAGATTTTTAAATGTATATGTTGTTCCCAAATTATTGTTCCTCCCCCTGCCCAGCCATTTGTTTATATAAGTATTTGTCTTATAAACCATTGGGGTTTTTTTTCCTGCATAGTGACTGATGGATGTTTATTACAAGAGAGCTTAGTAGCCAATGGAAATTTATGCTGTTGTTTTGAATGGTAGTCATGTCCCAACAGGGATATCTCCAGTGAACTTTGACTGGGAGCTCAGCAGATCATTCACGGACCAGCTGACTTCACTTAGAGTATGTCCCCAGGGGCTTCTGGGATGAAAAAGGTACTGCTATAGGCAGGAGTCAGCAAGTGGAATGTAGTATGTGTCCGTGGTCTGCTGTCCTGAACTGGACTTTCTTATATCTAAAATTTTAAACCTCTGCATAGTTTTCTATAATATTAAGGTGATGCAGTTTAATTAAATTCTCCTTCTGATGTACATCTAGGGTGTTTCCATTTTTCATTATGATGAACAATATTCCTATTAGCATCCACTTAACGTACGTGATTATTTCTATAAAAAAGCTTTTCAGAAATGTTATTGCTATCATAAAGCATACATGCACTTTGAATTCTGATTGATAAATGCTTATAAATAATTCTTTTAAAGTCCTATACCAATTTTCTACTGGAAATGTGTAAAAATAAGTTTTCCTTCCCATGCAGAAACAAACAGATTCATTTGCTTACACTGAATATTATTAATCTTTAATATTTAGGCTCATCTAATTAGCTTAAATGATATCTCACTGTTTTGATTTTCTTTTCTCTGATATGTTTTGTTAACCATTTGTGTTTTTCATTATCTAACTAGTCTACTGATATCTTTTATGCATTTCACCCCTACTGGGTTGTTGTAATTTTCTTTTTATGTTAAAAAAAATTTTGTACATTATTTACTTTTTTTATGGTGTCTTGCTGTATTGAAGTTTAAATTTTAATGCAGCCAAATCCATGTATTTAATGATATTTTCTTTATGACTTTGGCACTTCATATCTTCATTAGTAAGTACTTTGTCTCAGCCCATTTGGATTGCTCTGATAAAATACCATACAATGGGAGGCTTACAAGAAACAGAAATTTATTTCTTGTCTGCTATAGGCTGAAAGTCCAGGATCAAGTCACCATCTGATTCAGTGTCTAGAGAAAGCACACTTTCTGGTCTTCACACTGTGTCCCCCACTTGGCAGGTGTGAGGCAACTCTCTGATGCCTTTTTTTATAAGGCACAAATTGTATTCATGATGATTCCATGCTCAAGACCTAATCACCTCTCAAAAGCCCCACCTCCAAACATCATCATATTGAGGGTTAGGATTTCAGCATATGAATTTTGGGGAGACATAATATTTGGTCCATAATGTTGCTGAGTCTAAGCTCACTCTGCTCACTGCACAACAGGCCAATTAACCAAGACGTGAGGTGTGGAGACAAGGAATACGACTTTATTTGGAAAGTTGGCTGACCGAGGAGATGACAGACTAATGTCTCAAAATAACCATCTTGTCTGGGTCTGGGTGCCAGATTCTTTTATAGAACCAGAGAGAGAAGTGGTGAAGAACTAAAGTCAAAAGGCAGAGTAGAGAGAGGGAGAGGCAATAAGGAAGTAAAGTAAAAAGGGCCATCAGTCTTGCAAAACATCTCTGGGAAGGAATGTGTTAATCTCTTCTGTCTTGCAGCCATCCACAGGTAGGCAGGATCAAATTATTTCTCTGTGAGCTGAACAAAGGCACTTTAGTTTAACAGCCGGGCAGAGGGGCAGGGGCCTTTCAGGCAGGCCATTATGTATGATTATAATAACAAAAACAATGAAAATCAAGTTAAAGAAACAGATCCAAATGGTTGCAATTCCTGCAACCATTACAGTACTTTTGTTATTGAAGACAAGTTCTTGTGCCTGATGCACAGAGAGGAGAGAGAGGTTTAGAGCAGGAAAAGGTTTATTGCCAGGACAAGCAAGGAGAATGTGTGTCATGTTGAAAATCCTAAACTCCTTAGGCTTTAAGAAGTTTTTAAAGGCAAACTTTAGGGTGAGGGCTGCAGAGTGTGATTTTCTTTTGATTGACTGGTGGTAAAGTACCAGGGTGGTGCTTCAGGAATCTTGAGCTCAGCTTGAAGTTACCATCCTGAGTGGGGGCCTTAGTTCCTGCAGAAGAATTCAAAGTTATTATTATACATATTTCTTCAAGAGGAGCCAGGGCCCAGCCCCAAAGCTGTACTATTATTTCTTAACTGCTCCTCCCTTGTTCTACATTCCCTGCTTTCCCTGGTTAGCAATGGTTTGAACCGGCCCTTTGGAACTCAGGGAAGATCCTGAAGGTTGAATGAAGCTTGCTGTTGTTGTTTAGTCGCTGAGTCGTGTCTGATTCTTTTGTGGCCCCATGAACTGTAGCCTGCCAGGCTTCTCTGTCCATGGGATTTCTAAGATAAGAACACTGGAGTGGGTTGACATTTCCTTCTCTAGGAAATCTTCCCAACTCAGGGATCAAACCCACATCTACATTTCTGGCAGATTCTTTACCACTGAGCCACCAGGGTAGCCCTGAATGAAGCTTATTGTCTACGAACAAGAGATGGGGGGGACACAGAAAGGATTCATACCCAGGAGACCCACAGGGTTCTGTTTGGTTTCACTTTCCCATCCAACAGTCAAAAATATTCCTCCTTGGTTTCTTCTAGTACTTGGTTGAATTTGCTGATTAAGGTTGGTAAATTTTTTAATAGTTTTTGTTGGGATTGTTTTGCATTACATTTCTAACAGGATATTCCTTGTTAAGATGTTCTCCTATGTGAAAGAACTGTTACCAAACTGAACTTGCATTTGCTCTCCTGCCATATAGTAAAGCCGGTCTACTGACACCAGGGTGAGGTGAAGGAAAGACAGTGTTTATTTGCAGGGAACTAAGCAAAGAGAATCCACTCCAGTATTTGTGCCTAGAATATCCCACAGACAGGGGAGCAGGGGGGTTATGGTCCATAGGGTCGCAAAGAGTTGGACATGACTGGAGCGACTTAACACAGCACAGCACAGCAGAAGTGAAGAGAATGGGTAGCCATTGCTTAAAAGACCCAAACTTCCTGATGGCTTTCAGGGATGGGTTTTTAAAGGCAATATTAGGTGATGAAGGTCACAGGATTCGTGCATGATCACCTTGTCATTCTTCTGATTAGTTGATGGTACAGTAGCAGGGTGATATTTCAGGAATCTCAATTCTCAACCTTCTGATTCCAATCAGTCTGGGGTCTGTTGTGCTTGTGGTTTCTAGACAAGCGAATCTAGTTTCTGTAAAACAACTCAAAGATATGCATCAGATTGTTATCTATCCCTTCAGCAGGGACTGTGACTATTGTTCAGGTTTAGTACTTTTCTTGTTTGACTGCTTTTCCTTTGTTTCTTCGTTTTCTCACTTGTGTAATCATTAACTGTTTGAGTCTCCTCTTTGGAAATTGGGGAAAGGATAGGGTACTAAAGCTTTTTCTGGAAATAAGAAGCTGGGACAAGAAGGGGCTTGTACCCAGAAGGGCCCTTCAGGGTCCTGCTTAGTTTCAGGATGAATGATTATTGTTGTAGGAACTGTATCTGCCCACCTAATGGAACTCTCCTACTACTTCCACTAGGTTTACATTGATCATTTTGACTTTTGTTAAGACAAGCATTATTCCATTATTCAACTTTCTAGTTTTTTTCTCCTTATTACATTGGCTAGGAACCTCAATCATGGTATATCTTTTTTTATTTGGAAATTCAATGTTGTGGATTAAAGTAGGCAATTTTATTTTTATAAAATCTTCAAAGTAAAATTTGCAGTTTGAACTCTGAAGTAGTAACTGCAAACAGCAAAAAAGGAAAAAAAGGAATACAACACTAATGAAATTACACATTCAAATATAGAACATCATGAAATTTCTACTTTGTGGTTAAAGGCTTCCAGTTGTACCCTTCCCTGCACCATGTACAACATTCTAAATTCTGGGGGGGGGGGGGTGGGGGGGGTAAGAATCTAAAATATCCTCAGGGCAAAAATATTTTTATAAGATACAAAAATCAGTCAATATATTGAGATTTAAGGCATTTATTTTGCATGAAACTATATAGCTATACTGGAGAAGGAAATGGCATCCCACTCCAGTATTCTTGCCTGGAGAATCCCATGGACAGAGGAGCTTGGTGGGCTACAGTCCAAAGGTCGCAAAGAGTCCGACAGGACTGAGCGACTTCACTTTCACTTTCTATATAGCTATACAAAAGCAGCTGAATATTATGTTTATGTAATTGCCAATCTTAGATAGAACATAGTAGAATATGTTTCTACTTCAGAGCTCTGTAATCTATCCGATTGTTTTCTGTGAAGATGAAACTCAATTCATATCATGTTCCCAGGACCCTATGAACAAATCCCTTTTATGCATAGAAATGGCATTGGTAATTCTTGAGTGGCAATGTCACTCTTTGTTATCACAAATTTCTTTCTTTCTTTTTAAAAAAATTATTATTATTTCTTTCTTTGGGGCTGCACTGGGTCTTTGTGGCTGTGCAGGCTTTTTCTGGTTGCTGCAAGTAGTTGCTACCCCTTGTGGTGTGCAGACTTCTCATTATGGTGGCATCTCTTGTGTGGAGCATGGGCTCTAGGTGCTGGGGTTTTAGTAGTTGTATGCTCAAGCTTAGTAGTTGTGGTACATTGGCTTAGTTGCTCTGAGGGATGTGGGATCTTCCCAGACCAGGGATCAAACCTGTGTCCTATGGATTGACAGGCAGATTCTCAACCACTGGACAACCAGGGAAGCCCCATTTCTTTCTTTCTTTTTTTTTTGGCTGCACCATGAAGCAAGTGGAACTTCCCTGACCAGGGATCACACCTGCACTGCCTGCAGTGGAAATATGGAATCTTAACCACCAGACCACCAGTGAAGACTGCAGTCACAGATTTCTCATTTTACTCAATAACTTCTTACCCGACTCCATATGGGAATGTTCTTTTTTAAAAAAAATTATTTATTTTTGATTGAAGGATAATCGCTTTACAGTATTGTGTTAGTTTCTGCCACACATCAATATGAATCAGCCATGGGTATACGTATGTCCCCTCCCTCCCCATCCCACCCCTCTAGGTTGTTACAGAGCCCTGGTTGGATTTCTTTTGTTCTTCTTTTCCATGCTAGCTCTCTTGGTCCTATAGCTCTCAACTTACTTATCACTTTATCAAGGCAACTAACTCTTTCTGATGCCTAGGCTGGGTCACATCTCCCCTGGGGCACCTGAAGCTCTCTCTCTCTACATTCCAGTTTCTGGTATAAAAGGAAAATCAAAATGGAGTCAGTGTTGCTAAGAGAGCACTCTAAAATGGAAATAGGAGGCCACTGACATGGTGGGACTTATGCATGTCTCAGCCCAAATGGAGTCTGAACTTTTAACCACTTATTATCTTAATATAAGCATCCAGATCAACTGTGTTGTAGAAATGTAGTGTTCTAGAAACCCAAGATATCTATGGGACCCTTACCCTAAATAACTAGTGACATCTTATGTCTTAAAAACAAATACTTCCCATAATAGCCCAGACATATAAGCAACCTAAATGTCCAACAACAGATGAATGGATAAAGAATAGTGGTATATATACACAATGGAATACTATTCAGCCATAAAGAGAATGAAGTAATGCCATTTGCAGCAACATGGATAGACCTAGAGATTATCACAGTAAATGAAGTAAATCAGAAGCACAAAAACCACATGATATCACTTACATGTGAAATCTAAAAAAATGGTATGAATGAACTTATTTATGAAACAGAAATAGACTCACAGACATAGAAAACAAACTTATGGTTACCCAGCGGGAAAGGTGGGCAAGAGAGATAAATTAGGGGTTTGGAATTAGCAGTTGCAAAATACTATATATAAAATAAACAAGGTTCTACTATATAGAACAGGAGCTATATTCAGTATCCTGTAATGGATAGGAAAAATGGAAAATGGAAAAGGAAAAAAAATTGACAAATGTCTCCCTTTTGCATCAGATCCAATTGTCAATCTTTTAAAATTTTATTTATTTATTTATTTTTGGCTGCACTGGGTCTTCTTGCTATACGTGGGCTTTCTCTAGTTGCAGAGAATGGAGGCTACTCTAATTACAGTGCATAGTCTTCTCGTTGCAGTGGCAGTCTCTTGTGGAGCAGAGGCTGTAGGTCACGTGGGCTTTAGTAGGTGTGGTGTTGGGGCTCAGTAGTTTGCGGATCATGGGTTCTAGAGCATAGGCTCAGAAGCTGTGGCTCGTGGGCTTATTTGCCCTGTGGTACATGGAATCTTCCTAGATCAGGGATCAAACCCGATTCCCCTACATTGGTAGGTGAATTCTTAACCACTAGACCACCAGGGAAGTCCCAGTTATAGGTCTTGCAAGAGAACTTTTAACAACTTTGTAGCTTTTCTCTCTTCCCCAGATCACTCTTTTGGTTTTACCTGGATCCCTGTCTGCTGAACTGCGATTGCCAGAGCTACAGACAAAACTGTCTTTTCAATCTCAATAGTGATATCGTTTGATACCAATCATAACTCGTATTTGGCCCTTCTACTAGGATAGGAGCTTGTCTGGGCACGTGAGTTCCTGGCATCTTAGTCCTGTATTCATCCAGATTTGTGGAAGGAATGAATGAATAGTTTTCATTCTTGAGCTTCTAAGAATTTTTTTTTAACAGCATCCTGTTCTGCTTATTTATTAATATGTAATATGTCAATTAGCTTATTTACTCTCTCTGTAGGATGCTTTTTCTTTCCTACATCTAAAGTGCTTATAATTTTGTCAACAAAGTTAGGCCTCGAAGATGTGAAATAAAAGAGACTCATACCCTCCAGTGGTGGGGAGGGGCATCACCAAACATTACAACAAAGTCTGTCTCCAGTCTTGAAAGTGAAAGTGAAAGTCACTCAGTGTCCCACTCTTTGTGATCCAGGCCATTCTGCAGGCCAGAATACTAGAGTGGGTAGCCTTTGCCTTCTCCAGGGAATCTTCCCAACCCAGAGATTGAACCCAGGTCTCCCATACTGCAGGCAGATTCTTTACCAACTGAGCTATCAGGGAAGCCCCAAATTGGTAGTTAAAAAAAAAAAAATTCATTAACTACAGTCCAGAAAGCTTTAAAAAAAATTCTCTTCAAGTTTAATAATTAATTGTTTGTTTATATAAAATTACAGTGGCATTTTTGTCATATCTTAGTAGGTTTTTTCTTCAAAAAGGATAAAATATGAAAAATTTTTTCAATGTTAAAAAAAGGATATTGAAAGATGGTTAACTTAACTGGATTCTAAACCTTATTCTAAAATTATTATAGTTAAAAGTGTGATTTTGTTTTCTTTTTTAAATTGACTGGAGTATAGTTAATTTACAATGTTGTGTTAGTTTCAGATGCACAGCCAAGTGAATCTATTATACATATGTATCTCCACTCATTTTTTAGATTTTTTTTCACATATAGGCCATTACAGGGCACTGAGTAGAGCTCCCTGTACTATACAGTAGGTTCTTATTAGTGGTCTGTTTTATATTGTAGCATGTATATATCAATCTCAATCTCCTAATTTACACCTTCCCCCCAACCCCCTGGTAAATCTGTTTGTTTTCTGTATCTGTGACTCTATTTGTTTTGTAAATAAGTTCATTTGTACCCTCTTTTTTAGAGTCCATATATAAGTGATATCATATATTTGTCTTTGATTTAGTTCACTCAGTATGGCAATCCCTGTGCGTGCTAAATCGCGTCAGTCATATCCAACTCTTTTCGACTCCATGCGCTATAGTCTGCCGGGCTCCTCTCTTCATGGAATTCTCTAGACAAGAATACTGGAGTGTGTTGCCATTTCCTTCTCCAGGGGATCTTCCCAACTCAGGGATTGAACCTGCATCTCTTACGTCTCCTCTTTACCACCAGCGCCACCTGAGAAGCATGTGTCTGCATATGGATTTTTGTTTGTTTGATTTTTTTTTTGGCCATACTTCAAGGCATGTGGAATCTTAGCTCCCCCATCAGGAATAAAAAACGCTCATCCTCTGCAATAGAAGGTGGAGTCTTAGTCACTGGACTGCTGGGAAAGTTGCCTACCCATACCTCTGCTGATGGACATTTAAGTTGCTTCCATGTCCTGGCTATTGTAAATGGTGTTGCAGTGAACATGGAGTGCATATATTTTTTGAATTTTGGTTCTCTCTGAGTATATGCCTAGGAGTGGGACTGCTGTGTCATATAGTAGTTCTAAAAAGTGTAATATTGATTCAGTCCCAGAGTTAAATGTTTTTGCTGCATTCTAGCCTTGTGACTCAAGCTTGTCCTTCACATCACATTCTTTCCTTGTTGCATTGTGTTTCTTTTTTTATTTCTACCTGTTTCACAACGATTTCTCCCCCTCCCCTTTACTATTATCATTGTGTACTTTGTCTACTATTTTACAGTTGTTGCTTTTGATTTTTTCTTTGATTTTTCTTTGATTTTTTCATTTTTCAAATGCTGTTTACTTCCAAATCATAAATCTTACATGTATTTTTTTCCTTTCATCTCAGTGCAATCTTCTAATTTTTTGATATCACAGATTCTTTTAATAGATTCCATTTTTAGAAAACTTGTCTTTATACACACAGTCCACTCTTATGTTTTTATTTATTTTTATTTGTTATGTTTTTAATCTTGTATCAATGGTGTTGCAGACATTATATAAATTATTTGCAACTGGTTTGTTCATTTAACATTTTGTTTTCAGACTTGATCATGCCGATAGGTGTAGTTCAGTGCAAGTTTTTATATTGTGTGATGTTCTTTGTATGATCAGTGTATTACTTTTTTAAAAATTTATTTTATTGAAGTATAGTTGATTTATAATGTGCTAGTTTCTGGTGTTCAGCAAAGTATATACACACATATATGTGTATATATATATATATATATATCACACACACACACACATATATATATACACATATATATTCTTTTTCACATTCTTTTCCATTACAGTTTATCACGGGACATTGAATATGGTTCCCTGTGTTATACAGTAGGACCTGGTTGTTTATCCATCCTATATATAATAGTTTGCACAGCAAATACATTCGTTTTTAGTCCTCTTTTCCATTGGTAGATATTTAGGCTATTCCCATTTATTTTGCTTCCACAAACATCACCACATAAGCTCCCTATATGTTCTATGTTGAGCCAAAGCTTCCCAACCTTCCCACATCATATCACACACCGGACACAGCCCTACTGGTGTGGCAGATTGGAATCAGCACAGGATGGCACTGCTCCTGCAGGACGTGCTGATGACAGCAATCCTGACTGCCCCTGCCCCTGCTCAGCCATCAGGGGACACCTCAGAACAGATCCAAACCCCATACATCTGCATTCAACTTGGGGCACATCATATGCTCGGGTATGGAAGCACTGCACAGGAGGACAGACTCAAAAGGGAAATTACTGGGTGGGGGAACAGTCAGCTCCAGGAATTACTGGAGTAATTCAGGTAACTTGTAATTCAAGTCACTCTTCAAAGTGGTATTATTCTCAATGCCACTTTCAGTCTCAAAACTGCGTCTTTCCTCAGCTCTTGGAAATGTTTCAACTGTTTGATAATTTTCTAACCTTCACTTTATGTTTTCTTTCTTTCCTTCTCTCCCCTCCTCTTTTCCTCCTCCTCCTTCTCTTCATCCTCTTTCTTCTCTTTCTGTCTGTCTCCCTCTCTATTTTTCTCCCTCTCTGTTTCTGCGTGTTTCTCTCTCTGGATTTCCTAATAGTTAGGCACTATATGGTTTTTCCTGTGGTCATGTATGGATGTGAGAGTTGGACTGTGAAGAAGGCTGAGTGCCAAAGAATTGATGCTTTTGAACTGTGGTGTTGGAGAAGACTCTTGAGAATCCCTTGGACTGCAAGGAGATCCAACCAGTCCATTCTGAAGGAGATCAGCCCTGGGATTTCTTTGGAAGGAATAATGCTAAAGCTGAAAGTCCAGTACTTTGGCCACCTCATGTGAAGAGTTGACTCATTGGAAAAGACTCTGATGCTGGGAGGGATTCGGGGCAGGAGGAGAAGGGGATGACAGAGGATGAGATGGATGGATGGCATCACTGACTCGATGGATGTGAGTCTGGGTGAACTCCGGAAGTTGGTGATGGACAGGGAGGCCTGGCGTGCTGCAATTCATGGGGTCGCAAAGAGTCGGACATGACTGAGCGACTGATCTGATCTGATCTGATATCTGGATTAATCCTAGTTTAATCATCTATCTCTGACTGTTTCTGTCATATTTTCTGTCTCCTCTTTCTCTCTGTAGTCTCTGAAATGTCCTAAACATTATTTCCCATCTATGTTAATTACTTTATATTTTGTAAAACATAATTTAATTTCCAGAGGCTTTTGTTGTGGGTATGTTCACAACTCATTTTTCACTGTGCCATTCTCTTGTTCTACGGATGCAATATTTTCTGAAACATCTCTGAAGAGACTGATCATGCTTAATCGCTGCTGTGTCTGACTCTTTTTGACCCCACTGACCGTAGCCCTCCAGGCTCCTCTGTCCGTAGGAGTCTTCAGGCAAGAAAACTGGAGTGGGTAGCCATTCCCTTCTCTAGAGGATCTTCCCAACCCAGGGATCAAACCCAGGTATCCTGCCTTGCAGGGGTATTCTTTCCTGCCTGAGCCACCAAGAAAGCTCGAGGATACTATCAAAGAGGTTTTCTGTTACATTCTGTGTTTTATACTCTCTTGTTCTCTGAATTCCCTCTGCTTCTTCCGGGATAAGTTTTCTGTCTCTGCCTTTCTTTCTCTCTCTAGAATCCTGGTTGCTTTCTTTCATGCTACAAGTTTTCTCTCATCTCCAGTGAGCCCCTAAAGGCTGATGTAAACTCCAGGACTGGAGCAGGGACTGCTGACTTGAACTGTCCTCAGCAGGATTGGGCAGAGAAGCACCTGAGGCTAAGTTAGGGCTCTGCTCCCCTCTCCTCTACAGGCGCATTCCAGCAGGAGTAGCCTGTAATCTGGGTCTGCACACCAGCTGCCCAATTCCTTCCGTAACTGTGGACATTCCTCTGTGCCCAGGGCAGAGAGTCCTGGCAGCTCTGTGCACAGACTGGGATGGGGCAGAGGAATGCTGACCATCCTGTACACAGATCTTCAGACAGTGCTTGGTTTTCAGCCCCATTCTTCTCTCTTGCCCCTGAGTGTCAAGCCCTGGGCCTGTTACAAATTCTACAGGCAGAGCAGTGTCTTCCACGTTTCCCCATCCCCACCCCCAGCTGTGGCTCCTCATCTCGTTGTGGTTTCCTCTGGGCTGTGGTTTCCTTTGCTATTTCCTCCATCAACGCTCTTCTGTCTTCATTCAGTGTTCCAGAAATGAGCTGTGAGCTCTTGTCTGTGTGCACCCATCTGTCAGCATCACTCATGCTATCAGTGTTTGCTGTCTGGTGTTTATTGACACCTGTCCTTTCGCCTTAACTTCTGAGCTCATTACTGCCTAGATGTGGCTCCCAGCCCACACCAAAGCCAGTTCAAAGATCCAAGGACATCAGTGATCCTGGGTGAACCTCAAGGCTCTGAAGCCAATGCTAGCTCCAAATGCACACATTCAGCACGTTTGAATGGTTTGGGACATTTGAATGATGATGGAATGGGTATAAGTTTGAGGCAAGAAGAGAAAGGTTTTGATCTGAATATTGGGTAAAAATTTACTGAGATGGAGGAGAGGAAACAGAAAAGAATAAGTGCAGACTCAAGGGTACATCTCTAAGTTCAGTTCGGTCGCTCAGTTGTGTCTGACCCCATGGACTGTAGCACGCCAGGCCTCCCTGTCCATCACTAACTCCCGGAGTTTACTCAAACTCATGCCCATTGAGTCAGTGATGCTATCCAACCATCTCATCCTCTGTTGACCCTTTTTCCTCCTGCCTTCAACCTTGCCCAGCATCAGGGTCCATTCAAATGAGTCAGCTTTTCACATCAGGTGGCCACAGTAATGGAGTTTCAACTTCAACATAGTCCTTCCAATGAATATTCAGGACTGACTTCCGTTATGATGGATTGCTTGGATCTCCATGCAGTCCAAGGGACTCTCAAGAGTCTTTTCCAACACCACAGTTCAAGAGCATCAATTCTTCGGCACTCAGCTTTCTTTATATCCAACTGTTACATCCATATGTGACTACTGAAAAAACCATAACTTTGACTAGACGAAACTTTGCGGGCAAAGTAATGTCTCTGCTTTTTAATATGCTGTCTAGGATGGTCATAACTTTTCTTCCAAGGAGTAAGCATCTTTTAATTTCATGGCTGCAATCACCATCTGCAGATATTTTGAAGCTCCAAAAAATAAAGTCTGCCACTGTTTCCACTGTTTCTTCATCTATTTGCCATGAAGTGATGTGACCGGATGCCATGATCTTAGTTTTCTGAATGCTGAGATTTAAGCCAACTTTTTCACTCTCCTTTTTCACTTTCATTAAGAGGCTCTTTAGTTCTTCTTCACTTTTTGCCATAAGGGTGGTGTTATTTGCATATCTGAGGTTATTGATATTTCTCCCGGCAATCTTGATTCCAACCTGTGCTTCCTCCAGCCCAGCATTTCTCATGATTTACTCTGCATATAAGTTAAATAAGCAGGGTGACAATATACAGCCTTGACGTACTCCTTTTCCTATTTGGAACCAGTCTGTTGTTCTATGTCCAACTCTAACTGTTGCTTCCTGACCTGCATACAGATTTCTCAAGAGGCAGATCAGGTGCTCTGGTATTCCCATCTCTTTCAGAATTTTCCACAGTTTACTGTGATCCACACAGTCAAAGGCTTTGGCATAGTCAATAAAGCAGAAATCAATGTTTATGTGGAACTCTCTTGCTTTTTCCATGACCCAGCGGATGCTGGCAATTTGATCTCTGGTTCCTCTGCCTTTTCTAAAACCAGCTTAAACATCTGGAAGTTCACGGTTCACATATTGCTGAAGCCTGGCTTGGAGAATTTTGAGCATTACTTTGCTAGCCTGGGAGATGAGTGCAATTGTGTGGTAGTTTGAGCATTCTTTGGCATTGCCTTTCTTAGGGATTGGAATGAAAACTGACCTTTTCCAGTCCTGTGAGCGCTGCTGAGTTTTCCAAATTTGCTGACATACTGAGTGCAGCACTTTCACGGCATCATCTTTTAGGATTTGAAATAGCTCAACTGGAATTCCATCACCTCTACTAGTTTTGTTCATAGTGATGATTCCTAAGGCCTGCTTGACTTCACATTCCAGGATGTCTGGCTCTAGGTGAGTGATCACACCATCGTGATTATCTGGGTTGTGAAGATCTTTTTTGTACAGTTCTTCTGTGTATTCTTGCCACTTCTTCTTAGTATCTTCTGCTTCTGTTAGGTCCGTACCATTTCTGTCCTTTATCGAGCCCATCTTTGCATGAAATGTTCCCTTGGTATCTCTAATTTTCTTGAAGAGATCTCTAGTCTTTCCCATTCTGTTGTTTTCCTCTATTTTTTTGCACTGATCGCTGAGGAAGACTTTCTTATCTCTCCTTGCTATTCTTTGGAACTCTGCATTCAAATGGGTATATCTTTCCTTTTCTCTTCTGCTTTTTTCAATTTAAGTCTGAATTTGGTAATAAGGAGTTCATGATCTGAGTCACAGTCAGCTCCCAGTCTTGTCTTTGCTAAGTGTATAAAGCTTCTCTATCTTTGGCTGCAAAGAATATAATCTATCTGATTTTGGTGTTGACCATCTGGTAATATCCATGTGTAAAGTCTTCTCTTGTGTTGTTGGAAGAGTGTTTGCTATGACCAGTGTGTTCTCTTGGCAAAACTGTATTAGCCTTTGTCCTGCTTCATTCTGTACTCCAAGGCCAAATTTGCCTGTTAATCCAGGTGTTTCTTGACTTACTACTTTTGCATTCCAGTCCCCTATAATGAAAAGGACATCTGTTTAAGGTGTTAGTTCTAGAAGGTCTTGTAGGTCTTTACAGAACCATTCAACTTCAGATTCTTCAGCATTACTGGTCGGGGCACAGACTTGGATTACCGTGATATTGAATGGTTTGCCTTGGAAATGAACAGAGATCATTCTGTCATTTTTGAGACTGCTTCCACGTACTGCGTTTTGGACTCTTTTGTTGACCATGATGGCTACTCCATTTCTTCTAAGGGATTCTTGCCCACGGCAGTAGATATAATGGTCATCTGAGAAAATGTCATTTGTCATCTGATAAAATGTGGTCCACTGGAGAAGGGAATAGTGAACCACTGCAGTATTCTTGCCTTGAGAACCCCATGAACAGTATGAAAAGGCAAAAAGATAGGACACTGAGAGATGAACTCTGCAGGTCTGTAGGTGCCCAGTATGCTACTGGAGATCTGTGGAGAAATAACTCCAGAAAGAATGAACAATGGAGCCAAAGCAAAAACAACACTCAGCTGTGGATGTGACTGGTGATGGAAGCAAGGTCTGATGCTATAAAGAGCAATATTGTATAGGAACCTGGAATGTTAGGTCCATGAATCAAGGCAAATTGGAAGTGATCAAACAGGAGATGGCAAGAGTAAACATCAGCTTTTTAAGAATCAGCGAACTAAAATGGACTGGAATGGGTGAATTTAACTCAGATGACCATTATATCTACTACTATGGGCAAGAATCCCTTAGAAGAAATGGAATAGCCATCATAGTCAACAAAAGAGTCAGAAATGCAGAAAATCTCTCAGTATATTATATTTGAGAAGCTTCTAATCATTACAGGGGTTCAGAATATGTTACCTCAAGATACGCCACTTTGGAATATTGATGATTCTGAATCGAAGGTACTTGAGAAACAGCGGTTGCAAGAAGGACACCCCAAACATCCTTTTTCCCCTTGAAAGCAGGAGATAAATCTCCTCTGTGAAAAGTTCCCTCCCTGTACCAAGAGGGTAGAGGGCATTGTTATTATTGTTTCCTTGTCTAAAAGGTATAAAAGCCATCTGCTTTGACCTCCTTGGGTCCCATATATTTTTTTAGTTATTTCTTTTTAACTGAAGGATAATCGCTTTACAGTATTGTATTGGTTTCTGCCATACATCAACATGAATTAGTCGCAGGTACACATATGTCCACTCACTCCTGAACTCCACTCCCACCTCTCACCCCATCCCACCCCTCTAGGCTGTCACAGAGCCCTGGTTTGAGTTCCCCGAGTCACAGCAAATTCCCACTGTGTCTACTTTACATATGGCAGTGTGTTGTTTCCACACTACTCTCTTGGTTCTTCCCACCCTCTCCCTCCCCTGCTGTGTCCGCAAGTCTGCTCTCTGTATTTGCATCTCCACTGCTGCCTTGCAAATAGTTTCATCAGTACCATCGTTCCAGATTCCATATATATGCCTTAACATACGATATTTGTTTTTCTTTTTCTGACATACTTCACTCTGTGTAATAGGCTCCAGTTTCATCCACCTCATTAGAACTGAGTCCCATATTTTCATGGACTTCTGTACATACAAAATTAAATTTGCTTTTCTCCCATTAATCTGTTTTATGTAAATTTAACTACTGGACTAGCCACCTGGAAGAGAAGAATAGAAGAGCTTTCCTCCCCTATAATACAAACAATTGCTTGGCAGCTCCTTTAAGTTCCTGCTTGGTTTAGCACGGTTCAGAGAACTTTCAGCTGAGAACCAGAACTCCTTGAACAAGGAAAATTTTGAGCTTACTGCAAGTGGTATTTATCTACCAGCAACATTTTATACAGCATTAGAAATCATTCAAAGAAATATAGCAACTTACTTGTAAAACTTGATTTCATTCATCATGTAATTGAATATTTGTACTGAGAGAACTAGGTCAAAAGTTCTGATTTTTCTCAGAGTATAAGGCATGATTATATATTTAAAGTGCTTCTTTGGGCAGGTTTGTTTTTCTGCATTTAATAACCCGTCTGCGATTTCTTTGTCTAATCCAGTAATTCCCTGAAGTGCAAGGGAAGACAGAAATTCCTCAGGGTAGGCATCCAACGTTTTATGTTTGGTCAAAGTCGGGGATTAAATCAGCATGGTATAAATAATCAGTAATGACAAGCTAAGGCAAGTTTCACAATAAGTACTTTGTTTGGCAAAAGAAATTTAATAGACTTTAAAGACTGGAACCCAAGCTAGAGTGAGTAATTTAGCATGAGTAAATATATGTGAATCAAAGATATAAACTCTGTCCTCCTGAGGTGTTTGTTTAAAAATCATGTTGCTGTATTTCTTTAATAGTTACTAATACTTAAAAGTTTGGCAACTTCTCATAAACATCCAAATTTTAAAAACCATGTAACATTGGATATGCGTGGGCATGGGAGTGGCTATCCATTAGGTAAGATACTCCAGGTTGTCAGGCTTCCCAGTGGCACTAGTGGTAAAGACCCTGCCTGCCAATGCAGGAGGCTTAAGAAACATGGGTTCAATCCCTGGATTGGGAAGATCCCCTGGAGGAGGGCATGGCAACCCACTCCAGTGTTCTTGCCTAGAGAATCCCTCGGACAGAGGAGCCTGGTGGGCTACAGTCCACGGGGTCACAAAGAGTCAGACACGACTGAAGCAGCTGAGCACGCACACAGTCCAGGTTGTCAACCGCCTGTTACCCTGTCTGTACTCATGGGATTGACCCCACCTGCTTTGGATACTCTTCCCCACTTTATTCTGGTTTAGGAGGATTGCAAAGAAAAGCGGATTGCCTGTTAAAAGCTTCCAAGAAAAGACAGAACAACCAGCAGAATTCAGGCTTGAATTAAACCAGCAAGAGAAATTCATTCAGCAAGAGAGACTGAAAATATGAAGAAAAGGCAATAAAAGTATGCATGTTATTTCAGACCCTGAATAGTAGTTGGAATGCAAAATATGCCATATACTTTCTTACAAAGTGAGTAGTTCTCCTCAGAAATATTGTGTAAACTCAATTCAATAAATAGTTTTTCAACATCTATTTTATGCCTAACACCAAGTTGGGCCCTGAGGATGCCAAAATCAGGAAGTCCATCTCTGCCTCAAGGAAATCACAAACTAAAAGAGAAGACTGCTGCTGCTGCTATATAAATGCATAAAAATCAGTGGATTTACAACTCCAAAGTAAAAAGAAAAATAGCTCAATATAGGCCAGTGCTTACTTTGTGACACACAAAAAATGAGCTTAAAGTGGATTGAAAATCTAAACATAAGAGCTAAAGCTATAAAACTCTTAGAAGAAAAGATAGCAGAAAATCTTCATGATTTTGGTGTCTTTAATGTGACATCACAAATACAGCCAATAAAAGAAAAATAGATAAACTGCTTCTGTCAAAATTAAAAACTTTTGTGGGGACTTCCCTGGTGGTTCAGTGGCTAAGAGTCTAAACTTCCAGGGCAGGGGACCCTGATTCGATCCCTGGTCAAGGAATTAAATCCCACATGCCACAAATGAGACCTGAAACAGGTAAATAAATAAATAAATATATAAAAAAAAAAACACCACACTTTTGTGCATCAAAGAAACACTCTCAAAAGAGTAGAAAAACAACCCACAGAATGTGGGGAAATGTTTACAAATCACATACCTGATAAGGGATTATCATCTAGAATAGATATCCAACAACACATGAGACGACTCTACACACAGGCATCACCAGATGGTCAAAACCCAAATCGGATTGATTATAGCCTTTGCAGCCAAAAATGGAGAAGCTCTATACAGTCAGCAAAATCAAGACCTGGAGCTGACTGTGGCTCAGATCATGTGCTCCTTATTGCAAAATCCAGGCTTAACTTGAAAAAAGTAGGGAAAACTGCTAAGCCATTCAGGTATGACTTAAATCAAATCCGTTATGATTATACAGTGGAGGTGATGAATAGATTCAAAGGATTAGATCTGGTAGAGTGCCTGAAGAACTATGGACAGAGGTTCATAAAACCTCTGTCCATATACAGGAGACAGTGACCAAAATCATCCCAAAGAAAAAGAAATGCAAGAAGGCAAAGTGGTTGTCTCAGGAGGTTTTACAAATACCTGAGAAAAGAAGAGAAGTGAAAGGCAAAGGAGAAAAGGAAAGATACACTCAACTGAATGCAGAGTTCCAGAGAAAAGCAAGGAGAGATAATAAAGCCTTCTTAAATGAACACCGCAAAGAAATAGAAGAAGGCAACAGAATGGGGGAGACTAGAGATCTCTTTGAGAAAATGGGAGATATCAAAGGCACATTTATTCAAAGATGGGCATGATAAAGGACAGAAACAGTAAGGTTAACAGAACCAGAAGAGATTAAAAGGAAGTGGCAAGAATACATAGAAGAACTATACAAAAAAAGATCTAATGACCAAATAACCACAATGGTGTGTTCACTCATCTAGAGCCAGACATCCCGGAGTGTGAAGACAAGTGGGCCTTAGGAAGCATTATGCTGAACAAAGCTAGTGGAAGTGATGGAATTCCAGCTGTGCTATTTAAAACCCTAAAATATGATGCTGTTAAAGTGCTGCACTCAGTATGTCAGCAAATTTGGAAAACTCAGCAGTGGCCACAGGACTGGAAAAGGTCAGTTTTCATTTCAATTCCAAAGAAGAACAATGCCAAAAAATGTTCAAACTAGTGTACAATTGTACTCATTTCACATGCTATTAATAGCAAGGTTATATTCAAAATCCTTCCAGCTAGTCTTCAGCAGCACATGAATCAAGAGCTTCCAGATGTACCAGCTGGGTTTGGAAGAGGCTGAGGAACCAGAGATCAAATTGCCAACATTTGGTGGATCATAGAGAAAACAAGGTAATTCCAGAAAAAACATCTACTTCTGCTTCATTGACTATGCTAAAGACTTTGACTAGGAGAACAATGGCAACCCACTCCAGTACTCTTGCCTGGAAAATCCCATGGACGGAGGAACCCGGTAGGCTGCAGTCCATGGGGTCACACAGAGTTGGACACAACTGAAGCGACTTAGCAGCAACAGCACGCAGTTATAAGCATAATGTAGATGGATCCTAAACTACATATCATGTGTAATTCATAAATGAGATTGTGCTTACATGAAGAAATGATCCTCAAGTGTAGAATTAATGGACTTTTAGATATGCAGATGACACCACCCTTATGACAGAAAGTGAAGAGGAACTAGAAAGCCTCTTGATGAAAGTGAAAGAGGAGAGTGAAAAAGTTGGCTTAAAGCTCACCATTCAGAAAACTAAGATCATGGCATCTGGTCCCATCACTACATGGGAAATAGATGGGGAAACAGTGTCAGACTTTATTTTTTGGGGCTTCAAAATCACTGCAGATGGTGACTGCAGCCATGAAATTAAAAGACGCTTACTCCTTGGAAGGAAAGTTATGACCACCTAGATAGCGTGTTAAAAAGCAGAGACATTTCTTTGCCAACAAAGGTCCATCTAGTCAAGGTTATGGTTTTTCCAGTTGTCATGTATGGATATGAAAGTTGGACTGTGAAGAAAGCTGAGGGCCGAAGAATTTATGCTTTTGAAATGTGGTGTTGGAGAAGACTCTTGAGAGTGAGACCCTTGGACTGCAAGGAGATGCAACCAGTCCATTCTAAAGGAGATCAGTCCTGGGTATTCATTTGAAGGACTGATGCTAAAGCTGAAACTCCAGTACTTTGGCCACCTCAAGTGAAGAGTTGACTCATTGGAAAAGATTCTGATGCTGGGAGGGATTGGGGGCAGGAGGAGAAGGGGACGACAGAGGATGAGATGGCTGGATGGCATCACTGACTCAATGGACATGAGTTTGGTTGAATTCCAAGAGTTGGTGATGGACAGGGGGGCCTGGCGTGCTGGGATTCATGGGGTCACAAAGAGTCGGACACGACTAAGTGACTGAAATGAACTGAACTGAACTGACACAATATCCTTTCTGTGTTGGTGCTTGTATTTAAGACTGTAAATCTCATCAGCTTTTGCACAGTTAATGTCTCTTTTAGACTTGTTAAAAAAAGTATCTTCTATGGTTAATAAAATGTAAAGACTGCACCTGCTATTACGCTAGCTTTCATTCTTACATATTTTCACAGGGAACTTGCTTTAATGAATTTATTTTGAGAAGTTTTAAATCAAATTCTATGTCAGGATTTTACATTGATGTCCAATAGGTGGTTAGATTTGTTCAATGTTAAAATAGGTATTATGGTAACTTCCTCATCAGTTAAATTACTAATTTAAAGTATAACATGTTTTTTATTAAGAGAAACTAACTTATAGAGAAATTTGGCTGAGAATAGACAACTGTTAAGGCCCTTTGTTGTACAGAATGCTGTGTTTTAATAAATCATGATGTTGTAATAGAAAAAAAAAAAAAAAGACTTTGACTGTGTGGATCACAACAAACAGTGGAAAATCCTTAAAGAGATAGGAATACCAGACCACCTTCCTTGTCCCCTGAGAAACCTGTATGGAGGTCAAGAAGCATCAGTTAGAACCTTACATGGAACAATGGACTGGTTCGAAATTGGGAGAGGAGTACAACAGGTCATATATTGTCAACCTGCTTATTTAACTTATATTCAGAGTACATCATGGAAAAGTCCTAGCTGGATGATTCACAAGCTAGAATCAAGATTACTAGGAGAAATATCAGCAACCTTAGATATGCAGATGATACCACTCTAATGGCAGAAAGTGGAGAAGAACTACAGAGCCTCTTGATGAAGGTGAAAGAAGAGAGTGAAAAAGCTGGCTTAAAACTCAACAGTCAAAAAACTAAGATCATGACATCCAGTCCCATCACTTCATGAAAAATAAAAGGAGAAAAAGTGGAAACAGCAGCAGATTTCATTTTCTTGGGCTTCAAAATCACTGCAGGTGGTGACTGCAGCCATGAAATTAAAAGATGCTTGCTCTTTGGAAGAAAAGCTATGAAAAACCTAGACAGTGTGTTAAAAAGCAGAGACATCACTTTGCCAGCAAAGCTCTATCTAGTCAAAGCTATGGTTTTTTCAGTAGTCATGTATGGATGTGAGAGTTGGACCATAAAGAAGGCTGAGTGCAGAAGAATTGATGCCTTTGAATTGTGGTGCTGGAGAAGACTTCTTGGGAGTCCCTTGAACTGGACGGAGATCAAACTAGTCAATCCTAAAGGAAATCAACCCTGAATATTCATTGAAAAGACTGGTGCTGAAGCTGAAGCTCTAATACTTTGGTTACCCGATGGAAAGAGCCGACTCATTGGAAAAGACCCTGATACTGGAAATGATTGAAAGCAAAAGGAGAAGGGAAAGGCATAGGATGAGATGGTTAGATAGCATCATCAACTCAATGGACGTGAGTTTGTGCAAATTCTGGTAGATAATGAAGGACAGGGAAGCCTGGTGTGCTGCAATCTGTGGGGTTGCAAAGAGTGGGACACAACTTAGCAACTCAACAGCAACAACAATTCAACAGCAATTAAGCAAACAACCCAATTAAGAAGCGAATAAAGAATTTGAATTGACATTTCTCCAAAGAAATGTTATGTAGACGACCATTAACACTTGACAAGATGTTCAATATCTTTAGCTATTAGGAAAATATAATCATAACAACAATGAGCTATCACTTTACACCTTTTAGGACAGCTATAGTAAAAAGACAGATGATAATAAGTGTTGGTGATGATGTGGAGAAATTAGAATAGTCACAAACTGCTGGTAGAATTATAAAATAATGCAGCTGCTGTGGAAAACAGCTTTGCAGTGCCTCAAACAGCTAAACATACAGTTTTAATATGATCCAGCACTCCACACCCAAGTGAGAAATGAAAACATACGTCTACACAAACACTTGTAGACGAATGTTCCTAGCAGCAACTAGGACAACTAAAACAACTAGTTGTTTTCCTACGTGGAAACAACTCAGGTGCCCATCAACTGATGAATGGGTAAACAAAATATGGGATATTCTTACAACAGAATAGCGTTCGGGAATGAAGTTCTGTTACATGCTACAGTGTGGATGAACCTTGGAGACATTATACTAAGAGAAATAATTCAGTCACAAAAGACCATGTATTATATGAAACTTACACAAAATGTCTAGAGGAGGCAAATCTAGAGACAGAATAGAGATTGGAAGTTACTGGGGCTGGGGTGAAAGGGTAAGTTGAGGGGTGATGGTTTAGAGATGTGGGGTTTCTCTTTGATGTAATAAAAGTGTTTTAAAGTTGATTGTGGTGATGGATGCATGATTCTGTGAATATAATAAAATCAATTCAGTTTTACACTTAAATGGGTAAGTTATATAGTATGTGAATACTCTCAATAAAGCTGTTATAAAATGCATAACACATTTGCTTTTTCACACATTTTGTTGTGGCAGGTGCCTTAATAGAGACTGGTTCCAAGTATAAAGGGACAACAGCAGAAGGATGTGACTGTCCAACCTAAGAGGACAGGGGAGGTTTCCTAGAGGGGGTGATTCGCCAGACACACCCACAAACAAGACAAAGGCTTTGTGGGTGGGATGGGGTGGGCAGAAAAGCATATACAAAGGCCTGGAAACATGGCAAAACCCAGAACTTTTGTAAGCATTTAGTTTGGCTGAAGAATAGGGGCAAGAGGGACAAAGAAGGGGATGAAAGTCCAGGTTGTGGGGAATCCAGCTAGTGGGGTTAGGGAGGTCGGCCTTTATCCTGTAGGAGATGGGATCTAGAAAGATCCTCTGGCACCAGAATGGAGGATGAATCTGACAGAATTGGGTATTGACTACTTCCTGCATTGTCCCACTGCAGTTAGTACAAGACACAATAAAATACATTTGTTTTTATAAGTGTTTATATGTCAGTTGTGCTTCCTTGGTGGCTCAGATGGTAAAGAATCCGCCTGCGATGCAGGAGACCCAGGTTCTATCCCTGGGTCAGGAAGATAAATGTCAGTTTGTGACATTCTTGGGGGAAAGAAAGGGTCTTTTTGATCTTGGCATCCCTCAGCCCAGCCTGGTGCAAGGCATAAAGTAGGTGCTAGGAAAATACTATTGAACTGCTATTTATATGAGGATTCTAGAAAATACTACTTGGGTTATTACCTTAAAAATTACATGGGAGATTTTGTATGGCTCCTGTATTTTATTCACATAATGATATTACGTGTAAAAAAACACCCTCAGATGCCAGTTAAGAGATGACTTCTGAGTAGGTGAGAGAATAGAGATCTGAACTAGACCAATGGCTACAGGAATGAAGAAAATGGACTAACTTGAGAACTCTTTAGGAAGTAGAGTAGGTAACCCCCCAGGGGACAAATAGAAGTGGGCACAAGAAAGAGGTTTCTTGGCTCACTCTCAGAAACTAGTTGGGTATTATTGGTATGACAGTAGAGTTAGAATGTGTCAGGGGCAGAAGGCACACAGGAATAAGCGGGTGAGAGAGGTGAGCTTAGCAAGGGGTGGGGACAGGAAAGTCAGAGTTGCATATGTGGAGTTTTAGGTGTTTGAGGAGCAAATAGATCTGAAACCTATGAGAACGGACCGGATTAGTTAATTCGGGGGGTGTGACCCGAAAAGCTTGCTTAAAAAAGCCCTACACTGTTCCAATTTTAAGGGCAAGATAGGTTGCACAGTTAGGTGCATAAAGTTACTACTGTACCGTACGCTTAAAAATCGCTGCTGCTGCTGCTGCTGCGTCACTTCAGTCATGTCCGACTCTATGCGACCCCATAGATGGCAGCTCACCAGGCTCCCCCGTCCCTGGGATTCTCCAGGCAAGAACACTGGAGTGGGTTGCCATTTCCTTCTCCAATGCATGAAAGTGGAAAGTGAAAGTGAAGTCGCTCAGTTGTGTCTGACTCCTAGCGACCCCATGGACTGCAGTCTACCAGGCTCCTCCATCCATGGGATTTTCCAGGCAAGAGTACTGGAGTGGGGTGCCATTGGTAAATTTTATGTTATATGTATTTTTTAACCACAATAAAACAGTAAGAAATAAAAATATTTAGCTTCAATGTGAAAATAATATATGCTCACCATTGCAAAATTAAAACCATACATAAACTCTTTAAACCATAGTCTACTGTACATAAGTAAAATACAAGCCACAGATATCATTTAAAACTTTATTGCAACCACTTTAAAAAAAGATAGAAACATGTGAAATTAATTTTAATACATTTTAATTTTAAATAATATATCAAAATGTTATTGTTTTGATATGTAATCAGCAGGATTAGTAAAGAGTTATTTTACATTCTCTTTTTTCACTAAAACTTCAAAATCCAATGTGTTGTCTTTTAGCACATTTCAACTCAGACTAGCCACATGTGGGTTCAGTAGCCCAATGTGGTTAGTGGACACTGTACTGAATAGTACAGATTTTGGCTATAAAAGATCCTTGTAATTCCATTCTCAAGATAGCAAGTATTAATTACAACCTTTTTATATTTCAAGTTATTAAAATACATAGTCTTCTGTATTATCTTTTTGCTTCATAACTAAAAATAAACCAATATAAATTAAAAAAATTTTTTTTTCAAAGGGAAGAAATGGAGACTGTGTAAAAAACTATTCTTTCAAGAGAACTTAGCTGCAAAATATAAGAGAAAGAGTGGTTAACTAAATGATACAAGAAGGGAGGGAGTGTTGTTTTCTGATATTTAATAAGAAACACTCAAGCATATTTGTAGGCCAAGGAAAGGAGACAAAAAGACAGCCCAAGACAGAAAATAAAGGAATAGGGGTGTTAAAAATTTAGTCTATCGTTATCCCATTACTTGGCCTTCTTATCACAAATTGAATTCCCAAGTGTATTGTATTTGGATCCAGATTTGCTATTCTTGGGGGCTTCCCTGGTGGCTCAGATGGTAAAGAATCCACCTACAGTGCAGAAGACTTGGGTCTGATCCCTGTGTCAGGAAAATCCCCTGGAGAAGGGAACGGCCCATGGGATCCCAGCGAGTCGCTGAGCAGCTGCTGCTGCTGCTGCTAAGTCACTTCAGTCGTGTCTGACTCTGTGTGACCCCATAGACGGCGGTTCACCAGGCTCCCCCGTCCCTGGGATTCTCCAGGCAAGAACACTGGAGTGGGTTGCCATTTGCTAACACTTTCCTATTCCAATTCACTGTTCTATCTACTCATGCGCTGATACCATTCTGTTGTAATTACTGAGGCTTTAGAAATATGTTTTAATATCTGGTAAGACTATTATTTTCACCTCATTGTCCCCCTTCTTCTTAAGATTTTATTCCATTGGATATTCTTGTTTGTTCATTTTTTCATATAAATTTCAAAATCAACTTGTCTATTCCAAAAATAATCTTTATTTTAAAAAATTGTTTATTTTTGGTTTCATTGAGTCCTTGTATGGTCTTTCTCTAGTTGCAGTAAGCAGGGGCTACTCTCTAGTTTTGTTGGGTGGGCTTCTCATTGCGGTGGCTCCTCATTGCAGTGGCTTCTCTTTTTGCACAGCCTGGGCTGTAGGGCACACCAGCTAAGTAGTTATGGAGAATGGGCTTAGTTGCCCTTTGGGATATTCCTGGTCCAAGGATCAAACATGTGTCCCCTGGATTGGAAGGCAGATTCCTAACCACTGGACCACCACGGAAGTCCAAAAAAAAAAAAATCTTGATGATATTTTTATGAAGAAGAATTAACTCTTGGTCAATTCAATTCACATGTGCTCTTTCCTTCTGTTCTCAAACTAAATTACATTTTAATCTTACTTTTAAAGTACTCACAACAGCAGGAAATTAATAATGAAGAGAGATGGCCAATGTTTGAGGCAGAAAAACAGAAAGAGTAGAGTTACAGAAGTCAGAGAAGAATGCGGCAGTGACAGAGAATTCCAAATGCTTAGATAGAATGAATGATACATAAACAGAAAAGTTTGTATGGATTTGCCTACAAGGAAGTGTCAGGGAGCAAAACTTGCCACCCCGAAATGTTCCTTTAGCATGCTGATTATTCTAGCTAGAATATTCAAGGCCCACAAGACTCAGGAAGAAAGTTTAACCTTCTTCCTAACTGCCTAAAATAATTTAAATAGAGGGCTTGTCCCCAGAATAGAGCTGTCACCAGAGATACCTGCACAGAATAAAGTTTAGGTGTGGGGGCTGGAACTCTAGGCAGAGTCTAGAGGTCAGAGTTCACTCTGTATCCCATTGTCTCTGCAGGGTTAGAGTTAGCCCAGCAAACATTTGTTTACCAAACATTTGTTTTTCTATCTTTGGGTTGCCTTCCTTCCCTCTGAAGTCCCAGACTACTACCCCAACACCCTCTTTTGTTTCTAGCTGATGATGGTGGTTGTGTGAGGATTTCAACAGTTTTGGTGAGTTACTCAGTTTTCCTGTTGGTGAGTTACTCAGTTTTCCTGTTGGTGAGTTACTCAGTTTTCCTGAATCTCTCCCATGTGTAGATGTTATTAAATTTTTTGTTTGATTTTTTTTTCTCCATGTAACTTGTTTCACATCAATTTAATTCTTAGACCAGCCAGAAGAAACTAGAAGAACAGACAGAAATTTCTTTCAGATAGAAATAATTGGTAACCTTGACAAGAAGAGTTTCCACGGAGTTGTAGGGACAAAGGCCCAATTTCTGGGTGCTGAGGAAAGATTGGGAGACCAAATGAATTGGGTGTGTGTGTTTATTGCAAAGCAATGGAGAGGGACTGGGCATTAGATGGTAGCTGCAAAATTGGGTGGGAAGCATTTTAATAAAGAAGATGTGAAAACATTCATAGACTGAGAGGAGATACGTAGTAGAGAAGAGGAGGTTAAAAATAGAAGGAAAGGAAGATGGAGCAAAAGATGAGGAGGTGTGACTCAGAGCACAGGTGGAGGATGAATCTTGGATCTGGGGTCATTTTAAAAAGAAAGAGAATGTCAACGTGTTTGCAAGTATGGGATGGAGAACTGATTGGATCTATTGTCACTGTCAGGTAGGACTCAGGTCAAATGCAAGATGGTGAGGGACACTAATTGATCAGGAAAAACGTCACCCTCGTTTGTAGTAACACCATTTGCTTGGTTATACTCCTTGGTGCTTGCATCCGAATGGAGGGTCAGCTGCAGACTGATTCAAAGTTAGAAGACTGTAGAAAGATAAGGAGATAAGGGCATAGTGGATACAGATGGAAAATAAGTTGATGTCATCAGTCACAGGATCTGGGGTGATCAATGAGGTAAGGAAAGGAACAAGGGGCAGGAATAAGAGGACATAGATAATTGGCAGGGACAGAAAGGAAATATCAAAGGACATGTGAGCTCCAAATCAGCGCTGGGATGTGGCAGGGTGTTATGGACTGAATGTTTGCGTTTGCTCCCCACCCCCCCAAATTCGTATGCTGAAACCCTAATCCCAACATTATGGTATTAGGAAGTAGGGCCTTTGGGAGGTGACTAGGTCTTGAGGGTGAAGCCCTCATGAATGGGATTGACCCTCTCATAAAAGAGATCCTAAGAGGCCCCTCTCCCCTTCCATTATGTGAGGGTTCTTTGTGGAGATGTCTGCCTATGAACCAAGAAGAGCCCTCACCAGACAACAAATCTGTGGGCACCTTGATCATGGACTTTCAGTTTCCAGGACCATGAGAAAAAATCCCATTTTTAATAAGCTGCCCAGTTTATGGCTGTTTAGTCCATAGCAGCCCACATGGGCTTAGACATGGTGCAAGGAATGTGAAATGCTAGGGGGCTGTTTGGAGAGTAAACTTGAGTTTATAGTTTCAGAAGGGCAACTATTCCTAAGAACTGATCATCCCTAGGATTTAGCTATGAAACCAGCTAAAATGAATTGAAATGGAGATGAATATGTCTGGAATTAAGGAACTATAAGAACAAGCTACTCAATTGGCCTGTGAACCCTGAAATCATCCAGATGTTGGCAGTTAGAGTGAAGAGACATACTGAAAGTCACATGTTACAATTTTGATGAATCTGAAAGAAGCCACAGAACACTGCAATGCTTTTCAAACTTTAAAAAGATAAATACAAATACAGTGTGCACTCAAATACATGTGCGTGACTGGAATAAAACAAGAGTTTTGCAAAAATAACTTCATTCGTTAATTTCTATACTTTGGTAAATACAAAGTATGAAAACTATATCCCAAAGGACAGTTTAAAAGAATGTTCCTCTTGCACACGCATGCATGCTAAGTCACTTCCGTCATGTCTGACTCTTTGCAAGCCAATGGACTGTAGACTGCCAGAGCCCCAGAATCCATGGGATTCTCCAGGCAAGAATACCAGAGTGGGTTGCCATGTCCTCCTCCGGGGATTTTCCTGGCCCTGGATTGAATCTGGGACTCTTAGGTCTCCCGCATTGGCAGGTGCATTCTTTACCACTATTGCCACCTGGGAAACCCTCCTCATGCACAGAATCCCCAAAGTCTCCAAAAAACTCTCGTCCCTTTGGGACTTCCCTGGTGGTCCAGTGGGTTAAGACTCCAGGCCTGCAGTGCAGGGGGCCCTGGGTTTGATCCTGGTCAGAGAACTGGATTCCACATGACACAACTACTGTGTACTGCAATGAAGATGAATATCAGACTTGGCACAGACAAATAAATAAATGAACATGAATGTTGAAAAAAAAAGACAAAAAACAGCTTCCTCATTTTCATAGTTTTCCTTCAATCAATCATTTGTAAGATGAATTAATATGAGAAATGTCCATTTTTAAATTTCTTTTCACATTCTAACGAATGCCCTTGGTTAATTGCCACCGCCTTTAGGCACAGGGAGGTACACTGTTTGCATGTATTAGAAGGTGGGTACACACAGGATGTCTGGGACAGGGGAAGTTAAGTCTGAGCCCTCCCCAGACCCAGTCGTCTCTACTGCTTATGTTTCCTCTGTGAGCTGGAAACGCTGTCCTGACAGTCCCTGGGAACGTAGCTGCATAAGCAGAAGCTGCTGCTTTTCCTTTTTCCTTCTATAGTCTATAGTTTAAATGTATTTTGAAAGAGTAGACCCATGACATACCCTGAAAATATATATACAACAAAGATGAGCTAATTAAATAATGCAATGTGATGACGAAAATAATGTAGAATCATACTTTCTAACATTAAAATAGAGTATATTTGGCAAAACTAATACAATTATGTAAAGTTTAAAAATAAAATAAAATTAAAAATAAATAAATAAAATGCCAAGTTTAAAAGGAAAAAAAATAAAATAGATAGCGACATCAGAAATGACAGTCATAATATAGATTCTGTTTTTCTCATATGCTTTACCTCTATCAATGCAATAGCATATGCTGTTTAGCTTACTTGATATGATAGAGTGGGCTTAGTTATCAACTTAAAAATACTTTCCTTTTTAGCTATCACTCACAAATATCATCCAAATGTCATTTTGGTATTAATAAAAAGTACATTTTGACCCTTGGAAAAAAAAAAAAAGAGTATCAAGGGCCAGGAGGAATGACATTCATGGCAAGAGGTAGGAAAGGGAAGGAAGAGATAAGTGTCTGACTTCAGAAATGGTTTTCCTTTCACCAAAACTGTAAAGAAAGCCTGGTGCTTTAGGGCAGTGGTCTCACCCAGCTGGGAAAAAAAAGTGTAGGCACACACACCAGTATTCCAACGCTGTCTTTCTTAGAGGTCACCTTGTGGAACTGCAGGACAGTTTCCTGGAAGGAGAAACAGTGGCTCAGAGGGAGGAGCAGGCAGACACAGTCCTTGGCTGTAGCTTCTGCCTGTCATTGATTCCCGGAAGCAGGAGGAGTTCCAGACACTGCTGACTGTGGAGGAACAAAAGCGAGGGCTGTCTCCAGGCCACAGGGAACTGAATCCAGTCCCAGCTGAGCCAATACTAATATTGGCCAACACTCTTTTTTTCTAAGGATGACTGTTTTCTGAAGGCTGCAGAGACATCTGATGAGTGACAACCAGAGACTTGTCTTTTGTTCTACATAGATAACACCACTGACCCAGTTTAGATTCAGCAAGTGCTTACACAGAGAGCATAAGTAGGTCTAGGCTGCTTGTTTGTTTATGTGATGGGAACAGCCTGTCTACTTGCCAAGGTGGGCCAGTCCTCTGACGCTGCAGCTACGTTCGCAGAGGTAGCAGAAGAGTTAAAATAGATTTGCTTGAGCTTTTTCTTCTTTAAGTGATAAGCAGGGGAGGAAAGTTGGATGGTTTACATTTCTAGACCTATCTGATTGAAAAAACCTAAAAGTTTGATAGCACAGTATGCTTGCAAGCTTCTGGTTTGCTTATATACTGCTTTTTATAATTTAATTTCTCTCAATTAAAGGGAAAAACTTTTTCCAAAAGAATTTATTTATTTTATTTTTGGTTGCACTGGGTCTTCATTGCTGTGTTCAGACTCTCTCTAGTTTCAGAGTGGGGTCTATTCTCTAGCTGCTGTATGTGGGGCTTCTCATTGTGGTAGCTTCTCCTGTTGCAGGACCTGGGCCCGAGGCACGTGGGCTTTGGCAGTTGTGGCATGTGGGCTCTGCAGTTGTGGCGCGTGGGTTTAGTTTCTCCACGGCATGGGAAAAGCTTTTTGATAATCCAAGATCACAGTGTAGTCACTGGCAGTTTCTAAGAGCTAGTCCTTTGTCCTTTTAGCATCCTATTGACATCCTTGAAAACATCTTAGCTTCCTGACAGCAACAGGTGTTCCAGGTCTCCTGTGAGTTTTCTGCACCCTGAGACATGTACTCAGCTATTCTCCAAGACACCCTGGATTCTTCTAGGGGAGAATAGATTTGGAAACACAGGATGGGTGTTCAGGATATACATGAGAAATGGTAGGTACAAACGCTATAGTAGATGCTGAGACAATTTTTTTTTAACAGGAGGAACATTTCTGTGAGTTCACACTGACTTTTCCACTTTGAGTTTAGATATGTTTTTCTCTGCTGCACATTTAAAAAATCCTCCGGCAAACTATAATTGTATTACATGTCTTTCCCTATCATTATTGGGTGGTCAACTTGTGATACATGTGATAGATAAAATACTTAACAACAAAGCATTTTATGGGACTTCCCTAGTGGTCCAGTGGTCAAGATGCTGCCTTCCAACACAGGGAATGCAGATTCAATCCCTGGTTGGGGAAGTAAGCTCCCACATGCTGTGAGGTTCAGCCTAAAATTTTTTAAAAGAAGAACTACATATATTTTAAAAAGCATACTATTAAACAAATTAATATAAATCATTCATTTCCTTTACTATGTTAAAGCCATTTTCTTAGGTCCTGCCTTTTATTTACTAACTAGACCAGTTAACCGACACATCTCACCATTGTAGTATGATGCTGACCCTCGTAACTAGGAGGCAGGGGGAGATCTGAATTGTTTTCAGTCCCCATGATTGTAGTCCCTAGCTTGTTTCTTCTCTTCTCTCATAGATGGGCCTGGTTATTTGGTTTTCTAAAAGCTTTACTGAGATATTTCAGTTCAGTTCAGTCACTCAGTCATGTCCGACTCTTTGCAACCCCATGGACTGCAACACACCAGGCCTCCCTGTCCATCACCAACTCCCAGAGTTCACTCAAATTCAAGTCCATCGAGTCAGTGATGCCATCCAGCCATCTCATCCTCTGTCAACCCCTTCTCCTCCTGCCTTCCATCTTGCCCAGCATCAGAGTCTTTTCAAATGAGTCAGTTCTTCTCATCAGGTGGCCAAAGTATTGGAGTTTCAGCTTCAACATCAGTCCTTCCAATGAATACTCAGGACTGATTTCCTTTAGGATGGATTGGTAGGATCTCCTTGCAATCCAAGGGACTCTTAAGAGTCTTCTCCAACACCACAGTTCAAAAGCATCAATTCTTCAGCGCTTAGCCTTCCAATTCTCATATCCATACATGACTACTGGAAAAACAATAGACCTAACTAGATGGATCTCTGTTGGCAAAGGAATGTCCCTGCTTTTTAATATGCTGTCTAGGTTAGTCATAACTTTTCTTTGAAGGAGCAAGCGTCTTTTAATTTCATGGCTGCAGTCACAATCTACAGTGATTTTGGAGCCCCCCCAAAATAAAGTCTGCCACTGTTTCCACTGTTTCTCCATCTATTTGCCATGAAGTGATGGGACTGGATGCCATGATCTTTGTTTTCTGAATGCTGAGCTTTAAGCCAACTTTTTCACCCTCCTCTTTCACTTTCATCGGAGATATTTAGACTGTCCCAAACTATGCCTCAATGGCATATTGATTATTTTAAATTAAAGTTACTTAAAAAACAGCCTTTGCAAGAGAGACACACTGACCCTCCTTTCTGTCTCCCTGAAAGCAGGAAATTAATCTCTCATATGAAAGGTACATTCCCTGCATGAGGAAGTAGAAGAACACCTTATCAGTAGAGATAGGGAATTCATGCCTATCTAAACAAAACTTATTTAACTCACTGCTCCAAGTCCAAACTCTAGAGTCTTGACTATGTAAGCATCCAAGGTCAGGGGCAGTGGCCAAAAGGAGCTACCCCCGCCCAAGGCCAGGGGCGGCAGCCAGGAGGTGGCTATCCCCACGTCCGAGGTGAGGGGCGGCGGCCCAAAAGAGCAACCCCACATCCAAGGAGCGGTGGCTGCGCAAGCGCAGGAGGGCCGAGAGGAGCCACTCCACGTTCAAGGTCAGGAGGGGTGGCGGTGAGGAGATACCCCTCATCAAAGGTAAGGAGCAGTGGCTGCACTTTGCTGGAGCAGCCGTGAAGAGATACCCCACGTCCAAGGTAAGAGAAACCCAAGTAAGATGGTAAGTGTTGCAAGAGGGCATCAGAGGGCAGACACACTGAAACCATAATTACAGAAAACTAGTCAGTCTAATTACACGGACCACAGCCTTGTCTAACTCAATGAAACTAAGCCATGTCCTGTGGGGCCACGCAAGACAGGCGGGTCATGGTGGAGAGGTCTGACAGAATGTGATCCACTGCAGAAGGGAATGGCAAACCACTTCAGTATTCTTGTCTTGAGAACCCCATGAACAGTATGAAACATTCTAGGAATCAGTGAACTAAAATGGACTGGAATGGGTGAATTTAACTCAGATGACTGTTATATCCACTAGTGTGGGCAGGAAACCCTTAGAAGAAATGGAGTAGCCATCATGGTCAACAAAAGAGTCCGAAATGCAGTACTTGGATGCAATCTCAAAAACGACAGAATGATCTCTGTTCTTTCCAAGGCAAACCATTCAATATCACGGTAATCCAAGTCTATGCCCCAACCAGTAACGTTGAAGAAGCTGACGTTGAACGGTTCTATGAAGACCTACAAGACCTTTTAGAACTAACACCCAAAAAAGATGTCCTTTTCATTATAGGGGACTGGAATGCAAAAGTAGGAAGTCAAGAAACACCTGGAGTAACAGGCAAATTTAGCCTTGGAATACGGAATGAAGCAGGGCAAAGGCTAATAGAGTTTTGCCAAGAGAACGCACTGGTCATAGCAAACACCCTCTTCCAACAACATAAGAGAAGACTCTACACATGGACATCACCAGATGGTCAACACCAAAATCAGATTGATTATTCTTTGCAGCCAAAGATGGAGAAGCTCTAAACAGTCAGCAAAAACAAGACTGGGAGCTGACTGTGGCTCAGATCGTGAACCCCTTATTGCCAAATTCAGACTTAAACTGAAGAAAGTAGGGAAAACCACTAGACCATTCAGGTATGACCTAAATCAAATCCCTTATAATTATACAGTGGAAGTGAGAAGTAGATTTAAGGGACTAGATCTGACAGATAGAGTGCCTGATGAACTATGGACGGAGGTTCGTGACATTATACAGGAGACAGGGATCAAGTCCATCCCCATGGAAAAGAAATGCAAAAAAGCAAAATGGCTGTCTGGGGAGGCCTTACAAATAACCATGAAAAGAAGAGAAGTGAAAATCAAAGGAGAAAAGGAAAGATATAAGCATCTGAATGCAGAGTTCCAAAGAATAGCAAGAAGAGATAAGAAAGCCTTCCTCAGGGATCAATGCAAAGAAATAGAGGAAAACAACAGAAGGGGAAAGATGAGAGATCTCTTCAAGAAAATTAGAGATACCAAGGGAATATTTCATGCAAAGATGGGCTCGATAAAGGATAGAAATGGTATGGACCTAACAGAAGCAGAAGATATTAAGAAGAAATGGCAAAAATACACAGAAGAACTGTACAAAAAAGATCTTCACAACCAAGATAATCACAATGGTGTGATCACTCACCTAGAGCCAAACATCTTGGAATGTGAAGTCAAGTGGGGCTTAGAAAGCATCACTACGAACAAAGCTAGTGGAGGTGATGGAATTCCAGCTGAGCTATTTCAAATCCTGAAAGATGATGCCGTGAAAGTGCTGCACTCAATATGCCAGCAAATTTGGAAAACTCAGCAGTGGCCACAGGACTGGAAAAGGTTAGTTTTCATTCCAATCCCAAAGAAAGGCAATGCCAAAGATTGCTCAAACTACCGCACAATTGCACTCATCTCACATGCTAGTAAAGTAATGCTTAAAATTCTCCAAGCCAGGCTTCAGCAATATGTGAAGCGTGAACTTCCTGATGTTCAAGCTGGTTTTAGAAAAGGCAGAGGAACCAGAGATCAAATTGACAACATGCTCTGGATCATGGAAAAAGCAAGAGAGTTCCAGAAAAACATCGACTTCTGCTTTATTGACTATGCCAAAGCCTTTGACTGTGCAGATCACAATAAACTGTGGAAAATTCTGAAAGATATGGGCATGCCAGACCACCTGACCTGCCTCTTGAGAAACCTACATACAGGTCAGGAAGCAACAGTTAGAACTGGACATGGAACAACAGACTGGTTCCAAATAGGAAAAGAAGTACGTCAAGGCTGTATATTGTCACTCTGCTTATTTAACTTCTATGTAGGGTACATCATGAGAAACGCTGGGTTAGATGAAGCACAAGCTGGAATCAAGATTGCCGGGAGAAATATCAATATGCAGATGACACCACCCTTATGGCAGAAAGTAAAGAGGAACTAAAAATCCTCTTGATGAAAGTGAAAGAGGAGAGTGAAAAAGTTGATTTAAAGCTCAACATTCAGAAGACGAAAATCATGGCATCTGGTCCCATCACTACATGGGAAATAGATGGGGAAACAGTGGAAACAGTGTCAGACTTTATTTTTTGGGCTCCAAAATCACTGCAGATGATGATTGCAGCCATGAAATTAAAAGATGCTTACTCCTTGGAAGGAAAGTTATGACCAACCTAGATAGCATTTTGAAAAGCAGAGACATTACTTTGCCAACAAAGGTCCGTCTAGTCAAGGCTATGGTCTTTCCAGTAGTCATGTATGGATGTGAGAGTTGGACTGTGAAGAAAACTGTACACCAAAGAATTGATGCTTTTGAACTGTGGTGTTGGAGAAGACTCTTGAGAGTCTCTTGGACTGTAAGGAGATCCAACCAGTCCATTCTAAAGGAGATCAGTCCTGGGATTTCTTTGGAAGCAATGATACTAAAGCTGAAACTCCAGTACTTTGGCTACCTCATGCGAAGAGTTAACTCATTGGAAAAGACTCTGATGCTGGGAGGGATTGGGGGCAGGAGGAGAAGGGGACGACAGAGGATGAGATGGCTAGATGGCATCACTGACTTGATGGACGTGAGTCTGAGAGAACTCTGGGAGTTGGTGATGGACAGGGAGGCCTGGCATGCTGCAATTCATGGGATCACAAAGAGTCAGACATGACTGAGCAACTGAACTGAACTGAACTGAACTGAAGCATCCAAAGCCTAAATTTCTTTGTCCTGACAATTCTTCACAAATTTATTTTTTCTTTGTCTAAAAAGTATGAAAGCTGCCTGCCTTGGTTACTTCTCAGATTCCATTTCTATGAGACCTATGTGTGTAGAAATTAAAATGTGTTTGTTTTTCTCCTGTTACCCTGTCTTGTGTCTTTTTTATTATGATTAGGCACTAGAACTCAAGAGGGGTAGGGGGGGAATTTTCCCCTCTCTGACAATAAACTTTGTCAACTGAAAAAAAAAAAAAATATGACCTAAAAGTTGAGAAATTTATTTGGTGGGACTCATGAGGACATCAAGCCCAGGAGACAGCATCTCAGGTGACCCCAGAAAACTGATTCCTAGGAGGAGTGTAGGAGCCAGGCTATACAGAAGTTTGTAGCAAGGGGCAGGTAATCTTAATGTTAAAAGATTACTGTTAATTAAGGAAAACCAGATTTCTCACATTAAGGGATCTAGTGCTTTTCTATGTATGGGAAAATGCAAGTGATCAGGCTTACTGAAATAATTTCTTTTATATGCATCTCAGCTATCTGGGGTCAAATCATGCTTTTTGATTGTTCTCACCCATAATTCCAGTCCCGTCACCTCTTGGCAAATAGATGGAGAAAAATGGAAACAGTGGTAGAATTTATTTTCTTGGGCTTCAAAATCACTGCAGATGGTGACTGCAGTCATGAAATTATTTTCTTCCACACTTGCTCCTTGGAAGAAAAGCTATGCTATAATATGCTAGGCAGCATATTAAAAAGGAGAGACATCATTTTGCCAACAAAGGTCTGTCTAGTCAAAGCTATTGTTTTTCCAGTAGTCATGTACAGATGTGAGAGTTGGACCATAAAGAAGGCTGAGCACCAAAGAATTGATGCTTTCAAACTGTGGTGTTGGAGAAGACTTGAGAGTCTCTTGGACTGCAAGGAGATCAAACCTGTCAATCCTAAAGGAAATCAACCTGAATATTCATTGGAAGGACTGATGTTGAAGCTGAAGCTCCAATACTTTGGCCACCTGATGCAAAGAACCGACTCATTGGAAAAGACCCTGATGCTGGGAAAGATTGAAGACAGCAGGAGAAGGGGGTGACAGAGGATGAGCTGATTGGACGGCATCATCAACTCACTGGACATGAATTTGAGCAAACACCAGGAGATAGTGAAGGACAGGGAAGCCTGGTGTGGTGCAGTCCGTGGGGTCCCAAAGAGTCAGATACAAATTTGTCACTGAACAGCAGCAATTCTTAATTCTTCATTTACCATAAGGGGTAGCAGATATGGTGAATTTCTGCCTCTTACACTTTCTCCTAGTCCCCCCGCCCCCCTGCCCCACCACTCCAGCTCCTCAGCACTTACGGGGGAGGAAGTGGCTCATCACTGCTGAGTAGCTGATATTGTTTTACTTGGGCTCAGAAATTTGCATTTGGAAGGCTGGAATCCCTGATGTCTGTGACATGGCTTGTTTACTAGCATAGCAGAAAATATTTTATTTCACAGAAATATTTCATTTCACAACTTTATATACTTTTAGGAGAGAAAAAAACAGTTTTCCCTCTACCTATTTTAGATTCATTGGCTGGGACTCCATAAATTAGACTAACAAAAGATAGATTAACAAGAGAAAGAGAAGTTCATCCAGGCTAGGGCACTCAGAGATGAGTGACTCCAAGAGGTAACCAGGGCTTATATTGCATCTCTAAAAATCAGTAATACATTTTTAGAGAAGTGGCAAGACAAAGCAAAGGATTTTTTAGGGGCCACAAATTGCAGGAAGTTAAATACATGAGGAAATTGATGGAATATGAGCTACTTGCAACGCAGGTTCCTCTCTCGTGTCTCAGGACTGATCTGGGTCTAGTGTTGTTGGGGTGATTAACTTCCATCCTTCCTCGTAGAGAAAGGAGGATGGGGACACCTTTACTAAATTTATGTCTTTTTAGGCAAACAGGAGTGGGGAGGGTTTTTCCTGCATCTGCTGCTTCACAACTGCCTTCAGCCTAAAATAATACTTATGTCAAACTGGCACATTTTGGGTGGCACATTCTGCTATGCTTTACTGTACAGTTCATTCATTTAAAGTATATAATTCAACATTTTCAGTATATTCATAGAGCTGTGCAATCACCACTGCAATCTAATTTTAGAACATATTTTGTTCTCGCACCCCTGCAAAAGAAACTTCATACGTATCAGCTTTCAATCCTCATTCACCCCCCAACTTAGGCCCTATTTTACATTTCTACCAGCACCACATGAAGATACCAATTTCTCTACATTCTTGCCAGCATTCGTTCCATCCTTCTGTTCACTCCAGTGAGTGTGAGTGAAGTAGTCTCACTGTGAGTGTGATTGGCAGATCCCTAATGACAAGGAGATCAAACCAAGTGAATCTTAAAGGAAATCAACCTTGAATATTCACTGGAAGGACTGATGCTGAAGCTGAAGATCCATTACTTTGGTCACCTGATGCGAACAGCTGATTCACTGGATAAGACCCTGATGATGGGAAAGACTGAAGACAGGAGAAGAGGGCAACAGAGGATGAGATGGTTGTATGGCATCCTGATTCGATAGACACCAACTTCAGCAAACTCTGGGAGATGACGAGGGACAGGGGAGCCTGGTGTGTTGCCATCCATGGTATTGCAAAGAGTCAGGCACGACTTGGCAACTGAACAACAATGACTTGATGATGTTGAACATCCTCTCATGAACTTGTTGACTATGAACTTGTCTTTGGAGAAATGTCTGTTCAATCCTGTGTCTAGTTTTTAATTGGGTTATTTGCCTTTTTCTTATTGAGTTGTAGGAGTTCTTTATCTGTTCTAGATACAACTCGAATATCCAATTTATGATTTTATAAAATTTTCTCCCACTCTCTGAGTTGTTTTTTCCTTTGCTTAGTGATATCATATATAGCACTGAGAGTGCCTATCATTTTGATGTGGTCTAATTCATCTATGTTTTTCTTTTGTTGCTTTTTTGGTGTTATATCTAAGAAACTAGCTCTTATAACAAATTCACAAAGATTTCCTCCTATGTTTTCTTCTAAGAGTTTAATAGTTTTGGCTCTTGTATTTAGGTCTATGAGTCATTTTGAGTTAATTTTTGCAGAGTTTGATAACTGTTAGACTTATTTTATTGCGTGTGGATGTTCAATTGTCCCAGCACCATTTGTTGAAGGGGCAATTCTTTCCCCATGGAATGTTCTTGGAACATTTATCAGAATCATGTGACTATCATGTGAGGGTTTATTTCCAGTTCCTTAGTGTATTTCATGGATCGAGGGATAGGCCTTTCCTATCTGCATGACTCAGTTGCTAAGACACATTCTGACCCCATGAAGGGTCTTACAAGTCCCTTTCCTTCAGCTCTGTGGGGCTGGATCTGTGTCTCCTGGCATCTCTGACCTAAGACCTTTGTTCTGCTCACTGCATCTCTGCCTATTTTAGAAACCAGTCTGTATGGCTCAGGTCTTAGAATAGAAGCTCCCACATGCCTTCCATGCAGTGACTACTTCCAGGCTCCTCTGGGGTGTGGGCCTGTGATAGCAGAATGTGCCCTTTGACTCAGTTGTTCGTGCTTCACTCTCTGCTGTGCCCTGACACCAGTTACTGCCTGGCTGCTGAGACCCCAGCTACATCAGGTCACTGGCTGTTTCACTGGGTGACAATCCACCCAGACTTGGTGGCTTCCGACAACAACCATCATTTTATTTGTGCAAAATCCTGTAGCTCAGGATCCAGGGCAGGGTTCAGGTGGGTAGTCCTGCTGCACGTTGGGCTGGTGGGCTGAGATCCCTGGGGCTGGCACTGGGGAACCTGGCCTTGTGGTGGTTGACGCCTGGGGTTGGCTGGATCTCTCTCTCTCTCCACATGGCTCTTTATATGTGTTCACGGAGGGAGGAAGAGCAGCACAGCATTTCCATAGCCGCATCTGGGAAGTTACACTTCTGCATTCTCATGGTCAAAGTCTGTCCAGGGCCAGATGAGATGCAAAGGGGAGGACTCAAATCTACCCCCGATGGAAGGGTGACATCCTCACACTGAGGAAGAGCAAAGGAGATGCTGAAGCCTTCTTTGGAAACAAAATCTACCCCCAGGTCCCCACACTGACTTTCCCTGTGAATGGCCTCTACCTAACTAAATGTCCATGATAAGGAAAATGACAGCATCTCACTAAGTCCCAAGCAGAGTCAAAATGCCTTTGGAATCATTGAATAAATGTTTAGATTTAGTGTTGTGCTTGTTTAACTTTTATTCTTCATAAAGAAAAATGACTATTGCAATGATTTTGTCTTGTAAGGGTTTTCACCTAGAAATGTGTTCCAAAATTTACTGGTGATTTTACTATTGTTGACTCCTCCGTAATAGGAGTTCGGTGAAATCTCCATGGAACACATTCAAATGTTACGTGAAGTAAAAAGTATGCCATTAGGCAGCGATTCCCCCTGATTGGAGGTTTCAGGAGACTTTAAGGTAGAGACGGGCACACAAGAAATAAAAGTACTTATTACATCTAGTAACTTTAACAACCACTGCCTGCCCCTCCCCCCCAAGAAAGCTCAAAGATGTCAGAAATAAGTTCTTTTATTTTCTATACACAGTGACGAGAGGCAAGAATGATAGCTCATTGAGCCAGCAGGGTGGGGGAAAGATTCACCACTGGTGAGGTGGGAAGGCCCTGGAGAAGGCATCTGTCCCCTTGGATGGGGTGCAAGGCAATCACACCCATGTCCCTGCTCCACTTTTATTCATTTACTTATCTTTATTTGGCTTCACTGGGTCTTTGTTGCTGTGTGTGAGCTTTCTCTAGTTGCAGTGCTGTGGATTCTCACTGCCATGGCTTCTGTTGCTGCAGAGCACAGGTCTAGGGCCTATGGGCTCCGGGAGTTGTGGCGCTCTGGTTTAGCTGCCCCAAGGCATGTGGAATCTTTCTGGACCAGTAATGGAACCCATGTCCTCAGTATTGGCAGGTGGATTCTTAACCACTGGACCACCAGGGAAGTCCACCTACTGCTTAAGTTATCGACAGAAAACAGCTTTCCTTACCGAAGATGTAATACAACAGACAGCAATTTTTGTTGTTGCTCTTGTTCAGTCGCTAAATCATGTCTGACTCTTTGTGACCCCATGGACTGTAGCCCTCCCTGCTCCTCTGTCCATTGAATTCTCCAGGCAAGAATACTGGAGTGGGTTGCTTTCTCCAGGGGATCTTCCCCACTCAGGAATCAAACCTGCATCTCCTGCTTGGCAGGCAGATTCTTTACCACTGATCCACAGATAACAAATCCTTCTGTAAATGGTTTAGATGGATTTTCTACAAAGAAAAATAATTCTCTTGCTGTGTCAATCTGAGTAAACCATCTAAAGAATCGTTGGCATCTGGGAACATTTCAGCCTTACAGAAAAGGCGTCAAGTCTAAAGATAATGTACAACCGGACATATTTCTTCTTGTACCAATGAATTGAGCTGAAGGAAAAACAAACTGAAAATGCTGTAGACATTGAATTCTCTGTGGCCAGACCTAGAGACAGCAGAGAGGACTTTACATCTTAGGTTTATAAATGCAGCTGCATGGACACTGACTAGAATACAAACCCAAACTGACCATAATTCAAGGAGAGTTGGGCACCAGCCACAAGTCAGGCCTCTTAGATTAATATAGACATACCCAGAAACGCTGGCTGTTTTCCCTGGACTAGGAGGGGGTGTGGATTACACTGTGAAAGGGTTTAAGTGGGATTCTGTGGGTCAGTGGCCTCTTTTCCAGCAAACACTTGTGACTCTGCATGAGAAACATCCCAGCACATTCTCTTCAAACTGCAGTAATCATAAAAAGCAAGCCTTAAGAAGAAATTGAAAAAGCCATTTTAATTAGGTTAAATTTCGATATCTGTAAAAGTTCTACCTTCTAGTGAAGAAATAACTTTCTTCTGCATAAAAATTTGCCATTTCAGTGCCAACATGGTGGGTTTGGGTCTCTCTCTCTCTTTCTCTCTCAATCCTTCTTTCTCCTTTGCTTCTGTTTGGTAAAAATGAACCACAGAAGCATGTTAATGGGGAAGGAGAGGCAGAGGGGGAGAGCCTTTCTGGGAGTCACTCTTTACGCTGAGTTCTGAGGGTTCCACTCCATGTCCATGGATGACAGGGAGGCAGACAAGCAGATCAAGTCCAAACTCAAGGCCCCCGGGTCCAGTGTCCACATGGTGAACCTGAGACTCGGGCTTGTTCACTAACATGGTCACCTGTGGTTCCGGTAGTGCTGGAGTTACGCTTGGGGCCCAGGGACCTAGTTCTTTCCCCGCTCCCCAGTCTCCCCTCCCCTCTCCACATTGCAGAGCTTGATCATTCTTTTGCTAGTTCAGGGAAGTCAACTTAAAAGCAGTTTATTTGACTTACTACCTACATAGGGGGCTTTGCACATAGTCATATAAATGTTGGCTTTCCTTTGTGTGTGTGTGTTCTCAATTTTACATTTATTTTTAAAAATTTTATTATTGAAGTATAGCTGCTTTACAATGTTGTATTAGTTTCTGCTGTACAACAAAGTGAATTAGCTATCTGTATACATATATCCTCTCCCTCATGAGTATCCCTCCCACACACCCCCCATCCTACCCCTCTAGGTGATCACAGAGCACCGAGCTGAGCTGCCTGCAGAACACAGTTATTTAGTCATCTGAAATTAGAGAAGTCCTGCCTAGAGACAGACAGACAGACATAATTCTTATCCCTCTAAGGGCAACGGGGGAAAAGAAGAATCTTGGATAAACTCTGAAGAACCTCATCGTCCTCACTCCCACCTCCCACTCCATGTATACTTCGGAGCAGAGCATTCTCCAGAGTAGAAATCTCTGCTTTTCTCCAAAGGAGGAAAATTGCTGAAGTCTTACATCTGATTTGCCACGGCTAGACACAGAATGGTGACTCAGAGTCAAACCTCTTCAATAATAAACGGAGAATCACCAACAGAGGAAAAAACAAGCAAGAAAAAAAGGAAAAGTGAAAATGAGTACTTTGTAATACAGAGAGAGGACACAATTCCTGGTGGGAATATCAAGATGCATCCAGACCTCAAAACAGTTTCTCAGGGGCATTAAGAAAGAAGTGCACAGATGACCCCTTTCTCCCCTGCTCTCAGAAGTGGGTGTGGACGCCTGGAGAAAAACAAACACTTCAAATCCTCTTTTAATGTCCCTGAAAGTGAAATCGCTCAGTCGTGTCCGACTCTTTGCGACCCCATGAACTGTAGTCTACCAGGCTCCTCCGTCCATGGGATTTTCCAGGCAATAGTACTGGAGTGGGTTGCCATTTCCTTCTCCAGGGGTTCTTCCCGACCCAGGGATCGAACCTGGGTCTCCGCATTGTAGACAGACGCTTTCTCGTCCTAGCCACCAGGGAAATCCTTATGATGTCCTTGAAGGTCTTTTAAAAACTGACTTGGAAAACAAACAAACAAAAAAACCCAAAGCCATAAAAGTATGGGGGTAGCTTTCAATTCTCAACCTCTTACTTTCCTTCCCAACAAAGTGACATTAAAAAGAGAAATTTTTGCTCTCAGTTCTGGAGGCCAGAAATCTGAAATCAAGGTGTGGGCAGTGCCACAGTCTTTCCAGGCTCTGGGGAAGATCCGTCCCGCCTCTTCCGGTTAATGGTGTTTCCAGGTGTTCCTTAGTTTGTGGCTGCAACATTTCTCTCTCTGCCTCTTTTCTCATAGCCTTCTCTGTATCTGTTTCTCTTCTGTCTCTTACAAAGATACCAGTCATTGGATTTCATCCTGCCCTAACCCAAGATGATCTCATCCTAAGATCCTTTTCCCATCCTGAAAAGACCTTTTTCCCAAATAACTAACATTCACATCTGGCTTCCCTGGGGACTCAACGGTAAAGAATCTGCCTGCCATTGCAAGAGACGGGAGTTCGATCCCTGGTGAGGAAGATTCCCTGGAGAAGGAAATAGCAACCCACTCCAGTATTCTTGCCTGGAGAATCCCACAGAGAGAGGCGCCTGGGAGGCTACAGTCCATGGGGTCGCAAGAGTTGGACATGACTGAGCAACAATACATTCTGGGGGATAGGATCTGGGCATTTGCTTTGTGGGAACCATCATTCAACCCACTCCCTGAAATATACCCTAAAAACTGGTCAGACTAAATACAGAGTAGATTTTTGGCAAACAAATTTATATATATAAATTATATATATATATATAATTTACATTTATTTATTGGCTGCACTGGGTCTCATTTGCGGCACTTGGGATTTTGAGTCGCAGCCTGTGACCTCTTAGTTGTAGCATGTGGGATCTAGTTCCCTGACCAGAGATCAAACCTGGGCCCCCTGCATTGGGAGCTCAGAGTCTTAGCCACTGGACCACCAGGGAAGTCCGAGAGAAATCGATTTTAAGAGTAATATCCAAATGTGACTATATATTTGGCTGAGATTTTGATCTGAAACTTTTCCTTCCTGGTCTGTTTGGTTTAAACAAGGGTTTAAGACTAGAGTCACACTTTTCACTCAGACTGAGGAGTCTGGGCTGGGATGAGTGAAGGAAAGTTACCTGGCTCAAAATAGCCTGGAGTTAAAACTCCCCTCCAGGTCCTCCCCACCATTCTATGCAAAACAAAGAACTCTCTCACCCGAGGAAAAAAAGAAAACTGAACACTAAGGTTGATTACGCCCAGCTCCCAGCTGGTCCAGCCTCTGGCTGATCTCCAGAATTCCTTGCCCCAGCCGTTTGAGAGATAACTACATCGAATAGCCTTGGAGAAGAACAGGCCCCCTTAAGACAGTAGATTTCCATATATGTGTCTATTATACTAACTCTTTACTTGGGTTAGTGCAGCAGCTCACTAGCCCCTTCTCGCCTCATTAAAGGTGATCTGTTCCTGTAAAGTGCCGGTCTCGTTCTCTTTCCAAACCTCGCCTTTTCTAACTCCCTTACCCTACAATGAATGTTCAAGTCAAAATGGGTATCCCCATTCCTCTTGTCAGGAAATCTCGTGGAATGCCTGCAAAACCCTGCAATTGCAAATCAACCCCCTTGTCACCAATTTGACAGATAGGCCAAGTCAGGCTGACTTTCTCTGATGGGCCAACCATCAATGCCCATTGTGATATATTAATACATCACCTGTATTTAACCCTCCAAGACTCCACCACCAGCCTTACCCATGCCAACTGACACGCATGTGGCTCTGAGGTGCAACCCAACAGGAGCAGATTTATGGAAAGTGACCTGTTTAGAAATCAAGGCCAATGTTCCCTTGGAGGTGATACTCTTTTCCCTGAGTAACTGCAGCATAAAATGTTTTGTTTATTGTTTTTCCAGATAGTGATTCTCAGAGCTCATCTTATTAGTGGCTGGATTAAGGTCATATTTCTTGATTAAGCCAAATCATTAACTCATTTTTTACCTCCACTATGAACAGTGACCTACATCTCTCTAGTCACAGCTTGGGATGCATGGGGTGCCAGGCATGAGCTGGAGGCTTTTAACACAGAAATAAACCTCACTATTGTGGATACCTGGTGTGTTGTGGGGAAATTTTGGTTTAGTTGTTCCTTTTAAAATCTGAGGCTTTCAACATAAATAAACCTCACTAACTCTGCATGCCTGCTGCTTGGACGAAAAATTTTGGTTGAGCTCCACGTTTGAAAATCTAATACTTGTGAGCTGTCTCTCTGTCTACATCTCTCTCTTTTTAAAGATTTATTTATTTATATTTTATTTTTGGCTGCACTGGGTTTTCGTTGCTGTGCTCAGGCTTTCTCTAGTCGTGGTGAGTGGGGGCTATTCTTCGTTTTGGTGGCTTCTCTTGTTGGAGAGCATGGGCTCTAGGCACTTGGGGTTCAGTAGTTGTGATGTGTGGCTCAGTAGTTGGGGCACGCGGGTTTAATTGCTCTGCAGTATGTGGGATCTTCTTGTATCAGGAACTGAACCCGTGTCCCCTGAATTGGCTGGCAGATTCTTAACCACTAAACCGAGAGGGAAGCCCTCTACCACTCTTTACTGAAGACATACTTTGTGCCAGGCATTGTTCTAGGTATATGATGTTTCTTTTAGGTATCCCATTCAATTAAGGAGAGAAGACAGCCGATGGAAGATGTGGTGATGACATAAAGAAGATAAATCACACGTCAGGGACTTCCCTGGTGGTCTAGTGGTGAAGACGCCTTGCTCCCTAGTGCAGGAGGTCTAGGTTCGATCCCTGATCAGGGAACCAGATCCCACATGGTGAAACTAAGACCCCACGCAGTCAAATAAATAAATAATCATTTTCTTTTTTAAATCACATCAGGGTAAAGTAAGGCGAAATCCCTGAAAGAGTGGTGAACAGAGGCGTCATACTTTCCATTGTGCAATAATGGCATTGTGATGGTTGAAAGCAGACATCCAAGAGCCAGCTGACCTCTGGTTGCAATATCCAAATTGCCTCCAGAAGCCGGATCAGAGGCCTGGTTCATTGCTTCGGTCGGATGGTAATGAAATTGGTCTCAGCCCAGTGAAAAACTTAGAGACAACCAGAGAAGTAAGGGAGGAAGATTATGTGACTATGTTAATCAAGTTTTGTTCACTTGACATTTTCTACATGCACATACTTCACAAGATCAATCAATCAGCAGATATTTATTGAGGATTTGAATGCAGGACAAAGGCATGCCTGCTTCAATCAAAGTAAGGGTATTGCTGAGCTGATAGGTCCTGATCCACTAGAGCTGGAGGCTCGCTCAGGAAGGATTTAATTAAAGATAAATGTCCAAGGCATTTGGAAGAATCAGGTCTGGGGAGGTAGGGAAAGCAGGGTTAAAGTAGAGAGAAAGAAGAGAACTGGGAGTTTTCTGAGAGGACTCAAATATGATTGGAGGCTTTTACTTTAAGCCAGTGTTTCCCAAAACGTGTTCCTTGAATCTTTGAAGTTCTAGTGTTGAGAGATGCCCTGAAATGGGGAAAAAACAAAACAAAACAAGAAGGGTCTACCAAGTAAGCCTTCAGAGTCTTAAGAAATTTCAGTTTCTAGAGGGAGAGTTAATTAGACCAAAGGATGACTTTCCCTATGAAATCTAAAGACTCGAAAAGAACAAACTAAAGTGTAAAATTAAAATCAAATCCAGGTTGCAGTTCAAATGGCTGCTTTACAGAGCTATGAAGCTGCGTAATTCTTAAAATAAGGACAAGATGTTCAAGGGTGCTTGGTGGACCATGGCTCAGGTGGAGGACGTGAGAAAACTCGTGCAGGGACCCCAGGTGTCCAGAGATGCTTGCTCCACCCAGTGGCTCGAGCCCACTTTCTCTTCCTGGTGGCTGCCTGACTAGCAACCAGGGCTGCTCCAGGGGTGCAGGGCTCCGTCCACATACAAATTCTAGTTAATAAATGTATTATAAGACTCCTAAACCCGTGGGAGGTCAGGTACTTTATGGATGAGGCTCCAGAGTAACAAGCAGGGAAGTGGCACTTTTTTTTTTTTTGGTGTTGACCTTTTTTTTTAGTCTTTATTTAATTTTTATTGTTTTATCTTGGGGGTTTTTTGGCTGCAAGACATGTAGGATCTTAGCTTCCCGATCAGGATTGAACCCACAGCTCCTGCTTTGGAAAGTCAAGTCTTAACCACTGGAAGTCCTAGAAGCAGCATCTTTGATTTGTTTATCCTCTTCAGAGCACGACATAGTTACATGGTATCCAGGCACCATCTTTTTGTTTCAGTCTAGGAACCAGCTCCATGTTCTGATTGCCAAATACATTCTTCCCAGCTCAGCTTGAATCTCCCACCACAAGATAAGGTGGCAAATACACCTCCATGGTCTCCGAGAATGTTTTGGCATGACAACAAAACTGTTCAAAAAGGTGACCCAGAGACATAGGAAAAAGCTTAAGCTATACTTCACATTCACTTATTTTGTGGATATTTCTAAACCAGACTCACTGATGTTTTCATCTTCTTACATTCTCTGCTCAGAACATACACACTTTCAATAAAAGCTGTTAAGGTTTCTGAATGGGTGTTCTTCAGGTATCTGAGCAAGTTAATATTTTTGAATATTTTTTAAGTATCCCCCACGTCGACGGCTACATTAGAGATACTACAACATGTTTTGAATATGATGTCTTATTTTGGTAAGGGTCTATTACTACAGATGAATCCATCTACCTCAATCTATTTTAATTAGGCCCCTTGTCAACTGGGAAAGAGAATATACAGTGGGAATAAGTAAGTAAGATTCTGAATGCTACACATTTGTGTGACTCTCCTTCTTGATGTTTAGCTCACCGCTGAAGGCATTGAGACGTGATAATGAAATTGGTTCTAGACATTGGGAAGTGTCGAAACCATGGAGATGAAAGATGCAATGAGAAACACAGGTGTATTGCTTGGAGACTGCCTAACACATCTAGCTGCCAACCTAAGGGGCTAAATTTAGACGTTGGAACAAAGCACACATGTTAAAGCAAGCTTGCTCCTTCTCTGGATCCGTGGGATAGAACGGGCCACCTGGATAGGAAGTGACCGAAGTGCCAGTGGAGGTTAGTTAGCAGGGTTAGTTCCAGTCCTACTCTGTTATCGTGGAGCCTCCCCTCCCTGGGTTTCAGTTTACTCTTCTGCTAATTGAGGGGTATCCCGGCTTTGTTAAGCCTAAGAACTCTCAGAACCCAGGAAATCTGTTCGTAGGAAAATTGTTCCTGGAAGATGAATCACTATAAGGTTGGAAGCCGTAGCCTTTCTGGCTGGAGGTGGTGGGGCAGGCATGTCCCCTCCCACTTCCCATCCCTGGGGCCCCAGCTCAGGAAGAACAGCCAATCCTTAACAAATCACAGCTTTGCTTCTCCAGATACTGTGCATTGCTTCTGTCTCTATTGCTTGTGGTTAGCTGCCCAATAGAGCGTGGCAGGGCCATGATGATGCTCACGAGTCCTATGGGGCAGGATTCACGTTGGGCTCACTTGGCACTTCCTGTGCATTCTGTGGGTGTCAACAGGATCATTCAGTGTTACCTTGCCTGGTTGGTTGGCTGTTCGGGAGGACCCAAAATCCCTTCCTCATGTGTCTGTGCCTCAGTGGGGTGGGCTAGAGATGGGATCCAGCAGCACTGTCACCACCTTGCACATGGTCTCTCCAGCACATCCAGACACGGTGAGGAGGTGGCATCAGTAAGGACACAAGTGGTCCCAGAGGAGACAAATATGTCTGAGCAGAGGTGATAGGAAACAGAAGGAGGTGATCAGCCTCCCTGGCCCATGAATGAAGGAAGGACCAAGGAGGGAGCCATCTCTCTCCCAGGTTTGGGACATTGTCAAGGAAAACTGAGCTACGTCATGGAAATTTAGGGGACAGGAACATGCCAGCCCAAACTTGCCATTTGACATAAGGATTTTTTTGCTGCTGCTGCTGCTGCTAAGTTGCTTCAGTTGTGTCCGACTCTATGCGACCCCATAGATGGCAGCCCACCAGGCTCCGCCGTCCCTGGGATTCTTCAGGCAAGAACACTGAAGTGGGTTGCCATTTCCTTCTCCAGTGCATGAAAGTGAAAAGTGAAAGTGAAGTCGCTCAGTCGTGTCCAACTCTTTGCGACCCCATAGACTGCAGCCTACCAGCCTCCTCCATCCACGGGATTTTCTAGGCAAGAGTACTGGAGTGGGGTGCCATCGCCTTCTCCGAGGATTTTTTTGAGCTGGAGGCAAATGAGAATCAACAGATGCAGAAAGAAGCTTTCCCAGAGCTTCCCTTATCTGACTGCAAGCAGAAACTTCTGGGAAATGGGAGTGCCAAAAATCCCCTCTCTTGGGAAAGTTTTATGGCTATGAAGAAGATGGAAATATGGCACCAAGATGGTCCTGCACAGACAAAACCACTCCACCAGTGCCCCCCTATACTTACCTTCTCAGAGTTCAACTTCTTTCTCTTTCTCTCAACACTTCTCTCCAAGTCTATTGTTCTTCTGTGAAGATGCTATATAAGCCCACAAGTTGTAACCACTCCTTTGAGTAACTCATCTCCAAGTTCCTCCTGCATGTGTGAAAGCTGCACACAATTATAAACTCTCTTTACTCTCTTCTCTTCTTATTGATCTGTTTTTTGGTGGTCTTTAATTTTCTTTTTTGGCCACACTACTCAGCATGTGGGATCTTAGTTCCCCAACCAGGTTTCTGGCAGTGAAAGTGTAAAGTCCTTAACCACTCTACCACCAGGGAAGTCCCCGGCTGATCTGTTTTTTTTTTTTTTTCTGTCATTCTAATTTGCAGGGCTCCAGCCAAGGAACCTAAGATAAGTAGAGGGAAAAAAATGTTTTCCTTCCCTATGGAAGGACTTGAGAAGAGTTTTCCTTTCCCAGTAAGAGCAATGGTGGTGTAGTTATTCACTATTATGATCTTTCCAGTAGTCATGTACAGATGTGAGAGTTGGACCACAAAGAAGACTGAGCTCCAAAGAACTGATGCTTTCAAACTGTGATGCTGGAGAAAACTCTCGAGAGTCCCTTGGACAGCAAGGAGATCAAACTAGTCAATCCTAAAGGACATCAACCCTGAATATTCACTGGAAGCACTGATGCTGACGCTGAAGCTACAGTATTATGGCCACCTGATGTGAAGAGCCGACTCATTGTAAAAGACTTTGATGCTGGGAAAGATTGCGGGCAAGACGAGTAGAGGGTGGCAGAGGATGAAATAGATAGCATCACTGACTCAATGGACGTAAGTTTCAGCAAACTCCAGGAGATAGCGAAGAACAGAGAAGCCTGGTATGCTGCAGTTCATGGTGTCAAAAAGATTCTGACACAACTTAGTGACTGAACACCAACAACAATAGATCAGCAGGGAGATGGCAGTGGAGGAAAAGAGTAGGATCCATCATTTGGTGGGCCTGAACCGTTTAGAGGAGAGATTACCTACAGCCATGTGGCCATCACATGTCGATGAGCCTGGAATCAAAGAGGAGGCCTTGAAGGGAGGGTAGCAACTCTGGAGGGGAGTTTGGATGTGAATAAAGGGCTTTGTAGAATAGACAGGCTTTAAGTCCAGCTGAGGTTGGATCTGGCCCAGGTGGTGGCTCTCACATCAAGGTGGGGTGCTTGGTGTGTCCTTTCTACCTTGCTCCCTGCTGCATCTGCAGGACCAGAGTGCACCCCAGGGTTACTCTTGAACGAATGAAGAGTGAGTTACTCCAGAAATATTTGTTTGGTGAAGATTCACTGAAGCAAGGAGAGAAAGATTTGCCCTTAAAGTGACATGTAGATGGAATCTCATTTGTATTCATAAGTGCATTTGAATTCTGAAAACTATGAAATTGGGTGTGGATCTCAGCTTCCAGTATGCGGATGCTGGGAATCCCTGCTTTGTTCAGACATTGTTTTATTACTGCTGCAAGGTTTTGAAAACGAAAAGGCTCACATTCTGCCATATTTCAAAGCTCGATTCAAAGAAAAATTATTTGCAGCCAACAAAGAAAAACAATGGAGCTCTGAGTAGCATTCTTTGAGAAGCAGTTTCAAGTGGTGGTTGTCACTGATTTAGGTGACGCCTGGTTTACTGCAGGATAAAGCAGAAGTGCCTTCATGTAACAGTCCAAAGGCGATGAGGGCTCCAAGACAGCCTGGGTGTGAAGTCAAGTTCAAGCTGCGTGCGAGGTTGGGGTGGAGTAGCATTTTATCAGTACCATAACAAAGCAATCCAGAGCAGGGATTGTTGATGTTCTCATGTCTCTATTGATTTCCTTTTGTCTTAGTGGCAGATTCTGCTTCCTTAAGCTGACCACAATTGCATTCTGGCCCCATGGGCTCTCAGGAATATTTGTCTCTGCACATTGAGAGGGGGCATCTCTATTCTCTCCCCTTGGACCTGGGAAGCTTTGTGACTGCTACAAAAATGGCCGGCATGGTTGATGAGGCTGTGTTAGAAGACATAACACAGCTTCTGCATGGGCCTCTCTCAGGACCTCTGCCTTGGGCCACTTTTAGGGGGAATCTGGTTCTGCTAGAGCAGCTATTCCAGTCAACCACGTGGAGCAGAGATATGACGTTCCCAGTGAGCCTGCCCACGCTGCAGGTTGATTCTGAGTTTTGATGAAGTTTGATATAAGCTACAGGGACCTGGAAACATTTCTATGTACCTCTCAAGGACCATACAAGTCCCTAAATAATAAGTAACATCTAGTTCAAATGCAAAGCTTACTTTGAAAGAATTTCTTGTAGTAAAACTCTTCAAAGCCTTCTCTTCTAATGAGCTCCGATTTTTACCAAATTTTTAAAAATGAATCTTTATCCTCTAAGTTTGTGGTAGGTAGAATTGAGATGGACTTTGAGATTGTCTGGTAGACACATTCTCTTAGTTATTTGGTCAAACACTAACCTAAGTCCCTGAATTTTACAGCTGTAATTAAGGTCGCAATCAGTTGATCTTAAGAAGGAGATTCTCATGCACCTATGGTCAGCTAATTTATGACACAGGAGACAAGAATATATAATGGAGAAAATGGAGTCTCTTCAATAAATGGTGCTGGGAAAACTAGACAAATCTGTGTAAAAGAATGACATTAGAACACCCTCTTACACCATAGACAAAAATAAACCACAAATGGATTAAAGGCCTAAATATAAGTGTGGATGCTATAAAACTCAAATGCAGAACACTCACTGACATAAATCACAGCCAGATCTTTCTGGATCCACCTCTTAGAGTAATGAAAATAAAAGTAAACTACTGGAATCTAGTTAAACTTAAAAGCTTTTGCAAAACAAAGGAAACTATAAAAAAATGAAAAGAGGACCCACAGAATGGGAGAAAATATTTGCAAACAAAGTGACCAACAAGGGATTAGTCTCAAAATAGACAAACAACTCATGCAGCTCAATTAAAAAAAAAAAAAAAACCCAAATGATGCAGTCAAAAAATGGATGGAAGATCTAAATAGGCATTTCTCCAAAGAAGACATAACAGATGGCCAAAAAGCACATGAAAAGTTTCTCAACTTTGCTATTTATTGGATAAAAGCAAATAAAAATTGCAATGAGATACTACTTCACACTAGTCAGAATGGCTAGCATCAAAAAGTCCACAAACAGTAAATGCTGGAGAAGGTATGGAGAAAAAGGAATCCTCCTACATTGTTGGTGGGAATGTAAATTGGTATAACCATTATGGAGAACAGTGTGGAGGTTCCTTAAAAAACTAAATATAGAACTACCATATGATCCAGCAATCCCACTCCAGGGCAAATATCTGGAGAAAATAATCATTTGAAAAGATACATGCATCCCGATGTTCATTGCCGCACTATTTATTGATACAATATGGAAGCAACCTAAATGTACATCGACAGAAGAGTGGATAAAGAAAATGTAGTACATATATACAACGGAATATTACTAAGCCATAAAAAGATGAAATGATGTAATTTGCACCAACAAGGATGGATCTAGAGATTGTCATACTGAATGGAGTCAGTAAAAGGAAAAATATTGTATGATATTGTTTATATGTGGAATCTAAAAAAAATGAACTTTTTACAAAACAGAAATAGTGTTACAGAAGTAGAAAACAATCTTATGGACAAGAAGCGGGGAGGAATAAGTTGGGAGATTAGAACTGACAGATACACATTACTGTATGTAAAATAAATATTAATAAGTAATAAGGACCTACTGTGTAGCACGGAGAACTCTACTCATACTCTGTAAGACCTATATGGCAGCAGTCCCCAAGTTTTTTGCTACAAGGGACTGGTTTTTGTGGAAGACAATTATTCCATAGACCTAGTGAAGGGGAGATGGCTTCAGAATGATTCAAGTGCATTTCATTTATTGTGTACTTTATTTTTATTAATATATCAGCTCCATTTCACATCATCAGGCATTAGATCCTGGAGCTTGGGGACCCCTGCTATATGGCAAAGTAACCCAAAAGAGAGCAGATATATGTGTTTGTATAACTGATTCATTATACGGTACACCTGAGACTAACACAACATTGTAAATCAATTATACTTAGATTAAAAAAAAAAAAAAGATTATTCTTGGTGGACTTGACCAAATCAGGTAAGCCCTTGAAAGAACAAGACTTTTTTTTGAAGAATGCAATTTGAATTGTGAGAGGGATTCAATGTGAGGAAGATACTCAATATAATGTATCTTTGGGAAAAGCTTAGTAAGCTCACACGTGCCCCATTTATCTGAAGTGATACAAATTTTGAACCATCATTGAATTTCAGCAGATAGTGTAATTTATCTAAACAATGTATTGCAAGCATTTGGAACAACCAATTGAATAATAAAAGGTCTTTGTACATTTAGGAAAAAAAGGAAGAAAGATTCTTTCTTGCTGGCTAAGTGACCCTGGCTGACAATCAGTGAGGAAATGGTAACCTCAGTTCAACAACCACAGTGACTTGAATTCTGCCACAGCTACATGAACCAGGAAGGGGATCTTAAGCTCTTGATGAGACTGCAGCTGGTGGACACATTGACATTGGTCATGTGTGACAATGAGCAGCAAACCCAGTCATGCAGTGCGGGACCATGATGTACAGAAATGTGAGCTAGTAAATGGCTGTTGTTCTGAGTAAAAAATTTATAATAATTTTTTATGCAGCAATAGATAATTATTGCAAACTCCATGAATGTGAACTCCCAAAAACATTATCCCCTCTTGCCAATGTTTCCTCTTTGTACTCCCACATACAGATACACTAGACCAAAGATGAGCAGTTTGCATCATGTCCCAGCATCCTATATAACTGATGCCTTTCCCTCCCAGGGTACCAAGCTGGGATGATGTATTTGATGGTCACCCCAATCAGGTCACCCCACTCCCTGACAGTCTCCTGGTCAGTCAAAAATTTTCCCAAGGAAGAAGTGAACGGAATTTCACATGTGGAATTTCTGACTATTGTTACTCTTGGAAGAAAATTGTCTAGAAAAAAATGTAAAATTGCTTATTACTTTTATTGATCTTACAACTTTAGACTCTGTGTTTAGAATTGGCTATAGATTAAGCTACTTGAGCCAGACAGAGACTTTCAATTGAGGTCTCTATGCAAGTGAACATCTAGGGAAAGCAATCGCTGACTAAGACAACAGGTGGACCACATGAATCCGAAACCACATGAACCAAGGTGAAGGCCTCTGTAGTGACATCAAAATTATCTCCACTCAGAATCTAAGAGTATGATATTATTTGGAAATAGAGTCTTTGTAGATACAATTAGCTTCCTTTGTGGCTCAGCTGGTAAAGAATCCACCTGTAATGTGGGAGACCTGGGTTTGATCCCTGTGTTTGGAAGATCCCCTGGAGAAGGGAAAGGCTATCTATTCCAGTGTTTTGGCCTGGAGAATTCCATGTACTGTATAGTCCATGGGGTTGCAAAGAGTCAGACACAACTGAGCAACTTTTACACTTAGGATGAAATCATCCTGGATTTAGGAGATGAGTCCTAAGTCCAATGAGTGGTGTCCTTATAAGAAGAGGACACAGAGAGGCACAGAGAGATGGCCATGTCAGGATGAGGCAGAGGCTAGAATCGATTCAGTCAAATCCAGGGAACTCCTGGAGCCATGAGAACCTAGAAAAGGCAAGAAAGGACGCTTCTGTGGAGCTATTGAGGAAGCATGGCCCTTGGGATACCATGTTTCAGATTTCTAGCCTCCAGAACCATGAGAGAATTAATCTCTGTCATTCTAACCACCTGGTTTGTAATCTTTTTCTCTCTTTCTTTTATTTTTCTTCAGTTAAGACAGCAAAGATGATTTACTATACACGTGTTACATTCAGCCACAAATGAGAAGGAAACTTGTCCACAAAGTCACAGGTCCGGGGAAAGGACCAAAAGGGACCACTTGGATATGAGCAAGGTGGGTCTCTCAAAGATGGTCTAGGCGATCAGAATGGCCATCGATGTCCCAGATCCACTGAGACAAGTTCTAGATTATAGGCTTGTACAACAATTTGTACCAGCTTCCCTGGCCTCTGGCTTCCCTTGTTTTTGCTCTGTGACTTCAGTGGGTGTACAATCTACCTGAAGCTCTGTCTCATCTTTCTTCTTTTGTGCTTCAGTCTGCACATTCCCTTCTTCCTCCACTAGCAACCGATCATAACCAGAGGCAGAGAATAAAACAAGATATCATTAGTTTTATTAACAAGTCTAGGTATCTCTTTCTTTATATACGCATGCTCATTTGTGTTTCTCTGTGTATACTTTCAAAATACATATTTGGAGCTGTCAATGAAAATTTTAATTAATAGTCAATCTAAAAGGGAAGTAGAGAATTTCATTGAAGCCAATCTGAGAATTGTAACTCAAGTTATACTTTCAGAAAACTATTTGAGGGCTGTTCTGCTTGTTAAAAGTCGAAAGCACAGTCATCTTCATTTTTGAGACAAGGGATCATAGATCAAAATGACACAGTGGCATCCTGACATTTCACATAAAGTTCACCAAAGGTACTTAGTCCAGATCTGCACATACGAAGTGAGCAGCAGGTCACTACGACCACTTAGACAGAACTAGGAAAAACAAAATTAATCTTCTAAGGGATTATGTTGCTGGTGTCAGAAGAATAAATTAAAAAAAAAAAACAACAAAAGCAATGTTGATCTTTGTGGTTGAGTAGGCATTCCCACCTTTGAGAAGGTCTGGTTAATATAAATGCACATTATATATTAATGTATATATTATATATATATTAATACACATTGTATATATTAGTGTACATGTTAATATACATGTATACATTAATGTATATATTAATGCATACATGTATACTATATATATTGTGTATATATGTATATATTATACAATGTATATATTAATATACATTGCATATTAGGGAGAGCCCAGTATGGGCAGGGACTATGTTATGCTTCAGTTTTCCTGTCCTGCCTTAAAACATAAATTTTATTCCATTAGAGCCATTTCAGTGTAAGTAGAAGATAGTATGCGACTTCACCCCTAAATACTTCTGTGTTTTTCAGAATTTTTTTGAAATTTATTGTCTTCTGGCACCTAATATTACTGATGATAACCCTTGTGACGTTTGTTTTTTTTAATTTTTGGCTGCATCCCTCAGCATGTGGGACCTTATTTCCCCAACTGGAAATTGAACCTGTGCCCCCTGCATTGGAAGGTGGAGTCTTAGCCACTGGACTGCTGGGGAAGTCCCTATTTCTATGTTTTTAAAAGAATGATGGAGATGTATAAAAAATGGCACCAACACCAAATCTGGAATGATTGAGCATCAGAATAATTAACAATAAAAGCAGATTACAACTTATTGATGCAGTGGAATGCCTGCTAAGAAATAAAATCATATTTTAGAGAAAAGAAATCTGGCAGAATTCACCTTAACCAAACAACCAAAGTTAACATCACCAGAATTGGCGACAAACTGATACCATGTTCCTTCTGATATAAGGCATCGTGAAAGACAAAATATTACTTTTTTTTTAGGAAAAAACTTTTTATTTGTATTGAGGTATAGCTGATTAACAATGCTGTGACAGTTTTAGGTGAACAGCAAAGGGACTCAGCCATATGTATTCATGTATACACTCTTCCCCAATCTCCTTTCCCATTCAGGCTGCCACATAACACTGAGCAGAGTTCCATGTGCTATACAATAAGTCCTTGTTGGTTATTCATTTTAAATATACCAGTGTGTACATTTCCATCCCAAACTCCCTAACTATCCTTCCCCCCATCCTTCCCCCTGGCAACCATAAGTTCTCTGAGTCTTTGAGTCTGTTTCTGAAGTTCATTTCTTTTTATTTATTTTCTAAAAGATTTATTTATTTTGTTTTTGGCTGTGTTGGGTCTCTGTTGCTGCATGTGAACTTTCTCTAGTTCTGGGGAGCCGGCTTCTTACTGCAATGGCTCCTCTTGTTGGGGAACGTGGGCTCTAGGGCATGTGGGCTTCAGTAGTTGCAGTGTGTGGGCTCAGCGTGGAGCACAGGCTTCGTTGCTCTGCAGCATGTGAAATCCTCCTGGTCTGGGGATTGACCTCTATTCCCTGCTTTGGCTGGAATTCTCAACCACTGGACCACTTACCCTGTACCATTTCTGTTTAGATTCCACATATAACGGATGTCATATGATATTTCTCCTTCTCTATCTGACTGACTTCACTCAGTATGACAGCTTCTAGGTCTATCCATGTTTCTGTAAATGGCATTATTTCACTCTTTCTAATGGCTGAGTAATATTCCGTTGTGTATGTATATATATACCACATCTTTATCCATTCCTCTGTTGATGAACATTTAGGTTGCTTCCATGTCTTGGCTACTATAAACAGTGCTGCAATGAACACTGGGGTGCGTGTATCCTTTTGGACAATGTTATTCTCCGGATATACACCCAGGAGGGGGATTGCAGGGTCATGCTGCTGCTAAGTCACTTCAGTCGTGACCGACTCTTTGCGACCCCATAGACGTCAGCCCACCAGGCTCTCCTGCCCCTGGGATGCTCTAGCCAAGAACACTGGAGTGGGTTGCCATTTCCTTCTCTAATGCATGAAAGTGAAAAAGTGAAAGTGAACTCACTCAGTTGTGTCTGGCTCTTAGCGACCCCATGGACTGCAGCCCACCAGGCTCCTCCATCCATGGGATTTTCCAGGCAAGAGTACTGGAGTGGGGTGTCATTGCCTTTTTTTAAGGAACTTCCATCCAGTTCTCTGTAGTGGCTGTACCAATTTATAATCTCACCAACAGTGTAGGAGGGTTCCCTTCTCTCCATACCCTCTCCCACATTTATTGTTTGTGGATTGTTTGATGATAGCCATTTTGACTGGTGTGAGGTGATATCACATTGTTTTGATTTTCATTTCTCTAATAATTAGTGGTTATTGAGCATCTTTTTTGTTCCTCTTGGTCACCTGCATGTCTTCTTTGGAGAAATGTCTATTTAGGTCTTCTGCTCATTTTTCATTTGTTATTTGTTTTGATGCTGTTAAGTGTCGTGAACTGTTTGTAAATTTTGGAGACCAATCCCTTATCAGTCAAATCATTTGCAAATATTTTCTCCCAATCCATGGGTTGTCTTTTTGTTTTGTTTATTGTTTCCTTTGCCCTGCAAAAAGCTTTTAAATGTAAGTAAGTCTTCGTTTTTGCTTTTATTTCCGTTGTTCTGAGAGACAGATGTTGAAAAAGATACTGCTGCGATTTATGTTAGAGACAAAATATTACTTTAATAGTATTCCTTCTAAAGCCTAACCATAAGACATCAGACAAACCATCAATGAGGGACATTTTACAAAATGAGTGTAATGAAAAAGAACTGTAATTTAAATATTACAAAGTCATAAAAGAGAAAGGCTGAGGAACTGTTCCAGATTAATAGACATTAAAGGAACATGAAACAAAATGTGCTGTATAATTCTGGATTTGATCAAAGACCAGGGAAAAGAAAAGAGCCATGAAAAGGACATTACTGGGGCAATTGACAAGAGTGGACAGTGTTCTACGGATCAGATGATAGCATGGTGCCAGGGCTCGATTTCCTGGTTTTGATGCTGGTGTTATGGTTATGTAAGAAAAAGCTTTTGTTCTTAGGAAATTCTTACCACTGTAAAACTTTAATTGTAATATATATTTTCTTTTTTATCTATTAAGTATTTTACTGCTTTTTATTTTTTCCTTTAATATTTTATTATAAAAGTTGACAGTTATGATACTGTTGCAGACTGATCCCTGGGTCAGGAAGATCCCCTGGAGAAGGAAATGGCAACCCACTCTAGTATTCTTGCCTGGAAAATTCCAAAGACAGAGGAGCCTGTGGGCTATAGTCCATGGGATCACAACAGTCGGACATGACTTAGTGACTAAACCACATGGACTGAATTGTATCCTTCCAAAATTTATACCTTGGAGTCCTAAACCTCAGTAACTCACAACGAGGCTGTATTTGGGGACAGGGTGTTTAAGGAGGTAATAAGTTAAAGTGAGGTTATTAGGGGGTTTCCCAGGTGGCTCAGTGGCTAAAGAATCTGCCTGCAATGCAGCAGACGCAGGATATGTGGGTTCTATTTCTGGGTCTGGAACATCCCCTGGAGGAGGGCATGGAAACCCACTCCAGTATTCTCGCTTGGAGAATTGCATGGACAGAGGAGCCTGACGGGCTACGGTCCATGGGGTCACAAACAGTTGGACATGACTGAGCAACTGAGCACGTGCGCACGCGCGCACACACACACATTTATATCTTATTCCCTTTTTACATCTGTGTAGTATTGTTGCTGCCATAACTATTTTTCAGATTTCAAAAATAATATCTATTTGTTTTAAAGATTCAAATGTACAGTAGCCCTTCATGTTATACATTTTATTTTTCTTTTGTTTACAATATTTCCTGATTCTCACCCCCACATCCAGCAAACGGCTCTGCCGGTGCTCAACACAAACCCCTATGCCTTAGCCCTGCATGCATGAGAAGAACAAATGAAATACACACTCAGCGTTAAGCGCCTCCTGTGTGCTGTTCTATAGGAGTTGGAATATGGGGCAGGTGCCACAACGAACAATAACATCTTGTGAATTGGTTAATTTGTCTTACTTGTCACAGGCACTAGGGCTCAGAATGCTGCCCATGCGCATGCCCAGAGGCTCCGATGATCCACAGTCCTGTGAGTAGCTCCAATTAGAACGACGACAGGTCTGCAGACAATGCAGGCACTGGGCTCACCCAACTACTCACATGTTTGGAAAATGAATCATCATCTTTATCTCTCCGTGCACACTGCCAACACAAGCTGGGGAGTGAGGCAGTCCTTGGCTGAGAATTAATCAACTTCTAACACAATCATTTTAAAGCTTTCACGGGAGTTTACATCACCATCAGAGGTGGCCCTGGCAAAGTAGTAAGAAGTTTAATCCATTTCTTAAAAAATTTTTATTGGAGTGTAGTTGATTTACAATGTTGTGTTAATTTCTGCTATACAGCACAGTGAGTTAGTTATGTTAGTTAGTGTGTTAGTTGCTCAGTGTCCGATTCTCTGTGACCCTATGGACTACAGCCGGCCAGAGTCCTCTGTGCATGGAATTCTCCAGGAAAGAATACTGGAGTGGATGGCTGTTCCTTTCTCCAGGGGATCTTCCTGACCCAGGGATCAAACCCAGGTCTTTTGCATTGCAAGTAGACACTTTACCATCTGAGCCACCAGGGAAGCTCATGTTAGTTGTAGATATACATATATTCACTCTTTTTTAGGTTCTTTTCCCATATAGGCCATTTCAGAGTATTGAGTAGGGTTCCCTGGGCTATAGAGCAGGTTCTTAGCAGTTATCTATTTTATATATAGTAGTGTGTATATGTCAATCCCTATATTTATCTTTGGTATGTGCGTAGGTGTGTAACCATGCGTGCTCAGTCACAGTCATGTCTGACCCTTTGGACTGTAGCCTGCCAAGCTTCTCTGCCCATGGAATTTTCCAGGCAAGAATACTGGAGTGGGTTACCATTTCCTTCTCCAGGGAATCTTCCCAACCCAGGGATCGAGCCCATGCCTCCTGTGTCTCCTGCATTGCACCCAGATTCTTTATCTGCTGAGCCATCAGGGAAGCCTGTATAAAGCCCATATGTGCACTGTTTAAACGTGGTTCACTGGACAATCAAGTGGGTAAAGTGAGTATGCTGCAATTGACCCTAATTTGGAGATGTCAAAGGGCTGGTGCCTCCTAGGAAGGTTCTGTGGGTGGAGCATCCCAGGCCAGTTCCTTCTTGCACCTCCACCTGGGGTAAGGATGGTGTCCAAGGAGTGGAAAGTCTTATGGGGGAGGTGGCTTTTTTTTTGAAATGTGGACAGCAGGGTGGAAGCAGGAAGTTCTTTTGTAGATATGCACAGGCTGAGGGCAAGTGTGTAATTCCTTGGGTATTTTTCACTAAACTATGGGAAAGATCACATTTGGCCCATTGATTCAACATTTCTCTTTTCCATGTTAAACTTTCTTTTAGAGATTTACCAAGGACCCCCTCTAGGTTTATTAGATTGTAAATCCTATGGACGGAGGAGCCTGGTGGGCTGCAGTCCATGGGGTCGCAAAGAGTCGGACATGACTGAGCGACTTCACTGTCACTTTTCACTTTCATGCATTGGAGAAGGAAATGGCAACCCACTCCAGTGTTCTTGCCTGGAGAATCCCAGGGGCGGCAGAGCCTGGTGGGCTGCCATCTGTGGGGTCGCACAGAGTCGGACACAATTGAAGCGACTTAGCAGCAGTAGCAGCAGCAGCAACTGCAAGGGGAGGACATGCACCAGAGGAGCCTGAGAGAGGTTCAGCAAGTGAGAGACTTGGATGGGCTTTTATGGGGCTGAGCCTGCGCTGGGTAACAAGGGAGGTTACCACCAGCTCTAGGCTGCACGTTGCCCAAGGGAAGCAGCATCCTCCAGTGGGGCTCTCAGATGCATTGTGGAGGAGTGAGGTGAATAGCCTTGGGAAGTCATTGATAAGCACAGAGTTGTCACTGTGTGGATGGATACTGGCCATTTCAACAGCTACCTTGTTTGTAATCTATTAGAAAAATTATCTACATTCTGTTGGTATTATCTGCATCCCACTGCAAACATGGTGTTCCTTGTGCTGGGACCATTTCAGGCTAACTGTGAGCTGAACAGAGAACCATTGTCTCAAACCCACACGACCTGTGTGGTCAGGCCGTGTGGCCGTGGGGTCCACAGGGCGTGCAGGATGAATGGAAGGCCCTGACATGGGTGCAGGGGGTGAAGTGCAACTGCTCAGTTTGCCAGGCTGTGGGCCTGGGACGGGAGCCAGGGCAAGCAACAACTTCTTCCAGTTTGCCTTCCTAGTTCGAGCAAAGGTCCTATATGAGCTAGCCCTGGCCCTGGAGACACAGGGTCAGGAGCAGAGGAGGGAATGGTCACCCACCCTAACATGGGTCTCCTCTGTGTGGACAGCCAACAGTGCTGAGTTCAGGCTCTGGTGCAACAAAAGATATATCTGGTCTTTGTCCCCAGTTTCTGGCATAGAACTCCTAAAATCCCTGGAGTTTCCTAGAGTAATAGGTTGTTCAGTTGCCAAGTCGTGTCCGAATCTTTGTGACCACGTGGACTGCAGCATGCCAGGCTTCCCTGTCCTTCACCATCTCCTGGAGTTTACCCAAGTTCATGTCCATTGAGTCAGTGATGCCATCCAACAATTTCATCCTCTGTTCCACTCTTCTCCTTCGGCCTTCAATCTTTCCCAGCATCAGGATCTTTTCCAGTGAGTCAGCTGTTCGCATCAGTAACAGGAGGGTCTTGTAATTCACAAGGAGTCCCCTCTCACCAGACCTGAGTTCTTGCTAATGAAGTGACTAAGGGTGGGGCTCCTTGGTAGCCTCAGTATAGTGCTGGTATGAATGGCCTTTGGGACTTATGGCTAGCACTGCACTGGGAGTGGTTTCCTGGGACTGAGCCCTTTAACTAGTGACATCTGACTCCAGCTCTAGGTAGATGGTGGAATTTAATTGAATTAAGTGAATTGCTGGTGTTGGAGAATCAGAGGGCCATACGCAGGGATGGGGAGCAGAAGTGAAGGGCCCAGAAGCAAGGCATGGGCGAGTTCAGCACCATGCAGGCATCTGCCAGAGGATAACTTAAGAATAAACATAGGTGCAGACTTCTTTAGTGGTCCAGTGGCTAAGACTCCAAGCTCCCAGTGCAGGGGAACTGGGTTCAATCCTTGGTCAGGGAACTAGATCCCACATGCCACAACTAAAGATCCTGAGTGCCACAAAGAAGACTCGGCACAGCCAAATAAATACATTTTTATTTAAAAAGAGTAAATGAAGGTGCAGGATCTTCTTGCTCAACATATACAGGTGCAAGATCTCTTCACTGAGACCTGCAGGGATTAGAAACATTTCACTGATGCATGGTGGTGATGTTAGTCACTCAGTCGTGTCTGACTCTTTGTGACCCCATGGACTATAGCCTGCCTGTCCATGGGATTTCTCAGATAAGAATACTGGAGTGGGTAGCCATTCCCTTCTCCAGGGGATCTTCCTGACCCAGGGATCAAACTCAGGTCTCCTGCACTGCAGGTTGATTCTTTACCATCTGAGCCACCAGGGAAGTCCTCACTGATGCAGTTTTCAAATTTTAGAAAACTGATGGAAAGCACATTTTGTGTTATAAAACACCTCTGGCAGGGCCTGGGCAGCACCCCAAATCAAACATAATAATACTTTGTACAATGAATCATATGATTATTCATACTAAGTGAGATAAAAAAAGAATATGAATATGAGAAATAAATTTCGGGTTGGGCTTTGGTGACTTGAACTCAGGCAAAGATGTGGCTTTTCAAATGTCTGGATTTTGGAATTGCTGGTGAGGACTGTGCACCTTTGTCAGCTGAGAAAGCCCATGCTAGGAAGGTGGACGCTTGTTCCTCACTCAGGATAAGACTGACTGGCTGAGGCTGGATGGAGAGGTAGCCTGGGGAGCAAAGTGGAGTGCTTGATGAAGAAGGGCATGTCCAGCAGAGGTTGAATGGTTAAATACATTAACAATCTGTATGTTTTTGTGAATTGCATAGACATGGTCATCAGACAATTCTACTTCACATCATTGAAAATTTTTTTGTTTTGTTTTATTCTTATAAATAAATAGACATGCTTTGAACCCATAGAGCAGTCATGCTTTACCTACAGATCTTCAGGGAAAAGTTTCTCTGTCATGCAATATTTCAGAGCATTAATTAGTGATGCTTTTTTCTTGATTCACGACTTCACTGTTTTTAAGGCGTTTTCTTTACCATTGCAGATATTCACCATGTAGAGCACTAGTTAGAAAGTGTAGATTTGTATAATCAGAATATGCTGTGTTAGAGTGATGTGATTCCACTTTGGTTAGGAAAAGCTAAAATTCTGTACTCTTGGCTAGAATATTTACACAGTTTTATTTTCTGATAATTTTATTTTTATTGATTGATTTGCTGGCTGTGTCTTCATTGCTATGCATGAGTTTTCTCTAAATGGAGCGAAGGGTGCTCTTCTTTGTTGTAGTGTGGGCTTCCCATTGTGGGAACAACAAGAGAAGTGGGCTTTGGCGTGTGGTCTTCAGTAGCTGTGGCATGTGGGCTCGGTGCTTCACATCATGTGAAATCTTCCTGGACCAGGGATCGAACCCATGTCTCCTGCATTCACAGGTGGATTCTTAACCACTGGACCACCAGGGAAGTCCTACATAGTTTGTATGAGCATGAAGTCTGAAAAACATTATTGGTCTGGCAAGACAGGACTAACTTGTCACAGCTGCTATATTATTGTAACTATTCATGTTTCAGGGATTTAGTTTTCAAAACAATATTCTATTAATCACATAAGTACATGAGAAAACAAACTGAGAAATGTCAGTGGGTGGGCAAATTGGAGTTTCTGAGCCACTTTTGTAGTGTCTTAGCTTATAAATTTGGAGAAGGAAATGGCAACCCACTCCAGTGTTCTTGCCTGGAGAATCCCAGGGACAGGGTAGCCTGGTGGGCTGCCATCTATGGTGTCACACAGAGTCAGATACAACTGAAGTGACTTAGCAGCAGCAGCTTATAAATTACTGCTATGGCGATAACCTCTGGATACACTTACTGAAAAATCTGATGGCAATTAATATTTTAAGTGACAAAAGACTCTCAAATGAAGTAATGAATGTCTTCAAACTAATTATGAAAATATGTTGTAACTGTGAAGCCTGGAAGGTGTGCAGGTGGATGAGAATTTTTCAGAACTCAAATGAAGGCAGGAAGGAAGCTGACATTTATTAAGACTCTCCGATCCCTGTAAGGTTGGAATTAATTAGCTCAGGATCTGGAGAGAGAAGTGCGGTTTGAGTCTTCTGGTTGCCCACTGATTTCCTTAAAACTATACCTTTTCTTGTCCATCTCTACAGCGCCTTCTTCCTATAATAAGTATTCAGGATAGTCCATGGACTGGATCATCTCAGAGGGGGCGCAATGGCCTTATCCATGACCCATCCCTTTCTCACATCAGCCCCAGAAGACATGCGGCTCTCTGTGTCCACACTGACCTCTAGGTAGGATGGCTGAATGTGATGAAGAGACAGATGGGCACAGTCTGGCTGGAACTCAGAGAGAGAATCATGGAAGAGGCAAGCAGAGTTCTGAAAGCAAGGATGGATTTTATTCCAGTGAGCAAAACTGTAAGCAGGGGAGTGTGATGAGTCTTCATATTACAAACCCTTCATTCGCCTTCTAGGTTGAACACTGCCAAGGGGCAAAAGTAAAGACAAGAAGCCACATGGCCATCACGTGACAAGTGATGGTGATTGAATGGGCAGTGGGCACTATATGGCAAAGGGGATTCAGCAGCTACTTAGAGATACTTTTTTTTTTAAGCAGGATGTATTCCCACGACTAGGGATCAAACTTGGGTCCCCTGCATTGGGAGCACAGAGTCTTAGCTACTGGACCAGCAGGGAACTCCCACTTGGAGATACTGAGAGCAGATGCGTAGTCTCCATGATAGCTTACACCTTGTCTTGGGATCCTGGACAAGCCTTCAAGATGATAGATGAAAGCTTATGGTGTCCTCTAGGACTCGTGGTCTCCAAAGGAGAAAATTTAAATTCAGGACCAAAGACAATCTCAGTCACTCAGAGCTTTGTGTAGTAGAAATTTTATTAAAGTGATAGTGACAGAGAAAGCTTCTGACATAGACATCAGAAGTGGGTAGAAAGATTACCCTCCTTGCTAGTTTTCAGCAGGGAATTACATACTTCTGTGCTAGCTGCTAAGAATAGAAAAAGTACCTCAAGGCTGTGAAAATTTCGCCCAGACCCTTTCCCATAACATACATCCTGGGATGACATCAGTGTGAGATTAGCCAGAAGGAACAGGTTAACCCAGAGCTCAAGGCTGTGGAAGTCTTACCCAGAACCTCTCTCATAGCGTACTTTCTGAGTTAGAAAAAGCATGTCCTTGAACAAAAGATATTGCTGCCTACAAGGCCTACATGTCTAAGGCAAAAGAATGTGAAAAAGAAAGAATGTTTACTTCCTCCTTAAAGGGGCCTTAGACTTGGACTCCTTATCAACCTGCCCAAGTTAACTCTCATATCTTGAAGGGCATGTCACCAATTGGATGTGGCACAAGAATAGAAGGAGGAGTCAAGGATGGGTTTTAGGGCTCTGACTTAATGCTGGCTGAATGTGCTGTTTACTGGGATGGTGGGAAAGGATGTCAAGAATTCTGTGTAAATTTAAACTTTGAGAAATTGAAGTAGTAACTCTTAAGTAGAAATATGAGTCTGAATTTCAGGGGAGGCTTCTAGGCTGACAATGAATTTGGGAGCATCTAGATGTTATTTAAAGCCTGGGACTGAATGACGTTACCAAAAAAGAGGGTATAACTAGCAAGGAGGAAGTGGATGCCATGGCTCCTGCAAAATGAGAGACTTCCACCTAAAGTTAGGTTCTGATGTCAAGACTGATGATATCACACACACAGCAAGAGAATGTAAAAGGTTTATTACTTAATGTCAGGGAGGAAACATTTTCCTCTACCCTCTTAGATTCTGGAAGAGGGACTGTGAATTAAGCTAACAAAAGACAAATTAACAGGAGAAAAGGCACATACTTTTTATTAATACTTATGTGCATGAGACTTCACAGAAAAGAAAACTCAAAGAAGTGGTTAGACTCAGAGGTTTCTATACCATTTTAACAAAGGAAAGGGGAATTGGGCTTCAAGGGACAATATATCATGGGTAAGTGACTAAGAAACATGTAGTAGAACTAATGGGAGATAAGAGTTATTTTAGTGAGGTCTGTTTATGCAAGTGCATTTCTGTGTTTACTCCTTGCCTCAGGTGAGAACAGTGCTCTTCTTTCCCTAATATGAGGGACCACTTTTCTCAAGTGAACTTGATGCCCTGCTTTTAGGTAGATAAGGGAAGGGCATCTGTAATATCTCAATTGCCTTTAATTCAAAGCAATACCTTTGCCAAAGGAGCATACTTGGGGTGGCATACCTTGATCACCTTCACATGCGTAACTGAGGTCTCTGGGAGAGCAGGGCAGACTTCCCAACTATGGGCAAAGAACTTGAGGGTGTAATGAAGAGAGACTGGCTTGGGGTTTTATCGTGGTTGCATGCGTGCATACTCAGTCACTCAGTTGTGTCCAATTTTTCCTGACCACCTGGACTATAGCCCACCAGGCTTCTCTGTCCATGGGATTCTCCAAGCACGATTACAGGATTGGGTTGCCATTCCCTCCTGCAGGGGATTTTCCTGACCCACGGATCAAACACAAGTCTATTGCATTGGCAAGTGGGTTTTTTACCACTGAGCCACCTGAGAAGCTCCTTATAGTGGTTAGGGTGTGGGTCAAGCTGTAGGTTCCTATGTGGGAAGGGGTTAGTGCCATTTGAATCTCCTGATGGGGCTAAAAGAGGGAGCACCAGACCCCTTACCAGTGTGTGCAGATGTGGACCCGCAGGGAAAGGAGGTAGTGTGGGGCGTTTAAAGACTGTCATTAAACGTTCAAAAAGTAAAGTCAGATCTTCATTCCACATACCAAGCTCAGGGTGCCAGAAGAGAGAAGTCTGAGCCAACAGAGTGGTGAAGCTGGGACCTCCAGGACTTAGCAAGACTGATGGAAGGAGTGAGAAGAAAGATCAACTCAGCATGTTCATCTCACTAGACCAATGGTGGCAGGGGGAAGAGTAGTCTTAGTGGAGTGGTTGAGCTGGAATCCTAACTGAGGAGGTTAGAGCTCACGGAAGGCATGAAGACACAGGCAAGGTGTGCAGGAAGTAGGGCAGGGGTCAGGGAAAGCTGTTAGGTGAGAGGAGAGGTCAGAACAGGCCACAGTGACAAAGGGAAAGCCCACATGCATGTGGAGCAGTTGTGTCGTGCCTCTGCCCTGAGGGTGTGGACCGGAAGGAGGGAGGAGGTGTTTCCTGAGGTGGTTTCTGTTTTCTCCGCCAATGTGAGCTCATTAGTGTGAGCAGAAGAGCAGGAAGTTTGCATTTCTTGTGTGCCTATGTAATCCCCTCTCCACCCCACCCTTTTTGGTTACAGGGAGACCACCAACCTCATGCTGAGTTGGGCATTCTATGGACTTGCTCCAGGGAAACTACAGAAAGAAAAATCAACCATGTCGTCGGGGCACCTACCTAACTAAATTGTTTCAGCTTAGCAGGAAGCAGTAAGACTCATGCGTCTTAGCCTTCTGCTGGTCTTAAGTTCCTTTGAGATTCTGATGAAAGCTACAGATTCAATCCCCAGAAAAATTTGCACATCATTTTGGGGAAATTCACAAGACCCCCTTGAAGCTCTCGATCTCCTGAGCTAGAACTTGATGTTGGAAGATACACTGAGAAGGAGTGTGCTGTCAACACAACCCTGACCTGTTCTGGGAAGAGTGGAAGATGTTGTCACGTCCATAGAATTCAACCCTGCCCCATCTTTCAGCATTTGGTTCACATGGGAGACTTGTCTGTGGCTTTGTGAGATCCTGGATTCCTATCCTCCACCCCTCCCCTCCCCACAACAGTTACGATTTACTATCTGCTAATACAAACAGTGGCTCTCTTACTCATCACTGTCTAAACCCTGGATAAAATTCAAATTCTCAGAACAGCCCACTTGCTACTAACTGAATTGTGTTCCCTCAAGATTCACATGTCGAAACCCTCACCCCTAGTTGGGTGGTGGTTGCAGGAGGAGCCTTAGGGAGGTGATTAGGCTTAGATGGGCTTCCCAGGTGGCCCTAGTGGTAGAGACCCTGCCCGCCAATCCAGGAGATCCAGGAGACGTGGATTTGATTCCTGGGTTGGGAAGATCTCTGGAGTAGGACATAGCAACCCATTGCAGTATTATCGTCTGGGAAATCCCATGGACAGAGAAGTCCATGGGGTCACAAAGAGTTGGACACGACTGAGCACACACACACTCACAGGCTTAGATGAGGTCACCAGGGTGGGACCCTACCCTCCCTAGGGTGGAATTAGTGCCTTTAAAGGAAGAGGAAGAGACACCAGAACCCTTTCTCTCTGCCATTTGAGGACAGTGAGAAGGCAGTGGGCTGTCTGGAAGGCAAGAAGAGAGCCCTTACCAGAACTCCACCACGCTGGCACCCTGATTTCAGACTTGCAGGCTCTGAAACTGTGGGAAAATAAATATCTGTTGTTCAAGCTGCCTGGTCTGTGGTAGCTTAGCCGGAGCTGACTAAGATACCACATTTTCTCCTTAGTGGTCATTTTACCGGAGCAAGAATTTAATTCACTTCCAAAGGGTATACGACTCTTACTTGACTTACTCAGGAAATATGTTTATAGGACTGGGATGCCTCAGGCTCTATCCCAGGAATTGAAGAGACTGATAAGCTCCAGCTAAAAAGGTGCCTCCTTTGTTGGTGAGAGGACAAAAAGAGATCAGTAAATACATTTTAAAATGATAACTTGAAATAGACAAAGTCACTATCAATAAAATGAACCTAAGGTAAAAAAACTAGTGATTTTTTATAAATATGCAACCACGGGGGGTAGGGACAAGATAGGAGTAGGGGTTTGAAGAAGTACCAACTACTGTGTAAAAAATAAATAGCAAGGACTTCCCTGGTGGTCCAGTGGCTAAGGCTCCACTCCCAATGTAGAGGGCTCAATTTGATCCCTAGGCAGGGAACTGGATCCGATGTGCTGCACTAAATACCTCACATGCTGCAACTAAAGATCTGAAGTACCACAACTAAGACCAAATAGATAAGTAAAAATTATTTAAATAAATAAATAAGCTACAAGGATATATTGGGCTTCCCTTGTGGCTCAGAGGGTAAAGAGTCTGCCTGCAATGTGGGAGAGCCGGGTTCAACCCCTGGGTTGGGAATATCCCCTGGAGAAAGAAATGGCAATCCACTCCAGTATTCTTACCTGGAGAATCCCCATGGACAGAGGACAGCACAAGGAATATAGTCATATTTTATAATAACTGTAAGTGGAGTATAACCTTTTTATTATTTATATTATTGTTTTTAACCTTTGGCTGCACTGGATCGTCATTGCTGCGAGTGAGTTTACTCTAGTTGCAGTGATCAGGGGCTACTATTCATTGTGGTGTGTGGGCTTCTCATTGAGGTGGCTTCTCTTGTCGTGGAGCACTGGCTTTAGGGTGCTTGGGCTTAAATAGTTGTGACATGTGGGCTCTAGAGCACGAGCTCAGTACTTGTGACATACGGGCTTAGTTGCCCTGCAGCATGTGGGATCTTCCCAGACCAGGGATAGAACCTGTGTCCCCTGCACTGGCAGGCAGATTCACAACCAGTGGACCACCAGGGAAGTCCTGGAGCATAACCTTTGAAAATTGAGAATCCCTCTGTGGTACACCTGAAACTTACATAATATTGTAAATCACCTGGACCTCAATTTTTAAAAAATGAAAAAATATATAAAAGTATCAAGAAGCTTTTCCTCTTCTCCACAACCTGAAGCAAGACAATTAGCGCCTGTTGGGTCTTCCCTTTGGAGAAGGAAATGGCAACCCACTTCAGTGTTCTTGCCTGGAGAATCCCAGGGACGGGGGAGCCTGGTGGGCTGCTGTCTATGGGGTCGCACAAAGTCGGACACGACTGAAGTGACTTAGCAGCAGCAGCAGCAGCAGGGTCTTCCCTTGCTGTGAAGATGAGAACAACACTGTTCTCCTGGTTTTTTATTTTCGGTTTAACTCCAAGCACATTTTCTCAACCACATTCCCAGCCAGTGGGGGTGGATTCCGCAGCTCTATGCATCCCCAGTTGACATAGTTCCATCTTTTTTCTATATTTACAAACTGCAGTTTCTTACCTAACAGTGGGATGAATGCTGGTTGGAAATCTGCTTTTCAAACAGATAGAATGTAGAGAGAGAACCCCAAACACTTGTTTTTCACAGCTACAGATGGACGAGAAAAGAAACCCTTTCTGATATCCTAACCTGCGGCTTCCCAAACTCAAGTGAGCATCAGAGCTACAAGTGGGACAGGGGAGATAGTTTCTGATTTTGCAGGTCTAGGGGAGAGGTCTGAGAATTGTGTGTCTCTAACTGGTTCCCAGGGCTGCAGGTGCTTATCTAGGGATGGCACTCAGAACCCCCAGTGTAAACCACATTTAGCCTGTTCATCATGTTTGAGAGTTTAGTTGCAGCTCCACAATGGAGTGAATTCACACTGAATTCAAACATTCAAAAACCTAGAGGATGAGAAAGGATTTATGTCTGCTGTGCTCAGTCACTTAGTCGGGTCAGACTCTTGTGATCCCATAGACTTTAGCCACCAGGCTCCTCTGTCCATGGAATTTTTCAAACAAGAATACTGGAGCAGGTTGCCATTTCCTGCTCCAAGGGGATCTTCCTGACCCAGGGATTGAACTTGCACCTCTTGCATTGGCAGGTGGATTCTTTACCATGGGGCCACCTGGAAACCTCCCACATATTATGTCTGCTGCTGCTGCTAAGTCACTTCAGTCATGTGTGATTCTGTGTGACCCCATGGACAGCAGCCAACCAGGCTCCCCCATCTCTGGGATTCTCCAGGCAAGAACACTGGAGTGGGTTGCCATTTCCTTCTCCAATGCATGCAAATGAAAAGTGAAAGTGAAGTCGCTCAGTCGTGTCCGACTCTTAGCGACCCCATGGACTGCAGCCCACCAGCCTCCTCCGTCCATGGGATTTTCCAGGCAAGAGTACTAGAAACCATGAAAGGCTGTTTGGGGGCATATTGATCCTCATTATTTTTAATAGTGATAACAGTGATGATAAAGACAAAACATCTTAGACATATTGATCATGTGTCAGTATTGCCTGGAAAATTCCATGAACAGAGGAGCCTGGTGGGCTATAGTCCATAGGGTCACAAAGAGTCAGATATGACTGAATGACTGAACACACACACACACACACACACACACAGAGTTTATCAACCAGATTATCTTCAGGCAACCAGCAAGGTGATGAAGAAGTGACCTTTGGCAGAGTGTTTTTGCAAATCTTGGGGATTTGTACTAGGGAAGTCAAGTTTGCAGACTTTAATCTGTGAGCATCTAAATAGATAATGATTCCAGCTTTGTTTCATGAAGTCATAAACTGGTGTTCCAGTCACTGTTTTCAGAGGAAACCCCATACTGTAAAATTGCGTTCTTCAGATGGGACTTGAACCCACAGTTTCTGACTTAAGAGGGGACTCAAACCCACAGTCTTTTGATTGAAACCACACACCCGGCCTCAGGACTTACTGAAGTCTCTGCACAGAAAGAATTCAGTGAGAGGCAAAGTGACAGGCAAAGAGTGAGTTTATTAGCATAGGATGCCTGTGAGAGATAAAAGCAGGCAGGCAAGGGAGTGCAGCCCCGAGAACAAAGAGGGCTATATTTTTATTATCAAGGAAAAAGTGGAGTGGGAAGAAAATCACCTTTCCCATTCTTGGGTAGATGTCAAGGCTTACCTCATTAGTTACTCCTTTGACTGTATATGGTCTAACTGAGACTGTCATGGCACCATGTAAATCATATGTATATTAGCAGAAGGGTAGTAACATAAACTAAAATACAGTAATCATCTCAGGTTTTGCCAAAATGTCCCCTTTGCCTATGTTCCTGTCTTGGCTACATGTAGGAATACAGTTTTTTTCAGGGCCTGTTATTTTATAGACCTCTCAAGACCAAATGCAGATCTTGCATTTAGTTTTCTATGGTAGTGGTCTAAGTAAGTCTGTTTAGTTTCAAGATATTTCGATTATTGCTTAGCTGTCAGATACTCTGAGTATTTTCTGGTTGGTGTCTAGCTTATGGTGATCTCCTGCTACTGCTACTGCTAAGTGACTTCAGTCATGTCCGACTCTGTGTGACCCCATAGATGGCAGCCCACCAGGCTCCCCCATCCCTGGGATTCTCCAGGGAAGAACACTGGAGTGGGTTGCCATTTCCCTCTCCAAGGCATGAAAGTGAAAAGTGAAAGTGAAGTCGCTCAGTCGTGTCTGACTCTTAGCGACCCCATGGACTGCAGCCCACCAGGCTCCTCCATCCATGGGATTTTCCAGGCAAGAGTACTGGAGTGGGTTGCCATTGCCTTCTTCTGGTGATCTCCTAGTCCCTCTGTATTTATAATCATGGCAACCCACTACAGTATTCTTGCCTGGAGAATCCCATAGGCAGAGGAGCCTGGAGGGCTATGGTCCATAGGATCACAAAGAGTTGGACACGACTGAAGTGACTTAACACACAGTGGGACTACTGCTGTGTAACTGTTTTATTCTGTTCCTATCAACTGGATGATGGGAGGCCCCCAACAAGGCAACTGTTGTTCAGAAATTACCAGATCTCGGAAGCAAGGGACTGTAGGATGGATTCACACAAAAGCCTCAGGGATATCAGACAGAGGCCAGGACCCTGTCACACAATCTGTTCTTAAATAGGCTCTACTGAGGACTTCTCTAATGGTCCAGTGGTTAAGAATCCACCGTCCAATGAAGGGGACATGGATTCAATACCTGGTCAGAGAACTAAGACTCCAGATGCTGTGAGACAACTAAGCATGGAGCCCACTAGATCTAGAGCCCGTGCCTGGCAATAAGAGAAGCCCACACACTACAACTAAAGAAAACCCACAAGGAAGACATAGCACAATGGGAAAAAAAAAAAAGATGCCACTGGTGAATATCCCAGGCCAGTGAGAAAGATCCAGAACGTGGTTTGTCTGTTCTCATCGTGGGACACTTTTTTTCTTTGACAATGGTTATAATAGCATTTATATCTTGCTTTACAGTTTATAAAAATTTCTCTGTGCACTACTTCCTCACAATTGCTCTAAACGGTCAGAGCTATGATTCTTTCTGCCAAATGAGAAAGCCAACAGTTTAAGTAACTTACAGGTTGGTGCAAATGTAATTGCAGTTTCAGACAGTGAATTTTAAATCATTATAACTAGGCTCAAAGACATCTTTATTAATCAAAATAGAAACCATTACAATCAACACACTTTTGCCAATGAGAAATAAGTTTATTTATTTCTGTAGCATAAAAATCAATGCTTCAGGATTTGACAAAACCTTGGAAAGTGTAGTAGTCTGCATCCTACTGGTTGTGGAAGCGTTTTCCCTGCAAAAAGTTGTTGAGATGCTTAAAGAAGTGGTATTTGGTAGGAGAGAAGTCTGGTGAATATGGCAGATGAGGCAAAACTTCGTAGCCCAATTCATTCAACTTTTGAAGTATTGGTTGTGTGACATGCATCAGGTGTTGTGGAGAAGAATTTGGCCCATTCTGTTTGACCAATACCAGCTGCAAGCACTGCAATTTTTGGTGCATCTCATTGATTTGCTGAGCATACTTCTTAGATGTAATGGTTTCACTGGAATTCAGAAACACGTAGTGGATCAGACTGGCAGCAGACCACTGAACAGTGACCATTCCCTTTTTTGGTGCAAGGTTTAACTTTGGGAAGTGCTTTGGAGCCTCTTCTTGGTCCAATCACTGAGCTTGTCCTATCAAATCCACTTTTCATTGCACGTCACAGTCTGATTGAGAAATAGTTCATTGTTGTTGCACAGAATAGGAGAAGGCAACACTTCAAAATGATGATTTTTTTTTAAATTTTCGGTCAGTTCAGTTCAGTTCAGTTCAGTCACTCAGTTGTGTCTGACTCTTTGCGACCCCGTGAATCACAGATCTCCAGGCCTCCCTGTCCATCACCAACTCCCAAAGTTCACCCAGACTCACGTCCATCAAGTCAGTGATGCCATCCAACCATCTCATCCACTGTCGTCCCCTTCTCCTCCTGCCCCCAATCCCTCCCAGCATCAGAGTCTTTTCCAATGAGTCAACTCTTCGCATGAGGTGGCCAAAGTACTGGACTTTCAGCTTTAGCATCATTCCTTCCAAAGAAATCCCAGGGCTGATCTCCTTCAGAATGGACTGGTTGGATCTCCTTGCAGTCCAAGGGACTCTCAAAAATCTTCTCCAACACCACAGTTCAAAAGCATCAATTCTTTGGCACTCAGCCTTCTTCACAATCCAACTCTCACATCCATACATGACCACTGGAAAAACCATAGCCTTGACTAGACAGACCTTTGTTGGCAAAGTAATGTCTCTGCTTTTGAATATGCTATCTAGGTTGGTCATAACTTTTCTTCCAAAGAGTAAGCGTCTTTTAATTTCATGGCTGCAGTCACCATCTGCAGTGATTTTGGAGCCCAAAAAAATAAAGTCTGACACTGTTTCCACCGTTTCCCCATCTATTTCCCATGAAGTGATGGGACCAGATGACATGATCTTCGTTTTCTGAATGTTGAGCTTTAAGCCAACTTTTTCACTCTCACTTTTACTTTCATCAAGAGGCTTTTTAGTTCCTCTTCACTTTCTGCCATAAGGGTGGTGTCATCTGCATATCTGAGGTTATTGAACTTATGAAAAGGTTTTTTTCATTTTTCCAATTTGCTTCAAATGCCAAACAACCATAGAATGGTTGACGTTGAGTTCTTCGGCAGCTTCTTGTGTAGTTATAAGAGGATCAGCTTTGATGATGCCCCTCAATTGGTCACTGTCAACTTCTGATGGCCAGCAGCTGCCCTCCTCAACTTCAAGGCTTTCATTTCCTTTGCAAAGCTTCTTCAATCACCACTGCACTGTATGTTTGTTAGCAGTTCCTGGGCCAAATGCATTGCTGATGTTGCAAGTTGTCTCCACTGCTTTACAACCCATTTTGAACTCCAATTAGAAAGTTGATCAAGTATACTAACGCATGAATATGGAATTAACGATAACCCTGTATACGAGACAGCAAAAGAGACACTGATGTATAGAACAGGCTTATGGACTCTGTGGGAGAGGGAGAGGGTGGGAAGATTTGGGAGAATGGCATTGAAACATGTGAAATGTCATGTATGAAACGAGATGCCAGTCCAGGTTCAATGCACGATGCTGGATGCTTGGGGCTGGTGCACTGGGACGACCCAGAGGGATGGTATGGGGAGGGAGGAGGGAGGAGGGTTCAGGATGGGGAACACATGTATACCTGTGGTGTTTTTTTATATTCTTTAAAAATTATTAAAAAAAAAAAAGTTGATCAAATTTGCTTTTTGTCTAACATAATTTCCATAGTCTAAAATAAATATAAAATAAACAGCAAGTAATGTCACTAGCAAAAAACAGAAAGTGAGAAATGAGCATTAAAATGATGTATAACATAACTACCTTTATTTAAGAATGTATTCCAATATCAAAGGCAAATTTCAACAATGAAAAATCTGCAGTTACTTTTGCAGTAACCTATATTTAGAGCTCTGCAGCTGACCAACACTGCAGCAGAGCCCAAAACATGACTCCTGGTGAGGCTTGCATTATTGCTGCATCAAGCTCAGATAATGTTAAAACACAAGCAAGTAACTACAAATCCCCTAAGGACAAGACTCACATTGTTCCATCACAAAGAAAAATATTTATATAATTATATTTCAGTATAATTGGTTTCCTTTGCAATCCTGTGATCTTATACATTTAAAAACCATGTTTGGGGACATTAAAAAGATATATGCATCCTAATGTTCACAGCAGAATTATTTACAATAGTCAAGACATGAAAGTAACCTGAATGTCCATCAACAGATGAATGGATAAAGAAGATGTGATACATAGATACAATGGAATGGTACTCATCCACAAAAAGAATGAAATAATGCCATTTGCAGCAACATGGATGGATCTAGAGATTATCATGGAGAAGGCAATGGCACCCCACTCCAGTACTCTTGCCTGGAAGCTCCCATGGATGGAGGAGCCTTGTGGGCTGCAGTCCATGGGGTCGCTAAGAGTCGGACATGACTGAGTGACTTCACTTTCGATTTTCACTTTCATGCATTGGAGAAAGAAATGGCAACCCACTCCAGTGTTCTTGCCTGGAGAATCCCAGGGACGGGGGAGCCTAGTGGGCTGCTGTCTATGGGATCACACAGAATCGGACACGACTGAAACAACTTAGCAGCAGCAGCAGCAGAGATTATCATACTAACTGAAGTCAGAGAAAGAAAAATAATGTATGATATCAAATAATGTATGATATTTCATGCAAAGATAGCACAATAAAGGACAGAAATGGTATGAACCTAACAAAAGCAGAAGATATCGAGAAGAGGTGGCAAGAATACGCAGAAGAAATATACAAAAAAGATCTTAATGATCCAGATAACCATGATGGTGTGACCCGTCACCTAGAGCCAGACATCCTGGGGTATGAAGTCAAATGGGCCTTTAGGAAACATTACTACGAACAAAGCTAGTGGAGGAGATGGAATTCCAGCTGAGCTATTTCAAATCCTAAAAGATCATGCTGTTAAAGTAGTGCACTCAATATGCCAGCAAATTTGGAAAACTCAGCAGTGGCCACAGAACTGGAGCAAGTCAGTTTTCATTCCAATCTCAAAGAAGGGCAAAGCCAAAGAATGTTCAAACTACCACACAATTGCACTCATTTCACATGCTAGCAAATTAATGCTCAAAATTATCCAAGTTAGGCTTCAGCAGTATGTGAATCATGAACTTCCAGATGTTCAAGCTGGATTTAGAAAAGGCAGAGGAACCAGAGATCAAATTGCCACCATCCGCTGGATCATCGAGAAATCAAGAGAGTTCCAGAAAAACATCTACTTCTGTTTCATTGACTATGCTAAAGCCTTTGACTGTGTGAATCACAACAAATTGTGATTCTTCAAGAGATGGGAATACCAGACTGTCTCCTGAGAAATCTGTATGCAGGTCAAGACGCAAGAGTTAGAACTGGACATGGAACAATGGACTAGTTCAAAATAGGGAAAGAGGTACGTCAAAGCTGTATATTGTCACCCTGCTTATTTAACTTATATGCATAGTACATTATGTGAAATTCCAGGCTGTATTAAGCACAAGCTGGAATCAAGATTGCCGGGAGAAATATCAATAACCTCCAATATGCAGATGACACCACGCTTATGGCAGAAAGTGTAAAGGAACTAAAGAGCTTCTTGATGAATGTGAAAGAGGAGAGGGGAAAAGCTGGCTTAAAACTCAGCATTCAAAAAACTAAGTTCATGGCATACAGTCCCATCATTTCATGGCAAACAGATGGGGAGAGAAAGGAAATAGTGATAGACTTTATTTTCTTGGCCTCCAAAATCACTGCAGATGGTGACTGCAGACACAAAATTAAAAGATGCTTGCTGCTTGGAAGAAAAGCTATGATAAAACTAGATAGCATATTAAAAAGCAGAGACATTACTTTGCCAACAAAGTTCTGTATAGTCAAAGCTATGGTTTTTCCAGTAGTCATGTATGGATGTGAGAGTTGGACCATAAAGAAGGCTGAGCACTGAAGAATTAATGCTTTTGAACTGTGGTGTTGGAGAAGATTTTTGAGAGTCCCTTGGACTGCAAGGAGATCCAACCAGTCCATCCTAAAGGAAACCAGTCCTGAGTCTTCATGAGAAGGACTGATGTTGAAGCTGAAACTCCAAATCTTTGGCCACCTGATGTGAAGAACTGACTCATTTGAAAAGACCCTGATGCTGGGAAAGATTGAAGGTAGGAGGAGAAGGGGACGACAGAGGATGAGATGGTTGGATGGCATCACCGACTCAATGGACATGGGTTTGACTAAACTCTGGGAGTTAGTGATGGACAGGGAGGCCTGACGTGCTGCAGTACATGGGGTCACAAAGAGACGGACACGACTTAGTGACTGAACTGAACTGAACCTGTACAATGTTATGAATCTCTGTCCCTAGTTCTTCAAGCATTCTGTCTACTAGGTCTAGTCCCTTTAATCTATTTGTCACATCCACAGTATAATCATAAGGCATTTGCTTTAGGTCATATATGTATGACCTTTTGACTTTCCCTACTTTCTTCAATTTAAACTTGCATTTTGCAATAACAAGCACATGATCTGAGTCACAGTCAGCTCCCAGTCTTGTTTTTGCTGGCTATATAGAGTTTCTTCATCTTTGGCTGCAAAGAACATAATCAGTCTTTCAGTATTGATTATCTGGTGATGTCCATGTGTAGAGTTGTCTGTTGGATTGTTGGAAAAGGGCATTTGCTATGACTAATGTGTCATCTTGATAAAACTCTGTTAGCTTTTGCCCTGCTTCATTTTGTACTCCAAGGTTAAACTTGCCTCTTACTCCAGGTATCTCTTGACTTCCTACTTTTACATTCCAGTCCCCTATGATGAAAAGGACATCCATTTGGTGTTGTTTCTAGAAGGTCTTGTAAGTCTTCATTTAACTGTTCAACTTCTGCTTCTTTGGCATCAGTGTTTGGGCCATAGACTTGGATTACTGTCATGTTGAATAGTTTGCCTTGGAAACAAACTGAGATTATTCTGTCACTTTTGAGGTTGTACCCAAGTACTGCAGTTATTGACTATGAAGGCTATTCAATTTCCTCCAAGGGATTCTTGCCCAAAGTAGTAGATATGGTGGTCATCTGAATTAAATTTGCCCATTTCCATCCATTTTAGTTCACTGATTTCTAAGATGTTGATATTCTATCTTGCCATCTCCTTCTTGCCTATGTTCAGTTTACCTTGATTCATGGACCTAATATTCCAGGTTCCTATGCAATATTCAGGTGGCCAAAGTATTGGAGTTTCAGCTTCAACATCAGTCCTTCCAATGAATTGATCTCCTTTAGGATGGACTGGTTGGATCTCCTTGCAGTCCAAGGGACTCTCAAGAGTCTTCTCCAACACCACAGTTCAAAAGCATCAATTCTTAGGCACTCAGCTTTCTTTATAGTCCAACTCTCACATCCATACATGACCACTGGAAAAACCATAGCCTTGACTAGATGGACCTTTGTTGGCAAAGCAATGTCTCTGCTTTTTAATATGCTGTCTAGGTTGGTCATAACTTTCCTTCCAAGGAGTAAGCATCTTTTAATTTCATGGCTGCAGTCACCAGCTGCTTACTTTGGCCACCTGATGTGAAGAGTTGACTCATTTGAAAAGACCCTGATGCTGGGAAAGATTGAAGGTAGGAAAAGAAGGGGATGACAGAGGATGAGATGGTTGGATGGCATCACTGACTCAATGGAAATCAGTTTGGGTAAACTCTGGGAGTTGGTGATGGACACAAACGCCTGGCATGCTGCTGTCCATGGGGTCACAAAGAGTCAGACACGACTGAGTGATTGAACTGAACTGATGCAATATTCTTCTTCACAGCATTGGACTTTACTTTTACCACCAGACACATCTACAACTGAGTATCATTTCCAATTTGGGCCCAGCTGCTTCATTCCTTCTGAAGCTATTAGTAATTGCCTTCCACTCTTCCCCAGTAGCATACTGGACACTTTCCGATCCGGTGGGCTCATCTTTTGGTGTCACATCTTTTTGCCTTTTCATACTGTTTATGGGATTCTTGAGGCAAGAATACTGGAGTTACTTGCCATTCCCTCCTCCATTGGACCACATTTTGTCTGAACTCTCCACTATGGTCTGCCTATCTTGGGTGGCCCTGCATGGCATGGCTCATAGCTTCATTGAGTTATGCAAACCCCTATGCCATAAGTAGGCTGTCGTGGCAAGTTATCACATGTGTATCATTTCCATGCTATGTGTCTTTCTTAAAAAGATGTTTTCCACCATAGTTTTGTAAATTGTGTTTCTATACTTTTAGAGTATTTTCTGTGTGTTTATACCTTTATAAGTTTGTTCTCGTGCAAGTGAGATAAAGATCTAACTTTCCATTGTAACTGTTCCAGGAATCTCTATTTCATTCCCTTGTTTCATGTATCCAACTCTGTGCCAATATTTGAATTGCTAGAATGCATGTAATGTATCATATAATATATGTATGATTATTCATGCTTTTATATCTGGCAGAACATTTTCTCCTTCATTTCTTCTTTTGAAAACTTTCTTGGCTTCATCCATACATTTTCTTTTCCTAATGAAATTTAGAATTACCTTGTCGAGTTTCATAAGATAGCCTGGGAGGTAGCTTTAAATTTATAGATTAAGTTACAGAGATCGAAGTTGTTTAAGAATAGGATTTTTTTTTATTGTATGTTTTAAAATTCAGGAGGGAGAAATATCTAGATGTACTTTTCATAATTATTAGGAAAAGCATATAGGGTAATATATAGTGCTTGTATGTTGGCAGAGTTAATGTTTATAAGATCAGAGAGGTCTGAGTTTGTGGGTACGATAATGTAGCTGAACAAAATGAAAATTTTATGACATTCTGAATGTCAGAGAATAAATACACTCTTCTGTAACAAACATTCTAACATTCCAACAAATGTGGTTTATAGATCATTGTTGAGTTTATTGATTAGCAAACTTTGAAGCTAATATAAAATTGAATATCACAGAGGTATTCTACTCTTATTTATTAAACATTTAAAAAGAAATGGAGTTATGTTTAAGTTTAAAATGAAGAATCTTGTCTCATTGGGCTATAATCACTTGTGGTTTTTTTTTTTTTTTTTTTTTTTGCTGTGCCATCTGGAATCTTAGTTCTTCAACCAGGAATTGAACCCTGGCCCCCTGAAGGGGGGCCTGAAGTCTTGACCACTGGGCTTCCAAGGAAGTCCTTATTTTTCAAAATTTTGAGCTATCAAATAAAAGCATTCCTTAATTACTTTGCCAACAAAGCTCTGTCTAGTCAAGGCTATGGTTTTTCCTGTGGTCATGTATGGATGTGAGAGTCGGACTGTGAAGAAGGCTGAGCACCGAAGAATTGATGCTTTTGAACTGTGGTGTTGGAGAAGACCCTTGAGAGTCCCTTGGACTGCAAGGAGATCCAACCAGTCCATTCTGAAGGAGATCAGCCCTGGGATTTCTTTGGAAGGAATGATGCTAAAGCTGAAAGTCCAGTACTTTGGCCACCTCATGCGAAGAGTTGACTCATTGGAAAAGACTCTGATGCTGGGAGGGATTGGGGGCAGGAGAAGGGGACGACAGTGGATGAGACGGCTGGATGGCATCACTGACTTGATGGACGTGAGTCTGAGTGAACTCCGGGAGTTGGTGATGGACAGGGAGGCCCGGCATGCTGCTTTTCATGGGGTCTCAAAGAGTCGGACACGACTGAGCGACTGAACTGAACTGAACTGAATCTCCCTTATCTCAATTAGTTGATAAATATTGTCCTTCAGCTAGATGCACGTTGTGGCATTCAGATTTCTTAGTTGCAGCATAAGCACAGGATCTAGTTCCTAGACCAGGGATTGAGCCCAGGTCCTTTGCATTCATAGCACAGAGTCTTACTCACTGAACCACCAGGAAGTCCTTTGACTTTCTAATTAGATGATTACACACCAGTAAATAGGTATTTCTTTCCCTTTTTTTTTTCCCTCCTAACTCAGATCCTCTGATTTCTCTTCTTTCTCCCAATGGCTAGCTCCTGAAATATCTTATGGAACAGAAGCAATGACAGTAAGCATTCCTGTCTTCCAAATTTTAATAGGAATTTTGATCTTTCTACTTAAGGGTATAATTTGCTGGAGGTTTCTGCCAGATACGTTTTTATCAAGTTAAACAAGATTTTATCTAATCCAAGTTTATTGAGTCTTTTTTCTCCCAAGTCTCAGATATATGTTGAATTCAGTTTTATTATATAAGATAGTCATTTCTCCTTTCTTTAGACCCTTGGTTTATCGCCTTCATAGATTTACTGTTAGGATATCCTGAATTCATAGAATACTCTCTACTTGTTGGTGACATATTATTTTAGTACTTGCTGGATTTGATAACTTCTTTTTTTTTTTTCCTTTTTGGCCATGTGGCATGTAGGATCTCAGTTCCCTGACCAGGCATCAAACCTACGCCCCGTGCATTGGAAGCACATAGTCTTAGCTACTGGACTGACAGGGAAGTGTTGAGTACATGCTGGATTTGGTTTGATAATATTTCGAGGGCTGCAAAGTTGAGCACTGACACCTGACTTCTTCACACATGTCACTTCTCACGTTTCACTGGCCAGAACTATTCTCATGGCCACGCTGAACATCAAGAGAGCAGAAACAGCAGAACTGTTGCAGGAAGGCGGACCCCTTCCAGGGCCCAAAACTGGGCTCTTGTCTAACACTTGGAAATGAATTGTCCAAGGAGACACATGTGCTGACAAAGCAAGAGATTTTGTTGGGAAAGGGCACCCGGGTGGAGAGCAGTAGGGTAAGGGAACCCAGGAGAACTGCTCTGCCACGTGGCTCGCAGTCTCGGGTTTTATGGTGATGGGATTAGTTTCCAGGTGGTCTTTGACCAATCATTCTAATTCAGTCTTTCCTGGTGGCACACGCATCGCTCAGCCGAGATGGATGCTAGCGAGAGGGATTCTGGGAAGTGGACGGACACGCGGTGTCTCCTTTGGACCTTTCCCGAACTCTTCCGGTTGTTGGTGGCTTATTAGTTCTGTATTCCGTATCAGGATCTCCTGTCATAAAACAGCTCATGCAAATGGTTACTATGGTGCCTGGCCAGGGTGTGCGGTTTCAATCAGTGTGCTTCCCCTAACAGAACTAGATATTGTTGAACAATATGAAAGACTGCCATATGGGACCTTACCATTTATCATCCATACTAGAACACTTTTGAGAATGCAAGGAGGGACGATTAATAACTATGCTGAGAAGACAAGTATGTTGGGTTTTTAATATTCAATTTTGTTCATTTTACACTGAATGGTATGTACTGGCATGATAAGTTTCCCCTGAATTCATGTCCACCTGGGACCTGTGACTATCGCCTTAATTGGAAATAGGGTGTTTGCAGATGTGAGCAAGTTAAAACAAGGTCATACTGGAGTAGGATGGGCCCTAATCCGGTGGCAAGTGTCCTTGTAAAAAAAGGGAAATTTGAACACAGACACACACAGTGGAAAGCCTGCCCAGGAAGATGGAAGTAGAGAATGGAATTATTCTGCCAGAAGCCAACCATCACCATAAATTTCTGGCCACCACCAAAACCTGGAAGAGGAAGAATTTTAACCTAGAGTCCTTGGAGGCAGCTTGGCTCTGATGACACCTTGATTTCAGATTTTTGGCCTTCAGAACTGTGAAAGAATACATTTCTGTTATTTTAATAACTCACCCAGTTTGTGGAACCTCGTCATGGTGGTTGTGGGAAACAAACAGCATCAGAGACCAAGCTCTTAAGGAAATTCACAGAACACACAAGCGTTCTGTTCGGCAGCCCTTTGGCACAGATCTTTACCCCTGGGGAGACAGGAGGCAAGATGCAGGGAGCATTTCCCGCATGGCTAGTGGGAGGAGGTGAGGGACGAGAGCAAATGATTCTCCATGCACACAGAGGGAAGTGGCTATTCCTGCCACTTCTGAAAGTATCTTCTCGGAAATATAATGGGCCTGAGCCCTTAATTCAGGCTTTTGGTACATAAATAAAATCTCCAGGGGCCAGACTGCCTTCTGTTTTAGTGCATGTGTGGTGGCGGTGTACACGTGTGTGCCTTGGCTTTTTTGGCTGCAAGGCATGTGGGATCTTAGTTCCTTGACTGAGGATCGAACCACCTCACCTGGCACTGGAAGCACAGAGTCTTAACACTGGACTGACTGCTTTTTATGCTTAGAGTTCAGGTTCTCAGGCGCACTCTCCTTCAAATGTCCATACCTAGGGAGACAGCTGCACCCTTTGGCCTTTTTGCAGAGACAAGAGAAGTTTCATTATCCTTCTGGATCAAAAAAATTAACTAGACAGAAGGCTCCAGATGTAATTCTCATGGTATGTGTGGAATATCAGAAGGCAGGTCTTTTACAGGAGCACTGAGAAATCTGAGAAGTTTTATTTCCCCACAGAGTGTAAGCTGAGAGTGTCCTGGAAAACTTGGGCTACATGGCCATTCTATGTGTTACAGAGTACACAGTAGTAAAGCTGAAAATTAACTGCACACATATGTGCACATGCCCATACACACACACACACACACACACATGCACGCACATTGAAGATTCTGGGGTTTTTAAGACACTCTAGTGGAAAAAATGTGTCAAAGAGGAAAGCAAATCACTTTAGAAAACCCCACAATGAGGACCTGCAAAACAATACTATTAACCTTCAATTTCATATTATAAACCGTAATACTAAATGAGAACAACCTAAGCAAAGTTTCCTGTAAAAAATGCCATCAAGTGACTCCCCTGGTGGTCCAGTGGCTAAGACTCTTCACTCCCAATGCAGGGGGCTGGGGTTTGATCCTTGGTCAGGGAACTTGATGGATTCCCATGCTGCAACCAAGAATCTGCATGCTATATCCTTAGACCCTGCATGCTGCAACTAAAGATCCCACATGCCAAAATGAAAACCTGGTGCAGACAAACAGATATATGAATAAAAATAAATATTAAAAAAATACCATCAACAATAAGCAAAGCACCCTTATGAATAGAAGAAAACAGAATGTTAGCTACTAGAAGATACTAGTACTAAATTGATACATAAATTCAAAAGCTCCTACTTTCAGCATCCCCTAACCATATACAGATAGTACACCGATAGCCTAGAAAAGCTATGGTTTTTCTAGTAGTCATGTTAGTGTTGGACCGTAAAGAAGCCTGAGCATTTGTGGTGCTAGAAAGACTCTTGAGAGTCCCTTGAACAGCATGGAGATCAAACCAGTCAATCCTAAAGGAAATCAACCCTGAATATTCATTGTAAGGACTGACGCTGAAGCTGAAGCCCCAATACTTTGGCCACCTGATGTGAAGAGCCAACTGTTTGGAAAAGACCCTGATGCTGGGAAAGACTGAAGGCAAAGGAGAAGAAGGAGGCAGAGGATGAAACGGTTAGATAGCATCACTGACTCAATGGACCCGAATTTGAGCAAATGCTAGAAGATAGTGAAGGACAGGGAGGTCTGGCATGCCGCAGTCCATGGGGTCGCAAAGAGTTAGACATGACTTAGCGACTAAACAACAAGCCTAGAAAAAATGTAATGAAAAAGGACATAAAATCATCAAAATTAGAAATGCAAAAGGAGCTATAACCAGATTAATAAGAGAATATCATATACATGTCCATGCTAATAAGTTTGAAAAATCTCTATGAAACAAATTATTTTCTAGAAAAAAAAAAATGACCCAAACTGACTCAAGAAAAGAAATATCTAAGAATAGTGGAAAATAGCTAAGGATAGTGGAAAAGAATGAAGGAATTAACAAAGAGTTCTTTTAAAAGCAAAAGTTTTGATTCCTTGATTTTTACAAGTGCTTGTTTGAAACTTTAAAGGAATAAATAATTTCATCATAGAAAAAGATTTTAAAAATATATCCCAGTTCATTAGTGATATATAATACATTAACTAAAACTAGTTTCCCAACTCCAAAAAACAAAAGAGAATTTTAGATAAAATTAACCGTGGACTTCCTCTGCTGGCTCAGTGATAAGATGCAGGTTCAACCCCTGGGTCAGGAAGATCCATTGGAGAAGGAAATGGCAACCCACTCCAGTATTCTTGCCTAGGAAATCCCATGGACAGAGGAGCCTGGCAGGCTATAGTCCATGGGGTCACAAGAGTCAGACACAAATTAGTGACTGAATTACTTTGCCAACAAAGGTCCGTCTAGTCAAGGCTATGTTTTTTCCAGTAGTCATGTATGGATGTGAGAGTTGGACTATAAAGAAGGCTGAGCACCAAAGAATTGATGCTTTTGAACTGTGGTGTTGGAGAAGACTCTTGAGAGTCCCTTGGATTGCAAGGAGATCCAACCAGTCCATCCTAAAGGAATTCACTCCTGGGTGTTCATTGGAAGGACTGATGTTGAAGCTGAAACTCCAATACTTTGGCCACCTCATGCTATAAGCTGACTCATTTGAAAAGACGCTGATGCTGGGAAAGATTGAGGGCAGGAGGAGAAGGGGACGACAGAGGATGAGATGGTTGGATGGCATCACTAATTCAATGGACATGGGTTTGGGTGGACTCCGGGAGTTGGTGATGGACAGGGAGGCCTGGCATGCTGTGTTTCATGGGGTCGCAAAGAGTCAGACACGACTGAGCGACTAAACTGAACTGAATGCACGCATATCATATTAATTGTGTGTATACTCAGTTGCTCAGTTACGTCCAACTCTTTGCGACCCTGTGGACTGTAGCCTGCCAGGATCCTCTGTTCGTGGAATTTTCCAGACAAGAATACTCAAGAGGGTTGCCATTTCCTTCTCCAGGGGATCTTTCTGACCTAGGGATGGAACCCATGTCTCCTGCATTGCAGGTGGATTCTTTACCACTGAGCCGTTGGGGAAGCCATGGCTCTTCGCAACCCCATGGACTATACAGTCCATGGAATTTTCCAGGCCAGAATACTGGAGTGGGTAGCCATTCCTTTCTCCAGGGGATCTTCTCAGCCTAGGGATCAAACCCAGGTCTTCTGCATTGCAGCCAGATTCTTCACCAGATAAGCCACCAGGGGAGCCCAAGAGTACCAGAATGAGTAGCCTCTCCCTTCTCCATAGGATCTTCTGGAACCAGGAATCAAATTGGAGTCTCTTGCATTGCAGGTGGATTCTTTACCAGCTGAGCTACCAGGAAAGCCCTATTAATTATTTATTACTGCCTAAAAAAAGATCATCCCCAAGGTTGGTGGCTTGAAACAGTACATATTTCTTATCCCACTGTGTCTCTGTGAGTTAGGGGTCTGTCTTAGCTCAGCTGGGTTCTCTGCACGGGTTTACTCACCTTGCTGGCAGGGGCTGGGGTCATCTCAAAGCTTGACTGGGGTGGGTTCAGTCTGCTTGGTGCTGACTCACATGGCTGTCAGTCTCAGGTCCTCTCTGGCAGACAAAAGAGAAAACAGCCATTGACCTCTCCCAAGGGCAGCTCAAACATGTCTATGGGCTTCCTGCAGAGAGGGTGGGAGAAAGCCAGGAGGCCACCCAAAAGGGAAGCCAGTCTTTTACAGGCAACCAACAGAGAGGACCCCATCACTTCTGTCTGTTTGTTCCTTAGGAGCATGAGTCCCCAGGTTCCATCTGCACGGTGTGGGGAGAATTACCCAAGGGATGTGAATACAGAGCATGGAGATCCTTGGGGCATCCTGAAGGCTGCCTCCCACAAGTTGGCTAACATAAACAGTCCAACAGAACCAAACAGAATTCCTGCCAGGAATGGTGTAAAATGAAGAATCTCTTAGGACTTCTCTGGCGGTCCAGTGCTTAAGACTCTTGTGCTTCCAAGGCAGGAGGCTTGGGTTTGATCCCTGGTCAGGGCTTCCCGGGTGGCTCAGCTGGTAAAGAATCCACCTGCAATGTGGGAGACCTGGGTTCGATCCCTGGGTTGAGACGATCCCCTGCAGAAGGGAAAGGCTACCCACTTCAGTATTCTGGCCTGGAAAATTCCACAGACTGTATCCCTTCATCCCTGTATCCCATGGGATTGCAAAGAGTCGGACACGACTGAGCGACTTTCACTTCACGTCAGGGAACTAGATCCCATATGCTGCACCTAACAGCTTATATGTCACAACTGAAGATCCTGTATGCCACCCCTAAGACCTGGCTACCCACTCCAGAATTCTTGTCTGGAAAATCCCATGGACAGAGGAGCCTGGTGGGCTATAGTTGATGGGGTTGCAAGAGTTAGACACAATTTAGAGACTAAACCACCACCACTAGGATTAGGACTCAAACATGAATTTGGGTGTTTCACTGAGGGACACAATTCAACCCACATGTGACGGTAGTCCTTGGTAAGATCTACTTGTAGACCAGTAAAACCCAAATAGAGGATACTTCCTTAACATGAGAAAATGTTCATCTCTTGTGGAAATAAGCCAAGGCCATCCAAATAAGCAAAGGCTGGGTTGCTATAGGGAGGGAGCCAGCTACAATCACTTGCATTTGGAAGATCCTCTAAAGAATGGGAAGGAAAAGGGTGGAATGCCAGTGGGAAAAGAGGAGTTTCACATGAGCCCTGGTGGAGGCTGTGGGGGCCTCGCTAGAAGGGAGCATTTTGTGATGGGATAGGGGAGCATATTTGGCTTTTTGTGGTTGGTCCTGAGTTGGAAATGGGAACAAAAATCAGGGAAGCTGCCCGTTACCGATCAAATTCTGGCCATTTGGAGCTCATCATTAGGTGGTTTGGTTGTTGTTTGACAGCAGGCTGGCTTCCCACACTGAACAAGAAAGCATTCTCAGTGTGACCTCTTTATTTCCTATTGTCATTGGAGACTCTTCCAATTAACCAGGATGCAATAGAAGATGTGGAATTTGGTCAGGCTAGGTTACCACTGTTTGTGGGTAACATTAGAATGCATGGTAAATGCAAGAAAACAAACTGCAAACAAGTTTATATAAGAAAATCAGTAGGCAATTATTCTACATAAAATTACTATCTAGTTGAAGAAAAAAATCTCATGTATGATAGCCATACAAACAATATTTAGGGACTTCCCTGGTGGTCCAGTGGTTGAGAATCTTCCTTCCAATGCAGGGGATGCAGGTTTGATCCCTGGTCGGGGAACTAAGATCTCACATGCTGGCTGAGCAACTAAGCTGGCATGCTACAACCTCTGAGTCTGTGCACTGCAAGTGGAAAAAACCCATGGGCTGCAATGAAGACTCAGCACAGCCAAAAACAAAAGAAAAGACAATTATTAGAAGTAATATTAACAAGAAGAGTTAAAGTATATATATATATATATATGAAAAAATACATGAGGAATAAAATAAGATTTGAATTTGAATACATGGATAATATATTCTGTTCTGGGGTCAAAATATGGGAAAATTTTAAATGTTGATCTTCCTTATATTGATCTATACTCATAATATAATACCAATCAAAATTTTACAAACAAAAGAAAATTCAAATGTGAATAGAGCCACAAGCTGCTGGACTTTGCTGGCCCTGTGATTTTTATCAGTGACAGAAAGTTGTAGATCTGGGCAGATTAGTTGTGGAGGATTTCTTAAATTATCATTCAAGCTCATCACAACCTTGAAACTGGCAATTTAGTAGTAATTAGACCCACCACTAAATCTTGTTTCCAGCCTGTTAAAAAAGGCTGTATTACTTTTTTACTCCATGTATTACTTCATGTATTACTATTCCACAAATGATGCTTTTAAATTGTGTTCCAATATAATTGGTTTTCTTTATAACCATATATATTTTATTTACTCACTGAAAATATTGTTCTGAAATGAAACCATGGCAGATTGTATTTTCCAAAATCAGTCACAGCAATAACTTCTGCCCACCAGCTCTTCAGGAGGCCACGGTGTCAAGACCACTGCCAACAAAAATAATCAATAGACAATCTATGATCAGCAGAGAGTTTTATTTGGGCCAAACTGAGAACTAGCCCAGAAGCTAGCTCCCAGCTTTTTCTGAGAAGCTGCTCTGGAGAGAAGCATGATTTCCAGCAGAGTTTTGTATCTTGTTATAACAAAGAGCATTAAACAAGTCAGGGATCCATTTCTTCAAGGTTTCAAAAAAAAAAAAAAATTCCAAAACAAAACCAAACCCCAAACCACACATATCAGCATGCATCATGTATGCAGCAAGTCAGCATGACCTTGGCACCTGGGATGGAGTCTTATCATCAAAGAAGCACCAGCTGCGGTGCCCTGAAAAGAGAGGCATTTAATCTTTAACACAGACATTCTCTTCTTCTGGTCAGTGTGCCCTTTCCTTGAATAATTAAAGCAGATGTACAGTGCATGTTTGATAGGCCACAAATAGGCTATTTCTGCTAGCATAAACTTTGAGTTAACTCACATATAAGCCAGAACGACTCCCCTGGATCTCAGTGTGTGAACATTTCTTTCATCGTCCCTTAGGGTGGCATTTAACTCCTGCTGTGAATCTGGACCCGCTGTAGTGACCCCTCATCCCCAGCGGAATGCGGGAGCAGCAGTGGTCCTTGCTGTAGGTGGTGGTTTCCTTGGAACCACGTGACTTGTCCAACTTGGAGGCCAAAAAACCCCACATAGTGTTCTCCTGCTTCTCTGGAATGCTCACTCTTTCTTGGGACCCAGTGGTGAGCTCTGAGACGCCCAGGACAGAGGTCACACACTGGCCCCTTGGTGGACAGTCCCAAACAAGCCCACCTTGATTAACCACCTGCAGCTTTCTGAGTCCTCCTAGCTGAGTGTCCTGTCCAACTGCAGACTCACAGATCCTGTGAGCACAATTAAATGATGGTTGGGTCAGCTACCATTTCTGTGATGCAGTGTGAACGCCTGAAACAGGACCCATGGGCTTCATCAAAGTGGTCCAAAACAAGAGCAGGTTTTTGGATTTTTAAAATTTTTATTGGAGTATAGATGCTCTACAATGTTGTGTTAATTTCTACTGTACAGCAAAGTGAATCAGCTGTATCAGCTATACATATACACATATCCCCTCTTTTTTGTATTTCCTTCCCATTTAGGTCACTACAGAGCACTGACTAGAGTTAAGCTATATAGTAAGTTCTCTATTGAATAGATAACTCAGTTAGCTATTTTATACATAGTATCAATAGTGTATATACTTCAATCCCAACCTCCCAATCCATTCTATCTCCTTTCCCCCTCTTTGTGTCCATACGTTTGTTCTCTTTGTCTATGTTTCTATTTCTGATTTGGAAATAAGATCATCTATATCATTTTTCTAGATTCCACATGTAAGCATTAATAGGCAATATTTGCTTTTCTCTTTCTGATTTACTTCACTCATATGGCAGACTCTGGGTCCATCCACGTCTCTACAAATGACCCAATTTCGTTCCTTTTTATGGCTGATATTCCATTATATATATGTACTACAGCTTCTTTATCTATTCCTCTATTGATGGATATTTAGGTTATTCCATGTCCTGGGTATTGTAAATAGTGCTGCAATGAATATTGGATTGCATGTGCCTTTTGGAATTATGGTTTTTCCTGGGTATATGCCCAGTAAGGGGCTTCCCTTGTGGCTCAGCTGGTAAAGAATCAAAAGAGCAATTCTTAGCTACAATATATCTTGACTGGATCTGGAGATGCTGCTGCCACCATCTTGACCTTGCCACCCTGACCTTGTGGTCCGTGGTTTCTGCAAGGCTGAGGTGCAGCTGCAGGTCTGGGTGTACACAGAGCTTGGGTTGAGGCAAGAAGCAGGATCACCCCAGTTGGTGTTGATGGAGGGGACTCCAGCTTGTCCCACAGTTCTGGCCCAAGTGAAGTTGTGTCACTTCTTGACACAGAGACAGAGTTCCTGAGGAGGAAGGGCTGGATGACCCCTGCTGGAGCTTGGTATCTAAATAATAGCAGATCTTGACCTCACCCTTGCTGTCCCCACGCTGCAGAGGAAAAATAGGGCCTTCAGTTCTGACCAAGGTTACAGAGCCCAGCATTGCAGCCACAGGCCTGGTTACCGCAATGTCTGTAGCATGTCATTGGGACACTTCTGTTTTTTTAGAGATTGACAAATAATTCCAATTTCTTCTTGAAGAATAAGTGAGAATCCAGCAGGGTTGCATCATCTAAGAGCTGTGTCTAAAGTGAATATGCACTGCCATTGGAACATATGTAGAATAAAATTACTACCAAAAATCCCTGGTAGAGGTTCGAATCACCAAGGCTGTATGTAGTCCTTGAAGCAATAAAGCTAGAAGTAATAAGGAAAGGCGTTCCCCTTCCAGTGCGTGCTCCATTGTTCAGTGTCCGAAACGAGTGGAGGCTACTCTCTAGTTGCTGTGCATAGACTTCTATTGCAGTGGCTTCTCTTGCTGGAAAGCACAATCTCTAGGTACACAGGCTTCAGTAGCTGAAACACGTGGGCTCAGTAGTTGTGTAGTTGTGGCTTGTGGGCTCTGGAGCACTGGCTCAAGGGTTGTGGTGCATGGACTTAGTCGCTCTGCAGCATGTGGAATCTTTCTGGGCCAGGGATCAAACCTGTGTCCCTGCATTGGCAAGTGGATTCCTATCCACTGAGTCACCAGGGAAATCCATCAGCTAACTGTATTTAATCTATATTCTGAACCACAAAATAGTAGAACAGACAAAAGAAAAAAAATTGAAGTGGTTTGACCCAGCAACAAGTTTAGAGAACCAGTAAATGTTAATTTGTATAGGAAAGAAGTAAAACATAAAGTGAGGGGAAAAGAGAGAAAGGATTTCCTGGGGGTAGTTTAGAACAGTTTAGTTCCACTTGAAAGTATAAGCTGGGCAGGAAGATAACAATACAGGGCACATAAAGGGCATATTTTATGATTTTCACAACTCCAGAAATACCAAATGTAGTCAGTAGTTTCTCTACTGGGCACTGTCATTCTCGCTTTCTGAGAAAATTTTAAATTACTTTGCATAATTGGCTGAATTGTATCCCCCCCAAATTGATATGTTGAAGTGCTGCTGCTGCTAAGCTGCTTCAGTTGTATCTGACTCTGTGCGACCCCAAAGACGGCAGCCCACCAGGCTCCCCCGTCCCTGGGATTCTCCAGACAAGAACACTGGAGTGGGTTGCCATTTCCTTCTCCAATGCAGGAAAGTGAAAAGTGAAAGTGAAGTCACTCAGTCGTGTCCGACTCTTAGCAACCCCATAGACTGCAGCCCACCAAGCTCCTCCGTCCATGGGAGTTTCCAGGCAAGAGTACTGGAAGTGGGGTGCCATTGCTAGCCCCCAGTAATTCAGAATATGACTGTATTTGGAGATTAAAGCTCTTCAAAAGGTGATTATTGTAAAATGAGGTTGTTAAAGTAAGCCATAATCCAATCTGACTTGTGTCCTCGTAAAAAGAGGCTATTAGGACAGAGACAGGTACAAAGGGAAGACATGTGAGCATACAGGGAGAAGACTGCAGTCTATACACCAAGGAGAAAGGCCTCAGGAGGAACCAGCCCTGCCTATATTTTGATCTTGGATTTCCAGCCTCCAGATTATGAGAAATAAATTCCTATTGTATAAGCCACCCAGTCAGTGGTGTTTGTTATGCTGTTTGAGCTGACTGATACACTTTGCATCCATGTACCTTGGCGACATGCAGAGCCACTTGAGGACAGTTTGTTTAGTCACATCATCCTCTTTACAGCCTTAGCCTGGATTGGTCCCACTCACAAATTTTGGCCAGCACTGTTGAGATGGAACCTTCTGCCTCAGTTTTCTGCACTGATGCATGAATTCTATGTTCCAGCATTCCAGGGACAGCAAGGAGTGACAGCTCCGATGTTCATTGCTCAGTTTAGTACTCAGAACACACATACCCTCCTAAATGGACTGATTTACACCCATGCGGTGGTATGCCTCTCCTTGGCCTTGTTTTCCTGTTTTCTGGCATGCTTCATTTGTACAAGTAGGAAACTGGTTGACCATGTCTCTTACCCACTCAGCTACGGCATCTCTAAATTAATATCAAGCTGCTTGGAAGTACATAAGCCTCCCTAGTCATCAATCAGATAATTTAAGATATTGTCATCAAATGAGGTTCCTGTTTTCTTCTTCCCAGTAAGAACATCCACTGCCAGTTAATGGGCACTGGGGGTTTAATGCTTCAGAACCCAGCGGAAGCACCTGGAGTCAATTTTGCTGTTGATGGAGGAGTCATTTGAAGAAGCTGAGAAGTGAAACAACCAACCCTGCCTTTGTCCCTCTCATCCTTCAAGCTGTGTAGATGGAGAAAGGACGTGAGTATTAGTATGCTGATAACTATGGAACATTGTGAAAACCAAAAATAGTAAATTCTTTTATTTATATGTCTCTGCCTTGGGACCTGAATAAGACTGAGGACACACTCAGGCCCTGGGCACGTGCTTTAAATACTTTCTTAACCAGAACCAGCTTCATGAGCTTGCATTCACAAGGCCCCTTTCTTCTCACAGCTCTGCATGGCTGTCTTGGAAGTCTTAATAATTTTGAACAAGCAGTCTTGCCTTTTCACCTTGCACTGGGCCACATAAATTGTATAGCTGGTCCTTCTCGTTCACCAGGAACTAGAAAAATTGTCTCAAAAAAGCAATGGCACGGATAACCAGCAAGGACTCTGTATAGTTCCCTGTATAGCACAGGGAAGTCTGCTCAATGTTATGTGGCCACCTGAATGGGAGGGAGCTTGGGAGAGAAGGGATACGTCTATATGTATGGCTGTGTCCCTTCGCTGTTCACCTGAAAATATCACAACATGGTTTGTTAATTGGCTGTACCCCAATACAAAATATAGCAAGGAGATCAGACCAGTCAATCCTAAAGGAAATCAATCCTGAATATTCACTGTAAAGACTGATGCTGAAGCTGAAGCTCCCAGTACTTTGGCCACTTGATGTGAAGTCCTGACTTATTGGAAAAGACACAGATGCTGGGGAAGATGGAAGGCAGGAGGAGAAGGGGATGACAGAGGACAAGATGCTTGGATGACATCACCGACTCAATGGACATGAGTTTGAGCAAGCTTTGGGAGATAGTGAAGTACAGGGAAGCCCGGCGTGCTGTAGTTCACGGGGAAACAGAGAGTCAGACATGATTTGGAGACTGAACAACTAGGTGAAAATAGCTGGTCTGAAAAGACTGCATATTGTATGATTCCAACTGTGTGGAAAAGGCAAAATTATGGAGACAGTAAAAAGATCAGTGGTTGCCATAGGTTAATGGGGAGAGATGGGTGAACAGGTGGAGCACGCGGGATTTTTAGGGCTGTGAAACTGCTGTGTATGACAGTAAGGTGGATGTAAAGGTGGATACATGGCCAAACATGTGTAGAATGTACACACCAAGAGTGATCCTCATGTGAACTATGGACTCTCACTGATGGTGGTGTGTCAATGTAGATTCATTGATTGTAACAGATGCACCACTCTGGTGGGGGTGCTGATATGGGGGGAGGCTATGCAAGCAGGGGGCCAGGGTCTTTGGGAAATCTCTGTCCTTTTCCCAGTTTTGCTATGAACCTAAAACTGCTCTAAAAAATAAGATCTACTTGAAACCATGAGGTGATTTCAGGGATCTCCAAAGAACTCTGATTCTTTATGTCTCAAAACAGAAAGGATTCAGTGAGAGGCAAAGTGATAGATAAGGAGCGATTTAAGTGATTTATTAGAACAGGATGCCTGTGAGGCTTACAAGTGGGCAAGGGAGAGGGTGCCACCCTGAGAACTTAGTGGGCTACAGTTCTATAATCAAAGAAAAAGTGGGGAGGGGGAAAAGATCACTTTCTTCCTCATTCTTGAGTAGACATCATCAGTTCCTCCTCCAGACTGGGGAGGGAAGTTTTCTTGTCCCTATAGGGTCAAGCCAGGACTTTCATGGCACTATGGTATATAGTCTCAGGTCTCAATACAATAAGGGTCTTTTACTTTGAAATGTTACCTTTCCATAAATTATTGCTTTTTATTTGTGCAGAGAGCATGTCCTAGGGATCATTAACTTACTGAGCTCCCTGGGCAGGATGTGGGGCTCATGTCACCTCTGTATTGTTTGGGGGCATGTCTCATGCTTTTGTTGCATGGTTTGTTGCTAAGCAAGCCTGCTTGGTTCTGTTGTGAAGCAATCTTGCTTTCTTAAGTGATTGTTAACTTACTGGGGTCTCTTAGATATTTTTTTCTACTTACAATCCCCTAGTGTGATTAACTATTTAATCACCTATTTTGTCCATTTTGGAGAAGGAAATGGCAACCCACTCCAGTGTTGCCTGGAGAATCCCAGGGACGGGGGAGCCTAGTGGGCTGCCGTCTATGGGGTTGCACAGAGTCGGACACGACTAAAGTGACTTAGCTAGCTTAGTTTTTTGTCCATTTATTCTGTCCCTATCATATTAAAACGAGTTCCCCTGGTGGCTTGGGCTTCCCTTGTAGCTCAGCTGGCAAAGAATCCGCGTGCAATGTGGGAGTCCTTGGTTCGATCCCTAGGTTGGGAAGATCACCTAGAGAAGGGAGAGGCTACCCATCCCAGTATTCTGGCCTGGAGAATTCCATGGGCTGTATAGTATAGTCCATGGGATCACAAAGAGTCGGACACGACTGAGTGACTTTCACTTCACTTCCCTGGTGGCTCAGTTGTAAAGAATTTGTCTGCAGTGCAGGAGACACGTGTTTGATCCCTGAGCTGGGAAGATCTCCTGGAGAAGGGAATGGCAACCCACTCCAGTATTCTTGCCTGGGAAATCCCATGGACAGAGGAGACTGGTTGGTTGCAGTACATGAGGTCATAAAAAATCGGACGTGACCGAGCGACTAAACAACAACAACAATTATGTTAAAAAAAAAAAAACAAGCAAAACCCAATGAACCAGTGAGAGTCTGGAAGCTGAAGACATGCCTTTATTGTATAGAATGCTAAACAGTTGTAGAGGGTTTTTTGTTCTTTTTTTCATCCATTTTTCCAAAGATGAACATAAAATGTTTTATTTACTTAATTTTTTAGAAAGCTTTTCGTGATAACTATTTCTAAGATTGGATTTGCTTTTTCTTTCATGCTGGCATTTTAGGGTATTCTTATTTCACAAGTAAAACATGTTTTAGGTTTTAAAACAAAATCGAAACAGGCTCTGTTGGAATTCATCAGTCTTTAGAAATCTATGGTTTATTTAATGTTGTTGATTATACCCTGGCTTCCAAAATGCTTCCTTGTGAGACATATTCTTGGTCTTCATTTCTGGAAGGCTGAGATCTGCACCACTGATTTGTTTGTGATGACTCACCTTTCATCTGCCGGGGAAAGGAAGCCGACTCCAGCGTCTCCAGCTTAACACAGCCTTGTCTAACTCCTGTTTCCTGCGTTGCAGAAATCCACTGGCCGACTTCGGTTTCTGTGGGAGTGCTCAAAGCTGAGAGCTCAATTTTGGCAGGAAACAAAGAATCAGCAATACAAAAGCAAGTGTTTCCTGAATCCCAACCTATGAGTGAGTTTCAAAAGCCTCTAGTAATGCAGTAAGCTTTGGATAGAAAACAAGCAGGCAGTGAGGCAGCAGAAATACTCATTCTCCAGCCAGTCTTTGTGTTGCCAAAAGCAGAGCAGGTACAAGGTGATTCTTGTGACGTAGGAAACAAATAAGTGATCCGGGATGTCCAGTCAGGGGTAACATGTACAGAGCTCTTTTTTAAAATTAAAAAAAAATTTATCGCAGGCCAGTTGATTTACAATGCTGTGTTACTTTCTGATGTATGGCAAAGTGAATCAGTTATCCATATACATATATTTACTTTTTTTTTCGATTCTTTGCCTATAATGAGTACTATACCTACTATACCTACTATATATACCTACTATATATACCTATATATACCTACTATACCTACAACAGAGTATTGAGTAGAGTTCCCTGTGCTATACTGTAGCTTTTTATTGGTTATCTATTTTGTTTACAGTAATGTGTATATGTCAACATCAGCCTCCAAATTTGTCCTTTCCCCACCCTTCCCCCTGGTAATCATAAGTTTGTTTTCTGCATTTGTAACTCTATTTCTTTATTTTTTAAATATTTATTTGTTTGACTATGCCGGATCTTTGTTGCAGCACAAAGGATCTTTGATTCTCATTGCAGCATTTGGGATCTTTAGTTGCAGTATATGGGATCTAGCTCCTTGACAGGAATCTGACCCGGGCCCCCTCGAATTAGAAGCATAGAATCCCAGTCACTGGACCACCAGGGAAGTCCCTGTGACTCTATTTAGTACAGAGCTCTTTTGCAGTGAGATCTTCACAACCAATGACTCCTTGGCTGTGTTATACGGACACCTAGGGTGAAAACATCCAACCTTGACTTCTCCCGACTTTGACCCGTAATCCTTTACTGAAGGGAGCACACAGGTTCACAGAAACATCTGAGAGCTTGGGGCACCCAGCGGGTATAACAGTCATCCATAGTGTTTAGTGCTCAGAATGCTCAGCTAGAGTCCTCCTGGGGAGACCTGGCTGCAAACAACAGATAGGCTGCCCTTTTGACCCGCCTACCCCCCACCCCCCACCCCTGCCCCATATTCTCTCTTTGTGTCTCTGTCGCCCTCCAGCACCTCTCCCTGCCCTTGTGGGTGTAGGGTCTTAGGCAGTAATGTGGTGGGAAGTGCTAAAGGGTTCTGCCATTGCCAGGAGACCAGGAGAAAGCACCCACTCTCTAGACTCACTTTCCTGCCTGCCCAGTGAGAAGGGATGTCCTCCTAACTCTAAGACGCATTGGAAGCCTTAAGATTAGAACCACAGTGGTTCCTGAAAGGCCCATAGGCATCCCAAGTGCTCCATCATACTGGAGGCACTGAGTGAGACATTCTGGTTGGGACTGAATGTCCAGAGCATTTCCAGAGGCCCCCAGCCCCACCATGGACAGCCGAACTTTCTTGTCTCTGTGTTTTCTCACCTTAGCGGCCCACACTGCTCTGCACAAATGTAGTTGGATGTTTGTCCAGTACTTTAATCATGAATGGCATTTCCAGATGGATCATTGCACTCAAGTGGTTTGAGACTGGCAAGCACACAGACTCTCATTAACAGTGGGGTGATGGAGAGAATTCAGATGTGGAGTCAAAGGAAATGTAGCTTCATAACCATGCAGTATGTATTGTTTCTTTGTGCCTCATTTTTCTTATTGAACCCCACATGAGCCTTTTCTGAGGTGTGACAGCCCGAGGAAGTGATCAAAACCATCCCCAATAAAAAGAAACACAGAGATGCAAAATGGTTGTCTGAGAAGGCCTTACAAATAGCTGAGAAAAGAAAAGAAGTAAAACGCAAAAAAGAGAAAGAAAGATATACCCATCCGAATGAAGAGTTCCAAAGAATAGCAAGGAGAGATAAGAAAGCCATGCTAAGAGATCAATGCAAAGAAATAGAGGAAAACAATACAATGGGAAAGAGTAGAGATCTCTTCAAGAAAATTAGAGATACCAAGGGAACATTTCATACAAAGATGGGCACAATAGAGGACAGAAACAGTATGGACCTAACAGAAGCAGAAGATATCAAGAAGAGGTGGCAAGAATGCACAGAAAAATTATTTTTAAAAGATCTTCATGACCTAGATAATCACGATGGTGTGATCACTTACCTAGAGCCAGACATTCTGGAGTATGAAGTCAAATGGGCCTTAGGAAGCATCACTACGAAAAAAGTTAGTGGAGGTGATGGAATTCCAGCTGAACTATTTAAAATCCTAAAAGATGATGCTGTTTAAGTGCTGTATTCAATATGCCAGCAAATTTGGAAAACTCAGCAGTGGCCATAGGACTGGAGCAAGTCAGTTTTCATTCCAATCCCAAAGAAAGGCAATGCCAAAGAATGTTCAAACTACCGCATAATTGTACTCAGCTCACATGCTAGCAAACTAATACTCAAAATTCTACAAGTTAGGCTTCACCGGAGAGCTTCCAGATGTTCAAGCTGGATTTAGAAAAAGCAGAGGGACCAGAGGTCAAATTGCCAACATCTGTTGGGTCATAGAAAAAGCAAGAGAATTCCAGAAAAACATCTACTTCTGCTTCATTGACTATGCTAAAGCTTCTAACTGTGTGGCTCACAACAAACTGTGAAAAATTCTTAAAGAGATGGGAATACCAGACCACGTGACCTGCCTCCTGCTTAACCTGTATGCAGGTCAAAAAGCAAGGGCTAAAACTGGACATGGAACAATGGACTGCTTCAAAATTGGGAAAGGAGTGTGTCAAGGCTGTATATTGTCACTCTGCTTATTTAACTTATGTGCAGAGTACATCACATGAAATGCCAAGCTGGATGAAGCCAAAGCTGGAATAATCAAGATTTCCAGGAGAAATATCAGTAGCCTCAGATATGCAGGTGACACTACCCTTATGGCAGAAAGTGAAAAGGAACTAAAGAGCCTCTTGATGAAGGTGAAAGAGGAGAGTGAAAAAGCTGGCTTAAAACTCAACAATCAAAAAATGAAGATCATGGCATCCAGTCCCATCACTTCATGGAAAATAGATTGAGAAACAATGAAAACAATGATGAATTTTATTTTCTTGGTCCCCAAAATCACTGCAGATGGTGATTGCAGCCATGAATTTAAAAGACACGTGCTGCTTGGAAGAAAAGCTGTGACAAACATAGACATCATATTAGAAAGCAGAGACATTACTTTGTCATCAAAGGTCCATATAGTCAAAAGCTATGATTTTTCCAGTAGTCATGTATGAATTTGAGAGTTGGACCATAAAGAAAGGCTGAGCACTGAAGAATTGATGCTTTTGAACTGTGGTGTTGGAGAAGACTCTTGAGAGTCCCTTTGACTGCAAGGAGATTAAACCAGTCAATCCTAAAGGAAATCAACTCTGAATATTCATTGGAAGGACTGATGCTTAAGCTGAAGGTCCAATATGGCCATCAGATGCGAAGAGCCAACTCATTACAAAGACCCTGATGCTGGGAAAGATTGAAGGCAGGAGGAGAAGGGGAAGACAGAGAATGAGATGGTTGGATGGCATCACCTACTCAATGGACATGAATTTGAGAAAGCTCCAGGAAAAGATGAAGGGCAGAGAAGCCTATTGTGCTGCAGTCCATGGGGTCACAAAAAGTCGGGCATAAAAGTCGGGCATTACTCACAAAAAGACTGAGTAACTGAACAATAACAATAACATACACACGGTAAAGGGCACACAAATCCTCAATGTAGAGGTTAGTGAATGTCTATGCATGTATATGTTGGTTTAACCGCATCCGGATCAAGATACAGGACATAACCTTCATCCTTGCAGAGGAGGAAAAATTCACCTTTTCTTCTACTCTCTTAAGTTCGGGAAATAAGGTATGCAAATTAAATCGACAAAAGACAGATTAGCAGGAGGAAAAAAAACAGAATTTATTAATTTGTGTAGGGTGCATATGAGCAGGAGAACTCAGTGACAAGTGACTCAAAGAAGTGGTTAGAATTTGAGGCTGGATGACAAATTGTGGAGAAGTGACAAGACAAAGGAAGAAAGGTTTGTGGGCACCTAGGGTGGTAACTACCCACTCCAGTGTTCTTGCTTGGAGAATCCCAGGGACGGTGGGGCCTGGTGGGCTGCCGTCTATGGGGTCGCACAGGGTCAGACACGACTGAAGCGACTTAGCAGCAGCAGCAGCAGGATGGTAACTTGTGGGACGGTAAATATATGAGGAAACTAATGGGAGATGGAATCAAGATTGCCGGGAGAAATATCAATAACCTCAGATATGCAGATGACACCACCCTTATGGCAGAAAGTGAAGAGGAACTAAAAAGCCTCTTGATGAAAGTGAAAGTGAAAAAGTGAGCGAAGGAGAGTGAAAAAGTTGGCTTAAAGCTCAACATTCAGAAAACGAAGATCATGGCATCGGGTCCCATCACTTCATGGGAAATAGATGGGGAAACAGTGGAAACAGTGTCAGACTTTATTTTTTTGGGCTCCAAAATCACTACAGATGGTGACTGCAGCCATGAAATTAAAAGACGCTTACTCCTTGGAAGGAAAGTTATGACCAACCTAGATAGCATATTCAAAAGCAGAGACATTACTTTGCCAACAAAGGTCCGTCTAGTCAAGGCTATGGTTTTTCCTGTGGTGATGTATGGATGTGAGAGTTGGACTGTGAAGAAGGCTGAGCACCGAAGAATTGATGCTTTTGAACTGTGGTGTTGGAGAAGACCCTTGAGAGTCCCTTGGACTGCAAGGAGATCCAACCAGTCCATTCTGAAGGAGATCAGCCCTGGGTGTTCTTTGGAAGGAATGATGCTAAAGCTGAAAGTCCAGTACTTTGGCCACCTCATGCGAAGAGTTGACTCATTGGAAAAGACTCTGATGCTGGGAGGGATTGGGGGCAGGAGGAGAAGGGGACGACAGAGGATGAGATGGCTGGATGGCATCGCTGACTCGATGGACGTGAGTCTGAGTGAACTCCAGGAGTTGGTGATGGACAGGGAGGCCTGACGTGTTGCGATTCATAGGGTCGTGAAGAGTCGGACACGACTGAGCGACTGAACTGAACTGAACTGAATGGGAGATGAGGGTTATTTAGTGAGGTTTGTTGTGCAGAACCATGTCAAGCTGGACTTTCAGACTCCAGAGCTGATTGTTTTTTTCTCCTGGTACAAGAGCAGGATAGGGGGTGGTAAGGGAATGCAGCTTCTTAAAGGGGAATTTATGCCCTGCTTTTAGGCAGATGGGGAGGGTAGAGAACTATTCCTGCATCTGCTGTTTCTTAACTACCTTTGGCTCAAAACAATCCTTAAGCCCAAATGACATATTTTGGGTGGCATGTTCTGGCATCCTTTCACCCCAGACGATGTGCCTCACCCAGTCAATTTCCCCTCTTCCTAGGGAGCCACTATTATTTTATTTACTTTCTGGAATGAGTTTTGGAGGTAGGTTTCCTCTCACATTGGTTTTTCTTCACAGGGAGGCAATGGGAGTTCTCTGTTTGGAGAATTGCTTGCCTACTGACCTGTCCACTTTGTGATGAAGGGTGGTAATTAAGATCAGATTCAGAATCAAGGTGCACTGGCCTTGGCTTTCCTATTCTGACATTTTCCTCAGTTTTTCCACAAGCTATTTTATGCACTTTCTTCTTCTTCTTTTTTTAAAATAATATATTTATATTTGGCCACACCATGTGACATGCAGGGATTTATTTCCTTGACATTACTTTGGGAGCACAGAGTCTGAATCATTGGACTGCCAGGGAAGTCCCCTACCCACTTTCTAAAGGGAGAATTCCCATTGCTTCCTACAGATGTGATGTTGGGCTATGGGCGGGCAGTGGTGGAAGCAGGCAGCCATTGGCAGATTTATTCATAAGTGAAAAGTATAATGTTAGTCACTCAGTCATGTCTGACTCTTTGTGATCGTACCCTGCCAGGCTCTTCTGTCCATGGGATTCTCCAGGCAAGAATACTGGAGTGGGTAGCCAAGACATACCTCCAAAGGTCCCTTGCTCCCTGCTTTCTCCTGCCTTGGGCTCACAGCCAGTCTCCTCCTCCAGCCACTGCCACTTCTTTCCAGACCCCTCCTGCATATTCTGGGAAGTGCCTTATTTGCTGCCAACTGGCTTCTATCTCCCAGAATTGCCTTGACATTTATGCTCACTAAGATCCCCTTTTCATTGCTTTTACTTCAATGAACTGATTCCTTCAATGTTGTTGTCCTGGGGGCAGGAAAGATAAAGAATAATAACTCAATCTGACTTGCTGAAACCCTATCCAGGTATTCACTAAGAGTTGTGTTTTATTGTTTCTTTGTTTGCTTGTTTTTCATGGAAAAGCATCCTTGTCTGAATAATGTGAAAAGTATTTGATTTCCTGCAGTCTGTGATCAGGCACTCTCTTCATTGCCCATGAAACCATCAGGGACCCCCGGCTGCCCCCAGCTAAGTTCACATGCAGGGATTCTTAGGAGGCCGAGGGGAAGGTGTGAGGTCCATGACTGGAAAGTGTGTCCAATATTTTCACCTTAAGCATCTCTGCCACAAGCATTTTTGTTGCAAACATATTCATTGCAAAACCAATTGGCTGAAAGGCAATTTCGCTGCAAAAGATAAAATAACTGGCTGACAGCCTTGAGTTAGATAGTTTGGTTTCAACTAGTTGAAATGAATTAGCATTTCTTCCAGCTAGTGCTGTTACCAATGGCTTTATTAAACTGACAGATGGCGGTGATTTTTTTTCCCAAGAGTTGCTTTCTTGTTTTGAAACTCTATATTGGTGGAGAAAGACGCTGAGGGCCTTGAAGGCACAGAGGTGAACCCACATTTCCCATAGAAGTTTGAAGTGTCCATCAAAAAATATGGGACAAAATGCCAAGAGCAAAGAACAGTATAGAGGCTTTCACTACACAGCGTGAAGTTCAGATTCGAAATATGCATCCTGCTGCTGCTGCTGCTGCTAAGTCATTTCAGTCATGTCTGACTCTGTGTGACCCCATAGACGGCAGCCCACCAGGCTCCCCCATCCCTGGGATTCTCCAGACAAGAACACTGGAGTGGGTTGCCATTTCCTTCTCCAATGCAGGAAAGTGAAAAGTGAAAGTGAAGTCGCTCAGTTGTTTCTGACTCTTATCGACCCCATGGACTGCAGCCTACCAGGATCCTCCATCCATGGGATTTTCCAGGCAAGAGTACTGGAGTGGGTTGCCATTGCCTTCTCCAATATGCATCCTAGTGATTGAAAACTGATATCTTTTTTAATGGGGCTTCCTGGTTGATGCTAGTGGTAAAAAACCTGCCTGCCAATGCAGGAGATGTAACAGACATGGTTCAGTCCATGGGTGGGGAAGATCTCCTAAAGGAGGGCATGGAAACCCACCCCAGTATTCTTGCCTTCAGAATCCCATGGATGGAGAAGCCTGGCCAGCTACAGTCCATAGGTTTGCAAAGAGTGGGATATGACTGAAGCTACTTAGCACGCATGCACCTCTTTTAATAAGAGAGGAATTTTAGTAAGCAAGAAAAAATGTGTAATGGCAAATGAGAAGATGAATCAATAAGCAAGAACATGTATAACATTATGAGTGAAAGACTTGGAAGACAAATGCTTGAGTATACTGCTCACAACATAAAATCAGTTCTTTGTGCAGTATTGCCGTGAATCTATACACATTTTAAACATTTTCACATATTTTGCTCTTTTATCTTTTATAACAAAAGTGCCTATAGCCAATTCATGTCTGTGGCAAAAACGACTGCGTCAAGATGCTACAGTAACAATACTTAGGGTTAAGATACTGAGAACCCAGGATGCATGAGAGGCAGTGCAGAGAAACAGTGGGGAGTCATCAAGGCCCAAGACTTTCCCTCCCAGCAGCAAGTATATAAAGTCAACTACACATTGGCACTTGCCATGGGTGCTTGCCATCTACCTCTACAGGGATTAAATCATGTACTGCTGCAGCTGCTGGTTTTCAACATTCCCTGAAAGGAGTTCAGGGTGGATAGCAGAATTTAGGCACTCCGTTCTTGGGGGTGGTAGGGGGGACAGGCAGAACGGGTCTTCAGATAGATATTTTCAGGAGTTGATTTTATGAGCCCAAGTTTCGTATCTCCTCATATCTGTCCTCAGTTGCTCAGCTGGGTCCCATTCTTTGTGACCCCATGAACTGGAGCCCGCCAGCCTCCTCTGTCCATGAGATTTTCCAGGCAAGAATACTGGGTTGCCCTTTCCTTCTCCTCATATCTAGAAAAGCACTACAATTCTTCATGGTGATGAGTGATCCTCATGACTAGCAGCAATCTTCATGAGACTAGCAGCAATCTTCTGCAAAAAAATATGTGTTTGATTGCATGTACTCCCCCTTCACCACTGACCTCCCCTAGTACCTCTTTGGAGCGGTTTCTCAGAGCTAGCCAAGATGCTGTCTCCCAGGCTTCAGTCCTCATTTTGCCCCAAATAAAACTTAACTTGCAACTCTCACATGGTGCATCTTTTTTTAACATCAGCAGTTAGCTCTCTTGTGAATCAGGAGCCATTTGGCCTCAGAAGACTGCTGTGCTGGTTCACACAGCTAAGGCTGACACAGCACCCAGTTCAGGGTCAGACTTTCAGGAAGTGCACCAGCAAAGGCAGTTTTCAAAATCCCTGCTAACAAGTCACCCTGAGTGGCACTGTGCTCACTGGTCACTAATTACCTGTAGCTAGTTTACTTTCGTGTGCAGCAGGCATTCTAGGTCCAACAGGAAAAAATAACCAAGAGGAAGAAGATTAAAACAGAATAATAAAAAAAGCAACAGAATGAAAAGAAAGCCAAGAATAGGCAGGTTCTGTGTATTTCTACAGCCTTCTGTTACTATTTACCTAGAGTTTAATTCTTAAAATCATTGAAGATTTCAAATCCATTGAAGCTTTTGTTTATGTAGGTGACCTTATAGATGGTTACCTTGCTAGAATTAAGACCAAGAAATGTTAAACTATTTATAAATTCATTGTCAAATAGCAATAAAAGTTTCATTCAATGTCTTTTTTTATCCAATGTTTACTCCTTGGAAGGAAAGTTATGACCAACCTAGATAGCATATTCAAAAGCAGAGACATTACTTTGCCAACAAAGGTCCATCTAGTCAAGGCTATGGTTTTTCCAGTAGTCATGTATGGATGTGAGAGTTGGACTGTGAAGAAGGCTGAGTGCCAAAGAATTGATGCTTTTGAACTGTGGTGTTGGAGAAGACTCTTGAGAGTCCCTTGGACTATAAGGAGATCCAACCAGTCCATTCTAAAGGAGATCAGTCCTGGGTGTTCTTTGGAAGGAATGATGCTAAAGCTGAAAGTCAAGTACTTTGGCCACCTCATGTGAAGAGTTGACTCATTGGAAAAGACTCTGATGCTGGGAGGGATTGGGGGCAGGAGGAGAAGGGGACGACAGAGGATGAGATGGCTGGATGGCATCACTGACTCGATGGATGTGAGTTCGAGTGAACTCCGGGAGTTGATGATGGACAGGGGGGCCTGGCGTGCTGCAATTCATGGGGTTGCAAAGAGTCGGACACGACTGAGAGACTGAACTGAACTGAACTGAATATAAAACATATATTTATTTAAAATAATATATTTTGTAAAAGAGAGAAAAATTTAGTTGAGAAGTCCTATTTTGGATTTTTGCAGTTCTTTTTAATATTTGGCTTAATAGAAGACACCTGGATTGTTGCATATGTTTCCACATTCAGCCTGTTGTGGTATCACATGTCTGGAAAACTCCCCTCAGACTTCCCTGGCAGTCAGTGGAAGGGACTCTGCACTTCCAATGCAGGGAGCACAGGTTTAATCCCTGATCAAGGAACTGGGGTTCCACATGCCATGCAGGCAAAAAAACTCCCCCAAACAAACAAACTCCTTCCCTGTCCACTTATGAGAAAATGGGTGTGAAAAAGGCAATAATGTCTTAGAGCAGGGGTCAGCAAACTATAGCCCAGGGGCCAAATCTGGCCCAGTGCCTGCTTTGTAAATAAAGTTTTATTGGAACACAGAGGTGCTCATTATTACCTATTGTTTATGGCTGCTGTCACCCTATAAAAGCAAAGTTGAGTGCTTATGACAGAGACCAGAGACCTACAAAGCCTAAAATATTTATCTGACCTTTTCCAGAAAAAATTTGCTGGCCCTGTTTTATATTATAATGAAAAGAATTTGACTTCATGGATCCCTGGAAGGGGCTTGGAAACTTGCAAGTATCCTCACTTCATCAATGCCTGTGGTCCTGTTGTCCAGGCTTTTCGTTGCATCCCCACTTTGATTCATGCATTCTTCAAATGTCTCTTGACTCCCTGGGGACATCTGGTGCTTGTCTCAAGGAGCCCTCAGTCTAGAGGGGGCAGGCAGGAGGCAGCAGTGATAAGCACCATGATGGAGAGAGCAGAGGACCACTGAAGACAGAGTTGGGGAGAGGAGTTGACCAGATAGAAATAGGAAAAGAGGAGGTGACATTTCTGGCACAGAGAAAAGCAAACTCAGAGGCCTGCAATGCTCTGGTTTGTGCAAAGCACAGAAATCCACTCATATCCTGATGTCCTGTCCTCAGGTGCCATGGGAAGGGGTGATACCCAGGACTTGGCCCATAACTTTCAACAGGGCCAGAGTCACCCCATGTTAGCAGGGCTGCTGGAGTTCCTTCCACCAGGTGCCTCTCTTTCTCCGGGGCAGTGGAGGGCCTCTTCCTTCCATCTACAGACTCCCCCAGCCCCAACCCACCAAGAAGACAGTGTAGCATGAAGGCTGTGCTCTTTGGAGTTGGCCTTCCAACAGAAAGAAGAGGAAACACACATGGGCCACGTATATCTTGTAGGAAGCAGTTCAATAGGGCACTCACACTTGACCCTGCATTTTGAAGTCTGTAAGGATGTAGTTTTACCACAACGGAAACTTGAGGTTTGTGTGTGTCCCTTAATGAGAAGCCCTTACTACAAAGGCTCCAGGATTGTACACTGAGAAAGAGCTGAAAGACACGTGGGCCCTGGGATTGGGAAAGGAAACAATTTCCTGGATACCAGTTTGAGCAGTCTCCCTTACCAAGTGAGGTGCTGCTTCCTAGAATGCAGAGATAAGATGATCTGTATAGCAGAAGGCCCTGTAATATAGTACAATTCTGGCTTTCATGGGTGTGCAGCTAACGAAATAACTGCCTTGTAGGGTGATCAGTGGATGTGTGTGGACAAAGTGGGTGGATCTTGTTGGCCCTCTCTGTAGTCGCCCACACAGCGATCCAGAGATGATCTCTGAAAACTGTGGGTCAGTTGGCACTGTGCTGCTTTTCCTATACTAGGAGAAAATATTGGGGTTTGATGAGCCACTAAGGAAGGACACGGCTCCTACGACAATCACTTATTTTTTGTTGCATCATTAACACACTTGTTTCAAAGATTTTACCTACCAAATCAAAGGTTGTTAAAATAGATAAATCTACTGTTTAGAGAACAAAAATAATCAGAAGGCATTAGAATAAACAGCCTCAAACGGAAAACTAGTCTAAAGCCCTACTATTAGTAGGATGGATAAGTGAATGGCGATATTTTCACTTAATGGAATATTACTTAGCAATAAAAAGGAATCATCTATAACAACAGCAACAAAATAAGCACGCTCCCATCCTCTCTCCTTCCCTTCCTCTCTCCCTTACTCCTTTTTCTCTTTTTCCCTCCTTCCTTACTCTTTTTTCTTCCTTGCCTTTCATGTTTTATTCATAAACCTAAATTTGTAACTTGATAAAAATTAGGATGCTGCTAATCATGTATTCGGAGAAGGCAATGGCACCCCACTCCAGTACTGTTGCCCAGAAAATCCCATGGATGGAGGAGCCTGGTAGGCTGCAGTCCATGGGGTCGCTAAGAGTCGGACACGACTGAGCGACTTCACTTTCACTTTCTCCTTTCATCCATTGAAGAAGGAAATGGCAACCCACTCCAGTGTTCTTGCCTAGAGAACCCCATGGACGGAGAAGCCTGGTGGGCTGCAGTCCATGGGGTCGCACAGAGTCGGACACAACTAAAGAGACTTAGCAGCAGCAGTAATCATGTATTAAAAATCATTTCGTCATTCACCTTTATAATTTACTTTTTTTATAAATACAAACATCAATTTTTCTGATGATTTCACAGCTCTTTAATATGCTATCTTAAATCTAATAGGCCCAAATAATCCATACTCTGACACCCCATTCCTAGGAATACATATTGCCTCGTTCACTCACAGAGAATTTACTGAGTTCTGACACAGCCTGGAGGTGGATCTGCTCTGGAAGTTTTAGGCATGGGTCAAGGAAAGAAAGAGCTGGAATTGAAGCAGTCAAGACAGAAGCAGATGCTTAAGCGTGTGTGACAGGGACATCCCAGGGTGGATCAACTGCTTGCAGGCATCAGAACAGCTGGCCATGCTGAGCCTACTGCGGCCCTCACCCTGTATGCAGGGGTCAGGACTTTTCTATTAAAAGGGAGCTAGCAAATTGACACCTGCTGTGTTCTGTCTTGAGGTTTGGGAAAGCAATACACGCAGATTCCAAAGACAAATGAAGCAGCCCTAAGAAGGAATAAGAGGCTTCCGGCTCCTTCGGGGTTCCTATCTGAGGTTCCTGCCCTGCCACCGCATGGGTGGTCCACCTGCTTTGTATCCTTACAGGCCCTTCCCTGGGCTATTTCCACTTTTCTCCTTGCAACCAAGAATTGTAAGCATGCCATATATACATTTTAATATCTATTTTATTTCTTTATTTGGCTGTGCTGGGCCTTAATTGTGGCATGCTAGACCTTCAGTCTTCATCGCAGTATACAGGATCTTGGTTGCGGCATCTAGGATCTAGTTCCCTAACCTGGGATCGAACCTGGGCCCCTTGCATTGGGGGTTGGATGTCTTAGCCACTGGACCACTAGGGAAGTTTTGCCATATTTTAATAAGGCAAATCATCCTGTCTTTTGGGTACATCTAACCCTGCAGTAGAGATTTCATATCAGGATGGAAGGATTGGCTTTCAAGTTCACCTAATGTAAGGTTTTTCTCTTTTAACACAAGCCACAAAAAGGAAAAAAAAATACATTTACTGGGGCCCATTTTTACACATTTATACCACATGGACTTATAAAATACTGCAATGAAAGTTTGATAAGACAGTATTTACCTCTACTGTATGTGATACATCTTATTTCCTTTCTCTTCTCTTCAATTTATTCTCTCTTATTAGATTCTACTGAGATTCCCACGTGGCTCAGTGGTAAAAAATCCACCTGTCAATGCAGGAGATGCGGGAGACATAGGATGATCCCTGGGTTGGGAACATCCCCTGGAGGAGGAAATGGCAACCCATCCCAGTATTCTTGCTGGAAAAATCCCATGGACAGAGTGGCCTGGCTGGCTAGAGTTCATAGGATTGCAATGAGTCAGACACGACTGAGCAGCTAAGCATGAGCACAAGCAAGATTAGATTCTATTAGGAAAGGTGGTTGTTAACCAAGTTAATTTCAGGGTTTATGAATGGTTGTGCCCTAAAATTGGAAAATACTGTTTTGATCGTCTCTTCTTTGTTTACTGTCCAAGCTCCTGAGTAAAATATTGTGTCTCACAAGATTTTCTTACATAGCTATGGAGACAATGAACCAACCATCAGTGTATTTCAGTTGTATGGGATTTATTTCCCATCACAGATGATAAGACTGGGCTTCTGCCTGACTATGCATGCACAGCTTCTCCAGTTTAGTTGTACAAGACTTCACCAGAAGAGTGGATATTTACAAAATTGAATTTCTGATTCTGCAAAAGCTGAGAGTCCAGCTCTAGACTCCGTGTCTGTTTGCATGCAATCACCAATACTGTCAGTGTTTCATTTTATTTTTTATTTTATTAAAAAAAATTTTTTTTTTGCTACGCTTAATCTTCGCTGCAGCACAGGGGCTTCTCTAGTTGCGGCACAGAGGCTTAGTTGCCCTGTGGCACGTGAGATCTTAGTTCCCCAGTGATGCTATCCAGCCATGTCATCCTCTGTCTCCCACTTTTCCATCTGCCTTCAATCTTTCCCAGCATCAGGGTCTTTTCCAATGAGTCAGCTGTTGGCATCAGGTGGCCAAAGTATTGGAGCTTCAGCTTCAGCTCCAGTCCTTCCAATGAGTATTCAGGGTTGATTTCCTTTAAGATTGACTGGTTTGATCTCCTTGCTGTCCAAGAAACTCTCGAGAGTCTTCTTCAGCAACACAGTTCTAAAGCATCAATTCTTCAGCGCTCTGCCTTCTTTATGGTCCAGCTTTCACATCCATACATAACTACTGGAAAGACCATAGCCTTGACTATGTAGACCTTTGTTGGCAAAAGTCCATATAGTCTTTGCTCTCTAACACATCGTCTAGGTTTGTCATAGCTTTCCTGCCAAGAAGCAACCATCTTCTAATTTCATGGCTGCAGTCACCATCTGCGGTGATTTTAGAGCCCAAGAAGAGGAAATCTGTCACTGCTTCCACTTTTCCCTTCTATTTGCCATGAAGTGATGGGACCGGATGCCATGATCTTAGTTTTGTTATATATTGTTTTTAATATTGAGTTTTAAGCCAGCTTAGACCATAAGAAATAAATTTGTGATGTACTAATATGGATGCTTCTTTACCAACACTATAAATAAGCTTTAGAATTGAGTCTAATGGCCACTTTAAGTAGTGACGAGCACAAGCAGTGGTTCCAGATGAGATGAGAGGACTGAGATTTCTGTTATCGACATAGCCAGCAGGCTCTGCTGATGCTGCTGTGGTTTGCTACCCACAATCATAGCAGAAGGAAATGCTAAATTGAAGTTAGAAGCTAGTGAAAATGAGTAAGTTAGTTAGTTAGCTGCTTAGTTAGCTTAGTAATTTTTTTTCCATCCGCATTCTTGGCCCATTGAATTTTGCCCATGGACTCCACAGTAGAACCTCTGGCCCATACAATGCAAGACACAGCTTCCCAGTGGCTCCTTCCCAACACACTTCCCTGGCTCAAGAGAGTAATCTCCAGAGCAAGTGCACACTTGTTTCTCCTGAAGACATAGTTTTCTCCTGAGGTCCTATGGGGAACCTCACCATCTAACCCCTGGACTGGCATCATCACTGCATGTCCTGCATGTACATCTCCAGCTTTTGATCAGACACACAGACGCCTGGGTCTGCAGAGTCCAGTCTGCTGCAGGACAGAAGGAACCGCTCACCCGCTGAAACCTGGATGGATTGGAAACAGCTGGTTGGAGGAGTGTGACAAGTACCAGGGCCCCGTGGCTGGCCTCGCAAGCACAGATGCACGCATAATCAAGAATTCCAGAACAGTGGAAAATACCCCCTCTTCAGGGAAGGGCAGCAGCCCACGTGGCCTGAGGGCCGGGGGCCGGCTGAGGGGTCCTTCCCTCTGCCCCACACAGTTGTGTAGACAGGGTGGAAGAGAAGCGTGGGGAGGAACGGGACCTTGGATCAGTCCTGAGAAATGATGGGAAATTACTCAGTGAAGCTTAGAAGAACTCATTGACTGCTGCTTGACTGGGGCTCGAGGCAGGACTTGCATTTTCAGCAAAGTCTGCAAAAGCATATGAAGTGAAATAATGGAGAACAGATTGAAAGCCAGCCCACGATGAGGGGGAGTGCCAGGGGTCAGAGTTCAGGCAACATTTCTGGAAAGAGAAGAAAGAGCATGTTTCTCAGTTCTAATTTTCACATGCCTGAGCTATGCAACCAGACAAATATTTGTGGATCTCCTCCAGCCCTGCAGAGCCCGTCATGGGAGCCCAAAGAAGAATGTTTCTGCATACCAGTCTCCCTGCGGGCCCCAGATTGCCCTGCGGTTCACCCTAACTCTCAGGAACCCCAAATTTCCCAAAGGAAGCTGCAGTGGAACCCAGACTGTCTGCTTCTCCGGGTTAGGCTGCTCACACTTCCCACCACTTCTGAGCCTCAGTCTGTGCTCAGAGCTGGTAATCACCAGGCTTGCGGGGAGGAGACGTGGGGTCTGGACACTTGGTTGAGGGCTCGGTGAGCTTAGGAGGAGGATGAGGGATGAGCACACACTTGTCCGTGGTGCATCTGGCTGTCACAGGGTGCAAGTGAGCCCAAAAGTTGTCACAGCTGAGCAGACGACTCACTTCCCTGCCCTGCCATGTCTGCAGCTGCGTAAACCTGGGAACGTGGGAATTCCACGGACCTGACTTTGGCCAAAAGGGCAGAAGCCCAATGTGACGTATCCGTCTATGACTTCGTTCAAATAGCTGCTTGATAAAGACCCAGGAAAGGCTGCCTGTCCCTGCTACAGTCTCCTGGCTTATCTACCAATGGTATCGTACTGTCCACTCTAAGACAGCAGTTCCCAACCGTTGTGGCACCAAGGACAGGTTTCATGGAAGACAATTTTCCACAGACCAAGGCAGAGGGATGGTTACAGGATGATTCAGGCGCATTACACTTATTGTGCACTTTATTTCTACTTTGTGGTAATCTCAAGATATTCTGATTAACATTAGGGTTAGGGTTCACGCTCCTGTGAGAATCTAATGCTGCCACTGCTCTGACAGGAGGCGGAGCTCAGGCAGTAATGTGAGCGATGAGGAGCAGCTGTAAATACAGATGACGCTTCACTGGCTTGCCCACCCCTCACCTGCTGCTGTGCAGTCTCATAGTGGTGTGTGGCCTGGGGGTTGGGTACCCCTGCTCTAAGACACACAATTTTTCACACTATGACATTTCTAAAACCCAAGCACTGCCACCGGCCAGGAGGTGAATTGTGGCATCGTTGCAGGAGCAACTGTTCTGTCGTTGGTGTTGGTGATGACATTAATAGATCAAGATTAAATTAAATTTGAGTGTCTCTGGTTTTCACTGAAAACTCACATCACCATGCACATTGAAAGGAAAAGTTGTTTTTGCCATATAAGGTAGCCTGAGGTGTACACCACCGAATAATGTAATTGAAGATAGAGGACCTCTGTCAGCCCATCTCTTATGACTGACTCTTGTGCTTGACCTAAGAGTGGAACCTCCCTTCTCAGAAACCTCCAGATGATTTCCAGTAATAGGCAACTCAGATCAAAAGATAACAAGACTTTGGACTCAACTTATCAGACTTGGTTTTCTCTGCCACAACCAGAAAATCCTCAATGAAAAATGCTAGATTAAAAAATAATGTGTGTGTGCTCAGTCACTTCAAGTTGCATCTGACTCTTTGAAACCTCATGGACTGTAGCCCGCCAGGCTCCTCTGCTCATGGGATTCTCCAGGCAAGAATACTGGAATGGGTTGCCATGCCCTCCTCCAGGGGATCCTCCTGACCCAGGGATAGAACCTGAGTCTCTTATGTCTCCTGCGTTTGCAGGTGGTTCTTTACCTTTATTTGGGAAGTCCCCCAAATAATGTATTATGCATTTAATGTGGAGTTTTCTTTTCCCCAGAAAAGCTGTTATTAAGTTGATGACGCACTGGGTGTGTTAAAAGTAAGGAAACTCACAGTTCTGGACTGTATGATTTGAGATGCGTCTACAGCTTCCCTATGGTTCCTACTCCACTTTTTCTCCTGGAGACCCACTCTCTACTTCAATGCTTGGAATGTGATTCTGAAGTGAGCATCTGATCATCTCACTCTGATGTGAATTCCAGCAATGAGTCTGTGGAGTTCCAAGTCAGGAATTCTTGTCTGAATTCTGGCTGAATGCACAGCCCAGTGCATTGCAGACACTCTGAAATTGTAGACACAATTGTATTTGTGAGCATCCTTTTAAGGAATGTGGTCATAACTTTGCTCAGATTCTCAAAGAGGTTTGTTCCCAGACCTTAAAATGAGGCACATTGCCTACAGAAAGGAGTCCACGTTCCTTCACATGTATATGAACCTATTCACAATTTGAACCTTCTGCTTCCTGACTCTCTCCCTTGTAGTCTATAAATCCAACAACCATGAAGCACTTGTAATTCTTTGAATGTGCCAAGGTATGTAATGGTTTTATATGACTATACCTGGGGCACCTTCTAGAATGTTCCCCCCATACAGCCTGCTTGCCCTTGCCAGCTGACACCCTCTCCTTCATCCTTCAATGCTCCCTCCAGGTATGACTCCCTCTGCAGAGCTTTGATCAACCACCTGGAGAGAATCAGCTTCTCCCTGATAGGGCTTCAGCCAGATCTATTATTGTGTAGGTCACAGCACTGCAATCCCACTCCTTTCTGCCAGGACTGTAGTCTTCCCTTTGCATTCCAGCACACTGCTGGCCACACAGCAGGTCTCAATAAACACATGTCAGAGAAATGAATCTTCCCAGAGAAAGTATATTAATACTTCCCAGAGTATTAATGTTTTTTCTCTGGAATTTCCAGATTACGCTATCTTGACTTCACCAAGCCTGTGTGACGATTATTTGCATGCAATTTTTACCTGCATCTGCAGAGTAGAGGTTATTTGAGTTCAGGCAGTACCTGTGGTCCAGTTTTGTAGCCCACAAAGGGCCCCACCTGGGATCTGACTGAGCAGGTCTGCTCAGCGTGGGATCAGGCTGGGTTCTGAATGGGATTTCTCATGCATCTGCACTCAACAGTTCATCATGGTGCTGGAGACGTGCAGCCTATCTGGCTTGACTTTCGATTGCCTTAACTTTCTCACATCAGAATTTTCAAAGAACACATGAGAATAGTATATCATTTGTCTTCCACTGAAGTATTTGTTACAACATCGTCTCTCAGCCTTCAGCCATTTCAGATTCAAAGATTTTCTGAAACCTCAAACAGTTGACTATCAGTGCCCATGCTGTCATAGGCAATCTTTGTTTTAAATCTTCATTGTAAAAAAGATTGACAGAAAAAAACCAAGGACAGGGAAAAGACATAATTCAGATTCAGAGACAACCTTCTGTGTTGCACAACTGTCGCTTTACTAATTGTCCTCTCGACAGACGTGGCCATTGGACATTCCTGCTTTAAAACAGGACCAGAATTCCTTGAGGCATCAGAGCTTAAAATTGCTTTTAGGTCTCCTGTGTTAATTAGCCCAGGAACTTTCCCTTCACCTCTCTTAGCATGCCTGTAGAGCAAGATAGAAAAGGTGAGATCAGACCAGATAACACCCAGCTCTGCTCTCAGCAGTCATCTACAGGCTAGTCTGAAGGCTCTCTCCAGTGCTCAGAACGCTGGTTTCCAGGCTTGCGGGACCAGATGCCCTTCCCTGGAGGTGACCACTCATCAGCACTCACTGGGGTGGGGGTGGGGGCAACCAAAGTTGCAAGCAGGCTGACCAGAAGGTTCTGGGGACCCTGAGGGATTCTCTGGGTCAGGGAATGTGGGTCATTTCTACTTTTGGGGGAGCATGGTTCTGGTAATAACTGGCAAATTCTCCAGGCTGGGCAGGTAGCAAGCCACCAGGAGAGAATTTGGGCTGCTGCTAAAGGAATCACCAGGGTGAATTGTGACTGATGTCTGATTTGCAAAAGGGAAAAAATTCTGATCTTCCTTTACCACTAGCCAGTATGCTATATGCTCTGCCTATCCCTCCCAGTTGAGCATTTCTATGGCACTTGGGGTAGCCAGCTACCATAATGGCCCCCAACGAACCCCATATCCTGGTTTTCATACCCTTGTGAGTCCCCTCTAACATGGCACCAGGTAGGTAGGTAGGTCTGTGTAACCATTGTAGACCTACACTATGGTAATATCATGACACTGATGTAGTTAGATCAGAGGAGAAACTACAACATCTATCTTGGGGCTAGCCATCCTTCTCCCTCATCACTTTCACAAGGAGAGCCAGCAATCATTTTGTGAACAGCTCTGCGGTTTGGCCTACATGGGGAGGAACGTTTAAGCCTCATGCCAACAGTCAATGAGGAACTGAGGCATGAGGACAGCAGTTTAGACTCATATCCTCCAGCCCCAGTCATAACCTCAGATAAGACTGAGGCCTGGCTGACAGCTGGGCTGCAGCCTGTGAGAGGGCCTGAGCCACAAACACCAAACAATCCACTCCTGATTTCCTAACCTCAGAGACCATGCGAGTCTTAGAGCAATCTGTTATACAGCCATAATTATCTAAAGCAGTTCTTATGAAAATTTTCAGAACTTTCAGTGATTTTTTTACATTTATCAAACTACTGTGAGATTATTATTATGACTCTTCTCAGAGAGTGAAAATTAGGTTCAAGTAAATTGCCTTAACTAAAATCCCATTGATTTGTGAGTCAGCTGCCCTTAGAAATTAAAACTTCAAGGGATTCCTTGGTAGTCCAATGGCTAAGACTCCATGCTCCCAATGCAGGGGGCCTGGATTCAATCTCTGGTCAGGGAACTAGATCCCACGTGCCACAACTAAAGATCCCACGTGCTGCAATGAAAATGGAGGATCCCATGTGCCACAACTAAGACCGAAACAGCCAAAATAAATAAGTAGGTAAGTAAGTATCGTTCAGTCCCTTAGTTGTGTCCGACTCTTTGCAACCCCATGGACTGCAGTGCACCAGGCTTCCCTGTCCATCACTATATCCCAGAGTTTGCTCAAACTCATGTCCACTGAATCAGTGATGCCATCCAACCATCTCACCCTCTGTCACCCCCTTCTCCTCCTGCAATCTTTCCCAGCATCAGGGTCTTTTCCAATGAGTTGTCTCTTCGCATAAGGTGGCCAGAGTATTGGAGCTTCAGCTTTAGTCTCAGCCCTTCTGATGAACATTCAGGTAAGTAAATAAATAAATAAATATTTTTAAAAAAGAAATTAAAGCTTCCAATTTTAGCACCAGTGGAACTCTACTGTGCATTTCTGTTCATTTTTGCTTGAAGTGAATGAAAAGACAATATCTTTAATCTCATGGCAGTCCAGGTGCGTGTGTCTGGCTGATATTTCTCATTAAACTATATTCCAATGTATTCTTAAAACCTATGAATGAGGATGAGAGGAGAAGAGCTATAGAGCAGAAACTATCTGTGTTGTAGAGACCAGGAAATACACTTCCTCCTGAGATGATGAAAGGCTGACAGAGCGTGCATGTGATCTAATGCTATCATGGCATCTTGCATTAACTCAAAGCAGGAACTCATCAAGGGCTGTAATTTATTGATCTCAGTGAAGCACAGGAATTCAGGTTAACGCTGCATTTTTCATTCAGTGATGAGATCTATAGCTACGACTGTACATGAAGGTCTGAGCATTTCTGTTACAATGTTCATACTCACAGATTCATAGTGAGCTGGGACCCCGTTCCAGCTGAAACTCATAAAACACACTCTTAGCTTAGGAATGAAATTTAAAACAAAGCACAATAGCTAAAGGCCTTGTTTCCCTCCCTCACCCACCAGGATTATATATTCTCAGAGAGACTTGATCTCTGGCTTGAATTATGTGAAAGTACAAAAGGGGGGAATTTTAGTGCACAGAAAATACAAACTATTGTCCCAAGTGAGTGTTTCTCCTGTACTTTGTTCCCACGATATTGAAGTTGGGATGTTTCTGCCATTTGATGTTTAAAAAGACAGTGTAATTGAGTGTCTACTATACGGAATGCATGCTTCTGTATTTTCTGAACATCAACGCATTTATTCTTCTCTGTGTTCCTGTTTGGAACTCACCTGGAGCACATTATGAAATATTAGTGAGGAAAGCAACCAAAAATTTATGAGATAAGTTAGCAGTTGTGGAGGACAGGTAGGAAAAGATCCTTAAATGGCTTTTCTGATTATAAAAGTGATATTCACTCATTATGAAATACTTGAGAAAAATATTGAAAACTCTAAGCAAGAAAACAAACCCATCCCCTTCTTGAACCTGATCTTATCACCACACATGCTTTTTTGCCTCCATGGCTATCAGGAGGCACCCTCAGCGAACGCTGTCTTGCACACGGGCCAGAGTGTGCCGATCATCGAAACTGGGTCTCCCCAGACAGACAGTGGCCCTCAGCAGCAGAAAACATACTTGCCCTGCCATGATGTTCCTGGCATTGTGTGGGACAAGTAGTAGACACCCCGTGGATGTTTGTGGAGACAGGCATGAAGTCCAAGTCCTCGTAAATCTCTGTGAAGTAACCCTCCTCTCCTCCAAGAAAGCCCTGAGTGCTCCAGGGCTCGTGTTGTGTGCCCAAGCAGTGAGGTGAGCTCTGGAGCCAAAGCTGGCCCAGCCAAACTGCCTTGACAGAGGAGTGTGGGGACAGCTGTGCTTCAGGGACCATGGCCACTGATAGTGCCGCTCATGAACAGGGGCCTCTGCATGCCTCCCTCAGCACCACCAGCTCCAGGCAACTGGAGTCAGAGAGGGAGTACTTCAAAGCCTTCAGGGACAGACTGATGACCTACAGACTCTAAAAAACTGATGGCAGCTAAAAGCCCTGCTTACTGGATCTGTCCCACCAAGTCTGAGTGGATGGTGAAAGTGTCACCACAGAACAGCATATTGTGCTTATACCAAGCACTTAGTGATGAACCAGGATACCACTGGATATAACTTTGACTTCTGTGAACCCAGGCAAGCGGTACAGCCTCTGTGTATGCAGTGTTTCCTCTTCTGAGACAAGCAGTGCCTGCTTCATGGTTCCCTGGTAGGGAGGAAAGTTCTAGAAGTTAACAGAGCATGGTGAATGCCGGCTCTAGCTCTCACAGTCATTACTGTGACTGTGGAGTTCCCTTCTCGAGGAACTCATTATGTTGGGAGGGTCAAATGATGTGCTGATGGGCTTACATCCGTTCTTAGGAGACTGAACAATCAAACAGTGAGGAATGTTGGCTCAAGGTCATACACACTTTATATGTGCAAAGCCTCACCATTTCTGGCTCTGCAAACAGGGATCAGTCCTTATTCTTTGAGTCTTAGTTTCCTTCAGTTCAGTTCAGTTCAATTCAATCACTCAGTCGTGTCTGACTCCTTGCAACCCCATGAATCGCAGCACGCCAGGCCTCCCTGTCCATCACCAACTCCCGGAGTTCACTCAGACTCACGTCCATGGAGTCAGTGATGCCATCCAGCCATCTCATCCTCCACCGACCCCCTTTCCTCCTGCCCCCAATCCCTCCCACCATCACAGTCTTTTCCAATGAGTCAACTCTTCACCTGAGGTGGCCAAACTACTGGAGTTTCAGCTTTAGCATCATTCCTTCCAAAGAACACCCAGGGCTGATCTTCTTCAGAATGGACTGGTTGGATCTCCTTGCAGTCCAAGCAACTCTCAAGAGTCTTCTCCAACACCACAGTTCAAAAGCATCAACTCTTCGGCGCTCAGCCTTCTTCACAGTCCAACTCTCACATCCATACATGACCACAGGAAAAACCATAGCCTTGACTAGACGGACCTTTGTTGGCAAAGTAATGTCTCTGCTTTTCAATATGCTATCTAGGTTGGTCATAATTTTCCTTCCAAGGAGTAAGTGTCTTTTAATTTCATGGCTGCAGTCACCATCTGCAGTGATTTTGGAGCCCCCCAAAATAAAGTCTGACACTGTTTCCCCATCTATTTCCCATGAAGTGATGAGACCGGATGCCATGATCTTAGTTTTCTGAATGTTAAGCTTTAAGCCAACCTTTTCACTCTCCTCTTTCACTTTCATCAAGAGGCTTTTTAGTTCCTCTTCACTTTCTGCCATAAGGGTGGTGTCATCTGCATATCTGAGGTTATTGATATTTCTCCCAGCAATCTTGATTCCAGCTTGTGCTTCTTCCAGCCCAGCGTTTCTCATGATGTACTCTGCATATAAGTTAAATAAGCAGGGTGACAATATACAGCCTTGACATACTCCTTTTCCTATTTGGAACCAGTCTGTCATTCCATGTCCAGTTCTAACTGTTGCTTCCTGACCTGCATACAGACTTCTCAAGAGGCAGGTCAGGTGGTCTGGTACTCCCATCTCTTTCATATTTTTCCACAGTTTATTGTGATCCACACAGTCAAAGGCTTTGGCATAGTCAATAAAGCAGAAATAGATGTTTTCCTGGAACTCTCTGGCTTTTTCGATGATCCAGTGGATGCTGGCAATTTGATCTCTGGTTCCTCTGCCTTTTCTAAATCCAGCTTGACCATCTGGAAGTTCACAGTTCATGTATTGCTGAAGCCTGATTTGGAGAATTTTGAGCATTACTTTGCTAGCATATGAGATGAGTACAATTGTGCGGTAGTTTGAACATTCTTTGGCATTGCCTTTCTTAGGGGTTGGAATGAAAACTGACCTTTTCCAGTCCTGTGGCCACTGCTGAGTTTTCCAAATTTGCTGGCATATTGAGTGCAGCACTTTCACAGCATCAACTTTTAGGATTTGAAATAGCTCAACTGGAATTCCATCACCTCCACTAGCTTTGTTCGTAGTGATGCTTTCTAAGGCCCACTTGACGTCACATGCCAGGATGTCTAGCTCTAGGTGAGTGATCACACCATCATGATTATCTGGGTCATGAAGATCTTTTTTGTACAGTTGTTCTGTGTATTCTTGCCACCTCTTCTTAATATCTTCTGCTTCTGTTAGGTCCATGCCATTTCTGTCCTTTATTGTGCCCATCTTTGCATGAATTATTCCCTTGGTATCTCTAATTTTCTTGAAGAGATCTCTAGTCTTTCTTATTGTATTTTTTCCCTCTATTTCTTTGCATTGATCACTGCAGGAGGCTTCTTCTCTCTCCTTGCTATTCTTTGAATCTCTGCATTCAAATGGGTATAGCTTTCTTTTTCTCCTTTGCTTTTGGCTACTCTACTTTTCACAGCTATTTGTAAGGCCTCCTCAGACAACCATTTTGCTTTTTTGCATTTCTTTTTCTTGGAAATTGTCTTGCTTCATGTCTCCTACACAATGTCACGAACCATGAGCCATTAGTCTATGCATATAGGGAACAGGTGTATGAACTGAAACAGTATGTTAGTCAGGATTCTGCAGTGAAATAGAACCAATAGGATACCTCTATCTATATATCTAAACCTATCTATATCGTATCCTATCTATCTGTCTATCTGTCTGACTGCCTGCCTATCTATCTATCAAAAGAGAAAAAGAGAAAGATTTCTTGTAAGCAATTTCTTCATGTGATCATGGGGGCTGGTAAGTCTGACCTCTATAGGAAAGACTGGCAGTCTGGAAACTTAGGGAAGAGTAGATATGGCCATTTGCAGTCCAAACTCATCAGGGCAGCAGGCTGGACATTCAAGCACGGTTTCTATGTTACAGTCTGAGGCTTAATTTCTTCATTCAGGAGAAAACCTCAGGCTGCTCTTAGATTTTCTACTGATTGGATAAGGCCCACTCACAGTGTGGAGGGTAATCCGCTTTACTCAAAGCCTAATGATTTTAATGTTAATCACACTTTTAAAATACCTTCACAGTGACATCTTTACTGGGGTTTGACCAAACAACTCGGCACTGTAGCCTAGCCAAGTTGACACATAAAATTAACCATCACAGACAGTTTTGTAACTTCTCCAAGCCTCAGTTTCCCAAGCATCCAATAATGCTGTTAATACCTAAGTTATAGTGTTTTTTTAAACAAACATTTTTTCCAATTTTTCTGTGTGTGTTTCAGGAAGTTCTAAGTGCTTGAGATACTACAATGAGCAAAATAGAGTATCATCTTTGAGCTCACACTTGGAGGTGCTGAGGGAGGCACTTTTATTTAGTTAGTATATAAACTCTTCTGTCCATGGGATTCTCCAGGCAAGAATCCTGGAGTGAGTTGCCATGCCCTTCTGCAGGGGATCTTCCCAACCCAGGGATCAAACCCAGGTCTCCTGCATTGCAGGCAGATTCTGAGCCACCAAGGAAGCCTGTATAAACTGCCAGATATTGATAAGTGCTAGGAAGAAAAACAAAGCAGAAGCTGCTGTTGAGAGGACTAAAGGAGCTGATGGAAACAAGGGCATCCCTGAGGATTGAGCAGACTCCAGGTGCTCAGTCCGTGTTGCCTTCCTTCCCTTATCAACCGTAGTGTCACATGATAAGCCATTTTCCTACCTTACCAGAAATTAGTATGTATTTCCCCTTCTTGGCATAGACCATCTTGGAGTGAATCTTAATTATGCCTGTGGGCTGCAGTCAAACCCTGGAAGAAAGATGAAATTTAAACTTTTGCTTCCCTAGGTGCCTAAGTAAAGTTATTTTATCCCTCACAGAAATCTGGAATTCAGAAGGGGTAAAAAAAAAAGTGTCTTAAATTTATTTTGCATTGAAGTATAGTTGATTTACCATGTTGTGTTAGTTTCTGATGTATGGAAAAGTGATTCACATTATGGCTTATTATAGGATACTGAACATATTTCCTGTGTGTGTTGTTTATCCATTCTGTATATAATAGTTTACATCTGCTAATCCCAAACTTACAATCCATCCCTTCCCTGGTGGCTCAGTGGGAGACCCAGGTTTGATCCCTGGTTCAGGAAAATCCCCTGGAGAAGGAAATGGCAACCCACTCCAGAATTCTTGCCTGGAGAATTCCATGGACAGAGAAGCCTGGCACAATTACAGTCATTGGGTCACAAAAGAGTCAGACACGACTTAGCAACTAAACAGCAACGGGTTTAGTTGCTCCTGCCTGTTTCCCAAGTGGCACAGTGGTAAGGAATCCACCTGCCAGTGTAGGGGACTCCAGAGACACGGGTTCGATCCCTGAGTCGGGAAGATCCCCTGGAGTAGGAAATGGCAACCCACTCCAATATTCTTGCCTGGAAAATTCCATGGACAGAGGAGCCTGGCGGACCCCCACCCTTGGGGTTGCAAAGAGTCAGACATGACTGAGCACACACGCTCTGGCTAGATGCTCTGTAGCATGTGAAATCTTCCTGGATCAGATATTGAAACTGTGTCTCTTGCACTGGCAGGAGGATTCTTTGCTTCTGATATCCTTATCATAGGATATTGAATGTATTAATAGTTCCCTGTGTATATAGTAGGACCTTGCTGCTTGTCATTCTGTGTATAATATAATCGTTTGCATGTGTTAATCCCAAATTCCCCATCCATCCCTCCCCCACACCCCCCCTCCTCCTTGGCAACCACGAGCCTGTTCTCTAGGTCTGTGAGTATGTTTCTCTTTTCTGGATAGGTTCATTTGTGTTGTATTTTAGATCCCACATATAAGTGATATAATATATGGTATTTGTCTTTCCATAATTTTCTTTTTTGATGTCCTTGTCTGGTTTGGTATCAGGGTAATGCTGACTTCATAAAGTGAATTTGGAAGCATTCTCTCATCTTCATTTTCCAGGAAGACTTTGAGAAGGAGAAGTATTAAATCTTTTTAAAAAATGTTTAGTTCAGTCGTGTCCGACTCTGTGTGACCCCACAGACGGCAGCCCACCAGGCTCCCTCATCCCTGGGATTCTCCAGGCAAGAACACTGGAGTGGGTTGCCATTTCCTTCTCCAATGCATGAAAGTGAAAAGTGAAAGTGAAGTCGCTCAGTTGTGTCCGACTCTTCACGACCCCATGCACTGCAGCCTACCAGGCTCCTCCATCCATGGGATTTTCCAGGCAAGAGTACTGGAGTGGGGTGCCATTGCCTTCTCCAAGTAAAATCACCAGTAAAGTCTAATTCCTACTTTTGTTCATTGAGAGGCTTTTGGTTACTGATTCAACCTCCTTACTAGGAATTGGTCTTTTCAAGTTTTCTATTTCTTCATGATTAAGTCTTGAAATATTGTGTTTCTAGGAATTTGTCCATTTATTCTAGGTGGTCCAACTTTCGGACATATACTTGTTTTTAGTATTGCCTTATGATTCTTTGTATTCCTATGGTATCGAAACTTCTCCTCTTTCATTTCTGATTTTACTTGACCCTTTCTTTTTCCTAGTTAGTCAATTGAAGACTTGTCAATTATCTTTCCAAAGAACCAGTTCTTAGTCTCTGTTTTATTTCCCTTCTGAACTTTATTACTTCCTTCCTATTACTCACTTTGGGTTTTGTTTGTTCTTTTTCTACCTCCTTTAGGTGAAAAGTTAGATTATTTGTTAGAGTTTGGTATTACCAACTATAAAGACCAAGCTGTACATTACCTCCCCAGGGCTTTTTTATTTTATAAATGCAAATTTGTACCTTTTGACCTTCTTCACCCATTTCACCTAACCTCTAGTCCCTGATTCTGGCAACCACCAATATGTTCTCTGTATCTGTGAGTTTAGTTTAGGGGTTTTGTATGTTTATTTATTTGTTTTTTCGATTCCCTATATAAGTGAGATCATACAGTATTTGTCTTTGTCTCACTTGTTTCATTTAGAATAATGCCCTTGAGGTCCATCTATGTTATCACAAATAGCCAGATTTCATTCATTTTTTATGGCTGAATAATATTCCATTGTGTGTGTGTGTGTTTGTGTGTGTGTTCATTCATTCATTGGTAGACAGTTAGGCTGTTCCCTATGTTGACTACTGAAAACAATGCTGCAATAAACCTGGATGAGCAAATACCTTTTTGAGTTAGTGTTTTTGTTTCCTTCAGATAAATATCTATAAACTGAATTGCTGGATCATATGATAGTTTAGTTTTATGTTTTTGAGAAATCTTCATACTGCTTTTCATAGTGGCCGCACCAATTTACAGTCCCATCAGCAGTGCACAAGAGTTTCTCTTTCTCTACATGGTCATCAATACTTGTTATTTCTTGTCTTTTTGGTAATATTTTTTCTCCCTGTTTTTAATTTATGGTCATTGTGTTCTGCTTTCTGAGACAGTCCTCATATATCTTCATCTATATCTTCATCTATGTAGAGTCTATATCTTCATCTTCCAAACTGTCTAGTAAGTTTTATAAAATAATTTTTATTGAAGCATTTTGTCCAAATAGAAAAAAGGTAAATATCTAAAGTACTCAACTGTGTAGCCAGCACTTGGCTCTGAAAAGAACATCACCCCCTACTGCAGATGCCATCCTTGTGTCTTGCTCACTCACTCTCCCTCCTAAGGGAAACAACCATCCTTTATTTCAAATATTTTAAATTAGCTTTGCCTGTTTTGTACTTCACAGAAATGGAAGCACACAGAATTGTATTATTTTGTGTCTGGCTTCTTTCACTCACCACTGTTTAAGCAATTCATTTATCTTGTGTACATTCTCATTTCTGCATGGTATTCCACTGTAAGAATGTATTACAATTTATTTGATCATTTTATACTGCTGATAGATGATTGTTTCCAGTTTTTATGGATAGTGCTGCTGTGATCATTCTTGCACATGTCTTTTGGTGAACACATGTATGCATTTCTGTTGGATACATACCTAGGAACAGAATTATTGGGTCATAGGACATTCGTATTTTCGGCATTAGTGGATGCTGTGAACCAGTTTTCCATATGTGTTTTATCAATTGACATTCCTTCAGCAGCATATGAGAACTCCAGTTGCTGTACATTCACTACTACTTGGAGTGTGTATGTGTGTGTGAATGTGTGTTTTATTACTCATTTTAGCCATTCTGGTGGATGGCACATCATTGTGGTTTTATTTTTTTCCTGAAGTTGAGCATCTTTGCTTACCCATTTGAGTATTCTATTTGTAAAGTGACTTTTCGGAACTTTAGTCCAATTTTCTATCAGTTTTCTAACTTCTTTTGTTATTTATTTATAGATGTTCTCTCTACATTCTGGATACAAATATTTTGTTGGAGATAAAATTGCAAATATTTTCTGTTATGCTGTGGCTTGCCTTTTCACACCTGTGACAGTATGTTTTTGTTAGCAGAAGTTCTTAATTTTAATGTTTTCAAATACATCAATCCAGTGTGAGCTTTCTGATACCTTATTTTAAATTTGTGGATTCTTTAGCTGTTTCTTTGTTGTTGCTTGTTCCCAAGATAAATAGAATATATTCTTTCAGCTGCATGAGAATATTGATGCTTTTTAAAAGCTTTCCATTTCCTGTGCAGCCTCTGTATCCTCTCGGGTCTGTCTGCTCCCATCCCTGTCATTTACCTGGTGGGTTTCTTCAAGCGTCTGTGACTCTTGGCTGTTTGCTGATGTGTGAGTCCTTGGTGTTCAGTGGGCTTCACCCTGGGGTGAGCTGTCTTGCAGGGTGAGTCCCCATTGCTTATGAAGTTAGGTCACTCCTCTTGGATTGGTTCAAATTCACCAAAAAATACACTTTCAGTCTTCTTCCTGAAGGATTAAATCCTGGCTCCAGAGTCCTGAGGCTACATTGTGGGAAGAAGAACAAGAGCCCACAAGCAGCTGGTATCCACTGAAGTAGACATAATTTGCTTTACCCTCTCCAGAAAATAAATCTCCAGCATTCTGTTAGAAAAGTGGAGATGTATCCCTGTGTCAGGAGCAGTGGATAGGATCTGAGTGCCCAACAGCTGATTAAAGAGGTTTGAAAGCAATCATCCAATTTATAGCTCACTCCTCTCCTTTCCCCCTAAGACCCAGGATGCTTCCAGTTTCTGAGCCTTTGGGGATTTTGTACTGGAAACCAAGACTTCCCTACTGCTAGCTTGTAATTCAGCTTTCCAAGCTCTGCTAAGTCCATTTCCAGTCACCGCTCTGCTTTCTAGCTTCCATACATTTGTTGTTGCCTCTTTTCCTAATCCCTTAGTAGGTTTATGTCTTTGAAAATCCTTCCCCATGATTTTATTGAGACTGGGGGAAGAAGCAAATGTAAATGGAGGCACTCAATTTACTACTTTTAACTAGAAGTCATGACATTAGTTCCTTAATCCTTTCAGAATTTATTTTTGTATGTGTATGGTACATACCAGAAATTTAAAGTTATGTATGTATTCCAAAAAGATATTCATTTGTCCCAAAATCACTTATTGAATAATTCATTCTCTCCCCCATGTCCTGGAATGTTCTTCTTCTAAACACCTGCTCAGTGTATTCTTTCTTCTCGTTCAAGTCTTTGTACAATGTTTTCAGGCCAGAGAAGGCCATGTACACTACCCTATTAAAAATGCACACCTGAGACTACCCTGGTGATCCACTGATTAAGAATCCAGCCTTCCAATGCAGGGGACAGAGCTTTGATCCCTGGACTGGGAACTAGGATCCCACGTTCCATGGGGCAACTAAGCCCATGCACTGCATCCACTGAGCCCATGTGCTACAACTAGGCAGTCTGTGCACTGCAAGGAAAGATCCTGCACGACACGACTAAAACCCAACGCATCCAAAGGAACTAATTAAAAAATGCACACCCACCTCTGTTGTTTTCTTTCTCCTCTCCAATTTTTTATAGTACTTCCCACCCTGTTATATCGGAGCAGGCAATGGCACCCCACTCCAGTACTCTTGCCTGGAAAATCCCATGGATGGAGGAGCCTGGTAGGCTGCAGTCCATGGGGTTGGGAAGAGTCAGACACAACTGAGCAACTTCACTTTCACTTTTCACTTTCATGCATTGGAGAAGGGAATGGCAACCCACTCCAGTGTCCTTGCCTGGAGAATCCCAGGGACGAGGGAGCCTGGTGGGCTGCTGTCTATGGGGTCGCACAGAGTCGGACATGACAAGCGACTTAGCAGCAGCAGCAGCATCACCCTGTTATATACTATGTTTAGCTATGTCTTTTATTTTTTGTATTCTGATGTTTTGACATCTGCAGCCTTGCTGACCCACCTATGGTTAACCAAATACTAGAGAGAATTCACCCAAGGATATGCTTTTCAAATACAAGCCGTCCAGAGCCCTCCCACCACCCACCTTCTCGATCCAGCTGTCACACTCCAGACTGCTGTCCACCTGCCCTAATCACCCTAGTGGAGGTGCCAGACCACTAGGGACAGCCCCTCTGTCCCAGAATCTGCTGAAATTATTCAGACTTGCCCTCCTAAACCTGTTTGCCCTGTCTTTCCTGTTTCTTCTATGAAAACCACAGTAAAAGCTCTTGCCTACACTTCTGGAACCTCATTCCTGCCTCCTGACCAACCTGCTGCTTCCCCATATGGCCCTGCATGGTGTGGCATGACCCCTTCCTTTTAAGATCTGTGAGAAACAAATAATCTTTTCAACTGCAGTCATCTCCTGATCTGTTACCTTACTGTGCCTCACTAAATTGTCAAACATTTACTTTTCTATTTGGAGCTGATTTTCTCTCATTAGACAGTAGTTTCTGTGAACTCAAGGATTTAACATGTTTTGGTTGTTATCTTATGCATGATACCTATCATTCAACAAACATGCAGAATGAATTAGCAAATATACTATGTTTTTAAACAAGCATGGCTTTGTTTCCATACTCTCTATTTTGTTCCACTTGTTAATTTATTTATTCCAATATAGTTCTACTCCATATTATTTTCCACAATTTTGTAGTTTAATACTAACAGAGCAAATTGCCGTTCATTGTGCCTGTTTTTCAAGATACCTGTGCCTGTATTGTTATTATTACCTATTATCGAACATTTTTTAATCAGCTAATATTTAGGTAGAATTTTTGTATTATGATTCATATTAGTTAAGTATTTATTAACCCAAGTTAAAAAGTACAAAAGAGTAAAAAATGAAGGTAATTGTTCCCTTTACTCTAGTCCCCCTTCCCAGTGGCAACCACTTTGTAAAAATCTTTGTTTCCTAGAAATAATCCAGGTGTGTGCTTGTTGTATCTATATAATATATATGTGTATGTATAAATATATTTCTAATCTACGATTTATACTTCTGACATGCATATAAAATATAGATATATAGTCACAATGAAGAGAGAAATGGAAACTCACTCCAGTATTCTTGCCTGGGAAACCCCATGGACAGAGGACCCTGGTGGGCTGCAGTCCATGGGGTTGCAAGGAGTCACATAATTGGAAAAGTTCTATAAATGGTATTTTATGCCTTGCTTTTTCCAATTAAACATATTTTGAAGAATACTCCACATTTGCCCACCCATCTATGTTACCTTTCTTCCACATGTGTTCTACTTTATGGATATAATGCAGTTTATTTACCTCGCTGACATATGAATGTAAGTTTTGGATATTTCTAATATTTTGTCATTTTTTGTTACCTTACTTCATATATTATATTATTTTGTCCAATTATGCCATGATCATCCTAATACATATAATAAATAAAATTAAAATCACAATGAGGTCACTTATACTTTACTAGAATTAGCAAAGAGTTGGTTGTTTTTTTTTTAACTTGATAGTAAACATAGATGGAGAAGACCTGGAAAAACAGGTATTCTCCCAGGCTGCTATGACTTTGGAAAGCATTTGACAATATCTGTCAAAATTAATACTGCATCCATTTACTTAGAAACTTCACTGACACGCATATCACGACATGTAGTCAAACTTGTTAGAATTTTGACTGACATTTCCTTAAATTTATCATTTATTTTGTGAAGTGAAAGTCTCACAGTTGTGTCTGACTCTTTCCAATCCTATGGACTGTAGCCTGCACAGCTCCTCTGTCCATGAAATTCTCCAGCAAGAGTACTGGAGTGGGTTGCCATTTCCTTTTCCAGGGGATCTTCCCGACCTGGGGATCAAACCCAGGTCTCCTGCATTACAGACAGATTATTTACCAACTGAGTCACTAGGGAAGCCTATCATTTAGTTTAGGGGCAGTTAATTATCATATTAGTGACTTTCCATTCGGTAAGACACAGTATAATTTTCCACCTCTCTAAGTTTTCTCTTATAATTTCCAGTAGAGGTGATATATGTCTTTCATATTTCTTAGGTTTGTTTTTAGATACTACATAGATTTTCTGCCATTAACTGCAAATATTACTACTCTGAAATTCTGAATCAGCTAATGACAGCATTTGGGCTTCCCTGATGGCTCAGTGGTAAAGAATCCGTCTGCCAATGCAGGAGATGTGGGTTCGATCCCTGGTTTGGGTAGATCCCCTGGAGAAGGAAATGGCAACCCACTCCAGTGTTCTTGCCTGGGAAATCCCATGGACAGAGGAGCCTAGAGGGCTACAGTCCCTGTGATTGCAGAGTCGGACATGACTTAGTAACTGAGCGCACAATGGCAGGCTTTGGGAAAAGTATTTTTTAATACATCTACTTCGGCTCTTAATACACATTTGATTCTCTGACCTCTTCTCAACTTCCTGCCATACTGAAATCCAGTGCAATTTTACTTCCACATTTTCATTCATATATTCATTTACACAACTGGCAATTATTTACCCTTCACTATATCTTAACCACATATATATATACATATATATATATATACACACACGCACATATAAAACTATATATATATATATATTTACTGTTTTTCCTGCTTACTGCTCTTTCTTGCATTGTAAAATTTCTCTTGGATTAATTTTTTGTTGAAGTACAGTCTCTTTAATTTTTTTAATAGAAGCTGTAAGGGTAAAATTATTCTGAGTCTTTGCAGATCTGAAAATGACCTTCATATTTGAATCAACATTGGCCAGAAATAAAATTCTAGTTTCAAAATCCTTTACTTTTGGAACTTTAAGGTTATTGTTGTATGATTTTTCCTACCTAATTCTTATGTTTCTGTAGGTAAGCTGTTGCATGAGTTTCCTACCTAATTCTTATATTTCTATAAGTAAGCTATTGCTTTCTCTCAGAAAGCTTTGAGAAATTTTTCCTCCTTCAGTCTTGGAACTTTAGAAATCTCATCATAAAGTCACTAAGGGCAAAGCTGTTTTGAGTCTGAAAACCTGCATTATTTTCCTCTTCTTAATTCATTGATTATTTTGTGCCCTCCATTCTCATGATTCTTACTCTAGAATTTCTCCTTCATGAATGTAGGGAGACCAGCAATACTGTACATTGATATGTACAATTTTAAAGAATTTTAAAGAATGAGTGGTTGTTCCCTCATCAATTTGTAAACCTAACTAGAGAGGTAATAATTTACATTGATTTTGGTCACTTACACTCTAATATGAATAAGTTAGTGATAATAGACTAGGCATTTCAGCATAAGCAATCTACAAAATGGAAATTTGGCCAAGCACACAAGTTCTTGCAAAAGCATCAACCTCAGATATATTCTGTAAAACTTAAAGACTAGATAATTGTTCCCTGGGAAATTTCTCTTAAAAAAGCAAAATACAGATGTCCCTCATATGTAGTTTCCAAGTCAATTTCAGATGTTGAATTTTAAAGGAAACCAGAGTGACCACATGAGAGGTAAATTTCAGGCTACGCATATGGCAGGATGGGAGGCCTAAGCTGAGAGGTATTTGGTGATGCTTCTTGGTTTCTCTAAAGGAAAAAAGTGTTTCTGTATTTCAGATAATGTGACTTATTATTATTTCTAAGCTGAAAGAAACTCACATTTGCTCCAGGGGAATATTAGACTTCCTTCCTCAACTGGCTTTCAGTTTTCTCTTTTCAAATAAAAAATTTGATTCTTTAAAGTAACTATAAAACCTTAGGTTTCAAACTTGTATCCTTATTATAACCAGATGGGAGTTATAGATCTCTCTGATATATCAGAGACCAAAGAGGGGATGTCTGGTTAATCTCTTTGGTAGATTTCTTAAATCTCCTGGCTTTTCCCATGAGCAAAAAAAAAAAAAACCCAAAGAGTAATAAAATAGATTAGATCCAGTTACATGCTATTGTGTTAGATTTTTCTTTTTACCTTAACTTTTAAAATTTATATGTGTTTTTAACAGGCAAAATTAACATTTTGAGAAGTTGAAGCTTCAGTATCAGAAAACTATTAGAGACAAGAAAAAAGCAATGATTTTATCTTGATTAGTTCTCTGGGAAATTGATTGCAGTCATAAAGGTGAACTGTGTCCAGCCTTCACTGATTCCAGCAGCAGTTGGCATCCTCTTGTGTTGCTGCCATATTGGACAAACTCACTTTCATTGGTATTGATCAGAATTTATTGATCTAGTTCAAGTACCATAAAATTACTTTGTCAAAAGTTCATTATGTAGGAGTGGAAACATTTGAAAATAAACCAACTATTTTTAATAGGGACTGGGATATATGAAAGACTATAACATGATTCATTAATTTTTTTTACCTTCCTTGCATTGAAATGAGCTTACAAGCACCACCTGAGTAGAACATGATGGAATGAAGGTTTCCACATAGCTTGCCTGAATTTCTAAGAAAAATAAATAAATTTACCACAATTTCTCCAAAGTTGATTGATAATATCAGGGTGGAGTTCTGGTTATGTGGAAGTAAACATTTCTCAAAGAAATCATTAGCATACAGACTTTCTCTGAAATAGCCATGTCAAAATACTGGAATACTTTATAGGAGCTGCCTGAATGGCAGAAACACTGGCTGAGAAGCAAGCCCATAGACTGGAGTCAGTACATCAGGAGACCAAGGGACCATCTGGAGGCAACTCTAGATTCTATCCTCTGGCCATGCATGTGTGGGTGACCTCAGGGCTGCTGACAGTCCTTTCCCATGGCCAGTGCAGCATGTTCACCACACGTGCCTGAAGCTGGACTAGCCACCTCTCATCTTCTTAAGTACGTTAAGAATGTCTGACAATTTTAGATGAGACACCATTAAATATGTATATAACAGAGCAGCAAAATTAATGTGTACCATCATTAACTTTAGTTTCTTCTCTTTTATTCCCAAAGGAGGAAACTAAGGCCCAGAAGTCTACAGAGGTTTTCTGCCTGAGAATCTTTGCCAAGATGCCCCCTGTCTTGTCTCCTGGAGTGAAGATTTCTTCCATTGATCATAGGATAACTGATACTTTCTCTTTCTCCTTACATCAAAGGAATCTTTTCTTAGTGCCCCATCACCTCTTGATGATTTTTATCACATCCTTCTTCTCCTACATTTTTAACTTCCTAAGACATCATTGATAATTATGGTTCTAAACTGTATGTGCTCTTGCTTCTCAGTCACTTGATCAAATGTACTATGTGCTGTCCTCATCAGTTTGAATCTGATTTTTTTTTTCTGATGCTTTATTGGGTATGTCGATGCATGTAGATGGTGCTAAGAAGAAACTTAAAATTGGACTTACTTTGAGTTTTTTTGAAAAAAACTTTGTTATAATGTTTCATTTCCATGTAATAAAAGACCACTGATTGTATCATAATTAAAAGATGATATTATCACTCAAACTTGCATGAGTCCATTGAGGTTTCATGATGACAAGTGATTCCACTAAACTAAAAGATGTTTCTGGATATTTAATCACAAAGAGTATATTAGAAGTTAAACCAACCACTACCACACCCATATTTGGGATGTGTCAATCCTATTGCTAAAAAGAATCTAACTTTTCGTTAACCATTAGAATGGCCAAAATCCAGAACACTTATGCTTATAAGGATGTCTAGCAACAAGGACGCTCATTCATTGCTGGTGGGAATGCAAAAGTCTGCCACCATTTTGGAAAACAGTTTTTTGACAGTTTCTTATTGAACTAAACATACTCTTACCATAGGATTCAGCAATCATGATCCTTAGCATTTACCCAAAGGAGTTAAAAAATTGTGTTCACACAAATACTTGCACACGGATGCTTGTAGCAGCTTTGCTCATAAATACCGAAAGTTGGATGTCAACTAGATGTCCTTTAGTAGGTGAATGGATAAATAAACAATGGCATACCAAGATAATGGAATTATACAGTACTAAAAGCTCAACATTCAGAAAACTAAGATCATGGCATCTGGCCTCATCACTTCACGGAAAATAGATGGAGAAACAGTGGAAACAGTGGCTGACTTTATTTTTGGGGGCTCCAAAATCACTCCAGATGATAACTGCAGCCATGAAATTAAAAGATGCTTGCTCCTTGGAAGAAAAGTTATGACCAACCTAGACAGCATATTAAAAAGCAGAGATATTACTTTGCCAACAAAGGTCCATCTAGTCAAGACTATGGTTTTTCCAGTGGTCATGTATGGATGTGAGAGTTGGACTATAAAGAAAGCTGAGTGCCTAAGAATTGATGCTTTTGAACTGTGGTATTGGAGAAGACTCTTGAGAGTCCCTTGGACTGCAAGGAGATCCAAATAGTCTATCCTAAAGGAGATCAGTCCTGAATATTCATTGGAAGGACTGATGCTAAAGCTAAAACTCCAATACTTTGGCCACCCAATGCACAGAGCTGACTCATTTGAAAAGATCCTGATGCTGGGAGGGATTGGGGGCAGGAAGAGAAAGGGATGACAGAGGATGAGATGGTTGGATGGCATCACTGACTCACCGGGCATGAGTTTGAGTAAACTCCGGGAGTTGGTGATGGACAAGGAGGCCTGGTGTGCTGCAGTCCATGGGGTCACAAAGAGTCAGACACAACTGAGCAACTGAACTGAGCTGAATATTCCATTATATGTGTGCTGTGCTGTGCTCAGTCACTTAGTCGTGTGAGGTTGATGAGGTTGAAATGACTCTTTGTGACCCGATGGACTGTAGCCCACCAGGCTTCTCTGTCCATGGAGATTCTCCAGGCAAGAATAATGGAGCGGGTTGCCATGCCCTCCTCCAGATGATCTTCCCAACCCAGGAATCGAACCCGGGTCTTCTGCATTGCAGGCAGATTCTTTACCAACTGAGCTATGAGGGAACAGTATAAGAGGGTTCAAAAGGGAGTCACTCTTGGTGCCTTGGTTCCCACAAGGTTTCTTAATCTGATTTTCCAGCTTGAGAGAGGAGCCTGGCGGGTTACAGTCCATGGGGTCACAAAGAGTCGGACACGACTGAGTGACTAACATAACATGGCATTGGGTTGCACAGCTATGTCTGGGTCAGAGAAATCCCTGTTCCAACTTGTGTATCTGACACACCTTCATCAGTACTTACAGGTCATGTGTAAATGGGAACACATTTACTGTGATTTCAACCCTGGAAAGGACCCAGTGTGGGCCAACAGGGGCCCAGAGGGCCACTGCAGAGCTAGCCCTAGAGGCTTCCCCGGGATGCCCACCTGTGCCACCTTCGGATCAGCACGGTCAGCCCTGGGTCTGGAGCCTGAGTGCAGATCTCAGCTCTGTTCCCCACAGCTCTTTAACTTGGAAACTGACTTCTCTTTCTTCTGAAGAGAAGGTTTGCTAAGGTGAAATGGCCAATGGCTGTGCCATAGTTATTTACTGCTTGTTGTTTTCTTGATATGAGTCACCCACCCTCACCCTCAGCCTTCTCTGGCAATTCTTTTGGTTGAGTAAGTCAGTTGGTCCACTGCAGACAATTTCTTCCCAAGTAACTTTATCTTCCCGGACTCCGTGAGTGTCTCCTCAGCAGGTAAAGTGACGGGGGAGAGGGGCATGTCTTATCCCTTGGTTCTGAATGTCTCTTCTCCATCAGGAGCCATTTCTCAGGGCAAGGCAGCTCTCCCTGGAATTGAGTTGAATGCTGTGAGACGGCACATGATAGACAGGAACAAAGCATCTCTTTTAAAGAAACACACTTCATTTTTCTAAACCAAGTAGATACAGCAGTTCAGTGATCTTGTGTAATAAATATATTGATCTCAAACATGGAGAAACCTGTGATTATTCAGTTACAGACCCAGAAGCTTTGGCTCCAAACCAATCCCACCTGTCCTAGGACATGAAGCCAGGGAGGAAAAGGGATCACTGACCATGATTTTACTAGGCCCCAATCTGCTCGTGGAGGGGGCTGAGTGATAAATGCCTTTAGCTGAGCCTTTGTGAGAAACGGACAAATAAAGGATACCATCTTATAAACACTTGTTTTTGTTGTCCAGCCGCTAAATTGTGTCCAACTCTGTGACCCCATGAACTGCAGCACACCAGGCTTCCCTGTCCTTCACCATCTCCCGTAGTTTGCTCAAAATCATGTCTGATGAGTCGATGATGCCATCCAACCATCTCATCCTCTGTCATCCCTTCTCCTCCTGCCTTCAATCTTTCTCAGCATCAGGGTCTTTTCCAATGAGTTGGCTCTTCACATCAGTTTAACAAAATTTTGTTAACTCTTTCCAAATTGAAGCTGTAACAGTAATGCCACAAACTGTGGCAAACTCAGTGTGTCCTGAAATATTATGCAAATTTTGTCTTCCCTCACATGCAATTTTAGAGACAAAGTATATCTTTCAAACCTTTGGTTTTCATGTTTAAAGGCTTTTCCATAGCTTTTAATATGCTTCCATGTATTTCCATTTGACTTAATTGAAACTTCCTTGAGAATATTAATATTTTAAGAATATTGCTGGGAATGTTATCAGTTCCTTGTTATCATGTAATAATAACTTTTAATAAAAGAAAGTCATCTCAAATTGCCACATCTGCTAGAGAGCTTTAGAGGACACAAGATATATTTCTATCTACAGCATGTACTTAGTGTGGAGAATATTCAAGAAAAACACAATTTTCAGAAAACTCCACCCTCTCTTGACCAGGCCAATGCCTTGGAATTAGCTGGCGATCCAATTAGTTGGTATGTGACTACTAGGTCATTAAGGAAAGATGATCAATCCTGATTTTAAGTCTCATCCAATACTGTCCTTTCATTGCCATATATTCAAGATGCATCAATTTTTAAAATTAATTACATTTAATCTATCTAGTGATGTTTTGGGGAGGGTCTAAAGTTCTGTGACTTTAAAAAAATTATTTATTTATTTATTTTTGGCTGCACTTGGTCTTCATTGCTACTTGAGGGCTTTCTCTAGTTGTGGCAAGCAGGGGCTACGCTCTAGCTGCAGGGCATGGGCTTCTCATTGCAGTGGCTTCTCTTGTTGCAGGGCATGGGCTCTAGGGCATGGGCTCAGTCGTTGTGGTGCTCGGTCTTAGTTTTCCCCATGGAATGTGTAATCTTCCCAGATCAGGGAGCAAACCCATGTCCCCTGCATAGGAATGCGGATTCTTAACCACTGGACCACCAGGGAAGTCCATATATTTCTGTGACTTTTAACTCATATATAGATTTGTATAACTACCACCACAAATAGGATATAGAATAGCTTCATCTCTAAGAAATAAACTCTCAGGTGTATGGTAGTTTGACATCACACCCTTTTCCTCCCCGGCCTCTAGGAACTCTGCTCACTTCTCCGTTCCTCATGCCTTTCCAGAATGTCACGTAAAATGAGTCATACAGAATGTAACTGATAGAGACTGGCTTCTTTCACTTGGTAAAACACCCTAGAGATTCATCCTTGTTGTTTCCTATATTGATAGTTTGTTCTTCTTTATTACTTTCTTTTTATTTATATGTGAGTCTTCCCCCTCTCTGGTTATCTTTCAGGATTTTTCTTTATCTTTAAAGTTCTGAGGTTTCACTATGATGGATCTGGTTGGGAAATTACTATTACTATTTATTCAACATTAGGTAGAATTTTCAATGTAAGGACTCGTGTCCTTCAATTTTGGAAAATCTCAGCTTTTATCTCTTTCATTATCTTCAACATTCACTTTTGCAATGGTTAATTAAGGGTAAATTAGGCTGGTGATTGAGCACCCAGATTAAATAGTATTCTGGAGTGTGTCTATGAGGGTGTCTCTGGGGGAGATTAGCATTTAAATTGATGGACTCTGTAAAAGCTGATGGCCTTCCCCACTGTGGGTGGGCCCATCCAATCCATTGAATGCACGACTAGAACAACAGGTGAAGGAAGGAGGCAATTGCCTGGAGCTGGGGCCATCTCATCTTTTCCTGCCCTCAGACTGGGTTTTACACCATCAGCTCCCCTGGTTCTTAAGCCCTCAGACTCTGACTGAATTACATCACTGTCTTTCTTGGGGCTCTACTTTGCAGATGGCAGATCTTGGGGCTTCCTAGCCTACATAATCAAAAGGGCCAATTCCTGATAATAAATCTCCTTCATATCATCTATGTCTAACTCTGAAACTGTTTGGTGGCATATCGAGAGGCTCCAAAGAGCTCAGTCCTTTGTGTCTCAGTGCAGAAAAGACACATAGAGAGGCAAAGTGATAGATAAGAAGTGATTTATTCAGACACTTGTGAGACTCCCAAGCAGGTAGGTGACAGGATCTGTGCCCCAAGAACTTAGTGAGCTACAGCTTTAAAATCAAAGGAAAAGTGAGGAGATGGGGAAAAATCACCTTCTTCCTCATTCTTAAGCAGGCGTCACGTTTCCATGATCAGCTCCTCCTCCAGGCTGGGAAAGGGAACTTTCTCGTCCCCCATGGCCAAACTGGGACTGTCATGCCACTACGGAAAAATTACTTTAGCTCCCAGGACAATGAGGGTCTTTCACTTTGAAGTGTCACCTTTTCATAAATTATTGTTTTTTATGTATGCAGATGGTCAACACCGAAATCAGATTGATTCTATTCTTTGCAGCCAAAGATGGAGAAGCTCTATACAGTCAGCAAAAACAAGACCAGGAGCTGACTGTGGCTCAGACCATGAACTCCTTATTGCCAAATTCAGACTGAAATTGAAGAAAGTAGGGAAAACCACTAGACCATTCAGGTATGACCTAAATCAAATCCCTTATGATTATACAGTGGAAGTGAGAAATAGATTTAAGGGCCTAGATCTGATAGATAGAGTGCCTGATGAACTATGGAATGAGGTTCGTGGCATTGTACAGGAGACAGGGATCAAGACCATCCCCATGGAAAAGAAATGCAAAAAAGCAAAATGGCTGTCTGGGGAAGTCTTACAAATAGCTGTGAAAAGAAGAGAAGCAAAAAGCAAAGGAGAAAAGGAAAGATATAAGCATCTGAATGCAGAGTTCCAAAGAATAGCAAGAAGAGATAAGAAAGCCTTCCTCGGCGATTAATGCAAAGAAATAGAGGAAAACAACAGAATGGGAAAGACTAGGGATCTCTTCAAGAAAATCAGAGATACCAAAGGAACATTTCATGCAAAGATGGGCTCAGTAAAGGACAGAAATGGTATGGACCTAACAGAAGCAGAAGATATTAAGAAGATGTGGCAAGAATACACAGAAGAACTGTACAAAAAAGATCTTCACGACCCAGATAATCACGATGGTGTGATCACTGACCTAGAGCCAGACATCGTGGAATGTGAAGCGTAGTGGGCCTTAGGAAGCATCACTACGAACAAAGCTAGTGGAGGTGATGGAATTCCAGTTGAGCTATTCCAAATCCTGAAAGATGATGCTGTGAAAGTGCTGCACTCAATATGCCAGCAAATTTGGAAAACTCAGCAGTGGCCACAGGACTGGAAAAGGTCAGTTTTCATTCCAATCCCAAAGAAAGGCAATGCCAAAGAATGCTCAAACTACCACACAATTGCACTCATCTCACACGTTAGTAAAGTAATGCTTAAAATTCTCCAAGCCAGGCTTCAGCAATATGTGAACCATGAACTTCCTGATGTTCAAGCTGGTTTCAGAAAAGGCAGAGGAACCAGAGATCAAATTGCCAACATCCTCTGGATCATGGAAAAAGCAAGAGAGTTCCAGAAAAACATTTATTTCTAAAGAGCCTCTTGAAAGTCAAAGAGGAAAATGAAAAAGTTGGTTTAAAGCTCAACATTCAGAAAACTAAGATCATGGCATCTGGTCCTGTCACTTTATGGCAAATACATGGGGAAACAGTGGAAATAGTGTCAGACTTTTGGGGGGGGGGCTCCAAAATCACTGCAGATGGTGACTGCAGCCATGAAATTAAAAGACGCTTACTCCTTGGAAAGAAAGTTATGGCCAACCTAGATAGCATATTAAAAAGCAGAGACATTACTTTGTCAACAAAGGTCTGTCTAGTTAAGGCTATGGTTTTTCCGGTAGTCATGTACGGATGTGAGAGTTGAACTATAAAGAAAGCTGAGTGCAGAAGAATTGATGCTTTTAAACAGTGGTGTTGGAGAAGACTCTTTAGATTCCCTTGGACTACAAGGAGATCCAATCAGTTCATCCTAAAGGAGCTCAGTCCTGGGTGTTCATTGGAGGGACTGATGTTGAAGCTGAAACTCCAATATTTTGGCCACCTGATGCAAAGAACTGACTCATTTGAAAAGACCTTAATGTTGGGAAGATTGAGGGCAGGAGGAGAAGGGAACGACAGAGGATGAGATGGTTGGATGGCATCACCAACTCAATGGACATGGGTTTGGGTAGACTCCGGGAGTTGGTGATGGACAGGGAGGCCTGGTGTGCTGTGGTTCACTTCAGTTCAGTTCAGTTGCTCAGTCGTGTCTGACTCTGTGACCCCATGAATCGCAACACGCCAGGCCTCCCTGTCCATCACTAACTCCTGGAGTTCACTCAAACTCATGTCCATTGAGTCAGTGATACCATCCAGCCATCTCATCCTCTGTCATCCCCTTCTCCTCCTGCCCCCAATCCTTCCAAGCATCAGAGTATTTTCTAATGAGTCAACTCTTCTCATCAGGTGGCCAAAGTATTGGAGTTTCAGCTTCAGCATCAGTCCTTCAAGTGAACACACAGGACTGATCTTCTTTAGGATGGACTGGTTGGATCTCCTTGCAGTTCAAGGGACTCTCAAGAGTCTTCTCCAACACCACAGTTCAAAAGCATGAATTCTTCAGTGCTCAGCCTTCATGGGGTCGCAAACAGTTGGACACAACTGAGAGACTGAACTGAACTTGTCCTTTTACTCGGTCCCTGTTTATATCTATATCTGTATCTGTATCTGTATCTATATCTATGCCTGAGTGCTAGTTCGCTTCAGTCATGTCCAACTCTTGTGACCCTATGGACTGTAGCCTGCCAGGTTCCCCTGTCTATGGGATTCTCCAGGCAAGCATACTGGAGTGGGTTGCATGGCCTTCTCCAATCTGTATCTATGTCTACATCATCTATATCTATCTACCTGTCTATCATCTATATGTCTCCTATGGCTTCTATTTCTCTGGAGAACTCTGACTAATTCAGCTTTATTCTTTCATTCACATACTTCTTCAAATATACGTATATATCTTAACTTTATTTTTTTCTAATTTCCATTTCTTCATCTTAGCTCTGTTCTGAGAGATTTTCTTAGTTTTATTTCCTTATTTTATTCTTAAAGGGAAAGGGAAGTCACTCAGTCGTGTCCAGCTCTTAGCGACCCCATGGACTGCAGCCCACCATGTTCCTCCATCCATGGGATTTTCCAGGCAAGAGTGCTGGAGTGGGGTGCCATATTCTTAAAGGAAACCTTTAATATGAAAATCTTCAACCATATACAAAAGTAGAGAGAATTGAATAATGAAATTCCCATATATCCATCATTCAACTAGAACAAATACCAACTCTTGACAAATTTCATTTTACTTTTACTCTCATTAACTTTCCACCTCCAGCTAGGCTATTTTGAAATAAATTCCAAATACCGTATTATTTTGTTTATCTATTCTTCAGTATATATTTCTTAGTTATTATAGATAATAGATAGATAGATAGTGAAGTTGCTCAGTCGTGTCCGACTCTTTGCAACCCCATGGAGAGTAGCCAACCAGGCGTCTCCATCCATGAGATTTTCCAGGCAAGAATACTGGAGTGGGTTGCCATTTCCTTCTCCAGGGGATCTTCCCAACCCAGAGATTGAACCTGGGTCTCCCGCATTGTAGGCAGAAGCTTCACCATCTGAGCCACCAGGGAAGTGATGTCTAGCTAATAGACATCACTTCTAAAACACATCCAAGTATATCATCCCTAAAATAATAAGAATAATTCTTTAATTTAATTAAATTGCGAATCCATTTTTAATGTCTGCCACTGTGTGATGGTTGTTTTACAGTTGGGTTATTTGAATCAGGACTCATTGGGTTGACAAATCTCTTGCTGCTGCTAGTGCTAAGTCGCTTCAGTCGTATCCAACTCTGTGCGACCCCAGAGACAGCAGCCCACCAGGCTCCCCCATCCCTGGGATTCTCCAGGCAAGAACACTGGAGTGGGTTGCCATTTCCTTCTCCAAGATTTAAGATTAATCTCTTAAATATTTTCAATTACAGATTCTTTCTTCTACATTTTTTGTTTCTATAACTTATTTGTTGAACAGACCAGGTCTTTTCCTCAATAGTTTCCCATACCTTGAATTTTGCTGGTAGCAGCCCAGAAGTATTACTTAACATATTTCCCTGTCCCCAGTATTTCTTGTAAGCTGGTAATCATATCTATTAATAGAAGTTTGATCAGATTCAAGTTTGAATCTTTTATCAGGAAAATTTCAAGTCGGTGTTTTCTTTCCTACTGCATGACATCAGGAGGTACATATGCCAGTTTGCTCTTGTCTTTTTAATGCTGAAATTAAACTGTGGGGTTTGGAAGTTATCAGCCTGATTATAAGTTTCTCATAACTTTTTCACCTAATGGTTTTAGAAGCTATTAATAATCATCGCTTAAGTCTGTTATTTCACAACAAATGACAAAATGATAATATCTTAATTCTACAAATCCTTCTTTTTTAAAATTTTCCATCAAGCAAAGTTTTTCCTTATCAACTGTATTATTACTCTGAAGTACAGTTATTTCCCTTTATTTCAGTTTTCAGGACAATGAATTGGTTGCTGATGCTGCTGCTGCTGCTCAGTCGCTTCAGTCGTGTCTGACTCTGTGCAGCCCCAAAGATGAATTGGTTACTTAGTGACAAATGAGTTTGTGTGTATAAGATAGTGTTAGTATCATTTTGAACTCGTGAAATTATTTAAAACCAATTTATATGCTGTGATTCACTACAACTATTAATTTGATGATGCTCAAAATGCTCCATCTTTGCCTAGTATTTTATTTTCCTATGGTTGCTCTATCAACTTATCACAAACTTGGTGAGTTAAACAATTGAAATTTATTATTTCACAGTCCTGGAGGCCAGAAGCCCAAAATCAGTTTCACTAGATCAAAATCAAGGTGTTGGCAGGGTCATATTCCCTCTAAATTAGTTTTCCTTTTTAATTTATTAAATCTCTTGCTTGCTGGATATGTCCTCTATTAAATACATACTCTAAGACTTAATTATCAAGATATCTGATTTTGTTTTTTCTCACAATCACCTGTTCTTTTGCATAATGGTATGTTTTTATTTTAAATGTTCTTATTCCATGAGTCTAATCCCCTCTTTTTATCAGCCTGAGAATTTAACATCTTTTTTAGATTGCCCTAAAATTCTTATTCTCAAGTTTTACATTGTGTGTGTGTGTGCATGTGTGTGTATAAATGTGATTGTGGTCAATCTGAATGACACACCTATAACTGTTTGGTGCACAATTTATAATTGTGTAAACTACATGCAGTGGACCTGGGTCTTCTGGCTATTTTTCATAACACTGGACTTTCTCTTATGTTTTGTAATTCTTGTGTGTGAGCTTGTCTTCTGTGGGAATTTAACTTCCTTGGTGTCCCAAGGCACTCCTGTCTCCCTGTGAAGCACTTTCACGTTAACCCACAGGTACGTGGCTCCCAGGGCTTCCCAAGTGGCGCTAGTGGTAAAGAACCTGCCTGCCAGTGCAGGAGATGTAAGAGACTAGGGTTTGCTCTGGGTCTGGAAGATCCCCTGGAGGAAGGCATTGCAACCCACTCTAGTATTCTTGCCTGGAGAATCCTGTGGACAGAGGAACCTGGCAGGCTGGGGTGGAGAAGAGTCAGACACAACTGAAGCAACTTCGCACACACACACACACACACACACACATGGTTCCCAATCAGACCCCATTAACACATGGGTTAATGACTTGGCTCTTCACCCACTGATGAAGCTCACATGCATGCTGATGATTTCCATCCAGGCCTCTGGTGCAGAGGGATTCGGCTCCTTCTTACAGGCAGCCATGAGTCTGTTTGGGGCCCTGAATACATAAATCTTGTCTCAACTGCTGTTCCTTTGTGGCATTGGACGCTGCCTCCCCTGCTTCAAGTGCCCAAGGGGAATCTTTTAAAGGTATAGGAAAAATAAGGGGAGAAATGAATACATAAATTTCAATCCCAGGTTTACTAAAGATATCTTCTTAAAAATATATATCCGATTTAAAAGAATATTTATCCATGCCTAAATCAAAAAGAATGTGCTACTTCCCAGACATGCTAACTTCTCAGCAAATAAATATTTGGCAGATTGGTGAGTTTTGAAAGTGAACAAAGAGCATTCATCAGAGAAGATGACAAGCACAGACACTGACGATATCAGTTTCCAAACAAGTGTCTAAGTTGTTTGAGTAAACTGCTAACTTCTTCATATATTTAGTTTAAGATTCTCACAACTTAAGAAATGTTAAAATATTTTTAAAATTTTTCTTGCTTTAATTTCTGTTTATGAGAAAAAGAGAAACAGAAAGGACTAGAGCTACAGTGAGCAGATTAAAATTACAAAGGCCATAAGATAAAACTTTTACAACATATAGATTGTATTAATAAACTCTAGGACCTCTCAGTTGAGAATAACAAATTTATATCTGAAGTCCTGAGAATCTGGCTTTCATCAACGTCTTCCATTCAATAAGCACAGTTTTGAACCTGACTCTGAGTAAGATGCTGTGTTGTCAGCGGGAGATAGGACACCTCCTGACCCCACGCACTCACTCTTTAACTGGATTCTTTCACTTTAAGGTTCAACGCAGATGGGTTTCTCCCACCAGGTTCAGGGAAAGGCAGCTAGGGTGCAGGGATATGTATGTGAAAGATGAAGACAGGATTAAAACTCTCTTGTCACCTATTAGCTGCGACTGTGAGCAAATCCTTTCATGGTTTTCAATCCCTGCTTTAGGATAGAATTCTACCCCTAGGACCATGGTGCTCTGGGAAATTAAATTAAAGAAGAGTGCAGGCAGGCATACAAGTCAGTCTCAAAAATGAGCTTATCCTGTCTGGTTTTCTCCATGTTTTTCCAAACTGACAACTGGGGCCATTTCAAGTGAGCTGCAAACAGGTACCCGCATCACCATCCTCAGGAAAATTCAGGATTAATCCCATAGTCAATACTCCAAAACAGCTTTTTAAAATAATGAGTTAATATTTTCTAAGAGTAGTTGGCAATGCTTATAATAAAGTGTCAATCATCCTATTTATTAAGTAACAAACTTAGTAAAATATATGATTATTAACTTAATTACTAAACAAATCAAGGGCTAGTCACTTTAAATATAACTGGGTATGTCAGCATGCGGTCCTTTTCCTGGACATGAAACCTGGGGCATGTTGTGAACAACAGCAGGATAAGATGAAACACAGCTGACAGGAAAGGAAATAAACAGAGGAAGGTTTTAACATGCCTCTTTAATAAAATCAGAGAAGGTTTTAAGACGCAAATGCAAGAGTATAAATTGGCTTAACTTTGTATCATGCTTATTAGGCTGATACTTTCTAAAAACAACCCACAGTGAGTTTGAGAGAAGTGAGAAAGCTTAGAGAAAAGTGATGAAATTGGAAAAGTTACAATCATCTTTTCACTTTCACTTCTTTGATGCCACCCCTAGGTCCAAGTTAAAAGGAAGGAGTTACAGACCTACAAGAAACAGTTAAAATCAAGATAGTCAACATATTCTCTGTAAATCTTCCTAGAAGCAGATGAAAAGATCTTTCTGTCTCTTCTTACCTAAGACCCTGGACACCAATAACTGTCTATTGTTAAATATTTTTAGTGGCAAGATTCCTTAAGAACATGGTTTCAGAGATTTAGTTTCAGAGCAATCTCACAGTCAGGTAAGTACATACACTGAAATCCTCTTTAATTCCTCTTGATTTTGGCATTTTCATTGAATACAGAAACTCTTCATGCACTTCAAGTGCACTGTTATCGCTATGGCTTCTTGCCATTCAGTTCACAAATTTTTCTTTCATTTTAGATTCTTACATTTAATAGTAATACTGACATTGCTATTTGAACTATCCACATAGACGTATATAGAAAAACATATGTATGTACATGTGTACACACACATACACACACACACACACACACACATGCACATATACACAGAGATACAGAAAGACCAAAGAGATCAAATACGTAATTATGTAGGAATCCTTAGAAACTAAAAATTTCAATGTACATAAAGGAATACATTCTTATCATCACACTTAAAACCCTACAAACTTACATCCTATATTTGTTCTGGAAAAGTGAGTATATGCTTATAATGTGAGCTTATATAATGTGTTGTTAAAAACAACAGCAAAGAAGAAGCCTAGATTCAAGGACTAGACAGTCTCAGTGGGCACACACACACACTTTCCACTCCCAGTTCCCAGATTGTGGTCTCCAAATGCTATTTTTCACTAACAGGAAGCAGAGTTCCTAGAGAAATGGCTGTTCTGGGGCAGGTACAGTACAAAATGATCCTGAGACGTACTGTGGCCCAAAATAGGGCTGTTGCCAGAAACTAAGGAACTGTGTCCAAGAGCCAAACTGGAGGAGCCCCTACAGGCGAAAGATGGAATAACTGATGGGCCACAGACAATAAGTGATTCAGTTCAGTTCAGTCGCTCAGTCGCGTCCGACTCTTTGAGACCCCATGAATCGCAGCACGCCAGGCCTCCCTGTCCATCACCCACTCCCGGAGTTCACTCAGAATCACGTCCATCGAGTCAGTGATGCCATCCAGCCATCTCATCCTCTGTCGTCCCCTTCTCCTCCTGCCCCCAATCCCTCCCAGCATCAGAGTCTTTTCCAATGAGTCAACTCTTCGCATGAGGTGGCCAAAGTACTGGACTTTCAGCTTCAGCATCATTCCTTCCAAAGAAATCCCAGGGCTGAACTCCTTCAGAATGGACTGGTTGGATCTCCTTGCAGTCCAAGGGGCTCTCAAGAGTCTTCTCCAACACCACAGTTCAAAAGCAGTTCAAAAGGCGCTCAGCCTTCTTTACAGTCCAACTCTCACATCCATACATGACCACAGGAAAAACCATACCCTTGGCTAGACAGACCTTTGTTGGCAAAGTAATGTCTCTGCTTTTGAATATGCTATCTAGGTTGGTCTTAACTTTCCTTCCAAGGAGTAAGCGTCTTTTAATTTCATGGCTGCAGTCACCATCTGCAGTGATTTTGGAGCCCAAAAAAATAAAGTCTGACAACTGTTTCCACTGTTTCCCCATCTATTTCCCATGAAGTGATGGAACATATGCCATGATCTTTGTTTTCTGAATGTTGAGCTTTAAGCCAACTTTTTCACTCTCCACTTTCACTTTCATCAAGAGGCTTTTTAGTTCCTCTTCACTTTCTGCCATAAGGGTGGTGTCATCTGCATATCTGAGGTTATTGATATTTCTCCCGGCAATCTTGATTCCAGCTTGTGCTTCTTCCAGTCCAGCGTTTCTCATGATATACTCTTCATAGAAGTTAAATAAGCAGGGTGACAATATACAGCCTTGACATACTCCTTTTCCTATTTGGAACCAGTCTGTTGTTCCATATCCAGTTCTAACCGTTGCTTCCTGACCTGCATACAGATTTCTCAAGAGACAGGTCAGGTGGTCTGGTATTACCATCTCTTTCAGAATTTTCCACAGTCTATTGTGATCCACACAGTCAAATAAGTGACTAAATGTATTGAAATAAAGCAGACACATGTTCTACATGTTTATAATGATAAAAAAAAAAAGGAAGTCGTCTTCATTATAGGTTCACAATTATTCTGAAAATTCAGTGAGAGAAGGCATTATGTATTGATTCTGCCTTTCTTATACAAATTCTGTTTCAGGTTAACCAAATAGTTATAGAAGTTATGCTAATAAATGCAGAACAGGGACTTCCCTGGTGGGCCAGTGGTTGAGATTTCACCTTTCAGTGCAAGGGGTGCGAGTTCAGTCCTGGTAGGGGAGCTAAGAGTCCACATGCCTTGTAGCCAAAAAACTAAAAAACAGAAGCGATATCGTAATAAATTCAGAACAAACAACAACAAATCACCATTTTGCAACCACTAATGAAAAAACCAGACCAGACCACCTGACCTGCCTCCTGAGAAATCTGTATGCAGATCAAGAAGCAACAGAACCGGACATGGAACAACAGACTGGTTCCAAATCGGGAAAGGAGTACGTCAAGGCTTTATATTGTCACCCTGCTTATTTAACTTACATACAGAGTACATCATGAGAAATGCTGGGCTGGAGGAAGCACAAGCTGGAATCAAGATTACCAGGAGAAATATCAATAACCTCAGATATGCAGATGACACCACCCTTATGCCAGAAAGCAAAGAAGAACTAAAGAGCCTCTTGATGAAAGTGAAAGGAGAAAAGGAAAAGTTGGCTTAAAGCTCAACATTCAGAAAACGAAGATCATGGCATCTGGTCCTATCACTTCATGGCAAATAGATGGGGAAACAATGACAGACTTTATTTTTTTGGACTCCAAAATCACTGCAGATGGTGATTGCAGCCATGAAATTAAAAGATGCTCCTTGGAAGAAAAGTTGTGACCAACCTAGACAGCATATTCAAAAGCAAAGACGTTACTTTGCCAACAAAGGTCCGTCTAGTCAAAGCTTTGGTTTTCCCAGTAGTCATGTATGGATGTGAGAGTTAGACTATAAAGAAAGCTAAGTGCCGAAGAATTGATGCTTTTGAACAGTGGTGTTGGAGAAGACTCTTGAGAGTCCCTTGGACAGCAAGGAGATCCAACCAATCCATCCTAATGGAAATCAGTCCTGAATATTCATTGGAAGGACTAATACTGAAGCTGAAACTCCAATACTCTGGCCACTTGTTGCAAAGAACTGACTCATTTGAAAAGACCCTGATGCTGGGAAAGACTGAAGGCAGGAGGAGAAGGGGACGACAGAGGATGAGATGGTTGAATGGCATCACCCACTCAATGGGCATGAGTTTGAGTAAACTCCGGGAGTTGGTGATGGACAGGGTGGCTTGGCGTGCTTTAGTCCATGGGGTCGCAAAGAGTCGGAAACGACTGAGTGACTGAACTGAACTGACTGAATGAAAAACAGATCTGGGCAATAAATGAATGTAATTAACATGAGGCTGATGGGAAACATTTGATGAGTGGATCAGGATGACAATACCTCAGCTTACTACTGATTAATTTCAAATCCACTAAACCTGGGTAACAAAACATTAGGGGTACAAAAGGAACCACCAACACCACCTATGGACGACTCACACTGAAAAGTTCATAACCCAGTCTAAACAAACCTCCAAACTATGGGAGCAAAGGAATGTGTTAGTTAAATCATGCTCAAATCAAACTCAAACAGAGACCAGACTTGAAAATTCCCTGAGCAGACAAAACCAGTTTAGTCATACAAACAAAGCTTTATTTAGCTGATTTTGTAGGACAAGTGAGGGTAACTTGACGTGGGTCACTTGTTGCTTATGCCTCTGAAAATCATAAGCAAAAAATATGAACTGTTCCTCCCAGTTGCTATGAGGTAACCATTAACCAATTCCCTTTCATTCAAGAAAATTCTAATGTTTTAATCAGTTACTCTGAAAAATAAACAGTCACTGCCTTCACACTGCTTTACAACAATATACCACCTTTGGGTTTGAGTGCTCCCCGTTTGTACACTGTCTTTTTGGTCTGCACACAATAAACTTTTTTTTTTTACTTTTTACTTTATATTAGAGCATAACCAACTAACAATGGTGTGATAGTTTCAGGTGGACAGCAGAGCGACTCAGTTGTACATATACACGTACCCATAGGCCCCTCAAATTCCCCTCCCATCCAGGCTGCCACGTAATATTGAGCAGAATTCCCTATAACTTTTACTAATTAGTACTTCAGTGATTCACTGACTTTACTTCTGTTGTTGTTTTTCCTGAACTTTTGACAACCGTGAGGATACAATTCAGCGAAACCTAGATTGGGAAATTGGGCAGGTCATACATGAGGCGTGAAAACACGATGAAAAAGACTGAGAAACTTCTCAACTAAATTCACCATGTAGAGGTTGGTTGGAGTTTGTTTGAACAAAATAACTATAAAAACATTTTTTGAGAAATTTTTAAATACACTGATCTCAAGGAAATATAGTTAATTTTGAAAAGTATGCTAATGCATTTCAGTTTTTTTTTTTTAATAAACTTTATTTATTTATTTTTGACTGTGCTAAGTCTTCGTTGCTATGCAGGCTTTTCTTTAGGTGTTATGTGCAGTGACTCCTCTTGTTGCGGAGCGTGGACTTTAGGCACTTGGGCTTCAGTATTTGTGGCTCCTGGGCTGTCCAGCACAGGCTTAATAGTTGTGGTGCACATGCTTAGTTGCTCCGTGGCATGTGGGTTCTTCCTGGATCAGGATTCCACGGCATGTGGGATCTTCCTGGATCAGGGATCAAATCCATGTCTCCTGCATTGGCAAGCAGATTCTTCACCACTGAGCCACCAGGGAAGCCTGGTTAGGTTTTTAAAAAGTAAGTTTCTCTTACAGACACATAATGACACATGTAAGAGTAACGTTTTTATTTTTAAATGCTGCAGGAAAACACTGGGCTGCAGGGAGAGTTGGGGTGGACAGCTAGGAGGTTGAGGCTGGCACAGAGTTGATATACCTGAGGCAGGTGATAGATAGCTGGGGGGGTTGTTATGTGTTTCTCATTACTTTTGTGTATGTTTGGGAATCTCTATAACAAGAGAGATAGCTCAGACAAAGGAAGAAGGGTAAAAGAGAGAGAAAGAAATCCAGAAAGAAAGAAAGGAGAGAGAGAGGAAGGCAGGGAAGAAAGGAAGGAAGGAAGAAAGAAGGGAATGAAGGAAGGCACGAAAGAAAGAAGGGAGGAAAGAAGGGAGGGAGGAAGGAAGGACAGAGCATGTGTCTGAGCATGAAGAAAGGATGGTGTAGGCAGTTTCTGGAGCTTCTTGTGGGGGCCAGCTGCCTTCTCCATGAGTGGGATCAACACTGCCAGATGAGAAGTAGCAGGAAGACTAGCAGTCTGACACATGATCTTTTCCCTTTCTGCTGCCTTTGTCCAATCTTTGCATCCATAATTTGGGACTGGCTCTTTGCCTTCAGTTGTATTCTTGAATTGTGTTTCTCACTGCAGAAGTCCAGCTGGATAAACATCATCTCTGAGTGATTTTTGCACTTTATGAGTCTCTTACTTGTAAGTGCCTCCCTTTGCTGCCATAAGAAGCAAAAGCAAAAATGTACAGTAAATTCCAGGGCTCTCAGTGGAAACATTAACATGTTTTAAAAGGAAGAACATTGCTGAGAGATTGCCTGTGTGTTGGTTGGGTTTCCGTTGGTTATTCTGTGTATACACACTAGCCAACACCCTGAAACTTAAGGTCCAAGATGTAGGCTCTCTTGGGCTCCAGTGGGGAACATTACCATGAAATTACTTCCATTCCACAAAAATCCACTCACATCATGACTGAAAAAGCTGATGAAGACACGAGTTTTACCTTTCCTGTTCTCATTCTCTCTCCGTTCTTGGGGTGGCAGGATATTTGGGGGGAAATGGAAGAGAGGAGCTGGGAATACACAGATATGAACACCAGACAACCTGGGGTGTCCAGAACATTCTCTGTACACAAAACACTGTCGTTGGCTTCTGTAACCCCTGTTTGGAGAATCACAGAATTTTTGGAAAGCCTTTTATTCCCAGGAGTGGCCTGAGTATCTATCATCTTTGTTCTAAATTTCAGGTGGACAAAATATGATCACCAAAGGCATAGACTAACCTGAGAAGATTCCATATTAGTTTATTTTTTTACTGTTGTTTTTTAATGAGAGCTTTGAAGATCTACTGTCGTAGCAACTTTCCAATATACAGTGTTATTATTAGCTATGGTCACTGTGCTATATATACATAGCGCCAGGATTTATTTATTTTAACACTGAAAGTTTGAATCTTTTGAGTCCCTCGCCCACCACCATTTCTCTGTTTCTATGGATTTGGTTTTTGTTTTGACTTGCTGTTGTTGTTTTAGATCCCATATGTAGGTGACATCTTACAGTGTTTGACTTTCTCTGTCTGATTTATTTCACTTATCATTACACCCTCAAGGTCAATCCATGTTGTTGTAAATGGCAGGATTTCCTTGCTTTTTATGGCTGAATAATACTATATTGTATATGGTGACCACATATTGTTTATTCATTTACCCATTGAGATTACTTAGGTTGTTCCCATACCTTGGCTAATATGAATAATACTGCAATGAACAGGGGGGTACAGATATCTCTTTGAGATCCTGTTTTCATTTTTATTGAATAAGTACCCAGAAGTGGGATTGATGGATCATATGGCAGTTCTACTTTTAATTCTTTGAAGAGTCTCTGTACTCTTTTTCATAGCAGCTGCACCACTTTACATTTCTCTACTAGTATTTTGTTTTATATAACAAACACTTACTGTGTGCCAGGTACTGTTTTGAGGACTTATCTCTCAAAAGCAGACATGATTGTTTTGCTACCCATTCTACATAAGAAGAAACTGAGTACCTGAATGCACATGGGCATCAAGGGCACAGCTGGGCCTCAAAGCCAGGCATCCACTGCCCATCTCATGGTGGTCTCTGTTTTTTTAACTTCCATGTCTGACAATTTTTGAATGTACATTAATTGTATTGGCTTTCCTAGTAGTAATTAATAAAACACTCTTGCTGAATTTATTAACCACTTGGAAATAGGCTATAGTTTAAAAAAAACTTTTTTGCATAATAGCTAAAATAATTAATCTAACACTTGCTGCCTGTTTGACATTGAAAATTACCCAGCTTTACACTTTCCCCTTTTGCTTTATTCACTGATGATGCAGGCTGACTTCGGAATGGATCACGAGCTCTCCTTCACTCTTTGTGGGTTCTTCACTGTAACTCTGATTCTTCCTTAGAATATTAATGTGTATGAAATTTCTGTGACACACCTTTGAAGTCCAGAAATTCATTACTAATGAAATCATCCTACTGAACAGCTCTTTACAAGTCACTGTGTTGGATCCTGTGCGGAATGAAAGATGAATGAAAGGTCCATGCAGGGACATGGCCCCTGCCTTCAAAGGACCTAGACTGTGGGTCTTGTGAAAGCTTCTGGTGCTCAAAGTGTTTCCTTGTACCATGCATCATTACTTGAGAGCATGATCAAAGTTCTTGGACCCTAGACATTCTGGGTGTGAGGTCAGGCACTCTGTTCTAACAAGTTTTGGGGGTGATTTTGATGCACATAATGTTTGAGAATTGCTGCTCCAGATGCAAAACAGCAAAAACAAACAAACAAAATACAAATAAAGACTCTAAAACAAGATTTGCTGCTGCTGCTAAGTCACTTCAGTCGTGTCCGACTCTGTGCGACCCCATAGACGGCAGCCCACCAGGCTCCCCCGTCCCTGAGATTCTTCAGGCAAGAACACTGGAGTGGGTTGCCATTTCCTTCTCCAATGCATTAAAGTGAAAAGTGAAAGTGAAGTCACTCAGTCGTGTCCGACTCCTAGCGACCCCATGGACTGCAGCCCACCAGGTCCCTCCATCCATGGGATTTTCCAGGCAAGAGTCCTGGAATGGGTTGCCAGATTTGAAAAAGGTACAAATAAAATACAGTGGGATGACTGCGGGCTGAGGAGACATAAGAGAAGTTGCTATTGCAGGAGAAAACCTTCTAACAGCTCAGAACCTTCAAACAAAGAGTAGAAGATGTTCAACTTATCCCAGAGCAGCATCCTGCCAAAATCTTGGTAATAATAGAAAAATACAAAGCTGAGAAACAGCTTCTGGTCCTGGATAAAATAAAATTCCTGGTGCCTGATCGTGTCAACATGAGTGAGCTCTTCAAGATAATTAGAATGTACTTACAGCTCAATGCTAATCATCTCCTTCCTGATAGTGAATAAATATAATGAGTGTGTCCATCCAATTTGTGAAGTGTATGTAAGTGAGAAGGATAAATATGGATTCTTGTATACAGCATACACCTCTCAGGAGACTTGAGAATGAAATTGTCTATGTAAGACTAGAAAAATGAGTCTTTTCTAGAATATTTTAAACCCTTACCAAGGAATAAAAAAGGGGTGTTACTGACTGAGATTGATCAGTTCATCTAATCACAGATCATCCGAACAGTACTGTCCTTATCTAGGAGTTTTAGAAAGTTGGCTTTTGTACTTCAGGCAAAAAAAAAAGCTCCAGATGGGCACATTTAGCATTGGGAAACTTTATTATTCAAGATAGGCTGTCTTGTTTTCAAATTTCAAAGTTTAAAAATAAAATTCTAAGTTGCCAATGAAATAGACTTTCAAGTTATTTTAATATTTTTTATTCTAAGTTGCCAATGAAATAGACCTTCAAGTTATTTTAATGTCTTTTCCCCCAAAAGAACTTGTAATTTAAGCATCCATAGAGATATTCTGGAGAATCCCAGGGATGGAGGAGCCTGGTGGGCTGCCGTCTATGGGGTCGCACACAGTCGGACACGACTGAAGTGACTTAGCAGCAGCAGCAGCAGAGATATTAAGTCTTCCCTCTAGGTTCACAGAACCTGCCAACTTCTTACAGAAGGGATTTTCCTTGATTAGAGAAATCTTGGGAGGATCTTTTTAAGCATAAGTTGTTAGGCATAGCCAATCCCCACCCCCCAGGATTTTGCTTTAATAGTTGGTGAAAAGCAGAGTGAATGGGGGTGTTTTGTAAATGAGAAAATTAAGCTGCTGTCCAGGGTCCCTGCTTGCTGATAACATGTGTTCCAAGTCAGCACTTTTCTCACGAAGATCTCATTTGGTTTGTTCTCTAGACAGTAACACAGAAAAACACCTCTGCTCAACAGGAACCTTGAGTAATTTATAATTTTGGTCAAGTTTCTCAAAAAGTGCAGAGGAAGATAAAGTACACTTTTTGTTTTGAATATTCTCTTAAGAGCTCAAAGTGGTGCCTGCTTTGGTGAACACAGAAGCAGTTACATGGATTTCATTCTTTGGGACAAAGGTAGGAAACTATAGGATACTAAAACTAAAAGCATTAAAATTCCAATACACTTCCTCTATCTTTAGATTTGAAGCTATAGATGACCCACGGTCTACGTTAAATATGTGAATAAATTCTGTTATTAAGAAGTATTTTTAAGGATATTTCAGCTATCACTGTTAGTTGGAGCAACCATCAAAATTCCCCCACTCTGCATGCATATCAATTTTTAAAACAGTAAAAGAAAACATGTTCTTCACAGATAATAATGTCAGAAGTTAAACAGTTTCAAATTAAAACTAGACTTAATAACCAGTGCTTGCCTGCATGGGGTTTACTATGTACCATTTTCATGAGAGCTATCACAGGATCACAAACCCACTTGGAACTGTACACGCAGTAGGTCATCATTTACTCTTGTGTATTTAGATGTGTGTGGAGAACCTATGTCTGTTAGTGGCAGTTATTTATTGTAATAAATAAATTTATTCATATAAATAAACATATATAGGAAGAAAAAGCAATATTACTGCTTAATTTAATTAAGGATATCCTTAAATATCCTTAAATATAAATATCCTTCAACCCCAATCAACTACTCTTCCAGCTGCTTGTATCTCTCCACACGACTAACTTCTAATGTGCATATTTTTACAGTATGTAAATTCTTAAATAGCTTCTCTTGTTTAGATTGTATGCATCATTATATCTGACATTCTTGTAACTACTGTGTGATTGATAAGGTTCCTATAAGAAACTCTGCTTTTCAAAGACAAAAATATCACATTGAGAGGGGTGACTTATTGTATCCCACTAATGACAACCCACTCCAGTGTTCTTGCCTGGAGAATCCCAGGGATGGGGGAGCCTGGTGGGCTGCCGTCTATGGAGTCGCACAGAGTTGGACATGACTGAAGCGACTTAGCAGCAGCAGCAGCAAGTGGGACCAACCTAGATAGCATATTCAAAAGCAGAGACATTACTTTGCCAGCAAAGGTTCGTCTAGTCAAGGCTATGGTTTTTCCAGTGGTCATGTATGGATGTGAGAGTTGGACTGTGAAGAAAACTGAGCGCCGAAGAATTGATGCTTTTGAACTGTGGTGTTGGAGAAGACTCTTGAGAGTCCCTTGGACTGCAAGGAGATCCAACCAGTCCATTCTGAAGGAGATCAGTCCTGGGTGTTCTTTGGAAGGAATGATGCTGAAGCTGAAACTCCAATGCTTTGGCCACCTCATGTGAAGAGTTGACTCATTGGAAAAGACTCTGATGCTGGGAGGGATTGGGGGCAGGAGGAGAAGGGGACGACAGAGGCTGAGATGGCTGGATGGCATCACTGACTCGATGGACGTGAGTTTGAGTGAACTCCGGGAGTTGGTGATAGACAGGGAGGCCTGGTGTGCTGCAATTCATGGGGTAGCAAAGAGTCGGACACGACTGAGCGACTGAACTGAACTGAACTGAACTGAAGTGGGTGGTCATTCTATCTAGAGGATCTGTAAAATAGATACAATTTTAACAAACTAAGGTGAATAAAGGTGCAACAGAAAACTGTCAAAAAGAATATACAGGGCTTCCCTGGTGGTCTGGTGGTTAAGACTCTGGGCTTCCACTGCAAGGGGCACAGGTTTGATCCCTGGTCAGGGAGGTTCCACATGCTACGCGGTGTGGCCAAAAAAAGAAAGAATATATAGTGGAATTTCCAGAGGGAAAGCTGAGTTGAGGCCAAAAGAAATTTTGGAAGTTTTCTGGATTTAGTGTTGGGACAGGCTTTCTAAGGAAGGGTGAGATGAATGGCGCACCATGGTGATGTGTGGGGGAAGCTTATCTAAGAGAAGCAGAGAGCACAGAGGTGGGGGCCGTCAAGGGCAGCTGTGAGAGGGTCTTGGAATCTTCCACTTTGGTGGATCAGAAAGTGTCAGGGAGTCAGTAACTCAGTCATGGAAATTCTTAAATGTACCTTATTGATACAAAACCCCAAACTTTACCAAAAAGATGAAGGATATGCCATTTGTCTAGTAGAGGAGAATAATGGAATATAAGTCTCTACGATTCAAATAATGGGACATGCTGTTATATTTGTTTGGTCTTCAAAAATCTTGGAGATGGGACTTCCCTGATGGCCCAGTGGTTATGAATCTGCCTGCCATGTAGGAGACACGGATTCGATCCCTGATCTAGGTAGATCCCATAAGCCAGAGAGCAACCAAGCCCATGTGCCTCAACTACTGAGCCTGTGCTCTAGAGCCCAGGAAACACAACTACTGAGCCCATGTGCTGCAACTGCTGATGCTTGAGTGCCTTAGAGCCTGTACTCCACAACAAGAGAAACCACTACGATGAGAAGCCCTCGCACAGCAACTAGTGAGTAGAGAAAAGCCCACTCGAAGCAATGAAGACCCAGCACTACTACTACAAAGAAAAGAATCTGTCTTTCAATGCAGGGGACACAGGTTTGATCCCTGGTGAGGGAACTAAGATCCCACAAGCCTCAAGCCACAACTGGAGAGCCCACACACCATAATGAAGACCCAGCACAGCCAAGAAAAAAAGGATCCTGGAGGACAATGATGCATACCTTTTTTGGTACATTATTGTACAAGTTAAAAAATACTAAAGTACTTATTACTTCACTTTTGAAAACACTACCATGGCAAATTAAGTCACGATATTGATAACAACACTTCTGCTTTATAAAGAAGTATGAGAGTGATACTCCTTTACTACAACAAAGCCATAGTCCTAGTTCTTGGCATTTGCTACGTAGTTCCATGATTCACCTTTAAGAGTAGTTTCACAGCAATTTTTGAGAAAAATTGAAATATGAGTAAGTTTAAAGAAGAAAATAATACTGTTATTTGAAAGAAGCTCGATATTGACATATGAAAATGAGTTTCGACTATAATAGTTCTAATATTCCCAGTGTTAAAGATAAGTAGCCATTTAGGTTTACTATTCAAAGAGAGATCATGGGAATTCCAAAGAATTTTGGCAGATGCCTCTGAAAATGGAGAAGACAATGTAAAACTAAAAGGAATTTAAAATAGACTTTAATCTGCTTAAAATGGATTAACAGTGGCCAGGTTTACCCTACGGACCAAATTTAAGAAAAAGGACAAAATACATGAAACAAAAAAATGTAAGACATTGAACATCAGACAAAAAAAGTTAATGATCCCCAAAGAAGCAGGAAAAAATAAGGAGAGCCCCATGATTGTCCAACTTATGGCGCTTAGAGAGGTTTAAAGCTATGTTGCCTAGAGGGGCAGTGGGGAGGCTGATGGTCTCTCTGAATTAAGCAGAGCTAGGAGCCTGGGAAAACTAATAACAAGAGTTTTGGAGAAGAGAAAGCTACACAGGAAGAGACCCTGCAGAGGATGCTTTGAATATTTAGCAGAGTACTGCCTAAGACATAAGCGTGATGAAACTCTCCAAGGATGGGGAAAGAGTTATCCAAAATATAATAGAGAACAGTGCCTCATAGGGCACACAGCCCCAAAACAGGGCTTGTTCCCCAAAGTCAGGGGGGAAATCTTATAATTCAAAGGACACTGGGTAATGTACTAAGATGGGTCTTACCCCTTTAGGGAGGAATTAATTCTAAACTAAACTCAGTTCTGCTTCTGCTGAACAAATCTTAAAATGAAGCCCAGAAGTGCTCAGACTCTTTCCAGTTAGCTTAATCACATCCCAGAACAAAGCTCAAAAACATTTATAGGGATACAAAAATATTCATCAACCTATGAGGTAAATTCACAATGCTGCTGCTGCTAAGTCGCTTCAGTCTTGTCCAACTCTGTGCGACCCCAGAGACGGCAGCTGACCAGGCTCCCCCATCCCTGGGATTCTCTGGGCAAGAACACTGGAGTGGGTTGCCATTTCCTTCTCCAGTGCATGAAAGTGTAAAGTGAAAATTGAAAGTAAAGTCGTTCAGTCGTGTCCGACTCATAGCAACCCCATGGACTGCAGCCTACCAGGCTCCTCCACCCATGGGATTTTCCAGGCAAGAGTACTGGAGTGGGGTGCCATTGCCTTCTCCATCACAATGTCTAGCATTCAGTAAAAAAATAACCAGATATTCATAGAAGCAGGAAAACACAACCCATCTTGATGAGAAAAATCAATGAACCAAAACTGACTCCAAAATTACACAGATGATGGAATGAATAGCAAGGCCTTTAAAACAATAATTTTGACTGTATTCCATATGTTCAAGAAGTGAGAAAACAGATTGAAAATGCTAAGTAGAGACATAGAAAACCCAAATCAAACTTCTAGAGACAAAAATTACAATAACTGAATGGAAAAACATACCAGATGACCATTGCAGTAGATGAGACATTTCAGAAGAAAATATTAGTAAGCTGAGAGAAAATGATGTCTCTACTTTTTAATGTGCTATCTAGGTTTGTCATAGCTTTCCTTCCAAGGAGCAAGCGTCTTTTAATTTCATGGCTTCAGTCACCATCTGCGGTGATTTTGGAGCCCAAGAAAATAAAATCTGTCACTGCTTCCACTGTTTCCCCTTCTATTTGCCATGAAGTGATGGGACCAGATGCCATGATCTTAGTTTTTTGAATGTTGAGTTTTAAGTCAACTTTTCCACTCTCTTCTTTCATCCCATGGACTGCAGCATGCCAGGCTTCCCTGACCTTCACATCTCCTGGAGCTTGCTCAAACTCATGTCCATCGAGTCAGTGATGCCATCCAAACTTCTCATCCTCTGATGTCCCCTTCTCCTCCTGCCTTCAATCATTCCCAGCATTAGGGTCATTTCCAGTGAGTCAGTTCTTCGCATTAGGTGGCCAAAGAATTGGAGTTTCAGCTTCAGCATCAGTCTTTCCAATGAATATTCAGGACTGATTTCCTTCAGGATGGACTGGTTTGATCTCCTTGCTGTCCAAGGGACTCTCAAGAGTCTTCTCCAACATCACAGTTCAAAAGCGTCAATTCTTCAGCACTCAGCTTTCTTTATAGTCCAACTCTCACATCCATACATGACTACGGGAAAAACCATAGCTTTGACTAGATGGACCTTTGTTGACAAAGTAATATCTCTAAGTTTGCATCATTTCAACAGGTTCTCTGAGGTGTCAGGGCTGTCCTGGTTGTCTGGCACCTGGCCCTGGGCTGATTAGGGGAGGCAGGTAATGGGTCTGGTTGTGAGAGCTGATCAAGTAGGTAGTTGAAGTGTGGACTCTGGATTGTTTGGCTTACATATGAGAGGAGTTCTTGCAGAAGAGTCCCATAATATCTCCAGGAGTTAACTAGCCCTGGGACGGACATCCCTCCAGGGTCAGCACAGCCTCAAGATATCAGAGGATCAAATACGGAAACTAGAAAATATGGTTATTACAGTAAGTAGTCTCTAGAAGCTTTTCTAAGCAAAGAAAGATATTTTTTCCCAGAGTTTTCAGAAGGAACATAACCCTGTGAACCCATTTTGAACCTCTACCTCCATAAAAGGTAAGATAAGATAATACATTTGTGTAAGATGATAAATTTGTATTGCTTTAATCTACTAAGTTTGTGATGACTGATAATAGCAGCACCTTACTCCCAGATTCCAAAATTTATATCAAGTTTCCTACTGCTGCCATTACCTTAGGAAACTTAAAAAAAAAAAAAAGAATCAAAATGCAAGCAAGCAGAAGAAAAAATAAACCTTATTTTTGAAATAAAAAATAGGAAAAAAAGAGTAAAAATAATGTATTCAAAAGCTAGTTCTCTGAAAAAAATCAGTAAAACTGAAAACTTCTGGGAGATTGAATAGAAAAAAAGAGAGAAAACAAAAATAACTAATATCAGTAATGAGAGAGGTGGCATCAGACCAGATTCTGCAGATACTAAAAGGATAATTGGGGAATATTTTTACCACTTTTTTGCCAATAATTTTGACAATTTAGATGAACAAAATCTTGGAAAAACACAAACTATCAAAGATCACTTATCAAAGATAAGAAGAAACAGATAATTTGAGTAGGCCTATGTCTATAAAAGAATTTTAATTTCTAGTTAATAATTTTCCCACAAAGAAAACTTGAGGCACAGATGGTTTCACTTGTGAATTCTACAAAACTTTTTTAGAGAAAGTAACATCACTCCTACACAGTCTCAGAAAATTCGAGGTGGTGATGTCTTCTCATCCTATGAAGCCAGCATTATGCCTCTTCTCATCCTTCCACTTACCATTGCTCTGATATTTCCAGTCAGTGAAAGAAGACACAGCTTTATTTCCAGATGACATTTCCATCTCTATAGAAGATTTTATGAAATCTATGCAAATAATGAAATATATCCATGACTCCACACTCTCACCCCTTCTTCCTGTTAGCTTCCAACCACCACTCTCTCAACAATCAGCAAAAATGATAAAGAAGGAGAAAATGTTTTGTGTTGCCTACATAAACAAGGAAACACACTGTTCAGAGATATGGACAATCTTCCATATTCTGACCCTGTTGTCCTCCTTAGAGACTGAAATGTAAGGTAAAGAAAGGGAAGACTGAGTAAAGGAAACTTGGAATTAACTGACTATAATCAAAGGCAAAGTTCATTTAACTCAAGGACAAACATCTGAGGCACAGAAGACTAATCGCTTGAAGTTGCCTCACAGTGAATTTCTTGGGACCAGGTCCTTCTCATCTTCTCATCCTTTCCACCTTTGTTTTTCCTGTTCTTTCATCATAGCCTATGATCTCTACTTAGAAAAGATGACTCCTTCTATTCTTCCTACCACTGATGAACAAACCAAAGTGGATATCTAGCCAGTCAACTGTATTTTTACCACTCTATGCACTTGCCTCTACACAGTGCCCCAGCAATGTGCTCATTGGGTTATCAGTTCAGTTCAGTCACTCAGTCATGTCTGATTCTTTTCGACCCCATGAATCGCAGCACACCAGGCCTCCCTGTCCATCACCAACTCCCGGAGTTCACTCAGACTCACATCCATCGAATCAGTGATGCCATCCAGCCATCTCATCCTCTGTCATCCCCTTCTCCTCCTGCCCCCGATCCCTCCCAGCATTAGAGTCTTTTCCAATGAGTCAACTCTTCACATGAGGTGGCCAAAGTACTGGAGTTTCAGCTTTAGCATCATTCCTTCCAAAGAAATCCCAGGGCTGATCTCCTTCAGAATGGACTGGTTGGATCTCCTTGCAGTCCAAGGGACTCTCAAGAGTCTTCTCCAACACCACAGTTTAAAAGTATCAATTCTTTGGTGCTCAGCCTTCTTCCCAATCCAACTCTCACATCCATACATGACCACTGGAAAAACCATAGCCTTGACTAGACGAACCTTTGTTGGCAAAGTAATGTCTCTGCTTTTGAATATGCTATCTAGGTTGGTCATAACTTTCCTTCCAAGGAGTAAGCGTCTTTTAATTTCATGGCTGCAGTCACCACCTGTAGTGATTTTGGAGCCCCCAAAAATAAAGTCTGACACTATTTTCACTGTTTCCCATCTATTTCCCATGAAGTGATGCGACCAGATGCCATGATCTTCGTTTTCTGAATGTTGAGCTTTAAGCCAACTTTTTCACTCTCCTCTTTCACTTTCATCAAGAGGCTTTTTAGTTCCTCTTCACTTTCTGCCATAAGGGTGGTGTCATCTGCATATCTGAGGTTATTGATATTTCTCCCGGCAATCTTGATTCCAGCTTGTGTTTCTTCCAGTCCAGCGTTTCTCATGATGTACTCTGCATATAAGTTAAATAATCAGGGTGACAATATACAGCCTTGACATACTCCTTTTCCTATTTGGAACCAGTCAGTTGTTCCATGTCCAGTTCTAACTGTTGCTTCCTGACCTGCATACAGATTTCTCAAGAGGCAGGTGAGGTGGTCTGGTATTCCCATCTCTTTCAGAATTTTCCACAGTTTATTGTGATCCACAGAGTCAAAGGCTTTGGCATAGTCAATAAAGCAGAAATAGATGTTTTTCTGGGACTCTCTTGCTTTTTCCATGATCCAGCGTTAGGTTATACGTCCTTGTAAAATTTGAGTTAAAAACTTAAAACGAGAGACTGATTAATGAGATGTCCAAAGGGAGCTTTGAGAAACTCCAATACAATCCTGGAATTCTGTAAGCCCACACACATGTGAGAGTCATGCACAAGCCCAAGAAAGACTTGGAAAAGCCCCAATGTCTCACTTTTGATTGACCTCAAGACACTGTGTAAACAAGAAGTGAAGGCCAAAGCAGAGTTTTAAACTTCCAACTGGGGCATTTAAGGGATTCCCCAATGCACACGTTAATCTCCCAGAAAATCCTGGGAGATTAATTGGTTCAAGACATTTAAGAAACTCTTTGCCCAAATATTAGCTGATCATTAGGCTAACTAAGCAGAGGATTCGATGGCCACCCATGCCAAAGAATACACACTTTAAAGAATTATTTCAATTAAATCACTAAACAAATAGTGACAATAATAAAGTCTGACAAAAACAACTAACCACAAAGGAAAGGGAGTCTGATTACCAAGGTTACGATGTTATATTATTAAATTGTCCAGTTTTCAACAAATGTTAGATGACACACAAAGAACTAGGTGAACATAGCCCATACATTGTAAATAAAGTATCCAGTAGAAACTGTTCATGAGAAACTCCAGATGCTGGGCTTACTGGATAAAACTTTAAGTCAACTTTTAAAACTATGTTCAAAGACTAAAGGAAACCATGTCTGAAGAACTAAAGATGATTGAGAACAATGTGTCACCAAATACAGAACATCAACAAAATTTTTTGATGCTAAGAAAAAGAACAAATAAAATTTCTGGGGCTGAAATTATAACAATTGAAATGAAAATTTGATGATAGGATTCCAACAAATAATTTGAACAGCCAGAAGAAATGATCAGCAAGCATGAAGACAGGTTAATTGAGATTATCCAGTCTGAGAAATAAGAAAAAAAGAGAAATGAACAGAACCTAGAACTTGTGAGATAGCATCAGATATACCAACATGCACATAATGGGAGTTCCAAAAGAAAAGAAGGGAGAGGAAAGGAGAAGAAAGAATATTTGGAGAAAAATGACCAAAGCTTCTCAAATTGTGTAGAAAATGTATTAATGAACATATCCAGGAAACTAAAAAACTTCAAGTAAGGTAACAGATCCACATCTAGAAACATCAAAATCAAACTGTCAAAAGCAAAGAGAGAATCTTTTTTTTTTCCTTTTCTTTAAATTTACTTATTTTAATTGGAGGCTAATTACTTTACAATATTGTGGTGGGTTTTGCCATACATTCACATGAGTCAGCCATGGGTGTACATGTGTTCCCCATCCTGAACCCCCTCCCACCTCTCTCTCCATCCCATCCCTCAGGGTCATCCCAGTGCACCAGCCCCGAGCACCCTGTATCATGCATCGAACCTGGACTGGTGATCTATTTCACATATGATAATATACATGTTTCAATGCTATTCTCTCAAATCATCCCACCCTTGCCTTCTTCTACAGAGTCCCAAAGTCTGTTCTTTACATCTGTGCAAAGAGAGAATCTTAAAAAACCCCAACATACAAAAACTTATGAGAGGACTTTACTGGTGGTCCAGTGGTTAAGAATCTACCTACCAATGCAGGGGACACTGATTCAGTCCCTGGTCCTGGAAGATTCCACATCAGGATAACTAAGCCCTTGAGCCATAACTACAGAGCCTACGCTCTAGAGCCTGTGCCCTGTAATGAGAGAAGTCACCTCAATAAGAAGTCTGAGCATTGCAATTAGAGACTGGCCCCCTCTTGCCACAACCAGAGAAAGCCTGCATCCAGCAATGACCCAGTACAGCCAATAAATGAATAAATGAATAAAAATAAAACTTTTGAGAGGCCACTAAAACCATTCTGAGCATTAAGTTTATAGCCATAAAAGCATATACCGAATTAAGAAGAAAGATTTCAAATCAGTAACATACACTATCACCTTAAGAAACTACCAAAAGAACAACAAACTAAACCCAAAGCAAGCATAAGAAAAGAAATGATAAAAAACTAGAGCAGAAATACATGAAAGAATAGAAAATTGTTCTTAAAATTTAGTAAAATTGACAAAACTTTGGCTAGATTTACAAAGGAAAAAAGAGTAGAATTAAAATAACTAAAATCAGGAAAGAATGAGAGGACAGTACTACAGAGAGCACAGAAATAAAAAGGCTGATCAGGGAAGTCTGTGAATAATCGTATGCCAGTTATGGTAGGCAGAATAATGGTCCCTTTCTACCCAAATATGTCTTTTCTTAATCATTGGAATCCATGAATACATAATACTTCATGGCAAGGGATTTTTTAAATGTGACTTCAATAACCTCAGATTTGCAGATGACACCACCCTTATGACAGAAAGTGAAGAGGAACTAAAAAGCCTCTTGATGAAAGTGAAAGAGGAGAGTGAAACAGTTGGCTTAAAGCTCAACATTCAGAAAATGAAGATCATGGCATCTGGTCGCATCACTTCATGGGAAATAGATGGGGAAACAGTGGAAACAGTGTCAGACTTTATTTTGGGGGGCTCCAAAATCACTGCAGATGGTGATTGCAGCCATGAAATTGAGATGCTTACTCCTTGGAAGGAAAGTTATGACCAACCTAGATAGCATATTCAAAAGCAGAGACATTACTTTGCCAACAAGGGTCCATCTAGGCAAGGCTATGGTTTTTCCAGTGGTCATGTATGGATGTGAGAGTTGGACTGTGAAGAAGGCTGAGCGCCAAAGAATTGATGCTTTTGAACTGTGGTGTTGGAGAAGACTCTTGAGAGTCCCTTGGACTGCAAGGAGATCCAACCAGTCCATTCTGAAGGAGATCAGCCCTGGGATTTCTTTGGAAGGAATGATGCTGAAGCTGAAACTCCAATACTTTGGCCACCTCATGCAAAGAGCTGACTCAATGGAAAAGACCCTGATATTGGGAGGGATTGGGGGCAGGAGCAGAAGGGGACGACAGAGGATGAGATGGCTGGATGGCATCACTGATTCGATGGGCATGAGTTTGAGTGAACTCCGGGAGTTGGTGATGGACAGGGAGGCCTGGTGTGCTGTGGTTCATGGGGTCACAAAAAGTCGGACACGACTGGGCGACTGAACTGACTGACTGACTGAAGGTTAAGGTTTAAGATGGGGAGACGATCCTGGATGATGCATGTAGGCCAATTTAATCACATTAAGTCTTTAAATGGAGTGGACCTCTCCAGATTGGAAGTGGAGAAACAGAGATATGGCAAAATGAAAAGGAAATGACCAAATATTGCTGGTTTTGAAGATGAAGGAAGAGGCATTTGAGTCAAGAAGTGCAGGAGGCCTCTGCAAGCTGGAAGAGGAAGCTAGATTCTCCGTTCCAACCTCCAGAAAGTAATATAGCCCTGCTGACACCTTAATTATAGCCCAGTGAAACCTATGTCAGACTTCTAAACTACAAAATTATTAAATAATAAGTTTAATACATTTCTGTTGTTTTCATTTATAAATTGGAGTTGATTTATTTTGGCAACAAGGGGAATCTAATACAGTAACAAATTAGATAGCCTAGATGAAATGGATAAATGCCTAGAAAGACACCAACTGTCAAAATTGATTTAATAAGAATTAGAAAATCTGAATAGATTTAGAAAATCTGAATAGATTCATAAAATGTAAAGAGATTAATCTAGTAATAAAAATCTTTCTCACAAAGAAAAGCCCAATCCTAGAGAGTTTTCGGAGAAGGCAATGGCACCCCACTCCAGTACTCTTGCCTGGAAAATCCCATGGATGGAGGAGCCTGGTAGGCTTCAGTCCATGGGGTCACTAAGAGTCGGACACGACTGAGCGACTTCACTTTCACTTTTCACTTTCATGCATTGGAGAAGGAAATGGCAACCCACTCCAGTGTTCTTGCCTGGAGAATCCCAGGGACAGGGGAGCCTGGTGGGCTGCCATCTCTGGGGTCACACAGAGTCGGACACGACTGTCACAACTTAGCAGCAGCAGCAGCAGCAGAGAGCTTTACTGGTAAATTGTATCAGAGGTCTAAAGAATTAATACCACTCCTTCACAAACTTTTTCTAAAAAATGGAAGAGTACAGAATACTTCCTAACTCAACTTATGACCCAGTACCACTGTCATCCCAAAACTAGGTAAAGACATCACAAAGAAAAGACAGCTGTATTTTAATATCCCTCATGAATACAGCTGGGCTTCCCAGGTGGCGCTATTGGTAAAGAACCTGCCTGCCAATGCAGGAGACACAAGAGACGCTGGTTCGATCCCTGGGTCAGGAAGGTCACCTGGAGGAGGGCATGGCAACCCACTGCAGTATTCTTGCCTGAGAATCCCCGTGGACAGAGGGGCCTGGCAGGCTACAGTTCGTGGGGTCACCAAGAATCAGACACGACTGAAATGACAGCATGCATGCATAGATGTGAATATAGACGCAACAATCTTCAGTGAAATACTAGCAACCTGAATCTAGCAGTATGTAAAAAGGATTATGTGTCGTGATCAAGTGGAATTTATCCCAGGAATGCACAGTTGGTTCAACATACACAAGTAAATTATATTAGAAGGAAGAGACCCAGAATAGAAACACTATACAGGCAGACTTTTGTATCCATGCGTGGGTGCCTGCATAGTCAAGAATAGATCCCAGATGTCTCTAACTCCAAAGTCCACACATTTCCCATTTGTGTTAGTTAGCTATTGCTACTACAATATTATGTAATAAATATCCTCAATCTCAATGGTTTACAAATGCAAGCATTTTTCCTTCATTATGATTCTGTAGGTTGGCTCTTCTTTCAGCTTCAGGTCAGCTGGTCTGACCTCAATTGTTAGGCTGGCTTCAATTCTGCCCATGTGTTTTCAGTCTCCTTGGCTCAGTAACAATAGGACACATGTTTTTCTCATGGTAGATCACTGGAGCACAAACCTGAATTGCACAAGAACACTGAAGGCCTCTGCTTGTATTACCTCTGGTATTATTCCATTAGTCAAGCAAGTCACATGGCAAAGCCATGGGGCAGGGAAGCACACTTTCTGTACCACAGGGTCTCATGCAGAAGGAGGGATTAAAAACTTGGGAACAAGTACTCGATCTACTGCCTCAATGTGTCATAGAGGCAGAGAGTGAGATAAGTGAGCTCCCACAGATAAGTGAATTTGCCATGGGAGCCATCTCTGATAGGAAGAAAGAAGCACCTTAAGTTAGTTTTGAGAGAATAACTCCAAAATTATGGGCCTTCTTTGTTATTTGTATGTGTTTGTGGGGTTCCATTTGTTTGCTTTGGTCTTTCCATAGATAAATAAGGGGAGGTGCACCAGATGTTCTGTGTGTAGAGATTCTTTGCTGCCCAAGTGTTTTCTTTGAGCAAGTGATGCTTTAGACAGTTTGCTGTTCACTTAATTTCCACAGTCACAATGCATCAGACCTTCATGGAGGATCTTCTTCCCTTTTCTGGGTGGAATATTGTGGTCCTGATATATCAGCAATCAATGTCTGCTTGTCTTTAGAAATTTTGATGGGAGCAGTTTTTTAAACACTTAGCATTGGTGGACTCTTTAAATGGATCCACTGTGTCTTTTTTTTTTTTTTTGAAGTATAGTTTATTACAATATTGTGTTAGTTTCTGATGTACAGCAAAGTGATTCAGTTATACTTTTTTAAGATCATATTTCATTATAGGTTATTACAAGGTACTGAATATAATTCCCTATGCTAAACAGTAAATTCATGTTACTTATCAGGTCTACTGTGTCTTGAGTCATCAAAGTTCCTTCTATTGTCTTGTTATGAGAGATGAGGACTTGGATATTCAATTTCTTCCCCGCACCTTTTCCCCTCTCTCACTACCCCAATACATTAAACATCTTTTTAGTTAAATTGGTCTGTGGTGCTTTCATACTTGTAGCCATTACAATCTATTCTCCATGAGTCAAGTTATATATCATCCATTATTACAAATTTTTTTGTTCTTAGCTAATAATTTCCACATCTTTTTCATTTCTGTGCTTCTCTTTATCCTTATCTTATCTCACCCTCTTGCTTCTTCAACGCAGTTGTCTACTCTGCATGTAATCTGATCATTTGATTGAATTATATGTGGGCTCTCTTCTCTATTTCTGCACCGCCCCCCCTGCAATGTTCTTGCTCCTTGAATCTGCATTTGTTGTTCTCTCAACTGCTGCCAATCAGTGGTCCTGGGACTTGCCTTTAGGACTATCTTGGGATGCTGTTAACCACCATTTAAAATATATAACCTTCCCAAAGTCCCTAACTATCCCTTCCCTTGATGGAAGAACTCGGTAGCCTTCTCAGTTTGAAAAGTCAAGTCCTTCCCTTCTGGAGAAATTCATATGTATGATTCTTTGGTAAGTTTCTCCTACTGCCTAATTTTCTCAAATACCCATTAGTCAAATATCCATCAATATCAAACCCAGACTTAACCACTCATTTTGTTTCCATGAATTCATTAGTTTTTATTTTACCTTCTCAAAGGTTGATTTGACATTATTGTCCAATACTGCTTCTGAAGTCCTACTTTTCACTACATATTTAATTACTTAGCATTTTCTTACTCTTTACGTTTTCCTTTCACAACATCAGGTTCCTGTTTTATAGATTCAATATTGTGCCAACAAAGGTCCGTCTAGTCAAGGCTATGGTTTTTCCAGTAGTCATGTATGGATGTGAGAGTTGGACTATAAAGAAAGCTGAGCACCGAAGATTTAATGTTTTTGAACTGTGGTGTTGGAGAAGACTCTTGAGAGTCCCTTGGATTGCAAGGAGATCCAACCAGTCCATCCTAAAGGAGATCAGTCCTGGGTGTTCATTGGAAGGACTGATGTTGAAGCTGAAACTCCAATACTTTGGCCACCTGATGAGAAGAGCTGACTCATTTGAAAAGACCATGATGCTGGGAAAGATTGAGGGCAGAAGGAGAAGGGGACGACAGAGGATGAGACGGTTGGATGGCATCACCAACTCAGTGGATATGGGTTTTGAGTAGACTCCGGGAGTTGGTGATGGACAGGAAGGCCTGGCGTGCTACAGTTCATGGGGTCACAGAGTCAGACATTACTGAGCGACTGAACTGAACTGAACTGAACTATTGTGTCTTATATCCCTGAACATATTAATTGCAGATTTTTCTGAAGTTGTCTTTTACTGTCCACATTGTTGATATTTATTCTGTGTTCCATTCTCTTTTCTGTTTTCTTTTTTGCTTTTGTGTTATAGGCTGTTTTCAAATATCTGGTTATTCTTGTGAAGGAGATTAGAATACACTATCCCAAAATATGCCCTTTGACATAAGAATTATTTTGAGCAAAAGGCAGTTGAGAACCAACAGATTGAGGAAAAGTCCTCTATCCTCTCCTTTCTGCCAGAAGGCAGGATATAAACTTTCCTTTTGAAGATATTCCCCATCTCTTCTCCCATTATCACAACCAAGCAACAATTATCACTAGAGACAGAAAAGTGACCCTGAGTTGGGCCTGCACAAATGAAACTTACTGAAATATTCCATCATTTCCACTAACTTTTCTGTGTATCTACCATCCCACATTTTACCACCCCTAAAAGCCCACACCCCTTTTCCTTCACTTTGGCACTTCCCCAGAAATTTATTGCTCTTTGTTAAGAAGGTGTAAAAGTTCCAAATTCAAACCACCTCTTTGAGTTACTCATCACTGAATTCTCCTGTGTATATGCACATTGCATGCACAAATAAACTGTTTTCCCCCTCTTATTGACCTCTTTTATCAGTTTGATTTTTGAGCAACCCCTGAACCTAAGAGGACAGAGGGAAAAAAACTTTTCCTGTCCTACATTTGACTGTTCTTTGATATTTGTGAGTCATGCACCTAAAAATTGCTTGACATTCCTGCACTAGGAGTGGTGAAGAGGAGGCATGACTGCGGAGAAAGCTGGATTTTCTAAAATCTATGACTTTGCTTGTTGTAACTGAAAGATCACTTCGGGCCTGATAATGTAGCACCACACTGGAGCAGGCTGATAAGGTCCTCATTTGGGACCCTCTGGGTTCCCTGAGTTTCTTAAGGGAGGCTGCTCTCATCTTCTTGAAAAAATGTGAAAGTGTTAGTCACTTGTCACGTCCGACTGTTTGGGAGTCCTCCAGGCTCCTCTGTCCGTGGAATTCTCTAGGCAAGAATCCTGGAGTGGATGAGTCATTCCCTTCTCCAAGGGATCTTCCCTACCCAGGGATTGAACCTAGGTCTCCCGCTTTGCAGGCAGATTCTTTACCATCTGAGGCACTAACAAATGCCAGAGAAGTAGGTAGAGCAATGCACCTTTCATCATCAATCTCCTTGTTTTCAAGTCCAAATCTCACCCCTGCCTACTGTTTAACTGATGACTCTGAGTCAAGAAGTTTTTGGCTTCCATTTCCTCAGGGAAGAATCTTCCAGTTTTCCATGAAAGTGAATGTGTTAATTTTTGCTCCATTGAAAATGAATACTGTCCTCAGGGCTTCCCTGGTGGTCCAGTGGTTAAGAATCCGCCTGCCAATGCAGGAGACATGGGTCTGATCTCTGGTCCAGGAAGATGCCACATCCCCCACGGCAATGCACAACTACTGAGCCTGTGCTCTAGAGCCTATGAGCCACAACTACTGAGCTGGAACTTGTTGGCTTTATCAGACAATTCAGGATGTTCTTATTGCACTTAAACCCATAAATTCAAAAAGATTTCTTATTTTTCACTAAATATTACATTGAGCTCCATCTGATCCCAGATGACAAGTTCACTGAAAGTAAGAAGGCTGATGGTTTTGTTATAAGATAATGATGACTGAGCCCCCAGTGATTACACACTTTGGCTGTTCCTTGTTCTGGAAATGCATCCACACTCTGTGGAAGCTTTTGAATATGGTTTTTCAAATTTCTCATTTACTTTTCTGTTCAGGGATTTTTTTGACGAAAAATCAAATTCTTGGCTTTATAATAGGGTCTGACCTCATTTTAAATATATATTTATTTATTTATTTGGCTGTGCTGGGTCTTAGTTGTGGGAAGGTAGGATCTTCAATCTTTGTTGACGCATGCAGGATCTTTAGTTGCAGCGTGTGGGACCTAGTTCCTTGATCCTTCGCCCCCTGCATTGGGAGAGCAGAGTCTTAGCCGCTGGGCCACCAGGGAAGTCTCTGACCCCATTTTTGATATATGACTATTGATAGCATCAAGCCCCACCCCTTTCCTTTCCCTTGTGTGGGGCCAAAGGAGATTTATTTAAACCACTGAGCCCCTGCCCACATGTATGAGCCTGCATCTGGGCTCCAAAGCTAACCATAAGAACCCCAAGCCAATCTCACTTCTTTGCTTACTCAAGTCATTTTCTTTGTGCATTTTTCTACTTTTCCCCCTTTCTAGCAAAGTTTTATACTAATAATCAAACCATACAAAGATGGGAACACTAGGAGATAGAGACCATCAGGGATCATTTTGAGGTCTTATCACCACAGCTGCACTTAAAAAATTGAATAGAAATATACAGTAACACTCAGAATGCATCATATGTAGTATGAGTATGTATTTTTAAATGAAAACTTTGCTAGTATTACAAACTTGTGCATGTGTAATAGAAAATGCCTTTCTTACTCACAGTCCAGGACAAAATAGGTTGAAAGCCACTCACATAGATCTTACAAACATGGAAGATAAGACTTTAATTAAACAATACATGCACCCTGCTTGGTTTGCCTCTGTTCCTCAAGCTCCCATGGCAACCAGAAAGAACAGGTTCTACCCACCATTGTCTTCATTTCTGCTGTTGATCACAGGAGCCATCACAGTACTGAATTCTCAAAGAGCTTTTCCTCTACGGTTTTCTCATCAAATTTTTCTATGAAACCTGACTCACGTTGCCAATTGACACATGGCTGGGAGCACCAGCTTGTTTGGTCCATTTTTCTCCTGCTCTCCCACCTGCATATAAAGTCTGCTCACACCATATTATCAAAGTGTTTGAATTCATACTGCCTTCAAGTATCCTGGGCTTCCCTGGTGGCTTCCATGGTGGTAAAGAATCTGCCTGCAATGCAGGAAACCTGGGTTCGATCCCTGGGTCAGGAAGATCCCCTGGAGAAGGAAATAGCTACCCACTCCAGTACTCATGCCTACAGAATTCCATGGACAGAGGAGCCTGGTGGGCTACAGTCTGTGGGGTCACAAAGAGTCAGACACAACTGAGCAACTAACACTTTCACTTTTTCACTTTCAGGTATCCCAATTCAAGAAGATTGAGGTAGCATTAGAGGTGTTCTCATGTTATTTAAGCTGGAATTTCCATATCTGTTCCTAAGTTCCTTGTCACTTCTGAAGGTTTAAGAGAAAAGAGAGGTCTGTGAAGTCTTTGCCATCAGTCTGTGAAGTCTCGCTTCCCTGAGGCAGCTCTAATCTCTGAAATGGGCTTAATGTCCCAGCACCACCCCCTGAATGATGCTGGCACCACTCCCAGTGGGCGCTAGGCTTGGACATGGCCACCCCTATGTCCTCTGCCTTCCTGGGGAGTGGCCACTTCAGGATTGGGAAGCTCAGCTGGCTGAGACTCTCCCACTCCCACTGCTCGGCAATTTGGTTAAATCATATGCCAGTGCCATTTATCACTGTGGACTGATCCTCAGGTTTGGGAAACAGCCTCCTTTTGCCACCTTGGGAGCCTTCTCCTCTATGTCTGCTGGCTCTTGTGGGTCTCTCCTTCCCAGGATGGGCCCAAAACATCACTCTTAGCGTGTCTTCATCCTTCACCATCTCTCCTTCAGGGAGTGGATGGTTTTTGCTCCTTTTTTCTCTTCCCTTCCCATAGGTGTTTGTTTATGAATGAAGAATATTAGCTCTTTGCAAGTGTAATCATTTTGCCTTTTCTCTACTTTCCTCCCAGCTTGAAGAAACATGAACGGTGAGTGAAGGCCTCAGCTGTCCCAGCCCACCCTGCCCCTGCAGCCAGTCTGAGGGGCTTCTTTGTACCTTTTCCTGGTTTAACTCCTTTTCTCAGTAGCAGGTGATAGGAAGAGGACCATTTGTGAGAATCCTCAGGAAATGTTCACCCACTTCTCCCTTATTTGGGGGAATGTTCTAAGGTTGGAAACCCCTCCATGGAGAAGGAAATGGCAACCCACTCCAATATTCTTGCCTGGGAAATCCCATGGACAGAGGAGCCTGGCAGGCTGCAGTCCATGGGGTCGCAAAAGAGTCGGACACAAATTAAAGACTAAACAACAACAAAGAGGCTTATTGGTTTCATTGATCTTTTAAAAGAAAAAAAGAGGAAGAAACTGCTCCAAACCAAGCCCAGAAGCTTCTCCAAACTGAGCCAGCTGCTCTCTTTCTTTCTCTGGCCATCACTTTTCAGAGACGATGGTTCTCAGTCAACCTTTCTCCTCACTGGCTGGCTGATGATCAATTGTGTGTGTGTGTTTCTCATGTTCTGCTCCATGGCTATTGGTAGAGATGACCCAGCCACCTGGGTGGATAATATCTTGAAGAGTTATTTATTCTTTTCTCCAGAAGTGCCATGGTCTCCGTCTCACCCATGGAAGAGGTTCAGTGTACCACTCACATGCTGGTGACATGAGTTAAAAGTAGCTGTGTCCTTGGAGGGACCCCTTTCTCATGTCCAGGTTGACAAAGATGCAGCACTGGCTGTGCTTTCTTCTCCTTTCTCCGTTCTCCCATCTTCCTTACCCTTTTCTTCAAAGGAAAATGGAGAAACTCAATTATGCAGTAAGTATAACACAGAATGAGACTGGCGCCTCAAATTCAGTTTATACTACCTTGGGGAGGAAAACAGTCCTGGGAAGAATCTCCCAAAGGAAAATGAGCTGTGGCTGTTCCTCTACTCAACAAAGAAGTGAAGGAATTGTCTGGGTCCCTTTTGTGAGCAATTATGTCACATCTTGGTATCAGAATGAGGTCAGATTATATTTGCTTCTTCAGATGACCCAGTGCTCACTTGAAAAATCACGATGTGGAGACCCATGGGGACAACCACAGCCTTGCTGTGAGTCTTAGCAAGGAAGAACTCCAATCTTCACAAACCCATCACCACAAGACAGACACATAATACAAAGCAGGCCCAGGGTGTAGATCCATGATTATGGAATGACAGGCACCTGGGTTCTTTTCTGGAACTGAGCCTCCACACTCCTCCTTGAGCTGAGGTGAAAAATTGAACAACAATCAAATGTTTGTCCATGGTAACAAGGGTGCAAGGCTGCTGGAGTCGAAGAGATGGTGTTCATTTTTAACAATTATGCAAAGTTTTTCTTCAACATGTGCAAAATTAGGAAAAATTAGTTAGCACAGAGTATCGCCATGAAGATGATGTTGAAAATAAGAGTAACTCTGCTCCGTGCTTTGCTTGTGGTAAATATTTACTTTGTGAGTTTTTCAGGGACATGAGATGATGCCCCGAGACACTCAGCAATCACTTTCAGAAACGGGTTTCTACTGAATAATTTTACTCATACCAATTCACTCTGCAAATTTTTTTGGAGTATAATAAATAATAAGTCACTGCTTAAGTGACAGAAAACTGTGTAGATGACAGGGGACCATATGGTGGTTACAAGGCAGAATTTAAAATTTTTAAAGGACAAAACGCTCATATTCATGTAGAGCAATTAATTACAGGACCGAGAACCATCTGCTGTGACTCACGAGTGCCCCCAGGCATTAATACAATCCCAAGTTTCAACTTGGTTTTTCTTGGTCCCATATTCCAAGCAGAGGAAATATCTTTTCCATAACTTTCTGATTACTTATTAATGTTACCATAATGTTTTTGCCACATTGCTGTTTCTCTGTCCTTGGCTTAAAGATGGTGTGCTGGGTGCCTGTTGATGTACTTTAGCTTGTTTGCAGGCTTTCTCCCTCTCTGTGTTAGCTTCTCTGTCCCAGTTTGAAGCCAAGTTTGGGGGTTCCCTCTGCCTTTTGGATTTTCTAGCATCTTTTAGTGTCCCCTGGGAGGAGGCAAGGAATGGAAGAAGAATCATGCTGTGTTAGGCACAGTTTTCCATAATATATTGCACAAGAGCAGGTGTTAAAAGAGATGTTGAAATTTGTATCTTTCCTGGGCAAGTTGTACCGATTCTATTTCTCTTCGGAGAACAATTCTCAAATCCCAAGCATTTATCATCTCAGCTTTAATCTCCCCAGTACCATATTGTTCTCCTCGGAGAGAGACATGTAAGCTAAAAATGCAAAGTCAAAACAAAAAGAAGTGCTGGATGGGAGTTAAGCAATCAATGTAATGCATCTGGTACCACACAGGAAATGGACCATATGGGTCATTCAGGTGAGGGGAGGTGCTCATTGTAACCTCACCTAAATAACGATGGATTTCTGCTTTATTTTAGCCACAGGAATTTAAAAAATATTTTCTAAGGCACCACCTTCCAGATATTAACATAATAAATCACAATGAATAAGCTTGTATTTATATCTAAAGAAAGGGCTTGAGCTAATTTACATGTGCCCCCACAGCTCTCGAGAAAGTCTTAGATCTCCCTGCTAAGCTGCTAAGTCACTTCAGTCATGTCTGACTCTGTGCGACCGCATAGACAGAAGCCCACCAGGCTCCGCCGTCCCTGGGATTCTCCAGGCAAGAACACTGGAGTGGGTTGCCATTTCCTTCTCCAATGCATGAAAGTGAAAAGTGAAGGTGAAGTCGCTCAGTCGTGTCCAACTCTGTGTGACCCCATGGACTGCAGCCCACCAGGCTCCTCCATCCATGGGCTTTTCCAAGCAAGAGTACTGGAATGGGGTGCCATTTAAAAGGAATTCATCCATCTTCCACTTACCAACGGATAAGCTTCTGTTTTCTTGACAAAACAATAGGGGTCTGTAACAGCTTTCTACTGTAACACCTGAGTTGAATAGTTGTGACAGACTGCATGGCCCATGAAACCAAAAGCACCTACTGTCTAAACTTTTACCGAACAAGTTTGCCTGCTCCTGCTTTTAAGGCTCAGTTGAGAAAATTTAAATTCCACTCTTAAGTGATGACTGCAAGCCCAAGACTTATTATCTCCTAAACATACTTTTAAACATTTTTCCTACTGTACCCAAAACATCAAAGATTCCTATCATTTGAATTGGGAGGAAACTTCCAAATCATCCATTGACTTGCCCTTGTTTACAGCTGGGGGAAAATGAAATCTATGTGAGAAGACTTTCTTGAGACCCATCCATCTGCCACAAATTTTATCTTTCCTACTTTCTACCCAGCTTCAAGTTCTGCAAGAATTAGTCTTACCAGTGACTCCAAAATCGAAAGGCAGGGCAACATTTCCACTAATGCATTTGGACTGGACACCTGTTTATTAGTGGGAAAGACAAGATACAGGCCAACCTGGTAAGACTGTGTCTGTGGATATTCTCCCCACTGTAGCTCATAACAGCTCCCTATTCCACGGACACAAATGGCCATTAGTGCTCCCCCACCTCACCATCATTTGGACTATCTCTAATCAACCGGATTTTATTAATAATTTTTAAAAAATTTTAGATGCTGATGAGAAATAATTTCATTAAGTGGGGCCTGTGATATTTCTGTGGTGTATTTGTTTAACTAATGGACATTATTTTTTAGGAAAGTTTTAGGTTTACAGCGGAGAAGGCAATGGCACCCCACTCCAGTACTCTTGCCTGGAGAATCCCATGGACGGAGGAACCTGGAGGGCTGCAGTCCATGGGGTCTCTATGAGTCGGACACAACTGAGCGACTTCACCTTCACTTTTCACTTTCATGCATTGGAGAAGGAAATGGCAACCCACTCCAGTGTTCTTGCCTGGAGAATCCCAGGGACGTGGAAGCCTGGTGGGCTGCTGTCTATGGGGTCGCACAGAGTCGGACACGACTGAAGCGACTTAGCAGCAGTAGCAGCAGTAGGTTTACAGAAAAAAAAAAAAATGAACAGAAACTACAGAGACGTCTTACCTTCTCCGTTCACCCTCTGCCCTCAGTTTTCCCTATTAACGTCTTGCTTTGTTGTGGTATGTTTGCTCCAATTGATGAATCAATATTCATTCATTATTATTAGCCAAAGTCCATAGTTTACTTCAGGATTTACTCTTTGTATTGTATGGTTTTTTAAGTTTTGCCAACTGCATAAAGTCATGTACTCACCATTATAGTATCACAGAATAATTTTAATGCCCTAAAAATCCTGTGTTCCACCTATTCATCCTTCCTTTCCCTATCCCCAAACCTTTGCAGCCCCTAATCTTTTCATTGTCTCTGGGTCTCCTGCATTGCAGGCAGATTCTTTGCCGTCTGAGCCACCAGGGAGACCTTAAAAATCTTTAACCTTTGACAAAGATCAATTGACTGTATCTGTGTAGGTCTATTTCTAAGCTCTCTATTCTGTTCTGCTGATTGGTTTGTCTATTCTTTTGCCAATACCATGCTGTCTTGATTACTGTAACTTTCATAATAAGACTTGAAGTTGGAGTAAATTCAATTCTCTGACTTTGTTTTGCTGCTGCTGCTGCTAAGTCGCTTCAGTCGTGTCTGACTCTGTGTGACCCCATAGACGGCAGCCCACCAGGCTCCCCGTCCCTGGGATTCTCCAGGCAAGAACACTGGAGTGGGTTGCCATTTCCTCCTGCAAAGCATGAAAGTGAAAAGTCAAAGTGAAGACGCTCAGTTGTGTCCGACTCCTAGCGACTCCATGGACTGCAACCTACTCGGCTCCTCCGTCCATGGGATTTTCCAGGCAAGAGTACTGGAGTGGAGTGCCATTGCCTTCTCCAGTAGGTCTTCATAGAACTGTTCAATTTCAGCTTCTTCAGCATTACTAGTTGGAACATAGACTTGGATTACAGTGATATTGAATGGTTTGCCTTGGAAATGAACAGAGATCATTCTGTCATTTTTGAGATTGCATCCAAGTATTGCATTTTGGACTCTTTTGTTGACTATGATGGCTACTCCATTTCTTCTAAGGGATTCTTGCCCACAGTAGCAGATATAACGGTCATCTGAGTTAAAATCACCCATTCCAGTCCATTTTAGTTCGCTGATTCACTCATCTACAATATACTATCATCTACAATATACTATCAGAGCAATATATGATGATAAATATGGTAAAAATAACAGTGTGTACCTTTTAAGCTAAGGTCTATGCTATTTGAATTCTAAATGCATCTCCTACACATTAGTTAACATTCTTAAAAATTGGAAATTTTAAAAAATTTATCTGTTCCAATAGCCTATCAGAATCTCAATGAGTATTTAGCAGGAGTAAATGTAAGATGCAATTAAAGGAATTAATAAAAGAATTAATCCAAGCATAAAATAGAATTCACATCAGATGTTTCAAGTTGAGAAACTTTTGAACACAGTGGCTCTCAACCCTGGCCACCCATTAGAATTACTTGAGACCTTTCAAATTCCCCATGTCTGGTAATAGGAACCAGGCTTCTTGGGCTATTCCAATGGCTGCTGAAGTTGAAAAACCATATATTGATGAAGAGATTACCAGTAAAAGTATAGGCAAAGTTAAGGTAACTGAACAGGGATGTTGATAAAGAAACTTTAATGGAAAAGAGTAACTAACTCAAGGTTACAGACACAGTAATGGCTGAACTGAGATCCACAGATTCTTATTATCTACTTCATAGTGCCTTCCAAAATGAGTTTTTCTCTGGAATAAAATGTCATGTTTGACCAAGCCTGAAGTTAAAAACACCTTAAAGGTAAGCAAATGATGTTCCTCTTTTTAAAAACAAGACTAAATGAACTAAGGTCAAAGTTCTCTTTGTCTTCTCAAATGAATTATAGCCTGAAATAAAACCTGTCTGGTTTCTGTGAATAATACCAGACATATAATGCTTTCTCCTTTCCTCCTCATTTTGCAAATAAAATCCTGTCTGAACTTTTCTGGAAACAAATTAAATGGACATCAGAATGACAAACATTATATCTGCTAATGTGTGCTCTGAAGAAGAGGACCCATTGTGTTTGGGGGAGTGCGTCAGGAGGATGGGAGGAGATGCTGAGCTTTGGTCAGAGCAAAAAGCCAAAGTCATGGATTTGAAGAGCTCTGTCTCTTCCATCACTACGGAGATAACCAGTACATCCTAGCTTTACCTCTTAGCTAAGAACTTAATGCAAATATATTTTTAATTAATTTATTATTTGTTGTTACGTATATATGTGTGTTCAGTCACTTAGTCATACGTGACTCTTTGCAACTCCATGGACTTCAGCCTGCCAGGCTCCTCTGTCCATGGAATTTTCCAGGCAAGAATATTAGAGTGGGTTGCCATTTCCTTTTCCAGGGGATCTTCCCAACCCTGGGATTGAACCCGCATCTCTTGCATTGGAAGGCAGGTTCCTTACCACTGCTGCTGCTAAGTTGCTTCAGTTGTGTCCAACTCTGTGAGACCCCAGAGACGGCAGCCCACCAGGCTTCCCCGACCCTGGGATTCTCCAGGCAAGAACACTGGAGTGAGTTGCCATTTCCTTCTCCAATGCAGGAAAGTGAAAAGTGAAAGTGAAGTCGCTCAGTCGTGTCTGACTCTATCGACCCCATGCACTGTAACCTACCAGTCTCCTCCGTCCATGGGATTCTCCAGGCAAGAGTACTGGAGTGGGGTGCCATTGCCTTACCACTAGCACCACCTATTAACTAGATTATAAGACTTCAAGAGCTTCTGAGACTACCAGATGCCTCTTGAAATGGTCCCCTGCTTTTGTGTAATAGAGGTAGCATTTGTCTTTAAAAATCTTTATACTTTTTCATCATTCCTTTCTATGTATTACCTAACTCCCAAGTACTTTCAATTTTCCACATATTGCCTGTCCTCATACTGTTTATGCTGACACCTCTTCCCGCTGCAGAAGGAAAGATAAAATTGGTAAGTATCTTTGGGTGTGGTGTGCACTCTGCAGCTCACTGCAGTCTCCATAGCTACCTATTAATGTTTTATCTATTTAGATTATCCATCTAGATGCCAAAGACATTTAACAGTGTGTCTCTTATCCTGCCTTGGCCAATTCCCAAGTATAGAGTACGGAAATCAGCAGATGTCTCTGTGTGTGTGTGTGTGTGTGTGTGTGTTTTGTTTTGGGATTTTATTGTTGCTTGTTTTGCTAAGCAGAATTTTTTAAATTAGTTTGAATGTTTACACTTTTATGACCACAGACTATTAACATAGTCCTTACCCTCACATATCGTTTCAGACCCTGTAGATTATGATGATATCTAAATAATACATACATATTCATAAATAAAATTCATGTGTGACACTTTATATGGAAAGTTCCCAAACGTACCTAAATTAGATAAGTTGAGACCGTTTTTAGTATGTGGAAAATGTCATGAAATCGTGTCTGATAAAAACTATTAGACAGAAGATGGCAGAGTAGAAAGACCCTGAGCTCACCTCCTTTCATGGGCACTACAAAATCACAGCTACTTGAGAAACACATCACTGAAAAAGACTGGAACTTACCAGAAAAGAGCTACAAATAAAGAAAATATATAAAGAAGGAACCACAATGAAATAGGTAGGACCAGCAGAGATGTGATACAGTCAAGTCCCATGCACCAGAGTAGGCAACCCACAAACCAAAGAATGATTATGACTGCAGAGGTTTTCCCCAAGGAGTGAGAGATCTGAGCCCCATGTCGTCTTCCTAGCCCAGCAGTCTTGCACTGGGAAGATGAGCCCCCAGAGTGTTTGACTTTGAAGGCCAGTGGGGCTTACCTTCAGGAGTGCCAAAGGGACTTCTTCACTCTTCAAGGGTGTGCACAAAGTTTCACATGATCTAGGACCCAGGTAAGAAGCAGTAATTTGATAGCAGCCTGGGTCAGACCGACATGCTCATCTTGGAGAGTCTCCGTGAAAGCCTACAGGCAACTGGTGCTCACTCTGGGGACGCGGATACTGGTGGAGCTGGGGAGCTCATTCTATGAGATGGATGCTGGTTCTGGCAAGTGCCATTTTGGAATCCTCCCTCTAGCTTATTAGCACCAGGACTCAGCCCCACTCTGGCCCACAAACCTGCAGGCACCAGAGCTGGGATGCCTGAAGTGAAGTGCAAGTTGCTCAGTCATGTCCGCCTCTTGGCGACCCATGGACTGTAGAGTTCATGGAATTCTTGAGGCCAGAATACTGAAGTGGGTAGCCATTCCCTTCAGGGGATCTTTCCAACTCAGGGACTGAACCCAGGTCTTCTGCCTTGCAGGCGGATTCTTTACCAGCTGAGCCATCTGTTTAAAGCCAAGCAACTAGCTGGATGGGGCACAGCCCGCCTAGCAGCAGACAGGCTGCTTTAAGGCCCCTGAGTCCACAGCTGCTGCTCTACAGAGCCCTGCCCACCAGAGGGCCTGGGATCCAGCTCCATCCACAAGTGGGCAGGCATCAGCCCCAATCCCCTGAACCCTCACCCTGTGCTCTAGGGATCCTGCTCTACCTTCAGGACCAGCCTCACCTGCCAGGGATAGCACAGACCTAAGAAAATCACAATCCCACAGCCTGAGGACTTGGCCAAGTCCTGCCCTGGATGACGGGGTGCCAGGCCCACCTGATAGCAGGCCAACACAAGCGTCAGGACGCCCCAGGCCCTTCTCCAACTGTGTCTGGCAATCTTTGCCTCACCAAAGATCTGACACTAGCTCCAGGACCCCTGAGCCCTATAAGCAGACTCCTGGACCCAACTCTACCAGCCAGTTAGGCCAGCGTTAACCCAACTTTATTCAACATAGTATCCGAAGTCCTAGTTTAGGGTAATTTGATAAGAAAAAGAAATAAAAGAAATTCAAATTGGAAAGGAAGAAATAAAACTGTCACTGTTTGCAGTTGACATGCTACTATACATAGAAAATCCTAAAAATGACACCAAAAAATTACTAAAGCTCATCAATGAATTCAGTAAAATTGTAGGATACAAAATTAATATACAGAAATCTGTTGCATTTCTACACACTGACAACAAACTAACAGAAAGAGAAATCGAGGAAATAATCCTACTTACCCTTGCATCAAAAAGAATAGAATACCTAGGAATAAACCTATCTACGGAGGTAAAAGACATGAAAACTATAAAATGCTGATGAAAGAAATTGAAGACAACACAAACAGATGGAATGATATACCATGTTCTTGGATTGGAAGAAATTATTATTGTTAAAATGACTATACTACCCAAAGCAATCTACAGATTCAGTACAATTCCTCTCAAAATATCAATGGCATTTTTCACAGAACTAAAACCAGTAATTTTAAAATTTGCATGGAAGCACAAAAGACCCCAAGTAACCAAAAAATCTTGAGAATGAAGAACAGAGCTGGAGGAATCATGTCCCCTGTGGAATCTTAAAAAATAAATAAGCAAATACAACAGAAAAGAAACAGACTCACAGATATAGAGAACAAACTAGTGTTTATCAGTGGGGAAAAGAGGGGGAGGGAGTCGAGTGGTACAAACTACAATATTATGCATAAAATGAATAAGCTATAAGGATGTATTGTACAGCACAGGGAATATAGCCAACATGTTATAATAATTATAAAGGGACTATAACCTTTAAAAAGTGTGAATCACTGTATTGTACACCTGTAACATATAATATGTAATCAATAATGCATGCATGCTAAGTTGCTTCAGTTGTGTCCAACTCTTTGTAACCGCATGAACTATAGCCTGCCAGGCTTCTCTGTCCATGGGATTCTCCAGGCAAGAATACTGGAGTGGGTTGCCAGGCTCTCTTCCAGGGGAATCTTCCTGACCCGGGGCTCAAACCCATGTCTCTTACATCTCCTGCATTGGCAGCCAGGTTCTTTACCACTAGCACCACCAGGGAAGCCCAATCAATTATATGCAATTGAAAAATATTTTAATGTCATTATATTACGTTGGTGGGGGGGGGCGGAAATAAAAGCCAAAGACATAAATTTTACTTGGAGCAGTGGAGGGAGGGCATGAAAAGGGAGAGGAGAAAGTTACAATGTAAATTTGTAAAATATTTTTAAATGACAAAAAGAAACTTAAAAACTTTTAAACTTATTTTTAAAAGAAAAAAAGTACATCATAGATATTTAAAATGTTTATTTAACTTTAGTAAATAAATGGACCAAAATCACATTATTAAAGGAATGGATTTCACATTATAACACTTCAGTGCTGAAGATAAGAAAAACTGATTTTTTTTTTTTAGAACCACTTGTTGGTGACGGAATCAGATAAAATATCTGCCTATGTTGCCTCAAATCATTTATTAAGACTATCCAGTTATCAATCTACTTTCTGTTATAAATATGAGTTTAAATTGAATAGGATTCAGAATACAGCTTAGAAAAGAAGACTGTGGTATAAAACGACTGAAGAGATTTGCGAGACAAAAAGGAAGGAAAGAAGTATGATTGGAGGAAAGGAGAGAGGGAAGAAAAAGAGAATCTACAATTAGAATTAAAATTCTCAAAATTATTGGCTTGTCAAGAAAGTCTCAAACGTCCTTCTTCTTCCATTCAGCCCTATCCTTGTGGAAAGATACTTCTGGAACCTTTCCAATAAAGTCTCCAGGGAAGTCAGCCATCCTTCCTTCCTTCCTAATTCTTTTTGGAGCTCATATCCTTTAAGCCTGGGAGCATTTTCCAATGTCTGACTTCCCTCCTTACTATTTCAATGCAGACTTCTTATTACCTTGGGAAAATGGAAATGCTATCCCCAACCAGGCACGCCGTGTGCCTGCCTCCCTCATATCCACTCCGCCTGCGTTCCTCCCATAACTAAGGCAATAACAAGCTCCATGCAGGGAGCACCTGGGGGGATCTTGCCTCCAACTCGTGGTGTATCATTGCCTTGGACCCAGGTATCTCCAACACCACGCGCACCTCCCTTATAGCCATGGAATGAGAGGCAGCCCTTGGTCACTGGCAACAGGCACAGATGGAGACACTTCCCAGAGTCATTTCTCACAGCTCCACAGAGAGTCCTGTCGGACAGAGAGAGAGTCCCCATTGCCCACAGCCCACCACGATGACTGACTTGAGAATTTATGCTCGTGTTGTCCTCCCTTCCTTTCCTGTGACAGTCTCCACAATCCTCCACTTCTGCTCTCTGGAGTCATGTTTCAAAATAACTTACACACTCACCTTTGACTCAGGCTTTACTTTCTGGTGAATCCAGACTAATGTCTCAGCATTAGTGTTATTTTCTCAGCTCTTAAAGACTATTTAACATTGTTTGACTTAAGATAAATTAACTCATCCTTTCTCTTCAGAGGGAAAGCTTGTCCTAACAAAACCTTACTTTGTGTAGTCTCACTATTTTGAGGGATCTCATAGTATTTCATACTTAGCTCTTCTTTAATTTGGAGAAATTAAAAATTACAGGCAGATACAGAGAATAACTACACTAAAGCCTTTGACCATGTGGATCACATCAAATTGTGGAAAATTCTTAAAGAGATGGGAGCACCAGGCCACCTTACCTGTCTCCTGAGCAATCTGTATGCAGGTCAAGAAGCAACAGTTAATATTGGACATAGAACAAAAGACTGGTTCAAAACTGGGGAAAGAGAACGACAAGCCTGCATATTGTCACCCTGTTTATTTAACTTATGTGCAGAGTACATCATGAGAAATGTCGGGCTGGATAAAACACAAGCTGGAATCAAGATTGCCGGGAGAAATATCAACAACCTCAGATACGCAGATCCTACCACCCTAATGGCAGAAAGCAGAGAGGAACCAAAGAGACTCTTGATGAAGGTGAAAAAAGAGAGTGAAAGCTGGCTTAAAACTCAACACTCAGAAAACTAAGATTATGGCACCTGGTCCCCTCACTTAATGGCACATAGAAGGGGAAATAATGGAAACAGTGAGAGACTTTATTTTTGGGGGCTCCAACATCACTGCAGATGGTGACTGCAGCCATGAAATTAAAAGATGCTTGCTCCTTGGAGGAAAAGCTATGACAAATCTAGACAGCCTATTAAAAAGCAGAGACATCACTTTGCCAACAAAGGTCCATATAGTCAAAGCTATGGTTTTTCCAGTAGTCATGTAAGGATGTGAGAATTGACCATAAAGAAGCCTGAGCACCAAAGAACTGATGCTTTCTAATTGTGGTGCTGGAGAACATGCTTGACAGTCTCTCGGATTGCAAGGAGATCCAACCAGTCAATCCTAAGGGAAATCACCCCTGAATATTCATTGGAAGGACTGATGCTGGAAGGCCAATACTTTGGCCACCTGATGCAAAGAGCCAACTCATTGGAAAAGACCCTGATGCTGGGGAAGATTGAAGGCGAAAGGAAAGGGAGTAACAGAGGATGAGATGGTTAGACAGCATCACCAACTCAATGGACATGAGTATGAACAAACTCTGGGAGAGAAACCTGAAGCACTACAGTCCATGGGGTCGCAGAGTCAGACTCGACTTGGTGACTGAACAACAACAGAATAATTTCATAAACACCTTTGTATCCATTACACAGAAAAATGCATGTAGACATTTTACTTTAGATCTTTATCTCTATAACATGAGATCATTGGCGATGAAGTTGAAATTACCCCTTTGGGTTTTCTGAGCCCCAATCCCCTTCATCAGTCCCAAGAGATAGCCACTACCCTACATTTGGTACATGCTTTCTGCTAGCCTTATGTTTCATTTTGAAACTGTATTTGTTATCAATTTTATTTTTTAAGATATATACACATTGATACATATGGCTCTAGGTCATTTATCTTATTCACTGTAATATTCTATTGTATAATCTATATTCACTTATTCCTCGTTCTAAGCATTTTTGGATGTCTCCAGGGTTTTATTTTCCCCTTATGAATAGTGCTACTGCTATGAATACATGTTTGGTACTTTGGTGCACACATGCAAAAGAGTTTGGGAGTCTGTGGACTTTTGGGTGTTTTTTTTTTTTTAGCCGTAAGGAAGAACATTTCCAATTCTTCCAGATATTGCCCAACTACTCTCGGATGGCTTTGCCAATTTATTCTTCCACTTAGCAAGATAAGAATTTCTGTGTCATTGGGTCCTAGTCATCACTTGATATCTTAAATTGTTTTAAAACCTGTTGTCAATCTCATGGGCTTGAATGAATGCTAAAATTGGGAGAGACCTGGGTGAATCTGAATCATTGGTCACCCTAGCAGAAGCAGGTCATTTCTCTATTTATTTCACTGCTTTGGGTCCTAGTCGCAGCATGTGGGATCTTCTTTGCCCCATGCAGGATCCTTTTTTTTTGGCAGCATGAGAACTCTTAGTTGCAGCATGTGATATCTAGTTCCCTGGCAAGGGATGAAACTTAGACCCCCTGCACTGGGAGCTCAGAGTCTTAGCCACTGGACCACCAGGGAAGTCCCCAGAGGCAGGTCAGTTCTGCTCTCTTTGCTCATCCTTTTGGTATTTATCTCCATGCATGAATGCGTGATAAGTCGCCTCAGTTGTGTCCAATTCTTTGCAACCCTATGGACTGTAGCCCATCAGGTTCCTCTAACCACGGGATTCTCCAGGCAGGAATACTGGAGTCGGCTGCCATGCCCTCCTCCAGGGGATCTTCCTGACCCGGGGCTTGAGACCGCATCTCTTCTGTCTCCTGCATTGGCAGGTGGATTCTTTACCACTAGCAGCACCTAGGGAGTTCCATTTATCGCCATATTTCCTAATAATGTGCCTGTATTGCTACTTCATCAATATGACCCCTTCCAAATGTGTTAGATATTTCCTCACGGGGTATCCAGGCAACAGGCTGATGATGCGAGGAGACATCCTACCACTTCACAGTGAGTGTGGGAAATCCAGTGGCTCAGCTGTCTTGGTCACTGGCACTAACCTTATCACACTAGGATTTCCGGCAGTTTAGAGGTGAAAGGCGGAAGATGATGGTGGCCAAGTCTTACAGCGTCACTCACATTTTACAAAACCAGCAGTCCCTACAGACTGCTCAATTTTGTCTAAATTTCTCTTTCTTTAAAAAATAAATAACTTTATAGAACACTTTCAGGTTCATGCATCTTGTGTTTATAGCGCCATCTGCTGCTCCTTCAGACCATTGCAGTTTCTCCCATTTGCTCAGTTCACACCTGGGGAAAAAGTGGACACAGTGACAGACTATTTTCTTGGGCTCCAATATCACTACGGATGGTGACTGCAACCATGAAATTAAAAGACGCTTGCTCCTTGGAAGAAAAGCTATGACAAATCTAGACACCATATTAAAAAGCACAGACATTACTTTGGTGACTAAGGTCTGTCTAGTCAAGGCTATGGTTTTTCCAGTAGTCATATATTGATTTGAGAGTTGGACTATAAAGAAAGCTGAACACTGAAGATCTGATGTTTTTGAACTGTGGCGTTGGAGAAGACTTTTGAGAGTCCCCTCAATTGCAAGAGATCAAACCAGTCAGTCCTAAAGGAAATCAGTCCTGAATATTCATTGGAAGGACTGATACTGAAGCTGAAACTCCAATACTCTGGTCACCTGATGCAGAGCCAATGCATTTGAAAAGACCCCAATGTTGGGAAAGATTGAGCACAAGAGGAGAAGCAGGCAACAGAGGATGAGATGGTTGGACGGCATTAGCGACTCAATGGACAAGAGTTTGAGCAAGCTCAGGGAAGCCTGGCGAGCTGCAGTTTATGGGGTCACAGAGAGTCAGACACGACTTGGAGACTGAACAACAACACCTGACCTGGGTAATGGGTGAGAGGGAAAATCTGTCCTCTCAGGTTAATATTAATTAAGAATGACATTCCACTAAACATCAGGCACCTTTCCAGAGACTGCAGAAACAATAAAATGAAATAGAAAAATTATTTTCTGTACCCTTATATTCTCATTGAAAAAACATAATAAATAACGTCAGGGTATGGCATCAAAGAAAAATCAAGCAAAATAAAATGATAGAGACTTATGGGGTGCTCTTTTTATATCAGATAGTCATGAAGGGCCTCTCACAGTTAGTTGATTTCTGAAGATTCTGTAGGTACTGGGCCATGTGGATACAGCAAATGCTGAGAACCTGGAGAAAGATCCAAGGGAACAGCGGACATGAAGGTCATGCGCGTGAGGTCTGGGTGATGGGAGCCCCAACGGAACGCAGTTCATAGAGCGCTGTGTTGGCCAAAGTGAGACCCCCAGCTTTATGCTAGCGGGAAGGAAGCATGGGGTTTCCCCACTCTCACCACATTGTATTTCCCTTCTCTTGTCCTGGGTTTGTGGGTATCCTGGGACTTTCCCCACGTGGGGAACTGTTTGGAATAGTCAGGTGGAGCGTAGGGTTCTGAGCCCTGGGAGGGGTGAGGCTTCAGAGCCCAAGCAGAGCCTTGTCACTCTCCCTCTGCATATCCCTTCTCTGACTCCTCCTCCATTTCAGGAAAATGCTTCCCTCTTCTTGTTTCCCTCAGGGATTTCCTCCACCTGACATGCTGAAACTCTAATTGTCCCTAATCCTCAAAGATCTTTTTATGACCTACAAAATCCAGTTCTTTTTTTCCTTGATGATGGTGAAGGCTTTATTTTCTTATCCTCTCAGGAGGCAAGAGAAAATATTAATATCTACACTCCATTTCTTATATAGCAAAACTATATGCTGCTGCTGCTGCTGCTAAATCACTTCAGTCGTGTCCAACTCTGTGCAGCATATAGCAAATTTCATATAGCAAAGCTATCAGGTTTTCCAGCTGAGAAAGTCTGGAGGTACACATTTAGCCACACCAAGTGTGTGTGTGTATGTGTGTGTGTGTGTGTGTGTTGCGTCTGACTCTTTGCTACCCCATGGCCTGTCATGGAATTCTCCAGGCAAGAATACTGGAGTGGATTGCCATTCCCTTCTCCAGGGGGTCTTCCCAACTCAGGGATCAAACCCCGATCTCCTGCATTGTAAATAGATTCTTTACCATCTGAACCACGAGGGAAGTCCTGGTACCAGCCACACCTTGGAGACTCCAAATTAAAAGGTGTGACCACATCCATGCAACTACATCAGATGAGGTGTATTTGGGACCCATCTGAGCCCCCGCTTCATTGGAAGGATTTGGTGGGGGAGGGATTCAGAAATGCTGAGATCCAAGAATATTCAAACACTCACTAAATTGTTGCTGTAAGTGTTGCACAGAAGAAGTTGCATCTGCCTGGACTAAAGCTGGTCCATGTGCAAAGAAGAGAGAAAAAAATGTGGCCACGAGAGCCAAGATGGGCGAGCACCTTAACGTCTATGCGTGCGTGCTGTCCAGCTCTTTGTTACCCCATGGAATGTGGTCCACCAGGCTCCTCTGGCCATGGAATTTTCCCGACAAGAATACTGGAGTGGGTTGTCATGCCCTCCTCCAGGGGATCTTCCTATCCCAGGGATGGAACCTGTGTCTTCTGCATCTCCTGCAGTGAAGGCAGGTTCTTTACCACTGGGAATCCCACCTTAATGTTCATTGATAGATAAATGGATAAAGAAGATGTGGTGTATACATTCACTAGACTATTATTAAGCCTTCAAAAAGAAGGAAATTGTGCCATATGTTACAGCATGGATGAACCTTCAGGACATCATGCTACATGGAGTTAGCCAGTCACAGAAAGACAAGTATTATATGAGGTCCCTAGAGTAGTCAGATATTTAGAAGCAGAGAGTGGAATAGTGTTGCCAGGGGCTGGGGGGTGGAATGGGGAGTTCCTGTTAAACAAGTATAACGTGGTAGTTATGCAAGGTAAACGAATTCTGGAGCTCTGCTGACAGTGTTGTGCCTGTAGATAACAGTATTACACACTTGTGGTGGCTTCCCTTGCTGGAGAGCACGGGCTCTAGAGTGCTTCAGCAGCTGTGGCATGCAGGCTTAGTTGCCCCTTGGCGTGTGGAATCTTCCCAGACCAGGGGTTGAATCAGTGTTCCCTGCACTGGCAGGCAGACTCTTTAGCACTGGGCCACAGGAAGGTCCTGGTGTGAATTCTTGCCAAGAAGAATCCAGTCAAACTATAAGCTCAATTCCAGTAACTACTTTGACCTTTACTACTGGCATATTTGCATTCTGCTTTTGCTTGGCTTTTGGTTTTATAGGTTGAAAATTTAATATATTATCTAGCATAATTTTTCACATAAGCCATCTCTGTGCTTTTAAAAGCGTATATGAAAACAAATTTTTAATTCTTTTTCAGAGAAAATGACCAAATAAATCAGAATGATACACTATATATCTTTGAGATTTTGCCATGAGACTACCTATTCTTCTGCATAAAGGTCTCTCTCTGGGTTACTGATTACTAAATTAAAACTGCTATACTTAGAATTTTTAATAATTATTGTAATTTTAAAATTTTGATGAACATAATTACAGACCACGTTTGTACAAAGTCAGAGATGAAAATGCAAAAGTCCACCAACAGAAAACTTTATCCAAAGTAGACCTTAAGTTATGCAGTCATGTGATTAAAGAACTGCACTTAGCAGCAAACATTAGATCCTGCTCAATTTAGACAGTTTAGAACAACAGTTAAACAAGCACACACACTGTCACACCCCTGTAAGTAAGTGCGTATGTAAAATATTTAATATAAGTGATCATCTCAGCAGCTATTCCAGACAAAAGTACAGAGAAATATTGAAAAAAACATGCACAAAAGTCCACCAACAGAAAAATCGATAAACGAAAAGTGGTACATTGATAGAATGCAAGACAACTCAGCAGTAAGAATGACCAACTGCTGATACACAACAGGAGTAGATCCCCAAAACATTATGCAGTAGGAAAAAAAAACAAGACACAAAGGAGCATGTGTAGGTAAGCATGCGTATAAAATCACTTTATATAAGTGATTCCACTTATATAAAGTTCCAACACAAGGAAAACTCCTCCACAGTGATGGAGATCAGACGAGGAATCGTCCAGCGCTGGGGGAGGGTGTGTGAGATGTTCATGGGGACACAAGGAGACTTTGGCAGTGATGGCATTGTTCCCTGTGTGGATTGGGACAAGGTATCACAACTGTGTGTATTTGTCAAAATGCATCAAATGATACCCTGAAAAGAGATGTGTTCTATCTATACAAATTATACTTTATACTATTGGTTAATTTTTAACATTTAAAATGTGTTTTATTTTATTTATTGATTTTATTTTTGGCTACACTAAGACTTCGTTGCCGCACATGAGCCTTCTCTAGTTGCAGCGAGTGAGGGCCACTCTCCAGTTGCAGTGTTGAGGCTTCTCGTGGCAGTGGCTCCTCTCAAAGTCGAGCACAGGCTCTAGGGCTCACAGGCTTCAGGAGTCGTGGTGCACAGGCTTAGCTGCTTTGTAGCATGTGGAAACTTCTTGGACCAGGGATCAAACCCACGTCCCCTGCATTGGCAGGCATATTCCCAACCACTGGACCATGAGGGGAGTCCCAATAATATTGGTTAATTTTTTTTAAGTGAGTGTCCTAGGAAATGTTCAAATGTGTCCTATAAAAAAGGAGAGAGATCATAGTAAAGTAATTTTGAGGAAAAAGTGGATAAAAATGATCATACTGATGTATTTGTGCAGGACGTCTCAGAACCTATGCTAATATGAACTAAATAAGATGCTCCCAATGGTCATTGTGAATAGAACAGGAAATGTTCCTCTAGGTCAAATCCTGCTCCAGTTGCCTTGACATGCATGGCAGCTTCTACCCTGCTGGTGCTACTGTGGACCCTGTCCAAAAAGATTCTTTCCTCCTCATGCCACCAAAAACCACAACACACAACAAAACAATGACAAACTAGAATTAAATTGAAAAATATTCTTAAACATCTGGACTCATTAGGTATCTGAGATGGTGGTCATAAAATTTCAGTCTCCTAATGACAGCCTAAAATCCTTATTCTTACATGCACGTCTGTCGTGCCTTGTATCTGTACTGTTTCATTCTTACAACTGGACAATCAGATGGAACAACCTTTGAACTGTCACGCTGATATTTCACAGTCTCAGGAAACAAGCTTTCCTCTTTATTATGGAATGAAAGCTAAGGAAATGCCATTGTTCTCAAAAATGGGAGTCACTGTATTTTATTAATTAGTATATTTAAATCTGGGCTCTTTCTTGGGGGAAATCAATTATATTTTCATGAGGCACCTGCTTGAAGTTCTGTAAATTACAATGCAAATGACCCTTGGGCGATGCTCAGGAGACAGTCGGCGGCTAACAGCAAGCACTGAGGAAGGCGCGGCACCAGAGGCTCTTGCTCTCCCAGCAGAGCGAGCGGTGCCAGACCCCCAGACAGGCCTGCTCCTGCATCTCCTCAAAACTGAGGCAAAGTAGAAATGTTGCTTCTAGAAATTCACACCCCTCTAGAAGAGTACTAATTTTCGTAATATTCCTAGCTTAAAAAAAACACCACAAGAAGCTACTATACTATACTACATTTGAAAAACTAAATAACAAGTTTAATGTTTCCAAGTTTGTAGACAGAAAAGTGATGTAAAAATTACCCAAATGTGTCTTTGGGAGGTTAAAAATTGGTTCCAATTATTTTAATAAGAAAATCAGTTCATGCATTCAAATACTAGTCTAGAGAAAGAATATGTCATTTGAACATATTTTCATCAAAAACCAAATGAAGTAAAGAATTACTGTCATAGGAAATCTCCTACCAAAGCATCTATTTTTGAAGAACTTGTGGAACAAGAAGAAATCAGGCTATAATCTTGAATGATTTCTTGAAATTGTCTGCCCTTGTAAGATCTGTTGGTCCTTCTTTGATTCTATTAACTGACATTCAACTATTCCAATAAAAAGTGCGTAATTTATACATGTTCCATCGTAGCAGTATGAGGTACATTGTCCTTAGAAGCCTGTCTCTGAGAATCGTCTGGATCATATTACACATTGGTTTTGAAAACAGTTCCTGTTCTATTGTGACCCATTAAGAGCATTTATTAAAACACTCCAGTACAATCTATGTGCCCTGTTTTGAAAATCCCAAGCCTAGCAATGAAAATGCCCTTTGAATACACCATGTCAGTTTCCTGTGCACAGAAATATCATCTTGATAAACAGGCTTGAGCAGAAAATCATTAGTAGTAGTGCCTCAAGATATTTTAAAGAGATGAAGAAAATAAAGATTTTAATTATTCTAAATGCCTTGACTATTGAAACATACATGGTCTTTTTAAAATAGAGTTCCTGGTCCCATCACTTCATGGGAAACAGATGGGGAAACAGTGGACACAGTGTCAGACTTTATTTTTTTGGGCTCCAAAATCACTACAGATGGTGACTGCAGTCATGAAATTAAAAGACGCTTACTCCTTGGAAGGAAAGTTATGACCAACCTAGATAGCATATTCAAAAGCAGAGACATTACTTTTCCAGTCTAGTCAAGGCTATGGTTTTTCCTGTGGTCATGTATGGATGTGAGAGTTGGACTGTGAAGAAAGCTGAGCGCCGAAGAATTGATGCTTTTAAACTGTGGTGTTGGAAAAGACTCTTGAGAGTCCCTTGGACTGCAAGGAGATCCAACCAGTCCATTCTAAAGGAGGTCGGTCCTGGGTGTTCATTGGAAGGACTGATGCTAAAGCTGAAACTCCAATACTTTGGCCACCTCATGCCAAGAGTTGACTCATTGGAAAAGACCCTGGTGCTGGGAGGGATTGGGGGCAGGAGGAGAAGGGGACAACAGATGGCTGGATGGCATCACTGACTCGATGGATGTGAGTCTGAGTGAACTCCGGGAGTTGGTGATGGACAGGGAGGCCTGGCGTGCTGTGATTCATGGGGTCTCGAAAAGTCGGACACGACTGAGCGACTAAACTGAACTGAACTGAACTGAACTGAATAGGACTCTGAGATTAATCTGCTTATAGTTTGCTTGGTGATGTGAAGGTAAGAGTTTTCTGCCTATTTCTGCAAATAACCCAACTAATGAGATACATTCCTAGAGCCAGGCTCATATGTTAGTTTCAATGACAGGTGCCAAATTATGGTGAATGCCCTTTTATAACAGGAGGTTCCTAATTACATATGGCGCCCTCAAACACCTGTCTTCATTGCAGCGTGGTATGGAAAGAGTTAGTCTTAATGGAGGGCATTTGCTCTATTATTCTGGAGTCAGTTTATACCAATAGCAAAGAGCTGAGAGCACTCTTATGGCAATTAAGTATGAAATGCACTCATTTCCTGACAGGCTATGTGATTCTCACCCAGGAAAACCTTCCACCACTTCAGTGCTGCAAAGGTGATGTAATCAGAACTTCTGTGGCGGTGATGTATGGCAACTCTTCTGGACAGAAACAAGATCAAGTCATATCTTTGTATCCTACCAAGGATAATGGAGGTAAGATAGCCTTGAACCACTTCAAATCTTTCTCCCATCATCCTAATAGGTTACACTTGAAATTATTAGGAGTTTTCTACTTTATACAAATGCTGAGAAATTAACTATAGATTTTGCTGAGTGCAAGATGAGACTAAGCCTTCCTTAGTTAGTCTTTTTTCTCACCTTCTGATTCTCACCACACTGTGGCAGGCAGCAGGCGTCATTTCAGCAAGTGCATCTGCTTGGCAAACCATCTTGGTTCACTGGTTCCCACTTGGAAGAGAAGTGAAAGAGAGAACTACGGCAAAAGCACCTAGCATGACACTGGGAACCAAGGAGAATCATCTATAAGAATCAATGGCGATCATTTTACCACCACAATAAACAGGGTGGGAGTAAATAGAGAACTGCTGGGACCATCTCTATTTATGAAGGTCCCTTCCATGCAGAACTGGAACCAGAAAGATGATGGAAACCTTCCTCTTTCTCTGCAGAGAAAGCCATCCAAAACTTCCTGATTGTCTTCTCTCCCGGAGGAACCATGTAGCAGGAACCTCCAATGGCTGTAGAAATACAAGGAAAGAGCAGGTAGATGCAGGGAGGATCCGCCAAGCCAGAGGCTGTTGGTGCCTGCCCTGGCCTGTGTTCAGATGCAAGTCTCTCTGGACCACAGATTCTCTGAGGGCACCTGTAGGCCCTTGCATAGTTTACATTTTCAAGGGGGTTTTATTAACCACCCCAAAAAACTCTCATTGAAACTCAATCTTAGTTGATAATCTGAAATGACAGAAAGAATATCAATTCTGTTACAAGTCTGGCCATCAGGATGACCAGATTCTTCATGTCCTCATCGGGTTCCCAGCAGAGCCAAGGTTGGGTACCTGTCCCAGATGCTCACTGACACACAGCGGATGGGCTGCCCTCCCCAAGAAGGGGCTGCTCTTCTTTCTGTCCCAATCAGCTGCAGTGACAAGGGGCTGGAGGAGAATGTATGTTGTTGTAGGCTCATGGGCTCTCACATCTATTTTCTTTGGCCTACACTATACTTTTAAAAAAATGTAAATGTTTGCCAACATGTAAAATTTGAGAGGTCTCACATTTTAAATGGCTAGGTTCTGGCTTCTCCAGGAATCAGTAGTTCCAAACCTCCAGCAGGAACCATGTGGAGGGCAGGAGAAGACACCTTGCTGGATGGGCGTGAGTTCTCCGTTAACACAGGTCCTTCCAGGCTCATCCACTCACTTGCAGCCCCTGGGGTCTGGGAGGCAGTCAGGGTGGCTGCCCTGCTCTAGAGGAATGACAACGTCCTCATCCTCAGAGCAAGCCTGGAGTCCAGAAATCAGCAGTTCCAATCTCCAGTTCTCTAGGGAGATCCTAGAGCACTGTGCTACCCGATGATGCCATTCTCACTCCTCCATGATTCTTCTTGACCATAGACCAGAGCCCTGGACTCTTTTTTGTTTTTAATTTACGAAATCATCATTGTAGGAACTGCCCCCAGAGACAAGCCCAGTCAGGGTGCTGACATTGGACTGCCAAGGATACAGGGAAACAAAAGAGGTGGTGGGGACCCTGGTACATGTACACAAGACTGGATTTGTGCTGTTCCAGTAACAGATGTGAGCTTCTAGAAAGTTCTCTGATAAGTGGATGGGGCATGCATATGCAGAGCAAATTTAATAACTGACACCACTTCAGCTAAGCATGAGGAAAAGCAAGAAATGTGTAGTTTCTTGCAAAATATTCTTTTATTGAGAAACATTGAATATACTGAGAATTTTGGATTAAAGAATTTTTCTTTTTGGGGGTGCTGTTCAGCTTGTGGGATCTTAGTTTCCCAACAAAGGTTGAACCCAGGCCCTCAGCAGTGAAAGCATAGAGTCCTAACCACTGGATCCCTGGGGAATTCCCTAAAGATGTTCTTTGTGTGCAAAGTAGTATAAATGTATCAAAAGAGGCATTAAATGCATTGATTCAATTATGTTATTAATATTTTACAGGTTTTATCATATTAAAGATTTTGAAAGACCAATATATGTTCTTCGCTGTTGACATAAAATGAGAAGACAAATGTTAATAGCAATTCACTTTTTAAACTAAATGGGTTTTGTTCTTAAAATGCAATTTTTTTTCTTCATGGCACCAAAAGAAAAGGCAACAAAAGTAAACATAAACAAGTGAGACTATATTAATTCAATGAAGCTTCTGCCTTTTCATCCAGAACCGCCATCTTCCAGTAACTCACCAAAATGACCGATATGGAGGGAAAAAGGAGGGGCTCTCACGACATGTTCTCTAGGCCTTTTAGAAAACATGGAGTTGTTCCTTTGGCTGCATACAAGGGAATCTACAAGAAAGGTGAGATTGTAGATATCAAGGGGATGGACACTGTTCGATAAGGAATGCCCCACGAATGTTACCATGGCAACACTGGAAGAGTCGATGATGTTACCCAGCCAAGCTGTTAGCATCATTGTAAACAAACAAGTTAAGACCAAGATTTTTGCCAAGAGAATCAACATGTGTGATGCTAGTGGTAAAGAACCTGCCTGTCAATGCAGGAGACATAAGAGACATGGGTTCAGTCCCTGGGTCAGGAAGATCCCCTGGAAGAGGGCCTGGCAGCCCACTCCAGTATTCTTGCCTGGAGAATCCCATGGACAGAGGAGCCTGGTGAGCTACCATCCATAGGGCCGCAAAGAGACAGACAAGACTGTAGCGACTTAGCACACATTCAGCATGTTAGGCATCCTAAGAGCCAAGATAGCTTCCTGAAAGGTGTGAAGGAAAATGAAGGAAGGAAACAGAGGAAGACAAAGAGAAAGGTACTTGGGTTCAACTAAAGAGGCAGCCTGCTCCACCCAGAGACACATGCTTCATGAGAACCACTGGAGAGGAGCCTGAACTGTTGAAGCCTATTTCCATGATTTGATGGTATGATGAGTATAAAGAAAATAAAAGATCTGGACTCTTAAAACATTTCTCTTAATTGAGTAGAAGTCTTGTGTTCCCAACCCCCCAAAGAAATATTTAAAGCGCATTTTAATTGTGTGTTTTAAATTCAGTGGGTGACATCTTTACTTTTCAAACTGAGTGGTTTTTCTTCCTGAAAGATGTGAGGGTAGTTTGTTATGTAATATACTCCATTGGTTAATAAACTGCCCAACATTATTTATTAAAAAAAAAAAAAAACTACAAAGCTTCTGCACAGCAAACAAAGTCATCAACAAAATGAAAGGGCAACCTACCAAAAGAAAGAAAATAGTTTCAAATGATATATCTGGTTAGATCTATATAGAACTCATGCAACTCAATAGCAAACAAACAAACAAACCATCTGATGTAAAAATGATGTAAAAAGGACCTGAATAGACATCCTTCCAGAAAAGACATGCAGATGGCCAACTATACAGGAATAGGTCCTCAATACCACTAATTATCAGGGAAATGCAATGAAAATCACAGTGATGTATCACCTCACAGCTGTTAGAATGAAACTGAAAATGAAAGTTGCTCAGTCACGTCCAACTCTTTTCGATCCCATTGCTTATGCAGTCCATGGTATTCTCCAGGCCAGAATACTGGAGTGGGTAGCCGTTCCCTTCTCCAGGGGATCTTCCCAACCCAGAGATCAAACCCAGGTCTCCCGCATTGCTGGTGGATTCTTTACCAGCTGAGCCACCAGGGAAGCCCCAATATCTGTTAGAATGGCTATTTTCAAAAAGACAAGAGATAACAAGTGCTGACAAGGATGTGAATAAAATACAAGCCTCGTGCACTATTGGTAGAAATGTAAATTGGTGCCTCCACTATGAAAGACAGTATGGAGGTTCCTTAGAATATTAAAAATAGAACTACCATATGATCCAGCAATCCCATGTCCAGGTATTTGTCTGAAGGAAAACAAGTCACTGTCTCAAAGAGATAGTTGCATCCCTATGTTTATTGCAGCATTACTCACAGTAGCCAAGATATGAAAACAACCTGAGTGTCCGCCGGAGGATGAATGGGTAAAAAGATGTGGTATACACATACACAATGAAGTATTGTTCAGCCACGAAGAAAAATAAAATCTTGCCATTTGTAACAAAATGGATGAAACTCAAAGGCTTATGCTAAGTGAACTGTCATAAAAAGACAAATTCTGTATGGTATGACTTATTTGTGGAATCCTAAAAAAAGAAAACTTTATAGAAACACAAATTATAATGGTGGTTGCCAGGGACTGGGTGATGGAATAAATAGGGAGAGATTAGTAAAAGCGTCCTAACTTCTAGCAATAAGATGAGCAAGAACTGAGGCTCTAGGGACTTCCCTGATGCTCCAGTGGTTAAGAATTTGCCTTCCAATGCAGGGGAGGTGGGTTTGATCCCAGGTTGGGGAACTAAGATCCTGGAGCAACTAAGCTGGCATATCACAACTAGAGAGTCTGAGCATCACAACTAGAGAAGCCCTCACGCTGCAACCAGGAGCCTATGAGCACCACAGCAAAGGTCCAGTGCAGTCAAAATATAAATTAAAAAAAAAAAAAAAACAGATAATTTTTAAAAAGGTCTCAGGAGCTGATGTATAACATGACGACTATAGCTGTTAATATTGTGTTGTATAATTGAAATTGACTAAGGGATGCGAAGAGCCGACTCACTGGAAAAGACCCTGATGCTGGGAAAGATTGAAGGCAGGAGGAGAAGGGGACAATAGAGGGTGAGATGGCTGGATGGCATCACTGACTCAGTGGACATGAGGTTGAGCAGCTCCAGGAGTTGATGAAGGACAGGGAAGCCTGGCATGCTGCAGTCCACGAGGTCGCAAAGAGTCAGACACAACTGAGCTACTGAACAACATCAAAGGGAGTAGAACTTAAATGTTCTCACAAAAAAAATGAAAAAGGTTAATTACGTGAGGTGACAGATGCATTAATGAATCGATGGGAAGAATCCTTTCCCATGTGTATGTATATCAAATCACCATGATGCACACTTTAAATAGCTTGCAATTTTAAATGTCAATCATACCTCAATAAAACTGAAATTAAATTTTTTCTTCAAAATAATCCTTTAAAAACCAGAAAATCACAAAGCATCAAAAGGTGATTAAGTTCCTGCCAAATCTCTACCTTCATGTAAGATAGTAGCACCGTCTGCTGAAGTTCCAGATCAACCACACATTTTTCACTTGCTTTCTCCCTTCCGGAGTTGAATTTGGTATGTAATTTGAGGAGATGTAATTTGGTATGTAACGTGGGGAGATGAATTTGGTATGTAACTTGAGAAGATATAATTTGGTATGTCAGAAGAATCTCCCTTAAAGAAAAACAAAAAACCACTCAAATCTCTCCCAGAGTACATCCAAGCAAGATTGTAATAAACTGCTAAAATCATAGTTTGTTATTCTGGACTCAGAGAGACTACACATAAAACTGTAGTTTTTAAAACGTGGGGAAGGATCTGTTCAGGTGAGACAATGTAGGTATTAGTTATAATACAAAAGAGTTCTTCTGTCACTAAAGTGGGGGTGGTCATGGAAATCTAGTAGCTACCATGATTGCTTCTCAAGTCCTCACTGGGAAGATAGGCTCTGACAGAATCTCACAGGCACATGTTTCCTTGAAGCTCCTTGTCTGATGAGGCTTCCCTTTCCTTTAGTTATAATAAACATTCAAGAGAAAGGGAAAATTAACTATTTAATAACCGTTAGGTATGCCGCCCAGATCTCCCTCAGAACTGAGGAGCTCATTCCCTGGATGAGTCCCTCTTCCTTTCTTTGAGATTGCAAATCCTCATGTCCCAGTGAGGCTGCTGTTGCACCCACATCACAGCCAAGCTCCACCCTACCCAGTCTTGCACCTTCACTCCTTCACAGTATGGTTCCCAAGAAGTCACCTCAAAACTCCTGCAGACTCTATTTTCTAAGGAATGCCAAATACAGTATACCTTTGTCACTTCATTTTTTAAAAGGATAATTACAAAAATATCGGAAAGTCTCAACAGTTAAAAAATTGTCATGTGTCGACCTCAGATTTTTTCTTAGAAGATAGTGTCAACTGACATTGACAAAAGAATGTTATTTTTTGTTCAACAATGGCAAACTTCACAGGACATCAAAACAGCTGTCAAGCGGTCAATTTAGTGGAGACAAAATTTATAAAATTGTTTTTAAGTGTAATTAGCTATCTTGGGCAACTATCTAATTACCTGAAATGTATGGCCCTTAAGTTCAAGTATGCTATTAGTAATAGTAGTTTCCTTTCAACTGTGCTTTGAACAGCTTTAGTGAAGCAAAACCTTGCCTTCAAACACACTGTGAATTGTTCTTGTCAAAATTAGCTTATGTTTCAAGAATTTTCAGACAAAACTTGGAAGAAAGACATTACTTCTCACTTGTTTTGGAAGGCCATGTATCCCAGCCATATCTGAGCAGTGCAGGCTAGCAGTGAGGTGAGAAAGAGATGAAGAAATCGTCTCTTCCCCATTATTCCCTGACAGTGCCCGCCAGGGGGCATACATTTAGAATCTACTTCAAAGTAATGTCACTGATGATCCAAACACCAGATGAGGGGATGAGTACAAGTCGTGATTGTTGAAGAAGATGCGTTTTCTGTTTCCTTTTTTTTTTTTTTTTGTCCTTTGATCCCCAAAGCTGCCCCACCCTTGTCAAGCTGTGTTCCTGGGGGCCCTAAGAAATTCTGGGCTCAGGGCGCGTCTTCCTCCCATTCTTGGAGCTACACCAGCTGAATGAAAGGCAAAGGTGACTGGCATCACCAGTCTGAAACACACTTCTCCAGACTAATACTTTTCTAACCTCCACTAGTTAAATAAAGTGGTGCATGCCAACAATAAGTTTTTCCCATTAAGACAGGGAAATCTGTAAGGAACGTGGCACAGATCTGTGCATTTCTCTACCTCATAACTACTCTGAAGACAGTTACCAGAAAATCAGTGAGAAGTTCATGACTCACTCACAGGACCCAGAAGGAGCCATGGGACAGAAAGCAAACAATGTACCAAAGACAGAGATAGAGCTGCAGGGGTGCAAACAGTAGGCAGAACTTCTCTATTTCAAAAGAAAGGGAAGGATGGAGGGAGAAAGAAGAGAGAGAGGGAGGGAGGAAGGGAGGAAGCAAGGAAGAAAGAAAAGAGGAGGGAGGAAGAGAAAAAGAAAGAGAAAGTCACTGCCAGTAATTTTTTTTTAATCCCCAGTACTTTACCCCTTTTCATACTGTTCACCCTGCTTATTTAACTTCTATGCAGAGTACATCATGAGAAACGCTGGACTGGAAGAAACACAAGCTGGAATCAAGATTGCCAGGAGAAATATCAATAGCCTCAGATATGCAGATGACACCATCCTTATGGCAGAAAGTGAAGAGGAACTCAAAAGCCTCTTGATGAAAGTGAAAGTGGAGAGTGAAAAAGTTGGCTTAAAGCTCAACATTCAGAAAACGAAGATCATGGCATCTGGTCCCATCACTTCATGGGAAATAGATGGGAAACAGTGGAAACAGTGTCAGACTTTATTTTTTGGGGCTCCAAAATCACTGCAGATGGTGATTGCAGCCATGAAATTAAAAGACGCTTACTCCTTAGAAGGAAAGTTATGACCAACCTAGATAGCATGTTGAAAAGCAGAGACATTACTTTGTCAACAAAGGTCCGTCTAGTCAAGGCTATGGTTTTTCCTGTGATCATGTATAGATGTGAGAGTTGGACTGTGAAGAAAGCTGAGGGCCGAAGAATTGATGCTTTTGAACTGTGGTGTTGGAGAAGACTCTTGAGAGTCCCTTGGACTGCAAGGAGATCCAACCAGTCCATTCTGAAGGAGATCAGCCCTGGGATTTCTTTGGAAGGAATGATGCTAAAGCTGAAACTCCAGTACTTTGGCCACCTCATGTGAAGAGTTAACTCATTGGAAAAGACTCTGCTGGGACGGATTGGGGGCAGGAGGAGAAGGGGACGACAGAGGGTGAGATGGCTGGATGGCATCACTGACTCGATGGACATGAGTCTGAGTGAACTCCGGGAGTTGGTGATGGACAGGGAGGCCTGGCGTGCTGCGATCCATGGGCTCACAAAGAGTTGGACACGACTGAGCAACTGAACTGAACTGAACTGAACTGAACTTTACCCCTTCCCTGGAGGAGGGCATGGCAGCCCACTCCAGTGTTCTTGCCTGGAGAATCCCATGGACAGAGGAGCCTGGTGGGCTAGAGTCCGTGGGGTAAAAAGAGCCAGTCACGACTGAAGCAGCTTAGCACGCACGCAAGCATTTTACCCCTTTGTTGTTGTTCAGTCACTAAGTCGTGTCTAACTCTTACTGACCCTGTGGACTGTAGCCCCCCAGGTTCCTCTGTTCATGGGGTTCTCCAGGCAAGAATACTGGAGTGGGTTGTCATTTCCTTCTCCAGGGGATCTTCCCAGACCAGGAATCGAGACCATATCTCCCACTGAGCCACCACGAAAGCCCCACTTTACCCCTTATAGGAAGCCTACTTGAAATAAAAATACATAAATGTATTAGAAAGTAAGATCTATCCTGTTGGTTGCTAGACAGTACCAGGTAAAGCATATTTCTTGTAAAAGTCACTGAGACACAAGGTTTCACATATAATGATGCAAAAGTATTAAATACTTGAAACAATACTGAATTTCTGTGGCCACAAAATCATAAATGTTGTTATTCAGTTGCTCATTTGCGTCCGACTCTTTACGACCCAGTGGACTACAGTATCCCAGGCTTCCCTGTCCTTCACTGTCTGCCAGAGTTTGCTCAAAATGGCACCCCACTCCAATACTCTTGCCTGGAAAATCCCATGGACAGAGGAGCCTGGTGGGCTGCAGTCCATGGGGTCGCTAAAATTGGACACGACTAAGCGACTTCACTTTCACTTTTCACTTTTATGCATTGGAGAAGGAAATGGCAACCCACTCCAGTGTTCTTGTCTGGAGAATCCCAGGGACGGGGGAGCCTGGTGGGCTGCCGTCTATGGGGTCACGCAGAGTCGGACACGACTAAAGTGACTTAGCAGCAGCATGTCCATTGAGTTGGTGATGCCATCCAACCATCTCATCCTTTCCTGCTCCCTTCTCCTCCTTCCCTCCATCTTTCCCAGCATCAGGGTCATTTTTAATGAGTCAGTTTTTCACATCAGGTGGCCAGAGTATTGGAGCTTCAGCTTCAGCATCAGTCCTTCCAATGAATATTCAGGACTGATTTCCTTTAGGACTGACTGGTTTGAAAGACAGCTGAATAATGGTAATACCTATTTTACTATCCAGATGATAAGAGATCAAGAATTTGTACTAAAATTATTCCTCAGAATCACACAAGAAGTAAAGGCAGACTTCATTGGCAGGTTGGAGATAATTAAGATGGACACTTACTGGGAACACAAAATGCATAAAACCTGCAGAGAGCTGACACAGGATTGCTATCATTGAATTCAGGCCCCAAGACATAAGCTTGTTTGAACACTGAATATCCTGCAGGTTGGAACAGAAATGTTTTCAACTGTGTGTGACCCACTTTACATAAACTTGTTGACAGCCAGATAGAAGGCTGTGATTTACAATGCTGATTTTATTTTCTTTCCTTTTCTTTCCCTCCCCTCTTTTCACGTTTGTCCCCTTCTTAATTTAGCCTGAACTGAACACACACCTTCCCTTCTAGAATTTAGTTTTAAACTGATATGTCACCAGTAACAAAACTGAAAGAAAAAGCAACAATTTAGCAAGAATAAATCAACAGATTTTCTTTCTTTCTTTAAATAAGATCCTATGAAAAACCTGAATGATCTTTTGGGTCAACCCAGTATTTATTTATTTATTGGGCTGGGTCAGATCTCAGTTGGGATCTTTAATTTTTACATGTGGGATCTAGTTCCCTGACCAGGGATTGAACCTGGGCCCCCTGTATTGGGAGTGCAGAGGTTAGCCACTGGACCACCAAGAAAGTCCCCAAATCAACAGATTTTCTAAGAAGAACCAATTTTCATCATATGATAAGCAAAGATACAGCTCTGTTGTTCAGTTGCTAAGTCACGTCCAAATCTTTGCAACCCCATGGACTGCAGCACACCAGGCTTCTCTATCCTTCTCTATCTCCCAGAGTTTGCTCAAACTCATGTTCACTGAGTCAATGATGCCATCCAACCATCTCATCCTCTGTCTGCCCCTTCTCCTCTTGCCCTCAATCTTCCTCAGCATCAGGGTCTTTTCCACTGAGTCGCCTCTTTGGGTCAGGTGACCAAAGTTTTGGAGTTTCAGCTTCAGCATTCCTTTCAGTGAATATTCAGGGTTGACTTAAAGATACAGCCAAATAAGATCAATTTTCCACACAAGCTAGGAATAAGGTGACTCCCATAAAGTGAGGTTTTTAACTACCCCAAAACATTGTCTATAACTGCGTCAGTTCAGTTCAGTTCAGTAGCTCAGTCATGTCCGACTCTTTGCAACCCCATGAACTGCAGCACGTCAGGCCTCCTTGTCCATCACCAACTCCCGGAGTTCACCCAAACTCATGTCCATCGAGCCAATGATGCCATCCAGCCATCTCATCCTCTGTCATCCCCTTCTCCTCCTGCCTCCAATCCCTCCCAGCATCAGAGTCTTTTCCAATGAGTCAACTCTTCGCATGAGGTGCCAAAGTACTGGAGTTTCAGCTTTACCATCATTTCTTCCAAAGAAATCCCAGGGCTGATCTCCTTCAGAATGGACTGGTTGGATCTCCTTGCAATCCAAGGGACTCTCAAGAGTCTTCTCCAGCACCACAGTTTAAAAGCATCAATTCTTCAGTGCTCAGCTTTTTTCACAGTCCAACTCTCACATCCATACATGACTACTGGAAAAACCATAGCCTTGACTAGACGGACCTTTGTTGGCAGAGTAATGTCTCTGCTTTTGAATATGCTATCTAGGTTGGTCATAACTTTCCTTCCAAGCTAGAGGGATTTGGGAATATCTAGGTATCATTAACCGAGAAGGCAATGGCACCCCACTCCAGTACTCTTGCCTGGAAAATCCCATGGATGGAGGAGCCTGGTGGGTTGCCGTCTATGGGGTCGCACAGAGTCGGACACGACTGAAGTGACTTAGCAGCAGCAGCAGCAGGTATCATTAAAAGGTGTGAATTCTGTGGAGAAGAAACAAATGGTTAGGACTAAAATGTAAGTGAAACTAAGATGTATGTTGCATCTTGTCTGGAGTATCATTATGAGTTAAAGAGACACAATCTTAGTACTATAGACCAAATGGCCCTATAGCGTTTTAAACATGTGCAGAGGGAAGTGATTCTGCCAACAGGCACTTGAGGACCACGTATAGAAATGATGGATGCATCAGCCACCATCAAACACAACTCAGCCTCCAGTTCACAGCTGTTTCCTAAGACAGCCATCAGGCAAGATGCCATTCAGGTTTATCACACACACCCTTGTCCACCTGAAACAGCCTCCTAGGGCTAGTCATTTTCTTATATTGAGGGGAGCATGTGCTGAAGAGCAGAGCTGAACATCTATCCTTCACTCACTAGTAAGTAATAAATTGGCTTCTTTGGTTTACACATCAGTCTCTTAAGAGTTTGGTTAATTTGAGGTTACACCTATGGGTATGTGGAAAATAACTGGGAACACCACCCTGGAGTAAAGACTCTATTGGGGAGCCAGTGCCAAGAAGAATACCACCTGAATAGTCAGCAGCCACCCCCTTTGGCATCATAGTGGGATCAAGCCTTTAATATTGATGCTTGATCAAAAGGACAGAAAATTCTGGGGTCAGCTCTCCAGCAATACACCTAAAGACCCTCTCTACATATCATTTTCCATTGGAAAATATTTTCTTTAAGGAGAAAATTTCCTGAATAATTTTTATCTCGCCTTTCCCTAAAATCTTTCCCTAATCAAACAGATATTTCATGAAAGTTTCAGCACTTCCTATAAAATTTTTTAATTGCTTTAATTTATTCCATAAAATTTCACTTTTGACCCAAAGTTACTTGACCCAAAAGTTCTGATGGGCGTTTTGTGCTGGGCCCAGCATGTCTGAAGGTTAGTGTCTCACCAGACTTCTCACCTCTGTTCCTCTACACCTCGATCTGGTTGCACTACCCTCCTCTCACTGGAAATCTCAGCTCAGATCTCGCAGTGGTAATTTTCAAGTTTATGGGAAGATGGGCAGCAAACCCCTCTTGATACTGGTGTGGCCAGAGCAACAGACCTTGCAGGTTTATCTCTGTAGACCACCCACCACTGAGCAGCCCCACTCCTGAAAGGAAAAGGGCAGGTCCATGGGCCCTGGACGAAAACCCTACAGAAGGTAGGTTCACGGGTTCATGCCTGGAAAGCCATCACACCAGACTGGCGGATCTCACTTCGCTGGGAAGCCAGCTCATTCAGCTGAGCATCTGAGCTCCAGCCACTCCCCACTGGAAATGTGAGGACTGAGACTGTCTTCTCCCTGACGCCTCGTTTAGGGGTCACATTCCAGCACAAATATCTCCAGAATTAGATATCAGAAAGAACTAGATATCTTCTAACATAAAGACCTGCCGAGAGCCAGCGTGAGGAACTCCGCCCGTGGCAAAGGTCATGAGGAAGGAGGCTTGGCATACGCAAAGGCGGGATCGAGCCTCAGGAGTCTCCCTGGATATTCTGGAGCATCTACCCCCAAAACCAGAATCTGCCTACTTTACTGCTTTGTGCTCTCACCTCTGACTTTACGGGGGCTGTCCCCCACCACCATCTCGCTCTCTCTGAAAAGGAGTTAACTTACAGCTCCAGTTAATAAAGTTCCTGGGCATAAAAGGAGTGTTTAAATCCAAACCCCTCAGATAGCTCTCTAACTTGCCTGAGAAGTTTACCAGGACTCCTACAGCTATGCATACGATTGTTTACAGTCTCCCAACAGCGAGAGGCATGGGAAGCTTAAGATATTCAAATAGCTTAGAGCCTCTCAGAGAGTTAGAAACTGTCAGAATAAAACTAGTTAAAGATTTCATTGATGAGCCAATGTTTCCTGCCAAGTTTCCACATCCCCTGTTTTGTATCCTTGAATGTGTATTAATTAATATAGTTGGTATGTAGAAAAGATAAGTAGTGGCCTTGGTGCTAGCAACTTTAGACCCTTAAGGTAATAAATTCTTTTCTTTGTTGTAAACTCACTGCACCTCTGCCCTATAGGAATGCAACTTTATCTAACACCTTCGGAGGATGGCGCCAGACCTTAAAATAATTACTCTTAGAGAAAATAAGTCTTATGGTTGACAAACCTTTGTCAGAGTCATAAAATGTTAATAGGCCTTCTGGCCAGAAGATGATGTAAATCACCTAAACCATTTGTATACGATAAATTTGCAGAAAAGAAACCCTGGTTTCAATAAGGATCAAAGACTGCCGACTTTGCATGATTTCACATCTCCTATTATCCTCTATGTGCAACTTATGGTATAAAAGCCCCTGTTGAAAATAAAGCTACGGGCCTTGCTCATCAAAGCTTAGTCTCCCTGTGTCATTCTTTCTTGTTTCCTTTTCCTCCTTTTCTCTTCTGTTCTTCCTTCATGCCAAAATAATTTGGAGCATGGGGGTCCTCTGCAACCACTTATTTGCCTGGGCTTCTAAGACCCACTCGAGAAGGTGCCTAAGGTGGGGCACCTTCCGCTATTCAAGAGGGCGCCTGCGGCCTCCGTGGTCAGAGCAAGTTTGGTGTCACAAACTTTATTGATTTCCCGCATAAACCAGTTATTATTGATCATCTAATAAATCTCTCAGCCTTTGCTATTCCTTAATCGCCAACGCCGTCATCCTGAGGGAATCCCTGGATCCAACTGGGGCTGGACTCCGGTAAACACCCTCTTTCCCTTTGAAAGAAACTGTCACATAGTTCATTCAAAATTATCAAAATTACAGTTTCATTCATTTCAAGTTGCCAGTAGCAGTACTGAAAACTGTTCTGCACCAATGAAAAAACAAAATGTGGATTTATCTCTCATAAATCTCTACCAAGATAAGCATCAGCATCAATAGTAATTTAAGGAATGAAAAGCTTATTTAAATGAGGACCACAGTTCCTGGAACTCTCCCCTCCTTTTATTTGTCTAAAAAGCTTTTAGCATTGAATTTTTAACATCTGCTACAAAACAGTTCTTCCACACACTATTCTTTCAAAGTGATTTTATTACACATTCAGTTCTTTTAAAATATGTCAAACTGACAAAACATAGATCTCTCCATTCTAAATGTGTAAATGTTGAAAGTTTTACTAGAAAATGAAGTTGCATGAAGGGGAGAAGATACTTTGCCTGAGAGAGACAGAGGTGGACATCCTGAGCAAAGGGCAACCACAGCATAGGAACTCAGGGCCAGACATCTAAGGAGTGATGAAAATTAGAGCTATATATTTGCTTTCCTTTACCTGCCTCCTCTCCATAGTGTAGTGGTTATCACATTCGCTTCACCATGCGGAAGATCCCTGGTTTCAAACCAGACAGAAACAGACTGGGCTTTCCTCCGTGGCTCAGCAGTAAAGAATCAGCCTGTCAGGAGACACAGCAGGAGTCACAGGTTCAATCCCTGGGTCAGAAAGATCTTCTGAAGAAGGAAATAGCAACCCATTCCAATATGCTTGCCTGGAAAATCCCATGCCCACAGAAAATCCCATGCCCAGAGAAGCCTGGGCTGTATAAGGTCCATGGGGTCCATGTAGTTCTTTGGGCCAAAGAGTCTAACACAACGGAGCACCCATGCACACATTTGAGAACTAGTCACAGAGGAACAGGGGATCTTCTGGAACTCTCAGGCTCAGGATGAGACCAGTGAGCAGAGGTGGGAGAAGAAACTAACATTTCTCACACATTCTGGTTGTACCTGCAAGGGCTTCTCAGCAAACCCTGCCCCCTGCCACACATACAATCATCCCCATTTTACAGACATGGGTACTGAGGCACAGAAGATTAAGAATTCACGTTCCATGGGCTACAAATTAGTCACTTGGACACCTAACAGAAAAGAATATCTGCCAAGAAGAGGAAATTGACATTCCAACCCATGGGGAAATGAAGGGAAGTGAAGTGAAGTCGCTCAGTCATGTCCAACTCTTTGCAATCCCATGGACTGTAGTCTACCAGGCTTCTCTGTCCATGGGATTTTCCAGGCAAGAGTACTGGAGAGGGTTGCCATTTCCTTCTCCAGGGGATCTTCCTGACCCAGGAATCGAACCCATGTCTCCTGCGTTGGAGGCAGATGCTTTACCTTCTGAGCCACCAGGGAAGCCCTTCATGGGGAAGTCAAGGTTAAATCAGGAGGCTGCCCAGATGCTCTCTTTGGAGTGGAGTACAGGACAGACAGAAAGTACAGGACAGCCAGGAGACCAGCAGACACAAGACCATGCTCAGGTGGGAGACCTGCTGAGGAAAGGTTGGCTCTGGCCGAGTCTAGAAGAGGCTGATGCTAGAGTAAGAGGGGCGCACACACCAAGCAGGGGGGCAGGACATTTGATTGTTCACGTTCACCTTGAGAGATGCTGACTGGAAGCAAAACAGGGGAGCAGACAGCAGACGGATATAACTGGACCAGGCAGAAAGAGATTTTTAAACAAAATTTATGTTTTTTCCATTTGTCTAGCTTTATTGAGAAGAAATTTTCTTAGAGTTGAGACCCTTTCTCTGTGGGCACTTGGTAACTGTGAACAACACCAAAGCTATTCCTACCAATTTGGGCTCATAATCATTGGCACTTTAGAATAGAAGGCAGCAAACTGCAGCCCACCACCTCTTTTCATGTGGTCTGCAAACTAATAATACTTTTTACATTTGTAAATGATTAGGGAAATAAAAGAAGATGACTACAGCAAGCCCCCTACATCCGAACGAGTTCCATCCCAGGAGTACGTTCACAAGTCCAATTTGTTCCCAGGTCCACTAAAGTTTGCCTACTAACACAATCAGCTATATAGTACTGTACACTATTCACATAAATAATATATAAAAAACAAACACACAAAAAAGAAAACATGCTTAATCTTACAGTACAGTGCCTTGAAAAGTACAGAAGTACAACAGCTGGCATACGGGGACTGTCAGAGAGGGCACAGGCAAGCAGAGTTACTGACTGGAGGAGGGAGAGGAGGTGGGAGATGGTAGGGCTCAGATCAGATCAGATCAGTTGCTCAGTCGTGTCTGACTCTTCGCGACCCCATGAATCTCAGCACGCCAGGCCTCCCTGTCCATCACCAACTCCTGGAGTTCACTCAGACTCACGTCCATCGAATCAGTGATGCCATCCAGCCATCTCATCCTCTGTCGTCCCCTTCTCCTCCTGCCTTCAATCCCTCCCAGCATCAGAGTCTTTTCCAATGAGTCAACTCTTCACATGAGGTGGCCAAAGTACTGGATTTTCAGCTTTAGTATGATTCCTTCTGAAGAAATCCCAGGGCTGATCTCCTTCAGAATGGACTGGTTGGATCTCCTTGCAGTCCAAGGGACTCTCAAGAGTCTTCTCCAACACCACAGTTCAAAAGCATCAATTCTTTGGTGCTCAGCCCTCTTCACAGTCCAACTCTCACATCCATATATGACCACAGGAAAAACCATAGCCTTGACTAGACGGACCTTTGTTGGCAAAGTAATGTCTCTGCTTTTCAGTATGCTATCTAGGTTGGTCATAACCTTCCTTCCAAGAAGTAAGCGTCTTTTAATTTCATGGCTGCAGTCACCACCTGTAGTGATTTTGGAGCCCAGATAAATAAAGTCTGACACTGTTTCCCCATCTATTTCCCATGAAGTGGTGGGACCAGATGCCATGATCTTCATTTTCTGAATGTTGAGCTTTAAGCCAACTTTTTCACTCTCCACTTTCACCTTCATCAAGAAGCTTTTGAGTTCCTCTTCACTTTCTGCCATAAGGGTGGTGTCATCTGCATATCTGAGGTTATTGATATTTCTCCTGGCAATCTTGATTCCAGCTTGTGTTTCTTCCAGTCCAGCATTTCTCGTGATGTACTCTGCATATAAGTTAAATAAACAGGGTGACAATATACAGCCTTGACGAACTCCTTTTCCTATTTGGAACCAGTCTGTTGTTCCATGTCCAGTTCTAACTGTTGCTTTCTGACCTGCATACAAATTTCTCAAGAGGCAGATCAGGTGTTCTGGTATTCTCATCTCTTTCAGAATTTTTCATAGTTTATTGTGATCCACACAGTCAAAGGCTTTGGCATAGTCAATAAAACAGAAATAGATGTTTTTCTGGAACTCTCTTGCTTTTTCCATGATCCAGCAGATGTTGGCAATTTGATCTCTGGTTCCTCTGCCTTTTCTAAAACCAGCTTGAACATCAGGAAGTTCACGGTTCACATATTGCTGAAGCCTGGCTTGGAGAATTTTGAGCATTACTTTACTAGCATGTGAGATGACTGCAATTGTGCGGTAGTTTGAGCATTATTTGGCATTGCTTTTCTTTGGGATTGGAATGAAAACTGACCTTTTCCAGTTGTGTGGCCACTGCTGAGTTTTCTAAATTTGCTGGCATATTGAGTGTAGCACTTTCACAGCATCATCTTTCAGGATTTGGAATAGCTCAACTGGAATTCCATCACCTCCACTAGCTGGAGGTCAGCAATTGGAGATGGACTTTCAATATAGACAAGAAGGGGAAAATGACACAGTGGATTTTGATGACGCGTGTTGAGGTCCAGATATTTCATATTCTGACCCAACATGGAAGGCGAGGGTGCTGGTGGGCAGAGGGTTAAAGCACTGTAGGATCATCCCTTGTCTTCCTATCAACATTTCTTTAACCTTTTCTACTAAAGTAGAAGCCTGATTCTTCTCCTGGACCCCAGGCCTCTGGGCCTTTTCCTGGGAGGCTGCCATTTTTAGCATTTAAACCCCAAGATATGGGAGTAGAGATGCCAAATTAACCAAGCACAGCAAAGCGATGAAAAGGAATTGAGGTAGCCTCTTCTGCTAACTCATTGGTAGGGTGACCTCCTGGTCATGTACAATGTGATGCTAAGGTGTAGAGATCAATGGCAACCATCCCATGGGCTCATCAAGCCCTCCCCTGCTAGCTCTTGGTTTTAAACACATAGTCTTTAAATACAGAATTTCCATTCATGACCATGGTTCAGATCCCTGATAGTCACTGGGCACAAAAATCCAAAGAAACAAAATGGGAATAGATTCCAATGGATCATTAGTCTCAAGGGCCTGTGCCAGGAGCTGTAAGTCTTTCTAGGGCTTGTGAAAACGTCTAAAGTCTGACAAAAAGAAGAAATGCATTTTAATTCCAAAATTAATATATGTTTAATTCAGTTCAGTTCAGTCGCTCAGTCATGTCTGACTCTTTGCGACCCCATGAATCACAGCACACCAGACCTCCCCTGTCCATCACCAACTGCCGGAGCCTACCAAAACTCATGTCCATTGAGTCAGTGATGCCTTTCAACCATCTCATTCTCTGTCGTCCCCTTCTGCTCCTGCCTTCAATCTTTCCCAGAATCAGGGTCTTTTCAAATGAGTCAGTTCTTCGCATCAGGTGGCCAAAGTATTGGGGTTTCAGCTTCAACATCTGTCCTTCCAATGAACACTCAGGACTGATCTCCTTTAGGATGAACTGGTTGGATCTCCTTGGGACTCTCCTTGAGAGTCTCCAAGGGACTCTCAAGAGTCTTCTCCAACACCACAGTTCAAAAGCATCAATTCTTCGGCACTCAGCTTTCTTTATAGCCCAACTCTCACATCCATACATGACTATTGAAAAAACTATAGCCTTGACTAGATGGAACTTTGTTGGCAAAGTAATGTCTCTGCTTTTGAATATGCTGTCTAGGTTGGTCATAACTTTCCTTCCAAGAAGTAAGTGTCTTTTAATTTCATGGCTGCAGTCACCATCTGCAGTGATTTTGGAGCCAAGAAAAATAAAGTCTGACACTGTTCCACTGTTTCCCCATCTATTTCCCATGAAGTGATGGGACCGGATGCATGATCTTCATTTTCTGAATGTTGAGCTTTAAGCCAACTTTTTCACTCTCCACTTTCACCTTCATCAAGAAGCTTTTGAGTTCCTCTTCACTTTCTGCCATAAGGGTGGTGTCATCTGCATATCTGAGGTTATTGATATTTCTCCCAGCAATCTTGATTCCAGCTTGTGTTTCTTCCAGTCCAGCATTTCTCGTGATGTACTCTGCATATAAGTTAAATAAACAGGGTGACAATATACAGCCTTGACGAACTCCTTTTCCTATTTGGAACCAGTCTGTTGTTCCATGTCCAGTTCTAACTGTTGCTTCCTGACCTGCATACAAATTTCTCAAGAGGCAGATCAGGTGTTCTGGTATTCTCATCTCTTTCAGAATTTTTCATAGTTTATTGTGATCCACACAGTCAAAGGCTTTGGCATAGTCAATAAGGCAGAAATAGATGTTTTTCTGGAACCCTCTTGCTTTTTTGATCATCCAGTGAATGTTAGCAATTTGATCTCTGGTTCCTCTGCCTTTTCTAAAACCAGCTTGAACATCTGGAAGTTCACGGTTCACATATTGCTGAAACCTGGCCTGGAGAATTTTGAGCATTACTTTACTAGCATGTGAAATGAGTGTAATTGTATGGTAGTTTAGGAGTCTTTGGCATTGCCTTTTTGGGGGATTGGAATGAAAACTGACCTTTTCCAATCCCGTAGCCACTGTTGAGTTTTCCAAATTTGCTGGCATATTGAGTGCAGCACTTTCACAGCATCATCTTTCAGGATTTGGAATAGCTCAACTGGAATTCCATCACCTTCACTAGCTTTGTTCATAGTGATGCTTCCTAAGGCCCACTTGACTTTGCATTCCAGGATGTCTGGTTCTAGGTGAGTGATCACACCATTGTGATTATCTGGGTCATGAAGACCTTTTTTGTACAGTTCTTCTGTGTATTCTTGCCACATCTTCTTAATATCTTCTGCTTCTTTAGGTCCATACCATTTCTGTCCTTTATCGAGCCCGTCTTTGCATGAAATGTTCACTTGGTATTTCTGATTTTCTTGAAGAGATCTCTAGTCTTTCCCATTCTGTTGTTTTCCTCTATTTCTTTGCATTGATCATTGAGGAAGGCTTTCTCATCTCTCCTTGCTATTCTTTGGAACTCTGCATTCAAATGGGAACATCTTTCCTTTTCTCCTTTGCTTTTTGCTTCTCTTCTTTTCACAGCTAATTTTAAGGCCTCCCCAGACAGCCATTGTGCTTTTTTGCATTTCTTTTTCTTGGGGATGGTCTTGATCCCTGTCTCCTGTACAAAGTTATGAACCTCATTCCATAGTTCATCAGGCAATCTGTCTATCAGATCTAGTCCCTTAAATCTATTTCTCATTTCCACTGTATAATCGTAAGGGATTTGATTTAGGTCATACCTGAATGATCTAGTTGGTCTAGTAGGTCTAGTTGGCCTACTTTCTTCAACTTAAGTCTGAGTTTGGCCATAAGGAGTTCATGATCTGAGCCACAGTCAGCTCCTGTTCTTGTTTTTTCTAATTGTCGGCAAAACATAGCCCTGGGTCATCAACTCAGGTGGAGAAGGCAATGGCAACCCACTCCAGTACTCTTGCCTGGAATATCCCATGGACAGAGGAGCCTGGTAGGCTGCAGTCCACGGAGTCACAAAGAGTAGGACACAACTGAGAGACTTCACTTTCACTTTTCACTTTCATTCATTGGAGAAGGAAATGGAAACCTACTCCAGTGTTCTTGCCTGGAGAATCCCAGGGACAGCGGAGCCTGGTGGGCTGCCATCTATGGGGTCACACAGAGTCAGACACGACTGAAGCGAATCAGCAGCAGCAGCATCAACTCAGGGCTCCCAGGTGGCTCAGAGGTAAAGAATCCACCTGCCAAGCTGGAGACTCAGGTTTTATTCCTGGGTTGGGGAGATCCCCTGGAGCAGGAAATGGCAACCCACTCCAGTATTCTTGACTGGGAAATACCAGGGACAGAGAAGCCTGGCAGTCTACTGTCCATGGGGTTGCAAAGAGTTGGACACAACTGAAATGACTAAGCAACATCAGCTCAACTGCAACTTTCTCTTACAGAGTTGTACTATATGAATTCACTCTTTCAACAAACGCTTATTCTTAAGTAGCAGTGAAAAGGAAGTAAAAAAAAAGAGGAATTAGTTTTTTCTTTCCCTTTCCTGAGAACAAAGAAGATAAAGAGAACAGTGAGCAGACCTGAACCTTCCTAACTTCTCCTAACTTGGAATGTCAATAGCAAAGTGTGCTTTGAAAAGCGAAAGTGGAAGTCGCTCAGTTGTGTCCAACTCTTTGTGACCCCATGGACTATATAGTCCATGTAATTCTCCAGGCCAGAATAGTGGAGTGGGTAGCCTTTCCCTTCTCCAGGGGATCTTCCCAACCCAGGGATCGAACCCAGATCTCCTGCAGTGCAGGTGGATTCTTTACCAGCTGAACCACAAGGGAAGCCCAAGAATACTGAAGTGGGTAGCCTATTCCTTCTCCAGCAGATTTTCCCGACCCAGGAATCGAACCGGGGTCTCCTGCATTGCAGGCGGATTCTTCACCAACTGAGCTACTAGGGAAGCCCAAAGTGTGCTTTTCTGCCCCATAACTCTGCAGGAGCTCTACTTCACATCTATTTTTCCTTTGACTCTATGCTAGATGCATCCTGCATCTGGTATGTACCCTTACAGTGTAAGGGGAACACTCTTCCCCTTACAGTTCTTCTTTTTACATATAAGAAAGAAGACCACAGAGCCATCAAACTCCCGGACTCAATTACTGAGTTACTGAAGCCAGCCTATGACTGTCTTTGAAACAATGGAAGAGGAAGAAATCAAGATCCCAACACCTTTGTTCCTCATCACCGACTCCTAACAGTGAGCCCTCATTTTATATAAGCCCCTAGACTCCTCATGAAGCCGGGGCGGGGCACAGTTTTTGAGGCATGAGCCTACCATGTTCCCCTGTCCTCCAGAGAAAGCCAAGGTTTTGGCCAGCAACATTCTCAGTGCTGTGAATACAGCATCTCTCAAGCATCTCCCCTGTCTTTCGTTGCTTTCATTTCTGTGGGAAAGATAAAAAATAACAAATGCAAAGTCAGGTAAGGTAAGAGTTATGAACAAAAATACAGCAAGGCAAGGCAACAGAGGGGTCAGGTGCAATTATCAGTAGAGGTGACTCCTGAGCAGTGAAGGAGGAGTGGGAGGGAGTGGTATGACCATCTTAGCAGCACGACCACAGAAACAGAACAAAATCACATCTGTAAGTTTAAATTTTCTAGTCACCACCTTATGAAACTAAAAAGAAACAGATAAACTTAATTTAGTTACCCCAATATATACCAAATATTATTTTGACATGAAATTGACATAGAAGACTTTAATGAGATATTTTACATTTTTTCCATAAGAAGCCTTCACACTACAGTGTGTATTTTGCCCTAACAGCACATCTCAAAGTCAGCCAGCCACCCACAGGGCAAGGGCTTAGTAGCCACACATGGCCATCAGCTACCATACGGGGCAGCGCAGGACAAGGGCCAGCACCAGAGATGGATGCCCCTTCAGGCTGAGTCCTGACATGGGCCACCCCACCCCAAGCCAGGAATGCTGCCCACTGACTGGAAGTTCAGACAAGGGATTCCGATAGACCCTGGAGTCCTTGTGTGTGCGCCTTTGTTGTTGAAGCTGTTATAAATGCATGCACATTTCAAGTGATCTGAGTGACAAGGAATACAGAGGGGAAATCCCGTCTCATACACAGAAACAAACTTGTTGAATGTTTCTTTCTCTCCTCCTGAGGCCTGCCTGAGGACGAGCACCTGTCTAGGATGACCTTCTTCCCAAGGACTGAAGAATTTGCCTGGAGATGTTCCTGTTGACACGGGGTCCACGCCCCTCCATGGCACACACAGATCTTTGGACAAGTCCACTCTATGGCTTGTCTTGAGCTCTCCATTCTAGCAAATCCTTATCTGAGTGTTTGTGCAAATAGGAGAGGAAGAAGGCAACTCAAAATCTCTCAAGGCGTTCTCCTAATGGAGAACGTGAGCCTTGGTTTTTGCCCTGCCACAGCTGGAGCCTTAGAGCAGGCTGCTTCTCTTATCCAGGCTCTGGGTGTGAAAACATGAGGTGGGGTGGAACTGGTGATGCTTCGGGGGCGCCTTTCAGGGAAGACATGATTAAAACTATCTGTAATTAAAACTGACCACAGAGTAGGAGTAATCTAGCTCAGGTGGGTTTTATTGTGCTTTTGGTAAATTAGGACTTCAGGAAAACATCCACCTTTCTTTTGGAAACCTAATTCCTAAGGTATGGGGCAGAGGGATCCCTGACTAGGATATTTGAGAATGTCTTAGACAAATTATTTTAGAAATACTTTCTTAGATAACCTGAAATTTCTAGTATTAACAAATCCTGTTATATCTCTCTGCCAAAGAATGTGTGCTTATAAAATGTGCATGATATGGTAAGGAAGTAAGAAACATAAGGTTAGATCCCGTGAGACAAATAGGATGTGTATAATTGAAGGACCCACACGCGCTTCCCTCTTTGGTACTTGCACATGAATAGTCTAACTGGATGGTTTTAATAGGGATACTGATGAACACGTTGGTGGCTGCCATTAACCTCAGGTTGACAAGGCCATGATGGTGTCTGCACTAAATGGCTCCGTAAACCTTCTCAAGGCCTAAAAGTTCATCTCCCTGAGAACCCACCTTTTACAAAGGACTGACAGATGCACAACAGGAGAAGGCGCTGTTTCCCAAATTTAGAAGAAGATAAGAATGATCCTGATGCTCGCTGAAAATACAGATGTGGAGCCAAAACAAGGGAAATTTCACTTGGGTGACCACTCTGGATTGAAGTGAAATTTTCAGTTCTAAGTACAAGAAGGAAGAGAAGAAATTGGAGTTCTATGTGCTCTACCCCACCCCATCTCCCTCTGCCTCTTGATGCTCCTAGCTGTCTCTCTGCCTGTTTACAGCAAGGAGAGCATAAAGAGATCTTGGTAAAGACAGATATGTTTTCTCTTTCTTAGCTATGAGAGGTACAGGCCCCAGATTTCAGAGTCCATTTGCTGAACAAGGACTTCTTTTCTCTCTGGGCATATGTCAGTGATTACTAAATTGAATGCATTGGAAATACATTAATACATTGTAAAATTCGGGAAAGGGGAAAGATTTGGTGGATTTTAGTCTCCAGGGGATGGTTGATATGTAGCAGACTCTCTATGAACCAGGATGCACTGCATTTCTCTGTCCTGTATTTTAAAATAGGGTGTAATTAGAACATGGGATTCCCTGAGGATGACACACAGATGGCAAATAAGCACATGAAAAGATGCTCAACATCATTAGTCATGAAGGAAATGAAAATTAAACCACAATGGGGTATCACTACAGACCTAATAGAATGGCTGAAATAACAAACATTGACACCACCAAATGCTGATGGAGATGCAGAAAAATTGAATCACTCTTACATGCTGGTAAGAATATATGTTCGTATCTTAACCCCGGAAAACTTTGGCAGTGTTTACAAAACTAAATGTACAATTACAGTACAACCAAGCAAGTAAACTTTTGGGTATTCATCCAAGAGAAATGGAGACATATGTTCACACAGAAACCTGTATGCGAATTTTCAGAGGAGCTTTATTATAATAGCCAAAACTAGAAACTACCCAGATACCCTTCATTGAGTTGAATCACACAAGCTCCTATCTCTCCATACCACAAAATGTTATTGTTTAGTCGTCAAGTCGTGTCTGACTCTTCTGTGACCCCATGGGCCGTGGCCCACCAAGCTCCTCTGTCCATGGGGTCCTCCAGGCAAGACTACTAGAGAGGGTTGCCATTTCCTTCTCCAGGGGATCTTCCCAACCCAGGGATCAAACCCGCATCTCCTGCATTGGCGGACAGATTCTTTACCATTGAGCCAGCAGGGAAGCCCCTATCACAGAATGCTACTCAGCAATTAAGAGAATTATTGATGTATGCAACAAGTTACAATGGAGTTCTACTAAGAGAAAAAACAATCCCCAAAGTTTATATTACTATATACTTCTATTTACACATCATTCATGAGATGACAAAATTATACAGATGAAGAGTCGGCTAGTGAAGATGAGTGATGACCTAGGATTAGGGATTGGATGAGGAGGACAGGGGGCTTCCTTGGTGGCTCAGTGGTAGAGAATCTGCCCCTCCCACCAATGCAGGATTCCTGGGTCAGGAAGAGTCCCTGGAGTAGGAAATGGCAACCCACTCCAGTATTCTTGCCTGGGAAATCCCATGGACAGAGGAGCCTGATGGGCTATAGTCCATGCGGTCACAAAGAGTCAGACATGACTTAGTGACTCAACAACAACACAATAAACTTTAGAATCTCTGAACTTTTCTAAGTGAAAGTGAAAGTCATTCAGTCGTGTCCAACTCTTTGCAACCCCATGGACTATACAGTCTATGGAATTCTGCAGGCTAGAATACTGGAGTGGGTAGCCTTTCCCCTCTCCAGGGGATCTTCCCAACCCAGGGGTCGAACCTAGGTCTCCTGCATTGCATGTGGATTCTTTACCAGCTGAGCCACAAGGGAAGCAAACTTTTCTAAATGACACTTAAATTGGCCAAATAATTAACCATATAAAAGTTACTGGTTGCTTTCTGTCAAAAGAGTTTATCGTTTTTATCCTTTCCATATTACTGAATTATTCCCCCTTATCCATATCACTGAGGATATACAGCAGGAAGTTCTGTAAAATATTTTCTAAAATTATATATAAGTGAAATGTATCATTGGAAACTGGGACTCTGAAACGGTTTTGCTGAACCTGTTATTATAGAATGACTAAATAGGAGAAGTAGATTGTTTCACAGGCAATGAGATCCAGAGGTTGGGAAAGAAAGTGTTGCCTAAATGAAGGGATGACAGTAAATGAAATATTTCAAGTAGGCAAAATTGCTTTCATTGATGGTACCCACAGTCTGCAAGTAAATGCAACTAGGGAATCGAGGCCTGAACAGTGTGTAGGCTCACATATAGAGACAACAAAGAATACAGCCAGGTCAGCAAGCAAGGAGAATCACAACATAAAATGCTATCTTCCGCTTCATCTTTCCCAGGAAACACAAAAGACCCAAGTCAAAAATTAATTCATGGCCAGTGCATTGAGCAAGCTATCTCTACAGCTGAAGAGGCCTTAGGTGCTCTGGATGAGTAACAAATGAATAATGAAACACTTGAAAGGCTAAGACATTTGTATAATTATGGAACCTGCTGAGAAAGAAGCAGCTGTAATGAAAGCCATGGGGAAAATGTAAAACAGAGCATTCTGGGTAATCCCCTAATCATGCTTTTTAACAAGAGAAAAGCCCTTTCAGGCATGTACCTTTCATTCCCCTAGAAATTCAGCGCTGAGTTTCCAAAGAGAAAAATTATTAAAAGCAATAAATATTCTTGAGAATTTTTCTTTGCTCATTTGGAAAGACAAATGAAGGATAAATAGTCCAGAAAAAATAATCAAGTTTTTCTGTAAAGGAGCATTTTCATTGTCCTGAGCTCAGAGTACTTTCTGATCTAGAAATCAGTATTATTACACTCTTGGAGCAGACTTGGGTTCCACCTCAGTGTGGTGTGGACAGTTGTCAGCAGCCTCAGACCCCTCCACTGCTCTGGGATGGTCCCCCACATCTGCACCACGGCCACCACCCTCACTCAGCTTTAGTTAACACTCGAATTACCTGCTGTTTAATGCAATATACCAGGGATGAGTCCTGGTTTCTCACATTCATTCTTTCTTTAAAAACCTTTTTATTTTATACTGGAGTACAGCCGATTGGCAGCGTTGTGATAGTTTCAGGTGTGCAGCAGAGTGACTCAGCCACACATGTACATTCTCCCAACTTCCCTCCCATCCAGGCTGCCACGTAACACTGAGCAGAGTTTTCTGTGCTATAAATAGGTTCTTATTGGTTATCCATTTTAAATACAGCAGTGTGTACATCACATTCAGTTTTGACAGCCCACTTCTGCCACAGAAACAATTTTAACTGACAAAGAAACAAGACGACATGCACCATCTTCTCTGTGAGTCACCCCAACACCTCCCCTTCCTTTCTCCTTGTCCTAGTTATTGCTGTTGTTTAGTCGCTAAGTTGTGTCTGACTCTTTTGTGATCCCAAGGACTGTAGCCCACCAGGCTCCTCTGTCCATGGGATTTTCCAGGCAAGAATACTGGAGTGGGTTACCGGGCCCTCCTCCAGGGGATCTTCCCGATCCAGGGATCGAACCTGCGTCTCCTGCATTGGCAAGTGCGTTCTTCACCACTAGCGCCACTTGGGAAGCCCAGTTACCGATTACTGCAAAATAAACCCCAAGATCAGTCTGATAAAATAACATCCACTTTATTCTGCCTGTGGATGCTATGGTCAGGAAGTTAGATCAGGCCTTAGAGACAACAGCTTGTCTGCTGTGCAGGATCTGGGATCCCAACTGCTGCTGCTGCTGCTAAGTCGCTTCAGTCGTGTCCGACTCTGTGTGACCCCATAGACAGCAGCCCACCAGGCTCCCCCATCCTTGGGATTCTCCAGGCAAGAACACTGGAGTGGGTTGCCATTGCCTTCTCCGGGATCCCAACTAGGAGCACTCAAATGCCAGGGCTGGCATCTCCTGGCATCTTTACTCATCCATCTGCTGCCTGGACTGAGGTGACTCGAAGGTTGGGCTCCCCTGGGCCTGGAGGTCCTGCATGCGGCTCCTCTGTGCAACTTTGGCTTTCTCTTAGCTCAACTGCTTCAGGCGGAGTAGGCTTCTTACATGGACGTCCCCACAAGTGCCTTGTAAGGGAGGCACAACATGCATGGCCTTCTGTGGCCCAGTCTCAGAAGTCACACAGAAATCCTTCCACCAATTTCTGTTAGAGCAGTCCCAAGCCTGCCCAGCTAGAAAGGGAGGGCATAGAGCCCCACCACAGGAGGGGAGGATCTACAAAGAATTTGTGGCAATTTATATCTCATGTTGGTTCTGGGTTTGACCTCCAGTTCTTTTCTTCTCCCCACCACCTAGACGACCTGGCCACCCTTCTTTCTCATCTCCCTGCACACGCTGCTAGGCTCTGCTCAGCCACAGTCTGTTCTCCATCCTGCAACCTGGATAATCGTAAAACCCAAATATGCTTCTCACCAGCTGCTAACCCCTCTGAGATTGAGATTTGGAGCTCTTAGCTCAGCTCCCAAGGCCCAGTGTGATTTATTCCCTGACGACCTGTCTCATTGCCCAATCCTGGGCCGCTGAATTGGGTGACCATCCTGACTGCCTCAAGCCCTTTGCACACACTGGTCCCTCTGTCTTGAATGCTCTTCCTTGTAGGCCCCATTCACCTGTACCCCAAAACTCCTGACTCATGATTCAGCTCTCTGCCCAACACCATGGTCACACAGGGTCCTTCTCCACCCCCACAGTGAGTCCGAGTGCCCTGTGATGTGTTCTTACAGTACCCTACACTTTTCCTCTGTCTGGCGCAGCATTGCCTATAAATATCTTGCTTTAAGTTGTACAATTGGCCACATCATGCTCTCTGCCTTCAGTCTACGCCCTTAGGATATGAGGCTCCCGATGATCCCATCAAGAGGTGAAATCTAGGACTTTCCTGGTGGTCCAGAGGTTAAGAAGCCACCTTGCAATCCAGTGGACATGGGTTCGACCCCTAGTCTGGGGAGATTCCACATGCCACAGGGCAACTAAGTCTGTGTGCCACAGCTACTGAGCCCTCGCTCCAGAGCCCACGAGCTGCAGCTACCAAACCCGCGTTCTGTAACTATTAACACTGCAGCCCATGTGCGCTACAGCCTGTGCACCACAGTGAAGAGTAGACCCTACTCCCCACAAGTAGGGAAAGCCCCCACACAGCAACAGAGATTCAGCACAGTCAAAAATTAATTAATTAATTTTTAAAAACAGGTGGAATCTATACATGGAACTTGGCTATGGAGTTGCTTTGGCCAATAGGGCATAGACAAACACGGCGCAAGAAGAGGTTTGAAAGGTGCCTGTGCTTTGGGGCCTGCTCTGTTGCAGTGGCTGGACCCCAAAGACTACCAGATATGGACCAGCTGGCTGTATGCTGGAGTCGCACGGCACTGGGGCTCCCTGTGTCATGCCGCATGGCCATCCTGCATCAGCCAGCCTCCCCTGCCCTTTCACTGGCCAGACACAGGGGACAGCACAGCAGACAAGCCATACTGGACGTCCAGTCAGGATGACTCTGTAATCAGAGGCACAGTAATCATGGTTGTGGTTTGAAGCCACCATACGTTAGGAGAAGCTGATGGATGTGGATGTACTTGTATCAGTACTTTGTGGTGTCGATAGCCTCACCAGATTTCAAACCTCATCAAGGTAGATACCAGATGCACGCTGATGATTTTTTTTTTAAAGATTTATTTATTTTCTTGGCTGCGCCGGGTCATCATTGCTGCGCATGGGCTTTCTCTAGTTGCAGAGAGCAGAGACTACTCTTTTTTGTAGTGTGTGGGCTTCTCACTGCTGTGGCTTCTCTTGTTGCAGAGCACAGGCTCTAGGTGCACGGGCTCAGTAGTTGTGACACTGAGGCTTAGTTACTCGAGGTATGTGGGATCTTCCCAGACCAGGGAGTGAACTGGTGTCCTTTGCATTGCAAGGTGGAATCTTAACCACTGGAACTTTCTGAGTTGATGGAAACATCCCCAACTTGATAACAGTGATGATGACACAAGGGCACGTGTTTGTCAAAACTTAGAATTGGTGCAATTCCTTGTACATGAAAGATTCTCAATGAAGGTGATTTCTAAAGGGCTAAGGGTGGTCCTTCTCTCTTTCCAGCTCCTTCTCTTCCACTTGTGCCCATGGCCCTCTGGGTTGGAGCACATAGAGAGATGAGGGAAAGGGGCATCTGAGATCGTCAACTTATGATGGAGTTCTAGAAACTCCACCCTCCAAATTGCCAGCTGACTGTTCTGCCCTCCTTGCTTCCAGGGGTAGGAGTGTCCCCTAGTCACTGTGTCCCCACACTCCAGAGCCTCAGCGGAGCCATCTCTCACCAGGTCTTAGGTGGGAGGGTGAGGGGCTCATGGCACATGTTGTCTATCTCTCAAGACTGCATCTTTTTTTTTTTAAATATAATTGCCTTAAAATGTTGTGTTAGTTTCTGCTGTACAACTACATGAGCCAGTCATATGTATACATATATCCCCCTACCTCTTGAGCCTCCCTTCCACCCCTCCCCATCCCACCTCTCTAAGCCAGCACAGAGCACTGAGCTGAGCTCCCTGTGCTATCCTTCAGGTTCCCACTATTTTACACATGGTAGAGTATATATGTCAAATTTACTCTCTCAATTCATCCCACCTTCTTCCCTCCCCACCCTGTATCCAGAAGTCCTTTCTTTACGTCTGCACCTCTATTCCTGGCCTGCAAATATGTTCCTCAGTACCATTTTTCTAGATTCCATATATATGTGTCAATATACAATCTTTGTTTTTCTGACTTACTTCACTTTGTATAGCAGGCTCTAGGTTCATCCACATCCCTACAACTAACTCTATTTCTTTCCTTTTTATGGCTGAGTAATATTCCATTGTATATATGTACCACATCTTCTTTATTCATCTGTTGATGGAGGAAATGGCAATCCACTCCAGTACTATTGCCTGGAAAATCCCGTGGACAGAGGAGCCTGGTAGGCTACAGTCCATGGGGTCGCAAAGAGTCGGACACGACTGAGCGACTTCATTTTTATATATGTACCACATCTTCCTTATTCATCTGTTGATGGACATTTAGATTGTTTTATGTCTTGGCTATTGTAAATAGTGCTGCAATGAACATCAGAGTACATGTGTCTTTTTGAATTATGGTTTTCTCGGGGTATATGCCCAGTTGTGAGATTGTTCGGTCTGTATCTTTTTCCTCCCTGATCCTGCTGTGGTGCTCTTTGTAAATTTCTATTTGGTTGGGAAATTTAGGCTCCATGGGAACCTGCATGTGGAACAAGTTGTCATCTTATTATAAATGATGATCTTACTGGGCTTTAGTTTGGGGGTTGTTGTCTATTGTACCTTTGTTTTATACCATCCAGCTTCTGCCAGCTATTCCTGAGATAATAGCAGCCTAAATTTGCTTTGGTGATGAGTGTTTCTCCAAATCAGTACAGGTGGTTCCAGAAAAGACAACTCCACGGAGGAATTAAACATGTAACTTGGCCTGAAGAGTAAGGAACCTATTGCCTTGGCAGATATCCAAGGGAGAATACTCCGGGCAGAGGGACTATTATGGATTGAATTGTGTTCCCCCACAAACAGATACATTAAAGGCCTAAGGCCCCCAAGTGACTCTCTTCAGAGATAGAGCCTTTAAAGAGTTAATTAAGGTTAAGCAAGGTCATAAGTGTGGAACCCTGATCTGCTAGGACTGATGAATGAGGAGGAGAAGACACTCGTGCTGTCTCTGCCATGAGGACACAGCAAGAAGGTGACCATCTGCAAGGCTGGGAGGAGGCTTACCCCCCAGCCATGATGGCACCCTGACCTCAGACTTTCAGCCCCCAAAATTGTGAGGAAGAAAAGTTTGTTGTTTAAGCCTCCCAGGTACTGTACTTTGTTACAGTAATGAGACAGGAAGTGACCCATGCAGAAGACCCGAGGTTCAAGGCTTTTCAGGGACAGCAGAGGGAGCAGGAGCTGTGGGGAGGTTTTTAGAGCAGAACCTGCTCAATTACGTTTACAGGACCCACCTGGACCTGGAGGGGGAGCGCTGGGCAGCACTAGGGGGAGGGGGAGGATCCTGCTTTCGAGGAGCAGATGGCCAAGGGATGGATGACAGACGGTGTCTCCCAGGGAGCAGGAGGGAGGCTCACTGGGACCAGAGGAGGATTCGTGGGCTGGCTAATAACCATGGTCTCAGAGGATGCCTGGAGGGGCTGCAGGGGCTGGGATGGGCCAGATATTCTTGGAGCCATAACAAGCAGGCCTCTCTCTAGCTTGGCCTAGGAGAAGAAATAAAAACTCCTGGGGTTTGGGGCTCGTGTAAGCTTTTGTTGTTGTTCAGTTGATAAGTTGTTCTGACTCTTTGTGACCCCATGGACTGTAGCATACCAGGCTTCTCTGTCCTCCACTATCTCCCAGTTTGTTCCTATTCATGTCCATTGAGTCTGTGATGCTATATAATTATCTCATCCTCTGCTGTCCCCTTCTCCTCTTGCCCTCAATTTTTCCTAGCATCAGGATTTTTTCCAGGGAGTCAGGTCTTAACATCAAGTGGCCGAAGTATTGGAGCTTCAGTTTCAGCATCAATCCTTCCAATGAATATTCAGGGTTAATTTCCTTTAGGGTTGACTTGTCTGAATGCTGTGCTGCAAAGTAAACAGGAATGAGTCTAGTTACTGCAAATCATTCTCCCCCAACACTTCCAACATACAAAGTGCTTCAGGGTAGGGAAAAAGAGAACTGAGGGGAAGGGGGATGAAAAACGTGCTGCCTTCACACTAAGGGGAATGGAGAAGCCACTCTGGGTGTGTAGAGCCCATCTCAGCCACCACCACTGAACCTGAGTTGCTGAAGCAGCTCCACATCACAAAAACAAATCCACAGAGAACCCAGCAGATGTCTACTTTGACGTTACACATCTCCTAGATTAAAGAGCCATTGATGAGCTAGGACCTGGAAGCAACCTAGATGTCCATTGGCAGATGAATGGATAAGGAAACTGTGGTACATATATACAATGGAATATTACTCAGCTATAAAAAGGAATACATTTGAGTCTGTTCTAATGAGATGGATAAACTTGGAACCTATTATACAGAGTGAAGAAAGTCAGAAACTGAAAGACAAATACCATATATTAACACATATATAGGAGAAGGCAATGGCAACCCACTCCAGTAGTCTTGCCTAGAGAATCCTGTGGACAGAGGAGCCTGGTGGGCTGCTGTCTGTGGGGTCTCACAGAGTCAGACACGACTGAAGCAACTTAGCAGCAGCAGCAGCAGCAGCAACACACATATATGGAATCTAGGAAGATGATACCTGCTCTTTTGCAGGGCAGCAAAAGAGACACAAAGAACAAATTTTGGACTCAGTGGGAGAAGGAGATGCTGGGATGATTTAAGAGAATAGCAGTGAAACATATACATTACCATATGTAAAACAGATGACCACTGTGAGTTTGATGTCAGACACAGGGCACCCAAAGCTGGTGCTCTGTGATAACCTGGAGGGAGAGGATGGGAAGGGAGGTGGGACGGAGGTTCAGGGTAGAGGGGATACATGTATTCCGATGGCCAGTTCATACTGATGTATGGCAAAAACCATCACAATATTGTAATTATCCTCCAATTAACACAAATAAATAAATTTTTAAAATAAAAAATAATTTTTAAAAAAAGAGCCATTGATGTTATCTAGAGAAAGAAGAGGGCAAATGATTGGAGTTTCATTTTCCTCTGAGCAGCACATTAGTGATCCAGGAGGCTGCGAGCTGCCACTCTCCCTTGCTTGTTCGCAGAGCAATTTAGCCAACATTTCTTTCTAAACATCTCTTCCCCAGTATCTCCTTGTGGGCATCACACAACCCATCGTGGGGCCAACAGGCTGCAGCTCAGGTGTATAATTTCACTATATTGATTGATACTAAAAATGGAATGCTCTCAGGTTACTTTCCTGTCTTAGTTTTATCCTGGAAATGCCCCAGGGAATATATTCATAGGGCTCTGGTGTTGTTTTCAAGATGAGCAGAAATACCTTTCTACATGAGTTTTTTAAAACCTATTTGTGGAATTCACAATGACATCCTCCTTCTTTCCTATGGCTGCTCAGCTCTTTCCAGCACATTTCTTCCTGATTTTTCATGGAAAAGCAGGGATTTTCCCATCCAAGAGGAAAGGGAAACACTACAGTAAGTACCCTATGTACAAAAAAGTTCCGTTCCGAGAATGCATTCATAAGTCAAATTTACTCATAAGATCAACTAAGTTAGCCTAGGTACTCAATGAATACAACCAGTTACATAGTACTATACTGTAATAGGTTTATAATATTTTTCACACAAATAATACATAAAATACAAATACAAAAAATAAAGAAAACTTTTTTTTTAATCTCACAGTACAGTGTACCCCTTGTAGAGGGTGCACACACATGACAATGTATGCCAGACATGTGAACTAACTTACTTACATAATTGGACATGTGAACACATGTTCTCATCTTTGAAAGTTCACAACTTGAAGGTTTGCATGTAGGGGACTTAACTGTACTATTACAAGCATGCAGCATTTCCCCTGCACTGCTACAGATGTCTGTGATAATTAAACCAAAGGGAAACCTTATGTAAAAGCCCAGTCATCTGGTTCGAGATGGTAAAATGAGACACGAGGTTTCCTTGTCTCCCTCACTAAAATCATCCAAGAGAAGTACAAGTGGAATTCAAGGAAAGGGAACAGAATGGAAGATGGAGACCATCAGCCTTTGAAGACTCTGACAGGTTTCTAGAAGACAGGAGGTGGAAAGATGCCAGTATATGGGTTGGAAGAGGCAGGTGGAACCCACAGGGTAGGGGAGGGGAGGCAGGCAGTGTCTGCAGTGCACAGTAGGTGGGGAGATGACAATGATGACCATACTCACTTCATATCTATCCTCCTAAATGAAATGAAATAAAACAAAAGCTTGTATTTACCTTTTATGCACCCCATCCACCTAGGAAGAAAAGTCACTGCCTTGTTAATTACTGCACCCACCTCCAGACCTCTGGCTGAAGTCCATTCCCCTGCTAGTTTTACCAGCCTGCCTCAGATTGTAACCCACAAGTCCAGTTACAGGCTTAATCATCGGTAACACCCACACGGGAAAGTGCTGGCTTTTGTCACCTTGTTTGTGAGTTCAGTAGGCACACACCAGAGTATTGGGAAAGACTGACTCATTTCAGCATGTGGGCTATCTTCCCTTCCAGGTTCTTTTCTTTTTAATTAATTTTTATTGGAGTATAGTTGCTTTACAATGTTGTATTAGTTTCTACTGGCCAGCAAAGTGGATCAGTTTTACGTATACATATATGCCCTCTGTTTTTGGATTTCTTTCTCATTTAGGTCACCTCAGAGCACTGAGTGGAGTTCCTGTGCTCTACAGTAGGTTCTCTTTCGTTGTCTACATTATGCATACCATCAATAGTGTGTATGTGCCAACCCCAACCTCCCGATCCATTCTACCCCCACTTTTCTCCATCTGTGTCTATTTGTGTTCTGTAAATAAGATCATCCATACCATTTTTTCTAGATTCCACACATATGCATTAATACACAACATTTGTTTTTCTCTTTCTGACTTACTTCACTCTGTCTGACAATCTCTAGGTGTCTACCAGATTCTTAAAATCTCCATACACAGCGGGGCACCACATGGGCATTTATCGATTTATCTATTGACAAACCCAAAATGTTCTCAACAATATGAGGTAGTAAGGGGGTACAATTTTAAAATAAGGATAAATCTAACTGAAAGTCTACTATTTATTATCACCATGTTCTAGATGTCCTAAACAAATGTCAGTGATAAAAATACTCCTTTTTGTTGGACACTCAATCAGTACTATTCATATCTTGTCACACTACTCACTCCTTATCACCCATCCTTCCCAGTCCCTGACACTAGGCTCTGCCTATAAATCAATATAGATCTTTACCTCTGGTCCTATCTCCTTCCAGGCAATGTAGATCATCAGCTTTACTGCCTTCTCATGAGTCGTGCTCTATACAAAACTGGAAACCTTTTAGGTCGCTCAGAGCAGCACACTCAGCTTTGATGTAGGCTACCTCCAAATCCCACAGAGACCTACCAAGCATTGTATATCTTTCTGGGCGGTAAAGAACACAATTCACAGCAACATTCTTTCAAATTAGAGACAACATCCCCAAATGTCCTGTGACGTTGGACTCCAGAAACTCCACCAAGGAGACAGACCTTGGTGGTTTGGGCTGGAATATGTTCATCTTCCACCTTTTGCATATGTCTCTCCCAACACATGTCCCACCATCAGCTCTTGGAGTCCTGTCAGCATGATGCTATCAATGCTGTGAATGACTCAGAATATCATCCTGCAGGTCAGTGAAATGGCAAAAGTGTGGGAAAGAGCCAGAGCGTTGAAATACCCCGGAGCCAAGACACTGAAGATGTTCTTCTTAGCCAAAGAAAGCTCTCAGCTCCTTTGTTATTTGCATTAAGCAGGAAAAAATTCCTTATCTTTAGCTGCATCCTTGATGACTGGAGGTCTTTTGATTTGCTCCACTAAGGAGGCTCTATCTCGAAAAGCAACTGCAATTAGAGACATCACCCGGAATTATCCACTGTCATTATCCAGTTTTCATCTACCTTTTGCCCTGGCTATATTAGAGAGCTAAATGGACCATGATGGGAATCTACATCCTTGCATCTTTAGTCATGAACAGTCCCAATATCCTGTGAACTTCCCTTGGGCATTTGCTTTTGCTTTTGACTCTTTGTCATCAGTGAAGAAGGCTATGTGGGGCTTTCTCTTTTTTTAATTAATTTTTTTAAAATAGAAGGATAATTGCTTTCAGACTTTTGTTGTTTTCTGTCAAACCTCAACATGAATCAGCCATAGGTATGCATATATCCCCTCCCTTTTGAATCTCCCTCCCATCTCCTTCCCAATCCCACCCCTCTAGGTTGATACAGAGCTCTTATTTGAGTTTCCTGAGCCATACAGCAAATTCCTGTTGGCTGTCTATTTTACATATGGTAATGTAAGTTTCCATGTTACTCTTTTCATACATCTCACCTTCTTCTCCCTTCTCCCCATGTCCATAAGTCTATTCTCTATGTCTGTTTCTCCATTGCTGCCCTGTAAATAAATTCTTCAGTACCATTTTTCTATATTCCGTATATGTGCATTAGAATATGATATTTATCTTTCTCTTTCTGACTCACTTCACTCTATATAATAGATTCTAGGCTCATCCACCTCATCAGAACTGACTCAAATGCATTCCTTTTTATGGCTGAGTAATTTTCCATTGCGTATATATACCACAACTTCTTTATCCATTCATCTGTCAGTGGACATCTAAGTTTCTTCCATGTTCTAGCCATTGTAAATAGTGCTGCAATGAACAATGGGATATATGTGTCTTTTTCAATTTTGGTTTCCTCGGGGTATATGCCTAGGAGTGGGATTGCTGGGTCATATGGTGGCTTTGTTCCTAGTTTTTTCATCTTCCATAGTGACTATATCAATTTACATTCCCACCAACAGTCCAAGAGTGTTCCCTTTTCTCCACACCCTCTCCAGCATTTATTGTTTGTAGACTTTTTGATGATGGCCATTCTAACCAGTGTGAGGTGATATCTCATTGTAGTTTTGATGTAAATTTCTCTAATAATGAGAGATGTTGAGCATCTTTTCATGTGTTTGGTTAGCCATCTGTGTGTCTTCTTTGGAGAAATGTCTGTTGAGGTCTTTTTTCCATTTTTTGATTGGGTTGTTTGTTTTTCTGGTATTGAGTTGTATGAGCTGCTTGTATATTTTGGAAATTAATCCTTTGTCAGTTGTTTCATTTGCTCTTATTTTCTCCCATTCCAAGGGTTGTCTTTTCACCTTGCTTATAGTTTCCTTTGCTGTGCAAAAGCTTTTTAAGTTTAATCAGTTCCCACTTTTTTACTTTGTTTTTTGTTTCTGTTACTCTAGGAGGTGGGTCATAGAGGATCTTGCTTTGATTTATGTCATTGACTGTTCTGCCTATGTTTTCCTCTAAGAGTTTAAAAGTTTCTGGTCTTACTTTTAATCCATTTTGAGTTTATCTTTGTGTATGGTGTTAGGAAGTGTTCGAATTTCATTCTTTTACATGGAGCTGTCCAGTTTTCCCAGCAACATTTATGGAAGAAGCTGTCTTTGCCCCATTGTATATTCTTGCCCCCTTTGTCAAAAATAAGGTACCCATAGGTGCATGGGTTTATTTCTTGGCTTTCTATCTTGCATCATTGGTCTATATTTCTGTTTTTGTGCCAGTACCATACTATCTTGATGCCTGTAGCTTGTAGTGTAATCTGAAGTCAGGAAGGTTGATTCCTAGCTTCATTGTTCCTTCTCAAGACTGCTTTGGCTATTCAGGATCTTTTGCAATTCCATATGAATTGTGAAGTTTTTTGTTCTAATCCTGTGAAAAATGTCATTGGTAATTTGATAGGGATCACATTGAATCTGTAGATTGCATTTGGTAGCATAGTCATTTTCACAATATTGATTTTTCCTACCCAGGAACATGGAATATCTCTCCATCTGTTTATATCATCTTTGATTACTTTCATTAGTGTCTGATAATTTTCTGTGTACAGTTCTTTTGTCTCCTTACAAAAGTTGATTCCTAGATTTAATTCTTTTTGTTGCAATGGTAAATGGGATTGATTCCTTAATTTCTCATTCTGAATTTTCATTGTTAGTATATAGAAATGCAAGTGATTTCTCTGTATTGATTTTGTATCCTGCAACTTTGCTAAATTTACTGATTAGCTCTAGTAATTTTTTGATACTCTCTTTAGGGTTTTCTATGTACAGTAGCATGTCATCTGCAAATGGTGAGAGCTTTACTTCTTCTTTTCCAATCTGGATTCCTTTTATTTCTTTTTCTTCTCTGATTGCTGTAGCTAGGACTTCCAGAACTATGTTGAATAATAGTGGTGAAAGTGGACACCCTTGTCTTGTTCCTGATCTTAGAGGGAATGCTTTCAGTTTTTCAACCATTGAGAATAATGTTTGCTGTAGGCTTATCGTATATGACATTCCTGGTGGCTCAGACGGTAAAGCGTCTGTCGACAATGCGGGAGACCCGGGTTCGACCCCTGAGTTGGGAAAATCCCCTGGAGAAGGAAATGGCAATCCACTCCAGTACTATTGCCTGAAAAATCCCATGGACAGAGGACCCTGGTAGGCTACAGTCCGTGGGGTCGCAAGGAGTCGGACACGACTGAGCGAATTCACTTTCACTTTCACTATCATATATGGCCTTTACTATGTTAAGGTTGGAGAAGGCAATGGCACCCACTCCAGTACTCTTGCTTGAAAATCCCATGGACGGAGGAGCCTGGTAGGCTGTAGTCCGTGGGGTCACGAAGAGTCGGACACGACTGAGAGACTTCACTTTCAATTTTCACTTTCAAGCATTGGAGAAGGAAATAGCAACCCACTCCAGTGTTCTTGCCTGGAGAATCCCAGGGACGGGGGAGCCTGGTAGGCTGCAATCTATGGGGTCGCACAGAGTCGGACACGACTGAAGTGACTTGGCAGCGGCAGCAGCAGCATGTTTAGGTAGGTTCCTTCTATGCCCATTTTTCGAATAGTTTTAATCATAAATGAGTGCAGAATTTTGTCAAACACTTTTTCTGCATCTATTGAGATGATCATACGGTTTTTATCTTTCAATTTGTTAATCTTTAGGGGTTGCTCCACAATCCCTAAACTCCAGTTCCCAACCACTGCTCCTTCCAGGGGACCTGTGTCCCTTTCCGTGGTATATATGGCTGTAGAAAGGACTGTCTGATTCTCATTCCATTAAGGCTGCCACAGATCCGCTATTTCACTCTCAGCCTTAAATGTTTCTGCTCTGATTCAGACAATTGACAGATGTGGGGATTGGACCCTTGCTTCAATTCCCCTACCTGCAGAAGGCAGGTCCAATCATAATAACATTCCTGTTTTTCCCCTTAGTTCCTTCATCCTACCAAGTTTTCGTGATTCTATATATTCTTTTCTGCTGGTCAGGTACTCCTGTCCACTCTCCGCTAGTATTCTGCATGGCCTTCTGCATCTGAAAGTGTATTCCTGATGTATCTGTGGAGAGAGATAAACTCCACGCCCACCTACTCCTCTGCCATCTTGTTCTATCTGTGTGAGGCTTTCTACCATAACAACTTCACCCCCAGGAACAGGAGGCCAGTGGTAGAATTGTACCAGTTGCCGAGGTCACCTAACCAATGCTCTGTTCAGGAACTGGGAAAGTAAGTGCAGGGTAGATGTATACAGGAAATAGCTAAAGGATAGATGGGCTGCCATGAGGTAGACTCGGCTCCTATTCCATTTGTCATGTTAATAAGCCCTCTATACACTCTCAGACTGGCCAATGGACCACAGTAACTTAGTTGGTCTATGGGGATTAGCCTCCGAGAGCATTCCCTGTGTCTGAGTATTTTCTCATGCAAAGTTATTTTGTTAAGTGGCTATAGGTTTTAGGGGAAGGTGAGGAAGTAAACTCATAGCACATTTTGTGAGAATATCATGTAGTCCTCCTTGTGCAGGAGATCATGGCTTGTGGAATAGTTCCAATCTAGACATTGACAGGCTTTGATTCCTCATCATGATGTTCAATCCAGGCCTCTATTCCCCAGAGCTGAAAGTTCTCCATTTTAAAAATCAAACAGAACCTCAGTAAACTGCTTGCCAATTTCATTCCTAAGGCCTTGGGAGTGACAACAGTCTGTTTACCAAACTGACCTGGAGCCTATTATGGTGATCAAATTAGATTTGCGTGTGCTTATGTGGCTTCCACCTCCCCAGAACCAACACTGAAATCAAGGAGTCCATGTAAACTGAATCTTTAATCTATGTTATCTTCAGCCTAACATTGAGCAGTGTTAATGCTCCTAGAGGTAGCAAAACAACTCAGAATCCAGCCTTCAAGTAGTTCACTCATATAGACGCTTCAACCCAACATAAAAATATATTCTCTTTTTCCTTGGTCTTAGACCATCAGAATCCATTCCCATTCTGACTTACTTCATTTTTTATGACAGTCCCTAAGTCTGTCTCTACATGACCCCATGTCTCTACATGTCTCATCCATGTCTCTACAAATGACCCCATATTGTTCCTTTTTATGGCTAAGTAATATCCCATCATATACATGCACTACACCTTCTTGAGCCATTCATCTGTCTATGAACATCTAGGTTGTTTCTGCCCTGGCTATTGTAAACAGTGCTGCAATGAACACTGGGGTGCATGTGTCTTTAAGAATTTTTTCGTTTTTCTCAGAGTATGTGCCTGAGATTGCTGGGTCATATGGTAGTTCTAGTTTTAGTTTTTTGAGGCATCTCCATACTGTTCTCCATAATAGTTGCATCACTTTCAGTTCAGTTCAGTCGCTCAGTCGTGTCCGACTCTTTGCGACCCCATGAATCGCAGCACGCCAGGCCTCCCTGTCCATCACCAACTCCTAGAGTCACTTTACATCCCCACAAGTGGTACAAGACAGTTCCCTTTTCTCCACACCTTCTTCAGCATTTATTACTCGTAAATTTTTTGATGAAGGCCGTTCTGCCCTGTGTAAGGTGATACCTCTTTGTAGTTTTGATCTGGGTGGGTGGAACTGGGATAGGCAGGGAGATCCAACAGGGAGGGAAACTATGAATACATTCGCTGATTCGCTTTGTTGTACAGCAGAAACTAACACAGCTTCGTAAAGCAACTAGAACCCAGGTTAAAAAACTCTATTTCCACACATGTTCTCATGATTTTGCTGATTACAAACAGTTTATTTTCTATTCCGGAGTTTGACTTTGTAGTTGACCTCCTGGACATGTAGAGCTCTGAGTCTAATTACAGGCCATCAGACAGCCAGAATAGCATGCAAGGAGTGGGATGTGAACAGAACTTGCAACAGAACTCACTCAGGCAAGAGAGTTTCAGGGTCTTTATGCAAGGAAGGACTCGGGTGAGTAAGGAAAACCGAGGGGAAGGAAAAGGCAGGACTCATAGTTGTCCAGATATTTTTGGGTTCTCATGTATTCCCATTCTAATTCTTAGAGTTCCAATCAATCCCCTCACTCTGATAGAGTGATAACATGTTGTTGTGAATTCAACTGACTTTGCCACTCGGCATACTGTAAGATCAAACTGCAACACAGCATTAGACGCACTATGGGGTACAATTTATGCCTCAATTTTAGAATTTAAGACATTTAAGTTTCTTGTTCTTTCTTCAAGCCCTTCAAAGCTATATCAGTGTTGCCTCCCCAAATACTAAGTGTATTTTTATCCCTTTTCATTGAAAAGTCATACCCTCCGGGGTTCCAGACAGAGCAAGGAGGAGAAAGTCAAAGTGGAAGTTGCTCAGTCCTGTCCGACTCTGTGATCAGGCCAGAATCCTGGAGTAGGTAGCCTTTCCCTTCTCCAGGGGATCTTCCCAACCCAGGGATCTAACCCAGGTCTCCCACATTGCAGGCGGATTCTTTACAAAGGTGAGCCATAAGGGAAGCCCAAGAATACTGGAGTGGGTAGCCTATCCTTTCTCCAGTGGATCTTCCTGACCCAGGAATTAAACAGGGGTCTCCTGCATTGCAGGCGGATTCTTTACCAGCTAAGCTATCAGGGAAGGGAGGAAGAGAAGTTGCCTGAAATGAATAGGAATGCTATCAAAACCACATGGGCCGACTTCCCTGGAGGCGCAGTAGATAAGAAACTGCCTTCCAATGCAGGGGACACAGGTTCAATCCCTGGTCTGGGAAGATTCCACTTGCTAAGGGGCAGCTAAGCCCTTGAGCCACAACTAATGCACCCCTATGCCACAACTACGGAAACCTGTGTGCCTAGAGACTGTGCACCCCAACAAGAGGAGCCCCAGAGTGAGAAACTGTGCAACGAGAGAGTAGACGCCACTCTCTGCAACTAGAGAAAGCCCTCGTGCAGCAATGGAGGTCTAGTGCAGCCCAAAATAGATACTAAATAAGTATAAAATAATACATGGAGCTGTGTGCACATGTCAGAATAAAATCAAAAAAAAAAAAAAACAATGCCAGGGAAACAAGTTAGGATCTCATTTTGTTTTCTCAATGTTACCTGTCATTGCCAGAGTTGGGTGGGCGTCTCCACAGCAGAGGAAGCAAAAACAGGCTGAAGGCGGGCCTTTCTGGGAAGATGTCCTTGATCTGAACCTGGTACTGGCTGCTTTAGCCACTTCCCAGATCCAGGCGGAGAGGCCCCACCCTTCCCCTGGGCAAGGGGCGGTTGGGCATTTCTTAAGGAACTGTGGTAGGTGGAGGGGAGTATGCCCAGAGAGCGCTAGCCTCAGGCTCTCATCCCACTTACTGAACCATTTGCTTTTGTTTTCTCAAGTACTTCCCTGGTAATCAAGCTGCCTTGAGATGCATTTTGTAAAAAGAGCTAGAAATAGAAACCTCTCAGGAAACCCGCTCGATTCCTGATGAAGGAGGAGGCTCTCTGACTTCAGATCCCACATACGCTGGCTGAGGGGCCTGCTTCTCACAGTCAGCCCTGCTTCATGGGCTGAGTTTTTTAAAGGACTGTTTTAAGTGTCGCTTCATAGTCCTTTGAGGGGATTCTGAATAAATATTGAAGGTTTGACCTCTCCGTTACTAAGCTGTGTGCCTTTTGTGATAGCCAAAGGTCAATTGTTTCACACTCTGTTCAAAGTGCTAAATGGTGACTGCTTTGAAATTAGAGAACTGCTGTATGAAGCATTCTGAAGAAAACATTGTAAAAATTCCCAGAAATGTTTGTAATAGTCATCATTATGAAAGAGGAACTAACTTCCTTATCACCAAAAAAAAAAAAAAAAAAAAATGCACTCCAGCTGTGTTCTAAATGAAAATTGTCTATATTAGTCTCAGGACTTTTGTTGTTGTTGTTCAGTCCAGCTCTTTGTTATTCTATGGACTGTAGTCCATGGGATTTCCCAGGCAGGCAAGAATACTGGAGTGGATTGTCATTTCCTTCTCAAGGGGATCTTCCCAACCCAGAGATCGAACTTGTGTCTCTTGCATTGCAGGTGGATTCTTTACTGTTGAGCCACCAGGGAAGCCCCTGAGCATTTTTAGGGGCCTGTAATATACCTGTAATGACTTTTAAGACAATTGAGAGGATTTTTGGGAATCACAGGTTACTGTCGCATTTGGATTCTGGGTTATGGGGAACTTGCCCAGCCTTTATATAAACTTACAGCTGAACTCCAGAGAGGGCAATGGCAACCCACTCCGGTATTCTTTTGCCTAGAAAACCCCATGGACGGGGGAGCCTGGTGGGCTGCAGTCCATGGGGTCGCTAAGAGTCGGACACGACTGAGCGACTTCACTTTCACTTTCAATACAATACAGTACAATGTCATTTAAAATGCAAAATAGAAATATACATATAAGAGCTCAGCCTGGTCCTTAGGTCCTTAGACTGTCGCCCCTCCTTGCCAGAATAAAGGTAACCTACTTCTGTTGTGGTCGTCTTTCCTCTTTCTGGCTCGGCCAGAACTATACCTTACAGGGATAACTGGAATTTTAATCAAAATAAATCTCATTTCTCTTTAGAAGAATAGTCCTGAATCCCAGTCTGGACCTGGCACTTCCGGGAGACTTGTAGCCAGGTAGCCAGTTGCCTAGTTTATAAAAGTAAGGTGACAGTTACTAGCTTCCAGCAGACATTGTTTTGAGAATGGTGGCATCTAAGCCTGACACGACTCAGAAAATTCAAGTGTTTAGCAATACAAGGTCTAATCTGAAATTACATCATAGTGTCACCTAGTGACATTTCCCAGGATCTCTGAACCATAGCCACTCATTTTGACTTTTAATTGTAAAATTTTCTTAATAGTCAAAGCAGATGTCACCAGTAATGAGGTCAGTGTTTTTTTAGGTATGAAGATGTAAATTAGAACTCATAAAATCTTGTCTGAAAGATCTAACTATCAGAAGGCCTGTTCTGCCAGTTTTTCCCAGAGCACAGAGTGCCTCATTTCTGATTTTCACCTGAACTCCTTTCAGGGCGTGAAAGTCAGCAGTTGCAGTGGCCATGATTTAATCTTTGTAGACGAAGATGGCAAGTATCAGTTTTCAGTTAGCAGAGCCCCTTTTGCTCATAAAATTGACCATGATTTTGAGGGGGGCATTTCATGACCATTTATCCCATGGTGCTGAGAATGTCCATTCTCACGTTTGGCATAGATTTTGTTGATAGGCCACTCAATATGTTGTTACTGGACTAGGCCATAAACACTATCCAAATTTTCTGGACCACCTGTCTTACTAGCCTCTTGATCCAGGAAAATATTTCTCTTGTTGCTTCTTCTCATATCTAGAGTTACACTATTACCATCATCAATCTCATCAGATCAGATCAGATCAGTCGCTCAGTCGTGTCCGACTCTTTGCACCCATGAATCGCAGCACCCCAGGCCTCCCTGTCCATCACCAACTCCCAGAGTTCCTCAGACTCACGTCCATTGAGTCAGTGATGCCATCCAGCCATCTCATCCTCTGTCTTCCTCTTCTCCTCCTACCCCCAATCCCTCCCAGCATCAGAGTCAAAAAGAAAAAAAAAAAAAAGAAATATACATATAAAATACTAAAACGGAAAGTTGCAGCTAGGGTATCAGTGACTGTTAAAGTATCCTTTAGAGTGAGAGTGTAAGGAAAAGGCTACTTTACGTATTTAATATCTATCTTCTCCATTTGAGCCATTATCTGGGATTCATTATTCAGCAAGGCATTTTGTCTAGAAGGCACGCTGTTTTCCACTTGGTACACAGAACTGGAAGATCTTCTCAGAAGTAACCCTGACACTTATCACTGCACATATTTGTTCTCCATTGCCCTCAGAATAAATTCAAGTCCCCTGCCTTACCCCTCAAAGCACTGTATGATCAGGCCTTAGCCTGATGTTCTCAGAATTTTTCTTGCAACACTGGTGCCAACAACCCTGCACAGGCCTCCTTCCCATCCAGGCCAGAGCTGCTTGTCTTCTTTTCTGGAATGTTCCACCCATGGCTAGGTCATGCTTCAGTATTTTCACCTGTTTCATGTGATGGTTAGTTTCATGTGTTGACGTGACTGGGCCACAAAGTTTGGATATTTGGCCAAATATTATTCTAGATGTTCTGCAAAGGTATTTAGTATAGAAATTAACACTTAACTCAGTAGACTTTGAGTCAAGCTGATTGCCCTCCATCACACAGCAATGCACTCCAGTATCCTTGCCTGGAGAATCCCATGGACAGAGGAGCCTGGCAGGCTATAGTCCATAGGGTTGCAAAGAGTCAGACATGACTGAAGTGACTTAGCATGCGTGCATGCACATACAGTTGCCCTCCATAATGTGGATGGGCCTCCTTCAATCACTGAAAGGTCTTCAAAAAAAGACTGAGGTCTCCCAAGGGAGAGGAAATTCTGAATCCAGATAGCCTATGGACTCAAGCTGCAGCATCAACCCTTCCCTGGGTCTCCAGTCTGCCAACCTGCCCTTCAGATCTCAAACTTGCCAACCCCCAAAATCATGGGAGCCAATTCCTCAAACTTAGTCTCTCCCTCTCTCTCTCTCTCATACACACACACATACATACATAAACACATACACACACATACATCTTATCTACATATGTATATCCACATGCTCTCAGTTCCATTTTCTGCAGAACCCTGCCTACCTCATCTAAAGACGGAGGCTGACACTGTGGCTTTCTTGAAGTGCTTCATGGGCATTTCCACAACCTTGGTTACTGTGCACTTGCTCCCTAGCTGGCTCAAGGTCTGAGGACTCTGAGCAGGAATGCTGAAGGCTCTGGGAAGCCAGCGGCCTTAGTGGGCTCTCACTGCACAGCCCCATGCAAGCACAGAACACCAGTTGGATGAACAGTGGATGGCACACATTCTAAACATTTTAATTATGTATCTTCTTTGAAGTGACTGTGAGGATTGATCAATACATTTTTAAAGTCTAACAATATCTCAAAACTGATGCTTTTGAACTGTGGTGTTGAAGAAGACTCTTGAAAGTCCCTTGGACTGCAAGGAGATCCAAGCAGTCCATCCTAAAGGAAATCAATCCTAAATGTTCATTGGAGAGACTGATGCTGCGGCTGAAGCTCCAATACTTTGGCCACCTGAAGTGAAGAGCCAACTCATTGGAAAAGACCCTGATGCTGGGAAAGATTAAGGGCAGGAGGAGAAGGGTATGACAGAGGATGAGATGGTTGGATGGCATCACTGACTCGATGGACACGAGTCTGAGCAAGCTCTGGGAGATGGTGAAGGACAGAGAAGCCTAGCGTGCTGCAGTCTCTGGGGTCGCAAATAGTCCGACATGACTGATCAACAGGACTGAGCAACAAAAACATTTCAAAGTTAACGCCCACTTTGTTATTTTTAGAAACTTGAACAGGGGACTACAAAAACTAGAATTAGACAATGTTTCATAACTTGGTTAGTAGTAACTCATCAATCCATTAATAATCACAACATTATAACATCATAAGTAACCGCAATAACTCATTGATATCAAACTCTGTCAAAACCTTCACACTTTCTGCAGGAGCCCCACCCGCGCTCCCCACTACCCTGTGCTTTTGTTATAGCAGTGTATACCCCTCACCCTACCTTTTCAAGGAGCCACTTATTTTTGAGTGGTCCTGCACGCATGTGAAATAAACCTCTCTCCCGTTAAACAGTCCCTGACCCCCGGGACCTACACTGGTAGAAGAAAAATTTCCCTCCCACGCTAGGAACTGTTTTGCTAATGCTTTTCTAGTGGTTAACTCTGTTACTCTTCTTCAAAATCTTACATCACAATTTTTACTAATTACTATGCTATAAGCTCCCAATTCATTTTGATTCTCTTACTGCTTATCTTTATACCTTTAAATAACGTCTTTAAGCCTCTGTCCCTGTTTTGCCAACTCAGTTGCTTCTCTCCGAGAATCAGTGCCCACTGCTCGTCCTCCAAGCCAATATCTTCTTCCATTCAATAGCTTATCTTTTTACTTTATTAATGATTCCATTCTCCGAACAATAGCTTTTTACTTTGATGTAGTCGCATTTGTTTATTTTTGCTTTTGTTGACCTTGCCTTAGAAAAACCCCAAAATACCTTGCTAAGACCAAAGTAAAACATTTCACTGCCTAAGCTTTCTTATAGGAGTTTTATGGCTGCAGGTCTTATATTTAAGTCTTTACTCATTTTTAGTTTATTTTTGCATATGGTCCTATGTTAAAGACATAATTCATTACTAGTTTGTTTCACCTAAACCTGTATTACTTTTGAGGTTTGAAATGCCACAGAGAAAATCGAGTCCTAACAATTTAAAGTAAAAGAGGATGAGGGAATCAGCCAGTCGTGGGGAGGGTCTCCGGTACAGAGATGCCCACTGACCACCTAGAGGAAGAGCTGGCTAATAGCCTGTCCAGAAGCGCTCCCAGTGCGCCACCTTGTGGAGAGCTTCTGAAATAGCTGAGTGAGCGGCTCTAAGGCTGGTTTGAAAGCACATCCCACGTGCAGCATCTACGCCACCTGGGAGCTTGTCAGAATTCAGACACATTCGGTCAGAAACTCTGGGGGTGGATCCAAGTGATCTCAATTTTACAATCGTTGATTCTGTTGAAACTTGAACTCGGGAATCACTGCACTATTTCAAACATGGGCCAAAACTTTAGTTTTGAGCACAACCAATATAGTTTCAAAATTTGAACTACCCATAAGGGTAGGTGTACTGATGTTTTTAAGGGAAAAATCATTCTGGCCACAGATCTATGTTCATCAGTGATGTTGGTAGGCAGTTTTCTTTTTTTGTGATATCTTTTTCTGGTTTTGATATCAGGACAATGGTAACCTCATACAATAAGCTTGGGAGGGTTCCTCCCTCAATTTTTGGAAGGGTTTGAGATGGATAGGTGTTGTTTCTTCTCTAAATATTTGATAGAATTCACTGTGAAACCATCTGGTCCTGGACTTTTATTTGTTGGAAAATTTTTAATCAATTTCACCTTTATTGCTTGTGACTGGTCTGTTCATATTTTCTATTTCTTCTTGGATCAGTCTTGGAAGGTTGAATTTTCTAAGAATTAGTCCATTTTTTCCAGGTTGTCCATTTTATTGGTATATAGTTGCTTGTGAAGTGAAATTAAAGTGAAGAGTTAGTCACTCAGTCGCATCTAACTCTTTGCGACCCCATGGTCTGCAGCCTGCTGGGCTCCTCAGTTCAGTTCAGTTGCTCAGTCATGTCTCTTTGCAACCTCATGGACTGCAGTATGCCAGGCTTCCCTGTCCATCACCAACGCCTGGAGCTTGCTCAAACGCATGTAAATCGAGTCAGTGATGCCATCCAGCCATCTCATCCCCTGTCATCCCCTTCTCCTCCTGCTTTCAATCTTTCCCAGCATCAGGGTCTTTTCCAATGAGTCTGTTCTTTGAATCAGATGGCCAAAGTATTGGAGTTTCAGCTTCAGCATCACTCCTTCCAATGAATAGTCAGGACTGATCTCCTCTAGGATGGACTGGTTGTATCTTCTTGCAGTCCAAAGGACTCTCAAGAGTCTTCTCCAACACCACAGTTTAAAAGCATCAATTCTTGAGCACTCAGCTTTTTTTATAGTCCAACTCTCACATTCATACATGACTACTGGAAAAACAATAGCTTTGACAAGACAAACCTTTGTTGGTAAAGAAATGTCTCTGCTTTTTAATACGGTATCTACGGTGGTCATCGGAGAAGGCAATGGCACCCCACTTCAGTACTCTTGCTTGGAAAATCCCATGGACGGAGGAGCCTCTTAGGCTGCAATCCATGGGGTCGCTAAGAGTTGGACATGACTGAGCGACTTCACTTTGACTTTTCACTTTCATGCATTGGAGAAGGAACTGGCAGCCCACTCCAGTGTTCTTGCCTGGAGAATCCCAGGAACGGGGGAGCCTGGTGGGCTGCCGTCTATGGTGTCGCACAGAGTCGGACACAACTGAAGTGACTTAGCATAGCATAGCACAGGTTGGTCATAGCTTTTCTTCCAAAGAACAAGTGTCTTTTAATTTTATGCAGTCACTATCTGCAGTGATTTTGGAGCCCAAGAAAATAAAGGCTCCTCTGTCCACGGAATTTTCCAGGCAAGAATACTGGAGTAGGTAGCCATTCCCTTCCCCAGGGGATTGTCTCGACCCAGGGATCAAACCCAGGTCTCCTGCATTGCAAGCAGATTCTTTACTGACTGAGTGACCATGGAAGCCCACAGTTGCTTGTCATAGTATCTTATGATCCTCTGTATTTTTGCTGTATCAGTTGTAACTTCTCCTTTTTCATTTCTAATTTTATTGGAGTCCTCTCCCATTTTTTCTTGCAAAAGGTTATCAATTTTGTTTATCTTTTCAAAGCAACAGCTTTTAGTTTCATTGATTTTTGCTATTGTTCTCTTCATTTCTATTTCACTTATTTCTTATAGAAAGTAGAACAAAAAGTTGGGGGGAAATAGAATTTAAGAGATTTGCTTGGATAGCCAAAATCAAAATAATAAAATCTTTAAAGAGAAGGCAAAAAAAAAAACAAAAAACAGAGATAGAGTTATCAGCAAAGAAGTAAAAGAACATTTTCTAACATGGAAAAACATTAACTATCAAATTTTAAATAGCTATCAAAAAAACAATAGCTACCAAATCCACAGCCAGATAAATGTAATTTAACATGTACACACACAGAAACATAAAGAATGAAGAGAGAACTCATTTATTTTCTTCAGATAGAAAAATAAACTATTTACCTACAAGGCATTGGGGATCAGTATGACATTGAAATTTACGTTGCCAAAAGCATAAATGATCACAAGAATTACCTTTGAAATTTGGAAGGAATATTTCAGCCAGTATACATCCAGCCAAACATGCAATTGTTGACAACCTATTCTCATGAAGCTACTCAAAATTATGATCCTCAAAATGATAGAAAACTCCAAGAAAAGAACAATATAAGGTCCAGAAAATTCTAGCTCCAACAGAGGAAAGAGGGGGAGGAAAGTCCCGAGATGATGGAGAAGGCACATTCCAGGATAACAGTAGGAAGAGAAGCCTAGAGAACAGCTGACACAGATTGGAGGAGGGAAACTGAGGCCCCCAGGGGAGGTTTATATGCTCATCAGAGCCTGGAGGAGGGCATGGCAACCCACTCCATTCTTGCCTGGACAATCTCATAGACAGAGAAGCCTAGTGAGCTGCACTCCATGGGGTTGCAAAGAGTCGGACATGACTAAAGTGACTTAGCATGGCATGCATGGTCATCAGAGGTGTGGGGAATTAATGAATGACTTTGACTGTGTGGATCACAATAAACTGTGGAAAATTCTGAAAGAGATGGGAATACCAGACCACCTCACCTGCCTCTTGAGAAATTTGTATGCAGGTCAGGAAGCAACAGTTGGAACTGGACATGGAACAACAGACTGGTTCCAAATAGGAAAAGGAGTATGTCAAGGCTGTATATTGTCACCCTGCTTATTTAACTTCTATGCAGAGTACATCATGCGAAACGCTGGACTGGAAGAAGCACAAGCTGGAATCAAGATTGCCAGGAGAAATATCAATAACCTCAGATATGCAGATGACACCACCCTTATGGCAGAAAGTGAAGAGGAACTAAAAAGCCTCTTGATGAAAGTGAAAGAGGAGAGTGAAAGAGTTGGCTTAAAGCTCAACATTCAGAAAACTAAGATCATGGCATCTGGTCCCGTCACTTCATGGGAAATAGATGGGGAAACAGTGGAAACAGTGTCAGACTTTATTTTTTTGGGCTCCAAAATCACTGCAGATGGTGATTGCAGCCATGAAATTAAAAGACGCTTACTCCTTGGAAGGAAAGTTATGACCAACCTAGATAGCATATTGAAAAGCAGAGACATTACTTTGCCAACAAAGGTTCGTCTAGTCAAGGCTATGGTTTTTCCAGTGGTCATGTACGGATGTGAGAGTTGGACTGTGAAGAAAGCTGAGCGCCAAAGAATTGATGCTTTTGAACTGTGGTGTTGGAGAAGACTCTTGAGAGTCCCTTGGACTGCAAGGAGATCCAACCAGTCCATTCTGAAGGAAATCAGCCCTGGGATTTCTTTGGAAAGACTGATGCTAAAGCTGAAACTCCAGTACTTTGGCCACCTCATGCAAAGAGTTGACTCATTGGAAAAGACCCTGATGCTGGGAGGGCTTGGGGGCAAGAGGAGAAGGGGACGACAGAGGCTGAGATGGCTGGATGGCATCACTGACTCGATGGACGTGAGTCTGAGTGAACTCTGGGAGTTGGTGATGGACAGGGAGGCCTGGCGTGCTGTGATTCATGGGGTCGCAAAGAGTCGGACACGACTGAGCGACTGAACTGAACTGAACTGAATGATTGAAATAAATGCAACAAAATTGAGTCTAGAAGAAGAGAAGTTGTACCAGAAAGAGCATAATCAGACACACTATGAATATGAGTAATATACTGTGAAAATTGTGATCATGATAATGTAAACACTATAATTTACCCAGAAATTACATTTTATGAAGAGAGAATGGGAACAGGGGGAGTAACTATTGAGGTGCCAAAAGAATTAAATTCTCAGGAATTCCCTGGCAGTCCAATGGTTAGGATTCGGGCACTTTCACTTCTGGGGCCTGGGGTTGGATCCCTGGTTAAGGAACTAAGATTCCCAAAAGCTACTCAGTGCAGCCTAAATAAATATATATAAAAAGTGTAAAAAAAAAAACTTTTTTAAAGAATTAAATTCTCATCTACCATAGTGAGAAAGCAGACAATCAGAAGACTAGAAATCAAGAAGTACTCTTAAAAGCTTGTCACATATCAATGTAGGTATAAAAGCATGATAAGCCCCTAAAAAATTTATATCTTCTTGTGTTTAAGGAATAAGAATCAGTTGTGTGGAAGGGTGTAGCAGGAGAGTGTTGTTTCTCTTCATAAGTATTGAAAAAACACTCCACTTTTCAAAATGAGTACATGCAACATGTGGTAAAATGAAAACGAAAACTAAAGACTCAGATCTGCTTGGCATGTAGTATATGGCATTTAAATTCAAAATCACGCTTAGAATGTATTTTTATCACGTGATTCTGAATTTAAGTATTATGCAGAAAAAGGGCCACACACGTTTTAGAATACTGTCCTATATCTTATCCATGTTGAATTCACTTCAGTAATGGTGTGTAGAAAAGTCCTATTTACTGAGATCCTATGTTTGGCCTTGTTGTTTGGCAGAGGTGACCCTCTATCACGCGTGCTTCTGGGTCAAGTCTTCCTAAACGACATGATATCGTCGTGTCTGACGATACGGGGGCATCTGCTCGCTTAGGGAGCTGCTGTCGTGGTCCCCATAGAAGAGGAAGGGGTTCAGAAAGGATGTTGACCAGAGGCGGGAGACGCTGACAGAGCTCTCTGAGAGACGTTAAGGAGGTAGGAAAACCGGACTGCGTGATAAAAGAACTTTCCGTGAGAGGTGATCAAGTGTACTCGCAGGTATCTGACCTGAGAACCCAGATGGCGACTTTATCTTGAGTTGCGCACCGTGAGACTCCACACACCCCCACCCCAACCCCCGAGGGCATTTTATACATTTTTCCCATTGTTCCCTCATTGCCCTGTTGACTTTGTTTTTAAATATCTGCCTCCTTCGCCAGTGTCTGATTATCATTGGTAGGCCATGGAGAGGTTTCTGTCTCCTGGAAGGTGAGCATTTCCACAATTGCCTCTCATCTAAGAGGCTAACTGGGGCTTCCCTGGTGGCTCAGAGGTTGTTCTGTTCAGTTCAGTTGCTCAGTGAGTCAGCCTGCAATGCAGGAGACAGGGGTGCCATCCCTGGGAGGGAAAGAGCCCCCTGGAGAAGGCAACCCACTCCAGTATTCTTTCTGGGAAATCCCATGAAGGGTAGTACCTGCGGGGGCTAAGTCCATGGGGTCACAAAAGAGTCAGACACCACTGAGTGACTAAAAAGCAAGAAGCTAGTTATGGTTAATCACGTTAAGTAGAGTTTAAGGTTTATTCTTTTTTAGTCAACAGTTCTTCCAGATTTCTCTTCTGTATTAAGTTCTCGAGATGGGAAAACTTTATTGTTGTGTCTGCTAAGTCTTGCTCAAGGTAAATCATGTTCCTAAAGGCATGTGTCTCATGCCTTCATTTTTATTTATTGTTTTATTTCACCGTTTTGGCTGCACTGCAAGGCTTGAGGGACCTAGTTCCTCCACCAGAAACTGAATCCAGGCCCTGGGCAGGAAAAGCACCAAGTCCTAACCCCTGGACCAACAGAGAATTTCCTAACTTGTTTCTTAATTTTTATACCACTTTTAAAGGTTACATTCCCCAAGGTCACTAAAGCCAAAATGTTGGCTATATTCCCTGTGTTGTACAATACATCCCTGAGCCTATCTTCTACATCCAGTAGTTTGTATCTTCTCTTCCCCACCTCTTATTGCCCCTCTCCCCTCCATTGGTAACCACCAGTTTGTTCTCTGTATCTGTGAGTCTGCTTCCTGTATGTTATTGTCACTTGTTTGTTGTATTTTTTAGATTATACGTATAAGTGATATCATACAATATATGTGTTTCTCTAGTCCTGAATTGGAGAAGGCAACGGCACCCCACTCCAGTACTCTTGCCTGGAAAATCCCATGGATGGAGGAGCCTGGAGGGCTACAGTCCATGGGGTCGCTAAGAGTCGGACACGACTGAGCGACTTCACTTTCACTTTTCACTTTCATGCATTGGAGAAGGAATGGCAACCCACTCCAGTGTTCTTGCCTTGAGAATCCCAGGGACAGGGGAGCCTGGTGGGCTCTCATCTATGGGTTGCACAGAGTTGGACACAACTGAAGTGACTTAGCAGCAGTCCTGAATGTTCATTGGAAGGACTGATGCTGAAGCTGAAACTCCAATATTTTGGCCACCTGATGTGAAGAGCTGACTCATTTGAAAAGACTCTGATGCTGGAAAAGATTGCGGGCAGGAGGAGAAGGGGACAACAGAGGATGAGATGGTTGGATGGCATCACTGACTCGATAAACATGGTTTGGGTGGACTCTGGGAGCTGGTGATGGACAGGAAGGCCTACAGTGCTTCGGTTCATGGGGTTGCAAAGAGTTGGACATGACTGAGCGACTGAACTGAACTGAACTGTCTGACTTATTTCACTTAGCATAATGCCCTCCGAGTCCATCCGTATTGCTGCAAATGGCGAAATTTAGTTCTTTTTTATGGCTGAGTAGTATATAGTTTTTCCAGTGGTCATGTATGGATGTGAGAGTTGGACTGTGAAGAAAGCTGAGTGCCAAAGAATTGATGCTTTTGAACTGTGGTGTTGGAGAAGACTCTTGAGAGTCCCTTGGACTGTAAGGAGATCCAACCAGTCCATCCTAAAGGAGATCAGTCCTGGGTGTTCTTTGGAAGGACTGATGCTAAAGCTGAAACTCCAATACTTTGGCCACTTTATGCAAAGAGTTGACTCACTGGAAAAGACTCTGATGCTGGGAGAGATTGGGGACAGGAAGAGAAGGGGACAACAGAGGATGAGATGGCTGGGTGGCATCACCAACTCAATGGACGTGAGTTTGAGTGAACTCCAGGAGTTGGTGATGGACAGGGAGGCCTGACATGCTGTGGTTCATGGGGTAGCAAAGAGTCGGATATTACTGAGTGACTGAACTGAACTGAGTATTACAGTATATATATGAAGTGAAGTCACTCAGTCGTGTCTGACTCTTTGCGACCGCATGGACTGTAGCCTATCAGGCTCTTCCATCCATGGGATTTTCCAGGCAAGAATACTGGAGTGGATTGCCATTTCCTTCTCCAGAGGATCTTCCTAACCCAGAATCGATCCTGGGTCTCCTGCATTGCAGGCAGGCACTTTACCATCTGAGCCACCAGGGAAGCCTATATATATATATAGCATTTTCTTTATCCATTCATCTGTTGATGAACACTTAGGTCTTGGCAACTGTAAATAATGCTTCTATGAACATTGGGGTGCATGCTCTTTTCAAATTAGTGTTTTTGCTTTTGAATATATACCCAGGAGTGGAATTTCTGGGTCATATGATAGTTCTATTTTTAGTTTTTTGAGAAACCTCCATATTGTTTTCTACAGTGGCTGTACCAGTCTGCATTCCCACCAACAATGTCACAGTGTTCTCTTTTCTCCATATCCGGACCAACACTTGTTATTTGTAGAGGTTTTAATAATAGCTGCTCTAACAGGTGTGAGGTGTCATGCCTTTATTTTTAAGTTCATCTCATTTTTCAGAATATCCTCACTCAAGAGCATTTTGACATTTGCTTTTGATGTCACCCCAGAACTGCTGTTCACTAACTTCTCAGTTAGATGTTGAGTAAACCTACTTTGCAATTTCTCAACATTTTTTCAACTGTTTTAACATTCTGGAAAAAAAAATTAATGGAAACACAAGAAAACACATAGATAGGGAGGCACAGTTCCCATTTGCCTCAGGCTCTGATGTGGCTCAGAGTGGTACTGTGAGAGCTTATCTTTATTTACTATTCTTTCATCTTTTTTAAAAAACATTAGTACTAATAGTTTTTGAATATCACAATAAAATATTATTCACGCTGATTACTGAGATTTGGGGCATAAAATTAAAAGATGCTTGCTCCTTGGAAGAAAAGCTATGATAAACCTAGACAGCATATTAAAAAGCAGAGACATTACTTTATCAACAAAGGTCTATCTAGTCAAAGCTATGGTTTTTCCAGTAGTCATATATGAATATGAGAGTTGGATCATAAATAAGATTGAGTGCTGATGCTTTTGAACCGTGGTGCTGGAGAAGACTCTTGGGAGTCCCTTGGAATGCAAGGAGATCAAACCAGTCAACCTTAATGAAAATCAACCCTGAATATTCATCAGAAGGACTGATGCTGAAACTGAAGCTCCAATACTTCGGCCACCTGATGTGAAGAGCTCACTCATTAGAAAAGACCTTGATTCTGGGGAAGATTGAAGGCAGGAGAAGTGGGTGACAGAGGGTGAGATGGTTGGATGGCATCACTGTCTCAATGGACATGAGTTTGAGTAAGCTCCAGGAGATGGTGAAGAACAGGGAAGCCTGGTATGCTGCAGTCCATGGGGTCACAAAAAGTCACACATGACTGAGTGACTGAACAACAATGGCTTTGATCATCCGTCCATTCCAGCTTCCCTTCCCCACTATCTCTGGGAATGAGAAGTGTGTGCTCAGCTGCTCAGTCGTGTCTGACTCTTTGTGATCTTATGGACTGTGTGTAGCCTGCCAGGCTTCTTTTCCCTTGGGATTCTCCAGGCAAGAATATTGGAGCGGGTTACCATTTCCTCCTCAAAGGGATCTTCCCCACCCGGGGATTGAACCCACAATCTCTGGAGTCTCCTGCATTGACAGATGGATTCTTTACCACTGAGCCACTGGGGAAGCCGTGGAAATGAGAAGAGATGATGGCAATTATAATCCCATGCTGCTGCTGCTGCTGCTAAGTCACTTCAGTCGTGTCTGACTCTATGCGACCCCATAGACGGCAGCCCACCAGGCTCCCCTGTCCCTGGGATTCTCCAGGCAAGAACACTGGAGTGGGTTGCCATTCCTTCTCCAATGCATGAAAGTGAAAAGTGAAAGTGAAGTCACTCAGAGTGTCCAACTCTTAGCGACCCCATGGACTGCAGCCTACCAGGCTCGTCCATCCATGGGATTTTCCAGGCAAGAGTACTGGAGTGGGGTGCCATCGCCTTCGCCGATAATCCCATGAGCATGAGCCTTAACTCAGAGATAAGGGTGAGGGGAGAAGGTGAGGTGGGGAACTTTGTTGTAAGACAAAGAAATAAAGGAATGAAGGAAAGATCTTGAAAGCCAGGAACAGGGAGGACACTCTACTTGCTTCTCCAGGTCAAACCCATGGAGGTATCTGGATTCCCAGGAATGGAGGAAAGGAAGCAGGCAGATGAGAGGTCTCCAAGAAGTTGAGAAATCAGAAACAAGGAAACACTTCAAGGAGAATATGTATTTTCAGTCTGGGTTTAGCAGATAGAAAAGGTTGGGATTAGCTCTTGGAAAGAACTCTGAAATGGAGAGCTATTGTGTCTATGGGCAAATATTTCTTCACTCTTTATTTGCTGACTTCTCAGTTGTCTGCAAACATTCTGAAAATCCTGAACTGGCATTTCCAGCCCACCACACAAAGTCACAGGTGTCCCACATTTACATAGCACTTACTACATCACAAGCTTCTTTCAAACACTCTACTTTGTGAGGTAAGCAGGAACGGTTTTCTATATTCATGAGATTGTCTCACTTGGCAGACTCAGAATGCAAAACTAAGACTTCAGATGGAGTTACAGGGTTGTGTTTACCACTCTCAGCTGTCATGTATGTTCCCCAGAAAACCTGTAGTCCCCACAGCTTAGTTTCTTGGGTCAGTTTCTTAGGGGTCAGTTTTCACATTCTTTTCTTTTCCCTTTCTTGTCTTCCTTGGAAACAAATGCAGGTGTGAGCCCCAGGCCTCCAACCGCCTACCTTTGCTCTGTCATCCTCGCCCACTGTCCAGGAAGCGGGCCTGAAAGGCAATGAAGTGCTGCCGCAAAGATGCAAAGATAAGAGGAAATTCCCAAAAGTGAAATGTGTTCTAGGGGCTGAGTGTTTCCTAGGTGTAAGAGAGAGAGGTACCCTTGGTCTTGTTTGGCCCACAGAACCCAAAGAAGCCATTTCTCAGCAAATGTCTTTGGCCATCCCCAGTGTGTACTGAGGGGCTTCCCAGGTGGCTCAATGGTAAAGAATCTGCTGGCCAATCCAGGAGATGTAGGAGACTCAAATTCAATCCCTAGGTCAGGAAGATCCTCTGGAGGAGGAAATGGCAACCCACTCCAGTATTCTTGCTGGAAAAATCCCTTGGACAGAGGAGCCTGGTGGGCTACAGTCTATGGGGTCCCAACAAGTCAAACATGACTGAGCTACTGAGCGAACCTGCACACACATAATGCACACTGAACCAAACCAGGACCAATGGTATTTAGAAGTTTCATATGATTTATCTGAACAGTACTGATGTGCCTTTAAAGGAATTTATAATTAGCTGAAGGGATTTGGTAAATTGGAGAAAGACTGGGACTTGGCTAATTATCTGCTCAGATTCTTCCCCTGTAAAATAGGGGATTTAATTAACTAAATGGTTCTAGCTCAGATGTTGAAAACATTTCATTTAGGACACTGAAATGAGTTCATAATAGTTCATGTACTAGAAGATCCATATAATTAACCTTTCTATATTTTCATTCCTTTAATTTTTACTATTATAAACAAAGCTCTATTATGCATATCCTTAAATATTTGACCATATATGGCAAATATTTTCATTTTTAATCCAATATAATAGGTAAAATATAGCATTTCACTAATTTGTGTTGCTTTTTAAAAAATTGTTTTATTGAAGTATAATTGATTTACAATGTTGTGTTAGTTTCTCCTGTACAGCAAAGGGATTCAGTTATATGTATATATATATTTTTTTTTTCATATTCTTTCCTATTATGGTTTATCACAGGATATTGAATGTAGTTCCCTGTGCTATACAGTAGGGCTTTGTCGTTTATTCATTCTATATTTACAGTTTGTATCTGCTAATCCCACACTCTCCATCCGCTGCCTACCACCCCACTTCCCCTTGGCAACCACAGGTTTGTTCTCTACGTGAGTCTGCTTCTTTCATAGCTAAGCTCTTCTGTTTTGGCCATGCCACACCACAACTTGTGGGATCTTAGTTCTCTGATGAGGGAGCAAATGCAAGCCCAGGGCAGTGAAAGCACCAAGTCTTAACCACCAAACCAAGGAATTCCCATTTGCATCATTGTCAGGAAGCCTTTAACAGGAGGCTTCCTGTGTGCTGTTTTGGATCTGTCATGAGTCCTCTGTTCCTGAATATTCAGGAATTAAGAGGAGTGGCAAACCACTCCCGGGGCTGAGGACTGCATGCATTTCCTTCGTTAGTTTTTCCATACGGTGATAAGTAACTATTTATGACCCTCTTCCTTTTTACGAACTATACAGTAAAAGTGATTATTTACAACCCTCTCTCTTTGATATGGATTGCCTTATGTTTCCCTGATAATTTGTAAGCCTGGACTTTTGAGATTTATCTTTGCTGAACAAAGCTATCTTGTAAGACAGTATATATACCCACTCTACATTGAGTAAAACGCCTTTGCTCCATCAGATCTTGGGTCCCCGTGTCTTTCTTCCTCTCTCTTCCTGGCTAATTCTCTGAAGTGTAGAAACCCATCGTGTTCACTCTCCTGCCAGGGCTTCTAAGACACTCTCCAGAAGGCATACTTCACCCCATTGAGAGGGTGCCCCGTGCCTTCATGAGCAACACAAGCCCTGTGTCAAGGGCTTTATTGGTTTTCTGTGTAAACCAGGGAATATCAGCCTCTCTCTCTTTTACTTTCTTATTGTCAACTCTGGACCACCAGGTTCCAGTCCATTAAAGGACCCCAACATATCGTATTTTAGATTCCACATGGATGATATCATTATGGTATTTGTCTTTCTGATTTACTTCACTTAGTATGATAATCTCTAAGCCCAACCAGAAGTTGGCTTAAAAGTCAACATTCAGAAAACAAAGATCATGGCATCTGGTCCCATCACTTCATGGCAAATAGATGGGGAAACAGTGGAAACAGTGTCAGACTTTATTTTTTTGGGCTCCAAAATCACTGCAGATGGTGATTGCAGCCATGAAATTAAAAGACGCTTACTCCTTGGAAGGAAAGTTATGACCAACCTAGATAGCATATTCAAAAGCAGAGACATTACTTTGCCAACAAAGGTTCGTCTAGTCAAGGCTATAGTTTTTCCTGTGGTCATGTATGGATGTGAGAGTTGGACTGCAAGAAAGCTGAGTGCCAAAGAATTGATGCTTTTGAATTGTGGTGTTGGAGAAGACTCTTGAGAGTCCCTTGGACTGCAAGGAGATCCAACCAGTCCATTCTGAAGGAGATCAGCCCTGGGATTTCTTTGGAAAGAATGCTGCTGAAGCTGAAACTCCAGTACTTTGGCCACTTCATGCGAAGAGTTGACTCATTGGAAAAGACTCTGATGCTGGGAGGGATTGGGGGCAGGAGGAGAAGGGGACGACAGAGGATGAAGATGGCTGGATGGCATCACTGACTCGATGGACTCCAGGAGTTGGTGATGGACAGGGAGGCCTGGTGTGCTGCAATTCATGGGGTCGCAAAGAGTCGGATACGACTGAGCAACTGAACTGAACTGAACTGAAGCCCATCCATGTTGCTGCAAATAGCATTACTTCATTCTTTTTTGGAGAAGGAAATGGCAATCCACTCCAGGACTCTTGCCTGGGGATTCCCATGGATGGAGGGGCCTGGTGGGCTGCAGTCTATGGGATTGCAAAGAGTCAGAAACGACTTAAGCAACTAACACACACACACACAGACACACACACATACTTTTTTATGACTAAGTAAATACTAGTATTCCATTATCAGAGAAGGCAATGGCACCCCACTCCAGTACTCTTGCCTGGAAAATCCCATGGATGGAGGAGCCTGGTAGGCTGCAGTCCATGGGGTCACGAAGAGTCGGACACGACTGAGCGACTTCACTTTCACTTTTCACTTTCATGCATTGGAGAAGGAAATGGCAACCCACTCCAGTGTTCTTGCCTGGAGAATCCCAGGGATGGGGGAGCCTGGTGGGCTGCCGTCTATGGGGTTGCACAGAGTCAGACATGATTGAAGTGACTTAGCAGCAGCAGCACAGTATTCCATTATATATGTGTACCACATCTTTTTTTAAAAAAAATATTTATTTATTTGGCTACACCAGGTCTTAGTTGCAGCATGAGAACTCTTAGTTGTGGCATGTGGGACCCAGTTCCCTCACCAAGGATCAAATCTGGGCCCCTGCATTATGTGCACAGTCTTGGCTACTAGATCACCAGGGAAGTCCCCACATCTTCTTTATTTATTCCTCTATTGATGGACATTTAAGTTGCTCCCATGTCTTAGCCATTGTAAATAGTGCTGCTATGAACATAGAGGTGCAAGTTTTCTTTGGACATATGCCCAGGAGTGGTACTGCAGGAAACCATGGCAATTCTATTTTTAGTTTTGCTTTTTTTTTTTTTTTAATTTAGAATGACTTTCACTTTTATTTTGAGAGGTATCATTCATTGTTATCTGACTTTATTAATTTCCCTGCCACTATATATGCTCTTACTTTTTCCTCCAACATGTCATTTGCATTTTGAGTTTTGTCCATGGTAACTATCTTGTATTAATGGCAGAGCAGTCTCTTTTCTGTGTTTATTTTCATGCTTGGAACCATTATCTTAGCCTGAGAGGCATTCATATGTTGCCTGGTAATTAAGAAAACTAGGCTCTAAGAGAAGAAATGTTGCCCAGGCCCTATATCTAGGGAGTGTGGGGCCAGAACTGAACCTCAGTTTTACCTCAGGCTCTGCCCTTATTCCTCAGGCTTTCTCTGATCAGCTGCTTAGCAAGCACCCAAGAGCCTGGGGAAAGGAAGGGAGATACGGAGTTCTCATCTGAGAAGCGGAGAAGGCAATGGCACCCCACTCCAGTACTCTTGCCTAGAAAATCCCATGGATGAAGGAGCCTGGTAGGCTGCAGTCCATGGGGTCACTAGAGTTGGACACGACTGAGCAACTTCACTTTCACTTTTCATTTCATACATTGGAGAAGGAAATGGCAACCCACTCCAGTGTTCTTGCCTGGAGAATCCCAGGGATGGCGGAGGCTGGTGGGCTGCCATCTATGGGGTCGCACAGAGTTGGACACGACTGAAGCGACTTAGCAGCAGCAGCAGCATCTGAGAAGACCAGGAGCATAGTTATATATCCCTGGTTATATATCCTAAATCATTTCCTTCCAAATACTGATTTCTTAAAGATCTTGCTAAAGTTCCAATACTTTGGCCACCTGATGTGAAGAGCTGACTGATTAGAAAAGACCCTGATGCTAGGAAAGGCTGAAAGCAAAAAGGCAGCAGAGGATGAGATGGTTAAATAGCTTCACTGACTCAATGGACATGAATTTGAGCACACTCCAGGAGATAGTGGAGGATAGAGGAGTCTGGCATGCTACAGTTCATGGGGTCTCAAAGAGTCAGACACGACTTAGTGACTCAACAAAAACAAAGACCTTGTCCATGTTGTTCATTTGTTTTTGTTTTTTCAGTTGTTTTGTTTTGCTTTTGGTTTTGTTTTGGCCATGCTGTGTTACTTGCTGGATTTTAGTACCCTAACTAGAAATTGAACCCAGGCCTGGGAAGTTAAAGCACTGAATCCTAAAAAAATGGGCCTCCAAGGAATTCCCAAGAACTTGCCCTTGTTGAGGATAAATTTCCTGCAAAGAATGTAAGAAAACTAGAGACAAAAAGCAAGAGACAGCATCTTTTATTTCTTTTCCACCTACAAGAAACTTGGAAATGCTGAAGTCTAATTTCAGAGAAAGACCATCACTCACCAATCAGCATATACAGATTCCATGGCCAGCTTTGCCATGGTATATATGAGTAAATAGTTCGTGAGTCAGTGTCTTCTCTCTTTACTACAGCTTGATAAATATAAGGGTTAATTAATGTTTATTAATCCATTCCAATGTGGATTTCACACATTGTAAGGCACTATAGGGGCAGAAAGACAGGGAACCAGAGAGAAGCCTTATAAAGGTCAGAGTTCAGCCAAGCCTTCTGCTCCATTTGAACAGAAGACAGCCATCCAGTCTCCTACCATGCAGCTCTGCTTCTGTCTCTTTGGGCCCCAGACCTGGGAAACTCAGCATATCCCCTCATGAAGACACACAGGAGCAGTTTCCTGACACCCTCCGTGGGCACAGGGTAGCCTGGTGTTCTGCCCTCCAGCAGGATCTGGTGGTACTCTCGTTCCCTCTTCACCTGGTACTGCCATTTGGGAAGAAAAATGGGGGTGAAGGATGGGGGTTTGAGGCTAGAAAGATGTCTACTGATGAAACCTGAGTAGTCTGGAGTCAAAACCCAAGGTGCTGACAATGTAGATCCAACTTAAGATTTTTCAGGCCATGAGGCCTTCCTGGCAGTCTGTGTGTTGGTACTTTAACTTCACAGAATGGCAAGGAAGCAAGGAAGGTGAAATATGTAATTGGACATTCCAGCAGCCTGCGCTCAACCCCTGATGCTGCTGCTGCTGCTAAATCACTTCAGTCGTGTCCGACTCTGTGCAACCCCATAGATGGCAGCCCACTAGGCTCCCCTGTCCCTGGGATTCTCCAGGCAAGAACACTGGAGTGGGTTGCCATCTCCTTCTCCAATGCATGAAAGTGAAAAGTGAAAGTGAAGTCGCTCAGTTGTGTCTGACTCTTAGCGACCACATGGACTGTAGCCCACCAGGCTCCTCCATCCTTGGGATTTTCCAGGCAAGAGTACTGGAGTGGGTGTGCTCATCACCTAGTTTTCCTTAAAGTCAGACTGCGCAGAGCAATTTAAGGCTGCTGGTGTTCAGCTCTGATGTACACCAGATCCTTATTTATAAACTGAGTAAAGCTAAGTTTTGCTACTCTGTAACCTTGAAGGTAGTCTGCCACATGAACAAGAAGCATCTTTATATAATTTCTCCAACCTTGAGGGTTCAGTCCCCCTGGCTAAGCAGATTTCCTCCACATAGGTGTGCTTCCCACCCTCTCCCTCTTGGCATGGATGAGTAGGTACCAGAGGGACCCAGGCTACACTGTGTGAACTGAAAAGAAGAGATGCATTTTGCATTCACCTTCCAACTTCTCTCTCTACTCAAACCCATTCATTCTACACTGGGGTTTGCATTTGGCCATACACAATGAGTTGGGAGGAGGACTTGCTTTCAGGAAATTGTTTGCCCAGGAGCAGGGATGTGTTCAAAGTCCAGAGGGAAGACACACTTGGCTGGACAAGGGAAATGGGCAGTGTGCACATGGAGAAGAGGGAGGATCCATTCCAGGCCACAGAAATAGCCACAGTGAATCCCATTCTGTGAGTATTGAGTTTATTTCTACAAATCAGCCCTCACCCTACCCCTCAATCCCTTCTAAGGTTTACAGAACATTTAAGTGCTTCATATTGATCAAGTGAATCATATTGATTCATATTGATAAAAAGCCAGGACAGATGGACTTCCAAAGATCCCTTTTCCTCCCATCTAAGGAAACCCCTTAGGTCCTCTGCCTGCCCATATCCCCTGCACTTTATGCCCTTCCATCTTGACAACTGCATTTCATTAGAAATATGTCTATATCTCTCCAGCACAAATACACAAATCTTCAAATCCTTTTTCAATTTTGCATACTATTAAAAAGTATAGATGAGCCCTAGCTGATTTCATCTGTGACCTGACTCACACTTGCTTAGGTTATGTCCACTGTTTCGTTGTAGCAGGAGTTTAAGTGCTGTTCCCAGAGCTGCAATGGCTGAGGGCTGGGGTGCCTAGGGCCTCCCACCAAGGTCCTTTCTCAGAGGTAGGGATGGAACAGGTTCCTCATATTGGCACGTGCCTTCTTTGGAAAGGGCTGAGAAGAAGCAGTATGGGAACACAGCTCCTGGGGTAGAGGGGATTGAGGAGGTGAAGAGGCTAGAGTAGGTGGAAGTGACCAACAGGACCACGGAGGCACAGCGGCCTCCAGGCTCTGGGACAGTGGCTGCTCGAATTCCATCTCTGGCTTCGGAGCAGGCGAAGGCTGCCAGTTCCACCATGGCTGCTGTTCACCAGAGGGGGGACATTGCCCGTATCCCTGCGGGGGCTCATCCCCTTGAGCCAGGAACTGTTCGGGGTCCCCCACATAAGTCTCTGCACAGCCAGCTTCCAGTTGTGGAGAGGACTGTTGGGAAGCATTGAGAATTTTGGGGTTGAAGCCTGAGGAGAAATAGTGGAGGCTGAAGCTCGAGGAGAAAGAGTAGCGCAGGTCTCCGGAAGGCTCATCAGCTGCAGTTGGCAGGTTATGCGAGGCCATATTCATGCTCGGGTTACCAACATACCCACCAAAATCAGCTTGATCAGAAGCATTCCCTGGCTTCGAGGAAAATAAACTGGCATTCTTCTGGGCCGCCAGAAGACACTGCTGGCAAGGGCAGTTGGGGGCACAGAGTCCACCCTGACTGGGTCTTGGAACTGGGGCGCCAACTCTTCCATGAATGGGTTCTGGAACCGGGGGGCGTGCCTTTTCCTTTGTGTTCTTGCGAGATCGAGGATCTCGAGCTCTTCTGTTCTGAAACCACACCTAGAGGGGCGGGGATAGGGGGAGGGAGATGGAGAAAGAAGAGACACCGAGTTACAGGGATGGTGAGACAAAAAGACATTTTCCAATTAAGCCCAGTCCCATAATTATCACCACCAAGGAGCATGTGACTTAAGGTAGAATTCAGAATAAAAGTAAAATTCGTGGTAAGCTGATTCAAACCATTCAAGGTGTGGCCCAACCTTAACCATCCGGGCAAAGCTCCCCAAGGCATCATGTGCGCATGCGTCCCACAACCCAGGACGCTGTGTGGAGGCCGCCATAGCGACACACCCTTTCTCTCCCATTCTACTTTCCAATCCTTGTCGGCACTTTCACTGTGCTTTCACTTTCACTCCTGGCTCTGCTCTTCTCTGCCAACTGCAACTCACCCCTTCTTATCAAGATTATCTTTAAAAGAAGCCTCCTCCCATGGCGGGGGAGGCCGGGGGGCGGGGCCGACGGGACTGGACAGATGCTGGTCAAAGGGTACCAACTCTCAGGTCATAAGATTAACAAGTTCTGGAGATCTAATTACAGCATGTTGCTAAGTTGCTAAGAAAGCAGATAGATATTTAATGCTCTTATCATAAAGAAATGTTAACTATGTGACAGAATGAGGTGTTACGTAAGCTGTACAGTGGTAATCATTTTTTAGTTTATAAGACAGAACCCCTCTGAGTAAAACCCCTTTTCACCCCAAGCCCCCTAGTTCAGTGTCAGTTCCTCTGTGGGTCCTTTCAGGACCTCACCTTGGATAGGTGAGGCCTGGGAGCAAGACACTTATTAGTCCCACCTCCTCTCCTTTGCCTGACACTGGGAGTCCTCTTCTCTTCCCATTCCCAGGCAGGCCTCCTCTCTGCCTCCTCTAGATTTGAGATGCGGTTCCACCTCCCCTAGGGCTACTCCTTCTCCTGGAGGCTCCTCTTCACCCCTGACCCTGGTCCAGTTCTGCCAGGCCTCCCCTTTGCCCTCCAGGACCACAACAGTGGCCTCTTTATAGGCCCAGCCACTGGGCAAGCCCTGAAGATGGAACAGAACAATAAAGGAACTTCACTGACAATTCCCACACATTTTCTTTTCCCTTAGGGAAAACAACTCCCCCAGGGAAACTGCAGGATAAAGGCCCAAACTTACAGCAGAGGGGTGAGGGAAGAGGGACATTCCCAAAATTCCAACCCTGCACTCTCCTATACACACCCTGGCCCCAAGGCAAGCCCACCTCCAGGTAGGCACAGGATGCTGGCTTCTTCCCCCACACCCTGGCCTTTGCAAATGCTAAGCTGATCTCTAACCAGGAAACTTTCCCAGTCTCTCTGGCCCCTAATTGGGTTTCCCAGGTGGTTCAGATGGTAAAGAATCTGCCTGCAACGTAAGAGACCTGGGCTCAATCCATGGAAAGGAAAGATCCCCTGGAGAAGGGAATGGCAATCCACTCCATTATTGTCCCTTTGGGAAATCCTATGGACAAAAGAGTCTGGCAGGCACTGGGTGGCAAAGAGCTGGACATGACTAATCGACTTTCACTCTCTGGCCCTAATAGGGTGTCTACCAGGTGCCCCCAGAGGGATGTCCCATAGCTGAGCTTTTGAACTTCAAGGTTTCCCATCTGGCTCCAGATGCTACCTGAAGTATAAACGGAACCCCAGAACCTTTTACTGAACTTCTGAACCCAGTGCTTCTGCCCATAAGTGGTCGTGAAGTTGTACCTGCCTGCCTGCTAAGTCGCTTCAGTAATGTACAACTCTGTGTGACCCTATGGACCGTAGCCCGCCAGGCTCCTCTGTCCATAGGATTCTCCAGGCAAAAATATTGAAGTGGTTTGCCATTCCCTTCTCCAGGGGATCTTCCCAACCCAGGGATCGAACCCAAGTCTCTTAGTCTCTTAACGTCTCCTGCATTGGTGTTTGGGCTTCCCAGATAGCACTAGTGGTAAAGAATCTGCCTGCCAGTGCAGGAGACGTTAATCTAGGACTGAAAACCACTGGTCAAGAACAGAGATTTCAATCCTAGCTACACATCAGAATCACCTGGGAGGCTTTCTAAACAGCCTGTGTATATTCCAGCTCCGCCCTCAAAGACCTGAATTTCATTAAGAGCAGCAGCAGCAGTTTTCAGACTTGACCTCACACTTCAATCACCTAGAGGGCAGAGGAGGGGGTGTTACTTAAATTCCCAGGCTGGACCCAGACTCATCCAAGTAGACTTCCTGGAGGAGCAATCAGAGAGACTACAGTGTGCCCCCAAGGCTGTGACCCAGAGATCCAAAAGATCCAAGATCCCTGGGACCTCCAACCCCCTTTGGGGGGTCCCTGTGAAATCAAAACCATTTTCTTTACAACACCCAGATGTAATTTGCCTCTGCTCTTTTCCTCTCTTCCTATATTCTCTCTGTGATTCCCAGAGGCCCAGAGAGCTGGTATAGCAAAGGGAATGCAAAGAACTGAGAAACCAGCTTCTGAGTCTTGTTCTGCCATTCTTCTAAGACAGTGTTCAGGTTTTGAGACTATGGTTGCTTTTCTTAAAAAATACCAAAAGTTAACAAGTAATGTAACCAGTTTATTGTTGTCCAGTCGCTAAGACTCTGCGACGTCATGGACTGCAGCACAGGTTTATTATGGTTATTTTTACTGAATTAGTGAATATTTTGAGATTTCTCGGTTTCAATTTCTTTTTTTCCCTTTTTGTAAATTCTCAGTTTTCAATTTCTAACATGGTAAATATTTGACAGAACCCAGAGAAGCCAGTTTAGACTCTACCCCTTGCCAGAGTAGTAACCTAAATTACTAACCTCTAACCTTTATTTTCCTATAAATGGGGATAATGTCTACCTCACAGCAATACTAAGAGGATTTACTCAAAGCAGGGCTTTTTAAACCAGTATTAAAAACAGGCAGTTAATACGTGGGCTGGTCCCTCACCCAGCCCCACCCTCCTGTCAAGGATTTACATTTTTACCTGGATTCTTGGCTCAGGAACCTTGATTCGCTCAGCCAGAGCCATTCTGACATTAATATCGGGGTAAGCGTCACTTTTGAAAGCCTCAAAAAGAATCTTGGACTGATTTTTGTCGTACTTGGTTCTCCTGCGCCTCTGGCCTTCTTGAGACTCTGGAGCAGGTCCAGAAAAAGACTCTAGAACAGATCCAGAACAAGAAACAGACTTCAGCCTCAGGCCTCACATTTCGGTTCACTTGTAACCCCGGGATCTGTGTGTGAGAACTGAGACTTGCTCAATCTGCAGCCTCCCAAAGAGAAGGAATTTTGTTTCTGGGCAGGAAGCTTAGGCCCCCTTGCAGAGCTCTCGCAAGCCCACTCCTGGGATTCTGCTCCTGGCCTGGCACCCTCTGAGGAATCCCATGAAATACCGACTCTCCCTCAGCTCCCAACTCAGGGATTCCACCTGCACATCCTACCGATACCAAAGATGTCAGTGCACCCCAAACAATTCTTGGGGCATCTGCCATATAAACTATAATGACAACACAATGCACAGGTCCAGACACTGGCCTGGGAATGCCCAGATGTGTCTGTCAAGACCCCCACTAATATGTACCCACCACCTATGAGAGGACTCAAAATATACAGCTATTAGGAGATGTCAAAAATTTAAACGAAGAAATCTCATCTGAGAAAAACCAAATATCGTGGAATCATACACATTAATATTTGCATTTCTGCTTGTAACTAGGGCAAGCTCCTCAGTCCTCAATTTTAGCTTTGGGCTCCCAAGTGCATTAGAACTGGGCTCACTACTGACTCAGTTCTAAACCAAATTCACTCTCTGATGAAAAATGGGCAAAATATCAGGTTCTGGAGAAGTTAGGCTCCCTTCCCCCTTTAGGCCCTCCTCAAAGCAATCTAGAACCGCTGCATCCTGCAAAGTGAACTTTGCACATTTCTGAATTTAAGGGGGGAAAAAAAAAAAGTACCATGATGGGTGTCTACTACCATCTTGAGCTCCTACTACCATCTTGAGCTCCTTCTCTAAGGAGGCTTTTTCAGGGCCTGGTCTAGTTAGCCTTCCCCCCTTTCTAAGTCTCAGCACTAAATGGCACAGTAAACAGAAAACTTCAAATCACTCCAGGTGAGCCCTGCCGATACCCCACAGCCCAGACTCTCCGCATTAGTCACAATAGCCCTCGTCCCAAGGACTTACCCTCCGAAGACATGGTGAGGATGGGCCTCCAGACGAGCAAGGAACTTCAGTGAGAACTGCCTCCCTCTCTCCTGGAGTCCGGTAGAGGCACTGGAGGGACCCACCCAGTCAAGCCCCTTTTAAACACCTTCCAAGGCCCCCTCCCTTAATGCAATCTTCTCTAAAAGTAGTTCTGGGAGTGGCCAGGCGCTCTCGGAAGAGCACTAGTTCCGGTGCGTTCAACTCCCGGACTTTGCGCAGCTACTGAGACATTGAGCACTGGGTCAGGATTTAGGAAACCTGATTGGAGATTGCCCCCACCCCGTCGCAGAATAGCGTAGACCAGACCACACAGCGTCATCAAGGTGATTGGTTTTAAGGGATATGACGGCAGATGAATTAGTTAAGGAATGAAAGGCAACTCTTCTGCACCCACAATATACCCAAGTGCAGTGCGGCAAGCGTCGCCCAACAGCAAACGTCCCCCAGTAGCAAACATAGGGCCAGACTGAGTCACACTTTCCTACCCCGTTACTACAGAACTTGCTACTGAAATTTCCTTATCCATTTCCTCTGATCAACATTTAAATAAAGAAAAAAAATTTTTTTAAATCATGAAATGGACTGTTATTATAAAAGCTGCTGCTGTGCCTATCTAATACATAGAAGGTCATGAGTCAAGATTTAGACATTTATGCTGTATATCAGGGCCCACTTTTCTTGAATTCCAATGGACTGAGCAAATCTCAAGGGAATTTTAGTAGAATATAATTCCAGGAAAATAGAAAGGAAATAAGTTGCAAACTGCCCCCAAGGTGCAGGTACCAGGAGAGAAAGGGGTGGGAAGCTGTATGACCTTTTGCTTATCTCGTTGTGGTGATTAACAAGCAGGGTGGGGCACTAGATACGATCACATTTTGTTGTTGCTGTTGTTCAATCACTCAGTCGCATCTTACTCTTAGCAACCCCTTGGACTGCAGCACGCCAGGCTTCCCTGTCCTTCACTATCTCCAGGATTTTGCTCAAACTCATGTCAATTGAGTCCGGATGCTATTTATAACCACCTCAACCTCTGCTGCCCCCTCTTCTCCTGCCCTCAGTCTTTCTCAGCATTAGGGTCTTTTCCACCTCTTCACATCAGGTGGTCAAAGTATTGTAGCTTCAGTTTCAGCATCAGTCTTTGCAGTGAATATTCAGGGTTGAATTCCTTCAGGATTGAATTGACTGGTTTGGTCTCCTTGCAGTCCAAGAGACTTCAAGAGTGTTCTCCAGCAGTTAGAAAGCATCAACTCTTTGACACTCAGCTTTCTTTATGGTCCAACTCTCACATCCATGTGGGTGGATGTATACTCAATCATGTCCAACACTTTGTGATGCTATGGACTGTAGCCTGCCAGGTTCCTCTGTCCATGGAATTTCCCAGACAAGCATACTGGAGTGGGTTGCCATTTTCTACTCCAGGGGATATTCCTGACCCAGAGATCAAAACTGTGTCTCTTGCATATCCTGCCTTGACAGGCAGATTCTTTACCACTGTGCCACCTGGGAAGCCCCAGTTCACATCCATACATGACTACTGGAAAAACCATAGTTTTGACTAGACGGAGCTTTGTCAGCAAAGTGATGTCTTTGCTTTTCAATGGACTGCCTACGTTTGTCATAGTTTTCCTTCCAAGGAGCAAGCCTATTTTAATTTCATGGCTACAGTCACCATCTGCAGTTATTTGGAAGCCCAAGAAAAGAAAACCTGTCACTGTTTCCACTTTTTCCCCTTCTATTTGCCATGAAGTGATGCAACCAGATGCCGTGATCTTAGTTTTTTGAATGCTGAGTTTTAAGCCAGCTTTTTCACTATCCTCTTTGACCTTCATCAACAAGTTCTTAAGTTCCTCTTCACTTTCTGCCTCATAATGGTATCATAAACGGTAAAGAATCTGCCTGCCATGCAGGAGACCAGGGTTCGATTCCTGGGTTGGGAAGTTCCTCTGGAGAAGGGAATGGCAATCCACTCCAGTATTCTTACCTGGAGAATTCCATGGACAGAGAAGCCTGGTGGGCTACAGTCCGTGGGGTCACAAAGAGTCGGACACGACTGTGAGCGACTAACACACACATAACACACACACATATTTCTCCCAGCAGTCTTGATTCCAGCTTGTGATTCATCTAGCCCAGCATTTCCCATGATGAGCTTCCCTGGGGACTCAGTGTTGAAAATCCTCCTACCTATGCAGGAGATGCAGTTCAATCCCTAGGTTGGGAAGATCCTCTGGAGATGGGGATGGCTACCCACTCCAGTATTATTGCTCATAGAAGTCCAAGGACAGAGGAGCCTGGTGGGCTATAGTCCATGGGGTTACAAAGAGTCAGCATGACTGAGCAACTAACACTTTCTCTTTACAAATATGAAAAATAAGCAGGGTGACAATATATAGCCTTCAAGTACTCCTTTCCCAATTTTGAACCAGTCCATTGTTCCATGTCCAGTTCTGACTGTTACTTCTTGACCTGCATAAGGTTTCTTAGGAGGCAGGTAAGGTTTATCAGGAGGCTGGTATTCCCATCTTTTTAACAATTTTCCACAGTTTGTTGTGATCCATACCAAAGGCTTTTGACCACATTTTGACCACTATCCGGTGTTTTCTTTCAAGCTCCATAGTTTTTATTTGTTTTGTTTTGCTTCTGGCCGGATTAATTTGCAACTTGTTCAATTAATTTGGCATTGCCTCAGAGAAAACGAAATTATTTCCTCCAAAGTCTGTCCTGAGCTGAAAGATTTAAATAGCAAGAGCAAACCTGGAAAGATCCAAGTGTTGAGAAGTAGAGGGGAAAGTATTGTTGAATATTGTCAAAAAGACAACCTCAAAATGCCATATGAAGCTTTTCTGATGGTCTCCCATGGAGAATTCCATCTCAGAAACCTGCTTTCTGCTCTGCATTCCAGGAAGCTCAGAAATACATGGGCACTGGCCTCCTATTCTGCTCTGAGGATGGTTCTGCTGACCCATCTCACTCCTGCAGAGATGGGTAGCAGACCGAAAACCCAGAATGCTTCCAATCCTGAAAGGCTCTCCATCGGCACCAGTTCTGGTTAGAAGTGATCTTCATAGCTGTGTGTCCATGAAGGATGTACTCTGTTTGAAAAAGTTTAGCATCAGAGGGTCCACCTCGGGCAGAAGGAACCACCTTATGGGTGTGATAGTTCCCACTCCTTCACCAGGGAACAGCTACATCAGCTCCAAGCAGTTGTACTTCCCCACCCACCCACAGCCCCATAAGACCCCACAAGACTCCCCCTCAGCCCCACAAGATCCAACAGCCACCCCAAAAAGACCCCAAATGACCCCACAACAACCCAACAAGACTCCACACCACGCTATCCCACATAATGCCCAAGAGCCACTACCACCTCTTTATCACTTGAACCTCTCACTTCATTTCTTGTTCCTAAATTTGAGAAGACTACTGCACTTTCAGGGGATGGTGAGTGTCAAGCTCTGTGCAGGGAGGAGAGAGATGAACAGGAGGTGCAGGAGTGGAGAAACCATGGAGAATTTGCGGGGAAGCAGAGGGAGCTCAATACACGTGTGGACATGGATTTTTGGAGAAACACTTTAGAATGGGAGAAATTCAAGTGTTATTATTACAGGAAAGTGTGCATCAAAGCAGAAATAAGGTGACCAATGTTTCAATGCCACAAAAGGATGCATCCAAAGCTCAAAGGGTCTGGATTTCTGCTCTGGGCCAAGCCCTGCCCTTGTATTAATTGGTCCCCATAACTGCTCTCATCCCATTTCTTCAAGAGTGGAGGCCAAGCCCAAAAGTCCGTTTAAAGGCACAGTCCTGGAATCCAAGACAATTTGGGCAGTAAACTGCTGCCCTTTTTCCTCCTCTGAAACAGGCTCTGAGGGTGTTTATAACCAATACAGTGGCTGAGCCACATTTATAACCAATACATGGCTGAGCCACGCTGGGCACCTGAACGTGGCAAGTCCAAACTGAGATGTGCTGTGACTGTAAAACACACCCTGAACTGTGGGGTTGTTTTGTTTGCTTGTTTGTTTTCTTTTTTTGCCCCATGGTGTGGCATGCAGGATCTTAATTTCTCAACCAGAGACTGAACCCATGCTTCCTGCAGTGGAAGCTTAGAGTCTTAAGTACTGGACATCCAGGGAAGCCCTGGCACACTGCATTTTGGACACTCAGCACAAAACACACGATGTGAAACAGCTCTGTCCAAGAAAAAAAATACTCAATAGCCAATCTAAGAAATAAATGGAAAATTTTATTCAAGCCAATCTGAGGATTACAACCCAGGAGACAGTCTCTCAGAAAGCACTGAGGACTGTTCCACCCATTAGAACTCAAAGATCCATTAGAGGTCAAAGCACAGTTATATAAACTTTTGAGACAAAGGGTTATACGTAAGAGAAACATATTGATAGTTTACATGATCTAACAGGCAAGTAGTGAGTCATCGTGACTCCTTACAGAATTGAGAAAGGAATGTTATCTCCTAAAGAGTTACCTTGCTGGCACTGATAGAAAATTGTTGGGGTTTTTAGTTAATTTCTTGTTGGTGAGCAGGCATTCCTGTGTCTTCTAGATCTTCTAAGGAGATCTTGTCTGTGTACAGTGCAGATGCACAATGCATATGAAGGGGAGAGAAGAGTGACTCAAACAGCAGATAAAATTTTAGGTTCAATTTTTCTTGTCCTGCCTTAAAACAATTTTGTTTCATCAGCTCAGTGATTTTTATATGCCTTACACAGTCAAAACAACATTTTTTACATACTGGGCAAAATAAAATGTGTTAGTAAAATCAATGTCACCCATTTCTTCTTACCTTTTTAATGTGGTTATTATAAAATTTAAAATCACCCATGTGGCTCACATTATATTAAGAGTCTATGCCATTAATTGCTATGCAGTCCCTCTGCACCTATGAGGTGCCAGATAATGGGCAAGATCCTAAAGATAATTTATGAACAAGACAAATAGTATTCCTCTGTGGCTTCAGGAAGCTTCCACGTTCCTCATGGGAGAAGGCCAAAGCTTCAGATTCCTTTAGCACAGAGGCCCCCAACCCCTGGGCTCTATTGCCTGATGATCTGAGGTGGAGCTGATGTGATAATAATAGAAATTAAGTGCACAATAAATGTAAGGCACTTGAATCATCTGGAAACCATCCCCAACCCCTTCCCCCACCCCCACCCCACCCCCTTCACCCTCACACTTGTCTGTGGAAAAACTGTCTTCCATAAAACCAGTTGTGCCAAAAAACACTGTGGACTGCTGCGTTAGAAAATAACAGGGAAAAAATTTAAAAAAAAATTTAAGGAAGTTTATCTTTACCTCCAGAGACATTTGACAATTGGTCTATCCCAGATTATGTTTATTATTCAATTGAAGAGTATCAGACACTCATCACTCATAAATTAATGTTTTCCCATAAGAAATGGCAGATTTTGTAACAGAGTTGTGAATACTTGTTGATTATTTGAGGTTAGTATTTCAAGAATCATGCCAAATTTTTTTTTTTAAAGCATAACAGCAATAGATGGAAATAGAGAGAGCGAAGGGGAAAAAAAGATTGCGTGTGAGAGAGAGATGGAGATTGAGGGTGATTGAGAGGGAGTCAAAAAGAGTCGGTTCATGAATGTCTTCACGATTCAGACCCTCAGGACGACACTTGGCTAAAATGAACTCCATGGGACTCCCCTGGTGGTCCATTGGCTAAGATTCCAAGTTCTCAATGCAGGGGACCTGAGTTTGATCCTTGGTCAGGGAACTAGATCCCACAGCCACAACTAAGAGTTCACATGCTTCAACTAAAGACCCTGCATGCCACAACTAAGACCCAGCCCAGCCAAATAAATATTTTAAAAATAATAATAACTAAAAAAATAAAATGAACTCTGTCAACTTTTATTTTGTCTCTCTGCCCCTCTCCCCCACCCCCCGATCTCCCTGTCCTTCCAATCCCTGTGACATCAGTGTTAGTCGCTTGGTCATGTCTGACTCTGTGTGACCCCATAGACTGTAGCCCACCAGGCTCCTCTGTCTATGGGATTCTCCAGGCAAGAATACTGGAGTAGGTGGCCATTTCCTTCTTCAGGGAATCTTCCCAACCCAGGGATCCAGCTGAAGCTCCTGCACTGAGGCGGATTCTTTATCCTCTGAGCCACCAGGGAAGGTCAGATAGATTTTGTTGTGAATCTGGCTCCTCCCTTCCCTAGCTCCCTGAAATGGAAAGACTTGGAAAAACTCTCTAAACTTCATTTTTCTTATGTGAACAACAGAAGTAACTAAATTTGCTGCCTCACTGGGTTTTCATATAAAGTGCCTTTCAGTAGGTTCTGGCATGTGTTATGTGCTTATTAAACATTAGCTATTTTATTTTCTTCAAAAATATGAGGACCAATGAATTAATGCTCTTATTTTATGCCTGAAATTTCCCTGATTCAGAGCTCACAGGGAAGAAAGAGCAGCCTGAGCAGACAAAGGATTATGAATGATATCCTGGGGCACTCCAGGGGCTTTTAGCCATGTCAGTTCTAGGCTAAGCAAAGGATTCAGGTCTTCCTTGATTAACTCATTAAAAATGACTACAGGGCACTCAGCTGTGCTAGGGCTAATTAAGGGAAAAGACAGCAGAGGATGGAGCTGATTTGTAGCACAAAGAACCACAAAGAAATCTGGGATTAAAAGATTTAGTAGATTTGGGCAAAGGTGCTGTTATGCCTTCCAGTGGGGCTGGCGGGGCCTCTGCGGGCTCTGCGAACGAAGCTACCGAAATTCCAGACAAAGTGGGAGACTGGCTTTGGGGCATCTACCACTTCAGCACCAATAAGAATGACTTCCAGAGGAACTTGTTCTTCAATTTGGGCCTTTGCTGCTGGAGTTTGGCTGGCCAGGAATTTGAGTTACGTTGACCAAATAGCATCTCAGCCTGGATGTAACCATAAAGACACGTGGAACCCCTGTGCTGTACTTGAACCTTCCAAAAACAGAGCCTTCAATCTGTGACCATCACAGGACTTGCCCTGATGGCAGCTGAAGTTTTATTCAGATGGGTACTTTTCCTTCCCTGCCTGATTTACTTTTCTTCGTTGAGTCCACTCAGGCACCCTTTGCAGGTCAGCGGGCAGGCTTCAGCTAAAGTGTTGTTCTCTGTTCTGTAAAGTTCTATACAACAAGGGTGTGATCCCTGGGTCGGGAAGATCCCCTGGAGGGCACAGCAACCCACTCCAGTATTGTTGCCTGGAGAATCCCATGGACAGAGGAGCCTGGCGGGCCATAGTCCATAACATTGCAAAGAGTTGGACACGACTGAAGCAACTTAGCACACATACATAGTTCCTAAGTTTTGTCAGGGGATGATCTTTGTTCTTGTCCTGAAGAATAATTTAATTAACAAAGACTGTATACACACACATACACAATAAAAAACACCCAAAGATTTAGAACATTTGGAGTCAAATTCATGCTCCAGCACTTATATGCAACATTCTGGGTCCCTAAATACCTTATGATTTAACTTCTCTGAATCTAGGTATCGTCACATGTAATTCTCACAACACCACTGGTAAAACCCACTATGCTTGTAATGACTTAATAATGATGAACATTTTTTGAGGACTTAATGACTTATTATTCTCTCATTAAACCATTGGTGACTGCAGCCATGAAATTAAAAGACGCTTACTCCTTGGAAGGAAGGTTATGACCAACCTAGATAGCATATTCAAAAGCAGAGACATTACTTTGCCAACAAAGGTTCGTCTAGTCAAGGCTATGGTTTTTCCTGTGGTCATGTATGGATGTGAGAGTTGGACTGTGAAGAAGGCTGAGCGCCGAAGAATTGATGCTTTTGAACTGTGGTGTTGGAGAAGACTCTTGAGAGTCCCTTGGACTGCAAGGAGATCCAACCAGTCCATTCTGAAGGAGATCAACCCTGGGATTTCTTTGGAAGAAATGATGGTAAAGCCGAAACTCCAGTACTTTGGCCACCTCATGCGAAGAGTTGACTCATTGGAAAAGACTCTGATGCTGGGAGGGCTTGGGGGCAGGAGGAGAAGGGGACGACAGAGGATGAGATGGCTGGATGGCATCACTGACTCGATGGACGTGAGTCTGAGTGAACTCCGGGAGTTGGTGATGGACACGGAGGCCTGGCATGCTGCGATTCATGGGGTCGCAAAGAGTCGGACATGACTGAGCGACTGATCTGATCTGATCTAAACCATTGGAGCAACCCTCTTCAGTGGATACTAGCAGTATCTCATTTGAAGAGAAAAACACTCAGCAATTGTTGTGGTCTTCAGCTGATGAGGAGCACTTTGAGAAATCCACTGCAACTACTTTGGTTTTATCCCCTGCACTAGGCCTCTACATGTTAATGTTCCAAGAGCAACTGCAGTTTCTCTAAGTTGGAACCTTGGTCCATGGCCCTCTCCCTAGAAGAGCACACCATGGGCACTCATAGAGCTTTATTGACTTACTGCTTGATGATGCGAAGAGTGGTGGAAAGGACTTCCCTGTTGGTCCAGTGTTAAGAATCTGCCTGCCAATGCAGGGGACACGGGTTTGATCCCTGGTTTGGGAAGATTCCACGTGCCTTGGGGCAGCTGAGCCCCTGTGCCACAACTACTGAAGCCCGAGAGCTGTAGAGCCCATGTTCACTGAAAACCTGTGCACAGCAACAAAACCCATTACAGCCAAAAATAAATAAGTTAAAAAGTGGTAGAGAGCCACTGATTCACTTTAGTACTTGAGAAAATACTGAATTTTCTGAGATAAGCAGCTATGGAGGGGAACTGGAAGATTGCCAGTAGTATCTTAAAGCATTCGCTGCTGTGTGTTCAATCTTCAAAAGGTCGTGTATGAGAGCAGCCACCTCCTTCCGCTGAGGGAACTGCAGGCACTGGAGTAGGCATTTCTCCTCTTCACAAAAAGGAATTTATCGAGTGCACTTGAGTCATCTTGCTCAGTTTCTCAGTCATGTCTGACTTTGCAACCCCATGGACTGCAGCCCACCAGCCTCCTCTGTCCATAGGATTTTCCAGGCAAGAATACTAAAGTGGGTTGCCATTTCCTTCTCTAGGGGATTTTCATGACTTAAGAATTGAACATGCAACTCTTGCACTGTCAGGCAGATTCTTTACCACTGAGTCATCTTGAGACCTTACTGAAAATACAGAGTCTGATTCAGTAGGTCTAGGGTGCTGCTGGGCATCTACATCACAGCAAGCTCCCAGGGGTTGACAGTGCTGCTGGCTTGCAAATTGCATTTTGTGCAACTAGTCAAGAGTTCATACTCTGTTTCTCATGTGTTTCCCCCAACCCTATCCAAGCCAAGGGGCTCGAAAGTTGTCTCAGAAAGTGAGTGCACAGAATAGCCTAAGCTCCCACGAAGCTCCCTAGGACTAAGAGAAGACTTTCAGTTTCCTGAGAAAGAGATCACTGTTAAATTCTGAAAGCCAAAGAAAAAGAGACTCTAAGAAAGCAGAGGGAGAGGAGTGGCTCACTACTTATAAGAGATCCTCATGTGTGTTCACGCTGTCGATTCAGTCATGCCCAACTCTATGCAACCCTATGGACTGTAGCCCGCCAGACTCCCCTGTCCATGGGATTAAGTGCTAATTTCTCCCTAGAAACCAGGACTGCCAGAAGGTAGTGGGATGACACTGAAAGTGCTGAAAATAGAAACTGTCAACCAAGAATTCTACATCTGGCATAACTATACTTCACAAATGAAGGAGGAATTAAGATCTGCCCCACAACAAATTCTAAAAGGAGTTCTTTGGGCTGAAATAAAAGGACTCTTGAGAGTAACTTGAATCAACATGGCATCAGTAAAGATAACTACATAAGTAAGTGTGGAAATGACAACATAAATATAAATGCTCTGTGTAATTATATTTTTCCTATTTGATTTAAAAGACAAGTGCATAACACAATAATTATAAATCTGTATTGATGGTCACAGTATGTATAAAGATTGATTCGTATAATAATAACAACATAAAGGAGAGGGGAAGGAACAGAGCTTATATAGGAACAAAGTTTTTCCACATGGCTGAAATTTAGTATTAATTAAAATTATTGATTGTTGGGAATTCCCTGGCTGTCCAATGGTTAGGACTCCACACTTTCATTGCCGAGGGCACAGGTTGGGGAACTAAGATCCTGCAAGTCACATGCAAGGTAAAACAAAATGTTAGATTGTTTTAAATTAAGATGCTAATTTTACTACCCAGAGAAACATTAAGAAAAAAGATTTTTTAATATCGTAAACAAAATGACAAGAGAATTGAAACAGAACACACTAGAAAACATCTACTTAATACAAAAGAAGCTGATAATAGAGGAACAGAGAAATGAAAAAGACATGGAAAATAAATATCAATTAGTAGATGTAAATCCTACTTCAGAAATCATTACAACAAATGCTAATGAATTAGGCATTCCAATCAAAAGAGAGAGATTGACAGAATGGATTTTCCCAAAAACATGATCCAATTATAAGCTGTATACAAGAGAGTCTCTTTAGAAAGTTAAAAGATGAGAAAAGATACAGAATGTAAATAGAAACCAAGAGAGTCAAGTGGTTATACTGGTTTGAGTCAACATAGACTTTAAGACAAAAACTGTTACTGGAAACAAAGGACACTTTATAGAGGTATTTAAGGAAATAAATAGGACAATCCAATAGGAAAAATGATTATACAAACATATTCACTTAACAATAGACGTCTATATTACAGTGAAACGAAACCAGACTTAAAACTGAAAGGAGCAACACATAATTCAACAATAAAAGTTGAAAACATCATGTCCCACTTTCAATAATAAAACAACTAGGCAAAAGAAAAGCCAGGAAATAAAAGACTAGAACAACACTAAAACACGGTTAGATCCAGCAGACCTCTGTAGATAGCATGTGGTCTCTTCCTGGACCACAGATTGAACCCGTGTTCCCTGTACTGCAAGGCAGGTTCTTAACCACTGGACCACCAGCAAGTCCCCGTGATTACTGTTTTAATGATTTTTTTAGAGGAAATTTAAAAATTTTAGAACAGTTTTAGATTTACAGAAAAATCGCAATAATGCAGCTTGCACATACTTCAAAACCCAGTTTCTTCTATTAACATTTTGTATTTAGTATGGCACATCTACAATAATTAATAAATGAATGTTGACACATTATTATTGACCGAAGTCCATACTTTATTCAGATTTCCTTAGTTTTTACCGAATATGTTTTTTTCTGTCCTAGTATTCTAAGATATCAAGTTCTATTTCATTGTCATGTCTCTCTAGGCTCCTCTTGGTTATGGGCTTCCCTTGTGGCTCAGCTGGTAAAGAATCAGCCTGCAATGCAGGAGACCTGGGTTCGATCCCTGGGTTGGGAGATCCCCTGGAGAAGGGAAAGCCTACCCACTCCAGTATTCTGCCCTGGAGAATTCCATGGACTGTATAGTTCATGGGGTCACAAAGAATCGGACACAACTGAATGACTTTCACTTGGCTATGGCAGTTTCTCAGACCTTCCTTGTTCTTGATGACCTTGCCAGTTTTGAGGAGTGTTGTTCACCTTTTTGTAGAATGGCCCACGTTCGGGATTTGCGTCATGTTTCCTCATGATCTGATAGAGATTATGGGATTTGGGAAGGAAGACAACAGAGGTAAAGTGCCATTCTCTCCACATACTAGTACTATCAGCACGGCTTATCACTAGTAATGACCTTATCTCTTGACTGAGGTGGAGTCTTGTCAGATTTCTTCCCTGTATAGTATTTTTCATTTGATTTCACTTGATTTTCATTTCAGATGAGATGGGTGAATGGCATCACCAATGCAATGAACATGAACTTGGGCAAACTTCAGGAGCTAGTGAGGGACAGGGAGGCCTGGCATGCTGCAGTCCATGGGGTCACAAAGAATTGAACATGACTGGGCCACTGAACAACAACAATATAGTCTTTTATTAACTTTTCATATTGTCCTCTTTGACAGTATGACACGACATACAGTCAGCAGTTAAAAAGTGGGGAGCTATTCACGCACTGGAAAGACAACAACTTACAGAAATGAAAATATGTAACAGGGAGAGGGAGAGAGGAAGGGAGAGAAAAGTCCACATGTATTACAGGGACTCAGCCACACCATATATCACTAAAGTTTAATTCCCTTTAATTGTAGGGTCAAAAAAGATACTTAGGAATTGATTGATAGCCTAGATCCTGCAAAATCTGCTGTTCTGAGGGGAAGAGGCATCTGTAAATTTCAACAAAATTCCTGGAAAGAATTAATGTGAAATTTTCTGAAGCCACAGAAAAACATCAAAAGAAGCATTAAAATAACCCTAATATTAGGGTTATTTTGTTATCACTAATATTGTGATAGTGTGGCTGACAACAAACTGTGGAAAATTCTTAAAGAGATAGGAATACCAGACCACCCTACCTGCCTCCTGAGAAATCTGTATGCAGGTCAAGAAACAACTAGTACTAGACATGGAACAACAGACTGGTTCCAAATTGGGCAAGGAGTACGTCAACGCTGTATATTGTCACCCTGCTTATTTAACTTCTATGCAGAGTAAATCATGAGAAATGCTGGGCTGGATAAAGCACAAGCTGGGGTCAAGATTGCCTGGAGAAACACCAATAACCTCAGATATGCAGATAACAGCACCCTTATGGGAGAAAGCAGAGAAGAATTAAAGAGCCTCTTGAACAAAGTGAAAGAGAGTGGAAAGTCTGGCTTAAAATTCAGCATTCAGAAAACTAAGATATGGCATCTGGTCCCATCACTTCATGGCAAACAGAGAGGGAAACAATGGAAACAGTGAGAGACTTTCTTTTCTTGGGCTCCAAAATCACTACAGATGGTGATTGCAGCCATGAAATTAAAAGACACTTACTCCTTGGAAGGAAAGTTATGACCAACCTAGATAGCATATTGGAGAAGGCAATGGAAACCCACTCCAGTACTCTTGCCTGGAAAACCCCATGGATGGAGGGAGGAGCCTGGTAGGCTGCCGTCTATGGGGTCGCACAGAGTCGGACACAATTGAAGTGACTTAGCAAACAGCATATTAAAAAGCAGAGACATTACTTTGCCAACAAAGGTTCGTCTAGTCAAAGCTATGGTTTTTCCAGTAGTCACATATGGATGTGAGAGTTGAACCATAAAGAAAGCTGAGTGCTGAAGAATTGATACTTTTGAACTGCGGTATTGGAGAAGACTCTTGAGAGTCCCTTGGACTGCAAGTAGATCCAACCAGTCAATCCTAAAGGAAATCAGTCCTGAATATTCACTGGAAGGACTGATGTTGAAGTTGAAGCTCTAATACTCTGGCCACCTGATTCCAATAACTGACTCATTGGAAAAGACCCTGATGCTGGGAATGATTGAAGGCAGGAGGAGAAGGGGATGACAGAGGATGAGATGGTTGGATGGCATCATCGACTCGATGGAAACTAGTTTGAAAAAGTTCTGGGAGTTGGTGATGGACAGGGAAGCCTGGTGTGCTACAGTCCATGAGGTCGAAAAGAGTCGGACACGACTGAGCAACTGAACTGAATTGAACTGAACTGAAGGAAGGTATACCAAATTGTGCAGAAATAAGGAATAGAGTAACTCTATGGTATTGATATTTTTAGAATAGAATTTAAACATGAATAAATTTAAATTTCATGATAAAATTTTATAATTATTGCAATTGTTTATATTTTATATGTTGTTTAAGGTCTTTTTATGTGTTGTTGCCATATAAGTTACTTGAGAGAAATTAACTGGAATCATTACTGATGTTTACACGTTTAAGAAAATGAACTTTCATAGTCCAACTCTTTGCTATCCCATGGACTATAGCCTGCCAGGCTCCTCTGCCCATGGGATTCTCCAGGTAAGAATACCTGAGTGGGTTGCTATTCCTTTTTCCAGGGGATCTTCCCAACCCAGGGATCAAACCCAGGCCTCCTGTATTGCAGGCAGAGTCTTAACCATCTGAGTCACCAGGGAAGCCCAAGGTATTTGAGAGAAATTAATCACAATCATTACTGATGTATACAAGGTTAAGAAAATGAACTTTCATAGTTTTATCTTTTAGATAATTTAATAAATTGAAACTTAAATTACAAAAAAAAAAAAGTGGGGGGGGTTATGCTGCGTCTCCTGAGAGCAGAGTACTTGCATAAAATATCTGGAATTCTTCTGAATAGGATACTTCCTATTACCCTTTATTTATTTATCATTTATTTATTAATAGTAATTCATGGATATTTATTTTATACTTTTGCCCACCAGGCTCCTCCATCCATGGGACCCTCCAGGCAAGAGTACGTGCTTGGGCTCAGTAGCTGCAGAAGCGGTGGCTCATAGGCTTAATTGCTCCTCTTCATGTTGAATCTTCCTGGCTAGGGATCAAACCTAAATCCCCTCCATTGGCCAGCGGACTCTTATCCACTTCACCAACAAGTCAAGTCCAAATATTAACCCTTTCTATTCCTCTTTTTTGCTCCTGACATTCCATGTTTCCTTCTGTTATCATTCTCCTTCTCCTTTCAAGAACTTCCTTTAGCAATTTTTTAAATTAAGTTCACTAAGAACAAATTCACTCAATTTTCCTTCATCTGAGAATGGCTTCATTTCATTTTCATTCCTAAAGTATATTCTTACTGGATATATAATTCTGTTAACAGTTCCTTTCTCTTAGCACTTGAAAAATGTGCTGTTTCCTTCTGGCCTCTATGGGTTCTAATGAGAAATCACAAGAATTAGAGACATTCTGCCCCAGTAGGCAATGTATCATTTTTCTAGGACTGCTGGGCACATTCAAGAGTTGGTTTTTTTGTTTTTTCTTTTAGTTTTCAGTAATTTGATTTATGATGTTTTAGGGCATTATGATAGTTTGGGGCCTGTTCTTTTGGGATTGACTCAACTTCTTCAAACCGTAGGTTATACCTTCCCCCAATTCATGAAGCTTTCAATCATTATCTATTCAAATATTTTTTTCAGCCCTGCCTTCTTCCACCTCTCCTAAATTTTAGATCTACTCTTAATGTCTTACCAGCCTTTCAGATTATGTTTATTTAAAATTTTTTTTTTTAATTTAAAAAGGCTTAATTGTGGAAAATAACATATACAATTTACCATTTAAACAATTTACCATCTGAACAATTTCTAAGTGTACAGTTCAGTAGTGTTAAGCATATTTACAGTACTGTGAAACCAATATCCAGAAGTTTTCATATGGGAAAACAAACTCTATACCCATCAAACAACAGCACCCCATTTCTTCCTTCACCCATGCCCCAGCAACCATCAGTCTACTGTCTGTTGATATGAATTTGATTTCTCTCCATACTTCATATAAGTGGAATCATACAGTATTTTTGTTTTTGTGACCAGCTTATTTCACTTAGCATAATGTCCTCAAGGTTCACTCACATTGTATCATGTGGCAGAATTTTCTTCCTTTTTAGGAAGGAATAGTATTCCAGGACTTCCTTGGTGGTCCAGTGGTTAGGACTCTGTTTTTCCAAAGATAGGGGCACAGGTTCCATCCTTGGTCAGGGAACTAAGATCCCTCATACCACGCCATTGAGGAAAAAAAAGAGTAATATTCCATTGTAGGTATATATTGTATTTTGTTTATCCATTTATCTCTCCATGGACACTTGGGTTGTTTATTCCTCTTGCCTACTGTGAACAGTGCTACTATGAATATGGAAGTGCGAACATTTCTTCAAAGTCTTGCTGTTAATTCTTTTGATATATACTCAGAAGTAGAATTGCTGGATCACATAGTAATTCTATTTTTAATTTTTGAGGAACTCCCATACTGTTCTTCATAGCAGCTGCACCGTTTCACATTATTTTGTGTCTCGTTTCTTTGAACATTGTGCTTGGGATTCATCCATGTTGTTGCAAATAATAATGTTTTGTTTATTCTCATTACTATGTAGCACTCCATTAGGTGAAAAATCCTGCAATTTATTTATTCTACTATAGACTTTGGGGTTGTTTCCAGGTTTGAGCTATTAAAAAGAGTGCTGTTATCAACATTCTTCTGTGTTTCTGGTGTTAAAAAAAATGTGCGAGTGAGTGCTAAGTCACTTCATTCATGTCCGACTCTGTGCCACGCTATGGACTATAGCCTGCCAGGCTCCTCTGTCCATGAGATTCTCCAGGCAAGAATACTAGAATGAGTTGCCATGCTCTCCTCAAAAAAAAAAAAAAAAAAAAAAGGCATGTATACACATTTCTGCCAAGTCAAATTCCTAGGAGTGGAATGATATTCTGGTGATTATTATATTATGGTTTTGACTTAAAATTTCCTGATGACTAGTGGAATTAGCAGAGAACTTTTCAAATGTTTATGGGCCATTTGTGTATCTCCTTTTGTGAACTGTCTATCCTATATTTTGCCCACTTTTCTGAAAGCTTGCTTCTTATGATTTTGCAAGAGTTCTTAATAAATTCTGCATATGAGTTCTTCGTCAGATACAAGTGTTACAATATTTTCTCCTTTTTGTGGTTTTGTTCTTCACTCTCTAAATGTAGTTTCTTATGATAAACCGATGTTCTTACTATTGACAAAGTTCAACTTTTCATTTTTATTTGTCTTTTAACATTTTCTGTAACCTCATTTAGAAAATCCTAACTAAAAAGCCTCTTCATGAAAGTGAAAGAGGAGAGTGAAAAAGTTGGCTTAAAGCTCAACATTCAGAAAACTAAGATCATGGCATCTGGTCCCATCACTTCATGGCAAATAGATGGGGAAACAGTGGAAACAGTGTCAGACTTTACTTTTGGGTGCTCCAAAATCACTGCAGATGGTGACTGCAGCCATGAAATTAAAAGACGCTTACTCCTTGGAAGGAAGGTTATGACCAACCTAGATAGCATATTCAAAAGCAGAGACATTACTTTGCCAACAAAGGTTCGTCTAGTCAAGGCTATGGTTTTTCCTGTGGTTATGTATGGATGTGAGAGTTGGACAATGAAGAAAGCTGAGCACCGAGGAATTGATGCTTTTGAACTGTGGTGTTGGAGAAGTCTCTTGAGAGTCCCTTGGACTGCAAGGAGATCCAACCAGTCCACTCTAAAGGAGATCAGTCCTGGGTGTTCTTTGGAGGGAATGATGCTGAAGCTGAAACTGCAATACTTTGGCCACCTCATTCGAAGAGTTGACTCATTGGAAAAGACTCTGATGCTGGGAGGGATTGGGGGCAGGAGGAGAAGGGGATGACAAAGGATGAGATGGCTGGATGGCATCACCGACTCATGGACATGAGTTTGAGTGAACTCCGGGAGTTGGTGATGGACAGGGAGGCCTGGTGTGCTGTGATTCATGGGGTCGCAAAGAGTCGGACACGACTGAGCGACCGAACTGAACTGAACTGAACCCATTTAGGTCTGCAGTCCATCTGGAATAGACAGTTGTAATGCATGAACAAGCATTATTTATATGTCAGTGAACTCCGGGAGTTGGTGATGGACAGGGAGGCCTGGCGTGCTGCGATTCATGGGGTCGCAAAGAGTCGGACACGACTGAGCGACTGAACCGAACTGAAATGAATTGAATTGATGCGTGTATCACAATTTAGACAGTCTCCTATCGATGGATATCAATGCCGTTTCTAAGTTTTTGCAATTCATCTGTGCTTCAATGCCTGAACTTACACGTGTCATTTCACATGAGTGTAATGTATCTGTTGGAGGAGGTTCTAGAAGTGGGTCAAAGAGGATATACAACTGTGATATGATTATTTTATTATTATTTTAGTTGTGATTAGATTATTTTACGGTTTATCTCATCGTGTATGAGATTAAACACTTTTTCAGAAGTTTTAAAAAGCTACTTGCTTGTATCAACATCCTTTGACGGCATGCACTTCTTTAAAATCCCCCAGTCTGCAAATTCCTCCAGTATTTCCTCATTAGAAGTCCTCAGACATTGTCTTTCTGTGTCAGAGTTTGCACTTTTTAAAAGTTGTCTTTAAATACTGCCATTTCACGCTCCCTCCACAACGCAGACCGGAACCCGTCTCGCTTCCATCATCATTAAGTCTGGGGCTTAAAGGCGGAATGGTACCTGTATGTTTTCCTAGGTGGAAGCTGGCACCTCTAGGTAAGGGGGCGGAGGGACCCTGGCCTTCTTGGGGAGGAGCCCGCCCCTCCTTGTCACTTTTCGGCCACGCCCTCGGCGCCGCAGTCACGCCCCTGGGTGGACGGCCCCGCCCCTCCCTGCCCCGTGCTCGCCTCCTCCCTGAAGAGCGGCTCCACCCTCCCGCCAATTTAGCGCCTTCCCACCGCCTCTCGGCTTTGCCCTCGGGCTAAGTGGCCCCGCCCGTTGCGTAACCCGGCATCACTGGTCACGTGGTGCTCGGCAGAGGCGAGAGGGATCGGCGGCCATCGCTCCCGCCCGCACGGATGACTTCTGCTGAGTGAAGCGCACTGAGGCGTGATGGCGAGGTCCTAGGGAAAGGCACTGAGAGGCCCGGACGTCACCTCTAGTTGCCTTCGGCCTCCAGGCCCGGGCGCTCGTTTCTGCGTCGTTGCTAGGCAGCCGCGTCTGGGGCGGAAGCCGGGGCGGGCTAACGCGGAAGGGTCCGGTGCCAGCGAGGGGCTGTAACTGCGGAGGGTCAGGGTGCCGGGCAGAGGGCCATGGAGCAGTACTGCATCTTGGGGCGCATAGGGGAGGGTGCGCACGGCATCGTCTTCAAAGCCAAGCACGTGGAGGTGAGCATCCAGCCCTTCCTCTTCGGTTTCTTTGAGATCTCCCCGTCTTCCTGACCCATGCTTGGGCCATAGCTTCTGCCTCCCGGTAGTTCATCCTGGCGTGCGCCCGCCTCTTTTGCCCGCGGAGGGGAGGGCTTCCAAGTTGCGGCCAGCTACCAACGGCGCTTTCAGCGAATTCCCCTAGGAGCCTGGCGTGGATATCTGAGTTGTTTGCCCAGCTCTGCGCCGGTTGGCCCTGATTTCCCTCCAGCACGGGTTGGGGGGCGCGTTCCACCCCCACGAGGACCTCAGCCCTCGGCGTCGCACCCCTTTTCCCAGCTGGGACGGGCTGGTAGTGTCTGCGTTCTGTCCCAAACAGACTGGAGAGATCGTTGCCCTCAAGAAGGTGGCCCTGCGGCGGCTGGAGGATGGCATCCCCAACCAGGTCCTACGGGAGATCAAGGCCCTGCAGGAGATCGAAGACAGTCAGTATGTGAGTGGGGCTGGTGTTCTGAGGGGCTGTCCCACCCTCCTTGCTCACTCCCACTCTGAGGGCCTGCGGTCACTGTGTTTCCTTATTTGCATCCTCACCCCTCAACTCACTGCCTTTCTTGTCCACATTCATTCACCCAGTTATTTCATTCCTCACTCATTCCCTCTTGTTCACGCATTTATTTCTTGCCTACTTGTTCATTCATTGACTGACTTATCCTTTTTCTCAAATCATATAATGATTTCTAATGATAGTGATTATTGCCACCTGTTGAGCTCCTGTTACGTTCTGCAGGCTGGGTTAACTGCTTTATGTACACTGTCCTGAGTTTTCTCCTCCATACTGCAAGGCGGGTTTCAGGCTCTCCTTATCTCAGGCCAGGGCCTGCTCATGGGCACTCAGCTGGCTCAAGCTTGTCTGTGGAGGCTTTGGCCTGATTGCAGAATCAACATTTTAGCATTAGGGTCTCCCATAGGCTCTGCCCTCTGCTGGGCACTGGAGACATAGCCCCTAACCTGCTTTTGAGAACTGAAGTGTGGTAGGGGAGACAGACAAAGGCTACAGGGTCCACTTGGCGTGATTTGTATGTGACAGGCATGAAAGGGGCTGTGGGCGCATGGGGAGAGACACCTCCCACACCCAGGCTCATTGCGTGGTTTTCTCTCTTGTCCATGTCCTTCCTGAGTGGAGAATGTACCTAACTTCCTGGGGAGTGACAAGGCTAGGCCCACCCACCCAAGAGTAGGCAATACTCTGACTTGCTTCTTTTTTTTTTTTTTAATTTTATTTTATTTTTAAACTTTACATAATTGTATTAGTTTTGCCAAATATCAAAATGAATCCGCCACAGGTATACATGTGTTCCCCATCCTGAACCCTCCTCCCTCCTCCCTCCCCATACCATCCCTCTGAGTCGTCCCAGTGCACTAGCCCCAAGCATCCAGTATTGTGCATCGAACCTGGACTGGCATCTCGTTTCATACATGATATTTTACATGTTTCAATGCCATTGTCCCAAATCTTCCCACCCTCTCCCTCTCCCATAGAGTCCGTAAGACTGTTCTATACATCAGTGTCTCTTTTGCTGTCTGACTTGCTTCTTATTCTCTAGAGATGTCCATGATATTTTGGTGACAAAAGCATGTTTTAGAACTGCATGTGTCATCCTGGTTTTGTATAAGAATATTAAGTGTATGTATATATATATAGGCTTCCCAGGTGGCTAAGATGGTAAAGAATCTGCCTGAGATACCTGAGACCTGGGTTTGATCCCTGGGTCCGGAAGATCTGCTGGAGAAGGGCATGGCAACCCACTCCAGTATTCTTGCCTGGAGAATCCCATGGACAGAGAAGCCTGGTGGGCTACAGTCCATGGGTTCACAAAGAGTCAGACATGACTGAGCGACTAACACATACAACACACACACACACACACACACACACGTATGAATATGTGTCTGTGTGTACCACGTCTCTTGTAAAGTCTGGTGGGATAGACTCCTACTGTTGACTATAGGTGGTAGGATTTTACTTTTGCTGGGGTTTTTTGTTATAATTTTGTGTATTATCTGAATCTATGTTTGTCACAATTTGTAAAATGACTGTATGCTACCATCAAAATCAGAAAAACAGCACTATGGCCATTCTTGTTTTTTGAAGACAGTAAAAGGGCTTACAAACAGCTTGTGTGAGCTGGTTGGAGGGCCCATGGGAAGCTGGTGATACAGTCCCATGTCCTGTGTAGCAGGCCTGAAGGGTCTATCTTTAAAACACTGCAGGTATTCCCCTGGCCCAGGCCATCCTCACCTCTCATCAGAACTACTGCAACAGCTCCCCCTTCCCTCCTCCACCTTCCCTGCCACTACTCCCACTCCACAGTCAAAAACTGTAGATGAATCCACTCCCCAGCTTGAAAAGCTCCAGTGTCTTCTCTTCATTCTGAAAGAACTATCTCTATCTGCTCTGTCTCATGCCAGCCTCTTCATTCATTCAGCAAAATTTCTTCCATGTCTCTCCGAAAACAGCACTATCGAGACTCCAGGAGTATAGAACAGAGCAGCCTCCTTCCTGTTCTTGCCTTCGGGCCTTGTGTTTGCTGTCCCCCTGCCCCCAGCTCCTTCCCAGATCCCTATATAACAGACCTCGCCCCATCTGTTCTCTTCTGTTTTCATCAGAATACCCTATAGGTTTGTTAGTTTCTGTCATTTGTCCCCTCCTTGAGAACCCACTGGCCCTCCCTCCTGCTCATTGCTGTGCAGCCAGCCCTTGTGGGCCCTCGGTTTATATGGCATGTCTCCTGCGCCCAGTGCTGGGAGCTGCGATCACCTGTGTGGATGTGTTTCCAGATGACTTTCCAGTTCATGGGCTGGGTGGGGGATCAGACACTGCCCTACGTGGCCTTTCTTAGACCTCCTTTCCCCTGAGGGTTTGCTAGAACTAAATCACTTCAGTAGTGTCTGACTCTGCGACCTCATGGACTGTGACCCGCCAGGCTTCTTGTCCAGGGAATTCTCCAGGCAAGAATACTGGAGTGGGCCGCCATGTCCTCCTCCGGGGGATCTTCCCAACCCAGGGATCAAACCCACATCTCTTAGGTCTCTTGCATTGGCAGGCGGGTGTTTACTACAGGATTCCAGTAGGGACTTGCCTTCTTCTGGGAGAAGGGAGCGAGAGAGCACCCAGCTCCCTGATCCTGAGCTCAGGTCTCTTTTCAACTTCTCTGCCTGCCTGGTCCTCTGTTGGCGCAGGGGCTGGGGATCCGAGAGAACGTGAGCCATGAGAGTCTGGAGGCTGACGGGGTACCATTGCAGGTTGTACAGCTGAAGGCCGTGTTCCCACACGGCGCAGGCTTTGTGCTGGCCTTCGAGTTCATGCTGTCAGATCTGGCTGAGGTGGTGCGCCACACCCAGAGGCCACTGGCCCAGGCGCAGGTCAAGAGCTACTTACAGATGCTGCTCAAGGGTGTCGCCTTCTGCCATGCCAACAACATCGTGCATCGGGTCAGTACCACCATGGGCTGGGGTGGGCCTGTGGATGGCTGGGCTGGGAGTAGGCCAGCCCTTGATAAAGGGCATGGTTTGGGAGGGGACAGAACGGGCAGGGCCTGGGAACAAGTGACTGGAGTTGTGGCCCTGGAAGAGACCAGGTCCTGAGCTCACCCGGGTGCCCAGCCTGCCAAGCCCTCCTGTCCCGAGGTCCGCTAGAGGAACTGATGCTTCTTTTGGTGCCCTCAGGACCTGAAGCCAGCCAACCTGCTTATCAGTGCTTCAGGCCAGCTCAAGATAGCAGACTTTGGCCTGGCCCGGGTCTTTTCCCCAGATGGCAACCGCCTCTACACACACCAGGTGGCCACCAGGTAGGGAGGACCAGTTTCTGGGCAGGATATGGCAAAGGATAGGCCCCCAGCCTACCTACTGGGGAAGAGATGATTTTGGAAGAGATGTTCTGTCCAAACAAGTTCTACTGGGGCTGGTGTGAGGGTCAGGGTGACCTTCCAGGGCAGCTTCCTGACAGACCAGTGACCTACCTGTGACCCCGTGCCCTCCTCTCATAGGTGGTACCGAGCCCCCGAGCTCCTGTATGGTGCCCGCCAGTACGATCAAGGTGTTGACCTCTGGTGAGACTCCTATGGGCTAGACAAAGGGGGGATGTGGGTAGCTGAGTCACCTCTCCTCCTGGACATTGAGGTCTCTAAGCCATTTGGGGGTTTTCCCTGCTGTGAGCTCTAGGTTGCCTTGGGAGTGTCTCCTCTGGTTAGAGTATTTCTGAGGAGTTTGGAATCAGTGATCCTCCCCATGAGTTTTGAGCTGGGAGGGGTCAAGTGGGATTGGAGTGATTGTCCCTGTAGGAAGCTTCTGGGCTGAGGTTGGGAAGGCGGTCCGAGGCATGGGATGTCTAAGCCGGTATGCAGGGGATGACATCCCAGGATGTAATGTCCCTGAGTTATGCAGAGGCCTGGGTCCCTGGATATGAAGGCCCTGGACCTTTATTTGGAGTTGGATGCATGGCATCTCACTCTAGTATTCTTGCCTGGAGAATTCCAAGAACATAGGAGCTTTGTGGGCTACAGGCCATAGGATCTCAGAGTCAGACATGACTGGACTCACCTGGTAGCTCAGTTGGTAAAGAATCTGCCTGCAATGCAGGAGACCCTGGTTTGATTCCTGGGTCAGGAAGATCCCCTGGAGAAGGGATAGGCTACCCATTCCAGTATTCTTGGGCTTCCCTGGTGACTTAGATGATAAAGAATCCTCCTGCAGTGAGGGAGACCTGGGCTTGATCCCTGGGTTGGGAAGATCTCCTGGAGAAGGGAAAGGCTACCCACTCCAGTATTCTTGCCTGAAGAATTCCATGGGCAGAGGAGCCTGGCAGGCTACAATCCTTGGAGTTGCAAAGAATCAGACACGACTGAGCAACTTTCACTTCACAAGAGTTCGAGGTCTGGGGGCTGTTTTGGGGGTCTGTCCCAGAATGGGAGGGGGTTGCTGTGTGTCCCAGAGTATGAGGTTCTGAGACGTTCCCCAAACTGGGTTGATGTGTGTTTCAAAGTTGAGGCCTAAGACCTATTTAGAGAATGGGCTATGCTCTGTATTCTAGGCTTGAAGCTTTGGACTGTGTGAAGCTGGGGATCTGTAGGCTACTTTGTGGGTGTCTTGACCACAGAGGGAAGTGTGGGTGCTGGTGTGGGGAAACCTGTGTCCCTCGTGTGTGATCTCTGAGATGTTTGGCTTCTGTACCTGCAGGGCTGTGGGCTGCATCCTGGGGGAGCTGCTGAACGGGTCCCCCCTTTTCCCAGGAGAGAATGACATCGAACAGCTTTGTTGTGTGCTTCGAATCTTGGGCACCCCCAGTCCTCAAGTCTGGCCGGTTTGCAGGGGCCTACCATTTGGGGGGGGAGGGGGTGTCCTCTCTTCCCCCAGCAGCTCATAACTCCCCTGCCTTGCATCTTCTGTCTTCTGCCTCAAGGCCCCCACACCTCCTAGACCCTCCCAGACCTTGGTCCTGGCCCAGCATGGGATCTCCTCCATCCCTGATCTACTGGAGGGTGGAGGACCAGAGCCCAGCCCCTACCCCTTCCTGCTAATCCCCAGCACACACGCAGCCCTTACCAAGCTGGGCATGGAGCAGGCGCCTGAGATGTGCATGTGTTCACTCACATCATGCTGTGAGCGCATGATGTCATGAGTGATGTGGTGCGAGCAGGGGCAGGTGGATGGGGGCTCTGTGAGTGAATGGCAGCAGGTGGGTGACAGAAAGCAAGAACTGACTCCTGAGGGGGCTGACAGGGTGGGCGCCAGCCGTGATGAGCCCCCTTCTCCTCCAGGAGATCACTGAGCTGCCCGACTACAACAAGATCTCCTTTAAGGAGCAGGCACCTGTGCCCCTGGAGGAGGTGCTGCCCGATGCCTCTCCCCAGGCCTTGGACCTGCTAGGGCGGTTCCTCCTCTACCCACCACAACAGCGCATCTCTGCCTCCCAGGTAGGAAGACGCCCATTGCCCTGACCCTCCTTGTTCATGCCCCTGTGACCCAGCAGGTTGAGGTCCTCAGAACCTGTGATGGGCTGGGAACAGCACCCCTGGAGACAGGGGGCATGGAGAAGGCGTACCTCTCTTGAGCAGACCCTTGAGAGGCAGCAGGTGGCTAGGAGTGGCCATATTAAAAGGGCATGCCCACCTCGCTGAAGAGTGCATCTCGCTTCTTCATCCCTTCATTCCTTCAAGAAGAATTTACTAGCATCTGGCACATGCCCAGCATTGTCTTGGGTCCTGATCCCGCGTGAACAGACGTGACTTGTTCCTCTGGGCTCTCCACCCTGTGGTGGGGCAGGGCAGCCAGTCTGTGGGCATCAAGGGGAGGGATGTTGGGACTGACTCTGGGGTCATGCAGGTCTTCTGGAGAAGGGCGGGGGGAGTGGGGCGGGTCTGTCATCCCAAGAGAAATGATGAGCAGAGGCCTGGAGAGGAGGACCCAGAAGGGGTTGTGGCTGTAGGTGAGGGAGGAGGGGAGAACCATGGGCTGATGGCTTATGGAGTCAGGCCTCTGTTACATGTACCTGTCCATCTGGCCTCATGGCAGCCTCACTTCCCTGCCCTTGGAGCAAGCAGTGTGTGTTTACATACACCCCTATGAGCTCCAATGTCAGCAATGCCTTTAGGATGTACTGAAGCCAACCGAGGCTTCCCAGGTAGCGTTAGTGATAAAGAATCTACCTGCCAGTGCAGGAGACATTAAAAAAAAAAAAATGCAGGTTCGATCCCTGGGTCAGGAAGATCCTCTGGAGAAGGGAATGGTACCTCACTCCATTATTCTTGCCTGGGAAATCCTAAGGACAGAGGAGCCTGGTGGGCAAAGAGTTGGACATGCCTGAAGCGACTTAGCACGCGTGCACAAAGCCAGCCGACCACTTCTCAGCCCCCCGCTGCTGCCTCCAGTCTAAGTGCCTCCTGCCTCCCTGCAAGTCCCCAATTGCTTCCCAGAGTTTGCTTCTCCTCCTCCCATTCGATCTCTCCTCCACCCGGCAGAGAGAGGGACCTTGTCCAGGCAGGCTGTCACATCTTCCCCTGCAGGGCTGTCTCCTCAGCTGAGAAGCCCAGGTCCTAGTGACCCACAGGCATCACACACGTGGGGCCGTCACATTTGTGACCCTGCAGCTCCCTTCCCCTTGCTCACTCCCTGGGACCCCAGGCCTCCTCCAGGTCCTAAGGTCTGTGCACTTCTGTCCCAGAGCCTCACTCATTCAGCTTCCAGATCTCTGCTCAAGTGCTACCTCTCGGGGCCTACCCTCCCGTTCTTCAGGCCTGCAGCTGCCCTAGTTTTCCTTGTCCATGCTCTGACTTTCTTTTTCCCACAGCACCAATCATCTGGTGCGCTGTTTATCTTACTTTACCTTGTTATCGCCCCCTGTGCTGTGCTGTGCTTAGTCGCTCAGTCGTGTCCAACCCCTGACTATATGGAAGACTTGAAGGCAGAGCTCTTTGTTAGTTCACTGCTACATCTCCTGTCTTTGGAGCAGTGCTGAAACAGTGAACACTCAGAGCTGTTGGGATCATCTTGAATGGAGAATGCATGAATGAGAAAATTTCTTCCAGGGTATTCTCGGGTATTCACATCCCCTGCTGCCCCCCAGAGGGAAGTGAGCTGAACCTGGAAGGCTGCAGTGACCGGTTTCCTTTTGCTGTCTCTTGCTTGCTCCCCTCAGGCCCTCCTGCACCACTACTTCTTCACAGCTCCCCTGCCTGTCCACCCCTCGGAGCTGCCGATCCCCCAGCGCCCAGGGGGACCTGCCCCAAAGGCCCACCCAGGACCCCCCCATGTCCATGACTTCCACGTGGACCGGCCTCTCGAGGAGTCACTGTTGAACCCGGAGCTGATTCGGCCTTTCATCCCAGAGGGCTGAGATGCAGGGCCAGGCCCAGTTGGCTTGTCCCCCCAACTTCCTGCCCCTCCCAAGGACAACCCAAGCCACTCGTTCTTTTGCTCCAGCCTGATTTCAACCACAGTGGCCCTGGTCCTGGCCAGACGATGAGGCCATCCAGCCCCAGCAGAGGGCGCCCTCAACCTGTGCTGTCAGCTTCCAATTTTGTGTGCTGCCGAGGGATCCATCAGGAGGGGGCAGTGAGCTCCACTACCATGCCTGCCATCATCAGGGATTGTCCCAGTAGAACCATCCAAGGGAGCACTGAGTTTAAGATGTCCTCATGTTGGAAACCCAAGTGAGAAGGAAAGTTTGGTTTGATTTTTTTCTCAGACATTAAACACTAGTTCAATTTTGAGATTTATTATAAAAACCCTGAGTAGTTCTATGTGACGTAAGCCCCTCTTCCGTAGTTCATATAGAGAGAAGTGGCTGAGGTGGCATCATCTCTTGGCCCTTGTTTCTGCTCACTTGGAAAGTGGCCCCACTCATGGCTACTTTATAGTCTTGGGGGCTTCCTAGGTTCTTCATGTAACAGAGCTCCCATTTAGAGGTAAGGTGGCAGAAGTCAAGGGCCAGGGATGGCTCAAGTGGGGGACCCGGTAGTGACCCTCCACACCTTAAACTGGTTTACCAGCATCACCCTCAGGATAAGGGTAGGCTGGGATCAAATGAACCTCTTCACTCAGAGATATCTTGCAAATAAGAGACATTCCTGGAATTCACTTGTTAATTCAGTAAATACCAAAACAATCCAAACTTGCTCTTGTCTTTCTTATTTAATAACTTGGTAAGCCAATTCTAAAATATATATGTGGAAATGAAAAGGTTAAGAGGAGGGAGAAGAAGAAAAGGAGAAAAGCAATAAAAGGATTTACCGTATCAGATACCAAGACATAGGGTATAGTAAATAAGACAATGTGCTGTTTGTTCATGGATAGATTAAAAACAGACAAGTGAGAGAAACTAGTATTTTAAGAGAAACTTAAAATACTAGCAGTATGTTATTCAAAATATACATTTTGTCCTCATATGTATAAACTTCTGCAAGCGCTGAGGTTACAGAGGTGACTAACTGCCACCATCACTGCCCTCTAGGCTCTTTGAGGGTAAAATACAGTAAACTCAGTTGTTGTTTGCAGGGATAAGTTTAAGTGTCTCATGTGACTTTAAAGGTGTTTTAAGCATCTAGTCTCTGCCTGTTTGTCCAGCCACATCTGAAGACTAAGCTTCAGTCTAGCTCAATTTCTGGTATCTCTCACCTCCATATGAATGTGGGTCTGGACCCAAACCCTGATCACTGACACTCAGCCAGTTCTGCTCACAAAGACTCTATAAACCTTACCCCCACCCCCAACACAGACCCTAGCCTTGACCTTGAGCCTTACATTTAACCTGACCCTATTACCCTGACCCTGGTACATACCCTCACTCTCACCTTCCCTTAGTTCTTTGGCAGCCCCTTCTCCATCCCCCCGCACCCCCCCCACCCCACCACTGGCTTGGCTTTGATCTTAGCATTGACTCTGACCCTCATCCAAACTCTGACCTCATTTGACCTAGAACTTAACCTTGTCTTTGAACTTGGCTCTCCTTTTCACCTTAACCATGACTGTCTAACTGGTATTTATCTTTGTTTCTCATGTTGACCCTGGGATCGAACTTGGGTCTCCTGCATTGCAGGCAGATACTTTACTGTCTGAGCCACTGTACTCAAGCTGAAACTGAAACTAGTCTGCACCCCATACCTGATCATGACTCTGGTTCTGACACTCATCTTGCCATAGACTCACACTTGGCTGACACCACTGACACCCTAATCCCATCATGACCTTGAACTTGACCTAGACCTTAACTCTAAAATTGAACTTCAGGGTGACATAGCCCTTCATGATTATGATGACTCTGATCCTCAGCCTGATCATCACCTCCATCTTGACCTATTCTCACGTTGAAACTTAAGCCTGATTTTTACTACAAGCCAAACGCTGACCCTCTGTGGTAAGCAGACTAATGTTCCCTTTAAAATGCCCATGTCCTAAGCTATGAATATGCTGTTTTACACACACAAGGGATTTTGCAAATGTAATTAAAGGAGTGAGATGTAAAGAGTGTCCTGGATTATGCAGATTGGGCCAATGTAATGGGGGGAGGGGAGGGAGAGTTGGAGGAAAACTTAATTCCTGCCAGCAGGAGTAGAAATGGAACCCCACCTTGACTTTTAATTGACCTTGACTTTCATGCTCACCTTGACACTAACATTATCCTCACATTGACCTTGACCCTGAATCCAACACTAATTCTGAACATCAACCTCACCCTCAACTTGACCCTGAATCCTACTCTGAAATGGCCATGCACTGTCAACCTGAACCCAACTTTTACTTTCATCCCCAAAATACCATCTTTCTTATCCTGACATTCATCCTCTCACTGACCCTCTGCAATGGAGGCACAACTTGATCTTGACTTTCACACTGATCTCAAACTTGAACTGGATCTTGAACCTAACCCTGAATCTAAAATTTCCCTCACACTGATCTTGTCCTTGAACCTGATTCCAATGACACAACCCTGACCTTTTTCTTATCTTAACCCTTAACCTGACATAGAATTTTACCTTGAACTGGACACTCACCCCAATTTCTGATCTTCATCAATCTGTCCCTGATCTTACCCTCATCCTGACTGTGACCCTAACTGCTCTGACACTGAGCTAGATCATGATCCTCACCCTTACACTAACTCTGATCTTTGGTATGGTCATGACCAAGTCCAGAGTGAGCTCCGGGGTCAGGGCCAAGGCAGGGGTCATGACAAAGGAGACACTTAGGTGAGGGCCAGTGCCAGGGTAAGAGGGAGGCTGGGGGTCTCTGTGAAGGTGATTGTGAAGGCAAGAGTCATGGCTAGGGCAAAAGTCAGGGTGAAGGAATGTTAGGGTGTGTCAGGATCAAGTGAGGGTAAGAATAGGGGTGGGGTAGATGTCAGATGCTAATGAGGTCAAGCGCGATGATTAGGGTGAGGCTGAAGAAAAGGTACAAGGTCTGGATAAGGGCCAGCACCAGGGCAAGGGCTCAGGAGGTACTTGGTGCAGGGGCACCACAAGTTCCAGTGTAAGGGTCAGTGCAAGGGCGAAGGTCAGAACGAGGATGAATGTCAGTATAAGAGGGTGAGCGAGGTTCTGGGCTACTGTCAGGACAAGAGCAAGTGCCAAGGGGAAGCTCAAAAGCCAGATGAAGACTAACAGAAGCGGATCCGGCGTGCTATTACTGTAAGGAGCAACAGCACCGCTGCTCGGCAAGAATTATGCCAGCCGGGCGGAAGCCGGCGGGCTGGGCGGGGCGCGGCCTGCGGAAAGAGGTTCAGCTTGAGGGGCGGAGCTCGGCCGTGGGGGGCGGAAGCACAGCGAAGGCGTGGCCCAACCCGGCGTCCTGGGCGGCGGGCGCCATGGAACCGCAGTTGGGTTTGCATGAACTGTTGCACGTCTTTTCCTTCTTGGAGGCTCGCGACCTGCTGTGCGCCGCCCAAGTGGACAAGGTAGTGAGTCCCGTCCCAGGTGGGAGGCAGGGCTGGGCTCATGGTCTCTGGCGTGTCCACGGTTGGTCCGTTCCCTCTAGGCCTCAGTTTCCCAAATCTGGGAGGGAGCGTGCGGCGGTCCTGAATCCGCCCGGAATTAGCAGAGGACGCTCGTGGCCCCCGGGGTGATGACCTCCTCAGCGTTTTAAGGGGTCGCTCAGAAAGCCTGTTACTCCTCCGTCCCTCCATCTGTCTAGAGTGTGTCCAGAGCTCCTGTTGGGTTGACCTGCGCTGGGTACCTGTGAACAGAGTTCACCCCAAGATTGACTTAGAGATCCCGCCTCTTCTGGAATGTTCTGAAAGTTCCCTTATGGGGCCTGCCCGGAAATCCTTGCTCTCCCTGTGAGTGGCACCTCCTCCTGCAGACTCGGGCTACCCCTTCTCAGCCAGTCGAACTCTCATTCTGGCTGTGTTCCCTAAGTGCCTGTTGAATGTGGTAGTCTGGTCTGCGCTTCTGCGCATGTTACACGTGTTCTGAGCGCTTTCTCCTCTGTGCGCTCCATCAGCACAGCTGTAACCACATGATCGTACAGTGTTATTTGTTAAATATCTGCTCCTCACCCCCCACCCCCACTAGACTCATTTCTAAGAGTGGGGAACTTGTTTCTTGCATCACTGTGTATAAAATCACTGTATAATCATTGTGTGTATACACTCAGTATATGGCTTGATATTTAATTGTTGTTCAGTCATGCCAAGTCGTGTCTCACTCTTTACGACCCCATGGACTGCAACACGCCAGGCATCTCTGTTGCTGACCATCTCCCAGAGTTTGCCTGAATTCATGTCCATTGAATCGGTGATGCCATCCAACCATCTCAACCCCCTTGATATTTAGGGTCCTCAGTAAATGTTTGTTGAGTGAAATAATTTCTTCACTTTTAAAAATACATTATTGTATCAGTTTACAAAAGGTAAACAGACAGACCTTTACCTCTTTGTGTAATTACAATTTAAATGTGTAGAGTAACAATCCTGGGTTGTTATCCCCAGTTGTACCAGTAAGGTATTAGGCTTCCCAGGTGGCGCTAGTGGTAAAGAACCCGCCTAACAATGCAAGTGACTGTACTTGGTCAGGGACGTGGGTTTCATCCCTGGGTCAGGAAGATCCCCTGGAGGAGGAAATGGCAACCCACTCCAATATTCTTTTGGGGAGAATCCCATGGAGGAAGGAGCCTAGTGGGCTATGGTCCATGGGGTCACAAAGAGTCAGACGAGACTGAAGCAACTTAGCATGCACACACACCAGTAAGGAAAATGAGTATCAGGTAGTGAGCACGTTGGCTGAGGTCACCCAGGTAGTCCCCCAACAGATTTAGAAAGGGAGGTGTCTTTTACCCTTTGATAGTAGCAGATTCTCTAGGTTCTGGTTCCCCTGTTAGGTAAAATGAGGTCAGTAGACCCTGCCTCACAGTGTCATCATGAAGGTCAGGTTCTAACAGAGAGATTCTCAGAGGACTTGAAAGTGAAAATGTTAGTGAAAATGTTGCTCAGTTGTGTCTACTCTTCTGCGACCCTATGGACTGTAGCCTGCCAGACTCCTCTGTCCATGAAATTCTCCAGGTAAGAATACTGGAGTGGATAGCCATTCGCTTCTCCAGGGAATCTTCCTGACCCAGGGATCAAACCCAGGTCTCCTGCATTGCAGGTAGATTCTTTACCATCTGAGCCACCAGGGAAGCCCAAAGGTGGGTAGCATCTATTTTGTAGGTTTCATTACATTTTATAATTATTAGGGATTATAAATATTAGGGAAATAAGATCTCAGTTGGGTTTTGAACTGGGAACTGTGTAAAAGGAGAATGGATAATCTTGTCAGGTTTGATCTTTGCAAAATATCAACTTTACATTCCTTCCAGCCAAAAAAACTTCCTTTTTTTTTTAATTTGGCTAAACTGGTTCTCAGTTGTCACACACAGAATCTTCCATTTTCATTGCAGCATGCAGGATCTAGTTCCCTGATCAGGGATCAAAGCCAGGCCCCTGCATTGGCAGTACAGTGTCTTAGTGCCTGGACTACCAGGGAAGTCTCCAAAAGGACTTGTTAAAGGCTGAAATTTTTAAACTTGGATGAGTGAGGGCGGCAGAAGTAGGAGCCTGGGCTCAGACAGGAAGGTTGTTACTTCTACCAGGGCCTGGTAAGCCACATATCTGGAAGGGAGCCTCAGTAGGTCTCGGCCACAGAAAGCTCCCGAGTGGTTTTCATGAGGATGGGTAGGCTCCTGAATCCAGGGTGGCCCAGCTAGAGAGGCCAGGAGGTTCCAGGATGCAGGTGTGGCCTGAGGGAGAGGGAAGCATGGCACTCTGATCCTGTCCGGGGCCACCTGAGCCTCTTCCAGACATTTCTGCAGATAGCAGTTTGTGGGAATAGGGCCTATGTACCCTCCCCAGATAGGAGTCCATTCTGCCACCTTGACATCTCTGGGACATCTCTTTAGCCAGGGCCTTAATTTACTCCATTGCAGCAGCCTTCTTATGGGCCCTGCTGCTCTGCATTCTTCAGTTCTTCCTTCTCATAGCATCTAGTGACCTTCCTGAAACAGTTTGGCATGTCGCTCTGCCATTTACAATTCTCAAGTGACTTCTCACTGTTTTTGCCCTTCCAAGAGTTGGTCTAAGCCTGTCTCCAGCTCCTTTCTCTGTGTTCTGATGAAGGCAACCTGCTCATCATCTTTTTCACACTTGTGAATCTTTGCCGAGGTGGATGGCTCTCCCTGAAATTGCTTCAGGCATTTTATTAGAGGACAGCCACTTAAGAGGACATCCTTCAGGGCTTGATCCATCATTTCTTCTGAACCTCTTGGCCCCAGTTGAGTTGGTCATTCTTTTTCCTTCCTCATTCATCATTTGGTGGGTTTTATTTGATTGTCTGAATATGTCACCTCAGGGTGAGTGTTCTTGAATGCCAGCACTGGATCTCATTCAGCACTCTGTCACCTCCACAGGGCCTGGCAGGCTAGTCACTGATTGCTTGCTGACTGAACAGATGACTGTCTTCTCTCTCCTCCTTTTCTAGGTCTGGAATGAGGCTTCAAGGACCAAGGAACTGTGGAGGTGAGTGAAGGAAAAACCAGGCCTCTCAGGAAAGAGTATGCCTTGAAGAAGAGAGGGGTGGCCCTTTTTAGCACTCACGGCATTTCTGTTAAGGAGACAGGAACAGACAAACCACAGCCCCTACCAGCAGGAAACTCCTCCCTACTTGGAGAATAAGACTTTTCTTTAATAGTATATTGAAATAAAAGAGAGTTTATTAATCAATTGGAGGTTAATCTTAGGGGCGGGGGTACCAAACTCAGGGGCAGATGTGTATAACAGATTGAATGCAGCTGGCTGATAGACAAATTGATGGACAGATAAGCCATTTTGATTTCATCTTTGCTGTAATGGCATTGTTCAAATGTGTATGTCTTTCCTTTTCTCCTTTGCTTTTTACTTCTCTTCTTTTCACAGCTATTTGTAAGGCCTCCTCAGACAGCCATTTTGCCTTTTTGCATTTCTTTTCCATGGGGATGGTCTTGATTCCTGTCTCCTGTATAGTGTCACAAACCTCTGTCCGTAATTCATCAGGCATCATCAGGCACTCTATCAGATCTAGTCCTTTAAATTTATTTCTCACTTCCACTTTAGTATAGTCATAAGGGATTTGATTTAGGTCATACCTGAATGATCTAGTGGTTTTCCCTACTTTCTTCAATTTAAGTCTGAATTTAACAATAAGGAGTTCATGATCGGAGCCACAGTCAGCTCCCAGTCTTGTTTTTGCTGACTGTATAGAGCTTCTCTATCTTTGGCTGCAAAGAATATAATCCATCTGATTTCGGTGTTGACCATCTGGTGATGTCCATGTGTAGAGTCTTCTCTTATGTTGTTGGAAGAGGATGTTTGCTATGACCAATGCGTTCTCTTGCTTCATTCTGTACTCCAAGGCCAGAATTGTGTGTGGTTTATTCTGTGTGGATCACAATAAACTGTGGAAAATTCTGAAAGAGATGGGAATACCAGACCACCTGACCTGCCTCTTGAGAAACCTGTATGCAGGAAGCAGCAGTTAGAACTGGACATGGAAATTCAGACTGGTTCCAAATTGGGAAAGGAGTACAGCAAGACTGTATATTGTCACCGTGCTTATTTAACTTCTATGCAGAGTACATCATGAGAAACGCTGGGCTGGAAGAAGTAAAAGCTGGAATCAAGATTGCCAGGAGAAATATCAATAACCTCAGATATGCAGATGACACCACCCTTATGGCAGAAAGTGAAAAAGAACTAAAGAGCCTCTTGATGAAAGTGAAAGAGGAGAGTGAAAAAGTTGACTTAAAACTCAACATTCAGAAAAGTAAGATCATGGCATCCGGTCCCATCAGTTCATGGTAAATAGATGGGGAAATGGTGGAAACAGTGAGAGACTTTTTTTGGGCCAAAATCAATGCAGATGGTGACTGCAGCCATGAAATTAAAAGACGCTTGGCTCCTTGGAAGAAAAGTTATGACCAACCTAGACAGCATGCTAAAAAGCAGAGACATTACTTTGCCAACAAAGGTCTGTTTAGTCAAAGCTATGGTTTTTCCAGTGGTCATGTATGGATGTGAGAGTTGGACTATAAAGAAAGCTGAGTGCCGAGAAATTGATGCTTTTGCACTGTGGTGTTGTAGAACACTCTTAAGAGTCCCCTGGACTGCAAGGAGATCCAACCAGTCCATCCTAAAGGAAATCAGTCCTGAATATTCATTGGAAAGCCTGATGCTAAAACTGAAACTCCACTACTTTGGCTACCTGATGCGAAGAACTGGCTCATTAGAAAAGACCCTGATGCTGGGAAAAATTGAAGGTGGGAAGAGAAGGGAACGACAGAGGATGAGATGGTTGGATGGCATCACCGACTCAATGGACATGAGTTTGGGTAAACTCCAGGAGTTGATGATGGACAGGGAGGCTTGGTACGCTGCAGCCCATGGGGTCGCAAAGAGTCGGACAAGACTGAGCAACTGAATTGAACTGAACTTGTAGTACAGTGCTCACAACTGAAATGGGTAGAATGCCAACCCTAAACCCTAGTATTTGTTTTCATTTTTACTGATAAGCTGGGGTAGAAATTTCCCTTTGAGTAACACAAGTAAGTCTATTTCTTGCAGCAATTCAAAAAATCTTTGCAGCAGCTTATCACCTGACCCCCACATATGTGTCATGTGTCACCATATTGTATGCATCTCCAGGTTCCTGAAGCAGATTGTTCAGCCTTCTGCAAGCCAAGTCACAGATAGGTTTTCGGTTGATGATTATTTTTCAGTATCTGGTGTTAACTCTTTGTAGCATAAAGTCATTGCTTAAGATTATACCTATGTTCATATAAAAACACTGGGTTTCTGTTTCTGGGACAACACATTCCAGGAGCATTGTCACATGCACATATCATTTCTGATGCTGTGCCTGTGTGGGTACCAGACCCCAAAATTCCTCAGGCCCAGTGAAATTCTTATGGACACAGTAAATGAATGTGATTAACTGATCATGTGTTTTTAATATGTATTCCAATTCTAATTTAAAATACTTCATGGTATTTCTTTAAAATGCTTCATGACCTTTTTTTCCCCTTTGACCTTTTAATTAAATTGTGCCATTTCTTTAACACACTAAGCATTAGTTTTTTGGTTAAAAGTAAAACTGCAGACATTTCCTTTTGTTTAAGGTATGTAATTTCTGTTGTGCACATTAGATTGTTTTGCTGTCAGCTGGTATCTGAAAGGTTTTGATGCCAAGGGTTTTGATTTTTTCACTTGATACATCTTTGTATTTCAGAGATGTATATACTTATATGCACACTTCAACTGTATTGACAGTGTGCCCTTTTTTAGTCAGATCATTTGGTTTTATTTCTTCTGAATATTCCTTATGGTTCCTACTTATGGTTTTATGTATAATGGCCTTAACAATGTAGAAACAGGCTTCACTTCCACAAAGAAACATGCTTTCTCCCTTTTTTTCTTAAAACTACGTTGTCTTCTTGGTCTAGTTTTTATTTTCAAACTGTTTAAGTTGACATATGTGTACAAGAAAGTCCCCTTTCTGCTTATTTCACCTAAATGAAAATCAACAGCATGAGAGTAATGATGTGAGGCAGCTGGTAATCAGCTTCTTAGTCCAGGAGATGACACAAGCGGTGAAGGCTGTGGTGGAGCTGATTCTTTTTTTTTTGACGGTGCCATTCAGCTTGTGGGATCCTCGTTCCCCAACCAGAGACTGAAGTAAGGTCTTCAGCAGTGAAAGTGCAGAGTCCTGACCACTGGACTGCTAGGGAATTTCCTGAAAGCCCATTCTTGTCTGAAGGGGACAGTTCTCTGTGGCCCCAGACAAGTTTTATCAGGTGGTAATTTGATTTCAATATAGCTAAACCTTCTTTTACCTGATTTGTGTGTGAAATTTGATTTTTAAGTGTGCGCAACTACTTCATGTAGGCCAGTCCTATGCAAAGGGATTCCCTAGTGGCTTAGATGGTAAAGAGTCTGCCTGCAATGCAGAAGACCCGGGTTCAAGCCCTGGGTTGGGAAGATCCCTTGGAGAAGGAAATGGCAACCCACTCCAATACTCTTGCATGGAAAATCTCGTAAAGGAGCCTGGCAGTCCATGGGGTTGCAAAGAATTGGACATGACTGAGTGACTTCACTTTCGCTTTCAGTCCTAAGCAGACCAGACAAGGTAATCTGGATGCTCATTCTGCCTACAGGCTGTGATATGCTACTTCTGATAGAATAAGCAGAGTTTCAGTGAGTATAGGAAAACCTGCATCCCACCTCAGCACTGGATTCCTCAAAGGAAATTGAGGCCTACATAGACAGAATGAGTTGTCCAGGCTAATGTTAATAGATGCTAAAACTGGGAATTGAAACTAGGCCTCCTGATGCCAAAGCACCTTGTAATGACTCCTCTTCTGCCTGGGACTGGGGCCTGTGTTTCAGGCAGCTGTGTCTGAGACGCTGGTCCTCCTGTAAAGCCTCCCAGATGACCCTGGGCACACAGACATGGAAACAGTACTATCTCCGCCGATCTGAGCTTGAGTTCCGAATGGCATCTGGGCGGCCAGAGGACTTTACCTGCAGAGCCCTTGCTGGGCACAAAGGTATGGGGTGACAAAGTGGTAACTCTACATTCCCACGGCTTCCCTGGTCACGTCTCCAGGGATTTGGTCTTTCAGCCAGTTAGTTGGAAAGGGCTACTTAATGAGGATATGCCCTTGTTGGTTTCTATACTTGTTGTATATAATTTGATCCTCACAGAGATCATTACATCTGTTTCAGAGTAGAAAGAAACTAACATAAGGAAATTGTTGACAGTTACATGACCAGTGGGATGGTAGGCAGTCCTGGGCATGATACCCGGGTTGTAAGTCTGAAGCCCTAACTCTGTGTGTCCACCGCTGTGCCCTGAATCAGCACTGCTTCTGAGAGAGAAAGAGGGATGACTGTCCCACCTACCAAGCTGAGTGTTCATATCCTGAGCACCCATATGTGTGCTCAAGGCAAGTCTGTGTTCTTCTTCAGGAGAGATAGATGATCTGGCCTACATCTCAACCAGCGAGTACCGGTTTGATGGTCAGGACAAGTCCGTGGTGTGCACCGTGTCCTCAGATGGCACCGTGCGTGCCTGGGATCTGCATGAGGTGAGCTGCCTGGGAGGGGGCCAGGATGAGCGCTGTGGATTCTGCTGTGTCCTCAGTCTTGCAGCCCTTTGCCTTTATTCTCTTTCTCTTTAACCATCACAGTCAACTTGTGAGGTGTGGGAGTCCCATTGTACAGTGGAAAGTGTGAGCTACAGGAGGCTCAGTCACTGTGCCAGGTCACTCTTCAAGCTTGAGTCTGATTGATCGCAAATGCCCTTGACTGTCCTGCCCCGCCTCAGGGAGATGGGCATTTTTACAGTGCCTGATGGAGTCTGTTCATGCAAGGGGATGGCAGCTGGCTTGCCCAGTTTTGTGATGTCCATATTAGAGCTGATGCCAGTTTTGCCCAGATAATGCAAACTTTACTCACCCATTTGCAAACTAAGTGTTAAAAACTTTGATAACTATTAGTAATTTCAGACTTGGTTGGCACTTAAAAAGCTTTCCTATCCATTTTCTCATTTGATTCCCACAGTAGCCGTTATTATTCACAGTATTCATTATTATTATCATCCTAATTTTATACAGGTTTAGACTGAGACAGAAAGGAAAGGCATCTGAGTTGAACCACGTGGTCCCTAGCAGATCCAGGGCTTCTGCCTGGGCCCATGGATCTTTTCCTGGAAAACTAGATAGCTTGATGTTTTCAAACACCCTAGACAAGGAGGTCCCTCTAGGCCTTGCATTATTGGTAGACAGACTTGGGGAGGTGGTTGCTCATCTTGTGCTGTTGTTCGGGTTTGCTGGACATGACAGTTTCCTTCCACGGGAACTTAGTGCAGAGCGAGCAGAGGGCAAACTCCTGAGTAGGGCACCAGGAAGCCCTACCTAACATCCCGCAGATTGCCCCCATGAACAGGGCACGGTGGTCAGAGACCTGACTGATCTGTGGGCTTGACTTCTCAGTCCGTGTTGTAGCTGCATTTTTGAGTCCCTGTTCCTGCCTTGGGGGTTGCTCCTCTGCCCAGACTTCATGGTAGAAGCCATGAGAGAGAATGGTGTGAACCATGTTAGGCGATGGGAGTGCTTGGCTGCCAGTGAATGAGTAAGTCCGAAAGCCCTAGTTGGGCTCCAGCCCAGGATTCTGACAGATGCCAGATGACAAACTAGGCCGTCTGAGGGACTTTAGAAACTGGGATACGGACTCAGAAAGGGAGGAAGGTTGGGGGCACTGGATGGGAGCAGTGAGAGGGCAAAGGAGCAGAGCAATTTGGGAATGAATTTTGGGTAGTTACAATTTGCTTTGATTTTCATAAAACACTATCAAGGCTTTTATATGAAAGGAAAAATGGGACTGAAAGATAATTTATAAGAAGTAAAAAAAATTGCCCTTCCTTCCAAAGGTAACCACTTCTTTATTGATTTCTGGTCTTATTTTATATTTTATTAATAGATTCTGTTTCTTGGTGTGTATACTTTAGAGAGCATCTGTTGACTGCTTTACAGAAACATTTTTAATTACTAGGAACCCTTTCATATTTTCTGATTATAATTATTATTTTTGTTTGTTTAAAGGATACAGTTATTTGCATCGTATGTCTTTCCTCCATAGTCAGTTTTTCAGTTGTTTATCACGGATTTTTCTCTTCCATGTGCTTTTTTCCCTCATATATATGCCATGATGTTTGACATAATTCCAGGTGAAGGTCTCTGGTGACCATGGGTGCATGTAGCTGGTTTCTGTCTCACTGCAGTTGTGTTGCCCTGAAAGAGGCCTGCCTCAGGCTGTGGACAGGAGACCTTGCAGGCTTAGTAGGTTAGGGATCTTGGGCAGGAATGAGACCCAAAGGCTGGGAGGTTCCATAGTTGCCAAAACAAAAAGATCTTGACTTGAAAGAGCTTTGGTGCAGGGGTCGACAGACCTTTCTGTAAGACCTTTTCTTTGTCTGGCCAGCAGACCAGAGAGCAAATATTTTAAGCATTATAAACCATGTGATTCTGCAACAACTTAACTCTGTGGCTGTAATGCAAAAGCAGCCATAGATAACAGATAAACAAAAGGGAGTGGCTGTGTTCCAATGTAACTATTTATGGACACTCAAATGTGAGTTTCATGTTGTTCTCAAGTGTCATGAAATGCTCTTTGTTTTTTTCCTTTAACTAAAATTCAAAAATGGGTTTGGGTATAGGCCGTGGTTGAACTCTACTGTGGTCTGTTTTATTATAGGGCTAGACCACTCTGCATCCATTCTTCCTGATTCCCTATCTTAATCCCTCTTGTGAGCACATCTCCAATCTTACTTTATTTTTTTAAAAGTTCAGTCATTCCGTTGGAGTCATGCAATATGTAGCCTGTTTCCATGCTCTCTTCCCCTGGTCACTGCTTTCGATTCTGACATGAGAAGGGGAGTTTCACTGCTGCTTTGCCTACTTCCATACCACTGGCCACTGGGGAGTGATGTGTGGTCTCTGAGACCTATTTGACATGAGCCAGTCACCGGTGCAGAGTTTCTACTAGTGATGGTCTTATTAGCTGTTCCAGCAACAGAAATCAACTGTTGATATGTTGACATGAGGGGAAAGAAAGAAAAGAAAGGAAGAATACTGGGATATCATGACTGGGAAAAGATTGTGCTAACAAGATAACACCTGATACAAAAAGGACCATAATAACTACAAATTGAAAGAAAAAGAAAAAACTTTGTCGCAGCTCTGGAAAACTCTGAAACAATGGCTAGAGGATTGGTTCTCTGATGCCCTTTGTTAATGTGCCATGGGCCTGCTCTTTACCTCACTCTTCTAGCTTTCAGAATCCTGGAAGAGACCGTGGAGCTGGGAGTCAGCCCATCTCAGGCCAGTTGTTCTCCTCTATGCTAATGGCCATGACAGGGCATGGACCTTGGCCAGGCTCGGCCCGTGGTAGCTCCACTGGGCACCCCAGTGGGAAGGGCATGTTCTGAGCAGGGCAGCTGCAGTTACTCAACAGAAACCGTTTGCATCCATGAGCCTAAAGTAGCTTATCTGTAAACTTGGGCTTCCTGGGGACCAAATGGGATGCTCTGTGTGGAAGTTCTCTGTATGCAGCCCTCTGGAACTCAGGTCCTGAGTACAGCTCCAGTCCAGGGCAGGGTGGAAGGTAGCGTTGGTCCTGCCTCCCTGCCCAGCCTTCCTCAGTTAAGCCATAGTTGACCACTGGTAGTGCTTCAGACATCCCAATGTGCACCCCAGACCCCACCTTCAGTCCTTCTGGCCATGGCTCTAGCCCCAAGCAGTCTCCGCACCCACGCTCAGCCACTGCTCTCCTCTAGGACAAATGTGTCCTTTGTGGTAGAATGTTACTTTTTTTTTTTTTTTTAATGAATTTTATTTATTATTTATTTAGTTTTTGGCTATGCTGGGTCTTCAGAGCTGCATGATTTTCTCTTGTTGCCAGGCAGGCTCTAAGGGTGCACAGACTTCAGTAGTTGGGGCACGCGAGCTTAGTTTCTCTACGGCATGTGGAATCTTCCTGGACCAGGAATCAAACCCATCTCCTCTGCATTGGCAGGCAGATTCTTAACCACTGGGCCACCAGGGAAGTCCAAGGGAACATTGCTTTTGTGTTGTATCCCATATTGTGCTGTGCATCCTGTGAGGATGGGGATCACACCTCTCATCCTGCATGTCCCCAGTGTGCCCTGGGTGATGGTTGAATGAATGAAACCAATAAGTGTTTAGGAAATAAATGACCCCTGTGTGAGTTGTTATATTCATTTTGTTGTTGCCCAGGGCATGGAGCTCTGGTCGAGCCCTGTACAGTCTGCTGCTCTGGTGAATCTGGTGGCCTACCCTCGACTGCAACTGGTGGTCACTGTGGATGAGCGGGGACTGATCAAAGTATGGGAAGCAGAGAATGGGTGTGAGAAAGCCGCCTTCTTGCTGCCCATGTATTCATCTGCATTGGAGGCCTGTGACATTCCGGAGGGTCCCCTCTTGCTGGTGAGTAACCTGGCTCCTAGGAGCCTCTCCTGTTTCCCGGCATCTGTGGGCCTGGCACCGGACCACCGTGTCAGGTGGCACCTCAAGCCAGGCCCTCCACGTGGCAGACCAAGTGACCTCATTATTCTGCTTGGTCCCCCCGCTCCTCCTTGCCTGCCGTGTGGAGGGCAGGCTCCACATCCCCCTTCAGTTCTAACATGCCACAGCCTGCTCCCTGGACCTGTCTCTGCAGCCTCTCACCCTCTCACAGTGAGGTCCAGCCCCATGGGCTGCCGGTGCTTTCTTGTCCACATGCCCCTGCTTTCCTGTCTCCCCGTCCTGCTCATAGTCTTTCTTTCCCTTCTGGTTACTTCTCATTACTGCATTCTCACTCTTCTCTCCCCCTTTCAAGTCTCAGCAAGGGCCCAACTCAAAGGAAAACAGGCATGTTCGACAGAATGCAAGCATTTGCCTGAGATGATAAAGGCCTTCTGTTGCCAGGACATTTGGTTTGGAGGTGATTCTTGAGTATTGCAAGGGAGCATTTGGCCAGAGAGAAAGGGTGAAAGTGGGTGTAAGTTGGCAGGTCGAGGATGTGGCTCTCACCTGGCGGCAGTATCCTCCTCCTGGAGGGAAGGAGGTCTTTGAGAGTGTGAACAAGCTGGCCTCCCAAATACCAAGATGAGCACACCCCCAGGAACAGCTTCATATGTAAACAGGACTAATTCTGTAAAGGAACTAAGTTCATGAACAAAAACAGTAAGACCTGATGAAACATATTTCATATAAATAACTCTGTAGTTATTTAAAGGAGACTTTGGAATAAGTGTAATTAATACCTCCAGAGCAATTTGAGAATATATTGTAAAGAGGAAGAGGAAGCCACTGTAGTTCTCTCCGGGGAATGAGAGACCACATGATTCACACTTCATTGTTGGTGAAGGACAGTTAGGAAAGTTAGAATATATATTAAATCAGAGAGCTAAAAATAGCAAACAGTTTCTAGGCCAAGATTCAGAAGATGGCAGAAAGCAAAGTGCTGAGCCTAACACTGGGGCTGCTTTTGTTCTGGAGATGTTTACTCCAAGGCCAAGGAGCTGAGCAGGGAGATAGCCAAGTAGATAAAGGTTGGAGTGCAGGGCCATCAAGGGTTGGAGCCCTGTGAAGCCTCTTACATTGGGTGTGTTATCGAATGTTGGAACCTGAGAGTTGTGGGGGAGGGTCTGAAAATAAACAGTGCCTGCAATGGCTGCAGTCCATGGGGTCGCTAAGAGTCGGGAACGACTGAGCGACTTCACTTTAACTTTTCACTTTCACGCATTGGAGAATGAAATGGTAACCCACTTCAGTGTTCTTGCCTGGAGAATCCCAGGGACGGGGAAGCCTGCTGGGCTGCCGTCTCTGGGGTCACACAGAGTCAAACATTACTGAAGCAACTTAGCAGCAGTAGCAGCAGCAATGGCTGCAGCTGCCCAGTTACCTGGTGGTACTAAATTGGAGAAGGAAATGGCAACCTACTCCAGTATTCTTGCCTGGAAAATTCCATGGACAGAGGAGCCTGGTAGGCTACAGTCCATGGGGTCGCAAAGAGTCGGACACTGAGCGACTTCACTTCTTCACTAAATGAAAATCCTTTCTAGAGAAAGATAAGACTCACCATGCCTCTCTTTTCAAATATAGTGTTTAGCACTCCCTTAGAAATAAGGGAGGGAGTGGTTAAGACAATGGGCTTCCCTGATGGCTCAGAGGTTAAAGCGTCTGCCTCCAATGCAGGAGATCCGGGTTCGATCCCTGGGTTGGGAAGATCCCCTGGAGAAGGAAATGGTAACCCACTCCAGTATTCTTGCCTGGAGAATTCCATGAATGGAGAAGCCTGGTAGACTATAGTCCACAGGGTCGCAAAGAATTGTACACGACTGAGCGAGACTTAACCTTCACCTTCACCTTAGAGATAAGTAGTGATAAGATAACAGGACCTACCCAAGGCAATCTACAGATTCAGTCCAGTCCTTACCAAACTACTAATGGTGTATATTCTTGGGCTTCCTTTGTGGCTCAGCTGGTAAAGAATCCACCTGCAGTATGGGAGACCAGGGTTCTATTCCTGCGTTGGGAAGATCCCCTGGAGAAGGGAAAGGCTACCCACTCCAGCATTCTGGCCTAGAGAATTCCGTGGACTGGATAGTTCATGGGCAAAGAGTGGGACATGACTGAGCAACTTTCACTTTCAGAGATAAGTAGAGATAAGATAATATGACCTACCAAGGCAATCTACAGATTTGGTACAATCCTTAGCAAACTACCAGTTTTTCACAAAACTAGAGCAAAAATTTTTTAATTTATATAGAAACATAGAATATCTTGGAATAGTCAAAGTAATCTTGAAAAAGAAAAAGGGAGCTGGAGGAATCAGATTCCCTGACTTCAGACTATACTGCAAAGCAACAGTAATCAAAATAGTATGAGACTTGTACAGAAACAAGAATATAGATTAATGGAACAAAATAGAAAGCCCAGAGATAAACCTATGCTGCTGCTGCTGCTGCTGCTAAGTCGCTTCAGTTGTGTCCGACTCTGTGCGACCCCATAGACGGCAGCCCACTAGGCTTCCCGTCCCTGGGATTCTCCAGGCAAGAACAAACCCATGCACCAATGGTCAGTTAATCTATGACAAAGTAGGCAAGAATATACAGAGGAAAAAAGACAGTCTCTTCAATAAAATAATGAAATTAGAACAGTCCCTAACACCATACACAAAAATAAACTGAAAATGAATCAAAGCCCTAACTGTAAGGCCAGACTCTGTAAAATTCTTAAGAGGAAAACAGGCAGAGCACTCTGACATAAATCGCAGCAAGATCCTTTTGGATTCAGCTTCTAGAGTAATGAAAATAAAAACAACAGTAAACAAATGGGACATAATTAAACTTAAAAGCTTCTGCACAACAAAGGAAATTATCAACAAAATGAACAAAGAGCCCAAAGAATGGGAGAATAATCCCCCAAATATGCAAACAGCTCATGGAGCTCGCTCTCTGTCTCTCTCATATATATATATAAAACAATCAGAAAATGAGCAGAAGACCTAAATAGACATTTCTCCAAAGAAGACATTCTAAAGGCCAAAAAGCACATGATAAGGTACTCAGTATCACTAATTATCAGAGAAATATAAATCAAAAGTAGTGACATATCACCTCAAACCAGTCAAAATAGCCATCATCAAAAAGTCTACAAACAATAAATGCTGGAGAGGGTGTGGAGAAAAAGGAACTCTCATACAGTATTGGTGGGAATGTGAATTGTCACAGCCACTATGGAGAACAGTATGGAGGTTCCTTAAAAAACTTACAACTTAAAATACGATCGAGCAATTCCACTCTTGGGCATACACCTGGAGAAAACCATTATCCAAAAGAACACATGTATCCTAATGTTCACTGCAGCACTGTTTACAATAGCCAAGACATGGAAGCCATGGGTGGTGATATGAGTATTTACTTTGTAATAATTTACTGAGCTCTTATGTTTATGTTTGGTGCAATTTTCTGTGTTATGTACATCAATTAAGAAGTTAAGATTATAGAAGAATTAGTGAACTGGAAGATAAACGTAATTCTGTAGAATGCAATGGGGATATCAGGAGTGGTAAATGTGGAAGAGAGGCTGAGACAGAGACCAGTGCTTCTCAGACTTGAATGGGATGTTATTTGCCTGTGGACCTTGTTGAAATGAAGATTCTGATTGAGTGGGTCCCTGGGAATACCTGAGATTTCTGAGTTTTTTAGGAGCTTCTTGAGGATATTGATGCCGTCAGGTCACAGACCACACTTGGAGTAGCAAGGCCATAAAGGACCCATGAAAAAGTTTAGTATTTGTTCATTTGATATCTTAGGAGTAGGTGAGTCAGGGTGAAACCATGTAGTGCCATTTCATGGGGCTCCAAAGAGCCCTGATCTTTTATGTCTCCACGTGGAAAGAATCCAGCGAAGGGTGAAGTGATAAGTGATTTATTAGAAAAGGGTGCTTGTGAGGCTTACAAGCAAATGGGCAAGAGAGCGCTGTGTCCTGAGAACTTAGTGGGCTAGTTTTATAATCAAAGGAAAAGTGAGGAGGAGGAGATCTTTGTCTTTCTTGATAGATGTCACGCTTCCATCATGAGTTCCTCCTCCAGGTTGAGCAGGGGAGTTTTCTTGTCCCTATGTGGTCCATCTAAGTCCACAGGTACTGTTTCATGTGTGCAGAGAGCATGCCCTAGGCATCATCAGCTGACTGAGCTCCCTGGGCAGGATGTGGTCTCGTGCCACCAGTGGTTTGCAGTTTTGGGGCATGTCATGCTTCTGTCGCTAAGCAAGCCAACTTGGTTTTGAGGTTATCCAAATTTGCTTTCTTGAGTGATCATTAACTCCCAGGGGTCTCCCCAATTTTTATTTATTTATTTATTTTTTCCAGTAAACAACTTAGTCTTTTATTTGCCCAAGGCCAGCTGTTGCAGGCACTGAGGCCCCAAGACTTCCAGAAGGGATGGGGGTGGGGGGAGTCACCCTGCCTCCCAGGTCCTGCCTGCCCCATCCTGCTTCCTGCAGGAGATGGGAGAGTAGAGAAAGTGTGCCCTTGCACCATCAAGTATTTCAGTTGTGTGTGTGTGTCAGTCGCTCAGTCATATCCGACTCTTGCGACCCCATGGACTGTAGCCCACCAGGCTCCTCTGTCCAAGGGATTCTCCAGGCAAGAGTACTGGAGAGGGTTGCCATTTCCTTCTTCAGGGTCCAATTTTTAAAACTTACAATCCCCTAGTGGGAGTTAACTATTTTATGACCTACGTTGTCCCTTTACTCTTTCCCTATCAAGCTGGGGGGTGGGGTGGGGGTGGGAGCATAAGAAACATTTGACAAGATGGTAGACATTTTTCCAAAATAGACTGAGGACATTAATCAATGAAGGTCAAGAAGGTCCCGCAAACCCCGAGTAAGGTAAATAAAAATAAATTTGCACATAGACCTATCAGAGTGAACTGAGATAATTGAAGACTAAGACAGATCTATTTAATAGCAGTGAGGGGAAATAAAACTACCTTAAGTGTAATAGTAATGAGACTGCTTCAGGCAGTGGGAGAATGATCATAGGTGAACTTTCAGAAGGAGCAGGAAAGAATTTTGAGCAAGAACCATGGTAAATCTTAGGAAATCTAAATGAATATCCTGTATAAAGCAGCAGAAACAACGCCTTGTGGATTTTATATGTAGAAATAAAATGAATGACTTCACCATTTAGGTTAGGAGAAGGTTATGAGGAACTAGGTCTACTAAGCTCCTTGAACTGTCCGAGATTAAATGTACGAAATTAGTCATATACTTTATGAGGCAGTTTGCAAACAGTTATCTCTCACCTAATTCCCAAAATAGTATACAGCAAATAGCTTCTAAATCATAAGAGGAAGATCAGTGTGTCTTGTGGTTTCCCTCTAGGGGCAGGATCAACCCAACCCAAAGTTTGGCTTGGTTATTGTCAACTGGAAAAGAAAAACAAAAGCACAACCTAGAAGCTGAGAGTTTTGTTTTATTCAGCAGGACTTTCTGAAGATAGAGCATTTCAGATAACCTTAAGAAAACTGTTCGGAAGAGGCAAGGGTGGGGACCCAGGATATATAGGATTTTTTTTGCAATAAATGACCAGGTGGTTGGAACATCAAAAGATTACTGTTAATTAAAGAAAACCAGATATGATATCTCAAGTTAAGGAATTTAACACTCTTCCATGTATGGGAAAATGCAAGAGTCTGGGCTTACTGAATTGTTCCTTTGATACGTACCTTCTTTTGATGTGGGCTTCCCTTGTGGCTCAGCTGGTAAAGAATCCGCCTGCAATGTGGGAGACCTGGGTTCGATCCCTGGGTTGGGAAGGTCCCCTGGAGAAGGGAAAGGCTACCCACTCCAGTATTCTAGCCTGGAGAATTCCATGGGCTGTATAGTCCATGGGGTCGCAAACAGTCGGACATGACTGAGCAACTTACACTTTCATTTTATGAACCTTCACTGTCTGGGGCCAGTATCCTGTGTTTTCACATCCCGAGTCCCCTCAGAGCTCACCATTGCGGGTGGCGGTAATGTGATGCTTAATGGCTGCAACATCCTTTGTTTACATATATGGCAGGCAGCATTTTTAGTTCTCATTATCATGAGAACTCATGATGCCACACATGCTCTGAGGGGATGTAAAAAGACTCATTGGTTTCATTATCAGACCTCCCTGGGAGAGCAGAGCGGGCTTCTAGGAGTCAGCTCTGGAAATGGCTTGAGGGAGTAGGGAGGAATGACTGGCTCTGGTCTTCCTTCAGAGGAAGCAGAGCCCTGCTGGCATCTTGATTTGGGGCCTCTGCTGTCTAGAACTGTGAGAGAATACATTTTTTGTTTTTATAAGCCACCCTGTCTTACTACTGCACCCAAAGGAAACTAATACAAGACTCCTCTAAAACAGAACACTTAAGGAAGGGTTGGAATTAAAATGATGGGAAAATGATAGGCATTAGAGATGTTACCAGAGGCAAGCTGATACAGCTAATTATGTTAGACGAGAAGACTGGAAGATGAAAGTCTTTCCTGGATCTTAGGGGTCTTATATCAGAATAAGAATTAGGTAAGCCTCCTGGGAAGATACAGCAAGACTAATTTTTTTTTTTTTTGGTCTCGTGTTTTTGGAGTGGCTTTCGGGATCTTAGTTCCCCGACCAGGGATCAAACCTGTGCCCCCTGCATTAGGAGTGCAAAATCTTAACTACTAGACCACCAGGAAAATCCCAGGGCTAATTTTGAATGCATTTTAGAATATGGTCTAAAATATATATTGAAAAATAATGTGTAGAATTTCAAGGAGAAATGGTCAAAGCTACATGCATCATGAGACATTGCTGTTACCTGGTTAAAGAGAGATGATCTGGGCGGGCCCACTCTAGTTCCGTGGGCGCTTTAAAGGCCAAGCATTTTCTCTGGCTGGTCACAGAAGAGGAAGTCAGAGACACAGAGGGTGAGGGCATGGGGGCCTCCTGTGCTGGCTGCCAGGTTGTTGGTGGGCCTGGAACAGGGATGGTCTCTGCTGCCAACCAGTGGGCAGGGAAACCTCAGTCCTGCAGCCACAGTGACCTGAATGGGCCCTGAAATGAGAATCCAGCACCCTGACACCTTGACTCAGCTTTGTGTGACTTTTTATACATTCCACGGTTTATTTGGAAGTGGTTAGGTCATTGGCTCATTTCAAGTTAAATTACATTTGTGTGCAGGGTCAGCATCAGGGTTCATTTTTACTTAGAAATGGTCATCCAAAACTCACAGGAAAGACCATACTTTCTTCATCCAATTACATTATCACCTTCGTTTTGTCAAAATATCAGCTGACCAAATGTGTCATGGGTGTTCTATGTCAAACTTGTGGGTCAGTCTCCACTGATCTGTATGTCTGTCCTGATGACAGTCACATGGGATCTTGTTTCCCACAGCTTTTAGTTAAGTCATGACCTCCCACATTTCCTTTCTTTGAAAATATATCTGTTTCCATAAAATTTTTCCAGTGAGCTCATCAATTTCTGTAACACTGCTTCCTGGGTTTTTGGTTACTTTGAATCTGTACATTAATTTGGGAACAACTAACACCTTAGTATTCAGTCTTCTAAGCCATGAATACGGCATCAGTTCAGTTCAGTCGCTCAGTCATGTCCGACTCTTTGCGACCCCATGAATTGCAACACCCAGGCCTCCCTGTCCATCACCAACTCCTGGAGTTCACCCAAACTCAGGTGCATCGAGTTGGTGATGCCATCCAGCCATCTCATCCTCTGTCGACCCCTTCTCCTCCTGCCCCCAATCCCTCCCAGCATCAGGGTCTTTTCCAACGAGTCAACTCTTCGCATAAAGTGGCCAAAGTATTCGAGTTTCAGCCTCACACCAGTCCTTCCAATGAGCACCCAGGACTGGTCTCCTTTAGGATGGACTGGTTGGATCTCCTTGCAGTCCAAGGGACTCTCAAGAGTCTTCTCCAGCACCACAGTTCAAAAGCATCAGTTCTTCAGCGCTCAGCTTTCTTCACTATCCAACTCTCACATCCATACATGACCACTGGAAAAACCATAGCCTTGACTAGATGGACCTTTGTTGGCAAAGTAATATTTCTGCTTTTTAATGTGCTATCTAGGTCAGTCATAACTTTCCTTCCAATGAGTAAGCATCTTTTAATTTCATGGCTGCAATCACCATCTGCAGTGATGTTGGAGTCCCAAAAAATAAAGTCTGACACTGTTTCCACTGTTTCCCCATCTGTTTCTCATGAAGTGATGGGACTAGATGCCATGATCTTCGTTTTCTGAATGTTGAGCTTTAACCCAACTTTTGCATTCTCCTCTTTGACTTTCATCAAGCATATATGTCCATATATATATATAGGCCTTCATTTATTTTCCTCAACAAAGTTTTGTGGTTTTAAGTGAACAGCACTTGCACATAGTCTGCTACAAGCATTTTCATACTGTTTACATATTATTTTAAAATATTCATTCATTTTTGCCTGCATCAGGTCTTAGTTGCCGCACTCGGGATCGATCATCATTGCTGGGCACAGGCTCTTTGTTGTAGCACAGGGGCTGCTCTCTGTTAGTACTTGTGGTGCACAGGCTCCAGAGCTTGCCAGCTCAGTTGTGGGGCACGGACTTAGTTGCCCCGAGGCACGTGGGATCTTATGGCTTCCCTGGTGATGCAGTGGTTAAGACCACATCCCAATGCAGGAGACATGGGTTCGATCTTAGGTTCAGGAAGATCCTCTGGAGCAGGAAATGGACACTCTGAGTATTACTGCCTGGGAAATTCCATGGACAGAGGAAACTAGCAGGCTACAGTCTAATCGCTTCCCAAAGAGTGGGATGTTACTGAGCATGCATGCGTGTGGGATCTTAAGATCTTCCCCAACCAGGGATTGAACTCACATCCCCTGCATGGGGAGGCAGATTTTTAATGACTGGACCATGAGGCAAGTCCCTTAATGTTATTTTAAAATGTACTTTTCCAATTTTTTCCATTGCTAGTATACAGCATATATAGAACATAAATGTGATCATGCTACCCAAGATGGCTCTTCTCTTGCTGTCTGTACATCCTTTGCTCGACCAGTCCCTTCTTCACCTATACCCTACTCACATGACCAGCCCCTACTCACATGACCAACCCTTAATACCTACTCCCCCCTAATACATACTTGCCCCCACCTCCAGTTAGTGATTATTCTAATCTTTAGATCAGAGCATCTTCTCCATGGTAGTTTATCAAAGGGGTGGTGAGGGACGGGCTCCTCTGCTGGTTTCCCTGGTAACTGACAAGCCAACCTGATGTCAGTTACCTCTGTAATTGGTCTCCCTCCTATACATGGACGTCACCAGATGGTCAATACCGAAATCAGATTTATTATATTCTTTGCAGCCAAAGATGGAGAAGCTCTATATAGTCAGCAAAAACAAGACCAGGAGCTGACTGTGGCTCAGATTATGAACTCCTAATTGCAAAATTTAGACTTAAATTGAAGAAAGGAGGGAAAACCACTAGGCCATAAGGGTATGATCTAAATCAATTCCATAATTCTGACCATAAACTGGACTACAGATAGGAGGAGTTACAGGAGTATCAAGGGACAGAAGCAGGCTTGAATGAAGCATGAGCCTCCTGAGCAGAGAGCACACAGGCTGATAATAAAGCCCTTCCTGGGAAAGCACAGTCTGCAGTCTGGAGGAAAAAAAGAAGGGGGAAGGAAAGAGCAAGAAGTGGGATGCAAGAGGCCTGGAAAGCAGGGAAATGAGTAAACTGTATTATTTAGTCTGAATAAAGACAATCCTGGGCTTCCCCGGTGGCTCAGACAGTAAAGAATCTGCCTTCAATGTGGGAGATGCGAGTTCGATCCCTGGGTCAGGAAGATCCCCTGGAGTAGGAAGTAACAATTCACTCCAGTATTCTTGCCTGGAGAACCCCATGGAGAGAGGAGTCCGGCAGGCTACAGTCCATGAGGTTGCAAAGAGTCTGACATGACTGAGAGACTAACACTTACACTTTAAATCAAATCCCTTACAATTATACAGTGGGAAGTGACAAATAGATTCAAGGGATTAGAGCTGATAGAGTGCCTGAAGAACTATGGACAGAGGTTTGTAACATTGTACAGGAAGCAGCAATCAACACCATCTCCAAGAAATGAAATGCAAAAAGGCACAATGGTTGTCTGAGGAGGTCTTACAAATAGCTGAGAAAAGAACAAAAGCAAAAGGCAAAGGAGAAAAGGGAAGACATATCCTTCTGAATGCAGAGTTTCAAACAATAGCAAGGAGAGATAAGAAAGCCTTCCTCTGTGAACACTGCAAAGAAATAGAGGAAAACAATAGAACGGAAAAGACTAGAGATCTCTTCAAGAAAATTAGAGATACCAAGGGAACATTTCATGCAAAGATGGGCATAATAAAGGACAGAAATGGTATGAACTTAACAGAAGCTGAAGATATTAAGAAGAGGTGGCAAGAATACACAGAAGAATTATATTAAAAAGATCCTAATGACCCAGATAACCATGATGGTCTGGTCACTCTAGATCTAGGCATCCTGGAGTGTGAAGTGGGCCTTAGGAAGCATTACTATGAACAAAGCTAGTGGATGTGATGGAATTCCAGCTGAGCTATTTAAAATCCTGAAAGATGATACTGTTAAAGAACTGCATTCAGTACGCCAGCAAATATGGAAAATTCAGCAGTGGCCACAGGACTGGAAAAGATCAGTTTTCATTCCAATCCCAAAGAAGGGCAATGTCAAAGAATGTTCAAACTACCCCACAATTGCACTCATCTCACATGCTAGCAAAGTAATGCTCAAAATTCTCCAACCTAGGTTTCAGCGGTATGTGAACCGAGAACTTCCAGATGTTCAAGCTGGATTTAGAAAAGGCAAAGGAACCAGAGATCAAATTGCCAACATATGCTGGATCATAGAAAAAGAGAATTCCAGAAAAACATACTTCTGCTTCATTGACTATGCTAAAGCCTTTGACTGTGTGGATCACAACAAACTGTGGAAAATTCTTCAAGAGATGGGAATACCAAACCACCTGACCTGCCTCCTGAGAAATCCGGATGCAAGTCAAGAAGCAACAGTTAGAACTGGACATGGCACAACAGACTGGTTCAAAATGGGAAAAGGAGTACTTCAAGGCTGTATGTTGTCACCCTGCTTATTTAACTTATATGCAGAGTACATCATGTGAAATGCCGAGCTAGACGAAGCAAAAGCTGGAATCAAGATTGCTGGGAAAAATATCAGTAACCTCAGATTTGCAGATGACACCACTGTTATGGCAGAAAGCAAAGAGGAACTAAAGAGCTTCTTGATGAAAGTGAAAGAAGAGAGTGAAAAAGCTGGCTTAAAATTCAACATTCAAAAAACTAAGATCATGGCATCCAGTCCCATCACTTCATGGCAAATAGATGGGGAAACAATGAGAGACTAGTTTCTTGGGCTCCAAAATCACTGCAGATGGTGACTGTAGCCATGAAATTAAGAGACACTTGCTCCTTGGAAGAAAAGCTGTGACCAACCTAGACAGCGTATTAAAAAGCAGAGACATTACTTTGCCAGCAGTGGTCTGTGTAGTCAAAGGTATGGTTTTTTCCAGTATTCATGCTATGTGAGAGTTGGACCATAAAGGCTGAACTGCAGAGATTAATGCTTTTGAACTGTGGTGTTGGAGAAGACTCTTGAGAGTCCCTTGGACTGCAAGGGGATCAAACCAGTCAGTCATAAAGGACATTAATCTTGAATACTCATTAGAAGGATTGATGCTAAAGCTGAAGCTCCAATACTTTGGCCACCTGATGAGAAGAACCAACTCATTAGAAAAGACCCTGATGCTGGGAAAGATTGAAGGCAGGAGGAAAAGGGAATGACAGAGGATGAGATCGTTGGATTGCATCACTGATTCAATGGATGTGAGTTTGAGCAAACTCCAGGAGATGGTGAAGGACAGGGAAGCCTGGCATACTGCAGTCCATGGGGTCGCAAAAAGTTGGACACAACTGAGCCACTGAACAACACCAACTGCCCCCTCAACAGTGAAGACTGCTGCTATGTCCTGCCTGCTCCCTGCTGCATATGGTAGAATGTCACTTAAGGGCCTTGCTTCAGACATAAGGTCCCCCATCCATTAAACTGTTGTTGACTCCACACTCTTCTGTCTTGAGGCTACGTGAGTGGGTAGGGTGCAGACCAAGAGTAATAGGAGAATGTATGGTTTTGTATTTATAAAGAAATTGCCATGCATGCACTATGTAGCATACATAGAAATAATTTCTGTATAAATATACAGAGACTTGCGTTTGACTTTTGTATAGTTACCTGTATCCAACAGCCTTGCTAAATTTACCTATTAATTCTTTGGTAAAAAAGAAAATTTTTTTTATTATTTTTTGCCCACACTGTGCGACTTGCGGGACCTTCCCCACCCAGGGATTAAACCTGTGCCCCTTGTACTAGCAGTTCAGAGTCTTAACCACTGGCTCACCAGGGAAGTTTAACCTATTAATTCTAACTGTTTTGCAGGGGAGTAGATTACTAGAAACTTTTCAAAGGTAACAATTTCTTAGGACTCACAAAGGACTAGCTGTGTAATAAAAAATAAACAAATTCGATTTCATCAAGTTCAGAACTTTTTAGAAGACATTAAAGAAAATAAAAGGCAAGCTTCAAACTGGAATAATGTATTTCCCATATATAAACATGACATAGGACTGCGTCGAGAATATATAAAGAACTGGTACCACTCAGGAAAAAGGACACAATGCAGCTTTTAAATTATGCAAATGATTTGAACACTCCTTAGTTCAGTTCAGTTGCTCAGTCGTGTCCAGCTCTTTGAGACCCCATGGACTGCAGCACGCCAGGCTCCCCTGTCCATCACCAACTCCTGGAGCTTATTCAAACTCATGTCCATCAAGTCAGTGATGCCATCCAACCATCTCATCCTCTGTCGTCCCCTTCTCCTGCCTTCAATCTTTTCCAGCATCAGGGTCTTTTTCATTGAGTCAGTTCTTCACATCATGTGGCCATAGAATTGGAGTTTCAGCTTCAGCATCAGTCCTTCCAGTGAATAGTCAGGACTGATTTCCTTTAAGATGGACTGGTTGGATCTCCTTACTGTCCAAGGGACTCTCAAGAGTCTTAACCAACGCCAGAGTTGTTTTTTTTTAAGCAGGGCATTATATGCTTCTCATATATGACAACCTGCTTAAAAACTCGTGACGGTGGGTACTGTCCTTCCCCCTTTTGTTGGAGGCTCAGCCAGGAGTCCACAGGCTGCAACTCTGAAGTGCCTCAACTCAGACTTGGTGCAGCCAAGTAAGGACTTCCCAGGTGGCGCAGCGGTAAAGAATCCATTTGCCAATGCAGGAGACACGAGAGACTTGGGTTTGATCCCTGGGTTGGGAAGATCCCCTGGAATAGGATCTGAACAGGGATCAAAGCCAGGCCCTCTGCATTGGGAATGGGGATTCTTAGCCACTGGACCACCAAGGAAGCCCCGGTCTTCTTTACCTTAACACTTTCTTTCTCCTTTTTCCTTATTTGGGCCTGTCACCTGTTTTATTTGTTGTCTTTACTCTTTACTCCCATAGCAGTCAGTGAGTTATTCTATTTTGATCCTCCTCACTTTTTAAAGATATATTATTTCCAGCTTTTTGAGACCATAAAATATTTACACCCTGTTCTTCTCTTGTGTCTACCTTTTTTTTTAATTAGCTCTTTGATTTACGGTTTAATGTATTTCATAACAACACTAGTTCTTTTGGTGACATATTCGTTGTATCTTGTGATTTGATGAAGCCCATCGCCTGGTCAGGTCCCGAGGAAGGACCCATGAATGCAATTCTTGCATTAGCATTGTGGTTCTGTAGTCTGGGGGTTGAAGAGTGACCTGGCTGGCCACTGCATCCCTGGCTCATGCTTTCCTTAAATTTTGTGAAAATATTATGCCACAGTGTTTCTGTTGGAAATGTCTACTGCCACCCTTATTTCTCTTGTTAAATACTGGAGTTTTAAAAAATCAAAGGCCTAAAGGATTTTTTGAAAGATTTAAAGCCTAGTAGTTAGTTTTATTGTGATGTGTCTGTGGTGACCATCCCAGCTCAACTTCCCCAGGATTTATCGCTGGAAAGTTTTTACATGAATTTTGTTTGTTTGTTTTGACTGCACCACGTGTTTGTTGCAGCACGTGGACTCAGTAGTTTCGGCGCTCAGGCGTAGTTGCTTAGTGGCGTGTGGGATCATAGTTCCCCGGTCAGGGTTCAAACCCACGTCCCCTGCGGATTGGAAGGCAGATTTTTTACCACTGGACCACCAGGGAAGTCCTTGAACATGGATTTTCAGTGTTAGTCTGTTAATTAGTTGACTTTTCTTCTGTAGGAACTTCATTTCTGTGTTTCTTAGACCTTTGCTTATCTCCTTGGACACTTTCTGATTCTTTTTGGCTCTTGATCCCATTTTTGATCCGTTGCTTGCAGGCCGCCTGTGCTGAAGGGGCACTCTACACACTTACGGTGCCCTGGCTGCAGCTGCTCTCCAGAGTCAACGTGTTTCCCGGCAACCCCACCAGTCTCCTCTGCTCACCTGACCGGCAGTGGGTGTTCGCGTCAACCCAGAACTCAGACCTGAGCCCGGAGGTCAGTGGTGGGCTGTGTCCCTTGCCTCAGGTGGCTGGCTTTGTGCACAAGGGTGGTGGATCCTATGCCCTAGGCTTTTGGGGTGCATCTGTGGGGGCAGCTTCTCATGTAGGACCAAACCTGCATGTATGGGTGATGATGAGTCATCTGTGACCTTTCACAGTAGGGACTGCCTTCTCAGGGCCACCAGCTGAGCTGATGGCCATGGCAGCCTCACCCAGGAGTCTCTGTTCTTTCCAGGCTCCCGTGTTGCCCACAGGCTGGAGGGGGTCAGCTACCTGACTGGAGATGACAGAATTCAGTTTTGAAAAGGTTTGGGACTTCCTGGTGGAAATGCTCATGAGGTATTAGTGGCCTGAGAACAGGCTTCAACAAGATTAAGGAAGACAGTGTCTGGGCCAGCATGGAGGAGATGCTGACAGCATAGGGACTGTATCCATTACTTGGAGGCCCATACACAGCTTGCCTGTGAGAATGGCTGCCTCTGCCAGTGAGGGCTCAGAGATGCTCAGGCTGAGTGCCAGGGTGTGAACTGGAAAAGTGTGTGTGTGGGTGTGCACGCGCAGGTGCACCCATGAGCTCTGTCATTCAGTCGTGTCCAACTCTTTGTGACACCATGGATTGTAGTCTGCCAGGCGCCTCTGTTCATGGGATTTCCCAGGCAAGACTACTGGAGTGGGTTGTCATTTCGTACTCCAGAGGATTTACCCAACCCAGGGATCAAACCTGCATCTTCTGTGTCTCCTGCATTGGCAGGTGGATTCTTTACCACTGAGCCACCAGGAAAGCCTGAATTGGAAAATTAGACTGGAGTAAAAAGCAGGCAGCTGGAGCGGGTCTTGAGACATACTGGGGTTGGTGAGCAAGGAAGGACAGAAAAAGAGAATCAGTGGCCTAGCTGGATGGAAGTGGAAGTGCCGAGACCTGGGAGTCAGGGGAGGCCAGGGGTCAGGGAGGGCAGCCAAAGGAGAGAGGCCATAGGATCGGTGGGCAGCCTCAAATCAGTTCCAGGGACCAAGAAGGGGTTTGGAGCCAGACTGCAAGAAGACAGGAAAGGAATATGGAGGAAGACATTGGAGGCAAAAGCAAGATGGTGATAGGCGCTCAGGAAAAGAAAATCCATTTATTTGATTCACCCATTATGCTGACCTCACTGGGACTGGTGTGCCAAGATCTTTCCAGCAGGGCCAGACATGGTGTGGGGTTAACCTCTTTTCCTTGGTAAGGGCGTTTGAGAAAGGCGGGTCCACATGAGGCACCCTGTGAGACCCAGTACAGTCACCGTGGATGTGGTCTTTCGGAGGGCTCCTGGTTGGAGAAGTCTCCTCCCTCACCAGCGATGAGACGTGTGGTGCTGTTCCCCAGGTGTTCTACACTCAGTCCTTGCTCTGCCGGTCAGAAGATGAGACTCCTGCCTCCACCACTCTCCCCATCTGGCTGACGTCCAGAGCCTGCTGGACCCCCGACGAGGCAGCCAGGCTGATGGTGATGCACAGAAATGACAATGGCATGCAGTTGGTCATCACCACCTATGAGCTAGGGAGCAGGAAGTCCAGGGATAGAGTGGAGGTTCTCGGTAAGGATCCCCGTGTCACCACCACTACCTTACAGTGCTTCTTCATGTTTCCTTTGGGGCACTTTTTCTTTCCTCTCAGTGAATCATAGTGACCCCACAGATGTCTTCTAGTTGTGCTTTTGTGTGCTGGTGGAGTAGTTGAACATTTGCTGTGTGTTGGGGCCCTCTGCATGGCCGTGGGATTCAGAGGTTAACTGCTGTCCACTCTTCTCCCTTCTCTGCGTCCATTCATCCCCACCTCTCCTTTTACAACTGTGTCAGAGTCACCACTCTCAGCACTGAGTGCCCACAGAGATGAATAAGGAGCTCTTCCCTAAGGAGCTCCTAGTCCAGTAGGAAAATAAGACCCACATTTTTGTCTTTTCCTGTCTCCTCTGTTTTCCAAACCCCACACCACCCTGATAGGCCTTTTCTTTGTTCCTTAGCGTTTTTTCCTTTGTATTATATTCATTTGTTTTCCTATCATCATTTGACCATAAATTTTACTCTGAGCTTCCTGGCAGCCGAGGAAAAAAAGGGAAACAGGATGTGTAATATAATCCCTTGTCTGATACGAGAAAACGCATGAACTCTTCAAAAGAGGTAATTTTGTTTTCCTGGTGCTAACTAAATTCCATAAGGAAATGATCGAATTAATTTTTTTTTTTAACAAGGAATGCTGTACAGTATAAAAGAATCTTCAACAGTAGTTTTCAGCAGATGTCATAAATGTCATAGTTCTCTTGTGGTCATGTCTTACATCCCCCTGTCTTAGATGGGGAAGGGTAGAAAGCAGGGTGGAGGCCGCACCCCTGGATAGTACCATGGGCCAGATACTGTCACTGCCATGTGCATATCGCCTTGAACCTCACAGTCTCCCTATAAAGCAGCATGATCAGCGTTCGACAGCTGATGACCAGTAGACTAGGGGAGTAAATGCATGGGTCAGGATTGATTGCAGATGCAGCACAAAGCTGTTGCTCTTTTCATTATTCCACATCCTTGTAGGTGAGGCATGTCTATTCCAGACCCCCAGCTGCTACTAAGACATGACAATCTGTGTGCCTTTATTTCAAAAAGTACGACAGATTGCGAGCTTCCTGCTGCCAGACACCATGATGCCTCCTCACCTCATGAAGGGCCACGGCTCCCAGGTGATCCTGCTGGTGTCCGGCTCAGAGCTGGTGCTCTTCACCATTCACGGCCTGCAGCTGGTGGCCTTTCAGGACCACCAGAGGCCCATCACGTCCATGTGGGTGGTGAGTGTGGCCCCTTGCCCGCCTGCTGCCAGCCTCATGGCTCCGTGCCTTGGAGCCCACATTCCTGCCTCACTTGGTTTTTCATTTCAAGGACCAGACTCGAGTCATCACCTCTTCCTTTGACCTCTCCCTGAGAGTCTACATGTGGAACAAGGAAAATAAATTTCCCGTCCTCAAGAGCTGCTATCATTTGCTTGGTGGGTCCCACAGATGGGCCAGGTAATTGCTTCTGACTTTTTAAATGTTAGCTACACAATGGCCTCTCATGGCCTCCCAGCAAGAGGATACCATTGGCAAGAATGTGAATAGGACTTGGGGTCTTAGCCCAGCCTGCCCCTCCCTATATGGGGACCTGAGGCAAGTCACTGTTCATATTTATCCTCTGGTTTTAAAAAAAATGCTACACTGTGCATCATTTGCATTATCTCCTTTAATATACAAAGCCACCACCTGCAGTTAGCATCACCCACGTTTCCCAGATGAAATCAGCGATGTGGGTTTTGCCCAAAGGCCCACAGGGATGCACAGTGAAGCTGGGGTCAGCCTGGATGCAGCCCTTACCCCACCTCTGTAACCTGCACAATGCCAGCTCCATTTACCAAACCTAGGTGGCCATAGGGGCAAGACTGTAAAAGTTGAAGAGAATATGATTTTTGTGCTCTGATTTACAATTAGAATTGGGGATGCTATGCTTAGTCATTCAGTCGTGTCTGACTGTTTGCAACCCCACGGACTGTAGCCCACCAGGCTCCTCTGTCCCTGGTGATTGTCCAGGCAAGAATACTGGAGTGGGTTGCCATGCCCTCCTCCAGGGGATCTTTCAACCCAGGGATCAAACCCAGGTCTCCCGCATTGCAGGTGAATTCTTCACTGCCTGAGCCACCAGGGAAGCTCAAGAATACTGGAGTGGGTAGCCTATCCCTTCCCCAGGGGATCTTCCAGACCCAGGAATGGAACTGGGGTCTCCTGCATTGCAGGTGGATTCTTCACCAGCTGACCTACCAGGGCAGCCCAGAATTGGGGGATGACATGTTTTTTCTTATCAGAGTAAGTCCTGCAAAGTAAGGACAGGGCTTCCAGATTGTCTGTTTCACTGGGTTACTTATGGTAATACCTCCTGCTTCATAATCATCAGTTACTTGTCATGAGTTATGGGATTAATTCAGCCTCCTGTGGCAAACATCTTCCAGTGTTAATTTAAAAAAATGCAATGCCCCAAACTAAATATTTTTACAATTAAATATTTCTATTAACAAACCTGCTTCCCTAGCAGCTCAGATGGTAAAGCTTCTGCCTGCAATGCAGGAGACCCAGGTTTGATCCCTGGGTCAGGAAGATCCCCTGGAGAAGGAAATGGCAACCCACTCCAGTATAACAAACCTACCTAGTTGCTGAGTTTAAGAGCCATAACATTCCATCTCCACACTGCAGGCCATGAGGGGCTGTATATTTCCTACTGAAGACCCTAATATGTTGTTATCTACCCTCCCCTGTGCTCGGGAGAGGTGGCCTTGCTCTGTTCTGTCTGTACCTGGGCCGCAGGCCAGCCATTGTGAAGCAAGCCCCTCAGGCCGATGGAGGCCCTGATTACACACCCCACATCCACTCATGACTCCTCAGTAATGATTTTTTCCCTCCAGTGGCAGGAGATGTATGTGCGAACAAACACTTGTTGCCACTGGAAGGAGGCCACTGAAGAGCTTGCCAGCGATGTTGGTCTCCCAAGATGTGCTTTTTTTTCCTTTCCGTTTTTATATGTGCCTTTAAAGAATTCCCTGTATCATTACTGAATGGTTAGAACATCTTTTCACTGAAAAAACACTGTTGTCAACTTAGTAAGCAAGTAGCACTTCTAGAAACTTCTTTTTTACACATTTTTAAACACTGCTCTACATGCATCACACAAAGCAGAACACATTCATTCACTGAAATATTCATTGTGCACTATTAGAAACTTATTTTTTAAATTACACTTTATTTACTTACCTCTGTGCTAGGTCTTCATTGTTGCATGCAGGCTTTTTCCAGTTGCGGTGGCTTCTCGTTGCAGAGCTCAGGCTCTAGAGTATGGGCTTAGTAATTGTGGCACATGGGCTTTGTTGCCCTGTGGCATGTTGGATCTTCCTGGACCAAGAATCAAACATGTGTCCCCTACATTGTTGGCAGGCATATTCTGAACCACTGAGCCACCAGGGAAGTTCCAGAAACTTCTGTTTTTTATGTGTTTTTAAACTGTGCTATTCTGAGGCTTCCCTGGTGGCTCAGATGGTAAAGAATTCACCTGCAGTACAGGAGACCCAGATTTGATCCTTGGATCAGGAAGATTTCCTGGAGAAGGGAATGGCTATTCTTGCCTGGAGGATTCTATGGATAGAGGACCCTGGGGGGCTACAGTCCATGAGGTCACAAGAGTCAGACATGGCTGAGTGACTAACACACCCATTTTATAGGATGGTAAACCTTTTCACTGAAATGACATTTTCTCAATGAGCATAGCACACTTAGTAACATAAATGTGCTTTAATCAGAACCCTGGAATGTATTACAACCTTGAATTCTGCTCTTTCCTAATTCATAACAGATTCCTCAGAAATCCTTATTTGATGCAAGTGGTAATTTTTCTCTTTGAGGGCTTCATTGGCAATCATAAACCCAGCAACCTTGCTCCATGCTGATCCCCACAGGATGGGCAGCTGTGGACTGCATTTGATCTATCTTTTCATTACTTTTTAGGAGCTTTTCAGTTTCCTAAAATGTTATAATCTGTGAACACATACTCTGATTCTCCAAAGAAAACGGGTGTGGTAAATAAAAATGTAATAGCAAACGTAGCAGCATACCCCTAGGAGAAATAAAACATGTCTACAGAGACTTGTACTTGAATGTTCTTAGCAGATTTATTCAGAAAACCCTAAAGGTGCAAACAGTGCATATGCCCATCAGCTGGTAAATGGATAAATCCACTGTGGTGCGTCCATACAGGGGAATGTTATTCAGCCGTAAAGAGGAATGGCATATGACATACACGTGGGTGAACTGCCAACATGTTGTGCTGGTGAAAGAAGCCAAATGTGTAAGGTCACATATTGAATGATTCCTTTAATATGGTACATATAGAAAAGGCAAGTGTAGGAACAGAAGGTTAATTACTGCTGCCCAGGGTTGGGGGTAGGATGGGATTTACTGCAGATGGCTACAACAGATCGTTTGGGGCCAATGGAAATGTTCTTAAAACTGGGTTTTAGTGATAGTTACAGAGTTCTGCAAATTTACTAAAGATGAGTTGAGGGCGTGGGGGAAGATGAAGAGGAAGTCTATAAAGAGAAAAAGAAAGAAGATAGGTGCTAGTTCAACCTTATTTGCTAACAAACCAAGGAGACTGCTGGCTGACTGCTTGTATCAGGGAGCAGTTGTTGCCCTGCTCACCCCACGCAGACCAGCCAGTCCTGCAATTTTCCAACCCAATCTCGCAGTTTTCTGACACAGTCTGCAAACTGCCACATTCCACTCTTGTTATTAATCTCTGTTGTTGTTGTTTGCACAAGATGCGTTTTTTAAAATTAATTTATTTTCATTGGAGGCTAATTACTTTGCAGTACTGTGCTGCTGCTGCTGCTAAGTCACTTCAGTCGTGTCCGACTCTGTGCGACCCCATAGACGGCAGCCCACCAGGCTCCCCCGTCCCTGGGATTCTCCAGGCAAGAACACTGGAGTGGGTTGCCATTTCCTTCTCCAATGCATGAAAGTGAAAAGTGAAAGTGAAGTCGCTCGTACTGTAGTGGTTTATTAATCTCTTAAGTTGAGTAAGTCAGCATGGCATTTACTCTAAGCTGAAAGTAGTTCATGAAAGCCAAAGCTCGTTTCAGAAGCAATCTATAGACAAAAACTGGGCTTCTTTGGGAAACTCAGCAAGTTCCTTCTGTTTTTGTTTGTTGGTTAGTTCTTTTTTTTGTTTGTTGGTCTGGACTTGCTCAATTTTTCTATAATGCAACAGAGCAGCATTGTGTTTTTGTGGAAACCGAAGTCCCCATTGGTTCCTGTGGTTACATCTCCTTCACTAAGACTGGTTAGGAATTGATAGTAATTCTAAATTCTGGAGAAATGACTCTGACTTGCCCAGATTGGATGAGGTATCCCCCACTCCTGTATCAGAAGTTTCTAGAGTAGCTGGAATCATTGTGATTCAGGCAGCTACCATCAGGAAGACCTCAGACTGATCATAGTCAAGAATGTGATGATTTTTGCTACTTGTTATAAATGAACGTAGGTCCTCAAGTCAAAGCCTAGCATACTCACAGATGGGGTGGACTGGGTGGAGAACGTACAAGGCTGAGCTCCATCTTCGTGTAAAAGCTTTATGACTTAAACGTTTGTCCTTTTCCAAAGTTAACATATAGCGTGTCCCTTCCTTCACAGTGGATTCACTCATGTGGAGAGTGACAGTATGAGCATTGTAGGCGTGGAAGCCAGAAACATCGGAACTAGTATTCTGAGGTCATATTACTTCCAAGTGCGCTGTGGCTAAGATGACTGCATCAACTGAAGATTGTCACCACAGTTGGTGAGGGGCTTGTCTGCATACAGAGACTAAAGTAATTATTGTATCAACATCGGGAAAAGAAGTAATGATCCTCAAATACCTACTATGGGCCACACAAGTGTGTGAGGTGACCTTATTTTTAAATCCTCAGCAGAAGCCCTGAAGTGTAGATATTACTGTCTGTATTTTTCAAAGAAGTTGAAATGTAGTAGAAGAGTAGTTAACCCACCGTTGGTCCATTTTCCAGCTATCAAACTGTCCAAGGTTATTCAGATAGTAAGTAGCCAAGAAGAATGAGTGCAAGACCTTGGGTGCTAGAAAACCCAGGTTTAAAGTACTCAAGATTGTAACATAATTGTTTTTTGTTGTCCAAATATGTAATTAATGGAGTAAATATTTTTATCTTCCTAGTCTGTGTTACATGCTTTAGACACACATTAATAAACAGCTCTGGGTGTCCTACAGATGTTCTGTGGCACAACGTTGCATGGCTGCAGGGCACCACTCTGTGCCTTGTGACAGCGATGCCTCCGGAGTTGGTCCATATGGAAGCCCTGACTGGGTTAGCAGGTCTGTCTTTAGCATTCTTAATTGCAGGCAATAAGAACAGCAGGCTGGATCACTAACACCAAAAAAGGAATTTATTAGAAAGAAATAGAGTAGCATAGAGGGGCAGTGTGCATGCTTGAGGAGTAGGCCTGGCACCATGGAAGCTGGCAGCAGGTGACAACCAGGGCCGGCTCCAGCAAGGCCTGGCTTCCCGGCTCTGCTGCTCATATCCCTATTTCCCCTCCGGCTCCACCACATCGCTGCCACCATGCTCCCATCGCTGTCACTGAACAGGCATCACTGCCATTATCTGAAAACTTCCCTAAGGAAATGCGACTCTTTGCGACTCAGTGGAGTGTGCGTATGGGATTTACTGGCCTGCGTCACAAGCCCACACCATCAAGTTCAGGATGGGAGAGTCTGGCCCATTCAGCTTTAATAGTAGGTACTCAAAACCAAGATTCATACAGTGAAGAACTCCTCGAAAATAGAAAATAAAGATTAAAAGTTCTCTACTACATTCTGCTCTTGTGGCTGCCTAGTTCCCAATATACCCTACTTCTATATTTGCCTTTTAACAATAGTTTTTTGGCCTAACACAGCACCTATATACTATGTAGCCAAGACCACATGCAATCATTTCACCCAGAGGAGAAAATCTAAGGTTTTCCTTTCTCTTTTTTAATCTTAAGGTTTATTTTGGAGTTATTTTAAATTTACAGAACATTTGCAGAGATAGTACAGAGGGTTCCCATACGCCCTTTACCCAGCTTTCCTAATGCATTAAATCTCGCATAACTGGTACACTTAAAAACCCAAGGTCTTTGTTAGCTGTGTGAACCGGTTTCAAGTCAGAACTCTTAGGGCTGTGAATCTCTCTTTTGGTTCTATCACGATTTTGCTTGATGTTCCAAAACTCATGAACTAAGTACTAATGCATCGTATATACAGCAGTGGGGAAAGGGGAAGGAGATGAGAAATTAGCTGAAATAAATATGCACACACACACATGCGACACAGCAGGAAATAGCTGTTCAGAGATGAAGGGAAAACTTCAGATAAATTGAGATATAGGAAGGTTTTCTGAAGACACAGGGAAAGGGGTTGGGGTGTCAGCAAGAGATTGGAGATCAGACAAGGGAACTCTTGAGTGTGTGGATCCACCTAAGAAACTTGGACACGTGATGGCTAGGAAAGCGGTCCTGGTCATTTCTTAGGGGAGGCCAGCTAATCAGGTCCAGGCACTCTGTCCTCAGGTGCTACATTAGGTATCATGTCTGGGAATGGCAGCCCTACCCAAGAACAAGTGCAGTTCTGCTTTGGTTGTGTGTAGGAAGTTTGTAAGGGAGTCTATGGGAACATAGGGAGCTCTGGGGATTTCTGTGAGTCTTGACAACGGTAGGTCCTGAGTCTGGCAGATGGGCTTTTGTCAGGAAAACATGGTCTGCTGGGGTGTGGTGCCATGGCCCCAGGAATAGGCACTTAGTATGTCATGCTCTAAAGTCCTCTAAGTCCAAGTCCTGACGGCTTGTTTTACAAGGTGCAATGGGCACTGTTCCAGTTAAGGAGCGTGAGTGGTCCTCCTCGAGTCCTACAGAAGCATGCAGATCTCTGTGAGACCTTCCAGTAACTCCTGGTGTAGGCATATGTATTCTGTATTACTTTTTAAAAATTCCCCTAATCATTGGCTACAGGTCAAGTCTTAACAAACTACAAAATACTGACTGCTAACCGTGTATTCTTGAGTGTGGCTATAGTCACACTCAGTCATAAAGTTCCCTAGTCATTGGCTACAAGTCAAGTCTTAAACTGCAAAATACCAATTGCTAACCATGTATTTTCCCTATAGTCACATTACCAGTCATTGGTTCAGAGCACACACCATATCTTGTATTGGAAGATTGTATCCAAACCTCACTAAGTATTGTCTCCCCAGCCAGCACCTTACCTGAGCCTTCAGTAGGCCATCCTGTATTGCATCAGGCCAGTTACTTCCGGATGATGGATACATGACAAGATCAACGTATTGCACAGTCATGAGCTCATTGTCACCCCTCTGGTGTAAAATAGGTCCTTCATTCTGAGGCAGTGTTGTCCAGGATGTCTGGATAAGGCATTCAGCAAGTTTGGGAGATGATGCTGACAGAACTGTGGGCAATTATGACAAAGTAGGCAAGAATATAGAATGGGGAAAAGACAGTGTTGTCAATAATTGGTGTTGGGTAAACTGGACAGTTTCATGCCAAAGAAACGACTACTTTCCCACATAACTAAAAACCTCAAAATGGATTAAAGCTTAAGTCTAAGACTTGAAAAAACAAAACTTCTAGAAAAGCATAGTACCTTCTTTGACATTGGTCTTAGCAATATTTTTTTTAATATGTGTCTTTAGGCAAGAGAAAAGCAAAAATAAACAAACAGAACTACATCAAACCAAAAAGCTTTTGTACCAGAAAGGAAACTTAACAAAATGAAAAACAGCATGCTGAATGGGAGAAAGCATTTATTTGCAAATAATATATCAGATAAGGGGTTAATATCCAAAATACACAAAGAACTCATAGAACTCAACACCAAAAGGACTAACAGTCCCACCAAGGAACTGAATAGACATTGTTCCAAAGATATAGATACATATGACTAAGACACATGAAAAGATGCTCAACATAAAAAAGCTCCCATTATAAACATAAGGGGAATGCAACTGAAAATCACAATGAGATAACACTTCACACATGTCAGAATAGCTATTACAAAAAGATAAGAAATAACAAGTGTTGGTGAGGATATAGAGAAAACCCTTGTGCACTGTTGGTGGTACAAATTGGCTCAAGCATTATGGAAAACAGTATGGAGATTCCTTAAAAGTAGAACTACCACCAGTTCAGTTCAGTTGCTCAGTCGTGTCTGACTCTTTGTGATCCCATGAATCGCAGCATGCCAGGCCTCCCTGTCCATCACCAACTCCCGGAGTCCACCCAAACTCATGTGCATCAAGTTGGTGATGCCATCCAGCCATCTCATCCTCTGTCATCCCCTTTTCCTGCCGCCAACCACTCCGAGCATCAGAGTCTTTCCAATGAGTCAACTCTTCGCATGAGGGTCAAAGTACTGGAGTTTCAGCCTTAGCATCATTCCTTCCAAAGAACACCCAGGACTGGTCTCCTTTAGGATGGACTGGTTGGATCTCCTTGCAGTCCAAGGGACTCTCAAGAGTCTTCAACACCACAGTTCAAAAGCATCAGTTCTTCGGCACTCAGCTTTCTTCACAGTCCAACTCTCACATCCATACATGACCACTGGAAAAACCATAGCCTTGACTAGATGGACCTTTGTTGGCAAAGTAATATCTCTGCTTTTTAATATGCTATCTAGGTTGGTCATAACTTTTTTAAGATCTAGCAATTCCACTTTGCATATTTTTTACAAAGGAAAAAAAACACTGATTAGAAAAGATGTATGCATTCCTATGTTTATTGCAGCATTACTTACAATGGGCAACATATGGAAACCACCTGAATGTCCAGCAATAGATGAATGGATGAAGATGTGGTATATTATATATAGTGGAATATTAGCCATAAAAAGAAAAATCTTTCGTGATTTCAATGTGACAGCATGAATGGTCCTAGAGGTTATTATGCTAAGTGAAATAAGTCAGAAAGAAAAATGAAGTGTGATTTTAACTTATATGTGGAATCTAAAAAACAGCAAATGAAAAAAGGAAAACAATAGATACAGAGAAGAAATAGTGATTGCCTTAAGGGAGGGAGTGGTGGGTTGAATGCCATAGGTGGAGGTACAGACTTCCAATTACAATATAAATGAGTCATGCGGATGAAATATACAACATGTGGAATATACTCAGTAATACTGTAATATCTTTGTATGGTGACAGATAACTAGACTTAGCATAATAAACATTTTGTAATGTATAGAAATATTGAATCACTATGTTGTGCCCCTGGAATTAACATAGTATTACAGGTCAGTTATGCTTCAGTTAAAAAACAAAAGATAGTTCTTTGAAAATTAATAGAATTGATAAGCCTCTAGTCAAGCTAACTGAAGGAAAATACAAATTAGTAAGATCCAAAATAAAAGAGGGACATTACTACAGATCCCATGGATATTAGAAGGATAATCAGGAAATACTATGAACAACCATATGTCTACAGATTTGGTAACCTAGATTAAATGGAGCAATTCCTTAAAAAATACATCTGCCAAAACTTACACAAGAAGAAAAAGACTGAATAGGCCTGTATCTAATAAAGAAATTGAGTCAATAATTAAAAACCTTTCAGAACAGCAGCAGGCCCAGATAGGTTCACTGGTGAATTAAAACATTTAAGGAAGAATTTATGCCAATTCTATACAATCTCTTCCAGAAGATAAGATGCAGAAGGGAACCTCCTAACTCATTTTATATGAGGCCAGCATTATTCTAAAACCAAAACCAGATAGTCTTTAAAACTATAGAGCAGTCTCTCTCATGAATACAAATGCGAAAGTTCTCAACAAAATATTAGCAAATCAAAACCAAAATGTATGCAAAGAATGTATTCCAGGTATGCAAGTTTGGTTTACCATCTGGAAATCCATTAATCTACCACATCAACAGGCTAACAAAAACCACATGATTGTATCAATAGATACAGAAAAAGTATTTGACAAAATCCATCACTCATTTTTTATAAAACTAGCAAACTAGGCATAGAGGGGAACTCTCAACTTGATAACATCTACAGCTAACATCATACTTAATGGCAAGAAAATAGAAGCTTTTCCACCAAAAGCAGGAACAAGGCCAATGTCCTCTCACCATTCCTTTTCAACATCATACCAGAAGATATAGGTAATGCGGTAACAACAAAAAAGGGAAATAAAAGTTACACAGGGTGGAAAAGAGGAAATAAAACGTTCATTTATTACATGATGGTCTATATAGAATTAACAAAAAATTTCTGGAAATAAAGTTATTACAGCAAGTTTATAGGATACAAGGTTAATGTACAAAAGGTTATTAACACTTTTATTATACCAGCAATAAACATGCAGAATTTTAAATTTAGAATGTGTTACCATTTACATTAACACTCAAAAAATTTAGTTATATGTAAATCTAAGAAAATGCATATAAGATCTATATGGGGAAAACTACAAAACTCTGATGAAAGAAATTTAAAAAGAACTATAGGTAGATATTCATGGATGCGAAAATTCAGTTTTGTCAAGATGGTCATTCTTCACAACGATTTATAGGTTCAATGCAATTCCTATTAAAATGCCAGCATGTTATTTTGTGGATGTCAACTACATAATACTAAAGTATATCTGAAGTGATAAAAGACCCAGAATTGCCAGTACTGAAGTTGGAGGACTGACACTGCCTGACTTCACGACTTACAATAAAGCTACAGTAACCAAGTGTGGTATTGGATGAAAAAAGTCATATAGATAATTGGAACAGAATAAAGAACCCTGAAAGAGACTCACATAAATATCACTGTATTTCTGTGAAAATATCACTGATCTTGATGAAATACAAAGGCAGTAAAATGGAGGAAAGATGTGTGCTACTCATTTCAGTCGTGTCCAACTCTTTACGACCCCATGGACATATGTACAACTTAAAAATATAAGCAACTTAAAGTATACATGAAGGTATACAAATAGCTGACTGTGGCTCAGATCATGAACTCCTTATTGCCAAATTCAGACTTAAATTGAAGAAAGTGGGGAAAACCACTAGACCATTCAGGTATGACCTACATCAAATCCCTTATGATTATACACTGGAAGTGAGAAATAGATTTAAGGGACTAGATCTGATAGAGTGCCTGATGAACTATGGGCGGAGGTTTGTGACATTGTACAGGAGACAGGAATCAAGACTATCCCCAAGAAAAAGAAATGGAAAAAAGCAAAATGGCTGTCTGGGGAGGCCTTACAAATAGCTGTGAAAAGAGAAGTGAAAAGCAAAGGAGAAAAGGAAAGATATACCCATTTGAATGCAGAGTTCCAAAGAATAGCAAGGAGAGATAAGAAAGCATTCCTCAGTGACCAGTGCAAAGAAATAGAGGAAAACAACAGAATGGGAAAGACTAGAGAATCTCTTCAAGAAAATTAGAGATACCAAGGGAACATTTCATGCAAAGATGGGCTCAATAAAGGACAGAAATGGTATGGACCTAACAGAAGCAGAAGATTTAAGAAAAAGTGGCAAGAATACACAGAAGAACTATACAAAAAAGATCTTCACAACCCAGATAATCACGATGGTGTGATCACTCAAACTCACCTAGAGCCAGACATCCTGGAATGTGAAGTCAAGTGGGCCTTAGGAAGTATCACTACAGACAAAGCTAGTGGAGGCGATGGAATTCCAGTTGAGCTATTTCAAATCCTGAAAGATGATGCTGTGAAAGTGCTGCACTCAATATGCCAGCAAATTTGGAAAACTCAGCAGTGGCCTCAGGACTGGAAAAGGTCAGTTTTCATTCCAATCCCAAAGAAAGGCAATGCCAAAGAATGCTCAAACTACCGCACAATTGCAGTCGTCTCACATGCTAGTAAAGTAATGCTCAAAATTCTCCAAGCCAGGCTTCACCAATACATGAACCATGAACTTTCAGATGTTCAAGCTGGTTTTAGAAAAGGCAGAGGAACCCAAGATCAAATTGCCAACATCCGCTGGATCATTGAAAACACAAGAGATTTCCAGAAAAACATCTATTTCTGTTTTATTGACTATGCCAAAGCCTTTGACTGTGTGGATCACCATAAACTGGGAAATTCTCAGAGATGGGAATACCAGACCACCTGACCTGCCTCTTGAGAAACCTGTATGCAGGTCAGGAAGCAACAGTTAGAACTGGACATGGAAAAACAGACTGGTTCCAAATAGGAAAAGGAGTACGTCAAGGCTGTATATTGTCACCCTGCTTATTTAACTTCTATGCAGAGTACATCATGAGAAATGCTGGGCTGGGGGAAGCACAAGCTGGAATCAAGATTGCTGGGAGAAATATCAATAACCTCAGATATGCAGATGACACCACCCTTATGGCAGAAAGTGAAGAAGAACTAAAGAGCCTCTTGATGAAAGTGAAAGAGGAGAGTGAAAAAGTTGGCTTAAAGCTCAACATTCAGAAAACTAAGATCATGTCATCGGGTCCCATCCCTTCATGGCAAATAGATGGGGAAACGTGTCACACTTGATTCTTTGGGGCTCCAAAAACACTGCAAATGGTGATTGCAGCCATGAAATTAAGAGACGCTTACTCCTTGGAAGGAAAGTTATGGCCAACCTAGACAGCATATTAAAAAGCAGAGACATTACTTTGTCAACAAAGTTCCGTTTAGTCAAGGCTATGGTTTTTCCAGTAGTCACGTATGGATGTGACAGTTGGACTATAAAGAAGGCTGGGCACTGAAGAATTGATGCTTTTGAACTGTGGTGTTGGAAAAGACTCTTGAGAGTCCCCTGGACTGCAAGGAGATCCAACCAGTCCATCCTAAGGGAGATCAATCCTTGGTATTCACTGGAAGGATTGATATTGAAGCTGAAACTCCAATACTTTGGCTACCTGATGCGAAGAGCTGACTCATTTGAAAAGATCCTGATGCTGGGAATGATTGAGGGCAGGAGAAGAAGGGGACAACAGAAGATGAGATGATTGGATGGGATCACTGACTCAATAGACATGGGTTTGGGTAGACTCCGGGAGTTGGTGATGGACAGGGAGGCCTGGCGTGCTGTGGTTCATGGGGTCGTAAAGAGTTGGACATGACTGAACAACTGAACTGAATTTGCCTAGTATTAAACAGTAATATCTGGCAGAATCTATGTCTATTTCACTGTAGAGCCTAAAGAAGTAATAAAGACATGCAACTTAATCCCAAGGGCTTTCAAGAAGTGAGGTGCATTTGCTCTGCCCTCACCCAGTGAATATATCACATTTGAATAGCATCTATCTTTAAACATAGGATTGGTAGATAAGTCAGGGCTAAATAGGAAAATATATCCAAGGTCATGAAGTCACCTTGATATGTTTTCTGATTGCTGGATCCTTTTTCTGTCCCACAAGCACATTTCAAAGTAGAACTATGGAGTTTTAGTTTCAAAGAATTTAAAGTTGAAACGGACCTTAGAGATGATTCAGTCCAGTTTTCACATTATAGCCTTGAAAAAACCAAGGCCTAGGAATGGAAATGGACTTGTTTGGAGACCTAGGATGTTAGTAGAAGAGCTAAGAAGAGAATCTGAGTAATAATTTAAACAAATTTAATTATTATATAGTCATAAAATAATATTTAAAACAAAATTAACTACAATGCCATATATTACCACTTGGGGGTGTCTGCAATATCCCCTGTACGTATATTGTCTTATTTAACCTATATATAGATTGTCTTGCTAAAGCAGTGTTTTGATATAAGTGTTATTATCTCTATCTTGGGTAAAAGAAAAGTTTCTAAATCCAGGATTACACAGGTAATGCATGGCCAAACCTTACCAACAAAGATCCATAAATCAAAGTTATGGTTTTTCCAGTAGTCATGTATGGATGTGAGAGTTGGGCCATAAAGAAGGCTTAGCGCTGAAGAATTGATGCTTTCAAACTGTGGTGTTGGAGAAGACTCTTGAGAGTCCCTTGGACTGCAAGGAGATCAAACCAGTCCATCCTAAAGGAAATCAGTTCTGAATATTCACTGGAAGGACTGATGCTGAAGCTGAAGCTCCAATACTTTGGCCACCTGATGCAAAGAGCAGACCCTGATGTGGGAAAGATTGAAGGCAGGAAGAAAAGCAGGTGACAGAGGATGAGATGGTTGGATGGCATCACCAACTGGATGGATATAAGTTTGAGCGAGCTCCGGGAGATGGTGAAGGACAGAAAGCCTGGTCTGCTGCAGTCCACGGTGTCACAAAGAGCTGAACATGACTGAGTGACTGAACAACAAACAACTAAAGAATCAAGATTCTAAGTTTTTCCTACTATATCATTATTTAAAAAAATTATTCTGTTGTTCATATTTAATTTTATTTTCTGACCCTGCCACGTGGTATGTGGGATCTTAGTTCCCTGCTGCTGCTGCTGCTAAGTCACTTCAGTCGTGTCCGACTCCGTGTGACCCCATAGACGGCAGCCCACCAGGCTTCCCCGTCCCTGGGATTCTCCAGGCAACAGCACTGGAGTGGGTTGCCATTTCCTTCTCCAATGCATGAAAGTGAAAAGTGAAAGTGAAGTCGCTCAGTTGTGTCCGACTTTAGCGACCCCATGGACTGCAGCCCACCAGGCTCCTCAGTCCATGGGATTTTCCAGGCAAGAGTACTGGAGTGGGGTGCCCAGGGATCAAACCTGCATCCCCTGCATTAGAAGCATGCAGTCTTAACCACTGGACCATCAAGGAAGTTCCTCAAACTAACTTTTATTCATGCTATTAAAACTATAGAAAAACAATTGAAAATGACATCAATGAGAAAAAAACAGAATTAAGACAAATATATGCATGCTACCGTCAATATCAGAAAGATCTCTACAATGCCTAAGCTTTATTCTGGTCTCAAGGAAAAGTTTGAACGGAAATAATATATGCACTGCATATTACCACTTCAAGTTGTAAATATATGGAATCATCTGGAAAAAGTAATGCTCTAGTCTCTCTTTTGTAGGAGATATTTGTTGATTTTCTTCTAGGCATTTCATTTTTATGTTCAATTGTATAGTCTTTTTTTTTTTTTTTTTCACTTGTCCCAATGGTTTTTTATAATGCTTTCTTGGGTCACAGCGATAACAGAAGGAGACACAGGTGTGTTTTGTATTGGACTTTTCACGGAACTCCTCACCTACAGTGGCACTGGTCACCAGAAGGGCATTTGAGGAAAATACCCAGTTGTCTTCTGAAGCTTAACCAAAAACTTCTTCAAGGCTGCTTTCTCTTTATCGATCTCCCTGAACCGCATATTTAAAGCCTGCTGAAGTTTTAGAATGTGGATCCTGGTTCTCTTCTCCTCTCCGAGGTTGTACACAAGGGCCTTCCGCAGGTATACAGGATCTCCTGTTTTTATTGTGCCCTTCTTCACTGTGTAGCTCATTCCACCCATGTTCAAACTTCGGTAGAAGAAGTCCAAAACAAGAGAGTAGGACTGCCTGTTAATGTCTCAGTAAAATGATTCTCCTCTGGTTTGGAATATTAGAACCATGGCACCATGGGAACAGAGGCTCACAGAATCTTGGAGCTGAGTGGCATCAGAGATACACTTAGCTCAAACCTTGTATTTATTGATCAGAAGTTTTTAAGCTTGCATATATTCTTAGTTTAGAAATACAAATGAATACTTCAGTAGACCAGAATGGCAACAGGATGGCTGCTGTTATTTTGCACTTACACTTAGGTTGAATGGTAAGTGCCTTTTAGTTCAGTTCAGTTCAGTCGCTCCGTCGTGTCTGACTCTGTGATCCCATGGACTGCAGCACACCAGGCTTCCCTGTCCATCACCACTCCTGGAGTTTACCCAAACTCATGTCCATTGAGTTGGTGATGCCATCCAACCATCTCACTGCTGCTGCTGCTGCTGCTGCTGCTGCTAAGTTGCTTCAGTCGTGTCCGACTCTTTGCGACCCCATGGACTGTAGCCTACCAGGCTCCTCCACGCATGGGATTTTCCAGGCAAGAGTACTGGAGTGGGGTGCCATTGCCTTCTCTGAACCATCTCATTAGGTGTTTCCTAATTAGGACTTTAGGGCTTCCCCAGTAGCTCAGTGGTAAAGAACCCTTCTGCAATGCAGGAGCTACAGGAAACATGGGTTCGATCCCTGGGTCAGGAAGAGTCCCTAGAGGAGGGCATGACAACCTACTATAATATTCTTGCCTGGAGAATCCCATGGACAGAGGAGCCTTGAGGGCTACAGTCCACAGGGGCGCAGAGTCAGGCACAATGGAAGCAACTTAGCACACACGCCATCAGGACCATGATGTTCGTGGACAAAGGAAAAAAGGAGAGCACAATAATTCAGTTTAGTTTCTGAAGCTATTTGTCATTTCTTTATATACCCACTTGAAGTTGCTAAATAACTGAGATTTTATCATTTGTTTAGGTATTAGATTAGACTTAAAGATAAGAACTTCCTCATGAACTGTCTACTTTTAATATAAGGACAAGAAACAGCAAAATATACATATGTGCCACAAAAAAACCCCCACAGAAAATATAAACTAAAAGTGAATGAGGTGACAGAGATGGGAAGGGGTAAGTGGAAAGGATGGGGAAATGGTAATAGAGGAATAGGAGTAGGAAGAGAGGCACTTTAAATGTAAGTTTAATTGTTCTTACATTTAGAAATGTGTTAACTTTATGTGTTCAGAAATAATTTAAAAAGGGCTGGGGGTGGTGCCAACATACGTGTATTCTAGGAGTGAGTAAGAAGTGAATATGTTATGGATAAAGAAACCCTCATTCTCTCTGTAGGAGAAACTAAAAATAAAGGAAGGCTATAATGTACTCTGTGATGCTGGCATTGAAACATGTAAAATATCATGTATGAAATGAGATGCCAATCCAGGTTCGATGCACGATACTGGATGCTTGGGGCTAGTGCACTGGGACGACCCAGAGGGATGGTATGGGGAGGGAGGAGGGAGGAGGGTTCAGGATGGGGAACACATGTATACCTGTGGTGGATTCATTTTGATATTTGGTAAAACTAATTCAATTATGTAAAGTTTAAAAATAAAATAAAATAAAAGAATTAGAGATGGCAGTATAAAATTATGGTTCTATCACTCAGTTTGAATTTATGATCCTATGAATCAGATGAATCCATGCTTCTGTGAGTCACTATGAATTCATGGTTTGATGAATTAGCTGAATTCATGGTAGAAAAACTCTGGTCTCCAAACATGTCTTAGAGACTTGGGACTTTGTGACCCTCTCCAAAATGACTTGAGCCTCATTTATCCCTAGCCTCAAAATTCTGGAATTTTCAGATAACAGGTTACATGTCCCCTCTCTTTCTGTTTTAGCTATGATTTTTACCTAAGACTTGATAAACTATTTTATTCTTTTTAACCTTGTTATGAGCAGACACATGCATAATTCTTGCAGACTTGTTTAGTCAAGAGCAGAAAACCTGAACAATGTGGAATGGTCCTAAGTAAGAAAGCACATTTTTTCCCAACAGGAAAATTTTACTAGTTTTCTTTTTAAAATTGAGGTATAATTGACATATAACATTATACTAGTTTCAGATGTACAACATAATGACTTCATATTGGTGTATATTGAAACACAATAAAAGTCTAGTTAATATCCATCCCCATACTAGTTACAATATTTTTCTCTTGTGATGAGGACTTTTAAGACCTACTCTCTTACCAACTTTCTAATACGCAATACAGTATTATTAACTATAGTCACCATGCTGAACATTATAAGCCCATGGTTTATTAAATAACTGTGGTTTGCACATTCTGATCCCCTTCACCAATTTCACTCCTGTAACTTCCTGACTCTGCCAGCCACCATTTTTTGGTCTGTATTTATGTGCAAAAAATATCTTAAGGACCCAGATAACCATGATGGTGTGACCACTCACCCAGAGCCAGACATCCTGGAATGTGAAATCAAGTGGGCCTTGGGAAGCATCACTATGAAAAAAGCTAGTAGAGGTGATGGAATTCCAGTTGATCTATTTCAAATCCTAAAAGATGATGCTGTTAAGGTGCTGCACTCAATATGCCAGCAATTTGGAAGATTCAGCAGTGGTTACAGGATTGGAAAAGGTCAGTTTTCATTCCAATCCCAAGGAAAAGCAATGCCAAACAATGTTCAAACTACCGCACAATTGCACTCATCTCACATGAGTAATGCTAGCAAAGTAATGCTCAAAATTCTCCAAGCGAGGCTTTAACAATACATGAACCAACAACTTCCAGATGGTCAAGCTGAATTTAGAAAAGGCAGAGGAACCAGAGATCAAACTGCCAACACCCAGTGGATCATAGAAAAAGCAAGAGAATTCCAGAAAAATATCTATTTTTGCTTTTATTGATTACACCAAGTTCTTTGTGGATCACAACAAACTGTGGAAAATTCTTAAAGAGATGGGAATACCAGACCACCTGACTTGCCTCCTGAGAAATCTGTATGCAGGTCAAGAAGTAACAGTTAGAACCAGACATGGAACAACAGACTGGTTCCAAATCAGGAAAGGAGTCCATCAAGGCTGTATATTGTCACCCTGCTTATTTAACTTATATGCAGAGTACATCATGAGAAATCCTGGGCTGGATGAAGCACAAGCTGAGATCAAGATTGCCAGGAGAAATATGAGTAACCTTAGATATGCAAATGACACCACCACCCTTATGGCAGAAAGCAAAAAAGAACTAAAGAGCCTCTTGATGAAAGTGAAAGAGGAAAGTGAAAAAGTTGGCTTAAAACTCAACATTCAAAAAACAAAGATCATGTCAGCCAGTCTCAGAACTTCATGGCAAATAGATGGGGAAACAATGAAAACAGTGAGAGACTTTATTTTGGGGGGCTCCAAAATCACTGCAGATGGTGACTGCAGCCATGAAATTAAAAGATGCTTGCTCCTTGGAAGAAAAGCTATGATCAACCTAGACAGCATGCTAAAAAGCAGAGACATTACTTTGCCAACAAAGGTAGGTCTTGTCAAAGCTATGGTTTTTCCAGTAGTCATGTATGGATGTGAGAGTTGGACCATGAACAAAGCTGAGCCCGAAAAACTAATGCTTTTGAACTGTAGTGTTGAAGAAGACTCTTGAGACTCCCTCGGACTGCAAGAAGATCAAGCCAGTCAATCCTAAAGGAAATCAGTCCTGAATATTCGTTGGAAGGACTGATGCTGAAGCTGAAGCTCCAATACTTGGATCATCCTGATTCTGGGAAATATTGCAGGCAGGAGGAGAAGGGGATGACCAAGGATGAGATGGTTGGATGTCATCACCAACTGAATGAACATGAGTTTGAGCAAGCTCTGGCAAATGGGGAAGGACAGAAAGCCTGGTGTGCTGCAGTCCACAGGGTCGCAAAGAGTCAGACATGACTGAGTGACTGAACTGAACTGAATTGAATTTATGTGCTCAGTTTTTGGTTTTGTATTGTATCATTTTTAGATTCCACATATAAGTGACATTTTATAGTATTTGTCTTTCTCTGACTTACTTCATTTAGCAAAATGTCTTTAAGGTCCATCCAGTAGTCTCAATAGTCAAAATGGAGAAGGAAATGGCAACCTACTCCAGTGTTCTTGCCTGGAGAATCCCAGGGGCAGGAGAGATTGGTGGGCTGACATCAATGGGGTCACACAGAGTCAGACACGACTGAAGTGACATAGCAGCAGCAGTAGTCTCAAATGGCTTCAGTTCAGTTCAGTTGATCAGTTGTGTCTGACTCTTTGTGACCCCATGGACTGCAGCATGCCAGGCTTCCCTGTCCATCACGAACTCCTGGAGCTTGCTCAAACTCATGTCCATTCAGTTGGTAATGCCATCCAACCATCTCATCCTCTGTCACCCCCTTACCCCCCTGCCCTCAATCTTGCCCAGCATCAGGGTCTTTTCCAATGAGTCAGTTCTTCACATCAGGTGGACAAAGTATTGGAGTTTCAGCTTCAGCACCAGTCCTTCCAATGAATATTCAGGACTAACTTCCTTTAGGATTGACTGATTGTATCTCCTTGCAGTCCAAGGGAGTCTCAAGAGTCTTCTCCAACACCGCAGTTCAAAAGCATCAGTTCTTTGGCACTCAGCTTTGTTTATGGTCCAACTCTCACATCCATACATGACCACTGGAAAAACCATAGCTTTGACAAGACCAACCTTTGTTGGCAAAGTAATGTCTCTGCTTCTTAGCATGCTGTCTAGGTTGGTCATAGCTTTTCTTCCAAGGAGCAAGCATCTTTTAATTTCATGGCTGCAGTCACCATCTGCAGTGATTTTGGAGCCCCCAAAAATGAAGTCTCTCACTGTTTTCATTGTTTCCCCATCTATTTGCCATGAAGTGTTGGGACTGGCTGCCATGATCTTTGTTTTCTGAATGTTGAGTTTTCAGGCAGCTTTTTCACTTTCCTCTTTCACTTTCATCAAGAGGCTCTTTAATTCCTCTTTGCTTTCTGCCATAAGGGTGATGTCATCTGCACATCTGAGGTTACTGATATTTCTCCTGGCAATCTTGATCCCAGCTTGTGCTTCATCCAGCCCAGGATTTCTCATGATGTACTCTGCATGTGTTAAATAAGCAGGGTGACAATATACAGCCTTGACGTACTTCTTTACCAATTTGGAACCAGTCTGTTTTTCCATGTCCAGTTCCAACTGTTGCTTCTTGACCTGCATACAGATTTCTCAGGAGGCAAGTCAGGTGGTCTGGTATTTCCATCTCTTTAAGAATTTTCCACAGTTTGTTGTGATCCAGACAGTCAAAGGCTTTGGCGTAATCAATAAAGCAGAAGTAGATGTTTTCCTGGAATTCTCTTGCTTTTCCTATGATCCAATGGATGTTGGCAATTTGATCTCTGGGTCCTCTGCCTTTTCTAAATCCAGCTTGAACATCTGGAAGTTCACGGGTCATGTACCGTTGAAGCCTTGCTTGGAGAATTTTGAGCATTACTTTGCTAGCATGTGAAATGAGTGCAATTATGCGGTAGTTTGAACATTGTTTGGCATTGCTTTTCCTTGGGATTGGAATGAAAACTGACCTTTTCTAGTCCTGTGGCCACTGCTGAGTTTTCCAAATTTACTGGCATATTGAGTGCAGCACTTTAACAGCATCATCTTTTAGGATGATTTCCTCAAATGGCATGATTTTCTTCTTTTCATGGCTTAATAATATCTGTATTATATACATACACACACACACACACACACATACACACATACATCACATTTTCTTTATCCATTCATCTGTTGAGGGACACTTGTCCATGTCCTAGCAACTGTGAATACCATTGCAATGAATATGGGGATGCAGATATCTTTTTGGAATAGTGAGTTCACTGTCTTCAGAAAAATACCCAGAAGAGGAATTGTCAGATCATATGATAGTTCTCTACTTAATTTTTTTGAGGGACCCCCATACTGTTTTCCATAGTTGTTGGCATAGAATGTACCAGTTTACATTCCCACCAACATGCACAAAGATTCCCGTTTCTCCATATTCTTGCCAACATTTCATACTAGCCATTCTAATAGGTATGAGGTGATACTTTGGAGTTTTTCAAACTTCCCTAGTAATTAATGATGTTGAGCATCCTTTAATGTCTCTCTTGACAATTTGTATGTCTTCTTTGGGAAACTATTCAGGTTTCTGTGCATTTTTAAATCAGATTACTTCTTTTCGCTAGTTGTATGAGTTCCTTATATATTTTAGATATCAACTCCTTATCAGGTAGATGATTTGGAAATATTTTCTCTCATTTTGTAGGCTGCCTTTTCATTTTGTTCACTGCTTCTTTGGCTGTGCAAAAGCATTTTAGTTTCCACGTTTTTCCGGGTTCAATTTAATCAGTGTGATGTTGCTGCTGATGCTATGTCTCCTCAGTCATGTTTGACTCTTTGCAACTCTATGGACTATAGCCCGCCAGGCTCCTCTGTCCATGGGATTCTACAGGCAAGAACACTGGAGTGAGTTGCCACGCCCTCCTCGGGATCTTCCTGATCCAGGGATCAAACCTGTTTCTCCCACATCACAGGCAGATTCTTTACTGTCTTGAGCCACCAGGGAGAATAGTCTTAAATGTAAATCAATCTCAAAACCAACGTTCCTTTAGATACTGAATATTGTGCATTAAAAATCACATGTTTTAATAAATTAGGGTGCAGAGAAAAAGGAACCCTCTTACACTGTTGGTGGGAATGCAAACTAGTACAACCACTTTGGAGAACAGTGTGGAGATTCCTTTAAAAACTGGAAATAGAACTGCCATACGACCCAGCAGTCTCACTGCTGGGCATACACACCAAGGAAACCAGAATTGAAAGAGACACGTGTACCCCAATATTCACCGCAGCACTGTTTACAATAGCCAGGACATGGAAGCAACCTAGATGCCCATCGGCAGACAAATGGATAAGAAAGCTGTGGTACATATACACAGTGGAATATTAGCCATTAAAAAGAAGGCATTTGAATCAGTTCTAATGAGGCGGATGAAATTGGAGCCTATTATACAGAGTGAAGTTAGTCAGAAAGAAAAACACCAATACAGTATACTAATGCATATATATGGAATTTAGAAAGATGGTAATGATGACCCTATATGCAAGACAGCAAAAGAGACACAGATGTATAGAACAGTCTTTTGGACTCTGTGGGAGAAGGTGAGGGTGGGATGATTTGAGAGGGTAGTGTTGAAACATGTATATTATCATATGTGAAGTGGATCGCTGGCCCAGGTTCGATGCATGAGACAGGGTGCTCAGGGCTGGTGCACTGGGATGACCCTGGGGGATGGGATGGGGAGGGAGGTGGGAAGGGGGTTCTGGATGGGGAACACATGTACCCCATGGCTGATTCATATTGATGCATGGCAAAAACCACTACAATATTGTAATTAGCCTCCAATTAAAATAAATAATTTTTTTTTAATCGCATGTTTTCATGTGAAAAATGTAAAAATCAAAGGACTTGTTTTGTTATGTTCTCCATTATCTTATTTTTATATCCATTTCTGTTTTGTATATATAAATGGCAAAACATAAGATTTACACACAGTAGGTGAATCCTGTTAAAATACGGGTGAATGTAAAGTCTGGAAATACCAACAATATTTTTAAAATAGATAGAATCCCCTTGATTGTTTTATCTAGGGCAAAGGTGCAAGTTTATGCTGTGGAATTTGGACACATAAATCATCTGAGACAACATATGAAGATGCAGGTGCAGTGACTGACGGGAACGTTGCTTTAGTGCTCGTTGCTCATTGCAGTTTCGCACTATGCATTACTAATGAGGGGCAGTGCAATCACACATCATTGCAATAAACTATTTATTATTATGTATGTTTGTCTATGTTTTCAGTTTGTTCAACTTAAATTCAAAGGACTGAATAATAATCAGTCTAAGACAGTCAACTTGAAAAGGGAATAATACATTTTGTAAAGCATTTCCTGTATGGAATTTTTCTCAGTTGGCCCCATTTCGTTATGAAACCTACCTGCGTAACTTTCACTACAAAAAAAAAAAAATCACATAATAGAATACAAGAGGACATCCACAACCATATTCCATCATGTTGTGATTCAGTAAGATTGTAAGAAGTAAGGTAGAAAATTAGTTATAGATTTGTAATCATAAAAAAATACAAGAAGGGAATTTTTGTTGAAATAAGTAGGCCAGAAGAACCCTCACATCAGCTCTGTTTCTCTTAGAAACAGACTGTGATACTGTCATCCTGAGGGATAATCTGACTTAACCAATGATTAACACTCGACAGCTGTCACTAAAGTAGATTTTAACAAGGCAAGGAAACGTAGTTGCTTATGAGCAACAAGAAATATGTATGTAGTTTCACTAAAGTGCCAACTTTGGAAAGGGCTGAAAATACAATGTGAGGGTTTTGATGATTGATGTACATTCTGTGTACATTAATACATTATTTATTTATGTAACCCTATCTTCAATTCAGATGTAAAGAAGTCCCTTCTGGTCATTTTATCATGCCATGTGTATATATCAAGCACAGATTAAATGATCTTTTGTAAAACTCCAGACTAGTTGAAGCAGAGTCCTTTTTTAGCCCCGTGCTTGGCTGCTCAGTCGTGCCTGACTCTCTGCTACCCCATGGACTGTAGCTCACCAGGTTCCTCTGTCCAGGATGATTCTCCAGGCAAGAATACTGGAAGGGGTAGCCATTCCCTTCACCAGTGGATCTTCCAACCCAGGGATCAATCCTAGGTCTCCCTCATTGCAGGCAGATTCTTTACCATCTGAGCCACCAGGGAAGCCCAAGAAAAGTGGAGTGGGTAGCCTATCCCTTCTCCAGGGGAACTTCCCAACCCAGGAATTGAACTGGGATCTCCTGCATTAGAGACAGATTCCTTACCAGCTGAGCTACCAGGAAAGCCCCCTTTTAGCCCTAAAATGATATAATGAATAAAAAATGGAGCCTACCAGAGTCTTGGAAATTTTACATTTTTAAAGAATTATTTAAAAAATGATTCCTCCTAAATATTCATCAGTTTCAGCTATGTTACCTGGATATTAGGACTTTGTCATATCTTGGAAATATGTATAACACCATTTGAGGGCATTACCAGATTTTAAGGAAAAAGAAAAATCCCAGTGGACAAAAAGGAATGCTGCTGCTGCTGTGTCGATTTAGTCGTGTCCGACTCTGTGCGACCCCATAGACGGCAGCCCACCAGGCTTCCTGTCCCTGGGATTCTCCAGGCAAGAACACTGGAGTGGGTTGCCATTTCCTTCTCCAATGCATAAAAGTGAAAAGTGAAAGTGAAGTCGCTCAGTCGTGTCAGACTCTATCGACCCCATGGACTGCAGCCTACCAGGCTCCTCCGTCCATGGGATTTTCTAGGCAAAAGTACTGGAGTGGGGTACCATTGCCTTCTCCGCAAAAAAGGAATATTGCCAAATATATAATTCACCTGAAAAACTTCACGTATTAGCTTGTTTCATTTAAAAATAAAACCAAACCCACAAACCTGACACAAGCTGTATGCACAAAATAGTGTGTTAGCTGCACAGCCCCCTGGGAGGTGGGGGAGACTTCACATGCCTTTTTGCTGGTTTATTCCTTGAGCCCATTTGTTACTTTGTTTTCAGAGTAAAGAAACCTGACATCTTGAGTTCTCATCTTGTCCACAAGGAAATTAATATGATATTGACACCATCCGACTGGAAGATAACTAAAATGGGAGAAATTTTTATACTTTCTCTCATTAGAGTTTGGCAGCATTTTCAGTTCAGTTCAGTTCAGTTCATTTCAGTCGCTCAGTCATGCCTGACTCTTTGCAACTCCATGAATTGCAGCACACCAGGCCTCCCTGTCCATCACCAACTCCCGGAGTTCACTCAGACTCATGTCTATAGAGTTGGTGATGCCATCCAGCCATCTCATCCTCTGTTGTCCCCTTCTCCTCCTGCCCCCAATCCCTCCCAGCATCAGAGTCTTTTCCAGTGAGTCAACTCTTCGCATGAGGTGGCCAAAGTATTGCAGTTTCAGCTTTAGCGTCAGTCCTTCCAATGAACACCCAGGATTGATCTCCTTTCGAATGGACTGGTTGGATCTCCTTGCAGTCCAAGGGACTCTCAAGAGTCTTCTCCAACACCACAGTTCAAAAGCAATCAATTCTTTCGTGCTCAGCTTTCTTCACAGTCCAACTCTCGCATCCATACATGACCAGTGGAAAAACCATAGCCTTGACTAGACGGACCTTTGTTGGCAAAGTAATGTCTCTGCTTTTCAATATGCTATCTAGTTTGGTCATAACTTTCCTTCCAAGGAGTAAGCATCTTTTAATTTCATGGCTGCAATCACCATCTGCAGTGATTTTGGAGCCCCAAAAAATAAAGTCTGACATTGTTTCCCCATCTATTTCTCATGAAGTGATGGGACCAGATGCCATGATCTTAGTTTTCTGAATGTTGAGCTTTAAGCCAACTTTTTCACTCTCCTCTTTCACTTTTATCAAGAGGGTTCCTCTTCACTTTCTGCCATAAGGGTGGTGTCATCCGCATATCTGAGGTTATTGATATTTCTCCTGGCAATCTTGATTCCAGCTTGTGCTTCTTGCAGCACAGCGTTTCTCATGATGCACTCCGCATATATTGCCAACATCTGCTGGATCATGGAAAAAGGACGAGAGTTCCAGAAAAACATCTATTTCTGCTTTATTGACTTTGCCAAAGCCTTTGACTGTGTGGGTCACAATAAACTGTGGAAAATTCTGAAAGAGATGGGAATACCAGACCACCTGATCTGCCTCTTGAGAAACCTATATGCAGGTCAGGAAGCAACAATTAGAACTGGACGTGAAACAACAGACTGGCAGCATTTTACTGATGTTTAAAATTTGTGATTCTCTAAGCAATGAGCACTGAAGAATTGATGCTTTTGAACCGTGGTGCTGGAGAAGACTCTTGAGAGTCCTTGGACTGCAAGAAGATCCAACCAGTCCATCCTAAAGGAGATCAGTCCTGGGTGTTCACTGGAAGGATTGATGCTAAAGCTGAAACTCCAATACTTTGGCTGCCTCAAGCGAAGAGTTGACTCATTGGAAAAGACCCTGATGCTGGGAAGGACTGGGAACAGGGGGAGAAGGGGACAACAGAAGATAAGATGGCTGGATGGCATCACCAACTCGATGGACATGAGTTTGGGTGGACTCCGGGAGTTGGTGATGGACAGGGAGGCCTGGCGTGCTGCGATTCATGGGGTCACAAAGAGTCAGACACAACTGAGCAACTGAACTGAACTGAACTGAAGCAATGTGGCAGAGCTCCAGGTAATGAAGACCTGTGGAGGAAAGACATTTGCAAGTCTGCACGTGGAAAGTTATAATTCTTCTGTTCAGAGGCAATGTTTGCAAAAGTACAAGAAAGCAGGAGCATTTCTCCAAGCAGAGAAACCCATCTGGGGACATGCTGACAATGTCTGGATGTCTTAAGAGTTTTGGACAAGGGGTGGGGGGCAGTTCGGGACACGGCCACTGGTCTTTCTCCCATGCTGCAGTTCGTTAACTGATATCAGACCCACCATGAAGGACCTGTCAGTGGGGGGATACTCAGATCCTAAAGAACACCAGTGAGGTGTGTTGGGGAGGTCTCAGAGAGAGAGGTCTCTGGGATTTCTCAGAGTTGGGGTGAGAGGTCCATGTGTGGGGTCGGTGTGGGTCAGCGTGGGGACTCTTAGTGGGGAAACCTCTGTTGCTGGTCTTTCTGCCCCTCGCGGCAGAAGGACACAGAGACTTGCTGCTTCTTGTTTCTTGTGTCCGTTCTGGTTCATTCCTCTGGATACATGCCTAGGGGGTCTACCTCCCCCATCCCTTATACTCACCTCTTGGTGCCACTGAGAGGACCAGGTGGCAGCTGGCCTCAGGGTCTCAGCTCTCTGTGTTCCCTTCTGCTGAACTCCAGAGGTCACTGTCTGTCCTGGGCCCCAGCTCGTCCCTCAGCCCTGGATAAGCCCTGAGTTCTATGCTCACCCCAGAGGATGGGGCCCAGAGGGCACCTGTCTCTAGGGAAGAAACACAGCACAAGCAGGCCTGTGCCCGCTGCCCCTGCAACCCTGATCCTGGTCCCACTTGTGGGAGTCCTGACAGCCGTGCGGCAGGACTATTCTTCCTGTCGCCTGCATCGGGGCCCCTCCTGGAGCAGGTCTCTCCACTGTGGGAGTGACTGTGACACAGGGCCCCAAGCTGTTCCAGAGAACTGCTCCTATCTCCCCACTTTCCCCTGTGGATGGGTCCAGGGAGGAAAGCTGACAGCATACTTGTTCCCCACAGGTCACCCCCGCCCCCACCCCCCGCCATTGGGTGACACATCCGGTCTGCTAGTCTCTCCCCTCCCCCGCCCCGGGCTCAGGTCAGCAAGGCTGGGGGCAAGTGAGACTTGCTATGACCCCTGCACAGTCCCTGGGCCTGTTAAGTCCCGTCTGTCCTCTGGGAGCCTCCTTGGGCCACACATGTAGGTAGAGGTCACAGACCGCGAGTCTGTCCTGAGCTTCCCGTCCTGTGAAAGCTGATTATTTACACTGTGGAAAAGTGAAGTTTCCATTCTCAGAGGCTCCACTGTCTCTGGGAGCCTGGCCCTCTGTGGAGGAGCTCCAGGTAGCCCCACTCTGTCTGGGCTCTGGGAGCTGGAGTAGGGGGAGACTCTGGGGTGGAGCCACCAGAAAACACTGGACCCCTAACTTCTTTCCTCTGGGCCTGTAGATGGTGGTGGGACACTAGGGGCTCCTTGGTCACTGCACCGTCTACGGACACCTCTGCCACTGCCTCTTTTCCCTTCATCCCACCCCAGGGGCACAGCGTCCCACCCTCAGGCAGTGCGGTGACTGCACACGCAGTGACACCCCTGCTCCTTCCCCAGGGGAGGTGGGTGCTGTGAGCAGGGCTGTCCTCTCCTCTAGGGCCGGGGTGGATGGGCCCTCAGGGGCCTCCATGCTCCACAACACACATTCTCAGAGCTGGGAATGTGGTCCTCATTGTCGCTTCTGCTCCAGAGCATGAGAAAGGCAGAGGAAGGGTGATGCTCCTGGTTCATCTCAATTCAGCTCCATCAGGGAGAGAAGGGGCTTCCAGGACACTGTCATCTAATCCCACCAAGATGTGGGGATGAGGTTTCTCCCACCTCTGGACTTGGGGCCAGCACTGCCCCTAAACTCCCCGCCTTATTCTGACATGTAAACTTGTCTCTGACACTTTCTGGGGTCTGAGGGGAATTTCAGCCTCTGCAAACCCCTCTGCTCTGTAGTCCCACAAGCTCAAGGTAGAGAGGGAGGTAGAGAGGACTGAGTCGGATCCTAAAAAGTGGGAGGTCTTTAGGTTTAGTTCACCTTGACATGTACTGAATGCTGTCGCTTGTTTCTGCAATGCTTCGATCATGGAAACTGAAGGTGCAGTGAGGAAACGGGGTGGCGGTGAGCATCCACGCCGGGGTCACACCCTCCCTCCGTGGCCCCGTCCCATCTGGGAAACAAAGCAGGCACCTGGGGAAGAGTGGACCCTGCTCCCTTCCCTTCCCCTCAGCAGGGCACAGACCACCAGTTCTCATGAGAAAAAACATTTCTTTCAGGAAACAATAAAATTTGTGGTAGGAAGAAGTCATTAGGACACAGAAGATGTGTTAACATGAAAGAAAAAGTTTTTTTCTGCACGATATGCAATTTCTTTTTTCTTGGAGAAGAGTTTTCCTACCAGGAAATCTGTGACAAGCATGTTCTGACTGACCAGAAGAGGTACATTTCTGAAGGAAACAGTGCCTTAGATAGTGCATCGCCTGGGACACTTGTTACTCTTGATCCATGCTGGAAGGCTCTCACAAGGGGAGATGAACACACATCCTTCTACTGCGTTAGCTTGGACCCTCTTACCTTACCTTTTTGTTTGGAACACAGTCCTTTGTTTCTTTGATTTCCTTCACTGTCTGTTGGTTTTAAACATTAGAAAAGACAGCCACCTTTCCCAGTCTTGACAGAGTGGTTTCACACACAAGATGAAACTTATTAATCAGCTCACCCTGGGTTCTTGATTGCCTCTCAAATCTTTGACTGTTTAAGCCACACTCTTTGTCCATGGTACTTCTCAGTCATTGAGGATGTTCAAGGGCCCATCAGCGTCCCAAAGGGCAGGATCACATCAGGCCCTGGAGGTAGGCTGACTGGAAGCTGGCAAAGTATGTAGTTAAGCCCCTTCCAGTGATATACTGAAAGACTGACATTTTTGCCTGTTCCTTCTGTGCTTGTATAGTTGTGAGGAAGAAGGAGGGGCTGTCCTGTGCCTGTTCAGAACTACTACTTCATTTGCTCCGGTTCTGTGGGACTTATGAAAGCAAACCCCACTGGCTGTCAAAAAATCCAGTGGCCTGTGACGTGGGCAGTAGCCGAAAAAGCTGGGGAATACGTGTACAAGCTTCTTGTAAGAGATACTAGCAACTTCAAGTAGGCTTGAGGAAGAGGGCAAAGGGCAGGACACAGGCTCTTGGAATTTTGGGGAGGCTCTGATTCAGCCCATAGAAGGATGCTAAATTGGAAACTTGATACTTGCAGTGAATTTTAAAATACGCAAATAGACCCTTTTCAGGAAAAGACTAAAAGATGTGTATTTCTGTTTGCTCCTTCTGCTCCTGAGTCCCAGGAGGACAGCCAGTGAAAACTACTTCTTTGTTTGCTACTGTCCTATGGGACCAGTGAATGCAAACCCTGGTGGCTATCTGAGCCAGGTAATCCAAGGACCCACCCCTCAGCAGCAGCCACTGAAGCTAGGACATAGACCTGTGCCCAATCTTTGTCCAGAGATGTAACATGATTGGAGTCAATTAGAGGGATAAGCTGGAGGAGACCAATTTGGGTTCTTTAATCATACTTAAATAAGTGCTTTGAATTCTAAGTTTGAAAAATATATCTGAGACTACTTAAAGACAATTTTTACTAATTTATTTCCACACTAGTATGAACACATTTTCCTGCTTCTTTTTATGTCTTATAACTTACTATTAAACACTAGACATTTTAGATAATTTACCATAGATATCTCTGCCCAAATATTTTGCTTGTTTTAATTATTATTCTAAAGTTTCCAGACACAATGCCTTTTTTTCTCCTTTTTTAGTATATTTACTTATGTTTCTTTTTTTTTCTTCCAGTTTTATTGGGATATAATGGACATACAGCACTGTATAAGTTTAAGGTGATTACACTTACATACATCATGAAATGATTACGATAAAAGTTTAGTGAACATTCTTACCTCATGTGTTACATATAACTAGAGAAACAAAAAACTTTTTGTGTGATGAGAACTCTTAAGATTTACTCTGTTAAAACTTTTATATATAAAATATATCAGTGTTACTTATATTTATTTGTAAGGTTTAACTATTTCAACTTGTTTTATACTTCATAACTTTGTAAATTTCAAATAATTGTTTCAGTCCCTGTAGCTGAATACAGTTAAGATTAACATAAAGTTTAAAATTTTTCTTTAATGTTTTCAAAATTCACACGGCTAAGTATGAGACAAATTTAAGTTCTGTGCCTGGGTGAGGCAAGGCATAAACATACTATGTGGGAAACTTGGAATTACAGTCAAGGGCATCATGGGAATAAAAATTCCTGGGATTAACCAAAACTACAGGGACAACTCCAGATTTTTCAGAGCAACTGACGAGGCTCAAGTGGAGATCTCAAAGGAATCAAGTATTGTCTGAGTTCCAAGTGGAATTAATTGAAACTTGACTTATGTCTCTCTAACAGGATGAAAAGGTAGGATGGGAAGGCTCAGAGAAGGAGATGGATGGAGCTGTGGGTCTGGATGGTTAGAGAGGGGCGGTGGTCCAGCCCCGCCCTCCAGTACTCCCTCCCACTTCAGGAGCCCACTGTGACCAGACCACAGCTCTGTGACGGGGACCTCGGACTTGAGTCCCCAGTGCACACCCTGTGCTTAACTGCCTGAGGGCAGCAGTGTGATTCAGATGCTGGAGAATCCTCTGTTCTCTGAAAAGCACTTTTGATAACTCGGCTGAACTCCAGTTCTACTTTGGAGGTGATTAATGATTGATCAGGAGGGTAAGGAACCCTTGGCCCAGACTCACAAACACATGATTCCCTCTTCTTGTGTATTATTATTTCCATTTTCTTTTTTTTTAAATTTATTTATTTTTTATTGAAGAATAAAAATTCTTTACAGAATTTTGCTATTTTCTTTCAAACCTCAACATGAATTAGCTATGGATATACATATATCTCCTCCCTTGTAAACATCCCTCCCATTTCCCTCCCCATCCCACCCGTCTAGGTTGATACAGAGCCCCTGTGTGAGTTTCCTGAGCCATACAGCAAATTCCCATTGGCTGTCTATTTTACATACGTATTTCCATTTTCTGAATCAACTAGGGAGACTCCTGGGATGGAAAAGAACACAATAACTTTCTCAAGGAAGAACAGAACATCATCCCTCTAGGGACAAACCAGGCTGGGCAGGGGATACAATGAACACTAGGATTTCTATCCAAAGTTATCAGACCAGTTGACCAGCTGTAGCAGAGGGCTCCAGGAGTAGTCCCCAGCATAGTGACCAGAGTCTGAGGACTGGATACTGAGTTCACTCTCAGCCAGAGGAGAGGCCCTTGAGCATCTGTTCACCAGACCTGACCAGGTATCTCAGACCAGGACTAATCTGAGGGCACTGCTGAGGCCCCCAGAGCCTCAGAGCAGGGGCTGGAGGAGGGCCTGGTCTCAGGAAGCAGAGACCTACCGGATGGAGCTCGGATTCACCCACAGGTCTGAGAATGCGTGTGTTTCTTGAGCAGAGAAACAGTGACAAAAGAAATTCAGGGTGAATCTCACACTGAAAATCCTTTATGTTCTTCAAAGAAGGAAAACAGAAAACACTTTTATCTTCTTTAAAAATGAGTGAAAGGAAGGAAAACCCACAGAGCTGTTAGTAAAACATATGAAGTCATATTATGTATGGCCTCTGAGTTATGCTTGTCTCGAGAGGGAGAGTGAGACTTGGTCCCAGGTCCTCATTTTTTTCTCTCTCAGCATCAAATGGAGCTGAGGGGAAGAAGCAGGAGCAGGAAAAGAAACAGAGCTTTGAAAGGCGAGTTCTGCCATTCAACCCTGTGTGCCCCAAACATTAGCCCCCTCCTCTCCCTACCCTGAGGGCCCAGGTCCATGGACTCCGAGGAGGCCAGTGGCAGTATCTGTCACTCAGGAAACAGAAGCCTCAGGGAGACTCCTGGGATGAAGAGCAGAACACAGATACTTCTGAGATTCCACGTGGAGAAGGAAGCCGTGAGGGGCCTGGAAAAGGGTGTGGTGAGCAGGAGCCTGTGGGCAGCATTGAACCAATAGCACCTGGATTGGGAGGTGGGACTCCAGGTCCAGCTATGGACAAATTGTTGCAGTTGTTTTTTAATTGGAGTACGATTACTTTACAATGTTGTGTTAGTTTCTGCTGTACAATGAAGTGAATCAGCTGTATATATACATACAGACCCTCCCACTTGGACCTCTCTCCCACTCCATCCCCATCATACCCACCTAAGTCACCACAGAGCATTGAACTGAGCTCTCTGTGCTCTATGCAGGTCCCCACTATCTATCTATTCTGCACATGGTAGTGTATTTACATCAAACCTAATCTCCCAATTCACCCCACCCTCCCCTTCACCACCCTTTGTGTCCACATGGCTCATTCTCTAGTTCTGCATCTGTATCCCTGCCCTGGAACTAGATTCATCTGTAACATTTTTTCTAGACTGCTGCTGCTGCTGCTAAGTCGCTTCAGTGGAGTCCGACTCTGTGCGACCCCGTAGACGGCAGCCCACCAGGCTCCCCCGTCCCTGGGATTCTCTAGGCAAGAACACTGGAGTGGGTTGCCATTTCCCTCTCCAATGCATGAAAGTGAAAAGTAAAAGTGAAAAAGTCATGTCCGACTCTAGCGACCCCATGGACTGCAGCCTAGCAGGCTCCTCTGTCCATGGGGTTTTCCAGGCAAAAGTACTGGAGTTTTCTAGACTGGCCATCATCAAAAAATCTACAGATAATAAGTGAAGAAGAAAGTGTGGGAAAAAAGGGAACCCTTTTGCACTGTTGGTGGGAACGTAAAGTGATACAGCCACTTCGGAGAACAGCATGCTAAGTTGCTTCAGTCGTGTCCATGAACACCTCCCATGAATCTCTTGTCTTCAAATCCTTATAATCAACAAGAGTTGGAAGCACATAGAATAAGGTTTCAAGTGATCTTTCCAGGTGGCACTAGTGGTGAAGAACCCACCTGCCAATGCAGGAGACATAAGACGTAGGTTCAATCCCTGGGCCAGAAAGATCCCCTGGAGGAGGAAATAGCAACCCACTCCAGTATTCTTCCTTGGAGAATCCTCATGGACAGAAGAGTCTGGCAGGCTACAGTCCATGGGGTTGCAAAGAGTCAGACACAACTGAAGCAACTTAAGCACACACAGGTGAGGTACAGGTGGGGTGTACCTCTAGAGTTACTCAAGTTCATACTTAGCTTAAAGGTGAAAAAGGCTCAAGTCCACCTTGAAAGTCACCTGTGACTCTGGGGACCACTCAAAATCCCAGTTAATCAAGATCTTGGAAAAGCCCCTCCAGGCTCATCTGGGAGAGAAAGTGATAACAACAAGGGCAGTTTCCCCTCTGAAGAGTCTCTTTCCTGCCCCCTCACAGGTGAGTGAAGAAACCCCAGGGCCCCTGGGAGGACCCCCACCTGGTGACATCCATAGGCCCTCAGAGGTCCCTCTGACTGGACAGGAAGACAAGCCACATTCACAGGCCCCCTCATACAACTCTGTGGGCAGAATCTGTGACATGAGTCTGTTGCGGGGACTGACAAAGGCAGCCTGGAGCCCAGTCCAAGTCCGGCATTGGCTAGGAATGAACCACAGGAAGAAGCTGGGGGGCAGGCCTCCCCAGACACCTGCTCTATCATGACAGTCATAGACCTCGACACATGGTCCCAATCTTCCAGGGTCCAAGAGGTCATGGAGGGGGACCCTTCTTGGAAAAGTACTTTCAAACCTAGTGTGCTGATTAAATTCCAAATCTGCAATATGGATCTGAGGAGATCATGGTCCCGAAGGCCCATAAAAGCCCCTCGTTGAACAGAGTCCACAGCCGCAAGTCCAGAAGATCTACACTTTGAGGCCCGGTGTTGCAAGCCTGAATTCCAAGGGTTCAGAGACCAGCAGAAACAGGCTCAAGGCTGCGTCACTACTTGCTCCTTCAAGATGGCGCCACCAAGACGTTTCTCAGACTGTTACTCAGATGTTTTCATTGCCCCAGACATCTTGGTTTCTCAGGAATCTCTGTCTGGCTTCCAGCCCTTGTCCTGTGGAGACTCATCCAATTCCCAGAAGCTCCATGACCTTGAGTGGAGGGAGTAGGCACGGCCAGCAGGAGGCCCCAAGACAACAGCCCAAATATAAGAGCCTGAGCAAGATGTTTGTCCCCACTGCCGGGAGACTCACAGGAGGCCCAAACTAGGACAGCATAAAAGGGCTGGCAGTACGGAGGGCCGACCAGGCCAGCTCGATAGCAGGACTGCTGAGGTCCAGGCTCTTGGGACAGCTGTTGGCCGGATCCTAAGGGAGAAGGTGGCACTTCACTGTGGACCTCGTGCCTCCGAGTTTAACTGGTTCAAAGGAAAACTCTGGGCCCCATTAGTTCTACGTTACTACTACCACAGGTTTCTCTCTACCAAGTTAAGAGTGAGGCAATATACATGCCGGGATGACCAACCTACCCCATGGGTCATGGCTGCCCTAGAAAGAGTAAGTGGACCAGCCCCAGGGACAGCAGGTGGACCTTCCCACCCCCACCAGGCAGAACCTTCATCATGGATCAAGAGTGACAAGTGTCCCAGGCCATCCTCTCCACTGTCCAAGGTACTGCCTCTTTCAGACATAAACCTCTTTTGGTCAATCAGAACATGCCTGTCACAGCTTTCCTGGTAGAAAAACTCATCTCCAATAAAAAAATGCATAGTATACCATGCAGCTAAAACCTTTTTTCTCTCATGTTAGCACATCCTCTGTGTGCTAATGGCTTCTTCCTACCACAAAGTTTACTGTTTACTGAAATAAATGTTTTTTCTCATGAACAATGGTGGCCTCTGCACCCTGCAGAGGGGAAGGGAAGGGGTCAGGGTTCACTCTTCTCAGGTGCCTGCTTTGTCTTCCAGATTGGACAGGGACACATAGGGAGGGTGACCCCAGTGTGGATACTCACCCTCACCCCAATTCCCTCATTGCACCCCAGTTTCCACAATACCAGCATTACGGAAACAAGCAACAGCATTCAGGACATGCCAAAGTGAACTAAACCTAAAAACCACTCCTTCTCAGGATCCAGCTCAGTTCTCTCCTGCTCTCTCTCTACTTTGAACTTGTACGGCTGTGGGTGGGGGTTGGGTTGCAGAGGCTGAAATTCCCCTCAGGTTCAGAAGGTGTCAGAGAGAACTTCTCATGTCAGAATAAGGACAGGAGCTTGGGGCCAGTGCTGGCCCCGAGTGAGACGTGGGAGAAACCTTGTCCTTGTGTCATGGTGGGATAGATGACACTGCCCTGGAAGTCCCTCCTCTCCCAGACGGAACTGGAATGAGATGAACCAGGAGCATCACCCTCCCTCTGCCTTTCTCATGCTCTGGAGCAGAGGCGAGGATGAGGAGCACATTCCCAGCTCTGAGGGTGTGCAGTGTAAAGCATGGAGGCCCCCAAGGGCTGGTCCACCCTGTCCGAGAGGAGAGGACAGCCCTGTTCACAGTGCCCACCTCCCCTGGGGAAGAAGTAGGGGTGTCACTGCGTGTGCAGTCACCTCACTGCTTGAGGGTGGGACGCTGTGCCCCTAGGGTGGGATGCACGGGAAGGAGGCAGGTGGCAGAGGTGTCCATAGACGGTGCAGTGACCGAGGGATCCCTGGCATCCCACCACTGTCAAGAGGCCCAGAGGAAAGAACTTAGAGGCCTGGTGGCTCCTGGTGGCCCTACCCCAGAGTCTCCCCCTACTCCAGCTCCCAGAGCCCAGACAGAGAGAGAACACCTAGAGCTCTCCACAGAGGGCCAGGCTCCCAGAGACAGCGGAGCCTCTGAGCAGGGAAGCTTTCACAGGACTGGGAGCTTGGGACAGACTCATGGTCTGTGATCCAAGGAGACTCTTAGGGAACATGTGGGACTCAACAGGCCCAGGGACTATGCTGGCGTCACAGCAAGTGTCAACTACTATCAGCGTGTCAGAACCCTAACTTGTAGGACCAGAACCTGGGAGTGGAGGGCAGCGGCATGGGCCTGCTTGTGCTGCGGTTTCTCCCTGGAGCCTGGTCCCTCCTCTGGTCCCCATCGTCCAGCGTGGGCCTAGCAGTGGGGGCTCAGGGCACAGAGTGGCCTCCAGAGCTCAGAAGAGTGGGGCACAGAGTGGGGACCTCGAGCCTGGCTGCTGCTTGGTTCTCTTAGGGGCACCAAGAGGTGAGTGCTGGGGCGCCCCATCGTTTCCTGTCTGGAGGAGTGACACAGAAGGGATATTGACAGAAAAGCAAGAAACCAGGAGGGGAAAAATCCCTGTGCCCTTCTCCTGCCCTAAAGTGCAGAAAGGACACAAATGTAGGGCCCCCCACTGTGTGTCTCCACATGGAGACACAGTGTCCCACACAGGGATCTCCCACAAACCCACACTGACTCCACACATAAACTCCCCCTAGTCCCACACAGAGACCTCCCACAGATAAAAAGTGACCCCACACAGAGACCTCAGACAAACCCACACTGATCTCCCATAGGGACCCCACTAGCCCCTCACAGAGGCCTGGCACAGAGCTACAATGACCCCACAAAAGGGCCTCTCACAGACCCATACGAGTAATCTCCCAGTGACCTCTCAAATCTGTCTCTGAGACCTCCCACACAGACCTCACAGGCGTTCCTTAGAATCTGAGTATCCACTCACTGACAGGGCCTTCACGGTAGGTCTGACGTTAACAAACCTTGTGCATTGGTGTTCGGAATGTAAATTGGTACAACTAATATTTAAAACACTGTGGAGATGCTTCAAAAAATAAAATTAGAATATTATGTGATCCAGCAATTTCACTTCTGGTCATTTAGCAAAAAGAAACAAACATTTTTATCTGAAAAAGTTATCAGTGATTTTCTATGTTCTCTGAAACATTAATCACAAAATAATGGTACAGAAAGAAACTTCCTGTTTGTGGTAGATAAATGGATAAAGAAAGGTGATACACACACATACATAACATACAAAATGAGATATTATTCAGCCTTAACAAAAGTTAACCCTGACATTTTTAAGAACACTGAATGAACTTGGAGAACATTATGCTAACTGAAATAAGCCTGACAGTATCACTTACATGTGGAATCTAAAAGAAAAAAAAAAAGAAATCATAGAACAGAGTAGAAATTGTTGTCTGCAGCTGGTTGTGGGGGAAATGAGAACAGGTTGGTAAATGGATACAAATTTTTCATTATAAAATGAGAAACAAAATGAAGGAATAAGACCTGAGGAGCTAACACACAACATGATGTCATTAGCAGGCGGGTTCTTTACCACTAGTGCCACCTGAGAAGCCCCTGAATGTGCAACCTGGGTTGCTATCACACATGTAAATTTTTAAATTGGGTGATTGGTCTGATTTAATAAAATGTATCTGAAAAAAAAATTAATGAAGCCCTTCCCCTCGGCTGCTCCTTCTGGGTAGAGCATGACTGATCAGCATGGACTTTGAACTTAACATGGCTCCTCCTAGATGCCTGTGGGCTTCGAGACCAAACAGCTACTCTCCACACCTACTACATTCCCCTAGCACATCAAATCCTGGTCACTTAGCGGGCTTTGTTACAAACAGAAGCCTTCATGGGATGAAGATTATTCTCTGGCAAACTCACATCCCTATTATATCATGGATAAGGGCTTCCTCCTAAGAGTGACCCAGCATGGCCACAAATGCCACTGGGCTAAAACAGAAATAGTACCATTATGAACAGGCTAAACCTGACATGGTAAGGAAAGACTCCCAAAGTCATTCTCTGAAGCTACCATCATCCTGATGCTAAAACCAGACAAAGATGCTACCAAAAGAGAAAATTACAGGCCAATATCTTTTATGAATATAGATGCAAGAATCCTCAACAAAATACTAGCAAACCAAGTCCAATGACACTTAAAAAGGATCCTATACCATAATCAAGTTTGATAAATCTCAGGGTCACAAGGATGGCTCAATATATGCAAAACATTTAATCTGTTACATCACAACAAATAACAAAAACCACATGATCATTTAAACAGATGCATAAAAAGCATTTGATAAAATTCAACATCCATTCATGACACAAATTCTCACCAAAGTAGATACAGAAGGAACATATCTCAGCATAATAAAAGTTATTTATGACAAATGCCCAGCCAACATAATACTCAATGGTGAAAAGCTGAAAGCTTTCCCACTAAATTCTGGAACAAGTCAAGGATGCCTACTACACTACTTCTATTCAACATAGTATTGAGAGTCCTATCCACAGAAATCAGACAAAAAAATAAAAATAAAAGGTATCCATTTTGGAAGGGAAGAGAAAAAACTGTCATGTACAGATGACATAATACTCTATAGAAAACCCTAAAGCCTCCACACAAAAACAATTAGAATTGATAAATGAATTCAGCAAGGTAGCAGGATACAAGATTAATATACAGAAATCTGCTGGATTTCTTTACACTAATAACGAAATATTAAAGAAAGTAAAAAAAAAAATTTCTGTTTAAAATTATGTCAAAAAAAATAAAATGCTTAGGAATCAACCTGACAAGGACATGAAAGATTTACACACTGAGAACTATAAAAACACTGACAAAGGCAAATGAAGATTATTCAAGGAAATGGAAAGATATCCTATGCTCTGTGGTTAGAAGAATTAATATTCTTGAAATGGTAATGCTATCCAAAACAATCTGCAGATTTAATGCAATCCCTATCAAATTACCCATGATATTTTTTTTTTTCCCCACAGAACTGCAGTGACTAATCCTGGGCTTCCATGGTGGCTCAGTGGTAAAGAATCTGCCTAACAATGCAGGAGATGCAGGTTTGATTCCTGGGTTGGGAAGATCCCCTGGAAAAGGAAATGGCAACCCACTCCAATATTCTTACCTGGGAAATCCCATGGACAGAGGAGCCTGATGGGCTGGACAGGACTTAGCAAATAGACAACAAAAATAAATAATCCTAAAATTTATACGGACCCACAAAAGACTCAGAAAAAGAACAAAGCTAGAGGCATAATGCTCCCACACTTCAGACAATACTACAAAGCTACATTAATCGAAAGAGTGCAATATTGGCAGAAAAATAGACATACGGATCAATAGAACAGAATGAAGAGCCCAGAAATAACCCCACATTCCCACAGTCAATTAATCTTTGACAGAAGAGGCAAGAATATGCAATGGACCAAAGACCATCTCTTCCACAACTGGTACTGGAAAAGTTGGACAGTCACAAGCAAATCAATGGACACTCCCTCACAACATACACAAAAGTAAACTCAGAATGTCCTAAAGCCTTAAATATAAGACATGAAACCATAAAACTTCTATAAGGGAATATAAGCAAAACATTCTTTGACATAATTGTAGCAATATTTTCTCAGGTCATTCTCCAAGGCATAAGAGATAAAAGCAAAAATAAAACAAATGGGACCTAATCAAAATCACAAGATTTTGCACAACAAAGTAAACCATAAACAAAATGCAAAGACAATCTATAGTTGGGAGAAAATATCTCGAAATGATACAACCAACAAGGGCTTAATTTTCAAAATATACAAACAGCTTATATAGCTCAGTATCAAAAAAAAGCAATCAAATCAAAAAATGAGCAGAGGACCTAAATGAACATTTCTCCAAAGAAGACATACAGATGACCAACAGGCACATGAAAATATGCTCAACACAACTAATTATTCAGTTCAGTTCAGTTCAGTCGCTCAGTCATGCCCGACTCTTTGCGATCCCATGAATTGCAGCACGCCAGGCCTCCCTGTCCATCACCAACTCCTGGAGTTCACTCAAACTCATGTCCATTGAGTAGGTGATGCCACCCAGCCATCTCATCTTTAATTATTAGAGAAATGCAAATCAGAGCTTCAATCACTTCACACTGGTCAGAATGGTTACCAACAAAAAGTCTACAAATAATAAATACTGGAGAAGGTATGAAGAAAAGGGAACCCTCCTACACTATTGGCAGGGAATGTAAATTGTTGCAGCCACTACAGAGAACAGTATGAAAGTTCCTTAATAACCCAAAATAGAGTAACCAACCATATGATCCTGCAATCCCACTCCTGGGCACATACCTAGAAAAGATGAAAACTCTAACCTGAAAAGATACATGCACCCTGATGTTGACTCCCGACAGTGCAAGCATACCCTTATCAGGGCCCTATTAGACCCCTTGGTCACTCAGTTCCCCTCCTCAGCGGCTCCCTGGCAGAGCCACTATGTTGGGAGCCTCTGAGATGGCTCCCCTCACCTGAGACAACACTGGAGATGCAATGCTATAGCCCACAAAAGTGCAGGACATAACAGTCTGAGAGAAGACAACATGGATGGATTGGGACATGAGGATTCATGCTATAACACCCCAGCCCATGACATGACTGGACACAACTTCATCCTGAATGCTGCCTCCACAACCTTCCACTGTACCCAAGATGACATCAAGGGACACAAGCACTGGGACTTGGTTGCTAAATTGAATGCTTGCTTATCTAAATACCCTGCCGATGACACTTCAAATAGCATTTTGCAGAGCTAACTATATGTCTACACCAAGGCCTCCTTGCTTGCTTACTGTATATAACACTTGCTGCTTGAGTGTGAGATGGTTGCTACGATTGTCAGGCTGCTCTCTGCTATGCCTTTGAGTTTTGGAAAACCAAGGTATGTGCTGAGTCTCATAACCTTTTTTACACCCTGAACTTAGAATTCTTGCTCCAAGTTCAGTTTTACTTTTCCTGGGACACCTTTTAAAGTAGCCACTTACAGTTGAGCCCACCAAAGTTTAGTGACCTCCACCCCAAACACCTAATAATTAATAGATGCATGCTACCCTGCTTTCTACCTCTTGCTGGCTCATAACCTGGGCAGAGGATTGCCTTTCAAAGCTCCTTGCCCAACCCAACCCCCACTATCCCCCAGTTCCAGGGTGTGACACTAATAACTCTTGTGACTTTACCTCCTTTGTGTGTATGTACTGAAACTATGCCTTCAATCAAAACAACACTTAGGGCTTTCATTTCCTGAACATGGGAGCTTGGGTGCTGAGGGAGCTGCTTGCCAGTTCCTTGTGGGGCTTGTGCCTCCTCACTCAGCAGGTCATAATCTACATATTCTTAATGTAACACACCAGATATTGCCCTGCGAACACACCTCACCCCAACATACAAGGGGCCATTCCAACTTCCCTCAAACATAAGCACAACCCTCCACACTCCCTGACTTCACACATACAAACCATGTTTATGCACATAAACACAGCCCCGACACACACACACAATTTCCACCACCCTAAAGACACAACCAGAGAAGGCAATGGCAACCCACTCCAGTGTTCTTGCCTGGAGAATCCCAGGGATGGGGGAGCCTGGTGGGCTGCCGTCTATGGGGTCGTACAGAGTCAGACACGACTGAAGCGACTTAGCAGCAGCAGCAGCAGCAAAGACACACCCACACTCAGAATCCCTGTAAAGAAACAGCTGCAAGCTGTAAAGGGGATGAATTTGGTGACATGGACGTGGGCCACCTGGATTTCTCTTCAGGAAAGGCCTTGTGTCCTGAATTGATGAGGGTATAGTTGGGAGGCAGTGTCAGCTCCCAATTCCTTCAGGGACTGCTGAACTAGAGAACTGCCTTGCCTAACAGTCATTCCCCTTCCAGGAAAGTTCATATCTGATGGACTGATGGAGGCAGAGTTAGAAATGCCTGGCCCACTCCTTCCAACTGACCACCTCTCTGAAGAGACAGTCTGGCTCCTCAGGTCCCATGGGGTAGGGGGAAGATGTTTTGGAGTTTGAGTCACTGTTCAACAGCCCCTCTGCCCAATCCTTTCTGTTTCTACTCCTCACAGGTGTTGCTTGGTAAATATACTGTTCCCTAAACTCTTTCTCTGATTCTGTGTTCCAAAAAATCCAAACTATGACAACCATAATCATTTCTTCATTCAATTATTCATCAGGCATCAATGAACACGGCAAAGACCGCTCTTATAGATTTACAGTATGTGGAGGAAATAGACAGGAAACACATAGCTCCATCATAAACATGCAGGGTATTAGAAGATATCCAGTTAGCAACTGAATTAAGGGTGCTTGATCTACCTGGCTCTGCAGGTAGTAGTAGAAAGTGAAAATGTTAGTAGCTCGGTCATGTCCAACTCTTTGCAACCCCATGGACTGTAGAGGCCAGGCTCCTCTGTCCATGGGATTCTCCAGGCAAGAATACTAGAGAGGGTTGCCATTTCCTTCTCCAGGGGATCTTCCCAACCCAGGAACTGAACCCAGCTCTCCTGCATTGCAGGCAGATTCTTTACCATTTGAGCCACTAGGGAAGCCCATGGTAGTAGTGGGGGAGGGTACAAAGAGACTTGTGAGCTATTCAGAAACGGCCTTGCTGGTTAGGTTTCTGGGCTGTTCCCAGAGAAGAGGGCCTGAACTTTCTTCCTTATATACTGCAGTTCTAATCTGGGTACACCATGCTTATTGTTTAAAGTGTGGGAGAGCTACAGGAAGAACCTGGACCCCTGCCCTCCAAGATAACACTCCCTCTATTAGGGAGTGTTACTTGCAGCCACAGGAAGTGAGTCTGGCCATGGAGTGAGGCGGAGAGGACCAACATGTGTACAAGCTGAGAAAGATCTAGCAATTTGGCCCTAAAAATGACTCTAAACTCTTCAAAAACTTTTGGGGTTCCTCCTTAGGTTTAGAGAATTCTTTGCCTAGAGCTCTCAGTTCAGTCTTTAACTAAGGGAGAGAAGATATCTGAGGAGGTTTGCCTACAACCTCAGTTAGTTTTATTTTAAATAGCAATTGTTGAATATTCTCTTTGGAATAGAAAAGTAGTTCAGTCAAAAAGTTAATAAAACATTAAGTCAGTCACTCAGTCATGTCTGACTCTTTGTGACCCCATGGACTGTATCCCACCAGGCTCCTCTGTCCATGGGATTCTCCTAGGCAAGAATAGTGGAGTGGGTTGCCATTGCCTTCTCCAGGGGATCTGTCTGACCCAGGGATTGAACCCAGGTCTCCCACATCGCAGGCGGATTCTTTACCGTCTGAGCCACCAGGGATTGGAAAAGGATATGGTAGAATAGTAGGACTTGAGTCTACAGTCATAGCTGTCCTATGATCTTCTGTTTCAGGTAACTTTATCTCTTTAATTTTTCATTAGCTTTTTGTACTGAGTTTTTAAATGAAGATATTTTGGAATCTTGAAGGCTTGTAAGTTTTCACATACCCATTAAAGTAGGCATCTCATTCTCCCTGTTCAAATGGGATCCTTTGCTCTAGTGTTTTCCTTAAATGAACAATCTTGTCTGATTGGAACACACCCCACAACGGCCACTGTAATTCTAGACCAATATCACTAAAATTTTGCCATCCTTCTAGGTCTCTACAGCCTCCAGGACTACAGTTCTTAAATATAAAATAAGCAAGTGTGCCAGAAGGTAGCATAACGAATTGCGATAAAGGCTCCCATTTCCTTTGCTAGTCTTTGTCAACCCGAAACAAGGCAAATACACCTGGGCCTTAATATATGAGCAGTAACCAAGAGATGCTGCTATGTCTCAGCCGAAAGAAGGCCTGGCCTGTACCACCACCAATTCCCAGGGAATGTTGGAATGGGGGAAATGGTCAAACTAGCAAATTCCAAGAAATTGGGACTACAAACTAATTCCAAACAAAAAGGAGAACTATGGCTGTCACCAATAGTTCCCAGCATGGAATCTGGGGGCCACTGCTGATTCCAAACAGATGGGAAAGTACAGACTAAACTGTCAGCAGTTTCCAGGGAACGGAATTAGGGGCTAGGATTTACTACTCAAAAATAGATTGGCAATAACCAAGAGATACTACTGTGCCCTGGCAATTTTGATCTGAAAGGCTAGGGGTTTGGCCTTAGGAAGAATCCCCTACCAGCCAAGCTGACCTGCCCTGTAAAGGAAAGCCATCAGACTGGGAGCACAGATGCAAAGAGAATGGAGCTCAAACCAAGAGGAGCTTACCAACAACCTCCAGGAATGGCAAGAAAGACAGTGAATTCAAAGGATTTCTAGACATCACACCTGTTTCTCCTTGTCCCCAGATATCATTCCATCACTGCCACTAATATATTAAAAAAGCAATATTTAACTGAGTAAATTGGAAGATTTACTCGGAATTTGTAACATACTGACTCTAGTAAATGATTCATGAATCAGATGGCATCTCGTGGAAGACAAGGAGATACTGCAAGGGGCTGCACATCATGGAATGCTCTTAAAATAAGAAAGGTAGGACAAGGAAAGGAAGCGATGAAAGTTCCAGTGGGGAAAAGTGGCTTCTGATGGCAAAATTTTCTATTAGCTGAGTTTGTTGTTGGCCAAAAAGGAAATCTTCCCTCCTCCAGCTGGGGTAGTAATGTAGCTGCACTTCCTGTTTGGGATTGCAATGTATCAGTCTTCCTGCTGGGATCAGTAATGACCTCTTCCTGCTAGGGTATTTGATGATGAGTGACAGGAAATGGTAGCTCCCTCTACAGGCCTTCCAGACTCCAGTTACAGTTGAGTTATCCTTTTATTAAAGTTCACAGCATGTTTTGTTGGCAGGAGGATTCACAATGAGGGAGAAAAGGCCAGAAGACTCACCATTAAGAAGGTTCAGAAATTCTTAGGAGGATGCAAGGGAGGCAGAATGTGACTATGGGGTCAGCTGGTGGCCACACTGATCACATGGCTCCATCTGATGACTTTGCAGCTTGCTGTGGAATATTAAAAAAAAAAAAAAAGTCACTTTATCCTATCAGAGAAACATGAAACTGAGATGAGCTTCCCACTGCTAGAAGCATCCTCAGCCTTCAGAAAAGACCAGAGAACATGACTAAAGGATTTGGGAATATCAGAGCCATATTTCTCAGAGTGGGACTCCCCAGTCTCTGCAGGTCTCAGTCCTCAACTGTCCCTCAGGGACAGTCTCCCCACCTCCATCCTTGTCAGCTCATTGATCCCTAGAGGTCCTGCCTTACCCTGAGAACTTAGGTTTCCATGGAGCTAGGTTGGTTGAGACCTAGTGATACAGCTGACCAGCCTGATAATAGTCCCCATCACCCTGGGGCAGTTGGGCTTAGGGATACATGGCTTTGTAGACTTTCAACACCTAGACCCAGTGTGGAGGGTGTGCTTGCCCATCACCTGTGTCACAGAAGAGCCAGCAATACTTGGAGCTGTCCAAGCAACTCTCAGGGGGTTTTCCTGGGAGAGCACTTGGTTATCTGACTTCTTATCCAGGAAGCCCTATGACTTTTGACTGCTGCCTGTCACACCAACAACGCACCTGTGAAGCTTCTCCTCTACAAGGCCATCTGCCCACCACACCCACCCTTCTAGGGGCCCAGATGCTAGGACCATACAAATGCTGGAGTGTCTACTGCCTAAAGTACAGACACCCCTCTATCCATCTGCATGATTTCTGCTGGGAATCCCCAACATTTACGGGAATTCTTTGACCAACCTGATAGGAACGATGCAATGATTCAGAATGACACGGATCCATTCACACTTACAACCCCAGAAGCCCCACTGATAACCACGTAAGTGTCCCATACATTCCCACTGATGCCCAAATATTCTTGTGTCATACATACATACATCTAAACACACACATCAGTGGTGTGCTGATAAATGCTTAATAAAAACCTCTCTGAGAAAGGTAGGAAAGACTTCATTTATGGTGTCTACATGGTATAAACATTCCCAGCATGATCAGTTTCAAGCTACCTAGTTGACATCACTGAACACAGAACTGGGAGGAGATATGCACCACTGACTATCCCAAGCTAGTATGAACCAGTTTCAACACATCCCAAATCTTTTCATATGAGTATGTGCACAAAATCCACTTATACCCAGAGTAGGCCCCTCAACTCCCAGCACAGATATATAAGCAAAAGGACACAACATACATATTCATATATATGTGTATGTATGTATATCCATACACATATATATTCTGAACACACATGTATATTTCTACTCTCACCTTGAAAAAATATACACAGAGACCACCTCTTACTACCTAAATTTTTATAGATGAAAACCTACTCACACTGAATATTCACATGCCACTCTTATAACTATATACATATATACACACGACATGGGCCTGAACACAAACATATGCAATCAATATACCTCTCATATGTACACACACTGTACACGTATACACATAGGCTCACGAGGTACACAAGTGTTTGTTTCATGAGCAACTCCCAAAAGACCCACATGCAATTCATAGCCCTAAAATATATATACTCCAGATTTCTGAACATACACATAACCTACTCCATCTACTGAACTCTCATATCTGCCAGAATACTTAATTCATAGCCCCAGGGACTCAAATACACACAGCCACAAACAACCTACACTTATCGAATACAGCTGAACCTTGAACAACTTGGGGATTAGGGTACCAAACTTCCATTCAATGCTTCTGTATCCATGGATCATGTAGTAGCACTGTAGTATTTACTGAAAAAAAAAAAAATCCACTAGGAATGGACCCGTGTGGTTCAAACCCATGATGTTATAGAGTTAACTATACTTATATAAGTCCAACTTACCAGTTCTGAGAACACACAAGCAACACTGCTAAATTCTTCAGGCATTACATTTTGAAATAAACACAAAGAGGACACTAAGCCTCCTTTACGCACAAATCACAAATACACACATCCATAAACTACTCTTGAGTATACATCCCAAATGCTAAGACACACACAAAACACAAAAACACCGACAATTTCTGTTCTCTAATATACACATGCAATTCTCACACACCTATGGACACAGATGTGCAAACATTCCCAACCTCTGAACATAGAGATCCCCCTCAAACACTACCTCTCCAAATACAACAAACACTACCTCTCCAAATACAACCTCCCCACTGCTCCCCAAACATATAAACAAAGGACACTATATACATATATCTAACCTCATGCTAATATACACAGACCACCTCCTACTATCTACTATCAAACACATGTATAAACGCACTCAGTTCAGTTCAGTTGTGTCCGACTCTTTGCGACCCCATGAATCGCAGCACTCCAGGCCTCCCTGTCCATCACCAACTCATGTGCATCGAGTCGGTGATGCCATCTAGCCATCTCATCCTCTGTCGACCCCTTCTCCTCCTGCCCCCAATCCCTCCAGCATCAGAGTCTTTTCCAATGAGTCAACTCTGCATGAGGTGGCCAAAGTATTGGAGTTTCAGCTTTAGCATCAGTCCTTCCAATGAACACTCAGGACTGATCTTTAGAATGGACTGGTTGGATCTCCATGCAGTCCAAGGGACTCTCAAGAGTCTTCTCCAACACCACAGTTCAAAAGCATCAATTCTTTGGCGCTCAGCTTTCTTCACAGTCCAACTCTCACATCCATACATGACCACTGGGAAAACCATAGCCTTGACTAGACAGACCTTTGTTGGCAAAGTAATGTCTCTGCTTTTCAATATGCTATCTAGGTTGGTCATAACTTTCCTTCCAAGGAGTAAGCGTCTTTTAATTTCATGGCTGCAGTCACCATCTGCAGTGATTGTGGAGCCCCCAAAAATAAAGTCTGACACTGTTTCCACTGTTTCCCCATCTATTTGCCATGAAGTGATGGGACCAGACGCCATGATCTTAGTTTTCTGAATGTTGAGCTTTAAGCCAACTTTTTCACTCTCCTCTTTCACTTTCATCAAGAGGCTTTTTAGTTCCTCTTCATTTTCTGCCATAAGGGTGGTGTCATCTGCACATCTGAGGTGATTGATATTTCTCCCGGCAATCTTGATTCCAGCTTGTGCTTCTTCCAAGCCCAGCATTTCTCATGATGTACTCTGCATAGAAGTTAAATAAGCAGGGTGACAATATATAGCCTTTACAGACTCCTTTTCCTATTTGGAACCAGTCTGTTGTTCCATGTCCAGTTCTAACTGTTGCTTCCTGACCTGCATATAGGTTTCTCAAGAGGCAGGTCAGGTGGTCTGGTATTCCCATCTCTTTCAGAATTTTCCACAGTTTATGGTGATCTACACAGCCAAAGGCTTTGGCATAGTCAATAAAGCAGAAATAGATGTTTTTTCTGGAAATCTCTTGCTTTTTACATGATCCAGAGGATGTTGGCAATTTGATCTCTGGTTCCTCTGCCTTTTCTAAAACCAGCTTGAACATCTGGAAGTTCACAGTTCATGTACTGCTGAAGCCTGGCTTGGAGAATTTTGAGCATTACTAGCATATGAGATGAGTGCAATTGTGCAGTAGTTTGAGCATTCTTTGGCATTGCCTTTCTTTGGGATTGGAATGAAAACTGACCTTTTCCAGTCCTGTGGCCACTGCTGAGTTTTCCAAATTTGCTGGCATATTGAGTGCAGCACTTTCACAGCATCATCTTTCAGGATTTGAAATAGCTCAACTGGAATCCCATCACCTCCACTAGCTTTGTTCGAAGTGATGCTTTCTAAGGTCCACTTGACTTCACACTCCAGGATGTCTGGCTCTAGGTGAGTGATCACACCATCATGATTATCTGGGTCGTGAAGATCTTTTTGCACAGTTCTTCTGTGTATTCTTGCCACCTCTTCTCAATATCTTCTGCTTCTGTTAGGTCCATACCATTTCTGTCCTTTATCAAGCCTATCTTTGCATGAAATGCTCCCTTGGTATCTCTAATTTTCTTGAAGAGATCTCTCGTCTTTCCTATTCTGTTGTTTTCCTCTATTTCTTTGCATTGATCGCTGAAGAAGGTTTTCTTATCTCTCCTTGCTATTCTTTGGAACTCTGCATTCAAATGGGAATATCTTTTCTCCTTTGCTTTTCGCTTCTCTTCTTTTCACAGCTATTTGTAAGGCCTCCTTAGACAGCCATTTTGCTTTTTTGCATTTCTTTTCCATGGGGATGGTCTTGATCCCTGTCTCCTGTATAATGTCACAAACCTCTATCCATAGTTCATCAGGCACTCTATCAGATCTAGTCCATTACATCTATCTCTCACTTCCACTGTATAATCATAAGGGATCCTAGCAGTTTCCAAAGAAATGCACTTAGAATACTCTTAACAACTCCATACCTCATGAACAAACTTGGATAATTCATACACCCTTTGATGACATACACACAAATTACTATTCACAAGTAACATGCATAGAAATATCTACAGGAAACCATTTATGAAATAACTTCCACATACCAAATGATCCCTAGCTAGTAGGAGCCAGCTCATATATCTGCAAATACTAACAAATAACCATGTCACATATTCCTAATACATATAAGTGCAATTCTCCAACTCCTGTGTATAAACCTGGAACCTCACCGTCTCATCAGATACACATATACTCACTTCTCAAAATATATAAGCCTAAGAGGTCCCTACTGAAAAATACAAATACATAGCACTAGCAGATATTCCTCCAAATGGCTATGCCCCTTGAATACACACACAAACTTACTTTATGTACAACTCTCCACAAGCTCCAAATAGAACAATTACCCGCTGCACTAAAAATAAGCAAACATATAACTGTATATACTCTCTGTTTCAAATACACATCCTACACTACCTGCATATGCATAGCCCCACATTCCCAAACTCTCACACAGAATTAACTCTTCCATCTTCCATAATACAGTATTATACAAACACAACATACCTACATCTATCAGTTCCATAAAATAGCCACAGACTTCCCCTACACAGCAACAGATATATACACAGCTCCTGAAAATACACACACACAAACCACATAAGCCCTACAACATACACAATGCACAAATGATATCCTGAATACACAAATGATCATCCTACATTCATCAAATACACAAAACAGATAGTATACCCAAACTAATACACATCAGTCCTTTTCCTAACACTGCCCTTATGCATATGCAAATCCATCATGAGACACAAAGAAATTCCCAAATTCATGGGTGAAAAAGACACATGTAAAAATATTCCCCAAATACCAAATTACAAATACCTAACCACTAACTACAAAGAAGGTGATGGCACCCCACTCCAGTACTCTTGCCTGGAAAATCTCACGGACAGAGGAGCCTGGTAGGCTGCAGTCCATGGGGTCGCAAAGAGTCGGACATGACAGAAGCAACTTAGCAGCAGCAGCAGCAGCAACCACTAACTCACTCCTTGAGTATGTCTCCGTTAAATCTCAACACCCTTCAAATATCCTTCAAAGATTTACCTTACACATTCTCACAAAAACATAACTTCCCCTTAAACACAAATATTCACAAACAAAACCAACCCACACATTTTATTACATATCAGATTCCCACCAACCGATTACACACGAATCCCATCTATGCTTGCAAATCAATACTGAATTGATATCAGACTATGAATCAATGTTTATTACTACATTCAGCAAAGTTTCTTCTATCATGGACAAAAGAGTGCAGTTTGAACATTTGTGTCCAAATCAATTGAACAATCGATTGATGCCTTTACGTTAAAAATGAAGACACAAGTGAAACTATGGTTTCACTCACTTTCCACTCATTTTCCTATAACCTGTGCTAGTTTTTGGGAACCTGATGAGGGCTTTCAAATCGGAAGAACTTCCGTCTAGCTTTCGTACTCTTCAGAACACGTGGACAGAATGGCACCTGTTTAACGGCTCTCACACACTATTTATCCCACAACTTACTCCCACAGTCACCGAACCGTTCTTGCAGCCTGCTCCCCCATGGCCAATAACCCTAGTGTAAACGCAGCAAAGGGAACTAAGTAAGCTCTATAGGGGCATGAATCCACATTGTGAGGAGTCTCCCCTACAGCTGCTACTGCTAAGTCACTTCAGTCGTGTCCGACTCTGTGTGACCCCAGAGACGGCAGCCCACCAGGCTCCGCCGTCCCTGGGATTCTCCAGGCAAGAACACTGGAGTGGGTTGCCATTTCCTTCTCCACTCCCCTACAGACAAAGACACAAATACCCGACAGGGTGAACAGCAGTCAGAGAGTGACACCCGCAGGTTGAAGGGTCCCTCCATCCCTTACCTCCATGTTGACTCTGGAGGCGGCCTTAAGAGGTTCGGCCCTCTGCTGAGGCAGCCGTTGGGGCCCCACCCTCCAAGCTCGCGCGTGCGCTCCTGTTTTCCTGAGCAGACAGCCTCAACAGACCCTTGAAAGAGCCATTAGACTACCGCACTTCCAGTGCTCTAGAGCCCCTGGAGTCCTGTGCGTCAGGACTTGTGGGAAACTGTCCTTTTAAGTCCCTGCTGGAGAGGAGAGAAATGGAGGGTCGGGGTATCCTGAGGAGCTTCTCTGGCTAAGTCTCCTTGCTGGAAACTTCGTGGTGCTCTCTTAAAACTAGCTCTCGTGAGAAGAGCACTTGTGATTTTTAAATTGCATACGTGAAGTCCTTGCGCTTAGATGCAAAGGGTTTTGTAGAGCTCCATCCTTATAACAATGTCCTCAAATTGGAGCAAGTGCTTTCATGACCTTCAGACTGCAGTTCCTTGCTTCTTGTTTATGCCTGTCAAAACCAGTAGGTCTTTTTCCTAGCAAGGTGGACGTTTCTGTTAAAGAACAATTTTAGCAAAGAGTTTCAGACCTGGGAACACTCTTAAGATGCTTTCTCCTGATTCCATTCCTAGAGTTCTTCCAAATGCATATACTCTACTAGAATATTTTTCTGTAGTGTATTTAATACATGGAGTTTTTTTCAGTAAATATTGAGTGTTTCCTTTGTAAAGTTTTTGTTGTAACCCTGAGTAAGACAACAATCTGGTTCAATTTAAACACAACAGGTATTAATACTATGGGAACAATTTTACTCTCCCCCTTTTTTGGTAATATATTGCAAAATTTCTGTTGGCAATAAAAAAATAAATAGTAGCAGAATCAACTTATTAACCTGACTATGTAATGCTTGCCAAAGAAACCTCAATCAGCAAATCCTCTTTCTGGTCAATTGCAAGATTAGAGCATTTTTTCACTCAACAGAAAGCTTCTGAAGATCCCTCATATTTAACAGTACTAAGAGCTTCAAGTGCACAGACTTGAAAACTCCACAAGACATAAACATTGTATCTCTTTCTGTCTTTAATGTTCCATAGTGATGTGGAAGATGAACTGTCTTCTGATGCTTGTGATCCATGTCCAGAGATACTTTTTCTCTGTAATCAATGCCTGCCCCCAGCGTCTGCAGGAATAGTCAGAGATTGTGATCTAAAGGAATTTTAGATACTCCTTCCTTGTCTGGTCTTCCCAAATCATATTTGGGCTGATTTGATTATATCTGTCTCCGGGGTGTAGTATTTTGAAGCAGTACAAAACTGATTGCAGAATTGATAACTTTTACATAATGCAATTTTTGTATCAGTGGCCCTGAGAGGCCTCATTCAAATACTTTATCAGAGTTATGAATGAGAATCTTGTAATTGGTTGAAGGACTGAACAAGGGGAGGAAGCAACAAGAAAGCTTTCCTTTCTTGTATTCTGCCTCACCATCCCTCTAGCATCAAGTCTAGCATTGGTTGAATATCATTTAAGTTTTCCTTCATGATAGGAGTCCAAGAGCTGAGCCATATTTCCAAGTTATTTTTTCAGTCCCCAACAGGAGTTTATTGATATAAAGTTCACCATGATATTACTTTAAATACTCTCACCTCATCTTCTCACATTCTTTTGAGTCCATTTTTCCTTGCAAGGTGCAAGGAACTTCATAAGCACCAACAGAAGTCTTTTTCACCGTATGGAACTGTCCTTCTAAATCTTTCTTTCCCCAACACCCCACAATTCCTGCTATAGCAGGGAGTGACTCTTGTCTCCCAAGAGATCTGGTTGTAGTCCTCTGAAGTTTTCACCCTTCATATCCCTTGACAAGATACCTAAATTCCTTTCTTCTCACAACACAAAAGGCAAATATTCTTTCATATCATTTTGATAGTGATAAACTGACATTGATTTTCAATATGAAAATGAGAATCAAGCAAATTATTAAAAAAAAAAAAGAGATGCTCCCTTTATTTCATGCAGGTGGGTCCATATGCAATGATGAGCTTAGGTTCTAAAGAGCAAGGGTATGTAATGCAGACAGGAAATTCATAAGCTTATAAGCAGTATTTGCAGGCTAGAATTTAGATGGAAGTGGATTTGTGTGAATGGGGATTGGACATTGCTAGATAAACTTTTGGCATTTTTCTCAAGGTACACGTCCATTTCATGGGTAATAGATTTTTAACATCTAGAAAAACCAGTGCTCTGGGATATTTAGTCCTTTAAACACAAGGAAAGAGAAGATTTTTTTACCTTCTCATTCCTTATTTCTGTCCTTAGTCCTACTAAGCCTAAACTTTCAATGCCATGTGATGGCTCTTCGAAATCCATTTCATCCAGAGTCTGCAGATTTTGTGTGTTTGCAATTGTGTTTTGTGTTGGACCCAAGATGCACACGTCAGTCTCTTTACTCCCAGTTCTCTTTCTCATAGTGTAAACTGTAGTCACTCAGTCGTGTCCGACTCTTTGCAGCCCCATGGACTGTGTCCTCCAGGCTCCTCTGTCCAGGAATTCTCTAGGCAAGAATACTGGAGTGGATTGCCATTTCCTTCTCCAGGGGATCGTCCCAACCCAGGGATCAAAACTGAGTCTCCTGCATTGCAGGCAGATTCTTTACTGTCTGAGTCACAAGGGAAGCCCCTCTTTCTCATAAGAATGATGAATAATAGCTTACTATGTTATACTTTTTTGGTAGTACTGCCAGATAAAATACAGGTTTTCAGTTAAATGCAAGTATCAGATAATGAGGAAATTAATTTGCATAAAGCTATATCAGAAATATTGCATAGGGCACAGCTAGACTAAAAACTAATCCATTGTTTATGCAAAATTCAAAAAATCAAATTCATTTAGGCATTTGTTATTTTTATTTGCTTGATCTGGCCATCCTACCTTTTCAGGTAATTTGAAATTTAAAAGACTGTAGAAATTCTTGTTCTAGGAATTAAGTCCAGAAACAGAGGAGCTGTAATACAAAATACAAAAACAATCATTGAAAATATACTTGGATATATTGGAACATATATGAATTTTCAACCAGAAAAAAAAAAAAACTGGAGACATTTTTAAAAATGAATATCAATCACATTCATTTTTAGTTGCAAAACACATCTCTGGAAAGATTTTAATGAAACAGATAACTCTGGTTTTCTCTGGGAAAGAAGATTGAAGTGAGGAAAGAGGTGGAACTATGTCACTGCATATTCCATTTCTCACAATTTGATATTGAACCATTAGAAGATATTACTTGTTTAAAGTATTATACTAAAATCATTTAAAAGATAAAAAACTAAATATTTAACAACAATGTAATGCTATGAGAAACACAGTGAATTCTGGTCTTAGACGTGTGGGTTGCATGATGGATTTTTGATAGATGGGCTTTTTCCAGCAAAAGGGATTGTTAGTAAGGAAAAGTCCTGCTGAATGTTGGTTGGGGCACAAGGACTGCTTCCTTAGGAGTGATGTACATACAGCAACCAAACACCCTGCATCTACTGAGACAATCCTAATTTCAAACCCTCAGTTCCATGTAGCCATTAATACCCAAGGGTTTATAAGACTAAAAGTTCTTCTGAACTTGTTCTGAAAGTCTAGTCTCTGTTGAAGTAAGTCAAGATCCAGTTAGGAAGCAGAGTGAGTTGAGGGACACAAAACTAGGTTGATGGAAAAAGAAGTGAAATAGGTGGAAGATCAAGTCCAACTTTGGTGCTGTGAAACTGAGAAACAATTGATAAGTTGCCTAAAGAGGCAAACACCAATTGTGTCACCGCTATGTAATGTGGAACGAACTTCTGGTTCTCGCCTTCCTGCCAGAGCTGTTCATGGAATGTCTGCTCACCCCACCCAGGTCCACCTGCCTTCTGCCCCTCCCCCGCTGCAGAATGTTTCAGTTCCACATTCTACTGTTTGAATTCAAACATTTCCCTCCTTTACTTGGATGCTGAGCATCTGCTGGAGCAGGTCCCTCTCTGGGTCTTGGTCTTGACTTTTCTCATTGAGGCTACCAGGCAGCAGTGGTCCATGTCCAAGCCTATGGGAATGGCTTCAGAAGGAGGTAAGCCTGTAGGCTGCGGTCGTGTTCCCTGCCATTTCTCAGACCTTTGAGTCCACATGTGACATTTCACTGTGGGCACACGGTTGAACTGAAGTTGAGGAAGGAGAGAGCACTGGACCCATAAGGACATCTGGGGAGACTGAAAAGCCTGAAGAAACCTGAGGCTGCACTGGGGAGGAGGGTTCATTGGAAGTGGATCAAGGGAAATTGCCCTGGTTATGGAGAAAGGATGGCAGCAGGCAGGCTTGATTATTTCTAGAATGAAGATAAGCCGCTTTGAAACATGTGTGTAGGAAGTGTGGGTGATCTGGTGGTGACACAGGAAGGGTCATGAGGAGGCCCTAGCCCCGTATTGTGTTTCTTAGGTACCCGAAGCTTGTCCCACCCCATGTCTTTCTGAGGGGTTTGGACTGGGGCATACTGTATCTAACTGGGCCATGGGGAGAGATAGTCTTATTAGAAAACTATTCAATGGGACTGTGTGTGGTCACACCTGAAGTGAAATTTCCTCTGAGAGCTAGGCAGGAAGTTACTCTAACTGCTGCAGTCCAGACCGTCTCCACTCCTTCCAGCTCACAGCTGACCTCTCAGTTCAGGTAACAGTTGCCTTGGCTTTGACAGGGATGGGTGTCCATGTAACTTCAACCAAGACAGGCCTCAGTTTCCCAAGATGTCCTAAACTGTTCTTCCTTTTGTGGAAAAGCAGCTCTTTAGACCGACTTCATCTTGTCCAATATCTCATGGTGGACCTTCGGCATATCTTGAGACGAAGAGTTTCTTCATTTTTCACGTCACTCCTTTGTGGACAGGGAACAGATGTGGAGGGTGGTTAGTTCTGGTGGAATGTCAGTGAAAGCTGATTTCCTCTTTAAAGGGGGTAAGGAGTGTAGCCCAGAAGCAGGCAGACAATCTTCTCTGTTCTGAGTAAAAGTCCTATGACACCTGTTCTGATTAATTAGGTGCACGTGGCATGTAACGTGTTCTCCTGAACAGGGATGTGTTCCAGACAACTTTATCACAATGGCACCTGGATCATGCCTGTTTCTCAGTTTGTCTTCACTCTCTGTTATTGGGAACTCAAAGGGGAAGTACCCCAGGCAGTCTATACTCCCACAACCAATGTAACATGACCATTCCCTGGTCCTTGTCTAATCCTCTACAGCCATTCACTGGCTGTGAAATGACAGAATTTAAGGGACAGATGCCCACTTCTCAGACTCCCCACAGTTCCTACAAAGAGAATTCCTAGAGTGATGACATGGCTCTGGGCACTGGGAAGGGGGTGGTATAACCTGGCTCATATTAACTGTCTGCTGTGGTGATTCTGATGTGCATGCTGAGCCAGTGTGTTATGGGTTTTTGTCAGAATTCCATTTGAGTGATAGTTTCCATTATTTTTGTTTTGTGAGGCTTGAAAAGAGTGAGAGGATTTATACTGAGCACCAGGAAAAGAAAGACTGAGGTGGAGGTAGGCCCCTAATGTTTTAAACACTGCCTGTCCACAAAGGGTCTTTGGGTGCCTAGAACTTACCGTGGAGAAGGTCCTCACCTGCTAGTGGACCTGCTGAGGGGCATTTCTCACAGAGCAGATGTTCACCCAGTTCCGGGTCTGGGAGACAGCCTGTGAGGTTTGAGTCCCAGAGAGTGCCTGAGGGAGGCTCTCCGAGTCAGCACTTGCTGAAGAGATTTCTTCTTGGCAGACAGGGCTCAGGGACCTTGGAGGCTAGGAGTGACGTCACCAGTGGAATAATTCTCATCCAGAGGTCAGATCGTGAAAATCATTAGAAGACATGTCCATGCTGCACACACTGTCCAGATGTCCTCATGTGTGGAGATTTACACTCTGATTCTCTCCAGAGAGCCTCAGTCCCAGTGAGAGAGTCATTTCCTAGGCAGGTTGATAAGAAGTCTAGGGGTCTCCAAGGAGAGAGGGGTCTGAAATTCTCAAGGAGGAAGAAAGGACAAAAATTTTTTTCCCTCTACATTCCTTAGGATTATATAACAATAATGTATCCTGCCTGAGGACAATCTCTCGATTAAACCTTCTGGCTAATCCTGTTATCTTAACATGTAAATTATGGGAGTAGATCTGGTGAGGTCTTTACAAGAATTATATAACAATAATGTATCCTGACAGAATGTGGTCCACTGGAGAAGGAAATGGCAAACCACTTCAATATTCTTGCCTTAAGAATCCCATGAACAGTATGAAAAGGCAAAATGATAGGATACTGAAAGAGGAACTCCCCAGGTTGGTAGGTGCCCAATATACTACTGGAGATCAGTAGAGAAATAACTCCAGAAAGAATGAAGGGATGGAGCCAAAGCAAAAACAATACCCAGCTGTGGAAGTGACTGGTGGGTGATAGAAGCAAGATCTGATGCTGTAAAGAGCAATGTTGCATAGGAACCTGGAATGTTAGGTCCATGATTCAAGGCAAATTGGAAGTAGTCAAACAGGAGATGGCAAGAGTAAACATTGACATTCTAGGCATCAGCGAACTAAAATGGACTGGAATGGGTGAATATAACTCAGATGACCATTATATCTACTACTGTGGGCAGGAATCCCTTAGAAGAAATGGAGTAGCTATCATGGTCAACAAAAGAGTCCAAAATGCAGTACTTGGATGCAATCTCAAAAACGACAGAATGATCTCTGCTCATTTCCAAGGCAAACCATTCAATATCACAGTAATCCAAGTCTATGCCCCAACCAGTAACGCTGAAGAAGCTGAAGTTGAATGGTTGTATGAAGACCTACAAGACCTTTTAGAACTAACACCCAAAAAAGATGTCCTTTTCATTATAGGGGACTGGAATGCAAAAGTAAGAAGTCAAGAAACACCTGGGGTAACAGGCAAATTTGGCCTTGGAATACAGAATGAAGCAGGGCAAAGGCTAATAGAGTTTTGCCAAGAGAATGCAGTGGTCATAGAAAACACCCTCTTCCAACAACACAAGAGAAGACTCTACACATGGACATCACCAGATGGTCATCACTGAAATCAGATTGATTATATTCTTTGCAGCCAAAGATGGAGAAGCTCTATACAGTCAGCAAAAACAAGACTGGGAGCTGACTGTGGCTCAGATCATGAACTCCTTATTGGCAAATTCAGACTTAAATTGAAGAAAGTGGGGAAAACCACTAGACCATTCAGGCATGACCTAAATCAAATAGTCACAGAAAAACATATATTTCTCCTTTATTTACTATGCCAAAGCCTTTGACTGTGTGGATCACAACAAACTGTGGAAAATTCTTCAAGAGATGGGAATACCACACCACCTGACCTGCCTCTTGAGAAACCTATATGCAGGTCAGGAAGCAACAATTAGAATTGGACATGGAACAACAGACTGGTTCCAAATAGGAAAAGGAGTACGTCAAGGCTGTATATTGTCACCCTGCTTATATGCAGAGTACATCATGAGAAATGCTGGGCTGGATGAAGCACAGCTGGAATCAAGACTGCTGGGAAAAATATCAATAACCTCAGATATGCAGATGACACTACCCTTACGGCAGAAAGTGAAGAGGAACTAAAGAACCTCTTGATGAAAGTGAAAGAGGAGAGTGAAAAAGTTGACTTAAAGCTCAGCATTCAGAAAACTAAGATCATGGCATCTGGTCCCATCCCTTCATGGGAAATAGATGGGGAAACAGTGGAAATAGTGTCAGACTTTATTTTGAAGGGCTCCAAAATCACTGCAGATGGTGATTGCAGCCATGAAATTAAAAGACGTTTACTCCTTGGAAGGAAAGTTATGACCAACCTAGATAGCATATTCAAAAGCAGAGACATTACCTTGCCAACAAAGGTCTGTCTAGTCAAAGCTATGGTTTTCCCAGTGGTCATGTATGGATGTGAGAGTTGGACTGTGAAGAAAGCTGAGCACCGAAGAATTGATGCTTTTGAACAGTGGTGTTGCAGAAGACTCTTGAGAGTCCCTTGGATTGCAAGGAGATCCAACCAGTCCATTCTAAAGATCAGTCCTGGGTGTTCATTGGAAGGACTGATGCTAAAGCTGAAACTCCAATACTTTGGCCACCTCATGCAGAGTTGACTCATTGGAAAAGGCTCTGATGCTGGGAGAGATTGGGGGCAGGAGGAGAAGGGGTCGACAGAGGATGAGATGGCTGAATGGCATCATCGACTCGACGCACATCAGTTTGGGTGAACTCTGGGAGTTGGTGATGGACAGGGAGGCCTGGAGTGCTGCAATTCATGGGGTTGCAAAGAGTCGGACACGACTGAGCGACTGAACTGAACTGAACTGAATGTATCCTGCCTGAGGACAGTCTCTGGATTAAACCTTCTGGCTAATTCTGTTATCTTAAAATGTAAATTATGGGAGTAGGTCTTTACAACCTCCAGACATTCTTTTGATTCATTAGTGAGTATATAACTCCACTGCTAACACTAGCAAGGGGGTACTCTTTCTGCCCCCTTCTGATGCCTATGTCAGAAGCTTTCTCTATCGCCTTTAGACTTTAAAAAACTTTATTACACAAAAGCTCTGAGCAATCAAGCCTCATCTCTGGGCCTGGATTGAATTATTCTCCTCCGGAGGCCAAGAATCTCAGCATCTTTTCGTGGTTCAGCAACAACCTTTCATCTGTTGCCCGTTCTCCTCCTCCATTCAAATCTTTCCTTTGTCTCAACAGCATCTCCAGAGCTGGGAATGGATGTGGCCGTGACCCCTGGTGCCTCCTTGCCTCCTTTCAGGACAATGCCCTTTCCTCCACCCATTCCTGGCCCCCAACACTGGCCACCCTGGGAGCAACACCTGCCACCTTCCATGACCCCATCATTCCCTCCTGGTGGCACTCAGCTGCTGCCAGCTTTTCCAAGGACACCTTTGGTGCCCAATGCTGGCTATGGCCCCAGTGCCCCTGGGGCTTGCAACATCATTGTCCAAGTCAGGTCAGAAGGAAGGCCAGCAGAGCACCCGCAGACTCAGACCTTTGTCCTTACTCAGGCTCCCCTCAACTGGAGCACTCCAGGGCCCCTCAGCAGGAGTACTGCATGTCCTGTCCCCCTATTCTTAACAACCCCTGCGATGGAGACCATTGTGACTGCCCCAGCTGTTGGAGTAGCTCAGTCTGGCAAGGGAAGCTGGACCCCAGGCTTTCCACCTCAAGCTCCACTACCAGCTGCCCAGCTGGCCCCCATCATTCCCCAAGTGAACTTGGGGCCACAGTCACATGGCATTTCCAGGGAGGGCAGCCTGGCCACCAACCAGTCCAAGGCCTCGCAGGATGACTCCTGCAACCCCAAGAGCGTGTATGAGAACTTCCGACGTTGGCAGCGCTTCAAGTCTCTGGCCCGGAGACACCTTCCCCAGAGTCCTGATGCTGAAGCTCTTTCCTGCTTTCTCATGTGAGTGAACAGCCAGGGGGTCATGAGGTTATCAGAGCTTTTAGATAAAAAGGAACTGGGGGTGGATGCTCAGATTAGGTTTGTAGGGATACCAGGAAGAAAGTCTGAGGGTGATGTCCCTGCTGTGAGAAGGCACATTTTGGTCCTACACATCACCATGCAAGTTCCTGACATCCTTTCAGTACCTTATCTCAGTTATCTCACTGCCTTGTGAGTACAGCGAACTTGACTTTCCATGATGCTCATGGTGATGTTGATGAAGACTTGTAGCCAGGGAGGGTTTTGGTGTGAGGTGAGGAGCCACAGATGGGATGCTGCACTCCTTTGTGGTGCCGTATCCTTTCACACAGGACTTGATTGTCCATGGTCAGGGGATGTCCCTTCAGAAAGGAGAGGGAGTGCAAGGTCCAGGATAGAGCTCTATGCATGCCTCAAGAACAAGAACCTCCTTGTTCTGGAGAATTCTTAGAACTGGGTGGTGGTAGAGCTCACAGGGCATGGGCTCTCTCCTAGAGCTGGGAGCCTGGCAGGCATTTCCCTCCTAAACCTCAGTTCCCTCGTAAAAAAAAAAGGTGGTGGGGGGGACAATTGCACTTAACTCAGAGAACTGTGTAGAAGACTCTTTAGGCTAATCTATGAAGTGTTAGCAGACTGCCTGGCACATGCCATGCCTCACTGATGATAGGGATTTTTATAGTCAAAAGGCAATCTTGCAAAGGAAGGAGCCCTCACAAGGGTCCCTGTCCCAGCCTTAGCCTGGGAATGGATGGTCATCCTTCAGTGAGAGTGAGGCGGTGATGGCAGTAGCGGGAAGGCTTGTCCTTGCTCTCTCAGGCCTGTCTCTCACCTTCCTGATGCTCAGTCATGCTATCTTGGGTTATGTGGTCCAAGTTGCTGGGTGGAATCAGATGAGTGGAGACTGGGCTGGACTCTGAAACAGACCCTGATGGCTTACAGCCCAGTGCTTCGGTCCCTGGCTCGCCTGAAGCCCACCATGACACTGGAGGAGGGACTGTGGCGGGCTGTGCAGGAATGGCAGCACAGAAGCAACTTTGACCGGATGATCTACTATGAGATGGCCAGAAAGTGAGTCAGCATCCTGGGCCCTAGAGCTGTGTGGTGGGTAAGAGGAGTGGGTGAGGGTTAGACCCCAGGTCAGGGTCTGGCTGTGGGCATGCTCATCAAGCAGGATAGAGGAGGGCTGTCACTCAGCACAGGGCCCCCACAGCCCAGATGCCCTACTCCCCTCCAGAACCCTTCCCTCATCTTGAGAGCGTGGGTCTTCAGTACTTCCTCCAGCAGCACCTCTGATCTCCCCTGATGGTGACCTACCTTTGGCTTGACATGAAGGTCTCAGGATGGGGTTGGGTAAAGCTTTGAGCCCAGGAGGGGTCCAACCCCAGCCATAGGAGCTATGCAGGGGCATGTTCTCTACCCACCAGCCTGCTGCTTCCTTAGTGGTGGGTGGCTGGCAGCCACTGACATAGACTTTGGGACCCCCTCTTCTCATGAAAAGTGGCTGGAGTGGGTACCCTGATCTCCCTGAAGAGGCTGGGGAAGCCAGCATGTCATCAGCCCAAACGTCTCTGGCCATTCCAGTATTTTCTCCATGGCAATCTTTTTAGTTTAAAAATAGAACCAACCAAACAAACACCTCTCAGAGGAAAGGAAAGCCTCTTCTCTAAGCTTAGCGGCCAAATCCTCCAACCTTTCCTGGGCCCTGTCTCCAGGCTTATGTTCCAGGACTCTCAGCCCCTGTCCAGGGTCCTGGATTCAGCAAGGACCGCTTTGGGGACATGTGCCTGATTCAGCCTCTGGCCATCAGCCCTTCATATAGTTCTGGACGGGAATGGGGGCATGAGGAGGGTCCCCTGTGGGTCTGCCTGTGTCCTGAGGGCCTGGTTCAATTCAGCAGCCTCGGTCTATGCTCTTGAGTGCCCTTCAAGTGCTGGTGGGGCAGAAAGAGTCCCAGATGTCCAGTCAGTTCCAGGAGAGCCCTCTGCTGGGAATAGTACCTCCCAGAGGCCTGTCCACCCCAAGACACACTCTCTCCCAGGCCCTCATTCTCTGTTGCCTTTGTTCCCGGCTCCAAAGCCCAGGCCTTTTTCTCAGTGTGCCGTATGCCTCCATCACTCCCAGGTTCATGGAATTTGAGGCAGAGGAAGTGATGCAGATTCAGAAGTTACAGTGGATGCAGGGGGTGCAAGGCCTGCCTCCTCCAGTCCCACCAAAGCTGGATCCTCAGGGGTCCTCAGCCCCGACAGTGTGCCCTCAGCCAGGCACCCACGTTCCCACTGGAGTTCCAAGCAAAGGTGACATGGGCCAAGGGATGACCGCTGGCCCCATGTGGATCCTTTTCCTTCAAGAGGGTCATTGGTCTTTCAACCAGAACAGCCAGTGAGACAGGGTCTCAGTTGTCCTTTGTCACTGCTGCTGCTGCTGAGTCGCTTCAGTTGTGTCCGACTCTGTGTGACCCCATAGACGGCAGCCCACCAGGCTCCCCGTCCCTGGGCTTCTCCAGGCAAGAACACTGGAGTGGGTTGCCATTTCCTTTGTCACTACAGGGTATCATCTCCATCAGTTTAATAACTCCTCTTTCACCTCCCTGTCAAAAGACCCCACACAGAGTGGGCTTGTTAGGGATACCCTGAAGAATCAAGGTTCCACATTCCTCACAGGACTGTCTTAGATGGCCCCCTCCCCCTCCCACTGTGCATGAGGCTTCAGGTGGTGCTAACCCTGCCCACACCTAAGTCACTGACCCCCAAACACTGCCCTCACCAGCGCGTGCTCAGTGGTCAGGAGGTGGACGCAGAAGCCCCTCACCTTCCTTCCCTCTTTCCTGCTCTGCCTCAGCCAGTGCTCCCCGGAAGGCCGGGCCCCGGGCCCATCCCACCCGCTCGCAGCCACACAGAGCCCAGCGGCATCCGGGGACCAAGGCCCCCAAGGAGATTCCCCCTGAGGCTGTGAGAGAGTATGTGAACATCATGGAGGTGCTGGTGGGGCCCATCCACTTGGCCACGGGCAAGTCAGAGGCAGAATGTGGAAAGGATGAGGATGAGCTGAAGCAGGAAGAGGACGGGACCTATGCAGACCCAGATCTCCTGAGCTACATTGACAAGCTGTGTTCCCAGGAAGAGTTCGTCACCAAGGTGGGCTGGGCATGGAGCCTGGGGTCCACAAGATTCCAAGGCATGGAACTCTCAGCACCCCAAGAACTGGGTTCTGCCCAGGCCAATGGGACTGAAGCTCTGTTCATGTGCTTTGTGTGTGTGTCCATATGTGTGTGGAGCGTGTGTACGCACATGTATGAGTGCTCATGTCTGTGTCTGTCTGTGTGTATGCCTTCATATGTCTGTGTAAGTAGGTGTGTATGTGCTTTTTTATTGGAGTATAATTGCTTCACAATGTTCTGTCAGCTTCTGCTGTACAACACGTGAATCATCCATATGTATACATATATCCCCCACCCCTCACTCTTGAGCATCCACCCCACCCCCACTAGAGAACAGGAGTGGGTCTCTACTTTTCACTTTCCTCTAGGTCTTTTTGGCTCCCAGGCCATTCCTGGCCAAGAATGCTCACAGCCTTTTCCTTCTGTTCTAGGTAGAGGCAGTCATTCACCCTCGATTCCTGGCAGACTTGCTTTCCCCAGAACCACAACTGGATCCCTTGGCACTAGCTGAGGAGCTGGAACAGGAGGAAGGCCTCACCCCTGAGGAGGTGAGCAGGAGAGGGAGGGATACTTATGGAGCCTGTGGGTGGGGACCCCATGTGACCCAGGGGAGCCAGGGGAGGGAGGGACCCCAGGTAGAACAGGGGAGACAAGAGTCTCCCAGGTAAACCAGGGCATGGGGGACCCTGGTGAGCAAGGGAGACATAGAACCCCAGAAAAGGAGGCTTCCATGGCTCTGTCCATCCCTCCCCTGCCTGGGACATCTGGCCTGGAAGACAGCCTACTCTGGGGTAGGTGCAGTGCTGGGTGATAGGAGGGAGAGGATAGGGAGCTGGGGCGGGTTATGAGGGAGGAAAGGACACAAAGCTGGGAACAAGGTGCAGGAGGCCAGCAGGAACACCACAGTGTCTATATTTGGATTTGAGTCTCAAGGTCACCCCTCCTCTCCACCCCACCCAGGGCCATGTCCCACTGCCCACGGCTCCTCCTCTCACATGTGGGTGTGCAGAGCAGTCACTGCCCTCTTCTCTCCTACCAGCTGGTGCAGAAACGACTCCTGGCCTTGAAGGAAGACAAGGGAGTGCGGACACCCAGCAGTCAAAGTGTACCCCAAGTGGACTCAAGTCCTTCTGAGTCTGACGCCAGCAAAGATGCCCAGAGATATGATCAAGGCCCCCAGCTAGGGGTCAGACATGAAGCCGGCCCACCAGAGGTTGATTTCGAGGCTGTTCACAGGTTCAGCCAAGCAAACACTGGCCTATCCAAGGCCAAAGACCTTGTTCCCTCTCTGGGACAGCAGGAGTTGCCTCCATTCCAGCCAGGACAACCCTCCCCTCCCCAGGGTCAGAGGTGCACTGGCCCTCAGCCAGGACCCAGGGATACCTCAGTTCTCAGAACGGTCTTTCCAATTCTGGGGGCCCGAGGGCCCAGGGACGGGTCCAGCGAGGACGAGGAGGAGCTCCCCAGCCTGGCCTTCCTCTTGGCCTCGCAGCACAGCCTGCTGCCCTGGAGGCTGTCCCAGAGTCCTGTCCCTGCCTCAGGCCAGGCCCCCTCCTCTCAGAGAATAGGCCTCAGCCCAGCTCCTCTGGCTGCTGCCAAGTCTAGGAAGCGGGCTCTGTGCGGAGGCTCAGCTGCTGTTGAGATGCTGCCTGGCCTGGGGGCTGGCCTCGGGGTCTCTGAGACCCCAGCTCTGGCTCTGGGACTGGTTCGCTCCTCACAGCTGAGAAAGAGAAAGTGTGACCCATTTGTCACAGGAAGGAAGAGGAAGCGGCTCTGCAGCCAGTAGGGAACAGCGGGCCAGCCCCAAGGGGAGCCTAGGGCTCCTCAGCTCGTGGGTGATCCTGGCTGCTGTTGGAGGAAGGGACTCCAGGGCAGGGAGGGGATTGGGCTTGTGGGAGCTTCGAGAGGTGGGGGAGGTGGATCTGGGTGGGCGTGGGTGGCAGCAGGATCTTTGGAGAGATGTATGTAAAATGTGAATAAACGTAGTTTTGTTGGGAAATGCTCTTGGGTCACCATCTTCTTATTTGTGTCTGCTCTGCTCTACAGAGAGGGGTCCTGACAGGAAGGAAGGACCAGGGAGGTCACAGGTGCTGTGGGCCTCCAGTGGCCAAGTCTTGCCTCCACACAGACAAGGACTCCTCAGGCAGCTCCTGGGAGCTCTCAGCTCTCATCCTCCACAGGGACCTCCTCATCATCCCCTTCTCTAAAGCCAGCTTGGCTTGAGATCTTGGGGACATCTGTACCATCATCTGCATCCCTGGACAATCTAGGGATGGAGAGCTGCTGTCCTGCTCTCAGCCCTCTGGACACTAAGCAGTTTCCAGAATGGAGCCTGGTGACAGCTTTTGTCTTTAGGGAGCTTCTCTCTGCTTCCTGAAGCAGCCAGATGAAGGGGCTGGGCTGATTCTCTGCTCATCCAGGGTTTCCTGTGTGGTGGCCTGACCAGAGAGGAAGAATCTCGGTCATAGGGTCCAGATTGTCTGCCTCTCTGCCTGGCTGGAGGGTGAGCACCCTCTAGTCTCAGAGGGATTACTGCAGTGTGGAGAGTGGTGGAGGCAGCTACCTCTTAGTCCCAGTGAGGATGAAACAGGGGAAATGGGTGAGAGGAAATTCATGGGATGCCCACTAAAGCTGTGTATAAGGAAAATGACAGCTGGGCCCCTTTCTGGAATTTATGGGAATTTTGTGCAGGAGTGTCTTGTTCAGGGGAGGGAGGGGACCCATCTTACTGTGGCTATGGGGACTGACCTTAGGGGCCCAGAGTTCTGCAAAGACATCCCACAACTACTGTCTCTTCCCTTCCCACCCATGGCTGAACATGTGTGTGTATTGGGGTCAACACTGATCTATATTCAAGCATGAGACAGTTCCTCCTAACAACATATGGCCCAGGGAATCTGGCCTTGAAGGCCAGCGGAATTTGATTATAGGACTTTCACAGGCCTGGGACAACAGACACTCCAGTCTTGGAAGGCATAAACAAAATCTGGCACGCACCAAGACCCAGAGGAAAGGAGCAGTGACCCCACAAGAGACTGAACAAAAACTACCTGCTATTGTTGGAGGGTCTCCTGCAGAGGCATGGGTGGTAGGGGCTCCACCATTGTATCATTACTGGTCAAAAGAAAAATAATGGAATTCTATATCATCAAAACTACCATTTAATAGAAAAACCTGTAATGACTTTTTATAATCCAGATGCATATCAGAATTATCTTGGAAATTTTTGAAAAATACAAATACTCAAGCATTGCTTTCTTAAATTTTTTGCCAGAGCTTCAGATATGTTTCTAATGAACATTCAGTTCAGTTCAGTACAGTCGTTCAGTCGTGTCTGACTCTTTGAGACTTCATGGGCTGCAGCATGCCAGGCCTCCCTGTCCATCACTAACTCCCAGAGCTTACTCAAACTCATGTCCATTGAGTCAGTGATGCCATCCAACTATCTCATCCTCTGTAGTCCCCTTCTTCTCCCACCTTCAATCTTTCCTAGCATCCGAGTCTTTTCAAATGAGTCTGTTCTTTGAATCAGGTGGCCAGAGTACTGGAGTTTCAGCTTCAGCATCCATCCTTCCAATGAATATTCAGGACTGATTTCCTTTAGGATGGACTGGTTGGATCTCCTTGCAGTCCAAGGGACTCTCAAGAGTCTTCTCTAACACCACAGTTCAAAAGCATCAATTTTTCGGTGGTCAGCTTTTTTTATAGTCCAACTCTCACATTCATACATGACTACTGGAAAAACCATAGCTTTGACTGGATGGACCTTTGTTGGCAAAGTAATGTCTCTGTATTTTAATATGCTGTCTGCTACTGCTGCTGCTAAGTCGCTTCAGTCGTGTCCGACTCTGTGAAACCCCATAGACGGCAGCCCACCAGGCTCCCCCGTCCCTGGGATTCTCCAGGCAAGAACACTGGAGTGGGTTGCCATTTCCTTCTCCAATGCGTGAAAGTGAAAAGTGAAAGTGAAAGTGAAGTCGTGTCTGACTCCTAGCGACCCCATGGACTGCAGCCTACCAGGCTCTTCTGTCCATGGGATTTTCCAGGCAAAAGTACTTGAGTGGGGTGCCATTGCCTTCTCCGAATATGCTGTCTAGCTTGGTCATAATTTTTCTTCCAAGGAGCAAGCGTCTTTTAATTTCAAGGTTGCAGTCACCATCTGCAGTGATTTTGGAGCCCCCCAAAAATAAAGTCTGCCACTGTTTCCCCATCTATTTCTTATGAAGGGTTGGGACCAGATGCCGTGATCTTAGTTTTTTAAATGCTGAGTTTTGAGCCAACTTTTTCACTCTCCTCTTTCACTTGCATCAAGAGGCTCTTTAGTTCTTCTTCACTTTCTGCCATAAGGGTGGTGTCATCTGAGTACATGAGGTTACTGATATTTCTCCTGGCAATCTTGATTTCAGCTTGTGCTTCATCCAGCCCAGCATTTCGCATGATGTACTCTGCATATAAGTTAAATAAGCAGGGTGACAATATACAGCCTTGATGTACTCCTTTCTCTATTTGGAACCAATCTATTGTTCCATGTCCAGTTTTAACTGTTGCTTCTTGACCTGCATACAGATTTCTCAAGAGGCAGGTCAGGTGGTCTGGTATTCCCATCTCTTGAAGAATTTTCCACAGTCTATTGTGATCCACACAGTCAATTGCTTTGGCATAGTCAATAAAGCAGAAGTAGATGTTTTTCTGGAACTCTCTTGCTTTTTCAATGATCCAACAGATGTTGGAACATATCTGGACTATATAAGGCTCTTTTATTTAGTTTGTTTAACTTTTTCCATTTCATATTCAGGGCTTCCCATTTCATTTAGTCTATGTTTTCTAATTTCTCCATCTCTTCTTTTTTCTTGGTGTTCTTCCTCAAGCCTTTATCAAGTGTAGTAGAAAAGCTCTTGTGTACATATATATAAATAATATGTATAATATATGTATTTTAGAAAACTTATTAATTTTTGCCTAACTAAAAAATTTACATTTTGATTCCACTTGTTTGACTTAGTGTAAATAGAATGCTAGTTTTCTAATTTAAAAAATAGATATATAATAAGCAGCAAAGGTTTACTATATAGCACAGGGAATTATAGTCAATATCTTATAACAACCTATAGTGGAAAACAATTTTAAAAATAATATATATGTATATGTATAACTGAATCACACACAAAAAATAATTCTACTTTTTGAAATTTAGTAATGTTTATCCTTTGTCCAGTTTTTCTAATCATCCTATGAACATCTAATAGCAACATGTGAGATACAAAATTTTAAGTATGTCTGTATAGGATATAAGGTTAATATAAAGTAATATAAATAGAAATCTATTATATTTAAATTATTAATGACATCATTCAAGATGCTTCTATTCTTATTTTTATGCACTTAATAAAATATTCTCAGAGAAATGTGAGTATGCCTCGCTATGATTATATTTATTTTTCTTTTCCCTTATATTTCTTCTAATTTTTGCCTTATGTATCTTTGTGTCTTTGTTGTTAGGTGCCAGATGATTTATGATGTCTATCTTCTTTGTGAGTTGTACCTTTTATCATTAAAAATATTCATCTTTGTTTCATCTAGAAATACATAAATAAATTTATGCAGTAAAAAAATCAGAACTTAGAGATTTGGAAAATTATCAGCCTATCCATATTTCAAAGTGAGCAAGCTTGTTCTGAAGAAAACTCTAAGGGTATAGCTGAGCAACCATTTGAAGAAGAGATCATGGATGTGGCTCATTAATTTAATCAGTCTTCTCAACAGAGGCCAAGAATAGAGAGGGATAAACCAGCAGAGACTTTCCTGTCACTTTGAACTAAAGGGGGCAGAGAAAGCCCCTGTGAAATGAAAATATCTCCTGCCATATTAATCAACAAGAATTGTCGCAGCCATCAGTAATTTCTAGCCTCCAAACGTGAATGAGAGCTCCCAGAACTGGGATCCAGTGATGCTGCCATCTCCACCCCCCGCCCCATGGTGATTGCTGAGGAGCTGGGGGAACGCAAGAAGCAGGGTGAGCAAGGAAAGAGGATTGGCCCTAGATAGCTGAGCTGTGGTGGTGATCAAAACCACCCCCAAGAAAAGGCAAAATGGCAACATGGCTGTCTGAGGAGGCCTTACAATAGCTGAGAAAAGAGAACCGAAAGGCAAGGGAGAAGAGGAAAGATATCCCCATCTGAATGCAGAGTTCCAAAGAATAGAAAGGAGCGATAAGAACAGTGCAAAGAAATAGAGGAAAACAATAGAATGGGAAAGACTAGCTATCTCTTCAAGAAAATTAGAGATACCAAGGGAATATTTCATGCAAAGATGGGCACAATAAAGAATAGAAATGGTGTGGACCTAACAGAAGCAGAAGATATTAAGAAGAGGTGGCAAGAATACACAGAAGAACTGTACAAAAAAGATCTTCATGACCTAGATAACCACAATGGTGCAGTCACTCACCTAGAGCCAGGCATCCCGGAATACAAAGTCAAGCATAGGAAGCATCACTATGAACAAAGCTAGTGCAGGTGATGCAATTCCAGCTGTGTGATAGCAACTCAGCTTGCACATTGAAGGACTTCTCAGGATTGGCACCTGCCTGCCTATCCAGGAGACATCACGCTGTACATTAGCTCCTCAGACCTTAGTCCTTCGTTTTGGTTCTCATTTTATAATGGAAAATTTGTATCCATTTGCCAACCTGTTCTCATTTCCCCACAACTAGCTGCAGACAACAATTTCAACCCTCTGTTCTGTGATTCCTTTTTTTTTCTTTTAGATTCCACACATAAGTGATACTGTCAGGCTTATTTCGCTTAGCATAGTGTTCTCCAGGTTCATTCAATGTTCTTGAAAATGTCAGGGTTTACTTTGATTAAGGCTGAATAATATCTCATTGTTTATGCTATGTATGTGCACGTGTGTGTATCACCTTTATCCATTTATCCACTGTAAACAGACCCACACTGATCTCCCACAGGATTCCCACTAACCCCACACAGGGACAGAATGACCAGGCTCAGGGTCCCTGCTCTGTGCCTCCCTCGCCTGAGCTCTGGAGGTCACTCTGTAATCTAGGTCCCAGATCCTCCCCTCAGACCCTGGCTGAGCCCCTACTGCTGGGCCCACCCTGGACGATGGGGCCCAGAGGCAGGACGTGGCTCCAGGGAGAAAACACAGCACAAGCAGGCCCATGCCTCTGCCCTTCCCTCCCAAGTCCTGGTCCTATGTGTTGGGGTTCTGACACGATGATAATAGTTGACACTTGCTGTGACACCAGCATAGACCCTGGGGCTGTTGAGTCCCACATGTTCCCTAGGAGCTTCCTTGGATCACAGACCATGAGTCTGTCCCAAGCTCCCAGTCCTGTGAAAGCTTCCTTGCTCAGAGGCTCCGCTGTCTCTGGGAGCCTGGTCCTCTGTGGAGAGCTGTAGGTGTTATCCCTCTGTCTGGGCTCTGGGAGCTGGAGTAAGGGGAGACTCTGGGGTGGGGCCACCATGAGCCGTGGGCCCCTAACTTCTTTCCTCTGGGCTGCAGATGGTGGTGGGACGCCAGGGGCTCCTTAGTCACTGCACCATCTATTGGGCACCTCTGCCACCTGCCTCCTTCCTCTACTTCCCACACTAGGGGCACATTTGGAAGTCAAAGCAGGCACCTGGGAAGAGTGGCCCCTGATCCCCTCACTACCCCCCAGCAGGGCACAGACAGAGGCCACCACCTTTCATGGGGAAAAAAAAAAAACACTTATTTCAGGAAACAAAATAATACGTGGTTGGAAGAAACCATTAGCACATAGAGGATGTGCTAACATGAGAGAAAAACTTTTGTCTTGGCAGAATATGAATTTTTTTTTTCTGGAGAAGAGTTTTCCTACCAGGAATGCTGTGAAAAGCGTGTTCTGATTGACCAGAAGAGGTGTATTTCTGAAGAAGATAGCGCCTTGGACAGTGGAGAGAAACAACCTGGGACACGTCACTGTTGATCCATGTTGGCAGGCTCTGCCTGGAGGGGGACCTGGCTCCCTGGGTGGGACGGTCCACTTGCTGTCCCTGGGACTGGTCTACTTACTCGTTTTTGGACAGATGTGGCCCATGGGGGTAACTTGGTGATTGCAGGCTGAGTTTCTCCTCACTCTCCTTTACTCTGGGTAGGAGAGAAACCTAGTGTAGCCGTAATGTGAACCTAATGGGGCCCAGAGTTCTGCTTTGCACCAATTTAACTCCAAGACATGAAGTCGATGGTGAAGCTCCATCTTTTCTTTGAATTTGTCCAACAGCTGTCATGAGAGTCTGATCCTTAACAGCCCTGCTGTCGGTAATCAGTCTGCTTTTGACTGGTTCCTGGCCCTGGGCGGCGGATGCTGCAAGCTTGCCTTTTTGCAGGGGCTGTTCTTATCCTTTGCATTTACTTGAGAAAATCCATTGCAGAACCTGCTTAATCTGTGTTCTGAAGTGGCTTTCTGAAGGACCCTGTCTCTTCTTCAGGTTTAACTGTCACAATTTGCTTCTCTGGGACTCTGCTGATATCTTTTGCTGGCCCAGGTTACTCATCCCTTAGGCCTCATAGGCCCTCTATTCTGCCAACCCTTTTTATGCTGTCCTAGTTTGGACCTCCTGTAAGTCTCTCTTCTATCAGTGGGGACAAACTTATTGCTCAGATTCTTATATTGGGTTTGCTGTCTCAGGATCTTCTGCTGCCCCCTGGGTGCTCCCTCCACTGAAGTTAATGTTATAGAACGTCTGGTAATTGGACACATCTCCACTGGGCAAGTCCTGGGAATAGGAAAGAGATTCCTGAGAAGCCAAGATGTTTGCAGCAAAGAACATATCTGAGTGACAGTCCTTGAGAAGCATGTCAGTGGCACAGTCTTGAAGGAGCACACCAGTTTCACAGTGTGCCCTTGAAACTCAAGCTTATAAAACTGTTCATTGGTGTGTAGATCTTCCTGATTCTAACTTTGTGTTTGAGGAGGGATTTTTATTGGACCTTGGAGATTGTGAACTCCTCATATCAACATTAATGACTTGGGATTTAATAAGTACTCTAGGTTCAAAATTACCTTACCATGCAGGGCCTCCTCCACAGATTCTTTGGTCCTGGCAGATTGGGGGCATTCGTTGAGGTCCATGACTGTCATGCTAGAGCAAGATGCTGGGGAGGCCTGCCCCCCAGCTTCCCTCTGTGGCTCATTCCTGGCTGTTTTGGGACTTTGACTAGAATTCAGGTTGCATTTGTCCACTCCCACCACAGGCTCACTGTGCCAATTCTGCCAACAAAATTGTCTGTGGGAGCCTGAGAGATGCCTTGACTTCCTGTCCAGTCAGAGGAACCTCTGAGGGCTTTGTGGATGTCCCCATGTGGGGGTCCTTCCAGCGCTCCCTTGGTTTCCTCACTTTCCTGTGAGCAAGCAGGGAGGGGACTCTCCAGAGGGAGACCTGTCTTTGTTGTTATCACTTTCTCTCCCAGATGGCGCTGAGGATGTTTTCCCAAGCCCTAGGTTAACTGGGTTTTTGAGTGGTCCCCAGAGTCACAGGTGGCCTTCAAGGTAGATCCTGGAAGGAGTATGGGGTGAGCTCTTGTTAACTTAGAGCGAAGTATGAACTTGAGGACCTTAAGAAGTAGGTCCCACCTGCACCTCACCCGAAACTGAAAGCTTATGGTGAATCGTGCTGGTATTCCTGGTCTCTAAAGGCGAAAATTTCAAAACTAAAATTTCACAAAAATTTCAGTTTTGACTGAAATACAGTCTCAGTCACTCAGCGCTTTGTGTAACAAAGTTTTATTAGAGTGAAAAGTTTAGAGAAAGCCTCTAACAAAAGGGGGAAAGAGAGTTCCCACCGTCACTAGTTTTTAAGCAGGTTGTCATATATGAGAAGCATATAATGCCCTGCTTAAAAAAAAACAACTCTGGTGTTGGTTAAGACTCTTGAGAGTTCCTTGGACTGCAAGGAGATCCAACCAGTCCATCTTAAAGGAAATCAGTCCTGAATATGCAATGGAAGGACTGATGCTGAAGCTGAAACTCCAATACTTTGGCCACCAGATGCAAAGAACTGACTCACTGGAAAAGACCCTGATGCTGGGAAAGATTGAAAGTGGGAAGAGAAGGGGACGACAGATGATGAGATGGTTGGATGGCATCACTGACTTGATGGACATGAGTTTGAGTAAGCTCCAGGAGTTGGTTATGGACAGGGAAGCCTGGTGTGCTGCAGTCTATGGGGTCACAGAGTCAGACACAACTGAGCGACTGAACTGAACTATATACTTCTCAACTGGCTGCTGAAAACAGATAAAAAGAATATCTCGAGGTTGTAAGAGTTCCACCAGACCCTTTCCCAAGTCACACATCCTGAGATAACTTCAGTACAAGATTAGCCAGAAGGAAGGAGTTCGGGGAGTTCCGGAGCACCATGTTTCTGGGTGAGATATATTGTTGTTGAGAAACAGACTCCCAGGCAAGATTTGTTACAATTATAATCATTAAGATAGAGTCTAAGAAAAGCAAACCCATGAGTAAGATATATTGTGCTTTGTAATGGTTAGTTCTGGACCTAAAGAAGGCCAGCTCTCAAGCAAGATATATTGTTGCAATACCAGTACAGGGCTTAAAAGAAACATGTCCTACCTGACTAAGGCAAAAGAATGGATAAAGGAATGTTTGCTGCCTCCTCCTTTAAGGGCCTTGGGCAACCTGCCTATGCTTTAACTCTCTCATTCTCCCCTTTTCTTTTAGGAGAATATTGTTGCTGATGGGAAAGGGGTAAAGAAATCTGTCTTTAACTGCTCTGTGTTGGCGAGGGGCACTGGCCCTAAGTTGCTGAAGCAACATATTCTTCTTACCCTTTTATTTAGTGTTTCTGATCCAGGGGCCCCAAGTAATAGCTAGAGGAGGCAGGAGAAATTGTAGAAGCACGAACAATCATTTGCAACTTAAATGCCTCAAGCTGCTTAGATACAAAATTCATTAGACAATGAAAGATACAGGGTGCAAATAGTAAGAATAACTACTGAAGTAGTTTCCCACCAGGTTAGGCCCACAGACTACACATTCCCAATAGTCTGTGAATTTTGGGAAACTATAATTCCAAATCAAGATTGGATCTATGACCAGAGAGGAACATCAGGGGAGTCCATCTTGAAGAGTGACCAGAATCTCTACATCACTATTACTTTGTCTGGGAAGCCATTGTATCATTTAGGAAGAACAAACTAGACAAGTAGATTTAAAAGGCAGAAACCAAAAATCAGTAAAAGAATTATTATAATCAACAGTCCAAGCAAGAATAAGAATCAGGTTACATTTGGCGGGAAATTTGATCCTGGTCTAGACAGAGTCAACACTTGGGTGGCCCTGTCTGTAAGAATGGAGCCATTTGGTTTGGTCGTATACATTTTGAATGTAGGTATAACAAACCCTGTTCTCAGAAGTAGGTGAAAGAGTGACAACTTGCACTTTAACAGATGAAATAAATCTCATCATTTTTTTTAGGAGAATGCGTCTCAAACCCAGTGTAGACAGGTGCTTTATGTAAACTTATAGCCAGGCAGCCAGCTGTCCAGGTTTGTGCAAGTAGGCTTTAGCCTCTTACTGTGGTATTAACATATAAGCCATTGTAGTTGTCACTGTTAACAATTTTAGTGTTTTTCTAGGTATGAGGAGATGTAAGAATTTGGGCTCAAGAAAATTTTTACCTGACAATATTGAACTATCTGTTTGATAGAGAGGCCTGTTTTGTCCATTTTGCCAAGAGCACAGAGTGACTGCTTAATTTCTGATTTCTACTCAGAACTCCTTTCAGGGGATGTTAAAGGTCAGCAGCTATAATGTCCATGATTTAATATTTGTAGAGGAAGTTGGCAAGTGCCAGTTTCCAGTCAGCAGGGCCCCATTATGGCCATGAGTTTGACCATTGTTTGGGGCATTTCATGATCTGAGCCACAGTCAGCTCCTGGTCTTGTTTTTGCTGACTGTATAGAGCTTCTCCATCTTTGGCTGCAGTCTGATTTCAGTGTTGACCATCTGGTGATGTCCATGTGTAGAGTCTTCTCTTGTGTTGTTGGAAGAGAGTGTTTGTTATGACCAGTATGTTCTCTTGGCAAAACTCTATTAGCCTTTGCCCTGCTTCATTTCATACTCCAAGGCCAAATTTGCCTGTTACTCCAGGTGTTTCTTGACTTCCTACTTTTGCATTCCAGTCCCCTATAATGAAAAGGACATCTTTTGGGGGTGTTAGTTCTAAAACTCATTGGAAAAGACCCTGATGCTGGGAGGGATTTGGGGACAGGAGGAGAAGGGGACGACAGAGGATGAGATGGCTGGATGGCATCACCGACTCTATGGACATGGGTTTCAGTGAACTCTGGGAGTTGGTGATGGACAGGGAGGCCTGGCGTGCTGTGACTCATGGGGTCGCAAAGAGTCGGACACAACTGAGCGACTGAACTGAACTGGGGCATTTCATTACCATCTTGTCCCATGGTGCTGGGAAGGCTCATTCCCAGGTCTGTCAAAGATTTCACAGATTGGCCACTCTCTGTGCTGTTATTGGACTAGGCCCTGTGAATAGCAAAAGTCTCTGGACCACACCTTTCTTACTAGCCTCTTGGTCCAGGAAAATATTTCCTCTTGTTGCTTCTTCTAATATAGAGAGTCACATTGCTACAATTATGGATTTCATATGGAACTGTATACCATCATTATATCAGTGGCTCAGTCACACAATTGATAATGTAAGGGACAACAATTTTTGAAACAGGTAATGTAGAAAACAATATAATTAGCACTAATAATAAAATCATAAGTAAGAACTTAAGTAAAGAACTTCCATTAGATATAGCCCCGGGATATTTCCAAGTCATCTGACTTAGTTTGTTACATGACTATAACCTGCTGTTAATCTCCTGGTTGTAGCTCTTGAAGGATCTGATCTTTATTCAAAGATTGGTTTAGAGATAAGATAGGCTTTAAAGATAAGCTTTAGAAACAAACTCAGAGAAACAAACTGTGTTCCCCAGTGGCTCAGAGGATAAAGCACCTGCCTGCCATGCGGGAGACTTGGGTTCGATCCCTGGGTTGGGAAGATCCCCTGGAGAAGGAAATGGCAACCTACTCCAGTATTCTTGCCTGGAGAATCCCATGGACAGAGAAGCTGGAGGGCTACAGTCCAGAGGGTCGCAAAGAGTCGGACACGACTGAGCGAGTTCACTTTAGAAACAAACTCAGAGTGTCCTTTTCAATAACTTAATTAAACCTCTTAGCAATTTAACATAGCCACAAGGAACTATCTCATAAATGAGTCTTAGTAAATACAGATCTTAAATAACAAAACTAGAACTTAGTATTCAGTGAAACAGAATATTTTTCTACAATTATCCCCATTTATATTAAATATAGTGAAAACTAATTTCCTTTCTAAAGTAAGTTTGGTCCATTGACTATAGATGCCATAGGACTGACATCAGTTTTTATCGAGGTGGATTTTTCTTTTAGAGGTCCCCTGTATACTTTGGGAGAAGGCAATGGCACCCCACTCCAGTACTCTTGCCTGGAAAATCCCATGGGCGGAGGAGCCTGGTAGGCTGCAGTCCATGGAGTTGGACACCACTGAGTGGCTTCACTTTCACTTTTCACTTTCATGCATTGGAGAAGGAAATGGCAACCCACTCCAGTGTTCGTGCCTGGAGAATCCCAGGGGCGGGAGAGCCTGGTGGGCTGCCCTCTATGGGCTCACACAGAGTTGGACACGACTGAAGTGACTTAGCAGCAGCAGCAGCAGCAGCAGTATACTTTGAGATTTCTGTATATGTTGGGAGACAGTCTTTTTATTTACTTGATAAATCTGTTCAGAACCCAGTGTCTCCAATTTCTGGAAGGACAAGACAGAGAGAAAAAAGTTATAATTTTACCCACAGGTGTAAATTACTAAGTTGCTTTAAACCATCAGTAACTTGAGGAGAAGAGCCTCTTTATATCTGAAAACAAAGATTAAAAGCCAGCAGTATGACAGACAAAAAGTCATGAAAACTGTAATGCTTGTATGGTTTTCCAGTAAAGTGGGTGCCTTGATCACTGCAGATTGTAGAAAACATAGTTGAACCATTTTTTCTCCACTGTGAGACACTAACCCTACAGCCAGGAAAAGCATTATCCTATCAAATAAAAGTGAGGTTTGTCAGGGAGCCAGGAAAAGCCAAGCAGCCATATTGGATTTCCCGTGGCCCCAGCTGTTTGGTTTACAGCCATTGTTTATCCATTTTAAATTCCCTGATGAAGGATTAATTTTGTAGAAGCAGAATGAGCTTTGTCTATGTGTGACATAGCCTTCATAGAGCTTTGTGAAATAATATTCATTCATTTTATCAAAGTAACAAAAGATTTAAAAAACAAATACGAATCACTTAAAGGCAAAGAAATCTACATAGTCTGTTATCAAAAGCCATATTCCAAGAAAACTTTGTTCTTTTCATCAGGGAGAGAAAACCAAATTCCAGTTTGGTACCAGCTTACATTCACTGTGAAACAATAGTTATTTACTTAATCAAAGTAACAATAAAAGATTTCAAAGGCAGTTTAATGTCTTAAGAAACTTTTACCATGTACACAAAACTTTTTTTTACTTTTCATATTCATTACTTTATTGTACAGGAATATTCCCAGCAACTTTATTCATAATAACCCAAACTGGAAACAACCCCACTGTCTATTGACAGAAGAATGGACAAAGAAATTGTGGTATATTCATACAGTTGAATCCTACAGCTATATAAAAGAAGGGACGATTCATATACATAACAGCACACACTGTACGATTCCATTTATAGGAAGTTCAAGAACAGACAAAAGCAAGTTAAGAGATTAGAATAGTGGTTGTGTTGTGCCATGGCAGGGAGTCAGGGGAGGGAGGGTTCAGGGCATAGGAAAACATGGAATTTTCTGAGGTGAAGGACTACAGACTGATAGAAAATTGCACAATATAAGAGTTGTGAGCTAAGTTTCATTTAGGGTCTTATTGAAGACTATAACCCGAGTGAGAGCCTTTCAGGAGCTCTGAGAAACTGCTCTGAAGAGATAGCTGGGGAAATTAATTTATATATGATTTTTGGCTGGGGAATACATGCAGTCAAGTATATTATATATCTTGGTAACAGATTACTGTTAGTCATCAAAAACGGATGTATCGAGCTAATGATTTTGGTGCTTTTCAATGCATGGAAAGTTGTAAGAAACTTCATTCACTAAAATTCTTCCTGAGACACATCTAACCACATAAGACCCTGCTTGTCCAAAGCATAGAGCATCCTGCTATCATTTTAATTTTTTCTGTCTGAAGCACAGAGTGCTTCATCCTGTTATCATCTTAATTTCCTGTGAAGTAGAATGCACTGTCAGTCAACAACTGCAGCAAGTTAATCTTTGCAGAAGTGGGTGAAATGCAATGCTGTCTGTCTTTCTTCTTTTACAAGTCTTTTCTTTATATTGATCTAGACGTTGGCTGCACAAGTATATCTGTCAAAATTCAATAAGCTTTACACTTAAATCTGTTCATTTTTTCATATATAAAGTATATATTACCAAAATACTGTTAGGATAAAGAGTTGGAAAAAAGGAGACAATACACATTTGTGTGATTTCTTTTTTTTTTTTTTCAATTATTATTTTTTTAAATCACAAAAAGAAATTTTTTTGGCCACAAGGCATGTGGGATCTTAGTGCCCTGACCAGGGATAGAACTTGTGCCCCTGCATTGGAAGCATGGAGTCTTAACCACTGGACTGTCAGGAAGTCCCATTTGTGTGATTTCTGAAGGTGAGTGCAAGACATGTTGATGATCTCTAAAAGTTGATGGCATTCATTCTTTTTTTTAAGTTAATTTTCTTTTGAAACTTTCTGATGTCCTTTTACTGTGTTCTATCACTAGCAATCATTTTACCAGATTAGTTCCATTTCCAGAACCAAAATAGGAGGAAAGGAGAAAAAAATGTACACGATGTACTATGATAAAGATAGAAATAGACATAGTTACTTAACAAAAAGCCTGTAATAGAATTAAGTGAGTTGTGGGTAGTGACAAATACAGGAAAAGAAGTATTTCTCTGGAGGGAAGGAAGGATGTCTTGGAGGAAGTCTTTGGAGGAGAGTGTGAGCTGAGAGCCCTAATTAGCAGTACATGGCCTCAGCGAAGTCATTTGAGCCCTCTGAGGATGGTTCCGTACTATACATTTCCTTAATTGGAGAAGGAAATGGCAACCCACTCCAGTACTCTTGCCTGGAGAATCCCATGGAGGGAGGAGCCTGGTAGGCTACAGTCCATGGGGTCGCAGAGAGTCGGATACGACTGAGCGACTTCACTTCACTTTATATGCTAAATGATAGGACTGAACTGAGCTCAGAGCATCATGCTATAATACTAAAGTACAGTATAATGACTAATATCCCAAGTCATTCAAAAAAAGCTAATTTCTATTCTCTGTATTTAGTTTCATAAGGCAGAGAGGTATGTAAAACATGATTTGTAATAAGAAACTATTTGACATATTGAATGCCTCCTCTGTGCCAACTAATAGGCACATACACTAGGCAATATACTTTCATTGTCTTATTTAACTTTCACTTTAATTGATTAATTACTTTTTAACTTGTATTGGATCAAGAAAAAATGTTTTTAAATAACATATATATATATATATTTCATCATCATGGTAATGTAGCATTATTGCAGACAACAGAGAAAAAAATAGAAAAATCATAAAGAAAAAATAACCCTGTCATTCTTAGGAGCTATTACCATTTTGGCAACATATATGTTGACTCTTTTATACACACACATTTGTTTTAGTTTATTATCTTTGGTTTTATAAAACTGAGATCAAATTCAGTACATTCCTTTGTATCCTGTTTCCATTTTTCAAAAATATGATTTTTCAATAACCAATAGCATTCCATTTTGTAAATACAATAGATTAGATAATCTCTTATTTTTGGCCATAAGAAGGGTTTTGACACTAATAATGTAAATTTTAGTTATATGAAAAATCCCAGGGGCAATGTCTCTATCAGGGTCCCCAGGGGAAACAGATGACACACTTGGAGACGGTAATTAGAGGAGTGTTTAACACAAGATCTGTTTACAAAAGAGTGGGCAGAGATTAAAGAAGCCAAAAGTAATAATGGAGTATGTGACCACATTGCTGATGGTACCTATGGGCCTGAAGTGGTGACAGGAGGAAGGAGGGGAAATTATGGGAACCCGGAAATCAAGAAAGCTGGCAGAAACTCCTGCTTGACAGAAGCTTAGTAAGTACTTGGTTGAGGGAGCAGCTAGTCTTCAGGGACCCGAAAGGAGGAAGCAGGGGGATACAAGCCCCGATACCCCACCTGATTCTGAGCTCCTGCCTATGCACCCCACTCAGACTGTTCTCCCCAGTCAGAAGCCATGGGGCCAAGGAGACTTTGGTGTGTTCTGCACAGGTTGGCTCCCTTGGGTATAATGCATAGCAAAGAAAAGTGAAGAGTACATCCAGAAGAGCAAATGGAATTCCAAGCACATACACTTTCTTGCTTGCCAGAATTTATCTCTGTGATGACCTGCGCTGGGAATCTGAGAAATTTTCTCTTGAGAAGTGATGCTGAATCTGAAATCTAAAGGATGTGCAGTTGTTTAGAATGTGATCAGTTCAAAGAAGACATTCTAATGGTCAAAGTGAAAAGATGCTCAACACCACTAAGCATCGGGAAAATAAAAATCAAAATCACAGTGAGATATCACCTCACACAGGTTAAATGGCTATAATAAAAAAGACAAGAGATAACAACGGTTGGTGTGAATGTGGAAGCATGTTGACTATAGTTAATAATATGGTATTATATACTTGAAAATAATGAGACAGTACATCACAAGCATTCTTACCTGAAAAAAAAGAGTTGTGTGAGGTGATAAATGTATTAATTATCTTCACCTTGGTAATTATTCTAATCATTTGATAAATAGATCAAATCTCATTTTACCCTTTAAGTATATACAACTATATTGTCAATTTTTCCTCAGTAATATTGGAAAAAATGTGACTAATAAGTAATGTTGTAAGTAAGGAAAAGAACATTCTAAGCAGAGAGAATAGCATGTGCAAAGTCCCCTGAGGTGAGAGCACATTCAAAGAACTGAAAGAAGGCAGTGGGTGAAATAGACAAAGGAGAGAATAGAATCAAAGGGAGTGCAGATTTTGGCAGGGCATTGTAAGTCCTCCAAGGATTTTGGTTTTTATCCTTAAAGCAAAGGTAAGCCATTGATAGGTATTAGGCATCCAATGACAGATTAGATTTTGTTTCTCAAGAAAATTACTCTGGGGAGAATGGATTAACAGGAAGGGAAAAATGCAATGGATGTGGTTATACCAGAGATTCAGATGAATGCTTAAACTAAGGTCATGGACAGACATGGTGACACAAAGAAAAGTTTGAGAAATTTTAGGGATGTGAAACTGACAAGACTTACTGATATATATGGGATATAGCAGTTTGGAGGTGATGGCAGTGTCAAGGAGTGTACTAGATCACTTGCTTGTAAGATGAAATTAGGAGAAAAGCTTTTTGGAACTGGGAAGTTACAAAATAATTAATAATAATTAACCAAAAAGTGAAAAAGGAGGAGAAGGGCTGACTGTTTTTTCGTGAATTAAAGACTGTAGACTCCAGAAATAAAAGAAGATGCTTTAGAAGCTGAACACTGAGAGCAGAAACCATTTCTAAAATTTAGCATTTGTTGAACAATTATTAGAGGAAGGTGGAAGGCAGGGAAAGGAAAATCTGAGAGGGAGGGCAGAGGAATGACATGAGACAGACCTTGAGGAAAGAAGAACTTATGCAAAAATAACACAGTTTGTTCCAGTTTCAAGAAATGACTCAACTTTGGAGAAAATAGGAATGCAATAAAATAGTTATCACAAAAATACAAATAAGCAAGCAAACAAAATTATATTCATTATTTATTTCGTTTCCTCCTAGTAAATAGCACAGCCTCCTGTTTCCACCTCTTTATTTCTTTTATTCCACTCTCTGCCCCTCTCTTTCTTGAAACATCGTAAGCTCCCTGAGGGAGGGCTCACACTTCTCAAGTATTTTGAACACTGGTTCTATCATTATCTAGCTCCTTTGGACCACAGTGAGGATTAACCAGCACGAGGGTTAATCGTCTGCCTTCTACAGACCCATCCTTAGCTGTATCATGCTGCAGTGTTCTAACCCCGCTACAGTGTAAACTTCTAGAAAGCAGAATTCACAGGACCCTGACGTAAGGGCGGGTGGGATAAGTACAAGTGACGGGGAGAAGAGAAGAACATGGAATGACAAGCCTAGAGACAAGCGGGATCTATTTCCCAGGTAGGTGCAGATCTGAACCCTTGACGTGGGCCTGCTTTTCCTCCTGCAATACAGGAATTCTGTGTTGGGGGTTGTGGGGTGAGGCTCAAGGAATCCCGCTCCCGCACGTTCTCAAGTATGTATTCAAGCTGGGGAGCCCTGTGGGCACATTCTTCGTGCTAAGTAGATAGCCGCACTCAGTAGCCACTAACATACATTTCTGGAATAAATAGATGGGTGGATGAAATACTTGTGCAATAGAAACTTCTTGTGGCAACTCCCGAGCGAGTAGAATCCTTCTAATCCCCGCCATTCATTCAGCGAGTCCTGGGCTCGCGTGTCTCCGCCAGTCACATGGAGGCCCCGCCCACCTCTGGGCGCGGCCCCGCTCGGCGCGCTCCTTCTGCTCGGGCCCGCAGCCCTCGGGGACGCGCGGAGCAATGGGCAAGTTCCGGGCCACAGTGCGCTTGCGCAGAAGGTGCCATGGTCCGGGGAGGGGCGGAGCCTGAGGAGCTTAGACTGAGGTGATAAGGAAAATACGGAAAGGATCTGGATGGCTGTCAGCTCTGGCTCCGCCGGGAGAGAGGAAATGGGCCAGGTTAGTGGGTGTTTGCAGAGTACACAAAGACAATCTGTTGGTGAGTTTACATTTTTACTGATTTTACCTTTTTTTCAATTAAGCTCGGTGTTCAAGAGCTGATGCTTTGGAGGTCCCAGTGTTCTGACACCGCATGCCTATGTGGCTTTGGGTAAGTTACCTGCCCGAGCTTCAGTGTCTGCCTCTGTAAAGTGGACCTGGTAATAGTTGTGGGCTTCACAGGACTTTTGTGAAGATGACATCAGACAGTGTGTGTAAAGTACTTGGCACAATGTTTGTCAGAAATGCCCAATAAGTGGTAAGTGCTATTACTATCATCAATGTTAGAAGCATTAAGTATCATCATCATGTGTTTTTTTGTGTGCCAGGATCTTTTGTATGCAGTTGTTATGCTGGTAATCTTTGGAAAATATCAGAGAACCTGAGAAGTAACAGGAAGTTAGAGATTGGAAAATATTCTGAGTTTAGAAAGGAGAAAAAAGTAGATCTTGAAAAATGGACTCTAATAATCTTGAATTTTACTGAGCACCAACACAAACCCAGGATGGATCGTATCAAAGGTAGTTTGTGAGGAGAATTTCCTGGCTATGCAGTTGTTAGGACGCCACGCTTTCACTGATGAGGCTGTAGGTTTGATTCCTTATGGGGGAACTAAGATCCCACAAGCCAAGCGGTACTGCCTAAAAAAAAAAAAAAGTGGTTTGTGAGCCTTTAGAAAAGGAACTGGTACTCACTATGAAGCAGTCTGCATTCTCTAAGAACAAATAAATCAAGCCAGATTAACTTTTTTGAATGAAGAGTAAACTGATAGCTCAGTGGAAAAACTTTCTTTGGTTTAGTCATTTACCTCAGCCTGAGATGCTGCCCCATTTTAAGAGTCTCTTGTCAGAGTCTCTTTCATTTCTGACATAAATCTTACAGAAGTAATTTTTTTAGCTAAACGGGGAATATGTGAATACCTTTTTGTTGTAAAAAATTCAAAAACTGAAAATGAAGGGAAAGTCCCCTTCCCAATTCTGTTTCCACCTCCACTCATCAATTTAGCGTGCATTTTGCTCTGATACTTAAAAATCTATCTCTACACTGATTTTTAGCAGTTAGAACTTTATTCTGCCAACTGAATAACCAGCAAAAGAAAGCAGTTTTTTAGTCTCATTTGAAAGGAAACCCAAGGGCAGGTAGTGTAGAGCCAGCAGACTCTTTCTGTCTTGGTTTCACCATCTACACATTTATCCTCATGGTCACAAGGTGATTGCTGCTTCTCTAAAACTGAGTCCATTTATTGGACAGGAAAGGACAAAAGCTATCTTGTGAAGTTTTATATTTTAATTCAGGAAAGGAAGCCGACTGGAACATCTGCCTACAACTCATTGGCCAGACTGTATCACATGACCCCTCTATCAACAAGGGAGTCTGGTGGTCAAGTGGTTAAGACTCCATCCTTCCACTGTAGGGAGCATGGGGTTCCATCCCTAGTGGGGAAACTAAGGTCCCTGAATGCTGAGTGGCTAAAAAAGAAAAAAAAGTAAGACAAGGGAAATATTAATAATTTACTTTTTAAGCATCTAGAATATAGACTCCTGAGAGTCCTTTGGACAGCAAGGAGATCAAACCAGTCAATCCTAAAGGAAATCAACCCTGAATATTCATTGGAAGGACTGATGCTGAAGCTCCAACACTTTGGCCACCTGATGCAAAGAGCCAACTCACTGGAAAAGACCCTGATGCTGGGAAGGATTGAGGGCAGGAGGAGAAGGGGATGACAGAAGATGAGATGCTTGGACAGCATCACCAACTCAGTGGATTTAAGTTTGAGCAAACTCTGGGAGATAGTGAAGGACAGGAAAGCCTGATGTGCTACAGTCCAAGGGGTGCAAAGAATCGGACACGACTTAGTGATTGAACAACAACAAAGTATAGAACGACATAGTAAAAGTGAGGGGTGAATATCTTTGGGCTAAGCAAGGTTTCAGTGCCTGCTGCAGAAATATAGAGGTTGGTTTTGCTTTTCTGAAAATAAACTCACACTATATATTTTTGGCAGCTTGCTAATTTTCCTTAGCAGTATGAATGAATTAATACTTTCTGAGGTGGCCTGTATGAAATTTCCTTGGGTCCTTTAGCTGCTGCATAATACCCTTTTTTCCTTATTCTAAGGCATACTCTTTCATTCACATGTTATTATCTCTAAAATTGGTATGCATCTTACACTTGCCATCATCTAGGCAGTAGTAGTGATGTAATTGTCATTGCCTGCTGGATATGCTTCAAAACTTGCAGAATGGATGTTAGCAGCCTGGAATATTAATGATTCTGAGTCTACATATGACTCAGAAGGTTCTGACTCCAAGAAGAAGATTTATATATGTTTTAATCAATTTATTTGATGAATACTCTTATTTTAATGTATGCATGAGGATGACATGGAATTAAAAATTCATGTCTTAAGTTTCATGTGGCTTTTTGAATAAATATAAAATAAAAATTATAAGTGTTAAGAAAACTTTTTTGTCATAGTTTAATTAGGACCACTTTTTTCTTTTTTAGTGATACATAAAATAATGGTGTTTATCATTCATGATGTCCTGAAGTCAGTGAAATATTATTTTCTACACTGTGGCTATTCCATAGCTTAATCATTTTTGTATCAATAGATGTTAAGTTTTCCCTTTTTTTTACAGTAGTGCTTCAGTAAACTCTTTTTCATTCCTCCTTTTCCATATGTGCAAATAGTATTTCTCTTGATTCCTAGAACCACATTTTTAAAAATTCTAAAGCTGCTGGCCCCTCCAATCTATTGTTGTTGTTCAGGTGCTCAGTCATGTCCAACTATTCATGACCCCATAGACTGCAGCACAGCAGGCTTTCCTGTCCTTCACTATCTCCCACAGTTTGCTCAAACTCATTTCTATCGAATCAGTGATGCCATCCAGCCATCTCATCCTCTGTTGCCTCTTCTGTTCATACCCTCAATCTTTCCCAGCATCAGGGTCTTTTCCAATGAGTTGGTTCTTTGCATCAGGTGGCCAAAGTATGGGAGCTTCAGCTTCAGCATCAGTCCTTCCAATGAATATTCTGGGTTGATTTCCTTTAGGATTGACTGTTTTGCTCTCCTTGTTGTCCAAGGGACTCTCAAGAGTCTTCTCCAGTACCACAATTCGAAAGCATTAATTCTTCAGTGCTCAGCCTTCAGTGCCATAAAGGTCCAATTCTCACATCTGTACATGACTCCAGGAAAAACCATCAGATGAGATCAGATTAGTCACTCAGTCGTGTCCGACTCTTTGCCACCCCATGAATCGCAGCACGCCAGGCCTCCCTGTCCATCACCAACTCCCGGAGTTCACTCAGACTCACGTCCATCGAGTCAGTGATGCCATACAGCCATCTCATCCTCTGTCGTCCCCTTCTCCTCCTGCCCCCAATCCCTTCCAGCATCAGAGTCTTTTCCAATGAGTCAACTCTTCGCATGAGGTGGCCAAAGTACTGGAGTTTCAGCTTTAGCATCATTCCTTCCAAAGAAATCCCAGGGCTGATCTCCTTCAGAATGGACTGGTTGGATCTCCTTGCAGTCCAAGGGACTCTCAAGAGTCTTCTCCAATACCACAGTTCAAAAGCATCAATTCTTCGGCGCTCAGCCTTCTTCAGTCCAACTCTCACATCCATACATGACCACAGGAAAAACCATAGCCTTGACTAGACGAACCTTTGTTGGCAAAGTAATGTCTCTGCTTTTGAATATGCGCTTTGACTAAATGGACCTTTGTCAGTAGAGTGATGTCTCTGGTTTCTAATACGTTGTCTAGGTTTGTCATAGCTTTTCTTCCAAGCAGCAAGCATCTTTTAATTTCATGGCTGCACTCATCATCCGCAGTGATTTTGGAGTCCAAGAAAATAAAGTCTGCCACTGTTTCCACTTTTTCCCCATCTATTGGCTATGAAGTGATGGGACTGGATGCCATGATCTTTGTTTTTTTAATGTTGAGTTTTAAGCCAGTCTCCTCTTTCACCTTCATCAAGAGGCTCTTTAGTTCCTCTTCACTTTCTACCATTAAAGTGGTATCATCTGCATATCTGAGGTTGTTGATATTTCTCCTGGCAATCTGGATTTCAACTTGTGATTCATCCAGCCAGGCATTTCACATGATGTACTCTGCAGCAGAACAGATTAAGAAGAGGTGGCAAGGATACACAAAACTAGACCAAAAAAGGTCTTAATAACCTGGATAACCACGATGGTGTGGTCACTCAAGTAAAGCCAGACATCCTGGAATGTGAAGTCAAGTGGGCTTTAAGAGGCATTACTACAAAGAAAACTAGTGCAGGTGATGGAATTCCAGCTGAACTATTTCAAATCCTAAAAGATGATGCTGTTAGAGTGCTCCACTCAATATGCCAACAAATTTGGAAAACTCAGCAGTGGCCACAGGACTGGAAAAGGTCAGTTTTCATTCCAATCCCAAAGAAAGACAAGGCTAAAGAATGTTCAAACCAAGAACTTCCAGATATACAAGCTGGATTTAGAAAAGACAGAGGAACTAGAGATCCAACATCAGTTGGATCATAGAAAAAGGTAGAGAATTCCAGAAAAAAATCTACTTCTGCTTCATTGACTACAGGAAAGCTTTCGACTGTGTGGTTCACAACAAACTGTGGAAAATTCTTCAAGAGATGAGAACATCAGTTCACCTTACCTGTCTGCCTCCTGAGAAACATGTATACAGGTCAAGAAGCATACAGTTAGAACTGGACATGGGACAACAGACTGGTTCAAAATTGGGCAAGGAGTACATCAAGGCTGTATATTGTCATCCTGCTTATTTAACTTATATGCAGAGTATATCAGGTGACATGCCTGGTTGGATGAATCACAAGTTGAAATCCAGATTTCCAGGAGAAATATCAACAACCTCAGATATGCAGATGATACCACCCTAATGGCAGAAAGTGAAGAGGAACTAAAGAGCCTCTTGATGAAGGTGAAAGAGGAGAATGGCTTAAAACTCAACATTAAAAAATGAAGATCATGGCATCCAGTCCCATCACTTCATAGCCAATAGACGGGGAAAAAGTGGAAACAGTGGCAGACTTTATTTTCTTGGACTCCAAAATCACTGCGGATGATGAGTGCAGCCATGAAATTAAAAGATGCTTGCTGCTTGGAAGAAAAGCTATGACAAACCTAGACAACGTATTAGAAACCAGAGACATCACTTTACCGACAAAGGTCCATTTAGTCAAAGCTATGGTTTTTCCTGGAGTCATGTACAGATGTGAGAATTGGACCTTTATGGCACTGAAGGCTGAGCACTGAAGAATTAATGCTTTCGAATTGTGGTACTGGAGAAGACTCTTGAAAGTCCCTTGGACAACAAGGAGAGCAAAACAGTCAATCCTAAAGGAAATCAACCCAGAATATTCATTGGAAGGACTGATGCTGAAGCTGAAGCTCCCATACTTTGGCCACCTGATGCAAAGAACCAACTCATTGGAAAAGACCCTGATGCTGGGAAAGATTGAGGGTATGAAGAGAAGAGGCAACAGAGGATGAGATGGCTGGATGGCATCACTGATTCGATAGACATGAGTTTGAGCAAACTGTGGGAGATAGTGAGGGACAGGGAAGCCTGGCCATGGGTGCTGCAACCCATGGGGTCTGAAAGAATCGGACACAACTTAGTGACTCAGCAATGACAAAATTTTCCAGGGAAGTCTCAATTTAAAAAATCTCGGTACATTATTGTCATTAGCTATCAACATACTTCAGAAGTTCTGAGATATCAGTATCTGAACTATACTGTACTGCCTTGAGTTCCAGTGAGGCAGATGTCACACAGTTTGTTTCCAGATAGCATCTCCCTAGGGGTGGTCTTAGTTTCTAAGTTCTCTGGACAATTTCAGATCTACTTGGACACCTGAAAGATTATTGTTAAAATAATGAACAGGGAGTATACCTCTATAGTATAGGAAGGGTCTTTATTTTTATTAGTGCTTCTGACCACTAGAAGTGTTTGGGTGTTTCTTTGCAGTCAAAAGACCTGGCTCAGCCTCTCACTTTCTGAGCAAGGTGACTCTGTGGGTCATGGGAGCTAGGAGGGTGGGGATAGCCTCACATATATCCAAGGAATTAAAAAAAAAAAAAATAGCAAGTGTTGGTGAGGTAATGGCAAATTTGGAACCCTCATACATTGCATATATTGCTGGTGGGAACATAAAATCATTCATTTAGCCACTATGGGAAATTTTTTTGGCAGTTCCTCATAGAGACTCCCAGAGACGGGGGAGCCTGGTGGGCTGCTGTCTATGGGGTCGCACAGGGTTGGACACGACTGAAGCGACTTAGCAGCAGCAGCATAGAGTTAAACAGAATTACCATATGACCCAGCAATCCTACTCCTAGGTATATACTCCAAAGAACTGAAAACATAGACAAATACATTGATATAGGCACGTTCAGAGCAGCAGTATTCACAGAGGGTGGAAATAACACAAACATCCCTCAACAGATATATGTATAAGCACATTGTGGTATACATACAATGGAATATTATTTAGTCATAGAAAGGAGTAGGACACACGCTACAAGGAGGGTGAACCTTGAAAACCTCGTGCTAAGTGAAAGAAGCCAGGCACAAAAGACTACCTGTTGTATGATTCCATTTATACGGAATGTCCAGAATAGCCAAATTCAGAGAGAAAAAATAAATTAGTGGGTACTCTGAGTTGAGGATACCAACGGATAGGGAGTGACTGCTTAATGTGTGGGGAGGGGGTTCCCTTTTGGAGTGATGAATCTGTTTCAGAACTAGATAGAGATGGTGTGGTTGCTTTACACTGCATTGTCATAAATGCCACTGTATTGTTGACTTTAAAGTTATTTTTATGTTATGTGTATTTCACTCGTGTAATAAGAACAAGAGAAAGTTCAATCCTCTCCACCCTTCCGAGCTTGGAATCCTTGCGGGGGCACGATAAAAGGTGCCTTGTCCTACAGCTGCATTTGTTGTGCATTCTTCATTTGTTCGTGCAAAAATTCCCACTTACTCAGCACACAGCGTCTGAACCAGGTTTGGGCTGCAGAGGGAACAGTCTCTGCCCCGGGAGCGCACAGCCTAGGGGGAGACACATCCCGCAAATTAAAAAATAAAGCAAAACTCCGTGATGAACCCAGCAAAGGAGGGTTGGCTACTTAAGTAGCAGGGTGTTCCGAAAGAAAAGGGGGGCCTTTGTCAGACGGGGGGCATGGACTGAGCCGATTCCTGCCCATGGCCGCCAAGTCCCTGGCGACAAATGCATTCTTTTATTGTTCATGGAAATGAAACAGTTTTTCAGGCCCTTCAGGAGCTCGTCCGCCAAGGTGGGAAGACGGAACTCAATCAGCACAAGGATGTCGGGCAGGAGGGAGAGGGGTGGATAGGCGGGAGACCCCCTGCACCCCGCCTCAAACCTCGGGGGAGGTCAGCGACCGCGTCTCGGGGAGGTGGGGACTGCGCGGGGCCGCGCTCCCGCCCTCCTCGGCGCCTGCGGACCCGCAGGCGGCGGGCGGCCCGCGAGGGGGCGGCGGCTCCCGGGCTTTGTGGCCGCTGCGCGCGCGGCGGGGCCTGGCCGGCCGGGGGCGCGCCGCCGCCGCCCGGCGCTCCGGAGCCCGCGGCCCTCCCGGCCGCCCAGCCTGCGAGAGGAGTCAAGGCCGCCCGCGCTCGCATCTCGCCGGCCCCTCCCCCGATCGCCGCTGCCGCTGCGCCGCCGCTGCAGGTAGGAGGCTCCCCAGGCGGGCGGGTCGCAGCGGGGCGGGGGCGCGGGCCAGGCGTGCGGGGGCTGCGGGGCCGGTAGGGCGCCCTTCCGGCCCAGGCGCCACGACCCCTGCCCCGCAGGCCCGACGGCCACCTCCGCGCGCCGCAATGGGAGTCGGTGAGTGGGGCCGGCCTGCGGCGTACAAAGCCCCAGGGCGCGGACCTCGGGGAGATTCAGCGACGTACCCGGGGTCTGGGGACTCTGGACTCCGAGGGCAGAGGAGCGGCTTGAGGGGGTGGGGGAGAAACCTGATGACCCTCAGTGCCGGCGTCTCTCCATCTCAGTGTCCCCACAGTATGCCGGGCACTGTGCTCGCGCTTTTGCATACTTGTCTTCTTTAAGACCCCTTGTGTCCCTTACAGAGCTGTGAGGGGAGGGGTCCCTCATTCTGGGGCAGAGCGCCGAGCATCACAGAGGTGCCCGCCTGACCTTGGGAAAGCGCCTTTACTCCGAGCCCTGGCTGCAGCTCCTGTAAATGAGGGTGGGATGGGGGAGAGGGATGGTGGCTGAGAGTGCGTGGTGTAATGCCTACCCGCAGGTGCTATTGTGAGAGATGAGGTACGCAAATGATCATACATATTGAGCACTTTCTACATACCAGGCCTGGGTACCAAACAGTTGGCATGAGTTATCTAATTAAATCATCATGCTGGCGCTGTCATGTAGCTACTGTAAATTGCACTAGTAATCTTTATTTAGGAGTAGGAAATAGAAAAGAATTTAGCCTCCCTATTCTGATTAAGGAAATTGGGTGTTTCTTAGGCATGGTCACATTTAAGATTACAGATGTCCCTGCAATGTTAGAGCAGTTGTGGGATATATTTATTACACATTTAAAACCGGGAGGTAAAATAATATCAGGGCCAGGGGTGTGCATTTCAGCGTCAGATAAGTCAGTTGTGTTACCAAGGAAATTGTCGAGTATTAATTAAAAAACATAGTTCCAGAGTTAGGACTGAGGACTGCTCTAGGAGTTTGGGGCCAGAGAGACAAGGGGTGGACTAGGAGGAAATGGAGGATTCTAAAGCCCTGGGTGGAGAGAGGGACCTGTGACCACCCAGCAGTTTTCTGGACCAAGATTTCATCCTGCCCTTAGAGACCAGACATCCTATCTGGAAGGAGGGAAGTGGGGGGGGTGGGGGAAGGATCCAGGGGCAAGATCAATGGATTGTCTCTTCTTACTCCCAGGCCACCCCAAAAGTAATCAGCTGGGTTGAGAGCCGGATGACAGGGCCTCCTAAAGCACCATGGTCCCTTCTCATGATTCTTTAAATTCTTTTAATATGTTTGAGGAGATTGGGATGCTCACCAACCCTAAAGATTGGTAAGATGCTTAAAATACAAAGACCTAATTGATGTAATGAAGGAGTGTGTTTGGATACAGCTCCCTTGGTTGGATAAGTAATGGGCCTGAGGAGATTATTTGGGGGTTCAGTTTGGAATGAGGAGAACTGGAAAGATTCCGGACCCTGAAGAAAAAAGAAAGGCAGGAAGGCCCAGGTGCTGTACCCTGGGGCAGGGGGTAGAAGGGGCACTGAGGCCTCCAGAACACCATGTGCAGAATACCCACCCAGCCCCCTAGTGCTGGAGTACCCAGAAGGTACCCCTCTTCTCCCAGCTTGTGACTGCATCTTCCTTGAGTGTTGTGGAAGGTCGGGGCTCGACTCAGGCTGACTTTTCTCCTGAGTGAGCAGGAAAAGCTTCTTGGAGAAGGGTTGTTTGAAAACCAGTCTTGAAGGACAGGGTGTTTGGGCGCATAGATTGGTGAAGGTAGGAGCCCTGTGCCTAGTAAAAAGAGCAGGTGCTTTGGAGAGACAGATAATGGGATGTTTGAGTTCTAGGTCTGCCATTTCTCAGCCATGTAGTTTTTTGCAAGGATTAAATGATGGTTTTTCAAGTGCCAGATAGGGAGCTCAACAAGCACTAGGACCTTTCCCCCGTCCATGGTGACATTTGTTTAACTCTTGTCTCCCGAGCACCAGTCCTATGCTGAGTCATATACTTCATGCTGGGGATCCAGAGATAAGTCAGAAATTATGCATTTCCCTTAGGGATTTCCCAGCCTAGTGAAGGAGACGGACACAATGAGCAAATTACAGAAAATAAGGGAAGTGCAGTTATCCACAGCTGGCAATGAGCTCTGGATAGAACACTCAGGGCTAACTGCCTCTTGAACAAGATTTAACAAGATGAGATGTTATCATAGAGGTTTTGAATGCAACACCAACTCTTAATTTCTTTTTTTACCTTTGTCTTGTCTTTGCCCTGATAGTCTCTCTCTTAAAACAAAAAACAAAAAACGCAACCTAGTTGCAGTGTGTACATAGTTGTTAAGCTGCCTCAAACTCATTTTAGGAGGAAGCTATTATAAATAAAATCAACATAATAGCCTGGATGTTAGTTAAGGAAGGCTTCACAAAAATTTCGTGAGAGTTGGACGTTGAGGGATGAAGATAAGCCCTGGGTGGCCTTTGGGGTAAAGTATTCCAGCCAGAGGAAGCCCCATGTCCAGAGGCATGAGAACACAACAAGTTCAAGGGCATGAAGGTGAGTTTGGTCTGGCTGGGTTGAAACATACAGGGAAAGGGTGTTGTGGGATGTGGGTGGGGAGCGGGTACTGTAATCAGGGCCAGATCTGGAAAAGCCTTGGATGCCTTGTGAGCAGTTTGGACTTTATGATCAGAGGTCTACATACAGGACTGTGGCATCATCACTGTGTTTTAGGAAGATTCCTTGAGGGGCCGGAAGTTTGGGAGGTCATTTTGGGAGACTAGGGCTCACCATGGGCACAGGCAATGAGGATGGGAGCGGAGAGAAGAGATACAGAGGTAAAATGTGAAGCAGGTCTTGACGAGTAGTTCCATGGGATTGAAGAGCACACTGAGGTTTCTGCTTTCAGCCGAGTTCATGTGGCTGAAATCATCAGAAATTGGAGGTTTGGGAATGAATAATTCATTTACTTTGGGAGGTTTCTGAGGTACCCATAATGGACAGCTAGATGGAGGTGGCCAGGAGACAACTAGAAATGTATGTGGTGTTGAGGGGAGAGGATGGGGCTGGAGCGAGGTTCTTCCTGACATCCCTACTTTCTTGCGATCAAATGCCAAGAATCAGCTATGTGCTCAAGATACAAATAAAATATAGTTCCAAGCCACAGGAGCTCATACTTGGATAGGGGACCCCCTGAGGCGATGGATAGACTAGTACAGAGTAATTCTGAGTCTGAAGGAAAAGGTAAATACGTGGGATCCTGGGCCCTGCGACTTGAGAGCTGTTGTTGCTGAAGTGGTGAGTGTTGCTGAAGAGGAGATTGTCCTCAGATGAGAAGCAGGCCGGAGCGGGAACCCCTAAGTATGGGGACTTTCATTTTGTAAAAGCACTTTCTGTGGAGGGTACTTGAATAATGATCCCAAGGGAATTTCAGGGAGACTGGGATAGTGTGGGGAGATGGTTTGGGATGGAGCTGTAGGGGACGGGAGGGCAGGGGAGGGGTCAGGATCTTTAAGAACCTTCCCCTGGTTGGCAGAGGGAACCATGAGGGGGGTGGGGGACAGGAGGTGGGAGCCCCTAGGCTTAAACACAGGGCTGGTTCTGCTCACGGTCACACTTAGACACAGATGGTAAAAATAAACACTTCCCGGTTACTTGGCCACCTGGAGTGGGTGGTGAAGGAGAAGAGGAGGGAGAGCACCAGAGGAAGCAAGTTTAGTGCTGGGTATAGATTGGAAAACCGTCTAAAGGAAAGATAGAAGGTGGAGAGGGCACAGGTGAGTGGTCATCCTGAGTAGACAGGTCTGAACACTTGAGAGCAGGTACATGGCAAGGTGTGCACGGGAACAGGAATGTCTGATTATTCTTAACCTCTGTGACAGATGGAGGAGGAAATGGCAACCCACACCAGTATTCTTGACTAGGAAATCCCATGGGCAGAGGAGCCTGGCAGTTTGGAGTCCACGGGGTTGCAAAGAGTCAGACATGACTGAGTGAGCATGCACTGTGTCAGATGAAATCAGGAAGGCATCATAGTTCTAGCTAGGCTCTTAAAAAAATTTGACGTACAGGAACTTCCCTGGTGGTACAGTGGATAAGAATCCACCTGCCAATGCAGGGGGCACAGGTTCGATCCCTGGTCCAGGAAGATCTCATATGCTGCGGACAACTAAAGCCTATGGGCCACACCTACTGAGCCTGTGCTCTAGAGCCTGTGAGCTGCAACTAATGAGCCATAACTCCTGAACCTCGCGAGCTCTAGGGCCTGAGAGCCACAACTAATGAGACCCTGTGCTGCAACTGCTGAAGCCCATGAGCCTAGAACCCATTCTCTGCAACAGGAGAAGCCCCTGCAATGAGAAGCCTACGCACCGCAACTAGACAGTAGGCGCTGCTCACTCCAGCTAGAGAGAGCCTTCACGCAGCAACAAAGACCCAGTGCAACCAAAAAGAAATAAGTGCATTAAAAAAATCTGGCGTACAGTACAGCAGTATTTATAAGATGAAGCCATAAAATGATTTTTGTTAGGATAAATCCTTGATAAAAGGAGAAATTTAAGATCGTGGGACATCTAGATATAATTAGTTAAAGAAAGTGCAAATGGCGAGCAGGTTAGTTTCAACATATATTTCCCCTGTATTTATTTCCCTGCTGTATTCCAGGTGCTCTTCAAGGAGCTTGGGCTACAGTAGTGAGGGAGGGGTCCATCACTTGCTTTAGACATTTCACTTAGAAATAACCTACAGAGTTAAACCTGGGCTAACCTCCCTAAACTGCTGAGTTGGCTCTATTCTGTTGCAGTGTTCTCTTTCTTTGGCTAGTAGCCCCACTAGCCTCATAAATAATCAGAAAATGCCATCTATGGGTCTTTGGCAAAGGACCATGGAAATTAGGTTGCAGAAAAACCCTTGTAACAGCATTGTTAGTGTGGGCTACAGCACTGGATGGGGCTTTAGAGAACATGCATGGTAGTTTAGAGATGAGGAATCAACAGGAGGAAAGGGGACTTGGCTGATGGCACAGAGTGAGTGTCAGAGTTGAGGGCAGTGGCCTCAGAGTTTTCAGTTGGGGTAATGGGGAAGGCTTGAGGGTACCTAGCCAAAGGGCATCTTGATGGTGAGAGGGTTCCAGAGAAGAGATATGGGGGGAGGGGTTGAAAACAAATAATGAAGCTTCACTTTTAGCCCCTCCTCGGCCTCTAGGAACCCCTGTAGCTCGCTCTGAGACTCAGTTTCCTCATCTGTAAGGTGAGAAGAGTGGATTGAAGTCCCTTGTGAGTTTAACGTGTTAGGATCGATGTTGTTCTCTAAAAAAGATTGTTTAGGGGGATGCTGAGAGAGGAGACAGTCAATAGACCAGGATGGGAAATAGCCTTTCTAGGCTTTAGAACAAACTGATCACCCATAACCTATGGCCAGGACCCCCTTCAGGGAATTGGCTGCCATATTTCCTGCAGCTCACTCGCCAATTCTGTATACTTTCCTTCTCTCCAAAGTTGCCCTGCTTTGTTCTAATGGCAGTTCTGATTCCAGTCTGTTCTGATGGGAGTTAAGGTCCTTATTCTAGGTCCTCCCCAATCTTGGAGTCACATCCCTGGGCACATTTCTTTCTCTGTGCTTATCACACTTGTTACCAGTCCATCCACAGTACTCTGTGTTGTATTGTGTCTTCATTGGACCGTGATCTCCTGAATTTGTTTTGTTTTCTCCTGAATCTTAAGACATACCCCTCCCCCGTCCAGTGCCTGCACACGCAGGTGCTTATCTAGTCCTCGTGCATTCTCTTTGCCTCTGCTTTCTCTTGATCCCCCACCCTAGTGTAGACACACACACATCCTGGTCATTTCTCACTTTGAAACAGCCCTTGGCACGCACCACCTCCTTTCCATTAACTCGCCGCTACTCAGAATCCAGGCCCTTCCTTATCAATTATTTATCTGTATGATCTCCTTCAGCGCTGTCTGTTCATATCCTATACATTCTTAAAAGATCTAGCTCAAATGTCCTCTGGTTCATGAAGAGTGCACATTAACCTCTTCCCTCTTCTGAATGCCCAGGGCGCTTGGTCCTGTTTAGGTCTCAGTTTCAGTGTGCCTGTCCTTCTGGTTGTCAGTTTCTGCATGCCAGTGCCCTTCCAGGCTCTCTGGTTCAGATTGTCTTTGTATCTGCCACATATTCTAGGACAGTACTGAGCCTTTGGCAGGAATTCATTACATATCTGTTGACGGGTTTTTTTTTTTTTTTTTTGCCAGTGAATAGAAGAACCAATAAGTATTTGAGTGTATGTTGTATTTAGACCACTGTTTTACTTTTGGAAGCAGTTCAGTATGGCTGAGAGGGGTGGAAAGAACTAAAATTTATTGAAGATCTAGTCTGTGCTTCTTGACTCCCATTGCAGGACGGTCATATAGGGGGACTAAGGCAGAGTAGTGGGTATTAACTCTTACTACAGATGAAGCATGAGGTTAATTGACATGCCCAGAGTCACACCGCTAAGTGAGTGCTAAAGTTAAGATTTGAGCCCAGGTTTTCTGCATCCAGTGTCTTCACTTCACTTTAAGAGCAGTAGTTCATATCCTAACATCTGTCTGAAGTCTCAGTGTCACGATTTTTGGTCATGGTTCCTACAAAGGGCAGTAGAGATCAAATCTGGCCAACTTTCTCTAGTCTTTGCCCAAATTTTAGGACTTTGTTTCATCCTTAGTGGACTTAGAATATTATTGGATGGTGTATTAGTCACCTTGGCCTGCCATAATAAAATACCACAGACTGGTGGAGGGGGAGGCTTAAACAACAAAAGTTTATTTCTTACAGTTCTGGAAGCTTAGGAAGTCCAAGATCAAGGTGCCAGTAAAGTAGGTTTCATTCTGAGGCCTCTTCTCTTGGCTTGTCGGTGGCTGCCATCTCTGTGTGCTCACACGACCTCTTTGTAACCTAGGGGTTGGTGGTGGTTGGGGAGGCAGGAAACAAGAGCTGTCTTGTCTTTTCTTATTAGGTCACTAATCTTCTTGAGCCAGGACTCCACCCTTATGACCTCATTCCATCCTGTTGTTGTTATTCAGTCATTCAGTCCAACTCTTTGTGACCCCATGGACTACAGCATGCCAGGCTTCCCTGTCCTTTACCATCTCCTGGAGCTTGCTTAAACTCATGTCCATTGAGTCAGTGATGCCATCCAGTCATCTCGTCCTCTCTCTTCCCCTTTTCCTCCTGCCTTCTATCTTTCCCACCATCAAGGTCTTTTCTAATGAGTCTGTTCTTCCCATCAGGTGGCCAAAACATTGGAGCTTCAGCTTCAGCATCAGTCCTTCCAATGAATATTCAGGACTTACTTTCTTTAGGATTGACTGGCTTGATCTCCTTGCAGTCCCAGGGACTCTCAAGAGTCTTCCCCAACACCACAGTTCAAAAGCATCAATTCTTCAGTGCTCAGCCTTCTTTATGGTCCAGCTCTCACATGCATACATGACTACTGGAAAAACCATAGCTTTGACTAGATGGACCTTTGCTGGCAAAGTAATGTCTCTGCTTTTTAATACACTGTTTAGGTTTGTCATAACTTTTCTTCCAGGGAGCAAGCATCTTTTAATTTCATGGCTGCAGTCACCATCTGCAGTGATTTTGGAGCCCCCCAAAATAAAATCTGTCACTGTTTCCATTGTTTCGCCATCTGTATGCCATGAAGTGATGGACTGGATGCCATGATCTTCATTTTTTGAATGTTGAGTTTTAAGTCAGCATTTTCACTTTGCTCTTTCTCCTTCATTAAGAGGCTCTTTAGTTCCTCTTCAATTTCTGCCTTAAGGGTGGAACCATCTGTGTTTCTGAGGTTATTGATATTTCTCCTGGCAATGTTGATTCCAGCTTGTGGTTCTTCATCCAGCCCAGCATTTCTCATGTTGTACTCTGCATATAAGTTAAATAAACAGGGTGACAATATACAGCCTTGACAATATACACCTCCTTTCCCAATTTTGAACCAGTCCATTTGTTGTTCCATGTTCAGTTCTAACTGTTGCTTTTTGACCTGTTTTCTCATTCAATCTTAATTACTTCCTTAAAAGCTTATCTCCAAATACAGTTACTGTGAGGGTTAGCGTTGCAACAAATAAGTTTTTTTAGGGGGATGGGTTGAATCCAAACATTTAGTCCCCTAACAGATGGATTTTTAAGGTGGATATTAAATGTACTTATTACAGTCTTCTGGTGGTTTAGTCAGTGTTATTGTTTTGGGAATTGTGCTGATTATTTCCTCTGTGTTCTTTTATAGTATTGAAATCCTGCTATTTTATTTAGTTCTGTCTGTGGGTCTTTGCTTAGCCCAAGAGGAATTTCCATCATATTTGGATTTTTCTATTTTATTTGACAATTTTTACTTTCATGCAGCTTTTGGTGTACTGATTATTTTATCACATATGATATTCATTCTGTGCATGGTAGGCAGTTTTATGCCTATATCAAAAGACATTGATTCGTTAAATTTTGCTGAGGGCCCACAATGTGAGGGTCTCTGGGCTGCTTGTTGTCCTACAGCTATGCATCTGCACCCTGTCTAGCAGAACAATGGGTGGAAAATTTGATCCATACTGAGTAGAGCTGGGGGCAGTTTCTAATAAAAGTTGATGCAGCAGAGGCTTGTTATGTTGTCATATATAACCAGTTATGGACATTCCTGAGCAGTTTTAAGCTGGAAGGTGCTTTCTAGTCTCGGTGTTTTCTACTAATAAGCTGTGCCTGGACATCTCTTTCTCCAGGAAGTGTTTGCTTACTTAGGACTGTCAGTCAGGTGCCCCAGCGCAACATCAGCATCCAGTCTCCCTGAGGTGTGACCATTTTAAAGCTCCATTTTATTGCTACAGTTACTTTTCAGACACACATTCTTAGCAGATCAACAGTGGACACTATTTCAGTTCCCTGGTTAGAGTGAGAGCAGGGCACCTGGGTGGGGGTGGGGGACTGGGGACCCTAGGTTTGAAAGAAAGGGGGAGTGGGGAGCCAACAAATGGAGATGGGCAGACAGCTCCTAGGCTGCTCTGCCCGAGGACCTTTCCCTGCTGACAGATTGCTAATTGACAAGTAATTCGACAGGGGCACTAGAGGCTGTCGCTAGGTCTGAAAGAAGTGGGCTAAGTAGAGCAGAGAGCAGCCTGGGCATGGAGTCAGACCTGGGTTTAAATCCTGGTTCTGCTGCTTACTATTTGTGTGACCACAGGCAAGTTACTCAGCCTCATTTTTCTGATCTGGGAAACAGGAATAATAATTGGTTAGTGGGGTTGTATAGCCCACTTCAGAAGACTGTTGGAAATCCATAGGGGACCTTTGGGGTACTCTGTCTCATACCAGAATCCTTTTATAGCCCATCAGGATGCAACCACATGGCCAAGGGAGGCCTGCTGTTTTACAAAATTAGGCAAAGTAAATTGGTAACTTTCGATTTACTTAACTAGTAATTAAATAACAGTCTAGTTAATAGGCTATTAATGGTCCCCAGGTGTTGGTAATTCTGAATATTTGCTTTTGAGAGAGTTGTGTAATTTCTTCTGGTACTTTCATAGTTTTTTTGTTTTAGCAGTGTAACAAATGATGCTCTCAAGGGCTATTTTGGGGAGGATTAAATGATATAGTGCATATTAAGCAGTTAGTATAGTGTCATGCTTACAGTATAGCCTCAGTAACAGTTATCTGCTATTGTTATTACTGCTCTTATTAGAGACCAAACTGGGCACACTTAGGTTAAGATCCTTTATGAATTTAGATCCCCACCAGCCCTCCACCACCGGGTGGCAGTTAGTGGTACTGCACACTGTGTGAGGAGGAATTATTAAAGTGCTTGGAACTAATTCCCTGTAGTTTCAATTCCACTAAGTATCACAGGGACTTTGTTAGGCAGAGTGTGGCCTATTTGCTTGGGAGCTGCAATTCATATATCACTAAACAATGAAGGGACATATTTTTCATCTCCACAATTGACACAGATTTTTAAAAAATGTTAACAGCAGAAGTCAATGAAGTGGGAATATCAGTTGGTACACCATTTCTGAAGGACAGATAGTGATGGAACAAGTCTTGAGTGTTTTTTATCTTTTTTGGCAACTGTTCCTCTCCTGGGAATTTATCTTGAAGAAATAATCAAGGATAGGAAAAGAGGTTTATTTAGAAAGAAAATGTATATTGTGTATAAGATATTATTACCTTTAATAGAATGAAATAGCAAACAATCCCTTTTTCATTTGGGAATCAGATTCCGAATCCTCATAGCAGTGATTCTTAAAAAGAGAGGGGCATGGGGGAAGGTAGACATCTGGGGGCAGAAGAGTTGGGGTGGGCTTCATATAGTGTGGTGCGTAGGTTAAGAACATTTGGGATACCTATTGATTTCATAATAAAAACTATAGAACATAAAACATAAACCATAGAACATAAAATTGAACACAGACATCTTGGTAGATAGAGATACTATAGGAAGAGATATATTGTAAGGAGTGCGTGTTAATAAATTTCAGTTTGGGAACGCTACTTTATAGGAAATAAGAGTATTGATGAAGGGGAAAATTAATTTTGGACCTCTGGGGGAGACGGGGTCTGAATTGGATGGATCATCATAGGAATATTAGAGCCACATGGCTGAAGCATAGGCCTAGTAATTTAGGGGTTCAGGACTTGTCTCCAAAGATAAATTCTCCTCCCATGGACAGAGGAGCCTGGCAAGCTACAGTCCATGGGATGCAGAGTCAGACACGACTTAGCAACTAAACATTTCTCTTTGCCCAAGACCTCAGGGCCAAATCACCTCTGGCTTGTCTAAAGCTCTAGATTTTTGATGTGGATGTGTTCTGATGAATGTGAGGGCAGGCACCTTGTATCTGGAGACACTGATCACACTGACCTTAACTTTTGGGAGGAAGTGGTACATGGTGGGAAACCCAGACCAGGTTCTATTGCCCTCATGTTAAGCCCACATTTCCTTGGCTTCTATTTAAAGGTTCTCTGATCTGGCCAGATCCCCTCCACACTCAGGTCTCACAGATTTCAACTGCAATTGGGACTTCCCTGGTGGTCCAGTGTTAAGAATCTGTCTTGCAATGCAGGGAATGCGGGTTCAATCCCTAGTCTGAGAACTAAGATCTCACGTGCCTCAAAGCAACTAAGCCCATATACCACAACTAGAGAGTCTGCAACGAAAGATCCTGTTTGACGCAATGGGGATTCCCTGAACTGCAACTAGGACCCAACACAGCCAAATAAATATTAAAAAATAAAAAACTACAGTAACCCCTCCCCAGGCATAGTATGTGAAGAGCTGACTTGTATAATGGTGTGAATTTAAGTCAGTGTTTTAAAACTTACAAGCCACAGTCTTTCTCCTCCACCCTAACTGTGGAACTTTTCAAATATGAAGATCAAGAGAATAATTTGATGAATCTTAGTGTACCCATCACTGTTATTCAGATGTCCCATTTTTGGCCAGTGCGGCTCGTTTCAAGTTAGTTTCTATTTCTTTTCATAGCAGGTTGGTCAGTTTTAAATGGACTGCATCATCAGTATCTTGAAACTTGTCTGTTATTCTGAAAACTCAGAGGCTTGAAGAACATAAAGAGAACGGGGCATATCAGCTCTTTCCACAAAGAGGACAATGCACCGCTTGCTTTATTGCTGCATTCTCTGTTGCTTAGTGACATTCTTGCCATGATGAATCTGAGAGATTAATTTTGTAGGAAGCTTTCTGTGAATAAAAGATGTGGGAGAGTATGTGGTCATAGAACACATAGGCTCAGTGGAATAAGACATTTATTAAGCATCTATTGTGTAAAAGATGCTGGCTCAGCACTGGGGAGGATGGCAAGATGACCTAGGGAGTCATAGTTGAGTAAGAGATAATTGTGAAATGATACTAAGAATACCAGGTGATTCGAACTCACAGAGGCAGAGAGTAGAACAGTGCATACCAGGGACTGGAGTGGGGAGTGGGGAAGATGGGGAGATGTTGATTAAGGGGCTACAAGGTGCAGTTATGTGGGATGAATCAATCTGGAGATCTAAGGTACAGGAATGAGACTATAGCTAATAATGCTGTATTGAATATTGGAAACATGATGAGAGCCTAGATTTTAGGTGGTCTCATCACCCACATAGAAGGTAACTATGTGAGGAGATATGTTGTTTACCTTGATTGTAGTAATCATTTTCACTATGTATGTTACATATATACAATTTTTTTAATATAAAAAGGTATAGCATGTTTTTACATTTATTAAAAATATAAAAATCTATGGTTCAGTTCAGTCACTAGGTCGTGTCCGACTCTATGCAACCCCATGAACCACAGCACGCCAGGCCTCCCTGTCCATCACCAACTCCTGGAGTTCACTCAGACTCATGTCCATTGAGTCAGTGATGCCATCCAGCCATCTCATCCTCTGTCGTCCCCTTCTTGTCCTGCCCTCAATCTTTCCCAGCATCAGAGTCTTTTCAAATGAGTTAACTCTTCACATCAGGTGGCCAAAGTATTGGAGTTTCAGCTTCAACATCAGACCTTCCAATGAACACCCAGGACTGATCTCCTTTAGGATGGACTGGTTGGATCTCCTTGCAGTCCAAGGGACTCTCAAGAGTCTTCTCCAACACCACAGTTCAAAAGCATCAATTCTTTGGTGCTCAGCTTTTTTTATAGTCCAACTCTCACATCCATACATGACCACTGGGAAAACCATAGCCTTGACTAGACGGACCTTTGTTGGCAAAGTAATGTCTCTGCTTTTTAATATGCTCATCTATGGTATATAGATTCTAATAATGATAAGGGCATGTGTGCTAAGTTGTGTCCGACTCTTTGTGACCTGATGGACTGTAGTCTGCCAGGCTCCTCTGTCCGTGGGACTCTCCAGGCAAGACTATTAGAGTGGGTTGTCATGCCCTCCTCCAGAGGATCTTCCTGACCGAGGAATTGAACTTGCATCTCTACGTCTCCTGCATTGGCAGGTGGGTTCTTTACCGCTAGCACCAATGTCATGCGGTGTGGCCAAAAATAAATAAAATAAAAATTCATTAATTAGTAAAGGATATAGACTGTGCTATATCTATAAAATGGACTATCCTTTGGCAATAACAAAGAATGAAGTATTGATATGCACCACAATGTACACAGACCTTGAAAACATTATGCAAAGTGAAAGAAGCAAGTCACAGATTATTCCATTTGTATGAAATGTCCAGGGGTAAGAAAAAAGAGGGGCATTGGACTCAATCTTTGAAGCGTTCAGGCCTTTACACCTCTGAAATTATATTAATTATTTACATGGAACTGTACACTTTTAAAAGTGGCCCTTATAGCTTAAGAATCACAGACTCCAAGTCCTTATTTTAAAGATAAAGAAACTGAGGTTCCTCTAAGAGCATGGACCTATCTGCAGCCACAAACATAGTGATGGAAATGTCAGATCTTCTGGGGTGATTTTGGATGATTCTACAATCTTGGTAGTATTTATATTATCTGTTACATTAGGTCACTCAGTGCCTTCTCTTATCTTCAGCTTAACAAAACTTTGAGAGACCTGTGTAGTTCAGAAGGTGCCTACCATGAATTTGAGGAATTATCAGTTCCTTAATGTTTCACTTCAGTTCAGTTCAGTCGCTCAGTCGTGTCTGACTCTTTGCAACCCCATGAACCGCAACACGCCAGGCCTCCCTGTCCACCATCAACTCCCAGAGTTTACCCAAACCCATGTCCATCAAGTCAGTGATGCCATCCAGCCATCTCATCCTCTGTCATCCCCTTCCCCTCCTGCCCCCAATCCCTCCCAACATCAGAGTCTTTTCCAATCAGTCAACTCTTGGCATGAGGTGGCCAAAGTATTGGAGTTTCAGCTTTAGCATCAGTCCTTCCAATGAACACCCAGGACTGGTCTCCTTTGGGATGGACTGGTTGGATCTCCTTGCAGTCCAAGGGACTCTCAAGAGTCTTCTGCAACACCACAGTTCAAAAGCATCAATTCTTTGGTGCTCAGCTTTCTTCACAGTCTAATTCTCACATCCATACATGACCACTGGAAAAACCATGGCCTTGACTAGATGGACCTTTTTTGGCAAAGTAATGTCTCTGCTTTTGAATATGGTATCTAGGTTGGTCATAACTTTCCTTCCAAGGAGTAAGCATCTTTTAATTTCATGGCTGCAGTCACCATCTGCAGTGATTTTGGAGCCCCAAAAAATAAAGTCAGCCACTGCTTCCACTGTTTCCCCATCTATTTCCCATGAAGTCATGGGACCGGATGCTATGATCTTAGTTTTCTGAATGTTGAGCTTTAAACCAACTTTTTCACTCTCCACTTTCACTTTCATCAAGAGGCCTTTTAGTTCCTCTTCACTTTCTGCCATAAGGGTGGTGTCATCTGCATATCTGAGGTGATTGATACTTCTCCCGGCAATCTTAATTCCAGCTTGTGCTTCTTCCAGCCCAGCATTTCTCATGATGTACTCTGCATATAAGTTAAATAAACAGGGTGACAATATACAGCCTCGACGGACTCCTTTTTCTATTTGGAACCAGTCTGTTGTTCCATGTCCGGTTCTAACTGTTGCTTCCTGACCTGCATATAGGTTTCTCAAGAGGCAGGTCAGGTGGTCTGGTATTCCCATCTCTTTCAGAATTTTCCACAGTTTGTTGTGATCCACACAGTGGAAGGCTTTGGCATAGTCAATAAAGCAGAAATAGATGTTTTTCTGGAAATCTCTTGCTTTTTCCATGATTCAACGGATGTTGGCAATTTGATCTCTTGTTTCTCTGCCTTTTCTTAAACCAGCTTGAACATCTGGAAGTTCACGGTTCACGTATTGCTGAAGTCTGGTTTGGAGAATTTTGAGCATTACTTTACTAGCGTGTGAGATGAGTGCAATTGTGCAGTAGTTTGAGCATTCTTTGGCATTGCCTTTCTTTGGGATTGGAATGAAAACTGACCTTTTCCAGTCCTGTGGCCACTACTGAGTTTTCCAGATTTGCTGGCATATTTAGTGCAGCACTTTCACAGCATCATCTTTCAGGATTTGAAATAGCTCAAGTGGAATCCCATCACCTCCACTAGCTTTGTTCGTAGTGATGCTTTCTAAGGCCCACTTGACTTCACATCCCAGGATGTCTGGCTTTAGGTGAGTGATAGAAACAAATTAACACAATAGAGTTCCACATAGATGTTCAGCTTTTCTTTTTTTTGGCTGTTCTGTACCACATAGGGCCTTCCTCAGTGGCTCAACGGTAAAAAAAAATCCACCTGCAATGCCGGAGACACAGGAGATGCGGGTTCGATCCCTGGGTTGGGAAGATCCCCTGGAGGAGGGCATGGCAACCCACTCCAATATTCTTGTCTGGAGAATCCCTTGGACAGAGGAGCCTGGTGGGCTAACGCCCATGGGGTCAAAAAGAGTCGGGCATGACTGAAGCAACTGAACACACATGCATGCACCACATAATCAGGCTTCACTGGTGGTTCAGAGGTAAAGAACCTGCCTGCCTAGTGGGATGTGTGGGTTCAACCCCTGGGCAGGGAAAATCCCCTGGAGAAGGAGATGGCAATCCACTCTAGTATTCTTGCCTGGAGAATCCCAGGGACAGAGGAGCCTGGTGGGCTACAGTCCATGGGATGGAAAAGCGTCAGACACGACTAAACACAATAACCAGGTAACCACAAAATAGCCAAGAAGTGCAGCGAAGGTTCTACTGGAGTGGGTAGCCATTCCTGTCTCCAGGGGATCCCCCCGACCTAGGGATTGACCTGCTTCTGCATTGCAGGCAGATAGATTCTTTACCATCTGAGGCACCAGGGAACCCCCACTTGAAAATCTATTCTTAAGTTAAAACCCCATTCCTGGTAAACTTCTGAATGTTTTCTTGAGAATATCACAACTCAGTATTAAAGAGGGGAGGAAAGTGCTGTATTTCAGACAAGGGAATCAAGTCAGGGATGGAGCTTCAGTGATTAGCTGATGCCTTTATAGCTGGAGTTGATAATGATTGTTTCAAACTTCTTGTTCCAGGATAGCTAACAGCCAGGAGAAACACAGTGGAAAATGCAAAACAACGAAATCATAAAACCTGCCAAATACTTCTCAGAATTGGAAAAGAGCATCCTGCTGGCGTTAGTAGAAAAGTACAAGTATGTGCTGGAATGTAAGAAAAGTGATGCGCGAACTATTGCCCTCAAGCAGCGCACCTGGCAGGCGCTTGCCCACGAGTACAACTCCCAGCCCAGCGTGTCGCTGCGGGATTTCAAACAGCTGAAGAAGTGCTGGGAGAACATCAAGGCTCGGACCAAAAAGATTATGGCCCACGAGAGGAGAGAGAAAGTGAAGCGCAGCGTCAGCCCGCTTCTGAGCACCCACGTCCTGGGGAAGGAGAAGATTGCCAGCATGCTGCCGGAGCAACTGTATTTCCTGCAGAGCCCTCCCGAGGAGGAGCCCGAGTACCATGCTGAGGCCGCTGCCCAAGGTATCGTGCGTGCCGCCCGCTTGCACCTTCCCCTCGGGTAGCCGTTTGACAATTCAGTGTTCAAGTCCTTCATTTCCACGGAGCTTAGAAAAAAAAATAATAACTTTCCTATCAGACTTGACTTTCTTAGTTCAGAATTTCTGGATTAGATAGGACATTCAAGTCATGTTGTCCATAAAAACAGAAGCTCTTCTCTCCTTGTGCTATCTCTTAGAGAGGTCTCAGTAATCACTATTATCACCTAAGAGGGGAAAATAAGGGGCTGCATCAATATAGTTATGAATGAAGTACCTTAGTTGCTTATCTCTATTTTATATATTAAAGAGACTTTGAGGATTCATACTCATTTCAGTCAATCATATTTTTTATCTTTCAAAAGTAGTTTTTGAGGACTGTTGTGTGCAAAGCACCACATTAAGTTCCTCAAAAGGCCACGATAAGAAAGTGAACTATTTCAAAGTTACCAAAAGTACAGAGGCGAATATACCAAACACCCATTTAGCAGTCACCCAAGTTAAAAACTAGCATTTCTACCTATTATAACATTGTGATCTATAGTTTTGGTTTGTGTACTCCAGGAAACATGAGACGTTCTGGAAAAAATTCATTTTTGAAAAGAGAAAAATATACGTAATTCTTAGGGAAGTAAAAGAATGTCACATAATTAAGACTGTAACAGTAGTGGGTCATGGCTTTAAAAAGTTGGAATTAAGGGGCTATTGAAATTTCTCCAGGCAAGGGGAGGGTGAGAATGCATATAGACAAAGTATCAGTAATTTCTGCCTCTTTTAAGATAGGAAAGATCAGTTTATGTAAAGATTCATGGAAGTTTGCAGAAAATATACCTTGATGCAGAGGAAGATTTCTGGGAAAGCCAGAAGGCTGCTCAAAAGGCCCTCCAAGGACCCAGACAGCAAGGATTTGCCTGGAAAAATCCAACTTTTGGCTTGCAGGATGAGAAATTCACTTATTAGTGTCCCGAGAGTAAATTGAAGCTCTGAGAGACTGGTTAATTAAAAGTCACAAGAAACTGTTTAAAACCAAGAATGTTATTCATGTAGAGTGGAAAAGATAATAACATGTTTCTGATTAGCACTTTTTTTTTTCCTGTCGGCAGATCATCCTGGGAAGCTTAATTACGATCAAATGTTTGTTTTCTGATCATTTGGCCAAGGTAAAATCTAGGAAGCCAGTTGAATGTCAGGCAACTCATGTGTTGTTTCTCAGGGTAGGATCTCTGTTTAAGTTGATTCTTGAGTTCCCCAGGTAGGGAAGCTTCCAGTGTTAATATGGACACTGCCAGCTCTCTCTCCTCCATCCTTATTGCTGCTTCTGTGCTAAAGTGGGGTCCGCTGCTAATTGACAGTGTCCTTGCCTTGGAGATGTTTACAGCTTCAGCGAGTTCCTGTCCATTATGCTGGCCTTGGGTGATTCTGTGTCTGTGAGGCAGTGAAAGGAATGGTGCTGGGGGAGGTGAATCAGCAGGGCTGCTTTTCAAATTGCTTATATTCCCTGAGAGATGTTGCTGAGGAAGATGCTGGTGTGGACTGCGTGCAGTTCACTTTGCAGATCTCCAGTCTGGATGGTTGTGTATTGATTTCATCAGCTTCTTCTAAGGGGACAGTCTTATTTCCCCATTTTCAAATTCTTGAGTAGGAACTAGAAAGTCTATTCTTACAGATTTTTTTCCTCTTGCTTTTTAGAGGAAAGGATATAACTTATTTACTCATAAACACAATTTCTAAATTTTCAACAAGAAGGGAATAAATGTGGATTCTCAGTGTCCTTCCTGTAGTGATGTTTTCTAGAGACTCACTTGTAAAGAGATTTTCTTTAAATTGGCTGTGTGTACATATATGGTGCATGAGACTTTTTGCTGATGGTTCTTAAGGTACAGCCATATGCTGTCTGGTTCCTGTTTCCAGGTCAGATCTGGAGGGTGATGGAGAAGTGTGTTGCTTTGTCAGTTGGGAACTGGGTCCAAAATAATTTGTATTCTCTAGTAGTTAAGGTACTGAAACTCTTTCCATACATTAAAACAGCTTTGAGGTTACCTTACCCATTTTGCATTTCAACTTACTTTTAAGAAAGAGAAAGAAAGCTGGAATTGTTAATCATTGTTTCTGGGTCTTGCTGGGGAAAAGGTTGAGAACCTGCTATAGAGTTATGGCTCTTCTTCTTTCGTGTGTCTTTTGGCCCATGGACTCTGTGTGTGTGTGTGTGTTTAGTTAGTATCTCTGCTAAGTTTGTCTCCTGTCTCTCTGTCTCTACTGTGCTGTCCAGTATAGCAGCCACAAGCCATGTGAGGCTGGTAAGCACTTGAAATGTAGGGAGACTGAATTGAGAGGTGCTATAAATGTATGCACTATATCTCAGAGATTTAGTACCAAAAAACAGAATGTAAAGTCTTACTCATAACATTTATATTGATTGAATGTTGAAATGATAATACTTTAGATCTGTTGGATTAAAAATATGTTACTAAAATTAATTTCGCCTCTTTTTATTTCTTTAATGTGGTTATGAGAAGAAATTTTAATGGCATACGTAACTCATATTTCTGTCGGACAGCACTGTCCTAACACCTTATACAGTGCCTGTGACAGAATTAGTTGCTCAAAGATTTGTTGGAGTTTAAACAAAGGAGCCTAACACATTCCCCTAGAGGCCTCCCACCAACTATTTCTTATGTGAGATGTCTTCAACTGTGTCATCTTGATCACCGTCCCTTGCATGTTCTTAGCTTTGTTAATAACTTTCATGAAATGTATATCTGTATTTGAATGCACTGGCCTTAAAACTTAATACTTAGGAACGTATTTGTAAAAAACGGGTGTTTTCTCCTTAAATATAATAAAGGAATTTATACCCTGTAGATTTATGATATGTGATAATTTGGCTTCGATACTTAACTTCCATAATCTTTGGGGAACAGGTTTACAAACAAACTAGGGGAGTCGACAAAATTTGCTGGGTGATCAGTTCAGTTCAGTCACTCAGTCGTGTCCAACTCTTTGTGACCCCATGAATCGCAGCACGCCAGGCCTCCCTGTCCATCACCAACTCCCGGAGTTCACTCAGACTCACGTCCATCGAGTCAGTGATGCCATCCAGCCATCTCATCCTCTGTCATCCCCTTCTCCTCCTGCCCCCAATCCCTCCCAGCATCAGAGTCTTTTCCAATGAGTCAACTCTTGGCATGAGGTGGCCAAAGTACTGGAGTTTCAGCTTTAGCATCATTCCTTCCAAAGAAACCCCAAGGCTGATCTCCTTCAGAATGGACTGGTTGGATCTCCTTGCAGTCCAAGGGACTCTCAAGAGTCTTCTGCAACACCACAGTTCAAAAGCATCAATTCTTCAGCGCTCAGCTTTCTTCATAGTCCAACTCTCATCCATACATGACCACTGGAAAAACCATAGCCTTGACCAGACGGACTTTTGTTGGCAAAGTAATGAGGGTAGAATGGCCAAATGTCAGATGCACGTAGGAAAACTAAGCTTTCAGATAGGACTCAAGTATCTTGAGAGAACTTACATTTAATTCATATGCTGTTAGTTCTCTACTATACAGCTATACTCCAGTAATGCAGACATAGGCATGCCAACCTATCAAACATTTCTTAATAAATTCCAGTATTAGTCTTTTTAGTTTAATCCTCTTCTTTTGGGGTAGGAACTCCAGTACAGGGAGCTGATTTTTATTTCTAGTCATGACACATTAGATATATAAAGGGCTGGAAAAGTCCTTTTTTGTGTATTATTACTTATACAAAAATCAGCATTATTTTTTTCCTTTTTTTAATCCCCATTCACCACTTTCACTCTTTTCTCCTGAACTCTAATCATTCTAACGTGTTGTATATTCTCTCATGTGTTTTTGAAAGCATGCATTGGTGTTGTGTGTGTATATTTTATTTTTTGCAAATATTAAAATTTTAGTTTTAATATTTAACTAAAATATTTAACTAAAAACTAAAATTTAGTTTTTAAAAATAGATTAAAAATCATGCTATAAATGCCATTCCTTTTTCTCTTACCTTTTTTCACTTAGAATGTTTTAAAGATCTATCCCCACCATGGTGAGTAAATCTAACTTGTTTCTTTTAGTTGATGTATAATATTCTGTAGTGTATATCCCCAGCATCTTATTTATCCATATTCCCTGTCAGTCCTGTTTCCATTTTTTCTGCTGAGAAGGGCTGAGTTTTAGCCTGTACATAGTTTCCTTCCCATCCTTTGACTGCCTTCATTGGTTTTCCTGATGAAATTAAACTTACTCAAATTGCCCAAGTGGAAGAACACCCCTTGACTGTGTTCTCTGCTCCCAGGAAACACTTTAGGCCTTCTTACCCGTTTTGCACACGATCGAGTTGTTTTCTACTTCAGGTGGCTTTGTTTTACCTGGGAGAGAGATTACATGGTGTGTGTTTGTAGCAGGTTGCCATTCCCAGGAGAGTCTTTTTCCAATTAAGAGGAGACTCTCCCCATCTGAACACTAGCTTCCAATCATTGGAGCTAATATTTGTGTGAAAGTTAATTAACTACTCCATCGGGCTTCTCTAGTTTTAAGCAACAGCTTCTAGCAGAGTCTTGAGAGATCTGGCTTTTTAAATTTAAAATATGCACACTTTTAAACTAAAAAAAATTAATTTTAAAGTAGACTCATTTATCTGTTCCCAGACATAAACATACTGTGTTCATGTTCATAAGTCAAGAGAGAAATTTGGAGGTCAAAATTTGAAATATATACCCATAGTCTTAATAATCAATGGTTTTGTAGTGGATACAACCTGAAGACTGCATTTCAAGATATGTAAGTAACCAGCTGAGCAGGTGATATAATGAGAGGGTGGGCGTTGTAATAGTTGAGCTTGTGTTTTAGAGTCAGGCAGACCTGGATTGGAGTCCTGGTTCTTTCAACTAGCCAAGTGACTTTAGCTTATTGTGTTTGGTTTTCTATAATAGTACCTCCCTCAAGGACTTCCCCGGAGAAGGCGGTGGCACCCCACTCCAGTACTCTTGCCTGGAAAATCCCCTGGACTGAGGAGCTTGGTAGGCTGCAGTCCATGGGGTTGCTGAGAGTCGGACACGACTAAGCAACTTACCTTTCACTTTTCACTTTCATCCATTGGAGAAGGAAATGGCAACCCACTCCGGTTTTCTTGCCTGGAGAATCCCAGGGACGGGGGAGCCTGGTGGGCTGCCGTGTATGGGGTCACACAGAGTCGGACACGACTGAAGTGACTTAGCAGCAGCAGCGGCAGCAAGGACTTCCCTGGTGGTCCACTGGTTAAGACTCCATCTTCCAGTGCAGGGGCACAGGTTCCATCCATGGTCGGGAAGCTAAGGTCCCACATGCCATGGGGTGTGACCAAAAATGAAATAAAAAATAAAAACACCTCTCTCAGAGGGTTGTTGTAAGGATTGAATGAGATAATGCTGCAAAGCACTAGCCTAGTGCCTGGTTAGCTGCTCAGAAAATGGTATTGCTGTCATCATAGTCATCATCAAAAGGCCTCTAAAGCCAAGACTTATTGAGAGAAAAATAAGCATTTAGAAATTGGGAGAGATGAGTAGCATTGTCAGGGCATGGACTTTTTAAAAGCTCAGAGGAGTATCCAGAACTGTCCTCTGGAATGAAATCAAAGAGAGAAGAGGCTAAAGGTACCAAAAAACGTCTAATGTGTCCAGTCTTCTTTGAAGACAGTTTCAGATCTGAGACTCGAAAGGAAACAGATGAGGTAATCCTCTTTGCATTTGATCCCATCTGAGGGACCCCATTCTCGGTGCTCAGCCGTCCCCACTCCTTTGTCCTGCGCCTTGGCTCTGCACTCAGAATGCTATTCTTTCTTCACAGTTGTGCCGTGTTGAGAGCGATGTGACCCTCTGCAGCCAGTTCATCCCGCACACATTTCTTACAAGCCCAGCAGTGTGTCAGGCCCTGAGCTGGGTCCTCCAGGAGGATGAATTAGAGGCAGTGTCTGTCTTCAAAGTGCTCAGAGACCTGAAGGGGAGGTAGTTAAACCGCCAGTTTTAACAAGTGCTCTGCCAGAGGTAGGCTCCGGAGGCAGTGGGAGCATGAGGGAAGGACATCTAATTGAAGCTGTAGCCGCTGGAGTTGGGAAGACTCCTAGGGAGACATTTTCATTATCTCTGGATGATGCAGGAGTCCTTTTAACCTTCCCTTTCAAAAGTAAGATTTTTTTTTACCTTTTCTTTAAGCTTAATTAGGGACTAGTTATGGTTGTTACCTAACCCCTTAGAGTGAAATCATCTAAACAGCAGCCATTTTCCTTTTATTAACAGAGTGTTACGAGTTAGGTTTCCCCCAGTAGCCATTAACATTCCCGGCATCCCATCTTCTGGAATAATGGAGTGGACGTACTAATGTAATCAACTCTGTTAATAAATTGATGTTATTTTTCTCCAAGGAGAGGACTCTCATTACCGGAAATATAAAGCGTCCCAAGAAAGCACTGGAGTCAGAGCTAGAATCCAGTCCTACCACATGGAATCATGGGTTAGTGGTGTTAGTGGTTTCCTTATGGAAACTCCCTAACTGATACTCATATCATTGACCTATAAAAATACTAGGGCAAACATGGCACCACCGAATGTGGCAACCTTTTGTATCCATAAGCTCTGTTCCCTTCTGTTCAAAGCTTCAGCGCTAGGCATCCGCTAGGTACCAAGCAAAATAATTGGTGCCCAAGGATAAAAGAAATGAATAAGTCACAGTCCTCAGACAATACTAGGATGTGTTAAGTTCTATAACAGAAGAGAAAAGGAGAGGGCTGAGGTTTCACAGAGCAAGTAGCATTGATCCTGAATGAAGTAGGGGTTAGGGAGGAGGTTGGAAGGGAAACTAGAGTAAGAATGTGTGTTTGAGTGAGGGTCTGGGGACAATTAGTGAGCCCAACTGTAGGCTGAAGGAGCAGTGAGACAGCATTATGGGAGAAAATAAAGATTGTGGTAGAATTGGAGGATACCTGGGATTTTGAAGAGTAAGTCAAGGAAGATAAAGGAAGGTTAGAATTAGATTATGAGGGTTACTTAGGGTGGATGGAAAACAGAGCCAGAGATAGGAACCCCAGGGAAACATTTAAGTGTGATCCAGAAAAGAGAAGAAAGAGCAATCAGAGAGGAAACTTAGGAGAAAGCAATGGTTCAGAAGCTAATAGGGGAAAACAAATGTCAAGAAGGATTGTCAAGTGCTAGGGAGAAGTTTCATAAAAGGGATGTCAGAAATTGTCTGTAGGATATGAATATTGACCCCCAGATGGCAGCGCTAGAGGGAACAGCCAAATGTAGGAGACTGAAGAAAAGTCTGAGGAAGTTAAGCCAGGGAGTGTAGGCTCATCTTTCTAGGAAGAACCTTTGTGAGATCCTATCCAGGGTAAGGGTTAAGACCTGTGAACAGGACCCCCAACAATGGTGCCCTTGTGGAAATTGAACTTCAGTGTTCATGGCTGAATGAGAATCAGAGAGGGAGATCAGACCAAGGGAGAACTTCTTAATCTGCAAACCGACCACTGGCTTCGTACTGTGGTCTTCTGCTCACTGGGGGTTGTGCACATTTCATTTTAGAACTTACATCCACATACCCAGGTCTCCAGTCCTTGATAAGCACAGTCTCGGACCACTTTTCTCATAGTTCGCAGTGTCAGAAATGACATGATGAAACCTATTATTGTTACTTTCTTAAGGGAAAATTGCTTTCGATGTATGGTTTTGTTTTTTTTTTAAAGTCAGGAGTGACAGGGGTACCTGTGGACATGCAGACCAGAGCAGATGCTGTCTCAAGTCATCCTGCCATGGGGGACCCTGTCATTTGAAATAGGATTGATTTACTCTCTGCCTGTAAGATCTTTGAACATATGTTTTCTGCTACTGTTTTTCAGAATCATTTGCTGTTTCAAATAGAGAACTGTGCGATGATGAGAAAGAGTTCATACATTTTCCAGTATGTGAGGGGACCTCTCAACCTGAACCCTCGTGTTCAGCTGTCAGAATAACAGCCAATAAAAACTACAGGAGCAAAACCTCTCAGGAAGGTGCTTTAAAAAAGATGCATGAGGAAGAACACCATCAACAAATGTCCATCTTACAACTGCAGCTGATACAAATGAATGAGGTGCATGTGGCCAAAATCCAGCAGATAGAGCGAGAGTGTGAGATGGCAGAGGAGGAACACAGGATAAAAATGGAAGTTCTCAATAAAAAGAAGATGTATTGGGAAAGAAAACTGCAAACTTTTACCAAGGAGTGGCCTGTTTCCTCATTTAACCGGCCCTTTCCCAATTCACCCTAAAAGACTGTGGGGATGGCCCCCTTGTAATTAATGTGTGTTGGCAAAGAAAGTCTGGAACATGAACTTGCGGTCAGTAACCTGTAACAGAGCTACGAACTAGGAAAATTAGAGTGGTAGTAGACACTTAAGAATACATTCAGGTAAACAGCTGCACCCTGTGTACCCCTTCAGTGGTAAAGAAGCTGTTAGAGTTTTCTGAAAATTATCACTTTGAGTGCTATCCTTCTGAATGTAATGTCTCTTAATTAGAATTCATACAAGAACCATGTGTGAGTGTTGTTGTTGTATTTTTTTAATCAAATGCAAGTGTGACTATAAAGGGAGTGTGGCTGGGTTTTATGGGTCTTTTTTTTTTTTTTTTAAACAGCAGACCTTTTATATCCAAATGAATGCCCTCCCATTGAAAGCGGCTGTCTTGGGAGGATACACGTTTCTCCAGCGGTGATGCTGTTGCTCAGAGTTTGCTAGAGGTCTTTCGGGAACCTCCACAAGAGCTACAGCACACTTTTCAGTTTTTCTGTGTCATCTTCTGAGTGTGGATTTTCCGTTTTTAAACAGCCCGACATATGGAAGGTTATTTTCTAATGTGGCTCATAGACTGCTTTTTTTTCCCCTTTACTCAAAGAAGAGTTCCAGATAATGTCTCCAACAATGGTAGCTTTGTTGGAACTAAGGATGTGGTTACTTTGAGAGAGAAATGTTCGTTTAGAGTTCTACATTCTGTCATGCTTATTTCTTATTTTATTAAAAGACAAGACTTGCAATTTTATAGTTACACTGTGTATGTTTTTTAAAGGTGCTGCTTCCCTCACTGTGCTCCAGTTTTTGCCTTCCTGCTGTAGGTTCCTCCCAACTTTGTACTACTGAGTTCATGCTTGCCCTTAGTTTTAATCTTTAGCCACCTAAGGAAAGACCCTTCCCTTGCTGTACTCCTGGTGCTGGCTGATAGTAATGCTCCATAAGCATTACACAGTTGGTATTGAGCTTTTTCAGAATCCATTACCAATAGATTTGGAAATATGGATTGATAAATGGATATTTTGACTGAGCTGTGATATAACTTCTCCTGTAGCCTAGTGTGAAAAACAGCCTTGGCATAGCAGTAGTTGGGAGAAGCTAAGTGACACTCAAGTGCCATGGCAGGTCAGCAGAGTCTGAGAATGAAACTTCGAGACTGTGTGTCGGGGAAGGAGGAGTATGTGTGACAGAGGCTATGTAGGTAGTGTAGGACTAGGAGTCAGAGCTTGAATTCTGAGCTTGGCTCCGGCTCAGGTGCTATGTGACCTTGGGTAACTCCATTTAGTCTTTGGCCGTGGTGTTTCCTGTCTCTAAAACAAGGGAGTTGGTCTAGATAATGATCAGACCAACTCCTTGACTACGGTGTGGTCTGCACAGTCTTGGACGACGGCTGCTAACATCATAATTGTCCGTAGGACGTGAGTCAACGGGGAGAGTTTATACAGTGGCTAAGCTTCCTTTCATAATTTTGGAATTTGGCTCTCAGGGTCTGTAAATTCAGTAAAGTACATATGTACTCATATATGCATATGCACTGCATAAAACTTAAATGGATATCAATTTATTATATGCACTGATCATATTTTAAATACCTTAGAGGAACCAGTTATTAAAGGGAACCCATGAAGACTAGTCTTCTTTCAAAGGAAGGATGCTTTTGTAAGGATTTGTGTTCTTACTTTTTTTTCCAAATGGACCCTTTAGAGAAGTAGCATCTGGAAAAAGTCTCAAGCTTCATGGATTTATGGGAGACAGATTAGGCCAGAGAATGGCAGGTCCTCAACACAGATGTGAACTGACAAAAGTGTGATTTGCTTCATCTATTGGTCCACCTGAAAATCTCCTTAACATGCCGATTCTGGCATGGGGCTTGAGACTGTGCATTTCTTGCAAGTTCCCAGGTTATGTCAGTTCTGCTTGTCTGATCACCATGATTCTGTGCAGCAAGGTTTTAGAGGACCCTTGTCTTTAAAAAAAAAAAAAAAAGCACCACCATTGGGTTAGGTACATTTTTGTATACAGCATTATGCCATATATTATTATTCTTTCAGAATTTGCCACCTAGTCACACAAATAACAATGTGGAACAACACAAAAAGAGCTCACACATATAATGGAACTGTAAAAGCATCGAACTAATTCCTAACTGAACAAATAAAGGATAATTAAACCAGCAGGCTAAAGCACGTGTTCTACTGTTAATGGTATTTATGAGTTTATAACAGTTTTCAGCCTTGAGTTGCATTAGAAACAGTGTTTTATAAAAAATTTGTCTCAATGGGTTCCATTCCCAGGAGATTCAGTTTTCCTGGTTTGAGGCCTGGTCTTCTATATTTTGGGATTTTGCAAAGGATGATGATGCCCAATTGAGACTGAGACCCACTGGTGTAGAGTTCACAAACGTGTATCATTTGGTCCTTAATCCAGTGAAGTCCAGCAGCAGTGAGGAAATGATGCTCAGAAGAAACACTTGCACCAGGCTGAAAGCTAGTGAATGGCAAAACAGGACCTCAGTGCTAGGTCTCTTGACTTGAAAACAAATAGCTCCACCTGCCTGCTCCCACCCCATCCCTCAAAAGCTCTGTCATGGATTTCCTTTATCCTGAGAGCCAGATGACATCTACAGCTTACTGGTAATGTCTCCACTTATGAACAGGTATATCCCGATGCATTCCACTTTTGAGCAGTTCTTTACCTGAGGTGGAAATGCAATAAACATCTCTTGGCAGGTGCTGTAGAGAATTGACAGATGACCACTAATACATCCCCCGCCCTGCCGAATCATGGACATAGCCCAGTAGGAGAGCTTGTACACAGCTGTCGTGTATTTGATCAGTGCACGTCTTCTAGAGCATTTGTAGCTCAGCAGAGAGTGAAGACGGAGAAGGCAATGGTACCCCATTCCAGTACTCTTGCCTGGAAAATCCTATGGATGGAGGAGCCTGGTAGGCTGCAGTCCATGGGGTCGCTAAGAGTCAGACATGACTGAGCAACTTCACTTTCAGTTTTTCACTTTCATGCATTGGAGAAGGAAATGGCAACCCACTCCAGTGTTCTTGCCTGGAGAATCCCAGGGGCAGGAGAGCCTTGTAGGCTGCCGTCTATGGGGTCACACAGAGTCAGACACGACTGAAGTGACTTAGCAGCAGCAGAGAGTGAAGAAGCTTGAAGGAAAGCCGCCTGGAGGAGTTAGCATTTGAGCTAAATCTTTAGAGTTGGTATTTTGGTAGGTGGAGATTCAGAAAGGAGAGCAAATTCACTAGATGTAAGACCCTGATGAAGATTTGTGCAAGGAGACATGTAATTGGGAGGACGTGGAGTAATTTCCAAATTCGGCAGTAATGTGATCAAAACGGTGCTCCAGGAGGAAGATTAGAAGATGGAACTGAGTTTAGAGAAGACGAGTCCAGAAAACAAGGTAGGAGGGCTTGGCTCTAGTTAGGATGAGATGATAGGAGGACCTAGAGGAGGCTGTAGTGCAAAATGAGGGAGACCAATGTGAAGGGCGGGAGAGGCATCACTCAGGCTTGGTAGATTTCTATTGTTGAAGTGGATGACTAGGGTTTTGAAGTCGATGCCTGAAAGAATGATGTTGATTGAAACAAAGCAAAGATGCGTCTGGCTGACAATGTCCTAGGGGAAGCCTGGATGCAAACTAGTGCAGTTGCTGCCGCTCAGCCTGGAACACCAGCTCCTCCTCTCACCTCCTCTTTGGCTGGCGCCTCTTTGCTCTGACTTCTGCCACTTGGGCTGCCTGTGCTGCTCCTTGCACCTGTTCAGCTGACGTTTTAACCCCTCCTCGCTGGGTCCTCATCACCTGACTCACTTGGTGCTGTCTCTGCCATCAGGACCTCCACTGCAGCTAGTGGTGTATCAGTCACTGTCTCTTATAAAGGCTTCACACTTGAAAGGTCAGGAAAGACTATCGTTGACCCTTAACAACTGGGGGGCTAAGGCCACCAACACACCCTAGCTGTGGAAAATCCGCCTATAACTTTACAGTCAGCTCTCTGTATCTGCAATTCTGCATCTGGGGATTCAACCAACCGCAGATGGTGTCGTACTATGGTACCCAAATATTGAAAACAATTTGAGCATGAGTGAACCTGCGCAGTTCAAACCTGTGTTGTTCAAGGGTCAACTGATTTCTTTTATCTTGGGCTTCAGTTCTCTCCTAGTTGGCACCTACAAATTTCAGGGTATTTTTTAAGCGTCCCTTGTTGTGTAAAGACGCACTGACTGAGAGGCTAATTCCCACGTATGCCTATTACAGCCCCTTTACAATAATCAAACATAGAATCCTACCTTATTATGCATTAAAAATTAGGAAATATTTTAGGAACTTTTCAGGGAGAATCTTAAAATACATTGTTTTTATTTTATTTTATTTTTTTAAGACAAGAGCCAACAGAAGGAAAGAGGCATGGTGGGGCAGTGTATTTGAGTTGTCAACAGCTTCTGCAGTGTCAGGTCAATTACATCAGCACTTGGTCTGGACCAGGGGAGAGGAATGGTTCTGCCTCCCGGGAATGTCAGAAGGACCTGATAATTATATTTGGCAAAGCCATGAAGAGTGACTCTGTAATGTCATTGCAAAGAATTACTCTCTTAATAGCATCTCTAGATGTCCAAGCTGTTCAAATGCAATAGCACTTCTTTTCTGCTGCAGCTTTCCTTTCCGCTGGGCTGTTTCCCAGCTGGTCCTCTTGTTCTTCCTTGCCCTTTTCTGTCTTCTGCCTTCCCAGCCCTGTTTCTGCAGCCCCTCCTTCTGCACCCACAACAGTCTGTGCTGACCCCTGTTTTAGAGTTGGAGTCACCTGAGAATGTGTGTGAGGGAGATACTTGCCAACACCCAGCATATTGAACATGTGGTATCAACAAGGTGAAGTGTGTAGCCTTAGACTAGCCATAATATCGACCATCTGCTTCCTTGCGGCATCCGCTACTTCTGTGTTGGTGGAACTCAGATGTCTCGGGAAAGGTCACTGGTGATTCATGACTGCAACAAATTCTTTTCCTAATTGTGCCATATGTTATGCCCTTCAACACAACTTACTAATCTCTGCCTCGGTTTCTCCATCTGTGAAAGTGGTGTAATACTTATCTACCTCCCTTGAATGTTGTAAAGACTAGTCTATGTTAGTAAAGCACTTTTGAAATAAAGAGTGATGTAAAGCGTTTTAACATTATTGTTGTCATTGTGACATGGATGCAACCCTGTAGAGATGCTGCTCTGTAGGGGAAGAACCCCAAGGATACCATGCTTTAGGAATACCCACTATAGAAAATTTCCATAACAGATACCAGAGTGATTTTGGGGGGTATATGAAAAATTTCACCGTAGCATTTCTTTAAACAGCGCTTTGGTTCATTTAGAATGAGATGTGATTATAGAAGAGTGATTTATGTAAGATTTTTAAAGAACATATGTATTGAACCTCTATTACCTAATATAATAGTAGGGTTTGCAAGCTGATTATTAACCTAACAGTGCAGTTTATCATCATTAGGTGGAAAGCTTCTATTTCTACATTCTCCAGATGCCCAGATTTTGTGCATGCAGGTTTTTTCACTGTTGCCACTGATTAGAGTAGACAGAATGGGGCTCCTGCTACTCCTGAGTGAGGGGATCAACAGCTCCAGTTCCACTTGAAAAACATTCTCACAGCACTGCCAGTGTGGAGGGGAAGACTCACCATGTGTGTTCATCAGAGTAGGGGGTTCTCTGGCCATAAACTTGAGTTCCGTGTCATAACTCCCGGTAACTGTCAAGAGATTTAATTAGGTTCTGGTCTGAGTTTTCTCTTTCATGGGTTTGTTGGGAGAAAAAAATTGCAAACCCTGCTGTTTAAGAAATTGGTTGTTTTTAATCAAAAGGACCTGTTATAATGGAACTACTGTAAGCAGCAGAAGTTAAGGTCCCAGGGAAATCCCTGATGGTCCAGTGGTTAGGATTCTATGCTTCCACTGCCTGGTGCCTACGTTTGATCCCTAGTAAAGGAACTAAGATCCCACAGGCTGTGCAGTGCAGCAAAAAAAAAAAAAAAAGGTTCCAGTTCTTTTTTGCCTCATCATCTGGTTTAGCTTCTAGAACAACCGAGAAGGAAACTCTGCTCTGCTGTGAGGTGCATGTGGTTCTAGATTTTTATCCTTGAACCTCAGAGAGATTTTGGGTGGGCTAGTGTTATACTTTCTGCAGGAATGGAAGGTGGTCACTGTAGTCACTCAGCCTTTGGGAAGTCTGGAGGCACTGCTGGGGTCGCTTGGAGCCCCAAGCTGCAGGGGTAGGAGCTGTCCAGGGGAAGCCCTTCTCAAGGTGACGGCAGAAGGATGAGAGGGCAAGCCCACCTGGGAAAGCACATTTCAAGTGTCAGTGTGATAGCTGCTAATATCTCCTTGGCCAAGGCAAGTCATGTGACTGAGCCAAAAGAGAGGGGGAGGGAAGCAGACGCCTCTTAAGCAGGTGAGGGGGAGGATTCCCTGGCGGCTCAGATGGTAAGGAATCTGCCTGCAATGCAGGAGACCCAGGTTCGATCCCTGGGTCAAGAACATTCCCTGGAGAAGGGGATGACAACCCACTCCAGTATTCTTGCCTGGAGAATTCCATGGACAGAGGAGCCTGGTGGGCTATAAAGCCCACAGGGTTGCAGAGAGTCAGACATGACTGAGCAGCTAAGCATGAAGCTGGTGAGGGGAGGAGGTGAAAAATTGGAATGGTAATCTCATCTACCACAGTGACACAAGTGGGGAGGCTATGAGTGGAATACCAAGGAGTTGAGATTAGATGATAAACAGAACAGAGAATTTAGGGGGGAAATGCATCCCAGTTCCTTCCTCTTTTTCTTTTTTGGAGGGAGAGGCTTTAAAATAGTGATAATAATAGAATACATATCCTAGGGCTGTTGCATTAAATGAGTACTTGTATGTATTTAGAACAAAGCTTGGCACACAGACACTCTAAGTTTTAGTTTAGTTTTTTTTTTTTTTTCTCTCTTAAGGTCATATGGCTTCTAAATGGGGCCAGAGAGATTTGAACCCAAGTGGCCTCGCTCTGGAGCTCATGCTTTTAAGAGTCAGAATACAGTGTTTCTATTCAGAGCCTGCATTCAAGTCTTTGCTTTACAAAGAACTTCCCTGGTGGCTCAGATGGTAAAGCATCTGCCTACAATGTGGGAGACCCGGGTTCAATCCCTGGGTCGGGAAGATCTCCTAGAGAAGGAAATGGCAACCCATTCCAGTATTCTTGCTTGGAAAAATCCCATGGACGGAGGAGCCTGGTAGCTAGAGTCCATGGGGTCACAAAGAGTTCGACACGAGTGAGCAACTCCACTTTCACTTTCACTTACAGAGAACATGGCCTCCTGAATATTAGACCATCATCTGTAAAAAACCTACTTTCCAAAATGATTACATGAGAATATAAACATGAAAGGGCCACACAAACTGTACAACCCACCTCCCCCTCCCAAACCCTGCACCTTTCTTCTGATATTCTGTGTCATAGGACAATCCAAGACTCTCTTCTTCCATCATGAAACTTCATCTTAATTTCTCCCTCCAGCCTTCCCACTCTGTGACAATACCTGAACACACTCATCACCTCGGTTTCAGAGCCAGGCTCTGTGAAATTACTTCTGTTGATCCCTCTACCTGGAATGCTGTCAGCCTTTCTACAGCCTCTCTCCATCACTTGCTAAAGTGTTATCCGTCCTTCAAGGTCAAGTGACACCAGGACGCACTCCTGTAACCTGGGCTCTGGACCCACTCATCACTCTCTGGATTAATATAATTCCCTTGTGTGTAAAATAAGGGTGTTGGAGGAGAGGATCTCTAAATTCCCTTTCCTTGTTTTAATTCACCTGATTCTGAAGTTAAACTAATCTTTTCACTTTACTGCATGTAACACAAGTTTTCAATTTACCATTCTCCTTAAAAGATAACGTGTATATGTGTGTGCGTGTGAAGTTGCTTCAGTCCAACTCTTTGCGACCCTATGGACTGTAGCCTGCTAGGCTCCTCTGTCCATGGGATTCTCCAGGCAAGAGTACTGGAGTGGATTGCCATACCCTCCTCCAGGGGATCTTCCCCAGCCAGGGGGGAAGAGATTTCCAATGTGTATGTACATAGGGCCACTTGAGATTTCCAATGAGTACATAGTGAAGTCGCTTAGTTGTGTCTGACTCTTTGCGACCCCATGGACTGTAGCCTACCAGGCTCCTCGGTCCATGGGATTTTCCAGGCAAGAATACTGGAGTGGGTTTCCATTTCCTTTTCCAGGGGATCTTTCCGACCCAGGGATCAAACCCAGGTCTCCCGCATTGTAGGCAGACGCTTTACTGTCTGAGCTACCAGGAAAGCCTGAAAATGTGTACATAAATGGAATTAAAATAATCCATTGAAGCGGGTCAACTTCAAAGTTAAAAGTTGTATTTGTGAAAGTTATTGAATTAGCATAATGATTATACTTAAACTGTTTCTAAAATAAACCAAATACAAGCAATACAAGAATTTCTATATAAGGCATACATAAAGGTTGTTGGTTCCTAAAATGTAATTTTCCCAATAAGATGTAATTAGCTGCTGTTTACTTTAGCTCTTTTAAATTGCCCACTTCTATAGATTATAGAATCCTTCTATTTTACAAATTGCCCTGTTCTAAGGCAGTAATATACCCAGAATGTGTAGATTTTTGTATATGCTTTTAACATGTAATCAGTTGCTTTCAGTAGATGATATCTCTTTTGAACATCCAGGGCTGCCTGGAAACCTACTTCCAAGGATGAAACTTAGCATTTGTTGCATATCTTTTATGGTCCCTAAGCATGTTCATATATTATTTTATTCTTAAAATACTCTGTAGGAGTAGGAATATTATCCATATTTTAAAGATAATGAAATGAAGCTTAGAGAGGTTAAGTGTCATTCAAAGTCAGATACCAAAAGTTCTACAGATGGTTACACAACAATGTGAATGTAGTTTACATCACTGAACTTTACAGTTAAAAATGGCGAAAATGGTAACTTTTACGGTACTTCACTGCAATAAAAAAATTGCATATTTAGCTCAACTAGATTTAGATCCTGAGTTAGTATGATTTGATTAGTCTGTTTATGGCTGGTTATGTTTATCAACATCTGTTAGGAATGATGAGCCAGAAACAAAATGAAGCAGAGAGAAGAGCTACACGAGGTTAAAGGTAACAGCAGCGGCAAACGTGGTACCCAGTTCTTCTGACAGCCAGCTGAGAATCAGTGACCAAGGCGAAAGAGAGGTCACCCATCTGTCTTGTGGTGCTTCTCAAATGTTAAGGTGCATTAGAATCACCTCGGCATCTTGCTGAAAATGTAGATTCCGATTCAGTAAGTCTGGAGTAGAGCCAGATTTTGCATTCCCAACAAGCTTCCAGGGGCTAGTGATTTTGCCAATCTATAGACCAAACATTGAGTAGCAGGGATTTTAAGTGAAGTGAGTGAAGTCGCTCAGTTGTGTCTGACTCGTAGCGACCCCATGGACTGCAGCCTACCAGGCTCCTCTGTCGATGGGATTTTCCAGGCAAGAGTACTGGAGTGGGGTGCCATTGCCTTCTCCGATTTACATGTATAGCAGACTTTAGCAAGGATTTTAGATCACAGTAATTTCCACGGCAGGCTTCCCTGGTGGCTCAGTGGTAAAGAATCCGCCTGCCAATACAGGAGACACACGTTCTATCCCTGGGCTGGGAAGATCCCCTGGAGAAGGAAATGGCAACCCCATCTAGTTTTCTTGCCTGGGAAATCTCATGGATAGAGGAGCTTGTTGGGCTATAGTCCATGGGGGTCACAAAGAGTTGGACACGACTGAGTGACTAAACAACAACAACATCCTCGATGGCTCCCTAAGTGTTTCAGATCTCTTGCATCAGAGAATCTGGCGTGCTTCCCCAAAGCAAGTTCTGGACCAGTACCCAGACCTACTGAAATCAGAATCTCTGAGGGCAAGACTGGAAATCTACACTTTTAACAAGCTTCCCTGTTGCTTGGTAGGTGTAATAAAGCTCAAGAACCATTGCTAACAGGACATCACAATAGTATGACTTCCATTCCCATTTCCACTTTATAAAGTCTTTTCCTATCCTGCTTCTCCTGTGCCTGGACCGCAGGATGACAAAGGCAATATTATTACCCCTGCTTTGCAGATGAGCAGACAGACACCTCCACAGGTTAAGTGCTATACACAAAGGTCTTCAACTCCCAGAGTTTTCTTTTTATTATTTTGTGGCCCTCTCTCCCATTTTACCATATATGCACTTATACTCCTACACAAATTAGAAATTCTTTTATGTCTAAAAGGCTTTGCAGAGCAGTTATCTTGCTGTGATGCTTTTAAAGGTTTCTATCTAATTTAGCATATTAAGAAGCACAAAAAGCTATCCAAGGTCATGGCAAAAAAATATGTTTGAAGTAATGAAATAAATTGCATTGAATTTAAAAAAAATCCTTTTTTTAATCCTTCACCTAGATTCACCAATTGTTAACAGTTGGCTTTTCTCGCTCTTTGAACCACTTGAAAGTTGCAGACTTTGACACTTCACCATTTAATTCTTCAGCGTGCTCCTACATCTGCAATTCCATTATTACATGGAAGAAAATTAATATTAACTTAGTAATATCTTCTGAGTTACCACATAGTATCTATATGTAGTCTACATTCACATTTCTCTAGTTGTAAGAATGTCTTTTATTGCTGTTTATTTTCTCAGATCCAATCAAGGTTTATTGCATTTGGTTGTTTTGTGTCTTTAGCCTAATTTAATTTAGAAGAAACCTCTTTCCTTTATTATTTCTCCTTACATTAAATTTCTTTTAAAGTCCAGGCCTAGTCAATGTGCCCCATATTCTGGATTTATTTGATTACTTCCTTGTGATTAGATTCAGGTTAAACTTCTTTGGCAAGACTATCTTATAGATAATATCACCTATCTCTCATTACATCCTTTCCGGAGCTGTGTGGTCAAAAGCTGCCCCACCGTTGGTGAGGCTAAATTTGATCACCTGGCAAAGGCAGCATCTACTAGATTTTTCCATTATAAAGTTATCTCCTTTTGTTTATAGTTAATAAGTTATCTGTAGCGTGATATTTTAAGACTACATGAATATCCTGTCCCCTACAACCTTTCACCCCACAGTTTTAGCATCCATTGGTGATCATTACTCAAATCAGTTATTTCATGGTGATTGCAAAATGGTGATTCAATCACTCTTGACCATTTGCCAGCATTTGAAATGGCAACCCACTCCAGTATTCTTCCCTGGAAAATCCCAGGGACAGAGGAGCCTGGCAGACTACAGTCCATGGGGTGGATAAGAGTCAGACACAACTGAGAGACTATCACTTTCACCTCTATAGAATAGAAGGCATGCTAGATTGGAGAGAATCTGAATTTAGGTTACCTCAAGGGACGGGGCAACTTCACTTTCACTTTTCACTTTCATGCATTGGAAATGGCAACCCACTCCAGTGTTCTTGCCTGGAGAATCCCAGGGACGGGGAAGCCTGGTGGGCTGCCATCTATGGGGTCGCACAGAGTTGGACACGACTGAAGCGACTTAGCAGCAGCAGCAGCAAGTCACACTGACTACTCAGAAAGCATAGGGTACACTTTGCCCAAACTTTCTTAAGAGACCATTTCCCTTAGAACTCTAAGTCAGTTTAAAGAAAAAGTAACTTGTTACATAAGACTGAGAGAATGCAACTGCCCACAGTAAAGATGGTAATGCAGATTGGAGTGGAACAGCCTAGAGGGAGCTGATGGAGAGTATAGTGGGGCCAACAGTGCCTTCAGCTACCTTTGGATGCAGCACCCCCCACCCCCGCCCGCCAATATCCCACTCTGCCCTGCCCCCTTTCTTTTCAGAGAGACAATGAAACCAAGATTCAGGATGTTCCTCAGTGTCTCAATACCATATCTACAACCCCCATGTCACCTTCCACTCTTCTATCTTATTTCAAAGAAGAAAGTGTCTTCCTCAAAAGTCAGTCCCTCCATCTGCGCTTTGAATTCCACCTTGTCTTCTCAAGAACCTTACACTCCTGATGATCCTTTTTCCTGTGTTGTACAGTCAATTCCCCCACCCCAGGATCTTTATCATCGTTTTAAATATTTTACAGTCTCATCTCAAAAAGTCCCTCCTCCACCCAGTCACCTCTAGCTTTGTTTCTCTTCTTCTCTTCACAGTCAAGCTGTCCAAACGTTCTGTTTCTACTTCCTACTTCCTACTCATTTCTCAGAAGGCTCCAATCTGGATCCTGCCCCTACAATTTCACCAAATGGCTCTTGCTTAGATCACTGATGACTTCAAGTGACTATATCCATTGGACACTATTCAGGACTCATTTTGCTTGACCTTTCAACAGCATTTGACTAGGTGGGCATGTCCTCCTTCTTGAAAGATTTTGTTCCTTCATCACTGTGACCCTGTTCTTTCCTGGTTTCCTTCTAATTTTCTGGCAGTTCTTTCACAGTTCTCATCATTGGAGATCCTCAGGGATTCAACCTAGACCCTCTTCTTTCTTTTTTTCTTAAATTAATTTTTAATGGAGTATGTAGTTGCTTTGTGACCCCATGGACTGTAGCCTGCCACGCTCTTCTGCCCATGGGATTTTCCAGGCAAGAATACTGGAGTGGGTTGCCATTTCCTTCTCCAGGGGATCTTCCCAACCCAGGGATTGAACCTGGGTCTCCTGCACTGCAGGAAGTCTCTTTACCTTCTGAGCCACCAAGGAAGCCTTGTAGCCTTTCCTTTCTCCAGGGGATCTTCCCAACCCAGGGATGGAACCCAGGTCTCCAGCATTTCAGGCATGTTCTTTACCAACTGAGCTACCAGGGAAGCCCAAGAATACTAGAGTGGATAGCCTGTCCCTTCTCCAGCGGATCTTCCTGACCCAGGAATCAAACTGGGGTCTCCTGCATTGCAGGCAGATTCTTTACCAACTGAGCTATCAGGGAAGCCCTCTTTTTTTTTTTTTAATTAATTTTTATTGGAGTATATAGTTGCTTTACAATGTTGTGTTAGTTTCTGCTATAGAGCAAAGTGAATCAGCTATATGTATATATAAATCCCCTGATTTTTGGATTTCCTTCCCATTTAGGTCACCATTGAACATTGAGTAGATTTCCCTAACCTGGGACCTCTTCTAATTTTCTAGTAAGTTTATCTTTGAACAACATGGGGGCTAGGGGGCTAACCCCCCTCACAGTTGAAAATCTGAATATAACTGTACAGTTGGCCCTCTGTATCCACAGCTCTGCATTTAAGGAGTCAACCAACCTTTTATGGTGTAGTACCATAGTACCTATTTATTAAAAAAAAAAACAACTGAGTGGACTCTTGTAGTTCAAACCCATGTTTTTTAAGGGTTAACTGTATCTTATACACTTTTAAGATGTCACACAGACTTCCATGACTTCAATTAATTTTTATTTGGTGTCTTCCATATTTATGTGTTCCGTGTAAATCTCTCAGGAGCAACAGACTTATAAATCCAACTGCTATTGGATGTCCTAGTGATAGATACCTCACTGGCCCCTCAAACTCAGTGTGCCTACAACTGAGCCCATCATCCTCTCTCCAAACCTGCTTTTTATTCAGAGTTGGCCATTTTAGTAAATATCCTTGAACCTAGGGATAACCATGGCTTGACACTTTCTCTCCTTCACTCCCACATCTAGTCAGTCACCAAATTCTGTTGATTTTACTCCCTTAAGTTAATTCCTTTACTTATCCTCATCTTCCCTAGTTTCAAGCCACCATGATCCCTTACCTAGACTCCTGCAATTTTTCTCCTGTGGTTTTCTTGGGTACATTTTGCCTTTCCAATCCATTATGCACACTACAGTCCAAGCTATTTTTCAAAAGTGTCATTGGGATATAATTAACATACCTTACGGTTCATGCAGATAACCAAGTACTCTTTTTTTTGAAACTGAAGTATAGTTGATTTACAACGCTTCGTAACCAAGTAATCTTTTAAAGACATAAATCTGAGCTGGATATTCTCCATTCATCATCATAGGATCAAATACGAATCCTTACTCTGGCTTAAAAGGCCCAATGTGGTCTGGTCTCTAACTTCATCCTTTGTGTCATTTGCCTCCTCAGTCTTCAGGCTTCAACCACAGCTGCCTTTTCTCTGTTTCTTAAACTTGCCATATTCTTATCATTTACAGGTTGAACATCTTTCATAGAATACTGTTCCCTCTCTACTCCCTTTTAACTCTTCATCAGTCTTCCAGGAGTGGCTCAAATATCACTCTTAGGGGAAGTTTTCCTTATACTAGTACCCAACCCCTTGGAGTTAGGGTCCCTGTCTGATGCTTTCACACATCCTTCACAAAATCCTTCATTATTGAAATTTGCCATCTAAAGACTGACTTCCTGTTAGACAGTAAGACAAAGACTGTGTCTATCTGGTTTACCTCTGCCTCCTCACTGCCTAACATGGTTGCCTGGCATGTAATGGGCAATCTCTCTATATTGTTGGGTGAATGGCACTACTGTCCTTGCTCTCCATGCCCTACTCTGACCCCTGCTCCCATTGTTTTTGAAATCACCACTATCAGAGCTGCCAAAGGTCTCACCACTCTTGTTCTGCTTTGAGAGAAACAGCTTTAGTGTGGGGTCTTGCTGTTCCACCTTTACAACTCCCTTCAGTAGGAACCCAGACTAAGAGCCGAATCTAACTATGTTGATCCCAATGATGAGTTCCAAGGCCATCAGACTGTAGGGAATAATTTTCAACTGGCTGCCAAGGGAGAAAGGGAAAGAAAATCACTGACTTCATTCAAGCTCACGTATGTACTGGTGAGTTGCTCTATACAGTGACGTGTGCATGGATACACACATGTAAATGTGCATGTACAAACACAGGGTCCAGCCGTCACACTCAAATATGCAAGCATACACACTCCCAGAGGCAACCTTATATATACTCATTCCCTACATATGCACACAGAGAGTAAAAGGACATATGCTTGGCACTTATGCATATATACAGAGGCAAGCTGATATACACTCATTACATATATACACATAGCAAATGACATATGCTCAGTACATATGTGTACATACAGAATCAAGCTGACATACTTAAACATACACAGTGGTAAAAGAGAATTATTTAGATCCATTTGACTCACTCTAATTCCTCCCTGTACTTAACTCCTTGCCTTACTTCTCTTTCATGAGTCTTAAGCCCAGTGGATGCTCTTCTCAAGTGTCCATGCTCTTGTCTCTTCCCTTTGACCCACATGGCTAATTATCACAACTTTCCCTTCTAGTAGCTGGGCTGCCCCTGCCAGTCACCCGGTTGCACTCATGCAGGTCTCTAGCAGCCAGCCAGATCAGATGAGCTCTTTAGACTGCCAACTTTAAGGGTGACCATAGGCTTTGGAGTCAGACAGACCTCAGTTTGAGTCCCAAGTCCTACTGCCCACTAGCTGTGTGACCTTGGGAAAATAATTAATTTCTCCAAACCTCAGTTTTCTCATCTACAGAAAGAGATTTTGGGAGCATTACCTTATATAATACATGTGGAGCTCTTAGCCTAGTATTTAAATACAGTTAATGGCTACTGCCACTCATAATAACTAACATTTATTTGCTTATTGCTACCTCTACCCAATTATTTATTAAATATTTACAATGTACTAAACATTGTTCTAAGCACTTTATCTATGCAAACCCATTTTATCCTTACCACAACCCTATGAAGTAACTAAAAAATTTATTTCCGTGTTACAGATTATGAAACTGAGGCCCAGAGAATTGAAGTAACTTGCCCAAGGTCATTAAGCTTGCAAGTGGCAGAGTTAAGATGCAAAACCAGATGGTTTGGTTTCAGAGCTTACACTCTTATTTACTATGCTATAGAGACGACTCTTGAGAGTCCCTTGGACTGCAAGGAGATCCAACCA